>NC_140419.1:86839908-91839908 GCF_965140295.1 Lepidochelys olivacea
TGGGATGATTTAACTGGGAATTGGTCCTGCTTTGAGCAGGGGGTTGGACTAGATGACCTTCTGGGGTCCCTTCCAACCCTGATATTCTATGATTCTATGATTCAGAGGAGGAACATTGTCACACACACTTTTGCTTATCGAGCTAGGTTTTTATACTGCACTTCCTACCATGGTATATGAGCATATTGTGAGCATACAGGGTGGGAGGTTTCCTGTTAGTGTCTGCGTTCACTTTAAACAGAAAGTTATGGCAACAACCAACCCCCGATACAAGATTTCTGTACCTTTTATAAGGAGATAGCCTTATAAAATGTGGTAATTAAAGTGTCATCTTTTGACTTGGATTTTGCTGCAGTCTGCAACAGATGTTGCCATAAAATTAGTTTGACTGTCTTGACGGAAAAATAATGGCAAGCCAATGGTTACATCATTATCATCATTAATGTATTGTAGGAAGGAAGCTCTAGGACAAGAAGTTGATGCTATAGATCAATATGCATAAAGATACTGCTGTTGGTGTTACCTATGAAACAACAGACTGTTTATCTCAGGGTAACACAACCATGCTGCATAAATATGTCTGTGGTAGAAAGAAATATATTCAATCCTGCTCAATATCTTCCTTCAGTCTTTCTCATTTTCAGAGTCTAAAAATTGCTCCAAGTTCCCCGATTAATGTAGTTGTGTATTTTTTCAAAGAAATCACTGTGTCCCTTCCCTTGGCAGTTGGTTTCATATTGACATTAGTACAAAGCGAATGGTTATGAAATGCCATTCTTTTACTTCTTGAGATATTATCAAAGGCTAAAGTAGTCTTTAACCGATCAATACATCTATTTTTATAGAAGAGAAAATTATTCAGAACTACTTCTCTCTTTTTTTTTTCTTTTTAGGTGAAGTTCATAAGTTTGTAGGAGAGAAATCTTTAAAATAATTGTTCATGTTACCAGGAAAGCTTGGGACACCAGTGCTGCGTTTGTTCCCTTCCCCCCTTTTGGTGTTACTTTTATCATTTTCTGTCTTTCTCTTTGAACTATGTGCGTTTGTTTGGATGTGATACATAATCGGGGGTGAAGGTAAAGCCAAAGACTTACCGGTACGGGGGCCGGGCCTCGAGCGGAAGGGGCGGGGCTGGGGGTCAGCGTCCCAGCTAGCCCTTCCACGCTGCCTTACTCGGGTTGGCCCCGGGGCAGCTGCTCCTTTTGCTCCCCTCCCCCCATTGGCAGCTAGGGGAGGGAGCAAAAGGGGCAACGACATTAAAGCGCTGCAGTGCTTTAAGCAGGGTCCTTTGCTGCGGCAGCACTTTAAAGTCAGCTGGGTACAGGCTGGTACTGGTGGCTACTTTTTACTGTGCACCGTACCGGCCCACTGTCACCCCTGTATGTGATACACTCCAACACTGCAGAGAGCTAGCCCATTGCTGTCTAGTGGTTAAAGCGTAGGCCTGGAAGCCAGGAACTCCACAGCTCTATTCCTGGCTCTGACACAGATGATTTATTGCCCCAAGCAAGACATTTAAGTTCTCCACCATCTGTAAGATGAGGAATATAATACTTACAGAGGATGTATGAAGAAATAATCAGCTAAGGCCAATAAGGTACTTTTTATACAAAAAGTGCTCTGTGATTGCTAAGTATCCATGTGTGTATGTATGTATATAACTATATAATTATAGGCAGCAGCTGCTAGCACCATGTATTATTAAGGATGCCTTACACTTCTCATGGTAAGACCCTGTTTTTACTGGCTTATAACTTCACCTAAATTTAACCATTTGAAATTTTTCATGATGGGCATCTGCCTCAAGCTCAGTTATTTTGGAAAATTTCAGACAACACGGTTCAACTGTTTCTGAGAATGAGGCTAGTGAAAAATACTTTGTTTTGCCCACATTAAAAAAAATGTCAAATTTTCTCCATGCTATGAAGAAGGGACCTGAAATCTGGCAGAGTGCAGCCATTGTCAGTGATGTCTCTATGAAAGTCCACCAAAATAGGTCCAAGGCATAAACCTTTGAAAAATTGCAGTTCACACATACTCGGTGAAGAGTTGCCAGAACTTAAAAGCTACATTCTCTGACTAGTGCTGTTCCACATAGAGGATGACAACCTACTGCTATCAGTTACTCCATTAGTTCAAATGGCAGAGGTCTGTGTGGTGGATGTCAAGATTCCATCCCCGTTGATGACCCACATAGGTGTCAATATGATGCCACATGATGGGCATTCTGGGGCAGGGGGTTTCAGTTTGCTTTTTTAAAAATTTAGGAAATTACACACCAAAAAACAAACCAAACCAAAAAAAAACCCTGTTAAAAAAATATTAACCGTGCAAGACAAGCACTCCAAAGTCAGGAAGTTACTTGTGCAACCTCATTTTGGACCCTCTTGTGCGTATGAATTATGATGCATTCTTACACAATCAGATACTATCCCGTGTGTGTATATGGATGTATGGCAGATAATACGTCATAAGATAAGGGAGAAAAGCTAGAGACTCTGATGTACATTAAAGACTATTGCCAGACTATAGTCAAAAAGACTATAGTCTATTGCTATTGCCAGTCTTTTTTTGCGTGGAATACACTAGGATGTATGGTGATGAGCAGCAGCACAAAACCCTCAGTGATGGTATGTTTTGGCTTAATGATAAATGTTTTATCACATTGAATTTGGGCTGAACACAACTCATGAGTCATCCAGGTAATTCCAAATCAGTGCTGATTGGGAAAAAAAAATTAATCCATACCTCAGCATATGTTACAGACAAACTATTTTAGTAATGTTTTAAGAAGTTTTAAAAACTTTTGTTCTAGTTCCTCTGCATGTAAACCAAGTTTTAGTTTCTATGAGTCCATCTGTACAGAAATCAGGGATCTATAAAAACCTCTAGACGTGACCTAAAATAGCTATTTTATACCTAAAGATGTCACAATTTTAGAGCCTAATATCTCAAGGGCCAAGAGTGAGTGGGTGTTTTCCATTAGGAAGCTCCCTTTTCTGAAGGTATAAAGCTTCCATATCTAGCGCCATGAGGTAATGAGATATCAGACTTTAGACTCTGCACATTTTAAAGCGCAGAATCATATGAAAAATTGGCTTCAGGCAAGTGTGATTTTTGGGAGGGAAATCCACATATAGAAGAGAGGTAAATGTTTCTCTGACAAGTCAGTTTTAAAAAAACAACAACTATGCTTGAAGCCGCTGAGGGATTTGAAATATTAGAAACAGTCATCGGGGAAGATAGAACAATGGGCAGACAAAGTGATCAAAGGTGTGATAAATTTATCAGATGGATGTGTGTGTGTGAGCGTGCTCATAGGTGCTAAGAAGACTCTCTGCAATATTTTTCCCCTCAAATGATTATAGTTACACTGCTGGATCATATAATAAAATATTTTTAAATGGGAAGAACCCTTTGTTGTTCTTCCTCTGTGCATGTATTTTTAGACCGTGATCCCACATACAGCCTAGGGGTTTCTTCAAGACTACTTCCTGTTATGAAAGAGATGCCTTTTAACTGAGAAAAGCAGTTAGTTATGAAACCATTTTTTGTGCATAACCTTCAGTTTTTATTATTTTTTTTTTGCTGCGTTCACAAGCTAAACCAGCTGTGAAAGGTGAAAGCATATAGTTTGTATTCAGCAAAGATCTGTCTTTTTGTGCTTACTGCAAGGCAAATGGCTTTGCCAGTTGGGGCTACAATTTATCAAGCTGGCAGAGTGACAATTTTCATTACGCTTGAAAATTTATCATGGATAGTCATTTTTGAAGGGTTGACTCTTTTGTTTGAGCAGGGTTCTTACATTTTTAGACTTATAAAAATGGCAATTATTAATGCCATTAACCCATGAGGCAAAGATCAGTTTTGTCCCTGGAAGTTTAAGTATGTCTTCCTGCCAAAGAGATTTATCTGCCTCTGCTGCTGCTTCCAGGGTTTGTGAGTTTAAGGAACAGCTGTAATGTAAAAAAAACCCACTATCTCCCTAAAGAACCATGAAAATTCCTTTTGTCCCAGCTGTTTCAGGAGGAGAGTACGGCAAAGGAGAAATAAAGTTAAAATATTAAATTTTAATGTTCCAAATTATTATGTTCCCTGCTCTTATCTCCTCCCTTGTCTTCAGAGGCTTAGCGAATTTTCAGAAGGTTAGTTGTGTCTCCATAACCACGACTCACTGATAAGGCTCTTTCTTTCACGGTACAATGTAGATATTTCAAACAATTAATCCACCAACACTAGCAGCAAGTGAATTTAGCCATAGTTCTGGGAGGTACTAAGCAGCTCCCGAGGGCATGTCTAATCTGTCATCGCAGGATGTGTCTGCAGCTTGAATGGACATACCTGAGCTAGCTCTAATCTATCTAGCTCAGATCCCAGAATAGAGAAGCTATGGCAGTTCGCACTTCGGGCTAGCTCTACAAGTAATTACCCTACAAGGCTTTCAGGTGGGCTTAACTGCAGTGCAGACCTACCCTGAGAGACGTTGGGTATCCTAAGTTTGCATTGATTTCAATGGGAGCTGGGGGCATTTGCACCTTGCGGACTCAGTACATAATTAGGGTTTTCTGCTGGTGCAGACTGACTAAAGCAGAGGTCAAGGTCAAAGTTGTCTGACATGATATGATACTTTGTTAAAAGTACTGGTAGCAAGAGACCATGTTGTCATACTGTGGTACTAGCTTGCATCCCCTGTTTTCAAGCATGATGTTGATTCACTGCTTACTCATGTGAGTTATAGGAATACGATTCCAATTTAAAAATAGATGGATTTGTCTTAAAATGCCCACCACTGTTTAAAAGAAAAATAGTTGCAGTACAGTAAAATATCTTCATAAGGCAAGGCAGAAACTCTCCCATACACATACGTTGTGTGCTAGCCGTCCTGTGCTCTTGACTTACATAATGTGATATAGAGCAAGTGTACTGTGGTATCAACAGATAATTTTAACAGGTGTATTCAAGCGTTGTATGCATGTTGCAGTGAAACACATGCTGTGTAGTCAAGAAATGAATTTATGGTTGAATACTGCATTACATATGCAAGCAAAATGTAAAGCTAAATATGCACCAGTTGAGGAGCTGCCCCTAAGTGACTTCAGTGGCAGAAGAACATTTACCTCTCTAAGGATCATAGAATCAGACCCTTAATTGGTATCTTTTGACATGAACCAAACAGTTGCTGACACAAGTGGATGGAGAGGCGGGGATATGAGAATACAATCCTTTGGTATTGATAGCTTCCATTAGTACATGTAGCAGAGAGGAGTCTATTCTGCTTGTACTGCATTTTTACAGAATTGTGTAAAAATCATATGACATCCATAAATGAGTATTAATGGTATTTTAATAACAGAAAGAGGAAGCTTTAACACTAAATAAATGGGAGAGAATGTTAATAACTAAAATGGACAGCCACTTAGCTTCCCTCTCCAGACATAATTCTATTTTCTGATTAACAGCCAACATTGGCTCATATTTAATGAACAACTATTTGGCATTAAAGAAGCCCTGTGGAGAACTTGAGACCTCCAGATTAAGGTTTTGTTTTGTTTTTAAAAGAAAGTTGAAGAGCTCATACAGTGAAAGGCAGGTTTTCGTGATTTATTAAAAATGTCAAAGTAAATTGTCTTAAAATACACTTTAAACATTACACTGTTTTTCCAGCCAGCCCATTTCACAGCAGCAAGCTCAGTGCACCCTTGATGTACTAATGCACTGGACAGTTCCTTCCCTGGAAGACTAATGTTTAGTGAACCAGGGAAGAATTTTAAAGAGGCTGCTTGGCAAAATAGGAAGTTTCCCTCATAGATAGGGCAGTGTTTAAAAAGCTCAGCCACAGAGAAGAGAGAGGCCAAGTTGGACCAATGCCTTCACCCACAATGACATTTAGGAGAAGGGAATGAGGGCAATGCAAATATACTCTCCTACCTCTGAAAGCACCTAGGATTGCCAACTCTCCAGGGTTGTTCTGGAGTTTCCAGGAATTAAAAAATTAATCTTTAATTAAAGATAATGCCATGTGAGGAAACCTCCAGGAATTCATCCAACCAAAGTTACCATCCCTACGCCCACCACTACTTCTGCTTTAACTGCTCCTCTGCACCTCCACATCCCACCCTTTACAAGTGGTAGGTGTTTTGTTATTTAGTATTTGCATAGTGCCACCACTATGCCAGGCATTTTACAGACCAGACTAAAGAAAAAATCTTTTCTCTGAGAATTTACACTTTAAATAGACATGTGGCAGAAAGTGGTTGAGATGAGAAACCGATTGAATGAATGGAGGGATTGATCTTGTGTCTAGTTAGAAAATGTGAAAGGAAGTGAACTGTGTGGATGCTGGACCCAGGCTTGTTCCTACCCAGTCCCATTGACCCTATAAAGTATACGTACGTAATACATAAAATGGGGGGAGGGTTATTACTCCACTCCTCTATCTTCACATAAATGATTCTTGTAATGATTCCATGGTCACATAGATGTTGGTCATCAGTTATACAAGCTACTGTAATTGAGTAATACATTTTTGCATGCTACCATACTTGTAGGTGTAACACCATATAAAAGTAAGGATCATTGAACTTGTATTGTAAAATTTAATACCTTTGTATTATTCTTTTTGATAGTAAGAGTATATTGATTCATAAGTACTCTCTGTGTCATGGCATACTGATAATGTTTAAAACCTTTTGATTTTCCTTTCATGTAGAGCAGCAAAGATGAGATGTAACCACATTGAAGTTAATGAACTAACAGAGGTGTAAAGCTAGTGTAAATAAGAGGAGAATCAGACTAAATCGGGGGGCCAAAATAATCTTCATCCACGAATATTAAAGGAATTGGCACCTGAAATTGCAAGCCCATTAGCAAGAATTTTTAATGAATCTGTAAACTCAGGAGTTATACCGTATGACTGGAGAATTGCTAACATAGTTCCTATTTTTAAGAAAGGGAAAAAAAAGTGATATGGGTAACTACAAGCCTGTTAGTTTCACATCTGTAGTATGCAAGGTCTTGGAAAAGATTTTGAGGGAGAAAGTAGCTGAGGACATTGAGGTCAATGGTAAATGGGACAAAATACAACATGGTTTTACAAAAGGTAGATCGTGCCAAACCAACCTGATCTCCTTCTTTGAGAAAGTAACAGATTTTTTAGACAAAGGAAATGTAGTGGATCTAATTTACCTAGATTTCAGTAAGGCGTTTGATACGGTGCCACATGGGGAATTATTAGTTAAATTGGAAAAGATGGGACTCAATATGAAAACTGAAAGGTGGATAAGGAATTGGTTGAAGGGGAGACTACAGCGGGTCATACTGAAAGGTGAACCGTCAGGCTGGAGGGAGGTTACCAATGGAGTTCCTCAGGGATCAGTCTTGGGACCAATCTTATTTAATCTTTTTATTACTGACCTCAGCACAAAAAGTGGGAGTGTGCTAATAAAGTCTGCTGATGACACGAAGCTGGGAGGTATTGCCATTTTAGAGAAGGACCAGGATATCATACAGGAGGATCTGGATGACCTTGTAAACTGGAGTAATAGTAATAGGATGAAATTTAATAGTGAGGAGCGTAAGGTCATACATTTAGGGATTAATAACAAGAATTTTCGTTATAAGCTGGGGACGCATCAATTAGAAATAATGGAGGAGGAGAAGGACCTTGGAGTATTGGTTGACCACAGGATGACTATGAGCCACCAGTGTGATATGGCTGTGAAAAAAGATAATGCAGTCTTGGGATGCATCAGGCAAGGTATTTCCAGTAGAGATAAGGAGGTGTTAGTACCTTTATACAAGGCACTGGTGAGACCTCATCTGGAATACTGTGTGCAGTTCTGGTCTCCCACGTTTAAGAAGGATGAATTCAAACTGGAACAGGTACAGAGAAGGGCTACTAGGATGATCCAAGGAACGGAAAACCTGTTTTATGAAAGGAGACTCAAGGAGCTTGGCTTGTTTAACCTAACTAAAAGAAGGGAGGGGAGATATGATTGCTCTCTATAAATATATCAGAGGGATAAATACCAGGGAGGGAGAGAAATTATTTAAGCTCAGTACCAATGTGGACACCAGAACAAATGGATATAAACTGGCCATCAGGAAGTTTAGACTTGAAATTAGATGAAAGTTTCTAACCATCAGAGGAGTGAAATTCTGGAACAGCCTTCCAAGGGAAGCAGTGGGGACAAAAGACCTATTTGGCTTCAAGATTAAACACAATAAGTTTATGGAGGAGATGGTGTGATGGGATAACATGAATTTTGCAATTAGTTGATCTTTATTCATGGTAAATAGGCCCAATGGCCTGTGATGGGATGTTAGATGGGGTGGGCTCTGAGTTATTACAGAGAATTCTTTCCTGGGTATCTGGCTGGTGAATCTTGCCCACATGCTCAGGGTTCAGCTGATCACTATATTTGGGGTCGGGAAGGAATTTTCCTCCAGGGCAGATTGGAAGAGGCCCTGGGGTTTTTTTGCCTTCCTCTGCAGCATGGGGCATGGGTCACTTGCTGGAAGATTCTCTGCACCTTGAGGTCTTTAAACCATGATTTGAGGACTTCAATTGCTCAGACATAGGTGAGAGGTTTATTGCAGGAGTGTGTGGGTGAGATTCTGTGGCCTACATTGTGCAGGAGGTCAGACTAGATGATCATAATGGTCCCTTCTGACCTTAATATCTATGAGTCTGAGTCTCTTACCTAGATTGAAGAAAGAATAATACTAGGGCTGTCAAGCAATTAAAAAAATTAATTGCGCAATTAATTACTATGTTAATAATAGAATACCATTTATTTAAATATTTTTGGATGATATATTTTCTACATTTTCAAATATATTGATTTCAATTACAACACAGTGTACCATGCTCACTTTATATTAATTTTTATTACAAATATTTGTTATAAAAATCAAAAGAAATAGTATTTTTCAATTCACCTCATACAAGTACTGTAATAATATCTCTTTATCATGAAAGTTGAACTTACAAATGCAGAATTATATACAAAAATAACTTCATTCAATGTAAAACTTTAGAGCCTACAAGTCCACTCAGTCCTAATTCTTGTTCAGCCAGTCACTCAGACAAACTACTTTGTTTATGTTCGCAGGAGATAATCCTGCCTGCTTCTTGTTTACAGTGTCACCTGAAAGTGAGAACAGGTGTTCATATGGCACAGTTGTAGCCGGTGTCACAAGATATTTACATGCCAGATGCGTTAAAGATTCATTAGTCCCTTCTATGCTTCAACCACTATTCCAGGGCACATGAGTCCATGCTAATGAGGTGTTCTGCTCGATAGTGATTCAAAGCAGTCTGACGCATGTTCACTTTCATCATCTGAGTCAGGATGCCACCAGCAAAAGGTTGATTTTCTCTTTTGGTGGTTTGGGTTCTGTAGTTTCCGCAACGGAGTGTTGCTCTTTTAAGACTTCTGAAAGCATGCTTCACACCTCATGCCTCTCAGATTTTGGAAAGCACTTCAGATTCTTAAACCTTGGGTTGAGTGCTGTAGCTGTCTTTAGAAATCTCACATTGGTACCTACTTTGTGTTTTATGAAATCTGCTGTGTTCTTAAAATGAACAACATGTGCTGGGTCATCATCCAAGACTGCTATAACATGAAATATGGCAGAATGCAGGTAAAACAGAGCAGGAGACATATTGTTCTCCCCCAAGGAGTTCAGTCACAGATTTAATTAATGCTTATTTTTTTTAATGAGTGTCATCAGCATGGAAGCATGTCCTCTGGAATGGTGGCTGAAGCATGAAGGGGCGTACGAGCGTTTAGCATATCAGACATGAAATACCTTGCAATGCAGGCTAAAAAAGTGCCTTTTCTCACTTTCAGGTGACATTGTAAATAAGAAACTGGCAGCATTATCTCCTGTCAATGTAAACAAACTTGTTTATCTTAGTGATTGGCTGAACAAGAAGTAGGACTGAGTGGACTTGTAGGTTCTAAAGTTTGACATTGTTTTACTTTTGAGTGCAGTTACATAACAAAAAAATCAACTTTTGTAAGTTGCACTTTTATGGTATTGTATGAGGTGAATGAAAAATACTATTTATTTTGTTTATCATTTTTACAGTGCAAAAATTTGTAATAAAAATAATATCAAGTGAGCACTGTACACTTTGTATTCTGTGTTGTAATTGAAAGCAATATATTTGAAAATGTAGAAAACATCCAAAATATTTAATAAATTTCAGTTGGTATTCTATTGTTTAACAGTGCAATTAGAACTGTGATTAATTATGATATTTTTTTGTAATCGTGATTAATTTTTTTTAATGTGAGTTAACTGCGATTAATCAACAGCCCTAAATAATACCACATTGAGATTTGACACCATGACAATTAGACATGAGAAGTTGTAGGGTTTGACACTGTACTGAGTGATTTAAGTGCCCCTAGTAAAGCTGGCACCTACATGTCCCTACCTTGTTTAAGAAATGAATTAACTAGCAGCCTTGAAATAATTGCAGAAGTGTCCATGTGTTGTCTTTCTGGCCTCTGAGAATGAAGAAACAGATAGAAGACATGTTAGTCTATGTGGAGTGACAAAACAGGTTAGTGTTAAGTGCCATTCCGCAGGGATTGATCATGTTTTTCTGTGGTGAGAGGGGAAAGCACAGTTGACAGGCTAACTAAAGCAAGGCTATGAACTATCTGTGTATAAACTGCATTGCACTCTGCATAGCACATGGAAGATGGATAGGAGATACTCATTTAGGCTGTTATAGACAACGTGAAATACAACTTAATGAGAAATCATAGCATTATACGGTATGTCTGTATGAAAGGTCCAATGAACCTATGGCAACACAGTGAAATATAATTGGGAATGAAAACTAGGGCAAACAAGGGGACATAATGTAATTTTTGGATATTAGTTTGTGAAAATTTAATATTTTTCATGATATGGGTCTGAAGTGTTTGGTTTGATTCTCCTCTCAGTTTTGGTAGGGTTAACAGGAGAAACACGTGTGAAACCAGTGAAGTTAAATTGTTGTAAAACCACTGTAAGACTTTGTGTGGCTTTAACTGAATGTGTACTTTAACACAAGTTGTAAAGCTCAATGAGAAAACTGAATTCACAAATGCTTATCTCTATCTGAATTTATTATTACAGATTTGGCTCCGCTGTAGCCATGTGATGTTTAATGGTTCTCTTACTTCTGAAGAGTTTTCTGACTTTCAGTAATGATTTTTAATATAGACATTTAAAAAAAAATGTATCCACTTTTTTCCACTGGATTATCAAGTGTTTGTGGGAAATGAATGCCCAAAAAGGGGAGCATATCAATGTTACATAGTTGGAACTTTTACACAATGAGAATGATATCATTAAGGTAAAATAATTGTGTATATTTAAAGTCTTATACAAAACTAGAAAGTCCAAAATCCCCACCCAAAACCCAAACAGCATCACAAATTTGAAATGTATTAACATTTAATATGCCACAGCTGTAACCTGTGTTTTTACAAATTTTAAAACTTTTTCATTTGCTTTCTGTATATTGCAATAAAAACAAAAGTTACCCTCACAGCCAGGTGCAACAAGGTGTCAATTATTGCATAATAATTCACTTTATGGGGCTTCAGAGGGGCCCTGCCATCAGTTTTGTATCTAAACTGCACATTAGACAGGAATTATTTCCACAGTATTTCAGCCTGTCTCAATTTATTGCTATATTGCCCCATCCATGAATACTCCAGGCACATTATCTGGCTTTGGCTTTTCCTCTCCTCATTATTCTCGCTATTCTCCTAAAGGATATTTATTTGCATTAGGTGTCTCTCTTTTGATCACAGGTTTGGGCCCTGATCCTGCAGTGAGCTGACCACAGGCACGATGGTCTTAGAGTTTTCATGAATGAGGCTCAGAGGATTTGGCTTTCAATATCAGATCATAAAACAAAAGGCTCATAATCAACAGCTGGTGACTGTGAGAATCAGAGTTTGTAACATCCATAGGGAATTGATTTCTTGGATATGTCTTAAACTCACATTTCTAACAATGTTATATGAGAGACATGTCTGTCTGAACTGGAATTAGTATAGCAGTGAACTATCAATTAAATTCAAGCAGGTGCAGATGCTAAGGCGGGGGAGGGGAGATGCAGCCTTGGCAAAATAGAATACTGAGCTGTCCCTGATTTGTCTTTGAAAGCCTTTTTATATTGATGGTGCTAAGGATCTGATGGAATATCAGAATCCAAAGACAGATTTTACTATCATATCTGGCCCCTTGCTCTCTAATGAGCTGAACCTAAAACCTATATGCTCCCAAAACACTGAAGGTGCAAGAATAGTTTTGAATTCAAAAACAATTTCTGTGGCTGGGACTCATTTTATTAGAAAGTGAAAATGATTATAAGAAAACAATGTTCTAATTAAAAGCAAGAGCTGAACTAACTGCTCAAAGTGAACATGCTAAACTTTGAAAGCTTTTCCACTTGTCTTTGGTAGCACGTGAAAGTGTGTGACAAAACGTGGGATTTGTTTAACTGCTGCAATGTTACTAATCTAGAAGCAAATTGTGCTGTCCTCAATGAAAGTTTCTCCTGAATATTTACTACAAAATTTAGTCCAAAGTAATTACTCATCTACTATCCATCATGCATCTGTTCTAGGCCTAATACTGTTTCCATGGAAGACAATTGGATTCATGGATTCTAAGGCCAGAGGGACCACTGTCATTGCCTAGTCTGACCTCCTGCATAATGAAGGCCAAAGGACTTCTATCAATTAATTCCAGCTGAACTAGAATGTATCTTTTAGAAAAACATCCAATCTTCTTGATTTAAAGTTTTTTCAGTGATGAAGAAACTACCTCAACCCTTGGCAGGTTGTCCCCATAATTATTAACCTCCCTCTTAAAAATTTGCACCTTTTTTCCAATTATAATATATCTAGCTTCTACTTCCAGCCATTTGATCTTGTTATAGCTTTGACTGCTTGATTGGAGAGCCCTCTATCAACATTTTGTTCCCCATGTAGGGAGATATAAACTGTGATCAACTGAAGATTTGCCATTGACTTCTACTGATAAATAGAGGAGTTACATTTCCAGTCAGTCAAGATCTTCCGTGAGCAAGTAGGTCATATCTGAGAAAATAAGAAATGTGGTCTTGAGCACAGACCTAGAAGCTCTTTATTCTTCAGTCTTGTTGGTTCTGATAGCAGCTTCCTCTGTGGCTTTAAGCAAGTCACCCAGGGTGAGTGCCTCACCTTTGCTCTGCCCCTTTTACATTTAAGAGGTAAGAGGGCTGAAGTGGCATAGAGGGCGCTAAAGTGGCTGGGGAAGAAGTCCCCTTGTGTAGGCATTGCAGAGACAGGTGTAAAGCTGCCTTTTTGTGTATTGGGCAGTACTCTGGGTGGCTAGCTCCTCCTGCTGCTTACATCACTGCAGCTACACTTCTATTTTTACAGTGCTAGTTTGATCACAGATAGCACAGGCAAGTCTTTTTGAGCTGGAATTTACATAACAATGGCCATACTGGTTCAGACCAACAGTAAATCTAGCCCAGTATCCTTGCTTCTGACAGTGGCTGGTGTCAGATGCTTCAGAGGGAATGAACAGGACAAGGCAATTATTGAGTGTTCCATCACTGTTGTCCAGTCCCAGCGTCTGGCAGTCAGATGTTTAGGGACACCCAAAGCATGGGCTAGCATTGTTGACCATCTTGGCTAATAGACATTGATGGATCTGTCCTCCATGAACTTACCTAATTCTTTTTTGAACCCAGTTATACTTTTGGCCTTCACAACAGCCCCTGGGAATGAGTCCAACAGGTTGACTTTGCATTGTGTAAAGAAATACTTCCTTGTTTGTTGTAACTGTGCTGCCTATTAATTTCATTGGGTGACCCTGAGTTCCTGTCTTATATAAAGGGGTAAATAACACTTCCTTATTCACTTTCTACACACCGTTGATTATTTTATAGACCTCTATCAAAACCCTCAATGGTCTCTTTAATCTCTCCTCATATGGAGGCTGTTCCATACACCTAATCATTTTGGTTGCCCTTCTCTGTATCTTTTCCATTTCTAGTATCTTTTTTGAGATGGGGTGACCAGAACTGCATGCAGTTTTCAAGAGGTGGGCATACCATGGATTTATATAGTGGCATTATGATATTTTCTGTTTTGTTATCTAACCCTTTCCCAATGGATGCTACCATTCTGTTAGCTATTTTGACTGCTGCTGCACATCAAACAGATGTTTTCAGAGATCTATCCACAATGACTCCAAGATCTTTCTTGAGTGGTAAAAGCTAATTTAGACTCCATCATTTTGTGTGTATAGTTTGGATAATGTTTTCCAACATGCATTACTTTGCATTTATCAACATTGAATTTCACCTCCCATTTTCTTGCCCAGTCACCTAGTTTTGTGAGATCCTTTGTAATTCTTCATAGTCAGCTTTGGACTTAACTATCTTGAGTAATTTCTTATCATCTTCAAACTTTGCCACATCACTGTTTAATCCCTTTTTCCAGATCATTTATTAATATGTTGAGCAGCACTGGTCCCAGTACAAGTCTTTGGGGTACCTGCTATTTACCTCTCACCACTGTGAAAACTGAACATTTATTACTACCCTTTGTTTCCTATCTTTTAACCAGATACTGATCCATGAGAGGATCTTCCTTCTCATCCCATGAATTCTTTCTTTGATTAAGAAACTTTGCTTGGGACCTTGTCAAGGGCTTTCTGAAAGTTCAAGTACACTATATCCACTGCATCACCCTTGTCCATGTGTTTGTTGACATCCTCAAAGAATTCTAATAGGTTGGTGAGGCATGATTTCCCTTTACAAAACCTATGGTGACTCTTTCCCAATGTCCCGTGTTTATATATGGGTCTGATAATTTTGTTCTTTACTACAGTTTCAACCAATGTGCCTGGTACTGAAGCTAGGCTTACCGATCTGTAATTGCCAGGATTGTCCCTGGAGTCTTTTTTAAAAATTGGAGTTACAATAGCTATCTTCCTGTCATTTGGTACAGAGCCTGTTTTAAGCAATAGGTTACATACCACTGTTAGTAGTTGTGCAATTTCATATTTCAGTTCTTTCAGAATTACTGTGTGAATAACCTCTGGTCCTGGAGACTTATTACTGTTTAATTTACCAGTTTGTTCCAAAACCTCCTCTACTGACACCTCTCACTCTGGGACATTTCCTCAGATTTGTCATCTAAAAAGAATGGCTCAGATGTGGGAATCTCCCTCATGCCTTCTGCAGTGAAAGCCAATGCAAAGAATCCATTTAAGTTATCTGCAATAGCTTTGTCTTCCTTGAGTGCTACTATAGCACTTCAGCCATCCTGTGGCCCACTGATTGTCTGCCAGCCTTCCTGCTTCTGATGAACTTTAAAAAAAAATTGCTGTTAGTTTGTGTCTTTTGCTAGTTGCTCTTCAAATTCTTTTTTGGTCTGCCTAATTATACGTTTACACTTGACTTGCCAGAGTTTATGCTCCTTTCTATTTTCACTATATACTTTCTAGCTACACATCCAGCTTGAAGTGTAGACATACCGAAAGTTATACTGATGCCTCTCTGGCCCCTGGAGCAGCCTATGTTTGGGATGGTGCAAAGGTGGAATAGCAACCCCTTTCCCCTCAGCCCTTCCCCTGGGCTGTGAGACACCTCCCGTCTCTTTGTGTCTTGGCTTCCACAAATAGGGATAGTAATCCTCACCCAACTTCAGAGTTTTTCAAGCAGTTATAACTCACTGATGGTCATAAAATGATCTGAAGATAAAATGCACTACTGTGTATAAACACATTGGATGAAACTCTGGCCCCTTTGAAGTCAAAAACAAACTCCCATTGACCTCAATGGGATAGGATTTCGCCCATTGATTTTTTTAAAAAAGAAAGTAATTTTAAAAGAAATGTCCAGTAGGAGGACTGCAACATCACACCTTTGATTTCACAAAGATACTTTTGTATTTCTAAAATGAGTGTATCACTTTATAGATATTTCGGCTGTAGTGTATTCAGTGAATTTCATAGGCAATATGAGAGAATTTGTTGATATCAAATATTTATGAATAAGAACATAGTACTTTGTTCTTAAAATGTAACTTTTCTTAAGTGTCTGTCTTTTTCCCTGGGACTGCTGAAAATTGCAGACACTGGGTCAAATGAGAGAAAAAGTACTGAAAATCTCTCTATATGTAACAAAATCCTAAATAGTTATTAACTGGCACAACGGTAAGTGCAACAGTGTGAATGCATTTGAAATAAATCATTTTCTGGCAATTGCAAAGATTCTGATATCACTTTCCATCTTGTCACTACTTTTGATACTTGCATAATTGTAGTGAATGACTTTGCATGTGATAGTTTTAAAGAGCAGGAGAGTTTTAAGGTATCATCTTTCTTTGCAATGAAGTTTATAATAACCTGTAGGTATATGCTGGTAATAAAGGTTTAATGAACACACCAGTCAACTTCAGAATATTCAGTCATGTTTCCATAGTGACAGTTTAAATCATGTTACACAGGTCTATTTTTAAAAACATATTAATGGTCAGCAAATGAAATACCAATTCAATAAATTGAAATGAAGAGGCTCTGTAGACATATCCAGCACTCATTTACATCTAGGATGATTCCACTTGAGCATGGAAAGCATTCAGGATAATTGCTGTTCCTCAAAGGGTCATTTTGATTAATACACAAACAAAACTTAGTTTGGTATTTAGGCAGTTATGATTGCAGTGAGATTTCAGGTATAAATCTTTGTGGTGAGGCTCGAAATAGGAGAATTTTATAGCTCTTCTGATGGGTTTGTTCTTGTGTATAATATTTAATAGCTCAGAGTTCAGTTTAGACAGACTATCAGTTATGTAGCCCTCTTGGGTCACAGGATGCCCCAAACAGTTTATCTAAAAATGATGTGGAGGGAGGGATACATGCATATCACTCCAGATGAGCTGCTAAGCATGCATGACAAGGATGCAGATTCTTTACAGAATTACCCTCAATGCAATGCAGTGCTAAAATGGAGCTACTCAGTTTATCCCTCCTACTTTTATTTCCAAAGGGGTGCACTCAGATTTGCTTGCCATAACTTTGATGCAATTAATTGCTAAATTAAAGTTAAGCTCATAATGGACTGTAGTATGTATTTTAGGTGACTTGGGACTAAAAAGTCTCTTTCCTCCTATCCAGGTTTTGATTACATTATCAGTTGCAACAGTTCCCACTTAGCAACTGGTGTCTTTACAAGACTACAAGAATTAACTACAAGCCTCCAAGAATTAACATTATCAAAGCAGGATGTTCTTATTGAACACTTCTAGCAAGGATCTGTAGGTGTTTCCTCTTGGATTTAAGTGAATGAGCTCTTAGATGGGTTGTGTAACAAAGGATCTTAAAAGCTGTCCCTGGTTCATAATGGATGATTCCAATTTTGCTTGTCAACAAAGACATCTTAAAAAGCAATTTAATTTTCTTTATTGATCAGTTACATTTACCATGAAAAGTTGTGATTTTTATCTTGCAGCCTAGTTGCAAAGCCTAATAAATATCATAGTTGAGGGTGGTTTGTAGCATGCTATTTAGAGCATGAGTAGGAAGACTTTCATACATTTTAAATAACATGAACAGAATGCTCTTCCCAAATCACCATGTTAATAAGCCTTTACATAAAGAACTCCTCACTAGCACTGTATTATCTTTTGCTGAGGTCTGTGCCTTTGAAAGGGGGTGACCTATTTGACAGGAGCAGGGCCTTGTATATAAGGCTACTTCCTGCCCCTCCCCCCCTGAAAAATAGTACCCATGCATCTGGGATTTTTCCACTTATTGGAGAGAGCAGGAGAGATTGTTTATACAGTTGAGCTCAGACAGCTGGTTACATCGTTTGATGGTTACAAGTCATTGTAAGTGGGGGGTTATAATAAGTCAGCTCTTCCCAACTGCTGCACCAGCTAGCCACCATTGGTAGACTGGTTTCTTGTAGGCATCATAGCAGCAGTGGGCCTTGAGGATGGATTTGACAGAGGAGAGTAATGGCCTTATAGATCAGTTCAAGGAGCACTGCTTGCATAAGGAGCATTGTCAAAGGCAGCACAGAGATGCGTGTGGAGAAGCAGGCAAATGGGCTTTCCAGGCTGGAAAAATTCATAGAGAAAAGGGGACAAGGGGATGTTTTTTAATTTTAACTAGATTTATGTATATTTTGATCTGAAAAGTGGCTAGATAGGAAAAACTAGTTTTGTGCATTTATTTGTTTTAGCTCCATCATTCTTTCCCCTGACTTTTGTATAGATTTTCCTCTTCCAGACACTTTACCATTTCTTTCCTTGTGCTAGATTGTAGCTGATTCTAATGACTCTGCCATCATATGACAAGTTCTACTATACATAGCATAGCTGTTTCCAGGAAGATCATTGGTAAGGGGAAGACTGAGGCACCCTTTCTTGTACTGATTAACAGGCTCTCCTACTGAATTCAAGGGAGTGAATAGATCAGTAGGGGACTACTCACTGTGAGCACAATCTAGCTGTAGCAATTTAGATATTTCCCTTTCTTACACTTTCAGGACTTAAAGAGAAGTGTGGTTTCAGGTTAAAGCTTGCTACTGTTTTTTTAATACTTTGCGTTTTATGCTGAAACAACTCCAATTTAACAGATTACCATTAAAACTTTCACTCCATGACAAGGTGAGAAGAGTCCAGGCAAACTAACCAGATCAAATTAAACAACACATGTGCAGCTTCTGGCCTGTTGGTTCCCTTAATGATGTAATTGTGGATATTCTTTCAATGAGAGAGTTAGTGACTTTGAAACCTGTATACGTAGCCTAGCTCTGTCAACATAGGTAAGAAACAGAAATACCATGTGACATATATGATCAAGCAAAAGCAAGCAATAAAGCTTGAATTTTGAATATTAGATGTCAAAATAGCAAGTAAATGAAAGCTGTAAAAAATTTTCTTTCTCAGTTTCCAATAGCAACTTTCTGAATTTTATTTTGTATATGCTTGTGGGTGATACATGAATAAAAGGGGTGATACATGAATAAGTTATTTGTTATGAATTAGTCATTGAGATCTGGTAATTTTAGTACAGGATCCCAATGCTTAAGAACATATGAATGGCCACACTGGGTCAGACCAATGGTCCATCTAGCCCAGTATTCTGTCTTCCAGCAGTGGCCAATGCCAGGTGCTTCAGAGGGAATGAACAGAACAGGTAATCATCAAGTGATCCTCCCCTGTTGCCTATTCCAAGCTTCTGGCAAACTGAGGCTAGGGACACTTCAGAGCATGGTTTTGAATCACTGCCCATCCAGGCTAATAGCCATTGGTGGACCTATCCTCCATGAATTTATGAAGTTCTTTTTTGAACCCAGTTATATAGTCTTGGCCTTCACAACATCCTCTGGCAAAGAGTTAACAGGTTGACTGTGCATTATGTGAAGAAATACTTCCTTTTGTTTGTTTTAAACCTGCTGCCAATAAATTTATTTTGGTGACCCCTAGTTCTTGTGTTTATGAGAAGCAGTAAATAACACTTCCTTATTTACTTTCACCACACCAGTCATGATTTTATAGACCTTTATCATATCCCCTCTTAGTCATCTCCTTTTCAAGCTGAAAAGTCCCAGTCTTATTCATCTCTCCTCATATGGAACATGTTGCATACCCCTAATCATTTTTGTTGCGCTTTTCTGTACCCTTTCCAATTCTAATGCATCATTTTTTTTAGATGGGGCAACCAGATCTGCATGCAGTATTCAAGATGTGAGCATTCCATATATTTATGTAGAGGCAATATGATATTTTCTGTCTTATTATCTATCCCTTTCCTAATGATTCACAAAATTCTGTTAGCTTTTTTGACTGCCACGGCACATTGAGTGAATGTTTTCAGAGAACTATCCACAATGACTCCAAGATCTCTTTCTTGAGTGGTAACAGCTAATTTAGACCCCCATCATTTTAGATGCATACTTGGGATTATGTTTTCCAATGTACATTACTTTGCATTTATTAAAATTGAATTTCATCTGCCATTTTGTTGCCCAGTCACCCAGTTTTGTGAGATCCTTTTGTAGTTCTTTGCACTTTGCTTGGGACTTAACTATCTTGAGTAGTTTTGTATCATCTGCAAATTTTGCCACCTCACTGTTTACCCCTTTTTCCAGATCATTTATGAATACGGTGAATAGGACTTATCCCAGTACAAACCCCAGGGAGACACCTCAATTTAATTCTCTCCATTCTGAAAACTGATCATTTATTTTTATCCTTTGTTTCTTGTTTTTTAACCAGTTACCAATCCATGAGAGGACCTCCCTCTTATCCTGTGACAGCTTACTTTGCTTAAGGGCCTGTGGTGAGGGACCTTGTCAAAGGTTTTCTGAAAATCTAAGTACACTGTATCCAATGGATCTCCCTTGCTTGTTGGACCCTCTCAAAGAATTCTAGTACATTGGTAAGGCATGATTTCCCTTTGCAAACACCATGTAGACTCTTCTCCAACAAATCATGTTCATATATGTGTCTGATAATTCTGTTCTTTTCTGTAGTTTCAACCAATTTGCCTGGTACTGAAGTTAGGCTTATTAGTTGTAATTGCCGGGATCGCCTCTGGAGCCTTTTTAAAAAAATGGCATCATATTAGCTATCCTCCATCCATGATCCCATTAAAGTAAATGGCAAAATTCCCATTGATTCAGGGGGAAGAAAATCAGGCCTTATGACTAGAGCTGGTTGGAAAGTAAGACTAAATGTTTTTGGTCAGAAATGCTGATTCATTGATATCAAAACTTTTTGTGGGAAAGGGTTGGTTTCAACAAATTTTGACTCAGATATTTTTGAAAAACTCTGAAGTTATCAAACTATTGTGCTCTCACAAAACAAAAAAACCCAGTTCTCTGGTTTGAAATGACTTTGTTTTGACATACAAGCTAATTATAGTTTTTAAAATAGTTGAAATCAAAATGAAATTCTTTGACCCTAACTTTTTATTTTGTTTTTATTTTTGGACTATGAAAATTTGAGGTTGACTTTTTGTCCTGATTCAGGATAGAAAATGTTAGATATCTTGACAGTTTTCACAGGACAGGAAAATAATTTCCTGACCATCTCTACTTGTGATGTGTGGTCTTGTATTTTTATTTTCAAACACTTTTGACGTATAAGGGGACACCTGCTTTCACAGTGTGAAATTTTGGTCTAAAAATGTCACTCTTCAGTAAAATTGCCATCAGATTATTCCACTTATAGTTAAAAATATAACTGTCAAATAAAATTCACAGCATCTTCCTGGTGGCGCTTCTTAGCGTGTCAGTTTTCAAAATGATCCTTTGAGTAAATCAAATGCCCCCCTCTTTCACAAAGATGATTAAAAGAAACAGAACTACTTTCCTTTCGAACTTGCTCCAAAGTTCTTCCCCATCTATGTTGCCTTCCCAACAAATGTGTCTTTTCAAGATATTAATCTCATTTTGTCTTCCCCCAGCAAACAGAACATGTCCTTTCAATTTGATGCCAACAAGCCCCTAAATTGCTAGTTATCACAACCTGCCAACTCTGATTTCATTTTTGGGCTGTTTAATTTATGAACGAACAAGAAAGAAAACATAATACAGTGAGGACCCGGACGGTACTCCAATGAAGTAACAGAGGAACAGTTGAGAGAAAAATAGTATGAGCTATTAGTTGATTACAACAAGGGAAAGAATTTCATCTGTTTTCTAAGAAGACAGAGGGAGACAGACAGAGGGAGCTTGAGAAAGACAGAGGGAGATTGAAGGACAAGAAAGGAAGACAAGGGGAGAGTCTAACAAATAAAAACAAAAAGAGGAAGGGGATAGAAATATTCAAAGTGTCAGAGGAAATTAAATAGAGAAATCTAAAGGAAGCAGCACCCATGCCACTCAACATAGCCTTCTGAAAGCTCACATGCATTTTTAAATTACATTTTTATGTTGAAATTTGGATTTCTAAGCCAAGTGCTGGCAGCAGGTGTCTTTCTTTTTATCAATAAGTATTCACCATTCATATAGCACCATAGACATGCATGGCTCTTTGTAAGGGGAAGAGGTTCAGGGACCCTGCTCTGTTGAAAAGTTACAGCATTAAATAGGCTAAATAAATTACAGGTGGTGCCATTGAGCCTCCTGCTGGAACTGCAGCTTGCTGAAAAGTAAGACACCAGCTCTAGAGGGCAGAATTACAGGTTAAAAACCAATTGATTAATACAAAAGAACAGAGATCAATCCCTTTTATATTAATATATGATTAAATTGTAAAGCACTTGATTTATATTTATATTATTCAGACCCTGTGTGATTCCTCTCTACATCATAGAATCATAGAATATCAGGGTTGGAAGAGACCCCAGAAGGTCATCTAGTCCAACCCCCTGCTCAAAGCAGGACCAATTTCCAGTTAAATCATCCCAGCCAGGGCTTTGTCAAGCCTGACCTTAAAAACCTCTAAGGAAGGAGATTCTACCACCTCCCTAGGTAACGCATTCCAGTGTTTCACCACTCTCTTAGTGAAAAAGTTTTTCCTAATATCCAATCTAAACCTTCCCCACTGCAACTTGAGACCATTACTCCTCGTTCTGTCATCTGCTACCATTGAGAACAGTCTAGAGCCATCCTCTTTGGAACCCCCTTTCAGGTAGTTGAAAGCAGCTATCAAATCCCCCCTCATTCTTCTCTTCTGCAGGCTAAACAATCCCAGCTCCCTGATTGTGATCAGGCACAAATCATTCCAATATAAATATTGTTTTATATTATACACAAACTATTAGAACCTAGTCTTGTTCAGTATTGAGAGATTTCAAATCCCACTGGGCCAAATCCTGAGGTCTTTGCTCAATTTCTGCTCAGGCCAATTCCCATTGACTTCATTGCCAGGCAAGGTCTGATTAAAAATTGAACTCCCAATTCTGCTTCATTGAAGGCAATATAAAGTTTTCGATTGACTTTTGTGGGGGCAGCATTAGGAACTGGGTATAACCTCAAGATCTTGCCCATTAACCTGAATGGGATTTGAGTGTGCTCAGCAACTTATAGGATCAGGTCATCCATTAATAAGAAACACACCAATAAATCATGTGTGTAATAATGGTTGCTTGTTGATAGGAGTAGACCCCTTATGCACTTGAGTAGTTTTTACTCACATGCAAGGAATCCCATTACCTGCAGTGGGCTATTTGCATGAGTATGGATTATTCACATGACTACAGGTTGAAGAATCACTTGTACACAATTTAAACAAGAGGAGGTATATTTCTATAATTATTATGCATGCATCCTATAATCCTCTCCCTACAAAGTATTGACTACTTAACACTAAGGAATAAATATGGGATTAGAGTTTCAAAACAGTACCCAGGAGCTCCAATGTAAGCTCCAAACAGACAGTCAGATTTTCAAAAGCACGCAGTAGCTCCCGGGTATGGAGGGCTTTTGAAAAATCTCACTTTTCATGGACAACCTCTCATATGAGTCTGATCATAAGAGCTGCTGCTGAGCTTCTACGAAATCCACTGGGCTAAATCCTAAAGACCTCACTCAATCAAACACCCACTGAATTCCATGGGAATTTGCTTGTGTAGGGAAAGGACTTCATGAATTGGCCCACAGACTTCAATGAGAGTTTTAGGTTCTCAGCCGTTCACCTGATTTGGCTGCTTATAATACTGATTAATACATTTGTTTCTGAGGCATTACCTTAAGATCTCTGAGAATCTAACAAAGTGTAATTAAGACAACATTATCAGAATAGGTTTCAGAGTAACAGCTGTGTTAGTCTGTCTTCGCAAAAAGAAAAGGAGTACTTGTGGCACCTTAGAGACTAACCAATTTATTTGAGCATGAGCTTTCGTGAGCTAGAGCTCACTTCATCGGATGCATACCGTGGAAACTGCAGAAGACATTATATGCACACAGAGACCATGGAACAATACCTCCTCCCACCCCACTGTCCTGCTGGAAATAGCTTATCTAAAGTGATCATCAAGTTGGGCTATTTCCAGCACAAATCCAGGTTTTCTCACCCTGCGCTCCCCCCCCCCCTCCTCCACAAACTCACTCTCCTGCTGGTAATAGCCCATCCAAAGTGACCACTCTCTTCACAATGTGTGTGATAATCAAGGTGGGCCATTTCCTGCACAAATCCAGGTTCTCTCACCCCCTCACCCCCCTCCAAAAACCACACACACAAACTCACTCTCCTGCTAGTAATAGCTCATCCAAAGTGACCACTCTCCCTACAATGTGCATGATAATCAAGGTGGGCCATTTCCAGCACAAATCCAGGTTTTCTCACCCCCCCACCCCCTTACACACACAAACTCACTCTCCTGCTGGCAATAGCTTATCTAAAGTGATCATCAAGTTGGGATTATCAGAATAGGCATACTACTCAGTAAGCATATGCAGCAATCAGCCTGAATTTTATCAGTGTAACATCAATCAATGTGTGCTCTTTTCCAACAAAAACTAAACAGGAAACAAAAGACTTTAGTTTGTCTCAAAAGTATGCTGTTGGTTGATACGTTATTTTCCAATCCTGTGTCTCTATACAGTTTGTACAGTGCATGTACGTATTTGTGTGTGTGTGCGCATGCAAAATCTTCAGGTGAATAAGATTTAGGCAAACACTTGTGCGTGTGAATAACTTGACTCATATAAAGTATCAGGGGGTAGCTGTGTTAGTCTGTATCCACAAAAACAACAAGGAGTCCAGTGGCACCTTAAAGACTAACAGATTTATTTGAGCATAAGTTTTCGTGGGTAAAAACCCCACCCTAACCCTAACATCTGAAGAAGTTGGGTCTTTACCCACGAAAGCTTATGCTCAAATAAATCTGTTAGTCTTTAAGGTGCAACTGGACTCCTTGTTGTTTTTACTCATATAAGTATTCTCACTGATTTTGATGGGAATAGTCACATGAACAAAATTACTCATGTACATGTGTTTGTAAAATCATGCCCTTTGATTAGGTAAACTGCTATGAGACTACAGTAATTATACAAATAATGATTGCTTATCTAGAGATCTTTGGTGATTTTTATAGCCTGGGTGTTAGACTATATTACCCTAACTTACTACTTCCATGAAGAAGATTCCTTGCACTGTGAATAGGTATTTTAATTAGAGCTGACTGGTAACTGGAATTCCCATTCCATAGGAAATGCCAAAATTAAAAAAAAAATCCAAAACAGAATGAAAAACTAAATTTCAAATTTCCCCATGAAACAGGAATTTTAATATTTTGTTCAGAAAAAGTCAAAACAGTATTTTGTTTTATCCTTTTGAACAATTTTTGAGACTCTGTGCTGTGTGGAGACCTGGCTACTCTCCAGCTGAGGAGCAAGGCACTTTGGGATACCAGAAAGCTACAGTGCTATGGAAGTCTGTGTGGTGGGCTGCTGCTGCTGCTGCAAAGTCAGGGGCCACTGGAGACTGGGCTTCTGAGGGACCATGAATTTGGAAGATGGGGCTTCCAGGTTTCTGGGAGCCTGAGCTGCTTAGGAGTTGAGATCCTGGAAGCTTGCACTGCTGTGGTGCTATGTGCATTATCTGACAAGAAACTAAGCAGGTTTCTGTTGGAATTTTGTCAGTGTCATGTTCCTGCAGATCAATACAATTTCAACAAATCAGCATTTTCCCATGGAAAAATGATCCTTTGGAAAATTTCTAGCCTGTCCTAATTTTAATACTCTTGAACTATCAAATGCTAATGCCACTAACCTAGGTCACCATTGTATACATGCATCTGTCTTGTTATTGAGTCACTTTAATACAGAATGTATTTAACATGTTTCTTTTGACATGTACACTGTGTGAGATGTCATTTCAGCCACAGAACGTTCTTTTTCCTTACTATGAATAAGGCCCATGGAGTCGCTTCAACAAGAAGTGAAAGTGACGCTGTCATTGCCCAAGTTCACTTTGTTAAAAAATCATTAGGTGTTTATCATGTACATGGCATTTATTCTGCATGATGTATAACACCATAAGACCAAGCATTCACTGGGAAGGGTAGCCACAACACAGACGGCAAGCATGCACAATAAAATAGTGACCTGGACAGTGGTAATATATTTTATAACAAAACTTCTCTTTAATACCTTTCATGAGCATCTGTTGTAAAAGGAAATAGCAAGTTAATATGTATTTTAACATATCTCCAAAAGGTTTTACGTGAACATTTAAAAATATTCTTAATTTTATTTATCACAGATGATCTCACTACCACAGCTAAAACTGCTGTACATTTTGAGATGATAGCTCCCCTGCTTAATTACTTGGCCTTTAAAAATGGTTTTGCAGGACTGTCTAAATGTTTGTTTCTAGCACCGTACAAGATTGTAAGGACTGAATGTTTATGGTTTGAATTATTGCACTCTGCATGCAGGTATGGTTTGCAGCCTTGAGGAAGCTATCTCATAGCTCATTGGTTCTGAAAGGAAAAAGAAGTGCGTGATTTTTTGATTTTTAAACTTCTGAGAAAAGAAAACACCACCACAAGCGGCACTAAGGGCCTGATCCTCTAATCTTCCCAGAGGCAAGACTCCTGTTGAAGCCAATGTGTGTCTTGCTGCAGAGGAGTCTGCTGAGTTGAGCTATAGCTGACAGATTCGAACCTATGAATCTTTGGCATCCTCACAAAAGAGGCCGTGGGGGGAATTGTCATGGGCACTCACTTACATTCTAAACATGATCCTCAGTGTTGACCTCATGGTGTATGTAGGCAAGACTGTTTGGAAATGATTGCTTGCTGCTGCTCCCTTGTGTACCTATTTGGGGCTCTACAGAGTACTTAAAGGCTCTCAATCTGACCTCTTCCATGAGGATTAAAAAAAAATCGCATACACAGCATTGAAAAACTGTCTGTTCTTTTTCTCAAAATTTTCTAGCAAAAATTTATTTAAAGGATATTTCACTTTAGCCCATGGTAAATTCATACAGATATCGTATATTGTGGCACTGTCTCTTTAAAAGTGGCCATGTGTAATCACCAGAGGCCCTCTTGTTGTGAGGGGTCTCACATGCTGCAGAAACACTCATGCCCCCAAGCAAAAGTGGGGGTGTGCAAGCTCCTGGGGTGTGCGAGTTTGTGGGAGCTTGTTGCTGATGCTGTCCACCCCATTGCAAACAAATGACTTGACCAAGGTTGAGACTCTATATTGGTTTAAAAACAAAAGTGGGGCTTTTTTCCACAGAAAAAGTTTGGATTGTATATTGTTTATCAGTCTGTCCCCACACCGGGGGAGAGCAGGCCTTCCTAACCTCCAGGCTGTGCCCAGGGACTCCTTTCTCTGTCTCCGTCTGCTTTTTGATCCAGCTTTAGAATAGCTGCTAGGATAGGTGAGGCCAATTGCTGAGATTCCCATTCCTTCCCCTATTGCTGCCAGTCAACCAGCAAGTATCTGAACTCCTTCCACTAAGGAACACGGGACAGAATGGGGTGGGGGGGTTGAGGAGGAAGAGAGAGCGAGAAGCACCTCAGCAGTTGTGAGCAGCAACAGCTCCAGAGGCTTCAGTGGGAGTTGGATGGGGCCTATGTCTTTATCTCAAGGTAAAAAGGAAAGTAGGTGTCTACAAAAGATAGATATAAGTCATGAACCACTGAGCTACAATTGCTGAATGCATGGACTAAAGGAGGCATCATTTAGGGAGTGAAGGAAAGAACATTGCACGAAAGAGGAATTTTGCAGGTGGAATTGTTGCTAGTCAAAGCGAATGCTAGAATAAGGTGAACGAGATATGGTATGTGCTGGGTTTACTGAATGCTCTGCATTAGGTTCTAGTCAGCTTAACTCATGTATGGTTTACTTGGATGTTTGAATTTTGTAGATGGGCTTTATCTAAATGGAAGCTACAAACCCTTTCTGGTTTTCACAGAAATATTTTGGAAGGTCAGAGGAGAAGAAAGTCCCCTTAAATGTCAAAGTTCCTTTGATAGCAAAGGCTCAGCTTCATCCTTAAAAGGGATATTGATTTAGTGTATACGCCAGTTTTCTTGCCAGTCCCAATCCAGTTATCACATCAGACACGAAGATCCCCCGATAGAGTAAGCACAGGAGCATGAGAATTAGGAAGAGACAAAGGCAGAAACAAAGATCTCAAAATGAAGGGTTCCTTTGATAGGACAAGTTCAATACCTGAAACAAAAATGCAGCATCTGTTCCCTTTATTTTTGACAAGTCCCTTGATAAATGATGAGAGAGATGGAGAGACCTCTTCACAGTTTGTTCACCTGAAATAAAACTTTCTGAAATCTTTATAACGTTAAAAAATAAAATAGTCCCTGTAGAAAGCAAGATCTTCCTCAGCAAGTATGCCTTTTACTAGAGAAAAGCCAAGCTGAAGTAAAACTGTGTGTATGTGTAAGTAACACACTGGTGAGTGTGTGTTACAGGTCCCCCTCTGTGTGATGTACAGAGAATGGGGGCTACAACCCATGCCCTCCCAGCTACAGAACCTTGGCTGTTTAGCTCAAATGATAGTAGCTACTTGGTTTAGCTCGGGAGGTCCCTGATTCAGTACCTAGTGTGTTGGCCAAGAAGGCAGCTGTCACATGTGCACAACAAGCATGAGAAAGAATACACCATGAAACAAGGCTGCTATGTGTACAATTAGATGGGACCCATGAACAGACTGTAGGTGTAAGTGTGGAAAAGGGAAGTGTTTAACCCAATGCTTGGAGATGGACTTGAATTCTGCTTTTGGGTGATTGGTTGGAGAGAGATGAAAGGAGAAGTTTGGACTGTGAGGTCAAGGGGAACTAGTGAGATAGTATAGTTCTGATTTTTTTATTTTGTGCACCAGAATCACAAATCTGATATGCCAGCTAAACAGCTCCCTCAGGAGTCTTGGCAAAATGCACTGCATCAGTGCAGTGGGTCTCTGCTGATGTGGAGGCCCATTGATTTCAGTGCAAACTTCCTGAGCGGAGCCAGGCTTTGATGTTTAACTTATCATTCAACTTTTCTGTTTTGAAATGAATAACCAAATATCAGTAAAGTGGGGGAGAGAGAAATAGAAGTTTTTATTTGTAACCCTGCTGGGAAAGAATCCAGTCTCACATTGTTTGTTTTCAGTCTAATAGAAACCACTGTTACGATCAGTGCAGAATATTTTGGAAAAGTGTTGTCTGAAGTTTTGCTCATTTCACAACAAAACAGGAGCCTTCTCATAAAAGTGGAATGTCAATAGTTCAGTATTGCAATTACATTTTTTTAAAAATTGGAGTTGGTTATGTGAAATTCAGTGACAGGAATACAATTTACTGAGTAGTATAAAGTAAATTTTGACTAATTCTATTAATCCTATAAAACAAAAAGGAATCAATACAGTTTCCATTGTTTAATGGAATCAGAGCATTTCAAGGAGTTTGGCTGCATAATGACAATATTGAATACTAAGATATGCTGTTAAGAAATAACTCTTCATTGTAACAAATATTGTAAATTGCCATTTTTGCGAAGAGGTGAAACTTCTTGTTTCCTAAAAGAAATGATCACTCATAACTCAAAAATTGTGTGTTTTGATACCTTTCGGAGAATTTTGTTTTGGTTTAAAGAGCTTCAGAAGGATTGGAAGCTCAGAACACAAAATCCAGAGGTTATACAGGTTACGTTACTGTTGATAATTCAGGTTTCCCAAGTCACTTGGGATCAGACTTGCAAAATTAGCCTAAGTACTATTTTCAAAATTGGCTTAGGATCCAAAGTCCCACTAACTTTTAATAAGACTTTGGATCCTAAGTCACTTTTGAAAATGAGCCATGGGCTCCAAGTCTACTGAAAAATTTACCCCTGGTAACGAGCTTGAACTTGGCAAGATTGATACATATTATAGCAGGAATAATGATGACATCTATAGATAGAGCTGCATAATTGTTTTCATGCAAACGCTCTTAAGAGCCTTATAATGATCCCAGGCAAGATGATGGTGCAGCTGATATAGTACTTGCATAATAGAAAAAAAATTAAAGGAGGGTAATGTAAGTAATGCAAATCAGCATAGGTTTATGGAAAATAGATCCTGTCAAACTAACTTGATATCTTTTTTTTAATGAGATTACAAGTTTGGTTGATAAAGATAAGTGTTGATGTAATATACTTAGATTTCTGTAAGATGTTTGACTTGGTACCACATAACATTTTGATTAAAAAGCCCCTAAAATTAACATGGCACAGGTGGCTTAAAGACTGGCTAACTGATAGGTCTCAGAATTTAACTATGAATAGGGAATCACCATCAAGCAGGTGTGTCATCAAGTGGTGTCCTGTAGGGATAGATTCTTGGCCTACACTATTCAACATTTTTATCCATGGCCTAGAAGAAAACATAAAATCATCACTGATAAAATCTGCAGATGACACAACAATTGAAGTAGTGGTATATAATGAAAAGGACAGATCATTGTTATGGAGCAATCTGGATCACTTGGTAAACTGGGCACAAGCAAACAATGTGTTTTAATACAGCTAAATGATCTAGAGCAGACATTCTGGTAAGAGGCAACTGTATAAAAGAGGCAAATAAGGTCACTTCAGATAGACCTATTTTAACTCAAATACTTCCAGACAGGAAAAATTGACATGCAAACCAAGTCTCAGTCATCTTCACTATTAAGGCTGATTAAGATGCAGGCCAGATCAAAGTGGCCTTTGAAATGTTAGGATTTGAGAAGGGAAGTTGGGAAAATCCTTTCACACTGGAGTGGAGGAGGCAGGGGGCGGGAAACTGATACAAGTAACGGGGCAGTAGCCACTGTACAGAGGACAGAAACTATTCTGTCTCTCCTAGAGGGAGGATGCACTATCAAATTTTGATGAAATGCTGATATAACCTAGACCTGTATGCCTAATAAAATGAATTCTGTAGCACCTCAAAGATCAAAAGGATCACTGCCTCCAACTGAAGGAGCCATCCCAAGGGAGGGGTCCAGGGAGGTCTGACATTGAAAATCCTGACTCAGAGGAGGGATGTTAATTGATTCTGACAAGCAGGCTAGCCGTATTTAAGAGACAAAGAAGAAATACACCCTCTACAAATGCAAGGTTCTGTTATTTACTTACATCTAAACCTTATATATCTCTCTAGCTTTTATATGCTCATAGCATAAGACTAAATGTTATGCAAAGCATTTAATATTTTATTTTGATTTTCTTTATTCTGAATAAATCCAGAGCAAGCCCTGGGTCACGAAAGCAACTCACCAACTGACATCCCCTTGTAGCTAGGTGCAGTTTTGCTGAAGTTCCATTTGGTCACTGCCTCCTCTTAGTCACTCTTCTTTGGGTCTAGCCCTCCAGCTATTCATTTAAAAGTTCAGTCCTCTTCTGGGGTATCCAAGTGCAGCTGTAACTGATCAGGTCCCAAGCTGGCTTCCTTCAGCTGGCCTTTTCAAAGTCTCTTCACCCAACTTCCCCCTAGACCATCAGCATAGTCCTTCCCAATCGCTGTAGAACTCAATGAAAAACACACTCTTCTTTTGAGGTTAGCAGGTCCCAGGGCTTCTGGCTGGGCCCCTCAGTAGCGCTCAAAACTACAAACAAAATCAGACACAGCTGAAGTATCTTATGACCTGCTTCAGACTTAAACCTCTTGTTCGTCTTTGTCTCTTCTTCAGCTCCCAGTTCCTTATGGATACTGGCCCCAGGAGGGTCTCCCTGGAACTTGGCCCCTTGTTCCAGGGGCCGACCACAGGAATCAGCTCCACTCCAGTGGCTCAGTTCTCCAGGCTCAGCCCAGCTCTCCTCCACAGCCAGCCCAAACTGCTGAGCTTCCTCCCTTTTTAAGTCCTACACCCAGGTCTGGCATTAAAACTTTGTTTTACCAGGGTCACTGGAGACTTGGGTTCGAGTCCCTGCTCCAAATCAAGCAGAGCAGGAATTTTAATCTGGGTCTTGGACCTCTGAGATGAGTGGCTATAATGAGTTGGGAGTGTCTCTCTGTTTCTTTGAGAAAAGGGGCTGCACCTAATACCACTGAGAATCCCAAGCAGAGATATTCTCCCCCCACCCCCGGCCTATTAGTCAGGAGCCTAAGGCCCAGATCTATGAGAGTTAGGCACCTAAGTACTCTTGTGCATCTGGGTCCTAAATCCCATCCCTGTCTTCTGCATCTTACTGCTGGCTAGCTTAGGCAGCTCTCCCTCACCTTGCTGACTTCTGAGGATCCCTTTCTGAAGTGACTAACGCTCCTTATGTATTCTGTGGGGAGCCTGGGCACCTAACTCAGGGCTGAGGATTCCACTTGGCCGCAGAGTGCCTAGGAGTTAGGCACTGGAATCTCTATGTCCCATGGTGGATCTACCCCTTGGGTACTTCTGAAAATGTTACTCTAAGATTGTTGTTTGGGGAATTTCACACCAGCTGCCATAAAGATGAACATTTCCTTTCTTTCAAAGAACAAGAAGAATGCCTTCACAACATCTCTGTGGCCATGCTGCTCTCAAAGCAGCAATCACTCATACTGGAAACACCTAAAGGGTCACAGAAGAGAGCTGGAAAGGGCCAAGGTGCAAAATAATGGATGCCATTGGGGTGTAATGGGAGGAATTGGAAGCTAGTAGCAATTCTTTTAGCATCATGAAACATTGAAATAGTGGCAGCAGCCCAGGAGAGGTTTGCCAATGTAAGTGATACCAGATGTCACAGATATATAAATCCTACTGTGTTTGTGGGTCTAGTTAAACTCTAGAGGCTGCAATGTTCTAGCTCACTAATAAGGAGTAGTACTTTCAAGTAAATGGAGTTGAAACGGTCTGTTCTTTGGGGTGTGATGGCTGCAGCTTGAGTGGGAGTGTAGATGTAAGCTTCACTATTGGTCTATTAATGTACTTTTTTGCACTATTTAGAGCTCATTACATATCGTAACTAAAGATAGAGTGGGATGATAAATTAATCCTCTGGGGCATTTTCAAAGACATGAATCTGGAGGAGGTTTGGTTATGGATTTTCAATAGGGGCTGGGCATGTAACTCCCCTTTGTGCATTTTAAAATCTCCCCCCTTGTTGCTGTCCACTGGTTTTTCTCCAAAATTGGAGATAGCCAACACCTTGATTCATACTCCTGTGATCCTCCTTGTATGTACATTTCAAAATGAGTTCTCTGTTGATTACATTCTTCCATGTGCTCATGCTGTTTATTTCATTTGTATTTGGATCATCAAATGTGTTTTGTTTGTCATATTTCTGAACAGAAATAAATAGGGGTATGTCAGCAGTAAACAAGGTTTGAATGCCTCTTGAGGAAGTTTAACAGGAATGAAATTATAAGATGACTGTTCCACATGTATGGGATTTTTTCTCTTATTTTCCCATTGGGGTATAGTCTTTCCAAGCAAAATCTGCTCCCATATGCTAGAAATTCTCTCTTCACGGCTTTTAATTCTGTGTAAATCTTTAAACATCATTGTAGATACAGTGCCTCAACAAACAATTCATTTATTTAGCATGTCACTCAACATGTCCCATCTGCTTAGTTTTGCCCTTTATGAATCTTTTGGCTTAGACTTTAGAAGAGAGCAGGTAGATATTTTGTTTGAAAGTTTCAATCAAATCCCAGGAGAGTGGAAAAATATCCTTTGACTGACATTACTGTATTCTTTTGTAGGAAGTACGCATGGACCGTAGAGATTTATTCCCTTCTACAGTCAACTCAACATTAATTACCTCTATTTTCCAGCAACACTACTTTTTTATGTCCTGTCTATTCCATTCTAATACATTATTTTTCAGTTAATTCGATTTCTGTTTAACCCTTTCCAAATGCCATTCCTTCCATCTCAACTTTTCCTCATTTGTGATATCCTCATTCCAGAGAAGCTCACTGGCAGGTTATTAACCATATTTTTTGTTCAGACTACATTAGCACTTAGTGGTAGGCTCCCCTGATCTGCTGGCATTGTATCATGAGCAGAGGAGGTGATACTATGCACCACAGTGCTTAGCTCAGTTCTGCATTTGTTTGATACCCATGGAGTAACCCAGTTGAGGACTGTCACCACCAAAAACGCAAAGAGCTAAATTAAGAAAACACAAGTTCAGGTAATTCACCAAATTCTGTTAGGTTCCATATTTACTCCACTACCGAAAACAGTGCTGACCGACAGTGAGTATATAATAAATGTACATACTTTAATGTAACAATGTAAATTAGAACTGCACAAAAGAATTCTTTCACTTTTTTTCCTCTGACAAGTTGTATGCTGAATCTAAATAACTCTATAGGGGGCAAGAGAGTTTTTCTTTTCCAGATGTACCGTAATGATATACTAATCTGTACACATTTAACCTGTGTCCAGTTCTAGTGTCCACAATTCAAAAGGGATATGGATAGATTAGAGGGGGTTCAGAGAAGAGCCACAAGAATGATTAAAGGATTAGAAAACGTGCTTTATAGTGATCGACTCAAGGAGCTCTGTCTATTTAGCTTAACAAAGAGAAGGTTAAGGAATGACTTGATTACAGTCTATAAGTACCTACATTCAACATTCCCTTTAAATGGTTTAGCGGTCTGGTAACTACAACACATCTCGTGGCTGGGAGTGCGGATGGCACCTGGATCCCCCTGTGCCAGTGAGAACCTGTGGCAGCTCCTCCTGGCACTAGGGACTGGCAGGAAGCCTTGAGCCAGCAATCAGAAGTATGGTGTGAAGGGCGAAAAGAGAATGCTCTTGCTGGGAAGGAACACAACTGTCACCTGGGTCCTGCTCTGACTGCTGTAACCCACGGCAACTCCTCTTGACACTACAGGAAACCTCTAATCAGGGTGAGGGGAAGCTCTTGCTGGGAGAGAGCCTGGCTGGCACATGGGCCCCACTCTGCCTGCCAGGCCCTCCTGCCACAACCCACAGCAGGTCTTCTCACAAGCAGGGACCAGCAAGAGCCTCCGGTCAGCAGGGAGCAGTAAGGATTTTAGTAGGGCAGTGGGGCGGGCAGGGGTGGGGGGAAATGGGCTGTTCTTGTCTGGCCTGGCGAGGCAGGGACCTGAGGTGCAGAGGAAGGGGAGGCCTTTGCCCCCCACTGCTGGGGCATCAGTGTCTGGTCCCTGTGCTCCTAACCACTCTGGGCTGCACGGGGTGTGGGGAGCAGGGATGGATGTGGGGTGAAGAGGAGGGGAAGACCCTAACCCCACGGAAGTCTTGAGCCAGCAGAAAGGGGGTAAGGAGTGGGGGGAGGGGAGGCAGGGGCTCCTGGGAGGGAGCAATGGGAGGGGCTCCCTTGAGGGCTACGGCCCCTGTCGGGGGATGTAGGGCCTCATGAAGGGAAAAGTAGGGCTCTTGCTTTCCTGGGTTTCTAACTGTTGTATAGTTTTTAATGCTAAAACTCTTGAAAGTTAATAGGTACTCAACCTGCTGCTCTGTATGCCTGTTTCTACCTTATGTATATGTATTACTGAAGTGCCACTTTAAAAATACCTTACACTTTCCAGTGCAATATTTGAGGCCTCTTGTGTTTAAAGTTTCATAAGCTACTGCCTGGGAGATCTTGATAAGATGAGCACAGCTTAAATCTAATTCCCAGTGGGCATTAGAAAATGTCTACAGAGTTTGGAATAATCAGAGTTTGTACAAGAGAAGCCCCAGAACTGAACTTGCTGGTATTAGGAGAGCTAAGAGCTTCTTTTTAATAAAGTACTTCAACAATTTAATTTATCCAGACAGGTACTGCATGCAGTGCTTGGCTGTGTCTGTTGCAAACAGTTCCAGGTACCCTGTTCAAACCGTGACATGTCCAAGTGTAAGTTAAGAGTGTGGGTGCCAACAGTTTGACGTTGAAAGATGATTGGCTTTTGGAAAGCATGGAAACTGAAACAATTGATGTTCTAGGAAGGGGTCTCTTGAAACTGGGAGGCATTTTCCTGTAGTCAGTCAGGGTCAGGGTCATGTGTAAATTGTGTTCTGAAGTTAAAGTTAAGGGGAAATTTAGTAAAAAATGGAATGAATGGAAACTGAACAATCTAAAATGCCACTGGTTCAGAAGGCTTGTGTTGATGCTGTAAGAATTTTATGGAATCGGAAACATAGCTTTGAAATCGGAAACATAGCTTTGAAAGCCAACAGAAGCATGTTTGAGTGGGGGAATGTCAGTGAGCAAATCAAGATGAAAAAATATACTGATTGGCAATGTGCTCCTTGCTAATAAAATAAATTAATCCATATTGTCCATGCTGCACATTCACAATCGCAGAAAAATGTTAATCGTCCTACCAGCTGGAGAAGCGAGAACTAAGCATTTGAATTTGTACAGTCTATTAATGTGGTAGTCCAAAGCGAGCTCATGGCAGCTGTATGCAATGAACGATTTCATACACTGATAGCTGACAAGAGCACCGCTATTGTAGTGAACAAAATGTCAATCCTTTACATCAAGTTTTGAGCTCAGGACGATGTCAGCCACAAGACTGTGTTTGTTGCCATCACCCAGTTAACTTCATGCAATGCTCGGCATATTAAGGAGGCTATCAAACGATTCTGCACAGATCACAATCTGGCTATACAGCGCATGGTGTTCACTTCAGATGGTGTTTCCATCATGCTAGGTAAGCATAAAGATATAGCTGCACTCTTTAGAGAATGTGTGCTTCACTGTTTTGCCCATAGTGAAGCCCTCAGCGTTGATGATGCCTGGAAACATGTACCAGTGCTGAAAGAAGCGGAAACGTTCTTATGAACTGTATCTACAATATTTAGGAGATCAGCTGTTAAGAAAAGTAAGTTTGGCTAGTATATTGGAAGTTGATGTATTATTGTTCAGGCCTTTGAAATGTGCTGGTTCTCATGTCACTTTTCTGTAAATGCCCTCTTGTGAAATTACAATGTTCTAATAGAGTACTGTACAGTGAGAATAATGATCCTGCAGCAAAATTTTGTCCCCAAAACCTTGTTGATCCCCAGAATCATACTGCACTGACTGTGCTAGTTGATGTCTCATTGAGGCATGTCGCTATGCAAAAGCCAAAATAGCAAAATTTTGCTCCCAGTACCTTGGAGAAAGTTCTCTGGAGTGAAAAAGTGAAGTCACATATAGTGTCTCTTGCCAGCCCTGTCACTGCAAAACTCCTGTTTCATTATAGAACTCTGTGAATAGTTAGATGGACAATTTCTGGCGAGTGAGCTGCAAGAGTGGTCTGCATTTGCTATTGAAGCCATATCTGCCAGATTTGATTATGGCACAGAACATGTTAGTAAACTCATAGGCAAGTACTAGGCAGGATTGAATCTCCCACGGCAAACAGACGGATCAATAACCAAACACATTTGCAAGCAGAACACAGACTATACATTTATCACTCTGGAAAAAATGAAAACTGCTGCAATAAGTACATTTGCTGCCATAGTAACTTACCTCCTGAAAGACGAGCAGTTTATGGATCTCACTCAGGTTGTTGATATATGTGGCACCTTTCAAACGTCTAGAGCGAACTGCAAAGAGGGGGTTAGTTTAATAAATCAGACTAAAACTAAGTCTTACAACAGATTAGAGGTATTTATATGGACCATGTTATAAGAATAAAATACTACCTTGCAGCAAATGGAGATATCAACCTAGACAAAGTTACCATCACTGAACAACTGAGAAAGACAGATGAGAAATTTCCAGCATCACAATGAGTAAGTCATGGTCACTAAATGTGAACCTTACTACATTGCAGGAACATATATAGTATTTGTTGTGCACGCCATTTAATGTTACTTATTTAGTGGTTTAATAAAGGTCTTACAACATTCTCACTTTAATTTGGTCACCTTTGCAGTTTTAGTGTGCGAAGGGGGCACCTCCTTGTGGTCAGATGTGGCACGGCTGCTCCACATCTGCAGTGGCCTATCTCTTCCTGTGACTTGGCCCTCCAGCCATGCCATTTCAAAATCTCTCCCTTTCCGGGGTAGGCAATAAACAAAAAGCAAGGGGAATTAACCCAAGTAATATGAGTTAGTAAGAGAGAAAGGGGAGTGACTCCTTCTCAGGGTGTGTCAGGATCAGGTCCTCCCTTCCCTCAGGAGGGACTATCAGGCAGTGGTGTCATGGAAGTTCCTCCCTTCCCTCAGCCCTTTCCTCAGGAGCTGAGGGTTGAAAGTCTGCACTCTTCCCTGGTCTGGCCCCAAAGAAATGGCTGAAATGTCTTATAGATGTGGCAGGGCTGGCTGAGCCCAGAGCTGCTCCTTAGCCCCTTGTTGTCCAGTATGGGATTTGTATACCCCATCACAGTATGCCATACTATAAATACTGCTATTTTCTTCTCAGTGCATGTGTACAGTTGTAGCAACACAGTGGAGAGTTAGTTCAATGTAAAAAGACTTAAAAAAACCCCAAACCCTTGTCCAAATGTAGTCCTCAGTGGAGTTTATAGCCTGCTCAGTACAAAGAAAATACAGAGGGAACATTGCCTTCATGGGGAACAGATATTTGATAGTGGGCTCTTCGGTCTAGCAGAGTCAGGTATGACATGATCCAATGGCTGGAAGTTGACCCTGGACAAATTCAGAGTGAAAATAAGGTACACACTTTTAACAGTGAGGTTATTTAATCATTGGAACAATTCATTAAGGGCTGTGGTAGATTCTCCAGCACCAGCAATTTTTTAAATCAAGATAGGATGTTCTTCTGAAAGATATGCCCTAGGAATTATTTGGGGGAAGTTCTATGGCCTATGGAAGTGTTCTACAGGAGGTCAGACTGGATGATCAAAATGGCCCCTTCTGGCTTTGGACTGTGTGAATTAGGCACATAAAGCATTGACGAGTTATCCTGTTAGTGAAGTTGAGTTTCTTTCTATCCTGGAGTTCAGATGGAGTCATAATTATGCCCATTATGATGCTCAATTGGAGTATTTTCTGAATCTAGAAGTGGGCATGGAGGTTCTAATGAAGCAGTCTCATTTTTCATATGAAGTCCTTTGACATGGAGTAGCATATTGTTGATCTGTGTAAATAACTGGAATTTGGAAACCATAATATGGCAATAGACATAATGCAGAAAAGTCAGTGTTTCAAGTAGAGGGGTGGGTAAAAATAAGTTTTTATACCTAGTTTGATTTTTAGTAGTGACTGAAGATTAAAGTATTTGCAGTAATGTGAATGTGAGATGTATCTACTTCTTAATAATTGGGGCCTTTCAAAAATAAACAAAGCAGCCCACTTTCAGTCTGTTTGGTTCTGAAGAGTCCCACGTCAAGACAAATGAAACAGTTTTGCTGAATCCTTTTAGTAGCAAGAGAAGAAAGAAGTGTTGGGAACTTAGCCTGTGATGTAAAGAGCTGTATTAACTAACTTTAAAAGAGCAGGTCCATTAACCCATTTAGAATGACTCTAATTCATTCATCTGAATGCAGTTGGTTCCAATTTTCAGCATCTGTCATATAAATGATCCATCAATGGCTCTTACTGTGAAGAAAAGTTATCATTGAATTTCCAAGCATTATGCATCAGGCTACAATTTAGTCTCATAAAGGAATCTGATGTTTTCTCGGATTACTTATGGAAGGTATAAGACAGAACTCTCAAGATCATTTCTGTATAGACTAAATTTATATCCATTTTGGGAAAGCAGATATTTGGAATAGCCCATCTAACAATCAAGGAGAGTGATAGATTTCTCCCTTCCGTTCCTATATGGAAGGTACTAAGAAGTGTACTACCAACAATTTGAAACCTAGTATTTATATGCTCTATTTATATGCTCTATTTATAGCTTCTAGATAGATTAGAAACTCAAGTAGAGTGTAAAATATTTCTAAATAGTATGGTACAAATTCTGTCGAATTTCTATTAACTGCTGATGAAGTTCATGGATACATTGCAAAATACAGGGATGGGGGAAAGCAATAAGAAATACAATATATATGTGTGTTTTAATGTGAAGGTACAAACTATCTATCTACTGTACAGCCAGTTCTCTAGCTGGCAGTGCATGTAGATTATTTGTACAATGAAAGTATATGAAATTCAACAGCAGTCACTGCAAAAGTTCAAATGAATAATGAATTAAAAATAAAGTTGGCTGATCTTTTAAAATTGCTAAGACAACACTGTAAAGTCCTACAATGCTGCTTTGCTTCTATTCTCTCCTCCCTTGCCCCCACCACCAATCTCCTGCCACCATGGTACTTTCTGACACAATATTACAACATTCTTACTAAGGTAAAAAAAAATCTATTAATAATTAATGCCTCTTTACTTTAAAATACCTTGAGGAATATTTCTCTGTAATTCGTTGTCAAAGGTAATAACTGTCTGGGAATCAGAAGTAGAGAAGAAAATAGCTTGTGGTGGTGTGAACATTTTGATGTTTGCTTGATTTTCTAATCCTGATTCAATGCCTAAGGTATGTGACTGCTATACAGATACATTCTTTGACAGATTTTGAGGGCCGGGGAGGGAGGGAGCGAGAAATCAATTGGTTTAAGATTTTTATGAAATTCATTTGCTTAGTCAAAACCTAAACATAATGATAATTCAAACAGAGCTATGTGGGGACTGGGACTGTTTGAAGAGTTTTATGAGTCCAGGGACTGTTTGAAGAGTTTTATGTCCTAGGATGCTTACCATATACAAAGAAAGCTCTTCTTTGTATGTGAGTAATAATATTGATCCTATTTCTCCAAAAGACTGCATGAAAATTTTCTAAAATACCATTTTAAGTTACTGTCTCAGAAACTTTGATATTGCACTGGGGCAAGAGTGTTGTGAACGTGTGTGTGTGTGTGCGAGTATATTTGAGAAAATGTGGTCTAGTAGTTAGGGCTCTGGATAGGGGGGTTTGGTGGTCTGGATTTTGTTCCTGCCTTTGCAATATGCTTCCTGTGTCAATCTGGGCAAATCACTTAACTCTTGTTGACTCAATTTTCCCCATCAGTAAATTGCGGATAATACTTCCCAAAGTGTGGGAGGCTTACCCCTGTTATACCTGTGAAGTAGTTTGGAATAACCTGATGGAAGGCTTCATATACATTTAAATATGATAATTGCTTGTTATTCAAGATCTGAGTTTAGTGTGTGTGTGTACATACACACTATACAAACACACATTTAGTCCTACTTTTTCAGAAGTGGGTTGTGATTTTGGATGCCATATTTTCTTGGAGTGATCAGCTTGAGACATCTTAGAAAGGCCTGTGTTTCCGAAGAAGATGCTCGGTACTTTCGGTACCCCAGAATCACGAGCTACTTTTGAAAATGTAGGCTGCTATTAAATAACTTACATGCTGTGCGTGAAATACTGACTCAAGTGAAGTCAACGGAAAAGTTTTTCCATTGACTTCAGTGGATGGAGGATTTCATCCTGGATGTATATTTGTGTGTGTCTCTCTCATTCTCTCTCTCTCTCTCTCTCTGGACTACATGATGCTGGAGTTAGATTAGCTGAAGTTTGAAAAGATCATGTAACTCACAAATAGCAATGCCATGACTCAGTTATTCAGGTCATCCTAAATGAGTATCAATAAAAATGTTATACCACACCACTCCATTATCTGTTTTGTATAGGCCACTATTTTATGAATATTTTTGAGATTTTTTTTTTAAAATTGTGGGGCTATTTCTAAGACACGTGGCTTTAAAAAGTGAAGGGTACGTGTCTTAGTTGTCATGCGTCCAAATGTCCAGGACTCAGAGAGAAGGAAAAAATAGAATTAATACACATATAACATCTCCAGAAATGACCTAAAAGAGCCTGTCTATATAGGTTAAATTGTCACAAACATAGGAGCCCTGTCTTATCCAGTGCACAGGATGGACCTGCTCTGGAGATGAATCAGGGTTGTGTAATAAGGGAGGCTTTTGTCTATAGGCCCTGCCTCATTTGGTGTAGAAGCTGGAAGATGATCATGCAGGATTAAAGGAAGTGAGGAATGATTTCATGGCTAAGGTAGTTGAGTGCTACCTGAAGAACTGGATTTTCCCCCTGCCTCTGCCACAGACTTCAAACTAGTCACAGGTGGTCACTCGCTTTCTGGGTGCCTGACTCTCCTGTGGGCCTGGGGCTGTTAGATTTTGTGGGGCCCCTGTAGACAAATCTTTTTCCTGGGAAGGAGTTTGGTGCAGGAGGGGATTCTGATCTGGGGCAGGGGGTTGAGGTGGAGGAGAGGGTGCAAGATGCGTTTACCGCAGGCGGCTCCCAGCCAGCAGCGCAGCAGGGCTCAGGCTGCCTGCCTGCCTGCCATAGCCCCGTGCCGCTCCCGGAAGCAGCTGGCTGCTAGCATATCTCTGCGGCCCCTGCGGGGAAGGAGGTAGCAGGTCTCCATGCACTGCTCACACCCGCAAGCACTGCCCCCGTGGCTCCCATTGGCCAGTTCCCAGCCAATGGGAGCTGCATGGAGGGTGCTGGGGGCGGGGGCAGTGTGTGGAGCCACAGAGATGTGCCATCAGCCAGTTGCTTCTGAGAGTGGCATGGGGCTATGGCAGGCAGGCAGGCAGCGTGCCTGAGCACCCCTTTTAGCTGCCCGGACATTGCTGCTTGTGATTTATTTTTGCAGGGCTCCCCTTGAGCTGAGGCCCTGGGCTGCAGCTCCAAAAGCCCCTGCCTTAATCCGGCCCTGCTGACTTGAGATTCTGGAATTTGATTTGAAGAAGTGCTGAGCATTCACAGTTGTAATTAAAGTCAGTGATAGCTGTGCTTTGAACACAGGAAGTGCAATATAATGCTAAATAGTATGAAAAATCAGGTCCTAGTTGTCTCAGATTTGGCACCCTAAATTAGTGCATACTTTTGACCTTAATCTACCTGTGCTTCTGTTCCCTATCTGTTAAATGGAGATAATACCACTCCCTCACCTCACAAGGGTGTTGTGAGAATAAATTCATTAATGTTTGTGACGCACTCAGATACTATAGTGATAATCACCCTCGAGAAGGGTTTGAAAAATGCAGCAAATAGGGCATGAGGCCACACAGTGAACAATAAGGGGAAAAGAAAATATTAAATCACTGCTCTTTCCATGAATACTGTCCATTCTGTGCATAGAATGAGGCAGGAGGTCCTGCAGACAAAAAATGATCATGTAGTTAGAGAATGTGTCATAGTGCATATGCCCAAACGGGCATGTGCAATCTTAATTCTGGCATTTCCTAACTTTTGAGTGCTTTACTTTGCAACCTTTATAATGTTCTTTTTGGTGTGTGCATGTAGCAGGGTAGCTGGCCCACTAAAGGAAATTGGGCTCAGCTCTCCTGTAACAATCCAAATGCTCCTTGTTTGGACGAATTAAGAGGGCAGGACAGCATCTGAGAAGCTGTCAGAGGCCTGAGAGTGAATTCAGAGGGAGAGCAGAGTGACTCAGTTAGGAAGAATGGTGTCTGGTATAGGGTTGAAAGCGGGAGAGTAGTGAGCGGTTTGCTAGCTGATATCCCCATGCCAGAGAGCCAAGGCTGGAGAGGGCTGAAGGCTGGAAGGCTCAGCGGAAGGAAAGGTCTGCTGGGTTTTAGCTGGTAGCTGGAGCCAAGGGCCAGAGGACTGAAGAGAGGGGAGCAGCCAAGTGCTTGCACACTGGTGTACACACCGGAGTCTCCTTCTCAGGGAACTGTGGACCAGAGGAACCAAGAGAGGCTTGCAGCAGAGAGGCTGAGAGAGTTCTTGCTGGGAAGAGCATGGTTGTGTCTAGGGTTGCCAATTTTGGTTGGATGTATTCCTGGAGATTTCATCACATGACATAATCTTTAATTAAATTGATTCATCTTTAATTCCTGGAAACTCCAGGCAACCCTAGTTGTGTCCCAGAAGGAAGAGTTGGGGTGGCTGTCCCAGACAGAGGACAAATGATAAAGAGACCAGGTCTGGCAGAAGACACCGGGATGGTGAGTATGGAGCCAGGTTTTTAAAGATTACATTCATGGGCTGTGTTGAAGGATGTTTGGTTTGGGACTTTTGCAATGTATTTTGATTATTCAACTGTGATGGACTTGAGGACATGCTTGTATTTGATTTATTGTAAACTCAAGAGGGAAACTGAGGTGAGGAGCCACTCGCAGGGCTGCCTTGAGGCCATGAGGAGGCGGCTGGGAGGAGGCCACTCATTTACAGTGTGTAACAATGTGTACCCTCTCCCCCCCGCCCCCATTTTACTAATAGCCCATCTCTGGGCTAAATTCAATCTGTAGCGTTGTGGCATAGAGATAAAGATGCCACAGTGGCTAGAACATTATGCCTGTGTATTACAGAAGCAGGTGTACATGCATGTCATCCGACACCTCTTGGAAAATGTGTATCATTTCCTTCCACTAGCTATGGTCACTCTCACAAACCATCCAGACATGCTCCCCCTAGGGTGTTTAGTGATGTCGGCAAACCTAGCACCCCCAACATGTACACTTGGGCTTCATCGTATAATTTATTCCGAATGGGCATCCCAGCTTAGCCACATGGACCTTGATTGACCCCGGTGGGTAAGCTGGGATGCAGAGGTGCAGCAAATCGCAGGGTTGGAATCTGCAGGAGCATGGGTTGCAGCACGAGCACCGCTCCTTGTGCCTGAGCACCATGGAGGAAGAGTCTCCGTTTGCCCTCCATTGCACCAGCTGCACTTCGGCCCTCTGGACAGTTATTTAGTAATAAGAACCACAGGACAAATATTGTCTAAGGAGAGAAGCATTTAATGAAATGCTATTTATAACCTCAGTGTCTTCCATGTAGTTGGCAAGATACACTACTCTAGACCGTTAAAGCCAATTTTTAGGAAAAGTTATTGTTATGGAAACAAAAACATTGTGCGTGTGTTTATATTTATAGTATAAATCTTTTTTAAAGTGTGTGTGTGCGCTCACACACACACTTCCTAAAGTGCTGTTTTTTAAAAAAAGTTTGAACAGGTTTACAAATCCTTGCCATGCAAATATCAGAGAGGAAACAATAATCATTACAACAATGAGCTTTTGTGTGGAGCAACATACTGTAATTATCAGATCTCTCTATTTAACAGGGTGTTACACTGTGAGCATCTTTTCACTACCCAGGACGTTCTGTTTCTAATGATGTTATAAAATTGAGTGAAATCTCTGATTACACATTTAACAAACCAGGCGTGTTTATCAAAATTTTAATATTCAGAAATATTGGGAAGGTGTGCTGGATTTTTTGCAGATGAGCGTACATTGTCTGACTATTGAATAAATGGTAACCAAATATTTAAGTATTTATTTATACTCTGTCTAATTTGGTGCATACATAATTGATGCATTATTTTTTTCCTAACGGCATCCCATATTTGTCTGAACCATTCCTCTACAGTTGGACTATTTTATCTTTTTCCAATTAGATGCTATCAGTAGACTAGCAGCTACTATCCGATGAGATATTAATTCATCATTTTGTTGTATGTGACCATTTCAGTTACGAAGCCCCAGGAGGATTACCAAAGGATAATTTGGTAATTGATTTCGAACAATCTGGGATATTTTGTTACAAATTGCATTCCAATACTTTTTAATGTCTGGACATATCCATCATATATGTATAAAATGTCCTCTGTCACCACAGGTTCTCCAACACTCATCCCCATTCTGTCTGTGTATCTATATATCCCTGGCTGGAATGATTTAGTTGGGGATTGGTCCACTTTGAGCAGGGGGTTGGACTAGATGACCTCCTGAGATCCCTTCCAACCCTGATATTCTATGATTCTATATATATATATATATTAACATGACTGGTGAGAGGTACCATTGAAGGAGTATCTTAAATAAGTTTTCTTTTATCATGCTACAGGTTGAGATTAATGCTTCTCTTTTCCAGATCAAATCCTGAGAGTCTGGGGTAATTTGTCTATTGAGATCTTTTTCCCAGCATGTCATAAGAAAGTTGTCTGCAAAGACTGGTATAAATTAGTTATATATTTTTTTGTTTGTTAATTGACCAGACACCATCACTTCAATTAAAATTAGCTTTCTTTATAAAACAACTTTCCTGGAAATTTGAGAACAGAATGTCTCACGTGAGAGTACGGATACAATGGGAAAGTGGGTCACTTCAGGTTAGTTTTGATCTCTAAATAAGTTAGAAAAGTTTCTTTATTGAATAGATGGCCAGTTGTATGTATTCCATGGTGCTGCCAGTCTTTAAAACTCTCTGTTTTGTGTTTTTGGTTAAGATTTGGATTATTTGCAATGGGTATCATTGGTGAGGGAAAATAACTTATTTCTCTCTAGTTCTATCCCATAGTGTATTTTTTATTAAAGGATCTGTATAAATTTCTGGGGGGCATGTTTTTTTATTAATCCATGGTAGCCTAAAAATATTTACATCCCACAGTTTGGTGGAGCTAGAGTAGTATATCTTTTTTTTTTTTTACCCTCAGTGAGTGGAAAAGAAACTTTCTTTAGACTAGAAAATGCATTAGGTAACTGGCAGATGAAAAAGGCACAATATAATGCGAGTCAATGACAAGAAATGAACAAGGCTCTCTTCTCTGTGTAACAGAGCAGTGTCATGCTTAAAGTAACACAAATGCAGGCAGTTTTAAAATTGGTAGGCCAGTAATGCTCTTGATATGGGTATCTCTTTATAGGAAGGTTAATATATAATTGGAACACTGAAATAATCAAGAGCAGAAGGTCTAAGTCTGGAGAAGTTCAGAATGGCTTAGTTTAGGTACCTGTGTGTATATGTGTATGTATAGGTGTCATTTAATATTAATGGAAACTTACCACAGAAAATTTGATCTAAAGGTCAGGCATATCAGACACTAAATAATAATCCATATTTAGCCTTTCCTCTCCTGAATTGTAAATGGTTTCATTTGTCTAGCACTTCTTGAGCCAGAATTGCTTCGAATTTCATTGACAACATTGTCCCTTTACATAACCATTGCTTTCTTCAAAGGATTGAAAATTATCTCACCAGTTAATGATGTCTAGTATCTCAATTTAATCATAGTTTAGTTTTCTTCTCCTGAAGCATCTCTTCCCTAGACAGAAGCATCTCTTTGTAGACTCAGTGTTTCTAGTTGCTCTTGCCAGTCATGTCTTAAGATGTGAATACTCTTGAGCCTCAAGGTTGTCACAGTTACAATTTGTTCCCATTACAGATGCTTGGTAGAGATGAGGCCCACGGAATCATAAATACATGTTGCATAACAGGCTTAGAACAGTGTTTAACCTCTTCTACCCTATTGTGTGCCACATATTAAAAAGAATTAGAACAAGTTATGTTTGTTCGTGATATGCCTCTTTTCCAAAGGATGCTAATAAGCATTTGTCAGCATATAATGATGCTACTTCTGTACTGCCTCACACCTGATGCAGAGATGTACACTTGGCAAAAAGTGAGTGAACTTCTTCCAGAACACAATGGCATCACATTGCCCAGGTCTAAAATTATCACGCAAAATGTAAAACAATGGAGAACCAGGCCCCATATCTGTGTATCCAGCACATATCTGCCAGAACACGTGTGTGCGCACACACATACAAGCAAATACTAAGAATAGTGCTTCTCTGTTAAAATAGTCCAGGTAGGAGAGGCTTTTTTTTATATATCAAGAGTCTTCCAAAAGCTGCATTTATATTCTGTGAAGTGCTTGCTTTTGCACAAGATATCTGTCAGGTATTATAGCTCAAATATTTTGGCTCTTAATCCTCCTCTTTGATATAAAGCAAAAAGTGCCGTGTATCTAAATGGAGGATCAGGCCCTTAACATTTTAGGGCTGAGTCCTGCGTTCCTGTACCCAAAGCTCCCATTGATTTATCCAAGGAACGAAAGATCTTGCCTTTACTTAAACTTTTCCATTTACTTAAACTATGCTTTTGTTTGAATGGAACAAATCTACTGAATAGCTTCAATTATTAATTTTGTTTTCCTGTCAAAGAAATGATCCCATCTTCAAAGAAGCATAAGAATAATGGTGTTAACACCTTTGATGCTGCCAAGGGTTGAGATCTGGCTAAGTGCTAAGCATTCAGGAGTTACAGGTTTAGCCCTTTGAGGATTTTAGGCCTGCCCTTTCTTTCTCTGTCTTTCTCCTCACCCTCGTCATTACTGCAGGCAAAACCATTTATTTTACTTATAACTTTTTTGGGGGTCATTGAAGCACATATACTTGTGGAGGCTTTTCTTTGGAGAATGTCACTATTATCTTTTGTGTGTGTGGCTGCACACTCGTGAGTCATATCAACTTACGTCTGTGCTACAAGTGTATAACGAAGATGTAAAAGCCCTCTGTTCCTTTCTTCTCAGAATCTCAGGCTGACAATTCTGAAAATATTTCTTAGCATGGAGAACTTCAATAGCTGTGTGGCAGAGTGGGCTTTATTGTGGTTGGTGGCTAAGAATTTTAACACAAAAAAGCGAAATAGATCTATTGCCAAGATAGATGATGTCCGCTTCTCTTCTCAAACGCTACTTCAGTCAAGTCAATACTTGAACAGAAATAATGTAATGCTGATAAGTGCTCAGGACTTACCAAGAATAATTTTACCGTCTCTGTGACTCAGAGGCCCTTTAATGGTTCACTATTCTGTGTCAATGACACGAAGTGGGGGATTTTCTTGTTTTTCCCTTGTTTTTCCAATAGTTTGCATGTAGAGGGGGTGGGACTCAGTTTCCCTGGGTGTTACTGGTTTAACAAGGTGATGGGAGAGGGAGTTTGTTGTTATAGGGGACCGGCAAGAGAACTTGGGACCCAGCCAATGGCCTGGAGAATGGATACCCCAGTGACTGGTGACCTGGCAACCTGGTGACCTGGAGGCCCACCCCAGGAGTCACAGCCAGTTCCGGCGACAATGGGCTGTAAAGAGAGGACCCTGGTGACCTAACCAGCCAGTTTCAGCCAGAGGGGGCCAGAGGATAGAGGAGAGGAGGCCCAGGCAACCCTGTTTACCTGGATAGAAGACAATGGACAGAGGCAGGGCTTGGGGCCAGTGATATCAGATGCCCAGCTGGGAAGCAGGGGGCTTGGGCTTGGGGCTGGAGAGAGAAAGCAGACAGAGCCCACCTGGATGCAGGGGAGACTTGGATGTGCTGTGCTGAGGGAGGCCAGGCCTGAGGGCCCTGAGAGTTTCCTATGCTGTATTATGATGCTCAATAAACCCTCCTGTTTTACGCTGGCTGAGAGTCACTCTGGCGTGGAGAACAGGGTTGCATTAGTCCCTCTGGGAGTGGAGGCCCAGGGGGTCCAGAGCAAGTGGACTCCCTGCGGGGGCCCACGGCAAGAAACAGGTTTGCTAAGGCTCAGAGAGGTGCGGTTCCAGGAGGTGGAGGGGCTTAACCCCCAAGAGAGAGTGAACCCCCGAGAAGGGCTGTCTTACTGAAGGGGGTTCCCTCCAGGGACCGTACGGGGCCAAGAGTGGGCAGAACCTGTGATTCCGTGACAGTCAGCAATGCTTGTCAGGCCTAACGTGTTCACTATAGCTGACACACAGTTGTCATGAAATATACCCCAAAAGGTGGCATGTAATATATCATAAAAAACTAATAATTCATTGATCATTAATATTCTGGTGTGATATATGTATGGGGTGTGTACAGAGAGTTATAAATATGTGCTAGAATTATGTTCTTAAAATGTGTTCTGCAATCAATGCATAAGCCTATTCTGCCCTAGACAAAGGAATGTGTATTCATTTGTTTGACCTGCCTCGTTGTCATATAGAGACAATGAAGGCTTATTTACATAAAAGATAGACACAGTAACTAAGGGAGTGGGGGAGACAGCCTCTTAACTATAAAGACAGGGTGTCTGAACCTCAAATGATAAGTAATTGAATCAACTGATTGCATACAATATTACTGCATATAAAAGTGTATCAAGTAAAGTATTTTGTGAAAGATAACAACATGCTGAGGATTGATATCATGGTAAAATGTATGTATTAACGCTAAATGGGGAACTATGAATACTCACTGACATTATACTTTAAAGTCTGTGACCAAATAAAGGGAGAAACAGGTCTTCTCCCAGACAGGAGGGAAGGCAGCTACCTATGAAATTTCCAATGAAATTAAGCCAGGTGTGACCAAAAACAATGGAAGCCCCATAGATGTACGAATCAGCTGGAGGATTGGAAGTCCATGGGAAGAGAAGAACAGCATGAGGTCATCCTGAGTCTGGGGATTTAGCGCCTTCTTCTGTAGCATGGGGCACGGGTCACTTGCTGGAGGATTATCTGTAACTTGAAGTCTTTAAACCACGATTTGAGGACTTCAATAGCTCAGACATAGAAGAGAGGTTTATCGCAGGAGTGGGTGGGTGAGATTCTGCGGTCTGCATTGTGAAGGAAGTCAGACTAGATGATCATAATGGTCCCTTCTGACCTTAATATCTATGAATCTATGACAAAACAGTGAGTTTGGGCAGATATATGGAGAGTGAAGAAGCCATCTTGGCATCCATCACTGTACAGATACAAGAAGTCAGTGCTTTTTCAAGCTCGGAAAGATGAGACCTTCAGCCAAGGGGTCTGAAGTCTCCGGGAACTGAATATAAGTGCAAAACCTGCTTTAGACAAAGATCTTTCACCTAGGAATGATCTTTCCACTCTGTGGAATGTTTTGGCTGAGACAAGTCAGCCATCTGGAAAGGAAGTCTACCTTGTACCAAGGCTGTACCTTGTTGAGTTAGGTCTTACCCACTAGAAGTGTATTTTACTTTTATTTGCTTGTCACCATTTCTGATGTTATCCCTTTTACTTGGACTCACTTTAAGCCCCTCTCTTTTGGATTAAGTCAACCTGTTTTAAATTTATTCTAAACTGACCCAGTGCTATGTTTGAATTGAAGTGATTGTTAACTCCAGTTTAAGTAATAGATTATGCTTTTGTTTCTTTAAAAGAGCAACAAACCTTGTTATTTGATTGAGTAGTCCAGGAGAGGGCTGCAAACTTCAGGGCAGAGGGTTTTTGGGGAAATTCAGGGCTGGGGGTGTATTGGGGTCACCCTGCAAGTAGTAATTGAGGCTGAAGACCAGGGTGAGGCTGTTGTGTTGTAGGCAGGCTGCTGGGGTCAGAGTGCTGAACCAGGGCTGCACAGCACACAGACACTCAGGGAACTGCATATTTGTCTGCTGGCAATTGGCGTCTGGGCTGTGGGCCACAGCAGCAGAGTATTTAAGACACCCAGTGTTACAGAGCATTCTGTGACACAGCCTCTCACCAGTCTGGGCTTCAGCCCATAACATGAAAGCCTGCCCTCTGGGAAATGTTAGGATAATATTGTATTTGATAAATATTAGTTATTGTACTAACTCATAATGCCAGGGGGAACATACATATTTTCAGTTAGAAAAAAATATCATTTTGGCTCACTAAGATATTAATACATACCGCAGCAAAGCTGAACCTCTGAGCTTCCATTTGTTATTTAAGATGTACTGTCTCCCACAGTTCTTCTGGCAGGGTGAAAATGTGGTTGGTTAATATAGGGGATTTTTTTGAGAGACCTGAAAACATTGGGATTTGCTTCTTTGCAAGATTCTTTTGACGAGAACAGTAACTTGAACACTGAAAGTAACTTGATTTCTCCTGAAAGCTTCCTAGTCATTTCTTTAGTCATAACATTTCATTTTTATTTTTGGGCACCTGGAACCAGGCAATCTGACAAAAAGGAGATCTCTGAAGTCGCTTTGTGAGGATTCCATCTAAATTGTACTGAGATTGCATTTTGGGAATGCAGTACTTTGATCTATACCCGCTTTCATGGATGAAGGAATTTTTTGTTCTCTGCACTTAGGATTTTATCTAGACTTTTCCTAAGTGGCTACTACAATAATCAAAGGCAGCTTGTTGGTATGGGTCTTGGGTAATAATTTCTTGTGTGCCCTTGAACATTCTCCTTTGTTACTCTTTTTGATGACATGACTTGTCTTAGAAATATAGTGAGTGGTTTGTTGTTGTTGTTTTGAGTTGAGCCTATGTTTAAATAGATCCCTAATGGAGTGTAGAAATGAAGGTTTTAATGTGGTGCCTCATTATGAGTAGATAACTTTTCGTTATTCCCAATGAAATCTCTGTCCATGGCCAAGAGGAAGTTGAAAGCTGCTTTATATAACCTTGGAGGTATTATTTTTTAAGTCCAAAAAGCATGATATAACAAGATACGTTATATGCCCTGAACTCTTGCATTTTACAACTGCTTTCCTCTCCTTTATAATACCTCCCTTCATCAACTCACTTTCACTTTGATTGTATCTGCTGTATATTTGGCAAATAAAATGTTGGTAAATATGTAACATTAATCCTTTTATTGTCTACTTGCTGCTTGAATTTATCTCCTGTAGCGTTCTTAGTTCTTGGTTTGAAAGCCATAATCATAACACTGTAATTAACATAGGAGTCATTTAATGTGCTTATTTACATTATTCTAACTTTCTTTTGTTTCTGAAATTATGCCTACTCATGCTACTACTTCCTCACCTAGCAAATGTATTTGTTGCCATGTCACTGGGTAATTCCTGGTCTGTGTCTAATTATAAAGATAAAAAATGGAATTAAAGCACATAAAACAGGAACTTTGGAATGGCTGTTTTGAAAATCTTCCCCTTCTATTTAGTGACTATCTTGTCCTTAATTATAAAGTGGTATGCAGTCTTGTTTCTATTTGTAAGATATTTATAAGAATAGTAAACAACATCACAATTGTGTGGATAGCTGATAATAGCACTAATTCCATCTGTTTTTTAGAGTTCTGCAGAATCGTTAGCTTTTGCTCTCAGCAGGCACGTTGAAAACTCAATTCTCCTCTCACAGACTTCTATGAGAAATCTCGAATACGGATTGAAATTTCATTACTCGTTCATGTTTTGGTGGAGTCTAAACTTTTGCTAAATATAGTTAAATTTGTGAATTTTTTGTTTTAAAAAAAACAATTTTTTGCACATTTTCCCATCCAGAAAGGTTTGTCTTTCATTTCCTGTGCTCTTAACACTTCCTAAATTTTAGTGGAACTTTCAGTTACACAAGGGATGCAGGATAGGGGCTACTCTTTATATGAAAAGACTCTGGGTGCAGACCTGGCCCTGTTGAAGTCAATGGGGAGTTTTATCATTTACCTCAACTGGGTGAAGTTGCAAAAAACAAACAAACAAAAAACTGTTGCAAAGAAACTAATTTGTTTTTACAAAAAAATTTTTGTGGTAAAGCAAGTAATTTGAGCTCTTGTGAATTTGCAAACCAAGAATTTTTCCACCAGTACTCAATTCTTTTGCATATCCCATAAATCATGAAAACAAAACTCAGGTTGTTTATCATTGTCATTCCAAAATTGGTGGTGCAAAAGTGGGACTGTCCTTATGATTTGTAGAGCCTCCGGCTACAGCAGGAACTCAAGCCATAGGGCAAAATCAGGCCTTGACTTGTTACCCAATGCAGTCTTGCTGCAGGAAAACATAGAAGACCAACTGGCAAGTTACAGAATGTGCATGGCATGCAAGATTCCCAAAAGAATGGAGTCCTCAAACTGTTGGCTTTGCTTGTGCTTTAAGGGGGCCCTGGCAACTTGAATTTCTTATTGATTTTTTTAAAATCATTTTATATACAGCCCCATTGAAATAGTACATCCTGACTTAAAATGTATGTTGAAGACTTGGAGAGCAAGAGATAGTGGACAGCTCAAGACCTAATACCACCTAATACCCCTTTCCTCCACCAGAGATCTGTGTACAGCCTCTCAGGTTCTAAACTCCTTCCAACGACCTAAAGAGAAGTCTTGGGTGGTAAATAAACCCTACTAGTAATTCTCTCCATCAGTTCTGCTTCAAGGTTCCTGCTGCATGAGACAGGAAGTACATATGCTGTCTAAACACCAAATGCTGTCAAACCACAAAGAAAAGAAACTGAATGTATTCCCACCATCCTAATTTCTTTGAGTTCAAGTAACTGCTGATGTGACTGGTAACTAGATTAGGTTAAAAAAAACCCCAGACAACTGATTTTCTATTGGGTAATGATTTGGTACTATTTCCTTAAAGTTAATCCTGTGCCTTATTATAAAATCTCCTAGAGGGCGGGGGCACTTTTTTTTTCCAAGTCAACAGGAATATAAGTGACAAATTATTGTGAAATAATCTTTATTGTAAAATGGAGAATTCTGTGCAGTGAGTGAATATTCCTGAAAACTTAATCCTACTGGAATGGAAAGCTGATTGACTAGTGTGATTGGATGATTTAGAATTTGGAATAACCTTAGAATGACTCAGTTCTAGGATGGTATATGTTAGAAACAAACAGATGGGAGTGGAGGAGCTTTGTTGCTGCCCTAAACACCAGAGTAATGCGAACATGATGATGATCATATTTGGGGTCGGGAAGGAATTTTCCTCCAGGGCAGATTGGAAGGCCCTGGAGGCTTTTTGCCTTCCTCTGTAGCATGGGGCACGGGTCACTTGCTGGAGGATTCTCTGCTCCTTGAGGTCTTCAAACTACAATTTGAGGACTTCAATAGCACAGATATAGGTGTGAGGTCTTTTTTAGGAGTGGTGGGTGAAATTCTGTGGCCTGCATTGTGCAGGAGGTCAGACTAGATGATCATAATGGTCCATTCTTACCTAAATATCTATGAATCTATGATGATGGACTCAGTTCTAGGATGGTATATGCTGGGTATGATGATATGTTTAGCATCCAGGGAGAAAAGCTACATACTCTGTTACCTCTTATATTATCTCTGCTGGCCAAAGTAGCAAGAGCACTGCTAGCAGCTGAAAAAAACCAAATCTTTCAGATGAAAGATTACACTCAGTTTTGGAGACTCTTATGCAGCCACATGTTTTCTGCTAAGGCTCTTCTGTTTCTGTAAGGGAGATAGAATTCTTATACATTGGGTGTAATCCTATTTTCATTGAAACCTATGGCAAAGTTCCTATTACCTTCAGAGGAGCCAGGATCTCACCCATTATGTTTAAACAAAACTAGTTTTAAATTTATCTGGAGTTTTCAATTTTATTCTATGTTGCACAATTGACAGTTTTAGGTAATTAATTTATGGTTGATTTTCCAGCTCAAATACAACACGAAACACTACTTTATGTGTGGAGTTGGCTGAAGCAAGTTAAACTGGTTTATTTATTCTTGTTTTCTTCTTCATATAATTCAGCATTAGTGCATATTGGCAGATTTAATTGTGATTGCTTGAAAAGCTAGAGGCTACTTATTTCACCACAGAGTTTCTATATAAACATGACATTAATAATGTGTATTTTAATTAAGTTGCAGGTAGCTTTTCGTGGGTGATTTTTTTTGAAACTTCACAAGAAAAAACATAATGGGTGAACAGGCAGAAACAGAATTTATGGTAAGAGTGAAGCTTTTGCTAGTGTTTCTTTCTTAAAGCAAATCATAGCATTGTAAGAGAGTGTGTTTTCAGGCTTGTATAACCATAGTATATTAGTGAGGCATGTGGGTTATGCATAACAGAAACAGAATCTTCCCTTAAATATATGCACATAAGTCCCCTTTGAAATCATTGGGAATTGCACCCATATATAACTGAGAATAGAATATAGCCCATATAGCAAGATTTTCTGAATATCTTATGCAAGCTTAAATACCAGCCTGTCCTGATTCTACCTGCCCATTATTAAACTATTTTGCTATCTCATCATTTTCCTACACTTCTCTCTGGCTGTGAATTTCACATAGTGCTTGGAAGCACTTTTTTTCCATCTTCATCTAGCCAAGATATTTTATCCACTCATCTCAAATGGAGACCTTTCCATAGTCATATAGGTATTTGTTACCTTAGGCTAGGCTGTTGCAATGTACTTTACTGAGAACTACCCTTGAAGACCAATGGAAATGTCAACTAATGTATAATCATAGAACTGGAAGGGACCTCGAGAGGTCATCCAGTTCAGTCCCCTGCACTCAAGCAGGATGAAGTATTATCTAGACTATCGCTGACAGGTGTTCATTCAACCTGCTCTTAAAAATCCTCAATGATGGAGATTCCACAACCTCCCTAGCCAATTTATTCCAGTGCTTAACCACGCTGACAGTTAGGAAGTTTTTCCTAATGTCCAACCTAAACCACCCTGATGCAATTTAAATAATGTATGTGTCCACGTTTTAGGAAGTGTTTAGAGATGTGCTCTGTACCCTACATTTTCTAAATCTTTGGATGCTTTAACACATTAAATATTTTTTTCCTGAACAGTTATCACTAACAACCTTATTTAGCAACAAATAGATGTAAAGTAGAACCCTGTAGAACTGTCTGTAAAAATCAAATAAACCACATGTTCTTGTTGGTAACCCTGATCCTCCTGCCTTCTGTTTGTCCTTAGATGTAGTTATATGCCTGTGCCTTTTCTGGCATCTCTCTTTGGCTTCAGTGGGCTTTATTTTAAGATACCCAGAGTTGTAAATTCTTCCGGATCAGCACAGTGACTCTAGTTAATGGGAGCTGCCAGTATTTGTCACTTCTGAAAATTAGTCAGTGTTCATGAAAAAAACATCACAGCATGAGACCATATAATTTTAGAAGCCTGGGACTTTTTTGGCCTCTTTTGCTGTCTGAAAATATTTTTCTCAGGTTATCTTATTGTGCCATACGTTCTCCTGTAACAGACTGCTTTTATCTCCTGAACAATGCAGAATTGGTGTAATGCAGTATATGAGTATCTATTCAAATGCAGTATATAAAGTTATAAAAAAGATACTAAAAGAAAATTGTTTTTGAATGTCTAGTAAGTTGTATCTATTTTTTAATTATTTATATTTTCCCTTAAAATATACCAGACTTATTTGCACAAACTGTATAATAGTGTGGCTTATGCAAACTCCTGTAGATGGTATTCTACTGAACATTGTCCTGAGCCCCAGGATCACATCTATGGGTCAACTATCTGAAAAATGGTGAAGTACCTTCTTTATTGTCAACATGAGTCCAATTAACAAGGTGTATTTGGGGAAGGGATGCACTGGTCCCCAGGAAGATGCTCAGGTTATTCTCAGACATAACCTCTCACTAAATGTAATTCAAGAACAGTCTAATTATTACTGCGTATAAAAGTGCATTGAATGCTATATTTTTTCAGTCAATGTAACTGATTATAAGGATGCACAGTGATTGTATGGCTTGGGGGATTGATTCAACTCTCTCTCTCAAGTCAGTGCGAGTCTTTCCATGGATTTCAATAGAAGCTGAATCCAGCCCTAAGAATCTCTACAATGTGAAATGGGAGCATCATGGAATATAGATGGCAAAAAGACTTCTCTCCTAATGGTTTGAGTGCACTTGATAAAAACAAAGGCTAGACACCATATCTAAACTTTTGAAGTGGCTTGTAAAAGAAATATGTAACTAGAGGGTGAAGTTTGCCTCAATGTAGTGATATTACATAAGGGCCCCCATAACACTTAAATATTATGTTAAGGGTCAGATCCTCAGTTGATGTAAATATGATTTACACTAACTGAGAATCTGGTCCTTAACACAGCATTTGACATACAGGTGTCCTTGTATGACCTCTCTGTTACAAGATGAATTCCACCCAGAACTAATTTTTCTTCACCTAGCTAACATCACTCTAGATTTTTCCCCCAATACTCCTTGGAAGTTTGAAAGCAATTCAGAGAGAAGGCCCCAGGTCTTGGAAATCTGTTTTCTGTAGCCTAATTCTTCAGGCTATGTGGATAAACACTCAGATACCCTTACATTAAACTACATAAAGAAATAGAATTATACATTTAAAAACATGGACAACTTTTCTCCCACCACTGGTTAGGTCTACTATTATATACATTCTGCAAACTTAATGGGGACAAATTGCCATTCTTCAATAAACATGAATTAAAGAAATGTCCCATTTCTTTCTTCGCTTGGTAATTGAGACAGCAAACTGGCAATGGTAATTCTCCCAAAATGTACCCTGGAGAAACTGATTAATGCTGTATAGTGGCAAAGCAAGTCTTCTAAGAAGTCTTTAATTTGGAAGGTGTAACTAATAAAAATAGAGAAGCTAAACTTTTGAAATTTTAAAAATTAAATGTAAGGGTAATTTGTTCCCACCAGAAGATAAAATTATCTATCCTTCAAGGTTGAGTGGATATAATTGCCTATCATATAAATCTCTTGACAAATAGTGCCCTCAGGCAGTGTGACACTAATAATTGTTCAATTACATACTTTTAGCGTTTCAAAAGGCCAGAGTCATTATTATGCACCTCATTAATAGATATACAGGGATAGTTTAAACACATAGAAAAATATTTTTCTTTTAAGGATAAGTTCAGCTTTGCAATTAAAGTGTATAGTAATCACCTATAATTTTTAATACCTCTAATTTAATTCCGTTTACTGACAATGATTGCACTCTAATCAGATCATTTTGTCAAAAGAAACAGAGGTCAGTCAATCAGATTAGTAGGTTGGCCTTACAGAATGTAATATTGAATGTTAAAATATTCAAACTTCAACCAGTACAGTACCAAAGCATTAATTGCAAAAGAAGATAACATTATATAAATTCTGCCTACCTGAATTTTTATTGGTTTCTGACTGGTTGTCTTTTAATGATCTGTGAAGGAGTTCACTCACTGCTGGCCTTGCCTAGTGGGCAGGATGGGGCATGACAGGCCCTCTCCTTTGTGGGTGCCCCTGTTGGTAGCCACACCAGCCCTACAATGGTTTGTCCCTTTGATGACCTGCCCCTCTGGCCAGGTCACTTGTCTGTGTCTGCCCCTTTTGGGGTATATAAAGAGTCGAACAACGGAGTAGCCTTCTGAGTTAGGGAAGGGTTCCAGTCTTTTCCTAGGTTGAGGTCTCATGGTCCAGACTCGTCTGTCTTCAGGGCCTTCCCTCAACAACATTCCCCACAGGAGAGGTAGATGTCTGTCTTTGGTACCCCTAGGGGTTGTAGGGGAACTCAGGCCTACCCTTCCCACTAAGTTCTGATCCAGGGCCCAGTGGCAGGTGGCTAAGTCCTGCACTCCAAAGTGCTATACTGCTGCCTCTCTGGATCACTTCCGACCAGTCCTTTCTCTTCCCCGTGGATGAAGTAAAGACATTAAATACGGATTGAACCCAAAGAGAGAGTCTCAAACCTTCAGAGAGTCACAGATCTCTCCATGGTGGGCTGGAGTAAGTTGCTGTATGCAGTCCTCAGGTGCTCCTTCCCAGAAGCTCACAGTAAGATTTCTTCACCTACATTGTCTGCCTTCTACTGAGCTGCTTTGCTCCCCTTTTAATCTCATCTTCCAGCCTGTGCATGTTTTGCAGTTGTGGTGGGGTATTGCCACCTCGGTTCAGAGCAGATCTTTAACCCCTTCCTTTCCAGTGTGGGGTTTGTATATGTCATAACATCATCACACACCTAACTGTTCTTCCATGGCACTTCTGAGTGTAGGGCTGTCAGAGTTCAGGGCAACTATGCCTGTATTTCCCCTCAGTAGTCAAGTAAGGACATCCGTCTCAGGCTTCCAATTCTCCAGCTGTTGCCTCTCATGGGTGAACACCAGGTCCCTCTCCCTTCTGACTAGGTCATTTCCAGGCTGCACAGTTCCCTACCTACACTATCATTCCCAAAACAGACAGGTTGCGCAAGGGCACCTGCTTGCTTTTTCTTCAGAGATGGTTAACTGTTGCAATTGCTACAGTTATAATTTACCATACAGCACTTTCTGTGCAAGTCTACTTTATTCTTAAGGTAAAAAGCACAGGGAAAACATATTAAAAACAATAAAAGAACCAACACACATGCTGATAAGTTTACCAGAAATCACCCTATACTATAACAGGGTTCAAAAAAGAACTTGATACATTCATGGAGGAGAGGTCCATCAATGGCTATTAGCCAGGATGGGCAGGGATGGTGTCCCTAGCCTCTGTTTGCCAGAAGCTGGGAATGGGTGACAGGGAATGGATCACTTGATGATGACCTGTTCTGTTCATTCCCTCTGGGGCACCTGGCATTGGCCATTGTTGGAAGTCAGGATACTGGGCTAGATGGACCTTTGGTCTGACCCAGTATGGCCGTTCTTATGGTCGCCTCGACCCTAACATGGATTCTGGCAGGAGCAGTCCTCCTAACTGCCACATGGTGTTACAAGTATCAGGGGGGTAGCCGTGTTAGTCTGGATCTGTAAAAGCCACAAAGAGTCATGTGGCACCTTATAGACTGACATATTGGAGCATAAGCTTTCGTGGGTGAATACCCACTTCGTTGGATGAATATAGTGGAAATTTCCAGAGGCAGGTATAAATATACTAACCTCATTATCCCTAGCCTGATTCTTGCTTGCATATTTATACTTGCTTCTGGAAATTTCCACTACGTGCCTCCAACGAAGTGGGTATTCACCCACGAAAGCTTGTGCTCCAATACCTGTGTTAGTCTATAACGTGCCACAGGACTCTTTGCCGCTTTTATGGTGTTACAAGTTCATCAAAGCTTCATCTCAGAATAATCATGCAGCCTTGTGAGGCCTCAGTAGCCAAGTCCTTCCAATCCTTCACTAAGGACTGGAGCCCTCTGTCAACCAGGGGCCGTATCCATTTCCTGGCTCAGGAAGAAGGCCGAGAGTCAGTTTAAAGCCAGGCTATTTATCCAGAAACCCTTTTGTCTGTTGATCCGTGGAGAATCCAGTTTGAACTAGTATATTCAAACTTCTCCAGAGAGGCGGCTTCTCTGGAGATTTTACAGCCTCAGTGTATTTGCCTAAACATCCCCTGCTGTTCTCCTATTTACCCTTCCTAGGGAAATACATACAGTTCCACAATAACACATGCACAATTTCATTTTAAATACAATGTGCCCCTAATTCAATACAATTTAACTTAATTCAATAAAGTTTTCCTTAATTGCATAAGATCTGATCAGGATATTACAAGATACTGTCAGTCTATCACAAAAGGCCCCCTTTATGTAGTCTCAATTTGTGCTCAACCAGAATCTGGCTGTAACTAGCCAGCTGAGAATTCCTAAGGTTTGGGGAAACCCAAACAGGTTTGGTAAAGGCAGGTTTGGTTGGTAAGGGCAGCATATATAACAACTTCCCTCACCACCAGCACCATCTTGGCATAGGAGATATGTTGGGGGAGAGATGGTGTGTGATAGGTCTGCTCTGCTATACTGTTTCTTAGCTGGTATATGGCTTTCTAGGGGCCAAGGGCTGCTTGTGCAAGTTAAAGTACCCTCTAGGCTACTTGCACAGACTACTCCTCTGTATCAGGGAGCAGTAACAGGCTCACCAATACATCCCCAATTTTCCTATGCTGAGTAGAGCTTGCTTGCGGCAGGCAATATGCCCAGGAATATTGAGTCACTAATTACAGTAATATGTTCACTAAACATTAAACTACAACTGTGTCAGTCGCACCTTATAATTTATCCGATTTTCCTGTTTTATTTTATTTTATTTTTAGTTACCATAATTAATTATTTATACAGAATCATAGAGGTGTGTGGCAGTTACAGACAAATAGCTTTACAATCTAAGGGCCTGATACTTGTCCTACTGCATGCTTCTATGAGTTTTCCCATTTACTTCAATAGCACTAATCACTAAGCTCAATGGCAAGTGTTAACAGGAACAAGCCATAGGCACAAGGTCCTATTTGAGTGAAATTTTTACTACTTAAATAGGTTGATTTGAGAGAAGCTCATTCTATATACCATTGCAAGTTTGTTTCTTTAAAGTATATACTGCCATAGTAGCTTAAACAAACTCTTTTGATTTTTGAATGACTTAACTGTAGGTAGGACATGAATAACTGAGAACACCTCATAAAGGGTCGATTTACCTTATAATTAAGATCGTCTTGACATAGCTCTAATGGCAATAATAGATTCAGTGACAAGGTGGTGGTTTTTTTCTTCATATCCATGACTGTGGAAGTTCTAGAACTCTACTCTGCTGCATGATCAGTCTTGCAAACTTCTTGGAGAGTTCTGATGTTAAACCTTGGGATTCTAGCACAGAACAAGGGCTCAGTATGGCTACATCAGGGGATGGATAATTGGCTTCTTCATGACAGTAATAATTCCTCCAGGGTGTTGAAATTCTCACAGATTCAACATAAGAAAGACAGAGACTCATTTGGCTTTGTGGTCAGAATTTTGCTCCTGCAAAACATGTTCATGATTTCCCCCACTTTTAATGTTTAGTAAATGTTTGCAAGTGTTTATAATATATAAAGATAAAATCTCATAGGAATACCCAAGAAAAACAAGGATTTTTATGGAAGTTCCATTTACAATTCTGTTCAGTTTCTTCCTATTTTTCAAAATTGATGTGGCTATCAGGCACAGGAATAAAACTTAAAAACAGAATAGACATTTAATCATATTTATTACAAAAGAATAATTAACCTCTGATGTCTTGTCTGGGTATGATAATCTTGCCACCCCCAGCTGTTCATTCTGACCAATAACCCAAGCATAATATAAAATCACGTCGGTCTTCTTTCAGAGGGGATCGTACCTAGCACAACAGAGGAAAATATAAATTATCTTACGAAGACACTCTGTATAAGCTAGTGCTTATTAAAATATTCACATTGAAACCAAAAGCCTGTGACATTTGCTTGGTTTTGGATATTGTTGCAAATTCAACATTTTATAAGGTTTGGTTGTGAGTGAACTTAAACCAAACTATGGTTTTGCATTAAATTCACATGAAATTTGAGCCCAAAATGTGAGATGTGTTCATGCAGATTGAATCTTAAGAAAATGATGACATGAACCCTTGCTAAACAAAAATGATGACCTTTGCACGTATCTAATCAGAAACCACTCTATCTCCAGACTTGGTGAATGATTCCATGGTACTGGTTTTCAATGCTTTGAAAAGTACCCTCTAGCCAACCTCAGAATGCTTTAGCAATCAAACACCAATATTGACTGGTAACGAGTATCTGTGACTGTATTCCTTAAAGTACTGCTCTTTGAAGGCTTCAAAACAGGGAATGGGTTTAAAACAAGTTGTCTGTATTGGTAACGTGAGCATAAAACCGCCATGCATATAAATTTAAGGGTAAGAGTCAGGTGGTTTACAGAATGAAATGCTGCAAGTACTAGGAAATTCTGTGTGTATAGCATTAGAATTGGCCTTGCTTCAAGCAAAAGATTTGAGATCGAACTTAGGACTGAGTTGGTATCACTGTAATTTGCAAACCCTTTCAAAATGAATACAACCATTTCTAATTCATCCAGTTTTTCCAAATTTTGCATTTTTGACATTTCTGCAGAATTATCTCCTGACTCCTTTGCAATAATTCTCATTGATTGCAATGCACTTCATCAGAGATAAAGCAGTAAACTGCATACTTCTGTGCTGCTAAAGTCAGCATGTGCAGTAGTTATGGCTTCATCTGATCTTTTCTTTTAGGTTTTGAAACAAGAACTTTCTGTCCTGCCCTGAACTTCACAAGCTAATTGAAATTAGAAATGGGATGAAAAGTTCCATACTAATTTAGTTACCTGAGACACTGATGATATTTTGCATCTATATAGAGATCTGGTTGGTAATTTTCCAATGAAACAGAGTTTCACAGAAACATATCTGATTCAATGAACCTTCTACTAATAAACAGGCAGGGTTCCAAGAAAAACCTCACTGGTTTCCTGTCAGCTCACATGTCAGGGCTCTCCCAAGCACAGCCCAGCCACGTGGACTTCCTTGGAATGAGGGATCCCAGGACTTTCAACTACCAGGACAGCTGGCTCCCCAGGCTGCTGCAATGTTCAGTGGTGGGGCAGTGAAACTGACAAGAACCTTATATATTGCGATCAGTAGCTGCCAGGATCCAGGGAGCATATTTTATTTCAGAAACACCATGTGTCAAAACAGAATTTTATGGAATTTTCAGGTTGGAGGATATCTTTAAAAATATGATTTTGTTCCATATCAGAACAAAACCATATTTCAAAATGTCAAAATTCCCCCTGAACTGAAAATTATGAGTTTCACCTAGTTCTCATTCTCTCCTATGTATATATAGATAGATATCGCCAAGCGCCTTATGAACATTGGTACAAATAAGCCTCTCTCTGGGAGCTGTAGGGCTAGGGTTCTCCTACAAGCTTCCCATGTTGAGATATTCACATAGTAATTGTGTCTTTTCTTTAGTACCTGGATTCATTACATATTTCTGTGTCTCTGCTCCTCGCCCTCCCACACGATGGCCATGCTTCATTGGCTGATAGACGGACAGGCTGGGCCATGCTTCTCCATACCCTTTTTAGATGACAAAGGCAGATTCTTTCAGTTCCTGTACTGAGGGATCACAAGGACTCTGATTGTGTGAGGGACTCCTCTGGAGTACAAGAGCATGGGGGAAAATTCCTTGTGCCCAATCTCTCACCCAGCCACCTTACCAACCCTCCTCTTTTCCAGGCCTTTATGTGCACACTGGTATTTTGTTGCCCCTGATTTCATTTTCTACTATTAAGTAGTGCTAGAACAAAATGTATTCATTTATTTTGCTGAATATGGCAAAGCACTTTCAGATTCTTATAGTCCCAATTGCAAATTTCCCATTTATATTTCTTTAGTTTTATTTTTACCATTTCTAAACATGAGCTTAAACCTTAGCCACTTTCATTCCTCTTCAAGCCTTGTTTGTGTTTACAATAGGTATTACAGTATTTTCATGTAAATGGTTATGAATATGATTACACTTCAGAAAAGCATTCAATTACTCCTCCTACTCCTTTCCCACCTGGAGCACTAGCAGAGTTGATAACCATGGATACGCACAGAGCATGGCTACTCCATGGTAGGACTCGGATGTCTGGAATCGTTTTTATTGGCAGGTTCTAGAGAGATATGTGCTGATTATAGTGTAGCTGACTCTTTGTCTTTTGCTTGGTAAAATCTGCAGTGAATTGGAGCTGCCTGATTATTTGAACACTTTGTCTTTGACATGTACTCTGTTACGAGAAATTTGTACAACTGAGAGTGTCTGGTGTGTCTGAGATTTACAACAACATGGTGTTTGCTTCCTCCTGCGATCCAAGCCTCAGTGCCCACATAAAAAATTTCACTGGTACAAAAGATAGTTTGTCTGTTCATGCCACCTGAACCTATTTGTCAATCACTTATGCCCTGAGGGTGGTTTTGTGTGTGGAGAAGCTGGAGCTGGCTTCACAGAAAAAAATAAATTATACTTTATAGAAACAACTGTACCATGTAACGATTATTAGGAGCAGGAGCAGGTGTAAGAACAGGACTTGAAATGGTAGTTAAGTCTTGGAATCGTTCAGGTATTTCTGTAATGGTGCAGCTATGTTTTTAAAGCAAAGAGGCTGGTAGAAATTATGAAAATAAGAGGAACCAGGTAAATATCTTCTAATCTCCCCTGAAATAATCTTAGAGTAGAAAGAATACCTATCTAGAAAGAAAATACAATCTCTTAGTGCACTGAGTTTCTGACTCACAAGTCAGTGGAAGCATAGATAGTTAACAACTAGTTTGAAAGTTGAAAGAGTATTCAAAATAAGTAATTTAGACAGTCCCACCAGGGTGGTGCTTACTGAAGTGATGCCGTTTAAAATAATACCATATGGTGCTTAGTGCTTCATTTAGTCAAATTTTCCAACCTACCAATGCGCCTCTAAACATCTGTGCTTGCTGGTACTGAATTATTACAGGTTCAGAAATGTATCTCAACTAATTATTACAAACCTCTGCTTAAAAGTGTTGTTCAAGAGGTGACAACACTTAGCCAAAGTCAGAATGTAAAATAATTTTTGTGGTTATTTTATTAAAATAATAAATTAAGTGCCAATATTCAAAATCACACAAGTGCAAATATTAATAAATTTATTAACCACCAACTATTCCCACTGGTCCTCCCCAAACCTTGTTGGAGGAAACATGCTGAGTAAGTTGACCTGAACAGAAAGGAGGCTGTTTTGAAAACAGCACCAGAAAAACTCTGCTCAGGAAAGGAATTCCAGAGGTGGAATCCTACCACTGTGAAGACCCTGATCCTGTCCCAACCTTAAACATAAAGACTAAAATAATCTGTTTGACCTCCACTGTCTTGAACATCCACTCCCAGTCTCTATTCAAGCCTAAGTTAATTGTATCCAGTTTGCAAATTAATTCCAATTCAGCAGTCTCTCATTGGAGTCTTTTTGGAAGTTTTTTTGTTGAAGAATTGCAACTTTTAGGTCTGTAATTGAGTGACCAAAGAGACTGAAGTGTTCTCCAACTGGTTTTTGAATGTTATAATTCTTGACATCTGATTTGTGTCCATTTATTCTTTTACGTAGAGACTGTCCAGTTTGGCCAATGTACATGGCAGAGGGGCATTGCTGGCACATGATGACATATATCACATTGGTAGATGTGCAGGTGAACGAGCCTCCGATAGTGTGGCTAATGTGATTAGGCCCTGTGATGGTGTCCCCTGAATAGATCTGTGGACACAGTTGGCAACGGGCTTTGTTGCAAGGATAGGTTCCTGGGTTAGTGGTTCTGTTGTGTGGTGTGTGGTTGCTGGTGAGTATTTGCTTCAGGTTGGGGGGCCATCTGTAGGCAAGGACTGGCCTGTCTCCCAAGATCTGTGAGAGTGATGGGTCGTCCTTCAGGATAGGTTGTAGATCCTTGATGATTCGTTGGAGAGGTTTTAGTTGGGGGCTGAAGGTGATGGCTAGTGGCATTCTGTTATTTTCTTTGTTGGGCCTGTCCTGTAGTAGGTGACTTCTGGGTACTCTTCTGGCTCTGTCAGTCTGTTTCTTCACTTCAGCAGGTGGGTATTGTCGTTGTAAAAATGCTTGATAGAGATCTTGTAGGTGTTTGTCTCTGTCTGAGGGGTTGGAGCAAATGCGGTTGTATCGTAGAGCTTGGCTGTAGACAATGGATCGTATGCTGTGGTCTTGATGAAAGCTGGAGGCATGTAGGTAGGAATAGCGGTCAGTGGGTTTCCGGTATAGGGTGGTGTTTATGTGACCATCGCTTATTAGCACCGTAGTGTCCAGGAAGTGGATCTCTTGTGTGGACTGGTCCAGACTGAGGTTGATGGTGGGATGGAAATTGTTGAAATCATGGTGGAATTCCTCAAGGGCTTCTTTTCCATGGGTCCAGATGATGAAGATGTCCTCAATGTAGTGCAAGTAGAGTAGGGGCATTAGGGGACGGGAGCTGAGGAAGCGTTGTTCTAAGTCAGCCATAAAAATGTTGGCATTTCAGGTTGTTCTGCAAGGGATGGTGTGAGTATGGATGTTCAGATATACTTTCTGGATTATTTCTGTCTACCTTACTGAGTTAGACTAGTGTGTGTGACTTTGGTCAATTTATTAATACATTATTTATTTGTAAATACAAAAGAGTTCCTGTAGTGTAAGTGTTGCACCTGTGCACATCGGGGTTCCCAACTATATAATAATTTTAATAATACTGGGCCTGATCTTGGGATGAGAGCCTGCCAACCCTCAAAGTGATAACTGGGAATTTTATTCATAATCTGTGGATCAGGCTAGAGGTGCTTGCCTGCTGGTGTTCAAACATTTGCTGCAGGTCTCTTGTAAAAGGAGACAGTTTGCCAAGCAATCCTTTTTGTCTACATTGTTTTGTTATTGCGAACCAAAGGCCAAATCCTGTGGGCTTCACACTAGAAGCTACTTTGGCTTCAGTGGAACTACTTGTGTAAGTTCGGAGCGCAGAATTGGGCCCTAAATTGATACTAGCAATGCTACATGCATGCCGTTAGGATTTATAAAAAGCTGTGTTCCACCTGGCAGGTTTCCACTCATGTTACGTGCTTTTGAAAGCCAGAGTGCAGGGTATGAAAATGGACAAAGAACGAGAGATTTTAAAATAGTAGGCACAAAGTACTTGATAATAGACTAACTGAGGGAGAATTAAGTGAAGTGTCACAGGGATTATTATTTGGCCCTGTTTTTAATTTACTTAAATGGCCTAAACAGTGGGAGCCAAATGTGAACCCACAAAATTTGCTGATAATACAACATTTGAGGGAGTAATAAATACCACACTGACAGCAGATGAGCAAAAGAATTGTGACCTACTTTTAATTAGGTAGGCACGTGGGGATTCAACATACCATATCAGCTAATATGAAGTAATATACTCTGGGAAAATAATAAACATGAACTTTGTGAATGGAACAGAACTGCCACACAAGTGGTGGAAAAGTGTCAGCACAGATTTTTTCCCCCCAAGTGTGTCTAGACCAGTGGTTCTCAAACTTTTTTTTCACGGACCACTTGAAAATTGCTGAGGGTCTTGGCGGACCACTTAATGATCTTTCCAAATGTTGTTTGTATAGTTATTAGTAACTATTGTAAAGTACTTTGGATAAAAGTGCTATATAAAAAAACCAAACTTAATAATAAACATATTTTGTTCTACAAATAAAAGCACACCACTCATATATTTTAATATCACTAGTCTTACCTTTCTAATGCGATGGATGTTCCTTCTCTCCTGGGCTGGGAAGGAAGGGGGTCTTTCCCTGGCATCTGCAGCCCTGGTGCTGGGGAAAGTCACCTCTTTCTCTGGCCGCCACAGGCCTGCACATCCCAAATTCCCCATACCCCCTCTTCTCACCCCACTGCCCTCTCCCACCTACCACATATTCCCCCCAAGGCCACCACTTCACCTGACATGTCATAGCTTACGTACAATACAATGTATCTTTCCATACCCTTTACATGACACAGGTGACTGACTGTATGACACTATTGCATTCAGTTATATCTGAATATTTTCCCTGGATAAAATTAGAAAGCTGGGGACAGTATTAGCATGATGTGCTGTAAAACACAGGGAGCTGGTTTCCACGTCTTCCATATCTCAGATCAGAAGGAAGCCCAAGGGTGCTGCAGAAGCAACTTTCTCATTTGGATGTCTCAATCTATAGCAGCCTCTATTGATTAATTTGGATAGAAAGCACTTTGTTTAAGTACAGTCTTCTCCCTCCCTTCAGGTAGGGGATGCTGTTTTTTTAAGTCCAGGATACAGGTAAAGACAGGAATGTTTCCACTGGCAGAGAGCTAATGAGCTCCATCAAACAGGTGTGTGTTGGGCTGGGCTGCAATGCTGGGTCATGGTCCTGTCCTCTGGCAAGCCTTGAGTAGTGTTTCTGAAAGATCCCTAGTAGAGTTATTAACTGTCTCCTATTTTAGATTAAAATTTATCTTGGACCTTTTAATGTTAGAAATTATTGGGCCAGACCCTCAGCTGATGTAAATCATAAAATTCCATTAACTTCAATAGAGCTAGGCTGAAATACATGAGCTGAGCATTCAGCCTACAGCTTCAGAAGCACTCAATTGTAGAAGCTAAAATCATACAAAAAGTCAGGTTTCAGAGTAACAGCCGTGTTAGTCTGTATTCGCAAAAAGAAAAGGAGTACTTGTGGCACCTTAGAGACTAACCAATTTATTTGAGCATGTAGCTCACGAAAGCTTATGCTCAAATAAATTGGTTAGTCTCTAAGGTGCCACAAGTACTCCTTTTCTTTATACAAAAAGTCAGTTATTATAGACCTTGATGGCAAAAGTAGCAGGTGCATGGAGTTCTGCACTATCCCATGTACAAGATACTTAAATGAAACCCTACTGTGCTAGTGAATTGATTTAAGCTCATACTTATTATTATTTTATTTAATAGTTTGTTCCTTTTTGTTTGAGTCTTTTATTTTCGGTGTTTATCCAACATTTGGGTCTTTATAGCTTTAGCTCTGCAGAAAAGAGTGGGACAAGATGGAGCAACACACAAAGTGCAGACATACCCTAAACTGAAGTAGTTTACACCGTCTACCTTGTCCCCAAACAATGTGTAGGTTATGTCATCTTACACTCCTTGGACACGTCATGACCAGGATAAAAAGTATTTTATAAGTATGTTAACCAATACGTTCTTTAGTATGTATAGCTGGTCGAGTTGAAGCCTAGGAAGTAGCATAGGCTCAGTTTTTCCCCTGATGCACGATTGGCCAGATGTATTCTGTTTTTTTCACCTTTTTCTGAAACAACAGAGATTGGCCACACTAGGTTGGGTGGACCAGTACCTTTTTCTACATGCCTTGCTGGTGTGTTTTGCTCACATGTTAAGAATCAAACTGATCCCCAGATCTGGAATCAGGAAGGAATTTTCCCCCTGGTCAAATAGACTGGGATCTTGGGTTCCCCACCACCCCCTTCCTCTGTAGTATGGTGTGTGGATCACCTGCTGAGATCATCTGGACATATCTCACCTGATCACTTCCCTGCCATTGTAGGGGCCATGGACACTGGCGCTCTTTGGTGTCTTGTTTGCTGTCTATGGCACACAACGGGTTAGTCTCCTGAGGACTGAAGTGTTTTAGTCTAATGAAAATCACTGGGCTCAATATTGGGGTATCAGGGTGAAATTTAATGACTGGTGATATACAGGTCAGACTAGATGATCTAATGGTCCCTTCTGGCCTTAAACTCTGTGAAACACTATGACATGAAATCTGCTTAATTTAGACTCACATCTACTCTACCAATAATGCAACTTGATTCACATTTATATATCACCTACTTTCACATACTGAGTCAAAGGAAGACTTAGACTCTGTAGACGTCTAACACTCATATATTTTGGGGAGTCTACATTGGAGTATGACAGGTTTCAGAGTAACAGCCGTGTTAGTCTGTATTCGCAAAAAGAAAAGGAGTACTTGTGGCACCTTAGAGACTAACCAATTTATTTGAGCATAAGCTTTCGTGAAGTGAGCTGTAGCTCACGAAAGCTTATGCTCAAATAAATTGTTTAGTCTCTAAGGTGCCACAAGTACTCCTTTTCTTTTTACATTGGAGTAGTTTACACTAAGGTGCCAGAAGCAGTTAAAGTACCTTAACTTTACCTTAGTGTAAATTGCTCCAATGTAAACTCCCAGAATATGCGGGTGTAAGAAGGTCTACAGGGTCTAAGTTACACAATCCTATACATCACCTCTGAATTCAGCTGCGCTCTTCACACGGCCCTAAGAAAGAAAAGAGGAGGTGCGTGTGTTACATGAGTAGAGTGAAAGCAAAAGCAGGTGCAGTCACTGTGCAAATAGAGATGGAAGTGAGCAAACCAAAAAGCATATTCTCTTCTTCCAAAACCTTCACAGTGAAATAAATCGTGAGCATATGCTAAGGCTGACCCTGAGCAGCTTTAACTTCTGCAGTCCTCTGCTGTGCCATATGTTGCTCGTGGAACTCTTCATTTCTCCACTAACACCAAGCAATCCCTCTAGGCTTCCCTCTGCACTCTCGCCCAATTACATCAACATCAACACACACGCTGACTGCAACAGCCAATTCACACCTTTCTCACAGGAAAACAAATATAAGGAGAGATTCACCAAGTCCAAATTTCACTGTAAAATATTTTTTGCTTTCAAGAACTGTTTGCTAATGATAACATCTAATACCATTTGTTGTTGCCTTTTTACTATATGAAGAGCTGAGCTAAAAACTGTTCCATATTATCCAAACACTGTTAATCCTTTATGACTTTATATACAACTAAATGAAAATGTGCCTATTTGTATAGTTGTTATGGTTATTATTATTATTATTATTATTTTATTTTATTTATTATAAAATTTCTTGAAGTAGCTCCAGAAGTTCTGGTTGGATTATTTTAGGAATCTCATTTATTGTGATCTCATGGCACAGACTTGATGCCCCTGTCCCTTCCCTAGGAGACTAACATGCTAGGATTGCTGGAGTGACTATTTAGAGGCAGGATAGTGAAAAACAATGTATTTCTAGATAAGTATGTGACAAGTAAAATAGCTGGGGGCGGAAAACTGCTCATATTTCTTGATGACTTCTGTCACAGTTCAGAGCAATTGTATATGTATTTCCACCTTGTGGACAACCAAGGGCACCCACTCCTAGGTTTCCACTCCCCAACCGTAACCTCTCTTGGGTGGGGACTCTCTGGTCACTCTCCCTCCTGACTGAGGTTTTCCCTGCCTGCACTGTGAGTTCCCCAGCAAGTCAGACTGCCTAAGAAGGCCTGCTTTGCCTTCTCAGAGGCTATAAACAGCATAGTTGCCCTCAGTTAGGACTTACTGCACAGCCCTTTCTAAGCAAGCATGTTTATTCTTAGGGTGAAAGCATTACAGAGAAAACATATTAGAACAATTAAAGAATCAACACACATGCTAATATGCTTACCAGAGATCATATTTTATATTATTATGTTAAAAACAAAACAAAAAACAAAGTAAAACCCCATGACTGTATTTGAAATTCCTTATCTTTTGTTATTCATTAGTCATACTATTCCAGTGCCAGCAAGTACCTGAATATTAGTAGGCTTTGATGTTCAAAGCTGTCTAGGGAACTTTGGTTTTTGAGCCCATTAAAATTGGGCATACAGATCCCATGGATGGCTTTTGAAAATATCAACTGAAATGTATGAGTTTGAGATGGTAGAACTCATTTTTGGTAGAAACCTATGAGTTTTAGTTTCAGAAGGGATCTGAAATCTTTAAGTATGCATTTCACAAAGGAGGCAGTATCACCTAATGGATAGACCACTAGATTGGGACTCAGGAGACCTTGGTTCTGTTACTGGCCTACTGGGTGACTTTGGAGTAGTTACTTCACTTACACTGTTCCTCAGCTTCCCCATCTATAAAATGGGGACAATGATACTGATTTCTCTTGTACAGCACTTAAGATCTCTTAATGAAAATGGTTATATATAAGCTAGGTATTATTTTTATTAATAACTATTGGTTCTGAGAAAACATGAGTTGTAGATGGTTATATATTTTTGTTTTCATTTTATTCTTCTGGGAGTCAAAGAAGAATGTCACGTTATAATTTCAAATAAGACTCATGATTGTTTGCATAGCACAGTCTTCTTTAGACTTAGAATTATATTTCAGAGGTTAGAAAGAGAAAAATGTTTGCAGTATATGTTACATTATACTATAGTTATCTCATTATTTTACTGCATAGACCAAATGAGATGGCCATCGTCTTTGCCGACACATCAGGGATCGAAATGGGTGACTCTAGAGCTAAATGCGTGAACAGTAACACCTTGAGCTAAAGAGACCATGATCTGTCGGTGGGGCTGTAATAGGCTCAGATCCTTTGTGGACCAGGCATGGCAGACGACCTATAAAGCGGAATATTTGCCAGTGAGTTACATGAGCATTGCCAACATAGTGGACTGTTGTACAATAAGAGGATCTACTATAGAGTGGTAGAGTTGGAGCGGATCAAATAAGAAAAAATATGAGCATTGCTAGGTATCTGGTAGGGTGACAGATCCAGATTATTACAAATTAAAATGAAAAGTAACATTAAATTATGTCAACTTTCCCCCCTGTTTATACTGTTTTTAGACTAAGTTTAAAAGTTTAGTTTTTAGACTGCAGTTTCCTTTACGCACATTTTGGCATAAATTGTGGTTGTTCTCTCACAAATAATATATATGTGCTATCTTGCCTGCAGTAATAAGGTTGGTGGTTGAAATATTCATGCTGGGGGGAAACAAATTGGTATATGGTTGTGTCTGATTAAAGTTTCATTGCGTAATTCCAGACTGGGGAAGCTATGACATTTTCTCCCTCTGGGTGATAAATCTTGGAACAGACCACTTTGAAGTGACCCTGTTTCATATTATAGCCTACCTCCAACACACATCTGCTGTTAATTAGTCAATCTGATATGTTTTGAACATTGTTTTTAACCTTTCCTTTTTCAGTAATGATAGCAAAAGTGGTAAAGGAAACTTATTTTTACATTAAAATTGATATGCCTGTTTAAGTGGTTACTCTGGTATTTTAGTTGACACCCATCCGCTGCTGGACTTAAAAATCTTTGCTAATGGAGTTAATGCTTTTCAGGTCTGTACTTGGCTTTCTAACTTTGATGTATACATTATTCATTACATTAATGACCAATTTCACAGTTTCCCAACAAATATTGCTTCAGGAGATGATACAACAGAATCATAGTACTAAAGTGAAATTGAGGAGCTAGCCAGGAAATGTAATAAAAGAACTATTCTGGAGAATCATTGTACAGTTTTGTTGTAAACTTGTACTCTTTGAAGATATATGTTACCAAAATGAACATTGAGTTTGAAAAAAGGCAGTTTAATTAATATTTAAGTTTATGTAAACACACAAGATTTTACAAATGCCTCCAATTAGTTTGTACTCTAGTTTACGTTTATTCATTGTATGTGTTTTATACGCTTTATTAAATTGTTTAAGACTTTATCAACCTCATGAGAAACATGCAGAGATCTTGTATGCTGGTTTGTAAAAGTACTTCCTAAGAGTATAAATATTAGGGCTGTCAGGCGATTAGAAAAATGAATCATGCAATTAATCACACTGTTAAACAATAAGAGAATAACATTTATTTAAATATTTTTGGATGTTTTCTACATTTTCAAAAAAATTGATTTCAATTACAACACAGAATACAAAATGCACAGTGCTCACTTTATATTTATTTTTTATTATAAGTTTTTGCACTGTTAAAAAAACAGAAGAAATAGTATTTTTCAGTTCACCTAATACAATTACTGGAGTGCAATCTCTTTATCTTGAAAGTTGGACTTTCAAATGTAGAATTATGTACACATTTTTTCATTCAAAACAATGTAAAATTTTAGAGCCTGAAAGTCCACTCAGTCCTACTTCTTGTTCAGCCAATCACTCAGAAAAACAAGTTTGTTTACATTTGTAGGAAATAATGCTACCTGCTTCTTGTTTACAGTGTCACCTGAAAGTGAGAACAGGTGTTCTCATGGCACTATTGTAGCCGGCATCACAAGATATTTACATGCAAGATGCACTAAAGATTCACATGTCCCTTCATGCTTCAACCACCATTCCAGAGTATGTGTGTCCATGCTAATGATGGGTTCTGCTCGATAACAATCCAAAGCAGTATGGACCAACGCATGTTCATTTTCATTATATGAGTCAGATGCCACCCGCAAAAGGTTGATTTTCTTTTTTGGTGGTTTGGGTTCTGTAGTTTCTGCATCGCAGTTGCTTTTTTAAGACTTCTGAAAACATTGTCCCTCTCAGATTTTGGAAGGCACTTCATATTCTTAAACCTTGGGTCGAGTGCTGTAGCTTTCTTTAGAAATCTCACATTGGTACCTTCTTTATGTTTTGTTACATCTGCAGTGGAAGTATTCTTAAAATGAACAACATGTGCTGGGTCATCATCTGAGACTGCTATAACATGAAATATTTGGCAGAATGTGGGTAAAATAGAGTAGGGGACATGCAATTCTCTGCCAAGGAGTTCGGTCACAAATTTAATGAACACATTATTTTTTTAACGAGTGTCATCAGCATGGAAGCATGTCCTTTGGAAAGGTGGCCGAAGCATGAAGGGGCATACAAATGTTTAGCATATGTGGCACGTAAATACCTTACAATGCTGGCTACCAAAGTGCCATGCAAATACCTCTTCTCACTTTCTGGTGACATTATAAATAAGAAGAGGGCAGCGTTATCTCCTGCAAATGTAAACAAACTTGTTTGTCTTAGCTATTGGCTGAACAAGAAGTAGGGCTGAGTAGACTTGCAGGCTCTGAAGTTTATATTATTTTGTTTTTAAGTGCAGTTATGTAACAAAAAAATCTACATTTGTAAGTTGCACTTTCATGAAAAAGAGATTGCACTATGGTAGTTGTATGAGGTGAATTGAAAAATACTATTTCTTTTGTTTTTCATTTTTACAGTGCAAATATTTGGAATAAAAAATAATATACACTTTGATTTCAATTACAACACAGAATACAATAGAATCGTAGAATATCAGGGTTGGAAGGGACTCAGGAGGTCATCTAGTCCAACCCCCTGCTCAAAGCAGGACCAATCCCCAGCTACATATCCCCAAATTCATACATATATGAAAACGTAGAAAAACAGCCAAAATGTTAAATAAATTTCAGTTGGTATTTTATTGTTTAACAGTGTGATTAAAACTGTGATTAATCGCAATTAATTTTTTAAATCACGATTAATTTTTCTGAGTTAATCACGAGTTAACTGCGATTAATTGACAGCCCTAATAAATATTGTAAAAATAAAAGCAATTTCAAGTAAAATGTATTTAGCAAGCATATTAAAACATTATTTGATAAAATAACTCTATGCCCCATTCTAACACAAACAGCAGGAAAATGAACAACCTCCCTCTTCTGATGCAAAGCTCTTAGGGATAATTATGGAACCCTTACTCACATGAGTAGTAATGATAGTAATACTAATATAGACCTCAGCTCAATTAAGCATTCCCATTCAGTGCAGCATTTAAGCCTGAGATTCAGTCTCAGTGAAGTCAGTGGGATGTAAGTACACGCTTAAGTGTTGTCCTGAATAGATATGGAATTAAGCACGTGTTTAAATACCGTTCTGAATTAGGGCCATAATGTATTATTCTGTTGAAGTCAATGGGTGTATTTGTGCAGATAACTACTTATCAGTGTGAGTAAGTGGCTCACATCTGGCCCTGTAAAACCTGCAGCTTCCCCTCAGAGTTATAGGTGCTCAGCACTTCTGAAAATGAGGCTCTGATTTTAGAAGGAGTTGTGTTTTTTAAACAGGCCATACTTACACACAAACAAAACTACCAGACAGGATGAACCACATGTAATTGTATAATAACTGCTAGAAGAGTCAGATGTGAATCAGAAACAGATGAGGGAGACCAAGACACATGTTAACTGTAAGAGACATCAGACAGATGGAAATTAATTTTTAAAATTCCAGAGAAGTAGCATTAATCCCAAAACAGTGTATTGAGGATTCCCATATGACTACTCTGCATTCAGCTCATCAAGCATAAGCCATAACGTTTCATAAAGTGATAGTTTGTTCAGCCTCATGTGATTTTTCTTTCAGCTGTGTCCAACAAGCTATGAGTTAATACATATAACCTATAATGATTTCCATGAGGGAGAGGGAGCAGTTTTTGTAATCATTAGAGGAAGAGTGTTCTCAAGAACTAAAGCTTATTGAAATGGTGAAATAATTCTGGGGATGTATTTAGTAAATATTTCTTAATCCATCTTTGAAATAGCCATCATCAGTGATGGAGGCATTTGGTATATGTGATTCCACTGCTTGGGCTGATCAAGTTAAAGCAGCAGCAAATGCTTGTCTGTACACAGACAAAGGCAACTTTGCATTATTTTCTCAATAAGTAAATGGCAAAAGGCAACAAAGGAGAATTTTGGGAAATAGCATGTTCTAGATAATGAGTGTTCTTATTTTCAAGTGAGCACAATGTAGTAATTTAAAGCAACACACTTCTGAGCTATTCTCTATAATTTTCAGATGGGGGAAACCAGGAAACCAAAAGGTTGAGTCACTTGCACAAGGTTAAACAGCAAGTCAGTAGAAGAGGTATGAACAGTACCCAATAGACCTACTTGTAGTTCCTTGCTATAACCAGTAGGTGTTAGCCCATTTTTACACAGTGGCACTTGCTGATTTATTAATATGGCAGGTGTTTCCCTTCTTTGCATCTATTTATTTTTCTTTTTGTTCTGTAAACATCCTTTTGTAAATGAAGGGGAAAGGCCTTTTCATTAAAGTCTCACCTTAAATGGAGGTAGAAATAAGATTATTCATACAAAGGAAAGGTTATAAGAGGACAATTTAGAAGTGTGTATTTTAAAAACAATATTGACAGGGTAGCTGGCCTTTGAAGGAGGTCAGGCACCCAGCCTACCTGTGACAGACTCTGCTAAGAAAAATGAGCCAACCCAGATCCACCTGTGAGTAATTACCTAGGAATATCTAGGCCAAATCCTAGGGAACACCAGTCCCAGCGAAATGATGTTATCAGCTCCTGAGTAAGGTCTCATGGGCATTCCCTACTGTTTCAGTGGAATGAAGATGTATTGAGAGAGGCAATCTCTCATGGAAGGCTTTGAATATCAGATCAGACACACTGAAGTGGACTTGGTATTCAATGGAGATACAGCACAGGAAGCAGGAGGCAAGACAATCTAATCTGAGTCATTCTGCCCTTACCTGAGTCCCTCCTTTTCCTCCGTCCAGGCTCTTCACCACTAAGGCCCTCTTAACCCTTGATCCTCCTCTGGAGTCATGCATCCTACCATCACCTAGGTAGGAGTTCCTTCTCTAGACTCAGGGCCCCTTAAGAGGTCACACTGCTGCAGCTCTTCCCTGGAGCAGCTTGTAGTTCTCCAATGACCTGGAGTTCTTGCCTGATAACATCATTTTGCTAGGACTGGGGCTCCCTAGGACTTGGCCCCCCACAGCCCTTTCAGAACCTGCTCTCTCCAGGAGCACCTTTCCTAGTTCTCCATTTCTGGTAAGCTTTCTAACCAGTTCCCCTGAGAAGTCCCTCTCCTCAGGAGCTTCCTCTCTGTGTTCCGGGGCCTCCTGACTGAGCCCCCCATAACCCCTTTATTAGGTCTAGATATTCCTTAAGTAATTAACTGCCACCCAGCCACCTAGGTAATTACTCACAGGTGGATCTGTGTTGGCTCATTCTCCTTAGTGGAGGCAATATAAGAAATTGTTTGTAGATAAAATGTGTCTAACAAAAACAAAACAGGAAACAGTAATCTCTTGCCTATTGCATGATTTTGTATATCCTTTCCAAAGCCTCTTCTGATTTCAAGTGATTTAGTGAAATCAAGTTTCCTCTATAGACTGAAAAGTCAGTTTGATCACCCTTAAGCTTTGAAGGAATCAGCACATGATTGGATCAGTGACTCATTCTGTGGCAAAAAAATAATACTAACAATGCAAGTTGTGGGTCATAAAGCTGATCAGAGGAGTAAGAAACAAAGTATAGGAAGGTTTCTTTCTTTTCGCCAGCTTATCTGTTTGTCCAGAAACCTCCAGTGGTAGGCTCAAATTCAAGGAATCTTCAGATTCACACTTTGGATGTAGCAAAGTTAATAAGCATAGGTCACTGCTTAGCAGAAAATAGATTGTCAACTTCAAAAAATAAATGGATAAAGAATTAATTAAGTTACTGGAGTAAAAAGGATATAGAGCATGCTGATATGGGAAGAGTCATGAAAAAGACCTTCATAACTTATACTTGTGGCACCTGAGATATGGATTTTTAACTTTGGAGAAGGAAACATAATAGTCACCCCTTTGGGTGAAATGTGCGTACTTAATCAATATCTGTTCTGTGAAGAAAAAGAGAGAGAACAGAATAGAATAACCTTTAGGTGTAGTTTTCTTCAGTGTTTTTGTTGTATGTTTTGTGGCATGTGTCGATACTATGAAACTCTGAGTGCAATGCAGCAAAGAGATCTCTGAGCTTCAAGAGTAATTTCTGGATGATCTGAACTGATACGCATATGGCAACATGATCCAGTGACCTTGTGCATGCTGTTTGTCCTCTGAAATACATTAACTGAATTGACTCGGAGCCTAATTTTCAATTAGTGCCCTTACAGTAGCAGCAGAGGGTGTAGGAGGTTGAAAGCCACCTTTGTGTCTCTCGAATTCTGGAGCCATGCAAGGCCTATCCTGCCCCTTGTATAATTTGGAGCCATCTTGAAGCATCTCAAATTTCAGTTCTGCTTCTCAGGGATCCTTGTGAGCTCAAGAAGCAGAAAATAGCTGTAGAGCAGTGCACTCTGGATACACTCCCAGCCACATCCTTGATCCATTTCTAGCATCCCCAACACTAGAGGCTGAAAGCAGGGCCAATGTAGAGCCTTCACACCAGCCCTACCCTGACTGGGGCGGGAGGGGTATGGCGGCCTGCAAAGGGGTTATTCTCAGGGGGCCATATCCATCCACTGTACGGCCACTTTAGTCTGCCCAAGAGGTGTAAAAGTTCCTTAGTGTAACAGAGAATCAAGTCTTCAAGGGTTAGTAACTAAATTCTCAGAGCTAGTGCTCAGTGGACTAAATTTGTTAATGGTTTAAACTCTGGCTATGAATGTGCCAATTTTGCGTCCACAATCAATTACAGGTGCAAGTGATGGCATTTGTACATATAAATACCCAATGTGAAGCTACAGTTAGGTAGTTACACCTAGATGTGCTCACGATTGCATCTGTGATTGACTGCAGCCACAAAGTAGAAAAAAAAAGGGTTTACAACATTTCTCAATACATTCTTATTAGCATCAATAAAAGACCTTGGTGCTCTACTTATGCCAGAGGATGAGTTTAGTAGTCTTGAGAAAAAAGTCTTTCCACCCCTTTTCCAACTGCACGTAGCAGGATTGCTAAATTCTGCAATCTGTGGACAACACAAGGCAAAAAAAAAAATAGCATTGCTTGTTAGATTCCCATCCATGGGAGAGGAACTTCATTTCTCCCACATGCTGCCGTGTATAGTGTGTTAAGAATTCAGAATAAAAATAAGGTAAAAATTATTGTTCAATGTGAAATTTTTGAAAAAAAAAAAGGTCCCTGTCTCTTTCAGTCAGGGAAAAGAGATGTTGAACTGGCATCAGGTTAGCATCTATTGCCAAAGACAGAGTGTCTAAAAAGAAGTGAATTAAACCAAAGGATTTCAGACAAGAAGGATAAAGTCTTCTGTAGGTATGGTGAAGAATTAACAGGATCATACAGACGGTTGCATGAGCACATGTACTGAGATCCCAAGCACAATAGAATAAGATGGAAAGTACAATTAGCAGTAATTTTAAAGTGGTATTTGAAAACCACCTGGGAGATGGTTTGATGTCTTTCACAGGAAAGAGGAATAATTTGATAAGTAGCATTTCCATCTGGACTATCAGAGACTTCAATTCCCTTTTTTCAAAAATCATTAGGTTTGGATAGCTTAAAGAAATGTTTATACCCTTGGGTAATTGTTTGTACTTGATCTCCATGCCTGTTGAGATTTACAAAATACTATATACCTTACCCATCAACAGACCAACATTTACCAGTAGTTATCATGCCACTCATTATTGCTCCTGGTTGTCTAAGAATTACACACACACCTAATCTGTACAAAAATATTCTGTTAATTTTCTTACCTATCCTCTTCCTTCCATCACTTCCTCCCATGCACTGCACTTGTTTATTGCATTCATGTTGCCTTGCCATTTAGAGTGTAGCTTTATAAAGTGACTAGTCCTGACTTTTGGAGGGATTCTAGGCACTATTGAAATATAAAGGGTAAATAATAATAAAACTATTTCCATGGCATCTGAGATGCAAAGAAACAGTGCAGTTTCTGAGTTACCACAATGTGGGAACAGTTGGTAAATGCTGAGTTTTTAATGGCAACCACTGTCCGAGGTAAAGTCTCTCCAGCACATGAATCTTTAACATAAATGAATACAATGTCAGAAGTTTTCCATATTACTTTCTGTTATTTAGGTTGTTAAGTGTCAAAATGCTTGTTAACTCTTGAAAACATCAAGCTTTCAATGTTGCTATTTTATAGCAATTAGATATGTGGTATACTTATTTACCATAGAATTACTTGACTTCGCAACTTCCACTTAATGGGTCAGCTATTCTGTCACCCTTTGTCAGAACAGGTATGAATTTTTGTTATCCCAGAAACCATCCTTAGATATTTCTTATCCATCCTTAACCACCCTTTGGTATTTCAGATTAACATTAATATACTTTTGGATACTTTCTTCAGAAGCTTATTCCACTGTCTTGGCTTGCACATAAAAATTTCTGAATATTTAACCATCCTATGTTCTGTTCACATTGACTTAATGAGAATAATTGCTCCCTGTCCTCTCTGTCTGCCAGTCCTTTACGTATATGTAGACGATTATCCTGTCTTCCCCAAATTTTCTTTTCTCTAGACTGAACATGCCCAAACTCCTTTCTCTCAACATTTACTTCATTTTCCAGTTAAATTCCTATTATATTTCAATACATTTTTTTTTCCAAAGGCTAGACCTTTAAATGACTTTAATGATTAAGTCAATGTAATCTAATTGCATAAAGTACCTAAATTGTTAGAGGGAAATTAATACTATGGAATATTTTCTATTATATCTGATTAAAAAAGTAAAAGCATCTGAAATGTAAATTGATTTCATAATTTGCATTTATAAATGATCACTTATTGTGAAAACCCTGTGTGTTTAAAACCAGGCTTTGGTTCCTCTGAGTGGAGGAAAATATGTATATACTAGAGGGATATGCAGTTTAATGATGAATAGTAAAAAAAAAAAAACGTCTATAACTATCAGTGTATGTGCAGGTCAGTAATCGTGTACGTGCCAAACCTCAAAATGAGCATAAATTGCACACCTTCTGAACCTAAACAGGATATGAAAACATAAAAAAGCTTTAAATCCACTTTATTTTATTTATTATATTTCAAACTGAAATAGACTCAGAGTTGTTGCATTCCTTCCAGGGCTTTGTAAACGATTTGGTTTAATACTCATTTTGTTTCTGCCTAATCCCAACCTCCTCCCACTTTATCCTGCCCCGAAGCCATCGTGTTGCATGCTAAAGCGTGTCAGAAATTTTCAATAAAACATTTTTTTCCATTGGGAAGTGTTGATTCATCTAAAACAAAAGTTTTCACAACAATGAAAGCGTATCAGAAATAGTTCCAGGTCAAAACAAGGGGGAGCGAGAGCATGCAAGACCAGGAGTTAGGACACTCACTTGATGTCTGGGAGATTCAAGTTCCTGCTCTGAATGAGTCAGTTCAAGAACGTCTACCTAGGTCTCCACCATCCCAGTGTATGCCCTAACCACGAGGCTGTTGGTTATTCTGGGATGAGTATCTGATTCTGTGTCCATGGGGAAAAAATACAAAAGGGTTTAGTTTTTTGTTTTGTTGTGGAACAGAAAGAAATGAGAAATGGAATGTTTGTTCTCCAGCCAGCCCTACTGAATGCTCAGTCCCAGAGCCTCTCCATGTGTGGCTTTCAGTGGAAGGTTTGTGTATGTTGCAGCACTTGTAGTCATGAATAAAGATTTGTTCTGTGTTTTTACTTTCTAGCGACCTCTAAGAAATAACCAGCTACAATCCAGTTATACCAAAAAAGAAGGGAGACTGAAAAAGCTAGGAGAGGTCTTCACAACACCACAGCATCTTGGGCAGCATTTGAAGCTGATATTGTTTTGAAAGAACATTTTTTTTTCAGAAACGCAGTTTACTGGACTAAACAAAAGCTAGGGCAAAAATTGAATGAATAATATTTAAGGGCTATATTGTGGCCTAACACCCTACTCAGGAGAGGAAAGGGCAGGGTGCAAGGTGCCTCTTTACTCCCTTACAGTGGCTACCCTCTTCATGGGTGGAGAGTAGCCCCTGCAGAGCTTCTACATCCTCTCCTGGGAAGATGAGCAGGGAGTGGGTAGGTAAGCGGCCGAAGTCTTGGTTCAGCCCACAACTCATTGGCTAGAGTATCTGAGCTAGTGAGCCAGAAGAACTAATCTGCATCAGCTATTGTGCAGATTATGTACATCTCCGGAGCAGAGGAGTGAACCATGAAATAGACTCTGACTTTCTGAAACAGAATCTGATTTCTGGACTGTTTATCTAGGCAGTTCAGCAACATGCTTCCCTTTGCTCAGGGCTTGTGGCCAAGTCACATTGAGCCCTAAATTCTCTGCTTAAATATAGGTCTTAATTCTTCATATCTTGCTCATGTAATTTGTACATTTGACTTCAATTTACGTTAGTAGGGTAGCAAGATTTACCCATTATTCTATTGGGAGATGGCAAATAAGATTGTTAGCTGTCTTCTCTTTTAACTCTGCAAGTCCGTACTGTGGTGCTAGAACTAAGAAAAAAAATCAATCTTCCATATGCCTTGCCACTCCTCCTCCATTTCAGTGTCTGTCTTTTCTAAGGCTTAGAAATTCACCTGAGCATCTGGGTATTTTGTTCCCTTGGAAGTAGTCCATTTATTTTATTGATGAGTCCACAGCAGGCAAGAAAGCTGAACCCAGCAATCCATCCCACATATTCCATTGCATCTAGGATTCTGGCTTGGGAGAAGAGTTTTTATTCGAATCCAAGTGAAATCCAATGGAAAGAGTCTTTTCTCCCTTGTTAAATATTGGGCTACAAAAGGGAGGGCAATTCAGCTGGGGGAGTTTGTAACTCTGATAGTAAAATCAGAAGTTAATACCAGATTAGCCGTAAAGCTATGAATAAAAAAAAATTACATTCTGTATTGATAGCCTCTCAAGAACTGGAAAGCACTATCAGTAGAATACTCAGATTAAAATAAATAAATCATGTCCTTGGCTGTTAAGCGGAAAATGTCCTCAGTGCCCAGAACAGTGTCCTAAGGAAATGAATTCAAATACTGCTAGGAAAAAAAACCCATATGCTTGCAAGCACTGTTACAGTGTGAAATTCATTTTTACAGTAGTTTTCTGATAAGTATATTTTCTTTTAATATGATTATTAAACTCTTAAGTGCTTTCAACAATCAAAGGATGTTTAATATGTAAAAGACATCATACTAAACCAAAATGAAACGTTAAGTCAGTCACTTACAGTAGGACTTGATTTGTCAATATTTCACATGCACATACATTTTCATTGTTTTACAAGAAGCCTGGAGATAACTAAGGGGACAATGTAGTTTGCCAAAAGGGATTGCACAGCAGTGTCCTTTAGATAGGACCTTCTGCATAAATCCTTTCTGGAAAGGGCCTCATCCGTTTACCCTTAGGTACTATCTAAATGTCTTATTTATTTGCCTAGTTCTTGTTTACACAAGGAGTGTATGTTATATTATATTATTGTATATTACCTTGGGAGTGCCAATATATTGCCCAACCCACAATTTGCAAAGAGCTTTAGGCACTCATAGTACAGTGATGGATGCAGCACAAGAATTTAAATAGAATTTTAGAATCTTCATCTTATTATGGAGTTGCAGCCTACAGAAGCTACACACCCCAGCTTGCAATCGCCCATCTTGATGTAAGCGTGTCAGCCACTCAGGCCAAGATTGAGGATTGTACATTCAAGCCTGTTCTCTCTGTGAGCCAGCTCACTGCACTGAAGGAAAGACATGAGCATTCACTTCCTACGTTGCAAAACCCTGTGTTTGACTCACAGTTGCTATTTAGGTTCCTCCTATTTACATACTTACAAAGCTGTCAATGTAGAGAGCGTAGTGGGCTTCAACTATGGAAGTTCAATAATGCATTTTTGAAGAGTTCTCTTTATCAGCTACTTAGAAATCCATCTAGATGTCTTACATACAAAATATTTTTCCTGGACCTCATTGAAGTTGTGAGGTAAACACATTAGTTGGCAAGAGTTCAGCCTGTTCCTTGAATCCTGCTGTCAGTTTAGGCCTGTAAAAAAAGGAGAGAAAATCCCTATCTGGCTGAACGCCATACTTGTGATGCCTGATATTAGTAGGCTTTTAAAGGAGTTGTAACTTGATCCAGATTTATTGCTTTCCCCTCTTGCATTTATCTAGTAGTGACTAGATTTCCTATTGATGTGCTGTGAGCAATTGTACAAGAGAACATGATGAAACATATTGCTCCATGTATCAGAAATATATGCTGGTTTAATATTTCAGAGTGTGTGCACCTCAGAATTCCAAAATCATAATTTGTCCAGGCTATCAATGTCTTCCAACAACCACAATAAAACACTTCAGATATAACGCACTGAACACTGCACTTTGTCATTATTTCCTTTTCCTTTTGATTTTCTCTGTTTTACAAACCTGAGTCTGTTGGTTGGTAAGTTATTATCTGGCCAGTTGTGTACACGGCTCTCCTTGTCTTACTAACGTGAGCTGCATGCACGCCCCCTTCTCACCATGCAAAACATAGCATTCACTTCCTGAAGTTCACAAGCTGTCACATGTAATTTTCACCCTCTCGTCTCTATTTTTATTTAGAACATACCTCTCCTAGGTTTTGAAACTAATTACTAAAGAGGGAGCTGAATGGGACTCATGCCTTCCTCTAAGACATGTCACTGTAAATGCTTGTCTTCAATGACGCGTGCAAAGATTATGTGACTGGTGTATCTATTTGATAGAAAAGGGAATTCTCAATCATTTTAAAGTTATGATATACACCAACAAAAGACAGAAAATTCAGAGTTGGGAGTGTGGCCCTCTTTGTGACTCAGTCTATACTGAGAAATATGTACAGAAAGGGATGCTCAGGATGGATCAACAGCCTTAGGGTATGTCAGCACTAGAGCTGGAAAGTGCAGGTTTCAGCTAGATGAGACATACACGCGCTAGCTCCCATAGGAATAGTGCAGTAAAAACAGCAGCGTAGTTGTGAGTGGGAGGGGCTAGCTACTCCAAGTACATACCTAAGATCTAGGTTGGGATTGTATGCATGGTGGTTAGCTACTTCCACCACTCACACTGTGAGTACCCTGCTGTTTTTAGCACACTAGGTTGATCAGAGATCGTATGCGTAAGTCTATTTGAGATGAGATTACATTGTCCAGCTCCAGTGTAGACACATCTTTAGTGTTTGACTTACTGACTTTTGTGGCAGGTTGTCACATTCTAAACATTATTGGAAGATTGTGTATATTGAATTTCCAGTTACTGCTTTCATCAAAGGAGATAAAATATTGTGGTTTTTAAGGGGGGAGGGAGCAAACAGCACATGCCTACCAGATCTATAACTATCTATATAGTTTGCCCATAATTATAGTGCAAATGCTCACCTTCCTCTTCCTCTCTCTTTTATGGGCTTGCAAAGCTCACAAAGCATTGCTGTAGTTCTGTTTTGAATGCACATGGGGCAGGTGGCAAGCTGTAGAGAAGATTTGTATTGGGACAGACCACCATTCAGCAGCAGCTGTCGACATGGCGGTAAGGGTATGGAGTTTGCAGCAGGTGTGAAGAGGGTGGTTTGGCCATTAGGCCTGTGAACTGCACAGATCAGATCCCCAAAACCATTATTCAAGGGATAGATGGAAGGCTTCTGCAGCATGGAGATTACTCCATGCCCTGGCTCCAGGTAGAAGGGAGGATCCTATGCCTTCAACGTCCACGTAAGCTCCAAAGCACATGGCCTCTGCAGTCAGGCTTCGTGTGTAGAAGGAGAATTTATCCCTGAAGGATTCTAAAAAGAAAATCCACTTAACTAGGCCAATTAAAAATATTGTATACAATTTTCCTGAGTGTTACTGTGTATCTTAGTCTGTTCTCCTGGTAAAGAGAGAGAGGCATTTTTCCATGGTGTACGTAACCTTGTCACGTCTCTACTGACTTTCTCAGTCGTGGAAGCTGTTAGGCAACTGTCACACCTCCTCTGTTAGGTGCTGCACTGGAAGATTGTATTGTCCTTCACAGTGGTTAAGAAGATGGGACAGTGATTGAATGTCATCTGGTGCTTATTAATATGCATGTAGTCATTTGTCATCTCAGTCATCACTGTCACTTTGTCACTTCTGTTACTGTAAGTGCTATATTCACTCTCAATGTTGCTTTATTTCTGTCCCCTGTCTTTCAGGTAGACTCATCAAAAATATAAATTAACATCTTTGAATAATGTTGCTAATAAAAAAAAAGGTGTGTGTGGGGGGGCATTTTCTTCAACAATTGCTATTTTAAAAACTCAGAGGAGTGGTTTTTAAAGGAGCTACCAAAAAAAATCCAATGTATGCCCTATTGCAAAAACATGTTTGTCTCACTGACCATTTACTGTGAATATGAGTAGTAATTCTTCTATTTTAAAATAAAAGGAATCTCTTGTAAAATAATATCTTCTATTTCTATTTCTCCATGTGTGCAATACAAGAAGAAAAGTCTCACAATCCCATTGAATTAGCAAGAAGAATTCTTCATTGCTTCTATTTAATCAAGGACTCTTGTTACAGTTCTCAGAAAAGTTTTAAATATCGTGTTTCAGAGAGGCTGGTTTTCCTATTTTAGAAGGCTAAAGGGAAATACTAATGAGAAAAAAAAATCTCAGGCTCCTATTATCTAGAATTAAGTTAAATTAGGCTCTGAGTAACTGTGGATTTTAATCCCCTGGTAGAAATGAAAACAAATATGTAAGTATGGGAGGGCTGGAGGAGAAAGGAAAAATCATTTGAGAAAATAAACATTTCCAAATAGGTTTCAGAGTAACAGCCGTGTTAGTCTGTATTCGCAAAAAGAAAAGGAGTACTTGTGGCACTTTAGAGACTAACCAATTTATTAGAGCATAAGCTTTCGTGAGCTACAGCTCACTTCATCGGATAAATACTGTGGAAAATACAGAAGATGTTCTTATACATACAAACCATGAAAAAATGGGTCTTTACCACTACAAAAGGTTTTCTCTCCCCCCACCCCACTCTCCTGCTGGTAATAGCTTATCTAAAGTGATCACTCTCCTTACACTAGTTATGCGACCCCCGAGCATGCTCAAATAAATTGGTTAGTCTCTAAGGTGCCACAAGTACTCCTTTTCTTATTTCCAAATAGGAAACTTTCTCCTGCTTTGTACACATTTCTCAGTAATATCAGAGGGCACTTTGAGTGGAGACACCCGATATTTGTTAAAATATTTTTAAATTAAAGTTTTGATATTAGTATTCAGTTTATATCTATAGAGATCTTAAGTGAATTGAGTATATTCCAAATGAATATTAGACATACCTTTTTAGTGAGGAAAAACAGCTACACTGTTCTAAGGACCTTACTGATTGCTGTAAGTAGGTGGGATTTTTGCCCCGCTCTAAACAGAGCACACATATACTATGTATATTTGAAATGTACCCCTTTTCTGGGCTTTGACTTCTTTATACTTAAATAATGAAGTCTAAGCCTTCTGTCCTTTCTTTCTCACTCAGCTTTTCCAACAACTATTAAAACTACTTCTCTAGAAATCCAAATCTCAAGATTTTCCATAAAGATGCTAAACTGATGTATAGATTATCAGCACAATGAAATAATCAATACTATCAGAAATATACAAAAATGCTCAGTCCTGCATTCCCTGAACCCTCAAAAATTCCCATGGAGTTCATTAGGAGTTTGGGGAAAGAAGATTTGGGTCCAAAGAATGACCCAAAGTCATCTAGACAGCGGGTTTAGAGTCTGATCCTGGAAGGGAACCCAATGTCTGTTGACGTAGTAATGGGCAAGACAAGTATATACGAAGAGGGATATAGTGAGAATTCATAGTACAAAGTACAAGAGCCTAGAAAGAAATGTGATGGTTCTGAATGGTATAATTCTTAATTCTAAGTAAGCTTTGGAAAGTCAAGACATCCTTTGAAAAATGGAATATAAAAAAATACAGGGACCTGAGTCTGATTAGTATTTTTAACAGAAGGATTGTGAATTTGAAATAACATATTGCCTGTACATTAATTGAAAATTAACAAACATTTGTTATTTATAGGTTAGTATTTCTAGGTTATGTACATTATATGTGATTTTCTTTTTTGCAAGGGTCTTGCTTGTCTGCTAAACAAAAGCTTTAAAAAACTGTTGGTGACAAAGGAGTAATGTGGAATGCTAGATATCATTTTCTTCCTGGAACTGCCTGACAATAGCTAAATGATCTGTATTCATTTTGGTGAGAAGGAGAAAAGGCACTCATTACTTTTCTGTCTTTTTTTGCTACTGAATCAAAAATGACTAAAATTTTTTACACATCTGCTGCTTTCCATCGCACTGGAGGAATGTCTTTGCCGCACTAAAACTTTAGTGTCTTCAGAAAATAACTTTCCATAATTTAATTAAAATCCTGGGAATTGCTTTGTTGCTAAATCACCTTAATTTTATTGCTTTAGTTTTCCAATTTGCTACATTGTTTACCAAATAATGTAATAGAGCAGTGGAAGTTTGTCACAGCATCCAATAAATAATAAGGTGAAATGGAGCAATAAAAATGATCAATAGAAAAATAATTTAATTATGCATACAAGTATGCAGTTTTAACTATTTACACTTCCTTTCCTGGGAGACTAAACAGATAGGTCCGTATATGCTTGTAAATATGGAGTTTTGCTCCTTCCAGTTACCTATTTCTAGAAGAGAGGGGAAATAAAACATTCAGGACAACTTACCATATAGTTCCTCAAAGACTCTCTGAGGTGTTTGAAGTGGTTATTGTTCTATCAGATGTGTTTGTCTTTAGTTTTCATTTGAGGCCTGATCCAAACCTCGCTGATTACAATCTGTCCATTCGTGTCAGTGGGTTTTGGATCAGGCTGTTTGTGTATTTCCAAATGCTGAGCATATGGAAACATTTTGAATACACTCAGATTATAGTAAGATTTATATTTAGTGGGGTTGTCTCCCTCTTCTCATCATCCCTCTCAGCTACAATAGTTGAGGATAACTCACCTTCATTTTTGTTCTGTAATAATCTTCTTTCACCAACCCTTCCTTTAATCGGGGAGGAGGACACACAGCATCATCAGTGCTGAATTTCCTTGGGAGGGATCACTACAGCAACAAAGCAAAAGGCATCTTTCTTCTCACTGGAGAACGCAGAGTGAGATTCTCAGATTGCTACCAAAGTAGAGCTGGTTGAATATAAAGAATGACCTACATTTTCAAACCTGAGTCCTTTAACATTAGGCCCCGAAGCCCATTTTGAAGCACCTGAATAAAGCTGGCTTGATTTTTCACTTGAAGCTCCCTTTGGGCCTGATCCAGTACCCACTGAAATCAAGGGGAAAATTTTCATTGACTTCAGTGGACTCTAAATCAGGCCCAGTGATTTCAGCCAAATGTGGCGGGGCTCACTTTTTGAAAATCAGAAATGTGCCTTTAGGAAACTAACTTTAGGCAGCCAATATTGAACATTTTGTCCAATGTGTTAACCATCAGCATTTTGAAGGAGAGAGAATCTGTGTGTGTGAGAAAGCAAGTTAGACTATGTAACCCTGTTACATTCCATACACCTTCATTCGGGTTGTACTGAAAATGGTGGATGATGGCTTAATCTGTAGCTTGATAGGTTTGCTGGAGAGAAGGAAGAAAGAGACAGAACCTTGCTGAGAAGTGGATCATGACTCTTCTAAGGAAAGATGTAAAAGATGAATGATGCTGTATACCCGATCACTTGAAGAGGACCAAACACATCCTTCTGTAGTAGTATGGATGCTAATTTTGCTGACACAAGTGTTAAGGACATTAGGATCTAACAATGACACAGAGAAGTAAAGAAATGCAACATAATGGGGAAAAAATCCCATCTGCCTAGAGCTGGATTGTACTACAGATGCTAAATGCAGAAATCTTATTTTAAAATTAATATTTAGGGCCTGATCCACCTTCCGCTGAAGTCTTTGGGAGTCTTTCCATTGACTTTTATGTACTTTGGACCAGGCAATTTGACTTTGTGTCTTCTGAAAGAGTTAATCTTTAAGGAAGGTTGGAGCAGCAACAGTGCTTGCGATCTAGATAGAGCAGAGGACTTATGCACTTGGCTTTATACCTAATCTTAACTTTGTACTAAATTGCGGTCTTCTGTGAAATGGAGACCATAAGACTTCCCATTCTTCAAGGGATGTTGTGGGGACTAATTAACTGTTTGTAAAGAATTTTGAGATCCAGGAGTGAAATGTGCTGTTTACTGAAAGTGCAGGCTGTCAGCATTATTCAGAGACTTTTCTATATGAAACAGAGAAAGAGAGGATGATCTGGACTATTCAGTCAGTCTGGTATAAGGAGGGTCACAAAATCTGAAAAAAACTTTCTCATCTCATGTTTGGTTTCCAGTTAGGCTTCAAGAATAAGAAACTTGTTTTACCATTGTGGGACAATGATTTACTTGGCTTTGGGTGGTAAATTGAGCATTTTAATTTTTCAAGAGAACTTAGATTGATTTTGTGAATGGACACACACAAACCGTTTCTTTGGCACTCCTACAAATCTTAACAAATGTGTGTGCACAAGCATACACACACACACTCCTCATCTTCCCTCCACCCCTATGAGCTGTTGACATACTTATGTTAGGATTTTCCTTTATTCATTTAAGGACTGAATTCTTGTGACTTTAGTACTAGTGGATAGGGCTAGATTACAACTAGGTTTTTCTACACTTTGTCTTCATGGGCTGAGACAGAGATATATAAATATTGTCAGATTGTAAATATCTTGGGGCGGATCAGGGCTCCCAGATATTTTTTTTATGGATGTGATTTTATCTAGCCAGTGAAATCTAAGGTGTTTATACCACAGTCAGTTACACAGTAACTGGACATCAAGTACATTACATTAATTTGTATATCTGTCTACTACAAAAGTTAAGTAATGGAGTGTGAGTGGAGGCTTTTTATCAGCTTATGTTGCAATATAGTTCACTTTCCTCAGCTGCATTAATTTCTACTGGCAAATAAAAAGCCACAGCTAGAACTCTCCAAATCTTAGTTTGATTTGTAAATAGGTTTGCAACTCAGTGCTGCAGTTTGGGTCATGGGTGGAATTAAAACATTCCCTGTTGTGAATCTGAATCTCAAATCACACATTTCTGAGCTTCAAATCCCCCCCCCCACCTATCCAACTGGATGCTTCTGACTTATTTATTAAGTCACACAACTCCCTTGAGTAACCTTACTAACTCCCATGGAGTTATACCAGGGATGAGTCTGCATGATGAGTGAGCATGTATATCTTTCGGTGTTTACCACAATATTCTTTACAATTTCACCTTACTTCCTGTAGGGACTACTGCAGTAAAGTTAACTACATTTATAAATATTTTAGTTGTGGTAATTGCATGTAATTTTGAATGTACTGTTGTCCCAAACTGATACTAGTATATACGGTATGGTTTTAAGACTTACCATTTGTCTAAAACTCTGTATTATAGTTTTTAATGTATTTGCATTCTATTCAGCCAAAAATTGGCCTTGATATGGAATTTGCCAATTTTTCTTTCTGGTTTACTAAGCAGCCTATGATACTTAGTAGATCAAGTGCAAAACTCCTTAAGTAACAGCATAATGAAAGGTTCAAATTAGGTGACTTTTTTACTAAATATAACTGTCAGTGTTTCACAAAGTAAATATCGCGAACTGTCTTGGATGGCCTGGGGGATGGCCTGGGGGATGTCTTGGATGGCCTTGGGGGGAGGGATAGCTCAGTGGTTTGAGCATTGGCCTGCTAAACCCAGGGTTGTGGGTTCAATCCTTGAGGGGGCCATTTGGGTCAAAAATTGGGGATTGGTCCTGCTTTGAGCAGGGGGTTGGACTAGATGACCTCCTGAGGTCCCTTCCAACCCTGATATTCTAGGATTCTAGGCCTCCACATGCATGAATGCCTTTAGCTAGACAAGGAAGTCTTGCTGAAATGCTTTAAATATAACCCTTTTTGGAACTGAGTGGTGAAGTGGACTAGTACGCTTGTTTCTGTTTCCCTTTGGCACATGTGTTAAACCCAAGTAACAGTAATGTACAAATCCTAGATGTGTTAAACTAGTAGTCTTGAAAGTAGAGTTGACTTACCATTTTGTGTTGCAGAGAAGAATAGTGCAGGAGAATATTATTCATTTTCCCCATTTATATTATGTTCTTATTTATTTTATATATGTAAAATTGTTTACACCTTGGCTTAGATATTCATGTTAGTCTGAGCAAGCCACAACATCCAAAAGATTCAGCAATGACCGCTGCTTTCAAAAACCAAGTTGGAGCACAGACAACATTTGCATTATATGAAATAAATTTCATTTAGATGATATTGATGATGTATAAGAGAAACAATCAATAAAAATTTGCTTTGATATATTTAAATATTCAAGTAGGTACAGTACCTGGAGTGTTCATTTTAGTGGAAGCAATATTCACCAAGACAGCAAATTAGAAGTGAATATTACAGAAGAGGGAAGTGAACTTCTGAATTGAAAATGAAAGTACTTCAATGGAAAACTGATTCTGAGTGTTACATTTGTCTGGTCAGGGAACAGAAATATAGCATGTGATTTGTGAATTAATAGATCAGGTCTTGAATATTGAAGACACAGAGCTCTCTACTTTTCTGTTAGCTACAGACAAACATGCAGAAATTATTCTGTGAATAATTTCAAATAACATAAATATGAGAAGATTGTGGTTTGTTTTATGGACAATCTGTAAGCAGAAAAAGTAGTTACATTTATTTAAGAAATTATTCATTAAAATTATTCATATGGCACTAGTGATTTCTAGCCTTTGGATCACATAATATTCTGTAGAGCCACACTGGAATCTAGAGTAAGCTAGATCTCTGAGCTAAAGTGCTTGTAGAGAAAACACTTTTCTATCCCAAACAGAAGAATGAACAAATTATGAACATTTTGCAGCTGAGCAAAAATTAAATGTATTAGTCTAAGATACATGAATGAAAGTCCAAATGATGTCCCGAGGGCCTCATTCTGTGAGTGCTAAATGCCTTCCACTAACTGAAAACTGAAGTTGGAAGTGCTCAGATCCTCAAATTTAGATGTACAGGAGCTCAGAGCTGTGAGTGACTGTATTAAAGATTTCAGTTTCATGTGCGGTTAATGGTTTGACTCTTTTTAGCATGTGATTTGCTCAAAAAGGGAAGAAAATCAATTTCATTAAATTAACACACACACCATAATGGTAAAGAACTTAAACAGGAAAGAACAGAATTTTGAAACTCGAAATGAAACTGAAGTATAGAGAATATAAATTTGAATTTTATGGACAAAAACTTCTGCTGGTTTAAGTCGGTCAAGTTACACCAGGCAACCAGAGAGAGAAAAGTAGCTCACTAGTTGCTAAACAGGTTTCAGAGTAGCAGCCGTGTTAGTCTGTATCCGCAAAAAGAAAAGGAGGACTTGTGGCACCTTAGAGACTAACCAATTTATTTGAGCATAAGCTTTCGTGAGCTCACGAAAGCTTATGCTCAAATAAATTGGTTAGTCTCTAAGGTGCCACAAGTCCTCCTTTTCTAGTTGCTCAACAGGAGGCACAGTGCGATCGAAAATGGCATGTAGAAGGGAAGATTTGACTTCATGACTTCCTCCACCATTTCAGAATTCCTTCTGAATTCATTTAGAAAATAATTGGGGGATTTGCATGGAAGGACAGAGATGGTAAATGTTTTCATCTTTATCATTTTTAAATAAAGTTCAGGTGCGTTTCCCACCCTTTTTTCCTATTATTAATTATATACGCTTTCATAAATGACCCCTGAAACAGCCAACTGAAATATCAGTTAACGATTCTAAAAAAGTCTAACACAATGTAGGACTGATTGATTATGGCTGGAAAATCAAGTGTTGAAAATACTAGCTCAGTCTATCTAAACCTGATTCTTTTCTGTGGTGGATCTGGGAGCATTTCCAACATTTTATAGTCCCCAGTGAGTTAAAATTTGTTGATCACTGTTTATATCTAAACTTATGTGAGTTCAAGCACTGAGCAATAACAAACATTTATAGTTCATTTGAAAATATATGAAAAATATGGTAACTAGTATTTCAGGTCTGCATGTTCTTTAATAAATTCTAAAAGCCGTACTTTATAGAAAATAAAAAGTAATCTATCTTACTAAGACACTTATCCAATTTAAGGAGAAATGTTTGTCACTGTTCTGTGCTTGAAAGCAATTTATGATGTTTTAATTAGTTCATTCGTCTTTTATGGTTTCTAGGCTATTTTTCTTCTTAACCGTGATATTAGATAACATTTGTAAAAAACTTTCTTTCCCTTTCACACTCCCTTAATTCCTTCTTGTTTTATAGGCCACTCAAGGCAGAATAAACCCTTGTTGTCTATTGGAGCACTACGTCCACCATCCATGCCAATTAGGGTCGTGTGAATAATTTTGGTGGATTAACAAAGCATGTTCAGAGTCACCCAGTATACTAATACAGGGACACGTACTTCCCTGAATGTCTGAACATTGGTTATTCACAGAATAATGTTCAAAGTGTTGCTATGGCCCAAATTGCTGAGCTCTCACCTTGATTTAGAGCACCATTCCAAGGGTGAGTCATACAGAGGAAGAAGGTAACTAATTGGGCTCAACCCTAATCCCAGCCTCTGAAAAACAAGTGGCATTTCGGGTGGTGAGAAGCAGTCTTCATAAGATTTCATAATCTGGGATAGGCTCCCTTAAATATGTTAGTGAGTGAGGCAAGAATCGTCCATCCACAGCTCACCAAGATGTTTATGGGTTAGAGATGGAATGTCTCAGTTCCAAGTATTTTTCAGGTTTATAAACCATTAGTCTAATGTTTGGTCAGTCTCTCTGCTTTTGACTTAACAGGATAGTAGTTTCTTCTGCAGGCTGGAGTGAAGAGCATGACTGTCACAAGAACTTTACTACAGAAGCTAGATGGTAGGGGAGAGTCCTTGTCTGTGCTTTCCTTTTTAGAATCATAGAACATCAGTGTTGGAAGGGACCTCAGGAGATCATCTAGTCCAAACCCCTGCTCAAAGCCAGACCAATCCCCAACTAAATCATCCCAGCCAGGGCTCTGTCAAGCCTGACCTTAAAAACCTCTAAGGAAGGAGATTCCACCACATCCTTAGGTAACCTATTCCAGTGCTTCACCACCCTCCTAGTGAATTTTTTTCCCTAATATCCAATCAAAACTTCCCCTACTGCAACTTGAGACCATTACTCCTTGTTCTGTCATCTGGTACCACTGAGAACAGTCTAGATCCATTCTCTTTGGAACCCCTTTCAGGTAGTTGAAAGCAGCTATTAAATCCCCCCTCCCCATTCTTCTCTTCCGCAGATTAAATAATCCCAGGTCCCTCAGCCTCTCTTCATAAGGCATGTGTTCCAGCCCCCTAATCATTTTTGTTGCCCTCCGCTGGACTCTTTCCAATTTTTCCACATCCTTCTTATAGTAAGAACTCGAAGTTTATGGAGGAGATGATATGATGGGATAACATGATTTTGGCAATTAGTTGATCTTTAACTATTCACGGTAAATAGGCCCAATGGCCTGTGATGGGATGTTAGATGGGGTGAGATCTGAGTTACTACAGAGAATTCTCTCCTGGGTATCTGGATAGTGAATCTTGCCCACATGCTCAGGGTTCAGCTAATCACCATATTTGGGGTCGGGAAGGAATTTTGCTCCAGGGCAGATTGGAAGAGGCCCTGGGGGGTTTTTGCCTTCTCTGAAGCATGGGGCACAGGTCACTTGCTGGAGGATTCTCTGCACCTTGAAGTCTTTAAACCATGATTTGAGGACTTCAGTAGCTCAGACATGGGTGAGAGGTTTACTGCAGGAGTGGGTGGATGAGATTCTGTGGCCTGCGTTGTGCAGGAGGTCAGACTAGATGATCATAATGGTCCCTTCTGACCTTAATATTTATGAGTCTATGAGTGAGGGGCCCAAAACTGGACACAGTATTCCAGATGAGGCCTCACCAATGCTGAATAGAGGGGAATGATCACGTCCCTCGATCTGCTGGCAGTGCTCCTACTTATACAGCCCAAAATGCCATTAGCCTTCTTGGCAACAACAGCACACTGTTGACTCATATCCAGCTTCTCGTCCACTGTAACCCCAAGTCCTTTTCTGCAGAACTGTTGCCTAGCCACTCGGTCCCTAGTCTGTAGCAGTGCATGGGATTCTTCCGTTCTAAGTGCAGGACTCTACACTTGTTCTTGTTGAACCTCATCAGATTTCTTTTGGCCCAATCCTCTAATTTGTCTAGGTCCCTCTGTATCCTATCCCTACCCCTCAGAGTATCTACCACTCCTCCCAGTTTAGTGTCATCTGCAAACTTGCTAAGGGTGCAGTCCACGCCATCCTCCAGATCATTAATGAAGATATTGAATAAAACTGGCCCCAGAACTGACTCTTGGGGCACTCCACTTGATACCGGCTGCCAACTAGACATGAAGCCGTTGATCACTGCCCTTTGAGCCCAATGATCTAGCCAGCTTTCTATCCACCTTATAGTCCATTCATCCAGCCCATACTTCTTTAACTTGCTGGCAAGAATACTGTGGGAAACCGTATCAAAAAGTTTGCTAAAGTCAAGGATTAACACATCCACTGCTTTCCCCTCATCCACAGAGCCAGTTTTCTCATCATAGAAGGCAATCAGGTTGGTCAGGCATGTCTTGCCCTTGGTGAATCCATGCTGACTGTTCCTGATCACTTTCCTCTCCTCTAAGTGCTTCAAAATGGATTCCTTGAGGACCTGCTCCATGATTTTTCCAGGGACTGAAGTGAGGCTGACTGGCCTGTAGTTCCCCGGATCCTCCTCCTTCCTTTTTTTAAAGATCGGCACTACATTAACCTTTTCCCACTCACCCGGAACCTCCCCCAATCGCCATGAGTTTTCAAAGATAATGGCCAACTAAGCAACTTGGCAATGTACTTCTAAGTAATGTTTTTATCATGAAGGTTTTGCCTTCTTGCCAACCTTTCACTTAAATGATGTCTGGGAAGAACACTGAGTCTCTCCATGGTGTGTGAGTTCATGGAGGTTAGAGTATTGTTTGTTGGATCAAGCTCTTTTTGTTGAACAATTGCCAACCACAGTATCATCCATAATTATTTCTGTCGCAATATATTATTGAGGCCTTTTATGAATAATAGGGAGATCAGAAAGTAGGAGAGAAAGAAAGAGAGGGCCCATTAGTAGTAGTAGTAGCAGCAGTAGTATTATTTGATGTTTATAAATTACTAACTGTATGCTTAGAACTTTATAAAACATGGGAAAAGATGTGATCATTCCCTAAGATGTCTACAGTCGAAGCAGAGATCCAAAGCCCATTAAAGTCAGTAAGAGTCTTTCCACTGACTTCAAAGGACTTTGGATCTCAGCCTAAAGCAGCTGACTTCAATGGAACTTAGCATGGGAGTATAGGTCCAGGCATGCAGATTCCTTCAAAGTATTGGGCCCTAAATTAGACATCAGTAGTGCAGTCCTAAACTTACTAAACAGTCTTACTCCCATAGGAACAGATAAAAAGTATGTTTTAAGGCAGAGTGGTCTTGTGGTTTGACCACCAGCCTACTAGTTGGTGACTCTGGGCAAGACACTTTACCTCTCCATGCCACTGCTTCCTCCTCCCGCCCTTTGTCTGTCTTTACATGGTAAGCTATTTGGTAAAGTCTCTTGCTCTCACAGAAATGGCAGCTGGACTGAGCCCATTCAAAATAGTTATCAAGTCATGGTTCTTCTTGCCTGTTATTGGTTAATTGAATCAGATCAACACCTCCTGACTCAGTACATGAATACATTTTAATATTACACACCGCAAGCCAGAATTTGCCACCCTTAACCCATGCTGAGTGATACCTCTCACTGCAAGTAGCCCCATTGACTTGCTGAGTGAAGTTAACAAATTCTGGCGAGTGAAAATCGTGACAAATTAATTGAATAACAAATAAGTTTGAAAGAATTGTTATATGTTTATGGACATTCCAAGAACAGAAAAAGAAGCAACATTTGTTCAATTATTAGTGACAAATTATCCCCTTAGTTCTAACTAGTACAGTGACACCTATACTGGTAACATATCAGTCCTCACAGATACTTGGCATATAGCTTGCTCTCTCCTTTTCTCCCCCACTGAAAATACTGCACACACACTAATATATTGTACGTATAGAACAATTCTACAGTTTAAGGAAAATGGACTGATTGCATGAGTTAATCATCTTTCCATTGCTAATGGTCCAAATTTTGTTACCCTCACTTATGTTGAGTAGAACCTTGCTCTGCCGCTAGTCCCATTGATTTTAATGGGACTACTGGTGGTTTCAGAAAAGATATCAGGATCTGACCCTATGACTGTACAAAACCTAAAATCAAGTGAATCATTACCTAGCAAGACAAGAGTGGTCTGAAAATTGGCACAGTTAGATAAAAATAGTAACTGCTATACACACTCTAACTATTGTTTCATTTCCACATAGACAATGTGGAAGGCTTTTGGGGAAGTGTTTGATGTGCTCCATACAAAAATCTCATGGGTTTTCCTAGAGAGTTTCTGGAAGTGGAGGGAGTGAGTATTTTTTTTCTTAAAACTGACGTTTCTCTCACCATGTCTGATCACATTTCCCTAGGCTAATGTAAAAGGTTGTAATGCATCATGTTCACTTGCATCAGTCATGTTGTGTTATGTATTTGTCTTCTAATCCAAAGTGAATTTATACAATGAGATCGATGCAGTGCAAGACACTAGACCATCCTGGGCAATTTAAAATGTTCCTCTGAATGTGATGCAATACATTACAGAATCTGTGGCCTTTTGAAACGCTGCTGACATAATCATGTTTTTATGAGACTCTCCTGATTTCGGGTCAGAATCCTCAGCTGGTGTAAATCAAGCATAGCTCCTCAGACTTGAATGGAGCTATATCAATGTATACCAGTTGAGAACCTGGCCCCATGTATATTGAATCCTTACACAATTTGGGTATTAAAATAACCACAAAACACAAATACAGATTGTCTGGGTCAGTTGTGTTCACGGTGGCAAACAAAGCAGCTGTCTCTTCAGCATGCATGCAATTCCATGAATTCAAAGTAAACCCAGGTACAAGAACAAATAGCTTGAGAAGAAATCTTTTCAGTTCCCCTCTATGGTTAGCAGCTGTCTGTAAAGGCTTGCTGTACTCATGCTGATAACACTGAGCCAGACTGTCCCCTTCTTCATCAAAACCTTCCTCAAAGAAAATTCTTGCCAAGATTCCCTCCTGGAGATTATTCCCATTGCCCCTTTGGAGATGGTGGGGGATGGTTTTGCACACACACCTACTTCCCTTCTCCCCCCGTCGAGAAAAAACAGCCTCCAAATTTTGCTGATCCCCTGAAAATAGCGGGTGGGAGCATCCATGCAGAGGCCCAGTGCCCAGATCTAGCTCTGAACTCTAGAGGAACCTCACATAGTGGCTCCCAGGGATCCCATGAAGATGGGCACCTCCATGGACAAGGTAAATACAGCTTGGAAGTGTATTACTTCTTTCTGGTAAATTTTCACAAGGCCAGAGGGGATCATTTTGCCTCCCCACCAGGACCCAGCCTGGTCCCTCTTCCCCTTAATCTATATAGTTTTCCCAGAATGGTCCCTCACCCCTATTGAGAGAACTCCACTCTGTCAAGGGGACAACACTGGCATAGGAACATCCCTCTGGTAAAAATCAAGGATGATGATCTGGGCCACTAGGATTAGTATTGAAAATGCACAGATAAAATTAGATTTGAGTCCACAAAAATGTCCCTGAATTGTCAAATGTTATGAGCTAGGAGGAAGTGATTGAAATAATGGCTCCTTTTACCTGTGGGTACAGTTTACGCATGTTAAATATAAATATAATGCCATATATTAATGCCATATGCACTGGAGTGGGAGGATTATATGAAAAATGGCTTCAGTTGTATAAAAATATTGTTAATCAAATGTGCAGAAGGAAAATGGACTGAGCTTATTTTTATTTTGAGCAACTTGAAACTAAATTTAGAGCATCACAAATTATTTTGATGTTTCCATGTATCAAATAAACAAATGAGTCCCTTCCAGCCACTGTGATTCAGTACACAAATTTGCACAATTTGTCACCTCTACTCACTCAGTGGAATCCTCTGTTCCCAGGGGGAACAAAGAGAAGCAGAGGCAGCTATTTATGTACTATAACCAGAATGTGATTGGCTTATTCTCTGACAATGTAGAAGGAGTTCTGTTTGTCATTACCACTTACATCATCACTGATTATCAAAAAGTTGGTCTAAGCAATGGATTAAAGCCAGCAAATGCTTTTGGATGTTTTGCTGCTTCCTGTGGATTGAAGTAATTAGTAAAAATGTTACTATCAGCAAATGGTTTCCATCATTATTTCCCATGTGTGCCTCTTGCAATTGCACGAGTCTTTCCAATGATAAATCAAAATAAATCCTGTAAATTTTCCATTTGAAAGAGAAATGAAAACTGTCCCACTGATACCAATGTGAGCAATTTCATTTTGTCATGAAAAACTAAAGTTTTTTTTATTTACTGTGACAAGATTAATTTTTTAAATCAAAGCTGTTCTGATTCAGTGGGAAATCAGCAAAAGCTTCCCGTGCCCCAATCTAGGAAACCCAAGTTTAGGGCCATATTCATTATTGTCTTGAATCAGACTCGTGGTCCATCTAATCCAATATTTTGTCTCTGATGCTGACCAGGATAAAGATGTTCAGAGGCAAGTGCAAGAAACATTGCAGTGGGCAATTATAGAATAACCTGCTTATAAAAGAAGCTCCTTCCGAATCCAATCATTTAGTGGGTAGCTTATGCGTATATTTTTTACTTCCAATAAATAAGTAAATAGCATTGGCGGTTTCAAACTAGTAAACTTTTGCCATGTTGTGCGTTATCATTGTTAAACATTTAATATTAATATTACAGCAGTGCTCAAAAGCTCTAGTTAAGATTGAGCCCTCTTGTGCTAGGTGCTGTTCAAAGATACATTCCTGCCCTGAAGAGTTTACTGTCTATAAAATTAACCATTGATTCCTGCTTTTTGTTTTCTGTCTCTTCGCCATTTCAGTGCATGACTGTGTATGGCCTCTCAGTGCACAGATAGTCAGTTTCCTTAATAGCTTTTTGTGAGGCATTTTGTCAGAGTCTGAATAAATTATGTCAGCTGGTTCTCCTATGTTGTCTTTTGGTGACACACTGAAGGAAATCTAGTTAACAGGAGAGGGGCAATTTTCCTTTACAGAATCACTTACTAGTTTGTCCGTGTCTTATCAGGCTCATAGAGGTGTTTCATGCTAACATATGTCAGTCAGTGTTTTGTCGTGTTGTTGTAGTCATGTTGGTCTCAGGATATTAGAGAGACAGGTGGGTGAGGTCATATCTTTTTATTTTATTCAAGAAGAAGAGTTCTAGGTAACTTGAAAGCTTGTCTCTTTCACCAGCGGAAGTGGGTCCAATAAGAAATATTGCCTCACCCACCTAACCTGTGTTTTGGCCTGTTACGGTTGTGTCCAGGATGCTAATGTCATTAATGCCAGCATCAGTAGTGTATGGAGTCTGGGCCATTTAAAAATGCGACATTGAGTAAATTTGTCTTGGGATCTGTTCGTTTAACTATATTAAGAAAGTTAATCCATATTAACTTTCCTAATACAAAATTCTTGGAGGAGTATAGGGGGACTGTGAAGGCTTCAGTATTGGCTAGCACACTGACACAAACACTAGCTAAAGTGTTACTTGCCTGTCTTCAGATATCCACATTTCCTGGGATAATGTGGCACATCCCACTCAACAGTGAAGGACATATGCAACATATTGAAGTTACTGTACACATGCAAAAGGGCAAAAGAAAATAATGGAAATGATCCAGCTGCATTAAAGTCACTGGCAAAACTTCTGTTGACATCAGTGGTACAGATTCAGGCTCAATTTGAATAACAGACTTAGTAGAAAAGAAGTAATTTGTAATCTCATCAAAAATATATTGCTAGTTTGACAGGATCTATTTTCCATAAATCTATGTTGATTGCCTCTAAATTGTATTATCCTCCATTAATTCTTGATTGAGTCCCGTATCAGTCTCTCCATTATCTTGCCCATGATGAGTGTCAGACTGACAGTTACGTGGATCATCTTGTTTATCTTTTTAAATATTGCCCCATTAGTTTTCCTCCAGTCATTTGGGACTTCCCCAGCGTTCCAAGATTTACTGAAAATCTACATTAGTGGTCCAGGGAGCTCCTCAGCCAGCTCTTTTAATAGGCTTGGGTGTAAGTTATCTAGATCTGCTGATTTAAAAATGTCTAACCTTAGTAACTGCTGTTTAACATCCTTCTGAGATACTAATGGAGTGTAAATAATATTATTGTATGATATGAGTACATCACCTATTTTCCCTCCCAATATGTCCCTCTCAGAACAGAAATATTGGTTGAACCCTTCCCCCCTTTCTGTATTATTATTGATAATTCTACCATTTCTGTCTAGTAATGAACCAGTACCATTGCTAGGATTCTTTAAAAACTTCTAATTGTCCTTAACACTGCTGTCCATAGGTTTCTGCGTGTGTCTCTTCACTTCCCTTATCAAGTTCTACAACTCCTAGCTTCTGATTTATATTCATTGCTATCAACTTCCCCTTTCTTCCTGTTGTTAACAGACACATTTTTATATAGCTGTCCCTCTTCATTCCTGGCTCTGAGGGTTTAATTCTACAGATTTCTCTCGCTGATAATGAAGGTTGGAGTGGCTGAAGAACAGCAGGCTCCAAATCGTAAAGGTATTTGGCCAATCTTTGAAAATGCCTGGCATAAAAGGAGAGGGATGGTCTAGTGATCCGAACATGGAGCTAGTAGCCAGGAACTCATTAGTTCAAACCCTGGCTCTGGCACTGACTCTCCCTATTCCTGTCTTAATTACAGATGGCCAGATTGTGAAGCTCTTACTAATACTGATGACCAGTTACTCTCACGAATAATCCCACTGAAGTTAGTAACGGGGGTTCACAATTTGGCTCAGACATACTACTTTTATCTAATTTTGACTGGTGCTAAATGTCTGTTTAATATTGTATGATTATATGAGATAAATAATGCAAGCACAAGTGACACCTAATTCAAGTTTTACTCATATTCCTCTACTTTGGTTTCTACAATTTTCATCCTAACAAGGACAATTTAATGATCCACTGAATGCTCAGGAAATACATGATATACATTTGTACTTGTTTACACAAACATCATTATGTGGTGCCCCTGAACGATAGATAGGCATGGTGACTGCTGTTTGTTAGGAATATGAAAAGGATGTTTGGCTAGATGACGTTTGTGCTCTGTAGAAGAAAGACAACTAACACAATGACTGTGAAATAAAAGATGATATGAGCTAGGCAATTATAAAATCCATGTGGTGCCTAAACTTTATAGGAGGAAACATAAGATACTTATAATAGTACAATTTGCTTTGAATTTCCTTACTTCTAGCTTATCTTTGTTTCAGGGAAAAAAGAAGCCACCATGCTTACAATAAAGGTAGCATCGCTATATTATTAAGACAGCTGCCTTAAATGAATATATAGACTGTATTAAATACTTTTCTCAAATGCTTGTGACCTACCCTTGCCTGTCATTTATATTTTAGAGGTTTCATGTTCTATCCTGCCGATAATATGGATTTTGCAATTCCATGAAAAACAGATTTATACAACAGACCTTGATGACTTTCAAGAAATTATTAGGAATCTATCAGGGCATTGATTAGTCATGGGCAAACCTTGGAAGGTTTAAAGACTTGGCTAAATTTGGATAAACACTCAAAATAGTGATGCTTGTCTGTGAATCTCTTTTGCACTATCCAACTTTGTTTAATCTTAATAGTTACTCTGGAAATCTCACAGGATTCCAGTGAGATTTCCTGGATTTACTATTTCTAGAATCCAAAATTTGTCAAGAAAAGCAGTCCAGTTTGTGTGCTAGACAAGTGCAGAGATTAACTATGACATAAGGGAAAAGTTAATGGAAAGCCTCTTTTCACAATATATAATGGAACCTCTCTTTTCACAAAATATCTATTGAATTTGTTCAGTCTAGGTTTAGAGGAGCATTTGAATTTTTGGGCACAGATATGCCCAAAACATGGAATACAGTTTAATTTTTGTAACTAACACGCACTGGCAATGTAAATCTTAATCTGAGTTACTGAATTTTGTACAAATATTCCTCTACTATGGAGTTAAGAATGAACAATAGTTTGGTCATAAAGTAAATGAACACAAATTAATTAAAATGAACACTAAATATAGCATGTGACATCAGGTTTGATCTATTTGTGAATTATACAGAAATATTTTACCAGGGAGAGTATTACAAATCAGACAGAAATGTGAATTTTAAAATTGTGTGCCATTCTAGAATTCTATGCAAATGTATACAGCATGTTAGAAACAAACTTGGCATATGAGTTATAAGAGTGGCATGACTGACTGCATTTACATTAGGTCTGTTTGACCTGCTGAATCCCTTTATGTGCTTTACTTCTTGGCCTTCTCAAGGCTTTTAATCATTTAATTGATTGATGCTTGAAATGGAACAGGTGGTTCGATTACTTATTCATTCAAATTATTCAGTCAGTTGGAATTTTGATATATGCAATTTGCTACATCTCCTCCTATATCAGCCTCAAATTATGCTGGTGTGAAGATTCATCTCTATGTCAGTTTAATATCAGGATGAAAACTTTTAATGTGTCTGTGTGCAATAAGTTGGAGAGGTAAATCATCTCATACCTACCCAGGAATATAATAATGTACAAAACCATTATCACTGTTACTAACTATACATTATTATTTTGATGCATTTAAGAAAATCTGTTGAATGCCAAATATTTAAGGTTTGTATAAACCATGTTTTAAATACAGCATAGTTTAGGATGGACTTACAAATTAGTGTCTTTCTAAGCTGATGGTGCCCTGAATGGCTCCAGCATGGCTACTAATAATGTAAAAATTAAAATTAGGTAGTTATGTATCCTGCAGTGTATCAAAAAAGAGATGGATTCAAAATATAAAGATTATGAATGCCTAATCTGCTCCATAAGACATCTTTATATACGAAAACATCTTTAGTTTAGATGATAAGCATAACTGGAAGGTGTATGGAGCAGATTATATATATATATATATATATATATATATAAAAAAATTCAGATCAGATGGAATATTTAGAATACAATTCTGTTTTGGTTTGCTACACTCTTCTTGCCAATTTTTTTCAGTGCTTTGTTGAGACAGAAGTCCCTCATTGATTGCTTCTCATTTTCATTACTGATGGCCCCCATTAGACAGTCAGGCTCCGAGCTAATTAGCAGAGCTTTGTTTGTTAATGCTTGTTTCCTCCAAAAACTCTGCAGGAAGGAAACACAGTATGCAGGCTGCAATTGCGCATATGATAATGGTAACAGTAATATGGTACAATGTTTAAACTAAAATCTCCCGCATTAGAAGTTACTAATAATTAATATTCACGTGTTATATAGCTTCAATAATATCCAAATAAGATATTAGGCAACATTATGATGAGGTTTATTGAACATGGTCCATGAATGTGGGCTGCTGCATCTAGAAGGTCTCTGCTCTGGTTGGGGCACCTTGCAGTTTGTTTCCTGTTTAACAGGAGAAAATTTCATCAACATATCCCACTGATCAGCCTTCCCTGCCCCCATCTTCAGAGGTAAGTGTATGCTGCAACCACATCAGAGGTTTTGGCTGTGGTGAGTATGTTCTCCTTGCACGTAGAAGAGCTCCTTGATGGATAATACTTACTGGAGCTTTCCTCAACAAAGGTACTTTTGCCACAGTGTTTACAGTACTGCGAAAAAATGCATATGACCTGTAACATTAATAGAGTCAGATTCTACCTATAAATTCCAGCCTTTTAGTAACTGCTTAAATCTGTGTTTTGGAAGATCTTTCTTGATGCTCTCCTGAGATCCCCAAATGAGGGCTTTAATAAAGCCATCTAGTATATTAATTAATCAATAATCTATGGGGAACAGGCCCTTATGCTGCTAGAACCAAAAGTACCCAGACCACTGATTAAGGAGCAGGTCTTGCAGACACACACTAATCCTTCCGTATTCATATAGTTCAATTTTGAAGTGAACCTGCCCACGAGGAAGTTTCTGGAGAACTTGGCCATAAATTGACACTGCTTTAAGCAATAAGTAGAACACACATTTCCTCAAGGAGCTGTGTAGTATATTGGGTCTATTAAAATATGAAGACATATTTTGTTAGCCTATCATATAACTATATAATATAATTATTATAATAGCTTAAATTTATCATGAGTGTGCATCACAATGTGCTAATACTTGAAAATATTGTCTTAGCATAGATTAAAAGCTCCGTGTATGATGGGTTTGATCAGATGCTACATATTGAGTGACAGTTACTGAAATTCAGATGAGAACTAGTAAGATGAATTAATAAAGGAAATTGGTAATGGAATGGCCATAATATTGTTTTAAGTAGATTCATAAAAAAAATTCTAATTCTGAATCAACAGCTGATAAAAATTCAATAGTAATGAGTTCATTTGTATGTAAATGAATGCCATACCATCCTGGGCTATCCATGTTTTATGACTTCCTGCTCAATGTCACTAAATGTGGTCACGAAGATAGGCCCTTTTCAGGAAATAATCCCTTTAAAAAAATCAATTTAAATACAAAGACTTTGATTGGCTTTTAAGTTTTCTAAAGTCATTCAGAGTTTATGATTTATACTGTTTTATTCCAGTTTTAAAAGATTTGTAAAAGTATTGCTTGAAGCCAAGTAGAACACACAATTAATAGAAGAATTTCTTAACAATTGTAACCAAATTTAGGGAATTTCAGACAATTTTGACATATCAAATGACTGTTAAAATACATTTTCCATTTCTAAGTTCAGTTTGAAAGAACTTGAGAAAGTAGAATGCAATAATACTAATCTTTCCCCTGTTAGTAGAGATTAGAGTGAAACCCACTTTGCACAAGTCCCTATGTATCCCTTAAATTGACTGTTCATTAATGTTGAAATTTTAAAGTGACTATATTGGAATATTAACAAAACATGAATCTGCAACCAACTGTCAGCAAAAATCTGACCCAAGTGTTTTACTTATCAGTCAGCATACCGAAATATACCATGTGACTTGAGTCCAATGACAATAGCTTGAATTTTGAATATTGAATACTCACAATGAACTGCTTGAGAACAAGCTACAGACCAATAAATTATTCAGCCAGTAAATTTTTAAATAACTAAATTTGAGAAAAATCACAAATTGGTTTTGAACAGAGACAAATGCAGCTAATTATTCCCCCTGTTCTAATTGAATCTGATCATGCGGTCACATAGAAGATTTGTCTGAGTAAAGTCTGTAGGATCAGGCCGCACATTAATAACAATCTCAGTTGACCTTCTATCCTTTCTATGTTGCACCACTTCTCTCTACTTTACCCACCTCTGAAGCATTCCACAGAGCTCCTTTGTTATACCTTGCATTCTGGAAATGTACCTAGTAATAATAACTATTCTCAAAGACACTATGATCTACTGCACTAGAATTTTGATTATAGTAGGTAGAGGTTGTGTAAACAGGCTTGATAGAAAACCAAGTGTTGTGCAATTAGGAGCACTTTGAAATCTTCCAGAAAGTGTGGGATATCCCTAGAAATGCCTCAAATGTCATCAAATCTATACGTATGCAGTGTTGTTATAGGTTTGTTGATCCGAGCATGTTAGAGAGACAAGGTAGATGAGGTAATATCTTTCATTGGACCAACTTCTGTTAGTGAGAGAGACAAGCTTCCTCAGATCTGAGGAGGACCTCTGTGTAGCTTGAAAACTTGTTTTCTGATTAAAATATTAGAGTTTGGAAAATAAAAGTGATTATTCATGTACTGAAATATGCAGAATATTACTAAGCTTCAATATACTGCACTACTGTCTCTTTGAGAAGTGAATTATAAGAACTTTTATATTTTTCAGACTTTAAGGCCAGTTCTGTTCTTAGTAGGGCCTCAGTTCAGCAAAGCACTTAAGAAAATGCTGAACTTCAAGCATGTGCTTAATTTAAACCATATGCTTCCATCCCATTAACTTCAATAGGACTTATGCGTGTGCTGAAATGCATTGATGAATCGGAGTAAGTGCATAAGGTATAGGAAATTAGAACTGGGTATTAAAATGAAAACAAGAGATGATTAATTTGATTGATAGCTGAGTAGGAAAAGCCATTGATAAATACTGTTGATTGCAACAGTAGTTGTGGGCAAGTGGTAAACAGTAACTAATCTAAATAAACAAGACTCTGTCAGACATTTCAACTATTCACTTTTCCAATTGTCTTTGAGTTGCCTTTCCCCATCCCATGTATGAACAGGTTGTATGTATTTGTAATGCTGCTAGTACATTTCAAACACCCTTGGAGATTCTTACAAAGAACTAGATTTTTAAATTAAAATGAATAATAATGACTCCAGGGAAAAATCTTTTCCATTGACCTTTGAGAAAAATCAGCCTTGGGTACTATCAGCAAAAATAGAGGATCTAAGAGATGAATGAGAAGTTATGTACCTCACGCAAATTTGTCCTCGGTCAAATCTACATTAGACATTTTTTCCCCATATAGCAATGTCAGATGGAATGTGATTTTTTCCCCCAGCAGTCTCTTACCTCAAAACCCCAGTGTAAGACTTAGTTATATTAGCACAAAAAAAAAGTGCTTTTGCCAGGATGACTTATTTTACTCACTGGAGTGATACTGGGAAAATCACCCTTTTGCAGTATAACATGTGTCTACACTAGAAGGATTTTCTGGTATAGCTAAAGAGGCAACCCTTTCCTAGTGTACACCTGGCCTTGGCAGTTACATGCATTTTAGATGCAATGGGGCAAAGATTCAGTTAGTATAAATTGGCTTCAGTGTTTTACACCAGCTGAAGATGTGGCCTAATATTCAGTGAGAAATGGTTTCCACACTGACATTACCCAGGGTACAGTATGGACTGTTGAACATCTATGTCCACTCAATTCTCCAACATAGGGTGCTTTTTACACAGCTTTGCCATTAGACCAACCACTCCTGATCAAATATAACAGGGTTAAAAAAAGAGCTAGATACGTTCATGGAGGATAGGTCCATCAATGGCTATTAGCCAGGATAGGCAGGGATGGTGTCCCTAGCCTCTCTTTGCCAGAAGCTGGGAATGGATGACAGAGGATGGATCACTTGATGATTACCCAGTCTGTTCATTCCCTCTGGGGCACCTGGCATTGGCCACAGTCGGAAGACAGGATGCTGGGCTAAATGGATCTTTGGTCTGACCCAGTATGGCCATTTTTATGTTCTTATGCTCACACACAGCCTCTAGCATGTAAATTATTCCCAGCTATGTTAGGTGAGTGCTATAGCTAGCCACTCCTGAATTATACTATAGAGAAAAAACAGCAAATTCTCAGTCCCAGACCTGTCCCCAGAAATGTACATCTTGTACTGCCTCTCCTTCTGGACAATACAAGCTCATAGAAATTAATAGAAAATTTTATGCGCAAACCCCGGTATCTCAAAGGGAGTTTCCTAAACACTTCAATCCGAAGATACTGGTTTATATAAAACAATAAAACAAGTATATTAGCTACAGAAAGATTGATTTTAAGTGACTACAAGTAATGAGGCATAAAAGTCAGAATTGGTTAAAAAGAAATAAAAAGTAAAAAGGCAACTAACATCTACCTTAAAAGTTAAATAAATTCAAAGCTAAAGTTTCTCTCACCATATGCTTTTGCTGGCTGGATGCCTTTAAGTCAAGACCCCTCCCACAGTTCAGTGTTAATTTCCTTGTCTGTCAGGTGCTGTTGATGCTGTGGGCAGAGAGAAAGGAAAAATAAATAATTTGTGTCTCTGTTCTCACTTCTTATTGTTATTTTCCTCTTTAAAAATCATTTCCAGCTGAGATTCAAGAGACAGAAAGTCTATTCACATTGGAACTTTCTGCTATTCTTTTACCAAAATATAAATTTTTCCCTCACACACTTCTTCCTGCCGAAGAATGGCCACTTAAGCATGTGATAATCCATTTGATTATGTTGACAGCTGGCTGAGGTGTCAGTTTGCCTTTTGTGTCCAAGGAACTGGTTTTTGCCTACTAGGGTGACCAGATATCCCGACTTTATAGGGACAGTCCCAATTTTGGGGTCTTTTTCTTATATAGGCTCCTATTACCCACTACCCCCATCCCGATTTTTCACGTTTGCTGTCTGGTCACCCTAGTGCCTACTAAGCTTGGAGCCATGTCTCAGTAAAGTCAGAGAGTAGAATCTTATAACTTTACCACTGTTTTCACACATATTATACAAGGCAGTAATGATCAGCAGATATTCAGTTTTCAAATGATACCTCACAAGGCATACTTTGTACAAAATTTATCATAGCCTTGTAAAATGGTCAAACATTAGGGATACAGTCACCCACATGCAGTTCATTTTATTAAATGCAAAATTCTCTTTTTCACATGAGAGACTATTATTTAGCATTAGTGTATATTGCTAGCTGTGTGCTTTGCGTTAGTTGCAGTTTGAAGATGTAGACATTTAATCTTTTGGGTATTGCATGCATTATGTTTGGCATGTATAAGTCAGGTTGCAGCTATTCACAGCTTAATATTTCTGGAATTGCTGTACAGCTGGCCTATATGAAGCTTTGAGTTTTCTATATTTATATAAATTACTTCTATGAACCATAAGCACTCTAGCAACTCCAGAGACCAGCTGCTGTGGTGATCTTTGAGAATGGAGAATGTTAAACAGCAGAGAAAAGGTTGCTAGTGACACCCAAAATTTCATTTACATGTGGGAAGTTTCTGTTAGAGACACAGCCAAATGGTAAGTCTTGACCAATCTAAAGTTCACCTAGATTCTCCCCCTATTCAGTCCTTGATTAGGTTCATATCTCAGATAGCGTAGTTGGCTTGACCTGGGCAAGATGACCCAAGATGCACCTGTGACTGCATAAGGGTGCAGCTTCAGGCTGTTTTGATGAATGTGCAGGCCTCTTCATTGTCGTACTATGAATTAAGTATTTAGCATGTTTTAAAAACATATTTTTCTTGGCAGTTCTCTGCAGCTGCTTTGAAGGTTCTCTCAGACTATTCTTTAAATATCTAATTATGGAATTTGTGAAACACTCATTACTTATTCTGTAATATGGCATGGCTATTTCATTTAGATCTAATTAGCAGAGCTAGAACAAGACTTCCCCAAAAGAAACTATGAATAATTATTCAAATAAAAAAAACACAAAGTTCCTCTTTTTGTTTGCTTTCTACAAATACTGGCTCGGAAAAAAACAGCAAATTTTAGGTGAACTTTTAAGAAAGCAAATTTTGATTTCTTAAACATGATTATTTGCACCAAAACTTGAATGTGAAATTACATTTATCCAATCAGGGAACAGAAACAATATCACGTGAACTAATTAGCACAGCTTACATTTTGAATTCTTGAAACGAACTGCTAAAGAATAATCTACAGACCAAGAATTATAAGGAGTAAATAATTATGCATAATGAATACATTCAAGAAAACCATAAGTTGCAGATAGACAATTTGTCAACAGAGAGGCAAAAAACATCAGATTATTCATCATGAAGTGGTTGCTCAGCTCTGAAAATTGGGTATTCTTTGTTATTTTGTAGCTTGTCGATGTACATCATAAAGGGCACAGTTAGAATTTGAAACTGAAACACAAGTGGTATGAGCCACCCACAAACCAAAACAACAATGAAAGTTCATCAACTCACCCTGCAAATCTAAACTTGCCTCATTTCACACAGCTCTAGTAACTCAGGAGTTTAAAAATAAAAAAACTTGATGCAATTTAACAGACTGTCATAAAGAATTAACAACAAACCCTTTTAAAATGCACATTACTGTACTTCAGAGTCTCCAAAGACTCCTTTGTCAAGGCTGGTTTATAGTCTATATAGTTTGTTAAAAAAGCTTTTAGAATCATCATGGTCGATTGGATCAGTGTGGCTATCGTGAATTTGCAGTATACCCACATTAAAGTGCTTATGAAATTTTAACATAGAAAGAATTAAAAGCACATCTTCTGTAACCAGTTTATAAAACCAAATATTTTAAATCTCCAACCCCAACCTACAAAGTGGAGACCATTGTATAGGGTTTTTTTTTTTTCCCCAGAGTATCTATGTACTCATCAGTGATTTTCAAGACAGTTCAGTGACCTGTTTGCCATGTCCAGCCTTGATATTTTCTCCTGCTTAGGTCAAGTCTTGATATTTTCCACCCAAGGTCATCTCATTCTGCATGTAACAAATGGAACATTGTGGTTAGCTTTGTGGTTTTGGTGATGCAATCTATAGGTGTCTGCAGCAGTGGACTCTTCTGAACATCTGTTGGTATGTTCAAATACCAACCTCAGAGTGTATATTTGTGCACCTGTTACAGACCTGTGTTCATAGGTGATTGAACTATGTTTAAAGTGACTTTTATGTTTGTGTAATGGTCCCTCGCTCTCCTACTCAGAGGGAGGCCACTCAGGCTGGTCCTGTCTGGCCAGGACCAGAGTCTGCGAGACAGCCAAGAGCCCACAATAGGGCTGGGCGATTAATAGTCCCTGTCAGGCTTTAGCCTGGGTTTGGGTAGCTTAAGTAGTCAGCCTGCAAACAGAGTCTATCTGGGCTGGCTGTGGCCTGGGCGGAGCTCAGGCAGCCAGCAAACAAAGCAGTCTATCGGGGCTGGGGCCTTGGTTTGAAGAGCCTCAGGCAGCCAGCAACAAAACAGTCTCTCCGGGCTGGCTTTGGCATGGGAGGAGCTCAAGCAGCCAGCGAACAGTCTACAGGTGAGCTGGGCCTGGGCTTGAGGAGGCTCAGGCAGCCTGCAAGCACAACGGTCTCAGGGCTGGCTTCAGCCAGCAAACAAACGGTCTTTCAGGGCTGGCTTGGGTCTCGGTGGAGCTCAAGCAGCCAGCAAACAAACTGTCTGGGTAAACTGGTAAGGGAAGCTCCTTTCTCCGGGCTAGAGATTCCCTGCACAGTGTGGGGAGTCAGACACTCTGGGTGGGGTGGCAGGGGGATGCAGGCCCACCCAACTCCACTGCGTCCCAGCCCAGGGCCCTGGCAGATCCAGCCGCACCATGCCAACTGAGCCACACCTGGCTCTGCAGCCAGCTGCTCTGTGGCTGCCCCTGGGCTACTTCCTGCCTCCCTGGAGTTCGGTACCTGTGGTCTCCAGGCCTCTTCCGGTTCCTCGGGATACACAGAGGCAGGCAGTCCGGGACAGTCCTCGTCAGCGTCTGGGGATCGGGAACAGCCAGGTGTAGGTTCCTCCCAGGGACATGGCAGAACCGGCAAAGCGTCCTTCTCCTCTGCAGGCTCTCCTCCAACCGAGCTGCAGGGCCGGCCTTTTATACTTCTGGCCACGCCCTGGTACTTCTGGCCAGAGGGGTGGGGCGATCTAGGCTCTGCCCTCCAAGGGGAGTGTAATGGTCCCTCGCTCTCCCACTCAGAGGGAGGCCCCTTGGCCTCACTACAGTTTGCCAAGTAGTAAGTTGATTTCTAAGTTATCTGCAAAATGTTCTGTCCAGGGGCTGGTAGGTTTGGGCCTGGCTTTAGGCTTTGCCTTATGAGGTCTTGACCAGGGCCACCCTTACAGGTGGGCAACATGGGCGACTGACCAGGGCAGCATAGTCATTGGGGGTGCCATCCAAGTGCTGCAAGCTGGCGGGCCTGGACTGCTGGAGTGGGGGTGAGTGCAGGCCAGCCTGGGACTGGAGCGCCTGGCCAGCCAGGCGGGGGACGGGCAATGCTGCCCGGAGCTGCCAGCCTGGTGGGGAGGCACAGGCAGCAGGGCTCACCCCTGCAAACCCGCTAGGCCAGCCCTTTGGTCCCCCCCTTCCCATGGGCATGGGTGGTGGTCACACACCTATTCTCCTCCTGCTAGGTGGTCAGGGGTGTATGGTCCCTGTGCAGCCCAACTTGGGTCTGGGGCCAGGAGGTCGTCCTTGTGCCCTGCACCCCATGCTGCTGTTCTCAAACTCAAAGAAAGGGTGTGAAAATACAAATTCACTCAGGGAGCCATTTTCCCTAAAGCCGGCCCTGGTCTTGACTTCTGGAGGATTAGGGTTTTACAGTGCCACTGTTTTGAGGTCATTCATCCCCTCTGTTCATTTTCCCTCTGTGCCTTGGGGAATATCAATCTCTCTTGTGTATGACAAGCAGTGGGTGGGTTATGCTGTAGCTTTGCAGTTTTCCTGAAAATATTGATAGACATAATTCTGATCTGAGTGACACCAGCCTAGGGCAGATTGGTTTTACACTAGCTATCGCACACTGCTCCATCATCTTACACAAATACAGAATTGCCATGTCTGTGTACCACACAGCCCTAACATAACCCCCTTCCTCCCCTATCTGTTTCCAATTACACCCATGCCAACTCTTAGGAACATTTTATAGGACCATTTTATACTTCATCTCCCTCTATTGGACACCTTTTTCAACACTGTAATACTCCCTTTGAGTTTGGCTCCATGTTCAGACGTACAAAAGTGAGTGGGTTAACGGTGAATATATCAGTATAAATCAAAAGAGATGGAGGTGGGGGGGGGGGAGATTGAGCACCAGTTTTAAATCCTGCTAGCTTTCATCTCTTATATTCTGAATTGAAGCAATATGTTTTTCTTAAACCAGATCCACCAAGTCACCTGACATACAAATAGATTAAACAGAACATGTTAACACCCCACATGGTAGTTTAGCCTAAAGCACATGTTTACAGCTTCTATTTAAACTTAGAGGTAAAAAAAGATTTTACTTGTAGGCACACTAGATGGTATACTGCTTCAATGCAAAATAGAACTAGTTATGCTAAAAGGCAAAATTAATCTAGAAATATAATTAGTTCTGCATCAAAATAAAAGCATCCGTATAAAAATAGGTTGAGTTTTCTATGCCACTATGCTTTGTAAATGGCATAGAAACCAAGGTTACAGGCAATTATTTTGCCATAAGGTATTAGAAAAATTTTAAATTCTGAAAATAATGTGGAAAAAACAAAGGCAGTTGTGAAGTAACACATCTTAAAGTAATAGTGGCATTTAATTTTGGGTTTTTTTTTAACTTTGATTAGGGACTGATGATTTACTGCAGCAGGAGTTTGTGTAAGCTATACATGAAGCAGGCATTAACTTCTGTTGAGGGGACTGGCAAGAATTATTGACAGGAGAAGTTAATACTTCCTGAGGCCAACTGATTCCAATATTTACTTCGAATGACAATAATTGTTGATATTCACTGAAACAGTGTGTGTATTGTTATGTACATCCTGAGGGTCCAATCCTGCAGTCTTTCCTCAGGAAAATTCCCACTGAAGTCTTAATGTCAGTAGGTCTCCATTATGGACACTATTTCAGGAGTTCAGCAGTTTTTCCTATAAAATTAACATTCTGGAGGGAGGTTAAATCAGAGGTATATAGCAGTTGTGAACGAACGCGGTGCAGCAACTCAGGATGCATCTCTTGTACATTTAATCTGATTGGTTAATAAATCAGGAACCTTTGATCAATCCTGCTTGGAACATTTTTAATCCTGGTTAATGAAACAGTACAAAAATCTATCTATTTTAGGTATTTATATGATACCTATTCCTGTAATATCTAAGCACCTCACAATCTTTAATCTAGTCCTCCTCACCACAACCCTGTCAGCTAGGGAAGTGCCAACAACTGTCGTGAGATACAGAGGCACTGAATAGCAAAGTGACTTGGCCCAAGGAAGTCTGTGGCTAAGCAGGGAATTGAAATTGGGTGTCTCAACTTTGAAGTTTCAGAGTAGCAGCCGTGTTAGTCTGTATTCGCAAAAAGAAAAGGAGTACTTGTGGCACCTTAGAGACTAACCAATTTATTTGAGCATAAGCTTTCGTGAGCTTTCAAGCTAGCTCTGACCACTGGACATTTTGTCCTAGATTATGCTTGCAGTTAAACTGTGGTCTGCACTGATTCACCCGCACCCATTTATGGCACTAGTTGTTAGCAGTGGGTAAGTTTTCCTAGCATAGATCATGATATCTTCCTAAATCTAACTGGGGACAGGAAACTGAAGCTATTTCATCATCAGGTAAAATAGCCATTAGATTAGAGAGATGTTATAAAGGAATCAAACTAAACTCCTTTCCCCCTCTGTGAGGAACAGTAGTCTTTCTTCTTGACCTGAGCAGAGCTGCAGCTACAATGTATCACTCAACTCACAGGAGCCCTTTTAATCAGAGCAAAGGACAAAACTAAATAAAGAAAGAAAAGGATGGTTTCCTCTCTATGCCTGAGAAAAGGCTGAAAAGACAAAATTCTATAGTGAGTTTGCAAAAAAAAAAAAAAAGGGGGGGGGGGGAGGGAGCGGGAAAGAATAGCTAAATATAGTACAAGGCTCTCTTTTAAACACTTACACACATACTTTAAAGATTCTCAAGGGCAGCTGAGATAGAAATGGTTCCAATTTTATTTTTCCATTGCTTCCCTCTCCCCAGAGCTTCTATTTTACACTTCAGAGACTCCACTCAGGAACTCCTAAATGAAAGCAAGCAAACCAGAGGATGACAACAATCACTGTTCTTTGCCTAAACTTTAAAACATAAACGTTTATCTATGTTTGTCTTAATTTAGGCTCTGGCATCTACGGAAAGATATTTTCCAGCCAATGTATTGATTTTTTTTGATAAGTTTTATGTTCAGACATGCTAATTATTAAAATTATCTGAAATAAGCTGATTGAAGATGTGAAAAATATAACAAAATGTGCCTTTTAACAGTACACTTACTGCATATTTTAAAATACATATGACACAAAATATCTGTCCCAATGAGACTGAGCTGCTCCCACTAAAAGCGCCCAAAATTCCTACTGGCTTCAATGAAAGCAGGTTTGGGCCTATTATCTGAAGGTAAACATTAAATATGTTGTGCTGTCTGTTGCACAATAAATTGTATTGCAACAGTCATAATCTTTGTAAGAACGTTCATTTTGGATTTCCAAATAGATGCTAGGGCCAGAAGGGATCATTGTGCTTATCAAGCCTGATCTCCTGCATATCACAGGTTAAAGAACCTCATCCAATGATTTCTGCATTAAGCCCATAACTTCTGTTTGAGCTACTGGGTATCTTTTAAAAATATACCCTGCTTTGACTTAAGGATTGAAAGTTGTTCCAATGATTAATTACCTTCTGTGAAAAATTTGCATCTAATTTCTAGTCCAATTTTGTCTAGCTTCAATTTCCTACCATTGGATCTCCTTGTGACAGCGTGGGATATTCCTTTGAACTCCATTTTGTATTTTATCCTCCATTTTATATTATGAGCTGAACACATCTAACCTTGCCCCAAACAAAATTATTTAATTGCTTTCAAAATAGCCAACCTGCCCAGGAAAGGCAAGTGACATCTCTTTGAAAGACCATCACTGAGGAGGAATCACAGAGCAATCTGAAGCCATCAACTTTAATTGTCTCTCAACAGCTGGCACAAAACCACTGGAAAAAGGATTCTCTACATGGCTGCTGGATCTGGAGCTTCTCGGCTGTGCATATAGCAAAAGGAGAAAGACTGTTGGGGGGGGGGGCTTCTGTGAGTGAGCAGGACAGGTTGGAAGGGGAGAAGGCAGTAGGTACATTGCCCAGACTTATCACTGACCAACCTCAGGCTCACAGAAAGGGTCAGATCAGATGGTGGGGGGCAGGAGAGGGTGCATTTCTATAACTCTGTAGTGCTTTTTAAAGAGTAAAGAGATTATGGTTAAAAACTTCCTTTCCTAAGCCTGTGTTCCTTATTTTCCTGATACATTGTCCCTGGGGGGTTAAACTAGAAGCCCACAGAGTGCCCACAGCTAGATGAAGCTCTGTGGGAGCATGTATAAGAGACTGGGTGACTTGGGAGATCTGGGGAAGCTGGACTGCAAAGTCCCATATCCCAAAGAAGAGCTCTCAAGATGTCTGAGCCTTGGCATGTGCCCAAGAAACCCAAAGCAGTGACTTGATCCTACCTAGACCTAGTGGGCCCAGGAATTTGCATAGACTCACAACAGACTAGTGTCCATACAGTGCAGTACTGAACCAGGTTGTGACACTCATTATGCCTTTTTATGCCAGATTAAATAGCTACCTACTGTCAGAAATCTCTTCCCCAGATAGATATTTACTATACTTGTATGATCTTGCCAACCTATTCAAATCATACTAGAGAATTTTAAAATATGAAACATAATTAAAGCACAACAATGCAAACAAAAAAACTCACCAAAAACTGCCTTTAGCCCCACCCCTTGAACAATAAAATCTTAGATACTGCTGAGACTATATAAGAAAATCAATGTAAAATACTAACTGAAAAATTATATAAGAAACCAATACTAAAGAATCAGGTATTTTAAGGATACAGTATAATTGTCCCATGTGTGAATAACTTTGAGTGTTAAATGTTTTACTGTTAATCTAAACTACCTAATGGTACAAAGGTCAGTGTGACTTTAAAAGTGTTGAAAGCTTGTGAGCCTTCCAAGTAAACCATTAGAAATAGTGTGATATAATAAAGTGAGTAGGTCCCACTTCTTTTATACTTACTTATAACAAAAGTACAGTTTTAGCGGGTTGAAGCTTAAAAGCCTTCTTTAAAAATATCTGAGGTTAAATACCTTATAGTTGAGAAGTGTTTCTCAGCACAGAAGTGTTTCTGAAATTTATGCACACAGCAAGTTGTGTGAGGAAAAAGAGTCTACATTTTATTTCAAAACTCTTGACAATATGTTGTGCTGGTTTCAAGTAACAGTTGTTCAGGCTTCATTTCCCCTAAGACAACAGCCATAATTTAAAGGCTAATCGAGTTCTTGGGAATCTTCTGGGATGATGTCATTCTTTCACTATGTCAAGGTTCCTGTTGCTTATTTATGTCAGTACAATTTTTCAGATTAGCTTTATTAACATTCCTTACCCCGGTGAGAGATGGACCCAAATAAAACACTTTCATGCAAATCCCCCTGATCTCTGGTAGTTTGTAAAATATGCTTCGCAGTTCTCAGCCCTAGTTTGGTTTTGCAAAAATAAAGTCTGGCTGATAATATCTTGCAAAAAATGATTTTTCAGTTATAGAAATGGAACAAATCCAAAATCTTTTATTCAGTCCTGCCCTCAACTTTATTTCTGATCAAATGAAATCAAAATCTAAGCCACCCATGATTTTGGATTTAGTTCTGCAAAAATGAGATAAATGTGAGATTTCATATCCCTTTTCTGGATTTATCCTGTCTTCCATCAGTTAAATATGTTCCAAATAATCTATTTGAGAACCAGGCACCTACAAACACTGATTTATCAAGTAAGAAGCCTTCCTGTTACCCATCTTTTTAATTTTAATGACTATCTGGCTGAGAAACTTTGAGAACCTGCTTTTGCCAAAAATGCCGCTTTTTAGGGAAAAAATCTATTGCACAAATGTCTTGACTCCTGAGAGACTCTAAAAAGGCACATCTGGTTGCGTTTGTGATACTGTATTAATCTATATTCAGTATATACATCAGCCTTTATACTGTATTCACTGTTAACACTGTCAACCTTAGGATGACATTCAAACTGGATATATAAGTAGATACAACTCCATTGAGTCAAAGGAGTGGCACCCATTTACATCACGTCTGAAGTTGATCCTATGAATAAAATCTGTTGTTTGAACTTGTCACAGACCTAGATGAGTTCTCCCTTTCCTGCAGTCTTGGGGCCTCTTAGCTCGCACTCAGGGTGCAGCAGATACTCTGTCTAGTACCCCTGTCTGAAATCCCATGTTCCAGCTACCTAGTCTCTGGAACCAGTGCTGACCCCTCAGACTCCTTCTGTGTGGGTGTTCTGGGTTTACAGTTTATCTCTTCAGGAGCATGTGATAGGTACAGACTTTAGAAATTATTATAAAACACCATTGATCTTTACTTAGCATGAGAAATATACAGATCTGTACAAAAATAATAAACCCTACATGCATTTCTATGCCTGAGTTTCCTAAGCAAACCAGAGCATGCTTTGGGTCATGGTCCTCTGGGAACGTCCAGGACCTTTCTGCTGCAGATCATGGCTTTTCTTCTGAACCACAGAGCCATTCTCTATCTGGGTCAACTTGCTTGGAATTTGGCCAGTCCTGCAGTTAAACCAGGCCCCGCCCTCTTCCCTCTCCTGTTATGAAAGTATGTCTGCCCCTTCTCCCATCCTGTGTCCCTCTCCCCATCAAGCCTTTTTAAACCCTTGCTTTGTCATCTGCATCTCACTTTGTGTAGTCAGAGTACAGTTGTTAAGGTTACTTACATTCCATTGTCCCTGGTCTGGGGGGTAGATGGTATAGGTCCTGCAAGCCCATTGTGGATACATTTATGCAGAGGCATTCAATGATACAGCAATTTTCATCGTAATAATTTCATAATAACAATATAGAATTAATAAATTAAACAGATTCCCCAAATCGTCTCAATGACTCTCTTTTCTGTATTAAAATTTTTCCATTTTATTTTTATCATTATCTCTTTTCCCAAATATTAGCATGATCATTTTTTTATTATGTATCATACTAAGCCAGGGATCAGCAACCTTTGGCCTGGTGGGCCAGGCCGGTTTGTTTATCTGCCGCATCTGCAGGTTCAGCCAATCGTGGCTCCCACTGGCCGCAGTTCACCGTTCCAGGCCAATGGGGGCGGGCCGAGGGATGTGCTGGCCACCGCTTCCCGCAGCCTCCATTGGCCTGGAATGGCGAACCGCAGATAGTGGGAGCCGCAATTGGCTGAACCTCCAGATGCGGCAGGTAAACAAATCGGCCCAGCCCACCAGGGGGCTTACCTTGACGGGCTGCATGCCAAAGGTTGCCCTGTACTAAGCTATGAAATTTCCACTTCAAACACCTCTTAAGCAGAATGAAAGAGGCAAATATAACTGAGCTCCTATTTGCTGCTGAAGAGTATTTTTCAACACTTCTTACTCTTTAGTTAGTTGGACAAAATTTCTATTGCTCTCAGTGTGGTTGTTTTCTGAGAAAAGTGCATAGCATAGCTAAGGAACTTCAGTTAAAACAATGAGGAGTCCTTGTGTTAGAGACTAACACATTTATTTGGACATAAGCTTTCAGGGCTAGAACCCACAGACTCCTCGTTGTTTTTGCTGATACAGGCTAACATGGCTACCCCTCTGGAACTTCAGTGACTAATTACTATATAGCAGCAGCTTTAAATTTTCTTTTTCTCTCTTTCCTTATCTTAAATTATTGCACTAAATATCATAAGATGAACTAAGGTGAAATAGGGATGGATTTTATCGTTAGGAATCTGGAGCCTATTGTGAAAGAGGAGAGATCATCTCACTCCCAGTTGTTGATGAACTAACGATGAAATTTTGATCATGCATATATCCAACCTATTTTCTCATGCTTTCAATTTAGTATTAATGGATATGTGTGGTTGCACTTGTGTAAAACAGAACTGCTGTATAACACTCCAATGTTGTTTACTAATAATTTATTTTGATGTGCTTTACTTCATCTTGTTCTAAACATTGATTCAAATACTCATAGAGTAGTTAGAACCCAATTGTCTGTTTAAAAAAATATATTTACCTAATGTATTTAATCTGTATGAGTATCATTATCTAAAGGAAATCAATAAAATATCAATTGAAAATACCTTTTTCTGTGTCCCAAGTTCAATATAAGCATTTTAATATTGTACAAATCTACAACACTGAAGGGAAAGATTATATTTTTGTGTAATTTGAATTAAAAAGTGGGCTCTGTGCATCTGTCCTGGAATTTATTGCATATCTTGGGAAATGTACCAAAAAGAAAAGCACAAACATGTCTTACAAAAGGTGTAGTATGCCCCCCAAAAATGGGGTGGGGGGGCAAACGCTTCCAAACAAGCAGCTAATGTGTACAGTGTTGTGTTCTCACTTTAAATTAAAGTTGTTCCTCGACAGATGAAACATTAAAGTATTTAAAGACACAGCATTAATGAGGTCATATTTTCACATGGAACAAACTACTCCTGAACAATTATTTAAACGTATTAGACATAAACATGCCTGTCTTCCTCATCAGGCAACAAGCTCTTTCTACCTATTTGATCTTCAACAAACATTTAATGTGGCAATTGCAAGAGAAACCTCAGCCTCCATTAACATCTGTGTTCCCCTTGGTAACTCTTGCAATCTCTATTCCTATTGGAGTAGAGGGTAATTTTTTCTTAATGGTAAGGGTTATTAGACTGTGGAATAGTCCCTTAAAGTGGTGGAATAAAGCATTGCAGAATATACTGTGTGAAACCCTGGCTTCACTGAGGTCGATGGCAAAACTCCCATTGGCTTCAATGGAGCCAGGATTTCACCCACTAATTATAGGGAAAAATCTCCTTGTTGGCTCACAGGTGAATGGATTACTAACAAAATTCCATCTATGATTTTAGCACAATAAGATTAGTAAGAATTACTATAATTTATTTATGGGGTGTTAACACTCAAATGTCTCTATCAGGACCTGACGTCTGTTGTGTTGAATGCTGTACAAATTGACAGAATGAGACAATTTCTGCCCCCCCACAAGAGTTTATAATTGAAAATATGTAGGAGAGAGAAAGCAGAAAGATGAACAACTAAACAAAATGGTTATGTCTTGCTAGTGTATCTTTGTTTTCTTTCCCATCTCTGTTCTCTCCTCCCCTCTCATTTCACATCAGCCCAGGTGCTCCTGTCAACTTGCTCTGACGCTGCTGCCTGATGCATGTGTGTATGATGATGAAGGAAATTTCCAAGGCCAACCAGATGATGCCTGAGCCTCATGATTTTTTTAAATGAGTTCTCTCATCAGATCAGCTTGTTCTGACCTATATTTCAATTCTGATGGGGAATTGAAATAGTTCTTCTTCAAAATAGCTCAGTATAGAAGCCTCCGTGGACAAATTTACCATCAGGCCCAAAAATCTTCAGACTTTTGAGCATTCAGAATGAGGGCTTTCATTTGAGCCAAGATGTAACCTATAGTTATTGTGTCATGGCATTGGAATTGTGCCAAGTCATGTGTTGACCCTACTTCTGACACCAAATGCCCAGTTCTGACACCAATTTCATCCCTCTGCTGCATGGCAGGTGGCATCTAGTACCCTGCAGGTTGGCTTCCACTTCAGAGGCTAGGTATATTCGGAGTGTAATTCATTTTATTTACACATGCACACCAGTCCTAGAATGGTGGAAATCAAACAGCATGTAGGGCAATCCTGTCTTTTAGAAATTTCAGCCCAGCACCAATTCCTAGTTTACAGGGAGCTCCTCTGCCACAAAAATTGAGACTCTCAGAGATCAAGGCAGAAAAATATCCTCCTGCTACTAGTACAACCTCCTCTACAAAAGATGCTTTCTACACAGTATTTTGCATAATCCAGAACCAGCCACAACACATCATGTCTTCCCAAAACTCAACATTTGCTTGTATGCTAAGAACAAAACCTGGGAAGACTGTGTGTAACAGTGCCATCTGATTATACCTGCCATATATGGTAGGTGTCCACTATATTAGTCCATGCTTTGAAAAAATTATAATCTCATTTTAAGGAAAGAGAAAATGACTGTCCATTGTGCTCAACAAAAGATTCGGCTTAAAATCATGTGGAGAATGTGTGATGCTTCATTTACATTTGTTAGTTTTTACTTTGTCTTTTTAAGAAAATGTCATTTGCTAAAAAGTTTAGTGACATGGCAAAATGATTTGAATACAAGGGAGCCAGTACTGCTTAAAATACATTGTTTAGTGATGCTGTGTCCCTAGAAGATATTTTGGGAAGCAAATATGTATATTTGGCGGAAATAATAATCTAGCCATATTTCTCAACAGGGTGCAGATATGATTTTCAGCCAGAACAGCTTTGAGAGTACATTGTTTCAGGCTATTTATTCAAGAAGTGAGAATAGAAGAAAATTCTCCAATGGGATTGAAAAAGTCACATAATAGTATCATAAAACATTAACTTAGCAGTAGAAAAAACACTTTTGAACCATTTTAAGTTGGGTTCTCATGGGTTTAATTTTTTTACAGCCTTCATATATCCAATAGATACATAATTCCTTTATTAAGTCAGAAATTGTATTTGCTTTCAGAAGCTAGCAACCATTTCATCCTGGAAAAATATGAGTTCTTCATTGTAAACAAATTGGCACATAGGAGATATTATTACAGTTAGATAATCTTCTGTGGGTAAATGATTAAATATTTAATCTCTTTTTGAAATTCAGGATGAAAGGTAGCAAATATAAATTTAGAATAAATACAAATGTCTATATTAATAGTATGTCTTAATCGACTTGCATCTAGGGATTTCAGAAATGAGAACAGTTTTTTACTCCAGCAGAGGGCTTTTCAAAATGGGATGGGATGGACACAGATCCATCTCATCTCAGCTCTCTCCATTTCTCATTTGTGTCTATGTATTGCTGTTCATTGGCCCAATCCTGACATGAGCCCTGCTTGGAAAGAACCCTGTGGCCCTGCCGAGTTCTAAAAAAATTAATGGTGCTCTGCATCTGCACAGAGGTCTGTCCACATGGAACCATTTGGAGGATTGGGGCCATAGTTGGTTCAGATAAGAGAGCTGATTATGTTCTGGTTCCCTACCTCATAGAAGATAATTTAATGTTTACAGCTTACTTCCTTGCTCTTATGGATTTAGCAGACTTTTACTCAACCAGGCAGAGTTGTTAAGAGTTTTTAAATGTTTAAGACTTTAACAAGAAAGCACCTATTTTGCTGACCAAAAAGAACAACATGATCTAATCACAAATTAGGACTGTACTGGACTTTGATACCAGAGGAAAGGCTTGGCTTTAGACATTGGTACTCTTGGAGAGAAGAATCCTTTTTCAAACAGTAAAAAAAAAAAAAAAGAAGTTTTTTGTATACAAAGAAATGTGACCAGCTTGGAGTGGCGGGGCAACAGTAACCAATTTCTTGCCACTCCCCTGCAAACGTGGTGCTATGTCTTTCTAGTATGTATCTAACCTATTCAGCAAAGGTTTGAGCATGTGGTAGGCTGCATTATACGTCTGAAGGGTCATTGAGTGCATCGTTGAAGGGTCAATACTGTTGGTCAATAGGCACTCACATAATTAATGTTTTATTTAAAAAAAATTAAATAATATTTCTCATTCTATCTTTGTATCTTAGAATATTGGAGTATTAAAGATCATATTGGTCACCTAGTCTGATTCCCTGCGTTTTTCAGGACTTTGTAAATTCGTTGGTTCTTATTTTATGTTTTGTAAAATGCCTAGCACCTTTAATAGTACAGTATAAAAGTTTAAATATTATAACCATTCCAATGTCCTATCTGATTGCCTTTTAAACAATACATAAAACTTGAAGTACTAACCTCTTCAGGTTACTAAAGATCTTATGGTATTTGTTGCAAAAGTATTGTTCATTATTATTAATTAGTGTGATTTGGGGAATCTATCTGAACAACTTATGAAGTCTCATCAGTGTTATGAAGTTATTATACAATTTGTTGTATCAGGCATTGCTTTTATTTAGATGTGGAACCCACCATTTGCTAACACTGGCTGTAGAATGTACCTACCAGACCAGGAACAATGGAGAGTTGTTAAATTTAACTCCTTTGCTCTGACTGAACAATTGGTATGCTGAAATTGGGAGAAGCTGATTCCTCCACTTTGTCTGCAGGAAGAGGAAAGTGTTATACCAATAAAATAAAAACCAGCAGGATCTTATTAAAGGGAATAAGGCAAAATGCCCCATTTATTGTGAGTAGAGAAAGAATCATAGTAAGCAGTTAGTTATAGCTATAACATTCCATACAATTTCATATTTATTCACACATTCATTCATACACACACACAGGTTCTGCAAGGTTATTATCATATTTACCAGCCTTAGAGTTGCTTCTGCCAAGCCACTGGCCAGGTGGTCTGGACACAAGGAGGGAGCAGGGCCTTGTCAGATGCTCATCTGATGCTCCTGGAAGTTGGTTTGCAGAATCAGACCCCAAAATTCTCAGTTTCTAGAGTCCATTTTTATAGGAATTTATTCCTATGCCAGTCTATGGGAATTGCTTCATCATGCTGTTGCTGAATCAATCAGCAGATGGCACATTCCTGATGGCTCCGTGCTGCCAGATGTTATCTTGTTCTTCGGTTCTCCCATCCTTGAGGCTGTTGGGAGGATTCCAGTCTGCCCTCCGGGGGTCCTCTGGTTGTTTCCACTTGATGCCTTCTTCGGCCGATCGACACTGGATTCTTAGGCTGACACCTCCCTGATCATTCATTTATCATCCACGCCAAGCATCCATCCACATATTTTAATCACAATTGTTAACAAAGCAAGATGAATACAACAAAAGGGTGGGGAGTCTCTGTGTTACAAACTATCTGTTGTTACAGAGTATCGCTTTGAGTCTCTCTCTGTGTGAGTAGTTGTTGTTACAAAGTATTGCTTTGAGAACAGACTCTGTTTTAGGATGTACTAACACAATTAGCAGCTTGCAAGTTTCACACAGAGAGGGAGAGAAACAGTAAAAATAAGAGAACAAAAACCAAGAGACCTCTTAATTAGTAATACCCTGGAATTTAAACTATGGGCAATCAAACTCATTTGTGATTTTAATACAGAACTTCTTTAATATGATCTAACAAAAGTGGAGAGCTGTGTATTACTCATGCTGCTAAATAAAGAAGAGTGGTGTTGTAGAATCCTATGCAAAGTGCATGTGTTGGCTTTCACTGTCACGCACCCCTGAAGAGGCAAACTGTAAACCACACCTTTGGTGGGATTCTAGGGAATATGTAGGAGCTGCTAGGGAGGCTTGGGAGAGACAACATTAGTTTTAAGACCTGGGCAATTGGACCATGAAATCCCCACTGCCAAGGTCAGCACCTGGAGGAAGTGGGAGCTATACTGGGTCCTAGGTCTGAGACAGTTAGGTATTGTGAGGTGGCTGTGCTGAGCATTGTACAAATATAAAGCTAGACACAGTTTCTGCTATCAAGGACTCCCCTTTGCCTGGATGGAACATATACTAATGTTAATTCCCATTCACAGAGAATACACTTCAGACAATAAAAGGCTAAGGATGGTGGCATGATGTCATCATGGTGGAAGATATGGTTTTCTTTTAATAACTATTTGGATTATAGATGCCAGATTACAGTTGAAAGGTTTCATGGATGAAGCTTTTTTCAAGCAGAATATAAATGTAACGAGGAAGGTAATTTAGAGCAAAATGAGAATAAACTGTGGCATAGATGCAGACCTACCAAGTCTCCAGCATTTTGCTGCAGACACAGGCAGTTGGGGATTTTTGTCCATCTGTCTTGTAGGAAGTGTTGAATATCTAGCATTTAAGAACCTTTTCTGTTTGCTCTACGTGTCAGCCATCTTTTTAAAGGACACTGATCTTTTTGTTATGACACCATCTCTGTGGGGGGTGCATCTCTTCTCAGCAAATGGAAGTCCTGGATGAAGGGTTTAAGAGGTTCAAAGCACAAAGAGTTGTGAAATGGCCAGCTGGAGTGGGCATAATGACATCTCTCCCCACATCCAATACAGCTCTTCAGGCATCGACAACATCTTTCCAGTGGCTCCTCTGCCTCTGGGCCCCTATACCTGGAGAATACAAAGGAAATATTTAGTGGGGAGGCTTGGGATGAGAGACCATGCAGTGAAAAGGGAAAATATGTGGAAATCACTTCTGAGCTATAGGCAGGTGTAATTTTATGCAGGGAAGAATGAGAGTTTTTTGAGAAGTTGAGTTTTTGTCATTTTTACTTTAAGATGGAAGCTGGATTTCCTGAAGGAAGTGTTGGGGAGAAACAGATGCAGCACTGAACAGAGTGAGAAGTCAGGAGAAGAAAGACAGATTCTGCAGTTGTCATTGTAGAGATCATAACAGATAGTAGATATGATGAAACAGGGATAGACTAGAGGGGGAGAAGGGATCAAGGATAGAAACTTGAGGGCTAGTGATAGCGAGTGGGAGAGGAAACAGAAGTAGAGTAATTGAAGGAAATCATAGAAAAGTATTTGAAGAAGTAGGTGAAGGCTCAGCAAGCTACAAAAAAGCCACAGGCAGAGGGTGAGCATGATTAACTGTGTTGAAAGAGGTAGAGAGATCACAAAGGAGAACTACAGAAAAGAGGCGAATGCAACTTCCCCTTTAGTCTGATGGATTATTCCTGTCATCCTAAACTTCTAGTATTACCAATGGTGTTACAATGGCTGCCATGCTCCACCCCAGAAATTACTGCCCCTCAGTGGTAGGTGAAGTGATCTCTACAAGAACATTGCTAGTAAAGTCATTTGGGGGTTGGGAATCAATTCATAATCATCTAACCTGCTTTTGCACATTGGCAGTTTATTAGAACTTTGCTGGTTAGTGAAGCTGTAATTAAGGTTGGGAAGAACACTCCGTTCTAAATTGATGATAACACTTACTGCCACGGGTTGGGAAAACAGCTGGGGTAGGGGGGAAAGGTTGGTTTTTATTTCTTCTGTCACTTTTGAATCCTCTTTCTTTAGCTCAAACAATAGCTGTGAATCAGCCTGGGAGTCCTGCCATCCTACTGAGACTAGTAAGCGGCTTTAACAGATTTCCTGCCAATTTTCTGAGCCTGAGGTGAATTTAAGTAGTCCAGGGTTTATGCTAGGTTTCAGAGTAGCAGCCATGTTAGTCTGTATTCGCAAAAAGAAAAGGAGTACTTGTGGCACCTTAGAGACTAACCAATTTATTTGAGCATAAGCTTTCGTGAGCTACAGCTCACTTCATCAGATGCATAAAGCGGAAAATACAGTGAGGAGATTTATATACACACAGACTATGAAAAAATACACATCGTAAGGAGAGTGATCACTTAAGATGAGCTATTACCAGCAGGAGAGTGGGGTGGACATTGTGCACAATGCACAATGCCAGCAATGCCCCTCTGCCATGTACATTGGTCAAACTGGACAGTCTCTACGTAAAAGAATAAATGGACAAAAATCAGATGTCAAGAATTACAACATTCATAAACCAGTCGGAGAACACTTCAATCTCTCTGGTCACTCGATTTCTGATCTAAAAGTGACTATTCTTCAACAAAAAAACTTCGAAAACAGACTCCAATGAGAGACTGCTGAATTGGAATTAATTTGCAAATTGGATACAATTAACTTAGGCTTGAATAGAGACTGGGAGTGGTTGAGTCATTATACGAAGTAAAACTATTTCCCTTTGTTTATTCCTCCCTCCCCTCCCGTCCCCCCACACTGTTCCTCAGATGTTCTTGTTAACTCCTGGAAATGTGCTGGAAATGGCCCACCTTGATTATCACTTCAAAAGGTTTTCTCTCCCCCCACCCCACTCTCCTGCTGATAATAACTCATCTTAAGTGATCACTCTCCTGAAAATGTGTATTTTTTCATGGTCTGTGTGTATATAAATCTCCTCACGGTATTTTCCACTTTATGCATCCGATGAAGTGAGCTGTAGCGCATGAAAGCTTATGCTCAAATAACTTGGTTAGTCTCTAAGGTGCCACAAGTCCTCCTTTTCTTTTTTCAGGGTTTATGCTGTATTTCAGGCTTCTCCTCAGAGAAGCAGATAGGTTACCTGGAAACAACTGGTGAATTTAGCAAATAGGATACTGGACATGTAGTTAGGTGGCTTGCAGGCATTTGGAGGGGGGAAATAATTTTCTTTCTTTAACAGGGAATTGTTTACTTTAGGTTTTTTATGACTGATTGAGACAACCATATTCAGAAGAGTTGTCATTATCCATTGACAGATTGCCACTTCACAGTAAAATAATTCAATCCAGCCATATTAGAATGTTAGGTAAAGGGTCAAATCTGGCAGTGCTAAGGGGCACTCATGCTGCCTTAAGGGGAAAGATGAGAATTCCCTCTGCATGGGCTGCTGAACATTCCTTTGCTGGCTGTATGCCAACAGCTTTTATAGTTGGTGAAATAAACTCTAGGGGCCTGCAAGAGTCTGCACATTAGATCAGCATTGACATTATGGAACCTTACATGGTGACGTGTGCTTGAGTTGAGGGTTGAATCCATACTAAAACCTGTAAACAATCCAGAGGGCTATGGTGCAGACTGCCTTCAGACTGTGTTCCTGCCCTATCTTTAAGATGTATTGTCACTGCACTTGTTGTGTGCCCCCACTGGGTGAGGTTTTGTGTTACTGGCATGGCTCAAGTGGCCCCTCTTCTCACCCCTCCCTCTCCAACAGCTGCTTCCATATAGGCCTATTTGGAGCTGACCTGAGTACTTCCCCTGGTGCACAAGGAGCTCTGAGGTACCATTGCCACCTGCTCTTCATCCAAGCTCCCTGCCCCACTGTGTGCCTCACCACCTGACTTAAATAGCCCAGAGGGCTCTAAAGAATTAATTTCACCCACACCAGAATATAAATGGAATCACTAATAAAGAAAAAAATCAATTGGAGGATTCATTTTAGGGACTTTCATCTGGGAAATTGAGACTTTGCCTTTATGAACCTGACTCAACACTAAGCTAAATCAGGTTAGGGGATTGTTTATCATTAACAAATATTGCAGATATAAATAAAATCTAAAATAGTTTCCCATAGTTCAAGTGTGATGAGCCTCCTCTACAGCTAAAAGAAATGGGAGGCAATGTTCTGTCCTTCTAAGCATTTGTGAGCAACAGCTATTGTATCAAAAGACAGCTCTACACAACCGCTGATTTTGGTCCTTAAGGTCCAGCCAAATAGTTTTCAGGGATCAGTTCTGCTTTTTTGAAATCAGTAGCAAAACTCTCATTAACTTCACTAAGTTTTGGCCCTAAGTGGTGTTTAATCAAATGGAATTAGATATATGCAATTGCAATTCAAGGCTACTGTTAAGATAGGTTTAATGTCTTTCTTCTTTGTCCATTACAGCAAGTCAAGCTGGGAAAGTGGTTATCCTAACACCCGTTCCAGGTCTCCTGGGACTCTGTAATGAAATGGAGCTACAGCACTTATGGCTCTAAACTAACATATAGACTCCAGTGAAAAATAGCCTTTTGTTTACTTAGAAAAGCTGACATTGTTTTTTCAATAGAAAAAAATACATGAAAGAAAGACAGATAGCAGGGGATAAACTTGAGGAGTGGTGGTGTATCGGGAATTGTATGTGTAACTTCCATTAACGATAAGTGGCCATGTAGAATAGTAAATTCCCGACACAGACCAATGAACAAATTCCCCATTAGTGTCACTTAGCTAAATTAGACTCTACAAAAGGTTATGTGAATAAAGCAAAACAAGTCTCTTCACTAAACATCACATTTGTTTGAAAAAACTGATTTTCAAATGTTTTATAAAGCCCCTTTCGTTTTAAAAAGAAATGTCTTTATGTGTAGTTCAGCGGGTAGCTTTTCTTTAAAAGGGTGTGTCAGTCATTGTAATTGTTTACTTGTACAAACTATGCCCAGTAACCAGCCCTACAATTTATTGTGTGCTAGTACCATTTAAGTTCATTATTGTTGACTGTTGTAATGCAGCATTGAAGAGATTCTGTCACTAGATTCTCTCTCTCTTTTATAACAACTTAAAATTGTGGCTTTCCTTGAGGATAGTGACAGTAGGATAGTTCCTTAGCTAATGTAAATTGGCAAAGCTGCATTAACTTCAACTATGGGTCTGGTGACATAGTTTTTAGATAAATGTCTCATTACTAAAATGAATGAATTGAGGACAGAAGGTTGAACGCTGGCGTTGTCTGTGTAATCCAGTAGAGTATTTAATGAACTCTTTTTAATATATAACATTTTCTGTTATGGGAGTCACATCTCAGAAAAGTTAAAATATTAATTTTGTGGCATTTTCTCTTGTGGCTGGAGATAAGTATTTTGCTTATGTGAATGTAGCTTTGTAGCTCTACACAATGTTTTAGATATCATAGGCTGCCGTTTTAGTCATCTCAGCTTGATTTGATACCATGTTGCTTGAGATCTACTACTAAATGGGCTGTGTGTTAAAATAACTCACACACTAATGAGGATAAATGGTAATGCTGTCTGTACAAGAGGGTAGGATTTTTAGAAATATTTGTGTTCAAACTTTAAAACTCTCTGTCCCTCTGCATTTGCTGTAGGCTAGGAATTTTGCTAATTTAGGGCCCAATACCTACAAATTACAGTGTGCTTAGTTGACAAGATGAATACTGCAACTTTCACAAGATACAACCAATAAATACTATACAAAATGCAGCAAGCAGTATTCTACTTTGATAAAGAAAGGGTATTTTGAGGTCAGCAGAAGCTGAGGGTACTCGGCAACTTTCAGGAAATTCTCAGAACCTTGGAATGCCTGGCCCATAATTAGCATTGTAATGTATCACTGAACCGTTAGTCACATGTTAATGAAATTAATAGCGCTATCTCTAAGCTTGTTAGCTTTATGAAACAGAAGATACATTTACTAGCAAATCATTGCCTTTAAACATTATTACAAGTAGGGCTGTCGATTAATCGCAGTTAACTCACATGATTAACTCAAAAAATTAATCGTGATTAATAGCAGTTTTAATTGCACTGTTAAATAATAGAATACCAATTGAAATGTATTACATTTTTGGGATATTTTTCTACATTTTCATATATATTGTATTCTGTGTTGTAATTGAAATCAAAGTGTATATTATTTTGGCTTACAAATATTTGCACTGTAAAAATGATAAACAAAAGAAACAGTATTTTTCAATTCACTTCATACAAGTACTGTAGTGCAATCTCTTTGTTGTGAAAGTGCAATTTACAAATGTAGATTTTTTTGTTACATGACTGCACTCAAAAACAAAACAATGTTCAACTTCAGAGCCTACAAGTCCACTCAGTCCTACTTCTTGTTCAGCCAATTGCCAAGAGAAACAAGTTTTTTTACATTTAAGGGAGATACTGTTGCCCTCTTCTTATTTACAATGTCACCAGAAAGTGAGAACAGGCATTTGCATGGCACTTTGGTAGCCAGCATTGCAAGGCATTTATGTGCCAGATATACTAAACATTCGTATGCCCTTTCATGCTTCAGCCACCATCCCAGAGGACATGCCTCCATGCTGATGACGCTCATTTAAAAAAAAAGCATTAAGTAAATTTCTGACTGAATGCCTTGGGGGAGAATTGTATGTCCCCTACTCTGTTTTACCTGCATTCTGCCATATATTTCCTGTTATAGTGGTCTTGGATGATGACTCAGGACATGTTGTTCATTTTAAGAACACTTTCACAAAACACAAAGAAGGTATCAATGTGAGATTTTTAAAGATAGCTACAGCACTCAAACCAAGGTTTAAGAATCTGAAGTGCTTTCCAAAATCTGAAAGGGACGAGGTGTGGAGCTTGCTTTCAGAAGTCTAATGCGGAAAATGCAGAACCCAATCCACCAAAAAGAAAATCAACCTTCTGCTGGTGATATCTGACTCAGATGATGAAAATGAACATGCATCAGTCCACACTGCTTTGGATTGTTATCAAGCAGAACCCATCATCAGCATGGACACATGTCTTCTGGAATGGTGGATGAAGCATGAAAGGACATGTGAATCTTTAGCGCATCTTGCACATAAATATTTTGCAACGCCGGCTACAACAGTGCCATGAGAACACCTGTTCTCACTTTCAGGTGACATTGTAAACAAGAAATGGGAAGCATTATCTCCTGCAAATGTAGACAAACCTGTTTGAGCGATTGGCTGAACAAGAAGTAGGACTGAGTGGACTTGCAGGCTTTAAAATTTTACATTGTTTTATTTTTGAATTCAAGTTTGTTTGTTTTTTGTAAATTCAACTTGCATGATAAAGAGATTGCACTACAGTACTCATATTAGGTGAATTGAAATATACTATTTCCTTTGTTTTTTTATATAGTGCAAATACTTGTAACCAAAAATAAATATTAAGTGGTCACTATACACTTTGTATTCTGTGTTGTAATTGAAATCAGTATATTTGAAAATGTAGAAAACGTCAAAAAATATTTAAATAAATGGTATTCTGTTATTGTTTAACAGTGCGATTAGTCGTGATTAATTTTTGTAATCGCTCGACAGCCCTAATTATAAGAAATTCAGGTTAGGTTAGTTATGCATGAGCATAAATATCTCTAAATTACAATTAAAAGTTAAGACCATAAATTATGAACTTTCAGTAAGAAATCCTGCTTCTGTCAACTTTTTGTAGTTAAATAACACCTCCACATTCATTCTTTACTTTGTGTGAAAAGAGGGACAATTGCTTATACAGAATGCAAGGGAGGGAGCAAATGTACAATGTGGTGAAGGAGATGCATAAGGAACAGCTAATGTGCATAACTTGGGTTAGGCGTTCTGGAGCCAGCAGTACCGGAGTTCTGCTTGACATGTGGTGGTGTGGCCAGCCAGAGGGGGAAGCAGCTGTTCCCACGAGATAGCAGAGCTGTGTCATGTTGCTGTGGAGGGTTTTGCTGTATGAACTGCTGATGGTGGTGCAAGTACTGGGGAGAGCTGGTCATGCTGTCCCAAGACTGGGTGGGGTAGATGATAAGCACAGGGTCTTCTGCACTACAAATCTTACTGGGGCTTCATAATATAACATATACAGCTGTTAGTCTTTGGATTGGGTCACAGGATAATATCCTTCCAAGGCCTGGCTCCTACCCCTTTTATTAGGCTACTGTCCCCAGTTCACTAGAGGGATAATGCAACAACAGAATCTTGGCTAGAATGTTGTGGCCTTTTCCCCATGTGTTTCTTAAATCAACCTGCCAGAGAAGAGTTCCTTCTCTCTTTCCCCCTCCATATGTGAAATTATCCCTCCAAAATCACACTGTCCTGATGTTCAGCATAGGTGAAAATTTAGTCCCGTGCTAGTGACAACTTTGAGGTTCAAGTCAATGAGATTTAAAGTTAAGCACGTGCATGTTTGCAAGACTTGAGTCATAATTGGCACGTTCTTCAGAAAAAAGAAATATCCTGCCCCATGTTTAGTCTGATATATAATGTGCGATCTTTTCTTAACCAATAACGCATAACAGGATATAAATGATAGGGTGTTCATTCATACCTATTCCGTTGTTAGGTAGGAAGCCAAACTCAGTAACGGTGAAGATGCTACATATGACTGATTTGTACCCTATGACCAGTTTATACCCTAATATAATTATAATGTGTGTGTGTGTATATGAGGTGGTTGGTAGAAATGGAAATCATTACAATTATTTTCAAGCATTTACCCTTTGTTCAGGAAAGTTGTTCACTGGAGAAAGGCAGAATTCACTAGATCATAAAAAATCCTCCATATTTTCTCACTCACATTTTTAGATGATGATCTTGTGTTGCTGTGGTTCACATAGATTCACAAACCAAAGGGAATACTAAGATGTAAGGGCCATTGTTTGTACACAATAATCCCCAGAGTAATCCTGCATTTGAAGTTTCTACAGCATTCCCCATTTCATTAAATTGTCCATCTAGCATTCAATATGGCTGATGTCTGCACAGTGTTTATCTCACTGAAAAGATGTTGAACAAAGTAAAATATGCTGTCATTTTAGAAGGGGTTGGGAATAAGTGTTCATAATGTAGTCCAGTTGGTCCATTGTTGAGTGAAGCTAGGAGGCTTCACAGGTCATAGGTTACATCGAACTTGTAACTAGAGCTCAGATGTCTGGTTACATTTCTGTAATAGTCTCCCAATTTCTTATAGCCTCAACCATCAATGTCAGCCTCCAACAAGTGCTGTAAACAATAATGGGAATATGGGGTGGGGGTGGGGGAATTTGATTCTTTCTGTTTTGAAAAGCTGTAAATATCTTTTTATTTAAGGAGTTTGTGTTCTCAAAGTAATGTTGCAATTCCCTCACAGCGTCCCAAACCTTCAGAATGTCATGCAATGATAGATGTAAAATGAGCCCGTTAATAGCGCTAGTAAGTACTGGTCAGGTTGTTCCTGAAGTGGATCTGGTCTATAAGTTACAGCTGTAATGAAAGTCAGTAGCTTGCCTTAGGGCCCGATTTACAAAGGCATTTAGGTGCCTAAGGATGCAGGTAGGTGCTTAGTAAGATTTGCAAAAGCACCTAAATAATTTGGGTGCCTAATGCCTATAATTTGAGATTTCAGAATGTCCTATGCCTGCACTGCTGAGAAAAATGCATACTACCAATGTGGAATTCTGCTGGCTACTTAATGCCTCGAGAGTAGTAATGCACTACAGAGCCTTTCACCTCTAATTCATTAGTTTCAGCCCAGCTTGGTCGGTATGTAGTGATTTTCACTGTCATCTTAATTGAAAAACACAAGGAACCTTTAGAGTGGGCTTTATTCTTAAACTTCAGTGCTCTCAGCAGCTCTTGCTGAGAGGACCGTGTATAAAGCATCATTTTTAATAACAATCACCCTGACAAGCTTTTTACTCCACTTACTGATTAGTTCCACTTTTTTAACAACAGAAAACAGCTCCTCAGCCTGTGTGAATTAGCTCCACTGATTGCAAAAGAGCTGTGCCGATATAAACCAGCAGAGGGCTTGGCCCAGACTTTTTTAATCATTGAAAGCTGAGATGAGCATTGCAATGTAAAGGATCTCAATAAAGTGGGGAACTGCACACTCACTGACATCTCAATTGCCAAACACCAGCCTTGGTGGGCAAACAAGGCGCAGAACGAGTGGGCATGAAGGCACTGCCTCTCTCCCTACTGAGGTATGGCAGATTCTGCTTGGGGTTAGTCACATTTTTACTTTTCATTTTTAAGGATTCGCGTAGACCTGTAACCTGACTTAAAAGTTTGAACATGGCCCAGTTAAAAAATAGAGCACTTAGTTAGTGTCCCATCTTCTATGTTTAAATGACTGTCACCTAGCCAGTGTGGTTACATAGCAACTGACAGCTCCTTTGAGAATGACTGACTGTGTGGAAGACCTAAGATAAATTTATGTAAAGCTGTTTTAAGGAATGTGTTTATGTGAACTGTTGGCTAGAAACTAACAAGCTAGGGATTTAGCTTGTTTTTCGGGGTGCGATACCGGTAAAGGACTTGTGCTCTTCGTTAATATTGTATATGTGTGTGGGGACTATGTAAGAGGAACATATTTATAAAGAACATAAAAGAAACAAATCTGGGAAGAGAAATGTTAAAACATTTTGGTCATGGTAGTCAATACATTTTAGAGGCAGTGGAACATACAGGCATTAAATCACCTAGAGATGGACTTGTTTTTTGCTGAAAACCGGATTTAAAGTTTCACTTGTTTAATATGTAGAAAAGGTATCACCAAAATCTTCAAAAGGATGACATTTTGTTTTAAGAGGCCTGCAGGATTGTTTTACAAATACACACACAGGGTGTAACTGGGCCCTCCCTGCACAAAACTTGAGCAGATAGTTTTGGTGCAGGAAGCTAAAGAGAATTTTGAGTGGTGGAATCATTGAAAGAATGAGAAGGCGGGTTGAGGGGCTGGCTGTAACACAGTCTCTATGTGGCCTCTATCCTAGTCTGAGCCTCCTATGTCTTTTCAATGTTCCATCCCCATCCAACTGCCTAAACTTCCTTGAGTCCCTCTCCACTCCAACTGCATACACCCATGTGCAGCCATGAGTTGGAAGCTTTGCTTGAGCTCGTTGTAAGGAGATGAGTTTCCCACATTATAAATGATGCTAATAGTCCACTATCCCATTTCTTATATTTACAGAAAACTGACACAAATTCCTGATAGACCAATTCTCCATGGATAAATTACAGGCTAACTAACTACCAATGTTTCATGCCCTTCCTTGTCTTAATGCATTTTTCTATGCTCAACTGTGTAAATTGTCAAAGATCAGTCAGAGATCTTCACTTATACGGCATGTCAAGCACCCAGGTCTCACGACAAACCAACTAGAGCAGCCGGCGTAGTTCAAGGTCTAATGTTCTCTCTCCAGCAATGAAGGCAGTTACGTCTCAGTAGCCTACACTGAGGAAAATGGGCAAATACTTTAATAATCTCATCTACACAATGTTTCCTTATGTTGAGCAGAGCGGGAGAAAAAAGGAGCTTGTGCTACATTATCAGTTAGTATTCTCGGCTAGTAAAGCATGGTGAAGTTGCTATGCACTGTCTCTTTAACAGTCCGAGAAAGAGACAGGCAGGAATTTCGCAAGCCGTGCTTCTGTTGTTGCTGTCTGTCTCTGTACACTGTTTCATAGAATCGTAGAACATCAGGGTGGGAAGGGACCTCAGGAGGTCATCTAGTCCCACCCCCTGCTCAAAGCAGGACCAATGTCCCTCCCTAACTGGAAGAATCAGTTAAAGCAGCCTTTATATTTAACATCTGGAGTGCTGGATCAAATACGGACCTGGCTTACTTACACTATGTGCCATTGATTTCAATTGTTGCTATATTTATTATGAAGAGAGGAGCCTAAAGCAAACCCCCACATCCAAATACCCTTACACTTCAGAGGGAATCAGACACAGCACACAGATATGGATTTTGCTGTTGGCTCACATCTCTATAGTGTATTTGAACACCAGATCCAAACATCCTTGAACTTTGAGATGGGGGTTCAAAATCTAGACTTAGATTTTACAGCTCAGGCTCATCTCTAACTATTATTATTTTTGTTTAATTATTATTCACTTAATGTCTTTGGTGCATTAAATGTGAGTGAGGTGCAAGGTCACCTCCCTGAGGAGCTTACAGTCTGAATGAAATGGATGTATAATGAGAAATGACAACAGATCATGGGTTGGAAGAGGGCATCAAAAAACAAGGGGAAAAGGGACAAGAATTGACACATTGTTTTCCAGAAATAATAATAATAATTGAAAAATGCAAAACACTTCATTATTCCTTTTTTTCTGTCTTTTGAGTGCATTTATTTTCCATTTATTCTAAGACCTTCCAGCAGATGTACACTTGTCTATATTGAATACTCATGCACAGAGGTTAAGATTACCAGTTGGATTGTCATCTTTACATAGCAATGCAAATGAAATCAGAGTATAACATTGGCACTTGGATTATTTCTCCGTCTGCCTCATGCTCTCTCTTGATAGTTGCACTATTTGTACTCTGATTTGCCTTTCTCCTCCTCAGTATGCTCCATGGTTGCACCTAACACTTGTGACCTCTTTGACAGCTGCAAGCCTCGGATGCCAATATCTTGAATGTATTTTTTCCATCAATGTCATCTGAGTCAGTGGCTATCTTCCAGGCAGACTTCTCCACTATGCCATGTGCATTACTAGTTGTTGGGGGAAGACTTGCAGAGTTGGTGGTGGGTCACAGTGCCACTGGGCTGGTTTGCTCTTTGCAATCTCATTTATTTTAGACTCAAAACCAGCAAAGAATTTGTTTTCTAATATCTGCCTTTCTAAGGAACAGAATTCTGCTCTAATATCTAAAGTGTTTAAAGATGTTTTTAGATCATCTGCTCTGGGCAGGAACCATGTCTTCTTCTGTGTCTTGTACAGTGTCAAGTTCTGCCTTATGAAAAGTCATAGTCACACAATAGCTGTGCTCTCTTGGCTGCTACAGTTAAAGGTGTGTCAGCACATCCCTTTTTGTCTCCTATTTTCAGACCTCTGAAACTTGCTTATTCTGTGTAAGTAGTTTTTAATTTCTCATCTAAGCAGTGTTTGCACATGTGAAAATAGCACGTATTGAGCTAGATTGTCAGTTTGTGATCTACTTAGAGGAAAGGGACAGTTCTGCTTCCCAAGAGTTAGATCGGGGTGGGCAAACTTTTGGGCCTGAGGGCCACATCGGGGTTTCAAAACTGTATGGCGGGCCGGGTAGGGAAGGCTGTGCCTCCCCAAACAGCCTGGCCCCGCCCCCTATTCGCCCCCTCCCACTTCCTACCCCCTTCAAAACCCCGACCCATCCAAGCCCCCCTGCTTATCCCCTGACCTGCCGCTCCCAGGACCCCCCACCCCTAACTGCCCCCCCGGGACCCCACCCCTATCCAACCCTCCCGTTCCCTGTCTGTCCCAGCCCCTATCCACACCCCTGCCTCCTGACAGGCCCTCCCAAGTCTCCCACGCCTATCCAACCACCTACTGCTTCATGTCACCTGACTGCCCCCCCGGGACCCTCTGCTCCTTATCCAACCCCCCCACTCTCTGCCCCCTTACCGTGCCTCTCAGAGCACCAGAACTGCCCGGTTGGAGCCAGCCGCACTGCCCAGTTGGAGCCAGCCACGCCGCCAGGCTGCCTGGCAGGAGCTCGCAGCCCCGCCACCCAGAGCGCTGGCGGCAAGGTGAGCTGAGGCTATGGGGGAGGAGCCGGGGGCTAGCCTCCCCGGCTGGGAGCTCAAGGGCTGAGCAGGATGGTCCCGTGGGCCAGATGTGCCCTGCGGGCCATAGTTTGCCCACCTCTGAGTTAGATTGTGGCCCACAGAGGTTCATGAAACACAAAATCATTTGCAATAAATTATAATTGTGCCTGTAGGAATGTGCTCTGCATACCATTCCTCTCTTGAACTCTGAAGGCTGCATACAGAGTTGGCAATTGCAATTTTCACATGATGCTATCCTGTGAAGACAATTCAATTCTTCTTTTTATTTCCACAGAAAAAGCCCTCGGGTATGGAAAACTTTGTGTGAGGGGGCCAGAGAGAGATATGCACAAATTAATTGGAATCAAGCAATTTATTGAGGCAACATTGTGGAAAATGCTTTCTATTTTCTGTTGTAAGCAAAATGTTTTAGAACAAAAAAGATAACCTTCAGAGATAAGGCTGAAATGAAGCAAAACTTCTTTCACTTCCTTTTTCACATTGAGGGCTGATTTTTATCAGAACACTCAGATGCATTTGGAAATGAAATCTAAGGGCAGGAATGGACCTTCAGTGTGCTTATGTGACTCTGCACATTAACTGGCCAATTATTTTTCCTATGCTTGTCAGCTATTGCTCTCGAAGGTTAAAGCTCAGCATGGTAGATTTATTTAGACAGACTTGTGTGTTTACAATATGCAATATTTATGTATATACGTGTGTGTGAATGTCTATATATACATATATAAAATGTAGAACACTGAATTTTTTTCACGTTTTTAATATACGGAATATTAAGAGAACACTTTAATCTATATGAATTATATCTCAGATTTTCTCTTTCAGGAATTTGCATGTTGTTTGTACAGTTATATGGTCAAGTTCTGTCTGTCCTCTGAAAAATCCCATCTATAATCCCACAAAATTGTCTGAGGGATATGCACCTTCAGTCATATTGATATATGGCCAATTCTGATTAATAGGAGGCCACTTACGTTGTTATTAATGAACCAAAACCGATCTGTATGTCTGAACAAACCCCAAAACTGATCAACAGAGAAGTTATGTCATCTCACTAGTTTATAGTCTTATTAGCTGGGGAGATGAACCCACACATTCCCCCCCAGTCAAGCCATTAACATAAACCAATCAAAGATGGTACAGTATTTTGTACAGAGCAAACTGTAGGGTTGGTCAGCAGGGATTTGTATGCTGGCTTTAATGTACACCATACCCAATTTTCTTCTTTTGTACCCACGCATGCAGATCACCTAGTTTCCCTCTAACCATAACATAGGCAGATGTCAGCCACAGGGCTTGTTTGGTGTATAACAATATTCTAATCTCTTCTCTTAACACATTCTCTTTATATTTTCACCTGCCATATTTTAGCCCATGGCCTTGTTTAGTTACATTTAATTTCACCAGCAACATTCTGCTATATACTCGATCTGCATTGGGCCGATTTCACAGTGAAGAGTCAGCCTGCAGCAGGGTCCACTCGCTCCTGCCTCTGCTCAAGTCCACAAACAGCTTGGACACCTTTATGCTGGTAAAACACCCAGTGCAGTTTATTTCCAATGTTGGTTCCCACCACCCTTGTACAAGCGTGGCCAAGCCACATGTGGTTCTTTAGGGGGTCAACTGTGGCTCGCGAAGCTCAGGGCTTCACCCCGCAAAGGCAAGGGGCAGAGCCGGTACTCCCACTCCAGCTCCACAGCAGGGGTGCTGAGACTTAGGACTTCACTCTGCAGCAGGGAGAGCAGCGCTCATGGCTTCAGCCCTGCAGGGTGGGGCGCTGGGGCTTGGGGCTTCACCTTGCAGTGAGACGAGCCAGCACTTGCCCTTCAGCCTGCACCAAGGCTTGGGGCTTCACTCCTGCTGGGAGGCAAGTCGAAGCTCGGGGCTTCAGCCCTGCGCGGGTGAGCTGGTGCTCTTGGCTTCAACCCTGCGGCAGGGTGGCGAGACTGGGGCTTCAGTCTTGAAAGAGGAGGCAAGGCAGTGCTCAGGGCTTCAGCCCCACAGGAGGAGGCAAGCTGGTGCTGGGGCTTCAGCCCTACAGGTGGCACCTAGGCTCCGACTTCAGCGGTACATGCTCATTGTAACAGGAAATTGTGTCACTGTAGTGCTGTGCAGACCTTATGTGCTGTGATCTCCTTGCAAGCTGCACACTACAAGATGCCAACATTTTTATGGCTGACTTAGAACAATGCTTCCTCAGCTCTCATCCCCTGACGCCCCTACTCTACTTGTGCTACTTTGATGACATCTTCATCATCTGGACCCACGGAAGAGAAGCCCTTGAGGAATTCCACCAGGATTTCAACAATTTCCATCCCACCATCAGCCTCAGCCTGGACCAGTCCACACAAGAGATCCACTTCCTGGACACTACAGTGCTTATAAGCAATGGTCACATAAACACCACCCTATACCGGAAACCTACTGACCGCTATAGTTACCTATGTGCCCCTCCAGCTTTCATCCAGACCACACCACATGATCCATTGTCTACAGCCAAGCTCTACAGTACAACCACATTTGCTCCAACCCCTCAGACAGAGACAGACACCTACAAGATCTCTATCAAGCATTCTTACAACTACAATAGCCACCTGCTGAAGTAAAGAAACAGATTGACAGAGCCAGAAGAGTACCTAGAAGTCACCTACTACAGGAAGGGCCCAACAAAGAAAGTAACAGAACGCCACTAGCCGTCACCTTCAGCCCCCAACTAAAACCTCTCCAGTGCATCATCAAGGATCTACAACCTATCCTGAAGGACGATCCCTCACTCTAACAGATCTTGGGAGACAGGCCAGTCCTCGCTTAAAGACAGCCCCCCAACCTGAAGAAAATTCTCACCAGCAACCACACCACAAAAACACTAACCCAGGAACCTATCCTTGCAACAAAGCCCGTTGCCAATTCTGTCCACATATCTATTCAAGGGACACCATTTAGGACCTAATCACATCAGCCAGACTATCAGAGGATCGTTCACCTACACATCTACCAATATGATATATGCCATCATGTGCCAGCAATGCTCTCTGCCATGTACTTGGCCAAACCAGACAGTCTCTACGTAAAAGAATAAATGGACACAAATCAGATGTCAAGAATTATAACATTCAAAACCCATTGGAGAACACTTCAGCCTCTCTGGACACACAATTACAGACGTAAAAGTTGCAATTCTTCAACAAAAAAACTTCAAAAACGACTCCAACAAGAAACTGCAGAATTGGAATTAATTTGCAAACTGGACATCATTAAATTAGGCTTGAATAAAGACTGGGAGTGGATGAGTCATTACACAAACTAAAAACTATTTCCCCATGCTAATTTTCCCCCTACTGTTACTCACATCTTCTTGTCAACTGTTTGAAATGGTCCATCCTGAACTAAAAAAGTTTTTTTTCTCCTGCTGTTATTAGTCCACCTTAATCAATTAGTCTTGTTAGAGTTGGTATGGCAACCCCCATTTTTTCATGTTCTCTGTATGTGTGTATATATATGTGTATATATACATATACACATATACATATACATATCTTCTGTATTTTTCACTACATGCATCTGATGAAGTGGGCTTTAGCCCACGAAAGCTTATGCTCAAATAAATTTGTTTGTCTCTAAGGTTCCATAAGTACTCCTCGTTCTTCTTACTACAGGCTGTGTTTACTGTTAATAAGTTGCAGTTCAATAGTTTTAGATTTAAGTGTTAACCCTATGTTAATTTCATGGATGACAATGACATCTTCAAGTATGAAGAAGAAAACCGAAGTTTTCAGCCAGAAGGGAGGAAGATTTTGCATTCACTAATAAATGTGGCACACCCCTCTTCCTTCTCTGCAATGCGAGCAACTTGAAACGTCACTACAAAATGAATCACAATAACTTTTCCTCTAAATACCCTCCTGGATTAGAATTAAGGAAAAACAAGCCAGCCATATTGAAATTACAACTGAACACTTTTGTCATTCAGTAAGGAAGCTGACACAATGACTGAAGCTAGTTTTGTTATGGCATGAAATATCACTTGTGCAAAACATCCATTTTGTGATGGAGAATTTGGTAAGAAGAATATTGCAGAAGTGGTTGCAATTTTAGAGCCAAGTAACACAAAACTTCAATGACTAATACAGCTAATTCCAGTTTTGTGCCACACTGTGGAGAGGCGGATCTCCTAGATCAGTGCTGATGTTGCATGCAAGATGTATAATGATCTAAAGAATTCTCTAGCATTCAGCCTAATTGTCAACGAATCCACAGGTATTCAAGATAAACCACAACTAGCGATATTTGTTTGCTATGTTTCTGTGGATGTAATTGTGAAAGAAGAAATGTTGGACATGGTGCTAACAGAAACAACCCACAGTGTTGACATAAAGAACGTTCTTGACAAAGCATTGACAAATACCAATGTACTGCTGGATAAACTTGTCAGTGTTTCAATGGATGGAGCACCTGCAATGGTGGGGGAAAAGGTAGGCCTTATGAGACTTTTGAAAGCGATCCCAAATTTCCAGGGTTTCTCCTGGTTCATTGCATCATCCATCGTGAACATCTCACAGTCAGACTTCAGATACTCATGAAAACAGTCCTGGAAATTGTCAATTTCATCCACTCAAATGAGAAGACTCATCGACAGTTCAAAAATGCCCTTGAAGAGCTGGAACTTGAAGACAAACCAATGACGTCTCTTTCTATGATATTGTGAGGTAGTTATCAACCAGCAATGTCTTAAATAGGTTTTTGGAACTGTTGGAGCCTATCAATGCTTTCTTTGAGGAAAAGAAAAAGTCATATCCACAACTGAAAGATGAGCAATGGATGCAGGTTTTGATGGTTTTCACTGATATTATGCAGCATCTGTAAACTCTCAACTTGGCACTCCAAGAGAAGGATAAGATTATTTCTAACCTTACCCAGACAGTCTTCAGCTTCCAGAACAAGTTAAAACTTCTGCAAAGAGACACAGCATTGAGAGACTTCAACCAATTTCACCATCTGAAGAGTAGGGTAAACATATTCCCTGAAATCAAAGTAGAAGATCACATACTCAAGAAATACATCGGTAAATTATAAGGACTGCTTCATGACTTTCAGACCAGGTTTGAAAACTTGCAGAAGCTGAGATCCTGCTTCGCCTTTCTTGTAAACCAATTCATGACTGATGTGATCAATGATGACTGTCTAATTCCCAAAACCCTGGTGACAGAAACAGCTACTGTAGAAATAAAGACACTCTTTCCCCTGAGCATTATGGTCCATAAAAAAATCACATTTCATGCACCGTTGTCATTGGATAATATATGATGTCCTTTGCTAATCCCTTCAGCAGTATGGTGCTAGACAGTTAATGCTCACTATCATGTGTTATATGTCGACTCATAAAATTTGAAAAAAAGTTATTTTCAGTGCAGTTTCTAGGTGTCCATGGCACGAAACCAAAACAATTTATCTAAAGTTTCAGCACTGAGACCAGGGATGGAATCTGCATAGATACTGAACTATCTTTTCGCTCAAAGAGCTGGTTGCTCCAATTTGGGGTAGAGGCTATGTGAGGGAGATTGCATTGATGCTGCTCAGAATGCCCCTCTTCTGTGTGTAAATAGGTGTTGGTCACCAGAGCTGTCAGCTGGCAATTTACAGTATGATTTTTTTTTAAATCACTGGGGGTAGGGAGTCATAGTGGGAAAAGAAATAGCTAAAGGGTTCTCTTGTGCTTGCCACAACACAGTTTCTGTGCCTTTCTGTTCATATGGGATTTTAGGTAGTGATCTGCCTTGAATGAAGCTGATTTTCTCTGCTATGTTCCATATAAAACATTTTAGCAGTTTTCCAGCTTTTGATTTGTTGGGGATTATGATGCCTGTCTTAATTTTTGAGGATTAGGGGGATATAGGGACACCCCTGAAGTCAGCCCTAAATCTCATCTGCAAGACTGCAGTAGCATTGAAAGACTGAAGCTTTCAGATGTCTTCTGCTGCCAGGTTTCCTGACCTCTACTGTATAGACTTGGAATATGCAGATGCATAATCTGCTGTCAATCACTATGAGAGAAAGAAGTACCTTTGAAAGTTCTGAACCAATACCAAAAGATACAGGTGGCTGCAGGAGGAGGCCTTAGAAACTCACTAGTGACTGGCTAGTTAACAACCCCTGGATACCTAACCACCTAATGGCAACTCCAGACCTGTGGGATCCATCACATTTTGATGCTGTTCCAGGTAATATCACCTCAGGACAGAGCTCTTTTCCTGGAAAGATGTCAAAGTGTTAGGCAATGGGCTCAGTTTCCGTTCTATCCCATTTAAATATATTCCCATGTAGAGAAATATTGGATAAAAAAACCCACCACAATTCTGGAAATCATATCACAGTGCTGGCCAGGCAACAGTGAGACTGTCCCCAGAAGTTCTACTTTCCAAACAGAACAATATTTCCCAGACATATAAAATGGCAGCCACTCAGCAGTTTGCATAGATTTGGCTGGGAAAACTGCCTGCTGCAAGACATGTATCTGAACACCTGCAGTTGGGAGGTACCCCACACCTCAGCCAAATCCATTCAGTTCATCTCCAATGTAAAGAAATGTTTTCAATTCACACTGGATTCAGTGGTAACTCGGTACATCCAAATAGATTTGCTTTCGTCATCTTTTTCTCTATATATCTGAGAGTGATGTGAATTCAACAAATTGAAGCAATTCTTTAGCAAAATCTACTGGGAGATCATCTGGGTACTTCTGACACAGATGTTTGATACCTTCACTGACTTTGAAACTTGAAATATTAGGTGAAAAAATTGTCAGTACACTAAAGGTTTTGTCAATATTTTTGGAAGCCTCAATCTGATGTTCTAATGAACTCTTCAGTTTGACAATGGTTGTGATGAAGGTATTAACTCTAAAGGCCTCCTTGTCACTGAATGAGTGAGCAGTTGCATCATCGCATGTCTTCTGTCTTTTGCAGCATTTGCCTGACTTATACTCATGGTTTGCAGTCCCCTGAATTTCATACTCATCAGAACTATCCCGTATTTGTGATAGAACAGTTCCACGACTCTTCATTAGATTTACCGCAGTGGAAAGGTCAATTTGAGCACTTTGCAAGCTTAGACTGCACCTGCTGAATGACTGAAGTATATCATTCCAGACCTGTCACAAAATACCAGTTTCCAAAGTGCTCATTGCATCACTCAGGATCTTCGCATCTTTTCTTGTTGCTGATTTTTGAGATTCATCATCCTTGATGCTCTCTAGTGCTTCAAGGATGGTGGCGTATCCCAGAAGAACTGCATTCACAGCTTCAGCATTGGCACTCCACTGTGCCTCTAAGAGTGATTTGGACAACAGGCATCCCTTTGGTAGTGAATCTCTAAGAATCATCCAATGACTAGTTGATGCAGAGAAAAATTTTAAAAATTCTTGGACAAATCCAAAATAATAATGCTTCAACACAACAGTCCATGGCAGACTGGGCAACAAGGTTGAGTGAGCGTGCAACATATGGTATGTAATCAACCAAAACATTGTGCTCTTTTAACTGTGCCTGCATCCCTGAATATTTGCTGCTCATATTGCTTGCATTGGCATAGCTTTGGCCACAACAAAGGCTAATGTCAATCCCATTTTCGGTGAGGAAATCAAGGAGGTACAAGACAAGTTTCTCCCCTGTGGGGCTGGTGATGTTTATGAAGGTCATGAAATGCTCAACTGGTCTGCTGGGTAGCACATAACGCAAGATGACAGTCAGCTAATCTACATGTGACACATCCGGTGTTGAGTCGACGGACAGTGAAAAAAAAATCCCACATCTTTAATCTCATCTACAATGGCTGATAGCGTCTTCTTTGCAGCAGTGCAATGAATTAATCACAAATCATCTTTGATAGATATAATTGTATGGCCTTTTCCACAATTTGCATGTTTATTGATGTGCTGAGCTAAGAAAGGATCAAATTTAATGATTAGCTCTAGATGCCAAGGTAATTGCCATCATGTTTCAATCCAGCAGTCTCATCTGAGCCACAGAATGGCAGACCACACTCAGCAAGAAAAACTATGGTTTCAACTATATGCCAGGGAACATTCTTCCAATAAGCACAAGCTTCCAAAAACTGGTTTTCCATTTGCATATCTTTCGGGCATGGTAGCTGCTAACGAACACTGTATGATGCTGCTCACTCATTGCATGATTGGTAATGCATGTAGTATTCTTCCAATTACTGAAGGCTTTGCAGAACATTCCCCATTTTTTGGTATCAGAAAACAGGTGGCAATAAAAACAATACATTATCTTCTTAGAAGGCGAATAGATGAGCCATGTCACTTGCCAATCTGTTTGTTAGGCTTCACATATTCAAACATTATTTGGTCAGATAACAATTCTGATTGGTGTACTCTCGCTTTGTCAATAAAAAGTCAGCATCTAGATTCTGGCATTTCTGTGGGCCCTTCTCAATCCGATATGCAATGAGATCTTGAGAAGTCATGTCCCATTCGCTTGAATTGCTGGAGAAGGATATTTGGAATGGAGGGCCTACAGTAGGGCCTAAAAATAGGAAGGCCTAAGGCTATAGCCTTATTAGCCTATGGGTTAATCTGGCCCTGATTAGACAGCATCTGGGCTAACTGTGAAACATGTTCTGCCTGTGAAAACCACCTTTTGTTTATCACCTAGCATTTCAAGTAAGAACTGAAACTTTTCCTCTTAAAAAACCAACCACACAAACAAAAAACAAAAACAGTCACAGTAACCACCAAAATCACGAAGAAAGTAAGAGGAAAAGACAAGGAGCACAGATCAGTTGGCAGTGTAATCTCCCTGTATTTTATATATGACTTAGTTGTCTCCTGGTGAGTTTAGTGATTTCAATGTCATATTCAGGTGTGGATAGATGAAAGGAGGGGCAGAGGCCATCTTTTTGTTATGATTGTAGCATGCCCAGTACAGTGGGGTCCTGGCCCAGAGCTGGGGCTCCTAAGTGCCACAGCAGTACAAATCATAAATAAGAACTTGGTTTAGGTTCCTAAGTCAGTTATAGCTAGGCTTGGCAGAATTCAATTTCTTTTTATAACTTTGACGGATAATATCAAGGTTCATTTTAAGCTTTTAAAATATTTTATCAATTAAAATTTTTATAGTTTTGGAAAATTTGTGGGGGTAAGACAATAAATGGGATTAGACAATTATTTAATGACAGTGGAAGTTGAGATTCAAATAGTTAAAGCTTTATAACCATTAAAACACAAATTGTCAATGTCGTGTCAAAATATACAAAGTAAATATCCTTAAATCATCTTCTAATAAGTTGTTAAGAAGCATTTTTCTTACCTTGCCTATTTGGAATTTTTTATTATAATCGATAGAAATATTTTAAAATCAATTTACATGTATATGGTGAAATCGACATTTGCCAACATTTACAGCTAAAAATCAAATCCTTCCAAGCCTAGTAATAGCATAGACATCACTACGCTCATGAGCAAAGGTGTAAGTGTAACAGAGCCTTAGGTTGGCAGATAAGATACTATATATAACTCTTTTGTATGAAAATGGTTTAAAAATGAATTCCCATATGCACTTCTGGCTCCTACTCCTAGAATATCATTTCATTTTGCATTTTTTGCTTCTAAATCTGCTTTGAGGTGAGAAATTTTTCTCTAAATGGAAATTAAAGGAAATAATTTGATGTTTTTTTTAAAAACAACACAAATGTGTCTCTGTGAATGTCTGTCATCATCATTTTAATGATCATTTCAAAACATTGGTGTCTCTGAAGTTAGCTCCATTTCAGCCACCCCAGGCTAATTATTATGCAGTTTTAAGGAGTATAATTTTTTAGGTAGAAATAAAGGAATTTTTCTATAGTATCTCTGCAAAATGTAAGAACATCAGACATTTAATGGCAAATTAAAAAGAATCCACTGATACCCTGCAGCAAAAATATTAACATTCTGTATAAATACCTTTCTATGTAGTATATACAGCAGGTGTTGCTGTTTACTCCTCAACTGAAGATATCATCCCATGTATGACAGTGAGAGGCTCAGTGTGGAAAATCTGGGTTCAGATTGAGGGCTACTTGGCTTCAGTGCCGATGATTTGTTAAATCTGTGTCTAAAACTGGATTGGATTTCAAACCTGTCCCTTCCCATCCCCTTTCATATATTCAGAGTTCAAGGGTGCTCACATCCAGACCATTACTTTCAACCCATCACCAGTTTTTGACATCACATCCGGCTACCAAAGTGATAAAGATGAGATCATAAAGGCAGGAATAAGTTGGCAATCTCTTGAGGTGGCAAAGCTCCTGGATTTTGCTAAAGTGTCCTTAATAAATAAAAGGGGAGGGGGAGGGAAAGAAAAATTACATGGTATATGGACAGAATTGTTTCAAAATAGAGTAGGGCAGATTCTCAGACTGGCCCTTTTACGTCTAGGAATGCTGAACTGTAACCCCATCACAGTGGCTGGGAATTAGCCAGACATAGAGATTCCCCAGCCAAGCCACCTTTTTCCTGACCACATCCCCTAACGTGGGGGTGTAGGAACTGCTAGTCTGGCCCTGCACTAGCTGTTGATTAGCACACCTCAGAGGGCTCCTCAGGTAGCCAGTGGAAGCTAGATTTGGCAGCTGGTTTGGACCAAGAATCTGGGCTCAAATGTGTTTAGAGTGTTTGATGACAGAAGTGGCAGCAGCTTCTCTTTCAAGAAAATTATATTTCAGAAATGTGACTGTAAAAATGGCACCTCCTTACTCAGCAGATTGGCTTTTAGAATATTCTTAAGATTTATCTGCTTAATCTATTGATAAAACCAGGGTTTATTAGCATTTTATTGATGTGGAACCCATGCGGCTATGAAAGAGCGAGCTAGATTGTATTCTGCCTTGTGTTTTATCAGATAAATTGTAATTATTGAGTAATCTTTGTTATTGGTGGTGATAAGGAAGGCAAAGGAACACAGCTTGTGTTTTTAGCTCCTAGGCTGATTTTGCAGTGTCAGCTGTTAGAAATATCTTATTTTGAGTTGTAAAGTGAGAAAATTTTATACAAAAGTTAATTAAAGTGAATACATGTGGAACCCAGAAATGTCATTTTTACAGTCACATTTTGTGTATAACTACACTTTTTAAGAGGACAGTTTCACCTCAGCTTCCTCAAGGTATGATAAAAACAAGTTAATTCAAACAAGAATGCGATATTTCACCTGTTTGTCAATTTTCCCTCAAGAGTTGGCAGTCATACCACACCACACTTTCCACTATTATCGGGGGGGGGGGGGGAGGGAAATTAAAATAGAGGGACAAAAGTTGGAAAAAAGTTTGAGCAAAGACAAGCACCATTTACCAATACAATCATTGCCAACTTTTGATTGAAAAACAATATCTGAACTAGGGCTGTCGATTAATCATAGTTAACTCACACGATTAACTGAAAAAAAATTAATCGCGATTAAAAAAAGTAATCATGATTAATCGCAGTTTTAATTGCACTGTTAAACAATAGACTATCAATTGAAATGTATTAAATATTTTGGGTGTTCTTCTACATTTTCATATACATTGTATTCTGTGTTGTAATTGAAATCAAAGTGTATATTATTTTTTATTACAAATATTTGCACTGTAAAAATGATAAACAAAAGAAATAGTATTTTTCAATTCACCTCATACAAGTAGTGTAGTGCAATCTCTTTGTTGTGAAAGTGCAACTTACAATTGTAGACTTTTTTTTGTTACATAACTGCACTGAAAAACAAAACAATGTTCAACTTCAGAGCCTACAAGTCCACTCAGTCAACCTTCTAGTTCAGCCAATCGCTAAGATAAACAAGTTTGTTTACATTTACAGGAGATAGTGCTGCCCTCTTCTTATTTACGATGTCACCAGAAAGTGAGAACAGGCATCTGCATGGCACTTTTGTATCTGGCATTGCAAGGTATTTATGTGCCAGATATGCTAAAGAATCATATGGCCCTTCATGCTTCAGCCACCATTCCAGAGGACATGCTTCCATGCTGATGACGCTCGTTAAAAAAAAAAAGCGTTAATTAAATTTGTGGCTGAACTCCTTGGGTGAGAATTGTATGTCCCCTGGTCTGTTTTACCCGCATTCTGCCATATATTTCATGTTAGTGCTGTCTCGGATGATGACCCAGCACATGTTCATTTTCAGAACACTTTCACTGTAGATTTCACAAAACGCAAAGAAGGTACCAATGTGAGATTTCTAACTGACCCAAGGTTTAAGAATCTAAAGTGCCTTCCAAAATCTGAGAGGGACGAGGTGTGGAGCATGCTTTCAGAAGTCTTAAAAGAGCAACACTCTCTGGTGCGGAAACTACATAACCCAAACCAACAAAAAAGAAAATCAGCCTTCACCAGTGGGATCTGACTCAGATGATGAAAATGAACATGCATTGGTCTGCACTGCTTTGGATTGTTATTGAGCAGAACCCATCATCAACATGGACACATCCACTGGAATGGTGGTTGAAGCAAGAAGGGACATATGAATGTTTAGCGCATCTAGCACGTAAATATCTTGTAACATGCCATGTGAACACCTGTTCTCACTTTGAGGTGACATTGTAAACAAGAAGTGGGCAGCATTATGTAAGCAAATGTAAACAAACTTATTTGTCTTAGTGATGGGCTGAATAAGAAGTAGGACTGCGTGGACTTACATGTGCTGAAGTTTTACATTGTTTTTTATTTTATGCAGTTTTTTGTACATAATTCTACATTTGTCAGTTCAACTTTCGTGATAAAGAGATTGCACAACAGTACTCGCATTAAGTGAATTGGAAAATACTCTTTTTTTGTTTTTTTACAGAGCAAATACTTGTAATCAAAAATAAATATGTGAGCACTGTACACTTTTTATTCTGTGTTGTAATTGAAATCAATATATTTGAAAATATAGAAAACATCCAAAATAATTAAATAAATGGTGTTCTATTATTGTTTAACAGTGTGATTAATCCAGATTAATTTTTCTAATCACTTTATAGCCCTAATTTGAAGAGATTCATTCCATTCCTCTTTCTGATGGCATGTATTAATTTGTAAATAATGAACAAATCTGGCACTGCAGGAATAGTTAGAATTACCTGTATAAAAGAGAGGTCCAGAGCATTTTAATTGATAACACATCACTACAGTGTGATAATGTAATAATAATGCACATCACTGGAAGTAGCTGAGCTACTATGGTAAGTTATTGAGTGTGACTGGGATTTGGATCCTCCTTAGGGATCCTGTCTATAACTTTTTGAGAAATAAAGTGATTGGGACAAACAAAGCCAGCTTCTCTGTTAAATTTATTAAGCTATGGTTACTCAAAGAGCATAAAAGAATAATCTCAACATGGCTAATCTTAAGTGTTGTTAAAGTCCCTTTGTGGTTTCATTGACATAAATGTTTTATAGATGTAGTAATTGACAAGACAGTTGATATAATCAACATACATTGGGGACAAGCCAAAAACAGTATGAAAGAGAATCATGTAATAATAGAACAGATCTAAAGACATGACACACAGCTTAGCCTTTCCTTCCAGACACAGTTTTGAGCTCTGAGGCTGGAATTTCACACAGCTCTATATTCTCTAAGTTCGCTTCTGAATCCTCCCGTACAGTTTGTTCAGCTTAGAGCAGACGGACTGATAATAAGTCATGCTGTCTAGCTGCTTCGTTGTTGTGTGCACCTGTGCACTATCAACAGCATGTGGTAGCACACACACTGGCCATTCTGTGAATCTGGAATTCAGGTCAATGGGCATGTGCTGCAAACGTTGTTACAAAGCATCTGAAAGAGAGAGACGTTGTTTGGTGCGGGGTGGGAAAGAGAGAGAATATGTCAATGGCTTTGCTGTTGTTTCAGCTGTCTTAAAAAACATGGCTTTCCCCCCTTAAATTCTAGCTGTTGCAAAGCTGCCTTCAGTATCTAGTACTAAACCACCCACCCACATGCTCAGCCAGGATTCTAATGCCAGTAATAATGACAGCCTTTTTGTGAAGTTCTTTATGCATCTTTATCAAGATCACATATGCTTTTGCAACTTGAACCTTATATTTGAGGTTTGTTGTGAACCAAAAAGCTTGCTAAAATGGAGAGGGAGGAAACCCACAATAGCCAGGTTTTTTTCAGTGACTCCTGGAGAAGTTCTTTTTTCATCATCTTAGGTTGCTTTGATAGTTCCTTCCAGGACTCCGTTGTCTTAAATGTTGTCCAGCAAAGCCTTGCTCTCAGACTTATTTGGTGTCTGTTAGCACACCCAATGTATGGGATGTATAGGGATGTTCCCAACGACCCACCTTATCCTTGCCTGCCTTTGCCTCGTGTGGACAAGACATTTAGGAGGCATAATTTTAATTCTTTAAAGAGGTATAACATAAATAAGACTTTTACTAAATTTATTTCCTTGTTTCCTAGCCTTTTCCTTTAAGTTGTGCTCATATTTTATACTGTTCCTTTTATTCCATCTTTAAAAGCTTTCATTTATTTTCCCCTGTAAAGTTTTTCTTACTAATTTTTCAGAGCCTGCTTGCCTGGTAATGCATGCGTTTGATATCTCAGTCTTTTCTTCTTGACTACTGTGATGGGCTAGGCTTGCCTGTTGCTACTAGAGGCTGTCTCTCCAGCTTCTCCTTGGCATGTTGTACTGATCTCTGCATCTTTTCAAAGGCTGCTTTGTGAAGTAGGAACAGAATGGGGAGGTGCTTTGATTTCTGCCATAACATCAGTGCTGCTCCTCTAATGGTGCTTTAGAAGACTGCAGGTTTCTTCTTCTATGGTAGCAAGTACAAACCTGAGCAGCCACTTGATGTACAGTCTGGCTTCCAGGGCTGGCCTTACTATGAGGCAAACTGAGGTAGGGGGGCGCCACTAGGACCCAGAGTTTCAAAGGTTTGGCCCAAGCGAGGGGGCATCTCTGTCATGTAGTTTAGCTGGTTCTGAGTCTCTTCAGAACAGGTCAGTGGTGTGCATACATACTGACCAACCTATGACAGTATAATGCAGTCTAATAAAAGGTCAATATCAATGGAGTTGGGGCAGGAGGGAAACACGTTACTGCTTTCTTTGAACAAGATCATGGTTTCCATCTATTGTTTTCCAGTCTTAGAGGCAAATAATCTATTTAAAACCACAGTTTCTGAATATATTTTACCTCCTATTCCTACAAGTGCTAACTAGCATTATTGTAAGTGAGGGTGATTAGAAGGGGTGGGCAGGACTAGTTATTTTTGTTCAGTTAGCTGAATAGTTGTATTTTGTATATTGACAGCTTTTTGTGTATAGTCAGTCTCACTGTTGCATTACATTGAGTTTCCTCTGGGTGTGTGGTTCTTTCACACAGAAATAGGGGAGAGAAAACATTTTAACAGATAGGAAAATGTGACTGTAAACCCACAGAAACTGGCAAGGGGACCCCAGGGAAAGTGTACTACCTGGAACTGCTCTAAGCTTTTTTTTTTTTTTAATTGACTGGGTTTCAGCTTGATGGTGTCCCTTTAAGCCTGCTGCTGTTTCTTTAGAGCAGACATGGTCTTATATACAATGTGTTTGTATGCCCAGTTGGTGACCAGGAGGAAGAAGGTAGTTTGACAAAAAAGCAATTGATTTGTAACACTATGCACTTCATATGGAAGTGGTAAGTTAAAGTAGCATTTCTCTTGCACAAAGCAGATACTCACTTGTATCCCTTCAAATTTGTATTAGACAGTATTTTATCATTTAGAAGTGTCATATTGTTTCACTGAATAATGCAACATATTCTGACCCACTTTAATGTTGAAACATTGATTCACCAGTCAACATTTTAGAGCAAATTGAAATATTTGTTCTTGTCTTCAAGTAGACTACAAAACAAGAGCAGATGTTTACAAACATGGATAGCCCTCAATGGACTAAGATTCCCTTTCAGCATATATTGTAACTATCTAGTTTAATCTAATCGATCATATATCTAACTACAGTGTATCAAGTCTCTTATCTATCCCATACAAATATTATTATATTGTGTGTGACATTAGCATAGCTAATACTTACTATATGTTGTCATTGTTGAGTCTACAGGTTCGTGTGATACATTATAGTGCAAAGCCCAAATATTAGATAGGTGTAGCTATTGAAACTTATCCCTGTAATATGAACTAAAGGGGATAAAGGGTTCAGCAGGTGAGCTATAGGGCACATCTTCAAATACTCTATAAAAGAAAACAACATGTCCCAGCATTTTTTATATAGGTCTCTTTTCAGGCTAGGCAATTTCTCCATTGAGAGAACCCCCAAACTTTTATTAGCCATCTGTTTGTCATCAGTGTGTACTGGTCTTTCCATTCCACAGCAGTTAATGCTCTGGCAGCAAGGAGAGGTTGAAACCATGGCTTGGTTCCTGAAGAATCTGCTTGTGTTACAAATGGTTCTCCCAGCTAAAACATAGACTAGCTGGTTGAGGAACCTTAAGCGGAGTATTTTTAGCCTGCTGCTCCAGTAATTAGGCATGCAGATGCATTAACAGCAGCAGAAAATGTACTCAAGTGACTGCATTGTTTGCTGGCTGGAGCACTAACTGTGTTTATAAATTTTCAAATTATGGTACTGGTTACAACTCATTGCTAGCAAACAGTCACTATCTCTTTATTTCCGTAGAAGATGAAATGCTGTTTTGTAGGGAACTATTTATATTGATTTTAGATTAAGGGCTGTAATTATTAACACAATATCTTTTCATATTGCTGTGTTGAATCATGAGACATAGTTATACTCTGGACAATTTGTGTGTGTTTGTAGCAAGAGGTATTCGTTACCCTGACTCTTAAGTAGAGCATGTGACTGATCATATTTAAAGGTCCAGATTTTGCTTGGCCATTGTATGGGTAGGGGATGGGCACAAGGAGCCCATTGCACAAGGCCAGGCAGAATTGCTGTCCCTGCACTATCCTGCACCATGCTAGTGACCCTGGGTGTCAGCTACAATAACAAAGGGTGGACTATGGCCCCATGCACCAACCAGTGGAGCTGAGAGGTTACAGAAGCGAGTGTGCCATGCACCTTCCTAAAAGGCATATTCCCCATGGTGTAAAGGGAGCTCTGGGACCCATTGTGCCTTCTTTATTATTATAATTATTTATTATTTGTATTACTATAGCACCTAGGAACCCTAGTCATGGATCAGGACCCCATTGTGCTAGGCACTATGCAAACACAGAACAAAAAGATGGTCCATGCCCCGAGGGGCATACAATCTAAGTATAACACAAGAGAGAACAGATGGATGAAAGACAGACAGGAGTACAAGGAAACAATGAGACAGTATTGGTCAGCATGACCAGCTGTGGTCTCTGCACAACTAGCAGCCTAGTTGTTGTCATGTTTTATATAGGAATCACAGCACTGAGGAGGGATACCTGAGGTAGTTTTGCAGATGTTTATGAAGAGTCCCTCCCAAGCCTGTGGGGCAGACTGAGAGAAAGCACAAAAGTGTTTGCTTGAAAGCTGAACAAGTGGGCAGTGGAGGCATGGCATCCAGTCAGAGATGAGTTTCAACAGCACATTAGGAAATAATAGAAGATATGTAAGGTGTGGATTGACTATGTTGGGCTTGAAAACGAATACAAGCAGCTCATATTTGAGACATAATGGCTTTTGGAGCTGCCATTTCTACCCTTACACTCTTCCCAGTGTGATGCAGCTCTACTCAGGGCTAGGATAGATAAGCACAATCACACCCTCAATACTCTAATCTTTACTTTCTACTTTTGTTTGAGTTAAGAGCTTACACAGCATGAGAGAGGCTATTCCCTTAATGCAGGGGGTAGTAGGAAATATCACAATGCTCAAAAGTGCCCCTTCCTGACAGATTTCCACTTCAATTTTACAGGCCCACATATTTGAGCTGCTGTTCAGAGAAGCAGTTGGATTTTTCGGCACGTATGCAGATTGAATCGCTGTGCTTTTGAGGTTTGCCCATCACTTGTTCTAGCTACTTGCCACCATGCTAATTATTACCCATCTAAAATCTTGCATAGCTGAGATAATTGTGCTGTCATCTCTCTCTTTCTCTCTCACCCACTGACATTTAGACCACTTATATTTCTACAACTTAAAAGTAGTTAAACTGTAGTATCAAGTGTGTATTCTGAATTATCTGTCAGAATTAATGGGTTGGTTTACCCACAAGTGAGTCATTTCTCAGTATGTAGAATCTAAACAGGAAGGGCATATTTTAGTACCTACACACTGCTCTAGGCATAATATTATATTGATGTGCAGCACAGCTTCTTTAATAAGATCATTGTGGGAGTAGCTTGCATGTGGTAGATGAATAATATGCAGATGATATTTGCAGTTGACAGCAGCCATCCCACAGATTCATACTGCACTTGTGCTTAATTTTTTTTTTCTGGGGCAGCACATACACAAGCAGCATCTCATATGCTCTTAATCAGGATACAGTGTGCATTCTCCCCCATGAGAAAACAGTGCCATGGTCCAATCATCACACAGTTCTTCTCTGATTCCTTGGCGGTTTCTTTATAATGCTACTCTTGGAGCTAGAGTTCCCTAGTCTTCGTGCAACGGGAATACAGAGATTGTGCTAGTCCCAGGCATAGGGAGGAAGAAGGTGGAGGGGTGAGACTGCTCCTTAGCACCCTCCTGCCAGCACTCTTATGCTCTTGCAGAGATACCCACAACGGATCTTAAAATAATAACTAGCAAAATTTGGAATGAAGTTTAAATGCACTTCCTAGTTTAATGTAGTGCACACATCCAGATTGACCAATTTAATGTTAGTATTCCCTGCTTATAGCTAGACATTTAGGACAAAAAATTTTTTATGAGTGCCCAACTAAAAAACATCTTATAGAGGCTTGATTTGCATGGGGTTGAGTGCTTCCCCGCACTTTCCGAACATTAGACTCTTTTAAGGAGTCACAAGTTTGGCACCCAAAATCACTATTCGTCGCCACTAAAAATCTTGGACTGAAGTCTGACATGGCTCAAGTTATTGATCCTAGTATCACTCTTAGCCAGAACTGTTTGAAAAAATTGTTTTAAATAAAAGCATTTTGTTTGCATTGTTTACACCATTTATCTACAACTCCCCCTTTCTTCACCCCATTTTTTATCTGCCTTGTTCTTATCTATGGTGTATGATTGGATTGGGATAAAATAAAAATTGACTTGATTTTTGATCTAAAATTTGAACCAAATCTAAATCAAATCTTTGATGTCAGAAAAACTTTGGTGAGCTTTTGAAATACTGTTTTTTCCCTGGTCTGCCATTCTGAGTTCCAATCAGGAGGGAATGTGCCAAAGCATCATGAAAGAGGCTGATCTTGTAATAGTTAATTTTCTGGCCCATGAAGTCCTGGAAATATCATAAGAACCTATTCTTGTGAGAATTCTAACTCAATTAGGAAAACTCATGACATTCACATAAACACCCAGACTTGTGGTATATATTGAACCCTAACTTCTTGGGGTTTTAGTCTGATCTACCTATATTCCTCTCACAATACAGACAAGAGCTTTAGGAGTATCTTTTAGGTAGGACTGATGAGATCCGTTTTTTAGGTAATTGTGTGAACGATCAGCCAGCCCTAGAGGAAAAATTCATCAACCTGCACCTTTGAAAAAAGTTTGCTTTATGACCAGATAGAAATTGCTTGTTGTGGTTGGAAACACATGCAGTTTGAAAAGGAGTACTTGTGGCACCTTAGAGACTAACCAATTTATTTGAGCATGAGCTTTCGTGAGCTACAGCTCACTTCATCCGATGCATACCGTGGAAACTGCAGAAGACATTATATACACACAGAGACCATGAAACAATACCCCCTCCCACCCCACTGTCCTGCTGGTAATAGCTTATCTAAAGTGATCATCAAGTTGGGCCATTTCCAGCACAAATCCAGGTTTTCTCACCCTCCGCCCCCTCACACAAATTCACTCTCCTGCTGGTAATAGCCCATCCAAAGTGACCACTCTCTTCACAATGTGTATGATAATCAAGGTGGGTCATTTCCAGCACAAATCCAGGTTCTCTCACTCCCTCACCCCCCTCCAAAAACCACGGGAGGATAGGGGTGAGGGAGTGAGAGATTATCTTTGATTATCTTAACATGATTAACATGGCCAGGATTTCACCTGAAAGCTGAAATTAATAATATTAATCTGTATTACTAACGTTACTAATATGTATTCAAAGTCGCATGGGCGATGTGCATCTAATGAAGATAGTGGGATGAAGGAATGATCTTCAGAGCTTTCAAAAAATGATCACAGAGGGACTCTGAAACAGAAATTAGTGACGGGAACTGACCTCCATGGACACTCCACAAACACCACACACGATACTCACAGACTGGAGGATTTCTTCCATTTTTTTTTACATTTTAGTGAAGTACGTGCATATCAGCCCCAACCTGGCTGGTTATGTGTGTGTGTGTGTGTATGTATACACCTTCACCACAAACCTGAGGGTATTTTGACTGCTTCACTATATATAGTGATATATATATATATATATAGTGAAACAGTCAAAATACCCTGACGTTTGTGGATTCATTTTAGCAATTACCATAGTAGCTAGGCACCAGTAGACTGATTTTCAGATGCACTGAATATTAGCTTCAGTGGGAGATGCAGGTGCTCAGCACCCCTGAAAATCAAACTACACATTTTTAGAATGATTATATGCTTGCCTTCCTATTTGATCTTCACTGTCTTTCTGTAATATCTTCCTCCTGCCCTGTAAATGAAAAGCTGCTGATGTGAAGATGTGAAGATGGACAACATTTCTTTGGCTTGTGATCAGGTTTCTGTCTGAGGGCTAATAGGATCAAGAAGATGGTCATGCCTAGGAACACATCAGCAAGTATCCCAGCTGAGATAACTGAAGTTGTACTCTTTCGTGTCTATGGGCTGTGAATGGAAATTTTCAGGAGAGCAGACACTAATCTATATGTCATTTGCACTTTTATTCTCTCAGCCTGTGGTATTTGCAGAGGGAGCATCTCTAATTCTTAGGCCTGCGTAGGGGAGAAAGTAGAAATATCCTCAGGTAATGCAAGACAGAATTATTTAAAAAAATATATATTTTTGGAACATAAGGTGCACATGGCATCCTGGTCTTAAACAATGTTAATTATTTATTTGTGTGGTCTCTTTTTCTTTTAAATAAATACTCCAGAGCTCATAAAACTGTCACCACCTTGAAAAAGACACTGGTACAGATTCCCCATTCCATCCAAACTATGTGTACAGTAGGAAGGAAGGGTGTATGTACAAGGTGTTGTCACAGGATGTGACTACACTGGTCGTGCCCTTGCTAGCTGAATGTGGTACTGCAGGCATTCCCCCTTAGCAGCTCACTTCTCCCTTAGCTGGTCCCTTTCTCCCTCCTGTTAGTTCTCAGGCTCAGAGTTCAGCAGACCAGCTTTTGACTGATGGAGTCTGCCCTAGGGAGGAGGCAGGCAGCATTTTTGTGGGTCCCCTTCTCCTAGCTCATCCCCCAGCTGGTTGGGTGAGAGGAGAGCCTTGACCATCCTCTCTGCCTGTCTCTGAAAGACACTGACAGGTTTCCTCACAATCACTGCTTATTCCTGGGACCACTTTCTCTCTCTCCCTCTCTCTCTCTTCCTCTCAGACCTTTCAAAATCTTAATACGGCTACGCCACATGATGGCTTTACACCACCTTAGCACCTCCCTGCCTTCTTGGGCTTGCCAAGTACTCACATAAGTTAGAGTAATCACGGGGCTGCTCTATCTTACACTTGAATGCCATGCCCTTCAAGGGACCTGGCTGGCAGTCGAGAATACCTGGAGCACAGCAGTTCTCTGGCCATAACCCTAACATTCCCACTCCACCAGGGCCTGCTGGTGTAGGAGAAGTGTAGAGGAAAAGTGTAGGGCCATTCTTCCAGCTCTGCACTAACCAGAGAACCCTCTAGAGCTGGGATTATTCCTCAGGGGCTCTTTACACTGTTTTGCAGAGCCTTTACATACAGGAACAGAACATGTAATTGGGCTCACCTTATTAGACCACTTTGGATGGGCTATTACCAGCAGGAGAGTGAGTTTGTGTGTTGGGGGGCGGAGGGTGAGAAAACCTGGATTTGTGCTGGAAATGGCCCAACTTGATTATCATACACATTGTAAGGAGAGTGATCACTTTAGATAAGCTATTACCAGCAGGAGAGTGGGGTGGGAGGAGGTATTGTTTCATGGTCTCTGTGTATATAATGTCTTCTGCAGTTTCCACAGTATGCATCCGCTGTAGCTCACGAAAGCTTATACTCAAATAAATTGGTTAGTCTCTAAGGTGCCACAAGTACTCCTTTTCTTTTTGCGAATACAGACTAACACGGCTGTTACTCTGAAACCAGTTACTGAACAATTGCTTACTTTCTTATTTTTACCATCTAGTTATGAAACAAATCAACTGGAATATAAGTATTGTACTTACATTTCAATGTATAGTACATAGAGCAGTATAAACAAGCTATTGTCTGTATGAAATGTTAGTTTGTACTGACTTTACAAGAACTTTTTATGTAGCCTGTTGTAAAACTAGGCAAATATCTAGATGAGTTGATGTACCCTTGGAAGACCTCTGCGTATCCCCAGGGGTACACGTACCCCAGGTTGAGAACCAATGCCTTAAACTATCAAAATACAATATGTTTCACTCTGTACAATAATCTTGCAGCAGAGTGTCAACAAATATTGCTTGGCAATGTCCACACAAATCTGTTGTCATGGCAACCGAATCCCTACTCACAAGAAAGGAAGGTAAACATATGGTAGAAATAGCATGCTACTCCAAGAACATTTCCAGGATCACAATTCTCTTTAAAAACAAAACAAACAAACAAAAACTTAAATCAAAGAGAAGTCAACTGTACAGTCTTACATTTTCATTTTTAAATTGATATAAAAGGTAAATTTTCACAGCTGGGTGTCAGCTTCAATTATTTCCAGCACCATGGAATTGAGAAGCATGGGCTGGGGTGTGGCTGAAGAGGGGGGCAGCTGGGACCTGTCTTCTGTGTTTGTCCAAACTGATTTGAACCTTTTCCCCAAGGTTTGGGTACAATCACTCAGCTATTTATACAGGCAACAATTTAGACTTGCATCTGATTCAAAATAGTTAGGACCTGGATTGCTCATGCTTAAACATATGAATGAAGTCTGAGAGATGTACAAGAAACTAAAGGTGGGGAACGCTTTAATATTTAGAAACTCATATGAATAAGGGAAGTGGGTGAGACTGGGATGTGTTTGTATATATTGTGGGTATGAACGATTGACATATTATACATATGATATTCCATCCACACCGTACTCACTATTGAAAACAGGTCATAAGACCTTCAAATATTTTGGAAGTGCGTGTTTAAAAACTTAGAGATTCTGGGTGGATGAAAGATGGTATGGAGTCCATTTAGAATGATTTTTCCTTAAAATCCATCACAGGACTGTATGGTAGAAGGGCATTGCCCTGGCACCACAGACCTCATTTGGTACAGAACAGCAGCGTAGTTGGAGCAGCTGTAGAATTAGAGCTTTTCAAATCGCTCATAAGAAAACCCCAAACCACAGGGAATTTGACTAGTTTGGGTGCAAAGTAAAAACTCAGATTTGATTTGTTGATAAGATCTTCATGAATCATTCAAGGAACCTCGCACAGGAGAAATTCACTTTTACATGGTTTCCACATAAACCTAACCTTTCCATCTGGGTTTTATTTTGATATTTTGGACTCGTTCTAACTTGTGAGAGGGTGAACCCACACACTGAATCAGAAGAAAGTGTCCTCAGAAGGGGTGGTCAAAATTTTTCCATTAAAACTGTTTTTTGACCAAAAAAAAAATGTGTTTTGACTAAATAAGGGGAAAGTGACCACTTTCTGCAGAAAATTTCTGCTTTTCATAAAAGCCCAAAAAACGGAGAACAGAGAAGTTTTCAGTTTTTTCCTGAAAACCTTTTGATTTTTGAGTTCTCAATTTTTTGCTGAAAAGTAGAATTTTCCACAGGGAGTTAAAAAAACAAAACATTTTCTGCCTAGGTCTGTTTCTCAGAAACTCTTGGGGAACAAGGCCATTGAGCTTCACTGATCTAGTACGTGTCCTCTGCTTTTGACACATCCAGAGGATTCCTTCATGTACAGGAGTGGCTTGACTTGAGATAGAACCATGGCTGGACTTCTTACTTAAAATGGGATATCAGAGCTCTCTTGAGAGGGTTGAGCTTGAATGGCACTATTGTTTTTTTTTCACTTTTGCTTGAGCGTGTTTGCTACTGGAAAGAACTGATAGTTTCAATGGGATGTTAATCTCAAGCAGAGCAAGGCTGTTCTGTGGGAATGCCAGAATGTTGCAAATCATTTTATTTACAGGATTTTGTCTTGTGAACTTGAGGTTAAGTGGCAGCTTTTGATTTCAAGCATTATGTTAATTTGAGTTGAGATGATGAGAGGGCAACATCTTGCTAGTTTTGTAAGACATGTCACTGTCCTATGTTTGTGTGTGGTTTACTTTCTCACTTGACTAGTTCTCACAGTTGATTTTTAACCCAATCAACCTACAAGCTTTACATTCATTTTAATTTGTAACCCTTATTAGCCGAGGGCTACTTTCAGTCTTTCTCTCTCCCCTCCTCTCTGATACTCCTGCATCTCCAAACAGATGCCAGTCTGCTCCTGCTGTTTCTAAGCTTTCATCTTAGTGTGTTCCATGATGTTTCATCATTCCCAATTTGTATGTTTATCAGATTAGACTCAACTAAAAAAGATCATTAGTACAATATGATAAAGGTGATAATAAAATAGATGTATTAGGTTTATGGGGCATTATAGCTAAATTACTGTATTAAAGTCTTTGCCATTGCAAACTGATTTAATATTCCTACTTTGTGGCAATTTTTTAAATAAAGCAAGAAATATGTAGTTTGTTTGCAAAAAGAGCGTTATGTTGCATATTTTATAACGCTGATATTCTAAAATTGATATCATACTTGCAACATTTTATTTACACTGATACAGACATTTCCATTGTAAATTGAAAGCACTTTATAATTCTGCCAGTAAAAATGGTTTTTGCTCTAGGAGGAAATTCTATTCCAAAATTTCTAAAAATCACTTTTTTGAGAGCTGCAACTGTGATTTTTCAAATACATAATACAAAACTTTGATATTTTGGAGGATATTTTAAAAACTGAACAATTTTCAAAACAAGTATTGGCAAGTACAGCAATCAATTCATCATATAAACCACTGGCTTCCCTTTTAAAACAATTTGTTTTTCTATAAACGCGATCTTTGTCATCCAGAATATCTAACAACTAAACTAAACTATCACATGGACAAATGCATCCTCGGGTGAGGTTCTCTATCCTATTGTCCTTGAGGAGAAAAGAACAATATTATTATAGGTCCTCTCCACCTTTAAAAAGATGGTGAACAGATGGCATATACTTCCAGCTGAAGTGGAGAACTCAAGTAGTAAAAACCAGCTGACTGTGAATTTGAATCTGCAATGCCCAATTTGTGAATGGCTCAGTTTAGTCACTTGTGTGTTCCCCTGCAGAGAGAGCTTACAGAATGTTTGGGTTTTTTATAAGGCTAAACAAATTAATGCCCTGATCTTCCATTTATAAATACTGGCACAGTGGTCTACCCATATGGATCATAATGAAGGACAAAAAGAAGGATATTAGTTAGACTACCGTTCTAGTCGTTTGGATGAACATGTTGGGTGAACATGTCTTTCCTCCCCAATTAGCTGTGTTATACTTGAATGGGAATGTTTTTACCCAATACTAACACAAAATATAAAATGATTAAAATTATCTTTTCTACAAAAGTTTTATATAGTTAACCCATATGGAAAAATAATGTCAGAATTCTTAGCAAGCAGCTCCAGACATGAGGCTCAATCTCTGTGTCTGCTCTTTCATGTTGTGTGATAAAATTCTAATTATTCCAATGATGCTAAAATTCACTGCAGGATTGCAAAGTATGTACCAGACCCAGCATTAGCCCTTGGGTATGCTGTTTCAAATCCATTACCAAATCTAACAATAGAGCTGATGATATTATTGCAGAATTGAACTTCATCAGTTTGCATTTCAAAAGAACTCAGCTAAAGGTCTGATAAAAATTTTAAAATATCTAGAGAGCAGTTTAATGAGAATAGTCCAACTATGTGGTTAAATAGAACAATGAAATGGATGGAGGACTGAAAGGTCAATTGTTAGGAGAAACTATTAGCTCCAGTGGCTGTTCTGTCTCATGTAGTTTGTTCCCCAGATCAAATTAACATATAGACTATATGTGACCTCTACTAAACTCCATTGTAAGCTAAAACCAAATTTTCTCCTAGAGGGGTTTGTCCCCATAATGATGATTTGGACATTCCATGAGGCAATGCCAGCTGCCCTGATCAGTTCTCAGCAGCTGCGGGAATGTTTCTCAGTCTAGAGGGAGTGCTTATGGGAGATGATGCTTCATAAACAGCATTTTCTTCTGTGAGAAAATACTTGTGTGGTTGAGCAGACATCATCCTGCACAACCACATACTCAAGGCCTCATGCAGTGGAGGAAGAAGGGTTTTTCTTTTCCAGGGATTGATGGAAAGGCCCTCACTCTCCCCTTTTCCTCTATCTTTGACTCCTCTCCACTTATGCTAACAGAGCAGAGATTTATGTCCCTTTTTCAACTGATTTTTGGCATAAATATGGAAATGGCCCTTCTTTTCGTGTATGGTAGAAATGGCCACGCATCGTGAAAGTGTAGAAATCAGAAAGAGATTTAATATAGTGGACCCAAGTAGCTTTCAAATGGCAGGAGACAGCCATTGGAAAATTCCCTTTTCATGGCTGAACTCTCCACCCACAGAAAGATGGCCTCCTGCCACCTCAACCCAGGCTTAAAAGGAGAGAGGGGACATGGGAGGGAGCATGGAGGAGCAGAGATCCATTATACCTGATGGACCTTACATTGGTCATGGAAGTGAGAATAAGTTGTGTGCTTCTCTAGCTTCCACCAGTGTGACTGAAGTTCAGGGAGATGTAACTGGATCCTAATGCCCTCCCTATCACCATCATCTCCACCCTGTCTGAGTAGAGCTCACATGGATGGCAGCATTGAGCCTAGTATGTTTAATTGGGAAAAAAACCTGATACCTGACTCAAAGTTTCTATTGTTATCAGCACTTATGAAAGTGGCTCCAAGGATCATGAGAGAGGCAGTCTGCTGTGGCTGACTGGGCAAGAGTAGGGAGCAGGTGGGGAGGATGATATCTCAATTAATCACTGTTTGATGGCAGGAAGACAAGTATCATTTGGCAAGACAAGTGCAAAATATTTTTGTCTTTTCATCCTCATATTTGTTGGATTGACAGGAACTTAGTATGGGGAAAAGCCAACCCATAGTCTGTTTTATTCCAGCAGTCACTAGCAGAACTCATACACAACTGACAGCCTTTACTGAAAGTTCCCTATTCTTCTGAATGAAAAGCAAGTTGAAAATCCAAGTGAAACGTACACAATTGGAGTAGTTTCTGATTTCTCATTTGAAGCTAGTTTTCTCTATTGATCATTGTTTCTGCAACATGTGACTTGGTTCGGTGAATATATTGTTTTCTTTCCAAAAGTGCTGAATTTTTTTTTTAAATACAGCATATTTGGAAAATTTAACTTTGGGCTTTTTCCTAGTCCCTTATGTATGTCTATATATAGGTGACGAATAAAAATCTTCTGCATGCTTGGAAGCAGTGCCAGATTTAAGACCATCATTCTTTGCAACATTTTGCAGATGTCCTGAGCTACCTATTTTTCACTGGCATTCAAACAGTTTCTAAGAACAGTAGGAAAAATATACTTTTCTGATGTCTGTGGAAGAGCAAACTGCCATCCCAATGAGAGTAGCATGGTATGCCATTTTTTATTTCACAAGCAGAAAGAATTCACAGAGTAGCAGGATCTAACTCATAATTCACAAACAAGCTGAATGTGTTCAGCTAACTATCTTTAATGATGGCTGAATAGTCCAAATAAATAAAGTCTACGTATAGCAGGGTGCATGTGATCATGGCTCTGGCCACTGGGGAACTGAACCCAGGCCATGAACATGATATTCTGTGGCTTGAGCCAAAGGTCTAGATCTGTTAGCTAGGGGTCAGCAGCAGAGAAGATTCAGAAACATTATTATATGATCCAGTAGAGAGAAGGGAAAAAAGACACCTTCAGCCAGTGTGTTACTTGCAGACATAATTCATGTATCTTTGTAGATTGTCTGTATTGTGTATGTATATCTGACTCAAAGAGGCTAGCTACCTCTGACGCCTTTCTAGTCTCTGAGTGCAAACTCTCAGGTGTTTGTCCTCTTGCCATTACCTGTCACAGAGTAGAATATCATGATTCGTCCTCTCTTAGACCAGCAGCTGGCTCTGATACCATGCATTTACCAACTGTGTATTATCCTGCAGTTCCAAACTCAGTTTCAGGCACCTGCGTTTCCTTTTTTGGAAGCCAGTGGCACTGATATTTGCCAACAGCCTTTTAAAATCAAATTTAGCATCTCACAGTTACAGGGCTAGCTGCACCTCTGTCCCCTTACTGGTCTCTCTGAGCATACCCTGTCAGGCCTTGTGTCTTTATCTCTCCTAGAATGGAATTCCATGATTCTCCCACTGTTAGACCAGGCCCTGGGATACAGTATCTAGTGTACTTAAATTCTTACCCTGCAGGTCTGATTGGGTTTGGGCACCTGTGGTTCTTCCCTTCTGGACTAGTGGTCCATATAGTGACCAAGCAGTCTTCGTAAAATGAAATGATTGTTTATTTTAGCAGTAAGACAAAGGTTTTAGAGAAAAAATGGATTTTAAAATAATCTTTACACACGTCTATCTTACCTAATGTACTAACATCCCATAATGGTGGCAACCTAGGGAGGCTTATCACTTTCAGATACTTTCAGGTGGTGCCTGAGTGTCTCCCCTAGTATGGTTCTCTCTGACACCCTTTTTAAGAGAGCTTGTGTCAACCACCCCCTGCCTTTTGCTCTCTTGGGTTCTTTACCAAATGGGTCATGCTTCCCCCACTGTTCAAACTAGTTTGGTGGCTGCCCAGGAGACTGTAAGTGCTACGCCACTGTAAGTGCTGTAGTGTAGGTGTAGCCCGAGTGTGCGCATGATTGACAGGATGTGAAAAAATGGAGAGTTACTACCCACTTCACAGTGACTAAGCCACGTGTGTGTCAGTTCTGTCCATTTTCTTTGTAAACTTTCACTGATGATCATTTCTATTCAGCGTACCTCATTTTGGCTGATTAACTTCTCACTTATCAGTGTTACTGACTCAGTACAGTTACTGAACTAAACGAAAACAGTTTGACGTTATGTATCCAGTTAATTACATGCCAGGCTGAGGATGGCCCTCCATAGGTGCACAACAGGGGATGTGGTGTGACAAGGAGAGGTCATAAGCGTCCCTTTCTCCTCCCACTTTGATCCTGTTTAGTGGTTAGCCTCAGTGTGGCAGGGTAGTATAGTACCTGTACACTGTAAGTGGCAGCATCCCCTGAAAGGGCAGCTACAGGGAGTTTGAGGGCAAAGCCATGCCCTCACCCCTCTCTACACTGTGTTGTTCAGTGAACAGCGCAATGGATGTGGGACCCTGACAACCATGATTCTGTTTCAAGCTCGGCCACTGCAGTTACATCAGTGATTGTAAAATGAAAGTATTGAATGTTTAGTGATACCCACTGTATCTCTCATTTAATCCCTATTTGCTAGGTATGAAATTCATCCAAAAAACTACGTGCTTCACTTGGATATTAGACATCTTGGGTTACCTTCTACTTACATGGCCATAGATATACTGTTTTCACCCTCTTCAGGGTTCCTCATTCTGGTACCTTGATTGTCTTCTTGTTTCTTGTTTTAGCCGTGCCATATAGACGTTGGGAGGCAACTTTCTCTTCTTCGTTGTTTCCCTAGTCTGAATTGTTGCTTTATGAAAAGACGTCATACCAGATAAAGATTATTTGTGAGTGGTGAAAAAATCAGTCAGGAGAAAGACGTTTAGTCAGACTGAGTAACCCATGCTCAATTAAATATCAGGCATATAACTGACTCTTTTCATTGTATAACTGGAGAAAAACAGTGGTTGCCCTTAAACTCCGGAGTTGCCATTTTAACTAAAAAAACATTGTCTCCATATTCCGTATACTAAGTACTAGGAAGTTCAAAGAATGTCTTGGTATGTTAACTAGCTCCAAATGTACAAGTCATTATTATTCATTATTATTTGTTTATATTGTAATGCCCAGAGGCCCAAACAAGAGTGGAGCCTCATTGCATTAGGTGCTGTATGTACTCCTAGTAAGAAACAGTTCTACCATTTCCTGAAGAGCTTAAAATTTAAAGGAACAGGACTGACAGAGTAGGAGAAAGAAAGTGCTATTATCCACATTTTACAGATAGCAAACTGAGGTAAGGAAAGAGATTAAGTGACACAGGATGTCTGTGGCAGAGCTGGGAATTGTACCCAGAACTTTCAACTCCAGTCCTATAATCACAAAACCATCCTTAATCTATAACATTTCTGAAGAGTGACTTCTATAATTCTTTTAATTTTGCATACATGTTCCCAGCTCAAGTTAATATCTACTTGTTGAGATATTCCCCAACAAAGATTTCTGAAGCGACGTTGTATGTATTACTTTGTGTTTATTATTCTTCCAATACCCAGAATGCTTCCTTATCTCACTTGTCACAGACACACAGGGATTCATATTCAAGAAAACCAAGAAATGATTGTGAAACACTTGAGTGCACACTGAAGTCTTTTTTCAGAGCGTTAAGTGTTAGAATTTGGGATGCTTTTCTAAATTTGTATCTCACTGTATATTTTATAATATCTCAACTGTTGCACTGAACTTATGAGCTAAAGAAAGTAAAACTCTTTATTCTTATACTTGGGGAGACTTATTTTGATCATAATTACATTGTTGTAAACCAAAAGTTACTCCAAGGACTCTGATGGAATTGTTGTAATGTACACTGATGTAACTATGATGATATTATGTGCTCTAGCCTAATATTATTCTAGCTCAACACTCCTATTTACAGTACTCAGCCCTGTATTTACTGTTCCTCTGTTTTTTTAAATTTCCCAGTTATAAATCTTCTGATGTATTTTTTAAACGTGACAGTCTCAGAGGTGAGAGCTAATGTTGAATATGAGAGCTACAAGTATCATTAGCTGCCTGCTTAAACAATGCTCTTCTTTAATCATAAAATTACTACAGATAGCTGAAGGAATTTGCATTAGTTATTGAGATGGTTTGTTTTTTGGCAGACCTGTAAACTGTGGTTTAGACCAGCTGCTCAAGTCAACCTTTATTTTTCAGATCTGGATGGAGTGTTTCTTCATCTGAATGATGCTGTCTGGGACTACAGCTCTGTGACACCCCTCAGTTGTGCTTGCAGAAGAGGCAGAGAGGCTTCCAAGAAGCTCTGAAAAGGAGAAAAGTCTGGAGCTTCTAATTAGGTGAGTTTAAAAGAGGTGATTAGCAGCAATGGATGGCTATAATTCCCTTGTTTTTTTACAGCAAGGAAGATACAATATAATAAGCTATCTGGCCTAACATTAATAAGTAGTTATACAACATACGCCTCTTTGGGCAGTTACAAGACAGAGCAAGCTATTCACCCAACACTGCACTTCATCAAGTATTTTGATTATATTATTAAACAAAACGCATACAGAGACATCAGGAGTGGACATTTCATAGATCACTTACGTTCCATCAGAATGATCAGTTTGTGATCACAGCTTTTTCATAACTTTGTTAAATATGGAGTGGATCTCAGTTATGACTAACGAGCTACAGAAGTTTGCATATCTGTTTAGTTTGGCAAAGCTAGCTCGCCTCCTAAAGACCATCCTATATGTTCCACTATTTTAAAATGATATTCTATAATGTGACACAGGATTTGGATAAAGAACTTTGACTAATACATAGGGTTTACTGTAGTGATTGATTTCTAATTTTTCTATCCTGGCACAATCTACAGGGAAACTAGAATTTGTTTTTCTTCAGCTTGGTGCCTAAAAAAGAGCAAAGTGGCAAAAAACAATGGTTTGCTTCTTCCAGAGGAAAAAAACACAGGGTGATATATCTGGTCACATTGACATCAGTAGCAAAACTTCAACTGATTCAGTGGGGCCAAGATTTCACCCACTATCTGTAACTTCAAGTGTGTTTAGTCAACAATATAGTTCTTCAGTTTCCTAGTTCTTGAGCCTATCTGTGCAAAATCTCCCTCTTCCCCTCATGACCCTTCCCTAAGCTTTCCACTGCCTCCTCTTTATATCTCTGTTTTAATTATCCCTTTGTTAACCCCTTCAGTACTTATTTCAGAGTGTGGCATATGTACATTAAATCATAAACAGTTTTTTTAAAATATATTTTTATAATTGCTTCACCACAAAACAACCCACCACCAAACAACCAAACAACAGACCCACACATATATGGAGTTTATGAGGAGAGTTTATAACAAAAGTTGCTACAGACAAAAAAAATCACCCAGCGCCCACAGATGAGATGTGGCACATGAGATTTCAGGGTAGTTAGTTTCATTTGGGGAAGAAGGGAGTTTGGAAATAAGGCAGAAACTAATGTCTCTCTATAAACCTGAATTATGAGGAGATCCCTCAACTCCCAAATAAAATTCTTCCATTCCCAAAATACTTATATTTATAAGGTAGGTTACGTTTGGTTAAGGCACTGAACTTCTCAGCAAAATTTGCATAATATCAGTATTCTGCTAGCTCCCAACATTCTTGTGACATGATGTTTCTAAAATAGAAAATATTTATTAATACAAATATGAGTATTATCCTAAGGCATCTGCACAGTTGTACTCAGTTAACACAAACTAAATGATGTAAACATAATGACATTGTGATACATGAAGGCAAAATCATTGCTTATCATAGGAATCAATTCAGTTGTTCACATAATAGTTTACCATGTTGTTCAGTCTAAACATTCAATCTTTACAACACCCTTTTTTCTAGATCAGCATCATTTTGTCCTTCCACACATCATAATGTCCGCTCCATTGACTTGTATTGATCTCATTTTGTCTTTCTTTAGATTATAATGTTGTTGCCTTAGACTTCCATTGACACAGCTTTGTCTTTTCCCACCAGCCTCCATTGATTAGCATGGATATTGTTTCCACCTAATTATGATGCTGTCTTAAGAACTTTGTGACAAAGCTTATTCAGTAGTGCAGCTATAAATATAAACAGTAGCTGCAACTCTGTATCTCAGCCATTTCCAAGGTGTTCCTCCATTTCTTTCAGGAAGAGGGGGGAATATGTGTTTTAAAGTATTGTAATATTAATTTGGTTCATCAGCTCTGCAAAATATGGGATGAGATATTATTGGAATCCAACTTCTCTGAAGGTGACCCATCCTCAATACACCCATGGCACAGAGCTTTATGTGAGCACATTGTATTCTCCATTCAATTTGCCTCCTTGCTTCATACTTGTATTGAAGCACTGTAGACAATAATCCTACAACTGGAATCCCCTGGAGATCACATGAGTTGTATATTTCACTAACCTGCCTACTCCCCAAAACACCTCAAACAGGCAGAGGCACCCACACACCACCATCATTCGTACTCAGATACCCATGGACAAAATAAAAGTTGGTAGGCTTAGTTTCTAGTGCTGCACTGAATGAGACATCTCGCTCTTGCTTCAGTTGTGCCCTATGGCTTTATTCATGCTGGAGAATACACATGTGCAGTCGTGTTCCATCTTCTGAATGTTTCCTTTTGACAAGTAAGAAGTCAGGTTTTGAGTCCGAAATTCAAGAGTAAGGCCGGTGGCATCAAACTATAGCAAAAATGGACTTCCTGAAAAAGAGACTGACCTCGCTGTGCAGGTGGAGACTGCTTCTCTAAACTCATTTTAGCAACTTCTGCCATGATATTTTGACAGCCTTGTGAGCAAGCGTAATGCTATCTCAACACAAAGGTGCATGAATGAAAGGTTCAAGCTAATCAGTTGAGAGGAATTAAGGGCTGGATTCACAAAGTACTCAGTGAGTAGTCAGTTGCTATAGTGATGGCTGCTTATTATACCGGTCTGTACCTGGGCATAGTTTCACTGTTATCTTTTCCTACTCCCTTCCCCATGTATGCTGATTTGTATCCACTTGTTGTCTGATGTCATATGATAATATTGTAAGCTCTTGAGGGAAAGGACTAGTTTTTATATTACAGGTTGTATATTACATGTATATTACATGCATAATGCCAATATCACAGGAAGTACTGAGCTTATAAGAGGATTTAAGGCCTCCGCTGCTCTTTCCTGTGCCTGGTTTCCTCTTAGAGCAGAGATCAAGATGAGCATATTCTTCCACAGGACCCACTAGGAAGGGAGAAACAGGAAGTGAGCGGTATGTGGCTCCTGTGTATAGCATCCCAGGGTTGGAACCTGGATGGGTGGGTGTGACTGGGTTTCCCCCCCACCTGCAGAGTGGTGTAAGCTCCAAGAAGGGAACAAGGCTCATTTAGAAACCCAAGTGAAGCGCTGAATTTAAAGGGCTCAGAGACAGGGCTGAAGACCCTGGTGAGGGCAGATAGACAGTTTTTGTTGGATTCTTTGTTACCCTGGAAGGAGTTCGTTTTAACTGTGTGACCCGGCCGGAGCCAAAGAAGACCCACCAAATGAGACTGACAACCTAGAGGGAGTGCCAAGAGTAGGAAAAGGCCTGCAGTACTAGACACAGCAGCAGGAGACGCTCAAGAGCTGAGTGTCCCCCCTTTACAAAGCACTTAAAGAAGTCTGATTTTTCAGAAGGTGCTCAGTACCTCTGAAAATCAGGAGACCTGTTTAAGTGCCTGACTATAGAATTAAAGGCCCAACTTTTGTCATCCAGGTGTAAATATTTTGGCCCAAAGCTTCAGAAGTGTTTTTCCAGCACCTTTCATGACTACTTAATTCACTTAATGTTTAAAACGGGGGTGGAGGGTGGAGAGTGAGATGTAATAATTTATAAAATGTGTTTGGTTTAATGAAGCAGGATCCATATGTGAGCTGGCTTAGAATCATAGAATATCAGGGTTGGAAGGGACCCCAGAAGGTCATCTAGTCCAACCCCCTGCTTGAAGCAGGACCAATTCCCAGTTAAATCATCCCAGCCAGGGCTTTGTCAAGCCTGACCTTAAAAACCTCTAAGGAAGGAGATTCTACCACCTCCCTAGGTAACGCATTCCAGTGTTTCACCACCCTCTTAGTGAAAAAGTTTTTCCTAATATCCAATCTAAACCTCTCCCACTGCAACTTGAGACCATTACTCCTCGTTCTGTCATCTGCTACCATTGAGAACAGTCTAGAGCCATCCTCTTTGGAACCCCCTTTCAGGTAGTTGAAAGCAGCTATCAAATCCCCCCTCATTCTTCTCTTCTGCAGGCTAAACAATCCCAGCTCCCTCAGCCTCTCCTCATAAGTCATGTGTTCCAGACCCCTAATCATTTTTGTTGCCCTTCGCTGGACTCTCTCCAATCTATCCACATCCTTCCTGTAGTGTGGGGCCCAAAACTGGACACAGTACTCCAGATGAGGCCTCACCAATGTCGAATAGAGGGGAACGATCACGTCCCTCGATCTGCTCACTATGCCCCTACTTATACAGCCCAAAATGCCATTGGCCTTCTTGGCAACAAGGGCACACTGCTGACTCATATCCAGCTTCTCGTCCACTGTCACCCCTAGGTCCTTTTCCGCAGAACTACTGCCTAGCCATTCGGTCCCTAGTCTGTAGCTGTGCATTGGGTTCTTTCGTCCTAAGTGCAGGAATGCAGCATTACCAAAACTGCCTGCTGACCTATAAATATTGTGATACAGGAGGGCCAAGGGAGCAGTGGTAGAGTGGTCAAGGGGAAATATATAAACCCTAGGCTAATTAAGGTGTGATTCCCTGTAGACTAGGGAGGGTTGCTACTGGTTAATTGGAGCACCTGTAGGCAATTAAGGCCCTGTCAGGAACCTAAGAAATTAGGCTCCTGACTGGAGCTTGGAGGTGTGTTGTGAGAGCTGAAAGACCAGAGAACCGAAGTAAGGGAGACCCTGCCCTGGCAGGGTGGGGAGACTCCCTCCCCCAGGGACTAAGGACTGAGAGTAACACCACCCAAGGGGAAAGAGGGTAAAAAACCTGCAGGGCTTGAGAGGGCCTGGGACTCAGAGTGAGGAGCAAACCCAGACCCCTCCCCCGCTTTCCTCCTCTACCACCTTCCCGGGCCACTAGCAAGGCCTTCGGCGCCCAAGAGCAGGGGAAAAGGTGGCGTCTTAGCCCCTCCCCCAAAGGAAAGCACAGAACCCCATATGAACATCGGCCATCTTGTCACAGTATAACCAGCAGGTGCTTGATCCTGACAAAGTTTACACATGCAGAGTAATCCTTATCTATGTAAATTGACTCATTGATTTCAAAGTGAATGGCACCTAGATACCTAGGCAATGGGCATATTAGAAATGCTATTGATAGTAGGATCGGTAATGCTACTGATTGATCCGTGATTGATAGACGAGCTGTATTACCATGAGCTCAGAAATGGTTTTCCAGAAAGCTAAATAGGTCAGAAGGATTAAATACATCCACTGATCTCTCCATACCAAGCTTTTTGTTATCAGTCTTCTGCTCTAGCTCTCTATACTATTTACTTCTATTATAGAGTCCTGCTAATAGGCTGCACCTAACACATAAAATCTTGCTGCTATTGAAAATTGTTGAGAGAAGGGATTGCCTCTGGTTTCAGAGTAACAGCCGTGTTAGTCTGTATTTGCAAAAAGAAAACGAGTACTTGTGGCACCTTAGAGACTAACCAATTTATTTGAGCATGAACTTTCGTGAGCTACAGCTCACTTCATCGGATGCATACTGTGGAAAGTACAGAAGACATTTTTATACACACAAACCATGAAAAAATGGGTGATTATCACTACAAAAGGTTTTCTCTCCCCCCATCCCACTCTCCTGCTGGTAATAGCTTATGTAAAGTGATCACTCTCCTTTCAATGTGTACGATAATCAAGGTGGGCCATTTCCAGCACAAATCCAGGTTTTCTCTCCACACCCCCCCAACACACACACAAACCCACTCTCCTGTTGGTAATAGCTTATCTAAAGTGATGACTCTCCTTACAATGTGTATGATAATCAAGGTGGGCCATTTCCAGCACAAATCCAGGGTTTAACAAGAATGTCTGAGGAAGGGGGAGGGGTAGGAAAAAACAAGGGGAAATAGGTTACCTTGCATAATGACTTAGCCACTCCCAGTCTCTATTCAAGCCTAAGTTAATTGTATCCAATTTGCAAATGAATTCCAATTCAGCAGTCTCTCGCTGGAGTCTGGATTTGAAGTTTTTCTGTTGTAATATCGCAACTTTCATGTCTGTAATCGCGTGACCAGAGAGATTGAAGTGTTCTCCGACTGGTTTATGAATGTTATAATTCTTGACATCTGATTTGTGTCCATTTATTCTTTTATGTAGAGACTGTCCAGTTTGACCAATGTACATGGCAGAGGGGCATTCCTGGCACATGATGGAATATATCACATTAGTAGATGTGCAGGTGAACGAGCCTCTGATAGTGTGGCTGATGTTATTAGGCCCTGTGATGGTGTCCCCTGAATAGATATGTGGGCACAGTTGGCAACGGGCTTTGTTGCAAGAATAGGTTCCTGGGTTAGTGGTTCTGTTGTGTGGTATGTGGTTGCTGGTGAGTATTCGCTTCAGGTTGGGGGGCTGTCTGTAGGCAAGGATTGGCCTGTCTCCCAAGATTTGTGAGAGTGTTGGGTCATCCTTCAGGATAGGTTGTAGATCCTTGATAATATGTTGGAGGGGTTTTAGTTGGGGGCTGAAGGTGACGGCTAGTGGCGTTCTGTTATTTTCTTTGTTAGGCCTGTCCCGTAGTAGGTGACTTCTGGGATCTCTTCTGGCTCTATCAATCTGTTTCTTCACTTCTGCAGGTGGGTATTGTAGTTGTAAGAATGCTTGATAGAGATCTTGTAGGTGTTTGTCTCTGTCTGAGGGGTTGGAGCAAATGCAGTTGTATCGCAGAGCTTGGCTGTAGACAATGGATCGTGTGGTATGGTCAGGGTGAAAGCTGGAGGCATGTAGGTAGGAATAGCGGTCAGTAGGTTTCTGGTATAGGGTGGTGTTCACTTTACATAAGCTATTACCAGCAGGAGAGTGGGATGGGGGGAGAGAAAACCTTTTGTAGTGATAATCACCCATTTTTTCATGGTTTGTGTGTATAAAAACGTCTTCTGTACTTTCCACAGTATGCATCCGATGAAGTGAGCTTTAGCTCACGAAAGCTTATGCTCAAATAAATTGGTTAGTCTCTAAGGTGCCACAAGTACTCCTTTTCTTTTTGCCTCTGGTTTGTACAGTTCCCAGAATAATGGAGGCCCCAATCCTGATTAAAGCCTTTGGGGTGTGTGTTAATTAATAATATTGACTCAAAGCAATGATGTTTAAAAGAGGCAGAAGCATCCCAAAAATAGGTGGAAAGCACCATAGCACCTTTGATGCTGTACTTCCTGCTTTAGGCACATCACTTACGTTGAAAGAAAAAATACATAGAAAAGAGAAATAATGCATGTTAATTTAAATACCAGGGAAAAAAAGATCAGATTTGCAAAACATCAAGTTGCCAATCTATTGAACATCTAATTTATCAGCAGAGGTAATTTAACAGTCGGTTCATACTGCTGTGTTAAAGAGAGACTCGAGCATGTTGGAAATTGAAGAATACTAACTAGTATTATAATTATAACAGCAGGACTTTTTATAATTTGTAATTATCTGAAAAACCGGTGCACCTGGAACATTGCTTAATGTATAAAATCCTCTTTATTTTCAAACAATTTTCAATTTTCTGCAGCACAGCATTGTGTATCTTTAATTAGCATCCTAAATTGTGATTATTTGCTTTGGAATTTAAACTGCAAAAAGGCTAGCTATAATTTTAGTGATGATTTCTTTCTCCCAGGAGGTATTTATAACTCAGAAATAAGATTTATTTTAAATTGTGACTGATTACTTACCTGTCAGAGTTTTGTAGCAAAAACAGTTTTTCCAGTAGATGTTTTAAGCTAAAACTCCTTCACCCCTTTCACACATTGTCAGTTCCTTTAGTTCTGTGAAAAACTAACAAGATGAGGGCCATATTAAATTGGTATGTCAATGCCTGGAAGAGAGAACTTTAAGGCATGATTTTATTCCTCTCTCCTGATGCCCAAAAATTCCTTCTACCTCTTTCTTTAGTAGAGAAATATTGGTAACCAGACACCTAAATTATGGAACACAATATAGAACTCCCACATCATGATAATAAACACCGTCTGTTTTGTCCTTCAACAGGTTCATTTCTTTAGCAAAAATTACTGTACTGAAGAAGGGTTACATGACAGATACAATTAATGATAATTTTGTGCAGAGCAGGTTCATTAATTTTAGGTGCAGAAACAGGATTCTGACCTACCTCAGCTTTCACAGGCTTGCATAGAGTAGAATGCCTGTGACTCCCATTGCTGGATGGATAGTAAGTACTTTGTGTCTGCACCATGTTTTTTCCAAACCAATCTATATGATTCAAAAGACAGTCAATCTCCTGCTTACAAATTACTATGCTGTTTTATATAGGCTCTTATACTGCACTCATCACTGTAGTATCTGTGGCTCCCACTAGGACATTAGATAGTCACAGTCACACAGCTGGTCATGTGTTGTTTGTTCTCTCTGCCTCTCCCCAAAGGAAGCAGTGTGTGCAACGGAGTGTCTTATTTAGGTAGGATTTTAGGAATATTTTTAATATACATGTTGCTATCTATTTATGTTAGAGTAGGGAAGGTCAAAGAAATGTACCTCACACTTGGTGTTAGAGGAGTGGACTTGTCTTGGTCCTGAATCTGGTGATTTTAGATCACTCACTTAGCTCAGGCTGGATTTCTGGGCCCTTTTGATAAGATTAGTTGTGGGTGACAGTTTCAGTGATGGTTCTCTAAATGCTGTTCATTTTTCAGATCATATCCTGGAGAAGGAATAATTCCATCAGTGGTGATGGATGGTAGGGGACATGTTGGCTCCGCTGCAGTAAAGCACATAATCTCATGCTAAATTTTCAGAATGTGAGTCATTTAATTGACTTCAATGTCATTACTTATATAGTATTTTTTCTGTACTGTGGTATCTGAATCACCTCAATATTTCCGGGTAGCTTAGGGTGACTATAGTCCAGTTTGGGCTGGGAAAATCCCTTTTTTAAGCCCTGTCCCGGCCGTCACGACTTTTTTGGTAAAAGTGGGCATTTGTCACATTTGATCTTGCCAACTTGATCAGTGAGCAAGAGCGAACAGGACAAATGCCCTCTTTTGTCAAAAAAGTGGGGTGCGGAGGAACATGGGGGGGGCAGGCAGGGCTCAGGCAAGCAACAACACCAGCCCTGTGAGGGGAGGGGAGGCAGGGCTTGGACAAGCAGCTGGGATCAGGCCTGTGCAGGGTGCGGAGGAGGGGAGGCTCGGGCTAGCCTCATGTGGTGTTCCATTTTGCCTTTGGAAAATATGGTCACACTACTATAGAAAATAACTGCAGTATCTAAGATGCTGTGCTTTTGTACTAGGTGGTAAATGTTGACTTTAATGGCAACCATTGCATAAACGGACTCTGAGAGAGAATTTCTAACCAGGCGTTGGGGTACCATCATTGTGCTGATGATTCACTTCTGTGTGTTGATTGCACTATATATCCTAATGAGTTAGACTCTTGAGCTTTAAATATATTAACACAACTGAATCAGGACTTGACCCCATTAAAATGGTTTACTAAATGTTGCATCATGTCACGGTTCCTCCCCCACTCTGAACTCTAGGGTACAGATGTGGGGACCTGCATGAAAAACCTCCTAAGCTTATCTTTACCAGCTTAGGTCAAAACTTCCCCAAGGTACAAAATTTTACATCCGTTATCCTTGGACTGGCCGCTACCACCACCAAACTAATACTGGTTACTGGGGAAGAGCTGTTTGGACGCGTCCTTCCCCCCAAAATACTTCCCAAAACCTTGCACCCCACTTCCTGGACAAGGTTTGGTAAAAAGCCTCACCAATTTGCCTAGGTGACCACGGACCCAAACCCTTGGATCTGAGAACAATGAAAAAGCATTCAGTGTTTTACAAGAAGACTTTTAATAAAAAATAGAAGTAAATAGAAATAAAGAAATCCCCCCTGTAAAATCAGGATGGTAGATATCTTACAGGGTAATTAGATTCAAAAACATAGAGAACCCCTCTAGGCAAAACCTTAAGTTACAAAAAAGATACACAGACAGAAATAGTTATTCTATTCAGCACCATTCTTTTCTCAGCCATTTAAAGAAATCATAATCTAACACATACCTAGCTAGATTACTTACTAAAAGTTCTAAGACTCCATTCCTGTTCTGTCCCCGGCCAAGACGACTACAGACAGACACAGACCCTTTGTTTCTCTCCCTCCTCCCAGCTTTTGAAAGTATCTTGTCTCCTCATTGGTCATTTTGGTCAGGTGCCAGCGAGGTTACCTTTAGCTTCTTAACCCTTTACAGGTTAGAGGAGCTTTCCCCTGGCCAGGAGGGATTTCAAAGGGGTTTACCCTTCCCTTTATATTTATGACACGCCCCCCAAATCTCAGCTAGGGTGAAACACTGGCTGGGATTTCTTCCTGGAGCTCTAGGAAAACAGAGTTAATAAGACACATGCATCTCTAAATATACTACCAAGTACATAAAGACTAACAATATTTTCCACATCTCAAGGACGATTTTAACCAGTTGATTCTGGGAAACTTTCACGGGAGAGTGCATCAGCCACTTTGTTAGAAGCTCCTGAGATGTGTTGGATGTCGAAATCAAAATCTTGGAGAGCTAAACTCCACCGAAGAAGTTTTTTGTTAGTTTCTTTGACGGTGTGAAGCCACTTTAGTGCAGCATGGTCGGTTTGCAGGTGGAAACGCCGTCCCCAAACATATGGGCGTAGCTTTTCCAGAGCGTAGACAATGGCATAACATTCTTTTTCAGTGACTGACCAGTTGCTTTCCCTCTCAGACAGTTTTTTGCTGAGAAACACTACAGGGTGGAATTCTTGATCAGGTCCTTTCTGCACTAAAACTGCTCCCACACCACGCTCGGATGCATCTGTGGTTACTAGGAACGGTTTGTCAAAGTCTGGGGCCCTTAGTACAGGGTCAGACATGAGTGTCACTTTAAGCTTGTTAAAGGCCTTCTGACACTTTCCGGTCCACTGAACAGCATTTGGCTGTTTCTTTTTGGTTAGGTCTGTCAGTGGGGCAGCGATTTGGCTGTAGTGCGGTACAAATCGTCTGTAATAACCGGCCAAGCCTAAGAAGGATTGAACCTGTTTCTTTGACTTTGGGACAGGCCACTTTTGGATAGCATCCACTTTGGCCTGTAGGGGGCTGATAGTTCCTTGACCCACCTGGTGTCCAAGGTAAGTCACTCTGTTTAGGCCTATTTGACACTTCTTAGCCTTAACAGTTAGTCCTGCCTCCCTTATGCGCTCAAGGACTTTTTGTAGATGTTCCAGGTGGTCTGCCCAGGAATCCGAAAATATGGCCACATCGTCAAGGTAGGTGACTGCATATTCTCCTAATCCCGCTAGGAGATCATCTACAAGTCTTTGGAAAGTGGCGGGTGCATTTCGCAGCCCGAAAGGGAGTACATTAAATTCATACAGCCCGAGATGGGTGATGAAGGCTGACCTTTCCTTGGCAGATTCATCTAGCGGTACCTGCCAGTACCCCTTGGTTAAGTCCAAGGTAGAGATGAACTGGGCCCGTCCCAGTTTCTCTAATAGTTCATCAGTGTGTGGCATTGGATAGTTGTCTGGGCGAGTTACAGCATTTAGCTTACGGTAGTCCACGCAAAAACGTATTTCCCCATCTGGTTTGGGAACTAGAACCACTGGAGATGCCCATGCACTTTCAGAGGGGCGGATTACACCCATCTGTAACATATCCTGGATCTCCTGTTCTATAGCAGTTTTAGCTTGAGGAGACACCCGGTAAGGGTGGACCCTAATTGGGTGAGCATTACCTGTGTCAATGGAGTGGTATGCCCGTTTAGTCAGTCCTGGGGTGGCTGAGAACGTTGGCGCGTAGCTAGTGCACAGCTCCTGGATCTGCTGTCGCTGCATACGCCCAAGGGTCATGGAGAGGTTCACCTCTTCCACACCACCAGCACATTTCCCTTCGTAATAGACACCTTCAGGCCACTCAGCGTCGTCTCCTCCCTGGGCTGTAAACTGACAAACCTTTAATTCTCTGGAATAAAAGGGCTTTAGAGAATTAATATGATACACCTTAGGCTTTCGGTTGGAGGTGGGGAATGCTATGAGATAATTAACAGCTCCCAGGCGCTCCTGGACCACGAATGGCCCTTCCCACGATGCTTCCATTTTATGGGCCTGGAGCGCCTTTAAGACCATGACCTGGTCTCCTACTTTGAAGGAACGCTCTCTGGCATGTTTATCATACCAGGCTTTTTGCTCTTTTTGAACATCCTGTAAGTTTTCTCTAGCAAGGGCTAAAGAGGTTCGGAGGGTGTTTTGTAGGTTGGTTACAAAGTCCAGAATGTTAGTTCCTGGAGAAGGTGTAAATCCCTCCCATTGCTGCTTCACCAACTGCAATGGCCCCTTAACCTCACGGCCATATACAAGTTCAAATGGGGAAAACCCTAAACTGGGATGTGGTACAGCTCTGTAGGCAAAGAGCAACTGCTGCAATACTAGGTCCCAATCATTGGAGTGCTCATTTACGAATTTACGTATCATGGCCCCCAAAGTTCCATTAAACTTCTCCACCATGCCATTTGTTTGATGATGGTAAGGAGTGGCAACCAAGTGATTTACCCCATGAGCTTCCCAAAGGTTTTTCATAGTTCCTGCCAGGAAATTAGTCCCTGCATCTGTGAGGATGTCGGAGGGCCAACCTACCCTGGCAAAAATGTCTGCTAGTGCCTGGCACACACTTTTAGCCCGGGTGTTGCTTAGAGCTACTGCTTCCGGCCATCGGGTGGCAAAATCCATGAAAGTCAGTATGTACTGCTTTCCTCTGGGTGTCTTTTTCGGAAAAGGACCCAGAATATCCACAGCTACTCGCTGAAATGGAACTTCAATGATGGGGAGTGGCTGGAGAGGGGCTTTGACCTGGTCTTGGGGTTTTCCCACTCTTTGGCACACCTCACAAGACTGGACATAGGTAGAAACATCCTTGCCCATTCCCTCCCAGTGGAATGATCCCCCCAAACGGTCTTTGGTCCTGTTCACCCCAGCATGGCCACTAGGGTGATCATGGGCTAAGCTCAAGAGCTTGGCCCGGTATTTAGTTGGAACTACCAACTGTCTCTGAGGATGCCAGTCTTCCTGGTGTCCCCCAGAAAGAGTTTCCTTGTATAAAAGTCCTCTTTCTACAACAAACCTGGATCGATTAGAAGAGCTGAGAGGCGGTGGGTTGCTCCGTGCCGCCGTCCACGCTCTCTGGAGGCTTTCATCTGCTTCCTGTTCGGTCTGGAACTGTTCCCTTGATGCTGGAGACATCAGTTCCTCATTGGATTGGAGACATAGGCTTGGTCCCTCTGGAAGCGATATAGGGGATGGAGCTGTTTCTGTTGACTGTGAACCGCTCTCCGCTGGTGCACTATGTTGGGATTCAGGCTCCGGCTGAGCCTCTTGTGTAGGGTTATCGGCTGCTGCCAGTTCAGGTTCGGTGGGGCCCTCTGGTGTTGAGGTTGCAAGTACTGGATTCAGTGCTGACACGGGGTCTGGTGTTGGTTGTTCGGCTGGTTCCGGTTCTGGGACTGGTTCCGTCTGGGTCTCTGGGACTGGATCCACTACTGCTGTTGCAGACATTGGCCTGGGGTCCAGGTCCATCACCTCTGACTGGGTCCTGATAGAAGTTTCCGGAACAGAGCTAGGCCTCACGGCTTGTTTAGCCTGGCTGCGGGTGACCGTTCCCACCCTCTTGGCCTGCTTCACGTGATTGGCCAAGTTTTCCCCCAACAGCATGGGGATGGGATAATCATCATAGACTGCAAAAGTCCACATTCCTGACCAGCCCTTGTACTGGACAGGCAACTTGGCTGTAGGCAAATTGAAAGAGTTGGACTTGAAGGGTTGAATCGTCACTTGGATCTCTGGGTTGATTAATTTGGGGTCCACTAAGGAAGCATGGATAGCTGACACTTGTGCTCCGGTGTCCCTCCACGCGGTGACCTTCTTCCCGCCCACACTCACAGTTTCCCTCCGCTCCAAGGGTATCTGGGAGGTATCTGGGCCTGTGGACCTCTGGTGTGATTCCGGTGCAATGAACTGTAATCTGTTGGGGTTCTTGGGGCAGTTGGCCTTTACATGCCCCAGCTCGTTACATTTAAAACATCGTCCAGCTGACGGGTCACCAGGGCGAGGTGGGTTTCTGGAGAACGGGGTGGTGGGACGATAAGGGGTCTGGAGGGTTCTTTGGGAGGTAGGTGGGGCTTTGGGCGGCCCCCGGTAATAGGGTGTGGTCTGGGGTGGTCCCTTCTGGTCTCCGCTCCAACTGCGACCAGTTTTCTTCTTCTCTGCCACCTCCACCCATCTGGCTCCAATCTCTCCTGCCTCGATTACAGTTTTGGGTTTCCCATCGAGGATGTATCTTTCTATTTCCTCAGGAACACCCTCTAAGAATTGTTCCATTTGCATTAGGAAGGGCAAATTTACTGGAGATTCAACACTTGCTCCTGATATCCAGGCATCCCAATGTTTCACAATGTGGTAGGCATGTCGGGTAAATGACATGTCTGGTTTCCACCTTAGGGCTCGGAACCTCCGACGAGACTGCTCGGGTGTTATCCCCATTCTGACTCTCGCCTTGGATTTAAACAGTTCATACTTGTTCATATGTTCTTTAGGCATTTCAGCTGCCACCTCAGCTAAGGGTCCACTGAGCTGCGGCCTCAGCTCTACCATGTATTGGTCAGTAGAGATGTTGTACCCAAGGCAGGCCCTTTCGAAGTTTTCTAAGAAGGCCTCAGTATCATCACCTGCCTTGTAGGTGGGGAACTTTCTGGGATGGGAAGTGGTACCTGGAGAAGGATTGCTAGGGTTTGTTGGTATATTCTGCTGGGCCTTTATCCTCTCCATCTCCTCCACATGCTTCCTTGCCTCCATTTCCCTCTTGTGGGCAGCCTCCTGTACCTCGTTCTCCAGCCGCATGAGTTCTATCTGTCTTTCATGTTCCCTTTGTTTTTCCTCAGCCTGAAATTTGGCTAATTCCAGCTGTAGTCGAGCCGAGGATTTGGCCATTCTAACCTCTCTGTTTTTAACTAACTTTACACCCGAGGTTTAGAAATAAACAAACAAAACTTGGCTGTAAAATTTTGCTGTGCTGGAATAGAATACCTATTCTCTGATAGTGATTGTCAGCCTACAGAAAAAGACAATTCCCTTGTCTCTGCTCTGGGCCCAAATTAAAGCAAAAAACCTCCAACTACTTGGAAACCTGCTTACCCAGCCCAAAGAAAAAAAAATTTCTTTTCAAACCTGTGCTCCTTGTAAAACAAAAAAAAATCAAAATCCTAAAAAAAACCCTGCCACTTTTGTCTCCAGGCAAATGGGTAGAGCACACACCCCCTATTTACTTTTAGGAAGAAAAAAAAAAAAAAACCTCTGGGTTGGAAGACTGTGAATTTCCCTGCAGGAGTTAAGTACCCTGCCTCCAGGCAAAGAAAACCTGCAATTCACAAGATAATCCCCTTTTGTCTCTGCTTGGCCACAAAGCAGAGAGAAACCAAACTGCTTTCAGTTTCAAAGCTACCTTCTGGACTTCCTAAAAATTCCTTTTTAAAATCTGTATTTCTAGTTCAGAAAATCTCAACTGGATCTCAAAATGATTTCAGGTTAATCCCACCACTGTGCCACCATGTCACGGTTCCTCCCCCACTCTGAACTCTAGGGTACAGATGTGGGGACCTGCATGAAAAACCTCCTAAGCTTATCTTTACCAGCTTAGGTCAAAACTTCCCCAAGGTACAAAATTTTACATCCGTTATCCTTGGACTGGCCGCTACCACCACCAAACTAATACTGGTTACTGGGGAAGAGCTGTTTGGACGCGTCCTTCCCCCCAAAATACTTCCCAAAACCTTGCACCCCACTTCCTGGACAAGGTTTGGTAAAAAGCCTCACCAATTTGCCTAGGTGACTACAGACCCAGACCCTTGGATCTTAAGAACAATGAACAATCCTCCCAACACTTGCACCCCCCCTTTCCTGGGAAATGTTGGATAAAAAGCCTCACCAATTTGCATAGGTGACCACAGACCCAAACCCTTGGATCTGAGAACAATGAAAAAGCATTCAGTGTTTTACAAGAAGACTTTTAATAAAAAATAGAAGTAAATAGAAATAAAGAAATCCCCCCTGTAAAATCAGGATGGTAGATATCTTACAGGGTAATTAGATTCAAAAACATAGAGAACCCCTCTAGGCAAAACCTTAAGTTACAAAAAGGATACACAGACAGAAATAGTTATTCTATTCAGCACCATTCTTTTCTCAGCCATTTAAAGAAATCATAATCTAACACATACCTAGCTAGATTACTTACTAAAAGTTCTAAGACTCCATTCCTGTTCTGTCCCCGGCCAAGACGACTACAGACAGACACAGACCCTTTGTTTCTCTCCCTCCTCCCAGCTTTTGAAAGTATCTTGTCTCCTCATTGGTCATTTTGGTCAGGTGCCAGCGAGGTTACCTTTAGCTTCTTAACCCTTTACAGGTGAGAGGAGCTTTCCCCTGGCCAGGAGGGATTTCAAAGGGGTTTACCCTTCCCTTTATATTTATGACACATCAGTTTAAGAAAAATGACAGTGTTTTACAGAACTATAATATATACACAGGAAGGAAGGATTAATATTTGAAATTGGCCAGTGGCTAGCTTGTTTTCTCTGTTAGTTTCTGAAATGTATGTCCGAGTGAATACTTACCTCTCAGTGAACCATTTAACTCTATATAATATAATCACAAATCTCCGGTAAGATAGGTCTTGAAAAGATGCCTTCATAAACTTCAAGTTATTTATCAGTGACAGCAAATCCATTAGTATATTTGTGAAACAAGCTCTTGGAGGAATCATTAGGTAAGGGTGGCTCCATGTGAACTAGGATTCTGTAATAGTAGCCTGAGGACAGCTATCCCAATACTTCTGTAGAGTTAATTGTATTCATGGAATTCTATCAATGTTGAATACTTAATTTTACAAGCTCACTGACTAAGCCAGAACTGCTGAACTAAATAATCAACTTCATTTTCTCCCATGCACCAATAGAACCTGTTATGGACACTACTGAAAAAAAAAACTTTTCAGTGATTTAATGCAGCATATGCAGGTACAGATAAGAGATATTGTTTCTTTAACACTTTATCATATTGTGACATTTTAATTTCCTAGTGAGCATGAGTAATAACACTTGGAATTAATTTATTACCAATACTAATTCAAATGGCGGATGATCTCTAAAATCAGCTGGCAATATTACTGATATTTTGCAGATACTTTCTTAGTTTGATAAATTGACATCCACTTATTAATACCACATTCATTCTCATTGTTGAGAGGTAACTATCACATTCCTTAGCTTGAAAAGAGTGTCCCCTACAGTTCAAAGAGATTTTGGTCTCTAGGAAACCAAATTATGCTAAAGCAGAATAAAATTGTCAGGCTGATTCCTGCCCACATAGGAAAAGCTCTCTGAAAGTTGAAGTTGTAGTGCTTATTCTGCTATATAAAACAGATTATAAGGAGGCATGTGGCATTGGTACCAGGCAATAGAAGACAACTTTGGGCTTTATTTCCTATTAAATTTATCATGCAACTTCAATGACAGCAAACACAGTTTAAGCATCTATGTTAAAAAGAGGACAGCTATTGCTTGCTTAAAAAAAAAAAAATCAGGTTACGGACATGGTATTAAAGCTGCACACCTGCTTGTCCTGTAGAAAAGGACTTTACAGCTACTTGCCGCAACTTACCTATTTTCATATGAAATTATATATCCTTGATATGGTGCTTCCTCACAGTAATGACACATATAAGTTTTAGTTATCAGTACTTCTAGAATTCATTGGGCAACTTACCATGCATGGTATAAAAATATCTGCAGAAGAAAATACAATCTCCTGTACAGAAAACCACCTTGAAATCATGTTGCACTAAAGTACAACTCCTGTTACACAGTTCAGATACCACCACAATTCCCACCCGTCTCTGAAAACACAAATTTCCAAATATGGTATCTTTGAGCTGTACTGTTTATGTTTGCATCCCAACAGGTTAGGCTGTATTCATTATAAATCACTGTTTTCAGGGGGTTGAAATAGGCCATGAAAAGTCTTAATCCTGTAATCTGATCCACATAAGTAAGGGTAAGGTAACCCACTGAAAGCAATGGAGTCTTTCATTGACTAATGAGTCTAGTCAAGTAGATTAATTCACGGGATCTGGACCAAAATTTGTTCCAAGTGAATAATCAGTACTTCCCTTTTAGTAACTTATTAATATTACATGGTGTTACCTTTGTGGAACAGCTATAGAGAATATCCTATAATGAAGAAAATAACATACATTAAAGAAACCTTTAGAATTATTTTTAACATCTCAGGGGGAGGAGATGATAAAACATATTTTGAATGACGTTTTGCATCCATACACATTTTTAACAGTGTAATTTGGATTAGCTGAGTGCCGTTTGAGGTACTACATTGGACTGTGATCCTATGTTTTATCTCTTAACTGACTTTATAGTTTGGGGATCTTGTAACTATTATTTGTCCTTTTGTAACAATACATTTTAGAAAAATTCTTACTGCTTTAATGGAATGTGCACATGTGGCAACCAGGCCGAAGAACTGACGCTGCACCAAAAGAGAAACAGTGGTGAGAAATAATGAGAGAGCTGAGGATAGGCCTTAATCAATGCGGTGGCAGCACATTGAAGTGTAGCAGGACATAGGTAAGCAGATGGAAAATACAGGCCCAAATTGAAATGTGACATTTTCCAGGAGGAATGGGTTGCTAAAGAATGAGCTGGAGCCTGATTCTCCACTGTCTTGCACCTTGTGTAGTACAAAGTGAGTGGTAATCAGAGCGGTAATGTCTTATACCCACTTTGTACAGATGTTAATGACTACAGCTGTTTAAGGCAGCGGAGAAGAAGGCTGTGGGTTAGCTAGACAGAAATGTGGAGACTTCCCTCAGGTGTACCAGTCTTTCTCATGCCCTCGTCCTTCCCATGCTGTCTCTTTGTTGAATATCCCCCTTGTACTTGCTATGTAACACGGCTTTTTGAGATAGTTCTGGCGGTTGCACCCAGGAGGATTCTACATAGGTCAGTCCTTCAGATTATGTGCACACCCTCCATCTTCAAACACACCCCTATTTCCTAAGATCTTCTGCATGTCCTGCCACTGGGAGGGTGCTTGTCATGTGGAGATGTCAGAAGGCAGCAATTGCAGCTATATGCATAGGTGGGGCATGCAAACACACAAGGAAGATGAGCTATACCGCTTTGCACTATGTAGGACACTGCCAGATTCTGTTGTCACTTAGAAACAGTGCATCCTTGCTCACTTCTTTCCTGAGCAATTCTTACTCCATCTTCATCCTCCTATTGCACTCACACTCCCTTTCCCTCCCACGTATGCAATGAGAAATGTACTGCAGGCAGAGGAAGGACCACGGGATGTGTTCAGTAAAGGTTAATCCTGACTCCCTGTGACCATATTTTACTAAGTCAGCTCTGAATGGCCTTTTCCCCCTCACTCTGCATTCACTATGGACTTTATTTCACGTGCCTAGATGCTTTGTTAGAATTTTTTGAAGGGAGATAGATGCTATTAACAGAGCACACCATAGGACGTGACTGTAACACATTTTAGGGAGGTGGGATTGCTGTCATTGATTTCAATCTGTCTGCGGTAGCATTCACAGTGTGTGGAGTTGGAGGAGAAAAGAAGGATGTAGGTTAGAGAACTGCAAGTAAAGATCACTGGAAAATAGCCTGGTTTTTGAAGGTTGAGATGAGAGAGACAGTTTAATGTACTGTACCATCTTTTCCTCATATTATACTTGGGGCTGGTAGCGCCAAGTATTATTAAGGTTGCATGACACTTCCCAGTATAATTCTCATTTACAGATGCTTATAACTTTGCCAGACTAACTGTTTGGGCTGAAATTTCCCCTGCTGTGTGTCTGCCTTAAGCTTACCCTTTCTGGAAGTTGTCAGCCAACTGTCCAACTGTTCCTGAGAATGGAGGTAGGTGTGCCTATGTTTAAAAAAAAATAGTTCTGGTGACCTTTTCTTTGAAAAGCTCTAGCACCTCTGTGCTTTGTGTCAGGTACTTGAAATTTGGCATGGGGCGGTATCTTTTATGTCAAGGGTGTGCTTTTTGCCATCACCATGAAAATCCACCCAAATGTAGCTAAATGAAAGAAGCCTTTGGGGAAAAACAATCACCGTTTGCATATCTCAGGAGAGACTTCTTAGATTTTAAGCAGCTAAAATATCCAGAGTCCATCTTCACTGAATGTACTCAAGCCTCTCTCAGCTTCTAGTGCTGACCACATAGCACTCCAAAGAGGGACAAAGCATACTCCAGTTCAGAGACAAAGCTGGTTGCTCCCAGGACTGGGCACTGAAACTCAGAGTTGGAAAGTCTCTCTCTCCTGGTCCCTCAGTGAAAGAGTAAATTGGGACTCGATGCCTGGGAAGAGAAACTGACTGGCTGGGAAGGGAGGTGGGGCGGGTGGGGGGGGCAGGGACTGGTTGAGCAGCAAAGCTGTGACAAGGAAATAGTGGGGAGGGGAGACTGGGATCAGGAAATAGTGAGAGAAAGAGGAGGCACTGGGAGCCAGTTGGCTTGAGGGTGACATGAGAATTCATGAGGAGCTGTGGGGAGGGAGAAACTGGGAATGGCTGGACAAGGACACTGTGGAGAGAACCTGGAGACACAGGTGCTGGAACTAGGGGTTCTGGGGGTGCTGCTATACCCCTGGCTTGAGGTGGTTTTCATCACATACATATATAGAGCGTACCGTTTGGTTCTATGGCTCTCAGCACCGCCACTATACAAATTGTTCCAGCACCTTTGCATGGGACTGGAAGAGGAGCGACAGCTCTGACAAGGAGCTGAGGTTATTACAAACAATAGGATAACTACTGCCTGGAGTCTATATGTTAAATTATGTGTCGCAGGTTGAGTTACCATTTATAGACTGGATGAGATTTTACTTATTACGGTGCTGGAATTTTTCTGGCCCTTTTAAAATAATTTTTGTTAAAGCAAAGGGCAAAGACACTATCATCTTTCATCAGGAAGCCCTATGTTTTATTTAAGGTATGATCGTGTTGATTTTTATCACACGACAGAAGACAAGAACTTAGTGGATAAGAATTTTTTTATTCTCTGAGGAAGAGTTTACAACTTGCTCAAAAGTCTCTACTTCAGATATCAGTTTGGGTTTTCACAACAAAAAATGCATTATGTTTTGGCTTTGAAGCTGTATTTTTAGGCCATTCAGGAAGAGCACTGTATGCTCATTTAATCACATTCTTGCTGTATTTCTGTTCACAATGTATATAGGAAACTGTTCAATAAATAGAGCAAATTGACATGATACTGCACAGATATTGATGGAATACTGTACAATAGCAAAACTGTGTAGTGTATATTGAAGAAAAACCCATACCCATACAAAATAACTGTGGCTCCGCTCTGCACACACTCCCCTCCCTCAAGCCCCGGAAAGAAAGATTATTGGTTTATATATAGGCAACATGTGCTGGCTGCATAAGAATGCCCTAAGCTAATGAATATTCATTAGAAATCTGAAAATCATGTACAGCTCAAGTGAGCGTGCAGGTGGTAATACATTCTGGTTTTTGAATACTGCAGTCTTTAATTCATTTATTGTGGGGACAGATGAGTAGTGCTTTAAAAATAATAACAATAACAGTTTCAATATAGAGAACAACACCTTGTAAACAGTAATGTGTTCATCTTGTAAATCAAAAGAGATTAATAAAAGTTCCTCAACACAGTGTAGCTAGTGATGCAGTTTGTGAATTATTATTACATACCTTGTTATGATAGGCTTTTCTCTCACCTTTCACTATTTCCCACTTATTACTACTTTTGTTAGTACATGGTAGCTCCACTTAGATGTGAGACTGAAGGGTAGAGCATTTGCCAACAGCCTTCTTATACTATAGACAAATCAGAGCCTTATTCTACATTTTTTGTGGGAGGCCCTCCAGGGTACCATTCATTTGTATCTGATATATCCCCTAGGCCCAAAGATTTTGCATCATGGTGACCTTTCTTCTGGCCTAGGAGGTCTGGGACCTGGTTCTCTCCAGAGCCTGTGAACACCTCTCTGAGCAATAACCAGGAGGGGTTTCTGAAAAGAGATGGACATCTCGGATAACACCACACACACAGATTGCGTGTGCTGCCTATGCAGCAATCCCAAGATCTTGCCCGCTGTATTCTGGCATTACCATTAAGAGCAGATTTTTTTTCCTTTACAAAGATGGCAACTGCTCCAGCTGTTTGGCATTTTGCCTGCAGAGTGTTTGAAATACCCAGCCAGCTCCTGCATGGGGATAAGGGTTTGACAAGCAATGTTTTGACATGCAACTTCGGAGGGCTTCCCTTTTGACAAAGTAAGGGAATGCCACTAAAACTAATACTCGTCATATCTTTACTTGATATATTGATTTGACGATAAGCAGTAAATAGCAACAGCTTGTGTTAATGAGATATGGTCGATGAACATCCTCAGAACATTCATCCTGTGCTGTTGATTCCAAAAATTTTGCTTCAGCATCCAACAAGCAGGTACCAAAACATGCTGTTGCGTATAAGACAAAGGCCCTTGTTGGATCTCCACATTTAAACTCAACTTGTTCATTGCTCTTACTGCCCAAAATAATGGGATTTCTACTTAGAGTACACCCAGTCGCTGATATTCTGAAGGTGGCATGATTAAGGGGGGAAAGAAATGGAATGAGATCTTATATGTAGGGCCCTACCAAATTCACAGTCCATTTTGGTCAATTTCCCTGTCATAGGATTTTAAAAATCATAAATTTCATGATGTCAGCTATTTAAATCTAAAATTTCACAGTGTTGTAATTGTAGGGGCCCTGACCGTAAAAGGAATTGTGGGGGCGGTCAGGGGGTCGCAAGGTTATTGTAGGGGGCTTGCGGTACTGCTACCTTTCTGTGCTGCTGCTGGTGGTAGCATATCATATCTTCAGAGCTGGGCAGCTGGAGAGCAGCAGCGGCTGCTGGCTGGGATCCCAGCTCTGAAGGCAGAGCTGCTGCCAGCAGCAGCACAGAAGCAAGGATGGCATGGTATGGTTTTGCCACCCTTACTTCTGTGCTGTTGTCTGCAGAGCTGGGCCCTCAGTCAGCAGCCGACACTTTCCGGCCGCCCAGCTCTGCAGGCAGCAACGCAGAAGTAAGGGTGGCATGGTATGGTATGGCCACCCTTACTTCTCTTGCTAGCAGGGCATCGCCTTCAGAGCTGGGTGCCTGGCCAACAGCCACTGCTCTCTGGCAACCCAGCTCTGAAGGCATCAGAGAAGTAAGGGTGGAAATAGCATGACCCCTTTAATAACCTTGCAACTTCCTTTTGGATCAGGAACCCAAATTTGAGAAACGTTGGTCTCCCCTGTGAAATCTGTATACTAGAGGGTAAAAACACAGAAAAGACCAGATTTCATGAGGGGAGACCAGATTTCACAGTCTGTGATGTGTTTTTCCTGGCTGTGAATTTGGTAGGACTCGACTTATATATATAATTTAAAACACATGAATAAATCCCTTCATTGTAAAAGGGAGACAGTGGTAAAACTATCTTAAAATGTATCCAAGATCAAGAAGTGTCCCTTTGGATGAGCGAGACGTGGTGTTTACTGATTGATTGTCTGTCAGTTGTTGCAGGTCACTAGAGACTGAAAGGGGTCCTGTGCTGCATGGCTGCTCTTGGATATTGCAAATGTCTTGTCTGAGTGTTGTGGGCAACTCAAAATTAAGGTGGACCCCTGCACTCATATGAAGCAGCGTTGATATTAATAAGATTGACACCAGGATCCTTCTGCGTGGATCTAGTTGCAGGATCAGGGCCCAAGAGTACAAGTTCTTAACAGGTGAAGTTTGTAACACATATATATGCAGAATAATCCCAGTTAAGAATTTTGCAGTACTTATTCAAGAGTCAGAAGCAAGCACAATGAGGTCACAGCTCACGGCTGCATGGCTCTTATATGAACAGATAGCACAGACAGGTATTCTGAACTGAAATGGGAATGGTTTGAGATTACAAGGAATTAACAATATTTTGGGCTCTTTCTATCTTTTTGTAATACTGGTTTATTGAATCAAATTTGATTCCAGTTTTCAGCTTTGATCATGGTAAATTTTATGTTCAAAAGTCTTAACGTTTCTCTTGTATTCTGTATAAAACTTGGAATAACAATTAGATCAAAACTGCAAAATTCAGTAACACCTCTAAAGCCTCTATCACAGAAAGTAAGAATTACAAAAAGCAAAGCCAAAAATTAATTTGAACTTTCTGTGTATAAAAGAAATGTTTTTGAAAAATTGCTAGGAAATAATCATAATTCCCACATAAGAATGCCATTGTCTAGAGATACTTAAGAGCTTAGAAAACAATAAAGAATAAATATACTCTGTAAAGAGACTTCTATTTAAATTACATTTGTGCAGAGTTTCCATAATGGTTTGTTATTAGGAGGAACAGACTGAAATGCGAGAGAATTAAACATTGTATATACAAATATGTGCAAAGTTTATCCCTGGAGTTTTTAATGAACTACTTGCATCTATTTCAAATCAAATAAATTAGTAACTTTGCAGAGAAAGCTACCTCAGAGGCAACACCACTAAGGGCAGCACACAAAAGAATAGTGCCTTTGAAAAGCACATTGGATAGTAATTATTGCAGAGGACAAAGGAGCTGAAAAGTGAATAAATAATTGCTCTTGTTAAAACCATAAACGGTGATGTTTTAAGTCTTACGTGTTCTGCACATTGATCTTTGTTCACTTGGGTAATCAAAATAAGTTTCCAAGTGCAATTATAGAACAAAAGGTCTTGAACTAAAATTCATTATAGGATTGGAATACTCAAGACCACCCACTTACTGAATTGATTATGATTTGCCCATAGATTGATTTTCTTTTTTCCTTTTTTTTTTTTACTTAAAGCTAAGCCGAAAGCAGGAAAGAAAACACTTTTGAAAATAGAATGCTCTTAAAAGGTATGAATTATAAGTAAGGAAAGTAATTGCTGAGCAAGTACTGTAGCAGCAACATCTTGGAACAAGAGACCCTACTAGTGAAATGCCCTGAAAAGCATAGTCTGTTTTATTTCTGGCGTGTGCTTAAGTTCTTGCAAAATTGCAACTTCTAGTCATTATGCAGAATGGCAGAGGTATGACCAAATATTTTGTACCATTAACAAAAATTTTAAAAGTCATGTAACTATTAGTTTCATGTCAAGTGGAGAATTGAGATTTTTGTCTTCTGTTTAATGTTTTTCTCAAAACGAAGGAAATTTTTCAGAGCCCCCCGCTCCAAAAATACCCCCAACTAACCCACCAGATACAGTTCCCAGTTACACCACACTAAATACAGAATAACTCCATTGACTTCCCTGTAAATTATTCGGATTTTCACTGGTATAACAGAGCAGAAATTTCCCCCATTCGTCTCTAAACTAAGTAAACATTAAGAGTGTCAGCCTTCAGTCAAAACAATTCTCATGAACATAGACCAGTCCACTGAGTGTCAACTTCTCTACTTTGCAAATTTACAGAACCATAGTTTGTTTTCCTGCTGAGAGAGCACATATAAAACAAAGAGCAAGTCATCATCTCTTGGAATCAGTTGACCATGACACATGATAAATGGGGTGTTTGTGTGTGTGTGTATGCATGTATGTATAAACCTGTGTGTGTATTTGTGAAAACATTTAGCTCTAGTAAAATAATGAATCTTGTCCAGTTAAGCCATCTTTGTTCCATTATTCTTTTTGGGAAAATATGTGATTCATTTGCAAATACTGTGAGCCACCTTCAGTTCCTAATACAGCCCCCTTGTGTTGCTGTCATGACCTAAATGGGCTGGTGAGTAGTCTACCAATGTGAGATAAAGCTGGTGTAGCTATAGAGTCTATGGACAAGGTGGGCAGATGTTAGGGCAGCAGAGCCTAGGGTCAGAGTCGGATGTGCAGGAAGTTGGGAATCAGAGTTGAGCATCAAAACTGGGTTACCTGAAGTGGGGCAAGGCTGGAGCAGGGCTGAGAACAAGCAGGCTCAGGAGATATTGTAGCCACCAAACTGCTGCTGGGCCTAAGAGCTGGTCTGCTGACTCTTCCCACCAATCCGATAAATTAGACAACCTATTACAGGCCAGCTGCACTCATTAGGTTGCCTGGAGACTGGCTGTACTACCGACCCTGATTCCAGCAGAATAGGAATAGATGCAAACAGCTTCACCGCTATCCCTATGCTTGCCCTACTGATGGCACAGGGGTGAATCTAGCCCATAGTCCTCTAAGGTTAAGATTAATGATGTTATTGCCATGAAAATTATTTTTAATTTTGTTGGACCAATGTTGTTATCCTCAAACAACTGGTAGATGCTGTAAAGTGAGGAATGATGTTAGATTAATTTGGCATCTTGCACATAGGTATGTATTAGGGTTCCAGGAAGTAGACAAGGACTGTGTATTAAATATATCTCGGTAATTACTGGCTTTACTACTCTTAAAGCTATTTTCTTTTCCATGTTTTATTATTCATCTCACCGTACATAAAAAATAACACTTTGGACTTCTGCAGGGTGAAGGATCTAAGTTCTTATACTGACATCCATCCCTGCCAGTAGGTAACAGACTCTCAAACGATTTCCAAACATTAATGGGTTTTGTCTTAAAACATCCCTGCGAGGTAGGTAAATAGTTTTATTCCCATTTCCCAAATGGGTACGCTGATACATAAAGCAATTAGATACTTAGTTTCTCCTGCAAGGGGCTGAGCAAACTCATCTGATATTGATTTTAGCCAAGGACTGGTTCAAGCGTTTTCACAGTGTGGACCACAACTTAACAGAGAGAGTGTGCCAAATGCTAAACTGGCATAAATAGAGGTAGCTCCATTGAGGTCCCTGGACTGATGTTGATTTATACTAGTTGAGGATTTGGCTGTTGTCTCGGAGGTAGTTCTCCTCCCATTCATTGTTGCACAGACCACTTCTCCCATCACAATCACAGACCATCGGAAAGTATTTAAATTTTTATGTGTTTAATTAGAATAAAATTGGAGAGATGGAGAAAAAACTTACCAGTCACTGAGGGCTTATCTACATGGTGGGGTTATGTACTATGTGGGGTTGTCATTTCTAAAGTGCATCACTTGGTCTGCTTAGACCCTGTTGGTGCTATATTTGGGGAGGGGGGGCAGCTCCAGTCAGGCCAACAGGGCCAGGCATAGGGGGGCAAATTCTGTGTCTGCCAAGGCTTGCAGTTTGAGGGGGGGGAGGGGCAATGCCACCTACTTCCCCAAACTACGCCCATGACAATATCCCACCGTGTAGACAAACATTGAAAGAACTTAGAGAGACGAACATCTTTATTGGCAACTTTCTTCAACAAAATCTCCAATAGAATTTTCTAAAATACACAAATTACTCCTCCTTTAATGTAGAAGGCATTCATTAATCCTAAAGTAATTACCAAGAAATCCTTCGAAATTATAATTTACAGTCATTTTCAATTAAGAGTTGACCATCATTAGTGATGGTACAATGAATACCTAAGAAATTCAAAGTGAATCATGTGTGTTACAAAGTTAAAAGTCTAAATACTTTTGCAAAATGAGTAGTACTTTGCAACTATGGCATAGTAAGGGTGAAGCTGGGTGAAAACAGAAGTCAAAAAGATTGCGAATAATGCCCACAAATAAATATCTACAATGTGTATGTACTAGAAGTGCCCTCATAATTCAACCAGCTCTAGCAAAGCACAGGATATTGCACTCATGAGAATGGATGGTTTAAAAAAAAAAAAAGCCCACCTCTCCAAACATGTAATACAATTATCTGTTTAAATTGAAAGGATGATAACAGCAAATGGAATTTCCAATTCCAGACAAGCCTAGACCAGATTTTGAAGATCTTATAATAAATAAATAAAATAAAGGTGATGCTACCATAACGAATGCTAATCTCCATCCAGATATTTAGGAGTTGACTAATTTTCTCTCCAGAACTAGTTCACTTTCTCTTCCTAATGAGTCTTTTTGTTTTGTTTTGCATTCTTTATTTCTTCAGAAGTAGGGAATAGTGCCAACGAGTGCCTTAAGGAGTTTTTTTGTTTTGTTTTGGTTTTTTAAAGAAACTCCTCATAGTTGACAGACTGAGTTTTTTAAACAATGGAAAGGATCAACTAAATTGGATTTGAGATGTTTAATTAAGTCAGTTCACAGACAAATGGACTTGATGAGTGACAGCTTAGTGTGGTGCAGTCCACCAGGAACAACTGCAATTAGAATGAACCTGTGGACATTCTATTAAGATCTTTTCAAGGTCAAGCCATGGAACTAATCTGGAAAAGAACTAACAGGATGCTGACAAAGAATCAATAATAAACCTATCCACAGGACATACAAATAATATGAAGCTGCAGTAACGCCTCCTTCCAACTCAAAACCTTTTGCCTTTTTATCTGAGTGGTAAGTTGTTGCATTAAACCATTCTGGAACTACATATACAGGTTTGTTTGTCACTCAGTATTAAGTCATGAGGATATGCAGCTAGGTAAACATGCCTGTCCGTTATTGCATCAAGGAACCTTGGTCCTTATTTAAAGCAATGAATGTATTTTATACATATGTAAATATATTGGGTGAAATCGTGGCCCCACTGAAGTCCATGGCAAAACTTCATTAGTCCATGGACTTCAGTAGAGGCAGAATTTCACCCAGTATATTTACTGGTGCACATTAGAGACCAATGCTTGTTAAATGTAGATATTTATTAGGAGGATTATAATAGGCACTTACTTTGACCCATCCCCTTAACAGGAGTTAGACCTTTCTACAGCTGCTTAGTAAGTTCGGCTACCCTGTTGTGACAGGTTAACTCCACTGGGATATGACTGTCTGGTTAGAGTAAACTATGGGAAAGACAGGGAGGTCCTGCAGAAAACCCTCAGAACAGCCAGGCTTTGAGCTGAGGATTTTATGATGTTTACATTTGCTGATAGGCCCCAGCAAGGGATAAGTGCCTCTCTCTAGTTATTTAGGTTCTCTTATTGTGCACATTACCATGGTGTATGGGCACCTCAGATTGACCTTATACAGTGTGTGTAAACTATATTTGAGGAAGATTAGATAGCACCTGCTCACAAAACTTTTTCACAATGGAAATGACCAAATATTAAATTGGTCCAGATTCTGATTTCAGTTACTTCTTCCTCTCATGGATATGGTTGCCACCTGGTTCCATCACGAACAATATTTTTACCTCCATCTTTCTCTTGTATCCCCACTCCTGCCCTCCTTGTCATCCAATAGTTTAGCCTGGAAAAATTGGTTTGGCCTGAAACTTATGTTACTTTGAAAACAAGTAGTGCTTATCAAAGAAAACTGTTTCTGACCTATAAATCAATCTAGACCAGGGGTTCTTACAACAAATTTTTTAGTGGTGTCAGAGTATGGCCACCAACTTTCGCTAGTGGCTACTCCTACAAATTTTCCTAATATACTTCATTAACTTTAGGAAACACAAATAAATGTGCACATACACAAGTCCAAATCGTTATAATTTATTTTATGTAGGCTTTTCTTAAGACTCAATAATAAAAATGTAGAGTTGTATTTCGGTGCCCTCCACTGTCCCCCCACTCCCCATCACACTCCAGTCCCCCGTACTTCCCCCCTCATTGCCCCAAGCTCCCTTCCAGGCCCTCCCACCAGGCTCACCCTGTTCCTTTCCTGGTAAGGCCGGCACTTCTGAAGCCTTCTGACTGGGGACGGGGGAGGTAGACTCATAGATTTAAGGTCAGAAAGGACCATTATAATCATCTAGTCTGACCTCCTGCACAATGCAGGCCACAGAATCTCACCCACCCACTCCTGCAATAAACCTCTCACCTATGTTGAGCTATTGAAGTCCTCAAATCATGGTTTAAAGACCTCAAGGTGCAGAGAATCCTCCAGCAAGTGACCCGGCAAAAAACCCCAAGGGCCTCTCCCAATCTGCCCTGGAGGAAAATTCCTTCCTGACCCCAAATATGGCAATCAGCTGAATCCTGAACATGTGGGCAAGACTTCACCATCCAGATACCCAGGAAAGAATTCTCTGTAATAACTCAGATCCCATGCCATCTAACATCCCATCACAGGCCATTGGACCTATTTACCACTAATAGTCAAAGATGAATTAATTGCCAAAATCATGTTATCCCATCATACCATCTCCTCCATAAATTTATCAAGCTTAGTCTTGAAGCCAGATAGATCTTTTGCCCCCACTGCTTCCCTTGGAAGGCTGTTCCCGAACTTCACTCCTCTGGTGGTTAGAAACCTTCATCGAATTTCAAGTCTAAACTTCCTGGTGGCCAGTTTATATCCATTTGTTCTTGTGTCCACATTGGTACTGAGCTTAAATAACTCATCTCTCTCCCTGGTATTTATCCCTCTGATATATTTACAGAGAGCAATCATATTTCCCCACAGCCTTCTTTTGGTTAGGCTAAACAAGCCAAGCTCCTTGAGTCTCCTTGAGAAGGCTGAAGCTGGAAGGGGCCACTGAAGCACAGCTCCTGCCAGCAGAGTCCCAAGGCTGAAGGGGGGAGCAGGGTGAAGCCCGCCTCTGGAGCCCTGTAGCTCAGTAGCTGATGGGGGGGGACTGAAGCCCTCCCCCAGAGTCCCTGGGCACTGTAGGGAGAGGCCACTGCTCTGCTCTCTCCCCCATCTCTGCCCAGGAGGCTGACATGGCTGCAGTAAAAACCCTTAGTGGCTGCATGCAGCCATGGTGGCTGCATTTGAGAAACATTTGATCATGCATTTGATCAAGACGTAGCCCTGCAGAGAGAAAGGAAAAGGAATCGATGTGGGAGGATAAACAGAAGCTTCAGCCAGGTGCAGGGGGATGGTGACGGGATACATTTCCAGGTATCCTGAAGATACCTTTGAATACAGGGCTTGTGTAAACACCGAGTTAGTACAAGGCAAGTCAGAGTGATTCTGCAGTGCACCAGTTGCCTCACAATAACGCCCAGGTGGACTCTGCTACAGTACAGTCAAAATCCTGGATTGTGGCTGAGTGTGCTACTGCTTGAAAATGTAATAGTCCGGTGAGATGCTATGTGCCAGGAACAGGTCTGGCATGAATGTTTCAAAATATCTGAAAAGTGCCAAACATCTTCACGAGTAAAAAGGAATCAGGCTTTGGGTGGGAGGCAGATTGCATCAGAAAAATACTACCTGTTTGAAAGTCAGGAGACATCTTGCATAGAGGAGACCTGAGAGTGCAGAGAGGAACTGAAGGTCAAAGGACACATTTCTCTTATGACAATAGTGCTTTGAATATGATTAGCAGCATTCACATTCCCAGTGGGATTAGGTATAATTAGGAGAGGAAATAGTGGCATGTTCTGTGGAAAAATCTTTGTTAGTAGAAAACCTGCAAGTTCATCACAGTACCCCCCTTTTTCAGCTTGTTAAAATTAATTTAACATCCATGAGGAAAAAAGAACTAGTTGAAAGTTACCTTTGCTGCTGTGCTTTAAACAGGACACACCTTTGGATTTCATAGTCATTTCCAAAATTCGGAACTACTAATAGGACAAATTTAAAGTTCTCTCTCCCTGTGCAGAAGGTCTTCTGATGTCAGCTGAAAGGCAAGCATCTGAAGAATGCAGACCCTGCACATAATGTGTATGCTCTATGGGACAGTGTATCATTACATTATTTCCACTCTTAATTGCACCTCATTTGCTTCTAAACAGTCATTGTAAAGTAGTTTCTGTCTAGATGAGTCTAAAGGAGAGCAAACATAGAATTCTGCGCACTGCGGCACATTACATTCACTTTCATTAGATGTTTGTTAAATCTCTGTGATACAGAAATAAATAACTGTTTCACAGGATTAATGGTTGGAGGTGATTTCAATTAAACACTTGCTAAGTGCTTTAAAAGTCCTCTTCTATAGAATGCCAGGTAACGCTTTAGATTAATTAGTTCATCATGTTTGCACAGTGTTTTGGAAATGTAGAGCACTAAATAAATAGGGAGAGAGATTATTTTACTATCTGTTAGGTTTTGTCAGTATCATAGATAACTTTCTACTAGTGGAAACTTACTGGATGCTTAAAATAATGAAGTACTCATAAGTGCCAGTTAAGGTACAGTATTACTTCAATGGTATTAACAGTTAAACTGAATTATATTTGATTGTTATTTAACATTAAAGTGGGAATATGCCCATACCAAAGAACTCTGTGCAAAGAGAAAATTGTTAAGCTATTAAAAGAATGGAAAGGAACAACTAAGCGAATGTAGGTAAATATGCAAATCCTCAAAGTTCTTACAAGCTCTCAAATAAACATAAATATGTAAATTATCACAGTGCAGATTCTGAAACCAACCTTAACTCTACCTTCTCAGTCTGCCCACCTGAGCATAAGGCCAGAACCCCACTTACACCCACACACCCTACATTTCCAAGGTGTGCTGCAAATCACCACAGGCCCACTGCATTTGGCCCACAAACAATCATTCCATTCACCTGTCCATTATGGGCCAGAGGCACTACTATCTTGCCCCTTATTTTCCATATAGAAATCCACAGACTCAACCATAGGCTCCGACTTTTTGTTTTCCCCCCGGAGGTGCTCCATCCCTGCTCCACTCAGGGCCCTGCCCCCACTTGACCCCTGCCCCCAAGGCCCTGTCCTCGCTCTGCCTCTTCCCTCCATGCCCCACCCCCACCCCCGGGGCCCTTGCCCACTCACTGCTCTCTACCCTCCCCAAGTCCCTCCCTGAGCCGCCGATCAACTGTTTGGCAGTGTTGCTGAACAGCTGTGGCTAGTGGGTCCTGAGCACCCACTATTTATTTTCTCTGGGTGCTCCAGCACCTATGGACTCAACCCTCCCTCCCTGTTATCAAGAGACTACACCCACCCACCCTCAGGCTGAAAATTCCACCATGTCCTCCCTGTACATCTTCCTACTGTAACTCAGAGACTACCACCATAAAGATGAAGACCAACAGCCCGCTTCTCCTCTGCCTTGTATCTTTTATAATTTACACAGGGGGAAGTAAGTGTAAAATGTTTCCATACCCACTTTACGGTCACAGGTGATTACACAAATGCAGACCCCATGTCACCACTTTTACCCAGATCACTAAGAGGGAACTAATTCTTGTGAAGAAATCCTGCAACAAACCTATGCAGCACTTGAATTTTCTCAATAGGGCATGAGTAGAAGGTAAACGGTGCATAGGCCTCGCGCTGGACCTCTGCACCTCTGCCCTAGTTACTGGACAACACTGCTCTTGACTTGCTTTAATGATCTCTAGGCTGAACACAGACTAAGCCCAATGGAAAAATAACTTTGGGGGCGGGGGGAGACCATATGCTACAAAATAAACATTTTTCACCTTGGCCATGTTTGGACTATGGTCATTAACAAGTCTCATGTTCAGGTCTACTTTTTTTTAACCAGTAGGTGGTGCTGACAATTTTCACATTTGCTGCAGTGTTTATCAGACTTTTTTTTAATTCAGAATACAGTATGATTCAAAACCATTTTTATCCAAAATGCCACATTATCAAAATCCCTTCCTTTTCCCCTATGCTGGAGGACAATGGGAGGGATTCAGATAATGAAGAGGTTCAGATAAGAGAGCAGAGGTCCCTGGCCAGGACTGCAAGGAGCCCCCAGCTGTGCTGGAGGCCACCCTGCTGCTAAATGACATCTGCAGCAGTACAGGGATCCCTCTGGAACTCTGCTGTCCTGGGAGGGAGGGAGCAGGGCCCTGATGCTGGAGTTGCAGAGGGCTCCCTTTGCTACAGCAGAGCTGGTAATGCCCAATCCCTGCAGGTGCCAGGTGCGGAGAAGGCTGTAATCCTGAAGGAGAAGAGCAGAGACTCCTCTCCCCATCCCCAGGACTGCAAGGAAGAGGAGCCACCCACAGCTGCAGGGAAGGCTACCCGCTGCTGAATGGCTTTCGCCCTCTCTATTATACAAATAACATCTAGGTCCCCCATGCTATTTGGATAATTGGGGGTATGCTGTAAATATTGATTTTTTTTCATTTTTCTTATACCTCTAAATTGTATCCATAGGCACTGTATTTGCTGCATTCATCTAGACAGATATATCTCAAAAAGGCAATGAAAATGTACCTAAGACCACATTATTTTTAGATATATTTGATCCAAACTTTCAAACCTTTTCTGTAACCATGAAGTTCAGATGTGGATTCAGACTTTCTTAGAGTTCAGGTTTGTTCAGATTCTGGGTTTTCGCTCAGTCTTTATAACAGTAAGAATTAGTAACAAAGCTCAGGTCTGCATCTGAACTTTCCTGCATCTGGAGGGGTGTTTGAATGCAGGGCCTTCATTAAACCTCGCCTCTACTTTCTAGAAAGAAAAAAATTTATTTTACCATCCTACCCCCCATGTTCTCTCCACCTCCTCCTTAAGGACTCCTGCATATTCTGGATGGGATGCATATATATATATATATATATATATAATAAGTTATAAGTGACATTTTTAGTGTTACAGGTGACCTTTAAGCTTTTGTGGTGTCTCCTGCAAACTGTTTTTTTGTTTCCTCCTTATTTCTGTCACAAAGAATTCGCCCAGCATCTGTCATCTGTAGATTTATAACGAAACCAGCGTGCTATTTGCTGTGTCAAATCAGTTCATTAGCAGTTTCACCAATTGCTTCTTTTTTCAGTGTTTCTTTCCATCACCGCTGCCAGCTGTGTCCTATTTCCAAAGCTTCATATAACAGCATAAAACAGCTTGGAACAGTGAGGTAGATTTTAGCAGATTAAAGATTGCACTGTAATACACTAGACTTAATCCTAATGCCGTGTAAACTCTTTATATGCTATCTTTCCCTCAAGATTACAAAGATTTATGTAACCATATTTTTTCACATCCAAAGGAGCTTAAAAGAATAGACATAGATTGTTCTGGGTGTTGAATAAAAGCAGTAAACCCAGACAAAGTACTTCTGTTCCTGAGATACTGTATTAGAACATAGCATTTTTGACTGAGTGGTCATCAGATATGTAAATGAATAGAGGGGTGGGTGTGTGTGTGTGTGTGTGTGTGTAAAAGCAAGCATTCCTTGAAGACATATTATAAATTGTACTTCATGTGCTATAATAGCTTATAATATTATAATACATTTGCTACGTAAGGAACATTAGTTTAAAAATCCTGATTTTAATGAAGCTATACAGCTTATTTACGTAAATCTTTATTCTCCGCATCTAATATTCTCATTTCCTTGTAGAATCACTGTATAAATTGAAACTGTAAGTGGAAGGTAGTAGTTTGAATTAAGTAGGGCTGTTTATAACCATATGCTAAATGTAGCAGCTTCTGTAGCAGGAGTGTAAACAGAGTTATCTTCTTTAAAAGTCTTTTTTTAAAGTTTGTTGTTTAAGGGTGAGAGTAGAGGATGTTTTTTAAAAAAGAAAGTATTCATCCAGGGTCACACGGCTCAGATTCACCATAATTTTTTCAGTGAGGTCCTATTTTTACCCAGTTTTATAGATGAATTGTTTGAAAACGCAGAGAGATCAAATGATTTGCAATGAGCTAGTGGCTCATGGCCTTTGCTCTAACCACTGCATCTCTGAGTTTGTACTCATTTACTCCCTAATATAATCTTATAGACAGTATCCATGTTGCTAGAGCTGAAAGAAGTTACAGCAACAATGATCTTACAAATCAATGATGCACAGAAGAGAATATTTTTCACCTTCTGGGATGAACTCTTAAAAAAGTGTAACGGACAAATCATTTTCACTGTATGAATTTTACTGAATGATTATCATTATTGTTGTCTAATCTGAATGTATACTTTGTGAGTGTTCTCCATTCAGTCTACTTTTGATGATAGGGAGAAAATTGTGACATTATTACTATCTCAGAGCACCAGTTCCCTCCCTGTCATCCTTCAAATCTCTCTTGAAAACCCACCTCTCCTATCAGGCCATATGCACTGTTGATGTTTCCGCATCATCTGTTTATATTTTATTAGAATGGTGATAGGGCACTGTTAGTAGCATGTGTGACTTAATAGAGTGAAACGGGTTTTGAAGAGGGATCTAAATGGTGAGGGGAAGGAGCCTAGTGTTCTGGGATAGGGAGAATATTGTTTTATTGTTGTTACTACGCAGTGGCACCCACAGCTGTATGCAAATTACGCATACAAATCCTCACCATTGGGAGGGGCAAAGCTGTTTTAGGCAAGGGGGAAGAGGGATGGCAAAGGGGACAGTTTGCCCTGAGTTCCCCATTAGAGAGGGCCCCCAAACTGAGTGGTATTGAAACTGCTCACTGAAATTTGGCTGGGGGCCTTTCCGTTGTGACACGGAGACATCCAGGCCAAACCTTAATGGTGCCATGCTGTGTTAAAGTGTTAGTGGTTAAGTTGTGTGTACCATATGCCCCTGTTACTCACTGTAAAAGAAGCCTACGTCAGATGGATTATATAATGGACCAGATTCTGCTAGCCTTACTTGTACATGTGTTATGCCATACAAAGCACACGGGATCTTTATAAGGGAGAAGGCAGCACGCTGCATTTATTGAGAATAGAACAGTTAGCATATGCTTTTCAGTCACACACACATACACATCATGCACACAGTCCTGCCAGTTGATGTTTTTATAGTTACCAGTCTGTTGTAGCTCGAGTCAATCTAATGGCCAGTTAGATTGAACACGAGTGAGGAGCTGGGCTCTGTGGGTTGCAATCTGATGCTCCGAGGTTTTGGCAGGACTGAACCCAGAGTTTCATGGCAAAACACCCTAGCTTTATACTTGTAAATTCCCATTTGAGTCCATGCATTTTGCAATGCCATCCTGTAATCATTAGTCCTTAAGTGGTGGTAAACTTGGGGTTTTCCGCTGTTATCATTTGATGGTTATTCTCGGGCTTCCCATCATTATCTTCTGTTTGTTGTCTTGCCTTCGGGGGTGATTGCGTCTCCTCTGAGGCCGTCAATGCTGCTAACATGTTTAGCATTGGTTACAATGGATGTTTTCTGACTGTGTCCTGGTGTTTCCAAGTCTCTCACTGTTTCTTGACCATCTGGACATTTGTGATGGCTTTCACACCTTATCTTTTCCTGATGCATTCATTCCTCATTCACACAAACAATCTCTCACAGAGAAGACAGCAGTATTTTATATTCAGCAGAATACATTGTAAATTAAACTTCACTAAATCTTGTGGTCAAAACAGTTTACATTGTGGTTCAGGCCTTTAACATTCCTTTAATCTAATTAACATAGAGAGAATACAAGATCCTGTCTTTTACTCACTAAACCTTAAAACAAAGAAATGACTAGAGAGAAGTTTATAATGCATATAGGAAACAAGATCCCAGTCTCGGACGGTCATTCCTTTCTGTTATTCAAAAAGGGTGGCTGGCAGAATTAATTCAAAGTTTACATCAATTTTTATAGTACAACTATAAAATCCTGTCCCTACAGAGGTTCTATTTAGTCCCGTAGAAGCAAATGGTATTACATAGTTTATTATGATGTAGCCTTTTTGTGATCATGATCACATACTTTTTTGGAAATGGCACATGTAAAAATACACAACCACAATAGATACATGTGTATCATTGTCTGCTATTGTGTATTACCCAATGTATGCCAGACAGATTCCATGAAAAAAGAAAAGGAGTACTTGTGGCACCTTAGAGACTAACCAATTTATTTGAGCATGAGCTTTCGTAGCTCACGAAAGCTCATGCTCAAATAAATTGGTTAGTCTCTAAGGTGCCACAAGTACTCCTTTTCTTTTTGCAAAGACAGACTAACACGGCTGTTACTCTGAAAAAAGATTCCATGAAAGTCATTCAAGATACATCTTGAATATGGCTTCTTCAGAGCCCTGGCATTCACTGAATCCCTTACATAGCCACAGGGGTGTAAAGGGGTGAAATATAAGTTCTGCAAGCAACCTCATTTTTACATTGATTATATTTTGTGTGCTTAATCATGCAAATCATAATCAGTTTTTTAATGGGATTTCCTACATTTCTTAAAATAAAAAATCATTCCGCATCATGTAATTAGATAGCTAAACAACATCAAAACACCCTCGCCAGTGAAAAGTGTGCATTGACTGCTTCATTCAGGGCCCAATCCTGGGAGGTGTTGATCACCTCTAAGTCTTTTACAAGTTCAGGCACTCAGTACAGCTTAGAAAATCACCTGACATAAAACTGAGCTATTATTCAATGTGCTGCTACTGTACTTTGTAAATGTCTGAGACAGATTTTTTCACACTGTGACATTAAGTTAACCATGTACACGTGCAGTGGATTCTTCTTGTGCTTAGAACACTGGTAAGAGTTCTAAAAATCTCACCCTCAAAATACGGCATATTCACGAAGAGTGATTTTAAAACCCTTACAGTTAGTCCAGACCACAACCAGAACACTCGATATGGGCTATTACATTTCACCTATCTAGTCCATCTGTTTTAGCATTAAGGCTTGTTCAAAAAGGGTTGTAAGAATTTTTGGAATTCATTTTTTAAATGGATTTTGTTCAAAGTTCTGCTCTATTCCCTTCTCCCCACAGTCACATCTAAGCAGAGACCATGGATGAAAAACTTCAGCTTGATGAGTTAAAAGTTTCATAAAATTACAAGCAACTAAAAAGAGGGGTTATAATGGTGACACTTAAGCAACTTTATCTATGGCTAACATTTAAGCAGGACTCCATTTATAATAATAATAATAAGAAGAAGAAACATTGTAGATAGGAAAGATCTAATTAGGTAATCTAAAACCCTGGTCCATGCCTTAGTCAGTTATCACCTGGAATACTATAAACACCTCCTCTTTAGACCTTGCTCCATTCTATCCAACATACAGTTCCCAAAATCATCTTCTGTTCCAGCTGTTCTCAGCATGCATCTCCCTTCACTCTCCTTCTGCATCCAATTCTAACGAGACAACCTCACATTCAAGAGCTCTACAGAACTCTGCCTCCACTTACCGCACATCCCTGTTCTCAACACCTACCGCATCCTGTCTTGATCCCTATGCCCTTGCCCAAGATTCTCTTGATAGCTTCCTTTGTCTGTCTTATCTATTGAATTCTCAGTTTCTTTCCTGCAGCCCTTGACACTTGGAACAGGTGCCCAATATAATATTTGCCAATTGCATTCCCTTTCTGCCCTGAAAACACATCTGGGGACTGGCCCCAACCCACTCAGAATTTTGATTGCTCTCTCTGGTAACATTTTATGACAAATGAGCCCAATTCTATTCCCATTCAAGTGAATGGGAACTTAACTATTGATTTGACAGGATCAGGCTCTTAGGAGGCAATCCCTTTGAAACAGAGACTTTGCTAGTTATTCTAAACTCTTAATTATTGTACATAATGTACATTATGTATAGCTATAGAAATAGTATTTTAGAATAGATCATTCAATGCTTTTTGCAGATTTGTTCACAGCAAAGTGTATTTTGCAAAACTTTGTTCAATCTAGTTACAGTGCCAGATACTCAGCTGGTGTAATTCAAAATAGCTCCATTTACTTCAATGGAACTATGCTGATGTAACCTGGTCATGATTTGGCCCATAATCACTAATCAATGGGTTTTCCACTTCTGTTATTGAGACTAATCCTAAATAAATCTCCCCATACGGGAGTTTCTCCAACCTTCTGTAAACAAGGTAGCCTTTTATTATTAATAACAATGTCAAAGTCCCATTTGAGAGGGAAAATTATCCAACTGGCTATTTTCTTTATGATTCTGATTGTTCTCCGAAGAGACAGAAAAAATCCAAACACAACCACTTAAAATGCATCTTGCATTTCAGGAGATGCCTAGAAGAGAGTGAGTTGTGATTTTTTTCCCCTTGGAAGTTAGCCAAAATCATTAAGTAGAGAGAAGAACCCTAGACTCTGAGTCCCAAAGCCATGTTCAAGTTGTTCAGTCTAAATTCCACATCTAGAATCAATGTTCAAAACAACCAGGGCTGCCAACAGCATTGTGAATAATTCGTGACACTTTTGAGTTTTTAAAATATTTTTGTTGCACTGGAGATGTGTAAAGCACATATTTATATACCGCTCTGCTCTCTCGTTTGTCAGTGTCTGCTCATTCAAGGTTCTAAAATGTCTGTATTTGCCAATATTTTCTATGTGAAATCAGAACAGAAGTATTACGTGGGTGGGCAGTCGCTCTATTAGAAGAAGGAAATGCTTCAAGTTGTAACATGTCTGACAAATTCAGAGTTACAGTTTAGTTGCTGCAAAGAGTCCTGTGGCACCTTATAGACTAACAGACATATTGGAGCATAAGCTTTTGCAGGTGAATACCCACTTCGTCAGATGCGTGTAGTGGGAATTTCCAGAGGTGAGTATAAATATGCAAGCAAGTTTAGTTGCTGAGTTTACAGTCTGAGGGCCAGATCCTAATCTTTTGTAACTCAGCATAACTCTCTTGTATTCAATGGAGCTACACTGATTTACACCAGCTGAGCCCCAAGACATCTAATAAAAACTCTGACAGGTGTTTAAAGCTATTAGCAGCATAATCCTGAAAGTAGCTGTGTTTATCTAAAATTGTGTACACCAAATTCTGTTCTTTGTTATATCTATAAACCCTTGCTGAGGTTAGAACAGAAAGCTTAACTTGGTCCTTCAGTAACCCATTTTAATATTCTTTATTGCCGCAAAAGTATATCTTTTAACAACAAAACGTAATAGAATAGAACCGTGGGAGCTTAGACCCTTAATCTTAACTGTGGGTAGAAATGTGCTAGGAACAGGGAATTCACTGCTCACAAGTTGGAGTGATATCAGCCATTGAATGCAATTACCCATGTTGAATAGAGGTGAAAATAATGGGAAGGATTTTATTTCAGATAAAATTTTACAAAAGTTTATAATTGTTATTTCTTTTCGTTTTCTTTTCTTTTCACATACACCCCACTTATTTCCTGATGATCACCACCTTAAATTATAGGTACATCAGAATTTTTAATATATTCAAATTGTGGTAGTATGTCTTTCGTGATCACATTAATCCAAGTTGCATAGCTAGAATAGCAAAATCTTTCTCCAAGATTCACGAATTCTTCTCTAAGACTGAAATCACTAAATTTCATTTGAATTTGTTACCCATGTTTTGGGCTCTGTTCTAATTTGTAATATTAAATCTTTGAAAACCATTATGTTCCTATTGTAAAATGTATATTGAATTCTGTCTGCTTCCCAATTCACATCATGTGCAAAGCATATGGAGGATTTTAATCTAAGCTGCTTTATACCCTGAACTACAGCAGAAACCGCCAGACCCATTGTATGTGTTAGTGTAGTGATGGCGCTTTAAAAAGAACAAGTTAATAAACACGCAATCTTATCTTAGTATCTGCAGTGTTGCCTTCTGCTTCCCTATACTTACTAAAGGAAATACTCTGAATATGGCAAATACGGAGGTTATCTTGCTGCAAATATCTCAGGCATTTAAACTTTTTAAGGCCCACCCACATTTGAGTGTGTGTGTGAGAGAGTGATCTGCTTTTCCGCAGTGGTGATTTGCTATATTTGCTAGTCTTTGGCTTAAAGGAGGGCTGTGCTGTTCAGCACATCTCTAGCTTAGTTACTGATGTGTAATATTTTGAGTGTGAATGGGAGCTCTTGGAAACTGTTCCCTTCTGCCCTGGCTTATGCCTTTCCTCCATGTTTTGGTGTTGCCTTGTTTGCAAATTGTTCTCTCTCCCTTTGGTTAAGGAGAGATTTTAGAATCAGATGTGATCTCAAGGGAGCCTGAGCCTTTCTTTGGACTGAAAAGCTCTTCAAACAGGACTCAGTCCATTAAGATGACATTTATCACTGTCTGAATTTCCACTGAGTTTTTTCTATACAGATGTAAATTTAACATTATCTGGCCTTTAAAGGGAGACCTCTTGATAGCAAAACAAAAATAGAAAGGAACCAATGGGTTGTAGCAACACAAACAATTTGAACACATTCTGCTGGCTTACCATTGTATATGAAAACACATAAAAAGATTACAGCTGGTCCTCATTATTTTCCAAGAGAAGTGGGGGATAGGTGAGAATGTTTGATTTCTCTGTACTTCTTGAATTGCTTCAGCATGGTGCTTACTCGGTGGGCAAAATCACAGAGAAGCAGAAAAGGAGAGAGAAAAGCATCTGGCACACAAAGCATTGTCTCTTAATATCCAGTATCTCAAAAATGCTTTTTATAGAGAGAAAAAGAAAATGTTGAAGTATTTTTTACAATAAACAGGGTCATTTCAAAAAGTGGAATTTCATTGCCTTTTCACTAGTGTCTGGAAGCCTTTGACAACAGTTCCATAACTACATGCAGAGAGATATATGAAATGAAACACTAAACATTTTATCAACCAGTACAAGAAAAATAAAAGTCTAGTTTGCTATTTTTAAAAATGAGTGAATACTGAAAAATGCCTCCAACTTTAGTGATGTTTGGCAATTTATTCAAAATATCTAAGAGATGGAATGTGGTGCTATTCTGCCTCCTTTGTCCCTGTGAGCTGGTGTGACAGATGGGGTGTTGGACCAAGTTCACTGGATCTGGCAGGATGGTGAGCCAGCTCCTCTTGCCTGAGTCTCTGTGGCACTTACATTCTGGGCTATGAAGGGTGTTAGTTTCAGTCCCACTGGGTGTGCAGGTTTTGCCTTTAAACTTAGTGGGGTCAGTTAGTCCTGGCCAGTGGTGGATTAGCCACTGGGCCAACGGGGCCCGTGCCCAGGGGTCCTGGCCAATTGGAGGGTTCTGGAAATAGGGCATCCCCACGCCCTGACCCGCTCCACCCACATGCACCCTGACCCCGTAGGTGCGTCAAGCAGGCAGAGCTGGGCAAGCCCCCACATCCCGATACCAATTTCCCCAGCAGGAGCGCCATGGGGGGGGCAAGAGGAGGGGACCCCATTTGCTCTGGCTCAGGGCCCCACAAAACAGTAATCTGCCTCTGGTCCTGGCGCTCAGGGGATCTGGAAACCCCTGTGGTTCTAAAGTCTCTCAGGGGATAGTAGGGGAACCCGCAGGCCCACTCACACCACTGGGTTCCAGCTCAGGGCCCTTAAACCAGGGCCCTTAAAAGCCGGTAGAATCAGGCCTCAGCAATTCCTCCTGCTGTGCTCTGAGCTCCTTTCTAGTTTCCTTGGTTTCTGTAGGGTTCTCCAGCCTGTAGATCAAGTCATTATCCCTTCTCTAGTGCTGTGGCTTCTCACCAGCTTGCTGACAGGAGTTTCCTTCTCCAGCCTGCTTGCTCCTCTGGCAGCCACCCCAGCCCTCTGCTTCTCAGCTCTTCTATTTTCCCAGCTGTTGTGAGGCTGCCAATCAGCGCTGACAAGTAGTTCCTGCATTAGCACCTTGGTTGCCAGTCCAGCATTGGATATATACATCCCATCACAGTCCCCTAAATATAAAGAAAAATAAATTCTTCTTCTTCAAGTGATTTGCACATGTGCATCATACTCTTGCAGACTGGAGGGTACAATGAAAATAATCTGGTCAAGTGACAGTAACTCTATTACAACTTAAAACAACACAACAATATATGTACGCTGATAGGAAATGCTGGGAGCATTGAATGCAGGGGGGGCAATAGCTGCTGCCCTGAGCTGTCATCAGACTGGACCTTCTTTTAGTGCTTGGATCATGAGCAACCCCCATTGGCTCTTATAGTATAGGATCAGGGCCTAATTGCCTAAGGCATAACTACCCAAGGCACTGATGGTGGATTTGCATGATTTCAGGGCCTGTATCCTTGTGCAGGCTACTATATGAGGAAACCGTGAACCTTGCCACAAGAGTCTGAGCATCTTTGAAAATCCAGTCCCTTATGGCACACAAAGTGGATTGATGCCTAATTTGCAGGAAAGCATATTAACTCATCTCCCAACTTCTGTGGCATTGGGAGGTCCCGTGCCCCTAGCCAACCCCTTCCAAAAATCATTCTAAAATCCCTAGGGGGAATCATATTTGCTATCAGGAGAAGCCACCCAAAGTTGTGTTTCAGAGAGGGAGAGAGAGAGAGAAGAGGGGAGGGGGTGACCAAACACTTAATTAATTTTACCCATAACATATGCTGATTTGTTCATGCACTCAATCCTGCTGTCTGCAAAACACCCTGATTACCTGATGCCAACACATAACTCCATGTACCTTCTTGTAAAGTGCTTTGAGATGAAAGGGGAAATTTAAGAGTTAAGTATTAATATTATTATTGTATACACACACAAAACCAAAGTTGAATTTAATACTATCCATCCATCACATAGTTCATATGGGAAGGAAGGTGCGATATAGCAATGCTGGCTCTTCCAGGAAGTTCCACATCACCATCTTTTGGAGCTGCAAAGATTGACCTATAGTATCCTTGTAAGGGCACCAGAGTTGTGCTTTTGGGGTTGATGATCAACATTCCTTAGCACAAGGTGTTTCATAGATTCTTTGTACTTCTGTATCTTCCAACCACTGATCTAAAAGCATTTTACAGTAATTGATTAATCAATCTCACAACATCCCTTTGAGGTAGGTAGGTAGGTAAATATTATTAACCCCAATTTACAAGTGTGGAAACTGAGATTCAGAAAGGATACTTTGTGAAGTCACTGATCAAGTCAATAGTATAGCTGGGAATATCACCTAGATCTTTTTACTCCTTGTCCTGTGTTCTAAGAGCTAGACAATTCTCCTATTATATTCTTCACTAAAAAATGCCAATAGTCAAGGTCTCAAAAGAGTTAAGACATCCTACATGGCCAGCAAGCAAACAGATTATTTTATTATTAATTCTGAATCACAAAGGCACAATTTTTCTACCCAGTAAGGAAGATCATCTACAAATGTGAACCCAAGGCACACAGCATGCAGTATCCCTTATTGGTATAAAATGATTCTGCTCACATTTTTCACATTCAAAAAGAGGCAGTATAACGTGTAAGCTTAATCTGTCTTCAACAGGGTTTATGAATTGTATCAGCTTCTCAACTTTATTAACCTCCACTCCTTCTGCTGTTGATCACCTCCTAGGGAGGTTCTCATTCACCAGACAATAATTATGTCAGAATCTGATGATATTTAATTCAGAATAGCATTGTCATCATTTGTCCTGATATCACATATTGGAAATTTTTCTCTCTATATATTATATATAAATGTAAATAGAATCCTTTTCTACAAACAGAATGCCATCCCATAATTTGAAAGTAGACTGTTGAGGGGGACTATTCCTTCCATGTGAAGCAGCGCAGAACACACGTGATGTCCCTATGCCTCATAACCACACTCATTTATAGATAAGGAAAAAGAGCAGTCTCAGAGAGAACCTTTAAAGCCTGATGGATTCTAGTGTTATGTTCTCTTTCTATATATTCCCTAATCCTACATTAGGATTCACACCTCAGACTCCTGTGCCCATGCAGATTCCAGTTCAGCCAGACCCACAGGGGGCCAAGCTAGTGGGTCCTGATGCAGAATTTGGCTGTGTGTGTGTGTGAGTGAGTGAGAGAGAGAATCACCTGAGCAGTGATGGATGAGTAGAGGGTAGTGTATTGAATCTGCTGGGGGTGATTCTGCTGCTGCTTGTTTCCTCAGGCCCAGGTGTGTGAGGGGGAGGCAGCAGGGGAAGATTCCGGGGCAATGAGGGGGACAGCTGGGAGAAGAGGGAGACAGACCATGGCCTCTGGCACCCTGAGAGGGTCTTGGTCTTGCAGCCGAGGGCGTATTGGAACCTGTCCAGTGTGAACCTTAGCAGCTGAAGGAAATAGAGTGCCTGCCTCAGCCACAGGATATGAGGCGCTACCAGGTATTATTTCAAGACTAGGGCTGGTACCACAGTGCTCCTGCACCTCATGAGGGGGTGGCATTTTCAATGCGTTTCCCGTGGCTCCATGGGCTTGCTACATTTTCACTCGGAGGAATGCCTGCTGTACAACAGTAGAGAGATGGAAGAAAACTTCACATTAAACTATCACTCAGGTCAATTCCGGATATACTTTGATAGAGGGGCACGATCAAGGATTTTTAAACCCATAGTTTGACCATTAAATTATTATGACTGGTAGGAAATATTTTCTGAATTCTAAGTGTCTGTGAATATTTTCAATACACCCCATTACCGATGAAACAGTAAGGATTTACTAGCTGTTATTCACGTGGAAGCAACAAAAACACCAATTTGTACCTTGGAATTCTTTTCCCTGATTCTGCTGCAGCAGAAACAAATGAAGAAAACAGGAAACCCATTGATTGTTTTGCTTGTATTCCTGACGATGCTGGGTCTCTCAAGAACATCAGTCAGAACTAGAGCTTGTTGGAGGGGCAAAACATTTTCAAAAAATGTTATGATATCCCCTCCTCCCCCCTTTTATTTCCATTGGAATTTTCCAGGCAGCTCTCGTTAGACCTCACTGTGAAAGAAATGACTACAGAGTTAAGAAAAGAGGGAGACTATGATCTGAAAGTCTCATCTGTAAGTAGCTCAGAAACATCAAGAGAAGCAGGAATTGCACGTTGAACTCTAGCATAGTAAAAACAAATTCCTAACTTGTGGAGAGTCTGCCTTGTGTACTGTTTTAAAATAAGAACAAAAGGCACTCTGTGGATTTTTTGGGAGCTTCCAGATTAAATCTGTGCCTAATGCTCAAAGAGAGCTGTTTAGCCATATATATTCATTAGTTGTAATACCCTTTTGAAAATAAAATTCCTTTCTCTCTTCCATTTTGTAAACATTGATTTTTCCCTTATTTTTATATAGAATTGAAATTATTACAGCTGATTTTGTTTACTTCCATGAGTTCAGGGTTCAGCTGATCGCCATATTTGGGGTCGGGAAGGAATTTTCCTCCAGGGCAGATTGGAAGAGGCCCTGGAGGTTTTTCGCCTTCCTCTGTAGCATGGGTCACGGGTCACTTGCTGGAGGATTCTCTTCTCCTTGAAGTCTTTAAACCATGATTTGAGGACTTCAATACCTCCGACATAGGTGAGAGATTTTTTGCAGGAGTGGGTGGGTGAGATTCTGTGGCCTGCCTTGTGCAGGAGGTTGGACTAGATGATCATAATGGTCCCTTCTGACCTTAATATCTATGAGTGAACCAACAGCAGCACTATTTTTGGTCTTTGATATTGTATCCCCTTATCTTGACATCTAAGCACGAGGAATGTGCTGCTTGACCCTGCCATTGACACTTTGATGGTGGCAGCAGCCCACAATGCAATTCTAAAGGGTCTCAGAATAGAAGTGTCACTTATATAAGAGAATATGCAGGCTGTATTTGAGGCACTCCTCTAGTTTATGCTATGAGACCGAGCCTGGTTTCCACCTGCGGTGTCACATGCTGGTGGCAGCTGTCTCCATAACGATGAATGTAAACTACTGACTTTGTATGAATTTGTGTATGTCACATTGAACCAGGCACATAGAGCATATCCTGTATTTCTTGCCCTGGATGGCTTCTATTGCACAATAAAGACAACAGCCAAAAGAAGGAATAAAAAATGTCCAAGTGAGAAGCTCGCTCTGTAACATTGTGCAGCTGAACTGAAACACAAATTGACAACTATCCCTTTAGCAGACAGGGGGTCCTCCTCTAAATTTAACAGTACAGTTCACACGAAGCAGAATAACTGCCTCTCTCTTCAGTTACATAGCTGCACACACCACAGTGCAGCTATCTGCACATTATATCATCACAGGATAGGAAAAGTTTCTTTCCAGTGTCCAGGCTAGAAATGCAAATTAAGAAGACTGCCGCATAAGCTTTCTATTACTCCTTGAGGGGATATTATAAATTGTGCTTCATGTACCATAACAGTTTATAATATAACATAAATTTTGCTACTTGAAAAGCATTAAGCCCAAAATCTTCTCATTTTAATGAATTTGCAGGGCTAGTTGAAATAAAGTATTTCCCAATCACTTCAGACCCTCACTTCATTTAGTTATACATACTTTTATTTCCTCCTGCCTGGACTACAGAAAGTCTATTTACCTGGGCTCATGCTGACAACCATTAGGAAATTCCAACTTGTACAGAATTCAGCAGTCCGTCTCTTCAGCAACACTGGCTGCCCCAAACACATCAGATCTGTCCTCCATGCTCTACATTATTTCCCATTGAACATAGTGTCAAATCTGAGGTCTCCGATCTTATTTTTAAGGTACTCAGCCATTTGGGGGCCAGGATATCGAATAGATTGCCTAAAGCTCCAAGATGAGGAGACAACAGCTCTACTGCAAAGGCACACTGGAATTCTCCATAGCATGGAAAGCTGATTTGCACAGGAACGAGCTTTCTTTCTCTTAACTCCCCTAGGAATTAGAAGCCACTTCCAACCTTCTACTCCAAGTGCAAATCGCACTTCTTCATCCTTGTTTTTGCTAACATAGCACAATATGCCTATCATATATTAATTTTTTTAATTGAAATATAATCCCATGCCCACACAATGTTTCCTTGGGGAAGTGGAGAGGGAAAGAAAGAACATCATCTAAAAGATGCTAGTCATGTTGTTTACTGCAATTCTTGAAGGTACTTAGATACTACTGTGATGAGGGCTAAAAAGAGCCTAAGAAAAACAGAATCTGTAGTTTGAATTAAGTAGGGCTGTTTTCAATCAGACACCAAATGTGGCAGTTTCAACTATTATCTGTCTGCTTTCTCAAAAATTCTGAGTGGAATTAAAAATTGTGGCCGTTTCATCACCTTTGTTGACTTACATAGTAGCTTCCACAAACACTCAACAGCACAGAGGTACAGTCTGGGAGCTGTAAAAATCCAGCTGTTTTGCAGCAGATTATTGTGTCAGAAAAGTTATTTCTATTGGACTGCACGGAATTCTTATTTAGATATAGATAGATACAGATATAGACAGGTAGAATTTTAAGGCTTGATGACTACATTTGAGATGATACAACAGTTCCAGACATTTAGAATAAGAAATAACTGCAGTATCTCAAATATGGTAAACACAGAGGGCCAGACTCACCAGTATGTCCCAGCAGTTTTGCACGACACTGTGACAAAAAGTAGCCATAAACCTAGTTTACCTGGAGTGTACAAAGTAGCTGAAATGTATGGGTGAATCTGGCCTTGACTTTTTAATGGCACCTACTATAATGTGGAGGGGACGGGGGTGAGGGCTCCGGCTGGGAGTGCAGACTTTGGGGTGGGGCTGGGGATGAAGGGTTTGGGGTGTAGGAGGGTCCTCCAGGCTGGGACTGAGGGATTCGGAGGGCGGGAGGGGGATCAGGACTGTTGGGGTTGGGGAACGGGAGGGGGTCAGGGGTGAGGCTCCGGGCTGCGTTTACCTCAGGCAGCTCCCGGACATAGCGGCATGTCCCCTCTCCGTCTCCTAAGCGGAGGTACTGCCAGATGGCTCTGTGCACTGCCTTGTCTGCAGGCGCCGCCCCCACAGCTCCCATTGGCTATGGTTCCCAGCCAATGGGAGCTGCAGAGCTGGCGCTTGGGGCGGGGGAAGTGTGTGGAGCTCTCTGGCTGCCCCTATGCGTAGAAGCAAGAGGGGAGACATGCTGCAGTTTCTGGGAGCCACATGAAGCCATGAAATGCAGGGAGCCTGCCTTAGCCACTGCGCTGCCGATGGGACTTTTAATAACCCAGTCAGCGGTGCTGACCGGAGCTGCCAGGGTCCCTTTCCAAACAGGCGTTCCAGTCAAAACTGGACCCTTGGCAATCCTAATCAGGAGGAACTCCACTGAACTCAGCTGAGATCCACTGGAGTCAAAAAAGGCATAAGTGAGATCAAAGTCAGTCCCAAATATCTTGAACCTATTATTTTGACTGTGTTGATTTCCTTATAATTCTGTGTCCTATGCATACACAAAAGCTCTAAACCATATTCTAGCAAGTGGGCAGTGGTTGTACAAATGAGACTCAATTTTTTTTTAAATGCCAATCAGCTGTTTGTTTTTTCCTAGCTCCGTGTGAAAAATACATTTATCAAGCTTTCAAATCAACAGTCATAAAAGATGCACTAGAATCTGACTTATTTAGAAATTCATTTAATATAGGTGTATATTCTTGGTAATTAGATTAACAGATGTTATTAAAAGTCTTTAGAATGTGGATGTCCGAATATCTCAGGAGATGGCAAGAAAATTCTATCTGCCTGTAGGTGCCAAAATAGGAAAACTTGGATGAGGATGCTTACCTCTAAGTTCATTATCCTCTGTAATACAAATGCTTATATATCCTGATGTTGTCTGGATGTTAGTGATAGCCTTATTAACAAGCACTGCACTCACTGTGTAATTTATGAATTATAGTTGCAGAGCGAATTCTTAATTGGAAATTATGATGATCGTACAACAACACAGCAATTCCATATAACTTGTGTGGTACATGCATGCCATGAGTTACAAACTGTTGTAGTCTTGTGTGGAATTAAAGTAATATCTCACAGACGATTAGATGACCCTTTGCTACCTTGAACTACAGCGAAAATGAATGGGAGCAATTTCACTTCTACAGACAATGGTAGAAAACCTAGCAAATATCAGAACTTGGCTGCATATAAAGGTCAGCCACAATCAGTTGCCTCCATCTTTTGCAGATACTTTGAAATGCTTGGGAGATCCCCCAATATCTTATTTATAAGAATAAAAGGTCTTTATTATTATTATGTTATATTATTATTATTTATAAAATATTGTAGACCAGAAAAGTTTGCTGTAAAATTTGGTATTGCTTTTGTTTTGTTTCATGTGGTTTTGGAAGAATATAATCAATAATTAACGAACAGTGTTTTCAGCAACTGGCAAGCCATCCAGGAGTCTGAAAATAATGTAATGTGAATATGTAGATTGCCTCTCTTCTGCTTAAATAAACAGCTCTATAGTATTTTTTTTCATGTTGCTGGTGATTACTGCAATGTTTGCACAGAATTGGGAATGTGTGTAAACTGGCTTGCAAGGATATGCAATCAAAATAGTTGATTAGGTGAAAAACAAATTTCATATTACTAGATGAAAATTCTCACAGGTCTTTGCTTTCCTTATCAAGTAATTAATAAATCCAGTGTTCATTCTTTCCATTGCCCTAACTGAATTCACACTGCTGTAGGCCAGATTCAGCGGTGAGTATAAGGGCTTGTCTACATGGGGAAGTTAATGCACAGTGAGGTAGGGTGTGAATTTAAAGCACAATAAGTACTCTGCATGAACTCCCTAGCTCCCTCAGACTTAAGACACTTCCAAGTGCACTAAGCTTTCAGTGCAGTCAGAGAGTCCACATCAGGAATTAGTATGGAATAGCGAGTGCGCACTAGCTACTTTAGGCTTTTTCCCTGTGTAGACAAGCACGAAGAGAAACTATTGTAACTTACGCCTTCCAGATCGCTTAGTACAAATGTTTCATGAGCTCAGACTGACTCAGATTTACACCCACTAATTGATGTGTAAGTTACAGTTCCTTTCAGATAGCATCTGAAGTTAGCCTACTGAATCTAAGAGAATTTAAACTGGTATAATTTACTGGCCAAGAGCTAGAAGCATGGGTGTAGTAGGAAAACAACTAAGAGTAAGGGCTAATTAAAGTACCCTCTTAACTTAAACACCTTCTTCCAGCACCTAGATTAGAGTATGTCTACACTGCAGTCCAAGGTGTGATTGCGGCACATGTACACATACCAGAGTTAGCTTTTACCTAGCTAACCTGGAGTACCAAGAGCAGTGAAGCTACAGCAGTATGGAGTTCAGCATAGGCTAACCGCCTAAGTAAGTACCCAGTGTCCTGAGAGGGCTTATACAGCCTGCACTGAAGTCCATGTTGACAAGGGTTCACTGCTATTGGTACTTGAGCTAACTAGATTAAAGCTATACCTACAGGTGTTGCAGTCACACACACTGATTGCAGTTTAGACATACTGACAACAGGCTCCTTTAGAGGGAGACTTCCTTGCATGTGTTTACACTCAGTCACTAATGTGTAACTTTCACTGCCTTACACATCACCTCGCAGGTTGTCCCCATGTTTAATCAGAGTGAATCAATCAGAAGTACTTTTCCCCGATGCATAAGTCACCAAGATGCGACTTCAGCGGGCTTTGTACAGCTCAAAATAAAGAATGGGGTTTCGTCCATAATGAGCCTTGCTTGAGTTATTATTATTGCTATCTTAGAGTGCTGTGTTAAATGAGAGGGAGAGAAAATGTGAACGTGAAAAAGCATACTTTATTGCTGTCTCATTTTTGTTTCCCAACCTTTGAAAACAAAGCGTTCCTCACTCAAAACAACCCCGGGATATTTTTGACCACATTCAGAATAACAAAAGCTTACCCTGCAGCCTTGCTGTTTGGAATCTTCCCTTGTTTCCGTGCCTGAAAGAGTAAAAATAATATTTAAGGATGTCAATCATTCTAAAGCTTTGGTACAGATCCCCTTCCCTTGGTGGTAATGCTCTGCACTCAGATTGTTATTTCACTGTAGGCAGAAGGCTGTTCATATACTTTTGAATTAGATTATGCTCTTTGAAAAATATGAATCCACCTGGATTAATGGCACATTTGTGTACATTGTCTTTGCCCATGTAGTTCAATGGGGCATCTGTCTTTAAGCTGGCAGAACTTTGACAATGTGTCTCAGAAGCATACAAGTTGAGCAAGTTTCTGTTGAAATCTAATCAAGTTCCTGTGATGACAATCTGAGCCATCTTTCTATTTTAGGTGTGATGACATATTCATCCTCCTCTATAAAATCATGAGAATGTTAACATCTATCATCTGTTATATCTTTCCTGAGATAATCCAAGGAAAATAGAAAATATAGTGTTCAGAGGTGGAACCTGTTATGTACATTCATTAAATAATCAAAGGGAGCAGAGAACACATGGAATGTGTTAAAATTTACCTTCCCCTGCAAAGCTAATATGCCTTCTGCGAACTTTTCAACATCTCAATAATTCATTCTATAGGCTGTTGACTAAGCAGCTGATATTTCTATTAAAATTGGTACCAATATTTGATGGTTTTATCCCCTTAGCCGTTAGAGCTCTGTTCACTAAAGAAGTGTTTGATTATGATTTATAAAGATAATTTGGCATGCGAGAGCAATGGGACCCCCACCCCCAAAATGGTCAGAAGCTAGTAAGGCCCTAATCCTGCAACTGGCCCTACACGGGCCAACCCCCTATTCCAATACAGAGCTCTTTTAACTTCAAAGAGTGGCGGGGCAGAGGTCCATCCATGTGGATCCAATTTCAAGATCAGAGCCTAAGTGACTTCACATATGACTTAAATGTACCCAGTTAAGTCAATGGGAGTTTTTGGCACTGGTTTCAATGGGTTCAGGATGAGGACAAGAGACAGGAGGCAATTGACAGGATTTGTGTGTTGTGGATGTATCTGACTAATACTAAGAATAGGAATAGTGCCATAAGCCAATAACTGTGCTGCTAAAGTGACTTTTTTTAGGAATGAAGAAATGCACTACATAGATAGTATGTGCTAATATAGAGAAACTTCAATGAGTATGTAATATGACACTTCAGTACAACGTCTCTAATTTGCTTTAGTGACAGGAATGCCCAAGGTGAATTACTGATTTTTTAAATTAGCAACAGAGCAAACTAACACAATAATAAAGGCAGGGCAATGCATCAAAAATAAACTCTGATAATGTATTTTGATAATTGTAGTTTAGTTATGCTAATATTTCATAATATACATGTAAAAGTATAGTTCCTAAAAGTAATTAAATTTTAATTATATGAGACCTCACTAAAGTGCTGTGAGAATAAACCTTTGTTCAGAAGCAGCGAGAGATAGCAGGTGTTTGTGTGAATTATAAGATATGTGGATTATTGAATTGCTGATCAGTGAGGGTAGTGCTTTACATTCTGGGCATCTAGATGCTGGGTTCTTTTGTAATTGAGTTCATCAGCTAAGTTTACTTAGCCTTAAAATAAACCTACCTTGACACATGTCCTGTTTTGTAGCATATATTGTACCTTAGAGTGAAGGTAGTCAGAAAACTTATTGTGAAAGTGTACCAACGTAGAGTTAGAACACTTAACTTGTAGCTTCAAAGCATGGGCCTTTCCTACTTTAGTTACTGTTATGAAACCAGCCCCTGTGCCAGTGTGTAAGGGCATCCATATTTATTCTTTGTCAACAACTTCTATATTGAATTGGATCAGCATGCAACGCAAAAGATTTGGGGGTCTGTTTTTCTTGGGGTTAATCCTACAAACTCAATTTGTAATCTGAAAATCAAGCTGTTTTGTTTCTTCCTCTTCCACTATCATTTAACTTATAGTTTCTGAGGAGTAAAGTAGGTTCAGCACTTGGCAATTAGCTGGAGATCTTACTGATAATACATGCAGCAGACTACAATTTAGTAATTATAGTACTACAGTCTTGTTTTTGACTGCAACGTTGAAATAACACTGAGTCCCAGATCCATTACTGCAACTAAAGAGCTCATAACAGAACTCCTGGAGTGGGGGTGGGGTGCCACATTCTATTTACTTAATCCTGGGCAATCTGAATTCTTGACCACTACCCTGCATGAGTTAGAACATGTCTACACTTACCCATCCGGAGCAATCGATGGGTTAGGGTTAGCGGGGGTCGAGCACTCTCCCATTGACTCCAGTACTCCACCAGGGCGAGACGTGCAGGTGGAGTCGACGGGGCAGCATCAGCAGTCGACCTACCTCAGTGAAGACACCGCGGTAAGGAGATCTAAGTACGTTAACTTCAGCTACGTAGCTGAAGTTGTGTAACTTAGATTGATTCCCCCCCTAGTGTAGACCAGGCCTCAAGGTCCTCTACCTTACATAGCCTGCCAAAAGTCCCTAGAGGCTGATATGATAGGCTAGGGCACAGTGAAGACCAAGCCACATACCCTTTTCCTAGCCATGTCCCCTATGCCAGCAAGAGGGAGGCGGCAGTCTGTGAGGGCCACTGAATCAGTTCTTCTCCACCAGAGGACCCCTCATGGGCAACTCTCCCATAGCAAGCTACTCTGCTCTCATTTTCTCCTGTAAGTGCTAAAAAGAAAAACAAATGGTGCTCTTTAATCCTATCTGGAAAACATTATTTTGATTTAAACAGTAGCACTACACTGCACTACAGCAGTGCAGTGTGTAACTTCAGATTCTTCAGCCTAGGTCATTTTCTATTGTGCCTCAAGCTCTCTCCTGACAGTAGAAGCGACAGTCCTACTATGCACATGTATAATGTCTTCCCTATCCAGATGTCAAAGCATTCATTAATTAGGGCCACTTACTAAGGGCTCTGTCGTAAGGACACATATGGATCTTAAATTTTTCAGTACAACTGTGAAGTAGGTACCCTTTTAGAAACAGGGTACCTACTTCACAGTGGATCTAGAAGCACAGTGAAAAAGGGGGGTTGATCCATCCCCAAGTCAATGGGGGTCTTTGAGTTCAGTGGGAGATCCATCAGACTAGCAAATAACTTTCTGTAGTTTACTGAGAAAACTGTTGGTAGAGATGGGAAGATCCCAGAAGATTAAGGATGCCTATGTTCTTGCTATTATATAATGCTCCTTCTCTATAAGATTAGAGCACTATGTGTTAAAATAGAAAAATATTAACATTAAACCAGAGAGACCGATATGATTTATGACAAAGGTGCATGTACAACTTTAAATTTCAACTCATTAGGTAGGTTGTGGGGGAGAAGAAAAAAAGTATCTTTAATAATACAATGTTAGACTCTACATCTGTATTACAATATTTTCTTTTAAATAACTGTTGAGTCCTGTGAAATGATGTGATGTATGCCATTCTCTGAATTGCATCTGAAGGCTTGATTCCACAAAGTGAAGTTCTGGGAATATTCCAGATCTCTCAAAATGTGCAGAGAATATTAGGCATAAATTTAGATTACCTCCCAGAAAGTAAATTGCAAAACAAAAAGAAGATACTTGTTGGGGGGTTATATAATTTCAGGTAGAATATTTTTTAAAAATTACTTTCAACATCAGAAAAACACCATGTGAACAATATATAGGAAACACAAATGCACTGGAAAAGATTCTGGGACAATAATTACAGAATACTACAAAATACAAAATTAAAACTGCAGTAGATGAAGATTCTCCGTAGACTGTATTGGACATCTTCAGAAATACAAGTATCAGGGTTAGTTGTGTTAGTCTGTATCCACAAAAACAACAAGGAGTCCGGTGGCACCTTATGCCCAAATAAATCTGTTAGTCTTTAAGGTGCCAACGGACTCCTTGTTGTTTTTTTCAGAAATACAAAGTGTATAATTTAGAAAAACAGATATTTTGAAAATATAATTAAGGATTGGGCAATTTTATGTACATGATTTGGATGCGCAAAGAAGTACTGCATTTCTACACACTGATTCTGCAGTTTTGTTATGCAGCTCCATGCTAATCTGGCTGTGTAAATACTGACAGCCTACACCCAGCATAAGTATTTATTTCAACCAAAAACAATACAATTTTCTGCAGGATAGTGTGATAATAGTAAAACAAAAAAACCTATACTTCTATAAAGATGTCACTTCATCAAAGCATGAATAGGTTTCCTATCTCTCATACTGACAGTAGATTATGAAATAATGTCATAAAGATTGAAATGATACTTTTAAGGGTATATGTCAAGAGTTTAATTTTTAAATCCAGCCTTCCTGTCAAGCCCACAATTTGGAGGTTAAAATAACACAGAGTGCAACTGATGTCACTTAGGGCATGTCTTCACTATGGAGCTAAATTGGGGGTGCTGCAATCGATGTAGTGGCACCAGTTTAGTGGGTCTGTTGAAGACATGCTAAATCGATGGGAAAGCATTTTCCCGTCGATTTCTGTACTCCATCTCCCCAAGAAGAGTAAGGTAAGTCATCAGGAGAGCATCTTCTGTTGACACAGCACAGTGTAGACACCACAGTAAGTGGATCTAGCTATGTCAATTTCAGTTGTATTATTCACATAACTTGAGTAGTGTAGCTTAAATCAATTTACCACAGTAGTGTAGACCTGGCCTTAGTTATCAAAGTACAGCACCTGCAATGTTGGCACAATTAGATATAATTTATTTATCAGTGTAATAAAAAGTGACTGCACTGCAAAATTGCATGCACAAATTTTGTGCTTTCAAAATTGTAGGTGTAAATGGGAGAGTTTGCTCCCAGCTTTAAATCAGGATCCAACAGTGAAGTCACTATACTGATGTGATTTAAGGGGGAAAAAATATATTAAGATAACAAATTGGTCCTAAACTTATTGTCATTGCAAACAAATAGAACCACAAACTATTTTACATATTACAATAAAAAAGTAATGTTAATATCTTTCTTCATTATACAGTCTGCCTTTTTTAAAGCTTTCCTCTTTTTTTTAGATGGTGAGTATTTAAGGAGAGGGACTGTTTATTATTTCATGCGTAAAATAACAATAATTAACAGCAGCACGGTATAGTTCATTTTGTAGCTCATTTTGTAGATCCACCTTTAGCATACATGGTTTGGGGGGAATAATTAAATGTGTTCCTATCTGCCCTTTTTTGAAAAATACTCCAGTTTTCCAACTGCCCGAGGTAGGAATCCAATTTAACAGAAGTAACAGCTCCTAAGTGCTTCTATATCCAGAGTCCTGTAATGAGCACTGAAAATATTTTAAGAATTTTCTCCTCAGAGTGGAATACTAAACATAAAATTTATTAGTGAATCTAATCTGAATTCTTACTGTAAAAGAGGCTTTAAAAATGTCCTCAAAATATGAAGATGGTAACAGTGTTAGGCAGAGAGCTACCCATCAGCTTCAAAAAAAAAAAAAAGCAAGAATAGCTTCCCTAATGATAAGGATCATGAACAATTAACAAGCAAAATCACAATTTCACAGGTAGTTGACCATTTAAATTCATTCAGACTTTGGAAAAGAGTGAGACTGCATTCAATTTTAATCGAATTTCACAGCTGTTGAAATATATTCATGCTATACTTGATTGACATTTCTAACACAAATAGTCTGATCTATAAACAGAAGTGTTATGTTTTAAGGTCAGCCATGTCATTTTCATCTGCCCATGTTCAGAATGCATAGTGTTGAAAGATAGCAGTTATTTCCAGTAGTTTCTATTCATTTTCCTTTTATAAACTCATTTTTATATACTATGCATATCACTGCCTCACCAGGGACTAAAATGAGTATGATGAATGCTAATACTTTTTCAAGAGTATAATAATAATTCTTTATCTTTTGTGCATATGTTATCTTCCTGTCTTCACGCATTCAGCCTGTTTTATGTATTAACCAAATTTGATCTACGTGGAAAGGTTTTAATTAAAAAAAAAAGAAAAAAAGAAGTTGGTCCATAATTATAAACAGTGCTATTTGTACTGCACTTGTTTAGTCTAGATCAATATTCCTATTAATACTTCAACACATATCAGCATTTCCCAAACTGTGGTCACAACGATCCCTAGTGTGCAGATGCCATTTTGCCCCATACAGCATGACCTCTCATGTATGGTGCGTGTGAGGTCACTATGCATGGAAGATGCCATTTTGCTCTACAAAATGACATCCTCCATGTTGTGTGACCTCGCATGTACAGTGCATGCAAGGTCACGCTGTGTGGAGGGTGTCACCCCACCCTGTCTGGGGTCCTGGCAAGAAATACTTCCTTAAAATGCAGTCAAGTCAGTAAAAAAATATATTGGGAACCGCTGACATGCATTAATCTGTTCACATCATCCAGTATCGGGGCAACAATCCTAGAAATGATTTTTCAGAATGCTTTTGAATGTTCTTCCTTTTTCAGGAGTACAGTAAATGCCAGTCTGGAGTTTAACAATCCTAGGAAGTATGTTACACTCTAAAAATTGAAACTTTTGTTTGGATATTGAATTAAAAATTGTCATTGATATTTCCTAAGTGATTTAAGGCTCTGTGTGATCCTGTTGACTTTGGTGGTACCCAAATATGCTTAAAGTTAGACACATGCTTAAGTATTTTACAGAACTGGGACATAATACTAAAGATATTGTTATTAATAATTAAATGTGAACTCAACCATTTTAAGACTTTTTCTCTTGTATATAATCTATATTGTAGTATTAGTGCCTCGTAACTAGCCATCTATCACTAACATGTCGAGATGTAATTTCAACTGCCCAGAACAGACCTGTAGAAGCAGCCTCTCACAACAATCTTCCTTATTTTAGAAAACATTTCCTATCATCTGATCTCTCTTTTCAGCAGCACTGGTCATTATTTTAATGTGCATGTTACTGAAAATGTAAGAAACATCCACAGTATTGGGTAGGAAAATAAAAATAATACAGTTATAAAATAGAGGAGCTTCTTAAATGTGTTCAGAGTGTCTATTTTTAATAGTAAATGGCCAGCCTTACTCATCTTGAGGAATCAGAATGTGACCTAAAGTGTATTAGGTAGTTTTGTAGGAAATTTGGTTTGGGAGAACTTCTCATATGGCTATTTAGGGTTAGCGATTGAGAACAGGAGATAGATGAGAACAAAAAATAAATAAATAAGAGCATGTTGGTATTCTGTTTGTCTGTTTCTTGTCCCTAACACCTATGCTTGTGGGGAGCTTTTTGGTATATGCCTGAGCTGAATCTTAGCAAATAGCACTGCAGTGAATGCACAGCGCTGTCTCTGCACTGGGGAGGAATTTCTAATTTCATACATCATTTACAGTTACTGCAGTGATTCCTCAGTTAGTATTCAGACTAAACATAATGAAGGGTAGGAAGGGAACATGCACAGTCTTCTTCAAATGATTGCTCATGTGTATTCCACAATAGGTGTGAGTACTCGCCACGTGCACTGGTGCCCACCCGGCGCCCAACTCCTTGGTGGTCGAGTCGGTCAACCACAGGGAGCGGCAGGGGCAACCAGCCTTGATCACCAAGAACAAAGACTCTCAGAGGCTGGATACTTTCAGGAGAAAAGTTTATTCGTTGTCAAGCTTTCAGCTACGAGTAGCAAACCATCAGGCTCTCCTGGGTCACTACGAGTTTAACCTCTGGGAATCCCTCCCCAAGTTTGAGGACTCCCTCCGAGAGCACGATAAGAAGGAGTTTAAGGTGCTTGTAGAGGAAGGGGTGGTGGCCGCAAGGGCATCCCTGCAGGCTGCTTCAGATGCAGCGGACACGGTTGCATGGTCCATGGCCTCGGGAGTGTCCATGAGATCATAGAATCATAGAATATCAGGGTTGGAAGAAACCTCAGGAGGTCATCTAGTCCAAACTCCTGCTCAAAGCAGGACCGAACTCACAACCCTGGGTTTAGCTAGCCAGTGCTCAAACCGCTGAGCTATCCCTCCCCAAATGAGCGTCATGGCTTCTGCTCTCTGGGCTGTCCAGCGAAGCGCAGTCATCAATGCAGGATCTCCCTTTCGACTGGAAGGCTCTGTTTGCTGAGGAAACAGACACAAGGCTGCATGGCATGAAAGACTACTGTACAACCCTCCAAACCTTGGGCCTCTATGTCCCTCCTCCGGCAAAACCCAAGTTTAAGCCGCAGCAGGCTCCCTCCAGGCCGCCCTCCTGAAGTCTGAGGCTGCCCACAAAAAGCAGCGGGACTATAGAAAGCGCCCTCAATGGCAATCCCGACCTGCCCCACAGCCTGGGTCTTCTAAGGGCAGGCAGGTGGGCAAAAGGTGTTTTTGATGGGATGCTCCCCGCCAGTTCTCAGCAGGGACCTACCCCCAATAAAGCTCCTTTTCTCCAATCGGTTGTGGCTATATTAGTAGGATCATTGCCAGCAGATTGAGGAAAGTGATTATTCCCCTCTGTTTGAGTGAGGCCACACCTGGAGTATTGCGACCAGTTTTGGTCCCCCCACTACAGAGAGATGTGGACAAATTGGAGATAGTCCAGCAGAGGGCAACAAAAATGATTAGGGAGCTGGGGCACATGACTTACAAGGAGAGGCTGAGGGAACTGGGGTTATTTAGTCTGCATAAGAAAAGAGTGCGGGGGATTCGATAGCAGCCTTCAATTACCTTAATGAGGTTCCAAAGAGATGGAGCTAAGCTGTTCTCAGTGGTGGCAGATGACAGAACAAGAAGCAATGGTCTCAAGTTGCAGTGGGGTAGGTTTAGCTTGGATATTAGGAAAAACTTTTTCACTAAGACGGTGGTGAAGCACTGGAATGGGTTACCTAGGGAGGTGGTGGAATCTCTTTCCTTAGAGGTTTTAAGGCCTGGGTTGACAAGGCCCTGGCTGGGATGATTTAGTTGGGGTTGATCTAGATGACCTCCTGAGGTTTCTTCCAGCCCTGATATTCTATGATTCTGTGATGTGGGAAGAATAATTCTCAAACAGGCATTGCACCTATAGTGGTAAAGGAAGAGTATTAGTGGTTTATTCTCTCCTTCTAACATCTGTGACTGATCCTTCCTAAAGTTGGGACTGATCCTGCAAGATGCTGTGTGCCTCCCAAGAGGTGCTGAACACTCTCAAGTCCCATTGACCTCTTTAGAATTTGCGGGTGCTCACCACCTTGCAGGTCCTCTTTGGCATCTTCTGGTTAGCCAGACACTGTAAAATTGTCAGACATTTTGTGCCAGGTTAGTATCTGTATGTGAGCATGCTATAGCAGTCAAGCTGAATATTGCTTATAGGGTTATTGTAGCCATGTTGGTCCCAGGATTTGAGAGATACAGGGTAGGTGAAATAATATCTTTTATTGGATAAATTGCTGGTGGTGCAAGGTACAAGCTTTTGAGCTACAGAGAGCCTTTCTTTAGATCTGGGGAAGAAACTGAGTGTGGGTTCAGAGCGTCTGAGACACGCTGCTTCCTTCCCCAGACCTGAAGAAGAGATCTGTATGGCTCAAAAGCTTGTACTTTCCACCAACAGAAGCGAGTCCAATAAAACACATTACCTCGCCCCCCTAGTCTTGCTCAAGCTGAAAATTTTCTATTTGGGCATCCAAAATTCTCCTGTGGTATTCCATCATCAAACAGGATTTTTATCCACCAGACTGTTTGGCCACCATTTTGCACTCACAAAAGGTTGCTTTTTATAAATTAAATGATTGCAAGCGTCACATCAAGAAGATCCCTTCTCCCGCCCCCAAACTTTTGAATTGGTATCATTCCAAGATTTGGAAGATCGCTGCATTTTACCTGCAGCCACAAAGTATACGCTGGCAGATGGGGTTTGTTATTGCCACCTGTTCTATCTGGATCAGCATCTGTATTTGCAAACTGGTAATACAGTATGTAGTAAATGACCAGCTATCTTCACGCATTTTCAGAGATTTGGATTAAAAATGCTGTCTTTTTGTAAATGATATTACTCATTTATGTGGGTTGCCTTATTTAGCTATTTGTACAAAGGCAAATAGTTTGTCCTTCCAAAACAGGGAAACAGCTATGGCTACAAGTTATCCATATCTCAGTGTAATTAAAAACAAACTCTCTGTTAAATGTTGGCTATGCCTATTAAAATTAATTAAGACCTTCGCCCTTTCCTGGCCTGTTTCTTAATGAGCTTAGAATGAAAGTAATAAATCCACCAAACAAGATGTGTCTATAATAGCAATGTCTCCATATCTCTTTTAGTGGGTTCATTGTATATTTCTGTTGTTTTTCTAAAATTTTTATGCTCATCCTTCAGTAAACATCTATGTGCTTTTTGAAATTAATAAATTACTTTGTATGCAAAGTAGAGGGCAGTAATATGGAAATCCAAGATAAAACAATTTGAGAACTGTATTCATTGAAAGGTCAGGTTTTGCTAGTTATAAGGGCAACTCACCCAACAGATTATTAAAAGCTCCATTAATAATCAATGAATTCCTAGCTCTGGCTACAGTAGGGTGCCACTACTGAACCAGGACAAGAGTTGATTCTCCTAATTTAAACTTTGTGCAAACACATTTTAAGTGACTTCATTAGACAGATGAACAGACTAGAGCATAATGAAAATAAGAAATACAGTGAATATGTAATTAATTGGAATTAATATTTTAAACTAAAATTAATTGGTTATATGAGAAAGAATAGTTCATTTGAATAATGCTTGCTGGCTGATCTTGTTACTCTTAGATCTTTTACAGCATTTTGTTTCTGCTATTCATTAATTCAATTAGAAATGTTTTCAAAGCTTCATGTTCCTGAAAAACCCTACCTCCTATGGAAAAATTCTATAGACTATATCAGGGATAAATCAAGAAAAAATTCTACACTGGTTAAGAAACCACACCTGACTTAGAGCGGAAGTGAAAGCAGCTATAAAAATGGAACAAAATCTATAACAAATGAAAAAGGGGAAATGGGTAGCAATATATATAAAGTAGAATGTAGGAACTAAGGGGAATTGGTAAAAGAAGCAATAGGACCGAAGGACAAATCTATAGCTAGCAAAGTTAAGGACAAGAAGGAGTTTTTCAAGTATATTAGGAACAAAAGAAATCCTAACTATGGCATTGGTCCATTACTACTTGGAAATGGTTGAATTGTCAATAATAAAGCAAAAAAAGCAGAAATGTTCAAAAATATTTTTGTTCAGTATTTGGTAAAAAGCCAGATTATGTATTTATATCATATGATGATGAAATCCTCTCCATTCCAACCAAGGAGGATGGTAAACAGCAGCTACTCATGTTAGACGTTATTAATCAGCAGGCATGAATAACTTGCATTCAATAATTTAAAAAGAGCTGGCCCTAGAGCTCTTGGTAGTATCAGTGTTGATTTTTAATAAGTCTTGGAACACTGGGGAAGTTCCAGAGGACTGAAAGAAAGCTAATATTGTACCAATGTTTTAAAAGGGTAAATGGGATGACCTGGTAATTATAGGCCTGTGAAATTGATACCAGCAAAATAATGGAATAGCTGATATAGGACTTGATAAATAAAGAATTAAAGGGGGTAATATAATTATTGCCAATCAACATGGGTGTATGGAAAATAGATCTTGCCAGACAAACTTAATATCTTTTTTTGATAAGATTACAAGTTTGGTGACAAAGGTAACCAGGTTGATGTAATACTTCTTAAAGACATTTGACTTAGTACCACATAACATTTAGATTAAGAAACTAGATGGTTACAAATTCAACATGAGACACATTAAATAGATTAAATACTGGCTAATGTTGGTGTCAAAATGTGATTGTAAAGGGGGAATCATCATAGGAGGCGCTATAATGGTGTCCCATAGAAGTAGGTTCTTGGGCCTACGATATTTAACATTTTATCAGTGACCTGGAAGAAAACATAAAATCATTATTTATGAAGTTTTCAGATGACATAAAGCTTGAGGACACAGTTAAAAATGAAGAGGACGGGGCACTGATACAGACAGATCTATATCTCATGGTAAACTGGGTGAAAGGAAACAATTTGTGTTTCAGTATGGCCAAATGTGAAGTCATACATACGGGAACTACGAATGTAGGCTATTTTTACAAGATAGAGGTCTCTATCCTGGGAAGTAGTGACTATGAAAAGGATGATCAACTAAACATGAATTACCAATGTGACCTCATGACCAAAAAGACTAATGTGATCCTTGGATCAACTAACACAGGAATAGGGCATAGAAGTAGAGAAGTCTAAGTTGTAACTCCACTTTTAAGTGGAGGTAATTTCTAAAAATGTAAAAAGAATTCTTTTGGACTGATAAATCTTAAATTTTTTCTTCAATCTCAAGATAGTTTATCAGTCCTCAATGTGGTCTTAATTAAATCTTTTTTCATTTTTAAAAGTTACCTCCACTTTTGCAAGGACACTCAGTGCTGCCTTTTATTGCTTTCAATACTATCCTGTTCAGAAATCAGAGTACAGAAAAACACACAGGTAGGAACAGCAGATAGTTGGATGAAGAACAGAAATGGAACCGTACGGCAGATACTGAGAACCATGTGAATAGAGTATTTACCAGATAGAACTCTTGTTTTCATATGTTTAAATGTAGAAATTTGTTTTTGTAGCCATGGAGGAAGCCTTGGCACTTATGCCCTCTCATTTGTTTCCACTTTTAATCACTTATGTGTTTATCCTGTGTTAGTTCATCCAGTCCTACTGGCAATAACTCTATTGTTCATGTGTGCTGCAGTATGTTCACTATACTATAAGTGAGACTTAAATTTTCCATGGATGCTTTAGTACATTGAATTTCTTGTCCCTGATTCGCTTTTGAGAAGGCCTAAACTTTAGCTGCAGGCTTATAAGTGCCTATGTAAACAGGTATTTTGGGAGAATTACATACTGAGCGTACTCTCTAATTCATGCATGAAAAATTGCAATTTACTACTCCACAGCTCTCAGCTGGCCTGGGTTTAGTAGAGCTTGCATTGGCTTGTGGCTCTTAAAACCAATATTGTCTTGTTTTCCTGAATCCCTTACACATAAAAAAGATTGACATGACAGAATAATAGAAAGAGTATTACATTAGAATTTAGCATTAAAGATAAACAACACAAATGAAACTGAAAGCATATGGCACTCTTTGCCTGCTATGCCAGTTGATGAGCAATAGATTTTGTATTATGATCCATTTTGGAGGTTTTAGACTATTAAAACCGAGTTGCTCTGTTTTGTATGCTCAAAAGTTGCCAGTTAAACCAACTGGAGCCGCCTAATTTTGCTGATTGTATGATGGATGTGTCAGACTTCTGGCTTTGATTTTTCTGATATTGGAACTGGAGGACTAGACAAAAAATGTGATGACAACAGATTGTATTCAATAACACAGCCTTAAAAAGGAAAATTATCACTGAAAGAATGACAAAAACTAAAATAGTATTTATGAAAATGTATTCGAAGAAGTAGAGAGAAAACAGACTAAAACTCAGATGTTCAGGTATCAGATGCAGTGGCTATCATTAGAAAGTTAACATTCATTTCCAGTAACCTCATAGTAATATCCAACAAACTAGAGTATTCTCTTGCACTACTTGCAAGTGTAACTGCTTTCCAATGTGAGTAAGGCTTCAATTATTGGGCCCTTAGAGTAGAAATTAACTGCAGTCCCCCAGATACTATATAGACATTTAGGAACAAGTTGTGGCTAACCCCTGCAGAGGTACACAAGAAATACAGAGATTGCGTCCCCCATGCTCCCACTTACCTCATCAATCCAAATATACTGAACAAATCATTAACATAAAATCAAGACAGTGCAAGAAAATAAAGGTACTGGAACCTCTCAGGACTCCCGATGCAAGTGCCTTTCCCTCAAGACCTATGGTGAGACTGATTTCCCTCAGTTGGGTCAAGGGAATAACCCAAATCATGTAAGGTGCTCAGCATTGCATGTACTTAAGAGGAAGGTGCCCCAAGTCCTTCATGTCTGTTCCCCCAAGCATGTCCAATAAGTAGTGGTGTCCTGCTATAGAAACAATGTAAGTGGAATGTTTTAAGAATTAGGAAAGAAAATCCTAGGTTACATTTCAAAAACACAAAGTGCTCTAATAATTACTAGTGTTTAATCCAGGCAGGAGAATGATGTGTGCTAAATACAAGATGACGGTAACCAGGTGAGAATAATTCTGTTGGGATTGTGGCAACCAAAAGTCTTCATCTTTATGTATTGTCTGTTGATAACATGAAACTTACTTATGCCACCACCTGTAAGGTGATCGGTCACTCCTGTGCTAGGCTCCAGCCAATCCCCAAGGCAGGAACTGGTCTGGTATATAAGTCTTACAGGAGGAAAAACATCTTGAAACTTTTTCCTGCCTTACAGTGGTAACAGACTCCTGAAGCCTTCGCCTGTTCCAGCCTTGCTCTCATTCTGGCCTTGCTCCTACCCCACTCTGAACTCCTGATTTGCGCTCTGCTCCTGACTCTGACTCCTAGGCCTCAAGGTCATGGCTCCAACCACTAGGACTGACCATCCCCATCACGGTTTCTGACACCACCATATTGCATGTTTTATCTTTGTTATTGTGACGGCCATCCTTTTGTCCCTCGTACACTGGGGATTGAACTGGGGGCATCCAGAGCTAAAATCAGGAGCTGCTGAAGCTTGGGCTAAATTTATGTTTTATGGCATACAAACAGGTAAGTTTGATAAAAACATAAAATACTCTTGCTGGAAAGTTGTAACATAACACTATTTATTTCTCAGAATTCAGAATGATAACACACAAGAACTCAAAGGTAGAGACACACAAAGCAGGCTGCTCCTTAAATCAGAGAGGCACAACTCACCAAGTTTACTCTAAGCTGTCTGACTGGCTCTGATGGCAGGCTTCTCCACACAGAACCCCCTGTATGCAAGCAGGACCAGGGAAACCCCTGAGCATTTAAAGCGAAAGATCATAATTTGAACACATTTTTCAATACACCTCACTAAAGAACCAGGTCTCTGTAGTGAGCAGGAATAACAGCTCATATCCTCCTTGGATTGGCATGGAAGGGACCTGTAACACACGCTCCTTAGTGGATTATGTTATGTTCAGTTCATTCTATCTAAGATATGATTGCTTAAAACTACCTTTCAAGTATGCAGCTATTGATTCTACCTTTTAATGAAGTTTGGTACAAACTGACTGTCTCATGGGTCAAAGGAATTTTAGCTCCTCGCCACTCCTTTTTTTTATATTGAATTTCTGAGAAATACTTGAGTCATAAAATAAAATCAGCATTCTCGAGGGTATTATTTATCTAATTCCATTTACGTCTCTCCATCAGTCCTTTTCTTGCAGAGGCACAGATCTGTTTAGACAGGCTTGGCAGTGTGTGTGACAATTTGTTCATGTTTATTTCTAACTTGAAAAAGCAGTAAAGGCAACATTTTCTTTTAACTTTCCTGTGATTAAATGTGTTATGTCAGTGAGAGAGAGCCCAACTGAAGGCTTAGCTCTTTGCTGTTTTGAACTTTCAGTAATACAGTCTGGATGTTTGCAAGCTTTCTCACCAAAGCAAATGGACTCATGGGGTTTCCAACTGGTTAGTGCAACACATTTAATTATACTGATATTGACAGTGTTTTTGACAATTATTGTGAGTTGTTTCAAATGGTCTCTTGTGGTTTGACTATTTAGGTGACTATCAATTTGAGATTGGGCAGAAATATTTTTGATTTTCAAATTCATTTTTAATAAATACAAGTTTCTAGAGAGAAAGTAGTGGTGTTTTTCCCTAGAACTTTCCCATCACTCTTAGCCACAATAAAAATGATTAATCTGCAGCACCCACAAAAGTGTTATCTCTCAGAAGTTGCTAGGTACCACGATTTCTGGAAGCCATTATTGTGACCACAGAAAACCGTGTGTTTCATTGATTGAGTGTGTACTCTTCTAATACCAGAGCTGAATCAAATAATGAAATCAATTGCAAATGCTTTATTTGATGACTGATGGGGAAAATAATCAAATACATTATTCATCAAATCATACCATCTACAGTACTGACTGCATTTGCCCCACTCAGTACCCTGCTGAATAAGCTTTGCGTAGGAGGTAGTGGTCTAGAATAAATCAGCACATTATTCTTCAGCTTGCGCTTGTATCTGAATTTAATCTCTTAATAAAACTCAGTTATTGATTGTTATATTTTTAATTTGCCTCAGGGCTCTTATATAACATTATTCCAAACACAACACAATCTAAAGGAATTTTCCTACAGAGGATACTTCAAGTAAAAGTAAATAACACATAAGCCTGAGTTAGACTATGTTATCCAACTTTGAGTTTCAACTAGAGAGATTTAGCAAGTGGAAAGTTTTGTTAAAAATTAAACAGCTGAGGAATTTTCCTTTGCAAAGTGCACTGAAAAGTTTACATACAGCAAATGCTAAAGTGTATTTCATTCATGAGACTGCCAACCTAAGGGCACCCAAACTTTCTCATAAAAATTGGAGATCAGCCTGAGCCCAGAAAATTGGTTGCAAGTTGAGATCCACATAGTAAATGCAAAGCACATGTTGATCGCTATGTTGGATTAAATGGAACTTTAATTCAAACCACCACAACCTTTGGGAAAGTTCAGCTTCAGATCTGGTCCCACAGCTCAGTCTCTCTCTTTCCCCTGTAGATATGAGATTAGAGCCGGATGAAATTTTTCACCCAAAACTCCACCCACACCCCCCTGAAAAATGCAGATTCAGAGCAAACAAAATATTTTGTTTGACTCCAAAAAAATGTTTTCAACTTTTTCTATTTGCTGAATTTAAAAAAAAAATCAGTTGCAGTTCGACCCAAACTTAATTGTTCTTATATTTTTTGGAACTATTGGTGAATCAAAAAATCAGCTATTTGCATAGCTCTGTTTGGAATATCTAATTCAGTGATATGTTTAAAATCACATAACTTGATTTATTTACTGCTGCTTCTGTTGCTCATTAATCATTTGTTCTGAATGTAAGCATTGTAATTCACAAAGTGAGTATTATTAACATTGGCTTCATCCCAACTTCCCCTTTTCTTTGGATCTACATCTGTACAACACAAATAACATTTTACAAAATACAGGCATTAATGTCCATTACTGCCACCAAATCAGAGACCTACAGGAAAGAGGTCTGTGCCAGCAGACAGGAAATGTCCCAGGCTGGCTAACAAACACTCTTAAATATTTTAGGTGGCTATCAAATCTGTGATGAGAAGCAGGCATCATGCCTATGTGTTATTGTAGATTTTATTTGTGCTCCCATCTACCATGATTTCTTATGCTCTGTGATTTTATGTTGTATGTCCTGACATGGGACATCTTTAATGCTGAGCATGGTGAAAGAAACAAGCCAATACAGAGAAGAATTTTCACCTAAAAATAGCTGTCTTAGACAAACTTATGGCAAAATAGTGAATAAATTATCTGTTGCAATGAGGCACCTAATTACTTTTGGCATTTCAAAATGTCTAGTTCTTTAAATTTTAATGTCAACTATAATGTGGAGACTATCACTAGAACCAGCAATAACTTTAGAATTGGAATGAACTGTTCAAGTATAGGAAAGATCTCGGAAACCTTTATGCCTCCAAAACCAAAAGAACATTTTAAGTGTGTGCGCTGTACTGTATATATAGGCAATTTTTAGACCCTATTATCACTCTTTTTTAACTAAGATTTAAATAAATATAGTATTATGAGGATTGCAGTGAGTGTAGAAGTTATTCATGTGATCTATTGGCAGTAGATAGAACTGAAGCGTACTTGGTACAAATATACACATGTAGATTTGAACAAAAGCAACTTACTGTTTTCTTACTTTAACTGTTTTACATGGAAATATTTTTTAAATAGTTTCTCAGATAGTCTAAACCAGGATAAAAGGACAAACTCTGCCCTTGTTTCTTTCCAGCAACTCCACTGAAGTCCAGGGAAGTGCCTAATTATAAATGAGAGCAGAATTCAACCCTCATTGTTGGCCTGATTCTTTTACCCTTACTCACTGAATTAAATTGGACTGCTGGCAGAGTGAGCTGCTGCTCATCGTATGTGTAGCAAGACTGATTTCAAAAGAATTGTTGATCACGCCTACAGCCTCAGCGATAGGGAGCCTTTGTCCTGAAAGAGAGGCCGGAGGCTGGCCTTGCCAAGGATTTATCTGCATCTTCCCACCTCATGGTCTTGAAGAGGGGGCTCTGTGGCTGACTGGTAGGAGAGAAGGGTGAAGCATAATAAGCCTGTTGGTTCCAATACAATCAAAGGAAGGGTTTATAAGCTCTTTCTGCTGCCCAGGGGAAGTCCTCTGCACCAGCAAGAAAAGCTTGCCCTCCCCCCACCGCCTCTTGGGATTAGAGAAGGAATGGATTCTTGTGTCTACTGTGGGCATCATGCTAGTTGCCTTTTGGGGGGATGGGAAATAATTTTTTTCTCGCTACCAGATTGACTTGGGTAGGGTGGATTTTCTCATGTTCCTCCCAGGAAACCAGGGACCCAAAGGGTAGGTTAGACTGTAAATTCATTTTGTTGCAATTTGGCAGTTGCTCAGTGCAGAAAATCATTTAATATGGGTGTGATTCCCTTAGAAATTGGAGGTGGATAAAGCAAGTGGGTGTAGCAGCATGTAGTCTCTGAACCTATCCTCTTGTGGCATGACATGCCTCAGTTTCTCTCCTGGGTCTTCACCAACCCACGCAGACTTCATCATGTTCACTGCTGGAGTGACTTAGCCCTCCAGCTGAGTCCCAGATTAGTCCATCCCTTGCAGGGCACTAAAGTCTCAGCAAACACAAAAACCACTGCAACTCCTGGATTCTGCTCAGTTTCTCCCAGTCAGAGAGTGCTGATACTCAGAGTTACTCTGACTGGAGTTTCTCTCCCGTCAGAGTCCTCTTCCCTAACCCAGGGGCTTCTGTGGGAACTTCGTTGCAGCTCTTCCCCAGCTTCAGCTGAGCTTCATAAGGGCAAGGTGCTCCTCATCAGGCCCTGAATCCTCAGCTGGAAGCCACTAATCAGTCACAGGTGGGCTTAGACCATCTCCCGCCTCAAAGACTCCAGTCACCATGTGACAGTGGGAAATAGGGTTGCGGCTCCTTATGTCTGGTACATTGAGGAGACAATCTCTTCCCCATCCCCTTAACTCTTGTAGAAGAGGAGGGTGGTGGGTCCCAGCAATGGTGCTAGGACTAGGTTAACAGGTCGGGGGGGAAGCAGGGGGAACGACTCATAATAGCTCTCCACCATGTGGTACGGATTACAAAGGAAGGAGAAGCTGCTCTGGATGAGTTATTGCAAGCTAATTCTCAGATGAGAACTTAGTAAAATTGCAGCCTAGTTAAACTACATATTTCTGGTATCTTGTTTTTCTTTCTGTGGTGTCCTGGGCAATTAGAGATTGGTCTATACCAAAAATATCAGGGGTTCTTACAATCCAAACTGGATATGACTATATATGTCATGTCTGTCCACTGTCTCTGTAATGAACTGGACCAAATCCCCAACTAGGAACACTCCTGAGCTTCAAGGAGCATTTATGGAGAAGGATTGAAATCTGAATCGAGGTCCATATTGTACAGCTCACGGCAGTCCTATCTCTAATCCTTTTATTAGTATTTATTATTTGTATTATTACAGTAGCAGCTAGAGGCTCCAACCAATCTCAGGGCCTCACTGTGGTAGGTGCTGTACAAATAAGAGGCAGTCTTTACACAGGGGTGAAAGTAAAATTGAAAACTTACCGGTACGGGGGCCGGCTCCACCCCCCCTGAAGGGGCGGAGCCTCAGGTGGAAGGGGCGGGGCTGGGAGGTCAGCGTCCCCCAGCCAGCCCTTCCACGCTGCCTGGCCCACGCTGCCTGGGGCTCCAGTGATGATTTAAAGGGCCCGGGGTTCTGGCCGCAGCAGCGGCCTGAGCCCCGGGCCCTTTTAAATTGCCCGCCCCAGGGCAGCTGCTCCTTTTGTCCCCCTTCCCCCGTTGGCAGCCTGGCGGGGCAAAAGGGGCAGTGCTTTAAAGTAAGGCGGTAGGGGCCAGTACCGGCAGCCACTTTTTACCGGTACGCTGTACCAGCCCGTACTGCCTTACTTTCACCCCTGTCTTTACCCCAAAAACCTTGCAAATCTAAACAGACAAAGGGTGAGAGGGGAAAAAGAAGCGCAGAAAGGTGAAGAGAATTTCCTAAGATCACACAGCAGATCAGTGGTACAGCTGGGAATAGAAACCATGCTGCCTTCCAGCAGTTTGTAGGAGAAGCCTGGAAAAGCTGAAGAAATTCTAGTGTAAGACTAGCAGATGTGAAGAATGAGATGCTGCAGAAGAGAGAAAGGACTTTAGGTGTATGCTCTCAGAAATAGTCCTTAGTTAGTGGGTTGGCTACAACCGTTCAGCGGTTTAATACAGTCTTGAAGTAAAGGAAGTTTTATTGACATAACTGCCCTATGGTGGTTTGACAGAAAGAAGGGCTTAGGCATGATAATTTACTCCCTCCAGTATACTGTTTTCATTTTTAGCACACATTTCTAGGACACTGATGATTGTGAGAAGACCACTGGTTTCTTTTGGAAACTCTGATCAAAACATAGTATGGCATCTTCTTTTTAGCTTTTGTAGGCAATTTAGCAGAAAGGGAAGCTTTCTTTGCCATCATGGTAATAAAGTTTAATTGGAACAGTGATGCTCCTGCCCACTTCTAATGTCCTTTCTGTTAAAATTCCTCATCCCCAGCTACTGTCTTTTCAAAAGCAAATGTCTACATGATCAAATATCCCAAGATTGCTTCCGAACAGAGAGGAGGCTTCCACGCTGTAGCACTTTCCCATTTTCTCTTCCACTTTTCCTCAGGAAATTTTTTTTAACGGGAGATAAACTAACACTGGGACTGACACTTTTCCATCAGTAAGATTTGAGTGAACAGCAGGGTACTAATAGCTATTAATATCCTGACAAGGAAGGATGACCTGATGTTGTTAACATTACTTCTCTTACACAGTCCAGTTTTACATCTGGATGCTGACCAAAATAACCCCTTAATTCAGTAATGTGATTTGATCTGCTTTATAGACCTACAAAGAGATATTCAACGTATTAAGAACTTCCCATGACAGTCATTTAATACATTCTGTGTAGTGACATGAGCAACTCTGATACTGTTCTCTGAAGAGCTGGATTTTTTTAAAGTATTACTTTTCTTACATGTCCCTTAATTCATCATTCTCTTATATATTTCATTATCCATTATTCATTTTATTTACTATTCCAGGTTACTTTGCTTTATACTATGTCCCACTGCATTACACTACATGCAGTGGTACACTATAGAATGACTAGTGAAAGGGAAAAATTTATTGTCTTTGTAGTACAGCTACCATGTACTGTACTCACTCTTTCCTTATATTGTAGCAGAGGGACTATATAGGATCTTTTGATAGCCCAGTAAGTTGAACTGGCCAGCTGTTCTTTCAGAATCACTACCCATTGCTTTAAAGATGCTGTTTTGTGCTTAATTTGTCCAGTCACCATATGTTTCAGACTGCAATGACCATAGTTCAGTAGCAGAACTTTATTACTGATGATTGCACTGTCCTACAAGCAATAATGCAGTTTGTTAGCTGCTGGCATGGAAATGTCTTCCAGTAAATTAGTTGACCAAGTTACCTAGGAGGGATGCATAATAGTCCATGTGTTGAAGTCTGGCAGGGAGCAAGCATAAGACTGAAATAACTGCCTTGATGATAGACCAGATGGGGAAGTTGAGACTGTTTCTGTACCCATAGAAACTCCATGTTTGGCTTGTTAAAACGTATCCCTGTCCACCCCCCACTATTTTGGTACAAGCTATGTGGCTTGAGTCACAATTGGTAAAAGCTTCCTGCCTTTTCATTTATGAAACCACATTCTTTGTGATTGTGTGATTGCTACAAAGACTTGATATCCATGGAATAAATGAAAAGGGTGCCACTGAGTTAGAGTTCATGAAGAAGAGTAGACTCTTATCAGACAATAAATAAATAAATTAAATCAAAGGTATGAGAGAGCTGGGGTATGCAAACTCATGATTTTTCAGTATCCTCCCAGGACTTGAAATGTTAAATAAATGATATGACTAGAAGTGCACTGAGCTTTTGAAAAGGGATTTGGACTCTGGTGAACAAAATCTTCTAGGGTTTCCTAAAGAATCTAGGCCTTGACTTTAATCTGTCCTCTAGGCTTGTGTCAGGCTTACAGAGGGCTAGACAAAAACAAACACAATTTCCCTATTAAATTATTGCCCTTTGTGGTGCACTCCATGAGTGACTCCAGGAAAGTTCCTATCTATATAAGTCATTAGAGGGCCCTGGAGCAAAGGAAAGATTGGATCAGAGTATGATAGAGGTGCAGCTAAATGAGATACATGCATCCGGTGGCAATGTCAGCAACATAGGGGATGCAGGAGGTTCAGAAACATTCTCCAGTGAGGCACCCTTACCTGTTTTGCAGGGGAAGAAGGATGCGAAAGTAATAGTAAATCAATGGCATTACAGGATTGACAGTTCCATTATAACTGTAACTTTTTGAGATGCTGTAATTAAACCACTAGGTTGACAAATTACGAATGTATTATAACAGAAACGTATTTCTTCTTACTCTTGCTATAGGGCCCAATTCAGAAAAGCCCTTAAGCATATGCTTAGCATTAAGCATGTGAATAATTCTCTCCCTGTTCAGCAAAGAGCTCAAGCATGTTCTTAAACTAAATACATGAGGAGTCCTCATTTAAATCAATGGGATGAGAATACAGCAGGAAATATTTTTTCTTTATTAACGTTCATGAAGGTTGAAAGAATGATTCCTCTGTGTGAAGAGCCATCATGCAAGCTTTCCCATGCAGCAGCATACGTTGGGGTTGATTATGCTCTCACACTGGTTTTATGCTAGTATAACTCCATTAACTTCAATGGAGTTACTCATAATTCACCCTGGTGTAAACGAGAGCAGAATCAGTCCTGTTCAGTCTTGGCTAGCACCATTCTTGAAGTTGGAACTCTGCAAAACATTTTGCAGGGAACATAAACGTGGTCAAAATATTTGTCTGCCTTTGCCAAAGAAAGCACACTCTTCTATAAACAGGACAGAATGGTGTCTTTCTCTTCTTTAAAATAAAAAAATCCTACTCCATCAGTGTAAATCCACAGCTATCTGATAAGTTTCAATCTCAAGCTCTTCATGAGTGCCGTATCTTGTCTATAACATTACAAAGATGTAAAACCTTGTTTTCTGTTGGTAGAAACTCTTTCAATGTTTGTATATATAATTAGCTAAAGGTCACAGGTGCACTTAAAACAATTCTCTTACCATGCCTGTACTCATGATTATTTCCCAGGTTAGGTTTTATTTTCAAATGCAAAATTTATTTCTTTTTAGTGAATTGAGTTCCCTGACAGTGCTAAATTCTTAAATCCTATATTTATCCACAAAAAAGTTACACGGGAGGAGCAACAGTGCAGGCTTCCCATTATACAGAGAAGACTAAGGGATAAGGTTTGAATCCAAAACTGGGTCTTGTCTCAGTTTGGATCTGAACTACCTAGGGAAAGACATTTAGATCAGGTCTCATCTAAGCTCAGTTTTTATGTTCTAGATACACAGATATAGCTATATAAGGTTTCAAAATAGCAGATCTTAAACTTGTCACTAGTATGAGACTGAATGTTGCTCATCCCTGACTAATTTTTGCAAGAAAGAAGAAAATATTTTGTGGCAACAGTTTTTAAAATGGCATTTTTCCACAGAAGTGGTTCTGGAGGAGTTAGGCTAGAGGAGAAAGTACAGGAGAAGTTGGCAAGGTTGCAAAAGTAAATGCAGTCTATCAAAAGGTGGTAGAATTAAAGGGCTTTATTATTTATCATATGGCTATTCTCACCATGTACAATTTGCATTAAGAGCTCATTTGTCTATTGGGGGCAAGGTCATGTTCAGGATGTCAGTTCCCTAAATTCATCCATCTTCGGGTACCTGTGCCTCTGCAAAATCTTCCGCACAGCCCCTTGCTAGATGCTGTGACAGGACATTCCAAAATGTCTCTATCCTTCAGAATAGATCCCACAGCATTAAATGGAAGTTAGTTACAGACTGGATGGGCAGTAACTTGCAACACTTTGTCCAGTGGGTTTGTGAGGGGAACATGCTAAAGGAAAGCCTACATTTCTCGTCTTCCATGCCTCCCATGGCCTAGACCTGGATTTCTGGCTCCACTCCAAAGGTACAGAGTTCCATATGTAAGCATGAAAAATTAAGGGAAAGCTAAAGTTGGATAGAATCAAGGTACAATAACAGAAGAGGAAGAAATTATTGTTCAGATATCCAGAAATGACTTGAAGGACAGGTCTCTTCAGAAAACATTCTCCCAACAATTTAAAGTCTATTAATTTGCAAAACCAATCATTAGATGCAATAAAGTCTCTGGGAATAGTTTTGAAATGAATCATGAATTCATCATGGTAGCTCTAAAATAAACCATAATATTTTTCAGGAGTGTGTATGTGTGTGTGTGTGTGTTTGTATATACATATATATATATATATATATATATAAAGAGAGAGAGAAGTTTTACCTTAAATATCAAAATATAACTTGTTCCAACTACTTTCTTGGAGAGACCTGGCAAACAAAATAGTAACTAAAGGCAATTATTGTAGCCATGACAAAATCAAAGCCGCTACACTATGGATTTCTTATTTCCAAAATTCAAAGCAAGCAGGGGAAAAGCAGTGACTGAGATTTCCCCTAGATTAGTTGGAAAGGAACTGAACATTAACAAACTCATGTACCATATCTCACATCTGAAACAAAGGAAGATTGAGATCACAGTGTCATAGTCAAGGTGAACTCTTCAACCTAAGAACTACAGCAGGCAAGCATGTAGCCTAATACAATCTTTTGTGGTTAGAATAATAGCTTCCTAACAAAAATGAAACAATTCTAATGCAAAGTACAATCTTTACTTTTTCTTTCTTTCTTTCGATGCTTATTCTCTGTTTTTTCATTTCTATATTTCTTTCTATTTTTTCTTTTATTCTCTCATTCCATCTGGTACTCTCCTCTTCATAGCATTTTCTTGTTACTTCCTATTTATTTTTTCCCTTTCATTATTTTTCTTGTCTTCCTTTTATTTTCTTCAATGCAAAAACATCATAAATATAGCTATTGTATCTATAAACACAGATACACATATTCACATGAATATATAGATAAATCACAACATAGTCTTCCTACAAGAAACAGTATTCATTGGCAATTCACCATCTCAAGACATGCTCACTTATATCAAACTTGCTTTCAAGCAAGCACACATGTGAATGAATGATCCTTGCACCTACAATGAAGGTCAACAAACTCAAATTCTGATTACACTATTGTTATGAGATCTGTCTGTGTTACAGTAATGCCTAGACAGAGACCTGAAAAAAGATTATTGCCCCAGGGTGCTATCTGCTGTTTGTATAGAGACACTCCCTACCATGAAGAGCTTATAACTTTACAGAAACGGCAGAGGGGAAGTGTCCCTATTATTAGGGCCCTACCAAATTCATGGTCCATTTTGGTCAGTTTCATAGTCATAGGATTTTAAAAATTGTAAATTTCATGATTTCAGCTATTTAAATCTGAAATATCGCCCTGTTGTTATTGTAGGAGGCCTGACCCAAAAAGGGGTCGCGGTACTGCTACTCTTACTTCTGTGCTGCTGGTGGTAGAGCACTGCCTTCAGCGCTGGAGAGCTGGAGAGCAGCAGCTGGTGGCCAGGAGCCCAGTTCTGAAGTCAGAGCCATGGTCAGCAGCAGCATAGAAGTAAAGATGGCATGGGTATGGTATTGTCACCCTTACTTCTGCACTGTAGCTTGCAGAGCTGGGCATCTGGCCAACAGTCGCTGCTCTCTGGCCGCCAAGCCAGCGCAGAAGTAAGCGTGAAGGCAGCGCAGAAGTAAGGGTGGCCATACTGCAATCCCCCTAAAATAACCTTATGACACCCTAAAAAGCCCTTTTGAGCAGGACCCCCAATTTGAGAAACGCTGGTCTCCCCCATGAAATCTATGTAGTATAGGGTAAAAGCATACAAAAGACCAGATTTCTCAGGGGGAGACCAGATTTCACAGTCCATGATGCGGTTTTCATGGCCGTGAATTTGGTAGGGCGCTGTCTACATGGGGGGATAGGTCAGTATAACTACGTTGCTCAGTGGTGTAGATTTTCCATACCCCTGGGCAACTCAGTTATACTGACATAAGTTGGTAGTGTAGACCAAACCACAGTCTAGTGTAAGCTTCAGCAGTCAGGAAAACGCTGGATTTTATTCTTGTTGATTCTGATTACTCTTATTGATTTAGTTGTTGTCCTTCAGAAATTGCTTCAGATGCAAAATCTCACCTTATGGAGGTAGATTAACTGTCTGACCTTTAAACACTACATGAAAATCAACTCACCTCTCTTAAATGCAGAAATGTCACCCTGGCAGTAAAAGGACTGGTTAATGTGTTTGGAAGAAAACTGAAGTTTTTCATGGGATATTGTTGCTACAGCCCCACTCTATATTCTGCAGCTTGCCTTGTGGCAGATTGTTTCATTATCTAGCAGTGTCATTAATCTTTTTTATTAGCACCTTAAAAATAAACAAACAATGATTTTGTTGCATTTGACACAAGTAGTGCATTTTAATTTTGTAGGCTTGTATTACTGACTTAAAAAAAACCCCAACAACAATTCAGACTGAAATACTGCCCTCAGTTCCTTACAAAACACTATTCAGATATGTGGAACTATAACAGCATCTGTTATGCATATCAAATGACTTGTGCTATTTTTGTATCTTCCACATGGAGCTTAGCATTAACTCGGAAAGTTAGTACTAATTAATTTTGAGAAATAATAGCTCGTCAGTCATTTTGCATTCATACAGACAGTGAGTTAGTGCTACATGCATTACCCAAAGCATCTATGTTTAGAAATTGTCTTAAAATTGTTTTAAGTTATATGGTCACCTTAATTTCAAGAATATTATATTGAAAAGTGAAGGTCTATCTTCATGAATTATTCATTGTTTATAATGAATCAATAGCAACTTTTGTCCTTTCTTTATCGGTATGCAGTTGTCAAAATAATAATAATAATAGTGGTGATAAACAATGCACATATCCAAGAGCACTACTATTTTGTCCTAGATATAAATCACCTCCTTAAGAGTAAACCCACACTGACATGCATTATGAAAATAGCAAAATCATTACTAAGTTTCCCCAACTGTGTATGAGTCTAGAACATGGGAACTGACAGAAATTGCCATGATTTTCTGTTTGTGTAACAAATATTCCAAATATATAGCCTGTGATCCTGTTATATAGGCATAGGGAGAAGCAGGTTAGCCCATCTAATGATGCCACCACATAAGCACTCACCTGCAAAATAGTTTACAGTGTCCTGGATATATGACATAGAGAACCAGATAGATACTGTTTTATTGAAAAAAATAAAATAAAATCTGCATGTGGAAGAGGCTGATAAAGCTGGATAGACTTCAGAAAAGTTAGGAATTGGAAAGTATGAAGAAAAGCTCTGTAAGCTCGAAAGCTTGTTGTGTGTGTGTGTAGTCAAATAAAATGTGTTACCAGACTTATTCAGGAAAAAATATGGACATAGATCTAATTATAATCATTCTGCATTTTATTTTAAGATGCCTTAATATGGATCAGTCCTTCCAGAACCATTCCACATCCATTCTATCACCCAGTAGTAACATGTCTATAAATCAAATAATACCTCCAAAAATTAACATAATTTGATGCTATGCATTTAGCACTGGTTTGTGTTAAATTCCTCCATGCAGCTAGATTTCTTAAAATAAATATTTACAATTGGCACATAGTACATCTGAATGTATTACAGTCAATGTATTTTAAACTGGCTTTCTCCCCCCACTGAATTATGATTACTATGGAAAAGTGATTCTGGACACTAGATTTCTATGGGAGCTCAGGGCAACAGCTTCATATTTTCCTCATCTTCCTTGGATTTCATCCAAAGCCAATTCTGTTTAATCTGCCTGCTGCTGCTCTGGAAGTGACATCTGTTCAAATTTACACTCTTTATCATGGCTGACATGTTGTTTGTGCGTATGTTTACCCCAAGCCCTAGTTCCAACTGCCTCTTGCAAATAATTTGTGATTTCTTCCTTCAGTCCCTCGTAGGTTGCTAGGCATTGAATCTCTGCATATGGAGTTTTGCTATTATTTCTTATTTTTTCCCTAACTCTACCTGGAATTACGTTTAGAGAAAAAGAGAGAAGTCTAAATGCAGCATGTGTGACATCAAGTATGCTCACTGGAGGTGGGAGGGAACTGAGAGAGAAAGAATGTGTGTAATATTTTTACTTAATATCCATGAGGACTACCAAAATACCCAGAAGTAACCAGATAACTTGACTCCTTGGTACCTCTTGATACCTAATACAGTGTGGGCTCCATTATTTGTGAAACATTTAGGTTGTCCTTTGTAAAAACAGACAAACACACACACACAAACAAACAAAAAAAACCCCTAGTACTGTAATTTTTGATGTAGAGATAGACTTAAGACAAAAATCTTAATTTAAATTTTGAGTTACTCAGGATCTGAATCCACATGAGATATTTGTGGCTTGTGGTTCATGTTTGTTTATATATGTAGATGTGTACACACACACACACACTTACTGACCATCCCACTCATTCAAAAACCATGAATCAAATCTCAAAAAATCAGGAGATTGGCTTGAAAAGCATAAGATTTCTTTAAAAATAATGAATGTGGGTTTCCTTTTTGTTTACCTTCTGGTTTGTAAGCCTTTGGGGTATATTCTAGTTGCATTTTCAGTCTTTTCTCTGCTGCCATGAGGGCTAGAAATTTTTTTAGATTCTTACATAATCATTTGACTCCAGGAGCAGGGACTTTAAAAAGAACACTAAATATCTTGGGACTCATGATAGAATCATAAGTGCTGCAACACTGTATGTATTAAGATGGGCATCTCTGTAGCACATACAATTTGTGGGGGAGGGATTACTAAGTAAAATATATGCCTAAACAGGGATACTAAAAACAGTGTCTGAAATCATAGAATTCCACACCATTGCTAGATTTAGATGCAACACTCAGAATAATTGCGATGTTTGTTCCCAAAAATGAATATGCAAGTAAGGCACAGAGAGAGAGAGAGAGAATATGCACTGACATTCACTATGAAATGCCATAAGGAAGATAAATTATTGAAGCAAGTAAAAGAAGTACTCAAATCTACTAGTTAACGATCTTTTGGATTATCAGAGAATGCAAAATAAAGTTAGGCAGTAACATGAGAACCAGCTTCAGATTTTATTTGGAACTCAGTTACAGCTGTGACATGCCTGGTATAAAAGTGTAGATTAAAAGGAGTCAAACTATGGTACTTAAATGGTCCCTATTGACACAGTATCTGAGCAGTCACAATCTTTAACTCCCAAGTCCCAGACCAGCACCCTAATCCAGTGGTTCTGAAACTTTTGTGCTGGTGACCCCTTTCACAAAGCAATCCTCTGAGTGCGACCACACCCCACCCCCGACCTATAAATTAAAAACACTTTTTAATACATTTAACATAATTATAAATGCTGGAGACAAAGCGGGGTTTGGGGTAGAGGCTGACAGCTTGCGACCCCCCATGTAGTAACCTCATGACCTCCTGAGGGATCCCGACCCCCAGTTTGAGAACCCCTGCCCTAATCACTGGACAATCGTTCATCTCAAATTCATTTGTGTGTGACCTGAGCTGTGAGGAACTGAAACATGATGAAGGATCTACTTTGGTGTAGGGATAAAATATTTAATTGGTAGTGAAAAGATGGGCAGATCTATCTGTACCAGCTGTAATATCCTGGACAAACCTTATGGAATTAAGATAAACTTTCTTGATTTAAATTTAAACTTACTGAATTAGGTTTAACACCTTTGGGGTCCATTGTATTGAAAATGCAATTCTGTATGTGTTATTGCAGAATTGTATGTAATTCTTGTAGGAGGAGGGGAATGCTAATGTAATTCCTTTGGTTATCAGCCCTTTGAAGCCAACCTCTGGAGATATTTGCATATATTAATTTACACTGGATTTTCAGGGACCAACAGACAAAGCATTTTTTTATATAAACAGCCTGGTTTAAACAGGCCTTCTTCCTGAGCCAGCAAATAGACAGGAGGTACCCATGGAGATAAATTTCATAATAATCCTTAGGGACGGGTTTGAAGGAATGGGCCTACTGAGGCCCATAAGACTGTGTGCTTGTTCTGAGCTGAAGCTGAGATGAACTTGAAACCACAAGGAATCTCCTTGGGTGAGGCATTGAAGGACTGCACCTGCCAGAACCCATGTCAGGGTTAGGGTGATGGCTGGTAAACATATTAGCCGGTGTGTAGGTTCTTTTATTGTTTTAATATGTTTTCTCTAATGCTTTTTACTTTAAGAATAAAACAGGCTTGCTTCGAAAACTGTGTGGGAATTTATAACTGTGGGCAATCACACTGTTAACCATCTCTGAATAGAAAACAAGCATGTGTATTAGGGCAGCCTGTCTCTGCTGGCAATAACACAGTGAAGGCAGGGAACTGGGCAGCTTTGAAATAGCCTGGTCAGAAGAGAGTGAGACGCAGGTCACCACTCAAGAAAGGCAACAGCTGGGGAGTTGGAAACCTGAGAGTGGGTGCCATTACTGGACCACTGAGGGGAAATACAAATGCATTTGCCCTGAACTGTGAGAGTGGCATTGTTATGGGGGACCTTGGGTTAATGCAGTCAGAGTTGAATACCTCTGTGAATCTAAAATGCATTTAATTGTCAAATTAAAACACTGGTACATCACCTCCCATCGCAACACAGCTCAAAAAAAAAAAAAGCTGACCAGAGAAATAGCAAAGGACGATTCTAGTCCAGTGGCTGACCAACTTCGCCCCTCCCTAACCCACACATGCACATTCACCCTCTAACCCCCCCAAACATGTCTGTATTGGTCTCATCCCCAGCCTCTGTAATATCTGCCTACTGGTTGACTAGGTAGTAAATCCAAGCGGACACACCTTTGAGCAAATATATCTACAGCTGTATGATCCATCTGTAGAATATGCCTCATGTCAATTGGTTGACAAAAGATAAGTTGAAAGGAGGAAATATTAGACACCATGAAATAATGAACAACACAGTTAAAAAGGATTTTCACCTCTCGTCCTTACTCTCTTATTCCATCTCCCCAGTTTCTGTGCTATTGTTATTCCTACAATTGCAATGTTGCTGAACACTGCTGCTACGACAACATTTGGTGCAACAATAACATATGAAGTCATTATTTTTTTAATGATATCACGGATGCTAAATAGTTTTGTGTTCTGTTAGGGTCCCACAGTAGTCATATTGTCTAATTTCGCCACATGTATATTGAGAACAGATAAGGTATTACGAAGCTTTTGCCAGTATAATTATTTGACAAATAAAATTTTTATGGTATATATTAATACCTCCTGAAAATAAGTAGGCTAATGGAAATGAAGTTGCATTACAGTGGGCTAAAATTGAATTATAGGTGGAGAGAGAGAGAGTGCGTAACGTTGCATACTTGTTTTCTATCTCTGTAAGTTCCTGCAGTGTGACCATCACAGTATTTGAGCACCCCTGAATAAATGATAACCAAAATCATAATGGGCCTTATTTTTTCTCTTTCCTTCCTTTAGTATGATCTTTAAAGCTTTGGGCCTGTTGCTGAGAAAGCCATGTCTCCCACTCTCACAAGCTTCATCCTTCAGGTTGACAGTTTCTCAGGTGCCTCCCTCCTGTTGCAGGAGTCACTGTGGTGAAGAGAGTGATGCTCTCTCAGGTTATCTGGACCAGTTCCATAGAGAGCCCTGATGAGGAGCTCAGAGACCTTGAATTTCATATGCAGTGAGCAGAGGCTTCATATGCAGTGAGCAGAGACCTGGATGATGAGTTCTCTGTGGATGATGTTAAATGTAGCAAGCATAAAAAACTTCAGGCGTGCATGAGAAAGCACTGAATGCAATATCCAAGTGAGAGCTATCAGGTGGTAAATAAGAAAAGAGATTATCAAATTAAATTAAAACAAAAATGAACCCATTTTATGAAAATGGTCCATATGTCATTTTACTCTCTTTCTCATTCAGCCAGTAGATGTTACCTTTAATGTATTGTGCTTCCAGGTCTATGCCTGTTTTGACAATAGATAATATGTTTGCATCCAAATTGCATAGAAGAACAATGCCTGGCTACTATTTGACCTAATATTTGCAGGGTGCTTTTTCTAAACGAAACTAAACTAAGTGAAAAACCTCCCCTCAGATTACAAAGCTGTGAGCATGTTGGTGAGAATCATCCTTATCTGGCTGGTATATTCTGCTAAAGGGCTTTTAGATCCACCTACATTTGTAAGCCAGGAAAGTCATTTAGCTACTTTCAAGCACTTATTAGTACATCACAATCCAATGCTCCTATTAGACTTTCATGCACCAGAATATTAAAAATAGCATTAATGGCCTTGTTTTAATGAACAAACTATAAATGAAGGGGACGGAGACGTTGTCAGCCTAAAAACAAATCACACTGCTGAAAATGTTTACTTACTAGTGTTAAGATTACCATAATACAGAAATTAGAGGGAAAAATTTGTTTTCTATTTTTTGTTTGCTTACTTTGTAGATGTAACAGCAGTTTGTGTGTAAGTCAGTAAGTTTGCTCTTACACCTCTACAGACAGTTAGGTCCCTATTCTGTAGTTACTTAGGCATGTTCTTAACTTTATGCATACGAGTAATCTCACTGAAGTCAGTGTAACATTAAGTATGTTAGCGTCTGTATGTGTGTTAGAATATGGAAGACTTCCACAGGGACAAAAATAAAAAATAGAAAACTATGATTGTAAAAATAACTAAATTTAGCAGAGACACACCCCGATAGGTTGAGTAATTACTTTTAACTCATTTTTTAAACTGACTATATTTAAATTCAGAGAGTCCCTTTAAGGTAGAAGCACCATTTTAAACTTAACCTGCAGTACCTGGATAATGATTTTAATTTGATACAATAGGTAAAGCTCATTCAATATTTTGAGCATTCCCTATTCTGCCAACCAAGGGAATGGGCCACGATGTTCAATTTTTAATTTTCTACACTATAGTTTTTAAGGGGACTGAGATCTCTCTCAGTGCTCCCACTGTGTTAGTGATCATATTTTGTCATATTTGATCATATTCCGATGAGGTGAGCTGTAGCTCACGAAAGCTTATGCTCAAATAAATTGGTTAGTCTCTAAGGTGCCACAAGTACTCCTTTTCTTTTTGCGAATACAGACTAACACGGCTGTTACTCTGAAACCTGTCATATTTTGTAAAGTCATTTTTGTCTTGGGAGTTTTTGACAAAACTACCAGGGTGGGGTTGGGAGGGGGGGAACACATTGGCGAATGAATTTGAAATTGCTGCCAGATATTGGATGTGAAGCTAACAAGATAAGCTGAGTGTGGAGTTTTAGTTCTTTTCCCAAAGGGTCTGGGTTTTGTATTTGAAGAGTCTTTTATCATTGTTACCACATAAGGCTTTTGTTTGTGAGGGTATGTGAATTGTTAACGTTAGTTTAAAAAAACTCATAAAAAGGATTGATAGTTGTGAGAATTGTTAAGAAAAGTTGTTATTTACATACTAGTCCAAACAGCTGCTTTGGAGACATTTCCCAATATTATGTACATCCTTGGGGTCCTATTCAAAAGTTTTATTTTTTAAAATTTAATTTATGGGGATTTTTTAGTGTTCATAAAAACAAAGACACAGCACTAGCTTTAGCCAGAATAGCAACAGTGCTTGCTTGTATCTTTGTATTAATCCATCTACGCAATCTATGTTTTTATACTCTGCTCATGATCATGGTATCTAAATGGCTCCTACAACCCATCCCCTGTGAGCTCTGTCAAATCTCAGTTAACTAACACCAAGATATTCAAGATTCTCAGTCCTGCACACTAACAAAGAACGCTTTCCATTATATCTGTCAAGTGCTCAGCAGGGGATGGATGTAAATTTCTTTCAGGAGCACTGTACAGGATATAATGAATTGCTGATGTTTACACATCCCTGCTAGTTAAGGGGACCTTATGACATGAAAATATACTTGTAAATAAAACACGAAGAAGGCAGTGGACGGGGGGGCAGCAATTCCCCCCTCCCCCATCTGCAATATTAAACCGCTTAATAAGTAAGTACTGCACATCAGCATAGATATCCGGTTCCTGAAGTGCCATAAAACTGGGCGGAAGTTTTGAAAAACAAAAACATTTGTGCGTTATGGAAGCAATAAACAATCGACTAGGGTTGCTGACGGTTTATGCTGTTATAAACCCAGGAACAGGGCTTGGTTCTCTTTTGGTTGGCAAATTTATTTGCTATTCATAGAAGCATCTCAGCTATGTATAGACAGGCACATACCAATTAATTCAAGCTCACTTTTGTTCACCATGCCTACAGGGGCAAATGCAGCCTAAAGAGCGAGCAGCATTGGTTTGTGTGGCCAGAGCCAGCTGGAGGAAAGCTCTGATTTAGCACATCCTTCCAGCAACGCTCCTATGAAATTAAACCAATAGAGCAGCAGTAATGTCACCTCATCTTCCCTTTTGCAGAAGCAAGGGGGCAGGTTGCTGAAGGCAGTGAATATTCTGGTAGCTTGGCCTTTCAATATTATGTCCTCACGTAAAAAAATACCTTGAAAGGGTACTCATTAAAGGTTCACTGTTCTCCTGCTGATGCTTAGAAGGATGTTTAAGGCAGGCCCAAATGTTCACTCTCTCTTATTTCTTTCTGTGCCCTCACCCTCCTACTGCTGTTTCACTTTCAGCTTTGCTGCTGCTGTTACTGGTAAACACCTCCTTGCAAGGCCCTAGGGGAGAACGTGAATGTGAGCTCCCGACCAGAGCAGTGAATGGGAGTGATGTCATTATACTAGTGCCTGAGTCAGGAAATCCAATTAACCATCAAGAAAAGAAAAGAAAAAGGAACTAACAAATGGACAAAGTTAGCAAAATAAAAAGATAAATATCTTCTGTAATACATTTATTTTCTGCTCCACTAATCATCTTCTTTTATTTACCTTAAAGCAGTGGTGGGCAACCTGCAGCCCGTGGGCTGCACATGGCCCGTCAGGATAATTTGCTGGCAGGCCGCCAGACAGTTTGTTTATATTTGCATGGCTTCCCGCAGCTCCCAGTGGCTGTGGTTCACTGTTCCCGGCCAATGGGCGCTGTGGAAAGCAGCGGCTAGCACATTCCTGCAGCCCATGCCACTTCCCACAGCTCCCATTGGCCAGGAACGGCAAACTGTGGCTTAAAGTGTTACTGGCAACATTAGTAGGTGCATAATTTTCAGATAGCAATATGTTTTTCAACTTGATGGAGTTCCTCTAACCATACCTCACTTAACTGAAGTGCATGGATCATCTTGTTCCCTTCCCCCCCAGTTGTCATAACTTTTAACCAACCCTCCCCCCTCCTCCAGACAAACCAATCCAACAACAACAAAAAAGCCTTCTTATTTCATAGATGGTTTCTCTTTTTTGGGGAAGGAGGGAGGGAGTGTCTAGATATTTTATTTCATGTTTCATCCTAAATTAAATTCTCATGGCCATGTTATGAGTCTTGAACTGAGGAGTAGACTGGATAAAGACTGACAGAGCAACGGAGGAAAAGCACACAGTATAAAAAAATGTTAAACCTAAAAAGAAGTGTATGTATCACCTTGATTGCTCTGCTGCTTCCCTTTCTCCTATATGCTGTCCTTTTTATGAGTGAGGACTACATCAGTCATTGTTAGATTCTTTTTTAAAAACTTGGCTATTTAGTGCAGGTCTTTACAGCATGTATCTTGCTATGACAGGTGAATTATTATCCTAGTTATTTAATTAGAATAGATTTGCTTTGGCAATTCTCAGTTTCAAAATCCAGCTTCATCTGGATATGAGATACCCTGAGTAGTTTAATTTGAGATTTATCATTGTTGAAGTGCAGAAATAGAATTTCACCAAATTTTTCTATGCTCCTAATTGGAATTTCTGTGGCCTAAACACACCACCAATGTTGGATCCAACAAGTTTAAAGGGGAGATGGTCTAGGCTAAAAAGGAATGACTTTGTCCCCTCATATAAATACAGATTAGTTAGCCCCTCAATTTGTTAAATAATTATTATCTCAGGTTCGAAAGATAGTCCATCATTTAGATTAATTTACAAATGTGTAATAAACACATCATATGTGGAGCCATTAGACAGATGCATGCCTACAGTAGTCACCACTATAAAGTCAACATTTACCTGGTATCTGAGCTGTCCCTGTTTCTCCCTCTGCTGAATATGGAAAATATCTGTAGTATATTATTTACTCACTGGTAATTGTGAGTAAATGTTGACCTGTTTCTGGAAAACAGTATCCTCACAAAAAGACTGGAAAACATGACAGTCACAAAGCAGATATTAGCAGTCCAGAATGTCCTGTTGATTGTGGACATTCTCTGGAATAGTTTTAGAATAACAAATATACAAACATCTCATGTTGTTCTGTGTTTGTATAGCATCTAGCACAGTGAGGTCCTGCTCCATGACTGGGGTTCCTAGGCACTCCAGAAATATAATAAAATCAGCCACGTTCCTTTATTCAGCCTGCATTGAGAATGAATCTTAATAGCCAAATGTAGACAGAGATCTGTTAAGCATTATTGAAAATGCTCAGAGGACCAAAAAAAACCCCATAAAACTTAATTTTAGCCTTTCTGGTATACTGAATTCTGACCATTATCAAGCTATAGCTGTCTTGTAGCATGGTGCAGCTTGGTTGGTGAATTACAAGGACACATCATTTGTAACACTACATTCACTTGTTGGACATGAATTTTGGAACCAGAGGTGCTACATTGTCTTTGGCCTTGTGTACAATGTGTCTGAGTGATCTTTGTAGCCTGCCAGACAATCTATAGCTGAACTTATTGGGCCAGTTTAGCCAATTTTTCTGTTCTTGAATTATCAATTTTTTACTAACTTCTATTTTTTACAAATTTGTCACTCACTCAGAATCAGTCATCTAAGGCAGTATGGGGAAAAATTACAAGCTTATGGGTTGATTGCAAACTACTGACTGTGACAATTGATTTGATTGTTTTTGCAATTCACTGTAAAGACTGAGTCATTGGAGACACATGATACTGTTTTTTGGTCCCTGGTTGGGTGGCAGATACCTTCACAAACAAGAACATGTCTTGAATCAGTCACTTACACAAATATGTGATCACATTAGTATTTGCAACACTTCTGGTATGACCAAGCAAATACGTACTTGAATGACTAGTAACATTTTTTTTTCTTTTTGCAAAAGTACTTGTGAATATTTTTTAAATGCCTAAATGTGTGTGCGCGTGTTCACAGAAAGCAAATAAAAATTGTTCATACAAATTAGTGACTATTTAAATAAATATTCACTGAAAGCATTATTTTCAGTGTTTTCAAAGTCTATAGTATGTTATGCAACAAGCTATCAGATTAACTGTCATGACCTGAGTTTCCCAACACAAATATGAATGTGCCCCAGTATTAGCTTTATTCAGTACAATATTCTGTGCACATTTAGGTGAAGTGGAACTCTGGATCTAGATCTACGTTTGCCAGTTAAAGCACAGGGCACATCAAACCAAGAAACACGTACAACATAATTCTCTGTGTGTTGCATATGTATGTACATGCGCCATGGAGAAGTATCATTGTCTTTTTTCTCCTTAAGTAGCTATATTCTGGCTGACTATCAAAGTTACTGGCAGACTTGCATTTAAATCTGAACTGTGGACAATCTCATAAATGAGATTAATTCAAACACCTTTTTCAGCCCTCATTAGGCAGTTTGTAAATCCCTGTTATTTCCATTGTATTTATTTAAACAGAAAATGTAAATATGAACATATCTCTGGATCTTGTATGCTAACTTCAGGTAAACAGGTTGGTTTCTTTTAAAAATATATATAATATTGAGGCTGATTGTGGTTTATACCACTGTGAGTTTCTCAATTTTATTTTGGAGACCAAGCTTCTTATTTCCTTTATGTAAAGGGTATCATACTTTGGCATCTTTCACAAAGTACAATAAAAAACAACACACACTATTTCTAGAAAAAATTGAGCCCAATAAGTCTTATGTCACAGGCTCCTAGTTTAGTACCTTTTCAGTGACCACATAATGAATGTAAACTACCTTTGGAAAGGTACTATTATTGTCCTCATTGTTTCTACTGTTTTTCATTTTTAGAGTGTGTTTAGCCTTTGAAGATTAAAGGAAGTCTCTTTCATCTTTTTGTCATATCTTTCTAAGCAAAGGAGAAATTGGAGCAGACAGCTTTAATAACTTTACATACAGTGGGGAAACTAGGCACAGGCAGAACATAAAAAAGCAATCTAAAATTCAGCACCTTAAGTGCCTGGAGCTTGAAAATGACGAAGGTATTATAGCTTAATAATATCTTTTTGGAATCACATTTTGGGCTAAAAAAAAAAAAGGGAAGGAATGCGACTCATGATTTGTGACACAGTATATTGCTGTTTGGAGGATAATCTGTAACTTGTTCATTACGACATATACCCCGCACAGAAGTGAAAGCAGGTTTAAATTAGCATTTGCAGATTATTTATCACCTAATTTATGGTAGGGGAGATCAGTAATTAAAAGCAGTTTTTTTCTGCTGCTAAAGTGTTGCTGGAATATTCTGCACCATTTCCTGATCCTCAATTGTAAAAAAGAAAAGAAAAGCCTCTGTTTAAATAAAAATTGAGATTCATTCTATATTCACTGAAAGATATTACCATCTAATAGCTGTTTGATTATCTTGGTTCTGTTATTGTCTTGCCCATGTGACAAAAGTGTCCGTTTGACACTAATTGTCATCTATGCTAGCAGTCTCCGCAGAGTAAAGGATTTGGGTGAGTGGCCCTGGAGAGTGAACTAGTTGCTCTTCTAGAATTTGTTGGTCCAGATCAGGATTAAGTTTTATTGGCAAGATTTTGCAGGGAATTTACAATGTTGCTACCTGTGCATTACTTGCTCTGTAAGAATAAGGAACTTCAAGCTCTAGGGCTCTCAGTAACAAGAGCTAATTGTAATAATTAAAGTTTGGCAAACAACTGCAACAAACAGTTTATTTGGTGTATTTACCTGATTTCCTGTTCATGAATGGACTATGAATTTTTTGAAATTGTTCACTATTCAGGATCATTAGATGAATGTTTTATGGAACAAACGTTAGTGTTTAGATTGCTCATGCACTGTTTGTGGCAGGTCTCCCTTTGAGTATTCTATTCTGCAGTTGGATATTCCAGCTGTGTGATTTATCACTTATGTCACATGAACCCAGATTTGTAAAGGTGGACACAAAAATAGGGATATAAAGCAACTGCTACATATGCAAATTTGGTGTCTCATGTGTGCAAAATTTACACACACTTGCTCACAGAAGCCTATGTATGGGCCTTTGTGCTGTTTCTGTTCATCTGTAGAATGACCTAACCTTTACAATCTACCTCTGTGTCCAACCAAAATAAAATTTGTTTTGTGTGTACAGGGCTCTTACCTGCAAGCCTGAAATTTACTATCTACAAAAGTTAATATAAATAAAAATTCGCAACAAATATTTGGTGAAAAATTAGTCCTTTGCTGCTATCTAAGCACTAGGAGATAATGCTGTCTCCTATTATTAGAGATGATGGGAAGGGATGATCTTGTTGCTCAAGCACAGGACTAGAGTTCAGGAGATATTTGTTCATTTCCTAGCTCTGCGGCAACTTGTTTTGTGATCATGGGCGAGTCACTTATAGGAACTTTCAGTGATCAGCAACTTACTATTTTTATTCATGTTTATTATGGTAGTGCCTATGGACCAACAAGAATGGGCCCCATTGTTCTAGACACTGTTCAAACACAGAGCAGTAAACAGTCCCCAAAGAGTTTATAATCTGAATAGATGAGAGATTATAACACACAGAATGAACAATGGGATGGCAGCAAACAGCATGTAGTTACACCATTTTTTGAGTGGATTTAGTTAGAAAGGGATAACATTATTAAGAAAAAAGAAAAGTAGTACTTGTGGCACCTTAGAGATGAACAAATTTATTTGAGCATGAGCTTTCGTGCATCCGATGAAGTGAGCTGTAGCTTACAAAAGCTTATGCTCAAATAAATTTGTTTGTCTCCAAGGTGCCACAAGTACTCCTTTTCTTTTTGCGGATACAGACTAACATGGCTGCTCCTCTGAAACCTATTATTACGAAAGTCTTTAATCGCCCTGTGCCTCAGTGATGGGGATAATATCTATCTACCTCACAGGGATTTTATGAGAACTGGTTAATATTGGTAAAACACACTGAAATTCTTAGGTACAAAGCACAACATCAATACAGAGTTTTATTCTTTTTTTTTTATTTAAAACAAGCTAATGAAATATTTTTAGAACTTTTTTGGTCTCACAGGTAAATACAATTCAGACAGGGATTAATTACACATTTTAAAAAAATCAGCATAGTTTATTTTTCAGTTTATAGTTTATTTTTCAGACTTGTTTGAATTTATAAAGTAGGTTAAATATAATATTTAAACATTTCATTGTAAATCCCAATTTACTGAGCTATGGAAACAACCCAGAAACAGAACTGCAAAGATTGTTTTGTGATAGGTTTCAGAATCCGAAATCTCCAGGCTGCTTCACATGGATTAGCACTAGCCCACCAAGCTCTACAAGCTTAGCTGGAAATCTAAATTCAGTGGGTACCAATCTCTGGGTTCTCATTCTCCTTATTTGCTTCTTTCTCCCATGAGAGGGTGACCATACATCCCATTTTGGCTGGGTTAGTCTCTTTTTTAGGCCCTGTCCTGGCCGTCCCAATTTTTTTTGACAAAACTGGGCATTTGTCCAATTTTGTAAAAAAAGTGGGGTTGGACCCCTAGCAGGGCACAGAGGAACGTATCGGAGTGGGGTGGGGTGGGCAGCAATGGCAGCCCTGCGCTGGAAAGACAGCTAGGGAGAGTGGATTGGGCTGGCTAGCCCCATGTGGAGGGAGGACCTCAAGCAGCCCTGTGTGTAGGCGTGCAGCAGGGGGCTCGGACCCCCGAGCCCTGTGCATGGCTGAGGGAAGGGTCTGCAGAGGAGAGAGGAGAGTTGCAGGAGGGTGGCAGGGGGCTCAGACCAACCCCATGTGCTGTGGGGGAGAGGGCTTGTGGTTGGGTGGCAGGGGGGCTTGGGCAGGCCCCAGGCGCCAGTGGGGAGTGGGACCTCAGACTGGCCCCACGTGGGTGGAAGGCAGGGAGAGCGTGGGCAGCCCTGCACATGGTGGAGTGGTAGCAGGGTTGGGGCGGACTGGGGCAAGCCGCAGGGGAGGGGGACCTTAGCCCAGCCTGGTGGGAAGCTGTGAGGCTTGGACTGGCCCGCACGGGTCGGGGAGGGGCTGTGTCTCACAATGGCAAATATTTCTCTCTATATAAATTACAAATGAGTTCTGTCATGTGTACTGTGAGATGGATTACAGCATGTTTATGGAGTATGGCAGCTGGCTTAGACAAGGGTGGGGATACCCAAATGTTCAGATAAACTTTCAATAAATATCTGAAGTTTTGTGTGCTTATTTGATTCCTACCGAATGTCAAATGTTCTGAAGTTTGCACATCAGACATCCCTAGTTATTGTAAAGTTTCACATACAGGGCCAATTACTTCTTTAAGATCCACAGGTATAAATCCAGAGAAATTTTGTTGAATTCAGTGAAGAAACTCCTGATTCTGACTGGTGCATATGAGAACAGAATTTGGCCAAGTATATTTCCTTTGAACAGTGCATCAGCCGTGTCCAGCTGGACAAGTATTAAAGTATAGATCTATTCTGAAAAGTGATATATATAAATGCCACCAGTTTACTCAACTTCTTGCATGTATTCAGAGTCATATCTGCTGGCTGCAATGGTGTCAATAAGTTTTTGCTACTTAATTCCTTCTAGCACTGCATAACTAATGTAGCTAAGAAGGAGTGAGCTGCAGATTCTATTCTATCTGGGGGCATCAACAGAATTGTTTATTAATTTCCAATCCGTTAATCCGTTACTCCGGTACAACCCTTTTGAAGAAAATGGAGTTACACAGGTGTAGCTGAGGGCATAAGTTGCCCTGTAGAACTTTTACAACTAGTGATGATACAAGAACTGGAAAGAGTCCAGCTTAGTTAGCTGAACTCAAGCTGAGTTCGGGGAAAAAGGCTTATCTTGCTAACCGAGCACATTTGCCAGGGAAATAACTTAAAGGCAATAATCATACAACTGTGACACTTCCTGGAGGTATCCAGGGTTGGGAAGCACATCAATGCCACCTGCCTTTAGCGTGAAGAAACCTTTTCTGTGCCTGCCAGGGATCAGTTCCCTCAGTCCACCAAGCACAAGCAACACAAACATTCCTCTCTCCGCCCACCTGGGCTCAGCTTCCATTCTGCAGGTAAGCAATTGGCACAATCCAAACCCCGAGTCTTCTGAACATTTCCCTGGAGTGCTCAGCTCCGGGTTCACGAGACACTCATAGAACTTCCAGAGTCTCTGTTCCCAGAGTAACAGTACATCACAGCTTACTAAATATGCTGCAGGACAAAGCTCCACTTACCATACAGTACTTATATCTGCTTATAGAGAAAGCAACCCTAACTTTATTTAGCAACATACAGAGATTGAAATGATAGTAAGCAGAAATATTTAAAACAAATGATTTCATATAAAACAAAATCATAATACACATTCTAAATTTAACTAACAAGATGTCCTAATGTCTAGTAATGTACTGCTGACCCAAAGTCCTTCTCACAGAGTTGTTCAACCAGGATGACTGAGACCCTCCTTTCATAAAACCAAGCCCCCTGGCAGCTTGTCTACCCAGCTGAGGGATGCCAGAGTGTCTCTCTTTACCTCTAGATACAGTAGACCAGTCCTTTGCTCTTCACCTGTAAACAGGGTCCTTCTACTCCCACTCTGTTCAACTTTTCCTGTTAACTTCTTGTCCTGAAGCCTCTGCAATCTCTTCATTATCATTTGATTCAGTATGCAAATAGACTTCCATTGTAAGATACACAATATAGAGTGATCAGCCAGGGAGATAAATGTCTCCTACATCCTCTGTGGTGGAACCTGTCTGAAGGCATGTCACCTCTTCTGCCCAGACTCAACATAAAGTGCTCCCAGTCTCCCGCTTTCACATCAAAGCTTTAAGAACATAATTTCTAATTTAAATACATATCTCCTTACATATTGTCTGCACATACTTTTCACAAAGATTATGATGACCCTGACCACTGTGACATAGGCTTTCAGTAGAGATCTTTCATGACACTCTTCGGTGAACTAGTATGTAAATGCCGGACCCAGGGGATCCCTATAACCTTTATGCACCTTTGAGTCCTCTGCTAGTTGCCATCAAGAGGTCCTTGAGGCACAGGAACCTCACAGTGCTTAGGTTTTATAAATTCAGTTCAGCATAGAACCCCCCTTTAAAATGGAGGGAAATGATCAAATTCTGTTCAAGCAAAAATCCACGGAAATTAATGGAAATGCACCTGGTTGAATAACCGCAATGTGTTTATAAAAACTAAAGGTATATCCCAATATTGTTTCCTTCTTTTAGTATCTATTAAAGGTTAGAGCTAGTTGTTTGATACTGAGTTATAAAAATCTACCAGTTTTTACTTAACAAGTACTTACATGCAAAAACTGGTATTTCTGCTTAATTTTAATAATTTGATATAGAGGAATTTAATAGAGGTTTCTTTTGCCAATGAGACAAGTTTTTTATGGTGAAAATAATGAAATCACATCCATGGATAAAATTATGAATTTGAGGTGAATTTTTCCCAGCAGGAAGTTCAAAACTTTGTCAAGGAAAACAGCTTTTTTCCCCGATGAAATGAGTTTTCCATCTGCAGAAACTGCCCTTTCTTATTGCACAGGAACGAAGGAAGGAAGGAAAACATTTTTTCTTCTGGTCCTACAAAAATGTGGATTTAAAAAAAACCCATATTTTCTGCACTCTGAATGAGAATTACTTTGCACACCTTTATTGCTGGATTAAATGACATATGATAAAAGAGCAGCTTTTTTTTTTAAAGATACAAGTCTATATACCTATCATTTTGCTATTTTTCCACCATGAGTAAAAACTACGTGTACTTTTTTTCTGAAAAAGGCTATGCTGTAAGACCAGCATCTAATTATTCCAATAACTATCTGAAAACCAGCATTTCCGATTGCTTGAGAAATCCAAGTATACAGTAGTGGAAATGGAAAGTTTAGACTGAAATTTGCAAGATACACACATGCTTCTTTACAGTCAGTCAAGTAATAAGTCAAGAACAATTGTTCTGTTGCTACACAATTGTACAAGAAAAGGGCAAGCGATGAAATAAATTATCATTACAATTGCTGTTTATTCCATGTTATATTTTCCCCCACAAGTAAAATGAGTTCAAAGCAGAATATCTTAGTAATGAGGTATGTCGGGGTAAAATGCACACATTTCTTCACATGAGGGCATTTATGACCTACATTAACTTGAAAATGATTGGGTTCCATTATCATGAAAGTTCTTCCCATCTGTTTTCAAGCCTATCAAACAACTTTTCCAGTTCATAGTTTGTAAATATTGTGACACCGAATAGTGGAAAAAATGGTGATGAAATAATGTAGAACAGAATGGAAAAGAAATGTTACAAGCAACTTGACACTTAAGTAGATCATAAAAGTTCCTGAGTGAGGATGTCTGGTGCTCCATTAACACATTGCACTACCCGGTGTATATCTGAATAAAGTTGATACTGCAAATGTCAGAGGTTTAACAAATCTAATGTTACTTTTTAAAAGTTTCTATTTTATATGTTAGCTTTCCTAGATCATTTATTTCTGTGAAGTGCAGCTATTTTGGCATTACCTGGGTCAGAAATAATTGGTTTCTTGTTGATTCCAATAATATTTGTAATCCGTGATATGCTTGTCACTTGGATTCATAACAGAGACAGAGAAGCGGAGAAAAGGCTCATGGACTGGAATTGTTGTACTGCATCTTCTCTTCTGAGATATAGTCTGTGGCAGTGTGGATCTGGGAAGGAACATGGGTTTCAAATTGTGCAAAGGCTGAGGATCAGCAGGATTAACAGGAATATAACTGTTTGGCCCGTCCAAATGCCAAAACCTGGCTTCATGCCTGTAATGGAATGGAATATTTCAGAACTATAGACCAGCACAGCATAACAACTCTCCCAGACAGATCCAGAAGCTGACTAGCTGCAGATTTGTGTGAATTCAGAGGACAACATTCCCTGATTGTAGTAGACTATTTGTCCGATATATAGAAATACTGGCAAAGACTTGTCAGAGAGGGAACATCCACTTTTGAGGAAAATCACCTTGCCCTGGTCTCAGAAAAATGCCAGAAAAGAAAGAACTGTCACACAGCAATTGCGGTGCAACCCTGTCTTCCAACACCACCTGCAATGTCTTCCAACGAGCCTGTGGCTCAAGAATTGGACTCCTCAGTCACGAAAGGACCCATGAAAAATAAAACCTGTGAACGAGATCATCCTCGACCTCGAGGCATCACCAACAAGATGCCAAGTGTAACTTATTTAACTTAAACTAACATCCATTTGGGGCTGCACCATTACAGGATCTTTTAGAAGACAGACATGGTGTATCTCTTTGAGAAGGAAACTCTGTAGCCAGTCCATATCTGGTACAGAAGTATGACCTAGTAGCAACCCTGAACCCTACCATGTTCAAGGTGTACATAACAGTGTCCCATTTTCCTTCCAGCACTGTCAGCATAGCTTGCATTGGCCATGCTGCTTTTGACTGGCCACTTGTACAGGCATTTCCTCTTCAGTGTATCCAACCCCACCAAAGTGAAGTTAGTGCTGCTTGAAGTAGCCATAATGTATGACTATTCAGTGATTCCCACCTCTTCCAGCCATTGGCCTATACAGCAGTGGTTCTCAACCAGGGCTACGTGTACCCTGGGTGTACTTAGAGGTCTTCCAGGGTGTACATCAACTCATCTAGATATTTGCCTAGTTTTATAACAGGCTCCATAAAAACCAGTAGCGAAGTCAGTACAAACTAAAATTTCATACAGACAGTGACTTGTTTATACTGCTCTATACTATGTACTGAAATGTAAGTACAATATTTATATTCCAATTGATTTATTTTATAATGATATGGTAAAAATGAAAACATAAGCAATTTTTCAGTAATAGTGTGATGTGACATTTTTGTATTTTTATGTCTGATTCTGTAAGCTAGTAGTTTTTAAGTGAGGTGTAACTTGGGGGTATGCAAGACAAATCAGACTCATGCAAAGGGTACAGTCATCTGGAAAAGTTGAGAACCACTGCTGTACAGTATGTGTATTGGAGTCTGCTGCAGCAATGAAGTTCAAAGAAGCATACCACAGACCCACCTTTTCTCTCTGTGGCCTGACCACTTCATTTTCTGTCCTGTCTGTGCTGCATAGCAAGAATCTCATTGATGGTGCTGTATTAATATGTACAGAACTCTCTTGACGCTTGCTTTTTCTGCCATGTTTATACTTGAGGAAAAGAGACCACACAGCCTGCTGAGTGTGGTCATCAGAACAGATGGACATCTTATGTGCTTATTAAATACAGTGATAACTTTTTTTAAAAAAATCATTTTTGTTTTAGCTGGGAAATTTAAAACAATTTACCTGGCATATAAATTGTGTTAGTTATATGTGCAATTTACCATTGCACTAACCTCTCGCATACAAAATGGGAAATGACTGTCTAGGAAGGAGTACTGCGGAAAGGGATCTGGGAGTCGTAGTGGACTATAAGCTAAATATGAGTCAATAGTGTAACTGTTGCAAAAAAAGCAAACATCATTCTGGGATGTATTAGCAGGAGTGTTGTAAGCAAGACACAAGAAGTAATTCTTCTACTCTACTCTGTGCTGATTAGGCCTCAACTGGAGTATTGTGTCCAGTTCTGGGTGCCACATTTCACGAAAGATGTGGACAAACTGGAGTCAGTCCAGAGAAGAGCAAAAAAAATGATTAAAGGTCTAGAAAACATGACCTATGACGGAAGATTGAAAAAATTGGGTTTGTTTAGTCTGGAAAAGAGAAGACTGAGAGGGGACATGATAACAGTTTTCAAGTACATAAAAGGTTGTTACAAGGAGGAGGGAGAAAAATTGTTCTTCTTAACCTCTGAGGATAGGACAAGAAGGAATGGGCTTAAATTGCAGCAAGGGCGGTTTAGGTTGGACATTAGGAAAAAATTCCTAACTGTCAGGGTTGCTAAGCACTGGAATAAATTTCCTAGGGAGGTTGTGGAATCTCCATCATTGGAGATTTTTAAGAGCAGGTTAGACAAACACCTGTCAGGGATGGTCTAGATAATACTTAGACCTGCCATGAGTGCAGGGGACTGGACTAGACGACCCCTCGTGGTCCCTTCCAGTCCTATAATTCTATATGCCGTTGACCCTTGCTTCTGAGCTGAATTGCTATGAAACAAGAAGTAGAGCACCTGATTCTGAAAGGTTTTATAAAACCTCAACTTCCACTGTTCCAGTGGGTGGAAATGGTTTGTGAGCGCTCAATACCTTGCAGGACCTGGCCCTGAACACCACAAAATGGAACAGAGAGACCTAATGCCATTCTATTTCTTTGCCACACTAAAGCTTCAGAACTTGAAAAAAATATTGAGAGAGGGCAAAGAAAAATATTTCTTCTGGGCCCAATTAAAAAGACCACTGAAATCAATGGCAGTCTTTGTATTGACTTCTTTGTGCTTGCATCAGGAAATCTTTGTTTTGAAATTTGGTCTATGTGCAGACTTCAGTGAGGGTGATCCTCTGAATTGTCTCAAGGAGTCTGGTGTTTGATATATTTCTGTTCTGCTATTTCCTTATACTGTGCTCATCACTTAGCATCTGAGTGCTTTCCAGTAGTGCATTAAGTAACATGACTACACACCTGTCACATGTTGCCCCTGGAAAGGATTGGTTTTTGTGAGTAACTCATAACTTGTTTGGATGAAATGCTTTTGCAACCACCCCTGCCTGATTGTGGATGTTTTTTCCTCCAGTCCCCGCAAATTTTCTCTCAATAAGTTGCATTGTTGAACTCAGGCTGGGGGGGGAAAGGGATTTCTTGCCATCATATGCTATTTCACTTTTTCTTCTGGTCTCCTTAAAACCACCACCTTGTTCTGTGATATTAGATAGGGTCATTAATATCCCTTCAAGTTTCATCTTACTTCTTCTCCCACTCTGAAGAGGTTTCTGCAGCAACATTCCATACAAATTGGGATTGATTTGGTAGTCAATTTAAAGGTATAATAACTTCTGTGATTCAACGCTAGCATTACATTTCTGACTGATCATTCTTTAACCTACCATTGTTATAAGTGACACCCAACAGTGTCATCACTGAAAGACTCCAGAAAAAATAGTTCTCTAGTTTTTCAGTTTCTTTCTATGGTGTCTATACTGGTTTACCTGTTGTTTCTCTGGATCCGTCACACAGCAAAAGGGGAGAGAAAGTCATTTTTAAAAAAGTTTGTAAAATTTGTCAGCATGGAATGACTCAGGATCAAATGCTGCTTTTGAAACTACTTTAACTTTCTGTTTTAATTGAAAAGATTTAAATGTAATAGTACCCCATTAAATAAATGTACAATTAACGGTTAGCAAAATGCAGTAGGATTGAGCTGCTCTTTACTCACTGATACCCAAAGGGTTTTGATTTTTTTCTAAGCTTCTCCATCTCTCTTTTCCTATCAAGATATGTGCACGTCTGTACTGAGTAACAGTAATTGTACTGCTGTGAGGTCTTCAGGCCATGTGCTTCTATATGGTCCAAAAAGCATTTAGCACTCTTTTGCATAAAATAATTAATAATAATTACCTTCACTAATTTTTTTTTGACATCTTAATATGAGTGACATACTTGAAACGTTCTTATGCCATGAGCTCCTTCCCCAGGGCTTCTTTCAGATGTGTCATTGTCCCTAATACATGGGTAATCAGATTATCAATTTTGGCTGCCAAAGTTTTAACTTTATCTTTCACAAAAGTCATGGTATTTTGCAGGTTTGTGGTTCATAGAGAAAGAAAGGATGTATTTTTGACTAGTAAAGACCAGATGACATAAACCCTAGTTGAGCCCATGAAAATGCTTCTTGCTCCTGAGGATAGTGGACAACACAGATCAAGTGGTGAGGAAAAGGGTTAACTATCTTGGGTAATGACTAGAGGTGGTTAGAAAATGTGGACTTTTTGGCAAAAAATAAAAAAAATGAAATATCTCAGAAAAAAACAAACTTTTTGCTTTGGAAAAGCTGCCCTTGTTTTTTTCATGGGAGTCGGAATTTGGGTGTCTCATGCTGTCATGCTCCTCTGTAAGCCAGGCTATCTTATCACACTACATCTCCCATTGTGCCAGTCTCCTCTCATGGTAAAAAGAGGTGGTTGCATCCTGGCTGTGGTGTCTTCTGAGACATGTAAGTCTGAATAGAGAGCCCCCCGTTCATAGAGGAGAATAGAGGAAACTGAAGTACAATTCCCATGAGGCACCACAGCTGGGTCCACAAATGCAAATATTTTTGTTTGTTGGCTGTTTTTTGAGCATTTGGTTTTTCAGTGAAAAATCAAAATGTTCTATTAAGGCAGACACTTTTTGCCAAAAATTCTCTTTAATTGAAAAAACAATTTCCTGTTGCAAAATGGTTATCACAGCATTTTTTGGATAGGCCTATTAATGACCATATATTGCAAAAGCTCCTGACTCTTTGAAGAATCACATATTGTAGATTTTTATCTGAAGACTCTTAACCCTTAGCAGAAAATTTAAATCACTTGAATAGAAGCAACTACTCTTTGTAGGAAAAAATGCCAAAAAGCCAAAGGAGAAAATTAAAGAAATTTGACTGCTTCAAAACCAGGTGCTCAATAAATAACATACATTGTGGGCATAGAAGAGAAAAACAAGAACAAGGAGGAGATGGAGATGAGGGTGAGGGGAAGGTATGTTAAAACTTCATGAGTCCAAGGATATTCCTGGAGAATTTTAGGCAGGCATCTGGCTTCCTAGGAAACTCATTGGGTCTTTATTATTGTTAAATTGTCTGTTCTCTACAGGTTAATATTAATGCATGTGGTAAAATAAGCTCAGCTATTAACACTGGCCAACATTTTCAGAAACAGACACTTAGTTGGTCATTGAAAATCCCATTCATAGGCATCTAAATGTGCATATAGTAGTCTAACTGCCATTTTTGAAGATGTTGGCCAGTGTTAATAGCTGGACCTTGTGCCTTCCTTGGTATATACAACTTAAGCAGTAGCCTTCCTTTATTAAGTCATTCATTCGGAAGTTATATCAGGGAATTTCATCTCCCACTCAAGAAAAAATAAATTGGCAAAAGATTTAATGATGGTCATACACATGTGGGTTTTTGTGTTTTGTTTTTTCCTTTAATTTAATGATTGAGTTTGTGAGCCACCAAGATATATACCATAAACACCACTCCACCCTGGTCCCTATTTTAGGACATATTAGAAACATACAATTGTTCAGATATTGCTTGTAATAATGAGTGAAAGAGCCATAATACATACCTATGGCGATGTTTTAAACTGTCAGTACAAATTTTCAGGTTCATCACTCGAACTTGAGCATTCAGAAAAACAAATTTCTACAGAACATTACACCATAATATGTCAGGATATGTTACACAGGAAAAAGTAATTTCCACTTGTTTTCATTTAATTAACAATGAAGGATAAATGACATCAGCAAAGAAATATCAGCCATGGGGGACCAAACATGTTTGTTGCAGATCGCCTCATTATCTTGTTTTCAAAATGTGTTCACCAGAGTGAAATAGCATCATGTGACTAGCTGTGGTGACAAAACATCTGTTGTCTTAGCAGCAATAAGGCCACCGGGAGTGGGTAAGGACAAACTATGGTCTTATTTAATCATGTTAAATTGAACCAGAGAGACACTTTGTCATCTGCGGACTTGTCCCAGTCTGATGTTTCTCCTTAAAAAATTACTTCAGGGGTTACGGTTCCCATTGAAAGTTTTATGCAGTTTTTGTAAATGAATGATTTCCATCTGCTTTGTAATGAGTACAAATGTGGTAACTGCTGATTGTCAAAAAAACAATTGTCCACATTCATGAACAACCCACAAGGGATTGAGCACTCCTATTTTGAGGCAAAGAATTTCAATAGTTCCACAGGATTGTGTATAAGGTGCACTCTTAGCCTAATTGCTAAAGCTGTTAGTAAGTGATGAAGATAAAAATGAGGTAAATGGATTGAACACATTTTTCACATTGCTAGGTAATCTGCTGTTGTCTACTACCATATTAAAAGAAGCAATGTGTTCCACGTTTTGGAAGTACTTCAAATAGTTATCTACAATGGTTCACAAGTTAATTGTGCCATTATGTGATAAAGGGGTACAATTAATGTGTTTTACCGTAGTAAAATACATTCACCATTATTTCCAAAAGAAATAATGTTTCCAAGGGTTGTGAGCCATCAAGAAGTCTCTGTTAATAGTGAAGAATCTTGTAGTGGGAAAGAAATCAGCTGTGTCACCCACCCAGTTTTATCACTTTGTATTAGGGTGACCAGATGTCCCAATTTTATAGCGACAGTCCCAATATTTGGGGCTTTGTCTTATATAGGTGCCTATTACCCACTTCCCCCCGTCCTGATTTTTTGCACTTGCTGTCTGGTCACCCTACTTTGTATATACAGTGTTCAACTCTTAGACTTACAAAAATGTCCTTGTAGGGTGAAATTCGCTTGGTACAGAGAGCTCATGAGAAGCCTAACACAACTCACGGTAAACCTCACTCAAGCCCATCACTGAGGGAGAAATCGAAGAAACAATGCTCATCACAAGCAGCAGACTGGATACTCTGCCAAGAGGAGTTTGGGGGAAAGAATTTTCCTCCTAGGCCATGGCTGAAGCAGAACTCTGTGGCCTGAACATCCCTGCCCCATCGGCTGGAAAACAAGAAATCTGTTTTATTTTAAAAAAAATGTTTTTGTTTCACTGCAGAGTGAAAATGAGAGAGAGGGAGATCAACTCCAGAAAAGCCACTCACTTAGGATGTGGGAGGCCCAGGTTCATGTACCTGTGATTTGGAGCAGAATCTTGGACCAGGGTGTGTCAACTCCCAGAAGAGCACCCTAACCATGGGGCTCTGGGCTGTTCAGGGGTGGATCTCTCGGAACAGAAATTCCATCCTGTACCTGAAGAAAGTTTTTTGCTAAAACCATTAAGTTTCTGCAAAAAGTTTAGGTTTTCATGCGTCAACATTTTCCATAGAAAAAAACATGTAGTTGAAAAATTCCCAACCAGCTCTGTTCTCCACCCTAACACAGGGGGAGTGCCAAAGCATCTTGCCCCATCCATTACCACAGCCTCACCTGATCTCACCCAAATAGCTTCTATGGAGCTTGCCTCAGAGTCTAGCAAAGATTTTGCATCCCTAAATCCAACCTCTTTGTAAGAATCACATTTGTTCCATGTCAGGGAAACCTTTGTGGCGAAGAAGGTTGAAGATGGAGTTGCCTGCAGAGGCTTAAGTGTTTCATAGCATCTGGCACAGACCTTCTGCTCTTTCTCCTAAATCCACCCATGTACAGGGGGCTATCTCAAGTCGTACATACTTATTAAGCCCTGTTTTGAAGCTCTTTTACTGCGCCTGTGCACAGTATGTGAATTTCATCTTTAAGCAGTATTTTTTTCTTTGAACTGTAACATATCACCACATCAAAAGCAAAATTTTCCCTCCATTTTCTCCCTGTGCTGGAGAGCTGTAAATTCTTCCCAGATTTACAGTTATTAACAATGACAAAGTAAAATGCACATTACTTTTGTTTAACCTCAAGCTGTTGTCAACTTATTATTATTATTAGTCTTGGGCTTAGTTCAGTGAAAACATTGTGGAGTTCCTACTGAATCAGGAGTGATGGGTAGATTTTTTTACAGTGGCTTGCAGAAGTATACCATGCTGATTTTGTTAAATGCACCTTGAAATAATAATTTTTACCTTGATCTTACTTTTTCCATAAATTGGGTTCACAAATTGTTTTACATTTTTAGACTGCAAAATGGTGTCTTTTAGCAGTTTACTACTCTCCCAAATCAGAACAGATTTTCATGAGAACACCAAAAGGCATCTCTCAGATCCCAGGATTTACCTCTCTGCCAAATTTCTAATCTTCAGTACAAATCCTGAAGACATTAGCATTCTTAATTCACAGAATTGGAAAAAAAATGACTCTCTATAATATATCTGATTCAGAAAGGAATGTGCCATTATTGGATGCTATTGATATCTGAAAGTAGGCCAAGTGAAATGAACACACCTATGTAGGATGGGAGAATAGCACATTAGCCATCTTTAATTCCTTTTATAAATTTTGTTTAGGGAATTGTATTAGGCTTATAATGCAGGTTTAATGCAGTCTATTTACTGACAACAGAAAGAATATTTTGTAATAAATAAAGCGAGTGTATTTGATTTGGTTTGATTTTTCTGGGGTCTGATTTTTTATGATTAATCAACTCTCTTTATGGGAGACTGTCAATTCATGGAGATGAAAATGTATCCAATTTAAAAGCAGTGCAGGATGTGCTGAACTACCTACAAATTTCATTCCTGGGCTACTTTCGTGCTTTCTTGAAGTCCTTGCTTTCAGATAAGTGCTTTATCAGCTTCATGTACATGAAGAAAAGATTGCATCCAGTGACCCATTAAGTTAATCACCAATGTGTATTCCCAAATGGATACAGTATCCTTTGACATGTAACCCTATCTACTTTCTTATTTAAAGAAACATATTTCTGATTTAAATTAGTTATCAGCTCCCAAGTTTAGAATCCTGAAATGTATGTACAGATCTTTCAATTGCCAGATATTTTTCTTAAAAAAATTGTGACCATATCAGCACTGCTTTACAACTTTTCACATATATTCAGCTCTAGTTGTTGTTTGACACATTGTATTAAATATAAGGGGATTAAGTGGGGAGTGAGAATTTGCAAGGATCCCTCCCCAGAATCCCCAACATCAGTCTATCAAGGGAGCATTGTTTGCCCCTTAGCAAACAGGCCACAGTACCGTCCTCACACTTAGATCCCAGGGAATCTGCGGGAGGCTTGTATTGCAGTTCAGTAGCCCTGTATGGCAGCTGGTTGAACTTAAGGTGTCTTCAGACCACTGGAAGGCTGGATTATATTCTTCTTTGAGTGATTGCTCATATGTATTCCACAATAGGTGTGCGTGCTCGCCACGTGCACCATTGCTGGAAGTTTTTGCCCAAGCAGTGCCCATGGGGGGGAGTGCCCCCCCCGTGACCCCTGGTGTGGTGCCTGCCTGGCGCTGTATAAGGGGAGCTGCGCGCTCCCTCCACCCTCAGTTCCTTCTTGCTGCCAGTGAAGGTGTGTTGGAACTGCTCTGCTCCAGCTTTGCTGTAGCTCGTCTCCAGAACTGTTTGTTTGTTCAGCATTAGTACCTGTAGTTAGTTAGCTGTTTAGTTAGTTTAGTCAGTCAGCGAGCCCAGGCCGGGGCATGCCCTGCACCCTGGGGTTTAAGTAATGCAGCTCTTGTAGGTGTTCTATGCTGAGAAGTGACCTGCACGCAGACTGTTTGCACTCTTTGGGAGAAACCCATATCAGCAAAAGGCGCAAGATTTGCAAGTCATTTAAGACTCGGACCAAAAGAGAAAGGACATTTAGGCTCCGATGGAGTTGGCGCTGACCTCGACTCCAGCACGCTGCTCTGAACCAGTACCTGGTACCGTGGCGTCAGTACATGGCAACCCTCCGGTGCCATCAACCAGTCGGCACCGCTCCCCATTCACGGGGCATGCCAAGAGGGCCAGGAAGACTCCCTCTTAGCAGCGGCACTGAGGGAAATCTGGGACAGAGGCTAGACCCATGTCAGGCAGTCCTCGCTCCCCACCAGGCCCCAGCCCTCTGACTCACATTGAGCGTAGTAGCCCGGCCCCTTTGGAACAGGCCTCTCCAGATGTCCGGATGCCATCCATGCCTGAAGCCCTCCAGGCGGCCCAGGACGTTATGTTCATGCCGGTGCCAGGAGTGCCACCGATGTCAGCCCCATGCTCCGGAGGCAAGCCACCGCTGGGATCTCCGCAGTCTCCTCCATCTCGGTCGAGGGAACATTCCCGAGCCGTTCACCACCCAGCGACCACTCAGGGCAGAGTCCAGATGGATTGCCCTCGATGAAGACCAGACTTTCTGGCTTGGTTCCGTCCGGCCAGGACTCTCAGCACCGCTTGTCCTCAAGGAGCAATTATTGACAGGACCGCAGCAGGCGCCGCCAACGGTCCTCGTCTCGGAGGGCGTACTGCAGTCAGTCACAGCATGGTTGTCGACTCCATTCCCGCTCGGACTCCCACTCCTAGTCTCCGCCAAGACATCACAGCCCCAGGCGTTGATCGCCGGCATCTCACCATTGCAGGTCCACCTGTCGAGGCCGTTCGCGGACAGCTGTTACCATCAGTACCGGTCCTCCATGACAAGATTGCACTTCTGTGGCCGACATCGATCCCAGCACCGCTGCTCCTCCTCATCCAGAGGCAGCAGCAGATCATACACCAGCCCAGTCTCCATTCGTAGCTGTGCTTCGATGGGCCAGGCCAGCCAAGCCGAACAGCCGGCCCCACTGGTGCTGCAGCAGATGCAGTGGCATCGAGCGTTGTGGCCGGCCCAATGGTACCAGTGGGCACCGTGGCCTCCGGTGCAGCCCCCGGTGGGGGCTCGCTTTGTGGCCAGAGCTTCGGAAGCACCATCGGCCTCCCTCTCCAGACCCCCTTGGAAGGAGTCGGTGGGATGTGCATCCTTGGCACCATTTCTGGAGTCTGACCAGGTGGTGGACCCTCCGGTGCCGGCCGATACCCAGAGCACCGCACCAGCCTCCTCGCCCCGCCCGGAGGAGGTGATTGTGGCTCCGCCCCACAGGAGGACTTCAGGGCCCATCAAGAACTCTTAAAGAGGATGGCAGCAAGCCTTCGCCTCCAGGCAGAGGAGATGGAAGAGCCCTCAGACTCTCTGTTTAACGTGCTGTCCTTGTCAGCACCGGGTAGGGTGGCCTTGCCTTTCCATAAAGGGGTGGCTAAAATTTCAAATGCCGTGTGGCAGACACTGGCCTCGTTGGCCCGTATCTCTAAGAAGGCAAAACGCAAGTACTTTGTACCCACCAAAGGGCATGAGTACTTGTATACCCACCTGGTGCCCAACTCTCTGTGGTCGAATCGGTCAACCACAGGGAATGGCAGGGTCAACCAGCCCCAACCCCAAAGAATAAAGACTGGACTCTTTCGGAAGGAAAATTTATTTGTCTTCGAGCTTCCAGTTGCGAGAGGCAAATCATCAGGCTCTTCTGGGCCGGTACAAATTCAGTCTGTGGGGTCCCTGCCCAAGTTAAGGACTCCGTCCAGGAGTGTGATAGAAAGGAGTTCAAGGCGCTAGTGGAGGAGGGGTCAACAGCTGCTAGGGTGTCCCTGCAGGCAGCCTCGGATGCTGCGAATATGGCCACATGATCCATGGCCTCCGCGGTGTCCATGAGATGGGCGTCATGGCTTCTGCTCTCTGGGCTTTCCAGTGAGGCGTAGTCCTCCTTGCAGGATCTCCCATTTGACAGAAAAGTCCTGTTTGTGGAGGAGACAGATACAACACTGCATGGCACAACCCTTCAGACTCTGGACCTATATGTACCGGCTCTGGCAAGACCTAAGTTCAAGCCGCAGCAGACTCCTGCCCAGGCTGCCCTCCCGAAGTATGAGGCCGCCCATAAGAAGCAGCAGGACTATAAGAGATGCCCTCAGAGGCAGTCTTGGCCTGCCTCCCCCCCGCCCCCCCCCCGCAAGCCTGGCTCTTCTAAGGGCAAGCAGGTGGGGAAAAGACGCTTTTGACAGGCCGTTTGGGGGCACCCCACCAGTCCTCATCAGGGGTCTACCCTCAATAAAGCTCTCCTTCTCCAATTGGTTGTGTGCTTTCCTCCTGGAATGGTCCTGGCTAACCTCAGACCGATGGGTCCTCAACACCATCTCCCGGGGTTACACTCTCCAGTTTACTTCCTCCCCGCACAACCCCCCTCACCCCCCATCCCTATTGGGGGACCCCTCGCATGAGACGCTGCTCAAGTAGGAGGTGGGGCAGCTCCTAGGACTAGGAGCAGTGGAGGCGGTGCCCGAGGAGCTAATGGGCAAGGGGTATTACTCCCGATATTTCCTTATTCCGAAGGCCAAAGTGGGGCTCAGACCCATCCTGGACCTGCGAAGTCTGAACCAGTACATGGTGAAACTCAAGTTCCTCATGGTTATGCTCAAATAAATGTGTTAGTTTCTAATGTGCCACAAGTACTCCTTTTCTTTTTGCGAATACAGACTAACACGGCTGCTACTCTGAAAGTTCCTCATGGTTTCCCTGGCCTCCATCATCCCCTCCCTGGATCCTGGGGACTGGTATGCTGCCCTCGATCTGCAGGATGCGTACTTCCACATCCACATATTCGAGGGGCACAGGCGCTTCCTCCATTTGTGGTGGGACAGAATCACTACCAATTCACGGTCCTCCCATTTGGTCTGTCCACTGCCTCCAGGGTGTTTGCAAAATGCATGATGGTGGTAGCGGCCTACCTCAGATGGCGAGGAGTCCAGATTTTTCCCTATCTGTATGATTGGCTGGTGAACGGCACCTCCTGCTCGCAGGTGAGGGATCATGTGGCGCTCCTACTGTCCACATGCACAGCCTTGGGCCTGTTGGTAAACAGCACCAAATCCATGTTAGTCCCGGTCCAATGCATAGAGTTTATCTGGGCGCTCCTGGATGCAGCATCGGCCACAGCCTCTCTCCTGCCAAACAGATTCGAAACCCTGAAAGGTCTCATTGACCCAGTTTCAAAGTTCCCTATGACAACAGCCAGGGTTTTCCTGCAGCTCTTGGGTCACATGTCGGCATGCACATATGTGGTCCATCATGCCAGACTCAGGATGAGGCCACTCTGACTCTGGTTTGCTTCAAAGTTCTCCCAGACCACAGACAGGATGGACAAGGTCCTCACCATGCCGGACTCTGTGATCACCTCCCTACAGTGGTGGTCCACCCCAAACAACATGCTCCAAGGGGTCCCATTCAGGGAGAGGGCCCCATCATTGGAGCTGGTGTCTGACGCATCAGACCTGGGTTGGGGGGGCTATGTGGGGAACTTTCAGACCCAAGGCCTGTGGTCAGCCCAAGACCTGACCCTACATATAAATGTCAAGGAACTCAGGGCAATGCGGCTGGCGTGTATGGCCTTCTGCTCGCACCTGGAGGGCAAGGTAGTCAGGGTCCTCGCAGACAACACGGCCTTGATGTTCTATACCAACAGGCAAGGCGGGGCCCAATCCTCTGAACTCTGCCATGAAGCCCTCAGTCTGTGGGACTTCTCTATAGCCCATGACATCCACCCAAAGGACTTCCACCTACCAGGTGCCTGGAACAAGAGAGCGGATCGCTTGAGCAGGGACTTTTCCTCACAACACGAGTGGTCCCTCCATCCGGAAGTGGCCCACCAGCTCTTCCGAAGGTGGGGAACTCCCCAGGTGGACCGAATCATGCATTGGCAAACCAGTGATGTGCCTGGTTCTGTTCGGGGGGGGTCTGGGGAAGGGCTCTATCTCCGATGCCTTTATCCTGTCCTGATCAGGCTGGCTTCTCTACGCCTTCCCCCCATTCCCTCTAACCAGCAGGGTCCTGGAGAAGATAAAGACGGACAAGGCCCGGGTCATCCTGATTGCCCTGACGTGGCCCAGGCAACTTTGGTATGGGACCCTCATGGGCCTGGCGGTAGCTCTGCCGTGGCTGTTGCCGCTCTGCCCGGACCTGCTCTCTCAGGACCAGGGCCACCTCCTCCATCCCAACCTAGAGGCTCTTCACCTCACAGCGTGGCTGCTCAGTGGTTAGGCAGAGAGGAGAGGACGTGCTCAGAACAGGTTCAGCGCATTCTCCTTGAAAGTAGATGGCCCTCCACTCGCTGCGCTTATTTGGCGAAGTGGTTCCGTTTTTCTAGAAGGGCGGTGGACCACAGTGTCTCTCCCATGACCGCCCTGATCCAGCTTATTCTTGACTACCTCCTCCACCTGAGAGCTGAGGGCCTGGTGCCTTCGTCAGTCAAGGTGCACCTGACAGCTATATTGGCCTATCCTCCGCCAGTGTAGGGGAACATGGTATTTTCCTAGGCTATGACTGGCCAGTTTCTCAAGGGGTTGGACCGTCTTTTCCCATATTCTAGACCCCCGGTCCCACAGTGGGACCTGAACCTGGTGTTGGCTCATCTCACAGGGCCCCCTTTTGAACCACTGGCCACGTGCTCCTGGTCTCACCTCTTGTGGAAGGTGGCCTTCCTGGTTGCAATCACGTCGGCCAAGTGAGTCTTGGAGCTCAGGGCCCTGACCTCTGAACCGCCGTACACAGTTTTTCATAAAGATAAAGTCCAGCTCCTCCCACACCCCACATTCCTCCCGAAGGTGGTCTCCGCTTACCACATGGGTCAGGACATTTTTCTACCGGTCTTCTGTCCCAAGCCCCACGCGTACAGTAAGGAGCACCGTCTCCACAGGCTCGATGTGCAACGGACTCTGGCTTTCTACCTCAAGTAGGCCAAGCCATTCAGAAAGTCCTTGCAACTGTTCGCTGCCTCGGCCAAGTGTGCAAGGGGCCAGCTGATTTCCACTCAGCGGCTTTCCAGTTGGATCACTTCGTGCATCCGTATTTGTTATGAACTGGCGGGTGTCCCCACACTGCCCACTGTGAGGGCACACTCGACTCGGGTGCAGGCCCCGTCGGCTGCCTTTGTGGCCCACGTCCCCATTCAGGACATCTGTAGGGCCGCCACGTGGTCTTCAGTTCACACGCTCACCTCACACTATGTGATCGTCTCCCAAACCAGGGATGACGCCGGGTTCGGCAGGGCTGTCCTCCATCCTGGGAACTTGTGAACTCCTACTCACTCCAACAGATATAGCTTGGAATCACCTATTGTGGAATACACATGAGCAATCGCTCGAAGAAGAAAAGACAGTTATCTTTTCCTTAACTGGTCTTCTTCGAGATCTGTTGCTCATGTCTATTCTACATCCCACCCTCCTTCCCCTCTGTCAGAGTTGTCTGGCAAGAAGAAACTGAGGGTGGGCTGAGCGCGCAGCTCCCCTTATACTGCGCCAGGCAGGTGCCACTCCAGGGGTTATGGGGGGCGCTCCCCCCATGGGTACTGCTAGGGGAAAAACTTCTGGCACCGGTGCACGTGGCGAGCACGCACACCTATTGTGGAATAGGCATGAGCAACACATCTCGGAGAACACCAGTTACGGAAAAGGTAACTGTCTTTTATCTTTTCTGAAGAATCTCCATAGGAGAAGATGGCAGACAATCCATAGCAACCCTCAGTCCTATCCAACTCTTCTCATAGTCTTCACCATCTCCCTCTGTACAGACTCCTGGACCAGAGAGCTGTCTGCTGTGCTTGAAGAAGTGGAGCGACTGTGGTGTGTAGGGTAGAGATCTGCACAGAGATCTGACCTATGGAGGATCCAACTTGTTGTTTGCAAGAAACTTTAAGCGATGATCCTTCTATTGCTATATTATGTCAGTGACCAAATGTATGTTTAAATGCTGTTTCCTGAGCAGCAGTATGCTGATCAGAACAGGACTGCCAACTTCTGTTCTCTCCTAGTATTTTTGTAATTTTACGTTAATTCCTGGGATATTTTGAGCATATTTTGTAACTTTTTGAAATTCACAAAAGGTCTAGTGGTGTGTGAATCATCCTTAACTTGCAAATAGTTCCATGCAAGAAGACCTCTGCACCTATGCAGAGCTCCTGGCAGGACTGGGGTTTGATCAGGATGAACTTTCAGGAGTGTGATGCTATTCAAACCACTTTAGTTTGCTGAACTGGAACTTGATATTGCAAACACTTAAAGAGCAAGCAGAGAGTTTGCTATTATGGATTGTCCAGAGAAAGTCAGGATTGGGATCCATTGGAAATCACATGTTTCTCGTATTACTATTTCCTGCTTATATTCATAGTGGATATATCACATAAACAATCTTTCTTGTTCTATAGTAATGACAGATTGCTCTTACCTAGGTGGATAAGAATAATTTGTCCCATTTAACAGATGGGATAAATGAACCACAGCAAGTTAAGTGACTTGCCCAAATCAATAGCATAGCGAGGAAAAGAACCCATATTGTTTGTCTCCCAGTCTGCGGCTCTACTCATTAGACACTGCTGCCTCCTTATGTATTTCTTCACTTCCTCCTCTGATCATATAAAAATACAGAAATAAATAAATACTGCGGGGTTATCTAAATATTTGAACCTCAGGAAAGTTTTGTTTTGTTTTGCTGCTTTACTTGAATTTCGAGCAAAGGATTCAGTTTGGTTCTTAGTTTAGTTGAAATGGTTCAACAAACGTAGGATTTTGGTGGAATTTGCATATTTGCAATCGTTCTTTAGATTTTTCTAACTATACCTGGTTTTCATTTCTCATGGATCTGTTTCTATCAGCAAATATAACTATTCATGCTGATGGATGTTATATTCATGCAGATGGATGTTATGGAGTGCTGCTCACAAACTGAGAAGAATTAGTAGGGGAAGCAAAAGTGGATGGCAACCTGGGAGGCAGTGACCATGAGAGGGTCAAGTTAAGCATCCTGACAGGAGATCAGAAGAAAGGAGAGCAGCAGAATACGGACCCTGGACTTCAGAAAAGCAGACTTTGACTCCCTCAGGGAACTGATGGGCAGGATCCTCTGGGAGAATAACATGAGGGGGAAAGGAGTCCAGGAGAGCTGGCTGTATTTTAAAGAATCCTTATTGAGGTTGCAGGAACAAATGATCCCAATGTGTAGAAAGAATAGTAAATATGGCAGGCAACCAGCTTGGCTTAACAGTGAAATCCTTGCTGATCTTAAACACAAAAAAGAAGCTTACAAGAAGTGGAAGATTGGACAAATGACCAGGGAGGAGTACAAAAATATTGCTCAGGCATCAGTAGTAAAATCAGGAAGGCCAAATCACACTTGGAGTTGAAGCTAGCAAGAGATGTTAAAAGTAACAAGAAGGGTTTCTTCAGGTTTGTTAGCAACAAGAAGAAAGTCAAGGAAAGTGTGGACCCCTTACTGAATGAAGGAGGCAATCTAGTGACAGAGGATATAGAAAAAGCAAATGTACTCAGTGCTTTCTTTGCCTCTGTCTTCACGAACAAGGTCAGCTCCCAGACTGCTGTACTAGGCAGCACAGCATGGGGAGGAGGTGACCAGCCCTCTGTGGAGAAAGAAGTCTTTCGGAACTATTTAGAAAAGCTGGATGCGCACAAGTCCATGGGGCCGGATGCGTTGCATCGAGGGTGCTAAAGGAGTTGGTGGATGTGATTGCAGAGCCATTGGCCATTATCATTGAAAACTCATGGCAATCGGGAGAGGTCCTAGAAGACTGGGAAAAGGCTAATGTAGTGCCCATCTTTTAAAAAGGGAAAAAGGAGGGTCCGGGGAACTAGAGGCCAGTCAGCCTCACCTCAGTCCTTGGAAAAATCACGGAGCAGGTCCTCAAGGAATCAATTCTGAAGCACTTGGAGGAGAGGAAAGTGATCAGGAACAGTCAGCATGGATTCACCAAGGGCAAGTCATGCCTGACTAACCTAATTGCCTTCTATGACAACATAACTGGCTCTGTGGAGGAGGGGAAAGCAGTGGATGTGTTATTCCTTGACTTTAGCAAAGCTTTTGACATGGTCTCCCACAGTATTCTTGCCAGCAAGTTAAAGAAGTAGGGACCGGATGAATGGACTATAAGGTGGATAGAAAGCTGGCTAGATCATCGGGCTCAAAGGGCAGTGATCAATGGCTCCATTTCTAGTTGGCAGCCGGTATCAAGTGGAGTGCCCCAAGGGTTGGTCCTGGGGCTGGTTTTGTTCAATATCTTCATTAATGGAGGATGGCGTGGACTGCACCCTCAGCAAGTTTGCAGATGACACTAAACTGGGAGGAGTGGTAGATAAGCTGGAGGGTAGGGATAGGATACAGAAGGACCTAAACAAATTGGAGGATTGGGCCAAAAGAAATCTGATGAGGTTTAACAAGGACAAGTGCAGAGTCCTGCATTTAGGACGGAAGAATCCCATGCACTGCTACAGACTAGGGACCGAATGGATAGGCAGCAGTTCTGCAGAAAAGGACCTAGGGGTTACAGTGAATGAGAAGCTGTATATAAGTTAACAGTGTGCCCTTGTTGCCAAGAAGGCTAACAGCATTTTGGGCTGTATAAGTAGGGGCATTGCCAGCAGATCGAGGGACATGATCATTCCCCTCTATTCGACATTGGTGAGGCCTCATCTGGAGTACTGTGTCCAGTTTTGGATCCCACACTACAAGAAGGATGTGGAAAAATTGGAAAACGTCCAGCGGAGGGCAACAAAAATGATTAGAACACACGACTTATGAGGAGAGGCTGAGGGAACTGAGATTGTTTAGTCTGTGGAAGAGAAGAATGAGGGGGGATTTGATAGCTGCTTTCAACTACCTGAAAGGGGGTTCCAAAGAGGATGGATCTAGACTGTTCTCAGTGGTAGCAGATGACAGAACAAGGAGTAATGGTCTCAAGTTGCGGTGGGGGAGGTTTAGGTTGGATGTTAGGAAAAACTTTTTCACTAGGAGGGTGGTGAAGCACTGGAATGGGTTACCTTGGGAGGTGGTGGAATCTCCTTCCTTAGAGGTTTTCAAGGTCAGTCTTGACAAAGCCCTGGCTGGGATGATTTAGTTGGAGATCGGTCCTGCTTTGAGCAGGTGGTTGGACTAGATGACCTCCTGAGGTCCCTTCCAACCCTGATATTCTATGATTCTATGATTCTGTGGTGGAGATGGATTTGCAAAGATGTAAGTTCATTCTCATATGTTAATAACTGTTTAGAGAAGAGCCTGATAAGCAAAATTTGGATGAAGGTACAGATTTCTTACTCTATTCTCCCCCGGCCTACCCATGGTTTAGGTGGTGCTTGGATCATGAATGTTACAGAGATAATCTGTTCATGATATTTGGATGTGGTTTTGAATTCCAAGTCCCTCTGCAAATGAAGGATGTTCAGGTCCAGGGGATTTGTTTGGGTCCATCTCTACTTTTATTTTTTGCATTACAGTGCGAAGCAAAAAGCTGGACACAAAACTACAAATTCACCTTTTGCAAATCCAGTGAAAATAAATATTTTCCCCTCCTGGTTAATCCAATGATGAAGCTACCTTTTACATGGCTCTATTCAGGAGCTGCAATTTCACTATTCAAGAGGCTCCTTCATAGGGCTGGACACATGGTATATATCAGCGGCGCCATTAGGAGATTTAAGAATAACTTTAAATATCCTCTTGTGGCTGTAACTAAACTCAGATGGTTATATACAGTCTATTCCTAGAATTCCTAACTAGAAACTAGAATGAACTGGTGGGAAGAAATGTTGGAAAAGCTGCGGAGTCAGTGCATGAATTGTTTAACAAAGGCAACATTCTGGGAGAAATTTCAGAGGCTTTGACAGTAGTAAATGGTATTTTCTTGTACATAGAAAAATGGAGACTCTTGAAAATTTAACAGCAGGAATCTAATACTTTGGGGACTAACAGGGGGAGCTGGGGGGAATGCAAAAGAGATGACGTTTTCATTCGTCAAAACAATAATTATTCATCATATTCCACCCTAATTATACCATAAACACTACAAATAATCACATTTCTGTTGTACTAGGAGAGTGGGCTTGATTCTGATGTCACTTACAACAGGAGAGAAAAGGGGCTAAAAGGGGGTGGAGGCATATATCAAGCAATCTCAGTCTAATGCCATCCAGTGATTCCTTCACACTAGGGTTGGTCCTATGTGTTTCCAGCTGCTGTACATACTTGCTTAAATCATTCTGCCCAAGCCAGAAGAAGGAGGGTTTGCATCTTTAAAAGTAATTTACAACTTAGGGCCCAGATCCTAAAAACATAAATGAATGTGCTTAACTTTGAGCATGTGAATAATCCCACATGAGTAGTCTTACTGAAGCACTTAAGGTTAAGCATTTATGTATGTTTAACCAGGATTGTGGTCTTAGAGCACTGGCCATTCTCTACTCTGCAGAGTTACTTGAAGCAGAACTAGATATCTTTGTTTGATGTCAGAACTGACAAGTTTTTCCCCTCACTTGCATAAAAACATCATGGCTTAGAGCTAAATAGCTATTGCTATCATTTTATTTTTTGGTTGGTTTTATTTTTCATCAAGTAGAGAATTATTGCTAATACAATATACTCTGTATAATTACCAAGTACATAATAGTGGATTATTTGTTGCTTTTTGGATATGCAGATTTAAACTCAGGAAATAAAATGAAAATAATATCAAGTGGGGGTAAAAAATGGATAAAACTAATTATTTTTAATGTTACATTTTATTTGGTTTTTATAAGTGATTCTAACTGTGATATAGGTGCCTAGCCTCATATGTCAATTTTACACCATTGACTTCAATGGAGTAACTCCTCATTTACAGTAATGTGAGAGGAGAATCAGGCTCTGTGTATCTAAAATGAACAGTAACTGCTGATGAAAAACTTTCCTTGGGGAACAACTGTATGAGAAACTGGAGTGGACTGTTAAGAAGCTGCTTTCTTATGAGTAAAATATGATTGTTTAATTTCCACTATTTGTTACCTCACATACCATAACTTGCAAACTGTGGAGTTCAATATATCAGCATCATATGATGCAGAATGACTTAAGGGCCATGTTCATCAATGTGTAAGGCTGTAAGAAAATCACAGGACATGATTTTGTTGTGGAAACCGCAACTTTTAACATATTCCACAGTTTTTTCATAGTTGCTGCACATTTGAGCGGCACTGTGACCTGGTGCCACTCAAATCTGGCCTGGTTGATCCTATATTATGCTTGCCTTCAAGAGTCTTTGCAGGCATGCCAATGTCTGACTGTACCAAAACCACAACTTTAACAAACGGTGGCTGCCACTTCTGAACAAAAAAACCCCAAACCAAACAAAAAAAAAGCCTTTAATGAGCATAACCTTGGTAATTAATAATAATTTTCACTTACAGAATCCCAGGATCTCTAAAGACTTAACAAATATTAACTTCTGGCATTGATTCTTGGAGTGCAATTCCTATTGATTTCAGTGGGAGTTATGTATATGTAACTAAGGGGACCAATTTGGCACCACCTGAGCGGTGAAGTGGCTACGTATTTTAGTATTAATATCCCCGTTTCACAGATGAGGACGTTTCAGCACAGGAGGGACTAAGGTTAAAACATTAAGAAGTGTGAAATAGTTTTCGGTATCTAATTTGTGTCTCAGGTTGGGATCCTCAAAATCATGCAGCATCCAGAATTAATGGAACACTTGTGAGAATTTGAAGTGGAGTGATTAGTTCAAGGTCTCATAGCTAGTTCGTGGCAGAGCCTGGATCAGAACCTGGAAATCTGAGTCTCAGACCTTTGCTTTATCCTGAGCTACGCAGGGGTTGCAATAAGTCATTTTCAGGCAAGGGATGAGGAGAGCTGTTGAGCTGACAGAAAGAGGTGAGGGCATGGGGAGGAGGGAATAGAAAGAGCCCTGCACCTCAGGGCCAGCTGTGCTGTTTGTTCCCCTCTTGATCATATGGCTGCTATGTGTTCTGTAGAGTGGGAAGGAGGGGCAGGCGGCCCCGACACACAGAAAAAACATGTCCTCCTTTTTCCATCAGCCTGCCAGCACTCAATCCTTGGCCCTGAGGAACACTGGACCTGACTGCAGAATAGTGGGGCTGCTATTTAGTGGCCGTGCAGGATGTATGCACAATGTGGTATAGTTGAGAGCTCTGGACATGGCATCTTTGAAAATGAGGGTCTTTATTACTAACTGCTGAGATATACCTGAGGAGTAACTTCCCTATTTGAAAGAAAGCACAACTGTAACATTGGAATTGTTACACTGATGCATAATATTAAGTGATATTTAATACGGGAGGTTTAATATTCTTTGTCAAGCAGCTGAATAAGGGTATTTTGATGCTTTATATCAGGGGTGGCCAACCTGAGCCTGAGAAGGAGTCAGTATTTACCAAGGTACATTGCCAAAGAGTCAAGTAATACGTCAGCAGCCCGCCAGTCAGTGCCTCCCCCTCCCTCCCCGCACCTCCCAATCAGCTGTTTCATGGTGTGCAGGAGGCTCTGGGGGAGGGGGAGGAGCAAGGGCACGGCAGGCTCAGAGGAGAGGGTGGAGTAGGGGCAGGGGTTGAGCAGCGAGCGCCCCCCCGGCACATTGGAAAGTTGGTGCCTCTAGCTCCAGCCCCGGAGTCAGTGCCTAGCCAAGGAGCCCCAAGTTGGCCACCCCTGCTTTATATTGTGTGCTCAACTTGCGATATTGCTGGAAGTTCCTTTCATTAAATATCCCCGCAGTGTTGTTTTTAGTTAAAGGAAACAAAAGGGAATCATTGGTCGAAAATTAACAGACATAAAATATTTTTTCTGTAATATGATTTCTAAGTACATGTAGTAGATTTGGAAGGAGTAATTGCATTTAGTAACACTGAGAATAAGGGCAGATGCTTTGTAGAACAATGTATAATTATAAGAAGGTTGTCAGAATGAAAATTCTACTTACACAAATTAAAGAAGTCTAAAAACACTTGATTTTCAACTCATTGAAATTCAAGTAAGCTACTTGTCTGTCAGAGAAATTTCAGAACAAGATCCTTGAGAAGTTCAAGTTATCCTTGAGATTCTGTGGCTTGCAACTACTATTCTTCATCAGACAGCTGAGCTAGCTGATGGGTTAATTAATCACATCAGCCCAACTGGATAATACAACATTTTCAAACAGGACAAAAGAATCTGGTACATGTACCAGGAGTATTCTGTTCTTAACATGCAAAGAAAGAGCAGTTAAGCAACACGAAACAGGGGTCTGATTATTTTCCCACTCACACTAGCTTTTCACCAGTGCAACTTCATTGAATTCAGAGAAGTTACTTCTGATTCTCCAGGATGCAAGGAAAATCAGACCCCATGTAGAATTTATTGGGCCCCTCTCTGATTCCCACTGCATTCATTCAGTTCCCCTCTGATACACATTTAAGACAACTCATTTTAAATAAGTATTTGTGGTGTAAATAAGAAATGGATTTTTTAAAATATAGCTGCTGTTTTCGGTATTTGTAAATTCAATAAAATAAAGATTTTTTACGGAGATCATTCTACTAAAATATTAACCAGACTGTTATGTCATTGGAATTTCCCTTCTTTCTCTGTTCTTCTTTGTCTCTTCACTTGCTTTGTAGGATAATCTATAGCTACCTACTCCTTCACAGTTAGGTGTTTTTCAGAATTATAAGCCTAAATCAAGTAGGTGCACTGTGTTCCTATTGTCCCTAAAATCTTTTAATATTTAGAAATGTCTTTCAGTGCTGTTACTGTATGTGATCACTATTAATGGTCCTGAACCATTCTCCCTTGATAGCTTCCTGATGGAATGAATCAGCCTTCATCTCCTTATATTTATCATGTCCATTAAATCTTGTAGTCTAACACCACCATCATCCTTATCTGTTTTTTAATAGCTGCTCCTTTTATGTTCAGTTGACACTGTCTCTTGCTTTTTTATGCATTGGCTGTCATCTCCAGCTTGAATTTTCATAAAACATAGGAGGTTGCTCTTTGCTGAAATAAACAACATAGAAACATCCCCAAATAAGGGGAATCTTGCATTGTTCCCTCCTATTTTTTAAATTCTTGCTCATTTTTTCCCTGTGCATATACTTTTTGATCTGACTGCAACAAGAACTGCTGCTATTGAAGCAGTAGTCTGTGTAGAGAAAAAAACATTATTTGTCCTTCCTGACAACCTGTTTCTCTCTATTCTCTAATCTTCACTTACAGTATGCTTTCAGTTCTTTGATGCTATCCCTCTGATTTAAGTCTTCACTGACCCATTCCCCACCACCCCCACACTGAAGTATCTTTAACTAGCCTCTGAATCTGTTAGTTCTCTGATCCTATTGGATTTGCAGCGTGAACTTCATAGCCATTTTATCCTTCAAAACCAAACATCTGGAGTTTGGTTCTTTGAACATAATTCTGACTCATTTGAATAAGTATGCTAATGAAGCTTTTTAAGCATGGTACTGCAGATTTTTGAAAGGAAAAATACTTTAAGACATATTTAAAAATCTCTGGTATACAATGTTGGTAACAGTTTCAATTGAGTGTCTCAAATCACAATTTAATGTATATTTTATATCAGTTAATTAGATATAATTAGATATAATTGAGAAAACAAAATGCAGTATGCAATAGTTTTGATGCATATACATTCCAGAACTAAATTAATCACAAATAACCTCAGTCCAATGTGAAGAACAGATTTAAACATCAATTTTTATATTTAAACTTGGGGTATATTTCTGTAAATATATGCAACTCGGTTATCAATCAGAAATAAAGGTGATACAAATAATTGTTTTAGTGGTTGCTGAAACAGAAACTATTTGAATTCCCTAGCAGAACTGAAAAAAGGCTAAGTACAAAAAGGAAAGGTGCTTTGAAATGGAAGCAGATGTAGTACAAATAAGAAAGTCATGTGTATAATTAGTAAGCTTTGCACATGGAGGGGATTAATGTTTCACCAGAGAGTTTAGGCCAGCAACCTTTGGCATGTGGCCAGTCAGGGAAAGCCGCTGGCAGGCCAGGATCATTTGTTTACCTGCAGCGTCTGCATGTTCAGCTGAGCGCAGCTCCCACTGGCCGTGGTTCGCTGTTCCAGGCCAATGGGGGCTGCGGGAAGTGGTGCAGACTGAGGGATGTGCTGGCCGCCGCTTCCCGCAGCCCCCATTGGCCTGGAACGGTGAACCACATCCAGTGGGAGCTTTGATCGGCCAAACATGCGGACACTACACGTAAACAAACTATCCCCATCCGTCAGTAGATTTCCCTGATGGGCCACGTGCAAAGGTGGCCAATCCCTGGTTTATGCCATTATGTACCTTTCAGGTCACTATAAAAATCCCAACCAACAACCAAAATCAGAAGAGTCCTTGCTCCTGCAGTAGGAGTTCAGGATGCTCAGTCCCTCTCAGGAGGCACTTTGCACCTTGGAGGATCAGGTCCTAAATGAGAGATTCACAGGAGTAAGCCCTTTGTGAGAGTTCTCGATGAGAGGAAATGCTGCCCACCACAATCCTCTGGAATCTATCCAAGAGTGACCAAAAGAATCAAAAATGGTGATAGATCTAGAAGCACTGGCATGGATGGATGACTTATTCCTAAATGCCATAAGATGGTGTCTCCATGCCATTCCCTGGGAACTGAGGATGTTGTGGGGCCAAACACAAAGCATTGCTGTGGTTAGCCAACACCACCTTTTTACTTAACTTCCCCTAAAAGGCTAGGTTTAGAACTAGATTGTTAGCTGACAAGATTGCCAGCAACAAATAACGTTTCTTCAACACAGGACTGAATGATACATGTTTTAAGGTTGCCAGTAGGTTGACCTCCCTAGAATTCTGATCTGACTCCAGTTGTCTTTGGGTATGTCTACATTGCAATTAAAACCCTGAGTCTGGCCCATGTCAGCTGACTTGGGCTTGCGGGGCTCAGGCTAAGTGGCTATTTACTTGCAGTATAGACATTCAGGCGCTAGGACCCTGCAAGGTGGGAGGGTCCCAGAGCTAGGGTTGCAGCTTGAGCCCAAACATCTACACCGGAATTAAACAGCCACTTAACTAGAGCTCTGCAAGCCTAAGTTAGCTGGCATGGACCAGATGTGGATTTTCAATTGCAGTGTAGACATACACTTAATGATCAACCTCACATTAAATCAAGTGCTGAGTCTTTGTCAGCATGGTTCAAACCCTCCCCACTAGGCTTTAAGTGACCAAGACTGGTACAGATCCAGTTCATATGTGGTGGCTGATGTTTCTCAGTGCTTTCATGAACTCCCTCCCAGCACTCCCCCACCCTTAATGGCAAATGTGTGTGGAAGGGTGTGTGATGGAGAAATGGCTTTGCCACCCTGCCCTCTTTAAGATACTGTGAATCCCTGAAAGAATAATTATGAAGCACTCCCTCTCTGTCCCCAGTGTGCACCTATATAAGGATTAGTTAGCATGTAGCTCTAGGTAAGCTGTTGCATCCCAAACCCCTATTCAGTGAAGGAATTGTTGAAGGAATTAAATTGAATTTTAACAATAGCAATTTAGAGATGTTCTTTTACATTCCAAAAGCGGAGTCTTCTAGATCGCACAGTTTGGTCCCAGAGGCAAAAACGTTAAGAAAAATGTCTGAAGCTCATCTAAGTGCAAATGATATGTAAATGTATGTTGGTGTAATTATATTACAGTTATTACTATAGTCTAGACCTTTGGTAAAAATAATAAGAAAAAAAAGAAAAATAAAGGTCTCTTCAACAAACATATTCCTGACAACCATGCAATCATTGAAATTATGGACTGCTGTTGTTATTTGCACTAGCCTCATGATAGCAAGCATTTGGGCTACTTCCAATGTGTCTACTTTAGAAAAAGGTATTCCATTGACATATTCAAATTGGTCAATCACATAAATGCTTGATGAAATCATAAGATCTAAAACTAGGACCCTAGCTGTCTTCAATCAGGTATGTTATGAAGAAGAAACAGTTGATCCTTTTTATCTGGAGGAGAACCACAGGTAAGCCAAAGTGACTACTGCAGACCAGTAAAACGATATTCCACGTTAACTCAGATTCCTGCTGCTAGTACCAAAAACGACCGACAACACCATTTGTAGATACTTGGTTATGTGGGTGGGTTGCATTAATTTTTACCCTTTTACATTTGTCTACAACACGTGCAGAACCACCTCTGGCCATTTTATGAGGTAATTAAAAGACTGGGGGAAGCTGAACTACAAAACACAAAATCAAATGAAAACAAGTTAAAAATATGCATTTGCTCTAGCATGTTTAGACTAATACATCCCACACCTTCTAAAAAAGGTAATCCACAAAGAAGTGATCAGACTGCTAGAGTCTGTGGAGGGGCACTCTGATGCCATGCTTATGACATCCCTTCCTCAAAGGAAATTTGCCCTTATAACAACTATTGGCTCATGTATTATTCTGTATAATATAAACTGAGTTCATCTATCCTCTACATCCGAACTCTGCGTGTAGCCTCTCTGTTCTAAAGTGCCTGGCTCACTATGAGCCTGTTCACAGTGCATCTGACTTTTTGAACTGCAGAGTGTGATACACTGACAATGTGTCTGATTATAAAATCAGCTCATCTGGCAGTATTAGGGAAGAACAAGGTACTGTGTGAAATACATTTTAAATGAACCACATTGTAACTGGAAGATAAATCAGTCTGCAATGTCTCTCAGGTGACACACTCTGCAGTCTGGGCTTTGTTGGGTTTGGGTTTTTTTAAAGGTTGTGACATTGTCCGGCCATGCCAAAAGAAAAACAGGAGGCAATTGTTGTGGCTTAATTAGGCAGCAACTTTATTCACTTAAAAAAGCTGAGAGCACCCAGCAATAAATTATACAGTGCAGGTCATCATCGTTTCCTTAATCATTTCCACATAATCCCGAACATGGTCCCAGCTATGCTGTTCCTGGGAACTATAAAAGGAGAGGAACTGGCTTCCTGCTGTACCAGATGTAAGAGCCCTGAACCCCCATTCCTCAGCTCCCTTTAGGGATGCTTTCATTTAAATCCTTTCCCAAACCATTTTATCAGTATCCCCTCCATCGTGAGGATGCACACTGGACGTTTGTCACAAGGTGGAGGCAGCAATTTAGCTTGGCTACTTCCCCCAACTGTGGCTGGGTTTCCAGATATTTACTGATCTTTTCTTAGTATTGGTCAAAAATATATTCACTGCCTAGTACATAGGTGTACCCCATCCTCCCTGAATAACTTGGGAACCCAGTAAGGTACATCTGGATGAGGAATTACCAAAGCCCTTTAGGTACCGATGAATTTAGCCACACCTCACCCTCATTCCCACCCCCCGGTCACATACTTCCTGGTCATCTCATCAACCCACAAAAGCTTCACAGCTCATTGCCGCACACTGCATTACAACACGTCAGACTAAATAATGGTCACCCTCAGAAAAATCCTGGATCTGCCCCAAATCCATCTTAGCTCTGCTCATCAAGTCAACCCCCTTACACTTTCCCAAGCAATTTTCACGACGTTGAAAAATAATCACATCTGGATCCAACTCCCAGGTCACCGACTAAAGTGTGTATAAGATACATCAGCCAGTCCAATAGCATGCCTTTCCTTCCATGCCAGCTCAGGATTGCCTCACTGCATCAGCCTTCCAGTTAATCCAGAAACCTGCTTGTGCACCCAGTGTACAATACTGTGTCCACTGACCCCACCACTGCTCACTTGGCCTGTTTACATTATTCTGAAATTGGAAACACAGGCTCCGATTCTCAGCCTGGGGACTCAGAAACATCCTATGTGTATTTGAATGCCATTGTCCCAATTGCCTGAATCACTCTGGCCTCTAGCCCTAGGTGGGCCATGCCACAGCCCTGATCTGGAATGCATGGGAACCGAATTTGTGCACTGGTAGCCCCAACTTCGTAAGCCCCTTTCTGAAAGCCATAACAAATTGGTATGTTGTGAGGGGCCTTCCATCCATATGAATAAAGAGGAACCCCCCTCTCCACTGGCTGATCTGTTTTTGAGATGCTGCTTTTAGCAACCTCAGAACCCTGAGTAAGGTGGAGGACTGGCAATTGATAAGTACCACCACCATGTTGTCCAGAAACACACTCTGTTGTTTACAAAATCCATTCCCCAAATAGTCCCTGCCACTAAAATGGGAGATTCCAGGATGTTACATCCCTTACTATCCCTTTTTGTATCCAACCAGAGGGCCATTTTTGGGCGCATCACCTGCCTTGGTAACATACCCCAAAACCTATTCCTCCTGATGCATCTGAATTAATCTTTAAATCTGCTTCTATCATCCATTCTGCCCTCCAAAAAGACACTCCATTAAAGTGATTCAGAAACTGTTGCCATACGGCCAAATCCTCCTTCGTCTCTTTATTAACGTATATTAAATGTCTGGGTTTTGATATTCCTGTGGTGGCAGTTGACAGTTGGGTGCAAAATGCATGCCCTGGAGCCACCATTTGGCATGCAAAGATAAGCTGCCCAATAAGAGATTGCAGCGCCAGCAGTGTAACCTTCCTGGCCACTCTAGCCTTGATAATCAATCCGGGAAGGTCCCCCAGCTTATCCTGGGGGAGTCTAGATATACCAGCCCACATATGTCATTCAATCCCCAGGTAGATAAGAGTAGTAGAGGTCCCTCGGTTTTTTTCATCCACCTACCTACCAGCCAATGTGGCAAGCAGGCTAACACACTCAGAATCTGTGTCCGATTATAAAACCAGCTCATATAATATGGCATTATTAGGGAAGAACAAGTTACTGTATGAAATAGGTTTTACATGTACCACATGTGAACTGTAAAATAAATCCATTTCTAATGTCTCTAAGGTGAAACACTGTACAGTGTGTTCTTTGTTGGGTTTAGGTTTTTTTCTTTTTAAGGTGTGACTTTTTATCTTTTGTTCTCATAATATCCAGTAGGCACTGAAAAATGTGTGTGCTCTTTTCAGTTGCAGTTGACTTTTCATTTGTAAATATAAATGAACTCAGTAAGTTCACTGCCCAGATTTCTGAACGCTCAATGCTAGATTTTCAAAAGCTCGCTATCCACAATTAGGGCCAAAAGAGCTCAGCTTCCATTCAGGCATCTAAATAAATAGGTGCTCATATACTACACTAAATAGTGCTATATAAGAACCTATATATAATAGAACAAAGGCCAGATTTTCAAAAGTGCTCAATAACCAGGGGCACCCATTGTGACACAGATGGCCAGATTTTCAAAAATGTTCAATGCCCAACATGCTGAGCTATTTTGCCAATCTGGCTAATATTGTGCTGAAGCTGAAATGTGAGATATTTTCATAGCTTAGCTCAAGAAATTTCACAAATGATCTTCAAGTTGAAAATTTGCTGATTCATCCTGAGTCTACGTGGCTTTCTTCAGAATAAATAGATCTATAATTTGGTGATCTTACACTGTGCAGCAGATCTTTACCTGACACTCAAAATTGGCCTGTAGTAAATGTTTAATATGCCATTAAAATTAAACCACAATAAAAATGTTCTAGTACCATTAAGGATCTGACTAAAACCCACAACATAAGGAACTTCAAGAAAGGCCACGCAAAACTGCAAGCCAACACCATAGTTGTGACATACTTTATTATGCCTTTACGTTGCAGCACTTATGTAATATATATTTATGGAGATGGAAAATTCTGCTTAAAAATGAGTGAGGTGGGTGCTCCCTAGTTAGCCTATTATGCTTTTTTTGCTTAGGGTGATGTAATTGAGTTACTAATTCCTATTCAATGAAAACCTGAACAGACCAGTGGTAACACCCCTAATAGTGGCATCCCTTCAAATTAACATTCTGCTGCGATTAGACATGAAGGCAAGTTTCAGTAGTGAGCTTTCTAATCTGGACAGCACAAAGAAAACTCTAGAGTGCCAGAAAAATGAGGAGGCTAATGAGAGCTGCAGATATATTGGCTGCAAAAAGGAAGTAGCTTACAGAGACTGATTGTCTTTAATTAATAAAATTGTATGAACCTTAGTCCTTGACCCACATTAAATCCTTGTGCTTAAAGAAAACCCGTGAGTGAGTTGAAGTTCTTTTTGTGCACAATGCTATCAGCATGTTGTTTCCACAAAAACTATCTTCTATAATGTGAAGATATGGCCCAGGTTAATGAGCTATTGAAAGCATACAAAAATGATTGTCTCCAAAATGTTTAATCCTTTTTGAAACTCTGCGTACTCAAACTCTGAACTGCCAATCTCCACACGTAATGAACCAATAGTTAAGAAGGCAGTTCCTTCATTTAACATGGAGAAGGCATTGTGCCATTCCCACTTGCTTTCAAAATTCTTTTTCCCTTGTGGCACTCTCCAGTGTGAGTTGTCATGCACATCTGATCAATCCAAGTACAATAGTGCCTGTTGTGCTTATGTTGTTTCTGCCTTGTCTCATCATCTACGCTGCATGCCACTGGCAGCATGGAGAATATGGGGAGCTATGCGCTGCAGTGAAAAGCAGGCTGCATCCACACTGCAGTGTGTAGCAACACACATCAGTGAAAGGCTCTGGTGGAAGGATGTGGCAGGTAGCTGCTGGCACCTTTCCTGGCTGCCTCCTCTTTGCCAGAGCCTTTTCCCAATATAGGAGTCTTTCACTGTAGCAATGAAATACTCAGCATCTTGCTGCAGCAGTGGCGAGCAGCGGGACACTATGCAGCTAAAAATAGCAGTGTAGACAGAGGAGGCATTGCTTGGGCATGTAGAAAGTGATGTAGAGCAGTGCTACTCAAAGTGGTGGTCCGCGGACCGGTGGCTGCCGGTTTGTGCGCACATTGGAAAAAAAATTGCCAGTCCCCCACATAAGATAGCACTGATGTAGAGCACATTCCCACAGGATACAGGCTGTCTTTACTTGACTCACCTAAGCAAATGCCTCACTGTCAAAACTGCTCTTTATACCTGTACTGGGGGGCATGCAGTGTACTCTATATGCTGGTGTAAGGTTTGTGCAGTGTAGGCATACCCTAGGATGAGTTCTGGTTAGAGTCAGACCTTAACTAAAATCTTGGATTCACATACCCGCATCATTTATTGGTAAGAGATGTTCACAGTCCAAACCTGGACCAGAATCAGAACTTTGCAACTGAGTCTGCTGCTATAATGAATAAAACCCAAGGATCCAAACACTCCTGCACTTAAAGAGGTATGAAAAAATCTGTGTCAGGTTCTGAACTTCACAGTTGAGCCATGTCTCTAGTTCTGAGCATGAATATTCCTTCTATGTTTGATATAGGCACCAAAAATAAATAAATAAATACAGTACAGCTCACACACCAATGGAGCTATAAGGACTATACACTGACTTTTGAGTTTTACCAACGTTATCCCACAAAATACACAGCAGGCCAGTAAATCTACTAAGACTCAACATTTAAAATAATGTGTTTGTATTTCTTTCTTTAAGAAGTGGACCAAACTGTTTGTAAATATGAGTAAAATTTCCCAGTGAACCTGGTCATTCCTGTGGAAAGAAAGAAAAGGATAAAGTGCACAAGTATTTCAGATTAGCACTTCACTCACATAAAAGTAAATTTGTTAAGAGATCTTGGGGAAAAATAATTGAAAACATCATAGTGGTTTTGATTAAAGGGAACATTCGTTGAGCTTTATAGTCACTGAAGCTCACATATGGAAATTACAGTTGGTCTTAATCTGCTTTCAGAAGACTGATGCAAATATTAAAAAGTAATGAACTAACAAGATTGTTTGTTAATGCCACATAAAAGTGCTAATTATACATCATTTCCTGCCTACAGCTAAACCCAAGAGACATTTCCTAAGAAATTGTTAAATAAGCTGCTTCACTTGAAATGTGAATAGATCCGCAGTGCTTGATGGATTTCCGTTTAAGGATCTGGGTGCCATCTCACCCTTTCAAAAAAGTAGCACACTAAACATATACTCAGAATAAATTTGTTTAGTTCACAGAATGTCTATTATTAACATATTCATGATAGCTAGTGCATACTTTAAAGGGAAAGGATTTAATACTTAACTGCATTTATCCTGTGATTATGGTATACAGTGTAATATGGTACTGCAGTATAAGCATATGTAAATTCTTATACTAGCGCTGTTAATAATTTAATAGCATAATGATGGTATTTTTTTACTTTAAATATATATTTGAAACATAACTCTTGGTGTTGCATTGTAGGAGTCTATTAGTATTTCTAAAGATTTTTATCCTGCATTCAGATTGACTTCTGTATCCTATGTGTGAGTTGCAGGTATGCCATAAAAATGTCATCGCAGATATGTCAGGGTGAAAACTGAAGACTTATGAAATTTTTATTTTTACTTTACTTTTTTTGACAGTTTCTGCTGAAATTCACTGTTTCCTAGGAGGTAATTTGAAGTTTAAAAACCCTGCTGGTCTTTGTTCATGCTTAGAGTGTATATACTGAATTACATGTATGTAAATTCCATTAAACTGGAAAATAGTCACCTCAGCAACGAGTATTTGGTCTCTGTAACAGGGTAAGCCACCTGTCAAGCACCCCTGTGTGGGCTGAGGTCTCTGTGCAGGTGCCCTACTTAAGTTTCCCCCTTTAATGGGCTTCTTAAACACTACATGCAAATTCTTCTCAAACACTCCTCACCGGGGCTTGATGTAGTAACGTAACAAAATAATTCCCAAAATAAAGTTCTCAAAAATTTGCATCAAATCCATACTCCCAGTCTCTTTCTTGCAGGGTGTCTCCCAAGCCTTCCCTTCCTGGAATCCTTTTCCCTGAAAATTCTGTTCCCTGGTGGAGCTTGTTCACTCCCAGCAGACTCTGTAGCCTCTCACATCCTGCCTTTCTCTGCAGTTTCCTGTAGGAAAATCAACTCCAACATACTCTGCTGGTTCTATTTATCAAAACCCAGACCTCATCCCAGTTGTGGCAAGAAAGGCTAATTGTACAGGGCTGGCCAGCTCCAGGCCTCTATCCCTTAAAGGTGCAGGCTACCTCATTACAAAACCATTTAAACCACATCTGTTTCTACGTAGTAGTTTAAAAAAGCAGATTAATTCAGCATGACCTCATGGACACAATGTGGACTGAATTCTGCTCTGATGTACACCCCATGCTACCCCAATTAATTGGACAGTGCAAATGGGTGTAAGTCTGGGCAGAAACTCACACTAAGGGATGCCATATAATGATCTGTCTCCCATGTGATCCACATGCTTTAACACAATTTCCTATGTATCTAGCACATGGGACAATGAATGGCACAGTATTCAGTAAGGGAAATGATACCAAATATAGGGATGCATATTAATATTTAGAAAGTCTTGAGCAACATGCAGTTCTGAGTGTGGAGTTTAGATTTTCTAAGTGCAATTTTAAAGATACAGTTAAGAAGTGAGGTTGATGATGGACTTCATTAAACATATCATCCAGTTCTTTTTACCTAGGGGGATGGAAGAAGATATGGGAGCATCTTTATGGTCCCAACATACAATGGTAGCACTTGGAATATGGGGATAGGTGGCCATTTAATTTCACTAAATCCAAATTTGATGAAAATATCTATAGCCTTTTTCTTCAAATGGCAGAAACAGTTTGTGCTGGCTGTTTGGAAAAAAATGGTTGATACATTTTATATGTGTTAATATAGTATAATCGTACAAACTGGTACTTTCCCATAGATCATGGATAGGTTTTCTTATCAACCATCTGGATCCATAGGTTTGTCTCCACACGTCATTGCTTCTCAGGATAAATCATGAGTTACTTGGCTTGTGAGTCTAGTAAGGTGCAGAGTTTTATTCATATGGCTTTTAATGAATTGTTCACAGCCAAATGGAACTGTAGCTTTCAATATCCTGCATAGGGTTTTTTTTTGGTCTTTACTTACAGAAGAGTCCTTCTTTTGGGCACAGATTATGTTTGAAGTACAGTGCCAGTAGGGTGACCAGACAGCAAGTGTAAAAATCTGGACAGAGGGTTGGGGGTAATAGGAGCCTATATTAGAAAAAAAGTCCCAAATATCAGGACTGTCCCTATAACATCGGGACATCTGGTCACCCTAAGTGCCAGCCACAGATGGGAAAGCGGGAAGAGAGATCAGTGATCTGAGATGGCAGAACCATTCTGCACCTGGCACTGCTGAATACAGTGGATGCAGAATGAAGACAGGTTAGATTAAACAAAATGTGAGGCCATTATAACACTAGTAAAATACTTCCCATTGTACTCCACATAACAAGAACAGGGGCATATACTGGATGGTGTGGAAGTGTTGTAACTTATTAATAGAGAAAACAAATAACACAACACAACAGCCTTTCCAAATGCAAAAGGAGTTTGAGTGTTTACATATTCACTTTATGTGCCAACACAAACAACTAAAAGTAGGGGGAGGGGAGGAGGAAATGAGACATGGTCCAAGAAACTATGTTCAAGCTGCAGTTTGTTTGTATATATTATATTTTATTGGTAATCTTTTAAGAATGCCTAATGTATAAATATACCTACCTCTAAAAACATTTTATGTCCATTATACTGCTCTGATGACCTATTACTAATAGAAGTTGCTCTTTTAGGGATAATCAGCATTCAGACTGTGACATTATACATTGTCTTCAGCACATTTATAGTGGTACACATTGCTGATTAGCTATTGAGTGACAATAAGGATTCAAAATATAATGCTTTTTGTACAGAGAGGAAGCGATAATGCATGCTATGGGAAGAGCAATAAAACATATTTATTGGCTGCTTGATGAAGACTGCATTGAATAAAACTAGGTATGTCCCTACCAACTCCACCTCAGGAATTATATTAGAAGAAGTTTGGGAATGTGACAATGAGAAATCATAAGCTTTTAAATAACTAAAGCAAAAAAGAAGAAGTAGGAAAACTTTTTTTCCCATCCTTTGTTTTGTTTTTGGTTATTTTAGCTCATTAATGTCTGATAAAGTTAAGCATCTAAAGCAGAGTAAATCCTCCATGGGTCTATTGCACTAGCAAAGCTCCTCTTGATAATAATAGCCCGTAATTCTTTTCACTTATTACTGGCTACGTAATGAAACCTAGTTTCAATAAAAATCAAGCAAAGAAATTCTGAGTTAACAGAACCAATTTCCTGCAGATGGTTTATTCATATCTTCCATTAACAACTGGTCCTTCTTAAATGCTGAAAATGGATATTGCGCTATGAAATATAGTAGTTCTGAGACTTGTGGAACAGTTTGATCTTCCAAAATATCTATTAATTTAAATGAAATATCACTGGACTATGGCATATTCCCTTTTTACAGTATATACATCAATATTGTGATGTATTTTTAAGTTTTAGCAAAGGCACATCAACAGTATTGTTAGCAGAACTGGAGAGTTAATGGATTTACCAGTTGTCTTGCAATTCCAAAAAAAATAATAATAATTTCAGTTTGAACTGAAAACTGTTTTCAAAAATTTTCAGTAGGGCTGATTAAAAAAATTATTTGTGATTAATCGTGCTGTTAAACAATAATAGAATTCCATTTATATAAATATTTTGGATGTTTTCCACATTTTCAAATATATTGATTTCAATTACAACACAGAATACAAAGTGTACAGTACTCACTTTATATTTATTTCTGCTTACAAATATTTGCACTGTAAAAAATAAAAGAAATAGTATTTTTCAATTCACTTAATACAAGTACTGTAGTGCAATCTCTTTATCATGAAAGTTGAACTTACAAATGTAGAGTTATGTACAAAAAAACCTGCATTCAGAAATAAAACAATCTAAAATTTTAGAGCCTACAAGTTCACTCAGACCTATTTCTTGTTCAGCCAGTCGCTCAGACAAACATGTTGCATTTGCAGGTGATAATGCTGACTGCTTCTTGTTTACAATGTCCCCTGAAAGTGAGAACAGGCATTCGCATGCGGCGTTGCAAGATATTTATGTGCCAGATGCACTAAAGATTCATATGTCCCTTAATGCTTCAACCACCATTCCAGAAGACATGCCTCCATGCTGATGATGGTTTCTACTTGATAACAATCCAAAGCAGTGCAGACCAACTCATGTTCATTTTCAACATCTGAGTCAGATGTCACCAGCAGAAGGTTGATTTTCTTTTTTGGTGGTTTGGATTCTATCGTTTCCGCATCAGAGTGTTGCTTCTTTAAGACTTCCGAAAGCATGCACAACACCCTGTCCCTCTCAGATTTTGGAAGGCATTTCAGATTCTTAAATCTTGGGTCGAGTGCTGTAGCTTTCTTTAGAAACCTTACATTGGTATCTTTGCATTTTGTTAAATCTGCAGTGAAAGTGTTTTTAAAATGAACATGCTGGGTCATCATCCGAGACTACTATAACATAAAATATATGGCAGAATGTGGATAAAACACAGAACAGGAGACATACAATTCTCCCCCAAGAAGTTCATTCACAAATTTAATTAACGCATTATTTTTTTAATGAGCATCATCATCATGGAAGCGTGTCTTTTGTAATGGTGGCCAAAGCATGAAGGGGCATACAAATGTTTAGCATATCTGGCATGTAATACCTTGCAATGTCGGCTACAAAAGTGCCATGCAAATGCCTGTTCTCACTTTCAGGTGACATTGTAAATAAGAAGAGGGTAGCATTATCTCCTGTAAATGTAAACAAACTTGTTTTTCTTAGTGATTGACTACACAAGAAGTAGGACTGAGTGGACTTGTAGGATATAAAGTTTTACATTGTTTTATTTTAAGTTGCACTTTCACGATAAAGAGATTGCACTGTGGTACTTGTATGAGGTGAATTGAAAAATAGTATTTCTTTTATCATTTTACAGTGCAAATATTTGTAATAAAATAATAAAAAGGGAGCACTGTACACTTTGTATTCTGTGTTGCAATTGAAATCAATAGATTTGAAAATGTAGAAAAACATCCAAAATATTTAATACATTTCAATTGATATTCTATTGTTTAACAGTGCAATTAAAACTGTGATTAATCATGTTTAATTTTTTTTAGTTAATTGTGTGAGTTAACTGCAATTAATCAACAGCCCTAACTTTCAGTGAGCAAAAGATCAAAAAATTCCAAGTTGGGTCAAAATGAAACATACCATTACAATTTGATTACAGTTTTGTTTAGATTTTAAGGCGTTTTGACAAAAGCAAAGGAGGAATAGAGTCACAAAACGGTTAGTGGTACCACCTCTCTAAGAAGCCTTTTAGCCAAGTGGTTAATGCATTCTTGCAGGATGTTGGAGATCTGAGTTCAGTTCCCCACTTTGCCTGATGTGGAGAAGGAATCTGAACATCTATAGTAGTAATTCATAGTCATTCATTATGACAATGGTTAGGCATTGAGTCAGGAGAAGAAAGTGAGCCTGGTGGTTAGGGCATCATGTAGGAGACCCAAGTTAAAGTCCCTGCTCCAATGAGTAGCTCCACTGGCTAGGGCACTCTCCTGAAATATGGGAGACGCATGTTCAAATCCCTTCCCTGCATCAGGCAAAGTGGGGAACTGAAAACCACGATTTGAGGACTTCAATAGCTCAGACATAGGTGAGAGGTTTACTGCAGGAGTGGGTGGGTGAGATTCTGTGGCCTGCGTTGTGCAGGAGGTCAGACTAGATGATCATAATGGTCCCTTCTGACCTTAATATCTATGAATCTATGAATCAGGCTGAGGCGGAATTGAAGTGGATCTTCCGTATTCCTGGAGGTACCTTAACCACTGGACTAGAGAGTATAAGACAGAAACTGGCACCACTACCGCCACTTCCACCATTTTGGGGTTTTGTGATTCTGGTCCTTCTTTCCTTCACTTTTGTCAAAACGTCTTGAAATCTAAAGAAAATGTTTTGTTTTGATATTACCAAAACATAGATTTTTTTCTATTCAGTTGAAGCTGTTCAGTGAACTTGACATGAATCATTTTGGCCAACCCAAAATTGGATTTTCAGTGAATAAACTCTTTGGTGACCTTTACTCGTCTTTGTATAACGTATAAATAAATGGAAGTATTCCCAATATTAAAACAGAACTTCTCATTAGTAAGGCTGAGTGGTGATATCAATGAATTTCATCCTCTTCCTGGGTGCTCTCAATAAGAATATTGTTTTGTTTTCTATTATCTTTATTATCCAAAGGCCACAATCAGGATCAGGGCCTTATTGTGTTAGGAGTTGTACAGACACGTACAAAGACATGCCCTCAAGAGCTTAAAATTTAAGAAATTGTGTGAGATTTCTTGCTGGCTGTGAAGTAAGTCTGCATCATCAAGTTTGCTTGCTTGAAAATTTAGCTCCATCAACCATAGTTGCATCACTTTATTTTTCTGATGTCTTGCAAATCAGTTTTTACTTTCACTTTAATACCATTATTGTAGAAAAATGAAATAGTTACAGGACTGTCTCAAACTGTCATTATAATCTGGATACATACTGGTAAATATGTGTTACATGATAAATAAATTACATAATTACCTCACTGGCCTTTGACATATAAGGATCACAAGATCCCAACCTTAAGGGTATAATGAAAATAGCTTGTTTGCATTATTGTGCATTCCTGTTTTACAATCTTTGCCAGCAGAATTGTGCATAGTCTTTTGCAAAATCTAAACTTTGAACAGATTTATAAACCTAGGCTTTAACCTTTTCAATATTCTGTATTTTGATTGGTTGCCTGTTCCACCTCTTCTTCCCAGGTTACTAAGGCTATTAACAGGGGAGAACAAGCATAGCTAATGAATCAAACTATGGGACACCGAAAAGGTCAAAGTAGTACTGTGTACTATTATCTTCCATAGAAAATGAAGCATTAAAATTCTGATGCCACAGTCTTGTGAGAAAGAATATAATGAGAACTATAAATAATAAACAGCACAATATGAATCTCTTCTCATGATAATGTTTGTAACCAAACTAAGAGACAGTAAATCATTAACCCTTTCTCACTGCCCTCATAAGAGAAGGCTTCTCCTCTGATGGGTTTGTTGTTGGCTTCTATAACTGAAAGAATAAGAATGGAGAGTGTGTAAAACATAAGAGGAAAGATAGGAGGTTGGAATCCCAGGAATGAAGAGTGATGGAGAGTTAAATACAACAGCTACAATGCATACTGGTTTCTGTGATAGAACATTCCTTACAGACAGTTTAATATATATGTGAATAAACAGTATGTGGACTCATGCATGACAACATTAGTGAGATGGGATAGGGACCCACTAGTGATATTACCATCATCCCTTTATAGAACTCTCTGCAGAACCAGCTGTTGGGATGTTATTGAAATACTGGCTGGATTTCTTTTCAAAATCAGTCTCAACAGCTGGTGAAGAAGGTATTTTTGATCTCCATAAGCATGCCCAACTCATTCTCTCATTAGGCCTGACAATACAATAAGTGCGTAATACACTGGGACTAAGCTACCCCATAGCAAGCAGCTGTCGACCAATTTGCTGAATACTTTTGTCCAATCCACTGTGAATTTGTGGCACATTTCCAATTTCAGGACATGCTTAATATAAAAGAAAATTCATCCAGCAATATCCAGCTGCCCTTTCTAAATGCTTTGCTGCCACCTGTAAGACTGGCATTATCCAAGAAGAAACAGGAACTAGGTCCTTGAAGGAAAATATTGTGCAGTTTGGGAGGGCTTCTGATTAGAGCTGCAGCAAGCAAACAGTTGGGTATGCTGGGAAATCTCGGTGAACAATCACTCCGATTCAGCAATCCAGCTATCTGCCATTGAATTGTAGACTTGCAGACTTGCTCTTCATAGCAAGTCTGCATGTTTTCATCAGGTTCTGCTCCAGAATGCACGGAAAGATTAACATTTAAGCTTTCCAGCTGGCACGAAATGTCAAGCTTTGGACAGTCCAGTGACTGTATGCACAAGAAACCAACAAAACCGAAGTATCATGATTTCATTCCAAAGGGAATTTGTTCAGATGGGGACAGGCCCAGATTGTGTTAGTAAAGCTAGTGCTTTACACTTGTAAAGCTCATCTGGAGATCTCAAAGTGCTATGCAGACTCACACACCGAGTGACAAGACAGACCTCAGCAGTGTTGTTTCAGTTTTCTGTGACTGATTCTTTCCTTTTCTCTGAAACGATCTATGAGAAGGTAACTAGTTTAGAGTACAAGGACTATAATGCAAGACTCGGGATTCTGTTCCTTGTTTTGCCACAGACTCAAGCCCCAATCCAGCAATGTAGTGAAGCACATACCTAACTTGAAGCACTTAAATAATTTCTTTTGACTTCAGTGGGATTATTTATGTACTTTAAAGTAAGACACATGTTTAAGCATTTTGTTGAACCATTGTTTCATTGTCTGATGTCAGGCAAGTCATTTTGCTTTTCTGTGACTTAGCTTACTCATCTGTAAAAATGACTATAAGTATATTTACTTACCTCACAGGAATACTGTATTATCCAGTCACCTCAATCCTCCATTAATCTAAAACCATCTCTTTATACTATTGATGCCCCAGTTGGTTGGTTCTTTGTATTGGATATAATTTTTTATTAGTCTATGCTTGACGCTAGAAAGATTGCTGAGGAAATACTTTCTGTTCTTTTCCTGGAACCTTGATATCATTCTTAATTATTTCAACTCTTCTCTCACTCTGTGGCTGGCTCCCCTCTCAGCTGATCTGCAAATAGCCAGGTTTCTATGGATCTTGTCTGTTATTTAAACACACCTTCTGCTGGAGGAACTCCTGGCAGCAAGTTGCTCCTTCTTCCATCTCAGTTCTCAGGAGGACATGAATCAAACCACTGTGCTCTATTTCAGATATTAAGGGAAAGCAGCATTATGAGTAATTTGGTGAAGTCTTTAAGTCCTGTGGAGGTGAGAGAAATGCAAACAATTGTTGAGCAAAGTTAACTGCATGTGAGGATGTGAGATAGCTGGCAGAAACTAAAGACTTGCCAAGAAAGCAGCTGAAAGCTTAGCCTATAAAGGTAATACATGGCCTCTTATTTGAAAAGACAGCTCCAACTATGACTCCAAATGTTGCTAAATTGTTTTAAGGTTTGAGTCAAAATGCCAACTCAGAGTCTTACATGGGTATATTTACTCTTGCTTAGTAATAATGAAGCTGTTAAAAATGTGCATTACTGCCAAAATTTTACCATTTTTACTACAATGAGCTTTCACTGTTGCATATTGCAGAGAAAGTGGCATTTAAAATTTGTCCTTCTTACTTTGAATAGAATGAAGATCCCAGAATGTTTTTTCTATTTAAGAAAAGCGTCTACTGTTATGTGCTTACCATCAGGCAGAGCCTGTCACACACACATTCCATTAGCAGGTGTGGCTTGATGCCAAGTATTCACTATCTTGGGACAATATTGTATTTTTAATTATCCAGATCTCACTTAGAGTAAATAATGGGTGGTTCATCATAAATACTTAAAAGGGCTGACGTGCTGGTGTTGGAAATACACTGCACTCTGATTGGGTAAAAGGATCATCATAGCGGTCAAGTATCCCATGTACACAGTGTAATTCATTTCTGCAATTAGTATAAGGTCAACAGCAAAGATGGTTATACACCATTACTCCAAGTTGACCAAGTGATAGTGAAGAATAGGAAGCTGGCAGTTAAAATCAATAGCAAATACTTCTGTGGCCAAGTAGTTCATGTTGTCCCTTATTGTCACTAATGACATTTGTTAGCCACCTATGGTTTATCTTTATATTTTGTTTTATTTATCATTACTTTAGGGAACACCGCAGGTGTATAAGGAGCTTTGCAGCCAGATGAAAAGATAGGGGCCTTGGGTTTTTACAGTCTGAATTTTGTCAAGGACAGAATAAAGAAATGACATCAGGCTGTGCTGAGAAGGAGCAAGTAAGACCTGTAGAAAAAGGTTACACATAACAAAACTATAATTAAGAGGCAAGGTGGGTGAGATAATATCTTTTATTGGACCAACTTCTGTTGATGGAAGAGACAGAGACAAGCTTTCGAGCTACACAGAGCTCTTCTTTGGATCCCTCTGTGTAGCTCAAAAGCTTGTCTCTGTTTCTTCTGCTCACAAAAGTTCATCTAGTGAAAGATATTATGTCACCCGCTTGTCCATTGCATATCCTGGGACCAACACAGTTACACCACCATGACAGAAAAACCTATACTTAACATTTCCTAAGCACTTTCTGTGTGAAAATCGCAAAAATGTATAAAAGTGAGTAAATATTATTTACCTTTTACAGATGGAAAAACTGATGCAGAGAGATTAAGTGATTTGCCCAAGGTTACTAAGTGGTAAAGCTAGGTGTACAACTTAAGTCTCTCCTGGCTGTTAGTCTTGTACCCTATTCACTGGAACATATTGTTTCCTATAAGGAGGGGGGAAGAATTTCCTTTTGGAAATGTGTAATGATACCCCTGGAAGGGCTTGATCCTGCACCATTAAAGTAAATGAGAGTTTTTCCAGTGATGAATTGCAGCAGGATCAAGCTTCAAGAGAAATTAGTATTAGTCTGATTTGTGTAAGATGTGTAGATAGAAGCTCACTTACAAAACCAACCAACCAAAACTATACAAACTATAGAAAAGAAAAGAAAATGAAAACTTTGGATGCAGTGTGAGTTTTGGATGAAAGACTGTTCACCCATTCATTCTCACTATATCAAGCATAACACCTATGGTGTAGATAGAGTAAAGAGTTCCAGTTTAACAATGAATTACCATAGAATAGAACTGGAGATAAGTAGTGAAAAGATAGTCTTCTCTTTTGCCTAATTGGATGCTAGCATTTTCCCACAAGTCTTAAGAGAATGAGTAAATTTCTCATCCATATTTAACAGGGTTTTTTTCTTTTCTTCTCATTAATTTGCTGTCTGCAATACGTAGCTAAGTTTGGAATGCTATGTCCCACTGCAAAGGGGTCAGTAGTAGCTGGTTCTTTGTGTTGTATAAGGACTGGATTATGGTACATCCTTTTTTTCTGACTGAAAATTGTAATCAATACTTAATCTTTCAGGAGTTGGTTAACTGGGTTTAGTTTTGAGTTTCACGGCAAGGAAAACTGAAAATGGTTCTAATGATTAGCAAAAAAAAGGCAGGAAAAATAAAAACCATTTTCTTTGCCTTTAGAGAGTGCTCATTTGATTGATTGGCTGAGTGATTTGTTGCATTCAATAATTTTCCCCCTACATGGTCAAATAAACAACTTGCAAGATGAAGGATAATAAATTTATAGATTGACTACAATTCAGAATGCGAGAAAATGTGCTGATAAGTCCAAAAATTAAAATTATAATAAATTCCACCCTGAATGAGCGTTTCTGTTTACTTGTTATATTATGTAGCATTATTGTGCTGCTGCCACTTCTCTTTGTTAAAACAGCCAGTATAATCACGACTGACAAAAACATCTTTTTTTCTTGTTTTGGACCTATGCAGGTGCAATGTCAATGGAAGGAAGTTTTACATTAAAATTCTTTCCTGTTAAATGGAAATAGATTATTCTTATTTCTGTGTATTTTATTTGTTTATGCATAAAAACAAAACTTTCAGTGTGAATCAGCGTGTAAAATATAAAGTGTTGAGGGTGAGGCATAAATCAATGAATGAGAAGCAATTCAGAAATTATTTACCATACTGGGCCAAATTTTCAAAGGACATCAAGAAATGCAAAGGACGAACACGCAAAACCCAGCATTTACATGCTCATTTAAAATTGATTAATTACATACCTGATTGCCAGTTTGCAAGCACAACAAGCCTGACTGTAGAAATGTATCCATGGTTTCATCATCACACAGAAAAAGTTCAAGTTGCAGATGTACTTGTAAGTAGGTTTGGCTTATTTGAAAATGTGGCCAATTGCGGGATATCTGATTTTCAGCGTATCATATTTGTTTTATTATTTAGGCACAAAGTAATAAATTAAAATGGTGGTGGCAGCTTTGTTTCATTGTGATTCACTTAGCTCTAGTCCGTTCGAGTCCCCGCTCCCTTAAATACTTTAAATAATTATTTTTTGGATTTACAAACTATTAGGCCTGATCCACAGCCCATTGAAGGCAGGCAGCACTTTGAGTCCCAATGACTTTCTTTGAGTTTTGATCAGGCACATTATGTCCTTCTGAGGGAATAATTGTTATCATTTATATTTTATAAATATTTCCTGCCACTCAGGGCACTATACAATAATGCTGCTATGCCACAAAATCTGAACAAATTAAAATACAGTACAAATATACATATTTTTAAATCTCTTAAAAATCAGAACAGATGAAAGCAAATAAATGGTTCAAATACAAAAAAAGAGAGAAAGGTGGGCCAGAGGTAGTGGGCTATCAATAATCATATTTAAGGAACCAAAAAACCTTTAAAATCAGACCCCCCCCCAAAAAAGTTTGAGATTTTTTTTTAGATTGGGCAGAATTAAACAGATGGATTTCAGAGAATAGCAAGTTTCACTCTTTAGAGTCACCTCATCAAAGGTATAATCATCTGCTGACCTGAGATGGGTTGCTCCTATCTCTAAAGGGGAGGTGGCGTCTTCTGCTATGTTTGTATAGTGCCTAGCACAGTACAGCCTTGATCTCAATTGATGCCTCCAGGTGCTATTATAATGCCAGTAGGTTGGGATTTTCTAAATAGCCTAAGGAAATTCAATGCCAAAATCCCAGTGAAATTCTGGCTCCTCCATATGACACTATTTTTCAGTCATTCCTCCAATCTCGCAGGGTGTATATGGCAAAAGATATGCATCCGTGTATCATCAGTTTACAGAAACTAATCTCGTATAAATCAATAATCTTGCCCAGGGGCCTCAGATATATGTTGAACAGCATGTAGGATAGATTCTTGAAGGACACCCCTTTTCAGCTTCTCAGTGAAGATACAATTGGGCAGCACTACCAGCTGGTTTCCAGCTTCTAAGTATGACTGGAGCCACAGAAGAAGAGTTGCAGACATATCAGCAACATCTCTTAGAGGCTGAAGCATCAGCCTCTGATCAGTCGTATCAAAAGGTGCATCCAGCATGGCTAAAGTGGCCATCTGACCTCCAGTTTAAAACCAGCAAATCAATATTTATGTCTGGAACCCAGAGTACTATCTACTCCCAGAGTCAGTGGTGTTCAAGAATATGCAGAGTTCTGCCTTCCCAGTTACCTTCCCAAAAGGGGTTTGAGACAGGCAGCAAAAGGTGTTTGTATGTGGAGCCAGTACATGTCAATAAACTTAAAGATAGTTGGTATGCTCACTCCACTAAACAAGGTCATGATATTGCATGCCATTGGTGGTACAATTGTCATAAGATGGTAATACATTTTACTTATATTTTAATGGTTTTTATCTAGGTGCCCTCTCTAGTAGACCACTCTTCAGCATCAGTTAGATCACAGACATATGAACATAAGAGTTACTAGTGTCTTAAGGTTTGGTGTGGAGATAGAAAATGACATGGAATTGGGCATGGAGTAGTCCCTAACTGATATGCATGAGATCATAAAGGATGACCTGAATGTCAAATATTCAAACCAAATGCCAAGACAAAAACCAGCATATCATGTGATTTTCCTATTCACATGCTTGGGGCATCAATATATTAACATCTGCATATTAATCTAATATATACACAAAATAAATCTAGGTGTCTTTCACAGAATTAGAAGAGGTTCTCCCCCATCTACCTTTTTATTCCTTTCATGAAACTTCTATTCACCACGTTAGAGAAAGCAGCTGGGGCTTGTAAAAAAAATTCTAATCATTGCAAACATAAAATAGTAATCAGAAGTACAACTCCCCCCCCCCCCCCCAACAAACATGAAACGTATGCTAGGTAGCTTTGATAAAAATGCTTTGAAATACTTGCTGCTTGCCATCAAATTACATTTCATCTTATATTTAGCATGAGGATTACAACACTTAAATAAACAATAACTTTATGCAACAAAAAACTAATTATATTTATTTAGCCTAGCTAACACATAGCTATGTGTTTTGGCTCACTCACAATGAAGTTTGGGGCTGTCAGTATAATGTTCTCATTATTCATGATATCATGGTCTCTGCTTGGGCTACAGACCATATTATAGCTTATGAAGCCTTCTAAAGCCCAAACAAAAGTACTGCAGAATGCTTGGAGAAACTTACTGGCACAGTCTAGACTTAGAGAAATTCAAAAATATTGTCATTCAAATGTAACACAGTAATTTGGTGGGAACTATATTTGAATTCCAAACTCTATAGCAAATACCAATATGACAATGATCCTGTAGAATTAAAAGGATAATGTTTCAGTGCAATCTCTGAAGGAGTAAAAGAACAACTGCTCTAGTTAAGTGCTAGTTTATTTAGAATGTATTCTAAAGTACTAAAAGATTGTTATAATATTCAGCCATACTACCTCAGGCTGTGATCTCAGATTTCATAAGTTAAACAGCTAAACCAGCAAGCAGGTCAGTGCTTGAAGACTTCAAAAGAAAACACAGTAGGTGAAGATAGAGGTGTTTGTGATTCAATAGGTAGCACTCTTCTTTCTGAGTCAGTACTGCTGGATTTCAGGAAGGATTGCCATCTATGAGCTCCAAGCCACTTTTGGTTAAAAAAAAATCCATTTTTGGTAAGAGTAACAATATTAACACTAGTGTCACTCAGCATGTCCAAATTTCATGTGGGGTAAATTTAAAGGAACTTCACCCTGCAGTTTCCCCTGCTTAAACTATTCTCCATTTCCTAACCTAAGCCTAACTGTTGCAAACTAGGTTTGTGCGCCACTGATTTCCAACCAGTCTGCCCGTATTTCAGTGATTTATAGAAATTAGATGGGGGGTGGAGAGGGAGGGGAACCTGTTTAGTCACATAATACATCCCCTTTACATTGGAGCATTGCTGGCGATTTGTCCAGTCTAGTTTAAATACATCGTGCCCAGCAATGAGATTTCCTTTGGAAGACCAATCCACAGTCAAACTGATCTGTCAAAGTTTTTAGAATCATCCTAAATTTTCCTTTTCTTTATTTCATCCTCTTGTTGCTTATTATCCTCCCCTTTATACCATCCCAAATATTTCCATTTAATCCTTGCTGTTTGCACCACTTAGATACATGCAGATGGTTATGTCTCAAGTGATTGGTGAAGTAATTCCTGCAATGATGTACGGTCAAATTGTTTTACACTCAGTAGAATGTATTCATTTGGGGTTTGGACTGTATTGATACAGTTACAATTATATAGTTACACCGGTGCAAATTTATCTATGTTTACAGGAATTTAATCTCTGCACATCAATTCACGCATTTGAAAAACAGGGACAATAATATTTAAAATACATATGTCCAAGATGCCTAGCACTCACCGCAAAAAAGATTTTACAAAGCAAATGAAATGAGAGAGAAGATAAAAAAATAGAATTTAAGGGCAAACAAAGAAACAGCATATAAAATAAAATAACAACTTCACCATTCCATCACTGCTTTGTGTTAGGTCCTATTCACCATCCCTCATCTGGACAATCTCTATTTATTAAAAGTTGTAATCTTTAATGGCAAAAGCTGCATAAACAATAAAAGTAATACTTCCCTACCAGAATGTTTTGATGCTCATTGTTTGATGTTCCTCTTTGGGAATCCTGTTAACACTTTGCAATTGTTAGATAGAAGGCACTTATCAGTATCTATATATAATTATAATTATTAATAACAATAAGCCAAAGTACTTGAACAATATTTGGCAACACTGAGCAATATAAGTTATTTCTTGAGCGATGTCCTTGGAGTATATGCAGTTCGATGTTATTTTATACTCTGACAGCAGCTGTTACAAGGTGTTTGCAATCTCAGCTGAATGAGACCCTCAGAGCTTGCAGAGAGTAACCTATGAGTTTACTGCCACATGCCCTGAAGCTTTACTTCTTGTCATTTAGTCTGAAGGTGCTTGTAGGCTTGCCATGAAAAGCCAGCCTAAAAGTGGGCTAATAATTGTGTCATTGACCCAGTAAGAAATGTTTATGACTTGAATTGCAGGAACAATGATGTCAACATGGCTGCTGAAACAGGAATCAAAAAGCTGTTTCATGGTTCACAGAAATGTGACTCCTAGGAACTCAATGGGAGTTTGTCAAGTATTGACACTTTCAGACTGAGCCCTAATGAGTGTGTGCTTTCCTCTCTCTCTCTTTACTTTGTATTTTATTAATTTCATTGCATGCTCGAAAAGACTTGTTATATTTTATTTTTAAACAGCTTCTTCATCACTTACACTTGGGCTAAATTCATCCACCCAACTCTGGTCATTTGACTAAGTATTGGTTAGACATTGTTTGGAATGGTTTCAGAGTAACAGCCGTGTTAGTCTGTATTCGCAAAAAGAAAAGGAGTACTTGTGGCACCTTAGAGACTAACCAATTTATTAGAGCATAAGCTTTCGTGAGCTACAGCTCACTTCCTCAGATGCATATCGTGGAAACTGCAGCAGGCTTTATATATACACAGAGAATATGAAACAATACCTACTCCCACCCCACTGTCCTGCTGGTAATAGCTTATCTAAAGTGATCATCAGGTGGGCCATTTCCAGCACAAATCCAGGTTTTCTCACCCTCCACCCCTCCACACAAATTCACTCTCCTGCTGGTGATAGCCCATCCAAAGTGACAACTCTTTACACAATGTGCATGACAATCAAGTTGGGCTATTTCCTGCACAAATCCAGGTTTTCTCACATCCCCCCACCCCCATACACACACAAACTCACTCTCCTGCTGGTAATAGCTCATCCAAACTGACCACTCTTCAAGTTTAAATCCAAGTTAAACCAGAACATCTGGGGGGGGGGTAGGAAAAAACAAGAGGAAACAGGCTACCTTGCATAATGACTTAGCCACTCCCAGTCTCTATTTAAGCCTAAATTAATAGTATCCAATTTGCAAATGAATTCCAATTCAGCAGTTTCTCGCTGGAGTCTGGATTTGAAGTTTTTTTGTTTTAAGATAGCGACCTTCATGTCTGTGATTGCGTGACCAGAGAGATTGAAGTGTTCTCCGACTGGTTTATGAATGTTATAATTCTTGACATCTGATTTGTGTCCATTTATTCTTTTACGTAGAGACTGTCCAGTTTGACCAATGTACATGGCAGAGGGGCATTGCTGGCACATGATGGCATATATCACATTGGTGGATGTGCAGGTGAACGAGCCTCTGATAGTGTGGCTGATGTTATTAGGTCCTGTGATGGTGTCCCCTGAATAGATATGTGGGCACAATTGGCAACGGGGTTTGTTGCAAGGATAAGTTCCTGGGTTAGTGGTTCTGTTGTGTGGTATGTGGTTGTTGGTGAGTATTTGCTTCAGGTTGCGGGACTGTCTGTAGGCAAGATCTGTCTCCCAAGATTTGTGAGAGTGTTGGGTCATCCTTTAGGATAGGTTGTAGATCCTTAATAATGCGTTGGAGGGGTTTTAGTTGGGGGCTGAAGGTGACGGCTAGCGGCGTTCTGTTATTTTCTTTGTTAGGCCTGTCCTGTAGTAGGTAACTTCTGGGAACTCTTCTGGCTCTATCAATCTGTTTCTTTACTTCTGCAGGTGGGTATTGTAGTTGTAAGAAAGCTTGACAGAGATCTTGTAGGTGTTTGTCTCTGTCTGAGGGGTTGGAGCAAATGCGGTTGTATCGCAGAGCTTGGCTGTAGACGATGGATCGTGTGGTGTGGTCAGGGTGAAAGCTGGAGGCATGCAGGTAGGAATAGCGGTCAGTAGGTTTCCGGTATAGGGTGGTGTTTATGTGACCATTGTTTATTAGCACTGTAGTGTCCAGGAAGTGGATCTCTTGTGTGGACTGGACCAGGCTGAGGTTGGTGGTGGGATGGAAATTGTTGAAATCATGGTGGAATTCCTCAAGGGCTTCTTTTCCATGGGTCCAGATGATGAAGATGTCATCAATATAGCGCAAGTAGAGTAGGGGCTTTAGGGGACGAGAGCTGAGGAAGCGTTGTTCTAAATCAGCCATAAAAATGTTGGCATACTGTGGGGCCATGCGGGTACCCATAGCAGTGCCGCTGATCTGAAGGTATACATTGTCCCCAAATGTGAAGTAGTTATGGGTAAGGACAAAGTCACAAAGTTCAGCTACCAGGTTAGCCGTGACAGTATCGGGGATAGTGTTCTTGACGGCTTGTAGTCCATCTTTGTGTGGAATGTTGGTGTAGAGGGCTTCTACATCCATAGTGGCCAGGATGGTGTTATGCATCTGAGAAAGTGAGCTGTAGCTCACGAAAGCTTATGCTCTAATAAATTGGTTAGTCTCTAAGGTGCCACAAGTACTCCTTTTCTTATTGTTTGGAATGTTGTTTGAAATACTGGTCAATCGTGGTCATAAAAGGCCAGGGGGTGGGGGTGGGGGTGGGGGCAGGGAGGTAACCCCTTGCTGAGTAGTACTTCACTCCACAAGGAGTCCCAGTGATTTCACAGAGAAAGGTATTACTCAACATGAGTAACAGTGGCGGACTGGGGTTCTTACTGAGGTCAAAGAAACCAGAAAAATAATTAAAGTAAGGCAGAGATCTTTTTCATGTCCTTATCCAGCATGTCTTCTTCTAGGGCCTGGTTCAGCTGCCAGTGAAGTTAGTGGAAAGTTATTTATCCTTCTGCAGCCAGAAGCATTTTGAGTATTTTACTGCAGTTGTATTTTGTATCAGTGTGATGCTTCTTGGAGCAACCAGAGCTGTGAGTTACCTTGTTGCCACCAGCCTCCAGCAGGAGGGAATCTTGGCTGTGCACTGGGTATTAGTTCCCTAACTAAGGTGACCAGACAGCAAATGTGAAAAATTGGGCCAGGGGGTGGGGGGCGGGGGTGGTAATAGGAGCCTAAGAAAAAGACCCAAAAATTGGGACTGTCCCTATAAAATCGGGACATCTGGTCACCCTATCCCTAACACAACCAGCCCGTCAGCTACTCAAGTGCTCTTCTCTGCGCTACACCAGCCCAATCTTTGCCTTGCAGGATGACAACAAATGCACCCCAGCCCCAAGTCCCTTCAAAATATTCTCCTGTTGAATCCAGCTCCTAGCACAGAAATCCTAGATCCTCTGTTCCAGAAGGAACAGTGTATCCCAGTTTACCAGTTATCCCATACCACCGCTCCTGTACTGCACACAGCATTTGAGTTTTATTATAAAGCAAAAGGAAATGTATTTAACGAAAAATGGAGATTCAATTGAAAAACAGTTTGAGAGATGGGAACAAATGGTTACCTATAAAACAACATTGTAACACACATTCTAAAACTTAATGATAACTAACAAGTTTCTTCCTGTCTAAAAAAAATTATCTCACCTAGAGTTCCCTCCAGCGTTTTCAACCAAGCCTGGTTGTGATCCCTATTTCATTAAGCAAATTACCTCTCAGTTTACTTCCTAGGTGAAGGATCCCTCGGGGTGTCTCTTTGCACCTCCAAATATACCAGAACAGACCTTTGACAGAACAGCCAAAGGTAGGGTCCCTCCCCACACAGCTGGGTACCTCTTTCTGTAAGTTTCCTTTGGAAGTCTACACCAGCTCTTCATTAGCATTTGACTTAGAAATGCGAATAGACCAGTGGGTCCCAAATTAGGGGCGCCGCTTGTTCAGGGAAAGCCCCTGGGGGCTGGGCCAGTTTGTTTATCTGCCATGTCTGTAGGTTTGGCCGATCATAGGTCCCAGTGGCCGTGGTTCGCCGCTCTCGTCCAATGGGAGCTGCAGGAAGTGGCGCAGGCCGAGGGACGTGCTGACTGCCGCTTCCCGCAGCCCCCATTGGCCTGGAACAGTGAACCGCCGAACCTGCAGATGCGGCAGCTAAACAAACTGGCCCGGCCCGCCAGGGGCTTTCCCTGAACAAGCAGCCCCCCTAGTTTGGAAACCACTGTAACAGACTCGTATCATATGCCATACAATGCATAATGGTCCACACTGGAGATAAATGTGTTCCACCCCCTTTCTGGAGAAGTTATCTCAAAACACACTACCTTTGAGTGACCTATTTTCATCTACAAGGGCTAGGGTACGTAATTTTTAGAATACAGTAACTCCTCACTTAACATTGTAGTTATGTTCCTGAAAAATGCTACTTTAAGCAAAACCATGTTAAGCGAATCCAATTTCCCAATAAGAATTAATGTAAATGGGAGGGTTAGCTTCCAGGGAATATTTTTTTCCCCAGACAAAAGACTATATTTTATATATATATACACACACATACATATACACAGTATAAGTTTTAAACAAACAATTTAATACTGTACACAGCAATGATGATTGTGAAGCTCAGTTGAGGTGGTGAAGTCAGAGGGTGGAAGAGGGTGGGAATTTCCCAGGGAATGCCTTACTGCTAAATGATGAACTAGCAGTCGGCTGGGCCCACAAGGGTTAACACATTGTTGTTAATGTAGCCTCACACTCTACAAGGCATCAGGAATGGAGGGAGGGGAGACAGCATGGCAGAGAGAGACAGAGGCACACACCGTGTGTGTGAGAGAGAGACATGCATTGCCCCTTTAAGTTTGCTCACCCCATTCTAAGTACATTACCTTTTAAAGTAGATTAGCAAATTTAGACAGCAGCTGTGGCCAGCAAGATTCCTCCATCCTGAGCCCTGTCATGACTCCCCCTTCCCCCCCCCCCGCTCTGTGGAGATAAGGTACAGAAGCGGGGGGGGCGGTAGTAGTGGGAGGAGGGGGACACACTGACATTAGCACCCCTCTTTCCCCCACCTCTGCACAGCAAGCAGAAGGCTCCCAGGAGCAGCCTCAAGGCCGAGGGCAGAAGCAGCACACAGCAGTGGGGGGAGGGACAGCTGAACTGCAGGCAATTGATAGCCTGCTGGGCGGCTGCTGCACAGGGAACTTAGGGGAGCAGGGAGCTGATGGGGGGCTGCCGGTCCACCCTGGTTCCAAGCCCCCACCAGTTAGCTGCAACGGGCTGCTCTTTCTGCAAGCAGTGGACAAAGCAAGCGGCTGCCAAACAACGTTATAAGGGAGCATTGCACAATTTTAAACAAGCATGTTCTATAATTGATCAGAAACATAACAACGAAACAACGTTAACCAGGGTGACTTTAAGTGAGGAGTTACTGTATACATAGGTGCTGACTCCGTGGGTGCTCTGGGGCTGGAGCACCCACGGGGAAAAATTGGTGCGTGCTCTGTACCCACCGGCAGCTCCCCGCCCCACGCCCCAGCTCACCTCTGCCTCTGATCTGCCTCCTCCTCCTCCCCTGGGCACGCCCCCGCGTCCTGGTTCTCCTCTCTCCCTCCCAGCGCTTGTGCCGCGAAACAGCTGTTTCACGCGGCAAGCGCTGGGAAGGAGAGGGGAGGAGGAGGAACATGGTGCGCTTGGGGAAGAGGCGGGGCCAGGATTTGGGGAGGGGTCCAATGGGGCAGGGAGGGGGCGGAGTAGGGGCGGGGCCAAGGGGATGCGAGCACCCACCGGCGCCAACAAAAGTTGGCGCCTGTTACTGAATATACATAACTCCTCACATATTGTATATACATAACTCCTCACATATTTTCCGTGCGTATGTCCTGCTGTGGTTATGATGACACAGGCTTTCATTAGAGGCCTCGTGGCATTCTGATGGTGAACCCAAAGGATCCCTGTACTCCTATTTGCCCCAGTGCCCTCTTCCAGTTGGCATCCAGGGGTTCTTGGATCACAGTCTACCTCCCTGTTTTTGAATTCTTCCCATAGATTCTTGTAAGAACTTTCCTATAATGTCCTTCCTCTCGTCACACTCACCTCTCCACCAGAAAAAGACTGATGCATATTGAAAAGAAATCTACCAATAAAAGAGAATTTCAGATGCCTCAGATTTCAAGGAGTGCAGTTGTATTTCCTCGTGGAAACTCTCCAATGTCATGTTCAAATCAGCTACAGTTGGTTTCACTATATGAAGTTCATATTTTACATTCAGTAAAATTAATTAGTTTTATGCCACTTATTTTGAATTTTAATTTGTAGATATGCCTTTTTCTGGTTCTCTAACCCAGAATTCCATACTGTTGAGAAAGTAACCTTAGGAAAGCAAATAACAAATATTGAAAATCATATTTCACTGACTTATGTGATATTTAAAGTGAACACCAAGGTGGCATTATTTAACCCAGATAGGCTTTATCATCACAGGAGGGAATTATATAGTACCCCTCGTTACTGAACATGGGAGGGAAATTTCAGAACTAGAAATTGTTCTGCAATATATATTCATGTTAACATTTTGTCTTTATATTGATCAATTATATACACACTAGCAAAGTAATATGAAATCATAATACCTTAGAATTCCTCCTCCTTAAGACTCCCTGCACTGCAGTGTGCATTACATTTGGAGTTCTTGTAAAAGTAGATGCTCACTTTCTGCAGGAAAAAGGGGATTTGTAGAGTTCTAGGAGTGTCTTTTTTTAGAGCTTTATTAAAATTAAGAGTTTATATGCACTGAAATCAGGAGCAGCAAAGTTATGGTTCCCAGATCAGAATACATTTTTTCATGCTTCAGGGTGTAGGGTTATGAACCTTCAACAGCACCCCCTTTGGGGTGTCAACAGGGTTGTTCACTCACACCAGGTCTGATCACTCAAGTGAGGGCACTCAGTAGCACTCTGAAGGGGATGGGTTCTAAGTCATCTTGCTGAATATCTCTGGATGCTCACCCCTTCCATGGTACCAGGAACAAACAATTTAGTAGCAGGAAAATAAACAAAGGAAAAGAAAATATACCTGACTTCTCTTCCTTCAGAGGGGCCTTGGATGAGCTGCTCAAAGACCACAGGTTCACCAGCAGAGGAATATGCCCCAGTCCCCTTACCTCAGCAGGCCTGTGTCTCCTTTTAGGAGGAGGGGATAAGCTCTGTTCTCTCCAAGGCCTCTCCCTGAGAGCTAGGAAACTTAGCACGCTGCTCTTCTCTGAGCTGCTCACTGCTGAGCTCAGCTTCTCCCCTCTTGAATGCCTCCATTTTTGACATGACGTACAGATGTGGTAGGGCAGATCTACTCCAGCCCCCAGAGAAACTCCCTACCCACTTCCTGCCTGAACAGGGGTTTATACACCACTCTCAGAATATGGGAAACCTGAAAATAAATGCACTGAGGACCAACAGCAAGACTGTTAAATCTGCTACATTCTTTCCATTGCCATCTTAATGAAGACAGGGTACATAAGGATCTGCACGGGAGATTTAGCTTTCAAGATTATGGTGAGAATAGCTGAAGGCATGTTCACTCACAATAGGCCATATGCCCTCCTGGAAATGAACAAGGAACTCACTTGATATCAATGTGAGCTTTGCTTGTGGATCAAGGTTACTATGTGACCCTACTCTCATCTGAAAAGTAAAGTATTACATATTTTCAGAGTGATAATTGCACTTATTACTTAATATCTTCCCTAACATTTTTGTTCACAGATTGCAGAGGAGACATTCATCATTGATAAACATAACATTGTTCCTCTTTCAGCAATCTGAACCCTATAATAGAAACCATGAAACATCTTGCATCCTAAAAAGCAAACATGGATAAATCAATAGTAGCTGAGCAGTTTTTCGTAAGAAAATACTAGATTGAGAACAGGGACATGAGATTTCATAGTAATTTTTTGGGTGGGAGGGGAAAGTTGCAAGTCACTGGAAACAAAGTCAAAGAGAAAACAATTTTTTCTGTACTGTAACTGTTAACACAATCCTGTAATGGAAGGGAGCCAATAATCATATTACCATTATATAATACGCCACTGTACTTAATCAGAAGAACATAGGGGAAGGGGTAAATGTATATCTTCAAACATGTTCGGGCAATCTTCAATGAATAATGTTAATGCTGTCATTAGTGGCAGCTCTCAGGAAAACTTTTTATCTATTTTTTTCTATGGAAAAGCACTCTTCTGGGAGATGAATGTTGCTGCAGTCATATTGTGCTTTCAGTTAATGAGATGTGGATTCTATTTGTTAGAGTTTTATGGTAATGAAGCTTATAATTTACTGACAAACTGGCTTGCTTTCAAAACATTCTCTTACTGCCATGACATTCTTTATTTTCGTCAGGAACATTGATGTGCTAATTTGCGTGTTGATGGCAGCAGATGTGTACCTTCACGGAAAGGCACCGAAAACATGAAACGGGATAAAAAAGACTGAGAGAGGGATTGAGAGAGAGAAGGGTGGGGTGATGGGTTCTGCTTTCAAAAGGCCCTGAAAGCCAGAAATAAATTAATAAAGGGTATAGCTTCTGAGGAAGTGTGTTCTGAAATGTCATTAGTATGCAGTGTTTTAAAGATGTTTCATTATGTTGTGCTATAAATTTGATATTTGCAAAGGTAGAAATTCACCCCACTCAACCCCCTGGGAATCACTTAAATCCAGTACTGGGTCTTTTTAGAGGGAGTTGCAGGTAGAGAAGCAATGTAGAACACTACTGCACTATCTACATGCCATGATGGTTACCCTCAGTGGCCCCACATTTTTGCGTTTGCCTGTGAAAAATAAAGTCCTGAATCCAGTGAAGTATTTAATAACATGCTTAAAGTAACACACATGCTGAAGTACCTTTATGAATCAGGGTTCTTTGCTGAATCAGAGCCAAACTTTTCAGAAATGGAAATAAACATATGTTTTTTTGTTGTTTAGGGATTTTTAATGCAAAAAAACCTGGCTTGCAGCTCCTAAATGATGAGGGATTTTGCTCATCCTTTGTGAATAATTCTCCATCATAAATCAGTGCAATCACTGTAACAGAGGATGCATTTTGTTTGATTTTTCTTTAGTATACTTCCTAGGTATTATTCTAGATTTGGGTATTTAGCATTCACATTCCGATGTCTGGCAAATGATGAATGGACCATCTGACCCATTTTTAGACAAACCTTTCTGATGTTCCTCAAAATTTTACCTGAACATGAAACATCTACAATTCAGGACCAGACCAGTATTTTAAAAAATGGGTACTTAAAGTTGGTTTTCTAAATCTTTATTTAGGTGCCTAAGTGAGTGGCCAGTTGAGCATCCAGTAACAATAAACATGTTCGCAAAAAGAAAAGGAGTACTTGTGGCACCTTAGAGACTAACCAATTTATTTGAGCATAAGCTTTCGTGAGCTACAGCTCACTTCATTGGATGCATCCGATGAAGTGAGCTGTAGCTCACGAAAGCTTATACTCAAATAAATTGGTTAGTCTCTAAGGTGCCACAAGTACTCCTTTTCTTTTTGCGAATACAGACTAACACGGCTGTTACTCTCAAATAAACATGTTAAAAATCAAGCTATTTATTTAGGCACCTAAATATTGACTTAAAAGCCTAGCTTTAGGCATACATTTTTAAAAACATCTTGGCCTTGGAATGTAACATATTGGAAAACAAAATTAAATTTACTATTACAGTAAATATTTTTTGTTCTATCAGGAGATGTTGATCCAAAATCATAATTTTATATTAGAAGCAAAAGAGCGTTCTAATGAGATGCCAATCTTTACATAGTCTTTGCCTTTGACAATTTAATATAAATTGTATTTCTTTGTTTCAATAACTGTATTTTAATATAACAGATCTCTTCTTGGGAACTTTTCTTTTTCTAATCCTTTTGCAATTCCAGTGAACAATAATACAAAACAGGTCAAAACAGTACTAAATATTGTAGGTGGGCATCTGTGACCTGATCCAAAGCCTGTTGTTGTCAATGGAAAGACTCCCTTTAACTACAGTGGACTTTCAGTTAATTCCTTAGGGCTTAATCTAGTTAGCCACAAATATTGAGAGCTAGCCTTTCACTATTAGGGTTGCATTATTGCAGGGTAACCTTCTCTATGCCTCATTTGTGTGCACAAATTAGCAAAGTAAGTGCACAGCTAATTTTGACCATTTTGCCCTATTTCCTGCCCTTTGTCTTTTTACTTCACCTAAAGTCATTCACAAACGCCTTCCAAAATGAAAATAAATCACTAATTAGCATGATATAGCAAATACTGGGTTAAACATCTGATACAACTGTATAAAACATTATCTCTGCTTTGCATATGTGTTTTTTATGAGTATACATTGCATATACACAGAGGGAAGTGTGAGGATATAAAGAAACTTCTACGTGTAACTTCAAATTTAGTACCTTCTAGGACAAACTTCTCCCAATTATCTCATTTTGTGCTTCAGCCATTATGCAAGTCTGTCAAAAACAACTCTATTCCTCCAAGGCAATTGATTAACATTGATCAGTTTTTCTTCAGTTTCTGTTCAAAGTAATGTTGCCAGATTAACAACACACTTATTTGCAGTGGGCTGAGTCTCTGTTGTTTAATTAAAATAAAATAAAGCTGTCCATGAAAAAGCAACTTGTTTGCACAAATACAACTGTTTAGAACTGACTCCTGGGTTTTAATTTATGTAGGAATCATTTTATTCCCCTTCCTGACAAGATAAAACATTCATTTTGTTGTTAATATATCTTATTCATTTTGAATGGATGAAGAGCTAGTGATTTTGTTTAATAAACTTTGCATGAGAGAGGGAATTTGCTAATGTGGCATGGTGGTAAAAGCTTGAAATTGCCCTAAATGATTGTGATACAAACCTGCAGTGTCTAATTATTTCTTTAATCACAATGGTCCTAATTATATTCCACATTTGTATAGATACAAAAAAGGATCAAGTCACAAAAAAGTATTCTTTAATTAAAATTTCAATTTCAAGTCTGCTATTAAAATAAAATTAGCATTTCTAGAGAGAGACAGCATATTCAGCTGCCTAAAGCATTGGTCAAAAAATCTGCATGTTAATTGACTTCTTTTGAAATGTATATTACATGTGTGCATAGAAAGTTGGTAGATATGTTTTTATACAACCAAGAAGAATCCCTGAGGGCATTAGGTTGACTTAATATGCTTTTCCTGAAAAGAATGCTTCATTTTAATTGGTACTTTAAAAGTGTAAACACATATGAACAATGGAAGGCCTTCTATCTGGGTGGAAATAACTCTTAACAGTCGTTTGCCTTTAGCTGACAATTTAACCAGTTGATACATTTTTAATTATAGCACCTTCAAGCTTTTAAAGAAGTGTACTGCTAAGCAAGGGAAATCTCTGAGGCAAGATTTCCTATTGCTTTGTGTCAGGATGATATAACTTTGCTTCAGGCATTGCTACAGGCAGAAAACACTTTTAGTGGATTAAAAAACAAGACAGATGGGCATCTGTTAAGTTGATAACCATTATCAGTTTGAGAATGGTTTTTCTATTGAAAACTATTCTTTAGTGCACACAATCATAAAACATTATGATGATGTCATATGATTTTAAATATTGATGTGTGAAGTAGAGTGTAATGATTCTAAAAGAACTTCTATGGTCTATTGAGTTAAAACAGTTTTTGAAAACTAAATATCTGCAAGAAACAATGGTTCGAGTGAAGTTTTGTGCTTTTAGAGGCTAAAAGAAGTCTTTTGTGTCAAACTCAAGTGTGAATTTAACCCACTGACACACATATGGTATAATATGTGTTATAGCTTCCTGAAAATAGCTTCCTGAAACAGAACAACATTTTCCATATTTAAAGTTTGCTGAAGTTTTGTTTTAAAGTAATTTAGAGTCTCAATAATTGTCATTTCTTGATTATGAAATAATGTATCACAAGTAAAAGGAACCTAGCTGGAAAGAATTGCTGAAGATGGAAAGCGTATATTTGGTCCTACTTTATTGTTTATATTATGGTAAGATCTAGAGGTCCCAATTAGGACTGGGCTGCAGTGTGCTAGACACTGTACAAACACATAGTCTCCACCCCAAAAAGTTAACAATTTAAATAGACAAGACAGAAAAAGGGTGGGAAAACAAAACAGAGCACAGAAATGTGAAGTGACTTTTCCAAAGTGTTACAGCAGATCAGTGACAGAGCTGGGAATAGACTTCCTGACTTCCAATCCTTACCCACTAGCCCATGCTGCCAGTCCTTGTGGGGGCTGCAGTGGTTGAAGCAACAGGAAAAGTACTTAATGGGAAATGTTCTTTTAACAAGAAGGAGGGAGGCCAAGTTGGAAACAGGAGGCCCCCAAAGATGCCATGGTAGCTGAACCTCACTTCAGTTTATTGATGCCAGTGTACACGCTGAAGCACTGAGAGAAATTTACTTAAAAAGAATTAGTGGTAAAAAGGTAGCCATTAAAAAAATCAGCTTTTACCAACAGTTATTACCATCTGGGATTATGATTGTTTCCCCCATACTTAGAATGGAAGTTATCTGAGCTAACTCTTTAGGAATGGTAGGCAAATATTGACTTTTTAATAATTACTATTCTACGCATTTTAGCTGATATAGCAGTGGTGCACAAACTTTTCCTATTGTAAACACACACACCCCTTACTAGTAATGGAACCTTCCCCCCTGCCCCCACTCTGCCCTGCCCCGCCCCACCCCACCCCATTGCTGCACAGGCTGGCTCAGCAGGGGGGGCTTGGGCTGAAGTTGGAGATGGGGGCAGAACTGGGGATGCGGGAGGAGCTGAGGCTAGAGGCAGATCTGGTCTGGGGGCAGACGGGGAATGAGGTCAGAGCTGCGTCTGGACCAGGGCCAGAGCTGGGCTTGGGGGCAGAGCAGGGGGCTGAGTAGAGCTGCAGCCCGGGGAGAGCTGGGCTGGGGGCAGAGCTAGGCTGGGTGGTGCTCCTCCCGGCACCCCTGGGGATAGCCTGGGCCATGCCACATGACCCCTGAATGTTCCTCTGTGTCCCCAGAGAGGGAATGCCCCACAGTTTGGGGACCACTGTGATATAGTGTATGTCAGAACAAAATGAGATATTTAGGCCATATAGATTTTCTGAGTCTGAGGATAGGGGAAAAATAATTTTGAGACCTTGCAAGATCACCTAAGAAGGAAGTTCTGCTATATTCATTTTTCGCGTGTAAATGCAGGATTTGTGCGCTCAGTTAGGGTAGTTTTGAAAATGTACCTCATAATATTCAAAGAGAATAAATAGAAGCCCAATTATTCCTGCAAATGACAGAAATAGATCTCTCCTTGAGTGCTGCTTCTTATAATGTTATCCACAATTGAGGCAAAAGTCAGATTGTCAGCAAGATAAATGTGTTACATTGATTCAAATAATGCTCAAAATGATTACACTAGTTTACAGCAGACTTGTAAATTAAGTATAGGATAGTGGAAAAGTCACAGAACAGTCACCCCCTTTTGAATCAGACTACAACAAATTCTGACAGACTCCTTTGAAAAAGTATTCTATTACAAATGACTGATTACTGGATCTGAGAAGTAATCAGTTATATATTACTGATCACCATCTCATAGAAATCCTAAATGATAGATTAGTCTGAGTTTTCTTTTGTGTCATGTGATTAACTTGCACAGTTAACACAGTGGCTGTGTTTCATGATGCTCTGTCATCTTTGCTCATGCTGTGCTCTGAAGATGAGAGTTACATAACAGCTAAAAAATAAAACCAAAAAAGTAGTAAAAATAAGTTAGTTTGCAGCCTGAAAGCAAATCAGATGACTTTGCAGGACTGCATGCTTTAAAGATTAATCTGTTATAACTTTTAAAAGGGTAACTTTAAACAGTAATAATATTTATATTATTGGAGGTTTTCCTAAGAGTGCACACTAGAGGGTACTAGTATTCAATACAGAACCCACATACAATTAATTTAAGATCTTCTTGAAAATGTGGGAAGTGAAAGAGGGAGTTTTAAGAGCTTCCTTTTTTCCCATTTGAGTTCAAAAGGGGAGCACACTGTAACTTTTGGCCTAGCTGTTTGGTCCTATGTTTTCTCCATGTGGGCATTGCTTCTTTTAAATAAAATGGTGTTAATCTGAATATTGGTGTCTGAAGTGGATTTGGAGTTGACTGTAATGACCTCTACATTCAATAATCTCTATATGTTTGTCTGATTATTGTACTGAATGTATGTGTTGATTTCAATGTAATATAGAGGTGTTAGGAAATTCATCCCAGGAAGGAAGAGGGTGGCTCCAGGTAGCTATTCATCTACCAGCACTCCAGAGACTTTGGCAAGCAAGGAGGCCCAAGTTTGTGCATTTAGAAAACAAAGGGCTTTGCTGGTTTTAAAAGGACACTCCCTGACACAAGATTTCCACTGAACTGAGATGACCTCTCAGGAGAAAAGGCTGAGATGAATGGAAACTGAGGCTAAGACCCAGAAAAAATGGGCTTGCATGATCACTACATTGGTAGGACTCTGGGCTAGGGTTGCCAGGTTTCCGATTTTCGACCAGAACACCCAGTCGAAAAGGGCCCCTGGCGGCTCCGGTCAGCACCGCCGACCAGGCCATTAAAAGTCCGGTTGGCAGTGCTGCAGCTCTAAGGCAGCCTAGTCCCTACCTGTCCTGGCACCGCGCTGTGCCCCAGAAGTGACCAACAGGTCCGGCGCTTAGGCGGTGGGACCACGGGGCTCCACACACTTCCCCCACCCCGAGCACCAGCTCCGTACTCCCATTGTCCAGGAACCATGTCCAAGGGGGAGGAGGGGAGATGCCTGCGGGCGAGAGTAGTGCACGGAAGCTCCTGCCCCACACCCTTGCTGGATCTTCTGGCCAATTCCAGGGCTAATCATGGAGCCAGGACAGGCAAGGAGCCTGCCTTAGACCCGCAGCACCGCCAACCGGGAGCCGCTTGAGGTAAGCCCCTGCCCCAGCCCTGAGCCTCCTCCCACATTTTGAATCCCTCAGCTGTATCCACCAGCCTGGAGCCCCCTCCTGCACCTCAAATCCCTCATCCCAGCCCCGCCCCAGAGCCCGCATCCCCAGTTAGAGCCCTCACCCCCTCTCACACCAGCCCAATGAAAGTGAGTGAGGGTGGGGGAGAGTGAGCCACCGAGGGAGGGGGAATGTAGTGAGTGGGGGTGGGGCCTCAGAGAAGGAGCAGGGCTAGGGTGTTCGGTTTTGTGCGATTAGAAAGTTGGTAACCCTACTCTGGACAAGCTAGGTTCACATGTAGGCTTTTTGTTGTTTTCATTCTTTTTCTCTGGGATACTTTGTTCCTCAATGAAGAATATGTTAATTTTAAGAAGGCAGTGCTAGTCATGGAAATCCACTGGTCACAAGCTCCCAGAGGGGAACAAGAACTGCAGGCATCCAACCCCCATTGGGCCTATAGGGTAAGAGCAGTTGGTCACAGTGTACTGCAGTCCAGATCTCCTGCCTGAGGGTGACAGAATTGTGTGATTCCACTCTGAGACAGTAAAAGGCAGGAGGCCTAACACCTGAAAAGTTGCACTCAAAGAGATCGTAAAAGGTCCAGAGTTGCAGCTAGCTCTAAACGATGACAGGGTCTTTCTACCATTTCTAAGTTTGCCCTACAGTTATTTTTAGATAGTTATCTGATTACATGTAACTAATTACTGTAACTGGTTGGTTTTATCACCCTGGATCTTGATCACCTGATGAAATTAATTTTAAAAAATGTACACATACAGTGAAAAATGCACCAAAGTATTAAGATGTCTGTCAAAGAGTTATGGGATTTGTCAATTTTCAATACCAGATATTTAGGTGACTGTAACAAATTACTTTTAGGTGTCTCTGGATAGGTTATGATGATTATCCATCTTGAATATGTTGGTGAGAGTTTGGCTGTTAGACTCTGTTAATCTTATCTTGTGCTGACTTAGATATCAAGTTATGCTTTGCTTTTGCTCTGTCACATTTCACTTCTCGAGTCGTCTTCCCTGTAGATCATCACATGTGCAATAATACAGCATGACAAAATGTTACAAAAATGTGTAAGGGAACTTATGTACACTGGGTTGAGAACAGATTCCTTCTGTGCTATCAGTTTGGGACTCACATAGCAGATGGCTATTTTTTTTTTTTAAGACGGGAGGATTTTTCTATCTGCAAATGATATCTGAATGTATTTGCCTACTCTACCTTCCAATACATCACTGCTAATAAAGACTTTGTTGACCCAAGCTAGTGTAATGCCATAGGACCTTAGCATAGCATCCTTCTGGTTAATGTATTTTTAATATAGTTTAACATTTTTGCAGTTTGTCAAATCAAAGTTGATTGAGAGCTGTGTGTTAGAATTTTCCTGGCTTTACAAGTCTGGTGCACAAGGAGGTTCTAGAAAGTTTAGAAAACTTCTTATTATTTTGATACATTTCTCCTTGTTTTTAACTAAGCCTGTAAAGCACAGCCCAGGACAAAGGACAGTGCTGAGCCACACACACTGCACAGGGGGACCAGCAGGAGGCATTCTGTTTCAAGTTGCAGTGGGGGAGGTTTAGATTGGATATTAGGAAAAACTTTTTCACTAAGAGGGTGGTGAATCTCCTTCCTTAGAGGTTTTTAAGGTCAGGCTTGACAAAGCCCTGGCTGGGATGATTTAACTGGGAATTGGTCCTGCTTCGAGCAGGGGGTTGGACTAGATGACCTTCAGGGGTCCCTTCCAACCCTGATATTCTATGATTCTATGATTCTAAGGAGGCAGAATTTGTTTCTGATCTTTGCCTCCTAGGCCTTCAGAAACTGCAGGATTGGTTGTTCTTACTCTGAACAAAGGGGAAAAGCCACTCCCTGTTCCTTTTTGGGAACTGTGTGACTCTTGAGAAATACAGAGGGACCTTAGTACTTCCCTGAGAATAGTTTTACAGGTTTACAGAAGCCACAATAAGGGTGGATCATCCTTTCATCTGGCAATAAGAGATTGTGCCTTCTTACTGCTATGTTATCCCTTGCTGTAGCAGAAGCTTGCTGACAAGGTGGTAACATTCATTTTCTGTTAGGTAATGATGACAGTCTTATTGCTCTTCTACTGTACACCTTAGTCATAGTCATTTTGAGAAAGAGGTGTTCTCACAATCATTAAAGAAGAAGGGATGTGAAATGATCTGTTTACTGCCAGACTCTTTTTTCTCTTGGAAAGTAATTTAAAACACCAGGCAAGCAGAATTGTTGGGGGTTTTCTGCAATCATGCCTTTCTGTGTATTATATTTCAGTAGAAGCAAGGCTTTAAGAAAAGTTCTTCTTGTCTCTCATAGCAAACAAAGAGGTCCAAAAACTATGGAAACATGAATTAATGCTGGAACTTTTTTTCTTGTTCTGTCTGAGACTTTTAGGTTTTTGTTAATGTATTGAAACAACAACAACAAAAATCTATTAGTCCTGTTAATTTTAATCTTTTTTTGGAAAACACTCAAAAAGTAGTAACTAAAATTGTTTCTCCATGAATCCAGTTCAGTATTTACTCTGTACATGTGATTGTTAATATTTTTTGTTTGTAACTTATAATAACAGTTTAACTCTTAGCATTCTAACATCTTCCTGTTGCTCAATTCCAGACCTGTGTGTAGAAGTGTGCCAGCATGTCTCTGTATGCAGATGGATCTGTGTACACACAGGTACATGGTATATGTTAATAGGTTATTTAAGTGATCCTCATACACACCAAAATAATTGTTTTAAACTAAACTTAGAAAGACTGACAAATGATTTTTAGGTTACAAAACCATCATTAGCTTGGGAAGGATAGTCATTTGTAGAGACCTTTTCACAGGAACATAGGAATTGCCAGACTACATCAGAACTGTGGTCCGTCTAGCTCAATAACCAGCCTGCAATAGTGGCTTACCCCAGATGCTTAAGAAACCCCACAGTTGACAGATGTGGAATAATCTACCCCTCCCCATCATGAAGGGCTCATCATAATCCTTTCTAGTTAGAGATTGACTTAAGCCCCAAGACATGAGCTTTTATATTCCTTCCAATAGTCTTTTATCATTAACTGTTATAACTCTGGATACTCTTGATATAGATATACATGTCCAATCCCCTTTGAATCTAAGTTCTTTAGCCTCAACAACATGAGGCAATGAGTTCCACCACCTAATTACACCTTGTGTAAAAGTATTTCCTTTTCAGTTTTTAATTTACCACCTTTCAGTGTAATTGAATGTTCCCTTGTTCTTGTGTTATGAAACAAGGAAAACTGTAATTCACAATCTACCTTCTCTATATTGTTTGTTATTTAATATATCTTTTTACATCTCCCCTCTTTTGTCTCTTTTGCAGGCTAATCCCAATCTTTTCAACGTATCTTTATATGAGAGTTTTTCTGTGCCCTTAAGTCATTCTTATCATCCTTCTCTGAAACCTCTCTAATTCTGCAATATATATTTTGAGATGGAAGTATATAATGACATCAGAATTTATTCTACATTATCCCCCATCTCATTTCTTATACATCTAAATATGTTGTTTGTGTGTTTCTGAGGTGAACCCTGTGAGGTATATGAATAGTTCATTCCCCCCCTGCAATGTGCATTACTTTGCATTTATCAACATTGAATCTCACCTGCCAATGTGTTGTCCATTCACCTGTTGTTATTATTTATTATTTGTATTACCATAGCACTGAGAAGCTCTTCTCATGGACCAAGACCCCATTTTGCTAGGTGCTATATAAACACAGCACAAAAAGATTGTAATATCCTTTGGGCGGGGCCATCTAAGCATAAGAGAAGAGACAACAGATGGATAGAATAGGTGGGGGAGTACAAGCAGACAACAATAATACAATATTGGTCATCATAATAGGCAGTAGTCAAGTCCCTCTGAAATATATGTGTTCCCTGAAATTGACTAATATATATAATTTTGCCTCATCTGCAAATGTTGCTACCTTGCTACTCACACCCCTTTCCACTTGCTAATAAATATATTTAAGACCATCGGACCTAATAGAAAAGGAGTACTTGTGGCACCTTAGAGACTAACAAATTTATATCCACTTTATGCATCTGATGAAGTGAGCTGTAGCTCATGAAAGCTTATGCTCAAATAAATTGGTTAGTCTCTAAGGTGCCACAAGTCCTCCTTTTCTTTTTGCGAATACAGACTAACACGGCTGCTACTCTGGGATCTACTAGGGAATCTTGGAGCACATTTCTGGTCCATACATTATACATTTGACCAGTGGTAAGATCTCTAAAATACTATGCCTTTGATTCATGAAAATTTTTAAAATGTGTTTGTTTTCATACTCACTCGACCACCTGACAAAAGCATTTCTGGTTCAAGACCCACTCTTGATTCAATACTAGGAGTAAAATTCCAAATTCTTTCACAAATGGGATGAACAAATGTTTTGCTAAATGCTTTATCCTTCATGCTGAAAAGAGATAATTTGACTCTAACATGGCAAACATTCAAAATGAAATCAAACTTTATGGTTGCACATTAGCACCATCCATTACCTTGTCCCATAAGATACAATAGATGTTGTTATATGTTTCTAGCTTCAGTGCAAGCTCTGGACTGGGTTATTTTTTCTTCAGCCCATTTGGAAAACTGGAATTCTTAAATTAAAATAAAGCCCCAGAGTTTCAAATTCCCTCCTGTGCTACAAGGTGGATTCCACTGAATAATCTTGAGATCCTGTAAAAGTAGCACCCCACACATCCCTTTCCTCCAGACAAATGGTACTTTAAGGCTGTAGTGTTGTAGATGAATTAAGGCAAAGACGGAGACAAATTTTTTACACAAATTATCTTAAGAGCTTGTTATAAGGAGTTTGTGGCATTTGTTAGCTTTTAAAACTACTCTTCATGCAATTTAGCCTTTTGAAGGCTAAGTGTGAACATGCTCATCTTCAGTAATTTGTACTGAACAAGATTATACCTAAACCCTCCCTCTTCTCAGCAAAAAAATACAACCACCCTCCCAAATGGCTGCTCCTGCAGTCTTCCATGGGCAATGAGACTTGACCCTGCTTCACAGCTGCCTTTCCTTCCTGCAAACCTCAGCCTAGTTTTACCCCTTTTCAACTACTAGCTTCCCTAATATGTGGTGCCCTGCATCTCACTGCTATTTCCAGACTGAAAATCCAGACAGAAAGCAACAATTGGAAGGAGAACAGATAGACAAATGGAATGTGAGGCTGGGCACCACTTGTAGAGGATGTGGCTAGCAGTAAGAAAAATGTTTTGCTCAAAGAATCTTGTTTAGGACAGTGGAAATGGGGTAACCATACACTGTTGTTTGAATGCAGCTGTGTGATGTTTCTCGCTTTCTCTTTTAGTAGTTGATACCAGAATAGATAATCTGTGGGTAAAAAAGAATAATAATTTTATTTGCTGACTGGCTACCCTGAAACATATAGCACCTGTGTAAAAGAATGGGTGGGAAAAAAAATAAAGGTCCCATCCTGGGCACCTGAGTTTCCATCAACGTCAGTGTGAATTGAGGACACTCAGCACCTTGCAGAAGGCACTGAGTAAGTTTCAGAATTGGGCCCAGAGAGAGACACCGTCAGTCAAAATAATAAAAATGCAGGCTCAGTTTGAAACACAGACTGTCCCTTGACAGCAAGTACCAGTAATGCCAGTAAACCATAGGTCTACATCCCCTTGGCAAGTGAAAATGCAATTGTAAGTGGTGTGATGTCTTAATGATAAATTCATGTCAAGGTATATTTGTGTATCTGATGCTATTTACATAGATAATATTTCTTAAGAGCTTCAGTCGTGTCTCTTGGTGAATATCTGTAGCTTACAATACAAAGAAGGAAAAATTTTAACAAGGGGTTATAAGGTGGTGGCATAAGAAAAGTACAAGACTTTTGGGAGATACGGTATAGAAATTGTCTGAAAGCTTTTCTAAAGTTGGAAAAGCTTTTTCACTTGATAGCAATTTTCAGTAGGTAATGCTTTCTGATACTGCCTGTTTGACACTCATGGTATGATATATTAGTTGGGCTGGGAGGCCTGTTTTAGTTGCGCTGTGCTGTATGTATCATGGTGGCATCCTGGATCTGATGGCGATGATATTTCATTACCCACCATCCTCTACTGGAATCCTCTGTAACTGTGCAGTAAATATGTTGTACTCACATTTTGGATATGGCAGGGGTTGGATAATGCTTTCTTCCCCCTCCCCTCCCTTATGTCCCTTTTCTCTCCCTTTCATTTTTATGAAAAGTTCCTATAATCTCAGCTGGCCATGAATTCCCATGACACACTGAACCTGCAAGGGGGGAGACAGTGTCTTCAAAATGTCGATGCAGTATGTCTGATAAGTGCAGACAGCTCAATGGCACAACACTAGGAAGTCTTTAAATTTTGCAGTTGTGGACCGTCAGGATCTGGGTCTGGAAAATGCTTTTCATTGACCCTTGCTGATGTTCCTGCTCAAAATTTGACATATGAAGCTGCAACTTCTGCTTCCTTAATTCTAGCAGACAAGAAGAAATGCGTTTTTTTAAAAGAGAATACAGGTACAGGGAATTCTTGGTCAGCTACATACTTGGGCCTAGATCCTCAGCTGGTGTAAATCAACAAAGCTACACTAATGTCAGTGTTGCCATGTTTCTTAGCTGCTATAAGTAAACATAGCTTCACTGATTTCATTGTTACACCAGTTGAGAATCTGGCCCTTAATCCATGTGACCCAAGGAATATAAAACTTTTGTGAATGTGTCAACAGAATGGTGCACCTACATATCTAAATAAGCGTATTTAACCCTACCTTTGTGTGTGTGTTTGGGGGTGAAAGAGACTGGTTGGTATTTTGGGTTTGGTTTAGATTTTTTTCTTTCTTTTAATGTACTATTCATATTTTAAGAAGTTTTTGTATTATTAAAGAAGCTGTGTTTTATATTTTCTGGGGCTATCCAGAGACTAGTTCTACCATCCTGCAGTCAGACTTGCTTCACCATTACTTTGAAGCATGGACAAAAAGACAATCATCAAAAGTTGCTATCTCTATTTGACTACAGAGTATGATCCTAAACAAACCAGGCAATGGCAAATGGATCACACCTGGTATGCTTGAAAAGGCATCTCTTATCTTTAGAATAGTTAAGAACGTGTTGCAAAAAAACCCCACTTCTTTCTTCAGCTTCCCAGGAAGTCTGTAGTAGCCAAATTGTGTCCTGTAACTGCAAATTCATGAGTGAGTCTTGCAAGGATCCTTAATTTTCCATTTGGAATATATTCCAGAATGGACAAGACTACAATCCATATTATACCTGCTCTGCATGAGACACTTGAATCATAGGACTGGAAGAGACCTTGAAAGGTCAACTAGTCCAGTCCCTGTACCAGGTGTTTGTTTTAAAAATGATGGAGAGTGCACAACCTCCCTCGGTAATTTATTCTAGTACTTAATCACCCTGCCAATTAGGAAGTTTTTCCTAATGTCCAACCTAAACCGCCCTTGCTGCAATTTAAGCCCAAATTGTCCTATCCTCAGAAGTTAAGGAGAACAATTTTTCTCCCTATTCCTTGTAACAATCTTTTATGTACTTATGTTATCATGTCCCGTCTCAGTCTTCTCTTTTCCACATGGAAGAACCCAATTTTGTTAATCTTCCCTCATAGATCATGTTTTCTAGACCTTTAATCAGTATTATTGCTCTTCTCTGTACTTTATTCAATTTGTCCACATCTTTCCTGAAATGTGGCACCCAGAACTGAACACAATACTCCAGTTGAGGCCTAATCAGCGAGGAGTAGAGCGAAAGAATTACTTCCCGTGTCTTGCTTATAACACTCCTGCTAATGCATCCCAGAATGATGTTCTCTTTTTTTGCAACAGTGTTACACTGTTGGCTCATATTTAGCTTGTGATCCACTATGACCTCCAGACCCCTTTCTGCAATACTCCTTCCTACTCAGTCATTTCCCATTTTGTATGTGTATAACTGATTGTTCCTTCCAAAGTGGAGTACTTTGAATTTGTCCTTATTGAATTTCATCCTGCTTTCTTCAAATCATTTCTACAGTTTGTCCAGATCATTTTGAATTTTAATCCTTTCCTTCAAAGCACTTGCAGTCCTTCCCAGCTTGGTATCAGCCACAAACTTTATAAATGTACTCTAAATGCCATTATCTAAATCATTGATGAAGATATGGAACAGAACCAGATCCAGAACTGATCTATGCAGAATCCCACTCGATATACCTTTCCAGCTTGACTGTGAACCACTGATAGCTGCTGTCTGGGAATAGTTTTCCAGCCAGTTATGCACCCACCTTATAGTAGCTTCATCTAGGTTGAATTTCCCTAGTTTGTTTATGAGAAGTTCATTCAAGACATATCAAAAGCCTTACTAAAGTCAAGATATACCACATCTACTCCTTCCCCCCTATCCACAAAGCTTGTTACCCTGTCAAAGAAAGCTGTTAGGTTGGTTTGACATGATTTGTTCTTGACGAATGCATGCTGACTGTTACTTATCACTTTATTATCTTCTAGATGTTTGCAAATTGATTGCTTATTTATTTGCTCCGTTATCTTTCTGGGTACTGAAGTTAAGCTGACTGAATTATTGTCCTCTGAGATAGTTTACATGGCTGAGTACTGACTCTGTCTTGTATTGCAACTCTGTGTTTCTAGAGTGGGCTATTTCTTACATAATCTTTGAAATAGTACATCAGAGTGCGTTAGAGACTTTCCTGCTTCCTTATTGGGAAACTAGAAGTCACAGGAGTATGATAGCAGGGCTCAGTTAGGAAAGCAGTTGACAGCTGTTAATTAACATTTTTACTGTAACTCTTATCTTTAGCAGTGACATTTTCATTGTGTTTTCATCATTCACATATTCAGAGCAGTTGGCAGAAAAGTCTGTGCCATAAAAGAGTGTGTACAGTCAGACAATGAATCTATAGCAATACGTGGGGTCCCTGCAGGGAAGGGCAAGCATTCCCTACATTGTATTTTTTTCATGGGAACAATGCTGTATGCATACCAGTAGCACTAAGATACTGTTACTGTGATGCAGTTGTTGGTGAGATAAAATAATCATGAATGCATGCCGAATTAGTGTAGCTCAGCAAGACAGGCAATGCAAAGGGACATCTCAAAGCAAGACACTTACTAACTGTGGCAATAGGAACAATGTGAATGGGATGAGACGATGTCAAGAAGATGCCTAAAGAATAATGGGCCAAGGCATTTGAGGTACTGACAAATATTCCAGACTGCCACAGCCACAGAGTAGCTGTGTGTGTATATTTTATATAATAGATGAAGCATGGAAGCATCCTTTTTAGGCAATTCTTCTGCTACCGATTGCCTCAAAATATCCACTATATTTTGAGTACAAATCTTTTCCATCTTCGTTAGAAGATCACTTGCATTGTGTCGGCATGTATGGAGGTTATATCTATGATATTTTGCAGTCATGCAATAAATTTATTTATCATGTGATCATCTCACTAATGTTTGTCTATCATCCAAGTCCTTCAGATATATTCTAATGTTTCAAACCTCTCATAAGCTTCAAGCATGGGTTCTCTGTTGAAAATAGGCAGTATTCAATATGAGTAAGAAAACTTGGTACATTCAAAGCTTTTGATCTGAGAATCTTACAAGCCTTTTGATTAATAACTTTAGATACAGTGTTAATGGCACAAGAAAGACAAGATCTCAAACTGGAAATATTATGTGCTACTATGAGCAATCATGACTTTGAAATATTCTTGCCAATGGAGGTTGTAGCCCTTACCTGGATATACAATTAGCTACTATATTGATTACCTGAAAATACTTGCCCATTCTAATCAAATGTGAATGCATGCCAAGTGAGTTTTCCATCTGAATTGAGAACATTGTAGCTCAGAGCACAGAAACATCCCCAATTTTAATAACCATCAAGAAAAATCATCAGGAACTGGGGAACTCCAAAATCCTTCTTTAAAGCTTGCATACACAAGCTGATTATTGACATTTTCAAAATATATGCCTTTGAAAGTGATCTTGTGTAATGTATGCAGTGTTTGACCACCTGCAACTAAACACTTCTAAATAAGACTTGATTTGCATGACACAGATGACTTAGTAGATATTTGAACTTTGTTCTCTTTCCTTCTGTACTGTACATGAGATGTAGAATCCTGGCCCAAATGAAATCAAAAGAACTTTTGCCATTGATTTTACTTGGATAGGGATTTTACCTATTGTGACAGGCCAGATGGCTATAGGAGAGTAATAGAAGACAGATACATTACCCCCAGGCTAAGTAGGTCCCTTTTCCCTGGGTAAGGTAACAGGGAAGGTCCAGAACCTTCTGGAGACAATTAAGGTAGGCTGATTAGAACACCTGCAGCCAATCAAGAAGCTGCTAGAATCAATTAAGGCAGGCTAATCAGGGCACCTGGGTTTTAAAAAGGAGCTTGCTTCAGTTTGTGGTGTGCGTGTGAGGAGCTGGGAGCAAGAGGTACTAGGAGCTGAGAATGCGGACTGTTGGAGGACTGAGGTGTACAAGCATTATCAGACACCAGGAGGAAGGTCCTATGGTGAGGATAAAGAAGGGGTTGGGAGGAGGCCATGGGGAAGTAGCCCAGGGAGTTGTAGCTGTCGCACAGCTGTTCCAGGAGGCACTCTAGACAGCTGCATTCCACAGGGCCCTGGGCTGGACCCCAGAATAGAGGGCGGGCCCGGGTTTCCCCAAGTCCTCCCAACTCCTGGTCAGACACAGGAGGAGTCGACCAGGACTGTGAATTCAGAATAATGGCCAAGCTGAGTACTGCGGCGAAGCTCCAAGGTGAGCAAATCCGCCAATAAGCGCAAGACCCACCAAGGTAGAGCAGGAACTTTGTCACACTATGCAGTCTAATTTCTATATGTTTTGATGATGTCTTTCTTTTTCATACACACCAACATCTGTGTGCTCCCCTTTTGAAGGCCATTATAGAGTTCATAGTGTTTCTTAGCCCAGTGGTCCCCAAACTTGTTCCGCCGCTTGTGCAGGGAAAGCCCCTGATGGGCTGGGCCGGTTTGTTTGCCTGCTGCGTCTGCAGGTTTGGCCTATCACGGCTTCCAGTGGCTGCGGTTCGCTGCTCCATGCCGCTTCCAGCAGCTCCCATTGGCCTGGAGCAGCGAACTGTGGCCACTGGGAGCCGCGATCAGCCGAACCTGCGGATGCGGTAGGTAAATAAACCGGCCCGGCCTGCCAGGGGCTTTCCCTGCACAAGCGACGGAACAAGTTTGGAAACCACTGTCTTAGCCTTTTTTCAAGATGTAACTAATACAAATCCACTTTTTGGGTGACTACTTATTTATGGCCTTCACTTCACTCACAATGTCTGAGGTCCCTCACTAGGGACTAAAGACACTTCCCCATGACTCTACCAATGGCCAGTACATCCCATTTTCAATCAATATCTATTCTATTCCAGTCCTGCCTTTACCCCCAGAAGACAATGTTGTGTGTGCTGATTTATGTCAGAGAAATGTAGTCATATGAGACCACTGCCCTCCTTTCCCTTGTTGTTATAAACAAAATGCAAACACTCATGCTCACAAATGGTTAATGGAATTCCTTGTGTCAGCATTTACAATGGTAGTTCTTTAGATTATCTTGTAATCCTTTAAAAATTAAGATCATGTCCTGATAGATGATCTAATGTGCGGGTTTCCTTACATAATTTCATTGTTTTATGTTGGAAACTTCTATTGATTTAAATTATGGATTTCACTGGGATGATATGTGGACTCACTGTTCACAGGCACTCTTTGCTTCTTTTATTGCCTGTTTTAATTAGTATGGATTATATTATCAGTTATATCCATACTCAATTCTCTCTTTCTGATGTAGTCTCTTCATGTGGTCTCACAATCATCATAAGTGCATATGCTTTAGTTCTGAAAGGAACAAAAACTCAAATTGTTGGAAAGACCAGTTCTTCTGTGCACATAACTTGTTCACCTATATTGTGATTTTCCGTCTTTAATTTAAAATGGGGTAGGTGTAAGTATTATTAATTGTTCATTGTATATTTAAAGTTTCATATGCAATTTACCCAAGACTGACATATATGGTAATTTAAATTGTACCTCTTACTGCTGAAACCATAGACTATTAGTTTATGGCTTTTTTCAGACAATTCTGCGTAGATTGCAACATGTATAAAATGCTGCTATTGGAATTTTAACTCTTATGCATTGGGTTCTCAAAGCATGCCCCTCCAAACTTGAAGGAGCTAATACAATTACTTCCTCTTAAACATCAAACTCACATTAACATTGCTTTAACTTAAAAATCAGTACTCAATTTGGGCCCCTTCTGTTTATCTGAATTTCTATCTCCATAGGAGTCCAGTTGTCGCTTGTGAGCTGCTAAAACTGGGTTTGGCCCTTTACAAAAGATGAAAGTACTGCAGTACCAAATATACAAACTTAGGAGCTGGATTATCCTTAGCTTTTTGTTTCTGGCAGAACACTAGTGTATCTTTTAAAAATTAACATTTTAAATATGTTCTGGGAAGATTTTTCTTGAAACACATCGTTTTAGCCTGTACCATTTACAGACTGGAGCAGGGCCAGCTCTACCCCTTTTGCCGCCCCAAGCAGCTCACTGAATTGCCACGAGATGCTGAAGAGAGAGAAAATGCCGCAGAATTGCCGCCGCTGCAGAACTGCCCAAACGGCACACACGGACTGCCGCCCCTTTCTGACTGCCGCCCCAAGAACCTGCTTGGAACGCTGGTGCCTGGAGCTGGCCCTGGACAGGAGGTCATAGATATGCAAGATCTTAATCTGTCATAGATATGCAAGATCTTTCTACACTCCAGCTTTTAAACAGTCTGTCAAGGTTCCTTCCCCACTCTGAACACTAGGGTACAGATGTGGGGACCTGCATGCAAGACCCCCTAAGCTTATTCTTTCCAGCTTAGGTTAAAACTTTCCCAAGGTACAAACTTTGCCTTGTCTTTGAACTGTATGCCACCACCACCAAGCGCTTTAAACAAAGAACAGGGAAAGAGCCCACTTGGAGATGTCTTCCCCCCAAATATCCCCCCAAACCCTACACCCCCTTTCCTGGGGAAGGCTTGATAAGAATCCTCACCAATTTGTACAGGTGAACACAGACCCAAACCCTTGGATCTTAAGAACAATGAAAAATCAGTCCAGTTCTTAAAAGAAGAATTTTAATTAAAGAAAAGGTAAAAGAATCACCTCTGTAAAATCAGGATGGTAAATACCTTACAGGGTACTCAGATTCAAAACATAGAGAATCCCTCTAGGCAAAACCTTAAGTTACAAAAAGACACAAAATCAGGAATATACTTTCCATCCAGCACAGCTTATTTTACCAGCCATTAAACAAAAGGAAATCTAACACATTTCTAGCTAGATTACTTACTAACTTAACAGAAGTTCTGAGGCTGCCTTCCTGATCTGTTCCCGGCAAAAGCATCACACAGACCCTTTGTTCCCCCTCCAGATTTGAAAGTATCTTGTCCTCTCATTGGTCATTTGGGTCAGGTGCCAGCTAGTTTACCTTAGCTTCTTAGCCCTTTACAGGTGAAAGGGTTTTGCCTCTGGCCAGGAGGGATTTTATATATATATATACAGAAAGGTGGTTATCCTTCCCTTTATATTTATGACACAGTCCCTTTGAGGAAGCAGTGTGCCAGACCCCCAAGGAGTCCCACTCTTCCTTCAGAGTAGGCTCAGTGGCACAGAGGCCGCATAGCCTGAACCTCTGGCCTTCAGCATTCCTGTTTTGCACAGTGAGTTCTCCCACCAAATCCAACTGAAGTAGACTCTGGGTCAGAGACTTTTACACTCTTCAGGGCCCAGAGCACCTCAGCAACTATTTGCAGTTACACCCACCAGCCTCTTTAAAACAGAGTACGGTTATAGTAACACAGCTTCAGGATGTCTTTAGGTTAGCAGAGAGAAGCAAAGATTAACACCTAATCTGTATTGGCCACACCATTGCAAAATGCTTTGGAATCCATTTCTGCCTGTGGCTCTCTAGTAATCCAGGTGAGAGCTCAGTGTCTCTCCAAAAGCCAGCTCCTATCCTTGCCTTTTGATACCTTTTGGTCCATTGTCTAACTCCTGCAGTTCACATGTTCTGGAAATTGCCACTGTTAGGTGTTCAGTACTTGGTGCTTCTGCTGTCTTACTGGATCCTTGATTGATATTAGTCAGTTTCAGCCAATCCTGTCATGACCCATTCATTCTACCCCAGACAGTTATGTGATACAATACATGTCTTCTGCCCCAAGTTCAGCTTTCTTAACCCTTTTGCTACCCAGTGGGGTAACAATCCCTAGCCAAGTAACTCACTGCCAGGCATATAATTCATAAAATTTACAGGAAATTCCCATCTCATCACAGTGACGATTCAATACAAATAGGGAAAGTATCTCTAATATGAGCAGTGACTGCTTTAATGAAGCCAGTATGAGAGCTTTGCAAAGGGTCTTGATGATTCTTAGAGTAACTACTCCAATTCCACCTTTTAAGATGAGTTCTGAAAGTTCTACTGCAGTTCCCTAACTTGACACCAGATGGTATAACAGTGACAGCTTATTGTCCCCCCCACACCAGTCAGATCTATTTCCACACCTGGCTACAGCTGTTGAAGTACATGTAAAAGTCCCTTAGACTCATTTAAGCTCACCTGAATTTGGCCCATAATGGGGATCCTGAAAAAGAGTAAAAAGCCACATTTTAAAATGAAGCTGAAACCATCTATAGCTCAAAGCACTCAAGTTAAAGGAATAAAGGAAGACGTTTACTGAAGAACTGTGTTGAGATGTCACCCTTAGGATATGTGACTTTAGCCATGATAATTTATACCATACATGAAATACTGTCTGAAGCAGGAACGATTCATTTCAAATGGAGGGAATGAGGCTCATTTTCACTGTTTGGCATACATAGTAAAAAGTATTTGGCACATTCCCTTCATCGTTATTTGGTCCCAGAAAGGACCATATAAATCTCTCCTTCACCATACTGAATAAGCATGTCAAAATAGTACCCTCGCATACTATCTCCACTAAAAGCAATGAAGTTGTGCTTCTGGACATACGGATTCACTGTGATGAAGGAGAAGTGATACAGACCAATTTAAGAGAACCATCATGGATGGCAAAATCTTACTGTGGTGTTCTGAATGGGGGGTGGGGAAAAATCTGCATAGTGTGGATTAATTTACAATATCCTGTAGCCTGCATTTCAGAAATAGTAGTCACATGTTAGCCATGTTCATCTGTTTAGATGCATTCATATTTTAAAGCTAGTCTAGCTATATTGTACTTGTATGGTGCAGTGTTTCTCATTCACAGAATATAACAATCCCCTGTCTTTGCTTATGGGACTGTGTATGTATAATGTACCTTACAATGTTACATGAATATGAAAACAAATCGAATTATTTATAAGCAAGATTGAGGGAAAATACTTCTCTCTTGCTTTTTACCATAAATCATTCTGCTGGAACTGCTTTGCTCAAACACCTTGAATTTAGCTTGGTAATTCTGCACATTTCTGTATTTCTAATCCTTTGATATGTAGCACTTTTTCTGAATTTTATTCACACTTATTTGTGATCACAGGTAGGAGCCATTTTCAAGTATTGTTTTGAAATAAATTATAATATGACATGGGAAATAAAGTAAGCTGGCTTGACGCTTCGAATAACCACAGCCAATTCCATTTTCAATCTAAATCAAGCTGTCAAAGATAAATGAACAAGTTAAAAGTTTGATTAGTTTTCAAGTGGTATTTATCATTCTCAGCTGTACTGATTTGGTAGGTATATTTCCAACAAATTTAGTAAACATTTTCCCTTCCTAAAGAGCAAGACTCATATATACGTGACTACCATATAACTACCTTTTTGATACAAACTATTGATAAAGACTCATCTGAGAGAGAAAAAAACTTAATAGGCTTCCCATATGTAAATACTCTTGGAAATTGATTTGATTTCCAAGTACCATTTAAAATGAGTTAGCCAATATTCTGAAACTGCCAGTCAATAGATTATTCTTGGGTCTAATGTACTATCTCTTTTACGATCCACGTGTCTGAAGTGAAATCAATCAATATTTTGAGAGATCCAGTTGTGTTTCAGCATAAGTCATGGCAAACATTTTTCCTCCATTTCATTATTTATTTCCGTTTCTTGCTTTAGGTGAGACTACTTTGATAGCCTCTTTCCAAGTAGAAAGATAGCTGAAACACATCATTTTAGGCAAAACCCTTGTTGCTCAGATACCTAGTCAGCAAAATGGGGATTGCTCACATTTGGATTCAGTCTTACAAAGTGGTGGGCACTAGTCCTGAACCTCTCCATTCTCACTGATGTTGATTGGAGTTGAGTGCTCTTAGTACCTTGCAGGAACAAACCCTTAGTGATCATTTTCCAAAGAGGGGACTGGCTAGACAGCTGGTATGCTGCAACTGCTGCATGCTACACTAATCATAACTGTCTCATTCTTTCCTTGTGCTCCCCTTGTCTGTTTGGTGTATTCATCTGATGCTACTCGTCTTGTAGTTAGGCCAAGTTTTTCAAGGTGGGGACCATCATTGTCTTCTGAATGTACTGTGCCTAGTACAAAAGGGCCCTGATTGGAACCTATAGGCACTATATGCAATACAAATATAATAATGATATCCTTCATATTTGCATTATGAGCAGCTTTAAGAGGATAGTCCTGTATTTGTTTCTAAATCTAGGTGTAAGACTTGTAACACTTAAGAGTGTAATAGTAGTAATAATCATGATACGTAGCTCTTCTGTAGTGTTCTTAATCCATAGAACTCAAAGCGCTTTCCAAAGGAGGTAGTATCCCCATTTTACACCTGGGGGAACTAAGGCACAGTGGTGAAGTACCCAATATCGTAGAACAGACCAATGGAAATACCAAGAATTAGGCTGAAAATAATACTCTCTAGAAAAATGATGTGTACTTGGCAATTATTGTCTGCTTTTCCTGGACCCTCAATTGTCACTCAAAACCTCTGTCATTATTCACAGTGGGCCTAACTGTTCTCATTGAAACCAGCAGTGAGTGCTTTGAAAATCCACTAATGTGCTGCTGCTGCTATATCCAACTTTCTTTAAAACCTCATTTGCCTTAGCAAGCATATTAAGCATCTTTCCTAATGACCATTTTACTATCTGAGATCTTGCTGTAGGATAGGCTGCTTTTTATCCTTGTCTTTCAAAGAATAACCTTGCCTAAAAGCATTCCCAAATTCAAAGCACAATTTTAACTAGTGATTTCAGGGTCCATCACTTGCTTAAGCAGTATTAACAATTCTGCTACATTGTTTGCCTTATTGGGCTAGCTTCAGGGGTTTAATAGGTCACAAATACTGTGTATGTAGGGAAAAGGAAAGCATTGATTTTTGCTCTGCAGTTGATGTTTGCCTTGCTTTTTCAGCTTCAGTCTAACCCAAGTAGGATGAGTGAGGGAATACAGAGCTTTGGGTTCCATTAGGAATTAATTTTTAAAGTTTACAAGTTCAGTTTCTTACATTTCACTTACAACCTCTGTAGAGATCAGAATGATTTACAGTCACCGTTGGACTTAAGACTGATTCCCAGAAGTTGAAGTCCAGTAGTACTTCTATAAACCACTACAATAATATTTTATTTTTATGGTTCTAAATGTCCTGCAGTGTATGGTAATTCAGATATAAAATAATTAAAGGCAATTAAAGGCCATTATACTAAGGATTACTTTGAGCTAATGATAGACTACTTGCCGCAAGGAAGAATTCTTTCTAAAGTAATGCAGGAAACCTGATAACTGGTTGAAGTAGGAAAAGGAGCTCTTTTAGGGGGAAATAGGGGGAAGCTAAAATTTTGGAGATTTGTGCAGCCTTTAGAGCTGTCATAGTGTCCTGTCACTTTTTAATATTTTTATAACTAACTATAAATACTATTTTATAAGGAAAGGTATTCACAATTGAACACTTCCTCAGAGAACCCATTTTCCTCAAACAGCACTTTCAAAGAAGAGAGAATTATTCTGGGTTTTAAATTTTGTTTTGACCATATTCTCCTCTTTTTTAATTTACAGTTGACCTCCCAGAAGCGAGTCTGTCTTTTAATAAGAAACTTCCCTTTTTAAAATAAAATTCAGTATCCTTGTTGGACAGAGCATCAAGGAGTGGAACCTTTAGGGTCAACTTTTCTAAAGAGCTCTAGGCAAAATTAAGTGCTCAGCAGCTATAATTGGGGCCTCATTTTCAAAAGGCTCAGCAACTAATAGCTTCAATTGTGACACAGAGGGCTGAATTTACCAGCGAGTTTCTGGGTTACAGACAGGCAGCTCCTGCTGTTTATGTGCTGCACAACCAATAAGGCACCCCCACCTGCATAAACAGGAGTCTCCACAATACAAAACTGAGCCAAATAATCTTACTATATCTGAAGGGGATGGGGGCTCCTGGCTCTGACTCCCAAAGTCCTTTCAGTATAGTCCCACATTGCCTAACCCCAGAAGGGGTAGAAGATAGCAATACCAACCATGTAACAGCTTGCCTTGGGCCTTATGGAACATATCCTACCGGGTCAGTATACCAGAGTCTGTTGTCTCCTTGTAGGTGGACGGGAACTGGTGAATGACCTTCTTGGTAGCAGTAGAGCTACTAGCCGCTCTCTCCCAGAGCTCCCCAGCAACGTCTGGAACTTTCTGCTTTTAAGCCTTTATTCCACCCTTAACATAATTGATAGGGCTGGAGAGGCAGGGTCAGGCTTGTTGACAGCAACTCTTTAACCTCTTTGTCACCAGTGTGGTGTTTATATGTCCTATCACACCAACATCCTGGCTTCTTATTTTGGTACCTTGACTGGACTTTTAACGGCCCAGTTGGCGGTGCTGCCCGGAGTCGCCAGCATCCCTTTTCGACCAGTTGTTCCGGTCAAAAACCAGACACCTGGTCACGCGAACTATGTTATAACTTTTATCTTTTTAAGCCTTATATGACTGTGATTTCTGCGAGAGTCATACAACACATAAGATTCTTGAAGCCATTCAGTCTTAAATACATGGTGAGAAGGGGACTTAAGTTTTAAAAATAGAGGATAAGTTCAAAATTAGAAGCAATTAATGTACTTGCTCTAATTAATGTCACTTGCATCACAGCCATCAATGTTGTTAAATTTGTGGAAACACCCTATTTTATGCTCTTAGAATGAGTTTAGATTGATTGGGTGCATTCTGTTCATAACTAAGGAGACATCAGTATAGACGCTTAACTTTGTTCAACAGAGAGACACAGTTTCAGCTCGGGTGACCAGTAGGTGAAATCTCGACACAGTATGGGAGGTAATAGGCGCCTATATAAGAAAAAGCCCCCAATTTCGGGACTGTCCCTGTAAAATCAGGACAGATGGTCACACTAGTTTCAGCCAATGTTAATGTTGCTACATTTAAAATAATATTTTCAGTACAGATTAGCTGGACACAGTTTACTTTAGAACCTTACATTATTGGAATGCTGGTAGTGTATTTAATTCTGTCTATCTTGCCATTACTAAATGATCAACAGTTAATATCTTAATTCAAGCAATAAATACATGCCTACTTCTCATTTTAAAAATACATCAACCACATACAGCATTAGAATACTGCTTTCAGCAAATATAGAACCAGACTCTGGCATTTTTTTTCAGGGCTAGTCATCCTCTTAAGGGTCGGTCTCCATTGCAGCTGGGGGAACCAGCTGCAAAAGTGCGTATGTATCTGTGGGGGTCAGGTGGGCTGATGCAGCATATTCTGTAGCCCATACCACATCCTCACTTCTATTTTTACCAAGCTAGCTAGAGAGCAGCTATCATGGGTACATCTACAATAGCTGCTGTTCATCTCTTGGCTACAATGTACATATATTTGATGGAAAGCCTGGTAGTTAGACTTGAGCAGAGTTGCAGTGGTGCAAGAGGAGATTGGGAAGGGAAGAGTGTCTGAGAGGAACACAAATACCTCTTTGGTTCCTCTGGGGCATACAGAGGGTGCAAAAGCTGCAACATCCTAAAGGGTGAGTTGATTTGAAGAAATTGCAGAATTGGTACCTGAATGAAGACTTTAGAACTTAGCCCATATCTACTTATAATCTTTCATTACTGAAAGAACCAGCACTGACTGCAATGATGGGCACCATAATTATTCTGAATCCCTCATTTCACAGACAGTAGGTGAGAAAGGTTGTGATCCTATATCTTTTTATTCTTATAGGATGTATTCATATTGTTATGCACATGGATTGCCATTCAGTTCAGGTTATTTATTCATCTGCATGGTAAACATGTCACTGGACAAGTCAATTCAGATTACTTTTATAATGACGACTTCATCAGTCATTAACATCGGGAACTGTCTGTGGAAATACACATTTTGTTAATAAAGCTGCTTTTACTCAAAATCAACCCTGGTGTCCTGCTTTGAGGTAGCAGCGCTGATTGCGTCCCCTATGCAGACTACCCTGATCTTTGCTTTTTACCTTGTGGTTTTGTGCACAACACTCCTCACCTGTGCTTTGCAGGATCAAGTCCAATATGTTTCATCACACAGCAAGCAACATAACGAGGTGCTGGAAGCAAGATCATGTGAATGGTAGTAATGTTTTCATTGTCCATTGTCCGGATTCCATTACTATTTTTTTCTCTGCTTGTCACATTTCTATAGAAATGGACTAATTCGCTATTTGCCTTTGAATTTACTCTTAAGGCACCTGATACAAAAACAGTGAAGTGTGTTTAGGCTCTTTGAAACATCTAGGTTACTGGGGATACTCAGAGTCTTAAACACAAGGATTAGACTAGTCACTCTCCTAATAACTTTACATCATCTTATTTGAAAAGTCATGGTCATACGAGTGACTACAGGAAGGGAAGGATGCCACAAAAAGATAATTTGTATTAATCTGCCAACCTAGATTTGAACTAGAATTTATCAATGGTGGTGAAAGGTGCAGTTCAGTGCAGTCTTATATATTGTGTCGAGGAACACATGCAGAAGAGAGATGAACAAGTGCCAAAATGGGTACAAACCAGTACTTTAGGGTGGAGCTGCTTAGCCAGGTTGTCCTGTCACCAGGCCGCTCTCTGTCAGATACATTCTTCTGCAGCTCTGCCTCTCATAGAGGATGATGTGGCTTGAAACAGCCAGTCCACAAAGGGCAGGTTTTTTCAGGTAAGTCTGCTCACCTTGTCATATGAACGAGTGAGGAGATGGTGCCTTAAAAAACTTAAGTGGGAGAAATACACATTGTGCAATGTATGTGACCACTTTTATTGTAACCCAAATGAAATAAATCACATTTTTTCCAATTAAAATGCAAATAATGTTGATAGAACCTCATCATATACTGATGTCAGAGGAAGTAAGACTTCTAAGTTCTCACTATTTGAAATTGTCTAAGTCAATAAAAACTGTTCATCCATGAAGGATTTGAGTGTTAACACGGTTTTATGTGAGGCATAAAGACAACCTTGCTTAACATTTTATTTAAATAAAATACTCTTTATGTGAAAATAAGCAATACTGTTTGTGATTTCCTTGCAGCTACTTTAAAACAAAATGATTGCTTCTCCTCTGAGATGGAGTTTTTCAAACACTAATGTTAATTGCTAATCCCTCCAAACTGGGAATAATTTTAAATTTCATAAAGCACTTTCCCCACAAATACAAGAAATTTCATTTGAATGACAGGGAGGAAATGGAAAAGAGATTAACAGAGACTCTTATCACTGTAAAAAGAAAGGCTATTCTCGAATCCCACTCATCCTTTCCTTTGCTAAGCTTTCATCATTGGTCCATAGCTGAGCCTTTGTTTGCAATTATAGCATATTTAAAAAAGTTTAAAGTGAGGAGACCTTCTTCACTGGTGTGTAATTACATATTTAGGGATACTGTGTTCTTTCTTTCTTTATTTATAACTCCTTAATGTAAACATAATAGAGGGATAGCCTACAAAGGAAGAAAGTGATGTTTAAGGAGGTCTCAGTGGGAGTCTTAAAAAATGATGTTTTGGCTGGGGAGTCCTTTTCAGATTACAAATGTAAGAACCAGCATTTTAAATTCTAACAACTGATTCTGGGTTACTGCATAGCTGAATCATTGGCACGAAAGCCAGGTTGTTTCGAGCTTCAAGTAGCTCTGTGAGCAAAAGGAGACTAGAGGATGCATAAACCTCTGAGTGGCATTATTTAGAATTAAAAAACATGAGATACCCCATGTGGCAAATTTTAATCAAGTGCAGAAGATTAATAACAAGATTTTAAGAAATATGATAAAACTGTGTGCATAAAAAGGTGAAGTTAATGGGGAAACTTGTTCAGAGATGCCCTATTTATCTATCTTGGATACCATTGCAATGAGATATCTATTATAAAAGATTCCAAAGGGCATTATATAATGTGCTCATGGTAGAATTCAGTCAGCTCTGAGATGGCACATAGGAGTTTTATAAAGATCTGCACCTACTGAAGTCTTTGGGAAGTTTGTCATTGACTGTAATGAGAAGAGAACCAGGCTCCCAGTTCACAGATAATGAAATAAATGAGGCATATCTTTCATAAAAGGCAATGTTATGCAATTCCTACAAACCACTTAACTGTTGTGATGTCATCTTAATCTTGGAATTTTGTCCTTTGGAGTCTAATACAGTGCCATCCAAGTATTGCTTCCATTACACAAGCATTGTTCTTTCAGATAATCTTCCACCTTATTCACTGAAGAATCGTTATTCAAATAGGATGTTTCCTCTAAAAGGTGAGGAATAGTGGGAACAAGCACCTAACCTCAGTGCCCTTCCTTATAGTAAAGATGTGCCTGTCACAATAACCACAATTCAGCAGATCCTGCAGAATCCGAGGTATTTATATTAGGGTGGGTGCATTTATAATATTTCTAATCAGATTGGAACTTTCTTAAATCCAGGCTGTGCAAAATCTAATAGCAGAGTGAGGATTTTTTCATTCCTTTAAAAAAAAGGATGCAGGCAATAAAGTGAAGACTCTCTAAGATTAAAATTAATCCAGCATCTTATTACCATATTTATGTATTTTCCACCAAATCTTTGGTTCATTTTAAATATTATGATTTTTTTGTAGATTAAATTGCTTTACAATGTTAAGAGCAGTGCTGAATAAGCTTTGAAATAACTCTTGCTAAATTGATAAGTTCAGGGTCTCTAGTGAAGCTCTCCAAGTTTTACTGGCTTACACCTGATTTGCTCTAATAAGGGTTATGGGAAAAGAAAAACTATTGAAACTTCCATTTAGAGATGCCTGGCAACAGACAGGTAGAAAAGACTTCGAATTACTATTTTTCATTACTGAGAGCCCCCTTAGGACTAAACTGGAAAGAATTCTGTCTGCCCCAGATAAGAGTCTCCCAGCATTTAATGTGCCAATCAGTTGCGCTCAGCAGCCTAGAATCATCATATTGCAGCTATTGAATACTTCCAGACCATATGCTCAGAAGGATAGGGAATGTGATATGTGTCACACTTTCAAAGAAGGATGATGAAGAGTATTAATATGCTGATGAAGAAGAAAAAATAGAGTGAAATCTGGGGGATCCTAATATACCTGTGTTATAAAGCCTGACAGATATGCTGCACCAGCTATGCCACTTCATATACATTGACATGTTTGAGTTAGCATAAGAGCCGTCTCATACTAAATTTCTCAGATCCTCTCTTTCTCTTCACCTGTCCTTTATACTATCCTGTAATTGCTTTTTTTATGAAATAAAGAGTTAAATCGGACTGAAAATACCTGCAAGGAAGCCTGTAACAACATCCACTGGGTATCCTAGAAATGTGATTGCATGCGTTCTGTATCTAACTAACTACCTTGAAAACAACTGCCTAGGGTTGAACCAGGTATTGCCTCATTACCATTTGCTGCCACAGCTATAGCTTGAAGAAGGAAAACAAAAGGAGATGAGAGAGAAAAAAGTGAGAAGAAAAACAATATTTTTCTTGCTGTGTCATGCATCTTCAGTTTCAAAATTTCCTCCTTTATGAAACGAAATGCAATTAGCATGTGTCATGATGAGCAGATAAATGAACAGTACCTCACAACCAGTTATACATATCTAGAACACACACAATATACTTCATATTGCATCTGATCCCTAGTAGCCAGACTTTCTGGGGTCTATTCTCAGAATTATTGTGCAGATAGAAATTTAGGGGCAAAGAAAAACCTGGTATAAGCAGCTAAAACTGCATTGATTTCTGCTTACACCAGATCTAAATTGGACTCAGTTTTCAAGTCTTCTTCCTCGTTCATCTTCAGCCTCATTCTGAATTGTAAATTAGAGGAAGAGAAGCGTCCTGTGGGAAGACTTTCAGATTAATGGTTTAAAGCAACAAAAGAAAATGTTTGGCAGTGGCCTGCACAAATGAGATCCTTGGAATTGAATAAGCACTTTGATGACAAAATGAATTCTGGGGAAGTCAAGGAATATTTTTTGTCAGAGCTGGCCACAGCTGACACTTTACATTATATCCATGTAATTAGTGTTCTCTTCTGATACCAGTAGACTTTCATTCTGGAAATATTTGTCTATTAATCCTGTTATAAACACACTGTGTTTGCCCGGATTGTGATGCCTACAAGATTGTGCAACACACTGTTCTAGATATTGTGCTCACATCAAAACCACAGGCTCAAACAGCCCTCAAGCCCTGAGGTTTTCAAATTCTGGATATAGATCTGAATTTTGCAATTTGTGCCCATCTCTAGTTTGTTCTGTTAACAAAAGACTCAGATTAACCATATGCTTATTTGCTCTCAGAAAAATTATGGGATCATTCATATTTGCTGCTGCTAATGCTATTAATTTTGGTTTATTAGTATTCATTTATTTAATTTGTACTTTGGTTTATTCCAAACTGAGATTGTTCAATAGTTGGTCATTTCACTTTGCATTATGTGAGTATTCTTTGGTCTCAGTCTGTACTGGGTAGCTCTCCCCAAGTTACACTTTAGTTTCAGGTTTGAATGAAACTAAAATTGCAGCCTGAAGCTCATTAAGTATTACCAGAACCTCCTAGCTGTACATCAAGACTGTACAAAACTATAGATTTTATATGAAAGTGCAAACATATACTCTGAGATAGGATTCAGTCAAAATAGTGTTCAGCTTCACACAAAAGATTTGGGATTTTTAGGGAGTATTTTGACTGTATTGGTCTGAACGTCAGGTTTGTATCACAGGATTGCCAACCCCAAATGTGCAAAAATCATGAGTCAGGCTCACCACAAATCATGAGATTGGTTTTAAAATCATGAGATTATGTAAAATAATAGATAAGGTGGTCTTCTTATTTGCCTTCTGTTTTTTTGAGCCTTTAGGGTGCACTGGGGTCACATTTTGAAGCTTTCTGCACAGTCACAGGACTAGAAACTTAATTTTTCTTAAGAATGAAGGCTGAAATCATCACATATCCACTTGACTCCAGGAGCTGGGGCTTTAAGGAAAACAATAGTTAGCATGAGACTCATGACAAAACCGTGAGAGTTGGCAACACTGGACCAGTCAAAACCTGGAACCAGTCAAGTTTTATGGATTTTTTTTGGATTTCATCCACAGTATTTCATAGAGGTCTATTCCAGACAAGTATGCCCCTTCTGCTTCTTTAGACGTATAATACAATTATTAGACTGTCCCACGTTATTTTCAGTGATCACGATTGCAATGTTATTGGTTAAACCAGATTAATGCTTCTGTAGTATTTTTGCAAAAGAGAAGCACAATGACTTCAGATAAACATATCCTGTTGCAAGAGGGCATGACACTAGCAAGATGACTGAGGAAATAACTTGACTCTTCCACCTCAGATTTTCTTACATGGCCTCAGCATTTGTTTATAAGAATGTTTATCCAGTGATCTGTTTGCATAGGGTATTTTCAGTTAAGTATTTTCAATTAAGTCTGGGGCTGATACAGAGATCAAATAATACCACCAACATAAAGTCTTCCCTTTCAAACAGTATACTTATTTTCTTGCCTGACGACAGTTTAGGAAACGTGGGTTTTTTTCTTTGTGTTTCTTCCCCACTGTTTCCTTTTCTTTCAGATTAAATTCATGATTTTCAAGCATTGAACATGTATGAAAAATAGCAGCATGGGGTTTAACCTTGCACCCCTTCTACTAACTTAGAAAATTACCATTTCCAAAGGATGGACAATATGAGATGGACATTACTAATTGTTGTGAGATTCATGTAGGTTTGGATGAGGGAATCATCTGAATTTCTTGATGTGTACTTTGCAACGTCATCCACAAGCTGTTTTTTTCACCAGATGGTTCTTAGGCATGTAAAATGTGTAGTTCCAAAGAGTCAGTTCCTTCTCCTCCAAGCATGTTTGTTGTTCTCACTGTAATTGGCTCAGGATTTTACTGTTTTACCACTGGATTGAGCCTGTTGAGTACAGCGCTGCACTGCTGTGGTGTGAAGCTAATGCTCTTCATGAAGCTCCTCGATGGGGGAGCATCCCTACTAGTACACCTCTTCATGGTATGCACCCTGCTTCTTCCTGAAAACTGGCCTCACTCTGTGGGCTTGTCCAGTGAGATCCAACCCCCATCCCCCTTTGGAGCTTTGGGTAGCCCTGGAAGAAGAGAGAGAAGTGTATGCACTCCCCTGGATGCTGGGACTTCAGTGCTGCCTGGCTCTTGTGCCTACATAAGAGCCAAGCAGAATCTAGCCCTTGGCAAGAACGCACAGTGTGAGTTTTGTTTCATTCTTCTGTAATTAGTTCTTTAGGAAGGCATTATGCAAACCGCAAACTGTGACTTGTGAGCACAGCTTCAGTCCTTTAATGCACATGGGTTGACACCATTTCCTGGAACAATGTTAAGGGCATTGAATTCCAGTCCTGAACAATGTAAAAGCAATTCATGCTGCTACTGGAAATGGCAAACATTCACGTCTTGGCTGGATTCATACTGTAATAAAAGATTTATAGTTTTGTGGGGGAAAAAACAGTTTTTATCCTTTTTGAGCTAGCTAAAAAAATACCTATCTCCAGATTTCATAGTTCTGGGCGAAAAGAAAATACAACAGTTGTCCCTCCCAGATCCTTTGAAAAACATTTATTTATATAAAATTCATTATGCTGCAAGCAGTACCATTGATTGCTCTTATGTGACCTGTAGTTCAGGTCACAGTTCAGGTCACTACAGTTTCTAATTCTCTTCTCTTAGAGAGAGAAGGTGGGTGAGGTAATACTGTTTAATGGGCCAACTGCTGTTGGTGAGAAAGACAAGCTTTCGAGTATACATAGAGCTCTTCTTCAGGATTGGGAACTTACTCAGAGAGTCACAGCTAAATACAAGATAGAACAGATTGTTTACCATAAGTAGATTCCTATGTGACCTTGAACTTAAGTCAAACTTGGCTACATCGAGTTAGGCACCTAATTACTTATTTAGACATCCAAACACAGTAAATAGCCTGGTTTCCAAATGTGCCTAACCACACACATTCACCAGCTTCAGCTCTAGGACACTGCACCAGCTTTTCCCCTTTCAAGTACATAAAAATGTTAAATAAATGATAAACAATTACAATAATTCAGTTATGCCCTCAACTGGAGGGAATCTGAGGGTCATCCCATTAGCCACCCAGAAACTTGAAGGACTTAAAGAGGACTTAAGAGAACCTGAGATCTTTGTAGGAAAACTACCCTAGAATATTGTGAAGGAGCCTCCCAGAGTGATCTTATTTCGTTGTGTGTTTGTTTGGTTTTTTTAAAATTGACCATTTGATCACTGCTCCACAATTCTGTGGTGTTGTAAATGTGACACCTTGCAGTTTTTTATTTTTTGTGTTCATTTGTTACTCTTCTGCTCAGAGCTTCATAACGGGGTATGCCACGCTGTCTGGAGTAGCTCACAACTGAGTGCCAATCTCGGGTCAGGCTGTTAGAAAACAGGGCAGATACCCCAAACTGGTGGTAGATTCTATAATTAGATTTCACCAAGCCAGTAACAAATGTGTATTCCTGGATTACTATAGTATTCTTACCATGGAGTCACAGTCTCCTTAGGCTCTCCTGTTCATCTTGCAGTCCAGACAAACTAGACTTAATGATAAAAGGATATTAAAACCAAAAAAATCACACCACATCAGGTAACTCCCAATCCCAAAGGAAAGGTCACTTATCCCAGGCCAATGGATACTCTCAATCTTACACCAAAAACAACATTAGCAGCCAATTTATTTAGTAAACTAACTAAAGGTGTATTAGCTAAGAAAAAGAACTGAGAGTTATTGAGAGTTTAAAGCAGGTAAAATACATTAACAGGTGAGTCCAAGTTTGTAAGTCCAAAGTAAAAGCAGAGATGTAGTGGTCTGCTAGTTTTCCATAAATCTCTCAAGGTTACCCAAAATAACTTTGGGGATCTCTGTCTTGTATCTGAAACACTCCCTGAAAGTGTCCAAACAGCTCAGAGATACAGGATCATTCCCTGGATCCATTCTTATAGCTGTCTTCCCCAGAAAGCATTCTGGCAAGTGTTTCCATCACATCAATGGCTTTTCCTCTGTTGACTAAATGCAGAGTGGGTCTGTGGATTTCCCCCCGTCAATCACAATGACCAATGCTTTGAAGTTCGCATGCTTCTTCATTGACAGTTCCAAGGCTCCAATCTCATTTAATGAGCAATCCAAGTACAGAAATATACACAATGCATTTAGTTACAGCAATCCAAACAATCTTTCATTAGTTTTCATGAAGATTATACATCAGGTACATTCACATCTTAGTACTAACACACTTTCACCTAGGGTTATCTAATTATAGGATATACATAATGTATGTAATAGTAAACAACCAGTTATAGGCAAGAGAAGACAATAACATTAACATTTCTTTGATAGCCACACATAAGTTAATTGTCCTATACCTCCTAGCCCACTTATCATTTTTGATATTCACACAAAAATGACTTGGCTTATGGCTTTGATTTTAGCTGGCAACCTGCTAGATAGCATCACAGGGTGAATTAGTGTTCAAAGATTATAAATGTCTAATAAAGATCAGTAGTAGCACTAAATGTGATCTAAGATTTCCTCCAAGCCCCAACCAAAAAGTAACTTGAATCCACTTTTCAGTTCTGCATAGTTCTCATTTATGTTCAATGACCTGCAAGAGGCAAATGAGATGCTTTATTTTTCTGCCCAGGCACTCTGCCCACCACTTATGGCTCAAGTAGTTTGGGCAATGGAGGGTTTAGCATCAGGGAATACCTTTCTATGGAAGTCAAGACTAGGACCCATTGTTAGTCTTTCCTGCTTTCTTTAAGTCACTTACCTAAGTGTGAGACAAGCAAGTGTTTGTGATGTCAAGTGAAATGATTAAATAAGTCACTTTCAACTCTGCAAAACAGCCGTTTTAATTGTGAATGCTATTCCAGTATTGGGGAGGGTGGTGCACAGACACACATAGGGAACAGGGTATATACATTGCACACAGATCCAGTCTTTCTTTTTAGGACACTGGTAAGTATTTGGGTGGCTGGAATAGACCCTGAACAAAGAGAAAACAATTTAAAAAAATACATATAGAATCAGCTTGCAAAGCATGGACTTACTGGGACAATGGGCTGTATCTTAGGGTTTGTCTACACAGCAATTAAGCGTGCAGCAAGCCTTGATGTGACATATACCACGCAGTAGGCTGCTGTGCACTGACTGGCCACATGGACCGTGCTACCATGCAATAAAAGTTCCATAGTGCACTTTTACGTATCAGAAGGGTAGCCATGTTAGTCTGGATCTGTAAAAGTGGCAAAGAGTCCTGTGGCACCTTGTAGACTAACAGACGTATTGGAGCATAAGCTTTCGTGGGTGAATACCCACTTCGTATGCATCCAACGAAGTGGGTATTCACCCATGAAAGCTTATAATCCAATACGTCTCTTAGGCTACAAGGTGTCACAGGACTCTTTGCCGCTTTTACATATCAGTACATCAAAGCACACTACAGAACTTTTAGTGTGCTCTAGCAGGCTCCACATACTGAGTTAGTGCATGGCAAGCTAGTGTCCTGTAAGCTCGCAATCTGGCTTGCCATGCACTAACTTGCCATGTAGACAAGCCCTTAGTCTGAACTGAGTATTATGAGTCCAATTTTAGTTATTTTAAAAATCCCATAAACATTCTGTACCCTACACTAACATTAACACAGATAAATTCATTTGATATTTGTGGTTGTTTTGATGAGTTTCCTTTCAGAAGTTAGTTATATTAAGATACTAGATTGCTGGTGTTATCTTCTTCTCTATTCCACATGACAGTATCTGAGCACCTTCCAGTAGTGCAGTAGGCAATGTCAATTACATCTGTCAAATGTGTGTTCTCTCATCCTCTCCCCGGGGGGAGAAATGTGTGCAATGGAGTGCAATTTTTTGTTTATAACTTGTATACACATGTTGCTATATGTTTATGTTAGAGAAAGCAAAATCAAAGAAGTGTGCCTTGCACTTGGACTGGAAGGTGGTGAGGTTTGTAATGATCCTTAGCACCTGGTCTCCCGTTCAATTCCACAGTCTTGGGCTGCCCCCTGAGAAAACTCTGTCTTCTCCACAAATGAGCTTCACTCTTATTCTAGAAAGTTCTTCTGTGCCAGAGGAGCCAAGCTGTGAACCATGGTTTTCATCCCAGAGTTTTAGTCCATCTTTTAGATCTGGGCCTAGGTCATGGAACACATTGAAGATAAGGACAAAGATGTTGCACTTGACTCTCTATTCTATGGAAATCCAGTAGAGAGAGTGGTGGACAGGTTTGATGTAACCACAGTAGCCAGGGTTGCTGAAGATATCTGCTGCAGTGTTCTGTACCACTTGGAGTTTCCTAAGGGTTGACTGCTTCATTCCCAGGTACACTGCATTGCTATAGTCCACCCAAGAGTTGAAAAAGGCATGAATAACTGAGGCAGGGTCATCATTTGCTGGGATGGGATGGAGTCCTATCTCCTAGCCACCTGGAGGTTCTGTAAAACATTACTCGTGATGATATGTGAGAGTTTAGTGCCTGTGAGGAATCCAAGAGTATTCCAAAACCACAGACTGAATTGACCAAAAATGGGTGGGTACTGTCAACCAAAGGAGACTGCACTGTGGATGCAAACTCTTCCAAATGCTTTCCTCTGTTTACCACCCTAATCTCTGCCTTGCTTGGGTTCAGCTTCAGCCAGTTCCTCATCCATGAGCTGAACTTGTTGAAGAACTGGGCTGTCTTGGTGATAGTGATGTCATATGTGATGAAGCACAGACAGAGCTATGTGTTATCTACTTATTGCTGGTACTCAATCCCAGGTCATCTGACCAGTTCATCTAGTGGCTACATGTATATGTGGAATAGTTTTTCTTTCCTAATATAGTCTGTGTTGTAATGTGTTTATTTAATATAATAGTACAATGCCCACTTTGGTATGTGCCCATTAGTAAGGCTAAGATTTAGTTACGGGTATTTTTGGTAAAAGTCATGGACAGATCACAGGCAATAAATAAAAATTCATGGCCACTGACCTGTCCATTACTTTTACCAAAAATACCCCTGACTAAATCTCTACTTCTGGGGTCCCACTGCTCTGGAGGGCTCCTGCTGGAGGGGACCCTGCTCCAGTGCTGGGGGTTGACTGCCCCCAGCTGCTGCTCCCAGGGACAGCCTCTGGGTGCCCCTGGGGCCGCTTCTCCAGCTGCCTGGGGACAGCTGCTGCTTGGGCAGCCCCCAGGACACCTTTAGGACCACTGCTCGGGTGCTTCCTGGAGTCAGCCACTGTTCCGGTGGCCCCAGAGCCAGCTGCCCAGGGCCACCGAAGCAGCAGCCGGCGCAGCTGGCCTCAGGGCAACCACCAAGACCACTGCTCAGGCGCTCCCCAGGGCCACCCCCAGGACCACTGCTTGTGGAGTCTCCAAGACCAGCCACACCGGCTGCTGATTGGATGGTCCCTGGAGCCAGCTGCTGAGCAATGGCCAGTGTGGCTGGCCATGGGGGCGCCCAAGCAGCTGGTCCTAAAGTCCGCCACACCAGCAACCGCAGAAGTCATGGAGATCATAGAAACTCACAGAATCCATGACTTCTGTGACCTCCATGAAAGAATTGCAGCCTTACCCATTAGGAATTGATTTGCTTTTGAGAACAACATCACAACAGCGTTAGAGCCAGCCAACTGTAACTTTACATTCAAAGGTACATGTAAAATAAGTATTATTTTTTCTTTTACATGTTTGGGAAGGGGTATTCTAAGAACTTGAGTAATTACAAAGTCATGTTTGCAAAAAGAAAAGGAGTACTTGTGGCACCTTAGAGACTAACCAATTTATTTGAGCATAAGCTTTCGAAAGCTTATGCTCAAATAAATTGGTTAGTCTCTAAGGTGCCACAAGTACTCCTTTTCTTTTTGCGAATACAGACTAACACGGCTGTTACTCTGAAAAAAGTCATGTTTGGATTTCCTTGGGCTTAGGTGTAGTGATCTTGCAAACTCACATCTGCAAATAGTATTTGATTTGTTCTATCTTTTAACAAAATCTGCAGAAACCAATACCCATTATTTCATGGCCCTATCCTACAGTCCTTATTTCAGTTGGAGTTTTGATTGGCTGAAGAATACAGGATCTGGCCTTAAGTCAAAGAGTTATTACCAAATCTATCAGCTGTACTGCGAGTTACAAATTAGTCAAAGCATGTATTTGCTCTGTAATTTCATGCAGCTCATGTAAATATCATGCGATAATATAATATATTAGTAGAGACATAGAGCTACTGTGTGTGTGTGTGTGTGTGTGTGTGTGTGTGTGTGTGTGAAAAAGTATTAATGGTTTAGTTAACCCTTGCCAAAGATTGTCCTACTATATACTGAGGTAACAGCAGTTATATGCAAGTTCAATGCAGAGCTCTGGGAAGAGAGATTTAGGAAGGAACATCATAAGCACTTTTATTAACAGCTTCCATTGTAAAATGACGTTAACATCTAAGGAGTATTTTCTCATTCTACTGCGCAGGGATTTATGTGCCTAATTCCTATTAACCCATCAATCCTTACTCATTGAGATAAAAATATACCCCTCTGTATGGATTATTATATTAAGCCATATTACATACAGCTTAGATTTATTTTATGAATATGTTGAATTCAAAAGTCAGCATTTAGTTTCCAGATAATGATACATGTCTCGCATCAGATATATAGGCATTGCTGAACTAAGTTGAAGGGGTAACACTCTGATAATCATCCATTTTTATTTTAATAGTTTCTTTTAAGTCATTCACAATTCTTTTTCAAGTATGGGGGGGGTGAAAGGAAGGAAAATGGAAAGGCTGTAAAGAGTGGAATTAGACATTAGCAAGCAGATTAGGCCATTGAAATTCAGATGACCTGGTGCAACAAGAAATGCTTATATACTGTATCTGCCCACATAACTCTGGAATTTTCCATCTGAAGATGTACCTAAGGGTAGGTCTGCACTTTGAGCTGGTGGTGTGATTCCCAGCCTGAGGAGACATACCCATGCTAGCTCTTATTGAGCTAGTGTACTAAAAACAGAATGTAGCCCCAGCCGTGTGAGTGGCAGGAGGGGCTAGCTGCCCTGAGTACATACCCAGCAGCTTTGATAGGCATGTGTTCAGGGCTGTTAGCTCCTCATGCTGCTATGACTACATTCTATTTTTAGCACACTAGCTCAATGAGAAGGAAAGCAAGTATGTGTCTCCTCAAGCTGGGAATCTCCTGGCTCAAAGAAGAGACCCACTCTAACTCTTTGATGAAGACAGACCATAAAACTATTCTTGCAGGCTTTCTGGTCTGTGAGCAGCATAATTAGAAGTGATTACTGGACCACAAAGGCTTTGCAGTTTGGGTTCAGGTTGCTGGAGTACCCAAATGCTAATTCCTTCTCCAAACTGTCTGAATTGGCTGAATCTGCAAAATCAGGCCCTCTAGCTGCAAAGAGAAGCACAAGGTGGGTGCAGGGATCTACTCATGTGATCCCTTTGCATGAGTGGGGCCTTTGATTGAAATTGTTGTTGAAAATAGGCTTTATGATGAATTTTCGTGAAGTCCTTATTTCTTTTAAACCAGAAATACCATGGAAAGAAATACTCTTACAGTATTTCAGCCATTCTAGTTTGGTTCTTAAGATTAATAATTGTAGAGGTGCTTAGAAATGTAAAACAATGTGAGGGAAGGAGAGTGGAGTTAATGTTACATTTTAGAACATGAAAGGGTTTGATTAGATTCTAGAAATGGGCTAATATGTTGGAAGAAGTGGATTCTGATATATTCTCAGTATTGTTTAACTATTTCTAATAATTATCGTGTGGGAAGTTGTCTTCCCTTGTAAAGTAGTTTGCCTTTTGTGTGTCATTGTTTTTGCAAGCATGTGGAATCTAATTTGATTGACACATTTAAGCACATTATTGATGCATATTTAATTTCAACATCTCTTTGTTACCATTCATCCAGGAAAAAAGAAATTGTGCAGTGACCCAAATGTGATTGAATCAAAACATTCTATATAAACTGTTGAAGGTGCTAGTTAAAAGTACTATTATTATAATTTACTAAGATGGTTTCCTATATAAATCTCAAATCTTTCACCTGCCATCAGGTGGAAGAAAGCTGCAACAGTGTAACATGTGGAAAGGAGAAATTAGATTGAAGGATTACACCTGTGGCTTTCCACTTGGTTATTCTCCATAAATTTGTACTTCTGTAACATTCTGCAGTGATAATTCTTTGTAGAGATACATGACAAAGGTAGCCTATCTGTATTTTTTTCTTATCTTATGTGGTAAATGCCTTTTTCCCCCCTGGTAAATGTTTTTTTTCCCCCCAGTAGGGATACAAAAAAACCATTAGGCTTGTGTGATGGAGGCTGATGCAGTGACTTTAAAGTCCAAATCTGGGACAAGGTTCATAGATTTATTGTCTGGATTTGCCACTGACTACAAAGCTGATATCAAGTGGTAAGTGGGGCAAAAATTTCCAGTCATAGAAATGCATTGCTATTTGGTCAATGGAGATGAGAGGGGAAATGTCATAATTCCAACCACTTTTCAAGCTTTAAAAAGTTGAAAAACTGCTGTTCTCAAGATGTTGAATATTTAAAAGTACCAAAAAATCATCCTAATCACTTATCTAATTTTCTTCCTCCCTTTTAATTTGGTTATTTATTCATTTCATTTATAACGTTAATGCACAGATAAGCTACGTGAGTTTACACTGCACCACTTGCATTTTTTTTTTGCCCAAAGTAAGGGAGAGAAGCAACAGAGACAGATGTGTGTTTTGGTCTGAATACTCTGTGTGTCTGCCCCATGCAACTCAGCTAGGAGGTTCCAGAACCATACAGAAATAAGTTGTGGTATTTAATGGATATACTCAGCTCAACCTGAGTCTGTATAGGACTTTTTCAGGTCAGGCCCAATCACCTTCAGAGAGCTGAGCCAATCAGAGTGTGCATAGGGGGACAGTGGTATAAATATAAGATAAGAGTGAAAGAGAGCCCTGTGGACTCATTCAATGGCTGATCCATGCAGCACTGGGAGATGGGTCTATTTTGAGGTGTGGGTCCCAAAACTTCAACCACTTTGGATACAGGTGAGCATTAGTCCAGCTTTATTTATTAGGGAAGCCATCCATTAGCATAATGTTTGGTCAACTGTGGTGTGTTTTATGGACCTAGAAGGAAAGCTGAGATGGGAGTATTTGTTACTCAGAGACTGCAGAGCCTGAGGAATTTGTTTAGCTGTTAGCCAACTGCTTTAAACTGGGATTTTTTTCTCAGTTGAAAAGAGAATGGGGAAGAGTTCAGGGAGGTGAGGGAATTAATTTCTTACCTGACTTGGCTGGGTTTATGGGGAAAAGATACTGCTATGTAGTATTAGAGCCTTAGGGCTTGTCTACCCGGAGCAGCATTGTGTACTATGGGGATGTAATTTCTAAAATACGCTATAACCATACCTTGTAGTGTGTATTGCTGCTCCATGTATACATGTCCTTAGAAATCCAGGGAAATAATATTTTATGTACTGATACCAAAACCTTTACCACTTTGGATACAACCTACAGATTTCTGTTTCATCTGCAAGTGAGAACTAGTCAACTACTAGTCAAAGGGCTAGAATGATGCTAAGTGTGCAGATCCCCTGTTTGTTGCTGACAGGGTTCTAATGTATTTGGAAAAGAACTGAACTGCTGCCTTCCTTCTCAAGCTCAGAAGGGTCCATGTGACACATGCTACGTAGTATGGACACAGAAAGACTGAGAAATCATCCATGAAAGTAGATCAGAGATACACACATGTATGTGTGCACGACAGTATAGAAGTGTAAATGTTCTGGTGGAAAACTTTCATTACAAAATTTAAATATGTAACAGCAACAAAGGGGGGGAGTCTGTATGAGGAACACCAATTACTGTCTAATAGCTTTTGTGTAACTGTTATTTATAGTATTCCCAAAACAATTGATGTTATTTTCTGCATGCACAAAATGTTGTTTTATGGAGGGCTGCACTACACTGGGAATTTAAACCAGCATAGCTACACCTCTTGGGGTGTGAAACAGCAACACTGCTGAGAAATGTAGTTATGCCAAACTAACATGCTGTAAGGGTCTGTGGCCTAGAACCTGAGGTTTCAGACCCTAGGATGATTGATTTTCCCCACTGTGCCACCATGCAAAGCTGTGGCCAGGGAGCACTGTGGAGAGTAGATGCTGCAGGAAGTAACAGCCAAGGGAGTCCACATCAGGGCCAGATTAACTCTACTGTAGGCCTGGGGCTATTAGATTTTTGTAATTTAAAATAAAATTATCACAATTATGGCATTGAGGTTATTAAAACTATACTAAACTTATCTTTTAATTAACATAAAGCCATTCTGTGGTTACATTTCAGTCTTAAAACTTGTAGAATATAGTTAAGGTAATTCAAAATAGCCTACTTCTTACCTTAGAACAGCTGTTATATTCGTGTTTCTGGGAGGGAGTTTGGGTGCAGGAGGGGGCTCCAGGCTGGGGCAGAGAGTTGGGGTGCAGGTGAGGGTGCGGGCTCTGGGAGGGAGTTTGGGTGCAGGAGAGGATTCTGACCTGGGACAGGGGTTGGAGCGCAGGAGCGGGTGCTAGGTGCAGGCTCTGGCCGGGAGGCGCTTACCACAGGTGGCTCCCGGCTGGCGGCGCAGCAGGGTTCTCCTGGAGATGGCTGGCTGCTGGCACATCTCTGCGTGCCTCTAGGGGGAGGGGGACAACATGTCTCCGTGCACTGACCGCACCCGCAAGCACCACCTCTGCAGCTCCCATTTGCCAGGTGGGGACGGTGCTGGGGGTGGGGTCAGCGCGCGGAGCTGCCTCCCCCACCCAGGGGCTACAGAGATGTGCTAGCAGCCAGCCACTTCTGGGAGCGGCGTGGGGCCACGGGATGCAGGCCACCTGCCTGAGCCCTGCTGCACCGCTGGACTTTTAGCGGCCCAGAGATTGCGATCGACTGGTAGAGGCTCCAGGATCAACCAGTCGATCGTGATCAACAGGTTGGTGACCACTGAATTATATATAATTATGGATTTATTTTTGTGTGGGCCCCCTTAGCCTGAGGCTGTAGCCCCTAAAGCCCCTGCATTAATCTGGCGCTGGCCAGAGTGACATTACCCTGCAGCCTTCTGACTGGCAAAGCACACTATTTAACTCAGGGATTGCCCAAGGAAATTGTCTGGGTAACCTCACAGACTTTGGCCTGCTGTGACTCCAGATCCTGGCCTGACTCTGACTCTTGCCTCCTGACTCTAGCCTGGTACTGTCTCTAATCTGTGATCTCTGACTCTAGCCTTACTCTGACCCTGATTCCAGCCTGGTACTACCTCTGGTCTGATTCCAGCCTGGTACTGTCCAGTTTCTGACTCTGGCTTGACTCTGACTCCGACTCCAACTCTTGCTTACTCAACCTAGCTCTTGCGATACTGCTGACTCCTGCTCAGTGACAACTGTCCTTGACATGCAGACCCCAGCCCAGCTGTGACTGCTAGGCCGGACCGCCTACGCCCCAGTCCCTTACACATGCAGTGTAGATTGTCGTTGGTCACTTCTGTTGACCTAGCTACCACCTCTCGGGGAGATAGATGACCCACACTGCCCCCTATCGGCATCAGTAATGCCTACACTGAAGTGCTACAGTTGCAGTTTAAGTGTACACATACCCTAAGAAACTATATATTACTCTCTGTTTCAAACTGACTGGGGCTATTGATGCCTACTTGTCAAGGGTTTACATACAATAACCCTGACATTTCACTCGGTGTAATGCTTTCTGAAAAGTCCCAAAAAGACAGCTCTTCGGCGTGTGCTTCAGCAAAGGGTTGAGCTGAGGTGCAGGAAGAAGGTGTGACGGGTTGGACCCAGACATGCCAAACCCACGAAAAAAATGCAGAAATTGGGCTTGTTTTTGGCTTAATTGGCTTGTGAGTTGCTTGTTGGCTAGTTTTTGGCTTGTAGCTTGTTGCAGCTTGTTCTTTTTTTTTTATCAGCTCCTGGCAAGCGGGGGGAATGGGGGGCAAGCAGCAAGAAGGAGCAAGGTGGGGGAGAGAGTCGGAGTGCACAGCGGGCCCATCACAGTCCCAGACTGCACGCCAGGAGGATCTAGTCACATAGAGTGTTGGGATTCTGGGGGATTGGCTTGTTTTCACCTTGTTTTGAAATGGGATTAGCTTGATTTTGGGGCTTATTGTGAAAGTCGGGGTGCGTGAAAGTTGGCAACTGGGGTGTACCCCTTGGGAAGCCACCTGATGTGCTGAGATACCACTGAGTCTATCTGTTCTGCCAGCATGGGCCCCCTTTAACTTGTCTTGCTGAGCCAAGCTATTAAAGCCTCCTATAATACACATGCACACAGGCAGGGCCACACCCAGCTGTAGATCAGCTCTGGGAAGACCCATCTTGTTCCAGCACTCAGATGGCCACCTCCCTTGGAGTGCAGACCCAAAGATATATTATGAAATTCACCTCCTCCCTCAATGTGGAGAGGGGTGTGCACACTCCTTGTTCCCTCCAGACCCAAGTTAGAAATTACAGAAACTGGATTATATTCTAGACAAAATAAATTTTGTTAAGTAAAAGAGGCTGATTTTAAGTGGCAAAAGGGGTAGCAAACAGAACAAAGCTGATCCCTAAGCAGATGAAATCAAACATGCAAACTAAGATAGTTTCACTAAAGAAATTGGTTACAAATAGTATTTCTCACCCTATATATCGTTGCAGGCAGGTTGCAAAGTTTCTGTGGTTCAGCGTTCCAGTTATATTCCTTTTCAGACTGGATCCCGTCTCAGTCTGGACTCTTCCCCTGCCTTCCCTTCTAGTGGCTTTTGCAGTCTTTCTTCTTGGGCAGACAGATCATGGACAGGAGGAGTCCCCTTTGCCTTCATCCCCACCCTTAAATAGGATTTACATAAAGCAGGAATCCTTTGTTTCCCAAATTTGACACCCCCCCCTTCCCTTCAGTGGAAAGGTACAAGAAGTTACAGGAAACATTTAGTATCAGGTCACAAAGACCACCTGACCTCGTAGTGTCACAGATACGTCCCCGGACACCTCCCAGGAGGGAGAGAGATTAGTATCTTCATGTTTTGCTGTTCCTTCCTGATGGCTCATCAAATTTGATGGCCTGTCTTCTAGTGGGTGTCTTCCCAATACACACCCAGTTGTAATTGTTACATAGTCCGTATTTCTAACTTCAGATACAGAAAGGATACAGGCATACAAATTGGATAATTGCATTCAGTAAATCATAACCTTTCCAATGATATCTCACATGAGCCATCTTGCGTAAAGTAGATCTCAGTTATGTCATTCATATAGTAAGCCTATTTTCATAAAGAATATGGAATGACCCCTCATAGAAGGGAAGTGTAATAGAGTTATGCATAATTGAGACAGCCTACCACTACCCATTACACATGCACATCCTGCTGGATAAGATGTCTTTTTCTCTCATGAGATTTTGAAAGTATTTCCATCTACTAATATTCACATTTCACCACAACTTTACTATATTATACTCCAAGCTTTCTGAATGAATCTTTTCTATAGGATCAAGCAGTCTCAACGCTAAAAAGACTAAGGGTCAGATCCTGCTCCCAGCAACTTCAATAGGAACAGTCAGGCCTGGGAAATGTCTTTTGGCAGGCTAACTTTTTCTTTTGTGTAGTATAATGGCATGTTGGAGATTTAGGGTGCCCTACATCTACAATGTGTATGTAGTAGAGATACACATATATATCTACTACATACATATATAGCTTCTGGGAATGTAATGAAGAAGCTGAACAAGTGCTTCTACCTCAGCTTCATTCCCATTGTGTACTCGGTCTTGCCCTAGGCACTGTTGCATTCTAAACTTGTGATACTACTTATAATTATGCTGAGAAAATTTTCCTCCCAATACCCAAAGTTTCAGTGTGTTTAAAGCCAAAGCATTTAAGCCATCAAAATAAACAGATATACAAAAACTCAGAGAGACATAGTGGGTAAGATAATATCTTTTATTGGACCAACTTCTGTTGATGAGAGAAACAAGTTTATACAGAGCTTGAAAGCTTTTCTCTCTCACCAACAGAAGTTGGTCCAGTAAAAGATATTACCTCACCTACGTTGTCTCTCTCCTATCCTATCACCGACACAGATACATTACATGCAGTGTCGTTGCATCTCAGTTATTCATCTGAAATGTACAAGGAATTGCCAGATATAAACATCCAAGACAATTCTTTTTATACACAACTATGTTTAACTGCTCTTGTGCCTTACAGATAAATGAGCTACATGCAGTAAAATTATGTAAGTGATATATTCTATCATTTGGCTATATAGCTAGAGTTGTACACAATTACCAAATTTCATTAATCCTTTCTATCTCGCATATAATGCACACAACAATATACTGCTAGGCATGTTGTAAAGCTTATTTTTTGCAAAATTCAATTTAGGGTTAAATATTTGTCAGTTTCCTTCAAACATACTGAAATGCCACAACAGGAAATTAGGCATTTTGCTGAACTTGTGCCAGTGTGAAATTTTGCCATTTTCCTGATATTTCATTATTATTGAATATCAGCAGCTTTTTTCATGGACAAAATGTTTTTTCAGCCATGGTATTGCCTATTGTTTTTGTAAACCCAGACAAGATGCGTGAGCAATACACATGCATGCATGCACACAATATTACACAGTACATTGATGCCTGGAATGTGTTCTCTCAGTGTTACATGGCAGTTCTATTAATATTGATTATCCAAAACAAAATGTGTCCCAAACTCTCTGCATTTTAAAGACAAATGAAAGAAATACAACTCATGACAATTCATGACATTGTGCTTCCAAGTTCAACCTGAGAGTTTTAGTGTATCTGGTAAACATTTCCATTTTACTACTGACCTTATAACAGGAGACAGTTGCCTTGTCTGTGTTATGATTCACCACGCATAAACTTACAGGGCTGCTGTAAAATCTTTAAATCACAACTCTTCATGGATAAAAATGAATAGTAGAGCAAAAATGCATGGAAATAAAAAATACTATCCCAAGTAAAAGTCATAAAATATAAATTATTCTTTACTAAGCGAGCATGAACTTAAACATGAATAACACAACATATAATAAATAACTTGTTATGATAAATTCCTTATAATAAAAGAATTCCTTGAAAACTTGTGATAAAATGTTCAGTAAAAATGTTCATAAATATTCTTTTCAGCACTATTTAAAAGTGCCTTTTTTCTTTGATAATAATAATGAAGTAAATCAGTCACCTCCAGTGATCTATATCCTGAAGAACAGTGGTTGATAGATGGATATTTTTCACACTTTCTCGCTTCTTATTTACACGATTGAGAGGCATATTAAAGTATCTTACAGAAATTTTCATTTCAAAACAAATTGTGCAAAGTTTTAAAATGGACATATATTTAAAGAAATGTATTCACTAACTATTCTTTCTTGAACTTTTGTAGCACATTTTGCAGGATTTTGTTGATAAAGGACTTCATAAATGCTCTGGGTCCCATCCTGAATTTCATACTTAGGCAAAAACTACCTTTAGAATTTTTTCTTGAATAAAAAGTTCAGCAATTGATCTCTGAGAGCTTAAAATTTATTTAAATAAATGTTCAAGTGAGAAAAATATTCTGCTATTGATGTTATTAGCCAAAACCCTTTTCAAGCGGGTATGTTAAAGGTATGTTGAATATGAGCTTTTATTACTGAATCTGGAAATTAATACCACTGGCCTGATTGTGTGTGCCATATACAGTTAAAACTTTTCTTAACTTCAGTTGGGGTTCTGGGTGCAGCAGTTTTGTGCATCTACTACCCGTTGATTGTCTGGAAGGTTTGAACCCCATGATTCTCTCTATAATCAGCGAGCATCTCTGAACGATCTACTTTACAATGAATGGAGCTATGGACTGTGGGGACATATTGGATTAGCTTCTGGTACATATATTTTAGGTCAGGAGAAGATACATTTGATTCTCTTTAGTCCAGACTCGAACCTTTTGTTTCATAGGTGCATAGAATGAAGGGGAAGGGCACAAGGAAGTGCCCTATCTTTGTGCACTTCTTCAGCAAGGGGGCCCAACTGCACACAATCAAGCCTACGGACTGCTCCTTCCTTACTATGCAAGTTATCCTATAGGGGGTGAGGAGGAGGTAGGGCCATGAAATGTTATGATGTTCTAGCAGTGTTCTCATGTATCCCCCAAAGGGATGAAGCAGTAGGTACTGATGCAGAACCCTTTCATATCTCCCTCTGGCAATGTGCTTCCACAGCACCCATAATGTCGGAATGAGTTTAAAGCCACAATTGAATCCTCACCTCAATCCTAACGGATGTTCTTCTTTAGCACTAATTATTAGCTCCTTCACAGAAAATGATTCTCAGAATAGCCTGACAGTTATGAATATATTGGGACACTTTTGTTCAGCTACTTGTTTGCTTTATGTTCTTGAGTTAACAGCTAGCCTAATAATAATTTTAATCAGAATGTCCCACAATTACAGCTGTCCAAATAAATTATTTTTCTCCCCTGGTTTTCAAAAAAAATTTTAAATTACTTTGGGCTGACTCAAAACAATTTTTTTTCAAAAATTTGAAAAATTGAGAAGTTGACTATAAATTGTTTTTGGTTAAACTAAATGGCTTGTTTCTGAGCTTGTTATAACAGTTTTTAGTGAAACTTGAATGAAAAGTTATTATAAATTCAGAAACTTTTTTTAGAAACAAAATATTTAGACTATTGTGCTTCTTTTTTTTTTTTTAATTGAAACAATTTGGCAAATTCTACACAAATTTGTTAAATATTTGGGTCAACCCAGATCTGCATTTTTCAATTAAAAAAGTTTTAGCCAATTTTTTTTGTCCAGCTCTATTCACAATAGAATTGTTGTGTGTATCACACACACAACTTGATATTAATAATTTCAAATATGGAGTAGTACTGTTACCCACTAGTAGGGTATTTTAAGGGAATTCCTTAATACATCCTCCAAAAATCACAATTTTGGCTGCAATTTTTATATTTATTACTGTTACAAATAAAACCTAAACTAATTGTAACTGAAAGCGATTATAGCCAAAATTTATTTTTCTGTCTTTCATCAGCTGATTTACTGTGTGCATGTTAGCCGTGGTTTGAGGTGTCAATTTCAGTGTTTTGGTGATCATTTGTACAATGAAATGTGAAGGAGTAGAACCACGTGGGTAGAAATCAAAGACACAGATGTATGAACTTTTGCAAGACAAGTGTTAGAGTGCTCGTCACACATTTTAAATGTTTTTATTGGATATTTAGTTTGTGCTGGAGCTGTATGATCACAAATTGAATGCTTTGTAATCCATCAATTGCTATTAATGTTACCAGTTGCTCTCTATTTGTGCTCCTTGAAGCAGACAAAGTATTACAGTTTGCTGAACTGTTCACTAGTATGAACAGGATAGAAGAAAATAAACAAAACATCTGTGTAGTATATACAGTCTTACATCAAAATATTTTATGTGATCTGTGTCCTAAAACATTGTCTGGTTCCATCCAGTTTTTTTTAACCCTGTACATTTTTCTGAATAAATTGAAAAAGAATCTATAATTTCAGTTTAATGACACTATAATATTGGCATCCAGAAGCCAAAGACATATTTTCAACAATGGCAATAGATGTCACGTTCAAGTCTACTCTATTTTTCCTTGCCAATATTATTTAGCCCTTGACTTTTTCAGAGAAACTTTTCCATTTCTAGGCTACTTAATCTATTTCTTAGGCACAGAAAATTACTACAAAATATCTATTCCAAAGCTCTTTATTAAACTATTTTAAAGCTGAAAAAAGGGCGTATTAATGAAAGTTTCCTGAACGTAATATGCTACAACATGCTTTGTACCATAGATGACACACTAAAATTAAATTAGTGCAAGAAAGGGATTTGGTTTCAGGAGATCTTCATTTTTACTTGAATATAAAATGTTCCTTCCTTATGCTTAGAGCATAAAGGGAAAATATGGAGAAAATAAAAGCAAAGCAGACCCACGTTTAGAGTGCATTAGAAAATCATAAAGAGGTATTGTTATAACCTTATTGGAGTCTGTGGTTCTACAGTAATATTCAATCATATGTCATCTACAGTAACTACAACAGTTTTAGACATCTTTAATCTTCTAAATCACTGCAAATTACTGGTTGCATCAGTTCTTTAATTAGGAACCTGACAATAGCAAATGTTCTATTCTTCCAATAGAATTACACTTCTCAGAACATGGGAGGGAGAATTTCTTGAGTGTGGTTTTTCTCTGAAAATTGAGTGTAAAAATTACACCTTACTGAACATATTTGCTCCCTTTTTGTGTTTTCAGTGTCATAGCTGTTCAATTTTGTGACAAAAAAGTAGTACTTATTTGTTTTTAAACCTAACAGCAGCACTCCAGAGACAACAGAATGAGGGGAGATTGATCTGACTTCTGTTCTGGAATCCACACTAATAGAACTTCCAAATTTCAGGGCCAAATTCTGCCTTGCGTTCAAAAGAGGTGAAAGGCAGAATCCTGAGATTGATTGACAAGCTAGAAAGAACCCATATGAACTTGCAGATCCCCAGCTGAGATTGCAGGCCTGGCATTTTTAGAATAAAAAGACCACCATTTTACATGTAAACTGAACAAGTGTGATCTAGAAATCATTGAGCAATGACAGATGGAACCCACAGTGACACCTTTACAGTCACTTCTACAGACACTTAACTGTGCCAAGCATTTCACAGAGAATGTAACTGTAGTGTCATCATTTAATTTGAATTAAATTCTCCCCATGAAATCTAGCCTATTAAAATGTATTTCCAGTGGGCCCCTCTAACTCTTTTGAGAAGCCTACAGTAACGTTCAGATTGTCTGGTTTATTTGTTTTTTATACATCTGCTTGTCGCTCTTCTGTGCCAAAATTCAGTCTGCCGGTATTAAGATGTACTGTTGAAGTTTTGACAGCTTTACATATTGAAAGCTACTGATCCTTTCTCTTAAATCATTATTCTGAATGGAATCGACCTCTTCATTGTAAAAGAGATGATAAATCTTCCTGTTGTCAAGCAGGATTATTAAGTAATTTTCAAATAGAGGGATCCCATTTTGGCCCTGACCCTGCACCATTAAAGTGAATGAGAGCTTTGACATTGACTTCAATGACCCTACGATCAAGCCCTTAGTAATTTGCTCAGTGACCTCTATTTGTATTGCATATATACCAACATTTTTTTCTTATTATAATTTATTATTTTCACATAAAATGTGAAACATGTAAGCAGAACATGTAAGCAGAACAAACATGTAAGCAGAAATTAACAATGAGGGGAAATATACAGTTAGGCCATGATCCAGCACGTTTCTATCTAGAGGTAGATTCCTACACTTGCACAAAGCGCCATTCACTTCAGCCGGGCTTAGTGCAGATGAAGGGATCCACCTACACAGAGCCCATTTCAGGATCAGGGTATTGTTTTGGTGAATGAGGGTTATTTGAAAGGTTTACCACTGTGGGTTATATGAATTAATATCATTTTACCCGTTAAATTCAAAATGATCAACAAGATCAATACTACAGTCACAAAAATAAATATAAAAATGAAAAATCAACACAACAAAATAAAACCAAAACATCTGTCAAGGTTCCTCCCCCACTCTGAACTCTAGGGTACAGATGTGGGGACCTGCATGAAAAACCTCCTAAGCTTATCTTTACCAGCTTAGGTCAAAACTTCCCCAAGGTACAAAATATTACCCCCGTTATCCTTGGAATGGCCGCTACCACCACCAAACTAATACTGGTTACTGGGGAAGAGCTGTTTGGACGCGTCCTTCCCCCCAAAATACTTCCCAAAACCTTGCACCCCACTTCCTGGACAAGGTTTGGTAAAAAGCCTCACCAATTTGCCTAGGTGACTACAGACCCAGACCCTTGGATCTTAAGAACAATGAACAATCCTCCCAACACTTGCACCCCCCCTTTCCTGGGAAATGTTGGATAAAAAGCCTCACCAATTTGCATAGGTGACCACAGACCCAAACCCTTGGATCTGAGAACAATGAAAAAGCATTCAGTGTTTTACAAGAAGACTTTTAATAAAAAATAGAAGTAAATAGAAATAAAGAAATCCCCCCTGTAAAATCAGGATGGTATATATCTTACAGGGTAATTAGATTCAAAAACATAGAGAACCCCTCTAGGCAAAACCTTAAGTTACAAAAAAGATACACAGACAGAAATAGTTATTCTATTCAGCACAATTCTTTTCTCAGCCATTTAAAGAAATCATAATCTAACACATACCTAGCTAGATTACTTACTAAAAGTTCTAAGACTCCATTCCTGTTCTGTCCCTGGCCAAGACGACTACAGACAGACCCTTTGTTTCTCTCCCTCCTCCCAGCTTTTGAAAGTATCTTGTCTCCTCATTGGTCATTTTGGTCAGGTGCCAGCGAGGTTACCTTTAGCTTCTTAACCCTTTACAGGTGAGAGGAGCTTTCCCCTGGCCAGGAGGGATTTCAAAGGGGTTTACCCTTCCCTTTATATTTATGACACGCCCCCCAAATCTCAGCTAGGGTGAAACACTGGCTGGGATTTCTTCCTGGAGCTCTAGGAAAACAGAGTTAATAAGACACATGCATCTCTAAATATACTACCAAGTACATAAAGACTAACAATATTTTCCACATCTCAAGGACGATTTTAACCAGTTGATTCTGGGAAACTTTCACGGGAGAGTGCATCAGCCACTTTGTTAGAAGCTCCTGAGATGTGTTGGATGTCGAAATCAAAATCTTGGAGAGCTAAACTCCACCGAAGAAGTTTTTTGTTAGTTTCTTTGACAGTGTGAAGCCACTTTAGTGCAGCATGGTCGGTTTGCAGGTGGAAACGCCGTCCCCAAACATATGGGCGTAGCTTTTCCAGAGCGTAGACAATGGCATAACATTCTTTTTCAGTGACTGACCAGTTGCTTTCCCTCTCAGACAGTTTTTTGCTGAGAAACACTACAGGGTGGAATTCTTGATCAGGTCCTTTCTGCATTAAAACTGCTCCCACACCACGCTCGGACGCATCTGTGGTTACTAGGAACGGTTTGTCAAAGTCTGGGGCCCTTAGTACAGGGTCAGACATGAGTGTCGCTTTAAGCTTGTTAAAGGCCTTCTGACACTTTCCGGTCCACTGAACAGCATTTGGCTGTTTCTTTTTGGTTAGGTCTGTCAGTGGGGCAGCGATTTGGCTGTAGTGCGGTACAAATCGTCTGTAATAACCGGCCAAGCCTAAGAAGGATTGAACCTGTTTCTTTGACTTTGGGACAGGCCACTTTTGGATAGCATCCACTTTGGCCTGTAGGGGGCTGATAGTTCCTTGACCCACCTGGTGTCCAAGGTAAGTCACTCTGTTTAGGCCTATTTGACACTTCTTAGCCTTAACAGTTAGTCCTGCCTCCCTTATGCGCTCAAGGACTTTTTGTAGATGTTCCAGGTGGTCTGCCCAGGAATCCGAAAATATGGCCACATCGTCAAGGTAGGCGACTGCATATTCTCCTAATCCCGCTAGGAGACCATCTACAAGTCTTTGGAAAGTGGCGGGTGCATTTCGCAGCCCGAAAGGGAGTACATTAAATTCATACAGCCCGAGATGTGTGATGAAGGCTGACCTTTCCTTGGCAGGTTCATCTAGCGGTACCTGCCAGTACCCCTTGGTTAAGTCCAAGGTAGAGATGAACTGGGCCCTTCCCAGTTTCTCTAATAGTTCATCTGTGCGTGGCATGGGATAGTTGTCTGGGCGAGTTACAGCATTTAGCTTACGGTAGTCCACGCAAAAACGTATTTCCCCATCTGGTTTGGGAACTAGAACCACTGGAGATGCCCATGCACTTTCAGAGGGGCGGATTACACCCATCTGTAACATATCCTGGATCTCCCGTTCTATAGCAGTTTTAGCTTGAGGAGACACCCGGTAAGGTTGGACCCTAATTGGGTGAGCATTACCTGTGTCAATGGAGTGGTATGCCCGTTCAGTCAGTCCTGGGGTGGCTGAGAACGTTGGCGCGTAGCTAGTGCACAGCTCCTGGATCTGCTGTCGCTGCATACGCCCAAGGGTCATGGAGAGGTTCACCTCTTCCACACCACCAGCACATTTCCCTTCGTAGTAGACACCTTCAGGCCACTCAGCGTCGTCTCCTCCCTGGGCTGTAAACTGACAAACCTTTAATTCTCTGGAATAAAAGGGCTTTAGAGAATTAATATGATACACCTTAGGCTTTCGGTTGGAGGTGGGGAATGCTATGAGATAATTAACAGCTCCCAGGCGCTCCTGGACCACGAATGGCCCTTCCCACGATGCTTCCATTTTATGGGCCTGGAGCACCTTTAAGACCATGACCTGGTCTCCTACTTTGAAGGAACGCTCTCTGGCATGTTTATCATACCAGGCTTTTTGCTCTTTTTGAGCATCCTGTAAGTTTTCTCTAGCAAGGGCTAAAGAGGTTCGGAGGGTGGTTTGTAGGTTGGTTATAAAGTCCAGAATGTTAGTTCCTGGAGAAGGTGTAAATCCCTCCCATTGCTGCTTCACCAACTGCAATGGCCCCTTAACCTCACGGCCATATACAAGTTCAAATGGGGAAAACCCTAAACTGGGATGTGGTACAGCTCTGTAGGCAAAGAGCAACTGCTGCAATACTAGGTCCCAATCATTGGAGTGCTCATTTACGAATTTACGTATCATGGCCCCCAAAGTTCCATTAAACTTCTCCACCATGCCATTTGTTTGATGATGGTAAGGAGTGGCAACCAAGTGATTTACCCCATGAGCTTCCCAAAGGTTTTTCATAGTTCCTGCCAGGAAATTAGTCCCTGCATCTGTGAGGATGTCGGAGGGCCAACCTACCCTGGCAAAAATGTCTGCTAGTGCCTGGCACACACTTTTAGCCCTGGTGTTGCTCAGAGCTACTGCTTCCGGCCATCGGGTGGCAAAATCCATGAAAGTCAGTATGTACTGCTTTCCTCTGGGTGTCTTTTTCGGAAAAGGACCCAGAATATCCACAGCTACTCGCTGAAATGGAACTTCAATGATGGGGAGTGGCTGGAGAGGAGCTTTGACCTGGTCTTGGGGTTTTCCCACTCTTTGGCACACCTCACAAGACTGGACATAGGTAGAAACATCCTTGCCCATTCCCTCCCAGTGGAATGACCCCCCCAAACGGTCTTTGGTCCTGTTCACCCCAGCATGGCCACTAGGGTGATCATGGGCTAAGCTCAAGAGCTTGGCCCGGTATTTAGTTGGAACTACCAACTGTCTCTGAGGATGCCAGTCTTCCTGGTGTCCCCCAGAAAGAGTTTCCTTGTATAAAAGTCCTCTTTCTACAACAAACCTGGATCGATTAGAAGAGCTGAGAGGCGGTGGGTTGCTCCGTGCCGCCGTCCAAGCTCTCTGGAGGCTTTCATCTGCTTCCTGTTCGGACTGGAACTGTTCCCTTGATGCTGGAGACATCAGTTCCTCATGGGATTGTGGACCTAGGCTTGGTCCCTCTGGAAGCGATATAGGGGATGGAGCTGTTTCTGTTGACTGTGAACCGCTCTCCGCTGGTGCACTATGTTGGGATTCAGGCTCCGGCTGAGCCTCTTGTGTAGGGTTATCGGCTGCTGCCAGTTCAGGTTCGGTGGGGCCCTCTGGTGTTGAGGTTGCAAGTACTGGATTCAGTGCTGACACGGGGTCTGGTGTTGGTTGTTTGGCTGGTTCCGGTTCTGGGACTGGTTCCGTCTGGGTCTCTGGGACTGGATCCACTACTGCTGTTGCAGACATTGGCCTGGGGTCCAGGTCCATCACCTCTGACTGGGTCCTGATAGAAGTTTCCGGAACAGAGCTAGGCCTCACGGCTTGTTTAGCCTGGTTGCGGGTGACCATTCCCACCCTCTTGGCCTGCTTCACATGATTGGCCAAGTCTTCCCCCAACAGCATGGGGATGGGATAATCATCATAGACTGCAAAAGTCCACATTCCTGACCAGCCCTTGTACTGGACAGGCAACTTGGCTGTAGGCAAATTGAAAGAGTTGGACTTGAAGGGTTGAATCGTCACTTGGATCTCTGGGTTGATTAAATTGGGGTCCACTAAGGAAGCATGGATAGCTGACACTTGTGCTCCGGTGTCCCTCCACGCGGTGACCTTCTTCCCACCCACACTCACAGTTTCCCTCCGCTCCAAGGGTATCTGGGAGGTATCTGGGCCTGTGGACCTCTGGTGTGATTCCGGTGCAATGAACTGTAACCTGTTGGGGTTCTTGGGGCAGTTGGCCTTTACATGCCCCAGCTCGTTACATTTAAAACATCGTCCAGCTGACGGGTCACCGGGGCGAGGTGGGTTGCTGGAGAACGGGGTGGTGGGACGATAAGGGGTCTGGAGGGTTCTTTGGGAGGTAGGTGGGGCTTTGGGCGGCCCCCGGTAATAGGGTGTGGTCTGGGGTGGTCCCTTCTGGTCTCCGCTCCAACTGCGACCAGTTTTCTTCTTCTCTGCCACCTCCACCCATCTGGCTCCAATCTCTCCTGCCTCAATTACAGTTTTGGGTTTCCCATCTAGGATGTATCTTTCTATTTCCTCAGGAACACCCTCTAAGAATTGTTCCATTTGCATTAGGAAGGGCAAATTTACTGGAGATTCAACACTTGCTCCTGATATCCAGGCATCCCAATGTTTTACAATGTGGTAGGCATGTCGGGTAAATGACATGTCTGGTTTCCACCTTAGGGCTCTGAACCTCCGACGAGACTGCTCGGGTGTTATCCCCATTCTGACTCTCGCCTTGGATTTAAACAGTTCATACTTGTTCATGTGTTCTTTAGGCATTTCAGCTGCCACCTCAGCTAAGGGTCCACTGAGCTGCGGCCTCAGCTCTACCATGTATTGGTCAGTAGAGATGTTGTACCCAAGGCAGGCCCTTTCGAAGTTTTCTAAGAAGGCCTCAGTATCATCACCTGCCTTGTAGGTGGGGAACTTTCTGGGATGGGAAGTGGTACCTGGAGAAGGATTGCTAGGGTTTGTTGGTATATTCTGCTGGGCCTTTATCCTCTCCATCTCCTCCACATGCTTCCTCTCTTTTTCCTTCTCCTCCTCCTTCAGCCGCATGAGTTCTATCTGTCTTTCATGTTCCCTTTGTTTTTCCTCAGCCTGCAATTTGGCTAATTCCAGCTGTAGTCGAGCTGAGGATTTGGCCATTCTAACCTCTCTGTTTTTAACTAACTTTACACCCGAGGTTTAGAAATAAACAAACAAAACTTGGCTGTAAAATTTTGCTGTGCTGGAATAGAATACCTATTCTCTGATAGTGATTGTCAGCCTACAGAGAAAGACAATTCCCTTGTCTCTGCTCTGGGCCCAAATTAAAGCAAAAAACCTCCAACTACTTGGAAACCTGCTTACCCAGCCCAAAGAAGAAAAAAAATTTCTTTTCAAACCTGTGCTCCTTGTAAAACAAAAAAAAAAAAAAATCAAAATCCTAAAAAAAACCTGCCACTTTTGTCTCCAGGCAAATGGGTAGAGCACACACCCCCTATTTACTTTTAGGAAGAAAAGAAAAAAAAAAAACCTCTGGGTTGGAAGACTGTGAATTTCCCTGCAGGAGTTAAGTACCCTGCCTCCAGGCAAGAAAACCTGCAATTCACAAGATAATCCCCTTTTGTCTCTGCTTGGCCACAAAGCAGAGAGAAACCAAGCTGCTTTCAGTTTCAAAGCTGCCTTCTGGACTTCCTAAAAATTCCTTTTTAAAATCTGTATTTCTAGTTCAAAAAATCTCAACTGGATCTCAAAATGATTTCAGGTTAATCCCACCACTGTGCCACCATGTCAAGGTTCCTCCCCCACTCTGAACTCTAGGGTACAGATGTGGGGACCTGCATGAAAAACCTCCTAAGCTTATCTTTACCAGCTTAGGTCAAAACTTCCCCAAGGTACAAAATATTACCCCCGTTATCCTTGGAATGGCCGCTACCACCACCAAACTAATACTGGTTACTGGGGAAGAGCTGTTTGGACGCGTCCTTCCCCCCAAAATACTTCCCAAAACCTTGCACCCCACTTCCTGGACAAGGTTTGGTAAAAAGCCTCACCAATTTGCCTAGGTGACTACAGACCCAGACCCTTGGATCTTAAGAACAATGAACAATCCTCCCAACACTTGCACCCCCCCTTTCCTGGGAAATGTTGGATAAAAAGCCTCACCAATTTGCATAGGTGACCACAGACCCAAACCCTTGGATCTGAGAACAATGAAAAAGCATTCAGTGTTTTACAAGAAGACTTTTAATAAAAAATAGAAGTAAATAGAAATAAAGAAATCCCCCCTGTAAAATCAGGATGGTATATATCTTACAGGGTAATTAGATTCAAAAACATAGAGAACCCCTCTAGGCAAAACCTTAAGTTACAAAAAAGATACACAGACAGAAATAGTTATTCTATTCAGCACAATTCTTTTCTCAGCCATTTAAAGAAATCATAATCTAACACATACCTAGCTAGATTACTTACTAAAAGTTCTAAGACTCCATTCCTGTTCTGTCCCTGGCCAAGACGACTACAGACAGACCCTTTGTTTCTCTCCCTCCTCCCAGCTTTTGAAAGTATCTTGTCTCCTCATTGGTCATTTTGGTCAGGTGCCAGCGAGGTTACCTTTAGCTTCTTAACCCTTTACAGGTGAGAGGAGCTTTCCCCTGGCCAGGAGGGATTTCAAAGGGGTTTACCCTTCCCTTTATATTTATGACAACATCTTTTCAGGTATTTTTTCCACAACTTATGTTGTAATTAATACAAATTGTTTAATTTCTGCTGTTTTTCAGCTAATTAAGATTTTTACTGTCCACTTCTTTAAAATGTTGAAATAATCGCGGCAGGGTAGGGAGGGGACTGCTGGAAGCAGAACAAAGTCAATGCAGGGACTGTGGGCTGGAAGGATTGCTGTGATGGTTTGGCTGTATCTGCAACTGATTGTCTTATCAGTTTGTCTTGCAATTGGTTCACTAGCATGGACAAACTATGCTATGCAAAAATATCAGAGTCTCTCAAACTGATTTTCCTAATGTTATTTAATTTCTGCAGTACATGTAGGGCATGTAGTCTTCATAGAATCCTTTCCTGCAATTATGCACACTTGCATCTAATTTAGGACACTAAGGTTCTTCCCTATTCAGCAAGGTGCTTCAGTATGTGCCTCTCTTTAATCAGGTGAGTAGTTCCTTTGAAAAATTAGTCATCTGCTTCACTATCTTACTGAACCAAGGTCTAGTTGCAAATATGTAGCACGTGGATACTCCTGTTGAAGTCAATGAGACTTAGGGTTTCCAACCTTCCAAGATTGTCCTGGAGTCTCATGTGATGTTATGATGAAACCTCCAGGAATATGTTCAACCAAAACTGGCAACCCTAGTGAGATTACTCATGATTAAATTTGTGCACATTTAAGGATTTACAGGACCATGTCTTTAGACTTTTAGTTTCTTGGTACTCCTTGCATGTTGTTGTTCGGCAAATTCACTGATAAATGCAATGGTCTTGTTTCCTTTATCTGTTTGGGTTGAAAACATGTTTGGTCAATATGCAAGTTGCCCACAGCTTACATGAGATTTTTTTATATGCAGTTGTCTACAATTAGCTATTATACTGAAAATACACTGTTCACAGGATACCAGCACTGTTATGTACAGCAAATGTATCCTATCGTTTACATTTCTGGAATGTTTATGGATTGTAGGTAATTAATCCCCATGGATATTGGTTATCTTCAGATGAGATGACTTGGAATAGATAATTACACTGAATAATGCTAAAAATGATATGTTCCAGCATTGATGTACCTCCAGGACAACAGTTTTAGCTTACAGTTTATCCAGCCTTCCACTCTTAAATTCACATACACCTTTTTTGATTTGATGGTTATATAAGACTAACTGAGCTTGATAGCCTTAAGAGGTGCTAAATTGAAGACATATGGTAGTGATTCTGTAAAACTACCTATACTATTAATTTTTGCCAGCTACCATTCAACATATACATATATAGGTTCTACTATATTTTCTATTATAGAAAAGCTTCTTCAATATAAATGCAGTACAGTTGTTTACAATATTTTTGGAAATACAGCATAGTTAAACCAAGATAGTTCTGTTTAGAAAATTAGAACAGAAGAGTATAATGTAACCCTTCTGCCCATCAGAGTTGGCGGCAGCAACAAGGGCCAGGTTCAGTATCTAGGGGTTCCATTCCAATAATACCATGCAAAACCAGCTCGAGCCCCCACCCAGTGACCTGGGACAAATATATACCACCCCCGCTGGGCACCTCTAAGAAGCAATACTTCTCCTCTCACAAGCACAGAGTCTGAGTGTAACAAAAGCCTTTTAATAACAGAGAGAAACAATGTGGCATTATGTTGGAGGAAACACCACCAACAGGATTCATAATACAACCCATGAGCGAAAATTGGGCCATGTCCTTTCCCTTTGGTTCTTGAGTCCAGCAACCCAAAAGTTACCCCAGGTCCCAAAAGTCCAACAACCCAAAAATCTCTGTCCCTGGTCAGTGCAGCGCCAGAATTTGACAGTTTATCTGCAGAGTTTTACCTCCCAACCTGGGTGGAGATGGGGGGCTAAGGGGCACCTTATGTGGTCCAAAGCCGATTGCCCCATCTCTCTGTGGGGCTCCGCTCTGTGGGGCTCCGCACTCTGCTCTACCAGACGTCCCACAAATCGCTCTGCTCTGCCAGCTGGCCCATGAGCTGCTCCAGCCATCCCACAAACTGCTCCGCTCCACCAGCCGCTCTGCTCTGCCAACCGTCCCACGAACTACTCTGCAATATATCCTCAGCTGCCCCCCCTCCCACTACTTAACACACCACTCAGTGATTTCAGCTCTTAGTAATTTTAGCTCTTTTGTGATTTCAGCTTGTAGTAGGGAAGCCTCAGTGCTGGTGCACCATTGACCCAAAGTGAATTCAGGTCAGCAGCCTGTAACTAGACTCCTAATGGAATCAAAATTAGGTCTGATATTCCACAGTGGAGAGAAGAGGAGGTGCAACTGGCATGTAGGACCCTCACCAGGGGCCCATACCACCAGGTATAACTTAAATATTTTTTTCACTTCAAGGTCTAAGACATAGACAAGGTTTTTATCTCAAGGCCAAAAGACCAAAAATATCAAGATGCTTGATCATGGCCTTAGATAAGCCAAGAGACTATTTACACTTGATCTTAGCCAAAACATATGTCCCCAGGCTCTCTAAATTCACTGAGTTTTGAAATCCATGTCCCTTGCCTAGCAAGTGCTACTTAGTTGATGGTGAGTCCCTCCATCATTAAAAAAAGGCCAAGTACAGTTCACATAATCAGGATAACAACAATTTATTCTTCCTGCCCCAATAACAGAGAAACTGGGGATCCCACAGCAGCCAAAGTGACCACTTGGGCAGCTATGGACTCATGCTAGATGGGGTGCGTGTGCCTATGCAAATGAGATCAGCCCCTGAAGTTCTTTTCCACAACTTGCCACAACTCACCACCAGATGTCAAGGTGGAGCTCATCCTGACTCTGCTTACATCATATGAACAGTACTTAACTATAAGTGGTCTAGCATAATAAAATAGTACTGCTGGAAGTACTGTGGAGAAAACATAAGTAAACTTTCTCTATTTTTTCCCCAAGTACTGATCTTGCACTGGGATTTGCTAAAGTGGACTCCTGCATTTGTATGTATTCTAACTTAAATGAGTCTTTGCAGGAGTCTGCACCAGCATATCTTAATTGTATAACAGGGTCATAGATTATAAACTTCTTGGAGCAAAATCCATATTTTTTTTGTCTATAACATGCCATGCATATCTATAGCAATGTTCACTCTGGGTCTACAGATGTTACCAGTTTTAGTGATATAGAAAATCCCTACAACCAAAAATTTGGGGTGGTTTGTTTAGTGCATAGAATCATAGAATTTCAGGGTTGGAAGGAACCTCAGGAGGTCATCTAGTCCAACCCCCTGCTAAAAGCAGGAACAATCCCCAACTAAATCATCCCAGCCAGGGCTTTGTCAAGCCTAACCTTAAAAACCTCTAAGGAAGGAGATTCCACCACCTCCCTAGGTAACGCATTCCAGTGCTTCACCACCCTCCTAGTGAGAAAGTTTTTCCTAATATCCAACCTAAACCTCCTCCACTGCAACTTGAGACCATTACTCCTTGTTCTGTCATCTGCTACCACTGAGAACAGTCTAGATCCATCCTCTTTGGAACCACCTCTCAGGTAGTTGAAAGCAGCTATCAAATCCCCCCTCATTCTTCTCTTCCGCAGACTAAACAATCCCAGGTCCCTCAGCCTCTCCTCATAAATCAGGTGCTCCAGCCCTCTAATCATTGTTGTTGCCCTCCGCTGGACTTTTTCCAATTTTTCCTTCTTGTAGTGTGGAGTCTGAAACTGGACACAGTATTCCAGATGAGGCCTCACCAATGCCGAATAGAGGAGAATGATCAGTGGTTCCCAAACTACGGGTGCCCCTTGTTCAGGGAAAGCCCCTGGCGGGCCGAGCCAGTTTGTTTATCTGCTGCATCCGCAGGTTTGCCTGTTTGCAGCTCCCACTGGCCATAGTTCGTTGTTCTCGGCCAATGGGGGCTGTGGGAAACGGGGCTGTGGGAATCGGCCGAACCTGCAGACACAGCAGGTAAACAGCAGGTAAACAAACTGGCCCAGCCCGCCAGGGGCTTTCCCTGAACAAGCGGCATCCGAAGTTTGGGAAACACTGATCTAATGAAACATAATGATAGATCAGATCTATATTACATATCTTTAATTACATGTAGGGTTGCCAGGTGTCCGGTTTTTGACTGGAATGCCTGCTTGAAATGGGACCCTGGTACCTCCAATCAGCTTCGCTGACCGGGCTGTTAAAAGTCCGGTCGGCAGCACAGCATGGTTAAAGCAGACTCCCTGCCTGCCTTGGCTTTGCTCAGCTCCAGGAAGCAGTGGTATGTCCCCGCTCTGGCTCCTAGGTGGAGGGGCAGCCAAGGGACTCTCTGCTCTGCCCCCCGCCCCAAGTGCTGGCTCTTCAGCTCCCATTGGCTAGGAACTGCGACCAATGAGAGCTGCGGGGGTGGTGTTTGTGAACAGGGCAGCAGGCAGAGCTGCCTGGCTATGCCTCAACGTAGGAGCTAGAGGAGGGACATGCCGCTGCTTCCGGGAGCTGCCAGAGGTAAGCGTTGCTTGGAGCTTTCACCCCTCACCCTTCATGCCCCACCAACCTCCTGCCCCAGCCCTGATCCCCCTCCTGCCCTCCAAACCCCTTGATCCCAGCCTGGAGCACCTCCTGCTCCCCAAACCACACATCCCCAGCTCCACCCCAGAGTCTGCACCCCAACCAGAAGCCTCACATCCCCCTGCACCCCAATCCCCTGATGCAGCACTGATCCCCGTCCCAGCCTGGAGCACCCTCCTACACCCCAAGCCCCACATCCCCACTCCACCCCAGAGTCTGCATCCCCAGTTGGAGCCTCACACCCCCCTACACCCCAACCATCTGCCCCTGCCCTGATCCCCCTCTTGGTCTCTGAACCCCTCTGTCCCAGCCCAGAGCACCCTCCTGTACCCCAAACCCCACATCCTGGCCCCACCCCAGAGCCCACACCCCCAGCCAGAGCCCTCACCCCCTCCTGAATCCCAACCCACTGCCGCAACCCAGAGTCTCCTCCCACACCCTGAACTCCTCATTTATGGCCCCACCCCAGAACCTGCAGTCCCTGCCAGAGCCTGCACCCCAACCCCCTGAGCCAGCCTGGTGAAAATAATGAGTGAGGGTCAGGAGAGCGAGCAATGCAGGTGGGGGGGGTAATTGAGTAAGGGGGGGGGCTTCAGGGGTGGGGCCGGGCAAGGGTGTTCGTTTTTTGCAAGTAGAAAGTTGGCAACTCTAATTACATGTTTAACAAAGGTTGAAATATTTTGGAGCTGTTAGAAGCCATTTTATTTGGACATCACCAGGTGAAGATGATTACCTGCTTGAGCTTTTGAGCTAATTTTGCTTACTGAATGCTTGAGTCAGAACTTCAATGTTTTATTGTAACAATCTTAGCAATGCTAACAATTCCATAATTACAAGACAACATCTAGCATCTGTTCTAAAGCATATTGAAGTCAATTGGGAATCTATTTCCATTTACTTCAGTGAGCTTTGGATCAACCCTTTACTTCAGTAAGGTGTGGTCCTGTTTCCACTGAAATCAATGACAGAAATTCCACTGAGTTCAATGGGTGTAGCATTAAGCCCTGAAGTAGACGTATTTTATACAAGAGATAAAAATGTCCATTTAATAATTCTGTAAAAAATTGCTTACATTATATTTTTACTTTTCAAGTATCCTACTTATATTAAGCAGATCAGTTTTAAAAAATGGATGAAGGGTGTAAGGCAGGGGTAGGCAACCTTTGGCATGCGTGCCAAAGGCGGCACGTGAGCTGATTTTCAATGGCACTCACACTGCCCGGGTCCTGGCCACTGGTCCTGGGGGCTCCGTTGCTGGCCTGAAGTACTGGCTGATGGCCCCCTGCCAGCCGGGGCTCCGTCCACCAGTCCCGCTCAGCCCGCTGCCAGTCCCAGGTCCCGGCCACCAGTCCGGGGGAGCTCTGCTGCCAGCCTGGGGTCCCAGCTGCCGGCCCAGGGCTCTGCAGCCGCCCCCAGCTGTGGCCCACCTGAAAAATTGTTCCAGCGTCACTGTGCTGCGATATTTTTAAGTCCTGATTTGCTCCTTACATCACTATTGTACCACGTGGAACAGCGCACTGCCTTTGATGTTGAGATTAGAATGTACATGCAAGAACTGGAATCAGAATTTTCTGACAGATTACAAGATTTCCAGCGATTTGGCCCAATGCTTTCTTTTCTTATTAAACCTGAAAAGTTCAACCAAAGCGACTTGGATTTGTCTGTATTTCAGCGGATGGGCATTGAAGATTTCGAAATGCAGCTCATTCAGGTAAAATGCTCATAATTGTGGGCATCAAAGTTTGAAGATCTGCGGAGTGCACTTGAAGCTACCGAGAGAGATCATGGGGCCTCTATTCTGACCTGTTGGACGTCCCTGCCAGTGAAATTTAACTGTTTGACGAAAATTGTTTTTGCAATGCTTGCAGCATTTGGATCCACATACCTGTGTGAACAGGTATTTTCACACATTAAATCTGACCTCTGTCCCTCTTGGAGCCGGTTAACAACCGATCACTCAGAAGCCCGTGTGCAGCTTAAAGTGTCCAAATATGTGCCAGACATTGGAAGACTCAGAAGGAAAAGCAAGGGCAAGGATCACACTAAACTGATAAGATCTGCTTTTTAATTTAATTTTAAATGAAGCTTCTTAAACATTTTAAAAACCTTATATACTTTACATACAACAATAGTTTAGTTATATATTATAGACTTACAGAAAGAGACCTTCTAAAAACATTAGAATGTATTACTGGCACACAAAACCTTAAATTAGAGTGAATAAATGAAGACTCGGCACACCACTTCTGAAAGGTTGCCACCCCTGATGCAAGGTCATACTCCAAATTGCTACCTACATTGACCTGGGATATAAAACTATTTTGAGTTCTTGGAAAACAGATATTTTCCATTGCAGATGATAAATGTAAAAGTCCATAGCAGTGCGTAAAATCCCTCATCCTGCTCCTATAATGTCAACACTTCAGTTCCATAGCAAGGAGATTCTAACTTTATTAAACTATTTAATTATCTGAGGGTGAAATTCGCTCCAGTGCAGAGGCCCTAGGCGCCACCTTTATTACCTAGAATTTCACCTAAACTGTGATAAGAGAAAACAGTAGCAGAACAATGGAAACAAATGAAAATAATGTTGTTGCTGTGAGAAAAATGAGGTTGACAAATTGGAAAGTTTTAAGTTATAAGGTTTGGAAAGTACATTTTTTACTATTGTACTAAGCTATCATAATCACTTTAGAACAAAAATATACCACTTTGTATTGTATTGTTCTGATCACTTTCACTAAGCTTATAAACATTTAAGAAAGATTTCCTGGAGACCTGATACTACTTAAAATGTTGTTACCACTTCTGTTTCTCATTCCAGGTCCATTATATTCCCATTAATTCTTTATAGCTTACATCCTACATTGTATTTTTTACAAAAATAGTAACATAAAAAACAAAACAAAACTTTAATATATTTTTGACACAAAGCTCTATTGTCTTTCTGAATGTATCTCCTTTTGCCATACGCATTTAAATTCTTAATTCTGGTTCTTTTTTTAAAATTTAATGACTATGTTCTTTCGAGGTGATATTTCCACAGTTAAATTCAATTATTTCTGTAGCTCAGGAGGGTGTGAAGTGAATAATAACTTTTATGATTAACCCAGTGTTTGGCAGATTATATTAAGTGTGATGGTTAAAGAGCTGATCCTTATTACAGGAAAACCATGTAATTAATAATTCAATTGCTTTTTATTATAGTCTCCATTTGCGACCTTCCATCCATTAGGAATTTTGTAATTACAGGTTTTTAAGACTTAATTCTTCACAATTGATCATCAATGATACCACAGTATATTGATGTTTTGGAAATAGTTATAAGAGCACATGGTGATAATATAAAATAAAAATTCAGCACCAGCTACAGATGGGAGCACATTAAAATATCAAGTCTGCCCACCTAGATGATGTAGGTACCACCCAAGTTATTTTATACAACATATAAAAGTAGTAAAAATAAATGACGAGTATTAGATGGCTGCCAGAGTCCTTTCTTCAAAACGAGCTGGGGAAGTAGGGAGATGAATTATCTGAGGCAGTCCATGTTGTTGTAAACTAAGTTGTTAACAGGACTGGCTGGAAAATAACAATTCATTTCTGTGAAAACTAGACCATTCCAATTTTTTTAACGAAAAACAAAAAAGAGAACAAAATTGACAAGAACTGGTGTTTAGGGCACTCACTCCCTTGGGATATGGGAGCCCCATGTTCAAGTACTTTTCTGGCTGATATTGTCATGACCCATGGATCTCAGAACCCAAGTCTGCAGGGTTCGTGGGAGCAGCCACCCTCCACCCGGCAGCCTGCTGACAACTGCTTATCTCAGCCCCAGCGTGAGACTCTGCCCCTAAGATCTAATTGGTAGAGTCCCAGAGCAGCTGATTGGCCTGCTGGCCCTACTTAAACAAGCAGCAGGAATAGGAAGTTTCATTGGACCATTGAACAATTGGTCTCCCCCTTGCTCTGGACTGTGTACTTCCTGCTCCCCCAGCTTGATTTCCTGGCATCTGACTCATGATTCTGATCTCCAGTTTGTCTCCTTTTTCTGATCTCCTGGTATTCTGACCTAGTCAACTCTTGTCTCATACCTGTGGATTCTGGCTCTGACTACTAGATCTGGCCACCCATTACAGATACTGAGCAGGGACTTGGATTGTAAATCGCTTGGGGCAAAGACTGTCTTTTTGTTCTTTTCTTACACCACCTAGCATAATGGGGCCCTGGGCTATGACTAGGGCTCCTCACTGCTATGATAATATTAATAATAATCTGGTTATCCCAATCCTATGTCCTAACCCCCAAATCCTAATCCCCAGGCTAGAGGGTCAGTCTCACTCTCCCTTTCTCCTTCAGTCTCTCCTGTTTGAAGCTGTTTCTCTTTGTGTAAATAGATAGTCATTTGGCCAAAGAGAGAGAGCCAGAGAGAGACTGACTCTATAGCTGGTGGCTAGAGTCCCCTAGAATGTTGGAGATCGAAGTTCAAAAGTCCCTGTTCCAAATCAGGCAGAATCAGTTATGATGAAATAGCATTTTTCAACACAAGAGTTTAAGTGAATTTTTTAACATGCTCTATTGTTAAGTAGCCTTACCCAGATTAAATTGAGCAAAGTTAAATTTCAGCTAAATATTAGGAGGGATATTTTATAATAGTGTGTTCTATTGGGTCATGGAAATTAGGGAAATTTTGAAGCCTCCGTCTTATAAGTAGGGAGCAATCCACATCAACTGGGGAATAGAAAAGGTGATTTAATACTTCCTTTTCATCTATCAGTCTGTGGCAGTCTTAAGGGACAAGGTCAGTGCTTTGTTGCTCAAATTTTGAAACTCTGGATGTTGACCAGTCACTGAAACACTAGTTGCCAATGTCGCTTTTGATGGAGCCAAGAAAACTCACAGATGAGTGTCTGGGTTTAATGGCCTCTGGCTGTAACTTAATTGAATCCATGCAAAATCAATGAACCTGGCACCTCCTAAATAGTCCTTTAATCACAATATAAACCAACTGTAGATGCCCTGCAGACCCCAAACCCATGCCCAACTAATGAGGTTATAGCCCACTTCTCTCTAATGTTGAAGCCAAATTTCCTTTCAAGGAAATAAGTTCCACTAAGGAGGTGTCTCGTAAATGTATCCAAAATAGCCCATTTTCTTGTTTCCCCTTCAAACCCATTTGTGCCTTATCACCGCCTGTTCCCAAAGATTTCGGAACAACACTGCTCCCTTCTTCAAAGTTACAACAATAAAACCCTGATTCATTGACATAAACAAGCCAAAGTTAAGTAACACCCATCAGTAACAGGGATGGACAACAAAAGTAACTTATGGCCCATTCTAAAGAACCATTTTAATACACATGTATGTTTCTTGGCATTAAGTTAGACACTATTTTTCCTGATATTTGATTGTCCAACTGAGAGCTGATATATACCAAATATAGATTAGCTGTCCTATCCTAATGAAATCAGCATTTGTTTTTTATTTTAATTATTTGTGTAATATGGTAGAGAATTAGAAAGAGACAGATGGCTTAGCTGACTTGTGCCATAGTGAATTCAAATTCCTTTAGCATTTACATTTCAACGTGTTTGAGAAGGAGAGATCTAAAGTTTTTATTCTGCTGACTTGCCTATGACATACACACTTGGAGATATTGCATATGGTGTCCATCTGCCCCAACATAGGAGCTGGGAACATTTTCACTAGCGATGTCCAGCAGAGGTAGTGCATGCTACCTATTCCATGGTACCCGCCATACTGCACCACTGCTGTAAACTAGCACAGAAACCTTCCTCCTCTTCCACATCTAAAAGATCTCAAGGAAAGAAGAGCTCAAAGAGAGCATCTGTTTTCCTCCTCTTTGGCACTGGCTTCAACAGCACTGTCCCTCTCAGCATCACAGTGCTCAGGCAGTCTTCAGCCCTTCCCCTGTCAGCACTGGCAGCTTTGATCAAAGCCTGCTCTGAACCAACAGTTTCAGCTTTAGAGGAAACTTCAAAGCAGAGACAGGCATCTATAGTATCCTCACTGCAGGGACCTTTTACAATTCATTTTACAGCTCCTAAAGCTTCTTTCATGTCTTCAGACTTCAGGGTCACCCCAGATCCTGAATCACCAATCCCAGAGGTTTCCCCAACCTCAGTACCGGACAGATCCTCCTCCTCAAAAAGAAGTGAGGGCACTTTTAATGAAAATTGCTTTGAACCAGCATGTCAATATAATTAAGGATTTAAGCCCCACTCAAATCCTTCAATTTCCTATCATGGCTTCTGTATTAGTGGTTTCTTTATCCAAAGACTCTGACTTCTCTGCAGGGGACTCCTCTACCAAAAAGGAAACTGTCTAGAGAGGCAATTAGAAAAGAGCCTCCTAATAGACCTGAAGATGCTAGTCTCGCTATGATCCTTGGTTCCCTCAAAACTGGCCAAATATTCCTTTCCCATATGGTCCACAATTTTGATTGTACAGGCCCTCATGGCCTTGATATTTCAGGGAGAAGTTCTTCTGCAGTATATGGGTTCTATTTGATGGAGGTGGATGATAAAGGAAAATGTATGTGCAGGAACTCTATTTGCCCCTCTGATTGCATCCAAAATTTTGATAACAGATACATCCAAGATGGGCTGCGTAGCACATATAGATCATATTCAGACTCATGGCCTCTAGTCTTATCTAGAATCCATGATCCAGATAAGTGTACTAGAACTAGTATTAGGCAGTGAGATTAGCTTTTCTATCTAAATTCTCAGAGATAGGAGGCTATGGAATTCTTACATAAACAGACAGGGAGGCAAGAGATCAGTCCCTCTTTCCCAAGAAGCCATAAAGCTTTGAATCACGTCAATTTAGAATCATGTCAATCTGACAGCTCTTCACCTCCCAGGTCTAGTGGATTCACTAAGCAGGAAAATGTACTCGTCCCATAAAAGGGAATTAAAAAATTCAGCACTAAAGCAAATTTTCCAGGAGTGAGTACTTCCCCAGTTGGACTTATTTGTATCAGTTCAAAACAGGAAATGTCAGATACTTTGCTCAAAAGTAGGAAAGAGTTCAAGATCTCTAGCAAATACATTCATGATTTCTTGGTCACACAATTTGACGTACTTTTCCCTCCATTTCCACTGATTCCAAGAGTGTTATGGAAAATAAGTTAAGCAAAGGTTCAAGTTATGCTGGTGGCTTCCCCTTGGCTTCACCAATTTTGGTTCTCAGATCTAATGCTACTGTCAAATCATCAATTTATCAAGCTCCCAGTGCAGAAAGGCATTTTATCACAGAGTCAGGCTCTGATTCTCCACTCAAACCCAGCCTGTCTATATCTCTTGGTCTGGATCAGTTGTTCCTAAACTAGGGAGCTGCTTGTTTAGGGAAAGCCCCTGGCGGGCCGGGCCGGTTTGTTTACCTGCCATGTCTGCAGATTGGGCCAATCGCAGCCCCCACTGGCTGCCGTTTGCCGCTCCAGGGCAATGGGGGCTGCAGGAAGGGTGGCCAGCACATCCCTCGGCCTGCGCCACTTCCCGCAGCCCCCATTGGCCGAGAGAAGCGAACCGCAGCCAGTGGGACCTGCAATGTGGCAGGTAAACAAACCGTCCCGTCCCGTCAGGGGCTTTCCCTGAACAAGCGGTGCCCGTAGTTTGGGAACCACTGGTCTGGGTGATATCTGGATGTTCCTAGTATATAGAATGTTCTACAGAGGTGCAGAGTATTCTTCAGAGTAGAAAATATTCCCCTGGGACTATGTACACTGCCAAATGGAAACATTTTTCTTTATGGGACAAGTCTAAAGATTAACTCCATGTCAGTGTTCTAGACTAATAATATAATTACCTCTTATCTTTAAAGCACTTGGGACTGTCTATTTCTTCAATCAAAGTCAATTTGGTAGTGATATCTGCAATCCATCCTCCAGTAGAGGTAGGCACAATTTTTCTGTTATCAATCAGTTAATGCATTTATGAAAGGGTTTGTCCATGTTTCTTCTCCTGTGAGAGTGGTTCTTCCAACATGGGACTTAAAGTCAGAGCTTTCTTCACTTAGGATGCCCTTCCCCCCAACTTTTGAACCTTTATCAAATTATTCAGTTCATCTGCCATCAGTGAAGGTAGCATTCCTGATAGCAATTACATAAGCTGATTGAATAAGTGAATTATAAACCCTCCATATGCAGTTTGTCACCTGGCTAGAGTACCTGATACCACATGCATTTTTTTTATTTCTAAAGCACTGTGAAAATTTCTTATCAATCAATTAATCCATTTATCAGTTTTTTCAAAAACCTCATTCTTCAGCTGCTGAATCTAAATTACTTACTTTAGATGAGAGAAAGTCACTGTTATATTACCTAGACAGAGCTAAATCTTTTCATAAACCTTCAGGATTGTTCATTGCTTATGGTAATAAACCAAAAGGGATGGCTATTTCATCACAAAGATTTTCTAAATGGACATCAGATCACGTTAGAACTGCTTATGATATTAATAAGCAAGTCCTCTGTCAACATCCAAACTCACTCCACCAGACAGTAAGGTGCATCGATAGCTTGCTTAAGCCAGGTTGCAATATTGGAAATATGTAGAGCAGTTACCTGGTCTTCAGCGCATACATTTATGAAACGTTATTTGTTAGCTGCTGCTTCAAGATCTGACACTGTTTTCAGATAACTCCTAGCTTCCATCTCTTTAAAGATGACTGCTAGCTAATCACTGTAAGTGGGATCCACACGTTCAGTAATTCGAAGAAGAAAGAATGGTAATTTACCTGATACTAGCTGTAATTCTTCAAGATGTTCTGCACATGTGAGTCCTATCAACCACCCTCCATCCCCACAGCTTGGTAGCTTATAAATGAGAGTTCTGGGTGCAAAGGAACTGAGTAGCATTTGGGGTCACTGTGCACTTCGTGCCTTTGAGGGTGGGATGGAGGCATGTGCACCAACCCCTGTTGGACTCTGCTAGTGAAATGTTCTGAACTTCTGTGCTGAGGCACATGGACACTGTAAGTGGGATCCACATGTGCAGAACTTCTCCAAGAACCATAGTTACTATCAGGTAAGTAACCATTTTCTAATGGTCAAGGAAACATCTTTCTTTATCATTATGGCTATTCATATCTTATTTTAAATATTCATTTTCAACTTATATAAATGAGTTTGAAAACGCCAAATTTCTAGCATAAGAAGACCACTTTCTATATTTCATTGACTTCTGAACCTTCATAAAGTTCTCTGAGTAAAACATTTTAGAATATTCTTTATCTTTCTTATGGAATTAACAAGATATCAATCCAATTCTGAATGAGGCACTTGTGAGCAGAAAGCATTTAGGTATTTACTGTGTTTTTAACATTAGATAACTCCAGTTTTTGTTCAGATGAACGGACATGCTCCTATTATATTATAGAATGAGTATTGTCACTCAGCTGAAAATTATAGATAACACATATCCTCTTCAGTGATAGAAAACCAATAATAATTAAGAAGTGTCTTTTAAGCATACAGAGGGTCAGGATGATAATTTTGTTTGTGTGTTTGTCAAGTGGTATGCTGCTGTATTAGTTTTTGGCAGTCGAGTCATTTCTTATCTGCATTACTCCAGAATATTAGGGGTTGTTTTTAAATATAAATTGCAGGGGTGTGTGTTTGTTCTGTTTCCCCCCACTTTCTATAAGGATTCACAGCATGAGGAAAATTGGTAAATTGATTTTCTCAAGTTTTGGCCAGTTTATAGGGTTTAATAAAACAAGATTCTCCTCATTGGTACATTTAATAATAAGTAATATGGCTATGTAATTATATGGAAAATTTACAAAAGAACCTAAGACTTAAGGGACTAAGTCCCATTGACTTTCAATAATACAGCCTTCTATGAGCTTAAGTCATGTTTGAAAATGGAAGAAAGCCATATAAATCACTAGGCGTACAACTCTGGATGGAGCAACACCTAAATACCTTTTTAAAATCTGTCCCTTAAACACATTTGAAAATTCTGCTTGTCATTTTGTTAAATGTACCTTTTAAATATAGAGGAGTTTTTCCTGTCGGTTAAAGAAGTAGCTGAATGTTACAGTGCATTACTGTCGTCCTTGCCACAGAGTTTATATTTGCTCTTTCTTTCTTTTTATTCAATCTGAAATAAGTCATCTAGAGCCTGAGAGCCTGTGTTGCTCCTTCAGTTTGTGGTGGTGGTGGAGATAGAAATAAATTTGGCTCTGAGGATGGAATTCTAAGAATTTGGGGAAAGTTAAGAGATTTCTTGCTTAAAATAAAAAAGTAACCCCCCTCCCAAAAAATAAGCGGAAACAAAGACAAATTTAAAGTATAAGATCAGAGATTTGAATAGTATTTTTATGCAAATATTTTTGTGCAAAGCACTGGGAAAGTGGCATTTGCTGCTCACAAACAATAACAATATCGCCATCTGCTTAGCCATATAAATTGCATTCCCCTATTATCCTTAATCTGAAATAAAGCAGCAATACATTTTGCTTTATTTATAGGGAAAACACAATAAATAATAAACACAGTAACTTGCATTTCTGTAGCCTTTTCATTCAAGAATGTCAAAACACTTTACAAGCATTAGACCTATTTCTGCCAGGCACGGAATCATATGCCTATCTTCAAGCACATGAGTAATTTTATAGAAGGCTCATGCTTAAGAACCTCCCTGAATAAGGACCGTAATGAATTAGGCCTCACAACATCCTTGTGAGATAGATGTGGTGTTATCCTGATTTTATAATTGGGGAAACTAAGGAACAGAGAGATTAAGTAACTTGTCCCAAACAATATACAGCAAATTAGCGGCAGAGCCATTAAAGTCAATAGGAGCTTTGCCATTAATTCATTGGAGCCAGGATTTCACACCAGGAGTCCTGAATCCTGGTTCCTTCTATGTCCATTGGGCCAGGAAGCTGTTTGGGAGACAAATTGCCCTTGTGACTTATGAGAAAGGTGTGATTTCATTGTTATTCAGGTAGTGTTTGTCAAAGGAGCTTGCATTTGCCATTGTCAAAATGAAGGCAATTGTCCCAGCTCTGTAATGGAATGGGCAAGGGATAGTTGAAATCAGCCAGTTACAGGCAATATATTAGTGCAAGCTAAAAACTCCCTTTTTTAAAACTTGATTCTTTCTTCCACATAACCCCATAACCTATGCAGATTCAAACTTTTGTGCAATTCAAGTAAGTTCTACAAAGGAAGAATAAGCCTCTTAACAAGATTGAATTTGCTATTGTGCATGTTACAAGCTGAACAAACAGAGATTGGGCAAGTTTCTGTTCATTCATGTGCCTCCTTTAAAAAACAAATACCAGTTTAATATAAATGGAAATGAGGGCAACATTAGTGTGAACATAAATCTTGATCTATTGTACCCTAATAATGAAAGTAATACTTTTTAGAGTCTGGATAAATGGATAAAGCTATACATTTTAGAGTTAGGATCATCGCTATTTTAGCTAAGATTTTCTTTTCTTTGCTTGCTGGGATTTCCGTAAATGCCTGCATTTATGGAAAAGCACTTACTTGTCTCGAAATCATTGAAAACCAGATTGCCCTATTGTATGATGAACAACTATTTCTGTACAGTTCAAGGAACATTTAGAAATATAATGCTGCAAGGTATTTATATGGAAAAAAAATTCGTGGTTGAATTCATGAAGCTTCATATTTTTATAACCTTTTAAATAGTCAAGAGACTAAGGTTAATGATAGTCCGCTAACCACTTGACCTTTACTGAATGGAGAACTGGCAGAGCACTTACAGAAGTTTCAACAGTGACCTCAAATTTCATTGAGCTATTAATGTCTAAATAAGTGTTGATTAGAAACAAAAGTATGAGAACATATGGTTTGGAAAGCTATCATCTTGGGATTTGTGAATGCTTATTTAAAAACTGACTTGTATCCAAACAACCCCAGAAACATGTGTCAGCTTTTTTTTTTTTTATGGGATGGGGGTGTAAATCAACTATTTTCATCTGCAAAAGCTGTTCATTTTCACAGGCAGTGAGTGTGTATGAAAAGCTCAGGTGCCATGCCATCCTGACTGCCTTTTAGAGACAAACAAATTGTGGCTTTATGTCAACTTGGAAATATTTATTTAAAAAATCAAATTAAGATAATAGAGGGTTGTAAGTGGATCTTTGGAAGTAAAAAGTGCTTAAACTAAACATATTGGTGGATCTGTGAAGCACACCAGAAGGAAAATAGCCTTTCTATCACATTCTGCCCTTTCGTAAATTCAGAAACCACTGTTCCTATTTGGCTGTAGGCAGGGTAAAACAGATTCATTATGAATCAAATCACTATTTCCAAGTATAGGGCCAGATTTAAGCAGTTTTTGTTAGTTCAAGTTGACTCGTTCTGTACAAAAGAAGACAACATGCTCTCTAGAAATGTACTTATCTGATCAGACGGTGAAGAGACCAGTACTGGAGGGATGAGGAGAAAGATATAGACATGCTTTCCGTTTATTTTTAGAAAATATAAGTGTCTCCATAACCGTTGTGATTAGTATGATTTAAGTGCCTGGGTGGTAGATTACATAAACAGTTCTGGTTTAATTCTGACTCTCCTGATGGGAGTCTTGTTATTGAGTGAATGGGTCCAGGATTTCACCCTTTCTCTTTATAAAATAATATAACATTATCCTAAACACAATATTCTTGGGGTTGGAAGGCCAGAGCATTAGCTAATAATTTGAAGGATTGTTCAATGATGGATTACATCCAAGAGTATTTAGGAAAGATAGCATGCATTGTATCACAGAGTATGTAATAGGAGGATTATCTGTAGCACTGTACTGTAATATCAGGAGCAGAACTGTGCTGGGTGCCTAAGGCTGTAATGTTCAACATCAGATAACTAGGTTGCATCCACACACTGAACTTGGTATCCGAGTAACAAAATACACATGGTTGTCATATATATTTTATTTGGACATATTATACCCAAAAGAAATAGTCCTCAAGACACTTAAGTAATTCATGTAAATACTTAAACTTTAGAAGAAAATGTTTAGTTAATTCAGGAGGAGAGGAAACATAGTATTTAATTGAGACCTGAAAAGATTTCCCCCGCTGCATCCTTCCCCCCACAAAAAAAAATCAAAACAATTAAATGGCAAAATTTGTTTACTCTGGGAGCCATTCTGCTCTTTGGAGGAAATATATAACTTGGCAGAGCTATGATGGTTATGTAGATACAATTCATGTAATATTCATTAAAAAAACATGCTCTATAAGCAAACAATTTTTAAGCAAGAGTAGGCCAACTAACATGAAAACTTCTGGACAGCCACAAACTTCAGAAATAATCTTAACTTAAAGCTAAATAGAAATACCCCAAATCCAACTCTGTCCTGTTCTACTTCACAGAAGCTGTCTGTCTATCACATTATACTCATCTAGGTGCTTAATGACATTTATCTTTAATGATGATCTCCGTTATTTGCTTAACTAGTCTAAAATTCCTGGAATCAACTTTCAATCCTCTGATATTAAAATTGTCTCTAATAATGTTAATAGTCCAAATGATTTTTTTTTTAGCTCCTTTAGTGCTCTTGTATGAATACATTCTTCCCTGAATAACTTAGTGGAATTTAATTTCTTGCGATTCCCTTCAAACTTTCTTTCTATCAGTGTCTCCTGTTCACTACCTGTAGTTATTGAACATTATACCTCATTAAGCTCAGAGATGAAAGCCAATGCAAGTGCATCATGTAGCTTGGCTGTTGTTTATACATCTGGGGTCCCAAAAGACCCCTTGACTTTCTCAGGATTTCCTACATCTGATTAAAAAGAAAAGGAGTACTTGTGGCACCTTAGAGACTAACCAATTTATTTGAGCATAAGCTTTCGTGAGCTACAGCTCACTTCATCGGATGCATACTGTGGAAAGTGTAGAAGATGTGTGTATAAAAAGATCTTCTACACTTTCCACAGTATGCATCCGATGAAGAGAGCTGTAGCTCACGAAAGCTTATACTCAAATAAATTGGTTAGTCTCTAAGGTGCCACAAGTACTCCTTTTCTTTTTGCGAATACAGACTAACACGGCTGTTACTCTGAAACCTACACCTGATTGTCATTGAATTATTTAAAACATAACTGTCACCTGCACTCCTGGTGACTCGGGTCTCCTTCTTGTGTTCTTAGGCTTCTCCCCTTGTACATGCCTGCTGTAAATTGTATAGCTCTGGTAATATCCTGGGTAACTCAATGCCACAGAATAAGGGTCCTGAATCACTTCATCATCCATAACCCCAGGATTCCCAGTTAAAGAAGGAAGCCATTTACATGAGCTCAGAACCCCCAGAGATTCCATGTGATACCAGATTCTTTTGTAAGGTTTACCCACAGCTCCCAGAGGCAGACAGGATTATTGGCTCTGACAGTACTAGATCTGGAAGGGCCAAGTAAGCTGCCTAAATATTCCATTTGGAGTTCACAATACTACAGTGTCTGCCTGACTACTTCCTTGAGCCACTGTTCTTCTTTTTAAAGAGGAACGGGAACAAGATAATGGAACTGGGAAGATTACCTAGGTGGCTGTAGGTTGGAACATGGGATGACTTGATCTTAGTAAATAGTCTGCTTCCCCAGAATGCATTTAATTTCCGTCCAGATCCTCGCTATACTTTCCAGGGGGCAGTTTGAGCAACCCCTAAGGAAGAAAACACTCACAGTTCCAGAAATGGGTCACATTCGATTTCCATGTCTTCTAGAATGAAAGTCAATAGCATTGCCTAAAACAATCAGCATCTGTTCTTCTCTGTCCTCTTCTTGTTTTAAAATGTGAAATAAAAATAAATTGGAAGCCCAAAAGAAAATATTACACATTGATCTTTCAACTGAACTTTCACAGCCTTATGGCCTGCACCTGCGATCCTCCTCTGTATAGACAAGGGGAGTACTTGTGAGAATAAGGACTACTTTTAAAAGTAAGTGGCTAGTGGGATCAGGTGCAAAGCCCTTGTACTCCTATAATCCCTTCCTTACTATTTGTTTATGATACTTTAATGTGTTATATTTAATTTTGGTTATGATCCTCAATTTAGATTTCTGCATGCTAAACCTGTGCCAGTGAAGACCTTCACTACCCTCAGTGGAACTATGGAAGGGTATGGGAGCCCACTTGTATGGATCATACTGCAAAAGCAGGGCCAAATTTTTAAGGTATTTATGTGCCCAAAAAATGCAGATCAGTGTCTAGTGGGATTTTCAAAAGCACCTAGGCACCTACCTGCCACTGATTTCAATGCTTTTGAAAATTCTACTTTGCACCTATCAGCATCTTTAGGCACCTAAATACTTTTAAAATCCTGGCCCTTAGATTACAAACTCCTTAGAACAGGAACCTGTCAATTGTATGTGTTTGTAAAGTGCCACACACTCATCCTGATGCACAAACAACAATAACAGGAGAAAATAAATGATGAATGTACTGGTCGACTACAATTCTTCAAAACTGACTTCACTTTAACACACACACACACTTGAAAAACACAAGACTTCTGTTCATGCCAAATAGACCACAAATCACTATAAGAACCAAAGAACGTTAATGTCTATTGTTTTTCTTTTTTTTTTCCACTTGAAAACCCTTGTGCACAGTTAGTGGCTGTTCTGCTGGAAACCGAACCTCTCCTAACAGTTCTCATCAAAAATTATGTGCTGGCTTTTTGTCCATTAGTACAAACAGGGTGTGATTTCATTTACAGTTTGTATAATAAATGTGATTATTAATACTTACAGTATTGTCTTATTGTACATTAAGGGAATTTTACCCATAGATGCAACTGAAGTCAGAGGAAACAGGGATGTTCTCTTCTGGAAAAAGACAATTGGGGCTCTTCAAACTCATTTCACTGCCTTTACATGCCCAGAGGAAAATCTATCACACCTTTGTACCATAAGTTTTTTCATGTTTATGGCCCTGCCACATCTATTGCTAGTAATGGTCTTAATTGCAATGGGGAAATCTGACTTCCAGTATCCAGGAGTTAGCTTTAAATTCTGCTTTGCTATACTTATTAAAATGAACTAGAGGTTAGGTCTGAAGAAAGATTATTAAGGAACTGATTAAGTCAATTAGGCTGTTCAGGGATTCCTTTCTGCTCTGTTGTTGTTAGCTGGAAACCCTAATAGGACCATTAGGATTCATTAAAATCGGTGTGATTGATTAGGATATATAAATCTGCATATGAGCCATGCTAGTGAGGCTGGATATTGGTGTTGTGCAAAGGTTATGTCTTCTCACAGAGAAGTGAGGCGATGTGGAACACTGAGTCAGATACTCATGCAGCTGCAAATTGGTGACAGCTCCTCTGAAGTCATTGGAGTTATTCTGACATAAAACCAAAGCAGGGGACATCAGTATCTGGCTTACTCTTACTTCAAACCTCAAACAAAGATTTAATCAGAGCTCTCTATGGAAATGTTCTAGAGACAAGTATGGATTCTTAAAATTCTTTTCTAAACTGCATGTTAGGAGCGTAGGTAGAATTAGCCCCAAGTGGTGAAAAGAAAGATTCCCTTTTCATTCTGGGTTCCCAGTTTTGATTAACAAACTAGACTTACCAAAAATAGTCGTTATCCTTAGCAAAGTGCCCTAGGGCTCAAATTTGCAATGAGCTCTGTGCTAGTGGAATCAATCCATTGACTTCAATTCAGAACTAATTGCGGGTTTATGGGCTCGGTCTTTTCACAATTCCTAAGCTGTTTGCAACCTGAAAATGATAAGAGAAGGCATCTGAGGAAGAATATTGCTACACAACACAGCTTTAATCAATAAAACACTTGAATATTCATTCAGGTGGTTGCATGTACTTCACCCACCTGTCAGACTGCAAATTGTGTTATTTGTTAAAGCTTCATTAGATACATGCCAGGTGGAAACCTGAGGGTTTACCTCACATTGCATCTGTTTTTTAAAGTAAAATTAACTAGATGTCAACTTTATAAAATAATAAAAACTTAAGAAAATACCAATTTAGCTTATTTGTTAACCATCTGCTTTTTGTAGTATGTATGAACTCTGTATTGAAAATAGCCAAATACAGTATGTCTTATTTCTGAAAGATCTAGGGTTTTTTTTTTTTTTTTTACTAAAGGAAAAATGTCACGTATGTGTAAAACACATTGTTGTCAAGACTTTTCTGAGCTCAGTATATCTATAGTAGGTAGCTACATATTCCCCATGACCATGCTATCTTTTTCCCAAGTTTTTATAGATTTATTTGGTAAACTCCTGTACTTTAAAACTGGGGAACAAAGACACAGATAAGAGTGGCTTTTCATTAACACCTGGGAAGTCTGCAGAAGTGCTGGTAATTAAACCCACATGTCACAGATCCTAATCTAGTACCATAACAAGAAGACCATGCTCCCACCCAGTTGTCAGAAAAGGACCTGAAACCAAAACTTTGACTGGAACAACCAGGATTTTGAAGTTCCAAATCAGGATGCAAATATTGCAACTTGGGCCCATCCTTAATTCCATATGATTAAATCACGCCCATAGCACTGTCTCATAGACATGTCAAAAAAATTAGTCTTACATTTAATTGCTGAACAAAATCTGCCTTTCAAAGCATTGTGGATTTAATTCCCTTCTCCCTCACTCCTGTGGTCATTGACTTCATTCACACCTGTGACACTGCTGGTTATTTAGTTTTTTTTAATCATCCTTACAAATGCTTTAAGGCTTCTGGTTTTTGCAGAACCATGAAACTATGTAGAGTTTGAGTATATTGATACATAGCTCCCAATTTCCCCATCATGTCTGACTCTCTCAACTGGTTTTAACACTTCCATTCCCCTTGGTAAGCAAGTAATGCAAATGGTACTGGTTCTCAAAACTATACAGGTTCTCTATTCTGTGCCAATCAAGGGGAAAACTGCCATCCTTCATGTATAGCTCAATGCTAAGAAACAACTATTAAAACAGCACCATGAGGTTCCATGGGTTTGCCTCATGATTTCCATTTAAAATGTGCTTATTTACAAGATGAAGGATTCTGTTTGTTTTTAATTATCTTTCAATCCTGCAAACTCAGCCTGCGATCTGAAAATCAAGCTGGGTTCTTTCTGGCATGCACATCACCAGTGATTAAACCACTGAGCTATCAATTTAGTTAAAACCTAGTTAGAAGATAATCCATCGCTTTCTGTCTGAATTGTGCTGGCCCCATAGGGCTAAGGAGATTTAAAAGGAAGGAAAAGCTTATTTTGCTCAGTAGTGTAAGTAGAAATGACTCAAAATAGGCATGGGGAGCAGATCTGCTAAGCATGAACACGCACTTTTACCTAGCCACCTGTCTGACCATAACTTTACTTTGAAAAACGCTTTACTGAACAATCTAAATGTCTTTTAGACATTACTGCAGAGGAATGCCCATCCCTAGGAGGCTTTTGGTGTAAAGGTTTGCCTGTTCACTAGGGGTGCAATCATCTCCCCCTTTTGTGTATTGAAGGGAGCTAGATATCATGCAAGGTAGAAGGGAGTGCAGGCCCCACAGTATGTCTTCTCTCTTCCACTCGCACCCCCCACACACACACACACATACCTTGCCTTGCACCTTGCAGAAAGCCTTGTGATAAAACTCTGTGGTGTTGTGACTATGTGCTGATTTGGAGGTGAGCCAATGAATGAAGGCAGGTGATGTGTAGCGCAACTTCTCTCTACAGTATGCTTCTCTCTAGAGGTAGGTGCAGACATCTGGTAAGTTAAACAAAAATAATTAAATAGACATATAATGTCAGAGGGCTGGGGCTATTTTTCTGCAAAATATTTGTAATTTTCTTTTGTCATTTTTTCACACAGTAGTTCAAGTTTTGGTTAAAAAGCAAACAAAAACCTCAACTCTGAAGACTGATTTTTTTCCTGGTGGTTATTTTTAATAAAACCCCTAAAATCCCACAATCTTCATTTAAAAACAAAAAACCAAACAAACTCCCCCTTCTCTTTAAAAAAGCAAATAAACAAACAAGAAAGCTTTTTGCCCAGCGTGAGTATTTGAGTAGTAGAAGCATGGTTCCTTCTGGAGCTATTCAGTGGTGGAAAACGGTCTTGGTAGTGACAGAGAGAGACACAGCATGCTTTGGTGTTCCCTCCTCCTTGCAGATTTCAGGCTGTGTGATGGCTTAGAGGGCCAAGCACTCCTGCCCTTTCACAGGATGGCAAACCTCACTCCTAACAGAACAATTAGGAAGAAACACCCAAGAATCTGTGTTTTGCTCTCTTCCCCCACCTCCAATGTAAGAAAAGAGGCCTTAGCTGGGTCCCCCCGCACGTGCACACACACTAAAAGTATGACTTGTGGCACCTTAGAGACTAACCAATTTATTAGAGCATAAGCTTTCGTGAGCTACAGCTCACTTCCTCAGATGCATATCGTGGAGACTAACACGGCTGTTACTCTGAAACCTGTCACTAAAAGTATGTTGTCCCTGCTTTGTACATGGTTTGATTTGTATATGCTTTATGTGGACTTCCTTTAAATATTTGCTTGAAAGTGTTGTGCGTACTTGTTCCTTTTTTGCTTAGGGATATTACGCATCATTTGGGGGCTTCAATTTATTTTGTCTACTCTTAGAAATATCTTTTCTTCTCAGTCTCTCCTGTGTCCTTGCAAACTTTTCCCCTTCAAAGAAAAATTTTCTACTACACACACACAGTTATTCCTAGAACATGCTTCAAACTCTCCTTTATCCCATTGACAGAGATAAAAATTAGGGGTTCCAATGTTTCATTTCTTAGTGGGTGGGTCTTGATTTTTTTTCTTTAAGACACTGTCCAGGTGAGAATATACTTGTTCATATGAAAGAAACCAGAAGCTTGTTCGAGAACCAAGACATCTCAGCTGTCAGCAACTGGGTCACAGATGAATGTCACCATTCGGTATTTCTTTTCAGATGTATTTAAAAAGTAAGACTCAGTTTGCTAATAGGGAAGTAAATTAAGAAGTATCTTAAAGTATTTACACAGAAATCTCTTATTTTACCACTCAGCTGGGCTAGTGCATGCTTAGTAAATCAAGGGGTATCACATGTCTAAAGGGACCTATCATTCGCTTCTGGTCCCACTTTAATAAGGGATATCCACAAATGCAGCACTCCTCAGGTCCTCGCCCTTATTATTTCCAACAGTCACCCAGGACTTCCAGTAATCACCGATCTTCCCCTGAATTCCAGTGCACATTTACTGCACAAAAGTGTTTAGATTCCCTATTCATAACTCATGCTGTTAAGGATTCCTGCAGGATGGCTCATTTTCAGTAGGTGTTTAACTGAATAGCATTTTATCCTCTGGAGTATATTCTCAAAGAACAGCTCTGGGGTATGTGCCTGGAGAACACTTGAAGAGCAGGAACTCCCCAAAATTAAGATTTACATTATGTATGGATGAGAGGAAATAAAGCAGGGGATTATAGTGTCACTGACAGCATCTCATTCTCAATTTCAAAAAAGGTTTGTATGACATGGGCTAATATTGTGCCACATGCCAGGTTTAAGACTCCTTAGACTGAGATAAGACAGTTGTATGAAGTACAAAGTAATCAGACACAGGATTTTAAAAAAAAAATTATAGTATTTATGGGGGCAGTGATCCTAGTAGAATCCTTACAATTGCAAGATGTTAAGTAAATACTATGAATTCTTCTGCTTTGTTTATTTGACCTCTTTATCTTGAGAAATTCCTATAAACTGTCATGAAATAGCTGAAAAGTCAAATCCTTTTCATGGAATGGTAATAGTAATCTCAGGAAATAACAAAACTTTTCAAAGTCTTTTTAAAATTCAAGCAAATGAAGAAAAAAAAAATCTAGCCTCAGAAAACCACATAGTCTTATGCTCCCCGCTTTTCTTCAGTATTGCCCAAAAGGATTAAATATGTAGCTATAGCACTCATCTATTTCCTCTTAAAGCTTAACTTAATTTTTATTACATTCTACTCCTGTCTCTTTCCAGGACATTGTGTGTAATGCTGACCAATTTGAAGTGAACACATTTATCCGAAGTACAGAATAAAATGAAAGTCCAACATAAAAGCTTTCTAGTTTATGACTTGAAACAATAAAAAGCACATAAAACATCATAATATGCTTTAATTTGTATAATATCAAATAGCAATTATCATTCTGAGTTCCCCACTTTCACCAATAGATGGTGGTGCTAGCTATTTCCATTCTTGTTTAAAATACATTTCTTCAAATTTGATTGGAACTCACCATAAGGGTATCCAGGAGTTCACAGCATGGAAATGTTCAAGCAGCTTAGGCTCACATTGTGCCTGGCCCTTTCAGGGGTGCATGTCAGTAGGGGAAGCCACAAAGAGCCTGCCCTATTCTGTGTACCTCTTCATGTGGGTACTGTCCAAAGCAACCACAACTATCGAAGTTCCAGCCAATGGCAGCATGATTTCTGCTAGAACAGCCTAGAAAGATGTGTAGGTTGGGGTAAGGTAGGAGAGGTCCATTGTGATTTTGGGGGGCGGGGGGGAAGCAGGGGGCAGTGTGGTATCCTTCCCTCTCAGAATGCACAGGAGTTGGAGGCTTGGTTCCTTTCCCTTGAGGAGATAATTTTCAGGAACCCTGCCAGGTTTTCTGGCCCCTGTGATCTCTCTTCCCAGCATTTGTATGTATACAAAATTGTCCTAAACTTGTGAAGGACCAAAAACAGACTAATTCACTTGGGAAGTGGACTTTGTGGTGGTTTCTGTTACTGAGAGAAGTTGATTTGGTGGTCGGGACATTGCAATATAAATTTACTGTTCAGAACCATAGAATCCCTTAACAGAGGAGGGAGGGGCCTTTGACCACCTTGGTTTTCCATCCCAACAGTCTCTCACTCTCCATGGTTTGGCTTAAGGAATGGATAGATTTTTTTTATTTGGTCTGAACTAGTTCTTGTATTCCTAGTATCACAGCAAGAAGATTGACAGCTGGCATTTTGGCCTAGCTGCGGGGCTAAAGCTAAAAAAAATTGTTTAGTCACACATCTCACTAAGTGAACAATTAAAAGTTGAAACACTTCAGATGAACTGAAGAACAAATTAAACATGCCCATGGCAAAGAACATGTTTTTAATTTTGTCTAACCTCCATTTCTCTGGTGTGTGTGATGATATGACACTGGAGCTCTGAATGCTAAATGAAGCAGTAAGAGCCCAAGTTCCACTGCATTCAGTCTGATGATGTCATTTCTTCCCCTTATCTATGGCTTCCTTACTTGCCTGCTCTTCTGTGTTCCTCCCTCACCGCAAGGAATAAGATAACACGTGACTGGCAACCAGCAGCTTGGAGTGAGAATTCCCATTTGTCACATTCCACTCTTGGCTGCCAAACAAAATATATGAGACCCAGTTTCAGATAGTTCCAAAAACTGTGAGATCCTTTTGGCTTCTAAAGTCTTTAATACTAAAATTTTAGAGACAAAAATCTTAGGTCAGATATTTCAGCTAGATTTTTTTATGATCTTCTGTTGTCTATTTTAAAAAATAGCTGATGAAGAACAAGGGTAAAAGGGAAGAAAATGATACTGCATTTTGGATTATTTGAATTAATAAATTAGAGAGATTATAGTAATCGAGCCTCAAACCTTGCATTTTCAGCATCAAAGTCTCTATAATTTGAGCTGAAGGGTGTCCCTCTTTAACTAAGTCATAGTAGCAGAATGTATAGTTACTGGGACCAACCACGAGAGGAAGACATGCTCAAATTCTATGGGCCAGTATATTGCATATAGTTTAGTTATTCCAGCAAGCTGTTCACTAAGCTCTTATGTTTTTTGTTATATTGATATGGTTTTATTTTGAAATTAATTCATTAAATTGTACAAATGTAAAGAAATTTCATTTAAAAATACTTAAGTATCATTGCACTTGAAAACAACTCCTTTTTTTGGAAGAAACTTCTTTTTTATAAAAATAAGTTTAATAAAATGTTATGATTATAAAATAGAGTCTGATCCCGCAAATTGCTCAGCTTTCTCATTTCCAGTTATGGTCAAAGCATTAGTACATGTTTTTAACAAAATAAAACCCCCCATCAAAAAAGGGAGGCTCTCCAGGGGTGATGCAGGGATGGGGGAACTGTACAAAAAACGCAGTTCCCACCGTGCACCCACTGAAGGTATAAAAGAGAGAGGAGAGTTTCAGCAAATGTTTGCAGAGTTTTGTACATGTTGCTATTTCTTTACAGTGGACGACTATCTACCTGTTACTGTATGCCTGCCCTTGAACTCCTTCATGTTGTTTATAATACACAAATGCCATCCCTCTTCCCAAGCTTGCCTATTGGATAGAACACTGCACATGACTCCTGTAATGCCCTTTCGAAGGGCTTGATTCAATGCCTTATGCAGTCTGTGAAAGACTCTGATTTCAGATCAGTCTTTGGATCAGGTCCTTGTAGATCAAAATTTTGTTAATCAAGGCTATCTGCTTCAGAAAACACAGCAACAAATAGAGAGGGCTATCCTGAAAGTGAGATCTCATCTCTTAAATCAAAAATAGCATTCCCTTTAGGCTGATTTTCATGCAGTTGAACTCAACATTAAAAGCTGTCAAAGATTTCCATTAGTTCTTTGTATTTGTATCATTAGTTCTCTGATTGCCATTAGTAAATCAGAATGACCTCTGAGCGCAATCTGACTAAACCTCTATAAAATAACTTTCTGACAGACCACTAATCTCCAAAATTGTTAAGACAACTACATTGAACTAATCTGTTACCAGCCCTGTGTCTCACCCTTGTAATACAATGAGATGCATTATTTACAAGTACTGGGGGCAGGTAGTGGCAAAAGGAAATCCACAAATTTGAAAGGTAGACTTAAGCAATGATTGAGAACACAGGATATTTCCTGAGTTTTAATGACTGCCGGGAAGGAGATGATGGCCTGATGCACATGAATCCTTAGGATGTGTCCTGCCAATGTTGTTGCTCATATAAACTGAAGTGAAACAGAACACTGAGTATGAGTTGATATAGTTTTCATAAATATATGCATATAAAGAATGAATGTACTGTATATTATCCAAGTAGATTGCTTCAATAGAATCCAAACTCTATACTGATGATATAAAATATACTACAGGACAACATATCATGAGTTAATCTGTTATATGGGGCTGAGAAGGGAAAGGCAATTGTTTCAAAATTAATTTTTTTAAAAAAGTAGAGCGATAAGTAGGAGTCTGTGTCTAAATTAAAAATGTACATACCTGGACACGCGTACCAGCTAGGAGTACAAAGAAGCTGGACTAAGATATGGCTGTGCACTCAGATTTAGGAAAATAATCATTCTCACCTCAGAATTCCCCACACCCGAAAAGGGGAAAAGGGGTTGTTTAGTTGTTGAAGTGCTGAAAGGGAAGAAAACAGAAGGTATCCTTTTGTATTATATGGGGTTTTTTTTTGTTTTGTTTTTGTTGTTTTGCATAGGTCTGGTTACTGTATTTCAGTTAGGGGACACCCCCCCAGATTGGGAGTTCTTCTTTTCAATTTCAGGAGTTAACTACAGAAGAGCTTTGAGCTAGATTCTGGCAAAAATACATGTTTACTACCTCATTTTTAAAGTAGACCCATTGAAATATTAAAACTGAAACATGAAATTCATGGGTTTAGCTGTGGCATATGGTACTTCATGACATAAGTATGGAGTGACGAATCTGGTCCAGTATGTATTGTATTCTTTTTTCAATAGTACTAAACAATGGAAGAAGTTGATATCTTTCTGTTTTATGAGGAATTCTCTATTAATTATTTTAAGCATATGTAAGTCTTTTGTAGCATTCTCAGAGAGTGAAATGAAAGCCAAGTAATTTCTCCTTATGATTTTAATAATCAATGACCATTGAAACTTTCACATTGAAATTATGTCAACCTAATATAAGAGGATTTATTGTATACTGAAAATAAAATATAAAATGCATAGTGGCAAGATGCATTCTTCCTGCATGTAAAGAAGAGTGTAAGTCACATAGCCTTTGAAGGGGAGAAATACATATTGAAAATACATTGCTTAAATCATGACAGGTTTCAGAGTAACAGCCGTGTTAGTCTGTATTCGCAAAAAGAAAAGGAGTACTTGTGGCACCTTAGAGACTAACCAATTTATTAGAGCATAAGCTTTCGTGAGCTACAGCTCACTTCATCAGATGCATATCGTGGAAACTGCAGCAGACTTTATATATACACACAGAGAATATGAAACAATACCTCCTCCCACCCCACTGTCCTGCTGGTAATAGCTTATCTAAAGTGATCATCAGGTGGGCCATTTCCAGCACAAATCCAGGTTTTCTCACCCTCCACCCCCCCACACAAATTCACTCTCCTGCTGGTGATAGCCCATCCAAAGTGACAACTCTTTACACAATGTGCATGACAATCAAGTTGGGCTATTTCGTGCACAAATCCAGGTTCTCTCACATCCCCCCCACCCCCATACACACACAAACTCACTCTCCTGCTGGTAATAGCTCATCCAAACTGACCACTCTTCAAGTTTAAATCCAAGTTAAACCAGAACATCTGGGGGGGGGGGAGTAGGAAAAAACAAGAAGAAACAGGCTACCTTGCATAATGACTTAGCGAAATGCAAGGTAGCCTGTTTCCTCTTGTTTTTTCCTACCCCCCCCCCCCAGATGTTCTGGTTTAACTTGGATTTAAACTTGAAGAGTGGTCAGTTTGGATGAGCTATTACCAGCAGGAGAGTGAGTTTGTGTGTGTATGGGGGTGGGGGGGATGTGAGAGAACCTGGATTTGTGCACGAAATAGCCCAACTTGATTGTCATGCACATTGTGTAAAGAGTTGTCACTTTGGATGGGCTATCACCAGCAGGAGAGTGAATTTGTGTGGGGGGGTGGAGGGTGAGAAAACCTGGATTTGTGCTGGAAATGGCCCACCTGATGATCACTTTAGATAAGCTATTACCAGCAGGACAGTGGGGTGGGAGGAGGTATTGTTTCATATTCTCTGTGTGTATATATAAAGTCTGCTGCAGTTTCCACAATATGCATCTGATGAAGTGAGCTGTAGCTCACGAAAGCTTATGCTCTAATAAATTGGTTAGTCTCTAAGGTGCCACAAGTACTCCTTTTCTTATTGCTTAAATCCTTGGCTAATTTTGTTTGAGGGCATGCTATACTGAATTAAACTAAGTGATGAATCACTGAGGATGAGAGTGATATCTGTTTACTAACTACATAGATGTACTATTACCTCTGCTTCATCCAAAGTTATCTGTTTCATGTTGTCTCAGATTTAATATCCAAGGTTATTAAACTGTATTTGTCTATTACACAAGTAAAAGATGGTCTTCTTGACAGAATCCAGAATGAAATTTGGAAGAAGGTAGCGTTTGCAATTTTATATTTAAAGAGTGAAGTTAGTGTGCACAAAAGAGAATATTAATACTGACTTGAGTCAATGTAGCTAGAATATGTACGCTTCCCTACACCTGAACCCTGACCGGGAATGGCCTTGCTATTCCAGCACTTGGAATCTCCTGGGTAAAGACTGCCTACCAATTATAAAGAATTGTCCCTGGGCACTGAGTTTGCTGCAGATGTGTATATGTCACCCATCCCCTGCTTTCTCTTGCATGTTCCATTCTTGGGGAGTCAATAGGGGATTTAAACTGAGAAGTATCTTACTGTGTGAATCCCTCAAAGAGCAAGTTACTTTTCAGTAACAAATATTGGTTGGTCACCACTCTTATTTTTAAGTGTTACAGCTCTTCAGCTGGACTGGAGGGATAATAATAATTTCAATCCTGAGTGAATCTGATTTTTTTTATAAATGCCAACAAACAGGTAGCCTTATATGAACACTTCAGCATACCACTCTCTTTCAGCCTTATGGAAGGAATTATACATTTCATGTGCAGTTACTGCTAGTCTGTATCAAAACATTCTGTTGGTGTATCCCTTTAGATATAAGTTATTTCTACATAAAGCATTGACTGAGAGCAGCCATCCAAATTCATGGAATAATATTCACTTTTCTCATGATCCCAAAGGGGGTATAGAATCTATTGGGTGTGGCATATTTCTTGGTCAGCTCACTTCTGCATCTTAAGTCTGTAACATCCATTCAAATTAACACATTTTTCCTCACATATCCTGACTTTCCCATTTTATAGGTTAACTTGCTGAGATAACCTCCAGACAGACTCTGAAATCAGTATTCAAGAGGATGTGTAAGGTGAAATCACCTCATGAAGACGCCTTCCACAAGGCCACTGCATCACTCAAGTCCCACTTTAGGTCTTTTTTTTTTTTTTTAAAAAAAAAAAAAAAAGCTTAACTGGTACTTCAATACCTCAGAGGCTTTGTGTGCACTGATTGCACCGGAGTGAATTTCGCCTACAGGGCTCACCTTTAAGCATATTTCTGTTGCCTTTGCATTCAAATAATGTGAAGTAGTAACACAACTTCTTGAATGCCAACCCTTGAGAAATCTACTTGCTTATACATCTGTGCATGTAAGATTCCCCCCGCGCGCACGCACACCCCCTTTTGGAAGTTTAAGGAGGGTCAAAAGTGGCAGAGACATCCCACTGCTTCGTCACAGGGGGAGAGCTGATGTCACGTTTTAGGGTGCAATTCAGACCAGTGAGATGTAGTGTCACCACTTGCATTTTGGGGGCACTCAGGGTTATAATACTTCTGCTACTTGTGGCTCCCTGCCTGCAACATACACACAGCCAGCATGCACTTCATGTTCTCCATGCAGTAGAGCTCTGATTCAACCATTTTGAATCCAGCTGCCTGCCAGGAGTTATCACAAACACTCTGGTCTTACCAGACTTTGGTTAATGTTAGCAGGTGATCCTATGACGCCCCAGTCCTGAAGTTTCCCAAACCCATGTGCTCTATAAAGTCCAGCCCTCTTCTACAATATTCAGAGGAATAGTAACATCTTTTTGCTTCTTTAAACAGGAAATCCACCAGCTTGCCAAATTAACTGGTGTTATCACTTTAATTCAAATGCAGCATTAGTGGTTTAGGTTAATAATAAAAACAAGTGTATTAACCAAAGAAGATAGGATTTCTGGTGAGCTCAAGTATAAGAGAGACTTACAAATGGTTAAAAGCAAATAGAGGCACATTTTCACTTTTAACAGTCTAAAACTTAATCTAGCACGGTACAGTTTAGAAGATGGCCTTTCTCACCTAGCAAGTTGGTGGCCGACCCCTTAGACAGGATCTCTTCTAGAATCCCAAAGTACTGATTACTTTGTCATCTTAGGTGAAAGAGAATTTGGAGTTCTCTGCCTCTTTCTTTTAGAGTCCAGTGAATATTTGAAATAGATTCTACTGAAGGTTACCCCTGAAAGTAAAGTTCATTCAAGCTGTGAGTAAGGTGACATGGAGTCTGATGAAGGAAGCCCATACTCTTTCTTCCTCCGCTGGTCTTTGCTAAAAAGCAAATTGTTCTGTTTCCTGCAATCTCCGCCCTTGTTAGTTTGATGGCCCTGTTTCCTGCTTATGTAAATTGAGGTACCCACATTGTTTAGGATAGACCTGTTTAACTACTCACTCAGCATGTCTTGTTTAAACATACTTTAGTCATAATTCCATCATATTTCCATGATGCTTAATATGCACCATCTACATACATCACACAAAAATATTAACGATCGGATTATGATACCTTAAATGATACCTCACAAGGCATATTTTGTATAAAGATTATTGGTGTGTAGGGTGTAAATATATTGGTGCTTGAGGTCACAGCTGACCACTCAATTTTATGAGGAGTTTTGAGGTCCCTGAAAGCCCTGCCTACTACAGTCATGTGACCATCAAAATCTGAGCTTTCACTTTTAAATACATTTGTATGCTTGTGGACAAAGTCTTGAAAATATGAACTATAAAGTCTCAAGTCAGATGGGAAATAAATGGAACTCAAATCCTTTTGTGACCCGATTTCATGAGTTTTGAATGTTTGGGGTTGGCAATACTGCAGTAGCCAGGAAGGTGGAGGATGAGTAGAATAGGGGATGCCCTCTCTCCTCTTTGCAGCTGCCAGGAGGCTCTGGAATAGGAGAAAGGAACAGGGAAATGCACTTTCTCCTTTCCATCAGCCAAACAGATTTTGGTTGATCAGCTTCAGATTTTTTAGACACCTACCACTCAAAGGCTCATACAAAAAAAAAAAAAACCCAGAGCCCATCTCGGAGCTGCACTCTAGTAGAAATGCCAGCATCCATCATCCCTTTCCCAGTAGTTTGTGGAGTGAGGCACTGGGATGTTGCCTCTTGGATAGTCGCTGTCCATCTTTTTAGATTGCTCTCTGATTATTAGATTTAGTCTTCCAGTTAGTCTGTGTCTAGGATAATTGTCATGCCCTGTCTCATAGCAGAGGACAAGCAAAACCATAGAAATCAAGTTGGAAAGTGAGAATGTGTACAAGGGCAGCCACAGTATGTACTTGCAGTATCTGTGAATGCCAAAGGAATGAAAATTATCCTGGCTTTAAAAAGTTGTCCCTATTATCCCTATATATTGGGATGAACAAGGGATGGTTTTAAACTATCTGCTGAAGTGCAGTTGGGGAGCCCCTTAATGTCTGTTAGGTTAATAGGCTCAGCTCTGCTGTTCACTAACCCTGCATTTTAAAAGTTGACCCTTTGCAGGGCATGAGTGGTTCAGCACTTTTGTACCCTTAAATGTGAAAGATCTGTGTTCACTCTTCACAGTTTTTGTTCAGTTTCCTTATGGAACCTATCTAAGCCGTGGTCTACACTAGGACTTTAGGTAGAATTTAGCGGTGTTAAATCGATGTAAATCTGCACCCGTCCACATGATGAAGCCCTTTATTTCGACTTAAAGGGCTCTTAAAATCGTTTTCCTTACTCCACCCCTGACAAGTGGATTAGCGCTTAAATCGGCCTTGCCGGGTCGAATTTGGGGTACTGTGGACACAATTCGACGGTATTGGCCTCTGGGAGCTATCCCAGAGTGCTCCATTGTGACTGCTCTGGACAGCAATCTCAACTCAGATGCATGCTTATTTGCCGTTGCTCTGACGCAGGGAGGGGCGACTGACGACACTGCTTACAAGGTTGGCTTACAGGGAGTTAAAATCAACAAAGGGGGTGGCTTTACATCAAGGAGTATTTCAGGCAGGACTTCACTGAGGTTTCCAATAAGAAATGGTGCACCTAAGTTATTGTTCTTATTGGAACAAGGAGGTTAGTCTGGCCTCTGATACATGGCTAGATTTACCTCGCTGCACCTTCTCTGTGAGTGACTGCAGTGTGACCTAGAGAAATGAGTCCCCTAGACGGGGGGGGGGGGGGGTTACAAATGAGTACAAAACAAATCTGGTCTATTTCTTGTTTTGATACACTCCATCTATCTCTTACATCTTTTGGCTGGCAGCAGACGGTGCAGAAGGACTGCATGCCATCCACATCTCATGGTTGCTCAGCAGAAGATGGTACAATAGGACTGCTAGCCATCCTTATCTCTTGCCTGTTCACCATAAGATGGTTCGATAGGACTGACTGCAGGACTAAAGAGAATGACCTGATCAAGTCACTCCAAATTTAGTCCCTGCGCCCTGCCCAGGCACTCCCAATCGCAGGTCACAGAGGCGACCAGGAGCACCTCGGACACGACGATGACGGCTACCAGTCCTATTGCACCATCTGCTGCCAAAAGGCAAGGGGTTGCTGCTGCTGTGTAGCAATGCAGTACCGCGTTTGCCAGCACCCAGGAGACATATGGTGACAGTGAGCTGAGTAGGCTCCATGCTTGCTGTGGTATGGCGTCTGCACAGATAACTCAGGAAAAAAGGCACGAAACGATTGTCTGCCCTTGCTTTCACGGAGGGAGGGAGGGAACGGGGGCCTGACGATATGTACCCAGAACCACCCGCGACAATGTTTTAGCCCCATCAGGCATTGGGATCTCAACCCAGAATTCCAATGGGCAGCGGAGACTGCGGGAACTGTGGGATAGCTACCCACAGTGCAACGCTCCGGAAGTCGACTCTAGCCTCGGTACCGTGGAAGCACTCCGCCGAGTTAATGCACTTAATGCACTTAGAGCATTTTGTGTGGGGGGATACACAATCGACTATATAAAACCGATTTCTAAAAAACCGACTTCTATAAATTCGATAATAAAGTTAATGGCTAGTAGTCTTCCTGAATATGCTCTATCTGGGGGAAGTATTTCCCAGAATATTTTTTAAGAAAAAGGCAGCCTCCTCTTCAGAATTAAGTGATTAGAACATTTCATCTATGGGTGGACCGCATTTCTCAGAGGTACAAAAATCTGATGTGGCTTTCATAAACTTGTTCACATATGCCTGCAACAGAATTAATTCTGTAGACAGACATTTTCATAATGGGGTAATCACAGTATTATGGTCACTCATTAACTTATGTTCCATGGTCGTGAGTAGTTTTTTTTTTTTTTTTTTTAACTTTCTTATGCCTGCTACTCAAATGTATTCAGTAATGATATTTCTGCTGAAATTAGACTTCACCTTACTATATCACCTCTGTAGAATTTAAATTCTAATTTTCAACAGCTTTCAAATTGATAATTCAAGACCCCAATTTTTACGAATAAGGCACAGCTTCTAAATTATAAATCATATTTGCTGATAGACGATGTGGCTAAGTATAAAATATGAATGCCTTGCATGTTACAGTACGTAGACATGCAATCGTCGTTTGAAATGCCTTTGCAGGTCTTTACATTTCTATTCATTTAGCTTGCTCAGAATGGACACGGTTTATGTATTATTAAAGGTATAAAAATTGGAATTCATGTAGTAAATGTTGATGTGTTTTATGGTTCAACAGAAACCGATGTAGTAGTTAACTTGAGGTATTTGCCAGTTCACAAGTAAAATGCTCATACTATTTCTCTTTGCATATGTGGAGGATGATAAGATTGATTGGATATAGCTTTGATACAGCAGAAGGCTTCTAATAATTTTTAAAGGGGACGATTCCAAGTAGGCAGTAATAACTATTCAGGTAACACATGCACATCCTAAATTACTGTTAGCAATTAACAGCATAGGTCAGTGTCCAGAGTTTAGATAGACATCTATAATAACATTATCTGAGAATTTATACTATTTTGATTTAAAAGCAGGAACATCAGTGGTTCTAATGAATGGGTTGAAGTGATGCCAAAGCTGCACTTTTCTTTCTTTACCAAGGGCTTGTCTACACTGGTAAGTTTCTGCGCAGTAAAGCAACTTTTTGTGCTCAAACTGCAGCTGTATACACATTGCCATTCCACTTTGTGCGCAGAAACTCCTCAGTGGCAAAAAACCCACCTCGACGAGAGTCGTAAGGCTATTTGCACAGAGGCACCAGTGCTCGAGTGCCAGTGAAGACACTCGATTGCTTTCTGCGCTATAATTGGCCTCCGGAAGTGTCCCATAATGCCTCAAGTGACTGCTCTGCTCACTGTTTAGAACTCAGCTGCCCTGGAGACATGCGCCCCTCGCCTTGCAAAGCACCCTTTCTGACAGTCCTTGAGTGCTGTGCTGATCTGCTCCTGGACACAGAGAAAACCATTAATGTGGAATGCTCCTACTGTTGAACACAGAGGCAGGGGTGCATGCATGAGAGAGAGAGCGCACGCCCAGGGAGGGAGGCGGGGTGGGCTGATGTCGGGGTTTTCCCTGCCTCAGGATTGGTTACTTCCTGCTGCTGTCTGAATTTACAAGACAGCATGCTGACACACTCTCCATCCCCCAAAACACACACTCTCTCTCCATATATATACACACACACACACTCACTCCCTGTCTCACACACTTCCCCCCCACCCCACTTGAGTTGAAAAGCGGCTGGCAATGTAGTAGGATGCCCATGGAACAATGGATTTGGAAACCTGCATCATGTGATACTGCCTGCCCCATGAAGCATTGCAAACCCTTCCCAAAGCACCCTGTGGCCAGTTGCACAGTGGGATAGCTACCACAATGCACTGCTGTCTTTGCCATTGCCAGAGCTGCTAATGCGCCCCAGCATCACAAGAAACACAGTGTGGACACGCAACACTGGTTTAATTCCAGCATTTTAATAAAAGTGGTATAACTTGTGGCCCAGGAACTTGCCAGTGGAGACATACCCTCAGTTTGATGCTATGGAGTTGTCTGACTTGTCAGTTACTCTTCTCCTTTTTAAACTCTTTAATTGAGTGGGTTTACTACTTGTGCAAATGAGTGACTAATCACTTTGGCTTGAGGGAAGACTGGTATGTGCAGAGTTTATGTAACTACCCTGGCACAGCTTTGCCAACATTTGGTCCTGACCTGACCATCTAATATTTTAGTCCAAAATCCCTTAGTCCAAAATCACCAGTCCTGCTATATTGCATGGAGGTGGTGGGATAATTCAAAGTTTTAACATATTGCTGTTTCAGTGTAAATATTAAACCATGTGATCAGAGAGGTGACCATAAGTTAATCACTGAACAAATTTTAAAATGTAACCAGAAAAAAGAAATGTAACTGAAAAGTCTTTTGATTAGCCATGTTTTTTTCAATAAACATGTAGTTCTGAAGTCCCATTATTGCTATATAGGTAGGAGGGGTATCATTATAACTTCTTCCAAAAACAAAACAAAAATGACACATCCTGAAGTCATAACAAGATAATTGCATGCAGACAAACCTTGGAAACAGCTTTGCAAAATTATATCAAGCCAAGGAAAGGCCTCTCTGTTTAATATATAACTAATACCTAATAACATAATGACTGTCTTCATAATAGATTTGCCCTCCTGCCCACAAATGTGGCGGCATAATCTCCCCTGGTACAATGTCTAACTACTCCTGCAGGAGTAAAAGGATAAGTTATTGTAGTATTGCCCTGTCTCTAAAATACAAAAGGTGAAATCCTGACCCTATTAAGTCAATCAGAACTTTGCCATTGACTTCAGTAGAGCCAGGGTTTTACCCAAACATCTGCTCAGTAGCTATGGACTTCCATGATTTCTTGGATGAATATATATAAAATATATTCTAGTGCTCTTACGAAGGGAGGAATTTCCTTTTTCCAACCAAAGGAGCGTCATACTCTATAACAACTTGGGTCAATTTATTACTGGTCTGCAAATATATATTCTTGTCAATGCCAACATAACTTTAGTTTAAAAAAGATGTAAAACGGGAGAACCCAGTTTATGGTGATTCATGCTCAAAACACACAGGGGACTGAAGGTTACTGAGCTAAATTTCCATCTCTGCTACATGTATGTGACTAAGTATGGGCTCAGCCTTTATCCAACAAAGCAGTTAAGTGCTTAACATTTAAGCATGTGAGGAGTCCTGTTGACCTCAAGTTAAGCATATGCTTAGTGTTCTGCTGGGTCAGGGCCAGAGCGCTCAGCAACTTGTAGGACCAACCCCTAGAGCTGGTTTTTAGATCTTTAATATTCAAACAACTGTCCAGTATCTCAAGATATCTTCAAGCATGAACTGTTAAACTGAGGTCCTTTGTTCTGGCTGAGAAATACAAAGTAGATTCCTCAGTTATTGTTTATATAGCCTGAACATACACACAATATTCTTACTGGAATTGTATTGAGTATATGCTAGAAGGCCATTATAAGAAATGGATATACAATAACATGCAATCAGATTATTCCAAAATCTGAGAAGCTTGTTCAATATTTGTCTAAAGGCTGGAATAGCTTTACATCTCAATTTTAAGTTCCTATCAAGATGGACAGCTCTCACTCGGTGATGCATTGCACTTAAAAATGTCCTCTTTTGCATGAGGTCCGTTAGCACCAACGGGAATGAGGTGCAGCTGACATTAAGATTATTATAGTACTGGAGAATCCTGGATCATAAAGTGGTACTTTCAGCCAAAAATATATTTTAGTAAAGCAGTTTTATCTGCGTCAGGGACAGGCTGGTAACATTTGGCCCTATATATGTATATACTGTTATCATAGTGTAATCTATGCAGAGGAAAATTTTCAAAAGGCTGTATCTGTGTTAATAGATAGATCGGACTTGTTCAAAGCAAATAACATTTGATATGGATGATTTGTAATCTCTAAGTGACATTCTCCAAATCTCCAGTCACTGTAGAATTTATTTTCCGAATGTTTCTCCATACACAGAGAAGGGAAATCAATACTGAGCTGCCGTCTGCCGTTGTTGGCTAAGATTGTTTTCAGTGTGGACAATGGGAATCGCAATGAGCCACCCCACTTACTCTCTAATTCATGTCTTACTTTTTTCACTATGTACAACTAAGTAGAGCAAATGATTAGAAGTCAAGTGAAAATGCCCAAAAGAACTCAGGGGACCAATTTTGCTGCAAGTGAACTAATTTTTCAACTCTCCGAAACTGCCCAAGTCTCAGATTTGAGTCTGACAATACCCAAAGTGGGTTACAAATAGATCAGAGACACAGGACTTGACCTTTTATTAAATTGAGGGTCTGATGTGAGATGCAGTGACCAAAATAATGAAACACATGTTAAAATTAAATTCAGATCACTGGTGCTATGATAGCCACAGACAGAAAGCTCTCATAGTTTCTAGTAAGTGTGCATAAAGTTTGTCATTTTCTGGGACTGAACAAAAATACTTTAACTCAAATTTATTAAGATTGAAGGGTTAAATTTACTATTAAATTTGTCTCTGAATGTAGCTTGAGTCTTTTTACGCTTTTGCAATCTCTAACATTAAAAATTTCCATGCTTTAAAAAAAATCCACAAGAAACAGTTTAGGTAAATATTTCACTGCAGTTTTTGCACGCCAAACTTTTTTCAAAGATGAGAATCTGAAAGTTAAATCAACTTTACTGTAAATCACTATATTGTTTTTTTAGACAATGAACAATATAAATAGTGGAAAATAAATTGGATTGATTAGAAAACCTTTCCTTTTAGTAGTGTTTGTGTAACATCTTAAAGAGACAATGTCCTTTTCACTCCCTCATATTTTTAAGCCCCACTACATCTCTGTACTTTAAAAAGATAAATAAATAAATCACTAGCCAGGTGATCCAAAAATCTGTCAGAGTCTACAAGCTCTAGAGAGAGTAAGGGAAGATTATTGAGACAAGGCAATACCATTTTTTTTCCTCTTAGCTGACTCCAAACATTTGCAGTCTCCTACCCCGTGGGGGAAACTACCATTTTCTCCTTCTCCTGCCTCCTTCCTTTATCATTGTCCCACCTCCTTCTCCTTCCACATTTTCCCACATAGTCTCATGTCTCCTCATATTTGCCCACCCTTCTTCTCTCAGCCCTTGCCCCTCAGATTCTCTTCCTGTCCCTTCAGTTTCCCTCCTGTATCCCTCCCCCACTTCATTTCCTTCTTGCACTTCCATATCTAGTTTCCCTGCTGCTCTTCACTGTATACACTCAATTCATCAAGACAAAAAGATGGGAATTCATTGAAAATTACACACCCAGTCCTCAATAGAAGGTAGCTGATTTGATATTATCTGTTGTGATTCATCTGAATGTATCATGATCTTTTTTCTTGAATTTCTTGATTAGGCAAAACTATTTGCATAGATAACTTCTGCAAATAATTCTCTGCCAGGATCTTGTTCATAAGCAATGCATTACAAAGTAAGCGGTGATCAAAATTTTATCTGTTTCCACTGTATGCAAAGATGATAGGTATGTTTCTTTCCCAGGACTGGATAAGCTCGACAGTTGGAACAGGTTTCCTGGTGCAAATAACTACAATTATATTTTTGTAAGTGGCTTCCCACAAACATTCTGGTCCTGCTGATAAATTCATTTGCCAGAGTATTTGTAGGGTACAAATAAATCAGGAGTATGAACATAATAGAAGCATATTATTTAAAAATCAAGGGCCACTTCCTTGGCTGGTGTGAATCAGTGTCGCTCCAATGAAGTCAATGGACCTACACTGATTTACACCAGCTATGGAACTTGCCCTGAATGAATATGCTCTGAAATCTTTTTGGTAGCTGCCAAGCTTTAATCATCTCTACAATTAACCTTCCTTTGAGAAGTGACATAAATGGTCACTGTACAAAGCAATTTCCTGTATGGCGTAATTAAAAATAAACAGGGAACGGAAGATTTCTCTTGCTCAGTGACTGGCTAGTATTGTAGCCCTTAATGATGCATTTTCATACAGAGAAGACTTTGTCACTTTACCCTGAGATTCTATTAAATGCTTTTTTTTTTTTTGCCAGATTGTTTCTAAATGGAAGAAGAAATGATATGTAGTCTATTGTTCACTGATCGCTAATCTCAGGTCACCAGGCTATCTCATTTGTGACCTGAAATTTCTGAAAAGGTCATTCCAGTTGAAAGGAAAAGCCTTACTTTAAAAGAAGGAGGTTTTTTTCATTTCAACAGTGATATATTAGAGTGACTAAAAACTGGAAACCTCCATGTACCAAAATTAAGATACAGAACATATTTTTCCCCAAAGTTGCTGCATAAGTAGCATTGTATAGTGGGCTCTTGTCATCGCAACAGTGCTAATAAATCTAAGAAATGGGTCTGTGTTTGAATGCAGGGTAAGTTAGTTTGCCACTAAACTGGCCTCCTTTAAAACTGACTGTGAGCCATTTGTATTGAAAAGCAATTATTAGAACTTAATTTTTCAGCTACAACTAGATTAATCACCTACTGAAAATTATATTACTATGAGGTAATGAGAGTGCTGAAAAATAGATGGCTTTTCTTCTCATACATTCCATATCTTGATTTATTATTTTACTCAGGAGTCCCACTGGTAGTTGTGCTAAGAGTCTTTAAACAAAATTCATTATTATATGTAATCCAATTAATTAAGGGGATATTTTGTAGAGAACTGAAGTAAAATACTTTCCTTTTTTCCAAACCAGTCAAAATTTCAGCGAACATACTTGAAAATAGAATTCCTTTTGAAAATATTTTTTTTTTGTTATTAGAGGCTAATACTGTATCTCTCTGGCATCTGCTTTTATGACCTAATTAGAATATGGAAGAACTGAAGATGCTGAGAACACTGACCAGCTGAGGATGGAATTGTAAGAGGACCCACACATAGCAAAATAGTAGAGTGCACTTTTTTTCTTTTTGCAGCTGTTTCTTCTCAGTGGTGTGTACCAAGTCATAATATGTAGCTTCAAAAAAAACCCAACAACAACAAACCCACACACCTGAGAGGCTCTTGCATTACTGTTATACCGAGAAAAAAAATTGTTATTAAGCAGTGGTTTGAAGTGCAGTAGAGCAGCACATTGCTGTGACCGTCAGTTGTCTTGCAGAATGACTAGTCACTGAAGAAGATGATCTTCATGCAGTACATACTTCATGATTATTAAAAATAAATAACGTAGAACCATACTTCTCTCTAAGTAAGGCCTTCCAAATTACCATAACAGCTTTTTCAACTCACAAGTGAATCTTGTCCTGTGCTTGAAATGTGCTTCATTTCTATGAGAGAGAAGCTTGAGGTGGGAGAACATATATGCAGAGAAGAAGAATCTTCCTAGATATAGATCAGCTCAAGTTGTAAGTTTGTTTCTTACTAAGGGTTAGGCAGTGATACTCTTACATATGTTCACTAGTCACTTACCCAAGATCTGCACTGAAACTAATGGGACTTCTAATAGGAGTTAAGGTATCTTTGCTCAAGAGGCAGGGAATCAGCCTCTGGCCAATCTTGAGCTAATTTTGCATTATTTGCAAATAGATTTCCATGCTCTTGATATAATTTTAAGGGTTTCTGAGTCTTGGAAGAAATTGCCTTTAGAAGACATGTGAAACAAATAAAGAATTTTTGTTTGTTTGTTTCAGTAGAAACCTTTGACAATGAGAATTTGCTGCACTGCCTTTTGAGAAGTAGTCAGATAGAATCACTTGCAATAAGTCAGTATTAAATGTGCCAAGTATTCAGGGGTGCTGGAACAATTTATATGAAGTTTGTATATTGTTTGTATAGTGGGGGTGCTGAGAGCCATTTAACCAAACTGTAAACCCTCTAGAAGATACACTTCAGGCAGCAGTTCCAGCACCTATGCAAGTACTTAAAAGCTTCATGTCACCTTAATGTCCTTTTTAAAAGCTTTTCAATGTCAATTGAAAAGCTTCAACTTTTACAGAAGAAGCAGAACTGTTTGTGAAATCCTTCATGAGCAGCAATACTATTCAGACTCATATGTTAAGGCTAAAACTTGAAAATTTCAATGCCTAAACTCCATGGATAGGGTTAAATTCCATTTTTGCACTTAAAGCAGAGACATAATAGAAGTTGAAGACCTGTTTACTATTTGTGAGTACTGAATGCATTTTCTGAGAATTTACAAGTCAATCTCTTAACTCCTGAAAAGGGTTAGAGTTATACCTAAAAGAAATCCATACGCGTTAAGGTATGGAAATGCACAGTGAAGGCACCCAATCAACCTTAACTCTTCTATGTGGTGGTGGGGTGGGGAGAAATCTGGAAACGGAAACACTAAAATATCATAATCTTAACTGCCTGGTTATTGCACGGCGTCACTGCAGGGCAGAGTGAAGTTTGTTTGGGAGCCTTAATTATGGACTTGTCTATAGGGCTGTATATTGAGCAGCAAAGCAGGGTATGGTTGTATGGTTGTATTGCACACTAAGCTTGCAGCACACTAATCGGCTATGTGGACTCTGCTACTGCTACTAAAAGTACCAGAGTGCACTTTGACATAGCAACAAGCTAGTTAGTGTGCTGTAGATTCACACACTGTCGCTTTCCCATGAAATATCTTTCACACTGGGGCAACCTTCTCTTTTAAAATGTCCCAAGAAGTCAGATCAAGTGATGATAAAGCTAACCTTTTGGGATCTAGTCTACAGCACTAGGGATTCTGAATGTGTGTACAGATGACCCTGTACCTTTGGCGGATTCTACCAAGATCTGTGTGAGAGGCCCTGGAATCCAGTTTTTCCATGGGCAGGAAACAGGGCAAATCACACCTTCCTGAAAGAAGAATTTTGAAGGGACACTGTGTCGCCCTTCTGAAGTAAAACATTGTGGGTAGGAAATTATAATTGGGTCCTATACTTTCAGTTTCAAGATTCATCATGTGTGGGGTTGATAAGTTACAGTAACAAACAATGCAGATTTGCATTAAACTGGTGGAAAATTTGAGTGTAAAACTGCTGATTTAGCTAATAATTGGATATAGTTCACTGTTGGCTTAGTTAATCAGTTGTCTGTCTTATAGCATTTTAAAGGCAATGCCACAAAATACCTGGGGGAATAGATCATTACAGTGCCTAGTTCCCTGTACTCCACACTGCATCAGGTCTGAATTTATTTTACATAACAAAACCAGAGTGAATATAGCAATGTCCTTCTGCTCCAGCTTGTTTCTTTAATTGGATTCTATCTTTTTTCTAACAGTATTGTAGAATACCAATTTAAATCCTTGGGATTAAATGTATGTGACAGTCTGCCATTTTCACTAAAGCAGTGTATCATTGTCCAGCTATACCGAAAGAAGGAGGGGAAACGTTTGGTGTGGTTTTAATCAGGCCACAACTTTATTATTAGATGTCTGGGACTCCCTGTCAGATAAGTGTACAGTGCAGGTAATCCCATGTTAATTCCATAATTACCCAGGGGCCTTCTGCCAGCTCCCCATCTTTTTCCATCCAGGTCCCCCAGACAATCCATTGAGGGGACCTTACCATCCACCCCTCCTCCTCTTGTAAGAGGGTTAAGGTTGGCTATAAGAAAGGGGGATTGGCTCCTGCTGTGCCTATCGTAGGAGCCACAACACACACACCCCATTCTGATGCTCTAACACCTTTTTATGTCCTTTTCCAAGCCATTTATCCTGTCACTGTATGCTTTCCCTATGGAGAATCTGCACTGGACATCTGCCCCAGACTTATGTAATGAGATGTGACCTATCAGTTACTGCCCTTCATGCTGTTACCTGGGGTTCTTTCAACCCAAAGCTCTTGGTAACTTTTACTCTGTGTGAGGTGGTGTCAGGAAATAAATCAAGGGAGACACAGTCATCTGACCAATAGATGGCTGGCACAAACAGGACAAAACGAGTGCTTTCACTTAAAGCAAAATGTTACTTAGTCTCAAGCACTTACACACAGGTCCGCAACAAGTTAGTAAAACACCCCCAACCCTCGATAATTACCAAAGTGTGGCTCTCGAGTGGCACAGCGACAGGCTTTCATTGGCCAAATTTCTGTCTGCCGGTGTGGACCCCAAGATGTGTCCAGAGGGAGCGTCCCTGAGGAAACCCTCCTGAAGAGTCCAGCTACCTCAAACTTTTCCCCTTTATTATACATTAAGTGATATGTCATGGTATTACTAAAGAAAACTTGCTAAGCAAACAGTTTTTAAAGGTCAAGCAAGAGGTTTCCTTATGATAGTCAGTTAACCAGATACGTTTTTTTTTTCAGAGTGTGCATACCTTGGGTCCCTGACAGACACATTCCTAAGGGCACATTATAGACAAGCTTCCTGTTTTTTCTAAAATACATATATCTGCAGTTTCAACATTCTTAGCAGGAAGGATGCAGGATCAAGCTGCCCTTTCTGTGGCACCCAAAACCCCATCCCCTCCTGCCTTGGTTAAGCTAAGGCTGCTGCATGGCCAATTTATGGCCTGCTGACTTGGCTACTATTAGCAATAAACACTAGTGGTTTCAGGCACTTTACTGGTTTGCCAAAGTCTCCCCGTACAATGCTACCCATGAACAAAGCCCCCTCAGCCTGCTTCATGTAAAAGGGGTCTTCACGCATAGGGCTGCCCCTTCTAAACCATGCTGCCCATTGGGTTCCCAGGGGATGAGTTAGTGTCTCCATGCTGGCCCCTTGTCCCCTTTTTCAGCAGTTTGCCTCTCTGCCCCAGCCCCCAAGCCACAAAACACTGTTCCCTTAATTCGGTCACCCAGACAAATCCCTTTCCCACATACACACTTAAAGCTGCAGTGCGGTCATTTTAATTATTTTGATATTTCCTGACAAGTAATAAAAAAGCAGGTCCTTCCTTCTGAAGGTCTTGTTGCCATTTTCTTCCACAGAATCCTTACATCTCAGTAACCCTTTTGTTGACATTTGACAAAGTGCAACTATATTCCTTTTAAACAAAGAGGTCAAAAGTTCTCAAGCTCAGCAAGAATTCTAGTGTGATACAATTTAAGATAAGCTTTGTTTATGTGATAAAAATCCCCTGATAAATGAAGGTCCTAATGCATTATGCCTTGTAGACTTAGATCTTCAATTAGACCCATAATTATACTGAATATCTTACGTGCAAAAATAAACTGATCTTCAACTAGATACTCTTTCCAATGTACCTACAGATGAAAAACTCCAAAACTGTGAATTAGAAAATTAGATGCTGATTGCTTAACTATAACAAACAAAGAATGTTATGGAGCTGCAGATAAAAGTATAATTTGAGAAGTGTGATAAGAAATTAAAATCCTAGAAAATGAGTGTGACCAGACTTTGAAAATAGTCATATTTTTCTTGACCGTATTTTGTACTGCCTGTCCCAATCACCGTCATTGACATGGGCAATGAAAAGGTAAAGATGAAAGTAATTCATCCCTAAGTTAATGAGCATATTATTAAAAATGATGGACACGTTCAGAGATATAAGAAACTGTATATTAAATTTAAAAATCTCATTAGCTAGGGAGAATTAGCTTTTTAAAATGTTATGTTTGAGCCCTTCTGTTTCAGGCAGTGAGCCTTTTAATATCCAGCATGTAAGGCTCCTTCCCAGTGGAATGCATTAACTATTATGATTGTTTAAATTGATTTTACTGTTGATCAGCTACTATTGAGCAAATGGCAAGGATGCTGATAAAGTACTGTACTGTAGACATGTCCACTCAGATTCTATCAGCTCTCTCATTCAGTGCAGTTCTCCAAGATATCCCAATGTAAAGAACTTAATACAGCACTGAAGAAAACTTAGAAATGGTCTTGTGTATTTATAGACCCTGGACAGAAATGAATAAAAACAAGTAATTGGTGGCAAATGCTGACTTTTAAAATGGCTGTTACCATACATAGCGCCTGAGATTCCCCACAAGAATAGCCCTGTAGTTAGGTGCTAACTTGCTTTGTGAGACAACCAGGTTCAGTTCCCTGCTCTGACACAGACTTTGTGACCTTGGTCATTCAGCCTTTTTGCACTTCAGTTTCCCATCTGTAAAATAAGATGATAGAGACAAGTCCTACCTGAGAAGGGGTATTGTGAGAATAATACACTGAACATTGTGAAGCACTCAGCAGGGATCATATGAGTACGCTAGATAGTTTTTCCTGTTTACTTTGAATAGGAATTAACTAGTTGCCAAATCCTGACTTTTTAAGGTGGTGAACAGTGGGATGCAAATAATCTAATTTTAGAAATTTAAAAATATAGAGGTGGACTTGCCAGTAGAGGTGATAATTGAGACAATATGATGTGAGAAAAATAATCACAGTAAGTGAAATCCTGACCCTACTAAGTCAAAGAGTTTTCCCCTTGATTTTCAATAGGAGCAGGATTTCATCCATTTAAAACAAAATTTTGAAAGCATGGTCCAATATCTTAAGTATGTTTGGCTTAGCTGTGACAGTGTGATTCCAAGGTAACTCCATTATCTTGAGAATAACTGGCCAAATGCACTTATGGCCAGGTTCAGCAAATATTTTTCTGGTGGCCTTAGCATGGCAAGAAATGAGCTAGGCACAAAGCCAAAGAAAGTGAGACGAGACTTAAGCTGGAAGGGAAAATTCTGTTTGCTGAACTTGGTCTAAACCTACAAAAACACTTGGTATGAACTTCCCACTAAGATTGTAGGGATCTTAGGTGTGTGTTTGCCCCATTACAGAGCGAGAGGCCAGCCAGAAAGTTCATATCCAAACTTTCCTAGAGTGGGAGGCAGGTAAAACTCATATGCCCAAGTCACACTGACTAGACAAACTATGTTATAATTGTGTTCAGATGAACCAGTTTGGTACATAGGGACTTATAGTACTGATCTGGAGGTGGAATTCTTATTCAAAGAGTTGTCTTCCTCCCAAGGCCCAAAATGCAAATTTCCATAGACACTTCAAAATCCTGATTTAACTGTACATGCTCCAAATTGACTTGAGCTATTGGTCTAATGTAATTATTTAAGGAACATATGCAGGGAGGTGAGCTTAGTGACCATTTTCTAAAGTTCTTATATGAGGACATCTTTCACTGCCCAATGATCTGTTTCTCCCACAACTCCGTTCCACCCCTAACTTTCCCAAACATGCTGTGGTGCATGGACATATCCTCCCCGAATTGATCTGTACCTTCTCTTTCAAATCTCACCTCATTTCTATTGAGACTGCTACAAGAAAGCAAGTGATAGCTGATATTTATACAGAACTTTGTGAACATATGATATATGAAACAGGCGAGAGCAAATCAGTTAGAGCTAACTTTCAGATATCACTTAGCCTAGTTGTCAACCCTTTTAGTCGGGGTTCATATCTCTTGTATGGCTGTACAGCCACACAACATAATTGAGCCCCATTCCGGTTTTTTTTGTTGGGTGGAAGGGGGGTTGGGTACTAGTGCAACATAAATATTAATCAGTTGATCATTTGCAAATTATACAATCCACCAAGGCTTGTAGAAGGTGGTATGAAGAAAGAGGGAAAAATATGCAGAGCTTCAAATACTCAGTTGTATAAAGTCCTAAGGGCAGAATATTAGGTAGGATTAAAGAGCTCTACTGAGAATTTCAAAGTAGTGCAGGAGATTTAGTCACCTATCTTCCATCAGTTTTGCAGAAAAATACATGGCTAAATCCTTTGTACTGCTTTGAACATCTCAGCCCTTATGTGTTTATTTGTAATATTTATCTTGATGATCATGTATGGATAATTATGGGGGGAAAGTACTACTTGTAGTCATCTAACAGGGAAATACTTGTATATCTTTTCACTTAATTCATTCCCAAGATTTCTTACTTCCAATTTCTTTGCCTTTTTTAAAATATAATATGGGAACCTATCTTTAAAGCTGTTAATGGAAATCATGACATTTTGGTTTACAAATTATTATTTTAAATATTAGATTAGCTTAAAACATTCAGCTGCTTGTAAAGACCAGATTCAATTCTGACTTCTGACCTGTGTTACCACAGATGCATAATTTTAAATGTCTCATTACATAGTATTGTCATTTAAGCTACATGAAGTCAGTATAAATCAAGACTCTGAAGTCCAGCATAATAATCAGATTCATATTTTAATTGAGTTCCAATTTATAAAGTCTCTGATTTTTTTCTCTCTCCATATTAGTCTGTGTGATGGGACATGGGCATTAGCCTTGGAGAGGTTAACGTAGGTAATAGAAGCCAATTAACCATAGGCTGCACCTGGAGGGAAGGTAGGCTGCAATGAGTCTTAATTGGAGATGAAGTTCACCTCGGAAGAAACTGGAGGGGCTTTTGTAAAGCCAGGGAGCTGGTAACAGGGAAGGGGTAGGGCCTGTGGGTGAGGAAGCTTGCAGGAACCCTCCCTGATACAGGGGAGAAGAGCAGGAAGCAGTCCAGGGAAGGAGCAGTAAGGACTGGAAGAGTAAAGACCCGAGCTGCTGGGTCAAGGGTCCCTGGATTGGAACCTGGTATAGAGGGTGGGGCCACATTCCCCTACAAGGCACTGTGGTAGTGGTAAGTAGGGGCAGCTTATTAAGGAACAGGTGGGGATGGTTTGGAAGGAGACTTTGATAATACCGTGGAAGTGGGGGAACTTCAATGTGAGTTGGCCAGAGGGCTAAGCCACAAAGAGGAAAGCCCTACAGCTTCAGGAGCATGAGAGAGGCAATGGAGCATGTGAGTAGAATGATGGGCTAAGCAACCGCAGGAAGGGGTATCAGGCTATGTGTGAGCTAATCCCCAGGGGGCCTCTAGGAGGTGCTGGAGTAATAAGAAAGTATGACCCTGTTACATGCTAGTTGTTGCCTTAGTTTAAAAGGGAATCTCCAGGAAGGGCTTTGCAACTTTATTTTACAGGTAGTTAGATGATATTTGTAGGATGGCTTTGTGTGGGTAATGAAATGAGTGCTACCAGCATGTTGTATGACCTTTATTGATGCCTGAAGATCCCTTTTCTAGTACAGTGAGACTCAAATAATGTGAAGAAATGCTGTTGAGGAGCAAATTTATTTTTAGAAGGCTTGCTAGCCAAAGAAGAGCTCAGTCTTTGAAATATTCCCATTTCAACCAGTCCCTGAAGTGGGAGAGAGAGCATATACTTGTAAGGTCTGGCAGTGCAATACAGGGATCTAAGTTCAAGTCTAATGGTTTCTCTCTCACTCCTTAGCTAGCTGGGCCTAATGAGCCCTTTGGAGGCAGCTTATTCATTTCCTGCACTCCAATGAATCTCAGCTGGAAGGCCTATTGAGGACTGTAGAGAGAACTGTATCTTCACTCCAAAAAGGAGGGCTGGAGAATCAGGGCCTGGTGCCTCTTAATGGGAAGTAATATGGTAGAAGAAATGGGGACTATTTCAGGATCAAGTATGCATGTACATATTACTCCATTGTTCATTTTCCTTCTCACTTACAACTGCAAAATCCTCTTCCCCTACAATCCTCCTTTCTCCCCAGTTTCCTTAGACAGCTCGTTTAAAGATTATAGCTTAGCTTCTTCATACCAATTTCCATTGAGTCCTTCATGGAAGGCCTAGTCCATGTCACTCTATGATGGCTAGGTCAGCTGCAATTTGTGCTTAAACATGGGCCTATCAGGAAGATGGCAGTGAGATGAAGCCCAAAAGTTTGGAGGAACTTAGCATATTCACCAGAGCTCAAAACACTGTTGAATGGCTCACAGCATCGTTAATCATCACTTGGTTGGGCCTTCCACTGTACCAAGTCTCTTCCTTCCTGAGAAAATAGTCTATTACTTTGATACATAATGGAAATAGCTGTTCATACAACACCGAAGAATCAATACAGCACCACAATACACAGGACTTCTGATTCAATGGACCTTTGATTTTTGACCGGTACAAACGATTTCTTTATAACTGTGTTGAAATTTCTAACCTCTTTTTTTCTGCAGATTGTTGATAATTAGGGTCTAACTACTTCCACTTTACTCCCCACTAGCCAAATTCACACTTGGTCTCTGCGGTGAAATTATTAAACCGTACAATAAAGCCACTTACTGTGCCTCTAAATCTGATAAGCACAATCTGTATCCATTGTGAATGCTTGGGCTGTTGCCTTCTGTAGTCAGTCTGTCCAGAATTGATTTGTGTCTACATTAAAAACGTAGCCATTGAAGTGAGTGTAATATCTGGCATTAGAAAACAAACTTTTTTCACTTTCCTAAAACTTTTGGATAGCTATAAATAACTGTATTTGTGAGGTCTAAAACAGTTTTGAAACAAGGTGGTAGTGAAGTTTCAAAAAGAATAGCTGGCATTATTTTACAAACATGCAGCATACAAGAACATGTAGGTATCCCTGTGTACACACAACCAAAATGAAACTTGTTAAACTGTTATCACTCTCTGAACTGGCTTCTCAACAGATCACACAGACTTTAAACCACCTTTTGAGCCCTTCTGATCCCGGGCTGCCCCATGGTCTGGAGAGTCCTGCAGAATAATTTAGAGAGATCTGGGGAGCTGTTGAAGGTATAGAAATGTGTCAAGGCTGCTATAGAGACTAGTGTACTATCAAAAAATCTTCACAGTGCTGGCCCGGTACCCCCATCAGCTCTGACATGCTCCAATACCAGGGCTTGCAAGAGGATTCTTGAAAGATAGCCTTATGGCTGTTCTACATGTCTGCATGGAGGAATTCTGACTCTCGAGCACTAGAATTTTTAGTGCCCCTTTTAAACCAGGTAAAAGGGCCAGAATGATAAATCTGCTTTGAATGGACAATAAAGAAGTGTTGGAGCTTCCAATCTCCTAAACCACCTAGTCTCCCCAGTTGCTTAACATGCTAGTTATCCCATCCTCTAACTTTAAACCTAACTAACCATACCTTTGGTTAGAAATCAGTGGCCTAACCTTCAAGGATTACTTTGCCCCAAAACAATTTTGGAACCTCAAGGAGCTCTTTGCTTTCATTCTTGAATTGAGTACTATATGCTACAAGGACTTCTTGAAGAACCTTTTAAAAAAAAAAAAAAAAAAAAACTGTCCAGGTCTCTTATAAAGAACTCTACTGTAGAATAGACTAACTCATGCCGAAACAAGGATTTTTCGTAAGTTGTCTCACACAGCCTGAGGATATGGTTTGATCATTCATGCAGCTGAAGGGATTGATCCTAGTCCTTGTGAACAGTCCCTCAATTTGTACTTGTTTGTTGCATTTATTGTCTTGCTGCTAAACACTGATGAACTTGGTAAAGGTCTTAAAAATCTGACAAAGATGAGTTCAGAATAAGTGTACTGAAAAAATACTCTTAACTGTGTTAATCAAAGCTTTTTTCAAAAATTACATTATTACAAAACAAAGGTTTTTCTTTTTACTCAGAGGTTGTAACCTGTATTTGAAAGTGGGAACAGCAGAGTGGAATTTAAAAAGAATGAGCCATTTTAGCTGAAGGCTATATTTGTATGACTCCCTTTGTATAACATGTTTGTTTGTATTTGGAGCTACTGGACACATTTCATCTTTACCATTTAAAAAAAATGTATAGAGAGTTTATAGGAAGAGTGAGCTATTTTGGCTAAAATGACAAATCCTATTTCTCCCTTCCCCCCAACAAAGACTGAAATTTTGCATTTGCCATTTGAGTATCTGCTTCTTTTAGAACCTGATCCCTCTATGAATTTTCTGCATGCCTCTCTCTGGCTCTGACCTCTCTCTGGCTCTCTGGCTCCTACTGAGCCGCCAGTACCTGGACAGGGAGTCTCCATTTCCTCTGAGAATTATTCCTGGATAAACAGTCACATTATCTAGTCTCGCACTACTCATGCCTCTTCCTTGCTGAGACGATGGAAATGTCATTTAAAAAAAATATTGGTTACTATTCTTGTTACTTTTCAGCTGTACCAATGCGTCTGGGTTCTGAGAATAGAAAGCAAAAGTGCAAGCATACCATGTAGGTGACTGTTCTTGGTAGAAAGGAAAGCTGAAAATGACAGTTTAAGCCACCTCTTGCTATTTTGAAGTCAGGGAAGGAAATATTTGGCTCCACTCCCTCTAATCTCACCACATAGAGGGATTAGAGGGTGGAATGATGTCTGTCACCTTCATGATAAGATCTCCCCCACTACCTGGGTTCCGAAGTGGGGGATCCTTGAGTTTCTCACCTGATACTGTAGATCTTCTTCGTAGGACGCAGTATGTTTTTCCCTTTGGGGAATCTTTATTTAAGGAACCCCCAAGAACAACTCTGATCAGATTGGCACTTGGGACCTAGGGCCAGCACAGAGGTATATGGCCTTCATGTGGGTGGTGCTGGACACATTTATGGGGATTCTGCGGGGACTAACAAGGTTTGAGGGTAGAACTGTGGCCTATACTAGTATAAATGAGGGTAGATTGAATCAATAATATTAGAGAATTGCAAGATTTGTTATGTAACTCCCATAAATACAGACCTTGTGATGTTTATTAATAGGTTTGGCAGAATTTGACTTTAAATTGATGTTAGTAAAATCGATTTCAGCTGACCCCCTGAAATTGCCAGTGCAGCTAATGGACTAAGCCATTCAACAGTGAGCTGGCCTCCTCCATGGCTGGGGGCTCATCCTCCTCCTTGCAACATCTGCTACACCAGTGCAGGACTGCAGTCTGCCCCAACCATGCAGGGAGTCCTTGGAGCCCCACTATCAGTGCTGGGAACCCTCTGCAGCAAATGTCAGTGCTGCCCTAACCTCAAACCTACTACCAGCCCTCAACTTCCCACAACCGTGAAAACTGTTCATAAAATATAAATGAATTCTGCCAAGCCTATTCATAAACTTGAAGCTGATGTCAGAGGTTCAGATTGGTGTAAAGTGGGGGGGCGGGGTTGGGGGGAAGGTGGCTGGGTGAACTATTAAATGTCTTAAGTGGTTTTGATTATACATTAATCTGAAAATCAGCAACCAATACACAGAAACAAAAATTTCTATATTTCCTCAATAGCCTTTGTGTGAATCAGAACATCTCAAGGGAACATTTTATAAACGTTCTTTGTCATTCCTTCATAAAAATAAAATGTAATATTTCTTTTTAAGAATGTAACCACAGTAATTACATACAATCTCAGTAGTATGCAATGTTTTACTAACACATCAGAATAGGTTGATAATTTTATGGGGTAAAATACTATTGAGGTTTAAAATACCATTAAAGGAATTGAACCGAACTGACCATTTGAGGGGAAAAATGGATCTTAAGCTATTTTGGAATTATTTGGCACACATTGTATTACCTACTTGTTTGTGAAAATTATGTATCAGTAAATAGTAACTGCACTGAAGAGACAATAGGAACATTACACTACAAATTTGGATTTAAAGACAGTCTTGATGCCTCCGGTCTCCAGCCAGCTCCATGTGGGAGCATGATGTATTTTTGGCTGTGCTCAGACAATGGCTCGTAATTCTTTTCAATGTTGCAAAACCATCTTGAGAAATGAGGTGTGCATTTCATATCATGTGGTAAATTAACTAAAAAGAAAGTTGCTGTGTATTTCTAGTTCCCAACTCATAATATACTGTTGGTAGGTCGTATGACCCGTGCAGGTGGTGGTAATTTCTCGATAGGTGCTGTTATAGTTATTATGCTTAGAAAATGCAAAATAGCCTATTTGTGTGTTCAGGTACTGCAAAGAGGTCAAATCCTTCTATTTACACTGGCATCACTATTCCATGAAAGCAAATGGAATTAGATTGTATTTGCATTGATGTAACTGAGCAGAATTTGACCCTAAATTGCTTTTACAAAGTAAAATTGCAAGTAAACAAAATCATATCAAAATACTTGACTTTTTTGTAGATATGAAGGTTTCTTGAGTTTATATTTTAGCAAACTCTTCAGACTGAACTTGTCTCCATGGTTGCAAAGTCAGAAGCTATAAAAGCCTCCCAGTGCATTTGTAGAGGCTCCTCCCTGACATTAGATGATTCTTTTCCATAGGTGGCTGTGTAATGTGCTACCTTCAGACGTCAATGACGGCCTAAGCACACTTTATCCAATGAGCTTGTATCTGATAGCCCCGCATAGGAATGACACACATGGGAGGTGCTTCCTATGGTATTTTAGTATTGGATGGTTTCTTCTTTGTAAGACTTGCTGCCAGCCACCTAGGAAAGATTCTTAAAGGAGCTGAAAAACCTTCTCCTTGCCTGAATTATGAGAATGTAAGCATTCTGCTGTGTTTGTAGGATCCTTTCATTATTTAAAGGAATGTTCTTTGTACTCTATAACTCTGTTCTTTGATTCAGTGAAATAAATATTTCATGGCCAAATGCTACTTCATTAAATGATGTAACTGAGGGAAGAACTGGACCTAATTTATATGGGGTGAACTGGCATGGCTGAGCAGTGTTGTGTACTTTTTGTTAGACGTCTGCATAATCAATGAATGGCAGATCAGTGAGATGGACTGGAAGTTCACATGAACAATGGTGAATCCAAAGCATTTAGGTTCCCACCCCCTCCTTTTTTTTGGGGGGGGGAGGGTTAAATTATCATGGTACAAAATTAACAACTCTTGGTATATTTCCTGGTGACTTCAATGGACGTTATTGATGAAAGAAGAAACGCTTCATTTCTTTAAAACAAATGACATGATACACTAGCCTTAAGGAATTGTGGAAACTTCAAAAATAAACAGCTGTTAAGGTTTCATATATGACACCCAGCTGCTGTTGGGTTTTTATAAGTCTGTCTATTCTAATTATAAAGCTAAGAAGGTGTAGAAGTTAAAATGACTCAAGGCGGGGGGGGGGGTTACAACTGCTTTAGAGGACAGGATTAAAATTCAAAATGATCTGGACAAACTGGAGAAATGGTCTGAAGGCTATAGGATGAAATTCAATAAGGACAAATGCAAAGTAGTCCACTTAAGAAGGAACAATCAGCTGCGCACATACAAAATGGAAAATGACTGCTGAGGCAGGAGTACTGCAGAAAGGTACAAGCTAAATGAGTCAACAGTGTAACACTATTGCAAAAAAAAGCAAATGTCATTCTGGGATGTATTAGCAGGAGTGTTGTAAGCAAGACAAGAGAAGTAATTCTTCCCCTCTACTGTGTTGATTACGCCTCAACTGAAGTATTGTGTCCGGTTCTGGATGCCACATTTCAGGAAAGACATGGACAAATTGGAGAAAGTCCAGAGAAGAGCAACAAAACTGATTAAAGGTCTAGAAAACATGACCTATGAGGGAAGATTGAGGGGAAAAAAATAGGTTTGTTTTTTTCTTTTCCAGACTAGAGTATTGGATGTGGGGGAACATAAAAGGTTGTTACAAGGAGGAGGGAGATATATTGTTGTCTTTAACTTCTGAGGATAGGACAAGAAGCACTGGGTTTAAATTGCAGCAAGGGTGCTTAAGGTAGGACATTAGGGAAAACTTCCTGTCAGGGTGGATAAACACTGGAATAAATTGCCTAGAGAAGTTGTGGAATCTCCATCACTGGAGATTTTAAGAGTAGGTTAGATAAACACCTGTGAGAGATGGTCTAGAATAGATAGTCCTGCCTTGGGTGCAGGGGGCTGGACTACATGACCTTGAGTTCCCTTTCAGTCTTTTGATTCTATGTTAACAGAATGTTTACAGTTCCTGCTTTGTGCATGGTATTTCAGAGACTATGCCTTCATTTGGGTGGGATAGCTCAGTGGTTTGAACATTGGCCTGCTAAACCCAGGGTTGTGAGTTCAATCCTTGAAGGGACCATTTAGGGATCTGGGGCAATTGGGGATTGGTCCTGCTTTGAGCAGCAGATTGGACTATATGACCTCCTGAGGTCCCTTCCAAACCTGATATTCTAAGATTTAAAAAATGTATATTCATGTTTTACACTGGGCAATCAGCTCTGTGAAATGTCTGAGCTATTATGGTGGGGCCAGGTGATCAGGACTGATACGTTAATGTATTTTTCTACTTCTCTTCATTTTTTTTAATTCTCTGCTTACATCTTAACCTAGTTTGTAAAGGTTGTTTGGATAAACTCATCTGAAAATACTGCTATACTTGTGCATATTCTTTGGTACCTGCAGGCTCTTGGGCATTTCCCAGAAAAACTAGTTTTTCTAAGTATTAAAACAAACTCTTTTTTCTTTTAGTTTTTGCCCCACTGGCAGGTAAAGAGAGAATGTACACCAATCCCTTTCTTGCAAGCAAACAAGGCAAATATTTTGAGTTTTATAGCCGGGTGGAGTTAATGGGCTTCTGTCAAACTAGGGTGCAGTGTCTTTAGATTTAAGTAGTTTCTTCGTGAGGAAGTACTGCTTTTCACTTTATTCAGAGATTTGAACAAGTTTGAAAGAAACGCACAACGTCTTGTTGGCTGTCTCTAGTAATTATCCAGTTATCAAAGCTGGATAGTTAACTAGATACATTCTGGTTTTTCCTTTGTTAGGGAAACTAGTATCTTCACTTTGATGGCATTATTTAGTATTGGCAACAAATTACAGTACAGTAAACATGCTTCACAGTGAAATTAATGTGTTGTAACTTGTGACATACACAGTAACTCTGCATAACTAACTCTTAGGGGGAGAGGGATAGCTCAGTGGATTGAGCATTGGCCTGCTAAATCCAGGGTTGTGAGTTCAATCCTTGAGGGGGCCATTTAGGGATCTGGGCCAAAAATTGGGAATTGGTCCTGCTTTGAGCAGGGGGTTGGACTAGAAGACCTCCTGAGGTCCCTTCCAACCCTGATATTCTATGATTATATATTCCATGACCCCATTGTCTGCCTTTATACTGGCATTAACAAGAAACTACTTCACAGATGCTCTGTTGCTGCTCCTAATCTCATGGGTTTATTGTTTTTACGCTTTTTTAAGACTTTAGAATACTTCAGGCTGAACCTTTTTTAAAATGAAAGCTATTTCTGAAATGAACAGCTATTAATCTAGCAGTTAACCCCTCTTGGACATGTACATACATAGGTATGTTTGACTGAACTGTCAATTTGTATTTTGAAATTAGCAAAGTGACTTGCATGTGATAGGAAGATACACAAACTACATAAGGAGAACTATTACTGATCTCAGCACGTGTATCAGTGCTGCAAGAAGATTTGTATTAGATTAAAAACTGATTATTCAGACTGAACAGGCATTCTATTAGAAATGCTCTGTATAATTAGGATTTTTTAAAAAAATCTTTAAGGGATTGTAGGGTTTTTTGGTTTTGATTACAAATGTCAACTTTGCTATTGTTTCATTAAAACAATAATTCCTATGTTATCTGTTAAAAGTGAAATATTTTATACACTATATTTGATCCTTAATCATCCTCCTTCAGGATAGTATATTTTTTTAGCTCTATCATAAACGAGGAGATAGAGTACCATTTTGATTGTACATTGTGTATAGAAAATTTTGAATTTTTTTCTCTGTAAAAAGTTATCTTGAATAGCTTTGTATATAGAGATACTGTCAAATTTGAGGCCCAAACTTTGCACAGCTTCTCTCACTTGTTGGCAAATTTATGTCAATTGCTTTCTTCAAAACTTGCTTTCACCTGTGTTTCTTGGTTATCAATGATGATAAAAAAGATACTTAATAGTATTGTGGGAATTCTGGGTGAAAATCCTATGAATCCAAGTAAGATTAGACACCTAGAACTCGAGAGAGATGGGATGCTGTTTTGTTTTTGTCTTGTCTCACCTCACAAAGTCTCTCATTTTTTCTAACAAATCATAAATCTGTCAACCTGAATCAGCACTCCCCCAAAGCAAATTAAAATAGTTTTCAACTGTTAGTATTTGAATCCATACCACTTTGAGATTTGACCAACATCTGGCAATCTGGCATACTAAGTGTATGAATTCTTTAGTGGCTATACTTCAGACTATAGGCTTTGATGCAAGGACACTGTCTTCTGAATTTTCCTGTACAGAATAAATAGATATTTACAAATCACTGCTATTGTCATTGCAAAGTGATCTTATAATGAATACCTTACTTTCTGACACGTGCATGTCAGACCACACAGGAGTAGTTGAGCTGTGCAGAGACTGAAGGAATTCTCTCTTAACTCCATAAACTTGTGGAATGAATTCATAGCCACTGTGGGATGGAGGCTAATTCAAACCAACAACTGAAGTACCCTTGTACACCCTTAGCGCATTCCTGTGGTGAAAGGGATGACTGGAGCAGTTGCTTGGGATTACTGTGGCTGCAAAGATGGAAGCTGAATTTGCCCTCTGTGGCAGATGAGGATTGGTCCTAACTGATTTAAAACACTAGCAACTAAGCCCCTCCTGTTGTACTTAATGAGCTTTTGCCATCTTAGCCTAGGGACAATATTCACCAATGAGCAGCTCTCCATTTCAGAGTCTCTGTAGATGATTGCCCATATTCCTTCAGTACCAGTGACTAGAATCAAGGATCCCTCACTGCTGCTAGATAGTCTGTGGCAGTGTGCTGGTTGAGAAGTCCTTAATCAGCTCCTGCCACTCCATCCCCAATCAAGGGGAATGGATTGGGGCTGGTTGAATAGCCCTGTGCCTGCCTGTTAACTGGCTGCACCTGCCAGTCTTATTAGCCCAGAGCTATAAAGGCTGGGAGGAAGCTGGGGGGGAGAAAAGAGGTCAGACACAGAAGGAAGTGGGAGTATCCTAGTCTGTTGCTCCCCTCCTTACTCCCAGTGTGATGACCCACTATATTTACCTGTGAAACCCAATGGGCTCCACGCACCCATCTGACCTGAGGCCTCCAGGTATTTTGTCTGATGTGCTTTTCCCAACATTAGGGTGTGGGATGGCAAGGAGGTCAACTGACTGCCCCAGTTGAAAAGAAACGTTCAGGAGAATGGGGATGGAAAAGACCTTGATCTTCCTCCTTTTGTTGCTTCTGCCTTTATTAAATTAGGACCATGGTAGGCTCCCCTGAAGTAGAGAGAAGCTTTTTTTCCGTGAGGGGGTCAGTAAAGGGGGAGGTATTTCAGTGGCAAGTAGAAGGCTTTTGCAACCAGTTGGTGGGAGAGAGTGAGAGGGTGACCTTTGAGGTATGACAATAGAGAGGATTCTGCCACTCAATGAGCTTATCCTAAAGTATTAAATCTCATGTTTGTTTTGGCTCAGTGAGACATGATACAGAGTTTGCCATCCTTTTATATGAAAGAGTATCCATTCAGTGATCTGTGTTCACCTCATAGGCAACTTTATTGTACCCAGGATGACTGCTGGAAACATCTAAGAAACAAAGGCAAAAGGGCTGGGGGGAGGATTGAGCCCAGGATGGAAATGGTGTCTGGCCTGTGAAGGAATACCTGGAGTTTTAAGCTTCAAGCAGGAGCAGTTTGTCTTCTAGGAACTCTGCAACCTACTTAAAACAACATATAGGGTGAGAAATCACGACTCATAGCCAGTTTCTTCATGTATTAAGCTTAGTTTGTGTGTTTTATTTGCTCAGTAATCTGCTTTGAGCTGTTTGCTATCCCTTAAAATCTATCTTTTGTAGCCTTCCCATGCAGTACTGATTTCAGTGTCTCTGTCTTTATGCAGCTGGGCGAGTCCCTACTTATGTGTTTGCTAGAGAAGGCTTGAGGGCCTGGCTCAGCAGGACGTAGGCTGGTGGAATTGGCGGGCTCAGTGGTATCCCAGTATATCAGATGGCCTCCCGAAATGGGGGGAGGGGGCAACCCATCACAGTTAGTTTTATAACATGTTAAGAAAGTGAATTTATATTCCTCTTTGCTAGACACTGGTGTGTATGTTACAGGATATTTAGTGTAAAGATGCATAATGCCTGGCTCACAATGTGGGTGACTTACATGAGCAGAATGAAAAATCTCAATGACAGACAGTATAACTTGCCTGCTTATATCCAGATCCTGCAACATTTATGCTTGTAATATTATTCACATGTATAAGTAGTTCTGTTAAGTTTAATTGGACTACTGTCATGAGTAAAGTTAAGCACATGGACAGATGTTTGTAGCATCAGGTCCTTATTCTGTATATTCCTTAACAGGCAGCTCTTTCAGTAGTCTACATGGCATATGAATACAAGATAGGTTAACACATTAACTTCATTGGGATAGTACCTATGTGTATTAAAACTTAAAGCTGGAGAAAAATGTTATTGTGAGTGGTTATGAAATAACAAAATGAAAATTAGTGCTTTCTAAAATCAAAAGTGCTTTGTAAAGACTGAGATTTTAAATTTCCATCCTAAAAAGGATAGGCACTTAGAGATGGTCCTGAGCTGCAAAAATCAATCCTGGATACAAATTTTAGACACACTAAAGCTACTAGGTAATCACATCTCAAGTTTGGGTCCATGGTTATAATCTAGCAGGTTGTTTTTGTTGTTGTTGTTCCCCCCCACCACCTGTATTTGTAACTCTGATTGCAAATAAACATATTTTCCATAGTGGAGGTGGCATGTATTCTATCCAATCGCATTCACCTATGTTTTAAATGAAACTGAAATAGACATGGCTATTTCAAGAGCTGTATAGTTAAAGAATCTTCTCCCACTATTCAGATGATGTTTTCATGCTGGCACATCCCACTGGCATTTTGGCACATTCTTCGAGTGACTGCCCAGGTCCATTCCACTTCAGATGTGTGCATGCCCAATGCATCAGAGACAGGAGTGAAGGGACGTAAGAGCCTGCCTCAGACTCTGAGGAAAACCCTGAGTCAGCCAACCATAGTGGCACTATACCAGGCGATGCGGGGATCCATCTGCACTGCTCCAGAGATACCAGTACCAGGGATATCAAAGTAGGTTTGCCCCTAGGCTGCACTGGTTGAGGAAAACCCTGGTCAGTCCAATACTTTATTTCCCATGTGCTGAGCCTGTGGTGAGTCGGTAGCGTGGCCCAAGGATGCTTTGGACTGGGTGAGCCATCTCCTGCAGCATCAGGGACTCTAGAATCAAAAGGCAGAATAAGTATTGCACTGCAACGTATGCCTCCGGCATCATTGGTACTGAGACACTTTCCTGCTGCTGTGGCATGGAACCAATTGGTATTGGGTCAGTCGCAACAGCCTGGGTACTGGTGCTGGAATATTCAACCTTGAATGAAGAGGTCGGTACTGGGGAGTTGCTTTTGCCAAAGGATGCCTTCCTCTGTCCTCCTGAATGCTTGCTGGGTATGTGGAATAGGGGACCTAGATCCTCTAGCAGAGCTACATCTTGGCTCCTCGGAGAAATCCAGCCTTCTTCCTCAGTATCAGGAAAGGGGATAGGTGCTGTCATTCAGAGGTAGTGTTCGAAGGATAGTTGGCACCAATGCCCAAGTACTTGGTGCACATCCTTTATTGAGGCTTCAAGTCCCTGCATATTTGGCAGCAGTCCCAACATGACACTTGCTTTAGAGCGGAATGAGGCTCGCTCACTGGCCAAGACCTTTTGCATCTGGACAGGTTTAAACCCTTGAGAGTGAGGCAAACCCTAGTTCCAGAGATCAGCACCCTGTAACAAAAGGAAACCAACTCTCCAATAAAACAAAATAAATGAAACTTACACTCCTCTAACAATGACGTAATTAATGAATACCAACTATTTACAGCTAAAAACAAGGTAAAGTCTCCATAGTGGGAGTGGGGAGGGAAACTTGCAGAAGAAAGCCAACACACTCTTCAGCAGTGGTAAGAAGTAAAAAAAGGGGGATCTGAGGTGGATCTGTCCTTTTGTACATTTGCACAGTAGCAAGAGGCAGCAGGGGGTGCCTCCAAAGAGAACCTTTAAGAGAAAAGTCCGTGACTCTGCACACACACTTGGAATTGAGATGTTTCACACATCCAAGAACAACAGGATAGTAACTTTATTTTGTAGCTTCATGAGTGTGTTTCTAGTAGTGATGGAAAGGTTACATGCTTTACATGTCTTTGAGCTTCTTTTCAGTACCTCATCTGTGAAGCAAGTCAGTGAATGATTGATTAGTGGCTGAATTCACACACCTCTGTGTTGTCCCTATCATCGACTAAAGTCTTTCCCCATTAGGTACTGCATTTCTGATCTGCCCTTGCCTAGAATGTTAGAGTTGTTTTTCCCTGAAGTGCTGTTAGCCCTTTCTGTATGTCAGCATAAAGGTATCAGAATCTGCCCTGTAGTAATAGTGGGAGAGATTTCCAAATCACAATGGCAGTTAAGCTCCTATCTCCCATTGACGTTAGAGTAGATTATACACACTTAAATAAGTGACCTAATTATCAGAGGTCAAACATCCATATCACCATTCACTTAAACACATGTAAGGGTGGCAGAATTAGGGCCTAAGTCTGTAAAGTAACTGAAAAGTTAACATGGTGCCTTTTTTATTCAGTTGTGACTGATATTTGATATTTCACCTTTTTTCATGTTGTCAAGATGATACCTAAGCTGTGGCACTCTGAAAGTTTAGCTAAAAATATATCTGATGCAGAAATGCACCTTGACATTTAGAGTAGAACTGTCATAATGTCTTTTTCAGTTGTAAACTCACCAGCTCAAAAACTTAGTTCTGAGGGGTTCTGCTATGTGAGGGGGAAAAGGCTAGGGTAATACATCCAGCTACTGATATTCATGCATGCTTATTTTCCTCTAGTGAAAAATGACATGTGACTGGTTGGCTTGACAAACGTTATGCATCTTCTCAAAGAGCTGACATTCTTTAAGTAGGTCTTCTAATAATTAAAAATTCACTTTAGCTTATTCCATGCTAAGATACAGAGTGTATTTCAGGTAGTTCTGATTTATTGTGCCCACTCTGTTCACTGGATTCACTGCTTTTCTTTGCTATTTATATGTGACAAATAAAACATTAATAAATGAATTCCATTGATTTATCCTACAGTGTATATAGATGGTATTATAAAATCATCCAAATTCAATTTTATCCACTGTGCCTCTGTTCTGAGAAGCTCATTAGTACTGTAATTCATGCAGAAAAGATCAGAATATACTGAAAAGCAACAATTCCTGAACCAGCAGCCATAAGGTGTTTGATTCAGCTTGAACTACAGTAAATGCTGAGGTCTGGAAAGTGGGGGTGGAAATGTGTACTATATAAAGCTAGGTAAAGAGGCAGGTTTGTTTAACAGAAAAGGAACTTTTTTCATCTAAAAATATATTTACCAAACAGGAAAATAATTTTCAGAACAGCAACTTCTTGTGTGCGGTCCCGTTAGACATATCCTTGGTTCCAGTGCATGTTAAGCTCACAGCAGAAAATCTGCATAAAAATTCATTGTATTCCTGCATTGCCTGCAAATACTGTACTATAGCAACAACAGATCATTTCCAGTAGTCTTTTTTTGTACCTCAGCTGAGGTCATTTATAATTCACCCTTGTATCCTACAGGCAATACTGTTTAATAATGTTTGCCTCTCCCCCACACCAAACCTGAACTCTAAGGCAAAGCTCTTTGACAAGATTATGCTACAGAAGTGCACAGATGTTCATCTTAAAATACGACAGTGATTCATGCAACACATATTGCTATGTTAGGGACATGCCCCATAAAGAAAATATTGTGATCTCTTAAGTATTATTGCCAAAGTGGTAATCTGCTGATTTAAGCAGTCCCTCATATTGCTGCTGTTGTTTATTGTGGAAGGCGTTCTTTGACAAGTTTTAAAATTATTTTGCTTTTAAAAATAGGTATACATTTTTTGAGGTCGTTTATGGCCACAGGTTAGAGAGAGCTTTATCTAATGGTTTGATCAACCTTCAATTTGTAAGTATAGCTACTGACTTATTCTATGGCCCTGGAATAGTTACTTTAGGCCTACATTTTCAGTTGCTTCTCTTGTGCCCAACTTGAGGCACCTGGTACCAGACTTCTAAAAGTGCTGAGCACTTGTTGCTCCTTTCAAGACAACTGGTTGTATGGGTGATCAGGGGCCCTGGATTTCAAGTTGCCCACCCAAAATTTAAACACCACTTTGTGATCATTTAGGCCCTAACCTCTTATCCACCAAGTTTTCAGTCTATCTAAAATATTAGTGTACTGATGGTAACTAGATGTCGTCATTACCCAACCCACCTCTCAGTGGTCTTCTATACTTGGTTTTTTTGTTTTTTTTTGTGGGGGGGGCGTTGTTTGTTTTTTTTGTCAAGAGCTCTGTCAAGGTTCCTCCCCCACTCTGAACTCTAGGGTACAGATGTGGGGACCTGCATGAGAAACCTCCTAAGCTTATCTTTACCAGCTTAGGTCAAAACTTCCCCAAGGTACAAAATATTACACCCGTTGTCCTTGGACTGGCCGCTACCACCACCAAACTAATACTGGTTACTGGGGAAGAGCTGTTTGGACGCGTCCTTCCCCCCCAAAATACTTCCCAAAACCTTGCACCCCACTTCCTGGACAAGGTTTGGTAAAAAGCCTCACCAATTTGCATAGGTGACCACAGACCCAAACCCTTGGATCTGAGAACAATGAAAAAGCATTCAGTTTTTTACAAGAAGACTTTTAATAAAAAATAGAAGTAAATAGAAATAAAGAAATCCCCCCTGTAAAATCAGGATGGTAGATATCTTACAGGGTAATTAGATTCAAAAACATAGAGAACCCCTCTAGGCAAAACCTTAAGTTACAAAAAGATACACAGACAGAAATAGTTATTCTATTCAGCACAATTCTTTTCTCAGCCATTTAAAGAAATCATAATCTAACACATACCTAGCTAGATTACTTACTAAAAGTTCTAAGACTCCATTCCTGGTCTATCCCCGGCCAAGACGACTACAGACAGACACAGACCCTTTGTTTCTCTCCCTCCTCCCAGCTTTTGAAAGTATCTTGTCTCCTCATTGGTCATTTTGGTCAGGTGCCAGCGAGGTTACCTTTAGCTTCTTAACCCTTTACAGGTGAGAGGAGCTTTCCCCTGGCCAGGAGGGATTTCAAAGGGGTTTACCCTTCCCTTTATATTTATGACAAGCTCTGAGATTAATGATGTTTTGGAAATGCCAAGTATAATTTTTGTCTCTGCACCTAAAAACTCCTTCATTAATATCTGTGATCATAGAAATACATACAAGTTCTCTACTGAAAGTTTACTGCTTTTAAAAATATACATCAGAAAGACCTTAGATATAGCATTGAATTCCATGGGATTGGGAATGACTGAAAATCCAGTTTCTGTGGCCTTCCTTAATAAGGAACTACCTTTATAAATGAACAAATTAACATCCCTTTAACTGGGATAGAAGTAATTAGCTTTTGGAAATGTGGTCTTTGCAGACCTATGAAACTCCTATGTTTGATTTGTAGTAACTGAGATAAATGCATTAAAATTTGTTGGGAACTTTATCCCATTTTTATTGAATTTTATTCATTTGCCCAAATGATTGTATGAACATTTGCTTTTATGTGGAGAATAGTCTAGTGACTTAAGTGAAATTATGCTTCATATTTTATTTTCACTTTAACTGCCCTTTGCCGATATTAAATACTGTATTTTGCTTTGCTTGCTTGCTTTAACTCCAGTCTTGTTTTTGGTATTTAATCTTTTTTCATGCTGTACCATAGCTTCAAAATCTGTGAATAGAAAATTTGACAAAATGGGTTCTGTACCAATAATGTTTTCAGAACCAGATGTGCATTTGCTTAATAGTGCAGCATTGCACAACCTTGTTATGAATATATTTCTGAGTCATCAAGAAGAAACATTGATTGTCTTAGGTTATTCAAGTCTTTATTTTGCAGATCGTAAAAATGCTGGCATACGAGAGAAGAATAAAGTGCATATTGAATAGTTAAATTGCAGTAGTATTCACTGTACAAAATTTTATTCAGAAATGCTTTGGGGTTTGTGTCGATATCTACAATTTTGCTAAGGTCTAGACTACAAGCGAATCCACATTTTAAGCACAAGCCTGAAGAAAATGGTTTTAATCTTGGTCATCCTGTTCCTTTTTCTGATTCTATTCACTTGGGGAGGGGGGGGGGTGTTTGTAACATTTAACATTCATGAACATATGCAGCCATACCAGCATGTCATTAAACCAGGTTATATATTGGAAATATAACCACGGTACAGGAATGATCAATTTCTTGATGTGCACCTCAGCAGACATTTACAATAAATAACATGCAGGATGCCCTTTATATAAAGTTTAATTATCTGTAAAAATCTTGTTGAATCAGCTTTCCTGAGAGAGACACTAGGATTTTAATAATGGTCAAATAATAATACTTCACATTTGTATAGTTCCTTACATACAAGGATATTGAAGTATTTCCCAAATGGTAATTGATTAAGCCTCCTAGCACCCCTGTGTTATAGACTCCCACCCCACCTGAATTACCATCTCTCAATTCAAAGAGCCCAAGACTTCGGCAGTGCTATGGTAAGACCTTAGCATGCTACAGTGTACTTCCTCCTTCTACGCTACCTGGCCAGGTTTCACAGCTGTGGACTCTTCTCTATTGGCAAAAAGTAGAAGGGAGCAAGGAATAATTAATACAGGAGAGCCTCAGTTATGAACTGACCAGTAAACCCCACACCCCCACCCCGCCTTTGGAACCAGATGTATGTATCAGGCAGCAGCAGCAGAGAGAGAGAGAAACACCCATACAGAGCAAATACAGTACAATACTGTGTTAAACATAAACTACTAAAAAAAGGGAAAGCGGCATTTTCTTGTGCATACTAAAGTTTCAAAGCTGTATTAAGTCAATGGTGGTTCTTTCAAAAGTTTACAGCTGAACATGTATTCAGAGTTACAAACAACCTTCATTCCTGAGGTGTTTAACTCTCAGGTTCTACTGTACCACTAAAATTGTCAATCCCAGACATTCAAAGATCATGACTTAGGCTGAAAAATTTCCCCTCATTCATAAATTTTTAAAAGTAAATGCATTTATTTGCCCTTCAGGGTTTTGAGCCTTTAGGATTCACATATTTAAGCTTTTCTCTGTAACTGAGGGCTAGAAATTTACGGTTTTGAGTGAAACATCATTCTCAAATTTCTTGAATCAAGGATGGGGCTTCAAAACATTGTGACCCTTGTGATAAAATCATGAAAGTTGGCATCACTGTGCCCACATTGTCTTCTCCAGCCCTAGTCAACAGAAACTCTGCAAATCATTCCATTGTGAGCATGGTATTTTCCCTGGGCCTAAGTGCGGGGGTCCAGCCTCCAAATACTATGGCTATGGAAGAGGAAAAATGATTCCTGCCAGCTACAGCTCTTCTATGGAGCTACACTTCCAGCTACTCCTCTTATTCCTCCGCAACAATGAGGAGAGGTTCTACAATGCTAGAATTTCTGCACAAAAAAGTAAGAGAGCCTGGGTTTCCATTACCCAGCCTGGGCAGTGTTGGCTTACAGCCTTTTGTGCAAATACCCAAAAAAGCTGTTGGGAGAAACCAGCCCATTGTTTCTATACACATGGCTATTGAGCCCTTCAGAAAGCCTTTTGGAGGGTTAGTGCCAGGGATGCAACTGAAGCCCTGTTCCTTTCACACATGGGATGATGTGTTCAGTGTGGCCTGTGAGAGTCTGAACTTAATTTACCATCTTATATGTATACTTTTCTCACATCGGTCAAAGGCTTCATATCGTAATTACCCTGGATATTTTTTTAAGTAAAAGATAAAAGGTGTTTAGCTGTGCACATTGTAATTTTTGGAATGCAAAGCTTATGAAATCCACACAAGTAGGTCTCGTAACTTTCCAAGATGAAAAGCAAAATGGCAACATGAAGCACTTAAATGAGAGATTCCAGTTTTCAGCTTCTACTTTTGCTCATTTTGAATGTTTATCTTTGGCTACTTGTTACTGTCTGGGGCATGGGGTGGGGATAGGATTACCAGACAGCAAGTGTTAAAAAATCAGGATGGGGGTTGGGGGGGGGGGGGTTATAGGCGCCTATATAAGCAAAGCCCCAAATGTCAGGACTGTCCCTATAAAATCAGGACATATGGTCACCCTAGTTGGGGAAGAACAGCAGCTGAGGTCTGTTTGGTTTGTGAGCTGATAATTTTCACATGAACTAACCAACCCATTTCTTCTCAATTTAATTTAAGAAAACTCCTGAAGTTTTTACGTATCTCATTTTAGCATTTGCGTTTTTACACAGTCTGCCCCAAACATGAAAGGTTGGTCATCACAATGTTGCTATGCATGATCAAGAAGTGGAGTTGAAAGAAGAGGAAGAGGAAGTTATACTGGCCATCATGAGCAGGCCACAAATCCTATTCAATGTCCCTTTTTAAAAAAGGAATCTGCCTTTATAAAAAAAAAAAAAAATCCCCACAAACGCGACTTGCAAAATTATTAATCTGCTACTTTCATTAGTTGTTTCTAGAATACTTGCTTGGAATTGCTGTTCAGCTCACACAACCTAAAATTTCATGGGAGAGACTGTTACCTGTTTTCTAAATTGAAAAAAATTGATCTTAAGTGCTTAAAACACTTCATGCCCTGTTGCCTACACAGGAATCTATGGAGCCCCCAAGCACTGAAGTTCTCTAATGCCATAACATTTTCTAGTTAGAAAGCTTTATGCCCTGGATTTGTTAAGGCTGAAGAAATGATTTCTGCATTGAAATCTCTGCAGAAAGTCATCCCCAATATTAGTTATAATGCCGTGTTAGTCCAGAAGTAGAACTTCTTTGGTAGCATAGCTCTGAATATGTGACAGACAATAGGAAGTTAAGGAAGGACAACGGTAGTAATTGGGTTTCCACAGGTTGAGAATTGCCCATATCTAGCAGAACACTTAAGCACATATGCATATATTCATATATGTGAATAATCCCATTGAAGTCAACTTAATTTTAATAATATTTTTAAATGTGCTGCTGGATTGGGGCCTATTTGCACAATATGATGGTACTGAACAACGCTAAAGGTGGGGTGGGGAGGGCTAATACATGACAGCAATCCCCACTAGCCTTCTCCTTCACCATTATCCCTGAGTAACTCCCATCTGCACATTGTAAAGTTTGAACTATAGTTATAAGACTGATACACACACACACACACACACACACACACACCTTTAAAATTGAGTATAAAAGGTGTAAATGTTAGCCTTGCATTATTCAAAAAAGGTTGAATGGATTTTTCCTAAAACTTTGAGGTGGGGGGAGATGTACCTGAACTCAAGCATGGGGAGTTCTAGTTAAAGAGAATCCTTATTCAGAAAGACTGTGATCAACTGGAAATAGAGCATAAACTGGAAGTTCCAACATAGCCTTAACTATTTTAATTTTTTTTAAGACAGTTACTCATACAGGACCAACCTCCTGTTCAAAGAACTCTACAAGAGAGTTATCCCTGTTTATTAATAACTCTTCAGCAATAGCCATCTAAAATATTACCCCAAGACATAGAAAAGCTTCTGAGTTTGTTATATCACAATTAGCGTAAATTCTAATTTGCTTGGGAACTATTTAATCATTTTTGCATTAAACTCCTTCTTTAAGTCAAACCTAACAAATATGGTAAAATTATAGAACATTGGTCATTATCTTTACCAGGTTTCTGCTCAGTTAATGAGTCAAAGTACAATTAATGGCAAATGCTGCATCCACTACCAGTGGGGTACTTGTCCATTAAAATGTCATCTGCAAATGCATAGCATTATCTGTGCTGCCCATTGTCTTAAAAATACAATCAAAATCAACTTAAAGCATAACTCAATGGACTTACTGTAGGGTTCATTCTTGTTCCTTCTGCCCAAGTAGACACATCTCTAATTACTTTCTGTTAGTAATTTACTCTTTGTGAAATTGCTACTGGAGAGACACTACCAAATCCCCACCAGAGTTGGCAACAACAACGGAGTCCAGGAAGTTGATTTGGCATAAAAACTGAATTATTCCTAGAGGTATTGTCTCAATAGGTGAGGGTAACACTTTACCAGGGTAATACAGAGAGAACCTTCCTCTTCCACTGCTTAGTTTGCACATTTGCTGTGCTTAGAAAACTTCAATCTTCGCTTTTATCTCTGTGCACACAAATATTTTTATTACTAGAGTACCCAAATGACTCAACAAGGGTTGAGATTTATTGTGCGGAGTGTCATGTGAACACACAAGAGGTAATGATGCTTGACCCAAAGAATTTACTTGAAAATAATTCACAACAAGCAGGCATAATAGGAGGGAAAGAGAGAGTAGGGACACAACTACATCAGGCCTGAATTTGTTAAAATTAAAAATAGGCTTTCAAAATAAAAGGCCTGCTGTTGTAGATTTAAGGAACACATAATTTGCAAGTTTACAGATGAGAGCACCAAGTACTACAATATTTAGGACCATCCAATTTTTGGGAAATGGAAAAATATCTATCTTGTTTTGGAAAAGCCAGGGGATGTGATAGTTGCTCTGCATTAGGGGAAAGTAAGCATAAGAGTTAAATCTAATGACACAGTATTGGGAGCTGACCATAGGTACTTCTATAAAAGGAATACTGGCTAGATAAAAGGTGTTTATAAAGGACAAGAAAAAGTCTAGAGAAATAGAATCAGACTTTAATATTAAACTCCATAAACTGTCAGTCTCATTTACTGCATGAAAATAATACTTAGGTTGACTCAGTTGTGTTTCAGTCTTTTCAACCACAATGCTCCCCAAGTAGTCAGCAGTTTGGCTTTTTCCCCCTTTACATTTATCAGTTTCTTATTTATCAAGCAAGTGTTCTTTCTTGAAGAAAGGCTGCTGGGTACTTGAGATGTCCTTGCTTCCCCCCCACCCCAACTCCCCCAACACACACACGAGAAATAGAAGAACCTTAATGGGAAGAGAGAACAGGTACAGTTTGGGTCAGGTTTGAGAGCTGGGGGATCATCCATATTTTCTCCTTGGCCATGAGTCATTCTTCATATGCTTGGAGAACTCTTGAAAAAGGAAAATGTTTTTGAAGAAGAATCATGACCAGATTCTTGAGTAGCACTGTTGACTGGTCAAAGTGACTTTGCATGAAACAGTACCTAACCCTAGAACAAGTCAATGAGAATATTGCCAGTTCATTGGGGTACACAAGCCTGCTCTGCATTATTATGTTTCTTCTTAAATATGTTCTCAAAAAGTTGTGTTTTCAGCTTCTACACAAACCATATCCCTTCCCACTTTGAAAATTTTCCGCTGATAGCTATTCTTTCTACTGCTTGTTTTCAGCCAGTTGGTGTCTCACTCCATTAATTTTTGATATAAGAACTTGTTGGGTTGATCTTGGTTCTGTTCCTGCAGTGAGATCTACATGGGCAAAACCCTCTGGAGTTGCAAGGGTTTGCCCATACTGATCTTGCAGTTTCAGGGGGTTTTATCTATAGCAGTATTTCTATTGTATTCTCCTATTTAAAATTTTGTCTTAAAATTTTGTTTATCCAGGTTCCCCTCTCCCCTACCCAGTATTTTGAATGATGGTTTTACATCGGTTGAAGAAATCAATCTTACAGGTTTCTAGATTTGTCTCTTGATCCTGCTACCCAGTAGCTTCTGGTCTCGTGTACTACTTCTCAATAAGATTTCTGGTTTTTAAGGGCACAAAAGACCACCCTGATCATCTAGTGTGACTTTCTGTATAACACAGACCATCTAGTAACTCCTGCATCAAGCCCATAGCCTCTAGTTGAACTAGAGCATATATTTTCAAAAGGTTTCCAATCCCGATGAAAGATGTCAAGTGACAAAGAATCCATTTCCTTATGTTCCAGTGGTTAATTACCCTCATGTTAAAATTCTGTGCCTTATTTGTAGTCTGGATTTGTCTAGCTTCTGCTTACACCCACTAGTTTGTACTTTGTCTGTTAAATAGAATTTTGGTAATTACTTACAATTTTGTAGTGGGGGGGAGGTTCCATGACAAAAGGTCTACAGGTATCAGGAAGGGGTTTTACAGTACTTGGAAAGGAGACCTAATCTGTGATGAGAGATGCTATTTTCTTTGGGTGATATTCACTCCACCTACCTAAAACCTAAATATCTGGGCACTTAATGGCGTGTAGGGAGGTGAAATAAACCTTCCCAGTGTAAAGCCAGGATGTGGGACTGCCACATAATTCAAGGATGGTGCATGGTACTGGGGATACTGAATCCATATAATGTGTGTCTTTCTCCAACCCATCCCCAAAGTGGCCAGCTGCTGGGTCAGCATGGAGAGCAGTTCTTCTGCATGCAGAGGTTGCATAAAGACCCGTGTGTGGATGCTTAGTGGGTAGATCCCCATGCAGCTTTAATAGGTTTGTAGGGGCTTGCAATGGAAGTAAATCTGACCTTTTCTGAATAGCTCACTGCCCCGCGTGTACTCGAAATACATTTGAAATATCCCTAAGGCTTTACTGCAGAAAGAAGGGACCCTAGTGAGTACAGACAGGCTTGAGCATCTCTTATTTGTAAAGACTAATGTAGGCATGTTTGATCTAGCAATAAACTGTGTCTCATGTGAGTTGCTTAACTAATGGAGAATCCATAAGGGAGGAATCTTATCCTTCTCATACCATGCAAGTGCTGTTATGATAATATTTGGTGCGGCATGCATTCTGGCATTCACTGGCTATTGTGTATTTCATTTGTACTGAAAACTGCTGCTGCTGAAAAAAAAGAAAACTAAGTTGTTGCCATGGGTCATACTTTGCAGAATCCAATTTTATCAACAGAAGGCTGGAATTCACAAACTCTAATCTGATGTTTTTAAAGTGCCTAAGGTCAACAGTGAAACAATTGAATAAGAGGTGTTTAAAAACCCTAAATCCATATAGAATTTGCCTCTAAAAATTGCCAAAAATACAATATACATTAGTTTACCCAAATAAAGGTTTCACTAATTGTTATGGTGAGTGGGACTTGTGCAGTTTTCTATAAAAGATTAGAAGTATTTTAATTATGTTTAAATAAAAGGCAAATAATATAAATTAGGCATTTTATTGAAACAAACATAAATGGAGGCAGCTTAAGCTCAGTGTTTTCTACAGATTGATTTATCTGTCATGCATTTTATTTTGTGGTTAGCCATAATTAATTATATAGTATTTACAAGTTTATCTTCTGTATTATGGCCAGTTAAAAAAAATCTTCATGCTGATAAAGAAGTTTGTCAATAATGTGATAGCATAATCACATTTTACATCACAGGTCTGATATTAAAAGCCATGGATATTTTTTTTTAAAAAAATAAACATTCTTACATCTTGAGAGATGTTTGTAAGCCCTGAAATATGTAGAATATTATATTCTGTTCCATTCTTTATAGTCCAGTTTATATTTCTTCCACTTGTGTGTATTTCTGGCATTAGTAGGCAAAATATTATACTGAGAATAGCTTCAGAACAAGAAGTTATTTTTACAGTCAATATCCTTCCGAAAAAATGACCTGATTATGATTTCAGATGCTACTTAAATTAACCTTTGTTTAAATTATGCATTATTTACACACTATTTTTTCAAGTTAGGATTTTGAAGACTAATTAAAGGTATAAAATACAATCGAGCAAAATTAATAATATGTTGCCCTTTCCATAGTACCTTTTCTCTGAGGAGCTCTGTGTGTTTAACAAATATTAATAAATTCACAACACCCGTACATCATTTTAAATAACTGATAAACTGATACACTCAAGTTCTGATCCAACAAGGTGCCTGAACTTGTACACCTGTAAGCAGGAGAGTAGGTCCATTGTCTTCAGTGGATTTACTCATCTGCTTAAGGTTACACACATGCCAAAACAGTGTCTAATGGGCTCAGTTGTGCCTGTTCGGCACAGCCCTGCATTTGCAGTGGTGCAGATTATTCTGTATTCATATCATACTACCCCTAAACTTTGGCATCTCAATTGCACTACTTGTGGATTAAGGTGTACCAATCAACGTCAGAATGGCAGATCAGATGCTAAGTGACTCACTCTGTATATGACATGAATGATACTATAATGAGCCTCAATTTATATAAAGTAGAAGAACCAACATCTTCCTGTTTTGATGAAATCAGTTAACAAACAAATGTATGGGGTTTTTTTTATTCAAAATAACCTAAATCGGTAGTTTGCAACATTCATCAGCTTATGGTCAGACTGTTCCTGGCATTTTGACATGGATGCAATAGGCAAGGATAATGAAAGGAGGCTTATTCCCTCCCCTTTTGCAGTCCCTCTCCACTTCTGTGGGAGTCATACAGTTGTTCCCTGTTCCCCTTCTGTAGAGCAGGACCCTTATGAAGAACGCAGTGTGCTGCACCCCATAGAAGTCCCAAAGAATGCCTCCTGGTGCTCCCTGTGGGGCAGTTTGACCCTTCACCTCTTTTGTTATGACCTTGGCCTAAAGCCATAACATAGCCATAAATCATTGTATAGATAAAGCATGTAGCAAAATCATGTTTCAAGGAAATTTTGGATTACAGTCTTATACCATGGCACAAATACCCTTTTCTCTTTATAAAAATATAAAGTGTATAGTTGTCTACATTAAAATAATTTTGGGCAACTTGCCAAGCTCAGAATAGTAGAACACCAAATCAGGTGTTTAACAATTAACTGATTATCATCCTTAAAGGGTTTGGAAAATATGCTTTTATCGATAATATTCACCAAGACTTATCAAATTAATGCAAAAAATTTTGAACCAAATTTTGTATTGTGCAGCATATTATTTCTTTCTTTAAAAGGTAAGCTTTGCATTAAGCTTTCATGTTTGTGTAAAGAATTGAAATAGGATGGAAATTTATACAGGCAATAAGTTCTAGGAATAATTTCTTAGGCATTAATCTGGACAAAAATGCTAAATCCCGCCAATGAAATCCATTCTAGCATTATGATTTGATACAACTTTGCACAAAAGGCTATACCCCATTAAAATAAATGTCTTGATCGCTCATAACAGCAATCCGGTTTTTAAACTAATGAACACATTAATCATAAAACAGCTCTCACCCTAGATACACTTGTGCTGTCACCAAGTTCACAAACAAACAGTGGGTGGTTATAACAGAAGCCTTTCAAATTAAAAGGACCTCTGTTGCTGGGGGGCAGAGGGGAAGGAGGTTAGTTTAGCCATAAAACTTAACAAGGCTTGCCCATAAATTATTGGCTTACTGATCAATCGCGAAGTTAGAGAGAAATGTGTTGACTCGGGTGTTTTACATACATCGATATTACATTTTTCAGTACAACTTTCTTTTCATGTACTATAGACTTGTTTTTCTTTTCTTTTTTCTTACTTCACAGGATTCCCCAGTCTGCTTTTTGCTAGGTCCTAGTTACTATGGACTCTGTTCTCATATCCAGGCACAAGGATTTAGATGTACATGCATGACGACCAGTGATCCTTATAGGAGCCATGCATATCATTCCCAACATACACAGTGTACTTTAATCTTTGTAGTTTTTCCACAGCAAGCTTTAATTTTATCCTTATGTTATGTTTAATCTGTTTTGCAAATAAAACACAAATCTGTACTATCTCCACCACAATGTTAACCTCTGAAAAGAGATAATATGCCTCACCTTTTAACTGAAGTTGTTAAATTTTATTGCAGCGGTGCTTTAAGTGATTGTACATTTTATGAAAGTTGTGTGGAGGAGAGAGCTTTTGTTCACCTCTACACATCTTTCATTTTCCCCCTCTCTCTCTCCTAGCTCTAGTTCACCGAGTTCATTTAAAATGAAAAAAGATAAAATCCCCAGCATAACTTGTAATTGTGTGCTGGGACGCTGGTGTAATTGACTTAAAGTTGTTAAAATTCACAGGATCATCAACATGCACCTCACTGAATCAATTTTTTTAGAAACATGGAATTGACAGTTTTAATGAGAAAAGCTTTTGCTGGATCACAGTCCCCTCCTCCTCATTAGGAGATTCAGTCTTACATTAAAGAAATGGTAAACCCTATTTGATTTTCCTTTCATGAAAGATTGAACTGTCCCCTGTGTAATCTTTCTTTATGGGGAGTACAGACACTAGAACACGGAGGTAACTGATCAGTATTGTGTATCTGGTCTATAGTTTTACTAGGATATACTTTCCTTGGTTCGGGATCATCTGCTAGCATAGCCTATGGCTGGCAGAACTTGAATACAACTAACACCTATTCAAGGCTAGACAATTTCTTGGTTTCAGACTTTGCTTTGACCATCCTCCCATTGTCTTTTGGATTAAGTAGTCAACATAGCTTTAAAAATTGCTACGAACATTATGGTTTAATGAACTGGGAAATGACTCTGTTGACCTTGTCGTTCTAAAGGGGACTATAGTATGGCTTCATTGCTGAACTTATTGGTCTTATTCAGGTGTAAGAACAACTTCCAGGAGAGGTACATTTCCACAGTCCCACTCTCAGAACTAAAAGCTTTCTCTTTTGAGAGATCAAATCTCTTATTTACAGTAGGCTCCCTGCCTACAGTCATTTATTGGAAATATTTTATCATTTCATTGAATAGTCAAGTTATGCAATTTTCCGTATATTATAAAACTCAAAGAAACTAAAATAATAATTTTGTACACATATATTGCCTGTATCTGAGGATTTCACAACTCCTTTACAAGTAGATCTTTGAGTAATCACATCATTGATACAGATAAGGATAATTTGTTTTTACAGATGGGGGGAAAAAACAAGCCTCAGAAAAGGTAAACAAGTTGCCCAAGGTCACAGAGCAAGCCAGTTGTCACAAGTAAAACTCAGAAATCTTATCTCCCAGCCCTTGCTGTAACTATTAGACACACATTCTTTCCTTTGAATTCATTTAACATGGAACCTTTTGTTAAAGGGTCATTAGAGCTGGGATGCCCTTACTTTGTCCTTAACTGACCTTGTTTTATGTAGTCATTTTGCCCAGACTGTTTTTCCTTAGAATCCTCAAACTATCGCTCGTCTTTTGAAAATCTTATGGGAGGGGAATGACAATGGTAGAATTAGGACAATATACGACTATATCATGCACACTTTCCATCCTATATACATATCTGTTACAACCGAAAACAATAAATGTTTTGTTTGAAAAGTAAGGATAAAAATATGGCTCTAAGTTTCTTCAGCCATTTTGGCTTAAATTTTAAGGGGTAAATTTCAATGGAATCTATGCATGCCTTCTATCTGCACCATGTGCAGACTGCACACATATACCCCAAACACAGACAGATAAATCAAGCCTGCTGGGTCTCAAGTGTAGAAGAGGAAATGGTTTTCAGTAGCATGTGTTCGCTTTGGAATGATGTTCAGAGGCATTGTTAGACTGATGTGCAAACCTTTATTTTTCCTTTCCCTCCTCCTCCCCATTCATGGTGTGATTTACATAATTAATTTCTAGGCTGTAAATATCTCATTAACATGATTACCTAACTTATAGTTTTGTGAATTACAATAGACAAGTAACAATAGTCTCAGTTTAATATCACTATTTTCATTCTCTGCTCTGTGATCCTAATAAACAGATTAAAAATGTGGCTTTCAAAAGGAGGGATTATTCAAGTAGGGAAAAGATAATGCATCAGGAAATTCAGAGTTTATATTCCAGCATCCTTCTCAGCACCTTCCTCTACCACCTACCTGCAATACTTGGTTATCATAGCTCATATGGCATAATAATATGGCATGTAAGATCAAGCACTGTACAGCCTCCTAATCAGAGACTAGATTGTATTTGGGCACCATAGGGTGAGTTAAGTACTAATGTAATCCTAGCTTCTCTGAGCTAAAACCAGAGTTTTGCAGGACTTTACTCCCTGCAGAGACCCCTGGTATCCAGACCATGTAATCCATGCTGGGGCTTGGGGAGAGAATTTGTTCCTATATTAATGAAAGTAATTTTTAATTAAAGATGTAAGCTTGTATCTTAAGCACATGAGTTACTATATTGATGTGAGCAGCCCTAGAGAATCCAAGGAGACTGCTGACGTGAGTGAAGTTATTCATGTGATTACACGATTGGGCCGCTACAAGGATAAGAACTCCTTTAAAGACATCAGGCTCTGTTGTGATTGGGGACTTCTGTAAACTACGTCATTCACCCCATTATTATTTTCAATGTATTAAAGTTGATCATATATTAATGTTGTTTAACCAGTAAACCAAAGAAGATAACAGTTTACAATAAAATACAACTTTATTTTGTCTTTTGTAAAAACTGTGTCCCAAAATGCTCTATAGATTTAAATAATAATAATAATTACATAAATCTGTATCAAGGACTTTACAAGGCCCTAAAAACCATCCTCTTATAGTCTGTCAAATTCCAGTGAATACTTAACCCTAAATAAGCAACCTTTTCAGCATTTGTATGTGGTTTGATAACCATATCAAATAGGGAAAATTATACCTTTTTCCTTAGGTTCAGTCATATAAGTGACTGCAAGTGGGAGGAGTTATTATTCTATACCCTTTCCACCAGACGCTTTCAAAGTTCTGTACTAACCACATCCAGAGGCCCCAGATTTTACCACTATAAAGTGGTCCAGAATATTATCATTACAGTAGCAAGTATTTGTAAGGTGCTCATCACCATGGTGTCTGGAAAGATCACACAGTCACCATATTTTGTTAACATCGTTGGTTTATTTTATGCTATTTAATTCTAAGTGAAGTGACCAGAAACGCTCAAAAGGGGTGAGGTGTAGGGGGCAAGGGGAGGGAGAAGAGAACTTTCTGCAGTTTTGTTTCTTGCCAAACTTCTGCTTGTGTCAATTAAAAGTAATTTATCAAAAAGATGTTCAGAAAGCAAACCAAGCTGAGACATGGGGGAGGCTCAGTGGTTTGAGCATTGGCCTGCTAAACCCAGGGTTCTGAGTTCAATCCTTGAGGGGGGCCATTTAGGGATCTGGGGCAAAAAATGGGGATTGGTCCTGCTTTGAGCAGGGGGTTGGACTAGATGATCTCCTGAGGTCCCTTCCAACCCTGATATTCTATGTTCTTAGTAATGGTCTTCTGCATGTAGCTATTCAATCTGTATGTGAAAGAAAAGGCAGGGATTCATGGCTGCCTGTTTCTGCCTTCTATGATCAGAACAGGAAGCGGGTATTTCAGATGGAACCAAGTCTCATAGTGACAAGTGCTTAGTCTGTTGCAATGAAGAGTTATAACCAGAAATATTTGATCTATATAATAAATGTCACATAGGAAGTTGCCACAGGAAAAGAGACCTAATTAGTAATAGCTATCTTGTTGTATTGCTGGAACTTAAAGGTTAAGCAGATTTTGCTCCAAATAGTGCTTCAAACCACACTTTTCTAAGCTTACATGTTCCTCACATAATTTGCTGCAAAGCAGGTTCAAACATTTGTCACAAACACCTTTAAAATGGGTTTATAAAGACAAAAATAACACACTCCTAACTATACAGGAAATACTAGAATTTACTTTGTCTAATTGCTAATGGAACTTGTGTATATCAAATCTATAGCACCCTTGAGGCTTATTCCTTTCTGAGAGGGTCCACTTAACTCTGTGTAGTCTGCTGAGTATCCTCTAAATACATTTCACATGTTTGTTCCCCTTCTCTGTAGCTGGAGAGAGTCTTCAGAAGGAAAAAATCCTTGTTTGATAGTGTCTTAGATGGTAATAAGTGTTGTTTGGGAACGGGTGGGGGAGGAGAAGAAGCTGGATGAGATGGGCAGGAGCTGTTGTTAAAGCCTGATCCTGTTTCCTAGAAGACAAAACAAGATGATGAAATACTTCCTTTGGTTTGTTTTAAACCTGCTGCCTATTAATTTCATTTGGTGACCCCTAGCTCTTGTGTTATGAGAAGGAGTAAATATCACTTCCTAATTAACTTTCTCCACACCAGTCATGATTTTATAGACCTCTGTCATATCCCCCCTTAGTCATCTCTTTTCCAAGATGAAGTCCCAATCTTATTAATCTCTCCTCATATGGAAGCTGTTCCATACCCCTAACTATTTTTGTTGCCCTTTTCTGAACCTTTTCCAATTCCAACATATCTTTTTTTGAGGTAGGTTGACCACATCTGCACACAGTATTCAAGATGTGGGTATATCATAGGTTTATATGCTATGCCCAAGTCTGATATTTTCTGTCTTCTTATCTATCCCTTTCTTCATGATTCCCAGCATTCTGTTTGCTTGACTGCCACTGCACATTGAGTGGATGGAGTCATTGTGGATAGTTCTCTGAAAATGAGATCTCTTAAGTGGTAACAGCTAATTTTAGACCCTATCATTTTATATGTATAATTGGGATTATGTTTTCCAATGTACATTACTTTGCATTTATCAACATTTGAATTTAATCTGCTATTTTGTTCCCAGTTTTGAGAGATCCTTTTGAAGCTCTTTGCAGTTTGCCTGGGACTTAACTATCTTGAGTATTTTTGTATCCTCTGCAAATTTTTCCACCTCACTGTTTACCCCTTTTTCCAGATTATTTATGAATATGTTGAATAGGACTGGTTCCAGTACAGACCCCTGGGGAACACCACTATTTACCTCTCTCCATTCTGAAAACTGACCATTTATTCTTGCCTTTTGTTTCCTATCCATGAGAGGACCTTCCCTCTTATCCCATGACAGCTTACTTTGCTTAAGAGCCTTTGGTTAGGGACCTTGTCAAAGACTTTCTGAAAATCTAAGTACACTATATCCACTGGTTTTCCCCCTTGTCCACATGCTTGTTGACCCCTTCAAAGAGTTCTAGTAGATTGGTGAAGTATGATTTCCCTTTACAAAAAACATGTTGACTCTTTCCCCAACAAATTATGTTCATCTAGGTGTCTGACAATTTTTTTCTTTACTATAGTTTCAACCAGTTTGCCCAGTACTGAAGTCAGGCTTACAGACCTGTAATTGCTGCGATCACTTCTGGAGCCCTTTTTAAAAATTGGTGTCACATTAGCTATCCTCGAGTTATTTGATACAGAAGCTGATTTAAATGATAGACTACAGACTGCAGTTAGTAGTTCTGCAATTTCACATTTGAGTTCCCTCAGAACTCTTGAGTGAATACCATCCAGTCCTGGTGACTTATTACTGTTTAGTTTATCAATTTGTTCCAAAACCTCCTCTAATGGCACCTCAATCTGGGACAGTTCCTCAGATTTTTCACCTGAAAAGAATGGCTCAGGTTTGGGAATCTCCCTCACATCTTCAGCCGTGAAAACCAATGCAAAGAATTCATTCAGTTTCTCTGCAATGGCCTTATTGTCCTTGAGTGTTCCTGTAGCATCTTGATCATCCAGTGGTCCCACTCATTGTTTAGCAGGCTTCCCCTGGGGGAGAGAGAAGAACAGCAAAGAAAGAAAATATAGCTTGTGTCTTTTATTTTGACTCTCGTTTGCAACCTCACTGCTGAAAAAAACAAAGGCACAACACATGGTCTTACTAGCCATTTTGAGACCTGGCAAACTTGTACCAAGATCAGGTGGTTTAAGGCATTACTTTTTAGCAGCCTCTTTCTGCATCACAGACTTACAGCAGTGAACCAGACTCTTTTTAGACAGATCAAAAAGGAGAGGGATAGGAAAGAGACAAGGTGGGGAAGGAAATGAACACACTAGACAGGTAAGGGGGCAGGATAAACAAAGTCTCACATCCCTGGTGGTATTTGGAATTTAGTTGGATCTGGTGGAGGTGGCAATGTCCTCTCTCTCTCTCTCTCTCTCTGGCCTGATCTGATCAGACTTTCCTAAGGATTAGGATGAAGAAGGTCCAGGGTCCCAGGAGACAGTGGGGGTTGCAGCCATGATGGAGAAGGAATGAGCTTCACCTTCTTTCAGTCAGCCAGCGTAGCAGTAGCCTCTGTCGCTTAGTTTGTATTTTTCCCACCAGAATACCTCCTTTTTTTTTTAGGAACTAAGAGGGAGTGTTTAATGGGGGGCTGGGAGGCAAAGTGGCTGGAGCACTTGATTTCTACCCTCCTGCTTGCACTCCTCTTCCTTGCTAGTACGTTTGCATGATGTCTTTGTAAAGTGTGCATTTTCTGAGGGATAATTTCTAACATCACTAAAGTCCATTTATATATCTTTCCTAAACCGATTTCTTATGCTCTTGAGCACTGAGAATAACCCTGAAGCAGAAGCCTCAGATGTTTTGAGAAGGGGCTTTTCATTTCTGAATAACTATGACAGAAGTAAACATGACCCTGCTTTCGGGGTCTTAACTCACTAAAATAAATATAAAAGACAGCATCTGATGGCAGTCTTACAAGCGGGCTGCCTTGGATTTTCAGAGGTCAGCGTAGTCAAATAGGCACACGCAGTGCATGCTTGCAGATACAGTCTGAAACATGGATTATAGTATTAGAGAAAGAGGTCTGTCATTCACTCTAATGAATGAAAGGGCAGAAGAATGATAGTTATCAGATTGCAGTTCTACACAGCATGCTCTCAGTTGAAAATTGCAGTGCTGTAGAAAACAGTAAGATTATATATTATGATACCCTAAGACTAAACAATACTTTTTATTCCTTGAATAGTCCCACTGGAATCAAGGACATCTCGAGAAGTAAGTTCCTACTTATCATGAGTAAAGATATCACAATCTACCCCAATGGACTTGCAGTAGGGATAGGTGAACAACAGCCCAAGGTCAGTAGGCCCAGGATAATGGCTGAATAATAAGACTAGTAACACAATCTAGTCTAATATGGATTTTAGATTTAGCACCTTACTGCTCTGTGGCTTTTAATGTTAACTTAATGATGGCAAAAATCATCTTAATATTCAACACTAGCATTCAGCAGCACTACTTTATACATTAAAATATATTTTAGGTGTCTCACCGCTTAGCTGAATGGGGTAGTTCATATCTGTGAACTGTTGTTTTAGGTCACCCATTTGCAGAACCAGGAAGACAGCACTTCATTAGTTCACATTATTTCTCATTCAGGTGGTAATCTTTATAATCATAAAATCTAAAAAATAAGGTTAAAAAATAAGAAAAAAAGCAGCGCCTCTGCTGGAGATATTTATATTAGTCACTCTGGGCAGACTTCTCCATGGTCATTTCCATATTATAAGTGGTAGCTTAGTACAATGTTTCTAGTCTCTGAAGGAAAGGCACTTAACCCCACTCTTGCTTACCAACCCAGACCAACCTCTGCAAACATAGATCCTCAATTATGGGAGGGAAAATCAGATGCAGACTCTAAACTATCCTGGATGCATACATTTAGTAGAAAATGCACATAATCAAGAAAACCTTCCTTACTCTAGTACTCTTTGAATGAAAAATTCTCCAAAGAATGGGCTTCAATGAGTACATTGTAACAATTCCAGTCTGACTATAAGGGAGACCTGAATAAAACTTTCTATAACCTCTGGTTTTTGTTTTGTGGTTTGTTTTTTTTCCCCCTAGTAATGATCTGGAGATTAGGCTTTTCTAGAGGATTTTTAATTAGGCATTTATCTAAGACAAGAGGTGCATAACTTTACAAACCTATTAGCTAATATGCATTTGAATGTGTGATCAGCTTGAAATGCTGCCAGTTCTTTGGGCTCCAATTAAATGGTCATAAATATATGCACAATAATAATCTATAATATTTTTAATAACTCTTCCTTGAAATTAAATTGTTCCTACTCACCATTGCTATAAATAGACCAGCATTATCCATTCTTCCTGTCATTTCAGATGACAATTATTCTCTTGCTTCTCTCTACAGGCCAAAAGAAGCTAAATAATGGAGCCCACAGCAATCTCTTTATATCTTTTGTCAGAGTTCCTTGGTGAACTGTACCCGCTAGGTCTCAGGCCTCTAGCCATCACCTGTCTCTCGTGATGGAATCACGCAATTATCTCATTCTCAGATCAGGCCCTGAGTTGCTTTCCCCTGGTGCTCATTGTGATTATCTCAGTAAATCTGATGTAAGCTCAGACCCTGCTCCCCCTGGGGCAATGACCCTGGCAATCAGTGTCCAAACAGCTAAGGCTAGTTGGAGAATATTTCCCTTTCATGAAAAAAATCAAGTTTTAAATGAGACCTTTCAAAATATGTTGTGGAATAAACAAAGAGAGAGAGAGAGAGAGAGAGAGACCAATTCCCTAGTCACTTAGCCAGGGGTCTAGAGCAGGGTTTCTCAACCTGTGGGTCACAACCCAAAACTGGGACACCAGAATGTTTCAAAGGATCATGGGGAGGTTTTCACAAGGTTAGCTGAGCTCAGCTCAGCTCCCCACTCTGGGCATTGAGACTTCCAGGGTCAAAGGCCTACTCAGGTTTGGCCCATCCACCCCTCTGTCACAATGATGTGAGGGCTGGCTGGGCCAAACTTGACTGGATGGCACTGTGACCCCATGAACCAGGTCACAGTGCCACTCTCGCATATTTAGCCCAGCTAGCCCTCCACCAGGCACAGGGCCAAACCTGAGCGGCACTGTGTGCTGCAAACCTGCAGGTCACAATGCCCAGAGCATGGAGCCAATCCCAGCCAGTTGCAGGAACCAACGACATGGAGTTAGTGGGGAGAAAGCTCTCCACATTCCCCCAGCCCCAAGGCCTTCCACATACACCCCAGTGTCCCGGTGAGGGGGGGAGAAGAGGGCAGGACCTGACACGTGGTTGGTTTACTGGGTCACAACAGGCTATCAATATTTACAAAGGGGTCCTGAGCCCGGTGCTCACCTGGGACATGGTAGACCTAAAATTCAAAGCCCTTTTCTCTGATTCAAAGGGGTTTGATCTGTATCCCCCACCCCACCATGCTATTGAGTCACTCTCTCTCCCTGGCTCACTGAGTATTTAATTATTTATACCAAGTGGAACAGCTCCCAGGAAAGATTTTGAGAGAGAGACAGAGACTGTGGTTGAGGCACTTACCTGGGATGGGATGGGGTGGGGTGGGAATCAGGGCCAAGCCATTTCTCTGAATCAGAGCGAACAGAGACTTGGATATGGATCTCTCACAGCCCTTGAAAGTGCCCAACCACCAAGCTATTGGCTATTCTGGGGCAGATCTCCTTTCTCACCAACTTGGACCTGAGGAAAGTTTCAACAGAAAAAAGTTTTTGTTGAAAATTTTTGACCAACTCTACATACAGCTTTTTCAAAGCAAAGTATCCTTGATTGAGACCAAAGGAATTTCCAAGCAAATATATCTTAAAAACAATAACCCAGTCTGCATGCATATATATTTTTTTCCCTGAGGCTGACTATTCCCTGGGTCTGGGAAGGCCCAATTCCTTTAGACTCCCTCCAGAGATTCTCTCTCTGTGTCATTTTGTTTCTTAGAGAAGGCTTTTTTAACACTTGAGTGTTCTTTTCAGGCTTCCAGCATGGGAAAACAAGGGTATTGCTTCCACCTGAAATGCATCAGGGTGTTGTAATTGCACTCTAATTTTTTGCTGGGAAGTTCTATTGATCCATTGGGTTGCCTTCCTGAACAGTCCTCATTTAACTTGAGTATTAGACACCCTATAGTAAACAGATCCAAGTATTTGTACAGGAAATTGTAATGACCTATCACATTGATATAGTGACTTTACTAACCTGCTCACTTACCCTGTTCATACCATTATTAAAGTTCAGTATTTATATATTAATACATATCAACTCCACTTTTGTCACAACTTTTTCCTTAACAGTAAAACTAAGGTTTTCAATATCCCATTTCATAAGGTTGCTACTGTCATAAAATAACTGTAAATCACACATAATGGTGAAATGCCAAAGCTTTTTTAAATCTGTCATAAAACACTAATAAAATATACATTTGTTTTATTTATATCGTATAAAAGGAGTGGGGGAGGGGTGCTCCATGTCTGTCTCGAAACTGTGTATAAGACTTGCTCAGTTCAAACTGATGTGGTTTGGCTAGGTTTGTCTTTAACTCCCACCTTCACAAAACCAGATTTGGATTTTCAAGTCAAAATATGGTCGGTCTGGTTCACTTTTCTCCAGTAACGATTGTACAACTAGAACTTGGTGAATTCTATTCAAGACGCACAAACCAGATTAGAATCCAGTTAACTTTCATAAGTTTGTTGTTTCTGCAGGTCTACTGGGAGTAAATGGTGAAAACGTATTTGCCTTTGGGAGCAGATCTATTCAGCAAGAATGTCACATTTTTATTGTCGCTTTTTGGCCATAAGGGGTGTGTGTGTGTGTTTGTTAAATGGTTCATTGGTTTTTTAAAGTGTTGCCAAACGTATTCTGTCATTTAGATTGTAGGTTCTATTGGGAATAGGCTGTCCTTTCTTGAATGTCTGGAATATATCTAGCACAATATTGGTGCTTACCATAACAAAACAAGAAATAAAAAATAATTAACCTATAAGTAACCTCAATTCCCACAAATCTGCAATAAGGTAAATTTTAGGATTGCTGAGGACACTCGTGAATGAAAGGCAGATATGGGAATGGATTTTAAGCAGCAGGCTGCAACTTTATTAAGTTAACACTGGCTAGGAGCAGTATAGGCCCAGCTATCTTGCATAACAGCCATTGGGTTCCAGGATGGGGTTTCAGGGCTTCTTCCATATAGCCTGTAAGTCAGCCAACCCTAGGTGTCGAGTCATTCTGCATCCTTTAACCCTCCCCCAACCCATGAGGGGAACTGAGTCTGCAAAGATTCAGGCTTTCCCTTCTCCTTAGAGGCACAGGGTCCACCAGCAAAGTCCCTCCGCAATCTGTTGAGACTGTAGGCAGTGGGAGTCTTTTTTTTTGTTTTTGTTTTTCCCTTCAGTTTAGGCTCTTTCCTACTCCACTTCCATTCTGGGGACAGTGCATTCTCACCACCATCTGACCAAACCTCCTCTTCTCCTCCCAACTCAGATGGGAGATATTGACGACTTGGAATCAGTGAGTCAGTTTCCAGTGATGCATTGTTTCTGGAATCATAATTTAGACGGGAGCTAATTCAGGCCTGAGAGACAGTAGTATAAGCACAAGGTACGGTAGGCAGCGGTATAAAACCCTTGGGCCTGAATAACCCCTTCCTACATATTCAAGACAGCTGACCCCCTTCTTTCTTTTCCAACTAGAATAATCCATTTTACTTCACTGTAGTCCTCTATTTACAGTGTTCTGTTTTGAATACTGTTTGAATTATTTCACCATTGTGTTTTTGAGCCAACACTTGGTGTCTATTCACATAATTTTTTAAAACATTATTATTGTTTTGCTGATATTAAAAATTATTGGGCTTTTTTTATCATCACTCCACTGTCTTCAGCCCTAGAATTATTATTTGTATTAAGCAGGAATAAGCAGCCTAAACAATAACTCATCACATAAACAGAGCATTCAAAATGCCACAGGCAGCAAGCCTTTTTTCTTTTCCTTATAAAAAAAAAAATCAAGGTTCCATACCTAGACAAGATTTTACTTTAAATGTTTATTACTAAAAAAATTGCTTGATTTTACCAATGCCACTTTGATACTGAGTCTTTTTCAATTGCTGCTGAAATGTAGCAGTAAAGTCAAGCAGTAATGAAAGTTTTTTTGAAAGCTGTTCCTCTCTATTTGCACCTTTTCTCAGAGGTGGCATGCCCATATTTTGACAAGGATAAATAAATAGCTTTAAAATAACAATCCTCTTTTCCTTTTGCCCACGTGTAAATTCCTGCCTCTGAGCCACATTTTGAGTCTTGATTAGAGGTTCACTGTGCACATCAAATTTGCTTTTTGCCTTCCCTCTCCAAGGTGGAGGCTAACCACCTCCCGCTCCTCATTCTCAGTCAAAATTATGTTTATATCTATAAATTCTTCCCCGGCCACTTTTTCATTTAGATACTAATTCCCACATCATCCCTTTTAGAAGTTCCACAATTTACAAATATTTTAAACATCTCCAAATGTAACTGCTACTTCTGATATTTAATAATTTAACCTATAGGCTGACCCAAACCAGAGCCCTACAGTTTAACACCTCTAACAATGGATGTTTGTTCAAGATACAGAATTTAAATTTTGATGAAACTATCTCCAGTTTCTTTTGGTTGGTTGGCTTTTTCGGGAGATCAGAGTGGAGGGGGATGAGGCCAGGCTGCAACTCTTGCTTGTGTGAAATAAGCAAACTCTGTGTTCAATTCAGCTGTTGCAGCATCCATAGAAGAGAGATAGTGGCAAACAGATAAATGAAGGGTTATGCCTTCACTTTATGGTATGGCTACAAGGCATTGTTCATGAGATTTTTTTTTTTTAATCTCTAATATCAGCTAAAGGGACTACAGCTGTACATACAAACTCTGGTAAGCAAGATACTCCACATCTATGAAATTGTAACACCTCTTCACAACTTCATGCAATCTGTTAGACTTTTACCAGGTAGACGGTTACTGCTAATCAGCAAACTCTTTTTGGTGAAGCCGATATGGAGTGGCAGTGATCCTGGACAAAGCACTAGGAGATGTTTAAACATTTTGCCATGAATTATTTCTGGGATCAAGACAGCAAATTGAGATAGGGGTCCAATTGTGTCATTGAGGGGTGGAAGAAAGAGGAAGATCACCATTTTGAGTATAAATGCAACAATTTGTTAATCAGTTATTTTTCAGATGGGTGGAGAAAGACGGGAAGAGAAATTTCTACTTTTATTTTAAACACCTGATTGGCACATAGGTAGGCTCACCTGATTGGCTCACAGCTGGTAGGAAAAGGGCAAAGGTTAAACCATTATTTTTTCTTTTATGTGATGAATACATTTTGTTCGGGATTAGCAGGGAAGGTATTTGGAATTGCAGGGATATGGTGGAGAGGAGTATTTTGTAAATCTAAATCATGTGGAGATCTTTATATTTTTAAGTATTAGCAAATAATTTTAACCCGTGTTCAGGAATTTAGTGAGGACTATTTTGTTTGGTTTAAATGAAAAATTTTATTTTGTAATACTAGCATAGTTGTTTTTATTGCAGCAGGATTGTTGCCTGGACATCTGACATACGAACTTCAGCACTGGGAATGTAAACTCAAGCATGGCATCTGAGGTGGGATAAAAAAAAATGGTCTCAAAAATGCCAGAAGAGGAACCAAATTTGTAGCATTTTCCTTCTTTATTTCTGCCACTAGTGTGAATACACATTCATTTGTCTGTACTCTGAGAAATGGGGGAGGGATAGCTCAGTGGTTTGTGCATTGGCCTGCTATAGCCAGGGTTGTGAGTTCAATCCTTGAGGGAGCCACTTAGGGATCTGGGCCAAAAAATTGGGGAGTGGTCCTCCTCTGAGCAGGGGGTTGGACTAGATGATCTCCTGGGGTCCCTTCCAATCCTGATATTCTATGATTCATGCTGTACCATTTTCTGCATTTGTTCTTTCTTACAAGAACAGTACAGCAGAATTCTGATGGCCAACAGGGCCTGTGAATGAAGTAATATACTGCACTACAGTTTACTAGTTTTAACCTGTAAGCATTCTATAATTAACTAGCTATAATCTTTAGATAATGGATCAAAATGTTAAGTTCGCATAGTAGATCTCTCACGCCCTCATGTAAGAGAGTCTGGTGATAAAGATTGCAACAAGAACAAAAGCAAGCCCCTTTTGTTGCGGGCCTGAGGGGAGAGGAAGGGGTTGAAACACCGAGCTGGCTACCTCAACCACCATGCCATCAGGAAAACCACTGTCTGAGGGGCATTCTCAAGTGAGACAATTATTCCCTTTAGGGAGCAGCCTAAAGGGGCTTTGGTGCAATGCAGAACTAGCCCTGTATAGAAGTAGGCCTTCCCTTGAGCTTTTAACATGAGAGTTCTGGCAGTATTTTAGAAGGTGTGCCAAAGTTAGCCCACCCTCGTGCGCACACAAAAAGAGGTTGCATTGCCACTTGTGCCTCACTTGCTAGGTTATGAGGGAGGTGTTTAGATGCCAAAACAAGTTGACCTGGTTGTTACTTGTTTGCCAGTAAAAAGTAATGAGACTGTGTAACTGATTTGTGATACATAAACTTTCCCATTTTTGCTGAGGTTGCAAGACTCTGTTTCTTCTTTGCTATTATCTCGCCCCTGGGAGCAGCTGCACCAGCAGATCTAGAAGTGTGAGATTTTCCATATGTATTTATTCATGAAGTGAGTAGTGTGTTTTAATACCTTTGCCTTGTAATCATCACTATGTTTTTTGTCCCTTCTATTTAACCTCATCTGTATTAGAGGAATTTATAGATTAGATTTATTTAGTGATTTACTTAGTGACAACACCAAGAGGAAAGTACCTTACCATTTTAGCCTTTGATAGTGTTGTGTATATATTATTTAATAAATCTACCTGTTATCTGTAATATAAAGTTGTCATATGGTTCAAATATTCTCTTTCCAGTTGCAAACAAAATCCTGAGATAGCAATTTTTTTCTGCTTACTAAAGATGGTCTTTTCCTGGATTTTGTTTTGTCAATTTTATTACATCTACAGTACTCAAAGAATATGACACATGACTGAATAAAAGCAAGGATTTATTGAAGAGTCAACTCTTGTCTGTGTGTGCAGTAGGAACAGCACTGAAGTAAACACAGTCTTACCATGGCGATAATACAAGTAGATCCTCACAAGGCTTTGCAAATGGCTTATAGCAAACCTTGCATCCCTCTGACAGCAAAAGAACCCTTCTTTGCTGAAACTAGAATTTAAATCTGAGTGAGTGGACACTGGGGATTTTGATAGCGTTGGCTTTCTAGTTCTCCAGTTAGTAGTGGGTGATTCTCCAAATGCACATACATTTGATTTAGTTCAGACAAGTATCCAGAAGTCTGAATATTTCTCCATATCTCTTTGATCAGCCTGGAAATCTTGTGTAGATTCTTGCAAGATATCTGATTGTGGCAGGAAGATTGAAAATAATGGGTTTATTTATCTTCCTTCTTTTTTCCTGCACATTGACTTTGAGAGTGCAGAGTGTATAGGCATGAGTCCTTGAACCTTTTGTAAAGGTTCATGTGTGAAGAAGCCTTCTCTTACCCTCTTAGCAAATCCCTGTGTAACTCTTGAAAGAATTACTGTATACAGGTGATCCCTAACCTGGGATCTCTTTGACCTTATTCAGGTGCCTAACCCAAAGTCTGGGGAGGGTCTATTAGAGACTGATGGTCATTTTTGTGGTGGGCCTGACAGACTTGCCTGAATCCGGAGGACCTGAGGACACTGACCAAAGGGTTGACAAGGATACTGAGGGCTGCATGTCCAGAAGGAAACTGTAATATAGAATGAATTTGTTACTGTGTCTATGTGTGTATTATGTGAATATAAATGTTAATGAAAAATATTTCCAGTCTGGCCAATTGATATCCTGTCTTGCCTCATTTATTGGTCTAAGTTAATGTAAGGCTGAAGACTGTCTGTCCAGTCTGAGTGACTTATCTCCTCCAAATTCAGGAGTTAGAGACATGACCCTGGGTCAAGGAAAGCAGATAGGTCAAGGACTTTGCAGCTTGATCAGCTCTAAGTGTGGTGGCACATGCTGCAAAGATACCTGTACTTGCAGTATTGCATTGCTTCCAGTCACTGCTAAAATAAAGAAACAAAGGTTTGCAAAACAACGCCAAAGAAAGCAAGCTTACTCGTGCTGTTTTGATGATCACAAAAGGTTGGGTAGAGTTTTGTTGTGGCTGTTTGGGACAGTTCTCATTATTACCAAATCTGTCTGCTCAGTCTTAACTTGAGTTCTCTCTGTATCTGCCTCGTTGCCTGATCTGAAGCCACTCAGAGTCTTTCTGTTAATCTCAGTGGGTATGGAACAGGCCATATGAGAGAACGTTATCGGATACAATAGCAGATTTGGTACCAAAATATGTCTGTGTGTTGGTTTGGCAGATTTGGAATAGATTTTTAGATTTTCAAGCACACTGTATTTTAGTGGGTTAGAGAAGCACTATTTCTGCTTGACCTTGTCATCTGATCCATGATAGCTGACCCCTGAACCCAAATAGACTCCCAAAGAAGGGAGCAGCCTGCATGGATCAGATTGCAGGGTTGTGACCTTATACTGTAATTAGAAAACATCATGATGAACTGAAAAATAAAATGCTCTACACCTACTATAAGATCAAGGTAGACTTCATAAACACACTGGAGTAATAGAGGCTCTACCTTCATAGCTAAATAAATGTTAGTGTGAAAATGCTTATTCTGCAGTTCTTGACACTTTCTGTGTTCCCAAAGTTAAATCAATAGGAGTATTCCTTTTGTTGTCAGGTTTCCGTTAGGCTAATTTAATTATTTCAATCTCATCCTGCTGAAATCCAATTGCAATAACAATAATACCAATCAATATTTCCTTCAAAAAGGAGGGCCAAATATTACTCTCATTTATACCTCCTAAATTCATGACAGCGAAGATCCATGGGATTTACACTGGTATAACTGAGAGCAGAATCCAACCTAGTAATTCTCATGGGTTCAGCTATTTTTCATTATTTTAAATATGAGTCTTCTGCCTGTACTTGTAGTATTTGCTTTTCTTGATAAATCATACATTAAGTGATTAAAATATTGCTGTAACTCAGTGCATGCTGTCTAAATTGAATTTATGCTCCAATTAGAGATGGACTTTAAATGACAGGTCATTAGGCTTTAGACCACATGTTTGTGGACAAACAACCAAATATTAGTATTTTTATGCAATTAATTTAATTAAAATGCGTGGGGTATGTGTGCATTTTACTGTGTGTGTACATTCTGCTCGGTAGGTTAGGCAATCAAGCTTGTAATTCTATTGAGACTGATCCTGTTTCCCCCTATGTTGCTGATTATTAAAGCAATATGAGGACCACTAGATGTAATGATGTACTTCAAATGATTTGGATATTCAAATAAGTATCCAACACTTCAGATGCTTATTTGAACCTTCTGGCTGGAAAGCTCTTAAGATCAGGGTTTTGACATTTCTGGCACCTCTGGAAATATGTCCTTGGATCCCCTCAGACCCAGAAGTGTGGAGAAATGGAAAATAATTGAGGTAAACTGTTAAAGGAATGTGTTGAGACAAAAGTGAAGCTGGAATTTAATCAAACTCTGATATTTGCCATTTATGAATGGGTTGGCATAATAATGCAGTCCCATTTGCCCATTGTATGGTGCTTTCTTTACCTGGAATCGCTCCGCAGCAGTCAATTACTGAGCAGTAATGCAAGGAACCTACAGGCCTGCATCCTGTAAGACCCCGGCGTGAGCAAATTAGCATAGTGAAGCATAGGCTTATGACCTTTAGCATGGATAAAGTGGCCCAACATTTTCCCTAGGTTTGGGGGACTGGGAATAGCTTGGTTAAGAGAAAAGTGGACATAAAATGAGACTAGGCAACTACAGGAATACTGAACTAAGTTTGAATATCTTAGGATAGGATCACTGGTAGATGTCTAACCACAAACTTGCTTTAGCAACATGGTAATGAGTCAATAGGCATTAATATGCTAGCCTGTCAGGGAAAGGCACCCCAATATTATGAGGGTGAGTCAGTTGGATGTGGACAGAGGAGGCTGGGTGTTTGTATGAATATTCATGGTGATTTCCCAGGCTGTATATAAGCAAGAACTCACAATAGAAGTGTAGTTAGCACTCCACCCTTCAATATTTCAGTGCTATAATCTGTCGTCTATCTTAAAGCATTGGGGATCTGGACCCCAATCAGGACCCATTTTGTATGCAGGAGACAGGCTGGTCCTTTGTCTCTTACCACAAGATCTCCAAGGAAAGAGTGTGAGCATGTAAGTCTGTCAACATATGCTATGCAAGGAATAACCATTAAGATTTGCCTAATATTCTGTTATAGCTTATGTGGTTTAGAGTTTTTCTGTTTCTATTAATTGTATTAATAAAGGTGGTTAAGGTTCTGTTTTGCTCTTTGTGTGAGTGTCCTTGCCATACACCCCAGGGGTCCCTACGAGATATTGAACTCGTCAATTTTGATTCTGTGGTCTGCTTCTGGGACAAGACGCTTAGTACACCCCTCTCGTTAGCTGAGTACCAACTGGCATTCATTATTGGATCTGGCTACACCATCGTATTCTCAATGATTTTTGAATCTCTGTCTAACCAGGTACAAATTACAAGTGTTTTACTTTACAAGTTGGATCTGTGACATAGTACAGAAAAAAGTCATTTTGATTCTCTGGTTTCATATTTTCCTATATTGTATTTCAAAGCCTAATCTAGGGTTAGGTATAACCAGGTGTAAATTTAGGAATTCAGGTTGACAGGCAAATATAGTACGTTTTAATTGTGCAGATGTATACTAGGTGTTTACAGAGATTACAGAGTCAAAGCACAAAAAAGAGTGACATACCAATTTGTACACAAGATGGAAGCATTTTAGGTGCATCTATGCTGTGTCCTGGATTTAAAATGCAGTATTATGTATTGATTGATATACAGTAGCTGGGCCTTTGTGTTCAGACAGATTATGTATATTTGTGATTTAGGATACATTAAAACCATAATTGCCTACTCGGATTTGAGTAATAGATTTTGTGTTTACAAGAAAATGATAGGCTCACCAGAGTATGAAATGTAAATATCATATATGAAGCAAATGCGTCCTAGTGAGATTGTGTTGGAATTGTGTAAGTGTTTTAGTTTAGTGTTCTCACAAGCAGTAAATAATAGGTCTTCAAGGACCTATTTGTTCTTGAAACAGTCCTGAGATTTTCTGATCCAACCTATGATTTGTTCCATACCTTGTATTTCTTACAACATTAGCTGTATCTTAAATGTATTTCTTTATATGAGCCATATTGTGTGGCTCATTTTCCCCCTTAGTAGCTGTTAATAATTTGGATAAATATCACTTGGGAAAGATAACGGGAAAGACTGGTGCAGTTGCATAAGTTAGTAGCAACAGTAGTTTAGGAGGAGATGGTTGGTTTTAAAAATGCTGTAAGCTGTTGTCATATAGGGATCTTATTTCTGGGTGTATTATCATTACCTGTCCTCAGAAAACTTCTCTATTGCATTTACATGACTCAAGGTGCTGGATTTTTAAGGATGGATTTGTTCTTACTGTCATGACCTCAGATTTTAATTTGTTTGGGTTTTTTTTGTAACCAGAAATAAAGCTAAACCCTTGTAATATGCTACAGCCTAACAATACCCAGGTGTTTTGGTTGTGTGATGCATATAGCAGAACATAATCTGTGCATATAGGGACATTTTGTTCCCCTGTATATCTGTGGTGTTGTGCATCCTGGTGCCATTGCTAAGGCAGAGAGTAACAGTGGTAAATGGGGCTTGTTTTTTAAATTCAGTTTAAGCCTAAAGATTTCTGAATTTAGGCCTTTCACCTGGGCAGTATAGGGGAGATAGCTTAGTACAAGGCTAAAACAAGTTAATCTTTGAATCCCATGTAGAATAATATCACAAATGGATGTGGCTTGTTCTTTTATCTGTTACCTCATAAAAAAGGAGGAAAAAAACAGGATAAAGCCCATAGCAACAAAATTATTTTTACCATCTGTTTGATTTATGTCTACCTTAAACTGCTTGTATTTTAGAAAGAAATCTGTTTTCTATCTTCAAAAGGATGAGATCCAACATCCCTCAGTTGCTAATTTTTAGCACTTAGAGGCTCCCTTGGGCTGCTGTCAGACACAACTTATTGCATAGGTACTTTTCACTAAACTCATTATAAAGTGATGAGCCTCAAGGAAGAGGCCCTCCAATGCTTCAGCCTGCTCACATTATATGCAGCTTTGCAGCTGAATTCTGTGCTGTCAAATCTTATCAGATGGTGAGCATAGAAAGAGTCATTGGATTAAACAGATAGTTGTTAATAGTGATGCTGTCACTTCTAAGAGATAACTGTTCATAAATTTCAGAGACAAGGTGGGTGAGGTAACATCTTTTACTGGACCAACTTCCGTTGGTGAGAGAAACAAGCTTTCAAGCTTACACAGAGCTCTTCAGATGTAGAGGAATTGCTCTATGTAAGCCTGAAAGCTTGTCTGTCTCTCTCCAACAGCAGTTGGTCCAATAAAAGATATTTCCTCACTCACCCTGTCTCTCTTGGATAGTAAAATGTACCTTAGTGGTGGCTAAGAATAAACATCTGAATTCTATCCTCCAGAATAGGGAGGAAGAGTTCAAGTAAGGTTAGTTCTTAGCTATCAGGATGAGGGGTAGTCTTTTTTGTTGTTTGTTTTAATCTAACCACTTAGGCAAGGGGCAAGTTAAACTTGGCAGGGTGAACCTTTTTCTTTTTTGCATTCAGGGCTTGTAAGTGACAAAACAGCACTTATAAGCTTTTGAAGAGTGTTGTACCTCTTTAAGATACAGAACTTCCCATACTCTTAAGATTTTTTTTTTTAAAATGTCCTTTGGAGAAAAGATCTTCCTGTTTGTATGTGGTCACGTACTCAAAGATAAATACCTGCATGACAGTAAATCAATGAGGGTCAGGCTTAGTTATTTGCCTGAAGAATAAGGGTGCAGAGGGTAGGCTAGTGTGGCTTGGTGAAAGACAAGAGCTTCCCTAGTTCATTTCCTCACTTGTCATTGCTTTATTTGCTTTCTCATTGTAATCTCAACTTCCTTCCCCTAAATTTGTTTCAAAAAGTCATTAATGCCATTGGGTTTGCTCGTCTTAAATATTTCCAGGAGTTTAGATCAAGCTGTGATGTTGCACTCGACTCAGTGTGTCAGTGTTCCTCAGCACTATTAAATGTCTCAGTATAGAAAGTGTAGGAAATGCCACCCACCCATATTAACAGGTGTGGGAACTTGATCGGGCCAGTGGTGAAAGGGGGACAGTCCCTATAGCAAGTGAGGAAGACACTCGCCAAAGGACAATAGGTAGCTCTTCCCCCTAAGAGTCTCTGCCACACATTGGCCAGTTGTGGGAGAGGGGTGCAGATTGGACAGCATTCCCAAACTCCCAGGAATTAGCCCAACACAGGGTTCATGTGGAGCCTCTTTGGGCTCCATTCCAGAAGCTCACCCTACCCACATGAGCTAGGAGTGGAAACCTGGCCTAACAAATGCTGCAGGTCCTGTTGATTGCCTGTTTAGGGGGTCAGGAAGGAATTTTTTCTCCCATGGCTTAATTGGTGTGTTTTCCCTTCCTCGCAGTACCTGCAAGCCACAATGGGTTGAGTAGGAACATGGTTAGTATCTAACTGAGGTACTGGAGTGGAGTTGTTTGATTGTCACATGTTGCGGCCAGTTTCCAGTGCTGTTAAGAGAATTAAATGACCAGTTACCAGAGTAAAAGACATTGGATTTTGGTATTGGGGCTTTGTTTCATGTGATAGGGTTAGACTTTGTGACCTTCATGGGCCAAGGTCAGACCTTGTGGCCCTCGCAAGCCAAAGCCCCCACCCTGTTACACCCTCTGTCCCCTTCGTCAAGGTGGGTGGAGCTAGGGGTCAGGGAGAGTTGAGTCCTGGGCGGTAGGCTGAGGAGATTCTACCCTGCATTATGGGTTATGCCCCTCCCCTGTGTTAAAATTTAATAAAAGTTGCAGCCTGCCATTTAATTCCATGCATGTGTCTGTCCTCATTTTGCTGCTGTGTCCACATCAAAAGTTCCTGCAAAAACATTGCTCCCAGACAGACTCTTCATGGTTCCTAATAAGATGCTCATTTTGCAGAGCAGAAGAGAAACTGAAATGTCAGGGCTGGCAGCTGAAAGGATACAGTTAGTCTGGGATTTTCTGATAATGAGACTTTATACGAGGGCAGCTGTTTCAATAAAAAAGTTAAAAGTAAAACATCCCTTTGTGCCTCAAAATCCCTAATTAATTACAATGGAGTTATTGGAGCTTGATGGTACTTTTAGGCTTGCCACCCAACAACCTTGGAGCTGAATAAACTGTAATTGACTGCTGTGGAGCGATTCCAGGTAAAGAAAGCACCATACCTAAGAGCTTTGTAAGGAGCAAGATGATGTGTAAAGCAGCAGAACAGAAAGTCACCACATACATTTCATGCTTTATCACATAGTGTTGATATGGAACACCTTAACCTGTACAGGTAACAAGGATCACTGTTTGAAGCTACATCATATGTCTTAGCAGGCAAAGCTAAATATAAAATAAAGAATGTGAATCATGAGAAGATTTCATTTTCTTATTCAGATATATGACCAGTGACCACTGATTTGTTCTCTATTAGAAAGAAAAGGTGGGGGAGGGGTAGCAGGTGAAGGAGATGTGGGTATAAGCAGAGGAAGGATAGGGATCTTTTTAAGTGACTCAAGCTGATTTATCTGGAAACAATCTTGAGGTAAATAAGATCACCTTTCCTGGCTTGACAGCTTGTAGAGTATGAGTATTAACTTGTTTGAATTTCAGTGGTCATTTGCTATTCCTTCACTATTTCATATGTACAAAATAACACTGTCTATTTCAAACATCCTTTAAAAAGAGCTGAAGTATGTATTGACTAGATTAGGTTAGAACCAGACTTGCTCTCACGTGTCATTTGGAGGGAAGAGGATGTGGCTTGTTTGGAGACTTTTGTCGCTTAAGCGGTGGCCTAGTATAATGCAGCTGGAAAAAAGTGGATATGCTTGAAAGCCTGAGATTTTGACTGTGCTGATTTAGTCAATATTTGTCTTGACAACCAAAGAAATTGTTCCTGAGATTTACTTTAAGGGTGCTTTAGTGGTATCAGAGGGGTAAAGTAGCAAAGCACCAGACAGAGAAGTTTAAGGAGCTAGTCTGTAAAACAAATCACTGTTTTTCAAACTTCACCTGGATATGAGAATTGACCTGCAAGGTTTGTGTTCTGCCACTTTTATGCTAACTATAGCAGGAGAAAATAGCCAGTGTTCATGTCCATCACCCGAGGTCTCCTAAATCACCATTTTTCTTAGTATAATACTTGCTCACATTTATCTCTGAAATGATGAAAATTAAAGCTTTGTGGGGATTTTATTTACTGCAATTTTCTTGAGATAAAAATGTGTTTTTAGTTAATGCAGCTGTAGTATATCAAAGTTAAAAATGTTTAAGAATAAATCTTATGTTCTGGATGTATTTGTAATCAGAGTCAGGTTGAGCTCTACCTTGACATCTGTTGGTGAGTTGTGGAAAAGGACTGATCTCGTTTGCATGAGCACACCCACCCTACCTAGCATTATGGGACTGCTTGCCAAAATGGTCATTTTGGCTGCTGTAGGGTCCCCAGTCTCTTTGTTATTGGGACAGGAGTAATAGTGTTGTTATCCTGGTTATATGAATCAAGGACAGTAGAACTGTACCTGGCATTTTATGATGGAGGGACTTGCCCTCAACTAAGTAGCACTCATTAGGCAAGGGACATGGGTTCTAGAACCCCGAAGTTGATAGAGGCTGGGCACAGGGATGCATACCTAGTGGTGTGGGCACCTTCTGGGGGCCCTAAACACCAATTTCACCCCCTTCTCACTCAACTGTGTAATATCGCAGCTAATTTTGATTCCATTAGGAGTCTGGTTACAGGCTGCTGAGCTGAATTCCCTTTGGGCCAACGTTACACCAGTACTGAGGTTCCCCTACTATGAGCTGAAATTGCGAAAGAGCTAAAATTACTAAGAGCTGAAATCACAGAGTGCTAAGTAGTGGTGGGAGGCTGAAGATATATTGGTGAATGGTTAGCGGGACGTCTGCTGGAGATGAGTGGCTCTCAGGATGGCTGGCGGAGTGGCTTGTGGTGAAGGCTGCAGCAGACCCCTGCGGAAAGGCAGGGCAGTTGGCCATCGACACAAGCAGCAGAGTACATAAGGTGCCCCCATACCTCCCTGCTTTTCCATCCAGGCAGGGAGGTAAACTCTGTCAATGAACTTTCGAACTCTGGGGCTGCACTGAACTTTTGGGACTTTGGATGACTTTTGGGTTGCTGGACTCAAGAACGAAAGGGAAAGGACATAGCCCAATCTGCTTGGGGGTGGGTCTTCTGGTTCGTGGTTTGTGTTTATGAGCCCTAATTGTGGTGTTTCCCCAACATAATGCTGCATTGTTTCTCTCCTATATTAAAAGGTTGGGTTTTTTGTTTTTTGTTTTTTTTTTTGCTATACTCAGACTCTGTTCTTGCAAAAGGGGAAGTATTGCCTCTTAGAGGCACACAGGGGGGTGGTATGTAATTGTCCCAGGTCACTGGGTGGGGGCTCGAGCCAGTTTTGCATTGTGTTATTGAAATGGAACCCCTAGATACTAAACCCAGCCCTTGTTGCTGCCAACTCTGACGGGCAGAAGAGTTACAGATTTAATAATTTTATTAAGATGATGTTAAAATAAAAATAAAACAGTACAGAGTATGAGCATAGAAGTTTCTGGTTATCAGGGAATAAGGTACAGATTATCAAGGGGTGCAAAGTTCGGTTTAGGATCAGGTGGCGTAAGGAATACATAATCTGCACTATCCCTGATAGGGGTAAAAGGTTAACAGGTCAAAGTACAGACATTGAGATATGGGGGTATGTTGTTCATATAATGGCTATGTTCAGATGTGGAGTATAATGAGTGTATACGATGATGAGGATGGATTTACCCTCATTTGGTGCGATTTAATGTTCAGTGAGTTTATGGTTCCAGTTCATATGGTCCAATGGAAAAAGTCTCTCAGTCCCTTTATCATAGTTGATGCACAATGGTCCAAACAGATACTTTTAATCTTGCATTGAAATCTTATTCTTTGTATTTTTGACCAAAACTAACATGGCACCATTTCTGTGACTCAGTGGCCCTAGCTCTGCAGAAAAATAAAAGCATTAAAATGCTAAGTAATGTATGACACCTACTAGTGCAAGAACAAGGTCTAGTATTCAAAAAATGAATAATAGTGTTGTAATAACTTATTCAGATCTTTGGGGGGAGGGAGGGGTTTCTGGTTTTACACTTTCTACGAAAATACATTCTTTACTCATTTCCAAGGGCAGCAGGAACAGCTTTTCCATAGAGTCGGACGTTCATTATCTGTATAACCTTACATTGGTAACACTCTCTCTGAGATGTTTTTTTATAGATACTAACTACTTGGGCAAATAGACCAGGTGACAGATTTTCATATGACAACAATGTTTTCTAATGTTCAAGAGAAACTTTCCATTTAACCGCCAAAATGAGCCAACACATCACCTTACTTTTTCTACCCATCAGTGTCAAGTGATCTTTTGCAATCTCCTGCGTGGATACATTATTCTGTATTGCTTATACAATGGCTTACTACACTGACAGGGCACATTTTGTAGAGCTTTGTTTCTTTTACCGTACATCATTATATTTGATTGTGGAAGCAAATTTCCACATGCAACCTGTGGTTGTTTACACACTATTAACCGTACCTTTGTCACATACGGATATTGCCATCTATTTCATATGTGCCAGAATCAAGGAAAAATGGATTCAAAAATCAAACACACATTTCCTTTAGGCCTGTTAAAGTAGTTCTTACTAAATGCTTTTTTGAGACCATAACGTAGTCCCATAGTTAGAAGAATATAATGTGATATCTCAAATACCATGGATACATTTTAACTTTTTATTGATAAATACCATGTGTCTTCTTCAGTTTTAACTTTTCCAACTTCAACACACTTGTAGGTCATGACATGATTAGAGGTCGCAGCAAATTTTTAACAAAAATAGGAAATTCTCAGAATGCAACATTTTGAGAGTCGTTAAAACTCTGTCAAATTCAGCAAATAATTTCATCTCCAAGAAAACCTGAAACTTCATTTCAGAAATGTCAAAACAGTTCACTTCAACATTTTCGTAATAAAAATATTGATTCAAAACAACATTTTTGTTTCAAAATATGGACTCATCAATTTTTTTCATTTTAAATGTTTTTGAATCAACATTTTAGATTTTAAAATGTTTTAATTTTTTTTTCATTTTGGCATAAAAAAATGGGGGTTGGGGAATCAATTTAGGTTTAAAATGAACGAATTGCCTTCTGGCATTTTTTGATTTGACCTTTGACCAAAAAACCCACAATTATTTGTTCATCTTTATACATGCTACCATTTTCAAAATTGGGAGATTGGTTTCACTCTCCATTAATCTGTTTGCATGTAATATATTAATAGACTTTGCTAACATCATTTAATATTGGTGAAGATTTTGAAGAGTACAAAGGTCAGAACTAGCTTTTTGTTTCACTTTATGTGTAGTTTTACTAATAATGATATTTAAAAAATAAAAACACAAGATAAAGGCATTTCCTGGTTAAGATCAAATGATGTGATCTTTATTTGGGATTGTTTTCAATCAGATATCTAAATTATCTGACTACCTTCATAAAATTTGACTAGGTTGGCAGTTACTCATGTAAAACTCATATCACCTTGTGAGAGGATATAATGGTGCACTCATAGCAGAAAAGCATGATTTTTCTAGTGAATTTTGAATTTAGTGGTCTTTGTGGGAGGAAAGTCTTCACCCTTGAACACCTTTTTAAGGAAGGAACTTGAATACAGTGTCATTAAAAATTAGCCCTGTGATGTGTTGAACCCCCCATCCAGGATGCCACATGATGTGCTAGGGTTCCACTGGTTCTGCCCATTCCACCAACGTGGGATTCCTCACTCTATCCTAGCTGTGCCAGGCCCTCAAGCCATCTCTAGCATACACAGAGGTAAGGCCACACCCATCTGCAGACACAGACTGCAATCAGCTCTGTGTGGGAAGATTCAGCCCGTGGATGTACTTAACACTCATGTGCACACCTCCTTTGTAGTGTAAACCCAAAATAATATTGTCTTGTGCTGTATAGAGAGAGCTGCACAGTGCAAATTCATAAAAATCACCCCCTTCCTCAATGTGGAGAGAGATATGCACAGCTTCCCCCCCCCCCCATATGAATTGTACAAACTGGGATTTGTAAAAAACAAAAAATAAGTTTATTAACTACAAAAGGTAAATTTTAAGTGATTAAAGGGATAGCAACCAGAATAAAGCAGATTACTGAGCAAATAATTCAAAACACGCAAACTAAGCTTAATAAACTCAAGGATCAGATTACAAAATGTGATTTCTCACCCTAAATGTTGTTTTAGGCAGGTTTCAGAGTTTCTGTAGCTTAGAGTTCCAATTATTTATCTTTGCAGACTAGATCCCTGTCTCAGCCTGGACTCAGCCCTTGGCTATCCCTCATCTTAGTTCCTTTTCCTTCAGGTGTTTTTAGCAATCTTCCTTTTTGGATTGGGAGGCAGTAGAGAAGAGTCTTGATTGACTTACTTCCCAGCCTTAAATAGAATTCACATAATGTGGGAATCTTTTGTTTCCCAGTCTGACCTCTCAGCCCCTCTTAATGGCAAAACAATGAAAACCCAAGATGGGAGTCTAGTACCAGGTGACATGATCACCCAACACTGTAGTGTCAAAGCAGCACCCCCAGGAGCTTCTCAGGAAGGCAGGAGATTAGTATCTTCCAAGTCTTATTGTTCTTCCTAATGGCCCATTGAGGCTGATTGCATGCTGTCTGGTAGGCGTTCCCCCAAATACACACACAGTTGTAATTGTTACATAGTCAATATTCCTAACGTCAAATACAGAAATGATACATGTATACACATTGAATAATCACTTTAAGCAAATCATAACCTTTCCAATGATACCTTACATGACCCATCTTGCAAAAAACATAACTTAGTTATGCCATATTCATATCACAGCAATATTTCTATGAAGAATATGGTGTGTAACGTCACAAGCCCACAGCCTAAATTTAAACCTTAAGTTCATTTTTTTCCATTTAATCATTTGTAGTCTGTTGGTTTGCTGATTCCAATATTTAAGGTTCAATCCTTCAGTCTTCACTCATTGGGGTAGTGGTTCAAGGGTTATACCCTTCCTTAATCTGTAGCTGTACTTTCCCTCTTGGAAATACCATAGCCTCAGTTTTAGTATTTTCTGGCATCTCCCCATTGTATTGGTCTTAAATGAAAGTGTTAAGATGACAGAAATTAATCTAAGAAAGTGCGAGAGATCTATAAAGAAAATATTGCCAAAACACTTCAAACAAATGCAAATAGCTTTCCAAATGTACCATTCTACCAGTCCAGCAGTTAAAAGAGCTGCTGGTTTTCATCCTACTTTTCAAACTAAGTTGTGAAGCGTGGGCCATCTGTCTTCTCAACTCTGCATCATGAGTCACTTTATTTCTATTCACATAATATCTAGCAGCTCACTGTCTCTCCTCTTTCTTTCTTTTCTTTTTTTTTCCCAAACCATTCCCCCACCCAAGCTTTGTTAGCATAGAATTACTGGGTTGTGATTTTTTTTAAAACATTCATGTGTAGCTACCAAGCAAAATTCAATATAATTTTAAGTCTGAATAGTCTAAACAGTTTATATTTTCACTGAATCCCCTGCATGTTCCAATTACTATGAACACAGTTGTAAATATCTGTAGGGCTTCAGAATGCAATTTTTTTACTTCCCAGTAGTTTTCACCTTATATCAGTGTAGAAGATGATGTCAGCATTGTTTGTGATTTTTGTTAAGGGAAATATTGCAAAAGGGAAGTGTAGCAGGGTGGTTACCCGCTCTGGCCCTGACAGGGCTGAAGCCAGCCCTGGGAGAGGGCTGGGGCTGTGGAGAAAAGCCCAGGCTGATGAAGGGAGCAGGCCCAGCTGGCCCCTATAAGAGGCTGTGAGCCAGGAGCCCCGTCAGTGTACCTCTGCCTGTAGAGGGAGAAGGGCCCAGCTGCAAGATGCCGAGCAGGATGCCCAGATTGGAGCAGGGCTGGGGAAGGGCCAGAGGAGCTGGGAGCTCTGGCCTGGAAAGCCTCAGGCTGCAGGCCTGACTACAGGCCAAATAGGTGCAGGGTTGCAGGGGGGCAGCCCATGGGTAGGCGGAGGCAGCAGGTCCAAAACCCCCTTGCCTGTGATGAGTGGCGTATACACTGCAGTCTGCCCCTGATATAAGGGGCTAAGTGGGGACTGGCAGTAGCCCAGACTGAGCTGAGGTGGGGTTAGCGGGTGGGGGCTCCCCTGGGTGGGGAGACCCAGAATCTGAGAGTGTGGGGGTACTGCCAGGGGGGCAGCACCCCAGAGAAAGGGGCACTGGGTCCTGGGAGGGACATGGGGGGCCGGCGATAAGGCGGATCACCGGCCTGCAGCGGGCAGTCCGGTGGCTGGACGAGCTAATTCCCAACTACTACCAGCAGGAGGCGCCACAGGGGTGAGTCTGAACCTTTACAGGAAGATACTCTGTTTGAAGATTATCCTAATCTTTCCTTCCTCCCCTCTTTTGGAAAGCTTCAATGAAGGGGAGAAGGGAAAACCAATCTTGTTTTAAAGAAAAATGGAAAACCAAATCCTTTGGTTGAAAAGTGGAAAAGCAGCAACACAAAGCTTTCGGCTGAAAATTTTGATTCAGAAATGGGACCATGATGCCTCATACTCACATTCTCTTTTGTGTATAGTCTATATCTCCCATGATGCATCATGGTCACTCCTCTGAACCAAAACAGTATATTATGGGAGGCCTAGCCGTATTACTTCACGGGAGAGAAATAATCCAGCAGAGGAACTCTGCCCATTGAGGAGAATAGCAGTAGAAGGCACTGGGGCAGCATTTGTCAAACAATACTTTTTGGTTTTCTGCGCCAAAACCTGAAAACATTTTGGCTTGGGAGCGTTCAGTTTTTCAGCAAAAAGCTGAAAATTTCTAGGAAACCAGATGCTCTTTTTTTTAGAAAAAAAATTAAAAAGTTTAATCAAAAACCAAATTTTCCTTTGAAAAACAGGTTATATAAGAAGTCCACCAGTCCTGCTCAATAGACACACGAAAAAGGGCTGTAGCTAACCAAAGTGTACAAACCTTCACAGGGGGTTGTGCAATTTTTTTCCTTAGTTTTGATTCATGTTAAGAGTTGTTGAAAGCCAAAATGAAACTCAATTTGAAACTATCCTCGTTTCAAACACAATCCAGACTCATCCCCTTCCTGGTGTTCAGGTTATTAAGACAGAAACTAACAATCCACTCAGTCCTTTCTTCAGGCTGTTCAGCCCACATCCTAGATCTGATTTCTAGAAAGTCGTGCCTATCTCTCTTATATCCTGCTGAGGTAATGAACAAACTGCCTCAGTAGGTCACCATAACCCATTTAACCCTTTCCCAGAAGGATCAACATCTGTTATCAGGGTGGGGTGTTTCAGGCAAATATTGACAGCTTATTGTACAGAGTTTTTCTGCTTTTGATTAGAAACTAAATGAGACTGCACCTTTCATGTGGGTTTGATGTGAAAGAATAAGCTTGCACCTTAGGAAACCTTTAAATGAAGCTGACTTAGTATTGCAGTTAAGCCTGAGGCTCACGTAGTACGGGCTGTCTTTTGACCATGTTTCACACTGCTCCAATGACAGATTTTCCTGCCACTTTCCACAGTGCTAAGACTATGTCTACACACTGGGTGCCTCAGCAGCACAGCTACAGCACTGCAGCAATGCCACTGTTGCAGCGTAGTGTAGATGCTTCCTGCAGCGACGGAAGGGGTTTTGCTGGTGTTGTAGGTAATCAGTGGTGGCTAAGTTATCTAAACTATTCTTCCATCATGAGGTTAGCTCAGCATAGCTATGGTGCTCAGGAATGTAATTTTTTCACGTCCCTAAGTGGCATAATAATGTTGACCTAACTTATAACTGTAGGCCAGGTGAATATTAAATGCTATTCATTAATTTCCTGCAGTCATTGGGTAACATACTTTCAATAGAAACTATAATTTAAGAAAGTATAATTCAAGGGTTTGAACCAAATATTTCCCAAAACCCCAAGTTTCCTTTGGGATCCACTAGTATGGATGTCTGCCCCACTAGTAAAGTCTACAGTGTGGCTTGACTAGCAAATGAGATCCTAAAGCATGGTATAATCTCCCATCTCTCTCGAACTGTAGGATGAGAAATTCACCTAACAAACAATTTCTGTTCTTCCACAAAGGAAATTAAAGTACATGCAAATATTGTGGTTATGTGCTTTTATTTAATTCTAGTTTTTCCAGTGTAAATTTATAGGTACATTAGCTGTAGCCCTCAGGCAACTGGCAAATTTTGAGTATCCTGACCTAGATGGATCAAATATTACCCAACTAGTGTTATGAAGCACACTTAGGGATGTTTTCTCTCCTGGGGGAATGCTTTACTATTTCTGTTCATAATTTACTCCGCGAATTTGTTTGTTAAGTATTCTTGGCATTTCTTTTATCTTACCATGAGATTCTGCTTGGGAGCAGGGATGTACATCTTTATTCTTAGGAAAGAAAAGTTGCTCTGAATTTTACTTTGAAGCACCCAGTGATATAACTGAAATGTCATGAATAATTAATTTAACTAAACATTGATGCAAAAGCCCCTAGAAATAATCCAGTAACTTCAGATTTTGTAAATAAAAGCAAGTTAAAAGAGTACATTTGATGCATTTTCAAATATAATTTTATATATCCACTAAAGTAGGCAGGAATGTTATTCTGGTGCATATGGGACACTCCATATAGGACTGGAATAAAGAGCATACACCCTAATACAGGCTCCTCATTTGGGAGTAAGAGTATGAAAACTGATATCCCACACTAGCTGGTCCTTGGCAGCAACAGGAGCATTGGATGCAAAAAGCCCAGAGCCTTTCAGCTCATAGAGAGAGATTTTGAAGTGTCTGAATAGCTTTGACTTTCAGTGGTTTTCACAATCTCCGTCTTACTTCAATCACTTTAGATAGCGACACAGCAGCAGTAGTAGTATATAGATCCCTTTCTCTGTTTGCAAACAATTAATAGATTAATGAAAATCAAATTATTTGTAATTATTAAATGAAAAATATGAGAGAGAATTTAAGCATAAAAGTTTTTGTGAACTGTTCACTCAGCTGTCGCTTTTGATGCGCAGTGGGTCACATGTTGTTGCTGTTCCCCAGTTGGTAAATGAAATTTTAATCTGGAGACTAGCAAATATAAATACTTTTGTTCATGCATGAATGCACTTTTTGTTTTTGAATATGGGTATTCATATGAAGAATATTCATTCCCTAAAGTTCATGTTGACAAAAACCCATTTGTGAATAACAGATAACAAGGTGCACAGACGTTTGCTAATTATCAGCTATTTTGAATTCGTATTTGAATCCTTCCTGTGCCATCAAACATTGCTTAGGGGACCAGAAAGGCTCCACCATGCCTGTCTATTTTGGGCTGTTCTTTGCATGTCTTTCTTGTTGTTAAGTCCTGTAAGTTTTCCTTTCTCACTTTTGTTCAACAAAGGGATTCATTCAGCCAACCTCTTTTACCTGTTCCTGCAGCTGCCCAGTGGCACACCTGCCATGGCAGACTCTCTGGCTTCTTTCTTAACACATAGCTCTGATATTTCCATCTTCTGTTCTGTACAAATCTGGAAAGAAGGGGTTGTTGAACTTTGACAAATTTCTGTATTAGTAGTAAATTTCATTTCATGTAATATTTAGTATTTTCCTGCAGCATTTGCTTTCAAAAGCATTTAAACATCTGTTTGTACATTTTGTAGATTCCAGCCTTGGCATCCATATGGTAAGGTGAAAATAACATTTGAGTTGAAAATTTAGTTTGGTCTTTAGATTTGTAGATTTTTCTATGATCAATTTTTTTTAAGTTGGTGAATGCAGCTTCCATCTATGAAATAAAGTCACTAATGTGTAATTTTTTAATGGTGAGAGAAATTAACCATTGGAACAGTCCACCAAGAGTTGTGGTGGATTCTTCAGCACTGACCATTTTTAAATCAAGATTGTATTTTCTAAAAGATGTGCTCTAGGAATTATTTTTATGAAGTTTGATGGTTTATACAGAAGGTCAGGCTAGATGATCACAGTGGTCCCTACTTCCCTTGGAATCTATGAATCTATGGACATCCCTATTGGCTTGCACGTTATTGCTGAGATCTGTGAATTAACTCACCTTTTGTATTTCTGTGCTTTCTAATGTAATGCTTGAGTTTGGTTTTGCTGCGGTTTTCATTAGATTTGATTTTTCATGACTAATTATTAACCCCATCAGCTCTGTGATGCTGGACTTTTGGTCTTTGCTTGCATATTAGCTGAGTTGTTACTGAGGAGCAATATCATCAGAAAAATCTGAACCTCCTAATGTACTATTGTTGATCCATATGATGCCTGTGTTGTATCTGTCTAGGATTTTTCTTGTAACGAAGAGGCAATGCCTAACGAGAGGTGAGAGAATGCATTCTTGTTTGATTTAACACAGACATTGGTATCATTTACTCACGTCTGCACTTAGTTTGACTGTGCAAGCTGAACTGTTATATCAAGCCCTGGTGGTGTTTTTCATTGGTGTGCTATCAAATGCTTTCTTAAAATCTATGAAGTTTACAACGTATGGTATTTGCCTTTGATGCTCTCTGCAATGATTATTCTTAGGGTGAAAATCTGGTCGATGAATGATCTTATGAGTCAAAATCCAGCTGGCTTTTTTTCTTAGCTTTGCCTCTATGACTTTCTTTATTCTGCCTAAGATGACGTTACAGAAGACTTTGCCTATCACTGAAAGGAGTGTAAAGCCTCATGAGTTTTTATAGTTCCTTAAGTCACCTTTCTTTAGTATTTTAACCCCAATGCCATTTTTACACTTTTTTAAAGGCTTTTTCCTGGTCCTATGCTTTGTAGAAAAAATTGGTATTTTTTATCAGTGGTTTCCTCACTGCAAGCTTTCAACATTTCCCTAGTGACTCAGTCTATACCGTCAGCTTTCCTAGGATTTAACGTTTTTATTGCGTCTTTCACTTCTTTGTACATGAGATGTTAAAATGTCTAGTTCTGGACACTTTGACAAATAAATAAAGTCCACAGTTTCTTGTGGGCTTGGTGTGTTGCACCTTTTGAATGTGATTTTCCCCATTGCTCATTGTTCTTTTTCTGTTGTAAAGGTCTTTCCTTCTTTACCCATACCAGGCTTTCCAGTTGACATAAACTTGATAGTTAAAACCTTGTTGAGCTGATAATGTTTTAACTCTCATCTCTTTCAACAGCTGCTCCAGCTTCTTTGATGATGATGTTCATGTATTTTTTTTCTTCTCTTTTTCTTGCACAATTTTTTACTGTTTTGTCCTCTGTTTTATATAGATTCTTTTCTGCTTCTTTTTTCCAGAGGGGATTGCTTTGGCTTGGTTTTTCTCTTTTCTTCATACAGTTCCGAATATCCACAGACCTTTAGGTTTGCTTGTCTGGATACCAACTATGGTTATTGCGGCATCTATGATACTGTCATACAGAAGGGATTATGAAATTTCAATGTTGACTATTTGTGGTGGATCTAAGTTTTGTAGCACTTAAAATTATTTCAATTTGAAGTTGCTGCTGTTAGCCTTTTAATGTTAATTTTCTTTGTGTTTTTCTTCATTTTGTTCTTCAGTCTTGTGAACACAATTTCTGTGTGGCTTCTGATGTCGGTTGCTCTGTGTGTTCTGATGGCCTGAAGAACTGCTCTTATTTTCCTTCCAATATATAGATGATCAGTCTGCTTCCTGATGACTCCATCTGGGGGATTTCTATTTACTTTGTGTGGGAATAGTATTCCACGAATTATGAGCCTTGATACCAGTCATGGTTCTACTAGTCTTTCATCATTATGTTTTTGGGAACCAAGTTTGTGCTTCCCTATGATTCCTCCACTCTGTTTGCCCCAGCCTTGGCACAAAGTTCCTTTTACTAAACATATGTCATGCTTGGGAACATTATCAGTGTTTGTAGGCAATTGTAGAACAGATCTGTGGTTCTATCATAGTTGTCTGTGGGTGTATAATATTGTCATTTTCATGTATCTTGTTTGAAACCTAGCATGGAGCAATCTGTTAAATGACTCAAGTCTGGTAAGCGATTTTTCTGCTTTGGAAGTAATAATTAATGTTAATTTCTCTGAGACATAACCATCTTGCCTTCCCAAATACATTATCACTTTGTTTTCATTTTTGAATTGCTTTTTATCAACTCCTGACCATCAACATTTTTGAATTCCAAGGATTCTGAGATTATATTCTTCTGTCTATTTAATTACCTGCATGGTTTTTATTGCTGCAGCCATTTCTAGTATTCCTGAAATCTACTTTCAGAATTGTCTTTACCTTTAGTAAAGAGCTTCTGAAGTCTTGACTTCTTAATGACTTTCACCAAGACTCATAATTTCTACTGAGACAGTCCATTACTTTGTCAGGAATGTGTGGAATGGCTACCTTGTTGTGTTTTTATAATTCTTTTATGATGATCATTGATCTATCACTGATCCTGGACGACTGCTTCTCATCTGATCCCTACCCTTTGACCTGCCCCTCTCCAGGTGACTGCATGAGGAGTTAAAACTCCCACCATCATAGCTCTTAGGGTCATTGAAGCACACAAGCCTTCCCACCATGCCAAGGTGCAGTCCCAAGGAAAGGATTTTGAATTCATATGAATGCTTGCCATTCTTCAGTATTTGTCCATTTTAAGTTACAATGTTTAATGAGGAAATCTCATACTGAAGACATTTTTTCCATTATATTCCACTTAAGTGTAAATGCATTTGTGCTCCTTTGAGTCTGATGTCTAAGATCTTTGTTACAGTGACATTGGGTGGACGTAGGAGACCTCTTAAAATTGCCAAGGAATAACTGGCGGAAGACAATGACAGAGGATATTTAAGTGCTCCTGAAAGGAAAGAAAGTAATGAAATACCCTGTTCCACCAAACATACATTCTCAGCTTATACATTCTCTCATACATTCTCTCATGCTCTCTCCTTAGCTTATTGACTGCCAAGGGGCCATTGTGCAAACAAGGAATCCTCCAGTTTAGCTTCTCTGTCCGTGTACCTATACTGGGGGATATGAGGGATGATACAAACCCAACTAGAGGGGGGGTCTAGTCCAGTCTGTAATGTTTTGACTATTATGAACTATAAAGGCATTCATTCTAGTGTTTGAATGCCATCTCTGATGGCCCATGAGAGTGCAGAGAGCTGTGTGTACCAAGCAAAGAAGCAATCTTTTATCCCCACCACCACCACCACCACCCTGGATTCTTGACAAAAAAAATGTTTAAAACAAAATAAACCCCACACCATCCCAAGATTATCACAGTAGTAAACTGGATAGCAGATACAAAGGTGCATGTGGATGGAAAATAAATCATACAGGTAGAAGTTCTGCTATCTGAGGAATATGGTGATATTTTAAGATGGCTGCAATAAAGCTATTAATCTAAAATTTGGAAAAGCAAACACCACTTTTCAAAGGATGAACTGGTCAAACAGCGGTTTGCGTCTCAAACTGAAGGTCAGGCTATATCATGAAATTGTCTTGAGTATGATACTGTACAAAACAGAGACTTAGCTGATGACAGTGGCTGACAAAAAGAAACTGGAAGCTGCCCATCACAGATGGCTGAGGAGGATATTTCACGGGAAGGAAGCTGACAAAGCAGAAATGTTAGAAAATATCAAAGAAAGAAGGCTCAGGTAGTTTGGTCCCATACACTGTATGGAAGATAGGAGACATGCTAAGCAAGCATCAAATTGGGTACTCAAGGAAGGTCAAGGAATAAGTGGCAGAAGACATTGATGGAGGATATTGAATCCCCTAGAAAGAAGTTCCACAACTAATTAGCAGCTATAATCAATAGAGGAACTGGACTGCCCAATATGTCAGTGGCACGGAGGAATTAAAGTCTAGTGTAAGTTAAACACTTCTGTTATCTTTAGGTCACAAGACAGAGACATCACAATATGAGGCTAAAATAGATGTCTTAAAGAATCAAAAGGGCATATAATCTACTGAAGAAGAAAAATTAGAACATAATTGTGTATGTAAAATGTTCTAAAATTGAAGGATTAAACAGAATATAGTGTAACTATAGTTTTATTTTAACAAAAATTGTTTACCATTTTTCATGATTATGAAAAACATTATGCTGTAAATATAAATCAGAGCATACTCAATAATGATGAATATGTTTGAAAAAACACATCAGTTATTGATTCAGAAATCTTAAACAGTAAAACAAGTATTGAGATAAAAATTAATTGTGTGGTCACAAAAAGCAAATTAGAAAATGAGTATAAACCTTTGGAGTACTGAGGACTGTTTTTTTGTTCTCATACAATGTCAGTTAGTGAAGAATAATGTGCTTATGTGGGTTTTCCCCACGATTCTGAAAAGCACTACTGGATTAAGACCGCTTCCATGGGAAGGGTTAGTGTTAGCAGGAGGCCTACCTAGTCACAAGCACCTTCAGCTGAGACCTGCTTCCAGATGCAAACTTCTAGTGCGCATGAGGGGCAAGAATTCCTACCACCTTGGCCAAAAGACAGTGTTTAGGAGGGCCAGCAAGCAGGAAGACCTGGCCACTTCCTTCTCCCTGGCTTATATTTACTGTTTCTGTCTTTGGATCTGTAGTCTGAAAATAGGAGGCCACTTCTTACAACCCAATTCTGCCAGCCCTTGTAGAGGGCCTCTGAAAGGAGATTTCTCCTCCCACACCAGCTGAAGACTGTTTGTTTGTATAGCACGCTTTCTACCTGGGCAGAGGGCCAGAGTCAGAGCATGTAAGCATGGAAATGTTGTGGTTAATACAGCCCTGCCCTGAATTGCCCAGTCTAACACCCCATCTACCTCAGATAGAATAAATGGAATGCAGGTACAGATCAGACCATTCACAGATGAGATCACAGGTCCTATTTAAAAAAAAAGCTACATTTTTTGATCAAATGAACACACAACAACTGATTATTTGATTTTTAAAATGAATTAGGCTTGCAGCTTTAGCTTTGTTTGCATTGCCAGAGTATTATTTTTAGCAGTCTGTATCTATGGCAAAGGATGCGTTGTTGTGGATGTGGAAACGGACAGAATCCTTACAGTGACATGACACTGGTATTCATCCATCTCTGAAAAAGAGGAAAATAATCCTCGTAAGAGTGTTGAGTATTCAGTAGGTAACATAGGGATCACAGTTTTGATTCACTGAATAGTATTCCTGGAATACGTTAGAAAGCATATTATCAGCAGATGGTTGAGAAAAATTAAATAAGCTATGGAGAGAAAGCAGACAACCTTTCGGTGTGTTCAGCTTTGTGCTAATCACTCCCATTTCAAGACTAGTAAAACAAAAATAAATGAAGAGAAAAGAAGGTTCATCTGTATCCAGATAATTTTAATAAATAAAAAGTAAAGGGTAAATCCATGCAAAGCCATTGGGTCTCTTTGTAACAGTAGCCTTGCTCTTTTATCAGTACATCAGATTCAGATATAATTGTATTTGTCATTTACTCCTGAACACAAGAGATTGTTTAAAAAAAATACTTGAAAATTGTAATTTAAAATCTATTTTCACATTTAATACTGCCTAATGCTTTTAATTAATCTGACTGTCCTTAATTACTTCTGTAATTTTTACCATGCGTAAATGGCTAATTAAAGTATTAAAACATCCTCAGATGCAGTCTGGAATTAAATATATAAATGTTCTGTGGCTGATTAAAAGGATTACATGAAAAGATAGTAGGGGTTCAGGTATGAATTGTTTCTGAATGTAAATTCAGACAGATACATCTATCCACACTAGATTGGCCACAGCAGGAAGGGGTTAGTGTGAGAGAGAGGGTTACAGTACCTAGATGGTCAGGGCAGTTTTTATGACTGCCAGAGCCCCAACAGAGTTTAGAGTAGAGACGCTAAACCCACGAAAAAAATGCAGAAATCGGGCTTGTTTTTGGCTTAATTGGCTTGTGAGTTACTTGTTTGGCTTGTAGCTTGTTGCTTCTATTTTTTGATCGGCTCCCGGAAAGCGGGGGCAAGGGGGCAGTAGAGTCAGGGGTGCACAGCAGGCCCACCACAGTCCCAGACTGCATGTTGCAGGGGATCTAGTAACACAGAGTGTTGGGTTTCTTAGGGAATGGCTTGTTTTGGCCTTGTTTTGAAATGGGATTAGCTTGATTTTTTTGGTTTATTGTGAAAGTCGTGGTTCTTATTGACCGCATGAAAACTGGCAACTGTGGTTTAGAGCAGCTAGTCGGATAGTCATGAATTGCTAGACTGCTGTGTGTTCTGGACATTTCTCCAGCCTCAACATGGGAGGGACAAGATGGCAAAGGAGTCAGTCAGAATCTACAGCCACTGAAGGAATCCCTTACTGGGGAAATACAGACAGTTTCCATTCCATCTGCAGTGAGTGCTGTGAAGGGAGTAGGAGGGGACAGAGATCTGGCCCAGTGGTGCAAGTACATTTTAATTTTTACCAGTACACATAGGCGACTCATGGGAGGGACATGAAGGGGGGCACCAGCTGAAGGGGGGGCACATGATCTCCGCAGATGATTCTTCCTCTCCCCAGCCCGGCCCCCTGCCGCACTCTCCCGGTCCCCTCCCCATCCCCATCCCACGTTGCCTGGAGAGGCAGGGCTCTGTCGGGTTGTGCTGGATACCGATTTCTGAACGGCAGGGCTCTCCGGGGAACCGCAGGGGCAAAAGGAGCAGAATGTGGGGCCACGCCAGCAGCTTCTTCAGCAGGCAGGGTTGTACAGACCCAAGACAGGAGATGCAGCTGTGTGGAAGGGCTGGGGGTGGGACAGCCACACTGGAGGAGCTGCCAGCGTGGGCCCACCCGACATCCCCATGTTCTGCTCCTTTTGCTGCTGCGGGTCCTGAGAGAGCCCTGCGGTTCTGAAAATGAGTACCGGCAATAAATATCTTAATCATATGGTGCGCCTAACCGTACCTGCTTATTTGCGCCACTGATCCAGCCCCATGTTTGGTAGGAAAGGAGAAGGCTGACATTTTTATCAGTCCCAGAATACCATGGTGATGAGCATAATATAAATATAAAAATAGAATAAGTTGGTATCCTTCCCAGGGACACCATCAGTCCAGGAGAAGTCTCCATTCAAATTATCCACAGTATCATAGAAAAGAACACCGAGTCTCTTGAGCAGGTTTTCATTCAGGTTTTTAACTGTGATAACCACAGCTGTTGATTGAGAGATTCAAGAAATATGTAGTGAAGAAATCTAAAACATCAACTTTATTCCAGTTTTCAACTGTCCAGGAAATAACTTCATTTGAAAGACCACAGAACCTATGAACCAGGGGCTACCAACTGACGTATTTTGATGCACAGAACCATCATTGTCATTACTTAGATAGTGCCAAATTTGTGCTAGGCCCTTTAAAAGTAGGTAAAATAATTAGATTTCTGTCCTGAAGAGTATACAACCAGACATTGCTTGAGGCTCGCATTCCAGAACGGAATCTTGCAGACAAGGAGCAGCAACTCTTCTGAGTTGGCAGGGCCATTAGCCATTCATGAAAGGCTTAAATTCTTTTCTCTTCCTGGACTATCTCCACTTCAGATAAATGGGGCTTAATTCACTGAATGTATAGAAACCCTCATCACTTTTTTTTTTGTCCTTCTTTCCCAGCATGCAACAAAAGACAAGCCATCATCAGTAATTCAACAATCTTCTGGACAGTCATTGTGCCTCCTGAAAGCATATTCCAAGGGCTTTATTCCAGGTTCTTTGTTGAAAAGACTGTCAGACACAGACCTTCCATTGCAAAATCTGTTGGTATGTAAAACTAGAGTGAGCACAGAAAACATGCCACTTCTCATTTAAGCAGTCACCCCTTGATATTGCCTCTGTGCCACTAACCAGGAAACCGTTATCTCCATTTCCTACCAGCAATGTTCCCTAAGATTGGTGGCTCCTGGAAACCACTCTGTGGGCATGCTCTGTGGCCTATGGCTAGTACCAGCTAAGAATGGATTATTTAGTGGTAGAGATCCGTGTTTTTTTGTTTGGGGGGGGGGTTGGATCTGGAAGACCAGTTTCTAGTGCCAGGGGTGTGCACAATTCTGCTAGTGTTTGTCTACTGTCTGCAGTATGTGGATTTATTATAGCTTGTACCAGCTGCCTTTGGTCACAAAACTGTTCCAACAGCCTATAATTGCTGTAACCCAGAGGGTTCCCAGCCATATCCTCTCTTTCCTGTCACTCCACCTGTACCGGGAGATCAGGAGGAGGGTGGTGAATACCAGGTCCTTGGCCCAGGGTTTTCCTCCTACTTTGGTGAATGCCTATTTGACTAGGTAAGCCAACTTTACAGCTCCTTTCTGCCAGTGGAGTGGTGCAATGGGTCTATATTGTTACTGAGAATCAAGGCCTTGTTTTTAATGGTTTTTTCATAATGTAAATCATGAGCAGTGGCATTAGAAGGTATCACTGGGCTCATTACGTGGTTTTTATTGCTGCTTAACTATTAGACATATTTTACGGCTTTGTACTTTAATTGATTTTTAGCTGAAGTTAGGTTACAAACAGAAAATGTGCATCTTTAATATTCTTTTTCATAAACCAGCTTCTTACAAAAAATTATCTATCTACTTTGAGTATTAGCAGTTCTGTCCTTCACACCATACTGTATATTTTATTGGATATTGCATTTCAGTTTTTGAGAATTATCCCCAGAGATCCTGAAAATCTTACAGACAAAGTTCAATTTCCTTTGTCTTCATTGACATTTTGACTTAATTAGCTAAAATGATAATATCTCCCTAAAGTATGGGTAATTATCATTGGCATCATTTTTGCTGAGATAGGTGGCATATTCAGAATCTTCTTACAGCTTTATTATGAACTTATTTTAAACTGATAGTATGTCTTACAGAATCTTCATATTCACTTACTCTAAGTTATAAAATTGTTCCTTCAGAATTATCTGACATCCTTCAGACTATCCCATGCCAATTAGATGGACCAGTGGCAACAATCCAGTATGCAGTCTCTCTCTTCATCTTAGCCCCAGGATATGTGCGTGGGGATGTTATAGGTGGGACTGGTACAGCCATCTATTAAGGTTGATTGAATGAATCTGCTCTGGGGATGAATTAGAGTTATGTAATGAAGTAAGTTGTTAACTGTAGGACCCCTGTTTCATCAGTTTGATGCAGAAGTTGGAATGTGTATAGTGGATGAGGCAGGGGATTGCAGGGATAGAAAAGGGAGGGGGGCATGTCTTGGGGTAATGCAGTTGAATTCTTCCCTGGAAAATTGGAATCTATATTTGTACCTCTGCAACAGAGATCCTGTGTGAAGTTAGGCAAGGCACTTAAACCAGACTTTTCGTAGCTGATCGCTACTGGTGGGTTTGGCATTATTTGCATGCCTAACTTCATACCCTGCGGTCTGATTTGCAGAACTGTTAAGCACTCACATTGAAAAGTGAAATCAGTGAAAGCTGTACTTGAATAGATAAAGTGCTAAGTACTCTGAAAAATCAGGTCTCGGGTATCTCAGATTAGGCACCCAAAATAAATGGATACTGTTGATCTCTCTGTAATTCAGTTCCCCATCTGTAAAATGGGGATAATACTACTTCATGTCACAAGAGTGCTGTGAAAATAAAGTCATTTATGTCTGTGAAACACTTGGATACTATAGCGATAAGCACCATAGAAAAGCCCATGAGCAAATTAAGAGTTCTGTCTTTAGAGCAGGGTTTGAATTATATGTGGAAACTGAGGCATGGGGCCCCACACTAAATAGTGAGAAGAAAACAAAATATTGAATAGCTGCTTATTAAGTAGTAGTGTCTTTCTATGCACTGAATGAGACAGGGATCCTGTGTGTGATCATGTAATTAAAGAATGTGTCATAATGGGGATGAATTAAGGAAGCACAAGGAACTTTAATTCTGGCATTTCCTAACTTCTGAGTGCTTGACTTTTCAACCTTGTAACATAGCTTTTTGAGTTGATAGTGCATACACAGTCTGGTCCGCATTAGTAGTCATGAGAGGCTCAAGCATGCTTATTGAGGATGGACTCCTCAGAGATTTTGGGAGCTACAATCTGAGAAGTCTCTGCTGAGCATGTGTGAACTGCAAGTTTGCAAAAGCTTATAACTTGGACAAAGCTGGACAGACTTTCAGGGGCATGCAAAAGGCACAGTCCTGATGGAACAGTCGCCCCTGCCAAAATTCAAATGTTAACATATTTTTTTCCCTACCCTCATTCTTGGAAATGGCACAACAGTGGTAGCTGAAATTTTCCAGTAAAAGTCTGCCTGATGCAGACAGTCAGCATATAAAATGACAGCCCAAATGGTTAAAATTTGGCAAATTTATAAGCAACTGAAAACAGGGTCTTACAATGGACATATCAGACAACCTTAATAGGTGATAGTATGTATGTTATAGCAACTCGTGTCGAGCATAACTGCTATCATTCAGATTGGAATTTGGTTACATTCTATAGCTTGTTCTCAGATTCATTATTTTCTAAAACATGCTCTCGGAGCTGAAATTTTCTATTCTCAAGTTTATTTCCAAAATTGATTTTTTTTTTCTGGAGTTTCAGCAAAATTTGTTCTGTAGCTTTGGTAGAGGGTAGAAAAAATACTTTCCTATTGTCTTTTTTAAAAAAGTCAGGATTCTTTTTCTCTTCAAAAGGATCAAAAATGGCTGAATGTTGCAATTTGAATCTCTGTCTCTAATGATGTCTTAATGAGCAATTATATGCTTTCTAAGTTTTGAAAAATAAATTGGCTTTTAAATAAAGTTATAAATGTTTGAAAATACATTACTGAACATGCAAAGTGCAAAATTTAATTAAACTCTGAGCTGCATGTTTAAAGCTTGATCCTTTGAGATGCAGAGCACTTTGGAGGTGCTCCACACACCCAACTCGCAGGGAAGTTGCTAGTTGTTCAGGGTATCTAACACCTTTCCCAGGAAGCACTCCACATCTTGAGGCATCACTCTTTTAAAGATGGGTGCATTTCTCACCTTTATATGTGAACTGAGTAGCTATTTGATTACAGGATTCCCTAACCCCAGTTGATGAATCTGGATATTTTAAAAGGCCAAATTGTTTTCCAGAGAGATGAATTTACAAGCTGTACTAATGAAGCCAAGAGAGCTTGTAAACTGCACAAGCTTGAGGGGCTCTTGATTTCCGCCCCCCCCCTTTTTTTTATTGGCAGGTAGTGAGGGATTAAGTGCAAAAATCTTGTGTTAAAGGATTTTTAACTGTGAGATCAAGCATTCAGTATTGCTCAAGAATACTTATAACTGAGGAATTATATAACAGAAAATTTGATTTAACACCTTTAATATTATATTAATGCTAATTCATAGTTTAAATCACACTTGTGATGCTGATACCCATGTGAAAAATTTTATTTTCACTGCCTCACATGCACTCTACCCACCTATCTATTCCCCTAGGACATATTCTAGGATTACAAGCCCAATACAGCTTCAAACTGCTGTCATTTTTCTTTACATCCCATTTGAGTATGCCAGTCTGAAATTTGCTTGCAAAGCCACAATAATTGTGTGTGCAAATTAGATGTGCAATTGCATCAGGTCACTTAGAAAATTAGACCCCGTGTTTTTATGTTTGCATGCTTATCTACATCAACACATTATTAAAGGAGCATATTTAAAATTGAAATAAGGAGATTCAGCAGTTGTTCTCTTACCTGCATTGTCGGGAAAACATTGTAGAGTGATGATATATCCTTAAAAGTGACAGAGAGCTCCAACTTTTCTCGTCAACTTTTTTTTCCCATCATCTGGCTATCATGTAAAGTGCTAGTTTGGTATACCTGTCTGTAAATAACCCCAATAATTCATGTCCTATAGGCTAACCGGTAATCAAAATACAAATTATGGATTATAGAACCTTGGCTTTTCTTGTTGTTTTATTCAACTCTATAAACTGTAGCATTCTGCTACGTACTCACAAAGCTTACCTCCAGAACTTTGGAGAGGAGTGATTTTTCTGCATTGTTACAATTCTAAACCACATACCTCTGTAGAGATGTAGAAAAACCTAGCTGAACCTATGAAATTCTGCAGAACCACAGTATATAGCATATATACCCTATAACACAGCAACACGCTACTCAAAAGCAATTGTATCGCTTCTACCTTCATTATTTTGATAGAAATATAATCGAGCTCACTAAGTGACTGTTCCTCATTGAGCTGGTAACCACTATGGAGTTTAAAGGTCAGACATGTCTGAGTTATTTGTAGGTAAAACAGTCTTATGGATTTTATTGTAAAATGGGAAAAGCTACTCATCTCATTCAAAAAGGGCTGAACAGATTCAGCTCAAACTTTCACACACAAAAATCTGCTTTGTAAAACCAAATGCAGCAATTTTTAGGAGAAAAATTGAATGATTTAGAAAGTGAACAAGAGAAAATAAGGATTATAAAAAAAGGTAAGCTGCAGTTTTATTTTTAATAAGTAGGTACAAATGTCCAGATTAGAACACATTCTCCACACCAGATCTGAATTTATCAGGGAAATTCTGCTTGCATATTATTAGTTGAAGAGGCAATGGTCAATAAACAGGTACTTGCTGTGGTCAGCTTTCCCACTGAGTTATGGCAGATTGTATATATGTATGCAATATTGGAGATAAAATAATTGAAACTAGATTAAAAACACAGTCACTTGCCGTGTGTGTGTGTGTGTGTGTACATTTTTATCTGTAAATTTATATTCAGTGGGTGGTATGACAGCTGCTTTTGGAGAAAGCAGCTTGGCGGGTTCTGAACTTGAGGTGACATTGAATACAGTTGCAACACATGCTCCACTGCAGTGCCAGAAAATGCCATCAGAAAATGATGAACATCTGCCCAGAAGCACTCTTCTGGAAGATTCTAGCAAAATTTGGAAAACCGCTCAAGCAATGGAAGAAATTATGCTTATTTTAGCTATCAACACCGCACAGTGTGGTGTTTGCGCAAAATGAACAATTGGGAACAAATAAAAGAGAGACAAATGCCTCCTGCTAGAGCGCAGCAAGGCTTGCAGCTGCAACCTCCTAGTGATTTAGATAATGAGAAACAAGCACCGCCATCTTCTGTTGAGTATCCATTTATGCTATTTTGCAAATATCTGGTGTGTTCTCTGATGCAGCAGATACACTTGTGGCTCAGACAATAAATTTCAAAAGTTGTTCTTCTGTGCTGCCCATCCAGAACTTTTTCTATCAGTCAGTGGCAGTGCAGCATTCACTCAAACTGGAAATAAGAGAGAAACGTTCGGCCTTTCATGGTTCTTCAGTACCTCCAGAGTTAAAGGTAGCTGCAGTGAATTAAACAACATTATTATCAAAGAAGCCACAATTTGAACACTGAGTTCTGGTGTCACAAAGAATGCAATATTAATATTAAACTACTGTAACATGAATTCTTAGTTTTAAATTGTTTTAGTATTTTTACAGCACTGGAATGTCTGAAATCCTAAAAGCTAGCCAACTTAGTTTTTTACTTATTTGTTTTTCTTTTAATTACCTACAAGGTCATAAATAAAGAGAAGTTGCCAGTTACATTAAAAGGAATTTAAACCTTGATCCTGCAGTGTGATCTATGTAGACAGACCCCTGAGTCCACATGGACTGACATCGCCTTCAGTCGGAGTGCACCTGGCACCTGCATGTATCTTATTGCAGGACCCGTGCCAAAAGATGCATAGCTCAAGAAACTAAATATGCAGAGAGAATATTGTTCTCCTGATGGGCCCAATCCACAATGCTTTTCGAAATACCCTTCATCCTAGGAAATTTTGGATTCCAACCACAAAGTTACATTTTATAGGTTGGGCCAATCTTCTGTATTCTCCTGTTAAAATACTGCTGCTGTCCTCTTCAAAATGAAAGCCGTTGTTGCAAAATTCTAACTGGAATTTTAAAAATTCATAGGGAAAATGGCTGCTAAATCATTGGAAATTTATAGCACATTGTTCTCCTTTCCTATATTCTGAAATAGGTATGATCATGTTAAAGGCACAACATGCACATTTTTTGGAAAGAGTAATAACATCATTAGTCATTTTCATGATGTTCAAGTACTGCGGATATATAAAGGAGGCTCCAAAAGGTACACGTGGGTTACAACAAGGTGTTCTACTGCATTATATGTATAGCTTGTGCTAAGACAGGAAACAGGAACTTGAAAACAAGCATGAATAGAGGTTTACTTGACTTCACCATAATTAATATTTTGATGGTAAAACATGAGCTTGATGTTGAGAGATTTACATTAGATAAAATATGCCAGAACAAATCATCCCAGATATACTAAGCCGTCCAGTATTTCTGTACAAATAGTTTGTTTTATGTGAATGACAATGGCACAGGTGACATTTGCTGGAAGCCTACTCTAACTTGCATGTCTGACTTTTTTCAGTTACATATGGGTTTTCATTATAGAAATAATACTTATTTTTAGTTTATCTCAGTTCTAGTCGTTAAACCCTGTTTTACCCTTGTATTCTTTTTTGCCCTCTTCCCAGCATGGTATATGGTAAAACTATACAGCTGTATCACATAAGTAGTTATAAAATTTGGTGTCAATATGTTACAGAGAGATGTAACACACATTCAAATTGAGGAAGCAGACCACCTGAGGAGAGAGAAACTTTGAATCTTGTAACCACTTCAGGCATCTCTTTTTTTATATATATATATTCTCCACAGGTTAACTGATTACTCTTACAATGATTTAAAATGCTGTGTATTATCAAATATAGGACAGATAACAGTTGGAAAAGATAGGTTTATATTCTTGAGTATTAAATGCTTCAGGTGACCCAGAGGGGAACATTGTTTCGTTTACACCCAAGCCACGCTGTTGAAATCAAGCCACCCCTTTGGTGAAGTCATTGGGATGGCATAGATTAAGGTAAGGCAGAATCTGCTAAACATTGCACTATGACAAAGCACACTAATATTAATTTATGAAATGTGTGTGTACACAGTGCTTTTACGAATATGCGTATGTTATTGTTACCACAGCTATTCGTGTATTATGATCAAAATCTGAATCTGATTCCTCCAATCTTTATAAACAGGTTTTTCAGACCTGTTAAGTATGCTGCTTAAAATGGAAAAATTTGGAATCTCTGTGCTCATTTCATTTGAAGTTTCACATCTAAAAGTCCAGCAAACCCAGCCCCACTTTAAATACTGATACATTTTGAATTTTAATAGACTTTATTACAGGCCTTCAAATTAAAAGCTGTCAGGAGAGATAAAAGGTTGGGGATTTGGATTCAAAGGAACTTTGATTAGATATAAAGGTCAGCAATGGTGGCAAAAAGTCGATGCATCTAAATTGAGCATAAACCTCTGTAAGAGAATATGCTAATCTTTCGTGTAAAGTACTTGTCAGGCTGATCTTGGCTCATATCCATAACAGTTAAACTATTTTCTGTGATGAAATTTTTACAAATGGTAATCCACGTGTAATTTGCCTGTCAAGGGTCTGCAATTTATTTTTACAAATATTAGATTTTAACTGGTAAAGGAGCATGCTATGCTATGTAATGTGTTCCGGATGTCTAAACTTTGTTTTAGAATCTTTAGTTCAGTTTTCAGCTGCAGCATTTTTCTTTAAATAAAATGTTATTAAAAAACATTCCAAATATCATTGGTATTTGTAAAACCTAGGCATAAATGTATAAATTACACTTTAATAAGGCTGCTACTTGATACGCTTAGAGTTATAATATCTGTTAATATTTCCAAAAGTAAAATTAAGATTCTGTGCTGTTTGTGAGCAAACTCATTAAAAACATAAAAGGATGACAGGATGAAAAAGGATTTACATTTGTAGAATCTCATGTAAAATTATGAGAAGTGACAGGCTCCATTTTTTTTGGGTGCTGGAATCAAGGTTGCATGTCTAAATCATAGTGACAGTGTGGCTGGATTCTGCAATGCTAAGAACTAATGGGAAATTAATAGAGTGTAATACAGGCCTATTGAATTCAGTCTAACTTTGCAGGTTTGATATGTAAGAACAGAAGACATAATTTCCATCTTTGTTTAGTGTCCTGGACAGCCAGCTTCACTAGCATCTCAGTATGGTCAGGATTAAAAATGTGATGAATAGCACCACAGTACCTTCTTGACAGCTTTTCTGTTCAAATACACATTTCTGTCACTGCCCCAGAATGTTTGAAGGAGCATTCAGAGATGAAATATCGTAGCTGCAACAACTCCAGTGTGAAGCTATTATGTTTTGAAAGGAAAAATAATTACCAACTGTACATCTCATAGGCACATATCTGTATTAATAATGCATAGTAATAAATACACTGGAGTATACTAATGAAATGTTATTGAACATTAAGGTTTGGGAACCAGAGGGTTATGAATCTGTCAAGAAAAATGTCAATGCATCTGTCCAATTTTAGATAGATCTACCTGTTTTAGGCAAATAAATATTTGGGAGCATTATGATATATTATGATTTATACTAGCTTTCATATTCTTTCTCCAGGATATTTTTTCAAAGTTGAAATTTTTGAAACATCCATCCATCTCTGTATTTTCACTTCACCCCCAAAAGAATATTTCCTTTCACCTAAAAGAATCTCATTATTAACTCAAAAAACCCTTTAAATTGTTTCTGGTAAAAATGCATGATTTTTTTTTTATAGGAATGCCCTACAGAAGGAATACTGTGGTTCTCAGTACAGCAAAGTAGGTCAGAACTTCAGAGTCTGGCAGATGTGATTTCAAAAAACCCCTACCCTGAGCTACTCATGAATAAAAATGAAGGAGGAAGGCCGATTAGTATAATGAAATGCTTGAAGTTGAAGACCTAATACCTGTAGTAATATTCCCCTTTGTACCTGATCATTAATGGGAAAGAGGGATATCCCTTATTTCATTTTAATGCATTTCCACCCCATTGCAAAGAATCTGGCAGACAAACTGCACGATAGTACCTTTAGCCATTCCTTTATGGAGTCCTACTTCCTGGGTCCCCTTGCGTTACAGTGACAATGGAGCAAATGATGGCTGAATCTCAGTCATGGTTGACATTTAATCTCCTGTTCATTGGTTTTCCTTAAGATTTGGTCTACTATTATCACTCTTAAAATATCAGTAATTACCCACTAGCAATCACCTCAGTTATCTCATACCACTATGTATCAATAGGTATCTCCTATTCTAAGTAGAAACAAACGCTGGTATTTCAAATACCTTTTTTGTGGGTATTGAGTTTTTCATAATGGAAATCATGTTGAAATAAGGATACAAACAATTTACCTGCTCAATAGAAATGTCTACAACTTTTGCGTGAAAGTGTTTCATGTTGCAATCTACCATATATTTTAGTGAGACTGTAACAATCGGATGTTCGTTAACAATTTGCTGGACAGGTAAAATAGTATTATATCAGACAAAACACACACACCCCCAAGAAAATAAGAATGAGAAAATGCAACTGTAGCAAAGCCTCAGTCTTATTGGGATTTATTTATGTATGTCTAAAATTTGGTGTTAACGGGGCCATGACCATGCTGCAAAGAATCTCTGCGTGTTTCCCCATCTTCTGAACCAATTCAGAGTAAAGAGACCACCTCATTTCACAGAACATTGATTGCATCCCTGCTAAAATAATGTACTAGTTTTATTTGTTCTTGGCTTAATCTGTCAACCTTATGAAGCTCACTATTTCAACATTTGGGATCCTTCCCATAAAATTGATAAATTTGCTTAGGAAGTCTGAACAGCTAAACTACTTGAAGAGTTTATGCTAGTGAAAGCTTACAGATATTTATGTAAAGAAGGGAAAATAGCCCCCCTTCTGTGAGCAACAGCCATTCTCAGAGCCAGACTGATTTGTGTGACAGGAAAATCTTTTTTTAATGACTTCCTTTTTAATAAAATGAGTGGCATCATTGGAACCTAAAAGTTCCTCGGATGTTCTCCCCACAGCTGGATGGATGTTTGGAATGCAGAAGGTGAGGAACAAGGGAATGGAGAATCAATGGGTTACTTAGCACAGAGCAGCAGCTAAGCAGAGGAAAAATTACCTTCACTGCTCAAATAATTTTGGAATTTTTCTGTCTTGCCTACATATTTTGCTGGATTTATATACAGATATGCCTTTCCAAAGCTATAGGTAGTTACAAATTAAATTTAAAATATCTCATTCAAGCATTTAAAAAGACTAATTCAACCTCAAATAAGCTACCAATCCAGTAATATCCTTACCCACTCTCCTCAACAAATCCAGCCAATTCCCAACTCTCATCATTTCCCAAATTCCTAGAAAATATAGATGGGAATTACCGTGTGGCCTAAACATCCAAAAACTTGGGTTGTTTTGGAATGAAGGTGGGGCAGGGATAGTATTCCGCTATGAAAGTATATCTTGGATAATGTCTTGCCAGCAGCCTCTTCCTTTTTAAATGGAGATGGCTTCCAGGTTGGTGCAGCATCTTGTTGCAATTTTACTGTAACCATTTGAGGAGAAAGGTGATCTCCCAGATAGGCAGGACCTTGGGCATTAGGATTTTAAGTTTTACATGAGAGAAGGCAAAGAGATAAGATTAGGAGGTGAATATAAGAGGGACAATGAGCTGCAGCATGTGGTACTGTAGTCCAGTAAAATTAGAGCCAGTCGGTTAAGAAATATGGGTGAAACCCTAGCCAGTGAAACAATGAGAGTTTTTCCATTGACTTCAGCAGGACCAGGATTTTGCCCTGCATGTTCATTTCACTCATGTTCATTGATTTCACTCTGCCCTGAGGTGTGTCTAACCACGCTTATTGCATTCTGGCTTGTTTTTTCTATACCATCAACCCCATAAGACAAGGTCTTAATATCCCTAATCAAGTGTGAAAGCAGCATTGGGGGGAGGAATAGCTCAATGGTTTGAGCATTGGCCTGCTAAATGCAGGGTTGTGAGTTCAGCCCTTGAGGGGGCCATTTAGGGATCTGGGGCAGAAATTGGGGTTTGGTCCTGCTTTGAGAAGGGGGTTGGACTAGATGACCTCCTGAGGCCCCTTCCAACCCAGATATTCTATGATCTATTTATATTATAAGCCAGTCCTGGAGGTCTTGCAGTCATTCACACTTTTTAATTCAGTCCTTGAACTCTCCATAAAAGGTACATGGTACTTTTTTAACTGTTGTTTTTTAGTGTCAGGTGAAGTATCCGAACATTTATGGAGTAATTCTGGAGCTGGGTGATTGTAATAATAAATTTCTGTGTATCAGCTTCTGAAACTGAGCTGTAAAATGATGCCCTTTGTGAAGCAAAGGCCCCCAATTAAAGATGTGAAGCCTTCAGGGTTCAGAATAGTTGTCTTTATTGGATTTTAAATTCCTGTCCTGTAAATCCTATTCTCCTGTCCAAGACCTGGTGCCAAGGCAATACTTTGCAAAAGAATATGCATTTAATTTTTGCTGAAATGGGATGTTTAATCTTTTTATCAAAGAGAAGTTATTTTTACCGTAATTGAAGCATAACAGACCAAATTTTAAAGGGTGGCCTCTCTCTTTCAGGGAAATCATATGGAGGCACAAAAGGTATAACTTATGGCCCTGATATTTAGCTAGGTGTTAACTTGACCTCTCATAGCTAAATGACACCCATTTCAGTTAGTGATTTAGTGCAGCAGGATAGATTCCTTTTTATAGAGGAGAAGTGGGGGTTAAGCAATGGGGGACATTTTCCCCTAGAAGGGGATTTTTGTGGTTTGGAGAGGAGAGTTATCAGTATATTAGGGAACATACCTTGCAAAGACACTTGCAAATAGGATTACATGTCAAATTAGTTTCATGCAACTCGTCTGCTCATCCTGTTTCCCTCTCCACTCATTTGCGTGGCTCTCCCTTGTGTTATGTCTGGGGCAGATTTTCTCTTCTGTGGCTTAAGTTTAGGTAACCCATTGCATCTCCCAAAAAAGGTTTCAAAACTATACATGGATGATTGACACGTAGAATGATTTTGCTCAATTATTGATGTTTTTAAAAACAGCCCCAATACCATTTTCAGTCATTAAAAAGGCCTAAGTTTGGGGAAAAGAGCATTCCATTGCTCTCAAAGGTACCGATGTAATGTAAATGAACTTTCTCTGGTAGGAAAAAGGGTCTCTAGAATCCCAAAGCAGCTTATTGGTATAGAATTTGGGCTACTGGACTATGGGACTGTGCTGTCACGGTACCTCTTCCCTAGACAGGCTGAAGAGCACATTTGATCTCCAGCAGCTTAATGTTTTGATACTAAGCTGCTTTCAACTCCCCATTTCATATTTCTCTCACATTTTGGGGTTCACTTATGTCACTTCCCCCCACCCCCCAGTAATTCACCTGTCATCTCAGGATCAACTTCAAAAGGGTAAGCAAAAAGCTAGACCCCAAAACTGAAAAGGACACAAAGCAAATGGCAAACTTATTGCAGAGAATTCTGAGCAATAATAGTGAAAATTTCGTTTAATTTAGATTGTTTTACTTTCATTTCTCCCTGTGTGGGTGAGTGAATGGGAAACCAAAGATCTTTTTGACTGTATAAAATTTAAGTCTTTAGCTAGGCTATTGAAAGGGATTTAAGTGAGAGATTCACTTCCTTCAAGTGAGCCCTATTAACCATGTAAGATCTGGGGGTAGCTTTTTTTTTTTTTTTTTTAAACCTCACCAAATCTGGCTTTAGATAGTTCAACCAAGATGCACAAACGTGCTGGGGGAAAAAAATTAGAACTAATCAAGAATACAAAGCATAGAATGTCACAGGGTCCTCCTGTGGGTCCGTCCGTCCCCCCCACCCCGCCACCCTAAACTGTGTAAGATTAAGTTTGAGGAGTCTAGTAGAGAAATACTGTGTAAATGGATTTTTAATTCAGCGTTTAAAATATTTTAGATATAATATTAATGATTTAGTAAAATGTTAGTAGCCTTTTCCGTCTTATCCCAGTAATGACAAGCTTCTTTTCTAATGTTTAATGCCTGCTGTGCAAGTGGTACTTCTAACAAAATACATTTGCTGCAGGCTTTTTGACATGGCCTCACACTGAGATAAACACAATTAACGAGCCATTTACATTTTCTTTCTTTTGCACTTATTTATTAATGGATTTTGAGATTTATTTTTATTTTAAAATACATATGAAACAATTTTGGTGGCAACACTGATGCAGTTTTTAATTGAAGTGTTCCATTATTGAGAAATACCTGTGATCATACGTACAGTTCTTGAGATGGCCATATCGGTGCTTGCACAAAGCTCACCTTTCAAAAGGAAGCATAATAGTGTGGTGTTGGAACAAACTGAGGACAAAGCAACTGAGAGAAGGCATGACTGACTAGCTAACTTTGTATAAACATTTCAGTACAAATTAAAAGTATACAGTGAATCCCGTTTTACAAAAAGTGCTTAATCTTCCCTCGATTTCACATCAAAACCATGTATGTTTGTTTGTTTGTTTTAAACAAAAAACAGTTTGGGGGCTGACTGTACCATCTAGCTCTCATTAAAGTCAAATGAAAGGCCTTAATGGGAGTAAGACCATGTCCTTAAGGCATGCTTTTGAAAGGGGAGCAATGTGGAAACAGGAAGCATGTGCCCCAGAAAGACACAATGCTTGCTGGAGCCACAATATAATACCCTAATGAAAGGATGATTTTAGTACCAGTATCTGTATACTACAAGCTTAAGCCTACATTTGCAGAATTGACCTCTAATTTTGGGTGCCCAACATGAGACACCAGGTATTTGGTTACTAGAAGTGCTAAGCACTTCCAGCTGTGGATAAGGCTGAACTAAACTAATTGGGGTCCCAAGCATGCTCCACATGGGCGCTTCGTTCCCCCCTTCCCCACAATAGTTTCACCCTCATGCTGCAGTCCCACCCTGCCAGAGTGTCAGAGTTAAGGCATTTCACTCTACTTTTTTCAGGCTTCCTGTAGACACAAACAGGCATTCTTTATACTTGGTTAATGTTTTCAAGCTTTTGTAAGTATCCATGACTACTGGAAATTTTTTATTTTAAAAAATGAAAGCTGATATTCTGATATCTTGTAACTCCAGGAACTTGGACCCTAGTCATGAGCCTAGAGTGTCTATGCCTTAAACCTACTGTTGCTAAAGAGACTTAATGCCTGTGAAAATCAGCCTCCAAGGGTATGTCTACACTGCAGTTAGACTCTGGTCTGTGCCAGGAGACTCAGGCTCGCAGGGCTTGGGCTAAGGGGCTGTTTAATAGACATTCCCTGCAAGGTGGGAGGATCCCAGACTTCGAGCTGAAGCCCAAAAGTCTACACCACAATTAAACAGCCCCTTTGCCCAAGCTCCATGAGCCCAAGTCAGTGGGCACGGGCCAGCTGCTGGTTTTTAATTGCAGTGTAGACAGACCCGTAGTCTCTGAAGCTAGGCACCCAAAACTGAAGCCACGGGAAATTAGTAGATGCTTCTGAAACTTTTGGCCTTAACTCACTGATGTAATGAGTATACTAGCAGTGAATTTATAATGCCTATTCATTTTCCATATAGAATGTATATGCTGTGGTGACATTTTTCTGAAATAGAGAATTTGTAAAACAAAACAAAAAATTTAAGTATATTAATGAAGTAGATCCTCCTATAAATAGCTCAATTGACGCAACTTCAGTGGAGCTATGACCATTCACACCAGCTGAGGATTTGCCCCAATAATTTTAAACTATGTATCTTTCTCTTGTGCTTGCATCTCCAATAATGGTACAAGAATTCTAATAAAACTATGGCATTTATCCAAAGGCTATGCCCTCTTAAGTTAGGAGGAACATTGGTATTTAACCAGAAAAGCCTTATTAAAATATGGTTGAAAATGGGTTCTATCCCTATACCATAATCATTGTTTTGGACTCGCATGTGATCATTGAGTCTTGTGATTCATTTAAGACATCTGGATTTGCTATTGTCAGATTACTGACATCCTTTCCTTTCTTTCTTTTTTTTTTTTAATTTATGCCTCCGATGTCTGTAATATTTAAATATTTATAACTTAGGTTCACCAAGTTCATAAGCACAAGGGAAAATAAATCCATTATGCAAAGGGTGATTAGCTTTATCACAGTCTTCTACAGGGAAGCTGTTTATTTTCAGTGTTCATTTTCTTGGATCAGTCAGGCAGACAGCTGTTCTTTTAGGGCATTTCTGTTAATTTAGGTAACTTCTTTGAATTGTAAATCTACCAGCAAATTTCAAAAACTTCAGCCTGGAGCTCATAATTTTATCATCAAAAAAATCTTTATGATCACAAATTCAAAAAATGTCTACATGTCATAGGCATTTCAAACAAATGTAAAGTATATACACCATAAATCACCTAATACATCAGTGCCTGTATGAAACTTGAATGTCTAGGTCTGTGAGGTTTCTCAAATAAAAAAAATAACGTAGTATACACTGTGTACTTTCCCACAGGACCATGTTCCAGTTGAAATACCATATTTCTATTTGTTTGACTCTGTAAACTCCTATTTTTATCAATATGGCATTGCAAAAGTAGAAATGTGATGAGTGGACAACCCATAATTTTTCAAATTTTCTAAAATTGCATTGGATTTGTGGCCAAGTTCAAGGATCTAAGCAGTCACAGAAGAGGTAAAGGAAGATAAACGTGCTACTGGAGAGTGATTTGGGAGCATCTGTGTGCAGGCTTATAAACAACAAATCATGGGAACCATGTTTTACTCTGAAAAGTATCAAGAATGCTATGTAAGGGCCCAGTCCCTTCAATATTAGCCATACAACTAGTCCTTAGTCATGCATGTAGTCCCTATTTGGGTGACAAGGACTATTGGCTTGAAGCCACAGGATTGTTCCATAAATGTTTAATTATAATAGAATTGCAGCTTAAAGTGCTGGTGGAAAAACTACTTATTCTCAGCTCCCATAGCATGTGGTGATATCCAAACCTGTCACTGAAATGTTGGTTTTTTTTCCCCGATTTGTAAATGTGCTTATCTACAGGATGTTACATAGTTGTTCTATTAGATAGAAATATGACTCTTACTCCGTGAACGTCAGTATTCATATTGAAATTGTCAAATGTTTAATGGCTGTCAGCAACATCTTGGAGATTGTGGGCCTAATTCTACTCTGTTACTCTGATTCAAATGCAGAGTAACTCTAGTGACTTCAGATGGAGTTCCATGAGGGCAGAATTTGGATGCTCAAATGAAGTTACTCCAAGTATACACTGTGAGCAGAAGTTGGCCCCATGTATTACCTTGTTAATGGGCCAAATTATACGTGGAGTGCTCATTGACTTGTGTACATTCAGAGGATAGAATTTGGTGCTCTTGCCAGAGGGAGGGTACAGAGGTGTAGAAGGCCTCTGATCCCCTCTAGAGAGCATGAATAAGGGCCTATGCTGTCAAAATGGGAGTTATGACCTTAGGGATCTCAGGGGACTTGTTGTTTATAATTTGTCTTTAGCAAATAAATAAAATAAAACACTTGTGCATGAGGGCCTGTTAGTCAGGGTTTGACTTAGTACTGAAAGCTATTTTTTTTTTTTTTTTTTTTTTTTACAAAATCAAAGCTAAAATGTGGTTAGTTACTATGGTTTTATTCTCATTTTTAAGTAGCTTGCAGTAGATTGTAAGCCCCTTGGGACAGGAACTCAGCTCTTTGAAAAAACACTGAGCATACTGTTGTCACTCAGCAAATAATAATGGATAAACCTGGATAAACCGTGGATAACACCTGTTTGTTCCCTTTGGAATGATTACTTTTCAGGTGCAGGTGTGAGTACAGCTCAATTTATATTACAATTAATATTTAAAATATAGAATGTTAGTGGTGAGATTGTAGGGAAAATCTTTATAGAATAAAGACAGTAGAACACTTAGAGGGAAGCAGACACTGAATGTATATAAGGCTAAGGGATAGAACAGAGCTGCAGCAAAAATAAGAGCCCTCATAAAGCACCAAAGCAGATAGAAAAAAAAATGCTTTGCAGTAACAGCAAAGCACCGTGTATTCATAAGTGAAAATTGGCAAATAATCATTTAAGGTCTCATTTTTCTACCTCTGCCTCCAGTGAAGTCAAGGGGAGTTTTCAGTGGGTGCAGTGTTAGGCCAATGTTGACCACTGCTGAAAATTGGACCTTCAGCGTTTTATCAAATAGTGTGGCATAGACCGGGCTTCCATGGCTGCTAGTGTCAACTGGAATATTTTGAAGAATTTAAAAAACACTCTGAGTCAATTTTCATGTGACCTGTATGCATGAAAGCGGGTCAATTTATGAATGCCAGGGTGGCAGTTCTATTTTTAAAGCTGAACTCTAACAAACTTGATTTGCCAATACATACTAGAGTCCCATACAATAACCCCTCTCTCTTGAGTCCAGGGATTGTTAACATGCTAGTTTAACGCTGGGTTCTTTTCAGGTCAACTTGAAGAGCATTTCCGAAATCAGGACATTTGCTTATTCTTTACCAACCAACAGTGTATTAATTCACCACATTAATATATTACCAACAGTTCTCCACTCGAGTGCAGACACAACCAGTTGTGTGTACTATACACCCAATATAGACTTGCAAGCAATTATCACAGACTAGAGTTGAAGCTCAGTAGTTATATCAAAGAACAATGCAAATTGCCAAGATTTTTTTTATCACATTTACTTATGATCAACCATTCTGAATTCTTTAGTACCGAACACATTTGCCACACTTCCAAGGGTGCACTTGTCTTTAAGGAAGAGTATGATTGGTCCAAAAGGAAGCAGTTTAAAAGCAATTGCTTAAAATTCTTTTCAATCTCTCTTAGGCTTGGAATTATAAAGGCAATAAAATCTAAATGTAGTTACTTGAGGTCCCAATAGGTGTGTAGATTCAACAAGATAACCTACAGTTATTCATATTAAAGATGAGGTGGGGAAATACAATATTTTAAAAGAATTCTCGCCACGCTTAACCCTGGGATGGGGGGAAGAGTCCTTTTCACACAGCTGGTCTAAGTCAGTCACACTTAAGATTCTGCAGCTTCTTGTGTTGGGTTCAGTCAATTCTCCTCAGCGCTGGGTGACTTGACTTTTTTATATACTCCCGTTTCAATTTCTTTGCCTGCTTCCATTGGTATCTAGTAGACGGTGATGGTGTGTAAGAAATTACTTCAATCCTTTTATTATCAGAGGCTTTTTGAGTGTGATTCATTTCAAGGATGGTATTTCTATATTATAATCAACTGGGATTCTCCCTCTTTTTTTAAGCAATATCTCTTAATATCTTAAAGTTATACCTTTGTTTATATCTTCTAACATTTCTCGTTGTTGTTGCCAGAAAATTCCTATTATTTCGAGAGTGCAACAATTAGTTACAATGAAAACCAACAAAATCCTTATATTCTACATTTGGAGGACATACATAATACATTCTTTGATTATATAGAAAAAATTCACATTATTTAGGACTTTCAAGCTCTTACAGAGTTCTTTTGTAAGCTTGTTTCTCTCACCAACAGAATGTTTTCCAATAAAAGATATTACCTCACCCATCTTGTCTCTCTAATAGAACAGACATATTTTCCACATATAGAAAGATGTAGATCTGATTCACAAGGCAAATGTACAGATTCTGATTTGACATGACCAAGATAATTCATGATATATTTGATTTACAGGGAATACAATATATAGTTCATAATTTGGGGTGAAAACATGTGACTTAGATTTTTGGGGGTAACAGTTTGCCCAATTTGACCTTCCATCTTCCAACCACATTTCAAGTTTGTTTAACTTGCAGCTTCCCCACCCATCTCTTTTCTAGATACTACTTGTGCAATGGGCAATTTACATAGCAAAGCAGGGTGTGACACTTGATTGGTAACTTGAAGTCCTTTTTAGCTAGGTTGGAATTGAGAAAAAGTATTTATCCATATGCATATTACAAGAGATCCTTGCCTAAGTGATTAGCAATACTAGTACTCGGCCATTTTAGTTTCTATTCTTAGGGATGGGAAGATCCAATCTTGGCTGATTGTGGGTCCTTAAGCAAAGTTTCTCATGTGATGTGAAGCATTTTCTTGCTGTCTTTATAGGTAGATCCTATTTTGGAAAAAAACAGAGGGGGATAGATTTTATCACTTTTTTGGTTTGTTTGTTTTTGGAAAGCCAGAAGGAATCATTAGTTATTAATAATTCAAGGCATACCTCTGGCAGACCTCATAAATTCCAATTAATATCAGATTTATGTGACTAGTGGACTGCTAGAGGGGAAGGTGAAAAAACCGTTTACAATCCTAGGCAGTAGTATGGCTGTTGGGAAAAGTGGACATGAGACCTGTAAAAAATCCATTTAGTGTGAAACAGATGGAGAAGAGTGAGAAATCCTAGAGCAGAAAGAGGTGAGGCCTGGAATCTGAGAGAAGTGATCTCAGCTGGAGTGAAAGAGGGTGCCTGAGTCTTGGATAATCAGACCAGGTGTACAGAAGTACATTGGAGAGACCACATTACTGGAGCAGAGGAAGCCTGAGGGGAGAGGAAACCTACAGAGAACAGCGAGACTCCTAAGGCAGAAAAATGCTTTTAGAGGGGATAATTGCTTTGTTAGTATTTACTTAGTATTTACTTTTCTGACTCTGAAGAGCTTTTCTTTGTTGGGGAAAAAAGCATGATACAAAGTTTTCATTTCTGTCAGGAAGAGATGCATATTTAGGCGTTTCAAAATGATACTTTCTACACTACAGAATGTAATCTGAACCATTCTAAATAGTCTCACTTGACAGTCATGCTTGATAAAGACAAAGAGACCATCTCTAATTGCTTTAGTTTTTTACTAATTATCTTATTATTAATATGAAAGCACTGTTATAGTTAATTTGAAAGATAAGCATAAAAAGAGTCCAAGAAGTCTTCTATTTTTTTCTTTCTTTTTCCTGAGTTGTTTTTTTTAAACCTTTTTTTTTTAAATCCAGCAATTGCTAAATGGACATTAGAACTTGGCTGATAGGAACTGTAAACATCAGCCTGAGAATGAGTAGTAAAAAATATGCTGTTGTAATATTTTTTATCCAGTGAGATTATTTTTTAGTGATAAAGTAAAACAGCTGGGACCTTTTAATCCAAATCAAAACCTTATCAGATTATTACTGCTGAGACGCCTCAGGGAATCATCCATTCTCACTATCTTGATATTGGTGATCCAGAGCTCTTGATACCAACTGTATTTGCAGTAACAATTAGCACTGGAATAATCCAGACTCCATAGACCAAGGATTTAAAGATTCAGCATGCTGCGCATGAAGTCAATTGCAAAACTTCTAGTGATTTCAATGAGAGTTTGGGTCCTAAAGGGTGGGATTTTCAAGAATCTAAATGATTTAGAGCACAATTTCCATTGACATTTAGAAGGACTTTGTATTCTGTAATCATAGGACTGTAGAGCTGGAAGGGACCTCAAGAGGTCCTGTAGTCCATCCCCCTGCACTGAAGCACATCACCCCTGGCAGGTGTTTGTTTAACCTGTTCTTAACAGTTTCCAGTGATGGGCATTCCACAACCTCCCATGATAACCATGTTTTAGTGCTTAACTATAGTTAAAAAGTTTCTCCTAAAATGTAACCTAAATCTCCTTTGTTGCAAACTAAGTCAATTTCTTCTTGTCCAGCCTGGAGTGGGCATGGGGAACAATTGATCACTGTCCTTTTTATAGCAGCCTTTTACACATTTGAAGACTGTTATCAAGTCCTCCCCTTAGACTTTCCTTGACTAAATATGCCCAGTTCTTCCAACCTTTTCCTAGGTCAAGTTTTCTAAACATTTTTTGTTGCTCTCCTCTAGAGTCTCTCCAATTTTTCTACATTTTTTCTGAAAGTGTGGTGCCCAGAACTAGACACTATATTCCAGCTGAGGGTTTACCAGTGCCAGATAGAGTGGGACAATTGCCTCCTATGTTTTGCATACAATACTTCTGTTAATACCTCCCAAAATATTTGCTTTTTTTCCAGCAGCATCACATTGTTGACTCATATTCAATTTGTGATCAACTATACCCTGCAGATGCTGTTCTGCAGTACTTCTGCCTAGTCAGTTATTCCCCATTTTATACTGGATTTTTTTCATTCCTGAGTGCAATACTTTGCACTTATCTTTTAGTTTCATGTTATTGGTTTCATACCAATTCTGCAATGTATCAAGATAATTTTTAACTCTAGTCCTGTCCTCCAAAGTGCTAGCAACCCCTCCCAGCTTGGAGTTATCAGCAAATTTTATATGTATCATTTAGGAGGTTTTGAAAACACTACCATAAGTACATTCAGTTAAGGAAACTGTGAAATCCTGACTCCAATGATCTCTTGGTATTGGAAGGACCCTTTGATTAAATTGGTTTTAAATAATCATTTACCATAAAGTCTAGTGTCTGGGTGGTGAAACCAGGGCTGGGATGCCTAAGGAGACTGCAGTTAGGACTTCTTGTTAACCAGTGTGGTAAGACAGAAGTTTACTTTTGTTACTGGTTTGGTATATTTTATGGAAGAATAATCATCAGTCCGGGGTGTGTCTGCCCTATTTCTCAGCAATTCATCCTGAATTTGAGCGTCCTCATTTGTGACCCACTGAGGCATGGTGACAAAGATGAAGAAACCTAAACTATTCCCTTTTCTCAAGGAGACCTTGATATGCAGCACTCTTCCCTGGATCCTGGCTCCAGCTAGCCTTCTTTCCTACACTGAGATCTGAGGGTCTGCACTCCCTCCCAGCCAGGCAGCAGCTGAGCTGGGCTCTCCCTTTTCAACCATCCCTCAAAGCTTGACACCTGCTTCCGCTGTTGCAGGGTGCAGCTGATTGGATTCCCAGCAGCCCATTCCCACTCATGTGGGGTTTGTACACTTCATCAAACACACCCCACCCAACCAAATTAACTGACACTGTAACACTGTACAACACCAAGTAGTGTTCCAATTTGATGGCATATTTATTTCATTCTGAAAATTGTTCTACTTTTATTTAGACATATGTTGGTTGCCTGCTATGGGCCAAACTCTGCCCTCATACCTGTGTGGAGCAACTATTGAAGACCTCTCTGGATGAGATGAGAGCTTGTGTTGGTTGTTACATTTAGATATATTTTTCATACTATGGGACATATTATTCATATGCATCAAGGGAGACTATCTTTTTGTATCAATGAGAGTTATGCCAGAGTATCAGAGGGACACTGGAATCCTTACATTTGGCCTACTGTAGTGTAGCTAAAAGCTTTTAATTAACAGTATATACTGGACCAAATTTGATTAACAGCTAGGATAACTTATTTTTAAAACCCTGACAGGATTGTGCGTTCTGATGCAAATGCACTAGAATGGTAGGATCATGATGATGGTTATAACAACCATAAGAACGGGCTGAATGGTGTGTTGTTTGTTCAAACTGAAAAGTACTGCACATACGTTACTCTACAAAAAGGTTGTAAGACACAGCAATACTATGTTGTTGGGGTTTTTTTCCAAAGAGATCTTTTAAAAATATTTTTAATTCATATTTGAAGTGATCTCTGAGCAGATGGAGAGTCTGTAAATGATTTTATGACAAGACTCAGGGGTTTCATCTAATTAAAAATGAAAGGTGAATACTATATGTAGCTGACTTTTTTTTATTTTTTGGTGAGCTGTTTTAATTTACTATCTGAATGTTTGGTACCTGCCTCCATAAAAGTAGAGTGATTATTTCAGGATAATCTTGATATACCTGCCAAACTGACTTAACTAATGAAGTCAGTTAGTTAACATTATAACCCTGTGGGAGCAGCACAGTGCCTGATGAGACCACACATTCCCTGCAAGTACATTGTGAGATCACACAGTTCTTGAGTTTAAAGGAACAGGAATCACGATGTAAACTGTGAATTTTTGACTGAGAAATAGTTAGGCAAAGTCAATGTTATACCACTGACCATGACTGCCATTGCCTAATTGATCTCTTGGTAAAACTACGTCTTGTTTCCAGTAGGATAGTGCACTTGTGTTACTTAGATCATGGTAGAAACGCACCTTTTTTTGGCTTTGAAGACAAAGCTATGGGGTGATTGTTTTTTTTTTTCCCTGAGCCAGCCTGTCCTATCCCAGAAGGACTTCTGCTCAAAGTCCCTCCTCTGTCCCAACAGTCCTATAAAGCTCTGTATTCTGAGGAGAGGATTTTCACTCTTCTGATGATGCATGATTGTTCCCTTACTTCCCAGTGTGGCCAGTAGTCTGTTCATTTCATGTGTGATAAGAAACATTGCTCGTTATTCATTCTGTTTGTGTGTTATAAGCCGCCACCCACCCTGTGTCTGTGTAGTCTCTTTAGATTGTAATCTTTTCAGGGCAGGGACTGACTAATACTCTGTGTATGTATAGGGCCTTGCAAAATAGGCCCCATTTTTGAGTGGTCCTTAGGCACTACAGTAATTTAACAGTAATAAACAACTTATTCTGGCATAGGTGAAAAGAACCCGTAAATCTAAGCAGACAACCTTTTAAAAAAAACAACAACATTGTATGAAAAGTGATGCCATTTCTGCTGTTCTAATGAAATTCCAAATTTATATCCTAGTAGGGGAAATTTTTATGAGAAATGTAATCTGGTAGTAACTCATAGTTGGGTGAGGTATGACTGTATAGATCAAACACTGTTAGCAAGAAAGATTGATTACTGTATAATTAGCGCCAGTTGATATGTGTAAAAAAAAAAACTATGGAAGAACCCAAGTAAGCATGCTGGCTGCAGGTGTAACACAATGTCAGAAAATAAAATTCTTCCCTAAATAAATATTAAGATTATCGCTATGTCAGATGGAGTATGGACTTTGGCGTTCCCATTCCCATGTCTGAAACCACAACCATAGTGATATAACTATCTTATATGACCATTGTCTTTCAAACCAATGGATGCCATTTCCTTGCATCATGCATCTTACCCTTATGGTTTTCAGTCATGACCTTACCATCATGGAGTCCTCATTTTCAGTATCCTGCTCAGTATAATGGTAGACATCTCAGACCCAGAGGTAAATCTTCTCCACCAGTGTAACTTCAAAGGGTGATGCATTCACCTCAAATGGAAGAGGTTGAATCAGGAGATCAAAAGTTGCAGAGTGATGGGCAGGATATTTTGTTCAGCAGGGGACTCCTTTGGCCTTTTCTTCATCTTCACCAGATGAAGAAGTCATCCCATCAATTTCATATATGGTGGATTATTTCAAGGCATTTCAGAACCTCCTTAAGAGAATGGCTGAAACCCTAGGAATACCAGTAGGAAAAGTTGTGTAAACTGTTTTGACATTTTATACCCTGTCATGCAGGAGCACTTAGTAATGCTGATTAATAAGGGTATGTTAGACCCAGACACAAATCTTCAGCAGACCCCTGCTTCCATTGCAATGTCCAAATTTACAGATCAGATACCAAGTCCCATCAGAGTAATTTTATACTCACCCTAACCTAGGGTCAGTGGTTGTGATGGATACAAATGAAAAATCAAGGCAATCTGGTTCTAGGCAAAGTATGCCCCAAGGAACAAAAGAAATTAGATATTTCTGTGGGGAGGAAAAATATTATCTAGCTAGTTTACAAGTCAAAATAGCTAACTATTGGGCTTTGCTAGCTAAGTATGACTGTCTTACAATGGGATAGTTTCCTAGTTCTTGGATAAACTTCTGGGGAACCTAAGTAACAGATCAAATATGTGTGTGCTGCGGGGAAATTAATTGCCAAAGTAACTTTTTCAGACAGCTCTATATCCTGCTGATACAGCTACAAGATCAAGGGCTACTTGTGTCACAATGAGGAGAGATTCTTCATTGGCTTTGTCTGATATCCCAAAAGAAGTATAGATGACAATAAAGGGCTTATCTTTTAAAGGACATAATTTGTAGCTCCAAGACTTCTGAGGCATTATAGGCACTGAAGGAATCGGGATCAATCCTTCAGTGTTTATGGTAGTATAAAATATCATATAGGAGGAAACAATTACAACCTCAAACAGTTAAGACAAAGATTATCCTCTTATTTTTACCATCAAAAATCTAACTCGTTCAGGAAGAAATCACACTATTGAAAAGTGTGCTTCTTTAACCATGATATTGCAGACTGGACCTAGCCAGAGACAGTAAATTTGATCCCCTGTATGAGGGTTCTGGACTAATCAGCAAGGTTCTCTACTTTGCCTTCCCCTCCTTTTGGTGGGTACCTTCTTGCTTTTCAAGGCTGCTTGGGCTCGAACGGTGGCTGGCTAGTGGGTCCTAGAAATCATTCAAGAAGGTTGTCACCCAATTTCAGAGTTTGCCTCCTCCCTACATCTAACCCTGTCCCTCTTCTGTGGTGATTCTCTGCTTCACCTGGCTCCATTAGAGATAGTGCTGTTTGCTTTCAGGGGAAAGGGTTCTATTTTCTATACTTCCTAATGCCAAAGAAGAGAGGTTGGAGGTGCTTAGAACTAGACTATCTGTTGCTTTTCTCTCTTTTTGTCTGCTATGCTAAGTCCCGAAGGCATGACAGCAATTCCCTCTGCTTTCAGCCAGTACAAAGTGTGTCTTACCAAGAAAGAGGTGGATGTGTCACAGTTAGAGGTTTGAATAGCATATTGCCAAGTCGGAAGCATTTTATAGAAAAATAAGTGGGTGGATAGTGAGGACATCGCGTATAAGGTTAAGAAAAGTGTAGTACCTACCTGAGGGTGGACAAAGCATCTTATCTTTATCACCATCTGTCACTTACTTTTTGATTTATTTAAATTAAATAAAATAGACCTATCCAAAAAACTCCGCCATCACTTACAATCATGTAGATTACATCAGGAGAATCAGGTTAGCCTACACCTCTTCACATCAGCTGGCAGTCCTCAAATGACAGACAATAAAAAATAAACCCACTGTAACCCATTACCCACTATAACTATTAAAAGACAGCTTTTATAAATGTATTGTCTTCTAGCAATTTAAATGCCACCTTTGATATGAGCCTTTGTATACATACAATTCACTGAATGGCACCACACACACAGTGATAACCAGAATGGTTTTTTTTGGATACCAATGGCCTAACATGTCTCAGGCTAGCAGTACAAAAATTTGGTTTTTAATCCCAAACCAGCTGCTTTTGCAATGTGTATATTTACTGTGCAATAATAGCAAACATACTAGGAAAAAAACATTTTCCCCCTCAATATCTTGAGCTGCAAGGAAAGGAAAAGTTCAGTTCTACAGGCCCGATCCTTTGAAGTCAGTGGAACGGAGCCAATGTACACCTGCTGAGAAGGGTTTACAATCTCTTAAAAATGAAGTACAGTGTTCAGAGGGGGTTTATAGACACTGTTCTATTAGATGTCTGGTCATTACTGTAGAGGATATGTCAGAATAAAATCATAATTCCAAGAATATCTGTTGTTGGACAGTTTAGAAACAAGCAAAAATGTGATACATCATGTTGGGTCTGGGTTATTTTGTTGGTTGTGTTGTTGCCATCTGCCCAGCACTGCAACTTATAACCTCGGACTCACTGAAAGATTGTTTTTATGGCTTTCTTTTATGGAGGTGTTTGTGTTTAGAGTCTTCACTGGCCTCCCGAGAAATGAAATTTCTTTCCCTGTGTTCTGTCCTGCAGAAACTTGAGTTGTTTAACATTTTATCTTGGTTTAATTTGGGTCATATTGCAACACAATGGCTGGACTCTATGAAGAATTCCATTAGGCCAGAAATGTATTGTAACAACGACAAAAAAGAATTAATATTAGATAATAGTGCTAAGATTTTTAATTTTTTTATAAAAGAAAAGATACTAAAGGGTTTTAAGGCACAATCAGGTAGACTCTTACACACAACTAGTTCTTCTGATATCAAGACTGCACACATGAGAGAGGGCATGTAAGACCAGGCTCAGAGTTTGCTTCAGTGAAATCTCACAATATGAAGCCCAGAATTTTATTATTTATTGTGATTTGGCTAATGGGATTTACAACACATGATCCTACCTGCAAGAATTTGACATAAAGAAACATAGTAAGAGCTGTCTGAGACATATGAAATGCACTGTGGCTGCTGGTAAAATCATATTATTAATGGTTTAATTTCTTATATTTTGCACAGGATTCAAGGTTCCAATTAAAACCCTGTTTGGGCCATTGCTTTGCCTTCCAGTTCTTAATCTTTCCTGAAAGCCTCATCACTTATCTAAAACAAAAGAAGAATGAGGTAAGGCGAGAAAGTAATGAAATGCAGCATAACACATCTGTCAAAGGAGCAGAAAGTAGCTTTAAAAAAAATCCAGGATCAGTGACATTCAGAAATTATTTGTTGAGCACTAAATGCTTTCATGTGAGGCATCTTAATTCCAAGGGGGTCCATGTCTAAATTATGAGTCTAACATACACTGGGGGTTTTGTTGCCTGTGTTAGAGAGTTTTACAGTTGAAGTAGCCATGGGGTATAAATAACTGATGCCAGTACTGTGAGTGATAATCTGTATTGCTAAACAATCTCCTACTTTGTAGAATGCAACCCTTTAAGAGATTCTTTGACATTTTGGAGCTGAAATTATGAATACAATTAACATTTTTAAAAGTTCTTTAATATCCATTTTTTATAATGTTAGATTTATATTCTCCAGATACAGGCAGTCCTCGGACTTATGACACAATTGGTTCCTGAAAATTGCATCATAAGTTGCAACATCGTAACTTGGAACCACAGTACGCTCCACTGTGGGACCGAGAGTCGTAAAGTCGAAACTAATTGTCATAAGTTGAATCAGGGTGTCAATTCAGAAACATTGTAAGAGCCGTTCATCATAAGCTGAACATCGTAAAGTCAATGTATTAAAAGACCTAACCTAATTCATCATGCAGAGGTCTGATACCCTTTAATTCTTTACTGTTGATAATACATCTTTTTGAAATTCTTGTGCTTGACACTTCATTGCTATGTTGTCACGCTGTATTGCATTACTATATTCGATGGCAGATGGAACTAAGGGTGACCTAGACAGAGGAAACACCAGTCCATGAATTTAAGGCATGTGTAGAAAATATGTCTGGACAGTCAATTGAAACGATCCTAATTTGTTTTCACTCTGTAATATCTGGAGAGTTTAGGGAGGGAAGGTTCAGGGAGGGTTGAGGAAAAAGTTAAATTTCTTCCTTTGCTCCTACCAGCCTTTTATTGTATATGAGTATTTTAAAAGGCTTATATATTAGTTTAATGATAAGAAAAAGGAGAGGTATAGCCACGGGTACTTAGTTACGTCTTATAGGCATCAGTTATTCCATATCTGACCTTTCAACCCGTTGCATCTTCACTTTATCTAAGGGCCAGATTCTTCTCTGTTACTGCAATGGAAATCAAGACTATCTTCAAACTTCCATTGAATTCAATAGAGATGTTCTGGAACTATACTGGTACAAATAACAAAGATTGGTTTTAAATGGGAGAGTTGCTTCCATTTCAATAACAGATATTACAAAATTCTGCTCCCAGATATACTCCTGGAACCCCAGTGGTGTAATCAAGGGCAGTATTTGGCTCATACTACTTACAGTTTCCCTTTTTGATATTCCTCTTTATTTCCCTGCCTATACATCATCCAGCATTAACGTTATTCGTATTAATACATGGGACATCAGAGGAAGTTTTCAGGGCCATTTGCTAGGAGCAGCTTTGAGCCATCTCCTCTGATGGTTATGTGCTGCAATGGTAAGTATTGTTTGTTTGCCTTGGTATTCACTTAAATCCACTTTTTGTTATGATGTTGACTTGTCTACTTGATGATATTTACAATAGATTATGATTCTCCTTCATGATGGCGATAATGCATTATGTTTACTTAACAACTGAAGTCTAATATTTATCCATAGAATAGGAGCAGCATAGATAACCACAATTTTTTTCAAATGTCGGTTTGATAATTACCACGCAGATGCAAAATATGGCTATGTTTGTGTAAATTTCTGAAACAATAACTTGATATTTGTGTTGCTGCTGTAATGGTCCTAATAATTTCATTAAGTGTCAACAGTGCTTTTTGTAAACCTCCATTTTTTAGTGTTTTCCTAATTCATCCCCAAAAGAACAAGGCCTCACTCTGGGCTGACATTTGATGTACAATACATCATCCGTGACTAAGTTATATTACACATTCTGAAAAGGAAAAATTATCTTCAGCTCCAGGAGAAAAAATACTAACTATCTACTCATGCGGTATAAAGGAGGAATAATTGCGATGAAGTCAGAGGAGTTATACCTCTGATAAATCAGTGGAAGTGAGATGAGAAAAAGACCTAGTAAGCAGAAGTTTGTTTTCAGAAGCAACCATTGCTGTAACTATGGTGACCATATATCCTGTTTTAGCCAAGACAGTCCTTTTTTTAAGCCCTGTGCTGGCCATCCTTAATTATTTTTTTTTTCAAAACCTGGGCTTTTGTCTCGTTTGCTCTTGCCAAACAAGAGTCAGCAAGAGCAAACGGGACAAATGCTCTGTTTTGCCAAGAAAACTACAGTGCAACCCCTCAAGTTGGATGGACAGCCGTGGGGCTTGGGCCGGGCCTGTGAATGGGGAGAACTGAGGGGCCTTGGGCTGGCCCCATGCGGGCAGGGAAGAGAGGAGGGCCTCAGGCTGGCCCTGCACAGTGTGGGGGAGGGGCTTGGGCCAGCCCTGTGCGGTGTCCAGTTTTCCCTTGGGGAAAATATGGTCACCCTAGCTATAACCCTCCTGTGATGGGTTGAACTGCTCTTTCAGGGTGCCACTGGATGTTCTGCAGTCCCACTGATCCTGCCTGTACTACCAGGCTGGGTTTCTTTTATTCTGTTCTGTGGTGACAAGCCCTCAAGCCCCTTTCCAGTACACTCAGAGGCAGGAACATGCCCAGCTGTAGAATCACAGAGAGTCTGCAATTAGCTTTCTGTGGGCGGGTCCAGGTAGGGGAATGCCCAGCTCTCCTGTGCACATACCCTCTGGAGTGTAAACCCAAAATAATAATGTCTTGCACTATATAGAGATCTATATTGCATAAGCTCATAAAAATTGCTCCCTCCCTCAATCTGGAGCAAGATATGCATAGCTCTTTGCACCCCCTCCCCGCCCCAGTTATGAATGGCACAAACTGGGTTTTGGTATAAACAAGAAATAAGTTTATTAACTACAAAAGGTAAATATTAAGTGATTATAAGGGATAGCAAACAGAACAAAGCAGATTATTGAGCAAATAAAACAAAACACACAACCTAAGCTTAATTCTAAATGTAGGCAGGTTGCGGCGTTTCTGCAGCTTATAGTTCCAGTTATTGTTCTTTACAGACTTCTCTCAGTCTAGACTCAGTCCTTGCCTTTCCCCAGTGTAGTTCCCTTGTCTCTTCAGGTGCTTTCAGCAGTCTTCCTCCTTGGGCGGGGAGGCAATGGAGAAGAGCACTGATTGACTCTATTCCCCAGCCTTAAGTAGGATTCACATAAGGCAGGAATCCTTTGTTTCCAGTGGAAAAATACCAGCAGTGTCCAAGGTGGTACTCTGTACCAGTGACCTCATCAGATGACCCTGCAGTGTCAAAGCAACATCCCAGGAAGCTCCTCAGGATGGTGGGAGATTAGTATCTAAGTTCTATTGTCCTTCTTAAATGGCTTATTCATGCTAATTGCCTACAGTCTGATGGGCGTTCCCCCAAGTATACAAAGTTGTACATAGTCAATCTTCCTAACTTCAGATACAGAAATGATACATGTATACAGTGGTGAGCTGGAGCCGGTTCGCTGGAACCGGTTGTTAAATTTAGAAAACATTTTAGAACCACGCGGGACAACTGATTCTAAAAGGGCTTCTAAATTTAACAACCGGCCAAAAGTGGCGCCTTAGGTGCCACCTCTGTGGGTGCTCCGGGGCTGGAGCACTGATGGGGAAAATTTGGTGGGTGCACCCACCGGCAGCTCCTCACCCGGCCCCAGCTCACCTCCTCTCCGCCTCCTCCCCTGAACGCGTCGCCATGCTCTGCTCCGCCGCCCCACCCACCCCGGCTTCCCGCGAATCAGCTGTTATGGCTCTTTGGGGCGGGGTGCAGTGGGTACCCACTATGGTGGCCCATGAGACTGTCCTGCCCAGTTCTGGGGGCAGTCGGGGATGGGGGGTGGATGGAGCAGGGGTCCCAGCGGGGGGCGTCAAGGAACATGAGGGGGGGGTGTATGGGCAGGAGTCCTGGGGGGCTGGGGCGGTCCACGACCCCCTTGTGGGGTAAGGAGGGAACCAGTTGTTAAGATTTTGGCAGCTCATCACTGCATGTATACAAATTGGATAATCACATTCAGCAAATCATAACCTTTCCAATGATACCTTACATGACCCATCTTGCATAAAATAGATCTTAGTTATGCCATACTTATATCATAACAATATTTTTTATGAAGAATATGGGGTGTCACAACCCCAAAGTCATTTTTTCTTGTAATGAATGCTTGCACATGAATAGTACATGATGGTGGTGGTGTTTGTTGTTTGTATTACCGTTGTGACTTGGAGCCCTACTCATGGACAACAGATTGGTAACACATAATATATGTCCCATTATACACTCCACACACACTTTTAATGATGACCACGGGGTATCTACACACGTGGTCTCCCATAAAAATTTGACTTGTATAACAAATTTACCTGAATATTAGAAGTACTCTAGGACTATCCTATGATTGGTATAGAAAATTTGAGTAACGTATGAAAATACTATTTTGGGTGTATTTAAGGTTGCTATAATATAGTCATTATCATCTAGCACATCCTCTGTGACCTGCACAGAGGCCTCATGGTACCTGATTCTAGTCACACCTCTTAAATTAAGAGTGACTCAGTATAGGTCTAAGAAGTTAGGCTAGTAGCATTTCAGAGCCTTAATTGATGACAGCCATAAAAATCTGAGATGAAACTAATTCTCTTGGTTTTTTATCATTACAAATTTTAACATCAAAACCTGCCAGTTACTGTAATGTCTTCACTTCAAAATTTGTTTTTCTGAGGTATTCCAATAATTTTACAAATATAATTCTAGAAATTAACTGTTAACTGCATAATTTCCTTCTCATGAATAGTGTGGATCACTTATTGATACTCAGTAAATCCACTTTTTGTTTCAGTGCAAACATTTCTATTGTGCTTCTGTAAGTAAGTATATCCACGTTTTTGTAAAGCTTCTTTCTGTGAAGGATGAGAAAATACAGAAGATATTTTCCCCTATCTGTCTGATTTTTTTTTGTAAGTTGACATCAAAATCAGAGACAAAGACCTTTAGAACAATAGGAAAGTTTGTTTTCTTTTAACAGGCTAAAAGATTCCTGTTTAAAATCTTTTGGGCATTGACGGGTCATTTGTTTGACGGGCAGATATGTTTCATGGTTTGTTATATTGGCAGTAGTGTGTTTAAGATACAGATAGATAAATATTCATATTCATTTTACTTATGAGATAGCTTGTTGATGTGCACTAAGGACAATAAGCTATTATGTCATGGATGAGAGATCTTGATTCAAGTGTTCAGTGTACAATTTCTGCAGGGCTGAAGGCTTCAGTGATTCTCGTCTTTTCAATGTACAAATCCTTTGTTTGAATATAAACTTTGATTACGATAGCTTAATCTTTATCTATTAATTGTTAGGTGTACTAATTGCATGATTATACAACACCATTATGAGTAATGTTTTCTGCTGCTTTCTTATTTACTCCCTTTATTTGGTGCAATCAGAAAAAATGTTCTGTAGTCAAAGTCCTTTAAGAGATACATGCATGCATTCACTGGACGTGGCTAATACCTAATGCAAAAGAGCTTTAATGGGGTTACAGCCCTTCAAAATGAAGTGTGGTTTGTTCATTTTTTCAAAAGATTCATGTGGGTTTGCCAACAAAAAAAATCTAGTGTGTGGTGTACTTTTCCCATTTTAGATACAGTACTATTTAAAATGCTTGAGGGTTCTCAATATAGTCAGAGGTTCGCTCTAAGGATTTTATACATTCATTTCTGGCTGGGGCTCACATCAAAGATTTTCTAGTAATATTTCCATGATGAAGTAGGAGTCAGGCTGCTGGAAATGGCTATGCAATCAATGAAAAATACTTTGTAACAATAGTGTTCTTTGTGCTTTCATTTGAGGATTCAAAAGCAATTTACAAATATTAATAGTCATATAAAAATCTTGTGACACTAGATCAGTATTAATGTCCCATTTTAAAGGCTAGTAAAATAAGGAACAATATAGTTACCAATACTTACTGTCTGAAAACTACCCACTAACTTTGCATGCTTCCATTTCTGTGTGCCAGCACACCTGGAAAGATCTACAGTTTCATCTTCAAAAATGCTGAACTGCAGTTCCTGCTGAAGTCCATAATTACAGTCCACTTTTTGAGAATTTGGAGAAGCTTGACTCCTGAACCTAAACTTCAGGGCTGTGGTCTCTCTCTGTCTAATTTTTGATTAAACTCAACCTAAAAATCAAACTCCAAAGAATAAGAATATTATGCAGACAGTAATTGTAAAGAAGAAATAGGGTTCACTGACTTTCGTGTGGCCCAAATCAACTTTCCAACAGCTATATCCACCTTACTCCACAGGTACACATGAAATATATTCATTAAAACATACTATGTTCAATATAAAGTCTGTTTTTTGTGCTAGAGAAAAGCCAGATCACCAACTATGTATTTAAGGGCAAAGAAAGAACAGCCATCTAATCAAAACCCAGGAGGCAAAGCATTTGATAGAGGTTTTCAGCAAGCTCTTTTTTATTCTGAATCAAATACACTTAGTACAGTGTATCTCATTAAACTTCATAAAGTGATTGTTCAAATTTTCCAGTCAGTTCTGTACCTTTATAATAAACTTCCTTGCTGTATTTACAGTACATTTAAACACTTTCAGCTATGAACGGTGTTTGAGACATGGAAAGAGGTTAGAGTATTAAGTTATCTAGCACCAGAAAGAGCCCTACAAATTATTTTGCTCATGTCTCAACTAATTTGTCACAGTGTAATTTGGTACCAACTTTTAGAAGCAATAGTTTCACAAATGCTAATAATGGATTTGGTATCAATTCCAAAATATGTGATTGCCAGGACCTCAAAGTAGATAACTGTGAGCTTGATACTGTACTCTTTACTCAGACAAAACTCCAGCTATGAATGGGAGTACATAGTGCCATGCTGATAGAGAGATCTTTTAAAAAATGTTCACTAATATGAACATCAAACTAAAACGGCTTAACTCTTGAATCTGCTCTCAGATATTTTTGATTTAATTTCTTAAACAAAATGCTCTGTTTTTAAAGGGGAGTAAAGAGCATTTCCTGGAGATAACTTGTACCATCAATCAGTGAAGTGTCATTTCTTTAATTATGTACATAAAATATAAAACTAGGAGTTACTGTATAATTCCAACTGTGTGTGTTTTTTCAGTCAGTCACCATGGAGATAGCTTCCTGCAATTTTCCAAAGTTCTGTCCCTTCAGATAAATGCACCTTTACACAATTCAAATGATTTCATGATATTTAAAGTCTCCTTTAGAAATCTGATGTGTTAGCTTAACCTAATAATCTATTTGTGTTCAGTGTAGCAAAATCGCATACTTAGCAGATTTCAGAGTAACAGCCGTGTTAGTCTGTATTCGCAAAAAGAAAAGGAGTACTTGTGGCACCTTAGAGACTAACCAATTTATTAGAGCATAAGCTTTCGTGAGCTACAGCTCACTTCATCAGATGCATATCGTGGAAACTGCAGCAGACTTTATATATACAGAGAGAATATGAACCAATACCTCCTCCCACCCCACTGTCCTGCTGGTAATAGCTTATCTAAAGTGATCATCAGGTGGGCCATTTCCAGCACAAATCCAGGTTTTCTCACCCTCCACCCCCCCACACAAATTCACTCTCCTGCTGGTGATAGCCCATCCAAAGTGACAACTCTTTACACAATGTGCATGACAATCAAGTTGGGCTATTTCCTGCACAAATCCAGGTTCTCTCACATCCCCCCCACCCCCATACACACACAAACTCACTCTCCTGCTGGTAATAGCTCATCCAAACTGACCACTCTTCAAGTTTAAATCCAAGTTAAACCAGAACATCTGGGGGGGGGGGGTAGGAAAAAACAAGAGGAAACCGGCTACCCTGCATAATGACTTAGCCACTCCAAGTCTCTATTTAAGCCTAAATTAATAGCAGAGCTGTTGCAGCCCTCTTCCAATATGTTTTGTAAATCAGTGACTCAGTAATAGACACAGGAGACAAAACTAATCCACCAGAAAAGCTCAAAGTTAAAAATACCAATAGATGTTTCCTGTATATATTTTTATTGTGTTGACCTTAACTTATTATATACTGATAATAAAGTCTTATAGCAATCTTCTGAGACTAGATCCGTATTAACAACCCACTTGAAAGACTAGTAAAGTGAGGAACAAATTAGTTACAGCCACATTGTGAAAGCTACCCACTAATCTTGTTACATCATACTGATTGTTATATACCATGGCTAATACATGCTTTTACTAGCATTAGATGCTTAAGACACCATAAGTAACCAGCATCACATTGTGTCTTCTCTTTGCCATTGCTGGCACCAGGAAGTCAATACCTTATGAAATGTGTAACTCCCTTCTGAATCTAGAACACTTATAAAATGGCACAGAGCTCTTCTTCAGGTCTGTGTAAACTTAAAAGCTTGTCTCTCTCGCCAGCAGAAGTTGGTCCAATAATAGATATTACCTCACCCACCTTGTGTCTCTAATATCCTGCAACCAACATGGCTCTAATGTCATGCATACATTTTACTTACACTTTAAAAAAACATGTATTTTCCTCTCTGAGCATCAATATTTTACATATGCAGGAGATGAATAGTGACTAGGGCAGCAACCAACTGTTCACCAGAGATTTGAACGCTGGTGTTGAAAGCTCTGTAAGCTTGCTTGGAAAAAAAAATTCAACACTTCATTGTGAGCCCAAAAGGATGACAGTTAAGAGGAAGGCTGGAAATACCAAGTCACTAGAGGAATTCAGGTCTCTGTAAGCACAAGAGGTCTGAACAAGACTGCAGTATCAAGAAATTGCTCAAAAATCAGGGAGGTGGGGTGCATGCACCAATTGCATGTCAGAGTGAGGGAGGTGAAATGGTATCCTGGAATAAGAATAGACGCTAACTATATATCAATATTACATGCTCTTATCAAAAGACTTTAGCAAGTTTCATTTTACTTAAGACTATGTCTACAAGTAATATTTTAATACCTTTTTATTACCTGGCTATTTGATTTTTTGCTAGCAGCCATGGAGGAAGGTAATTGGAAACCTAATGGTAAATAGAAGATCTGAGAGTAGAACTGGACGAAGGTTAACTAAAAGATGATTTCTTTTTCTTTCTGTCTCCTTCTTTGACATCTACTTGGGCACATTTCTTCAGTTTTAGCAATCTCTACTCCCCCACCCCCGCCGCCCAGTATATAAATAAATCTGGAGATTGTTTTATAATAGTCATTGACTTTGGTTTCAGGATTAACTTTTTACCTCTGGAGAGCTAGGATAAAATCCCATTTAAGTATGCTGTTCTCATCATAATCCCTAGTAGACATTTGTCCACATCTTAAAATCACCAACAAAGAAATCTCAGTGTAATAATCTTCTTCTACTCAAGAGAAGCCCAGGACTGAAATAGTAAGGGGTGCGGCAGATCAGGATTGAGCTGGGCGGGAAAGTGTGAACAGTGGGTATCCTTCATGATATACTCGTCTCATGTACATGAGGGCTAAATTCACACCCAAATATACAGAATATACAAATATAAAGCCATGACATATGCAAGACAAATCTTTGTAAACACAGATTTAAAACAACATGGTTAAGCTCTTAATTTAATTACTGGGCGTTTATTTTGATTTGTATCTGAAACACAGCAGGAAGAGGACAGAGATTGCGTGCACTGGAACAAAAATAGCTCATTTAAATGCACAATATTTTCCATTAAACTGTCCCTTAGGCTTACAAGCCTAGAAAGGGTCGTTTTCCCTCCCCCTCACTGCCATTTTTTTTTTACTTAATTTCAGTATGAAACAGGAAGCTTGGATCAAGATCATAACACATGATATTTCCAACTATTTAAATACATTGTCATTTATAGGTATTATTGCCTCTTATTATATCATCACTAGCAAAATAAGGTGCTATGTTAACTAGGCATGACACAGACACAGTATCAAACGCCGGGGACCTTCCCCCCGCCCTTGTCATTTAACTGGGGTGTATGAGTCCACACGCATCCCCTCACCTAGTTGCCCGGGCCAGTTTTAATCTCCTGTTTGAACTCCTACAACTGGAGAGTTCTGCTGATTTTCATTTCTGAATGATCAGTGATTTGGAAACTGAATATACACTCAGCAAAAAAAGAGATCGTAAAACAAATGTGCCAGCATTGTGTGCTGTTTTTGAGAGGTCATCAAGGTGTTCTACAATGAAAATTCTTTGATAATTATGCAGTTAGGAATTGTGTTTTGTTTTGTTTTTCCTTGAAATAATTTTATTGATTGCTATTTTCATAGCATGTGGATCAAATTGCCATTTTTTTCTTTCTCTGAGTTTAGTATTTTGTTGTTTTGCACACATATCCATATTTCTACATTTCATGCAGGAGAGAGTCCAAAAGGTTACATAGATGTATTGAATAAATTTCAGTTTTAAGTCTGTGAGTGATTTATTATACCACTGTACACTTTGTTGCATCTCTTTTCACTAATGTGATTTCTCAGGCCTTTGCATCATGTAACAGTTTCACTAGTTAATCCATTGTGATTTTAACTGGCAGAAAACATCAAATTAGTGGTATTAAATTTTTTCTTAGTCAGCAAAGCAGAAAGTTAATTTTAGTGTTTATTTAGGTATCCATTGATCTATCTGTTGGTGCAGAAATGCCAATAACTTTGTTTATAGTTTTTAAAAAATATTTAAAAAAAAATCTATTGAAGCCAGAAGAATACTTGTCTGAGGGAGTGAATCATTCCTGGGAAAAATAGCTTGCATTTTACTTTTGGTCATTGTTTTGTGTGATTGTTTTGCATATTAAATGCTCCAAAGTTGAGTTAGAGTTTTGTTAAAATAGAGGCCTCCATAACTGTTCTCGCAATATATGCGGGTGCGTGCAAAACCCTGCATTTGTATACTCAGACTGAGCAACCATGTAGCATCTTTGCCCACACCAGTGAGTAAGCCTGAAACTACTGCCTGCACAATTCGGAAGCTCCTCTCAAAATTAGAATATGGAAGAAGTTCGGGGCGGTGGGGGGGAATGTTATGTATTTCTATATTATCCACTACCTACAACACTTTACAATGGGATGCATTAGTTTTTAATAATTCATGCAGAGTTCAGTCTGGGTAATTTATTAATATGGCATCATCAGTTATTTCTCCATTGAACTTATAATTCTGTTTTATGGTTGTATTTGAAAGTAGTGGTGAAATCTTGTTGTACCCCTTGGCATTTTAAGTACTATATAAAGATGTGTATGCAGTACAAAAACTTCAGTCTGAGATTCAGAGTAGAGCTGTTTTTCACTGGAAAATGCTGGTTTTGTCAAAACTTTTTGCAGGGATGCATCGGATTCAACAAAACTTTTGTCAATAAAGGTATCTTGTGTGGTGAGACAGACTCGCCCTAGAAATAGCCTGGTGATCAAGTCACTCCACTGAGGTGTGAGAGACATAGGTTCAAATCTCTGCTCTACCTGATCCATATCAGGGATCCACATCCCAGATGAGTGCCATAATCAGTGGGTTTATAGAGTCAGTCTCTATCCCAATGAATATATAATAACTTGTACAAAGTGGGACACCTCTAACAGGAGAGACTAAGCCTCCCTCACCACCTCCCCCACAGAATAGACAATAGCCTGTTCATTAGGGCAGTCATGTGGGAGGCCCAGCTTCAAGTCCCTGGTCTGAATCAGGCAAAGTAGGAATTTGAATTTGCATCTCCCACATCCCAGGTGAGAGTCCTGACCACAGGCTATTGGGATGCGGGTTTCTCTTCTCACTTTTTGTTGAAAAACTTAAAGGTCTCAGGTTTGTCCAAGTATGAAATGGGAAACTGTTAGAAATCCATGAGAAGTTTTGTGAACAGGAAAACCATTTCCTGCCCAGCTATAATGTGAAGTAACACTCTATGGGTTTAGGGTTGCCAGCTCTCCCGGATTGTCCTGGAGTCTTCAGAATTAAAAATTTAATCTTTAATTACAGATAATGTCATGTAACGAAACCTACAGGAATTCATCCAGCCAAAGCTGATAATCCTATATGGGCTTGTCTACTCAGGAAGTTAGTGGAAAGTAAGTTAGGGTGCAAATTTAAAGTGCAATAGCTATTCCTCACGAATTCCCTGTGTGGACACTCCTACTGAGCATTAAAAGTGCTTTTTATAATCAAATGTCGGCTTACTCTGTGTTAACTATGGGCTTGTCTTCACAGGAAATTATGATCTGTCGACAAATTTCTTTCATATACCATCACTGATCTTTAGTTCTGTTTCCTAATCCCTGTGTATCTATTTCATATTTTCTGTGCATCTATCCCAATAACTAGTATATCAATTCTGTGTTCAACTCAGTAATACAATCACCTTATGCTGAATATCTGGTACCTGGAATAAGTTTATACAGTATCCAAATCTAAGTGTGTCAGTATATAGAACACTAAAGATAGTTCCATCCTAAACTATCCAAGATTTTGGCCTTTAGTAGTGTTGCTATAATCTGGTCAGTTGACCATTTTTGTATTTATAAAATCAATAAAAAGTTTGATGTACAGTGGTCATCATTAAAATGACAGCATTTGCTAACAGGATATCTGTTTTACCACTTTTTACCCCAGATTTGCACAGGACATAATTATGATAAAGCTGTGGTATCAGTTCCTGAATGCTGACTTTATAATGGTGACCTCTGTTGTATTTCTGGTGGAATGGGTCTAATAGCATCCTAGTATTTTACAGTTAATTTCAAGTGATTTTTTTATTGGGGTTTATTTGTTTTTGTTCCTTCTTGCAGTAGGTTTTGCGGGCTGTCATAGTCTGATAGTGACCTTTGAAGCCATTTGCTATGGAACAACAAATCTTGATGTTCCCAGAAAAAAGTCAATATCTGCTTATTGTTGTTGCTAAGGGGGGTTAGAATTACTGTTCATATAAAACTTGAACTCTTATTTCTCTGACCATTTTTAAAAAAACAATCCATCGTATAGTGACACTTTACCAATATTGTCATTTCATTTAAACATGCTGTACTTAGTGAATTTAAAAAGCATATAAAAATAGAGCTGCTATAAAGCCACAACCCCACACTGGGCCACTACGGTTTGGATTTCGTTAACCATGTGCTGCCTAATGTCCCCTACAGATCCAGGGAGTGAAGTGGAGTATCACCAGAACAGGATCTGCTCCCTTTTATTGCCCTTCCTTGCATTCTTAGGAGAAGCTAGTACAAGGAGTTCCATTGCATTCCCTTACTCAAAGCCTAAAGCACAATGAGGCCACTGAATAAACCAACCAAACTCTTTTTTCTGGTGAGGTTTTCCTCCTGTCTGTCTGTGTATTTGTCCCTGGCAAAAATGCACCATTTTTGCAAGCTTGTATGTAGGTTAAGAACTAGGAAACTAACCTGATCCAACACTTGCTCTGGTGTTTCTTAAGGGCTCAGTCCCGTAATCTGATAAATTAGTGTGTTTTGCCAAGAGTCCTTTTAAAATTAGATATGTGCTTTAATATAAAAGTTTAATGCTGTCAATTTGAAATTGTCTTGAACTCCTGGGTTGCAAAAGACCTCGCATTGCATGCCCATGGCCTGATCCTTCTCACATTCAAAGCAATTGGACTTTAACATTGACTTGAATAAGGAGCAAGACCAGATGTGAACTTAGAGTCTGTGGTCTTCCATGCTCTGTTACTATCTTGATCTCATTCACTTAAGTGATCTCTTGTTGCTGCATTTGAAGCTTTCAAAGTTTTGTTTCTGATTTAACATTTTCTGACATGCTAATAATTCTCAGTCATATGACCCCTAAGGGATTTCAATATAAAGCCACAATGAAGAAGGAAAATTCTTAAGACCTTTATCTTGCAAAAATTGAATCATGAAAAGTCCCACCAAGGCAATGGAACTACTCACATGCATATGGTTAAGCTAATGCATAAGTGTTTGCAGGATTGGGGCCTTAGTTTGTTGTCTGGGATCCATCACACCTAATAAAGTGATAGCACTATAACTTATTTTGTAAGATGTGTGAGGCCTGCATGCTACCACTGGTACAATCATTGTTAATCAAGTTTGGAAACTCTCATACTCCTACTCCAATAGACAGAGATGCTTCTTAAGGTATGAAAAAATCCTTTTCTGTGTCCTTGAGTCATCCAACTTAGCACTGACACAGAGTGTGCTCTTACTTAAAGGTTTCTGAATGAAATCTTGTGCTTCAGGCGTGAAGATTATAATATTTCTCCAGGTACAATTACCTAGGAAAGACTAAGCACATTCTGTGATGTTTTTTTCTTAAAAAAAAACAAAAACAAACCATTATGAACAAGGTATGCGAACACAAAGCTGCAGCATTTCATTCTGATGAAATGTATTCCAGTGAAGGGCACTAATATTGCATCCAGATTGTATTTCATTGTGTTACTTTTTGCAAACAGAATATTCTTAAGGGAGTTTATTATTTATAGTTTTATTTTAAAAGAAAAGTAATCAGAGGAAAATAACATTTTATAAATAGTAACTGAAAGAGAACAGAGCATTTGGATTGTTGACTTTTCTTAATATCCTTGTGAGAACGTAATCTTTCGCTCTTTTTAGTGCTTCCCTTTTAGGGGGAATAGTTATTTTTTCAGAGTGTTACAGTAGCTAGGATATATCACACAACACTGGTTATATTGGTACCATTTTTTCTTGTGTTCTCTGGGGAGAATAAGAGGCAGCGAGAGTAAGGCTTCTCTGTCAAAGACAAAGTATGAAAATAAATGTTATACAAGCCTTTTCTGAAACTGTAAGTTTATGTGATGGAGTGAAATAGAGTGAAAATCTGTCACAATCAATGTTACTCAAATGTGTGTCAATTTTCTGGTTTAGACCTGATCCTGTGAGGTACCAAGAGTCTCTCTTTTGAAGGTGATAAGCATCTTTAGCTACTGTTGACTTCAGCGGTAGTTGAAGACAAACAGCACTTCTCAGCATAGGACTTGCAGCCAGATATTGCCTAGAAAATGAAGCAGGAAGCTAAGTTTTGACTCTTTGCTTGCTTGGGATGGGGGTTTCACTCTCAAATCTAATGTGTTCAGACAAGTGAATATCAGTGCTGACAAGATAGGGAAGGAGGTTACTGTTGAGGGGACAACAAGGTGGATGACTCAACTGATAAAATGGTCATCAGGGTTCCCCTGAAAAGAGTTATTCCATTTTTGTCTTAAATATTATATTTGTAGTCCAAAATGTCTCCGTCAAGGAAGGCATTGTTAAAGAAAAACATCTCAACCATCCCTAAAGGAGAGAAGCTGGAGTCAAAATGTCCACATTACATGCAGTATGGAACTTTACAATGTTAGAGTATGCCATGGTGGTGGCCTTTTGGATCAAGCCCTTGGCTTATTGAGTAAGGACCCTGTATCTTTGAACAGGAAAAGCCTGAATTGGAATGACGACAATGCCTCTTCCTGATGTTCTTGCACAGCTGAAGTGTTTGAAAATGTTTATGTTCAAAATGCAGTTGCTGAGTTTTCACACAGTTTTTGCTTGGATGCAAAATGTCTGATATCAGACCAGAAAGTCTTTTTTCCCATCAAATTTATGTAATTTAAAAAAATGCTTTCTCCAACCATGAAAACTTTTTTTTTTTTTTTTTTTTGCCCAGTGCATAAACTAAGCAAGGACCCTGAACAAGACTGTCCAAGGAAATTGCATGTGTGTGTGCATGCATAGTATATTAAGCACACATAACATATATGTACATTTATTTAATTTATAGAAATGTTAAATAGGTCACCCATCCATATAGTCAGTGCACTGCGGACATAACTTATAAATATATATTAAATGGAGCACTGTAAGGTAAACTACCACAAATCACCTGGATATTTATATACACATAAAATAGGGGTTATTCATAACAATATTTATAGTTAAGGATGCAGAAAAATTTCCATTCTAATGGGCGATTTTAAGACTATATTGTAATGCATATGCACACTGAGACTAGAAGGGGATAGAAAAAAGTAAATATTTTAAATTCTTGATAGCAAAGCAGCTATAGAGCTGCTGGCATTTTATATTCTCATTCTGTTTTACCAACACTTTGCCAATGGGCAAAGACATATTGTATTGCTACCTTCTGTGTGATTCATTCCTCCCATAAAACAATCTGTTCTTTTAGTGGCAGTTGTTATTAATCAAGCTTTCTCCCTCTATTAGAGTAGTTGTTGGCTCAGTCACTTTGGTGTACATAATCACTAACTTTCTCAATTACACTAGTGAGTAGGTGTTACTTATATGCCTGTCAAGGGGATGCTAGAGCATTTATTGTGGTGCTTTGCAGTTTTAGTGAGAACACGAATTTCTGAAGGGTGATTGCCTCTTCTTAACATCATATATTCCTCTCAGAAACCATAGAGAAAAAGAATTGGATGTTCCAATCTCAATTTATTTTTGTAACATTAAAATGTTCCAAAGTGCAAAGGAATGTTTCTCTAGGAGCAATCATTTCCTAAAGTATCTGCAGAGACACTAGACCTGAGCTATCCAAAAAAGAGTGCTGAAAAAGCTACAGTAGAAATTTTGTACAATACTGTGTATATTTGGAGACTGAACACAAAAATTATCTTCTGCAAAATTTAATGTGGGAGAGGAGAAGACATTTTCAAGTGAGAACTTTATTTTTTTGTATGGTAACTATTTTCCCTGAGAAAGTGGCACATTTCTATCAGGGACAAATACACAGACAGACAGGAGGAGGAGAATATTTATCATTAATGGGATATAATGTTACTTTTATTTTAATGCAGAAAGCTGACATAATAGGGAAATTTTGCCCCAGAAGTACCAACAAAACCAAAATAAATTGTTTCACGTAGGCAGTGTGCTCTCTCTCTCTCTCTCTGTCTTATGTTCCTAAAATCTCATGGCTCCAGCTGGTCACTTGCAGAAGTCAGGAAGTGATTCCTCTCTCCCCTGTGTGTTCTTGGGGATTTTTTGGTCTCCTTCCTCCGAAGCATTAGAGATGGTGGCGACACTAGATGGGGTAGGCCAGTGCTCTGAGGTGACACCGTGCATTCTCTCTCACACATTCCTTGCTGGCTAGTTCTTGCTCACATGCTCAGGATCTAACTGATTGCCATATGTGGAGTTAGGAAGGAAATTTCCCCGAGGTCAGATTGGCAGTGACCTTTTTTACTCCTTGCTCTGCAGCATGTGGTGAGAGTCACTTGCCGGGATCATTTGGTTGTATCTTTCTTAATTCATTGGAGGGGCCTTGGGCATTGGTGCACCTCGGTCCCTCCTGTTCTCTGCCTGTGGCACATAATAGTTCAGTCTGCTGTGGGCTTCCACGCTTCCATCTAATTATGGTGGTTGAGTTCAGTGTGTGGTTGCTGGGTGGTGAGGTCAAACCAGATCAGCTGATGGTCCCTGCTGGCCTTAAACTCTTGACTCATTTCTATGACTTTCTGTGCAGCATTTGGAGAGCATTCTGATTGGCTGATTTCAAATAAAGACAAAAAGTGTTTGTCAACAAATATAGAGGCCACAGGGGTGTACATGTCTGTGCATCTCTGTTTCCAAAATGGAGTTTCTTATCTTTTCTCCAAATCCATCTTCACCTCCTTTCTTCTATATCACCACTGACTACTGCACTTTCCCCCATCACAGGCTTCAATTAATCTTTCCCCTCTAAGTGCATTCTCTGCTTCTTGACCCCAACACGTAGTTTTCTTTCTAATATAATCAAAATCTAGCCTTTGCTCACTCTTTCTGGGTTTTTTTTTTCATTAAAAAAACAAACTTGTCACCATTCTGGAAATCTTTTTATCTTGATTACAATAGTCTTCTCCTTTCTTGCTTGTCCCTTGTCAAATCTTTACAAAACATTGTTGCTAAATTAATCTTCCTCTTCTGCCACTATGCAAACGTTCTTTTCTACGTAAACCTCTCCACAGCATTCCTGACTTTTACGGCATTAAAATCCAGCTCTTAGCTCATCATCCCTTCAAGCCCCTACATAGTCCTGCCTATATTTCACATCTTATTCCCAACTCTTCTTTTTCTCTTATATTTCCCCCATCCCAGTAGTCTTTCTCCATCTTTCAACTTTGCCCCTTTTTTTCATACTATCCTATACTCTTATATCAGCCTCCTACTTCCTGTCTACCAAAGGCTGTCCCTCTTCTCCCTCAAGTGCTTCCCTCATATCCCCCTCTAATACGTCATACATTTCCACACACTCCTTTTCCTCCGCCATTGTTCTGCCTTTTTAGATAAACAACGCTTTGGGATGGGACACTGCCTTAATCTCTGGTCTGAAAATCTCATGTACATTTACCATGTTATATAAGGAATAAAACCTGGAGCTCCTGCTGGTGCCACTGCTATTTGATTTTGAATTCTGCATTTTAAAATAAAGCATTTTTGGAAATGATTTTGTAATAAGAAATATGTCAGATGATAGTGCACATCCCAGGGTCCCAAATCTGATTTAAGAAGACTTTTTATTCATTTATCCTTGATACTGCCCAACACATTCAAAACTCTGAGGTTTCTTCCTCTTGGTGTGAACCTCTCTAAATGGAAAACAATTTGGTGTCTGATTCTGCTCTCACTTTTACCATCACTGAAGTATGTGGAGTTACACTGATGTAAAACCAGAATGACTGAGAGGAGCATCAATCCCATGTGATGTTTAACACTGACTCCATGTACTTAAGGTATATTAATATACCAGCGTAGAAATGTGCTCCTTATTAAAACTTAAATTTTCGTATGTTTCTTTTTAGGTGAATCACCCAACCTCCAAAATAAAAAACACTAGTCAACCTAGTGGCAAAGCACTGTAGACATTGCAGAATCCATTCCTGTAGCTCTTTATTTGCCTTTGCAGGCTTGTGTTCTGGATGTCAAGTGATTATTTTGTGTTTTCCTATTTGAAAAGAACATTAAACTGTTGTTTTGGGGTCCATTCCCCCACCCGCCCCCACATCAGACCTGCGTAACGACAGTTGGACAGCAGTTGCTTCATTTGCACATATATTTTTTTGAGTTACTGCTGAGGGTAGTAATTAGTCGTGCAGTTACAAGTGTATTTAACTGTCAAGATATACACTGGTTATTGTAACTGTGGATTTTTTTAATGTCGTTCTGTTCCAGGGGGAACGTAGTGATTTCCTTGCAAGGACACTCATATCAAACGGATCTTAGTTTTCATGTGTTGTTTTCCTGTTAAATGTACAGGAAATCACATGGAGTATTTGAGTATATGTTGAACAATGAGCAACTAAATGAGTAGAGCTATATAAAATGAAACAGATTTTTGCCTTGGAAGGACATAGGAAGCATTTTCTTCCTTTTTGATACTTGGTTTACTTTCAGAATTGCATTTGAAACTTTAGGCCATAGAAGGAGTTCTCTGCACTGCCCCCAGTAGGCCAGTTTGTAAGTGTTTGATTCGTGTTGATTAGCAGGGGTCATATAATACATTATTAGATTCAAAGACCCAGTGTCTCAAAAACCCTGCATATGGGTTGCAGAGCTGGACTAATGGAACATCATTGATATGGGTTACATTAATACTTCACCTTTTGGGTGTGAATTGCAGTAATTAGTGTTGTAGCTCTTCAGCCTGCCCAAAGAATTGGGGGTTAAATAACACCATCACCACTACTCCCAAGTGTCATGGAGATCCTTACCCAAAACTTGATATTTAGAGTTTGTGCAGGTGTTGCACAGATCAGCTTTACTTTAAAGCTGAAGAGCTGAGAAATAGGGACCCATGCATTAGGTGTTAGTTCTACTACAAAAGATGTGTCTTTTACACATTGAGGTTCTTGTTGTGCAGGGTCCTAGTTGAGACGGCTATGAAGGTACAGCATGGCACATGAGGATCAATGCTGTGCTACTACTTATCAAAGATGTAGCTCTCAGAACATGCCACTCAGTTCAATGGAAGGGTTGTTGGAAAAAGCAAAGCAGGGCAAAAAGCCAAATGCTGGAGGGCAGAAAGGGGAATGTGTACAGCCTATAGCTCAGACTTCCACTGTCTTTCCTAAAGGAATAAGTTTTCATACTAGCAATTCATAATTGCATCTGTACCTGCCCTATGTTTGACTTTAGCCAATTCTAATTTCCTCCTCTTTCATATTAAATTTTATAATATCTTCAGTGTTATCACAATTGTCCATCTATCTGCTTATTTCGTAAATTAAACTACAGCTAAAAATATGTGATATTGCACTAAAAACTAGAGAAGCACTTCTGGAAAAAAGTAACAGATGCTACAAATGAGTGGTATTTTCTCTGTGATCACACAATAGACAATTACAGCATGTACAGACTTTGGAATATGTACAGTAGTTGCTATTAAAATCTTTACAATTGTAAAGATTGTAACGGCTACCACTGTGCCCTGGGGGTATGTCTGCAGCACAGTGCATCTGGAAGAACTTGTACATTTCTCTGAGCCAGATTTAGGTGCATTGGTGCCTTAGGTGCAATTGGTCAACTTGCCAAAATAGCTCTGTCTCCTTCACACACTGCTCAGCAACCCACTCAGTCCTTTGTTTGCCACATCCCCTCCTCCATACAGCTGGTCCTGCTTTTGCTCTGCTGTGTGAGGTAATGGCTAGGCATTGGATAGATGAAAAGCCCACAGATGGAGAATAGCGACCCAGGACTGACCTATTGCTGAATGGCACTGACAGTCTCTACATTTGCAACATTCCTCTTACATGTGAATCCCAAGACTCAGAACTGGGGCAGGCAATGCTGCCAAACCTGCAGTCTTGAGGAGCCTGATTATTGCCACATACAGTTCAAAATATCTTTTTTTTTTTCCCTTGCACTTGTGCCATGTCTGTCTCTCTTCCTATATTCTGGTCACATTTTCTGTCTTCCTTGTAAAACTGTTCCCCTGGTTCTCTGGCTGGCATGCCAGGAGGGTTTGGTGTTCTTGAGTGGAAGAAGGTGGCAAACTGATGCTGAGGTTTGGTGCCACTAGAAGATTCAAGTGAAGAGTCCGTGCGGAGAACTCCAGATTTCCTTGCACCAGCTGTGCCTAGACAGCCACTTAACTGTTTTGCTACAACTGCCGTTGACTTCCATTACAGAATAAATCTACACATGCTGCGTCTGTGATTTGCACTCTTTCCACATTCAGTGCCTTTTTAAAAATACTGAGCTGAATTTAGCATTCAGTTTAAAAATGCTATTTCAGTCATTGTTTAAAGACCAAATGGAGATGCACTCAACACAAGCTAACATGTCTGTAAAACAAAAAGCATTAGCTGCAGCAGTTTCTTGCTACTTCATGGAGGAAAGAAGCGTTTTGACGGCTGGTCTATGATTCGTTCCCAGCATTCAGTGTTACTGAAATGTGAATATTATTGTTAAATGTGTGACTATGATGATATACCCTTCTCTGACTTAGAGAGTTTTCAGAGTACTAAAAAGTCATTATTTACTTTCTTCCAGTCTATTAGTGAAGAACAATTGTTAAGCAAACTCTGCAGTGGCAAGGTTGATAGGTTCTTAGTGGACTAGTCTTGGACTATTTCCACTCCCGTATGGAAAAAGGCTCTACAAAACAGCTAATTGTATTGCATTTGAACTGCTTCCCTCGCGCAACAAAGGCTGTATCCCTAGACCTTTGCATTGACTTATGCGAGGAACGTACATTTAATGGTAGCTTCAGTATTTTGGCAAACAGCAAGTTTATTTATTAAGATTTGTCATCTTCCTATATCTCAAGGAAACACCAACATCATAAAGCAAAGATACCTCTGATTTAGACAAAGGCACATGCTTTTGAAAAGATCTAGAGGAAACTGATTGCTTTTCCTTTATACATTTCTTGCATATTCTACCAGACTTGGTAAATAGTTATACCAGTGGGACAGGACCACTTCATTTTCTAAACCAATAAATACTTTTGAGTCGTCTTTCTGGGCTTATTCATTAAACTCCATCAACCTTTTTTTATTCAGGGCCCCTCAATTGGCCTTCACAGGACAATTACATTCTCCAGTACATTTGGAGAACCGTTTTAAATCTGAAAACCTTGCTGAAGTAGCCATAGCTATGTATGGGTACCTAGGAATGAGTTGGCATCAAGTGGATTGGTGAAGCTGTCCTGTTTACATCCAGCTCCTGGTGGCCAGATTCTTGCCCTTAGATGCACATATAACTCCTTCCTGAAGCTGGTACTTCCTCAAATGGCAACTCAGCATTAATCAATCTATGGACAACAGAGCCTTTCTTAGTTTAGAGCATAAAACATGGTTCAAAAACTGTTAAACTATGGCCTCTCCTAGGATAACCAAAATCAAAACATCTACAAAAGAGCAGTTTTTTGCTAACCTACGTCCATATATCAGAAAGTTTAGGTGTTTAAGTTACTACATACCTGAGGTAGGTAGATCTTTTGTGCTGCCCTTTTTGAGAAGGCTCACAAAAAATGATAGATGGACCACCAATCAACTGCAGAGCATCCCCGACTGATTAGTTGACAAGTGTAACTGAGAAGGAAATTAATCAGATTCCAGCATTACCCTTTTATAAGTCTTGTTCTTGATATCAAGTGTCTGAAAACAAAACCGCTGTTGAATTTGGAGGTGCATATAACCTGCCCCTGAAATCCTACTTTACATGTTTAAAAGGGCTTTTCACATACTCCTGTTGATTAAACTTGTAGGATGAAACCATCCTGTCCTTCAGGATAGGGGCAGGAAATGTTTGTATGTTTGTTTTTTGTTTGGGCTTTTTTTTTTAAACAGGAACATGGTAGAATACATCTTGGAGAGGAAAGAAATGCCCTTCAGCACAGGTGGAATTTTAAGGCTACAGGAAGGTACTGACCCAAAGCACCAAAGTGCATAAAGACTGAAATCATAAAGACTGCTGCAGTTTCCACGATATGCATCTGAGGAAGTGAGCTGTAGCTCACGAAAGCTTATGCTCTAATAAATTGGTTAGTAATTGCTGCTGCAGTTTCCACGATATGCATCTGAGGAAGTGAGCTGTAGCTCACGAAAGCTTATGCTCTAATAAATTGGTTAGTCTCTAAGGTGCCACAAGTCCTCCTTTTCTTTTTGCAAATACAGACTAGCACGGCTGTTACTCTGAAACCTGAAATTATGCTGTGCTTCTACAGATATAGATCATCACTTTTTGAATCTGGTGGTAGAATAAATAACTTGCTTGTGTAAAAATATAGAAGAAACAGTGTATTTCAAACACCTGAGTAACTTTTTAAATGAACAGAACCCAAAGGTAGCAGTACAATGTTGGGTTTAACTATGTAAAACAAGCATTTGAGCCTAAGCTGCTCTGCAAGGTTTGAGATCTGGATGAAAAATGGAGCATTGTTTAGTCCAATTTCTCATAGTCTGAGCTCGAGTTATATGGTTAAAATTATTTCAACACACAATGTAAATTTTTGTGGTGGCCATTTCATAATATGAACCGCTAACAATTGAATAATATCTAGTTTCTTTTCTCGAGGGTATAGTATCTCAGTTTATGAATGCACTTGTACTTCATAAATCATTCTCAAGAGCATAAGGGAGAAAAATGGAAAATCCATTTTCCTTCAACCCCTGGGGTCTTTATTTAATTTTTAATGAAATATAGAGGATACTTGGTCAATGGCAACAATAAAATAGTTTCAACGTTCATCCTTACACACACAAAAAAGCTTTACTGGGAACACAAAATAGTTTTCAAGTGTAATTTTTTTCTTTTTTTTTTTAAAGAAGGAAATGCTTGACAGTTTAAGTGGGAGACACAGTATATCTAACAAAACAATTCAGGGAAGAATGAGTGTGAATACAGCAAGTTAGCCCATCATGTAGAGACGCGGATACTAAATATATCAAGTGCTTTGCAAGTGAGGGGTGTTGGGTAACAAAGTACGTACCCTAGGGCACAATCTGTCAACCCACACTGTTCTGTTTACATGATGATATTGTCAAGGATCACAGTAACTGCACCTTGCTCTTGGTGTGTGGTTTTTGAATGAATCCCTTCATGAATCATTGTGTTAAGTGTTGAAGATAGCTGTGTCCATGTTACAGGAGAGCATCATTAAAACATTCTTCATAAGTGTGTGTGTGTGTGATCATATGTCCCTTATTAAACTTTCTTGTGACTGAAGGTAGAGGTTCCCTAAAAGTTGAAATCACAGGTTGTAATTGGAACTGTCACATACTCAATTTTATCATGTTAGAGTCTCACTTTATTAGGCTTGTAAAGTTCTTCTAATACTTTCGCTGGACTAACAGTATTTTAACTGGAAGTAGTCTAGGCTGTAGGCATAAAAAATTGATCTGCTTTGAAAATACGGTTGCCTCACTTGCCAGATTCCAGCAAAGTGTTGTCACCTGGTGGTAGTACTTAGTGTTGCCTTTTTTTTTTTTTTTTTTTTTTAATATTCTTATGGAGTCCCCCTTATGTAAGGAATGAGTCTGTTTCCTTTCAGATTTTGCTGTGGAACAAACTTTCCATACTTTTCCATTCTGACATACAGTGGACCTGCTGTTTGCATGTGTCCATAAGAATGCAAGGAGACTATACCCTCTGTACCCCAGCATAGGGGGTGGACTAATTCTGCTTCTGTGCAAGCTGCTTATGGAGAAGAGATACCTCTGGTTCCCTCCTCTTCCGTATAGGCTAGGGCATAGAGCTGGGCAAACACAGAGGGGGGGCAAACACATAAGGAGTGGCACGGCAGACACATGCCCTCTGTGCACCAGGGAGTTCAGGGAGCCATTCTGTGCCTCTGACCCTGAAATGTCACCGTTTTAGACCATGCTATATACCATGTATAAATGTCTCGCTTATAAACTTGCATTGTTCACATAGTTCAACTAAGTCTGCTTGATCCAATTTTTGCACTGGTCTTACGGGTGATCTTTGCTCAGAGGGGACTGGAAAAGTAACAGTGGCCTTCCTGGCAGAAAACATCTCTTTAAATTTTTAACAGGAAAACTGCATTTGCCATTTAGTCATCACATCATTATTTTGCTTTACAGTGATGTTGGCCTGCTGCCAAAAATATGTCATCTCTCATTTTAACGAGCAAAGATCTGTCTATATAGTGATATGGAATGTCTTCTGTAAAAAGCCAGCAAGAAAAACACACTAATTCTGAGATTGTCTAAGGGAATTTACTTGTGACTAAATATTGCAGCCAGAGTTGTCATTAACATGATTTTCAGAGTCATCCTGCGTACAGGTATCTGCTACATTTCAAAAATCCAAACTGAGTATAACGCAGATAAAGGAAATGATGGAGGAAAAACACCCAAGGGGAAATGGGTCAAGAACCTAGACTCTGTACATGAATCTTACTTATAACTGTATCCTATTAGATTTTAAACACCATTTTAAAAATAAATGTCCAGGTTTATATTAAACTAATGAACATCAGGAAATTCAATCAAGGCTAAAATTCACTGTTATGCTTAGGTATTATGGTGGATAATTTGGCATACCATATGCATTGTAATACCTACACACTGCTGTGGAGTTCAGAACATTGTCATGGTCATAAATGAAAATACTGCTGCTGGTTCCTTGCCAGAGGCACAGGTTTTAAATTTACTACTGCTTACCCCAATGACATGAGTGTTGCTCCTTGCTTTCTTTCCCTGTTGTTGTTGTAACATATTATAAGCAATTTTAATTCCCTTTCCCTCCATGCTCACTGTGACAGATGTGGCAATTTCCTGCAATATATTTGAGAGATCTTACAGTATTAAATTTATGTATCATTGTAGGCCAGGGATTGTATGTAATTTCATGGGGGAAGGTGACCACAGCCCTCCAGGAACTAAGATCAGTGGGGCATCTTTAGGTAATTTCACTCAGGTTATAACACCTCCAGGGAGGTACCACCACCTGGAGAGGCTCATATGTAATGGATCAAATTGGATACTCTAGAGACCAGCAGACAAAGAAAGGACTTTTAAATTCAGGCTACTTATCTAAAGTAACTCAGTCTTCTTTCTGACCCAACAAGCAGAACCTTCTGGCCAAGGGAGGCCCCAATCTTTCCCGGGAGTGGCTGAAGGATTGTGACCTACTGAGGCCCCAGTAGACTGATGGGCAACCTCTGGTAAACTTTTAGCATACAGATAGGAACTTTCATTGCTTTAATTTGCAGACACCTAGAGGTTAATAAGGTGATAAGTAACAGTCAACATTGATTTGTCAAGAACAAGTCATGTAAAACCAGCCTAAGATTTATTTGACAGGGTAACAAGCCTCCTGGCTGGGGAAAGCAGGAGATGTGGTATATCTTTATGTGAGTAAGGCTTTTGATACGGTCTCGCATGACCTTCTCATAAATAAACTAGGGAAATACAACCTAAATGGAGCTACTGTCAAGTGGGTGCATAACTGGTTGGAAAACTGTTCCAAGAGAATAGTTATCAGTGGTTCACAGTCCAGCTGGAAGGGCATATTGAGTGGTCAGTTCTGCAGTGGTCAGTTCTAGGTTCAGTTCTGTTCAATATCTGCTTCAATGGTTTGGATAATGGCATAGAGAGTACACTTACAAAGGTTGCAGACGATATCAAACTGGGAGGGGTTGCAAGTGCTTTGTAGGAGAGGATTAAAATTCAGAATGATCTGGACAAACAGTCTGATATGGTAAATAGAATGGTAAATAGAATTAAATTCAATAAGGACAAATGCAAAGTACTCCACAAGGAACAATCAGTTGCACACATTCAAAATGGGAAATGACTGCCTAGGAAGGAGTACTGCAGGAAGGGATCTGGGGGTCATAGTGGATCACAAGCTAAATATGAGTCAGCAGTGTAACACCGTTGCACCCCAAAAAAAAAAAGGCAATCATTCTGGGATGTATTAGAAGGAATGTTGTAAGCAAGACACGAGAAGTAATTCTTCCGCTCTACTCCACACTGATCAGGCTTCAGCTGGAGTATTGTGTCCAGTTCTGGGTGCCACATTTCAGGAAAGATGTGGGCAAACTGGAGAAAGTTTAGAGAAGAGCAACAAAACTGATTAAAGATCTAGAAAACATGACCTATGAGGGAAGATTGACAAAATTGGGGTTGTTCTCTCGTGTGCAGCCACCCAGATGCGCACCTTAGTGGGAACTATCCGCGGACCACCTGAATGAAGCTCGTGGACCACAGTTTGAAAACCTCTGGGCTAGAGCAGAGTATATCTTGTGAAGCTGCTGATGAATGTTAATTTCTGGGGCCACATCACATGTCATGGGACCCACGTGTGAATCTCCATCTGGAAAGGGGATTCTGGTCCTTTGTGGCACTGTCCCAAGGCCATGCAGAGTGCTCTCTCTGGAATCTGCATGGAGGGAGTGGATGGACTCAGGACAGACTGAGAGATGTGCAGGGAGATGCATATCATCCCCTATCAACCTTGCAGAAATTGTCTGGAAAAGCCACAAATTTTTGTTAACTCTTCCATGGACCCCCACCCCAGGGTAAACTGAAGCTGCAGTCCGAAGGGGTCCCAGACAGTTGAGCAGTACAGAACCTGCACTGGCAGTGGTGGGGGGGGAGAGGGAGGGAACAAACTGCTGAGGGCCAGAGCTTCTGTGGGAGTAAGGTCTTTTTACTTTTCCTTGTCTCCTGTAGATCCCAAGAAATCTGCTAGACTTTAGAAAGCAGCTTTTCCACAAGGTAGACATCACACTCCGTTTCCCCCATGGTGTGATGTGTGTCCCCCATGGGGTGATGTGTGGGAGTCTCCATTAGGAAAGACTCTCCCCTCCCTTGGTTTTCATTTTGGGAGGAAAGTAATCTGGTACCTGCAGTATCACTCCCAGAAATCGTGTCTGCTTTAGATTTATTTTTTAAATGATCAAGATCATACACCTCAAGTTTCATAAGTGATTCTGAGTGCCTCATTTTTGGAAGTTCAACCTAAGACACCTTAAAAGAGCCTGATTTCCAGAGGGGTGACTCAGTACTTTTTTAAAAACTGAGGTTTATTTACATGCATCATATAGGGCACCCAAAATGGAGACTTCCAAAATAACTCTTAAAAATGAGGCTGTGAAGATTAAAAAAACGATGCATCATCTTCTCAACTCCCCTTTGCTAGTGACTCAACAGCTATCTTAACCTCTAGAAAACAAATCTGGGTATCTCCTGAGCACACTGGCTTCGTAAGACCCTACTAATGTTTAGACTTTTTTCTTATGCACTGTGGTTGGTTATATTGTTCCCCCCAGATGGTAATTCTACTAAACCTTTATTGCTTCCTGTGCTCATGACTTATTCATTGCTTTATTTTCTTCTCTGGTTGTTTATTGAATAGATTTATTACCTCTCCATGAGATAGTTCTGTTAAAATTACTATTTACTCCCACTGTAGCTTCTTAAAATTTAGATGATTACTTAGCTTTGGAATACATTTACTAGTGTGAGGGGGACAAACTCTATCAATCTTAATAATCACTTTTGAAAATTTCTTTGAAGTGTCCTGTTTTCCAGTGAGAATACAGCCAATTTATTTATCAGTTCTTGTTTGTTTCTTCAGACTTAGCATAATCTTTGTCCTAAAATGAAACCTGTCCAAAGCAGTGATTTTTGAGGTACACTTTGCAAAACTGCAAACATTTACTCTTCAGAGCCAAAATTGGCTCAGAATCCACAACTGGCTCCAGATTTTCAAGGGTTCAGCTCCCACTTAAGACACCCAAATAAATGAACTGATTTTCAAAAGTGCTGAGCACCCTCCTGCTCCCGTTATTGACAGTGGAGAAAAATCTGGCTCATCAATGTTTATCAGTAACTCAACTTTTTTCTTTGTATTCTGTCTTTCCTAGCTGCGTGGTATTGTTGTTGTTTGTTACTGGTGCATCAATCTTTCTAAGACTTTCAAACACCCACATTAATTTAAAAACAATTTTTTAAAAAGGAGAAGCTCCCAAGATGAGACTTTGGATGCTAAATGAAAATCTGGAGTGGAGGAAAATGATTTATTATGAAAACATTCACAGTACAACCAGGCATTACCATGATTGCCAACAAGTAGGTTTACATGGTTTACATTAGGGAGAGAGGAAGATGAGAAAGAAAGACATCATTTTCCTTGGAGCATTCTGAAATTCACACCAAACTAATATGTTTAAATTATTGTAATTTTAACTTGAGTTGACAAAAGCCTTTGCATGAGATGAATATAAGTGCTAAAGCAAAGAATAAACTTACTTTAAAAAAAAATGGAAGTATACAACGGCCCAGCTATCCAAATTAATCCTGACCTTGGCCCGGTGGAAAACAGGTCATGTATTTGTTGAGTATGTTCTCTAGTGAACATGCTGCTGTTGAGTTAGAAGAGCAATCAGATACCAGCCTAGTCATTGATATTACATTTCTCTATTTCACTGAGCCTCAGCTAATTAAAAAAAAAAGTGTATTTAGCCAAAGGAAGCATTTTTATGACTACACAGAAAGATGTGCTTCAAGCAAACAAGAAGAAAAAGTAATAAAGACTAATTTAGTTATGAGCACTTACTCCATCTGCTATATACACATCATATATCAGCATCAATATTATCCAGTATTATTATAGTACATATTTATTATTATATTCTCAAAATAAGAAGACTCATTAAAATACAGCATTAAATCATTATCTTCCTAGAAATGTGACTGAGAAACCTATTTGAATGGTGATTAAAATAATCATTTTGTTTCATTCTGAAATTAAAGTACTCCATAGGACCGTGCCTGGCCCACGCATGGGTGGGGCAAAGGAAGTCTCCTTCATCTTCCACTACCACACAAAATGGCATCCCTGAGCACAAGCTTTGCTTGAGATGATGCGTGCACTAGCTTCCCCAAAGGAGGTAGCATGAGACAGGGCCATGCCCATTTCTCTCCCTTGCGTTTGCCAGCAAATCTAAGCTCATGAGGGACCTGAAGTGCTTACTACATCCTCTGTAATGGCACAGCTGCCACTCCGCCCTACATTCCTGGAGGCTTTCTACCGCTTGAGACACAATGTCTCCAAGAGGGACTGCTGGGGCACTTTGCCACTGGGGCACTACCTACAACTGTCTCTGGCTCTAATATGGATACTCAGTCAGTATGTACACCTGAACCCTTTCAGGCTGATGCAAAATGACAGGGCGAGCTGATTGATTCGACAGATTTCTGCTGAGTGTTGTTTCTCAACAGGAAGCCTGCTGAATCATTTTATTCTATTTTATCTCAGCTTCAGTGTGTGATATTCAAAAAAAAAAAAAACACAGAAGAGTTGCTATTTGTATTCTGATTAATGGATATATTTTTCCAGGTTTCTTTACATTTGTGAAACTACTGTATGCCAGTCTAATTAGAGGTCTACCTTTCCCAGTTAGTAATGGATTAAAAATTAAGGGTGTTTAAATTGCAAAACACTACATAACCTGTTGTAATAAATCTGTGCACTATTCTACCAGTACTATACATAATTCATTAGTGGATATAAGGGAGAAACCATTTGCTAAGGAAATAATCTATTCCCTGTATAAATGGAAATAATCTTTCATGTGGGATGAACTACCCAATCAAAATGGGTATTTGTTTATGGTGTGATCGAGATTGTTAGAGCTCTTCTCTGACGTTGGCAAGTAGAGAGTTTAAACCCTCTCTTTGAGCAGGTTGTCTATAACATGAGTTTACCTCCAGTTGTCAGGAACTGCAGCTATGATTGCCGTATGGCCGAGTTCACTGTTAGGTGATGAACGAGAGTTCTAGTGTCTCTGAGATTGCATAGTTGCTGGTGGTGATCAGCCACCCTTGATTTAAGATGCAGAGAAAGAGCTATCCTTGTTTGTTCTGCTCCTGTGGCTTCAGGAAGCCCATCAGCTTTTTCCCTATAGGAGAAATGAACTCCAGATATGGGAGTGGTTTCTTCTTCACATATGCTTGACTTCCTTGACCACCGCAATACTGTAGTTATAGTGTAAAGCTGGGGGCAGGTCCTCAGCTGGTGTTCATTGTCATAGCTTCATTCAAGTTGAGGTTTGACAATATATACCAGTTGTGGATCTGCCCCTTGATACTTATGGTGCTTCATTTTATATGATGGATTGTCTTAGCCAATACAAAGATAAATTAGAGATGATTAATTGTACTTATTTATGTCCCTGTTATAACCCTATACACACCTCTTCAGCTGCTCTTTCACTTTTTTTTAACTCCACACAACAATTCAAATGCCATTTTCCTATGCCATGCAGGATATGACTTCAGCCCTTAATTTTTATCTAATATTGACAATTGTTCCCTTTACTGTTGCTGTATTGCTGCAATGTGATAGGATTAGAAGAGCATAAACCTTCCATGTGCATTTACCAGTAAAATCAGCCTCTCCTTCTTCATTGGTCTGCATTTTTGTATAAGTGGCTATTTTCTTACTTGGTAAAGGTAACAATTTTTGGCAGATTATGTCAACTAACCACAATGTGGTTGGTTGGAATAGACTCTTTGTCATATATGTATGGTTAATAGAGTGGGGGAAGAGATGTATGAATATTTCACAGCAAATATTTTCTCTTTTGTCTGCTAATTATCCACAAACAGCTTAGGATTTCTTAGAGTGTGTTTGTTATGTGGTGAATAATATGAATGGTCTGTGGTTCATTTGCAGGTTCTTGGCTGGCAATATTAGTATTTGAGAGTTAAGCTGCATGGAATAGCATTGATGGGATACATGGTGTATCTTGATAAGAGGAATGTAACTCTGAATCAGGTTACATATACAGTGTGACACGTTATATCACAGAATCCCCTTTGGGGCTGGCAACTGATGTGCCAAGATTACTTCTGCTCCTGCTGTCCTGCCCTGGCAGCTTGGGATGTCAGTGCCCTGTCTGGTTTGAGCCAGACCCACTAGCCTGCTGCAAACCCAGACACAGGTCTAAACCATGTTCCCTAACAACTGTAGGCTTAACTGAAAGCAGCTTACAAAAGTGTGCCTGTCTTTAACACTCAAATGCCCAACTCCCAATGGGGTCCAAACCCCAAATAAATCCATTTTACCCTGTATAAAGCTTATACAGGGTAAACTCATAAATTGTTTGCCCTCTATAACACTGATAGAGAGAGATGCAGAGCTGTTATTTTGCCCCCCACCCCAAGTATTAATACATACTCTGGGTTAATTAATAAGTAAAAAGTGTTTTTATTAAATACAGAAAGTAGGATTTAAGTGGTTCCAAGTAGTAACAGACAGAGCAAAGTGAATTACCAAGTAAAATAAAATAAAACCCGCAAGTCTATGCCTAATACAGTAAGAAAACTGAATACAGATAAAACGTCACCCTCAGAGGAGTTCCAGTAAGCTTCCTTTTACAGACTAGTCTCCCTCTAATCTGGGGCCAGCAATCACTCACACCCCCTGTAGTTACTGTTCTTTGTTCAAGTTTCTTTCAGGTATCCTTGGGGGTGGAGAGGCTACCTCTTGAGCTAGCTGAAGACAAAATGAAAGGATCTCCCAGGGGGGTAAATAGACTTTCTCTTGTGGGTGGATACCCCTCCTTCCCCCTGTGTAGAATTCCAGCTACAAGATGGAGTTTTGGAGTCACATGGGAAAGTCACATAGCTATGCATGACTCAAACTTACAGGTAGCAGCCATGGTTCACATGCTACCTTGAACGTCTTCATGTAGACTTCTTACGTGGATTGGAGCCTTCCAAGATCCATTGTCCATTAAATGCTTCTTGACTGGGCACTTAACTTGCAAATTCCTTTCTGAAGAAGCTGACTGAATGCCTTACTAAGGCTATTTAAAATCAAACAAGTATACAGCCAATAGTCATAACATAGAATACAACAAGGACACATGCATACAAATAGGATGAATAGATTAATAGATCATAACCTTTACAGAGATATGTTACATGGCATATGTAGCATAAAACATATTCCAGTTATGTCATATATACATTTATAAGCATATTTTATAAAGCCTTATGGGGTGCAACATCACGTACAGTGTTCCCTTTTTATTAATATTAGCCAGGATTCACTTGAATTGTGGTGTTTTGTGAGCATTCTTGCCAGTAAACTGAGTCAGCACAGGGTATTCAGAGATCAAAACCAAAAAGGAATTAAAATGCAATCAAACTGAGTTTGTTTTAAAATTTTCAATGAATATTCATTCACACAAAGTGGTATTTTGTGGTATTTGCCCAACTGTAGAGATTAATAATTACCATGAAGTTAAAACAAGAGGCCACCCTTCTTTTGCAATTTATTGTTTTAAAATACCATCCCAAATTACTTCCAAATGAACAAAGTACAGTTTCTTCATTTTTATGAGAAAACTACCTGTGTTAAGGAGTTAATTGTTTCTGGTCCCTTGAATAGTTAACTTAAGACAAAATTCCTGTTTAACATTTTATATTCCACTTGGAGAATTTATTTAAGGAACAGTCTAAGTCTATATTCAAGTATTTACCCTTTCTATTTTTTGACTATTTGATGAGTCAAAAAGTTGGACTGTTTCATGCAAGAACCAAGGCAACACTGAGCTATCTGCATCTACAATAGAATTTATATTTTTGAAAATGCCAATTTTGAGTCACTTTTTATTTTCTGAAAGAAAGTGAGACAGTGGGAAGCATTTTGAAACCCCAGAGACTGCTAATATGGCATCCAGGTGAGAAGGAATGATAGGTCAATGGCTAACAGATGGCATTGTGAGTTGGAGAGGCTGCTGGCAGATGAATTTGACAATTTCGGTAAGGCTCAGCTTTTGACAAGTGCTCAACAACATTGGAAAGATACTGAAGAACTCATCTTCTTTCTGGTGGTGCTGCCAGTTTGGACACTGCAGATGTTTTGCTCAGTGAGACATATGGTAGAGAAGCAATTATTCTCCCTTCATAGAGGGCAAGACAAGGGAAAGGATGCCTTAAGGGGCTGGGTTCTCTGCAGTCAGGGTTTTTTATATTAAGGTGCAGTATTAAACTATGAACTCTTAACTGTAAACAATTCTTGTATAATAGTCTTACTGCTGCTTCTAATAGCCTACTAATATTATCTTCTGTATAGACTAGACCATTCTTGATCGGGGAAAAATGAACCCCCCCCTCTCCCTTGCTCCGCATCAAGAAGGGTTGTTGCACCCAAGCAATTGCATCATCTTTTTTCACCTGTTGCTTTCTCTTTTCCCCTTTTCTTCCACAATATCTTTTTCATCTCCAACAATGTTGGGGTCTTTCTTAGAATCATTGTGGACACCAATAGTAACAGTGAAAAGACACAACTGAAATTGCCAAGATTCATTTTGAAGAATGCTGCTTACACAGCAGTGGAAGGGCTAAGTAGAATTTTGAAAACATAGGTCCCCAAATGCTTAGTATATTCAGACTAAAATTTTAAAATATCATCTGCAATTTTATGAAGAGGCAAAACCCGTAAAGTACTTTATACATCCCTTGGGAGCTTAATAGATTTCATAGTTAGGAAACATTTTTATGATATTCAGCATAATGTTTTCCTTTCTCAGCTTATCCCATTTCTCCTGGTGCTACCTTCAATAATTTTTCTCCTTCCTTTGTGTTTACACCCTCAAGTATTTATAGATTCCATTAGCACAGAAGCAATATTGTTGCAGTAGTCATGTTTTATCTTAATGTTACTAAAAAGCCTTTATGTGTTTTCCCTGAAGTGGGGGACAACAATATTGTGGGAGAATAGCCAAACAAGTTCTTGATTTTTGGCATTGGTAAACTGTGACAGAAAAAGGGGAAATTGAACTTTTGAACATACAGTGCTATTGATGGAAAAAGACTACTTGTATTATTGCTGCATAGTTAAAAACCTGTCAGGAACATGCTACTGGAATTGAAAAGTTCCTGTGGCATTTGTTGCTATAATTTATAAGAAGCAGAGGTGGAAACGAGTTTATTCAATAATACTGGTTATCGACTGTCTTGGGTTGGAACTTACTGTGAAGGAGGACTTCACTAGTACAAGAACTACTCTCATGAGTCACCAGAGGGGCAGGCTGAAACCTGAAAGAGTTACTTATTTTTACCACCAGCTGGGTGGGAGGGATAGCTCAGTGGTTTGATCATTGGCCTGCTAAACCCAGGGTTGTGAGTTCAATCCTTGAGGGGGGCCATTTAGGGATCGGGGGCAAAAATTGGGGATTGGTCCTGCTTTGAGCAGGGGGTTGGACTAGATGACCTCCTGAGGTCCCTTCCATAGTCTATGATTTGTCCGTCTGCAGTGTCATCACTTTACAAGTATGCTCAACCAGAGCTTCATATAATAAAAAGCAGTCGGAGTGGGAATGATAAAGCAGATTTATTTAAACATAGGGTAGATATTTTAAGCATGATTAGTGTAGAATAACAGAACCAGACTGATATAGTTTGAAGTCTTCTGTTTAATTATACAACATGACATCATGGGAAGCTAAAGAGTAAGATTCCCCCACTTGTGGCTTAACTTTGGCCTGCAGGGAGAACTTCAAGGGAACATGTGATAATTCAGTAGGGATGTCTCAAAGGATTACTTCTTCCTTTATGATGTGCTTTGTTAGGCAAATACAGTTATTTCCAGGAAGGGTATGAGAGTGCATTTGAATTAGAGTTTTTTGCCTCAACATTTCTGAAAATCCCAGTAGTTGTCTATCTACATCTGTAGGTGCCTACATACCTTTTAAAAATCTGGCCCTAACTGACTTGTTGAAGACCACAGAAGGAAATCTGTCGGAAAACTCCTGGCTTCCAATGTACTGCTCAGACCACTAAACGATTTCTCAGTCCAGCAGGTACACTTCTAATTGCTGGGATGAAGGCTTGAAGAAGAAAGAGGTATAACAGCGAGCACAGCAAAAGTAAATATGGTAGACCAAAGACTTCTGTGAAACCGATAATTTTAAGATACCAACTCATAATAGACCTGTGTTATGCCTGCAGTTAGGACATCATTATTTTCTTCTACCTTTCATTTCTGTTACATATGTCTTCAGTCGCTTATTTATAACCAGCAGGTTTCTTCCTCTACCGCTGAAGTTTTCAACAGTATCATGGTTCCAAGTGTCCCTTGTTAACTAAGGTTAGCAGCAATGGAATAATTTGCTGCAAATACGTCTTATAATGTATTACCTGTTCCCCAAAACTATTGCTTAAACCACTGAAATTCAACTGAACTCAACTTTTTCTTTTCACTCAGCCAAAACTTCATGTTTAGTCAGCTTCCCAAGAAAGTTGCTGATAGGAATCAGGAAATCATAATTGACCTTATACACTGTCATCAAGTAATGGGGATATTTAAATGGGGAGGCAGCTGCCTCTGTCCTTCACACATTGGCCTTTAGCTCTCTTCACTAATAGCTTTGGACATTTTAATAATCTATTTTACAGCAAGGTCAGGTTAACAGGGGTTTTTATAGGCCAATATTTTACAGAGAATCGGTGAACCAAAAATTGTAATTATGCAAGTGAAATAATCCCTTGAATAATTAGTGTTGATTAACTGGCTATTATCATTTAGACAGGTTTCAGGAATTTGATATAAGAGGAGGCAGAAAGGAGATGGGTGCCAATTTTATGATAAGTAAATGTTTATATCTGTCATAAACCCAGATATTTTTTAAACTGAACAGTAGGATCAGCTGTAGCACTGATTACCATTTTATCAGTTGATGTCTATCACTTTTTTTGAACTTCATGAAAATGTATGTCTACACGGAGTATTCCTGGTAGCCCACTAATGAGTTTCAAACAGCTTGTTATCATACCAGTAAACCTATTGACAATATGCTAGCATAGATAATGAATGTTATCAGTGTTAAACAAAGAGGTTATCTCACAGCTAAACATTCCACATAACATATACAAACATTTTTTTTCTTTCAAGGTAGTTTAGTACTTTAGAAGATAACACAGTACTGCAATGTATAATTCCCCCAACATCTCCATGTAGCTTCCATAAACATTATTCAGACCCATGTGCAAACATAGGGCTAAATTCTAGCATCACAGAGTCAATGGCAACATTCCCACTGACTTCTTAAGGAACTAGATGCAGCCAAACGGAGAGGGACATACCTTCTAATCTTCATAAGGAGAGGAAATAAGAACTCTATCATGTCCACACAATGTGGCTACTCTTTACTGATTGTGCCAAAGATGCATGCTCCAGATCTCCCCTCTTCTCTCTATATCCATGCAGGGAAGGGCCCTTCCACATATTGGTCTTCCCCATCCTGCATGGATGTAGGGGACCCAGCCTCCCTTCCCCCACCCCAAATCCTCTCTTCCTTTTTTCAGAACCTGCAGAACCTGTCCTTGTATCCTTGTGTCCAGGTTTCCATATGAGAGAGGTGGTGGAAACTGGGCAGGCAATGGGGGGGGAGCCCATGGCCTGAGGGATACATATTGTCATCTCTATGGCCCCCATTGATGTTAGGTTAAAAAAAATAATATAGACCAATGCTTCCTGCCCACCCATCTGGCTAAGGATAGGATAGGCTCTGGGTAGTTCACCACTTCTAAAAGTTTAAAAGCAGCAACTGCCACTTCATTCGCTAATTGTCAGATCTACATAATTTGAGAAGCATATTGTGTGAGAGTAGTAAGATATAAAGAAATGAACATGCTAGTTATTACTAAAAATTCAATTGCCATCAGAATCCAAATGCATCTGGTACAAATTCTTTAAGAAAAAATAAAATGAATAAATGCTGCACCTTTAATTAGAACAAAAGTCAAAATTGTTCTGTTCCATTTATTCCAGACATATCCATTACTTTTTGCAGTGCAGAAGAATAACTGTTTTGTACAGCTGGAGCTGATTAAAAGGAATTCACCTCATTCAGTTTAATAAAACTAGCCAATTTACAGAGAGTCAGGGTATTAAAATTTAGTATACATGACAACTGTTCTCATTTTCAGAATGCAGCCTACCTCCTCCATTTGATTGGATTTCTTATTACAAGCTCTGAAAAGGTTAATGAATACCTTAACAAAGCAGCTCAGGTTCTATAATTGGGACTAGTAAGCAGATATAGTGATGGGCTTCTTTTTTAATGTGATTGTAATACAGTTTTGCAATGTGTTATAAAAATAGCATAGCAAGAAGTGTAAAGAAAAATAGGGTCTCATAAGTTCATAGTTTGCAAATATGCTATAAAAATTGTTTCATTTATCTGATGCAAACAACCAACAAATAAACGTGTGTGTTGTTACTTACACAACTGCAAAGGTGTACTTCAGAAGCAATTGTTTCTTTCCGATAAACAACGGTAGAAAATTTCTGTAAACAGAAGACAAACTATATAAAGTATAAAAAGATGTTCACTAAAATCCTCTTATATGAAGCCCAATTGTGTTTCATGTTTGTTCTGTGGAATTTCAAACTGCCGTCAAAGTCACTATTGAGCCTCAGATAGAGAGAGATTTTGTTCTTTTTCTTTATGAGAACAAAATGTATGTAGATAATTGCCAAGAATGTTCTAAATAATACCCAGAGACTGCAATTCTGAGTCTGATTTTGCAAGGTTTGAGATGCACGCTTTATAAATCTGAAAAATAGGTAAATCAGTAAACTGGTATTATGGCCTTTCCCCCCCTTCAGAGCATAGTACCATTGAATAAATGGAATGAAAGGAGGGGCAATATTCTGACCTACTGAAAGAGGATGCAATATCCCTGCCATCAGTGACATTTCAGTTGGGTATACCAGATCTGAATTTGGCCACCTGAACATCTAAGGCCCCAGTGCCTGCAAAGAGAACCATTCAGGAGCACCTCTCCCTCCTCCCCCCATCCACACAAGCAGAGAGTCCTACCCATGTGGAATGTGTTGCAGGATTGCAGCCTAACGGTCATGGTATGAATGTCTAATTCCCAACCAAAAATTATTTTCACAGAAGTCAGACAGCAAATGCGCATTACACTCCTCTTTACGCCATGTGACTCATATGAAATCAGTTTTTTGACGCATAATAGAACACTTGTCCAATATGGCAACCAGAAATGGGGGTCATGAAGGGAGAGGGGTAATGATGGAAGAAAATATGCAGTGCAGGAAGGTACAGATGGAGCATGGGCTTTTGTTTGAACAAAATGGCAACAGTGAAGACAAAGTGAAAGCTGAGCCTATTTTCTCAAACTTGGACACCTATGTTGGGTACTCAGTTGTACATTTGTGTGCTCAGGTTGGCATTAGGGTGACTAAATGTGTGTGCCGGACAAACAATGTGAAATCAATTTCCCCCTAACATAGATGCCTAAATTTGACGACTGGGCCTATGGGCCTTAGTATCAGAACAGTCATGTAGGGGTTAAAAATGGCAGTAGTAATGGGCAGTATTCCTCAGTGATGGACTGCTGTTGAAGTTCTTTCCCTACCTGACTCTCATGTTCTTATTTATTTCTTGAACAAATAAGGACAAACCTGCTTCCTTTTTATGTTGCTGATCCTCGCACTGTTCCTCAATGTTAGAATTTAAAATGGCATGTCAAATGTCTTCTGTGTAGGCTTGTTATGTCCGTGATACCCACATAATTGGCAATAAGTAAAGTCAGTGGCTTCTAAAAGGTTGTTAGGTAGAGCTGGTTGCTAATAAGAATTTCTATTCAGCAGGAAATTCCAACATAAAGAAATATCTTTTCTGTTTTGGAACAAAAAGCCAAAATTTCAAAAAATCAATGTCATACCATCAAAATGTTTTGTTTTGATGGTGGTGATTCAATTAACTAAATGTAAACGTGTCTGTGTATATATATATATATTATTACATAAGTACAAATGTCCATATAATCAATAGAATATTTATTTTAATATGCAAGTCTACACGATATAAATCAAAATACTATCAAAACAAAATATTTTGACACTATTGAAATTAAACGTTTTGACTTTCTCATGTTGAAAAAAGTTGTTCAAATTAACCATGTTCCTGTAAAATGTTTGTTTTGATGTAACTGCATTTTTCCGTGGCAAATTGTTCCTTCTAATTGTTTTTGATCTATTGTTCGGTAACTGTGCCCAACGGTATGATTAGCCATAAAAGTGTGTGATTGTGTGTGTGTTCGGTAAGGTAATGTTTGTGTTTTGTTTCATCGGCTAAATGTGCCACACACTCTTCTATAGAGCCATGTGGTAGAATTCTGGAATAAAGTAGAACTTTTCTGTCTTTCTTGCTTAGATTCAGGTCAGATCTTAATAAAGTTAGTTGTTTCTTTTTGTATCCAAAGTCTTTAAAAATAATTACTGTAGAGTAAACAGCAACACTTCAAGCATTCAGTTCTTACAATGAGCTGATAGTGTTAATGGCATTTACACTTGTAGGTTTAACTGTTGACCATTACCCTTTATTGTCTTTTCCACAGCATTTGGAAATGCAATGTTTTACTGCAATTTCCCAGATATTAACAAGGCAGCAATAGCAGAGAATAAAGAAGGAGAAAGTACTCACATATCAGAAATGAATATAACGAAAGTATAAAATTGCCTTTTTAAAGCAGCTGTCTTATCGTGCATTAAGAACCAACCACACATATTGATGATCTCCTTCTTTCTCACTGAATATAATAGTTTAAAGTATCTAGGTTGCATTAAAACTTTTCCAATTACCTTATGTGGCCAAAAGAATTTATAAAGGTCCCTCAGCCTGTGAATTTTTTCCTTAAGGATCTGTTCAATTGAACCCTGCAAATATAAAAAACATGTTTTCCAGCAATATAGTTGGATCCAAATGTATGATGAGTTAGTGATGGACAAACTTCAAAGATTTTAATATTTGTGTTGAATTTAAAAAAGAATTCAGACCTCTAGTTATTACTCTACAGTGTATGCAAACCAGTATGACCAAATTTTCTGACGATCTCTTTAATTGTGTGTGTCATTTGCAGACGCATCTATTTGTGTACATGCAAACAGATACTTGTGCAAGCTAATCAGGTAATTTTGGGCCTAAGTACCTGATTTATGCACAAACACATATTCTTGTACCCATAAAGATTGTGAGCATGTAAAAAAGAGCAAAAACAATTGGCCACTTAAGTCTTCAAAATTGGGCTTGAAAGCAGGCTTTCTCATAAGACTTTTAAGAACTTTCGCTCCTGCTCATGGCCACAAATACTGCCAAAGCAGCCTTTCCAACATTAATTTGGCATTTATGTCTGCGTTGCAGATGGGGAAAATTAAAACTTACCTGAATGTTCCAGGAGAAAAAAAAATTAGTTCCACTCATTTGTAAATAGGGGAATATATGCAGCAGGCTCTTGTTTCTCCCGTACGTGCTTGCCCACAGCAATTCAGTAACTATAAAAGGAATTTTTCAAAGTCAAAAGGACATTTAGGTGCCATATTCCCTTTTGTACCTTAAGCAACTTCGCATGATGTATATTATTCTTACTAACCTGTTCAATTCTAACTTCTCTCAATGGAAATTTTATATCCTTCGTTATTTGTTTCCACTGGTGCCCACAAAGTGCCAAGGCTGTGCAAAGAAGAAAGAAGGCATGGTCTCTGCCTGAAGGAACTTACAATCTTAGAAACAAAAGCAGAAGATACCACCTGAGAATTATGTTTTTCAAAGAGCTCTGTAGTCCACAGTAAATTTGAATGCTAACTAAATCATATGATTTCAAATATAAGAGAACTCAATCTTTTACGGTGCGGTAGATTGGACCCAGTGAAAGTGACACAGGTCCTTCAGCTCATTCATATCTTGTATTTGCTCTCTCTCCCCTATTTCCCCAAACAATTTCTAGACAGTTCAGTACAGTACATAGATGTGTATATATATATTTCCAAAGGCAGATGCTATGCTGGTGTTATAGCTCTATTATAGTCAATGGATCTATAACAATTTACATCAGCTGAGGACTTCATTCCCTATGTCTTTGCTTAGTCTAGCCACATAGAGAAACTGCAAAAAGCAAGATGAGCAAGTGTAAGTCAAACATTCTTGAATGGATCCCTTAGGTTACAAAATATAAATCTGCTTGCATCCAAATAATTTTGCATTCCTGTTCTACAGTCTTTTTTGTTTATCATTCCAAACAACAATGCAAGCACTTCATATTAACAAGATGTATGGCAGGAACATGCAGAATGAAGAAACAACAAGCTGCATCAATTGCCTTGCACCAATTTTAGGATTATAATGGGAACTACCAGTTTATGATGATGAAAACACATCACAGAAGGAGCTAAATTTCTTGTATTCCCTCTTAAAAAGCAGTGCTCTGTTTTTTTTCCTGACAGTATAATCTCACAGTCAACACAATGAACGCTGCTGTTTGGTAGAATAATTGTTCATCTCAAAATTATGTTTAGCCTTCTCTTTTTTTTATTCAGCATTGTGTTATTATAAAAACATAAATATTCTTTGCAGTAAACAGATTCTCAAATAAACAACCATCTATTCCTCAAAACTTTTAAGTTACAAGCCACAAATTTGAATATGAATTTTATATATATGCTGCACTTCTGAACTGCACTCATTAAATCACCAGCAGGAAGAATGCCTTGTTTTTGTCAAGGTGGGCGGTAGTAACGTGTAGAATGATTGACTTTATTAGCCCATCTATTGACGTGCAGATTCACTTAAGATGATCATGGAGACGTCTTCCTATAATAATGAAAGCACGCAGCAGAAGGATGTTTTATTAATTACTTTACATTTCTTGGCTTCTATTTACCAAAAGAAAACTCACTGTAGATTGAGCATCTGTTTTTGAGGCGACCTTTTGCTTAGTTATTTGTTAAGTTGGTTGATTAAAATGCAAAAAGTCAGTCAAGTGACTGACTTGCATGAGGTTTCGTACATCAAATCAGGGTCTTCTTCCTAATTAGACAAGCCCAGACCCTAGTGATCCCATTAAACCATCCTGGCCCAAAACATCTCTGCTAACATAAGCTAACAGCACCCCACTCTGCCACACACACAATTATTTCTGCTCATAAGGAGAATTTAACAATACTGCATACAATAGGTGTCCCTTTTTTTATTAGACATTTAGATAACCTTTTACCATATAATCCTGTTTCTATTTTTTGCACCCATGCCTACTAGAGGTAATATAGCACAGCAGTAGCAAAAAAAATCATTAAATGTAATGGCAAGTTAATGGTAAGAGACTCTTGGTAGTACTAGGCAGGTTTATGTCAGAGCGATTACAATAACCAATATTTCTGTTAGAGTTCTGTTAGGACCTCTTTCTGAGCACAACTGTGCTCTAAAAGCGGGGACTGTATTGAAAAAATTACTATAATAGAGAAGCAGTGTAATTTTGAATTATTACAGTAATGTTTCTATACTTCTTAAAATAATGGTCCTGCAACTTTCAGGATGCCTCTGCTTTGTATTTAGAGTAGAAGAGTATATATCAATTTCTTTCTAAAATAGCAGATAAACAAAATCTGATGTTTGCTGTTATTTACAGCTGCCCTAAGAGTTAGGGGGCAATTGAAAGGTAGTGTTAAAATGGTGGCATTTGGGAATAAAATAACATAGTATATATATTCCACCAGTGTCTGTGCACATGCTGTCCGTAGACAAAATGGGGTGGTTTAACCTCCTAAAACCAGTTTCTGGTCTGTTCATTTACTAGTACCTCATTCACTTTTGCCTGTACCTCAATCTCCCATCTGAGTAATAAATAAATAAGTACACGTCTTAACTTTCAGTGCATTCTTCTTCAGGTACATTAAGTAACCTCTGATTTGAAACCTTTCATGCTAGATTGGCCTTGTCTACGAAATAAGGATTAACAGTCTAGGAGCGCTTCCCTAACTGACCAGGGTAGTGAACTGAAAGCCATGGCACTTTCTATCTATTGCATTTAGGGATGAATTAAGTCATTTTGTCTAGTATCAGAGCCGCTTGAACACTGTGGGTTGGAACATGCATCCCAAACATTATCAGGTTTGTTTTCTGGTTTAGAGAGGCTGTGGATGGGAAAACCACAGTGGTAGCAGAGAAGGGAAAAAATCTTTTAGAATATAGGGTTAAAAAAGAGAGAGGCAGAATGGGAAACAAATATAAAGAGATTTCTATGCAGCAAGAGGAAAATTCTTGTGAAAAAGTAGACTCCTTATATACAGACTTTCTTTTGTGCTAACCTTTTTAGTGGATTCTTCTTATGCTTAGGTCACTGACACAATACAGGCCAAGTCTAGCTTTAACGACATTCTTCCATTCCTAATGTATTACAAAAGTCAATCTACTAGTTTTGTGGCGGAGAAGGATTACTAGCCCTAACACATAGCACAAGCTTCCCTCCAGATAGAAAGATGTTTAAACTACACAAGTATTGGGGTAGCCGTGTTAGTCTGTATCCACAGAAACAACAAGGAGTCCAGTGGTACCTTAAAGACTAACAGATTTATTTGGGCATAAGCTTTCGTGGGTAAAGGCACCACCGGACTCTTGGTTAAACTGCACAGTTGCTCTTGAGGGGCAAATAATGTCTAAATGGCAGGGGGCAAAAGTTTGTGAACTCAAATCCAAAGGTTCATAACCCCTTCCCACTCCTCCCAAAAAAGTGAAAGCCACCAAGTTTGGGGTGAGGAAGGGGGAACCCAGCAGTGGGCAAACCTTTGAAGGTTTGGTTCAGGTAAACACAAGTCTAGATGCTTGTCTGAAGATGCTGAAACTCTTTGACTGTGAAATTGAACTAGAAGCTGTGTGGGGTTCAGGAGCAGAGGCACATGAACACAAACATTTTGGTGCTAATGACCTGCCTGAAAGAAAATATTTATTGTTTAACATGCTTTTAACTCAAGAAACTTAAGTGACCTACAGACCACAATGGACACAACTGCATGAGAAACAATTTGTAGAGAAGGTTGTGATGAAAGTAACTCCAGGTATCTAGAAACTGACTTCTGGATTCATCTCAACTTATGTTTTAGTCCTGGATGTGTTGGAAACTCTATCTGTTAGTATCTTTGGTCTGTGATCATTGGGAAATTGAAATTTTATTAGATGTCTTAGCAGCCTGTGATGCTAGTGACCACAAGATGTTGCTTATCTGCCAGTTCTCAAACATCCTTGGAATTTCTAATCATTATAAATGACATTTTTTTCCCAATTCAAAAAGTGCTGCAGCCAACATGGGGGGATTCTTTATTAGACTTTACTGTAACAGATAAAGAGGAACTGATAACAGAACTAAAAATGAATTGTAGTTTAAGGTACAAGTGATCATGATTTGATCACATTTTATAATGTGCAAGCAGAATAATGTCCAGACCAGTATTATATATACTTAGTGCTATAATAGGGCCAATTTCACAAACTGAAAACAATTATGAGACAATCAGCCGGGAAGAAGAACTTAATGAGAAACAATGTGAATGATGAATGGTAATAATTTAAGAACACTTTATTAGATGCCCAAAAAGCCACAATCAAGGAAGAAAGCTGTGCTAGTTAAAAAACTGACCTTGTTTAGAAGGGAAGTGAAGGTAGTTGTAAAAAATTATGTGTAACAAATGGAAGAAAGGGGAAGTTGATAATAATGAATATAAATCGGAATCTAGAAATTGTATAAAATTATTAATAAGAGAATCCAATGGACACAAGGAGAATCTATTGCCAGCAATGTTAAGGACAATAAGGAATTCTTTAAATATATTAGGAACAAAAAGAATCCTGACAATGGTATAGGTCATTACTAGATGAAAATGGTAGAATTATCAATGATAATACAAGAAAGGCAGAAGTGTTCAATAAATATTTCTGTTCTGTATTTGAGGAAAAACAGATTCCACTTGTATCTCTGGCAAATGGAAGCTACTAAAGTTAGATATTTTTAAATCAGCAGGTCCAGATAACTTGCATCTAGGAGCTTTAAAAGAGATGCCTGAGGAAGTCACTGGATCATTAATGTTGATTTTCAATAAGTCTTGGAATACAGGGGAAGTTCCAGAAGACTGAAATAAATTTAATGTTTATAATAAAGCTTATACGGTACTTGATTAATAAAAGACAAAGGAGAATAATGTAATTACTGCAAATCAACATGGGTTTATGGAAGATAGATCCTGTCAAACTAACTTATTTTTTTATGAGATTACAAGTTTGGTTGATAAAGGTAATAGTATTGACATAATATACTTAGACTTCTGTAAGGTATTTGACTTGCTGCAGAATGAAATTTTGATTAAAAAAACTACAACAATATAAAATTAACATGTGCACATTAAATGGATTAAAAACTGGCTAACTGATAAGTCTCAAAATATCATTGTAAATGGAGATTCATCATCAAACGAGTGTGTTCTAAGTGCAGCCCATAGGAATAGATTCTTGGCCCTATGGTATATATTTATTTATTTAAGACCTGGAAGAAAACACAAAATCATCACTGGTAAAGTCTGTAGATTACACAAAAATTGGAGTAATAAGTAATGAAGAGGATAGGTCACTGATTCAGAGTGATCTGGATCGCTTGATAAACTGGGCACAAATAAACAATGTGTATTTTACTATGGATAAATGTAAATGTATACCTCTGAGAACAAAGAATGTAGGCCATAATTACAGATTGGGGGATTCTATCCTGGGAAACAATGACTCTGAAAAGGATTGGGGGGGGAAGGGTAAACAAATTGCTGAATATAAGCAGTCAATGTGATGCTGTAGTTAAAAGAGCTAATGCGATCCTGGAATGCATAAACGGGATTCTCAGGTAGGAGTAGAGTGGTTGTTTTACCTCTGTATTTGGCACTGGTTCAGCAAAGAGCCACGAGAACCTTTAAGGGATTAGAAAACATGCCTTATAGTGATACTCAAGGAGCCAAATCCGTTTATCTTAACGGTGAAAAGTTTAAAGGGTGACCAGACTACATCCTATAAGTACTTACATGGGGAAGAAATATTTTATAAGAGAGGGCTCAAATCTAGCGGACAAAGATATAACAAGAGCCAGTGCCTGGAAGCTGAAGCTTTATACACTTAGACTAGTGCTGGGTGAAATTTTTTTGCCTGAAATTATTTTTGGTGAAAAATGCAGGTTTGACAAAACTGACACGTTTTATAAATTCATGTCATTTTCACTGAATTGTTTTCATTTGGAAAACAAGAAACCTGAAAAAAAAATTGAAACATTTTGTTCCAACTTTTTCTAAATTAAACACTTCATTTTTTAGGTTCAAAATTAATTTTTTGTTTCAAAACTTCATTAAATTTTATTTAGGAAAAAAAACAATAAACCGTTTTAAATGTTCAAAATTGAAACAAACCATTGTGATGCCAAAATGAAATGAGTTTTTTGGACTGAAATCAATTATTTCTTTACTTACCTTTTCAATTTTCTTCAAATTTTGGGGAAAAATCATTTTCTGTTTGACTGAAACAATTTGGGTTTTTTTTGCTTTTTATTAAATTGCCAGTGAACTGAAAAATTAGTTATTAATACAGGTGTACTTTTTAACAGTAAGAGTAATTAATCTTTGGGGCAGCTTACTGAGTATTGTATTAGATTCTCCACTACTGGAAGCCTTAAATTAAGATTGGATTGGGGGGGCGGGAGGTTATGTTTATATATACTGTGGTTCAAATAGGTATTAATTCATGCTGGAAGTCACACTCGGTTATCACAACACAGTCCTTTTCGGTTTATAATCTATTAATCATTGAGGTGTCCTTTCCATCAAACTTTTGCTCTCCAGTTGCCTTGCATTACCAATGCCTAAATATGAGATACAGTCTTTTAGAGTTAGATGGCTGAGGCTCACTGGATAAAACAGAGGTGATACTGGAAGAGTGAGGAAATTAGAAAGAGATACAGGGATTGTGACTGTTTTATCTATTGCTGGAGTTCTCAAGCTCCTGGAAAAGAATATTCATAGTCTTGGGCTTTTTTGGAGCAATGTCTGCTCTTGTATTTCCAGGTAGCAAGTGTTTATGCTTCTGTTTGCGGTGTTCTGAGAGGTTGCACTTTTCCTTGCTATTGCAAATCACACTAGTCATCCAGGCCTTTGTCACCTCCAGCTTGAGCTGCTGTAATGTATTTCACTGTGTAGCCACTGGGAAGCTTTAGATATTGTAGAATGCAGCAGACCTTGCTCAGTGGATGGTTCACAGGAGGACATTATACCGGACATCAGTGAACTCTACTGACTTTTCATCTGATTTGGGGTACAATTCAAATGGTTTACACTCTGAAGTTCTGGAGCAGGGCCTGGCTTATGGATTGTCTCTACCCCATGTACCAATGTTTTTTTTTTTGTTTTAGATTTGCTAAGATCCTTTAGATACAGCCTCCCATGGACAATAAATCAGTGAAGGGTTCTCAGCTGTGAAAAGTGTCCCCTTTGTCAGTTCATCTGAGCATGAGTGCATTGGCTGCCAGAAGATCATACAATATCATGCAGCATTTTAGTCAAGCATCTGTTTGACTGCTGATTATCGCTGGATATGTTTTTCTTATTCTGGTTTGGGGCCAAACAGGAAGTGAGCATGTTTGTGCTATCAGTTGTGGAAACTCATCTTTGCACACACACACACTTATATTTTCAAGGAAAGAAATAGGGTGTATATGTGAGTGAGATTTAACTGCCTTTTCCAAATTTCAAGAACATTACTTTTACCATAACACTTGTCAGCATTACTGCAATACTGGAAGACATTGATTCTCAAATCAGAATTAAAATATTCTATAATGCATTGTTCTGCCAGGTTTGATGGTCATGTTTCTTCCACAGGTACAGGTTAGTGTCTGACAGGACCCATATGGTGAAATGTGTTCTCTAGAGACGATCAGAATAGAATTGAGTTCCCTAAAACCATTGTTTAGAGAACTATATTCCATTCTGATAGTTTTTCTTAAGGTGTAATAATATGATTACACTCGCATCAAAAAAAGGAGTCAGGTCACTATATTATTTATTGATTGTATTTATATTTTGCTAGCACCCAAAATCTATGACAGATATTCACACCACCTTGTGTTAGACGCTGTACAAACATAGAGGCAGACATGGTCCCTGCCATGAAGAACATATTGTGAGGGATCACAGGCCTTGAATCCAGGCCCACAGGTCCCCAGGCAGCATTCAAGCCACAACTGCCACCAGCAGCTCACCTGAATAACTAGGGAAGGGTCAAGGGAACTAGCTAGCAGAGGGGCTTGCCCCCAAAGCTCCTGATGGTGAGGGGGAACATTCCCCCCCACACACACACACACACACCCAATTGGCTAAGGAGTACTGTATAAACCAGGAAGTAACAACAGGAAGTTGTCTGAACGAGTAGAGGAATCTTTGATTAGCTACAACTATGGATCTTCCTGCTTTACCTAACTCCTGAGCCCTGCATTCCTGCCTGCTCCTGATTCCTGTCCTCCCATTCCAGACCCCCATCTACTCCCAGTTCCTGCTGTCCTGCCCTACTCCAGGCCCCTGCTCCTCCGCCTTACTTCTGGTGCTGGCTCTGGCTCTGGCATCTGACTTTGTCTCCAGCTCTGATCTTTGGCTTGGTACCTGGCATCTCTGGCTCAGACCCCGGCTTTGCACCTGATTCTGTCTCTGTCTCTGACCTTCAGCATGGTACCTGATCCTGTCTTTTGGTTTTGACCCTGTGCTCCAACCATTAGGCATTACCAGCCACACACTGGTCATTGCACGTTGTCTATAGACAACACACAGCACTTTTTAGTATAGCAATCATTAGGCAGGGACTGGGGAGGGAGGACAAGCATAACTAAAGATAACAATTACAGCCTTCTGAAAAGTCCAATTTAATTTCAGCAAAAAGAATCCCTGAATGATACAATTTTGTGGATACTATGGATGTTTGGTAAGAAGATGAGCAATTGGAAGTTGGGTGAAAAAAAGATAGGTCAGTATAAGGACAAGATATTTCAATAGAGTGATCTGGGTTACTTAGTAAGATGGGCTCATTTGAACAACATTGCTTTTTAACAAAGTCAAAAGCAGAGTTATACGTCAAGGAATAAAGAAGGTAGGTCACGCTTACAGGATGGGGGACAACATTCAGTGACTCTGAAAAGGACTTAAGGATCACTATGGAAAACACCTGAACATGATCTCTCAGCGAGGCATGGTGGCTAAAAGAGCTCACTCAATCTTTGGACATATAAGCGAGGAACTATTGAGTAGAAGTAAGGAGGTGGTATCCCTTCTGTCTATGATATCAGTAACATAATTACTGTGCAGTTCTGGTGTCCAGATTTTCAAAAGGATGCAGAAGAATCGGAAGAAGGTTCATAGAAGTTCAATGATCGGAGGTCTAGAGTGCCTTATGACCTGCCTTATGGTGAGAGACTGAGGAAGCTCAATCTCTTCAGTTTATCCAAGGGAAGGTTTAGAGGTGACTTGATCATGGACTATAATTACCTACATGGGGAGAAGATCTGTTACTAGAAGAACAAACTACCAAACAAAAGCATAACAAGATCCAGTGGCTGGAAGGTGCAGCTAGACAGATTCAGACTAAAAAACTGATGTAAGCAGAGTCAGACTGAGCTCTGCCCTGACATCTGGTGGTGAGCTGTGGAAAAGGTCTTCAGGGGCTGATCTTGTTTGGATGGGCACACCCACCCTGCCTAGCATGATGGACTGCTTTCCCAAATGGTCACTTTGGCTGCTGTAGGATCCCCGGTATCTCTGTTATTGGGGCAGGAGTAAAAAAGGATTGTTATCCTGGTTATGTGAATCAAGGACAGTAGAACTGTACTTGGCATTTTATGAGGAGGGACTCACCCTCAACTAAGTAGCACTCGCTAGGCAAGGGACATGGGTTCCAAAACCCAGGGAAGGGAGACAGGCTGGGGACAGGTATGTGTACCTGGAAGTGTGGGCCCCCCTCTGAGGGCCCTAAACACTACTTTTACCCCTTCTCTCCATGGTGTAATAACAGAGCTAATTTCAGCTCTGCAACATGTCACAAGACTCCTAATGGAGCCAAAATCACTGACACCTAGGTCTAAGCATTAGACCTACTTTGGGCTAGTCATGCACCAGCACTGAGGCTCCCCCTACTACCAGCTAAAAATCACTGAGAGCTGAAATCACTAAAGAGCTGAAGTTGCTGAGAGCTGTGTTAAATGGGGGGGGGGCTGAAGACAAGTTGGTGAGCGGCAGCAGGACGCGGAGAGCGGAGCGGATAGCTGGGCGACTAGCAGAGAGGAGCAGACAGCTAGCAGAGAGGTGCAGAGAGCAGTGTGGAGCAGATAGCAGGGCAGCTGATGGAGAGGTATGGCTGGTGGTGAAGACTGCAGCAGAACCCCATGGAGAAGCCATCAACCTGAGCAGTGGAGCACGTAAGATGCCCCCCATTCCTCCCTCCACTTCCACCCCGGCTAGGAGGTAAACTCTGCAGATGAACTTCTAAACCAGGGGGTGGGGGGGCTGCACTGACCAAGGACAGAAACTGGGGTGGGGTGACTATTGGGTTGCTGGACTTAAGACCCTGAGGGGAAAAGGACACTGCCAAACTTACTTGGGGGTGGGTCTGTTGCTCATGGTTGGTGTTATGAATCCTGTTTGTGGTGTTTTCCCAACATAATGCCACATTGTTTCCCTTCTTTATTAAAAGGCTTTTGCTACACTCAGACTCTGTGGTTGCGCAAGGGGAAGTATTGCCTCTTAGAGGCACCCAGAGGGGTGGTATGTAATTGTCCCAGGTCACTGGGTTGGTGCTCGAGCTGGTATTGCATTCCGTTATTGAAACGGAAACCCTAGATACTGAACCCGGCCCTCATTGTTGCCAACTCTGAAGGGCAGAAGGGTTACACTAGAAATAAGTTGCCAATTTTTAACAGAGAAGGTAATTAATCATTGGAACAGTTTACCTGGGTATGCGGTAGATTCTGTGTCACCTGATGTCTTTAAATCAAGTATAAATGTCTTTCTAAAAGATATTCTGTGGCTCACCGAAAGTTATAGTATGGATGCATGAATTACTGGCACATGTTGTTATGCAGCAGGTCAGATTAGTTGGGCATAATGGTCCCTTCTCCTCTTAAAATCATGTACATATGAAGCAAATGGTTAAATATAGTGAGCTGTATAAGATCCCAAAGAAAAAGATTGTAGAACACATTAAAAATACAGTGTTGCCATAATCCAGGATATTCTTAAGGAAACCAGAAGGATATAAGAGACAGCAAATGGTGCATCTCTTCCAGAAGGATACACATGATAGAACAGTAATGATGCGCTGATATGGCATCTTGAGCAGAGCAGAAGAATTTCACTGACAGGTCCACAAGAATGCACAACCAGTACTGAACACCTTTGTAACATCAAAATCAAAACAGAAAATGTTTCTCCATCTAAATTATTCCCAAGGCATTTTGAAATATTTCCAAACGTTCTAAACGTCAGTAGCTAGAGTACCTTGTCATTCTCATTATATCTTCTTCTAAACAGTGTCTGAAAAGTGGTATAATCACAATTATTTTGACTACTTACATTGCAATTATGTTTGCAATATTGACAAATCATGCTACTTTGTCATAAGTACTTTAAATAATTATAGTGCTTGTCGGATATCTCTAAATCAGATTATTCCATGCAAAAGAAAACTTTTTATCTATATCAGAATCGCATTATATGCTGTCATTGGAGTGACATCACATCACTTTTGTTGACAGATGATAACATTACAAATAAAGAAGCCTATTTTACCAGAGGATTACAGCTGTCGTGGTATGGGAGATTTAGTGTCATTCAGCAACTGATCGCAATATTCTTTGTGTAAGTTTGGGGAGCTAGGGATAAGGTTGGATGACAGGGCTATCACAAAGAGCTTACATCTTGTAGCAGTTTAATACAAATGGACACACAGGTTTTTCTCATTTTAAAATTCTGTATTTGAGATTCTGAGCTACCACTTGAATCATGAGACTCATGTCTGTGATAGACACATTACATTTTGTCCCCTTCTGGTTCTTAAACAAGTTTATAAGGTGGAGCAAACATTTGTCACTTCTTGTCAGCTCCATGATAGTAATGTGATGCTTCTTCTCAAACTTGAAATATGTCTGTCTTGCTGATAAGTGTACTGCTTTCCTGTCTAAATCAAGGTTATTCAAAGTTTATAATCCCCCACTACCATTTTGACTGACAGAATATTTAAAACTTTTTTTAAAATGGAATCTCATGACAGAAGAAAACATTTGTTTTGAGACCTTTTTGAACCTTTGTGAGGCAATGTATGTACTCTTGTGTAGTTAAGGTAATCAAACCATGGTCTTTGGGGACATTAGGACCAATGAGTAAAATCTATAAAAATCTGTTTGCAGTTTCTAATGCAGAAATACTTGGATATTTTACATTCACACTTTATTTCAGTGGGAAAAAAGGCATAATTTATTGAGGAAATTTTGTCTGCTGCTCTCGATTGCTCCTGTTTATAGTTATCACGCTACAAGCCAAGTGTGTCATGGAATTATTAAAATGAAGCCTAGAAATAATTTAAGGGAAATTATTTACAAAATGTGCAGCATAATAAGGAAGATGTGCAAATCTTGTCAGAAAATATGGCTGCAGTGTCAGCCCAAGGAAAAGGTTTTCCATTCATTCTACTAAAGCTCATTTAAAGAAATCAGAATTCTCCAAATAGTGTACCTGTTATTCTAGATAATTGTTTAAGATACAAAAACATCATAGAAAACATGATGTACATAAAAATAATTGTTTAATGCCTTACTTGTATGCTGTATTTTTCTTCCCTTAGTAATTATCATTAAATATACTTCCGTCGAAGATAAGCATTGTTCCTTAAGAGTTTATATACATTTCTGCCACATATTCCCAACCTTAAATCATAATCCTTTGGTGATATCATAGCTGGTTACTATAGATAATTATGAGATCAGATGGTAAATAAGCAGCTGGTGAACTTCTAATTCAATTTTAAAGTGAATTTCCCTGGTAAAAGAGAAGAAAGCCGATTATGTGAGCATAATTATTAAAAACAAGACATTACAATGACAGCTACCAACCTGTGCAGTTGATCCTTGTTAAAAACAGTTGATTTAGAGCCTGATTTTACCACTCTTACTACTATGAGTTATAGTATTTTACTGTGGAAATAATCCCATAGATATCAAAGGGACTACGCAGTATGGGTAAGGTAACAGAATCTGATCATAAGTGACATGTAATTTACAGTTTCAACTGTATATTAACAAATAGAAAATTCTACTGTGATATAAAGTCGTGGCATTTTGGGTAGCATATCATGAAAGCATGTCATAAACATCTGTGGGCTAGATTGTACTTTAGCCAATAGCTTTGTATAAGGGGGACCGCATAGCTGTGCTGCCCTAGAAGGAGCTTGGGAAATCATTTATAACCTTCACTGCTCTCTCTTGCTTCCAGGGAAAAGCAGTCTGCTACTGACCTTTTTTATCAATAGCAGATGACTGCCTCTCAAGACATCTCAACTCTTCTCTGATGGAAGCGGATATACCTTGAAATACTACTACCGCTATCATGTTGAAGTCACACAGAAGAGTCCTCATATAGCCATGTAGTCTGGCCTCTATTGGTTACAGCAACATCAACAAAGGGGTGGGGGTGTTACCTCCATTGTACTGCATGTTTAGAAAAGGGAACAACGCACATGTAATCATCAAAAATATCAACTAGGGTGTGTTTTTTCCTGTTTTAGGTAAGGTAAATGGGTTTTGTTTGGTTGGGGTTTTTTGTTTTTGTTTTTTGTCTTGTTTTGTTTGATGATCATCTCAAACAGTACCAAAGACCTCAACAAGCAGGAATAGTAGTATTCTGGCCAAGTTTTATTTCTGTGGTATTAAAAAAAAATTACAAACATGTCTCCTTTAACCCAAGAATTGATTTTATAAAGGAAAGCTATGTGAAGCAAAATTTCTGCTTTTTTCCTTAATAAATCCCACTGAATATGGAATTCTTATGGAATTCTGCTGGATTACCATCATGGAAAATGATGGTAATAGTAATCATCAGAGATATAATACACTACTTATAACTCACTCCAGGAATGGCCGACTGTGGCCAATTGCTTGGCATGTTGCTACAAATCTTTATTTTCTTCTCTTTTACCTCGAAGAGTTTTGTGCAACATTTGTTAGGCAGTCAAATCACTCTCAATGGTTTCAAATAGTATGTGGTGCAGGTTCATATTGTGTGTCTGTGTGGGAGTGATGTGGATGATAATTGATGTTAAAAACAATTAAGATATTAGTGGAGACTAAGCAATATATCATCGCTAGTACTGTTAGGAATACAGAACCTTTTAAAATAAATCTCTTAAAAATGTGCATCAACATTTACTAGAGAAATCTACCATTTCAGGTTAAATATTAGATATAATTTAGGGTTCTTTCAGTGAATGAAAAGATAATATTAAATGTGTTATCTTTTTGTCCACAATTAAGGTGTAATTGATAGATGAACAATGGCTGCTTTATTTAACACTGCATTATCAAATTATAGTGTCTTTTTAGGCAATTAATGAACTCAGAATAAATATTTGTATTGCATTGTTTAATGTTCCAAAGGATGGGTTTGATGATGGCTGATAATTTTTGTTGTTGTTAAAAAAAGGAAATCTTCTAAACTAGCTTGCTGAAACCTTCTGTGAGTAATGAGTTTATATCACAAGCTTCATTTTCTCCAAAAAGGATTATTAACATTGTCCCAAAGTGCTGTCTCTTCTGAAATTCGGAAGAATGGTCTTTCCCAGCAGTATAAAAGCGTGTGATTTATTACTGTGCGCTCATGGGCTACACCTACAATACTATGCTTTCCACCACGTGTAGTGTACCTGTAGCTACATGCTGCATCCATCCTGCTGCATGTGTCAGTGAAAGGCTCTGGAAGAGGGGAGGCCACAGCGAAAGGCTGATCCATTTCCCTGTTGCTGCCCCACCTTCCCAGAGCCTTTCCCTGCTGCCGTAGTCTCTCCCCAGTGGAGAAGGGCTCCAGCGGCAGAGAACTGTGACCATCTTTCCTCGCTTTCCCTGCGGTGAGGAGCTGGTGGCCTTTCTCTGCAGAAGAGAATGGCTCCCTCAGCGGGACAGCACATTACTAAAAATAGAGAGGCACAGCTTGGGCCAGTAGAGAACACGTAGGGTAAGTACTCTGGGTACATAACATGTGATAGGGTCAGGCCAGATGGCTACAGGAGAGTGACAGAAGGCAGATATATTAGCCCCAGGTTAAGTAGGTCCCTTTTCCCTGGATAAGGTAATAGGGAACGTTCCAGAACAACCAGGAACTTTTTGGAAACAGTTAAGGCAGACAGGCTGATTAGAACACCTGCAGCCAATCAAGAAGCTGCTAGAATCAATTAAGGCAGGCTAATCAGGGCACCTGGGTTTAAACAGGAGCTCACTTCAGTTTGTGATGCACATGTGAGGAGCTGGGAGCAAGAGGCACTAGGAGCTGAGACTGAGAACGCATACTGCTGGAGAACTGAGGAGTTACAAGCATTGTCAGACACCAGGAGGAAGGTCCTAGGGTGAGGATAAAGAAGGTGTTGGGAGGAGGCCATGGGGAAGTAGCCCAGGGAGTTGTAGCTGTTGCACAACTGTTCCAGGAGGCACTCTAGACAGCTGCATTCCACAGGGTCCTGGGCTGGAACCCGGAGTAGAGGGCAGGCCCGGGTTCCCCCCAAACCTCCCAACTCTTTGTCAGACACAGGAGGAGTTGACCTGGACTATGGGTTCACAAAAACGGCCAAACTGAGGGCTGCCGTGAATCTCCAAGGCGAGCAAATCCACCAATAAGCGCAAGACCCACCAAGGTAGAGGAGGAACTTTGTCGCAATCCACATCCTTTAGGTGCATCTTCACTTTACTGGCTTAATCCGAGCCCCATCCTCTACATTGCTATTCATAGCCGTGCTATGTGTGTATGTACACTGCATACCACAGAAAGAATCCTGCAGGATAGGCACACTCATAGGGTACCTTATAATGAGTCACAAGCTTGTTAAACTACTTTGCGTTTATTTATAAAACTATATATGTATTGCACATATATTGAATGAAGATGATTCCGTTCCTACTAGGAACAGCTACTAACTGTGTACTAGTTCATTATTTCAGCAGTTTTGTGCTGAACAGTCTATCTTTTTTTGAAGGTGCATTAGTCCTCGTTTAGCCAGGGTGAAATTCCCTTCAGTCACAACCAGAGTCGTCAAACTTACAGAGATGAAGTGGGAATGGGTGGGGTAAAATCAAATACCCAACCTAGGAAAATGGTGCAGGGCTGCAACCCACACACTCCCACAACCCCTGTTGTTATAACAACATCTACAGCTATGCCCCTGTGGCTGAGGTTCCATCCAATGGAATATAACAGACACAGCTGCTAATAATCCTGAACCCTCTCCTTGGCCTTCTGTGTGGTGAAATGTCAGCTGTGTGTGTGAGATGCCCACAGACACTCTAACTGTGGACTAAAGTGCTCAAGAGAGCCTAATGTGGGCCTTCTGCACAGGATGAATTTCACCCATTTGGCACAAGTAATAGATATTTTAACTTGATGTTAATGTCATTGTTCTTTGTTGTTGCCCTACTTGACAGTGTTTATCTATAGAATTTAAGAATAGTTTTATACATAAAACAAATGTCTATACCATTAGAAAATTAGCAAGAGTGTGACAATCAAGGATGTGCATGCTATAAAAAATCTAAATTAACTAAAATAAAACATCCATTGATTTATAGTAGTTTATTATCTGCTTTTGTGGGTACATCATTGTCTGATTTGTGTATGGGTATCTGAAATGTTTAGCTTTCTTTTGTAAGCCTCACACTAATAATAACACTAAGATGCAGCTTAACAAGGTGCAATAACTTAGGGAAATGATACACTTTTCAAGTGCTTCAGATTAACATTTTAAACAAATTTTTAAAAAGTTAAGAGGAAAGAATGTTGTCCAAAATGTCATAACTACCTTTATATACAATGTAGAGGAAATAAATGTGTTGATAAACACCATCAGTTTTCTAAGCTGGTTTTCCTAAAACAAGATGAAAAAGATTATGGGAAAGTTTATAAGCAGCTCTTACCTTTAAAACACCTTCTTTAGGCAACACTTCCATCACCATCTTGAGCAATACATAAATAAAGTGACCTCAGAAGTTTTCACTGTTGGATTAGGGTCACCTGGCCACTAGAGAGATTAGAATTGTTCTTAATCTGTTTAGCCTGTAGTGTTGTTTTAATTGTAACAAAGTCCTTTTGGTGTTCTCTTGCAAAATCTATTTAAGAGCTACAAGTAGTTCTTTTTTTAACAGTAAGATAACAATGTTTAAGGGAAGTTCAGGAGCACTGAGGATTTTATTTCTGCCAAATATCTCACCTTCTAAAGTGGTAGCATGAACTCTGAGCTGGCCTGAGAATAAATGGAAGATTATTATTTTTCCAAAATGTCAGGTAGCATGTTTAGAGAGAACTAAAGCCTTTGAGCAAGAGTTAGATTGCTTACTTTCAAGTTTTGCTCAAGACCGAAAGATATTCGGTTTCATTAATCCGCAGTCTGTATTAAATAGGGTTTATGGGGGGTTGGAACGCTTAATTTAATTGTAAATTTACAGTGCTTGCAGATGTCCTCTCAAGGTCACTTTCAGTCCTATGATTCTATGATGTGTGAACTCACTGTAATTGAACTTGATAAATGAGCATTAATGGCAAAGGTATCTTTTATTCACTAGAAGATGCAACTGAATTCTTGGATCTGAGTTGCCTGGATAAAATGAGAAGGTTGTGGTCATTTAACAGCAGTAGTGTTACCACAGTTACTGGTTAGTTTCTGGTAACTGTCCTTCAGCTCAGTCATGATGTTTTGCACATGGGTGTTCAAGTTTTAAATTTGCTTTCTGAGAGCATTCATAAGAATAAAACATGATATAGTGAATGTTTTCAGAAAGCAAGTGTAAAATGGGTGTGAGAATGCCACGGCAAATTCATCTTGAAATTGGAATAGATCCTTATGGGATAGTTTTCTGTTTTATTTTTCTTCTTGTTTTGGTAGTACTCATAGGTGCAGGAGCTAGGGATGTGGGGGGTGCTACAGGTTTTGTGCGGGGTCCCGGCCACCAACCCTATGCCCAGGGTCCTGGTGCTGCCGCTCCGCACCCAGGGTTTAGTTCCCAGCTCCGCACCCAGGGTCCCGGATGTCGCCAGCCATGCACCTGGGACTCTGTTCCTGTCCCCACACCTGGGGTCCTGGCTGCAGGAGCCGCTCCCAAGGCTCTGCTTCCGGGCCCGCACGCGGGGTCCTGGCTGCAGGACCTGCTCCTGGCCCCAGCTGTGGTCCCAACCTCAGCCCCCTTACCCCTGTCCATCCCCCTACCCTCCAGGAGCCATGGCCCGGTCCTGGCTACAGCTTGGGGAGTGGGGGCATGGACAGGAGTAAGAGGGGTGCAAAGTAAAAAGTCTTTCAGCGCCCTCGCTCCCCTCCCCCCCCAAAAAAAAGTGTTACAGCACCACTGGAGGGTGTTCAGCACCTCACAGATGTGCAGGGCATGATAGATCTCTTGCCTTTGCTACCACATTTGCTGTTTCTGATGAAGTCAGGCCTTCCTTCACTGCATCCAACTGGTTACCAAAGGGATGTCTAAATGAGGGATGTGGTAATCAGCTGCAAAAAATGGTATCAAGCATATTTGCTGAGTACTGTGTGTAGAGGAGAGACACCCCAGGGCACCACAATCTTACTTGTCAATTAAATGCCTGTTTATAGTTCCAAGCATGAAAACACTGTCACCTTAGCAACATGTTTATGTTCTCTTTGAGTATCTGAGTCACATTGTCAAGAAGACACACTCTTTGTTTAGTGAACTTTGATTATTGCATGAACTTGATTTGTTCTGTTGCTGGCTGTTATGATTTAATCTACCTAAACTCTTACTACACTGATGGCTGCAGTTTATCTCCAATTTTGTGGCTGCTCTTCCAAAAATGAATTGATGTGAATAGTGATTGTAAATTAATTTTAAAATAATTATTGTAAATTGTAAGTGTTTGGAGTTAGTTAATTAAAAATAGTATCTTAAAACCTCTATATTGATGTGATATTATAGGGGGAGCAAACTAGTCTCGTTCTGAAAAGGAAAAGCTTGCCTTCCTTATGTATTATCATTCTTTGCATGTATCAACAAAACATGGGATTATGGGGAGTAGAGGCATAATTTCCAAAAGCCTTTGAAAAAAGTCTCTTACAAGATGCTATTAAATAGTCCTGGGTGCAAAGTGAAGTTCTATGCTGGAGTAGAAACTGGCTAAAAACGGGAGGGTGGGGGTGGAGAGAGTAGAAAGAAATGGTCTTTTTTTTTCAACATGGCAAAAGAATAATTGTAGATGGCCCTAAACATCCATACAGGACCAGTGGTGTTTCATATATGTATTAATTAACAGAAAAAGGTGAGGTGTCAGTCTTCAGGCAACAATTTGTTGAGGTTGAACAACATTAGAGAAGACTGTGAAGAACTGAAGAGGGACTTGCCAAAGGTGAATAGGTACTATGGCAGCTGATGTTTAGTTTGGGAAAATATTTTCAACTACTTGTATGCATTACTGGGCTCTAAATTAATTCTCATTACTTAGGGAAAAGATCTGAGCATCAAAGAGGACAGTTCAGTGAAAACTTCTGTTCAATGTGCAGCAGGTGTCAAAAAATATTAGGTTGTATACAGTATGGGAGAGAAAGTAACATTGAAAATATGATGATGTTATACACATCCATGTCCTCTTCTGGAATACTGTGTTCAGTTCTGATCACACTATCTCAAAAAAGATACTGAAGAAGTAGACGGGAGTGAAAGACAAGAAAAGAAAATGATTAGAGGCACGGGCAAACTTCCAAAAAAGGTTGAAAAGTCTGGGACAGTTTAGTTTAGAGATGAGATTAACTACTTGGGCATATAAGAGAGGTATAAAGAATAATGAATCATGTTGACAAGATGACTTATGCATTTCTGTTTACCCTTTTTCATAATACAACAAAAAGGGACACTGGATGAAACTGAAAAGCAATACATTTAAAACTGATAAAAGGAAATACTTTTTTGACACAACATACAGTTAAGATGTGGAACTCGTGACAAGTGAATGAGCCCTAGAGCTACTAGGATTTAAAAAAGGATTAGAGTTATATCTGGATAATGAGAACACAATTATATTAGATAGGATAGCCATTTCTTTTTAGAAGAGATATAACTCCTCAAGCTTTGGAGCATAACCCAACCACCAACTGACAGGGATTAGGAAGAAACTTCTCCTATGTGCAGGTTGTTCTATCCAATCAGGAGGTTTTTCACCTTTGGGTATATCTACACAGAGACTTGGAGGTGTGATCCCCAGCTCAGGTAGACACATACCATTAAAAAGAGAGTGTGGCCATCATGGCACAGGGGGTGGCTTAGACTAGCCACCCGAGTACATACCTAGGAACTCAGACGGGATTGTACTTGGCTGGCTCAAGCAGAGCTTGTGCGTGTGCATGCGTGTGTCTACACAAGCTGAGAATGACACTTCCCAGCTACTCTGTAGAGATAATCTTTGCCAGAAACAACAGTTATAGGCCACTGTAAGAACAGGATATTGGACTGGATTGACCTCTGGGCTGACCTGTATGACCATAGAATCATAGAAGATTAAGGTTGGAAGAGACATCAGGAGGTCATCTAGTCCAACCCCCTGCTCAAAGCAGGACCAACCCCAACTAAATCATCCCAGCCAGGGCTTTGTCAAGCCGGGCCTCAAAAACCTCTAAGGATGGAGATCCCACCACCTCCCAAGGTAACCCATTCCAGTGCTTCATCACCCTCCTAGTGAAAAAGTTTTTCCTAATATCCAACCTAGACCTCCCCCACTGCAACTTGAGACCATTGCTTCTTGTTTTGTCATCTGCCACCACTTAGAACAGCCTAGCTCCATCCTCTTTGGACCCCCCCTTCAGGTAGTTGAAGGCTGCTTTCAAATCCCCCCTCACTCTTCTTTTCTGCAGACTAAATAAGCCCAGTTCCCTCAGTTTCTCCTTGTAAGTCATGTGTCCCAGCCCCCTAATCATTTTTGTTGCCCTCCGCTGGACTCTCTCCAATTTGTCCATATCTGTTCTGTAGTAGGGGGCCCAAAACTGGATGTAGTAATCCAGATGTGGCCTCACCAGTGCTGAATAGACGGGAATAGTCACTTCCCTCGATTTGCTGGCAATGCTCCTACTAATGCAGCCCAATATGCCATTAGCCTTCTTGGCAACAAGGGCATACTGACTCATATCCAGCTTCTCGTCCACTGTAATCCTCAGGTCTTTTTCTGCAGAACTGCTGCTTAGCCAGTTGGTTCCCAGCCTGTAGTAGTGCATGGGATTCTTCCATCCTAAGTGCAGGACTCTACACTTGTCCTTGTTGAACCTCATCAGATTTCTTTCGGCCCAATCCTTCAATTTGTCTAGGTCACTCTGGACCCTATCCCTACCCTCCAGCGTATCTACCTCCCGTCCCCCTCGCTTAGTGTCATCCGTGAACTTGCTGAGGGTGCAATCCATCCCATCATCCAGATCATTAATGAAGATGTGGAATAAAACCGTCCCCAGGACCAACCCCTGGGGCACTCCACTTGATACCGGCTGCCAACTAGACATTGAGTTGTTGATCACTACCCATTGAGCCTGATGATCTAGCCAGCTTTCTATCCACCTTATAGTCCATTAATCCAATCCATACTTCTTTAACTTGCTGGCAAGAATACTGTGGGGGACCATATCGAAAGCTTTGCTAAAGTCAAGGTATATCACGTCCACCACTTCCCCCATATCCACAGAGCCAGTTATCTCATCATAGAGGGCAATCAGGTTGGTCAGGCATGTCTTGCCCTTTGTGAAGCCTTGCTGACTGTTCCTGATCACCTTCCTCTCCTCCAAGTGCTTCAAAATGGATTCCTTGAGGACCTGCTCCATGATTTTTCCAGGGACTGAAGTGAGGCTGACCAGTCTGTAGTTCCCCGGATTCTCCTTCTTCCCTTTTTTAAAGATGGGCAGTATATTTGCCTTTTTCCAATCGTCTGGGACCTCTCCCGATCACCATGAATTTTCAGAGATAATGGCCAATGGCTCTGCAATCACATCAGCCAACTCCCTCAGCACTCTCAGATGCATTAGATCCGGACTCAGGGACTTGTGCATGTCCAGCTTTTCTAAATAGTCCTTAACCTGTTCTTTCACCACTGAGGGCTGCTCACCTTCTCCCCATACTGTGCTGACCAGTGCAGCAGCCTGGGAGCTGACCTTGTCTGTGAAGACCGAGGCAAAAAAAGCATTGAGTACTTCAGCTTTTTCTACATCATCTATCACTAGGTTGCCTCCATTCAGTCAGGGTTCTACACTTTCCCTGACCACCTTCTTGTTGCTAACATACCTGTAGAAACCTTCTTGTTACCCTTCACATCCCTTGCTAGCTGCAACTCCTATTGTGCTTTGGCCTTCCTGATTACACCCCTGCATGCTTGAGCAATATTTTTATGCTCCTCCCTAGTCATCTGTCCAAGGTTCCACTTCTTGTAAGCTTCCTTTGAGTGTTTAAGCCCACTGAAGATTTCTCTGTTAAGCCAAGCTGGTCGCCTGCCATATTTGCTATTCTTTCTGCACATCAGGATGGTTTGTTTCTGCACCCTCAATAAGGCTTCTTTAAAACACAGCCAGCTCTCCAGGTCTCCTTTTCCCCTCATATTAGCCTCCCGGGGATCCTGTCCATCAGTTCCCTGAGGAAGTCAAAGTCTGCTCCTCTGAAGTCCAGGGTCTGTATTCTGCTGCTCTCCTTTCTTCCTTTTGTCAGGATCCTGAATTCAACCATCTCATGGTTGCTGCTGCCCAGGTTGCCACCCACTTCTACTTTCCCTACCAATTCTTACCTGTTTGTGAGCAGCAGGTCAAGAGGAGCACAGCCTCTACTTGGCTCCTCCAGCACTTGCACCAGGAGGCTGTCCCCAACACTCTCCAAAAACTTCCTGGATTGTCTGTGCACAGCTATATTGCTCTCCAGCAGATGTCAGGGTGATTGAAGTCTCTCATGAGAACCAGGGCCTGTGATCTGGAAACTTCTGTTAGTTGTCCGAAGAAAGCCTCGTCTACCTCATCCTTCTGGTCTGGTGGTCTATAGCAGACGCCCACCATGAAATCACTTTTGTTGCTCTCGCCTCTAAACTTAACCCAAAGACTCTCAACAAGGTTTTCTCCAGGTTAATACTGGAGCCCTGAACAATCATACTGCTCTCTTACATGCAGTGCAACTCCTCCACCTTTTCTCCCTCGCCTGTCCTTCCTGAACAGTTTATACCCATCCATGACAGTGCTCCAGTCATGTGAGTTACCCCCACCAAGTCTCTGTTGTTCCAATCACATCATAGTTCCTTGACTGTGCCAGGACTTCCAATTCTTCCTGCTTGTTTCCCAGGCTTCTTGTGTAATGACCATCACTATATTTCCGTGGAGAAGAGAGTAAACAATCTACTAATTGAGTTGATTGTGATGTTGGGGCAATTACCTTCTAATGATATCTCTGGGAGAACAAAGAGGGGATCACTACAAAAATGTTGTAAACAATAGTTCATTAAAATTTCATAAGTTTATCTTGGGAGCATTAATAATATGGACAAGGGGGGAGGATTCCCTTTGCTCATTTCTCTTTGTTCCACTGAGGATGGTCTTAAATAGCAAACACAAATATTAGGCACCTAACTTTTATGTAACTATTATTGACTGTTGCCTTAAGTGCTGTCTGATGGCAGCATGTCTACATGGTAAATATGATACTGTAACTACAAAGTAACTGTATGGCTTTTTCTGCCTTCTGAAACCAAGTGCAATTTCCATTACTTTTGGACATATATATAACTAGCAAAGAGTCTGCAGAAATATGTGTAGTTTGTGACATTTTACCAAAGAACTCATGTAGTTACCATAGACCCAATTCTGCAAGGTGCTGATGCTTTCCAATTCCCATTACCTGAAATAGGTCTTGGGCAGCGAACACTTCACCTTGCAGGATCAGGCCCCATATCTAAAGAGAGTGAATAGGTGTTGTTTATGCAAACAATTTTGCAGAAGACGCATTCAAATGTTATTGAAAATTTTGCCTAAACTGAATATATTTTGTGATGTGATTAGAAACCACAATCCAATTTGCATACAAAACTAATACCAACCAAGTGTTTTCATGACTAGGGCTTAAGCCAAGCCCCTCAATACTTTTTTCTTCATATATGTTTGCAGTATTTTGGGATAGATAATATACCTGAAGAGGACTGGCTAATTCATTTCCAAATGTTTTTGTGGTTGTCTATTAGGTTTTAGCTTTTCATCAGCAAAAGTTAAATGTTTTGGGTATTAAAACCCCATTAAATATCCTTTATTTATTTCACATGTATGGGGGATAAATGAAGTGAATAAATAATCAAACATTATTTTTCTTTTACTGTGCTCCCTATAGTTCTGAAATGTTATAGTGAACATACAGTTTTATTCAGTGGCAATGACAAAAAAAAGTTGTTTGAGTTGGTTTCTGGATATGTTTTATATCCATTCTGGTTGTAAAACATAATAGGGACTGGTGCCATTTCTAGAGACACGTACTCCTATAGGCAGGAGGTTGACGCTGTCCCAGCACCCACCCTGTACTTTAGAGTGTAGTACCACAGTAAGACAATGCCACTTACTGGATGACAATGTGTGAGTTTTAGGAGAGAGCCTATTGTATAGGTGGTAATTTTGAGAATGACATTGCAGTGTATATAGGCTTAGCAATCAGAAATGCCTCTAATACATCAGACATTTTGTGAGTTTCATTAGTAATTATTTGTGATTGTCTTCTATGAATCAGAGTGATATAAGATCCACCTTTCTATGATGGCTTGCATTTCATTTTGAATATACAATATCTGGATGCTAAGGTCAGGAAATGAAAATTCTGTTCTTCCCTCCGTCTGCCTTCATAAAAGTAAAGGTGTATAAAACTTTGATGTGCTAAATTTGTTATGTTGCAACACATAATGTGTCCCTGGCCTGACGTTGTTCAGTGATTTACAAATTGGGAAATAATTACCTATTCTGCACAAAATTATTGTTAAATTAATACATTTTAATATTTCCATATATGGGATAGCTACAGCCAATCTCCTGTGTTCTGTATTTTATATCATTTAAGAGTTATATTTCCACAATTGTATGTGGTCCTGGACTAAATTCAACAATTATTTACTTGAGTGACATTCTAAACTGAGAATATTGCTGAGGTACTTTTGCAAAGGCCTGACCATGAAAACCTTTTTGATGGTCATCAATTCCAAGGCCAGAACACCGTGATCGTCTAGTCTGACCTCCTGTATAACACAGGCTATAGACAGGGCCAGCTCTAGGCACCAGAAAAACAAGCAGGTGCTTCGGGCAGCACATTTCTAGGGGAAGCATTCCGGCGCCAGCCATGTCGCCCCTAGAAATGTGCCCCAGCTCGCCTCTGCTCCCCTGAGCTCGCCGCCGCTCCACTTCTGCCCCCCCTCCCTCCCAGGCTTGCTGCATGTGAAACAGCTGTTTTGTGCAGCAAGCCTGGGAGGGAGGGAGGAGAAGCCAAGCGGTGGCGTGCTCGGGGGAGGCGGCGGTGGTGGAGCAGAAGTGAGCTGGGTCGGGGAGCGGTTCCTGTACCCCCCTCTCTGTTACTTCCTGTGCTCCCCCCTCACCCCCACTCACCTCTGCTCCGCCTCCTCTCCCTCGCCTGAGAGGGGGGCGGGGGAAGAAGCAGTGTGGCAGCGTGTTCAGGGGAGCAGGTGAAGTGGAGGTGAGCTAGACGGGGGGTTGTGGGAGGGGAGCCACAGGAAGTAATGCAGGGGGGAAATGTGGCACGCCCGGGGGAGGAGGCAGGGCCGGGGATTTGGGGAAGGGGTGGAGTTGGGGCAGGGGTGGGGAAGGGCATGAAAAAAAAGCAGGGGTGGCCAAAAGTTTTTTTGCTTGGAGTGGCAAAAATCCTAAAGCCAGCCCTTGCCATAGAACTTCCCCACAATAATTCCTAGAGAAGATCTTTTAGAGAAACATCCAATCTTGATTTAAAAACTGTCAGGGGTGAAGACTCTACCCCAACCCGTGGTAAATTGTTCCAGTGGTTAATTACCCTCACTATTAAAAAGTTATGCCTTATTTCTAGTCTGAATTAGTCTAGCCTGAACTTCCAGCCATTGGAGTGTGTTATACTTTTCTCTTTTAGACTGAAGAGCCCATTATCAAATATGTGTTCCCCGTGTACAGACTGTAAGCAAGTCACCCCTTAGCTTCTGCTTTTTGTTAAGTTAGACCCAAGGAGTTCAATCACTATAAGGCATATTTTCTAATGCTTTATTCAGTCTCATGCCTCATCTCTGAATCCCCTCTCCAATTTCTACAAGCTTTAGTTCCTATTACATTGAGAAGTCTGACTGCAGCAAGCCGTTTGTGTGTTTGGACTAAAAGTTTCAGCATAAGTCACTTTATGTAGATGCACTGCTTTATTTATAATATCCTATATATTTTTAAACAATATTCCATGTAAAATGACCAAAATGAGTCTTTGTCACTTTGTGGAACTCTTATCACAATGATATCTAAATATTAAATGCAAGAATTAGAATTTAAGGGTAGGGTTTTAAAAGCACCTGGCATTGGCCTAACTCTGCTCCCGCTGAAATCAGTGGTAAAACTCCCAGCGACTTCAGTGGAAAGAGATTTAGGTCAGTATGAGTACAGTTGGATGAATAATTTGATTTTTTTTAGTTTGGCCAGGAACCAGAAAAATCAGAAGAAATATGTGGTTTGTGTGATTGGGTGTTCACCCCACTCAAACCCTGAAAGGGTTAAAGGTTAAACTTTTGTAGTCCTATTCTGGGTACATTAGGTGATAGTGGTCAACCATAGAAGTGACAAAGGTTATGGTCACACTGCAGAGGAGTGGGTTTGGAATGAGATATTCCTGGGCACTGCTGAAATTTGAATGCAGATGAAGAGATGCATGGAGTCTGTCTCAGCCACTGGATGTACTCAATAGAAGGCATGCATATTTCATACACCTTAGGTGTTACTAACAGAAAAATATAACATGTTGTATATATTTTTCTGTTATGCTGAATGGCTGTAGGTTTGAAAATGTACCATTCCTTATTTTAAAACCCTGATAGAAACTGTAGCTAAAAGCTTCGTTGCATGAGTTAAATATTCTGTGGGATTAAAGACATTTTTTTTATTTATAGCACTTTTTCCATTAGTACTATGGCAATGTGAAAAATGCATTTAAGGCAAAAGAAATAGCATATCTTGGCACTGTGGCTTAAGTAGATTTCCTATTCATTGAACAGATAAATGAAGCCAGTACAATGTGTTACAGAAAGTGTTGTTTTGACTGCTACTCTATTACCTTGTGATATCCTCCACATGAAATAGTCTATCACTGGTACTCTCTGTCAAATCCAGTTTCCAGCTGGGAAGCTGTACCCCTACATATATTTAAATGCAGCCATTTTTTCAGTTTTCTCTTTTATATGTAAAAATGTAATGGAAATATACAACTCAGAAACAGTCATTTCTTTCACAGCTAGTGACTAATAATGTCCATAACACAGCAAAGATAACACCACAATAATATGCAAACATTTTAAAATGTGAGGGAAAATATCCCTAAGCAAAAAGAACAGGATAAACTTTAATTTCATTGTGTGTGAAGATTGTATATCTTATCTATTGGCCAGTAGTCCCTGTTCGATGTGCAAGTCAGCTCAAAGCGATGGAACACACTCAGATTGCTTGATTTTGGTCCTTCAAAGAATGTTTTATTCCATTAGAGAAGCATGAATCAAAATAAGGTTACCTCTCAAGAAGTTAAGCATATGATATATATTTAGTATATTATTGTACTGAATAACAGGTCAACAGAAAATTGCTTGATGCCTGTAGAAACAAAAATAAAAAGGTGTCCATATTTCCTCCTCTCATCTAAATTGTAGGTTGGCCAGTTTTAGCAGTATGGATTCCAAAGGGTAAAGGAACAAGGATGGCTTGCCAGTTTGAAATTAATTTCCATTTTGTTTCAGGAGAATGGGCTGTGAGGTTAGAAGCTAGGGACTTCTTTATTATTTGCAATATGAATTGGTTGTCTTGGTCCCCAGTGGAGTATTTTGATGGAGTTTGTTTCTTTGGCTTTCATTTTATTTAAATCTTAAGGATCTGCTACACTCTTGTGGAGTGATCCAAAGCTCACTGCAGTCTATGAAAAGACTCCTATTGAGTTGAGCAGGACTTGGATTAGGCCCTTGGAAAAGAGTGAATAGTTATGCAGGTTCCTCTCCCACCTCCAAGGATTTCTACAGTTTCTCTTACTAACTTTTAGAACCACTTTTGGTCTAGAATGTTTCATGTGGTCCCTAAGTTTTGAATCATTCAGGTCCAAATCATTTATCTTTTTAAAAAGAAATGTTTGACTGTTCCTACTTCAATTGGAGCTGATTTGAAAATCTGGGGCTACATTATGTTAAACTAAAATTGGATACCTGTAGACAACAAAATGTAATAATGCTATAGACGCTAGTTGGGTTTGTTATGAAAAAATGGTAAAGATTTTTGTTAGTAAATAAAACAGGATGATTTTTTAGTGTTTGAATCTTTGCCAGATAACTTAGGTATGATTTCGAATATCCTTTTTTCCCAATGAATGGCTATCATTTGTATTAAACTTTGTTATAACAATATATGTGACTATTTTTTAAATTTATCTCTTTGGGCTAATATTGCTCATGTTCAGAATTCTTATTTCTTTTATTCCAAAATTGGCATTTCTGTTTTCTCTTCCCTTATATTCTGGGCTTGAGTACAGCTGCCAGAAGTGGGATCTTCTAGACTTATACTAGCATACCAGGATTTCACTTGCAGAAGTTAGGATATTATGTTGCCATCATTTAGGTCATTGGTATTCTACTGATAACCATCTTTATCCCTAGTCTTTCTCTCTTGCTTTGGCTACTAACCAGAAGGCAAAATGGCAGTAATAGCCAATTGCTAAACTGGGACCATTCCTGCAAACCATACTCTTGTAAAGCATGCCTATTAACATGAGTAAAGATGATTTAAGTGCATAAAATTGTGGAGTAGTGCTTTTGTTGAACATAATATTGTAATACAAAACAAGCCCTCCTTGAAAAAGTAACAAGAAGTATTAACTTAGGGAAAGTCAAAAATATACCCTACCATATGGGAGCCAAAGTCTCTGACACTTTGCTGTCCAAGTTGATTATTTACTGATATAATATAAAGGTGCTCTGACCATATTAACTAGGGAAATATCAATGACTTATCTGTTAAGGGCTTCTAATTTATAGAATAAAATATTTAATCTGTTTCATTGCAATCAAGCTTTCCTGTTAATTTTCCAAAGCATTAGTGGCGACTGACAAAACAAAAAAACAACCCACCTAACAGGCAAACCCTAGAGACGTTCTTTAAAGGCCATGAAATGGGCTTTAAGTGGCTAGCTACAGAATTAGTGTAGCAGTGCTGAAAGCTTACGTACTTGTAATATTCTTGGTTACACCCAACTGAATAATTCATTTGGGGGCGTGTTTCTGCTCTGTTCTTGTTAATAGCAGGACTCCCATTGACTTCAGTGAAAACAGGATTGAGTCCTTAATGAACACTTCCCCCCCCCCCCCCCCCGCAGGTGTACATTAATCTTTCCAGTTTGTTTTTTAACTACAGGGAGCTGTAAGAGGAATGTTTTGAACTTTCAACTTGAGAATAGGTGCTTTGTAAGATTTGACTGAGTTCCTTAAAAGCTGAATATAGGACTTTGTTACAGCTCATTGTCTGTTCATTTTGTTCTTTAAAGGAGGAATATTTCATCAACTGGTGTGTCTTTATATGTTTTGAAATAAATCAACCTTATGCATATTTCTAATGTTCTGCCTCATGGGGGGATTTATTCAACTTCAGAGAGAGTTAGGAATTTGAAATAAGTCCAAGAAGGTAGGGCTTTTTATTATGTAATACTGAAGGCCTCTTTCTCATTTACTTTATCATAAGTGCAAAAAGGTACCTCAGAGAGTATCCAGAATAATGTACAACTTTACCATGGAAAAACATTAAACAGTACTTGTCTTACATCACATTTACTAATGCTTAGTTCTTCTAATACAGCTCATCCATAGAGTTCAAATTACATTACAAAATTAATATAAATTTTATTCCCATTTTACAGATTGAGAAACAAAGGCTCAGGGACTTGTCCACAGTCACACATCAAGTTAGTGGGAGAGCCAGGAGTAGAACTGATGTCTAATGATTCCTTGTCCTGTGACCTGGACAGCTGTCTTCTGGTTAAAATGCCATCATAATGGGTGCAGAAGCATTTTATGTTGTTCACCAGTTGGATATGCCTTTGAAAACGTGGGACCTTTCCACAGTATTCTTATTATAAATGTACCCAAACAGCAAAATCGAGATCTGGCTCTAAGCTAATTTCCAAATGCCATAAAGCTTGCTGGTGTTTGGATCCATAGTTCTGGTATGGTCTGTAAAAAAGAGAGCAGCTATTTGTGAAATTTGGTTCCAGCTGTGGTTAGGATTTTAAACACCTCCAAAGTTCAGGGTGTTCAGATCCAGAATTTTGATTTCATACAATCTACAATTTCTGTGGTGATCTGTAGTTTGTTTAAATGTAAAACATAAAAATATGACTTTTTATTGAGTCTGAATATAAACTTGTAAACAAAGATGAGCAGTAATCCAGATTCTGATATGAAGATCAGTACCTAGATTGAAGACAGAATATTGGATCCAGTTTACAGAGCTTGTAAAATGGTGGTTTTGTGACAAGCCAGTCTATCCTGAGGAAAGTCAATGCAGTGCTGAAGGGATGAAGGAGGAGACTTGTACGTTCTCCCAAGGCAAGAGCTTGGGAGAGAGGAAATTTGATTAAATGTTCACTCCTCGCTCTGAAGCATGGAGGATATGAAAACTCTTAACACTAGAGCTGCAGTAACCCTCGTGCAGCTGTAGCAGAGGGGAGAAGGCAGAACTGCGAACTTGTTCAAGTCTTTTTTTGAGAGAGATTACATAATGTACCTACTGTGGGATGGGCATGGAGGTAGGGAGGCTTCACTAGCCGCCTCTCCTTTTATATCATCCAGGGGTGGGAGTAGTCACATGCAGCCCAGTCAGTGCCTCCGATATCTTGCTGATCTCCATTTCACAACTGCCAGCCAAGAAGTGCAGTTATAGGCCGTGTGACCCAATTATGTCTGTCAGGAGGAATCCCATGTCCCCTCATCTGCTGGGACATCAAAAAGGGACTGCATGTTTAATGCTTTTTCACAAGTAATTCCTTAGCCCTTGATTACCATAAATGAGACAGGCTAAGCAGAGTCTGTGACCCAGTCCCTGGGAAGGATGAAGAGTGAAGCAGCCATATAAATATTAAGCTTTCTCTATCAAGGAATGTTTGTTCAGTGTAAGATAAGGTTATGCTGGAGGGGTTTTCCCTGGGGTCTGAATGCAAATGCAGAGAACTAAGTATTGTTGAATGGAGCTCTGTGTGAGAGAGTGACAAGCAGGAGGAAACACCACAGAAGCAGCCTGAGAATCTGAGAGAACGCTTTTGGGCAGAATGGTAGCTGGAAAAAGGCTTGGAACTGTGAGCAAAGAACCTGTCTCCTGCTGTTTGATTCTTCCTGTGTGAGGGAAACAAGACTTTGTACATTCTTTGTAAATAAACAGGACTACATCAGAGAAATACCTGACTCCATCATCAATTTCTCCTCCTAATAGAAACGGTCTGCAAGACCTCAAATATTGGCTAACCGTACTGGTCAAAAGGATCAACGTTTATGCTGGTATAACTCCTCTGTGTGGACACTTATTCTGGTGGTGAGGACCATTTTCTATTAACTTATGTCTCTTGGGAGTGTGTTTTAAGCTAAACTGAAAAAGCCACTCATACTGGAGTGGTTGTCGAAATGTGTGATTGACCTGTATAACCAGGTTGATATAACTGGTGAACATTTTCCTATGCAGACAAGCCCTTACACAGCCACCTCAGGCAAGGGCTTTCATCTCTCAGGGTGCATGACTTATCTTTTGTGGAATCTGTGGTACTTGCAGGCTGTATGGCACAGGCACCAATGGGCCCAGGGCTGGATCCATATACTTCAGACAAGTTTTAAAATTCTAGCAAGATTTTTTTTTAACCTGTAAGACAACAGAAGAGCTAACTGTGTTGCTTAATAAATGAACAAGTGTATCTATCAAGTAAGTAATCAGTTTATGAAAAGAGGTCATAGGTGTAAATACAATTTCTATCTTGTCCAGTCATGCTCTGTCAGTGAAATTAGAAGTTTAGCTTCAGTATACTGTATTTACTAACAGAACGACTGTCTGAAAAGTCTCTGAACCTATTTTGCACTTGGACGAGAGAGCTTTCTTTTATTAATTGATATGTGTGCCTATTTTAATGAGGAATATGGTTGCTTTTAATAGTGCCTCTGGGCACGGAAAATATCACCCTGCACATGGTCTGAGTCTTTGTCCTTCCGCGGACTGTAAATTTGACTTATGCTGGAGGGAATGTGGATAATATTTTAAAAAGTTACCTTGGCTTGAGCTAGTGATGTTGCTTTTGTAACTGCATTGGCAGATTATTTGCCTGAAAGTGCTAAACCTGCTTCCAATTTGCCCCTGCAGTGTAATGTATTGCTGGGCATGGATGCCTGTTTATTTAATGAAGTGTGTAAGTCTTTACTGGTGCATGTACACAGAGAAATCATTACCAGGGGTATAAGGAATATGGAAATAAAACAATTTCCAGTATTTTTCCCTAAATAAACTGCCACAGATGTGTTTCTCTATATTTATTTTAGGTTGCATGTGGGATATGTTGCACTGCAAAAATCTGAGAACAAGCTCCAATTTTTCTGTCCAGTGGAAATCTCTACATTTCTCTCTCTCCCTCCCCAGAAAGAGAGACCCAGCATGTAGAAATGTATAAATGGAGGGAAACATAGGATTAATCATATTGGACCAGAACATATGTGCATTTACTCTGGCATCCCACCTCATGCTTCTGATAAAAGGTGGAACAGTCACATAATGCATCTAACCAACTGTAATGCTGCACAGAAGGGGGAAATGTTCTTCTGGAAGCTTCAGTTGTCATTTACCTTATAGTTTTATCTTGGGTAGCTACACAGGTTGTTTAATCAAGAAACCATTTAGTCCTCTAAAAACTTAACCAGATGGTCTCTTGTGACATAGAATTGCATAGGTTCACAATATGAATTTCCTTTCATTTGTTCTGAATTTGTTGACACTGATTGCCCATGTATACTTGGATTATGTTACGGGGTAAAAAGTAAAGACTAAACAGTTTTCCCTAAGCCTTTTATAATTCGGGATATAGTACAATCATGATTATATGAATGTCATGTGTGATGCTGACTAAATATGGATAGTTGAGAGAATCTTTCAGTTATTAATAGATATTAGTGGTCATATTCCAGTTTTGGAGAATTAAGGTTTGGGTAATCAAGGTTGTACTATATCTCAGTCAAGTCCTCTGTAATTCACTTTTCCCCTTTAAGGGCTTGACAATCCTAGTGTTTGCTTTATATAACATTTATTTATAATATAAATGTATTTATGTGTGTATAGGGATCTACCAAATCCACAGCCATGAAAATCACATCACAGACCATGGAATCCGGTCTCCCCCATGAACTCTGGTCTCCAGCCACCCAGCTCGACAGCAGAGAGGAGAGTCATGGCTTCTGGCCAGGTGCCCAGCTCTAAATGCAGCCCTGCCACCAGCAGCAGTGCAGAAACTAAGGGTGGCATAGTGTGGTGTTGCCATACTTTCTTCTTCACTGCTGCTGGCTGTGGCATTACCTTCAAAGCTGGTACCTAGCCAGTAGCCGCTACTTTCCGGCCTCCCAGCATTGAAGGCAGCACCAAGTAAGGGTGGATATACCATGACCCCCCTACAATAGGCTTGCAACCCCCTTTTGGCTTGGGGACCCCCTGTTTCAGAAATGCTGCAGAGAAATCACACGTTTTTCATGGGTTGGTCATGGCATAAATAGCCAATTTCGCAGATGTGTAACTCATCTGTGAAATTTGCTGCTTATGCCATGACCAACCTCTGAAAAATGTGTGATTTCCCCATTATTTAAGTAGATCCCTTATGTATATATGTATCTCCATGCCACTCAGCCCTAAATCTCATTGGTTTATCTTAATTGTCCATTAATATGTGCATTTATACATTCATGTGAAGCATCTGGTCCTAGCCATTGTCAGGAACAAGCTTTTGAGCTAGATGAACCATGGTTCTAATCTGATATGGTAATTACTGTGTTCTTAATGTCCTCTTTTTTAAATGTTTTTCCATCAATTTCTTTAGATGAATGATTATCTTAAACTACAAAGATGATAAATTAAAGGCTGATGATTAAAGGCTGAATCCCAGTACAGTTTGGTTATAAGAATCCAAACTTATCTTTATTTATGGTAATTTTAATAGTATATTACAGGTTTATATAAAACTAAATTCCGCCTGCTAAGCAAATTCAAATATGAAACTGCTTATTCCTAACATTTATATTTCAACTGTGAATGTTAGACTATGTAGCAGTAATTTAAGACAGCTCTTAGTAGAAGTGGACTTGAACTTTTAGTATTCTAGTGGATAACTCACAATATTTGTCTGCATATTACAAAGTGAGCACATAACTCGAATACCAGCAATATTATATTTCAAATGTCAAATTAACATTCGGCATGCAGAACATTTGCATAGGATATTTTGATTCTTAATCAACCTAAATAATTGCCCATCATCGGAAGATTTGGAATTTAAAAAATTAATGAGTCTTCTTAAGGCACAACAGGATGCCAGTTTCTTCATTCATATCTTCTAATTAGAGATGGGCTAGCACTTTAAATATCTAACCTGCCTAGGGACTACTGAGATACCCAAGGGGAGATGGTTTACTCAAATCACTTGCTACCCGAAAAAGCAGGGATCAGGTATTTTTTAATATCTGAATATATTATCTGAAAATAACTGCCTGTGTTTGGGCCAAGATATTGTCTCCTTAATCCTGTAGGATACATATTTCAAGTGTTTCAATATGTCTGATAGGTAGCCACTAGGGGCTGGTTTCACCAAGAAACTTAGGCGTGGTGATGCTGAGCATTGCCACACATAATGTTTAGGGGCACAGAATCACTAGGATTCACAAAACCTGAATTAGAGACCTAGACTCCCTATACACCGAATGAGGAAATGGGATTCACATTAGGTCCTCTGCTTAAGCTAGCCAATGGGAGATGCCAAGCTGAGGGGTGTGTGCTAAGCCCCACTCCTCTCTGAGCTAGGCACCTATGTCAGGGCTGCAGGGGGGCTTCTTCCCCTAAGTGGGGTTTTCAGCTGGAAACCCTCTCTTGGGGTGATGAGGAGGAGGAGCAGAGGAAGCAGCTCTCTTGTAACTTTCAGTCCAGTGGCTAATGCACTCACTTGGGAAGTGGCAGGCCCCTAGTTCATCTCCAGGCTTCACCTGAAAGGGGAGAAGGGATCTGTACATTCCACTTCTCAGGGGAGTGCTGTAACCACTGGGCTGTGGTGTAGTCTGATGTGGGACTTCCTGAGTCTCATTTGTTGAAGCTGTTCCACTGTGATTGGGGGAGGGGAGGAGAGAGTCAGTAGCCTGGTGGTTAGAGCACTCACCTGGGAAGTGGACCCACCCAGGATCCTGGTCCAATGATTTTTTAAAATTATTTTTATACAGTGGAACAGCTTCAACAGGAGACAGTGAGGGAGCCTCTCATCAGAGTGTTCCATAGGGCAGTGGTTACAGCACTCACCTGAGAAGTGGCAGAGCCCTGTTCAAATCTGTTCTGCCCCTCGCGGGGAGGGCACTTGAACTTGGCATGTCCCAGGTGAGAGCCCTATGACTGGGCTAAAAGTTATTAGGGAGGTAGTCGTTATCTCCACCTCCTACCCCCTTGGTTTGTGCAAGCTTGCCTCTGGGGGTCCGATCTGGTAGGGGAGTTCTGAGTATGCCTACTGGATCAGGTCCTGCAGGTGAGTTAGATGGAAGAACTCCCATGTTCCTCCAGTTCATGCAGCACTCTGGGGCTTTGGTGTCCAGATGGCTGGCATGGGGCTGCAGTGTGCATGCTCAGAGGCAGAAACATAAACACATTTACTGCAGAAATGTCGGTGCTGAGGCATTGAGGCTTGTATGGCGTTCAGGGTCAACTGAGCAGGAATCTTGTTAATCCTAGTGATGCCTGATTCAAGGATGTAGGTGCTTAAAAATCTTTTTGTAACTCTAGCCCTAAGAAGCTAACTTTAATCACTGTAGTTAGTCAAAAATATCACATCTGAAAGCCAGAAAATTCTAAATGTTCAAAGTTTTTGCTTGTTTGTGTGTTTTGTTTTTAAAGTATAACAGTCTTGAAATCTGTAGTTAAGGTTCACAGACGACCTTAACTCTGATCACCATCTCCTATTACCATATCACCATTTTTTTTACCCATTCACTGACCCTAATCTCTTGTACTATAATCTCTTGTACTATAAATTCAGATGTTGAGATTTCCTCCCACCCATTGAACTCATACACAAATATTCCTCTACTTCAGCTGCCCATGCACTGGCAGCAAGAAATACAAAGAGCAAGTTTTCATCTCTTATCCTTCATATGCATTTTAGAAAAAAACACTATCTCAGGATCCATAATTACAATATAAGATAGACTGTCCAGTCTTCCTGAAACACCTTTCAAAATATAGTATGTAGTCGTAATGTTTTCCATATTCACTCCTTGGTATGGCTAATATACTGCACCAAGGAACTTCAACTCCTCCTGAAAATATGTAGAAAACATACCAGAAGACACTTCATGTGTACCTCTAAATCAGAAGTAAATGACTTAGTCTGTGGGATATGAGATGGAAAACTTTCAGAATACTTAGAGCTCAGTCTTGTGCTTTTATCTCAGGAAATGTACCAATTGGTTTTTTACACTGACTTTGGTGGGGACGTGATCCAAATAAGAGGGTTAGGATCCAGCCACTTTTTTGTATTTAATAAAATAGGTTCAAGTGTTTTATGTAGCTTTTATGGCACTTATTTTCCCCAGCCAAACGTATGACTATGAAGTTGCCTTTCAACAATTAGAGACATGGGAAATGGCTGTTGGAAAGGCATAAAAAGATCATATTGCAGGGGAAATATGTTTAAGAAGCCTGAGAAAAATCTATACTTTAGGGAAACTCCTCTGTAGTTTGTTGTGTTGAAGAGTCTTAACTATTTGAGTCATCTGTAGTGGATATGTGACATATGCCTAAATGGATTATCCAAGGTTCAGATTTAGAGATACCCAATCTTCTTTTCAATGGTGCAACCCATCTCTACTTGTAATTAGTTTTACGATGGAAAAACAGAGAAATTAAAATGGTTGCTGCAGGAGAAAATCCACCGTTATGCTTGAATGGCTAGCTCTAATGATTGTGCAAACCAAATATACATACACTTCTTTTTTATTGCTCTGAATGCAGCACATACATACAATACATACATCCACCTACCGAGTGCCCTTTTCTTTCATTCTCCATTAATTTGTGAAAAGGGAAGTGCAGTATTGTACTGCTAGAAATTGGTTCATTTTCCTCTTCATTGTTCTAGTTGGTTGATTGTATTTTGTCATTCCATAAGGTTTCCTAAATTCTTTTTATTTTAATTTTTTCATACCATATCTGCTGCAGATATTCATTAGATAAAGAGAGGAAATGTATACCTAGACCTGAAGGCTTTTGCTGTCCTCTAGGTTATTTATTTAAGTGTTTAGGTTGTTTGCATGAGAAGCAGTTACATGTTAAATGAGGGTGGAAACTGACAATCATGCCCTCATTACAGATCTGATGGGTGGTTAACTATGCTAGGCAATCCATTCTAGGAGCATACAAACTAATCCTGGAAAAATCTTGGTCTTAAGACCCTCATCCCCATCCAGTAGAACCCCCATTTCAGTAAAACAAAACATTTAATATAGAAAGAAATTGAGAAGTTGGTGGTTCAGGTCTGATTACTACAGCTGCATACTGCAAACTGACGCTCTGAAACCTCTTAAAATGAAAATGAGTGAGCGACAGAATGAAACTGAGCATTAGGATAAAAGCACTAGGGTGTAGCCAAAGTATGGCATGAAAATTAACAAATTAGTTGGGAACACTGGTTGAGCTCAGTTGCTGTCATTTTCATTTTTGCTGAATCTCTGTGGTAAACTGGCAGATCACAGACAGGGTTCCAGCAAGATGGGCAGTCAGAAAAATAACACTTTCTTAAACTACTCGGGGAGTGTGGGTGGGGGAGTCAGTCCATAACTGAAATTAAAGGAGGGGCGAAGCAATAAACAGACTGCCTCCCTGTGTCACTGGAGTGGGATCAAGCTCTAAGCATTATTATTTGTATTTGTATTACAATGTGCTAGTCATTGTCCATAGGTTAATCCAGTCTCTGCCCCAAAGAGCTTGCTATAGAAATGAGTGACATCCTGGTAGACTGACAGCATCTGTGTCTCCTTGATTGTGTGCTACAAAACATGCACATCTTGGACGTGGCCTGTTTTTGGTTTGTGAGCTTATAACAAGAAAATACTTCAAATTAAAATTTAGCTTGGGTGTGCTAGAGGTATTTTGGTAATATCCATAAGAACTATTTATGTCTTCATTCAGTCTCCTCCATAAATTTAGTCAGCCAGGTATAATAAGTAAATCCATCAGCACAAAGGCATTTCTTTTAAGGATGAGCAAATTATCTGGGATAAAAAAAGGACCAACCCAAACGTTGACAAAACTGAAGCTGGATTGAGCCCCACTAACTTTTGAACGTTTTAAGGAGTAACCATCACTGCTTTCAGCTGGATAGTAATTTGGTCTTATTGTATTTGCTTCTCTTCTTATAAGCTCTGGTACTTCTGGAAGTAGGCACAGGTATCACCATAAAGGCAGAGCTCTTTCCATATCTCTTTGATTATATGGCTATTTCCAATATAATGTCATTCTTCTCTTTGTAAAGTAATTTTGTTGCTTCAGTCAACACAGTCCTTTTAAACAATATTGAAATTGAATGAGACACACATTTCTTAGGGTTAGAAGATAAGTAGGTTTGAATTTTTCGGCAGTAATTTGTGGAAAATTGTAATGGAGAGGAAAAAATATTTTCAAGAGAGACCTATAGAACTGCAAAGTTATTAATTATCCTAGATTTTCAAGAATTAAGGGTACCATCACATGCCACAGTACAACTAGGTGTTTCAAATGATATGTCACACGGATAACAAAGGAGCTATTTTTATGACTTGCACTTTTTTTGTTTATTTCTGAAGCTGTCAGTTAATGGAATTGAATTCTAATAAACTTTTCAAACTATTAAGCTGATATATACAAATATCTGACTGTGACTCTCATTCTTCTTATCTGTATTTTCCCTGATATGCCCCAATAAATTAAATATAAATCTAGTTAATTAGGGTAGTTATAATCTATTAATGGAAACCAACAGTGATTTTCATTTGTTGGTTAAACTTCTCCTACAGGTCTTTTTTTTTTTTCCAGTGATGATAATTTAGAATCTAATTCAGTAATAAATATGTCTGGTTTCTACACTCTGGGACAAGAAAAATCCATTGCTAGTGGGCCTTTGTAATGCTGAAACTGGGGCTATTTTCTTCTAGCTGAATGGATCCATCAAGTCTCATTTTCAAGGGTAACATTTTTCTAGTTATTCCTGCGTAAATTACATTAATACTTGTTGGGTGAGAATCTTATATTATTATATCAGCTTTGCATATGGATGAACAGTTGCAAAAGTGTAAATCACTTTTAGTAATCACTTGAGTAAAATCACGTAGCAAGGACCTAATCCTGAACACTTTCCAATTACTGGAGTCCTATGAATATATGGCTTCTGCAAGTTCACACTTCCCAACACGCCCTTCTCATCTATTCACAACTGTTTGGGAGGTTGGATTTGTTGGCTGCTGCACCATTCTCCTCCAATGGCTAACATACTTTAGAATGGTTCCATGTTTGTGAGGCACAGCACTCAGACATTGGACAAAATCAGTATTCTTGATTTTGATTTTGATTTTTTTATCATATAAGGCTGGAAAGAGAAATATAATTTGTTGGGATTCTGGATTTCTGAGTTTTGCAGGAAGCCTAGGTATGTGGTGAAAGGCTCTATTAAAAAACATCAATATTTTCTCTTGCAAAGGCATCATCTCCATTTTATTGGGACAACAACAAAATAATAAATAAACAAGCATTAGACTGGCATTTTCCTACAGCGGGAGGCTGTAATTCGAAGGTGTTGGTCATTAGCAAGTATTCTACTGTCCTTGATTTCAAAGCATAGGTTTGGTGGCATTATTAGGCAAACCACATTTGTCCTAATGGAGCAAAAGAGCCTATCATATTTGAAAGGGAAATAAATATTGACTGAGCCAAAAGGAATTAGGTGCCTAACTTCCACTGAAATTCAGTGGATGTTGGGTAACCAGATCCTCTGGGCTCCTTAGGCAACCTTTGGCTAAAATCATATTTTCAGTTATCTGTTTTATACTAACTTCTAATTATTCGCCCTATTTACTACACACCCATCTCTTGACTTTCCCATATAAAAATAGTTATTGTAACCAATTCCTTAGGAGTTCTGCTGCATGAAGAGGCCTCTAAATGTTCTCTGCTTGGTTGTAAATTGTAGTATGTGCCACTGGATTTTCCACAAGTCAAAGCTTTCATTTCTATGCTAAGTAGTATCCCTTGCAACTGCATTGATATTCATATAGGGGGCGGTAGCCCCTGACTGTTAAACATTTAGGATCACACCAGAAAAATGAATGTCATTATCACATGTAATCGAAGTACAAAGTGGATGCTTCTGTGAGAAGTTTGCTCAGAAGTGCTAGATAAACTCACAGAAGAATTAGATAATTCCATCCTAAATATGTTTGGCATCTGGTGTGTGATTACACTGTGGGGTTGGTGTTTGTTGTTGCTTTTTTAAAAATCGAGAAAACAGATAGGTAATTTATATGCTTTCATTATTTAGAACTCTCTCTCTGTTTGGGCAAGAAAAGCAACAACATGGCAGAAGTGCAGGGTATTTAGCTCTACGTATAATACATGGAGATCAGTGTTCAAAGAAACCACTCCAGAACCCTTTTTTCCCTGCTACTTCTTTAGGAATTCACCCATGCTTAGGTAGGAGGTTGGGGCATATTGCTTGGACAGAGTTGTGCCATCACCTGGCCGTTGCTTGTCATTTTGCAAGTAAATTTAAATCAGACGTGCTTAAAGATAAAACTGTTCTGTCATTTTTAGTGAATAAAACCCTCTAGGCAGCATTACGAAACAGCCTCCAGCAACATCTTGAACACAAACATGGCAGCAGTTTTTTTTTTTTGATGTGAAGACAGTAGACCGCTTTTGTGAAAAGGGGGAAAGAAAGTAGAGGTGTAATAGGAGAAAATGAGAGAGAGAAAGATGTATGAGGAATGATAAGGGGGAGAGAATAGTGAAGACAAAAAATATTGGGTTAGCCCACTTAAACATATAAAGGAATAGATTAAGTGATAATAACAAGGCTATTATGCCATTAAAGGGTTTCTGATGTGTGTGATTCATACTGCAGGCATTGTTTACCCCTTATCTTACAAGCAGCCAGAGCCCCAAACAATCAGTCACATTTATAATGGTTACTAGTAAATAAAAAATCAAGCGAAACCTCCCTATGCTTCTGCTTAGTGCTCCAAGTTACTGCAACATCATGGAATCAGTATCAGATTGGGCTCTGCAGCATGAAATTTTCCTAACTTGTGCTGTTGTGATAAATCTGACCCACTCATTCAAACAGAAATGGAGCACTTCTCTGGAAACTTTTGAGTCTTTCTGGAACTGAGGTTTGATTTTTATCTGTTTATTCGTACCCTCCCAAGATGGAGGTAAGGATTCTTCTGAGAGCCTACTGCCCATGGTCCAACGTAAGTTTTTCACTGATAACAATACACTACTGAAGACTAGAATTTGAATCGATAGTATTCAAAATGTGGTTATACCAGTACTTCAGGCAGTTGACATTCAAATAACGGAGCAAAAATGCTGCCCCTCTGCTGATCTCTTTGCAATAGAATCATAGACTTACTGTCAGTATCGAGTCTGGGTGTCTGTGAAAATGAGAGAGTGAATGTTGTGGCAGGGACTGAGGATAACATGATGAGAAGTAACAAAACCTGAAGAATGCATATTTTCACTTAGAATTATATTCTAAACCAAAGGTCAAACGATAATCCTTTTAATGAGACCCTGTTGGGCTGTTATATTAGAAAGGTAAGGGCAGTTTCTCTAGACATAGTTTTCCCCAGCTTGCTCTCCCATCTATTTAATTCACTTCTTGCTACTAGATACCACTTACAGCTTTCCTCTGGTTGTTGACACCAATGTGTTGCTTCTGGAAGGGATCAGGGCTAAGTGAGGGAAACGGGGCAGAAACACAACTCCTCCTCCTCTGCTAAACACAGGAATAATTCTCCCTCCTATGCCTCTCTAGCTCCCCCAGAGCTGCTCCTCCAGAGATGAGGCAAGGAAATGTGAAGTGGGAGCAGCCAGAGAAGCTGGTTTCTTGTTGAGATTTTTCTGGTGCTCCCAGACTTCCTGTGAATTACTAGAGCCTGACAGGAGAAATGCTTCAGCTAAGAGTCTCCTAATAACCTTGACTAAAGGAAGATTTATCCTCCTGCTAGCTCCTTCTGGGGAAAGACAGATAAATACTATGTAACACTTATTCTTTTATATAATCTCTTTTTTTGTAATAGCTTAACATTTTCTAAAATGCAAGAGATTGCCATTTCAACATTTTCTAGGGAAGAACCCCCCAGACTGCTCATTTTGATTTGGTTTTGCAACAATACAGATTCTCCATCTTGGTAAAGTCTAAATGGTGGCATTTATGGGAATAGAAATAATACTTTGCACATGTGCACATACTCCCTTCTGTTTGGCTGGCTATAGGCTGGCTGATTCAGTTTAACCCTTTGTAGGTCCTCAACATACTTGAATATAATCTCTTATTCATTTATTTGGCAGACTGGAAAATGTCAGTGTCTTAAGGGTTGGCTTGCAAAGCTTGAATCCTTTTTATTTAGAGGTTGGCAGACATTTAACAGAAATTAACTGAATTCAAATTGAGCAACAACATTCCAAAAGACTGCCAGTTGCACACCATGTAACATAGGGTCCTTAAAGTTCAAAGCCACAGAACTTTTGTAAAGTGCAGTGCTCACAGGAATATACTATCCAGTATAACATAACCCAGGGCCTGATTCAAAGTCCATTGAAGTTAGTGAGGTCTGTCCACAGATCTTAGTGCCCTTTGCATCAGGCCCCAAGGAAATTGACCAAGAACTTATTTCTCTGAATAAGTCCAAAGACCAAACAGTTATAGGAAGAAAATGATCAAGTGAAATTTCATGACAAGGAATCCTCAATGTTTTGATAAGGTTTAGCCTTCAGCAGAGAAATGGAACAGCTGAGTTGAAGATTTAACTTGGGAGTTCCTTGGAAAGAGCAATAATGAGCAAAGGAGTAGGTTTGTGATTAGCTGTGTGACCATAAATTTGCACGTGTAATCTTATTTGTGTGCATATTAGACTTTGCTGGTTAGTTGTTGTTTTTGTACTAAGCAGGAGAGTGTGTTGCAGGGGATGTTGATATTTTGTCTTGATACCAACACGAGCTGTGGAATGGTCACTGCTTTTGTTCCAGTTCAGGGATTGCAAGAGTCCTTTCTGCTTGCAATACCTTTGGCCTTGTGACCTATCCCAAAGCTGAACACAGGACTCGAAGCTGATTGTGACCATGGGATATGGTCAGTGTTGGGATATAGGAATGGCTTGAGGGTACACCTCACCTAGTACCCAGTTCTGCTCATGCAGGGAGGGCTCAATGAGGGTTTCACTTTGGGGATTTTTATGATAGTTTTATTTTGTATGTGTTCAGAGGACCATTGAGCAGTGATTCCTCTGCACTGTTTTTTTCCCCCTGGTAATGGGTGAACCATATTCCTCTCTTTAGTTTTCTAATCTTTTTAATAAAATTGCAGCCAGCATTTAAACCGAAGTTACCCATGTAGAGTTGCTATTCGGCCACATCAATGCACTTTTTATACTGCTTAAAAAGAAATCAGAAAAAAAGACACTGAGCTAGATTCAGGCCTCAGTTTAGACCAGTGTAAATTGAAAATACTGCTGATTTATATCACTCTAACACATCAGAATCTGACCCATTGTTAATTTAAAAAAAAATCAATATGGCACTCTAAAAATCCGCTTCTAGTATCTGTTAAACCAGTTGGAGCCTTTTCCACTTTAAATTAAGTTTTCTTTATTTTACTGTAGAAACCAGCTTTTCTTTGTATGGTATTCTTTAAAGAGGCTAGCAAAACAATTTAATATCTTTTATTAAGAATTTAGTGATAATTTACCATCCTCCATATATTGATTGGGCTTGCTTAACTTCAAAGTTGATTTCTGCAACATCTCCTGATAAACAACTTTTAGAGATTTATTACTTCACATATGTTCAGAAGTCCAAGCAAATATGGCTTACAAAGAAATATGAAGGATACTGGAGTTCATGCAATTTGCACTTTTATGTATGTCATTTTCTTAGATCAATTAATCAGAGTAATAAGAATATGAAAAGATGTAGAGTTTATTGAATAGTGATGAGCGGAAAAGTGAGGAAAGTTGCAAGCCCACTGAGACTTGTTTGATAAAATCAATCATTTTGGAGAACGTTATTTTTGAATTATATTAATTTCCACGGCACAGTAAAGTTAAAGATTTTTAGAGAACTCTGAGATTATTCAGACTTTTTGATTCAGGGTTAACGCTGCTGTACTGAAATTGTCAAGTTTCACTACACAGTAATGAGTTTGGGTATAATCAGAACAATAAAATCAACAGCCGCAGAAGAAGAAAGGGAATTTTCTTACGTGGTTAAAAAATGTCGAAGGCTTTAACACCCCTCTCTAGGAGTGTTTGTTGAGACTACAAAAGTCATGCGAGCTTCTCAATCCTTGGTAAATGTCCGTATCTTTCAGGCAGCTGTTCTGCAGCTGTTTTGGTTTTCCAGCTAACGCAGAATGACACATCTTCAACTAGAATCTTCTTAATGGACAGAAAATATTCTAGTACAGAACTAAAACACTTTCAGTTTACTTGGAAAATAAATTGTAATTGCACTACAGCCTTTTGTTTTTGATTGAAAACACAGAGTAAACGTTCATGGTTTAAGTCTATATTGATCAGAAAGTTCTTTTTTCAGTCAAGCAAATTGTGCTAAAGTTAGTGACCCAACATTCCACTGATGGCTCTAATAGCGGTCTGAAGATTAGGGTTTTCACCTCATTTAAGGGTCTCACATTTTAAAATGCCCGTGGACTAATTCACAATCTGCAGAGGTAGTTTTGAATGTTGTGGTCCAGTTCTCAGATGGCTTTGTGTACTGTACAAAACCATTTTATAATTCTGCATGGATCTGAAGAAAATGTGAATGCTAGTAAAACACATGGTGCCACATTCTGCCAATTATGAGGTCATTGGTTGTCATTGGTTACAGAGGTGCTGGTTGGATGGATATAAATGAGCAGAGCCAGCTTTAGGGACCTGTGAAGGTCCTGGCTGTGAGCCTTCTGACATAGAGAACCTAGAAAAGGAAACATAAGTGCTGGAGGTTAAAGCTTGTACCTTATTTCTCCACAGATTATTCATAGTCCCCATCCTTACAGCTGACTCTAGACATCTAGAATCTGTAAAAACCATTTGTGGAGGAACTTCTGTTTTATGGAGGGCTCCAGATCAACTCATGCTTTGTGGGGTTGGTAGTACTACCCAGGCAGTCAACGATGACATTACTGTTCCTGTAAACTGATTCTCAGCTGGCTGCCTGCACCTGAATTTTCTTGTCTTCTGAGTAGTCGGTGTGACTTCTGACCACATCTGCAGCATACCTAGGGATAAGAAGAGGCATAAAGATTCCCAACTTTCCCTCCCCACACATTTCAGTTTTTGTGTGAAATGAGCCAGCTGAGTTTTGGGGTGTATCCCAAAGAAAGATCTCACTTACAATTCTCAATCCTCAGCTCACGTTAGTACATAGTGATGCAATCAATGTGGACAGGTTGTGGTTATGTGTGGGGGACATGAAAAGCTGTTATATAGGCCTACCAAAAAGCATCAAAGTCAGTTATGTAAAGCCTGACCCAGCCGAGCACTGAAACGTGCATAACTTCAAGCATCTGAGTAATGCCATATTCAGAGGCACTTTTGCCCTGTTCTCATTTAAATTGTATCTATGATACCTTAGCTCTACTTCTATGTTTTTCTTTAAAAATATTCCTTTCCGTACTGTCTGTTTTCAAAAACCTTCATTATTGGAGTCTCATAGCTTAATAAGGTGGCTAGTTTTTAAAGTGGAAATGTGAGTGATTTCACACTTTCTTTATGGTAAATGATTATTTTCATTTCTTTGAAAACCAAGACCCCAAGTCAGAAAAGTACATTTGCCATCATGTCTACTTTAACAGATATTTTCAGGATTATCCTTAGGCTTGAAGGAGAACTATATACTCATGTATAAGAGATTCATAGAAACAGCAACAGTAAATGGGAAGAGTCGAAAAGATACTACAATTTTACATCATAAACTCTATTGAAATAAATTGTACTGTATCAACTTTAATATTTTTTCTCCCCATCTATTATACGCCAAAGGCCATCTCTAAACAAGATTACTTTTAACTCAGTTGGTTTCTGCTTTTCATGCTCAACTGCACAATAATTTTGACTAGAAGTGATTAAGCCTAGCGGAGATGTAAACCGTGATATTTTTTTCTACCTGTTATGTACTAGGCTTTTGGCTCATGCAAAATATTTATTGTCATTTTATGCTACTAAAAATCAAATAGTAAGGTAGATTTTACCATGTAATTAAGTTTGGTCTGATTCTGCAACTCTTGTTCACATTCAATAGCACTTACTCATGTAAGTTTTAAGCAGTACTTGTTGGGACTACTCTCATGAGTTAAGGCTACTGACTGAGGGCTGAGTGAGGCCCTGAGTGAGGGCTGCAGAATCAGGCCCAGTGTTGCATGTTGGAAATTTTAAGTTCAATCTGTATCTGTTCATCTTCAGTTAGCTAAAGTTTCACAGTTAGAAAGTTATTGTACGTTGCAAACGGAAAGGTAAGTTTTATGTTGCAGAAACAATTTGGCAGTATTGGTTGATGATAAACAGCATACATTTAAAGTTGCTTAGGCACTATACTGATATTTTTCTCGGTTAAAAGGGAAACATTAGTTACATTTGCATCTGGTTATTAAATGGGATAGGATAAGTTCTATGAATTTATTTTCATGACATCATCATAGAGTTACAATTCTCCAAAGAGCAAGACATCTTATTAGACACATACAATTTTAAAATTAATTATATACATTGTAATGAAGGGGGGAATACTGTTGTTGCACTGCCGTTCTGTCCCTGGATGTGTCTATATAATCAGTTTCCTAATACCTTCTTTCTGAACCAAATAATCTTTTGTGATTGTAGAATACATGTTGTTGTAGTAACTCTAACCTTCACCTTTATTAAATGAAGAATAAAATGACCATCATTACCAACTAAATGGAACACTGGCAAAATGTAATACAAAATGTTATTGATATTTAAAAAAATGCCTGATTTGTGAAACTTGTCTTCAAGTTGATTGTTGGCCAAATGGAATATCTGTTGTTTATTCCAAATCACTTTCTAGCAATGTTTCTTTTACAGAGCTTAAATCCTTGAAAAAGGAACTAAAATCAAAAGGTAACATTTCATTATAATTTTCTCTTTTGCTGGGGAAATTTCTGCAGATGTCCCACCCTCTCCAGGAGGGGCAGGTTTGGCTGCTCTGGTCATCTTTTCCCCCTTGCTCCAATCCAGAACACACACGGAGATTTGTGTCTCTGTGATGGAAGGAGGGGATTGGTTTCTCTGTCTCTCCCTGATGCCTTTGGCTGGGAGAGAGGGAGGCGAAAGGAGGGTTGATTCTCTTGTACTTTTTCCCTCCCTGGGCATAGAACCCTCAGAGCACGCAGTTGCCATTCTGCTGCTCTTGCTACCCTGCACTCCCTGCCTATAGGAGGTACAGTTTGAACTGCATTTCCAAGATGCTGTGGATCTGACCCAATCATCAGTGTTTGGGATCAGGAAGGAATTTTTCCTTCAGGGAAAGGTGTCTGGTGGGATTTGTTTTCCTCCTCACAGTATATTGGAGGCCCAGTTTCAGGTTAATAGGACCTAAGGGCAGAACTTTAAAGTTGTAAGTTTAACAACTAAGTTTGCAATTTTGTCACAACTTCTGGCGGGTGTCCAATGTGGGTGAGAGGCTCACAAAGGTAAACATGAGACCCGTGATTAGCCCATGCCAACGTCCATAGCTGAGAAATGCATAGCTGGAAACCAGTCTGGCTCATTTGTGTACTGTTCAAATAGTATTAGATTTATAGAGAAGTGTTTGGACTTTATGAAATGCTTGTGAGTTGCTGCATGCATTAATCTCAGTTGTAATATCTGTGCCCCATGTTATAAAGTAATATTAACATGTTTGCTACGTAACTATAAAAGTGTTCGCTATGAAATTGGACCTCCCCTCCCCCCAACCCCGAGGAGAGAAGCATTACCAAATGTGAAATACTAGTTTAGCGCAAGAGATGCCATCCCCTGCCCAACAAAAGGCCTACTGACACAAGACAAAACATTGTGGAACATCAGTGGACAGAAGACTTTGTTGTTTGTTTTTCCCCACACCCACGAAAAGGCGATGTGCACAAACACTCCTCCCATCACAGCTTGTGTGTATATTTACCTGCTTTAGCCTTTTAAAAAAAGTCTCATTTCCTTTTCTAAGTTAATAAATCTTTAGTTTATTATAGGATTGTCTTTGGTGGGAGATCTGAGGTCCAACTGACCTGGGCAAGTGACCGGTCCTTTGGGACTGGAAGTAACCTGGATACTGTTGTGTTTTTTGGTGTAAGGGACCACCTGTCACAAAGGCAGCCTTCCCTGGGTGGCAAGATAGACCTGAGTGCCCAAGATGACTGTCTGTGACTCCATTTTAAGGCTGTTACAGTGTTTGAGGAGTTCACACTTGGTGCTTGGTTGGTGAAATCTAATTATAGAAAATGCAATCAATTTGGGGTTTGTGCCCTGGCGTTGACACCCACGTTCATGAGCCACTCCAGACAGCTTGACACCTGGATAAAGAAAACACTGAACGTGTCCACAACCTAAGTTACATCTGAACTACCATTCTCCCTCACTGTGGAGAGCAGGGGTATTCAGAAGTGGACTGAATCATAGGGGTTAGGTTGAAGGGGGCCAATGGGGAATTTGTCATCAAGGCTGTTTAATACTGCACTGGACCCAAATAAATGCCTGCTATTTCAGGAGTGGGAGAGTGTGTATGTTTGGGTCCCTTCCCTCAGTTAAAGTTGTAGGTTAATAAAGGTGTAGTCTTACACTTTAAAATCCATCTCTGTGTCTGTTATCACACGTATGCTGATCAAACAGGAAAATATCATACGACTATACCAATAACACATTTTCCTTAGAAGCTTGGCTCTTGTGGGTCTTTTAGGGCCAAAACTATAAGATCATCCTTCTCCGTCTTCATTGCTTCCTTTTTCAAATGATCAAATCATTCTAATATAAGGCTAGACTCTTTCACTTAACTGATGACAGCATTCTAACATTGCTAATGGACACAACTACCTTGACACAGTGGTTCCCAAACTGGTGTTCATGAACCCCTGGGGGTTCACAGAACGTTACAGGGGGTTCGCCAGAAAAATTTCACTCATGGTGGCCAGAGGACCCTGGACATTGGAGGCAGCAGGTGGGACCTGGTTGCAGGGCTGGGCAGTTTGGGCTGGCAGCCCGAGCCCTGCCCCCATCAGCCGGGGAGCTGGCCACCCGAACCCCAGCGCTCTGTGCGGGGCTGGCAGCCTGAGCCCCAGGGAGATCGGGGCCGGGCACTTGGGGCTGGCAGCCTGAGCCCCGGCAGTCAGCAGGACCTGCAGCCCGAGTTCCGTGGAGCTCAGTTGACCGAGGCGGTCAACAGGGTCCAGCAGCAGGAGCCCCCACAGAGTGTGGAGCCCAGACCCCGGTGCAGGGCCCAGTAGCCTGAGCCCTGTGCTGGGCAGCCCAGACCCCGGTGCAGGGCCAGTAACCTGAGCCCTGTGCTGGGCAGGGAGGCAGCTGAGACCCCAGGCGCACAGGTGGCAGCAAGGGAATTTGGCATCGAGGGTAGAGTGAGCAGGGGCCATGCTGTATGTGGGGGGTGGGGGTGGTCCAAACTAATTTGTCGGTCACAGGGCACCCTCCTAGAGACTGACCTTGTGGCGGAAGTAAAGCTGTTTGCGAGCCAAACCAGCCGGAAGCACGTTGTAGCCACTACAGCAGTGTTAAGGTGCCTCAGTAATTGTCATTTTCTCTGGAGTGCTGTTTTGCTTAAGTGAGACTTGAGTGAATCTTCTCATTTTCTAGTTTGTTGGTTGTTAGCAGTCTCTCTGTGTTATTTTTTTAGCACTTTTGTACACAAGTTCAATGGATAAGTGGCTGAAAAAGGAAAGTGTAAAGATGCAAGAATCAACTAGTGGTTCCTGAAGTCCATGCTGTGGAAAATCTAAGTCTAATGATCATGATGGTCCTGGAAAGTCACTTACAAAGAAAAGAAAATATGACAATGATTATATAAAATATGGCTTTACATGCATTGGTGATCAAGAACGTCCAAAACCACTGTGTGAGATTTGTGGTGATGTTCTAGCAAACAGCAGCCTCAAACCTTCTCTACTTGAGCGCCATTTAGAAACTAGGCATCCTGCACAACTCGACAAGCCTGTTGATTTTTTTCAAGTGAAAATTAGCTGAGCGGAAAAGTGACATTACCAGTTTTATATCCAAAGCAAGTATTGATAATGAAAATGCACTTGAAGCGTCATATCGTGTGAGCTACTGAGTAGCAAAAGCATCAGAAGCCCATACCATAGCAGAGAGCTTGATTGGTCCATGAATAAAAGACGTAGTTCATTGCATGCTCAGAGAAAAGGCTGCAAAAAGGATTGACATGGTACCTTTGTCCAATAATATGTTGTCACGAAGAATTAATGACATGCCAAATAATGTAGAGACCTCAATTGTACATAGAGTGAAAAATAGTCCATATTATGCTATTGGATGAATCAACTGATATCGTTAATCTACCTATTTTGCTACTGTTTGTACATTATGTGAATGAAGGTATGGTTGAAGACTTGTTGTTTTGCAGATCATTGGAAGAACATACAACTGGAGCAGATATCTTCAATCTGACTAATGCATGTTTTCAAGAAAAGGGAGTAGATTGATCTCGTTGCCTAGGCATTTGCACTGGTGGGGCCACATCAATGACAGGGAAGTGTAAGCAGTGTCAGGATGAGCTCCACCCTGACATCTGGTGGTGAGGTGTGGCAAGTTGTGGAAAAGAACTTCAGGGGCTGATCTCGTTTGCATAGGCACACCCACCCCGCCTAGCATGAGCCCATAGCTGCCCAAAAGGTCACTTTGGCTGCTGTGGGATCCCCAGTGTCTCTGTTATTGGGGCAGGAAGAATAAATTGTTATTACCCTGACTATGGGAACTGTGCTTGGAACTGTACTGGGCCTTTTGTTATGATGGAGGGACTCGCCATCAACTAAGCAGCACTTGGTAGGCAAGGGACATGGGTTCCGAAACTCTGTGAATAGAGAGAGGCTGGGGACAAGAATTAATACTTGGTGGCATGGGCCTCTTGGTGAGGGCCTTACATGGTAACTGCACTTCCTCCTCTCTCCACTGTGGAATATCAGAGCTAATTTTGATTCCATTAGGAGTCTAGTTACAGGCTGCTGAGCTCACTTTGGGCTAATGGTGCACCAGCACTGAGGCTCCCCTACTACAAGCTGAATTCACCTAAGAGCTGAAATCATTGAGCGTTGTGTTAAGTAGTGGGGGAGCCTGAAGATATATTGTGGAGCAGTTTGCAGGAGGGCTGGAGTGCCTTGTGGACAGGCTGGTGGAGCAGTTCATAGGACGGTGGGAGCCGCTTGTGGGACGCGGAGCGGAGCAGTTCATGGACCGGCTGGTGGAGCAATTAATAGGACGGCGGGAACTGCTTGTGGGACGCGGAGCAGAGCCAAGCTGAGCGAAGCAGTTCGTGAGGCGGAGCGGGGCGGAGCGAAGCGAAGGCCTATGGAGCTGTGGGGCGGTCAGCTTCAGATCATGTAAGGTGCCCCTTACCTCTCTCTCTCTCCCCCCCCGCACCCTCTCCACCCAGGATGAGAGGTAAAGTTCTGCAGATAAACTTTCAAACTCTGGGGCTGCCCTGACCAGGGACAGAGACTTTTGGGCCACTGGACTTTTGGGACTTTGGGTGATTTGGGGTTGCTGGACTCAAGAACCAAAGGGAAAGGGCATGCCCCAATTTTTGCTCATGGGTTGTGTTATGAATCCTGTTGGTGGTGTTTCCCCAACATAATGCCACATTGTTTCTCTCTGTTATTAAAAGGCTTTTTTGCTACACTCAGACTATGTGCTTGCGAGAGGGGAAGTATTGCCTCTGGGAGGCGCCTAGCGGGGGTGGTATATATTTGTCCCAGGTCACTGGGTGGGGGCTCAAGCCGGTTTGCATTGTGTTATTGGAATGGATCCCTTAGATATTGAACCCGGCCCTTGTTGCTGCCAACTCTGACAGGCAGAAGGGTTACAGAAGTATACTGGATTTGTAGCTCGAACAAAAAAGGTTGCATCAAAAGTCTCTTGGACTCATTGCAGCATCCATAGACAAGCCCTCGCAACAAAATGCATACCTGAGGGACTGAAGGAAGTGCTGGACAATGCAGTGAAAATGGTGAATTTCATAAAATCATGGCCAACAAATTCCAGAATATTTCACGTACTTTGTGAAGAAATGGGTAGTGTACACAATTGTCTGTTGACCCATACTGAAGTTAGATGGCTCTCACGGGGCAAAATCCTTGTGCGCTTGTTGGAGCTTAGAACAGAAATCCTAGTTTTTTTCAACAGCCACCCTTTCCACCTTGCCAGCTGTATGGAAAATAATGTGTGACTCCAGAGCCTAGCTTATTTAGCAGATATTTTCTCAAGAATTAATTACCTAAATTTATCTTTTCAAGGCCTCAGTATAACAGTTTTCAATGTGCAAGAACAAGTTGAATCCATGCAGTTCTGGGACAGTTGTTTGGAAAACAATCAAATGGAGTGTTTCAGTAATCTTCATGACTTCCTGGCAGAACATAAACTTCAGTTGGATCAGTGCACTAAAACCAATATAATTGCAAACCTAAAAAATTTGCACAACTTTCAGGGAATACTTTCCAGCTATGTCAGGTGATAATGACTAGATTCTCAACCCTTTTGATGATACCACTTTCTCAACACAGATATAGAACACTGAGGAAAAAGAGAAATTGATTGAGATCTCCTGTGATTACGAACTGAAAAGGAGTTTCAGAAATCTGTCATTGATAAACTTTTGGCTGAGTTTAAGAAACGAGTACCCCCTTCTGGCAGAAAAAGCTGCTGCAGTTTTGTTACCATTTTCAACAACATACTTATGCGAGAAAGCGTTTTCCTCGTATGCACATCAGAAAATCAAATACAGAAACAGATTTGATGCTGAACCAGACTTGAGACTTTGTCTTTCTCCAGTGGTTCTGGACTTCCAAGAGCTATGCAGAGCAAAGCACGCTCATCCATCACACTGAGGAAATTTAAACTTAAATCCCTTAAAAATATTCATTTTTAGGAGGGGTTCACAAGATTTCACAATTTAGTGAAAGGGGTTCATAGGCTGTTTAAAGTTTGGGAACCACTGCCTTGACACAATATTCTTACTTCTTATGTATCTGTCTAGGATACAAGCCACCAGAATATCTGAAAACAAGGTCGAGATATTCTTAATAGCTTCTGCATGTACTATTTCCAATATAGTGCTCTGTGTTCAGCTTCAATAGAAAACAATACTCGTTAAAATAAATAAATGTAACGTTTAAGGAATGCTTCACTGATCTTGGTTCACTTTTAGAGTGTACCTTCTTTGGGACAGACTGTCTTTTCTGTGTTTGGGAAACCTGACACACTAGCACACTACTGCAATGTAAATAACAAATAATAATTGGCTTGTACTACAAAAGGAAGTAGTCTAGTTGGCGACAAAGTTCAGATAGGAAACCAGTTCCCTTATAGATCACAAATCTGCTGTCCTAGGCCTCAATTCAGGAAAACATCCCTAATAAGAACAGCACTTAGGCAATTCCATAGCTTTAAGCATCAGAATAGTCCCACTGAATTCAGTGGAACTTAAGCGCCTGTGTTTAAGTATCTGAGTTCCATCAATCCAGCAATTGCTTTGCTGTAGCAGAGTTCATACCCTAACTTTTGCAATGCTAATCAAACTTCTGTCTGATATTCCCTAATGTATGATCACTTGAGCTGTTCTGACAAGGGTCTCCATAAAGGTTGTTTAAATTTAGAACAAATTTAATTAAGACTTTGACTAGATTAGCCCCATAAGCCTTTGATTAGCCCCATAAGCTTGACTAGACGCCTATCTAAAAGCAGTGTCTTTGTTGGTAATATTGATACCAAGGTTAAATCTTTTAGGAGCTACAATTTACCATGCCACTAGAAAAACGCTGAGCAAGCTACTACAGGCATAAGGAAAAGTGGCTTGACTAATTCCACTAATATTAAGGCCTAGATTTTCTAAAGTATCCACTAACTTTGAGTGCCCCAATTTTTCGGTTCTCAGCTTGAGACATACAGGGTCTAATTTTCAAAGGTTCTAATTTAATTAGATTTGTAGGTGCTCCAGACCTTTAAAAATCATGCTGTAGCAATTTCAAGAGGGTGTACTATGCTAGGCCTTTCTCAGTTTAAATTGTGGTCAAATACCAAACACATGTTGATACCCTCTCATCTGATACAAAGAGCCAAACAGAGCTGCCTGGGGAGAGGGAGGAGGCTCCTTGCTGGAGTAACTGTACTTGAGTGCTTGCCTTTCCTCTCTCCCCCTCCTGTGTTGTGCCCCACCTCCCCTGCCACCCCCATGACATCCATGCTACATGGGCCATAACTTTCATGAGAACTCTTTATATTGTTTTAGGGTATAAAGGCCTTGTCAAAATGTAGTAGTTATTACTCATCAAAAGCAAACTTTTAAAAACATGTAACCGTCAAATTTCCCTAACTATTCTGTTAATCTGAGGGGTATGTATCTGTCGTAGGAAGAACAGATTAAACTTTGTGGATATTTTTGTCAGCTTCCCCTACCACCACCAAAGAAACAAAACAGTGAATTCCAATGCATGCATTATTCCTGTCAAATCAGGAGTGGTGTTTGCAGTATACCCTTTACAGCTGTTTGACCTTGCTGCTTTTTCACACATAAAAGCCTCTATTCTCTTTTGAACTGCTAGCTGTATGAGAAACAATCAGTCAATTTTACAGATGCTACAAACACTTCAATTCACTACAAAGTTAATAGTATCACAGTAAATCTCGCATCATGGGTTCAATTTTCAAATAATTGACTTAGGAACAGGCATTATTTTGACCCACATCTTGTACACAGTAGTAACTTGGCTATACATAGCTCATCAAAGGGAACATCCAAGTGATATCCTAACAAATGTCATGGTTGGCACTCTGGAATTAGGGGTCCTTAGGGGTCTTCGTTTGTGAGACTGTGGCTCTCAGTCAAATCACAGGGACGGCGTGCTAGGGCTGATGCTGACTGCCAGCTCTTCTACTAGTGCCCCCAGCAGCCAGTTCTCAGAGCAGCATTCATGTCTGAGAAATAAACCCCTGACATGTCCTCTCAGGGCATGCTGGATGTACATTCCTCAGCAAGTTGGATTGCCGTGCTACAGAAGCTATACTATGCAAACATCACATGGGAATATTCTCAGACTCATAGTCTGAGTTTTTTCTCCTTCAGATTTCTAATTTTGGTATATATTTTGCATATAGAACTGGACTTAAAAAACGGGGGGAAGGAAGTCTCCTGCAGTGTGCATGAGGTCATCTGGCCCAGCGCACTATGCTGGGGCAGGACCAAGGAAACCTAGACTGTCCCTGGCTGGTAGCGGTCTGAGAATTCCTCTCCACCCTCTCTGCTCCCTGAAGGTGACCGTGAAGGAAGCAGAGCTGCAGCTTTAGGAGCTACGCACAGGCCATTATATCAGTGGAGGCAGGTCAGGAGAATGGGGAGAAATCCAAGGGCTGGGGTGGGGGGGAGGGAATTGCTGGCAGGAGTAAAGAGAGAGATTTTTGGACCACTAGGGGAGGGAGAAATATAGGGAGTTTGGTGGGTGTGGGAAGGAAGGAGGCAGTAATATTGGAGGAGACAATTCCTAGCAGCAAAGAAGAGCGGGAGGGTGTTGTGTAGGAGGCAGAGCTATGGGGGGTGGGAAATCTGATTCTATGACATTAGGACTGAAATAGGGGGAGAAAGAGGGTGGAGGCTGACTTCTAGACATAAGCAGAGATAGAATGGATCCCTGGGGATTTTGTGGACCGAAAGAGAACTGGGAGCATTCCTGAGGCTCTGGGGACGGTATCAGAGATGGTCTCTTGAAGGATTGGGCCCAAGAGGTCAGAGAAGGAGGGAGGAATTCATGGGGTGGGATCAGGGGAAAAAGGGTTGGGTCAGGGCACCAACACCAGGACTTTAAAAACAAGCTGCCACTTCCCCCTGCCAGTGCTGCTACCATGTTAATAAAGCAATTGTGTAGCTTTGAGCCTTCAGGCTACTTTAGTAATTCAGATTTGTCACTAGTTTTAGGCTCCCAGTTGAGTTTAATGTAAGCGGGGGAATAGTCCCGCTCTTGTGGGGAACTTTCCTGGCTTCTGCACTACCCTGGTGAAGTGGGCTAGAGAAAGGATCTGAGTCCTCGCTCCCACTTCCTTTACCCAGTGGCCTCCCAGCCCTTGAGGACTCCCCTTCCACTCTCCTGTCTGGCAGAGTCCTCGTAACCCCAACAAGGCTGGGCCCAGGATTCCTGGGGGGCTCGACCCCCAACCCTGCTGTGGTCATCTAGGACAGGGGCTAGGGTGTCCCCACTCCGGGGTACTCTCTCTGCACTGGGCACTTCTCTGACCCACTGACCATTACATACAAGTTAAAGCAAATGTGAGTTATTTAATCAACAATTAATTTTAAAAAGAATAAGGAAAAATGAGAAAGGTTAAAGGAAACACATCACCCCGCTCTGTGGCAGAGAACATCACAAACAGTGTCTCTGGAATGTCTGGGCAGTTCACAGTCTGCTCCTTGTAAGTCCCAGGCCTCCTTCTGAGGCCCTGGCTGTGCTGCAGGGATGCTGTGGGTCGGACACTTGCTCTGGTGGTGGCCACATGCTCTCAGGCTCTAAGTGGTAGGACCCTTCTTCCCAGAGTCGCCCCCACCCTGTCGGGGTTACGATCCAAGCCTGGCCTGCAGAGCCTCTTGGCTGAGGTGTCTCCCTGTGCTGGGTCTGCTGCCCAGGGTCCCCCTCGCTCTCCGCAGCTGCTCACCGCACCCAGCTCCGGACAGCTCCAGCCCCAGCTGCACCACTCGGTCTCAGCACTGCTGCTCTGCCAGCTCCCTGGGCTACTTCTTTGGCCCCTCTGCCTCTGGTTGCTACAGCTCTGCTCCCAGGACAGGTCTGCTCTGCAGGCTGCTTCTGTGACTATGCTCCCAGCACTGACCTGCTTCCTGGACTGCTTTTCTGGCCCCTCTGGCTCTGGTTGCTGCAGCTCTCCTCCCAGGGCAAGTCTGCTCTCTCTGGGCTGTGCCTCTGGCTTTGGGGCTGCAGCTCTGCTCCCAGCACAGGGTCTGCTCTCACTGGATCTCGTACAGCTCAGCTTGGGCCCCTGCTTCCTCCTTAGCTCGGCCCCACTCCGTCTGTCCCAGGCAAATCCAGCTCACACGGAGGACGGGACCTCCCTGGCCTCCTGACTCCCTGATTAACCTGCTCGCCCTGTCATTCAGGCCGACCTGGAGCATGGGCCTCTCCCCATTGTTCCTGGGGGCTGTCAGTCTCAGGGTCCTGATTCCCCATCGACCTTTCCCCCTTTTTAGTACTGGGGGCTAGCAACCAAAACACCCCCAACTGAATGCTACTAAGGGGGCAACAGTCCCCTTACATTAAGAAGGATGGAGAGGGCCAACAGAGTGGGGATGAGAGGAGAAGGAAGGGAAATAGAAAGTGAGAACTGAATGTTGTTGCTGAGTCACAAACTGTTTTTGACGTGGGCAGCTGGGCTAATGGGAACGTGATGTGCGGGGGGGGGGGAATTATATTTGTGTGTGAGCATACACACAAAATAAGAAGGAAAGTATATATACCTTTTTTCTCTGTCCTTATACTTCTAGTGGGAGCCACTTTGCATAATGGAAAGATGTAAAGCGTAATCTCCTACCAAACTTGTTTCTAAAAAGTTCCTTGTAAATAAAAATATAAATGAATGAGACATACTCCCATAGCAACAAGCTCTGATATGCATTTGTCAGTTATCGGTACGCTTCCAGGTTATCTAAACACAATATCAAACTATTCATCTGAGGCGAGCCAATGTCTGAGTAATGTTCAACATGGGGTAGTTTATTGCTATTTTTTGTGTGTCTGACAAGAAATACATAAGCATGCTTGGGACTATGTGTTCAGTGGGTACATTTGTGTTTTCTCTAGCTGACGTTAACTTGCCACTGTCAAGTTATTTTCATAGAAAATTTAATATAAAAAGTCTGACTTGTAGGGCACAAAATATTTATCTTGAAACACCTTAAAATATTCTAAAGCTAAGAAAATTGCCATCTTCCATTTTAAACATTTTTTCTAAGAGATGATTCCCAGTTAATTTTGTTCCTCATGGTCACACCACCTTTCTCCCTGCATTTTTTTTTAACATGTAGCTGCAACTCTGTGCATTCCCATTCCCTTCATCCTGAATGAAAAATATAACTAAAGAGGCCTTGAGAATGAAATTCCAGGGTTAAATAATCTGGAGAAGGAACAGACACTCAAGAGCTGTTGGTTGCTCTGTCTGTGTATCTCCGAGGTCCACATAACGATTCTATTGAGGTTTTATTCATCTGCTTCATCTGTTTCCATACAGTAATATTCTCTAAGATGGTCAAGGGAACTTCAAATACAGATGGAAGGATTTTTCTTTGTGAATATCTTTATATTTTCAAAAGTAAGTGAGACAAGAAGACATGCATGGTTGATGGTGAAGAAAAGCATGTTGGATCCTATTGCAGTACATTAAAGAAATTGTTCTTGGGCAATTTATTTTTTATTTAAAGATTAACCCTCAAATGCTGACAGTGTCAGGATCTGCAAGAGTAACCTGCCCAAGGGCTGACTTGACTTGTTCATTTGTTTTTTCTGAAGGTTAACCTTCTTGTCGAAGCACTCATTGCTCAGTGAGACGAGTGATGTATCTCTTGCTTTGTTCTCAACCTTCTTTCAGTTTTATACAAACCTAAAGTAGTTCACCACACTCACATTGAGGTCCTGATCTGACAGGTGTTAAAATCTCACAATTCCCACAGACTTCAATGGGAAACACAAGCATTTAGAACCTCTCAGGATCAAACCATAATTTTATGATTAAAACTGTTTGTATAAATTAAATAGGAGATTTGTGTCCTGACTATTTACTTAGTCCTTTCAGACAACAGTCGAAGAGTTTGTCTGTGCAGGGTAATATACTGACAGAACTATAATTGTATAATTATAATGCTATAGTTATTCTGGGATAATTCCCCATGTGGACACTCTTATAATGGTAAAGATTCTGTCCTTACATACATGCAATTTATTAAGTTTAACACTCAGACCCCAATCCTGCAAAGATATAAATTGATACTTATCTATATGGACATGAATAGCCTCATTGACTTCAGTGGGACAACTTGTGCGTAAAGTTCTGCAGTATCACTTGGGGTTGATGGGGGGAATACTGTTCACTATTAATATTTCACCCAGTTCTAGTGATTGCACACTTGGTGCCAGTAGGCAAATCACCACTGTGTTCAATTTCCCTTTACAGACCTGTCTTCATTAGGAAGCCCCTATGGAAGTTAAAACATACTCGTTTCAGGATGTGTCTTAGATCAAAACCTCATGGTAGAAATAGATTTATAATCATTGTATCTACTCCAATTTGCTATATTTATAGCTAAATGTTGAGAATTTAATTGCCTCAAATTACGTAATCCCAGGGAACTCTGATATTAACAAACTATCGTTATAAGCAGGGAAAAAGAAAAATTATATCTGGCTGCTTTGATATTCATCAGTTATTCTCAATGTTTTGACATCAAAAAGTAAACCATTTTTGCAGCTTTGACTTTACCCGTTCGATAATGTAAGAAATTCAGTATGTCATATTATACCGTGTACTTACAAATATAATGTTCTCTAATGCTCTAGTGTTGAGGAAAAAAATTGCAGTGAATAATTTATTCAATGATATTTTCATGTGTTCTGTGAGCAACTCACAATTTTGTTAAAGGTAATTTATTTGAGATTGTTCACTGAAGTATTTTGGTGGATATTACTTTGCCTGTTGATTTAAGTCCAAGCAGTCAGTTGGTTGGTTTTCGCTAAGGATATTTCTCATGTTAGGTGTCTGTTCCTGTGGCTGCATGAACAAGGCCTAGAACTAGGCTTCTGATGTGAATCATGTTTTACAAAACTTGTTTCTCACAAATAGTGTCCATTGTTCACTGAAAATTCAGTTTTCATTAGTATCATTGCCAGTAAAACTGTTTGCTAGAATAGTAGTGGAACGCAAACACAAAAAGTGATGCAACCATAGTGAAATTATTTTATTTAAAAATTGCAATGAATCTTTCTTGAAAATGTTTTGCAGTAATATCCAAGCTGTAAAGTACACTGATATTTGCTGATCTGGACAGAATAACATGAATGAATAAGGTGTTCTAAAAGGCAAATGTTGGTTTAGGCCAAGCATTGTGTGCATGGGCAACATGCTTTCCCCCCTCCCCCCCCACCACATAGCTCTCCCAATACAATGAAAAATTGATCAATAATACATTGAAAAATTCATTCCATTGCATCTCATGAGAAGACAGTAAAAAATTAGTTATGCAGGTCTTTTATAATGTGAGCATAACTAATGACTAGGAGAACACCACCATACTTACCTTTCCTTGTACCATAAACCAGAATTTGAACTCAGGTCTGCAGTGGCAAGAGCCACTGCATTAATTCACTTTACTACCTAGCCATACGTATGAAGGTTAATGCTGAAACACACACTCCACTACCCACATCTGTTGTGTTATTTTTCATAATGGCATAAATTAAAGCTGAACACTTCAACTTTGCTTTTAAATACACTGGCTTTCATAGGTTAAAACTCCCTTTACCCTCTCCCCCTATTTTACTTTGTTTTAAATATATTGGATTTATCCAAATATGAAAAACTTAAGTTAAAACAATGTTTAGTCTTTTATATATCATTATTTAAATTAACCAACTGTTGAGTCTGCAAGGCTAGCTTTCACAATTAACCTTTGCCTGTGGTGATGTTCTGTGTGTGTGTATTTGTATAAGCAGCTTCTCTGCATCATATTTTCCACACATTCTGATACATTTTTGGAATGATTTAAATAGCTAGAGAACCTTATCTCCAAGCAATTGTACGGCCACCAAAACAAATCGCTCACCTTGAGGTTGGTGGTAAATTGTCATATCACTTGGATCCTGGTTAAAGTATAGGCAGCTATTGAAATAGTTTACTTAAGATGCAGCCAATTTTCAGGGTCTTTTAATAGTGTCTTAGCTAAATATGTCTTCCCAGATAAGAAAGGAAAATATTACAAATTACCATCCTAAACCATCCAGAGACAATTCCTGGATTCTTAAATGGGTTGAGCCTGTACATCACATTGCTGATAAGCTTGCTGAACTTTGTATAGAAAAATGACATTTCCTGTGGATTTAATAATAGCTGATTTCTATAGCTTCCAAATGCAATTTAAAATATCCTGAAGTGCTTTGGCAAGTGTAGAAACCACCTGGCATTGGTGATGTAGATACTAGATGGATCTTTTATACGTGGACTATGATACAAATCTAAAAGTATTCAGGATTCACAAGTCAAGTATTTCTAATTAGCTTCATTTTGACCCAAGACATTAGAGTTTCCAATCCTAAATCTTTCAGTGATGCATCTGTCATGCTTCAGAGGGCAATTCAGACAAGTGAAGGATTGTCACCTCTTACCTTTTAACCCTGAGTGCCTCATAATGCCCTGCTACTGTAGCTTATAGCCTGGGATGCTCACAGCCAGTAGTAGGCATGCAGGTCACTCTCTGAGTATCTGTGTATAACTGCAGCCCTGGTATAGCAACTCTGACCCCCAGCAGCCTGCAAGCAACACCAGTCACACTCCCTGGTCTCCACCAGCCTCGGTTACAACCTGCAAGGTGACCCCAACACACTCCCAGTCCCGAATTTTCCCCAAATGACATGGTCTGAAGTGTCCAGTTCTCTTCTGGACAGCTCAGAGAAATAATAAGGTTTGTTTGTTCCTTTAAAGAGACAAAAGCACATCACAGCTTATTAACTTAGCTGGGGTAAATACACCCTTCCCTTTAAACACATCATTGAGTTGTTTTATAGTAAAAATAAAACAAGTTTATTAACAAAATATACATAGGATTAAGTGAGTTCAGGGAATGAAGGTCAATGTGCTTCTAAAAGCCTAAAACTTAATCGAACAAGGTATAGGCTTTGTTCATGATAGTTTCTCTCACCAAGCTTCCTTTTTCATAGCCATGGTTGACTTCTCCTCAGGCAGTTCCTTCCACAGAAGTACAAGACGCTGGCTTCCCTTGTCTTCGTATGTGACAGATCTTTGCCTAAGCAGGTTTCTCACCTATATTCAATTTCCAGGGACTTCAAGCCCCTTTTGGTTTCTCAGATTGCAAGAGTTCTGTTCCCTTGTGTCAGTCTAGTGGTGGATTCCAAAGATGGCTTCTGTCTTTGCTTATATCTTCTAAAGTTCAATGACTTTGTCTGAAGAGGCAGGATGACCTTATTGTGTTCTTCTAGTCCTGTGGACTTCCCATCACCTTGATGATTTCTGTGTAACAGGGCTTCCATTTGCTTTTGTTCACATCTTGCTTAATCTCATTGGAGACAGGTAGATACCTGCATTCTCTTTATTCTGGGAGGGATTGGCCACAGAATAAATTTAGCCACAGACTAAAAAGCATAATATTATGAGAATAGCAAAAATTCCTTATGTAGTGTTAGTAGGTACAATTCTCAGTATTAATCACTAGGGTATCATAGGCTTTCAAAAGTTACCTCACTCAAACATTTATAATACAGTATTATTGTATGCAATCAGTTAATTCAATTGCTTATCACTTGAGGTTCAGACACCCATATTTATTGCTCAGATAAAGTCTTTCTTCCCTACTTTGTTTATCTGATATGTAAATAGACCTTCATTATCTCTGGATGATGAATGGGCTGGTCAGAGAAGCAAACGCTTTCCTTTGTCTAGGGCAGATCTGCTTACCAACTCTCCCGACGTGTCTGGTTTAAACACACTTTAGTCATAATTTCAGCATATATCCATAACTCTCAATATACTCCGCGTACATACATCATGCAAGAATATCAGTATTATGATCAGGGTTATTAGTTTTCAAGTGAAACCTCAGAAGACATATTATATACAAAAGATTATTACAATAGCACGCAGAGAATTAATACAAGAACACAGGGGAATTTAGGGCTTGTCTACACTGGCAATTTACAGCACTGCAACTTTCTCGTTCAAGGGTGTGAAAAAACACCCCCCTGAGTGCAGCAAGTTTCAGCTCCGTAAAGCACCAGCGAAGACGGTGCACTGGCACTGGAAGTCGTGCTCCCAGCACTGGTAGCTATGCCCATCATGAAGGTGTTTTTTTAAGAGCCCAGGGAGAGCACTCTCCCAGCGCTCTGCTACAACTACACAAGCCACGCTAAAGCGCTGTCATAGCATTACCCGTGTAGACTAGCCCGAAGTGTCACAGCATCCCACCAACCCTTCTTGGTTTATCAGCCAGGCTAATCATCATCTAATAACACCATACTTCACATGTGGCCAGTGCTTTCATTTTGAAGAACGATGTACATTCAATTACTTTGATCTAGATTTTGCTTCCTGCTTTTCACCAAAAAAAATTAAGCTTTCTCTTGTATTTTGGGAAAGTTTTTAGTGATGCATGGCACAGAAGATTACTGTCAAACATATTTTAGTTTCCACTATATTACACTTTGTATGGTAGCTTCTGAAATGAACTAGGAATACTCGAGGTTGCAGTCGTATCTGCCATTACTGTAGGTGATGCATTAAAGGGAAACAGATTTCTTCACATCTCAACCTAATGCAGGTCTTTTCACAAAGTGTCCTGGATATGACCCTATATTTGAGTTCTTTTTTCCATCATGGGACCGAAATATGGTGCTGAACACTCTGATAGACTCTTCATGTCAGCCACTGGTTCCATTCCTCTTAGTCTTTTGACCTTAATTCTACCTTCCAGCTTGCTATATGTTTGGCTTGATGGGTTTGTGAGCTTCATGCTCTCCTGCTCCTATCCTCTTACACATTTTTTCCAACAAAGCAATAATAAGAATAGTTCTGGGATCTCTGCCAAAAGTGGCTTCCAACTCTGATAAATCATGAAGTATTTCTACCTTTGTTATACCCTAAGCCTCCAAGCTTCTCTGAGTACAAATTGCATTTCTGGATATCCACAGGGCACTTCAAACTTCAAAACTTTCCTTTACAGTACTAAGGAGGTTTTCAAACCAGGCTTCTTGTTTGCTCTGAATAAATATGGTAGCTATGCTTCCTAGATTACTAGAACAAGTGGATTACCTGCATCTGATGTCTTCAAAAGAAAAAAACCTCTTCCATACTTCACGATGGTATGTTCAACAAGGGCAGTAGACACTATTTCTTTGGGAAAAGTGGAAAGCTTTCCTTTAGAAATATGTGAAAGGTCTTCTTTGTCTTCTCTACCTATTTCCTTAAGATATGATAGGCTGTACAATTGGGCAACATTTGAAGATCGTGCCAGTAGCCAAATTTATCAGACTATTGATTACAAAAAAACAAACCCTAAAATCCATAGTTATAGAAGCTTCACAGAGACTTTTTTCCTTAACTTTTAACTTTTCTTTCAGTTGCTTTTCACCAAGTTTATGCATGTTCTGCAATTTCTCTACTTGAACTTTCATGTAAAATGTAATATTTTCAGCACCTGATTCTAAAAGTGTCCCATAACTGTACCATATAAAATGTAAGCTACAAATTCTTTGAAGTAGTAAGCATCAACTCTCCACTTCTACCCTTAAATCAGCATTTGTTAAGTCACATTTACTAAAAAAAAATTCTCTTTGGAAGCACGAAAGAGCAGGCAAGCTTTGTCAGTTTCCTTACATAAAATTCTTGCATTGTTTCCACAAGTTAATGGATGTTAGCTTCCAAAAATTTGTGGAGATATTTTTGTGAAATTTCAGAGAAACTTTTCAGAATTCTCAGAGGAACAGATGTTTTTTTTTTGTTTTTGTTTTTTTTAGAGCTTTCCACCATTAAGATGGTAGAAATCTAACAAGATTTCCACCATTTAGATTCTGTCAAATCTAAGGTCAAGGTCTAACCGAAACCTAATTCATTTCTTAATAACAATTAAGAAATGTTATTTCTGACCCGTCTGTTGTAATAATGAAGAAAATTATGAACAACATTGATAGGAACTATTTACAACTTCCTTCCTTCCAAATATTTTTACAGAACAGAGATAACAAAGATTTTTACAGAGATAAACTTACTACAGTGAGCAATGTAAAAGTAGTATAGTAAATGCCTCTAGAAATAACTAAAATAAAATGCCTTTAAAAGTTGTAACTTGATCAAGAGTACTTTTACTCCTGTTTTGGTATATCTTTATGTGGATGGATAATGGTAAGTTAGTTATTTATGCACTGGAGTAAAGGGAATAGCAGCAGAGATATGGAGTTTACTTATTTATGGTCAGTTCTGCACTCTTTACCATTATTGAGCCTTTCATTGAAAACCTCAGTTACTGGTGCATAATTCAGTGACTCACTGAATTTCCATCTTCAGTTTATTTTCTGTTTACAAGAGGCACTGAATTTTAGCTCTGTTTGTAATAATACCCTTTGCAAATTTAATAATAACTAATACAATAGTTTGCCACAATATAGATGGTATCATATTGCTATACTGAAGAAATAGACTGTATAAAAATCCATTTAATGGACTCTTTTGTCATCTGAAATAATATTTTGTATACCAATATAATAATGCCTTTTTATGTAGAAATGAATGTCAGCACAGTTTTAATGTGTCCCTCAAAGTTATTGTATTTAATCTTTCTAGCTGTTTCATAATAAATATGAGAGCATATTCACAATGAATGTATAATTTTTATTATATTGGTGCAGTTTAGGCAAGTTTGGATTTAAACTGATTTTTGACAAGAGTAGTATCATTTATTTCAATGTTCAGTGCTGTCACATATGTGAAGAGAATCTGTTATCTGTAAATCTTGTTGAAAAAGCTAAAGCAAACTCTCTCTCTCCATGCTCACCCCCCCCCCCACAGTGTTATAGATTAAGATATTGGGTTGACATGCAACATTTTAAGACAATATTCATTTGGACAGCTAATATACTGGAAGCTAATACACTGGAAGCTGGAATTTAACAATGAATAGGGTTGCAAGTTCATCGTACAGTGCAGTGAGTGCTCTTACCACAGAAGGCCAGCAAAACAAGAAAGTGGACGCTTGCCACTTGCATCCTGCATCATTTCCTTTGACCTTTAGTTAATGGCAAGCTACATAAAATAAAAGGAGTACTTGTGGCACCTTAGAGACTAACCAATTTATTTGAGCATGAGCTTTTGTGAGGTCTTTTCTTTTCGTGAGGTCTTTCAAGTCTTTTCTTTTTGCGAATACAGACTAACACGGCTGTTACTCTGAAACCTACATAAAATAATAATCCTGCCTTGAAATTCATATGTATGTATACCAGTTTTATGAAATGATAGGCTGTTCATGGTGCTGTTGCCATCTTCATCTTTTCCTAAGACTTACTGATGATGGTGTGAAACTTAAATGCTATTTAATTCTTTTTGAAATCTGTCTTGTAGATCTCAGGGAGGTGGGGAAGGAGAAGGTAGTAATCAGCAGGTCCTGGTCCTTTGCGGGGAGCCCTGAGAAGATAATTGGTTTTTTAGGGAATATTTTAGTCTTAGGTTACTTGTTTAGTTTTCTTGCTTGGGGTTCAGGTCTTTAGTTTGCTCAGTTCTGCAACTGTTCTAGAGGCAGAACTCCCATGGAAGTGAATGAACACCTTTTGGTATACTTTGCAAATGTATTTCAATCTAGACAAGTTTTTTTGAAAATGCATTAGGAAATGTTTGATTTTTACAACCTATTTTGACATGTCCCAGCTACTGTATTCAAAGTGTTTCAGTTAATCGGAAGTGCACCTAGCCAGTGCACTGTACCTTCATCCAATTTATTCTATAGCTTTTAATACTATACTTTGTACAATATCCAAATTAAAACCATCCAGTATTGTCTTCAAAACCACGTCTCCTATTGTTTCTTCTGTCTTACATGCAATCCTCCCCACCAAAAAGAGGCCAGGATAAGAGAGAGCCTGTGCTGTGTGACTTGAAAATAAGGAAATTCAGATAGACCTGCAGGGAGAGCAAATTTCAAAGTCAGGATCCCTACACTGAAAATACACGGCTTCCAGTTCTCTCAAGTTGAAATCAAGGGGTTGTTTTATTGAGTGCAATGTCTGCTTTCACCTGGTGTGGTAACACCAGGACAGAGGTGGTCACTGAGCTGAAGATCCAAAACATTTGTCTTTAGGAGTTAAGACCAACAACTTATATTACTCTTGGAAACAAACTGGAAGTTAGTGCAGAGCACAGCACAGAGGTGTAGTGTGTTTCCAGTTAAAAACAACATTTACTAAGCAGGCAGCTATATTCTGCAGTACATTCAGTTTTCATATCCTCTTAAGATGTACCCATTGCCAGAATCAAGTCTCAAGGTAAATGTAGTGATTTGGGATACTGTAAACAGTCTAAGAACCACGTTATCCAGTGCACAAGTGTTTAGTAATTACAAAATGTGTCTCACAAATAGAATACATCTTTAAGTACTTCAAAAATCATTGTCCCATAACAGAAGTCTTTTCCTCAGGCTCATTTAATCAATCCCTTTGGAAACACAGTGACCCCATAAATCCATTTTTAGTAGTTTTAAGCAACTTCATTCATTCCCAACTCAAAAATCTAATAATGGCTCGCTGGTTGCAGCTTTCTCCTGACTCCCTTAGTCTGTCCCATCAATAGCAAGTTCCTAGAACTGCCTCTAGGGAGAAACATCTCAGGGAGCCTTCTGAGAAACAGACCCTCTGAGTCTGAAAACCCCTCTGAGAATTGTGTTCTTTTTTAAGTTTCTGTTATTCTACAGAAACAAACAAGTGTGTTTCTATTGTACTTATTTGTAAGACCCAGAAGGGGAGCATGATTAGTTTGCCAAATGTCTGATTGGGATCAGTGTTTGGATGAAAGTAAGATAGCTGAGGTTTAATCCTGGATGAGTAAAGATAATAGTAAAATTCTACTTCTTCTAATGAGTCAGCTTACTTATTTTTTTCTTATTCGTGTTTGTCACTGGAGGATATTATTAGATTCTAGTTTTCTTTTGTATGGGCAGCCTAAAGTGTCTTTTACCATCTGCCCTGGATCAAGGGGTAGTGACCCTTTCTTTCAGATGTGGACCTTGCCTCTCATTGTCATTGTGTCGGAGTATTCACTTGCGCAAGAAAAGAGCCCAAAGAAAAATTTTGTTCCTTCAGCAGTGAAAATTCTTGATCCACCAGTGGACTTTAGTTGTAAAAGCCTCAGTTTCCATCTGGACTTTAATTTTTATTCAATCTCTCTTACACTGGGGTACTATATTCTGTATTCATGCACGGCATATGGTATCTTTACATGAAAATATGTTGTAGAGGTAAAGAATTTGAATTAATGTTGTCTTCTCTATGTTCTGTCTGCCTTACAAATTTGTACAACCACCCCACACTGCAGTGTGTGCGTGCTTTTCACATAACTATTGGGGTATACACTTTATTGCTTCTGTAATCTGCGTGCATTGCACGCATCTGTGGCTCCTACTTAGGGTGATCAGATAGCAAGAATGACGAATTATGACCGGGGGGGGGGAAATAGGTCCCTGTATAAAACAAAGCCCTGAATATCAGGACTGTTCCTATAAAATCAGGACATCTGGTCACCATAGGCTTATTGTATTCTTCCATTCTCCTCCACCAGCTCTCATTCCCACCTATTTCAAAGACTCGTTGCCTCCCACCCCAAATGCCAAGGACTCTAGCTGACCCGCAGACAGGGTTTCCCATTCTCCACCTCCATGCTGTGTGCTCTGTGTGCTCCCTTATCCCCGCCTCCACCAGATGCCATGGGGTCTGTATGTCCCCATGTTTGCCTCCCTCATACCATTGTCCCGTATTCTTCCCCTAGGCCAGGAGCTTTTTATATCCCCAGTTCACCTCATACCAGCATTCCCCTTTCTTCTCCCCTGCCCCCACCGCTGAGTCTATGTATACTCTCATTCTCCCCTCCCTGCCACCAATGCTGGGGACTCTGTGCGCATTCCCCCCTCCCACCCCGCCCTGGGCCTTTCATCCTACCATTCTTATTTTGTTTCTGGGAGTCATTCAGGATGTCGTCATTTTTAAAGTGCATGGGGATGATTGGCAGAGCTGAGGTGAGGGGTGGTGTTGTGCCAGCACGCATTAATGGCTGCGATCAACGAGTTCTTGGATCTGTAAACAATTTACTGAGGTGGCTGAAGCTATTGGATCTGCTAACCAGATGCCTGGAGCTTCTTCTTTTCTGTTTTTTATTTAAACCAGAATCAATAGGGTTCTGGGGACTGATTCCTAAAACACTCTGGATTTTTGGAATTGAGCAGACATAGTGTTACCATTAAACAGAGTAATCAAGCTAAGTGTAAGGCCTTGCTTTGCTCAACCAAAAAAATTGTCAACGGTGAAGTTCCTGGCACTTATCAAGTCATAAAACCCTCTGCTTGGGTAGGGGTTTGTTTGGGTTGTTTTTGTTTGTTTTGGGGGAGGTGTTTCAGAGTGGAGGGGGAGATGAACAGTGGCTAATGTGAATGTTTTTGTGCTAGAAAACCTTTGCTAAATAAGGTTTTGCAATGGTTCATGAAAGTAGTCAGATTCTGGGTTTGTCTAATCTCCTCTAGAAGTTAATTCCGCAGCCAGACTGCATGATCTGGTTTCTCACAGAGGAGTGCAACTGTCATGGAATGGGGCATCCAAATACCCTGCTTCAGAAACTTTGATTGTTTCCTGGTGTGTTGTCCAGTAATTGGTAGGGTGTCTTATATGTGACAACCAGTTGAAAGGAAAGAAAATCAATTGATCTTAGAAGAAATATTAGAAAACCTTATTTTAAATAGCTTGTCCAAAGAAACATACCCATTATGTCGTAACTAAATGCATTTAATTCTGTATGTTGAGCATGTCTCCAGGATAACGTACAGATTTCCCCTTAGTGATTTAATTCAATGTGGCCCTGAGGTAAAACCCAGTGAAGTTAATGAAAAGATTCCCAATGTCCTCAATGGGCTTGGGATAGGGCCTTCCAAGAACTAAGTAGTAGCATTGATCGGTTTCCAGTATTGCCCAAAACATGCTAGCTGCTGTTCAAACCTGCAGATACACTCCTATCAGCCTTTGAATTACTTGGCAGTCATTGTTTTGTGTCAAAGCATAATGTCTTTTAACATGTCATTTTCAGTGTTAATTACCATGCGAACAACCAACTGGCTGCTCAATTACACCTTTGTAGAATGAAAAATTCTCAGCCTTGCACTATTTAGAATGCATCCATAATTCATTCATTCAAGGCCTGGTAGTGCAGTACTAGTGAGCAGTTCTGAACACAGTTCCACTGTTTCGCTTCTAACTTTACATTATTTTTTTTTTTAAAAGAAAGTAAATACAGTATCAATTAGGTCTGATCCACACTGCAATTGTTCCCAGCCTTTAAAATCAAAACTTTAAATAGTGGAATACAAGAAAACAATAGCAGCTTAGAGGTTCCAACTACTTCTTCCAATTTCCCTTTTTATTATCCTCTAAAGAAATGCATGGTAATAAAAAAGGCTAACTTAAGCACTTTATTTAGTGCATCGTATGTGTCTAGTCACCTGAGTCCGTACTAGGGGAACATAATGACTATACAGTATTTGAACAAAGAAAGAAACATTGCACCCCTCTCATCCCAATTGTTGTTGTGATTATGAATAAGAGGGAGAGTCCGAATATGTTGTAGGATTTAGTGGAGTTTTGTTTTAGGATTTTGTTGTGTATTACAGTCTACCGCTTTTAGATCTATTGGTGATGCCATAGGACACTAGAAGAAAAAAGTAGAACTTTTATAGGAAGGAGGAAGGAACAAGCAAGAAGATTATATGGGAACAAATGTGCTTTTTCTAATTGGTCCTGTGCCAACAACTTATAACAAAGACATTGTCTTTTAAATAAGTTTAATTTATGATAGCTTGAAGAACAAATAACATGCTATTTTAAAGTACATTTAATAAGACTTGAGGGTCATAAGTGGAAATTAATGTTGAATACCCATGAGAAAGCATTTGTTCAAGGTGAAAATAAGTGTTTGAAACAGCCCACTGAGAGAGGTTACTGAGATATAAACATTAGGGTTAATCAAGAAAAACAAGTTGCTATTAAAAAAAAATACAGTCCTAATGGAATCAGATATCTTTTTAATTTTTACTTTACTCTCAGCTGTTTACATTTTAGAAGTCTAAATAACCAGCTTTTACTTTTGTGGTTCTAATATACTGTCCAGGGCATCTTAATGTTGATCTCTTGGGACCTGTGATCCTCTGACAATGGGCTTTAGTGTCCCAAGGAAGGTGAGTTCAACTGTCAGCGTAACACTGTTTCCACTCCCCCTAGCCCTTGTGAAGATCTCTCCATAGCTCTAGGATTCTTGTGGAAGAGGGGGCAAATTCTATATTCTCCATCATTACTTTGAAGAATGGCACTAAAAGCCGTTTCTCTCCAAAATAAATAAGCCAAGAGGGAAATATGTTATCAAAGTCACATATGTAACAGAGAAGCCTGTTACGAAGTACTTTGGATAATTTTTATATTGCATTTAGGTGCAGGAACTTTTTATTTGATCTTGTACAGCAGTGGGCACAATTTCTTACCAAATAATAGTTTAACGTGTATGCTCAAGTTTTGCAAAGCAACATAACTAATGCATGGTAGCAAAGATAAACATTGTTCAGCAGTAACAGCCAATTTTTCAAAAAAAGGGAGCAATGGAAACAAAATGTGAACTTTCAACTGTCTTCTTAATGGCTAAGAGCCTGAGCCAGCAAACTCTCATGCCTGTGAGTAACATTACTCATGTGACTAGTCCTATTAATTTCTTCCTGCTTTGAGCCAGTTACACTGACCCATCTTGTCATCCTTAGATGTACGCTAGTTTGCATGGTTTTACATTTTCAATCTGTTCAGCATTCATGCAGGTCTTATAGTGTTTTCAAGGAATTCTTCTTAAAATGACTAACAAACTGGATTAAGAACAATGGGCAGAACTGAGGAAAATTGACAAACTGTGTTCATCTGAATTAAAAAATGCAATCGGAAAACTATCTCTGTCCTTTGATTAAAAACACCCACCATAGTATCGAAAAGGCATTAACTTCATACTCCTTTTCATATACATAGTTACAAATTGTGTAGCCTTAATGTCAGTAGTATTACTAGCTCATTTGAAATGAATTTAAAAAAATCAATGGGAGCTGTCAAAATGCAGCCTATTTTTAATGTATAGAAAACATAAAACGAATTATTCGGAACCTTAAATCGCTTCCACAAAATGTAAAAAAAACCCCACGATTTATTTGCTTTCTTTGTCTTAGTGCCAATAATATCTTGCAAATATTAAGTAATTTTTAAACTCCTAGCTATAGCAATCTGGTTATTCAAGTGAAAAATTAGCACTTTAAGGGACTTCCAAGCTTACAGTGAAATGCTTCTTGTAACAATCTCCTTACCGTTAAATTGGATTCACTTTCAAGTCGGTCTTCTTCCACACAAAATTACCACATGTAATTAGCTTACACAGAGGCTTGCTTTATCCAAATTAGGCTGTCAGTTTATACACTTAGTATATTGCAATGTGAAGGGTCAGAGACCCTCATCGTTACAACTCTAACAGATTTCTGTAATGATAATAATACCCTTGATTTTAAAAGTACAGAAGTTCACTTCCAGATAATCTCTAAAAAACTTGCCAAAAAAAAAACCCAACATAGATTTTTTTAAACAGCCCTTCAATCTCTAAGTTAAAGGCTTCTATCTTAAATTATATGCTTCCACAGAAAACATCAAATGAAAAGAACATTTTTGAAGGACATTTGATAACCCTTTCCTTGTGTGAGGAATAAGGGTCCAAATCAGGGACGCCATGTCTTGTGGAAGGTATTGAAGCATGCCCTCACCCTGAGAAGCACATCACATTTTAACCAGAAGCTGCCTTGCTAAATGCAACTAAGCCAAATTTCCTCTGTGCTGAAAGGATGTTGAGAGAACCTATGTGCTCACCAATCCGCAGTGTAGGAAAAGTCTCACGGCCCTATATAAAGGGCAAGGATGAGAGGGTCAGTAAAAGGGGATACTACAATGGTGATAACTTCTCCAGAAGGAGAATAAAATGCCTCAAGACCCCTGAAGTGGCCAGTTTGTTTATTTGAAGAGAATAAATATACTTAATATTTTTCAAATTAAAATCATCCCTTATGTTTTGAGGTGAAAGAGCCCCCATCAGATGCCACCTTACAAGATATCCCAGCACGCTGCAGGGCAGGGAGCTCCACTAGAGCAGGGTTTCACCCGGTGGGCGGGGAGGATGTGTATGCCATGCTGAACCTCACTATTCAGTCCCATTTCCAGTAGACCAGTACCAGAACCAAGTGAAGTAAGAGATGGTGTCATGACAAAACACAGAGAATTCAGGAAGCCCATCCTGCAGACTACAGGGAGAAAGACTTGAATGTCTTAGTTGATTGTGCTGTGAAAGTATCAGTACAATATCTTTGTATGAAATAAACTGGGGACATAAAACACATGTAAAAAATATTCTAGCACTGAGTAAAGGACTAGCTAGGCCATAATGAGACTGGTGTGCCCAGGTTTGGGTGCCACTTGTGGAGAAATCCAAAAAAGAAGCACTGAGAATGACTTTAGCAAGTAGGAGAGTTAAATCGCTAAACCGCAACAGCAGAAAAACACACACTAGTACAGCCTATTGAGAATGGATCAAATTGAAATTTTCTGGCAGTATAAGGAGATTCTGAAGGAAGAGGTAGATTAAAATATAAACCTGAGGACTTGGGGAAAGTATGTTACATAGTGCGCTGAATAAAAAGCTTGCTGGAGAAATAATTTTTAAGCTAGCCTGCAGTGTCTCAACAGAAATGAGCAGCATGCGAAAATTGTGTAAGTTGATGCCACACATCCCCCATAAAAAAATTAGGTATTTTCAAAATGCCCCATACTTGGCCTCCTGTAATGCCCATTCCCACTGAGTGAGGTATATGGAGAAAAATGCTAGTTTAAAGTTTTATCTTCATTTGTATTCCTTGACATACGATCCCCAAATCCAAAGCCACTTGAGGAAATTCAAACAATTTTAAACAATCTACAAAAGAAACACGTAGTTGTGCTGGATACAATAAAGAAAATCTAATATTCTGTTGAATCAACCCCTTGCATATTAGATTAAAGGCACATCTCTTCTGAGCAGTCCTACTGAGAATCTTGGAAAATAAGAATTATTTTTCCATCTATCATGCAATTTTCCCGTGCATAGAAAGCGACCATGACCTGCATTCTGTGCAGGGAAAATTAAAATAAATAGGCCAAAGTGCAGAATCGCAGAGTGATTACCTCTAGAATTATGGGCACATTCTAATTTATTTTTCTCTGTTTACTCTATCACAAATTTAGCAAGAAACCAAATCTTCACAAACAAATAAAATGTAATCTCTGTCTTCCATTGTCTTAAGATATTTTCCAAATATGTTTGCCTCACATTTTTATTTCGTTTTTTCGCATTTTTTTTCTTTTTAAGGTGGAATATACACAGGGGCAGAATCTTGAGGTCTTTGCACAAATTTTAAGGAAATCTTATTTTGGCAAGTCTCCCAATTAAAGCAATGGGCATTTGTCTGTGTAAAGCTGATTTAGACCATGGTCCAGTATTGGTAAGTATTTTGTTTTGGGGATTTAATATTATTTATATTATCTGCTGTCAGAGTATCTGGATGAATGTTTCAGTCTTCGATTCTTCATGCAGCTGTTCAAGCCTACACTGATGCAAGTTTTACTGAGTAGGGAACTAGATGTCGGGATTCCTACTTTCAGTGCAGTCACTTACAGTGTGACCTTGAACAATTTAACAAGCCAGAGTGAATTCAAAGCAAAGGTCTCTCTCATCACATGTTTTAGCAGTGTTACTTGCTGAATTTTTCAGTCAGGAACCCTCCCCCTGTCCAGAGATCTGTCCTTTGTTCTTCAGGTGTTGTGGATGCTGTGGGTAGAGAGAATGGAGTAATAATTTGGGGCATCTTCCCTTTTATAGTCATTTCTTTTCTTTGAGCATCATCTTACTTTCAAATCATTATAGGCAAGACAAGTATTTCAAACTTTTCTGACAGAAGATTTCTATGTAATTTCCTTAAGATTTATTCATTCACTGGATTTCTAATAAACATCTAGATATATTGTTTGTTATATTTGCCCATTTTCTTTGGTCCATTGTTTTTTCTTTTTTTCTTTGTTTGGGCTTCATTGAGTGGCAATCATCTGTTCCAGATTTCCTCAGCATAACACATCCTAAACAAGAATTGTAAAATCTCATTCAGTTGGCAGATGAACAAAATGAGGGCGTCGGGGGGGGCGGGGAGAAAACCAGATGAGAACACAAGGAACCATACATTGCTGCATGCACATCCTTATGAGATGTCCTCCTCTCATGGAAGGAAGTATACAAATTGGGTAGCTGAATTTGACTGAGGTCCTCTTTTTTCCCAGTCTTATTTTTTCATATATTCTGTTTCTAATATTTAAAATGTACATAATTTAGATTGCCTAGGAGGCTTGTTGTCTGAAAGTAAGTAACGTAAGAATCCTGCCCATAGGGAGTGGAGATTTACCGTTCATTGACTCTTATTATGGTCCATACACTCTGAAAGAACATTTTAATTATTAGTAGAACGGTAATAAAATTAATCACTATTAGACCTTGATGCTGCTGAAGCAAATAAAATAAAAGCTAAATTATGTTCCAATATCCTTGAATCCTTTGTTGTTTAGTAGTAAAACTGGATTGTTTCTTTAGCTTTGTTTTAAAGAGCAGATGTATATTTGCATAATGTCAAGATTTAGTTAGAGTTGTGAAAGGAAAATTACATCTCTGCTTTACAATGGGGCAAATATATGTATAAAGGATTAGATAAAGCAATCCAAAAACAAGCATCTGATTTACCCTTTAGTTCTAAACCATCCTTTGTATTTCAAGAGGTACAAGATGTATGATGAATGTATAATACGACGGCTAATTCTGAATGAAGTACCTAAAGGTGTACGTCATCTGTAGCAAAATATTTCTTTAGCGTTCTTGGGAAATAAGATGAACGTTCTATGGATTTTATTCTGACCAGCCAATTTGTATGCCGTTGAGCTCCCTTCCAAATGTTAACTCAGAATCTGAGATAATAACAATAACCAATCAAGCTAGCATACAACTACAACTTCAGTATGAAACCAAATTTCAAATGTGATCCACTATTTCTAAATCCTGTTACAAAAACTATCACTATTACATTTCTTTGGTGACAGATTCTTCAGGCATCTATCTGCTCTAAACCCTTATGGCAAATTACAGTAAGAGCTGATTTTTGTTTATAATTTTCCTTTTTTTAATATGTATAGCACACGGTATGTTCAGCACCATACCAAACAAAATAGAAACAGGAACGGTTTTTAAGAACAAGTCAGTAGGAGCTGCAAATGCTCTGTTTTCTGAAAATTGGGCCAGTTTGTTAGCTGCCTAAAATGGATTGTGGTCCATAATCTTTGATACAGAAATCTGAAAATTTTGGCCATATAATATATTATTGTAAACTCACTTTATGGACCTTGTGGAAGGAAGGGATGTTCAGGAGGACACTGAATGGAGAAATGTTGACTTTGTGAACTGGGAGAGGGAGACTGTGACATTACCCAAGGTACATTCTGGACTGATGAACAGCTTTCCCCTCAATTGTCCAACCTGGGGTGCCTTTTACACTGTAAGAATCATGACTCCTGGTCTGCTCACACACAGCCTCTAACAGGTAAATTTTACTCCCTGTTATACTGCAAAAGTGCTATGGCCAGCTACCCTTGAATTACACTTCAGAGCAACATCAGCAAATTCCCAGTCCCAGACTTTCCCCAGGAAATGTATATCTTGTACTGTCCAGCACTCTCCTGGTCAATACAAGCTCATATACAGTCCATCATTTTATTAATAGAAATTATGTTCACAAATCCTGTTATCCCAAATGGAGCTTTTCAAACACTTCAATCCAAACACACTGGTCTAGATAAAATAATAAAACAGGTTTATTAACTACTGAGCAATGAGACATAACAGTCAGAATTGGTTACAAGAAAACAAAACTAAATCGCAACTAGTGCCTAATTTAACAAGCCAGAGTGAATTCAAAGCAAAGGTCTCTCTCACCACATGTTTTAGCAGTGTTACTGGCTGAATTTTTCAGTCAGGACCCTTCCCCCTGTCCAGAGATCTGTCCTTTGTTCTTCAGGTGTTATGGATGCTGTGGATAGAGAGAATGGAGTAATAATTTGGGGCATCTTCCCTTTTATAGTCATTTCTCTTCTTTGAGCATCATCTCCAGTTGAGGGTCAGGGAATATAAATCTGTGTGGATGGAAAACCCCAGCTGTTTTTGTCAAGATGTAGATTTTCGCCCACATCCTCTTTCGTGCCAAAGAGTGGCCACTTAACCAGATGATAGTCCATTTGATTTTGCTGACAGCTGACCTGAGGTGTCTGCTAACCTTTTGTCTCTGGGGAACTGGTTTTTGACTCTTCCCCAAACTTAGAACATGTCTTTAGTAATACCATACAGTAGAATCCTATAACTTTACATACAATGTTGCCATACATATTTTACCAGGAAAATAATGATCAGTAAATTGAGTTTTCAAATGATAGCTCACAAGGCATACTATGTACAACATTTATTGTAGTCTTGAAAACAGGGTGAACATAGGGATACAAGCTGTCACAGAGGCCATTATATTAGCTAATTTTACATCTTATTAATGAAGATGGTCATGCAAGGCCATGTTTGTGTTAAAGTGTATATGCTATGAAAAAAATGTTTCTTCATTTCCCTGGACATGGAAACAAATATCAAAGGGCCTTATTTGCCTTTCACTACCATTGCTGTAATCAGGAGTAACACCATTGACTGTAGCTGAAGTTACAACAATATAAAACAAGCCAGAGATGTGAATCAGAGCCAAAATCTCTTGTAACAGGGTGATACTGAAGTACAGATTATAGATGTGTGGGGGCAGCTGCAGATGCTGGTTGCGGGGTTTACATCGGGAAGTTTTTGCTTATTATTGTGCTCCATGCAGTTCTGGGGTGGCTGAGGGGGCAGTATATGTTACTCAGCTTCCTGGGTTCAACAGTAGTCTCCCTGGAGTTCAGGGAGATTACTGATGAACCCAGGAAGCTGAGTAGCACATACCACCTCCTCAGCTGTCCGGAACCTGCATGGTGCCTAATAAAAGCTCAGGTTCTTTGGAAAGAGAGGAGCTTTTTCCGTGGGGTGGCTGGCGGGGCTCCGGATGGCCCCGGGCTCCTCTGGCCGAAGAGGATGGGGGCTCGGGGCTCCTCTAGGAGGGGGGCCTCAGGTGGAAGGGGTTGGGCCATGGGGGCTAGCCTCCCCAAAGGAGGCTTTACCTGCCGCCCGTGTGTGGGGGTAAAAACGATAACAGTAGATATAGCTGAAAACGGTTTGAGTGTATTGATTTGATCTCAGGTTCATCACACTAGATAAGGGGTCTATGGAGTCTGACATGCACAGAAGGCAGCAATATATTCCTCCTTTGTCTGGTGAACAGTTCATTGTAAGATGACTCTTAGTACCTAGTAATGTCTGACCTTCAGCACAGACACACTCACTTCAACATTGTTTTAACTGATCCAGCATAATAGAAAAGCAAAGAAAAAAGAAAAATACAGTGAACCACGTCAGGAAAGCAACACAAAAATAAGCACACTCAACCATGTCACCATTTTGACCTGCTCTAAATGCAACATTGTAGCAACTTTCTTATTTGCAGTTATAGCTCTCTGTGGGTCAGAAACACTGACTCATTTCATATTATTCTTTGATTTATCATAAAGAGCCACATGGAAGATGGGGGTGGAGGACAAGAGATGTTGTTAAAGAAGAAATGAGGTCATATAGTAAGAGTAAGATAGCTTCAGGCTTTTAAATGACATATAGAAATAGGTTTCAGAGTAGCAGCCGTGTTAGTCTGTATCCGCAAAAAGAAAAGGAGGACTTGTGGCACCTTAGAGACTAAAAAATTTATTTGAGCATGAGCTTTCGCGAGCTACAGCTCACTTCCTCAGAGTGAAGTCTCTAAGGTGCCACAAGTACTCCTCTTCTTTTTTCATATAGAAATAGAACATCTTCAAAAAATAAAAAGCCTTCTCCACTTTCTTCATTTTATTGTTCCATACCACTGAAGAAATGTCAAATGTTTATAATTTGACAAGCATACCAAAACAGTTTCTAAGTTATCCCACTGGTTTAGATGAAGAAAAAAACATTTTTGGTTTTGACTTTCCTGGTTTGTGACCCAGGGTTGGTATTGAGCAGATTCCTGTTCTCAGGGGATCTCCTGGTCCTTTAGGAACCTGACTCCCCTCTCTTGGCAGGTGCAGAGAGAGTTTGTCTGCTTGTACCATTAGCTGTTCAGTTGATGCCTTCCTACCCTTTGCGCGCACACACACACCAATACAAACTCTACCACCAGCTCTGGAGTGACCGCCAGTACTGACGTAATTTCCAGCACCCTTACAACTAGCCTCCCCAGTAGAAACAGGGTGGGGATTATATCTCCTAAGATTCTGAGGTCTCCGTGGCCCAAGGACCCCTTAATGCCAACTGTCAAGGGCTTACAAAATGGCCTGATTCTGGTATATACATTCTGGTTCACCAAAGAATGTCTTAAATGAAAGGCAGGGTCACGCTGGTCATTACTATTATTGGGAAATGCATGGACAGGCTAAGTAAGGAGTTGTGTATATATAATGAAAATATGTTCTTAGATTGCATCAAGGTAAGAGTCACGAGCACCGGTGAAAAAACAGATTTTTTTTTATCGTACAAGAGATGTTTATTCATCTGTCTCTGTCAGGATAGTAAACGTAAGCCAACACAGTGGATGTCCATTTACATAGGCAGACAACGAAGAGATGTGAAGTCAAAAGGGAAGCAGCACACAGGAAGAACAAGCCACGGGACAGTTATTGTCTACTCAGACAGGATGAACTTTGGCATAAAGGGGTATAAGTAGAATTCAAAGAAGATGCCTTCTTATGCACACCTAGAAAGTAAACGGGCAATGTGTTTGCATTCATAAAAACATGATTTCAGCCAACTTTAATTGAAAATGCTATAGAGGACTTTGAGGAATGATAGAAACTTCTTTAGACAGGAGGTTAAGCTGTTAGGTAAGGTTAGTCTCTAAAAGTGTGTTATGATTTTAATATGCAACCTTTTGTTTCCAATATCCTTATTCACTGTCACTTGAATCTTTGATAAACTGATTCTTGTCTTCACTATAAATATATGGAAGTGCTGTGATATTAAGCAAAGTGCTGTACCAGAGCTGAATCTTACAAGCAGCTGTGTATACTGTTCCTTCAGGGACAGCAGGCCTACTGTTTCTGTGAGTAGCCAGGGGCTGGATATTGCAGGGGAACACTTCAAAGGGACTCAGGAACTGGGCAGGGCAAGGCAAAGTAAGGGCCAACATAGCCCACAGAAGAGAGCTTGAGTGGTTAGAAAACTGGTGGTGTTAGGATGCTGATTCCCATCTAAGCATAGGCAGGGCGGTTACTCAGTCCCTGTTACCCCAAGAACTGTCAGTCTCTACTCCAGGTTCTTCCACCACCTTCCCATTTAGGCTTCCCTCCCCTGAAGTCTACTCCAAAGACCTCCCAGGAACAGTCAGTGATGAACTTGCCAAACACCATGGCAGAAGCACCCTTGGAGTCCACAACCATACCGCAGGCTCCACCACAGTGGGCCTTTTGGAACTCTTGGGCCCCATACAGAGACATCTAGGTCTCTGACATTCTAGGTCATCTTCCAGTAAGAAGACTTGCTTGGATGGGTATCCTCCAAAACACCTTGAACCTGACCCCCTTCACCTCTCTTTGTGACAGCCTTCCTGAAGAACACGATCTGGGAGTTGAAGAAGAGGCGGCAATCAAGTTGTCATCCTCCTCCCCAGAAAAGGTAATCATGCCCCACTCCCTCATCCTGTGCAGATGACCTCAAGATCTTTCAGGCCCTTATGAAGAGGATAACTGAGTTCTCACAAATCCCTTTGAATGAAATACAAGAACCACAGCAGAGTTTAGTGGAATTCCTCCACACTTTTCCTCAAAGCAGGGCTGCCTTTCAGATAAATTGTCCCATTGATGGCCAAGACAATAGGGTAAGCCCCAGGCATTATCCCTTGCATATGCAAAAAGGCTGACAAAAATTACTATGTCTCTTTGAAGGACTCGGAAGACTACTTCTCCCATCCCACTCCAAACTCTTAGTGATGGATGCAACAAATGAGAGAACCAGACTACATTGCTTCAGGTCCATGCCACATGAAAAGGAGCTCAAATGTCTAGACCTCCTTTGTTGCAAAAGTTACTCTTCAGTTGCACTTCAGTTTAGCATAGCTAACTGTCATATTGTAATGGCTAACTAGGACTATATGAACTACATCAAATTCACTCATCTTATTGATTATTTGCCACAAGATCAGAAGACCAATTCTAGGCCCTCATCGCAGAAGGCCAGATTTTTGGCAACGCATCCTTACAAACCTTGTTAGATGCAGCTGATACAGCCTCTCACTCAATGTAATGTGCCATACTTTATGTCTGTAATTCTCTGGGCTTCCTAGATTGGTCCAGAACATGGTTGAAAATCTCCCTTTTTGAAGTAATGACACAGATGAACAAAATGGCATCCTCCGTGCTGCCTGGGTCCCAAGAGGAATTAGTTCATTAAAATAGGGACATGCTGGCATAGTGGACATACTGAGGAGACATTTTTGTCAGGATTGCAAATAGAACTGGGTTGCTCAGCTTCTATAGGGAATTTTCATGAGCTGGGGCTTCCCAGAGATGGACAGGGTTGCAAAAAAAAAAAACTTAACACAAAATGCTGCAAATTTTGCCCCTGAGGAGGTCATGGCTGTGATTCATTGGGGGATGCTCTCACCACCCTTTGGCTCTGAGTGCTGCTTGATGCTTTTTCAACTGACAGCTACTTCTTAAACTCCTGAACACAGTAAAATGAGAATGTGTCAAAATTGTCATCTTATTGCCAGCTTGGTCAAGGCAGATATGGTTCTCAGGCCTGCTTTACCTATCCCTGCAGCCATATCTTCATCTGCCTCTGTCAAGGTTCCTCCCCCACTCTGAACTCTAGGGTACAGATGTGGGGACCTGCATGAAAAACCTCCTAAGCTTATCTTTACCAGCTTAGGTCAAAACTTCCCCAAGGTACAAAATATTCCACCCTTTGTCCTTGGATTGGCCGCTACCACCACCAAACTAATACTGGTTACTGGGGAAGAGCTGTTTGGACGCGTCTTTCCCCCCAAAATACTTCCCAAAACCTTGCACCCCACTTCCTGGACAAGGTTTGGTAAAAAGCCTCACCAATTTGCCTAGGTGACTACAGACCCAGACCCTTGGATCTTAAGAACAATGAACAATCCTCCCAACACTTGCACCCCCCCTTTTCTGGGAAATGTTGGGAAAAAAGCCTCACCAATTTGCATAGGTGACCACAGACCCAAACCCTTGGATCTGAGAACAATGAAAAAGCATTCAGTTTTCTTACAAGAAGACTTTTAATAAAAATAGAAGTAAATAGAAATAAAGAAATCCCCCCTGTAAAGTCAGGATGGTAGATACCTTACAGGGTAATTAGATTCAAAAAGATAGAGAATCCCTCTAGGCAAAACCTTAAGTTACAAAAAAGATACACAGACAGAAATAGTTATTCTATTCAGCACAATTCTTTTCTCAGCCATTTTAAAGAAATCATAATCTAACACATACCTAGCTAGATTACTTACTAAAAGTTCTAAGACTCCATTCCTGGTCTATCCCCGGCAAAGACAGAATATAGACAGACACAGAGACCCTTTGTTTCTCTCCCTCCTCCCAGCTTTTGAAAGTATCTTGTCTCCTCATTGGTCATTTTGGTCAGGTGCCAGCGAGGTTACCTTTAGCTTCTTAACCCTTTACAGGTGAGAGGAGCTTTCCCCTGGCCAGGAGGGATTTCAAAGGGGTTTACCCTTCCCTTTATATTTATGACAGCCTCTGATGCAGTACTCAAGGAAACTGAAGCATTCTGACCTCTTCCAGCCACACCTCAAGGCTGGGCTCTTGGACGGCTCTCAAGCTTAAAGATGGACTACTTCTCCAAAGTATGCAACATAGGGCTGAATAGTAGGAAACCACCCACAAGAAAGACTTATCTGCAAAAAAAAAAATTGGTGGTCATTCCACTCCTGGTGCACCCAAAGAGGATTGTTCCCTCTGGATTCCTGTCTCATTCACAGATTTATCTCATCTGAGCTTAAAAACATCTGGTCTTTTGCTGGGTTTCATCAAGTTCCACCTTGCAGCTATTACAGATTTTCACTCATCTGTAGATGGGGTTTCTGTATTTGCATATCCCACTATTCAACTGAACATTCAGCTTCATCTAGGGGTTGACCAATCTCTTCTCCCATGTCAGAGACACTACACTACCTTGGGAACTTAGTCTTGTTCTTAAACACCTTACGGAAATGACCCTTTGAGCACCTAGTGAGCTGCTGTCTCCTCCATTTATCTTCCAAGACCTTCTTACCAGACATCACTTCAGTTAGGAGAGTAGAGGAATTGGGCACCCTTGTGCCAGACCCATCCTATATAGTATTCTACTGGGACAAATGCCCATATCTTCATTTCCTACCCAACATCTCCTCCGACTTCCATATTAACCAGGCCAATCAACTGTCAGACTTCTACCCTAAACCTCATAACTCCAGAGAGAAAGATAGTCTTCACACCCTGGATGTTAGAAGAGCTCTAGCTTTCTACTTTAAAAGAACCAGGCCCTTCAGAGCTTCCCCTAGACTATTTGGGTATGTATACTCTGCCAAAAAAGAGCACAACAACCCTGGCAGCTAGTCTCAGAGCTGGGATCAACTCACTCGGACTCACACTACAGGGCTAATAGTAGTGTAGATGTTCCTGCTTGGACTGGGAAAGAGGTTGGGTCTTAGTGCTCAGACTCGCTGCCGTGGTGGTCTGGGTTTTCTTTCCCTTTGCAGTGTAGATACACCCTTTTATCTTTTTTGTGAACAGAATATTTCCACCCACAGACTGTTAAATGGGTCTCAGGCTGCATTCTGTAATGCTATGAAGCTTCTGGATCACCTCCTCCCCTTAAACTGACTTGCTTATTTCACTGGGGCACAGTTCATATTTGTGACTTTTCCTATGATTACTCCCATTACACACATTTGTAGAGCCACCGCCTGGTGGTCTGTTCACATCTTCTCCCAGGAGTACACTAATTTACACACTCCAAGAGCAGCTGCAGCCTTTGGAACAGCTGCCCTTCAATTTCTGATAGATCCTACTCCTCTGTACTTGTGCGGTAGCTGCAGTTCTTTTAGGTATTTTGTCGCAATGGGTGCTCCAGTGATAGCCCTCCTTCCTCTCTGCTTTAGAATCATGGTCTCTGGCAGATTTTGCAGGGGAGAAAGAACTGGAGCAGCAGCAGGCCCACCCTTCACTGTATGCCTTTAGATCAGAGCATGAGGATATGCAGGGCTCAGGCGCAGACCCACAGACACAGCTACCAAAAATCTCTATTCGAAGGCATAGTGGCACACGTGCACCTGAAGTGGAGCATCCATAGAAACAAAACATCTCCAAGAACTCAAGTGAGTAACCTGTAAATCCTAACCTGACTAAATCTGTTGTTTCTCTTTTATATTATTCAATGTCACTGTTTTCCATGATAACGGATCATATGGAAAAATAATACTCCAATTGATTTGTTTAATATAACTGATTTTAACTGTTTAACAAATCTGATCCTCATCAGTGTACCTTTGAAACTCCACAGACTTGAACTGAAGTCAGTGCTGTTCCTTGTGGATGCAAGGCTCTGCTCATGTGAATCCAATTGTGGATTCACAGTTGTTATAGATTATTCCAGTAATAACCAATTAAATTCTATAATTAAAAAGTTATAGGCACTATTTCCATTTTGTATTACATCATGCGAATTCTAGGGTGGTTTGCTATGATTCATGGGGTCCTATTTTTCATTGTTTCAGAGTACTTGAACAACATTGAGGCTCTAATGAAAATGTCTAGGGATCCCATGTGGGCTAATTGTAAAAAAAAAAATCATAATTAACATGCAGTATTTATTGTTTATCTTTGCTATTAACTATTGGTGAAATTCAGTACTGTGCAGAGAGACCGTATGTACCACCTAAGTTCAGTTTGAGTCCTTGAAACAGTGCAAATGTGAACTTTAGTGTGTGAATAGAAGACAGTACCATAATTGTCCCTGAACTCATATCCAACACTGGAAATCGTCAAAAATGCCTTACAATTAGAGACTTAAAGTGCTCAATCTGTTTTGCGTATCAAAAAGAAAAAGAAAGTGACTTGATTATGGTGTTCAGGTACCTCCACACGGAGAAAGTACTGGGATCTAAGAGTCTCTTTAATCTAATGAAGAGAGGCTAAACAAGACCCAATAGCTGAAAGTTAAAGCCAGACAGATTTATATTAGAAATAAGGCATGATTATTTTTAATTGGTTGGGTGATACTACCTATGGAAGTATCTCTTGATGTCTTCAAATCATATTACCTATACCTATATGGAAGGTGGGCTTTACTCAAACATAAATTATTGGACTCTGTAGATCATTGGGTGAAATTATGGCCTGTGTTACACAGGAGGACAGACTAGATGATCTGAGGGTCTCTCCTGGCCTTAAAAAATAAAAATAATCTATGAATCTGTGCATTTCTTCCTTTAAAAATGCTGCAAATAAAACTTTCAGTGGGCATGATGGTTCTTTAGTAACAAACAGAATCCATTTGAATTCCACAATCTGATCACTTTTGTGCATATTCATAGACTATACTTCAATTAGGCTTATTTGTGATATATTTTTCTAAGAATTGATCCCCTTTTGAGGGGAGCCATTAGTAAAGGTAAGAGTGAGAGCGTACTCATGTTCTCTGTGCTGATATAATTGTGAACCATCCAGATCACCAGTGTCTAAAAGCAATTCTGACAGCTTTGTGGAGTTTTCTTAACGTTATTGTGTGGATTGCATTGTTGGAAGTGGTAGTAGTAAGTAATACGATCCCACAAGGGAATGTACTAATTTATTTGTCAATAAGTTAGCATCCTTTAATTCTTCTGTGACAGATAATGAAGAAAAAAGGTGGTACCGTGCATGACAACATATCAGGACTGGTCATATCCATTTCTACCTGATGATAGTATTTCCATCTGGTTCTTTATAACCGGTTATGTCTTTTTTTCTATGTCAGATATAGAATTCTACTCACATAATAGACAGCAGCATTAATACAGTATTCTCAAATGTGTATTACATAGGTTCAGTCCATTGCCATTTGCTTGAACTTCCTGACTAAGAATGGTTTTTACATCTGTGTGTTCTGTTGTCATTACCATATATTAAATTTCTTTCTTTGTCTCAGCTAGTATTGCTGGCAAGTGTTCCCTTTGGTCGAAATATTCTGCATGCTCTACTGCCACTTGCATATATTAACATTGTGTTCATCATTTTCTAGATCTTTTGCTTTTGTCTCCTAAATCACATTCCTGAAAATCAGGTAGCTTCAGTCTCTGATTACCTGAGCAGTTTACATTTTGCACAAAATATATTTTGCATACAAATGTCTGGCATTGCCATCTTTAGTTCTCTGCTGCTGCTGATGGCGGCACTGCCTTCAGAGCTGGGTGGCTGGAGAGTGGCAGCTGTTGGCAAGATAGCACAGCCCCCCAATTTTCTGTCTACCCCACCTCAGTGCCCCCCCACACACACACACACCAGGAAGAAGCTGGTACTGCCCCTGCCAAGGGGAAAAACAGAGTTATGGGGGTTGAAAGACTGACATCTTAGCAGAGCCCCATGTTGGAGTTGGTGGTGATTTTTGGGAAGCTTGTAGCATGCATGTAGGTTCTTTTTATTGTTTTCATGTGTTATCTGCAATGCTTTTGACCTAAGAATGAATGCAATTTGCTTTGTGAAGGCTGGTTGGTAACTGGTGTACGCTGTCCCTGGAGAAAGATACTGGAACAAATGATTAAACAATCAATCGTGAGCACCTACAAGATAATTGGGTGATTAGGGTGGTGAGAAATAGCCAGAATTGGTTTGTCAAGAACAGATCCTGCCAAATGAACTTTTGACAGGGTTATTAGGCTAATGGATCGGGGGGAATCAATAGATGTCATATATTTTGATTTTACTAAAGCTTTTAACATAGTCCCACACAACATTCTTATAAGCAAGCTAAGGAAATGTGGTTTAGATTAAATTATTATAAGGTGGATGCACAACTGGATGAAAGACCGTACTCAAAGAGTAGTTATTAATGGTTTGCTGTCAGGCTGGAAGGGCATTTTTAATGGGGTCCCATAGGAATCAGTCCTAAGTCTGGTGCCATTCAATATTTTCATTAATAACTTAGAAAATGGAGTGGAGAGCATGTGATAAAATTTGTGGATGACACCATGCTGGGAAGGGTTGCAAGCACTTTGCAGGACAGTATTAGAATTCAAAACAAGCTTGACAAATTAAAGAATAAATCTGAAATTGACAGGATGAAATTCAAGAAAGACAAGTGCAAAGTACTTCATTTAGGAAGGAAAAAATCAAATGCAGAGCTATAAAATAGGGAATAATTGTCTAGGTGATAGTACTGCAAAAAAAGGATCAGGGAGTTATAGTGGATCACAAAATGAATATGAGCCAATAATGTGCTGCAATTGCAAAAAAGACTATCATTCTGGGATGTAGTTACAGGTGTATCTTATGTAAGACACAGGAGGTAACTGTTCTGCTCTACTGGGTATTGATGAGGCCTCAGCTGGAGTACTGTGTCCAGTTTGGGAGCTGCACATTAGGAAAGATTGGATAAATTGGAGAGAGTCTGGGAGAGAGCACAAAAATGATAAAAGGTTTAGAAAACCTGACCTCTGAGCAAAGGTTAAAAAAGCTGGGTATGTTTAGTAATGAGAAAAGAAGACCGAGGGGGGACCTGGTAGTCTTCAAATATATTAGAGGCTGTTGTAAACAGAATAGAGATGAATTGTTCTTGATCGGTGTCCACTGAAGGTAGAACAAGAAGTAATGGGCCTTATCTGCAGCAAGGGAGATTTAGATTAAATATTAGGAAAAGCTTTCTAACTATGAATAGTTAAGTTCTGGAATAGTTAAGTTCTATGAATAGTTAAGGCTTCCAAGGCAGGTTGTGGAATCCCCATCATTAAATGTTTTTAAAAACAGGTGAGGAAAAAATCTGTCAGGGATGGTCCATGTTCACTCAGTCCTGCCTCAGTGCAGGGGGCTGGACTTGCTGACCTCTAAAAAGCCCCTTCAGCCCTATGTTTCTATGATACGATTATTCTAAAAGTACACTGTCTTGTAGAGAACATCTTCAAATGAACACGGTGCATAATTTAATTACAAGTGGTAGGTAGGCTGCACTTTTGTTGAAATGATCACAGTAGTAGCTGTTGTACTATTTGAAACAAACACACCCCATTAGGAATTGGTTGATAATCTTGTAATTTTCAGTTGCTATGTGATGCTGCCCCTTATGAACATTTAGTTAGACCTCATTCATTATGCATGACCTATATCACGCTTGACACTCTGAAGTAAAACCCCAGATCTGAACATCCCAATCGTTAGGGAAGATCACATCTGGACACAAACTTTGAAGCTTGGACCTAGCTCTCATTTGGTCCTTAACAATAGCTTGACAGTGAAGACATCCATGGTTGATACTGGGTTAGTGAGAGAACTAGGTCGTACATCAAATAAGGCCCCGTCTACACCGACAAGTTTGTGCGCACTAAAGCAGCTTTGAGCACTGTAACTCCCGAGGTGCACACACTGCCAAGCCACTTAGTGTGCAGAAACTGCACAGTTGCAGAGCTCTTAAAAAACCATCCCGACGAGAGGCATACAGCTTTCTGCACCAGGGCTACAGTGCTGCAGAGCTGATGTAGACACCATGGCAATTACAGCGCTGCTATTGGCCTCCGAGAGGTGTCCCACAATGCCTGTTCTCACCTCTCTGGTCATTGGTTTGAACTGTACTGCCCTGCCCTTGGGTGACCAACCGTCAGCTCCACCCCGTACATTCCTTGGCAAATTTGAAAGCCCCCTTCCTGTTTGCTCGGTGATGTGTGCAGTAGTCTCCATGCATCTTTCCAGGTGGTCATGCCTGCTCCATGCACCAGGCGATCCCCTGCTTGGAGCAATGCTGAGCTGCTGGAGCTCATCAGCATTTGGGGAGAGGAAGCTATGCAGTCCCAGCTGCGCTCCAGCATAGGAATTATGATACCTAGGACAGATTTCACAATGCATGGTAGAAAGGGGCCATGACCGGGACATATTGCAGTTTAGGGTAAAAGTGAAGGAGCTGCGGAACCCCTACTGTGAGGCTCAGGAGGTAAACCGCTGCTTCGGTGCTGCACCCACGAGCTGCCGGTTCTAAAAGAGCTGGATGTGATACTTGGTGGCAACCCCACCATTGCTGCAAAGGCACCTGTGGATATTTCATTGTCTCACATGCCAGTTGAGAGCAGACCGAGCCAGGAGGAGGAAATCTTGGATGAAGAGGGGGAGGGGGACCCCGAGGCAGAGGATGACTCAGAGGCCAGAGATGCATGCAATCAGGAGCTCTTTTCTACCCGGAGGAGCCTAGCTAGTCACAGCAGTTGGAGCTTGGCATTCCTGCAGCCTGAAAGAGGCAGTGCGCGCAGTACACAAACCATTGAAAAATGGTGCCAAATGTGGACGGAAGCACAGCAATGGATGGGAGGCAAAGCAATGCATTACGGGGCATTGGGACTGACCCCAGGATGCCCCGCAGCCCCCTCTGCCTTCCCACAAGTCTTAGTAACAAAAGAGAAAGAGGTGCTCTGTGGGATAGCTGCCCAGAGTGCACCGCTCTGAATAGCGCTGCAACTGCCGCAAGTGTGAACACGCGATTGTGCAGGCAGCCGTCAGTGTGAACACACAACAGCGGTTTCCCTTCTGTGCCCTCTAAGCGGCACTGTAACTGCCGGCGCTGTAACTTTGCAAGCATAGACGTGCCCTAAACGTACTTGCTTTCCAGCTCTGAGGACCTGGCCTCAAATGACACAATTCAAACATTAACTAGTAGCTTTCATTTCAGGTGTCTCTTCAAAAACCACTTACAAAAAGATTCATTAGTGTAGAACTAAGGTAGTCCAGTGGTATCTCATGCCCTTCCAGAACATCAAATTCAGCAAAACACAGACTTCTAAAAACCAGGAAATTAAGAGTTAAGCAATACACCTACCCACACTCCCTTAACTCTGCCCTCTCAGCGATGTCCCAATATGTCCATAACACATACTCACGCTCTGTATTGAACTGAAACTACCTACACCTGCTGTATATCCAAACACTTAGCCTACTCCTCTGAAAGAACACCGCATGTGCTAAATTTTACAGCCCTTTCAACTCTTTTTACCCCTCCCTCATCCTTAGGCACAAAATGCCATCTAACACTCTACTTTCATTTACGCTTCTTTAAACCTTCTTTACACTCTAGTGACACAACTGTCATAAATGTAAAGGGAAGGTGAAACCCCTTTAAAATCCCTCCTGGCCAGAGGAAAAATCCTCTCACCTGTAAAGGGTTAAGAAGCTAAAGGTAACCTTGCTGGCACCTGACCAAAATGACCAATGAGGAGACAAGATACTTTCAAAAGCTGGGAGGAGGGAGAGAAACAAAGGGTCTGTGTCTGTCGGTATGCTGCTTTGCCGGGGATAGAACAGGAATGGAGTCTTAGAACTTTTAATAAGTAATCTAGCTAGGTATGCGATAGATTATGATTTCTTTAAATGGCTGAGAAAAGAATTGTGCTGAATAGAATGACTATTTCTGTCTGTGTGTCTTTTTTGTAACTTAAGGTTTTGCCTAGAGGGATTCTCTATGTTTTGAATCTAATTACCCTGTAAGGTATCTACCATCCTGATTTTACAGGGGTGATTCCTTTAGAATCATAGAATCATAGAATATCAGGGTTGGAAGGGACCTCAGGAGGTCATCTAGTCCAACCCCCTGCTCAAAAGCAGGACCAATCCCCAATTAAATCATCCCAGCCAGGGCTTTGTCAAGCCTGACCTTAAAAACTTCTAAGGAAGGAGATTCCACCACCTCCCTAGGCAACGCATTCCAGTGTTTCACCACCCTCCTAGTGAAAAAGTTTTTCCTAATATCCAACCTAAACCTCCCCCACTGCAACTTGAGACCATTACTCCTTGTCCTGTCCTCTTCTACCACTGAGAATAGTCTAGAACCATCCTCTCTGGAACCACCTCTCAGGTAGTTGAAAGCAGCTATCAAATCCCCCCTCATTCTTCTCTTCTGCAGATTAAACAATCCCGGTTCCCTCAGCCTCTCCTCATAAGTCATGTGTTCCAGACCCCTAATCATTTTTGTTGCCCTTCGCTGGACTCTCTCCAACTTCTCCACATCCTTCTTGTAGAGTGGGGCCCAAAACTGGACACAGTACTCCAGATGAGGCCTCACCAATGTCGAATAGAGGGGGACGATCACGTCCCTCCATCTGCTCGCTATGCCCCTACTTATACATCCCAAAATGCCATTGGCCTTCTTGGCAACAAGGGCACACTGCTGACTCATATCCAGCTTCTCGTCCACTGTCACCCCTAGGTCCTTTTCCGCAGAACTGCTGCCTAGCCATTCGGTCCCTACTCTGTAGCTGTGCATTGGATTCTTCCGTCCTAAGTGCAGGACCCTGCACTTATCCTTATTGAACCTCATCAGATTTCTTTGGCCCAATCCTCCAATTTGTCTAGGTCCCTCTGTATCCTATCCCTGCCCTCCAGCGTATCTACCACTCCTCCCAGTTTAGTATCATCCGCAAATTTGCTGAGAGTGCAATCCACACCATCCTCCAGATCATTTATGAAGATATTGAACAAAACCGGCCCCAGGACCGACCCCTAAGGGCACTCCACTTGACACCGGCTGCCAACTAGACATGGAGCCATTGATCACTACCCATTGAGCCCGACAATCTAGCCATCTTTCTACCCACCTTATAGTGCATTCATCCAGCCCGTACTTCTTTAACTTGCTGACAAGAATACTGTGGGAAACCGTGTCAAAAGCTTGCTAAAGTCAAGAAACAATACATCCACTGCTTTCCCTTCATCCACAGAACCAGTAATCTCATCATAGAAGGCGATTAGATTAGTCAGGCACGACCTTCCCTTGGTGAATCCATGCTGACTGTTCCTGATCACTTTCCTCTCATGTAAGTGCTTCAGGATTGATTCTTTGAGGACCTGCTCCATGCTCTTTATTTCTCTGCTGCTCCTGCTCTTTATTTCTATCTACTTCTATTTCTGTTAAAAGTCTTCTTGTAAGAAAACTGAATGCTTTTTCATTGGTCTCAGATCCAAGGGTTTGAGTCTGTGGTCACCTATGCAAATTGGTGAGGATTTTTACCAAACCTTTCCCAGGAAGTGGGGTGCAAGGGTTGGGAGGATTTTGGGGGGAAAGACGTGTCCAAACTGCGTTTCCCAGTAAACCCAGTTAGAGTTTGGTGGTGGCAGTGGTTATTCCAAGGACAAAGGATAAAATTAATTTGTACCTTGGGGAAGTTTTAACCTAAGCTGGTAAAAGGAAGCTTAGGAGGTTTTCATGCAGGTCCCCACATCTGTACCCTAGAGTTCAGAGTGGGGGAGGAACCTTGACAACAACCTACACAATGCTCAAATGAGGCATGTTGAATTTCTCAAGGTACACATGCATGTCTTACCTTTGATCATAGAGGTGTCAGGAAAAGGGACTCTCAGACATCCCCCAGATGACCTCATGTTGCAATCACAGCTCTGCTAAGGTGGTCCAACTAATCCATCCACCATTCGATATAGCTACAACTTACACAGTGAATGCAGCTGAAATGCATGTCAGTAATTCCCAGTGGCTATTGCCAGCTCCAGAGAGGCAGAGTTAAGGTTGTGTGGGTGCCTTGACTCTGTATTTCTTGTTTTGCTGAACTTGATCTTCTGGAAGAGCATGAAGTACCACCAAGCAACCTTAATTCTTTGGTATGAAGATTTTCATCAACACAGTGACTTCAAAGTGAGCTTTAATCAATGGAAGTTTTCTTTTAATAAGGATAGAATGCATACAGCAGTTCTGAACTCTTAGGATAGAAATGGAAACGAGTGCAATCCCATCATTGCTGGTATAATAAAACAGCACACAGTTTTTAGCCTAATTGAGAACAATTATGAGTCTCTGTTCCAGGCAGTACCTGATACAGAATAGCTAGGGTGTTGCAGGTCAGGGATCAGGTGCATTGACAGATGTGTTATGGAAGTGGCCACTCTTTCACCGTCTTAAGAATCAAACTGACCCACAAAATTGTAGGAAAAAATAGACATGGGATGAAGTTTTCCAAAGCCCTTAAGTGACTTAGCCTCAGTCCCATTTTTCAGTCAATCACAAGCCGAAGTCTCCTTGAAAGGCAGGGAAACTTAGGCTGCTAAGTGCCTAAGTAATTTTTGAAAATCAGTCTTAGGAGCCAAAATCACTTGTGTGGAGGAAGAGGTGGTTAAAATATTACCTGTGATGTTCAAATGAAGTCTGTATGTCCATACTGTGGTGAAGAAATTAATTCTTCAAGCACAATTTATTCTGTTGAAACTATTGCCTTTTCCCCTCTACTCCACATGTGTGCGCACTCTCACGCTGCCCAGATTATGACTGTGACGGGTTCCGTCACAGAGACCCCTTTGGGACTGCCACCTGGTGTGCTGAGACTTCCTCTGAGCCTGTTTTCTCTACCAGCTTGGTACTTCAGTACCCTGTCTTGTTGAGCCAGACATGCTAACCTGCTGCAAACACAGACCTGGGTCTGAACCACGTCCCACAGAAGCTGCAGACTTAACTGAAAACCTCTTAAGAAGTGTTCCTGTCTCTAGCATCCAGACACCCAGCTCCCAATGGTATCCAAACCCCAAATAAATCCGTATAAAGTTATACGGGGTAAACTCCTAAATTGTCCACCCCCTATAACACTGATAGAGAAATATGCACAGCTATTTGCTCCCCCAGGAATTAATTACTAACTCTGGGTTCAATAATAAGCAAAAGTGATTTTATTAAATATAAAAAGAAGGATTTAAGTGGTTCCAAGTAATAACAGTCAGAACAAAGTAACCCTTTGTTCTGTTCCACCGCCTTATATGGCTTTGGCACAAGGTGGGAATCTTTTGTCTCTTTGGGTCCCCACCACTCCTTCTAAATTGAAAGCAACAGATTTCAGATGGATTCCAGTCCCAGGTAACATAGTCACATGTCCTGGGAGACCCCAAGCCTTCATTCTTCCTGGCCTGACTCACAGGAAGGATTGCAAGTAAACAGAGCCATTTACAACCAATTGTCCCAGTTGATGGGAGCCATTAAGATTCCAAACCACCATTAATGGCCCACACTTTGCATAATTATAATAAGACCTCAGAGTTATATTTCATATTTCTAGTTTCAGATACAAGAATGATACATTTTTCAGAGTAACAGCCGTGTTAGTCTGTATTCGCAAAAAGAAAAGGAGGACTTGTGGCACCTTAGAGACTAACCAATTTATTAGAGCATAAGCTTTCGTGAGCTACAGCTCAGTGAGCTGTAGCTCACGAAAGCTTATGCTCTAATAAATTGGTTAGTCTCTAAGGTGCCACAAGTCCTCCTTTTCTTTTTAAGAATGATACATTTATACAAACTGGATGACCACACTCAGTAGATTATAAGCTTGGTAATGATACCTTATAAGAGACCGTTTGCATGAAGCATATTCCAGTTACATTATATTCACACGCATTAGCATATTTTCATAAAATCATATGGAGTGCAACGTCACAATGATGCTGGCTGCCTATCGTCAGTTGCCCAAGTTAAAGCTGCACCATTTGTATTAGCTACGTCACCTGGAAGGATGTGTCATTGTGTGACAAGTTATCCATCTTTATAAACACATCCATGCATTATGATGGACAATCAAGTTGTATGAATTTACTATGTAAAATACATAAAAATAGCTTTATGTATACCCCATAAATCAACTCTGAAAACAGCCCGTCAAGGGTATCTGCATCACACAGTGAAACAGTTTCTCAAAAGAGAGCTTAAATCAAATTCTGATGGTTCATTACACATTTGTAAGCCTGTCTGTCCAAAAGTGACATACTTCTGTGGTGAATACCAGAATATAAATGAAAATGTGCACTTATGTAAAGAACGTATTGGTTCTTCCACCTTGTGAAATTTTTAAACTTGGCATATGGGAATAATATCAAATTTAGTAGATTGGTTGAGACAGTTTAGGGCTTGTTGTTTTTTTAAGGCATGGACAATTGGCTACAGCATAGGTAAACCCAAAAGGCCTTTAAACTCGTTTGAGGGTCTTTTAAAACTCTCTTGAAAGGGTTTTATCCATTTGAATGTCTAAAATTCATTTAATCCCACTGCTATGTTTGTATTAAATAAATTCCACTCAATTGCTCTCTAACTTTTTTATGTAATTCTATTGAAATTCTCCTCTTTGTGTATTTTGACCTTTTCAAGAAAACCTGCTTCATTGTGAATTATGGGTGCATTAGGAAGGTAAACACATTCAGTACTCGTTATTCAATGAGTTTGGATTGAGAACATCATTGTCAATAGGTTAATCCTTTTGTACAGACAGTCTCTTTGGCTAAGAGGCATCTTAAATAAATAGAGGTTTTTACCAAAATGCTAATTTCTGAGTTTTTCTGTCAATTGTCAAAGAATAAATCTCAGCAGAGGTCTTAAAATTGGTAATTTCTAGTTTACATTTGCTTCAAGTCAGTACAGTTTTAAAGAAAAATCAGTATATATAAATTAGTATATATAAATCAGTATATATAAATCAAATCACAGATTCTTTGTGACCTCACCCAAGAAATCATTAAAATGCAGGATTTTCTTGCAGTAATTTACAGGTGGTGGTGAGGAGACTAATTTATTTGATTTCTTAAAAATATTTGAAAGTATTGTGCATAAAATAGTTGACCACAGTTTAGTGGCAGATTTACTAGGTACTTGAAAAGACGAGAGCATACACTCCTCTGGACTAAACATTAAGCGGATCCTTGAAATATATATCATGTTTTCTTTCTTCTGTTTTGGTATAGCTTGGGCTAGTGGTTAAAACATAGAACTGGGACTTAGGAATCATACAAAAATGTAAGAGCTGTATATAAAGAACCTTTAGCTCACATAGTTAAGTGCTCAAAAGTTTGGATATAGCTAAGTTAAGTCTCCCTTGACTCCTGTAGAGAAGTGTCTGCAATTCTGTTGTCCATGCTGGGGAGAGGGCAATCAGTAGGAGGGCTGTGAGGGGAAATGCGCAGATGCAGGAAGCAAATGGTGATTCCCCAAAAATGCAATACATCCAGAGGCTGTATTAAATTTTTAGGACCAACATTCTGTGATGGGGAGCCACAAAGGCATCTGCAGCCAGGATAGTCCCTGGCAATGTGATGACAAAGATTAGGACCACGGGAGACCAAGGCCACAGGAAGTACAGGTTTCAGAGTAACAGCCGTGTTAGTCTGTATTCGCAAAAAGAAAAGGAGTACTTGTGGCATCTTAGAGACTAACCAATTTATTTGAGCATGTGCTTTCGTGAGCTACAGCTCACTTCATCGGATGCATATCGTGGAAACTGCAGCAGACTTTATATATACACAGAGATCATGAAACAATACCTCCTCCCACCCCACTGTCCTACTGGTAATAGCTTATCTAAAGTGATCATCAGGTTGGGCCATTTCCAGCACAAATCCAGGTTTTCTCACCCTCCACCCCCCTACACACAAACTCACTCTCCTGCTGGTAATAGCCCATCCAAAGTGACCACTCTCTTCACAATGTGTATGATAATCAAGGTGGGTCATTTCCAGCACAAATCCAGGTTCTCTCACTCCCTCACCCCCCTCCAAAAACCACGGGAGGAGGGGGGTGAGGGAGTGAGAGAACCTGGATTTGTGCTGTTGGATTCTTTTTCTACAAAGATTATATGAGTAATTAAGAAGGACTATGGTTTTAAAATAAAATTATGAAAGGTTTTTAATATATGGGATTTTTCCTAGTCAGCAAAATAGGGGACTAGATTCTAGCTGTTGTAACTTGGTGTCTCTTAACTCAAGACAATGGAGTTATGCCAATTTACACCAGGGTGAGAATATGACCAATTGTGTTCTACCATATCGATCTGGATGGCGTACGTTTTTCTGAAGCTTCTATGCACAGGTCATCTTTACCTACTGTCAAGGTTCCTTCCCCACTCTGAACTCTAGGGTACAGATGTGGGGACCTGCATGAAAGACCCCCTAAGCTTATTCTTACCAGCTTAGGTTAAAACTTCCCCAAGGTACAAACTTTGCCTTGTCCTTGAACCCTATTCTGCCACCACCTAGTGTGTTAAACAAAGAACAGGGAAAGAGCCCACTTGGAGACGTCTTCCTCTCTTTCCTGGGGAAGGCTTGATAAAAATCCTCACCAATTTGTACAGGTGAACACAGACCCAAACCCTTGGATCTTAAGAACAATGAAAAATCAATCCAGTTCTTAAAAGAAGAATTTTAATTAAAGAAAAGGTAAAAGAATCACCTCTGTAAAATCAGGATGGTAAATTCCTTACAGGGTAATCAGATTCAAAACGTAGAGAATCCCTCTAGGCAAAACCTTAAGTTACAAAAAGACACAAAAACAGCAATATATATTCCATTCAGCACAGCCTATTTTACCAGCCATTAAACAAAAGGAAATCTAACGCCTTTCTAGCTAGCTTACTTACTAACTTTTTACAGGAGTTCTGAGCTGCATTCCCGATCTGTTCCTGGCAAAAGCATCAGACAGCCAGACCCTTTGTTCCCCCCTCCAGCTTTAAAAGTATCTCGTCTCCTCATTGGTCATTTTGGTCAGGTGCCAGCGAAGTTATCATAGCTTCTTAACCATTTACAGGTGAAAGGGTTTTTCCTCTGGCCAGGAGGGATTTAAAGGTGGTTACCCTTATCTTTATATTTATGATACCTACATTCTCCATTATGCTCCAAAACACGTTTACATACTAATCTTATTTTAAAATATGGTCAGGACTTTATACAGTGTTGCTGTCTGAATGCTAAATCATCTTGGCCAATTTGGGGGATAATTGTATAGATGCAGTTGAAAACATAGTATGTCCATTCTAGAGTCAAGGTGAAGCCCCATAACTGCTCCAGCACTATATAGACCGAATTACCATAAAACAGGTCAAGAAGGTGCCCGCTGTTCTGGGAATAAAAACGTGCTTCATTTTGTTCTTGAAAACATTTTCATAGGCAGGTAGAATAGAATTTGAGTATCTTTTCCATGGGTATTTTGTTTTCCCAAGCAATGCTTTATGGTGTGGATTGACTGCTGATTATTTCAGTTTTTTTGGGGATGGTAAAGAGTGTGTATAGTAGAATATAGCAAGAAATAATTTGGAAAACTGTGCTCTGTTTTCTTCAAATTACTTTATCCTGTTTTTTGTTTAAATGATTATGTAACTTGCTTTGATGGCTCTTACAGTAGGTCATAAGAAGTCCTGATTTGGTGTCAAAGTGGAATGCAAAAGTTATCTTTACTAGATCAAATCAACCAGTAGCCATATTCTGCTCTGGAGGATTGCACAAAAATTCTATTGGCAGCAAGCCGTGCTGGAGATTGAGTGGCAAATACCCCTTAGATAATTTTATCTAGTAAAGCTAACTTGTGTTGTGCTGATTTTTGGTGTTTTTCTCCTCCTCCTCTTTGATGCCTTTTTACTCTCTTGTGTGCATTTTCTCTGTTGCTTTGGGTTTCTGTAGAACAGCAGAGGTACTTTACAGAAGGAAAGGTTGTGGAAGGGATTTGAAAAAGGGGCCAGTACTGTAAGTGCTCCTCCATTCTGTTTGTTTTATTCTTGGCCAGCCCTTGACAGAGCAGATGAGGGAAACATAATGATTTGTTTTGGTCCTGGAACTGCTTTTCTTAGGCAGGCATTTGCTAGCCATTGATGTAGCAGCTTGTTATGTTAGAAATGTTTTTCTGGTAATAACATAAATAACAGTGGATACATCAATAGAACTAGATCAAAAACAAGAAAACAATAACTTGGTACCGCAGCAGGAAAAGCCATGGTCTCCGTTGTGGTAGCATAGCCCTCAGACTTCTGACCAGAGCTGAAAAAATAATTTATAACATATAATTCATTCAGTGCCTTTAGCATCTTCTCTGTTTGGAATTTCCTGAAATTTATTTATTTTTCAAATGTATTTGACAACTAGCTTTTTTTTAAGTTTTCTAATATGAATTGACCCTGAATATTCAAAATTCAAGCAGTGCTATTTAAGTGTTATTAAGCAGATAAGTCCCAAAGTATGATTTCTGTTTCCTGACTGGATGAGTGCAAAACCACTTGCAGTACAAATAATTATATGTATGAATTTAAAATTAGATTTCCACAAATACTCCAAAGGCAACTTTTATATTTTCTTTCCACTTTGTTTTTTTAAGAAAAACTTGGTGAATATTTGAGTATTTTCCATTATAATCCTTGCTCTACTGCTAACAGTTGTGAGTGAATAGAAAACCCTCCCTCTTCCCCCTTCCCCCCCCCCCAAAAGGCACATCACCAGACTGGTACTGAATAATTGCCGCTGTAGTTTACCTTTTATTCTGTTTTCAGATGCGTTTCAGACAAGAAAGACATTCCCTTTGGACCACATTCTAATATCTTGTCTCACTTTGGGTGAAATCCTTTGAGAGTTCTTGCTCTCGACTTTAGTGCACCCAAGATTTCACCCACTGAGTAATCTCTCACTCACCAAATGGTCCCATTCAAGTCAATGGAACTAGATGTGGAGTCAAGTGCTACCCAACATGACTAAAGGTATCAGCCTTGTATTTGAGACAGTTTCCTACCAAGTAGCCAGGGACTCGCCAACCCCACATTTTACAATAAAAGGTCATCTTTTTTCAAATCTATAAAATAAGAATTTTCACAGACGCAGTAGAGACATAATTATACTGCGATAAAATATATTTATTGCATACTCAAATGAAGTATAACTTGGTTAATGGTGACAATACAGTAAATAATAAAAAAAAATTAGTGTTACCTATCTGTGGGAGTGAAGAGGATACATTGAAAAATTAGGCAGTTTCAATTTGAGCTCCTTACCACAGAGTGAAAGATTAACTGAAGACACTACTAAAAAGGATGGCAGAAATATAATAGTACTTGAAGTTTATTTACAAGTAGGCCCTGGTTCTGCAAACATATGCTTAACTTTAAATGTGTGAGTAGTCTCTCGGATTTCATTGGTGTTACTCTTGTGTTTTAAGATAAATGTAAGTGTTTGCAAGGTCATGGTCTTGGAGTTAGTATAATTCTTTTCGTTTTGAAACCCAACATATGTCCGAAGCTTTGATCTTACAGGTGGCATTTCTTAACAAGGAGAAGGCCAGTGTCACTGGAATTAAATTGCCATAATTTATATGATATTGCAGATGACCTGGCAAAGTGAGTAATAATTATGAGCATCTCCTGCTTTCAAGTGTAAGCGGACCAAAATGTAGTTTGGAAACATCCCAAATCTCATAAAGAAATATTACTTTTCAGAAGACAAATAATAAGTTTATAATCTAGACATTTCAAAGTGAAGAGTAATGAATGGCTCTAAGATAGCTATCCAGTCAACACACCCAATACCAAAGATAATCACCAGAATGCTAAAAAAGAAAACATTGCCTGAGTTCTGACTGGATGTGGAGATGGCACAAAGAGCAACTCCAGCATAATTTTAATATGAGGTGATAAATATCTGAGCATTTTGTTCCCAGGTTTGGGATTGTAAACTAAATTGTAATTTATAACTCAGTCTGCACTTTAGATATTGGGATTTCTTCATGAATACCGAGCAGCAACTTAGCCGATAGAGTTTCTTAAATGTCTGATTTACTGAAAGTTAGGGTGAAAATTTTTAGGCACATTGAATTTTCTCATGTGTACAGCCTTCCCATACACTTTATGCATTATTCAAATTATTTTACTATTTTATAATCAGATTACTAAGAATATGGTTGAAAGAGGGAAATTGAAATTTTGGATCCAGTTTTGTGCGCATGAAATCATCAGCATATAGAGTAGGGGAATATTAATTGGCAACTCAAGACCTTTCAATCTTTTCAAATTGGGTTAGAGAACAAAGGAGAAAAGTTTAAATCCCTGTTCTGCTGAGTCTCTGTGTAAATAGTTTCGATTCTATGTAAATAGTTTAGATATACTGTATTTGCAAAAAATAATAACATCCAATCTTATTTTCCTCTAAAACAAAAGTAACAGAATTACTGAAGTAAATAAAAAAGAAAATCAGCTGAGGAACAGTTTTAAAATCTGTAATTGTGATAATAGCTGACCAGTTATTATATAGTTGATTTTCAAAGTGCTTTGTGGAGAAAGTAGGCATCATTATCCTATTTTACAGATGGTGAAACTGAGGCACAGAGGGGTAAAGAGACATGCCCAATGTCACTCATCAAGCTAGTGGCTAAGTCAGAAATAGAGCCCTGATCTCCTGAGTCCCAGTCTAGTGTTCTATTCACTAGGCCATACTAATAATGCTGAAAAATATTGAGATAATTTAAGAGGGGCATGCTCCCCTTTGTAGTTTAATTCCCTTCCCCGGAAATAGAAACTCCACAATATTCAACTAGTAGTTTCTTCTGTATTCTGGGGTCAGATTTACCCCCACTCCATCTCCCCAAAAAAGCTCTGAGTATCAACAGTTTAAAATGCCACTAAATCTGCCACAGGCAAGGAATTTTGTGTAGGTCACCTCACCTCTGCACTGCCAGCTCACTACTTCCCTTGATATGAATGTGACTCGCAGAGTCTCCCTCAAGAAAATGAATGGGGAATCCAACAGTGTGTGGCGGGGAAATCCATGCTAGTTACTGGAGACTCTGGGCTAGGTCGCCCACCGTACCTAAATCTCCAAAGGCGCAAAATGGACTTAAAATTGTCTGTCTGACGCCTGAGAAATCCTTGGCTGGCGTAAAGCCTTCATAGGCAGTTTACACCACCTGCTTCCCTCTTCCTCTGACGTAGATGGTATGGCATGGGAAGGGTGGGGTGAGTTGCCCTCTGGTGAGAGAAGAATACAGGAGAGTGCTCTCTGTGCTTCCAGGCTATATTCTAGCTAAAAGTTAGTAGATTCCAGTTACAGACTTTGTGGCTATGTATCTACTATGTACTTCGATCAATACTGAAATACCTCTGTACCTCTGGCAGACATTTTGAGGGAGTGACACTGCCCAACACATTTGGGAAAAGCAGTGTAGAAGCAGGCTGAAAGTGTACATGGAAGACAGCACTGCTATATTCAGATTTATAAAGAGAATCATGTTTCTCATTTTCATCATGTTTCTTATCAGACATATCCCTCTGTGGAAACTATTCAACAGTATTGTGACACTATGAATATACTTGCAATGAATGACCTATCTATAGTACAAGGACAATGGGTTCACATCCTGACTAGGGTATGAACAGATAATTATATGGTATGTTCTGAGAGAGTCAATTATATAAATAAAAATAAATACTGTGCAATCTTACAATTAGATCTTTCAACCAAGACAGAGTATGACAACACAGTCAGCTCTTTAATGGTTTGAAACACCATCATACTCTAATTAATATGCTACAGTAACATCAACCAAGTAGCATGTGGTCTAGACCCAAGTATCGTATCCTGAAGTTCTTTAGACAGACAATAGTTTCAACATACTGCCATATGAACTAAGAAAGCAATTGACTCGATGTCTGATATCTTTGGCATACTATTTAAACTTACTTATGAGTGAATTCCTATAAAGTTATGAGGATATTTTGGGTTTGCTGATGTGAATCGAGACCCAGACACTTTATTATTAACATCTTTTTTTAAAATGTGTATCTGCATTTATATTACTTTGGCAAGAGTGATGAGTGCACAGTATATAACATTTCTATTCTTCCAGTCTTGGGCCATTCCTGAGTATAGAGTATAAACAAATGATACCATAATGGGTGATTGTTTTTTAATGTGGCCAAACGTCATTTAAGGGACTGTTTCATAGATTCAGAGGTAAGCCCCTTCATTTTCAGTTTAAACCAAATTTTACCAAAAAAATCCTGGAGTTTACAAAAAAGTATTATTCATTTTTTCCTGATTTTCATCATACTTTTGTATCATTCAAATATATAAAAAATAACTTATTTTATTAGGAAAATACAGTACATTGCAGGAGATGTATGTATTAAAATAATACATTAGTCTGTGTGTATATGCAAAGCTGCCTGTTAAAGTAAGGCTATGTATTAGTCTAGAAAATACACAAAATAAACAAACAGGCACACACGCAAGCTCTGAAGTGCATGCGCATCTGAACATATCGATGAATCTCCTGCCCACAACATACACATTACAAGCTGTTAGCAGATAATGGTTTAAAGATCTGACACAGTAAAATGGGAGGAAAATGAAAATCTGTATCAGAATACGTTTCAGAACACAAGGAAGTGTTCAAAATAAAAAAAAAAACAGGAGAAAAGGATAAAGTTGATTGTATGTGCTGCAGTTCGTGTGACCCAATTATTAAATATAAATATTTATAGGCTAATAGTTCTAAGTGTACAACAGTAAACTGTTTATTCAAATGAAAAGTTTTTGGGGGGATTAAAGACATATTGTGGCATTGTGTTTTGACTTCCATTTTAGTTTTTCAGCAAACTACATTGAATTCTATTTCTCAGAGCATTAATCTACTGAATACTTTTTTCTCCTGTCCTTCCGCCCACCAAAATAAGCCCTGATATTTACCCAGAAAAATTATTAATAGCTTTTCCCACTGATTTTCCTTGTTGCAGTAATAAACACCGATAAATTGCCAGGAAAATTTAAATAAAATAAAACCTGAAAATGAAGGGCCTTAAAGGCATAGGGGCCATTGCGATCATCTAGTCTGACCTGTATAAGGGCTTGTCTATATGAGATGTTACTGTGTGGTAAGCCAGGGCATGAATCTACAGAGCACTAGCTTGCTAAAGTGAACTAAAAGTCCCAGAGTGCATTTTGGCTATTACTACTTGTAAAGTATTTTAGAGCACTATGGAAGTGTCCACATGGGACATCACTGTGTGCCCAGCCAGCACGCTGTAGATTCACACACTAGCTTGGCATACAAAATTGTCCCATGTAGACAAGCCCTAACACAAGCCATAATTCCTATTTGAAATAAAGTATATATTTTAGAAAAACATCCAGCCTTGATTTTAAAATGTCCAGAATTTAATTCCTGTTTGAACTAGAGTGTATTTTTTTAAAATTCGAGCCATTGGATCATGTTTATACCGTTTTTACTAGATTGAAAAGCCCTCAATTATCAAATATTTGTTCCTCAGAAATGAATTATTTTGATTTTCCATTCTAAAATGATGGTTCATTGAGAAATGCTCTTCAATTGTATTGCAATTAAAAAAAAGTAAAATCCTAAAATTGAAACAAAATCTTTTAGTTCACCCCAAAACATTTTTTTTTATTTATTCACACTACTCTGGTCATGTTTACTTGTATTTAATTATTAATTCAGTGATCAACTCCCTTCTGTCTCTCAAGATGAGGTGTAATAGAAAATTTCCATGTGTTTGAGTTTGGAAATTTTCATCTTTGATTGTTAGCAATTCCAAACACGTTAGTTAATAATAGCAGCATGAGACCTCCAGCATATGTCATTGAGATTGAAGTCCCCATAATGCAGGGTTTTTTCCCTACACATTATAGGAAGGTGCTCATGGAATCAGTCATGTGATTTGGTCGTCTGCAGCAGACACCAACTAGTACCCCATCTCTTGCTTTATCTATTAGAACAGTGATCCACAAGCATTCAAGATCATTTGCTTCTGAGATGTCAGAAGTGGGAAGGCCAAAAACTTCAAAAGTCTGTACTAGTGCAAGTGCCCTGTCGAACGTCCTGACGGGGGCTCAGTGTTTGTTTGGTCACTTGGGAGAGTCTCAGGACAGGTATTTAGTTATGCTGCATTCCCCTGAGCTCTCTGGATGCTAATCACTCCAAGAGGGCAGTTCCAGGGCTGAATACTCCATCAGCAATTTTCAATTGTGCTAAGAGACCCTAGAGAGAGATTTCGCTTCTCAAAATAAAGTTCACATGTTTGCACCAGACTGGTGGCATATGCCCCTAGGAAGATTAACAGGATATTCCTGGCATGTTGCACAATTAAAAACAAAACATGGTTAAAACTTAGCAAGACTTGGACAAATGTAAAATAAAGGCAGGTTTTAAAAATGCCATTTTAAAAAGTGGAAGGGGGTTTTAAGCTTTTAAGAAAATCTTATTTGCACCCTGATATCTGTACTGATAGGGACATCTAATATTTCAGTCTGGCAGCATTTCCAAGGTGATGTGAAACGTTGAGAAGATGAAGCATGAGGGAGTTGTTAATTACAGGTAGGTGTGTGATCAGAGTTAGTGTGACTTAAAATAATGGAGTTCATAAAGCAGTAATGAGCACAATAGTAATAGTAATGAGTTTGTGATCCATGTCCAATGGACTTTAGATATGGTTAATAACAGATCCTAAATTAGTTTTTTAATTAATTGTTCAGAAACAAAATATTTTGGTTTTCCCTTCCTCCTCTTGCTTGACTGCCATTTTTTCATCTCATCTGTATATTCCCACTTTCCTGCAGTATTTCTGCTTTGCAATAATTGCTTCTGCTTTTCCTTTAGCTTCCTTTCTATAATCTTTACATCATTACACTGTGGCGTCTGGTCGCTAGCCAGCAGTACGTCCCATGTATCCACTGCCATAAAACATGCCACAAGTCCCTTGCATTGTCAATCATTAGGCAATGGTTGTGAACTGGGTACCAGCCTTCCCAACTTGTTAGGGAAAAAGGGTTTCCCTCCCGTCTAGGGTTGGGAGGGTAGCCTTCCCTGGACTTCTGTATTAGCCAAACAAACACAGAGTAAGGACTCTTAGATAAAATGAGGCACTTTAATGCTAGCAAGTACGACAGCTGAAGGGCTCACCAATTCCTACACAGAGGAAAATGGCGAAGCCCAGAACAAAGAACAAGGTAGAGCTTTTATAGCTTGGTTCAACATACTTTGTAATATCTCTTCCAGTTCAAACCGGTCAACCCCTGTTGGCTTGAGTCCTGAGGTATGAACATGGAGGCCCATCCGTATAAGGAATTCTTTCCCCAAACGGGGAGTACAGGTTACACATAGTTCAAATTCTTTCTATCCATAAACATAGGGAAAGGACAGATAAGCATAGAAAAAAGACAGAAGCCTAGCTTTACATGATTATAGGGTTGTTTTCTGGTTCTTTTCTTTATCAGACTTATTCTCACACCATCTGCTTATTAGCTGGTTTGTGTCTCAAACATATATTCCTAGTGTTTTCATTAACATTCCTTATCGCTGACATTTTTGCTTTCTCCAATTATACTTCAAATTGGCTTAGGAGACGTATAGCAGCTGGGCTATGCTCTACTTTTAGCAGGAGACAGACAGTGAGCTAAATATTTCCCCTACCTCTTATTTTAGTATTTTAAATAGTCCAATACTTTGGGAGTTCCCCTCCTCCCCAAAATGATTTTGTTGTTCCTCCCCACAATCCTTGGGCTGGCATAGCACACTGAATAGCAGTGTCATCGCAGGGCAAAGATACAGGTGCTTTCGGTGGGAGGGCACAACACAACATTTTCTTGCAGGCTCACTCAAAAATGCTGTATCTAGTCCATCTGTCTATCTGCCTATTTTATATACTTTCTGCATCTCTCTCCAAGTATTACCATACACAAAAAATAAGATGTATGTGTTCTCTCTCATGGCAGCAATGGTGTTCCTCAGATGGAGAATCTAATAGAGGCTCCCTCACTCCCCCCATACCCCAATCTAATATATCCATCTAGATAGCTTTATATACTATTCTTGCTACCATGGTCTCAGACCAACTGTAGACATTCTGGGAGATGGAATCCAGTGGTAGTCTTTTATCCATAATGATGCAAACTCTTTGATTCTTGGCTACCGATTGCATCTGAACATGGCACAGAAATGAGCCTGGAGGTTCACAGAGCTGTGGGAACCTTATGATTTTAAATAATAATGTCTCCACTAGCATAAACATACTATGGGAAATGGTCTATTGGCTTCCAGTAAATAGAGAGATTAATTTTGCCAAGTTGAAGAATAATTAGAATTATTATGATAGCTGAATTTTACAATATCTTCAATTATTTCTGTCCTTGTAATTTGTCCTCACTGGCTGTTAAGAAATCTGTCCTCTGTCAGCCATGACAATGGTGGCATAATAAGATATATTTATAGCCGCACTGTGCTTTAGTAGTAGAATCCCTTTAGAATTTCAGTCTCTACCCTGTGGAACACAAGAAATAACTTCCTCCCTTCCTCCTCAGAAGCATGGTTCACTCGGGTGGTATAATGCCACCAGTCTCCTTGACAGGTCTGGGGCCTACACACCCTACAACCCATGCTCTATCTCCACCAAGCAGTGTTACAAACCAGAGAAGAAGTTAATGCTTCTCTGGCAGTCATTCTGCTGGCATGAGGTCATTTCCAAGGAGTTTGCTTAAAAAAAAGTCATGGACTCCTGGGGAAGGAGAGTATGCGCAACTCCTCAAACAAGACACTTGACCCAAACCCATGAAGCTCCCGTCAGCCAGTGCTTGCACTGAGGGGCTTTGATGGGCTTGTGGGGACTGTATAAGACTCCAATCTACTCTTCAGCCATTATTTAGGCATTCCTACTCTTTTTTGTGCTTCCCTGCTCCCCTCCATTCTTCACAAGGCAAAAGGAAAAATAATAGTCAACAATGTGGACAATCTACTGAAAGGCAATAATGGTGTTTTTTTAATTGCTCCAGACTAAACATTTGAATTATACATATCAGAAATAAATCTGGTATTCTGCATATGACTGAATTGTCAAAAATATTTAACTCATATGAGACACTATTCCTCAAATTTAAATGTGATAAACAATTATAAATCAAACTGAGCTTTGAACACTTGTGATGATGTAGACTGCCTGACTGGAGCATGACTGGATTGCTTATAATTAAAATTCATCATACAGTTAAAATAATTAAAATTGAAATGTGTCATGCCACTGTGTCAATTTCAATTGAATTTCATTTGGAAAAAAATCAAATTGAAACATTTTCATAAGGTTGAAAAAGAATTATTCTATTTTGTGTTTTCAAATGACTTTTTAAAAATTATAAATATAATATAAATTTTAAAATAGAATTAAATGCATAACATTTTAAGTATAAGTGCAATAAAAGATAAAAATTAAATTAAAGAAATAAAATTTAAATCAAACTCAAAACAAAAAACATTTTAATGTTATCAAAACAAAACTTCGATAGATCTGAAATGACATTCTGAAAAAACATGTTTCTCAGAAAATATAGAGGGCTTTTTCAGTTTTCTTTTCCAATTTTTTACAGAAATTCTCGTCCCTGACCAGCTCTAGTAGTAGACATTTAGTAACTTTCCCATTTTTTAAAAAAAAAAAAAGTTTGTTCCTAACCCAAGACAGTTAATGGTCAGCTAGTTCTAAAGAGAAAGCCTATTCTATATCTGCCTGTAAATTCAGGTAATTTTTTTAAAGTAACTTATAAAACATTATTTCCCCCTCACAAGATTGAAAAATCTTAAAACCAATTAAGGCAAGCTCTATGTTCACTTTTCACCTAGTAAAACTGATACAGCTGCATGTGATGTATCACAATAAATGGCTTATAAGCACGTGCTTGTATAATGTCAGGATCAATGGTTCAATTAGATGGTTTCGAATCTCTGCTCTTCCTGTCACTTTCCTTTATTTTGTAAAAGAACAATCAATTGAACATGATGTTCTTTTTGAGTAATGCCTGGGAAAAACAACTATGCTAGATGCAGTATAGAAACAGAGAGTTGTTCTAAAATGGGCAATTATGTCTCATTTGTTTTCTATTACACAACAGAGTAAAACAGCCTCAAATTATCCTGTGTCTGAAGGCGTGTGTCTGTATATATACACACAGACACACACTTTTTGTTTGTTTGTTTTTAATGCTGGGAGCTGGGCAAAATATCACTGAAGATGATGATGTAACAGCCATTCTTCATTTAGGATAAATACAAAAAGCAACCGAGTTCCTCTTTGAAATACATAGCAGAAACAATAGGAGCCTCTGCCCAAAACACAGGCCATATACAAAGCTGGAGTAGGAGTTGAGCCATGTGGCCCAAGGGATTTCCTAGAAGTCTGATAACAAAGACGGGGTGGGGATTGATTGGATTGCAACTGGATGTCTATATGCGCGTGAGGGAGAATTACCATAGAAAGACATACAGAAAGCCAAAGGGAAAGGTTTTGCCTAGAGGGAGTCTCTATGTTTTGAATCTAATTACCCTGTAAGGTACCTACCATCCTGATTTTACAGGGGTGATTCCTTTACTTCTGTCTACTTCTATTTCTATTAAAAGTCTTCTTGTAAGAAAACCGAATGCTTTTTCATTGTTCTCAGATCCAAGGGTTTGGGTCTGTGGTCACCTATGCAAATTGGTGAGGATTTTTACCAAACCTTTCCCAGGAAGTGGGGTGCGAGGGTTGGGAGGATTTTGGGGGGAAAGAATTGTCCAAACTGTGTTTCCCAGTAAACCCAGTTAGAGTTTGGTGGTGGCAGTGGATATTCCAAGGACAAAGGATAAAATTAATTTGTACCTTGGGGGGAAGTTTTAACCTAAGCTGGTAAAAGTAAGCTTAGGAGGTTTTCATGCAGGTCCCCACATCTGTACCCTAGAGTTCAGAGTGGGGGAGGAACCTTGACAGGATTAAAATTCAAAATGATCTGGACAAACTGGAGAAATGATCTGAAGTAAATAGGATGAAATTCAATAAGGACAAATGCAAAGTACTCCAGTTAGGAAGGAACAATCAGTTGCACACATACAAAATGGGAAATGACTGCCTAGAAAGGAGTACTGCAGAAAGGGATCTGGGGGTCATAGTGGATCACAAGCAAAATATAAATCAACTGTTGCAAAAAAAGCGAACACCATTCTGGGATGTATTAGCAGGAGTGTTGTAAGCAAGACACGAGAAGTAATTCTTCCGGTCTACTCCACTCTGATTAGGCCTCAACTGGAGTATTGTGTCCAGTTCTGTGTGCCACATTTCATGAAAGATATGGACAAATTGGAGACAGTCCAGAGAAGAGCAACAAAAATGATTAAAGGTCTAGAAAACATGACCTATGAGGGAAGATTGAAAAAATTGGGTTTGTTTCGTCTGGAAAAGAGAAGACTGAGAGGGGACATAACAGTTTTCAAGTATGTAAAAGGTTGTTAGGAGGAGGAGGAAGAAAAATTGTTTTTCTTAGCCTCTGAGGATAGGACAAGAAGCAATGGGCTTAAATTGCAGCAAGGGAGGTTTAGGTTGGACATTAGAAAAAACTTCCTAACTGTCAGGGTGTCAGGGTGGCTAAGCAGTGGAATAAATTGCCCGGGGAGGTTGTAGAATCTCCATCATTGGAGATTTTTAAGAGCAGGTTAGACAAACACCTGTCAGGGATGGTCTAGATAATTAGTCCTGCTCCGAGTGCAGGGGTCTGGACTAGGTGACCTCTCAAGGTCCCTTCCAGTTCTATGATTCGCACCTCTGTTACTAGCCAGCATTATTTATTAACCATTTAACAACTCAAACCCCATATGAACCCTGAGGACCTGGTTGTTTTGTTAATCTGAATGGAATGAGAAATAGTGGTACAGAGCTGTAAGAGGGCCACTTGGCTGGATAGAGTCATAGGTCACTGAAGGGGTTAATTGCACGAATTTAACTTTTTATTTCAAAGATATGTTTATAATAAACCATTTTACACCATTTAATCCTTCACAATAATGTTACATGTTTTAGTTTCCAGATGTACTCGGGTCATCAGATTTCATAGTCTAACAAAATTAAGGTGTCATGCCTAGTATTAGTGGTGGATAAGTCTTATTCTACTTCTCAAATCCATAAATGTATAAAATCAAGGTAAACTGCAAAATGTTTCCAAATTAAGAACATTTTTTCTCTTTACATGGCCTTGCAATATGGACGAGAGAGGTGTGAGTCGCAATGCGCACTGAACTGTTGCACTCTAACTTCCCTGAATAGATTCTGCTAGCGCGAACTAAAACACTAGTTCACGTTAATATAGTTCTGTTTCAAACAGGACTACGTTAATACGAGTAGGTATCTTTTAATTTGTTCTCATCAGGGTGTACATAGGGCAGTTACAGTGCAACACTTTAGTGTCTGCTAAAATTCAGACCTCCTGTAGTCTGCACTGTGAAGCTATGTAGGCATTCCCCTAGCGATATTTCAAACATAGCCAAGTCAAAATCAAAATGGAGTTAGGGATGGTTTGAAATGGCAGTTTTTTCCACCATTAAGCTATCTTATTACCTTTATTACTTCAGTATTTCACTCTTGAGACACCTATAATGCCCTAACCTTGAACTAAACATGAATCTAGCTACTAGCTAAAATCTAAATAAATTCTATTTATAAAAGGTGTTTTGAAGCACAAGTGTGTAAGTGAATATTTTTTACAAAGGGTAGAATGCATACAACTATCCTTGGATTTAGAAAAAGACCAGAATAACCCAAATCAAGAGAATCATAATTCAGAAACAGTCTTCAGTCCATTTTGTCAATCTTTTTAATGAACTAAACTCTAGAAAAAAATCTCCTTTTCTTTCCATTTATTGATTGTATCTCCTGCAAAGTATTTCGCTTAAACATTACTCACTCAGCTATAGCCATGCTAACTCATCTGATAAAGTATTGAAAAGTAGCATACTTGGAATTAAATATGTTAAATGCAACCTCTACAGAGCCTTCCAATAAACTACATATTACATTTTCCTTGTTTTAAAGGCCATTCTTTAAAACCTAAGATGTTTTGTTCTTTTTAGAAGCATAACAGGCTTGTTAGTCACAGAGCATCACAAGTTAGGTACATAAAGATAGCCTGTAAATGGTTTCCTGACTGTAACAAGTAGAAACCCTCCATGACTTAAATTAACATTCTTAACAGCCGACATTCTGTTATTTAAATAGCTTTTTTAGAATATGTCTATAGAGCAAAGAGAAACCTGCAGCTGGCCCATTCCAGCTAACTCGGGCTCACAGGGCTCGGGCTGTGGGCTCTTCCATTGCTGTGTAGACGTCTGGACTTGGACTGGAGCCTGGACTCTGGGATCTTCCCGCCCCGCAGGGTCCTAGAGCCCGAGCTCCAGCCTGAGCCCACGTGTCTACATGGCAGTGCAACAGCCCCACAGCCCACGCCCTAGGAGCCTGAGTTGTCTGGCATGGACCAGCCACAGTGTAGACATACCCTTAGAAACAAAAGGGGTTTCAGGGGCTACTTTCCAGTTTTGATCCTGTAGGAGGTACCACAACCATAACTTTTAAGCTATTACAGTATTATAAGTGCCTATAATTGGCAATATGCAGTGTTGTTACAGCCATATTGTTCCCAAGATATTAGAGAGACAAGGTGGGTGAGGTAATATTTTTTGAAGAATTTTGTGTACACTCGAAAGCTTGTCTATCTAACCAACAGAAGTTAGTCCAATAAAAGATATTACCTCACCCACCTTTTCTCTATAATTGGCAATGCTGTTCAGCACCAGCTGTGTATATGGTTTACTATCCTGAAGGCTTTCAATTTACTTGAACTTTAATATATTGTAGAGGCGAGTTTTTTGTTTTTTCTTTTTTGTTTTACTTTTGGCATAACCAGTTTTCTCTGAATTATTATAGCACAAACAGCTACTGGCAGGTAAATTATTCAGAAGAAACTAAGTGGTACCTGAGAATTTTAAAAGACCTTTTGGTTTTCTTTGTTTTAAATTTGCAAAAGTAATACAACTATGGGATTGGAAATGAAACTAGAATGCTAATATATTATTTACCCTGGTGCTGCTTTATAAAACTTATTATTTGTATCTTTCTCTGTGGCATTGTTTTACTCATTACAGCTCTAATCAGAAAAAAAAGGTCCCTACATTTTATACATAAAAGCTCTAGGATTTACATGGATGAAAAAAAGTGAGAGACACTCCAAAATTAGGTTTTTCATGATTTTATTATTCATTGAATGTAGTTATTCTTTCATTCAGTCAATAGACTGTACTGAAACCTCTTGTCCTTTCTCCTTCCCCCAGAAAGGTTATCATTAATTATTATTTATTATTTGAGTGCTTATAGTTTGCTCAGCACTGTATAGACATAGAGGAAGCCATAGTGTCTGCCTAAGGAACACAGCTAAATTAAGTAGTGAGAGACAGATGCATAAATCGAATTCCAGCCTATGAGCAGTTCTGGATTTAAGGGGGAAAATTATATATATATATGACCAGGTCCTGTGTTGTTCCTGGCAGGAGGCAAGCCAAGAAAGGCACAGTCCAGGAGAAGTAGGGGTAATAGTGGCTTTAAACCATCCTTGTTCCTCCTTATTACTGTCTGTTCCAGGGCCTGATATGGTCCTCAGCTCTAAATCATGACACCTTGTGCGTGGCTATCTCTGGGTTCCTTACTCTTTCCCCCTCCCCCCCCCCCCCCGCCCCCAGCATCCCTGGCCACATTCTAACTCAATAGTTTGTAATTGGAGGCAGCTCTACCCTTCTGTTGCACTCAAGGAATACCCCAGGTGGCTCTTACATTCCCTTTAAGCTACAGGTACCATAGCAAAGGCCAGAAACGCACAACATACTTTTTAAGATAAAAGAAACCTTGCACTATGTGAAATTTGGTCTTTCAGTTTACGTATCTCTTAGTCTGCCCTACATTGCCTCTATATAATTTAGGTGGGCTCCTAGAGGCAGGAACCTTTTCATTGTCTTCATCGATGTGTGATATTATATATCTGTAAAAGCTGTATGTATTTGCATCTTTCTCTCTCCCCCTCCAATGTTATTTATATTTCCATCTGTATTGAAATGGATTTCCTCTCCTCCATTAGTTCAGTTGCAGATGGTGGGGTTAGAGAAAAAGTGGGAAAATGTGAAGTGAAAGAGAAATTCTTGGATGTGATTATTTCATGTAGCCATCTCCAAGGGAACGAGGTACTTTGTGTGAGGGGAATGTCTATATTACATTATTAAACTATTGTTAGATTTAAAGACACTGGTCTCACCATTCAATTATCCCTTATGTTACTGTATATAAAATGGACATTACTTGGTGGTTTAACATTGATAGGCTTCATGAATCATATGTATGAAAGTAGGAGCCCTTTGTGCTGGGTGTTTTATCAAACCATATAGATACATTCTATGCCCTGAAGTGATTACAATCCAAACAGACAAGACAGACAAAGAGCATGACGGGAAACAGGTGCAAAGAGGTTAAAGTCCAAGGTCACTGGAATACAGCAGGTCAGTGGCAAAGCCAGTGCCATATCCACAAGATCAAGCTGCGTCTTTTGAGTTGAGTGAAATGAACAGGTACAGACAAGATTTTTAGTGGTGAGGGGATGGGTGACTGAGATTGAAAACTATAGAAATTGAAAAAAGTAGATTAGAATAAGATTTTTTCCCAAACCATAATGTGTTGGCCAAAAAGGTCAGTTGATGCCTTATTTGCATTAACAAATAATATGGTAATTTTTTCTAATATCTGTATTTATGCACCCCTGATTATTTTCAAAGATTTATATCACCGGTATTGTTCATCTTTTAAATCTGTTCTCTCATGAAAAGCATATACTGCCTTCCATGTTGTATACCATTGATGCTTGATGAAAGAAACCCATTGGCACTATATGGTAGGTTTTCAATAAACAGTTAATTCTTCATTCTCTTCTGAAAAAGAGGGGGAAAGTAACAACACCTAGTAAGAGAATAGTCTGGATGTTCCTTTTCCCACCTCGTCCCCATTGATTAATAAGAAGGGTCTTATTGTAAGTGTGGGCTAAAGATTTCTGGGTATGCAACCATAGTTGCTTGTTTCAATGGTAAATGGGTCAATGTAGAAACTGTAAGAAAACAGTTTACACTATCCCATCAGCAGTCCAGGATGGACTTTCTTTTTCCTGGTAGCTACTGAGCAGTTTAAAGAGAAAATCCCTAACCCACAAAACTAGTTAGAATGTGTTATTTTCTTGGATGATCTTTTACAGAGTGATCAAGAGGCTTTCATTTAGTGAATACGTTTGCTCGCTCAGTTTTGGAGAGTCGCCCTTCATTTATTCTTTCACTTTAGAAGTACTTTCGAGTGCAAATTACTGCTATCAGAAGCCTTGAACTGAGAGGCTATTATTCTCCATGCTCAGATTAAATTAATTTTGAACAGTTTAATGCAGCATGTCCGAGCTGCAAGTCCAAGTGGTGTCAAATCTATTTCTCTGCTTTTTTAAGCTGCACCTTCAAGGACAGTATGATTCATGGTGAATGTGTTCTTCTAATGTCTTGTGCTAAGCATTATTATTTTCTTTCATTTGCAAGTCATGAGGCTACAAATGTTAACCATTTTCCTCCTAAAATTATATAAAGACTGCATGATTTTAAATCATTCTGATTCTCCAAAAGGAAGGTAATTACATTTACTTGATATACAAGTGAAATAATGAAAAAAAGTAGTCTCGATCAAAGCAAGAAGTTTAAAAAGCTAATGGAGGGGAAAAATAGAGCCACTAACATCGTTGTGTTAGAAAGGAATTATTGTGATTGAGGTCTGTGTAATAAAAGAAAGTTTTGGTTTTTTTATAATGATTGGCTATATAATTCTATTTGTGTTTTTGCCGAGTTGCAAAAACACAAACACACACATAAATCTACTTATCTTTTCTCTTTAAGCTGAAGCAATCTACTGTCTCTCCAGTGTTCTCTCTAGCTAAAGTGTCATTGAAATGCAGTAATGAAACTTTCTACATGTTTTTGCAGTGCAAATGGTCAGAATAATGCAATCAATTCATGACAGGGTAGAAGATGTGTTTTAAACAGTAAGAGGCTTAAGGCTGAAATGCAGTTTCTGTGGAGTGTTTAATGCCAAACATAAACCTTTATAAGGCCAGATTTTCAAACACTGGTCTTTGATTTTATACTTGTAATTTGCGGTTCCAATTTTGCACTCTTTAAATTAAGGTCAGTTAGATATCTCAGTACTTTATTAGATGCCAGAGTGCTCTTACAATAACACTCTGATTTCCTGTTGTCCCTAATTATTCTTATTTTTTGTTCTTAAATTCCTATTGTTGTTTTCATTATACTTGTCATAAGAAATCCTATTGGTATATATTAACAAATGTCTCTCTGCAGTGTCTTAGTAAATGCTGGTATCACCTGTTCATTTTGGGTTGTTGTGCAGCATCCTCACAAAAGGGAGAGTGTTCCTGGGATTTTCTAAAACATCAAGCATTGCCTAGGTCAGCAAGGATTGAAAGTGCTATAGTCAGAGTTCATTCAGCATCTGTGGCCAGGGAGTGTCTGGTAGAAAAGCAACTCCTCCAGCCAGCGCACATAAATCTTCTTTGGCTAGATGGATGGTGACTCTCAAATTGAGCAATGGGACAGGATGATTGAAGCTGAGAGAGATGGAAGAATATACAGAACTCGGAAGCATGTAGATACTTCCCCTCTCTAATCTAAATCAAGTGTAAGAAGTGTAACATGAATCTGCCCCCATCTCAAGTAGCCATCAAAATAAAGGTGTTTCTTATAACAGATTCCCCTTTCTTCCCCCTGAAGAAATTATTCTCTTCAGTGGTTCAGGTAAAGAGCTGGAGTCCTTGGGTGGAGTCTTTAAAGCTGAGTGACTAGAAATATCTTGCTCTCCAAACTCATGTATGTTAAAATTGCACATTGTACATTGGAAAAAAAATCAAAGAAATCTTTTGTGTAATTTGTATGTTATGAATTGCCAGGGCCTCATCCTGCAGCTCTTACCTGACCTGAGCAATATTTACTCTCACAAATAGTCCCATTGAAGTCGGAATGACATCATTTATTTTAATAAATAACATCAATGGGATTACTTGTGTGATGAAGGATTATCAGAAGTGAACAGGTCCCAAGATTGAGTCTTTAGGGCTAGATCCTGCTCTTATTAAAGGTCAGTAGTTTATCTATTGAGTTCAAAATCCAGATCAGAATTTTCCCTGTCCTAAGGCCATGTGTGCGCTAGGAGTGCTTTGCAGATATAACTGCACAGGTCTACTATGCCAGCAAAGTGTGGATGCAGCTATCCTGCCAAAAATGCACTTTTGGAGTTCCTGGATTCCACAGTCAGCTTCCATAATGGAACCCTACAGACAATTTATATACAAGAAACCTATGGATCATCTCAATTACCTTCTCCGATCCAGTAACCATCCCAAACACACCAAAAAATCTGTTATCTTCAGCCAGGCACTCAGATATCTCAGAATATGCTCCCTGAACACTCTTAAAACTGCCTTCACCAAACAAAGACACACCACCACAGAAGTAGATTGCATCATGGAGTGGGCCACCCCCGAGACAAACTGCTTCAATACAGAAACCCACCTGCCTCCAGTGGCATGCCCCAAGTTTTTAACAGAACAAGGAGTAATGGTCTCAAGTTGCAGTGGGAGAGGTTTAGGTTGGATATTAGGAAACACTATTTCACTAGGAGGGTGCTGAAGCACTGGAATGGTTTACCTAGGGAGGTGGTGGAATCTCCATCCTTAGAGGTTTTTAAGGTCAGGCTTGACAAAGCCCTGGCTGGAATGATTTAGTTGGAGATTGGTCCTGCTTTGAGTGGACTATATGACCTCCTGAGGTCCCTTCCAACCCTGATATCCTATGATTCTATTTGTCACCTTCCACCCCACACTCATTCCTGAAAGAAACCCATACTCAGTCCTGAAAGAAATCTTTCCCAAACCCCCTGTTCTGGCCTTCAAACAACCCCCCATCCTCACGAAGTTCATCATCAGAAACAAGCTCCTCACAGACCAGGACTCATCAACTCAAAGCAGTACCAGACCCTGCCGGCATATCCCCACAGCAGTGAGGAATAATGCCCCCCTACACACACACAACTCACTTTTCAAGTTCCATGGGTCCTACACATGCTTATCATAGCATGGGATGTACCTTATCCAGTGAATAAAATGTCCCAATAACAACCATTGAAACCAGACAATCACTATGCTCACAGATGAACTCTCACAGAAAAAATGATAAAAGACATAACCACCATGTCACCCATGGCGAACACTTTTCACAAAACAATCGCTCCATATCTGACCAATCAGTCCTCATCCACAAAGGAAACCTACACAACACCTTAAAGAGATAAGGACCTTAAATTCATAACTTTGCTAGACACCAAAAATCATGGTCCTAATAAAGACACTGGAGTTATGGCTTATTACAACAGTCTGTAACCCACTAACTTCCCCCTCCCATTTTTCCCTATGACTGCAGCGGTTTTAACAGGTCACTTCCCCTTGAATGACCTCTTACCATGTGTGTTAACTACTTATGCTTGTCTCTCTCACCAACAGAAGTTGGTCCAATAATAAATATTACTTCACCCACCTTGTCTCTCTAATATCTTGGGACCAACATGGTTATAACAACATGGCAAACAGCTTTTACCAGTGTAACGTATTCCAGCCTTCCCTGAGTGAAATAAGCTATATAGGCGAAAGTGCAGTTTGCCAGTGTATCTGCATCCACCATAGGGGCTTTTGCTGGCACAGCTAAGATGGTCCAGGATCACACCTCTTTACATACCTAATCAGCATAGCTATGTCAGCATGTTAGACCTGGGCTAACTTGGAACTATTGCATGGTGTTCTACATAATTAAATATTTCTGCCAGTGCAATGGTACATGAAGTAATCCCTATCTATAATTTATATTTAAGATTGTGAAATTTGTAAATTGCTTTAGAATCCTCCAGCTGCAAAGCATAATATAAATATAACGTTGTTATGGCATCACGTTGTCTTATCAACCAAATGGTAGTTTACAATGAATAATAGCTTCCAAAAGACCATGATCATCAGTGACCTCAGGACATTATTGACATCACTCTTTTAGTCTTTCATTTCTACCCTTACTATGATTTCATTTCTCTGAGACAGCAATTTAGTCACAGCAGCATGACACTTTTATAAATGCTGAACTTACCCAATAACAGGCAAGGGACTCATTATTTTGTTTGCTACTTTTAGATGTAAAGTTAAATTCTTAGATAATTTGGCAGTATCATGGGACATTAATTGTTCAGACAAGGAAAGCTGTAAGGGCACCTTTTCAGTTTCAAGTGGCAGGGAAGAATGATGTTCACAGTCCTTGTATCAAGAAGTTGCTGATCGTGACAGAGTCTATCAAAGAGAGATCTGTTGGAGTACGGTTAACATATAGTACAGAAAGGAGAGTCTGCAGATTGATAGCATCTTTTTAAAGAAATGAAAAGCAGGAAAGGAGTCTACAACAGAAAAAATCAAAGCTGTGCTAATCACAGTGGAAGATAAAGGAGAAGCAACACAAACTATAATGCTGATGTAGTAGTAAAGGATAATGCAGAGATGGACACATCAGGATATTTATTATCCTTATATTTATTACTGTTAAAATGGTGTATGACAACAAAGATTTTTAACAAATACATATGCATTTGTAGAGTAGTTTGAAATACACATAAAATTCACTTTGCTATCTTCTGATTTGACTATGCAGGCACATAATATAGGGTAGGATAATTAAAAATTAATAGAATCATAGAATTATAGAAGATTAGGGTTGGAAGAGACCTCAGGAGGTCATCTAGTCCAACGCTCTGCTCAAAGTGGACCAACCCCAACTAAATCATCCCAGCCAGGGCTTTGTCAAGCTGGGCCTTAAAAACCTAAATAAATAAAAACATTTTAATGGAATTGTTTTATGCAAAATTGGGACTGTGAATTCTTCATATGTCTATTGTACTGCATTCTAAAAGGTGTGTGCGTGTGCTTCTAAATTCTTGCTAGGTCCTTGATTAGTGCTTTATGCATCACCCAATTGATATCAGTTGAAGAGTGTTCAAATTCATTAACAGCAGCAGATTGTCTAAATTACTGGACACAGGTGGTGGCTACTTTTATAGTATAATAGTGCTGTCCCAAATCATCACAGTTCAAAGACAGAAGCATGTGTACATCTAGAACAAATCCAACAGGTGCTCCATCTGTTCAGGTATCCAGTGGTAAATTCAGTAGGTCCAGACATTCTCGTCTTTTGGACATGATTGTACACAGGTAAAACTCTCTCGTCTTGCCATGGAAATTCCCCTTTAAGAGGAGTCTGGAGAGAGGTGTCAGATGGTTAAGCTGTGGCAGGGGAGTTTTTCAGAGCTATGTTGCCAGGAAGAAAGGGGTGCTGGTGTTTCAGGAATGCCGAGCCAGTATTTAGGCATAGGGCCTAGTCTGTTTTCTTCTCACCTAACTGCTTCAAGTACATTTAATTAGTGTGAGGATTAATGTACCATGGTAATATTCTCTGATCAAACAGTTGTTGTATCGCCAATAATTTGGACCACCAATCACTTACTGAATAAGGGACAGTCAAAGAATAATCTAGTGTATTCAAGAATACCAAAGAGTAAATGGAACATACCCTGTCTTGCTGTCATGGTGAGGTCACCTCTGGAAGGTTCGTTTTGCAGTTCCAAAGACCAGATCTAGAGTGAGCTCTTGGAATTGAGAATTGTCCAACCACGTAGCTTGGCAGGGCATGTTATAAATGAATGTTTTTAAAATTTGATGGTGGGGGAGTGCCTGTGATGATTAGTTTTCATGACATTATGTAATTCCTGTGCTACTAATATGATGTGAGTCTGATTTATAACTGCAATTTTTATAGGGCATTCTGAGCTCTACACCATTTTAAAAGGTTTGGTCTCTAGAAACAGCATAATGAAACCACTAATATGATAAGAAAGTCTCTAACAAGATAAAAGGAATTCTCATTCTTCTTCCTGTCGCTGGCAGTGTTGAAAATGTTTTCTTTGCCCTCCTCATCAACCTGCTCTGTTCCCACAGGGTGTGTGTTTTGGCAGCTGCAGTGCCTGGGCGCCAAGTTTTGGAATGCATTTTTCATGCATTGGTAACTAGGTCTATTGCAAGCTGCGTGAGAGCCTAGATGCTAGTTTATGTAAATTGTATATGATTTGTGAGGAATTTAGTCATTGTTACATACTCAAGACTAGAGTTTTTCACAAAATCCCTCATGAGCTCCGTGTACAAGGTCATACAAGATAACTTAATTATGAAAAGCAGTTATTCCTGATGCTTACGTTTGATGCAGAAATAAGTAGCTCAGTCTTTACAGCCACCATTGTTGTTCACTTATAGATTCAGGTTTAGTTTTATCATGAACTTGAAAGAGCCATTTATTGTACTACGCTGTCCAAAAAGTTAAAAAAGCCAAGAGAGCAGAAAGCATAAACATATATTTATATAATTAATATATACATAAAATAATTATCCCTATAGAAAAATACAATAAGCTGCTATAAGATGGCATAACATCACATTAGGAATCTAATTAAACAAGCTGCTCACCAGCATTGTGATCTCTGGCAGAAAAACTCCCTTTTCACCCCTTAAAAAGAAACCTAAATAAGAATTGTAATGATTGTTATGCCACCAAATAGCTGGAATATTTATACTGCCAGAAGTGCATGGGTGGACAGAGGTGTTGAAATGTACAGTAACATTCAGGAAAGGTCATGACAAAGTCAAAGCACCCTCTGAATTTGCTTTATTTAGGGGGGTAGCAGGAAACTGCTTGTGTGGATGTGGGGGGGACAAGGGAAATATGTTCTGATCTCTTCTTCTTGCTTCCGTGTGCTGTATAACCAATCAGAAAAGTTACTTGCAAAAGCCAATTTCAAAATGTCACTCTCACAAATCTACAAGGAAAAATACAGTGCTGAAGTAAAAGACTGTTCAGAAAAGCACAGAAATTCAAACATATGTCTAGTGCCATAGGATCTCTTGTACATAACTACAAAAAATGAAAGAAAAAAATTAAGGATATGCCAGACTATGTGCGGTACCAAAGAACAAGGGATACTTACAAATTTGGATTTTGAATTTAGATACTGAGGGAATTATAGTCACATATCTTTTATTTTTTTAAAAAAAGCTTTTATAATGGGAATCAGGCACTTAGTTCAGCTTTCATTACTTTTCTAGACTTAAATGTGAACTTAATATTAGTTTATATCTGCTTTGTTTATTTTTGGGATGGGCAGGATTAAAAATTGCAGTAACAAAGAAAAGAGAAGGAAAAGTCTTATGGAGGTGTAAAAGACATCAGTTACATTAAGGTTATTGCATTAGGGATATTACTTAATATATAGTCTCAATGGAAGTGAATGAGACAGTTCGTTCCACTCCGTTGAGTCAATCATTTTATTTCAATAGCTCAGTGCCAATGGAATTGTTTCATATCAAGGGTTCCAGTGAAGGTGAACTCAAAGTATAGTAACATAAATAAGGGCTTAGCTACACAAAGCAGCAAGGCATACTTCAGAGGTGTGATTTTTAAAGTGCACTAACATGTCATACATTGTTGGTTCATGTCGACCCTTTTGGCGCATGCTAAAGGTTCCATAGTGCTTACATGGACCAATTATGCACAGCACGTTAGTGCACTTTAGCAATCATATCCCCACCTGGCATATGAGCTTACTGTGTATACAAGCCCTACATAGTATGTGGTGAAACATATCTACCGCACATTCCCATAGGTCCTTTTAAAACTTCTGTACTTAAAGATTAAATAAACTATACATGCTTTGGGTCCACGAGGATCTAGAATCTGTTAGCACATACGTATCATGTATCTACAGTTTTTGTTTAAAAAAATTACATGCATCAGTAGCTTGATGAATTATGTAACTAAAATGCACACAAGGGAGGTCTAAGGAAGATGGGGGTTAGAGGATGAAGCGAGGGATCTTGTGGGAAAACCCCAAGAAACAGGTAGTCAGATCTTCTTCTTAAACAATGTTTTTCAGTTTGTTAGCTGAGATTTTCCTATTAGTATAGATGATACAGCCACACATTTTCCTTTAAGTCTAATGATGAAAGGTGTGTGTCCTAAATCCTCAGCACTGCTTTAGAAACCTCAGCAGTGGTTTTGGTAAAAGAACAGAAAGGGATGTGAATTTTGGGCACTAGCTCAGCGTGTCCCGTGCTGAGTTATAATGGCCTTTTACATTCCATAGGAATTTTCTGCAGTGACATGGGGAAAAGGGGAAATATTCCCTCTTAATATCTGTTCGACTCTGAAAGCGGGCATAATTTGGATACCAACATCCATGACATACACCTTTGTATCAATGAAAATAGGCCCAAAGTGCTTCTTGTGACCTTTTTATTTTCTCTTAAAATGAGAACAAAAGAGAAACTTAAACTATTAACTGTGTTTTTAGTGTTCTTTCCAAAGTACTTGTGTCAATTTTGTCCCCAGTTTACAAAAATACTTGACCCTTGGTTCTACATTCCAAAATCAAAATACAATACTTTGTTTCAACAAAGGAGAGAAAAACAAACAAAGAAACAAATCCACACACTTCAAAGCAGCAGTTTATAATAAAAGCATATGGCTGAAGCTAAATAAACCCTGCACAGAGATTTATTTTTTAAGAAATCTGAATAGTTGTTGCTCATCAAAAAGCATAGAGATTATATTGAACACCTACAAAAGATCAAAGAACTTTTCATTTGTATGTCAATTCTTCACTTTTAGCTTAACAAGTACATCAAATAAATTATTCTTTGGCTTTTATTTGAATGTGCAGTACAGTAATCAGTGCTCTAAAGCTAATCTGATTATGAAGGTTATTTGACTGTAGTAGTTCTAGCTCCTTTTCAGTGGAAGCTGGTCAAAAATCAATTTATTGTCTCATAACTTGAAAATGGAGAAACATAATGAGTGCTAATTTTATATTATTGCCAGAGCGTGTTTACTGCACTTCTTTAAAAACATTTAAGACAGGAAAACCAAAGAAATGGTACTCTGGCATTTGAAACAGGCAGCATGTTGCTATTGCTAAATTACTGAAGAATTAGTAAAAGCCTAATCATCACCATGGGCAAAGATTGCAGGAAGCTGCAGGTACAGTAATTTCCTTCATTATTACTCTTTGGGCTTATGGAGTGAGAACAAGTGCCATGAGAAGAAAATAATACAGTACTTCTATACATGTATAAGAAGGAAAAATTTACACAGAGGACAATTTCCTTCCCTTCCCCATTGTACTTCAGGTCTGTTTTTGTTCTACATAATTTTTTTAAGGTATGCAGAAAACACCTTTTAGGTTTCCTATATCTACTTCAGGATAAAAAATTGGTTTTGTTTTTAGAATTAATTATTAGAAAATCATTTGTGGTCATTAGTGAATTCCAAACCACTGACCATTCTGATACTGATACAGTGTGTATGGTTTGGAATTTATTGAAATAAGTAAATGTTTGAGGAAACAAGGACTTTCCAATATAGTGTTCATTTTCTCATGGTAACAAATATGGTAACATATTACAAGCAGCATTTTGTTAGTTTGAAAAGCTTCCATTATATTCTTGAACGAGAAAAGAGTTATCTTCTGTCTCTGGAAGACTGCATTGGTTGACAAATTATGCTGTCCAAATTCCTTTTTCCAGTATGTTGTGCCATATTAATACTTTATGTAAGCCCATTGAAATCAATGGATTTACATTAGGACTGAATTAAACCCCACTACTTAAAAAATTCATATAAAAATAGCTTGGGTTTATTCCTGCTTCCGTTGAAGTCAGATTTTTTTATTTGTTAAAAATGTTAATCCAACATTGCCACACAACTGTATATAATACAAAATAATACTCAGGTTTTGCCCCATGCATTTTATTTATTATACTACTTAGCATCACATAAATTACAGATGTATGCTTTCTATTCCTGTCTATCCTTGTCCCAATATGACTGTATATTCCTCACAGTATATATTCCCTTGTTTTCTCCAGTCGAGTTTTACATGATGCAGATCATAAGGTTTCCTTTAGTAAAGTATTATTCACCAGTATATTTGGATATTTTTGTTCAGCCTAAATGTTGATTTGCATAAGTATAGCTTAAGATTCCTGGCTGTAACGCCTTGCAGCACCCTAAACAATTCCTTTTCTTCCTTGATGTTTAAACCTTTTAAGTATTTGCTCGCATAAGCTTCAAATCTATTGAAATCTATTGAAAGATGAATTTTGAATTACTGATGTTGCTTTTATATACAGTGGAGTGTTCATTCCCCTGGGTTATGGGTTTTTTTGTTTGGTTGGTTGGGTTTTTTTTGTGGTTACTCATATCAAAATCAATGACTAGGCTCGTGAAAAAGATAAAACCTGGTGTTTTAAAATGTGAATGCAAGTGCCCATAGTACAGCAAATGGTAAAGGGGCTAAGGTAGTTAGGTCTCTGCAAATTCTGTAAGGTCTATTTACAAATGCTTTGAGATCTGTATCCTGTAGTTTGGTTTGCAAGGGTTGGAAGCAAGCCAATCTGACCGGTTTATTTGAAGGTTTGAGATTGTTAAACTCAATCTCCAAGAGGAACCTACCAGAAGTGCCCTCCACAACTGCCCTCCACCACTGCAGTCCTCTTGAGAGATGGGGGAGGCTAGCTATTGAGAGAAAATATTGCTGGCTTCCCAGGAAGGCAAAACTTGCCTGGTGGTGCAACCTGTTAATCATCTTTTTGTCCTTTACTCTCAGTGTAGTGGCCTCTAACCGTGCTTTTTCACAGTTTTATCCTGACAAGTAGCCACTTTATTCTGATGACTTGTGACTGGTGAAAGAAGAGGCAAAAGGCTAGAGGACTGGTGGTGAAAATTTAATGACAAATTTGACAGACAGAGGCACAAGCTGTTTTGAATTTTTGAAGATTGGACGTCTTTCTAAAAGATGTGCTCTATTTCAAGCAGAAGTTATGGGCTGGTGCAGAAATCACTAGGTGAAATTCTATGGCGTGTGTTATGCAGAAGGTCAAACTATATTATCATAGTGGTCCCTTCTGGCCTTAAAAATCTGTGAATCTATGAAAATTTAGACACAGAAATGAGCATATATTTTCACTTTCACCATATCAGCAAAGGCTCCCAATCACTGGCACAGTTCCATGAAGATTCACCTAGTCCGTTTACATCAAGAATCAACAGAGTGCAGTGTTTCTTGCTCTGAGGTCATTCAAATTTGGACTGGGCTGTCTGTGTCTGCGCTTGTTGAGCTACGTTCCCAAAGACTGGAAGAAAGCGAATGTGCAATATTTTAAAAGAGTAAATGGCCTGACATTGATTTTGGCCAAAATAATGGAATGGCTGAGATAGGACTTAATTAATAAAGAATGAAAGAAGGGTAATATAATTAATGCCACTCAACATGGGGTTTTGGAAAATAAATCTCGTATAATTATTTGATATCTTTTTTAAGAGATTATAAGTTTTGATGGTAAAAGTCATAGATGTAAATAAACTTAGACTTTTGGAAAGCATTTGCCTTGGTGCTGCACAGCCTTTTGTTTCAGGAACCAGAATGATACAAAATCGACATGACCCACTTTAAATGGGTAAAAGACTGGCTAACAGATAGGTCTCAAGATGTAATTGTACATGGGGAATCATCATCGAGTGGGTGTGTTTCTAGTGCAGTCCTGCTGGATTGGTTCCTGGCCCTATACTATTTAACACTTTTGTCAATGAGTTGGAAAAACACATAAAATCATTACTTCTAATGTTTGCAGATGACACAAAGATTGAGGGAATAGTGAATAATGAAGAGGACAGGTTACTGGTACAGAGAGAGATGCAGATTGCTTGCCCAGGCAAACTATGCATTTTAATATGGTTAAATGTAAAGTTGTATATCTAGGAACCAAAAATATAGCCCATATTTACAGGAGGACGGCCTGTATCCTGCGGAGCAGTAACTCTTTAAAAAAAAGCAGTGCGGGGGTGTCACTTTCTCAGTGCAATGCTGTGGCCATTAGGGCTAATGCAATACTTGGATGTATAAACAGGGAATTATTTAGTGGGACTAGAGCAATTATATTATCTCTGTGTTTGGCACTGGACTAGTATGACCACTACTGGAATACTGTGTCCAGTGCTGCCGTCCACAATTCAAGAAGGATGTTGATAAAATGGAGAGGGTTCAGAGAAGAGCCACGAGAATAATTAAAGGATTAGGAAACATTCTTCATAGTGATATGCTCCAGGATATACTCAATCTGTATATTTTAATAAAAAGAAGGTTAACAAGAGATTTGACTAGTGTTTATAAGTACCTACATGGGGAACAAAATGTTGATGATAGAAGGCTCTTCAATCTAGCAGAAAAAGGTATATCAAGATCCAATGGCTAGAAGTTGAAACTATACAAATTCAGAGTAGAAATAGGGAGCAACTTTTTAAACCATGAGGGTAATTAGCCATTGGGACAATATACCAAAGATTGCTTAGGATTCTCCATCACTGGAGATTTTTAAAGCCAGGTTTGATGTTTTTCTAAAACATATGCTGTAGGTCAAACAGGAATTAATTCAGGAATGTCATATGGCCCACGTTATGCAGGAAGTCAGACTAGGTTCAGGCATCCTTATAATCTATCAATATGTTTTGGAGGGAGTTAGATACAGCATCTTCTCTATTTGAGTTTGTTGATCTTTCTCACTGAGGTTCTGGAGGTGCTGACAGATCTTTGAGTTAAATCCATTACTCTCCTAAACTGACTGCTCGAGCTTTCTTACTGGAGACAATGGTTGACACAACCGCAAGAGTGGGCCAGACAGACTCTATCTGGAATGTCTACAATCACTTCCGAAGTGAAGCTAGAGGATCATTGTGGACAATTGTGCCCAGAGGTCTCATTCATGTAAGGTTGTACAGGGAATCTCTCTTGTCTACTCACCTGCTCAATACACGGAGCTGCTGGTCAGGTTAAACCTACACTCACTATAGAGAGCAAGTGTGGGCTGAAGCCAAAGGGAACCTTTATTCATAGATAGACATGTGAAAGACATTCCATTCTGTGTGTCCATCTCATTCCAGTGTAGTTGGTGCAACTGACTGGTTTTGACTTAGTGTGCCTAATAGAGGTTAAGGATTTGATGACGTTTAAGCTGCCGGAAACTCAACCCAGATAAAACTGAAGCTAGTGGAGCTACATGTGAGATGAATTTGGATCAAGAAGACAAAGAAAAATAAAATATATAAAGTACAAAAAAAACTAGTTATGGAATCTAATGGATAATACCCACTGTAATAACTGGTGTTGTTTATGCACTGAGGTTACAGTTCAAGTGTGAGCTGCACCTGGATCTCTCTCTCTGTCTTTCTATGGGTGCTTCTTGCCAGTGACAGGCCTATACCTGTACTTCTCTGAGTGGAATCCTACAATTCATCCCAGTTTTGACTGGACTGCCAGTTACAGCACCCCCTGTTTACCAAGCTCTAAGCAAAAGCTTGGCCCCAGCACTAGAATCCTCTCTGGGAGCTGGGACCAGTTGGTAAAAGCAGTGACAGAAAACACTGTGTTAAAAACAGAGTATGATTATCCATAGGAATACTATAAGCAAAGAGAAAGGGGTAAAAATAACAAGGCTATATGCATATTGTCTTATCTAAGGCTTTGTCTACACTACCAAGTTTTGTTGACTACGCTTATATCGACACCCAAAAGTGGACTTAATAAAAATTGGAAAAGTTTGTTCACACTAGCCCCCTCTGGCAACAGATCACGTCCACATTGGGGGCACCATCGTCGACAGTGTCAGCAATGCACTGTGAGTATGTATCCCACAGTGCAGGGTGACACCTTCTGTCTCTAGGTGTGGTGGGAAGGCGGAGCAGATCACGGTATATCCTGGGACCATGCTAAATGTCCCGTCATGCATTGCTTGTGTCCCATTCGTCCACTGGCTTCCGGCTTTCTTTCATAACATTTTTTCAACAGCCATTCTTTGCTGTGCACCCCGGTATCTGTAGTGAGAAGGGATGGATCCCGCACTCCTCTCCTATGCTCTGTTAAGTGTCATGAGGACATCACGCTTGGCAGTGCAGTTAATAGTGAAATTACTGACATAGGAAGACTTGCAGGCACCCAACCATCTGCATGATATGGATAGCAGCAACTTTACATTGCTTTTGGCATTCGCAGAGCAGCTGCATAGGGTAGACCGTCATTTTTGGGCTAGGGAAACCAGCACTGGATGGTGGGATTCCATCGTCATTCAGGTGTAGGATGAAGAGCAGTGGCTACAGAACTTTCAGATGTGTAAAGCCATCTTCCTGGAACTGTGTGGTGAGCTGGCCCCAGACCTGCTGTGCAAGGACACCAGAATGAGAGCTGCCCTCTCAGTAGAGAAGTGTGTGGCAATCGCTGTCTGGAAACTGGTGACTCCAGACTGCTACCGGTTGGTCTCAAATCAATTTGGAGTGGGGAAGTCTACCACTGGGGCTGCATTAATGCAAGTGTGCAGGGCAATAAATCGCATCCTGCTACGAAGGACTGTGACTGTGGGAAATAGTGGATGGCTTGGCAGAGATGGGTTTCCCTAACTGTGGAGGGGCAATAGATGGCACACGCATTCCAAATTTAGTACCAGCCCACCTTGAAACAGAGTACATCTATCGGAAGGGGTATTTCTCCATGGTGTTGCAGGCACTTGTGGATCACCATGGGCGTTTCAGACATCAACACGGCGTGGTCTGGAAAGGTGCATGATGCACACATCTTCAGGAACACTGGCCTGTACAGAAAGCTGCAAGCGGGGACTTTCTTTGCAGACCACAAGATTACAGTGGGGGTTGTGGAAATGCCCATAGTGATCCTGGGAGATCCAGCTTACCCCTAACAGCCCTAGCTCATGAAACCTTACACAGAACAACTGGACAGCATTAAGGAGTGTTTCAACAACCAGCTGAGTAGGTGCCAGATGACAGTTGAATGTGCTTTTGGTAGATTAAAGGCACATTGGTGTTGCCTTTATGGGAGGTTAGACCTTAATGAGGAGAATATTCCCGTGGTCATAGCTGTGTGCTACACTTTGCATAATGTCTGTGAATCTAAGGGTGAATTGTTTTTTCGGGGTGGAGCGCTGAGGCAGAGCGCTTGGCTGCTGTTTGAGTAGCCAGATACCAGGGCTGTCAGAGGAGCCCAGAGTGTGGCAATTGAAATCAGGGAGGCTTTGAGGAAGCACTTTGACAATGAGCAGCAGCAATGTATATCTTTAGAGTAGCCACCATGGTGCATTCCTTGTTTTTTTCCCTAGGAGGCTAACTTGACATTAGGGGCCAAATATCCCAGTAAGAAAATGATTAAAATGCCAGTACATGTACTGATCGTACAGTACATGTACGTAGTGATCGCAATGTGAATTTGTAGAAACAAAATAAAGATGATTTATCATTATAAAACTTTGCCTTTATTGGTCAAGAAAAAGCACAGTGACACTCACCAAAACACACATGCTTGCTGGGAAAGGAGGGACTCTCAGAGGACAGACCCTCACAATTGTGTGTACATCCAGCTGTCATTGTGAAAGTTGCATCACAGTGTGTATGCACTCACAGTTTTGTTGCCAAAAGGCAGTTTTTGGAGACAAAACTTGTTAGGGTAGACAAAGCCTAAGTTTGGCTGTCATTTGCAAGTTTAAGTAGGCACACACTTATTCCTTGTACTCCAAATCTAGGGATCATGCTACAATCTGTTTCTCTTCAGACCCTCTGTTCCTCTTTGAGTGCTTCCAATTTTTAACCCTTTCAAATTCTTAAAATTACCCTGCAGGTTTCAAGCTGGGATCTTACCCGCAACCCCTCAGCTGGATCCCATATTGCTGGAAGTGCACTTTAAAGAAATTAACACCCTGCATTTTCTGTTTGGGTACCAGCAATTGTGCCCTGTCTAGAGCCATTGTTCTGGTTCCTGCAGGATTTAAATTTGTTAGCTTTTAGCCAATAATGCAGTAACCACCAACCATATAGATAGATATAGCATTCATAGAAATTAATGCAGATAATTCCCACATTCTTTTTCAGCTATTTTGGATACAATATATACTATATATTGTGGATTATTACCCCTTTTTGTCCACAGTAATGGGTAGTTGCTGATGTCTGTCTATGAATAAAGGTTCCCTTTGGCTTTAGCACATACTTGCTCTATATAATGAGTGTAGGCTTAATTTCCAAAAATTAGTGACACCCATTCTGTTCAAATAGAATGAAAGAAAATAAGGATATTGGAACTGCTAACCAGAATAGAACAATGGCTCCTCTCATTCAGTATTCTTTTCTCTGGCGTTGGCCAATGCCAAATACTGCAGATGAAAGCAATTTTTTCCAGACCCCATCTGGTAATCAGTTTATGCCATGGTGCTGCTAGTTTTGACAAAATGTGTTCTTGGCAATGTTGCACTTGTTTCTCTCTCTGATCTCTCTGAGGCCTGTAAACCTTACTACTTAAAAAGAAATGACTCCATCTCTATAGTTGCTCTTTTGAGCTGCTGTCTTTGAAAGTTCTTCAGTTTCCATAATTTGCCTTTCTTTGATAACCTTGAGTAATATATTAGTCACTGTTTAAAAGTGGTTGTTGTTTGAACAGTAATGTTTACAGTGCAACAGTTCAACATGCAGTAGAGATTCCTTACAGCTGTGGACAAGTTCCTGTGAGGAATCTGATCCTCTTCTGTACATACTAGGACCACATTTCCCTGTGTTCTGAATGATCCCACAATAAGAACCAGGAGGCTTTTTAATGGGGGTTATGAAAGATTTTCAGGGTAGCAAGATTTTAAAGCCATTATACATTACAATACATACTTTTAGCATAGTGCTGATGTAGCAACTGAGATTACTTTCAAGAAATTGCACTTGAAAAGGTTGCTTTTTCAGTTTTAGCCATACATTTATTTTTAAAATCCATTTGAATATTCTATAGTAAAAACATAGACATTATTTTACTATTGCACAGTTAAAATCTCAGGCAAGAAAAGTGAAAGTTAAGGTTTCAACAGCTATGTTAACTCATTCTTTATATTTGGTTATAACCCCAAAACTACAAAAGGGGTTTTGTTTCTGTGCTTGTGTGCTCTTTAATTTTGTGCTGTGCTTTGACTGCATGGTGGTAGTTTATACATTAAAAAAAAAAAAAAAAAAAAAAACCTATAACATTTGTTAATACCCACAAGAATTCAATGTCAGAAAGAGACAAAGCTTGACAGATTTCAGGCAAAAGAGTAAAAGTTTTGGAAAGTTACAAACATACAAAAGTAGTGTTAAAATTGGGAAAACGTGTTTGCCTTTTTTAGCAAGAGCTATGAGATATCTGCTGGAAAATAATATCATAAATAATGTAACTTACAAAATTAGGACATTTATAATTAATATTTGATTGCTTAAAAATAAAGTTATTGTCAATCCCAGCTGTGCTTACTGGCTAAATTAAAGTAGCTGGTCTGCCTTCTGGAGTGCTATGTTTTTTACATCTATTGAGAGGTTTCCCTGCTTGACCTAAGAGGCTATTTTCTCACTAGATTCAATATTGAGAAATAAAAACAAAATATGTAAATAAAATATACCCAAAAGCAAAATATTAATTTCCAACACAGATGGGTTTCGGGAGGTCTGCTGCCAAAGATTTTAAAATTCTTGTGCCAGGGGGCACTTTGTTTGCAACAGAGAGAAAATGTATCCTATTACTCTCATGAAATTATGAGTTTCACTCTGCAAACAATCATCATATGGGCCATTTTAAATGAGGGTACAAGCAATGACGATCTGATTCTTATACCCTTGGGCGAATCATGGATTCAATCTGTGTTGCTCCCCGTCATCCCCACTCCCATGCCCCAAACATGAAGTAGGTAAGTAAAAGGGTCGTAACTTAATAAACATTATACTGTAGATAAACATTAAATGCAATTCTCTCTCTACATAGTAGAAGCACATGTTACTGAAAACTCACCTTTCCACCCAAGATGATACTCCCACCCATACCTCTTTGAACTTATGTCAGTAGTTCCGTTTCATTTAGTAAGGATTTCACTTCATCCCAGGTTCTGCTGCTCCCTTTATTCTTCATGGCTGCCTGAGCTAATGCAATCCTGTTCAGCTTGACATCAGATTTTCCAACAGTCAATGGCAAGTGTAGAGCAGCAGGGTACCAGTGGAAGTGTGTATGCGCATGTGTGTGTTTAATGCACTTTGTGAATGAGACTTATAGTATACATTGGGTCTTCCCTTGGGTCTGTGGAATGTTTTGCAGAGTTCAGCTGCTCCACTCCCCAGACCTGTCAAACTCATGACCTTTTAATTGTAAATTATTCCCCAGTTTAACCATTGGTTATGCTAAACCAGCCTTTGGGGCCCATGCAGCCTGCAGCTTGACCCTCCCTCCTGCACTGAAGTTTCTTTGGACTTTTCAACATTTTAAAGTTATTTTACCAGTCTTTCTGTTGATGCGTCTTCAATATGTGTGTGTGGATCAGTAAGGAAAAAAGTTCTTCCTATTGATTTCTCTGTGAAGATCACTGGCTACTCACAGTCCGATACAGCCATCCAAGGCTGGACCTATGAAATCATCAGCCATGTGCTGCACAAGTTCTGAGAGTACCACAATTCAATTCCTAGGTGCTGGCCAGGCTGCTAATACTGGCACTAGGGATTTTGGACAATTTTGGTATGTTAATGTAAATTGGATGTTATGCTTCTTTGCTTAAACAACTGTAGAAAAGATAGAAAAAAACCAGCGTCAAAGTCACCAGAGTGCACATAATATCCACAGGTGCACTGGGACCTAGCAGGGCCCTAGATCTCTCATTTATTTGGAAAATTGTCCTTTGATTTGTTTAAATGTTGCCTATCACCAGTACAAACAGCTGGGATCTGCTTCTCCTGAAAAAGAGAAACCTGGCAGTTGCTTGAAAAATCTCCTTCCCACTACACCAGTGACTTGATAGGTTTTATAGATTTTTTTTAATAAAATAGAGAGTTAGTCACTGACTCGTGACATCTCCAAGCAGAGCTGGCCTTAGCATTTTACAGTGAGATTATGAAACAATTTCTTATGATCACCTTATTGCTCCCCCATGCTCATCTTCCAAAACAAAAACTGGCTTCTGTTCTGTGGGATAGCAATGTTATACACAGGTCCAGCCAAAAGATTTTGGACTGTGTCACTGAGATGGCTCTTTTGGTGCCCCCAAATTTCAATCCCACCCTTTTAAAGCAATTTTATCCACAGACCTATACACTTCTATTGACTCTTTCACACCAAATACCTACTGTAGTATCTCAGAATCTGCTACCTGATGGTTATTCAGTTATTTTTTCTTATAAGAAAGAGACGTAAAAATGGTTTTTAAACTTCAATTTGTGATGCCATTGAATCTATCAAGGAATGATTTAAGTGGCTGACAAACTCATATATATATAACTTTTTAATAACTAATTCCTTGAACTCTTCTCCGAGTACTGCTCCTTCACGGGACTAGACATTGTGAATCTTGTTTTACTTTTGATTTGTTCTATCTAGATCAGAGGTGGGCAAACTAGGCCTGAGGGCCACATCTGGCCCACAGGACCATCTGGCCTGGCCCCTGAGCTCCTGGCCTGGGAGGCTAGCCCCCAGCCCCTCCCCCGCTGCCTCAGCTCTGGGACGAGCTCCTGGGGCAGCTCAGCTGCGGAGCCCCAGCCTGCCCCGGAGCAATGTGCTGTGCAGCGGTGCGTCTGTAGCACCGCCAGCCACCGGTGATCCAGGCAGCACGGTAAGGGGGAAGGGAAGTGTGAGGGGATGGTCAGGGGCTAGGAGTGTGGATAGGGGTCAGGGCACTCGGAAGACAGGGAACGGGGGTTTGAATGGGGCAGGGGTCCCGGGAGGGCAGTCAGGAAGGAGAGGAGGGGTTGGATGGGGTGGTGGGGAGCTGAGAGGGTACAGGGAGCAGGGGGGTTGGATGGGGTAGAGTCCCGGTGGGGGGGCTGTCAGGGGTTGAGAAGCAAGGGAGGGGTCAGATTGGGGTCTGGGGGCCAGGCCACGTCTGGCAGTTTGGGGAGGCACCTCCATACAATTTTGGAAACCCAACGTGGCCCTCAGGCCAAAAAGTTTGCCCGCCCCGATCTAGATTATGCAGCTCCTTTAACCTTGAATTACTTATCTGAATCTCAGTCTAAAATAGAAGTCCCCTTTGAGATGAGATTAGGAATGATTATCAAAATGGACAGAGAATTTGTCCTGTGTCACCTGACTAGGGCTTGAGATCAGATGAGGAGAAAGTTGGGAAAAGAAAAGTCCATTGGATTGTCAGTTACAAAAGACTCCAGGTTTCCACCTTTTACAATTGTATTAAAAAACTGGTGGAAAATAGCATTAAATATGTACCTATTTTGATAAAATGTATTTGAATGTATGCCATCATATGTTTGTTCCTGGAGGAAGCATTGTAAGAGCTGAATAAAACCGGTTTCATTCTAATATTCTTGCTATAAATCAGGAGTAACTACAGAAATCAATTGTAAACTATAAATTGGTTGTCAACAGCATATTTTCTGCCTAGATTTATTAGAGCTATGTGAAAATACAACAAGCTAATTCTGTAATGATAGGCAAAATCCATGATTTACTTCCGGAGTGCCCAACTTGCGACCCCCGGGCCGTACACAGCCCCCTAGAGCATTTCATAAGGCCTGTGGCCTGCTTCAACACAATATACTAACAACCGATTCATTAGAGTTTTGTCATCATGTTTACGTCATTTTAGTTTACCCAACTGTGTGTAAGACAATACAGTACATAGAAACAACCTATCTAAATACATATGAAACAAGCTGAACTTAAAATAGAAATCAATACAGATGACTTTAAGTCTTATTAAAATATGTAGAATCTGTTTGGCCCACAGAAGGTTGTGCTTAGGTTTATGTGGCTCTCCTGTGTAATAAGATTGGACACCACTGGTTTTTACTTTATTTATGAGTGTCATTGTGCTTGAAGGGCCCAAATCTGTCACCACAGAACTCGAGAGAAAATTTGACCGAATTTAGAATGCGATGAGACTCATAGGGAGGGATTTAAATTACAGTAATTAAAATCCATGGTGGCTTATTTTTACATTGGCCCCATGGCTTTGTAGATTTGTCAACATGGATGATTATTAAATATCTTATCCAGACACTAGCCTTAATTTAAAGCGAGCAGCCTTGTTGGAGATGAGATATTATGTGCTATTTAATTGTTTTATCCATTGTTAGGCTCAGAAATGTATGCTTATTACACCAAACAATGTAGGTTTGGAGATATATCCCCTATGTGCTTGGTCCACACACCAAATGAGTGCACAGTTATGGTCTTGTGGATAGAGCATTGCTCTGGGACTATAATTAACCCTTAGCCACAGACTTCCTGTGTGTCCTTGGACAAGTTAGTTAATGTACCCTGTGCCTTAGTTCTCCATCTGTTAAATGGGGATAATATTTCTCCACCTTTCTGGAGTGTTGGGTGGATAAAATCTACCAGTGATTTTAAGTTACTAGGGTGATGACCATGTCAGTAACCAAGTAAAGGCTCTAATTGATTTAACTGGGCTTTGGATCAGGCCTTAAGCTCACTTTTCCCTGCAAAGGAGAATGTACTCAACCATCTAAACATTTTTCAGATAAGATTCTGAGCTGAACTTTATTTGATTTGAGGCTTCATAGCTGTCTAGGGGTCCATTCTGCAATAGATCCCTTTGTGTATGTAATGTATACTACAATGACTGGAACTAGTATTAGGTTTGCTGGAATCTAATGGTAGTCTTGAGATCTGCCCATTCCAGAGGAAATAGTTAAGAGGTTTATGCACAAGGAAAAGGATTTTAAAATTATTTTGCTCCAAGAAAAAATGGGCAATCTTGCATAGCTCAGTTCTCTAATAAAATGCCCATTGACCTGTGAAAGACTTAAAAGTTGACAAAGCCATCCTTCTTTAGCAGATTTTTAGGAAGGCTTTGTTTTTGCCCTGTGAGGAGTATGCTTTAAGTTGAATAGGAAGAGTTTATTTCTAATCATGACAAAATCATTGTATTTCCTTGTAGCATTCAATAACTTACCATGTCTTTTTGTGTCTAAAAAAGAAAAAAACAATGTAATACTTTCATTCTGACATTTAATTCTGCTCCTAGCAATAGCCCCATCTGATTTAATGCAGCTATAATCTAGGAAATGAACTGCTACAGTATCATGGAAGTAAAGCAGATGATTTCAGATTGTTTCCCTGACTTCCGTTGTTTAGTTATTTTTAAAGGATCCTATTTATTGTAACCCTGTTAATATATGGTGTACCCCTGAATCAGAATCAGTACTGAGGCTGTAACATGTAACATACTAATTGCTATTAATGACTAAAACCCCTCTACAAATTAATACTACATTAATAAATCACCATTTGCATCTGAATTACAAAATGTATCTCTCAAGTGTACCATCTTTAGAGCTATGGTATGGGATGAAGATATTCTCCCAAGTTGAGAAACTGAAGTGGTATAACATTCTCATAGAAGTATGACGAGGAATAATTAGCCAATGTTTGAAAAGCACATCGAAAATTATAAGTCCTATAGAGTGGTTTCCTTTAAAACCTTTTCTAGTTTGACTTTTCAATTGGATTGTTTCTGCAGTTCCCTTTACTAAATATAGGGAGTATCTGGGGAATACTGCAAATCCATGAATACTGCAATGACCTTAATTATTTGCAAATGTAATTATAAAAATTGTAGTGTTGACCTCTGAGGTTGATGCAGTACATTCTTACTAAAGTAACTGGAACTTAAGGTTCAAAAATATTATATTTTAGAAAGTGTTTTACATTTCAGATACAAATGTTAACTCCAGTTTAGTTTTTACAGTTATGATGGGAATGTGACAGACTGACAATCTCCTGTAACATCCTGAACACACCTTATGGAATTAAGACAAACCTTATAGAATTAGGGTTAATACCTTTGGTGTCCATTGTATTAAAAATGCAGTTGTGTATGTGTTATTGTGGAATTGCATGCATTTCCCTGGAAAGTTTAAATTGGAGAACATAAGGGTGTGTTTAGGCAAAGTCACTCCGTTTGTAATATCGCCAGAGAAACCACCTCACTGGAAGGGTTTGCATATATTAGTTCAAACTGGATTTTCAACAGACAAAGCTGTTTTAAACAGACCATCTTCCTGATCCAGCAAATGGACAGGACCCTGATCCTCGGACAGCCCCAGCCATTAGGAGGTAGGGTTGAAAGGACTGGACCTGTCAGAATACTTTGTAGTGTTGGGGTTAATTCTGGTAAACCTGTTAGTTCTCTTATTGTTTTTAATATGTTTTCTCTGTAACGTGTTTTACCTTAAGAATAAAGTAGGCTTGCATAGCAGGGTAGCTTTTATATCTGTTGACAGTCACTGTTATCAGTCTCTGAAGAGAAAGCAAGCAGAGATCATTGGGCAACCTGTTTGTTCTTGGGAAAATACATGTAAGGCAGGGAACTATGCAGTCTGGAAATACCCCTCAGAAGGGAGAGATTTGTCTTTCATGATGGCATCCCTTTTTTTTAACCAGACTCAGTGTCCTGCACCTCATTATACAGTCTTTCAATGTGAACAAAAACATTCTTTAATCTGAGCCTATTGGTTTTCTCCCTATAAAATCAGAGAACTTAATGTAAAACTGTTGCACATGTACTTTGTGATATGATTCAGGGATGACATAGTGAAAGAAAATCTCCAAGATCCAGATTATCCTCTGTATCTAGTCCAAATAAGAATTTGCTAATTTACAACGTTTCACAGTAATCACATTATAAAATGAAAGACAGATGCCATGAAAATACAGGTTGCAATATTTCATGGAAGAGGCTCTGCTGACATCATGGAACACAGCAGCATAGCTTGGTGGGTTTAGATGTAGAAGGAAATCCATGTATTCAATGGGTGGCTATCCATTGTTGTTTTTTAAAAAAAATCCAGTAACTATGGACATTATCTTGAGATTGTCTAGCCTTGCCTGTTCTGAGATTGCAGCATAAGGTCTTATTGTGTTGTGATTCTGAAGAGTCATGTTTATCACATTGCATGCTGGTTTATTTTCTTTAATTCACTATATGTGAATATATCCTTTTCATGTGATCTAATTTCTTTATATTCATCTAGGCACTATCCCACATGCACAGACACTCACACAGGAATTTGTGCAAAATGTGTGCCAGGCTCTTTACACTACAAGCCTTTAAATAGCTTAAGAGTCCACAATAAGGTCAGGATATATTTAGAGTAAAAATGGCAAGATTTCTACAAGGCACTGAAAATTGATTGGTGGTTGTCTTGTGGTACTGCACATATTATTCATACATTTCTGATGTAAGTAGGGCTTTTGTTGTCTTTATAGCAAAGTATTTAGGGTTTCTTACTAGTACATAATCTCACAAACCTGAAGTCATTTCTTTGTAGAACTCCAGTCTTTTGCAATTTTGCAAGAATGTTTTATTTTTTCACATTTAACACACACACAAAACAAATCAAGCGGACACGTATTGATGCATGTGTGTGCTCAAATATATGTAGACACACAGCTATACAGCTATTACACTGTCCATATTGAAGCTAGATTGAAAATCATTATAAATATTATATGGTCTGATTTTTCAGTCTAGCCTTAAACTAGTTTCCTTTGAACATTTGCAGTTTTGTAGTGCACATAACTTTTTAAGTATAGTTTTGTGCCTGCAGTTATTTGTGAGTACAATTTATCACTTAATTGGTGCAAGTGATGTTACAGGGAGGTCTAGGTGGTTGAAAGTGTACAGTATATTAATTACTTCCATAGATAATTGTGCATGTGAACTGGAAATCCAGACTTCAAGAATCCTGCCCATGGTATATGGTGGGAATATCCATATGATAAATTGCATGTATTGTGAACATTTGCCAACCTCATTTGCACTTTGCTGATTAATCTATATCTTGCAGGACTACATTCCACACTTCTAAGCAGCTTCAAATAGCTGCCATTTGTTTAAAAATTACAATCTGCCACAAAAAATGTCCATTCAAATATGGAATTTTCAGGACTCATTCTCCATCCTCAGCCCCCTCACCCTCCACAAAAGAATTACATGCACTTTTAGTGCTGAATGGGAAACATTCAATTCTGCACCAAAGACAGGTTGAAAATAGAGTAACTTGCAAACTGTCAGGGATAGAGACAAGTATTTAGTACCATTGGACAGGTGGGAATCTCACTCTTCCAGTGTCAGCAAACATAAAAAGCCAACATTAACTCACAGTGTAGACTATAATATCATAGCTATTTCTTTTCTATGTATAGGGAAATTTTGTGGTGTTCCAGACACCTCTATTCAATAATCATGGGCAATGATGACTTTAATTAAAAGTACAAACAGCACAAGGCTTTTGCTTCTAGCTCTAGTAAATTATAAGACATATTTCAAAATCACACGCTTATTTGCAGATACCAAAGCTAGTTTGGATACATTTTAGACGCCTTTAGTTTTAAAAATTATTTCACTTTGGCTCCCTCAGAGGTCTGTACATGTGGACTCAAGGCAAATGGAAGGATTAAAAAAAGACCCATATAGTTTAAAAACCATTTCTAATATAGACTATCTGTAGAATATGTGGCATATGCTACATAGGGAGAATACATGAAGTTGTGGGGTATCAAGCTTAGTAGCACTTGTTTCAAACAACCAGATAATTTGCGATTACCTAAGTAAAGCAATCTTCTCCAGCACATGCCAGTCATAGTTTTATACCACACATTAAATCAGGGGTGGATGGGTTGGGGGGAAGTAATATAATAATTTTCTCAGTAGGCAAATATTCAAATCATGAGCACAAACAAGGCTGGCCAGACTGGGCTACATGGGCTTGCCCCTTATTGTCAGGCTAGCGTGTGCTAGTGAAATCATTAGTACGTGCAAATTTGTTCCTACCATCACCAAACTGCTCAATATGAAACATGAAGGAGTTGGGAGGGGTGAAACTATCACAACAGCTGTGATAACAGACGGGAGTGTGCAATCCTGATCTATACAGCAGAGAACAGTTCTATAAGAGAGAGCAAAAAGAAAAGGAGTACTTGTGGCACCTGAGTGACTAACACATTTATTTGAGCATCAGCTTTCGTGAGCTACAGCTCACTTCATCAGATGCATTCAGTGGAAAATACAGTGGGGAGATTGATATACACAGAGAACATGAAACAATGGGTGTTACCATACACACTGTAAGGAGAGTGATCACTAAAGGTGAGCTATTACCAGCAGGAGATCTTCCTGAAAACACCATCCAGGCCACTATGGATGTAGAAGCCCTCTACACCAACATTCCACACAAAGGTGGACTACAAGCCGTCAGGAACAGTATCCCCAATAATGTCACAGCAAACCTGGTGGCTGAACTTTGTGCCTTTGTCCTCACATTTGGGGACAATCTATACCTTCAAATCAGCGGCACTGCTATGGGTACCCACATGGCCCCACAGTATGCCAACATTTTTATGGCTGACTTAGAACAACGCTTCCTCAGCTCTCGTTCCCTAATGCCCCTACTCTACTTGCGCTACATTGATGACATCTTCATCATCTGGACCTAGGGAAAACAAGCCCTTGAGGAATTCCACCATGATTTCAACAATTTCCATCCCACCATCAACCTCAGCCTGGACCAGTCCACACAAGAGATCCACTTCCTGGACACTATGGTGCTTATAAGCGATGGTCACATAAACACCACCCTATGCTGGAAACCTACTGACCGCTATTCCTACCTACATGCCTCCAGCTTTCATCCAGATCACACCACACGATCCATTATCTACAGCCAAGCTCTATGATACAACCGCATTTGCTCCAACCCCTCAGACAGAGAGAAACACCTACAAGATCTCTATCAAGCATTCTTACAACTACAATACCCACCTGCTGAAATGAAGAAATAGATTAACAGAGCCAGAAGAGTACCCAGAAGTCACCTACTACAGGACAGGCCCAACAAAGAAAATGACAGAACGCCAGTAGCCATCACCTTCAGCCCCCAACTAAAACCTCTCCAACACATCATCAAGGATCTACAACCTATCCTGAAGGACGACCCATCACTCACAGATCTTGGGAGACAGGCCAGTCCTTGCTTACAGACAGCCCCCCAACCTGAAGCAAATACTCACCACCAACCACACACCACACAACAGAACCACTAACCCAGGAACCTATCCTTGCAACAAAGCCCGTTGCCAACTGTGTCCACATATCTATTCAGGGGACACCATCATAGGGCCTAATCACATCAGCCACACTATCAGAGGCTCATTCACCTGCACATCTACCAATGTGATATATGCCATCATGTGCCAGCAATGCCCCTCTGCCATGTACATTTGTCAAACTGGACAGTCTCTACGTAAAAGAATAAATGGACACAAATCAGACGTCAAGAATTATAACATTCAAAAACCAGTCGGCGAACACTTCAATCTCTTTGGTCACTCGATTACAGACCTAAAAGTTGCAATACTTCAACAAGTAAACTTCAAAAACAGACTCCAACGAGAGACTGCTGAATTGGAATTCATTTGCAAATTGGATACAATTAACTTAGGCTTGAATAGAGACTGGGAGTGGATGGGTCATTACACAAAGTAAAACTATTTCCCCTTGTTTATTCCCCCTCCACCTCCACTGTTCCTCAGACGTTCTTGTCAGCTGCTGGAAATGGCCCACCTTGATTATCACTACAAAAGGTTAAGGAAACCTCCCCCGCTCTCCTCCTGGTAATAGCTCACTCTCGTTAAGTGATCACTCTCGTTACAGTGTGTATAGTAACACCCATTGTTTCATGTTCTCTGTGTATATAAATCTCCCCACTGTATTTTCCACTGAATGCATCCGATGAAGTGAGCTGTAGCTCACGAAAGCTTATGCTCAAATAAATTGGTTAGTCTCTAAGGTGCCACAAGTACTCCTTTTCTTTTTGCAAATACAGACTAACACGGCTGCTATTGTGAAACCAACATATGCAAGTAATTTATCTATCAATATGCCACAATTTCCTCCTTGGTCTGGTTAGGGATGTTGGTGCCAAGCTGGTCTGGTCTGTCCTCGTAAAAATCAGAACATTAGTCCCCGGGGTTATTGCCACACATTCAGCATTCTCCATGCGCAGCCACTTGCTCTAAACATGCCATATGAAGCCATTTCCTGCTTACACCCCTGAATAAATGATCTGGTTGATATTTGTATGCATGTATGCATTTGAAAATGTGGTCATTGCTGCCTATGAAGTATTTTAATGTTCTGAGTAAGCATGTTAGCGAACATAATGGTAGATGCCCAGTTCTCATCTTATGTGGAAAATATAGAAGTATCCACAGTGACTACAGGGCATGTAACCATCAGTAATGTTTATGATGATATTCAATGATACTCTTGGCTCAAGGATTTTGCTGCTCTCTAGGGACAAACTAATAGCATCAGCCATTATTTATTTCTCTATTTCTTTTGTCTGAGACACTTATTAACTGTTAAATGTCAAAGAACAACATTAATTTAACAGAAAAGAGAGTTGTTTGACTACAAATATCTCACTGCCTCTGTCCCCTACTGCCATAGGACCAGTGGATAAAGAGATACAGTGCATAATGAGTTCAGTATTGCACTGTCTTTGGCTGAGGTATAATATGCCATTTGGCAACTGTCGTAAGGGAAATGTAACAATTTCAGGACTAGTTTAGAGAAATTTAGCCCTCTACGTCACACTCTGAAATGCAAGCGGCTGAGAAACCATTTTCAAAGCAGTTTGTGTTGGAGTCTGAAGCAGTGCTTATAATGTTTTCCACACTGGTGAACTCTGCAAAAAAAATATATTTTACAAACACCTTCAGAGTAGCTCTAATTTTTTTCTGAATTTATTTTACTTTTTTCTTAATTGATTATTTATATATTTGTATATAAATAGAGTTTTTCCTTTAACAATCAGGCCTTTCTTCTTCTTCCTGCCCAATTACTTCCCTCACAAAATAGTGTTTGACATCACAATTCAATAGTTCTGACTAGCATGGAAGTGACTCTAGTGTCACGAAGAAAACTGAATTGTGAAATAGCTGAATGAACAAAACACTGGGAGAGGACTGATTGCCAGTGCAATTCACCTTTAAGAGAAATAGCAGAAGGAAGCCCACATTCCTTCCTACTTGCAAGCTGACCCAGCCCTTAAAAAAAATAATCTAAAATCCTTTAGCTAACTGCAATACTTTTTATTATTATCTCTGCCAGACATCAGCTCATCCATTTTTTATATCCCATGTTTGAAATTATTTGCATTGGTTTCAGGAGCTCCCATGCAGTGTTGTTAGCAAACTAGTTGTCAATTAGCTTTGGGAAGGATGTTGTAGATGAGGCATAGGTCTTAGCAGACCTTGCTCCTATTCCGACACTAACTCTGTGACTTCGGGCAAGACGCTTAATCATTCTGCACTTCAGTTCCCCTGTCTGTAAAGTAGGTATAATGACACCTGCCTTACATTGTAAAGTATTTTGAGAGATACAGATGAAAAGTTACATAGGGGCTGAGTATTGTTGGTTTCCTGCACCCTTTTTAGAGAGGTCCATAAGCAGACTATCAGATGATTCTCATTGGAAACGTACAACATTTACACTGTTGGCTAACTTCCATACATGACCATCATGTGTGAGAGTTCTAGAATAGTAGTGCTCAATCCAAAGTGTACGAGTCATATGTGGCTTTCAGAAGCCATGAGCCCAATCAGAGCTGTATTCATTCATCCGTACAGGGAAGGCTGAGTAAATGGACCACTAATGTAGACAGGTGGTTTTCTCTGTAATCACATGGCAGTGGGAATAGGAGCAGTCATCTGCATCTTCACTTGCCCCTGCAAACATTTGTGAGATTAGGAGGAGAGAAGGACCTTGATGAAGGGAGAGAAGGGAAAGAGGAGAGGAGAGCATATGTGATGAGTCACAAAATTGTTAGATTTATTTAGGATAGATTCTGCAAACCAATGTAACCCCAGTTAAGCAACCCCGCTGCCTGAATGTAAATCAGGGCAGATTTTGGCCTGTTGTGCAGTAACATGGTGTTGTGATGATGCATGCACTGATGGTATGTTGTAACTGAAACACTAATGCAATGGCAAGCTGTTGCGCTATAATTATTATTCTAATTCAGTAGCTGGTTGTGGTTCCATTTTATGAGTGGACTGGCTCTTCAAGTTCAAATTTCTCTGATCTGGAATATAATAATATTCAGCACTTCTATAGCACTTTGCATGTTCATGGAATTTTATGAAACTTAACTAATTAGTTAATATGAATATATATAAATAGCAATGAGTGGTGACAACCAGGAGTCCAGAGACAGAATATGGTGATCATATGAAAGAAACATTTTGACTTATAAAGCAGGAGTAAATTTCATTGCTGCAAGAGCTGAATCCTTTAGAACTCCCATAATAGCAATCACAAAAGCCTAATTTCTGCTGAGACAAGCCTCAAAAGAATAGTTTGCAAAGAGATTAACTACACGTTTGACATGCATGCAAGCAGATAAAAATTTAACTGAGAACTATAACTGCACATTTCAACCCACTGTGGCTAGCAATATCTAGTAAATACTGGAAGAGGCTATTAAAGTGAGACATGTTACCAAAAAACATGCAACAAGTGTTTTTTGAATAATACACTTGAAAAATACCAGTTTAGCAGCAAAAAAAAAAATTTGATATTTACCCACAGAACTGACCCAGTATGTAGGAGAGACAATGCAAGTCCCTCACGTTACCCCTCAAACATACCTTAATGTTCAAGAATAGACTTTCTACATTGTTGTTTAGTCTCCATGCAATTTTATTCTTTGGTCTCTGAAACTACCACCAAGGGTGTGAATTTTGGTGGTGATAGCATTTTGGCAATGTTAGCATTTTTGCGCAATAGAAAATGGACTGACACCCGCACTTAGACCTGCAAACAACCTTTGGACAGTATATTTTTTTAGTCACTACCGAGCTGAGCCTGGTTTGAACCATTCAGTTAGAAGTGAAACACTTTTATTACCAGTCTATTGAGCTGGCCAGTCCTCAAATCATCAATGTACTGAATCTTCAGGTCACAATTCAACCATTATTGCTATTCTTTTAGAACAAGAGTGGCAAATGTCAACCTTCTTTCATATGCCATTTGGATGATGTCATTCTCATAGTTGATTAAAACAATGCATTAGTCAGTTACCTGATAGCATGTTTATTTTTCCAGATAATCCATGTATTAATCGAGATGAATCCATTTAATCAAATGACAATTGAAAGGATGGGTAAAATACCAAAAAAAAACATGAAATAAAAGGTGATGGTTATGACAGACAGTCAGACTCATCAGAATAAAAAGAAAAATATGTTCAATGACTACACAGCAGAAATATTCAGTCTATCATCCCAGACTGATGTTATGGAAAGTAAAACCCATAGATATAATTTGAGGCTCATTAGGTTTGCTAGAAGTTATTTTAAAAGATCATTCTAAAAAATAATTCTGCTCTGCTCTGCTGAAGATACATGGCTCAGATGAGATGCTTCTGTAGGGAAGAAATGGGAAGAGAGCTGGGAAGACTGCAGCAAGCAGTTCAGTTGAGTTTCTGTTAGCCAATTACTTAAGACTTCATTTGCTTGACTTGATTTGACCACTCACTTACATGAACACGTTGCATCCTCTGCATATTTTTGCATTGTAACACTCCATCTAGTATTTGCTGTTCATGATTCACTGTTCCTGCATTGTAACTGGTCACATAAGTATGGTATGGTACATAGTATGTTTCTTCCGCATGACTGGATGGCTTCTAACTGACTAATTGTTTAGAGATGGCCACATGGACAGGCTAATGTAAATACTCGTGCAAATATCTAAAATGTATGAAAACATTGAGTATTCACACGTACACACATTTGCATGAGTATTTATTGTGCTTTCCCACAAAGAACATTCTTGGAATGAAAGAGATTGTGATTTACCCAATTTGTGGAGTGAATTTGTGGTTTTTATTCAAACAGATATTCATGAATGCTTACTTTTCAGTATTCATACTGGTCTAATTTAGCTGACTGAAACTTGTTAATGTGCTGATTCTGGGAATAAGGAAGACAGACTGGTATGAACTAATGTGTTTTAAAGGGTTTATACAGAAGGATATAATCTTATGGAAGCAGAATGATCTTAGAAATTCAGTGAAGAGGCACAGAGAGAATATAGGCAGGAGAGCTCAATATCAGGATAATAATATATCTTTGTTTATAATCTTTCTGTGACATCTGTAAAATAATTGTAATACTCTGATGTGTAACTCCTGAAAAGTCCAGAAATCCTAAACTGAGGGGAGCAGAACTCCCACAGACTTGAAAAGAGGTTAAGATCACGTCAGTGACATATTGTAAAAACAGGAGAGGAGCCAGATTGGATGGTACAGCTGAGAGCATTATGGTGAAGTGACAGATCGAGCTGATGTTATTACTGAAGAAAAAAATTTCATCACAGGCAGGGAAATCGTTATAACACAAAAGAATGTGGAGGCAAAGGGGGGAAACAATGCTGTACTGAGTCAAGAACAATGGGAAACACGCAAGAAAATGCATGGAATTATAGCACTAAGATAATATAAAAGAATGAGTGTTGTGTTTTCTCCATCACCCCCTTCTCTTTGTATAAATTCTTGCAGATAGTTTTTGTCCAGAGACATTTTTGTGGGAATACTGTACTTGGACATATGATGCTTGATCATTTTACTGTATTAGCCAACAATATTTCTTCCCAGCAGTGGGGAAAAAACAACTGACATGAGAAAGGGAATAATTATGAACAACGTGATCCAAATTAGTCTCTGGTGTGACTCTATTCAAGTCATGGAGTAATACCAGGGACAATTTGACTTATCTGCTGAAAAGTGGACTTACTTATGAATCATGTCTGGAAAGAGAGCCTACCTTAGTGATGTTGTCAGTAAAGTAGTGTTTTATTAAGTGGCTCTGTTAGCTCTTTCTACATGTGGAACAGTTTGAATTTCCCAAAGGCCTAGTGGCATGATTCGGAAGGTGCTTTTTAGATTTACTCTTTGATCATTACTTTAGACTTACTCTTCCCATCATGCAGTCAGGCTCACAGTAAAATGTGAGTCTTCAGTGGGAACAGCAGGAAGTGGATGAGTTTGAAGAGCTTATTTGCTGAAATACTCAGCTCTGGTGAAGAAGTCCCTGGAGCTCCAGTATTAATTTTTATGAAGCAAGAGGAAGAAGGGGAATAGAAACAATAGAATAGACTAGACATTAGTTTTATTTAGCTACCTTCATACTCTAGTTATGTCAGAACACTTAGAATGAAATCCTGGTCATATTGAATTCCATATGGCTATGATTTCACGTCTAGGGTCTGTTTCTACCCTCAGTTACCCCTCTGGGGTTGTATAGAAGTAATTGGGAACAGAATGTGTCCCTTTCCATAGTAGTACATATATGATATGTGAACAGCACAGATATTATGAACTCATCAGCCAGTTATTCCTACACAGTTGTGGACATTTTATTTATTTTATATGTCTAAATTAGGAATCTAGATTTTGTTTTAAATTACAATACCTTGCACTTTTTTTACTAAAATGATTATAAACCAGGTAAAATAGACGGGGTAAGTTGTGCTTAAAAACTTTACTGGGTTGTAGACAACCCTAAAGGGGCATCTATTTTTGTAGTCTGGATAAAAACCTTGGAGAAAGAATGCTGGTAAGGTCAATGGAGTTAGTCAGATATTTCTGAAAGGAGTCATCTGAGCTTTCATTTCCACCTAGATTGCCACAAGAGACTAGCAACAGGGACCTCATCTCAACATCTTATCTGAAAGATTGCACTTTTAATAATGTAACTTTCCCTGCCCTCTTGTTGTTGAACTATAATCTCTGCATTGGGATAAAGCCCAATTCGTGATGTGAAATGTTTTAGTTAAGAGTCATTGGGACCTGATACAAAGCCCTTTGTAGTCAATTATGGTCTCTCTGCTGCCCTCATTGGTCTTTGGATCAGGCCCTTGATTATGCTTGAGAAATCCAAAACTGAAAAAGAATGCTCTGGGCCATAGATCCCTGTGACTTGGCCACTGTAAAGCCTAATCATAATTTCTGAGCTGAAAGTACTTCGTTTCCAAAGTCCCACATGTAAACACTGTGATTTAAAGTTTGTCACACATTTTTCCTAAAACTCGCAAGTAATCATGGTCTTATCTGCAGTGGCACAGAACTGCTTTTAGGTGGGAACTGTAACAAATTATGGCTATAGGGTCCTCAATTTTTGGAAGACCCCAGATTGATTCATGCTAGTTGCTCAAAATGCCTGGGACTGATAGAATATGGTCACCATAAACTTTCCTAGTCAGCTGCTTGTAGCTAGAATTGATCCTCTGCTGAGCAGCCAGTGTAAGTGACTTCTGGCTGCAAAGAGGGCAGCTCAATGGGATGAGAGGCAGTGTGGTCTGATGTACTAAACATAGAACTGAGAACAAAGTAACTTGCATTTTAATTCAGTCTCTCACACTGGAAGTTTCTGTTTTGATCAAGTCACCTACAAAAAATTATCCCAACAAGCATGCCACTAAACTTCCATTTTGATCCTGATGAACAAATGTAATATTCAAATTAGATAACTTTAAAGAAAATTAGTTGTAAACTTCAGTTAGATTGTTTTAATTAACCTTCTTGTTTGTTTGTTTCCTTTTTAATATAACACATAGTTCAACAACTGTAATTTGGTCTGATGATTTTATGGCAACTAGCCAAATGGTGCTGATCAGTTCAGTATGTAAAAATGTTTTGAAAAAATAGAATACATGTTGAATTCTAATTAAAGACAAATACAAATTAAGTGTGTGTGTGTGTGTGTCTGTCTGTATGAAAATTTGAAGTAGATTTTGAGAGTATGTTTCTTTAAAAGTTAAAACAAAATAAACATGTGTCTAATAATATTTGGAATTAGTTTTCATGCTGACCGTATGGCTTCATCTTCTTGTCCCCAAACTCAACTACCTAAAGATAAATATATTTTTCTCACATTGTTTGAAATAAACATGACCTGTGACTCGTTAAAGGCCTTACTATTAGGATTTTATAACTAAATAATTTTAATCTATTGTTTAAGTACTGTACTTTCTTTAAGTGGCTGCAATGTTGTTCAGTCACGATTATAGCGCTGTATACATTTTATACTATAGTTGTCTTGAAGAGATTTTTATATCACTGTGCAAAATACTGAAATCTTTTCAGTCCCCTTATCAGTTGTGGTATACATTTTCTTTCCTCTATAAAGTAACTGCTATATAGCAATTTCAGTTATTCACATTCTTTTATGAATTTTGCATGGAACAAACCATTTTTAAAACTTACTTTATTGTTTTGACCTGTGTATTTTAATTATTAAAATACTATTCTAGTAAATATTTTGTAATCTATTTTAAGTAATAGTCTTTTTAATGAGACCTCATTACAGCACACTTCTATTGTGTCTTTGATAAGAAGGGAAAGATGGGCTTTTTGTTTGTGAATTAGGAGCTTGTATTAACGAAATGTAAGTTAGTGAAGTTCTACTGTACATCTGAAGCTGTAACCAATCCAGCAGGTATCAATTAGCCGTGGGTGATTTGAATAGTATGATTTTATACATTCTTGGATATATTACCTGTCAGAACATGGTAATGACAGAAAATGTCAGCAAATGCATCACAGCCTCTTGGAGGTGCTAATTACACTGCTTATAGCCGGCAGGCAATAGTGTTGTGATATCGCACCCCAAATATGCATGGGGAGGAACTCTGCAAACAAACCTATCTCAGGTCACAAGACAGGGGAATTGGCTGCCTGTGGAGTGTTGTCTCCCCTTTCTGTAGTTTGTGTAGTGCTCAGTCGTGTAGGCTGCAGAACGTGCGCTGGAGGAAGGAGGTAGGGAAGGGCAATGCAGGGCAGAGGGGCTGTGCATTGTCCCTATTCCCTTATCTTTCAGGGGAGACTTATCAGAACATCTCAACTGGAGCTGTGCAGACAGAAGCTAGGGGAGATATTGGAGGAAGCAGACTTATGATAGATTCCTGGGATCCACTAGTCAGCCTCCCCTGCTTTCCATGCAGAACTAAACCTCACCTTTACCACCACTGGAAGAACACAGGGCAAGCTCTTTGAGGAGAAACTGTTTTCTCTCTGTGTGGAACCTCCCAGTGTTTTTTCTGCAGGAAGTGGCAATCTGGTCCAGGATATGGGAGACTCGATTTTCCTTCAATTTATAGCTGTTAATCTCTGGTAGTTCCATAGATATCACTAGAGTTACTCTGGTTTTACACTGACACTATTCAGAGTAGAATTTAGCCACTGAGACATATGCAGGGGTGAGAACAAGATATGCCTAGTGTTGTCTTGTTTCAACTCAGTTCTTAACTTGAAGTGCTATTGACAACTAGCAACTTTATTAAATCACCATTCTGCCTTGTCCTGTATCTTAGGCTTTGTCTACACTGCACTTTTGTTGTTAAAACTTTTGTCACTCAGGGGTGTGAAAAAACACATCCCTGAATGGAAGAAGTTTTAATAACGAAAAGCTCTGGTGTGGATAGCGCTTCGTTGGTGGGAGCCACTCTCCCGTCGATGAAGCTACTGCCCCTTGCTGGGGTTTTCTTTTGTCGCCGGGAGAGCACTCTCTCCAAACTTTAGCCTGTTAATTCCACCAGATCAGAGCTATTCCTATCTGCTTTGCACTGTGGCGTAATAATCACATTTGGTGATTCTGGTACTTCAGCTTTGTTGTTTCCAGCTAGATATGTATATTTAAACATTAATTATTTTTGAGTTGTAATGATTATTTGACCTTGAATTTGCCTAAAAATTATGCTTAACCTCAGAATACTATTTTTTAGGACAGAAGCAAAGTTGTAGTAATGATTTTGTTAGCTTCTAAGGTGACACTATATTTGATCATATTATTCTATCCAACCTATTTAGTTCCAGCCTAACTTCTCTTTAGCTTAAAGGTTTTGATATTAAATTGAATTATAATTCTTGCAATCTAGTTCATTGAGTTTATACTTGGTGACCTGACACTATGTCTTGGTTTATCTAGTTATGCTGCTTAGTTACTAATTAATCTTAATTAGGGTAGACAACCTGTTAATGCTGTTAGTACCCTAAGTAATTAAGTTAACGCCATTGTACTTAATGTTCATTGCTTTCTGAATTTTATATTCAGTTTTAGAACGCTCGTGCATTCAATGTAGTTAACCAGCCTTGTTTTAGTTTACTTTGTTTTAGGATTTTGTGTTAAGAGGCTCTTTTAAGAGCTGCTACATTGTATCACTAGTTTTATTTACCTTTTTTAATTGTGTATTTAGTTTGCATAATCCTTGTCAATTTAATTGTTTGTTGGTTTCTTTTATCATTTTTGATTACTTAACTAAGCATTTTCTCTATTTCAAAGTCAAGTTCAATTGTTTATATTGGAGCCCCTCTGAGTGTATAGCAAAAGAATCCTTGGTAACTTTTTACATGGTTACCCCGTACGTGTAGCCTCATTAATAACAATAATCAATTATTCCATGCTTTTTAAATTTAGTTTTCGTGAATGAATGAGAAGCAATTAATTAATATTTGCGTCTAATTAACTTTCCCCCAATTCTCAATATTGATGATCAGGGTGGGTGTAATTTTTAGTTTGAAAATTGCCTGGCATCCAATACGTTTCTACCCTACTTCACTACTTTTCAGTGTAAATAGGTTCAACAAGTTTCCACAGACTCAACAGATTTTGGCAGTCAGCATATGGATTTTGTACTGATTTGCAACTAGTATATTTTTCATATGTCACCTAAATAATCCACAGTTATCTGTGTATATTTAATATGAAAGATGTCTAGTGACTCAGGTTATGTCTGCCAAATATACAATATTGTGGAAAATGGACATTAGGCTTTCATAGGTAATTGAATGGAAAAAGTACCTCTCCATGTAGTGTGGCTATTCACTAAATAGAATGCATGGTCGTTGCTTGGGAATTATATGTCTGAGCTCATCTTTTTAAGAAACTAAAATCTAAATGAAAGGGAAAATATATTCGTTCTAATAAATACATTTTGGTGGCCCAGGTGTGGTAAAAGTTGTTTACGTAGTAGTCCTCAACATTATTTAAAATGACATTTTTATTAAGCTGGCATGAAGTGTGTTGTTGAGTTGCTTTTAATACGATAATGTTTGCAGTTTACCATACCATAAGTGCAGGTTGGCCGTTTAGTGGATGAAATATTCATGTAAACTCAAGGCAATGAATCTGTAATTATAAATAGACCTGCTACAACAGAAATAGTCTGATGATTCTGTTGTCAGTAATTTTCCAAGGAAGTGAAAGCAGGTTAAAGACTGAGGGAAAAATTTTCAGCTGTAGAGGGACATCTGAAGATAGCTTGAAATTGTTGGGCAATTAATACTAAAAACATTGACAACTAGTTCTCACTGTGGATTAGTTCAAGTCAGCCATAATGCTCAAATTGGTGCTGTGGCTTCCTCAGCTATGCACTTTTTAATTTAGAAATATCTTCAGTTATTTGTGACTACTGCAACAATACAACTAGATGTTAATAGCATGATGTAAAGATCAATAATCTAAGACCAGGAGTGTCTCTCTCCTCTACCTTTATGCCTTTCACCAATCAACTTGTCTGACAAATTGAACATAGACAATAAAGATTTCTCTGAATTTCTCTGAGATTATTTATCCTTTCTGTTGAATTTGTGCAGATTTTCATCAAGATAAATTGAGGTATCCAGATGTACAGAAGAGAGCAGGAAGGGGTAGATGCCATTTGGCACCATATTCCTCAGGCTGAAACCTAATGTCATGAACCACATATGGAAACAATTAGCTGCATCATTGAAATACTGACTGCCAATTAAGGGAAATTCAACCATGTTTAAATTAATGGTCAACAATATTTCAATCCAGTTTCTGTTCTCATCTCCTCTAGTCTTCCCAGAAACTAAGGCATAAAGGATAAAAATTAGACCTAGGTTGAGGCTGCAACATCCTGACCCAGATCAGGATACCCATTCAAAAATACACTTATGTTTGGGGTGTTTGAAACTGGAGTATTTGGTTTGTGGATACAGGAGATATTTGCAAAATTCCTAGGTTTTAAATTTGAAACCTTCTCTTTGTCCTCCAAGTCCCAAAGTTTGCAGGCATTGGGATCCAAGGTTTTGTTTTGGGGCCCATCTCTACTAAAATATATCTTGTATAAAGCTGGATAAATGGCAGCAATATTCAGAGGCATTCAAGGATACTTAAGCAAGCTGTTTACTCCTTTGGCTGAATATTCTAACACAGATACAGTTGCAGGCCCCCTAAATTATGCAAATTTACTGCATTAATAGTGCTGATGGCTAAGAAGGGATAATTCTGTGTGATTGCAGCCTTCCATTTCTCCATGTTTAGTTTCTGAGTTGGGCAGGTTGAGATTTAGAGAAGTTAGCCAAGTTCTTTAATGAAGATTCTAACAACATAAAAAACAGTACTAAAAACATTCTCTTTTTCTGTGGTGAATTTAGCTGCTGCTTCCATACCCAGCCTTCTCCAACAACCTCTCTGTTCTAGACTCACTCACTCAGCAGTATTTTAAAGTAGTTGCATTGTTAAATTTCTAACAGCAAATAGAAAAATTGGACTGAAATGCATTTCTAACCTGGGAACATAAAAACTATGAAAAATACAAATAAATACAGAGCTGCCAAGCTTGGGGTACACTCTTAGGCCTTACTAGTTTTGCTGGTAAAATCAAACAAGTGTAGCACATACTCTCCTTATTCCAGATTAAAAGAGTCCACACAGGATATTATACAGGTTTAACTACACTGGTCATTTCAGAATAAGAGTGCGTACATGGTGAGTTATACTGTTATAACTACATTGATTTGTGCTCACCCTTTACCTTATACTGGTATAATTTTCCTTTTTAGACAAGCCCTTAGTGATAGCTACTGTGGATGATGTAAACACACCATAGACGCTTTTTTTTTTTGACGGGGGCAGGGAGGGAGAGTGAAAAGCTCATTCCTTCCTTGAAACTATCTTGTGTGTGGTTTGCCATCAGCTCTTCCCTGTGTGATTTTGGCCACAATAGATAAGAAGAGAATGGGAGAGGACAATGCAGCAGGGGTGTGGGAAAGGAAGTGGTACAGATGATGCCCCATTGGGAAGGGAGGAGTGGGAAGTATCAGTGGGTGGAAAGAGCAAGGGATGGGGACAATGATGTGGCTTCTGGACTGCAACTAAAGGAAGAACAGTGTCTAGAATGCAGGGGTCACAGGGAGGGGGAGAGCAGCACTCCCTGCTGCCAGAAAGAGCTAAACCAGCTGAAGTCTGCTAACTTGCCTGAAGTCCCCTGCAGTCTGGCTTAGAGTCAGACTCTGCTGATGCTGCAGGCCATGTACTTAATGACAATATTTTAGCTACGTCTGCAAGAGCGTGATCTAACTGTGTGTAAGATAATGTGACATTGAGGGAAAATACATGATACCATACAAATGACATGCAGCATGCATGAAAGTAGCATCTCTTGGGTGTGCTAAGCTGCTTTGGTTACATCAGTTTTTCTTCTATCATTGCCTTATCCTTTGTGACCTGACTTCAGAGACTCTATAGCTTCATTGCCTTATCCTTTGTGACCTGACTTCAGAGACTCTATAGCTCCCAGCAGCTCTGGATCCTCAGTCGGTATCAGTTCCCCAAACGGGCAGCAAATTGCAACCACTTTAAACCATCTGAGGCCTGTTCACATCATGGAACATACAATATTAATGGGCTTACTAGGAATATCTTTTTTTTCCTGTGTCTTTTATTTTTATAAGAGGAAAGGAAGTTTGTTTTAATTTGTGCTCAGCATTTTAGGAATTCCTTAAGGTCTTATAAACTGAGAAAGATGGGAGTTTTGTTAAAATCCTCACATCACCCACACTCTAAAACTTAAGTACTACAGCACATACAGTACGATAACCCATTGTTTAGATTTCCCTCTGATTCCATCGTTCCAGCAATGTATTAAAAAGACAACTTTTGCTCTTAACTATTTTTGCTTTCCTTGGTGAGCTTTTTGTAAAATCTTCTTCTATACCAATGGGTGATGATTCTATTCACTAGTCAATATTGTTCCTTTGTATGTAATAATTCCACTTGCTAAAATCCTTATCTTCATAGTTGAAAAATGTTTCATGACTAGTACCTGAATTTGCCTTCAATAGCAGCTTGATCTTTTTAAAAAACGAAATACAGCAGCACCACAACTAATCATCTATCAAATTCTAGGCAAAGATACATATGTACAATTTTACACACATGAATAGTCCCACTGAAGTCAACAGGACTGCTCATGTGAGTACAGTTATTTGTATCTGTAAGTCATCTTTGCAAGATCAGGGCTCATTTTATAAATACGAGATAGTATTGCATTGTACTGCCAAGCAAGGGTTGTAAATCAGTAAACTTCTGTTTTCTTTAAGCAAATGAATAACTTAAACAGTGTAATAGTTTTAACGGTTTTTTAAAGTTGCTGCTCTACCGAGATGCTGAGACTGGCTATTCAGTTTAAGGCCAAATACTTCAAAACCGCACACTGAAGGTGCTTTACTCACATGAGCAGTCCCATTGCACTCAGTGCAACGCCATTAACACTACTCCTTGTCTTCAAAAGTGGACAAGATTTGGCTATTGTTGTGAACTTCATAATGCTGTTCCTGAATCTGCCTGACTTCTACTTGTTCTGGAGTACCTGCTACAGGTTAAGAAATAACAAATAAGAAATCAGGATTGTTCCTTAATTATATCAAAGTTCATCAGGCAGCCCTAACAGTTTTTCATATTACTATTGAGGGGTTTTCTCTATTTGCTCACCCCACAACCATGATATTCATGAAAGGTTTGGGGAATTTCTTCCTGTAGATGATGGTCCCTACTCCTGCTTGGGACATGAACTTGGTACTCAAAAGCGTCATAACACCCCTGTTTGAACCAATGGCCACCTGCTCCTTACTGAATTTATCAGGGAAAACAGTCTTCCTCATAGTGATTACCTCAGCCCACAGAGTTGGAAAGATTGGGACCTTAATGACAGACCTTCCTTTCACAATATTGCACAAAGATAAGGTGTCCTTACAGCTGCATCTCAGGTTTCTCCCTAAAGTAACTTCCAAATTTCACCTGAATAAGACCATATGCCTGCCAGTTTTCTTTCCAAAACCCTATATTTCTAACCAGGAGACTGTTCTTGATGCTCTAGATGTCAGGAGGCTGTTATCCTTCTATCTGGAACTAAGCCATTTCGTAAATCCAACAGCCCATTTGTTTCAATTGCAGACAATTCAAAGAGTTCCACCATTTCTATCCAGAGACTCTCAAAATGGATTTCCGAATGTCTTATAGCTTGCTACTAGACTGTCGACATCCAACTCCCTAGCAGCCTTTGGGCGCACTTGACTAGACCGCAATCTACGTCCATGGCTCTCCTTAGAAATGTTCTCATTTCAGAAATCTGCAGAGCTGCCACATGGTCTTCCATACATACCTTCTCTAGACCTATGCCCTAGTTGATGCTTCCAGATTTGATGCTACAGTTGGCAGTTTTCAGAGTAACAGCCATGTTAGTCTGTATTCGCAAAAAGAAAAGGAGTACTTGTGGCACCTTAGAGACTAACCAATTTATTAGAGCATAAGCTTTCGTGAGCTACAGCTCACTTCCTCATTCTCTCTTCTGTGATGGAGTCCATTCCAAATCTGCCCCCTTCTTACTGGGTATATAGCTCGGGAGTCACCAAGAGTGGAGCACTCGTAGGGACACTACTCAAAGAATAAGAAGACATTACTCACCTGGTGCAGTAACTGAGGATTATCAGGATGGGTGTTCCTCTATATGCCCTCCTTCCCCTCTGCTTCAGAGTTTCCTCTGAGGCTCGGCAGTGCAAAAGGAAATGAGGGGGCATTTCACCCATGCAGCCTGATATAGCCTCAGTGCAGCTAATGTAAACCTCCAATCAAGGGCACATGGGGCTCATGTGTGCACCAAGAGCCGAGTACCCATAGGGGGACACATTTCAAAGAACTACAGTTACTGCACAGGGTGAGTAACCTCTTCTTATGTAGGAGGATATACTGACAGACTTATAACTGGAACAGCATGCGCATTCCCCTATAATTACTGATTGGGTGAAAAGTGATTTATCCAGACCAATTTTATTTGATAGCTGTGATATTAATTGCCATGGATACATAAAATGAGAAACAGTGATGATCTGCTATAATGCTATCTGTTATTAAGCTAGATCTGCCATAAACTACTCCACTCTGGCTTCCAGCATCCCTAAAGTCTAAAAGTTTGCTCTCAGTTACACCTGTGCAATTCCCTAGAAGTTAATGTAGTTTTACAGTGCCTCAAAGAAATATCCCTCAGTATATAGACATTTATGGAGAACTAAACAAATCCTGCAGCAGAATGTTAGTTATGGATAGCTGTATTTTTGAAAATTATTAATAAGAAATAGAAAATAGGAAAACAGTGCTTAATGGCTTTATAGTTTGGGGAAAGTATAATTGCATTAAATAGAAGAAAACTTACAAAGGGAAAGGAAAGTGATGGTAAATAAATGGAATAGCTACATATTGAGGTAATGCTATATCAGGAGGCTGGCGATACTGTAAATATGTTGTTTAGATATAGGCAGAACAGGAAAAAAGAGAGAAACAATTTTAAAAGATAATTCCCATGGCGGAAATGCGGGAGAAGAAGGGACTTTTAGGGAAAGATGTGAAAGGGAAATGGAGGGGGGAGTGAAGCTGTAGGGCAGGTAAGAACAAAGAGCGTAGTGGCTCACATGGGTGCCACACACGAAAGTGGTTTATTATTAATAACCTGGAAGTGAAAGAGGAGAGTCAGCATTGCTTCAAGGTGCACTGAGGCTAATGGTATTAACTCCTAAGTGCTTGCTGGAAGAAGAGGACCAATGGAAGGTGAGAAGCACAATGACCCAGGAGAATGAGAAACAATGTGATCTAGTGGACAGACTACAAACCTTAGGCTTAAGAACTTTTGAGGACCAATCCTAACTCCATTCCTGATTTGTTTTTTGACAAATAACATAATCTCTCTGTCTCTTGGTTTCCTTAATAATCTTTGCTTGCTTCTGTCATAGGGGTATAGGAAGGATTGAATATTTAATATTTGTTCAGCACTTTGAAAAACATAAAGTGCTATATAAATACTACTTATTTATTATTTATTGTTTGAGCATATTCGCTAACCTATCAGGAGAGTGGACTTTTCTTGATGATGTCTTTCCTATAGCAAAAGACAAAAATAATAATATGAAGTGAAGAGAAAAAGAATTACTTCAGTCAATGTACTGTTCTTTCAGTTAAATAGCTTACATTCATGTGCATTAATATTGGTATTAAAATAATCATAGAAAATAATTTAGCTACTTTGCATGTGAAAATCTCAGATTTTGTCCATTGAATAGAAAAAAAAAACATACAAGAGATTTTGAAAAATGGCCAGGTGGATAATGGATAGATATGTTGTTTATCTTTTGTCCTTTCAATGGACAAAATTCTTCATCTGTGCAACCCAATGAAGTCAAAGGCTTGTACAAGCACAACTCCCTCATAATATGGTCCCAATTAATTAAGCAGTTTTCACAGGAAACTTTCTTATTTCAAAATTCCTCTTCAGTTGTGTTGATATTTGTGAAATTAATTAATATCTCTTTACGTACATACAAGTTCTTCTGAAAGATTCAACTTCTCATTTACTCAAAAATTCTTACAGTAAAGGTAGATTGCATAAAAGCAGTAAAAGACTTGCTTTTACTATTTCCAAATGGTCTTCTCAAAAACATTTGCATTAATGCAGTTGTTTAAAAGAGAGCCTATGCAAACTTTGACAGGTTGCTGCATAAAGAAAATGTTAAAAGAAAGTTATTCCAGAAACAGCAGATCTATCCAATGATATAGAGTAGGATTCTTCAGTAACTCAGAGGTCAAGGCTGTTGTGTAAATTCATTCAGTGCTTGAAGACTGAAGGTCTGATTCTGCTTTCATTTACACCGGTGCACATCAGGAATAACTCCACTTTAAATCAGTGCAGTTATGCTGGAATATACCTGGTGTAAGTGAGATCAGAATTGGGCCCTGAATTTCATAAATTATATCTTCTAACTTTAAAACAATTCTAGTAATAGAAATGGAGATGGGCTCAAGCCACAAATTTTAGATACAAATCCAGGTCTGTATAATGGTTCTTTTGGGGGTCCATTTTGAAAGGCTAGCTCTCATTCTACTTGAAATCAGTAGCAAAACTCCTATTCAGTACTCAAACAGTAAACAAGGTACAAGGTGGAGTGAATGATCTGGAGGATGTTAGTTCCTAAACCTAGTCATCTTCCCCAGGCCACAATCATCCATGACTTTATTTTAGTTCAATCAATGTCAACATGCATTCTCCTCCAATCAGCCAATTCTTAGTCAGAATTCCTCTAGAGGTCTCTCTCCTCCCTCTCATTTCCTCCTATTACTTCTAGCTCCCCCCCACACACACACACACACACACGCACTTTAAGGGACATAGGTGCTGTCATGGGGGATGATATCAATCATTTTTCCTCAGGGTTTTTTTTTCTGCTTCTTTCAGAAATATAAACAATACACTAATTGTTCTTAGCCAATTTTTAACTTTTTTTAAGTGTTAAGGCAAGTCGAAGTGTTCTGGACTGTCTACGATGTTACTCTCCTCAGTCCATGATGTGACAGGAAGGCATAAATGCAGTGTGCCAACCCTGACTGAACTAAAATATTAGTAGTGAGTAACTATAGCTCTGAGAGTGGCCTTGTTTGATTTCCTTTTCTATAGTGAAATTTTTTATCATGTTTCTGGATAGTGTCCATAGTACATATTGCTGACATCATCACACATATATATTCAGCATGACTGGATTCAGTCCTTCATGGATGGTAACTCATTCTACACAGCCTAAGAGTAATATAAGAATGCATATAAGAAATAAAATAAAATTGAATTTGCTCTACGTGTGGTTCTCCTCCCCTACATAAGGTATTGCAAACATTTGGGTGGCATTCCACACCCACTTATACCAACATAAATCCTCCCTAACTCTAGTGAAGTCACACCTTGGTTTAAACTGCTGTTTGAGTGTGAAATTTGGCCCTTCATCTTATGTGGTTATATAAAAGTTAATCTCCATGATCACATTTGAAATACCCTGCCTTTTATGCATCTGCTCAAATGCCATCTGCAAATCAGATTTTGCCTGTGAATTTTTGACATTAAAAGATCAGAATAATGTGTAGAGTACATACTTATTCTAACACAAAGATCCACTGAGAACCAAAGGATATATATGCATAAACACAAATGACAGAATAAAATGCTTAGCTCTATGTTTTCAAAGACTTTCACCAGGATTTAATCACAGAGCTCCCAGTAACTTCAGTGAAAGTCACATGGCTAAAATCCTAAAGAAGTATGAAAAATAGCAGCTTAGAGTGCATAATGTTATGCTATAATATGCTTTTCATGCATATGAGATGAAATTTTCCATGTGGCAGAGGAGGGGAGATCTGACAAGGAGTCAGGATGTGGGGAGAAAACTGGAACTAGCTGGGACAAGAAGCTGGATGGGTTAGTGAGATACTAATATTGGTTAAGGAGCACACGGAGGGAGATTAGGACTTGGGAGCCAATGGGAACATGTATTCCCTAACTGTACTTCATACAAAATATTCATGCATCTTCGCTTTGATAAGTTTCCTATTTTCTAATGCTAAAGATAACTTCTACTTTGAGAAGTGTTGTTGGATGCTTGACGTGAGTGAACAAAATTCTGGGTTAAATATATTCAGTTAATGTAAATGAATATTATATATATATATATGTAACTATATATATAACAACTATATATATATGTATAACTATATAGAATGATATATATAATCATATATATTATATATCATTAATACCATGCACATAATGTCTATTAATGTAGTGTATACTAAGCCTAAAATATATGTATTAACTAACAATATTATGCAGTAAATTAGCCACGAGGCCACATTGAGCAATGAGGATAAAACAAAATACTAAATACCCGCTCATTAAGTGAGCACGGTCCATTGTGTGAACTGAATAAATGAGAGGTCCGATGAAAAAACAGGATATGATCCAGTATTTAAAGAGTCTATCAAAGTACACTAGGAAGCCAAACTAAGACTATTCAGGCAGCATTAATTCTAGCATTTCCTAACTTTTGACTACTTGACTTTGTGACCTTAATAATGTTCTATTAACATAGTTTGTATTGGTGTAATTATTGTATTACTTAAACCAGAGTATTACAGTATTTCTTGGAAAATACACTATATATTGTGTTTTTATATACAGATCTATCAGTATAAATCAGATAATATAGATATGTTAATATTATAAACATGCTCTTAAATATTCTGGCCATGATTCTGATGTGTGCTGTGATGACTTCATGTTGCATTGCCAGTGAAGAGTAGCTCACACATCAGCATTCCTGGCGACAGTAGCATAACCTATTGTAGTGGGTATTGGTTCTACATCACCATCGACTGGTAGCCAGTATAGGGAAGTGGCTGGAACTTCACTGCCGCTTGATAATTCCCAACTATTTTATTGGGCTATTGGTAGCCTGCATCAATGGAGGGCCTCTCACATTGCTTTGATTTCAACCAACAGCCTGGCCTAATTCACAGATGGCCCAGGATCAAGGGAGCTTAAAGACATTATTGTATTCCCCCCTCCTAAGTTGTGCCATGCACTCCTCGACTAGATCCAAGGATCTGGGCCCACTTATATATCCCATGTACCTTTAGGTACATGAACAAAGGTATGATTATACATTCATAATTATCAGGGATGTGTTGTTGCCTGACAACATAACATATTTGCTTAATTATATAAATGTCAAGTTTTGTTCATCCATGTAGATGGATTTTTGAGAGAGCACACAAATAAAACTCTCGAGGAGAAAAAAAATACAGCAAAACAGGGTAGCATCCTTGAATTTTCTTTAGCTATCAAGATCTGTATCTTTGCTTGTTGGGTTCAGAAAATGTATCTGAAATAAGAGAAGAACAGCATCAGCGAATATATCTTAGAATTCTATAGGATAATAACTCCTGACTCAAACAGAACTTATGGTATATACATGATATTGGCTAATAAATGTGACTAATAAAAGATTTTTAATTACATGCACTGCAATAGTAAAAAGTTGTTTTGAATGAAAATGTTTTGAATGTTTATCTGAATTGATGGAGAGTTTCCATTGTCATGGATTTGCTTACGGGAATTGAGGGGGGACAAACATGGGTGGAACTTCCTCTTGGGGAGTAAAAGGAAGATGGGTATGTGACCTCCTGGATGATATCACCCTTTTCCTGTAGTCTTACAGGAGCCCCTCAGTGGATGCTCTGCATGGTAGTCCCAGTGGTATTCTGATGGGAGGCAGAGTTAATTCAATCAATGCTGCCAAACCTGCAGCCAGATCCTGTGTGAAAGCCACATCCACTAAGGACAGGTTGACATAATTGGATTTTTTACTGCTCATGTATCCTGTACTGCCTCAAGCAGGTACACAAGCTGCCTGATACTGGCTGAAAGCTCTGTAGATAACCTGAGCCCTTTGGGAAAATTATGCGCAGCAGTCTTGTTCTGGATACATTTGCTATTAGTGCCCATTCTGTGGAACCAAGATCTCCCTCCCTCATCTGGCATGGCAGAGCAGTTTAAGAAGGCTGATTGAGAGAAGACCACATCCCAAATCTTGGACTTTGCAAATGGAAATCCAGGCTAATGATTTTGCTCCAGATTTATTTGAACCAGTCAGGGTGGTGAGGGAACGGGAGCAGCAACTCAGCGACTCCCATGGCACATTTCTCTGCTCAGCCTCGGGATTTCCATGAAGAAATCCTGTCATGAGTCAATGCCACTTGCAGCAACATTAACTCCTTCAGCATTCTCTCTACTGCTGTTACTGAGCACCTGCAAGTCATTCAAACAATAGCAGCGTGTTTCCAGGAGAGCTGGGGGAGGCAAGCAGGACTGCTCTTCCTGTAGAATGATAGCATCGTAGAACTGGGAGGGACCTCAAGAGGTCATCTACCCCGTCCCTTGCACTCATGGCCATGTCCGCTTCCTGTACAGACTTTGTGGCTTTCTTTGATGTGAATCCCCTGGATTTATGGGGCTGGGAGCTTTCACACCCTATCAACCAGTGGAGGAGAGTCTTCGGAAAAAAACTCTGCCGTGGAAATCCCCTTGGCACTTTCTTGCAATTTTATGTGTAGGAGGTGTCAACCTGTCCCAGGGTGACTTGCTGTTGAACTGATATATTATTTGATTTATTTGAATAATATCAACAATTTTATGAAGCTTTTGAGTTATCACCTCTGGAAAAAAGCAATAAAACTTTTCTTTCCGGAGAAACATCTTGTTCTAAAGGCATGAACTGTAAAAAGCATTTTATCCTTGTTCTCAAGACAAGGATTGTTTTCTTGGTTTTTTAAAGTCTTTTTATCCCCTCTCATCCAGAAGTATAATAGAAACTCACTGGCAGTTCTGTATTTGTGACTGGATTCCACAGAAGACAGTCATAGTTTTAAAACTCAACATGGGCCCAACCCCAGTCACCTTTGAACAATGAAGGGTTAGAAAACTAGACCCAAAAGTTGTAGTTTTGAACCATTTCTATGATGGTTTACTGGTGTGCACCATATTCACTTGGACAGCAGGCTTTGATACACATTCCTGTAACAGGGTGGCCTGCTGCATTAAGGGCCGGATGCCTCTGGCCAGCCAGCTATCATCAATTGTCAGACCCAGGTGGGAGGAAAATAAGTGATTATAAAAGCCAGCGAATTATTCAAATAGTGACAGTTTCCTTCAGTAGTCCCTGAGGAAGGAAGATTCCAGGTGAGAGGCCTTGGATATTTTCGCTGAGTCGAAAACCCCATCTAGGGTTTTCTGTTTATGAGTTTATGCTCATTTGGGCAATAAGTGGAGCCCAGAACCAAGGGCCAAAGACTCGTTTGGTGTGGCTTTTAATTCCCCAGGCTGGGGAGAAAGCCATTGTCTCACAATTCCCGGGGTAGTACATTCTCAAAAACGGTGAATTAGGAATGGCTTAATAGGGTAATGAGCCAGATTCTATGCACCTTAGTCATGTGAGAAGTCTTTGCTGGGAAGCTTCCCATGAGTAATTCAAGCAGGAATTAGCCTCGCAACTTCAAAAGTAAAAACATGCTCCTTTTGGGTTCAAGCAGAGGTGCATGATATTCTCACAGCTTCTTCAGTCAACATCATGTGCCACATGGTTTGTTCTTCAGTAAGAATAACTGTTCAAGGTTTCAAGCTGTCAATTTACACATGACTTTCTGATTGATGCAATTGTTGCCTCCCTCAGTTTCCTTAAGCTTGTTTGACCTAGTCCCTGTTCTATCTACACTTGGGTTTTTTAATCTGAGTGATAGAGGAAGGCTTTCCAAGTGATTAGGGTGCTAGTTTAGGACATAAGAGATTTGGGTTCAAGTCCCTGTTCAGCCACCGAGGCTGACAAGGTGGGGAGAACAGTTGTGCTAGGTCCTCAAGCTCAAGGGCAGGGCAAAATGTCTGTAACTGGGGTGAAATTGGAGTGAACTGGGAAGAGGTGGGGGCCCAGGAAGCAATGTACTGGGGCCCCAGATTTCTCTCAAGGGGCTTGTCTGCCACAGACTTGTATGAGCTTAGCCAAGCCACGTGGCCATACTGTGCCTCAGTTCCTCATCCATAAAACAGGGATATAATACTTCCTTATCTCACAGGTGCACAGATGCTGTGCTAATGAGGGCCATATAAATACCTGTAAATAATTGTGGTCCAAATTCTGCCCTTATTTGAATTGTATGCATTCCCATTCAAGATAATGAGCATGAATGGGATGTATTTGAGGTCAGAATCTGGCCCTGTAATATATAGGCATACAAGCTGAAAACTGTAAGCAATCAATACAGTCTGTTTTACCCCTGTCAGTAGTAATATAGGGCTTGATTCTGATCTTGCCAGTGTAAATTAGGAAAAAGAAAAGGAGTACTTGTGGCACCTTAGAGACACACACTTTCCTTCTCTACAAAAGAAAAAGGATACTAATTTTTAATAGTCTCTAAGGTGCCACAAGTACTCCTTTTCTTTTTCCGAATACAGACTAACACGGCTGCTACTCTGAAACCTGTAAATTAGGAGTAACTTCATTGACTCAGTGGAGTTACAGTGGGGCAAACGAGAACAGAATCAAGCCCCAAAGTGTTTCCAATGACAACTGAAAAATATTTATAGTAAATTATTTACCATCGTTTATGTCAGAATCATGTTTGTTTCTCTTTTATTAAAACAACAAAACAAAATGAACCTCTTTTCATTTAATTATATGTAACGGAACAGAAATGCATAATTTTCTGCCCTTATTTTAGACTGGAATTTACTATTTTGATCTTTTAGTTTTTCTTGGGTCAATGGTTATACCTGTCTAATAGAAGCAGAGTGTCAAATTCTATTTTAGATTGTCATGCTAAATATTACAGAGGAAAAATGTCTTCACAGAAGAACCTTGCAATGTTTGGTTCATCCTTATAATTCTGATATTTGACAGATGTATATAAAATATGTATTACTTCCCTAAAGGAAATATTGGGCCTAAGTTATACCTGGGTTTCAACCACATAGTTCTGAGCCATCACTTTTTTTTCCTACAGTAACACTGTCAGTTCTGAGTGAGATTTTCACAAGTGCTCTGCACTCTTTTCCCACTAATATGTCAGTGGAAGGAGAGTAAGGCCAACACTGAGCGCTTTTGAAAATTCTACTGTCCTACCAGTGGACAGAATTCTGGTCTGTACTTTCCACCATTGATAAAAATCTCATTGGAGTTATTCATGGATTGAAGAGGCACTGTTTTTTCTACTAATACCTTTCCAGATCCAACTCTCTTTTTTGCTTTTTTGGCCTGACTGTTGATGACTTGTGACTTTACCTGCTATGCAGAGAGAGCTGTTTTTACTCCTGTCAATATACTGATTTTTGTAAGAGCCTTCAAAGTTAGAGCTCAATACTCCTACTTAACTTGAAAATTCTGAATATCTTGAGTTTTTTCTTACAAAACACAAAACCCAGAAATAAAACATTAATTTTCTTTGTTAAAGTCCTGTATCGTGTTTACATCATGCCCATGTATCTGAGGGCAGGGTCGAACCCTTCATTCCCTTTCTTTTTATCTATATGGAAAACAAGCTTCCTTCCATCAATCCTCATCAAAGTTACTTCTCTACTGGCTTGTGTATACATGTTTTACTGACTTCTTCTAGAGTGTATTATATAGATTTATTTCTAGCCTAAACTCATAAGAGGGACAGTAGGTAGATACTCCATTTGTAGAATTTAAACAAATTCATGGCATTCTTTAATCTAGGAGGTACAATTGTACAGTTAAACATTTAAACTAGAGAAAGTGAACAGGGATTCCATTGCTTGCTTGCATTCCTACTAGAAAATATTCCTACTAGAAAAATCTGTTATTCCTTTCATGACTCTTACACTGTTCCTTAAAATAGGCTTTCATATTATGCTCAGAGTAGGATACTGAGATGTAATGCACTGTTCACCATCTCTGTTGTGCTCTCTGTTACACCAACTTAGTTGTATGTAATTATCCTGAAAAAATGGGTCACTTCACACATCCAAAGATTAGAAGTCAATTTCACACACTTCCCTATTTGAAACTCAGTAGAGTACTATCCATAACAAAAGAACAGATAGTCATAAGGAAGATGATTATTGTAAGGAACAAGGTTTCCTGGAGGTTTGTGCTAAAGTTCTTGACTTTAAATTCTGTTTCTGCCTTTTGAACTCTTTCTGTATGTGTAGCTAAAGTTCTTGACCCCAATTATCTGCTACTTCATTCATCTGTGGAGGGATACAGAAAGGTGGCTTAAAGCAGTCTGTATGTTCTTTGTGTTCTCAGACATTCCAGGCCTCTATACAGATTTAGGGTGCTCTAATTTATGCTAAAAGAAAAGGAGGACTTGTGGCACCTTAGAGACTAACCAATTTATTAGAGCATAAGCTTTCGTGAGCTACAGCTCACTTCCTCAGATGCATATCGTGGAAACTGCAGCAGGCTTTATATATACACAGAGAATATGAAACAATACCTATTCCCACCCCACTGTCCTGCTGGTAATAGCTTATCTAAAGTGATTTCCAGCACAAATCCAGGTTTTCTCACCCTCCACCCCCCCACACAAATTCACTCTCCTGCTGGTGATAGCCCATCCAAAGTGACAACTCTTTACACAATGTGCATGACAATCAAGCTGGGCTATTTCCTGCATAAATCCAGGTTCTCACATCCCCCCACCCCCATACACACAGAAACTCACTCTCCTGCTGGTAATAGCTCATCCAAACTGACCAAGAGTGGTCAGTTTGGATGAGCTATTACCAGCAGGAGAGTGAGTTTCTGTGTGTATGGGGGTGGGGGGATGTGAGAACCTGGATTTATGCAGGAAATAGCCCAGCTTGATTGTCATGCACATTGTGTAAAGAGTTGTCACTTTGGATGGGCTATCACCAGCAGGAGAGTGAATTTGTGTGGGGGGGTGGAGGGTGAGAAAACCTGGATTTGTGCTGGAAATCACTTTAGATAAGCTATTACCAGCAGGACAGTGGGGTGGGAATAGGTATTGTTTCATATTCTCTGTGTATATATAAAGCCTGCTGCAGTTTCCACGATATGCATCTGAGGAAGTGAGCTGTAGCTCACGAAAGCTTATGCTCTAATAAATTGGTTAGTCTCTAAGGTGCCACAAGTCCTCCTTTTCTTTTTGCGAATACAGACTAACACGGCTGCTACTCTGAAACCTAATTTATGCTCTGGCTGCAACGGCCCTCTTACTGCTTTACGCAGGCAGAGAATAGTCTTAGTGCAATGCACACCAGCCGTGCCCTCTCCATTCTCTGCACCATCTGAGAATTACATGGGATGTTCCCTGGAGGCCAGTTCTGTACCCTTAGTAGTCCCTTTATGCCATGAATATGTTACAACAGCTATTGGACCCCTTGACTTTACGTCTTGTTGCTTCTTTTGAGAGAAGGAGAGTCCTGTCTGTCTGTCTCTCTCTTGGCATGATCTGGAATCCTGTTGACTTACACGTCTGTTACTTCTAAATAAAGCTGCTTGATTTATGTGGTACATTAACCTGAGCACTGATGTTTATGCTGTAGGATGTGCCTTTGTGTGCTACTACCTTCTACTGATGTGTGATTAATCTGTATTAGTTCCCTCTGCTAGTTCCCTTTAGTGGAATTCCTTTGTGATTTCATGCGATACAGGCAAGTATGCATCCAGACTTGCCTGTAACAATAATACTTTTTTAGTTTGTCTTACGAAATATGAAAGAAATCACAAGGATACTTTGAGTCCATCATTACTGGTGAAATCAACAAGTGCTCAGTTATCAAATGACATTAAATATATATTAAGGAATAAAACCCATTCAATCCCAAGATCACAAACATAATTTTATTATTTGCAGGGTCCCTCAAGAGAGATGCCATTGACTTCCTGAAGATGTTCTGAATGATTGTTAATCATCTTTAAGTGAAGAGAAGTTTCTGAATCGAATACATTGAGGTACCTTTATATTCACCTATACGTACCCTAGAGTTGGGTTTTAAACCTTTTCATATAAGGGACACCTTCCCATCTATCCCAGACCCCCATGGCATTGAGCAATATGGGAAGTGCAGGGTTGTCCTGACCCCCATGCGGGTCACAAACCACAAGTTGAAATTCCTCACTGTAATTGATTTTCAAATTGAAATGTATTATATTCATTGATTTTAATGCATAGCTTTGTTGGATCCAAGAAAGAGATAGACATAGGAATATTGCCGTCTTGTTGGATGTATTAATGCAAGTAACTCCCTTTCATGCCAGTGGGAATTATGTATGAACATCTGTATGAGTCAGAATCAGTATATATACCTTTTGTACTTGCAATAAGCCTTGACGATGATCCTTGGCGCAGGACAGGGAGAAGTAGTATAGTAGCAGACATATTAGTTTGCACTGAATCTTTTCTTGAATTTTACTATTTTTGGTATGAAAATTAAACATTTTGGACCAAATTATTCCTCATTTACACAGTGGCAACCCCAACGACATGAAGAGAGTTGAAAATATGGCACATGTATTTATTGGATTCTGTACGGTCTGTTAGGGTACATATTTAACTAAATGCCCCAGAGAATAAAGGCTTTTTCTGTAGCTATCAGGTCTCAAGTGGTATGAAGAGGACTTGCATTATCAAGAGCGAAACTCTGTCATAGAACACTGAATGTGAAAATTGTAAACAAATGGGTAAACGCTCCAATTGGACACACCCGAAACTTTGACGGAAGTTTTTTGTTGCTGGTGTGATTTGCCCAACACATGTTGAGGTCAGTTACTGATGAGTCTTGCAGATGTATACTTGCAAAAAGTGGAGGGGGTTTTAAAAAATAAAAAACGTACTGAACAGCCAGAAGGAGGTATAGTCATACTTTCTCTTAGTCCTCCAAAGAGGTAAGGGGTGTCAGTAACTCAGTCTGTTACACGTTCACTTACACATATAGACCAATGAGGCTGTCTGTTCATAGGATAGAAGTCAGGCATGATTTCTAAGAATGAGTTCGTAAATTTATTAAGTTTGTTTTTATCTTTTCCTGTAGATTATTTGCAATCATCACTTATTTTACCGAGTCTTAAATTGGATTGTAAACTCTTTGGGGTTGGGGCCCATGCCTTCCTGTGTTTATGTACAATTCCCAGCATGATGGGATCCCAGTCATAACTGTGGTCCCTAGAAGTTACCTTAATATGAAAGATGAATAATACTAATCATAATTATGTATTGAGATTTAGATTTAAATGTTTGAAAATATCCTTTATAGAAAGGATGATATACTACTATAATGTGGATTCACAGGGAAAGTGTTTTTGGTTTTGCGGTTTTTTTTAATCATCATTAACCATGGAACTTCAGAGTAACTCTTCAAATCACCATTTAAATGTAGTTGGCTCTCAAACCCCAAATACTGTATGTATATTTTTGTTTTAACACTGAAACCATTAAGTATCTAGTACCCACATGTCTGAGTTTTGGCTTCCATTAAAAATTTTGGACCAAGTTTTTAGACAAATAAGCTGTACACTAAATTAGACTAGTAAATTAGAAAAGCTTTTAACCTTTATCTTCACTTTTTTCCCATGCACAAAATATTTTTATGAATGATTTTATGATAAGACACTCTTACTCTTCCTATTGAAAAGATGAGTGCACCGTATGTGGTATCCATCATTTCGAAGAAACTAACCATAATGGGGAGAGAAAAAATATATATAAACTGCCCTGGTTTCTTTTTCCTGATGAAATGTCTCCCTTTGTATTCATAACAGTAAGAGAGCCATATTGTTTTTTGTTTAGCTGTTTGACAGGCAGCGTTGTAGCATGATGTTGAGGGGAAAATGGAGAAAAACAAGGAAAATGATTCTTTTTTAAAGAAAAGAAAGAATTCTTTCTAACTTCCAAATATATAAAGACCAGTTCTCCCCTATCTTCATAGTGTGTATGTCAAACTTACTCGCTGTGTAGCTTGACTTTCAGAGGGCCAAATGAATTTTGAAAACAGGTAAGTTTTGCAGCAAATCATAAACATGTGAGTTAAATCATGGTTTAAGTATAGAAATTCAGACTTAAACAGATGTTTAGGGAAACATCCAGAAGTAGTTGTGCCAATGGTCAGTTGTAGCTGAAAGTATGCATTAACCTCAACAAACAGTAAGCAATTTGTTTTTCCATGTACAGTTCTCAGTGATAAAAAGGTGTAACTTACCAAAATATACCATCTTGAGATATCTGAGTTATTGCCATACTTTCCTATATTTTGTCATGTCTTCACTGCCAGGGAATGGTTTGTAGAATGCAAGATCTTCAGAGCTGGAACCGTATTTTCTTTTATGTTTCTGCAGCACCTAGTACATTGTGGGCTCTACCAAAAACAAAGTAATAGTCATGATAACTGTATTAATAAATGGTGTTTTCCATGATGATTCCTGTAGTGATCAAAGGCAAATCCCAGCATTAATTTTGTACAGCATTGCCAATACAACAGCATATTCATGAGGATATACTGGAGTATTGAAACTCATAAGTATTAAGAATAAAGTTAGTTAAAGCACTGGGCAGGGATGAGTTAAATCTATACTTCATATAGGATTTTAACAATAAAATAGCTGTGCCATTATGATTTTTAAAACATCTTTTGATGCAAGAGTACCAAGTAGCTGGAAATCAGTGACTTTAGTTACAGTTGTTAAAAAGAAAGGTTATAAGAAAGAAGTTAAAAATTAGACCTGTAAATATAACATTTTACAGTATGCTAGCACAAAAAAAAGAGAGAGAAATTATGGTTTTGGATGGCATAAGGATGCTTTTGGAAAATTACAACTTAAAAGGTATGAGTCAGCAAGGATTTGTGAAAGAGTAAATCATGTCATGCAAATGTGATTATTTGTAAAATAAAATAACATTCGATCTTCATAAAGGAAAAATTTGATATTTAATGTATCCAGATTTTAAGAAAGCTTTTGCTAAAGTTTCACATAACAGATTCTTGTAGAAGTTCTTTGTTCTTTGGAATCCGATGAGTAGTAGAGTCCTTTAGTTTTCTGTATTGGAACCATTACTCTTTAACGTTTTAATTATTGATTTAGGTAAAGTTACAACATGTAGGATAATAAATATTGCAGAAGATACTCAAGTAGGGAGAGTGGTTAGCCTGCAGAAGAATGTAGGGGTTTACAGTGTAATCTTGGTAGACTGGGTGCATGGGCTGAGAAGTAGAATATGAAATGTAATGGATACAATTGTTAAGTGATGCTCTTGAATAGGAATATCCCACAAATTAAGCATTGTTTTAAATAAAAATTGAATTAGTTAATAGGGAAGAGAAAGCAGAACTGTGTGTATTTATTGTTAGAGCCAGCATTAAAATTCCCAGACTAGCATGTAGCAGCAATAAAGAAGACTAAATTATCCCTATGGACATCTAATATAAGTACAAACCTATTGTATCATCACTGTATAAAGTGACTGTTAGGCCAAATTTCCCAGCTTTGGTCCTCTAATTTGAAAGCAAGTATCTAAATTATTGGGAATACATTTAAGCTGATAAAGTAGAAGACCACTGAGAAATGTATAACAAGGTGAAGGGTAACACTCTGGTCTATGATGAAAACCTGGGTAAGCCCAGCTCAGCCTCCAGTTGTATAGGTATTCAGTGGAAGGGCTACACGTTACTGCTTGAGAGACAGAGGGATGAGAATGTCTTTGGGAGACAATTGGGCAGTCTCTCTATTTATTGTCTGGTCATATTAATTTATTTGATGTTTTTGTTGTAAATGTCTCCCTGAAATCCTCAAAAATGAAACCTGAGGAAGAGAACTTGCTGATTAAGGCTCTCATCCTACAAATAATTATGCACATACTTAACTTGATGTATGTGAGTTGTCCCACTAAACTCAGTGGCACAACTCATCTCTAAAGGTAATGGCATGCATAAAGGTATGCAGGGTCAGATTCCGTTGATCATTTTTCTGTTGGAAATAGCTGATAACCCTTTATGAGGATCAGGGCGGAATTTCCCCTGCTTTTTCCCTAGTTTGGATTGTTTGATCCAGTGGTTGATTTGTTTCTATAGAAGTGTTTTTAATCCTCTTCTAGCTGTTTTTTTAACTTAAATTTTTTTAAAGTAAATAGCATAGGGATGGCAGAGTTACCATCAAACCATTTCCCTCATAGCAGTGCTTATAGACATGTAGGCAGATGGGATTTTGCCCACCTAATCTAGCTCTAAAGTCTGATCTAAATTCCTTTGGGTGGAATAGATGTGTAGTGGGCAAAATACTTATGGGCAGGTAGGCCAAGTATCTTAGTTCCAGGCAAAGTATAGTGACATTTACTTTGGTATATCACATTTGTTATGTCTAATTATAGGCATTCAGTAGGGTTGCAGGGGTCCTTCTTGCCAAAATATTTATTCCCCACTAAACTCTGTGAATAGATAATCTCTGCATTCTTTAGAAAATATACCTGGAAGTTTTGTTTAATTATTCATCTCTGTTGACTCATTTTTGCAAAGAAACAGTCCATGTTCTTTCAGTTGATGCTGTAGATGCCCAGGGCACGAGAGCTGGAGAATTTTTTCTTCAATATCTGTAAGGGGGGCAGCACTCATGCCTTGTGGTCAGAGCCTCTCTCCCGGCTATATGGGGCGGCACCATCGCAACCTCCTCAGTTTCTTCTTACCTCCTGTGGCTGGAGTCAGAGCTCTGTGTGGTTCTTAACCTCACAATTCCTCAAAATCCTCTAAACTGATTCTATATAGTTAGTTAATACACTTAGTGTTAGTATTAGTTAGCTTAGTTAACTGTTTTTTTCCTGGAGATGCCCTCACCAGGGTTCAAATATTGTCCGTCATATGGAGGGGGCTATCCCCAACAATGACCTTCACACAAGGTGCTTACTCTTCTTAGGTGAGGCCCACATCAAAGACCAATGGTTGATATGTAAACCATCACAAAACAGACTGAGTGGCTAGAGACCTTCGCCTGAAGCAGCACCTGCTCAAACAGGCCAGGAGGTATCAAAGTCGAATCGGAGGTCACCCTCAACCTCACTGAGTGGTGCTGGCTCATGCTATGCAACCGCCGCCACCTCTCCAAAGAGACGCAGAAGGCACTTTCTTCTGAGTGCACCAAACAAAAGTTCTCAAAAGACCAATCATGACCACTCCAGGCCTTGTGGAGACGCTTCCTCTTCAAGAAAAGGTACGGCTGCTGCCATCATATGGAATGGAGCAGGTCCTTCCAACTGCTCCTCAGTACCGCATAGCGATGCCGAGAGACCCCATACTATCAACTCCTGTTCTTGCCCCAGGGTATCTGTTAAGTCCAATGCTGACAAGGGCAATTCTGGCACCAGCTATGTCCACGTCAGTGGCACATGAGGCAGCAGCAAACCTCCAATGCCTTTCCATCCCAAGCTCTGATTTGAGTCAGGTCTTTGCCATCCACAGCCTCACTGCCTGGCCAAGTCGATGATCCTTCGAGTCTATTGGCACCATGTCCTGATGTTCCCTTGCCAGAGACTGTGGAAGTGAGCCCAGTGCCAGGACTGGCACAACGGATCTCCTCAGCAGCAGGAAACTCTTGGCACTGCTGCATTCTGTACCACGGATGTTACCGTGGCAGCACTCCCCATCCTCCTCCTCAGCACCAGTGTGGCTTTGTACCACTGCTGACTTTGGTACCGACAGAGCACTGAAGTCGATTGAGGAGTACTTGGTGCGGGCTGTACCATTTCCACAGTCTGCAGCAGTTCCTCCCAAAATTTGTGTCTAAAGTGGTCTCTCAGTTTCGTTTGAACCAGGCAGGGTATTTGCATGTGTTATTTTCCTAAGCTGCTTTCACCCCTTGAGGAGCGGTGTCTTCACACATTAGACATTGGATGATGTCTAACCTTCTGCGTGACAGGACTAAGCCCTTCATCTGTGTTTTCATATGCAGATCATATGAAGGGACAGGCAATCTTCTCACAGACTCTCTCTAAGTGGTTAATAGCCTGCATCACAACTACATACGAAACAGCTTCACCTATGCCCCCTCAATGGGTGTGAGTCCATTCTATGAGAGAACAAGCTGCGACAATGGCAGTTTTAATTGATGTCTCAATATTGGACATTTGCAGGGCTGCCAAATGGTTGTTGATACACAGGATTACGAACCATTGTGCTATTACCGAGGTGTCCAGAGAAAATGCAAACTTTGGGAAGATGGTCCTGTAGTCCTTATTTATATAGAGTCTGAGCCCCATCTCCCATCAATACTGCTTGTGAGTCACCTAAGTGGCTGAATCTACTTGAAGAAGAAGAAATGGCTACTTACTTTAACCATGGTTCTTCGAGATGTGATGCAGATATGTATTCCATGACCCAACTTCCGTCTCCTCTGCATTGGAGTCTAGTCTCAAGGCATTCAATGCAAAGGAATTGATGGTGGTCAGGGCAGCACTGCCTCATATTGCTGGGTTGGGGGAGGGAATATGGCCATGAGGTGCAAGCACTCCCTCCCTCCCTCCTCTCCCCCACCCCCCCGGTACTGCTAGGCAAAAATCTCCAGCTCCAGTGCCCTGGGTGCTCACATACCGACGTGGAATACACATCTGCATCACATCTTGAAGTACCACTATTACAGTAAGTGTTTCTTTTATATAGAATACTGTGTTTCGGACTTGCGTATAAGTGAGCTCTCCAGTTAATACCCGTGACAATTCTCAAGAAACAACCAAAATTCTTATATCACACTGACAGTTTGGGTGTTTTGACTTGTAAAGATCCAATCACTTTATAGAAAGAAAAGAAAGAAATAGATTTTGTGTTTTGTAACTGGTCATAAATATACACATTGAATTATGCAGACCTGCAGTTGGTAGCTAGGACGAGGTCCACAGAGTGGGAATGCCCCCATCATATTCCCTTCTGGCTGTGGCCTTACACATTTATGTTATATGTAAACTAAGTCATATTTTTGCCTCTTGTATCACTTGTACATTATACAAGCATTTAGCTGTAAGCAGAAGGTACATGTGATCATGGATAAATACTGAGGGCATGTTTTTCAGAGACACTGAGCAACTACCAAGTCCATTTGAAGTTAACAGGAGCTGTGGATGCTCAGCACATCTGCAAATCAGCCCCTTAATAGCCATTTTCCCCTCTACTAGTCTTAGAGCATGTTTATAGTATTACATAGAAATGTGTGCAGTAAAAGGAGACTGGGGCCATACAACAGCTTGCAAGCTTGTGCTAAACTCCAGGCAACGCCAAAGGGAGTTCTGTGTGTAGTCTGGTTTGCCTTATTTAGGCGCCTATGCTATGCCAAGTTTCAGAGTAGCAGCCGTGTTAGTCTGTATTCGCAAAAAGAAAAGGAGTACTTGTGGCACCTTAGAGACTAACCAATTTATTTGAGCATAAGCTTTCGTGAGCTACAGCTCACTTCATCGGATGCATACTGTGGAAACTGCAGCAGACTTTATATATACACAGAGAATATGAAACAATACCTCCTCCCACCCCACTGTCCTGCTGGTAATAGCTTATCTAAAGTGATCATCAGGTGGGCCATTTCCAGCACAAATCCAGGTTTTCTCACCCTCCACCCCCCACACAAATTCACTCTCCTGCTGGTGATAGCCCATCCAAAGTGCAACTCTTTACACAATGTGCATGACAATCAAGTTGGGCTATTTCCTGCACAAATCCAGGTTTTCTCACATCCCCCCACCCCCATACACACACAAACTCACTCTCCTGCTGGTAATAGCTCATCCAAACTGACCACTCTCCAAGTTTAAATCCAAGTTAAACCAGAACATCGGGGGGGGGGGGGTAGGAAAAAACAAGAGGACACAGGCTACCTTGCATAATGACTTAGCCACTCGCAGTCTCTATTTAAGCCTAAATTACTAGTATCCAAAACCTGGATTTGTGCTGGAAATGGCCCACCTGATGATCACTTTAGATAAGCTATTACCAGCAGGACAGTGGGGTGGGAGGAGGTATTGTTTCATATTCTCTGTGTATATATAAAGTCTGCTGCAGTTTCCATAGTATGCATCCGATGAAGTGAGCTGTAGCTCACGAAAGCTTATGCTCAAATAAATTGGTTAGTCTCTAAGGTGCCACAAGTCCTCCTTTTCTTTATGCTATGCCAAGTAACATATACACCCATTAGGGTGCAATGACTTGTGGTAGATGTGGAATAGCAACAAAAGAGTGGCATAAAATAAACGTATTAACACCTTCCGAAAAACACATGCTCCTCTGTCAAACAAATGTTTTTAAAATCATTTCCCCTCATTTAAATAACTAACTTTTGTTTACACACACACACACACACGGCAAAAAAGGAGTGAGGTGTTAGATGTTGGGAGGCAATGAATATTTTAAAACAGAAATCATTTGGTTAAATAAAATAAAAAAGTTTCCTTTCAAGTGTTTGTTTATGGACATTATTTTGCTTTGCGCAGTTTTAGGAATGGCACAACTCTGTATCATGTTGACAAATTGTTTCTTGATGAGGGTGTCTATCTGAGAGATGGCAGAAGCACAATGTGGTGTGTGGCACATTGCAAGGAGAATCATTTAAAAATATATAGTTGTATTTATTTATTTCCTAATGAACGGTAAATGCTGTAATCATGTAAACCCGTTGTCTTGCCTTGACTTTCAACAGTGTTTTACTGTCCACTAACATACAAACAAGTAAACTGCAGCCTGCCATGTCTTTATTGTATCACTCTTCAGTAACTTTTATATACTGTTTCCTTTCATAATTTGAGACATAATGATTTTTGTTATAAATTTCTTCATAAATATTCTTACTGATGGCTGATGCATTTATTTAAGCATCAGTGGGCAAATAAAGTTATCCACGGGTGACTAACAACCTTGAATAAATACCATTTCACTCAGCAGCTATCCATAGTACCTTTGCAATGCAATTATATGCTGGGACCTATTATCCCAATTAATGGACTGTTTTATATTCACTGTGCACTATACTTGAAACACTTTAGAGGCCTGGCCTTCACATAGCCACAGGCAAAGAAGAAATTTATAACAAATAACCAAGAAAAGGCTTTCATTTACTTTCCAAGATATGTAGCATGTAATTATACTTTAAGCATAACTAGGCAGGCCTCAGAAATGCCCTTTGATTTAAGTCATAATAAAACTATATATTAATACCATGATAAATATAGCTGTCTAAATTCCCAAGCTATTGTGGGTAACTACAGAAGTAGATACTTTGTTATCAGCTCTCTGCATCATCTTTTCTGTAATTATTTTGCCAAAGGTTAACCTTGATGAATATAATAAATAACCATATCGCTTTCCAGTTTTCTAAGCCTATAAAGGGAATGAGCACCAATTCATGGGGACCTTGCATTTTGCTGGATGGGTGAACAAATAAGACAGTCTGCTAAGTAGTACACAACCCCTTGTTGTGTTGCTCCTTTGTAAAATGTCAGCCCTGGGCTATGTTTTACAGCTATGGAATTTGACCACTAGAGTTTAACTTTACTCCCTCTGGTGGTTTCCAAAGCTATAAAATAAAACACAGTTGTAATTCTTCTCCTTATTGTAAGAAGCATTGATCGCCTCTGATTGTATATTATAGCAAAGGGGCAGTCTATTACATAAATTTATTGCATTTTCTTCCTGATAATTACTGGAAGTTATTGAACAAGGCAGGGAGTTATGACCAGTAAGTTCCTGCTATAGCTGAGAAAGCAAATCCACAGACATTTAGCGGATCTAAACAGCTGTAAACAACAATCCTGTTTACAATGTACTAGGAATTTACAACTTACAGTGCATTTGAGGGGGTTTTTAGGAATCACTTCTACAAATTCAGACTTGAAATATGAACTGCAGTAAAATGTCATGCTATGTTGTATCATATAGGTGCCCTTTGTCAAGCAATTTGACAGTAGTAAACATGTCAGATTAGACACTGGATTCACCATTTCTCGTATTCAAAAATAATATTACTGTTTCATGACCACTTGCTTAGGAAGCCGCATCAACGCTACATTTCTTTGTTGATATCTGCTAGCTCTTTTTGAATATCTAACTGCAAATTACCAATGGCAAAAATCAATAACATGTACATTTAGTAAATTCCCCAATGTGTCTGTGGGTGCCAATAAAATACAAGAGACTGAGTCCTCTTTAGGAAAATAAGCAGTTGCTCATCACTCAAAACCTATTTATAGATTTGTGCCAATCATGTTGTAAGTTAAAACATACCTGATGTATGTAACTGTATGAGCCTTTAATATTTCTATTACTGTTTCGTAGCCTGAAGTGGAAATGGGCCTGATCTACAAAATGTGGACGTGGATCCAGATACTCCAGCTCAGGAATGCTTGAAATCCAGTGCTTTGATGTAGCTGAATATAGGGATAAGAGATAACTTGGTAATTCAGATTGGTGTTGTCAAGGATCCTCCCCCACTCTGAACTCTAGGGTACAGATGTGGGGACCTGCATGAAAAACCTCCTAAGCTTATCTTTACCAGCTTAGGTCAAAACTTCCCCAAGGTACAAAATATTCCACCCGTCGTCCTTGGATTGGCCGCTACCACCACCAAACTAATACTGGTTACTAGGGAAGAGCTGTTTGGACGCGTCTTTCCCACCAAAATACTTCCCAAAACCTTGCACCCCACTTCCTGGACAAGGTTTGGTAAAAAGCCTCACCAATTTGCCTAGGTGACTACAGACCCAGACCCTTGGATCTTAAGAACAATGAACAATCTTCCCAACACCTGCACCCCCCCTTTCCTGGGAAATGTTGGATAAAAAGCCTCACCAATTTGCATAGTTGACCACAGACCCAAACCCTTGGATCTGAGAACAATGAAAAAGCATTCAGTTTCTTACAAGAAGACTTTTAATAAAAACAGAAGTAAATAGAAATAAAGAAATCCCCCCTGTAAAATCAGGATGGTAGATATCTTACAGGGTAATTAGATTCAAAAACATAGAGAACCCCTCTAGGCAAAACCTTAAGTTACAAAAAAGATACACAGACAGAAATAGTTATTCTATTCAGCACAATTCTTTTCTCAGCCATTTTAAAGAAATCATAATCTAACACATACCTAGCTAGATTACTTACTAAAAGTTCTAAGACTCCATTCCTGGTCTATCCCTGGCAGAAACCAGCATATAGACAGACACAGAGACCCTTTGTTTCTCTCCCTCCTCCCAGCTTTTGAAAGTATCTTGTCTCCTCATTGGTCATTTTGGTCAGGTGCCAGCGAGGTTACCTTTAGCTTCTTAACCCTTTACAGGTGAGAGGAGCTTTCCCCTGGCCAGGAGGGATTTCAAAGGGGTTTACCCTTCCCTTTATGTTTATGACAGGTGTATAGATCCAAGTCCAAATTTGGAACCCTCCAAATTTCATGGATGTTTTAATACAGTATTTTGGCTAGGACCATACACTATTCTGAAATGGAATTATACATTATGCCAAGCATACCGTATTTGGACAATGTTTTAGTGAGTATTTTTCCTTAAATAAGTGTATAGAAAATCTTTACGCTGTTTTCAAAAATATCTTTGCAAGTAATAATTGCATTATACCAGAGACAGTCACAACAAAGTGGGAAGTGGAGATCTGTTCATATATAAAATCCATTGTTGCAAATGCTAATACATTTGTATCTCTTCAATTGCCTAACATTCCCACTGGTGCAATATTGCAGCTGTAATCCCATTGTCCTGTTTCTTTTTCTTTCCAGTAGTTACTTATTTAAAGAAAAGGGATAAAATGTAAAGTGGATTGGAAGCAAAAATGGTAAGCATATGACTGTCTAGCCTCCAGCCCTAAATATACAAAGTAAATTGTGTAATAGAAATAAATTAGGGATTATTTTAGCTCTAGTTATACCTAGAAGAGTTTGATAAATGCTACCTTAATAAAAATATAAGTGATCTTCATGTAACTCTTTATTTTATTGACACCCCCATGCTATTTTGGAGAAGATTCATCTTCCACAGAGGGCTTTTATTTCTATAATATTTCATAAGTGACTAGCCAATTTCTTCCATTATCTTAATATTCACAGCCAAAATGAAGAACTAAAGTTTTCCCTAATGGGTATCCATGTCAGATGTGAAGACAGTGAAGGGGGAAATCCCTGTTCTAGACACTATAGCATCATACTGCCTTATAACCATGAAGGTTGTCTCTCAGTGATTAGTGGCTTTTCATTTTTGTTATGATTGGCCAGAGAAAGCACATGCCATTGCTTCTGTTCTTCGATCGCGAGTGGACAAGCACTTTTGACATGAAATTTCTTTGATTAATTCTAATTTCTTTCATTTAAAATCTTGTTTTCCACAGATAACATGCTTGCACACTGAAATGAACTTTTGGTGAACATTTGTGCTGATAAAAGTAGATCACTTGAGGATTCATGAAAACTGAACCCCAAACAGAGTTGCAAACAGTGTCAGCACCCTTCAGTCAGTTCTATGCTTTAGTTCTCCAACTAATGAGAAGTGTAACAAAAATACCAATTTTGTCTTGATGATAAAAATATTTATGGGCCTATAAATAAAGGTTCACAATTTTTACAAATTTCAGAGTAACAGCCGTGTTAGTCTGTATTCGCAAAAAGAAAAGGAGTACTTGTGGCACCTCAGAGACTAACCAATTTATTTGAGCATAAGCTTTTATGAGCTACAGCTCACTGCAGTATATAAATGTCCCATTGGAATTTTTACTAGAAGTTTTAAAAGCACTGATTGAATTTTGGTCACACCCTAGTGGTGTAGGGTGATCTTGGTCAGTACACATAAAAATACACTGTATAAGCAGAGAGCATTATTACATTAATGCTGAGTATTATTACTTTAAATAGGTAAGCTGCAGTGAGCTTATATGGAATAAGTTCAAGTTTGAGGGTGTATTACTCTGCTATATTTCAGACTACCAGGAAGGTAGCATATTTTGCTTTTGAATCATGCAAAAGATTCTTAATTTGTGGATGAATGCAGCTTTTATCAAACCAAATTACCTTTCATGCCATTTCATTATCACAACAAGACACTTCCAAGCATGTGGTGCTGTAAGGTAGTACTTTTCTTGGATCATTTAAGGACACTGGGGCATGCGTTATCTCACTTTAACACACACCTTGTGTCTTTTTGTTTAAGTAAAAGATGGATGCTTCCAATCTACCAGCTTCTTTTGTTTACAGAGCAAACTAAAATAGGTGAATAATGTGACCATGGGAATCTTTTAATTTAAAAAGAAATGTTTCTTAATTAGAGATAATCTTAGAGCTTGGCAGGAATGCTCATGGTATGAGCAAAAACCACCAGCTGCTGTGCTACTGTATAGGGTGTACACTAATTGTATCTAGTTTGTTACTTTGGCTGGTGAGTACCATATCTGCTCTAGTTCTGCCTTTTATCATTTTTATTTATTTGTTCTGTGGTGGTGCCTAGAAACCTATTTGTGCTAGGTGCTACCATGACCTTTCCGAGGACGCTCAGGGCTATGAGTCACCTTGTTGCCCCCTGCCTCCAGGATTTGCCGATACCACTGAGTGTTAGCTACCTAACATAGTCAGCCTGTCAGACATTCAAGCACTCTCCTCTGGGCTACACCAGCCCTGCTGATTGGCAGTAGATTCACCCAGCCTCCAACTCCCTTCAAAGTGTCCCTCTGTGCAATCCAGCTCCTGGTTATTGGATACCCAGAGCAATCCTGGATCCTCTGTACCTAAAGGAACTTTTCTTCTTAAAGGAACAGTGTATTCCAGTTTACCAATTAATCTTAGACCACCACCACTCTATCTCACACAGCACACAAATTCAATTCAAGCAAAACAAACACATTTATTTAAGAAAGAATAGAGATTCAAATAGAAATCAGTGAGAGTGATGGAAACAAATGGTTTTGTACAAAACAAAATAATAAAATGGGCCTATATTTATCAATAGTTACTTTTCCTACCTAATAAAGTAGATTCTCACCCCAAAGTATAGTCTTTTGCAGTGTTTACTATCCCCAAGGAGCCAGGATCCAATCTTTCATGAAGCACCCTGCTTGTCAAGGTAACTTCTCGGTGTATGGATGCAGTCTCTTTCCCCACCCTGTGATCTATTGAATCAGTCTTTTGTCTTTATTTACAGACAGAATGGTCTCTTTGATGTCATATGGTTTATCTTTGACGGTTTACCATTGACATTGTTACAATGGTGGACAATTGAGCAATACATTATAATCGGCTTGCCAAGGTGGGGTGACAACATTTTCCTGCTTCAGTGGGCCATGATCCCAGGACACGTGATCCCTGGCAAGTCACTTTCAGTCCAAGATTCAAGGACATAATTTTCAATATACAAAGTACTCCCATGCATCTGAAACCCTCTTATCCAAACCTCCACCCTTATCCAAATCCCTTTCTTGTCCCGCAACTTGACATACATGCTGTATCTCCTGGGGTACAAGGAAGGGATTTGGATAACTATGGAGGTTCAGGTAATAGAGCAGACCCCTGGCCAGGATTTTGAGGAGGAATAGGAGGAGGACAGCAAGCCCCCCCTCCCGGCGGAATGGTTCATGTGGCAGCGCAGGGAGCCCTCTGCAGCCCCGCTGTCGTGGAAGTGAGCGAGGGGGGCAGTGACAGCAGAGCTGCAGAGGTTTTCCTGTGCTGCCACAGGGCTGATGATACCCAATCCCTGCAGGCTCAAGGTGAGGTTGTGGGGAGAGGGGAGACTGCAGTCCTGGTGGTGCAGAGTAGAGACTCTGCTCTGCCTGGCCAGAACTGCAACCTCCCCTGGCATCTTGCACCTACAAGGATAAGGTGTCACCCTCTGCAGTCCTACTGTCATGGGAGTGAGTGGGATAGAGCAGAGAGACCCAGCCAGGACTCCAAGGAGGGGGAAGAGGAGGACAAGCCACAGGCTGTGGGGGAGGCCACCCCACTGCTGAACAGCTGAATGGCTCCTGTACTCCTGATTATCCAAATAAAATTGATGTTCCCTATTTGGATAACTGAGGATGTTATGTAGCTACGTTATTGCTTAAATATTATGCATACACACATCTCACAATGATTTTGTATTGACAGATTACAAGCTTTCATTAAATGCTACTCTGTATGGATAAATATCTTGAAAGTGCTATGTTAGATGTAGTGAGTTTGTCAGTTCTGAAATGGTTTATTTTTAAAGAACAGTGAGCCCTTTGCCAGTTGGCCCCAATGGGCCTCTGTATTTCAGCCACACACAAAAGACGGTCCATATCCCAAGGAGTTTACAATGGAGCCACAATGGTTTTTTAAAAGATGATAAATAAAAACATTGAGAGTTACCCTGATAAGGAGGTAGCACAGTCTAGTGATTGCATCAAGGACCAGGACTGGGGCTCACGATACCTGAGTTCTATTCTTAGCTTGTTCTGCGACCTTCAGCAAGTCACTTAACCTCTGCGAACAGTTGTCCCGTGCAATAAAATGGAGGGATTAATACTTTTTCAGCTTTATGAAACAGTTCAAGATTTCCACTTGAAAGGCTCTATATCAGAACAAAGTACTATTATACCACAATGGGTCCCCGTTATCAAGATGGGGAACAGACTTTTTAAAACAAAAGGCCTTTGTAGGGTTTATATTGTTATTCTTAATAAGCAGGATGCCTCCCCACTACATGCTAGCTATGGGGAGGAGAAAATGGCTAACTTTTTCTTTCTAAGGAGCTCTTGAAATTGTTATTGCCAACTGTTGATAGTAATGAATGGTTAGGCATTTTCCCTCTCTCGGGCAGAAAAGCAGAGTGTACTATAGTTTCGATTGATTCTAATATTTTGCTTTAGAGCTCCCCAATGCTGTTTGTGAAGAGCTTACATGGGCTGCCTTTGGTGTTTGTGTCTGAGGTAATGAAAACGTCAGAAGTGTCCAAACTAATTATTTCACTTCTCCACTGGAAATAACTCAACCTCCCTTTCTGATCCAAGTAACGTTTTGAAGAGCAATATATCGTCTTATGTTTCTATTACAGCAACAGACTTTTCTGTGGCCTTGACAAGTGCAATTTTGCCCCACTCGTGTCCATACAGAACGCTGCTGCAAAGATTATTTCCATAGCCCATCTCCTTGACCGTGTCACCCCTCTCTTGAATCCCTCCACTGGCTCCCCCTTCTCTACTGTATCTATCAGAAGCTACTTGTCTTCACTATCAAGGCCCAACCCTGCCCTACCTATCATCCCTCATTTGCTGCTGAGTTGTCAGCTTCCGCCTCTGATCAGCCCATGATGCCCTCCTCCATCACCTACTTATTAAATTTTCAAACAAGCACTTTCATGCGTTCCTCCATGCTACCCTGTAAAAATCCGCAAAACTGACTTGTTATCCTCTTTCAAATCCCTCCTTAAAATTCTTCTTTGCTATGCAAAAAACTTGACAACAGTTAGGCTGCTGGTGTGCTAAGCTCACAGCCTGTCAGGCTGGCCAATACTGTCTCATTGTTTCCTTGTACGCCCACGTCCAACTGTCTGTACCCATCTGTTGTCTCTTGTATTATACTAATATTGTAAGCTCTTTGGGGCAGGGCCCATCTTTTTGGTTCGTGCTTTTAAAGCACCTAGCACAATAGGGTCTGTGACTAGAGCTCCTAGAATGCTATGGTAATACAAACAATAAATAACAATAATTCTCCTTTCCTCACCATTGTGAGAGTATGAACTTTTTTTTCAGGTTTATGACATGTAATGTGTATCAAATGAACACACACACATACACCTTTTTTTCCCAATGAAAGTCAGAGAACAAAACCCCTACACAGCAACGAATACAGTCAGTGTCTTTCTTTACAACAACTGACGTGTGTCTATTGATTTTGGTACAGTGCACTTTGCATTCTGGGGGGATGGCTTGGAGAGGGGTGGGGGGAGGGGTGATGAGAAAATGACTAAAAGGAAATTTGGACCAAGGAAGGGGTATTCTTGCCTGCTAGAACTTCCACACAAAATACTCTGATTTGTTGTAAATATGAGATGACCTTGAACATTGTCTTGAAGAGATTACCTCCAATTTGTCATTTCATGGCTATCAAGCTGTTGGCAGGCTTCAGAATAAATAATCATGAGAATAAAAAGAATGAAGATATAATGGTGACAGCATTAACAAAAGATGCTAACGCCCTATTTGGGGAGACTAATCCTAGGGAAAAATGTAGAAATATTATACAGTGATACAGTGGGTCAAAATCTTTGGTCTGAGGCAAACTGCATTCATTTCAAGCAATAAACAATGAGGGGGAAATACATATATAATGTACTGGCAGTGAAAAATATAGGTCTTAAGTAAGACCCTGTCATTAATGAAGCAGCTTTGCCCAGCACTGGAGGGAAATTGCTGTTTATTATTGGAATTGCCTACTGTTGAATGCTTACCTCCATTAACTGGAACACCCGAGTCTGTTCAGTCTGGAAAGAGACTGCTTGACCAGATAGTTAAATAATTTGTGCTGGAGAAAGGCATGCTACTGAAAGAGGGAAAAAGTCATCTGGTGCAAGAAATCATAAATGCCTTATAAAATCACTATCAAGTATAATTACATCATAATCTTTAAAATATTCTTTCAGGGACTGGGAAGATAACGAACAGAAGAAAGTGATTCACACTGTTGTTAGGGCTACAATTTTTCAGCTCATGGTATGCCATGTTTGTATGTTGGGTAACCTATTACTGTGCCTGGCTAATTATTTGAATAGTGTAAACTGGAAGGTCTTCAAAGTCAGCTGCTTATAAAGACAACAAAACTAGATCCAAACCCCTCAAGCTCTTAGTTGTAATTGTTGCTGTGGCATTCGTCCTGAAGTATCATTTTTCTGCTAACAGCATAAGTAATTTCTGCCAATGAGAAACATGCATGGAGTGAAGGTTGCATGTGATTTTAAATTGCTACAAGATTAGGGGTTATCCATGTTCTTACACTGCCCCCATCGCCAGAGTACCTGAGCATTAATAAATATATCTTCACCTCATTCCACTGAGCGTTTTTGGAAGTAGGAGGAATTGGGATAATGGACATTGACCTTCTATCAAGTGATTTTGAGGAATAGGAAACTTCCCACTTGTATAGTGACCCTAAAACTGTGTTGCGTGTACCTGACGCATTTTTAAGGAGGAGTCACATTTCCTATCAAACAGAAGATACAGTAGAGAACAGTGGTCATGCTTAATTCATGTCCCTTGCCTTAGATACTACTACATTACTTCAGTCTTTGGAGTTTTCTTTATACCAGTATTTTCAAACTTTCAAATGCTGTGCCCCCATTAGTTCTGTGGTGTGGAGTTAAATACACTGAAATAGTTAACAGTGGTACCATTTAAACATCACTGACACTAAGTTAACTCCATTGAAATGAATAGTGCAGTTCACATCTGAAACCTATTGTTTCAGGCTCTCTGCAAACTCAGGCAGACGTTATTGCATCTGTTAGGTCACATTTTCAAGGTATTTTTCACAACCGTAACAGTTAGACTTACTTTCTCTTAGAGGCAGAACAGACTCTGGAGAACTATTTGACTGGTCCTGTCTGTGCCCCTCAGGTTAGCCCTATGGGCATGCCCCACATTTTAGAAAACACTGCCCTATATTAAATATAGGGACCACTGTCCTGAAAATACTTTATCTATCAAAGGCAAAATTGGAAAGCCTTTAAATTTGATCACTGTATGTGTATTTTATACCAAACCATACAGAATAACTTGTCAGATTTTAGTGAATATTATACGTTGCTAAAACAGTTTAACCTTAGTCATGCTAATTTTATAGAATAGCATAGTCTCTGTCTGTCCGGTTTATTCTTTTTTTATTACTAGTGGTACAAAGTGTTCCATAAGAAAAAAAATGTTGATGACCAGAGAACCGCACTGTGCAACTATCTCTGGCACTAATGGATGAGCTTGAATCCAAGGAGCTATTATTTTAGCCATAGTTACGTCCTGATTGCATTTTATTCTTCTGTGTTAGCAATACTCACAATGTGATGTTTTTTACAGTGTATTTTAAGATTTCACATGGTGGCATGTCACTTATTTGTCTTTTGAACTGCAAACTGTAAATCATGCGGAAGTTACACTGAGGTAAAATCCCAGTTTCATAAATGCTGACTTTTGTTTCCTTTTTGAGATCCTCAAAATGTAGAAAAGGATCAGACTATAAGTAAAATCGGACTAAAGCAGGCTAACATCAGGGTGTTTCAGCTAAGGTGAAACTGGCTTCTGAGTCCTAGTGTCAAGTCATAACGGTCGAAAATCCTAGTATAATGTCAATGCATTTTTAACACCGTTGACCTCAATGGAGTTATACCAAGGATGCATTTGGTCACTTGGTTTATGTATTATGTTACTTATGTATTATATTGAACTCCAGAGAGTGAAACTCTTTTACGATCTCATTCTCTGCCATTAATTGTCTGTAGTGATTTATTAACATCAGCAGCTGCTAATAATGTGGGTCCCCAAAGTTGGAGAGTCTTTTATCCATGGCTAAATTAAAATGCGATGCTTCGGAGGTGGAGCGACAGGTATGCTGGAAGAGTTACAAATGTAGAAATGTTTGTCTTTTTACAGGCCAAGAGTGATTGGCCCCATGTCTAAATAAAAACAGCTCGAAGCAAACTAAGGCCCGGTGTACACTACACAGTTAGGCCAATGTTAACGCAGCTTAATTCAACCTAATTATGTCTGTGTACACTCAGCAGCCTTGTCCTGCCAGTATAAGTGCCCAACATAATAACTCCACCTCCATGAGAGGTGTAGTGCTTACCTTGGTGTAGTTAGGGTGAGGCTGTTGGCTGTCTTGTCAATTTCATGGCTCCATGCTGGAACTGGGAAATTGATAAGAAAGCTGGGTGGCTGTAGCCTGGCTGCCCCTGGCTTCCCACTCCCAGCCGGGCTGCTGCCAGGGAGCCAAGAAGCCTGGGAGGCTACCCCCAAGCTCCTGGCCGGGAGCAGGGAGGCGAGAAGCCTGGGTGGTGCCCCCCTGCTCTCAGGGGGAATAGGTTGACTTAGGGTTGTAGCGTACACATGCCCTAAATCTGACGAACAGCAGATTGATTTGCTAGAAGTGAATTTGCTGCATGTGTCCAGCTGTTGTTTGCTACTGGCAAACAGCCTAATTAATCTAAGCCTCATTTAATATAAAACAACTTGTGGCAGGTATAAATAAAAGATAAATATATATTTTTTTATCCCTTAGAACTCTGTTCATAATTATAATCATGGCATTTTAAATGACATTAATGCTATATTTCTTTTAAAATTGCATGATTGGACAGAAAGTCTGTCACTTATAACATATATATAAATTCCCAGAGTCACTTATTTACAGATTCTAAAAGTACTATGTGTAAATTTCCCAATTTCAATTTTGTGCTTCAGCAGAACAGGAAAGGAGAGATTAGGAATTTGCCTATTCAAAAAATATCCTCTACAATTCATTACTCCGCCTCCTCCTATCATTTTAGGTATAGCATTTTCTGCACAATTCACTTTTGAGCATGTTTTCCCAAGATTCATATTTGGGAGTGAGAGACATGGTGGGACCTACAGTCCCACAGTAGCTGGGTGTTTTTGCTGGGGTGTTTAGCATTGTTGACTGACAGTGTTAAATGGCCCATTGTAGTAACAGAGGCACGTCTCAAATGACCAAATGTTGAAATGCCTGTGCAAAGAGCAACTGCTACGCTGTGGCTTTTAGCTAGAGCCCTGCAGTGGGGACAGTGCACACCCATATGACTTCAGCAGGAACACTGCGAGGCCCTGTGATACATAAGGATCCTCCCTCTGCTACAAAAGGAGTGCAATATCCACTGCCTTGCTTGGTTGGGCCAGCCAGTTCCACTGTCTGGTGTACCCTCTTCCACAGGGCCTCCTGGAACACCTGCTTTGAACCCATGAGCGTGCAGGGATTGTAACTGTGGCTGGACTGGTGCAAGATAAGGGTTTGGTCTCCTTGTCTTGCACACTTGAGCAGGCTCGGGCCCATAATGTATATTTTAGAAATTCTCATAGTCTTATATCAGATCATGATACAAAATAATCATGCAATATATAGACCAAATATTGGGTTAGTCATTTTTAATGTTCTTGACTAATATAGGAACATCTGATAAGATGATTTTTGAACAATTTAACATTTTGGGCTCTATAGTTAAGTGAGTTAGCTAGAAGCTGATATAAAGGGGGACCAATAGAACAAGGCTTCTTATAAAATAATACAGATTGCCACAACAGATCAGTGCACACTGGTGAATCTATTGGTCTCTAGTAGTAGGTAGTACGCCGATACTTCAGAGAACTTTACCATCTCCTCTAATGCTTTTAGCCAAATGGACAATACAGGACTGGACAAAAATGCAATTTATAAAGAACAAATATCAGAAGTGATCTCTGTCTAGAAATGGATCCAATTCAATTCTTTTGAAGGATTAGTGAGTGCTTCCAAAATACCATTTGTAATAAGATTTTTGCGTCCCTTCCTCCTCCTGTGAGAAAATAGTTCTGGAAAAAGTACAGCAAAATTATGTCAAATTCTTCTAAGGGAGACGGGATATCAGACATGGACTGCTGCTCTGTTTACCTTTATATTATATTACAATTAATTTAGTTTCTTCAATATATTAAATATTTTATCAGTGAAACAAATAGTAATTTGATAGTGGTAAATTCCAAATATAGAAACAGTCTTTTGTTTAAAAATCTTTCCCCTACTATCTTATTTTCAGTGCTACCAGTAAGCATAATGTTATGGCATATGTGTATTTTCATATGTATAATGAAGAATAATACTTAGCATTTATATAGAACTTTACAAAGGCTGTCTCATTTGCAGCCCCCTTTGTAGTAATCATGTAGTCATTATCCCCTTTCACATGAGAAAAATGGAGACAGACATTGAATAACTTGTCCAAGGTTGCACAGCAAGTTAGAACTTAGGACTGGGTAGCTCCCAAATCCTGTGATCATTCCACTAGACCACACTGCCTTTTATCCCATGGCATGCTTGGGTAGCTACTGCAGAGAGTTTTGAAATGTCCTGAGTGGCACTAGTATAATTCACTCACAGCCCAGATGCCTACAAAAAGTAATAATCCAAATGTATAACTGTTTATCTTTTTTTTCAGAATCTGCCTTATTTCTGCTGAGCTATGGCTCAGTGATATGCTTGTGTGTATTTGAATTAAAAGTAAAATTTATAAAATACATTACTGTCCATGTTCTGTAATGCACAGTTTTGTTTAGAACACAAGAGGATGCAAACTCTCTGTTATCTATGATCTGGGAATTAACTTGGTAGAGAATGTTGTCTGTTTTAGTAGTCATCTAGCTGCATTTTCAGAAGATGTATCGATCGCTCCTTCTATGGCAAATCAAATATACAGTGAAGTTATTTTTTTAAAGCAGAGCTGTTCGGTACTCTGTGCTATATTAAGCCTAAATCTTGTTTTGGTCATGATTGCTCATATTAACGTATGGGATTTGCTCATATTGTTGTTACACTGAAATCTGTTTCCTTACTTTTGACTACTCATCATGTGTTTAAGACTTGACTATTTTTCCCAGCTAAGTTTATTCCTTTTCTTTTCATAAAAAATAATCTACAAGCTGAGACATCACATTGGAAATGCAAAATACAAAACAGATAGTTCCTTTAGAAAATTGCTTCCCCTTACCCAGGTTCTTGATGGTGAGTCCTAGAAATTGTTGATGAAGCAGTAATGCTGACTCTTATTGGGGAGCATTGTTAATGTAGATGACTAATTACAAAGCTGTCATGGCCAGGTATGGTTGTCATCCATGGAGCAAGTTGCCTATACCTTAGAAACAATCAGATAATCTGTCTATGTGTACTTGGACTTGGCTATGATTCTTTGGCATTGTACTGCCAAGAAGCTAGAAAGGATGCGTAGGGGGTTCTGGAGCCAGTGCAGAGGCACAGGAAATACACATAGATGGTCCTTTACGTTCAGCAGATCCCTTATCGGAGCTTGAGGATCAGACCTGTGTTGCTTCTTTGCTATGGAAGAAACTGTACACCCTATCTCTCATGGAAGCATCCAAAGGAAACTCTACACAGAGAAACTTTACAACATTTTCCTCTCTCGCAACCTCGCCTAGTTAGCAGATCATGATCTAGGCCATTGTTATCTTCTACTTCTGTCCTTTTAACATTACTATGTTAGATACATCAAGACTATTTATTGGGAAGAAATTAGGGTGAAAATATATTTTGTTCCTTGACTCCCATCATCTATGTTATCAAACAGAATTACAGTAATATATAGCTTTTTAGTTATAGAATGTGACTGTCTTTACCAGCCATTCCATAGCACTATGTTGTCTCTGGTTATTTTTCTAAACTGAGCCTTACTTAATTGAGACCTCACCCATGATCCAACGTAGGCTGTATTTGGCATATTAGTTTTTGAATAGTATATTGGTGCTTTAATGTATCACTGTTGTTCAATGAATATGGTTCATATTGGGAAAGGAGGTCTGTTTGGAAGAGCCTTCCTATGTGGGAGTACTGTAACGCTTAATTCCCTTTGCAATGAGCTCAGTTAGATTGAAAATAAGTCTGTCAAAACAAAACTGAAGACTGACTGAAAAAAATCATATAAAGGAAACAAGCAAAAAGATACTAATGCCCAGTCGATACTGAGATGACTGCATTGTGGACACAAAACTGCCAGCAGTTTTACTCCATCGCTGTTACATTAACAGTGCAATGCAACATTTTTCTGCCTCCCTTCATGGGCATAGTATGATCACAGCAGGAAAAAATACATATGAACAAATGATAGAATTAAAAGAGGAGGCTGCCCTTTTGAGAAGGGCACAACATGGAATGGAAAGATTAAATCTGATTAAAAATAGAAAAAAAGGCTGCATCATCCCTGCCATCCATGGGGAGAGGATTCTCGGATCCAGTGGGTGCTGTCTCAGAGTACAGAAGCTTTGAATGCTTTGCTCTCTGACTCAATCCAGGCCCTGGGAGAGTGCATTTATAAGGCTGAGAGGGAGCCCCTACCACCACCATTTTGTTGGAACCATGCTGTAGGATCTTCAAGAATCTTGCGGGATCCACCAACTTCAGAGAATAAAGCCAGCCTGCTCACTCTGTAGGGGCAAAACCCTTCAAGGAGGACCACTGAGAGGATTTCAGTTTCCAGCATGGGTTATTCCCATAGGGATGGGACAATGTAGCCCAAAGTTAGTTATGAGTAAGGCAACGATTTAGTCACAGAGGTCATGGAAGTCACGGAATCGGTGACTTCCAAAGACCTCTGTGACTTTAGCCCTGGTGGCTGGGAGCTGCAGGGTCCTACAGCTTCCTGCAGCAGCAGGAAGCTATGAGGTACCCCCGCCGCTTAAAGCAGCATGCCCCCAAACTCCCAGCCGCTGTGAGTGGGAGGGTATCTCTCAGCTCCCTGGCCACCACGGGTGGCAGGGGGGACCCCTGCACCTCCCTGGCTGCCAGCAGTGGCCGGGGAGGACCCCCGCGGCTCGCCAGCCTCAGTGGGATCCCTGTGACTTCCCAGCCACAAGTGGTGGCAGAGGGATCTGCCTGCCGCCACCGGTCGCAGGGAGAATTCCACAGCTCCCTGCACCGCAGAAGGCAGGGGGACCCCACAGCTCCCAACCGCAGGTGGGGGAGGGGCCGGAGCTCCCAGCCACCCGGCATTTTTATCATGTATATTTTTAGTAAAAGTCAGGAACAGGTCATGGGCTTCCATGACTTTTTCTTTATTGCCCATGAGCTGTCCATGACTTTTACTAAAAATATCCATGACAAAATCTTAGCCTTAGTTATGAGAGATGTGTGTACGTGTATTATTCTTGAAAAAGCCTGAGAGTAGGAATATTGCACACTGCATTTTCTCTTTTCTGATTTTATTTAAAATAATTGTTTGCTTTTAGATAAGTATAGAAGCACAGGTGTGCTTTGCAGGCAGTGATTTAAAAACGAAGACCTTTAAGTGTTCTTGACAAGTGTCCCCCACCTGTTGTGCACTGCAGCCCTAATATGCAATCAACCAACTTCCCTGGCACAGATATGACATGAAAAACATTTGAGGGCTATTGACCACTGTGAATTTTTACAATACATCACAATTGCAGAAACATCTGTGCACATAATGCATATTAAAAAATCTCTGACAAGACCATAAATCATTGAAATGCTGAAGACTAAAATATCGGTTTTGCAGTCAGTCATTAAACCAAACTCATAATCTATGAAATTATACATTCCAGTGTAAAATGAAATATTTCACTTCACAATTAGAAAACTAGATGATCACTGTTCCTTTCTTCCACCAAAAACAAAGCACATCAACAAAGATATTTCTGCCAGGGTAAATAAAGTGGCCCTATCCATCATTCTCTTGACAGAAACAGATAAATTCCAGGTTAAACCTTATTTTTCTTATACATATTGCCAAATCTAAGGGGCATAGTCTATGCTTGTTTTGCCTGTATAAGTCCTAGAGAGATCACTGGTAATTCTGCACATGGACAAAATGTAGACTATTCCCCTAAGGGTGGTCTTCATATGACTTATGACTACTGTGCACATTTAAAATTGTGTCTATGTAAAACACTCCAGAAACATTTAATGATGTTCCACGTATCTTTTGTGTGTATTTTCATGAAATACACAATTACTAGATGACAAGAAATGTCATCCATAAAACATATTGTGACTGTATCTTGTATTTCAAACCTTCTCAGTTACCTAGTGGTGACAAAAGAAAGCTTAACTAGAACACACAGTCTTGAGGAAGATGGTTAACTAGACTGAATTGGTAGTAAAGTATAACTTCATTTTGCTGCTGTGATCTAAAATCTTAGGGATGAATCAATTTCAAATTAAAAAATAAATGATCCATTTTGAAGTAGTGTACTCATGTTATCATTAGTAACATTTTGCTATTTGCAAAACACATAATGGGTATGGAATAGGTGACAGAAGGTTTTCTTTTGCAAACAAGGAGCCCAAGTCAACCAATTTGAATAGATAACCTGTACACTTGCACTCTGGTCTGTGATCTCATCTAATCTCACAAGTTAAGCATACTTGGACGTAGTCAGTGGTATGTGATCCAAGGAAAACCCAACATAATACATGAAGTAGTATTTATGGCACAGGGTGGGATGGGTCTTTAAGAGAATTGGGCTTACCTCCTCCTTCTCCTCCCCCCAATCTGTGACTGATCAGCAGCCTCCAGGTGATGCTGTGAGGCCAGTGATCAGAAAATAGCTTGATGATCAGCTGTGTTTCATAAAAACCAGCAAGTAGCTCAGTTGCCCGGGACTGGTTCAGGGGGTAAGAAGGACTATTTCAGGAATCAGTGGAAAGAACCCAGTTCATATGGGAGTCGAGATAGATGGTCTGTGTTGTCAGATGTTTGGCTGCATGTGTGTTCACTCTGTATGCTGCCCCAGCTCTGCACAGATAGTGGAGACAGCAGACTTTGATTGAACTGCCCAATAAATCCACAGACTCGGTTTGTAGCAAAGGCACTTGGTCAGGTTTATTGTCAACAAAGCATGGTCCTAATGCCCTGGCTCAATGGTTACAGGTACACTAACACATGTATGCCCGTTGCAATGGACTAGCTCAGTTAGTGGCGGGACTTTCCAATGTCCCCTAGGCTAGCCAAAGACACACCCTCTGAGATTTAATTTTGTACAAACGATACAAGAAGTTACATATTGTGTCTCTGACATAGTTAGTTATTGCCCTCTGACATGGGTTGTTACCACCAATTACCTCATACATGTTGGTTCGATCAAAACATCTCTATCCATCATGCTATCCTGAACTTATCTTTAGGATGGGTCAGCATATTCTTATTATCTTTAGGGAATGTGTTAGTATTGAGGTATTCTGGTACGATCCTTCTGAAATATGTTTGTTTGAGTGCTCTGTGCCTAGCACTCCTTAGGAATGTGTGTTTTTGCAATGTCAGCCCTGTTGTTGCCAGATTCTGTGAGCAGGGCCTTCCTCCTGTTCACAAACTGACTTTGCTTTATATCATCAAAGCTTTGACAACTACTTTATTGCAGGCCTCATACCAGGCCTATGATATAAGGGCTTATGTTTCAGGCCCTCTTCCCACTACAGTTTAGTCAATAATGATCCCCTTGAAACTTTTAACAAGAGAGGAGATGTTAGACTAGGTATGTTTGCCAAATTCCAACTTAGTCATTCTACCTGACTAAGTTCCATCTGCATTATCCATCTTATATAGGCGCATGGCCTATTTTCTTCTTCAAACTGATGTGTAGTAGAGCTATATAGTATTGGCTGCTTTTCAGTCCAGATACAATATGCTTTAGTGGTGGGTAAAAGTGGTCCCCTTACACTTATGGGGTCATATTTTGAACCGTGATGCCCATGTATAGCTCCTATAGGAGCCAGTGGAAACCATACATGTGTTCAAGAGGAGAATTTGGCACATGCTTTGGACAGCAAACTTTATTCTGTTGTCTATTCCATACCCATTTTCTGTTCTGCAATACAGAAAAGTATTCTTAATTGTTAGAGCTGATTAAAATAAAAGACGTGAACAAATCACAAGAGACCGTTGTAGATGAGAATGGGTATTCCCAAAGGCTATTTTCTTTCCCCTCCACTAATAGAAAATGTTGAAATAAAACTAAAATACATGAGGTGATATTAGTAGCTATATAGGAATTACAGAAAGGAATTCCACCTTTTTGTAGATTTAAATAAAAAATCCCAGTCCCTTTGTTCATAATCCGGGTTACAGAGCTGATTATCTGCACACGCTATTTCTGTGTTCTGGAAACTTTGTGCTCCAGTAGCATTGTTTAACCTGAGACCATGGATGTACACTCAAAATGAAATTGTGGAGTGTTTTTTGGATCTCTCTCAGCCTGGCACAGATTTCAGAGTCCTGAAAAAGGACATAGTACCTTCAGATGGTACAACAGGAAAATAAGTTACCCTGCAGCATTCAAAGTAATAGCACCCTTCTACTCCACAGCATACAATAACAAGTAACAGCCCCAGAATGGACATATATCTCTGATTCTACAGGTTGGTTATAAATATGAGAGAATGAATATATGTGCCATTCATGCAGTGATTTTCATCTCAAGCCACTTTACAATCACAAAGTGACAAGAATCCTAGAAATGGGCTGGTAATTAAAGCAAAGCAAGAGGGACTTCAAGGAATATCACAGTTCTATAAACCTCTGATTAGACTATATTCAATGCTCATTTTAATTATTCTCTGTTCTACTACTGTTTTTTGTTTTAAATCCTATTTTGTTTTGGGGTTGTTGTTTGTTGCAGGGGGAGGAGTCAGGATCATGTACTGGCAGAAACTGAACAAAACTATTCTTACTCACTCCTTTCATTTTTAGACCTTCTATTTAAATTCCAGATAATCCTGTTGACAACTAGACAAAGTTCAGGATTGTAAGTGATGTGACACGGTGAAGTCAGTTCTGCTTCAATACATGATAGATTTATATACTGTGCACTCTGACCAAATAGACTTTCTCTGCAAAACATTCTTATAAATGAAGCTGATGACTATTTTCATAAAGAATAAACCCAAGCTGGCAATTTGGATCCAGAGGTTTTTGTACTTGAGTAAGGACCACTGTGGGTTTTAGCCCCTGGAAAGATGCAAGAGGCATTTTGCCCCTGAGCACTCAGGAAACTGTTATGGCTGTTTGGAGATGCATCTTGTCTTTCCCTAGTTGTTTTAAATAAGGACTCAGTTGACCCAAAACTTTGAACCTGAACTCCTAGTTCCATCCCATCCATGCAATCTGTCAAGAGTAAGGATCCACAGCTAGCCTGCTTACCTGCTAGCTTAAGCCCCATGCAGTCTAATGAACGTAGCTGGGCCACAATTGAATTGCCTGTTTGGCTGAAGGGATCAGCAGCCCTGCTCTTAAGGGCAGCAGCAGGGTGCTGGCCACTCAAAGCATTTGCCTACGGCTGTGTTAGCTTTTGTTCCTGACATATGCCAGTTGCACTCCTGCCTTGTTCCAGTCCTGACCCAGCCTTGCTCCTGCCTTCCCTGACTCTAGTTGATTCAGATCTGATCTTCAGCTCCAGTTCCTGACTTCTGAGCCTGGGCTCTGGCATCTGGCCTCTGACATCAAGCTCCTATTTCCGGTTACTGACTCTGCTCCAACCACTACACATGACTGCCCATGTCCTGTTCTCTGACAGAATCTTTTACAAAAGCCACCTGCTCTAGTTTTGCTCATTCCAGCATCTGTCACTCTATCAAACTGTGGATAACCTCACTAGCTAGAGGGTTTTTGCTAAAATATTCAGGAGTTAACTATTTAACAATATTTTAATTGTTCTCATTAGGTTTCAGAGGCAATATACATTGGGATGAATAGAGAATTTCACACTTCTGAGTGCTCTTTGTTTCAGGCAGTTTGCAGATTCAAGAAAGCAAGGCTTTCATTTGGTTCTTGTTTGGTTTTCTCCATTTTTAAAAAAAGATTGCCCCTTTGCTAATCAGTGGCAGATTTGGGGGCTTTGGAGGTCCTCTCTCAATCCCTTCTGAGAAGCTTTGAGACTCTGTTTAAGTTCTTTCTGGGCAGCTTTCATTTCTGCAAATGCCTGACCTATGTGTTCTGTCACAGTTTAATAGAAACAGCAGCTCGTGATTTCTTTCTGTGCATGCTTCATCCCACTTCTCTGCCACAGGTGTTGCACCTTAGCTGGGCAGTATCAGATTTGGGGGTCTTGCATGTCATTTCCCATTGGAGGAGAAATTAGTGACAGAATCAGATTATCTTCTTAGGGGAACTTCCCTATTTACAAAATGTACACTACTGCTGTTTCCTTGAACCGAAGGGCTCACAAACTGTACAAACTGCCATTTCTCTTGCAGAAACCTCTGCTAAAGCACCACCATTTCTTCACCAGAAAACAATTGTATTGACCTGGGTTGCTCTTGGACTCTCTCTCCAATCTAAATGCTGAGTATATTGTTCACTCTCTCTGTGCCTGAGACTAAGAGCTGTACCCTGGAAACTCCCAGAGCCCAAATGTCCTCACCTCAGACGCCATGGCCTAGGCAGCAGCCCTTTTTGGTACAGCTGCTTCCCAACGGAGAGTGCTTTAGCCCACACAATCTCCTTAACAAATGTCTGGCTGCTTATAAGTCAATGAACCCTAATTTGCCAGCTATTAGCACCTTTTCCCATAATAATAGCTACGATCTTTTATCTCCACCCCTACATATATATATATATATATATATGTATTAAGGAAAGCTATGATCCAAGAGCACAGTTCTTTGCCAAGGGATGGCTACTGTGGCAAATTCTATGGCCAAGAAACCCCAGAGTGCACGTCTCTATTATAGAGTTCCAGCATGATGATAAAAGTATCCTATTTTCTTTGATTTGCCATAATCCTACAATACTATTCAGTAGCATGGATTCCTGCACCCACACAGAGCCCAAGTGAAGTAAATAGGATTTCACATGGGCAGTTATACTCAAAATGTGTATTTTAAAAAAAAAATTGTGGTAACCAATTTTTCCGATGCCTTAATACAACCATTAAGGAAAAAGTGCACGTACCAATTCTGCAAAGTTCAAAAAGCTCAATATAATACAGCTTAGTGATTATTAGTTTTTTCCCTTTCCTTCTCATTATTTTCAAATAAGATTTCTGCTAAGCATCCAGTTACAAAACCTCCATGATTTACAGATTATTGCGGTTTAAAGGGAAACTAGAAAATATGCTGACAGGAATAATGCTGAATTGACAGGCACTAATGACCTAAATAGGTCTTTAATGTTGCTAAGCACATTGATCCTTTGGTTTAAAAATATGTATTATTTTAATATGTACATGGATGTGCAAGCAACTAATTAAAGAGATTAATGTAACTTTCTTGTTCAGTTAGTGACTCTCTTATTTTGTTGCTCTCTAACTCTCGTTAGATTTACAATAAATCTTAAAGGGTTAGACATCAACATTTCTTAACGCCTCCCCAACTCAGGGTCAAAACCAGCACCATTTCTTTGTGGATGGGTGATGATGCCTGCTCACAGAATGGCCGGGGAGGATAGATGTGCTGATGTCAACAGATATTGTGATGAGAACCATATAAGCAAGTGGACAGATAGACAAATAGGGATCCACGTGAATTTAGATGCACCTGCAGAACCCAGGGCAACTTGTGCAGAGATCCAGAACTAGTATAGAGCATCTTGGATCATCCCCTTCTCTCATGGCCTCACAGCTCCCTCAGCAAACGTGATCACACATTTTCAAATGTTTGCTGATCAAAAAAGGATACAACACAATGTATATGGACTACAAATTTAAAACGTAACTAGATTCAAGCCTCACTATGAATATAAGTAGTTCTTCTGGGGCTCTGCTTGAACTGAATTAAACAAAATCAAGTAACACAAAGGTCCCCCTGCAGGGTTCCTGTACTTAACCTGCAGTTTACCAGTCATGACTGTCTCACTCAGACCATGAGTCAGACAGTTCTCTACTGCCATAGAGACAATTAGCCTATCAGCCTCTAGTGTTGGGTATGTATTCCTAAAGTTCTGTTGCATGGAATAATCCTTCATCTGTCAAATTACCAACATGAGACACATGGATTACTTTTTCCCAGTTGAGGTCTGATACTGGATTGGATTTTTATTATGGTGGCATGCTGAAATTACCATCTGATATATTATTTGTTTGCATTAGTGGTTCCTGCCCTGATTTTTTTAAATCTAATGTATAGTTTGAGGTTGAGATTTTCAAAGCAGTCTAGGAGTTTGTACATGACCGCCATTAATATTAACAGATGACCTGCCTAAAATCCATAGAGAACTTTGAAAATGTCAACCTACATATATAAACATTGCCAATATGAGAGAGCAGACAAACCACCCACAGTTTCCTGCAATCATATTACAATAACCCAGCAGAGAAAGCAGTGCAAATATCAAACAAATTACACTTATCAGAAGAAGCATTACATTTTTTCAATCCTTTCAAATAAAACAGTGCTCCAGCTCATGGATGTGCAGATGGGAATAGTCTCCTAACAGGGACAGGCAGGAGGCTCCCTTAAATAAAGGGCCCAAGTGTGGGCCTGTTCTTTAACAAGGTTTGTAAATAGTAGGCAAATAGGGAAACCAGTTCCATTATCCTCTGCAAATCAGCATGTTTTGACTGGGTATCTTGCTAGGAATCCTGGGAAATTGTCCCTGACTACTTATCAGTGTAAAGTGCACTGGCTGAGGGTGGGAGTTCTGCCAGGGCTGCAGGGCCTTAATGGTTTAGAAATAATGATTATAATCAAATAGCTTAAGTGTCTAATTGAATTTCTGTACATCTTTTTCTTCCAAGCAGGCTTAACCCTGAAAATCTCTATACAAATTATCTGTTCTTTAATTCTACAGTTCTGCAATCGTAGGTATTCATAATTAATGAAGTCCTTTCATATTTCAGAGTATGTAAACTGGTCAAACTGACCTAGGGTAGGAAAAGAATCTCCCTGAATTTATTCAAGGATGTGAACTGAAAGAAAAGCTGGTCTATCGCTGTCTATTAACACATTCTTTCAGTTCAACAATTGATCCTTTCCCTTCTCTAAAAAGAAAAGGGGTCAAATTATTCTATTAGTTACACATATATGCCAACATTTTAAAGTTTTAAAGTCCTGAACACCCACAGTCCCCATTGATTTCAAGTTTGCAAATGTGGGACTTAATACCTGGCTTTATGTATTTTCATTCAAAAGGTGATAATTTTTCATATATCAAATATTGGGTACAACCAGCTATGTATACTTTAAAAGCCAAAATCACCTTATTACTCTATTTTTATGTACTGCCTCATAAATTATGTACTGCCTGTTTCTACCATAAATTCAACCAAGGATAATTTATAGTGAGATACAATACTAGATAAAATATAATATTGTTCTTTAACATCTTTTGCAACATTTCTGTTGAAGACTGTCCTGAGGTGGGGTGTGCTGCAATGCAAAGCAGGTGTGAGAAAACAGGAAAAAAATTATACTGTCATATCCAAAATTGAATAAATTCAGATTTAGTTAGGATTATATAAGAAATACCAGGCACACAGATGTCTCTCCAAAAAATGAAAAGGAATATTCTTTTACAAAGTGCAAAACTGAACACCCATGGAGCAGACAGAAAATTACTAAAAACTGGTATTACACTCAGATGCTTCATAGAAAAATCAAGTTATTTGATTTTGTGTATAGAATCATAGGGTTAGAAGTGACCACAAGGGTCATCTAGTCTAACCCCCTGCCACGACATAAGATTTGTTGTGTCTAACCATCCAAGACAGATGGCTATCCAGCCTCCTTTTAGAAACCTCCTGTGAAGGAGCTTCCACAACCTCCCTAGGCAATCTGTTCCATTGTCCTACTGTTCTTACAGTTAGGAACTTTTCCTGAGATTTAATCTAAATCTGCTATGCTGTAGTTTGAACCCATTGCCTCTTGTCCTGCCATCTGTAGCAAGAGAGAATAACTTTTCTCCATCTTTTTTATGGCTGTCTTTCAAGTATCTGAAGACCACTATCATGTCCCTCCTCAAGCTCCTCTTTTCCAAACTAAACATACCCAATTCCTTCAGCCTTTTCTCATATGGCTTGCATTCCATCTCTGTTTCTCATGTTCCTTGTTTTTTGCCCCTTATATACCAATGACCCGATCCTTGAAATAGTATGCATGTGCTTAGCTTTAAGCATGGGACTGATTATTCAAGTATATGCTTACCGCTAAGCAAGTGCATAAGTGTTTTCAGGATTGGGGTCTTATTATCCAACTTAAAATTCTGTACATGACATTAAACCCCCACCCATCATAACTGGATAGAAGGAGGAGCCAGATCCTGCAAATCCTCTTTCACGTGAGTAGTCCTCACTCACATATTTAGGCCTGTTGACTTCACTGGACTTCCCTAAAACTGGTCATGTGCTCAATGACTCATGGTTAGTAATCCCTAGTATTGGGACTGTTGACACAACTTTTCAGCAAATGCCACACATGCACTTCATAGTACCAAAAATAAAGGGGCAGGAGAGTTTTGTAACTGTGCCCAGACATGATCATATTAAATACAAACTTTACTTTCTATAGTTGTAAGGGCTCTATGGCCTATGATGTTGATACCATGAAGTGATTTTGTGGCATTAAGTACCAGAAAACACAAAATAAATAATTACTGGAATTGCTTAGTAAGGAAGCACTGAAGCATACTGTGATGAACTAGAAAATGTGCATGCACACCATTGCCCTCTTGGACAGAAGCAAAATTGCTCAGGTGTGTGACCAACATTCTGCTGTTAACAACTAGCAGAGACTTTCCTTTAGCTTAAGCAATAGAAGCTTGTATTTTTGAATGAGGAGAATCTGCTATGAAGCTTAGCAACAACTATGAATTCCCAAGAGGACCTGAGTTCGCTACAAAATGTAAAAGATACTGGCAGGGAAGTCTTTACAGATAACCAATAAAGCACTAGAACAGGGGATTGACCCATAATACAGCAAGAAACAAACAATGGCATTGGAGCAATCCACTGAATGTGGTGATGCTCACGACTATATTTCCTCACAGAAAACAAGTCACTCAGCTAACTGAGTTATGTCTTAGGCTGAACATTCATAGGGCTTTATAATATAATTCACAGTTTATTCATGGTGTAAAGTAAAGCATACACCTTAAGAACGCAGAATCCACTGTCCTGAATACCTGTGTCAGCACAATTACTGAAGAGTGGCAAATGTGGAGGTTTAAATGACACCCACTGTACTTGTCACCATGTGAATTCTAACGGCAGCTGGGTAAAAATTCATAGGCTTTGCTTTTAAATAGTGATCCTCTGTAATACCTCTCATTTGTTTTTAATTTGATTTTGTTGAATAAATATTTTAGTAACATTGAGTCTAACTTAATAATTAAAGAAAGTCATTAATACTTAGTGTTTTACGTGGTGTGCCATGGGGGTGTGGAGGGTGGAATCTTCATTTAGACTGTGGCTTGTTGATAATATAAACTCACTCTAATTAAAAGACTAAGCAGTATGACTTTTGAAAACTTTAAATTAAGCCTTCCCTAATTAGGGATCTCATTAAGAGACGTAGAAAAGTTTCAGGTAATGTGTATTCTCAGCATTTTGCTTAAATTTGGCACAGTTCCTTAGATTTAATTTAAGCAATAGCTTTTCTGAACAGTTTTTTAATCTTATGGAAAGAATGTTAATGTATTGACTTGCAGTTAAAGTTGCCACAGTAAATACAACCCATATGCAAAACACATTACAAGAAAATCGCACTTAAAAAAACCAAAACAAGCCTAAGCCTTATAGGTATGAAAGTAACCAATTAAGAGAATTTAAATAACTGTTCCATAAAGTTTATCGTTCACATATTCAGTGACAGGTATGAGAAAAGGTCCTCTTGCACATTCCAGTAATAGCCTTGATTCTGACTTGCAAGACATACTTAAGCTCTTTAAACCTATAGGAAATAATTATATAGTCTCAGTACCCAAACATATACATATAATATAATGCATGTATTGGAAGGTTTTGTTACTCTGTCATCTGCTTAGAAATAAGGTTGCACTCTCTGCTCAGCACTGACTTAGCTTTGTTTGCTGGTGTGGGTATGGGGAATTTAGAGTTGCTAGGAACACTCAATCGCAATTGTGGCTCTGTGTAGGAGCAGAAAGGGAGGTGGAAAATGTTCCTCTTGTCCTCTGTTATCCCTGTTATCTTGCCTAGGGAATGAATTGCAGGATTAAAAAAAAAAAAAGTTGACATAGCAGAAGACTTTCTGTACAGGCAGCACACACTTTGTAAATTAGGAAGAAGTGACTAGATCTAGCATATAAAGTGCTTTGATCCTTAAAGTGCTTTTGGCAATAAAAATATTACCTTTAATTTTGAAGTATATTTTCAATAATGTATATTTTTTATTTTTTAGATGACATTGAACACTGGGAATACCATACTGAATGCCACAGGCTATGCGGAAAAGGATTTTACTAAAGAAGTAGTAATAATAACTCCATTTCTACCTTAATTATATTTTCTCAACTTTTCTTTTTACTGTCTTATCATCCTGGAGTGCCCTTTAAATCAGGACACCGATGACACTTTGTTTCCAATTAACAGTAAAAACCTTCTTTGATCCTTTGACTTCTTTATGAGATGAATTTATATTTTCTAGACTAACATGCATGACAACATAATCTCTACACTCATTGATATTCAACTTCTTCACTTTAATGAGGGAAAGGAAGAAGAATATAATGTCATTTGCTTATCTGAAGCAGCAAGGACTTTGCTAATATTCACAGACAAGAAAGTATGTTTAAATAATCTTAAAGCTATGACACAGTTGGCCAAAAGCAGGTCATTCAAAGTTAAGCCTGACACTCACAGTTAAATAGGCCTACAGGGTTTTCCAGCACAGCAGGTAGGAAAAAATCTGTGCAGTTGGACTCACTGACTTTCTTACTCGATCCTTTTAGGTTTAGGATTAAGATTAGTGGAAGGGCATGAGAATACCCTTTGAATAGCCTTTGAAAACCAGAGATCCGCAGGGATCTGCTAGTGCATATGTGACAACACGCTGCTGTGCTTCAGCACTGCCTCTTATCTTCTCTGTGTCCAGTGGCCAAAACTTCATGGGCCAGATCTTCAGCTGGTGTCAATCAGCATAGCTCCATAAATTTTATACCTGCTGAGGAGTTGGCCCCATATCTCTCTGCAGTTGAAACCTCAGGAGGATAAGGAGACTTTGGATTCCGTTTTGTCCCAATTAACCAATTGTCTCATTGCAACAAATTTCATCCAAATGTTACTTAACATTTTTCTACACTTCCCAGCAGCTCAATTCAACTACAGTATACATGTACTTTTATGTCCCTTTGATACTAGCATAAAATTATTCATTTGCAACTTATAACTGATTTAAAACATTAAAAAAGTAAAAATGAAAGTAAAATAGAATGTCTGCTTGGTCACTTTTTGGGTGAGGCAGACAAACAACAAAAAACACAACCAATTTATGATCTTAACAGCCACGTTAGCACCAGAATTGTTGATGTGGCAATTAGGTCTTAAAAACTCCAGATACAGAAGTTTGAACAATTAAGGTCTTTCTATTAAAGTTATAGAACGTTCTTCAATGTAATAGGAAGAAAATTTCCCTAAAGCTTGTCCCATTAAAGTTGCTATCCACATCCCATTTAAATTCCTTGCACTATATATAGACAACAATAATAAACTCAGCCAATTATAGGATGACTATCTCATCCAAGTTAGGAACCCAGATTTGTATTTTTTGTGTGAACTTTCACTGCATGGAATATCATGAAGCTCTACAAATGAACAGAGAGACCTGTACCAGTAATACATTTTACTGCACAATGAACAATTTTAGGTCAGCAACATTACAAATAAAACACAATATATGGCACAAAACTGTCAGAAAAATTCTCCATTAACAGCAAGCTTGAAAGCCTGGAAACAGTCATGACCCTATTATTGTATAGATGGAGTTAAAAGGAATATATAAACCTTGCAGTCAGCTAAGGACGAAATAAGAATAATGTTGAGATGTAATTGAATAAAGAATCACAAAGTTAGGTCACCCTGGACTATTTAAGATGATGTTAACATGGTGAATTAATAAAATAAGGTTTAAAAAAGAGTCTATGTCAGAACAATATATAGGGAAGAAGCAATTATTCCTTTTTTGGGAAATAATCCTTTTAGACAGTGCACTTTGTAACATATTCTATGATATCACATGCTAAGATGATGTCTCTTTATCCTAGCCAGAGATATCCTAACAGCATCAAAATTTGACAAACCAGAGGAGACTAGAAAAGTTATAGCAATTCAAATTAAAGACTAATAGGCCAACTATCATTCTTAGAAGACTGAAGGAGCAGCTATGTAAGCTCATGTTTCCCCTTTCTATTTGTTTTCCTATCATCACATCTTCTCATTTATCTGAAATTTCAGAATAGCAAATGTGCCTTTTACAAAAGCTGGGAGCATATCCTGCTCCCACTGGAGTCAGTGACAAAAATCCCATTGCTTAAATCGGAGAGAGTTTGTCTTGCAAACAACTGGTTGAATTATTCCCTGTGAATATCATCAGTTGTGAATTTACACCTACCCCACTTTTTTCCCTGTTTGCAAATTGTGAATGAACCAAGCCTGATTTTTATGCATATATTCCCTGTTCACCACGTAGCTTGTGAATACATCACAGCCTATGGGTTCACTTTGATTATTCATTATCTGTGTTACTTGCCACCTAAGTCACATGGCATTCTTTTTGTTTACTGGTTGGATGACAAAAAATGTTTACAGTAAGACAGTGATTAATAAAAAATAATGTACTTTTGGTACAGATTTTGAAATAATTAATTATTCTAAAATTTATGAAACTTTCAAAATGTGTGGATCTTTTCACCAACACCTGGCACCTCTTCAGATTTATTTGTGGGCTAGTATTATGAAAAATTACTGATTTCTTCGTTGTTACTGAGCCCCGGCACCTCTAGGCTTTGTAGTTCATAGCTCTGGCACCTCTGGGCTTGCCATGTCAGTTCCGAAAGTAAAAAAATTCTTTGAGCCCCGGGCACCTAATTGCTTGAGCCCCAGCACTTATTTCATTACAAATTAAGCACCAAATTCTCTACTTTCTTTGAAAGAGGCAATGCCAGTTTAAACTATATAATGAAACCGATCGCCATTTAAAAATCTTATAGTAAAAATTAAAAAAATGCAGTGGAAAATCATATTTAATTTTTTAAAAATAAAACCATTCTAATACACTGCTGCAAAACAGCTATTCCAGTGAGTTTGCCCTTCATAACTCAGGTTGCAGTACTCTATCTGTCATGCAGATGGGGAGTTCATGGGAAAAGCAATAGATGTAACAAATAGATTTTAAAACAGGAGTTATCAAAAAGCAGTGAAGATTGGAACACGGTAAGGGCAGAAGAGTGTAAGATCTGATTTCTTAGATACTAAAAGAATGAACTGAGAAATAGGGAATTATATTTATTCCTCAATATTCATTGGCAGCATATCAGGTAGAAGACTTACCTATATTTATAGATTTAGGCATATTTCACACAATATGGATTTTTTGAAAAATGAATTGTTGTGTTTCTGACAGGTGCTAGATTTGACAGAACTGGAAACCATGGTTTCCACAGAGAAGGTGCAGCATACATATAGCAGCAGTGCAATGTTCCCCATGCTACCCTGCAGGAGCCATTATTAAGGGCTACAATATATCTCCAGTTCATCCTTTTTTAATCCCCAGCCTCTTTTTAAGGCTAACAACAAGGGTGTCATTTCATGAAATTGTTATGGTGTTTGTGATATGGACACACGTCTACTTGAAATTTGCCTAACCCCACCCTGATTCATTTAACATACATCTGCTGCAGTCAGCAGTGTGTGACTTTAGGCTCTTTTGGTGAGGCCTGGGGACAAGATCATATTTTTGTATGCAAATCCCAACAAAAGGTATTTTATTTGCTGTACTGTTGTTCTTGCACCATGGGGTGTAAGGTGAAATGTAAACGCAGCACATGAAAAATTCATAAATGAGAGCCACAAAGGCTGTGTTAAATTTTCTAGTGTAACTGATGGCAATTGAACTGGTGGGATACCACTGGTGTAAGTACCAGTGATTCATTATGAGCATGCTAGCCCCATCGTTTTAGCTGCAATTTTGTACTGTGTCTGCATTGTACTGTACCTTTGCATTTACACTCCTCTGTGGGTATGCAGCTCTTAGTCCCCAGCACAACAACCTGAGACAGGGGCTTATCCAAAATTTCACAAAGCCTACTGGTAACCCGGGGGATTTGTACAAGTAGTGTGCTCATACATGTACAAATATTCTGGGGATTCTCATACTTCCCAGGTACTGCTGCCAGTTCCTAGTCCTTTTCTCAAAATGAGGTCAGGATGAATGTTTAGCTTTCACTCCTTGCTTGGCAAGAAATGTTTCTGTAGGAACATCTGAAGAGTGTTTCAAGACTTTCAGATAGCTGTGGTGAGGTAGTGGTAGAGGTTGTTCTAATAGACCTAGAGGCTGAAACCTAGAGGCTGAGACCGCAGTTGACAGACTACTTACTGTAACATTGTGTATAGCCCCTAGACCAGAAATAGCTGGCTTTGTGCAGTACTTGAAGGTGATGTTCACCAGATGAAGCATTGCTTTTGGGCCTGCATCAAAACCATAGATTGGGTGGAACCAAGTTGATTTCAAGACTTGGGATGAGCAGCAGCAACTGCTAAGCTTCAGGAGGAAGAAAGACACATTGATTTGTGCCTATGTAAGGGGACCGTTGGCCCCTTACTGAAACTTAGTGGGCATTTTCAGTTGGCCATCTCCCAGGACCAAAAGAGAAGAGAAGGGCCGAAGAGAAATCCGGACCCTGAGATTGACAGTCTCCAGGGCCAATGGGGAGAGGCCAACGCTCCAGGTCAGCCCGATTGAAAGGATAGGCAGGTCAATTAAGGAGCCAGGATGCCAGGAGTTCTGTCCTCCGTGTGAGCTGGAGCTGCCTGAGCCAGAGCCTGCCGAGCTAAGTAAGAGAAAAAGAGCCTGTGCTGAGCTGGGGAGTGGAGCCACACAAGCCAGAGTGAAGTAGAGAAGCAGCCTGAGGTGAGCAGAGCTGCAGCAGCCAGAACCTAGAGGAGCAGCCCAGGGAGCTGAGCTGGAGGCAGAGCAACAGTAGCACTGAGGCAGAGTGGGGCTGGGATTGGAGCTGAGTGCAATGGGTAGCTGGGGAGAGTGAGGGGGATCCTGGGCAGAGGGCCCAGCACAGGGAGATGCCTGTGATGGGTTGGCCTCCCCTTTCGGGGTGCCACCGGATGTGCTGGGGTCCCACTGAGCCCACCTGTCCCAGCAGCCTGGGTTTCCCTTATTCTGTGTTGCTGTGACATGTTCTCAAGCCCCTTTCCAGCACACACACAGGTAGGAACACGCCCAGCTGTAGAATTACACAGAGCCTGTGATCAGCTCTCTGTCGGAGGACTCAGCACAGGGAGATGCCTGTGATGGGTTGGCCTCCCTTTCGGGGTGCCACCGGGTGTGCTGGGGTCCCACTGAGCCCACCTGTCCGAGCAGCCTGGGTTTCCCTTATTCTGTGTTGCTGTGACATGTTCTCAAGCCCCTTTCCAGCACACACACAGGTAGGAACACGCCCAGCTGTAGAATTACACAGAGCCTGTGATCAGCTCTCTGTCGAGGACTCAGCTAGGGGATTGCCCAGCACTCATGTGGTTACCTCCTTTGGGCTGTAAACCCAAAATAATACAGTCTTGCGCTGTATAGAGAGATCTGCACAGCGTAAACTCATAAAAATCATCCCCTCCATCAATGTGGAGGGAGATATGCACAGCTTCACCTCTCCTCCCCTCGACCCCCGATATGAATGGCACAAACTGGGTTTTGGTATAAACAAGAAATAAGTTTATTAACTACAAAAGGTAAATTTTAAGTGATTATAAGGGATAGCACACAGAAGAAAGCAGATTACTGAGCAAATAAAACAAAACACACAGCCTAAGCTTAATTCATTAAAAAAACAGGTTACAAATAGAAATTTCTCACTCTAAATGTTGCTTTAGGCAGGTTGCAGAGTTTCTGCAGCTGAATTCCAGTTATTTCACTTCTCAGGCTAGACCCCTATCTCAACCTGGACTCAGCCCTTGTCTTTCCCCAGCCTAGTTCCTTTATTTCTTCAGGTGCTTTCAGCAATCTTCCTTCTTGGGCAGGGAGGCAAGAGCCCTAATTGACTCACTTCCAAACCTTACATAGGATTTATACAAGGTGGGAATCCTTTGTTTCCAGTGGAAAAATACCAGCAGAAAAATACCAGGTGGTACTCCGTATCGCATGACCCTGCAGTGTCAAAGCAACATCTCAGGAAGGTGGGAGATTAGAATCTTCGACATTCTATTGTCCTTCTTAAATGGCCCACTTAGGCTGATTGCCTACTGGCTGGTTGGTGTTCCCCCAAGTACACACACAGTTGTAATTGTTACATAGTCAATATTCCTAACTTCAGATACAGAAATGATACATGTATACAAATTGCATAATCATATTCAGCAAATCATAACCTTCCAATGATATCTTACATGACCCATCTTGCATAAGATATATCTTAGTTATGCCATATTCATATCATAGCAATATTTTTATGAAGAATATGGGGTGTAGTGTCACATCTCTCCCCTTAGCTTACTGCTGGAGGGTTGGTCACTGACCAATGCAAAGGCAGTATCCCTAAAATTCTCCTTAGTTTTTGGTTATCTAATTTCTTGATGTTTACCAAAAGTTGTAGTGACACCTACAGATATTTTTACAAAGTTTGGGGTGCCTTTTTCTAAGTTCCATGAAATCCTTTTAAAGTACAGCATTGTTAACACAATGTAGATATTAATATATTTTAGAATGTAGGTGTCTTGGCATTTAGCTACCAATGCCATGAGATGGTGTGCCTCAGTTTCCCCTTCCACACAGCAGTCTAGATTGGTTATGCTTTTTCTGCTGTGCCAAGCTCTAAGCCTGTTTACAGGTAATAGCTGAGAAGCAGTATTCTTGTAGGACTTTCTTGTTACCACTCTTAGCCTATACCAAAGTTTCTTCCAAAAATCATGCATGTTACACATTTTTGAAGTATTTACCATCAATACCAAATTGTTTGTCTTAACCCATAGATTGTGTAGTAAGAAACATAAAATTAGCAGCAAATTCATGAAAGGGAGGTGCTTCCAAGTATGATTATCATACACTCCTTCTGTTTAGACAATCCAGTTTGTTCAGCATTTACTGTATTTCTCATCCCATCCCTGTACCATGGTATTTGTTTAGATACATGTTTTCTCCTTCCTTTAGTAAAGGTTCTTATTGCACATATGTCTTTGGGATTTTGGCAAGGAAAGGGTGTATGGAGACTTGCATGTCACTGGCCCACCCCCTGCGGAGTTGCATTTCCTCTCAGGGTTAAGCCCATGTGAAGAATGCAACCCCCCTGCCTGGAATTCCTTTGTGTTGCTCACTCCCATTACTCAGTGTTCCATGCTTAGCTGCTGGGAGGGGTTTACCTGCCCAGGAAATGGCTGTCTCCTCCCCTTTGTCAGATGGGTCATTAGCATTCTTACTGACACAGGAGCTATTGGAAAGATTCTCATCGTGCCTTGAAGAGACAGAGTTAGTTTTCACAAATACAGCAGGAATAACATTTTGCAAAAGTGGGACCCGGTTTGGGGTACCCTCTGTCAACCTTCCTCTCTCTATTCCCAAGAGGTCAGCTGTATGGCTGCTCTCCTCCAGGAGGACAGCTACACAGTTCCCTCTTAAAACCTGAGTCACAGGTTGGGTGCCTGGGAGCCCAGATGCCACTCCAGCAAAATCCTCCTGGGCAAACCCTTCCCTGTAATTAGTGGGGAGACATTCCTATACTCCCCCACATTCCTTCTTAACTTCCTTCTTGGCCCCCCACCCCCGAGGCACACACCTCTGTGCTCTCTAGAGTGGGATCTATCCCCTGTTCATCTGTGGGCTCACAGCTAACATCCAGAACAGACCTTGCACTGGTAAGCACTGTACCCTCCTCCTTCTTTGAATTGGGTTTGCCTCAATCACATTCACATTCCATTCACAACTGTCACGGTTCCTCCCCCACTCTGAACTCTAGGGTACAGATGTGGGGACCTGCATGAAAAACCTCCTAAGCTTATCTTTACCAGCTTAGGTCAAAACTTCCCCAAGGTACTAAATATTACACCCGTTATCCTTGGACTGGCCGCTACCACCACCAAACTAATACTGGTTACTGGGGAAGAGCTGTTTGGACGCGTCCTTCCCCCCAAAATACTTCCCAAAACCTTGCACCCCACTTCCTGGACAAGGTTTGGTAAAAAGCCTCACCAATTTGCCTAGGTGACTACAGACCCAGACCCTTGGATCTCAAGAACAATGAACAATCCTCCCAACACTTGCACCCCCCCTTTCCTGGGAAATGTTGGATAAAAAGCCTCACCAATTTGCATAGGTGACCACAGACCCAAACCCTTGGATCTGAGAACAATGGAAAAGCATTCAGTGTTTTACAAGAAGACTTTTAATAAAAAATAGAAGTAAACAGAAATAAAGAAATTCCCCCTGTAAAATCAGGATGGTAGATATCTTACAGGGTAATTAGATTCAAAAACATAGAGAACCCCTCTAGGCAAAACCTTAAGTTACAAAAAAGATACACAGACAGAAGTAGTTATTCTATTCAGCACAATTCTTTTCTCAGCCATTTAAAGAAATCATAATCTAACACATACCTAGCTAGATTACTTACTAAAAGTTCTAAGACTCCATTCCTGTTCTGTCCCTGGCCAAGACGACTACAGACAGACACAGACCCTTTGTTTCTCTCCCTCCTCCCAGCTTTTGAAAGTATCTTGTCTCCTCATTGGTCATTTTGGTCAGGTGCCAGCGAGGTTACCTTTAGCTTCTTAACCCTTTACAGGTGAGAGGAGCTTTCCCCTGGCCAGGAGGGATTTCAAAGGGGTTTACCCTTCCCTTTATATTTATGACAACAACCAATGGAATCTGCACCCACCGCAGAGGTCTCTAGGATTCCACCAGCCTCCTCTGGGCTTCCTTCCAGGACACATTTCCCTATTCATGCTAGAGCAAGATTTGTGGTCACTGAGGAATTTAAAAATTGGATTTTTCTCACCTTTCAAGAACTATTGATGAACCTATGTGCCCATTCTGTGATCCTCCAACATGTCCACAATTATACTCACAGAAATGAACACTACTCAATGATGATGCAGCCTTAGTGGATCATCACATCTATTTTCTGGATTTGTGCATAGATTGGCAGGCAAAGTGCATGTTGCCAGAATTTTCAAATTTGGACTTTTCAGGAGCTGGCAAAGGAATACTCTTTCCCACTGAACACCACTCACACTGATGTTAGTTTCTCTATCCCCACGGAAATTCTGGGTGCTCCTTCTGTCACAGACCCTAGTGACCCTAGGTTTGCTGTGAAGGGAATCCAAACCCCGTGCTCTGGATTCCCTGGGGTGTTTCAAGCTCCTGGAGCCTGAATAGATCCAGCCACTATTCTCAGTGTCTGCATCCTTAAGCACAGAGCACAGACCTTCTATTTGGCACCCCACTCTGAGCATTGAAACCCACTTGCCAGATGTCCAGTCCAAGATTCCTCAATACTTGCACAGATCCTTTCCCAGAACTCAGAAGGTGTGAAGCTTCTGGTTTACAGTTTAACACTCTTGGAGGGATGCAGCAGTTGTGAAGCAGTGAACACAGACACAAACTTTGTACAGTCTAATATCTTTATGCTCTTTACTTAACCAATAAAGGACAGGAGAGTACAAATCATCAAAAAGAATACAAAAAATCCCCCAATGAAACATTCTAATTGCAACGTCCCTTGCTAGCTCACCCTTCCCTTAGAGCAGGGGTTCTCAAACTTTTTCTGTCTGAGGCCCCCCTCAACATGCTAGAAAAACTCTGGGGCCCAGCAACGGGAAGCCCCGCCAGGCCAGGGGTGGGGCCCTGGGGCATAGATGTAGTGTGACTTCTTTTTGGGGGTGGGAGGAGAGAGCAAGGGCCGGCAGGACTCAGGCCAACTCTGGACAGTGGGGCCCAGGGAGGGAGTGCCGTCTCCTGCCCCAACTCACCTACTCAGGCCACCCACCTGTCTGGGGCTGTGTGCCGGTGGCTACTCCCCCAGGGCTCTGCTGGGCCCGGAGCTGCCTGGGCAGTTCTGACTGGCTGCGTGAGCAGTCAAAGGAGGCTGGGAGACTCAACGTCAGGCACCATCAGCAGATGGGGGAATGCCATGGCTGCCCAATCTATGGCACCACCAACCGGAGGAGCAGCTGCCCCTCACTGCCTGCCTCTGTATTCCTGCCTAGGATTTGGCCAGAAGATGGAGCCTGAGGGAGAGGAGGAGGTGAGGGGTGGAGCTGCCACTAGGGCTACACCACTCTGATTAAGGCACTGCAGTTTGCGGGGGGTAATACCCTGTGCCCCCTCAACTCTGCCCATGGGCTCAAGGTTTCTGCCTGTGGTGGTGGGGCTTCAGCCCCACCGCTCCTGGCTTCAAGGGGACGGGGGGCTCGGGGTTTCAGCCTCACACTGCTCCCCGCTTCAGCCCTGCTGGAGGGGGTATGCCTGGGCTCACAGCTTCAGCCCTGCACTGCTTCCCGTTTTAGTCCTGTGGGGGGCACCAAGTTTCAGCAGTGGGGTTCCATGCCCCCCATGAAAGGGCTCATGGACCCCTGAGGGTGAGTACCACTGCCTTAGGGGATCTTTTGTGTTTCAGCAGGCAGGTCGAGTCCTCCCTTCCCTTTGCCTACTCTGTCTCTGAAGCAACCTTCCTCAACTTAATCTAATGCAAAACAGCTCTAGCTTCTCAGGGTATGTCTCCATTGCGATTTAAAAACCAACAGCACTGAGTCTGAGCCCCAAGCCCCAACATCTATACAGCAATTTTATAGCCCCATGAGCCCGAGTCATCAGACCTGGGCCAGCCGCAGTCACTGTACACATCTTTTATTGCAGTGTAGATGTACCCGTAGTTTCTCCACAGTTGCCTTCTCAGAGTCCTTTGATAGACTTCTGCTGGTGTCACCTGCTTCTTTGTTCTCCTCCTGGTAACTTTCCATTACTTCCAAACCCACCTCCCTTCTGACAAGAGGAGAAAGTGTTTTCTCCCATTTAGAGCAAACCCATTGTCCCAAGGTGTTTTACTCTGACTAGATGAACGTTGAGTGCTGAACACTCACCATTGTCTCTGGCCTGGAAGAGACATGACATGATCCTGCTAACTTAGGGTGGATCCATATACATACAGTCTTTTCTTGCCACAGTAATTTCATGATAGAAATTAATAAAATCATTCACAATCCAGAAGTGGTATAGACAGAACCCCAATTCATCACACCTACATTCCCACAACGAGTTTGGTGACAAATGTACCGATTATGTTATCAGCCTGCTGTATCTTGCATAAGGTATGTGAAAGCAAAGTGATACAGACTTTTTTCAAATTATTAGCTCTTTGGGATAGGGTTTCTCAGTAACTTTTGTGTTTTGTACAGTACACATTGTTGAAATTTACCATATATTAGTGGTAGGACTTTAAACAAAGTTTACTCACTGTAGCAATCTTCTGCTATTCTCAAAAATCCTTCTTATACCATCTGTGGCTCCCACATACTCTAACCACACATCTCAGGGCAAAACAAAGATCATGCTATTTAAATGTTCCCCATTCATATGTCAATGGGGAATCTAAAGTATATGCCAATTTTTTTTCAGGCATGTTATACTGTTAAGAGCTGACATTCAAAATCATACACTGTTTCAAAAGGGTAGTCTCCCTTTCCACCTCCACTGGATGCCAGCAGTCGGTCACAACAGGTAACAAAGCCAAGACTTGCTCCCTTTCCAAAAAGCCAGTGCTATTATGAAAATGTCTCTACAATGTAGACTCTGGGTGAAAGAAGAGCCATGGAGAAGTGCGCATGCAGCTCTTGGTGTCTCTCCAACACTGCCCAGCTACAGAACAGTGGAAGAAAAATGACTTGCCCTCCTAGGCAACCATTTAACTCCTGATAATTACTCTCCCTTTTCTATTATTTTTCCCCTTTGATTCCCTCAGCAACTGTTTGCTTCACTATGAAGTCACTTCACAGCCATCAGTGATGTTCCATCACTACCAGACTTGTCCACATTTGAAACCATGACCTAGAGGTTCTGTATCCCATTTGCTGTCCCATCTGAACATCCCTATAGGACCAAACCTGGAGGTATGTTTTTATGGCTGCCCACTTGTGTAGTGGTTTTGCACTAGGTCCAGGGTCGCTGGTACAGAAAGCAACAACTTTGTTTCCTCACTTTTAAACGAAGGGAAGTATTAACATGTTTATTATTTGTAAGTAATACAGAAAATAGGCCAAATGTTGTTTTAAAGGAAAATCTGTAGATAGCTAGGAGGGAAAAGATTGTAGGACATTAAAGGAGATGAAAGTGTGTATCTTCGCTAAAATATTATAGACTGTTCATCTTCTGGAATAAATCACAGGGAGAGCCCAGATTATTCCATCTTGATGATGGGGTTTGTCCCCACCACACATGGATCTTCCATGAACCACTTGAAGGACATGCCCAATGGAGGTATGCTGCCAAGAACTCTCCTGTCCTCCACTACCAGTGTAAACTCCTCAGGGGACTCTGTGGATAAATTAACAGCCTCAGGCCTCATGCACATCCTCTCTTCTCATTCATTCTCCACATGTGGATCCCAGAGCCTACAGAGAGTCACGCATGATAACTAGGGAAGAACTGATGGGAGATTGTGTCAAGGAAATGACTCCTAATACACAGGTAAAGCTCTGTTTGTAGAGAAAATAATACCTGGTATTTTTGTCAGGCATTTGCTTTCAAAGGCATTTAGACATCTGTCTGTACCTTTGGTTGCTTTCCAGCTTTCATATCTATCTGTTAAGAAGGAAATAAAATTTGAGTTGAAAATTTTCTGTTTTTACTTTTTTACCTGTTTTACTTTTAGTATGTTGCAATGGTCATTGTGACTTGCCATCTCTTCACATTGTCTTTTTGCAACATCCTTTTTTTACAGACTTTATTGTAGCCATTTTTTACTTCTAATTTCTCTACATAGTGTTTGCATTATCATCTGTCTCTCAGCTCTTTTGTGTGATGGGGTGAAGAGAAAAGCAAGGGTTGATGTTTTGCCCACACTTTGCCTTTCTGTTGTTCTGCTCATTACACAAAAAGATGCAAAAAATGTTTAATTAATTAATTAATTATTTCTTACTCATCTTTACACTTGATTGGACACATCACTATTCTAAAATGCACATCAAGATTGCATCTCTACAATATAGGCTCATAGACAAAATACCGTTATCATCCAAATAATTTCTATTTAAACCACATAGATTCTTCCCTGTCAGCTTTATTGACTCTTTCTTCTCCACAAAGGTTTTCTGAATAGCTTCATATAACTTGCTTGGGCAATCTGGGGCAGAAGAATATTTTGTGCTAGGAATTGAAGGAAGATACCTTTTTGAATTGCATGCCTTCAGTGCAAAATTGGAGTTCAGTCATCTTACTGCAAGGCTTTCCTATTTATTTATATGTTTTTAAATGTAGAAAAATGCATGTATCGTGTGTCTCTAAGCAGGCACAATACATTCCAGATCATAGATTAAAAATGCATATTAAAAAAATGAGCCACTATTGATTAAAGGGTGTGGTAAAAATCCCACCCAAAAAAACCCAAACAACAAAATAAAAACAAAAAAACCCCTTTTCTACCCACCTTCATCAGACAAAAGCCTGAGCCTTGCACTGGGGCCTGAAAATGTATTGTGCTATCATGTTTTGAAACGTGAGCAAATGCGTATATCTTTCTGTATAAGTCTCTGGTAACTCTGGACTGTAAGGGTATGTCTACACTGCAGTAAAAGACCTGTGGCATGGTTGTGGCTGGCCAAGGTCAGCTGACTCAGGTTTGCTGTGCTCAAGCTGTGAGAATAAAAACTGCAGTGTAGACGTTCAGGCTCGGGCTGGAACCTTGGCTCTGAAACTTGGCAATGGGGGTGAGTGTCAGAACCCAGGCTCCATGCCCAGCCCTTGCCCCAGCCTGAACATCTTCACTGCAATTTTAGCCCCAGTGCCTGAGTCCTGTAAGCCCAAGTCAGTTGACCCGGTTTCTCAGACATGGTGTTGGAAGGGGTAGGTGTGATTATTCCAGTGTAGACATACATACCTGAGGAGAGGAAAGACAGTTCTGTGATTAGTGTCCTAGGCTGGGTTGTGGGAAACCTGGGTTCAAATCCTGGTCCACTACAACCATCTTTGGCAAGTCACTTGGTCTTTCCATGCTTCAGTTCCCCATCTATAAATGGGGGTAACAGTGCTTCCCTACCTCATAGGGGTGTCGTCAGGAAATGAGGAGAAAGGATGTTGCAACTATATGGCTTGTGGCATCTATGTCAGTGAAGGAAGAGGATAGCTGGGGAAACAGAATCTGACAGAGACATTGTTATATTTTCTAATTTCTACAACTGTGAATTCTTCTGAAAAGGTTTTTTGGGCACAAGCAGAAATCACTATGCTGTTAATATGAAAGTTACTCATTCAGTTATGTTTCACTCGACACTAAGTTAAATATTTCCCCATGTTAAATGAATTAGTAAAAGGAACCAGAGAGACAGAAGTAAATGAAACTCTACCCTGTGCAAAGCAAAAACTCTTGATGAAACGACAGATTAAATCCCTGTCTCAGAATGACTATCTGAACAGAAGAAGCACTTCAATAAGATTAAAAAGAATACCCCAGGCAGAACAGCAAAAATGTCCACTGGAAAGCACATACTCCCCAAAGAAGAAAACTCTCCAGAAATCAAGAACTAAGATAAGGAGCACAAAGAATCAAAGCATATATTAAGGATATTAAAATCAACTAACTGAACAAAGATCCTAATCCACAATTAAGCACACTTGTCACTTATCAAAGTATTCTACGAATAAAACATATTACTCAATGGAAACATTAGCACTCCAAGAGGATACACATACAGCAGATAGATATATACCAATTCCTCATGAGAATATCACATTTTCAGTTAGAAAACACAGGCAAAACACAAAAGTGCACCTCAAATCATTTTTTCACAAATGGCAATTTTGAGTAAAATATGGACATGCCTTAAAAAAGCCTCCATATAGCAATCACAGATAAAGTTCTAGTTTTCTTTTTATATATTTTCACTAAAATCCATTCAAGTCCTGTGAAACGATGAATTTAAGAACAGTGGCTGGTCAGGACCGTATAAAAGTATAGGTACGTTATACTTAATTATAGTAAGATGTACTTTTACTCACATACAGCAAATGCACTTTCATTTCCATTCATTCTATTAATACCTCCATAACTTTCTAGCACACTTCCTATTGTCAATTTTAAAGGAATGCTTTCAACTTAAAAATCATATGTTGCAAACACATTTCTTTACTCATTATTAACACCTGAATTTACTCTAAATATCCAGATCCTCCCCTACCTTACTCTGCTTTGAATCCCAGGTAACTCCAGTGAAGTCAATGGAATCAGAGCTTTGTAAAACCAAAGTAACGCAGACATGACAAAATTATAACATAATTTCAGAATTTTTCATTTATTGTCTTCAACATTTGATGTATTTTTACATTACAAAACTCTCATTTACTGCCATGGCATCAGGACTGAACCTTCTATAAATGAGCTCGACTTTTAAAGGATTTGTCATTTTTAAGTGAAAATAAAATATATTAAATACATAATGTAGCGAGCCAAATTCATACTTGATGTAACTCCATTGACTTCAATCTCTCTCCATTAATTCCTAGTCTATCTAGCTGCATATAGAATAGGTACTAATCCTTTTCAATTGGAGCCCAGTCCTCCAAGTGCCGTGTCTCCTGTGAGTTTTGGTTGCTCTCAGCTCCCAACACAATGAGAGTACAAGTGGCTCTCAGCACTTTGTAGGATCAGGGCCTGGAAAAGAAAACTTTAACTTTATTCAGTAAGTAAAATTATAGTTTAGAAATGTACTCATTTTTCACCTGAAGAAAATGAATCTTATGAAAGTCTACAAGGTGGTAATAACAAGGAGTCCAGTGGCATCGTAAAGACTAACAGATTTATTTGGGTATAAGCTTTCGTGGGTAAAAAACCCACTTCTTCAGATGCATGGAGTGAAAATTAGAGATGCAGGCATTATATAATGACACATGAAGGGAAGGGAGTTACCTCACAGGTGGAGAACCAGTGGTGACAGGGCCAATTCGATCAGGGTGGATATAGTCCACTCCCAATAATTGATGAGCAGGTGTCAATTCCAGGAGAGGCAAAGCTGCTTTAGTAATGAGCCAGCCACTCCCAGTCCCTATTCAAGCCCAAATTAATGGTGTTAAATTTGCAAATGAATTTTAATTCAGCTGTTTCTCTTTGAAGTCTGTTTCTGAAGTTTTTTTGTTCAAGTATAGCTACTTTTAAATCTGTTATAGAAGGTCCAGGAAGATTGAAGTGTTCCCCTACTGGCTTTTGTATGTTACCATTCCTGATGTCCGATTTGTGTCCATTTATTCTTTTACGTAGGGACTGTCCAATTTGGCCAATGTACATGGCAGAGGGGCATTGCTGGCACATGATGGCATATATAACATTAGTAGACGTGCAGGTTAATGAGCCCTTGATGGTGTGGCTGATGTGGTTGGGTCCTCTGATGGTGTCGCTGGAGTAGATATGGGGACAGAGAAGGCAATGAGCTTTGCTACAGGGATTGGTTCCTGGGTTAGTGTTTCTGTGGTGTGGTGTATAGTTGCTGGTGAGTATTTTCTTCAGGTTAGGGGGCTGTCTGTAAGCAAGGACTGGCCTGCCTCCCAAGGTCTGTGAGAGTGAGGGATAGTTTTCCAGGATAGGTTGTAGACCGTTGATAATGTGCTGGAGAGGTTTTAGCTGGGGGATGTATGTGATGGCCAGTGGTGTTCTGTTATTTTCCTTGTTGGGCGTGTCCTGTAGTAGGTGATTGCTGGGTACCCGTCTCGCTCTGTCAGCCTGTTTCCTCAATTCCCCAGGTGGGTACTGTAGTTTTAAGAATGCTTGATAAAGATCTTGTAGGTGTTTGTCTCTGTCTGAGGGATTGGAACAAATTCAGTGGTATCTTAGGGCTTGGCTGTAGACAATGGATCGTGTGATGTATGTCCTGGATGGAAGCTGGAGGCATGTAGGTAAGTATAGCGGTCAGTAGGTTTCCTGTATAGGGTGGTGTTTATGTAACCATTACTTATTTGCATTGTAGTGTCCAGGAAGTGGTTCTCTTGTGTGGACTGGTCCAAGCTGAGGTTGATGGTGTGGTGGAAATTGTTGAAATCCAGGTGGAATTCTTCAAGGGCCTCCTTCCCATGGGTCCATATGATGAAGACGTCATCAGTGTAGTGCAAGTAGAGGAGGGGTGCGAGGGGACGAGAGCTGAGGAAGCGTTGTTCTAAGTCAGCCATAAAAAGGTTGGCATACTGAGGGGCCATGCTGGTACACAGAGCTATGCCACTAACCTGAAGGCATAAGTTGTCCCCAAATCTGAAATGGTTGTGGGTGAGGACAAAGTCACAAAGCTCAGCCACCAGGTTCATGGCCTCATCAGGGATACCGTTCTTGACAGCTTGTAGTCCATCTTCATGTGGAATATTGGTGTAAAGAGCTTCTGCATCCATGGTGGCCGGGATGGTGTTTTCAGGAAGATCACCAGTGCATTGTAGTTTCCTCAGCAAGTCGGTAGTGTCTCAAAGATAGCTAGGAGTGCTGGTAGTGTAAGGTCTGAGGAGAGAGTCCAAATAGCCAGATAATCCTGCTGTAAGAGTGCCGATGTCTGAGATGATGGGGCGTCCAGGGTTTCCAGGTTTATGGATCTTGGGTAGCAGACAGAATACCCCTGGCCGGGCTCTGGGGGTGTGTCTGTGTAGATTTGTTCCCGTGCTGCAGCAGGGAGTTTCTTGAGCAGATGGTGTAGTTTCTTTTGGTACTCCTCAGTGGGATCAGAGGATAGTGGCCTGTAGAATGTGGTGTTGGAAAGTTGCCTGTTCATAATCCGACCTGTTCATTATGACTACAGCACCTCCTTTGTCAGCCCCTTTGATTATAATGTCAGAGTTTTTTCTGAGACTGTGGATGGCATTGCATTCTGTACAGCTGAGGTTATGGGGCAAGTGATGCTGTTTGTTCACAATTTCAGCCTGTGCATGTCTGCGAAAGCACTCTATGTAGAAGACCAGTCTGTCATTTTGACCATCAGGAGGCGTCCATGCAGAATGTGGTAATGTGGTGGTAAAGTGCCTTAAAAATCACTCTACTGAAATTAATTACTTTGTGACTGAGTAAGTTCAGAAGGTATGTACATTGGTATAGTTTTATAACATTTTGTGATTTTGGAAAGGAAGATTGAAAAGATATCAGTGCAAAATAGAAGTACTTCTCCCTTACTACCTGATAAACTCTGAAATACACATCTCTTTATTTAAAGATGAGTAAAGGGCCAGATAATTTCCAAGCATTCCCTTTTGAAAGGGATCAATCATACTGAAAACCATGGAGATGCAAAGATATTAAATGTGAAAGGAAAGGATATAGTTGAATTTGGCATTCGCTGTAACAAATATTTAGTGACACATTAGGACTAGTTCTTTGACAGATCACTTTTAGTAGAAAGAAAAGGAGTACTTGTGGCACCTTAGAGACTAACCAGTTAGTCTCTAAGGTGCCACAAGTACTCCTTTTCTTTTTGCGAATACAGACTAACACAGCTGTTACTCTGAAACCTGTCACTTTTAGTAGGTGTCCTTTGCAGGAGATTGCTTAACTCAGCCCATTTAACAACCCATTCCTTGCCTTTGCTTTTGAAAGAGCATTGACATTTGCCCTTCTTATTTCTGTAAGCAGCCACACAAATCCAATAGACTGGGTCCAACTATGGAAAACAGCAGTGTCATAAAGCTTAATTTCAATAACAAGCTTCAGCAGCTCAGAAAATGCATAGCCTTCATTCCTCTTACAATGGAAAGAAGTATAATTTAGCCTCTAACAAGGAAAGGGGTAATGAGGTAAAGATTTAGTGTTCATGTTTATAGGAGGCTTGTGTGAGGTTAACCAATGCAGTGAGACCTAAAAAAAGGAAAAAAAAATATTTCCAGCCACATTTTGAAGTTAAAAGATGTTTATTTGAAATAATTTAATTCCAATTTACTCTTTTAAAGAATGCGTAAATTAATAACTATAGTGATTAAATTAATCCTCCCCGCAAATATTACAGACATTTTATAAAAGTAACTAAATAACTGAACATAAAAACTATAAAAAATGGTTGTTCTATTACTTTGTTCACCTGTTATTACTTCAGATATAATAAAACCTAGCTCTTATATTGCGCTTTTCATTAGTAGACCTCAAAGCACTTTTACAAAGGAGGTAAGCATCATCCCCATTTTACAGATGGGAAAACTGAGGCACAGAAGGATGACGTGACATGTCCAAGATGAACTGGGCAGACTAGTGGCAGTGCTGTGAATACAACCAAGTTCTCCTGAGTCCTACTTCAGTGCTCTGTCCACTAGGATCTACTAGCTCCTTTCACAGAGCTGCCAAGATTTGGCTAATTGACATTTGACTAGATTTAAAAAAAATAAATACATGTCCCCTTGTGCCCCTTCACACTTTGTTCTTGTCCACGGTCATTAGGCATTCTGAGGCCCTCTTCCTTGAGTGCAAGCGCTCATTATGGGAGAGGAGCTCTTAGTCTGTGTAGTACTGACCAATAATTCCACATGCAGGAGGTCCTAGGAATCCTTTCTCTTCTTAGAGTTGGAAGATCTTTATCAGCTGTCTAGGACAGAATGTGTGAAATTCTCAAACAATTCAGCAGAAAGAATGAGGAGTACTTGTGGAACCTTAGAGACTAACAAATTTATTTGAGCATAAGCTTTCGTCGGCTAAAGCCCACTTCATCAGATGCACGTAGTGGAAAATACAGTAGGAAGATATATATACACACACACAGAGAACATGAAAAAATGGGGTTACCATACCAGCTCTAATGATACCAGTCGATTAAGGTGGGCTATTATCAGCAGGAGAAAAAAAACTTTTGTAGTGATAATTAGGCTGGCCCATTTCAAACAGCTGATAAGAAGGTGTGAGTAACAGTAGGGGGGGAAATTAGCATGGGGAAATAGTTTTTAGTTTTATTCAAGCCTAATTTAATGGTGTCCAGTTTGCAGATTAATTCCAGTTCACGCCAAAGAATAAATGGACACAAATCAGACGTCAAGAATTATAACATTCAAAAACCAGTTGGAGAACACTTCATCCTCCCTGGACACTCAATTACAGACCTAAAAGTTTGCAATTATTCAACAAAAAAACTTCAAAAAGAAACTCCAATGAGAAACAGCAGAACTGGAATTAATCTGCAAACTGGACACCATTAAATTAGGCTTGAATAAAACTAAAAACTATTTCCCCATGCTAATTTTTTCCCCTACTGTTACTCACATCTTCTTGTCAACTGTTTGAAATAGCCCACTTTAATCGATTGGTCTCGTTAGAGCTGGTATGGCAACCCCCATTTTTTCATGTTCTCTGTGTGTATATATATATATATATATCTTCCTACTGTATTTTCTACTACATGCATCTGATGAAGTGGGCTTTAGCCCACGAAAGCTTATGCTCAAATAAATTTGTTAGTCTCTAAGGTGCCACAAGACTCCTCGTTCTTTCTGCTATTACAGACTAACACAGCTACCACTCCGAAACCTGTCAAACAATTTAGGACTCTGATAGGGTTATAGTAAAAAAAGATTTATTAAAAGAGAAAATTTGTAATAAAACCACAGAAATGGCGCTACACATATAGTCTTAAACTCTGCAAAAACTTCTCTAGATATATACAAATTAGGGTAATTACAGTGCAAAACACATTTCCAAAGGAGGTATCCTCTTTTCTCCTTTACCCTGGGCTGGGTAATGGGTCTCTCATTATACTTCCATCAACTCCCAGTATTGCTAAACATATCTAGTTAATTTGATGTACCTGTTATAGTCTCATACTAGGAAAACCTCACTCAGGTGTATTCCCAAGTGTTTCTACAGTGAAAGATGTTACTTTGTCTCAAATAGTAAACAGATTTAAATTGTTGTAAAGTGAGGTTTTTTTGGGTACCTCTTTTATTTCAAATAAGCATCTCCTGTTCGTAGAGGTATTGTGCTTTGTTCTAACATAATGACCATGCCTTTGCAAGTAAATACTCCTGAATCCAGCTCCCTCAGCTTGCCTTGAACCTGAGTTAAGAGACAGCTTTCATATATTCTTATAACTCTCTCAACATTAATTGTATTTATATAAACAAATGAATTAGTGACAGACTCTACAGTTGATCTTTCACAGTCATGTCTGAGCATTTTAGGACATCCTGGAGAAGAAAATGCAATCTTGCAGCCTGCACAGTACCTAGAAGGCTGTGGCAGGGCCCAGCCTCTTCTTTGGGAAGATAAAAGCAAAACAAAACAAAAACTACTGAATACTGAAACTGTGCTTCATAGAGAAATATAGCTATGCAGGGGAGGAGAGCATATATAAATAACTATGGTCATCAAACGAAAAAATTGCCCCTCATCTCCCCTCCTCCCCCCGCACACTCCCATGTGCCTGATTATGCAGCATAAGTACCAAAGGGGGCACCCTCATTGAATATCAAATTGTCACAAAGCAACTCGGAGTTGAATAGGACCCTAAGAACAGCAGTTATTCATGTATTTTCTATCAGACATCTGAGAATTTAATTATGTTAGGCATAATACTCCATATACTATATAACTGGGGGGGTTGTTTGTTTTTTGGAATTTTTAAAAAAAATAAAATACTTGAACATTTAGCTCTTTTTTGCTACTGTTTCCTAGTACAAGGGAACAAAATGGTTTCACTTTCAATGCTATATTCTTTTGGAACAGTGATAATTGCAAATATTGCATGTTACAGATGGTTTCTTTTTCTTTTCTCCCCCGGCCCTTCATACCTGCTGTGTTATTCAGCAGCCAATTGTTTAATGTATGATACTTCCGTGGTGAAACTGAAGTAATGTACAAATTATAGTGGGACCAAAAGGAGTGACAACTCTAACTTTCACTGTGTATGAAGGGTTAGATTAACATTCACGTGAATAATATGAATAATAAGAAATTACTAGGTTTTACTTATTTGAAATGGTAGTGTAGCCTTGTTGGTTCCAGGATATTACAGAGACAAGGTGGGTGAGATAATATCTTTTACTGCACCAACTGCTGTTGGTGAAAGAGACTAGCTTTAGAGCTACAGAGAGATCTTCTTTGGTTATACTTAGAGTAGATTCAACTGCTTTGAATCTCTGGCAGTTTGACTTAGTTATGGCAGTTCAAATTCTAGACTGCTAGCAAGCTTTCCTAATGTATATAAATTAAGGTTGTAGCCCACAGAATGTCAGCTATTAGTTCTGCAATACACTGCAGCTGTCCATTTTTTAAAATTATGTAAAATCTCAAAAACCTGTATTGAACTGGTGACCTGAGTTTATAAACATTCCTCCCAATGACAGTTCATTATCTCTTACATTGCACACTATGGGCCTGATTCTCATTTACACTAAGGCCTCTTCACACTCCTTTGACACCTTTACACTATCGGAATGATATAAAGCAATGTAAAGGGGCCTTAGGGGAAAAGAGAATAAATTCTAGAACTATAGGGCATTTAAATTATATATATATATATATATATACACACACACACGTAAATATCATTGCAGCATTTGTCCACTGCTGCCTTGGAAAAAATTGGAATCGACACGAATTTGAGTTTGAAAGGGAAAAATGCCAAAGCGGTTTATAAATTACCTTAGATAACCCAAAATTTAAAGTTTAATGCAGTGCCCATATTGTTACACATTACTTTTTCAGTTTCATGCACTTATCACATTTTCCCAGAGGTTATTGCAGGTTTAGGTGGTGGTCTGCTTTGTGGTAGTAATTGCTTGTATACAGACAAAGTACTGCTGATAAAAAAAAATTATATATCAAACAAATTAGATGTATGTCAGAAACCTATAAATAATTAATTAAATACTGGAATACTCATAAATATTACAGAAAAGAGCAATAGGTTCCAAAAAAGAAATTCCCTTACCACTTCTTGTTTAAACCACCAGGGCATGTTGCTGTTTAGAGACTGAATTAAATATTTCTGGGTATATAATTAGTCCAACTAGTAACCTTTGCTCTGCTTTCTGTCTTTGGTGATACACAGTACTCTAAATATGATCATGGATGACCGCTCCTAGAATCATTATGGTTTTAAATAAATACCACATACATATTTTATAATTATTTTTTATTAACTTACACAAGGCCTGATTCTCTATTGCCTTGCACCTTCTGTAGGCATCTATACCTGTGTAAGGTGGATGTAAAACTTTACCAAATCAGCACTTTCCGGTCACTCTCAGTGATCATGTTTTATATACATTCTGCACAGATGTAAATGAGTGCACAAGGGGTGAGGTAGTAGATAGTCCAGCTTTTGTGGCAGCATGTCTGTCTTAAACTGTAGGCACACTTACAACAAAACTATAATGTTCTCTTCATTATGGGACAAGCATGGCCTAGCATCACAAATACGCATGCAACAGAAACCAGAAGCAAGAGAAGGGGATGCAGCCACTGTTGGCTCTTCTGTAAGATCCTAGGGTCTAATTCGGCTTTCATGAATACTGAAATCACAGTACTGTAATTCTATTGGCTTGGATCATGCCTTCCCCAGTTCCACTAGTAGAAGAGACTTCATGTGCATCGATCACCAGATTCTCCAGGTGGAGGTGGATCAACCACCTCCATGGCATCATTTCCATGCTCTCCTCTGAACATCATAGGTCCAGGACTGAAACTTGGGGAAGGGAAGAAACTGGTGTGGGTGAAGATGCACTTACTGTTCCGCCTGCTGCTCTGTGGACATTCTCCAGAAAAGATAATACAGCCCGGATTTGAGGTGAGGAAAATTGCCAGGAAAGCACAGGATTGTACGAAAGCACAGGAATTTGCTCGGTGTAAGGAAGGCCTTTGAAGTCTGTTTAGTGAGAGGAACAAAAAACCCCATGTTCGTTTTCACCACAACTCCACCAGAAAAAATAAGGGAGCAACTCATCAAGGCAATCCTCCTTAAACTCCACACTGATAGGTTTTACCAGGGGAGGGGATCAGGGCCGGGGGGGGGCTTCCAAATAGAAGACAAGAAACAATAGCTTGATACAGACGGAAGGTGGAGTATAAGGAAACAATGAGACCATATTGGTCAGCCTGACAGGCAGTGGTTTCAGCACACCAGAAGCTTAAGCGTTGTCAAGTTTTTTGGAGGCATCATGGGAAAGGAAAGTTTTGAGGAGGGATCTGAAGGTGGATAATGAGGTTGTTTTTTAGATGTTTAGGGCAGGCACCTCTGAAGCATGTGGGGCAGCATGGGAGAAAGCACAAAGATATTTGTATGAGAATTTAACAAGTAGGCAGTGGAGGCTAGCATCATGGGCCAAACTGAGGCAAGCACTGACAACATAGTAGTGGTGAGAGATGATAGATAAGGTGGGCAATGATTTCACAGGTCTTGAAAGTTAAAACAGGCAGCTTATGTTTGATGTGATGGAATAAGGGGGAGCCAGAGGAGGGATTCAGAAAGAGCGATTGCATGGTTAAAGTGACAGGCTAGGAAAATGATCTTAGCAGCAGCATTTTTATGGATGCACACAGCTCTGGCTCCAGTCTGGTTTCTACTCTCAGACCCATGCACAGATTACTGCTATTATTAGAAAAAATAAGTTATGTGCAAAAGCCTCTGCATATAGTTGACGACAATCAGTAAATGGGTCCACATCAATGCTGCATTGTAAAACTATATCTTTTCAGAAAAGCCTGCCAGAACACGGCCCAATTGTACAATTAAAGTAGCTGCATGTGCATTTGTAATTTGTAATCCATTCAAAAGCAAAGAGGGAGAATTATACAGCAGTTCAAAAGAAATTTTTCTTTAAAAGACAAATGTGGTGTTATAACTGAACAGTTTAAAAACTGTTCACAAACAAGTCCTATTCTAAAATATTTCTATATTAAAGATATTTTAATTCATCACTGTCTTAGTCTCATTTTTAATTTTAGTACTTTGGCTTTGACTATAGGGATTTCAAAAGTCTAAACTGACTACATATTTAACTATTAGGGCTGTCAATTAATCACAGTTAACTCAAGTGATTAACTCAAAACAAACTCAATTTAATAAATTAATTGTGATTAATCACAGTTTTAATTGCACTGTTAATAATAGAAAACCAATTGCAATTTATTACAAATTTTTTTTATTCTACATTTTCGAATATATAGATGTCAGTTAAAACACAGAATACAAAGTATACAGTGGTCACTTTATATTATTTTTATTACAAATATTTGCACTGTAATAAAGATAAGCAAAAGAAATATATTTTTCAATTCATCTCATACAAGTACTGTCGTACAATCTCTTTATCGTGAAAGTGCAATTTACAAATGATTATTTTTGTTACATAACTTCACTCAAAAACAAAACAGTGTAAAACTTTAGAGCCTACAAGTCCGCTCAGTCCTACTTCTTTTTCAGCTAATCACTAAGACAAACAAAAAGAAAAGGAGTACTTGTGGCACCTTAGCGACTAACCAATTTATTTGAGCATAAGCTTTCGTGAGCTACAGCTCACTTCATCGGATGCATGCAGTAGATGAAGTGAGCTGTAGCTCACGAAAGCTTATGCTCAAATAAATTTGTTAGTCTCTAAGGTGCCACAAGTACTCCTTTTCTTTTTGCAGATACAGACTAACACAGCTGCTACTCTGAAATAAGACAAACAAGTTTGTTTACATTTACAGGAGATAATGCCCACTTCTTATTTACCATGTCACCTAAAAGTAAGAACAGGCGTTCGCATGGCACTATTGTAGCTGGCGTTGCAAGGTATTTATGTGCCAGATATGCTAAACATTCATATGCCCTTTCATGCTTCGGTCTCCATTCCAGAGGACATGCTTCCATGCTGATGACACTTGTTAAAAAAAGAAAAAAAAAAAAGAAACCAAGGGTTAATTGAATTTGTGACTGAACTCATTGGGGGAGAATTGTAGGTCTCCTGCTCTGTGGTTTTATCTACATTCTGCCATATATTTTGTGTTCTGGCAGTCTCGGACGATGACCCAGCATATGTTGTTTGATTTAAGAACTCTTTCATTGCAGATTTGACAAAACTCCAATAATAGATTTCTAAAGATAGCTACAGCACTTGACCCAAGGTTTAAAAAGTCTGAAGTGCCTTCCAAAATCTGAGAGGGATGAGGTGTGGAATATGCTGTCAGAAATCTTAAAAGAGCAACACTCTGATTTGGAAACTACAGAACTTGAACCACCTAAAAAGAAAATCAACCTTCTGTTGGTGGCATCTGACTCAGATGATGAAAATGAACATACATCAGTCCGCACTGCTTTTGGATCATTATTGAGTAGAACCCATCATCAGAATGGAAGCATGTCCTCTGGAACGGTGGCAGAAGCATGAAGGGGCATATGAATGTTTAGCATATCTGGCACATAAGTACCTTGCAATGCTGACTACAACAATGCCATGAGAACACCTGTTCTCACTTTCAGGTGACATTGTAAATAAGAAGCGGGCAGCATTATCTCCTGTAAATGTAAACAAATTTGTAAACAATTGGCTGAAAAAGAAGTAGGACTGAGTGGACTTGTAAGCTTTAAAGTTTTATACTGTTTTGTTTTTGAGTGCAGTTATGCAACAAAAAATACTTCGAAATTTGTAAGTTGCACTTTCACGATAAAGAGATTGCACTACAGTACTTGTATGAGGTGAATTGAAAATGCTTATGTCTTTTGTTTATCTTTTTTACAGTGCAAATAGTTGTGTTCAAAAATAATGATATAAAGTGAGCACTGTACATTTTGTATTCTGTGTTGTAATTGAAGTCAATATATTTTAAGGTAGAATACATCAAAAAATATTTAAATGGTATTTTGTTGTTGTTTAACAGTACGATTAAAACTGCGATTAATCGTGACTTTTTTTAATCTCGTGATTAATGTTTTTACTTGCTTGACAGCCCTATTAACTATTATAACCACCCACCAATTATGCTTAGCTGCTGCATTCTCATCTAGAAGCCTTGCAATCTTGGAACTTCTGTGCATATTGGGATTTCTATGGAAGTTAGCATTAATGAAATAGACTGTTAAATTTCCCTAGGCTCAACCTAGGCATTAAGAATATAAATGTAAATTAGCAGAGAAGAACTAGGAGCCTTGAATACTAACAGATCAGATTCCTTTTCATTGAACGTGTATGCAGAAATTGGGGAAACAATCTTTGTCACCTTCCAAAATTACATTAACAGCTTTGGCAATGTTCCTTTAGAAAAACATTATGCTACATCATCATAATATTCAGAAAAACTACACATTGAACAGATGCATATGAGCAAGATTTATTGGGCTCAGGGATGTTGGTCTTCAATTTTGGAGACTTGCTTACAACACGTTAAGAGATTCTTCCCTGTATTCTAATTCAAAGATACTGAATTATAGCTTAAAAAAATATGGTCTTGATATTCCTCTCCAGTATATCAGCATAAATTCAATGTAATTCCATTGAATGTATGAGATCAGAATGGTATCCACTTGGCTCTAATTTAATTAAAAACTAGCTTCTAATCAACCAATGTTGCATTTTTTTTGTTTGAAATATTTAAAATAACAGTTGGGAAAATCACAGGGTAAATAATGGTTTCTGAAGTCAAGGCAATCATAGGTACTATATAGTATTTTGTCTGTAATGGTATAACAAATCTCACTTATAGTTTTGCCCTATAAGATTTATGTTGTCCCCCAATATTCATTTTTATCACAGTATGTTTCCTATATTTTTATGTGTTCACACTGTTGAAGAGAAATGTTTCACTATTCACTTCAGTAGACTCTCTGCTGCCCTCTTCCCAGCCAATGATTGTTGCTGGTAATCAAGTGAAAATAAGATCTGAAGAGTTAGAAGGATATGTACAAGGATTAGTCTTGTACATAAATTACCTGCCTAGTGTACACAGACTTTGAAGAAATTACCAACTTTTACTAAATATAGAAACTCACACCTCTTTTTGATACATTGAACAATAATACTTAATTACTGTACTAAATCTAGTTATTATCTAGCTCTGCATCCTTCAAGAAACATTCCATTTTAAATATTTGATGGCAGTAATTAAGGGTATGCTATTGTTAAATCTTTATTATGGCCTATGTATATCTTAATTTTAGAAACACACAAAACCTTTTTTTATTTAAATATAAATTGATACTTCTGACTTAATTACATGGCAATAATTCACTCAAAAGATTATGGTGATACCATAAACAGAAAGTTTTGAAGTTCAAGTAATTGTTAAATGCCAAAAGTAGTTGTTTCCTATTTAGGAGTATAATCACATTGGGAACATAGGTTGGAGTAGGAAAAAAAATCTTTTATGTTACAGCCTGTTACGACTATAGCTGTTATGGCAGATTTTGGAAGCAGGTGTTTTGTTTACATTGTTCCATTTTGATTTCACGATTTAGGATGAGAAATCAAAATTTAACAATAACAGAATCATTTACTCTATAAGATTGATGGATAGATTTTGCCTTTTTTTTCTATTTTAAATCTCTCTAAAGCAAATGGTTTGTATAGACAGTGTTTTAAACTATAAAACCCCTCCATAAATTTCAGAGAACTAAATATGTAAGATTTTATCATAATTTGCATTAATTGTTTTAATGGGCATCTGAATATTTTTAATTTGTATTAGGTATTATAGAGAATTCAGGTAATAGCTCCCAAAAGAGTATATTACTCTGTTTCACTGGATACTGTTGCTGTTAGACTTTTTGAAGGGTGTGTCTTAGTACTTTCTGATGCAGAACTGAAAACTCCAAAGAAAAATAGAAAACCATTGCATGTATTAACAACTAGAACATCTGACAAGCTCATCTCTGAATGGGCTTCTACTCTTAAGTGCCAAATTATTTGCCAGCTTGACTCCACTGGACCTGTTGAGGATTTCAACCTAACATTTTAGGAAAGTAAAATAGGACATCCACAATTAAGGATGAAGATACTCTCATATTTCTACTAAGCTGTAAGCAAAAGACTGAAGGAGCTCAAGCTGTTTAGCTTATCAAAGAGGATGCTAAGGGGTGGTTAACCTTGATGACAATCTATGAGTACCTACATGGGGAACAGAAATTTGATAGTAGAAGGCTCTTCAGTCTAACAGACAAATGAGTAACAAGATCCAATGGTTAGAGTTTGAAAGTAAATAAATTTAGACTCCAAATTAGGTGTGCATTTTTTAACAGTGAGAGTAAATGACGTGTTGTGGTTTATTCTTCCTCAATGCAAATCTTAAAATCAAGACTGGATTTTTTAAAGTGTGTGTCTACACTACTGCTGGAAGCATGCTTCCCATCTTGAGTAGACAGATGCGCTAGCTCTCATTGAGCTGGCATGCTAAAAATAACTGTGTAGCCAGGGGTAACACAGGTGGTAGCATGGGCTAGCCACCTGAGTGCAAACTCACCCAGACTCCCTGGGTACATATTCGGGTGGTTAGCCAACCTACTGCCCATACTAGCCTCAGATACACTGCTATTTTTAGCATGATAGCTCAATCAGAACTAGTGTAAGTCTCTCTTCTAGAGCTGGGGAGAATGCTCCCAGCTGCAGTGTAGATGAAAGAGACACTCAAGTTGAAACAGAAATTAATTTAGGGAAGTCCTATGGCCTGTGCTAGGCAAGAGGTCAGACAAGATGATCAGTGTTCCCTTCTCACTTTATAATGTAGTAATCTGAGCCAAAGAAGAGATTTGGATCTTGTGTCTGTATATTTGCAAAGGTAGGAGAAGTAGATGTGTGAAGAGAAGAGAAAGGATTGAAACGGAGGCAATAAGGAAGAACAGCAGCAGAAACACAGGAAAGGAGAATATGAAATAAGAAGAGGAAAAAAGAAGCAGGTTGGACACGTGGTCCTTCCTAAAGCATATTCACCTCCAAATGTCATAATGTCACTGTCACACTAATTTTTTTGGAGCAGTACATGATATTGTGGTAATGTTTAATAAAGGAAAGGAGAGAAATACAGAGGAAATGGAGGAAGAGGCACCAATTTTTTAAATTTAAAATTTTGACAGCATACCTGTAAAAGAAAAGCTAAAAGATCTTCATAATTGAACTGTTCTCTGTGAGAGAAATTATTTTTCTAGACTAAAAATGTGTGACCAAATGATGCATCCAAAATACCCTGCAAATTACTGCTTCATTCTTCTCTTCATTCTTCATTGTAATGCTTCATTCTCCTCATATTTGCTTCCCAGCTGGAGGATACAATGAACAGCCTTTTCAAGTTCCAGTTTCAGAATTTAACTTATAAAATTAAAAAATAATTCAGGTATTTAGAAACTTTAAACTCCCTTTAAAACTCCTTTCCTTTACCACCCAACTGATGGAAAGGTGTATAGAGAGCCAGCTCTTACCTTCTGAAGCTGTTCAACCTACAGCTCAAATATTCAAGAATGAAATTGATTCAATATTTTTTCAATACTGATTTTTAAAAGTTACAATATTCACTTTTCTCAGCAGAAAGTTTTTTTTTTGTCTTCTACAATGCCTAGTCTAGATATGCCTTTCTCTAGTGTGAAGTAATCTTCCCCCGAAGGAAAGGGAAGTGAGTGAACTGATGTTTTCCTTTCTTCCATCCCCAGCTTTCCCTTACAGTCAGAGAGAGCACTATGTGCTTCACATTTTTACTGTAGATGATTTTAAACATCTTACTTTGTGGGAACTGAAAAACATTACAAAGCCCTTTCTGCTGATCATGATCGTCTTGTCTTTTCTTGCCATATACTCGGTTGGATCATGCCAACTAGTGACCAATCCAGTGGTGTGTTTGGAACTTTGGTAAACTTGAGCTAATAAGGCAAAAGGCGACGACTGGGAGCTACTGGCCAGTATCTTGAACAACCTTCCGGGTAATTATTGGAATTACTGCTGGACCATATGCATGCTCCACTCCTTCCTATGGCACCCACTCTGGCAGCTTTTGTCATACTGCCTGTATTCACAGTGTCACTTTGGTTGCTTCATGGAACATCATTAGCAGTCTTTCATACTCAGACTCCTGCACCACCCATCCTCAAATACATACCACATGACCTCGGTAATAATCCCTCCCAAACTCACAAATGTAGAAGAGTCAACATGGTATGTTATTTTTCCACAGCCTGTGCCCAAGTGTCTTCCGCCAGTCATCCTTTCTGAGTGTAGGAAAGGCTTCTGCATCTTTACGTGCAGCTGTTTTTCACAGTGGAAGAAAATGCATCACTGCCAGATTTTGCACCCAGATACAAATTATGACATTACATTAATATCAGTTTTTTTTCTCCTTTAAAAAAACTGCAACTTGTCTTTAGTCCTTGACCTTGGGGATTCAATTTCTGATGAATGATAGGGAACTGTGCCAGATTTTGCAACTCCTCATTTGTCCCCAGCTCTGATCCATGGGATGCAGTTTCTGATGGAAAGTCTAGGTCAAAAAGTGCTAGTCGTGGCCCAGAGCTCTGATAACCTGGTGATAAAATTTCTTATACAGTGTGTCATCCATCAGAAATTATGTCCCTGATCTGTCTCCATCCTAGGTTTAAGGAATAGTTTGTAATCAATGAAAGGGAAACACCTTAGAAATAGCTTCTCCCACCTACTCTTTGCTCTTGTCTGATGGGTAACAATTTTTGCCAGGTGTTCCCCCAAGAAGTTCAAACCCTTCTTAAGCAAGGGTAAATTTTAAAGCAACACTTTCATTTTAAAAGTTATAAGAATATCATTATCTTCATTTAGTTTTAAGTAAACGTTATCTTTTACTTAGAACATTTCATGGAGTCTAAATATATTTGGAATATCTTTTAAATTGATACTGTAAAATGGTGTAATTTATTAACATTCTGTTTGGGAAGGATACCAGAATCAAAACTATATAAACATACACATAGTAATCTTCATTCTTCACTACTTTTCACCTTGTGTAGCTGTTTATACCTCTTCAAAGTGAGGGGGGGTGCACAGCAGCTGTAAAATGCTGCCACTCTGTTTTGGTAATGTTTTACATCCACTTGTCATTTACACCTATGCAAAGTGGATATAAAACGTTATAAAAAGGTAGTATTTTATACTCACTTTGCACACAGAGGTGTGAATGATTGCACATGGTACAAAGTAATGGAGATTCAAGCTCATTAGTTTTATCAAGTGCAAAGAAATGAATATTCTGTCACAACACGCCATCCTTAAGTCTGACCCATGGTAGATTAATTTGCTTAATGCATTTTGAAATCTTGACTTATTTTTTACAAGGGATACCAGCATATGATAAATATAAGTTTATATGTCAATTGACAATAGAATTTCAGGTAACACGGGTATTACTGTTTCTTAATAATGTTGTATATGTACTTTAATAGGAAGTTTTTATAGGAAATATAGTATTTTTGACTTCTGGCAAATTTAAATATATATGTGGAATAGTTTTTGAGGAGGTTCAGTGAATTGATATATAATTTTGGGGTTTTTCTTCCAGAAAGTATTTTGTAATATGTTCATGAGAATATTTATTTATTTTGGGTCAGAGTTAAAGTGATTGTGCTGTGGAATATGCATGTTTGTGCTGTTGATAGGAATAATACAGGCTTATTTAGTCTGATTTTCAGAGGTCCTGACCACTCACAATGCTTTTTGTCTTCAATGCCTGCTCTATGCCAGCTGGGAATCTTCCATGCCTGTTAGCTGGAATCCTCAGGTACCTGGATGAGCTGGGTTTCCAGATGCTTTGTGCTGAGTAGCACAAAACAGCAGGAGGGAGGCAAGGATTTGGCACACAGTTTTGTAAAATGTTAAATAAACTAAACTGATTGCAAAAACTCTGACTTCAGTGTGCCCAGGATTTCACCCAGGTCTTTTCATAGGGTTGTACAGCACTTAGCACAATGAAGCTAAATAAAGGCTGGAAAGCAACATGCATATTGGCCTAGTAAATTTGAAATTGTTGTGGAAGTAATCTGTCAGCAAAACAAAACTGTTTACAAGCAACAGGACATCCCTGGTTTTAATTGGTATAGAAAGCTCTAGTCCATGAAAGTGCACTGTATTGCACAATGAACTGTCTCGCTATCTTTGCTTTGGCCATTGAAATAATTCAGCAACAACCAAGCTATATTCTCCACCCACGTTTAGTTTTCCCCATAAGTTTGAATGGCATAACAATCTGTAAATGTTGAAGTGGCAATTTCTTAAAGACGGCCTGAAGAGGAAATCTGAGTTTGTACCCATGTTTGCTGCTGCTTCAAACAGAGAAGGGCTGAAAGGTTGTTCAGATTTTCTCTTTATTTCTGTCAGATTGTATTTTACTTCAAAAATATCAGGAATGTTAAGTTGTCTCTTCCCTGTTTTTTGCTGGAGAACTGGATAGAAGACTCAAGTGGGCATTGGGAGCCTTCTCATCTTTTAACTGAAGAGGGGATGTTGATTCTTGAAGCAACAGATCTTTTCTTACAAGTGTTTTGAGATAAATAGGTGTCATAAAAACAAAACTGTTTAAACTGTCTGAATAAAATCACTTCTCTGAATCAAGTGCTTAACTGCAAAGGTAAGGATTTAGGCCACAATCCTGCAAACTCACAGACACATACTTAATTTTAAGCACACAAGTAGCCTCACTGAAGTCAATAAGCTCTTACTGAGTGCACTATCTCCATGTACACATTGGGGAGACACAATGAATGTTGCACATACACAGTGTAAAAAGGATATTTTTCATGAAGAAGGGTCTGTGCTTTAGGCTAGCATGTCCACTCAGCCAGGGCAGTTTTCTTGTTTAATTTTTATTGTTGTTTACGAGAAACTCACAACACAGTTACGAAATTATTTTCCAGCATCAAAACCACTTCTGAAAAGTGTTTCATGTTCTCAAATGTTTGGGAACGCACGCTGAATCAAAGGCCAGTGGGCACATTTCTGTTTTACTGGCAGAGCAGATACTGACCTGAGTTAGGTGGGCATCATGTGTACTTCACGTTTGAGTGAATGAATAATATGATAAGGTGAGGGTGCTAACTTTGGTTCAACCCTTAAGATTAAGCACTTCCTCCAACATGTAACTTACAGACACTCATGTAAACAAAAAGAGCAATCTACTTGAGATACATGCTAACAGCAAGGTATACATTATGAAGAGGGTTAGATTGGAGGCTCATCTACACATACATTTGCACTGAAATAAACCCAAAAACAGTGAATTAAAACTGACTTAGTTATTTGGTGCAAGTGGTTTATTTTAAAATAAAATGTATTTTTTTTTTTGAAGAGAGTATCCCACACATAGACTTCCACTGAAAGGTTTTCAGAAAGTGATTGATTTATAAAATTAATACAAGGTTGAGTGTAGACTAGGTCTGTGATCGCTAGAACCACCAGAAATATCACCTACAGGAAGCCAATCATTTCCAGCTCTTCTCATTCCTCTGAGCAAAAACAATCTTAAGGGTAATTGCTGGGGCTCAATTTAAACCACCCCTGCAAAAGCTGTTTTGGAATCCCCATTATCTGTGTACTGTTTCTCAAGATTGCTGAATCCTGAAATTACGGAGGAGCTCATCTGAAGATTAATAGAACTACAGTCTGTGGACGGAGGGCTTGAAGTGATGAAGTATAGGTCAGCCTTCAGGTAGTGACATTTCCTACAAGGTGTAGTGGCGCGCTTTAGGATTTTCAGTCTTTGGGGGCTTATTTGATTAAACTACGCGTTAAGAAACCGCTATGGGCTTTCCCCGCCACCTACTCGCTCCTTAATACTGTCCTCAAATTAAACTTTGTCATGTAACCCAACTCTGTGGTTGGCAAGGGTGGTACAAGAGGGGGAGGGGAGGCGGCCGCTACCCCCAGAAACTCTGTGAATGAGCTGCAAAGGTTTGAACATCCAGCTCAGTGGCTCTCCGGGCGCTGGTTGCTTTCGCGCTCTCCGCCACCTCTCCTGCGCCCCGCAGCGCGTTGCGGAGCGGGGATGCTTCCCCTTCTCTCCACCTGCGGGCGCGTTCCCACCGCCCAGCCCCACCGCGCGCGCTGGGAGCGGGCTCGGCTCTGGGCGGGAGCAGACAGGGTCCCACCCGGCCTTAGGAAGTCGGGGTGGGCGGTGGGGGGGGGGGGGAGAGGTGCCCGCGGACGTGGGGTGCGCTCTGGGGTGGGGGGCGAACTGAGGGCAAAGCCCGCGAGCTGCCCTGGCAGGGATGCTCACCGCTACCCCGCGGAGGGGCTCTCCCCTGCCCGCGGCTCTGAGTCCCCTCCCTGGCCGCTGCCGCCTGCACCGGAGAGCCCACCGGGGACCCCCCCCCGCCGCCGCCGCCGCCGCCGCCGCCGCCCTCGCCCTGCCCGCGGCCTCGCCCCCGCCGGGGCTCGCGCTGAGGGCGGCGGTTAGCGCGCATGCTCTGTTCGCTCGGGCATGCTCGTTAACAGCCGGGGAAGCAAAATGTAACCGTGCGGAGCGAGCGGCTTCTCCGGTACTCGCCCAGCGGAGAGGAGCGGCACCTGCACCTACACCTGCGGCGGGGGCTGAGCGCCGAGCCGCGGCTCGCCTCGGGCTGGCTTCCCGCTGCCCTCTCGCCCCCTGACCCGCCGCGGCCGGTCCCGAGCGAGCGGGGAGCCGCGCGGGGATGCGGGGCGGCAGCGGCGATGTGGATTTACAGTCGCCTGCGCTGTAGCCGCCGGGGAGCGCCGCGAGGGCACCGGAGCTAGAGCCCCTGGCTCGCGGCTCCCGCCGGGGCTGCGCCGGGGCGCTGCTGAAAGTTCCTGCCCGACCCCTCCGGAGGGGTGAGTTCGCCTGGGAGCCGAGCCGAACTTTGCCTCTGCTCTTGGGGCTGCCCGGGGAGCGGAGTGTGTGTGTGTGTGTGTGTGTGTGTGTGTGGGGCGGGCTGCCGCCGCGTGAGTGTCTCATGCCTCCAGGCTGCTCGCCCAGCCTTGACCGCTGCATGCCTCCGACGGGGGACAGCTGCGGGCTTTTCCGAGCAAGGGAGAAACGCACCCGCACCCGAACAGCTGTGCGTGGAGCCGTGCGCCGTCCAGCTGCCTTGGGCGTGTGTGTGCGCATCTGTCGCGGCTGTGTCATGCCGCCCCCCCCCCCCCCCGGTATGGTATAAGCCTGGAAACGCGTCTTCTAGCCATAGCTGGGTTTATAGCGAGTGTGGCTGTGTAATCTAGCTTCCGCACATCAAATATAGGTTGTGTGTGTTTAGCTCTGTGTAGGATGGAGGAATAAACTCTCTCTCTCTCTCTTTTTTTTTTTGCCTATAGGGGGTCTCCTTTGCTCACGGTTGCTGTTCTGCCAGAGCGCTGCGCTCTAACAAGTGGACTGGGTGGATGTGCAGGGTGGCGGGGCTCGCGCGCGCTCTCTCTCTCTCTCTCCGGGCTGGGCTCCTCGCGCGCCCAGAATGATGCTTCCATTGCCCCTCGGTAGGAACCATGCTACTGCCTAATTGGACTACATCCGTGCCAGACGGGGGTTTGGGTGTGTGGCTTCCCCTAACCGTGCTGGAAGCGTAAACTGGGATCTCAGTAAACTTAGCAGAGATACAGTAAGTCTGCAGTATTTCTTCTCGTATTTAAAATTGTGGGGGAGTAGGCAGTAGTGTATGTATAGCTTCTAAGGGAAGTTTTTCTTGAGACACTTGAATTCTAGTTGTATTATTTTTATTAGTACTATTATTTATTTATTTAAAGGGAGATGATAGTACATTTCACATCAAGACCCAAATCCGTGGTGAAGTCAGAGGCTGAGAGAATGAAATGGCTTTCTTTCTGGGTCAGCAACACAATGATCTCTCTCTCCCTTAGTGAACAGGGGATGGGTCTATCTTATTTCTGATTGATCCTTAAAGGTAATCACAATTAAGAATATATTTAAACATTACTGTCTGCCCACCCTTATGTGCTCTGGTCATTGGACAGTTACAGGGGCAATAGATACAAGTAAGAGTTGTAGTGATCTCTGCTCCTAATGCTTTCAGCTATTTGTGTTTTTGTTTTTTCTTTTGTTTTCATGGCTTTCAGCTATAGTTTTAAGTCAAATACTTTAGGCTTTGAAGATGAATGCTAACGCTGTCATGATAATTATATGTAGCCAGAAAGCTCTTTCTAATTGTATGTCGTTCTACCTCAGCCTATGTCAATTTTTGTTAGTAGAGACTAGTAAGTGTGTTTTAATTTCTCTGATCAAATACAGAAATTTCCTCTTTATCTTTGGCTTTAAATTAAAGGTACCCATTCATATTGTGAGAATTAAGCATCTATGGGTTACTGTTTCATTGATCATGTTCATAGTAACCAAAGCTTGTAGATATCCGTCTAGACTGTGTGCTGTTTCTCTCTAGTTGTAATTAACAAGTCAGATGTAGTGTATTGTGAAAACAAACAGCAATGACCAATGTTGTTGTGCAGACACATCACAAATGTCTACTTTATCTCCAAATGTTTTCATATTAACAATTCTGAACTGTATTTGTGTATTCATGTTCTTTTGGCTATTAATTGCCAAGCTTAACTACAAAGTGTAAATGCTTTCATATTTAGAGCACAAACATTCTTGGTACTGTCAAAAAGAACAGTTTATGAATCATAACTAAGCTATATATCAAAGAGCTATACATCAAAATGAGAGGCACATCCTTAACTTACCTATTTTCCTTCTGCCCCGTGTGTGGTTTCTTTCTCTTTACATCCTGTTTTGTGTCTAATTTCCAGTGTTCTGGGTTACTTTATATATTTCCCTCAATTAAATATAAGAATAAAAATATAACTAATGACCATTTTTCCTGCTTGAGCCATATCTGTAATACAAAACCTTTATAACATGCTGAAGTATTTGTAATCTTTGTGGTGGTTTTAAATTAAGAGCTCTTAAAGTTCTTGAGAGTTGAGAGCTCTTAAAACAAGTAATGTGGGAATCTTTCAGTGTTTTTGAATATCACAAATGCATTTTAAATATTATTCACTTTTCTCCCTAAAATTAGTATATACTAAGCAGTAGTTACAAGTTTTCAAGTTGATCTCAAAAGGATATTTTTTTAAATAAAAGGTGTTCTTTGACAATACTTTGTCAAAGAAATAACTGAATGCCTTTTTAAAAGAAAAGATAAACATACCCATATTTCATTTCCCAATTTTGGATTAGGTAAACTTGTCATATAATAAACTAGAAATTAGAAAAGTGATTTTCAGAGGTAAATGAATTATATGGAAAACAAATTACCAGCCTGAAACTTCAAGTGTTAAGATGGGGATGGGGATGTGTTCAAAGTGGCCTACATAATCAAAGTGGCCTACATAAAAATAGCATCTAAATATACAAATGTAAAGATGTTCTATTACAGATATATGTAGAAGCTGTAATACCGTGAAGCCATGGTTGTTCATGTGAACGGTTGCTGTACTTTTTATTGTAACAAAAGCTTGTGCCAGGAAATGATGAACATACACACATACCAGCATAATTGGTTTAACGTATTTTTAAAAATAGGCTGTGTAACCTCCTCTTTAAGTTCATGATACTGCTTCCACTGAAGTTGGAATTCTGAGTATTGGCATTGATGTTAACTGGAAGTGTCAGTATATGATGCTATATGTGGTTCATGATGTTTAAATACTAGGAGTTTAATTTAAAATAATAATTTTAAACTGAAAGGACTTAAAAATGTTTATGGAATAATAATACTTTTTGGGTGCTTTTAATTAACATTTGTACAGTACTCTGATCACTCTGTTAGAGGAGGTGCAGTCCCCATTTTACAGATGGGGAGAATGAGGCACAGATTTTTAGGGTCCCAATCTTGCATCTTTGAAGTTCATGCCAACTGTCAGTGACTTTAGTGGGAGTAGGACTGAACACTAACTTCCCAAAGATCTACACAGTGAATCAGTGACAGCCATGATTAAAGTATAAGAGTCCCTGACTCCTAATCTGATACTTGTATATGTAGATTCACCTGTGTCTAAAATGCATATCCATCATTCAACAAAAGAGAGTTTAACATTAGTGCTTTATGGCAGTGAGAAGCATCAACACAAGGAGATCTGAGTAGAGCTAGGTATGTCTAGCTAATGTATCTTAGCTCATCCAAACTTTTATCAGGTCCTTTGTGCATAGTTTAGTAGTGAGTTAAAATTAGGAGTATATAGTCGTCCTGATCTTTCATAGCCTCACTTGCATGATCAGGCAAGAGATTTTCAGGATTGGGCCCACTATGACTCTCCTCTAAGACATGTAGTAACATACAGTCATGCTTTCATCCCAAGATGATCAGATTTTTCTCTTGTGATCCCTTTCCTTACTTTTATACTTTTTAAATATTTTCATAACTGAAATTGTTGATGATACAGAAAAATTCTAATCCACAGAAACTTTACTATTAAGTAGCCAAAATATTAAAATATGTTGAAAAAAATAAGTTTGTCATTCTATCATTGTTTGTTTTAAAAAATCCTAAATTTTTTCCAGAACATAGCCAACAGATACTTGGTAGTGGTGGTTTGTTTTTGTTTTGCTGTTGCATACATTTACTTTATTTACTTAAACTTCAAACTTCAGGTTTAATCTGCTGTTAATTTATTTCTTATTTGCCTTCATTTCTATGACAATATGGTCTGTTATGAATTTGGATTTAAAATACTATAAAAGATACATTTTAAAAAATAAAATAGACCAAATATGTGTTTATAGTTGGGTGACTAAAGCTGTAATATAGAAACTAACCAGTTTCAAATCAGTTGGCACTAGATGGGGAAACTTGCCATTAGTTTGTATTTAATTTTTCTAGTATTTTAAGTTGCTGTTCAGATAATAAAATTTTCTGAAAGTGAGAAATGAAAAGAGACTTGAACTATTCTCAGCATAATATTACCTTCTCATTTAAGTATATTTTTGAGTAAACATGCTCCTTTTATGAGTGTCAGACTAAAATCACTGACAGGCGAAGTGTTAGCTTGTTGCTTTGGAAGCTTTCACTGAGCACTACTAATTTCTTTAGTCCTAATCGGCAATAGCCTCCGTTTTCTAGTTCATGGCCTCTTATCAGTAGTTACTTCTGCTTATGCCAGGCTGTGTATAGAGTGTTTGTTTTTACAAATGTAGACTACTATTTTCTAGGGATTACAAAGACACTATAAAGCTTACATTTTTGGACCTAACATTTTGATTCAGCCATCTTAACATTTTTTTCCACTCTTTGGCCAATATTTATGATGCAAAGTTTTGTTCATGTGAATGTACACGGAGAAAATTTTAGGCAAGTAGCAGAGATATGTTTAATTAAGAAGCAGAATTTTGGGGGGGGATGAAAAGAAATTTATTTCATATGGGAGTATATAACGGAGCATCATCCAATAGTTGAAAAGGAAAAATATCATGTGAATTACATGACAATTCACATAATGACTTACGAATATCAAATATGGGAATACTGCCTACAAATAGGCTAAAAATCACAAACATTGGCAAATAAATAAAAAATACATAAAAACATTGATCTAGTTGTAGACAGTTTGAAGAGGGAAAGGGGTTTTGGGTCAGATGCTTAGCTGGTTTAAATGAGCATGGATGGATTGACTTAATAAATCATTAGAAGTGATAAATTTGGCCTGCTCTATTAAGAACATTGCATCCAAACACTTCAATTAAAAAACTTTATTTTTCCAATTTTGAAGTATTTCAAACTAGGCTCATTCTTACAGAAATGGAAACTTGTAGAGCTCCAACTCTCATCTATTTCCTTCAGTTTCCGTGGTAACTGATAGCGAACTGTTGAGATTAAGATGAAGACTCCGCAAAAATAATGATTTTAAAACTTCCTTTTACCTTATTTTCTCCTATCAGACCTCTGTTTCCATGGAAATAGTACTGAAAGGCAGTAGGCATCCAGCAGCTGAGTCAGAAGTCACACTTAGTAGTTTCAGATTCTTGCTGGGAAGTGAGACTCCAAGGTGGCAAAAGTCTGTAGTCCTTTAAATTTGGCTTAAAGGTAGATTTGTAAAAGTAGTAGGGAAAAATGCTGGCCCCTTCTGCTTCTTTTGATAGTTACAGTCTGAGTTCATTTTATTAATCATTTTCCTGAGTTCACAATGCCCATTTTACCACAGTCAATTACTTTATTGATCATACATACTTTCTGTAGCATAAATATGTGGGGACAACATCAACCAAAGCAGTGAGTTTTTTTGGGAGAGCCCCGTGAACAGGAGCCATTTGCTTGAACATGGCAATGGGAAGGGAGGCTCTCTGAGCTATACTTGTTTAGGGGAAACATGCCATATAAAAATAAGACACATGTGGCATTGTCTGCCTTACATACAGTTTTAAAAAAATTAGGAATAAATAATATGAGCGTAAAGCTGATATCAAACACTGCACATCAAACATTGGTCAGGTGTTCTATGGTATATCTTAGCCATCAGTGCTTAGAGACAGAGAATGAGTGGGATAACGGGGATGGGGACGCAGGGTGGTGAAGTCCAAAGCTTAGGGATCTGTTTATGGCTTTAGAAGCCACTGCCATGTTAAGAGGGGAATCACACCAATGGCAATTGCTTGAAGTATTCTGCCTAGGGAGAGAATGGGCAGGCAGAATGCTTATAGAAGTGCTGAGTGAGTGAGTGCATTCTGAAGTGGCAATTACTGTATCCTTTAAAAGAATTGTACATAACCTGCCTTCAAATATTGGCAAATGTGGAGGGAGGACAGGGCTGTAGCTACACAGCCCCACCACACCCCTTTTTGATGTCCAGTACACCTTGTGGCACTATATCTTCTACTTGGGGAGCAGAACAGCAGGATTCTGGATGTCCCTTACATGGGTGTTCAAGTGTCTTAATATACCATTCTCCTCTGTCCCCATACACACAACTTATGCATGCATCTTCATAAAGATGGTCAGAATCTGCCCCCTAGTGAATATTAATAGCCCTTAACATATATTTAACCTTTTAAGTGATCACTAATTTTTCTGTGTTTTTTTTTTGGTATGAAAAAATAGAAGATAATAAACTAATAACTAATTAACATTATAGTGGTTTTTGTGTTTTCAAAACACACTCCAGTAGTCACAGTCTCATCACATGCTGTATTTAATTGCCCTAGAGTCTAACAATTTCTTTCTTGATTAGTGCCTGCAGCCAAATTTCTTCTGTAAACTTTTAACCAATAACCCTTGAGCCACCTCTGTGTTGAGGGACAGTGATTAAAAAGAACACAAAGCAGGAAAAATGAATCTTGTTTTTGGAGGAAAGCTTAAAGTCATGGTGCAAGTGTACACTAAAGGTTCAAATACCCAAAGGTAAATACACTTTGAGTTCTTTTTAAAGTCATGAGATTGTAAAATCTCTTGATTTTTGTGGTTGTTGTTTTGGGGTTTTTTTCCGGGTGAAGAGGGGCTTGACTTACGAATGCTTGACTTACTTGACTTGAATGCTTGGGACTGGCAATGCTGCACATTTAAAAAAAAAACAAACCCTGCCCTTTGTTCTTTCAGAATTGTGGATTTTGTGGTTTAAGATCTTAAAGTGGCTTAATTAGTGTAAATCAAACCACAGTTCTATTTAGACCCCTCTAAAATAATTTAAGATCTTACATCAGTTTATATTGCAGGCATGGGAGGCACCTGTGTTGCCTGAACTGTTCCCTTTCCCATAGAAGGATATATGCATATACACGTATGGAAGCCTGGAATACTAACAGATGCTAATCACCTTTTGACAAGCTTGATTATCAGTGCACAGTTTACTAATAATTATGGAAGCATTGAGGTTTGCAGATGAAACAGAACATTCTCCGTTCCACACTCTAAGGACAGACTGTTGTCTTTCAAGTGTACATGCTAATTTTTTCCAGGCCATTTGAATTTTCAGTTACTTTTTTTTTCCCTATAACATTTTGTAACTTTGGCAAAGAAAACATTTAAAAATATTCACTATTTTAAAAACAAATTCCCCAAGCATTTAATTTTTTTTGTCTCCCTTTTACATGAAATACCAATCACCAGGTTCTCCAGACTATTCTCTCACATGACCTGGTAATATCAGGGATATAGATCACTTCTCAGAATCGCATCAGCCACACTATCAGAGGCTCGTTCACCTGCGCATCTACCAATGTGATATATGCCATCATGTGCCAGCAATGCCCCTCTGCCATGTACATTGGCCAAACTGGACAGTCTCTACGTAAAAGAATAAATGGACACAAATCAGACGTCAAGAATTATAACATTAAAAAGCCAGTCGGAGAACACTTCAGTCTCTTTGGTCACTCGATTACAGACCTAAAAGTGGCAATTCTTCAACAAAAAAACTTCAAAAACAGACTCCAACAAGAGACTGCTGAATTGGAATTAATTTGCAAACTGGATACAATTAATTTAGGCTTGAATAAAGACTGGGAGTGGATGGGTCATTACACAAAGTAAAACTATTTCCCCTTGTTTATTTCCCCTCCTACTGTTCTTGTAAAGTGCTGGAAATGGCCCACCTTGATTATCACTACAAAAGGTAGCCCCCCCGCCCCGCTCACCTGCTGGTAATAGCTCACCTTTCCTGATCACTCTTGTTACAGTCTGTATGGTAACACCCACTGTTTCATGTTCTCTGTGTATATAAAATCTCCCCACTATATTTTCCACTGTATGCATCCGATGAAGTGAGCTGTAGCTCACGAAAACTTATGCTCTAATAAATTTGTTAGTCTCTAAGGTGCTACAAGTACTCCTTTTCTTTTCTCAGATTTTAAACTTAATTACAAAAATCACTTATTTTCATCTTTGTTCCTCATCACCTAATTGGTTAACTCCAAGAAAAGCCAACAGAAATTCTCATCCCTCAACTGATTCTGTTCTCTGACACTGTGTGGCTTAGCTGTGCACCCTGCTCCATGCTCCCCAGTTCTGTTTCTCACACACAAGCTAGTCATTCACTGATCCTGAAGAGGCAGGTTAATCAGTAGTGTTAAGGAGGCGGCGTTAGAGAACCAGGTGACATGGAGTACACTTGCTTCCTGCTCCCTACCCATCCTACTTGCTGGAGCACTCTACAGCTCATTGGCCCTGCCCCAGACCCTCTTTCTGTTTCTGTAGCTTCCCCAGCGGAGCACAGTATCTATATGTTCATGGTTCCTCCTTTGATCCCCACTGATGCATGTCCATGCACCCATTGTCCACAAAGTTCCACTTCTTCTGGCCAGTGGCCCACAGTCCCTTTCCCCCCACCCCCACTCTCTTCTGGTGTCCCTTCGCCATCAAATTCATCCCTGTTTCCAGCCTCTCTGTAATGCCCACCCTGAGCATATTTCCTAGCCCACTCCACCAGCTCCCTGTCATGATCCTCTTGTTCCCACCTGTGTATATTTCTGATCTGCTCCAGTTCTGAACGCCCCCATATCTCCAAGTTATACCCTAGTAGCTCTGATCCTACCCATCTCAGAATGTCATCCCTTAGTTGCATTGCTCCCTACATACATTCACCACTAAATATTCCCACTGCTGCTTCATCCTCATCACATTTCCCACCCATTTCTCCACAGCTGTAATTAGTTTCCAGACAGCTACTATCCCCTCATGCACAGCTTCCCTAACTCTCCCCCAGCTCCTCTATAAGAGCTCCCAACTCTCCCACAGATTGTTAAACCTTGATGTAAAGCTCTAGTTCCTACGTGTCCTTGTAGCCACCTCTTAGAGCTCTGGCAACACATCCATTCCAAATCCTTCAGCCCAACTGCCAGCACAGCTTCAGCGCCCTCTCTTCACAAATTTGATCTTACCCATCTCAAACCCTACCCTACCCCATAGATATCCTCTCCCCCCACTCACACAGCTCCTCATTCCATAGTGCCTTTCCACATCCATACCCATCTGTAAGTACCACACTCTCTCCCATGCTGTCCATGGCACACTACTCTGTGCTGAGGAATTGCTACAGACCATGGCAGAGGTTCCCCAATATAGAGGACTTGATAACTAAAGTTGGGACCTTCTTTGGGCAGAAATCTCACCAGTCCATGGCAGAGTTAACTCAGTTAACCTCTTTTCTATGACTGACTTTTTCTACTTTCTAGGGTCTCCTTTGGTGGCCCCAGCTACTTTCTGCCCTTCCCCCATAATATGTCGCTCCTTTCTCCCTCAATGTACAGCCACTCAGAGTGCCTGCATCTAATTCCTCAGAATTGCATTGAAATGCACAAGCTGAGCACCAGCCTCCACAGCAATAACACGTTACCGACAGATGAATTTTCAACTAAAAGCTTGTTGTGATGTTAACATATATGAGGTTAGACAAACTGAGGTTGTGTATTGGATTGTGATGGTGAGGCACTGGACATGGTCACTGTCCATATCTTTGTGGTGGGAGACAAAGGGAGTTTGTTGGGGACTTGAAGATATGAGAGTATTTGGTGGTTTTGACACTTGGTTTACTTTTCTTTCTTCTTTAAAATATCTAGGGAGTTAAATACAAAAACTACAAAAAGTAATTCTCTACTCTAGCCTTGCCTAGACTAAGATTTAAGGGTGTGGTATTACAACAAGCCAGCTAATGCATTGTAACCAATTAGACTGAAAGCAGGGGCTGTCTTTTTGTTCTGTGTTTTTGTGTAGTGCCTAGCACAGTGGAGTTCTGGTTCATGACTGGTACTCCTAGGTGCTACCACAATACAAACATAGTAGATTACGCATATTAGCAACCCCTCAGTTGCCAGCAAAAAGTTGCCATTATTTGGTACTTGCCAATAAGAGGAAGGCAAGTTTGTGGGGCTGCAGGCAGGGAAGGAAGCATTGGGACATGCCTTCCCTTGCTGCATCCCTGCAAACCTGCCTGTGGGCAGGGCAGCATTGGCGAGAGGTGTGTTGCAACTCCACAGGCTCTGACCACTCCCACTCTCCATGGAAAGCCCTGGTATCTGGGCTGCTGCCCTGCCCACAGTCTTCCCTCCCAGCCTGCAGTGCCGGGACTTCAGCAGAAGTTTCCCCGTTGGGTGGGGATACAGGTGCCCAGTCCCATCTCCTGTGCGGACCTTGAGTTCAAGCAGTTTGTGGGGCTGCAGTCAGGGAAGGAAGCATTAGAACATGCTGAACACTGGCTACAGCCCCCTCAAACCTGCCATGACCTTTCTTCCCTTAAAAAAAAAAATCACAATAAATGGCCTGTAATTGGTAAGATCCAAATCCCATTAACATTAAAACCAATGGGATGGGATTGGTTCTTGGCAAAATGTTGTTGTTCACTGGAAGTTGTTAGCATCAGGGTTGCATTAAGCGTCATCCACTGTAATAAATAATGTTTGCAAAGCCTACTCTAGATAAGGCAGTGTATACTTGTGCTAAACTCGTCAAGTTAAACTCTAGGTCTTTTTTCTTAACCAGTGTAGCATGTGTTGAAGGCTTGTCTAAACTAGACACATATGATGATCTCACTAACTGTAATGTATCTTTTTATCCTTTTAGTCCAGACTAGTCTGTTCTCAGCATAACTTTTGCGGCAAGGTCCTCTGTTTTATTACATCTGTTCTATCATTTCAATAAATCAGTGGAGTTACATCAGAATAAAACTCACGTAAGATAAAGGAGGTTCTGGCTCCAAATGTTCATGGGGGCCCAAAACTGTATCGTTAAGTGCTCAAAGGTTTGCACAAGAAGTGCAAAAGTTAAAGATGAATGCTGAAGTTTTACTCTGCCACCTCATGTATATTGTGCAATACTATTTAAGATTTAGTCATTAACTTAATCTTGGATAAACTTGTGTATAACTTGAAAAATAATCTGTTGTACTAATTGAGAAGTAATGGGTCACATTCTCATGTGGTATAAATTTCCATGTTTTTATTGAAAAACAATGGAGTTATACCAACATACATCAGTTGAGGATCTGGCCCAGTATGTGTTCACATAAGTAGCTGTTGTGGGACAAATTCTTCTCTAAGAGCAGCACTCTTATACATCTAGACTGATTCCATTAATTTCCATGGACATACTACAAATTCACACAAGTGTAACCAAAAGCAGAATATGGGCAAATCCGTGCAAATATGCTGGGGGCAGAGTTAACAGCAGTACTTTAATTTTGCAACCCTTAATATTTCATTAAATATATGCTTTTTACATTTTATTATAATATGTCTTTCTTTGAAAATATCAGATTGAATTGGCTACTTACATTCAGTACTTTTTTACATTGGTAAAGCACTGTGATTTTACTAATCACTCTTAAAATACACTGTTTGTTTTAATTTAGATTAATTTCAGTAGATTAAGTTGTAAATTGATAAGAAATTGCCTTTTTAATATTGCTTATATTCAGTTTGTAACACTTTTTTGTAGCTGATTAAGATTTACGAAATTCAATTTTGGAATTACAAAGCATATATGGGCTGCACTGAACTGCTCAAGGCAATTCATGCTAAATTTTCTAGAATACCAGCTACAGGCCTTGATAAATTACATTTTATGTGTTAATGTTCCCAAACACAAATCCGTAAAGTATCTGAGAGATTACCATAAACTACTGCACTTCTATTTTGAGACTTCATTTAGAATATATATCTACAAGGACGGTACTGTCAGTAATTGCATTATATGTTCCTTTTTTCTTTTGCAGTTCAGTTAAAATCTTTTTATATTAAGTGGTGAATCTCGAAGATTTTTCTAACATTACAAAGATACAAACCTGTTAGGATCTACTGTCCTCCATTCTAGTTCAAAGTAATCACAGCCCTTTGACCTACATAGAAGAGCCAGGCATGAATGATCTCGTCCCTCCATATTTTTTTCTTTTGCATTGTCACTAGCAACTTTTATACATCACAGTGTGATTGTGGCCTGTCATTCAAGGTTTTCAGGGTGAGGAGAGTCAGAATGAGCTAATCCATTATATCCATCATCATCTTTTCTCCTTAGAATTAGGAGCATGGTTATATAGGGTCATTCACCAAGATGCTACAGTAAAGTAGAACTGTGCTTTAAAATACATTCCAACCTCTCAGCTGACATTGCTATTTTATTCCTAATACCGAAAACATGATGCTGCATGCCCTACCTGCAAAGTACACACTGTTTTAACAATTGGATGAACCAAATCACTAATCACTCATCAGATGTATGTACACTCTAATCCTTCCTGTGCCACAGTATGTCATTTAGGGAACAAACATCATGCTATTTGCTGGAATGGCTACCTTGTTGTGTTTCTATACGTTAACTTTTTACAAGACTATGTTGTTGGCCTATCACTCAACCCCCAACCTGGAGGACCAGCGGACTGCTTTTTGTCTAGTCCCTAACCTTTGACCTCTCTGACTTTGGTGGTCCTACCAGTAGTCAAAACTCCTGCTATCGTAGCTCTCAGGGTCATTGGAACACATACACCTTCCTATCGCATCAAGGCACAGTCCCCAGGAAAGGATGTACAGTAACTGTAGCAGTTCAGAACCATAGGCTTGTAAGTCAATGTCATAACAATTTACATTCAAGTTAGTTTTCATAAGTTTCTTAACAAACATAAATAATGACTGTAAAGCTGAGGTAAATCAGAAAATAAATTGAATGATGGTTAGTATAATCCTGAATCCACTTTATATACAATTTTGCTGTTATTGCTGTGAAATTGTTCATCATTTTAGTCTAATAAAATGCCAGCACTCTGTATGTGACACCATTTATTTTTGATTATGAATCCTTGAAGTGTTAATCAGGGTGCTACATTTTTTTTCATTTACTTGTTGTTTTTCTCATTTGAGATATTGCCTGGCTAGACAACTTGTGAAAGTGAAGTAATTTTCATGAAAACAAACAGAATTCAGAGAGAAGCAAAATTATATTAAAGGACCAATCCTGCTCCCATTGAAGTCAGTTGAAACAGGATCGAGCCATAAATGTAGTTTAACAAAGGGCAATGTGCAGAATTTTAAATATAATTCTGTAAAGCATCACTGTCACAATTCAGTAATACTTAGAACATTAGTTCCTTCTAGTTTCAAAGTAATGTACATATTAATCATTATAACACTACTGTGAAGTAGATAAGTATTTCCGTTGTACAGACTGGGTGTCCATGGCAAAGACTTAAGTAATTTGACCAAATGAGTCATAGACAGAGCAGGATTAGAACTCGAGTTCTTTTTCCTAGATCCATGCTTCTGTAATAGATAAGGCTACGCTCTGCTTTTTACAAGTGGCTGCATGTAAAAAAGAAGTGGTTACTGCCGGTATAGTACTACTAAACATCATGTAGTAAAAGCAGTCAAGTTAAGTAGATTATTGATTACATTGATGTTTGGCTTCTGTAACCCCAACAGATAAAAAGAAAAATAACATTGGTGAGATTTGACAGGTCTGATAACTGGAAATGTTCAGCATGCCAGGAAAATGATGTTGAAGCCAAGAACCTACCTTTGTATGTCGTTTTTGTTCAGAAAAAACAGAATACTGTTTTTAAATGGGTGGTGCTCTTGTGTGAGTAATTACTAGAAAATGTATTGCAAGATAATATTGCTGCACTTTAATACACTTCAAGGGTGAAGTCAATGGTACAACTGCCATTAACTTTAATTGAACTGGGATTTCCCAATTTTATTCAGATGGAAAAGTTCTATTAGATTACTCAGTGAATTTCTCACAGTCTTGGGGTATTTTTGTGCTAAATGTGACAATGTTACTTAATTGGTTTAAGAAGTATTTTTGAAATGTCTGAACATCCCATTAAAATAGTTATCTCACTAGCACATTATCTATCTCTTATGTCAATTAATAGGGGGTGGACTTGGCCCCCAAAGTAGCTAGCTAGCTTCATAACAGCTATTGGTCCAGGGCACTGTGTGGAATTATTTGATTGAACCTTTACTTAGACCCATATTGAGATCTCCAGTTATGATTGCATAATGAACAGATTTAGTTTTTGTGATGCTAACTGTGCAGTTCTTCCTGCATGTTCTCTGTGCTGTCCTGTGACATTTTGTTGTATCAACCAGACAAGGTACTAACAAGCTTCAACAGGACTTTATTTTCAAAGTGGAAACCTCTTTACCAAGCTGCTGCTGCACCCTCTGTAGCTTTCTCCCAGCCTCTCAACTCCTCCCTCCTCCTCCCTGTTTCCTGTCCTTTCAGACTCCCAACAGCAGTGCTCCCAATTCTAATAATTACAAGCAACATCTAAACACCACACAATCATACTTTAGGGACAGTAGGGACATATCACAAAGCTGCAAGATTTTTCCTGATAGACCCATTCCTGAAAGTCAGCCAGTTAACCAAAAGAGAGATGTAAATGTTCAACATGCCCCAAAACAAAATGAAGTGCAGAGCCTAGAGATTGCAGTAAAATCTCAAATGTACAATGTAATATTTCTGCTGAGAAGGAAACCAGGTTTTTGTTGTCTCCACTTTTTACTTAAAAACAGACATTATAGCTAGGGTATCCACCCATATTCTTTTTGGATGGGGCTAAACATTCTTGAGAATTGCATGCTATACGAGAAGAGCTGATTTTCATAGGTGTCCACCTCCCGGCTACCTCTGCATCTGTCCATGGTTGAAGGTACATAAAGGGCAGTGTAGTTGGTGGCAGGTGGGGTGTGGGCCCACCCTACTCCACTGACCCAGGGCCCTAATAGTGGTGGAGTGGTCCGCCACTGGGTCAGCGGGAATCCCAACCGCAACACTCTGACTGTGCCTCAGGCAAAGCTGTAGCTGTAGGGTCGGCTATCCCTGGGCCACCTCCTCCCTGCCCCTCGGGTGTACCTGGGTCAGTGGGGTGTCCTCCAGCTCTTCTGGTTAGGTGGCCCACGGCAGTCCCGGCAGAACCGTGGCAGAAGCAAGTTCCCTGGTTGGCAGGGTGTTGCTGGGCTTCGCAGCCAGGAGCAAGAAGGATCCGTCTGCCTGCTTTGGTGTTCTAGCCTCAACTGAGTGGGAGGCCCTGCCTTGTATACTTCCTGTTACGGCGTACTTCCAGTGGGAGGGGTGAGGCAGGCCTGGCTCCGCCCGCTTGGACAAGGAAGGTGGTTTCTCCCTCTCTGGCTCAGAGGGAGGCCACACTGCCTCACTACAGGCAGTTTATATTTTTTTAAAGTGTTTTTACTAGTTATCGTACAAAGTCAGCCTAATGGGTGTGATGCCAGTTTCTACAACCTTGTTCTAGTTTGTGCTACAGAGCAGAAAACGCTTTCCACAGAATGCAACTTCAAGTGATTTTTTTTTTTTTGTAATGCATTCTTCTGAAAGCTTCTAACCCATTTAATATTTGACATAACAGAGCATGAAAACTTGTTCAGGACTTTTACCATGAATGCCATTTCAAATGATGGAAAATTTGTATTAGTCAGTTAGATACGTCTAATCAAGGACACAGTAAAACTTCCGTACAAAATAAATGATTTATATATGGTATATCATGTTGCATAAATTATGGGGACACCATTAGAAGCACTGTAATATACTGATATCCGTGATATAATCTCAATATAGTTTTACTACAAAAAGCAATTTAGATGTTGGCCTTCTGTTTGAGGCAGCCTGTAGGCCTTATCCTTTTACTTAAATCATTACATTAAATGTCAATGGTAATATCTCCTTGAACTTTTAATACATTTTGCATTTATTTTTGCTAAAATATCGCCAAAAATGTAAAGCTGGTGGAAATTGAGGTATTAATTAATCAGTGACACAAGGTAAATTAAAATACCAGGGAAGAAAAACGCTCAGAAGGTGGAAATGTTCAATTTTTTTTTTTGGGGGGGGGGGGGTGTTGTAATTTACCCACTTGTTTTATGCAATTTCATAGTGCTTCAGTAACTGAAAAGAGTTATGAAAGCTTTATTTTAAATGTGTGCTTTCCCAGTATTCAGAAAGTTCCTCATGCATCTTGTGCTCAGTTTTACCAGTAAAATACATGACTGGAATAAGGGTAGGTGCAGAATTACAGTACCCTCGGGTAAGCTGAGGGAGGTGGGAGGGATTGGTACAATCCTTCCTACAGTACTCTGGCATGCAGAAAAAGAAAGCATTATATGCCATCCCACAGGATGATGCAGTGTTAGGCCAACAGAGTGAAGGAATGAGTAGTGCGTGTCTTGTGGTTGGTATTCCTCTTCCTTGTCCTCTCTGTGTATCTAGAAGGGAGTAGTCACTGTGCTCTCCACAGCAGAGAGCATATGATTATGTCTGCTCCTTGGAAGGAGAGAAATGATCCATTAGTTTAGTGTTGTGCTTTCTAAGGTAGCTAGATCATGCTGATGTGTCTTACTGGTACATGCAAGATACCTGTAGCTCAAAATAGACTGAAATGGATGAGAACAGGAGTATTTTCCCTGTCTATTGCTGTGCCACTCACCCACCAATACTACCAAAAGCCATTTTTGTGCTGTGACCTGGTTTGAATCCTGATTTCAAGGATTCCAGGATGATGATATACAGAAGGCATTGGGATGAAGTTGCTGCCATTTTCCATAATAATATGGAATAAACCCGCATAGAGAAGGCAGTGGAGGAAAACAAATAATGAATGAGTTCCAGAGGTTATTAGATTCATCTCCTAATGAAGAGAGGATTGGAGGCTGTGGTGAAAATCAAGACATGAGATTTAAATTGCAATAAATCCAGGAAGATTGACTGTCCTTTTCATGTTCCTAATGTCTTATATTAATTTGGATGTTGAATGAAATGATTTCTGGAATCTAATTGGCTAAAATACCATAACTGTGTGGCTAAAATACAAAAAAATGGTTTATCTAGAAGTGTCTGATGTGGGGAAAGTAACTGATATTACTAGAGTCATTGATTTCATGTACACATTCTGTTACAGATATGCCACATGCTCAGATTAGGAAAACTGCCAGGACCCCAGAAAATATTATTTCATATTACACTAGATGATGCAGAAGATTGGTAATGGAAGATGTACCTCTAAATCACTGGTTCAAATCTGGCCCAAGTTGATTGGAGGCAAGCTTTGGTCACTAGCTTATGGCTTTCAGTGGCCTATACAGAATAATTACGTATTCTTTGTCATAGGTCACCAGGCCAATATAAAAGGCTGGCCCTTGAAATAAGTTATTGCAGCCTACTTTTTTGTGAGCAAGTGTTGCCTCTCAAAAATCATTATTGTGTTTGGCATTCAATGACCTCTTTGTGTCATTCTCAGAATTGAGACAAGCTATTTTCTTATGCCTGAAGGGTGGTCCTTCAGCGTCAACTCAAGGTAAGTACATTGGGAGAAAAAAAGAAACTGAGTGCTACAATCCAGCGTGAACCTAGTCTGTTGATAAATGGATGTTACATCTGTGTACTATTAGAGCACTAGGTTAATTTAAAAAGATGTATTTACACACTTATCTCAAGACAGCAGTTACAACCTGGGTGCAAGATAGTTGCTGGAGACAAGTTACAGAGTTAATGGTCTGAGGCATAGCAATTCCTCTCAGCCATCCTGCAGTCCCTTAGAAATGCCCTGCATCTCAGCTGTTACTGCTTAAATATTTGCACCTTTTTAATTTCAGATCATACAGCAGCTTAATGGCATAAGTAATTGAGCATTAATATATAATAATAATAATAATTAATAAAGTGCTAATAAAATATAAACAATTCCAGAACAATATGAAGGTGAGTTTCACACTAGAACATGAGAAGCAGCAGCAAATCAAAGTAATTAATTTTCATATTTGGAAATGCAATACAAATAAGAGCCAGATGTTTAGGGGAGTGGTTCCCTTTCTTTGCTCATCATCTCGCTGATCAATGGCCCAATTTAGAAATAATAAATTATGCCTCTGACATATTTTTAAAATGGATTGCTTAAACAGTGTGTGTTCAGCTTTTTTTTTTTTTGCTTTGCCTTTTTAGTACTGGAGTATACAACATACCTAAGGGATAAGCATGGAGCTGTAGATCAAATCACAAATGTAATATAAAAGCATCAAAACGTTCTGCCAGCATAAGCATCATATCAGTTAAAAATACCACATTAAAAGTGTATTAAGGCCTTGGCTTCTGCTCACAAATAAAGATTTAATCTTTAATATCTTGTCACAACAGGGCACAGTAAGGGAAACATTAGGGATTTTGTTCCTTTGTAACTAGAAACTGAACATCTCTCCTGTAGATGTCTATGTTTTTGCAAACATTTTGAATTCTGAATGTATTAAAACATTGTTTTCTGCACATGCTTAGTAATATTTCCTACAGATTCACTAAGTAAAAATACAAGACAGTTCCTCCCCTGTATTTACAATATAATCAAGATAAAAGAGTAGACATAACATAGTGGGAAGGCCAGAGAGAAACAAAATGCTAGTTTTTGGGGGAGGTTTTTTTGATTGCTTATGTTTCTCATGTGCTGTTTATTTATAAAGTACCATTGCTGTACAGTAAAAAAGGTCCCTGCTCTGCGGAGTTTATAATCTAAATTAGATTAAAAGGATAAACTGACAACAGAAAATAAATGGAAGAAGAGGAGACAATGAGAAAGGGAAAATGCTCTTGGGACAGCGCTTTTTGGAAAAACTTATAGATCACTTTTTATTTTGTGTTTATTGAAATAGCTTTGTTTCTGTTCGTTTGTTAGCTGGTATGATCAGGTGCAAGAGAAGGAGCAGAGAGTTCCAGAATTGAGATTAGTCACAGAAGGCTAATCAATGGAAGAGAAACTATGAGGAGCGGGAAGCACTTAAGCCCAGAGTCTGCCTGATCATTGCAGAGGTGTGAAGTAAAGAAGTCTTCCTTTCTCTCCTTATGTAGCGTCATAAACACTAGGTAGAATTACAGCCCACATGCTCTGGGGCTGCTCCATCCTTACAATCCTGGAGAAGAATAGTGCCCCAAAGGGGCAAGAAGAAGGTACGTGAGGCAGCGCCTTGGTCCTATCTACACATTATCCAACCATGTTAGGGTGGGGGGAATAAACTGCATCCACAAAGGGAATGTGATGGAAAATGCATAACCTCCGTTTGTCTTCTGGTGCTGGTACTATGGGCTGTGCCTTAATGCACAGGAGCAGACCGTTTCAGGCATACGAGGTAGTATGGAAAAGCTGTTGAGTTTGTGATTGAGTAAGAGATGATTAGATGTGTGTTTAAGGTGAGAAGAGTGAGCAGAGTGCAAAAGGGGTGAAGGAGGAAATGAACTCTGATACAGGACAAGTTAGAATGATTAAGAACCTTGAAGGTGAGGACAATGCATTTGAATTTGGTGCAGAATGACAGGGGAACAGAGATGACTGCAGGGAAAAGTGACATGGTTGGAGCAGTGGAAAAAGAAGATGACTTTAGCGGTTGTGTTTTGGATAGAGTGGGTAGATGTGTGCTGTTTCCTGATGTCAGGTATTGGAAAGTGGTGTTGGCAGATTCGAACAATGCCAGTTTGGCTGAGACTGAAATATAATAAAACACAGAACCATTTATCTAGATATTGGTAGTGATGTGAACATGGTCTTCCACCTGCTCTTAGCTTGCTTTGGATCATAGAATGATCTTCTGTACTCAGCTTGTTGTAGAATGCCCATTTGTGTGAGAGCTTACGGGAAAAATCATGGTAATGGGGTCATTTTCAATCATACATCTGACTACTTTTATTGGAACGGACATTGAATTGCAATATTCAGCAAGATCAGCTTGTTCCAGTTTGAAGCTGTACTTGTCTTTTACGGCCTTCACTTTAGAGAGTCTTACTTTGTATGGGATTTTCCACTTGCATGCAGCTGCAGAAGATGCCGTTACTTTCCATTTTAGTTTCAGAACAGTGTTTCCACTCTAAGAAGTTAACCCCTCCACCCTGCCCTGGAAACCGTAGTATTTTTGCGATGGGGACTGGTAAGTATTTCAAATTTGAAAAACTTAGAGGATATCCAAAAGGCAATGGAATATCTTTTTTAGTCACCAATCAGGAGGGAAAGGACTCATCTTGTGTTGATGAAAGCTAAATCTATAGACAAATGGCTGGTCCCATACCTTAGGTGAGCCATATAGACTCAGAGGCTTGTGACAATGCGCAAACATATTCCATTAGGAGGTCTGGATTCACAGCTTTCTAATGGAATTTTGATGGTGTTTCTACCTTTAGGTTGTAAGATGTGAGACCTTAAAACTGTCCTATATTGTTTGTCCTCGATCTTGGACCACTGTAATTTCTAAGGAGAATTCTGTCCACTGGAGGAAACGCATACATTTTTGTGGCATGTTTGGGTGTTTTTAATGTGCTGCCTGTTTGAAAGCTGTTCAGAGGTAGATAATGTTAAAAGTAGAAAGGGGCTTGAACCAGTACAAAAAATTCATCACTACCACCCTTGAATCTAGTTCTGGATTCAAACTCCCTGGGTTGGGCCCATCTCTAGCTGGAAATAGTCCCGGACAAAATGCATTAGTGGGCAGATTGCAGATGTATAAAATTAATTAATGTATTTTACACTATATTTACTATACTTTATACTTAAAGTATAAAAATTAATTGTTCATCCCTCTTTTCGGAGAAGACCAACGAGATATCATAGTTTGAAGGATTTGAGGACCACCCTCAAATCCTTGGGCCTCCATACCCTCACTACTCAGCAGAAGCATTTCAGGCCACAACCTCCTCTGCAGAACTGACAGGATTTCTCCTGGAGGAGAAATAGGAGAGGCAGGAGGAGACCACACCCTTCCTCGGGCCAGCGCTCTGACCAGTCCAAGCCATCTTCGGGCCAGAAGCAGGCCTTTTGAAGGTGTGCTTAATGACGATACACTAGCACCACCATTGGATTCACCCCACCTTACCTTCTCGTGCTGACTATCCCCTTTCTACCATTCGTGGGCCTGTATTACATCAGACCGCTGGGTACTCTGCACGGAAGAAAGGGGATACTCCCTCCAATTCTTGGCCCTCCCATCCTTCCATCCCCCTTCCCTGTCCCTCTTCAGGGATCCTTCTCATGAGCAATTCCTCATACAGGAATTCTTCATTTGCTCCTATCTCTGGGGGCAGTGGAAGAGGTTCCTCAGCAGCTGACGGGCAAGGTGTTCTATTCCCCGTATTTCCTAATACCGAAAGCCAAAGGTGGCCTCAAGCCCATCCTAGACCTACGAGATCTCAACAGGTTCATGAAAAAGCTGAAGTTTCGCATGGTCTGATTGGCCTCCATCAACCCTTCCTTGGATCCAGGGGACTGGTATGCCGCCCTCGACTTGAAGGACGCTTACTTTTACATTGCAGTCACACCAGAAGATACCTCAGGTTTGTGGTGGACCACAATCACTACCGGTTCAGTCTTCCCTTTCGGCCTCTCTGTGGCCCCTTGAATATTTACCAAGTGTATGGCAGTCGTGGCTGCATTCCTGCGCAGGTGGCAGGTAGAGGTGTTTCCGTAGTCAACGACTGGCTGATTAAGAGCTGCTCCAGGGCGCAAGTGGAGGCGCAAGTCAGCTTCTTAAGAGCATTGTTTGATGAATTGGGCCTTCTCCTGAACTTGGGGAAATCGACTCTGTTACCTGTTCAATGGATAGAATTTATAGGGGTGGTACTGGACTCCACGCAGGCCAGGCCGTACCTCCCGGAAGTTTTCAGGCCCTAGGCAATATCGTTCGAAGTCTCAGGCAGTTCCCTACCACCACAGCAAGGAATTGCCTGAAGCTTCTGGGGCATATGGCCGCTTGTACCTAAGTAGTGCAGCATGCCAGGCTGAGACTCTGGCCGCTCCAAGCATGGCTAGCCTCGGTGTATTGGCCGGTTTGGGACAATTTGGAAAGGGTCATCACTCTGTCTCGCCAGGTCCTTGACTCCCTCCTGTGGTGGCTCCACCCACAAGTAGTGTATGCGGGGGTTCCATTCACCAGATTGCAGCCATCCCTCTTGCTGGTGACGGATGCATCAGCCTTGGGGTGGGGTGCACATCTGGGAGACTCAGGTCATAAGGTCTCTGGTCTCAGGCGAAACTTGCTCTCCACATCAATGTCAGAGAGCTGAGAGCGGTCCGCCTAGCATGCTCGACCTTCTGAGTCCACCTGGCAGGGAAATGTGTATTGGTTATGATGGACAACACCACAACGATGTTTTTTATAAACTAACAGGGGGTACATGCTCCTCTCCCCTTTGCCAGGAAGCCCTCATACTGTGGGACTTCTGTGTAGCTCATTCGATACACCTGGAAGCATCATACCTCCCCGGAGTACAGAATGAGTTGGCAGATTATCTCAGCAGGTTGTTCCACAGCTACGAGTGGTCCCTGTGACCAAACATCACGAACTTCATCTTCCAACTGTGGGGGTTTCCCCAGACAGACCTGTTTGCCACACGACAAATCAGGAAGTGCCAGCAGCTTTGCTCCTCTCTGAATCACAGCCTGGGCTCCATCACTGATACATTTCTCCCTTGGGAGGGCCATCTCCTCTATGCGTTCCCTCCCATCCCTCTCATTTACAAGGTGCTCCTCAAAGTTCGGAGAGACGAGGCCTCAGTGATATTGATCGCTTCAGCCTGGCCCCGTCAACACTGGTACATATCTCTCTTCGACATGTCCGTGGAAGCCCCAATCACCTTGCCCATAGGCACCAACTCCGTGGGTGCTCTGGGGCTGGAATACCCATGGGGGAAAAAATGGTGGGTGCTGAGCACCCACCGGCAGCTCCCCTGCCCTCCCCAACACATCCCACTGCCAGCAAGCCCTGCAGATCTGCGCCTCCCCCAGCACCTCCTGCCCTCCACAATCAGCTGTTTCATGGTGTGCAGGCAGGAGGCTCTGGGGGGAGTGGAGAGGAGTGAGGACACGGTGCACACAGGGGAGGGGGCAGGAAGAGGTGGGGTGGGAATGGAGTGGGGGCAGGAAGAGGTGGGGTGAGGGTGGGGTCCTGGGGGAAGGGATGAAGTGGGGGCGGAGGCTGGGGCAGACCCGGGGGTTGAGCACACCTGACACTTTGGAAAGTCATGCCTGTGACCTTGCCACTCTTCCTGGACTTATTAACTCAGAATCATGGCTGTCTCCAAACCTCGAGTCTTTGCACCTTACGGCATGGAAGCTCCATGGCTGAACCTGATGGAGCTTGCTTGTTCGGACCCAGTCAGACAAGTCCTCCTTGGCGGTAGGAAACCTTCCATCAGGACTACATACCTGGCCAAGTAGAAGAGATTTTCAGTCTGGTCGCCGCAACACGTCAGTCTCCAACGTTCGTGTCCATACCCCTCATACTGGACTACCTTTTCCAACTTAAGCAGCAGGGGCTGTCCATGTCATCAGTAAAGGTTCACTTGGCTGTCATTTCTGCCTTCCATCCAGCAACAGAGGGATGGTCAGTCTTTGCCAACCCTATGGTGAGTAGTTTCCTGAAAGGGCTTGACAGGCTATATCCGCAGGTCTGACAGCTGATCCCAGCCTGGGACCTCAATCTGGCCCTTTCCAGACTAATGGGGCCACCTTTCGAACTGCTGGCGACATGTTCTCTGTTGTACTCTCATACAACTGGCGTTTCTCGTAGCAATAACATCAGTCAGGAGGGTATCTGAGCTCAAGGCCTTAACTTCAGAGCCTCCTTACACCGTGTTCTAGAAGGACAAGGTTCAGCTCAGGCCACATCCAGCTTTCTTCCCTAAGGTCATCTCCCAGTTTCACATCAACAAGGACCTATTTCTCCCAGTTTTCTACCCTAAATTGCACTCAAGCAGCAGGGAGCAGAAATGTCACTTGTTGGACATTCACCGGACATTGGCTTTTTACATTGAGTGAACAAAACCATTCCGGCAGTCCATCAAGCTGTTTGTTGCCATAGCTGACAGGATGAAAGGGCTTCCAGTCTCCTCCCAAAGGATTTTGTCATGGATCATGTCCTGTATCCGGGAATTCTACAGCCTGGCGAAGGTACCTGCCCCTCCGCTCACAATGCACTCCACCAGGGCACTAACCTTCTCGTAATTGTTGTTCTTCGAGATGTGTTGCTCATGTCCATTCCAATACCCACGCTCCGACCCTCTGTTGGGTAGCCGTCAAGAAGGAACTGAGGGGGTGGCAAGTCAGCAGGACCCTATATTGAACGCCATGATTGTGTGACCCCAGGGGGTGCTCAGGGGAAAAATCTTCCGACTGTCATGGACGTGGCATGCACATACCTAATTGGAATAGATGTGAGCAACGCATCTCGAAGAACAAGAGTTACGAGAAGGTTAGTAACAGTGTTTTACTCCCTGGGAGGATGGGAGTTTGGGCTGGTAAAACCAGAGGTGGCAGGGGAGAGCCAGAAGGTAGAGCTGAGAAGCAGGAGGGAGCTCAGGGGAAGAGCAACATGGTCTGGGAGAAAGCAGGCCACCATTGCTAGAGATAGGGTCCCTGGACTGGAACCCAGAGTGGAGAGTGGGTCTGGGTTCCCCTACCAGCCACAGGAGGAGTGGCACGGTCAGGGCAGTGAATGGAAGACTGCCATTTTTGCGGCAGTGAGGGACTTTGATACCTTGGAAAGGGTGGACTATAATGACCTGGCCAGAAGACTGAGTCCTGAAGAAGGAGCACCCCAAGACCAAGAGGAAGAGAGAGAGAGACCATGGGGCAAGGAACTGATGTAAGGGGTCATCAGACTTGGAACCAGCTAATCCCCAGAGCAACTAGGAGGAGGCTTTCAGCAGTGAATGGACCCCGTAACATGCACCAAAAGCTAAAATGGGGTGCTAAATGTGTTGTATAATAAACAATAGTGACTGAATATGAGGAAGCTCTTTCAAATTATTTAGGTTCTGTTGGAAGAATTTCTGCAAGCAAGCAGTGCATTTATCCCTGGTATGTTGGAATGTATGCTTCTCCAAAATGTAACTTAATTACATCTAGCCTCCAGTTCAATCAATCTCATCTCCACCCACTTTGTCTCTTCTTCTCCTGGTTGTGTGGATAGGTGAAAGGAACTGTCATTCCCATAGGCACTGACTTCGTGGGTGCTCCAGCCCCAGAGCAAAAATAGCCCCTTGGAAAAAAATATTGGGTGCTCAGCACCCATCAGCCGCCCACCAATCAGCTGTTTGGCGGTCCCTGCCGATCAGCTTCGTTCCCTCCCCTGCCTGCTGCCAATCAGCTGTTTAATGGGCGGGAGGTGCTGGGGGAAGGGGGAGGAGCAGGAAGAGGTGGAGCGAGGGTGGGGTATACTTGGGGGGAGGGCGCAGAGCAGGGGCGGGAAGAAGCAGGGCATGGCGCACCCCCAGGGAAAGCTTAAAGTCGGAGCCTGTGGTCATTCCTGTTGCCTCTCCTTGGCCCTGCCTCCCAACACCTGAGGAATTTCCAGGAATGCTAGCTGGGAGACGACTCCTCTGCCTTGCCTCTCACAGAGGAGGGATACAATAGCTGCTTTGGGGTTGGGTGCCACACAATGGTAGTTTTCCCTCTCTCCACCTGACAGAGCAAATTCAGCTCAGATAAAGCATCAATCAAAAGGCTTTTTCAGTAGAGCAGGAGTACCGGACTGTAAGAAGTATCACTGCAGCAGACTGCAGGCAGGCTTGTACTGCTCAGGATTAGGGTTGAGCTTTTGAAGGCTTTATACTTGCTCAGTGGCATTTCTCTGTTTGTCTATATGTCAGAATGCTACATCTGATCAATTCCAAAATTTCAGGGAATGTTCTAGATATCAATGGCCAGAGCCCTATTGACTTTGAGGAAAAATCCGAAAACCAAAAGGGGAAAAATGGGGAACGTCTGGGACCCCTGCTGTCTAAGATACAACCGCATTTGCTCCAATCCTCAGACAGAGACAAACACCTACAAGATCTCTATCAAGCATTCTTAAAACTACAATACCCACCTGCTGAAGTGAAAAAACAGATTGACAGAGCCAGAAGAGTACTCAGAAGTCACCTACTACAGGACAGGCCCAACAAAGAAAATAACAGAACGCCACTAGCTGTCACCTTCAGTCCCCAACTAAAACCTCTCCAGTGCATCATCAAAGATTTACAACCTGTCCTGAAAAATGATCCCTCACTCTCACAGATCTTGGGAGACAGACCAGTCCTCGCTTACAGACAGCCCCCCAACCTGAAGCAAATACTCTCCATCAACCACACACCACACAACAAAAACACTAACCCAGGAACCTATCCTTGCAACAAATCCCGATGCCAACTCTGTCCACATATTTATTCAAGTGACACCATCATAGGACCGAATCACATTAGCCACGCCATCAGGGGCTCGTTCACGTGCACATCTACCAATGTGATATATGCCATCATGTGCCAGCAATGCCCCTCTGCCATGTACATTGGTCAAACCGGACAGTCTCTACGCAAAAGAATAAATGGACACAAATCTGACATCAGGAATCATAACATTCAAAAACCGGTAGGAGAACACTTCAACCTCTCTGGCCACTCAGTAAAAGATTAAGGGTGGCAATTTAGCAACAGAAAAGCTTCAAAAACAGACTCCAATGAGAAACTGCTGAGCTTGAATTAATATGCAGACTAGATACCATTAACTTGGGTTTGAATAGAGACTGGGAGTGCCTGGGTCATTACACATATTGAATCTATTTCCTTAAGTTAAGTATCCTTCTTGTCAACTGTCTAAATGGACCATCCTGATTACCACTACAAAAGTTTTTTTCTCCTGCTGATAATATCTTACCTTAACTAATTTATCCTCTCACAGTTTGTATGGTAACTTCCAACGTGTGTGTGTGTGTGTATGTATATGTGTATAATCTTCTTACTATATGTTCCATTCTGTGCATCCGATGAAGTGGGCTGTAGCCCACGAAAGCTTATGCTCTAATAAATTTGTTAGTCTCTAAGGTGTGTGGCGGGGTCGGGCCAGATGGCTACAGGAGAGTAATAGAAGGCAGCGAGGATACCAGATCACTGTTCTCAGGGCCAAGCTTCCCGCAGGGCTGTCCTCTCAAAGGCCAGGAGGTATGCCTCTAAATCATCCTCCCGCGTCATTTTCTGCAGCCAGTTGCTGGCCCGTATGATCTGTGTCCCATCATGGCCGCGGTTCAGCTCTGTAAGGGCCTTTACCTGGTTTACCAGTTCCCACAACATAGCCCGGTCTTGAGCAGCCTGGTCCATCAGCAGGCTATTAGTCTCTTGCTGCAGCTGCACTGCCTCCTGTTGGGCGGCTGCCTGGACACGGGTAGCCTCCTGCTGGGCAGCCGTGGCTTGTATCAGTGCACGCACTACCTCCTCCATTGTGGTGAAAAAAAAATAAAAATAGACCCTCTCCCCTTTTAATCTTTCTACGCTGTCTGGGAGTGGAGAACAAATCTGGGGATATTTCAGAGAAGGTTGGGGGTTTACAGTCTACTGTGGATGCCTCCCTACTTTCAGGGCTTCTCCCTTTCTCCAATTCCCCTACCGGGAGTCAGTCTCCACACCCTGGAAAGTCCCTCCCTATGAGCACCGGGTATGGAAGTTTAGGGACTACACCTGCTGCTACCTCAGTAGTGTTCCCCTGAATCTTGATTTTTACTGGGATGGTGGGGTACTATCGACAATTTATTCCCCATTTTGCTACCAGAGTGAGTCCCCTGACAGACCTGATAAAAGCCCAGTGTCCAGACATGGTGAAGTGGACAGATGCCGCAGAGAAAGCATTCATGGATCTACAGACAGCCCTCTGCAGTAACCCCGTGTTTATAGCCCCAGACTTCAACAAAGAATTCATTTTACAAACAGATGCATCTGAAGTAGGATTGGGAGCTGTCCTATCGCAGATGGTCGGAGATGAAGAACACCCAATCCTCTACCTCAGCAGGAAACTCCTCCTGAGAGAGCAGAAGTATGCCGTGGTTGAAAGAGAGTGTCTAGCTGTGAAATGGGCTATGGAAACACTACATTATTACCTTCTGGGATGACGGTTTACCCTTGTGACCGACCATGCACCCCTCCAGTGGATGCAATGAAATAAAGAGAAGAATGCTAGGGTGACCAGATGGTTCCTGTCCCTTCAACCTTTCCAATTCACCATACAACACCTGGCTGGAAGCCACCATAGCAATGCAGATGGCTTGTCACTAGTACACTGCCTGATGTCCCAAGTTGCCCAACCCTGTAGTGTTGAGCAGGGGCGGGATATGTGACGGGGTTGGGCCAGAGGGCTACAGGAGAGTAATAGAAGGCAGATATATTAGCCCCAGGTTAAGTAGGTCCCTTTTCCCTGGGTAAGGTAACAAGGAAGGTTCCAGAACAATCAGGAACTTTCTGGAGACAATTAAGACAGACAGGCTGATTAGAACACCTACAGCCAATCAAGAAGCTGCTAGAATCAATTAAGGCAGGCTAATCAGGGCACCTGGGTTTAAAAAGGATTTCACTTCAGTTTGTGGCATGTGTGTGTGGGGCTGAGAGCAAGAACGGATGGCCAGGATCCCCTGGGGGACTAACTTGAAGGGGAAAGGAGTCCAGGAGAGCTGGGTGTATTTCAAGGAATCCCTGTTGAGGTTACAGGGACAAACCATCCCAATGAGTCGAAAGAATAGTAAATATGGCAGGCGACCAGCTTGGCTTAATGGTGAAATCCTAGCGGATCTTAAACATAAAAAAGAAGCTTACAAGAAGTGTAAGGTTGGACATATGACCAGGGAAGAGTATAAAAATATTGCTCGGGCATGTAGGAATGAAATCAGGAGGGCCAAATCGCACCTGGAGCTGCAGCTAGCGAGAGATGTCAAGAGTAACATGAAGGGTTTTTTCAGGTATGTTGGCAACAAGAAGAAAGCCAAGGAAAGTGTGGGCCCCTTACTGAATGAGGGAGGCAACCTAGTGACAGAGGATGTGGAAAAAGCTAATGTACTCAATGCTTTTTTTGCCTCTGTTTTCACTAACAAGGTCAGCTCCCAGACTGCTGCACTGGGCATCACAAAATGGGGAAGAGATGGCCAGCCCTCTGTGGAGATAGAGGTGATTAGGGACTATTTAGAAAAGCTGGCCGTGCACAAGTCCATGGGGCCGGACAAGTTGCATCCGAGAGTGCTGAAGGAATTGGCGGCTGTGATTGCAGAGCCATTGGCCATTATCTTTGAAAACTCGTGGCGAACCGGGGAAGTCCCGGATGACTGGAAAAAGGCTAATGTAGTGCCAATCTTTAAAAAAGGGAAGAAGGAGGATCCTGGGAACTATAGGCCAGTCAGCCTCACCTCAGTCCCTGGAAAAATCATGGAGCAGGTCCTCAAAGAATCAATCCTGAAGCACTTGCATGAGAGGAAAGTGATCAGGAACACTCAGCATGGATTCACCAAGGGAAGGTCATGCCTGACTAATCTAATCGCCTTTTATGATGAGATTACTGGTTCTGTGGATGAAGGGAAAGCAGTGGATGTATTGTTTCTTGACTTTAGCAAAGCTTTTGACACGGTCTCCCACAGTATTCTTGTCAGCAAGTTAAGGAAGTATGGGCTGGATGAATGCACTATAAGGTGGGTAGAAAGCTGGCTAGATTGTCAGGCTCAACGGGTAGTGATCAATGGCTCCATGTCTAGTTGGCAGCCGGTATCAGGTGGAGTGCTCCAAGGGTCGGTCCTGGGGCTGGTTTTGTTCAATATCTTCATAAATGATCTGGAGGATGGTGTGGATTGCACTCTCTCAGCAAATTTGCAGATGATACTAAACTGGGAGGAGTGGTAGATACGCTGGAGGGGAGGGATAGGATACAGAAGGACCTAGACAAATTGGAGGATTGGGCCAAAAGAAATCTGATGAGGTTCAATAAGGATAAGTGCAGGGTCCTGCACTTAGGATGGAAGAATCCAATGCACCGCTACAGACTAGGGACCGAATGGCTAGGCAGCAGTTCTGCGGAAAAGGACCTAGGGGTGACAGTGGACGAGAAGCTGGATATGAGTCAGCAGTGTGCCCTTGTTGCCAAGAAGGCCAATGGCATTTTGGGATGTATAAGTAGGGGCATAGTGAGCAGATCGAGGGACGTGATCGTCCCCCTCTATTCGACATTGGTGAGGCCTCATCTGGAGTACTGTGTCCAGTTTTGGGCCCCACACTACAAGAAGGATGTGGATAAATTGGAGAGAGTCCAGCGAAGGGCAACAAAAATGATTAGGGGACTGGAACACATGACTTATGAGGAGAGGCTGAGGGAGCTGGGATTGTTTAGCCTTCAGAAGAGAAGAATGAGGGGGGATTTGATAGCTGCTTTCAACTACCTGAAAGGGGGTTCCAAAGAGGATGGCTCTAGACTGTTCTCAATGGTAGCAGATGACAGAACGAGGAGTAATGGTCTCAAGTTGCAGTGTGGGAGGTTTAGATTGGATATTAGGAAAAACTTTTTCACTAAGACGGTGGTGAAACACTGGAATGCGTTACCTAGGGAGGTGGTAGAATCTCCTTCCTTAGAGGTTATTAAGGTCAGGCTTGACAAAGCCCTGGCTGGGATGATTTAATTGGGAATTGGTCCTGCTTCGAGCAGGGGGTTGGACTAGATGACCTTCAGGGGTCCCTTCTAACCCTGATATTCTATGATTCTATGTCCATATTACATAAGGGAAAAATTGAGGCACAGATAGGTTAAGTGACTTGCTCAAGGTTTCTCATGCAATTTGTGGCAGAGCCAGGAACATAACCCAGATTTTCTTATACAGGGAGAGAAAAGAGCCTCTCAGGTTGGGAAGGGTTCACAGAGGTGACCTGTGGTGTTTATACAAATGTTATTGTTCTCCGATTTCTTAGTAAGATTTATATTTCCAATTTTCAAATAGTATATCAATGAGCACTGACTCCAGGCCAATGGGGGCTGCAGGAAGGGTAGCCAGCACGTTCCTTTGCCCATGCCGCTTCCCGCAGCCCCCACTGGCCGAGAACGGTGAACCGTGGCCACTGGGAGCTGTGATTGGCCGAACCTGTGGACGTGGCAGGTAAACAAACTGGCCCGACACACCAGGGGCTTTCCCTGAACAAGCGACACCCCTAGTTTGGGAACCTCTGGTGTAGATAATATGGCTGAGAAGCATTTTCTCATTCAAAGTAATCTGTAGTGCCAGATTCTCACAGCCATATATGTTGCTCCTTGGTAATACTGCTTTTGCCATTGCTGGGGTTTGCCTTCAAAGCTTCCATTATCTCATGAGATCCCGTACTTGCTACTGTCAGCATAACATAATTGTATCTACCGTAGAACCTAAGGGTTATGAACACCAGAGTTACGAACTGACCAGTCAACCACACACCTAATATTGAACAGGAAGCATGCAATCAGGTAGCAGCAGAGACACCCCCCTCCCCCGCAAAAAAAAAAAAAAAAAAAAGCCAATATAGTACAGTTCTGTGTTAAACATCACCTGTTAAAAAAATAGTAAGGGGAAAATTAAAGAAAAGATTTGACAAAGTAAGGAAACTTTCTGCGCTTGATTCATTTCAATTAAGATGTTAAAAGCAGCATATTTCTTCTGCATAGTAATGTTTCAAAGGTGTATTAAGTCAATGTTCAGTTGTAAAGTTTTGAAAGAACCACACAACATTTTGTTCAGAGTTACAAACAACCACCATTCCTGAGGTGTTTGTAACTCTGAGGTTCTACTGTATTGTGTTGACTCTGACTAAAGCTCCAGGACTGAGCTTAGGTATGGCTCAGGTACTCCAGTATTCTGTTGTTATTGGACCATTATAAGACTGATTTGTGATGGTGCTGCTTCTAATGTTTCTAGCCCTGCCCCAGAAGAAGTCACACAGGTCCTGGGAAGTCACAGAATCCGTGATCAGCGTGACAGAATTGTAGCCTTAATTATTACTGCTGCCTGTTGGCTTTAATTGTGTATTACACAGGTGATAATGGGCCACATTTTATGTTGATTGTTTGTTGTCTAAGCTAAACTCTCCAGGCATTTATACTAGGCTTAACACCATTATATTTGAGTTATGCCCTTTTGCAGATGCGTCTTTCTTCTGCAAAAAATGTGTGCCCATTTTTCCCCAGCTTGCATTTGTTTTTTCCTCTTTTTCCAGAATTTTTGTGTTAAATTAAATTATCTTCACAATGACTCTTCTTTATCATCCCCTTGCTCTCCTCCTAACTTTATTTTTCTTTCTCTCTTCCCCCCCGCCCTTTTTTTTTGCGGTTTGAGGAGAAATTCATGCAATATATCATAGATTTAAATCTTGGCATTTATACATGTAGCTACTTGATTGTGGGTTCAAATCAGTTAGCTGTGTAATTGCTAAGATGTGCGCCTGGGCCTCTGCCTTGATCAGAATTTTATTGATATCTTGGATTCCGGGGAGATTTTGAGGAATGCAGGTCTTATGAAAATAAACACTTCTCCCCAGGTCTTCCTGTTTAGCTGCTGCTTACCTCCAGTTCCCCCTAATAACTGCAGTTTCTTACTTTGCCCTGCTCTACACTAGGACTTTAGGTCGAATTTAGCAGCGTTAAATCGATGTAAACCTGCACCCGTCCACACAATGAAGCCCTTTATTTCGACTTAAAGGGCTCTTAAAATCGATTTCCTTACTCCACCCCTGACAAGTGGATTAGCGCTTAAATCGACCTTGCCGGGTTGAATTTGGGGTACTGTGGACACAATTCGATGGTATTGGCCTCCGGGAGCTATCCCAGAGTGCTCCATTGTGACCGCTCTGGACAGCACTCTCAACTCAGATGCACTGGCCAGGTAGACAGGAAAAGAACCGTGAACTTTTGAATCTCATTTCCTGTTTGGCCAGCGTGGCAAGCTGCAGGTGACCATGCAGAGCTCATCAGCAGAGGTGACCATGATGGAGTCCCAGAATCGCAAAAGAGCTCCAGCATGGACCGAACAGGAGGTATGGGATCTGATCGCTGTTTGGGCAGAGGAATCCGTGCTATCAGAACTCCGTTCCAGTTTTCGAAATGCCAAAACCTTTGTCAAAATCTCCCAGGGCATGAAGGACAGAGGGCATAACAGGGACCCGAAGCAGTGCCGCGTGAAACTGAAGGAGCTGAGGCAAGCCTACCAGAAAACCAGAGAGGCGAATGGCCGCTCTGGGTCAGAGCCCCAAACATGCCGCTTCTATGATGAGCTGCATGCCATTTTAGGGGGTTCAGCCACCACTACCCCAGCCGTGTTGTTTGACTCCTTCAATGGAGATGGAGGCAACACGGAAGAAGGTTTTGGGGACGAAGAAGATGATGATGATGATGATGAGGTTGTAGATAGCTCACAGCTAGCAAGCGGAGAAACCGGTTTTCCCGACAGCCAGGAACTGTTTCTCACCCTGGACCTGGAGCCAGTACCCCCCGAACCCACCCAAGGCTGCCTCCTGAACCCAGCAGGCGGAGAAGGGACCTCTGGTGAGTGTACCTTTTAAAATACTACACATGGTTTAAAAGCAAGCATGTGAAAGGACTACTTTGCCCTGGCATTCGTGGTTCTCCTAGATGTACTCCTAAAGCCTTTGGAAAAGGTTTCTGGGGAGGGCAGCCTTATTGCGTCCTTCATGGTAGGACACTTTACCACTCCAGGCCAGTAACACGTACTCGGGAATCCTTGTAGAACAAAGCATTGCAGTGTATGTTTGCTGGCATTCAAACAATATTCGTTCTTTATCTCTCTGTGTTATCCTCAGGAGAGTGAGATATAATTCATGGTCACCATGTTTGAAATAGAATGCTTTTCTTCAGGGGACACTCAGAGGAGCCCATTCCTGCTGGGCTGTTTGCCTGTGGCTAAACAGAAATGTTCCCCGCTGTTAGCCACAGGTAGGGGGGAAGGTTGAGGGGGTAGCCACGCGGTGGGGGGAGGCAAAATGCGACCTTGTAACGAAAGCACATGTGCTATGTATGTAATGTTAACAGCAAGGATTACCGTGAAAGAGTGTAGCCACTGTTTTATAAAATGTGTCTTTTTAAATACTGCTGTCCCTTTTTTTTTCTCCACCAGCTGCATGTGTTTCAATGATGACAGAATCTTCTCCTTCCCAAAGGCTAGTGAAGCTTAGAAAGAAAAAAAAACGCACTTGCGATGAAATGTTTTCTGAGCTCATGCTGTCCTCCCACACTGACAGAGCACAGACGAATGCATGGAGACAGACAATGTCAGAGTGCAGAAAAGCACAAAATGACCGGGAGGAGAGGTGGCAGGCTGAAGAGAGTAAGTGGCGGGCTGAAGAGAGTAAGTGGCGGGCTGAAGACAGGGCTGAAGCTCAAATGTGGCGGCAGCGTGATGAGAGGAGGCAGGATTCAATGCTGAGGCTGCTGCAGGACCAAACCAGAATGCTCCAGTGTATGGTTGAGCTGCAGCAAAGGCAGCTGGAGCACAGACTGCCACTGCTGCCCCTCTGTAACCAACCGCCCTCCTCCCCAAGTTCCATAGCCTCCACACTCAGACGCCCAAGAACGCGGTGGGGGGGCCTCCGGCCAACCAGCCACTCCACCACAGAGGATTGCCCAAAAAAAAGAAGGCTGTCATTCAATAAATTTTAAAGTTGTAAACTTTTAAAGTGCTGTGCTTAAAGTGCTGTGTGGCATTTTCCTTCCCTCCTCCACCACCCCTCCTGGGCTACCTTGGTAGTCATCCCCCTATTTGTGTGATGAATGAATAAAGAATGCATGAATGTGAAGCAACAATGACTTTATTGCCTCTGCAAGCGGTGATTGAAGGGAGGAGGGGCGGGTGGTTAGCTTACAGGGAAGTAGAGTGAACCAAGGGGCGGGGGGGTTCATCAAGGAGAAACAAACAGAACTTTCACACCGTAGCCTGGCCAGTCATGAAACTGGTTTTCAAAGCTTCTCTGATGCGTACCACGCCCTCCTGTGCTCTTCTAACCGCCCTGGTGTCTGGCTGCGCGTAACCAGCAGCCAGGCGATTTGCCTCAACCTCCCACCCCGCCATAAACGTCTCCCCCTTACTCTCACAGATATTGTGGAGCACACAGCAAGCAGTAATAACAGTGGGAATATTGGTTTAGCTGAGGTCTAAGCGAGTCAGTAAACTGCGCCAGCGCGCCTTTAAACGTCCAAATGCACATTCTACCACCATTCTGCACTTGCTCAGCCTGTAGCTGAACAGTTCCTGACTACTGTCCAGGCTGCCTGTGTACGGCTTCATGAGCCATGGTATTAAGGGGTAGGCTGGGTCCCCAAGGATACATATAGGCATTTCAACATCCCCAACAGTTATTTTCTGGTCTGGGAATAAAGTCCCTTCCTGCAGCTTTTGAAACAGACCAGAGTTCCTGAAGATGCGAGCGTCATGCACCTTTCCCGGCCATCCCATGTTGATGTTGGTGAAACGTCCCTTGTGATCCACCAGAGCTTGCAGCACTATCGAAAAGTACCACTTGCGGTTTATGTACTCGGCGGCTTGGTGCTCCAGTGCCAAGATAGGGATATGGGTTCCGTCTATGGCCCCACCACAGTTAGGGAATCCCATTGCAGCAAAGCCATCCACTCTGACCTGCACATTTCCCAGGGTCACTACCCTTGATATCAGCAGATCTTTGATTGCGTGGGCTACTTGCATCACAGCAGCCCCCATAGTAGATTTGCCCACTCCAAATTGATTCCCAACTGACCAGTCGCTGTCTGGCGTTGCAAGCTTCTACAGGGCTATCACCACTCACTTCTCAACTGTGAGGGTTGCTCTCATCTTGGTATTCATGCGCCTTAGGGCAGGGGAAAGCAAATCACAAAGTTCCATGAAAGTGCCCTTCCGCATGCGAAAGTTTCGCAGCCACTGGGAATCGTCCCAGACCTGCAACACTATGCGGTCCCACCAGTCTGGGCTTGTTTCCCGAGCCCAGAATCGGCGTTCCACAGCATGAACCTGCCCCATTAGCACCATGATGCATGCATTGGCAGGGCCCATGCTTTCAGAGAAATCTGTGTCCATGTCCTGATCACTCACGTGACCGCTCTGACGTCGCCTCCTCGCCCGGTATCGCTTTGCCAGGTTCCGGTGCTGCATATACTGCTGGATAATGCGTGTGGTGTTTAATGAGCTCCTAATTGCCAAAGTGAGCTGAGCGGCCTCCATGCTTGCCTTGGTATGGCGTCCGCACAGAAAAAAGGCGCGGAACAATTGTCTGCCGTTGCTCTGACGGAGGGAGGGGCGACTGACGACACGGCTTACAGGGTTGGCTTCAGGGAGCTAAAATCAACAAAGGGGGGTGTCTTTACATCAAGGAGTATTTCAGGCAGGACTTCACGGAGGGTTCCAATAAGAAATGGTGCACCTAAGTTATTGTTCTTATTGGAACAAGGAGGTTAGCCTGGCCTCTGATTGATACATGGCTAGATTTACCTCGCTGCACCTTCTCTGTGAGTGACTGCAGTGTGACCTAGAGGAATGAGTCCCCTAGAGAGGGGAGGGGGGGAAGCAAATGAGTACAAAACAAATCTGGTCTATTTCTTGTTTTGATCCACTCCATCTATCTTTTACATCTTTGGCTGGCAGCAGACTGTGCAGAAGGACTGCATGCCATCCACATCTCATGGCTGCTTGGCAGAAGATGGTACAGTACGACTGCTAGCCATCCTCATCTCTTGCCTGCCTGGCAGAAGATGGTACAGTACGACTGCTAGCAATCCGTATTGCCTGCCTGCTCACCATAAGACGGTTCAATAGGACTGACTGCAGGACTAAAGAGAACGACCTGGTCAAGTCACTCCAAATTTAGTCCCTGTGCCCATGTCTGCCCAGGCGCTCCCAGCTGATGTGGCCAGGAGCACCTCGGACACGACGATGACGGCTACCAGTTGTATTGCACCGTCTGCTGCCACAAGGCAAGGGGTTGCTGCTACTGTGTAGCAAAGCCGTACCGCGTCTGCCAGCACCCAGCAGACAAAGGGTGACGGTTACCTGAGAGAGCTCCATGTTTGCCGTGGTATGGCTTCTGCACAGGTAACTCAGGAAAAAAGGCGCGAAACGATTGTCTGCCCTTGCTTTCACGGAGGGAGGGAGGGAACAGGGGCCTGACGATATGTACCCAGAACCACCCGCGACGATGTTTTAGCCCCATCAGGCATTGGGATCTCAACCCAGAATTCCAATGGGCAGCGGAGACTGCGGGAACTGTGGGATAGCTATCCACAGTGCAATGCTCCGGAAGTCGACGCTAGCCTCGGTACTGTGGAAGCACTCTGCTGAGTTAATGCACTTAATGCACTTAGAGCATTTTCTGTGGGGACACACACACTCGAATATATAAAACCGATTTCTAAAAAAAACGACTTCTATAAATTCAACCTTATTCCGTAGTGTAGACATACCCTTTGTGGCATTGGGTTACCCATGTGGAATTGCAAGCTAGAGAAATCTTCCCTTTTTGTAATTCAAAATTCCCACAGTGGCTTGGAGGATGGATGCTGCAATCCACTATCATAAGTGGAAACTTGATGGATAATTATTTTTAAAATCCACTTCTTTGTTGAACATTTTTCCCCTTTATGAGAAAAGGAGTGATTTTTTTTTTATCTCAATGCTACAATTTGAATAAAATACAAATAACTGGACTACATTCCAACACCATTTCCTAGCAATTGTGTAGAACTCTGGAGAATTATTGAAAATCCGAAAGTGACATTATGAAGGTTCCTCAGATAGACTTTTAGCACATCATCTCCAAGCAGTCGTAAAATGTAATAATTATTCAGACTAGATCTTGAATTGCTGAGCTGCATTGTGCCGTATGATGCATGTTGTAAAACAGGAAATTGTTGAAAAGTTGTAAAAAAAAATCCCAACATACTATATGAAAGGGGGAGACTTTTTTAATTAAATCATTTTTATTTTATTTTTGAGAAATCATAATACTACTTTTTCCATAAAGTAGTAAATTAGATTTTGCTCACACTAAGCTTTGCAACATGTTAGGGTGGCAGAATAAAGTAGTTGAGTGCCACTCTGCATAATGAAAAGGAGCACTTGTGGCACCTTAGAGACTAACAAATTTATTTGAGCATAAGCTTTCGTGAGCTACAGCTTTCTTCACCCGATGCATTCAGTGGAAAATACAGTGGGGAGATTTATATACACAGAGAGCATGAAACAATGGGTGTTACCATACACACTGTAAGGAGAGTGATCACTTAAGATGAGCTGTTACCAGCAGGAGAGCAGGGCGGAGGGGGGAGAAAACTTTAGTAGTGATAATCAAGGTGGGCCATTTCCAGCAATTGACAAGAATGTCTGAGGGAAGGGGGGAGGTGGGGAGGGAGGGAGAGGAATGACATTATTTGAGCATAAGCTTTCAATTTGCAAGCCAAGGGAATGGAAGAGTTTAAGGGCTTGATCCAGCAGGAGTTTTTCACATGTATAATATCCTTCCAGTGGCTAGCTGAGTGGGCATGATTGTAGCCACAGAAATCAGTGAGACTACTTATAGAAGGAAGGGCTGCAGTGTTAGAGCTATGAGTTACTGTGGACTCCAGGTGTACTTTTATGGAATTTGTGTTTTTTCTCTTTGAATTAAAAAAAAAAATTTTTCCTGAAGTCCAGCTTCCTCAAAATCTTTTTTTCCTGGTATTTTAATTTCATCAGGTCCTTAAGTAATTAAAGAAATACAGCTACATCTTTTTTGTTTATTAAATAAATATGTGTGCAGTACATGTTGGAATTAATGTGATTTGTATATACATACCAAAGTGCAGAATTATGTTCACTTTCTGCAAAATATAATTGAAATAACGCAAAAGGCTACAAGCAAACTTTTGAAAATATTCCAAAATGTGAGTCAGCTATCCAGTATGATAGATGACTAAGAGCAAGTATAAAATATACTGTGATATGAATCAGTATTCGGTACAGCATGCAGTACATTATTAGAATCTGTACCCTAGCAAGCTGCTCAGTATGTCCATACCCAATTACAATAAAGCATTGCATAGTTTCAGTATTTGTAAAAGAAATCTTTTGACAAGGAATCCCAATTTTATTTCAGTTAAAAATCATCCAGAAGTGGGTTGGATGCTACTTTTTAAAATATTTTTCGTTTTTACACTATGGAAAGTTCACACTGATATATTCTTAATTTAGTTGTATGTTCACATAATAAGGCACATCATTTTCATATATATGCATCCAAAACTCCAATTTCTGTGGCTTTGGACCTAAATCTCTGTGGACTTTCCATAAATAGAGCCTGAACCGGAAGGACAAAAGAGCAAAAGTTTTGTTATATTGCTCTGTCTTGGGGCTCTGGCATTCTGACCCTTCCACATGTGCCAATAAACAATGTAAGACTGACTCAGCTGGGCATGGTCAGAGACAGCAAGGTCACACTGACCTAGATGAGAACTCTGAGAATCATGCAATATCCAATGCTGTTTGCTGCTTTTGTGGAGCCATGCTTTCTTGGAGCCATGCTCTGCCCAGCCCGTTCTGAGTAAAGAGGGAGGGGCCAGGCCCAACTGACCTTTTAAACTCCACATTCCTATGTGGTGAGTCATTTACCAGGCTGACTGCTCTTTCCAGCAGATTTAGGTCTTCCCTCCTCCCCCAAGCCAGAAAGCATTGCCTTCTTCTCCCACCAGCCAGCCAGCCAAACTCCTCCCTGCTTAAGTGCAGAGTGGCGAACCTAGATGAGAACTCTGAGAATCAGGCTGACAACACTGCACAGTCCATCTCCTTTTTGGAAACTCTAAGTGTATATGGGATTTGGTGCTCCAAAGAGAATTTATGACATGGCACGACTATATTTTTGCCTATTTTGTCATCTTTTTCTAAGAAAAGCAAGAAGGTGGACTTAAAAATGGATTGTTTGTATTATGTTTTATTATAAATAATTGGCATTTGCATAGCTTTATATCTATTCAAAATGCATAGCAAGCATTGACTAATTCTCAAAACATCAGTGTAAAATAGGTGAGCAAGCATTATTTGCTTCATTTTACTGATGGGAGAACTGAGGGCCTGAGTTTGTAAAATATTGAGCACCCACCACTGCCATTGAAATCGATGGAAAATGCACATGCTCAGCTTCATTTTGGATCAGGCCTTGAATTAGAGAAGCTAAGTGACAAGTAATTAAAAATTATTTGGACCTATCAAGTAATGTAATGTTCACTCTGAAATATGAACTCTAAAATCCACAATACAGATGCTATTATAAACACTGGAAAGAAAAGGTAATTTACATTAGAAAAACTGAGTATTTGAATTCTAGTTCCACTAAGGCTGGGCCTTAATTTCCAGTGTCAAACACAAATAATCAATAACTCCATGTTTGTTCAAAGTACTAACAATAATAAATACCCATCCCAGTGATAATGAGGTATAAAATCCTTAGGGTTAATGGTTTGTGTATAAACATTGAGAAGAGGATACCATCTTCCTCTAACAAATAACATTTCATTTGCACCTATCAGCATTACATCCTTCCCAACTAAACAAATGAACAATAGTGGTGGGTGCCCCATTACAGGGTTCTAATTTTAATTACTGCATTGAAGGTGTGCTTTGGTGTCTAATGCCCCTGCACAACCCTTCCCCCCTTTCCCCCTTTCTTTCCCCCAACACTCTAAGCTGCTTTATCCTGCAACTTCAAGTGGTGCTGCCCCTCTGCCAACTTAAGGTCAGATTCTGTCTTGATAGCTGTCTTCTGTGGTTGCTCAGGCCATTCTCTATTTTGTAGCTTCTTCTCCCCCTTCCTGTCATTCAGCTAAATCACTTACTGTTTGTATTAATTTGTATATCATGATATTTGGAATGTTAAAAGATATTGTTCAAGTTTAGTTCATGCAGCTGCGTCTGGGGCATCTGCACTTAAGTTGCTCTTGCTTTGAGAGCTACATCCGTTTTTTTACTTCTTGGTGAGTTGACAGCTTTCAGGTGTTATTTCCACAGAAAAGTAATCTTTGCCTCAGGCTCTTAGCCCTCCTACTTTTAGTTATGAAGACCTCAATTTTAGTTCAATATTTAGTTCAATATAGAAACATGAATGCAGTCTCCCTGTGTACTGTCAAAATTGTGCCTCAGTTCCATACTGATGTTGTAGTAGACAAATGTACAGAAGTCCTGAAAATGATATGATTGCATTGATGATTAGCTGGGCCTATAATAAACCTAGTTAAGCAAAGCATTTAACTAGTATTTCATGTTGTTAGTTCTGTGTTTGCAGATGAGATGAATTGTGTAAAGCAATTTAAAAAAATCCTGTGCTCTTTTGCAAATGTGCATTGTTTCCTCACAAATATAATAAAAATATCATTAAAAGGACAGTTCAAGTTTCACTGGTGTAGAATTGAAAGTACCAGGAACTATGTTGGGAGGGGGCATTTCGATGACTTCTCTAAATTCAGAACTATGTCTGCAGTGTTAAAATATCAGTTCTCTTTGTTTGATGTACCACATACAGGAGTATTGTATTTATTTTCAGCCATGGCATGTATATACATCTTGCATTTGTCCTTTGATATCCCTTAGAATGCAATGAGGATCTTGTAAATAAGCTCACTGTTTGTTGGATTGCCTATGGAGATCAGCACATAGAGGGACTTAGGAGTCCATTGTGTGCAGTTACCCCTAAACTGCATGGAAGAGGGGCTCATCCTGGGTTCTCATGGAAGGCTCCCTTTTGGGGTCAGAGAACGATAGGCTATTAGGTCCAGGCTGCCCAGTCCCTATTTCTCAAAGCCTGTGCAATGGGGAAACATCCTATAAGTGGGGTTTCTGGGGACTCCATGATCAGGTAACTACACTGCCAAGAAGCAGGCTTGGATGTGGTAATGGGAGAGCCAGGGTCCCTAGAACTGAAGCACAGAACCCATGACTATTTTCGCAAGGATTCATGGGATTTGGGGCACCCATGGCTCATTCCACCAGGGGTTAAATCATGCCCCCCATAGAATAAAGTTGCACAAAGAGGATCATCACAGATCTTTCTTTTGTGTCCCCTTCTGCAGGTACTTCTACAGGAGGTGGTGATCTGTGCTTTTGAGATTAACCTTAAACTGTACTTGGACATTTGTATTCAGATCATTCTGACTTACACTGACTTTGTTTTTAGTGTATGCTGTAATGTATTTGGATCTGTCTTTGTCACATGCTGTACTTGGACTCTGTACTTCCTTTATCCTGCAAGTTCTGCTTACCTATTTATTTATTATTTGTGTTTCGATAGTATCAGAAGGTCCCATTTGGGAGTGTGGCTCTATTGTTCAATGAACTGTACAAACACGTAAGAACATGGTCTCTTCCCCAAAGCATTTACAGTCTACAGATATGTTCTCATTCTTAGTTCCATAATTTTGGAGACAGTGATTCCATGTGTTATGCTGAATATGTATTATTTTAAGACTAGCATGATGATGTATTTGGATCAACACTTTCATTGTTTTGCTTCATAGATGTAACCAGCATGGTTGGTTTATTCTGAATTTCCAGGGGAATTTTATGTTGTAGACATTTAGCCAATGTAGCTTTTTTAAGTTGTCCGTTTTAGTGATTTATTTCTTAAGCTTAGCCTTTCAGTACAACTGCTATTTAAAACTGTGAAAAACTTGAAAAAAATTATATATACTCTAGAAATGTATCTGTCCACCAAAATGCATTTTTCTGACATTCAGAGCTATTTTATATAGACATGGTTTCCTATTTAGAGAGATGTTAGATTTTCTTTAAACTTCTTTGTGCCATTTAAGTAATAAATATCTGTATATGAGCCTGTTTGACTTTCTGCTGAGAACTGCTAAAAGCATTTTAATAGAAAACAATGGGGAGTGTCAAACACTGAATCAGTATCTTACTGAAGCAGTTTTTCTTGGAAAGACCTTCATTGCACAAATGTTTTAGCTTCCTTGCTAAAAATCTTGCTAGAAATGATAGCTAGTTAAAATGTATAGGGCCAGTTTTGTACAAATGCCAAAGAATAGCCAATTTTGAAGTGCATGGAGGATAAAATACCTAGAAATTTAAATACATTATTTTTTATTCATGTTACTTTTGCATTCTACACATTTATATTTAAAGTTCTCTAACTCCTTTGCAGTTACAGAAGATCACTTTTCTTGTCTTAATTCTAAAATCCTCATCTGTTATGCAGTAGTGAACTGGGGGAATAAGTAAATGAGTAAGTTGCCAAGTGTTTACTTCTCTATTTCTTGCTCTTCAGATAAAGTTGCAGCTCCCCCTGAGCACAGTCATGCAAACATGTACTACTGGGCATAATCCTATTGAAGTCAATGGTAGTAACCACTGTGGCCTCTTACCAAGTGCTTGCAAGGTCAGGCCATATGGAGGGGAAGGAAGCGGTACTCTCTTTAGTGTTCTATCTAGTACAGCAGGAGTTGGCAACCTTCGGCACGTGGCCCATCAGGGTAATCTGCTGACGGGCCATGAGACATTTTGTTTACATTGACCGTCTGCAGGCACAGCCCCCTGCAGCTCCCATTGGCCGGGAATGGTGAACCGGAGACACTGGGAGCTGCTGGGGCCATGCCTGCGGATGGTCAACGTGAACAAAATGTCTCGTGGCCCACCAGCAGATTATCCTGATGGGCTGCATGCCGAAGGTTGCCGACCCCTGTAGTACAGTATAGGTGAAAGCTAGTGGAGGCAGCAGGTATTATTTCTGTGGTATATCAGGGCTTGTCTACGCTTACCGGGGGATCGACATGCGGTGATCGATGCATCAGCGGTCGATTTAGCGGGTCTAGTGAAGATCTGCTAAATCAATTGTAGATCGCTCTCCCATCGACTCCTGTACTCCACTTGAATGAGAAATGCAAGGGGAGTCGACAGGAGAGTGTCTCCTGTTGAAATAGTGTAGTGTGAACCCCACGGTAAGTAGATCTAAGCATGTGGACTTCAGCTACGTTATTCAAGTACCTGAAGTTGTGTAACTTAGATTGATCTCCCCCCTTAGTGTAGACAAGGCTCAGTCTGTTCAGAAAACAGGTTGGCCTGCTGCAAAATGAAGAAAGAAAGAAATGCATGTTGAGTACTGAGGAACTCAGGATGAGAGGAGGTCCTATACAAAAAAAGTGATATAGATATAGATTTGCTGTGTCTATATGATAGCAATAATGTAGATGTCTTAACTCCTTCTAAAATGTTTTGTAGAAAAGTGTTTCTTCAAGCAAGTTAATTTCTTTATCTGTGACTCATAATTCTGGCCTATCAAGAAGGATCCAGTTGGCAAAAACAAATAGACCAACATCCCTCCCTGATAATTTTCCTTAAACATCAATGTGATTAGGCTTTTTAATTTCTTGATAAGGAGTGGTAAATGAAAAATGCAAATGCATCATTTTGAGCTTGAATTTTAAGTGAGGATTTCTTTGAGAGGAAAGTGATGCAGACTTTAGTTCAGATGATGCTTGTAAAGCCCAATCTTAACTAATTGAGATCTGCATGGCTCTGTAGTAAAGGAAAAAACAAAATAAAACTTAATTGTGGGTTGTGTTTTTTTTTAAATTTCCCACGGGAACTTCATTCACTTCATTACTGATATAGAAACTGGCTGCAAATTCAGATAGGAGTTGGATTTGAATGCATTTAAATTTGTATGCTGTGCTTCAGTGCCAGTTTTACATTTTGTCTTCAGAAAATGTGATTAGTTTAGTCCTCAAGAAAGGCAAAAGACTGCCAGCTGAACCTCCTCTGTTGCCTGAAAGCTGTATAGAGCAGTAATTTTTATTCAGTCTTCGGGCATCACATTTTTAATGTAATCACGTACTCTGTAATGAGTGACTACGCTTTAAAGCTTGCTTTGAGTCGAAAGTGAATGTAGTATGTAAAGTTTGTATGTGTACTCCAGTGGAGGCTTATTAGGAACATTTGTATTACTCTGATATGTTTTTAACCCATTGTATTTTTTTGAAAAGAACGTTTCCTCAAACCTCCCTCCACACAAACCTCTCCATAAGAATTATGTTTTTTGGGAGGAGAATTCTAGTTAAGCATGCTCTGGTGATTACGAGAGCACGTGTGATGATCTTCTCTATCATCTGTATTGAGTATCAAGTGTAAGTGTTACAATAAAGTAAGGGAGGCAAGATTTAAACCACAAGTAGACTCCTCTCTCGTATTCCTAGGGTTCAGCCACTTTTTCAAAATCAACTTATCTTCTGTTATTTTGGGTAGGCTATTTGAAAAGTTGAGGTTTACACTGGCCTTTGACAGTGGATAAACTAGAGTGTATTCTGATATCCTGCAGTATGCCTTGTTTCCAGCTCCCATGAGCCTTCTTTTGGGCTTTACTAGTATATGTGCCTTTGATAAGCAACAACAATATTGGGCTGTGTCTGTTATAGGCTTTTGTCCTGCTATTGTTCTTTCAGTTTTAGTGGTGGTAGTAATGATTGGAGTCTAGTATGGTAAAGGCTCCAGTAGCTCCTAGATGTTTTTATCAAGATGTTGTTTAATTCTTCCCAGAACAGAGGTTAGAATACCCAGTGGTGAAACCCAGTGCTTTGTCTTTACTAGGGATCTCACTATTGTTGCAATGGTAATCTTGCAACACTGGGGGTAGAGCGAATGGGAAACTGCTCAAAAAGGCCTAATTTAAACAAGACTTTGGAGGTCACAAATGGAGGCAGTCCCCAAAGTAGCTGGGTGGTCAAGGACTTAAGACTAAGGACATGGCTACACTTGCAGATGCAGAGCTCTTTGAGTTAAACCAGCCTTCAGAGCGCGCAGCAGGGAAAGCGCTGCAGTCTGTCCATACTGACAGCTTCAAGCACACTGGCGAGGTCACATTTGCAGCACTTGCAGCGGCATTGGGAGTGGTGCAACATGGGCAGCTATCCCAGATGCAAGTGACTGCAACATACTTTTCAAATGGGGGGTTGGGGTGGAGTGGAGTGTGACAGGGAGTGTGTTGTGTGTATGTGGGGGGAGAGAGAGTGGGTTTTTGGGGGGCTGAGAGCATGTCAGCATACTGTCTTGTAAGTTCAGAAAGCAGTAGACCCCACCCCCACCTCTCTCTCTGTTTCACACACACAGCATTCCACACTAATAGCTTGCTTTGTCTCGGAGCAGATAAGCAGCTGGCTGTCAGAAACGGAGCTTTCAAAGGGCATATCCGCATTCCTGCAGCAATTCAAAAACAATGACAAGAGTGTCCACTTGACTTAAGGGGATTATGGGACATTTCTGGAGGCCAATCAGAGCACAGTAATGCAACACGTCGTTCACACTGGCGCCGTGGCACTCCATCCGGGGCGCAGCAAACGTTATTCTGCTCGCCGAGGTGAAGTACCAGCAGCGCTGTAGCCGTGGGAGTCAGAGCACTCTACGTGCCTTGCCAGTGTGGACGGGTAATGAGCTAGGGTGCCCGGGGCTGCTTTAGTGCTCTGTAACTCGCAAGTGTAGCCAAGCCCTAACATCAACACGTTGAATTAAACCTTGTGCTAAGTGAAAAGCAAGTGGAAAGTGTAGAACATAGTATATGTTTTCTGTGGCTAATCCCACTCAGGAGGTGAGCTGTGGTATGTTGGACTAACAGCATTTTCTTGTTCTTTGTGATTTTACAATCCAAGGTAGATGGAGTTGCAGTAATCCAGTCTTTTTAAAGAACAAATTTCTGTACAAGAAATGCTAAGCCCACTTTTTAAAGAAATGGGATTGGTGTTCTGCCTATCCATAGGTGAAGGTGGTTTCCGGTTACCATAGTTCTCTGATTCTTAGGAACTAGGTGGAGTGGAAGAGTCGGGTAATGCTCCTAGGATTCATACTATTTTGACAGTTGTGGGATGGATTGTCATGCTGTCTGGAATGGTTCACGACTGTGAGTGCCAAGCAGGGCAGACTGTCAAGAAGCAGGGCAGAAACCCAAACTGGTTTTGCATTCTATAACCAGATTTCACCAACCCAGTAACAAATGTAAACTCCTAAGGCACTATGACAGTCTTTACATGGAGTCTCAGACATTCCAGTCTATCTTGCCACTGGACTTAGTGATACTTGGGGCATGGCTACACTGGAAACTTCAAAGCACTATTGCTGGAACAACAACTCTGTTCATGTGAGAAGGACCAGGGAAGTAAATGGGTGAAGGAATAGGCCCCCTAACAGCAGATCCCACTGTCTGCGGTTCATGGGGGAAGCGGCATGGGCCGAGGGATGTGCTGGCCACCACTTCTGGCAGCCCCCGTTGGCCTGGAACCGTGAACCACGGCCAATGGGAGCTGCGATCGGCCGAACCTGCGGACGCTGCAGGTAAACAAACTGTCCTGGCCCGCCAGCGGATTTCTCTTACAGGCTGCGTGCCAAAGGTTGCCAATCCCTGGTATAGGGCACAGTGCTTACTGCTGTAAGCAATCTCATTGAAGACGTTCCAAAAAAATTACTAAGGAACAGGCTATAATTATTGAGACTGCTTCATGTTGGTATGTGTTTGCAGCATTAGGCCCATATTTTGTGTCTAGAATGAAAAATAATGGTCATTCTTTTGGACCTTTTAGGTAATATATTCAGTTTGGGGAATCGCTGAAAAATCTCAGGAACTGATATATATGAAATAATAGTTTTTAGTTTTGCATATAGTCGATATATACATACACACTCCCAGAAAGCGAGAGAGAGAGAGAGATAGTCTTTGTAGTACTTAACAGAAGTTTAATGCATTAAGATGTATAAGCCACTGCCAGTGTAGGCTTCCCAAGAGCAACTCCTCTTTCAAAATAGTCTACAGTTAAGCTAATAATAATAATGTAATGTCACAACTGAGCCTGTATGAGGAAATATTTCATGCTCTGATATCATTTGTTACAATAACAACCTCCCCTTTAAATAAAATTACAGGGAGTCAGATCCAAGATTGGGGGTGGGGGGAAGAAATTGGGAAAACTCTGCCTAGTGGAGACATGTACTGTTGCTCTTTTAGGAACATATTTATCTCTGACTCTAAGACTAATCATATTATTAATAGAAATACACACTGCAGGCAACTTGAAAAACAATCGATTTGTTCAGTTCCAGAAGGATCCACAGAGATAACTTCTTTTGCTTGAAAAGTCCCCAGACTGACTCTACCATTTTATAAGATTATAAAGAATTTTTCTATTCTCTGTCCCTCCCAGCCCCCAGATTCTTATTCATCCCATGCTGATTCTTCAAACTTGGGTTGTTTTTACTGTTGTTTGTTCATGGCACTTAAGTGTATGGGAGGCTTATCTGAACAAAGTATATTGTCATCAGTTGACTGTGCATTGGTCAGTTCAGTAATATAGTTCTGTTTTTTCAAGGGATAGAATGTAATTGTACTAATTAATCCAGGTGCTAATTAATCCAGGTATACATTATTGTTTGCTGTTGACAGAGACCTATAATTGAATATTTCTTTAGCATTAACAAAAACGTTTTGAGATAATTCAGACTGTTGTTCAATTCTGATTGATTGTAGAATAATGTGACAGTTACCATGGAAAACTACAACTATGTCTCTATAAACTGATATTTATTGTAGACATTCACAGTGGAAGTATTTCAACCTTATTGCCAAAAATGAGAGGTTGGTTTTGGAGAGTAGGAAGGCCTTGTTGGTTCTAGTATATCTCTAAATATCTGCTATATAGTGACTGTACATGTGGTCTATTCTGTAGATATCAAAGAGTGATGATATATGAAATTTCTCCTAAAGCAACTTTGTTCATATTTTCCCTCCTTGCCCCTCCCTAAAATACACTAATATTGTACAAGTTGCATTTATTTCCATAGAATCCTATAGTCAAAGTTTAGAAGGCTTATGAATGTCTGTATTTTATCATAAGTGAATTGAAGTTTTGGAGCAGAGGATTTAGTGAGAAAGTGTGAAGCTGAGTATCCCTAATGTAATATTAGACATTTTAAAGAGAAAAATAGATAACATAATTTATATTATTTATTCTGGGTCAACAGTTGCTTATAAGCTGTGTTGATTCCTGTATTTGGAAGAAAAGGCATGCTGGCAAATTGCTAGAATTAAGAGGATTAAAGTTCTGTGCTATATGGCCATGTCTGTTGCTTTCCTGTGGTTCCAAACCACTGGTAAATTGCAGTGGCACTGAAAGTACATTTTAACACTGTCATATTCATCACACTATGAAAAAATATCCCCTGAGAATAGCTATATTATGCAGGTGAAGATTGAGCTTTTACTTTGATATTCTTCAATGTCTTCGGTAAATAATTCATCCTCAACTGAGAGTGACTATTGGGGAGAAATCAGTGCCCATTTCTCTTTCGTTCTACACATATTTGGTATGAGCAGTCCTCTTAAGAAAGACTAAAATATGGTTAGCTTACTCTGCTTTTCAAAACAACAGATAGTGAATATCAGGGTATCATGTGGTTTTAAAATTGTCCAGGAACAAGCTACAGTACAAAGCAATCTTTTATTTTAAATTTTAGTCTTGTGTTATATTGTGCTTTGTCACTGTGAGAAGAGGCTGTAATTAAACACACTTTAATGACCTTTTTAACAAAATACCTATTAAAATAAAGGTGTTATGAAATAGTCTCCAGAAGATGATATAAAGTAAGTAACACAGCAGAATGCATTAACCCTAAATGAGGAGTTTCACTTGGAAAAGGCATCGGTTTCCTTAATTTTTCAATTTGAGAATCTTTAGATGTTTTCAGTAAGATTTCGCTTTTTCTAAGGCTTAGGTAGACGTATTTTTTGGGAGGATTCAGCATTTTCATGGAACTGAATTATGTTCCCAGCAAATGTTCTTTTGTAAATAAATTGCTTTAATGAAGGGTGATGTATTAGTAAATATATTCTGAGTATGCATTATGTAATTAAGAAAGGGCTAGATAATAAGACAAAAAATACCATATTGCCTCTGTATAAATCCATGGTATACCACATCTTGAATACTGAATGCAGATGTGGTCGCCCCATCTCAAAAAGAGATATATGGGAATTGGAAAAGGTTCCAAAAAGGGCAACAAAAATGATTAGGGGTATGGAACGGCTGCCATATGAGGAGAGATTAATAACACTGCGATTTTTAAGCTTGGAAAAGAGATGACTAAGGGGGATATGATAGAGGTCTATAAAATCAGGACTAGGGTGGAGAAAGTAAATAAGGAAGTGTTATTTATTCCTTATAACACAAGAACTAGGGGTCACCAAATGAAATTAATAGGTAGCAGATTTAAAACAAACAAAAGGAAGTATTATATTCACACAATGCCCAGTCAACCTGTGGAACTCCTTGTCAGAGGATGTTGTGAAGGCCCAGACTATAACGTGGTTCAAAAAAGAACTAGATAAGTTCATGGAGGATAGGTCCATCAGTGGCTATTAGCCAGGATGGGTAGGGATGGTGTCCCTAACCTCTGTTTGCCAGAAGCTGGGAATGGGCGACAGGGGATGGATCATACGGGGATGATTACTTATTCTGTTCACCTGGCATTGGCCACTGTCAGAAGACAGGATACTGGGCTAGATGGACCTTTGGTCTGACCCAGAATGGCCATTCTTATGTCACTGTAGGATCTCTAAAAGATAATTAAATTAAGTTTTACTATGTTTTTTGTCTTGGTAAAGATGTGTGGAAAATCCACTGGTTGATTGTAGAGCAACTGCTGGCTAAGGGTGAAGAAATAGAAGCAAGCTGTGTGTAATTGATGATATTTGCATTTTTATGTCATCATACTCTGCCCTGAAAACATGAAAGAGTTAGTTTTTTTTTCTCAAGAGCCCAAGGCAAGGATTTTGATAGAGGTCCTACTAAATCAAATCTAGAAACCAAGCACAAGTAGACTTAGTACTCTTCTGACCAGAAGGTGAAATTCTATATACTCACTGTATTGTCAATCCTGCATCATTGCTGTATGTATTTGAGATGCAGAAACAGAATCATATACTTATTGTAATAGGGAAGAACTCTGTGAGCAGGACCAAATAAATAATTACATTGTGACAGAGGCAGTGGAAATCTTACTCAAAATACTTCACTTTCATCCAGACAGCAGTAATGATTTAGCAGAAGACACATATTACTTGTTAGAAAGGAACAAGCGTGTACGTTTGCTATTAAGTGTTAAGCACATAAGGCAAGGATACATGGACAAGTGGATGAGGTTTTATTTTAAGGACTTGAGATATATTCAGTCCTCATGTAAGTAGGTTCAAATCCACTGAGTTATTTTTCTTTACTAAATTACTGCAGTAAAATTATGTGCATGTGAAATTTGAAATTGCTGTAGTTTTTAAATTTGGGTTTGTGTTTAAAAATAAGACAGCATCGCTGTATGAAATAAAATTTCATGCTACTACTTGATATCTTCAGTGATTAATTTTTGCTGAATTTTCTGGCTGTTCTCATGTCATTAATCAAGATAATGAACTTTAAGTCGGCTACACCATTCTCAGTGCTGTTTCACTGTGTTCTAAGTTCAGTGTTCATTTCTGATTTGAGCTATCAGGTTTTAGAAAAATATCCAAAGGGTTAAAATAGTGCAGTGTTTATTTTAATAGTTGGATGTAATGCCTTCTGTATTTTAGATCTATAAGAGAACTTTATGAAGTGATGAGTTACTCTGACATTATGCCTTCAGTAATAACTCCTATGCAGACTCCTGGATGTTGGAACCTGTTCCATTGCAAAAAATGAATGTTAGCCACTTCGCCAGAACAGAAAGTTATCCTTTTCATCTTAAACAATTCCATGGGATTTTTAACTTCCATCTGGATAGCCAGTGGAGACTATCAGAACTGATTCCAGTTTAACATCTCTTCTGAAGGATAGCACATTTCTAACAGTGCAGCACCTTTGTATCCCCCCATTGGAGAAATTCATTGTGCATAAACCCTAGATTTGGCAATGTATTTGATTGCATGTCCTCCTGATCCAGAGGTCAGAGTATTACCCCTTGCTCAGACTGATACTATAATAAACCCCTTTTATTAGTATTTAGCTATAAAGAAATTAGAAGTAAGAAAATAAGGATTTTGTTGTACATTCAGATTTTAGTCAGAAATTGATGATTTTTTTTAATAGTGATACAATAGAGCTCTGAGTATTCAGGAAGGTATATTAAAGAGATACGGTGGCTGTATGAATGTGTTAATGAAATAGCCAGTCTTTAAAGCAAAACAACAAAAAAGTGGGGGTGGTTAGCACCGTATACTTTATTATTTATGAAAGTGAAGGACTAACAACCATTAGCAAAGCCTGACATATTGTATATTGGCAGAATCTTTACAAGCTTGTTGACTCAATTCTGCACATGCGCTTCAGTTCTAACTGATATTCCATGTTCCAGTTGTAAACCTCTCCTTGACCTCAGACTGCCAGTCATATTGCATTGAGCCTCATTTAAATGGTGTGTCTTTTAACCAGGAAAAAAGAGAGTTTGGAATCTTATCCATATGCTGTATCTGATGTTGATTCTACTTTAAACAGATGCTGACCTCTTTATCACCAACTCAGAAGAGTCAATTATTCTGAAGCCAAATTCCAAATTTTGAATAGCTGTACTTACCTGGTCTTACGTTGCCAAGAGACTAGCTCTGTTTTGTTGGAGCAATATGACTCTTGCAAACATATTTATGTAATTAAGCAGTATCTGTAAAGCTTGCAAGTATGATATTAGTGATAAGGTCCTACCTAGGATGTGTCATGCTGAAATATTGTGGAGCCTTGAGCATGTTGTATTGAGCAGAAAATGAAACCAAGTGTCTTTGGAGAACTTAAGTCTGAAGTTTCTTTACCATGTCACCTTTCTATCAATGGTTGTTATGAAGATAGAATCTGAAAAGTAAATGTAGATGCTGGTGTCTTTATACCTAAGACCTCCATCAGTTAGCCCTTAGGCTTTAGTTCTGCAAGCAAAGGTTACAATAGATTTGTTGTAGCCCGTATCTACACAAGAGTGAAATTACACACATGGCCAAATTCACTTCACTTTGTTTACCCAAGTGATCCCACTGAAGTCAAAACATGCTTGAGTAAATTTTATGAGGTTTGGATTATTCTCTGGAATGCCTGGGAGCAGCTCTTGATTAACATCCAATAGACATTGGAAGTGTTTATAAAATATTAAAATTATAGGTTTAAAAAGTGTTTCTGAACATATGCATATAATTTAGTGCCTTTTCTATGAAGTATTGCAACCAGTGATAAAGCTATTTGGGCCTTAATCTCCACTTTCCATCCATCCATCCATCCATAACCTTTTACACTTCTGCAAAGTCGGTATAAAATGTTGCCATTCTGATATGGTAGCCGTTTGCACTCAGTTTGCGCAGTTCGACTGTGTGTGGTGCATAAGGGACTGTGTATGCTGCATATCGGGTCTGTAAGGAAGATGATTTGACTTGACTTTTTAAAAAATGTTGGTATATGGTTTTAGTTTTTTAACCCAAGTCTGCTCTTCTAGAAATGCACATATGGTTGAGTCAGAGTTTACAGATAAAGATAGTACAACATTAGGGTTTTAGCTGGAAGTGCTAGTAGTAACAATAATGTGGATAAAGCCTGTCATACATATTCTGTAACACTCTGTAATCTGAGAAACATCAAAATCAAACTTGTAGAACTGAAGTAGAGATGTGTGGGTATTAAAATACTCTGTTCCCTCCCATTTAAACGCAGACCATCTGTTGTTTCCAGATGTACTGTTTCCTGAAGCAGTATTCTGGGAATGACATTACAGCACCAACAAATAAGTGTTTCTGTTTCTGTAGCATCATTCCCAGAAGTACAGATCTACCTGTCATTGATACTACTTTTCTAGTTGATTTTATATTGTGATAGGAGACATAACATAGTATGGATTGCTAGAAGTAGAAGTGTCAAATATACCTACTCTGTTTAAAAGTCAGCAAGAAACACCACGACTGCTGCTATGCAAATATTTTCTGAGCTTTTGCAGCAGCTTTACATTGAATAACAATATCCTTTTCCTTAAATATAGTTAGATATATATAATGTATCCCAAAAAAATTAAAGACATTGGGCTAGCTCCCTTAATCTTCATTTTAATAAAAAAAAGTTATATAATGGTTTGAAGGCTCCAGTAGTATGCTTAAAACCATGTATATCACAACACCTTACTCTGCTTCTGTCTTTAAAGCAACGGGCTGTCACCTCCCTCAAGACCACTGCTTGCCTCATTAATACCACTAGAACAAATTATCACTTCATAGCCCAGAAATCTTCTATAGCAGTTGTGGTGATTGATGTAACAAGGCTAAAAACTAATGATGAAACGCATGTTCCAGAAGACAGATTCAAATGGCAGGATTTTTAATGTCAATTAAATGTGACACAGAAGGAATCATCCTCGAATAATGTATTTTCAAATAAATGGTAAGATGAGTATGATAATCTACTCTACTCTTGTTATACTTAAATTAGTTTTGTGTGCAATAATTATCTCTGAAAACTAAATGTCCAGGCATAAAAGTTTTAATTTTTTTTAATACATTTAAAAATATTGATAAAAGAAATAGAATGGAACTGATAACTGTCCACTCTCTATACTAAGTTATCCTGCGAATTACACTTTTTTTAGAGTTGAGACAAATCATGTCAGTGCTTGAGTCCATACAACAGTAGCAGTAAATATGATGTTGTAGTAATCTAATATAGTATTTCTAAATCTTATTTAGAGTTGAAGTGACAACTTCAAATTTTGTATTCTGTGTAGATTTAGGAGTAGCCCCCAAATACCTGATGTAACAGTAGATTCTGAGTCAAAATATATTTATTTATGGTAGGTCCTTGTATGTCAAAGGATATGGAAGTACTTTACAAAATGGGCTCTGGTCATGAAAACACTGATGCACGTAGGTAAGTTCGCACTTGAGTAGTCCCATCAATTTCAGTGGGACTACTTACATGTTTAAGTAATTGCAGAATTGGGGTCTGTGAGCCCATTCTTGCAAGTTTGTCTAATGTGAGTTATCCCGTTGACATAAATGGGACTGCTCATATGAGGAAGGGCTGCAGGACTGGTCCCTGTACTTGTATGTATACAGGAATTGCTTCATCTACTACTGAAATGGAGCCTCCTTTATGGAGGAAAGTGGCAGCTATTTACTCTCACAGTAAAACTTAAAAAAAAAAAAAAAAAAAAAAAAAAGAGAGAGAGAGACAAGAAGAAATCTGACCATCATACATAGGAAAAGTGGAAGTACAGGGTAACAGTTTGGTCAAGATACCAGCACTAATACCACTTCTATTCTACAATGTGTCATGTAATCTTTAATGATCACAGGTGGTCAGCCTCTTAATTTTATACCTCATAAGTAAGATCTCACTTCTGACAGCACAGTACCTCTAATACTAGTTATAACTCAGAGGGAAGACATAACCTATTGGCCTACCAATGTCAGTTTAAAGTACTTAGGCTTTCCTTGGAGGTATGATATCCAATTATTACTCTAGCCTGAACCTACTTAACTTGCGAGATCTTATAAGGTTATCGGGGGCACACAGTATTTTATTTCCTTCTTGGATATATGTACCTCCTATAGGATATGATGACTGACACTCTCTGGGACATCAGTCTAGATTAGAAGTACTGCTTACAGAAACTTCTGGGAATAACCCAGACCAACTAGCTTTATTACTAGTGTGGTAATGAAAATATTTTTAGAGAGGACTTCAGCTATTCCTCTGATAACCTGGCTTCTTTCTACAATCTAATAACACAAAGGAAAATTCTGACTAAAATAGTCTTTTGTTAACCAAAAAACCCTTTTCAGACCTACTTAACCTATTTTAAATTTTGTTTTGGGAGCTCCTGCATTGGAAAGCTGCCTCAGATAATCTTGACTCCTCCCCCTAGAAGGCCTGTACAGTGTTTGAAATAATATTCGCACACTCATTTTATGCCACATGCTGCAATTTTATTTAAAGAACTACTATAGTGTTTGCTAGGGACAAAATCGACAAAATAGACAATTTAAATAAAGCTGTAGCTCTTGCTGTATTTTTGAGGGATAATTCAGAATGCAAGCTAAATGTCTGGCCTGACATTCCTATTGTCTCATCCTCTTGTGAGTATTACGGTGACTATTTCAGAAGTTTAAAAACTACATTCTTCAGCCTTGGTCTACACTAGGAGTTGAGGTCGAATTTAGCAGTGTTAAATCGATTTAACCCTGCACCCGTCCACACGACAAAGCCCTTTTTTTCAACTTAAAGGGCTCTTAAAATCAGTGTCCTTACTCCACCCCTGACAATGGGATTAGTGCTGAAATCGGCCTTGCCGGGTCGAATTTGGGGTACTGTGGACACAATTAGACGGTATTGGCCTCCGGGAGCTATCCCAGAGTGCTCCATTGTGACCACTCTGGACAGCACTCTCAACTCAGATGCACTGGCCATGTAGACAGGAAAAGGCCCACAAACTTTTGAATTTCAATTTCCTGTTTGGCCAGCGTGGCAAGCTGCAGGTGAGTGCAGAGCTCATCAGCAGAGGTGACCATGATGGAGTCCCAGAATCGCAAAAGAGCTCCAGAATGGACCGAAGGGGAGGTACGGGATCTGATCGCTGTATGGGGAGAGGAATCCATGCTATCAGAAGTCCGTTCCAGTTCTTGAAATGCCAAAACATTTGTCAAAATCTCCCAGGGCATGAAGGACAGAGGCTGTAACAGGGACCCAAAGCCGTGCTGCGTGAAACTTAAGGAGCTGAGGCAAGCCTACCAGAAAACCAGAGAGGCAAACGGCCGCTCCGGGTCAGAGCCCCAAACATGCCGCTTCTATGATGAGCTGCATGCCATTTTAGGGGGTTCAGCCACCACTACCCCAGCCATGTTGTTTGACTCCTTCAATGGAGATGGAGGCAACATGAAAGCAGGTTTTGGGGATGATGATGATGATGATGATGAGGTTGTAGATAGCTCAGAGCAAGCAAGCGGAGGAACCAGTTTTCCCAACAGCCAGGAACTGTTTCTCACCCTGGACCTGGAATCAGTACCCCCCGAACCCACCCAAGGCTGCCTCACAGACCCTCCAGGCGGAGAAGGGACCTCTGGTGAGTGTACCTTTTAAAATACTATACATGGTTTAAAAGCAAGCATGTTTAATGATTAATTTGCCCTGGCTTTGGCGGCTCTCCTGGATGTACTCCCAAAGCCTTTGCAAAAGGTTTCTGGGGAGGGCAGCCTTATTGTGTCCTTCATGGTAGGACACTTTACCACTCCAGGCCAGTAGCACGTACTCGGGAATCCTTGTAGAACAAAGCATTGCAGTGTATGTTTGCTGGCGTTCAATCAACATCCATTCTTTATCTCTCTGTGTTATCCTCAGGAGAGTGATATCATTCATGGTCACCTGGTTGAATAGGGTGCTTTTCTTAAGGGGACATTCAGAGGTGGTCGTTCCTGCTGGGCTGTTTGCCTGTAGCTGAACAGAAATGTTCCCCGCTGTTAGCCAAAGGAAGAGGGGAGGGATGAGGGGCCAGCCACGTGGTGGGGGGAGGCAAAATGCGACCTTGTAACGAAAGCACATGTGCTATGTATGTAATGTTAACAGCAAGGTTTACTGTAAAAGAGTGTACCCATTGTGCTATAAAATGTGTCTTTTTAAATACCACTGTCCCTTTTTTTTTCTCCACCAGCTGCATGTGTTTCAAGGATCACAGGACCTTCTCCTTCCCAGAGGCTAGCAAAGATTAGAAGGCGAAAAAAACGCACTTGCGATGAAATGTTTTCTGAGCTCATGCTGTCCTCCCACACTGACAGAGCACAGACGAATGCATGGAGACAGACAATGTCAGAGTGCAGAAAAGCACAAAATGACCGGGAGGAGAGGTGGCGGGCTGAAGAGAGTAAGTGGCGGGCTGAAGAGAGGACTGAAGCTGAAAGGTGGCGGCAGCATGATGAGAGGAGGCAGGATCCAGTGCTGAGGCTGCTGGAGGATCAAACTAATATGCTCCAGGAGGGTGGTTAGCTTACAGGGAAGTAGAGTGAACCAAGGGGTGGGGGGTTTCATCAAGGAGAAACAAACAGAACTTTCACACCGTAGCCTGGCCAGTCATGCAACTGGTTTTCAAAGCTTCTCTGATGCGCACCGCACGCTCCTGTGCTCTTCTAACTGACCTGGTGTCTGGCTGTGCGTAACCAGCGGCCAGGCGATTTGCCTCAACCTCCCACCCTGCCATAAACGTCTCCCCCTTACTCTCACAGATATTGTGGAGCGCACAGCAAGTAGTAATAACAGTGGGAATATTGGTTTCGCTGAAGTCTGACCGAGTCAGTAAACTGCGCCAGTGCGCTTTTAAACATCCTAATGCACATTCTCCACCATTCTGCACTTGCTCAGCCTGTAGTTGAACAGCTCCTGACCACCGTCCAGGCTGCCTGTGTATGGCTTCATGAACCATGGCATTAAGGGGTAGGCTGGGTCCTTAAGGATAACTATAGGCATTTCAACATCCCCAACAGTTATTTTCTGGTCTGGGAAGAAAGTCCCTTCCTGCAGCTTTTGAAACAGACCAGAGTTCCTGAAGATGCGAGCGTCATGTACCTTTCCTGGCCATCCCATGCTGATATTGGTGAAACATCCCTTGTGATCCACCAGTGCTTGCAGCACTATTGAAAAGTACCCCTTGTGGTTTATGTACTCGCCGGCTTGGTGCTCCGGTGCCAAGATAGGGATATGGGTTCCGTCTATGACCCCACCACAGTTAGGGAATCGCATTGCAGCAAAGCCATGCACTATGACCTGCACATTTCCCAGGGTCACTACCCTTGATATCAGCAGATCTTTGATTGCGTGGGCTACTTGCATCACAGCAGCCCCCACAGTAGATTTGCCCACTCCAAACTGATTCCTGACTGACTGGTAGCTGTCTGGCATTTCAAGCTTCCACAGGGCTGTTGCCACTCGCTTCTCAACTGTGAGAGCTGCTCTTATCTTGGTATTCTTGCGCCTCAGGGGAGGGGAAAGCAAGTCACAAAGTTCCATGAAAGTACCCTTATGCATGCAAAAGTTTTGCACCCACTGGGAGTCCTCCCAGACCTGCAACACTATGTGGTCCCACCAGTCTGTGCTTGTTTCCCAAGCCCAGAATCGGCGTTCCACCACATGAACCTGCCCCATTAGCACCATGATGCCCATATTGCCAGGGCCCGTGCTTTGAGGGAGGTCCGTGTTCATGTCCTCATCCCTCTCGTCACCGCTCTGACATTGCCTACTCGCCCGGTTTTGCTTTGCCAGGTTCTGGTGCTGCATATACTGCTGGATAATGCGTGTGGTGTTTAATGAGCTCCTAATTGCCAAAGTGATCTGAGCTGGCTCCATGCCTGCCGTGGTATGGCGTCTGCACAGAAAAAAGGTGCGGAACGATTGTCTGCGGTTGCTCTGACGGAGGGAGGGGTGACTGACGACATGGCTTACAGGATTGGCTTATAGGTAATTAAAATCAACAAAGGGAGTGGCTTTGCAAGAAACAGAATGGCCCCCTCAAGGATAGAACTCACAACTGGGTTTAGCAGGCCGTTGATTTCACGGAGGGAGGGAGGAGAAAATGAATACAAAACAAACCTTATCTGTTTCTTGTTTTGATCCACTTCATCTATCTTTATACATCTTGCTGGCAGCAGACTGTGCAGTACGACCACTAGCCATCGTCATCTCCTTGGTGCTCGGCAGAAGACGGTGCAGTATGACTGCTGGCCATCGGCTTCTGCTGATTGCAGATTAAAAGACAGTGCACTGCCGGTAGGATTGAATCACCATGAAACGAAACTTAAAAGGGAAATGACCTGGCTGAGTCACTCCCATGTTTGCCCAGGCACCCCTGACCTCATCGAGGTCAGTTAAAAGAGCACCCAGGACTACGTCGACGACGGCTACCAGTCATACTGCACTGTCTGCTGCCAAAAGGCAATAAACTGTTGCTGTGTAGCAATGCAGTACCGTGTCTGCCAGCACCCAGGAGACATACAGTGATGGTTAGCTGAGCGGGCTCCATGCTTGCCGTGGTATGGCGTCTGCTCAGGTAACTCAAGAAAAAAGGCGCAAAACGATTGTCTGCCCTTGCTTTCATGGAGGGATGGAGAGAGGGAGGGAGGGAGGGAAGGGGGGGCCTGACGATATGTACCCACAACCACCCGTGACAATGTTTTAGCCCCATCAGGCACTGGTATTTCTACCCAGAATTCCAATGGGCAGCAGAGACTGTGGGAACTGTGGGATAGCTACCCACAGTGCAACACCCCAGAAGTTGACAGTTGCCTCGGTACTGTGGACACATTCCGCCAACTACATGCACTTAGAGCATTTGTGTGGGGGGACACACAATCGACAGTATAAAAACGTTTTTCTACAAAACCGACTTCTATAAATTTGACCTAATTTCATAGTTTAGACAAGGCCTTACATAAGCCACAGGTTATAAAATAATGTGAAATTGTGTTGCAGATTCTTAATACAGACTATCACAAGTTCTGTGAAACAGAAACCTAGGAAAAGTAAACTTTTAGCTGAATTTCAACCCCCAAAGTCTTACACTTTTTTCTTGTGAAAGCTCAGAAGGAGCTAGTTCATATTAAAGACCTGCCAATTTTAAACTTGAAAAATACTGCTGTAACTAAATTAGAAGAGCATAAAGTAATTAACCTGGTGAGTGTGTTTTAGGCTTTATATACAATATGTTCCACAGAGAGCTGAAATACAAGGTCTAACATTAGTGATTTTTGCCCCACTCTTTCTGTTTTCAGTTGGTTGTCCGGTTTTAAATCTACAGTTGAGTAACACTTTCCTCCTCCACCTACCCCCTGAAAAGCAGAATTTATATTGAGAGTAACAGTAACACAAATGTTGATGAGTTCTCTGCTGCATCTCATTTTGGGAAGAACCAGGAAAAAGTAACATACGTTCAAAAAGGCTGAATGTTGTCAATTAATGAAACTCTCAAGTCCATTACTTATAATTTCAAATAGTGGAAATCTGCGTCATATGGAAAATTAGCATACAGATAAGATATTCCTTGTTCTAGAAAGGAAAGATTGAAGAAAAAAGTTGTCTTTGGAGTGAATCTCCTTTTTTAAAAGTTATTAGGATGGGGTATACAAATAATGCACTAGTAATGAAAGGGGAAAGCAACTACTCTGCACCCAGGCAGACTGACCTTGCCACACCTTCAAAACATTCATGGCTTGGAGGAGGATCTCAAAAGGAGAGTAGGCAAGCTCAGTAGGGCAGCAGATAGTGGAGGTGACCTGACCTACACTCTGAGCTCCTGAGAAGGAGTTCCTGCTACCTGAGGCCTGACTGTAGCAGTGTGGCTAAACCCACATGGAAGAGACTTGGGATTCTTAGAAGGCCTGAGATTTCCATTGATTTCTAGTTATTCAATGTCTTTACTTTAGCTATGGTGAAAGAAGAGTCTGGTGGGAAGTGGACTGGTGAGGCAGTAGTATAATATTTTGGTGGTGCAGGACTTAGCTGCTTACACTGCAATCTGGATTGAAACCTGGTGGAGAGGGTGGGCCCAGGTTCCCCAACAAACCGTTAGAGGGTGCCAAAGGCAAAAGCTGACCCCCTGATACAGGGAGAGAAGGACCTGAGGACTGAAGGGTCGCAACCTCAACCAGAGGAAACTTGGAGACTCTTGCATACGTCAGAGGCTATCATTGCTAGACTCTTTACATACTACAAAAGGGAGGATATAAAACATGTTACCTGGCCAGAGGGCTGAGTCCTGGAAGGGACAGACCATCACAAGACCAGAGCAGCTGTCAACGAACGCACGGGGAAAGAAGAGGACCTGCAACACCCTGCCTGACCACTGGGTGGTGCCCGGAATGAGTAGTGAGTAATCCCTTTCACAGTAATACATTACTTTAAAATTATATTCTGTCCATGAATATTGTGTAATAAATTCAAAATTAATTTTCAATAAAAAATCAATACGATTGATATCAGCGTTATGCCAAAAATCAATATAACTAAGCCATAATTTGTTTACATCTAAAGTTGGGTGTGTGCTATGTTACAGAATTTAGGTTTTATGATTTTACAGATCAGTATAATTTGATCTGTAAAATCATAAAACCTAAATTTTTCCTACAATTTGAAATACAGTATAATTTGTCCACTTTCCAATCCAGTTATGGCCAAATCCTAAGCCACTGTGAAAGTTATCCTGATCATACAAAGAAATCTCCATGCAGCCCTTCGGTGGATCTTTTGGCACGATTAGGACCAGAGGACCTGATGCATTTCTTGATGAAGTCAGTGGAAAGACTGACTGACACTACCATGAGCATTAGATTATGTTGTAATCGAGGTATCAGGAAATGAAGTGATGAATTGTTAAAAGCTTCTGCTGTACACGTGATACCATTCATGGCATGCTCTGAGCAGGTCACCCACTGCACGAATGGCAGTACAAAAATCAGACTCTGTTTCTGCAAAGGAAAAGAGCCTTTCAAAAGCCTAGTGAGAGGAGTTATGAAGGGAAACAGCTACGGATGTTGGAGCTGAAAATGTGGGAGTATGTATTTATTTCCTTTAAAGGCAAAGAATGTGTAAGGGTTTTGAAGAGGAGAGTGACTGATTTTTTGATTTTTTTTTTTTTTTTTTTTTTGCCTAATGGTTTCAGATCCTTTCTCAGATTTTGGTTGGTATGCTTATAGAATATTTTTCTCATGTGAGTCAGAATGTACTAGAAAATCATTTTTCCAGGAACCTACAAATAGCCCTTTAAAATCACAATGAACCAGATAATTGTAACAATGAAACATTCATCTATCCACTGCTGTTCTGATACTTTAAAAAACCTCATTGGTAGTTTATGATGGTAACATAGTAACTGATGGTAACTGATTAAATTTAGGCTATTGAAGCATAAGGAGTTCTGGACTTTTTTAATTTTGGAAGAACTTAAGCCATCTGTTGCCTTGAAGCAGAGAGATTTAGTAATCAGGCACATCAGTAAGAAGGAATTTATCTGGGGAGGCTATTAATTAACAAGCTTGGATAGGGTTCACATCTTCTTGCCTTAAAGTCAAGGCATCCCTAACAAGTCTATTGGACAATCAGATATATTTCTCAGGCAGTTACTATTCTCTAGAGTAAGATGAAAATAAAGAATATCTGACCAAAGACTTATTTCAATATTCTAACTGTTATATTATTATTATTACTGACTTTCCTTCTGGGGGATGGGAGGGCAAAGAGCACACCCAGAAAATAAACTGGGATAACACTTTCCTTTTAGGAAAGACTTGCATCAGATACACAGAAACTAAATAAGAGACTTGAGTGTACAGTGGATATGCTTTAATGTACTACAGCCGTGTTGTAACTTTCCATCTGTTCTACAGGAGGGCAATATCTTTTGCTACTGGAATTTAATGTTGTTCAACAGAATTCGCCCTCCAGGTCAGGAAATCCCCAATAGGAGAAGTGGAATTTTAAGGCTCAAGGGCTGTATGTGTCTGCAAATCTTTTTGTACATGAGCATTTTCTCACAAATTCATTGTAAACTGGTTTTCAGAAAATCCAAGAAAAGTGGAATGGAATGCTCATCCCCCTACATTAAAACCTAGATCCTCAGCTGATGTAAATTGGCATTAATGAAAGTCAATGGAGCTATGCTGACTTACATCAGTTGGGCATCTGATCTGGTGGATTCTCCATCATTGGAAACTCAAATCATGATTGGACTTTTTTCTAAATGAGATGCTTTAGTTCTAAAAGGAATTAATTCTTGGAAGTCCTTTGGTTTGTGTTATATAGGAGGTCAAATTAAATTATCACAATGGTCCCTTCTGGTCTTAATTGCTGAATAGATACAAGTACACAAATGTACAAAAGTACTCCTTTTTTGCAACATAACTTCATCATAACCTCACATTCACTATTCACTCAACAAAGCCAGTTCAGCCTCTAAAGCCTGGCTGTTGTTTTCTTTGAAGTTTGGTGTCTGGTGTCCACTAACATAAAACCATGTTCTGGTCGCCTATATTATGGTACCAAAATATGCAAAAATATGCACTGAAAAATCACTTTTTTAAAAATTGTATGATCATATTTTAATCAGCAGTGCCCTGAGCCCTCACTTATTTATTCCACCTTGTGTATGAATAATCTGAGGGGGGTGAATGTAGAGCTGTCATTGCTGAGTCAGATGCCTCATGGGCTCTTCTATTGCACAGGACAGTAAAGCAGCCTCACCTGAGGGCTTGGGGTGGGGATCAGAATCTTGATGGAAGTTTTCCACATCATGTTCACTCTTGGTGGTTTTTTGCACCTCGATTCACATAGGTAACATAGCTTTGTAGTTTTAGAGAGTTGCTGAAGTCTATAATTACCCTCTCATAGAATGAAGTATAAGAAGAAATTTCAATGACTATGTTAATAATGTGACATCAGTGTGGGTGTATTGATTGGTTTGCTCATGAAAAATTACGCTATAGAAGAAAAAGTTAGAACCAGTACTCCATCCTCTTGAACTGTTGGCTTCTTTTAGCACCACTGACCATTCTCTGCTTGAAATCTTGTCCTCCCTTGGTCTTCGTGACTCAGCACTCTACTGGGTCTCCTTCTTCTCTAGTTACTCCTTCAGCCTTCTCATTCTCCCACACCCAACTTTCTGTAGGGGTTTATCAAGGCTCTACCTTTGGGCCTGTGCACGTCTTCCTCTATACCTTGTCTCTGGGCAATCTCATTTTCAAACACAAGTTCAACTGTTATCTCTATGCTTATGACTCAGATCTACTTCCCCATTCTGGATCTGTCTCTGCATGTACTAAAATCTTGGATTGCCTGACGTCCAGTCCTGGATGGATGTCCAGTCCTCAGCTTAAACTCAACATAGCCAAAATGGAGCTCTTGCCCTCCTCTAATACTCCAAGCCATCTTTTTGTCCCCCACCCCACTTCATTCTCAATCACTATGGACAATACCAGCATTATCCCTGTTCCTCTGGCTTGTAACATAAGGATTTTTTTCAATATGTCCCTCTCTCTAGTTTCTCACTCCCAGGCAGTGTCTAAATCTTGTCTCTTTTTTCCTGAATAACTCTAATATCCAGCCTTTCTTCTAGATCCACACAGCTAAAACTCTCACTCTGTCCTTCACCCACTCACATCTTAACTACTTGAACCAACTCCTTTTTAGTGTTGACAAATCCTTACTCTACTTAGAGTCATTAAAAACACTGCTTCAAAGATCATTTTCCTTGCTCCTCACTTCAATCTTATTGAATCCCTCCACTGATTTCCCCCTTTTGAACCTCATCAAACACAAATAGCTTGTCTTCTCTTTTAAGGTCCTTCATGCCTATCTTTGCCTTATCTCTTATTCTCCTTATCCACATCTATTTATATGACTCCCAAATCTGCTTCATCACTGATGCTAGTATTTGTCACCCATGTATTAAACTTTTGGACAAGCACGTTAGGGCTTTCTCTCATGTCATCTCACGTATATAGAAGAGAAACTCTGGATATAGCTACATTGCAGTTAGACACTTACGGCTGGTCTGTGCCAGCTGACTTGGGCTTCCAGGGCTCTGTCTAAGGAGCTGTTTAATTGCGGTGTAGACGTTTCGGGTCTGGCTGCAGTCCCTTAGCCCAAGGCCCTTATCCTAAACCAACTGGCTTGGGTCAGCCATGGGTTTTTAATAGTAATGTAGACACACCCTCTGTAAACAACCTCTAATGCACCTCCTTTAAAGCTCTCCTCCGTCAAAATGCCTATGAAAACCTGACCATTATTAGGCAGCTGGTGTGCCATGTCTGCTAATTATCATGCTGACCAGTATTGTCTCATCGTTTCTTTTTGTTCCTCCGTCTGTTTGTATCTTTTGTTATCTCTTATCTCATGCTTAGATTGTAAGCTCTCTCATGCAGAAACAATCTCTTTGTTAGAGGTTTGTACAGTGCCTAGCACAGTGCAGCTCTGCAATCCCTCTCTCTGAAAGAGAGTGAATGTTCACAGCGGGAATCAATGCTGTTTGAAGCAATATTAACTTCCATGTAGTTAAGATGGCTCCCCAGCATTAGCTCCTTAAATTCTTAGCATTCTCCCCCCACCCACCCACAGAATTCAGACCTTGCAGGATTTTGCTTGAAAGGGCTTTAAGAGCTGAGAGACTAGTGGGAGAGGACTGCAGATATGCTACTCTTCTTCCCCTCTCCCCGTTTTTCTTAGCTCCTGTTCCAGTAACACCAGCCTCTGTTCCTTCTTATCTACCAGCAGAGCTGGAATGGAACATCTGGCCCAAAGCAATATTTAGTAATCTTGAGTTAAGCCATCAAATCATGCAGATACTTAAACCAAATTTGCTAAATGTAAAGATGTTGCCCAGCGTATGAGAGTAACATTTAGAATTATCTCATGATCGGCAAACTTCCAAGTGTTGTAGCACAGAGTTTAAGGTTGCTGTCCAAGGTAGTCTTCTTAATATCACCACATATCTGTTTCAGCTGCAAATTCAGTGTTTTAACAGACATGTAAGATTTACATACTAACTGATTAGTGTTTTTCATTAATTCAAAGGATTTACTGTCTCCTAATATATTAAACAGTAAGTAAAATTGGTCAAGTTCTAACTTTAACTTTACATGAAGAAATAATAGTCAGGTTGACCTTGTTAATTCTGTTAATAAACTGTTTGGTACCTGGCAGAGTTAGGCAAACTATTCTGCCTTCAAGTGAGCTCAGGTAAACAATCTTCTCTGAGTTCATTGCTGTTGGGTTACCCAGCTTGCTCTTTGATGAAGGCCTGAATATCTCCATTATACTTACAGTGAAGATGGGACTTCTTAAAAATTGTGATAAGTCACACCACCAAGCCAAGGAGAAATTCAAACACTTGCAAGCATGGGAACCAACAGAGCTGATGAAACACAAAGGTAACATTAAGAATAAGATCTCCGTGTCACTGTGGAAGCAACATAGAACTATAAATGTGCCCAGCCTGCATGATGAATGTGCAATAGGGAAAAAATTAACTTAAGGAAACACCATGCAATATGTGTGTCAAGAAAACATAAGAAAATAAGAAGAGCCATAGAGTGTCAGAACAATGGTCCACCTAGCTTGTTTTCCAACAGTGGCCTTTGCTAGGTGCTTCAGAGGAAATGAACAAAACAGGCAGTCACAGAGTGATCCATCCTCTGTTATCCAGTCTCAACTTGAAACTTGAGAAGAGAGGTGTTTTTTTTTTAACCACGAATTCATTTTTAGAACTAAAGCTATACAAATTTAGGATTAAAAATATGGCATTATATACGTAAGAAAAGATTACCTTCTGATTTCCAAAAATTAAACCAAATATTTGCAGTTTTGAGTGTGTGACTCTGTTAGGAAGTATGATTCAGCCTCTGAATTTACTGATGACTAAATGGTGCCATTAAGGTACAGGCAAATGTGAATGTGATTGGCATCTCTAAGAGGTGTGCCTGCTGCACCATACTGAATTGCTGACTCTTAAGGGGGGGAAGGGGAGGGGGTAAACAGGTTCCTGCTGTGTTTGAGGAAAGCACAGGGAGGACTACAATTGTGCCTTGCACCTGTCCAGGCACAAAAGGAAAGTGAAAGTTCTTTGTATCCTCCCCTTCCTCCAATCTTTGTATCTGTACTGTATTTGTAAATCACATTATAAAAGAAATTCTCTTGTAGGGAGTAACTTCCTGTAGCATTTAATAATTGTCATGTTCCTGACAATTTTATGTAAGTCTTGGCCCATAATTTGCTGACATAAAACTGTCTTTTCAGTGTTTTTGTAAGGCTGCTGATGAGGTCATAGAGAATTAACAAATGTGCCCTAAAAGTACAAAATAGAAAATATTCTTAATAAAAACTGAGTGTAAAACATGATAGATTACAGGCATTGCTGTTATCTGGTCTCTCTTCTCTTCTCCTGTGGAATGAGTGGGTGGGTGAGATTGACAGGAGGCTTTCAGGCACTGGGTGTGATGTAATTAGTCATAGATTTCAGTCAAGTCAGAAACAGTATGGGAGTAGATTCACCTCGTGTATTTCAGTATTGCTGCTTTGACCTGAATTGACACTAGAAAGTGCATAGTCAAGTAAAAATGTAACCTCTCTGTTAGATTTTTTTTTTTAGTTACAATCTGTACTTTCCCAAGTGGCCAGTGATTATGGGTGCCTCACTTTTGGGGTACTCAGTTTTCAAGCTGGAATTTCAGGTGTGCTGAGTATGCACAGGCTGCACAAAACTGTACTGAAGATGGACTGATATGGAACAGGCCTAGGACTCAGGGACTGAAAACAGCTCTTTGTAACCTCATGCTTACACTCATGCAACACCATAAAGAATATTAGGCACAACTATGTTGAACTGTTCGTGTTTCCTCTTAAACTGTCAGGCTGCTTTGTTGAGCAAAATTTAGTACAGTGTTTGTTTCTTTAAAGCCAACGAGACACTGTCAGTCAGGAAATGTTAAGGAGACAGTCCTATTTTGAGTAGCTAATAGTGCCTTGATTCTTAACCGTGAATTTCCTTCCTTGTGTGGATTTAAGCCAGACATTTAACTTGTTTCAATTTTTTAAAATCACTTATTAAGCATGACATTACAGAACCCACTTGTGATGAGGCTACATTACATCATATGATACCCCAGTTTTTATTATTCTCAGCTAGTCAGATTCACCATGTGAAATAAAGCCAGTAAAGAAATCATTTTAATACATTTCAGTTTGGGGTAGGATACCTAAAGGGTATGGGGAGTTTGGGGTATTGAGTGCACAAGTTCTTTTTTATCCAGTGATGAGAGTTACAGTGCAAACTATTGAAGTCGTGTCTTATCTTTGATATACTAAATAGCAGTTGACACAGGATTTACACTCCTTAGTCTGTGCAGTCTGATCTTCCTTCTTCAGTCTTGCTAATGTCTATTCATCATGGAAATAAGTGATGTGGTATCTGAAAAGAACTCTTAGCTACATTTGTAAATGTTTGAGAATTCAAGCTTGTGATTCACTTTTGCCATAGTGCAAGGAAAAGCTTACACAATAAACCAGAATATGGAAATATGTTCTCAAGGAAAAGGGAGGAAAAAGGGTAATTGGCAGACTAACTTGAGCTTGAAAATAAATTTCATCATGTTCCAATGGTAACAAATGCTTCTTTTCTCTCTCTCTAAATAATTACACAATGGTGGATAGAGGAAATGAGGTAGAATATATTTTGAATTCAGTGTTCTTAATCTGTCATTAGTTATCATAGATACTATTCTGCAGTATACTGTTCTAGCAAATGTATTAACTGTAATTTTTAAAGTTAGTAGTACTTTTATCATTCAAGTTTTTAACCATTCCTAGCAGTATAATTTGTTTTTCCTGATGTGACTGGAATCAGAATTTAGGTTTTTTTATAACATTGGTATTATTTTCTGCCAGAATTCATTAACCTTTTAAAAGTTCTGAGATGATAAGGCAGCATTGTCACCTCCAGTTTTGCAGATGCACATACTGCATCCTAAAAAGAAGAGGCAGATCTGATAGCATTCAGCGCCTATGACAGCTGCTTTCTTTGGACACTTGGTCTCTTGAGGTATAGTGGAGATATGCAGCAGAAGTGGAGCTGCCTATGATCTGATAACGTTTCAGTTCTTTTGTTGCAGCAACACATTACAAGCCCTGTTCTGTGATAAATGTGATTTATTAAAGGGGCTGTATCAATCTTTTTATTGTTTAAAAAAATCTTTTTAGGGGCAGGATTCAGTACAAAAAATGTGGCAGCTGCCATACAGTGGAAGGACACTAAGACCCTGAAATACCAGTTTTTCAGGGTTTTCGCTGCTTTCCAATCATATACCCAATATAGTGTCTGGATGTATTTTGATTATTCCTTGAATATTGTTAGTGGCTATAGGTTTTTGGTGGGTTTTTTTGTTTGTTTTGCAAACAATAGTTCATTATTTTCTTTACGTAAAAGCAGAGTAGCCGTTCATCATGTTCAAGTTGCTAGATAAGATAATTGGTTTCTTTTTTTAAATAAAAAGTATAGCTTTCATTTTGACATACAACCTTAACAATAAATTTAATTAAAATGGTGTTGCAATAGCCACAGCCCCTAACTAGCAGTTGCTGTTAACCACTGAATACTAAGCATACATTAACTTCTTTAACTCAACTTTACCATTTAAATGTCTAATAACAATACATTGTTACCAAGTATCAAAGATAATTGTCTGAATATAGTTATATATGACAGGCTCCTGATGAGACGCGTAGGTGTTTGAGCATAGCAGTATAGTAATTCTGCATTAGTCCTTCTCAAGAAAAGAGTAAATTCATGTTTAGTTCTGTATGACATGCAAGCTGTGCATGATGACTTGCATTATTTCTTTGTTCCACTGGATTTATGTATAGACTAACTGATAGTTTAAACTATTACTGATGAAGAGAGATCCATAATATGGTCAAGATGGTGATGACATTTAAACTATTGATTATATTTGGCTACCTGGTGTGCCCCATGTTCAGGTAATTGTTAATATACAAAAATAGGAGAAAATGTTCTTAATCTTAAGTGCTTGAACAATTTCCATTTTCAGTTTTAAATGAATGGGTATTCGACCTCAATTATAGTGTGAACTCAGTATACACACTATTTTGTAATTGTGACCTTCTCTTCAGAGAAGACACATTGTCAATTTTCAGTGTCACAAGTAAGGAAGATTACTTTAATGGCCCACTCCAAAGCTCATTTAGATGTCCTAAAAATATCTGCTAGGAGTTACAAAACAAGTAAACTACAGTCTTTTCCCCCTGCAATTCCTGCATTGTAGAAAGTTGTAGGAGTGATTTTCCTATATGTCGCTGGTTTGTTAATAGCGCTAAGCTCTTGTAGTGTGTGATTTATTTTTTTTCAGAAATGCTTAAACATTGGTCTAAATCTGTTCCCACTGAAGTCAGTGGTAAAACTCCTATTGATTTAGCAAAGTGAATTAAGCCAATGCTATATGGTTTTGCAAATCCTACATTGTGTTTTTTCATTCAAAGATCGCAAAGCACTTCAGACATATTATTTAGTTCTCAACAGGAAGTCTTTTCAATATTTTTTATTAGATTTTACTTCCCTTTTTTAAAATTAAAATAGGGAGTTCTTTTGATAACTGTAATGGCTTATCAGTCTCCAAAACTGAAGTCTTCTATGACTGTGGACTTTTTGTTTGTTTTTTTTTTGTGTGAAAAATGTAACATTGAGTTGTATTTGCTTTTGTAACTAAGCAGTTAGCACCCAATGCAACGTTTTGAGTAGATTTTTATATTTAGTCTGTAGTGTTCTATATTTGTATTGCAAAATGTTATCTGGAGGAGTCATTTTAAAAATAAACTACATACGCTAGTTAATGAGTTTTCTTTTTAAATAATAGATTTCATTGGATGTGGCAGGTGAAACGACCAAAAGCAGCTTTTAGATTTGCTATTTAAACAAAATTATCCTAACAATAATGCATTGATTCATTCATTGTGTGTGTGTGTGTGTGTTGAGCGGGAAGCGGTGTCCAATGTTGTGTTTAAAAGGGAAAAAAAAATATTTGTCCAAACTTCAGTCCCAATAATGAAATGAAAATTTCTTAAGTTCTTTTCAATTTATTTTCAAATGTCTGTTTAGAAATTATTTTACTGTGTTTTTAACACAGAATACATTAAGATCCTGATTCTGCAGTTTTTACGCAGACAAAACTTCTGTTGAGTTTAGTGGTTTTGCCTGTGAATGGACTGTAAAACCAAGGCCTATAGATAACAATTCTTAGCAAGCATTTCAAGTTGTGCTGGTAGTGTTTTTCAGATTTTGGTACCAGATTGATTTCTGAAATCTTGCTTAAGATGCAAGTTATCAGTAAAGAAGTTTAAGCATTTAACAACTGTGTCCATTCTAGAGTATCTTAGAGCTATTTGTATGAAATGAGAAACAATACACAACACGCATGCAGAAAAAATTCAGTACAATACTTTTCCCCAAGAGCTATTAGTCTCAGGAAATCAGCCTGGTAAGACTGAAACTTAATCCCAGTGCATATACTTAATAGGCTAGAGTGAGGACTTCCACAGGGTGCCACCGTGCCCTAGTTGTGGGACTTCACTGTAGCCATTACTGCAGCCTTTGGCCTGTAATAGCTCTCTCACCTCCTATGTTATGGAAAGAAATTGCTGCTGTATCCACCTCTTTGTTCTACCTTCATCTCACTCAATTTGTTGCAATAATTGGGCCTGAAAGTTTGCCCTAATAGTGAGCTCAACTGTAAAAAGTATGTGAAAGTTCATAATTTATTACAATAACCTGTATTAACGAATGTTGGTAAAGAGGTCAAGTTGTTTTCAGTAATGAATGTTATAAACAGGTGAAAGGAAAAACAGACTAAATTAGTCTAAACAAAAATGGCCTACTGATGTGGTGGAAGAACTATGTCAATTATGCTTGATAAAAACAGAAAATGTTGAACTGGAAGTTAATGAACCAAAATTGGTGTATTGGTTTGTAAGCCTAACTGGTGGACAAAATAACGAGGGGATGAACTATGTCACCCTCTCTTTTCCCCTTATTGGAGTTCTTAAAAAGAGACTTTGAAAAATCAAGCTCTCATCTTGTCCCATCTCATCTTCTTCAACCACAAGACAGAGGGAACAGACCAGACTGTAGGATTTTCTTCCTGAGAGGAAGGCCATCAGGCCTTGCTCTTGTTTAAGGAACTTTATTTTTCACCTATGAGTCCTGAAAATCATGTCATGACGTCCTGTCTTCAGCCCATCAGTGGAGATGCATGCTTCTGTGTTGTAGGCAATTAGGTAAGATCCTGTTCTGTCTCCCTTTCCTCTTGTTACTTTTTGCCCCATGATTTAGTCCTGTCCTATTGCTCCATCTCTTGGCTTTTCATCAAATGCACTGCATCAGTACAGTGAGATGAGATGGCCACAACCCTGCTCTGTATAAAGAGAAAGGACCCAACCATACTACATCCCTTGAACCAGGGCCTCTGTGGAACCTCCCACAAACGTTTGTGTTGCTGTTTTAATGTTGGGCAGTGAGTTTATAACACCTTTAATTCTTTTGGCCTTTGAGATTAGTACAACAGTCTCATCTACAACCTCTCGCCCCGAATGTTTGTAGAGTGCATGGAGCCCTGACAAAGTTCTAAAGCCATGCCAGTTTTAATGTAGTCATAGAGTTTTGTGGATGTGGACAGTAATAAAGCAGGGTTTGCTACATACTGAATAATGACACATTACAGGGCATAAACTCATCTCAGTGTTATGCACCTACTTCCTGCAAATCAAAATAAGACTAAAGCCTATTACAGAATGTGTGTGTGTATGGTGTTTCCACATTTGAAAGTACATCATTTTATATCTGGAATAACGCCACTAAGTCAATAGTTACTCCAGATTTACATCAATATAACTCCGATCAGAATCTGGCCCAAGGAAATTGTTCAGAGCCACAGAATTATTTTAAATCTACTGTATTATATCATGAGGGATTGGGTGAATCATTGTTGATTTGATATAATATTTGGAGCCTTAGTTTGTTTGTTCTAATCCAGCTCAAGTAATTAGTGACTAAAATACTTACCTGATATCTTTCCATTGGCAAATTGTATTGCAAAGGAGTTTGTGGTATCATTTTACTGAACTAGGAACAGATCACCAAAGTCAGCCTTCAAAGCTGGTCATTGACTAAATTCCCTTTACTACCTCCACTTGGCTCAGAACAAATATAACATGAGCAGTGGCACTGCAAGCTTTCCTTCCTGCAGATCCAGAATATTTATATTCTGAATTGAAGAGACTGTCATTAGGGATGAGCCTCCAAGGGTGGCAACTATTATGGTAGCTCTTGATGTGGGCAAAGCTGTTCAGTCAGAACAGTGACTTTGTGAAGGCCACACAGCTGGTCGGGGCAGAGCTGGGAACAGAAGTGAGGTCTCCTAAATCCTACACAGTGTCATTTCCACTGCTCTGCATTTCCTTTCAGTACTGAATTCAGCTGCATTTGAGCCAGTGGAGTAGTGTTGAAAGGCGGTATAGCCTGTTACGCCTGTTACCAGGGCCCTTAGCCAATCAGCACCTGATGTTACAGTTTTCAGTTATTCCGTGGACGAAATGATTTTTAGTCTGCCTCTTTATAAGTGTGGAGGGAAAAAAATGTTGTGTATATGAAGCCAAATACTGTATTGGAATGTGCATTTAGCTATTTTATAGTATTTAAGCCATATGTATCACTTCAAATTATATTGTTTTTTTTTTCTTGCCCCAGGAATATATACCATGTGAAACTCCTCTGAAAATCAGAATGGAAAAACAATATTGAGTGTGACTTTGGTCTCTTTGTTTCTAAGCGCTGTCAGTGATGCAGAGTAGAAAATGGAGTCAGAGAATTAAGAATCATTCATCTAATAAAGAACAAGATGATGAGTTCAGTACACAGTCTGTTTGGGAAGGTGAGGTAAATAGAAGTCATATTAAACAGTTGCTAAAGATATGGAAGGAACCAATGGCAAGAGATAGATGGGGAGGAATTTTAGACCAAAGAAAAACAACTGGATGGACACCCTATATTTCTTTTTCCTACCTGAGCAAACCATTGGCGGATGCTTATATGCTGGCCCACGTAAGTTTCAGAAAAGAGAGGCAGGATAAGTGAATGAGGACAGTAGTGCTCAAATGTCACTTATCTGAAGTGAGCTAAAGGAAAACAGATTTATTTTGATATTCATCTTGGATTAGCAATTCAGTTTCTCATAATAAAGAATAATGAATCACTGCTTTTCTTAGTAGTTTTAAACAGATGGGCATTGCCATAGCAATGAAAGAGCTAAGATGAGTCATTCTGAAATTAATTCTATCATGTTCTTCCCCTCATCCCTTTACTTTCTAGCTTCATTGATTTTTAAATCACACTAGTCTGTGTAGAAACTAACATCCAATTAAGATATTTGGAGTTGATAGAGCTCTTTCTTTCTCTCTCATAGTTAGATTTCTGGAGAGAAGTCCTGTTGCCAGAGACTATAGATATATAAGTATAATAAATTATTCAATCAATTCTTACTAAAGGCCTTGGGCATGTCAGTTGTTGTTTTCTACGCTTCAATGCTCCATCTCTGAAATGGGAATAATGGCACTTTCCCCTCCCCTTTGTTGTTTTTTCTATTTGAATTACAAGGTATTTTGGTCAGAGACTCTCTTGCTGTGTTTGTGTTCATCTTCTAACTTGGTGGGGGTCTTTTCTCAGTTGGGTGTTGCTTTAATACAAATAGGTAATAATGTGCACCAGCTGCTGAAAAATGACTTATTGCTCCTGTTCAGACTCCATGCACTGGGGCAGCACCATATCAGTGTGGCACAGAACCCTGAGCAGCCTTCTCCCAAGTTTCCTGCTGACTTGGGAGGAAGAGTGATCAGCATGTCCAGAAACTGCTGCAGGTGGCAGGAGAGAGGAGTCTGCCAGGTCCCTTCCCTGGACCCAGGCATAATGGAGACAGCCACAGGTAAATTATAGGGTATTATGGATAGAATTAATAATCTAAGAAATACATGGCTAGGAAGGGGAGAAGAGTATTTATCTTAGGTAGTTATATTACTGTATAGTATCTCAGTCTTTAGTACGTTTATTCTTATAATAGCACCGTGAGGTAGGGAATTACTTTTAGCCCCATTTTAGGGATCGGTAACTAAGGGAGAGAGGCGCTAAAGCCTGATCTATATACGGTATTTGTACTATTGAAATATTTCTCTTTAAGTCTTTATTTATTTATTTATTTATTTAACCAACCAAAATAGCTAAATTGGTACAGCCCCTAATGTGGTCACAGTTGTAATGGTATATAGGTGCCTCATACTGGTAAAGGTTGTTCCCCTAAATTTATTTGATACTGGAAGGTTGTACTATTTTAACTATATAAGATTCAAACTGATATAGGTTAAGCAGCACACACAAAAATGTGTATAACAAACTCTAAGTCACTTGCTCAGTGTCACACAGGAAGATTGTCGTGGAGAGAGCGTTGAACCCAGGTTTCAGGCTAGTGTCCCAACATTTGATCATCTTCGTCTCAAATGGAATCAATAGAAATCAGTCTATTTTAGATGTAAGCTCATTATGTAGGGACCTTACATGTTTGTAAACCAGTTAGTATACTTTTGAGGAGATGCAACATAAATAAATAGTTTGTATGTAACTGTTTTTGCTAGCATCTGATACTAATGTGATGTAGACAACAGTGTCTGTATCTTGGACATCCTATTCCCATTTTAGTGTATGGAATAATTTTATCAAGTTTTTGTTGTTCAGGTATTCACATTTCTTGAAAGTATATCTACCCTCTCTGTTTTCCATCCCTGGAATGTGGATTGCTTTGTGTGTATTGGTAATTTAATTATCTGGGTTGATCTAGTACCCTCTTTATTTAAATAAGCAACCACTCTCTGGTTCTCTGTAAATACTTGCACATGAGCAGATTGGGGAATCTGAATGCATGATAGACAATTCCAGGTATCAGCGATTTGAGGCTATTTTGTCTTGTTCTCAGACTAAACTGCTTTCCTAAGGTTTGCTTTCATGTAAGCACTCAAAACTACTTCTGATACATCTGCTAATGGAAGAAGCAGTAGAAATTATTGGGGTTGTATGAACTTCTACAAAGAAACATCCTTCCATATCTCTATCTCTCTCTATTTCTCCAGTCTACCTGACTTACCTTTCTGAATTCAGAAATCCTCTGCTTAATGTTCTTCTCTTGTTTGAAAAAAGACCATGGAGCATAGATCATCAAAGAGACTGATAAAGAAGTGCAGGGTGATGTGCAGAAATGATTTGTTCTGATCTTTGCAGGGGTTCTTTCTCCAGATGGATGATGGTGGATGCTGCTTATTTTCTTTAAATACCCCACCCTGTGATAATGTGGTACCTTTTTATAAATGTCTTCACAATTACACTAATACCTTCCAACACCTTTTCAGAGGAAACTGATGATACCCATGAAATTGGTGATGGAGGGTTATTCAGTTCTGCTAGGGGCATTATATTAAGGTACAAAACATCCACTGGAAATGAGCTGGGTTTTTTTTGTGTGCGCGCCTGCTGGTAGGCGTACATTAAGTAGCATGTGTTTTATTACTTACACATCCCTAATTAGTACATGCAGCTGTTAAAAATTGGAGCAGAATGAGAATAAAAGACTTTATTTTTGTGCACAGACAAAAATGAAAATTACAAGTTATTTGTAATATTAAAATAAATACAGTTTTTGTGCCTATCTGGAGGAATAATTCAATAGGGGGATGAGGGAGACTGAATAAGACCATGTTTTTTTCCAGTAATCAATTTTATATTTTATAATTTTTTTTCCAGTAATGACACAAATGGTGCAGAACACCTTTTATCGGTATTTTTATATCAACATATATAGTGCATTAGTCATGGTATTTGAAGTCGGTAGGAGTTGAGGATGCAGAAATTGCTCAGCTTCTTACAGGAATGTGACCGTATCAATAAGTGTCTAAAGTATATTGTAGTGTTTCAGGTGTCATGTTACAGGTTAATTGTCTCAGCATTTTCATTGTAAATCTTTTTTTTAAGTGTTTTTATAATGTTTACTTTAAAGTTTCACGTGGGACTTTAAACTTGACAGATATTTTCTTTGAGGCAAAGAGTATATTATCTTTTAAAAATGTGATCAAAGTTGTAGTTTGGCCCAGTATCTCTGGCTTCAGCGCCTTGTTTTCTTCCAGTGTTTTGGTTTGTGTTACAATAATTGAAGGAGAACAAATCCATATCTCCCTGTAGCCCATTGGCTATGCTGTGGGGGGAAGGGACAGCTGATTGGCTCTTGTGATCCACCCCCTTTTACTGTCTATAACGCTCTCATGGGCATGCAGCAGTCGTCCTGCTGCTGTTCTCTTCCAGTCCTGTAATAGAAGTATAGTTTAAACTGTGTATTCAAGATGCTGTGGATCTGACTAATTTGTCAGTTTGGAGGATCAGGAAGAATTTTTTTTTCTGGGCAAGGCTGGCAAGTTGTCCAGTGTTGTTGTGGGGATTTTTTTGGGGGGGTGGGGGTGGGTGGGGGTTTAGTTGCCTTCTTTGTGGTGTTTGGGGGCCTGGATTCAGGTTAATGAGTAAGGACCGATATTTAAAGGTCAATATGCGTAAAAGCCCCAGAATATAAATGGTGTCTCCTGTTAGCCTGGAGGAAGAAGGAGACAACATTATGCCTTCAAAGAGTGAAAAACCCTTGGTATGTACCCTCATTCCTCTTTGTGAAGGGTGGGGGGGGGGTCAGAGGATTCAAAGATGGTCTGACTCCTAGGGGTTAAGCTGAAGGAGGCAAACCCTGGATATTGGTTTACTTGGCAAGCAGACCATTTAATAATGCACAGAACTCAAGCAAACGCCAGGTATTAGCTTTCCAGTCTTCAATATGTGACTCTATTCCCAAGCTCCTTTCTCCGCCAAAACCACAGAAAAGCAACAAGATTTATATTCATAAGTAGGACAGCACAGAGTGGTAGTTTGTTTGTTTGTGTTCTGTCTCTAAGCTCTGGGGAACAAATTCTCATTTGCACCCTGACAACTGTTCCTGACTTAGAAATTGAAAAGTATCAAATTAAAAACTGATTAAAAAGAAATGCCACTTTTCACATCACATAATTAGGTTGTGGAACTCATTGCCACAGGATGTCATCGAAGCCAGGAATTTACTAACATTAAATGATGGATTGGACATTTATGTGGATAACGGTATCTAGGGGAGTTGTAGTACATAGTTGAAAATGCAGCATTTTAGAAGGGACAAAATATAATGCTTCAGGTATTACACAATCTAGTTATTAGAGTGAGACTTCTCCAGCGACAGATTAACTCACATCTGCCTAATGGTGGGGTCTTGCACGTTCTTCTGAGAGATCTGATGATGGCCACTGTCAGACATGATATACTGGACTGATTCCATGTGGCAACTCCTGTATTCTAGTGACTTTACTGGGAGGTGTACAGGTGTGATTAGTAGCAGAATTTTAGCCTGGATATATGATTTTTCTTCCTATTGAATGAGATAGGATTCACAACCATCTTTGGAATTAGCACACCTATTTTGCCAAGTTGGATGCAGTTGACTATGGCTGGTTGAAAATTTTCAGTCAAAACCATTTTTGACATAAAATTGGGGTTTTGAAAAATATTTTCTCAGAATGTCTGCTTTTCATAGAAAATGTTGGCCTTTATCAGGTTTTCACTTTTGATGAAAAAATAGAAAATTTTCAAGTCAGATATGCTGCTGCAGTGTCTCATGTCCCATTCTTCTCTATGGTCTAGAGTCCCCAGCTGGACTTCATCTCCCATGATGCAACATGGCTATGGAACTCCCCCTCCAGGGCTGTCCTGCCTCCTTTCACTAAGAGGGAGACTGTCATTCATAATGGCAGATATGGTCCAATCAGTGACCTGGCTTTTAGCGCAGAATGAGAGTATGAGGGACTGAACTACTCCCATGAAACACCATCACAGAATTTCTGAATGAATTTTGCTTGAAATATTTTTTCTTGATTTTTTTCAACAAAAAGTCAATATTCGTCAGAAGAGGAATACATTTTACAATCACCTTATGCTCTGTCAAAGGGAGTTCTGCATAAATGATGTGTGTGTTGGTGAATATGGTACTAGACTACTGGTGTTCCATTCCTGGCTAAGTTCCTGATCTGCTGGGTGATCCTGAGCAAATCACATAAACTCTGCGTCTCAGTTTCTCAGTCTGTAAAATTAGGATCTTATCTTTGTGACACGCTTTTGAGGTCTACAGATAGAGTGCTATGGAGGAGTTTGTTCTACCCAGCAAGCCACATAAAGGATATATTTGTAGGAAAAAACAAAATCATCTGTGTAAGTAAAATGTGATAAACATTAACTACTTGTTTTCAGAGAACTGTGTAGGATTTTGAAGGTTGATGTCTTCAGAGCTATATCTTGAAAAAACACTTTCTTTATCTTGGTCAAGCAGTAAACATACATGCAGTAAGATTTCTTTTATACTGTAGCATTGTAGAAAGTTCAAGTTCAACTGTTTATTAAATTTAGTTCAACTTACTACGTTTGTCTCATCTTTTCCTTTTATCAGAAAGCGGCATTTTCTTGTATCATTAATTGTCAAAAACAAGTGAATCTGTGAGAGAATACTAGTGTGTGTTTAATGAAAGCAATTGATCTACTTTTTCAGGTATCCTTTGTTATATGTTTATTTGAAGTCTAGCTCTTTGAACAGGTCTCCTATAGTAACCTACTAATCAGAAGTTCATCTGATATTTATACTGTCAGCATAATAAAAACACCTTTTAGTTATGCTGAACTGTATCCAGCTATGCCCAGGATTTTCTACTTATCGGAATAAAACTTTTTATGTGGTGATAGCCTTATTGGATAATTTCTGTTTTGTAATGTTTTCTGATGTATGTGATTAATGAATAGATCATAAAGGACCAGAAGCTGATATCCTTATTCAAATTGATTCAGAAAATAAGTAGGACTTCTTGCAAAGTCAAATTAAGAAATAAAGGCAAAATCTAGCCCCAGTAAGGACCATCAGTGGTGTTGTCATGGGATTTGTACTTTGTAATTTATGTATATTTTTCTCTCTCTAGGTAGTAGATCCAAGAAATGGTTACCATTAAGAAAGATGATGATGTATTGGTGGGGGAGGAGGGTGAGTTTGCAAGATAAGATCTTATATTTCATATCTTACTTGAAAGACAGCACTTGTAGAGGAATATTACCCCCTAGTAGCATGGCTTATTTATTTATTACTGTTCAGCTAGGATTAGTATCTGAATCTCCAGTTACAATCCAGGATTCTTTAACATTAATTTTATTGTCTCTAATTCAGTCCTGACAATCTAAGTGGGAGCTTTTATGGTCTGCTATGTAAAGATTCCTTGTAATCTGTTATGACAATCTGTTTTAATTTAGTTATGTGCATATTACACAGGGGCTCTGAATTGTATTGTTTTGGGGCAGTGATTGCGGAACTAAAGATTCACTAAATAGGCCTTTACACAATAGACTATAGCAGATCCTTTGGAACTATTAGCATACTTTGCCAAAAATCCATGTTGTACACTTTGAAAAACTGGTGTATTTATCCAGTTTTCCAAAATAGTTTCAAAGAGTTGTGTCAAGGTTCCTCCCACACTCTGAACTCTAGGGTACAGATGTGGGGACTTGCATGAAAAACTTCCTAAGCTTTTCTTTATCAGCTTAGGTCAAAACTTCCCCAAGGTACAAAATATTCCACCCTTTGTCCTTGGATTGGCCGCTACCACCACCAAACAGATACTGGTTACTGGGGAAGAGCTGTTTGGAAACGTCTTTCCCCCCAAAATACTTCCCAAAACCTTGCACCCCACTTTCTGGACAAGGTTTGGTAAAAAGCCTCACCAATTTGCCTAGGTGACTACAGACCCAGACCCTTGGATCTTAAGAACAATGAACAATCCTCCCAACACTTGCACCCCTCCCTTTCCAGGGAAATGTTGGATAAAAAGCCTCACCAATTTACATAGGTGACCACAGACCCAAACCCTTGGATCTGAGAACAATGAAAAAGCATTCAGTTTTCTTACAAGAAGACTTTTAATAGAAATAGAAGTAAATAGAAATAAAGAAATTCCCCCTGTAAAATCAGGATGGTAGATACCTTACAGGGTAATTAGATTTAAAACATAGAGAACCCCTCTAGGCAAAACCTTAAGTTACAAAAAAGATACACAGACAGAAATAGTTATTCTATTCAGCACAGTTCTTTTCTCAGCCATTTAAAGAAATCATAATCTAACACATACCTAACTAGATTACTTACTAAAAGTTCTAAGACTCCATTCCTAGTCTATCCCCGGCAAAGACAGAATATAGACAGACACACAGACCCTTTGTTTCTCTCCCTCCTCCCAGCTTTTGAAAGTATCTTATCTCCTCATTGGTCATTTTGGTCAGGTGCCAGTGAGATTACCTTTAGTTTCTTAACCCTTTACAGGTGAGAGGAGCTTTTCCCTGGCCAGGAGGGATTTCAAAGGGGTTTACCGTTCCCTTTATATTTATGACAAGTTGTCAGGGACTTTCGGGAAACTTATAAATGAGGAGGATTTTTTTTTAAAGAAATAGGTTATGTTCCTTAGCCATTTTAATTAGTACTGCAAAGAAAACAAAGGAAATCTCTTCACACAAGGAATACAGAATGTGAAAGTTTATTGCTTCTGAAATTGTCATTTAATTATGTAAAATAAAACCTGAAATATTTTGAGCTCATTAAAATTGGAGATTAACGGCATAGAAAGTAATGTTCATTTTTTTTAGATATTTATCCATTCACTTTCAGAATACTTTTCCATCTGTTCCCCAAGCATATGTTTATTAGTGTATCCTATTTCCTTTTAAAATCACAGATCTTAAGGATTTGCAACTGAAGAACTGTGATATTTTCCTTTGTAACTTCACTTAATGTTTAATAAGGTCTTATCAGTTCATTAAAATTCAGCACAAAATTAAAATGTATTGTTCTGCTGTGTTCTGAGGATCAATGTCAAAGATTTAGCAGTTTTCCTCTTTAGGCTCTCCAATGTAATCTTGCTCTTTTATTACAAACGAATTTGGATGTGATATTTTCTTTTCAGTAAGTTACTTCTTTACATGCCTTTTCCCCTTCCACACCCCCCTCCTCCCCCACCTTCCACTAGGCTTTTCCTTCTGTCCAAGTTGGCTCACTCTCATAGCCCAGAGTACTTTCAGGCTATATCAAGGGATCAATCCATTGCCCTTAGCAGTGGGGCTCCAGGCAGCTGGCCAACAAAACTAAAAACAACAACCCTCTATAACTTGGGGACATAATATGTAGGAACTGTGGAGCCATGTCAGACAGGCCATATGATATCAAAATCATGCTTTTATTTTTCTCCCCGTGTCTTCCCAGATTTCACTTTTATCTTGACCGAACAGTTTAGTGATTATGACTTACTGCTTTTAGAGCTAAACAGATGAGCTATTATTAGTTTGATCACATAATATGGATATTTGAATCTTGGCACTCAAGATATATCCTGATAAATTACTGACAAATTACAATAGGTTGCGGTTGCTACACTATTGACACAAGTAAAAGAGACTGTGTCATATTGTCCTCCAAGGCATCAACAGATTATTTTATTTTTCCACTATCTTAAAATCAAACACATGGGATACCTTGTCAATAAAGAAAACAAAAACTACTAGCCAAAAAAGCATTATCAATTGATTTTTAACTCTGAATGATAATTATTTTTCTCCTAATTTTGGTGATGGATGATTGCACACAGGAGGCAGAAGAGTAAAGGAACTTGACCAAAATTTGTATGTTTAGTTAAACCAGATAATTGTTAATGTGGAGAATAACATGCTATTTCTGTGTAGAAAGAAGATACACAGTTTTAAATAATTGTGCAAAATTATTGTGTGATTTGTGTTAATTAATATTTTATACATATATACGTATAATTTTAGTGATCTCAAAACGAAGCATTTATGAAATGCTCCTCCATTCTCTTTATATAAACTTTAATTATCCAGTATAAGTGATGCATAAAATATTGACAGGTGTCGATATAGGTTGTGCATATTAGTACAAATAAAAATTTAATAGATGCACCATTGTAGCAATGTTGAGGCATTATGAATCAAAATCTGTGCTATTGACTTCTGTGGGGTGCACCAGATGTAGCTCAGTATAAAATTTGGACCTGCAGATTCAAAATTTTGGTGTTAGCACAACTTAAGCCCTCCTCATCTCCCTTTCTAATGAGTTTGTGTCCCAAACAGAACATGCAATATTTATTTTTATGTTTACATAAAGTAGATGACATACTACACTTCATTGCCTTAGTGGTTAAGAAAGTTATGATGGGGTTGTATACTGAAAATTAACAGTGATGCAGTTAGAAAAGGAGTACTTGTGGCACCTTAGAGACTAACAAATTTATTTGAGCATGAGCTTTGAGCTCTAAGGTGCCACAAGTACTCCTTGTCTTTTTGCGAATACAGACTACCACGGCTGCTACTCTGAAACCTGTAATGATGCAGTTGTATTCATAAAATAAAAGTAATTATAACACCATTCATAACCCTGGAAATGTCATCTTAGAGTAGTAGTGATGTCATATGTAACTTGATTCCTAGGCCTGCGCAGCCTACAAGAATTTTTCATGTAAAACTGACTTCATTTGGAGTCTGAAGCTGCTCTAGTGATCTAGATTAGTGTCAAAAAGGCAGAGAGATATGAAAAATGAGACTCTTTGAGGGTACCTGTCTAGACCGTGTCAGGATCATTTTGAAAACCCTTCCTTTTTTTTAACTGACTGGTAATGATACATGAAATAGTGTGTGTCAGTCAGTGATATTTTTTCACCCTCTACTAGATGTACAGTGACCACCATTACAAAATCAGCATGTGACATGAGTAACCGCCTAGTCATGTCTGAAACACTGTACCCTTAACCAATAGGGAGACTAGGGAGTAACTCGTATCAGAGATACAAGTAGGTGATATCGATTTTAAATGTTATTTAAATGATCAAAGTTCATTTGAATTAATATGATGGTTTATCTTGAATTTAATGAAGCAGGATATGAGTCGGGTTTAAAAAAAAATTAGCAGCTTCACAGCATAGACAATCTTGGAAAAAATAAATAAGAATGAGGTTAACCACACAGAGGGTTCTTCTCCCCCCACCCCGCAATGGACAGTTTCTGATTGGAACTCTCTGCCCAAGCTGTACTGCTAGGATCAATCTTAAGTAGGATCTGAGAAACTATGAGCCAATCCTCCACAGTATCTTAGGGTATAAATAGAATTATATGATTTCACCATGGTGGTACTTGCTCCAAATGTACATTGTTAACTGGACTGCAAATTTTGGGTCCAGGAAAGACTCTTTCCAAGAATATATTGTTAGGAAATTGCAGGAGCAGACAATCTGGTGGTCAGATAGTAATTATTCAGTGACAATAGGTGCTGATACTCAAAAAGTTAAAGCTTTATAACAGTTAAAAGAGAAATTGTCAACATCATATGTCAAAATAGTAAGTAAATACCCTGAAATTAAGTTTCAAGCAGCATCTTTCTTTTTTTGCCTATCTGTAAAAATTTTGATTGTCAATGGAAATATTATTTTTATCTGTTTGTGTGTGTACAGTAAAATCAACATTTACTAATAAAAATCAAATCCTTTCAAGCCTAGTCATAAGTTAAATTTGAGCCTAGTACTTTGAAACAGGCTAACATTGACAAATGACATGATATGGTGTTCTATCTGGGAAAATCATCAGGTACAGATTATTTCAGACCTGTTGTTTAACACCAGACTTCAGACAAATCCTTTCATAACAAAAAATGAATGGAGGCTACATAATGGCTTTGGTCTCTTTATACATAATTATATGTTTCTCGGAGGATAGTTATAATTGAATTACAGGGTGCCTTATGAGTATTCTAACTGGTGGTTAGAGGATGGTGAAGGGAAGCTAAGAGATTTTCACTAGCCATAATGTGAATGACACCCTATAATTCAATTATAAAAAGCCCCCAGGAATCATGTATTTATATTACAAAGTGGTTTGGGGGAAATGAAAAACTGGGCATTTTTGAAAGAGAGACACTTTTAAAATTTACATATGATTGATTTTCTTTTTTTAAAATTTACATACACACAGAGTCACTGCAAACCAACACATCTAGAGTGTGCATATCCATCAGTGGAATTCTTCCATTCTTGTCCCTTTCCAGGGCTGTCACATCCACTCAGAGGTCAGTTAATATAAACCTATAACCACTAAAATGATGGAAGGAGCTTGTCTTCTGGGCTTCTTAGATCATCTTCTTAAAATTTTAGCACCAAACTGAAGGAAGGCTTACCAATTTTAACCTTTCCCTTGCTAACTTAACTCTTCCAGCGACAATATTTCTGAAGAACATTTTTTCCTTTGCAATGGATCCAATTTGTATTCCAAAAAAAAAAAAAAAAAAAAAGAAAACATGGAAGATAAATCACTGTGAATGCATGTATCCCAGATAACATAGGTTCTTCGAGTGATGTCCCTGTGGGTGCTCCACTTTAGATGTTGGTTTGCCCCTGCGCCCATAGCCGGAGACTGAAGGAAGCAGTGCCCATTTGGGTCGCACATGCACGGTCCCTGTCTCGTGCCACTTTAGGTGGTTAACTGGCTTTGTGCCACCAAACCCCCCACCCTCCAGTTCCTTCTCTACTGCCTTTGGCTCGAGTTGGAGCGCTTAGCAGTGCCTTGCAGCTTAGAAATAGCTTAGCTTTCCCTTAGTTTTTAGTTTTCAGTTAGAATAATTAGCCTTCCTATTTTATTGCCATTTTTTTCTTTAAAAAAAAAGTTATTTTAATTTTTCCTCATAGGGCTGTAGATTTCCGTTTCTACCGCAGCAATGCGGTTATTGTACCTTCCCCACCTTTTTTTTTTTATGGGGAGAGTATGCTCCCTGAGGGGCATGCCTGGCTCCTCAAGGGTCAAATGCTGCACTACCTACAGGCTTTCTATACCTCTTTCGGGCGGACACTCTCAGTGTATCCGGTGTCTCGGTGAGACACATATACCGCAGAAGTGTTCACAATCTGAAAGCTCACTCTGGAAAGGCAGGAGATCTCCAACTGAAACTTCTCTCCACTCAGCCTCTAAGCCTGAGTATGCACCCCACCCGGCCAGAAATTGCCATCGGCAGCCTCTGATAAGGGCCTTTCCTCCACAGCATGGGCTCCTGATCAACCCACCAAGAAGGTGGCAAAAAATGGGGTACCATGTCCCCAACTTAGGGGTTGACCGAGAAAAGGCACTCTGCTCACAAGCTAACACTCCTGGTACCAACCGCACTGCCCATGTCAACGGCCAACACAACGGATCCCTCCAGCACTGTTGGTACCAAGAAACCAAAAGCTCCCAAGCAGCCAAGCTCAGTCACAAGCAGTAAGGGAATATGAAACCCCTTGCCGCGGTACCAGTGGATGCTAACAAGCAATCGGTACCTAGCACCTCAATAACTCCGATGCTAATGCTGCCACCTAATGCGGCGATCGCACACTCCAGTCATACACCAGTGTCGACAAGCAGTTTCCAACATGTGGTACCGTTTCCTTCCATGCCAATGGTCCTGATACCAAACACGTTGCACCCATTCCTCTACCACAAAGACCTCTCTGTTTCGTCAGTATGGATGGTACCTCGGTACCCAGAGCACTTAGCCAACCCAGTTCTCTGCCTCTGTCTGCTCCACAATTCTCCAGTGAGGATGGAGAGGGAAATGAGGATGCTGAGTGCTTTCTGTCACATTTCTTCCCTGTGGCTGCTCTTACCATGCACGCCCTTCTGTGCACGGGCTACCCAACAACTGTTCCGAACCAACCCTGGTTTGGGCAACCCTGGATGCTCACTATGCCCTTCCAACTACAATGGCCTTTTTGGAACCCATGGGCTACATACCAACAAAAACAGGGCATACATGTTGGCCTTCCCACAGCTGACACACATCAAGCACCTTTATCAAGGACACCAAAAGGCCCACCTGGCACCTCTGAATAGGGGGCTCAAGAGGAGGAGGAGGAATTCTCTGATCAAGACAGTCCACCTGAAGTCCACTTCTCCTCATCCTCACCAGACGACACTATTATGCCCTTAACGCCCACCACAGGTGATGATTTTAAACAGTTTCAAGACCTCTAGAAGAGAGTTACCACTTCACTGGACATCTCCCTGGAAGAGGTCCAGGAATTGCAACACAAGTTATTTGACATACTGCACCCACTGACCTAATCTAAAATTGCCCTAAAAATGTCCTTGCCCCATTGAATGATGCAATTATGGATCCTGTGGAGTTGCTCTGGCAAACCCCTGCAATGATTCCACCTACGTGTAAGAGGTCTGATAAAAAATACTACGTGCCTACAAAGGCCTCTGTTTTTCTTTTGTTGAATCCCACACCAAATTCATTGGTGATCGATGCCGTCAATGAACAGGGTAGGCAACAATACTACAGAAATACTCCATATGACAAAGACTGGAAACGCCTTGACCATTTCGGCCACAAAGCACATTATACTGAAACCTTACAATTGAGAATTGCCAACCACGAGGCCTCATTGGCAAAGTATGACCACAATAACTATGTGAGTCACTCTGAATTTACTGCCTTTATGCCAGATGACAAACAAGAAAAATACAAATTGCTCATCACAGAAGGTCAACTCATAACCAGAGCAGCATTACAAGCTGCCCTTGATTCAGCAGATTCAGCTATGAGATCCATAGCAACCACAATTGTTATGAGACGAGCCTTCTGGCTCCATCTATCTGGATTCCCAAAGCTGGTACAGTCAACCGTGGAGGTCTTACCGTTCAAGGGATCCAGATCTTTCAAGGCCAAAACAGACGAGTCATTGTACACTCTTACAACTCAGGGACTCGAGAGCGACATTGTGATCTCTGGGCATCCAGACTCCTAAGATCAAAAGACGACAGGGCAGTTGTCAAACCGTTCAACAATTCTGACCCCCTTCCGTATAGACAACACAGTAGGTACTACAACCATCAGGGTTGGAAACAGAAAACTTTGAGGAGACTGCAGTCTGCTCCCTCGAATACTACTTCTCAACCATCATCTTCCAGATGACAACATATTTCAGGGTCGAGGGCCTGAGAACCCCACCTCTTTCAATGCTGGAACCATCTACAACTTTCAAGACCTTTGGAGATTGCCTGACTCTGTTTTACCTGATCTGGCAGAGTATTACAACAGACAGATGGGTATTAGAAATCAAAGCTGGTTTCTTCATCCCCCTACCAAATTTGTGAAAACACAGCAATTCAAAATGGTCACGCTCAGCACCATAATCCCAGCATTAAAGACAGGTCTGGTTCTCAGCCCTCGACCTCCAGGATTCATATTTTCATATATCCATCCATCCATCCCCACATCAAAAATTCCTATGATTTGCAATAGGACAGGACCATTTCCAATATAAAGTGCTACATTTTGGCCTTTCCACTGCGCCTCTGGTGTTCTCAAAGGTACTAGCTGTAGTAGCTGTCTATTTACGCAGAGAGGGAATTGTGATTTTTCCCTACCTGGATGACTGTCTGTCGAAAGCATCAACAAGGCAGGCAGCTATAATGTCCACTGAACACACAATAACTCTGTTTACCAGGTTAGGCCTTCAGATAAACATGCAAAAATCCACTCTAACACCAGTTCAACACCTGGAATTTATTGGAGCGGACCTCAGCTACCTTGAAGCAACAGCCTCCCTACCAACAAAATGATTTCTAACTCTGACCAATTTGATCTTCACAGCACAAAGCAGCCCACAAGTGTCTACCAGAACCTGTCTACAAATTTTAGGCCACGTGGCCGCCACGACCTTCATTGTCCAGCACGCAGGATTACATATCTGGTGCCTAAAAAGCCTGGCTCCAAAAAAATTATGTCCCACATAAGTGTAGTATAAACAAGCGCCTCACCATGCCAGAGACAATCAAAGATTCTCTTTTGTGGTGGACCAACCTGGACAACGTCTGCAGGGGAGTGCCTTTCCTACAGAACCCACCGTCAATCACCATCATCACGCATGCTTCCCTCGTAGGGTGGGGAACACATCTGCAACCACACTCTATACAGGGCCGATGGTCCACGACAGACCATATAAATCTTCATATAAATCTACTAGAACTGTGAGCGGTTCCTACAGCTAATTAGAGACAAAAGTACAGATTGTCACAGACAATGTAGTTTGCATGTTCTACATAAACAGACAAGGGGAGCGCCATCACCCTCCTTCTGTGTGGAAACCATGTGCCTTTGGCAATGGTGCATCAAGCACAATGTCCATATTACAGCTTAATAGAATCATAGACTATCAGGGTTGGAAGGGACCTCAGGAGGTCATCTAGTCCAAAGCCCTCCTCAAAACAGGACCAATCCCCAACTAAATCATCCTAGCCAAGGCTTTGTCAAGCCTGACCTTAAAAACTTCTAAGGAAGGAGATTCCACCACCTCCCTAAGTAACGCATTCCAGTGTTTCACCACCCTCCTAGTGAAAAAGTTTTCCTAATATTCAACCTAAACCTCCCCCACTGCAACTTGAGACCATTACTCCTCATTCTGTCATCTGCTACCACTGAGAACAGTCTAGATCCATCCTCTTTGGAACCCCCTTTCAGGTAGTTGAAAGCAGCTATCAAATCCCCCCTCATTCTTCTCTTCCGCAGACTAAACAATCCCAGTTCCCTCAGCCTCTCCTCATAACTCATGTGTTCCAGTCCCCTAATCATTTTTGTTGTCCTCCACTGGACGTTTTCCAATTTTTCCACATCCTTCTTGTAGTGTGGGGCCCAAAACTGGACACAGTACTCCAGATGAGGCCTCACTAATGTCGAATAGAGGTGAACGATCCTCAATCTGCTGGCAATGCCCCTACTTCTACATCCCAAAATGCCACTGGCTTTCTTGGCAACAAGGGCACACTGTTGACTCATATCCAGCTTCTCGTCCACTGTAATCACTAGCTCCTTTTCTGCAGAACTGCTGCCTAGCCATTTGGTCCCTAGTCTGTAGCAGTGCATGGGATTCTTCCAACCTAAGTGCAGGACTCTGCACTTGTCCTTGCTGAACCTCATCAGATTTCTTTTGGCCCAATCCTCTAATTTGTCTAGGTCCCTCTATATCCTATCCCTACCCTCCAGCGTATCTACCTCTCCTCCCAGTTTAGTGTCATCTGCAAACTTGCTGAGGGTGCAGTCCACACCATCCTCCAGATCATTAATGAAGATCATTCATACCTACTTGGGCTGCCTGAATACCATGGCAGATACACTAAGCAGGAAGTTTTATCAGGACTATGGGGGGGTGGCACGTGGAACACACCAGTAATCCTAGACATTTTCTGAATGTGGGGGGTTCCGACAATAGATCTTTTTTGCAAATGCACAAAACACCACATGCCCCCAGTTCTGCTCCAGAGCAGGACTCAGTCCACAGTTTCTGGGTGACACCTTTCTCATCAAGTGGAATGCTGCCTTACTATATGCCTTCCTTTCCACCCCACTCCTAGCTGGGTGCTTCACAAGATCAATGGAGACAGATCTAGAGTGATTCTAACAGCCCCTCATGGTCATGACAAACAGGGTACCCTTACCTTCTCCACATGGCGGTCTGCCCACCATGGACGCTGCCGCTTCTACCTTGGCTGCTATTGCAGGACACAGGTTGCATCATCCATCAAGGTCCTCAAAGACTCCATCTCAAAGCTTGGTTACTGCATGGCTCTCAGACTCTGAATGACATGTTCCACAGACGTACAAAACATCTTGTTAAACAGTCGTAGGACAACTATTCGACTAACATACATACATAAGTGAAGGCAATTCGACTCATTGTCCCGACACAAACAGACTACACCTCTCTCAGTCATTTTACATCTCATTCTAGACTACTTGCTGGAACTCAAACAGATGGGCATTTCCAAGAATTTCATATCTGTGCATCTATCAGCCATCACAACATTCTATCATATAGTAGACAGATTCTCTACTTTTATGCATCCACTCACTAAATGTTTTCTTAAGAGCCTCTCCAATTCCTACCTGGAAGTTTGGATTCCCACACCTCCATGGGACCTCAACTTAGTCATCTACACCCTCACCGGCCCTCCCTTTGAGCCCATGGCTACCAGCTCCTTGCTACATCTTTCCATGAAGGTTGCATTCCTAGTGGCCATTATGTCCGCCAGAAGGGTGAGAGAACTGGCAGCTCTTATGGCCGATCCACCTTACACAATCTTTTTCAAAGATAAAGGTCACATCCCAACCTAAAGTTGTCTAATCCTTTCAACCTCAATCAACCAATACACTTACCGACATTTTTTCCTAAACCACATGTGGATAAACGACAGTCCAGATTACACCCCCCTTGATGTCCACGGGGCTATAGCCTTCTACATTGATTGACAGAACAAAATATTTCCTCAAGTCTTCAAAACTGTTTGTTTCAATCACTGAATGATCAAAAGGTAATGCCATTTCCAAATGTCTATCCAAGTGGATATCAGACTGCATAAAACTGTGTTACCTCCAGCATGAATGACAACTCCCTTTGGGGATCTGCAAGCATTTTACCAGAGGCCTATCAGACTCCATAGTGTTTCTTAATAATGTTCCCATCATGGACATCTGTAGGGCCGCAACCTGGGCCTCTCCACACACATTTACCAAGCATTATGCTTTGCAAGAACATGCATCTTCCAATACTCTGTTCGGATATACTGTACCTTCATCTGCTACGACTTCAACTCTGAAATTCCCTTCTTCCATCGGAGGGCACTGCTCTGAATTCACCTAAAGTGGAGCACCCAGAGGGACATCATTCAAAGAAGAAGAGAATGTTACACACCTCATGCAGTAACGGAGATTCTTCGAGATTTGTGTCCCTATGGGTGCTCCACTACCCTCCCATCTCTCCTCTTCTTCAGAATTTTATTACTTCATTCTGCATTAGAGACGGAACAGAGGGGAGGTTAGTTGCACAGTGTCAGTTAACCACCTGAAGCGGCATAAGACTGGGACTGCACCTGTGCGACCCACCCAAGGACTGCTACCTTAAATCTTTGGCAATGGGCTCAGGGGTGCACTGATACCTAAAGTGGAGCACCCACAGGGACACGCATCTTGAAGAACCTCTGTTAACATTCTCATTTATTGCAGGTCAAAGAGAAATGGTTTTTTGGGAGCCCCCTTTTAAAATATTAAAACTACTTCACATTCCCAGTGAGGGTTGTCTATTACAAGGGATCATCACAAACCATTTATCCTCATAAAGGAGCATAACACAAATAACTCTTGACCTGCAGATGTGCTAGGAAGGTAAGACAGGAAGATAAACTAACTGTATTTGGCACCAGGTACCAAGGTGATTAGTAAGCTAAAACTAAGTACATCAGTAGGTAGGTAGGGAGTAAAAATAAATTAATTGTTAGGCTCAGGCAGTTTTCGGATCCAGATATACTGTATGGGTTTGAAGCCAGATCAGGGCCAGCATTTAGGTCTTGGTAGTTTCCTTATTGCCAGTGTATCTTGAGCTATTATAATGAGATTTCTGTTATAATAACAAATTTCTCTCAGGAATGGCTGCTCTCGTGAGATTTTTAGCCACCTGTAAATGGAATAAAAAAACAGACCTGTTCCCGTTTTGTATCAGACCTAGAGTTATAATGAGAAGTGAAAATTTGTATCCCATGATTCAGATCCATAATATTCTTTAAAGAATTGAAAGGGGTTTGGATTTTACATTCCAGGATGGGCTGATTTCTGATAAAGACTCATATGATTTTTATAGGTATTATTAGACACTGCAGTCATGAGCATCATGAGAAAGTCACAATAAACAATGTATGAAGCTTTGTAGCACCTCATTTGAGATTGAGAATTATTGCCTCCTTTTTATAGATGGGCGGGGGGTACTCTGAAGTACAGAGAAGGCAGATAACTTGCCTAAGGTCACATAGGAAGTTTGTGGTGGAGTTGAAAATAGAAGCATGATCCCTTGACTCCCAAATCTATTTCAACCAGAAAATACTCCTTTATCTATTCTGTAAATTTGCTCAATACCTAGCAAGTGGAGGATATTTCTGTAAGTGTCCAGGATTGTAGTTTTCAATTTTAATAGAATCCTAGTGAGGTGGTGGTTGTGGAAGAAAATATAGAGCTTGTTTTCACTCTAGTGTTAGCTTGAGTCTTGCTCCTAACCCAACTCTCGCTCACAAACACTATCTCTAGCTCAAGTTAAGTGGTGCTTTAAACTGGAGCTATGTCACTTGTCGAGAGATGAGTGGAGGGGTTGAACCTTGCGTGTTGCTGATAGTGGAGGCAGTAGTGTAGTGTGGACTCAGTTTGGGTCTGAACTTGAAGTTTGGCTTTCTGATTTTCTTTGTTGACATTCTTTTAGGAGATTTCAGTTTACATATTGACTTCCTCATTTTGACACTGATATTTTGCCCATTCTGTTTTGATCTGAGACTTTGGTTCCTTGAAGCTGTTTCGGGGAGGCAGAGATTTGGGCATGAGCTGAGTTATGAAGTGTCTTGAGGGAGAAAGCTTAAGTTTTATAGAACAGCAGAAGGAAAGATCATGTAAGATTTGTGGTAGACAGGGGGAAGTGATCCAGGTGGTGAGAAGGGAAATAAATTTGGTGGTAGTGTTTTGGATGTAGCGTGAGCAATAGGAAAATGTAAAGATTGAATATTTATGGAATAAGAACAGGAGATAGGGAAGAAGATTAGAGGGGAGTTAAAAGTTGCTAGTAAAAGGCGCTATTTTTCTTCAAAGTAGAGAAAATCCCATTTACTGATCTGGAGATGGTTAAGGATACTTTTGTTGTTTTAAGTTACAAAACATTGGCTTCATGTTTCTCCTCAATTTGAAAAAAACAGCAACATTCCTGGCATCTCTCTAGTATTTTTGTTTCTCTTTTAAAGTGTTCAATCGTCCTACATTTTAGTAGTGAGTATAGACTATCTAGTGCCAATCAAAGGATGTTGCCTATGTGTGATGTTGCCTATGGCATGAGCCTATGTGTAATATACACATGCTATACACCTTGTCAGTTTGGAGTAATAATGAATAGGAGTAGGGAGATGCTAGTCAAGTGAAAGCCTACCACCTGCTTTTTAACACAGATATGATATTCTAACTCCTTGGTAGTTCTTTGCTTTGCTTTTACTGGTGGCTATTTTTTGTCAATGATAGAAGGTTGACCTGTGCTTTTCACTTACTGTGGACACCTCTGTAGCATCTTTTCCTTAGATCTCCATTCATTTGTTAAACTTTACAATATTCCTGTGAAAAATGTAGGTAAATTCAAAAAAATTGCCCCAAATGGCTTCCATACATGAATTAAAGTAAGGCTATGTTTTAGCCATAGCATTTTTAGTGAAAGTCAGGACAGGTCACAGGCAGTAAACAAAAATTTACCACCCATGACCTGTCCATTACTTTCACTAAAAATACCAGTAAATAAAACGGGGGGGGGGAAGGGGCTGCCTGGGGCCCCCACGGGTGCTGGGGGAGGGCAGTCTGGCTGCTTCGGGTGGGGCAGGCGGCGGTGTGCAGCCCAGGACCCCTGCTGTTGCTGGGGAGGGGGGATTGGCGGGGCTGGCAGGCTCCCTACCTGGCTCCGTGCCTCTGCACCCCAGCAGCAGCAGAGTTTGGGTGTAGAGGGGGTAGGGGTTTGGGGCATGGGACGGGGTCAGGGGGCTCAGGGCAGTGCTTACCTGGTGGGCTCTCCAGAAGCGGTGACATCCCCCTCACTCAGCTGCTAGGCGGAGGTGTGGCCAAACAGATCTGCGTGCTGCCTCCACCTGCAGGCACCACCCCTGGAGCTCTCATTGGCTATGGTTCCCAGCCAATGTGAGCTGCGAAGCCAGTGCTCTGGGCAGAGGTAGCCTGCAGAGTTGCCTGGCCATACCTCCTCCTAGCAGCTGACTGAGGAGGATGTCGATCCTTCCAGGGAGCTCCCCAGGTAAGTGCCGCCCAGAGCCCGCTTCACCCCATCTGGTCCCCCTGCCCCATCCCACACTCAAACTGCTGGGGCTGGGGAGCCGCTGGGGTGCAGTGGCCCGAGACAGCCCGAGCAGTGGCCAGCGTGACTTCTGTGACCATCTGTGACAAACTTGCTGCCTTAATTATGAGTAGTTCAGCCAGGGACTATGGGAGGGACAAACACACAGAGACAGAAACAATTGAAAGCACCATTGCACTGTTTGAGGGAGTCATTTTTTGTGTGTGTCTAACCGAACAACATGTCTATCCAGATACTTCAGTGAATAAAGATTTTTACTCATAGGTGGTTGAATGTTAGGAAGCAAAGCTAAGCCTGGTACTGAATTATTTTAAACGTTTTCATTACGTTTATTTGAGCTATTGTTACAGTATTTTAGTTTTCTCATTTTTCTTTGTTTTTAACCTTAACTCTATTTCCGAACCTTTGAATTTTTTTAATATCTAAATCTTTCTAATTATGTTCTTTTAAATCAATAGATATTTATTTACAACCTAAACTATGTCTTATCAAAGGTTCTTTTGTCTGGGATATATTACAGTTCAGTGGAAATCAGTAGTTAACACAAAGTGATGAGACACAATACTCTTTGCTACAGGCTATTGTCTTCCAGGCTTTCTTGCCTGCTTTTTTCCAATTTGGTTTCAATCACCTTCAGCCTCTAAAATAAGCTAACCTATATTGTATTATTTGAACCCTAGAGTTAACTTTTTTTTCTCATTTAACCTGCTGAGCAATTTTGTAAGTTCATATTTCACAAAGGAGAATGCATGCTGTGGGATATAAAAAGCTACCGGAATAAAAACAAGAAATCATTTTTGTTAGTGTCTGAATGATTCATTACAGTTTTGTAAAGGCTGAAGCCATATACATTATTAGATCTCTTTGGTCTATAAATAATGCAAGTTAAAAATGGACATCAGACAGCGAAAAAAAAGGTTTGTTTATTTTAGGGAATGTTTCAAATAATGCAGGCTCCAAATCTAACAGGATCTAAATCTAAAGCTGTCAATTTTCTTTAATCAAAGGTGCTTAATGCAGTCTCCATGAGCTGAAATGTGTGATTAACATTTCATCAAAATCTGTAAAATGTCATTTCTGTGCTTTCATTTGCCCCTTAGAAACCATCATCTTTCTCTAATTGTATAATTTTATCAAACTTTCCACCACCATTAAATGCCTAAAAACTATTTGGCTTGGACACTCTTCTGCAGACTGTTCCCTCCATGGCTACTAAACCTTCCCTTTTTGATTCAAACAATGTACTGAACTTTTCTCAGTTGACACCTGGACAGAGAAGGTGACTGTTGGTCCCCTTGGCTTTCCCTTCCGAACTAGTAGCATTTCCAGTCTTTTGCACTCTCATGTACTACATCTTGGGCTATTATTTAAGAAGTAAAACTGTTGACTGATTTTTGGTTGTGAAGTGCCTAGAGCTAGTGTTCTTATGTGGCTAATACAATAGAGATTATGTAGGAAAGGGCCGCACAACTTCATTTTATGCTCAATGACTGAGATTTAATACCAGAATTTTAAGGCACATTTGTTTTCTTCTGACTAGACTTTCTGCAAGTGCACATATACCAAAGTTCTTTTAGATGATAATTAAAAGTAAGTAATGGCTGAGGTTGCAAATACATTCAGCTATATCCCATAGATTTTTGACAGGTTGCAGTGAAAAATTTCTGTCATGATGAATGCATGGACAAGTTAAACGTTTTTTTTCCCTAATGATATGCCCACATAGGAAGAAGTATCTATTCTAACAAAGGCATGTTTATGACTACCATGATTTTTTTCCCCTCGACATTCAATTTCCATGTGTAAAGGAGAGATTCAATAGTCTAGTGACTCTACTCAGAATTCTGTTCACTTGGAACTCTGGTAATTGGATTTGAAATTTTGGTGTTTGTTTTAAACTGTTCACTCCCAATCCGGTCAACGCTCATGCATATTGTTAGCTATAACCATGTGAGTCGCCATGCTTTGGTGGGCAAATGTGTAAGTGTTTGCAGATTGGACCTTCCACCACAGTTATTTTCGGACATTTATTTCTCTTATGTTCAGGCCAATTGACATGATTAAAATATGGTTCTCTTTCTAAAGTTATAGTGTAAATAATTCATTGTCTTCACTGCTGGAGATGACAGATTATCTCTTACCTACACCAAAGTCACGAAGGAGTCTGAACTAATGATGGTCAGGATTTCCATTATAGAGTTTCCGCAGCTGGCATAATGATAAGGGTAGCTCTTCTTTCCTACTCTGGAGATGCAGATTTTAATTCTCAGTAGCAATTAATACAGATCAACCATAACCACACGAGGCTAGAGGATCAGTGAAAAAGGGATGGCTCATAGTTTCCCTTGTGGTAATAACACACATACACACGCACCACAAAAGATATGAATCTTAATGAAGATTTATGTTTGTGGTAGATCAGAGATGCTTCTTGACTAAGATTCACAAATGAGAGAACAGAAAACATTTGGCATCGTTGTTGAGTAGTTACAGTAGGCAAGTTGTTGACTTGAGATAAAACAACCTGCTGTCATAGTCAGAAACAGTAAGGTAACTAATATAAAGCTGAATTTGACATTTACATCATCTGGCAGGCTCTGAATGATTTATCAGTGTGTTGGACTGCCCCACCCAGGAAAAGAATGGTCCATGCATTATTCACTGTAGAAAGATGACTTAGGCTATGTAACAGGGTATCTGGCCCCTTAAATGAAATTGGGCTCAGCTTTTCTTTTCCAGTCCAGGTGTACCCTAGTGTTATGTAATGAGGAGGGTGGGGCTGCCCCTGAGAGTTATGAGTTCAGAATCTTGAGCGGGGAATTCAGAATCCAGAGTCCTAAGAGAGAGAGCGTAGAGGGAGAGTTTTAGAACCAAGAGTTAAGAAAAGAGAGTCCAGATTTCTGAGAGCTCAGAGGAAGAGCAGAGTTGGGTCAGGCACTTCAAGAAGGAGATACTCCTGAAGGAGGGAGCAGTTAGTTCCCAGATTGAGCAGTGGTGCCAAATCAGGTTGGAGAAAGCAGAGAAACAATGATGGGATCACCTATAAACTTCCCTCGGCCAGAAAGGGCTGAAGGCTAAGAGCACCAGAGGGAGATAGCCCTCTGTCTCTGCTGGCTCTCTGAGTTAGAGAGCTGAAACAGGAGAACATAGAGGGCTGCAGGCTGGGGAATGATGGAGTGAGCCCAAGGATGTCTCCAGGCAAGAACTGAAATCCTATGTGGGCAGGAAACAGGTGTAGTGAGAAATACTGGAGCTGAACTTGAGAGGTGAGGTGAGGAGAGGGTGTAGTGAGAGATACCAGAGCCATACTTGGTGTTGGACAGAAGTACTGTTTGGGCTATGCTGGGGTTATTCTGATTTATGGTAGTGGAACTGTTGGTAATAGTCTTTTAAAAAAAGGACTATTTATATACTCTGAAGAATGAAGAGGGGAATTGAGGCAAAGGTTGCCCTGGAGGCATGAAGGGGATCCTGAGAGGAGGCAATGCATTCACAGGCTGAGTATCCAATGTTTATATATTATATAAGATATACCATCTCAGTGGTTTTCAAACCGGGCAAGTTCATTTTAATAGGGTTGCCAGTGCCAGTATTAGACTGGCTGGGGCCTAGGGCAGAAAGCCGAAGCCCGAGCCCAGCTGCGTGGGGCTAGGGCTGAAGCCAAGGCCCGAGTTTTTAAGTGAGGTGAAACTTGGGGTACGCAAGACAAATCAGACTGCTGAAAGGGTTACCATAGTAGTCTGGAAAGGTTGAGAGCCACTGAATAATGCATACATGTGACATTCTTTCAAGCTTAAATTGAACTTTTAAACCTCCTTTTGCTTAACTTCCTGGGAGGGGTTTTATTCAGTGTACACTTTTTAAAAGTAATTAAAATGAGCTAGCTCAAACACACATTTCTTTTTCATGCATAACACCAACCCTAAATCTCAATTTCCAGTTCAGATTGATCTCTTTTGCAAAGTAGATTGGAATTTATCAAAGCATGGGGGAGGAGATTGTGTTTCTGAGGGGGATTTTTTGGAGTGTGGGGAGATATCCAGTTTCAGAGTTTGGGTTTGAACCCATCTCTACTTTATACCACAATTGAAAACAGAAGTAGTTCATGCTGGTTGTACGAATCAGGAGGCTCAGAAGATGTATAGGAATTGCCATACCTCATCAGACCAGCTAGTCTAGAGTCCTGTCTCAAACAGTGGTCGGTAACGAATGCTTCAGAGCTGAAGGCTATCCTTTCCTCATTCTGTCTCTGTATCCCTACTATATCTGCTTTAACTGTTTTGAGCTAGGGTGACCAGAACTAAACATAGTATTCCAGGGGAAGGTTAATATTGACTTATGGCATAACGTTTACAGTTTTACTTTCTATCCATTTTTTACGTGTCCTAACATTTTGTTTGTTTTTCTGCTCAGCAGATGTCAAGAAGTTTTAATTAAGCTGTCTACATTGATGGCCAAGGTCATTATCCTGAATATATATAATTAATGTAGAACCCAGTAATGTGCATTATCTTTCATTTGAGAGATAAGGGGGGTGAGGCAATATAGTTTATTGGGCCAACTTCTGTTGGTGACAGAGACAAGCTTTCAGTTACATTTGCATTTGTCAACAGTAATCTGTACCTATTAGTAGCTTCGTTCTCCTCCAAAATGTAATATTTTCCTCATCTATAAAAATAGATCCATTGCCATAAACAAATAATCTTGCAACATGAGACATTAAATACTCTGATTTTTCTTTTCTTTTTTGTTAGCTTAAACTAGAGTAAGAATAAATAGCTGTGAATCAACGCAAGAGTTTGTTGTTTTTTAAAACACACACATACACGCCCACACACACCGCTTATAAATACTGGACTGCATTCTATTTTTGATAACCCTGATGTAAATCCAAAATAATTCCATGGATACTGTGAGTTAATATGATGTGAAAACGCAGTGGACCAGATTCTGGGCTCATACTCATAAAAACTTGGACTGACTAGATTGAAGTCAATGGAGTGACATCAGTGTAAATCTAGTAAGTGAGCAAATGAGAACAGTCCTGAGCTGAGTCCTCTCTGTTCAAAAACCTTGCTACGATAGGTTGGATGTACCATTGTGGATGAAACAAAATTTGTCATATTAGCCTGATTCTCTCAAAGAACGTTGTTTTATTTAGTTTTACACTGTGCTCTTGTCAAATTAAAAAGCACAAATTAAATTAGTACTTTAAACTTTTTAAAAGAGGGCACAACATAAAGTGATTTTCCCTTATTTGATATGTGTAATTTAGTTATATGTGGGTTAGGCTTTCTATTCTGGTGAAAGAAAGAAATATTTTAAATGGGCAGCCATCAAGAAAATAGACATGGTGGTTTCAGATATATAATGGATAGGAGAAGAACTGAATAATTTTTGTTTAATCTTGAAATCTTAAAGATTTCTGGAAATGGTATTTTTAGTTATTTTGCAGTAAAAACAAGGAAGTATATATGTTTTTATGTTGCTCAATAGTTACAAGAATATCTGTGTGTGAGAATGCATGTGTTAGGGTCATAAGCCTTGAAAGTTGCTTTGTGATATCAATTAAGAAGATAAGAGAGAAACTAATTTATTTGGAGCCTGATCCTCAAGGTGCCGAGCTCTTTAATTGCTGTTAAATGTAGGTAGTGCCTTGCAAGAATGGGCCCTGAAGTCCTTATTTTGTAGTAAAGATCAGAACTTACAGCACCAGTAAATAGCCCCTTAACAATGACAGAATAAACATGTTCTGTGAATGGTCTGAAACCAGACTGATTTTGTTTACTAGACTATTCTGTACCAAGTACAGATACTGTTATCTTCTATATAGATTCTTATACTATCTTTATCACCATAGCATGTGATCATCTTCCAAAAATGCACTAAATGATGTGGTAGAAAACATTTTCTTGCATCTGTCACAATGTGGTAGCTTAGCATCAGCAAGGAATCCAGGAGGACTCCTAAACTATGGACTGAACTGATCAGTTGTGGATGTGTACCTTCAACCAAACAAGAGTGCACTTTGGCTGCAAACTCTGTATAGGCTCTGTCTTCTACCAGCATAGGCTCTTCCACCAGCATAGGCTGTCTTCCATTGGTTCAGCTTTAACCACCTTCTTGTTCATCCATGAGTTGATCTCATTCAAACACTGGGCCATCTTGGTAGTAGTGACATAGTTGTATGAGGAAAGGCAGAGCTGTGTGTCATCTGCATATTGCTGACACTGAGTTTGTGTTACCCTGAATAGGACTGGAGAGAGAATTGATCTTGGTGGGATTCCAAAAGTGAGTGGTCTAATGGTGGAGGTGCAGTTTCTCATCATTGCTGTTTATGTACATCCCTCTAGGAACGACTTAAACCATGTTAGTGCATTCCCCCAGACTCCTGCCACCACTCTCATGTGAGACAGCAGTATCAAATGCTGCAGAGATGTCCAGAATGATGAGAATAGAACAGCAGGAGGTGATCCATTAGTTGCTGTTTGAGCTGTTTCTGTCTCATGCCCTGAATCCAGATTGTGCTGGTTCTAGGATAGTAGCTTTAATGAAATCAGTTTGTAGTTGGGGTTTGCCTACCTTCTCTATGAACTTGTTCAGGAACAGAAGATATGATTCTCGAAAGTAGTTTTCTGTAACCCATGTATCCAGGATGGGTTTCTTCAGTGTTGGTTGAACTACTGTGTTTTTGAAAGAGGAAGGGAAAATTGATTCCTTGATTGAGGCAGTGGATATTTCGGTCATGAGTGGCATCAGTTGCTTATGACTCTTTCACCAGCCAGGAAATGGGTCATGGGTCAAATTCACAGCTCTTGAGTGGTGATTCCTTTAGGGTGTCCAATTCTTCTTGAGGAGTGAATGTATTATACTCCAGGAATGCAGGAGGGCTGTTGTTAATTGGTGTACATGGGGCAGATCCCATGCTGTTTGAGAAGACTTCCCAAAAGTGACTGATCTTTTCATTGAAGTAGGATGATAGTTCTTTGCAACACTTGGTGCTGGGTTTGTTGGCAGCGACTGATAATGGGTAACGCATACAGATAAAATTGGTGGAGATAGCTGTTCATATTCAATACTCAAAGTGGATGTGTACAATAAATGTCTAGCAATTTACTAATTTAAAAGAACCAAAATCAGAATTGAAGGCTAAGATCATATTTCAGCAGAATATTTAGATACCTGGTGTCTGGAAAGTCCAAAATCGTTTAGTTTCTGACAGTTTTTTTTTTTCATTTTTTCTGAAGAATTAACAAATTAATTTCCTTGAGTTGTGAGAGATTATGGGCCAAATTTTGGCAGTCCTGGCTGAGTATAGAGTTGAGAGGGCAAAAGTAACCTCAGTCCCGGGTCTCTCCCCTTGGCTTAGGGCACAGCAAGTCACGATCCTATTAAGGAATACCAGATGGTGGTGGTACTCTGCTTCCCAAAGGAGCCGGTTTGTAGTGGAAGCAGAATGTGGGACTTTGGCTCTGCCACCACCCACAGGAGCTCAGTGTGGCCCTTCCAACATGGCTTGTGGAATAAATGTTTGGGTGCGTCAGATTGCCACTGGAACTAGACAACTACTTAGTCTTAACATCCACAATATAGTCCTGCATTTGCGAGGACATTTCACTTTATGATAAATTAGTGGGGAGGAAATTAAAGAAAAACAAGTAGAATCTTCAACTGTGCATTTTGTATATGGTGACCATCGTGTTACAGACAGACAAAGGGAGAAATGCCATTGAGTTGAGCATTAAGCCTTACTTTGCTCAGCCAGCTAAAGTCCTCACCAAGTCTATTCATTAGAAGGTCACAAGCCACTTTATGTAAAAGAAGAGATGCCAATCTCAGTGGCCAGGTCTAATTCCTTTTTGGGTAATTTCATTTTGTCTCCCGTCTTGTGGGTTTTCTGTACGATTGCAAATAGCAGTCGTATTCCACTCCAGAAGAAACTAAGTAGAGAGGTAAGTGATCCCTCCGTAACTATTCATAGATGCAATACTGGCCTCCTGGCAGGATCAGTACAAAGAGGGCATCCTCAATGTTTCAAAATGGTAGAGACAGATGGGAGAACCGTGACTTGTGGAGAAACTAATGATCACCATCTGAGGTTCTTAAAATGGAATCTCAAAAAGTCTCTTATATTATACAATACCTTTTTCTTTTGTACTTCATAAAATGCACTTCTGAAAAGTGAAGTACAGGAAATACAATAGTAGTTAACTTCTCTGTATCTAATGGGTAAGAAGGTATATTAATGCCTTTCCTTAAGAAGGATTCCCAAGCACTTTACAAATGAGATATGGTACGTTGATTCACTTCACCCTTCTATAAAATATAATCTCCTCTAGCAGGAAAAATAGCAGCTCTTAACAGTGTGTAAAAATAGTTCCCAACAGTTTAAATTGAGAAGTGAGATTATTCAACAGAACCTGTAAGTGAATTTAGGTATGAAACATGTAATTATTCAGCCCACACCAGAATTGCAGGTGATTATGTTCTTTGGATATCTGTAACAACAAAGACCACTGCATACAACACTGATGTAAAAAATACAAGAGAGTGAAAAAAACTATAATTCTTACGTAGAAAGAGGAAGGAATGAAGAAAGGAGCTGAAGAAATAGCAACTGTATTAAATATAGTTCTCCCTGCTACCAATGCAAAGTGTAATCCCCATATAAAGAATTTATTAAATATTAAAGTGTAACATATTCTTGAAAAACTGAATTACATTAGCAGAAACTAACTTCTCAGCTGTGGGAGAGAGTGCAAACATCGAGCCTGCAGTGCTAATATAAGCAAAATTTCCCTTTTAAAAAAAATGCCATAGACTATCCTGTTAAGATATTTCCCTGGGGACAAAGGGAGGAGTGTACAGGTATGCCAGTTCACTCAACTTCTTTGATGTGTATCAGATTTTACAAGACAGATATGGGACTTTTGGAAAAAATGACCGTTTATCCACCCAGATTTTAATACGTTAGAGTGATTATTGTTTCTCCATTGGTCCGAGTTGCCCTCACATTCCATTTCAACGTGACTGATGTAATACAAGCTGCTTTTATATAGTATTTAGAAATAATCACAGCTAAATTTCAGCTGATGTGTCATGTAAACTCAGATGCCAGATTGTCAGAGCACTAAAGTTTAATTGATAATAAAAATTATACCATGTTACGTTTATCTTGCAACTTTCATAGAAGGATCCCCAACCTCCGAAAAATGTGGCTCAGTGGCATATGGCATCTCTATTTGTGATGGCAGTCCTATGAAAATGGACACATTTAGCAAATCAGTTGGTTTATTACTGTGCTACCATCTGAAATAGGTAGATCAATTTATTGATTATAAATTACTGTTAATTTTTTTCTAGAATAACTCTTAAGCCTCTTCAGATGTAGCGCCAATAAAGAATTGTTGATGGCATGATATTTTAAACTTGTTTCAGCTAAATTAAAGATAAAAATTGAAGCCTAGTTTTCAGGGCCATTATGTAGATTTGTAGCACACCTTAGAGAGGTTTGGATCTTTGGGTAAACCAATAACTAGTTTACAGTCATCTGATAAATGTAGTTCATCTGTGGAAGTTTATATATAATATCTTTATTTTGTTTTACTGCTACAGATCAGCATGATTCTCTGAAAAGTGCTTATAAAAATGCAGTGCCCATTGGATAAGTAAATTGCATTGCTGGGCATCACATACTTTGTCATCGATACAGTCAAGAAACAGAATTTGGAAAATGGAGATAAATTATATGTATTTGTTGTATTTATTGGTTATTCATAAGTGGTAAATCTATTCAGATCTCACAGTTTCAGCAGCAGATATGACTAATTATATAACATAAATAAAAGCTGCTATAGTGGTCTGCATTTTCTAGTAAAGAAATGACTAGACAATTTGAACTGGTTGTATAGTGAGAATGAGATACATGATAGACACATAAATATGCCTGTGGAGGTAGATGTATATTGTTGATTTAAATACTAGCGGGCAATGGTAGTGGGCCAAATTCTTTAATGGTCTAATTCTGTTGAAGTCAGTGGAACTATGGCAGCAGGGAATTTGGCCTTCTATTTTGCCTGAAACTCAAATGAAGTAGCCCTATGAAGAGATGAAACTGATGCGATAATCAGGTATCTAAGTATTGAATTCACATCCACAAACATCAAAGGTCTGCTTGTTCTATACATTTCGTGTGCTGCAATCATATGCGTGGATGCCAGAAAAAAATCTGTTATGTACTTTTATTTCAAAAGTAGAAAAGAGAATAAGTGGGAAAGAGAAAAAGAATTCTGTCTGGTAATATTTTTAAAATGGTAGTTTCTTCCCACCAGATGAAAAAGTAGCTCAAGATATATGTGGTGATCCTAATGAACCACCACATCTTCAAGAGACATCATATATAATCGCTATTTCAATATTGCATCATCAACTTGCCAGGTCCTCCACTCCATGGTGATAGAGAACAATATCACCGGAGATGAAGTCTTTAGGAGGATTTGAAAATTGACTCTCCATGCACTTTCTGAAAGTGTGGGAATGTTAATCCCTGTTTAGTGGCCTAATTCCAAATCACGTAATTACCTTCTGACTGTCTTTATTTCCCCTTCTGTTTTGACAGGATGCTTGTCCTAAAACTGATTCATTGTGTTGCTATAAGTATGTGTGCTTTAAGAGCTTCTGTGTTTCACTGGGAGGTGGTGGCATTCCAGTAGCAGTTCAAACAGACACCCAAGGTACGTCTACATTGTAATTAACACCTGCTGCTGGCCCATGTCAGCTGACTTGGGCTCATGCGACTTGGTTTGTGGGGCTGTAAAACTACAATGTAGACGTTTGGGTTAGAGCCCGGGATCTGGGACCCTCCCCCCTTGTGGGATCCCAGAGCCTGGACTCCTGCAGGAGCCCTAACATCTACACTGCAGTTTTGCAGCCTCAACCTGAATCAGCTGATGTGGGCTAGCCATGGGTGTTTGTAGACATACCCTCAGTGTAGTTTCCATATCAGTTTAAGTTTATAAAGTGCTTTAGGATGAAAGGTGCTATATCAATATGAGATACCATATATACTTGATCATAAGCTGGTTCGTTTATAAGCCCCTCCCCCCAAGATGGAGGCGTAAAAATGGCAAATTTTTATAACCCATTCATAAGCCAACCCTATAATTCAGGGGTCGGCAAACTTTGGCTCCCAGTCCCTCAGGATAAGCTGCTGGCGGGCCGTGACAGTTTGTTTACCTCGAGTGTCCGGAGGCATGGAGGTAAACCTAAATAAACAAAATGTCCTGGCCCGCCAGCAGCTTACCCTGACAGGCCGGGGCAGCAACTGGTGGGGAGAAGTTGGGGGTCAGGGTAGTAACCCCTGTGACCACCCCTCACATGACCCTACCCCAAACCCAGGACCTCCCCACGTGATCCCTAGCCCGGGACCCCCCCATCCCATCCCTTCCAACCTTACCTGGGGCAAGCCAGGGGAGAATGTCTCTGGCCCGGCTGGAGCTGCTCCAGCAGGCCGGGTGGCGCAGTGGCAGCCTGCCAGCCCTAGAGCTGCAGCTGCTTCAGAGGCTGTGGGGAAAGGAGCGTGACCAGAAGAGGAGAGACTCTGGCCCTGTCTCTTCCCTTCTGGCTCTGCTGTCTTTGCTGCCTCTCCTTGCCCCCTCTGTTGGGGAGGGTGGGGGCTGTGTCCCACCTCTCCCCCTCTCTATACCCGTCATAAGCTGATCTCCTTCTCTGATGCTTCCCTTTTTTACTAAAAAAAAATTTGGCTTATGAATGAGTAAATACGGTAATTAACATTAAAATTAAGTAAATGAAAATTGACATTACTGTCTGTGCCTCCTTTTTATTATGATTGAACTTTAGCCAATGTTCAGTATTGCAGTTAAACGAGAGATTAATGGGATTCCCACAGTTAAGCAGGGTGGGAAACTGTCTATGAATCCTTCTCTGGTGGGTTGTAGCTATGATGATTGAAACACAGTTCCATGCTACCTCTCTTTGATGTTGTCTTTTCATAAAAGAATTTTTAAAAAATCCCTACAGCTCTCCTTGTTACACTGACACCCAAATACATTTCTTATCAGTTGAGACTGCACACTTGGATTCTTCTTTCAATTGTTACTAATACAGCCTAAAAGGAAGATGAATCTGGTTCAGAAAATAACAAAAGAATATTGCTGTGTTTGAATCCCTATCTCATTGTGCAATCATTGTACTATCCTTTCACTTTGAAGGTTTTGCTTTGCTTTATAGACATATACTGTATAGATATATAGGCTTAGTAGCGTTAGGCCTTTACTCTGTCATTCTTACTAGGTAGGATACAAGAATCAAAAATGTACTTGGGAAGGTGATTTGGTATGTTTTGCTGTTTTAGGTGAGCTTTATTTGAGAATTTTAGCTACATGAGAACAATTAATATATTGAGTACTGACAGTATAATCTACAGGGAGGCAGCTGCCTACTTCTTAGAGTACAATACAGCGATGAGCATCAGGAGATGCAGGGTATTTTCCTCATTATTGCTGTTGGTTTGCTCTGTGACCTTGAGTAAATCATGTAACCTTTGTGTCTTGGTTTCTCTATTAGTGAAATGGAGATAATGATTTCTCCCACCCCCACCTCCTTTGTAAAGCATTTTGGGATCTGTGGAGAAAAAGTGTAATTTAAGTACAAAGTGTTGTTATTAGAGGGTTGCCTCTTCATTGCCATACACCCATTGAGAGAGCAGCATATTAAGTGGCTCCTTGTGATATATGTAGGCAGCAGCAAGGAGTGTCCAAGAGATTCCTCTGCTTGCAGCACCAAATGGTCACTTTGTGGGCCTGGTTTTCTTCTCACTTACACCAGTGACCTGATTCTCTGCTTTTCACCAAAATCAACAGGAGTCTGTCCACTGGTGCCTAAAACATTCCCTTACTTTTTGAGATTGATCGGCTAAGTGTCCAAAAGTTATCATGTTGTAGCTGACAAATAGAGAAATGCTAGCAAGTTGAAAGTCGCAATAGTAGTCTAAGCTAAAATTGCTTATTTGAATTGACTGGCTCTAGCATATCCAATGCCAATCAGAAATGTCAGAATATAAATAAATCACTTCAAAGGGCCATGATATTGAAAGATGTAAAATATTTTGATGCTGTAGTGCTGTTTCATGGGCATACTGTATCTACAGTGTCTATTGGGAGAGTCATTCTGAGCACTACATTAATTCCTAGTACTGCATGTCTAGTTTATAAAAATGGTATTCCATCAGAGGTTGGAATTTACTTGTGAAATGAGCAGGAGGTTTGACCTCTAAACTCATATATGTCCAGCTATCCACAGCAATCCCACATGGACCAGGATCATCTGAGCAGACACCAAGGACTTCCTTAAAGTGCTTTAGGCTGCCTCAAGGCATCTCAAAGGGGTGTGTGGGGGGGGTGGGGGGCGGTATTGCATAGGACCCCATGTTGGCAGCTGCACCAATCTCTATTTGCCATCCTCAACTGATGTTGCTTGCAGTCTGGATAAACTGAATTATACTTCTCCTTTCAATGTAGATGTTATCTTAAAGTGTCCTGTAAAAGCATGCAGGTTGGATATATCTGAAATGTGTATAGGTCACAAATTCTGCCATGTGAAATTTGGAAACAAGAAAACTAAGCAAAATTAAAAAATACTGACGTATTGTACATTTTACACAATCTAAATTTCTGTCACCTTGATCACCTTTGAGATTTTATATGTGTATATAATGTGTGTGTCTGTATACAGTCATGTTTTAGATATTCCATATAATACTATTGCCACCTGTTGGTGGAAATAAATATTGCCAATAATTAATGGGAAAATAAAAGTACTGCAGAAAAAAGCTAATGCCTCCTACTGGTAAGGCTATTATAGCAAATGATTATGCATATTTATTAATTGTGTTATAATAGCTTTTTAGAGGTACCAAACAGTGATTTAGGGTACCATTGTGCCAGGTGCTATACAGAATTCATGCAAAAAGACAATCCTTATGCCAAAGAGATTACTATGTTGGACCACAATCTTGCAAAGACATAAGCAGATACATAACTTCACACATGTAAGAAGTCCCCTTGATATAGTGGGGCTACTTACGTCAAACGTTAAGCGCATATTTAATTTGTGGAATCCGTGCCTTTTTTGGTTATTTGCATGAAGCTATAACAAAGAAATAACTAATAATTATTAGTCTGCTGTTTAAGTAACATGAGTCACAATATTTATGAATATCTAACTATTGACTCTGTACTTAGATAAATGTGTTCAGATTTAAAATTGCACACCAAAAATGCAGTGGAAAATGATATGGTAATGTAGAAAAATACTTCAGCTTAGAGGGATACAGAGCAGATATTAAACATGATGCTTTTAATAAAAAATGAGTATTATTTTGGGAATTAGAAGCTATCTATATTTGATTGGGATTTTTTGTTTCCACAGTTTAGGAGAAAAGGAAGTTCCTGCCTATTTTTAATGTATAAGAAGCCAGAGATATTGAGGGCCAGTGCGGACTAATCAGATGTTTTCCAATAGCTACTCACACACAAACTTGTAGTATATAATATACCTGCACAAAGATTTATAGCTAGGGGGAAAGTATTTGACCAAAGCATTACTTGTATCTCCCGTAGGCTGCACACATTTTGAGTGTGTCTATGTTCCATCTAAATGGAGATGTAAACTTCAGGATGTGAAATGAATTGCACAATTACTTCCATCTTTCAGGCCAAATTCAGTTGATTTTCCATAAGAGCTATTTTACCATAAATTTAATTCCAGGGAGGCGTCTCTAACGTTCAGGTGATCTGTTCTGGGAGTGTGCATTGGCCAGGTGAGGAGTGGGTGGGTTGTGCTGGGTGCACATCATCCCTTCACTACTTGAGCCCAGCTGGATTTCTGTGGAATCCCTCTTAGCTGGAGATCTCCCTTTATGGAGAATTCCTGGCACACTGCTGGCTAAGAGGCATCCCTGGTAGCAAAGCATTAGTAGTTCTTGTCTTCAAGTCTGCTTGGGCTCTGCAGGGTTTAAGGGTGGATCCTGTGCCCTGTTCATTGGAAAAAGGCAAAAACCTATCTCCACGGAAAAACAAAGCAGGGGAATCTAGCTGAGACTTCCTCCTCCTCCTCCTCCTGAGATTTACTAGGGGAGGGGTGGGCTATCCGAGCAATTGTATATAGTTCTTTCCATAGGAATACCTTTTGGAATAATATACTTTACAAGCTAGCGAGAGACCCAAACTGCAAAGTCCAAATCCAGATTCTGAAGCATTCGGACTGCCTGGGTCTAGATCTATTTGAACCTATCTCTATCCCAGACTCTGAGTTTTCTCAAAAACTAGTTCAGACGTGGCTTGACATGAGTAATTGGATATGGGTGAGGCCTCATTGGGAGACAGGATTAGGGAAGTAAATGGATCAGCAGACTGGAAACAGAATGTCTGTATTAGCTAAAATAATGGTGAACACCCAGGGAACCATTTACAATGGACAAGGTAGCAATGGATAAAGTAATCCTGGATTGTAAAATGAGGTGAAGAGTAAATTGTGCATGGACAGAGCGAGCTGTACAGGGATTGGTTCCTACAAATTCTCCAATACTGTCCCAAAATCTGTGTAGCATTGTATAGTAAATGCAATGTAATGTGTAAATATATTATAAAAGAAGAGGTTTGCTGTGTAACTTTGGATGTGTGGTATGTCCTGTAAACTCCCCACCCCCAACTTGAGTCTGATCAACTCAGTGTAGTGTTGCTGTCTGCTAAATAAAGGAATCTGAGTGGCAAGATTGGAGTTGAACTTAAATTCTGTGGAAACCAAGTGGAAGAGGTTTGGCGGAATCCCGACATTTACTTAATCTCAGCAGAAACAGCCTCACTGAACATGAATAGTCCCACTGACTTCAGCCATTTTCTTGGAATTTTGTTACAGTTATGCTGGGGTTTGGGTGAAGTCTCCTTGAATCTTGTGGGTGTAACATCTTCCCTTTATTCAAGATTAATGTAAGAAACAATTAGGCTGCTTTATGGAATGAGTTAGCTGAACCAATAGGAGCCACGGCCCCAAACATAGGCCATGTACAACTCTAGTCAGGAATCCAAGGTAGGTGGGTGGGGAGTGTTGAATTGTGGGCTGAACGCAAATGTGGGGGAGGGGCTGTATGGTTTGTTTTTGCCAGAGTTGTGTATGTGTGAAGAACAGTAGGAATACCGAAGGAGTAGAAACCCAAGGAAACAGCCAGACATGGAGTGTGGCCCTCAGAAAAAGCCTACAGAAGCTTTGTAGGTAGAGGGCTGGTTGCAAAATGCTTAGAAATTATGAGAAAAATAATTGTCTCCTACTGTTTGATTCCCACTGTTTTCAGGGAAATAGGACTTTGTGTACATTCTCTGTTCTTTGTACCATTTGCAAATTTTGTTGGCCTTACGTTTTAGGTTGACATTACATCTATAATGGAAGAGTGTATATAGTCTTATTGTGGACTAAATTCTGTTATGCTTAACAGGGTTGTCATTTTTTATTTGTAGTTCTAAAGTGTTTCCAATGTAACACAAATATCAGCATAACAAAGTCAGCGATCTGTGAGAACCGCATGGTCTTACTTACCTTTCATTTGTCAAGACTTGATAAGAAACATCTATATTGCTTGTTTAATCTGCTAATTGTATGTTTTCATCCAAGCTGAACTGACAAGGTGAAAGGTACCCGCTAATATTAGTCTATGAGGATATTGTCAGTAAGGCAATGTAAACTACCGCACACGTAATCTGTATGGTGACCCATTTCTAATTAAATGGTATTTTGAAAAGTTATTATACTATCATGTCTAATTTCTGGCAATATAAATGAGGGAGAGATGGTATATTCATGGCAAAGTGGTTTTCTTGGTTTTATAATTCAGTTAATAGATAAAAACTTTGTGGAAGAAGTTAGTATATGGACACAACTTTAATTTAAAATGTAACTTTGATTGTGAGCTCCCTCCCCGTCCCCTTGTTCATCCACAGCAGTCATACAGGTTTTTGTAAGAGTTTGGGATTCTTTAAAATCTTTTCTAACTATAAAAAAATGCTTAACTTTAAAAGCTGAGACCGTACAAGTATTTATTGTTCAGCTTTCTAGGGCCTGTAAAATACTGTAATGTAATAGTTACGAGTAAAATAGGGACTTGCGTATGATCAATAAAACAAGATACACTGTTGTATGCAATGTAATTGTAGCCGTGTCAGTCCCACAATATTAAAGACACAAGGTGGGTGAGGTAATATCTTTAATTTGACCAACTTCTGTTGGTGAGAGAGACAAGCTTTTGAGTGTACGCAGACCTGAAGAAGAGCTGTATGGCTTGAAAGCTTCTCTCTCTCTCTCCAACAAAAGTTGGTTGAATAAATGATATTACCTCACCCACCTTGTCTCTCTAAGGTACACTGTTAAACAAAACAAAAACAATCTAATATAAAGAGAACATGTAAAATAAATGTAGAGCTTTGTCTTAACACCAAAAAACAATGTCATTTAGCGATAAGGTTGCCACCTAGTCCTTTATTCTCTCTGTTTTGCATAAAGGCTAAATTCAAGTCCTAAGCATTTGTACCTTCATGACCATGTTAATACGTTAAAGCTGAAAAAGACACAGTAATGTGAACTTGTATTGAGATTCACCATGGGTTTATGTACTGCCCCTCTCTCCCCATCTCAGTTATTCCTGCAGGGACATGAATAAATCTGTTAGTTATAAGGGTACCCATGGCAATCAAGGTACGCATGCACTAAAATGCATGTGCCACAACCCCAGAGCCTTGCTTTACAGGAATTCTGTAGAAAACAAATGTTGTATCCTATGGTGGTTCTACTGTTTGCCTATTCAGATGCGCATCTGTGCCTATCCTAATGACTGAACTTGTCAGTGTATGTTGAAAATCAGCGAGGGGTGAAATTTCAGTTACATGAGCTTTGATTTTAATGAGTGTCCGACTGTTTTATTCACACAACCACTTTACATATTTAAGAAAGAATGTGCTCGCTCACTCTCTTCTGATACTTGCCATACCTAGCCAAGAGGAGAGGTGAGTTGAGAATGTCAAGGTAGCTTGGATCTGAACTTTGTTCCTTTAAGTTAATATTGGTTTGTAAAAAGCTACTCTAAATGAAAATGACTTTAAGATATTACTGTGGCAATAGATATTTAAGTGTTAGCTGCAATCTCCTTGCTTCAAATGCCCATGGGCGTACACTGTTGGCATTAGAGAGGGATGTTTATTATGAGAGAGCAGATTAGCATCTCAGTTGTTCCAGCCTTAGGAAAGTAGCTCAAAGGTCCTTGTTAATTCTCCACAGATATTTGTTTCCTTTCCCAGGTTTAGTGTCTTGCAAAGGAATATTTAATAGAAGTGCTTTGTATCATATTATCCACTTGTGGATTAAGTTTGCTGAGCTGCTGGAAAACCCTGCAGTAGTCCAGGGTTCAGAAACTTAATCTGATTAGGTTGTTTCTGCCAATTTAAATTGGATTTATTTATTTATTTTAAATCTGAGAGACCTTACCTTCTTAGGAATCTGCACATCTCTGCTCAGATCAACCTAATCCTGCTAACAGAACCATGAAATACAAAATCTTAAAATGACTTTTGAGTTTAATACCAAATGTGACTCAGTCAGTAGTACATTTTTCATCATTTTGGCATATGCAAGACTATATGCGGTAAATATGAGAAAATTGACAGTTGGGCTGTTAGGTTTTTATTTTTTTAATTATTAATATTTGAGTAATGTTGAGTTGATGAAAGGGGCCACAAAACACAGGAATACATTGCAATGGACCCTTCCCCACTAACTACCTTTATCCTAATCTGTGGAGACTAGCTCCAGACACACAGCAGTGATTTTTATCCTACATATCTATTCATCAGTACTTGGGCTCTCTTGTCTGTCTGTACTGCTCTCAGCACCAGGACATCTGAATGCCCATTGAAACTGCCCACAAAGGTGCCAATTAGTAAAAGTGATTTTTGTATTGGGCATCTGTCCACTAGATACTGGACTAAGACCATCAGTGCATTTCACATAGACCAAATATACAGATATCAGATGGATTATAACTTTCTAATCACTGTCAACTTGGGTGATATATGAACTGGTAACCTATGCTGAAAGACTATGTATACTATTAACTATATCCTGAGCCGGTCACCCTTTTAGATGGATCGAGGTAGGTTAGTATAGAGTATTAGATTCAAATTATGATGGGCTGGTGTACTGTATGTCTCATTTCTTAGAACAAAACATTTTAATGGCCACTGCCCAAATCCTTGTAGTTTCACTTTGAAGAACAAGTAGTTCAAGTTCAGCAGAATGAAGTCTGATTGACAAAACCAGTGTATTTATCAATTTATTTAAAACCTTATAACATTTTATATACTTGATAACATTGCTTGCTATCTTAACTGAAGTGTAAGTATTTTATAACCATAACATTTATGGCATAAGAATTCTGTTGTCTTTAGATTAGATTTATCATGGAGATAAATTTCTGACTGTTTTGGTCAAGTAAGTAGTTTAGGAATGGTCTGCTATAACATTTGGATTCTATCCAAAGGATGGAGATAAATCCTGAAGCCTGCATTTGTTTTACATTTTAGTAAAAGAGAATTTTACATGTAAAATGTACGCTTGTCCTTTCCCTTTTTTTAAGGACCTGGTGGAGAGGGATTTTTATTTCCAAACTCGTTTGAGATCCCTTGTTATCCAGACTGTGGTTGGATTGAAACAAGGCTCTGTATACTTTAAGGAGAAGCTTTTGATTCAGTTGGACCTCCAAATATTTGGAAAAGTGGAATAGAACGAGATCTGCCAAGCTTCTGCTAAGACAATACCTTTAATGTTCATGCCACTGTCTAGTTAAAGGGGTTCTGTCCTGTCTCATGATTCTGTTATTTCAGCCTCTTGCTAGTAGTGCCTTTGGAAATGAAGTCACAGTCCTTGACACTGATTGTATTCCAGTAATTCCAATGTTAGATCAGAATAGTGCATTTTTATCTTTTAAAACACATTATATTGTAATGTTAAAACTAGCATAGGGGACTGCTGGGGGCTTCTGCTGTGTTCATTAATAAGGTAAGGTGAACTTCCACATTCCAACATTTTCACTGGTCTAGGTCAGATTTTTTTTTTCAATTATTAAAATGGTATTATTGAAGACAAGCACGATTTTTGTAACTTACTTTAAATTTGTAATTTTAATGCCTTAATTTGTGCTGGACATGAATAAAAAAGCCACCACTTATTAAACCTGAAGAGCAAGAGATGTTACTAATATAATTTACAATATGCTGTGGAATGGGATTCATCACTGAATGTCTTCCACAGACAATCCAGGAAGTTTTTGGAAACTGTAGGGGACAATTTCCTGGTGCAAGTGCTGGAGGAACCAACTGGGGCGGAGCTCTTCTTGACCTGCTGCTCACAAACCGGGAAGAATTAGTAGGGGAAGCAAAAGTGGATGGGAACCTGGGAGGCAGTGACCATAAGATGGTCGAGTTCAGGATCCTGACACAAGGAAGAAAGGAAAGCAGCAGAATACGGACCCTGGACTTCAGAAAAGCAGACTTTGACTCCCTCCGGGAACTGATGGGCAGGATCCCCTGAGAAAATAACATGAGGGGGAAAGGAGTCCAGGAGAGCTGACTGTATTTTAAAAAATCGTTATTGGGGTTACAGGGACAAACCATCCAGATGTATAGAAAGAATAGTAAATATGGCAGGCGACCGGCTTGGCTTAACAGTGAAATCCTTGCTGATCTTAAACACAAAAAAGAGGCTTACAAGAAGTGGAAGATTGGACAAATGACCAGGGATGAGTATAAAAATATTGCTCGGGCATGTAGGAGTGAAATCAGGAAGGCTAAATCACACCTGGAGTTGCAGCTAGCGAGAGATATTAAGAGTAACAAGAAGGGTTTCTTCAGGTATGTTGGCAACAAGAAGAAAGCCAAGGAAAGTGTGGGCCCCTTACTGAATGAGGGAGGCAACCTAGTGACAGAGGATGTGGAAAAAGCTAATGTACTCAATGCTTTTTTTGCCTCTGTCTTCACGAACAAGGTCAGCTCCCAGACTACTGCACTGGGCAGCACAGCATGGGGAGGAGGTGGCCAGCCCTCTGTGAAGAAAGAAGTGGTTCGGGACTATTTAGAAAAACTGGATGTGCACAAGTCCATGGGGCTGGATGCGTTGCATCCGAGAGTGCTAAAGGAATTGGTGGATGTGATTGCAGAGCCATTGGCCATTATCTTTGAAAACTCATGGCGATCGAGGGAAGTCCCGGAAGACTGGAAAAAGGCTAATGTAGTGCCCATCTTTAAAAAAGGGAAGGCGGAGGATCCTGGGAACTACAGGCCAGTCAGCCTCCCCTCAGTCCCCGGAAAAATCATAGAACATGTCCTCAAGGAATCAATTCTGAAGCACTTAGACGAGAGGAAGGTGATCAGGAACAGTCAGCATGGATTCACCAAGGGAAAGTCATGCCTGACTAATCTAATTGCCTTCTGTGATGAGATAACTGGTTCTGTGGATGAAGGGAAAGCAGTGGACATGTTATTCCTTGACTTTAGCAAAGCTTTTGACTCGGTCTCCCACAGTATTCTTGTCAGCAAGTGAAAGAAGTATGGGCTGGATGGATGCACTATAAGGTGGGTAGAAAGTTGGCTAGATTGTCAGGCTCAACGGGTAGTGATCAATGGCTCCATGTCTAGTTGGCAGCCGGTATGTAGCGGAGTGCCCCAAGGGTCGGTCCTGGGGCCGGTTTTGTTCAATATCTTCATTAATGATCTGGAGGATGGTGTGGATTGCACCCTCACCAAGTTTGTGGATGACAGTAAACTGAGAGGAGTGGTAGATACGCTGGAGGGTAGGGATAGGATACAGGGGGACCTAGACAAATTGGAGGATTGGGCCAAAAGAAATCTGATGAGGTTCAATAAGGACAAGTGCAGAGTCTTGCACTTAGGACAGAAGAATCCAATGCACCGCTACAGAGTAGGGACCGAATGGCTAGGCAGCAGTTCTGCGGAAAAGGACCTAGGGGTGACAGTGGACGAGAAGCTGGATATGAGTCAACAGTGTGCCCTTGTTGCCAAGAAGGCCAATGGCATTTTGGGATGTATAAGTAGGGGCATTGCCAGCAGATCGAGGGACATGATTGTTCCCCTCTATTGGACATTGGTGAGGCCTCATCTGGAGAACTGTGTCCAGTTTTGGGCCCCACACTACAAGAAGGATGTGGAAAAATTGGAGAGAGTCCAGTGAAGGGCAACAAAAATGATTAGGGGTCTGGAACACATGACTTATGAGGAGAGGCTGAGGGAACTGGGATTGTTTAGTCTACGGAAGAGAAGAATGAGGGGGGATTTGATAGCTGCTTTTAACTACCTGAAAGGTGGAACCAAAGAGGATGGATCTAGACTGTTGTCAGTGATAGCAGATGACAGGACAAGGAGTAATGGTCTCAAGTATCAGGACATCAGAGTCACCGAAATGGGTAGAATTTACATCTTCCTGCCCGAAAAGTATAGTGAAGTAAAGGAGAATAGGTGCTTTTGAAAAATTTACCCCAAGTCCCATTTTCAAAAGTGACTTAGGCTCATAAATCCCATTGACTTTCAATGAGATGGTATGTCTACACTGCAATTAAAAAACTGTGTCTGGCTCTTGCCAGCTGATGCTAACTATGGGACTGTTTAATTGTGGTATATATGTTTGGGCTTGGGCTGGAGCCCAGGTTCTGGACACTGCATCTACACTGCAATTAAACAGCCCTGCAAGCCTGAATCAGCTGGCATGGGCCAGCTGTGGATGTTTTCTTGCAGTATAGACATACTCTTAGGCTCCTAATTACCTAAGTCACTTTTGAAAATGGGACATAGACTATTAAGTCACTTCTGCACTTGTGAATTTTTACCCAATACCTTTTAGCAGTAAATCTAGTAGGGCTTCTGTATGATTAGAACTAGATGAAGCTGGTGTGTTTTTTGCACAGCATTTTGGATATGTTCCAGTTTAATTTCAGGTGACTTCCTGCAGATCCTGACCCCAATATTATTTTCCCCTGAAATTTGACTGAAGTGTTGTGCCCAATTCAAAACCATGCAAACATTCATATTTCAAACTTTGAATTTACAGTATCTGACTGTTCAGAAATGGGTTCCTTTTCACTGGAAAAGGAGCCTATTTTCCAAAAACAAATTTGCAAAAGTATGTCATTCCCCTCCCCACCACCCGCAAATGGGCATGTTTTCAAGTTTGTAATGAAATATGAGAGCACCTCAAAACTTTAGTACCTCCATCTTTGTCTCACAAATACTTTGCACACCTGTCATGTTACATGCTTGAGTATGACTATCATTGAAAGAAGTAGAATTCAGTGGTACAGCAGCCAGGACATTACAAGATTTCACAGGACTCAGCCATAAAATCTTACTTATTGGAAAATTAGACAAAAGCTGGAAGAAAATCCTGCATTAACCACAACTGTTCTCTCCCTTAAACAATGAGACTGTTCTGTAGAACATAAAATAGTAAGTCAAGCAACTTACTATTCTCAATTCTCTAGGATTGCTGTATTGACCTTGAAAATAGATTGAGACATAGCAGTGTCTGAATAACAGGTTTTCCAGAAGGAGCTAAAGGCAAAATCATCATGTATTGTAGCTTTTCATTAATAAACAGCTGTAGGCCTTGTCTGCACTACTCCCCAGACTGCTGTGCTGGGCAACACAGCATGGGGAGTAGGTGGCCAGCCCTCTGTGGAGAAAGAATTGGTTAGGGACTATTTAGAAAAGCTGGACGTGCACAAGTCCATGGGGCCGGATGCGTTGCATCCGAGAGTGCTAACGGAGTTGGCAGCTGTGATTGCAGAGCCATTGGCCATTATCTTTGAAAACTCATGGCGATCGAGGGAAGTCCCGGAAGACTGGAAAAAGGCTAATGTAGTGCCCATCTTTGAAAAAGAGAAGAAGGAGGATCCTGGGAACTACAGACCAGTCAGACTCACCTCAGTCCCCAGAAAAATCATGGAGCAGGTCCTCAAGGAATCAATCCTGAAGCACTTACACGAGAGGAAAGTGATCAGGAACAGTCAGCATGGATTCACCAAGGGAAGGTCATGCCTGACTAATCTAATCGCCTTCTATGATGAGATAACTGGTTCTGTGGATGAAGGGAAAGCAGTGGACGTGTTATTCCTTGACTTTAGCAAAGCTTTTGACTCGGTCTCCCACAGTATTCTTGTCAGCAAGTGAAAGAAGTATGGGCTGGATGGATGCACTATAAGGTGGGTAGAAAGTTGGCTAGATTGTCAGGCTCAACGGGTAGTGATCAATGGCTCCATGTCTAGTTGGCAGCCGGTATGTAGCGGAGTGCCCCAAGGGTCGGTCCTGGGGCCGGTTTTGTTCAATATCTTCATAAATGATCTGGAGGATGGTGTGGATTGCACTCTCAGCAAATTTGTGGATGATACTAAACTAGGAGGAGTGGTAGGTACGGTGGCAGGTAGGGATAGGATACAGAGGGACCTAGACAAATTGGAGGATTGGGCCAAAAGAAATCTGATGAGGTTCAACAAGGATAAGTGCAGGGTCCTGCACTTAGGACGGAAGAACCCAATGCACCGCTACAGAGTAGGGACCGAATGGCTAGGCAGCAGTTCTGCGGAAAAGGACCTAGGGGTGACAGTGGACGAGAAGCTGGATATGAGTCAACAGTGTGCCCTTGTTGCCAAGAAGGCCAATGGCATTTTGGGATGTATAAGTAGGGGCACTGCCAGCAGATGGAGGGACGTGATCGTCCCCCTCTATTCGACATTGGTGAGGCCTCATCTGGAGTACTATGTCCAGTTTTGGGCCCCACGCTACAAGAAGGATGTGGATAAATTGGAGAGAGTCCAGCGAAGGGCAACAAAAATGATTAGGGGTCTGGAACACATGACTTATGAGGAGAGGCTGAGGGAACCGGGATTGTTTAGTCTGCAGAAGAGAAGAATGAGGGAGGATTTGATAGCTGCTTTCAACTACCTGAGAGGTGGTTCCAAAGAGGATGGTTCTAGACTATTCTCAGTGGTAGAAGATGACAGGACAAGGAGTAATGGTCTCAAGTTGCAGTGGAGGAGGTTTAGGTTGAATATTAGGAAAAACTTTTTCACTAGGATGGTGGTGAAACACTGGAATGCGTTACCTAGGGAGGTGGTAGAATCTCCTTCCTTAGACGTTTTTAAGGTCAGGCTTGACAGAGCCCTGTCTGGGATGATTTAATTGGGGATTGGTCCTGCTTTGAGCAGGGGGTTGGACTAGATGACCTCCTGAGGTCCCTTCCAACCCTGATATTCTATGATTCTATGATTCTGACTTTGGTGAATGCAGAATATGTTGGCATACAGCTGCCAAAGTTTGTACATCACTTGGGCATGTGCATACTTGGCTGCTTGTGTTGGCATTGCACATACTCACCAAGAGTGCGTGTTATAATGCAAAGTGAGATTCATCCTGGGTAGATATCCAAGTGTGCCAAGCACAGTGCCTTTCAGGAAATTTTCAATGTGTGTTGTGGGATAGAAATGATTTGCCCAGGGATCTCTGGGAACTAGAGGTCAAGTTCCCAGTGTGCAACCTTCTCCATCCCATAGTGCCATCTATAGCACATAATTTTGTTCCTTTTTAAAAAAAATCCCACAAACCTGCATGGCACTTTTCTGTGTCCACCATCTCTGACAGAAGCATGGAGCATGTGGTAGTGTTGTGAATGTTGCGAATATGGAATGCACGATTTGCCTGTATTTGCAGACCTATGAGAAGTACTGCAACAATGGAGGATGTGATGGACAGTTTGCAAAGGGACATAGTGAAATATCAAGGTCATTGTTGGCGTTCTTGGAGCAGCTGCAGACAGTGCTCTTCTGGGCCAAGAAACGAGCACTTACTGGTGGGACTGCATCACAATGTAGGTTTGGGATGATGAATAGTGGTTGCACAAGTTTTGGATGTGAAAGGTCGTATTCTTGTATGTGTGCTAAGCTCATCCCAACCCTCCACTGAAGGGACATCAGAATGAGAGCTGCACTGACAGTGGAGAAGCGAGTGGCAATAGCACCCTGGAAGCTTGCAAAGCTGGATTGTAACTGGTCAGAGGGCAATCATTTTGGAGTTGGAAAATCCACAGTAGGAGCCATTGTCATATAAGTGTGTAGGGCCGTTAATTGTCTCTTGCTCCACGGGACTGTGACTCTTGGCAGTGTGCAGCATATAGTGGATGGATTTGCAGCAGTGGGGCAATAGATGACACACTGTCGCATATTCCCTAGTTTGGCACCAGCCCACCTTGCCACTGAGTAAATCAACAGGAAAGGCTGTTGGTTTATGGTTATGCAAGCTTTGGTGGATCACCAGGGATGCTTCACTGGTATCTGCATGGACTGGTCAGGAAAGGTATATGACACTCACATTTTTAAGAGCACAGGACGGTTGAGAAAGCTGCAAGTAGGGACATTCTTTCCTGACTAGTGGATTACCACTGACCATATGAAAATGCCAGCAGTGATTTTGGGACACCCAGCCTACCATTTTGCCCCCGTCTCATTGGTCACCTTGTCAGCACCAATGAAAGATTCATCTACCAGTTCAGCAGGTGCGGAATGACTGTTGAATGTGCTTTTGTTAGTTTGAATGGATGCAGGTTGGAGGGCAGAGTAGGAGTGTCTGTCTGTTGATTTTGAACTGCCCAACACAAGGGCCATAACAACAGCCCAACCTGGAGCTATGTGGTTGAGAGAGGCTCTGAAAGAGCACTTTAACGGTCAGCCACAGCCCATGTTTTGTGCTGTAGTGTTTTCTGAGCCTGGACTTTTTGGTGCTGCTAAGAATTGTGTAGTGCTTGCAGTTAATTTACAAATATGACTGGGTGTTAGCTTAAAGCTATGAATTATTATATGGTGCTTGTACATTTACAAGTACTGTTTGCTTTGAATATGACTGCACATTCTGCAGTATGTATTGTGAACTAATAAAGGTATTTTTATCCTCCAAAAATAGGATTTTATTGAGTGGGCAGAAAAACAATGTGCAAAAAAACCATAGGCAATGTAATACAAATATTTAACATAAAGTAACAGAGTGGAACTTTTAAAATTGGAAACGCAGCAAATATTTCTGTCCATTTCTGTGCACAAATATAGTCCATTCTGACCTGTCAGAACCATGTTTCATGTATGTGAAACTAAGGTTTTCTTTGCAGTCCCCTTGTGTGGAGCTGTAGAGGCAAGGATGCAGTCCCTGATGTCACATGGTATGTGGAGGGTGTAGAAAGCAGTGATAATGGAGTTCTCCAAGGGTTGCAAAAGCTGAGGACTCTGGGATTTTTTGAATCAGTAGATCAGCCAGCATCTGCAGTGTGTGGGTTTGCTGCCTAAGAAGACCCATTATGTCCTAGTGTATTTCCCTCTCCTTGACCTGCTAGGACTCCTGATCTTTTCTCCTGTCCTCTTTCTTTCTCAATGCTGTCCATCATCTTGGCCCTCCAGGCTCTTTGTTCACTGTCCGATGCAACACTGGATTGTAGGATCTTGTTGGATCGTGGTCCTCTACCATCTTCTTCTTTCTCCTCCTCATCAGGGTCAGGTATTCTGCAGGTGTGGAGGAGGCACCCCTCAAGGTCACCATGCCAAAAGCTGCTTATAAAAACAGATAGATGTACCATTGGATTTACAGTCACAATGAAAAGGGAATAATAAGTTTGAAAACTCTCTTCCCTTATTTCTTATTTTTTTTAATAAGAAATATTATTGACACTTCAGCTTTGGAGCACCTCTGCACAGCACCCTCTCCAGCCCCAGCCATCGTGAGTATGGCAATGCCAGTGGCGCAGGGGGGCGGCGAGTAGAGGGGAGGATATTCAATTTTGTGAAGCAGTGAAATTTCTCTAGTCTCTATTCCGTGGGCATGAATACAGGGCAATGGCACTGAATATTGGCACTATTTTCAGCCGGCAGTGGTGATTTTAGCAGATATCGCACTTTTGAAGGTAACAAAGGCACAAAAAGCACAGCTGCTCCTGGTATCCCAAAGCTGCCTGGGCCCTTTGCTGCGAGCCTGATTTCTGCAATGGCACCCATTGCACAGTGGCAAGGGAAAGTATCCTACTGCAGAGGAAAAAAATAACATGGACATCCCTAGAAATATCAGGAGAGGATTGTAGAGTATCTCTATAAAAGTTGCATTGAGATCTCTCAAGACAATACAAGTGACATCCTATGTACATAAACGTTCCTCCACCCCCTGACTCCTCGCCTAACCCAAAAGGGGAATGAAAAGCAGATGCCACTTCTATCTCTTTTGTACCTCTACCTCTTCTCCTATGAGTGAAACAATGAAAAGTTGCAAAAAGAAAAGGAGTACTTGTGGCACCTTAGAGACTAACCAATTACTCACAAGTAATTATCACAAGTACTCCTTTTCTTTTTGCGAATACAGACTAACACGGCTGTTACAATGAAAAGTTGAAATCTCTGTCATGTTACTTGCGGCTGGGATGCATGCCATCTTTAAATTTAAAAGTTGTAAGGAAAAATGCACGCACACACTTAACCAGGTTCCCTTCCCGTTCATCAGGCTCATAAGTGGTCACCTAAAGGGACTGGCTAGACTGGGCAGAGTCTTGAACAAGTCCTGGATTGCAGCATGGCTGGAGCCCTCCTCCATGTCTCTCCCTCCCTCACTGTTCATGGCAGGGGTCTCTGTGTTGGGCTCCTCCAGGGTATTCATAGTTGTCCACGGGGTGGTAGTAGGGTCTCCAATGAATATGGCATTCAGCTTGTAAAAGCAGCAGGTCTGTGCAGAATCCTTCACTTTCATGCAGCACTGCTGCCGCTCCCGTCCTCCCCCTTTTTCTGCATGCCCCATAAAATCTATTATATATATATATATATATATATATACACACACAGATTTCTACAGCTGGTCTGTAGTTGTGCTTGAACAGCCTCTCTCCCCATGGACTCAGGAGGTCCAATACCACTTCTCTAGGCAGGAGTGTGTCTAATACATGGAGCCGGCAGGGTTGGTTGGGCAGCGTCACACAAAGAGGGTGAGCTGCTATGTGTAGGCAATCAACAAGGTAGGCAATCAGGAAAAGGCATTTCAAAAACATGTGGGGAGGTTTGACAGAGGTTTGTGTAGCTTCCGGTTTTTGTGACCCCTGGACAGTGGAGTTTACATTGTGACCAGAGTGATTGTGATTGCAGAGAATGGGGCATTGTGAGACAGCTGCGGGAGTGTTACACTAATAAAAATGATACTAACAGGCTCTTGTAAGAGGGACAAGGCAAATTGCCACGTTTATTGTAAATACAACAAAATATTCCTATATGCAATTTCTAAATAGATCCATTCACACACAGACATTAACACAGGTTCTACATAAAGGTTGTTATAGTTACCAGCCTAGATGTTGCTCGTGCCAAGTCACTGGCCAGGTGGCCTGGACACGAGAGTGGAGCCGAGTCGTTGTCAGATGCGCATCCGATGCTCCTGGAGGGTGGTCGTAGAACCAGACTCAAAGAACACAGTCCCTGGACCCAATTTTTATAGGTCTCTGGTTCGATACAAGTCTATGGAAGTTGCTACATCATGCTGAATTTACAGTTGAGATGACCATCAATCAGCTCAATCAGCAGGTGGTACGTCCATTACGGCTCCATGATGGCTAGGTGTTATCTTCTTGTTCTTCCTTGGTGCGTTTTGGGTGGATTCCGGTTCGCCCTCCGGGGGTCATCCAGTTATCTCCACTTTGCATATTCTTCGGCCCATCGTTATCAAGGTTGAAATTCTTAGCATTAGGCTGGCACCATTTACTAACCAATTATTTCCCTGCTTCAGGCTCTCACTTCCATGCACTCATCATTCATTCTTTTACTTAACAACACCATCTATGACTCTTGATTCATTTAACAAATTTTATCCCACTATCTATTTTTCCCTCTTTGGATAACAAGATTACCTAGGCATGACAAGGGGCCCCTGCAGGGGAAGAGCATTAGGGTGTTGTTTTAAAAACAGCATTGTTTCCTCAGAGTTCTTATCACTTTCCAGCACAGACTCTTTGTCCTGTACTGGCCTGAAATAATTAGCACTTTGGCCTTGCATTTGTTACAGAGTGAAATTCAACAGCATGGAACTGATGTTCATACCTTTTTACAATACCTATATACTCTTTTGTCTATCTTTATTTCTACTACTACATAATTAGAATTATATCATACTTATATAACTTTGAGGGGGACCCAACAGGAGGACTTGATGCAAGTCACAAAGTGTCTACACTCACACTGTGTTGACCTCAATAGGTTGACCATAGCTCCATTCCATTCAGGGAGGTGGTTTTACTGCATTACTGTAATGAGATGCTTACATCAGCCAGAGACAAATTTGAGTGTAGAGACATTCTCAAATAGGTCAAGGCAATTCAGTTAACGTCAATCTAAGTTTGTAGTGTAGACAAGGTGTAAGTGTTGAAACAATGTGTCACCTATGTTAGATGATCATGGTTCTATTTCAACATTCAGGGTCAGCTATACCTAAACTAAGAGTACTAGATACTATGTAGCAGCCATAATTTGAACCTAAATGTTTGTTTTTTACACAAAGTCAGTCGTAGAAGGAACACTATTCAGTGCCTGTCCCTATTTCCTCACTGTCACTTAACACACATCTTCCTTAATAGTTAGTCTTCCTTGAGCTGTTGAAAAATAATTATTCAGATCTCCAGCTCATTGAAAGTCTCCATTCAAAATGGTAGTTTGGAACATCCCCAGCCTGAATGTTGACTCTGTTACCAGATTCTGCTATTTTCAGGAGTCTGCCTGGTAGCACACGGCACAGTCAGATGTTCATTTTCTCTTAGTTGCTAGGAGCAAGGTTTCCTCAATGTATGTAACAGAGTTGACTGCTGCAGAAATGTATGTTATTTTATAAGCAAGAGTTTGTCAGTTGCATGTATTTTAACTATGACTAGGTCTCCGAACCCCATTTTGGTTTGATGGAAGACCTACACGTTCGGGGATTTCTTAGTTTCAAATGTCATTTTAAATGTCTGTGTTTCACATGATAGACTGAGTCATGCTTGCATTTTACAACTGGGCCAAAATATAAAAAATTGTAACAGGTTCACTTCTATGGACAGAATCTATCTAAAACTTGTATGATTTTCTGCTGCAAGTTTGTGCAGATGAAGGAGCATGTAATGTTGTTTTAATGCTAATGTGGAATTCTGATAACTTATCCTGGCATATGCAAAGCTCTGTATAGATTTTTTTTTAAAGTGTGTGTGTAACTAAATAAAGCGTAAAGCATTTACACTCAAAGGTCCCAGCAGCATTTGGAAAAAACACATAATGAGAACATTATGCTCATCGGTATAATACAAAGAGACTGATACTGCTCTCCAGTAGAACATTCATACTATCATGTAGTTTAGACAGTGAGGTACTCTATTTGCATATCAAATGCAGGAATTGATTTTCCTGGACACAGGACAATGTGCATTCCACATCACTAGGATTGGAATAAGCACCAAGAGTAGATGGGCTTCAGAACAAGGCCTGGACTTGACTGAAAATGTCTAAAAAACTGTTCAGGAAAATATAAACCTTGCATTTTAATCACTCTCCTTAACTGTTATGGTGCAAATTGTTTTTCATCTTTTTAATTATAAGTAACTAGCTAGTTCTTTGGCCTTCAGTCATAGTAAATGCTAAGGCCCATGTCAACTTTCAAAAAACTGTTTCTTCTTGACAGGCAAATAGCTTGAAGTACCAGCTGTTTGTTTAACAGGCATTTGTTTTTTTTCCTAACACAAAAGAAATCATGTTTATTATCCAGACTTTCTTTGAAAGGATTTTAAACACTTTCAGTGTTGCGTCTTATAGGTTACCTTTATATTTAAATATTTTAATGACTTTAAGAAAACCCATCTATTATCTCTCATGCCTCAGGAGTTGTCTTCAAATGTTTTGGGTATCTTCAAATATTCTACAAATTAACATATTCACCAGGGCAATGTGACAGATATTTTAAGATATGTATATAAATCTCATTCTACCTAACATACTATAAAACAGATTCCTTATTTTTAAAAAAGGATGTTGTGAAAAATAGGAAAGGCTTCAAAATGTGTTAATAACTTGACCGTTTATTTGTACGAGTGTAGCATGTCATTTGTTTTTAGTATAACATAAGATCTGCATACCTCTAGTAAATATCAAAAGTCTTCAATCTTTCAAACAGGATAGAATTCTTCCCCAAGAGAGAAATTTTGAAATATTTTATCAGCCCTGTCTCCACTGGCATTTATAATCATTCTCTATCTCCACACTAATAATGCCTTCAGCATTAATTTAACAGGCAACGTGTTGTGTTGCAGCATTTCTGAAGGCATCCTTAAGCTACAATAATTTCTTTCTTAGACACAGGAGATACTAATCCGTGACTTCTCAAATAAGAGCTGTCACAAGCCTTGCTGTCCTACAGTGAATTGTCAAACCTTAACTCTCCCTGAATATATTGTAGGATTAAAATGAATATTTATAGTACATGTGATTTGGGATTCTGTCCAGATGACGGTACTATAAAATGTTCGCTATGTTAATTTATTTGTGGCTACTATACTTATGAAATGAGCCATACCTAACTGAATGTTCAGTGTGCTGCCACTTTTGCTGTAGACTCTTTCTTAAATTTAAGCGGTTACACTACTTACTGTGTATATTTTTATTAAACTAAATAACACAGTTTTCTACCACTAAAAAGGCTGGTGAAAGTCTCTTTGTCATTCAGCATCCTGTCCACCAGCCTCCCACTACTGACTTGTCCTCTCACAAGAGGCAACAGTGTGTGGAGTTTAGAGATGTCAGTCAAAAATGTCTCCCTCCATTAAAACACAACTATGTTCACCTGCTTCGGGAAATTTCTGTATCCAGACACTAAATGGCAGTTTGAGCGCCTCTGCTCTATAGAATATATCTCTGTTCCTTTGTTGCAAGATGAAGAATGAGCATTTTGATCTACCTTATGATGTGACAGAATTTGGGGGATCATTGAAATCTTTTTGTGTAGAATTTTCTACCTGAGCAAAACAATGTGATTTTGAGAAGACCTTAATATGGAGTGATTCTGCTAGGCTTTTTACATCATGTCACACTGGGCAAAATGCTGCAGTAAGTCACCAAAATGGGGTCTCCTGAGGGGGTCCCCACTTCCATAAATGAACATGATTTACAACATCCCTGCTTCTCTCCAAGTTGAATTAGAATTAACATTAGCTGAGTTTTTTCATCCACACAACATCCCTGAGGACAAATGATTCACCAAGCAGACAGCTAAGCCTATCAGTACAAGAATAATGAATCTGATTTTTGTAATGGAGCTAATGTAAGTAAGAGAATAGAAATATTAAAGGAATGTAGTGAACAAAAGTCACGTTTCACCTGCATCCTTGTCTCTCTTTCTCTCACTCCTCCGCTGAAGAAAGGGAATGATTTGAGTCAGAATTGCAATCATTCCAATGAGATATAGAGGCTAACTAGAATATATTTCCTCAGTGTGCTTTGACATGATGGCCAAAGGACATAAAATACCGGATATACAAACTAATTACCCTGAAGATGTTGAGAGGCTTGTAAATATTTTCCATCTATTTCAAAAAGTGAACTTCATTTCATTTTGAACTAAAAGAGGTTATCACAGAAGAGTGTGAGTTTCCTAATAAGTTGCCTGATCCAAAGTCAGTGAAAAGACTTCCATGTAGTGTAGTGGGGTCAGGAGAAAGGTTATATAGCATATAAAGCACAACAGGAAAGATTGGTTTATGGGATTGTACTGAAAAAGGATGTGGCCAAAAAATAAGGGAAGTAACTAGTTACATAGTTACTCCTCCTGAAAGAAAGTTTCTCCCATGGAGTTATGTAAGATATGTGAATGAGAAGGAACTTCGTGATATCTAATGTCAGAACCTGGGTGTCTCCCATCCCAGCTGAGTGTCCTAACTAGCAGCCTATACAGTCAGTCTCTCGCTGTAGCCTAATGAATATTTAATTATTTATATAAAGTGCAACAACTTCAACAGGGGCAATTGAAAGAGATCCACGCCTAGAATATCCCATAGTCCAATAGTTAGGGCAGGCACTTGGGAGGTGAGAGAACTAGGGTATAAATCCCTGCTCCACATCAGGCAGACTGTGAATATAAACCCAGGTCTCCCACATCCCAGTGCTCTTGTGTCTGTTGGTCATCACCACTTCTTCGTTCTCCTCCTTCATTTTGTGAATCCAGCCCTTCATTTCCAATTTTATTTGTATTATAGAAAAGTTAGACACCTGAAATTGAGATAAAATGTTTCATTTCAGGCTGGATATATTTTCTGATTCACTGAAAATTCTGAAAAAAAAATCATTTTTGGTGATCCAAAATGCACAGCTCTCCTAGTGAGTTAAAATTATTGATTTTTAAAAAGGGTACTGTAATAAATACTTCAAATCTCAACTGTAGTAGATGTGTCAGTGAAATGTGTAAGGTCTTCTTACTGAAATTCTGGGAAAGCAAGGCACCGCAGGGTTTTATCATTGGTAAATACTTACGTGTAAGATTCTATAGCAAAATCTTTGATAAAGCCATAAGAAGTGTTGCAGGAAAAGCAAAACAATCCTTTCCAACGTAGACAAATGTAAGCGGGGGAATGGTCCCGCTATTGTGGGGAACTTCCCTGGATTATATACTACCCCGGTTAAATGGGCTAGTGAAAGGATCTGAGTCCTCGCTCCCACTTCCTTTACCCAGAGACCTGCCTGACCTCAAGCGTTTCCCTTCATCTCTCCTGTGCAGCAGAGTCCTTGTAACCCCAACAAGGCTGGGCCCAGGATTCCTGGGGGGCTCAACCCCCAACCTTGTCATAGTCCCTTAGGGCAGGGGCTAGGGTGTCTGCACTCCGGGGTGCTCTGGATGCTTCCCTGACCCACTGATCATTACATACAGTTCAAAGCAAATACAATTTATTAAACAGCAATCAATCAAAAAGAAAAAGCAAAAAATGGGAAAGGTTAAAGGAAAACACATAACCCTGCTCTGTGGCACAGGGACATCACAACCAGCCATCTCTGGAATGTAAGGGAAGTTCAGTCTGTTTCTCACAAATCCTAGGCCTCCTTCTCAGGCCCTGGCAGTGCTGCCGGGATGCTGTGGGTCGGACACTTGCTCTGGCGGTGGCCACATGCCCTCAGGCTTTAGGTGGCAGGACCCTTCTTCTCAGCGTTGCCCCCGCCCCGTCAGGGCTACGATCCCCCTCCAAGTCTGGCCTGCAAGGCCTGTTGGCTGGGGGCATCTCCCTGTGCTGGGCCTGCTGCCCAGGGTCCCCCCCTTGCTCTTCCCAACTGCTCACCGCACCCGGCTCCAGAATGCTCCAGCCCCAGCTCCACCACTCTCCTTCAGCACTGCCGCTGCTCTGCCTCCAGCTCCCTGGGCTGCTTCTCTGGCCCCTCTGGCTGGCATGGCCCTGCTCCCCAGCTCAGCTTAGGCCCCTGCTCTCTCCTTACCTTGGCCCCACTCTGTCTGACCCAGGCAATTCCAGCTCACATGGAGCATGGGACCCACCCTGGCCTCCTGACTCCCTGATTAGCCTGCCCTCTCTGTCAATCAGGCTGACCTGGAGCATTGGCCTCTCCCCTGGGGATTGTCAGTCTCGGGGTCCTGATTTCCATTGACCCTTCTCCTTACTTTTAGTACTGGGAGCTAGCCAACCAAAAATATCCCACTGAGTTTTAGGAAGGGTTCAACAGTCCCCTTACATAAAGTATAGGTAAGGGACAAATAGATTGGGTTAAATTACCTGGCTATTTGTTTTGGCCTTATCAACAGAAAGGAAAAAAACAACTTACAACACGGATGGCCAACCTGTGGCTCCGGAGCCACATGCAGCTCTTCAGATGTTAGTATGCGGCTCCTTGGCTAGGCACCGACTCCGGGGCTGGAGCTACAGACGCCAACTTTCCAATGTGCCGGGGGGCGCTCGCTGCTCAACCCCTAGCTCTGCCACAGGCCCTACCCCACTCCACCTCTTCCTGCCCCCTTCTCATAGCCTGCAGTGCCCTCGCTCCTTCCCCCTCCGCTCCCCCCAGAGTCTCCTGCATGCCATGAAACAGCTGATCAGGAGGTTTGGGGAGGGAGGATGCGGTGCTGATTGGCGATGAGGGGAGGAGCTGATGAGGGGCTGCTGACGCGTTACTGTAGCTCTTTGGCAATGTACATTGGTAAATGCTTGCTCCTTCTCAGGCTCAGGTTGGCCACCCCTGACTTACAAGGAGAGATCAGCATATTTTAGGATCAATTATTAAGGCAAAACAGAGGAGAAGGTTTCAGGCAACAATCACCAGGTCAAAGTTCCTTGGCTATAAATATTATGTCTAACTATGGCAAGCCACCAGATTCAAAGAAAATATATGGAAAATAATCATAATGGTTACTAGCAAATACAGAAAATACAGAGACTGTAAGAGATGAGAGCAGTCAAAAGAAATTTTCAGGAACATTAATATTCAAAAATTTGCAATCACTAAGAATTTGAGCAATCATCAAAATATGCAAATAGTGACTTCCAATTTCCATGGGCTTATCTACGACGGTAAATTCACAGATACAATTGTACTGCTGTAGTTATACCCATCTAACTCCTCATGTTGGACATTTCTGCTCTGGAATAAGTGTATCCACATGGAGAGTTATACTGATATAACTATAGTGGTATAATTATACTAATATTATTAGGCTGGTAAATTTCCTCATGTACACAAGCCCTTAGAGAGAAGGCTAAAGAACAGTTACGCTACATAGTGTTTACTCTTTTTTCTTTGTAGTGCCAAAGAAAAATGGTTCACATGGTGTTAGACTTAAGGAGACTGGATGAGCATAGCAAAGGGGCGAGATTCTGGATGGCAACCCTCTCTTAAATTTACTTGTGACAGGAAGTCTTTTATGGATATGACTGATAGAAATGAATAGGTTCATGTACTGTACCATCATGTTTTGGTCAGAAACAGCCACAGATGGCTCCAGCAATTTGCCTATAACACAGGAATTTCTGGTAAACATTTTTTTACACTGGAATCTCCAGTGCAATGAGAATAAAGATTCCACTCTTGAGATCTCCAAGGGTTCTACCTCCGAGATCTACCTTTTTGTAGGTGACATACTGATAGAAGCCAGTTCTCTAGGGCAGGCATCAAGACATAAATCACTTGTAATTTCAGCCTTGTAAGATCACAGCTTCATTGTGAACAGAAAGAAAATCAATCTGACACCAGCTCAAATACTGCTACTACTGGGAGTTGTAGTATGTGGTACGAGTCCATTGGGAGGGTCTCCATGTCAGAATAATGGCACTTGAAGATTCAGAATACTTTGACAGCCATCAAAGCAAGAAGAAAGGGAACAGTAAGATCACTTCTCAGGCATAATGGTGTCATGCACACAAATAGCAGCATAAGTGATCCTTCAAGAGAAGGTGCTGCAGATGTCTCTCTTATCGATCACAGATGTGGTCAAGCAATCCCTTGAGTATGAACCAACAGTCATGTCTTCTGTCAGACAGTACTTCAAACGCCTGAAAATCTTTTAAAGTTTTATGTTAGATGGTGGCAAAACTGTATAATAATTTATAAATTTTCTTCCTCAGTAATAGGGCCAAAGTCAGGACAATTTTGAAAGTGTGCTGGTGAAGGATGACATGTGCTCATAGCAGGTGCTCAAGAGGGGATGAAAAGTCCATTTTCCTTGAGCTGTGCAAAATGGTGGCATCATAGGAAGAAAAGCCTTGCACATCAGTGCTGCACCTTGTTTGAGCATTCACAGCGTTGCTAGAGACTGAAGTGGACGCAGTGGGCCTGATATATCCTTGATGTAATGCTGACTTTCACTGAGCATACACCAGGGATGAGTGCATTCCTCAGTCAGCAGCAGCATTACTGCTTTATTATATGTATTACAGAAGCCTTAGCGTGCTGGGTATTGTGAAAAAACAAATTATGATGATACTGACCAGCAAAGAGTTTCCAGTCTCAATGTGGACAAGACACAACATAGAGATAAAGGGGAATAAGTGGGGTAACTGATTGGATTGCAAAGTTCCATGTACTAATAGCTAAGTGTATAGTTTGGAGGCTTCTCATTTTTTAAAAAAAAAAGAATGAGGAGTACTTGTGGCACCTTAGAGACTAACAAATTTATTTGGGCATAAGCTTTCGTGGGCCAAAGCCCACTTCGTCAGATGCATGCAGTGGAAAATACAGTAGGAAGATATATACAGAGAACATGAAAAAAATGGGTGTTGCCATACCAACTCTAACGAGACTAATCAACTATTATCAGCAGGAGAAAAAAACTTTTGTAGTGAAAATCAGGATGTCCCATTTCAAACAGTTGACAAGAAGGTGTGAGTAACAGTAGGGGAAAAATTAGCATGGGGGAATTGTTTTTACTTTGTGTAATGACCCACCCACTCCCAGTCTTTATTCAAGCCTAATTTAATGGTGTCCAGTTTGCAAATTAATTCCAGTTCTGCAGTTTCTCATTGGAGTCTGTTTTTGAAGTTTTTTTTGTTGAAGAATTGCAACTTTTAGGTCTGTAATTGAGTGACCAGGGAGATTGAAGTGTTCTCCGACTGGTTTTTGAATGTTATAATTCTTGACATCTGATTTGTGTCCATTTATTCCTTTGCGTAGAGACTGTCCGGTTTGGCCAGTGTACATGGCAGGGGGGCATTGCTAGCACATGATGGCATATATCACATTGGTGGATGTGCAGGTGAATGAGCCTCTGATGGTGTGGCTGATGTGATCAGGTCCTATAATGGTGTCCCTTGAATAGATATGTGGACAGAGTTGGCAACGGGCTTTGTTGCAAGGATAGGTTCCTGTGTTAGTGTTTTTGTTGTGTGATGTGTGGTTGCTGGTGAGTATTTTCTTCAGGTTGGGGGGCTGTCTGTAAGCGAGGACAAGAGAATCCTTAATAAGTGGACTAGAGAATCACCTGGGAAGCCATTCATTAACTTCTCTTGTGCACTTTTTTTAAAAAGGAGCAGTAATGAAAATGTGATCGAGGAACTTCTGGGTGCCAACTGGCAAGGGTGCAGAGCAGACTGCCAAACCTGCGAAAAAAATGCAGAAATTGGGCTTTTTTGGCTTAATTGGCTTGTGAGTTGCTTGTTGGCTAGTTTTTGGCTTGTAGCTCGTTGCTTGTTCGGCTTTTAGCTTTTTGCTTGTTGTAGCTTGTTGCTTCTTTTTTTTTTTATTGGCTCCTGGCAAGCAGAGGCAGGGGGAGGGGGGAGAGTGTCAGGGGTGCACAGCAGGCCTTCCACAGTCGCAGACTGCACACCGGGGTGGATCTAGTCACATAGAGTGTTGCGGTTCTTAGAGATTGGCTTGTTTTGGCCTTGTTTTGAAATGGGATTACCTTGATTTTTGGCTTATTGTGAAAGTCGGAGTGCTTATTTACCGTGTGAAAGTTGGCAACTGTGGGCAGAGGGGTTACAGAAATCTCCCAAGTCGATATGTACATTCCCAATCACAAAAGAATGTCATGTGAGGTCTTAAATAAAAGCTGGTGTCACACTGGTCATTAGTATCATTGCAATACAAATGTACAGATGTGTTGTAAGGAGTGATGCATATATACCAGCAAAGATGAGAAGCAGGTTTCATGTCTGACAACAAATGTTTATCTAGTTCGCTGTTTACATTTAAATTAAATATTGTACAGTTCACAGTGGGTCTTCTGTCAACTTTCTGAGCTGACTATTAACCAAGATTTGAAAAAACTTCAAAGGGATAAAAGTAACATGAAAAGTGTAATGGTGTAGGGGTAGAACCCTGTCTTGAGGTGCACATCAAAGGTTCGTGCAACTGTATTTGGGAGATGAAGAAGTCACTGTGTCATCCATGACCCAGGAAGTAAATGGGCAGCGTGTTTGCCTCATGAAAGAGGGGTCTCAACCATCTTGATTGAAAACACTGCAGAGCTTTGGGCGAGAGATGGTTTTTTTAGACAGGAGGATAACTTGTTAGTTAAGCGTAGTCTCTAGAAAGTGTGTGATGATTTTGTTTTATATGTAACCATTTGTTTCCAGTATTCTTATTCACTGGGACTTGAATCTTTCATAATGAACTTGTTCTTATTATCACTACTGTCACGGTTCCTCCCCCACTCTGAACTCTAGGGTACAGATGTGGGGACCTGCATGAAAAACCTCCTAAGCTTATCTTTACCAGCTTAGGTCAAAACTTCCCCAAGGTACAAAATATTACCCCCGTTATCCTTGGACTGGCCGCTACCACCACCAAACTAATACTGGTTACTGGGGAAGAGCTGTTTGGACGCGTCCTTCCCCCCAAAATACTTCCCAAAACCTTGCACCCCACTTCCTGGACAAGGTTTGGTAAAAAGCCTCACCAATTTGCCTAGGTGACTACAGACCCAAACCCTTGGATCTGAAAACAATGAAAAAGCATTCAGTGTTTTACAAGAAGACTTTTAATAAAAAATAGAAGTAAATAGAAATAAAGAAATCCCCCCTGTAAAATCAGGATGGTAGATATCTTACAGGGTAATTAGATTCAAAAACATAGAGAACCCCTCTAGGCAAAACCTTAAGTTACAAAAAAGATACACAGACAGAAATAGTTATTCTATTCAGCACAATTCTTTTCTCAGCCATTTAAAGAAATCATAATCTAACACATACCTAGCTAGATTACTTACTAAAAGTTCTAAGACTCCATTCCTGTTCTGTCCCCGGCCAAGACGACTACAGACAGACACAGACCCTTTGTTTCTCTCCCTCCTCCCAGCTTTTGAAAGTATCTTGTCTCCTCATTGGTCATTTTGGTCAGGTGCCAGCGAGGTTACCTTTAGCTTCTTAACCCTTTACAGGTGAGAGGAGCTTTCCCCTGGCCAGGAGGGATTTCAAAGGGGTTTACCCTTCCCTTTATATTTATGACAACTACAAACATATTTGAGTGCTGTGGTATTAAGTGAAGTGGTAATCCTGGGTTGAATTTTACAAGCTGGTATGTACTGTTCCTTTCAGAATAGCAGGCTTGGAAATTCTGTGAGTGTACAGTGGATACAGGGTTAGACACTACAGGGAACACTCCAAGCACTTGGGGGTTGGTGTGTGCCTGTCACTACCTGTTCAGGGAGAGCCAGGCCTGTGGATGCCTGGAAGGTAGAGCTTATGCTTCCAGAGGCTGTTTTTTTCAGGGAGCTGATCCACAGCAGGCGCAGACAAGATTTCCTCATGCTAAGGGCAGGTGGTGGTGGTGAGGTGCCTCACAACCCTGGGGAGTGCCACAAAGAGTCAGACATAAAAGCACACTTTGTAGATGAACTTCCTTTTTGTGTTTCTGTTCACTCTGGTACCAATTGGATAAAACTTTTAAGCACATACTTAAACAGTGCTTTTTCTTTTTATGTGCTTTAAGTATGTGCTTTAAGTATTTCTTTTTTTCTGTTTCTTAAAGTTAAGTATGTGCTTACGCAATTTGATGGATAGTGATGGTTTGCTGAATCAAGGCCTTTCCCCTCTATCCTACAACCAATAAGTGGGCAGATAAAATAAAGGTAAGACATTTTCAGCTAAATGGATTAACCACTGCATTTGTCTAAACACCACATCTTAGCATAAATAGCACTAAGTAGTGTGTTCAGTTTTCACTGTTTTCCTCGACATTCTGTGGGAACTAGTGCTTTATAAATTATTGTCATGTGCTAACCTTGTTATGCTGCAAAATTTAAAAGCTACTAAAATGATTTTAAAAATTAATAACCTCTAAAATGGAACACATATATGCTTTTCCATTTTTCTTAACCTTTGAACTTTTAAATTGCATTAAATTACCATTGTTGCTAAATAGTGTTTATTAGGTCCTCTTAATTAAGCACACAGTTGGAAAAGAGACTACACAACAATTATGTATCACAGTTTGATGGTCATACAATTTGCATTAACGAGAAATAGTCAAAACAATTAATTTTTTCTTGACATCTACACAAGATTGTCTTGTGCTTGCCATAGCTGTCTTTTTGTTTGTTAGTGTGTCTTAGAAAAGCAAATGCTTCCTAGTGCTAAAAACAGTGGATTATACTATTTGTTCCCCACACCTCCATATGAATAAGCACCTATCCGTCTTCCTTTTTATGTATCAGTTGCACAAATATGAGATATCTATATAGAATTTAATAATAGTTGAACAATATTTATATTTCATGTGTAAGTTACACATGTATTTAGACAGTTAATTTGTATGTTATACAAAAAAGGTGTAATTCAAATAATACATTCTGGATTGAGGTGAAGGAAAATAGTTTTCTGGTGGCAAAATGAATTACGAGAACATTGTATAAGTGGTTAGTTATATGATATTAGTCCCATAAAATAAAACTACTGTGTGGCTCCATAATATTCACAGTTCAGGTGTGTTTAATTTCATATAATAGTATTTTATATCGTAGTATATAATAATATTTTGAGACCAAACAAAAGATGCAGCCAGAACCAGATTTTCCAAAGTTATTTCTATAATTACACCCTTACTTATGTAGCTCCATGTCTTTGCACATTCGATTCCGTTCCCCATTAGGCTCTATGCATGTGCAAATTGCGTAGCTAAACACAGTGTTCCCAAGTCTAGGTCTTTTCAAATGCAAAATCTTGGATGAAAACATTGTACCTGCAGAAACTTAAGACATCAAAAAATGTAGTCAAAATTTTAGACTCCAGATTGAGTTGTCCTTTGGAAATATGGCCCCTACCTTTAACATTTTGTCTAAAAAAATATTTTACTATCTTTCTTAGGACTAAACCATGACTCACAAGGCAGAGCCATAATGACCAACTTTTATGCTAGTTTAAAACATAACAATTCCAGAGGCAATGGTGAAGTGTGTAGGGAGGTGTGGACAGACACCTGTGGTCTCATCCCAGCACAATTATCGTAGTGTTGCCTGTTGGAAAGCAGGGTGAAACCATGCCCACGCACCCCACCTGCAGAGAGATTCTCCCTCTGGGCCATTTCACACTGTAGTAATGCTATCCAGTATCTCTTGTGCACCAGAGAGTTGAGACATGTGTGTCTGCCTCCTGCCAGTGGTGTGCTAGAAAGGAAAGTGTTCCCTGTATCCTCCCAATCTAGATCACTACATAGCAAATAAGTTAGCCCTTTGTGCATTTGTTTCATCTTCTACAACTGGTGCTTCATTTTTCTGATAAAATATGAAATCTGGGTTATATCTGAGGAAAAACTTGCTTCAGTATCAGAATGCAAATAATGCTTTTTAAAGTCTGAGGGGAAATACTGCTCTTGAGGAACAAACTGCAAAATAAGAACATTGTGGAATATTTCTGTGAATTATTCACAGAAATCTTATACCAAATCCATTCTGACACAGATTCTTTGTGGCTTGTTAATTATTTTTATTACTGTAACATCTAGAAGTTGGAATCCCTTTGTGCTCGACACTGTACAAACTGAGTAAGAGAGAATCTGTGCCCGAAAGACTTTACAGTCTAAGCAGAAAAGGCATTTAAAGGATAGCAGAGATAAAGTATTATCCATGTTGTACAGATGGGAACTGAGACATCAAGGGGAATTAAGATACAGTGAGATTAAGTGACTTGCCCAGGATCACATATTTAACACAGCTAAGTGTTAAAACCAGATCTTTTGAATCATAAGGTATGTCTACACTACGGAATAAGGTTGAATTTATAGAAGTCGTTTTTTTTAGAAATCGGTTTTATATATTCGAGTGTGTGTGTCCCCACAGAAAATGCTCTAAGTGCATTAACTCCGTGGAGTGCTTCCACAGTACCGAGGCTAGAGTCGACTTCCGGAGCATTGCACTGTGGATAGCTATCCCACAGTTCCCGCAGTCTCCGCTGCCCATTGGAAATCTGGGTTGAGATCCAATGCCTGATGGGGCTAAAACATTGTCGCGGGTGATTCTGGGTACATATCGTCAGGCCCCCCTTCCCTCCCTCCCTCCGTGAAAGCAAGGGCAGACAATCGTTTCACGCCTTTTTTCCTGAGTTACCTGTGCAGACGCCATACCACGGCAAGCATGCAGCCCGCTCAGGTAACCGTCACCGTATGTCTCCTGGGTGCTGGCAGACGCGGTATGGCATTGCTACACAGTAGCAGCAACCCATTGCCTTCTGGCAGCAGACGGTACAATACGACTGGTAGTCGTCCTCATCATGTCCGAGGTGCTCCTGGCCACGTCGGCTGGGAGCGCTTGGGCAGACATGGGCGCAGGGACTAAATTTGGAGTGACTTGACCAGGTCATTCTCTTCAGTCCTGCAGTCAGTCCTATTGAACCCTCTTATGGTGAGCAGGCAGGCGATACGGATTGCTAGCAGTCGTACTGTACCATCTTCTGCCGGGCAGGCAAGAGATGAGGATTGCTAGCAGTCGTATTGTACCATCTTCTGCCGAGCAGCCATGAGATGTGGATGGCATGCAGTCCTTTTGCACCGTCTGCTGCTAGCCAAAGATGTAAAAGATAGATGGAGTGGATCAAAACAAGAAATAGACCAGATTTGTTTTGTACTCATTTGCCTCCTCCCCTGTCTAGGGGACTCATTCCTCTAGGTCACACTGCAGTCACTCACAGAGAAGGTGCAGCGAGGTAAATCTAGCCATGTATCAATCAGAGGCCAGGCTAACCTCCTTGTTCCAATAAGAACAATAACTTAGGTGCACCATTTCTTATTGGAACCCTCCGTGAAGTCCTGCCTGAAATACTCCTTGATGTAAAGCCACCCCCTTTGTTGATTTTAGCTCCCTGAAGCCAACCCTGTAAGCCATGTCGTCAGTCGCCCCTCCCTCCGTCAGAGCAACGGCAGACAATCGTTCCGCGCCTTTTTTCTGTGCGGACGCCATACCAAGGCAAGCATGGAGGCTGCTCAGCTCACTTTGGCAATTAGGAGCACATTAAACACCACACGCATTATCCAGCAGTATATGCAGCACCAGAACCTGGCAAAGCGATACCGGGCGAGGAGGCGACATCAGCGCGGTCACGTGAGTGATCAGGACATGGACACAGATTTCTCTGAAAGCATGGGCCCTGCCAATGCATGCATCATGGTGCTAGTGGGGCAGGTTCATGCTGTGGAACGCCGATTCTGGGCTCGGGAAACAAGCACAGACTGGTGGGACCGCATAGTGTTGCAGGTCTGGGACGATTCCCAGTGGCTGCGAAACTTTCGCATGCGTAAGGGCACTTTCATGGAACTTTGTGACTTGCTTTCCCCTGCCCTGAGGCGCATGAATACCAAGATGAGAGCAGCCCTCACAGTTGAGAAGCGAGTGGCGATAGCCCTGTGGAAGCTTGCAATGCCAGACAGCTACCGGTCAGTTGGAAATCAATTTGGAGTGGGCAAATCTACTGTTGGGCCTGCTGTGATGCAAGTAGCTCACGCAATCAAAGATCTGCTGATATCAAGTGTAGTGACCCTGGGAAATGTGCAGGTCATAGTGATGGCTTTGCTGCAATGGGATTCCCTAACTGTGGTGGGGCAATAGACGGAACCCATATCCCTATCTTGGCACCGGAGCACCAAGCCGCCGAGTACATAAACCGCAAGGGGTACTTTTCAATACTGCTGCAAGCTCTGGTGGATCACAAGGGACGTTTCACCAACATCAACGTGGGATGGCCGGGAAAGGTACATGACGCTTGCATCTTCAGGAACTCTGGTCTGTTTCAAAAGCTGCAGGAAGGGACTTTATTCCCAGACCAGAAAATAACAGTTGGGGATGTTGAAATGCCTATGTGTATCCTTGGGGACCCAGCCTACCCCTTAATACCATGGCTCATGAAGCCGTACACAGGCAGCCTGGACAGTAGTCAGGAGCTGTTCAACTACAGGCTGAGCAAGTGCAGAATGGTGGTAGAATGTGCATTTGGACGTTTAAAGGCGCGCTGGCGCAGTTTACTGACTCGCTTAGACCTCAGCAAAACCAATATTCCCACTGTTATTACTGCTTGCTGTGTGCTCCACAATATCTGTGAGAGTAAGGGGGAGACGTTTATGGTGGGGTGGGAGGTTGAGGCAAATCGCCTGGCTGCTGGTTACGCGCAGCCAGACACCAGGGCAGTTAGAAGAGCACAGGAGGGCGCGGTACGCATCAGAGAAGCTTTGAAAACCAGTTTTATGACTGGCCAGGCTACGGTGTGAAAGTTCTGTTTGTTTCTCCTTGATGAAACCCCCCGCCCCTTAGTTCACTCTACTTCCCTGTAAGCTAACCATCCTCCCCTCCTCCCTTCGATCACCGCTTGCAGAGGCAATAAAGTAATTGTTGCTTCACATTCATGCATTCTTTATTAATTCATCACACAAATAGGGGGATGACTACCAAGGTAGCCCAGGAGAGGTGGTGGAGTAGGGAAGGAAAATGCCACACAGCACTTGAAAAGTTTACAACTTTAAAATTTATTGAATGACAGCCTTCTTTTTTTGGGGCAATCCTCTGTGGTGGAGTGGCTGGTTGGCTGGAGTCCCCCCCCCCCGTCTTCTTGGGCATCTGGGTGTGGAGGCTATGGAACTTGGGGAGGAGGGCGGTTGGTTACACAGGGGCTGTAGTGGCAGTCTGTGCTCCAGCTGCCTTTGCTGCAGCTCAACCATACACTGGAGCATACTGGTTTGGTCCTCCAGCAGCCGCAGCATTGAATCCTGCCTCCTCTCATCACGCTGCCACCACATTTGAGCTTCAGCCCTGTCTTCAGCCCGCCACTTACTCTCTTCAGCCCGCCACCTCTCCTCCCGGTCATTTTGTGCTTTCCTGCACTCTGACATTATTTGCCTCCACGCATTCGTCTGTGCTCTGTCAGTGTGGAAGGACAGCATGAGCTCGGAGAACATTTCATCGCGAGTGCATTTTTTTTTCTTTCTAAGCTTTACTAGCCTCTGGGAAGGAGAAGATCCTGTGATCATTGAAACACATGCAGCTGGTGGAGAAAAAAAAAAGGGACAGCGGTATTTAAAAAGACACATTTTATAAAACAGTGGCTACACTCTTTCAGGTAAACCTTGCTGTTAACATTACATACATAGCACATGTGCTTTCGTTACAAGGTCGCATTTTGCCTCCCCCCACCGCGTGGCTACCCCCTCAACCTTTCCCCCTACCTGTGGCTAACAGCGGGGAACATTTCTGTTTAGCCACAGGCAAACAGCCCAGCAGGAATGGGCTCCTCTGAGTGTCCCCTGAAGAGAAGCACTCTATTTCAACCAGGTGACCATGAATTATATCTCACTCTCCTGAAGATAACACAGAGAGATAAAGAACGGATGTTGTTTGAACGCCAACAAACATACACTGCAATGCTTTGTTGTACAATGATTCCCGAGTACGTGTTACTGGCCTGGAGTGGTAAAGTGTCCTACCATGAAGGACGCAATAAGGCTGCCCTCCCCAGAAACCTTTTGCAAAGGCTTTGGGAGTACATCCAGGAGAACCGTGAATGCCAGGGCAAAGTAATCCTTTCACATGCTTGCTTTTAAACCATGTATAGTATTTTAAAAGGTACACTCACCGGAGGTCCCTTCTCCACCTGCTGGGTCCAGGTGGCAGCCTTGGGTGGGTTCGGGGGGTACTGGCTCCAGGTCCAGGGTGAGAAACAGTACCTGGCTGTCGGGAAAACCGGTTTCTCCGCTTGCTAGCTGTGAGCTATCTACAACCTCGTCATCATCATCATCTTCTTCGTCCCCAAAACCTGCCTCCGTATCCGTATTGCCTCCATCTCCATTGAAGGAGTCAAACAACACGGCTGGGGTAGTGGTGGCTGAACCCCCTAAAATGCCATGCAGCTCATCATAGAAGTGGCATGTTTGGGGCTCTGACCCGGAGCAGCTATTTGTCTCTCTGGTTTTCTGGTAGGCTTGCCTCAGCTCCTTCAGTTTCACGCGGCACTGCTTCGGGTCCCTGTTATGGCCTCTGTCCTTCATGCCCTGGGAGATTTTGACAAAGGTTTTGGCATTTCGAAAACTGGAACGGGGTTCTGATAGCATGGATTCCTCTCCCCAAACAGCGATCAGATCCCGTACCTCCCGTTCGGTCCATGCTGGAGCTCTTTTGCGATTCTGGGACTCCATCATGGTCACCTCTGCTGATGAGCTCTGCATAGTCACCTGCAGCTTGCCACGCTGGCCAAACAGGAAATGAGTTTCAAAAGTTCGCGGTTCTTTTCCTGTCTACCTGGCCAGTGCATCTGAGTTGAGAGTGCTGTCCAGAGCGGTCACAATGGAGCACTCTGGGATAGCTCCCGGAGGCCAATACCGTCTAATTGTGTCCACAGTACCCCAAATTCGACCCGGCAAGGCCGATTTAAGTGCTAATCCACTTGTCAGGGGTGGAGTAAGGAAATCGATTTTAAGAGCCCTTTAAGTCGAAATAAAGGGCTTCATCGTGTGGACGGGTGCAGGTTTACATCGATTTAATGCTGCTAAATTTGACCTAAAGTCCTAGTGTAGACCAGGGCACAGTCTAGCAGCTTAACCATGCAAATTGGCAAATATGAAATTCATGGTCAACATTATTTCAGTCTAAAGCTTTTCTTTTTCTGCAGTGTACCTGATTTGGGCTTCCAAATACTTGATATTTTTTTTTAATACTTCACTTGGACTTTCATTAGCTGAAATTACAAGATCACTTATCCAACTGTGAATCACATTGTCTGAAGTCCAATTATTTTTTCTCCAGAAAACCAGGGTCCCATGACTATTCTGAAATAATTGTCCACAAAATGTATCACACTACTGGACCACATATATTAAAAATACCTCACCCCACAAATTAGCTTAATCTTCTGTGCTAGGACCTCTTTCTGAGTCATGCTTAATGACACTGAGCAAGCAGCTACTAAATAAAAGCATTAGGAGGTTGTGGAATTTTATAGCCAGTGGCAAGCCTCCAAGTGAACTGAAAGGTAATGTTGGCCAGGAGTTACGTGCCACAGCCAAATAGCTGACATATAACATGACTGACAGTTCACTGGCAGAGTTGCCATATGCAGCAAAATGCTGGAATTATCTAATCCATTTTGTCTGAACAGTTTTTGTGCTGTTGTGTTCTGTCTAAAACCACGGGACAAAGTGAATGATATTTTAATGTCTGTTTGCTAAAATTAAAATATACCTTGATTAATTTTAGATGAAAAAGCATATTAAATGTTGAAATTAAGAGTATCCATCTTGCATCTGTCATGATGAAAAATATACATATATGTAATTCATTCATTGGTTTAGAAACCTGAAATTCTCTATCAAATCCCTGAATGCTAGGTTGTATTTGCATATCTGATGTAGCTGAAATATGTGTAAAAACTCATGTACTCATCCAGATTCCTTTTATCTATCATGTATTCTCCTTAATGTGTTACTGGATAATCCACCTCCGGCCAGGAATAATTTACACTCATGAAAAGAAGTTGATAATTCAAGCCTTTTCAGATAGCAGTATATGAAAATGCTTAGCTTTTAGTTGAAACGTCAACATTACTTTAGGTCTTAGACTGACCTTTTCGGGGGGGGGTTAATCTCACTTTTCTGCCTTGACAGAGTAAATTTGTAATGACTTCTCAGATTCCTTCAGCAAAATGTCTTAAAAAATGGAGACCTAAGGTGGCTGAGGTAATATCTTTTATTGGACCAACTTCTGTTGGTGAGAGAGAGGAGCTTTTGAGCTGTACAGAGCTCTGTGAAGAAGCTCACCTTATGTCTCTAATGTCCTGGAACCATACTGCTTTGAAAATGGAAGCATTTCTCTTTGGCATAAGGAACATGCATAATACTAGGTTTCAGAGTAGCAGCCATGTTAGTCTGTATCCGCAAAAAGAAAAGGAGGACTTGTGGCACCTTAGAGACTAACAAATTTATTTGAGCATAAGCTTTTGTGAGTTTATGCTCAGATAAATTTGTTAGTCTCCAAGGTGCCACAAGTCCTCCTTTTCTTTTTATGTATAATACTGTCTCTTCCCTCTGCTTCCTCACATCAGGCCTTATGCAGTGTTTGCCTCTTATGCCTCATGCTGGACTCAGAATCCCCACCTTTGTGGGGCAATATTCATATCACCCTTGTCTGAAATATTACCCATGTATACCAGTGTCTTGACTCCATCTCTCCTGAAATCTTCAATCATGACTTCAGTTCTCTGACTTTGACTGTTAGAAGTCCCAGTATTCTGTATTCCAACTCATGCAGGGTAAAAGTTACTTTTTCATACACAAGGAAATGCAACCACATCACATCATCTTGAAAGAACTGTTGATTTGGTATTCGTTTCAGGATCCAATTCAAAATGTCATCCTTGTTTTTAAAATTTCCAATGAATAGTCTCATAGACTTTGATCACCTCCTCATGTTTATGTTTCTCTGGCACTGGCCTTCTTAGCACTCTCACTGCAAGAACCTTCTTCTATGCAGTTCCTATGAACTTGAGCAGCCTTTCAATGTCTCTTGATTTCACCTATTATATGTTTCCAAATCTCATCTGGAAGCATACCTTCCCTCATGCCTGGTATCTCTTAAATTCTCTTGCTGTTATCTATATTATTATTATTTCTTTAATTGTTTTATCTGATAACCTGGGTCCCTATTCACTTTTTTTCTTTCTCAACAAAGTAGCAGCCTATTCCAAAAGTCCAAAACCTCCATAAATGCTTGGAAAGTGGGACAGTATTGCTTATTGTATTATTGTAGCATGTAACCATGCTGTAAAATACAGAACTGTAAGAACTATAGCAATAACCCTTGTATTTATTATATATTTAAACCAATGTTTTCATTGAGATAGTTCTGGTAATCTGTACCAAAGTCATAGTTTCTTGTCCTGGTATCACCTTCTTCATAGGTTTAAATTCACAGCATTTGATTATTTTTTTTTAGCTTTTTTCTTTTTACATTTCATATTTCAGAAAAAAAAACCTTAGAATAAAGATACTTTTCCTTTTTGATTACAGCAAACCGGATGCTGAAATTGCTCTTTATTAGTTCTTTTTCAGGAGAGAGTGAGCTGAAACATATGATAAGAAAAAGAAACATGCAACAGAGCTATACAACTGTGTTCTTTAAAGCAATTAAAGCCTTTGGTCAGTTGTCATGAGATACCAGCAAAATTTGACTGAACTTTGACTCACCATCGAGTAGAATTGTGTGTGTTAATATACTCTCTCACCTGCCAGAGAAATAGAGAAGCAGCAGGCTGTCTTATGAATTTGTTATATAAATATGTGCAAACGATAATTCTTGATTATTGTGTTGGCATCATAACTGCATTTACATTTTAATTCTATTTAACTTTATCAAACATAATAGCAATGCTCAAATTAGTACAAAAATGTTGCAATACTCTCCCTTGCCTCTGTGTTAGTACTCCTCACCCATAAAGTGTCATGTTCAGCCACGAGAATATCCTGTCTGTGCATACCTGTCCAATATAAGTTCTATATCTGTGGGTTTAGCAGAATTCAGATTTTATTTATATTTAATAATTTTGTTGTGTAATATCAATGTTTATTTTTGAGCTTTTTGGATTTTTATTTATTTAAATGTTCACAGTTGCACAAAATTATGGGCTTAAGCTTTTCCCCCCGTTTACATTTTCACAGTTGTGGGAAATTTTTTGGTGGGTCAGACTATAGGGAGAGTCAGACAATAATTAGTTAATGTCAGGAGATGCTGAGATTCAAAAAAGGTTGATGCTTTTTAACCGTTAAAACACAAACTTTCAACATCAAAAGTTAAAATATATAAATATCCTTAAACCAAATTTTAATAAGTTCTCAAGTAGCATTTTTCTTATTTACCTACCTGTGAATTTTGATTATCAATGGGAATATATTTTCATCAGTTTCGATGTGTATGGAGGAATAGGCATTTACCTATAAAAATGTAAGTCTTCCAAGCCTATGTATAGGAGGTGGACATTAAGGGTAGCAGACTGGATGCGCCACTGTGATAATCTCAGCTCTTGGGGTTAATGATAGTAATCAGTAAGGGCATTTTCCTCTGAAATGAATGAACCATGATGGTGGCCTGACTATCATCTATCCAAAGCATTGTTAAAGTGAATTATGGTTCCTTGATATGCACTCGAACAACTCCATGGTAGACTAAATTTCACATAAACCACAGTTATGCTATGAATATTTTGTTTCAGAATATTTTGTTTCAGAAGTAGTAGAGTTTTGATACAAATGCAACATGAAAATGTAGTTTCTAATGACAAATTTCAAATAAAATAATATATAAAATATGCATTAAATATGCAAGTCTGTTGCAGTTTTTAAAAGGCTCCGTTCCCTTGCCATAGTTCCTTTTTTAAGTACTAAGAAAACTCTAAGGACTATTAAATGTTTCACTGGTAAATTTAAATGATTAGCTGTGTGTGCTTTCTGTTCTAGGAATTTGACTTTAAATTATATATGGTTTCTATTTTTAAAATATTGCTGAGAATTCTCTCTACAAGTGCCTACAAATGTATTTAAAAAAACAAAACAAAAAACCTTCCTGTGACAGCACACAGATTGGTTCTTTTCTGACCTTTCTTCCTCTGTGGGAAGAAAAGCATTAAGTCACTCATGCAAAGGTCATTTACGGTAGCTGTATGCTTTCATGAGCCTTTATCATTTCACTGACAAGGGCAACTTGATATTGATCAGTTAGATATTTCCTTTAGCCACCAGGAGGCCAGTTACTTGAAGAAACCTGTATAGACACTCAGGCATTATTGTTTTAAATCACACTTAACACAGTATTGTTGTTTTCCAGTGCAAGGTAGGAAATAAGATACAGACTACAAGTGGCAGGGTTTAGATTCAAATGATCTTAACACATCACCATTGAATGTATTTGACTCAAACTCTAACACTAAGATGGGTTGAAGAATTGTTTGGTTGTTTTTTTCATATTTTTTTGTATCATAAAAATGTTATATGCTGAAAAGTGTTATCAAATCTTTTGCCAGGTCTTACAAATAGCAGTTTGTCACCTGCCTTCAGATAAGAGTAGATAGTTTGGTTTTCAGGACACCTAAACAAAAGTAGAGGAAACACAAACTTAACTCATGTGTTGGGGTTTTCTGGAGGGAACTGAAATCTTCTAAGAAAAGACTGTCCAGTTTTCTATGTGAAGTTTTAAGGCCAGTGTAACTCTATTGAAGTCAGTGGAACGACTCCAGCAAAAAACTGGTGTAATAGAGCAAAGAATCAGGCACACTGAGTTTTCTGGTCCTCATCCCTTTTGGGATGGATAGGCATTGCAGGATTTTTCCTGAGACCTGGTGTCTCTGCATTGCATTCCGGTTGGTTAGCCTTCTGCCTGAAGAATCATGATGCCATTGTGGATTCTCCCTGATCCTGTGTGGCATGGAGTGAAATCCATCAGTGTTTGAGGCCTAGGACCCTGGGACTTGGAGGGGAATATTGTGTGACAAGAGGCTGAACTTTGGCTCTCTCCAGACCCCACCTCCTGCTCCTATACCTTCATAGGAATAAAGGGGTGTCCATGTCTACCCATGGCAGAAAAGTCTACTGGAGTCCTAGGAAGGGAATGGAGCTGTCCCCCAAACCAGTTTTGACATTGTTTCTTCCCCTCTATTTAAAGAACAGAAAGGGGCAGTGTAGCTACCATCTTTCAGAAAATGCTTCATAGCGTTTTCATCTGTCTTTACATGTCCTTTCATATTTAAATGGTGAAAAAATAATTAAATGCATATCTTTGCAGCACTCCATTTTCATAATCAGTGATGAGTTTTTATTTTAAAAAAGTAAGATAGATAGATAGATACTTGGAAAATGGGAGGGAGAAACACATTTCAGAAGTGACTCAGAGCAGTAGGTGTTCAAAACTTTGAATTTTACAGTATTGTATATAATCCCAAGTTTTTCAGTTGCTCGCAAAAGATTTGTGCAACCAGAATGCACCTTGTGCAGACCGCCTGCAAAATAGATCAGCCACAAGACTCTTTTTCCATAGGAACCTTTGTACATTTTTAAAAGGTTCAAGGGGCAGAGGGGGTAGTACTGGCTTTTGTAAGTCTCTTTGTGATTCAGCCTGGTATGCAATAGGTGAACACAGAAATGTAGGGGTTTTTACACAGTTATATGGTAAAAAACAAACACAAAACATATTAAATTAGGTGCATGGTTGGTTTTACCGCTTAATTGATCTAAATGTGAGATTTATATATACTAGTATACTTTGTTGCTTCTGTAGGCAGAGCACACTGCACATACCAGGGGTATCTTGCATTCTTTCATCACCCTTTATAAACTCCCTTTGCCACTCTCACATTCCCTTCTATTTCAAGGACATCCTGGAACCCCATACCTTTATGCTGGGCGCTCTGTGTGTCCCCCTATTCTCCCCATCCCTGCATGCCAGGGCTCTGTCCCTCATATTGACACCTCCATGACAAGCTACAGGCTTTCTCTCCACCTGCCCTGTACTGTTGTCCCACATTCTCTCCCCATATGTGCTCCCCCATTCATCTTTCTCCCATGCACCACTTCCCCCAAGCCTCATACCTTCCTCCTCTGTCCCCTCTGTCCCCTTCCTCCTCTGACTAGGGCTCTGTATGTGCCCACTTTCATGCATGACAGCAGTCTGTGTTGCCCCCTGTTCACCCTGGCATCCTGTGCTAGGGTCCTCATCTCCTTCCCTCCCCAGTGCCAGGGGCTCTATGTGCATCCCTGTTCCCCTTTCCCCCCCACCACCACTTGTGTGTGTATATGTATATGTACAAGGGCTGTCAAGCGATTAAAAAAATTAATCATGATTAATCGTGCTGTTAATAATAGAATACCATTTATTTAAATATTTTTGGATATTTTCTACATTTTCAAATATATTGATTTCAATTACAACACAGAATACAAAGTGTACAGTGCTCACTTTATATTATTACTTTTATTTAAAATATTCGCACTGTAAAAAATTAAATAGTCTTTTTCAATTCACCTAATACAAGTACCGTAGTGCAATCTCTTTATCATGGAAGTTGAACTTACAAATATAGAATTATGTACAAAAAATAACTGCATTCAAAAATAAAACAATGTAAAACTTTAGAACCTACAAGTCCACTCAGTCCTACTTCAGCCAATCGCTCAGATAAAACAAGTTTGGTTAAAATTTGCAGATGATGCTTCTTGTTTACAAAGTCACCTGAAAGTGAGAACAGGCGTTTGCATGGCATTGTTGTAGCAGACGTCACAAGATATTTATGTGCCAGATGAGCTAAAGATTCGAATGTCCCTTCATGCTTCTATCACCATTCCAGAGGACATGCGTCCATGCTGATGATGGGTTCTGCTCGATAATGGTCCAAAGCAGAGCGGACCAACGCATGTTCATTTTCATCATCTGCGTCCGATGCCACCAGCAGAAGGTTGATTTTCTTTTTTGGTGGTTTGGATTCTGTAGTTTCCGCATCGGAGTGTTGCACTTTTAAGACTTCTGAAAGCATGCTCCACACCTTGTCCCTCTCAGATTTTGGAGGGCACTTCAGATTCTTAAACCTTGGGTGGAGTGCTGTAGCTATTTTTAGAAATCGCACATTGGTACCTTCTTTGCATTTTGTCAAATCTGCTATGAAAGTGTTTTTAAAACGAACAAAATGGGCCATCATCCGAGCCTACTATAACATGAAATATATGGCAGAATGCAGGTAAAACAGAAGGGGACATACAATTCTCCCCCAAGGAGTTCACTCACAAATTTAATTAATTCTTTTTTTTTTTTTTTTAACGAGCATCATCTGCATGGAAGCATGTCCTCTGGAATGGTGGCCGAAGCATGAAGGGGCATATGAATGTTTAGCATATCTGGCGCATAAATACTTTGCAACATCAGCTACAAAAGTGCCATGCAAACACCTATTCTCACTTTCTCACATTAAAAATAAGAAGCAGGCAGCAGTATCTCCCAAAAACATAAACAAACTTGTTTGTCTTAGTGATTGGCTGAACAAGATGTAGGATCGAGTGGACTTGTAGCCTCTGAAGTTTTACATTGTTTTGTCTCTAAATGAACAAATTATTGGTCTGGGATCTGGTCTTGGAACTAACTGTTGCTGCTGTATGAATGCAGTGGTAAAGGATGTTCCACAGTTCCCATTGTTTCACCATATAATTTCCATTAACATTAATAGGTAAAAACTTCCATGAAAATGAGACTATAGGCCAAATTCACCAGTTTGTCAGGTGAAACTTCATTGCCATTAATGGTATTGGAAGTGCTTGAGCTAACAGTGACTGTTGCCTGTCTCTCTAAAGGTTTCATTGCAGTACTTTCTGTATGGACTCACGTTGCTTTGAGCTAGAGATAGTTTTTTTGAAAATTCGCATTATTTAAAAGGAAAATGTCATTTTTTCCTGAATTAATTATGATACAGTATTCTGAGACTGTCATAAGCTATCCATTTTAATTTTAAACATGCCTGATTGTTTTATAGTGTGTCAAATGTCTTACTAGTTGACTGGACATTTTAATTTATATAACCAAATACTGCCAGAGGAGTAGAACACTTTGATTTCTTGATCTTAATGTTAAAAAATGTTATATTTGAGGACACACACAGATTTTTAGAGAAATAAATTCAATTATTATATCCAATAATTTCAAATAACATACTGGAAATTCAGGTTTTCTACCCAAATGGTATTATAAGATACTCCGTGCATGAAGTACAAGACAACATTAGCACTCTGACATACTTTACATCATTTGGTTTAGGTTTGTCTTAAAGCTATTTTGAAAACTTGTGGGCCAGATTCTTATCTCAATCACATTTATGTAAATCCAGATAAATTTAATTGATTTTCTTTTGGCCTGAGAGTAACATCTGGCCCTGAATAGCTAATATTTATAATTTGTAATATCTGAGATGGAATTTTGTCTTTTCCAGGACCATTTCTTTAGGGAGTTCCTATTCCTTATTTTCATGACTCTGAGCATACTTAATCAGAATGGAGCAGATGGACTGCAAACCCTACCAGCCACTGTCAAAAGTTAAGCATGAAATGGATCTAGCTTATACAAGTTCTTCAGATGAGAGTGAAGATGGGAGAAAACCAAGACAATCCTATGACTCCAGAGAAACTCTAAATGAATATAGCCAAGAACTAAGACTGAACTATAACAGCCATAGCAGAAAAAGAAAAGCTGATGACAAATCCACTCAAGGTACATAACTGATTTTCATTTTCAATAATTATGAAAAGTATCCTACAAGGGCGTTTGTATGTCAGCATGTAAACTTATAATCCTATTACTTTCAAAGGCAGACAGTGATTGCCATTTAAAAGTCACCATTTGGCACCTGCTACCATACTACAGTATCTGAGTTACTGCAATTATTTTCCTAAGTATTTTTCAGCTATCACCTTCCGAAAATACGGACTTACTATGCTGTGTCTCAGACCACAACTTGGCAACTGTTGATAAATGTTGTTGTTGTTAGGTGGTGGCTACTCTTCTTACCAGAACTAACTGGGTAATAGTTATAACTCTTACGTATGCATATGGATTTGCTCCAGTACCAAATTAGCTTTGAGGCTGTAGGTTATCTGTCCATGTGTTTGGAAAGCTTACTGGTAAATTCAAATGCAACAATCCTCTTAAACAAAATGTGTGTAATCCTACAAATAACCAAGTCGTTTACAAACTGAAGGAGAAATAATTTGTTGTAAGGACAAAAGCAAACAATTAACTGTTTTCTTTCTTTCCTTCTTTCTTTCTTTCTTTCTCTTTTTTTAAGCATAGATATAACTCAGGGAAGAACTTGTTCCTATCCTAGAAATCTTTTCAGCACATATACACAAATGGTGCATACAGCTACAAAGCAGTGGTGTTGGGGGAATACAAGGCTATAATTTATTATATATTTGAATACAGAACCTATTCAAATTATTCTGGCCAAAATTTCAGCCAACTATGTTTGACCTGCGAAGAATTACCTTGTCCTGCGAGAATTAAGTGGGTTTGCTTAACTAAGAAATTAGCCCATTTGATATGATTTGAGTTTATCCTCCCTAATGTTATATAGGTTTATTCCTCCGAGAATTGTGTCTTATAAGAAAATTCCACCAATAATCTTGTAGGATTAACTCCTTATGATTTCCTTGCTAGAAATGGTAACGTTTGTATGCATTTCTGCAGCAAGTCATCACACAGCAGATTGTCCTGCTCGCACATGTTCAGGATTGGCCTGTTAGGAATCAGGTTTATTATTTGCAAAAACTGATGTATTTCTTGAAGACTCATGGAGGCATTATGGCTTAATAAGAATGTGTTCTCTATGTTTTTCTTGCCTAGATTAATGTTCAGTTCATTTCTTACGAGATATCGTTGGCGTCTGTCCTGTTTATCTTATAAGCACCTAATTTTTTCTCCTTGAAATTCATACAGTCTTGTCCTGCTGCAAATTACCATAAGACCCCAAGCACATGCATTACAACATCACTATTAAGGTTGGCCTGTTAGCACTTGCTTAATTGACATCCTAAATAGAGATGCTTTCCTGAAATGGAGTCTGTCAATATATTATTATTCAGTGCATATTGGTTCTTATGTAATACTTGTTAATACTTCTGGTATACCTGATAATATATGCTAGTATATTGAGTTGTCTGGATGGAGATAAAATTTTCTTGTCTTACTGGAAATCCTATAATAAAGTTTTCTCTTGTGAGAAATTTAATGCAACATAATTGTCCTAGTCAGTAATTGTATAGGTTTGTTCTGCCAAGAATTACACTGTATATGGGTTTTCAATGCCAGGAATTCATCCCCATATCTTTGTGCTGGCGTAAATCATATTGATTTGTTCTGCCATAAATTCAGCCCATATGTTTGACATGCCAGCTGTCATACAGATTTGAAATATGTAAGTGGTTGCGCAAAGAATTTGTTCAACGAACAAAAGTTAGGCTAAGGAGGCAGAGTTTGCATCTGGCTCCAGAGTTGGGTTAGATAAGCTTCTGTTGATTAAAATCTAACAAGCTTTCAAAAGGCCATATCTTTAATGGTAGAAGTGCTGTGAGATCTAGTGTTCTTAGGGATATCTGCTTTCTTTGCTTGCATTCAAACAAGAACAGAAAAAAAACAGGCCTCTTTTGAGTTATGAGTCTGACCTACTCCAAAGTCCTAAGAGTGTATTTGGAATTTGGAACCTATCAAAATTTTGCTGACATTCTGCATTAGGCATATCTTTAATTTTGCAGCTTTTATTTGTGAAATGTAATTTTTTTTTTTTTGGTAATTACTGTCAAAAGAGGATTGTGAATGTTGTTAGCTTATATTAGTGGAAACCTGGGAAGAAGATAATAATATCCTGCACTGATATATAGCACTATTTTCTGAGGATCTCAATGTGCTTTACAAAAGTGGATAAGTATTATTATCTCTATTTTATAAATAAGGAAACTGAGGCAAAGAGACTGTTACGTAATATATTCATGGTCGCTTAGTGAGTTAATGGCAGAGCCAGAAGTAAAGCTCTTGTCTCTTGACTTTGTCTCCTGCTCCAACCATTAGCCAGCACTGAAGCAAAATGCAGTCTTGAAAAAGTGATGATTAGTGGATTGAAGTGGAGGTAAATTCAGAAGGCCTGTGAATTCCACCCATGTAATGTGTCTTAATAGATAAGGAAAAAGACACATCACAACAGTCATGAATAAAGCGATAATGATCCAAGTTAAAGAGACGGGGCAGAATTGGCTGGACACACTAGATGTATTGATGATTCCTGGTAGGATGCATCTTGATGATTCTGGCATAGAAAAATTTTTCCTTGCAGAATGTATAGTCTATGGATCTTATTCTCATTTCACTTATAACATTTTTATGGCAGCAAAAAACCATTTTCTTCAAGGAGTTACTCTTTATTTACATGAATGTAAATAAGAGAAAACTCTAGTCCTACAGTTTTTGGAGATGCAAAGAAAGAAGCTGTATTCCTTTTAGACTGATGTATACTATTATGAAAAATGCTAGTTTAGAGGAGTGAATTCCAGACAGGACAAGCATCTGGGATTGAGTCACTGGAATGATGAATGTTATTGATCCTTAACAGGATGAACATATGGGGATAAATTTCTAGTTAGCCAAACTTTTATATATTTTCCGGCAAGAGAAATATATTGAGCTTCATTATGGGCCAGGCAAACTGATATTATTCCATAGTGCAGGAAGAAAAAGCAGCATATATTTGCTGGTAAATTTGTGTGAAAAAATTAGCATAGCTAGCCATACTGGAAAACAAAGGTTTTAGAATGTGTCACAAAAGATTTGGCATTGTCTATTCCTAACCAGAGGGTCACATAAGATTTCTTATTTGTAGGACAAAAACTAGAGTATGAGATCACTAGCAGGGCAAATAAAATGAAGAAACTTGTATAAATTCCCTTTTGAACAGCTGAACTGGGCTAAATGTGTGTAATAAAGGCCTAATTCTTATTCAAGCAAAACCCCCATTGACCTCAGTAAGTGTTGCCAAAGTAAGGACTTTAGATTTTGACCCTCTAGTTTCCAGACCAGTTTTATTCTAAGCCCTAATTTCTGCCTGCTTCTGATGCTCTGTCAGAGTCTCACTATAGCAGTTTTATGACTGATATTCATTTAGAAGTGTTCTAATTCTACAATGCAATAGAGGTTAGAGAGGAAACCTAGTTATGGAGAATGCAGTTTCAGTTACGCTTTGAGTTCAAATTTATACGTACCAAGAATGAAGATTTAAACATATGGAACTTGGATTTCATGTGACCAGTCAGAAATAGTTTTATTTATCTGCAAAGACATGAATATAAGGCATGCTGACAAGTCTTGGCAAGAAATCGTCATGTCAGGAAAATGTCATTGTGCCTTTTTGTCATCTGTAAACTGGAACTAGCTTGACTTACACAATGGACCAAATTCTGCTCTCATACTGGTATAAATCCACAGTGAGTTCATTAAGGTCAAAAAATTTTCTCCATATTCTACTAGTGAGCATTTGGCCCATGTATAGTATGCACTGTTTGTTTCGAATGCTTTATTTCTCACGGTGCTTCTGAGGGACCTGTAAAAGTAAAGAGGCTAATTTTTAGTCAGCTTTTCCTCTAAATACATCACATACGTAACGCTAGAATATATTCTCACTTACTTGAAATATAAGGTTACAGCCCTAATTCATGAGCCTTATATCATCCTGTCCCACAGAAACTTGCATCGAAGACCAAAGAAGAAGAAGAAAATAGTACAGTTGTAAAGTCTAGGCTTCCTGCTACATCATTTCTTTTAAGGAGTGTGTTGCTGCACAGTAGCTTTACTTCTTTTGGCTACCTGCTTGCACCTACCTACCATCTAGCGCAATGGTTCTCAACCAGGGGTACGTGTACCCTCAGGGGTATGCAGAGGTCTTCCGGTGGGTACATCAACCCATTTAGATATTTGCCTAGTTTTACAACAGGCTACATAAAAAGCATTAGTGAAGTCAGTACAAACTAAAATTTCATAGACAATGACTTGTTTTTACTGCTCTTTTTACTATATACTGAAATGTAAGTACGATATTTATATTCCGATTGATTTATTTTATAATTATATGGTAAAAATAAGAAAGTGAGCAGCTGTTCAGTAATAGTGTGCTGTGACAATTTTGTAATTTTATGTCTGATTTTGTAAGCAAGTAGTTTAAGTGAGGTGAAACTTGGAGGTATGCAACACAAATCGGACTCCTGAAAGGGGTACAGTAGTCTGGAAAGGTTGAGAGCCGCTGCTCTAGTTTATGATGGACTTGATTCCCCCAACAGAAGTTCAATGTGATGAGTAGCTCCCTCCCTTATCTGAGAGTTTCTGGATCACTGTTTTCATATAGAGGGGAGTATCTGCAGACTCTGAAGAAGACAGATGATACCACTTAGGCTTGGTCTACACTACAGAGTTAGGTCAACATAAGGCAGTTTATGTCATCCTAACTATGTCAGTGTCTACATTACAGCCTTGTCTACACTAACAAGGTAAGTCAATCTAAGTTACACTTATTAAGTTACATAAGTTACATAACTTAACTTGACGTAGCTTAGATCAACTTACAGCGGTGTCTGCACTGTGCTAGGCTGACGGGAGACGCTCTCCCATCAACACAGCTTCCATGTCTCGTTGAGATGGAGTACTGAAATCGACAGGAGAGCATTCTCCCATGGACTTATTATGTCTTCACCAGACTTGCTAAATCGATTTAGCTCATAGAGAATACAAGCCCTAATTGCCCTACTACACCAACATAATAACTCCATCTCCCCCAGGGTGACAGTTAGTTAGTTGACATTGTCTGTATAGACATTGTGTTACTTACATCTGCTGTTGGCTGTCATTCTTGTCCACTGGAGCCTTGAAATGGACAAGAAAGCTGACTACTGGCTCCCCAGTCAGGCTGTTGTGGGGTCTCGTCTCCAAGGCTGCCACCCAGGGTCTTGGATTAGGCTGCCATCGAGGCTCTCCGCTCCCCACTAGCATGACCAGACTCTGGGCTTGGATCTTCCTGCTGGAGGCGATAATTTCCTGGACAGCTTCCCCACAGCTCCTGTTGGGGATGGGGAGGCGAGAAGCCCCAGGTGGCTGCCTGCCTCCACTCCCGGTGGGGAACAGGGAAGAAAAAAGCCCCCCACTCCCAGTGGGGAACAGGGAGGTGAGAAGTCCCGGAGGACAGCGGGGCTCCCGTTGGGGAGCTGTGCAGAACTGAGTGTCCTGGCTCTCAGCTGCCCATGCTTCCCCTCTTCAGTTGGTGGAAGCGCTCCTGGTGAGGATGTGTACCACCAACAGAAGGAAGCTAGTGTCAACTTAAGATTGTAGTATAGACATGACAAGATTTGGCTAATAATTGTGCAGTTTTCATTCCTTCTATGTGTAAAAATTGTGGTAGGGAAACTTGTAGGTTTTTTTGTGTCTTGATTTTAAAAAATGTTTTAGCAATGCTTTTCTTCACCAGAATGAAAATAAGAAAATAAGGAATAAATAGACCTTTCTTTTCCCCCGAGCCTGAAATTGGTTCTTACTTTCTAGGATCACAGCATCCCACAAGGGTTTCATAAAACATCTATCAGCAATTCTGTCATGCTGCACTTTTAATGATACCTATAAACTCACTAAAATTGCCAGTTACTTATCAGAAATACTATACCCTCCTTTATAAGTATTGTTTTAATCAAACAAGGGAGTATACAAGGGAGAGAAGAAAACCCAGGAAAATCCACAAGACATATGAGCACATTTAAGTCATTTAACAAAGTATCACTGATCACAGTGCATTTTCCATCCTATGCTAATAAATCAAACAGAAGGCATAAAACATATGTTCTGCCTTCCAAATAAAGAATAACATAAACCCAGTTTGCAGTGTGCTAATGTAAAAGGAAATCTAATTTCCATTCTCTTCTCAGATGCACTAATTTTTAGCAGAATAAAAATGTCAGAAAGCTTACCAGTCAAAAACAGAGTGACAGAGTAACCTAGTCTCAGTCACCAATTTCAGTATACATCAGTTCTTCCAGGAACACTCAACCAACTTCAAAAGTCTCTTCAACAATCTTAGGATCTGATGGTTTTCCAGCCGCCCTAGTAAGTGACACATCTTGGTTTAGAATTCTGTTTTTCAGAGTATGCCAATGATCTCAGAAAATCTATAACATGCCATTACTAAACAAGGAGAGGCACAGCCTCTCTGACACTTCTAAGTGCTTTGGGAAGATCTATCAGAAATGGATGCAGAAGTCTGAACTAATGACAAGGAAGAACATTGAAAAAAAATGACTGGAATATAGTATGTAGGACATAGAATGAAGTAAACAACTATGCAATTGTCCCTGAGGCCAACTTCTTATACATATATTCTTGTTAATTGCCTTTTCTGTCAGTTCTTTTGACAAAAGAAGAGAGTTGTCTTATTTTCTGGAATTGGGAATAAAATCAAATTTGCTTTTCTTCTTGTTTCACCAGACACTGTTGGAGCCAGATAACCTTTCTCCCTGAGTCCCTGTTTCTTGATCATATATTTTGTACCCCCCAAATACAGAAATATCAGGAACCAGCTCTGCCAGAAAAAGACATTACCTGAATTAAATATAGTTCTACAGCATGGTGGGTATATCATAGGTCAGTTAGAGATTACATTTCATATTAAGATTCAACTGCTTCAGAACTTAAAAGTGGAGATTTATTTGAAGTAAATCACACACATTAATTAAAATCCCAGGATCTGATTTTCAGAGACGCTCCATTCTTTGTAGCTCCTGTAAACTTTGGTTTCAATTGCAGGTGCTCAGCAAATCCGTTTCCCATTGTCTGTGTGATTTATTAAAAATGCTTTGCAAGTCAGTGGAAGCACCTTAGCAAACCAAAAGAAAGGGATGGAAGGAGTATGACCGAAGAATTTATGCCAATTGTTCAACATCTTAGTATTGACTTTTTTTCTGGAATTCAATGATGTGATGGGGGTGAATAGCAAAGACGGCTGCTACAATCAATTAATGCTGTTAGGAATTTGCTCAGTTGTAAGATTAGTGAGTCAAATAACATTGGTATATATTGTTGTGAGCTGCAAACCTGAGCCACTTACATTAGAGTATGGCTACATTCTCTGTATGTGTCATTCTTTACATTACGGTATCCAAATGACTTGTGTACAGCAGCTAGCTAGTCAGATGTCTTGAGTTAAACTTTGTCTTTAAGAACATGCTGTTAAATATTTCCCGCTTTATTTAAGATTTTCATACCTGTATCCTTTAGAGAAAGGGCAGGTTCCATAAGTTCTCTCTGGAGATGAAATCAAAGTTCACTTAAAGTTTGAGACTGAAAAAAAAAGTAGGTGAAAATATAAATAGTTTTGTGAAAGTCACCAGTACACAATGTAAGCAATAATTAAAATGGTAATATGAACAATGTAGCTAGTGGATCATGGAAAGCTGTGGAGAAGAATTCCCTTTTTATGTGAAAGAAGATACATAAGATAATGTTGTCCCTACCCATTGCAAAGAGTAGTGACAACATATATGCAGGAACTAGGGACAATCCCAATTCCTTAGCTCAAGGGAGTAAAAAAAAATTGCTGTCTACTTGCACCCTTCAGAGTGAAGAGAAGACAGGGTCATGCTGCTGATTCCTACCTCCCCTAACCCATCACTTGCATATCAGACTACAGAGTTATCTTGGCAAACTGGGATAATGCAGCATTTGTACTCCCCCATGTGCTGGGGAGCAATTATTGTGCCTCCTAAAGCACATTCTTTCCCAGAGCTCTCCTTGGGGCAGACTGAGAACTCCACACCTCCAGCCACATGTGCTATTGGCTGAATGGTTTAATGTGGACCTTGATAAATGGCTTTAGTAGAATTGTTCTCTTTATCAAAAGGACCTGGTCCTATGGCCTGCTCCAGTTTCTTCATACTGTTCCAACAACTCCCATGAGGCCAGAAAGCTGACTTAAACAGCCAGCTGTGAACTCTCTCGGTGTGAGAGAGTTCCTAGGTGGCATGAAGTCAGCCATACCTTCACAGCCTCCATAGCTTAAAGGGTGAGCTGGGGAGGGGAGGAAATGTGGGCAGAACACCTTGTGCTCCAAAGACTATATAAAGGAATGGTGCATAGAAAGAAAAGGAGAATCTCTGTCATATCCTAGCATCAGGGCCAAGTTCCTGGATTCCATGAAGATGGGGTACTCTTACAAAATATAATCTACATGCTGATTTATGTTTCATGTAATATTAAAATACAGTCAAATCATACAAAACAATTACTTCTTGCTAAAGTCCTTTAAAGCAAATCAACTTCATGCACTTAATACAAGGGGAATATCAAAGAGAAAAACTAACAATGGCTATTGAATAAGCCAAATAAATACAGGCATGCACATTTCATAATAAAGAAGTTCTTATAACTTATTTTTCAAGCATTAAAGTTGCTGAAGTTCTTAGGTTGCTGCACAACAACAGAATAAAACAAGCAGCTTCACAAAACTAAGAACGGCCAATCTAAGGTCATTCCACTACCTTGTAGTATGTATATCTAATCACGACGAGTTAGGTATAATGTGATCACAATCGCTCAAGCTAGTGAAAAAACATGTTGCTGCATTTTGAACGATCTGCAGTAGAAGTGTCTTGCTGTAGGGAATAAACGTAATCAAACCTCATTCTTTCAAAAGCACGTACTGCTGTTGAAAGGTCATGATGAAATAAAAAAGGGATGCAGCCCTTAAAACATGAGATACAAGAATTCGACGATGTACCCCATGTCCCTGTAGGCACAGATGTAACACACAGGCATCTGTGTCTTGACATCTAATCTAAGCTTAGACACATACAGTATCAATGGGACTATGGCAGTTGAAATCCAGGGCTATGCTGATCATCATGTGACCAAAGACTTCTAGGCTGCTTTGAAAGACTTTTATGGTCTTATACATACCATTACTGTACCTTTGAAGAGTGTGGACAGCCTAACACTTATCACTGACAAAGGAGAAATCTTTTGGAGCATTTCAGTTACCTTTAGAACACCCTTCCAACATCACAGACAAGGCCTTAATAAGAGTAGTGGATCAGCCAACACCGTAATTACAGCATTAGTGCAGTCCTGCTCCTTGACAAAGTCAGCGCTGAGAATCAGTGCCGGGAAGCACTGCAGAGTTTCTGGATCTGATGGTATTCCTGCAGAAATGTTCAAGTTTGGAGGTGAAATCCTGCTAAGGGAACAGCATGGCCTATTTTTAGTACAGTATATGGAGAACTGAAGACATATCACAAGACTTCAAAAACACCACCATTGTCACTGACTGGCTATGGTACTTGTGGCGGTATTTCATTACTTTCCCTCACCAGAAGGGTTCTGACTAGAGTACTCTCTGATTGTTTGGTATGCAACATTGTTAATCGCATGCTACTGGAGTCATAATGCGGTTTTAGGCTAACACAAGGAACAGCAGACATCATATTTGTAGCCCATCAGATGCAGGAGAAATGCAGAGAATAGAAACACAACCTTTACACACTGTCTTTATTGACCTGGCTAAAGCATATGACATGCTCAGTAGAACAGGCGTTGGCAATTATTGTGTAAGTTTGGTTGTCCAGAAAAATTCACCAACATTCTGAGGCTATTTTGCAGTGGAATGCTTGAATGAGTTTGCGTACATGGTGTTCTGTCTGACCAATTTCCTATTACTAATGACATTAAGCAGGGCTGCGTAATTGGTCCACTTGTTTACTCTTCTATGCAGCATTGCTTGATGATGCTACAAGAGACCTGAATGCTGGTATCTGGATACGTTTCCGATCCTCTGGAAAATTATTTTATGTGAACAGGCTGCCATCTTCCACAATGGTCTTTGAGGCAATTTCATGAACTGCTGTTGGCCAGTGATGGTGCTCTAGAGGAACATGCTCTAGAAGATATACAGTTGATTAAAGACAGATTCACAGAGTCTGCAGAAATGTGTAGGCTGACAATCTGAAAAAGATAGCAGTCATATATCAACCTGCACAAGGGAAACCCTACACAAAAGCAAAAGTCACCATCAGAAACACACAGCTAACTGCTGCTACAGACTTATCTTGGTAGTATTTTGTCCAATGATGTTTCTTTAGACAAGAAGCTCACAAGTGGTGTCAACAAAATGAGTTCATCGTTTGCTGTAATATCAGACAGAGTTTGGCAACAACATGGTGTTAAGCTTCAAACCAAGTTAAAAGTCTATAAAGCAGTTGTGCTGTCCAACTTGTTATATGGGTGAGAGAGCTAAATCTGCTATAAGCATCACATTAAGCTTCTACATAAGTTCCATTTATGACATCTGCATGCTATGTTCTGTATCTAATGGAAGGATAAAAAGTTACCAATAATTGACTGTATCAGTCACACCATAGGGCAGGGTTCTCAAACTGGGGGTCAGGAGGTTATTAAATGGGGGGTCACAAGCTGTCAGCCTGCAACCCAAGCCCTACTTTGCCTCCAGCATTTATTTTGGTGTTAAACATATAAAAAAGTGTTTTTAATTTTTAAGGGGGGTGGGTCACACTCAGAAGCTTGCTATGTGAAAGATACAAAAGATTGAGTACCACTGCCGTAGGGATTGATGCCATCCTTATTGCATCACAGTTAGGGTGGGCTGGTAATGTGTTGAGACTGAGTGACACCAGAATGTCAAAGCAGTTGCTGTATGGTGAACTGAAAGTGGGCAACAGCATACAAGGTGGCCACAAGAAATTTGTAAAGGACACACTGAAGCATAATGTGAAACAGTGCAACATTGACATTGACAGGTGGGAGTTGTCAGCAACAGACAGATCACTCTGGCAAGCAGTAGTCAACGATGAGGTTACTTAGTTCGAGATTCACTGCTGTATTGATTTTGAGGCACAGAGGCTGAGTCGTAAACAGCAGCTGACTCAGCAAGCACAGACTGTAATCATAGAATTGTAGGACTAGAAGGGACGTCAAGAAGTCATCTAGTCTAGTCCCCTGCACTCATGGCAGGAATACGTATTATCTAGACCATCCCTGACACGTTTTTGTCTAACCTGCTCTTAAAATTCTCCAATGATGGAGATTCCACAACCTCCCTGGGCAATTTAATCAAGTGCATAACCACCCTGACAAGAAGGTTTTCCTAATGTCCAACCTAAACTGTCCTTGCTGCAATTTAAGCCCATTCCTGCTTGGCCTATTCTCAGAGGTTAAGGAGAACAATTTTTCTTCCTCCTCCTTGTAACAACCTTTTTTATGTACTTGAAAACTGTTATCATGTTTCCCCTCGGTGTTTCCCCTCACGAAAGCTTATGCTCAAATAAATTTATTAGTCTTTAAGGTGCTACAAGTACTCCTTTTCTTTTTTCAAATGATTAAATTTTATAGTAAGATCTTAATCTTTTCAGAATAGCATAATTTAACTAAAAATACCAAAGAATTGGATTTCTCAGTCATTTCTTAGGATTCAATGCAAATTCAGATAATTGTAATGATCAATCATTTACTGGTGTGTTAATTTCTTAATGCATTCAATTAATCAGCAGCAGGTTTTTTCTAATTCTAAAGTGGGGAAACTTAATTCTCTTTTTATGGATTAATTGTAGAAATTTACTTTTGGCATTTGACAAACGGACTTGTATAGCTTCTTTCTGTAATATTCAAGATATGGGTAAGTAATAAAAGTAAACAATTCATACTAAGTGGAAACACAATTAACTGTTATACAAAAGAAGTGGTTTCCTTTTGCAAATGTCTTGGTAGTCTATAAAATGTACAAGCGATTCTTTAGAGCTTATATGATGATCAAAATAGACTTGACGTGTACTTTAAACATTTAGAAGGAATTAGATGCTGGAAATGCACAACTTTTTTTCCCCTTCAAAGACATACATGTAGTTAACAAAACTGACTAGTTAGGTCTCTTTCTTTTCTCTGTGATTCAGAGAAACAACCCTATGACACTTTGTATGTAAAGGACCCAGCTCTGCTCCCATTTTGTTGAAGTCAATGGCACTTTGTTATAGACCTCCTTTTCATGCTCTGGAATATAGTCTCTTCTTGTACATACTCTTAACTGTCATCAGTATTAGCGAAAGAAAGAGACCCATAATTATTGAAATAGTTTTTCATAGGCAAGCATAGAATCATGTATTATTTTTATACAGTTTAGTTCTGCTAGTATCAGGAATTAATTGTAAAATCTAGGCAGTGTAATTTATAAAATATTATTAGAACCATTTTTGTCTTGATTGGTCTGTAAAGCTGGAGGCCTGTGGTTACCATGAGATAAAGGGAGAGAAATATTGCCTAAAAATAGCTTTCTCCATGGATGATTGTCACTTTGATTTTAAGTTCCAGTATTGTAGGAATGGAAGGTACTGGGTCATGGCGGCTCTGGTCAGCACTGCCAACCGGTCCATCAAAAGTCCCGTCAGCGGTGCTGCCCGGCTAAGGCAGGCTAGTCCCTATCTGTTCTGACACCACGCTGCACCCTGGAAGCACCCAGCAGCAGATCCGACTCCTAGGTGAGGTGTGGGGGGCACAGGGCTCCGTGGGCTGCCCCCACCCCGAGCACTGGCTCCGCACTCCCATTGGCCAGGAACCAGCCAATGGGAACTGGGGGGCAGTGCCTGCAGGCGAGAACCGTGCGGAGACACTTATGCACCTGCACCTACAAGCCGGACCTACTGCTGGCTGTTTCTGGGGCACAGCGCAGTCCATGGTGCCAGGACAGGCAGGAAGCCTACCTCTGCACCCCTGCTGTGCCGCTACCGGGAGCCACCTGAGGTAAGTCCGCACCCCAACCCTGTGCCCCAATCCCCTGCCACAGCCCTGAGCCCCCCAAACCCGGAGCCCCTTCCTGCACCCTAAATGCCTCATCCTCTGCTCCACCCTAGAGCCTGCACCCAGAACCCTGATGCCCTCCCGTACCCCTGCCCCAGCCCTGAGCCCCTCCCACATTCCAAACCCGTCATCCCCAGCTCCATTGGGTCACTGGCATCAACAATTTTTTCAACTGGGTCACCAGAAAAAAATTTGAAAACCACTGTTGTAGGCAATACCAGGGCTAATGAGCGAGGACATTGAATCCTCTTTGAATCTCCCCTTTCCAGTGTTAAAAAGCTTCTATTTCTAGCCCTTTTGACATGATGTATAACATCGGATATTTAAAACTGTCACGAGTGGTAGAATTAATCTTAATCTGACTCCAGGGCAAAGTGGAGAGGAGATAGCAAAAGGACAAGGCATTTTCTCCTTCATCTTTTTTTCTGCATTTTCTTCTTTCAGTGTCTGTTCCCCCTTCAGTCTCTCCCTTCTTCTCACTTATCTTTCCTATCAGTTCTTTCCTTCCTTTTCTTTACTGTAACTCAAACCATCCTTTCACTCCACATCACCTCAAATTACTGGCAAAGGAAAAAAATGACAAAGCAGAAGAGTAAAATGATTGATTGTTTAGTATAAACGTTTCTTTGTTCAACTTGAATATGTTGAAAAGTACATAATGCTTAGTATCAGAACAAATACTTGCTTAGGAAATTTGAGCCTTAGGTTTTAGCAGAATTGTCCACTTATGAAACTAGCTGTGGGAACAATTCTCAGTGATCTTGTGCATGATCTATGATTTCTAGCTGCTTCAGGCTTCAGGGTCATAGCACTGAAAACCTGTTGTCCAAAAGTTAGTTCTTTGTTCAGTTTTTGGCCTGGCAGAAGAAGTAGGTATATTATGATGACAATGTGTAACGGGGTGCACTCACTTCTTGTGAGCACCCCCTTGACCTGCACACACTCGCACTCTCTCTCTCTCTTTCTCTCTCTCTCTGACAGTCCCTCCTCTGGGATAGAGCAGCGCCCCAGGGCTCCCTCCCGAAGACCATGTCTTTCCCCCTCTTGGGGCTTCCTGGCTACAGCTCTCCAGCTGGGCCACTATAGTTCAGTTCTCCCCTCTGGGGTGCCTCACTGTTCAGGCCACTTCCCCAGTGGCTAATGGGAGCTGTGGGGGATGCCCACTACTCCAGGTCTCAGCCCAGGGACCCTGTATATAGCAGCTATTGGCTGTGTCCCTTTATCTAAGTCAGACTGCTGCTCTAATTCCCTGGGCCACTTCCCCATAGCCCTGTGTCATCTTCAGCCGTACCTCAGGACCTCGTCCTGATGGAGTCCCCGCAACCAGCTCAGGGCTGCTTCTTGCTCTCCCTGGCTTCTGGCAGCACTACCTGTAGCTCTGTCAGCCAGCTCTGTCAGCCAGCCGCATTCCTACAGTTCCAGCAAAAAACTGAACTCCCTTTGGCCTGCAGCTCTTCTTCCACTAGACTGCTGGGCCCTGATTGGCTGTGTCCCTCACAGACACTCTGGGCAGCTTGCAGGACCCTCTCCACTGCCTTTTTTTGGGTTGGGGTGCGGCTGGCCTCCAGCAGGGGGCCTGAGAAGGTCTGGTATACGCCATCACACAATGATATGAACATTTTGCATTTATTAGTTACCTCTGTCTGTACTGAAAGTAGCATATGTGAGGTTTTATATTGTGTGTTGCTGAGTGCTTTGACTGAGTAACTGAGATTACAGGTGCATGCATCTTATATACTGTAGAAGCGTACACTTGTAGAAGTGACAAGGTGAGTGAGGTAATGCTTTTTATTGGACCAACTTGTGTTGGTGAAAGAGACCAGCTTTCAAGCTGCACAGTCTTTTTCAGGTTAGGTAGGACTGTAAGAGTCATAGGGTTTCATTCTTCTATCACTTACACTAGTTTTACACTTGTGATTTTCCTGATTTCAACAGAGTTACTTCTGATTTACATCAGTATAAGTAAGAGGAGGATCATGATTACTTGGAACATTTCTTCACATATAATAAGGATAACAGGAAACATAACATAGCTTGTACCAAGAATTTGCAGAGTGTAAAAGTGTATTGAAACCATACTATTGGAGCTTTAAAAAAGAAAAAAGTTTATTTACAGTGATTATCGAAGGATCAGTCCTGCTTTCAAATATAGGGGCACAACTCCCACTGATATCAATGAGATTGTGCCTCTGTATGTAAGGTTGGAATATGTTTGAATTTTGAATAGTGAGTACTGAATATTCACATCAAACTGTTTGCAGTCAATCCTTAGAGTAAAAATATTTGAGGAAAAAATTCAAATACATTTGAATAATGAATAATTTCAATGAAATTATGGCCTGCTCACTGATACTGCATGAACAAAAAAAGAAGCTATGTTCAACAGATGAAATGTGTATTATAAATGATTTATTCAGCTTTGTATTTAGTTTGTGGGCCTGATTCCCAAGGACCTCCATGATGTGAGTTTAAAAATGTCCTCTTGGTTGTTTGTTTTTTAAATTGTAGTACCATTATTAGAGGTTGGCTTTCTTCCCATAAATGGTACACTCAGAAAATCAACTGGCTTGGACTACTTGGATATTCAAAGTGACTCCAAGGGTCCAGCATAGATGGTGATTTGTTGTGCATGCAACATTTAATGAAAGGTGAATGTTACAGGTCTGCAGTTTGGGGCCACCATAGCTTTACATAACAGTTTTGAAAGGAAACATGTACAGAGTGTTTCTTTCTTCTTTCATTCCCATTCTATACTTTTTTCCCATGTTAGGCTCCGTCGCTCAAGTCTATTTCATTACTCCACACTGGCACTCTTGTTCTTGTCTGGTTGTGAAGAGTCGGGGTCTCCTAGGTATTTCCATTTGCTTTCTGTATTATTCCTTTAAAAATGCAAGAAGAAGCCGTCTTACACAGATAAGTGTCTCCTTTTTCTAGACTTTTGTAGTTCAGTAGTTTTCCAGAAAAGAAATATATTCAAGGACAAATATTCCTTAGGTTTCTGATTACATTGTATAAATCAATATTGTATGTAGAAAATGTCACTTTAGTTTTACCTCTTATCTGCAAAAATCTGAAAACTGAAGAAGGAACAGTCATTTACTAAATGATGGTCCAACTCCAGATGGTGTTGCACCTATAAAGAGGGACAGGTGAACTGACGCAACTGCTTTCCTGTTTGTCTTACCATCACTCCAATTGTGCTCTCCACTTGATGTCACTGCTATTATTATGCAGCCTAGCCTGACCCCTCTGTGCTGTTGCTGCTGGAACATAAGTGTCACTCCATCAGCAACCTCTTCTGTGTTTTATGCTCTGGTACCCAGTCCCTGGGTACCAAGACAGTAGGGCATGATAGCATTATGTCAATTCTGCGCTTTATCCCCGTATAGGGTGACCTTTCAGACATTACGTCTCATGATTTTCTTTTCAACATATTAACCTGAGAGTGGGGGATCCCAGCTTGTGCTATGTGGTATCGCTGCTAGTTATTCCTGGAAGGAGTGATAGGTTATGTAAATTGTTGGTTAAATCAATGTCTGAGGGTTCTTTCCTTGTGGCATGTGGGTTTGGTCTATTAGAATGCCCAGTCTCATTATACCAGATTTAATGATAATTAAATATAGCACCTTGCATGCAGGTGAAGGGCTGGTTAAGCCTACTACAGTACACAAATGGTCTCTATGATTGTGGGGGAAGTCAGTGGCATTATGGGATCCACCATCACCTCCCTGCCTTCCAAACAACTCCAAGAACCTTCTACCTTTGAAAATTCTATCAACGTCATTAAACAAGACATACCCAAAGAGGCAACAACTTTAAATGTTCACTTTAATCTGTCCTTACTGACTTCTGCCGTTTGCTGATGGTGCAGCCTTCTGACTAGCTGAGTTGAGTAACTAGGGCTATACCTTTTTTCATGCATTGGCCATAAATAGTTTTCCCTTTTCCATGTTTATATGTTTGCACTCTGATTTAGGTGATATTTTTGGTCAGTTGAATGCTTAGTCTTGTATATAGTTCTATTTGACTCTTCAAATTTGTGAAGTATTTTAAAGTTTTTCAGGGGATTGATTGTATGGATTAAAAAAACAGTAAAAATCTTTTCACATCATCTGTAGTAATGGGATTGCTTTGGCTTGTTGGTTGAATGAAATAATGTTGCTAACAAACACAAGTATGCATATCTTGGTATAATTTTATGACTGCTTCAGAGGAATTTTGGGGAGTAAAATGTTTTTCAATTTTAATGCATAATAAATCCCACAGAAGATAAAAAGGAGAGTAAATTATGTTCTTTTTAACTAATAATTTTAGTTTATTTTTATTTATTTTTTTATTTATTTTTTTATTTATTTTTAATTATTATTTATATATAAAAAATATATTATCAAGATTAACAAAAGTTGTAAATAAAAAGAAACTGCAACAGCAATAGTATTGATAAAAGGACATCAGTCACATATGAAAAGGCCAAAAATTCAATAAAAAATAATCTACCTTTTGTGTTAGAAGTGTTTTGTATGTTTGGTAACATTTATAGCAAAGTTTATAACGTTTCATAATTACATAGTATTGTTCTTTTTAAAAATTGCCCTGAAAACCAGCTTCACAAATTTGTCAGATATGACTCTAGAAGTCTAGTCAAGCAGACTAATGAAATAAACTTTGTCTCCTTTTATACAGCAAACTTCCTACTGTCTCTCTCTTAGAAATGGTTATTAGACAAGTATTGCAGGATTGGGCCCTGTATTTTCCTGCTCCCCAGTCCTAAAACTCCTATTTATGTATTTTATAGTTAGAGATACAAAAAGTGAACCTGCCGACATATCCTTCTGTCTTCTGGTGGAAAGTGGCTTAATATCTGTACTGATGACTACATGGACTCTTTTAACAGTGTTTGTAGTGTCTTTGAATCTAGTTTAGTATGTACTTGCTCACACTCTTATTAAAGGTCATACTTGGGACCTGGCATTTCCCTGGGGCCTTTTGGAGTTCTGAGTGCTCTTTCTTCTGTGTTTCTTTTCTGATCACTTTTTAATTACATTTAGAATTCCATTTATGTCACTGTCTCCTTCACCTCAATTAGTTCACTTCCTACTCTGTCAATTTTTTATAAGGTGGGACAAAATACTGCAAGTGATACACAACTCAAGTTCTTATCTGCTCGAGCCAGACTTTTCTGCAGGTATGGAAGAGTTTCCAGGGTTAGTATAGGCTAATTTGTTACTGAGCTATGTTACCTTTTTGATTGATTTATTTTCTTTGGGTTAGAGTACTCTCTGCTGCTGTGGAGGCTCAGAACTTGATTCTTGCAAGTATCATTGATCAGACAGTTCCTTGGCAGAACCAGGAATTATGGCAAAAGTTCAGAAGTCTCCGAGGTGCACAGCTGGACATTGGGACATAAGAGCAGAAAGTAAAGGATGAAGCAATAATGGAAGGCCACTAGGCTGCACGTTTTCTCTCCTACCTCAAAATCCCATGCTACTCAATATCAGAAATTTTTAAATTATATATGGGTACCCACTAATACAGAGGCGGGATGTGGCCCGCAGGATTTTTCGGCCCGGTCCCCTGAGCTCCTGGCCTGGGGGGCTAGCCCCTGGCCTCTCCCGCCCAGCCTCAGCTCACTGCGCCGCCAGCACAATGCTCTGGGCAGGTGTGGGGGGGACTGCAGAGCCCGGCCTGACCCAGTGCTCTGTGCTGCGCGGCTGTAGCACCGCCCTCCACCAGTGCTCCAGGCAGCGCGGTGAGGGAGCAGGGTGGGTTGGATAGAGGGCATGAGGGTTCAAGGGGGTGTCAGGGGCTGGGGGTATGGCTAGTGTTCGGGGTGGTCAGAGCACGAGGAAGAGGGGGGTTGAATGGGGGCAGGGTTCCCATGGGGGGCAGTCAGGAATGAGAGGAGGGGTTGGATGGGGCGGTGGGGGGCAGTCAGGGGACAGGGAGCAGGGGGTGGTGGATGGGGCAGGAGTCCCCGGGAGGGCCGTCAGGGGGTAGGAAGCAAGGGGGGTCAGATAGGGGTCGGGATCGGCCCTCCATACAATTTTGGAAACCCGATGTGGCCCTCGGGCCAAAAAGTTTGCCCACCCCTGTACTAATACATCATCCATTCATCTTGTATTTTTCATGGTCTAGTACATTTCGGACAATTTACTTCACTTTCTAATTCTTTGACTTGTCATGGTTTCTCTAGCTAATTTATTCAAACGTTTATAGTTTCCTGTACCAAGGTATCTCTCAAGCCAGTGATCTACCTGCTATGGTTATTATCAGTACTTTTGAGTTTCCTGACTTAAAACTAAACACTCTTGAAGAATCAACTAAAATTATTTTGGACTATGGTAAACTTCATGTTATTGGTGGCCTTTTTCCTTCTCATGTGTCTGTTGTAGTCATTGTAAAGAGCAGGTGTCTATGTTCTCCTTTTCAAATGGCAGCAGGCAACATCCTGAGTGAATCTGTTTACTAGCCCGTGATCTGTTGTCTGTTATTTGGTAAACATTGACTATGAGGTTGTCTTTGTTCAAGATAAAAAATATGAAGGTCAAACAATAAATCTATACCAGAATTTTCCAATTTGGGTATCCCAAAGCTAGGTACCAAAATACATATTGATAAATCTAAATCAGTGATACTCAGACTGAGGCTCACAAGCCACACGTGGCTCTTTTATGCATCTCTTGCGACTCTTTGGAGCACAGGATATTAAAACATTGTGTGTTTTAATTATTAACCAATGAGGATACTTTAACTATGTTATTAACCAACTGTAGTTGATAAAATGACTGACCAAGTATTATTATTTTGCTATAAGATGTATATAAAAATTAAAATAAAAATATATAATATTAAAGTTGATTGCTAATTTGGCTCCTGAGCCACTGAGGTCTAAGTATTACTGATCTAAATAAATGGCTCGATCTTCAGAGTGCTGACAGCTCCCATTGGAGTCAATGGGAAGGTAATGGGAGCTGAGCGTGTTTGGCAGTTCTGAAAATCAATCCACTTATTTAAACTTGCCTAAGTTTAAACACTCAAGTTTAAAAATATGAGCCTGGTTTCTTAGGATATGTCCAAACAGCAACTGGGAGCATGCTTCCCAGCATGGGTACACAGACATGTGGGGCTAGCTTTGCTCAAGCTAGCGTGCTAAAAGTATCAGTGCGGCCACGGTGGTGTGGGCAGTGGCTTGTTCTGGCTGCCTGAGTATGTACCCAGGCGATCAGATGGGACAGTACTTGGACAGCTAGCCTGTGCCACTGCCCTTACCACGGGGCCACACTGCTATTTATAGCACACTAGCTCAAGCAGAACTAAGTGGTGTCTGTCGACCTGAAAGGATGCACCCTTCCAGCTGCTCTGTAGACATACCTTAGTATTATGTCAAGCTATATTCCATTTGTGTCCTAACTTCTGATAAATTCCAGTTTTGCTTCAGGTGCACTCACAGCACAGGTGCAAACTTTGTTAAGGTCTGGAGAGACTTTGATTTTGTTTGAGTCCTTTTGATACTTATCCTCTGGAAGTATCACAGGAACCTTATTGCTGTAATTCCTCTTCAAGTGCTTGCTCCAGTGTAGGTATTTGCTCACCCAGAGCACTGCTGCTGGAAAACTTTTGCATCAGTGGTATTGGCTCTGGTGCCCCCTGGAATCACGCACTCATAGCAGTGGTATAGAGTCCAGCCGCTCCCTCAATTCCTTCTTACTGCCTGTGATGGTTGCTGGAACTACCTCAGCCTTGTTTCTGCAAGTATTCCTCAGTGGTCTTTTCACTGTCTTATTGTCCGGAATTTAGTAGGTAAGTTTCACTTATTAGTTAAATAGTTAGAGGGGTTCGCTAACTCCTAACTAAGTGGACTGGGGCATGCCTTGGTCTCTGGGATTTAAGCCTTGTGAGTCTTGATGACAAGCTTATGTCTGTGAGTGACCCCATTCCAGTTGCCTCAAGTGTGTGGGGGAAGCTCACATGCGGGAGCAGTGCAAGGTTTGTAAGGACTTCAAGCTCCACACCAAAAGGATAGAGATGCTAGACTCCAGTCTATCACTTGGATTTGGCACCAAGTACTTTGGCCTCGGTAAGGAGCTCCCTGGTTGGGACAGTTTGGGACACTCAATGTCGTTCTCCATCTCTGGCACCCAGATGAGATGCTCCGTCTGGGTCTAAGGAGCTGTCATAAATATAAAGGGAAGGGTAAACCCCTTTGAAATCCCTCCTGGCCAGGGGAAAGCTCCTCTCACCTGTAAAGGGTTAAGAAGCTAAAGGTAACCTCGCTGGCACCTGACCAAAATGACCAATGAGGAGACAAGATACTTTCAAAAGCTGGGAGGAGGGAGAGAAACAAAGGGTCTGTGTCTGTCTGTAGTCGTCTTGGCCAGGGACAGAACAGGAATGGAGTCTTAGAACTTTTAGTAAGTAATCTAGCTAGGTATGTGTTAGATTATGATTTCTTTAAATGGCTGAGAAAAGAATTGTGCTGAATAGAATAACTACTTCTGTCTGTGTATCTTTTTTGTAACTTAAGGTTTTGCCTAGAGGGGTTCTCTATGTTTTTGAATCTAATTACCCTGTAAGATATCTACCATCCTGATTTTACAGGGGGGATTTCTTTATTTCTATTTACTTCTATTTTTTATTAAAAGTCTTCTTGTAAAACCCTGAATGCTTTTTCATTGTTCTCAGATCCAAGGGTTTGGGTCTGTGGTCACCTATGCAAATTGGTGAGGCTTTTTATCCAACATTTCCCAGGAAAGGGGGGGTGCAAGTGTTGGGAGGATTGTTCATTATTCTTAAGATCCAAGGGTCTGGGTCTGTAGTCACCTAGGCAAATTGGTGAGGCTTTTTACCAAACCTTGTCCAGGAAGTGGGGTGCAAGGTTTTGGGAAGTATTTTGGGGGGAAGGACGCGTCCAAACAGCTCTTCCCCAGTAACCAGTATTAGTTTGGTGGTGGTAGCGGCCAGTCCAAGGTGTAATATTTTGTACCTTGGGGAAGTTTTGACCTAAGCTGGTAAAGATAAGCTTAGGAGGTTTTTCATGCAGGTCCCCACATCTGTACCCTAGAGTTCAGAGTGGGGGAGGAACCGTGACATGGTGATCCCACCTCTGCCACCATGTCACGGTTCCTCCCCCACTCTGAACTCTAGGGTACAGATGTGGGGACCTGCATGAAAAACCTCCTAAGCTTATCTTTACCAGCTTAGGTCAAAACTTCCCCAAGGTACAAAATATTACACCTTGGACTGGCCGCTACCACCACCAAACTAATACTGGTTACTGGGGAAGAGCTGTTTGGACGCGTCCTTCCCCCCAAAATACTTCCCAAAACCTTGCACCCCACTTCCTGGACAAGGTTTGGTAAAAAGCCTCACCAATTTGCCTAGGTGACTACAGACCCAGACCCTTGGATCTTAAGAATAATGAACAATCCTCCCAACACTTGCACCCCCCCTTTCCTGGGAAATGTTGGATAAAAAGCCTCACCAATTTGCATAGGTGACCACAGACCCAAACCCTTGGATCTGAGAACAATGAAAAAGCATTCAGGGTTTTACAAGAAGACTTTTAATAAAAAATAGAAGTAAATAGAAATAAAGAAATCCCCCCTGTAAAATCAGGATGGTAGATATCTTACAGGGTAATTAGATTCAAAAACATAGAGAACCCCTCTAGGCAAAACCTTAAGTTACAAAAAAGATACACAGACAGAAGTAGTTATTCTATTCAGCACAATTCTTTTCTCAGCCATTTAAAGAAATCATAATCTAACACATACCTAGCTAGATTACTTACTAAAAGTTCTAAGACTCCATTCCTGTTCTGTCCCTGGCCAAGACGACTACAGACAGACACAGACCCTTTGTTTCTCTCCCTCCTCCCAGCTTTTGAAAGTATCTTGTCTCCTCATTGGTCATTTTGGTCAGGTGCCAGCGAGGTTACCTTTAGCTTCTTAACCCTTTACAGGTGAGAGGAGCTTTCCCCTGGCCAGGAGGGATTTCAAAGGGGTTTACCCTTCCCTTTATATTTATGACAGGAGCCGTGGCACTGTCGAACATCTGCAGTACCAAAAAAAGCTGCGCTGGTGAGACAACCTCAGCACTGTTCCTGTCGCAGGTGCTTAGGAAGAAACAAAGAAGACTTACAGAGGGCAGCTGCCAACCCCGAGGTTGGCGGGGTAGGAGGACACTGCTAGGGTGTGACCCACGTCGAATCACTGTGCAGCATTGACAATCTACGATGCTTTGTTGACTCCGGTCCTGAAGTGGGAGCCATTGAGTCCAGTTCCGATAGACTCATCACCGTGGGAGAGCTTCCGGAGAGCCTCCAGAGCCTCACTACTCTGCTGGTACTATCAATGCCAGAGGTGTTTGCGGTACAGCTCACGGTAACTATCCTGCCGTCCCCAGCCATACAAGAGCTGTCAGCATTGGCAGGAAAGACTTCTGCAGGCTCAAGGCCTCAGATTGGTTTCTCCTTTGAAACTGCCATGAGGGTGCAACCCTGCTCTCCTCCCTCCCGGTACCGGTCACTGGTACTGGTTAGCACTGCTCCACCCTGGTCTCTGAAGGAATCCTCAGAGATGGACTTGGAGGGGGAGTCTTACATTTCACGTAGGAGCCGGCACCACCATTCCACCTGGCGCTATCCTGCTATGGACCCGAGCCAAGGAGTCCCACCTGCGGCGTGGCCTCCAGGACAGTGCCAGTTCCCCACATAGTGGCCTTTCTGGAACCCCTGGGGTTTCTTATCGCAGCCAGGGTCACACTTCAGAAGGTCATATTTGGTGGTTTTGGAACCTAGACCTCTCCCACTACCCACATATCAAGAGATGTCATCCCGGGACCTATCTGGTGCCGAGGGCAAAGAGCAGGGCCTGATGCTAGTTTAGGCATCGTCCTCCTCTTCCCCATGTGAGGCAGTCACGGGAACTGATATTGTTTCCTCCCCACCCACCCCCCAAGGATTATAAGGTTTTTCAAGAGCTCCCAAGGAAGGTAGCTCAGAACCTATGTATCCAGGTGGAGGAAATCAGAGAGTCCTCTCATTCCCTGGTGGACGTCTTGGTGGCAATGAGAATGGCATCGCCCCTGAATGATGCCATAATGGACTCCATTTGCATTATGGCAAACCCCAGCATTCCTTCAGCCGACAGCAAAGAAAATTGAAAAGAAATACTTTGTCCCAGCTAAAAGGTTTGAGTTCCTGTACGCTCATCCACCACTGGGCTTTTTGGTGGGGTTCACAGCCAACTAACGGGAAAGGCAGGGTTAATGGGCCAACACCCAAGGTCAAGGATGCCAAAAAGTTAGATCTCTTTGGGAGGAAAGTCTATTCAACAAGGGAGCTCTAGCTTAGGATCGCCAATCAGCAAGTGCTCCTGAACAGGTACTATTTCAACTCCTGGGATTCTATGTAAAAATGTTAGGAGTTGCTACAACAGGACTCCAGATGGGATTTGTGGCCCTTGTAGAGGAAGGCAAGTCCATAGCAAAGGCATCCCTACAAGCAGCCCTGGATGGGTGGACTCGGCAGCCCGATCCATGGCCTCGGCTGTGACTGTGCATAGAAGCTCATGGCTTCAGTCCTTGGGCTTGCTGCATGAGGTCCAACACACATTACAGGACCTTTTTGGGGGGAATATGTCGCTCTTTTCTGAGCAGAAAGACTCCATATTGCACAGCTTGAAGGACTCAAGGGCCACACTTGAAGTCCTTAGGCCTTCATACACTGGCCCCCTTGAGGAAGCACTATAGGCCCCAGTTGACGGCTCACTTCTTCCGGCCGCCTGCTCGACAAGACTATAGCAGGAGGAGGAGTAGGGGTTACAGGAAGAGGCCTCTGCCACAATCTGCATCTGCATCCATGCCTGCACCCCCTAGACACTCGGTGGTGTCAAAGCAGGCTTTTTGATGGGATGCTCGGGGATTATGGGGCAGGACAATTTGTGAATCCAAACTTCCCACTTTTTGTGGACCGGTTGTCTCACTTCTTTCGGGTTTGGGCCTGTATTAACTCTGACCTCTGGGTGCTATGCATGACAGCACTGGGATACACGATTCAGTTCTGTTGTTCCCCCTTTCCCACCCCCCCTCCCTGTCCCTCTTCAGGGATCCTTCTCACAAGCAACTTATAGCCTAAGTGTGCAGCTGCTCCTAAGGGTGGCAATAATGGAGGTGATTCTACCAGAACTAAAGGGCTGGGGGTTCTACTCCCACTATTTCCTAATCCCGAAAGCCAACAGCGATCTCAGACTGATTCTGTGTCTGTGAAACCTCAACAAATTCATGAAGCTGAAGTTCTGCATGGTCTTCTTGGCCTCCATCATCTCCTGCCTGGATTCAGGAGACTGGTACACTGCCCTTGATTTGAGGGATGCTTATTTCCACATTGCAGTCTTTCAGGGACACAAAAGGTTCCTCAGATTCATTGTGAACCATGTGCAATACCAACTTATGGTGCTCCTGTTTGGCCTGTCAGTGACCCCTCGCATGTTCATGAAATGGCAGTCGTCGTGGACTTCCTGAGGAGACAAGGGGTTCAGGTTTATCCATAACTTGACGACTGGCTGGTCAGAGGTCGGTCCAAACTTCAGATATAGGGAGATGTGAGGCTAATACAGTTGACCTTTCAAGACTTAGGTCTGCTCATAGAAATCACTTTCTCCCCAGTTCAGAGGATAGAATTCATCAGGGAAATACAAGACTCAGTACAGGCCAGAGCTTCTCTCTCAGAATCATGGTTCCAAGCAATAACGAGGCCTATAGAAAGCCTCTGTAATGAATCACCATTGCTTGCAACTCCTGGGCCACATGGCATCATGTACCTATGTGGTTCACCATGCGAGACTTCGTCTCAGACCTCTTCAGGCATAGCTGTTGTCGGTATACTTTCAAAGCTGCCACCAGCTAGACTCAGTCATTACCTTCTCCCTGTCTGTGACTACTTCCCTTGAATAGTGGCTAGACCTGTTAGCAGTGTGCACAGAAGTCCCTTTCTCAAGACCCCAACCATCAGTGTCCCTTGTCACAGATGCGTCGGCAATGGGGTGGGAAGCTCACTTGGGGCCCCTCAGAACTCAGGGCCTCTGGTCTCCAGAAGCTCTTGCTACACATGAACCTCAAAGAGCTCAGGGCAGTTTGCCTGGCCTGCCAGGTGTTTCTACCCCATGTAGTGGGCAAGTGTGTGCCGGTCCTTCCAGACAACACAACATCCATGTTCTATATCAAAAGGCAGCGCAGAGTGCACTCCTCTCACCTGTGCCTGGAGGCACTTTGGTTATGGGAATTTTGCATAGCCCACTCGATTCACCTCAAGGCCTACTATGTGCCAGGTTCTCAGAATAAACTAGCAAATCACCTCAGCAGGACTTCTACAACCACCACAAGTGGCCCATTCACCCAGAGGTCCTAAAAGTCATCTTCCAGAAGTGAGGAACTCCCCGAATAGATTCCAATGAAGCACAACAGGAAGTGTCTCTAATTCTGCTCTTTTCTGGGCCACAGTCCAGGATCTCTTACAAATGCCTTCCTCTTACCTTGGGCCGGTCATCTCTTCTGTGTGTTTCCACTCATTCTTCTCATACAGAGGGTCTTCCTGAGGATCAGATGGGACACAGCATTCGTCATCCTAATAGCCCCAGCCCGGCTATGACAGCAGTGGTTCACCACATTTCTGACCCTGTAGATGGAACCACCAATCTGACTACCTCAGGTTCTGGACCAGATATCCCAGGACCATGATCACTTGCATCATCTGAATCTTGATTCCCTTCATCTCACGGCCTGGAAGCTCCATGGCTGAACCCCTTGGAGCTAGCATGCTCGGGACAGGTTCATTAAGTTCTTTTAGGAAGCAGTCTTCTAGAGCTTTGTACCTGGCAAAGTGGAAAAGGTTCTAGATCTGGTCACTGCAGAATGGCATCTCACCCACAATGTCATCAATGCCAATGCCATTCATTCTGGGCTATGTGCTACATCTGAGGTAGCAAGGGCTATCTGTGTCATCGATTAGTCCACATGGCTGCAAGTTCGGCATTTCACCCGTGGGTAAATGGCCGGTCTGTCTTCTCAAACACTATCTGTAGTTGTTTTCTCAATGACAGATTGTAGCCTTGGGTACGGAACCCTGGGATTTCAACCTGGTATTGTCAAGGCTCATGGGTCCCCCATTCAAGCCACTGGCAACATGGTCTCCATTCTTCTTGTCTTGGAAGATGGCATTCCTAATCACCATTACTTTGGCAAGAAGGGTAGTGGAGATGAGGGCCCTTACTTCAGAACCTCCATACACGATATTATTCAAGGACAAGGTCCAGCTGCATCCTCACCCAGCCCTCCTCTTGAAGGTGGTTTCACAATTCCATAGTAAACAGGATATTTTCCTTCCAATCTATCTGAAACCACATGCTAATAAACAAGGAGCAGAGACTTCACTCACTAGACGTCAGATGTGCATTTGCCTTCTACGTAGAAAGGACTAAATAGTTTCAGGAAAACTATTCAACTTCTTATGGCTGTTGCAGACAGGATGAAAGGTTTTCCAGTCTCAGCCCAGAGAATTTCATAGTGGATTACTTCCTGTATCCACACAGGCTACGAACTGGCAAAGGTCCCTGCTCCTGTCCTGACGGCACATTCCACAAGGGCACAAGCATCTTCAGCCGCATTCATGGCACAGGTTCCTATCCAGGACATCTGTAGAGAAGCAGCTTGGTCATCAGGCCAATGGCCAGTGATGGGATGTTACATGGGGTGGGATCTGAGTTACTACAGAGAATTCTTTCCTGGGTATCTGGCTGGTGAATCTTGCCCATATGCTCAGGGTTTAGCTGATTGCCATATTTGGGGTCGGGAAGGAATTTTCCTCCAGGGCAGATTGGAAGAGGCCCTGGAGGTTTTTCACCTTCCTCTGTAGAATGGGGCACGGGTCACTTGCTGGAGGATTCTCTGCTCCTTGAAGTCTTTAAACCACGATTTGAGGACTTCAATAGTTCAGACATAGGTGAGAGGTTTTTCCACAGGAGTGGGTGGGTGAGTGAGATTCTGTGGCCTGTGTTGTGCAGGAGGTCAGACTAGATGATCATAACGATCCCTTCTGACCTTAATATCCATGAATCAGTCCACACTTTTGTGTCTCGCTATGCCATCACTCAGGAGGCTAGTGACGATGCTGGATTTGCCAGAGCAGTGTTACAATCTGCTTGTCAATGAACTCTGAACCCTCCTCCTACATCTGCTTGGGAGTCACCTACATTGAAATGGACATGAGTAAGCACTCAAAGAAGAAAAAAAAATATTACGAACATTCTGTAACTGTTGTTCTTCAAGATGGGTTGCTCATGCCCATTCCATTATCCACCCTCCTGCCCCTCTGTCGGAGTTAGCTGGCAAGAAGGAACTGAGGGAGCAGCAGGGCCCTTTATACGGGTGCTATGAGCGTGCTATTCCAGGGGGCACCAGAGCTTACCCAACAGATACCACTGAGGGAAAAACTTTTCAGTGGCTGTGATTGGAGTGAGCACACACCCAGATTGAAATGGATGTGAGCAACACATCGCGAAAACAACAGTTACAGAAGGCTAGTAACTGTTTTTTTTCTGGTTTCAGAATAGCAGCCGTATTAGTCCGTATTCGCAAAAAGAAAAGGAGTACTTGTGGCACCTTACAGACTAACCAATTTATCTGAGCATAAGCTTTCGTGAGCTACAGCTCACTTCATCGGTTGCATTCAGTGGAAAATACAGTGGGGAGATTTATATACATAGAGAACATGAAACAACGGGTGTTACCATACACTCTGTAACCAGAGTGATCACTTTAAGGTGAGCTATTACCAGCAGGAGAGCGGGAGGTGGGGACGGGGGGGACACGGATGACCTTTTGTAGTGATAATCAAGGTGGGCCATTTCCAGCAGTTGACAAGAACATCTGAGGAACTATGGGGGGTGGGGAGGGAAATAAACCTGGGGAAATAGTTTAGAGGTAGGAATAGCGATCAGTAGGTTTCCGGTATTGGGTGGTGTTTATGTGACCACCGCTTATTAGTACCATAGTGTCTCGGAAGTGGATCTCTTGTGTGGACTGGTCCAGGCTGAGGTTGATGGTGGGATGGAAATTGTTGAAATCATGGTGGAATTCCTCAAGGGTTTTTCTGGATTGTCACTTCAAATCTCTGGAGAGAAAAAGACATGAAAATTGCACTCAGCATTTTTTTGTTAACTCCAAGTATTCTGAATATATGTCCCTAATGATATATAGGGAAGCTAGTGAGCTTGTAGTATCTGTTGGACTGGATTTTCATCATAAAGACAGATTCCACTAGATGAATTCTAAATTGTTTTTTTACATTACAGCTATTGTTCTCTTCTGCACTCTCTCTAACTAGAGTTTCTGCAGCCTAACTAGCTTACATGCCATCAACATGGTTCCATCTGTGATTTGTCAAGGAATCTCAATTTATTATTTATTAACCAGACACAGAAGACTCAAACCTTTTCATGATAGATAAATTGAGTATTATGTTATATAGTCTGCAGGGCATCTTTTGGATGAGATTTATAAAAGAAAAGTGTTTGCTTATTTTGAACAAAAAAGGTCATGCATGGCCTTTTTTTAAGAATAGGGTTTTTCCTGGTTTCAGTACTGAGTGTTCGTCTGGAATATATCAATTGTTTTCAGCTGAATTACTTAGATTTTCCTTATGTAACTGAAACCAAAGTATGGCCACATTTTATAGCTACTGTATAGGCATAATTTAATAGTCTTTATAATTCAAGTAGCTTATTAATAAAATGTATTTTAAAAAAATTGTTGTATCCAAAAATGGAAAATCCAGTAATGATGCTGCAAGGGAATAAGGAATATAAGTAGGTTTTTTTCCCCCTATTAGGATAATTCAAGCTATAATAATTACAAAGCACAATAATTTTAAAATGGATTTTACTGATATATCATACTTCGCATTATAATTTGGAAATGTTAAGTGACATGTGCAATATGTTTACATATATATAAAATGTTTATGTTGTGATATTTGTAACAAACAAGAAATGCAAAAACATACATTTCCATCAGACAAAATTAACATACTTAAGCTGCAGTATGGATGACCTTCAGGTGTGAACTACTGTTGTTAAATCCTGTGGTAAATTGAGTATTTGTACAGAAGTTATAGGGTAAAAGTGCTTAGAATTATTTTGAGGGCATTTTAGTCTCACATTTCTTGACCAAATTGAACCTTCTGATGGCTGACCCCTTAAAACTAGTTTGAGGGGAAAAAATTGAGTGACAATCCTTATCTCCAGCTGGCTAATCAAATGTAGCAGATGTGCCAAGATGTCTTTCATATTCTTTCATTGAGGTTGGATTGACATGTGGATGTAATTTGATGTGAATGGAAGAACTGAAGGATATTTAGCTTTTGGATACTCTTGTTTTCTTTTAAAATGAGTGGGAAAGACCTTATTAGATCAGGGTTTCACACTGACCTGACTCAGACTGGATTGATATGTCATCTGAATGAAGAAATTGTACAGTACCCATTGTGGATGTCCTTGAATTAGAATCCCTTCATTCACTAGAAGTAAGCCTTGAAAATGTGGAATGATAGCGAAAGATTGGGACAACAGAAAAATACAAATTTACGCACCTTACAAATCCCATGTATCAGTGAAATGGTCTGTCCAGTCTTCTCATCTCAGTCCAGAAAAGGAGGAAGGTCTGTCTAATTTTGTTTATCTAACCATCCCGCACTGAATTCTAAGTAGAGTTTGTCAGGAATTTTTTCAGTGAACCTTTTTTTAAAAAAAAAATGTTAATAAGTTTCCTATATGCAGGATGGAATTTTGAGAGGGAGATCCACTCCAGAATAGCTAATGACCAGTGGTTAGGCCAGTGGTAATGACCAGTGGTAGGGAGACACAGATTCAACGAGTCCCTGCTCTGCCTGATTCAGAGAAGGAACATGAACCTGGGTCTTCCACGTCTCAAGTGAGTACCTGAACCCTTCACCAGGCTATAGAGTCAATCTCTCAGTCTAGCCCAGAGAATATTTAATTCTTAATACATTGCGGCACAGCTCCAGCAGAAGAGATTGAGAGAGAGAATCATAGAATCATAGAATATCAGGGTTGGAAGGGACCCCAGAAGGTCATCTAGTCCAACCCCCTGCTCAAAGCAGGACCAATTCCCAGTTAATTCATCCCAGCTAGGGCTTTGTCAAGCCTGACCTTAAAAACCTCTAAGGAAGGAGATTCTACCACCTCCCTAGGTAACGCATTCCAGTGTTTCACCACCCTCTTAGTGAAAAAGTTTTCCTAATATCCAATCTAAACCTCCCCCACTGCAACTTGAGACCATTACTCCTCGTTCTGTCATCTGCTACCATTGAGAACAGTCTAGAGCCATCCTCTTTGGAACCCCCTTTCAGGTAGTTGAAAGCAGCTATCAAATCCCCCCTCATTCTTCTCTTCTGAAGGCTAAACAATCCCAGCTCCCTCAGCCTCTCCTCATAACTCATGTGTTCCAGTCCCCTAATCATTTTTGTTGCCCTTTGCTGGACTCTCTCCAATTTATCCACATCCTTCTTGAAGTGTGGGGCCCAAAACTGGACACAGTACTCCAGATGAGGCCTCACCAATGTCGAATAGAGGGGAACGATCACGTCCCTCCATCTGCTGGCAATGCCCCTACTTATACATCCCAAAATGCCATTGGCCTTCTTAGCAACAAGGGCACACTGCTGACTCATATCCAGCTTCTCGTCCACTGTCACCCCTAGGTCCTTTTCCGCAGAACTGCTGCCTAGCCATTCGGTCCCTAGTCTGTAGCTGTGCATTGGGTTCTTCCGTCCTAAGTGCAGGACTCTGCACTTATCCTTATTGAACCTCATCAGATTTCTTTTGGCCCAATCCTCCAATTTGTCTAGGTCCTTCTGTATCCTATCCCTCCCCTCCAGCGTATCTACCACTCCTCCCAGTTTAGTATCATCCGCAAATTTGCTGAGAGTGCAATCCACACCATCCTCCAGATCATTTATGAAGATATTGAACAAAACCGGCCCCAGGACCGACCCTTGGGGCACTCCACTTGATACCGGCTGCCAACTAGACATGGAGCCATTGATCACTACCCGTTGAGCCCGACAATCTAGCCAGCTTTCTACCCACCTTATAGTGCATTCATCCAGCCCATACTTCCTTAACTTGCTGACAAGAATACTGTGGGAGACTGTGTCAAAAGCTTTGCTAAAGTCAAGAAACAATACATCCACTGCTTTCCCTTCATCCACAGAACCAGTAATCTCATCATAAAAGGCGATTAGATTAGTCAGGCATGACCTTCCCTTGGTGAATCCATGCTGGCTGTTCCTGATCACTTTCCTCTCATGCAAGTGCTTCAGGATTGATTCTTTGAGGACCTGCTCCATGATTTTTCCAGGGACTGAGGTGAGGCTGACTGGCCTGTAGTTCCCAGGATCCTCCTCCTTCCCTTTTTTAAAGATTGGCACTACATTAGCCTTTTTCCAGTCATCCGGGACTTCCCCGGTTCGCCACGAGTTTTCAAAGATAATGGCCAATGGCTCTGCAATCACAGCCGCCAATTCCTTCAGCACTCTCGGATGCAACTTGTCCGGCCCCATGGACTTGTGCACGGCCAGCTTTTCTAAATAGTCCCTAACCACCTCTATCTCCACAGAGGGCTGGCCATCTCTTCCCCATTTTGTGATGCCCAGTGCAGCAGTCTGGGATCTGACCTTGTTAGTGAAAACAGAGGCAAAAAAAGCATTGAGTACATTAGCTTTTTCCACATCCTCTGTCACTAGGTTGCCTCCCTCATTCAGTAAGGGGCCCACACATTCCTTGGCTTTCTTCTTGTTGCCAACATACCTGAAGAAACCCTTCTTGTTACTCTTGACATCTCTGGCTAGCTGAGAAACAGACTGACTCAATAGCCCTGTGGTACAGCACTCAATAAAAGCAGGGACTTGATCATGGGTTTCCTACAGTCCCGGTGAGTGCCCTACCCACTAGGCTATTGGCTGTTCTCAGGTAGGTCTCTTTGTCTCTTTTTATTTTATTTTTTGAAAAAAATGTGAAAGGTCCTTGGTTTTGTTCTGAGTCAGAATGAAAACAGATTTCTAAACCTAAAAATACTTCACAAAACCAAATTCTTGTTTTGTGGTCAGCCATAATTCTAAAACACCAGAATGCTCTATCCGATATTAAATGTGTAACAGGAAAGGCACATTATTCCCCCAAAAGGAATGTGAGATTCTATGTGAAAAACATTTATGGAATATTTCAACAATCAAAACTTGAATATTGTGCACAGAATTTTCAAAAGTACCTAAGCAAATTGGGTACCAGATGCCATATTGGGTGACTAACTCACGTGGGCTCTTTTGAAAATCCCTCCCTGTTAGATAATCTTGAACTACTGTTTAATTTTGTGTCAGTATTTCCATTATATATTTTTTAACATTCTTAACCTGTGCACTTGGAAACTGTTACTGTTTATTGTTAAATTTTTATAGAAATTCTGTCTGTGTGCGTACACATGCTCCATTTTATGGGTTTTTTAAAAAAAAATTATATAATGAAGAAATACAAAATGGAGACAGATGCACTCTACAACCCATAGAGTTTCGACCAGCAGGAGGTAAGCTGTAAATTCTGGCTTTGGCTTCCTTGGAGCTCTCTTGGCAGCGACTGCTTGGGATAGCTGCTCAGTCCTCCCACAAGCTTCCCCACCATTTGGCTTTACTGGCCAACTAGAATGAGATTTTCAGGCAGCCTGTAGTTCTTCTCTTTGGTCCAGGGAGACACATTACCACTGGGTGCTTGTAGGATGGGATTCTTCTAGTTTTTGCTAGAGAAACATTGGATTGTGGAAAAACAGTATTTATATACCAAGAAATGTATAGTCCTTGGACGATATTGATCCTATGTTCTCTAATTTTCAGACCCCATGAAAAAATAAAATGTGGAATTCATCCTGCAAAGACTCTGTACCTTAACACTGGATCCTGTCTTTCACCTACTCTCTCTTCTCCTCAGCTTCATGATAGCAAAATTTCTACTACAGATTCACTAACAGCCCCTTTATTTCATAGTAGAAGGAGAAACTGGTAAATTAATCCTGTAACCGGTCCTTTGGTTTGTAAGGAGGATGAGTGCATGGATTTTCTTCCTGCCCTGCCCTTTCTCACCCAAGACCACCCCACATGTAACTGGAGTCGTGGGAATAATATAGCAGAAGTGACATTGTTTCCTCACTTCATTTGCCCATATTTTCTTGTCTCTTGTCCTTTTTGCTCCAAAAAATGGAGGGGACAATAGAGCCTTATTAGTTACTCACTTCTGTAGCACGTATCATTGTTAAAGCAGCTGCAAAGAATAAAACTCAAATTAGATTTGCTGTTCACACACAACCTTCCTTCAGAGCCCCTGGTATCAAAACAAAAACAGTCAAAAGCTATATAAAATAAATGTCTTGCATTGTGCCTTGAAGATTGGTACACTTTGGCTCTGACAGGCTGTCAAGGGGAATGAATTCCAAAGGCAGGGGGTCCTAAACTGAGAGGGAGCCCTGCCACTGCTCTTGGAAGGTTCAGTAGCTCTGCGAGTTGAAACCTCCCAGCTGATCTTAACTGCTGTGACAGGATATTGGTGAAAGTCCATTGCTCCAGTATTTTTCTAGTCAACTATAGTTTCTACCATGACAGCATAATGATTTCAGTAGTTTTTGTCTGCATTCTAACAAAAGAAGAATTGTGTCTCTCTAGTTTATCATTTAGTAAACAGAGAGGTTAATGCTGATGAGTACATTAGGGATGGGCCCAATTAGAAAACTTGATCGGAACATTCTTGCTTTGGGTGAGTTTGGCTCTAGGTGCTTGGATTCATCTCTGTTACATGTTTTGTTGCAAGTATTTTTTCATAATTTTAAATTTAGAAAATACATTCCAGGCTAGAATGTTGGTGAGTGTAAACTTAGTGAATGAATGAAGATAACTGATTCTGGGTCAAGCTCTGCTCTCAGTTACACTGAGTCAAATCAGCAATTAACTCCATTGGGGAAAATTCATTTAAGATGACTCAGGGAGTGATAAATTATACTTTCCACTCTGGCCTGGCTGCCTGCCCTCCATTCAGTTCACTCTGAGAGAAAACAGGTGGGAGTAACACTGATTTCCTTTAAAGCAGCTTTAAATTGAGGTTAGGTCTCCATCCCTACTGATGGACTCTGATAAGGGAACGTATGGAGTTACTCCATGACCCCTGTTTTATCAATGGCACCTGTTCTTTGTGCTGTGTGGCTCCGCAACAAGTCCCCCAGAGAAGGAAATGTGTGGCATATTTCTAGCATTACCATATCTGCAACAGACTTTCCACCACCAGGGATATTTGCCAGGTATGAACTGGACCAGATTCTCAGGGTGTATAAATCAATGTAGCACCATTGTCTGGCCATCTGGTTTCAGAGGAGTTAGGCTGCATTTACACCAGTGTAAATTAAATCATAATTTGGGCTCCTGACCTGTAAATGTGGCATCATCTGTTACTCAATGATGAAAAATTGAACACCAAAGATGTCCATATAACATGGAAGCCAATGTCTAATTTTGTTTACACCATATTTACACTGGTTTAACTTAGAACAGAATCTGTCCTTAGAATGTAATTTATTCCATTGGACTTTACTTGAAAGTAAAGGGAAAAATGCAAAAAAAAGTTTTAGAACCTAGAGGTATATTTTTTTCAGCATGTAGACTCATAATGTACATTTTAATTTAGCAGCTGATAAATTAAAATCAAAACTGGTGGGAGAAACTGGCTTTCTTTTTTACACCCTAAGGTCTATCAGAAATTTCTGTAGGTTCAGGCCTAATTTTTTATTCTCTCAATTACGAAAGTTGTTCTGCTTTAATTCTACTTCAGTGTTAAACATTATTCACACAAAAGCTTCATAAAGGTGAAATTAAGATTGCAGGTATATATCGGTAGTTTGAGTGTATCTTTACAGATTGTTAGAATTTAAAATCTAAATAAATCCTGTTAGAAACCCAGCAAATTGAAAATTAAGGTTTAATCTCTCAAACAAGACACTGACTCTCACACAAACAACAACCACAACTTAACTCTGGCCTCTTAGAGTTGCAGCCATATGGTTTCCCAGAATGAAGTTAAAAGTACTATATTACTTATTTTCTATAATTAGTCTTAAGGAATTATATTTGTTCATTTGAACATCTTTCAGGGAGAAAAGTCAAATAATAGAGAAATGGAGCTATCTGCCATGGAAAACTTGATTTATGGATCAGCTGTACAAATCTTCATGAATGTTTGGCCTTGACATTTTTTAAAAATACAAACGTAATGTAGTCTACAGGCTATGACTGTGATATATTTAATTTTGAAAAGATGAATGGCTCCATAATCTATTGCTTTCTTAAAGTGTGATTTAGCCACACATTTATGGATGCAAATCTTTTTATTGGAAAATGGCTTTTAAAAACCAAAGATTCCTATAAAATTGTACGCAGGAAGGACTAATAATGCTTTAGTAATACTCAAGTTAATGAAAGACCATCTGCTTTCAAACAACTGAAAAGTGCCTGCAACTTTAACTTCACCTGAACAAAGTTTTTGTGTGTGGAATTTATTTGGTCCAAATAAATGGTCCAAAGGACTGATGGAGTAAAAACCCCATTCCTGCAAATGCAAAGAGGCTCACAAGCGGGGAGGCTTTCTCCAGTAGATGCTAGGACAGCGGCAGGCAAACTTTTTGGCCTGAGGGCCGCATCGGGTTTCTGAAATTGTATGGAGGGCCGGTTAGGCTGTGCCTCCCCAAACACCCAGGCATAGCCTGGCTCCTGCCCCATATCCGACCCCCCCACTTCTCGCCCCCTGACAGCTCCCCCAGGACTCCTGCCCCATCCAACCCTCCCTGTTCCCTGACGGCCCCCCGGGGACCCCTGTCCCATCCACCCACCCTGCTTTCGGTCCCCTAACTTCCCCCCGCTTCCCCATCCAACCCCCCATCCTTCCTGAATGCCCCCTGGGACTCCTGCCCCATCCAACCACCCCTTCTCCCTGACCACCACCGGACCCCTTGCCCCTAACTGCCCCCTGACCCTAACTGCCCCCCCACCCCATTCAACCCCCCCTCCTTCCTGACTGCCCCCCCGGACCTCTGTTCCATCCACCACCACCACCCCCATCCCCTGACCGCCTCCTGGCACCCCATCCAACCCCTCCTCTCCTTCCTGACTGCTCCCCCAGGACCTCTAGCTCCATTCAACCCCCCTGTTCCCTGCCCTCTGACTGCCTTGACCCCTATCCATGCCCCTGACCGCCTCCTGATCTCCCCTGCCCTCGATCCACCCCCCTCTGCTCCCTGCCTCCTTACCGCACTGCCTGGAGCACCGGTGGCTGGCAGCGCAGCTGTACCACGAAAGGCAGCTGCACTGCGCAGCACAGAGCACCAGGTCAGGCCGGGCTCTGCAGCCCCACCGCCCAGAGCATTGCGGCTGCATGGCTGCAGGGGAGGGGCTGGGGGCTAGCCTCCTGGGCCAGGATGTGGCCCACAGGCCATAGTTTGCCCACCTCTGTGCTGGGGGATGTCAGGCTTAAAGGGGGAAATGACCATTCAGTCTGATGATTACCAAGTCTCTTGTTAACCTTAGTTTTCATTCACCACCTTGCACCTGATACTGCAGAACTGCTAAGGACTACAAAAAGCTCATCACCCTCCTGAAAATCTTAGCTGGTGCTCAGGGTCAGAGTTTTTCTGTAGAATAGAGGAGGTGCATTTATTCATTTATTTACTTAGATTTAAATAATAATTAAAAGATGCCTATACAAGGTTTTAGGCATGTTAACCCAGCAAAACCTTAGCAATATTTTAAAAAAAGAATGTGACTTCCCTTCTGCTTAATACCTGAAGGACTGGGGATGAAGAGGGGTGGAAATGTGGTTGACAGGAGAACCATGGTCAACAGGACTCAGGATAGAACCTCACCACCTGTCCTGCTACTCCACAATTCTCATAGAGAGGGTCTGCGGAGTGAAGAACCCCTTTCCCACTTACCGTTTACTCCCCAAGCCCAGGTAGCAGTGCTCAGGGAATGAAGACTCTCTCCCACCCCTCTGATTTGCCTAATCTGCATGCTTTAGGATGCTTGTCAGTGCTCTGACTGACTCCAGCTCCCTTCACATACAAGTTTAGAAGGTTTATTAGATTGTTTGCTCTTTGGAGCAGGGATTGTCTGTTTTTACGAGTTTCTGCAGTGCCGAATACAATGGGGCCCAGGTCCATTACTATGGACTACTAGGTACTGCTACAATATAAATAATAGGGGGTCATCTCATGAACCTTATGAGCTCACGTAGTATGGAGGGTAGCTCAATCACTCAGGAGGTGAAGAAGTTGCCTCTGAGAGCCAGAGTAATTCAGAAGTGTTTTACAAGTGTTGCCGGCACCCAGTGCCGAGAGGCTGAACAACAGCTTGAGTTGGTTCGTTACCCAGTGTGCTACACCCAATAATCACAACGGGGTGGAGAAGCAGAAAAGTTTATTTGAAGCTTCAAAAAGGTACAGGGAGATTTGAATCTCAAATCCTGTACCACAGAGCAGGAAGTTACACAGGCTTTTATACATCCTTTTTCCCAGCAAAATTATCCAATAGCAAGCTGCTCCAAGTATCCATATAGCCAGCCAATCCAGTTCCCAGCTAGTTCCCTGATTTACTGTATCATTTGTTAAACTATACATAAAGCTGCTTTATTCAGCATTGTTCTTCCATATCTCCCCTGTTTGGCCTTGCTTAGTTTCAGGCAGTCTGACTCTGCAACATACTGTTGCAGATTCTCAGCATAACTGCTGTGTGCGCCTCCAGGCGGGGGGGCCAAGGACACTTGGGCCTAGCACGCAGAGCTGCTGCGAGTGCCTCCAGGCAGGAGGGGGGGGGCCCAAGGACACAGGGGCCTAGTGCGAGGGGGCTTCATCGACACTCGTGGTCTTCCATCCCCTCGAGTTACCTAGTGGCCATGCCCCAGTGTTCCCAACAACTCCCCCCTTTGAGAACACTCAACAGCCTTGGCTCTGAGTTTTCTCACTTGGGCTTGCTACATTGGAGATATTAACTGGACGGCAAGTTACATTTCCAAACCCCTTTTTTGTGGTAAGATTATTTGTAAGTGTTTCCCTTAAAGGGGAGGAACCATTACACCCACACTGTTGGCCTCCCCTGTTGGTCTTTATCCAATACCCATCAGCCCACTGTGTAATAACACAGGAGCTCTTTCCCACAGGATGCCCATAGGGATCAGATTGGTTTCGGGTAAAACATAACACTCCCTCAGTGAGTACTGCAACTGAATACTCCTGGTCCTGATAGGTGGCTTGCTGTAAAGAGGTCTTGTTCCAGAACGGTGAGTCCGTTCTTTCCTGCTCTTTGGTGGTGGCTAATTCTGCTAGGGTCAAGGGCAGCATGTCAAGGGGCATTCCCGTTTTGGGGGATAGTGGAGTTGGAGCACATACCCAGCAATCAGTTCGGTTTGTTAAAGTAGCAACATGGTGCGCAAGCAAAACAAAGGAGTTATGCTCCCGATATGCACAGTTTGGAAATACCAATACAAAGAATAACAATGTTATCCAATTAATTATTACCAGAGTCTTCCCAACCCAAGGTCTCCAATACCTGGGTGGGCCCATTTTAGCATTAAGGTGCCCGCTATTTGTGTCTTTTAAACAGTAGCTTTAGCCCGAGATTGTCACTAGATGAGGAGTCAGCAGGTTGGACGGTCCACTGTTCTGCTGACGAGGGGGCAGGTACTGCCTTCAGACGAGAGTGATGGATCCAGTTCTTGTGTCCCTCGATCTTTGCCGCTGTATGGGAAATCAGCAGGACGGTATAGGGTCCTTTCCACTTTTCCTGGAGAGGCTCGTCTTTCCAGGTGCGAACAAGCACAGAGTCACCGGGCTGTAAGGAGTGAACGGGAGAGTCCAAGGGGAGAGGCTGGGAATCCTTGGTATACCTGTGAAGAGACAAGAGAACAGCAGACAGGGAACACATATACTGTGACAAAAAAACATTACCCAACTCCCATTCCCCTGACAGAACCGGGGTGCCATTCATGGGCCATGCCCTTCCAAACATAATTTCAAAGGGACTGAGCCCTAATCTACCCTTTGGGAGAACACGGATACGGAGTAGGACGAGGGGCAAAGCATCAGGCCATCGCAGTGAGGCTTCTTGGCACACTTTTGAGAGATGCCGTTTAAGGGTCTGATTGGTACGCTCCACTACACCACTGGCTTGCGGTCTCCAGGGCGTATGGAGTTTCCAGGGGATCTGTAAGGCATGTGAGATGCTTTGAATGATTTTTGACGTGAAGTGTGTCCCGTTGTCAGATTCCATCCACAGGGGGAGTCCAAAGCGAGGAATGATCTCCTTAACAAACTTGAGGGCCACTGTTCTGGCAGTGCAGTTACGGCATGGGAAGGCTTCTGGCCATCCACTGAACCGATCCACTATAACAAGGAGATATTTGAACCCTTGGGTCCGGGGAAACTCAGTAAAGTCTATTTGCCACACTTGTCCGGGGCCCGGAGTGGGTTCTAGGGCAGCTGGTGGCACAGGATGTCCCGGTCGGGGGTTATTCTTTTGGCAGACTAAGCAGTCCGCTTGTACCTGGGCAGCCAGGGGTCAGAGTCCGGAAGTGATAAAGTATTTTCCCATTAGCTGGATAAGTGCTTCCCTGCCAGCATGAGTGGTTTGATGTAGTTTCTGCAGCACTGGCCGGATTAGGCCCTTTGGTAAGAGGACCTTCCCTTCTGGGGAATGGAGCCATCCCTCCTTTTCCCGGAGACCGAGTTTGTCAGTTAGCTGTTTCTCCTCCCCAGAGTACTGAGGGGTTGGAAGCTCCCCTACTGATGGGATAAGGGCATGCATATGGGCGTTCTCAGCCTGAGGGGATGGCAGGGTGGCAGCATGCTTAGCCTCTCTATCTGCCCGGGCGTTACCTCTGGCCACATCTTGATCCTCCCTTTGATGGGCTTTACAGTGTACCACCGCCACTTCCGAGGGGAGTTGTACGGCTTCTAGGAGCCGGAGGATTTGGGGCCCGTACTTGACTGGGGAGCCTTGGGCTGTCAGCATTCCCCTTTGCTTCCATAGGCCAGCATGAGCATGCAGCACACCAAAAGCATACTTTGAATCAGTAAAAATGTTGACCCGCTTTCCTTTTGACAGTTCAAGTGCACGGGTCAGGGCTATTAGTTCGGCAAGCTGGGCAGAGGTCCCCGCAGGCAAACCTTCAGCTTCCACAGTGTCATGGAGGGTCACAACAGCATAACCCGCCCTCCTTTGCCCATCTATTACAGTACTGCTACCATCAGTGTACCACTCATAATCTGCATTTGGGAGGGGTACATCCTTTAAATCCGGACGGCTGGAGTACTGGACATCTATGATCTCTAAACAGTCATGTTTCTGTTCCTCTGTTTCTGGCAAGAGAGTGGCTGGGTTAAGGGAGGGGCAAGGCTGTAGGGTGACTTCAGAGTTCTCTAACAGCTTAGCCTGGTACCGAGCAGTCCGAGCCTGGGTGAGCCAAAGCCCTCCCTTTGCATCCAATAAGGCTCGGACCATATGGGGAGTATAGATTTGCATAACCCCTCCCAATGTTAGCTTCTCGGCTTCCTCAAGCAATAGGGCAGTAGCTGCGACCGCCCGTAAACATGCCGGCCAACCCTTTGCAACCTGATCCAATTGCTTAGAAAAATAAGCCACAGGACGCTTCCATGCTCCTAACAGCTGTGTAAGCACTTCTAGGGCCACCCCCCTTCGTTCATGTACATACAACTGAAACAGCTTAGAGAGATCTGGCAGGCCCAGAGCCGGGGCTTCCATCAATTTTCTTTTCAGGATTTTAAATGCCCTGTCAGCCTCTGGGGTCCAATAGAAGGGGTCATGATCTGCTCCTTTTACACAGTCGTACAGGGGTTTAGCCCACAGTCCAAACTCTGGGATCCATATCCTGCAAAAGCCTGCCATACCCAGAAATGCCCTGAGCCGCTTACGGTTACTTGGGGTAGGAACTTGACAGATAGATTTTTTTTTTTTTTTTGCTTGAACGGTTCCCTTGCCTTAGCTGTAACCTGATCCCTCTTCACCTCAGATAACAGGGTTCTCAGGAGGATATTACAGTCGTCTCAATTGGCTTGTGACTACTGAGGCACCCCTCAAAGACTGAAATAAACCTGCTTGGGTTGGTGGAAAACTCTCCTGCCTGTGCTTTGAAAGCAGCCAAATCCACAGGATTAAAGGGCACATGAGTATAAACCTGCATAGTTGTGGCAGGACGCCTGTCCGATCCAGACCGGGCGACTTTAGTTTTGGTGATTAAGGGGTATAGGCCAACCATTGGGGACTTACAAGGTGTGGGTGTAGGGGCCGAAGGGGACACCGGCTCTGCCATTACAGTGGGGGTGGGGGTCTGGAGACTAACATTAGCTGCTACCAAACCAGTTGGAGTCAGATTACAGCTTTGCAGAATTACAGCTCTTTTCTATTTCTTAAAGCCATAAATGCTTGTGCATACAAATATTCATTCCATTTACCCATTCACTGACAAAACAAAACTAATTGGAGGATCGTGTTGTAATTAATTGACCCTCCTGATGGCCACCACTCCTGGTCCTCTAGTTGATATTGAGGCCAGTCAACTGTACAGAATCGTTTTAATTGGCTCTTAGTCATCGGATCCGCACCAAATACCTTCCAGTTTGCTAGAATGCACTCTAGGGGCGTACACCGTGCCCTAACCTCTGAGCTCTGTCCCTGTCCCATACCTACAGAGTAACTCTGGGCGTCCCCAGGTTCCAACAGAGCATATAATCCGGATTTTAAAAGGATCCTACCTTATCCAAGGGACCGGTTCTTCACCGCTGTCCTGCAGCTGCTCCTCCCCCACGTCTAAGGGACCGGTTCTTCACTGCCATCCACAACAGCTTCTCCACTATATGAGTGCGTTGCACCGTTGTGCCCTCTGGGGTCGATCAAATCGCGTCTCCTCCGAGGCCCCCGATGAACTCACCGGTGCGCACTGGGCGTCGGTTCTCGCCGCAATCCTCGACCTCCAGGAGGGGTCCGGGCAAGGCTAAATTGCAGCCTCGAGCCCACCCACGGACGCCAAAAGCTGTTACCGGCACCCAGTGCCGAGAGGCTGAACAACAGCTTGAGTTGGTTCGTTACCCGGTGTGCTACACCCAATAATCACAACGGGGTGGAGAAGCAGAAAAGTTTATTTGAAGCTTCAAAAAGGTACAGGGAGATTTGAATCTCAAATCCTGTACCACAGAGCAGGAAGTTACACAGGCTTTTATACATCCTTTTTCCCAGCATACTTATCCAATAGCAAGCTGCGCCAAGTATCCATATAGCCAGCCAATCCAGTTTCCAGCTAGTTCCCTGATTTTCTGTATCATTTGTTAAACTATACATAAAGCTGCTTTATTCAGCATTGTTCTTCCATATCTCCCCTGTTTGGCCTTGCTTAGTTTCAGGCAGTCTGACTCTGCAACATACTGTTGCAGATTCTCAGCATAACTGCTGTGTGCGCCTCCAGGCGGGGGGGCCAAGGACACTTGGGCCTAGCACGCAGAGCTGCTGCGAGTGCCTCCAGGCAGGGGGGGGGGGCAAGGACACAGGGGCCTAGTGCGAGGGGGCTTCATCGACACTCGTGGTCTTCCATCCCCTCGAGTTACCTAGTGGCCATGCCCCAGTGTTCCCAACACAAGGGTGTGGCTTCCTGGTGAAATAAGGCTTATCTTCTTTTATGAGGCCAGACACTGGTTCTTTCTCTTCTTCAGGAGCATGCAGAGAAGAAAACACTCTAGTACAGATAATATAGATTTAGCATAGTTTAGGGCCCTGAAACAGCCAGAACCTCTCTCTGGTAACCATGAAGTAATTTGGCTCATCTGTCAAGAGCTTTTCCGGATACAAGGTCCCCTTTTCCTCTCTCCCTCTCTCTCTCTCTCTCTCTTTCTCTGTGAATCCTATTAAATAATTCCAAACCCTTTGCCTTCCTAAGGCAACAGCTCTGAGATAGGGGTCTTATATACTTATTTCTTTCCTTGTTTTCCTCCTGCTAAAATAGTTGCTATTCCTGATCTGCTAAAAGTGTAAAATAATTATAAAAATAAGATTCATGTTTTCAGTAAAATGAAGCGACATAACACTGCTGGGATTAAATTCTCTGAGAATTACTACAGTACTTTAAAACAATATATAAAATGTATTGGGCTAATATAGAAGAAAGGAGACACTAAAGCATTGGTATATCAGAATTCTGTTTATTCTGCTAACTTTCTGTGACAGGAAGGTGGCCTGTGCTCCCTTAGGTTGCCTTCTTATTCTCCCTTGACATCTTTTGGTGGCTAGCTCTGGAAAGAGAATTAAGAAAATAAGTTAAATGAATAAGGAAAGTAAAGGGAACAAAAGAAAAGTTGAAATACCCCCAAAGAAAACATTTATTTACATTAAAAATGGTCTAAAGGACTGATGGAAATCCATGTAGCATGGATTTAATGCAAAAACATATAATAAACCCAGCAAATCTATTAAAATAACACATAAATTTATGCATGTTAAGGGATGGGTGATATTTGAATAAGTAGCAATGGAAAGGGGATGTATAAAGGCAAAATAATACTCTATTTGATATGCTTTGTGGCCTTCTCTCTCCCTCAATGGCTTCTTGTATATATACTCTCCAGAGTTTAATGTCTTTAAATATTCTCATTAACCCCACCCACCAGCATGAGTATGACAACCAAACAAGTACAGAACTTGAGATGTAAAAACAAAGATGTGCTGGGTTATTTTGCAGACTGTATTAGATAAATGATCTTATGGAGGTCTTTGGTTATCCCTATATGTTTAATACTCTAGCCCAATGTACAACCAGTAAACCGTACGACCCTGGTAAGAAATGAGAAATTTTAAGGGCCATTGAGCACTCTGGATTTGCAGTGTTCAACAGCCCTCAAAATTTCTCATTTAGGATAGAACTTAGGATGGTCTTGATCTCATCCAAAAATCGATGGAAAATTCACTCCCTCCCTCTGATTTAAATTCCTGTCAGAGTGATAGGAAAGTGTGTGTGCTTGCTCCCTCTCTCTCTCTGCGTTTAAGTATTATGGTAAAAATGGCTGACTTTGTAGGGTTTTGTCTATTTTCATTTTGAAATTTCTAAAATGCTTTCACCATACAATCTCCTGGCACAAGTACAAAATGGGAAACAATATACCGTACCTATTTCATTGATAAATATCAGCCTGAACAGCCTCCCAGCCTTGAAAATTCCATGTTCATTCCTGTATTCCTGCTATCTACCCTTCCAGACAAAAGCTTGGTAAATAGATGGACATGATACTATGCCACAGAGGTAAAAATTCTGAGGTTTTGTTAGCCCTGGAATTCACTTCCCTCATTAGGCTCTTGCCTTAACCTGAGATTGGCTTGCCACCAAGCCCCAGATATTCCGTTCAGGATTGGTGATAAAGGCATCTCATCTGTTCTCAACTGATCTCCAGTTTAGGGGAGGAGAGTTCAGAGGAGGATTAACATAAGGTGAATACTGGGGACTTAACTCCCTCTGTCATTTGCATTTGTTTCCCCTTTGTGAGCTGACTGAGCATTTCCTTCAGTTTTCTATTTAAAAACACACTAAATTTTACGTTACACAGATAGAGGAATTGGTAGATTATTAGTTCAAGAACTGTTATTTTTAATCTGAAAAATACCTGTGATAAACTAACTTTGTGAATATATTCAGTTCAAAACTCAACACTTCTAGCATATGCCTTTGAATCCAAAATAAGTTAGTTTACTAATTGTTTGCCAGAAGTGTTCATAAAACATGTGGCACAGCAACCTGTGGACTCACAAAGGACAGCAGATTCTTTAGCGTTTTATTAATATTGTGGGGTTCTAGACTAGCAGATTCTCTTTAACTAGGTATTATTAAAAACAAAATGGACAGCTTTAAGTGAACAAGGGTATTTGGAAGGAAACTGACCAATGGGTCAGTTTATTCACTAGCCTTATTCTTTTCTTTCCACTTCTTTTTGATGGTATCCTTTGTTCTTCATTTTGGATAATTATCCTCACTAGTTTGTTCTTTGTGAGATAAAACCCTAATTCTGCCATCTTTACTTGGGTAAAACTCACATCCTTCTGTGTAGGGAAAGGCTGCCAATGCCTTGCAGTGGGTCTCCTCCTGCTTGCAGCTCAGTGAAGACAGAAACCAGATATTTCAATCTGCATCCCAGAAGACCCCACCAGTTAGTTCTTCCATCATCTGCAGGTAGAATCCACCAATCCTATATTTCTGAGTTTGCTCATGTAACAACAAGATATTTTAAGTATGATTCTAAAATAGCTGATCATGGCAATAAACTATGATCAATTATACTTTGTTTTGCTTTTGACTCTCTCTAAGCATAAACATGGCTGAGAAACAACAACATGGGCATTTGTAGTTACAAATCTCCATTGTTAGTGATCTTTGTAAGCTATGGCTAAAAAAGACTGCCCATCTAAAACCGTGATTGGATATGCTGGTCTAGGATACTTGTAGTAAGATTAAGGTTGTTGATTAATCACAGTTAACTCTCACGATTAACAATACAATACCAATTGAAATTTATTAAATACTTCGGATGTTTTTCTACATTTTCAAATATATTGATTTCAGTTACAACACAGAATACAAAGTGTATAGTGCTCACTTTATATTATTATATTTGATTCCAAATATTGCACTGTAAAAGTGATAAACAAAAGAAATAGTATTTTCATTTCACCTCATACAAGTACTGTAGTGTGATCTCTTTATCATGAAAGTGTAACTTACAAATGTAGATTTTTTTTACATAACTACACTCAAAAACAAAACAATGTAAAACTTTAGAACCTACAAGTCCACTCAGTCCTACTTCTTGTTCAGCCAGTTGCTAAAACAAACAAGTTTGTTTTACATTTACGGAGATAATGCTGTCCTCTTCTTATTTATGTAATCTGAAAGTGATAACAGGCATTCACATGGCACTTTTGTTGCAAGGTATTTATCACAGGTATTGCAAGGTATCACAGGCGTTGCAAGGTATTTACAGGTACTGCAAGGTGCCAAATAATACCAAACATTCATATGCCCCTCCATGCTTCAACCACCATTTCAGAGGGTATGCTGATGACGCTCATTAAAAAAAATCATGTGTTAATGAAATTTGTGAATGAATTCATTGGGGGAGAATTGTATGACTCCTGCTCTGTTTTACAAACATTCTGCCATTTATTTCATGTTCTAGCATTCTCAGATCACCTAGCACATGTTGTTCATTTCAAGAACACTTTCACAGCAGATTTGACAAAACGTAAAGAAGGTACCAATGTGAGATTTCTAAAGATAGCTACAGCACTTAACCCAGGTTTAAGAATCTGAAGTGTCTTCCAAAATCTGAGAGGGACAAGGTGTGAAGCATGCTTTCAGAAATCTTAAAAGAGCAACAATCCAATGTGGAAACTACAGAACCCGAACCACCACCAAAAAAAAAATCAACCTTCCGCTGATGGCATCTGACTCAGATGATGAAAATGAACATTGGTCTGCACTGCTTTGGATTGTTATCGAGCAGAACCCATCATCAGCATGGACGCATATCCCCTGGAATGGTGGTTGATGCATGAAGGGACATATGAATATTCAGCACACCTTGCACGTAAATATCTTGCGACACCAGCTACAACAATGCCATGTGAACACCAGTTCTCACTTTCAGGTGACATTGTAAACAAGAAGCGGGCAGCATTATCTCCTGCAAATGTAAACAAACTTGTTTGTCTGAGGGACTGGCTAAACAAGAAGTAGGAAGAGGACTTGTAGGAAGTAGGAAGTTTTACATTGTTTTATTTTTGATTGCAGTTATTTTTGTACATCATTTGCAAGTTCAACTTTCATGACAAAGAAATTGTACTACAGTACTTGTATTACGTAAACTGAAAAATACTGTTTCTTTTGGTTTTTACAGTGTAAATATTTGTAATCAAAAATAAACATAAAGTGAGCACTGTACATTTTGTATTCTGTGTTGTAATTGAAATCAATATATTTGAAAATGTAGAAAACATCCAAAAATGTAAATAAATAGTATTCTATTATTGCTTAACAGCACGATTAACCATGATTAATTTTTTTAATGACTTGACAGCCCTAAGTAAAATATAAACTTTGTTAGTGAACAAAAATAGGAAGGACTTGGGAGCTAGGACTTGGGAGTCATCCAGGTTTCTACCAATTCTCTTCTCTTCCATATCTGTAAGGGAAAGCAACACTTTGGAACTTCCTTTTAAGAGAAATTAGGGGGTAACAGCCTCATGAGAGCCCTAGGAAGCCAGGACTTCTGGGGATGCCAAGCTGTCCAGAAGCTAGCCGTAGCCTGTGAGGCTGCATGGCAGAATTTATGTAAATGGGATCTGTGCAGATGATCCCCTGGCTCCTATGGATCCCCTAAGATGTGCACAGATCTGGGATGATTTGTGAGTAAAAAGAAAAGGAGTACTTGTGGCACCTTAGAGACTAACCAATTTATTTGAGCATAAGCTAAAGGAATGGATTCTCCAATTTTTTCCACAGGGGTATGCCACTCCTCACAATGAAAAAGTGAACAGAAAACTTCACAAATTGAAACTCATAGAAAGTTATTCCTAAACATTTAGGGGACAATGAATCCACAACTGAAAAAGCCCTGAAATTAGATACACCTTTTGACCATCCGTCAGGCATTATCTTCACTGGAATTTTAGCCACCAAAATAGCTGCACTGGGGCAAATACCTAGTGTGGACACAATTTACACCAGTTTTTGCAAATCCAAACTCTGAATTGTAGTTCCATTGGTGGCTAAAATTCCAGTGTAGTCAAGACTTCAGAAATACTGTGTGGGCTGGGAGTGCTTCCTTCAACGGACAAGGAGCTATAATGCTTTACTTCCTCCAATGGACAAGGAGCTATAATGCTTTAAGAGCTGAATGGATGTGGGGCAGAGACAAGGGCAGTGGAGGGGGTGGGGGGGAGAGGGCAGGAGGCAGGTTCTATTGGCTGCCAGTTCAGTTACCAGATTACAATACCAAAGTGAACATCTCACAAAGAATTGCCAAAGCATCATTACCCAGTAGAGAGTAAAATATTCTATTCTGCCCATTTGTACATTTTTCCTGCACAAAACAATAATTTTTTTAAAGGAGAAATTGGAATTTGCCATCTTATCCATTAGTAAATTTGAATTATGATGAATTTTCTTCATTTCCCAATAACATAAAATATTTCTAAATTCCCATTTATATTTCCATATTTATGTTTATGTATACCAGGGTTCAAAGGTCACATTGTTTCTTAGCATCAAAGCTGGAGCTAGCTATACCACAGCAGTCCTGTGATGATTTTTCATATTTATTTTATATATTCTTGTACCTTTTCCCCCAACACATAATTTGTGTAAAACTTGGATTTTGTATGAATGTCCTCTAATTTCTCCTGAGACTATAGCTTTTTGGTAAGAAGAGACCTGTCATAAATCCACTTGAACTTTATCTCCCTTAGGGAATATTGGAGTATTTTAGGTAACAAGATTAGATGTGCAAAGCTAAAAAAAAACAACCACTTTCGGCACTATAAGTGCTTTGCAGAAAATGCATCCTATGGGAGTTAAAACCCTACAAAAGCTTGTATATTTAAGGAAATATTCTGTGTATCCAAGGAAAGTGTTACAATTCAATTGAATATCAATTGTTGTACACAAAAGTAAATTTGTTTTGCTCCATCTCAACAAAAAATATCTAAAATAGTTAATTCATTAGCTGCTACTTTCTGAATTAATATATAGACTGAGGGGTAAATTCTGCCCTTTGTAAATGTGTGTAATCTAATTAGCATTAGTGAGATTTCCTGGGCTGAATTCATCACTTGGTTTCTGCCAGTACAAACTGACGGAACCTGGGCTGCAGGCTGCCAGTGGCAAACAAGCTGCCTGGAGTCGGACACAGCAGAATAAGCCGCCTGTAGCCCAAGCTCCACTGGGGGCATGGACCCAGCTAGCACAGCCCACAGAGTTACTAAAGTGTTAGCACTTACTAAGGATGCTTTTTGACTGATGAGAGAAAGTAAGGGCTGCTTTGAAAGAGAAGCAGGGTATGAAAAATGTTTCAGCTCCTTGTCTGAGCTACCTGATAGTTGATAGAGGGGAGAGTAGCTTGGTAGAGCACCTTGCAGAAATGCAGGATTCAAGATAGGAACAAAGGTACCTTGTCTATCCACCCTCTGCCAAAAATAGAGAATGAAAAATGCTGCAAGATTACCAAATTTAAAACAAACAAACAAACATGAAAAACAACCAAAGAGCCTCATCACATGCCTGCAGTCCTGATACAGGCAAAACTGACGTTGACTTCAGTGGGGATTCTGTGTGCATAGAGATTGCCGCGGTATCCTATAATCTCATTAAAATATTGGCAAGATTCTGATCTCAGTTACACTGATGAAATCCCAAAATCAGTGGACTTATTCTGTATTTATGGAATAATTGAGATTGGAAGCTAGCCCTGTAGTTAATTCTCCTGGAAAGACATTATTACATCGAGGAGTAAGTAAAGAAAAATATTTTACATCTTTAAATAAAAATTGTACTTCATGTAGTAAAATTATTTCTTTTTCAAAAGTATCGTCTCATGGCAGTTATAACATCCAGTCTTGAGAGAGACTACAACCGACCAAATGTCTGAGGCTAATCTGACCACCTCTGAGGCCTTTTCTACACTACGGGGGGAGAGCGATCTAAATTACGAAACTTCAGCTATGTGAATAACATGGCTGAAGTCAGCATACTTAGATCTACTTATTGCAGGGTCTACACTATTCTATGTCAGCGGGAGACACTCTCCTGTCGACTCCCCTTGCACTTCTCGTTCAAGTGGAGTACAGGAGTCGATGGGAGAGTGATCTGTGGTTGATCTAGTGGGTCTTCACTAGACCCGCTAAATAGACTGCTGATGCATCAATCCCCGTGCATCGATCCCCGTGCATCGATCCCCTGGTAAATGCAGACAAGCTCTGAGTCTTGCATCTTTAATAAACAAATCTCTTCCTTTCCTTTGATAATTATGGATTTTATATAAATAGAGGATATTCATTTCTTCCACTTTTCTGATGCTACCTGCTGAAACTCTGACTAACTGTTGTAATACGTTGATTCAGTAGAAACTATCCATGGGTTTCTCCACAGATTTGACAAAGATTGTTTCCACTGCTGACTGTGAGCTAATCATCAGTGACTTTTTGCCCTTTAACATTTTTTTGATGTTTAACTCAGAGCCAAAGCTCTGACAAAGCCAAATGTCAACTTCAACTTCTTATGCCATTTAATCAGAATTTTAAATTGGCTGTTACACTCATTTTTTGGTAATAGATGATTGTGTCCGCAAAGAATTGGGTGAAAGCCTAGCATCTGCAATCCACATTTAAACAAGTAGCCTGGTTTCCTTATCTCATTTAGTTTTCATGTCACTGATATCTCGTTATAGCTGTGTAGCACTTTAGTTGGCTAATTATTAGCCCTATTTTGAACTCAGTCAGGGAGAACCATAAATACTGGTATATAGCTCTTGGTCCTCCATATTTGTACGACACTGGGCAATAAAGTATTTTTATTAACTTACTGTGTTGTAAGTAGATGAAAGTAAATGCAATGATAATTTGCAGTAAGTTAATGGTAGATGATTATTTGTCAAGAAAAAAACATCTGAAATGTTCATCTTGTGCACAGAGAAGGTGGTTGGGACCATAGTGCATTACATATGGCTTTCTTAACCCAACACTAGACTCAGATGTTCAAAATCTGGCCCTGCTAAAGTTCATTCTGGCCCTGCTGAAGCAAAACTCTCCTGAACCTCAAAGGGAACAAGATTTAGCCCATATTGTCTAATTTGACTACAAAGAGCTCAGAGTTTCTCTCTCGGATGTATGGTACACATAATTAAAATTAAAGACTAAAATTGAACAGTGCTCCATATCAGAAGCCATTCTCAATCAAAGCGATATAAAATATATTGTAAATGTACCCAACGATTTTTCACCAAGGTGGAACTCTGAGTATTCCTGATGAGATTTGGGAACCTCATAGAAAAATAGGGCGTCTTGGGACCACACAGCATCTGCTCACAGTACTTGAGCTTTTGTAGTGGAGGTTATAAGGGTGCATGCAGTCTAATGTGCATCAGGGAAGACCATTCCCAGACTGGTGTTTAGAATTACATGTCTTTTATGTCTTGGGCTCAAAAAGACAAGCACAGTGGGAGGTACAGAAGCTTGGCACCTTTTGAAATCAGGCAGTTTAGCAATACAGGAGCCTAACTTTAGGTGCCTAGGTTTGTAAATTTTGGCCAAGACCTTCAGGGAAGTCACCAAGGTTTTTGTAGCCTTTGAGGGAGTGCCCTTTCCACTCAGTGCCTGTCAAATGGATTAGGCTGGACACTGAGGCTTTAAGCTAGGGTGAGCATTAAGCCTCCCTCCACATGAATGGCCTGCATCTAATGCAGGAGTTGTCAGACTTTATTGCACCGTGACCCCCCCTTCTTGTTGGAGGGAGAGAGGTCTGCAGCCTGAGCCCCATTGCCTCAGATGGAGGTGGAGCTCAGGCTTCAGCTTCAGCCCTGGGTACCAGCAGGTCTAATGCTGACCCTGGTGACCCCATTAAAATGGGGTTGCGACCCACTTAGGGGTTCTGACCTAAGTTCCCCATAAGCTGAGTGTCCATGCAGCCGCCTATTTAGTACCACACAGGTGCTCAGGGAACCTGCCTGGGGACCTGCCATGGCCGGGGAGAGCGCCCCTCCCCCAGCTCTAACCTAGCTCGGCCCTCAACCTGCAATGCCCGGGGTGGCCCCCTGCCCCCAACTATGCCGCGGCGCAGATCCAGACCCAGGCAGCTCGGCCCGGCCCCGGAGCCGGCCATGGCAGCCCAGAGTGGCATGGCCCGGCGCGGCCCGGACCCAGCCATGGTAGGGGCGGCCTGGCCCGGAGCCAAACATGGCCAGGTTGGCCCGAACCCAGGGCGCCCAACCTGGCTCCAGCTGTGGCAGCCTGGCCCCAGCCAACACAGCGTGTCGCAGCCCAGACCCGGCCAGGGCAGCTTGGCCCAAACCCGGGCAGCCGTGCCCGGACCCAGGAATGGCCAGGGCACCTCTTCTCGAACCCAACTCCAGTCCCGGAGCTTCCGCAGCCGGGGGAGAGGCGCCTATCCACCCCAGCCCAGGTGCTGCTGCTGGGAGAGAGAGCTGGGGGGAGTCCTCTCTTCCTGCCATAGCTCCGGAGCACCTTCTCCACCCCAAACCCCTCATCCCCAGCCCCACCTCAGTGCCTGCACCCCCAGCCAGAGCCCTCCCCCACACACCATGGCCCTACCCTTGCCCCAGCCCCTCATCTCTGGCCCCACCCCAGAGCCCACACCCCCAGCCGGAGCCCTCACACTCCTGCACCGCAACCCTATGCCCCAGCCTTGAGCCCCCTCCCACACTCTGAACCCCTCATCCCCACCACATGAATTTTGTTATGTGCACCAATATGGAGGTGATGTGTCAAATAATCATCTACCATTAACTTGCACACATTGGTGCACATAACAAAATTCATTCCACACATGGGTGGGAAAAATTAGAGGGAACACTGGTCCCAACCCACAGTTTGAGAACCGCTGCTCTAATGTTTCCATCATAGAAATTTACAGGGCAGCTACCAGGAACTCTCTATACCGCTGTACACAGCACAACTTTCTCAACTGGGAGTAGGGGTCTGATATTCAATTTCGGAGGTCAGTTCTGCAATCCTTTAATGAAAACTCCTCAACCTATGTTTCTGAGAGTCTGTTTTTCCCAGGTGAGGATATGCAGAGGCTATCTCAAAGAAGAAAGATAGGTTACTTGCCTGTGGTTCTTTGAGAGTGTCTCCTCTGCATATTCAGTCCTGCCCACCTTCCACTCTTCTCCAAAGTTCTACTGTTATACAGCTATGCTGTGTGTGGAGTGACTGAAATGGTTGAGGATTGTACAGCCCATTAAAATTGTGGCTCTGATTATTCAGTCCCATAAAGAGGCACTTGTGCTGTCCTAACAGTCAGTGGTTTTCTAGAAAGTTTCTGAAGTTCAGTGGCACTGGAGAACCACATTCTGTAAGTGTGAATATGCAGGGACGGTACGCCCAAAGAACCGTAGTAACTGGTAAGTAAACATTCTTTGTCTCCTGTGGATTTACCAGAGAATTTCAAACAAAGTTTTGTGAATTCCTCATCTTTTACGGACACTGAATTCACCAAACATTTTCCATGACAAAAGATATTGAGTAGGATTCTATTTTGTGGGACTGAATTAATTTTAGAAAAATTTAGGGGGAAAAAATCATGTTGGTGAAATCAGTATATTGGCTTGACATTGTCAGTTGCATACATTATTTGGTGTTCATCCAGCTCTGTGGTAAACTAATGCTACAAAATTTTACTAATTCTTAAATTTGTGTGTGTTGATACTTTAATAATATACATTCCTACCAGAATAGAAGGAATAAAATTAAAATACATTAATACACAATTTACAGCATACATTTAAAAAATTCATTACATTCAGGAACCTCAAAAGGCAAGATCGAGCCCAGAGTCATTGAATCAAAAGACTTTTCTGTATCTGTTGTATTTATAATGCTAAAATAGATTTCCCCAAATGGAGTATGTTAAAGAGAATATTGCTTCTAATCTCAAAATTTTTCTCTGAACATTTGTTTGTTTCAGAGATGGAATTCTGTGAAAATCCACACATCGTGTGCTCTGGCTACCAGACGGACTTGCATGGTGTATCTCAACGTGGTTACCCATTGGAGATGGGTTCAGATGTGGATACTGAGACTGAAGGTGGTGCTTCACCAGATCATACTCTGAGGATGTGGATGACGGGGATGAAATCAGAACACAGTTCCTGTTTGTCAAGCCGGGCAAACTCACCTTTGTCACTCACTGACACTGACCATGAAAGGAAGTCTGATGGAGAGAATGGTAATAAAGCAATCGTATAGTATACTAAAATATAAAGAGCAACTTATTTGAACCTTTTCTTTTCTTGTTTATTTTTCTTCTCTTTCTATAGATACTCATTCTATAGACAAATCAAAAGGCTTAAATTATGTTTATGTTATGTTCATAGTATATACTGAAAATATGAAAGTGAGAAGATGTTTTGGGTTAATTTGTATATTTCCTTTTAACAGTGGAAGCAATGTTAGCTTCCCCTTTGCATAGATTAGGAACATAGGGACTGATCTGAAACCCATTGACATTAACTTTAGTGGTCTTTGGATCAGGCCCTTAATCCTGTAAATGCAGTTGTAGTGGATGTACTTCAAGTAGGAGCTCATTCTGCAAACACTGGCTTCTGGTCATAGTACTTCAGACTGACTAGTTCCAGTTGACTCCAGTTGACTACTAACCTCAGTTAAAAGTGCTATGCCCAATATTAAGTGTTTTCAAGATCAGACTCTTTTTTGTACACTGTACAATAATCTCCTGTGGAGGTGGGATAAACCCTTTACTTCAGACTCCTGTCATACTGGGCAAAATGCTAAAAAAACATACTGTGGGCACAGCCCTGCTTTTTCTGCCAAAAGGATTGGATAGGTCTCTTTCATCACTCGTGTCTGTGATCCTTGTGGTATGTAAGGCTTTATCACTATTGTTGAAAAAGTTTGTGTTCTCTTCCAGGCTTTATGCTTATGTAGTATTTGAATGTTCCCAGAAGGTAGAATTTTTTTTAAAAAGTTAGTAAGAAAATCAAAGCATTATTCACCTCATTGTAGCAAGCAACAAATAGAAATATTTTCTAATAATTTCCCCACTGAGTATTTCAGAAAATAGGTAAATAAATATTATCACATATTTCCACTAAGTATGAGTAGGCCTATCCCATGTTCTAGTTTTGTATTTATACATGTATGCTACAGTATAGAAATTGTGAACGAATTCATATTAAAGAGATACACCCACACACCTATTTTACTGGCTAGGAAAATATCAGAAGGGGGCAATGAAAATAACTGATACCATTGTAGTATTCAGAGTAGTGCTGTTTTAGTAGAGATACAGTGGTCCTGTGATTAATGTCGATTTTGTAGATGTAGTATATCTTTTGACGGTACTCGAGTTCAGATCATATGTAAAGTTGATAGTGTAATTATAATTAGTCCTGTGGGTGATCATTATACAATTCCCCTTGTACACCAGTGAAAATGTCCCATATATCTTCAAAGTTACAGGAGCATGACTTCCCTCATGTGCTTTATCCATCTGAGGATTAAGTCTTCTGTGCCAATGTTCTTTGTTATTTTGCTAGCATCTAAGTCATGTGAGTGCTGCCACTTACTTGTATGGAGAGCAAGTGTTGCCTTCTTTCATCTGTCACCTGAATTCTGCCTGTTGGATATGGACCTCCTTCCTTCCACTCACAATACTTTTTAGGCATTCTGGTTCTTAAATAAGGATTAGCAGGCTTGAATATGGCCTGCCCAGGGATTGTCTGCCTGCTCAGTAGTGGAATGTTTAAAGGGAATGCTGATTGCAAAGGGAGCACACTTACTTGTATTATGGAGATAAGGGGATCTTTCCAGCCCACTATTTTAAGGTTTTTGGAGTTGACACCTTGAGATGTGGTTGGCTGTTTGGCAAAGATGTCAAATTTTGCTTGCAACACTTTTTTATGGCTGGGTCATTGTGATAGTCAGCTGGTCATAGTGTTACACTAAATGTCATATTTGGGGTCATTAACAAATTTCCTCTGACAGCAGATTGTGTAGTTGTAGATGGAGGGGGACGCTGGTATTACTTTACTCCCTATGCATTGAAAGAGTCAGGGACTGCATGATATTGGGGGAAGGAGGCCTAGTTATAGGGTTTTGAGGATGGAGTAACTTTTTGTAGATTCATAGATTTTTAAAGCTAGAAGGGGCTATTAGGAATATTTAGTCTTACCTCCTGCATAGTCCAGGCCATAGCATTTCACTCAGTGATTGCTGCATTAAGCCCATAACTCCTAGTCCTCCATAAATCTTTTGTCACTACTTTTTAATCAAGGTGCCTGTTTTAGGTTACATTCTCAGCCATGGGTCCCAAATCCTCTCCTCTGATTGGGAATAGGAGGTTGAGGGAAAATTGAGGTGTTGCACTGCTGTTGGGAAGGGCACTGGAACTAAGAATACTGGTAAGAGGCATTATCTGTCTGAACTCCCAGTTCTCACTCTGGGGAATCGACAGGGTTGGGGTTGATATCATAGGCTTCATTGTACTTCTCTGCTTATGGATGGGACACGGCAATACTTATAGGTTTGTAAAAAGCATATGGATAAACTCTGAGACTACAGGGATTTAGGCCACTACTGGTGAGTTAATAGTTTTCATTCACAGGTTAAGTTTATAAATAAATTCATGGTCAGAGGACTTGAAGCAAGAGATGTGCATGTGCGTGTGCACAAGGTTGACTTGCATACAGTGTAAAAAAAAAAAGCACTCTCTGAACACTGTTCTTTTCAAGTCTTAAATAATTGTAGTAATAAAGAACGAACCTAAGTGAATTGCCCAGCCCTTTACACTTAGGACTCTCTTCATGAACCAGATGTGCTAAGTTTATCCTTGAATGTCATGTGATGTGCACAGAGACCAGTATTTTCTCAATTACTGTGAAAATAGACTTCTTCACCATCAGCAAATTTCTTACTAGGCCACCTCAGTGAACGTTTGTGGTATGAAATTGGGTGACTGCATTATTAGGTTGAAAGGGGGAAAATTATGTTGTGAAATATTGTTTCTTCTTCCCCAAAGCCTGTCTTACCTGACCTGTAAAGTGAGACCTGGAGAAGAAGAGACCTACAGAAATCCTGGGTTCAGAGGGTTTGTCCAAATGGTCTATGAAAATGGCTTCTTGCAACTAGAATAAAATTAAGGGAAAATGGCTTTTCTATTAGTTCCATAATTTAGTTTCTTAAAACTTATATTCATTACTTGTAGTATGAAAAAGTCTCATTTTCCTTTCCTTTAGTCTCCAAAAGTGTAGTATCGTAACAACAGATAGATAACCACATTTAAATGGCAGCATTAGAAGGATCCAAAGATGTGGACTGTGGTAGAATGCTTCTTTTACGTTGATCTCAAGCAAATCCACTCTTGCATGCTACACACTACTGAATGGTATTTTCAGTGGGCCAGATCTTGAAGTGCTTTCTCAGTTTTCATTCAAGCAAAACTCTCATTAATGCCAGTGTGAGTTTTTCCCTGGCTGAGGGCTGAATAAATTAAGAATAAGGACTTCAGAAGACCATATATTAAATTATATGTGTATAGTAAAAAAGTGATCTAAACAGCTTGGACAGTTCTTATCTATTTGGGATGGTTAAATACATTTTTCTTATCCCGCGCCCACATGCGAGTATTGTATAGTTAATTTGTTCTTGTGGATAAATACCTTTCATTCTGTACAAGAAGTCATCCAACCACATGAAGAATATGGGTCAAAATGTATCCTAGTTACACCTGAAAAAAGAAAAGGAGTACTTGTGGCACCTTAGAGACTAACAAACTTATTTGAGCATAAGCTTTCGTGAGCTACAGCTCACTTCATCAGATGAGTTACCCTGGAGACTTCTGGGTGTAACTGAGAGTAAAATTGGCCCTACATATGTAAAAATAATGATCACACTGCACATTGAGTGAGGTGCAGGGGGCCACTTTTAAGATTGTGAGAGGAAGGTGTGTACCTCTTTAAGGGGTTAGAAAGACATGGGGTGACCTATATGGCAGTGCAAAGCAGGCTAGCATGTGGATGTTGACCCATCCGTCCCCTTCTTTCAGCTGACCGGAAGAGAGGGGGCACTATATAGGTCCCTGCTGGGAGGGAAAAGCCATCTTTTACCTGGGACTGGTGGAGCGACTCCCACCCATAGAAGTGGTGAAATACTAGGTTGTCAGGATCCTCTGTGGGAGTTGCACTACTTGCTCCTTTTTTGGGGGGCTGGGATGGAATTTCTCCCTCACCACCAGATTGGCCAAGGCAAAATGGGGGGGTTGCCTTCCCCAGGCAGATTTAGGGGGTGCTTAATTGGAGCAAACATGGAACGGGAGTTAGAGTCCAGTGTAGGTACTCTGTAGGGATGGGATACAGTGATCAGATAAAATGGATTGGTGAAAGATTCAAAGGAGGCATTTGTTAAAGGAGCGGAAACATGGGGAGTTCGGAACTGCTTTGACTGGCGCAAGGGGACCCCTCCCTTTATAGCCTTCCCCCTCCCTTCATTTCAGTGGGGAGTCAGGTCTCATCAGCGGGTTAGCTGGAGTCCAGGATGGGTAAGGGGGAGAGCTGATGAAAGCCTCTGGATAAATATGAAAATGATCATGGAATTACTTGCACTCTTCACTTTTGTCTGCCGGGTGCTCCCAAACAAGAATAAAGCTGGGGCCTAATCAAATCACATCCAGTTTCTCCGGACCTTCTTCAAGCATAGCTGGGCAAAGATATGATCACAAGAGAGTCTTAATTTTTTTGTCTCTAGATTACAGTATTTTGACAGACAATATTTAACTTGGCTACCTGGGTGACATGATTCTGAGTTAACACCGCATCTTTTGCTTTCTATTCTGAAAATAATCTAATATGGGGAAAGAGTTAAGATATCTGGTTATATTAAAATGCTTACTATGTTTACATGGTGTACTTAAATCCAACTGAACAACATAGCCTGCACATTTAATTGGATACTTTAAGAATACTAGATCCATATTTAACATCTTTAGGGAATATTAAGTCTTGAATGTAACAATTTTAATATCCCTGGTTTGTACTATTTATAGTTACTAATTTCTTACTCAGAGTAGCTGGTGGAAGATGTATGCTTTCTCTTGAATTTCTTTATGAACCTAATCATCATTCTTTATTATGTACTGAGTAATTCCATTTGATAGTTTACTAGATAACTTATTTTCCTATCAGACACCCCAACTCTGTCATAATCATTACTTAAACACACTCTTGTTTAGGGAGCATTGAACAAATTGTTTGAGTACAAATATTCTGATTTAAATTAGTTGTTCTTAGTGTTAATGACAATTAATAATAGCCTGTTAGTGCACAAACTGCCTTCAGCTGTGCCTGAGGCTAAGCAAAATATATATTAACTACTAGTAATGAATGACCAATTTCTTGGGAATTGTTGCTTAACTCAGCAATGCTATAAATAGCCTGTTATACATGTACACTCTTACTGTATAATGTGTGACGGTAGACCTGCAGCAGAAAAGTTACACAATGACATCCTTAACTGTATTTATAAAAATAGAGTAAATTTTATTGCATTGAAAAGGTCAGCAATTACCCTCAACCCATTAAAATCATATTTTCTATTACATCGTATCATAATATAATTTTAATTGGCTTCAATAGTTAAATCTATCAGCATACTATTCTTAGTAATTTATGTAAAAAAAAATCCTATGTACCTGTATGTTTGTAACAAAATTACAATATCTCATAGTTAGAGAGTGATAATAATGTTTATTTTTGCTATTGAGAATGCTGTTAAAATGTATATACGTCTGTTGTGTACTTGATTTTTCAATTGCTGTACTCATCCAAGGAAGTACAGGATCTGGTCTTGTTTTGCATTGCTATTTCTGACTTACAGCTCTTGAGATTTGGTTAGTGGATTTCTTTCATAACATAATTATCTTTACCTGAAAACACCAACAAAAAACAGAACAAACAAAAAACCCACTGAAGAAAATGGAAACACTGCCTTTCACTTTAATGGGCTTAGGATCAGGCACGATGTGCGGTCATAAGTGTTTTAATAATATTAACAATACCTAGCAAAGCATTATTATCCTACTTTGACACATGGGGTAAATGAAGCACAGATAGGATAAGTGATTTGTACAAGGTCACACACTGAATCTGTGGCAATATTAGGGTCTCCATCTCCTAGCCCTGCTCTATCAATCTGATTTAACATGCACCAGTGTAAATCAGACATAACTCCATTAAAGTTAATGTACACCACTTTAGGTGAGATCAGAATTTGCTTTCAGTGTTGTAACCTAAACACTGTTGTCTCCCTACTATAAAGCCTTACTGTATTTAGGTTACAGATAAAATTTGGGTTTAATTGTGTGAAAAAATGTTGAATTAATAATTTTATAATCTATATAAATTTATTCATTTAACACATTTAAATGGGAGCAGTGACCTAGTGCATAGAGCACTGGACTGGGTCTCGAGGGACCTGGGTTCTATTTCCTGCTCAGCCACTGGCCTGCTTGATATGCCCATCTGTAAAATAGGGATAATGATGTTCATCTAATTTATAAAGCACTTTAAGATCTACTGTTGAAAAGTGCAGCAGCAGTCAGTTTCCAATTTCATTTACACTGGATGTCAGTCGATTTACTTTGAATTTAGTAAGATTAGAATACCACTCTCAGGAAGAAGTAGAAAGTTTCACATTTTAATGCAAGATGATGAGAGTATTGGAATTAATTCTGATATTATTTACTGTTCTTTTGGAAACAAACAAAATCATCAGACTCATCTCTCCATTCTCCCCTGCGTTCAAATACCCCATCTTCGCACAGGAAATGATTACCAACAACTACATCATAATAACAGTACATTTCCTGAACAGTTTATCATATGAATCATTAGGCAAGATTTTTGTTTAAACTTCCTGTTGCTAAATATGGAGTCAGCCAGTGCTTAATTTATGTCAGGGCTGAATCCTGGCACCTAGACTTGGCCGTTCATGTCCCTGGCATCTCTGGGCTTGCTGTGTCAGTTCTGAAAGTTAAAAAAACTGCTTGAGCCCAAGCACCTCTTTCATTACAAATTAAACACTGGGTCAGCCCCTTAACTTCAGTGTTATTCCTCTGGATTTCACTAGTCCAACTGAGATAAGAACTTGGCCCACCAATTTTCAGGTCAAATAATGCAGCTAAATCTCGGCAAACTGCCTTGACAATGTAAGGGGTAAAGATCCAACTTAATCCCACACCAACCAGGTAATTTAAAATTTAATGTTACTCTGTCCATTTCTAATCTGCATTATTGTGTCATGATATTGTAGCATAGATTGTGTATAAAATCATGGATGTGCACTATCAGACACGAACTCCAGACACTCATAAGAGATAGTCAAACCACTTGAGTTGTGCATAGTCTGCAAAGCCTTATGGCTGAATCTCCTGAATCTTGTGGAGTTTATCTAGGCCCTTAAAACCTGATCTTCCCTTAGATCAGTGGTTCTTAAAGCCGGTCCGCCGCTTGTTCAGGGAAATCCCCAGTGGGCAGGACCGGTTTGTTTACCTGCTGCGTCCGCAGGTTCAGCCGATCGCAGCTCCCACTGGCCGCGGTTTGCAGCTCTAGGCCAATGGGGGCTGCAGGAAGGGCAGCCAGCACATCCCTTGGCCCGCGCCACCTCCCGCAGCCCCCATTGTCCTGGAGCCGTGATCGGCCGAACCTGCGGACGCAGCAGGTAAACAAACTGGTTCAGCCCACCAGGGGCTTTCCCTGAACAAGTGGTGGACTGGCTTTGAGAACCACTGCCTTAGATAATTTGGAACATGAGGCCATTAATGTTGTTTATATACATGGATTTTCAGTTGCTGTTGGATTGCTTTTTGGATTTATTTATTTTTTTTACATTTGCATCATTTTGTTTTTAACAATAGTACAACTTATATTGCATACTTTATCTACAATTGATACAGCTCCAAAGAATGTACACAAGGCCCTGCAATGACATGGTAATGACATTGCCAGGAATATTAGAGTATAACTTGACATTGTAACGGCTCTGTAGGAGACTCTAAGACACTGCAGTGGACTTTGTAAGGGCTCCTGTGGAAATGTTACTATTTCAACGGAAGCATGGCATTTGAATTGCTTTGGCTGTGCATGAGACACATCTGTTGATGTAACATTGATTCAGTTGTAATGTCTTGAGAGCATTGAATCTGTTGCTGACATTTCAAACATTTATGAAACATAGTTATTATTCATGGCCAGTTATTTTTCAATATTATGGGCCAAATTCTGTCCTTTAAATGCACGCATTTGTTACTTTGACTTCACTGGGAGCTGAATCAATGTATCAATGTAAGCTGGCCCTATGTATTGTTTTTATTCTTATAGTTGAATTGTAATATTTTAAAATCAGTAAATAGTGTTTTTAAACTTTACTGTTCACAATGTTTATTTCTACAGCAGCAGACACTACACTGAGGGCAAAATGCTGGCAATATTTAATGCTCTACACTACATCTCATTGAAACAATGTTTGGAACTGGGGAAAATATTTGTGGTGTTCTATAGTCCGTGACCTTTGCCTACAGCATGGCAAATGCAGCAGTATATTTACACAAGATTGTGATATTTTTAGCCTTACAATTTTGTTTTCCTTCATTGCAAAGTTGAGGGGTGGAAGGAGAGAGAGAACTTGAAGAGAACAGCCAGGTTTAATTGTTATACCAGAGCGGGCTAAACTGGACAATAGAGCTAAAAAAAAAATCACACTGACAAATATGCTTCCCTCCTCTGTGCTCCGTGGGGGTGGGGATAATGCACATGGGTAAGGGTTGGTGAGGAAAGAAAAGATAGCTACATGGGCTATTATTCCTCTTTCTGCTTAGCCTTCTGTGTTTTGTGGATGGAAGAGAATGAACAGGAAAATATGTTTCCACAAAGTCAATACAAATGATGTTGCTGTGTTTATACCCACTCTTGGGAGCATAATTTACAGGTACCTTCACTGGAAAACCCTCCATAGTGATGGGTCTAAATATTTTTTTCATATGTTTTTCATAAATCTTTGGTGTCATATTATAAGGATAACAGTGGGACAAATCCAGCCATTAGATACGCAGGTGCAGTTTCACTCAAACCAATGGTCACCTCTATACCAGCATGCTTTATTGGTAAAACTATATTTATGAATAATTATAGTAGACACAAAATAGTTTTCTCTTTTCTCTCAGTTAAACTTTACATTTTAAAATTATAAACGAGACTAGAATCTATTTTATGGAGAAACTTTTGTGATAGCTTATTTATATTTCCCCTTGCCATAAATCATTGATTCTACTTTAATATTTGCAGTTTCTTTATAGACTTCCTTTGGAATATAAATAATTAATCAAATTAAAAAAAACTGGTAGAAATTGAAATTATCCATCTTGTAGATATTGGTGTGGAACTTTATTGTTTAGGTGACTTCATATAGTTAACAATCAAGATTTCCTTAATATGGAGGACATGTTATTTTCAGTTAATCTGAAAACTCTGCATTTGAAAAGCAGTTTCTCTGTGTGATGTTGCACTCCATAATGTTTTATGGAAATGTGCATATAAGGGTGAATATGATGGAACTGAAATATGCTTTAGGCAAAAGGTCTCTTGTAAGGTATCATTACAAAGCTTTTAATCTACTGAGTGTGTTCATCCAATTTGTATGCATGTATCATTCTTGTATCTGAAACTAGGAATATGAAGTATAACCCTGAGGTCCTATAGTAATTATTCAAAGTCTGGGCCATTAATGGTGGTTCGGAAGCTTGATGGCTTCCATTGACTTGGACAATTGGTTGTAAATGGTCTGTTTACTTGCAAACCTTCTTGGGTGCGTGCAGGCCAGCCCTGGAAGAAAGGAGGCTGGGGTCTCACAGGACATATGACCATTTCACCTGATACTGGAATCCACCTTAAACCTGGTGCTTTTCTTTTTAGAAGGAGGGGTGGGGACTCAGAGATACAAAAGATTCCCGCCTTGTGCCAAAGCTATAAAAGGGGGTGGAACAGAACAAAGGGGGCTTCCAGTTATGTGAAAACTGCTAGTTAACACCTAAGATGTCTGCTGGAACTAACAAGGACTATACCAGGGAAAGGATTGGGCCCATACTAAGAAGGAGTCTAGTCTGTGAAAGAAGCTTATTGGCATATCTCTGAGGGTGAAATATTATTTGTAATCAGTTTCTTAATGTATTCAGCTTAGACTTGCGTGTTTTTGCTTTATTTTGCTTGGTGTCTTATGTTGTTCTGTCTGTCGTTACTTGAAACCACTTGAATCCTACTTTTTACACTTAATAAAATCACTTTTGTTTATTAATTAACCCAGAGTAAGTGATTAATATCTGGGGGAGCAAACAGCTGTGCATATCTCTCTGTCAGTGTTATAGAGGGTGGACAATTTATGAGTTTACCCTGTACAAGCTTTATACAGAGGAAAACAGATTTATTTGGGGTTTGGATCCCATTGGGAACTGGGTATCTGGTGTGTTGGAGATAGGTGACCTGCTAAGCAGTTTTTGATTAAAGTCTGCAGCTTTGGGGGCATGGACAAGACCTGAGTCTGTGTTGCAGCAGGCTAGCATGTCTGGCTCAATAAGGCAGGGTTCTGGAGTCCCATGCTGGCCGGGAAAACAGGCTCAGAGGTAATTCCATCACATTAGGTGACCATCCCAAGAAGGTCTCTGTGACTGAACCCGTCACACGCTGTTTGCAGAATACTGTGATGTTCTGGAGCATTGATATCTAGTAGGCAAGTGGTTTTACATTTCATAGTGGCTTGCCAGCATTAGCAGTTGTTGAAACAAACCCCACAGATGTGAAACTTTCATGCAATACATACTGTTTTCTGTCAACTAACAATTTTGGCACTATACACATTGTGTTTAAGGGCTCTATCCTACTCCTGTTCAAATAAATGGAGAAGATTTGACCCTAAGTGAACAAATTTTGGTGTACAAAATGGTGTGTTAATGGATGGTATCCATTATTTTCTGGTTCATCCAGAACTCAAAATTCTTCACTATTATTTTTCACTTCTATAATTCTCCACAACTCCAAAGTACCTGGTGTATTTTGGCCCTGTCACTTCATTCCTTTTTGACTTTGTACTTCAATACAATATCCTTTTTTGTCTGTCTTAGTAATATTTTCAGGACTTTAGATAATAATTGTGAAACAATTGATTTAATTAAATAACATGAAAAAATAGTTCAAAAGCACTTTGAAGGGATACTTAGGCCCCAGACCTGCATAGACAGTTATGCATGTCCTTGATATTAAAATCTAAGGTATGGTGGGCATCTTTCCTATCCTTGATTTAGAAAGGATGCACTGTAAATATCTCTAGAAGCGTATGGAGTTAATACGAAAGCATGTGAAGGGGTTGCAGGAAAAAGAGGGAACTTATAAAAATATAGCATATTTTATCATGTAAATTCAAGAAGTAAATTTATCATCTACCTGAGATAGTATAACAATTTTTCTTCCATTGCTTAACATTTTCCTACATCAAACTGTCACTTTGTAATGTTAACAAACTTAAATCACTGTAAAGATTTTCAAAAATCTTTCTATTTTATTTCTGAGTTCTAAGCATCTTCCTAGGGTTAGAATCACAGTCTTGCTAAATTGATCTGATGGTTGGAAGCTGTTTTTCATCATGTTACAAGATGGTCTTCTGAAAACTGTAAGTAAAGCACTTTTTGTCCAAATCAAGGCTTGCCAGAAAAGTTGTTAACTTTGATTAACTAAAGATATTACCTAAGGCCACCGGAATGAGTAATTTGATCTTGTTTTACTGGTTCTTTGTACCCTTGACCTGAGACTTTAAATAAAAGAAATATCTAGGGATTGTTTTCAACAAGTTGCTTTTCAGTTGCTTCAAATTGAATTAGTGTAAGTAAAATAGAAAGAAGGGATCTAGCAAATCAATACTGCAATGGTAGTAAACTGGAAAATACTAACAAATTATCCTTTTAAGATTTAGCAAGATTTAATCTAAACATCATTTTCTCTTGACCGTATGAGAGCTCCTACGGTAATTTAATACATAGTCCTAATATGATGAGAAATTATTGCTCTTTCCTGGTCCTTTTTACCTGTTTAATTCACTATGTGCACAATATAACAAGTATCAGAGGGGTAGCCATATTAGTCTGTATCCACAAAAACAACGAGGAGTGTGGTGGCACTTTAAAGACTAACTGATTTATTTGGGCATAAGCTTTCATGGGTAAAAAACCACTTCTTCAGATGCATGGAGTGAATATTACAGATACAAGCATAAATATACTGGCACATCAAGAGAAGGAAGTTACTTTACAAGTGGAGAACCAGTGATGATTAGGCCAATTCAGTCAGGGTGGATGTGGTCCACTCCCAATAATTGATGAGGAGGTGTCAATACCAAGAGAAGGGAAATTGCTTTTGTAGTGAGCCAGCCACTCCCAGTCCCCATTAATTAATGGTGTTAAGTCTGCAAATGAATTGTAGCTCTGCAGTTTCTCTTTGAAGTCTGTTTTTGAAGTTTTTTTTGTTGCAGGGTGGCTACTTTTCAATCTGTTATTGAATGTCCAGGGAGATTCTCCTACTGGCTTTTCTGTGTTACCCTTCCTGATGTCCAGGCTGGACACAAATCAGATATATGTCCAGAAAGGTGCCAACTCCTAGAGAGGCTTGTCTCTGCGAGTTCAAACTGGATTTTCCAGAGACCAACAAACAAAGAAGGGGGTTTGGGATAAATAGCCTGAGTTTAAAGTGCCTCAGAGTAATCTTTCTGATCCAGCAAACGGACAGGACCTTCTGTCCAAGAGAAGGGTTCCAATCCTTAGGAAAGGGTTGGAAGGACTGACACTGACCAGAGCCCCTGTTGGAGATGGGGTGGGAGGTTGATCTCTGATAAGCTTATTAGCATGTGGCTAGGTTCTTTTATCATTCTTAATATGTTTTTCTTTAATGCTTTATTACCTTTAGAATAGATGTGCTTGTTTGGAATGAGTTGAGTGGCCACTTAAAACTGTATGCAATTACAACCATTCATAGCTTTTGAAGAGAAAGCAAAGTGCAGACGCTGGCCTTTTAGACACTCTGACTTGCTGGGGATTACAGAGTACACAGGGAACTGTGCAGCCTGGAAAAACCCAGGTTAGGAAGGAGAGACACATTAGTCTCTGCCCAAGAGAGATGACGGCTGGGACCACAGAGAATAAAGTTGGAGTTGGCCTGAACTGTGACAAACATGGTTCAATATTTGTTAATCTTTTGTTTCAAATTGCAATAGTGAATATTCTGAAGATCACCACAAATGCAAATTATTTAGAATAATCAATATTACCAGATGACAGAACATTGTAAAACTGGAAATATTTGCACCTGTAAATAGGTTTAGTTGGAGAGTTTAAATGAAACAGGCATGTTGGAATAATATGTAACTGACAGATTCTTTTACCTGTAACCTTGATAATTTACTAACAGTGAAAGAGAAATAAAAATAAAAACCCTCCACATTTTTTTTTGCCATAGACAATAGAGCTGTGATCAGAGGCCATGTCTGAAATCATACTAGCTTAAATTAAAACTAGCAAAACACATTGAATGATGTACAAATGAATGCACTTTGTTTCATCTTGCTTACATATACCTTATCTTCTGAAATAAAACGAAATGTTTCATATATAAATTTTGTCACCTTTAATAGCTTTTATATGCCTCTCTATATTTAAATCCAATTTCATCTTTTGTAACAAAATCTTAAGAGATATCACCTATAAATACCTAGGAGCACTGCATACTTCCTGCAGGCTGCTTCCTTTCTCTTAACAGATGTTTTGAGTAATATTTAAATTAGATTCACATTTCATGTTTATATTTGTCCTAATTATGTTGAATACTTACCTTCTTTATCTGAAGTTTCTCCCTCAGCTGCCATATAATGAAGATTTCATGTAATGACTTCAGATTACACAGCTAACTTTTGACGTAGAATACTACGTTGGCATCTGTCCATAATATATTCATCCCAAGGTGCATTGGTGATGTATTTAGGGAGTAATCCTACAGGCTGCAAAGCAGCCACAAAAGCCCCAAATCAGTGAAATAACTGTGTTTCTACTCTCTGGAAAGCTAGGCAGCAACGAAAAAGGCAAAGGGACTCTACAAATTCCTCTGCATCATAAAGCCAAATTTAATAGCAGCCTAATCCATGGGAGTGTGCAGGTGGAGCTGTGAATGGGCCAGTCATGGCCAGTAAATAGATCAACAAACTGCACAGATCCTGAAACCATACACCCTGCTCGCAGATTCCAAAAGGAATATGAAAAATCATGGAGATTAAGAAGAGCTAGGGGCACAATGAGCTGTATATAGTTAATTGTACCCATCCCTCACTCCCATAAATTTTGTGCATTATTTTTTTTTTTGTTTTCTGATAGTCACCATTAGCTTCTGAAGGTAAGGGCAGTATGACATATTGAAGTATTTTCAAGCTGATGAGAGAAAGGCAATGAACTATTTAAATTTAAATATTTAAAGTAGATCAAGTTTTCAGAACTAAATTCCAAAACAGTTTACATTTGTGGACCTTCATCTCCAAATACTAGAGTCATTGGCTGCATATGAACTTATTTATAAGACTAGCGCTGCAGTGTATAAACTGTCCCTACTTTTCTTGTCATAAGTTTTTATTTTTCTTCTTTTTCACTTTCCCATTTGGTTTCAGTATTGATCAGAATAATAAATGCTGCCAAGAGCATGTCTTTGTTTGAACCAGACAATTCTGTCTCTTTTTGGGGTATATTTGTGGAGCAGCAGTTTTATATCCTGCTATTGATGAGATGTTAATTTTCTTTTGACTTTTGAACCTAATGATTATGATGAGCAACTCTTGAATGTTGCTTTGGGCTTGTTTTACATGGATGTACTTATCATGCCGTTTGTTTCAAAGTTGATGTTGAAATTACCCTTTTAAATTGGATTGAAAGTATTTTATGGTGGTTTATTCCAAGACTTGTTCTCTATTTTCTCTTAATTTTTGCTTTTTTTTTTTTGTCATGCAAGTACTGTGCGGTCTGAATATTTTCAGGATACTGTATTTTCAGCGAGATACTTTCTTGAAAGATTTTCCTTCTATTAACTGGATCCTTCTTTGAATAAACTTTCTTTAAACAGTAAATTATATTCTCGAGTGAGGACTGAATAGATACAAACAGACATTTTTCATCATCATATCTTGCTTTTTCACTGGCTGTAATGTTTGCTCATCTTCTGTCATTGGGGTATTTCTTTTCCCTGCTCTTTATACTGGTGTTTCTGATATTTCCTTCTGGTATCTTTTAGCAAGGAGCTATCTTCTGTGTAGTTCCTTTCTGCTTTCAAGTGTGTGTAGGTTAGTGCAATAACATTAAAGTCTCTTATCTGCAGCACAACTCTCTACATTCATCCTGGAACTTCTTTAGATATTGATACAAATTCCATGTGCAGAATAGGCACTGGAGATCTACTGGATGTTCCAAAAAAGGAGAATTGTACCTGTAGTTTCTAGTAGAACACATATCTATCTATTGTAAAAAGAACAGGAGTACTTGTGTCACCTTAGAGACTAACAAAATTTATTTGAGCATAAGCTTTGGTGGGCTTATGCTCAAATAAATTTGTTAGTCTCTAAGGTGACACAAGTACTCCTGTTCTTTTTGCAGATACAGACTAACACGGCTACTACTCTGAAACCTATCTATTTTAAGTAGCACACATTATTATAATAGCTTAGCGCATACTGTCTTTAATTTATCTAACTTCACAAGGCCCCTGTGAGAGAAGAAAATACTATAATGCCCATATTACAGATGGGAGGGATTCTCCCGTCTGCATAGGTAATCCAACTCCTTGAAAGGCAGTAGCTAGGTTGACAGAAGAATTCTTCCATTGACCTAATGCTGTCTACACAGGGATTAGGTCGTTTAATCCACAGGTGTGGATTTTTCATGCCCCTGACCGACATAGTTAAACCAACCTAATTTTCTTATGTAAACCAACCCTAAGTGACTCACCCAGGGTCTCACAGTAATAGAGTAGGGAATTGAGCCCAACGTCTTCAGAGACCTATGCTAGCACCATAACCATTGAACCATCCTTCTCTCCATGTAGTGCTCTGCTAAGGGCAGTATAACCTGTGCCACACTGGAGGAGTTGGACAAGAGAGTACTCTGCCTGAAGTGTCTGGAGGCATTATTGCCTGAGTGAGTCATGATGTTTCTGGAGGAACTGCAGGGACATACAGAGCAGCATACTTAATACACTTATTGATAATGATGTACTGTACTTTCATCCCTGGTGCCTACCTGGGACCTTGGCCATGTTCTCCTTCCACCTTGCTACACAGCCAGTCTCAGTTAAGTGCTGAAAACAGTACCAGTTGGCTTCCCATTGCACACTGGAAAAATGCCTGCATCCTATGTGGAAGTACCAGGTGGAGGAGGGCCTTTGTACCCTACCTATACACATTCTGAGTCTGATGTAGTTAGGTCAGTGGTATAGAACACATTTACTCAATAGGGAGTTGTTTACATTTTCTGATGTAGATTTCAAACTCTGTTTACTATTTTTTCTTCTTCAGCACTAATTATCTTTCATTAAATGTGTTTGTACTTTGTATAAAAACAATAATTGCAGCTACATGCAATTTTGTCCTTGGTAACAGTTATTGAGTTATTGCCTTTCTTGTTACTCTAAATTGCTGTTGGGCAAAGTATCCCCTTGGTTTCAGTATGTCCTCACATTTGATGCATTTCTCCCCAAACAGTGCTGCTGGAGTTTATACTTTCTGTTGCTCCATTGCACTAAGCTCTTTACAGCTGGTATTTTAATGTCTACTGAAGCATAGGAATCATGCTGCATGCACTGAATTTGTGCTTTTCGGTATAATTTTGTTTGGACTGGTAAATTTAGTTGCCTGATAAAGTTTTCAAGTTAATAGTTTCCAGCTGATATATGAATTTCACATTAGTTTTGGATTTGCTTATACTTGTAATGATATATTGGGATCTTGTGTATCATTTGGTTTCATAGTTATTCAGAAAGTGTGAGATATAGGTGCTGCTGGCTTCTGGTGCCTTGTGAGCACATATTGACAAGTTGCAGTATGACGTACATGGATGAGAACTGAAGGAAACATTTAAATTTGCATTCCAAATATTTGACAATCCATATTGTGATCCCCACAAAAATCCAACAAATAGCACACATCTGAGTTGTAGGTCCCCAAATTCCTTGAAAAGGTAATGGTGTGTCTTGTGATGTCTTCCAACCAGTGATCTGCACAAGATGGAGATAACTGTCTCTGTAATAAAGTTGGCTTCTGGGATTGGTAATGCATTACGCTAAAGAATTTTCCTGTAGTAATCGGCATGAGGAAGAAAAGATACCATGGAATACTGTACTAATCACTAGTAGGGATTCAAGGATCTGTTATAAAAAGCAAAATAGCATCTGGGGTTGCCAAAAAATCCTGGGGATTATGTAACTTTTCTTCTTGGGGCAGGATCACAGTAATAAAACATGATTTCCTTTCACAAAACTGATTTTGGGAACAGGGGATGGGCGGGGAGCATTATTTTCAAGCAATAACTGCTGAGCTTCTTTTTTGCCTTTCAGATGTACTCGTGAAGGCTTTAGTCATAAGTTTGCCACAAGCCCAGAGTGAGGCCGCCTTTTGACAAGCAAAAAGAGAGTGGTTTTTGTTAGTATGAGCTCAATCAAATTAGCTAAATATGATTGAAAAGCACCTGTAGATTGCAGGCTAACATGTTTAAACCCATGTTAGTTCATTATGCTGTAACCTAGGCTCCTACGCTGGTTTTACACAGCCAACTAATACAGTTTCAGATGGGTTAGCCTGCATCCTTTTCAACTGTAGTAACCTAACACAATTGAAAACCCAGCTTTTTTGCTCTGTGAATCAGGGACTGTCGTGCCGTGAACTTGTAGTTTCTGGGGAGGGAATAAATTGCCCCAGGTCTACTATACCTGACATAGTGTACGTTCTCTGGTTGGGTGGCACATCTCCGCTAGCCAGTGCATTGAGGGATAGAGCCAGAGCTCTGCCAAGTCCCTTCCCAATTCTGCTGTTTTCTGCCCACCAGTGAAAGGAAGGGACATAGCAACTCTGTGGATCCTAACCATCTCTCCTGTGATACTTTCTGTGACTGTGACATAAGTGCATAAGGGGGCCTTTGCACCCCTGCCTTACCACACAATTTGGCCTGAAACTATATAAAGGAGAGAACTCAAACATCGTCTCGCTCTCCCCTTAATTCTGTGGACAAAGGCCAGGCTCAGAGCTCAGCAGGCACAGGGCTGCTGCCGTGCTAGAACTGGGCCTCTACAAATAGAGCAACAAAGTGGTGAAGCTGTGCTCCTACTTTCCATTCTGCCCCAGCTAATGGAGCTTACTGGGCACAGAGGGGAACAGATGATGCATCTTTGTAAAGGCTTGTACAATAGCCGCACTCCTTCAATATTTTTTACATAAAGCAGTGCTTTAAAGGTACAATTGAACACATAGTGTTTTTCTCCATCAGTGTTTGTAATTATTAAGCAGTTTTCTTTTTAATTTCTAATGTGGGGCATTGTTCATATGCTTTTTTTGTGGAGTGTTTAATTTCTTCATGGTGACTTTCTGTTTGTCTTTGCCCATGGAAAAAATAAGAATTGAGTCGTTCTTCCTCAGGCCTGCATGGTGGTGTATTCCATCAATGTTTAACTCAACATTCCTATTGATGATTGCATTGATTATTTTTATTCTAGTCTGTGCTTCTGTCTCCGTTCTGGCTTTTTACTTTTTATAGTTCACTTCCTTTTGAGCAGCAAATTCAACTGAATTTGATTGGGTGCGTATTTTGTTTAAAATGTCATCTCTTCCTGAATACAGATTTCTCCATAACAGCTAATAACCTGCAGTACTTGAAAGCTCCTTTTTCTTTTTATAACCTGTATTTTTTCCAGTATGTTGTCTGATTACTGCAGTGTGGTTTCAATTTTTTATTGGATCATTTTAGGATATAATAATTTATTTCTGATCTTCAGTGCCTCTCATTCATGTCTGAAGTGGCCTGCATTATTTCAATCATTCATTTTTGTTTACATCTTTTCTTTCCAGTCAATCTCTGCATTTTGTCTGCAAGTATCTTCCTAGCTTGCATCTTCTTTTTAGTTTTTTGGTATCTAATTTCCTTTTAACGGAAAAGTCAAATGGAAGGACATCTTCAGTACTTTACCTATCTACCACAGCTAAATTTTTCTTATAAATCTGATTATGGTTAATCATTACATAAAGCTTAAAAAATAAAGTTTTAGGAGAAAAAAGAGAGGGACAATTTTATATTGAAGATTTTTTTTAAAATGGCAAATTGTAAGTACATTGCAGTAATTTTAACAGTACATGTATCACATAGTAGTGGTATATAAAAGAATAAATAAACCCACATAATCTAAATTAACACATTCTTTATCCCCTCTGTAATATTTTCTTCAAAGCCATTACACTAATCTATAAATAAGTCTAATTCATAAAACAGTACAGAACTGGCAGTACAGAACCCTCCTTTCAAACCTGAAACTTGACATAGGTTTATCTGAAAGGTTTTCTAAGTTTTGTTAAACTTTTAACAAACTTGAGCTGTGGATCAAGCAAACCTAGGACAAGTCTGAGGCAACAGTCTTCACAGGGAAGAATCTATATGGTTTTGAGTAGATACTTAGCATTTTCAAATTACTTGTGTTTAAATCCAGACAAAAGCAGGTGGCTTTAGTTGACTTACTCTTTGAATTTTAGGGGTTTTTTCAAACACAAAACAAAATGTGACTCAGGGTGGAGGGCTGTGAACCCGTGTAAATTTACACCCAAAAGTTCTGATGAATCCTTTGTGAACAGAAACCATAGGCGCCAACTTTTTCCTTTGCTCCACTCCAATTCAGCCCCCGCCCTGTCTCTTTCCACCCTCTCCCCTGAGTGAGCCCTGTCCTCTCTCCTCCCCTTCTCCCTCTCCCTCCCTCTCCCAGTGCCTCCTGCATGCATCAGAACAGCTGATCCCGGTGGGCAGGAGAAGCTGGGAGAGAGGGGAAGAAGTTGATCGGCGGGACCGACAGTGGATGGGAGGCTCTGGGGGTATGGGGGAGAGCAGGCTGCCAGTGGGTGCTAAGCACGGAGTTGACACCTATGACAGAATCTGTTTAGTTTTGCACAGAATTGATCCAGAGTCCTGGCTGAACCCAGATTGCAGATTTCAAATAAAAAAATATCATTCAGGAGTGGGAATGAAACACAAACAACCAGCACCCCCTGCTCTGTTAGTGACATCTGAAGCCAGCCAGGGCAGTCAGCAAAGTGGGCAGGTGAGGCTGTTACCTAGGTGAAGAATCAATGGGTTTGAATTGCAGCAAGGGAGGCTTAGGTTGGACATTAGGAAAAACCTTCCTAACTGTCAGGGTGGTGAAGCCCTGGAATAAATTGCCCAGGGAGGTGGTGGAATCTCCATCGTTTGGAGATGTTTAAGAGCAGGTTACACAAATACCTGTCAGGGATGGTCTAGACAATACTTAGTCCTGCCATGAGAGCAGGAGACTGAACGAGACGACCCCTCGCAGTCCCTTCCAGTCCTACGGTTCTCAGCCAGTTGAGCACATTTCCAGGGTAGCCTTTGACAGCAGGTTCCTGTGGAATCTCAGCCACAATTGAAAATGCGCTCTCTCGTGCCCTACCACCTCTCACAGGGTTGCCCCTGTGGGCACAGAGGGTTGTAACTGACACTGCCCAGTTCCTTCAGGAATGAATCTAATCTAAAGGTGTAGCTGAGACCTCCAAAATATGCAGTGAGTTAGTTCAGGTCTATAATGTGAATATACCTGTCACAGGGCAATCACAGATGTACCTTGCTGCTTTCCCCCGCCTCTTCTCCCCGTCTGTCACAGCCTCCCCTGATTGGCTGCTTCTCCCAGCATCTCCCTACATCCCTTATTCCACCCTCCACTCTTCGTTTCTGACCTGCTACCTTTGGGCAGGAAGGTTGGCGTCACCACTATGGAGGGAACGCATGACCATGAGTGAGTTAGGAGAGGGGGTGCTTGCTGAAGTCCAGATATATTATATCCATCAAAGCAGTTACCCTGTCCAGGAAGGAAATCAAACTGGTATGGCATGATTTGTTCTTGGTAAATCCATGCTGGCTGCTAGTGATTACATGCTGGCTGCTAGTGAGCTTCAGCTCATGAAAGTTTATGTTCAAATAAATTTGTTAGTCTCTAAGGTGCCACAAGTCCTCCTTTTCTTTTTGCGGACACAGACTAACACGGCTGCTACTCTGAAATGTCAGATACTACACTGAGGGAAGAAAAACCAAATGCACAAATACAGAATGGGGAAAAACTGGATTGGCAGCAGCACTGCTGAGAGGATCTGGGAGTTGTGGTGGATCACAACCTCAACGTGAGTCAGCAATGCGATGCTGTTGCGAAAAAAGCAAATGCAATTTTAGGTTGTATTAACAGAGGCATAGCATACAAGTCACGGGAGGTGATAATACCATTCTACTAGGCGCTGGTTAGGCCTCGGCTGGAGTACTGTGTCTAATTTTGGTAACCAGTGTACTGAAAGGATGTAGAGAAGCTGGAAAGGATCCAGAGGCAGGTGACAAAGATGATTAAAGGGATGAAGTGCAAGCCATATGATCAAAGGCTATAGGAACTGGGTATGTTTAGTTTGGAAAAGAGGAGATTAAGGGGGGATATGATAGCAGTCTTCAGACACTTGAAGGCTGCCATCAAAAAGATGGAGAAAAGTTGTTCTCTTTTGCCATCGAGGGCAGGACAAGAGGCAATCGGTTCAAACTACAGCATAGCAGAATTAGATTAAATCTCAGGAAAAACTTCCTAACTGTAAGAGCAGTAGGACAGTGGAACAAACTGCCTTGGAAGGTTCTGGAAGCTTCTTCATTGGAGGTTTTCAAAAGGAGGCTGGATAGCCACCTGTCTTGGGTGGTTTAGACGCAACAAATCCTGCATCTTGGCAGGGGATTAGACTAGGTGACCCTCGTGGTGACTTCTAACCCTAGGGTGACTAGACAGCAAATGTTAAAATTGGGACAGGGGATGGGAGGTAATAGGAGCCTCTATAAGAAAAAGACCCAAAAATCGGGACTGTCTCTATAAAATCGGGACATCTGGTCACCCTATTTAACCCTATGATTCTGTGATTAATTTAGATCAATAACATTCAGAGTACTGAATACCAAAACAAGCATAATGCACTGATGATGTTGAAAAATAAAGCACACAGAAGCCAGGAGGAGGTAATGTGAGCCGTTTAATTGGGAAAATGATTGTATTAGTTTCTGAAATAATTTTCAAGGAACAACCATTGGGCCTACTAATCCACACACACAGGAGACTTTTTCCATGTGTGAATAAAACTGGCCTTCTGGAATATGTGGGTCTTGGAGTCAGCACCAAGTTTTTGTGAATAAGTTTTTCAAGCTTTGGGGACTTTCTAGCAAAGTGATGTTTCCTAGGAGGTAGTATTGCAGTGATGCTAAGGAGGAGAGGCACACATGAGCAGTGGTGTCTAAAGCGATGATACTTCCATGTAAAGGACAGAAGTGCATGATAAGCTTATGAAAAAAGTATAGCTCCTGATACCCCTGTGCATAAGATACTGGGGGTGGAGGTGGGGGAGAAGGGTTGGGGAGATTAGCTACCCTTCCTGTTTGATGCCCAGTGTCCTGTACAAATAATTAACATTTAGAACAGTTAGGTGTTCTTTAGTGACTGACTACATTTGTTGATTTAATTCCCTTAAAAATATTTTTCTTCCGATTTACTTTAAAATAATGTAGACATTTTACACCTGTGAAAACAGGTGACAGCAGATCTTTAAATGTCTAATTAAATGGCAAGTAACTTGTTCTTATCCTTATTCATACTTTCTTTGCAATAGCCAAAAACAAGTAAAAGATAACCAGGAACCACCTCCTACTAAATTAATTTGATAAATGTTTAATATTAAATGCATACCACATATGATGGTATTTGATAAATCCACATCTTTGAATTAATTTCTTGACTTTTATCTCAGGCGTTAACATGTGGCTTTTCTCTACTAATCTAAAGGCACCTAGGGGATTAGCTTGAGACGAGTTTCTGTGTCACCTTCAGTAGTGTGATAAACTGATGACTGTGATTGAAATTTGTAGTAATCTTAAAACAAAATAAAAAAAGGAAATTACAGTCTCATTGAACTGTCACTTCAGAGGCTTAGACCTGACAAATTGTACAGACAAGAAAGCTGGACCTGAGCTGTGGTGAATCACATTCTGTTGAACTGAGTTTAAAGCATTTGGAAATACCCTTTTTCTTTTGTTTTTGTTTATTGCACAGACTTTTTGCTTGCTAATGATACAGAAACTAAAACTGAATGAAAAATAAGCATTTCTTGTCCCTCTTTTAAAAGGACACTGTCACAGTCCTGGTCAAGCTTCCCCTGCCTGACACTCACCAGGCTGCTGTGTTTGGACCCACACATTGCTTCTCTTTGTCTGGGCAGGCTTCAGTCACCGTTTCAACACTCCTTGGCATTTCAGTGCAAGATGGAAGTACAAAGACAACAGAGAAGGCACAAAGCAGCCTTATAATCAAAATGGAGTTTATAGTTTGATATTTAGATACACATAGAGAGTTTAGAATATGAAACAGAATTCATAAGTTGTACATAGATTCCCCAAATTGACACAATTGACTTAAGAATAGCACTTCTCTCTGAAACATTTGTTTATTGTTGTTACAAGTAATTAAGATTACTGTAAGAGAGAGTAGAAGGGAAAATATTTAAGTTCTTTTGTTTTTGTGCATTTGACACCACTTTGACCCAGAGCCCTGATTCCTACTTAAGCACTCCATGTTAAGAGGGACCTTAAACAGACCTAAAAGGAGTGCTGAGGATTCTTTCAATAGGAGAGAGTGGGCATGTCAGCAGTAGGAAGAGATAGGGCTAGAATACCTAGTACTCTGGCCAGTCTTCTGTTTATGAGCAGTCCCTATGGACAATTCCAGCTAGCATAACTCAGAAAAGCCCTTAGTTAATTCTCAGTTACTCTAGGATTGTTTTGGACCCTCGTGGCCAAAGGATCAGGGGAGTACAAAGATACCTTAAAGCTATCTTCCCTCCCTCCTCACGCTTTCTCAGATGTGCCACCTAGTGAGGATCTGTTCCTTTTTGTCTGTTCATATGTATAGTTAGGGTCTGATATTGCAAACACTTGTGTGTGCAGGAAAGCTATAGTATGAGCAATAAACTGAATGTTTTCATAAACAAAATGACAAGCAGATTAGCTTTGAAAGGCAAATCACAAAATGAATGGATGGAGGGAATTTGATTGAGAATATAGGTAGACCATAGTAAAACATTCCTTTGATCCTGTGCATCATGAAATCTTACTTGAAAAATATATGAAAGTTGACATGTATATGAGCACTCTCCCATGGAAAGAAAACTGGCTAAAGGACAAAAAAGAGTAATCCTACAGACATATCACTTTGTGATGTGATTCTTTCAGATTCCACAAGCCACATTAATTAGTAAAAGGATGGTCTTGTGGCTGAAACATTAGGTAAGGAATCAGGACTGGGTTCTAATCCTGACAATGACATATTTATTGTATGACCTGGGGAAAGAAATTAGCCTTGCCGGGCCTCATAAGCAAAGAGTAATAATAAATCCTTACCTCATAAACTTAAAAAGTTAATGCTCTCAAAGAGCTCTGAAATCACTGGTGGAAGACTTGATAAAAGTATAAAGTATAACTGCGATCATGGCCCAAGTCACCTGTCTCATGGAAACACCTATGATAGGACCTTTAGGGAGAAGGAATAGCAAATGCATTCCCTCTCTACTGGCTTTTGTGCTAGTATCACATTACACATTCCCTATCGTGTATTACATCATAGGATGCAATACAGCCTTTCCGTCCCTATCTGTAGTTGAGGCAGATGACACTCATGCTGTTCCCCCATGCAGAAATCTATATGGAGAGGCCTTTCCCCATGGATATTCTGACAGGAATAATCTGGCCCGTTAGAATTATTTGAGACACTTCCAAAAAACATCTGTTTGCTTCAGGAAATGGTATTAGTGACTCAGTTGGTGGCACTTTTCCCTCTGAGTCACTACAGAATAAGTGTTACAACATCGTGCTAAAGAACACTATGCAGATGAGAGAAAACCAAGGTGCTGCCAACTTGAGATCATTAAGAATTTCATGGCATTTTATGTAACTCCCTGGGTGTTGACTCATGTTCCCTTGCCAAATTCAGACTGGTGTTTGCAATCTTCCAACCAGAAATCCTCTTTGCAATTTTAATTGGCTAAGGTAGCAGTTTTCATTTCCTGTCATAAATTGTTTTGTGGAATTGCTGAGTAGTCTTCCAGATGCATTTCTTAGCTGTGATTTTTAATACATATATTACATAAGGCCCCAATCAGGGTCAGGGCCCCATTGTGCTTGGTGCTTTACTGACCTACGTAAAAGTCTCTACTCTGAAGAGTTTACAACCTAAATAGCAGTATATTAATGTGAGTTGTACCTCACAGGTTCAGCCCAAGTTAATGTATGTAAAGCACTTTGATAAGAAAGTTTCTATTTAACAGTAAAATGTTTATCATCATTATCATTTTATTTATTATTAGGACACTAATAACTCAGAATGTGCTCCAAAATTTAGATTTTGGATAAGCAAGCTTTTATAATATCAAAGACGGGAAGAAAAGACTCCATGATTTTTCTAAAGAATTCCAACAAAAACAGTAGTTTTGCCTGCAATGTTTACAACCCAGTTGCAACACTGACTGAAAACCTGAAAGTGAAACAGACTATAAAAAAGTGGTACTGATTACATTGAATTCGTTGTTCATGCTGAGAGAAATTTTTAAAAAATCAGAGGTAGTTAGAATTTTAAAATTCAGAATTATAACTTTCTGTTTTACTAAGGTGACATTTTAGCAAGATATGTTAAGAAATTTGTTTCTTACAATATGAATATTTTTAGCTTGCTGCCCCTTTAATATCAATAGCAATATATGGAGGTGGAAGAGATGTAATTAATGGGGTGCCATGGGGATCTATTAGTAATCTGGAAGAAAGTTCTAAATTATATTAATAAATGATATTCAGGTAGAATGTGTTATCATTTCTGACACAGAAATGATACCAAAGGATTCAGAGAGGCAGAAATCTGGACAGGAAATGAGGTGAGATTTAGTCTGGGGAATAATAACCTAAAACAAAAAAATATTTAATGTAAGTAAGGTATTTGAAAAGCAGTAATGCTGGAAGAGATACTAGACAGCAAATCAGATAATGAACTTGTAATGCAGTATGGAGGCAAAAAAAGCCAGTATGATTTTTGGCTGCCTGTACATGTGCATTTTGTCAAGGAGCCATGAGATATATTCCCTATCTGTTTGACTTTGCTAAGACCATACATAGGCTACTGTGTACAGTCTTCTGGGTATTTCAATATCAGAATTATATTAACAAACTGAAGAGAATTCAGAAAACAGCAACAAAATACGATTAAATGCCCACAGGTTTTGATTTCTGATGAAAGATTAAAAGAACTAAATATAAGTGTAGCTTGACCAAATGACAAATAATGGGGAGATATGATAACTATCATACAAGTATATGGAAGTTGTAAACACGAGGAATGGAGAAGAATTTTAAGGAGTTGCCCAAAGGGATATGAAGCGTACAAAGACAAATGCACAGGTACCTACATAGGCTGGTGATATCCACTATCAGACGAATGTTTAGTCTAGCAGAAAATGGTATAAAACAAATTCAGTGGCTGAAAGCTGAAGTTAGAAAAATTCAAACTTGAAATAAGATGCATTTTTAATGGTTTAATAGTAACTATTGGAGCAGTTCACCAAGGGAGCTGGTAAATTCTCCATCACATGGAATCCTTAAATCAAGAATGAAAGTTCTTTAAAAACTTGTGCACTAGTTCAAGGACAAGTGATTGAGTATGATGCAAGAATCACTGGGTGAAATTCTATGGCTTGTGTTATGCGGACAGTCAGACTATATGATCTGAATGGTCCTTTTTGGCTTTAAAATTGATTAAATCTAGATTGAATATTACATTTTTCCTAATATTGTAGCTGCCACTGTGCCATTGTAGTGCTCGTAGTACAGACCTACTATTTTGGGTATACCTTTAACATCATCTGGGAGGACTGAAGGGGAACATAGAATCATAGAATATCAGGGTTGGAAGGGACCTCAGGAGGTCATCTAGTCCAACCCCCTGCTCAAAGCAGGACCAATCCCCAACTAAATCATCCCAGACAGGGCTTTGTCAAGCCTGACCTTAAAAACTTCTAAGGAAGGAGATTCTACCACCTCCCTAGGTAACGCCTTCCAGTGTTTCACCACCCTCCTAGTGAAAAAGTTTTTCCTAATATCCAACCTAAACCTCCCCCACTGCAACTTGAGACCATTACTCCTTGTCCTGTCCTCTTCTACCACTGAGAATAGTCTAGAACCATCCTCTCTGGAACCACCTCTCAGGTAGTTGAAAGCAGCTATCAAATCCCCCCTCATTCTTCTCTTCCGCAAACTAAACAGTCCCAGTTCCCTCAGCCTCTCCTCATAAGTCATGTGTTCCAGACCCCTAATCATTTTTGTTGCCCTTCACTGGACTCTCTCCAATTTATCCACATCCTTCTTGTAGTGTGGGGCCCAAAACTGGACACAATACTCCAGATGAGGCCTCACCAATGTCGAATAGAGGGGAACGATCACGTCCCTCCATCTGCTGGCTATGCCCCTACTTCTACATCCCAAAATGCCATTGGCCTTCTTGGCAACAAGGGCACACTGCTGACTCATATCCAGCTTCTCGTCCACTGTCACCCCCTAGGTTCTTTTCCGCAGAACTGCTGCCTAGCCATTCGGTCCCTACTCTGTAGCGGTGCATTGGGTTCTTCCGTCCTAAGTGCAAGACCCTGCACTTATCCTTATTGAACCTCATCAGATTTCTTTTGGCCCAATCCTCCAATTTCTCTAGGTCCCTCTATATCCTATCCCTGCCCTCCAGCGTATCTACCACTCCTCCTAGTTTAGTATCATCCGCAAATTTGCTGAGAGTGCAATCCACACCATCCTCCAGATCATTTATGAAGATATTGAACAAAACTGGCCCCAGGACCGACCCCTGGGGCACTCCACTTGACACTGGCTGCCAACTAGACATGGAGCCATTGATCACTACCCGTTGAGCCCGACAATCTAGCCAACTTTCTACCCACCTTATAGTGCATTCATCCAGCCCATACTTCTTTAACTTGCTGACAAGAATACTGTGAAACATAATTGGTTTCATTTTCCTGAAGGGAAGCTCACCTTTCAGAAGTTTGGGAAACAGTGAATTAAGGTGTGCAACTGCATATGCTTTGCAATGACTTGAAAAATCTAACACTTCAGTGAATACGTTACAGAAGCTATAGCAAGCTTCTTGCTATATTTATCATCTTCAATAAGGGGGAAAATATGTTGTTAATGTTGAGAAGTATGTGTGTATTTGTTTGCCCTTCAGGAGTACTTTTTCTATTCAATATTAGATTCAGCCCTCACTAGCTAGCTATTTGTTTTCTCTTTTGAGTAGTTTTTGCTTTAGTTTCTATAAAGTTGGCTGTTCTTCTTGTATTTCTAGTTTTTCTTACGTGCTACATTATTGAACAATAACAATACACCTCTCACAGCATGCACTTGCTCTAACCTCCTTTTTTCTCTTCTAGAACAAAGAAGTTTTGATGAATGTGAGGTTTCCATAATTTCACCTATGTTTTTAGAAAATTCCAGTCTTTAACAAATCTAAAAATGTCCATGTATTTCCACCAAAAATATTGACATTGGCCAGGAAATCTTCCCATCGTGATTTGCCACCTTTACTTAAAGCATTTTAACTCTGTCTTCATTGGAGGGGGGAAAAAGTGCTTTCTTAACTTAGGTCCGGTCTGCACTACAAACTTACATCAGTATAACTATGTTGATCAGGAGTATGAAAAATTTACCCCCCGAGCAACGTAGTTATACTGACCTAACCTCCCCTGTAGACAGCACTATGTCAACTGGATAGCTTCTCCTATTGACATAGCTACCACCTCTCGGGGAGGTGGATTAACTACACCTGAAATCTTTTCTTGGAGTTTATGATGATGATACATGCAAAAAGCTATGTTTAAAAGAACATTATTAAGGTTTTAAAGGCAAGCTCTCAGAAGTTAGGAAATGTCACAGTTAATGTAGTCTCCCCCACCCCACCGCTCTTCATACAGTCTTAGTTCCTCTCCTCCCAGCCATCTGGCTGCCAGTCCCAGTCTTGTAGGCTAAGGAGTATCAGCTTTCCTTTCTCATTCCCCCTGGCTCCCAGCCCCAGCCTCCCCATCCAACCAACCCCATTTTGCCATACCCCAACTGCCAGTCTCCTTGTCCAACCAGTCCCAGTCTTCACCCCTTCCAACTCCCAATCACGGTTTCTTCCTATCCCCCTAATATCAGTCTCACCAGACTCCTTGTCCCTCTGGTCTGGCTTTTGCCCCCTCCGTATTCAAATCAGAAGGCTTCCTCCTCCTCCAAACTGCCGGGGTGGAGGAGGGGAGGGTAGAGGAGAGATCATTAAGAGCATAAGAGACACAGACAGATCCGGTGTCTGGCCCCACCACAGCCTAGATCTAAAGAGAGCAGGAACTAAAGTGAAAGTCTTTCTGAGTCCCAGTATCCTTGGGCTTAAAAATGCTCATTCACTGTGTGGCGATGGTGCACGAGCAGGCTGATCAGCACTAGAGGCAGTAAGAGGCTGGAACATCATTGGTGAGGATGGAGCTTTTGGAGATTTTAGCTGTTAAAGTCTAAGATGTCTCTGTCAGCATGCGTGAACTGTGATTTTTTTTGTGTCACCAAATTTGGGTGATTTTCATGGCAACAACAAAAGAAACATCCCTGACACCAAGGCCACACTTCTGCCAAATTTCAAGGCCCTGCTTCAAACCATTGGGGTGCTAGAGCATTTAATAGAAAAAAATTCAATACATTTTTACCATGAGCAAAACAATGTATTTTTCCCTAGCCTCGTTCTCAGAAATGACTGAATAATTTTGGCTGGAATTTTCAAAAAAACTGAAGCTTAAGGAAGACTTCTGGCATGGAAGGTTCAACCCAAATGGCTAAAGTTTCACAAAGTTATACACAACTGAAAATAGAGTGTTTAATAAGAAGTGTCAAGCTACTTTACTGATAGATGTTAGTACCAACCCCACATATGATTTTATATTGAAAAGAATGCCATTAAAAATACTCTAGATCTTGTTGCTATAAAATGCGCTATTAACGCTGATATAGTTGAATTTTACCAATGATCCAAATTTTGTAAATAAAAATATGGAAAAAACAAACATAGGAATGTTTCCTTCAAGACCTTTCCCCTATGAGGAGGATTATATTTAAATCTTAAATATATTATATCAGCTTTAAAAGAGCACACTGTGAACTAAACTGTTAGATTTTGCATTTAGGGACATACAAAAGACAGATGCCCCTGGCAACCTGCCTTTCCCTACAAGGTTCTTTTTATGTAATTTATAAGCTTTCTCATCATTCCCAAACACATTGCCATATCTATACAATTTACAGTACTAACTTAGCATTTCTCTATGATGCTAGTGATGAGGAGCAAGCTTTCTTTTTATTTGGTCTTCTACTTGGTTCAGCATGAGAACTCTAATTAGTTGTGCATTTACAGACCCCAAAAGCCCAGCTCTGGGATGAATCTCCCCAGTAGCAGCTGAGAAACTGCTCTTTTTCCTAGGATTTACAAGCAGACTTTCCCTCTGGGAGTGGTGTGATCTGCCTGTTGCTGTTTCGTCCTGCTTGACATCATTTTTTTTTTTTGTGAGGAATGCGTGTGCACCGATTGAGTCAGTTCAAGAAGTAGATATCCTGACATATACTTGAAAAATATTGCTTGAAAAAATCCTCCATGTGTTTATTATGCAAATTCAAGTATTCGCTTGGAACCACCTGTAGGTTATTATGTATTGCGTTTAGATACTACAGTGATGGGCACCAATGTAAGAACCTAGATAGACTGTATGAAAACCTGAGTCTTATTTCTGAATTTTTCTTCACATCATCTCTTCTTCAGGTGTTTGCAGTTACCCTGTTAGCATATGCTATAATTTCAGTTTTAAAAACTAGACAATGAACTAATAACAGACATCATTTATATTACAATATCTGATGTTAGTATGTTTCATTATTGTTCCATATCCTGAAGGCATTTACTAAGTAGAGTCGCTTCAGCTGTAAACAGCATGCTTTACTATATTCTGCTAGAGTGTTAGCAGAGCTGTGGCGCACAAGAGAATCTGGACCAATATCTCCCTGCTTCTTAACCAGGGACATGATCTAATGCCCAGTGAAGATTCCCATTAACTTCAGTGGGCTTTGAATCAAGCCCTAGGTCCCACTGTGAGATAATGAACCCTACACTTACTCTATGACAAAACTATCATAAATACTAATCCCTTCTTTAAGGACTGTCCACCTCTGGATTCTTAACATTCAACATCCATAATGTTGTCTTAATGTGTAGTATTTGCTTTTAAAAATGTGTGACAGGGTCGGGCCAGGTGGCTATAGGAGAGTAATAGAAGGCAGATATATTAGCCCCAGGCTGAGTAGGTCTCTTTTCCCTGGGTAAGAACAGGGAAGGTTCCAGAACAATCAGGAACCTTCTGGAGATAATTAAGACAGGCTGATTAGAACACCTGCAGCCAATCAAGAAGCTGCTAGAATCAATTAAGGCAGGCTAATCAGGGCACCTGGGTTTTAAAAAGGAGCTCACTTCAGTTTGTGGTGTGCGTGTGAGGAGCTTAGAGCAAGAGGCACTAGGAGCTGAGAGTGAGAATGCGGACTGTTGGAGGACTGAGGTGTACAAGCATTATCAGACACCAGGAGGAAGGTCCTATGGTGAGGATAAAGAAGGTGTTGGGAGGAGGCCGTGGAGAAATAGCCCAGGAAGTTGTAGCTGTCGCACAGCTGTTCCAGAAGGCACTCTAGAGAGCTGCATTCCGCAGGGCCCTGGGCTGGAACCCGGAGTAGAGGGCGGGCCCGGGTTCCCCCCAAATCCTCCCAACTCCTGGTCAGACGCAGGAGTCGTCGACCAGGACTGTGAATTCAGAAAAACAGCCAAGCTGAGGGCTGCTGTGAAGCTCCAAGGAGAGCAAATCCGCCAATAAGCGCAAGACCCACCAAGGTAGCGCAGGAACTTTGTCACAACTGGTGTTAGAAGTGGGATGTGGTGCCCACAGTGTGGCGGAAGAAGGAGGGTGTTTGGAAGGAAAAAAAAAAGGCAGCTGCCCACAGGAGGCAGTGCGGCTGCAGCAAGAGACTAATAGCCTGCTGATGGACCAGGCTGCTCAAGACCGGGCTATGTTGTGGGAACTGGTAAACCAGGTAAAGGCCCTTACAGAGCTGAACTGCAGCCATGGTGGGATGCAGATCATGCGGGCCAGGAATTGGCTGCAGAAAATGACACGGGAGGATGATGTAGAGGCATACCTCCTGGCCTTTGAGAGGACAGCCCTGCGGGAGGCTTGGCCCCAAGAACAGTGGTCTGGCATCATCGCTTCATTCCTGTGTGGGGAGGCCCAGAAGGCCTACTATGATTTGTCTGAAGAGGCTGTAGCAGACTACCCCCAGCTGAAAGCAGAGATTCTGGCCAGATCTGGGGTAATGACTGCAGTGCGGGTCCAGCGATATCATGAGTGGAAGTACTAGGAAAACAAAACCCCACGGTCCCAATTATATGACCTCACCCATCTTGCACGAAAGTGGTTACGAACTGAGTCCTGGAGTCCGGAGGACATACTAGAGGTTCTGGTCATCAACCGGTACATGAGAGGACTACCGCCAGATCTTCACACCTGGGTAAGCCAGAATGAACCCTCCACTACGACGAGGCTGTCACGCTGGTAGAAAGGTGAAGGATGGCTAGGGAGCTGACCCAACCAGTTAAGGAAGAAGCACCCCGGGTTAAACTAGCAGCACCAAGCCCTAGAGCTCGGGGGTGACTGGGCCACCAGGAGAACCCCGGTGGAAAAGAAGCCACAAAGAGTCGGAGCACTGAGAGGGAAGAGGATCGTGATGTTAGACTACCCAAACCAAGAGACCAGGGAATGCCTAGGGCTCCATACAGAAGTTATGCCTGCGGGGAGTGGGGACACATAGCTTCACAGTGTCCCAATGCCGAGGAGCCTATGCAGCGTAACCTGGGGAACTGGGCAGACCCATGCTCCCTAATCCACCTTGTGGAGGTCTCACTAACCCCACATATGTACACCAGACCAGTGAAGCTAAATGGGGAAGATACCACAGCACTGGTTGATTCAGGGAGTGCTACCACACTTGTCTCGGGGAAGCTCGTGAAGAGTAATCAGCTGCTGTGGGCTAAGCATATGGGGATAACATGCGTCCATGGGACAGTTGGTTATTACCCCACCATCCCAGTAAAAATCGAGATTCAGGGGAACACTACTGAATTAGCAGCAGGTGTAGTCCCTAAACTTCCATACCCAGTGCTCATAGGGAGGGACTTCCCAAGGTTTGGAGACTTACTCCTGGTAGGGGAATTTGAGAAAGGGGGAAGCCCTGAAAGTAGTAAGGCATCCACAGTAGACTGTCAACCCCCAACCTTCTCTGAAATATCCCCAGATTTGTTCTCCACTCCCAGACAGCGTAGAAAGATGGAAAGGGAAAGAAGGGCAGCTAAGGTCTTGGGAACCCGAATACTGGCCCAAAGCCAGAGGGTCGCTCTCATAGGTAGGCGGACCCGAGCAGCTGAAAAGGAGGCCGTGAATTCAGAAAAACGGCCAAGCTGAGGCCGTGAAGCTCCAAGGTGAGCAAATCCACCAATAAGTGCAAGACCCACCAAGGTAGCACAGGAACTTTGTCACAAATGTAATATATCTAGAACCTACATTGGATTCTCTCAAAATTTTTATCATTTGAATAGATACTGTTTGTAGAAGAATCCATATTATGTAGATAGGAAATATCACTGAAAATAATACCCTTTCACAGAAGGGTAGAACTTTCTAAGAGCACTCAATCTAGGTGTTTTATTAATTTATATTGCAAATTCATCTGGACATACCTATAGGCTGGCATGGTTCCACACTGAATTTATTTGTGATTCAGCCAAGGATATTTTTTTCTTTGCAGAATCATGCATAAACTGTGAGGAATAATACAGTATGTTCCACTTTTTTAATTAATTTAAATTAAAAAATTCAGTTTTTAATTAATAGAAATGTAATTATTCCTATGAGAAATGATATGATATATATATACAGCTGATCATGCCTCCTATACAAACTACTATTTTGCTAATAATTTCTTTGAAGTTTATTCTTGTCCTTAGCTTGAATTATTTATGCAAGTAAGCATGTGCTTTCACTTAGTGACCAGACAAATGAAGAACAAATCGTTGACCCTTGGAGATAGTGCTTGAAATGTGTCCCATTGCACACAGTGGGTTTTGAGACTGAAAAATGAGTATTAGAAGCTACTAAGTAATATTGTAGTGAAACAATTCATATTACTGAAAAAAAAAATCACACTTTCCTCCTCTTGTAATCTAGGGATTACATATCGCAAATAGGAAATCATTGGTGGGATTTACGGCAATGTCTTTGTATTGTGACAAGCACCCAGATTCAACTGTGCAGAATTTTACCAGTTGGGATTGCAGCAGTACATAAAGTAACTAAAGGCCTGAGCCTGCAAACCATTTGTCATGTGAAGAGGGTGTTTTTATGTGAATATTCAGTGGGACTATTAGCATCTGTGAGATACACTCATGTAATTGCATTAAAAATAAGCAAAGGTAAACTACAATTTTAAAAAGCAGATAACTGTTCTCTTGCTTTTCCAACAAATCTTACCAAAACAATAATAACAAAAAGCAATGGTTTACTTCACACAAATATATACAGACAAATGAGCATTATCACATACAATAGTTTATTATAACACCACACGTGTGGTGGTGATACCCATATGCTAAATTGCATAGTGTATGACAAATGGCAAAATCTTGTGATATATTATGGAACCATATGGTTAATTGATCATGTACCTTAGACAGTTACTTTGCACACTAATCCATTTCCCTCAGGATTTAATGTAGTTTTTCAAAACTCTGAGATAGTTCAAAAAGCAACCTAAAAAAACAACAAAACACTTTCAGAAACTGAAGAACATAAGAATCTCCATACTGGGTCAGACCAAAGGTCCATCTACCCAGTATTCTGTCTTCTGACAGTGGCCAATGCCAGGTGCCCCAGAGGGAATGAACAGAATAGGTAATCATCAAGTGATCCATCCCCTGTTGCCCATTTCCAGCTTCTGGCAAACAGAGGCAGAATCCATTGTGCCATTTAGGCATAGATCTGCATTAGACATGGTGTGAAGTTACCTCTCTTCTGGAGCATCTTGGAGAGGAGCTACACCCGTTCATAGACTGCAACTTACTCTCCCCAAAGTGCCAGTCCCCCTCCACAAGCTGGTGCTGCAGGAGGGTGGGACCACAGCACCATCTCCTATCCTCCCTTCCCTCCCCCCTTAAAGTGCTGTTTGCCCCAAAAGGAAGTAGGAAGAGAGGACTATCTGTAATCTCAGTTGCTCTGTTTTTAGTAGGAAATTGGGAGGAGGTTATTTAGGCTGAAAGGTCATCAATACACTTTATTCTGTATAAAATAAATCATAACGTAGACACTTGATTTCAAAACTCAACCCAAGCAAATTCCAAGATCCACACCAAAATTGAGGCTACCGTCCCTCACGGATTCACCTTCTGGGAATCTGTACGCAATTCAAGCTGGGTGTGCAATTCCCCACTAAAGGAGACATACCTGTGCTTGCTGTGATGGAACTAGCTTCCGCAGACAGTGTAGCCACAGTGGCATGAGCCATGAAAGGGGCTGGCCTCCCCGAGTATGTGCCAGTCCTATGCTGTTGGAGCTGCCCTTCTATTTTGAGTGCATTGCCTTGATCAGAGCTAGCACAGGTATGTCTCCTCTAGTTGGGAGTTACACTCCTCAGCTTGAAGTGTAGACCTACTCTGTGAGTACAGGGATCTGTGCATGGGAGCAGGTTGGGCTGGAGGTGGGGCTTGGGAGGTATCTATGTCCATTAGCTACATCATTCCCCCCCACACCACCACCAATTCCTCTTCAGATACCAGTGACACTTGAGCCTACATGAATATTTCCACTGCTTGCCTCCTCAGTACTGTGGACCTTGTGGTGAGAGTCCCCATGGTGCTCTCTGAGCCCAGAACACACACACACACACGCTACATTGGTGTCCTCCCTTGGGGTAGCCTTTGTAGTTATCTTAAAGAACAAAACATAATGCTTAGCCTAAAGCTTCTCTTGTTTCTGGGGTTTCTCCCTGTAATGCACTACTGTCTCCATTGCTATCCTTGTTTCCTTTTTCCCTTTTTCACTTACAGAAAGGAACAGACTTTCTTATGCTTTGAGCTACAGTTGTTTAGCTCCAGTTGGGCTATTAGAAATCAACAGAATAATGCTGCCTTTCCTTTTAGGGTCCTAACCCCAGTATTGCCAACCTCATGGATTCAAACATCATGAGTCAGACCCCCCAAAATTGAGGTGGTTGAAAATATTATAATTTAGGTTCTTTTTATTTGCCTTCTGGCTCTGATTGTTGAGAGTGCACTCGCTTCACATTTTCAAATTTTTATCTGCAATTGTGAAGACTAGAAACTACTTTTAAAAAATGAAACCGAGATTCTCATACAGACTCTGGATTCCAGCAGTTGGAGCTTCCAGTAAAAGAGTCCTGATAAAATTGCAAGAGTTGGCAATACTGTCTTAAAACCCTGACACACAGTCACAAATTCCTGGGAACAGCAGCAGGCAAAGGAATCTAATGGAGTTGCCGTACCACGGTGGGGAAGCGGCCTCCACGCCCAGTATGGAGGCATGGGTAACCTGGACCTACAATGGATCCTCAAGATCCGTGATTATTAGGTGTTCAAGAACTGAAGATTTTCTAAAATTTCACAAGAATTTGTAAAGTTAATCCAGGGTGAGTGTCATCACTTTTACAGTAGAAGACCCAACATTTTACAGTGAAATGGTGTAACTTGGAAGAAATTGTTGCCATTTGAACAAGGATATTCGTTACAGAAAATTGGACGTTTTTCCCCTGTTAAATTTTCATTTTCAAGGGGAAAAAAAATCATAAGATGTTGATACACAACAATAAAATGCTTTTCTTTTTGAAATTATTGTGTGCTGCGTTGGCTATTTTCACTCACAACAAGTTTGTCCTCCGTCCTCCCCCCGCTCCAATACAGTTTCTTGTATTGTATCTGGCTAAAATGGGGATATGTTGGGTTAGCATTATTTTGAACATTGTTATTCCTAAATGATGTGTGTTTAATGTTCATTAAACACAAATTGATTTTTCTTTATAAGCAAAATCAATACATATATAATTGCTATAATTAGAATGCTGCGATGTTACAAAGAAAAACAATTTTCAAAACTCATAATAGTATCTTGCATTTTTTATTATACATAGTGAATAAACATTTTATTCTTTTGATAGTAAGTGCAAAGCGCTGTGGCAACAGCGATGGGTAATGGAGCATTTAGAACATTTAATATTGTAGTGAGGAATAGGCAGTCTGTTATGTTATATGAAGGGAAGAGTTTTAGGCAAGAAATAGGGAATACTGAGTGAGGTAGTGGATTCAGAAATAAGGATCAGGAAACCATACTCTGCTGCTGCGTGTTAATTTCATATTTTAAACGGATTTTATTTCTCTTTATCTGATACTTTAATTTTCCTCCCCTCCCTCCCCACACCCAGACACATTTATATCTGAAGGCTTCAGACATCTTCATTCTTGCACCATTAATTAGCATTGCAACAAGGATTGAGAAAAGTTGAGGGGAATTGTTGCAATTTTTGTGTGACTTCACCTCTGAAAACTGTTAACATTTGTGGAGAAAGATCTCCAGGGATTCAGCAATTTCAGCATAGTATATTTCTGTTTTCTATTCTGTTTGTTCTTTGTGTTATGTTTTCACACCAATCAACATTATAGCTTTTCAGTATATGGTATAGAAAGTAAAAAGAAAAGGAGTACTTGTGGCACCTTAGAGACTAACCAATTTATTTGAGCATAAGCTTCACGAAAGCTTATGCTCAAATAAATTGGTTAGTCTCTAAGGTGCCACAAATACTCCTTTTCTTTTTGCGAATACAGACTAACACGGCTGTTACTCTGAAACCTGTCGGTATAGAAAGTGTGTCTACTATGTGCAAAGGGAAATGCGGTGAGGGGCAGAGAGAGCTAAATGGGGTAAAGGTAGAGCCTCAAATCAGCAAAGCATTTAAGCATATGTTTAAATACATCCCTATTCTACAAGCATGTACGCATGCTTAGAACATGCTTATGTGCTTTGCACAAGGGGGATAGACTGCTGCATCAGGGCTTGAATAAAGGAGAGAACAAAATAAGCAAGGGGATTAAAGAGAGGAGGAATATAGAAGGAAAGTATATTAGAATCAAGGAAAAAAGAGAGTGGGAAAGCCAGGAAAAGATGGGAAGCTTTTAAAAAATTATGTTAATAGCAAATTTTAATGATAAAATAACTAAGTAAACAACAAATATTTGTATTTGATTGTGGAAATAAGGAAAATATAATTCCAAGAAGAGAGAGTTTATGGAGAAAGAGCCAGTAAAAGGGGGATATGTTCCTGGAAAAATGCTGCATGAGACACTTCTGAATCTGGTCCAGGCTTTATATATGCTGACTGCAGCCTTGATGAAGACACTAATTTTTAAAGATTATAGCAAATGTCTTCATTGTTATCCCAATTCAACACTCCATTCTTAATAAGCAAGACACTTAAAGAGGTGCTTAATTGTATGCTTATGCTTATTTCCCATTGACTTTAAATTTGCCTGAAGTTGTGCATGTGCTTAGGTGCTTTGCTGGATAGGAAGGGGCTTAAACACATGCTAACTGCTGTGCTGAACTGGTGCCTATCTGAATAATCAAAAACAATATTTTATAGTGTATGTAGCTTTTTTAATCTCCAGCATTTGTAACTTTATTCCCATAGAACATCGGAGACAGTGCATTAACTGGATGTTTCTCCTATGTAGTTCTGCATTGAAATGGTTAATAAGGGAGCATGGCATTTAAGTGCTCATAATTAAGCATCAAGATTTCTTATTTCAAAACCACAGCTGGCACTAATGGGTGCCCTCATTGGCAGTTTCCGCAGAAAGGCAAAGGATTGAAGTAAAGATGGAGAGAGAATGAACTCCACTCTGGCCAGAGAGGAACTCTGCCTGTTCTGTGAGAAGCAGATTTCATAAGCACTAAATCCATTTTGAGAAGATGACAAAATGAGTCAAAAGCCAATTTTTAATAGGATATAGGTCTGCAACCTATAACCTGACACTAAAAGGAAAAATCTAATTTCCTCTGCTACATATGGCAGAAAATAAAACCTGTTTCCAAAATAAAATGTAATGTGGTAGTTTGTATTTGAAAACCGAGGAATCACAGTATTACCAGTTTTCAAACTTTTTCTTATAAATGCACAGGATTTTTTCCATCATCTATTCCTGGCTGTTCACCCAGGATGACAAAAATACAGAGCAAGATGATTAAATAAAAAGAAACATGCACTTAAAATATTTTTCATGTAATGATTTCTACAGCAGGGCTGCAGTCCTACAAGCACATGTACAGAAAACACCTATTGACTTTTAAGTGGCAGTTCTGCTTACACAGAACACTTTCAAGATGAAACCGTCAGTTTGCTTGTATAAGGAATGGAGGAGGAATCTCATGGGGAGTAAAAAAACATCCATAGCTTCTCACTCAGCAAGTTATAATGGTCCGGATTCTGCCAGCCTTACCTACATTTAGTACTTTACTCCATGGGTAGTCAATGGCCCCATGAAATGAAATTGCCATTTTTTAGCTCTTGGGCTGAAAATATGCTTTAATTATTAGTACATTTTTCAAACAACAAAGTATGTAACTTCCATGCATTATACATTTTCTTTAATTCTATTTTTTTTACTTACTATGAACATTTTCAGAATTTGATCCCAAGAATTCTCTAATTCACTGCAGATTAACTATATGGTTTTTTTATGGTACTGTTTGTTATGACACTCTGCAGCTGTTCTCTGATGGCACTTAAATATCCAGGTTGGGGAATGCTAAAGGAACCTGAACAGAATTGACTTCCCTTATTCACTGTTATACCTGCAATAACCAGTTTTTAGGTCTGCTAATTGACCTGTGTTGTGGCTGATGTCACATTGAAGTCATGTTGACATGGTATAAGAGGTTGGCAAGGAAGCAAATAAAACCAGTTATAAGTGTCAGAATTAAGTTGTAGCAACACAAACTCTTTATCTAACATTGATTAAAGGGCAGTTGAGAGGCACACCACATTCTATTCTCTACCAGATTTTGACTTAGAGTGAAATATTCACCAAAACAATTCAGTTTTCAGTTTTTTCTACTGGATAACAGCTAATGACTATCAAATAATAGACACTGCATTATATGTATGCTGAGCTCTCTCAATATATATTCAGAATATTGTACACCATGGACTCAATTTGCAACCTTTACTTTGAGTAGAGCTTACTCACACAAGTAGTCCAATTTATGTTAATGGTACTACTCACGTGAATAACGCTCAGCATGAGAAATGGTTGAGGAATTGGGTTCCATTTGAATTTGAAGAAGTAAGAAATCTGTCTGTTTGGTCCCGATTGAGATCTGTTGACCCCTATAAAAGTTTGGGGGAGGAGGGAACAATAGCAAACACATCTTTTTTTTAAATGGAGCAATGTTCTCACAATAGAGAGAAGATACTAAGTGGATATCTGCCCATATACATGGGGCAGGAGACCAGGAAGTGGCTGGCTTAGACCCAGCTATGCCTAGATTCCCCCAGACCATTAAGGCTATCTCTAGTTTTTTTGTGCTACTGGAGCACCCATTAGCTTGGCAGTGTACTTGAAACAGTTTCTGTTTTAGTTTTTACTTAACACTTTCTCTCTGCCATTTCAATACAAGATTCAGCACTTTAGTTGTCAGCTGGGGTGTAAACTCATCCCTAAGGACTTTACTGTTCTGGGGAAAAAAATTGCAGCTTTCCATATCAAACACGCCTCTGCATATTGTGAAGGTCACAAGTCTTGGCTATAAATCCCATGGTGTGCATCCCAGTAAAATCTTCCAGGCTACAGAAGCTGCTTCTTCTCTCCACCCTCCCACCCCCACCCCCTGGCCCCTTAATGAAAAGATTCACACAATGGACATGGATGACTGTTATGGAAGCAAAATTTAATGAAAACAAACTTGTCCACAAGAAAGCATAGACATCTCTCTCTCCTTGGATGACTCTTGGCTGCATTAATTGTCATGAGGTTTCTGTTGACCAGTCATATGGAAAAAGTCAATTGGAAAAAAATCCATCCTATTCTCCTGATCCTGGTCCCAGGAGAACGAACAATGAAAATTCCACTGCCTTTGGGAATAGGGTCGGTCCCACTGGCCATATTCTGCACTCAGGTGTAAACTTGGAGAAATTTCATCCAGTGACACTGCTGTATGTGAAAGCATAGTTTGGCCCACTGTATCTAATGTCGTGGTGATGGCATTTTTGGTCCAACTGATCATGGATATCATGCCCTCAATACTTTTTGTTCTGGCTGCTTTGTTTTCTAAGGCTCACCAAATGTTATGGCTAATGTGTGGTGTTATCAGCAACCTGAGAAAAGTCTATCCCTAGCCAATAATGTTGTCATTGGAATCTATTAACCTCATTGCCAAGTCAGTAAACTTAGAGGTCCACAAACCAATGTGCCTGTATTTTTTGTTCTGTGTACCCAAGTAACTCCAGTTTTCTGAAAACTTAATACTTATAATGGGCAGTACACAATTAAAATCTGCTGCTAAATTCTGTAATTGTATTCCTATACTGTGAAACCTCATTCATTCTTGTAGTAACAAATGGAAAAACGCAATTAAAAATAGACTTCTAAGATCTAGTTAGATTAATATTTTCTTACTCAATCTGCTAAATATAAATGTATTTGGTGAACTCATCAAGCACAAAAAAGAGAAGCTCTTCATTCCCCTCTGGAAGAGCACAAATTCAGCATGTAGAAATAATCTCCTCACCTCCCAAGTTTGATCATAAAACTGTTTTTCTTCCACCAGATTGTCTTTTTTCATTAGAAGTAGCACATTTAGGATGAGTAGTTGCAGCACTGCAGTATACTTTAAACTTAAAAACAAAACAAACAACAAAACCGTTCTCATGAAAGGTACCAGATTGACAGCTCTGGAATATGCAATCCTCTGCTTAATCACACATGCAGTTTTGGCAGTGGTAGGGCAAGCTTCCCAGTGCTGTTCCACTAGTGTGCTGTAACAGTGATTGAAAAGATTTCCTACTCTATCTATGGAGCACCTTTTTGTATTTCCTTGTTGCTCTGAAGGAGAAAGGAGACCTGAATGGCTGCCACACTACTGCTCCGTTCGCCAGATGTTGATCAGATGCCTGTCTCGTGAAAGCTACATGTGGGACTCTGAAGAAAACCATGTGATTTTTTGATTCACGCGATGTATCACTGCAGTGTATAAAACAGATGTTGAGAGGTTCTTCTAAAATTCCAGAATGGCTAATTAAATCATTGACGAATTACTGCTGTACCAATATGTTTTTTCTCAGAACTTAAAGCGGGGTCCACCCCTCCTCCTCAACCATGTAGAGCCGAGATGATGATGAAATTCCCAGGTAGAAGCCAGCCTCACTTCCAGATACTAGCCCCAGCATATTCCAGCAACATCTTCTAAGGCAGGGGTGGGAAAACTGTGGCCCGTGGGCCATGTCCAGCCCATCAGACCTTTTAATCCGGCCCTCAAGCTCTTGCTGGGGAGCAGGGTTGGGAGCTTGCCCCACTCTGCATGGCTCCCGGAAGCAGCAGCATGTCCCCTCTGCAGCTCCTACATGTAGGGGCCAGCAGGGGACTCCACACACTGCCCCCACCCCCAAGTGCCAGCTCTGCAGCTCCCATTGGCCAGAAACCACTTGAGATAAGTGTCGCCTGGAGCCTCGACCCCGACCTCCTCCCATGCCCCAACCGCCTGCCCCAGCCCTGATCCCCCTCCTGCACTTCAAACCCCTTGGTCCCAGCCTGGAGCACCTCCTGCACCCCAGAGACCACACCCCCAGCTGGAGTCCTCCCCCCCACACCTCTGCCCTAGCCTGGAGCCCTCTCTGACACTCCAAACCCCTCAGCCCCAGCCAAGAGCCCTTGCAACCAATCCCCTGCCCCAGCCTAGAGCCCCTTCCCGCACCCTGAACCCCTCATTACTGGCCCCACCCTGGAATCCCCACCAACAAGCCAGAGCCTGTACCCCCCCCTACACACCCCTGCCCCTCAGTCCAGAGCTCCCTCCCATATGCCAAACCTCTTTGCTCCACCCCCAGCCCATAGCCCCCTTCCCTCCAAACCCCTCATCCATGGCCTCACCCCAGAGCCCGCACCGCCAGCTGGAGCCCTCAGCCCCTCCTGCATCCCAACCCCTTGCCCCAGCCAAGGGCCCCCTCAACTTCTCATTTCTGGCCCCACCCCAGAGTTCACACGCCCAGCTGGCACCCTCACCCCTCCTGGACCGCAACTCCCAATTTCGTGAGCATTCATGGCCCTCCATACAATTTCCATACCCATATGTGGCCCTCAAGCCAAAAAGTTTGGCCACCCCCTATTCTAAGGCATGTGTTTGGTGAACGGTGGCAACCCCCAGTCCTGGTAACCCTTCCTTCACCACCCCCTCATGCATTCAGATCCTCTGGACACTGATTAAGTCATCAAACTCCCCATTCTTAAGAGGGTTCAAACCGCCTGCTCATTGGTGTTTGCTTCAGCCCCTCCTACTTCCTCTCTAAATAAGCTCTTCACTAGGTACAATCTCCTTGATTTCTATGCATCTTTCCATGCTCAGTATGCATACAGTTTTATCACAAGTTTTGAGCTATTTGGTGTTTTCCTTAAAACACCAGTACCTGGCGTCATTTATAGGTGGTTTAGAGAAGAATCTGAGCTTTCATTTTTAAAAAAATGTATCGGGTCCTTATGGTTGCAGAGAAAATCATGAAAATGTAATCCTCTAAAGGTGCATGAACCAGGAGGCAAATACAAAGAACAGCAATTTTTTAAAAAAATGATTTTTTTTTTAAATCCAGTTGTATGTTTTGTGTGGGTGACCTGACTCATTCATTTTGAATCATTAGATTTGACAATATTTCAGTCTTCTTTTCCCCTGCTCCTCTCTCTGTTCTCTCCTACCTCCCAGTCCAGCTGTCCCTTCCCATCTTTGATGTTTCCTATGAAGTACTCCCCTCCTGTCTCTTCTCCTCACCCCACGTCTGCACTTTGTCTGCCTTATCACCCCAAAAAAGAAATACATGTGGAGCTAACACAGGATTTATTAAGTCATTCAGATAGCAATGTTTACACATCACATCCTGTCAACAGAAAAGACAAATGAGCAACCCTTTGTTTTATATATTTAGATTATTGTGTCGGAGCTTCCTCTCCGCCTCGGTGGGTCTCGTGCTTCTGTTTAGCGGCAGGCTGGGGTATTCATCTTTTCCCTCAGGATTTTTCCCATGCCCCTGGGTTTACTGTCCGCACCCTGTTGGAGCAGGGTTTCTCCCGACCTTCCTGACGTGGGGGAGGAGAGGGGAGCCTCTCAGTCTCTGGTAGTCCCTCCAGGCATAGTGGCAACACACCAGATACCTTGTTCAGTCTCTCCCCTCTGGTGGGATCTCAGACCCCCGGGGCCGGAAGGGCTTTCCGCCCTGTTGGGCAGGGATTCTCCTGCCCTTCACCTCTATACCTGCATGGCTTCTCACCTAATGCTTGTCAGCATCTGTACTGCCCAGCTGTCCAGTAGCTAGCCTTCCTCCCTCAGCTCCTATCGCATGCCCCTATCTGGGTAGAGGGGAGGCTTTTAACTGGTTCTCGCAGGCCCTTGATTGGCCCCAGGTGTCCTAATTAACTTAGAGTAACCCCTGTTCAGGTACCAAGGGAAAAGGGACCTGCTTATCCTGGCACTCTCCTGTAGCCATCTGGCCTGACCCTGTCACATTATACGTTATTTTGGGCAGGGACCAGCTCTTGTACGTATAGCATGCAGCATATTAGTAATGTGCTACAGCAATACAAATCTTGCTATAAAATAATACAACAATATTATTGAAAAGTTTATTAATAGCAATAATACATTTAGTAACTCAAAAGATTTGATGCCATGTTAATTCCAGGATTTTGTACAGTATTTTTAGATGTGAGCCTTACTTCAGTATCAAGTAAACTGGTTGAAATTATAATTATAACTAACTTGATGCCATATGAAAGGGGGGAAAACTAACACTACTTCAGAAAATGAAAATCATGACCCACCAGTGTACTAAAATTCTTAGAAAGTGCCAGAATATAGTGGATAAAAAGAGAAACTGTGGGTATCATTTATTTGGACTTTCTGAAAGCCTTTGACAACGTCCCTCTCAAGGGGTTGTTCAGGAAACTAGGTAGTCATGGTAGACATGAGGTGAGAGTTGAAGTACTGTCCTGGATTAGAAACTGGCTAAGCACCAGAAAACAGGTCAGTGGTCAGCTTTTAACATAGCAAAAAAATATTAATTTTAAACTCTGTGAGATCCTTGAGGAAAAAGGGACCTAAATGAATGTCAAATATATTAGTGGCAAGTGCATAAGTTGCACTATAACATAACAAATAAGAAAGAGGACTACGCATAGTGAATGAACATGCTGTGTAGTAACATATATATTCAGCAAAATCCTGCAGTCACTACTCAGATAAAATCTCTAATTACAGTCAAAGTAAGTTTTCCCTACGTAAGGACTTCAGGATTTTGGTTCATATATATAATATTATTGTGACCCAGGGAGCCTCTCAGTGCCAACTGAGAGAGGGCACACCATAACGCTTATCAGTTCTGCCACATTCATTGCCCCAACTCACTGTTGTTACCATCTGTATCTAAAAGGTGTTGTGTAAAATGTCATATGCAAACTAGTAACATGCTGGTCGTTAATATTATTAAATGATGTATGTACGAGTGGTGTATAAAGACTTATAAATGTGTCCTGGAAACATATTCCACAATGTGTAAGCACAGCCTGTCCTAGACAAAGGGTTGGTTTTTTCACAGGCTTGATTGTGTATCCAGTGTAAATTAAGCAAGTTGTTACCTAGGACAATGAAAAGCACATATATATGCAAAGTAAACAAAGCCATCAGGCCAGCAAGTGAGGGAAGATGACCACTTAATCTCCAGGGGGATGGAGATTGTACCCCTGGAAAGCCACCTTGCCTCTTGAAACCATATCAATGAACTTTGGGAAGATATAAAGAGAGGCAAAAAATCATTTTCTCCTCATCACCCTAGGAGACAAAGAAACCAAGTGCTTTGTGGTTTTGTGTTGGATCCTGGCTAAAGAATGACTGTGGTTAGAAAACTACTTTGAACAAAAGACTCTAGGTTGTTAGGTTAGATTTTAGTCTTAGAAGTGCAATTGTACTTTTTTTTTGCTGTTTCAACCGTTTCTATCCCTGTTCCTTCTACTTGGTATCACTTAAATCTAGGTTCTATTAATAATCTTGTTTTACTTTTACAAAACCATTTCAGTGCTGTATATTGTACAAGAGGGTAGATTCCTTAGCTTATCTAGTAGGCTGGTGTGTATTCTATCTCTTTGGAGGCAGCAAATGTGATAACTTTTGTGAGGGTCTAATGAGAGGGTTTTGACACAACAGGGGAGATGGTTTTGGGATATTCAGGACTGGAGAGACTGATGGGGGTCATCCTGCAAACTTGGGTGACCAGGTGTCCGGTTTTTGACCGGAACACCTGGTCAAAAAGGGACCCTGGCAGCTCCAGTCAGCACTGCCGACCAGGCTGTTAAGAGTCCGGTCTTCGGTGCTGCGGATCTAAGGGGGGATTAGGGGACTGGAACACATGACTTATGAAGAGAGGCTGAGGGAACTGGGATTGTTTAGTCTGCGGAAGAGAAGAATGAGGGGGGATTTGATAGCTGCTTTCAGCTACCTGAAAGGGGGTCCCAAAGAGGATGGATCTAGACTGTTCTCAGTGGTAGCAGATGACAGAACAAGGAGTAATGGTCTCAAGTTGCAGTGGGGGAGGTTTAGGTTGAATATTAGGAAAAACTTTTTCACTAGGATGGTGGTGAAACACTGGAATGCGTTACCTAGGGAGGTAGTGGAATCTCCTTCCTTAGAAGTTTTTAAGGTCAGGCTTGACAAAGCCCTGGCTGGGATGATTTAGTTGGGGATTGGTCCTGCTTTGAGCAGGGGGTTGGACTAGATGACCTCCTGAGTTCCCTTCCAACCCTGATATTCTATGATTCTATGATCCTATTAGGTATAATAGGAGCCATGGCACATCTTTTACTTGGGAATGGAAGGAGGGGTTGATCTTCCCCACACATGCCCCACATGGATCCCATTTGCAAAGCCTGTTATGGATCCAGGCCTTAGTACTTAAGTAATTAAGCAGTGGTGATAATTCACAGAGGTTTCTGTAACTATTCTGTTCAGCCTTGGTTTTCTGGAGTTCTCACTCTGAATTTTAATTTGAAGTTTGAGAGTTAGAATGAACCCAAAAGACTGAAAATGAAATTCTGCTTAATCCTCATCTCACTTTACCTTTTATTAGCTCTTGGGGAGATTGAGTGACCTGAAACCCTTTCACGACTATATCTCTTTCCCAGTTCTCTTTGTTTCCCAATTAACACCCGTTTTCATCATCCCTGGGTAGCAAAGACTCCTGTATCTTCTATGGCTGCCACTGCACATCTTTGTTTGGGGCCTTTCCCAACTTTGCAGCCATTGGGAGCCCTAGACAGCCTGCTGGCTGCCGACACCATTCTTAGCTCCGTGTCTGCTAGATTTGCTGCCAGCAGGGTTAGATGGCAGAGTGCTGAAAATGGTGTTGGCAGCCAGCAAGCTGTCTACACTAGGGCTTCTAACGTTGCTAATGACATTGTGAAAACTATAGATAAGGCTACAGAATGGACAATGCAGTAACTAGGGAAACCTTAGGTAGGTGCTTCCTGGAGTCAGAGAAGCGATGGGATGAAGGGACCCATATTCTTCCCCCTGAAAGTACAAGCAGGAAAAAGGGATTTAGCTGGCCACCCCCTGAAACATCAGTAAGTGAGGGAAATGGGTAGAGGCACTGAAAGGCACAAGCAAGTGGGAGATCTGGTAGGCCTTCTTGTTGTGAAGTGGGATCCTGTGAAGAGGAGCCCATGGCCTTGAACCTGTGCCCGGTTAGCATGAAACTTGGCTCAGGTTCTGCAAAGGTTGTCAGACCTCACAAATGGGATGACCATAGTCTGCTTTGTGTTCCTTTCTGGAGTATGCTAGCTCAGCTCTTGTATTTGCCAGGAGATGACTAAACTTAGGAAATCAATATTTCAGTGACTGTTAATAAAACACGATTTTAACTTTCTACAAAATATGTTAAAGGAAATTAAATTTTTAAAATGTAATTTACATAGTATGATTGTGATGTAAATTGACAAAAAGCAAGACATTCAGATGTTTGGGGTGGAAGTATTTCCTTAATTCGCCCCATTCAATCTGTTTTAGGTCCTAAAGTTGTCAGGTGTGAGTTACAATGAGATAAGTTGTACAGTGTCAATCTTCGCTGAATTTCCTGCCTTTTGCCAGTTTGTTTCATAGCCTTAAATATATTTTTTTCTGCTGACAATCAAATTTGTCATTTTCACCCGACTGGCTCTTCACAACCTTGAGTCATCTTTTCTGTCAGTTAGACTTGAAAATGTTGCTTCTCATCCCTCATAATGTATTTGTCTCTTTCCAAATCTGGAACGCAATGGAAAACAGCCCACATTTTGGAAAGCCTTAGGTTTCTTCCCCATCCCCTCAGTGAAAGTTGTCTGGTTGACTGTGAAGGAGGTAGTTCAAATCTTCTGACACATAAATGAATGCTAAAGCAAATTATTTTAAACCCTCCATTTTATTTTTGCTCTTGTTTTGTCCATCTTCTCTACCCAAATTAGTTCTTTTTCATATAGGAACATAAAAAATACTGTATATACCAGGTCAAATGAATGATTCATCTAATTCAGTATCCTCTCTCTGCAATCGCTAGGGGAAAGTACAATAAATCACATAAAGGACAATTGTAGAATGACCTGCCTGTAGGGAAAGTTTCTTTTAAAGCCTGCCACTACCTGATGGGGCTACATTCTGAAGCATGAGGATTTATATCCCTTATATTTTTTTATTTTTTATTTTCTATAACTAAAGTCTGTGTGTGTACAGACACATTGTTTTTCGTTGTATTAACTTTCTGATGTGTTAAGGTATTTCACTTATTGATATCCTACAGAGAAACTTAAAGAAGAAAAGAAAAAAAGGATGTGTACACAGAATACATAATGAGATAAAATTTTGAGCTGTGTGTGTTGGGGGTGGACATATTTACTTGTGAGAAGGACAGGGGAGAAAACAAGGGCTGAGATGTAAGTGAGGAAACTTCATTATCATTTTAAAGGCAAGTAGGAGGAGTTTCATATGGAAGCAGAAAAGACAAGAGGGTGCCACTAAAATATACATACACTATATGGGCCATCAGAACTGAGTATTTTTGTCATTGCAGTTCTGGTCCTGCAATAATTGTACTTGCATTTTTGCATCTGCTGTGAATTGCAGTACAAAGTCTACCATTCATTTGCCTATGTATGTGATATATGAACTGGGGTTGGTTTGTCACCCTGTTGATGCTCCTTACATTTTTTGCATATTACTGCACAGTTAGTGGGAGGTGTGTTTCCTTGGTCCTGCCCTTTTCTTCCTCTCCACACAAGAAATATTCTGGACCCAGTAGAAGATTTTTCAGAAATTCCTGGAGCAAGGGGACAATGCCCTCCATTGGGGCCACAATTCAGGTGATTAGGCCCCAAGCAGATTTTACTAACCTTAGGTGAAATTCAGGAGTGGGGGTGCTGGCAGAGTACATGTGCAGCTGTGTCTCTATATCACCAGTGCATTGTGTAAAGCCAAGTGATCCCCAAACTTTTTACCTCATGCGCCCCCTTTCCCTCGTCCACGCCTTCCTATCCCGTGGAGCCAGGGCTAGGACCAGGGTCCCAGCTCTGGGAGGGGGGACACGGACAGGGATAAGGGAGCCGAGGCTGGGGCCATAGCTGGGGGCGGAGCCTAGAGCCAGATCCCTGGGCGCAGGGTCGGGAGTGGGGCTGGGACCAGGACCGGAGCCATGTGGCTCTCCCCCCCCACCTCTGTGGGGGCTGGCCTGGGCCCCAGCTGCAAACCCCCCAAATGTTCTCTGTACCCCTTAGGGTGGCCCACCCCCCATTGGGGACCTCTGGCTTCAAATAATTCTGTGTCTATGGGTGCTTGAAGCAGGCTGGGTCAACAACATACAGCTGGTTTAAAATCACTGGATAGAGAATGTGAAGCAGCACCTGCTGCTCTTCTGTCATGTGGATTCTGGACCATTAGCCTAAGAGGATCTGAGTGACGGCCCTGATGCCTTGCAGATTGGGAAAGTGAATTCCAGTTTCTATGGAGATCCCCACAGAAAGCCTTATTACTCTGGTTGTGCAACAGCGTAGTGAATTTCACTCACATTGTATGTGGGGTATGTCTATGACCTGCTTGTCAACCTCATACCTCTTCATTCTTTAAAATAATGTTGATAGCTTCTATAACCGCTTCACCTATTCCAGTTGATTTTACACACTTCTCTCCCTCTAACATCTGTGGCCTATTTTTTATCTTGTTATTGGACCTTAAAACCAATTTGCAGATATCACCATCTCCTAGTAATTCAGTACAAGAAATAAATGAGCCCTTTTTATTTCTAAATTCTGTACCTTTTGCTTTCACGTGTATCATGATTTGCAGGCCTGCTTATCCTTAAAATATGCCTTTAAGCCCGGATTAAACTATGTTTTTGTTAAAATGGCATTTCTGATTTGAAATAAATCTCTTCTATTTTAAACATGGCAATCCTTCCTCCAGCTGTTATGTTTGTCTCTCTTTTTTTAAACAAATCCTCCTCTTCTGTCCTTTGTTTGAAGAGCTATCATAGCAAGTCCCTCTACAGTGTATTTTATTGTTATACTTATGTCTTATGTATTTGCTTTTATTTTGAGTATACTGTGGTTAGATAAAATTCTCTGTAGTCACACTAAGCATGTTTTTTTTAAAATTAATATGGACTGTGTTCTTCTTTGAGCAATATCCCTGTAAATGTCCACTTCAGAAGACTTTTCAGATTCTCAGATTTTGGTGCAGCATTCCTGTCTATTCTAGGCACACAGTTCTCCCTCGTACACTGGTGTTTTACAGGAAGAAATCTCAAAGTGTCACCCACATGGCAGGAACACAGGTGGATGCCTCTGTGGATGCCTTCTCCTCTCTCCTTCCCCAGTGGTCTTGCTGGGATCTTTGAGCATTTTATTGCCAATAATTTGCTAAGAGGTCTTCACACCACCAGAGGGAACAGAGAAGGGCCCATTCTCCACAACCCCTTTTACCACTACTTATGCCAGAGGAAGAGACATTTGAGGAGCAAGAAGCAAGGGCAGATAAGGAGGTGACACCTCTTATGAATTAATCTGTCATGCATCCAACACCTTCTATGGCAGATGACTTCAGATAGTTTCAGGTACTGGTGATGTGAATTCCTGACATGCTTCAGATTCCCTTAGAAGAGGTTCAAAAGACTTATGGAGTCCTCTAAGATTGTTTGGCAAACCCCAGCTACAACCCCGCGTACTGCGAAAGAGTGGATAAAAGGTATGGTGTTCTGGCCAGGAAACTGGAGTTTCTATTCTCACTAAGCCCTGAACTCCCTAGTAACGGTGGCCATTAATGAATGAGATAGGCAACGTTGCTCAAAGTCCACCCCGTACACTAAGAACCATAAGAGGCTCTATCTTCTTGGCCACAAATCCTATGCTTCAGCCATACTTCAGTTTAGCATAGTGAACCATCAGGCATTCATGGCGAAACATAACTATTTATATTATAACAAATTTAATTCCTTTCTTGAGCATCTGCCAGAGGCACATCGTCACTAGTTTAAAGCCACTATTCAAGAGGGTCACCTTCTAGCAAAGACATCACTCCAGGCCTCCTTAAATGCATCAGATATTGCAGGACAGACTATGTCCACGAGACTATATCCTTGAGAAAGTCATCTTGGCTGCAGATGTCAGCCTTTCCAAGAGAGGTTCAGAGTACCACTGAAGACCTCCCCTTTGGCATTCACAAGCTCTTTGAGGACTTATTATAGACCCCGCCGAACCCCTAGCCAAGAGACCAAGATATTCAAAAAAGAAATCTCCATCAGCTACAACTATATCTTCCCAACCATCCAGGTTCTTCAAGCTACAATTTTAATGACTTAGTGGAGAATCTCAACTATCCATTCAATCGGATATAACAGCTGCAGCATCTTACCCCCTGCCCTCTTTTTAGATACCACCTCTTTCATTTTCAGGTCGCATGGGAACATATAACATTGAAAAAATAGGTTTTAGAAGCCATAACATCTGGTTACACTATCCATTTCAAAGCTATCTCTCCTACCCATTCTCTCGTCTCATTCCTCTTTGTAGGGACACTTCTCATGATCAATTAGTAGATCAATAGGTTGCCTCACTTCAGTGTTTAGGAGCAAGAGAACCAGTTTCTGTGCAACATAGAGGAAGGGGATTCTATTCAAAGTACTTCCTGATACCCAAAAAGAATGGAGAATAAAGACCAATTTTAGATCTCACGTCTCAGATATGTAAAACAGCAAAAATTCAGGATGGTGACCCTTGCAGCAATAATTCCTTCATTAGAATTAGGAAATTGGTTTGCGACTCTTGACCTGCAAGACACACACACTTTTCATGTCGCTATTCACCCATTACATAAGAGGTTTCTTTGTTTCCGATCAATAATGAACACAATCAATACAGGGTGCTTCCTTTCAGACCATCTTTGGTACCAAGTGTGTTCTCAAAGATTCTTACAGAAGCTGCTGCCCACCTATGTCATTTGGGTGTAATAATTTTCCTCTATCTAGGTGATTGGCTGGTAAAGAGCAGGTCATATCAGGAAGTGTTGGATCAGTAAAGATCACATGTTCTCTGTTTCACATCCTCAAGCTTCAAATAAACCTCAGATCCATTTTGACTCTACTACTCCATTTAGACTTCAGAAGAGCTACCCTGTATACGGTGATAAGCACAGTGTACCTCTGTTCCCAAAAGATTTCTTGCATTAGTGAATCTCATCTCAAGGCAGTCCTCAAATTACAGGAAGAGATTGCCTTCAATTTCTAGGACATGTCAGCTTGAATCTTTGTAGTGCAGCATACCAGGTTACATCTCTGAGGTCTATAGTCATGGCTCTGAGTGGTTTACAACCCAAGTAAATACAGTCTAGGCAAGTTACTACGTGGTGGAATACAACTGGTGAAAGGACCCGACCAAGATATATGCAGGTGTTCCATTCATTCAGATTCCCCCTACCACAGTGATAACATCAGACACTTTACTTCTGGGTTGAGGGGCACATCTGGGACCTCACAAAATGCAAGTCAAATGGTTGCTACAAGAGCAGCTTCTCCACATAAACCTTTTGTAATTGAGAGTGGTCAAAATATTTGCCTACACTTACATATAATGTGGCATGCATATATTATAACTGTCAGAGAGGAGCTGGTTCCCCAGCTCTCTGTGCCAACGTGATAAAACTCTGGAACTGATGCATAACCAGCCACATCGTCATTTCAGCTTCTTATCTTCCAGGTATTCAAAACACCATGGCAAAAGATCTCAGCAAACTTTTCTTTCTAAATTACAAATCAGAACTGAACTCCAGAATCCTCCACATGATATTCTTAGCTTAGGGTACACAGAAGTTGATCTGTGTGCCACAGCAGCAAATGCAAAAGGTATTGCTCCAGAGGGGGTCTCAATCCCCTATCTCTAGGACACACATTTCTCATCTCTTGGATGAAGGACCTTCTCTGTGCGTATCCACTGATATGGTTACTATTAAAGGGTCTCAACAAAGTTGGATCAGAGTCATACTGATGGCACCAACATGGCCAAGACAAGTCTGGTATCCGTATCTAATCAGACTTAGCTCTTGTCCTTCATGGAAGCTACTAATCAGTCCTCATCTACTGACTCAAGGTGTCAGTCAAACACTTCACCCTGCTTGCGGATTCTGAGGCTCCAAACATAGGTCCTCAGTGGCTTTCAGAAATAGAGAGATCATGTTCCTCAGAGGTACAACAAATTTTATTTAATAGTAGAAAACCATCTACAAGAAATACTTACCACCAGAAATGGAAACAATATTATCTTTGGTATAACAGTCATCAGATTTTGCCAACTCACTCTTCTTTTCCTACAGTATTGAATTACTTTTTGGAATTGAAGACATCAGGTCTTTCTGTAAATTCCATTAGGGTTCATTTAGTGGCAATTACAGCCTTTCACACAGCCATAGGGTGTTTTTCTCTCTTCACTTACCCAACTACAGCAAGATTCCTAAGAGGTTTGTTGAATATCTGCCAACAAATCAGAGACCCTACTTGTATCTGGGACCTGAATTGCCTTATGAAGGATCTGTTTCAGCCACTAGGTATGTGCTCATTATTTGATTTAACTATGAAGACAGCCTTTCTGGTAGTGATCTCTTTTGCCCAAAGAGTAAGAGAATTTGGGGCTTTAAAGGCAGACACCCCCATTTATGGTATTCATCAGAGAGAAAGTTTGGTACAAGCTCATTCAAGATTCTTACCTAAAGAGTCCTCAGAATTCCACATTAATCAAACCATTCATCTCCTGGTTATCTTCCCAAAACCTCATTGAATTACTCAAAAAAACAAATTCTATACTCAAGATGTTAGGAGGACATTAGCCTTCTACCTAGACAGGAACAAATCATTTAGAAAATCTACTAGAGTATTTGTGTCCATTTTGGACAGAAACAAGGGTTTGATCATTTCAAAACAGAGATTGTCAAAGTGGATCTCTGGTTGTATTAAGACTTGTTACAACACAGCTTACATCCAACCCCCTTCAACAGCAATAGAATTTTCTACAAGAGCACTATCTACCTCTATAGCCTTATTTAAGGACCTACCGATTGCAGATGTCAGTAGAGAGGCAACTTCGTCCTCTGTTGATACCATTTCTAATTCTTATGCCCTGGTGCCTACAGCAAGATCAGATGCAGGGAGATCAGGCATCTCTTCTGCATTGGATGTTGCTCCAAACCTCCCACCTCCTTAGGGAGGTACTGCTTGGGAGTCACCTGAAGTGGAACACTCCCAGGGACAATACATTAAGAAGGAAAGGTTACTCACCTGGTGCACCTTTGGGATGTCCCCTCGTGTGGGTGCTCCACTACTCACCCTCCTTCCCCCTCTGCTTCAGAGGTGCCGTTGTGGGACTTTGCAGTGGAGAAGGAACTGAGGGTTGTTTGCCCACACAGCTCCATATAGCCTTGGTGTGGGGCATGAGGAAGTGTGGGGTGCATGGTCTGGCTGAATGGCTACAACTTCCAAAAATCTCTGATCAAAGATGTAGGGCACAGGCACATCTGGAGTGGAGCACCCACAAGGGGACACATGTCAAAGAATTCCAGTTATAGCACAAAGTGAGTAACCTCTTCTTATGTGAAAATCTCTCTCTAAAGTATTAAAGGTTATGTACTCTTAATGATAGTGTATTCCAAAAATTGGTATTGAATAATTAAGCTTTTGCGCATAATTTTTCTGACAACTATGTTATAGGACAATAGTCATTTAAAATGTAATAATATCTAGTCTTTTTTGGAAAAATCTAATTAGAACATTATAAAAATATTCAACAATTTAAGAAACTCTTATAAAAATGAGCTAAGGATACCAGTATATTAAAACTATGTTTTGTTTGTATTTATCATCAGAACGGATACTTTTAAAAGTTTTAAGCAGTACAAAAGTGAAACTTAAACCTCAGTGTTGTTTTTCTGTTCATGTTCGCTGTATAAATCTGGGTAGAATGAGTGTGGAATGTGGCTCAGAAGAGTGAGTCAGATAGTGCCTTGGATCAAATACAGAAGATTTTATTTTCTCTGATCCTCAGGAGGCTGCCAGTATCTTTCAGGCTTGGATTCATAATGCAAATCTTAACTAGAATGGATTCTATATTCATTACAACTTGGCAACATGTGTATTACTTATGCATTTCTGAAGACAATAGTTGATTGATAGAAAGACTAGATTCAAGAGTTCAGCAATAGGTACCAGAGATGTGTAGTCATTAGTAATCATTAGTGAACTTGTTTGAGTGCGCTGCTTGTATGCCATCTATACTTTTGATGAGGAAATACATCTTCAAATGAGTTACATGATGTAAACAAATGGAGAAATTTGGAAATGGATGACTGGTTAAGCAAACTGAAGAACTGAAGTCTATTTTAACTGGTCCAGGCCAATCCAAAAGAAAAGATGTTTTTCAATGGGAAACCAGTTGTATACAAATTTTGGGCTTGATCCTTACTACTTCACTCCCACTACTGAAGTATTATGTGAGTTTTTCATGGTAGAAACTACAGGATCAAGTCATTTATTATAAGAATAAATCATATTTTATCCATTCACTCAGAATTATTTTCTACTGTCTATTTCATCCCAAAGGTATCTGTGACATTTTTGAAGTCAAGAGACAAGTAGTTATTTGAGCTTTGTCACCCCTATTTACTACTTTCTACCTTGTATCTATATTTTGACAATACTTCAGTTTAAGGCTAGCTCTGTATTAATCTACAGTTAGTTAAATCAACCAGGAAAGTTTGTATTTGTTTGGAAATTATGAAACAACATAAATTACTTTCACATTGTCCTGCTAATTATCAGTGCCTTATTTTTGGCAAATCCATCTCTATAAAACTGCACATGTTCAATTCCTTGTCAATGAGGAGAGAGAAAAGCATTATCAGGCTCTTTATATCCAGCTGACGCCAGGTGTTGTTCATTAACATGTAAATAGTGCAATTAGTGCCAATTATGATTTAAAAACTCATTAAAATCTATGGGAACGCAGTTGTATCACCCATGCTTTCTTCTCTCCTTCCTCATCCCGTTTTACTACTATAGCTTCTTTCTAGGCATCTGGTATAACTTTCAGCCTTAATTACAATAGGGCTTTGAGCTGCCATTTTCTTCTGAGATGTTACATACACGAAGATAAATAGCTGCAAATGATCTGGATAAGTTTGTCATAAAAGGAGCTGAAGTCAAATTTTCATCATAGTATGTGAATTAAACTGTGAAAAATACTTATCTAAAGGCTATTGGGCCTGTTCCCAAACATCACGTATCCCCTGCACACCCAGGTGATCTTCACAGAGCCTTGTACCTTTACACTAGCTTTGGCACCCATCGACAGGCTCAAGCTCTCTGGTAGCTCACCTCCATTGGAAACACACTAACAGAGAACCCCATTCTCCCAACTGTTGTTGGCCTTGAGACAACTGAAGGGGGCTACATAGCCCCACACTGTATTATCTTTTTCAACTAATTTAGGTTGGGCCAGAGAGGAGAACCAATATGCAGTCACACTATCCCCTACCCGCTCCTGTCCCCAAATCACCTGGTCTGCAGCCAACATGGGAGGCCTCTGCATTATCTGAGAGGGAAATGTGCTACGGAGACCACTGTAACCACCTTGTGCATAGAAGAGCCCCTGCACCTATGGAGTACAATCTGTCCCATTTCAAGGACTTGAAAGCATGATCTGACCAAGTCTCACTGGATTTTAGAAGAAAGATACTCCTAGATTTTTCCCTGTGCATCATCGTAATAGTTCACGGTTTGGGAAACACTTGCCAAATGCTGTATAAATTGTTGAAAAGAACATTTGTAGGGCAAGGTGAGAGGTAGCAAATTGTGGCACGTGTACCCCATCTGTCACAATTTTCTACCCCTGGCCTAGAGAGATGGGGAAGATGAGAGGTAGCAAACTGTGACAAGCAACCTCCCCCGCCCCATCATATTTGGTACAGCTGTACCAGGCAGGATCAGCACATTGTCACAGAGCAGAACCCATAGCAAATTGTGATGGTAGCAGCCAATAAAGTTACTCCCTCCCCCATCTGAGCAAGAGCTCTTTGGAGACAACAGCTAATGAATCCCCTCCCTGCACACACACTTCTCTCTGCCCTCTCAACCAGGTTCCAGGAGGGCCAGGGCCAGAATTCCTTCTTTTTTCCCTTTATAGGAACTTGCAGAGCAAATCCCACCCAGAGTCAATGTCACCAAGAACCATGCCCCCTGCAGCTCAGAGCTGCTGGCAGCCTTTCCTGGGCCCATCACTCCCATGTCCCCTTTAATTTTGGGGACCCTCTGGAACAATCCCAACTTCCTATAGAAATCCCCCTTCTCCTCCCTTGTGGGGATCTTGCAGTCTCCTCCTTTCCATCCCCCACTGACAGGCTTCTATGCAAGAATAGTTGTAATGGTCTAGTTATTACATTACTCCTGCCTTGAGTGCAGGGGATTGGACAAGATGACCTCTGGAGGTCCCTTCCAGTCCTACACTTCTGTGATTTCTGATCCTTTTATTGTCCATTACCATTTTGCCAGATACCACCATCATGTGTGACACCAAAAGTATTGGGAGCCCACTGTCACAGAGGGTGAGTTAGTCTCATCCAGCAGTACTCTGATATTATTTTAGCTCTTTAGAAAGAAAAAAATTCCGATTGCTTAAGATAGTACAACATAAGGATGGGATGGAAACTTATTTGTTAACTTTGGTCCTAGGCTCTTTCCTTTATACTGCTGGTCTCACAAATCACATCTCACCTTCTGCACAACAAGAAGCCCTTATCATCATGCAAACTTTCAGGACTCTGCTGTGAAGAAAGTTGTTTTAAGTAGCTGAGAAATTGGTAGTTCATAGTTCCATATCCCCACAAGGAAAAAGGCAATGAAATCTAGCTCAAGCAGATTGTTAGAATTTGTAGTGGTATGCAACAGTCAGTTAAGATCTGTATGTTTCATAATAATTGTATTCTCCTTTGTGTAATGCATCTTGAACTCAAGAATTTTTCTGCTTGCCTTTTGGCTCAGCTAGTAGGCTCAGATTCACACAAAAACTTTTTAACTGGTTTCTTCGGGTGCTCTGTATTTAATGTAATAGCAAGTGTTAGCCAATAAAGCACATCATATTCATTTTTCATTGCTTTTTGCATCTCGTCCTGTTCTGAAAATCCTGGTGCTCAAGACAATTTTGTATCATGACTGCTAAAGGAGAACGTTTTTTTAAGGATAAGATAAATTGACTTTAAAGAAAAGCTAACTAAATTTAATACTGAGGTCATGTGGTCTTCCATCTACTTGAGTATGTGATCCCATGTGGAAAAGTAGTGCAGTATATACTTTGAAATGAAAAAGTGTTAGACCACAGTTCATAAGCAGGGACTCGCGGTAGCTGAGTTGCACAGTTGTACTTCAAATTAATATTTAATCTGATACCAAAAGCACTGAAAGGAACTAGGGATATGAGTTCCCTGTTAGAAATGGCTTCTTAGTCTCAGCAAGCAATTACCACCCACAAATAAGTTTGTTCTACTATCTGTAGGTTTGAGCAGTGGTTCTACAGGGGAAGGTATTGCGCTGCTTATTTTCTGTTTTTAGGGGTTATCTCTTCAAACAAACAAAAATCACATCCTTGATGTTAGATGCCCTGGGGCAAATTAAGACCAATAAACTGGTTTTAAGTGAGTCAGTGAAATGAGCCTAAATATTCAAGAGCACTCCTTGCATCTCTTAGCTAAAGAAAAAGATTCTAAATATTTAACAAAACAAACCAACTCAATGCTTATTATTTGTTATCTGTATTTCAAGAAAATTGACTGTGGTTGAAAGAGAATCAAGCTGTCAGTCCAGTCCCAAGGAGCAACATAGAACAGCCTCAAGCTTATTCTAAATTATGCAAGATTGTTGCACTTTTTTGAGGAGGGTCAAGGGGGAGTGGGAGAGAGCAAGACTCTGAACCCTCAGTTCACCACTGAGGTACACAGGAAGAAACCTTGCATATTTCTATAGGCAGTCCATATGTGCAGTGTTTCACGTTTTCCTGCAAAGGAGTAAATGCTAGTCCCCATTCAACACTCACACAGATAAGGTGTCCAGATGTCCCGACTTTATAGGGACAGTCCCTATTTTGGGGGCTTTTTCTCATATTGGCACCTATTACCCCCTATCCCCTGTCCGATTTTTTACACTTGCTAGCTGGTCACCCTACACACAGACGATTAGTAATTCTTGGTTGTGAAGACAGGCAAAAGGGCCAAGAAAAGGCATGTCCTGGCTCCAGACCCATTACTCCAAACTCATTCCTGTACCATACCCATAATTTAGGTAATTTAGAAAATGACCTAAACAGGTGTTATATATCCCCCACTCCCAATTTTAACCATGCGTGTGAGGGTGCCAGTAAAGATGGCAATTATCACAGCTGTGCCCTTCACTAAATTACACAAGGTGTTATTGCAAGTGTTGCAGGACAGAGTAGTTGGTTACTGGATCTATCAAACCACCTTAGGCAAATTGCAGTGAATGTGAAAATGCAACCATCCCTAATTTCATTATGTTTGTCCAAGCAGTAGCTGCTGCATGGTTGTGTAACCCTTCTGCCAGGTGTAGCCAGCAGCAACCAGGGCCGGGTTCATTATCTAGGGGTTCCTTTCCATTGATACAACACAGAACTGGCTCGAACCCCCACCCAGTAACCTGGGAAATTTACATACCACCCCTTGGCTCCTCTGAGAGGCAATATTTTCCCACTTGCAAGCACAGAGTCTGAGTGTAGAAAAGAAACTTTTAATTAAATGAGGGAAGTAACTCGGTGTTAATTTGTGAAAGCACCGCAACCAGGGTTCATAAACATAAACCATGAGTAAAAGACTCACCCCCAAGTGGGTTGGGTAGTGTCCTTTTCCCTTTAAGTCCAGCAACCCAGAAGTCCCTTTCACGTGCCCGACCCTTCTCTGCACACCACTCACAGTTGCTGTCCTTGGTCAATGCAGACCCAGAGTTCAGAGGTGCATCTGCAGAGTTCATTTCTCACCCCACCCCACCCCAATCCAGGTGAGGTAAAGAGGTACCTTACTTGTGCCGCTGCTCGGGACTCACTGCCCCTCTGTGCTGGTCACCTGCTCGCTGCTTCTGCCAATGCCTGCTCACCCCTCTCGCTGTGCCTCTCCACCAGCCGCCCTGCTGGCCACTCATCGCGCCTGTCTGCCACACCAGTCACTCGTTCACCAGCTGACTGTCAGTCACCTGCTGCCACCTGCCTCTCTGCTGTGACCTTTGCACATCAGTGTCTTAGTAATTTTCAACTCTTTGCAGGCTGGGCAGAAACACTGCCCCATCTCAAGTGATTTCATATCTGTGATTTTTAGCTCTTAACAGGCAGGGCAGAAACACAGTCCTACCACAACGGATTTCAGCTCGGGTTGGGTATTTAACATAACAAAGAGGCTCCTAATTAAGCCTATTTAGCTCTATTCTTTGAACAGTGGGGAGGAACAGGTGAAACCAGTCTAGGGAAGACCCTTGAGGATATGCAGCCTCCTGGCTGGGGATACCTGTCCCTACTCCTCTGACATTCAAGCCCCTGGCTTAATGAGTTTCTTTCAACTGAGGAAAGGAGTACTTGTGGCACCTTAGAGACTAACCAATAGTACTCCTTTTCTTTTTGCGAATACAGACTAACACGGCTGTTACTCTGAAACCTTTCAACTGAGGGTGGCCCCCTCATTTGGGACAGGTTAAGCACAGTCTTGCTTTCCTATATTCCTACAATAATTACAACATTCGTAACCATATTTCACTACCCCTGCATTCAGTACTGAAGTGATTTGTACCCAGCACCAGCCAAAGTTGATCACTTTGACACTGCTGTATCTGCTGAATATGTAAGCAGACCAGTAGCAAACTGTGTTTACATAAACACATCCAAGTATCTCCCCCTCCCAGCTAGCTGTCAGGGAAGCATTCATTCACACCCTGCTTACAATTGTAATAAGAGAGATACTTTTTCCAGTGGTAACACTTACAGTGTTATTGTGAGTCTCATCATATTTTGTGTTTTCCTAGTTTCCAGAGGCCCTAGTTTCTAGAGGCATGTGATTAGCTGAGAATCTCAGCTTTCATTTAAAGAAAAAGTTTCTAGTTCTCTTTGTTGTGAAGAAAAGCTTGGAAATGTGTCCCCTAAAGGCTTGTCTACCACAGGGCAAATTAAAAAAAATGTGATTGAAAAACCTCATGATTTTTAAGCCACTCTCATGATTTTTGAGGAGTTTATTCATTATTTTTGAACACTTGGGGTTGGCAATGCTGAGCATTCCTTCACTGTGTTCCGTGCCTCACAGCTTTAGACCATTTGAGTTGTCAATGAATGGCCATTCAGAGTGGCAGCATTTCAGGCCTATGTCTTAAAATATGTGGACTTGGCTGCTGTTTGTCCTTATTCTTGTTTAAGCAGCACTATTGCCAATGGCTGGAGTTTGTATAGGAATCAGTTGCCCACTGATTGGTGTATTTTGCATGTGTAGATGCAGCTAGCTATTCACATTTGCAGCAATCCTTCCCCCATTCTGCTGTACACAGCTGGGTATCTCACTTGTGAGTGTGTCTCTGAAAGTTGAGAGGTTCAGTAGGGAAGCTTGCAGTATGAGTTACCTTTCTAGCAGAATTATTCCGTGCTATGTAGAACATCTCCATGCATCAGTGAACAACTTAACTATTTGGGCCCTTTTTCTTGTATTCGAGAACTTTACTGCCTGGAGTCTTTTAAAATCACTTTGGCCTCAAAATTGTTGAATATTTTAAACCAAGAGCTTCAAATGATTTTTCTATTTGAAACAAACCAATTGCCCACACTTAAATGGATTCTTCACAGCTTCCCTAAAGTTGCAGTTTCTCATTTCTTGTGTATATGTATTCCATATACTACTGTAGGTCTTAATGCTAACTGAAAACCATAGGTGAAATGGTTTAGGACCTGCATGGATAAATTAGAGTAGTCCAGTCAAAGTTCATGGAGGTGTTGATTTACTACAGCTGAGAATTTAGCCCTTTGGTTCTAATTCCTAGGCAGACAGTCAGTCTTCTGCGTGGCTGGAGCAACATTTCTTGGTAACAATCTGTGTTTGCTTGAATTCCAAGATAGGTTTTTTCTGTTCTGTTTCCTATTGTATTTAAATGTATTTTTATTACCTTGTACAGAACCCCATGTGCTTTAATGATTCAGGTTCTTTATAAAATATATTTATTTCATTAGTACTAGTTATTATTCATTTATTATTAGTAGCTCAAAAGTCTAGTCCTATTTTTGATTAGCATTCCATTAATTTTAAATATTGATAAGAATCAGTGTGGATATTTTAATACATCATTTGAGCTGTCTTTTTTTAATGCTGGAAAGAACAAAACTATTACCCTCAACCACAATATTTATGGATAATATCCTTCAGCTTTAAAATTAAAAATAATTTGCTGTTGTCATAGAACTAATTACTGTACATACAATATCCGTGGGGTTACAATCTCTCTGTCCAAGGTGCATTCTGCTCTAATTGTATTAACCATAACTTAAATATTAGGAAATTATTCTACAAAGCAATAGTGATTGTTATGTCTAGAAATAATGAAGATGTAAATCACTTTTACACATCATCACCATAATGTTCATCTGATATGAAACTGCTGCATTCACTTTTATACTAATATTCATGATACTTTTTCTTAGAGATGGTAGCATAGTGTTGTGCTTTGCTTTCTCTCTAATTATGCAGTAGTTTGTCACAATCAATCATATTAGTGAACTGTGATACCTCTTTGACTACCTGTGAAGCCAAATTCTCTGTTATCTTGGATTTAGAGTGTATTGTACCAGTGTAATTCCGTTGACCACAGTCATGTTGCTCTATATTTATATGGGCGTGAGAGTAGAATTTGGTTTATGAAGTTACTCCTGTATAGTATAGCAAGAATGATGACAGAAAGGGTATTGGATATTAAAGTACCTTGAACCATATCTTGAGTTGGTATAAATTGATATAGTTCTACTTTAATGGAGCTACAACAGTTTACTCCAGCTGTGTGTCTGGCTCCAGGACTTTTATTTTTACATTAGTTTATTGTTTCATGTTTTGTGCAATTTTGTTTGATTCTGATTTTGCTTTCCTTGGTTTCAGCCCTTTATCCATTTACTTGCGACTAATACTAATTGCAATATTTTCTGGATAACATAGAAATAAACAGTCTTGCAAGCTTGTAACCTTGTAAAGTTGATCATAATTTATTGATAAGGACCACCAGCTCAAAGCTTCTATCCATATTTTTCCCCACTGGGAAATGCCATAAAATTATGTTCTCACCGGGCACATTTGATCTTAGAAACTCACTTCTAACAATCACCGCGATGGTCAACCCAAGCAGCTGTGCCAAGAATTGAGTCACGTTACCCATGTGGATAGAGAAGAGGAAGTGAAACAAGCTAGCTTGCTTAACTCTAATGCTCTAATCTTCTAGGATGGAATTTACCAGTGTATACTAATGCACATTCTAAATTTCATACAAATTATGGAAATAAACATATTCCAGAAAGTGATTACTTTCCTATAGGGAAATTAAAGTAAGCATATGTAGATTAAAGTTTTCAAGGTCTGCTGATGGGATTTGCATGTTGTTTTCAGTAAGCTTTTGGTATTTTCTGGAGGTGGGTAATACTGGGGGAGATTATTATTATTTGTTTATTTTATAGTAGCACCGAGGAGTCCTAGTCATGGACCAGGATCCCATTGTGCTTTTTGCTGTGTAAACACAGAACAAATAAAAATGGTCCTTGCCCCAAGGAGTTTACAATCTAAGTATAAGAAAAAAGACAACAGGTGGCTACAGACAGAGGGGGGAAAACAAGGAAATAGAGACAATATTGGTCAGCGTGACAGGCAGTGATCTCTGTACACCAGCAGCCTAACTGTTGTCAAGTTTTTGTAAGCATCATGACATAGGAGGGTTTTGAAGTTGGATAATGAGGTAGCTTTGCAGATGTTGGATAATAAGGTAGCTTTGCAAGAAGGCCAATGGCATTTTGGGATGTATAAGTAGGGGCATAGCGAGCAGATCAAGGGACGTGATTGTCCCCCTCTATTCGACATTGGTGAGGCCTCATCTGGAGTACTGTGTCCAGTTTTGGGCCCCACACTACAAGAAGGATGTGAATAAATTGGAGAGTCCAGCGAAGGGCAACAAAAATGATTAGGGGTCTGGAACACATGACTTATGAGGAGAGGCTGAGGGAACTGGGATTGTTTAGTCTGCAGAAGAGAAGAATGAGGGGGGATTTGATAGCTGCTTTCAACTACCTGAGAGGTGGTTCCAGAGAGGATGGTTCTAGACTATTCTCAGTGATGGAAGAGGACAGGACAAGGAGTAATGGTCTCAAGTTGCAGTGGGGAAGGTTTAGGTGGGATATTAGGAAAAACTTTTTCACTAGGAGGGTGGTGAAACACTGGAATGCGTTACCTAGGGAGGTGGTAGAATCTCCTTCCTTAGAAGTTTTTAACGTCAGGCTTGACAAAGCCCTGGCTGGGATGATTTAATTGGGGATTGGTCCTGCTTTGAGCAGGGGGTTGGACTAGATGACCTCCTGAGGTCCCTTCCAACCCTGATATTCTATGATTCTATGTTTGGGGGAAGGCACAAAGGTGCTTGTTTGAAAATTGAGACTTTGTCCATCAGTTGCAAAGAGTCCTGTGGCACCTTATAGACTAACAGACCTATTGGAGAATAAGCTTTCATGGGTGAATACCCACTTCGTCAGATGCATGTAGTGACATCATGATAGCCCCAGTACATGCATCCGACAAAATGGCTATTCACCCACGAAAGCTTATTCTCCAATAGGTCTGTTAGTCTACAAGTTGCTACAGGATTCTTTGCCGATTTTACAGATCCAGACTAACACGGCTACCCCTCTGATACTGTCCATGAGTTGTCCTTCATCACAAAATTGTCAGCCATTTGATGACTATCATTGTTTTCAAGTATCTCGGGGCAGGAAGAAGTTTAAAAAAGTGTTTTTATAAATAAAGTGAATAAAACTAAGACAGAGTAATAATGAAGATCTGTGTTTGTCAGCTGCTTGCTGAAGTGTGCCATTCTTGTTGCTATGATAATGGAGAAAATTAATATATCCTGTCAGGACCATATGACAAGAACAGTGAAAAGCTGTGAAGTGGCTGTACAAAGCGGAATAAAGGAAATCTACTTTGATCTACCACTTTTGATGTTGTATAATTGCACTTATTATCAGGTCCTTTACTCTCGTCTTCTTTGACACAAGATCCATTATCACTGACAGCATGAGTGTGAACATGGACTTGATTTGAAAAACTACTTAGGACGAGGTAACAGGAGAGAAGCTTTTGTCCCTAAATGTTGGGAAAAGAGAAAAAGATATTAAAATAATTTACCTTAGCACTATCATCTAGTACCTTCCTGGAAATATTTATTTCATTTGTAGTGCTGCATTTGAGTGCAGCTTGTTTAATTAGTTCCTTCATGAAATATTGTATTACAAAATCAAGCTTTATCATTTGCTTTCATGCTTTTGTTCTGCTACAAACTAGGGCAGGTCACTGTGCCCAGCCTGAACGAGACACCATTCTCTTTTGTACTGCATTTGAAAACAACCCATTAAATTTTAAGAAAAATACTCTCTCTTGAAAAGCTAAAGTGTTATTCTTCAGTCTTCCATGCTGCCTTTCTCTCTAATGTATTGTATGAGTTAAGAAAACAATACTGCTCGACAAGAAGGCAGGTTACCAAGTCTCCAGCTTTTATTGATTACGTGGTAGAATTAGTCCATCTTTGTAACATGACCACCAGTACAACTGGATGGATAGAATGGTAATAGCATGGAGTGTTCATGCCTTATGTGGTCTTATGAAAGGTAATTAACATGTTGACAAGTTACGACTCCTTTATGTAAAACTGAATTTTAAATTCTGTCCTCAGTTACTCATATACAACTTCCAGTGAAGTCAGTGCAAGTTCTTCTTGGCAGTATCTAACCTATATTTTCCTCACCTTATTTCTGGCCAGATGAGGAGAGGATGGTGTTCCCATAAATACATAGTTTGACAAATAGATGTCAAAAGCAGTGGAAGCTGGTGACATCTTTAATTACCTAGGCAAATTGACATGCAAAGTTGTAAATGTGATTCAAACAAGGCAGTGCTTCCCCCTCCTTAATTTAAGGCTACTGCCAAGATATTCATGAGGAAGAATTTTCCTCTGTGATTCATATCCTGCTTTCAAATTTCTGTATATTTTTTCTATGGTTTTAAGTGTTCTCTGACTAGCCTAATTATTTGTTTATGCATTGAAATATTTTGGAGAATAATGGTTGCAAGACTAGGAAAAGTGTCACCTTGCATTCTCTGCAGCCAAACTTAATAAGACTTAGCAGTTTTATGGTGCTTTCTCATGTTCAAAGCACTCTAGAAACATTAAACCAAATTCCGCTCTCAGCTAAACTGTGCAGCCCCTTTCAGTTTTGCCTGACACAAATCAGGGAAACAACCTACTGCATTGCACCAGAAGAGTTTATGAGAAGAGGAATGTGCCTGCTGTTATACACCTTAAATGGTTGCAATTTACCCCCAGTCAGCCTCCCTTGCCAGTGTGGAGGGAGACACTGCCATAGTCCCACCTTCTCCCTGCTTCTCTTCTCCGCTTTTAGGGTTGCTAGCATCCCAAGGAGCTCTTTGCACTCGGGAGATAACAATGGGCAGGTGCACCTGGCTGTTGCAAAGTCTTGGGAAGCAGCTTGTTCCCTTCCCCTGCATAGCAGCAACCCTGTATGAGGTTGACAGTGTAAATGAAGACAGACAAGGTGAGTAAGGTAATGTCTTTTATTGGGCCAACTTCAAGCTTACATAGAGTTCTATGTCCTGGGACCAACACAGCTCCAGCAACACTGCAAACAAGTGTAAATGAAGGCAGCATTGAGCTCATTGTTTACTTCATCTTAGCCAGAAATGTTCCAGATGATTTTACATTGTCAGCGCTGGCATGGACAAAGATAATTTACTTTAACGCTAGACTGGCCCGTTCATTGGTGTTATACTAGGAGCCCATAGTCCTCCTTGACTAACATCTTAAGAAATTTGCATCCGTAAGGCCTGATCTTTTAAAGAAAACTATATGCCTTTGTAGGAAAACTATGACTTGTTTAATTTTGTAAATGAAAACTACAGAAATTTAAGACTGTCTATGTTTAGACTTCACTGCAGTTGTGCTGCTGTCGTGTAGCAGTGTAGATAGAGGTATTCATTATAGCAGTGGGAGGGGTTCTCCCATCACTGTATCAAATCCACCTCCCTGAGCAGCCGTCAACCTAGTGCAATCTACACTGGGAGTTATGTTAGCTTAACTATGTTTCTTGGGGGTGAAGGGGGGATTTTTCACAACCCTGAGAGATGAAGCTATGCCAATGTAACTTTTTGGTGTAGACCAACTCTGAGTTCCATCTTCACCAAGCTTGGAAAAATCAAACAAAAAAGAAATTGTGCTTCACAATGAAGATGAAAGCAATATACACTGTGCTGTCACACTCAAAGATCATCTGAAGAGAGATTAATTGGTAAATGGATAAACTTCCCAGACCTTTTTACTCTGTTAATTCTTGAAGCCTGATCAATACCATAACTGTCAGCCACAGTTTCAGTGGTTTCTTAGCTTGGTGCCTCGTGCACTAAAAGCTACCTTTGCAGAAACGGTGCACGGCACTCTTTAGTGCACAGCACTGTTTCCATGCAAAATGATGCAGTAGTATAATCATATTTGTGCTACCAAATTGCAGGTGTTTCTACACTGAATGAATTTTGCCCTGTTCAGATGTCCCAAACAATGATACCAGTCTTTCCTCCACAGACATAGTGGGACTAATGCGGTTTCTTTGCATGAGAAGGATGGCAATCAAGGAATGTGTACATCCTTGTTTTCTGTATGGCTTCCTGTGCACCAGCCTGCAGAAGCAGAGGTGGTATCAGAGATTCCTCCCCTCTTCTTCCATCACCTAATGTAATGGGGCTGAATTAGGGCTGCAGTGGTTGCCACACAATGCTTTGCAGGCATTCCATGAACTGGGGGTTTAGAAGGATTCCTTCCTCCTTGACTCCCCCCACAAACCTATCCAGTGACTGGGATTTTACCCCAAGAGTCTAGATTTGGACCTAAAGATTTCCTATAAGTGAATCTTGGTAAAGTTCTGGGCAACTGCACCCATATTCCCCCTCGACAGTCCACCAAGAGCACCTACTTTCAGACTTCTGTCTTTCCAGCCATCACTTCTTTTGGGCAGATCCTTGTCCCAGTCCCTCATGACTGGGTTTTTTTCAGGCTGTACAGTTCTCTGCTTACACTGTGAGTTACCCAGGAAGAAAGACTGCCTAAACAGGCCTGTGTCTGTGTGGCTTTATTTTTCTTCTCAGAGGTTATGAACAGTTTAATACCCACAGTTTTAATTTACCACACATGCCTTTCTAAACAAGCACATTTATTCTTCAGGTAGAAGCATTACACAGAAAACATTAAAAACAATAAATCTACACACATACTAATAAGCTTTCCAGAGATTGCCCCCCAACTCCAACAAGAGCTAGGTAGGAAACAGTCCTTCAAATCCCACAAAGGGATTTTTTGAGGTTACAAGTTCATAACCGCTTTTGCTTAAAACAATAAGAGACATGAATAAGTCAGTCTCCTTTATACACCGTGGGCCTTTTATCTTCAGATTCCGGGAATGGGTAATCAGCAGACAATGGTTCTCTCCTCAGGGCATAAGAATATAAGAATAGCCACACTGGGTCAGACCAATGGTCTGTCTAGGCCAGTATACTGTAGCTGATAGTGGCCAGCGCCAAATGTTTCAGGAAATAGACAGAACAGAGTAATTTTGAGTGAGCCATCCTGTCATCCAATCCCATTTTCTGGCAGTTAGAGGTTTAGGGACACCTAGAACATGGGGTTGCATCCCTGACCATACTGGCTAATAGCCGTTTATGGACTCATCCTCCATGGACTTACTAATTCTTTTTTGAACCCAGTTATACATAGATTCAAAAGATTATGTCCGTCTGGAGGAGGGAATTTGCATTATCTTTCCCCAGGTATTTTCTTGGAAACCCACTTAATTTTGTTTGTCCCAAAAGTTCCTTCTTGTCAGGCATACTGTTGAAAATAGTCCTTTTAACTTCATAGGGTTTATATTAGCCATGTCTCCTCCTTAGAGTCTAAGCCTCCTTGAGTGCTCCTTTAGCACCACGATTGTCCAGTGGCCTCCCTGATTGTTTGGCAGGCTTCCTGCTTCTTTTGTAATTAAAAAAAAATTGCTGTTAGTTTTTGTGTCTTTTGCTAGTTGCTGTTCAAATTCTTTTTTTGGCCTACCTAATTAAACTTTTACATTTGACTTACCAGAGTTTATGCTCCTTTCGATTTTCCTCAGTAGAATTTGACTTCCAGTTTTTAAAGGATGTCTTTTGGTCTCTAACCACTTCTATATTCTGTTGTCTAGCCATGGTGGCAGTTTTTCTGGGCCTCTTACTGTTTCTTTTATTTAGGATATACATTAGTTCAGGCCTCTATTATGATGTTTAAAAAAGTTTTTATGCAGCTTTTCACTCTTTACTGTTCTTTTTAATTTCTGTTTAACTAGCTTCCTCGTTTTTGTATAATTCCCCTTTTTAAGTTAAATGCTATTGTGGTGGGGTTTTTAGTATTTTCCTCTCCCCGCCCCCGATGTTAAATTTAATTACATTATGGTCGTTAGTACTGAGCCACACATCCCCTTGAATCACATGAGAAAAAGATAGTTCAAGGCCCAAGAAAGAGTCCCTCTGGCATTCAGGCACTGATCACCAGGCCTCCAGACCAGTTACCTCAGTACCTCAAAAGTCATCCAGTACCAACCTGTTGGCACTGAGGCCTCTAGTACCAATATCTCTGGCACAGACTACCCTGAAGCTGATGGCATCCAGTCCAGTTTGGAAACTAGCTTACTTGTTACCAAAATCCTATGAAGTAGCGGTTCTCAGACTGTGGGTCGGGACCCCAAGGTGGGTTGGGACCACTGTTCCCTCTAAGCTGTGCGTATGTGTGCACACGCACCGATCCTAAACCCTGCGCACACAGAGAAACACCGCGCGCACAAAAAATGAAATTCTACACCGGAGCCAGGCCAAAATATAATTTATGGGCGACTTTTGACATTGTTCTCCCACCATCTATCAATACAGCCAGATTCTAATAGTTGGCAAGGTGGGGAAAGGGATAATGTATAAGCATTTTACTTGCTTGGGTGCATTTGCCTCATGGCACACAAATTTGAACTCTGCTTCAAAAATTTGCACAGAAGAAATTTTTTGGGCACATGGCCTGTCAAAAATTAGAGGGAACATTGGTTGGGACCCCATTTTAATGGGGTCGCCATGGCTTGCGTCAGACTTGCTCAGGCCCAGGGTGGAAGCTGAAGCCTGAGCCCCACCACCTGGGGTGGAAGCTGAAGCCCAACCCCAAAGCCCGAAGGCTTCAGCCCTGAGTGGTGGGGCTCAGGCTTCTGTGTCAGCCATGGGTGGTGGGGCTCAGGTTACAGCCCTCCCCCCCCCCGCCATCCAGGGCAGAATCCCTCAGGCTTTGGCTTTGCTTCCCATGCCTCCTGGGGCAGTGGGGCTTGGCTCAGGCATCGGTCCCACTTCTCAGGATTGTATAGTAATTTTTGATGTCAGAAGGAGGTTGTGGTGCAATGAAGTTTGAGAACCACTGCTATAAGGCATCAAAGGATCTTCAGGTCTCTTCAGTACTGGAATTCTTGCTATTAGTGGTAATGAAGTGACATCTTCCAGTACTGAAGACTGCCCCTATTACCAGTACCGAGCATATCAGTGGTTCCAATCAGAACACAGATCATATCACAGGGTGTTCCCAGCACTGCAGCTGGAACAGCTCCAGGAGGACTACTCCTTCCTATGCCCAAGCTTTGATGGGAGGTGTCACCACTTTATTCCCTGAGGTCTACTTATTCAGAGCAGAATATGTCAGAAAGAGTTGAGAATTCATTTTTATTACCCCAGAAATAAGAGCTCTAAGAGGGGTACTACCCCGAGGTAACCTCCTCTATGGTCACCTGCTCCGTATGTCTATCAACATTCTTGGTCGTATTGGACACTGTCGTGGCTTCATCAGGCTAGATTGGTTTAGGGCTAGATCCCCTTCCCTACCACCTCACAAAGGGTATTACAGCTAGCCAAATCTGCACCAACTGAACACAGAGTCAAGGTTCTGATGAAGAGGTAAAGACAACCACCCCATCCCAGCACCCATTACTTCACCATCTCCTGATAAAGCAGTAATATTTACTTCAGCCCCACATGATTACCAGACATTCCAGGACTTGCTGCACAGGATGACTGATACACTGGAGAATCCAGTGGAAGTTGTCCAAAAGAAGTCGGACAAGCTCCAGGACATCCTTTATACCTCTGTGCCATGACATTTTGCAGTGCCCATTAATGAAGGGCTTTTCGAACCAGCAAAGTTACTCTGGCAGACTCCCGCTTCTTTGGTGCCAACATCAAAAAGAGCAAATTGCTACCACCAAGTGCCATCCTGGGGCTTCAAGCAGTTTTACACATGCCTTACACCTGGGTCTCTGGTTATTGCAGTTGATAATGAAAGGACAAGACAAAGCTACACCTTAAGACAAGGAGCCCAAGAAAGTAGATTTATTTGGCTAGAAAAATTATTCAATATCAAGTCTCCAGATGAGTCTGTGTGCAGGAGGTCAGACTAGATGATAACGGCGGACCCTTCTGACCTTAAAGTCTATGAAACATGCCAATTAGCACGGTATGATTATATAAATTGGGACTCCATCTCCAAATTCACTGACAGACTTCCTCAGTAGAGAGGAGCTATTGATTTCACAAGGTCAGCTTGTATGCATAGATCTCTCCAAGTCCTTCTCTTCGATATTGGAGTCTTTCTGGTTAGAAGGAACTGAGGGAGATCAGAGGAGGCTCCACCCTTTATACCATCACGCAACACAGGGTGCATGCGCCACCACCACGGGTACCACTAAGGGAAATATCTTTGATGCTAGTGCACTGGGTTTGCACACACCTGAAGTGGCATGGGCATGTGCAACACATTTTGAAGACCAACAGTTACAAAATAGGATTGTAACCATTTTTTTCAGAGAAGTCAGTGGACACATTTCTCTTTGATATTAAGCATTCAGAAATGAAGTTTCAAGCAAGGTATTATTTTTATTGGCCATACAAGCAATTTTGTCCAGTCTCAAAGCAAAAAACTCAGCTGAGCATGAGTTCTGAATAATTCTGTGTCAATTTAAGGAAGGTAAACAAAGGCTGACTATGAAATATTTTCTGCAATCCAAAGAGGTAATTCGCTAAGGAAAACTGTCTTTTTTGCAGAGCTCAATTTGGATAAGGTGCAATGTAGATTTTGTTTTCGTTAATACCAAAGCAAATAGACTGGTATTATTTGAACTGAAAACATTAATTATTTTAAATTAATAATAAGTATCTTGATAAGCCTCTTACTGTTTATTGAAGATGTGTTCCTGGTTGATGTTCCATTCTGTTTAGGCTTCAATTATTTAATTACAGGTCTTGATATGAAACTAATCATGCATATATCCATATGAAGCTGGCAAATTGACAGGATAAAATCATTAAACAGTCATTACTATAAACTGACGTTGGCCTGTAATTTTTGCAGTTAACGGGGGAGTTGATGCTTGGTGAACAATCCAATTAAAACTGGCAACAAAAGACCTAAAATGTCAGCCAAATTGCTTTTTAATAGTCAACGCAGCCGTCACAAAACATAAACATCGAAGTCCCCATAGAAGCATAAAGCTTCATGGTGAAACAATTCTAGAAAATGAATAATAATTACAGCATCTTGAGAATTCTTTTAATAGACGTACACTCATTAAAATAGTTTGTTGGTTAGATTCGTATGAAAAAGTATGTTTCCCTGGTTGCTTCTTTATGCATTTGTTACAAAGAAGGTTTTATTCAATATTTTATAGATATAATTTCAGTTTTTATTCAAAAATGCATGTCTTATTTACAAACAGTTTTAAATAATTACATATGATAAGCCTTGGGTGAAAAAAGCCAAAGAGGAGAAATGCTTTCTATTGGAAGGTGGTCACAGAACTTGTCTGATCTCTTAATTCTTTAAAATATTGATTCACTTATTAATTTCGAATTGCAGCTGAATTCCTGTACAACTGCAGATGGCATTCATCCTGTCAGTTGAATAATTAATAATTGGGCTAACATTTTCAAACAGTGGTGCCTTAAATTAAGTCTCTAAATCCACCTCTGAAAAAGTGGCCTGATTTCATACATGCTGAGTGCTCAGGTCCCATTGGCTTCAGTAGGATTTTGTGGGTGTTCAGCAAGTCTGAAAAATTAGCCCACCTGTTTTTAGGTGAAGATATATGCATTTAGGAACCTCACTTTCAGCACCCATGTTGGGAAACTATGACCTTGAGCCATTTATAATGCCTAGACGTTTGTGTTCATTTTCAGATGTAATACTAGCTATTATTTCCTATTTTCTCAGACCCAGCATAAGTTTTCCTTTCCTTTTAAAAGGTAATCAAGTTCCTTTTTTGCTTTCAATTACATATATAATATTGTCTTTCCTCTAAAGAGGTTTAATACTGCAGAAAAAATGGTAAGAATCCTCAGCAAAAATGTTGACAAATGTTCGTTCAAAGCTGTCCCTCTCTCCAACAGAAGCTGGTCCAGTAAAAACTATTGCCTCCCCCACCTTGTCTTTCTAATAGATACAAATGGTGGCAATAGGTCTTTTCATAGAAGCACTTCTGCATTATTTGCAGGGAAAAACTTGATCGCTACCAATGTAGTGGGGAAGCAGAAAAAATGTCTTCACACAAAGCGGAAATCAACTTGATCAATGCTGAGATACCTTTACATTTACTTTTTTTTAATACTTTGTCACTTAGATCCACAATTGAGTGCTCAAACAGATGGTGATGGGAAAATCCATTAGCTTCCTCTATTATATTTATACATTCAGTTATCGGGGAATTAAATGTTGCCTCCTCTGGAATCGTGCAGCATACTTCTATGTGTTTCTAGGGATAAATGTATTTGGGCATAAGCCCACAAAAGCTTATGCCCAAATATATGTGTTAGTCTCTAAGGTGCCTCAAGTACTCCTTGTGTTTTTTGCTGATACAGATTAACACGGCTACCACTCTGAAACCTATAGGGATAAATTGACAGTCACTATCTATAGCTGTGATCTCCATGTTTCTTATATTTTAAAGAGAGGTAGCTATTCAAAGGAGTGCTATGCTGATTTTGAAATTGCAATAATTTTTGTTCAAGAATAATTAGAAGCTAAAGAAAAATTTGAATTTTATGTATACTGTATAATGTAAATGAAGCTGGAGAATACAAACCTGCAGCCTGATGCTCTTCCTGTTGAAGTCAATGGGCGTTTTGTCATTGCTTTCATTGGGAACACAATCAGGAGGAGCACTAAACAGTACAATGGACTACAAAGATAATCAATATTACTGTGATATGTATTTCTCTCATATTTCTTCTTCTGCATTTTGTTACTTTCCTTTAGTAATCCGCATTACCACAGTGTGATTCTTACAAATCCTAATTTTTCAACCCTATATAAACTAACTACTTTACTCTGAGTAATCTGATTGAAGAAAATGAGAATATCCGCAGAGTAAGGTTGGTGCAGTCCTGCCCCATAGGTAGTCTGTACTCATGCAAACAGTCTCATTTATTCACTGGAGTAAAGGTTTGCAGGATCACACATGTTTTGATTTCTGAATGTAAGAAGTGAGGGAAATTCAATAACCAGAATTAATAAATTAGCAAAATTAGTTAGCAAAATTCACAATAAATATTTAGGATTTAATCCTGCACTCAGTCAGGTCAATGGCAAATCTCTTCTTGATGTCTATAAGAAGTGGATCATGCCTTTAATTTATGTAGCTAATAACATACAGTCAACATACAATCTTTCAGTAACAAGTCAAATCTAAACATCATTGCAGCTTGCAAAAGTAATTCAGTATAGCTCTTATTATTGTGCTTCTTCATAAGGTCCCTATTCCCATCCTCCAAAACAGGAAACAATGAAAAAGAAAAAAAAACAAAAAATCAACCCTGCAGTCTGCAGAGGAGAAGGAATCAAGTTGAAAAGTACTTTTAGAAAGGAAACAAATGGGTTATGATTAGCAACTGCACAGACAGGGCAGGGGGCGTGGCTTTATAGTGACTCATAGAATTTAAGGCCAGAAGGGACCATCATGATCATCTAGTCTAAGCGCCTGCACGTTGCAGGCCACCGAACCTTGCCCACCCCGTCCTGTAAAAGACCCATAACCTCTCGATGAGTTACTGAATTCCCCAAACCATGATTTAAAGACTTCAAGTTACAGAGAATCCACCAGTTACACCATTTAAACTTGCAAATGACCCATGCCCCATGCTGCAGAGGAAGACGAAAAATGATCAGGGTCTCTGCCAATCTGACCGGGCGTGGGGCGGGGGGTAATTCCTTCCCAACCCCAAATATGGTGATCAGCTAGATCCTGAACATGTGGGCAAGAGCCACCAGCCAGACACGTAGGAAAGAATTCTCTGTAGTAACTCAGTGCCCTCCCCATCTAGTATCCCATCACCAGCTTCTGGAGATATTTGCTTCTAGCAGTTGCAGATCATCTACATGCCATTGTAGGCAGTATCATCATACCATCCCCTCCATAAACTTATCAAGATCAGCCTTGAAGTCAGTTAGGGTTTTTTGCCCCACTCCTTCCGTTGGATGGCTATTCCAGAACTGCACTCCTCTAATGATTAGAAACCTTCATCTAATTTCAAGCCTTAATTTTTGATTGACAATTTATATCCATGTGTTCTTGTGTCAACATTGGTGCTTAATTTAAATAACTCCTCCCCGGTATTTATCCCTTTGTATTCATAGAGAGCACTCATATCTCCCATCAGCCTTCTTTTGGTTAGTCTAAACGAGCCAAGCTCTTTGAGTCTCCTCTGATAAGGTAGGTTTTCCATTCCTCTGATCATCCTTGTAGAGCTTCTCTGTATCTGTTCCAGTTTGAATTCATTTTTCTTAAACATGGCAGACCAGAATTGCACACAGTATTCCAGATGAGGTGTCACCAGTGCCTTGTATAATGGTACTAACACTTCCCTGTCTCTACTGGAAATACCTCACCTGATGCATCTTAGGACTGCATTAGACTTTTTCACATCCGCATCGCATTGGCAGATTTAGGGTGAATCCTGGCCCAACTTTGGAGATCATGAGGCACCTGCATGGAACTTCTGACTCTTTGTATACTATCCTGAAGTCCCGTGCTCCTGGGACGTGGCTGCACCTCTAACCTCCTACCCCCAGAAAGGCAGAGAAGCCTTGGTTTGGAAGTAAACATTTTTTTAGACAGTACATAAATCTGATTAAAAAAGAGTGACAAGATATGGTCCACTGTTATTTTTCAGCCCTCTTGCAGTGTGATTACCATACATTTGTGCTCATCTACATCCTGTGACTGATTGTCTCTGACTTTATGTAACACTCTTTCTGATATGTATAATCTATTTAACTGCCTGTACTATTTACACAGAACCTAGTTACTAACTCTTTGAATGAATAAATAAATATTCCTGCATTAGTAGTAATGATTAAAACATTTCTGCATTCATATTATTTTTATTTTATTTTTAGGTAGTTATGTATATTGCTGACATACATACCCATAATTAAATTCCATATATATATATATATATATACACATATATATTCTGGAGATGTCTGACAGATCTTTTCACTGGTAATCAAATATTTTAATTGCTTGGTGCTATCTATAGTCAAGTTATAGTTGCAGGAGATGCACTTAAAGATATTCAAATCAAACAATGATTTCTACAGTGTAATTCCTAAGAAAAGTAAATGACAATTTAAAAAAAAAAGTAGTAAGGAAACTAGGGCCTTTTATTTTTTATCTATATAAGTTGTAAACACTTCCATTAGAATAAAGCAAGAAGTAGTTTAAACATTATGAACATATATAATAATACATCTTTCCATTGATGTTACATCAGAGAGATCTACTTACAAGGATTGTCAGAAAAATGAGGTAAATACATTAAAAAGGTTATTGAAGGGTCTGAAAAAGCTGTAGATTCCTGTCCCTATAAATTTTATTGATCGTAAAAATGATGGATTTACTCCTTTAAATTATACTGTACACAGTAACATCACTCATTCCTTTCATAGTTTGAATGCATTCTCTTACAAAAGCTTCCTTAAAGGTATCCAGTCAGACAGAATACTTATATAACTATAAATTGACAAATTGTTCTCTGTACTCACTGGTACAGATAAGCTATACAAGTTCAGCAAGGTACTACAACCGTGGAAAGTAGGGCTAATACAAATCACTACCCCTAAATCCCAGAAGACGTCTGATAAAATGGAAGGGGGCATCATACAGTCCATTGTTATATAATGTACTCAAGTGGCACACTTCTGTTTGGCTTGGCCTCCAGCAGACTTGTATCATAAAAATTTTGAAAGCTAGCAAGAACAAATATGTAACAGCTAATAGGCAAGCAGGGAAGGTCATCCATTGTGGAAAGATCTATTAACAAAGTGACTTAATACATTCATATTTACATTATTTCTCCTGAACTACTGAGCTGAGAACAGTAAATTATTCAGGATGATTCACAGTGCCCTGTTCCATTACCCATGGAACCCCTTGAAAAACCCTCACAGATAATGAATTTAGTGGCACGAAGGCCAAAACTTGAATAAATATCATTCAACACAAACTCATCAGCAACAGGGGAAATGTTTATTTTTATAGCAAAGGGTAGCTTTTACCTATTGCTTCAATCATAAACTACCTTCCGATCAAATTTTTGTGACCTCTAAAGTAATCAGAAGTGTCTGCCATGCTACTTGTAAGTGTCTGGTCCTTGCAGACCTGGACAACATGCTTAAATCATAAGCGGTAACCTGTTAAGAGGGTTAGAGCATCCAGTCTGCCAGCGGTTCTCAACCTTTTTCTTTCTTTCTATAAAAAACTCCACAGCCCACCTGTGCCACAGGAACTGTTTTTCCACGTACCCAATAGATTAAAATCTGTATTGAATGGATAGTTATACAGTTAAATGCACACACATATATAAAATATATTAAAAAGGACAATATAGGTACAAAAATAAACTGATTTTTTTTTAATTTACTCAACATGAAACTTGTTGCTGGTGCTGATCAACAGTTCTGTCAAGATGTGGGGGGTATCTTTGACAAGCACACATGCGTGTCATGGTCAGTGTTCATCCTGGTTTGGTACTTTGTGTTCATTGATATCATGGCTGAAAATTCAGCTTCGCATAAGTAGATGATACTAAAGGGAATCAAAACTTTCAGTGCTGCAGAAGAAGCAGTGAGGTGTTCATCCAAACACTCACACCGAAATCTCTCCAGATGCATTTCTCTGAACCTGATTCTGGGGGAGCTGTCTGATGAAATGTCAGTGAGCTATTCTAACAGTTTTGATAGGACATTGGATGGAAGTTTATCTTCAGTGTTCTCACTAAAGAGATCTGTAGTCCATGTGTGTGTAGGGGCTTGTTCTGTTATGAGTTTGGAAAAATAAGCATTACATTTGTTAAGCAGAACAGACAGATGCACTGCTAGCTGAGGTTTAATTACATAAAAGTCAATGTTTTGTTCCTGAATGAAAGGATATAAGAGCTCAAATATATTAGTAGTACCCCCACAGGCATGAGCTTTCCAGAGTTGTCGTTTTGTTTTGAATGCCTCAGTTCTTTCATACAGGGCACTAAAATTAGAGTTCCTACCTTGAATAGTTTTATTCAGCTTATTCATTTCACTGAATATGTCTGCAAGGTAACTCAGGTTTGCCAGCCACACATCATCTTCCAGAACTTCGGCAAGTTCAGGTTTCTTATCAGCTAAGAAAGTACATAACTCTTCCTTGAGATTAAATATATGGGCAAGCATTCTGCCTCATGATAGCCATCTCACCTCAGTATGCATGAGCAAGGAATGGTGCTCTGCACCCACTTCCTCACAGAATGTAGCAAAACACCTGGAGTTTGTTGCTCTGGATTTAGTAAAATTAAGGAGTGTTACTGCTGTGTTCAGAACATTGTGAAGACTTGGTTCAATATCTTTCACAGCAAACGCCTCTTGGTGTAAAAAGCAGTGTCTCCAAATAGCGTGAGGTGCAAAGGCTTTTATTTTTTGCACAACACCAGTCTACTTTCCAGTCATTGCTTTGGCTCCATCAGTGCAGATCCCAATGCAATTAATCCAGCTGATTTCTGCTGATATTATAAAATCATCTAACAGTTTGAATACGTCATCTGACTTGGTTGTCATCTTGGGCTCTTTGCAAAATAAAAAGTCTTCCTTTATTTCCTTATTCCACACATACTGAACATAGGCAAGCAAATAGGACATTTTCAAAATGTCTGTGGATTCATCTAGTTGCACAGCAAATCATTGTCATAGAGCTGATGAATGCTCTGCAAAACTATATCTTCTGATATAGAAGTCGTCCGTTGTTTGACAGTGTCGTTTGACATCGGTATTTTTGTCAGTACCTTGGCCTTCTTCTCTCCAAACACTTCCTTTGTTGTTTCAATAACACAGGGCATTATCAAACTCTCAGCAATCATATGCAATTTTTTTGTTTTAGCAATTTTCTGCACTACTATGTAGGATGACCTTAAAGCTTTTTATCCACAGTAGTTGTGTATTTCATGACTGCTTTAGTACCAAACAGTTCTTTGGCCTTTTGCTCAAAAAATGAACGTTGCCTATCCTTATAGATGTCATGCTTTGTAACTAAATATCTCTGTAATTTGGAGGGTTTCAAACACTCTTTGGACAGTACTTGTGCACAAATTACACACTGTGGTTGAGGTATATCTCCACTTCCAGAACAAATAAAACCAAAATTCAAATACCTATCTTTGTATTTCCTAAATTTTGCAAGGTTAATAATGGCTTTATGTTTCTTACTCACCTCACCTCCTTGGTGTTCTTCAGCCATTATGGTGGTTGAATTTGTTGTTGAAGGAACTTCATTATCATCGTTCTGTGGGTTTTGTGGTTTTGAAGCTGATGGTTGAATTAAAAATGTATCCACATCTGATATTTTATTGTTTATGTTTATAACAATTTTCCCTGTGCTGTGTAACTTGTCCTGCTCCCACTGAAATAGCTCCTTTACACCAGGTAAATGAAGATACATAACCTGCAAGGCTGCCATTAGACTCACTGGTGTCTAACCAAGGAGTGAGCCCTCACATGCTAGTCTCTGGGGGTGGAGCTGATGCTAAAACCAGGGTGTGGGCTTGGGCTTCAGCTCCCTGGTGGGGGAGGGGGCATAGGGGCTGGAACTAGGGGTGATGAGGATGTGGTAGCACCCCCTGGCTTGAAGTGGTTTCCATTATATACAGGGTTTACAGTTTGGTTCAATGGCTCTCAGCACCCCCACTATAAAAACTGTTCCAGCACCCCTGGTGGCGGGGCTTGAGACATCAGGGCCGCGGCTCACAGCTTCAGCCCTGTGGAGGCACCGGGGCTCAGGGCTCCAGGGTTTAGCCCTGCAGCTCCCAGCTGCAGACCGCTGGGGACACCGGGGCTCAGGGCTCCAGGCTTCAGTCTGCGGCTTCCAGCTTTGGCCCCATGGAATAGCTGAGGCTTGGGGCTTTCATCCCACAAGGGATGCCGCGGCTGAGGGCTCCAGGCTTCAGCCCCACAGCTCCCAGTTTTAGCCCTGGGGCTCAGGGCTGTAGCCCCATGGGGGTCACTGTGGACCCCTGAAACCAACTTGTGGCCCCTCAGGGAGCCTCAGCGCAGATCCTCGGGTGAGAACCACTGCACTATGCTATACGCTAGCAGTCACCACTGGTGGAAGTCATTGTCCATGACAATGACTGACCCGATCACCCACAATTAATCTTGCGAGTAAACAGTCCCTCCTCTGAAATCTCAGTCAGAAACTGACCAAAATTACCCTTCCCCTTCTTTCCCACACCCTATAAATACTAAGTCAGGCCAACAGATACAACAAGCAGCTGCTTGGCCTGCCAAGTAAACCTTTGATAGCCACCCATCAAACCAGTGTTGGATGTCCAGATTAAACATATAATCAATGTCGGACAAAATCACTTTTTCAGAGCAGAACCTCCCTGGCAATCATATGTACTTCCTGAATGGCTCCCAGATGTCACCACCATGATTATAATGCCTTTTCATTTCTCAATTTACATTTTCCTTGACCTGTCTGCCACAATCACCGAGGAGGATCCCTTTTGTATCTGCTGTAGCAGCATATTGAACCATACTATTTTGGTCTCCAACGTCTTAAACTGGCCTCCGTTTGGGAGAAGTTGGTATGTGCGCCTATTTCTGCCATCACTTTGCCCACAAGTTTGAGGTTGAAAAGGCCAAGTAGGGGAACTCTATTTTCAACAGCTGTTTAATTAAATTACACAGATGTGACCATTTCAGTATCTTATAAAATAGAACTTTAAAGTCAATATCATATAAAGAGTGAATTGATATTTAGAAAAATTTAGATACAAATTGTACAAAGCAAAGCTATAATTCTAATGATAATACAGCAGAAGTTTAAAAAGAAGTATTATAGATCACCCAAACAAAAATTCTGCATGTGCTCTAGTTATTCACTCCTCTTTTCAAGTGTTTATTTTATGTAAACAGGCACTGATGTAATTGTATCTTTGGGTGTTACCATATGGTAAAATTAAAACTTTCATGGTATCATACATGGTGTTATTTTTAGGGCCCTACTAAATTCACGGCCATGAAAAACACGTCACGGACCGTGAAATCTGGTCTCCCTCTGTGAAATCTGGTCTTTTTTGTGCTTTTAGACTATACTATACAGATTTCACTGATTAGACAAGCGTTTCTCAAATTGGGGATCCTGACCCAAAAGAGAGTTGCAGGGGGGTTGCAAGGTTATTTTAAGGGGGGGGGTCACAGTATTGCCACCCTTACTTCTGCACTGCCTTCAGATCTGGGCGGCTGGGGAGCGGTGGCTGCTGACTGGGAGCCCAGCTCTGCAGGCAGCAGTGTAGAACTAAGGGTGGCAATCCCATACCATGCTATCCTTGCTTCTGCGCTGCTGACAGCAACAGCTCTGCCTTCAAGGAGCTACAGCACAACCTGCACAAACTTCTATGAGATCTAGGTCTTACTGCCTTGAAGATTCCACGTAGTCTCTCCCTGGTTGATGTAAAGGAACATTTTGAAGTTATAAGACGGTTAGAGATGTCTTCTGATAAAGATCTTTGTTTAACATCTATCCAACCATCATTAGTAGTAACCACCGCAGGAATGTCTCAGCATAAAGTCATATGCATGCTTAAGTGTTGGAAAGATTGGGGCCAAAGAACACCACTCATTTTTTTTAAATGACACAAAGTTGAAAATCGTTATAGTGTGTTAGTCTTTCAAGTGAAAATAATGGGTCAAATTCTGTGCTCAGGTTATCCACTGAAGTAGTTACTCCAAAAGGAAATTTAGCCAATATACTCTGAAATTTAAAATAGTCTGATCTTGAGTCTCTGAGTACTGTTCCCAGTTGGCATTGAAGTCAATGGGAAACAAAGGTCGTTAGTATTAAGAGGAGGTATACAGTAACAAACAGGATTGAGCCCATACTCACAAAGCATTTCCTTCAGAAAAAAATATTTTTTGACTGAAGTCTTGTTATGGTGCTGTAACTTCTACCCCACCATTCTGTTTTAGACTGGTATTCTGCGTGAAATGGATATACTTTTATACAAGCTAATTGGTGAACCTTACACATCTCAATCATTTAGAGATTATGGTATGCAGTTTAGCATTTTATACTGTAAAGGTCCTGAAGAAAGGGAGGCATTGTACAGTATTTATAATTTAGAAATCCTTAACATCTTAATAGCTTGTACACGGGACACATTCTCCACATTACACATCTAGAGCAATGGTCATCATAAAAGCCGGTTATGCTTTAAAATGAGAATTAAACTGCAACCTGCATTTTACAACCATCATATTTCATTTGTAAATATGGTTAGACTTTAATATTTTGAAGAAAAACAGCATGAATGAATCTCTCAGTAATATTAGGAAAGGGTTGCCATTCTTATTTTTCCAAATCTACTTGTGTTAAAATGGTGCACAAATTAAATTAGAAGCTGTTAAGATGTACCCTCTAGCTTGTGAGGGATACAAGTGAATACTTGTAGTACACTTGCCACTAAGAATTAAAAGAAAACATTTAATGGGGTATGTATGAACATAGTGAACTGAATTTATAATTGAAGTAGATCATTACTTTGATGATTATTATTACAGTATTTCTCAATATTTTATATTCATTGATATTATTGAGACTAAGAATAGAATATTGTCCCATGTTATTCAATTGTAATGCAATTGTAAAGTATTGCATTTGTAGGACACACTAAATAATGACATTTGTAGGATTCATCTTTCTCTCAAAAAGAAATGGGTATGAAATTATATATGTGAGTCTTTCGATGCTGTACGTTTGTGAGATATCTTTTAATTGAGAGTTTACAAACTTTCAATTGTCTTATAAATTTGTTTTAATTTTGCACAGAACTGCGTATTCTTTTGTAGACATCCTTTGAGATGGAGTTCTGTGTTTCATACTCAAAAAGCTTGACATTGTGTAGGACTAGGAAAAAACAAAAAAAACCCCTACAAAAGCAAGGTATTTCATGTTTAAGATGGAAAGCCCAAAATGTTAAGATGTATAAGAAATGAAATAGAAAATAATATTGAAAATTGATTATATATGTCAATATATAAATCAATTGTATGACCCCATTTGGAGTACTAGCTTTTGTTCTGCTCATCCTATCCCAAAAACAATATAGCAGAAATAGAAGGGGTTCAGATATGAGCAACATATAATTAAGGGTTTTTAGGGTCACAGGGCATACACACATAAACATGCAGACCATGTCTTGTAAAATGTACTCTCATAGAATGGTAGAACTTCAGTGGAAATTAAGATTATGAGAACTTAATAAAATGAGGCCTAAATACAGCAACAAGCAGTGCGACAATACTGTTTGTCTCCAGCACATGTTTAATTGTTATTTTGTCATCTTAGGCCCTGATCCTGAATGAGATGCCTCCATCTTATTGCAGGTTCAGGGACTTGAGCTATAAGCTTCTCCTAGCCTTACACTTTGATATTCATCTTTGTTGTCCTTGCTATACCTGATCTTTTTCAATTCTTCATTACATGCCTTTCTGAGCTGTGTGCAGTGCTGTGGTTGGGGTCTTTCTAGCCAAGTACGCAATGCCTCCAACATCTCCTCATTGTACTCTTTCATATTTATCCATTCCAGTGTTTTTGTTTTCATAAATAAGATTTCGATGATGCTCATTTATCTACACTTGATAAACTATTGCAGCTCTGATTCTAACTGAGCAGTTTTAACACCCAGGCAACTTTTAAATAGAAAACTAAATTCTCAGAACATATGTTACTATTTAATTAAATAATGGATTCCAAGTTAATTCAAATTCAACCAGTACATATTTGGTGAAGAAATATAGCAATAAATAATGAATTTAGGTTCTGGAAAGAATTAAAATACTTACAAAGCACTACAGATTAAATGCAAAACTTTTAAGGTTCATTACTTTTCAATATATTCTCTTTGACATACTTCAGTGGGTAGCAATACAGGCTACTGTTCCCTTGTCACTAAATGATACAACAGCTCAATTCATAGAATAGAATCATAAAAGATTAGGGTTAGAAGAGACCTAAGGAGGTCAACTAGTCAAACCTCAATTAAATCATCCCAGCGAGGGCTCCATCCTCTTTGGAACCCCCCCTTCAGATAGTTGAAGGCTGCTATCAAATCACTCTTCTCTCCTCTCTTCTGCAGACTAAATAAGCCCAGCTCCCTTAGCCTGTCCTCATAAGTCATGTGCCCCAGCCCCATAATCATTTTCGTTACCCTCCGCTGGACTCTCTCCAATTTGTCCACATCCTTTCTGTACTGGGGGGCCCAAAACTGGACGCAATACTCCAGGTGTGGCCTCACCAGTGCCCAATAGAAGGGAATAATCACTTCCCTCGATCTGCTGGCAATGCTCCTACTAATGCAGCCCAATATGCCGCTAGCTATCTTGGCAACAAGGGCACACTGTTGACTCATATCCAGTTTCTCATCCACTGTAATCCCCAGGTCCTTTTCTGCAGAAATGCTGCTTAGCCAGTCGGTCCTCATCCTGTAGCAGTGCATTGGATTCTTCCATCCTAAGTGTAGGACTCTGCACTTGTCTTTGTTGAACCTCATCAGATTTCTTTTGGCCCATTTCTGGTTTTATGGATGGAAAATGGATAATGAAATATCCATCAAAAGTGCCATGAAAATAGTTCTGCCAAAGTCCTAGTGTAACACCGATAGACCCTGGTCGTTGTTGGGCAGGATCAAACCTGAGACCTCTGAAGCTAAATACATGAGCCTCTACTGCATGAGCTAAAAGCCATATGGTTGTTAGCTAATGCTGTAGAGCAAACCCATTAATCTCTCTCTCTAAATAGTCTCAGTGCCTCAGATAGGACAGAGCACCACACCCAGGAGGTGTGTGAGTTACACTAGCTGTGCTCAAAAATAATTTTCAATCAATAATGAACTATGTATGGAATAGCTTTCTGTGATGTTCTTGAGGGGAGGAGGAGTAGTCTCTTGAGCTTACTGGATCATCTTTTTACAAACCCTCTTACAAATTGAAAAAAGATCACGGTGCTGTCTCTTTTTGGTTGACTTTTACCCCAATCTCAGTACTTACGCATCTTCCCTTTCAGAGATTACTTTTAATTTTAAGGCTTCGGAAGAGGAAATATTTTGCTTTTAGAATATACCAGATTTTACCAAGGGTCAGGTGATTTCAGGGAATTTCCCCAAGGGGTATACTCCCTCTGATATACTGGGGTATACTCTACAGGATTTTGTGTAAACAGGTAAACAAATAAATGCTACGGTCCCTCATCCCTCCTCTCTGCAAGCACACGCAATCCTGGTATGTGAGATTTATCAGAAGATAAGGAGGAAATTCTTTATAGAGCTTCTTGATTAAATATTGGGAGCTCATCACTGTTACAATTTTACAATGTTCAACCATTATAATAGGAGGGAATTGAGGTTGGCAACCAGTTTGTTCAGAATATTACTCCATTCACAGTCCAAACGTACCATAAAAATGACAACATATTATGAAAATCTATACTACTAAAACAATGCCACGTTTGAAAACCTTTGCCCTGTAAAAACTACAAACCCTACAACCAACTTACAACTCAAGTGAAGGAAAGTGATATTTTAAAAGGGGATCTACTACCCCTGAAACAAGATAAAAAATCAGTAACATGCTCTATGGTCTTCCCCATCATCTCTTTGGCTTTGCTTTACAATATCAAGATCAACTACCTGAATCACTAGGCAGAAGTTAAGAATCCATGTTTTTAAAGGCTCTTATTCCTCCCTTCCCTTTCTCCATAACAATTTAGCTATATGGCCTCTGATTATAGGTATATTTTCATGTGATATTAACCGAGTGCCTTCCAATAGGATTGATCCAAACCAAAGTAAAAACATCCACCCCAACCCAGAACCCAAACTCTGTTTTAAAAAAAAGAATCCTATGAGATGTTATCTTCAAAGAAGCAGAATTATGAGGAAATATTTTTTCCTTCTTTAACACAGGAATCTTGGAGAGTAAGTAGCTCAAAGGATATCTCCAAATAAAATCTGAATGAATTACCACTGCAGTAAGCAAAGCAAGAATGCCTAACACAAAGCAACATGAAAATGTTTATTTTTTTGTATAGCAAGAAGGGATAAGATACAATACCTCCAAAAGACAACAAAGAGGTGTTAAAACAAGCATAGCCTCAAAGGAACATTCTCAGAAAACAGATTTCTGTTCCTGAATTTGTCCTCCTGAAATGAGAGAAATTCTGAGAAATAAACTTTTTGGGGATATATTGGACACCCCATATCTGAAATGTGTTTTTCCATTTTTTTCCATACAGGGGCAGGGCGGAATTTGCTGGCAAATTTGAAATACCTCTTTCTGTATCACATGGTGCTGCACAATTGAGGCCACAGACCATTTCCCTGAACTTGGACACTACTTTAGGTTTTTTCACGGGGAACATGATCTGAGCCTAAGTATTGTAACTGAGAATTTTAGGCTGAGCACATATTTTGTAGTTATGTTTTTAGGTGAACAGTAACCTCTGTCAGGCTAATAAATATATTGAAAACTAATTATATACCGTATTTGCATTTCATAGATAGACTTTTTGATTTCCTAAGAAATTAAAATATCTGAACAGTAGTCCATCAGTAACAATTAAAGAACGAAGACAGGTATTGCAATGAATAGATAGCATTATGTGAAGAATAACAGGAGGATACAACTTCACAGCTAAGCTAATTCCCATATCAGACCCACACACTTTAGGTGCTTGTTGGTTTTAGACAAATTTCCATTCATAATTTTACTTCTGAGGTATTTAAATGATTTTGTATGAAGTTAGTTTGCACAGTCTACTGTGAATTTAGAGCTCTAAGGAATCATTGGTATGCAGATTTAGACACAAACATTTTTTTATCACAAGCAACATTTTTCTGTGATATAAAAATAAAGTTAATGAGATGTAGACTTAGTCTCAAAGTAAGTAAAATAAAAATAACTTCAGCAAATTAGAAACAGTCTGTAAAAAACTAATTAGAAATTCAAGGCCAGATTTTCAGCTCAAGTCAATGAAGTTGCAGCAGTTACACCAGCTGAAGCTCTATTCCTAAATCTCTCTATCTCTCTCTCTCTCTCACCTCCTCCCCCACCTACCACTTAGATTGTGAATCAGGGTTTTATATGATATAGTCACACAAAAGGCTGACAAGTATAGTGTTTAATCTCCTTCTACCCACAGCAGTAAAGTGGAATCCCCCAGGGAATATGGTGCACATGTAAATTTTGAGTACTAATATTGTCGGGGCAAATTCTTCCCATCCTCCATAGGTGCAAAGGCATCCTGGCCACCAGAAATGGGCAGTACCATTGCACGAGCATAGACAGGATTCAGGGTCCACATAGCATAAAATTTACATGTGGCATAGAACAAACTGAGCTCTATGACAGATGTCTGTGTGACAGTACAGGAAGTAGGTAGTAGTGAGGCAAAAGGAGAAGTAGTAGGGCTGGAGGATGCATTACTATGTGGATCAATGTTCCCTCTAATTTTTTACATCCATGTGCAGAATGAATTTTGTTACGTGCACCAATATGGAGGTGAATTCTGGGGATCATCAGAATTCCATCCCAAGTAGCCTTGCTAGAATGAGATACTGGTATATTAAAAACAAACAAACAAACAAAAAACCTTGGAAACAACAACCAAAAGAAGTTACTGTATAACAAACACATACAACATACATTTCATACTCACAGGCAATGCCACAAGCATTGAGCCTGCAGAGGAATTGCATATTGAAACAGAGAATTTAAATTGGGCTGTCTGGGGAGAGTGAGAGCAGCTGCGGGATTGGGTTAGCATAGAGAGGGGACAGAGCAGCAGAAGCAGTTGAAGAGAGGTGCTTGTTTGGGCTCCACTGGAAATCAGTGACTGTTATTTTTCTCTGTTGGCAATGGAGGTTTCTCAGTCAGTATGAGGCAATCCCCTCAAAGCCAATTTCTGGCCTGTGCCCCACCATCTGAGAAACCTTACACTAGAAGTGACTGTGAAGTTGGCCGTGAAAAAGAAAGTAGACTGCAGAACTTCCCACTGCAGGAGGAAGTTAAACTGGTTGGATCACTGCTGCCTGATGACTGTCCCTAGGGTCATTATAACTGCTTCATACCAGCTCCTGCCATTTCCAGTCCTAATCTGCTTGCGATCATGCAAACTGAAATTTGCAAAAGATTCTATCTTGTGGGTGGGAATGTGTAACATGGAGGTAAAATGTTTGCCATAGGAGGTGCATTGCCCTTGGCGCATGTGTGTATAAGACAGGCTCTTAGAATGGGACATTTGAGGGTCTCAAAGCCCTGAGAGCTCTTTCCTTTCCTTTCCTTTCCTTTCCTTTCCTTTCCTTTCCTTTCTGAAGAACACTTGGAAACTCTCCATACCAGTCAGAGTGACTGTGTGTGTACAAGTGTGTATGAAAATAGGATGCAAAAGCTGGCAGGTTTCACTGGGGTAAATATGATGCAAACACAAAGACTTAAGTCCTCAAAGCTTAAGGGTTAGTAATGTATTACTTAAAAGTTAGTTGCACTCTGTGGAAGGGTGAGAAGTTTCCTGGCAGCAGAAATACTAGCAAATGTGAGCCACCAGTTTAGGGGCTGGCGGTCTTTCATGTCAATAGCACCACAGTTCACTGGCAGCAACGTATTCAGATTTTGTCAGCTATTTGTTAGTAAAGCAATAGCTACAGCAATCCTTAAAAAGTAATGGTAGCATCTTCACACTGTCTCTGAGGGATTTCCTTGCTCAGCTGCTCATAATTTTCCCCCTGGCTCTCTTGCTCCTGCATAATAGATTTTGGAGTCTTAGAGTCTCCAGGTGCTTAGTGTCTTCAAGGTAGCAGCAGCAGGAGGACACTCCTAAGGTGTCTTGGGCAACAACAGTACTAGCAAGTAATAGAACAGTGATTATGCAAACCCAACAGCCTTTCCTTAAAGCTCCTACTAAGAGCTTCATTCACGTTACAGTCTGGTCTGATGATGACTGCCAGCTCCTCTGCTTTTAAATACCACAGAACCTTCTCTCCAGGTGTGTGTCATCATTGCCTCACTGATAGTCTCTGCTAGAACTTTTTCTCAGGCCTAACTGACAAATACATTAACGTAGTAGTGTAAATCTGTTAACCTTATTTCATGGGAGATGTTTATTACTTCATGGTTTTGAAGCGGGCTGATTGAATCATTCTCTGTTTTGATTTGAAGTGCAGGATGTTTATTCTTGTAACCTGTCTGTTTCTTTCTTTCTTTTCTTTCTATTTATTTGTTTAAAAAAATGCTATGACAAATTACGTGAGTGCTGCTTCATTTATTTTAACCACTGCAGCACTGAAGAATTGACATACAAATTCAAATCTGTGAATATTCTTTATTTCATAAGAGGATTTTAAATGAATTCATATGTTACAATAACATTTTACAGACTGACTGAAATTAAACCTCTACTACACCATACTGTAATCCTGTTAAATATAATACCATACTTTTCTGATTGCTGTTTAAAATAGTAACTCTATGGCTTTGTTTGTCTTGTCTTTCTGGTTTGCTTTTTTTAGATATACCGGGCAGCCCACGTAACCAGTTCACATTCAGACCACTCCCACCCCCTCCACCACCACCACATGCATGCACCTGCAGCAGAAAACCACCTCCAACAGCAGATTCTCTCCAGAAAAGATCAATGACAACCCGCAGTCAGCCCAGTCCAGCTGCTCAAACCCCTCCAACCAGTATGCAAGATTCCGTACATCTCCATAACAGCTGGGTCTTGAATAGTAATATACCATTGGAGACAAGGTATATATAAACGGAGACTACTATTCTTAAGAGTTTAAAAAAGGGGGGGGGTCTGAGGATGAGATGAGAAAATAATAGGAGTGAGAGAAAGAATGGCTGTGTCGTTCAGGACACACAAAGCTTTTTGATGTGAAGCATTATTATCATCATGTTATTAGTTAACCTGTATCATTAATGCTCAGAAAAGCACATTTTGAAAAGTGTTGCGGGAGGGGTAATTGAACTCCAAAGATGTGTTCAAGAAGTGTGCATTCTGTTCTTATTAGTTGTAAATTTGCATACACACATCTGTGCACCTATGCAGCCTCATCTTATGTGGCAAGAGGCATTTTGCTTTAGAAGCATCAAAGAAACTCCGCATGAAGGCCATGCCTCAGGGAATCTCTGCACTCCATAGGATCTGAAAGCATTCAGCCTGCAGTCTTTGGCCTCCTTATAAACCCCAGGTGTGAAACAATCCCCAAGAAATTATCATTGTACATAAACATCCAGGATGTCTTCAGATACGTATAAGCAAAAGAAGGCCAAAATGGCTTGAGGTTTCAGAAATGATTATAGAATCAACATTGCATTCAATTGATGATCTGAGGCCTGATTATGAAAGCCTTATTGCCTCAAAAAACAAATATTGAAGTCAAGGATTGAGCTTTGGATAATTTACTTGAATAATAGTTTGCAAAATGATAATCTGAATAAAATACCTTTCCAATTCAGAAAGAATCTATAATGTAGAGAGACAAATTCTGTCTCCTGAGGTGACTATCCTTGAATATCCTTGACTTTTTCGGTTGAAAGCTGTTATTGTAATCTGAACAGCTAATTTTATAGGCCATTAATCAGAGCTGTACCATTCAAGTTTTTCCAATTTCCAATTTTCAAACATTCAAGTCCTGTCTAATTATCAACCTGAAACTTGGGCCATTTTATAGACCTTTTGAGTAAATTAGTTACTGAGTTTTGCACAAGCTTCTCCTTCCCCACATGGAACATTGTGAGTCTGAACCTGAGTAGTCTTGGCTGGTGCTTGCATTTGGTTTTCAGGTTAGTTCAAAACACCAAGTGTTCAGTTTTCCCCACATGTCCTGAAATTGATGAATTTCACACAAATGTAACCCTAACTATTTAATATAACGGGTACTTTCACAAAAGCATTTTCCCTTTCAAACATACATGTGCACTTATTTAACTATTATCCAAGGGAAAAATTTGGTGGTCTTGCAATGAGATGAAATTGTTTTGACTTGACTCAGAACAAAGTATGCAACATACTTCTTTATATAATTTGGCTGCTACAATATACCAGTGTTGCTTTGAATAAGTTACTCCCTTCTGAAAGGGTGTAAATTTGACATGAAAGGATGGGCTGATTTAATTGTGATCATTATTATTTTCTGAGTTAAGACTTTGGTATGTTATTTGCTTGAAAAATGAATGCCAGGCAAGGAATCAAGGGGTATGTCAACTCCATCAAATGAATGCACAACTTAAATTTTTGGTCAGAAAATGAGTATTTTAAAATTGATACATAATATGGTCCCCGTGATATATTTCTGATGCTTCCATCTGAAATTTACATTTAACCATGTTTGCCCAGATTTCACCCACATACTTCCTATAACCAAGCAAGATATCATCTTTAAATTATGTGTGAAGTCCTTAGCAGAATTTCATAATGTAGGGTCTTATATAAAAGCTGAGGCCAGAAAAAGCATATTTGGTTTACTCTGAAGTAATTCAAGAGTAAGAAGAAAAGGCCTAGAGCGCACAACACAGCATTAGAGAAAAGAGATCGTTGCTTTTTCCCCTTCACCATGGGTGATCCGATGGGACAAGAAAATGAAATGGTTAAATCTCCAGGTTCTCCCCCCACTCACACATACACTACAATTGAAAATAGTCTTAGAAAATACAAGTAATATGGCAATGGTGGCTGTATTTCAGTGCTAAATCTTTCTTGTATAATAGTACTCAAATCTACCTAATATGCATAAGCAGATTTTTTTAGAACATTTGCAATTGAAGAATAGATTTAGAGACATTAATTTATGCCCTACCTTAATAACTGGAAAAAAATCATAATGCACATGTTCAGTGCTTACATCCAATAATATCTCATGTTAATCCTTAAACCTCACCAGGGTTTGCACAATCTAGCTATAGGCACATAGATTTAGAGATATTTTTTTTCATACAGGAAAAGACTTCCGAGAACTAATCATGTGGCCTATAAATCCTGTTTACTACAGATAATCAGAAATGGAGCAAGCTTCTCAGCCTACCCATAGTGGCAGATATGTAATATTTCACATTTACATGAAGGAAAATTCCATAATTCTAAAAATATATTTACTGTATTGAGATTAGAAACATACTCTTATGTAATTAGATTTTGAAGATCCGTATTGAATTGAAAAGGTCAGACCTAAAAGAGTGGGTAATGAAACAGTATATTTTAGAATTGCTTCTATATTGTAACACATTGTATTTATTATATCTTATATAACAAGGTAAAACAGAAATTCTACTAATACTTCTTGCTTCTGACTAAAGTTTAATAATAATGAATTAATCCTCACTACATCCGCATATATGGATGAGTTGTCATCTCAGTTCCTGGATGGATAGATTGAGGCACAGACCAATGAAGTGACTTCCCCAAGTTCACAAAAGATGTATTTGGCAGAGGCAGAAATGGAGTTCAGAACTGCCAGGTCCCATTCCTTAATAACAAGACAGTTCCTTCTCCTGTATTAATTAATATGATAGGGAACTATTTTCCCCAACCATGAGCCATTTTGCATTAAAATAAACTCAAAAGAAAAAAAAAAGTAAAGTACATATAGGACTCTTTAGTGGAGGAGGTATGAGAGAAGCTGCTGACAAAGAGGTAGGAGGAAAAGTGAATCTGCAAAGGATCCAGCAGGTTGGACTGACAATTGACTGAGTATAGCCATCCAAGAGAGTGATATATGTGCATATACACAATTGCATAATATGTGTTCACATACAGTACTGAGAACAACTTATTTACTATTAAAATGACTTATGAACATGCATTAATTTCATTGCAACACATAGATCATAATTTGTAAATATTTTCAACAAAAGTCTGCAAAGATCTCGCATAACATAAAACACAGGTACCATTAATTCTCTTTTTTAGCACCATAATTTTATTGACATCTTACATAATTGATTTTTCTCCCCCAGGATAAAGTAAGCACAATCTATTGCCTATTCCCTTCCTCCCCTCTAAAATTATGTTTTTCAGGATTCATAGATACTTTGCTCTAATCTTTCAAATCTTCTGATTTACAGTGCCATATATTGTCATTAACTTTGACAGCCCCATCTGAATGTGGCTTACTGCTTTTTATAGGGTACATTTTAAACTCAGACAACTCAGTAAAGCATATTTCCCCTCTCTTCTGTGCCCTCTTATATCAATATTATTGTAAGTATTCCACTTCTTGCTGTGTTTTCCTTGTACTTCACTATTCCTTTATTTCAGTCAGCTCCAATGTAAGATGGAAAAATGGCATTTTAAAATGTTGTTTCTAACTGTAATACTAATCTTAGTCCTTTTTGTGTTATGCTATGGTGCCCTTTTTGTGGATAAGTCAGATCAAGCTTTGGATGTGCTTATTTTGAGTACAACTTTGCACATGTTTTCTGAAAGACTAGATTCACAATAACTTTCATTAATTTGCTGTTAAAAGCAACAAACCTTTTTTAACTTTGATTTCCCCCCAAAGTGTTTATTTTCATTTCTGTATTTTGGACTAAAGTGTTTTACACGTTTGCATATTCCTTCATTTTTATTAACTTTCATTCTAGTTCCTCTAACCCATTTAGCATGTTAGCAATAAGATGCTGAGTGGGCTGAAATCTACTTCAGTGTACTGTCTATGCCCAAGGTACTGTGGCAAAGAAAACTTCATTTAAGTAGCCTGGGCATCCTGGTAATAACCCCTCTAAAGAGGGCATTGTGGTATCAGGCCATGAACCTGAGATTCAGTTATCATTAATTCATATACTTAAATTAAAAATGTTAGAAAAATAGGGGAGGCACTTGGGATTCAAGCCACCTATGATTTTTAGCTATTGTCTAATTAGCAATACATCTAAGCAATAAAGTTTGGATTTGGTTCTAAACTCTCCAAATGTGGGGATTCTTTGAGGAGAGGGTTGGACTAGATGACCTCCTGAGGTCTCTTTCAACCCTAATCATCTATGATCTATGTTAGGCTCTAATGCTTGTCTACATGGAGAGACCTAGTGCATAGCAGCTAGGATGTGAATCTGCAGCAAACTGGTCTGCCACGCACTAAGTCACCATGTGGACCCTGCTACTGTGCGCTAAAAGTTTTCAAGCAAGTTCCACATGGTGACTTAGTGTGCGGCAAGCTGGTGCACTGTAGATTACACTCTTAACTTGCTGTGCTCTAACTGACCATGTAGTCAAGCCCCATCTCTATATGGAACCAATGCTCAGAAACATTGTAGGATCCATAAACTTCTGTTTTTCTAAGGATACCATCTTGTTTATGATGTAGTCTACTTACACTGGAAATCTTATGACTATCACTTACCAGGATGTTTTTTAATTATGATTATACTGCCACCTTCTTATTTAAGCATATACATAAACAAACAGAATTTGCCCTAATCAGAGGAGCACGTATGTGGCTGCCTAAACCCTAGAAAGCTGTCTGTGGTCTCGGTGGCCAGGTTAAGCTGGACTAGTGTTCAAGGCTGAAATCAAGAAATCTCTGCTCCATGCTTGAAAATTGCAGAATTGTTGGGGAGATGAAAACCTAGTGTGCCTTTTTATCCTTGATCACTGGACGTGAGCAGGGTATGGATCCTGCCTCTGATAGCCAGTGAGATGGTCCCAAAATAAAAGGGTTGCTTTTGTCATCTCCCAAGTGTACACTGATTGTTGCTTCAGGAGGAAAGAATCTAGCTTGTTGAAGTCCCATTACTACTGTTTGCCTGAGTTCTGTTCTTTAGTTCAGCCAAGATCGTAACACTTTTAAAAACTCTGCTGTGGTTGACTGGCTGTCATGCAGACAGGGTAGAACCACTTCTTTCAAACACTTGGGAACCCACTGTTGCTGAGTCTTATTGGGTAGAACCACCTCTGACCCTGTAAGTAAAGGAACAGGTTTGGATGGTTGCATAAAGTGAAAATAAAAATCACATAGCCTTCTCCAGGGCAAGTGGAGCAGCCTATGGGGGAGCTGTAGAGTACTCATGAATCAACAGATAGGGAAACAATTACCATTTAGACAATAGCCTTAGTTAATAAATTATTTGTGAAAGAAGCCTACTCTTGAGTTAATTTTAACTTACTCTTTATTATTCTGAAAATAAATGTAGAGTGATTTCATTTCTTATGAGCTTTCTTTTAAACCACATTGTTCAATATCTGTTACTGTGACATGTCTCTTGTATTTTGTCATTTTCTGTCTAATTAAACAATAAATCTAACCTCCCTAGAGATTATATTTAAAAGAAAAGTCATGACAAGGGTTAGAAACTCATTCTGAAAGTACCATGTATTGTCACTGTGCAGAAGAGAGGATCTGAACACTTCAAATTTCTGAATTGTTAAAAAAAATGTAAGGCTGTAAATTTGACCCTGAATTTAAAATAAAATAGCTTTAAATACAATCCTCAATTTAGCAATGCAGGAACAAACCTTGTATTATGGAAATAAAAATATAAAAATTTGTCATCTACAATGAGATACAATTTTAATGTCTCCCACTATGGCACTTGAGGTTCCTTCTTCTCTTGCATAATTTAGAACCCAGTCACTATGGATGAAAACATTTTAAATTGTTCATATACTCCACAGCAATTTTTCTTTGGGAGAGGGTCAAGTTGCAGCTCCACTGGAACACCATGATAAATATTTTGGATGTATAGGTATTTTAATCCTTTCTGAATCTAACATCATATTCTAGGTTATGTCCCCTCATTAATTAATTTAATGTAATGCATATAAAGTAAGAAACCAGGGTAAAAATATGCAGTTTTTGTATAATAGCTAGTGGCCCAGTAGGCCTGGCAGCCTTCCATAAAGCATGACAATCTCATTTGCTAAAATAGAAACAGACAAAATGAATGTTATTTTAGACGGGAAAAGAGTGATGCCAGATTAAATCCAGAGGGTTTGAATTGGTTTGGAGAACAGGAGCATCACATATAGAGGCTCACAGTATAGATAGGAAAAGGAAATTTTGCCTATGTCCACACTGTTTGATATAGCTTGGGGCAGTAGGATGATTTGGAAGTGATTCCCAGAAAATATGTAGCCCCTTGAAATATTTGGAAAGTAAAATGCTATTTAGGTACATGCTGCGGTGTATCCCTTGCAAGCATAGTTATCTGTAAGTGAAATTTGCAACAGTTACATTGCAGCATGGCTGTTGGCTGTACCTTTGAGTATGTGGATATTTGGGGGCCTATCTAGGAGTATTTTGGACCTGGCCCCTCTCAAGTATTAGTGGATTCTAACTGTTAAAATGTTCATTTATTTACAGACTGAACTACAACAGTTGTATAGCTTATGAGGCAGAGATTTTAATGGCCTATTCCAACTCTTGCTGAAGTCAATCAAAAGACTGCCATTGACTTCAGAGTGAGGGTTAGATCAGGGCTTAAATCAAGTGGTGAAGATAGGGTGACTCAGGGTATGTCTACACTGGCAAGTTTCTGCGCAACAAGCTATACCACTTTTATTAAAGCGCTGGAATTAAACCGCTGTTGAATGTCCACGCTGTGCTCCTTGTGATGGATGAGCGCATGCACATTAGGAGCTCTTGCAATGCCTCATGGGGCAGGCACAGTGTCACATGACGCAGGTTTCCCCATCCCACTGTTCCATGTGCATCCTACTACATTGCCAGCCACTTTCAACTGAAATGGGGGTTGGGGGGGGAGAGTGTGTGGCAGGAGGGGGTATATGGGGTGAGAGAGACAGTGTGTTTTGGGGGACAGCGAGTATGTCAACATGCTGTCTTGTAAGTTCAGCCAGTGGCAGGAAGCAACCCCCAGTCCTGAGGCAGGGGGAGAAGGAAACCCGACATCAGCCCCCGTCTCCCTCCCCAGCTCTCTGCACAACAATCTCTCTCTCTCTCACACACACACACACACGCACAACAGTCTCTCTCACACACACACACACACACCTGCTTGTGTGTTCAATAGCATGAGCATTCCACATTAATGGTTTGCTTTGTGTCCCAGAGCACATCAGCACAGCATACAGGGCCTGTCAAAAAACGGAGCTTTGAAAGGGGAGGGGCGCATGTCTCCAGGGCAGCCGAGTTCAAAACAATGAGCAGAGTGGCCACTTGAGGGATTATGGGACACTTCCGGAGGCCAACTGATTGCTTTCTGTGCTGTAATGCGTTTACACTGCCAATACAGCGCTGGAGCCTCTGCGCTTTAAGGCTTACGACTCTCATTGAGGTGAGTTTTTTGCAGCACTGCAACTGAGGAGTTTCTGCGCACTAAGTGGCTTGGCAGTGTCTACACCTCGGGAGTTGCACCGCAGAAAGCTGCTTTACTGCACAGTAACTTGCCAGCATAGACAAGGCCTAAACTATTAAGGCTACTCTGGAATGGCCGACTCCAGCTACTTTTGAAGCCAAAAGACTCATTTTCATTAACTTTAATGATAATTGGATCGGTCCCTTGGTAAGTGACAGACCTGGAATTAGAACTCAGAAGTTCTTGACCCCCAGTCTCATGCTGACTTTACTATGTCATATAGGCAAATGCAGTCTGTTGATGTAAACGGGCAAAGCAATAAGTTAATCTCTCTAGAGGTGAAGATTAAAAATGGAATATGAAAAAAATTGAAATTCCAACTTCTAGATAGATATGATTTTCTCACTGCTTACCAGGTATTGATCAATCTAACTACAGTATAAGCATTACAATATACTCAATTAGAAGCATAACACAAAGGCCTTACTAAATTGAAAATCTTCACACTCTGCTAAAATGTTACAATAGTTTTACTCAATATATAGATACACTGTGCAACATTTTCAAAGTTGCCTTTGCCTCAACTCTGCTTATTTAAACTACATTTTTAGTTTTTAGGCAGCAAACTTTAGATTCTTACATTTTGGCATGATCAAAACATCAAACTAATGCAGACATGGAAACAGTGAGATACGTACATCATAGTATGGTTGAATTTGGAGACTGAAACTTTATTAAAACTATTAACCAATGGGGAATCACTTACAAGACCACCTTCAGGACTTTCCAGTGCAGATTTCAACTGGGCAGCAATGGCTCTGGGTTCTACAGACCTGAGGGTTGGTATGAGGACAATACCCCCTCTGTACCATCAAGCCAAACCAGGGACCCTGGCTGGAAGCCCAAGTCCCAGCCCATTCCTCTCTTCCACACAGGAGGTAGGAGAGATGAGATATGGGAAGCCACATGGTATGTGACACATGGGGGCACACTCCCACAGCATATAGTGCTGTGCTCAGGGCCTGTGCCAAGCAGCCCATAGGGTTACTTGGAACTCCCACTGGATTCTTTTTTAAACCATCCACTGCACTGAAACCTGGCAATATTATGATGAATGTAATGTATAAACCACAGAAAATCATTTTAGAATAGAAACACATAAATTGCTTTAACAGTAGTAATCTATTGTCAAATACTATTATAATAAAACACACACTGATATTTTCAAGACTGACTTCTCATAGAATCCCAGGGTTGGAAGGGACCTCAGGAGGTTATCTAGTCCAACCCCCTGCTCAAAGCAGGACCAATCCCCAATTTTTGCCCCAGATCCCAAATGGCCCCCTCAAGGATTAAACTCACAACCCTGGGTTTGGCAGGCCAATGCTCAAACCACTTGGCTGCTTTTTCACTATATGGCCAATGGAGGCTATAAAAAAGACTTTGACTTAATATTGTATTTCTGACACTGCCATTATTAGAGCCTATTCTTGATTGATTTTGGCTCTTTGTCCTGCATTTATATAATTGTTGTCCCAGATTTCTGTGTCAGAGTCTTGAGGTGCGGTTACAAGGTTAACAGAAAAAGCTTGCATAGGCTGTCAGAAATTCAAACACATGAATCAGAAGCACATTGCTCTTTGTTGTATTTTATAATACAGCGATAAATGGTTAACACAAAAGACTCTTTACACATCCTATCATATCCGCAGGTTTACAGGGCAAAATTTTAAAAGAATATGTAAAGATAAACATAAAAAGAAACATTTTCATAAGAGCAATTTAAGAAACCAGTCCAATTTGAAATACCTATGTTTTGCATGCAGGTGTGTTCCTAACAGATTATACAGTTGCATCATGGACATTTAAAAATTATCTCACTTGTGTATGTAAAAATAATATCAGATTAAGTGACAAATTAGAGAAAGCTTTGCATGACCACTTGTTCCCTTCCCCTTCATTTATATGCATTCTTGCTCCAGCAGTATTTGCACATAATAAGACAGAATGGGGAACAACGCTGCAAGGGATATAATTCAGGGTAGCATCTGGTCCTGTGCTTTTAAAAATGAGCCATATCCCATTTTTCACTTGTATTTGTTTTTTGTAAGAAAGTGGGTTTCATTATGTTTTTGCTATAGTTTAGGTTTGTTGTTGGTACATGGTATAACACCATTGGTATCCCCTTGTTGCGGGTAGAGAAGTGCTTTCCAAACCAAGAGCTGTATTCTGGGTAGCCTCTCTACAAGGACTTGCCAGAATGTTATTGAAGAGTGCAATCCATGCTTCTTCTTTGTGCCCCTGCAGGGGTGGCTGTCTGAAAAGAGGCAGGTAACTATATCTACATCTATACTTGGTGCTCAGGGTGTGATTCCCAGCTCGCATAGACATAGTCATGATTTCTGTCATAAAGTTAGCATGCTAAAAATAGTAGCATGGCCACCGTATATTTGTGCCAAAATACAAGGTCTTTTGTGACATAGGCAAATATCTGTTAGGAACTAATATGGCAGCAAATCCATTTTTACTGGTGATTTATTGTAAAGCCAGGTGTATTTCAACTATATTCTGTTTAGGTTCTTGTGCTGCTCCTATAACAGTGATATCTAGAAACCACTATGGAAATCTAAATTCAGGTTTCTAACCTCAAAGTTTATGTCTGCGCTACAAGCTAGGGGTGAGATTCCCAGCTTCTGTAGATGTACACTTACTGAGTTAGCATGATAAAAATAGAAGTATAGCCATGGTAGCGCAGGCTAGCCCCTTCACCCAAGTACATACCCCCAGGATTCAGGTGGGTTTGCTCTAGGGATAGTTAGCCTATGCCTCTGCTCACAGCCCCCTGTGCTACAGCAGCTACACTGTTAGTTGAGTGTGGTAGCTCGATGAGACCTAGCATGAGTCTGTCTACACGAGCTGGGAATCAGATCCCTACCTGCAAGTATAGACAGAACCTGTGAGTCCATGGCTCTGCCTTTAATCCATTCTAACCAGAACAGAAGGGCAAGTATACTGGGACCTCTCCAAATCTGCTGTAGCTGCCACTCTAACGTGTGCTTTAGTGGAACCTCAAGAAGGTATTCTGACAGTGTCAGAGAGGATTCCACCTTGTAAGCTCAGCAGCTGTACATCTCCACATCTCCTTCACCTCTCTCAGTGGCACCTAGCTCAGAATTACTGTGACAACCACGGTTACATTTGGAGATACAATTAGATGACTGAGTTGAAAATGAATTGAAATGCTTAGATGACCAAACCCAGGACTTCCCAGATGTGTTATTATTCAGACATTCAGTAGTTTGTTTTGCTATTGTGCAATTTCAATTTCTTGAAATTGAAAATATGTGCAAGTTCAGTTGTGTGGCCATTTAATTATGCAGTTGACTTTTATATTTCATATGTGCAACGCAGATTAATCTTATGGACATTTTAGTGTTTCTCTTGCATTCCTATTTTCTCCAGCTTTACCAGTGGAATGTTTTCAACGCTGCCCTTTACCTTGTTTTTTCTCTTACAAAAATTAGTCATTTTAATGGAAATGAGAGAGAGAATATTTTAAATAGAAAAATGAACATAGAGACTTTAAAACCTGGATATTTCAACCTAGGACTCGGGGTAAGTAGCCAACTGCCAGCCCCACTCTTTACATCTGGAAGTGATTCAATGTCCTTTACTTAATCCAGGCCATTGCTGGGAAAACAAGGTCATAAAGAAAAGGAGGACTTGTGGCACCTTAGAGACTAACAAATTTATTTGAGCATAAGCTTTCGTGAGCTACAGCTCACTCTCAAATAAATTTGTTAGTCTCTAAGGTGCCACAAGTACTCCTTTTCTTTTTGCGGATACAGACTAACATGGCTGCTACTCTGAAAGGTCAGAAAGAAATTTTCTCAGCAGGTTAGATATAAAAAAGGGTAGTTATGTGTTGTTAACCTGGTTACTGTAGCAGTATTTTATCACTATCATAAGGGTAATTATTATTGGATTACTCTGTATGGGTCTCCAAAAACATTGCCAAAATATAATATGATACTATTGTTTGCTTTGTTATGAACTTTCACTGGTATTTTTGTTTCAAGAGCATGAAGTGAAAATTGCATGCAAAAGGTTGGTGGCCACATTTTCTAAAGTAAATCAGAAATGGACAAAGATGTCTCTGAAATCCAAACACATTCAAATAATAGTTGTGGTAATTACTGATAATTATTATGATGCTAGCATACAGAATCTTTAATAAGAAAAGGAGTACTTGTGGCACCTTAGAGACTAACCAATTTATTTGAGCATGAGCTTTCGTGAGCTACAGCTCACTTCATCGGATGCATCCGATGAAGTGAGCTGTAGCTCACGAAAGCTCATGCTCAAATAAATTGGTTAGTCTCTAAGGTGCCACAAGTACTCCTTTTCTTTTTGTGAATACAGACTAACACGGCTGTTACTCAGAATCCTTAATGTTGATCAGAGCCTCATTGTGCAGGATGCTGTAACGCTTAGGGGCAGACATGGTCCTATCCCAAAGAGCTAAGATGAGTTACATAAAATTAGTGGAAGAGCGAGATAATATATTTATGTGTATCTGATTTTAATATCCATATAAATATGTTTGCTTCTTTAGGGTTGCAATTGCATAAATGTAGCCTTTCCCTAACTGTCTTTGACATTGGTTCAGATTCAAAACCAGAAGGGTATTAAAACCTCTCAAGCGTTTGCCAGATTATTGGCAATGTCAGCTCAGACACCGAACCCTACCCTTGATTTTCCACACATCCAGACCCTGATCCCTAATCTGAAGCTAATTCAGATCTAGATCCAAACAGATCCAAACAGTCATCTCTAAAGTAATACGAGGAATATTTTCATTCATGTGAAAATTTTTCCTATGTGCCATAAGAGACAACCTTTAAAACAGAACTCCTATCCAATGTCTCTTCCAATATTATAAAGAATATCATTTTAAGGAAAGGAGTGTCCTTCATTATGGTCCTCTGAAATGAATTATGGATATCAGGGCCAGTCTTAGGTTTTGCAAGACCCTATAAGAAATAATACCTGGACTACCTAGCTACCTCCTCCCTTATATCCACATACTCCATTCATCTCTGTATACTCAAAACATTCCAATACCCACCTCTTGCCTCATGCATCACCCCTCATGCTGTGGCAAATCTCCCCACCACATTTATGAAGACTAGTGACTCCTTAAATGCAGCATGCATTCAAGAGGTAGAGTAAAAGTGTACATTTCAGGGCAGCGATTGGCAGTTACAAAATTCTGTCTGTTGTGGGCCACTGGCACAAGAGTCAGACAGGACCAGGAAAGGGAATCAAGCATTGTGCTTTGCCTGGCAGTCACATTTGTACATCAGGTACAGCAACATATAGAGGTTGCACAGGACTTAGGCTGCTACTGCAGGTAAGCCCCCCAAAAGCATGTAAAAGAACATCACAATAAATAGATATGTAAATCCCATTAACTGCTTTTCTTTATCATTTTTCATTAACTTACAGTGCATTTTTTGTTTGAGCTTCACCCTCCTGGATTTATGTGCAGTTCCTCTGTGATGTGAACCTGAGGCTGAGAAATTTTAGTTGAGTGCAAGAAAAGTTAGATAGGCCACAGGAAATGGTTTCATTTGCTAGAAGGGAAAGAAGTTTTTCAAGTTCATGTTTTACACAGTGAAATAATTACTCAGCAGTGACTATCTTCCTTTGTTTCTTGAAATCAGCGTAATGTTTCTTGGAATCATTCTTGGAATGTTTTCTTGGAATCAGCATAATGTTATTAAATGATTTATATTTCACAAACAGATTGTCTTATATTGTATTTTTGAGTGAGAGAATATTATCTCCGTTTTACAGATTTTTTGACACTTTGACACATGAACATTTAAAACTTTCCTGTTTACTATCAGGTGCTTCCATCAGTCATGTTTATAATTTTTCTCAATTTCCTTGCATTCTGGAGTCTTTTAAAAATGTCTTGCCTTTACTATTAGAAGGCACTACATACCAAGCTGTATTTACATATAAAACCTTGGACTATAGTTGTTAACATTTTGCTCTGTACATAGAGCCCAATTTTATAGAATTGATAGCAACATTTTAGTATTCCTGAAGTCCTTTGGGGAGAAGCAGTGTACTTAGACAGATGAGTAGTCATCTAAGTTTATGAGAACATAGATACAGTCTAGCATTGCAAATTTGTCTTTATGCTTCTGCTGTTTTTCAGATACTATGAAAACGTGTTTATGTACTTGTTATACTCCCCTAAACATGGAATGCATAAACTGTTACAATTTGTAACATTTTCTTGATACGGCTAAACGCAGTGCCTTGCATAATGACAGGTTTCAGAGTAGCAGCCGTGTTAGTCTGTATTCGCAAAAAGAAAAGGAGTACTTGTGGCACCTTAGAGACTAACCAATTTATTTGAGCATAAGCTTTCATGAGCTACAGCTCACTTCATCATAGTATGCATCCGATGAAGTGAGCTGTAGCTCACGAAAGCTTATGCTCAAATAAATGTGTTAGTCTCTAAGGTGCCACAAGTACTCCTTTTCTTTTTGCGAATACAGACTAACACGGCTGTTACTCTGAAACCTGCCATTTTCTTGATAGTACATCATTGGTAGATCACTTTTAAGGTAGCATTACATCCTAATCTAAGTTGCAGCGGTGTATTAACGCCTCGGCCGACAAGGCCTAGGCCTAAGGCAGCAAATTTGCAGGGGCAGCAAATTTATAATATCAGCCAGAGGCTGCTTCCCCCAGCACCGGTTCGCGCCCTCCACCCCCAGCCCCGCCCCTATTCCCCACCCCCTCCCTGCCCCTATTGGTCCCCTTCCCCAAATCCCCGCCCCGGCTCTGCCTCCTCTCCTGAGCGCAGCGCATTCCCCCCTCTTCCTCCCTCCTTCGTGAAGCTGTTTCGTGCACAAGCACTGGCAGGGAGCGGGGGGAAGCATGACCCAGCGGCACGCTCAGGGGAGGAGGCTGAGGCGGAGGCGGGGCGGAGCGGAGGTGAGCTGCTGGTGGCGGGGAGGCAATTATTTCATGTTCTAGGGGCAGCAAAATCATTAATCCGCCACTGCTTAGTTGTATAATAATAAACTACAGCTACATAAACTCTCCTAACTGCATATATAGACCTCTGTCTATCTTAAGGGATGTGAGTTGAATTTAGCTCAAATGTAGTTTAATTCAAATACTGTTCTTGTATTAACACAAAATATATTCTGTACTTTGAAATATTTTGCCATCAAGCTATGAACCAACATTTTAAAATCCTTTTAAAGAGAATGAAATTATGCTGGCTATTGATTACTAGACCATTACAGCCTTAAGAATAGCTTTCAGTTCAGCATTTCCTTGCCTTTTCCTCTGATCTTTTTGAACTATGTACCATATAGAACAATCAATATTGCATATATTAGACCATTTACATTAACTCTCAAAATCCAATAGGTCTCCATTTTTAAAGGAAATAACAATTTCGTCTCATTGTGTCCAAAAATTGTAAACCAATTAAAGAAATATTGACTTGGGAAAACAAACAAGAATTTATTATTATCCTTTTTCCTTATTTCACATTGTGGTCCCGATCCTGCTCCCATAGAAGTGAGTGGGAGTTTTGCTGGCCCTCGGCTGTGGAATTCCCTTCCACCAGAAATCAGGATGACCACGTATCTTGCCACCTACCAAGTGAAAAGTAAGACCCACATCTTTGCAAAAGCCTTTTCACCATAACAACTCAAAGAATGGCCTGGTATCATTACCCTAAAGATAAGTGAAAGAAATATTCCACCCAAAATAATTATGCACAGTCTAATATGAGGGAAGGAGAAGAATATAGTCCTACAGGTGGTTTGATGTCTTATGTAATGTTATTGGTACCCAGAGACTGCAGTGGTGTGATGCCTGAGAGATAGACTATGTAGGCAAATGCAGGATCCTATAAGTAAGGCTCCTACTGTAGACCAAAACAAATTTCCTGATATATTGCTGAGGTGTCCAATCCAAAGCCAGATGAAATCTTTACATTGACTTCAGTGGGCCTTGGATGAGGTCCTTGATAAAAAGCTAAGTCTTAATTTGAACTTGAAATCCCAAAACAGACCATTAAAAATAGTATACTAAATGTAGTAATGGAGCTATTTGATTTTTCTCTGACGTGACAAGCAAAGTGTTAAGTCCTAAAATGCATGTGCTATCTTCTATGCAATGTAAATGGTAGAAATATGGATAAATTCTCTTTAGATGATATACAACATTCTTTAATCTACACAAATCAAATATTTTATATAACATTATTGTATTGAGTAATTCAGAGAATTACTATCAGTTAAGTAAGGTGGTGCATAAAGGTCAAACTCAAAATATTTGTTGTGAAATTATATGCACAATATATTGTGAAATGTGAGTGCATAATAAAGAAATCCTAAATGTGTACTAATAGGCTGAGCAGAAAAGTAACATGAGATGCTCATATGTAAGCACCAAATTCTGTAACCCTTATTCATGTTAAACAGTGCCCATGCATGTGAGTAATCCCACTGAAGACTTGGATGAGTAAGTGCTACTCAATATAAGTAAGGGTTTCAGAATCTGGCTTTGTGGATCATCAAAAGATCCCCCAGTGTGGATGACAAAAAAATTTAATGTGAGAATTTATATTCTGATTTACTCTTTCTATAGAAGAGATTTGAGCACAAAGGCCTTTAAAAACTTAAACTGTTCTACCCTTTATTTTGTATGATCTAGCATCTTTGAGAATTTTAACCTTTCCTTTAAAATCCTACAATAAAAATATTGAATATTATACTCGTTGCCCCATTGTACATTTAATTGTACCTTTGTCATGAACATATATTTAAGGTCAAATGGGCTTGTTGCAATATAATCATTTCTTAACATTCTTGATTTGGGCTACTGAGAGTACAGTTTAGAATGCATTTCCTCTGTCTTCTTTTACTAATAAATAGGGCTTCTGATTTTTGGGTTTCGATAATAAACATCAATAGAGCACCCTAATACACAATAAATAAATAAATAAATTTAAATTGGTGTTTATCCAGTAATCACTAGAAAAATACTGGAAATGGTTACTTGTATCTAAAGGCTTGTCTACATGGACCAGTAATGCGGACTACGGGGGTTTGCTTTCTAAAGCACATCAGCATGTTGCACTGTGTAGAACCCTGCTGGTAAGCACTAAAGCTTCCCTAGTGAACTTTAATGTAGTGCTCTTTGAAACAGAACTACATTAAAATGCACTAGGGAAAATTACAAAGAGATCGCTCGTTACAATATCTACGTCTGTAATGAGTAATATATATCATAGACATTACTCACTACAGTATATGCAAAGAAAGAGCCCTGAACCCCCCTCCACCCGGATTTTTGGACATGTACGTAAAACTCAAAATAAACCTCAAAAAATGAAATTAATAAACCCCCCAAAACGGAAGCCCTACTAATAAATGACTGAGAAAGTCCGAATGTGGCTAAAGACTATACTTCAGACTCAGAAAACAGAGACTGCTCCCATGCATGCATCTTCTGTCTTTGTGGTATATCTTTGTAGGAACCCAAAGTATTTATCACATAATGTTTATGCAGTTGATTTCTCTCTTTTAGAGGATGAATTTGGTTTTTACAACATGATTCTTTGTCTTCTTTTCATAGGCATTTCCTATTTAAACATGGATCTGGTTCTTCAGCTATCTTCAGTGCAGCCAGTCAGAACTATCCTTTAACATCCAATACCGTTTACTCTCCACCTCCTAGGCCACTTCCTAGAAGTACATTTTCTAGACCTGCCTTCACTTTTAACAAACCTCACAGGTGCTGCAACTGGAAGTGCACTGCTTTGAGTGCTACAGCTATTACAGTTACTCTGGCACTGTTGCTAGCCTATGTTATTGGTAAGCCTTTTGTTTCCTTTCTTTACCCTTTCTGTTCAATTACCATACTTGTTTTCAACGTAATATAAATATCATGTTTTACTAATAACATTTGCAGGGGAGTGCTTCATAAATCCCAGAGAGCAAAATACAACCTAGGCCAGAGATTGAAAATAAGATGGAATTCTAATCAACTCATATTCTGTTAACCACAAATACTACCTATTAAAAACAAGAAATATTATTCAAGACAACATGTTTACACTAGTTGAGGACTCCCACTGGTTTTAATTGCTGTCGTTGACCATTTTCCCTTAAATTAAAAGTTGGTCTGATTTTCACACTGAGTTATAACATTTACTGCTACTTCTATTCCTTTTAATAATGTTGATAAATAACTTCCAATCAGATTTTGCTTTGCTAGCAACATTTAGTTTCTGTGATGTGATCACAAATTAGAACACTGATATTGTCTCCTTAATCTCAGTTTCTTTGACTAGATTTGCAGCTATCTTTAAATATACTTAATATTTGTGCCATATTTTCTTTATAAGATATATTTTGCTGTTGCTATATTGAATTTATGTTTGATTAAAAAAAATGTTGTACAGATTGAAATGCACTCTTAATTCATTTCAGGCTCATTTTTGCTTAGTAAATAACTCTGCAGTTTTGTTATTACAGTGCACTGACAGAATTAATCAAAATGGCTAAACTCTCCTTACTTCCTTTCGGAAGAAGAATATTGTAGGTGGGCTTGGAGTCACTGTGATTAAAAATCATACTCAGCTGACAGCAAATCTTATTGACTTTCTAGATGACATTTTAGTTTCATTGAACATTAGTCTCCACATTTGGATGGTTTTGTAGTCTAAAATTTGAGTTTTATAAAATATATGTTTGTCTTGAATTCTAAAACATATGACTGTAATATTCTTCAAACAAATGGAATTGTTTTGTAGATTTGTGTACACACTCACACACACGCATACTCTATTATTTCTTAGTTTATATAGTGATCACTTCATAAGCAAGCAAAAGTTGAATATCCAATACATATTTGTGCCTTGAGTATGAATACTAAAAATGGGGTCATCTGAAAGAGAGGGCACCACTTAGCAAAAAAGTATTCAGAGGTGTTTAGATATACCAGATATCTGCAATACCACCAAGCGTGTAGCGTCTACCTATAGTTTTGCATAGTCATTGGACATACACCCTTCAGAATCAATAATTACAGGAACTATATTGCAGTACTAGAAGATACAGATTGGCATTATCTCTTAAAGTGCTACCATGCAAAAAAAATCAAGTGACTTAGCCCTGGTCTACACTACAAAATTAGGTTGACATAATGCAGCTTATAGAAAAGGAGTACTTGTGGCACCTTAGAGACTAACCAATTTATTTGAGCATAAGCTTTCATGAGCTACAGCTCACTTCATCATAGTATGCATCCGATGAAGTGAGCTGTAGCTCATGAAAGCTTATGCTCAAATAAATGTGTTAGTCTCTAAGGTGCCACAAATACTCCTTTTCTTTTTGCGAATACAGACTAACACGGCTGTTACTCTGAAACCTGTCAAATGCAGCTTATGTCAGCCTAACTATGTCAGTGTACATATTACAGCCTTGCTCCTGCCAATCTGAGTGCCCTACTACACTGACATAATAACTTCACCTCCACAAGATGGGTAGGGCTCATATCAGTGTAGTTAGGGTAATGCAGTGTCCCTGTAGACACTGTATTACTTATATCTGCTGTTGGCTGCCATTCTTGTCAATTTCAGGGCTTTCTTGTCAGTGAAACTGACAAGAAAGCACTCCTCACTCCCAGCCCGGCTGCTGGCGCTGCCCAGCTCTCCACTTGGAGCTGGACTGCCCCTCGGGTCCCAGCTCCCCGCTCCAAGCCAGGCTGCTGCCCAGACTCCCCACAAGGTGCCCAGCTGCACCAAGGCTCATGGCTCCCCACTCCCCTCTGGGAATCCAGGCAGCTGCCCCACTCCCAGCAGAGAGCAGAGAGGTGAGAGCCGGGCGGCTTCCCAGCGCTGAGTGGGATGGCGAGAACCCGGATGGCTGCTCTGCTCCCAGTGAAGATCAGGGAACAGAGGTTGGGGGCAGCCAGCGGGGCAGCCAGGCTCCTGGTGGGGAGCTGCAAGCAGACCTGAGAGCGTGGGCTCTCAGCTCCTCACACTGCCCCTCTTAGCTCGATGGAAGCGCTCCCGATGAGGACATCACCATCAACCGAAAGAGGATAGTGTGACATGAACCACGGCTCCAGTAATTACTGCAGCGGCTATGAGTCTACCTAATACAGGTCAACTTAAGTTTTTAGTGTAAACATGCCCTCAGGGGTTACGGGATTAGAAACCTTTTTGCTTCTTGTCTGTATTTCAAATTTGGTCTAAGTTAATAATGACAAAGTCATTAACGTTTGGTTGGTGCTCAGTGACCTATGTGATGAGTTTGTTTTCAGTGCTGTTTCTAGCAAACAGATTCCATTTTACAAAAGCTCTATCACCAGTGATATTGTCTTTGTCAATCTCTGCATCAAATTCTTCCAGTGAAGGGACACAGAGGCTGAACTGCCCTCTCATATATACCTAAAAGGGGTACGTTAGTGGGACAATGTGGTTTGCATTGCTGTTGTTTTGCCTTGTACTGTTTCGTATGAACAGTAGCTGTTTTGTGACTAAATAGTGGACTTCAGTTTCCAGTATCAAAAAATATATCCCAAGAATTCTTTTTGTGTCTTTTCCCTCATTTTTGTTGTTTTTTGCATTTGATTGATTAAATATTGTCAATTAAAAATGTAAGTAATATATTTTTCTTACTGGACCCTGAGAAAGATGAAAAACATCACATTGGTGTATAGAGTGAGAGCATACATGGTCATTAAAACAATGCTGCCATGTGAGTTTGATATTGATGAACATCTTGCTTTGTTCTGCAATGCTAATTTTGTCTCAGAACATTGAAGAGCCCCAGATCCCCAGAGAGGAGCCTACCTTCAACACAAACACTGTTTTTACAGTTTTACAAAATAGTGTTTTGAATATAAAACCTGTCTGTATGATAATAATATCAGGGAGTATATTCTAAAGATGTGCCAGAAACTTCACTGCTGTTGAATCTATTGAAAAGATATGGAAAACCCATGTTTATGAAAAATAAAATGTTACTTAGAATTTTCAAAGTGTATTATGGGATTTGGGTCCCCGAATCCAATTGAATTTCAAAGTGATTTGGGTGCCTTACTCCCTTAAGTGTCATTGAAAATCCTACACATTGATGTTTTCCACTTGGTGTTTTTCACTCTGTGAAAAACTGTCTTTCCACCAAACACAAAACTCTCTAAGTTATTTTATGCCACCACTACCTGAACCCTATCTTGCTCTTTCGTATTTGGCTGAGTGGAGTGTCCTGCTGCAGCTTTCTGGCCAGCGTCTCCCAAGGCAGAGGTGTATCATAACTAAACAGCCATTGGAACTGCTTTCAGTTTTCCAATTGAAAATTACACATACAAGACTCATTTATATGTATTGGAGTGAGCAGTAGCCTAACATCTTGTATGCACAAAGCTTGAATAAGTGTTTTTTGTGTGGAAAACTTAAGTGGGAGTTGGCACAATCACTGTTCCAGCCTGAGAATAATATATACAAATAGGGATCATGATCCAGAGGCAAGACGCAAAAGCGTGGCCAGAGGAGGCATAGAAAAGAGACTAAAATGGCTAATGGCTGCTAGGACCCAGAAGGAGCAAGCTAAGGAGAAGGAAGGAGGAGTAGTTCTTCCTCCTTTCTCCTGTTTCTGCCTCCCCATTGCTGCTGCAGTTTGTCACTCTTCAAACCCTCCCTGCCAGCTTTTAAAGATAATGAGGTGTCTCCTTCTCACAGCTTCTCACTATCTTTAAGCAGTGCTTCCCTGAAGCAGAGAACACTGCAAGTGGATTGATAGGAAGAGGAGGAAAGGATACACAGTACCTTCCCTAACTGTCCCTCAACTCCCTTACTCAGCAACACACAGCATCAGTTCCCACTCAGAAGAAGACACCCCCATCCAGCATGCACCATCAGCCCTCAACCAAAACCAGCAGTGTTATCTTCTTGTGATCCCAGGTCCCCTATCCCACAATATATGTCTCTCAAGAAGCTCTGTTTAACAAATGCAGCCGAATTCTGTATTAACCAAAGTTTCTGACACCTGATTCAATATGTAGCCCCATTAATTGCTCATTGAAGTAATCTAGCCACAGGTGACAAAGACCACAGTAATCTAAACAGGTGACAAAGACCTAGATGCTATTAACAACAGAAGGAAAGTTTTGACTTTCTAGTCTAATGCCGATGGGAAAGTGGGCTTGGCCACTGCTGGTATGTGATGATTTAAAAGCAGATGAGTGTGTAATAAGCTGCCCCTATTGTGAACTTGTGTAACAATTGGAGGGTAGATTTTCTTTCAACTTCATCTGGCTGCTTTCCTTATCCCACCAATACCATCTCACTTCATCCCTCATCCTGCCACTGGGCAAAGTGCCTAACCACCTTTACTGGAGATTAGAGCTGGATACCATCAGCACACTGGTAGTACCATAAGTCCTGCCTCCTTATTAGCCTTTCTAATGTACTGAACAAAGGGTGGGATAAGCCCCACAGAACCCCACGAGTGCCTTAAATGCACATAGGGTGACCAGCAAGTGTGAAAAATCGGGATGGGGGTGGGGGGCAATAGGCACCTATAGAAGAAAATGCCCCAAATATCGGGACTGTCCTTGTAAAATAGGGACATCTGGTCACCCTAAGTGCACATCTTATTTATCATAATCCTCCCAGCAATGTCTGTGATAGAACATTGCCTTCTAGTTGTGTGAGAAATATGTATTTCTTTAATAGATATTAAATATTCTGTAGGAAGTATAGTAGAGAATAAATTATCTTTAAATGTAAATTTAATGTAAATGTTCTATTGTAAAACACACCTTCATTAAATTTTTCAACTAGAAAATGTGTGTGTTAAATTGGGTAATTTCCCAAGATCCATCTCTCTTTTTGTTTATCCAGGAAAGTGTTTCAGTTCTAAAAGTTCTGTAGTAAATTCAGATACTTGTTAATTGGGGTATTCAGATTTAATATTCACCATGCCCATATCTGGCAGATTAAATATCTAAATATGTTCAGAGTCTATTCTTATGAGTCAGGTTCCTTAATTCTTTTCCTTTGTTAGGGATGAATAATAGCATATAAACTATTTTGAAAGTTCACTCGTTCACTAGGGTTTCATATTTGCATATCTTTTCATGCCAAGAGTTTAAATGTTCATGTTTTAAATAAGAGTAGGTGAATGTATGAAAAGATTTTGTAATCATACTCTGTGCAATAATCTACAATTAAAATTCACTCTGCAAATCTTTTCCTTTCACTCACTGTGATTCACTTTGGGTTGAATCCTTCAATCCTTACTCAAGGGAAGTTCTGTTAAAGTCTGGGGAAGTTTTGCCTGAGTAAGAACTACTTGCTTGGGTCCAAACTGTGTAGTGGTATCATTAAACTATGCATACAGAACCTGTTCCTACTCCCATTGACTTCAGTGTTGCAGGATCAAATTCATACTAGAGAGAGCACTGATCTGGGACTCAGGAGACCTGGATTCTATTTCTAGCACAGACATCCTGGGTGACCTTGATCAAGTTACTTTATCTCCCTGCGCTTCAGTTTCCCCATCTGTAAAATGAGGATAATGAGACTGGCCTTCTTCTTAAAGAACTTTGAGATGTACTGATTAAAAGTGCTATGTAAGCGCTAGGTGGTGGTGGTGTTATTGTTTTATTACGACTACTACTATTATGAAGGATAAGGGGAAACTTGCAAATGACAAAATCAAATTGTCCATCTATTGTAATAAAATACCTGTTGCCATGTGGGAAGCTGTGACTTCAGGCCAAATGAATGTAGATACTTTGTTAATATGTAAGCCTGGTCTGATGCATATCATTCAGCAACTCAGTGTGCTGTTGAAACTGTTTTTCCTGTTGTTAAACCTAAAAGCTATATATCACAATTTCAGATGGACCCAAATCTAAGCCCCAGATCAGAACACCCCCCATTCATAGTGGGTGTTGGAAATCCAAACCTGATTCCAGTTCCAGATTTTGCAATTATATTTGTAATTAGCCAAGCCAAAAATTTGGAAATCCAAACCTGATTCCAGCTCCAAATTTTGCAATTATATTTGTAATTAGCCAAGCCAAAAATTTTAATAAACATGGGGAAATAGTTTTACTTTGTGACATGTTAGAAGTAGTCCTGATGGGCTTGGTTAGTGGATATAATACAGATAAGGCAGAGCTGTAACTAGGCATTTTAGCACGCGGGGTGAGTAAGCATATTTGCGCCCCTACTGGTTTTTTTTTTAGATGATCTAAATTAGGATATTATAGAGTAATGAAAGTGCATTTATTTTTGCATATCAGTACAGTATGTAGATGATAAAAGTTACTGTATGATTCTTTTAGGTGTCACATTAATTTTCACAATCCTTTAACATCCTTATAGTATCTTCCTATATAACCTTTAAACTCATTGACAGGTACTGAAAAAAACATGGACTAAAAATAATTGTACCAAAACTACCAAAACTATGGATACTGCAATGACTTAATGGTATTAAACATATTCAGAAAGACATAAAATTGCATTTCTGTTTATAAAAAAAAGTGATACTGGTTTTCCATCACCCCACAGTGAGACTGTATCTGGAATAAACAGCCACCTCTCTCAATGACACATCGGAAAATAAAAGGGACTCAAGAGTAAACAAAGAATGAATTTACCAGGGAGATGCATTATCTAGCAATTGAATTACCAACATAGCATCTGACGCCATATAAGCAGAAGTCACCCTTTCTCTGGCCTTTTATATGAGGGAGACAGCCATTTTGCAGGGGATGGGGGGTGTAAGATTTCTGTTTTTTATCTTTTTGCATTGTGATTTTATTTTTCTAAGAAGAATATTGATTATTGTTTGCTTCCTGGTACAATATTATGGTTGGCTTATACCTGTTAATTTTTCCTGCAGAATCCTGTGAAGCATATTGTGATAATACCCCATAAAGGGGAAGGATTATATTAGCATGGCTTGTTTGTATAAGGCCAGTGGGGGAAGTATCATTCAGTGGGGGAAGCTATGTTGTGACAGCTGATAAGAGGCATGATGCATGCTGCATCTTGGCAGGGGGTTAGACTAGATGACTCTTGCGGTCCTTTCTAACTGTATGGCTCTGTGACATTTGACTTCTGGCCAGGCGTGGCCCCTCACACTTAAGTGTGGAGACAGAAGAAAGTATATGGCTGTGATTGTGAAATCAGATTATGGTGTGCTTCAGTGTGAGATAATGCCAATGTCATGTTTGTAATGGCTAGATGGACTTATCACCAAGTTCTCGTAGAGAAGGGTGGCTTGGTCTCATAGAGAAAGGTATCAGGAACAGACTGACTAGGTCACAGCGCAGAATGCTACCAGGACAGATCACAGTAGACATGCTTCTTTGTCAGTGTATATCTCACCAGCAGCCCCACTCCAGATTGGCACCCAGTGCAGATTTCCATATTGGTCTCTGCACCTGTACAGTAAATGGCCTGTATTTTTATGTCTGGGCACAACTGAAAATTGTCCCTAGTCCAAAATTAGAGGCCTTTTAAGAGAAAAGCCAAGGTGTGTTCAGCATCCTGGGCCAGTTGGCCCTGACAGAGTCAATTCTCTGATATGTCAGTGGAGCATTATAACTGTGGATCAGAGGGAGGTTCCTTATTTTGTTCTCTGTAATACCAATTGAATCAGGGTGGGGCAGCAACAAGTAAGGGTGGGTTACAGTAACTAAGTTACTAAGCAATGAACATACTTAGTAGGAGCCAAGCAACACTCAGCTCCATGCCCCGCCAAGATCCTAGTGCTTGGGATACTGTTCCGGATGGGGTAATTGGGCCTGTGATTGGGGGAGGGAGGGGAAGAGGAATGCTGAGCACCCTGGGCTCTGGTCGGATGCTGCTGGGCCCAATCCTGCAGGGGAGTTGGGGCTGACACCACTGGGCCCAATCCTGTGCACCGCCCCTTTTTGCACCTCTGGCCGCTCTGCCCCCTGGGTGGTTTCCCCACTCACCCTGCCCTCATTATGGCCTGGAGATAAGGAGCTAAAGGTGAATGATAAGTGCAGTCACATCAACTTGCTTTAGCACATGGAAGTCATCAGCACATAAGTATGGTTCAATATCTTGAGTGTGTTTTGCTGTCTTTATCTCTGGCTCTGTATTGTTATAGATTATATTAAAATGCATTACGATTCTGTAGTGTTGTCTCTAAATACTCTGTTTTTATGATGCAGCATCTGTTGCTTAGATGAGTCTTATCATAAAACTAAGAAGTCAAGCAATAATCAGCAATTGTGGAGGAAATTCAAATCAGATGTTAAAAATAGGGTGACACAAATCTTACAAAATAATTTTTATTAGTATAAGAACATATGGTATTAGTTTCTGTAGTTTTCCACTAAATCATTGTTTTCTTAAAGTATGATACAATAGTTTGTTCTTAGTTGATGATTTGACTGTTTAACTAGGTGTCATTGGACTTGACCAAAGAACAATCATTGGTTCATAGCACTTTGCTTTCATAATGCCTGAGCCTTTTATCAGCATATTATCTGAACGTGCAAAGTCACTGGGCTTAGTTTTCAAAGGTGCTGAACCCATGTGGTTCCAGTGACTTCAGTGGGTGCTGCAAGTGCTCAGCGCCTCTGCAAATCAGACCCATTGTCCCCCAATGTAAGATATATCACTTATTTCAGACACATTTACAACTCTCCCATGAAAAATAAATTTGATGTTATCCCATTATTTATTACTCGAAGTAGCAGACATCAGAGATGGGTGTTGGATCATAACAATATTATAGAAAATGTTGCACAAGTTCAAACACTTTGCTATTTTCCATTGTATCCTGTCCTTTATTTCAGTCCCTTCTCGCACACTGGAAAGGGCAGTATTGCAAGTTTGGGTCTTAGCAGGTTGTAAGGTTGGGCCATGTTTTGAGAAACATCTACCTCAATAACATGTTGATCTATAATATCAATTGTGTAGCTTTCTACACCATTCAGAAAGCTCAGAAAATACAGTAGAATATACATTGTTAAACTCTTCAGATTGGGACACAGCTGTGCAACCTTAAATCACATTAGTGAATGCTTCAGTGGGATTACTGGGGTCCAGAAATGCTTATCTAGGTGAGTAAAGGTTTCACAACAGGATGTCTTAGTTTCTATTCTGTATGATTCCGGGTCTGACTAATAGATACTAGCAGAGGCTTGTCTTAGAAATTTTGGACATTTCCAGTATAGTCACAAATCCTTGGTTCTACTGAAAGAAAGAGTTGACAAAGGCCAATCAATCATACTGATTGTGCTGTTTGCCAAGATTGTTTATGTGTCTGTCCCTAACTCTAACAGAGGTTTCAGTTTGAAATGTGAAACCAGGTTAGTCCTTATATGACTGAATATAAGAAATGATCCCTCTTTTTAATTGTCCCAAGGTTTTTATTCCTGAAGTATAAAAATGTGTTACTTGTAGAGAGGAAAATGCTTAAGAGTCAAGAGGGACATAATAGCCACGCAGTACAAATCTTTCATTTCAGGAAAGGTTACCAGACCAGAAACCAGTATCCCTTTCTTCACCTTGATAAATCATAACCAAATGAAGAATGTAGCAGTTGTAAGGCACAGAATCTCATAACTTGGTCATAGCACACTATTACTAGCATATTACTTAGAAGATCTAATGATTTTAATGGAGGATAAGCTGTCCTCCTCCAAACAGTGCAGCTTTGGGCCTGATTCTCATTTACACTGAAGCCACTTTACATCACTGGCAGTGTATGAATTACATTTATACTCACTTTGTCTCCTTTATACTGACAAAGTAGTGTAAAGAGCCTTAGGACAACTGAAAATCAGGCTTGTAATTTTAACTTTCATCTGAACTCTATCACGGATCCACGGGATCTGTGCTATGTTCCAGTTTTTGAACAGTCTCTTGGAGGAACCCCTTTAATGTGCCAGATTTCCCAAGTGTCTCACTGCTCCTTCTGGGCAGGCCCCGCAGCCTTAACTGCCTCCTAGACTGAGCTATTGGGCTCCAGCACGCCTGCTTCACACCGTGAGCTCTGCTCAGTGAGTCCAATTTAAAGAATTGACTTGTACACTCTTCAGGGACTAATCACGTCAGCCAGTATTTGTAGCAAAACCCCACACAGTGTTTTTCAAAACAAAGTAGAATTTATTACTCAAGTGGTACACAGCACTGAAAGTCCCTAGGTCATGTCAAGGTTCCTTCCCCACTCTGAGCTCTAGGGTACAAATGTGGGGACCTGCATGAAAACCTCTTAAGCTTACTTTTACCAGCTTATGTTAAAACTTCCCCAAGGTGCAAACTATTTTACCCTTTGCCCTTGGACTTCCACTGCCACCACCAAACTTTATCTGGGTTCCCGAGAAAACGTAGTTTGGAAACGTCTTTCCCCCCAAAATCCTCCCAACTCTTGCACCCCACTTCCTGGGGAAGGTTTGGTAAAAATCCTCACCAATTTGCATAGGTGACCACAGACCCAAACCCTTGGATCTTAGAACAATGAAAAAGCATTCAGTTTTCTTACAAGAAGACTTTTAATAGAAGTAAAAAGGAATCACCTCTGTAAAATCAGGATGGTAAATACCTTACAGGGTAATTAGATTCAAAACATAGAGAATCCTTCTAGGCAAAACCTTAAGTTACAAAAAAGACACAGAGACAGGAATATTCATTCTATTCAGCACAGCTATTTTCTCAGCCATTTAAAGAAATCATAATCTACCGCATCTCTAGCTAGATTACTTACTAAGTTCTAAGACTCCATTCCTGTTCTGTCCCCAGCAAAAGCATCACACAGACAGACACAGACCCTTTGTTTTTCTCCCTCCTCCCAGCTTTTGAAAGTATCTTGTCTCCTCATTGGTCATTTTGATCAGGTGCCAGCGAGGTTACCTTTAGCTTCTTAACCCTTTACAGGTGAGAGGATTTTTCCTCTGGCCAGGAGGGATTTCAAAGGGGTTTACCTGTCCCTTTATATTTATGACAGGTCAGCACAGAGAAATAATGGTCAAGCCACAGTTTACCAACCAAGCTGTAGTGAACTCCATTTTTTGGCTCTGTCTCTCTCTGATTTCCTTCCTTAGTCAGTTCTCAGGTGAAAGAGCTCAGCTTCTTTCAGAGCCTCTAGTGAAGACCCGCTAAATTGACAACAGACATCGACCCTGGTATTCCAGGTCTCTGAAAAGAGTAAGGTAAGTCAACCGGAGAGCGTCTCCTGTTGACTCAGCGCAGTGAAGACACGGGGGTAAATCAACCTAAGCTACGTCGACTTCCACTACATTATTCACGTAGTTGGTGTAGTGTAACTTAGGTTGACCTTCACTCTGTCCTTTGTTTCCAAGCAGGGCCATGCTGAGTTTACAACACCCCTGGCCGGAGCTTCCCACTGAGTGTGAATAACATGAGTCATTAGAGCTTGTATTGTCGACCTGGGTCAGTTTCAGCCAGTCCCTTAATAACTCTATTCATTCCATCCAAACAGGGAGGTGACACATGCACTTACATCTTTTAGCATAGCCTGAGAGCAAAATTAATCTTCTTCCCCACACTGGCTAGCAATGCAAAGTATAGGCGGAAACTGAAGATTCATAAAACTATTTCAGAAAATTCCCATATCATCACAAACACCAATGCAAATCATGACTTTACAGCATGGATGAAATCCAACATTGTAAACAGGACCAGTATGCAATCGCAGAAAATACTTTTCAAGTAGCTGGAGATTGTCTGAGGAGGGGCAGAAACAATGGTCAGCTGATGAAGTCCATTCCGTCAAAGCTACTGTAATTCCTAGACCTGATAGAGGAAGCTCTAATAAGATTTTCTAAAATAAATGGAAATAGCATGGAAAGCAAAGCAAAAGGCATTTTGTGCAGGTCGGTGATTTGGAGAGACTACACATTTGTGGGATTTTGTCCCCTAAAATTCGTCATGTAGGTTAGATAAGCTTATTGCAAAGGGCTTTTTTTGTTTTGTTTTTTTGGTCATCTCTTCGCTGTTGAGTCTATTTTGCATTTGAGCCAAACCATACGTTTCATATACTGCCAGACTTGCAGCACAAAAGTTGACAAGCTGTGCTTACACAGAAGGTAGATACAAATAAATTAAATTAGATCATTGGCTTTATAAGGAGAAAGTGTGGAATAATCCAGTTTATAAAATGAAATCTGAAAATCCCGCTTTTGTATATTTCTGAGTCTTTGCCTGAGTATGCTGCAAACTTACAAGACATGAGTTACTTATCTAGAAATGTCAATTTCCTCTTGATTAAAAGTTGAGCAAAATAGGTCATTCCAATTCTTTATTTGCAGATGAAGGGCCAGAGCCTTGGCCCTGGCTGTTTGGAGTTACCTCATTGGTGCAAAACAGCCAGAAAGTTACCCTAAAGGGGCAACCAAGGATTCCCTGTGATGGAGATGCCAGAGAGCCAGCATTGCCACTGCTCCCTGGCTTCATGTAGGTGGCGTGCTGGGGACAAGGCAGAGTGTGCAGTGCTCCACTGTATCGTCAGCCAGCACAGCAGTCCTATGGGATCAAATGCAGCTGACAAAATCTCGAGCAGCCATAATTGGGTCCAGATTGAGGGAGTAGAAAGCAAGCTTAGATCCACCTTTGCCACACAGCATCCTACACTCTCGTCAGCTCTGCTGACTGTAAACTCTGTCAAACTTTTAGTATCTGGATCAAGGTCTTTAATTTAACCATATATTGTATTATTGTAAAAAAATATATTTACATTTATCTTTTGCAAGGAGGATCTCAAATTTTAGAATGACTTAAACATGTGATATATAAATGCAATAGAATTGCAATTTGTACTTTAACATCTGGCATCTGTGGTGTACCCCAAAACATTAGATAAAGAGAGGATCACATTTTTACCTCAAATGTGTTTCCTGCCTCCAAATCACCTCTGTAGGAGCTATGTATAAGTCTTTGAGGGCAGAATGTAGTCATACAGTGACAAAGCTACATAATAAAATAATAGTGGAGGACTGGATAAATTGGGGTTTGGGTACATCAAGAAAAGATATGTTTTCAGATTAGATCTGTAATAAGGTAAAAAGTCAAGGAGACAGAGAAATCAGGCTGGTTGTTCCAGAGAGCAAGAGAGAAACACAAGAAGGTGCTTGCATTAACAGCAATGAGAATGTGCAGAGAGGAAGCTAGTATTGTGCTGGCAAATGAGAAAGGAGAGTGCTTCAAATGGTAACATCCTTTGCTGTGTTTTAATAAAATCAAGTACACATTTCCTGCATGGAGCTTCATGGTCTTCCAGAGATTTTTGAAAGAGATTTAAAAGCAAACTTTCTTGACTCCTATTTGGTAAAATTTATGTATATTTAAAATAAAATGTAGTTTTTATCATGCATACTGCACCTCTTTTATAGGTCAAACTGAAATGTAGAAATTATATTTAACTGAGAAAAGAAAAATATTAGTGTGATGAAAAATATTAATGAAAATGATAAATAAATATGTGCTACTTCCTTTAGTGAGCTCCTGAAATAGTCTTCTCCAAGACTTAATGGCTTCCAGTGCTGTATGTAATCTGGTTATTACCAGAGTAATACTGTACCTAGATTTGAAGGTAATTTGTCAAAGAGCTATAGTTCACATACACGAACTTGATGGTTAATATAATGAAAATTGAATTTATTTTAAGATTGCAAGATAACCAGTTTCTGTAATGATAGAAGCCATTTAATTTAATTCAAGCAGAACTTATTTTCTGTTCAAACATCCAGCCTTATACATTGTTCAACGTGAAACCTACCTAGTGGTATCACATGTAATTTCCCATAGGCTACAAGTAGGAGTCCAAGGCTGGCAAAGGCCATCATCTCTATAATGCAGTTAGTATTTTTCAGGAAGGAAACAGACTGTCAAACATACAAACAGTTCAGCTAGCTTGCCAAGCTTTGGCACGTACTTCAGAAACTACAGTACTTCCCCAGCCAGAAGGGAAGACAAAGCAAACTAGGTTAATTGGTGAGAATGGCTGACAAAATGCATAATGCAGCCAATCTAAAAAAGAAGTGGAACAAGGAAAAACATACATTGCACATTCAGCCCCCTGCCTTGTGACATACACCATATAGCAGCGTATAACATGGACATGCAATTCATGAATATAGACCTGCTACAGAACCTCACGTCATATTTATTTGTATATATTATTATAATTAATTGCCAACTCTTCGTTAATATATAATAGAACCCACAGCTCTTGGTAGGATCAGGGCCCCATTATGCTGCATGCTACAGAAACACAGAGGTACAGCAAACATGGTGATCCCTGCTGCTTCTATTGTATGTACTAGTGAACCATGTTGGGTTAATACATTCCAAGGCCAGAACACAGGGTATGGTTAGTATCAATGAGGTCTTCTAGACCATAAGATGCAAATTATTATTATTCTATAGATATGTATACTGATTACATATTTTTGAGATGTAGAGCCAGATGCTGATCTCTGTTACACCAGTATAAATCCAGAGTAAGTCCATTGAGGCCAATGAACTTATTCTGAATTTACGTTAATGTAAATGAGAAGTGAATAATTTTCGCAATTACACACTGAGATCAGAATCTAGCCCATAAATCAGATAAGTTTTCTTGCCCTGTCAGGGAAATGAAATGAGAATTTGGGGCATCATGTTTGCTGTGGATATATGGATGGTGAGTCTTAAAAACATGGTGCAGGGATTTATAATACTTGTGCAGTTAGTATAAACTACTGTACCTCACATTTTATTAGCTGTGCAGTATTCTTGTAGCCTTGCTGGCCACATAATTATTGTTAATCTTGCCTTTCAACAAAGTTTATGGACGTTTCCCACTTTTCATCTTCTTGATGAGTCATAGAGCACTGTCTCTCTCACGTTAGCTGCAGTTATGGCAAGGTGAAATCTAATTTGTGTAGCTTCCTAATAGATACAGAAGAATATTAAGTACATTTCCTTTATCACTTGTCACATAGAATATCAGGGTTGGAAGGGACCTCAGGAGGTCATCTAGTCCAACTCCCTGCTCAAAGCAGGACCCATCCCCAATTTTTTTTTGCCCAGATCCCTAACTGGCCCCCTCAAGGATTGAACTCACAACCCTGGGTTTAAGTAGGCCAATGCTCAAACTACTGAGCTATCCCTCCCCCCATCCATCACATCAGAAACATCAACAATATCATTTATATACAGTCCAGGGGTGCACCATCCCACGGGGAGCAATGGAAATGACTGTGACAGAGAGGGTGCTTGCCTGCTAACTGCCCTTTTGTGGGGTACAGTTTGTTTCCCCTGTAGGTCAGTCCCATTCTACTATGGCTGTGCTCCCCCACCTTTTCACACTCACTTTGGGGTGTGCCTCCTGGGAATTAGGAAGGAAGACGTCCCTGCTCTCCCTTGGCTCCAGGACTAATTGTGCCTGACCTTTTTGTGGGACGTGTGGGAATCGGGGAGGTGTGCACACACACACTCATGGTCATGTTCAATGATTAGGCAGACACTGGCTGAAAATGATTTGGAACATAACAGGAAGAATATCACTCAGAACTGGGCAGCAAAAGGTGAACAGCTTTACTTTGTGGCACTATATTAATGCAGCAAAGGAGAGAGCTCTTGGTCAGTTGAAACAGATAGCACCTGTCAGAGAGTACCATATTCACACAACCATTAGCCTTTTTATTGCAAGCATTTCCATTAATTGCTGAAGAAATTCATCACCTATCTCATTGGCCTGTGTCCAAAATAAAATGTGGAAATTAAGAAGACATTTAGTTTTAGAGTAAAGTCAGAAACTTGGAATTCCGTTTTTTTCCACACAGAGACAAATGGTACCTGATGTTTGCAGAAACAGGTTTGCTGCATTCTTTCTTAGTCCAATCAAGGGTGCTGTAATTTAGGAATAAATTAATTGGTCTTCATTTTTTTACAGCAGTACATCTATTTGGCTTAACATGGCAATTGCAGCCTGTAGAAGGGCAGCTCTATGAAAACGGACTCAGCAAAGGAAACAGGGCCACGGAGTCCATGGATACCACTTACTCGCCAATCGGAGGGAAAGTGTCTGATAAATCAGAGAAGAAAGGTAGGTGTGAGTATAGGGCAGGGAAGGAGGCTGGGAGTATTGAAACTTTAATGCAATTCGGATTACATATTTGTCACAATTTGAACCTTAATTAAAAAATAGTCAATCTCCTCTGTTATGACTTTAAACCAATCAATGGGTCATATTGTGCCAGTAACTTTTTTGTTCAAGCAGGGCCCCACTACAATCAATGGACAGCACAAGGTTATGCAGAAAGTGATGCCCATGGAACAAAATATGGGCTTTCATTTTTCAAAAGCAGTGATCCGATGAAAGCCAGCTTTGGGACCTTCAGTGCCCATAGCTGAGCAGGTCCCCTGTTGGTAACAACCCCCAGTGTGTGGGGTTGAGGGACTTGCTGCTATGCAAATGTTTTGATCATCAAAACCAGTCTTAGGCAGAATGAAGAAATTCAAGCTGTCCACTGGGAAAAAGACCAAGCTTCCACATCTTTCTCTTCTCCAAAACACAGTCTGGGTAGTGAAAAGGAAAAGAAAATGTGACGATTCCACTCTCACTTGCTCACCCTCCCATCTCCCTTCATGTGGAAGGATAGAATTTCTATGCTCTTTTGACCATGGGTGGTAGATAAAATCTTCTTCTCATTATAGTGGCACAGCAGAAGAATGAAATAGAGAAAGGAAGGGGAAGGAGGAGAAATCAAGGAAACTGGGAGAAAAGAAATCAAGATGAAGACAAAGACCAGCCTTTAGGTGGGGAAGAAGGGCAGAATCAAACTGAGGTCTTGTCTACACTGTCCTACAGTTTGGGCTACGGCGATGTTAATAGCACTGTGCACCAAAGGGTTGCGCTGAATTTTCCCCATGTGAATGCTGCGGTGTGAGCCAAAAGGTTCCTAGTTTTCATTAATGTAGTCCTGTTTGAAGAAAACTACATTAAGGTGAACTAGGAACCTTTTAGTTCACACCTGTGTCCATGCAGCAGAGTTACGGTACAGCACTTTGATGCATGCTACTATTCACACCCCTGTAATCCAAACCGTAGGGCAGTGTAAAGATGCTCTCGCAATGATAGGGAATTCTCTGCCTTTTGTACAGATAGAATAAGTGCCACCGTCTCCTAAATATGAAACAAGATAGGCGACTGTTGCAGCAATCCTTACAAAAGGATATTACATTCCAGAACAATAGGCTTACAAATCAATGTGGCCCAACTAGAAAGAGATCATAGAAGAAAAATAAGCAATTGCAGTAACACATGAGGAGGTGACAGTATTGTCATTTCCATCTTTTCTTCAGAATGGATTGATGGTGAATTGCAGCACTGTATTTGTGCCCTGATTCCATGTGGGAAAGGGCCAAGTTACATCATACACCTTGTACTTGACTTTCTTAAATCACTTTATCGGTATACTTCAGATTTAACAAAAGCTTTTCTGAAACATTTGACTTCTCAAAGGGGATTTATAGAAAGGGTTCCCCGCACAAACAAGCTAAATTATGGTATTACCAATCAGTTAGACGTGTGAGATGATTTATGTACGTGTGGGGCCTCTCTGTGGTAGGTCATAACTGTTCTGAGTATCGTGGAACACACTATTCCACAGAAGCTGCAAAGCTTAGAAGTGTGCAGCATCTGCACCGCTTCACAGGAGGGTGCATCAGCTAGCTCCACATCTCAGTGCTGAGTGGATTTAGACTGTTCTGCCACCACTTCCCCCGCTTCTTGTTTGGGTGGGGCACTGACGGGGAGTATTCCCTACATTCATGGAGACACATGGAAAAAGGCTCCTTGAGCCCAGCTCTACAACTTTTGTCACTCATGGGTGTGCATTCCGGTCTGAATATTTTCCACTTCTCACTTTCATTTCCCATCTTTTATTTAAATAGCCATCAGACACCTTATTCACAATACAGGGCCAAATCCTGCTTGTGCTTGTGCTAGGGAGAGGAGCGGGAAGTTGGCAGCCCCTTACACTTCAGCAGCATAACAGCTTCTCTACTTAGTGCCCATGACTTTGCTAGAATGAGGACCTCCCTTTCAGGCTGTTTGGCACACCAAAGTCCTAAATTAAGAGCCACAGCCAGGGCCTCAGCCAGCAAGCAGGTATAGTGGGAGTGGCAGCATGCATTAACAAGAGAGACACAACCTTCTTCGTAAGAGAGTGGTAAAGTATCCCAGGCTGCCATAACTCCCTCCCGTAGTTCGGATGTATGAGCAGCAGAGCTTGTCCTCCTTAATCTCACACACCTCCAGCAGAAAAGGGTAGTATTTTGTCTGTAGACTTCAATCCTATAGAGATTTCACAGGAATAGCTAAAAACTGCCAGATATTTACAATCTCACAATTTCCCATCCCTGAGTGACATTGTGAGATGGTTTGCCAGCCTTTGAGAACGTATATTTTAATTAATCTTTTAATGAAAATCAAATTTGCAAACTGGCAAAGCAGGCTTCTTTAAGGAGGCATTTTGTAACACACTGACCTATGGCTAGAATTTAACATTTTGCTTTGGAGCAATGTGATTAAAAACCCAGGCATTCGATTGATGCTGGTACTTGGAGATTGTCTGTCTCAGGAATCCATTATAATCAGCATACGGGTACTTTCCTGTGATAATTGGCATCTTGCTGTTCAGATTTTTACTTTCTTGAAGACAGAAGAGACTTGCAATTTAAGAATCGATCTTTTGCTATTATTGTTATGGAACAGTGAAGGATTAAAGCCAATCAGTAAAATTTGGCAGCTATTGCAGAAACTCTAAAATATTAAATAAATAAATTAAAATAATTTAAGAATACATTTTTTTTCATAGCCAAAATATATTAAGGTTAAAAAAATGTCACTCAGGACAAATTCAGCAACTAGCATTGACATTTGGAAAGTTTATTTCAGTGCATACTTCTAGAAGAAGCAAGAAACCTTAAGACAATAATTTCTGCATACTTTACACTCAGATACTTACTTACAATTGAATGCTTGCTTGGTTCAAAAGAGCTTAGAAAACAATGCTGAAAGATCAGTGGTTATATGTCTTCCTGTGAAGTAGTAATGATGATTCAATAAGTAAGAAAACATGTGCTTTCTTCAGGCATGAGTAAGGCTACGATTTAGTCATGGAAGTAACGGAATCAGCGACTTCCATGATTTCAGCCTGAGGTGGTCGGGAGCTGCAGAGTACCCCGCCACCCGCTGGGGCAGGGAGCTGCGGGATATCCCCCCTGCCTCTGGCACCACCCGGAGCTCCAAGCCGCCGTGGGTGGTGGGGGACCCTCCCCCGGCTGCCGCGGGCTGCGGGATACCTCCCAGCTGCTGGCCCCAGCGGGAGAACCCCTGGGTGGCAGGGGAACTCCCAGGTGGTGGGGGCCCAGGGAGCTGCTGGTGGCAGGGGAACCCCCAGGGTCCTGGCCGCTACAGGTGGTGGGGGATCCCCCGAAGTTCTGGCTGCCACGGGTGGTAGGGAACCCCCAGAGCTCCCAGCTGCTGTGGCTGGTGGGGAGCCCCCAAGCTCCCCGCTGCCGTGGGCGTTGGGAGCCCCTGGAGCTGCCAGTGGTGGTGAAACCCCTGAGCTCCGGGCCCCAGGAGCTGCGGGCGGCAAGGGTACCCTGCAGCTCTTGGCCCCTGCAGGCGGGGGAGGCACCCCACAGCTACCCACCACCGTGGCCACAGAGGAACCCCCAAGTTCCTGGCTGCCGTGAGCCCCTGGAGCTGCCGGCAGCGGGGGTACCCCGCAGCTCCTGGCTGATACAGGAAGTGGGGGAACCCCATAGCTACCACAGGCAGCTGTAGGTGGCCGGGGTACCCCACAGCCCCCAGCTGCTGCAGGTGGCTCCTAGCCCCTGCGCAGCTGCCCCACTTCAAGTGGTGTGGGGATCCGCAGATCCCCATTCTGTCAGGGATATTTTTAGTCAAAGTCACTGACAGGTCACAGCTTCCGTTAATTTTTCTTTTTTGCCTGTGACCTGTCTGGGACCTTTACTAAAAATATCTGTGACAAAATCTTAGCCTTAGGCATGAGGCTTGAAAGCGTTGGATTCTACAATAGCTATTTTGTGCTGTAATGATTAGCTGAGAAATGTAATATTTTGAAGATATGGATACTGCCACTAAATACCATTAACAGACAATGTATTTTATTTCACGTTTGTTGCCACTGTATATGCCAACATGCATTTCTTTCATATATAGTCATATAAAACTAACCGTAATAATATATTTTTGTAAAGGATCCATATATGTGTAATCTAAACTGAGACCTCTTCAGCTGAAAGACAATGAGATCTTTTGAGATGTATTGTTTCAAGACCGTCAGTACTGACACACAACTCAACCAAATCTAGTTACATCAGAAATTTTCTGTGCTTAAATCATAACCTGTGGACATATTTAAACCCATGATACTGTATACCTGCAACAAAGAAATAAGCATTTTGGCTTTGGGGAGAGGTAAGGTAATATTTTTTAAAGACCATCAACTCTGACCAACAATCCCATTAACTTACAAAACAGTATTGTGTCCTTGACCTTATGGTTATTGCTCTAAAACCTTGTAATTGAATCATTTTAAATGATCACATATCAATATCATCAAAACGTTCCTTAGTGCTTTACTTAGCCTAAGGTAACTGCTTGCAAAGAGACATTAAGATATAATCTTTCAAATCCTTGAAATGGGTGAGAAGTCTTCTTTTATTATACAATAGCCAAAGAGAGACTTATATATGTTTTTCTCCTCATTTGATTCCTGATCACACTAGAAAGTTTGAGTTCATTTTCAAAACTCAAAATTCAAGAATTTGTTTGCTAGAGGAAACTGAAACAAAAATTAGGCTGAACTCCCCCCCACCCCCAAAAAAAAATTGTTGAAGAACCAGTTTGAAATCATTATAATTTAAAGTAACATATTTACTTGTGAATTCTTAGAGAACTCATTCTGTACCCTAAGAATAGGTGCTCTATATTTGGGGGGATACATGTGTTATTCATTCCTTACACAAATAGATCCTACTTCCCATTGTGGTGACTCAGAGCAGCCATAAAGCCAGTAGATCCAGCACTCTGAGAATTTCCCCTGCCTAGCAGATTATGGCTCTGTTCATTCAGAATGTTGTGTACCGCCTACACTTGTCAAAGTCTATGTATGATCTCACCAAGGATCTTTATACTATTAATGTATTCTGGATATAGCTGGCCACAGTTTTACTAGTCCCGTTTTCTTTTTTTAGGAAGCCATTTATAGTATTCCATATGCATTATAAAGGGTGAGATTCCTATTTCATTCTAGTTGTTCATCCTTTCCCCTCATGTTGATGCTTTATTGGGTGAGGTGATACAGAAAAGGAATGGGCTACTGAGTTCAATGCCATGCTGTTAAATCCTTCTAATAACGTAGGACCCTCTCTGCTTCTGCTGACGTATGTGTGAGTTTTGCAATTTTTGCAGTTCACTTTGATGGTTGCAGGATTGGGTCCATGGTTTTGCAACCTGTCAGGATGCTAACTGTTGGCAAGCTAAAAAGAACATAAAGGAGTGATACAAGCCAACAAAGCATGTCAATTCATACTCAGTTTGAAATTGCCTCTTTTGTTCTTCCCCTAATATTTCAGCTCATCAATTCAAGAGGTTATGTACTATGATGTCTGAAAACGTATTGCCTGCATAATTACAAGATGCCAAACATCACTTTAGATATACTGTTTGTCTCTATCCTCCTGCCCTCCTATGTTGTATACATCAACTACAAACCATTACCTTTAGCAACAACAATGTTCTTCTTTATTTTTCAGACTGGATTAGCAATATCATAGTAAATTTGTTAGGAATAGTGATTAGAAGAGATCCTGATTTATACTTCAGCTTTCACTGACCAGTCCTGATAGTCTACTCACTGTCCAATACTGTCCATTTGAATACCTTATATTGTACCTACCAGGCTGTGGTCTGGAATAATTGTCAGAAGGATATACCCGAAGTGTGTTCTGTCAGTGCATATTCAGTTGAAAGGGTTTTGTTTGTGGGCCTAATTTCTGTATGCAAGAACATTCATTTTTCCCAGTTACATAGAGACTCCTCTACAATCATTAAAATCTACTGAAGTTTTCTGGAGAAAAGTACTCTACAGTGCGTAGCTGTAAATCTTGCAAATTAATTCATTTGTGGATTAACTGAATAGTAATTAGCTAATTTCCAACATATTAATACATACTTAATAATTACCTATTATTACCTACCTAGCCTATTATTTTCACTCTTTGTGAATATGACAAATGATTGTTTTTTTTTTTTGTTTCTGGAAAATCAGTGTTTCAGAAAGGACGGGCTATAGACACAGGAGAAGTTGACATTGGAGCACAGGTTATGCAGACCATCCCACCAGGTTTATTCTGGCGTTTTCAGATTACTATCCATCACCCAATATACCTGAAGTTTAACATTTCACTTGCAAAGGACTCTCTGCTGGGAATTTACGGTAGAAGAAACATTCCCCCCACTCATACTCAGGTAATTAATAATAATACCAGCAATTCTATTGTGCTTTACACTTTCAAAGAGCTGTATCGGCATTAATATTTACAATGCTTTTATAAAGGAGGAAGGGAGAGATGTAAATATTAACCTTTTCCCCATCCTTCCTTTCTTCAGCCACACTTACAGATTCTGGGTTCTTCTAAGCAAAAGAACAATGTAGGGGTGTTAGCAGTGCTTATCACCCTAAAGTAAGTGGGGTGGGGACATAATCCTGTTCTCCCTCTGCACCAACCAGCAGAGAGAAGGACATACTGTAAAACGCCTTCTTGATCCACCACTGGGGCAGTATGACGCTGTGCCTATATGTTAAGTAAATCTATATAGCTTCAATCTTGTTCAAAGTTGAGCTCCTAGTATTTAGTTAACTTCCTTCTGCACATCCAACAAAGCAAACTGCTCATGTGGTTAATGTAAAAAAGACAAGGCAAAAAGGTATTCTAACTTCTAATAATAATATTATTTCTAAATGTTTACTGTTAGCTAGGACTTTGCAAGAGGAAATCTCGCCACACCGGCAGAACTTGATTCATCACTGTTCATACTGAAATATTATGTAGTATTAATATATTTGGAATATTCAGTTAACATTTCTGAAGTATAATTAAATCATATTTCATCTATGATGTAGCAGGATTACAGTTTATGGGACATATTTCAAATACATGTATTTTATGTCCAAATATATTTAATGCTAGCATTTCCTTAAATTAAATGTTGTTAGTAGATAATTAAGGGATTTGATCTGAGGTGCTGAACACCCACAACGCTGATTGTCTTTAACTGGAGTTGTGACTGAAAATCAGGCCCCTGAATACCTACAAATATTTAAACTATTTTATATTTCCATTAAACGGGAATTTTTAGAAGGTTTTCATCTTTTCAGATGTACTGAAGGCCTGACCAGCACCTGTTGAAGTCAGCTGGATCTGGTCCTAAAGCTGTCAATGGCTACTCCAATAAATGTTACCAATTTTTCTATAGCAAGAGATAGATTTCATGTGTATTAACAAAACTAACTACAAAGAAAGGGAAATATAGAGACATCTAGATATTTGGTATTTTTAAAGGCCAACCATTTTCACACCTGGGTGCCAAAAGTTAGGCTTCAAAATCCATATTTTGGTTCCTAAATCATACAGGTGCCTAACTTAAGCAATAAAGTTTGAAAATGTCAGCTCTACCCCATTACACAGGTGTAATTCTGGAGTTAATGTATTGGCTTCAATTGAGAGAGTCTGGATTTACACTGCTATAACAGAGATCAGGATTTATCTCTAATAACACCTTCTATTTAGAATGGAATCTTAACAGAGTAGGTTGTGCAACCCCTACTCACATTAGTGAACACTTAATCAAGCAGTTTGAAAGTAACCCTATCTGACTGAGACATTCACAGTAGAATTGTCTGGTTTAAAATACTATAAAAATTCTCTAGCTGGATAATTTTTGCCATTATTATTTCAGTTTGATTTTGTAAAACTGATGGATGGAAAACAGTTAATTAAACAGGAAGCAAGGAACTCAGAAGAGTCTCAGCACGCTCCTAGGAATTTGATCTTAACATCCCTGCAAGAGACAGGTTTCATTGAATATATGGATCAAGGAGCTTGGCACATGGCATTTTACAATGACGGAAAGAAAATGGAGCAAGTATTTTTATTAACTACAGCAATTGGTAAGAACAGTTACCCTGCCATTCCTATTCTGGTTGTTATGTTAAAAAGCTGCATTTGAAAAGGAATTATTGAGCCTGATTTCCAATCTGATTTCAACAGATTTTACTTTGTTTTGATTACCTTGACGTCAGTGTATTTGCTTCTCCTTTACACCAGGGTAAGAGGAGAATCATGCCTCGTTAAAAATGGACATTATGAATTAATGAAACCTAAACCTTTGGTATATCTTAAAATCATTAATTACTAGTGTTGAATGTCTACGTATTTTCTAGGTGTTTTAATCTATTGCAAGAAATTACAGGGGAAGTGTGCTCCCTGTGTATATGGCGCCCACCCACCTTAAAAAAAAAAAAACCTGTTGTATGTTCTTCTTCTTCCTCTCTAGTAGGCAATAGTTGATTAGGAAACTGCCCACCCATGTGCTGACATTATTGATAAGGATGGGGTGGGTACATAACAAAGAACCAGAGGAAGCCATTTGGCTTGGTTCCATTGAAAACATAAGAAGGCAGGGAGGTGGGCTACAGGAAGTGTTTGCTAAATAGAAAAAAGCAATAGAAAAAAGAATGCTAATTGTGAGTGGTTATTAGAAATAAAGGAGAGTAAAGAGAAAGCACAGTGTTTTAATAGTTTAAAAACCTGAACCGCTTTCTGTTAGAGATACTATGTACTGTTGTTATTCAGCTAATTAAAAAGGTTCAAAAAGTACAAGATTTGCTCAGTAACAAAAACATAAAACAGTTTTTGCACCTTTTTTGTCAACCATGCAGTGCCACTCTTTGGTACACAAATATCTACCTGCAGTAGGCAACTATCTGAAGATGCTCTGTGTTGTCTTTTTGGTGAATCTACCTGCAGTTAGTCTTTTTTAATTAATTAAAGGTGGGGAGATTATTTTACTAACTTTAGATATTGTTGGTGAGCGGTTCTCACAAATAGGGTTTGTTACTCATTAAAGTTTAATTTAAGGTACAGTACTTCAGTATTTCCAGCAGTTTTGGTTTGCCATAAGACTTTAACCACTTTGCCCTTTAGTTAACCTGTTCAACCATATGTTTAGCAAGATGTCTTTACCAGTAATGGATATCCCATCTGCTCTCTATAACAATTATGTTCTATTTTTACTTGATGCTAAAGACCTTAATGTATGGGCCAGTGGAGAGTGCCATTCAAACACACAGATTATCAAGGACTTCACTCAAAGTAATCAGAAAGGCAACAAGGAATTGTAAAGGTGAATTTAGTCTGAAAGAAGACAAAATTTACTGTGTTTAGAGTGGAAAGTGAGCCTCTTACAAGCAAAAGAGACATGATTATTTAATCCCTTGTGTGTGTTAGCCTGTGATTTAGCATTGGAAGAGTTTCCTTTGCATTTTTCCATCCCAAGGAAGGCTAAAGATAAAGTTTGCCTCCACACTGAAATGTCATAGGCTTTACCCATGGCACTTAGGGATTTCCACCAAAGTCAAATGAGAACATCTAAGAACATAAGAATGTCCATACTGAGTCGTGCCATTGGCCCATCTAGACTAGTGTCCTGTCTTCCAACAGTGGCCGGTGCCCCATGTTTCGCAGGAAATGAGCACAACAGGGCAATTTATCAGGTCATCCATCTGCTGTCATCCAGTCCCAGCTTCTGGCAGTCAGAGGTTTAGGGACACGCAGAGCATGGCATTGTGTCCCTGACCATCTTGGCTAATAGCTATTGATGGGCCTATCCTTCAGGAACTTAGTTAATTCTTTTTTAAACCGCCTTCACAACATCCTCTGACAATGAGTTCCACAGGTTGACTGCGTTGTGTGAAGAAGTACTTCATGTTTGTTTTAAACCTGCTGCCTATTAATTTCATTGGGTGACCCCTGGTTCTTGTGCTATGTGAAAGGGTAAATAACACTTCTTTATTCATTTTCTCCAACTATTCATGATTTTATAAACCTCCATTGTATCCCCCCTCCCTTAGTTGTCTCTTTTCTAAGATGAAGAGTTCCAGTCATTTTAATCTCTCCTTATATGGAACCTATTCCATACCGTTAATCATTTTTGTTGCCCTTCTCTGTACTATTTCCAATTGTAATATATCCTTTCTGAGATGGGGCAACAACTGCACACAGTATTCAAGATGTGGGTATACCATAGATTTATATAGTAGCATTGTGATACTTTCTGTCTTATTATCTATCCCTTTCCTAATGGTTGCTAACTGCTGCTGCACATTGAGCAGATATTTTCTGAGAACTATTCACAATGATTCCACGAGCTCTTTCTTGAGTAGTAACAGCTAATTTAGACCCCTATCATTCTGTACGTATAATTGAGATTATGTTTTCCAATGTGCATTACTTTGCATTTATCAACACTGAATTTCATCTGCCATTTTCTTGCCCAGTCACTCAGTTTTGTGAAATCCCTTGTGACTCTTCACAGTCAGCTTTGAACTTAGCTATCCTGAGTAATTTTGTATCATCTGCAAACTTTGCCACCTCACTGTATACCCCTTTTTCCAGATCATTTATGAATATGTTGGACAGCACTGGTCCCAGTACAGATCCTTGGAGAATCCCACTATTTACCTCTCTCCACTGTGAAAACTGCCCGTTTGTTCTTGCACTTTGTTTCGTACCTTGTAGACAGTTACTGATCCATGACAGGACCTTTCCTCTTATTCCATGACTGTCTATTATGCTTAAGAGTCTTTGGTAAGGGACCTTGTCAAAACCTTTCCAAAAGTCCAAGAACACTGTATCAACTGGATCACCCTTGTCCACGTGTTTGTTGACACCCTCAAAGAATTCTAATAGCTTGGTGAGGAATGATTTCCCTTTACAAAAGTCATTTTGACTCTTCGCCAACATATGTTCTTCTGTGTGCCTGATCTCTTGAGATTTAGCATCTCTGCATATCACACCAAACAGGAGTAATTGCACAGAGGTGTCTGAAACAGTACTCCACTATTTGCTAACATACTTCCTCACAGTAGTATAGCCTTTTCACTGAGAAAACAGGAAGAAGAAATTTAGAAATATGACTTACTTTTTGCTACTATTGAGAAGTTAGATGCTTTGGACTCAGGCTATTGAAAAAACATCACATCAGGTGGCAAACTCTCCTTACTTTCCTGAAGAATTTGGTAAAGGAGCAAACTGAGCTACTATAAACTAACAGGTTTCAGAGTAGCAGCCGTGTAAGTCTGTATTCGCAAAAAGAAAAGGAGTACTTGTGGCACCTTAGAGACTAACCAATTTATTTGAGCATAAGGTTTCATGAGCTACAGCATCCGATGAAGTGAGCTGTAGCTCACGAAAGCTTATGCTCAAATAAATTTGTTAGTCTCTAATGTGCCACAAGTACTCCTTTTCTTTCTACTAACAAACAGTGATTCTATCTGTGAAGAAAGTTTTAACCTCGACGACACTGGGTTTTTTACCTTTGAACAGACAGCTGTATGTAGGATATGGGCAGCTGTGTGCATGCCAGTGAATATCCATCCACATGGTGTAAGCTCATTGGGTGATTCAGCCCAAATCAAAACACAGTAATCAGCAAGAGCCAACATAAATCAAACCAAGTTACCATAAGCAAAAAATAAATAAATAAATAAAGATGCTTATGTCAGTTATGTATGCAGTTACATCACTTATTTTGACTAGTTAAGGATGAATTTCAAAAGGGTATTGAAACATTTCCAAATAGTCCAAACATTTGAGCCTCTTCCCTGAGGTAAGGCTCTCCTTCCTGTCCCAGCGATGGTGGGCAGATACTCTACTTCTCACAAAAGATCTTTTTCATGCAAAAGGATGTCCCAGGTCCTACTCCCCATCTTCAGAAGTCCTTCTTGTTGTGAAGTCAAATGCTTCTTTCCTCTTCTACTATTAATGTTGAGCACTACCCAAAAGTCTTTCTGCTAGGCTCTGCTCCTTTACTCAAATTACACCAGTTTGGGGGCCACCTGGCACTCTCTGCAACAGCTGCATGTTCTGTATGGGTCTTGCATCCCAGGACTGACCTGGTTCCACCCTGCTTGTTTTGTGAGAGCTAACATAATTGAAGCCTTACATTTGTGTGGCTGCATGGTCTTGATAGATAGCTATTGTATTGATCTAAGCTACTGTACACATTGAAAGACTATGGGAAATGTGAATTTAGATAAAGAACTATTAACAATTGTATAGATGCAGGTTTAAGGACCTGTAATCTATAATGGTTTCTTCTCCAGAGCTGGAAGTTGGAATGATCTCCAAGTTTAGCATAAGATTTAAAGAGATTTACTTCTGGAGACCTGAACCTCAGCACTGATTTACTGAAGTGAACTTAATCACATCACATCTTGCCAATCAGATTACTAACCTACATTAAACTACACTTTATTCATCCCTTTTTGTAAAAGTGGGAACCCTTTTCTCCAAAAATAGTTAACTATAGTCTTAAATGAACTTGCCCAATGCCTTTCTTCTGTAAACAGACTTAAATTAATGGGAAAAAAAGAGAAAGCATTTAAAGTAAACTGAAAATTTCTCAAAAATTACTTAAATTCTTCTAAGGCTTTTAATGGTGGTGAATTTAACACAAACACTTACTTTAAAAGCTTTCCATTGTAGCATATTACAAATTAAATATTACTTGTTACATCTAAGCTGTCAAGACAAATCTAATATTTGTAAGTTGCTTGAACAAAAAAACTTTGCTTGATGCTGCCTACGAATGAAAATGAACAGTTTGTCTCAGCACCTTGTTTGGATCTTGAGAAATGTATTGCAGATGATTGTGTTGTAGCTGACACTCATTTCAGAAGTCAGTTCATTCCTTTTATTGCTTACAATTTTCTTTATAAGTAGAAATCATGGATGGCTGCTCCACTAATTGCAATGGAAATGGAGAGTGTATCTCAGGTCACTGCCACTGTTTCCCAGGATTCCTCGGGCCTGACTGTGCAAGAGGTAATCTCCTATTAACTGAGTTAAAATACAAGATGATGAGCATGATTTTTAATATGAATCTAGTGCTTGTGAAGAATGTCAGACTGATGGTCCAGAGACTAAAGACTTGCTAATGTGCCTTTAACCCTCAGCTGGATGGCCCCTTCAGGTGATGCTTAGGGTAGCTTCTGCCCATTCAGTCTTTGGCCAAGGGGGTGCTAATTAAGGCCAGAGATAGTTTTGTCACATAGCCATCTTTCCTCTGCAAACTGGAATAAAACTATCAAAAACCCATTCACATAGGCCACAAACCAGCTATCAGATACTAATAACTTTTAGGTTTCAGAGTAACAGCCGTGTTAGTCTGTATTCGCAAAAAGAAAAGGAGGACTTGTGGCACCTTAGAGACTAACCAATTTATTAGAGCATAAGCTTTCGTGAGCTACAGCTCACTTCCTCAGATGCATAAAAATAACTTTTAGTTACTACTAACGTGGATTTGAACCAGCAACCCACAGATGAAAGTTTCTTTTTCCCCTTAGCAATCCACAGTTTCTCCTATCTCTCCCTCTCACCATTCTGTAATTTTAAAATCCAAAAAGAGGTATATTTAGTATTTAGTTTATGATTTTTTAAAAAAATTACTAACAAAAATGTCTTGTTAGAAAAGCAATAGAAGTAAAACCACCTGTTCTATGCCCTAAGACTGAGGATCGGGAATGACAGAAATTCAAAAGAGGGAAGTTTTTTTTTTTTCCAAAATCAAAAATATCACTTTCCTGATATTTTAAGGTGTCAGAGATAAAGAAGGAAATAATTCCGATTCACTGTAAAGATCAAGAGTGAATTCAAGATGCACTGGTATTTCATATAAATGGCTGTAATAATTGGTAGGTACAGTCTTCTGAATATCTGTGTATATGGAGTTCTCAAATCTATTCTACTCTTCTCTCAAATCTAAGATCAATTTTACCTCAACATTATACTTTGGCTCAGAGATTGGTTGTAGAACTTTTCACCTCCAGGTTTCTGTTTTACATATGAATCAGTAACGACCAAAACTACAGTAATCTTAAAGTTGTTCAGTGGCATAAAGAAAATAAGTGGGTTGTGTCTTAGTTCACAGTTAACAGGTATTAACATCACAAAAACCATCCCCACAGTTAGCAATAAGAAGCATCATTGTGGGAAGTCTCACTAAAGAGATCAAAAGGTGGGCAGAGAGACTGACCTATGGTCCATATTCTTTATCTCTAGAGCTGCCCATTTTAGGTGAGTTAAGGTACATTAGTGGAGCAGAATGGTGACACTGGCACTGTAGCGGAACATGTTTGTTGATAAAAAATAATTCATATTCCAAAGCTTTCAGTCTGGCCCCTTTTGCAAGAACTAAAATCACATTGCCAGTCAATGCAATACTGTAATTAAAGAATGATAAATGCAATAAATGTTAATACCCTTAAGAATTTACATGTATCTCGGAAATCTAATTCTTTGCCTTCTTCAGACTCATGCCCAATACTGTGCAATGGAAATGGAGAATATGAGAAAGGTCACTGTGTATGTCGCAATGGATGGAAAGGCCCAGAGTGTGATGTTCCGGAAGAACAATGTATTGATCCAACCTGCTTTGGCCATGGTACTTGCATCATGGGAGTATGTATTTGTGTCCCAGGATACAAAGGAGAAATTTGTGAGGAAGGTTTGTGCTATTTCTCTTATTTCTACCGTTTTAGTGTGTTTTGTTTAAATTGATGCCATCTTTGGCATTTAAATCCTTAGGAAACCATGTCGATTTTAATTACTCTTGAGAAATAGTAGGATGCTTCCTGGTAGGTAATTTCACCGGGTCATGGGAAGCATGTTAGGCTTCCAAATCCTATTTGAAGTCAATGGGATTTAGGCACCTACTTCTCATTTGTCAAGGGACACAGAAAACGTTTTTATGTTGGGGGCTCAAGTTACAAAAAATAACAGTTCACCTGGCTGTTGAATAACAACAACTATTGAATATTGTTTTTCACGCCATCTAATTATTATTGCAGGGACAATCCTCTGCCAACTCAGTTTGTTCTCTACAACCCAGGAGTACAGTTCTCTGATAGATTTCAAGCAGCTGAGACTTTCTCTTTCCCTGGAGTATCAGCTCACTCTTGGTTGCCAGGTTGAAGGTCTCTCCTTAGCAGGCTCTGGCTCCTTTCTGCCCTGGCTGGGAAATGTCTCAGCAAGAATAGGTTCTTATTCTTGTGAAAAGGAATATTCTGTATGCCTGAGTGAGGGTTACCTGCCTGTACTTCTCCCAATATTTCTGCAGCCAGGCAAACTGTTTCCCTCTCCAACGTAGTGCACTCGCCACCTGTCGCACCCCTTCTGTCAGGGGTGGATGCTGCAAAGGGTTTTCTCTGGCCTTCTACTGGCCATCTGCCTCTCGATAGGTTTTCGGTGGCTGAGTCCTCTGGCCATGTCACGTAAAGTTCAGTCCCCCTTTGCGGTAACAAAAGGTCCAACTGAAAGTCCAAGCAATAATTCTTCTGCCCATCTCAGGTTCCACTGACGAGTTCTTACTGGCCCTCCCTCCAAAAGCCTAACTTGCTCCTGCAGAGTTACTCCTCTGTTGCTTGCTGAAGGATCCTTACTGGCTCTCCGTCAGGGCCTCCTTCCCCAGAGCCTAATCTGCTCCTGCATTTGGGCTCGGGGTTGGTAAGAAAATCCAAGCTCACCTTGTGCTGTTTCCCACAGCCTGTGCTCAACACAGCCTCTCTTTGGTTCTCAGGCCTCTTGTTTCTCAATTCTTTGCTGAACTTATAAGTCTTCAACCGTCTCGAGCTCCACGGAAGTACTTTTACTGATCCTGTCTCAGGGCCTCCCCCCACAGTAGCCCAACCTGCTCCTTCAGAATTCTCCCTTTGTTGCTTCTTGTCTTAGCAGGTTTTCCCTCACTGCTTTGCTTCCCCAGGGTCTCTGGCAGCTTCCTCTAGGGATCCCCCTGGTCCTTGTAGGCCCTAGTTCTGCAATCTCTCTCCCAAACTGAGTTCTCCATTCTGTTTGTATAGTCTTTTCCTAACCTTTTCACAGCTGATGTCACTAATTATCATTAAGTTGTCATATCACCATCAGCTGGGGGCTAACTGCTTGGTCACAAGAAAGGCTGACCCTGACTTGCCTTAATGTGCCAGCCAGCCTGTCACACCCTCCTTCCCCAGAGGCTTTTGATCTTCCTGCTTTTTCTTTGCAGGAGGAGCTCTGATCCCCTCTCTAGGGAAACCAGAGATAGGTTCAGCTAGCTACCACTCCCCGGGGCTGATTCCCAGAGCATCCTGATTGGCTCTTTCCCTCCTCCACCTCCCAACCCCACATGACTATCAAATGCTCTTTTAACAAAGGGATGTGGGAGGCCAAATGTCATTGTGAAACCATGCTTTGATTTTTTGGCTGTCCTTTAGCTGCCTCTGACCCCAGTCCTATTATGCATAGGAAATAAACGGCCTCCAACTGCCATCTAATTTATAGTCTTTTCCTTGTCAGTCTGTGGCTAAGAGAGGAACCCAGAAGGTTACAAAGCAAAATATAAAAGCAGATGTTTTTTAGTGTAATCAATAGATCCAGGTGTAGGCTGTTTCTTCATTCTGTCACCTAGACTGTTCTACAAAGAACACACTGACTATATAAAACCAAGAGGCCATCTAAGTGCTTCCATTTGCCAGAGGCTAACGTGTGTTTTTTAATTAGGCAATCTTATGCCATTCTTTTTAAGTTAGTAGTGACTGAGTGAAATACAAAAACAAAGTGTATATTTTCAAGGTGCTAAAATGAAATCACTTAAAACATTGCTGAAATAAAAAGAAAGAAGCTATGCTTCTAATAACAGGTGGATCAACTTCTGCTGGTTGTAGCATTCACCATCATGTTTCTACCATCATATAGAACAGAAACCAAAAGTCAGTTGCCTGATACTGTTGGCATTTCTGAGAGACCTCATCAACCACAATGTAAATCTTTCCCTGGGCATAACTTTGGGAAACAAGACATTCTTTCTGTTCATCCTGATTGATGATTTTCAATGGCTCCATTATTATTAAGCTACTGGTAGCATACTTTGTTTCCACTAGTATACAGCTTTTAGATACAAACTACTTTTGACTAAGTACACAGATGAAACTTTCACACAGTCCAGATTCTCTAATTGGAAAAAGGCATGAGACAAATACGAGAGGAAAATATCTATCATGAAGCAGTTGATATTCTTAAAAAGGCCACAAAGAATGTTGATACATGTATTCAGTACTCTAGGGGGAAGATTAAAATAGGAAAGCCGAATGAAAATACTAAGTGTTGTCTTATCCAAGGACTTGCACTGCAAGGCCATCATACTGAACAAACTAAACTGCACTTTTAAGTGGGTAGAGGTAGAGCTTTTTTTAACTGCTTTGTTTGATCCTGATGTTTCGAAGTGGCTGAAAAAGAGTCAAAACAAATTCACAAGTTCAGTTATTCAGAATCAGATACTGGAAATCTTACACTCTCTTACAATCTTAAGCTTTCTGGAAAGTTGCATGCAACTATGTAGACGAAACAACAGACATCAACCCAGAGCAAGTGGTTTAATGGCTGCAGCATGAATGATAACATGACATGAACGTACACGAAGAGTTCATTGGATTGCACAACTACATTGGTGGAGGTAGTCGTACTAATAATAAAGATATATTATTGTGTCTAAATCTGAGGATCAGCAACTGTTGCGGAAAATGCTATGATGGTGCCACTAACATGGCAGGCTTAGTAGCAATTGTAGGAACCAGAGTGAAACAGGTGAGGAAACTATACAAGAGCTAAGTAGTATTATTTATTATGTACTCACAGTTGTGGCATGATTTGCATGAAATGCTCTATATCAGGACATTAAATATGAAGTGTTAAGTGTATCACCAGGGATCTGTATCTTCTCCCCAGCAAATTGCACTTTATGCGGAAGCACTGGCTTCACTTTCTGAAAACTACCTTGGACTGTGTGCAGATTGGGAGGTTGTGAAGAACGCAACAAAAGATCCTGAAACAAAACTTCAAATTGGTTTCATCGCAGCTCTCATAGAAAAGTTTAACTTCCTCGCTGATATTGAATTAGGTCAGAAAGATGGTAGACAGTCCATGCAAAACTCTGCAAGTGTTAAATATTTCAGCAATAGAAGGCCAATCTGTTGTGAAGATGACACTCAGTTCATCTGATTGGATGGTCTTAAGTAAAAGCTATAACTTTATCTGGGAGCACATCCATCAAAAATGTTTAAAGTCAGAGATAGTTGGAATGCCTAAATTTCCAAGGAAGAGAGAAATTGCCAAGGAAATGCAAATAGGGACAGGAGAACCCAGCTATACAAATTCAGCAAAGGAATTTTAAAAGTACACATACTTCAAAGAAATTATCTTAAAATGTCCACTATTCAATATCGATTTGTACAGAAAGGCTACAAAATTATTCAAAATCTTGAAACTCTCATAACATCTACTGTATTTTCCACTGCATGCAGCTGATGAAGTGGGTTTTAGCCCACGAAAGCTTATGCCCAAATAAATCTGTTAGTCTCTAAGGTGCCACAAATACACCTAAATTAAAGTTATTCACTAGAGCTTGCTCAATATTTAAGGAACAATTTAGTCCAAATTTAGAACAAATTTAGCCCTTTTGTCTGTTTGCAAATTGTTCATCAGTGATTATGATTTGTATGAGTCTGGTCATTATCCGTAATTGCCCAGTGTATATATTTTGTGAACATGTGAGTTCTTCTTAGTGAGTATTTAGTCAAGGATTCATTATTCGAGATTGGTGGATGACCAGGTGATATTGTTTCAGGTACAGATTCTTGGATCCAAAGCCAAAATTTACTTTCCACAGATATTTGTGAGAATAAAACTTTTCTTTTCCAATAGGAAACAAAATATGGTGCAAACATACCTAATGAGAAATACTAAGCAGTATTCCAAAAATGTTAGGTAGTATCTCTCCCCACTCTGTGCCCAGGTCTATTATTGAAATACCAGTATGGCTGGGCTGGGTCATTACCTGATAGACGTATAATAATGTAAAATAATCTACATTTTAACAAATTGTCTATATAAAAATGGACATGACAGGTGAAGCCATTATGATCTCTGGAGGTCTCTATTATTGCATGAAGATTGCACTGGCGTCTCATTTTAGAGAGTGAAAAAAATGTCTATGCATATTTCTGGCTGTGACTTAAAGGAAATGTGGACAAAGGCTGTCACGTGGTTATATGCACACACTGTTGTGCCTGAGTATCATAAAAGATTCACTGTTGTTCATCATCTTGTGTAACATACATAGAGTAGTTTAAACTATAAATGTAATTAATTGAGTTAAATAAAGGTGAAGTGGTAACCTTAATTTCTTAATTTCCTGCATATTCAAGTCTAATGAGCCTGAGTAAAGACTACTAAAGTGAGTACTTTAAAATACTAATGTGAGTAAGGGTTCCAGGATTGGGCCCTTTATAGCACTTTAGTATAGTTTTGTTTCCTCTTTATCTGTTAATATTGCTCTGCTTGAACAAAATGATTGCACAAGAGCCATTTTATTGCCTATTTAAAACAACCATTTATGTTGTATATTAGAAAATCAATGTAAAAGTGTCAGTGGTATTCACTAAATATTTTATTTATTTTTCTCCAGAGGATTGTTTAGATCCTATGTGCTCTGGCCGTGGTGTCTGTGTTCAAGGGGAATGCCACTGCTCTGCAGGCTGGGGAGGAGTAAACTGTGAGACATCTCTTCCTGTATGTCAAGACCAATGCTCAGGCCATGGGACTTTCCTTGTGGATACTGGCATCTGTAGCTGTGAGCCTAAGTGGACAGGTTCAGACTGCTCAACAGGTATACTTAAAAAAAAATTTCTTTTTTAAATAAAGACTATGAAATTCTTGTGTTTTCTATTCAGTTTCTGTTAGGAAATACTATACTACAGTACATCAGTGTTAATAAAAAAACAATTAATATGATCCAATATCAGACTTTGTGGGACGTGAACATGGAAATTATTTTGGCAGCTCCTGTTTTCATGTTGTCGTGTTGCAAAGATAAATTAGGTTTTTTTCCTATGACAAGCATCATGATTACATGACTGTATAACAGCTAGGGCACTATGCCTGTGAGGGTCTGAATGCCTTTGCTTTCAAGTTGGCGTTAAGAGTGCTCAGCACCTTTCAGGATCAGGTCTTCAATGTATGGTAATAATCCACCTCAAAGGAGACCACAAAAATATCAACAGTCCTGGGATGAATGGAAGAACATTGCCTACACCCAGTAAATCATGGGCAACAGAAGCCTCTGGCAAAAATAAATTCTAAAAGAAAAATGAATTCCCATCTGCTGTGCTGGGATAAAAACTAACTTCTTCCTTAAAGGACCATCTAGGTTTAATCCCATTCAATTTGTTTAAGTGCAGAGATGATCTCACTATGTACTTTTAAAAGAACTGACTGTGCTCGGAACAAGAAACTATTTAACATTTGATTCCTGTAATAGATCATGTCGTTTCCAAGATGCATGTCTCTGTCATTTTTTTATTTTTTGCTCATAGCTTATGAGGCTCAGTCAATGATTATAGCATTAGCTGTCCCCTCTCTCTCTCTCTCTCTCTCTCTCTCTCTCTCTCACCACAACACAAACTAGATCCGAATGATAGTTTTTTCTGAATACTTTGCAGTACATCTAATGCTCCACGCTTGCAAGGTTCTGAGCATCTCCAGGGAGTTGCTGGAGACCTTTCAATCCCACTGGAGCCAAGCATGCGTAATCGGACCCCCTTTCTTCCTTCCAGATGCACAGATAACATTAATGACAGCTAAATACAGGTACATATGGGAACAGACTTCCTAGTGTTTTCTCTGTAAATGTATCACTAGCTAGAAACCTCACTTCAGCAAGGCAATTAAGCACATGCTTAAGTCACATTGAATTCATTAGTTAAGCCCACGCTTAAGTGTTCTGATGAATTGGGACTATCGTGCCCAAAATGTGGGAACATTTATAAGCAGCAATATACTGAACTGCCAGTAATTCTGAACGGTCAGTGAATGGTTGTTCGAAAGACTTTTCAGCATTCAGTCCATGCCATGGGATTAATAATACATTTCATCTCATTATGAGCCTGTCGGATATGATACTTCCGTTGATAAGAGTTCCGTCTACTGGCTTTCAATAATATGAAAACCCTAATGCTCACATTTTCATTATAAGTGTCTCATTATATGCTGAAAATGTTCCCTAAAGTAATATACTAGTATGTCCATTAATAAAAACAGATAATAAGAGGAGGTGGTTCTGTGACTGCATGTGATTATTGTTGCCAGGAAACTGGTTCCTTGTCAGTGGAGAGAGTGAGGCAGATCCTGAGTCCAGCTGAACTGCACACAGGGCAGGGTGCAAAGGTCATGTAAAGCTCACTAGTGTGTTCCCTGATGCTGAGACTACTGTATGAAGGACAAGTCCCTTGTGTAAGTTTGACCAGCCTGGGTATGCTGAGTTTTCCCTCTATAAAGGTATCACACAAAAGAGTCAGACAAAGAAAAAAACAACCCAAAACAAAACAGTTAAAAGTTCACAATTTAAAAATAATTAGTGCAAAAACTTTTAGCTCCTGCAGCTTAGAGCTGGCCATTATTTCACATTGAGAAAGTAGAGATTTGCCAAGTATTTTGAGGGGAAAATTCACTGTTGTATATAGAAAAGGAGTACTTGTGGCACCTTAGAGACTAACCAATTTATTTGAGCATGAGCTTTCGTGAGCTACAGCTCACTTCATCGGATGCATACCGTGGAAACTGCAGCAGACTTTATATACACACAGAGAATATGAACCAATACCTCCTCCCACCCCACTGTCCTGCTGGTAATAGCTTATCTAAAGTGATCATCAGGTTGGGCCATTTCCAGCACAAATCCAGGTTTTCTCACCCTCCACCCCCCCACACAAATTCACTCTCCTGCTGGTGATAGCTCATCCAAAGTGACAACTCTTTACACAATGTGCATGATAATCAAGTTGGGCCATTTCCTGCACAAATCCAGGTTCTCTCACCCCCTCACCCCCCTCCCAAAAACCACACACACAAACTCACTATCCTGCTGGTAATAGCTCATCCAAAGTGACCACTCTCCCTACAATGTGCATGATAATCAAGGTGGGCCATTTCCAGCACAAATCCAGGTTTTCTCACCCCCACCCCCACCCCCATACACACACAAACTCACTCTCCTGCTGGTAATAGCTCATCCAAACTGACCACTCTCCAAGTTTAAATCCAAGTTAAACCAGAACATCGGGGGGGGGGGGGGGTGTAGGAAAAAACAAGGGGAAATAGGCTACCTTGCATAATGACTTAGCCACTCCCAGTCTCTATTTAAGCCTAAATTAATAGTATCCAATTTGCAAATGAATTCCAATTCAGCAGTTTCTCGCTGGAGTCTGGATTTGAAGTTTTTTTGTTTTAAGATAGCGACCTTCATGTCTGTGATTGCATGACCAGAGAGATTGAAGTGTTCTCTGACTGGTTTATGAATGTTATAATTCTTGACATCTGATTTGTGTCCATTTATTCTTTTACGTAGAGACTGTCCAGTTTGACCAATGTAAATGGCAGAGGGGCATTGCTGGCACATGATGGCATATATCACATTGGTGGATGTGCAGGTGAACGAGCCTCTGATAGTGTGGCTGATGTTATTAGGCCCTGTGATGGTGTCCCCTGAATAGATATGTGGGCACAATTGGCAACGGGCTTTGTTGCAAGGATAAGTTCCTGGGTTAGTGGTTCTGTTGTGTGGTATGTGGTTGTTGGTGAGTATTTGCTTCAGGTTGCGGGGCTGTCTGTAGGCAAGGACTGGCCTGTCTCCCAAGATTTGTGAAAGTGTTGGGTCATCCTTTAGGATAGGTTGTAGATCCTTAATAATCCGTTGGAGGGGTTTTAGTTGGGGGCTGAAGGTGACGGCTAGTGGCGTTCTGTTATTTTCTTTGTTAGGCCTGTCCTGTAGTAAGTAACTTCTGGGAACTCTTCTGGCTCTATCAATCTGTTTCTTTACTTCCGCAGGTGGGTATTGTAGTTGTAAGAAAGCTTGACAGAGATCTTGTAGGTGTTTGTCTCTGTCTGAGGGGTTGGAGCAAATGCGGTTGTATCGCAGAGCTTGGCTGTAGACGATGGATCGTGTGGTGTGGTCAGGATGAAAGCTGCAGGCATGCAGGTAGGAATAGCGGTCAGTAGGTTTCCGGTATAGGGTGGTGTTTATGTGACCATTGTTTATTAGCACTGTAATGTCCAGGAAGTGGATCTCTTGTGTGGACTGGACCAGGCTGAGGTTGGTGGTGGGATGGAAATTGTTGAAATCATGGTGGTATGCATCATCGGTATGCATCCGATGAAGTGAGCTGTAGCTCACGAAAGCTCATGCTCAAATAAATTGGTTAGTCTCTAAGGTGCCACAAGTACTCCTTTTCTTTTTGCGAATACAGACTAACACGGCTGTTAGTCTGAAAACTGTTGTATATATACTGAATTTGTTTCCCATAAAATGTGCAAAAGAATTCTGGTTCGGTATGTGGGCTCACTGTAGCACCTTTGGCACAGAATCTCCAAAATAATTAATGTCTATTGTGTCAATGGGACTTATGGCTTGGGCAACTGGGCACTTAGCAAAGGAATCTGATAGACCCCATTGAATAGTTGTAGGGAAGATACTGCAGGTTTATATGTTGGGGATCCTGATTTTCTTGTTTGTTTCTTGCTTCCAAAACTATTTCAATGCATTTTTGCAAGCTAATCTATTTTTCTTTCTTACTTGCTTCCATTAAACAATAAGGAAAATACCTCTTTCCCTTTCTACCTTCCCCTGACTTGTCAAGAAAGAATACTTGTATGATCACCCACGTGAATCTCTCTTTATAGCTAAGCATTACTGGTCTCTCCTCTTAGATGCATCTCTCTTTATAGCCATTAAACCAGAACCTGGATTGGTGTGACAGCACAATGAACATTAAATTGAAGGGTAGACATTGGCTCACTGGTGGAGACTTTCTTCCTGGGATCAATACTTATTGTGCCTACTGAGATCAAAGCATGATTTTAGTGAGAAAGGAAAACATCAGAAGAGGAAATTAACAGGATCAGAGTAAAAAGAGCCTTTACATGAGGCTAGTGGTTAGAAAAAATCATGAATTTCTTTAGAATGGGTGGGTTGGAAAGGGTAAACCACATACCATTCATCTACATTCAGGAAGCAATGAAAGCCTAGTAAGTCCTTACTAGCAATAAATCAGGCAGCTTCAGACATTTTCATTTTTCCTAGCATCTCTTTGTATTTCAGGTCAGAGAAGCAAGATAATCTCTATCAGTAGTGTGGAAATTATATTTGTAATTTGACTACAAGAATATGGGACCTGCAGTGAGCTGTTTTAGCAATTCCTGTGTTCCATAGCAAATATTAAACATTTGCAAAATGCTGTAAGCAATTACTTTTCAGTTGTCTTACTTTTCTTCTGAATAGAAAATTAAAACCCCTTGTTGTACCATAACTGACACCAGTAGCAAAACTAAATTGCTTCCCTAATATTGGCTCTCCCTGTCCCATCAGAAGTGCGGCTCAGCCACCTCTGCAGCACCCCCTACCAATCTCCTCTGGATCTTGCACAGGTCCATGAGTTTGGGGTCTACCAAGGGAGGGAGCACTAGGGGGACATAGTCAGCCCTCAAGCTCTAAAGAGCTTCTTCAGAAGAGATGATACAGAACCATCCCTCTGGGAACCATGGAGGCAGCCATCAGCAAGGATGAAGGGGATCGGAGGCACAAGTGTGAAGCCCCTGAGACCTCTGCACATCCCTCAGGATCTGCCAAATTTGGAGGCAAGATCTGAGATCTACTGGAATAATTCACAGAGTAATAGATTTTAAGGTCAGGAGGGACCACTGTGATCATGTAGTCTGACCTCCTGCATAACTCAGGCCAAAGAACCTAACTTAGGCTATGTACATGCTACCAGTTACTATGGTGTAACTTACATTGCTCAGGGGTGTGAATAAGCCACTCCCTGAGCAACGTAAGTTACGCCAACCTAAGCCCCCGAGTGGACAGCAGTATGTCAGTGGAAGAATTTCTCCCACCAACATAGCTACTGCTGCATGCGGGGGGGACTGGAGTAATTAGTGGATGGGAGAGCTCTCTCCCATCAGAGTGTCTGCATTAGCAGCCCTACAGCTGCGCCACTGTAAGCTCTGTAGTGTAGCCATAGCCTCAGTAATTTCTGCATCAGGCCTGTAATTTCTGTTTGAGCTTTTAGAAAGTTATCCTGTCTTGACTTAGACTACAAATTATGGATAAACTACCGCATTTGTTGGTAAGTAGCTCCCATCATTAATTATTCTCCCTGTTAAAATGTGCCCCTTATTTCTATTGTGAATTTGTCTAGGCTAAGCCTCCAACCGTTGGATTTCATTATGCTTTTTCCTGATAGATGAAAGATCTCCCTTCCCTGAGCCCTCCTCCATAGGTTTAGGTGGGAGATGATCTGGCCCTAATCATAGGATCATAGAATATCAGAGTTGGAAGGGACCTCTGGAGGTCATCTAGTCCAACCCCCTGCCCAGAGCAGGACCAATCCCCAACTAAATCATCCCAGCCAGGGCTTTGTCAAGCCTGACCTTAAAAACTTCTAAGGAAGGGGATTCCACCACCTACCTAGGTAATGCATTCCAGTGTTTCACCACCCTCCTAGTGAAAAAGTTTTTCCTAATATCCAACCTAAATCTCCCCCACTACAACTTGAGACCATTACTCCTTGTCCTGTCATCTGCTATCACTGAGAATAGTCTAGATCCATCCTCTTTGGATCCACCTTTCAGGTAGTTAAAAGCAGCTATCAAATCCCCCCTCATTCTTTTCTTCCGTAGACTAAACAATCCTAGTTCCCGCAGCCTCTCCTCATCATGTGTTCCAGACTCCGAATCATTTTTGTTGTCCTTCACTGGACTCTCTCCAATTTCTCCACATCCTTCTTGTAGTGTGGGGCCCAAAACTGGACACAGTTCTCCAGATGAGGCCTCACCAATGTCGAAAAGAGGGGAACGATCACGTCCCTCAATCTGCTGGCAGTGCCCCTACTTATACACCCCAAAATGCCATTGGCCTTCTTGGCAACAAGGGCACACTGGTGACTCATATCCAGCTTCTCGTCCATTGTCACCCCTAAGTCCTTCTCTGCAGAACTGCTGCCTAGCCATTCGGTCCCTAGTCTGTAGCGGTGCCTGGGATTCTTCCGTCCTAAGTGCAGGACTCTGCACTTGTCCTTGCTGAACCTCAACAGATTTCTTTTGGCCCAAACCTCCAATTTGTCTAGGTCCCTCTGTATCCTATCTCTACCCTCCAGCGTATCTACCTCCTCCCAGTTTAGTGTCATCCGCAAACTTGCTGAGTGTGCAATCCACACCATCCTCCAGATCATTAATGAAGATATTGAACAAAACCGGCCCCAGGACCGACCCTTGGGGCACTCCGCTACATACCGGCTGCCAACTAGACATGGAGCTATTGATCACTACCTGTTGAGCCCGACAATCTAGCCAACTTTCTACCCACCTTGTAGTGCATCCATCCAGCTCATACTTCTTTCACTTGCTGACAAGAATACTGTGGGAGACCGTGTCAAAAGCTTTGCTAAAGTCAAGGAATAACACGTCCACTGCTTTCCACAGAACCAGTTATCACATCATAGAAGGCAATTAGATTAGTCAGGCATGACTTTCCCTTGGTGAATCCATGCTGACTGTTCCTGATCACCTTCCTCTCGTCTAAGTGCTTCAGAATTGATTCCTTGAGGACATGCTCCATGATTTTTCCGGGGACTGAGGGGATGCTGACTGGCCTGTAGTTCCCAGGATCCTCCTTCTTCCCTTTTTTAAAGATTGGCACTACATTAGCCTTTTTCCAGTCTTCCGGGACTTCCCCCGATCACCATGAGTTTTCAAAGATAATGGCCAATGGCTCTGCAATCACATCCGCCAGTTTCTTTAGCACTCTTGGATGCAACGCATCTGGCCCCATGGACTTGTGCACGTCCAGCTTTTCTAAATAGTCCCGAACCACTTCTTTCCTCACAGAGGGCTGGCCACCTCCTCCCCATGCTGTGCTGCCCAGTGCAGTAGCCTGGGAGCTGACCTTGTTCGTGAAGACAGAGGCAAAAAAAGCATTGAGTACATTAGCTTTTTCCACATCCTCTGTCACTAGGTTGCCTCCCTCATTCATAAGGGGCCCACACTTTCCTTGGCTTTCTTCTTGTTGCCAACATACCTGAAGAAACCCTTCTTGTTACTCTTAACATCTCTTGCTAGCTGCAACTCCAGGTGTGATTTAGCCTTCCTGATTTCATTCCTACATGCCCGAGCAATATTTTTATATTCATCCCTGGTCATTTGTCCAATCTTCCACTTCTTGTAAGCCTCTTTTTTGTGTTTAAGATCTGCAAGGATTTCACTGTTAAGCCAAGCTGGTCGCCTGCCATATTTACTATTCTTTCTACACATCGGGATGGTTTGTCCCTGTAATCACAATAAGGATTCTTTAAAATACAGCCAGCTCTCCTGGACTCCTTTCCCCCTCATGTTATTCTCCCAGGGGATCCTGCCCATCAGTTCCCGGAGGGAGTCAAAGTCTGCTTTTCTGAAGTCCAGGGTCCGTATTCTGCTGCTTTCCTTTCTTCCTTGTGTCAGGATCCTGAACTCGACCATCTCATGGTCACTGCCTCCCAGGTTCCCATCCACTTTTGCTTCCCCTACTAATTCTTCTCGGTTTGTGAGCCGTAGGTCAAGAAGAGCTCCGCCCCTAGTTGGTTCCTCCAGCAGTTTCACCAGGAAATTGTCCCCTACATTTTCCAAAAACTTCCTGGATTGTCTGTGCACCGCTGTATTGCTCTCCCAGCAGATATTGAAGTCGCCCATGAGAACCAGGGCGTGCGATCCAGTAGCTTCTGCGAGTTGCCGGAAGAAAGCCTCGTCCACCTCATCCCCCTGGTCCGATGTTCTATAGCAGACTCCCACCACTACATCACCTTTGTTGCTCACGCTTCTAAACTTAATCCAGAGACTCTCAGGTTTTTCTGCAGTTTCATACTTGAGCTCTGAGCAGTCATACTGCTCCCTTACATATAGTGCAACTCCCCCACCTTTTCTGGCCTCTTTGTCCTTCCTGAACAGTTTATACCCATCCATGACAGTACTCCAGTCATGTGAGTTATCCCACCAAGTCTCTGTTATTCCAATCACATCATAATTCCCTGACTTTGCCAGGACCTCCAGTTCTCCCTGCTTGTTTCCCAGGCTTTGTGCATTTGTATATAGGCACTTGAGATAACCCGCTGATCGCCCCTCATTCTCAGTATGAGGCAGGAGCCCTCCCCTCTCACACGCTCCTGCTCGTGCTTCCTCCCGGTATCCCGCTTCCCCACCTACCTCAGGGCTTTGGTCTCCTATCCCACCAAGTCTCTGTTATTCCAATCACATCATAATTCCCTGACTTTGCCCGGACCTCCAGTTCTCCCTGCTTGTTTCCCAGGCTTTGTGCATTTGTATATAGGCACTTGAGATAACCCGCTGATCGCCCCTCATTCTCAGTATGAGGCAGGAGCCCTCCCCTCTCACACGCTCCTGCTCGTGCTTCCTCCCGGTATCCCGCTTCCCCACCTATCTCAGGGCTTTGGTCTCCTTCCCCCGGTGAACCTAGTTTAAAGCCCTCCTCACTAGGTTAGCCAGCCTGCTCGCGAAGATGCTCTTCCCTCTCTTCGTTAGGTGGAGCCCGTCTCTGCCTAGTACGTCTCCTTCTTGGAACACCATCCCATGGTCAAAGAATCCAAAGCCTTCTCTCCGACACCACCTGTGTAGCCATTCATTGACTTCCACGATTCGATGATCCCTACCCCGGCCTTTTCCTTTCACGGGGAGGATGGACGAGAACACCACTTGCACCTCATACTCCTTTATCCTCCTTCCCAGAGCCACGTAGTCTGCAGTGATCCGCTCAAGGTCATTCTTGGCAGTATCATTGACGCCCACGTGGAAAAGCAGGAAGAGGTAGCAGTCCGAGGGCTTGAGGAGTCTCGGCAGATTCTCCATCACATCGCAAATCTTAGCCCCTGGCAAGCAGCAGCCTTCTCTGTTTTCCCGGTCAGGGCGGCAGATAGATGACTCAGTCCCCCTGAGGAGAGAGTCCCCGACAACCACCACCCGCCTCCTTCTCTTGGGAGTGGTGGTCGTGGAACACCCAACCTTAGGACAGTGCATCTCATGCCTTTCAACTGGCAGAGTCTCCTTCTTCTCCCTTCCCCCAGAGGTATCATCTGGGCCACTCCCCACAATGGTACCTGTGGAGAGAACATGAAAACGGTTACTTACCTCTATCTGCATTGCTGGTACATGGACATTCCCCCTTCTTCTTCTGGAGGTCACATGTTGCCAAATTTCTTCACCATCCTCCTGTCCCCACTGCGCAGCCTGCTCTGAATCTTGAGAACCTTGTGCCCATAGAAGCATATCCTGACGTCTGTCCAGGAAATCTTCAGATTCTCTTATGCAACACAGGGTCAATACCTGTTGCTCCAGACCTTGAACCTTCTCTTCCAATATGGAGACCAGCTTGCACTTTGTACACACAAAGTCGCTTCTGTCCTATGGAAGAAAGACAAACATGGCACATCCAGTGCAGGTCACAACAGCTGAACACTCCCCATTCATATTACCTTCCTACTACGAGCTTCCTCGGGAGATGCAGTAATTACTCAGAGAAGCCGTCAGGGTGCAAGCCTCAGGGGGCTCACCCCAGGCGAACTCCCAGGCAAACTCCTGCTGTTCACTGCTCTGCTGTTCCCCGCTGCTCAGCTGGTTCCCTGCCGCTCAGCTGGTTCGCGGAGCACCAGCTTTTTAAACAGCTTTTTTTAAACCTGTATGCTAGCATTTGAAAGCTTTCCAATTATTTTCCAAATCAAGGATATATATTTATATAGAGCCAGTGGTATGTGTTAGGATGGAAAGTGCTTTCAATCACAGTACTGAAAGTCAGACTTTACCGCTAACGGTACATTTACTTATCTCTAGCTGAAATGCCGTAAAGGCAGAATCCATCTTTACTAAAAGTTTGAGTGTGGTAATACTTTAAAAGTTTCTGCTGGTTTGAGAGAGAGTGGAGAGTACCACTTGAGTCAGTAGTTTCTCTCAAAATGGAAGAAACTTGTTAAGTGCTGCCAGTGGAATTTTATAAAAACAAAACCATCAAACCAAATGTACTCCCACACATACTCAAACTCCACCCCCACCCTGCAGAACTGGGATATATTTTTGGTAGACCTTTTTCCATCATCGCTGAAAATAACTGTAAAAAGTTGTTCTTTCTCTAATCAACCTGATTCTCCTGATTGATTTATATAGCAATGCCACAAACCAGTGTTTACAGGAACAGAATCCCTTCCAGTTATTCTTGTTTGGCCAGACCTTTTGAAAGCATAACTATCGTAAAAGTGCTATGGTTATATATAGCTATTACTTCATCCAAAAAACTACTCTGAGAGGACTGAAATTGTAAGCTTCAAATTCAAAAGTCAAGAAAAGACAAAATAAGGATTGCACGTACGACCTTAACCTCTGTCACCTTCGGGGTGTTCTTTACAACATAGTCTTTGTTATTTCTCACTTAATTTTGTTCTACATTTGTTTGGTCCAGTCATGTAGATAGTTACTCTGAGGTGTATGATTGCTCCCTGGTGGCAGTCACACTGAAGACAGTGTCCTTTTGTCTTCAGCGGGACAATGTTCAGGAGTAAGGTGACTCCTGGAAGTAAATGTTTGCTGAAATAAGCCAATGGATATAACCAACACTGAACTCTGGCATGACTGAATGAATAGAGTGAGAAGAGGAGGCTGGTAATAAAGAGGGAAATGTATATTTATACAGTAATGATGGGAGAGCAAATGCAAAGAAGTACATAAGCGTTGAAAGAGTATTTGGTCAATTACATGTTTTTAAAGTTTACTGCGGGAAGGATTTGTTTCTACTAGCTGGGGTAAGGGATCTTCAAATCAAAGGGGATGGGGCCATTGCCCTAGGCCCCTTTACCAGATCTTGGTGCAGAGTTCATTGCTCCTGAACTCCGCTTGGGGAGGCATTCTATACAAGATCTCCCAGAGCTCTCCTTGAGGCATTGTGATTCCATCCTGATACCTCTTTGGGCAAGTGGCTAAATGTCTCTAATTCAACTACTAATTTTCAGAAAGCTTTTTCTGAATCTCCTCCTTTGATTCTTTGTCCCACATTCCCTATGAGGGACTCTACTTTCCATAATGTTAAAGGATTGGGAAGTTTCAGGGTAACACTGGTTTAAAATGAGCAACCGTAGAAATGGTAGAGAAACTTGCATTTGTTTTGGTTCAGTACACTGGGGTGAGCTTTTTAATGGTACATGCTATATACAATGATTCTGTATTACAGTGCAGGTGCTTACAGCTAATTTGAGATCAAACAGTGCATTGGTATGTGTTTCCAAGCTCATTTTACTGTCTGGGGAGCATTGAGTTAGTCCATGAAAAAATGGGGTGTTTTTACATTTTACTCATATAAAATTGTTATGTTGAACCTTTGCTCACTGTGGGTCCAGAAAATCCTGATACATACCGGGGCAATATATGTACCAGAAGGATGTATTCATCTAAATGGAATACGTTCTTGACATGGCGGCCCAACATCGTCTGCTCCCAACCCAGGTCTCAGTCATGAAGATCCTTGACTACTTAATTGCACTTAATACAGGCCAGCCTGTCATTCAGCTCTGTTAAAGTCCAGCTTATGGTGATCTCAGCTTGTCATCTGCCTTTACAGTTGTGCTTGGTCTTTTCTCAGCCCACATTATCGAATTTCTCACAGTATTATTACCATCTTACCCACCTGTCAGAGAATCTACTCCTGCATGGGACCTTAATTTAGTCCTCCAGAGGTTTATGCAGCATCTGTTCAAACCTCTTTCAGAATGCTTCCTGCATTTTCTCACTGTATAGATAGTCTTACTAGTGACTGTCACTTAAGCCAGGAAGGTGAGTGATCATCAGTATTAATGGTTGAACCCCTGTGTGACATTTCATAGGGACAAGTTGGTGCAATAACCTCACTCAAAGTTCATTGCTAAAGTGTCTCAGATTTTCATTTAAACTGGTTGGTCAATCTGCCTGTCTACTTTCTGGAGCCACACTTAGCACTAGCATGTAGCCAGGATTTTTCTTTATTATATTGGAATGGCTAACCCATTCAGACTATTGCCACACCTATTTCTAGCCATAACCTGGTGTTTTAAAGGTCAAGCCATCTCTTCACAAAGAATATTCAAATGGATAACAAAATGTATCTCACTATATTAACAGCTGGCTGGCATATCCTTCCCACTGAACATCCGCACCCACCCACCGCAGCACAAGCAACTTCCACAATCTGCTTTAGGAAAGTGCCAGTATCAGAAATCAGTAAGGTGTCAACATGGTGTAACCAAGTGATCTTTGTCAAACACTATGCGTTGGAGTTAGCTGCTACATCAGATGCCAAGTGTGAGAGAGCAGTACTTCAATCACTGTTTGACTGATGCAGTTGAAACTCCTCATTCCCATCATCCCAAGACAATACTCCTTGCTAGTCGCCTACAGTTGGACCCACACTGACACATGCTCGAAGAAGAAAGAATGATTACTTACCGCCTAGTACTGTGATTCCTCAAGAACCACATGTTGTTAGTCAGTGTGGATTCCACAGCCTGCTCTCAATCCCCACTTTTCAAATCTTCAGCAACCGGGGGCTTTAAAGAATTGCAAAGGAAATGGGATTGGGTCATGGTCACTCCACCTTTTATGCCCTCACACAGGAGCACGAGGAAGCACAGGCGTACATGTGGACATAGCAGACACTGTTATTTAAAAAAAAATCAGTCTTGCACACATGAGATGTATGAGCACCTACAGTGTATCTGCACTGATCACAGTATCTCGAAGAGCCACAGTTATTGTAGGGTAAGTAACTGTTCCTTTCCGCATCCTAATGACCTTATCCAATGGTCATAAAAAGAGCTAATATTTTTTCTCATCAGTCTTGTAAGCTAATTTTTTGAAAAACAGATAATTCTTTATAATTAAAGCCCTGTAATATTACTCAGAATATAAATTTGAGTGTTTTATGTTCATAATTCTCTCCACACGATGAGTTTTTATTCCTTTGTTCTTTCATTTTTGTCCCTGGGTTTTCTCTTTGTTCATTGGTCCTTTGGCAACCTCAAGAGTGGAAACCTCTGAAGAAGTCAGAGATACAGGCTTTACCTTCCTTGTAGTCATAATTTACTTATCCATCTGACAGGTGATGATATGCACCAGAGACATCCATTTCCCATTTAATTTTCTCCTTATCCTAAGGGATGTGAACATAAAGCAGAAAAGTGATATTCTCTTTATGGTCAAACTCATTATAAACTGGTTTTTGTGAAAAACTCCTTTCCTGAAAAGGGTCATTCTTGGCCCTTTCAACAGCTCAGCAGCTGTACACCATATTGAATCCTTATCCAGTTGTGAATATGTGTTAAAATCCATTGTGTTCAGCTCCCCACCATATGGCTCACCTGACCTGTGTGGCATAAAGGTGTTGAACTGCACATTTGACAAAATAATAATAATAACAGTAGTAATAATAATAAATAATTAATAATTAATAACAACTAGCTCTTATATAGCACATCTGCAGAGTAAGACACTGATTCTAGTCCTATTACTGGATTATTTTTAATGCCACCAGCAAACTCCACAATAACTGACTTTTTTCTCTTTCATTATTTTAACTACAGTTTTAGGTCTGCATGTACAGAGTTTGAGCCAAAGTTCTTTGAAGTCAATTGGAATCTTTCTGTTGCGTGCTTTGGGACCAGATGCTTATACCCAGATAGAGGCAGTTCTTCACATCACTCAGCAGTGACCCTTCTGGCTGAATGAAGTAGCAGCATCAACAGTCTAGGAAGAAAAAAACCGAGTACTTGTGGCACCTTAGAGACTAACAAATTTATTAACAAAGCTTATGCCCAAAAGCTTATGCCCAAATAAATTTGTTAGTCTCTAAGGTGCCACAAGTACTCCTCAGGTTTTTTGCTGATACAGACTAACATGGCTACCACTCTGAAGTCTAGGAAGAGATACTCATCTAGTTCTGTGTCTGGGGGAATGTAGATGTAACATGGGATCTTGAGACTAAGGGCCTGTAACATAGGACCTTGAGACTAGGGGATAGAAAATGAGGACATGGGAAGAAAATGGAAGATAGAATACATTTTGTGCATTCACAAATGCCCAGTTCCATATTTATTCCTCTAGATCACACTCATGAGTGAAAACAGGCCAGATACTTCAATACACCTGGTGTAATTCCACTGAATCCATTGGAGTTACTCCAGATTTACACCATTGGATATGGCCCAGTATGATTGGTAAGATGATAATGACTGTTCTTTTTATGAGTGCATATGTCCCAAAGTGATTATGAGTAGATGTTATATATTTAGCATATCTATTTTGGTTCAGCTCTGCACCAGCAAAATTAGTGACAGTTTCACAAAGGGTAAAAATAGATTGACACCATTTCTTCTCTATCTTTTGAAACACAGAACATCTTTAAAACTGAAGTTCTTTGAAAAAATACAAAATGTTGTAAATTGTAATGCAAAGTAGAATAATTTAAAAATAATTAGAAATACACATTTTTAAAGTAAGTGCTTCAAAGGAAAATGAGTGAAGGCATAATACAGCATATTAATATAGCTCAAGACATCTCAAATTGATTTCAAAATTAAACAGCAAAAATTGCAACTTGAAAAAAATTACTTAGGTAAAACCATTACAGAGCAATCAAAAAACTCTTCAAATTTAGGAAATTGCAAATTATGGGTGTCAGTCATTCTGATTTGCCAAGGACAAGGGTATTCACTCAAAACAACACTCAGTAGTGAAAATACCCTTGAAACATCTTTCAGTACATGAGGTAAACTGTCACATATTTTCTATAGCCTTTCTCTTTTGCTCTTTTTCATTCGCATTTTTATAATATTTTCTATTTTTAGCAAATCTAAGGATCTTTTTAATTATGTTATGATCATTGCTCATTGCTTTGTTCTGTAGGGAAGATTGGCATTCTTAATTTTGTCTAACTGTCCTCTTTAATTTGTGGGGAGCTGGTCTATTACTACACTGCAAATTAAAAGGATGATTGAAGTTTCCCCTGTTGTGCATGGTTTGACATTGTAGAAGAGCTCTTTTTACCCCTGTATATTTCATTGAAAAGTGCAAACTATGTGACCAGCTTGATCTGTATTTCCTGTAGAATTGTAAGAGTTTGCAAGAAGCCATCTTGTGAATGAGATTCCTTTTAAAATAATTAGTAGCAGTAAAATAATGGAATGCTTAATTCAATCACTGGAGAATATAAAATGTGAGAAATTAGGGCAGCAAGAAACACTGTAATAAATAATAATAATAATAATAATAGTAATAATTAATAATCCACTAGATGCTGAAACCAGACCAGGAGGAATCAAAAAGACCGATGCAGTCATTTATTAGTAAGGAGAGGTCAGGGGTGTGAAAGAGGCAATGAAGCAAACTGTGAGACAGTTTTACATGCCAACCCATGCTTGATCCCTGGTAGTACTTGAAAGAATGCCAAAAAATATTGCCTCTTCTCCTCCCTTTTTCCTCTGAATCTTAAGCTTTCCCTCTGTTCACCCAGTCCTCTGTCAACCATAATTGAAAATATCTACCTTTCCAAAACAACTAATAATTTTGATGTGCTTGGTAGTGGCACTTTGTCTGCTTCTATAGCCCTTACCCCTAGATGGTGCTAGATCTAATATAAAAGAAATCAAGGACAATATTGAAGCATCTGACAGGATTTTGTTTGGAGATGATAAAGTCTTTTCCCTTTCTCTCACATACAGTAAACAGAGAGGCCAAGCAATGAATGTATATGGAGTCTGAGCTCTGCAGTAATAGTGACCTCTCTAGAGCAGGTGAGGCGTCTGGCAGGGAACTGTGGAAAAGCTTGGATTGCCACTGACCATGCCATGATACATAAGTAGATGGAGAGAGGGCTTGGGTCTCCAGGGGTGTCACTCTGGTGCCTTTTCCCAACATTGAAATACTTCACAAAATGAAAAGAAAAACAATCTCCGAAGAGCCTAGATGGCTGAGGGAATTAGTAATGAGATACAAAACCTTTCACCTCTCAGTTCACAGGACCAATTCCAACTCAACTTTGAAGGATGAAAGCCCTTACTCTCAGACTGCTGCTGAGTATATGTGAGGTGAGATGTTGGATTCAGTTTATTATGTATTAGCCTTGGTATCTGTTTTACAGTTACCAGTAATTTCCATCCTTATTGGCAGGCCAAGCTGACAGGACCAAGAGTGAATGGCCATGGAGGCTCAATTAACTTCTTGTCACCTGGAGAATGGTCTTTCCAGAGCATGGAGGAGGTCTGTTAGCAGGACAGTGCAGGGAAGCAGCATTGCCACTTCATATTATTCTGTACCTGTTCTAGTTGTGATCCTGTCCGTGGCAGGCCTGATAAGGGCACTGTAATGCACAGCACAGGCTAGATATGATAAGGGCACTGTATACTTACAGTTCAGTGTGAATTAATAGGTGGCCCTCTGACCCCTGGCATTTGGACAGGCCTGGTGGTGGTTCACCCTCATATCCTGAGCAGCTCAGGAAGCATTCATGGAAGCAGCTGTGAATCATGCTATGGCAGCATTATCAAGAAAATAGACTCAGGCCTAAAGTTATAACCCCCAACACTCAGAATGTCCAGTTGTCAGTTATTAAAATGTCCTGACTTGCTTTTCATCATGACCTCAACAGAGTGCAAAGTAATATCTCAGCACAAAATGACTTATTGTAACTACTCTTCCCCTGCCGCCCCCCCCACCCCCCCTCCCAAGCCAGGCCCTCCGAATTCACACAGGGCCTAAGCATTTAAGCAAAAACCTATGAGTTTGGAGGGGCTTGTTCACTTAGTTTAGATCTCTGGCAGGAGCTTGCTGTTTCAGTAGTGTCCAGACAATGCAGCATTCTTTTCAATCGGGCCTTCCTAGTCATTGTCATTTTAAGCCTCATCTGACCTCGACAACAACCACACACTTCGTCCTGGCGGAAAATGTCCTTCATAAAAGCTAGTGACCAGGGGTGAAAGTAAGTTAGAGGACTTACCGGTATGCCGGAGTCCTGAGCAGGGGGCATGGCCTCAACCGGAAGAGGTGTGACCTCAACAGGAAGAGGCAGGGCCTTAAAACACCGGGCCCTTTAAATCTTGATTTAAAGGGCAAGGGCTCCAGCTACCAGCCACAGAGGCGGCTGGGAGCCCCGGGGCTCAGGGGCGATTTAAAGGGCCAGGGCTCCAGCTACCAGCCACAGAGGCGGCTGGGAGCCCCGGGGCTCAGGGGCGATTTAAAGGGCCCAGGGCTCCAGCTGCCGCTACTGCAGCGGAGCCCCGGGCCCTTTAAATCACTGAAGAGCCCTGGGGGCTCCCGGCTGCCACCGCTACCCCGGGGCTCTGGGCTCTGGCAGAGCTTTAAAGGGCCTGGGGCTCTGCTGTGGTAGCAGCTGCCGGAGCCCCAAGCCCTTTAAATCCCCGCCTGAGCCCTTCTGCCCAAGCCCTGGGGTAGCAGTGACCTGGCTCCATCGGAGATTTAAAGGGCCCTGCGGCTCCAGCCACCGCTACCGCGCCGGCCCTTTAAATGCCCGCCGGAGCCCCACCGCCACTACCCCAGAGCTCGGGCAGCAGGGCTCAGGCGGGAATTTAAAGGGCTTGGGGCTCCAGCCGCTGCTAGCGCCCCGACCCTTTAAATCCCCTCTGGAGCCCTGCCGCCATTACTCCAGGGCTTCGGCAGCGGGGCTCAGGCAGGGAGTTAAAGGGCCCCGGGAGGGTAGTGGGGGCTGGAGATCTGGGGCCCTTTAAATCCCCGCCAGAGCCCCGCCACTGCCGCTACCCCAGGGCTCGGGCAGCAGGGCTCAGGCTGGGATTCAAAGGGCCCTGGGGGGGTAGCAGCGGCTGCAGTTCCAGGGCCCTTTAAATTCCCACCAGAGCCCCTCCATCCCTACCCCAGGGCTCGGGCAGCAGGGCTGAGGTGGGGATTTAAAGGGCCTTGGGGCAGTAGCAGCGGCTGGAGCTCCGGGGCCCTTTAAATCCCTCCAGAGCCTCACCACCGCTACCCCAGGGCTTTCAATTGCCCTCTCGGAAAGCCGGTCCTGGTACGGCGCACCAGCTTACTTTCACCTCTGCTAGTGACACAAAATGGTGTCCCTTGCATTCAAAGGATTTTTTCTCCTAGTCAGAATCCAATAAAGGGAATTTTTGTTTTATGACAAAAAGCATTAAAATTTGTTAGGCTAAGGAAGTACAAGCACATTTTATTGAAACGTTTACTTTACAATTCAGTGCAAGTTGATTGTTTATAAGAGGCAAGTTTATAGTTCAATCAGCATGCTTAAATTTTGTATTTCCTTTGGAAATTAGTTTCTAAACCATGCTGTGCACTTGAAGGCATAAAGTCCCTTTTGTGCTATGTTTTAATTTTCCTTAACACATTGTGGTATCAAAGTTATGATATTCTCCTTTAGGATCTGCTGACTAAAATTGTGTTGCACAAATCCCTCTAGAATAGTACTTTAAAAAATATTTTATTGTAGTGGCATGATAAATTTAAAAAGCTATCATGATAATATAGGCTACCCGGGGAAATATTCCACAAAGGTTAATTTTTCGCTGAAAATAGAAAACTACTGTCTATCAGAAGGTTAAATGATGAAAGCTTCATACACGTTTCTCCTGCATATTGCTTTATCTGGTTTGTTGATTACTTATATAATCCCAGGGGTGACCATACAAACAGTCGAATTCTTGGGTCTAGTCCACAATAAAGATTTTTGCTTTAAAATGTAGACCTAGTAATTCTTTTAAAAATGCAAAACAAAATAAGTGAACTATTACAGTAATTGAAAATACATTTTACTGGAGATGGAGCAAAGACTCCATGTACATTATCCCATTGTGCAACATACATTCATGCAGTCCAGAGGTGGGCAAACTAAGGCCCGCGGGACACATCCGGCCCACGGGACCATCCTGCCCGGCCCTTGAGCTCCTGGCTGGGGAGGCTAGTCCCCTGCCCCTCCCCTGCTGTCCTCCCTCCCCCATAGCTATGCCGCCCCGAGTTCCTGCCGCTCCGAGCAGCATGGTAAGGGGGCGGGGGTGGCAGCGGCGCACGTGCGCAGCGGTGAAAAGATTGGGTAGAGGGTCCCAGGGGGCAGTCAGGGGACAGGGTGCGGTTGGATGGGACAGAGGTTCTGGGGCGGTCAGGGGGCAGGGAACAGGGGTGGGATGGATAGGGGGTGGGGCAGTCAGGGAGCAGGGGGGGTTGGATTGGGGGTGGGATCCCGAGGCAGGCGGTTGGGGGCGGGGGGTCCTGGGAGGGGGTGGTCAGGGGACAAGGAGCAGGGGGGTGTTGGATGGGTTGAGGGTTCTGAGGGGGGCAGTCAGGGGGTGGGAAGTGGGAGGGGGCAGATGGGGGTGCGGGCGGGCGCCAGGCTGTTTGGGGGGCAAAGCCTTCCCTACCCGGTCCTCCATACAGTTGCGCAACCCCAATGTGGTCCTCGGTCCAAAAAGTTTGCCCATCCCTGCCCTAGTCCCATGGCTTTGGAAGTCTTGGCTATTTAAATGAACAGATCATCATGGTATAAAGCAGAAGTTCCCACACTGTGATCCAAGGACTGCATTCTGATGGTCTGCAGAAAGCTGTCAGTCCACCCAGTGCTTGGCTCATCCTTGTTTCCAGCTATTTCTACAGGAACTCAGCCTCTTGATTGCAGCAGCTACTGCTGAGGGGAGAGACAAGCTGCCTTTAGGTATCATGTGGTTGGTCAGCATGTCCAGGAGAGAAAGAAATTCAACAAAACAATGCCTGCAGAGAAGAGTATCAGGAAGCAGGGGGGCTGAGAAGAATGGAGTGGGTGGCAGAGAAGCACGTGCAAGGGAGAACGGAAACAGAGGAACTAAACGGAACACACGGTTTCAAAATCTGCAAACTACATCTCTTACAGACAACAGTTAAATACTTTCCTAAAGTTATTTGTTCCATGTAAACAATTGTTCTAGCAGCTAAAGGAATGTGTGATTGCAAAAGGGATGGTGACATGCGACAGTCACTGCGGTTCTTGCTATGAGAAGTACAAAACCTATGAAGCATGTGCTGTGAATGGGTGGTGTTATCAGAAGAATGGTACAGAGTTGTGGGCTCGAAGAGAAGGGTGCAAGTTTTTTAATCAGGTGGGAGACTGATGGAGCGTTGTACCCAGTCATAAGCTTTGGCTGTTTCAAAAGTGTGTTCACATATACTTTATGTCTTTGCTGAGATACAAATAATACATTTCAGGAGATCATAGGGTTGCTAGCTTGTTAAAGCAAAGTTAGTTCTTCCCTAAAAAATGACTCTAACGTAGCAATGTGGATACCCTGGACATCGTCCCTTTGTTTCCGTATTAAATTAGCTCCATTTTCAAGTAAAACAAGAGACTTTTTTTTTTAAACTGCCAGCCCAGATTTCTCAACTTAAGCTCTGAAAGTCACAGTGGGTATGTCTACACTGCACATTAAGCCCAGGTCTCTGGGACCCAGGCTTGTGGACTCTGTTTCCAAGCCTGTGCTTGAGTGTCCGCTCTACATTGTAAACCTGGGTTTACAATTCCTGAACCCATCTCACAGTGTGTTAATACGTCTGTGCGGCACTACACAGACCTTCTGGCATGAATCTGCAGCATCAGTTGCATCCTTGCTGTAAAATGACAGGGCTTTCACCTGAGTCATGGCAAGATTTGGGCTCTGACAAACCCCGCACCAGAATCCTAGAGCCGATGTCCTGAGTACTGATTTGTTGGGTTTTTCTTGAGCCAGAGTCCAGGCTTAGAGTGCAGTGTAGATATACCCACTGTGTCCTTTACTTCTCAGCATCATCTCCCATCCAAACTTAGCCATCAGTTGCACATATGCAGGTCTGGAGCTGCCTTTGGGTTTGCACAGTTGCATTTGAATTTAAGTTACTAAATAATTATCTCGATTATGTATGATAAGGAATAGTGCCCTCCCTCTCAGCAATGTTGGCTTTGCAGGGGTAGCAGAAGTAAACAGCAGTAGAAATGTATTTTTGTTTCTACAGTCAGATAAATCTCTGAAGGTTGCACGCAGAGAGCACATCCACTGGGTCAATTAAATGTTTACATAGTCATTTTTCTTAGTAAGCCATATTCTAAGGTGAATTGAGTGAATTGCAGTTGTTATCTACTATATATAAACAGCACTTTAAAATCGTGTTTCTTCTTAATTTAATATTAAGGGTAGAACTGATTAAATAATTCATTGGGAATCATGTAGTCTCTGAATTTAGCCTTTTTCAATAATAATAATAATAATAATTGTCCTATTCTCAAATTATCCATAAACCATTTTGTGCTTAACTGCGGAAAATTCCTGATCCAGTCACACAGGCTTCTGTTCCCAGAAATGGCAGTTCTCAGGCTTTAAAGAAGCAGTTAAGCCCATCTCTGTCAGCTTTACCAAACTTACCTAATGAATGAGCTCTTTGCCTATTTTATTTTTTTCTAATGGTCAACTTCCAAGGCTTCCTTGGACACATTTCTCACTAACTTTACTGTCTATAATGTCTTTCACTGATTCTCATTTGCATTTCATGATACAGCACTGACTCAGTGGTTTCACTTCTTTCCCCAACTCTCATGTCTACCTGGCTTCTGGCTTCAATCTTGCATCTGTGGGCCTCACACCTGAGGAACCCTGTATTGCATTTTCCTTCTACCAGTGAATTTCTCCATGCAGCCTTGTCTTTGTGTTTCTGTAACAGTTCTTCTATCCCACTCATTACTGGCTCAAAATTCACTTTTTTGCACTGCTTCCTCTCTAGTACTCTGATTGAATGAGCCATACATAGAAAATAATATGCACTGAAAGAAATTCCCTCCTGTTGTTCCCAGATTATTGAGAAGCAGTTTACAGAGCTTGTTAGCCAGAGCATGAATCTCTAGTGACCACTCTGAAGCTGCTCTGCTTACAGCGTGTAAGGCTGAAACAAAGTAATTGAGATAACTATGAAAAAGGACAGTATTTGACACAGAAACCTCACATACATTTACTTGAGAAGCCCAATATAAAACAGTCTGGACAGAGCACAATGGGGTTTCCCCCCTCACCCCATGTCAGTGTAATCTTCCTTGCTATTAGATTACACTTCTGTTCATTTATTTTAAAACATTTCCCACAAGTCTTATCTGACCTGTCAACCTGTATCATCTCTCGATCTAAAAAAGAAGAGACAAATTCTGTTGGTAAAATCCCTTGTGAGTCAGACACAGCATAATTGTATTTCTGTTTTACACCAATATCATAGCTTAGTAAACAAAGCTATGCCCACTGGTGAATGCGTTAATCCTTCTCAGTAGTATCAATTTCCAGAGCTTTGGTTCCATGAAATGAAATATCTATTGGTATGTTTACCATTGCCAGTCCAGATTCATAAAGTTGCATTGATTAGATTTTTGAACTGTGAAAAATCAATACAGGTTGGGTTTTTTTATACAAATTGGATTTGGATCAGGAAGAAAATATTCCACAGATGAGAAATAAAACTGGACAGAAAAATGTGATTGAAAACATCAAATGGTGGGGGGTATTGTATCAGTCTCTGCTGACTTCTTTGTCTGTCCAGTGATTATTTTCTTACACAAATTGATTGTCAAGAAAATTAAGGCTCCAAGTTTGTGAAAGATATTTTCCAAATTAGTCTAGCATTATGAGTAACTGTATTAAAATTTTAAAAATCCACTTACATGCAGATATTTTATAAAGTGAGCAGACTATATCCTATAATACCCTACACTAGCCACTGAGATTGTTGACGGCAGCATTGCTACTGGAAATCATAAAATCTTTTTTTTGAGTACTTAATGCATCAGAAATGTATCCATTGAGATGGGGCAGGATTATTTCCAGAAAGCAATTAATAGTTACTCCAGTAATGGGGAGACATTATTATGAGTAACGCATAAAAAGATACAGCAACTTAGTTCCAATGTTATTTTTATTTTATGTGGTTTGGGCTGTGGGACTATGATGGGGTAGTCTGCCTCCTTTCAGGATAGTGGTGCCTAGTGGTCAGCCCAACCCCATCATGTGGAGTGGCCCATTAAGCTTGTGAAAGGTCTGATACGGATATAGATGCACACACACATACGGATCTAGAAGATATTGATAAAGAGGAAGTGTTCCAGATATAAGTAGTGCTTGGGAGGAAATCTCATCCCTGTGTCTTTAAGGGCCTGGGGCCAGGAGCATTGCAGAGAAGGTGAAGTAATGCTCCCCTCTTACCCAACAAATTGGGAATAAACAGGGGATTGGGGTCAGCATAAATGCTGCTCCCTCCCTTATAGCAGGGCAGACACCAGCAGGAGAACACTGGTCTGCTGAACCCTCTGAGGTCTAAAGGGGAAAGAAGCCAGCTGAGGCAGAAGTGGGCTAAAATCTTGCAGCTGGCTAATTTAAAACTAGGATTGGTAGAATTAGGTTTTTTTTAATATAATTTTGATGGATAATATTGATGTTTACTTTTCAGCATGTTTTTATTTGTATCAATAGAAATTTTCACAGTTGTGGGAAATTTATGAGGGGCTCAGACAATGGGAGGCAGACAATAGCTTATGCTCTAATAAATTGGTTAGTCTCTAAGGTGCCACAAGTCCTCCTTTTCTTTTTGCGAATACAGACTAACACGGCTGCTACTCTAATACCTATTTTGTGACAGATTTCAGAGTAACAGCCGTGTTAGTCTGTATTCGCAAAAAGAAAAGGAGTACTTGTGGCACCTTAGTGACAGTGGACATTGGGATTCAAAATGTTAAAACTTTATAACCATTAAACACAAATCGCCAGTATCACATGTCAAAGTACACAGAGTAAATCAAACTTTAATAAGTTCTCTAGCAGCATTTTTCTTATTTTGCTTATTTGTAAATTTCAGTTAGTATTGATGGAAATATTTTTTCATGGTTTGTGTGCATTTGATGAAATTAATGTTTACCCGTTGTGACAGGGTCGGGCCAGATGGCTATAGGAGAGTAATAGAAAGCGGATATATTAGCCCCAGGCTAAGTAGGTCCCTTTTCCCTGGGTAAGGGAAAGGTTCCAGAACAATCAGGGGACTCCTGGCTTAAGAAGAGACAGAGAGACTAGCTAATTTACAGCCCAGCTTCAAGGAGAAGAGCTGAGGACACCTGTTTTGAAAGAGGTGACTAGGACTCTTCTGTACACCCAGACTGGAGTGATCTAGGGCAACTAACCAAAGTGAGTTACACTAGATGGAAGGAGTTAATAAATCAGACCTCATGAGGGATACATGTCTTGAACCAATTTAGTCTGAGTAATTGACTGAAAGAACCTGAGGGGTCCCTGACTGCAATATACCTACAGAGCCATGAATGGCTGCAAGGGGGCATGCTGGATGGTAATGCCTCATGGCAGGTACAAACATAAGAAATGTAACTTGGAAGTCTGAGAAATGATACGTCACAAATATTTTCTCTGCATTAAGTTTAAAAGCAAAGAGCTAACAGTTTAAATTTAAAGTGAAACTGATTGTTTGGGGCAGTGTGGGCTCTGCTATATGGGCAGGATAGGTGGTCATGTTGTGCTGATGGGCTATATTGTACTGAATAAGTATCTGAATAATGGTTTTCAGTGCATACTTTGATGTTGACACCTTAATTCTTTGACAGCCTTACCTCACTGAGGAGTATCCTATGCCATGAGTAACCCTTTAGAAACCAATGGGCCTGCTCATCGAGTAAGGCATTCCTTAACATGAGCAATGACATGAAAATCGTCTGTATTCACTAGGCACAATTAAAAGCAGAAGCATCCAACATTTTGCAGTTTCCAGTAAATCCACCATTAATCACACTTGCAGTAATTATTTCTGGGACAAATCTAACAAACAGACAACACAGAAGAGAGAGAGGAAACTGGGTATTAGTCAGGTTCCTTGATTCCCATTCCTCTTCCTCTTGGCCATCCATTCAGGCAGTTGGTCTCATGAGGGTTAACGGTCCAATTAGAGTCTTGGGTCTACTTATACCCATTTGACCTTCAGCAGCAAAGCTGGACTATTATATATGATATCTTAAATTCATAAAACATTTCACATACAGGGCTAGCTCCTCAGCTCATGTTAAATCAGCAAAGCTGCATTGAAGACAATGATTCAAAGGAGAATCTGGCCTAAAAACAGTTTAAGTCTAATCTTTCACCCCATGGTAAACACCATAGCAGGGTGTTTCCTAGCTATGAGACAATATTTTAAGACAATTGTAGGCCATGGGGGAATAAGAAAAATTAAATTCAGCCCAAATAATCAGAATAAATCAAGAAAACAAAGCGACAGAAAGAAAACGATGGGGGAGAAAGAGAGAGAAGGTCTGTAAAAACGTTGGATGATTTATGAAGTATAAAAGGAAGTCCTTGTGTTTCCATCACAACCTAACTGACACAACTATTCCAGCAAAAGCCCCCGTGTATCCATAGTTATACCAGCAAAAAGTCCTTTTGCCAATATAACTCATTTCATTTGGGGAACTGGAACCTTTTCTAGTGCAGACAATGCAACCATTTGGTGTCATTCAGAAACAGCTCCGTCACTTTTGAAACTTGCAATTTAAGTTTTTAAACTTTTGTGGGAGAAAAAATTATATTAATAAAATCAGTTGCTGAAAAAATGAAAGCTAGAACAGGATTGTCTCCAGGACACAGCAGGTAGCTAATTTAAAAAGCTCAGGAATATTGTTGAAATTATTATGCAAGCTTATTAAATGCAATGTATATTTAAATTGAAAAAAAACTTTCTTTATTAGGCCCAGATAGGTGAATTTTCATAGCCTCCAGCAGTTAAGCATATTGGGTAAAAGTCGGGTTAGATTAATTTCTAATCTTTATGGAAATCCATTTTTTAATAAATGGATTTCCAAGTTATGAATATGACACTTAAGAGTTTAGAATATCTGTAGCACAAGGTTCATCATTTAAATATGTGGGGAAAGTAAAATGAAAGAGTTTTTTATTTTAAGATTATATGAAAACTTTTGTTTACATATATTTTTATATTTTAACATAATATTCTAGCTGAGTTATTCCTATAGTGTGTTGAAATAACATAGAAATCTTATCATTAGAATTTATAAAATATTTAGCTTTAATTTTCTTTTTCCTATTATGCAATTAGAAACTTATTATAAAACACAGTTAAGTGAACTCATTGTTGACTTAGATAATTAAAATAAAGAATATGAAGTGAATTTTTAATGCTTTTTAGATTAGCCCCAGAATGATCAACAGATTTGTCTCCTTTTCAAGGATATCTACCAATAATGCTTCAGACTGTATATGATGTCTTCTAACAAAATTAATGAACATTCAGAATTAAGGACATGCTCATCCGGGATGGTTCTGAGCTCTTAAAGCATCCAGTGTTGTGGAAGAAAGAACAGATATAATTTAACAAAGGGTCCAGTATAGCAATTACATGATCTTTGAGCTTTTTTATGATGTGACATTTATGGACAGAATTGTTTGGGACCATCTACCTATTTTGGGGTTTTATATTCTGCTCATCACTATAGTATCTCGGTACCATCCACTGTGGAGTATTCTTTTGTTTAACTTCCTATGCGAACATGATATGCCAGGACAAACAGAAATGTAGTCAGCTATTGTTTCTCCCAGTTTGGGGGATTTTATGCATATGTTTTTCTCCAAGAAGAACTAAAGAGTTTGTTGTGTGTTTGGATATTCAAAACACGGTAGCTTGAACTGAAAGCACATGCTTAGTCATATTTATTAGGTGAGCTCCTGGTTTTAAACGGAAACCTTCTGTGTGCTTGTGCTATTTTGCTGTAGTTAGGATGGTCATTAGATTTGATTTCTCGTGCCTTGCCTGAGAACAGAAATCTATGAAGAGTCATGAGAACTGTACTTGGATCTCCCAACCTGAAGAATCCCTCTCCAGTGTCCTCTTAAACAGCATTTTTAGGAGCTTAGTATTAACTAATTGAAACAATGATGGAAACCTGAGAGTTCAGACTCTGCCCACAGAGTGCTGATGTGTCAAGTGGTTGAGCAAGAGGAGGCAACTGAACAAAGTATCTTCTCCGCTTTGCAGCCTTATTATCAGAGAAATGTTGTTGAAGTTCACCATTAGCTTTCAAAGGAAAACAGTGTCCGTTCTCCAGCGCAGCCACTGGTTCATTAGTTCATGGCAGGAATTGTTTTCGAATTTTCCTTTGACTTTGGAAAGCATATGAAGAGATCACTGGTCTAGAACTGTTGACCAAAGGGAGGCCCTACACTCAATTTGATGGCATTTCTCTGTCTCAGTGCAATGCAATAACTTTTGAACTCTGCATCCGATCTGTTCCAAAATTTCAGGAAATATTCTAGGCATCAGTGCCCAGAACCCTATTGAATTTGGTGAAAATCTGAAAACTTGAAATGGATATGGGGGACACATGGTGCCACTGGCATCTGATTAGGGGCACGAGGATTAGAGGAGAATGAGGGGGCACACAGAACCCCTGGCATGGGGGGCAGAATGTGGGATGCTGGAATGGAGGGAGGCAGGCAATGGGAGTACAAAGAGCTGCTGGTACAGGAGAAGAGGGAAACACAGAGAGAGCACACAGAGCCTGGGCTTTTTATCCAGGTTATTTCACAGCATTTGGAATGAAGAACATGACTTAGTATTTTTGAAGTTTTTCACAAGTATGTGTTTTTGTTTCCATTTTCAATCTGTTCTGCTTATGTCATTTTATTTGGTGAGCTAGATTTAGATTGGTAATGTTGAGATAAAACAATAACAATATCTGGGCCATCCAGACCACATCTTTTACTCACAAGGCTGATTTTATTGACTGCAATTTGTTACATGAGAACTAGTTTTGCCATATTTCTGGTCTACTTGAACAGTGTGGATTCTCCAACCCTGTTGCATCCGCTATGCTGACAATGGCTGGGGGTGATGTAGGTGTCACCACACTGGCATTATATTATCAGATCATCTCTCTACACCTGGCTGATCCTTCTGTGCCTGGCTATGTTAATATGTGAAAAGCAGCAACAATGCAGGATTTGGGCCTGTCTAATTACAGATATCCTCATCTGGTGTAATTAACCTGAGCCAGATCCTCGACTGGTATAAATTAGCATAGTTCTGTTGAAGTCAATGCAGCTATGCTAATTTATACCAGCTAAGGAGCTGGCCTGTACTCTCCAGCTAAGTGGATGGGTGTAATTTACTGCACTGGAAGAATTTACCCAAAATAATAAATTTTGTGGACATAACACTTTCTGGGAGACAACTGAAGGGTCTGTTGAATAAAATTGTTCTTCTTTAGGTAAGCAAAAGAGAAATGCTGAACTTTATCCAGATTTAATTTATACAAGTGTTGTGCATTGCAACATGCTAAAGGCACTCAGTAATACTAAATTATTTCAACAAAACTTTAAAGTCTGTCTGTATTTTTTCATGCTCACTTGCAATATATTCCCCAAGGAAATATATTTGTATTTTAGCATAATTTTGTCATTTTTGTAGCCTATAAGGTTTATATATAGTTTTATATATAGTTATCTACATAGAATGTTTTTAAAAGGTATTGCTGAATAAAACTGTTCCTGACCCTAAAACATTAAAAATGACATTCCTATACATATGTTGTAAATCACACAGCTGTCAACATCTGTAATGTTTATTGCATGGGGGTTTGGTTTTTATTACTTCTTTCTTTCTGTTGAAAGATTGAAATTGATAAAGAATTTAAATATGTACTTTTAAAAAAAATTCATATAGAGTGTCACTTTTTGCCATTATAGACATTCAAGGGGGAATGTTTATATACAATAGTTCAGAGTAAGAAATTATCATTCTTTAAAACCTGTCAGGGGAAAATCTTTCCACCATTTGGTGTGTTACACGTTTTAAATCCCGTTTTAAATCAGAATAGACATGGTTATTCTGGCTTATACTTATAGTGCTATCAACTAGCTTCTGAGAAGGAGGAGGAAACATTCCTCTGGCAGGTTAATTGCAGAATAACAAGCAAATTCTGTCTGCTGAAACTAATTATTTTAAATAAATTTAAACTATATTGAGCCCTCTTATAATGAAACCATTCTTTTCACAGAACAACTTCACTCTAAGTGGAGGTAGAATTGCAACTGGCATATTGTGATTTATTGAAACAATTCAGGACTTTTAATTCTCCTTCACTATGAATGGAGTTTCACTAGTGCCCTATCCATGCAGAAAAATTTACTGTGAATAGAAATGACTTGCAAGAACTGATCTTGTCACCATGAAATAGTTTTTATACTTTGATCAGCCAGCTGTTGATGGGCAAGAGCAAAGCTTTTTAAACACAGACCTTGAAAACCATTGCAGAATTTGGGACATATTCCTGTGATGAGGGGCCTATATATGAGTAATACTGTATTTTTCCAGGGCTGTGGGTTGCTTGCTGTTTGACATGTGTTATTTCCTTTCTGTGTATTAGCGCGTTGGCTTTTATTGCCATAAGTGAAGGCCATTACCATTGGTACAAACTGATTAATATCTCAGTGATCACTTTGCTGTAATAAATTAGTCACACTTTGTCTTTTAACTCAATCCACCTGGACCCTGTACTTTTCAAACTGTTTAAATAAAAACTGTATCCTAGATTTCTGGAAACACCTATGAGAATCAGGAATGGATGTGTGATACACTGGCTTAGGGCTTGATCCAAAATGCACCCAAGTAAATGGAAGTCTTATCATTGGTTTCAGTGGGCTTTGGATCAGGGCCCTATGGCATGCAATTAGTGGCTGGCCCTAACAAATATAAGGCTTGCTACTTACTTGCTGCTAACGAAGGAGTAGTTCATGTGGTTGCAACCTGTATTTCATGATAAAAGTCCTTCATTTAATCACTCTTGATGATCGATGTCTGTATGTATTATCATGCATAGTCCATAACAGAACATGATATTACCATCTAAAAGTATGTATTCTTTGAATCCTATATAGAATTATGCACTATGGACTGTGGCAGCCATGGGGTTTGTTCAAGAGGAATATGCCAATGTGAAGAAGGCTGGGTAGGACCAAGCTGTGAGGAACGTACATGCCACTCTCACTGTGCTGAACATGGCCAGTGCAAAGATGGGAAGTGTGAGTGCAGCCCTGGATGGGAAGGGGATCATTGCACCATTGGTAAGATTTTATATGTTGTTTTTTTTAAAGGCTGACTAGCTAATAGGAAGATCTGCTGCAGCCATCAACGTGAAGATCTTTTGGAAAAATTAGAGAGCCAAATTCAGGCCTGGAGTACAGAGATGCCTCTCCACTGACTTTGATGGATTGGCACACACTTACACCATAATCATATTTGTCCCACAGACTGGGCAATGCAGCTTTTGCTTTACATGCAGCAATACTGATGTAATAGTTGGACGTATCCAATCAAAGTTCTATAGGTTACATTCTAATGCACAGCTGAGCTACATTCCTATAGGTACTGAGAATCATAAAAAAAATACTTAAAAATTATTAATAAAAGTTGTGAGAGGCTGAAACTAGCAGGCAGCTTAAATAATTCTAAATCTGCTGCCTTCCCATCATAGGATTTAAATATTTTGCTTGTCACAAGAGATGGTTTTACAGTAGCCGACAACTGCAATATTGTTAATAAGAAGGTAAAGTTTATGGGTCTTTTCAGAAGTCACTACTCAGCTGTACAAATGTTAATTGTTATATTTTAATAAAATGTGACACATTTTTACAAAGCTTAATAGTGTTTCTTGCCAAAATGTCATTACTGTTTTCCCAGAGCATTCTTATTCTTAAACATTTTAATTGCATGTAAGAGACCAGGATACCTAATTTTGAGAGGTAGGTAGTCCAAATTTTCAGGCTTTGCAAATACTGCGCTTATCTTTTTTCTTTTCTGTATTTTGAAAATTTGGCCCTTCCTCATTTAATTAAATGGCTAAATTCTATAGCCAGTGATTCAATTACCTTATAATACCTGCTTATAGGGAGTAAAATTGATAAAAAATAAAGGTAATTTTCTTTATTGTTAGTAAAAAATGATTTTGTTCAAGAGATTTAGTTTTGGTTTTAAAAGGAAGATAACTAAGCAATGAGTGAATTAAGTAGAAGGCACAGCCTGCATTACACATGGTAGTGCCCATAATATTAAAAAAACAATAACTGAAGAACACACACGTAGCTGCAATTATTGTTTGTTGCTATATGAGTCCTTTCTGACATCCTGGATAACAAAATCAGCTATTTGTTTTATTCAAAGTGGTAGGAATAGACCTGATTAAAATAAGAGAGAAGCACTTTATCTTAACCAAAGTATGGTAAACTATTAGCAAATGGTTTCTGTGTTTGAAATTCAATCTATCACAGTTTTGTTTTTTCTTTTTTAAGCTCACTACTTGGATGCTGTGCGAGGTAAGCTTTTCATATCAGCATTGCAAAGGAATAATGAAAGGGTATAAAAGTGTTGGGAATGGGGGTATTTGGGTGACTTGTTCCCTTTTGAGCCTCCCATTTCCTGTACTGTTAAGATACAATATACGATCAAATGGATACAATACGATCAAATGGATGACTGGATAGGTAGGTATCTATTTACAGAGAAGTCTCGTTTGTCAAACAAAATATCAGTACATTCTGCATTCTTAGCTCTTTATATTGTCTCAATATTTCATCAGAAGCAGAGGTGTCTAAAGTAAGCATGACTGGAATGTGGCTTTCACATTTGGTTACCAATTTCCATATATATGTAATATGCTACGTGAGGCGAGTCAGATTTCTGCTCATGGTTTCCATTCACGGAGTGATGACAGCACTGAGGACTTGGTATTACCAGAATAATTTGTGTCAATCCTTCCTTCTATTAGAACAACATTTCCATATTTTTATCATCTGCAGCTAGAGAGTAGGTTTCATTTGTGAAGGAAATATGCTTCTCTAAGACTTTGGAGGTGGGGGAGAAATGTAAAACAACACATGTTTTAAAACCTGGCATTGTACAGTACTGTGTGAGGTTTTGAGATTCAGAGGGATTTATAAATATTTGCTCTACCTCACACCCGCATTGGTTGCTGCTTTGAGCAATTTGTGTGTTTGCCCTTTGGCAGAAAACGCTATCTGGGCTACAGATGATATAGTTGATTAAACCATTCCAGACCCAAAGAGCCAAATTCTGTATAGATTTGCACCCTGTGCATGTCCTTTGACATAAATTTGCTCTGCAGGGCCTATGGCTTGTTTCTGGCCCTACATGTCTATGTCTTTCATGGTTTGGAAGCAATCTCTCAGTCCTAGCCACACTGTTGTGTAAGAAATCACACTGTCCCAACGAGAAACTGCAGAACTGGAATTAATTTGCAAACTGGACACCATCAAATGAGACCTGAATAAAGACTGGGAGTGGGTGAGTCAATACAAGAACTAAAAAATTTCCCCCTACTGTTACTCACACTTGTCAACTGTTTGAAATGAGCCACCCTGATTACCACTACAAAAGTGATTTTTCATCCTGTTGATAATAGCCCATTTTAATTGAATTGTCTCGACCCCTCACTTGGTAAGGCAACTCCCATCTTCTCATGTACTGTTATACATATCTTCCTACTGTATTTTCCACTCCATGCATCTGATGATGTGGGTTTTAGCCCATGAAAGCTTATGCCCAAATAAATTTGTTAGTCTCTAAGGTGTCACTAGTACTCCTCGTTGTTTTTGTTTCTACTGTCCCCTGGGAAGATGGCTCTCAGCAGAGATATCAGATGAAGCAGGATTCCAAAAAGGATTGGGCACTTATTTATGTATTTATTATTTTATCTCTTCAGAATTGAATAACAATAAAAATGTCATACAAAAATCCCTAGGTTACCTGAGAATTACTAGACTTACACAGTGAATGAGCTGCCAAAATCTTAACAACTGGTTCCCTCCTCGCCCCGTGGCCCACCCCAGCCCTCTGGGAACTCCTGCCCCATCCAACGCCCTGTGTTTCTTGATGCCCCCCAACCCCTGCCCCATCCACCGCCCTGTGTTTCTTGATGCCCCCCCCAACCCCTGCCCCATCCACCCTCCTCCCCTGTCTCCTGACTGGCCCCAGAACTGGGCAGGAGGGTCTTGTGGGCCACCGTAGTGGGTGCCCACCCTGCCCCTAAGAGCCAGAGGGACCTGCCAGGGGGCGAGGTGGGGAGTCCCGGCGGTGCTTACCTGGGGCAGCTCCCAGGAAGCATCCGGCAGGTCCCTCTGGCTCCTAGGGGTGGGGTAGTATGGCTAAGGGGGGAGCAGGGAGAGCGGCTGCTCCCCCCACTGATCACATCAAAAGTGGCGCCTTAGGCCTGGAGCACCCATGGGGAAAACTTAGTGGGTGCAGAGCACCCACAGGCAGCTCCCCGCCCCATGCCCGGCCACAGCTAACCTCACTTCCGCTCCGCCTCCTCCCCTGAATGCGCCGCCCCCCTCTGCTTCTCCAAATCAGCTGTTCGCACAGGAAGCCTGGGAGGGCTGAGAAGCAAGCGGCGGCTTCGCACCCGGGCCCAGGGAGGCGGAGGTGAGCTGGGGCGGGGAGCGGTTCCCCTGTGCGCCCCCCCCCCGGTTACTTGCTGCAGTGCGGGTGGCCCTCCTCATGCCCCCCTGCCCCAGCTCACGTCCGCTCCGCCTCGGCCTCCCTAGGCCTGAGCGTGAAGCTGCCACCTGCTTCTCAGCCCCCCGGCTTCCCGTGCGAACAGCTGATTCGCAGGAAGCCGGGGGGGGGGGCAGAGAAGCAGAGCGGGGCGGTGCGTTCAGGGGAGGAGGCGGAGTGGAGGTGAGCTGGGGCCAGGGCAGGGAGCTGCCGGTGGGTGCTCTGCACCCATCAAATTCTCCTCATGGGTGTTCCAGCCCCGGAGCACCCATGGAGTTGGCGCCTAAGGCGCCACTTTTGGCCGGCTGTTAAATTTTGAAGCCCTTTTAGAACCGGTTGTCCCTCGAGGCACAACTGGTTCTAAAAGGGCTTCAAAATTTAACAACCGGTTCTAGCAAATGGGTGCAAACCGGCTCCAGCTCACCACTGGACTTACATTCATAAAGGACAACCACCCACAGCAAAATATAATCATAAAATATACCAATAATGAATTAACTCAGCTGGCCAATAAATCTAAACAGGAAAACAGCCCCTTTAATCTCCTCGGGAACATACCCTCAACTTTCAAAAAAAAATCTATGAAATAAATGGCTTTGATAGTGTACTGGAAGATCGTCAAGATCAAGCTATTTCAGACCAATGAGGGACCTAGAGTCCCAAGGCCCTTATAGACCACACCTTACCAGCAGACCCTCTCTATTTTATAATGATGGGGGGATATAGCTCAAGTCTCCCTGCTGATGGCAACATGTCTTGGGGGGAGAGGTGATACTTCAGGTAGGCAGATGCTAGGAAATGAAAGGCCTATAGGATGTAAGTAACAATTTAAACTCTACCAGGAGACCTGTAGGCAACTGATGCAGATCTTGGAGCCATGGTGTCATGTATAATTTATGTGGATAACAAGAACTATCCAGAGCTATACAAGTAAGGATTAAAAAAGCAAAACACAAGGATCCTTGAAAGAAACTACCCTCTGTCTTTTGGGAGTTAGGAAAAAACATTCTCTGTGTGCAGGCTGTTCTGTAATGCACCTTTCTCTGAAGCACATGCTACTGGCCACTCTGACCAGAACACTGGACTAGATGGGCCAGTACAGAAGTTGGACCAATAAAAGGTATTACCTCATCCATTTTGTGTCTCTAGATGGACCACTGGTATTTAGGCTCTGTCTCTTTGGCTGGCAGTTCCAAACACTTTTTCCAATATCTCCTTTAGCGGCTGCCAGAAACCCCTGCAGACTGAGTCTTCCTTCCTCTTGGAATCAAATCTTTTCCTTTTGATAGTGCAGAAGTGTCAACACACACTTTCAGATAAAGAGCATTGAATTCATGAGAGTCCATTCTGGCAAAGAGAAAGCACTCGTTTAGAAAGGGATGCCACTTGTAGTGTTAAATTGATTGCTAAGCGCCATCCACTGTCCTTTGGCTCCCTGTGTGGTAAGGTAAAAATCTGACAAAAATATGTACTGGCACCAAACTATACAAGCAGATGGACATTAGTGGGCACATCCAAGATACTATCTCTCTGTCACACCGAGCAAGGAACCTAGTTGAAAATGCTGAAATTATTGTTAATTCAGAGTTTGCAAACCCTGGGGATGATGCAATTGATCCATTTTAGATCTAGTTTCATAATTTACAGAAAGAAATCAAAACATTTCCCATAGCCACCAAAGGGCAAGTGTTTGTCTTATTTATAGATTCATAGATTCATGGATATTTAGGTCAGAAGGGACCATTATGATCATCTAATCTGACATTCTGCACAACGCAGGTCACAGAATTTCACCCAGCACTCCTGCGAAAAACCTCTCACCTATGTCTGAGCTCTTGAAGTCCTCAAATCATGGTTTAAAGACTTCAAGGAGCAGAGAATCCTCCAGCAAGTGACCCGTGCCCCATGCTACAGAGGAAGGCAAAAAACCTCCATGGCCTCTTCCAATCTGCCCTGGAGGAAAATTCCTTCCCGACCCCAAATATGGCGATCAGCTAAACCCTGAGCAGATGGGCAAGATTCACCAGCCAGATACTACAGAAAATTCTTTCCTGGGTAACTCAGATCCCACCTCATCTAATCATACAATCATAGAATCATAGAATATCAGGGTTGGAAGGGACCTCAGGAGGTCATCTAGTCCAACGCCCTGCTCAAAGCAGGACCAACCCCCAACTAAATCATCCCAGCCAGGGCTTTGTCAAGTCTGACCTTAATCTGACCTTAAAAACTTCTAAGGAAGGAGATTCCACCACCTCCCTAGGCAACGCATTCCAGTGTTTCACCACCCTCCTAGTGAAAAAGTTTTTCCTAATATCCAACCTAAATCTCCCCCACTGCAACTTGAGACCATTACTCCTTGTTCTGTCATCTGCTACCACTGAGAACAGTCTAGAGCCATCCTCTTTGGAACCCCCTTTCAGATAGTTGAAAGCAGCTATCAAATCCCCCCTCATTCTTCTCTTCTGCAGACTTAACAATCCCAGTTCCCTCAGCCTTTCCTCATAAGTCATGTGTTCCAGACCCCTAATCATTTTTGTTGCCCTTCTCTGGACTCTCTCCAATTTTTCCACATCCTTCTTGTAGTGTGGGGCCCAAAACTGGACACAGTACTCCAGATGAGGCCTCACCAATGTCGAATAAAGGGGAATGATCACGTCCCTCCATCTGCTGGCAATGCCCCTACTTCTACATCCCAAAATGCCATTGGGCTTCTTGGCAACAAGGGCACACTGTTGACTCATATCCAGTTTCTCGTCCACTGTCACCCCTAGGTCCTTTTCTGCAGAACTGCTGCCTAGCCATTCGGTCCCTACTCTGTAGCGGTGCATTGGATTCTTCCGTCCTAAGTGCAGGACCCTGCACTTATCCTTATTGAACCTCATCAGATTTCTTTTGGCCCAATCCTCCAATTTGTCTAGGTCCCTCTCTATCCTATCCCTACCTGCAACCGTATCTACCACTCCTCCTAGTTTAGTATCATCCGCACATTTGCTGAGAGTGCAATCCACACCATCCTCCAGATCATTTATGAAGATATTGAACAAAACAGGCCCCAGGACTGACCCTTGGGGCACTCCACTTGATACCAGCTGCCATCTAGACATGGAGCCATTGATCACTACCCGTTGAGCCCGACAATCTAGCCAACTTTCTACCCACCTTATAGTGCATTCATCCAGCCCATACTTCCTTAACTTGCTGACAAGAATACTGTGGGAGACCGTGTCAAAAGCTTTGCTAAAGTCAAGATACAATACATCCACTGCTTTCCCTTCATCCACAGAACCAGTAATCTCATCATAGAAGGCTATTAGATTCACCTTCTCTTGGTGAATCCATGCTGACTGTTCCTGATCACTTTCCTCTCGTGTAAGTGCTTCAGGATTGATTCCTTGAGGACCTGCTCCATGATTTTTCCGGGGACTGAGGGGATGCTGACTGGCCTGTAGTTCCCAGGATCCTCCTCCTTCCCTTTTTTAAAGATGGGCACTACATTAGCCTTTTTCCAGTCTTCCGGGACTTCCCCCGATCGCCATGAGTTTTCAAAGATAATGGCCAATGGCTCTGCAATCACAGCCGCCAAGTCCTTTAGCACTCTTGGATGCAACGCATCTGGCCCCATGGACTTGTGCACGTCCAGCTTTTCTAAATAGTCCCTAACCACTTCTTTCTCCACAGAGAGCTGGCCACCTACTCCCCATGCTGTGTTGCCCAGTGCAGCAGTCTGGGAGCTGACCTTGTTCGTGAAGACAGAAGCAAAAAAAGCATTGAGTACATTAGCTTTTTCCACATCCTCTGTCACTAGGTTGCCTCCCTCATTCACACTTTCCTTGGCTTTCTTCTTGTTGCCAACATACGTGAAGAAACCCTTCTTGTTACTCTTATCATCTCTTGCTAGCTGCAGCTCCAGGTGCGATTTGGCCCTCCTGATTTCATTCCTACATGCCCGAGCAACATTTTTATACTCTTCCCTGGTCATATGTCCAACTTCCACTTCTTGTAAGCTTCTTTTTTACGTTTAAGATCCGCAAGGATTTCACTGTTAAGCCAAGCTGGTCGCCTGCCATATTTACTATTCTTTTGACACATCAGGATGGTTTGTCCCCGTAACTTCAATAGGGATTCTTTGAAATACCGCCAGCTCTCCTGGACTCCTTTCCCCCTCATGTTATTCCCCCAGGGGATCCTACCCATCAGTTCCCTGAGGGAGTCAAAGTCTGCTTTCCTGAAGTCCAGGGTCCGTATTCTGCTGCTTACATTTCTTCCCTGTGTCAGGAATATCCCATCACAGGCCATTGGGCCTATTTACCATGAATATTTAATTACCAAAACCATGTTATCCCATCATACCATCTGGAAAGAGAGTTGTAAGGAAGTGGGAGGGGGCATTGCAATGAAAACTCCCATTTTCCTTCCTTAGGAAAGTACTTCAGAATGAATCAAAACAGGCTTCCCTAGCCCTGCTGGGTTCATGTGGGTTTTCACACCTATAATATCTAGAAGTACATCTTCAGCTGCTGCTTCCAGATTTGCTCACCTAAAATTACTTACCTACACTTTGCAAACTCATCTTTTGTGTCAAGGTTACATATAAAAACTCTGTCATGAGCACACGACTGATACTCAGTATGAAAACCAAGATAGATAGAAGTTCTTTGTATGTGCAAAGCAGATAGTTAGACTTCTGATTACTCAATACACATACTATTAGTGCATCCACATCTGAGTTTTTGCATCCACAGGATTTTAGGCACCAAAAAATAAGGCTTTATAACTTTGGCATGCTTTTTAGGCAAGCAGAGTTGAATATTTGTCCAAGAATGTGACTGGAGTCCAAAGTAGACAAACTGTGATATCATTTGAAAGTAGCAAATATTGTTATGTAATTTTAAAGAATGTTGTATAACAATTTATAATTTTAAATAAACTCCTGCATGAAGCCTTGTTCTTTACATTTTCTTCTCTAGATGGCTGCCCGGGTCTGTGTTATGGAAATGGGAGATGCACTCTTGATCAGAATGGATGGCACTGTGTGTGTCAGGTGGGATGGAGTGGCACAGGATGTAACGTTGTCATGGAAATGGTGTGTGGGGATAATATGGATAATGATGGAGGTACTGTACATGCCCCTTTATTTACTTTTTAGTTCTTATGCAGTTCATTTTCCTGAACAGCTGTCCTATAGCTTGTCTTTATGTGAGTTTGTCTTTTCTATCATAGAGGCTCAATGCTATACCCCTTTCTCATGTTAATAGTCCTGTTGACTTCAGTTGGATTACTCCCATGAATGAGTAGTTGCAGGGTCTGACCTTTATATTGTAAGCTCTGGAGGAAATCTACCTTCCTGCTTATATGGTCTCCATCATCATAGTACATGATGTGTCTTGAAAAAATCCATGTTTTTCATAATAATTATGTTATTCTTTTATTTCCTTCCAAAAAACCTAAAATAACTCCATTGCCTATAAACATCCCTTATGAGAACTGTAGTTGTCAAACTGACAATAGACACACAAATGAAATTTAAAATTCTGTCCTAACATTTTGTGTGACTAACAGAATATACATTGATACATTATCATAATATCAATATTATGAAAGAAATTCTTCAGAAAATATAAAATCATACATTGAGACATGCGCTTATTAAGCAAATTAGTTTCTTAATTTTAACAGAGAGTCACAGTTATAACAGAAAATTGTGGCACATAATTTTGAGATGGTGCTGAGCAAACCAGTAGCAACTATTCTGAGGATCCCTAAGCCAGAGGTAACTTTTAAATATAGCATGTGACCTAAACATAAAAACATAACAATGTATAGTTAAAGCAGCCTCTCTCTTGCTCTATTTTCCCCTGTTGGATCAGTGTATTTGCAATTAAGTATTCCCAGCCACTGTGGCCCTTGTTTCACTCCAAGGATTCATAGATTTTTAAGGCTAGAAGGGACCATTGTGATCATCTGTTCTGTGTAACGCTGGCCATAGGACAATTCATTTTTAAGTCCAATAGCTGCTTAAACTAGAATATATCTTTTAGAAAAATATCCAATCTTGATGTAAGGGTTTTCCACACCACAACCCAAGCTAAACCTTGAAGATTAGCTTCTTCCAGTCATTAATTACCCTCATTGTTAAAAACATATACCTTATTTCTAGTCTGAATTTATCTAGCTTCAACTTGCAGCCATTAGTGCTTTTATATCTTAGTCTAATAGATTGAAGACCCCTCTGTTATCTCCTCTATTCGGTTCTGCATGTGGGTACTTATAGACAGTGATCTTGTCACCCCTTAACCTTATTTTTTATAACTTAAACAGAGAGAGCTCCTTGAGTCTTTCACTAAAGTCACGTTTTCCAATACTTTATTCATGGCTCTTCTCTGAACCCTCTCCAATTTTTCAACATCCTTTTTGAATTGTGGACACCAAAAATGGACACAGTATTCCAGTAGCAGTCGCACCAGTGCCAAATACAGAGGTAATATAACCTTCTTACTCCTACTCAGTATTCCCCTGTTTATCCAAGAATCACATTAGGTTTTTTTTGGCCACAGTATCACACTCCGAGCTCATATTCAGCTGATTACCCACCATGACCCAAAAGCTTTCTCAGAGTCACTCCCTCCCAGGATAGAGTCCCCCATCCTGGAAGGGATGGCCTTCATTCTTTGTTCCTAGATATATGACCTTACATTTGGAAATATTGAAATGCACATTATTTGCTTATGTCCAGCTTACCAAGTCATCCAGGTTGCTTTGCATCAGTGACCTGTCCTCTATATCATTTACCTCTCCTCCAGTCTTGTGTCATCTGCAGATGTATCAGTAAGGGTTGTATGTTTTCTTCTAGGTCGTTGATAAAAAATGTTAAATAAGATAGGGCCAAGAACCAATTCCTGTGGGACCCACACTAGAAACAGACCTACCCAGTGATGTTTCCCCATTCACAGTTACACTTTGAGATCTATCAGCCAGTTTTTAATCCATTTTATGTGTTCATTTTGATTGTGTACCATATGGACCCCTATGACCTTTTGGCACTGCCCTCTTAATGTCTGAATCCAATTCAGAATTGTCCTCCTGTTATTCCAATTTGCCCTCCTTCATCCTTTCTTTTTCACTTTATTTCCCCTTTAAGAGTACTGGTGCCTAGGGATCTACCTACCTTATCACATGACATGGCCCTTAAGACTTGGAAAGATCTGATAGAGCGAAAGACCTACGAGGTATGGGTAAAGAGAAAATGGCCCTGGGATAAGAAGTGTTTGGCAGAAACTCCCATCACTGTTTCTTTAAAGACCTGAGATCAGGAGCCTTACAGAGTGGGCAGGGCAAGGTTCCGCTCTCACCCAACAAACAAGGATGAGCTTTAGCAGGGGGACCATGTATACGTTGCCTTCTCTCTCATAGCACAGCAGACAGCAGAAGAGGAAAGTCTGCTGGAAAAACCTCCCAGCCTAAAGGTGGAAGGACTGATTGGGAAAAGGGCCAGCTGGAGTAGAAGCTGTCTGAGGCTCTACAGCTTGCCTAATGTACAACTCCAGCTCCAAGGAGGAGAGGTAGGGGACTTCGGTCTTAAGGAGAGGGACAGAGGGATTGTCCAAAATACAACCTAATTCCAGGAGGACTGGGGCCTTCTGAACGCAGGGAGGAAACTGACTAGGACTTTTACATGGACCCATATTCGGCATGAACTTGAGCTGCTAAATAAGTGAGTGGCCCTCTAGAGAGAAAATAAACCAGACCCCCCAAAAGGTTAATTATGTGAAAGGACCCAGGGAATGCTGAGTGCAACACACCTGCAGGACCATTAGGGGGGCCATAAGGGAGTGTGTTGAAGAGGCTCACTCCATGACACTCCTTCATCCATGACCCATAAGATCACTATTCTTCCAATCTGTGTAGTCTAATCTGTATCCCTTCACACAGCATTCCACTGTGAGGGTCACTATCCCCTGTGTACTTTCCCATCTGTCTGGTACTTTCTCCCCTGCTCTTCAAACCACTGACTCACTCACGCTCTCTCCCTTTAAATCTGTCCATAAAACCCTGTTTATCCTGCAATATATGTAAAGCATTTTCTGATACACTCTGTGAACTGGTTCTATATAAATTGCCTCATACTGTGGTTTTTGCCTGCTTTATATTCTGCAGTAACAATGAGTTATTGAGTGTTGGCAGCATTAACTCTAAATCTCCTTGAATTTGTCAGTTTAAGGCAGATACTTAACATCATTTCACTGTAAATTTTAAAATTATTTTTATGATAGCGTAACATATGGGGACAGCTCCATTGAAATTAAAATTAGAGATAAGTGGGGAGAGAAATACTTAATTTGCCTGGTTGCTACAGCTGGGCTAACTGCCATTAGTTTCACTTCACAATCAGTTGCTTTTTACAAAAAAATTGAAGTTTTTTTCACATTAAAATCACTTCTTTTTCCATCCTAAATTCATAGGGCCTGATTCTGCTGTCACTTACACAGGTATAAATCCGAAGGAGTTCCACTGAAGTCAATAGTATTACACTGGTGTTAAATTGGTATGAGATCAAAAGCAGGGTTCCAGGCCTTGTATACATAAAACCACAGAAATTAGATCTGGAAAAGATCTGTTACACTATCCACTCCAACCCCTCAGCCACTGTAGGATTGTTCCTTAGAGTGCACTTTCTAACTCTTGGTCTCGTCTAGTTGTATGTGTACATTATCATTAGGTTTCCACATGGGAAAGGTCATTAAGGCTGATTGTGTTTAAATTAAATATTTGTGTCTTTATGCAGAGATCTTGGAAGTGTTCTGAGCTTTGAGATCCTTAGGAGAAAGACACTACTGAAGCACAAAATGGTAGCAGTAGCCAATTAGTAGTATTATATCAAACAAACAATCAACAACATTAAGGATCAGGACACTGAAAATTTAGTCTGAATTCTGGGTTGAGACTCAGGTTTGATATAGATGAAAGGTATTTTTAACTGAAAAAAATCAATTTTCTCCTTACAAAAATTAATACAAATACACTGTAGAGTAAAAGCCAATTTTTAATTATAATGAAAGTATAAAAACACATTTCCTTAGTTCTAAGTGTGAGTATCTAATGACATGACCTATCTAGAACTGAAAAGTCTTGGCTCACGTATTGGATATGTCGTACTCACACAAAACCCTCTCACTTCTAGAGAGACAATATCTTAAATTCTTTTGTAAACAATTACTATAGTATGTAATGTATACATTCATATGTGCCCTGATCCCCCAAACACTTAGGCACGTAGGTCTGTGTCAGTGGAATTACTCGTGGCAGTAAAGTTAAACGTGCGTCTGTATTTACTGGTTTGGAGCACGGTGCTTATTACTTATTCTTTTGGGGCCAAAACCCACCACGTATACTCATCCAAAACTCCCACCCAATTGGATAATGAGTGTGCCATAACCACCCTTGTCATTCCCCTCATCAGCTTTTTCCCCACTTATGGTCTGCAAGGTATGTTCACCTACTTAATTATCTCTAAAAATAAAGATAAAAACTGACAGCATATAAAAGGTGCACAACCAAGTGGTTTTCATTAGCTTTTGTGGAGTACATCTGTGGCATTTGGCAGTCTTTATGATATAAGTTATATAATGCTGGGATCTCCAACGGATGTCCTCTTCAGTGTGGAATATTGCTTTCTGTGGGATTACAACAAGATTTCCTGTTCTCATTTCCTCTCCCATCTTTCATTGTCATGGCTGACCTAATTTCAGTCTTATTTTAGAAGATGATCACTCAGCTCATCTGAATAGGTTGTTTCCTCTGTCTTACCATTATTGAGAGTTCTTTTGGAAGCATCTAGCTCTGTGAAATTGCTTGGAACTCTCTGCTGAATTCTGTTAATTAAGGCTATCTCTGAATAAGGCCGAAGTAGCTAGAACATACTGCAGCAGCAGTACTGGGGACAAGGAGGTTTGTACACTCCTCCACATGTAGAACATCCATCCCTCTTGCCCAGCCACACTCCATGCTATTCTTTTTACCATTAGGTTATTTTTCCTCTTAAATCTCATTACATGATGGTACAGACTGTCATTTGCACTCCTTTATTTGATGCTGAGCCCCTGTTTTAAGTGTATTTGCTTTCTTTAAATTAATCCCTATACTTTGTTTTTGAAATAAAAATACTGTTTACTACAAGCATTGAGCTAAACACCTAAAGCTCCCTTCTGTCACTTTTCAGCCAAAGTTGTATCTGACCCAAGTACAAGAAAAATATATGACTCAGTTTAGCTTTCAGTTGGTGGCCAGTGCTGTAAAAATATTGACAAGTGTATCAGACCTATCTATTAGCATTTTAATAGCATATCAGTCAGAGACATTGAGTCCTTATACAAGTAACATACTATTATTATATAATGGAAGTAGTTTTCATTGTTACTGACACTTCTGAAAATCAGGCTTGATACATTTTCTATTCATTGTGTGTTCAAGGCCAAAGACCACTGAGGGCCTGAACAAATATATCTAAAAGTAAATGGTATCTCTCAAACAAAATACTATGAAGACTTCCTTCTACACATGGACTTTGGCTGGTTTTAAGTATACTCCTGCAAAGCGCAGAATTTTCAATTAATGACTTCAGGTAGCTGTTGTCTTATTGCTACGTGTTGTAGCTGAAACTTGAGGAACAGTTGAGGTTTTTGCATGCAGCACTGGAAACTCTAGCATTTTTGCTGCTTGGTTTCTTCTTCTGTTCACAGTGATTCCTAGCAATTGTAACTGAACTTAACTGAACTTGCGGAGAAACAAACTAGCACAGGAGTTATATAGGAGCTATTTGAAATAAAAGAAGGCAAAATTAGTTTGAGCACTACTGAGGATATTTTAATCTGGTAAGGAAAAGACAAAATATTGAGCAATCTGTGCAGCAATATGAAATGCTCAAATACCACAAGAAGCTCATGCGGTTGAGCTTTATCTGGCTGTCCTGCATGGGGCGGATAGGGGGAGAATGAGATCCACCTGCCCACCTGAAAAAAAACCATGGCCCTCCACACTGTCCGTGAAGGGTCCTGGCCACATGATTAGGTGGCCCCATCTGTGGCTCACCTCTAATACTTTCCTTTGCATTTCTGTGGTACTGAGACCTCTGAAATACCTTTGGTTCTCTGAGTCCTCAGCCAATAGGTGACTATCATTTCATCACAGACCCATTTTGGATGCTTCAAGTCCCTTTCATTCCTTGCTATGTTTATCTTATAGATTCTCTGCCCTGTTTCAGTATTTTGGACTGCATTTTACCCCAACCGTTCTATTGGCCTTTGCTAGTGCCCCATGGTGCTGTGGCCATGGAATTTGTCATGTCTGCTTGTCTGTCTGTATGTAAAATTAAAACTGAGATTCCAGAATACAGTTCTTCAATGAGGGGATGATTTTGTGGCAAGTCCCATGGCCACAAAACCATGTATTACATAGTGTATATTTCTAGCCTTTGTGAAGTTAACCTTGAGAATGTAAATGGAGCGTAAGCAATGAAATGACATCTCCCTGAGTCTGCAGAGAGCCAGAAACAATACTCTGAGAGGTACTTCATCTCAGTTAAATACAAAACTTACCGATGACAATTTAAACAATAACATTGTTAGCTATTTCACTATTGATCATCTTAGCAGAAACATCTACCAAATGTGCTTATCCTAAAACACCCAAACTCAACACCTCCTCAGGTGGGGAGTTTCATATCAAAATAAGTAAGGGGATGTCTACACTTGCAGAGTTTTTGCCCTGTAAGTTTCACCAGTGATAGGGAACTGGTGAAAGACAAGTACTGGTTTGTGTACTCACTTAATTCCTTAGGCGTCAGAGAGTGTTTACACTAGCTGCACTTCCATCACCGATGAGAGCAGCACTGTAGGGCAGCTATCCCACAGTGCAGCTCTCTCAATAGGTCTTGTGGGAAGTGAGCAGAAGGCATTCTGGGTTCCAGCAGCCCCATTACTTCCTTGTTTCTTTCATGGCATTTTTTTAAAAACTCCCTGGCTGCTTTCCCTGCCACATCTACAAGCAAAGGGAAAGGGAGTTTCAAACTTCCCAGGGCTTACGGGGGAGGAGCAGACGTCCGTTTACCTGGCGTCAGAGCAGCGGAGATGCTTGCCAGACTGGTCACTTTTGGAACTATGGGATCTCCTTTGGAGGCCAAAAGGTGTTTACTCTGATAAAACATGTCTTCACTTTCACAACAGTGGTAAGAGCTGTACGCCTCTCGTGAATGTGGTTTTCTTTTGCAGTGAAACTTCTGAGTTTCACTGCAAAAAAGCCATTAACCAGTGTAGACGCTCCCATGGTTTTAGTGCAAAAAAGGGACATTTTGCACTTTAAATGCCAAGAGTGGACATAGCCTAACATAGGAGGTACTATAATGATTTTATTAACTAACTATGAAAGTGACTAATTCAAACTGTGAATATTTCCAGTCCACTTTAGTGAAGTGCTAGAAAATCCACCCTGCTGTGTCACATATAACACCTTGTTATTTGCTCCCCCATTCAGCTGTTCCATACTCTGTTCCTGTGACCTCCTCAGTTATACTCTTGGTATTTTACTAGTTATATTTATAGACTGGAAGAAATGGATCAAATTTACAAGAATATTAGTTTGTGACGCTCCCATAGCTGCCAAGATGAAATGTAAGAAACTCAGGGATAGATGTGAACACTACAAGAGCTGGAATTTGATAAGTGGTTGGGCTGATAGCTGCTCATGTTGGGACCTATACATTTCACTCAATTTATATACTTTATTAACTTTTGTGGTTAGTAAATAATATGAACCTACAGTTAACAAAATGCCTCTTCGTTTTCCAAATGACATTTTATTTTCTGGAGGCTGTAATAGAAATATTAATGTTACTCAGTACACATGAAACCCAAGTGTGGTAAATATGACATACATTTATTACACAGTGCTTGCCTCAAATGTAGTATAATGTGATACTCTTTTATAGTAAACAAAATAGACACTAGGTTAATAGAAGTATTTAAATTTTCTTACTGTGCATTTATGTCTGGATCATAGTCATGAGTTACATAAGGAGTTCCCCTGAAGGGCCTGTGTAATTACAGAATAACAGACCCTATACTCCGCTGACACCAGGATGCTCCTGCCAGAAACACCTTGCCAGAAAGCGAGCAGTGAAATAACCATACTCACCCTTAATGTGTCAGGCCAGCAGAGTAGCCAGCAATGCTTGAGGAAGCATGCTTAACTCCCTATGGGTATGTCTACACAGCAATTAAAAGCCCATGGGTAGCCTGTGCCAACTGACGCAGGGTTCAGGCTAATGAACTGTTTAATTGTACTTGTAGACATTTGGGCTTGGGGTGGAGCCTGGGTTCTAGGACTCTGCAAGGTGGGAGGGTCCCAGGTCTCAGGCTGCAGCCCGAGCCCAAACATCTATACCTCAGTGTCAAGGTTCCTCCCCCACTCTGAACTCTAGGGTACAGATGTGGGGACCTGCATGAAAAATCTCCTAAGCTTATCTTTACCAGCTTAGGTCAAAACTTCCCCAAGGTACAAAATATTCCACCCTTTGTCCTTGAATTGGCCGCTACCACCACCAAACTAATACTGGTTACTGGGGAAGAGCTGTTTGGACGCGTCTTTCCCCCCAAAATACTTCCCAAAACCTTGCACCCCACTTCCTGGACAAGGTTTGATAAAAAGCCTCACCAATTTGCCTAGGTGACTACAGACCCAGACCCTTGGATCTTAAGAACAATGAACAATCCTCCCAACACTTGCACCCCCCCTTTCCTGGGAAATGTTGGATAAAAAGCCTCACCAATTTGCATAGGTGACCACAGACCCAAACCATTGGATCTGAGAACAATGAAAAAGCATTCAGTTTTCTTACAAGAAGACTTTTAATAAAAATAGAAGTAAATAGAAATAAAGAAATCCCCCCTGTAAAATCAGGATGGTAGATACCTTACAGGGTAATTAGATTCAAAACATAGAGAACCCCTCTAGGCAAAACCTTAAGTTACAAAAAAGATACACAGACAGAAATAGTTATTCTATTCAGCACAGTTCTTTTCTCAGCCATTTAAAGAAATCATATTCTAACACATACCTAGTTAGATTACTTACTAAAAGTTCTAAGACTCTATTCCTGGTCTATCCCCGGCAGAAACCAGCATATAGACAGACACACAGACCCTTTGTTTCTCTCCCTCCTCCCAGCTTTTGAAAGTATCTTGTCTCCTCATTGGTCATTTTGGTCAGGTGCCAGTGAGGTTACCTTTAGCTTCTTAACCCTTTACAGGTGAGAGGAGCTTTTCCCTGGCCAGGAGGGATTTTAAAGGGGTTTACCCTTCCCTTTATATTTATGACACTCAGTTAAACAGCCCCTTACCCTGAGCCCCGAGAGCCCAAGTCAGCTGGCACAGGCCAGCTGTGAGTTTTTAATTGATGTGTAGACAGACCCTAAGTGTGTCATAATTTGCATGTTCCCCCCCAATCACTTACTGAGCCTTTAATGACCACTGTAGAAGCACATCTACAGCAAGACACAGATGCCCTGAAAGGGAGTTAATTTGTATCTGGGCTAGTGAATCCTGGGGATGCCTCATAAAGAAAATGGTAACCCTATTTCAATAATGTTAAACAAGTACTGTGAACTTTGTGTGAGATTTTGGTGCAAAGTTGTAAACGAATAATAAATAGTTATTCTGTTGCCTTTAGAAATGTGCTTGAAAGGTTCACTTCCCCATCAAGGCAATGCAAAAAATTTATCCCAAATTCTCTTAGTTACAGTGGAGCAGTCTGGCTGAGAGCATAATATGGCCTCTTGCGTTTGCATGCTGCACCTTTTCTTTAAAGTTGGGGGTGCTACAGATATTCCTTGTCTGACAACACCCTCCCTATGCTTGGCAGACCAGTATGCTGAAACCCAGGTCAGCTACTTATTAACATCTTGAATTGCTATAACAAGCAATCAAGTTGCTCTTTGTGAACTCTATTTTAGGAGTAATGTGAGGAGTACTTTGGGAACTTTTTACATTTTAAGTAAAGCAGATAATCAGTTGTTACCTTTCCCACATGAAACTAATGTCATTTGAAAGTCGTATAAGCATGATGTTAGCCAACCTGTGATTGTTCCTTTCAGGTTTAGATTACACAAACTTTAATCACTCCTATTGTAGTGAACTGATTGTACTATATTGCCAATTGTACCCCACTGCTTCTTATATAAGACAACAGTAGAACTGCTAATATCAAATGCAAGTAGTTTACACTTCAGTGCTACATTTTAGTCTAGCCGTATGCTGTTTTATCCAGTGTGATAATTGACAGTTGAGTCTTCCATATACTGGATCACCCACTGTATGAATAACAGTTTATGCTGTATGTAGCTGTTGATTTTCCTGTGTTTTGTCTCTTCAAAGTTAATAGAAACCTTAACACACACAGAGTCTGTTCTGTCATTTTTTACACTGCCTGCTTACCAAAATGAAGACTGATTGTTGAGAATTGAAAATAATTTTGAGGTATTTTCAGAGTCTGGAGTTTATAAATCAGATTTCTGGGGTTTTCTTCTTATATTTGAAATCATATTGTTATTGGAATTTGGGGGTTGGCATATTGAAACTGATATCCTTACTGTATTTATCAATGGGAATTGTGTTACAGAAGCTTCCTGTCATGTAACTTGAGATACTGCATCTCTCGTTCTCCTCTATAAAAGTTGAGTGACCATTAAGACCATTTAAAAGTCATGTTGTCCAATCTATATATCAGCTTCCAGTCATCAAAATAGTCTTTCAGCCAGCTTGTTCAGGATTTTTTACAGATGTTCAATTAGAAAAGTAAAATGCAATCTGATGAAGAAACAATTTTAGGAAAGTTTATTGAAAGGAGAGAGATGTAAATTTTAAGAGAACCTGGAAATATAGGGCCAAATCTTGAGAGACTGCCCGTGCTTCCCTTTCCAATGTGTTAGTGGGCCCAGCTGAAGAGAGCTCAGCACAGTCCTGAGGGGACATAATGGGGAGTGTGGAAGGAAGTGGGAGTCAAACACAGTAAGAATCCACAAGTCCCAAAACCCATGTAGGAGGTTATGGCAGGCTGTGTCTATAATTCCCACAAACATACAGAAATAGCCTGAGTCAGCTGGACCTGAGTCAGCTCTGTGGGTTTGATGGGCTCCAATCACATGTTGTTTCTAAAGCTTCCTTCCATTATCGGCCCTTGTCCTTCAGAGTATTTTTCTCAAAACATTGTCCATTTACTCTGCTTTGCTGCACCTGTGACTGAAAAGAAAATTCTTAAAAGCTGAATAAAATGTCACCTATCTAGCCAAATGGTAAAAATGGTCAGATGGGAAAAGTGAGAGAGAGAGAGAAAGAGAAGACATTAGTGTTAATCTATCAGCTGCAAAACACAGAGTGACAGTTGCAGTTCCCAGTTTACCAGTGCTTTCTTTGCCTGCATAGTTGTTCCTTGTTTGTCTTTTTATTTTCAGCTTTTCAGGGAAGGTCATATTTCCTCCCTGTATAGTAACAGCTAAGTATCTTGTTTGTGCTTACAGTAACAATAATATTGACAGTGCTCTTTCAAATATGGTTTTGGAATTTCCCCACTGTTAAAATGGGAGCTCCACACAGACATTCTGCCTTTCACAATGCTCACAAAAATACTTGAGAGGTAATAAAGAAGATGAGCAAATGAAACCAGGTACAGACAAAACAAACATGAGAAATTGCACTAATATAGTTTGAGAGTGGGAAGTCCATACAAAATGGATCCTGCTAAAGATATAGTAATTCTCATTCTGCAGAGAGGTGAACTGTAGAGGAAAGGTGAAAACTGAGTCTGCTTTGAGAACCGAGAAACCATTTCGCTTTAAGCTTGATTTCTTCTTGTGTGCAGTGGGAATTCAAGCCACTGTTGCAATGCACATGAAATGCTGACCAAAATAAGAGTAGGGAGGGCAACTTGTTTTGGGAGTCTGATTCTTCCTTATTTACTCAGGCAAAACTCCTGTAGGAGCCAATGGGAATTTTGCAAGAAAAAGGATTTGCAGATTATTTAAACAGCAGTTTCTCTGTGGTAATTTGTTTTTAAAATAATACAGAGAATAATTATTTTTAAACAAATTTTCAATTGAAATCTTTTTGGGAAATTTCTCTGTTTTTTCTTACACAAATAGAAGAATCATGTCTGTTCAAATTTGGTGTCTCAAGGCTTGCCCACAGGGGAAATTAACTGGAATAATTATTGCAAAATAAGCTATTTTGGAATAGCTCCCTATGTGGACACTCTTGAATAAGAGTGGGGGGTTTTCCGATTTAGCTTAATTCACTTCCAAAGCTTATCCTGCAATAGCTGTTCCCATCAGTTTCCTCAAGAAGCCAAGTTCTTAGCTCCCAAGGAAATGGCTTCTTTTAGAAAGTAACTTGACGTTTTTGTCAAGACCCCCTACCCTGGTTTAGTTTACTTTTAGGGCATTCCACCATCATAAAGCTGCTTTACGCAACCAAAGAATTCACCCTGCCGAGAGGATCTTCAAGTGGTATAGATCCACCTTTGACTCCTCCATTCCTTGAGGATGCAAACTGACTCCAAGAATGCAAAAATATCTTAAAGCTGCTTTTGAGTACCCACCCACTGAGCTGAGCTCTGACCATCTCAGCACCTTGAGGTCTTGTTGCTAACTATTTACAGTTGCCCTTTGTTATTGACCCAACAACAAGACTAATCAGTTTGTTTTTCCAGCTGCTCTAGAAGAGATTTTTTAATATTTTTTGCTTAACTAAACAAATAATTACCTTGCCCAAGGGCAGGCAACATTAGTGCAAGGAGTTTCAGATTCCAGATATGTCTATTTCATTGTAGACTCTTCGGTTTTATAAACAGGGTCTGTGCTTCCCTTCCTCAATGAATCATTATTTACTGAGTGTTTACAGTTCTCTGATTGCTGTATCAAACAAAGAGGAGGTATCTACACAGAAGGAGTTTATAATCTAAGGGGCCCCATTAAAGTCTATGGCAAAAATCTGACCTCATTAAAAATAGAAAGAAAAGATGTCACTTTGGGTGGGTCAAGGATTTGATAGCTTGATCTTATTTCCTATGTATTAGCATACCTCTCAATCTAAGAGTGTTAGCAAATATGAACTATAAAAAGAAGGAATTCAAGAAGATATTTGAAGATTTTTAGTGTACCTTATTATATTTGACTTCTCTGTGCAGAATTTACTACATTTATATTTATTGGGCTGGATTTTCAGCCTTCCTTTTTGGTATGCCAATAATTGTGTGTGCAATTTAGGTAATTTAGATGTCCAGGTAGCTGATTGGTGGGAGTAGTCAGGCACTTAGATATTTAAGTGATCTAACCTGTGGTTACAAATCATTATAGGTGCAAAACAGTATATAAAAATAGAGATTCTTTTTAAGAAACTTAGCCCCATTTGTCCTACTTCACCTATCTGTAAGTTCCAAAGGGTGGAATAGTTTGCATTTAGTTCACAAGTTTGCTTCACTTGAATATGATGGGAGTTGCAAACAAGCCCCAAGTAGAGAAGACTTAGATTTTAAGCACTTTAAGGCAGGGACTGCATCTAGCTTTGTATTGGTGCAGTGCCTAGCATAAAAGGAGCCACAGTCACGATCAAATCCTCATGAATTCATTTTAGTGTAGCTATTAAATATGAGAATAATAAAGCATCTGAAAACATTAACACTAATAAAATGTATAGGGTTCAAAAGCTGAAGAACTTTTACCAGAGGCCTTTTTACTACTGTAATAAAGAGGGATATTAAAATTGGATAACGTTTCAGATTGTACAGGTCATTTCATACACTTTAGCAAGCACATATTCTTCACAGGTATTAACAGACTATTCATTATAACAATATAGAGCTACTAGAAATTTAAACTATATATTTGTGAATCATATACCCACAGGACTGACAGATATTGGTTGGTGTTTTTCTTCTCCGATCTGTATTGTGATGGCGATAAGTCACACTCTTTCTTATCGCTTAGTTTATGGGTTCTATTCCCTCATGAAGATTGTGTGAGATACCATTCAGTATTAATAACTGGATAGAAATGCCCATCCCCACTTAAGCATGTGCTTGAGTGCATTGCTCAATCTGGGCCTATACAGCCTTAAAATCAGCATTCCTTCCAGTTGATTAGATATTGTTCTCCCATGCTTTCTAGTAGCAAACCCTTTGGTTTCTTCTAAACATCATTCTATTTCCTGAACTTTTGTTTTATACATTTTCAGATGGTTTGACAGACTGTGTGGACCCTGATTGCTGTCAGCAAAGCAATTGCTACGCAAGCCCTCTCTGCCAAGGGTCACCTGATCCCCTTGACCTCATTCAGCACAGCCAGCCTCCTTTTTCTCAGCATCCTCCAAGGCTCTTTTATGATAGAATCAAGTTTCTTATTGGCAAGGAGAGCACTCATGTAATCCCAAGAGATGTCTTATTTGACAGCAGGTAAGTTTCATTTTTAATTAAAGTGGTCAGGACAGTGAAAACTGTATTGATAAATTATTTTAATAGAAAAAACATTGGTATGAAGGTTTTCTTGGAAATCTTTATTGACTTTTTCACATTAATGGTAATCTGAAAATAGTGGAAATGATAACACATTCTTTGTTTGAGATTCCAGCAGTTTAAGACTTGCCCTCTGACATTACTAGCCCAGACCCCTAGAGTTACTCCATCTAGCGTATAAGACTATTTGCTGTAGTAAACTATAATACCCTTTTTATAAGGGTGTAACTATCCTGGGAGGTAAACTGCTCTGCTGTGTGTTTCCCTGAGAAACAATTTAGGGTTCAATTCTTGCCGGAATGTTGGAGAAATACTGGAGAGCAGTGCTGGAGTCATATTAGCTCTCTTGAGTCAGCTTCATGCCCCAGTGGAGCTGTGACATAACACAGTGAACGTCTTTTCTTTATTTATGTGCTGAATACTCCTTAGTCTGATTAGCAGTCATAGTCAGCAAATAGTAGTAGTAGAACATGCAGTTTGCCATTTTGCTCTGCAGGTTACCCTTTAATTGACCTATAACTTGGTGTGTGATCTCAAAATCAGAGTAATTTCTGTGTACTTGTGGAGTTATGCTGTTCTTTAAAGGAAAGGAATGTGTGAATAAGGAAGGGCAGACACTTGCTCAAAAGACACAATTACCTATACTTTCCTCTTGAAAAAAATCAGTAAATTTGAAATATAGAGGCACATAAGTTTTTTTTTATACTGCAGTTCATCCTGGGAAGCAGTAATTTATACACTGACAGAAGCATCCACAAATCATCCCTGTCACCTAACTACACTCCTGGGCCTGCACATTAGATAATCCAAGTTGCATTAATAAACACACTAGTATTTTTTATTTTCACAAATGCAATAAATGGCACTTATGTTGTAGCCTAGATTTCATTCCTATCTTCACTTCAAACACATCCACAGAGGGAACAAATTCAGTGTGTTCTCTTTGACTTATTAATTTTTTACTAATGTAAATCTTTATTGATCTAACATATTGTGACAGAGTCGGGCCGGATGGCTACAGGAGAGTAATTTTTTTTTAATCCTATTGGGATCTGGGAAGTGGGCAGGAAAAGCCCACAGGAGAGTAATAGAAGGCAGATATATTAGCCCCAGGTTAACTAGGTCCCTTTTCCCTGGGTAAGGTAACAGGGAAGGTTCCAGATCAGGAACCTTCTGGAGACAATTAAGACAGACAGGCTGATTAGAACACCTGCAGCCAATCAAGAAGCTACTAGAATCAATTAAGACAGGCTAATCAGGGCACCTGGGTTTAAAAAGGAGCTCACTTCAGTTTGTGGTGTGCGTGTGAGGAGCTGGGAGCAAGAGGCACTAGGAGCTGAGACTGAGAACGCATACTGCTGGAGAACTGAGGAGTTACAAGCATTGTCAGACACCAGGAGGAAGGTCCTAGGGTGAGGATAAAGAAGGTGTTGGGAGGAGGCCATGGGGAAGTAGCCCAGGGAGTTGTAGCTGTTGCACAACTGTTCCAGAAGGCACTCTAGAGAGCTGCATTCCACAGGGCCCTGGGCTGGAACCTGGAGTAGAGGGCAGACCCGGGTTCCCCCCAAACCTCCCAACTCCTTGTCAGACCTGGACTGTGGGTTCATGAAAACGGCCAAACTGAGGGCTGCCGTGAAGCTCCAAGGCGAGCAAATCCGCCAATAAGCGCAAGACCCACCAAGGTAGAGGAGGAACTTTGTCAAAATACTTAAACATTTAATCACTGTTAATAACGTGACAGCATGTTATAAATATGTAGAACAAAATCCATGAAACTGCACAAAACCAATAACTGGCAGCACCAAGCCTTAAAGTGTAAATCACTAATGGAACAGTGCAATTAGCTTATTATTTTATCTGAATGCATAAGATGCACCAAATACAACATCTTTGGCTGCATGTATATTTAATACAGCATATTGCTGTTTAAAAGAAAAATCATAAATAATAATAACTAGCTCTTACATGTTACTCTTTTATCACCAGAGCTCAAAACTTCCCTCAGCAACATAAACCAGACACCTACCCATTTAATATCACCTGGAAGGCAAGCAGTCAAGTAGCCTATACAGCATCCTGTGACATTGCAACTATGATTAGGAGGATTTTACATAAGCCTTTCAATATATTTTTATAGATAAAAGGAACAGATCTTTTGGGGCTATCATTGATAGGATTTGACTTGGTCTTAAAAGCCTTTTTTGAGTATTTCAGTTTTTGCCTTACTACCCAAAGTGCCTTTGGAGTTTGGAGAATAAAGATGTTTGACCTGTTTAGTTGGTCTGTCCTTGGAAGCTGATGGAATTAGAAAGGTTGCAGAGGTCTCTGAAGGACAGAATTGTTCCTCTGACAGACCACTGTATCGCTTGGTTGGCTTTTATAAATCTTTTGTCCTCTACTATCAAGATAGTGGCCCCTGGCATCTTCTACCCCAGATTCATCCTCAAAAGTCACCATGGTTTATGATGATCTGCAATAGTTGAAGCAGAAGGGGAAGCTAATGGCAGAATTGTTGAGATGAAGGTTATCAATTTGGCGTAAAGATTTTTTTAAAATTCTTATGCTTTGAAGAGCTTCCACTGTAGCATCTGTAAAATCTCACCCAATAGATGTGTTTTGGGTGGTGAATAACTTGGTCATGGCTAGCTCAGCTTAGAGGCTGATACAGGTTCCTACTGTTGTGAAGAAATTACTAGATTTCAGAGGATAGTGTTGGGCAATAGTGGAATTCTGTAGAGCTTTATCTTGCCACCATCCCCATTCAACAAGTATATGAGGACATTAAGAGGCTAGTGCAGAATCATGGTTTGCAGCATATTTAGTATGCCCATGACCAGCGTTCCCTCTAATTTTTCCCACACATGAATTTTGTTATGTGCACCAATATGGTGGGGGTGGGGCTAGGGGAAGAGCGCCTCTCCCCCAGCCATGGTAGGTCCGGGTCTGGGCTGGTGCCAGAGAGGAGAGGCATCTTTCCCCGGGGCAGCCTGAGCGCCTGTGCAGCGCTTAATAAGCTGCTGTGTGGCTCATGGCCACGCAGCTTAGAGGCAATTTAGCACATGACAACGGCTCAATGTTTTCATCTCTTCTGACTCAGTGCAGTTTGATGCCTTACCCAGCCTCTGGTTGGGACTGGGGTGTGGACGAGAGCTGCCTCAGTCCAGATAAAACTGAAGTTATGATGGTAGGCTGGGGAAAGCAACCAGAAAATATTGTCAAGTTTATATCTACCCCTCAGACTGAAGTTGGTTGCCTGCTCTTTGTTATTCATGTAGCCAACTTTGGAGTCTTCGTAAATACCCAGTTAGTATTATATTATCCTGTTTCAGAAAGAGTCAGGACATGTTTTCTTTTCCATTTGCATCCAACTGGGAGGTGGGGTGTGGATCTTACCGCTGTTTCATGCCTTTATCATTTCAAGATTAGGCTACTGCAGTGCGCTCAATTTGGGGTTAAGGGCTTGTCCACATGATGGGGTTATGTATTTTATGGGGTGTGATTTTTAAAGCACACTAATGTGTTGTGCATTAATTACTTCATGCAGACCCTGCTGGTGTGCACTAAAGGTTCAGTAGTGCACTTAAAAGTAGTTGTTTCAAATAGAAATATGTTAAAGTGCATTGGCATGCTTTAGATCCCCCCACCCCCATACAGCACATCACCCCACAATATAGACAACCTCTAAGTCAGAAATCCATTCAGAATCTGAAGTTTGTGTACAGCGTAGGAGCCTGCAGAGCACCTTGCTGTATGTTACACCAAAGCTTTGAATTTCATATTGGTTGCCTTTAAATTTGAACATGTAGCTGCTACATATAAAAAGGTGGGTCAGATTAATTCCTGGTGAATGGAATTGCATCTGCTGATACCAGAAATTGATTTGGCCTGTGATATTTAAAGAGTGTAGCATATGACAATATTTTATCAACCTCTATCCACAGAAGTTTAAAAAATGCATACTGCTGGCAAGTTGCATACAAATTGCAAATTGCATACAAAAGAAGGTCCAATGCTTGGTCTTGAATTAATTACCCTCCAAAGGCTGCTTACAGTGACATTGTCAGCAGGAGGAAATTAATGTAACTTAGTGGCCTGTAGCTTAATTTCTGGGATTGAGGATTTTAATCAGAAATATAATACAATAAATTACATGTTTTGGTAAAGTGACAATTGTGAATTCACTCAAGTTTTCCTGACAGAGTTCCACATCTGAGGTTAATGTCACAGCCTGAGGTGCTCAGTGGATATTGGAAGTTTAACACGGAAAACAAAAGACAAAATAACAAATCAGGGAGTGGGGAGTTGGGCGAAATGGTGATAGAATGGTAGAAATGTTTCTGAAAAATAGTCAAAGAATGCAGCTGGAATCATAAATACAGAAAGACCTAGAAATTTTAAATTAGAGATGTCAAATAAACTGCCTGATGGCCAAATGAGATCATCAGTTAAAAGTGGACTGATCCATGAAGCATTTACAAAGAAAGTCGACTTCTCGAAGGCTACCTGCAACCCACGGAATCTGTGCCTCCTCTCAAAAAAAGCAACTACTCCCTCTGGAGTTGGAGATTGACCAGTCTGCCAGAGGCCTAAAAACATTTTAAATATATTTGAAAAAAATAAAGGCTGCAGCTTATCTGAAACATTTTTCTCCCTCGGTGCATGATGCAAAACAATGGGCAGATTCTCCAGCTCCTCTCAAATAGTGAAGAAGTTGCTGCACTTACCTTATAGTTAAAGTAACTGTGACACATTAGTTTAAAAGACTTAGTTCAAGATGTCATAATTGCAAATAAACAGTGGTATTAGAAAGAAAGGCCTTACACAATTGGTTGTTATCTAACATAAGGAATAAAAAAAAGTAGCAGAGATGTGTCTACAATAAAGTTAGACAGTGAGAATAGACGAAGAAGGTGCAGTACACTGAGGGAGAATGGCGGGGGGGCAGGGGGTAAGACTACTGTGTTACTAATGGGAGAAGTAGTCAGAAGTAACCAGATCTAAGTCCAGCAGAAGGAGAGTGAATCAGGTGAATGGAAAGTGATATCACTTCAGGAAAGAGCTCCTGAAAGCTCTAAAAAAGTAGAGGATAAGTGCACTGCAAGTAGCAAGACCACTGGGGATCCAAGAAAAGTATTCCCTGCAAGCTTTCTGGGACAACCAGGCATTTTGAAAGGGGAGAGAATCTGCCTGCTCAGTAGTTTTTCTCCAGAACTCTCAAATGTCAGTCAAAAGTAGTGTAAATGAACATGCTTTAATACGTGTGCTAAATACAAAAATTAAAATTGATTTTGAACAGTTGCTGTTGGTTGAAGATTTATTGTAGATCTTGAGAATCCAAGAGACAGCTGAAGACTGCTCTAGTCAGAAATGGATGCTAGAAAGACAGTAAATAATGAGGACAAATGTAGCAGTATACAGAAAAGCTTAGAACATTTCAAGTCTAATAGATTACAAAGAGAGTTCAATACAGATAAATGTAGAATAATGAGTTTTATGAGTCTTTATCACATATTGTAAATGTGTGTGGGTTATGAAATATGAGGAATAAAAAAGTAAGAGCTGAAAGATAAGTATGAACATTATTTATGGATAATGAGGAGCAAAATGAATGAGCAGAGGAAAAGGAAGACAATGTATGGAATAATGAAGACTTTGATGAGTTGTTATCATGCAAATCTGTGTGCTCCATAAAATAAGAGGAGTAGAGTCAAAAGACAAGTCTGTGCGGATTGAAAAACAGAATGAACAAACAAACAGGAATGCAAGAATAATGCACAGAATAATGATGACTCTTATGAGACTTTCTCTCTCAAGTTAACACGCTTAGTAAACAAAAGGATTGAAAAGGGAAAAGACAAGTCTATAGATGCCATAAAATATGAGAAAACAATAGAAACTAGTGGTTGCTGTTCTAACAAAACCAAAATAATTGAGACTGGCGTAGTCTGGTTAAATACACAGAAGGCCTGATTGTGATCTTTTATACCAGTGTAACAATTGACTTTAATGGAGCTACTCATGACTTTTGCCAGTGTGTGATCACAATCAGGCCCAGATTAATATATAAAACAAAAGAAGGGTGAAGTAAAATTCTGTTATGTATATTGAAAGAAAAATCAATTAATGGCAGAACATCTCTCTCTAACTGCGCATATTGCAACAACTTTCAAATCACTCTGACAAAGTAGAATCCATTTTAGCTACTGTGGTGCGACACCATGAAAGGGTTAATTTGTAAAGCCACAGTCTCTCAGGTAACAACTTTATGCCCTCAGGGTGTTGTCATCCCTGTGACCTCCTGCAGTGTGGGAGACTTCACATTCAAATCTCTTCTCCACATGAGGCAGAAGGGGAAATTGAACCAGGGTCCATAGCACCCTCAAAGAGTACCCTAACTACTTTGCTTTTCTCAAAATACCTGAAATCAAAAGAAAAAATGTCGGATCAAAATGCAATATTTAGTTACAATCCAACTCAGAAAATCTTGATTCGCTAAAATAATCAAAAAATTCTGCTTTCAGTTTGACCCAAAACCCTTTATTTTATTTTTTTTTGGCCAGCAAAAAATCCATTATTTGCCCAGCTCTACTCTACTCTATCAGGAATCTAAAACAGTACGTGTGGGGTTTAAAAGAGTGTATATTATGCTGACCTCTGACCCTCACTCCTACCCCAAAAAATGATTCTGTGAAAGTGCCTTTCTGTGGTTCAATATCAGCTGTGTCTTCATATTAGTCCAGTTTACAGATAAATGTATTTTTTTCCATGAACTGCCTGTTCTGTACTGGAATCTGAGAGTCACGTTATATTCTTTCTTTTTACCAACATCACTAGTAGTAAACTTGCTGCAGGCCAGTAATAATAGCTGCATACTATCAGCTAATTGTGCGCAACTCCATGCAGTGGCTAGTCAGGTTGATGCTGAAAAGTTACATATTCTAATGATATACTAGGAATTCATGGGAAAGTATAAAAAAAACAAGGAGTACTTGTGGCACCTTAGAGACTAACATATTTATTTGGGCATACGCTTTCGTGGGCTAAAACCCACTTCATCGGATGCATGCAGTGGAAAATACATTAGGAAGATATGCCACAAGTGCTCCTCGGTTTTTTTGTTGATATAGACTAACAAGGCTACCGCTCTGAAACCTGGCATTATGGGGAAGTATGTAAATTTGTTCTGTACAGCAGTGCTATTTCAAATATCTGGATAGTCATGCTGTGGGTCTATCCACATTTCTATTATAAATCCATAGTCACCACTTCTTAGCTGTTCAGTCTTTAACCTGCACTGAAGTGTTGCACAGTGTATGAAGTATGAACACTTTTTCATGTCCTCCACACCTGTTTTTTTTTTTTCATGTTAAATTCTACTTTTCTTATTGCAGACGTGCCTGTGTAATTCGAGGCCAGGTGGTAGCATTCGATGGAACAGCGTTGGTAGGAGTGAATGTCAGTTTCCTACACCACAGTGATTATGGATACACCATCAGCCGACAGGATGGAAGGTGGGACATTTTCATCCCTGGCCTCTCATTAGTTGAGATTGTTAGTCTAAGGACCACATGCCACCTTGCATCCATGCACAAAATTTCCACTGACATCACTTTTTACTTTGTAGATTGAGGGCAGTATCTGGTCCTCCGTTCAGGCAGCATATGTGATTAGAGTTTTCTGTGGTAGGGTGACCAGTTGAAGGAAAGAAAGCATGAAGACAGTGAAAACCCATGAGCCCTAAATAATAACAAAAATATTGTGGAGACCTTCAAACACATAGGACAATAAGAATGGCCATACAAGTCGGACCAGTGATCCATCTGGCCCAATATCCTGTCTCTGATAGTGGCCAATGCAACATGCTTCAGAGGGAATGAACAGAACAGGGCAATTTGAGTGATCTGTCTCCATTCATCCAATCCCAACTTCTGGCAGTGAGAGGTTAGGTGAACCTGGAGCATGGGGTTCCATCGCTGACCATCTTGTCTAATAGCCATTGAGAGACCTGTTCTCCAGGAATTTAGCTAATTCTTGTTTGAACCCAGTTCTACTTTTGGCCTTCACAGCATCCCATGGCAGTGAGTTCCCCAGGTTGACTTCATTGCGTGAAAAAGTACTTCCTCATGTTTGTTTTAAACCTGTTGACTGTTAATTTAATCAGATGACCCCTGGTTCTTGTGTTGTATGAAGAGATAAATAACACTTCTCTTCTCACTTTCTCCATACTATTCACAGTTTTATAGAACTCTATCATATCTCCCCTTAGTCATCTCTTTTCTAAGATGAACAGTCCCAGTCTTTTTAATCTGTCCTCATATGGAAACTATTCCATACTCCAATCATTTTTGTGGCCCTTCTCTGCATCTTTACTGAGATGGGGCGAATAGTACTTCACATGGTATCAAAGTGTGGGCAGACCATGGATTTATATACTGGCATTATTATATTTCTATCTTATTACTTATCCCTTTCCTAGTGGTTCCTAACATTAGTTTTTTTGACTGTTGCTGCACACTGGGCAGAGGTTTTCAGCTAACTCTCCCTAGTGACTCCAAGGTATCCTTCTTGAGTGGTAACAGCTAATTTAGCCCCCATCGTTTTGTATGTATAGTTGAGATTATTTTTCCAGTGTGCATTATTTTGCATTCATCAGCGTTGAATTTCATCTGCCATTTTGTCACCCACCCTCCAAATGTAGTGAGATTTCTTTGTAACTCTGCAGTCAGCTTTGGACTTAACTATCTTGAGTAATTTTGTATCGTACGCAAATTTTGCCACCTAACTGTTCACCCCCTTTTCTTGATTAGATCCGGAATGCATGGGAACAGAATGTGACAGTATTACTGTTAGATTGCAGTACTTCTGTATTTTGAAGCTGTGCATATTATCAAGCTCCTTGATATCTCTGACCTGGGGTTTTGCATAGTTGAAATTACACAGGATCCCCCTAGTTTCCCCTCCTTCACTCCTATCTTACGGTGAGGAGGTCAGAAAATGGCTTCTTCTGAAGCCGTAAAGATCACTCCTTTAGCTGACTGATGGTAGCAGAGCAACACAAGTATAAAATGTGGATCTTCCCCAAGGCTAGAGAATGGCAAAACAGCTACTCTGCAGCCATTATTGCAACATTATGGCTCCAACAGTATCCGCTTGTCCCTGTGCCCCACTTGTGCAGGTCAAACTCCTCCTGTCCGCCTCATGTCTTCCACATGGCATACAGAGAACCCCTGGCAGAATGAGCTGAGTTCAGTATTACACAAGAGATATGTTCCCTGTAACCTGCCCTAAGGACAAGGCCAGTTCCATTGCATTTAGGGACCTCCACTTGCAGGTGTGGAGCCATGATTTCCCCCAGAATTTTTGGCTAATGCAGGAGTTTGACTGTTTGAAGACTTTATGGTCATTGACCACATTATAAAACTTATCTTCTAAAAGGTAAGTTTCCAAGATTTGTATGTAGCATAGCTTATTTACAATAGTGAAGAGAGTAATTTTATTTACCTTATTTTCTTGATTTTAAAATTGCAGTGTTGTAAGTTACTAATTATAATTTTTTATCTACACTACTCCTGACAGAGTTGTTGCATTAAAATATGTTACTTATATTTTACTCTGAGAGTAATCTGTGTCATTTGGGATATGTGATGAGATATGCATAATTAAGTCTGACTTCTTATCACTGTTTGTTACCATCAAAGGCCTCCATAATATATGCATTCAATAATACAGTGAGTGAAATATCTATTTACATTACCTTATATTACCTGGCTGTAGATGTCAGAATCTTGGAAAACTGAGACACTATGTACCTTGCTTTCTGTCTCACACTATCTTCGGGTGCAAATCTGCACAGGGTTATTCACAGTTGCTCCTTGAGTATATCCTGTAGTGGTCTGCCATTGTACCACATCCAGGAGCTGATTCAGTTCTCACTAAAATTAATGGGAAGCTTTCCCAAAATGTCCACACATTGAATAGTAGGGCTGCAATCCCATATGTTTCTTGAGCATACTCCACCTCTTCATCTTACTACTCGCAAAACAGGAAAAAAGAGTATGTTGGAGAATGAGGTGATTGTGAGGCCCCAAGTCAGCTACTTCACGTGCTGGGTACACACACAATCTGAGTAGCAGTCATTGTGTGGTTCAGGAGTTTCTTCACATACAGGCCAGGAGTAATTCTACACAGTTGTTAAATGTGAGTGTTTTTAGTAGGTAAACACTGGAGGAAGAGTGAACAAATTGTAGTGAAGTATCTCACCTTACATGTGATGAATTCTTGGAGTAGGGATATAGAGCGAAAGCACCACCTGGCCTCACAATTGGAATTAGAAAGATAATATTGGAGTTGTTTCACATAGCAAATTAATAGTTAGAGTGGGGTTCCATATGGAATTTTTGGTAGTCATTTGCTGCAAGCTGTGTTAATGTTGTAAAGGAAACTATAAGACAATGTGTTTTGTTTTGTCTCTTCAGTTTTGACCTTGTGGCTATTGGAGGTATCTCTGTCACCCTGGTCTTTGACAGATCTCCTTTCATTTCTGAGAAAAGGACACTTTGGTTGCCTTGGAATAGGTTTATTGTAGTAGAAAAAGTTATCATGAAAAGAACAGAGTTGGACCCACCATCTTGTGACTTCACTAGCTTTATCAGCCCAAATCCAATTGTACTCCCTTCACCTCTGACAACATTTGGAGGATCCTGTCCAGAGAGGGGAACAGTCATTCCAGAGCTTCAGGTAAAAGAGAGATTTTCAAATTAACAGAATGTGTTATTGTAGAAAAATATGCTATTTGAAGACAGTAAGAATTTTTTTCTGATCTCTATTTATACCCATTGTTAATGAAACCTACATTGTTATTTGATAATATTAAGTATACATTTCTAGCATAAAACCATTTTTATTACAAAATGTAAATTATGTTGATTTTAATTACCATCTACTACATTTTCAAAATGATCTGAACCTGGCCATTAAATATACAGTCACAATTTTTCACATCCACATATTGGTATGCAAAGGTTTTAGTCCAAGCAATAGCTTATGCAAAAAATAAAATTTGGGTGCACAAATAACATAGTAAATTAGATTCCTAATCTGCCTGCATAAACATGATTGCACATGCAAATCAGAGATTTTACATATAAAACTGTTAGATATGAAATGCTTCAGGTGCAGTTTTAGTAGTGGAAGTAGTAATACTTAACATTTAACACATGCGGTGATATTCCAGTCAGGTTGAAGTCAATGGGAGTTTTGCCGTTGATTTCAGTGGAGCCAGGATTTCAACCTACTATTTAGAAAGCTTCATACAGGTTTGGAAAAATCTAGATTCCACTGAAGTGAATGATCTTTTTATAAGTTTAGTGGTTACATGTTCGGACCCAGAAGTTCAGAGGCACAAGTTAGGGTTAGTATTTGATGGACATCAGTAAATGCCTGACTGTCTTCCCATCATTCCTGGAAGTCCTGAAAGTGCTGCTGTAAAAAAGGACACTGGAATACCCTGATTGCTTCCTGCTGTGATGATGTTCCCTTCCCAGGGATGTACTTCTGGGAATGACATCAAAGCAAGGTTATTCAGTGCTATAGATATTTTGGAGGTTATCTGTGGGTATAAATATTTTCCATCCAACCTTTTCTGTATTAAAAAATTGCATTGCTCCCTAAAAAGGGCCTCATTAATTTCTTTATTAGATAGAAAACCCTTCTAGTTGAATTCTGTCACTTTCGCCTGTAAGTAATGATAAAACATCATACTATCTCAGCCTTCTAGTGGCTGTGCTGTGGCTGTATAGTTACATTCCTGTCTCCACTGAATAGAATGGGATAAACTAATGGGCACAGGTTAAAAAGAGCTGATACAAGGTAGTAAAAGAACTATGTCACACCCTTCCACATAAGAGATTCCAGTATTTTTTTTACTAGCCAAGTATCGGAATTGCTATATACAGTTATCACATGTCAGGGTGCAGCCCAAATCAGCGAGAAGTTGTGTCGTCACTTGTCCTCTAACCCTGAGTGCCTTAAAATGCTCTACTGCTGCAGCTTCCTGTCTGGACGCTCCCAGCCAGCATACAAGCATGCTCTGGGTATCTATATGATAAGCAGCCCTGGTTCAGCAACTCTGACTCCAGCAGCCTGTTTGTTACATCATAGCCATAGTCCTGAATTTCCCCAAAACCATCTGCCTTGAAATGCCCAGCCCTCTACTGGAACATTTAGGGAAGTAATATGGTCTCTTGCTCTTTAAAGAGGCAAAAACACAGCAGTGTGTTGCTTTAACTGGAGTTGACAATCCCTTCAATTCAGACACAGTACTGGGATGGTTTAGATTAAAAGTAAAACAAGTTTATTAACAAAAAGAGAGGTCAAATGTAAAGGGTAAAGTCAGAAATAGTTATGTGCAAATAAAAGTGAAAAACACTTGATAGGGACTAAAACTTAGCAAAACCACAATCTTGGTCCAAGATAAGGTTCTTAACACTCCTTCTACTAGCAAAATAACTGACCACACTCTTGGTCAGCATCTTCCACAAAATCCAAACTTCTTGGTTTCTTTGTAATCTTAGGTACAGGATCACTTGGGGTTCTTTGCCCCTCTCTTCTATAGTCCAGAGAACTTTTGAAATATATTCTTCTCAAAGTCCAGTGCCCCAGCTGTGAGGAAAGATGCCATTGAGTCTGATGGAGAAGGTTCCATGCTGGTTTTTTCCTCGCTGGTGCTTTCTACAATTCAAGTTAATCTATCCCTGCAGTCTCTGATATGCCAATGAATGGCCACTTGACTGTGATCGCCAGTTGTCTGTGATTGCATTTTCTGGAGGGAGGCATCAGCCTTTCCTTTGTCTGGAAAAACCTGTTTACCCACTCTCCAGATTTGTCTAGTTTAAATACATTTTAGTCCCATATTTCCTTCCAATTTCTGTAGTCTTTTGGGTGTTTGCCATACATATACCACACAAGAATATTAATGATCAGTGTGTTGTTGGTTTTCCAGTGATAGCTTACACAATACCTATTAGATAGAGATTCTGACAAAAGTGGCACTGGGATGCTGTTAGGGTCACAACAGTATATTCACTGAGCAACTGCTCCTAATCCCCTGGTTTGGGATAGAAGAGAGCGAAATACTAAAATGTACTTTATATGAATATCTATTACTAGTCCCCTGTTTTAGAGGAAGGAAAGTTTAGAACCAACTGATATTAGATGCATGACAGAGGAGGCAGCTGGGATGTCAGCAGGAAGGACAGGGAATAATCAAGGGATCAGCAATTCCCTGCCAACAGCACATTTCATATGTTGAAACGACAAGTGCTGGCAGACCTCCAATGGTACTGCAGTATTGTGTTGTTATACACAGCGGAGACAGTGTTGTTATAGCTATACGGTAATAGAAGGTGTTTGAAACTGAAACGATTTGTTATTAAGGAAACAAAAAGTGAGCTGGAATAACCAGGAAAAATAAACAAAGCACCATTTGTATTTTTCCAGATTGTGTTGATTTAACATTGTGGCAGACTGGCTCATTAGTAATGATATGAGACATGCTAAAATCACAGCCTGCAGCATTTAAATTTACAAAACAGGATCAAATTGTGAGTGGGCCTTGCATGAGTGTAGCAGAGAGTGTGCAAGGAGTTTTCCTCATTCCCTTGCACACCCTGCACCAAGGACTGCCACAACAGCATCGCCTCCATTCAAGGAAACACAAGGGCTAATCCCTCCTAGTAGCCTCCAGCGCCCACATATCTCAAAAGGTCAAAGCCACAACACCTTCCGCCTCCTACCAGCCTGTAGTCTTTGCTGTCCCCCTGCACACTAAGTAGCTCTGGAAAGGATTGTGATGCTCAGGAAGGCATGGCTCCTTCCTGAGGTCCCTCTAAGATGGAGCAGCCAACCCAGGGTAGTGCCTTAAACACACAATATGGCCCAAGGTGAGTTTAAAATATGTATTTATTTAATTATTGTTAGGTCCAAAAATTAATTAACCAAATGAGATGTCCTCTCCAAAGTCAACCTGCAACTCTAGGACAACTGAGGTTAGTGGATTTAGACGAGATTAGTACTCAAGAGAATAATTGTTATCACAAATTTGACCAAAAACTTAAGGCAAAAGTAATATTTTGTGCAAACGTTAGAGACAAAGAAGAGTTAGAAAAGAGATGGGGCCTCCTTAACAAAGTATAGACAAATTACCTGTTTTCCACCTGTGTGATCTTTCAGACACTGTGCAGCTTTGGATGATGCTGAAGATCTTGCATTATTCCTGACCAAAATATGCCGGGCAGAGGCAGGGCAGGGGTCAAGGAAGTCAATTTTCAGTGGTGCCTAGGTTTCTTAGAAAACATCATGATTTGGAATACAAAACTTTGCCCTTTTCCTTGGCATGAATATCATTAATAACAGTGTGTACAACTGTTGGGTTCTTCTAGGTGGTCCAGGAGGAAATCCCAATTCCTTCTAGCTTTGTGAAGCTCAGTTACCTCAGCAGTCGAACCCCTGGATATAAAACCTTGCTCCGCATTATTTTGACACATGCAGCCATCCCTCCTGGAATGATGAAAGTGCATCTTACAGTTGCTGTTGAAGGGCGGCTAGTTCAGAAATGGTTTCCTGCTGCTGCAAACCTGGTCTACGCGTTTGCCTGGAACAAGACAGACATTTATGGACAGAAGGTGTCTGGTCTGGCAGAGGCAACAGGTATGTTGAGTTACTTCAGTGTAATTAGTAGTAGTAATACATTTGAAGGAAAAATACTGTTTACACTTCTGCTGATATATAGTGTATCTAAATTAATTGCAGCTTTAGCCAATTGGAATGTGATTATCTAGGAAGCATTTTTCTAATTCCTCGCGTTTCTCTTTTTAAAGCCACATTTCTGGGGGGTTTTTGGGGCATCTCTAGTTCAAAAGTCTCTTTCTCCTGTCTCATAATGGTTACATACTAGTGGGTACCTATATAGCTATCCCTGTGTTTGTAATGTACATTCTCACTGTGACCTTCAGTGTGTCATTGCCTCCGTCATTTTTTTTTGGCAGTGACTTTTAAAATGTCATTTCCAGTTAGAATTTACTAAATGCTAACTTTTAGGTATCTTTGCTTATTATATTTGATGTCTGAAGCTGTTAACTTCTTGACTTGTTATTTCAAAAGGTGTACATAGAAATCATCCATACTTTTTGGGGTCCTTTTATTTTAGTTTTTTAGATTTTAAAGTTATCCAAGTAGTGGTCCCTGATTTATGACAGAATGCTTCTATGTGAAAATACTATAACTGAAGTAAAATGCATTTAATTTATCCAAAGTATTTTCACATGAATTTTGCTATTTGATCTTGAATGTTTTTTATTATTTTTAATCAAGGATGGTGTATTGTGTTTAATGACCTGCTATTGCAAACACTTCCTATCAGTGTATTTACTATTCCGGTAGTGCTTACTATTGTGAGTAGTCCAATTTAATTCAGTGGGATTTCAGTAGGTTTTGAAGTCTGTGGAGCTACTCACAATGATAAGTGTTTGCAGGATCAGACTCTAAAATATTAAAATAATTAGGGGCCACATTCTGCCACTTACAGTGAGTAGTATCTTGCTCCATAAGTAGTCTCATTGACATCTGCAAAGGATAATACTATGACTATCCGCTCTTTCAAATGTGTGTTCAAAAGTGGACAAATGCTATCTTAGGGGAACATTATTCACACTGTACAGCCGATATAGAGATCTACCATAGAGTAAAGTCTTATTCAGTGTGAGTAGGAGTGGCAGAATCTCTCCCTAACTGCTTATACCATATAGATTCCTATATCAACTTGTATAACAAAGAATGGAATTAAATGAGTTGAGATTTCTCTTCTGAGTTATAACCTATTTGTTCATTTTTCCATATGTACATATAATATAATAGACAGCAACAATATTATGGAATTTTGTTGTTATAAAATGTAGGATGTCTGAAAATGACATGAAATAGCAGTAAATATGTTAATACTAATAAATATAGTACAGAACAGTTAAATATGCTAATTCCCTTCCAGATTATTTGAAATCCAGTAATCATGAAGTCCACCCTTGTCCAACATATTTCTAGACTTTAAACCAAATAACTATGTTAGAGATGTCAGAAAAAGGTACATTGAGTTGCTAAATCCTAGCAAATCATTTATCAAGGGAAACAAGAATAAAACCGGTCCATGAAGCACTATAAAATAATGCCTATTTATTTATTTATTTATTTGCGATTCAAAGCCTGATTTCATTTAAAGTTTATTTTAATTATGCTTCTTGCAAAACAGAAGCAAGAATCTTTATATGTAAGTGCATTGTTAACTTGGTTTGTAAGATTCTGATAAAGCCTTATTTAATTTGACAGATCGAAGTAGTCTGGGACCCTCTTCTGCATTCATTATGTGAATTTTGTCAAAATAATTCCCTGTGTTGGTGTATTACCAATATTTAATAATACATTCTGCTCAGACTTCATTTTAATTACATTAAATTACAGCAGATTGAAGTCCTATAAGCTCAGGAATATAACCATCTGTGTTTAATATTATAAACCCTATAAACACTTTCATTTTTCTTCAGGATTATTGGCAACAATTACATAATGATTTACTATAGTAGTCTATCCAGAAAAAGTGGTCTCTTAGAAAAAAACAGACTTTCTGAAGGTACTCATATGCATGGAAGGACCTGGAGTTTTTTGGTGGGGGTTTTAGAGAAATATTTGGTGGCATTTCCCTACTCTCCAAGTCTTGCACATTGAAGAAAGTTCCTGATCTTACATCTGCAGCAGAAATTATAACAACAGAGTTTCTTCTTAAAATCGAAGGGTTAGAAAAAACATATAATAGTACTCCTCTCTCTGGAAAAACTGGTTCTAAAAGATTTTTTAACAATGGAAATAAAACAGAGTTAAAGCATGTGGCTCATTCTTAGATATATAAAGTTAGCGTATAAAAGGGGGTATCCAAATGCTACTAGCCAGAAGGGCCAAAGAGAAGAAGACAATGAAGTTGTGACTGAGCAGATAATGAGCTTTAGGAACATTTGGCAATCCAGAATTTCAGATGTGGGCAGAGAATAGTAGTAGAAGTATTACATTGTCACCCATGATCCTAGCATGTGCTCCATTATAGACATCCAGGAGCAGATCTTCAGCTGGTATAAACTGCCATAGCTCCATTAAAGTGAGTTAAACTCCCACTGAGTTCAATGGAACTATAGCAGTTTACACCAGTTGAGAATCTGCCCCAGAGGGTGTCTGCAACTCTGGACTATTCCTTAGCGTTGTGGACAGTATGTATGCCTGACCTGGGCTGAACTTGTGAAGTGTGTGACTGAAGAAAAGACCCTATAATTTAGGTGATAAATTGTCAGCAAAGTTGCTTCATACTAAAATCTTCTCTTTTCTCTTCCTTCTTACATTAACACCTAGAAAAGCACTTGTTCTGATATTGACACTTGATGAATAATCCCAGTAACAGAATGGCAGAGGCAGTTTGGGGAGAAATAATCAGTGCTGTGGCCAAATCTGTAGATTCAGAATGAGCAGTAGTATAACAGCAGTGTTGTTTTAGCTGCTGGGGCCTCTTTAAATGGCAAAGGATGGACAAGGCAGCTGCTGGGTCCATAGCGTAATGAGCTGATGCCTGTAAAGCTTTGAACATGCAGTGACGTTAACAGGAGGCAAGGGAATATGAATTCAGGAGTCAGAAAGTTTAGTAGCAAAAGCAGAGGCTTCTTTTTGATAAACTGATGAGAAGCTCCAGAGAGTAGTGGGAAAAGTCTGTTATGTTCCGATAAAACGTTTTCCTTACAAACAAGCCAACATATCACTTGCTACAATTATGACACAAGACCTCAGGTTTGAAGTGGAGCACCTAAGGTTCACTGGAGTTCTAGAAAGAGGGGGTAATTGGTGACAAATCACTGCCAACATTCTTACATGTATCAAAGGAAAAAGATGAGTCAAGTGGAATTGAATCTCCACCCTCCCTCCTTGAACAAAACAGGACTCTTTTAATTTAGCAATAGTTCATTTAGTTAAGGGAGATGCTATTGAGCAAGTTGGACAAATTTCACTGGGGAAAAAAAGATACACACATGCAAAAGCCAGTACATAATTGATACTATAGGGATAGACTTAGAAGAAACTTTACTTTGAAACTAAGGTAACCATGACTATCAAAGGAATTGATAATCTCTCAGACTTTTTTTGTAGCCTCAAACAATAAAAATCAAAATCAAATGCAGGAGCCAGCATAGGAACCTCATTACTGACAGGTAGATATAAAAACTGGTATGGAAAAAATATATAATACATGAAAGAAAAACAGTCTAACATCTCATCATTTCTTTGCAGTGTCAGTAGGATATGAATACGAAACCTGCCATGATTTTATTCTGTGGGAGAAAAGGACAGCTATCCTGCAGGCTTTTGAGATGGATGCTTCGAATCTGGGGGGTTGGTCCATAAACAAACACCATATATTGAATCCACAGAGTGGTAAGTCCTTCAGTTATCAATCAGATATGTTGGACAGGAATATATTTTCAAGATGGTGATGAAGAATTTAGATGTTTAATTTTTCATTAAACATTTCATTAATGTTTTATTCTTGGAGTGTGCAACTTTCTTTTTTGGGAACTGCACATTTATCCACCCGCTGAAAATATTTTTGTGTGTGTCTTAGCTATCAGGCATAAATAAAAATCATGTAAATGTATTTTTTTCATTAGGCTGGATAAGAGAATACTAATATAGGATATAGAACTTTATACCTCTAGGTTGTTGTTTTGAATCCAATCTAAGATAGTAGGGATTGAATGTTGCTCCTGTTTGCTGGTCTGTGTGAAAAGAATTGATGGTGTGTTGTCTTCTCAGTGGACAAGTATCTATGCCACAAACTCACCGCTATAGCTGGCTTTAATTAGCATAATTATTGGCAGTCTCACCAGTGGAACTAAGGATCAAATATGCATAGAAATTGAGCTAAAAACTGGTCTTCTGGAAGTGGTGCTTCCATTCGGTATAGACTCATCTGGCCAGGACAGTGTGCAAGCTTGAACTGCTGCTCACTCGGTATCCAAGCTGTGGATTAATAAAATACTTTACTCTCCCGATCAGCAGTCTAGCACCTTTCACAAGCGCGCACACGCACACACACACACACAAAAGCAAAGAATCTCCTCATTTATTTTGCCCTCCTGATTTATTCCCTCAGACAGTGAGACTTTAATCTGTTTTCTCATACCTTTTATTTTATGGTTTCCACCCAATCAGCTATAATTAGGAACTATTCTTAGTGGATTTAAATTATCAAATTAATACAGTTACAGTGAGTTACAGTATTGAGAATGAATATGAATTTGCAAATAAATGGACATGTTACATTCCTTGGGAGAGAAAAACCTAGGATCACTGTCTCAGCTGGTGCAAATCAGCTTAGCACTAGCTTCAGTAGAGCTCTGCCAATTTTCCAGCTAAGAATCTGTCCACTAAAATCTGTTTCCAACTGCAAATAACTGTAACCCAGATTTATGCACAGATGTAAAGCTGTCAGGATTTCATAAATTCTGATGTCAAATGTACAACTGTAGTGTAAATATTCCAAATGAAAAAGGTCAGGTTTAGTTTGTAAATTATCAAGGTTTTGATTTGAAATAGTTTGACATTTTAAGTAGTGGTTCTTTCATACCCACCTTACTGGTTTGTATAGATTGACTTTTTTTAAATGCCAGGTGTTGACATTTAACACAAAGAGAAATCTGACCTCAGTCAGTCCAGCCCCCCAGCTGTGAGCCCCATAGTCCACATCCTAGTGCCAGTTTGCCACTTAAAAAGTTTAGTTTCAAAACTGAGTTCTTGGGAATACTTTCTTTTATAGCTCCAGTTTATATGAATGTCTGACCTTAGCATTTACTGTAATGCCGCCCCTTCTAATTCATCACACAGACACTAAAATATTTATGAGACATTATACAATACACAATTATGAGTAGTAAACATTTGAGGTTAAATTGTGGCTTTTCAGCCACTTCCTAGAGCACAGGGCACATAAGGATGAACTGTCCATTGGTCGCTCCCACAGATACTGTTCATGAGACACAGTTTCTGCAAATGCTGGGCTGCGTAGTCCCAACAAGCCTTTTACGTCCTTTGAAAGGATGCAGCCTGTGCTAACCTCTTCTGCCTGTTAGCACTAACCTCAAGCAATCCTTGTGCTTTGTGACTGCAAGAATTCTGGGTGACTAACCCTTGTACCTAGATTTTAAGTGGGGATGGGAAGCTGCTTCTGCCTTCCCTCCCACCTTACACATCTGCACAGAGCTAGGCAAGATCGAGACTTAAACTAGAGGCAATTGTTCTCACCTTTGTCCTTTCTTTACAAAGGCACTGATCCAGGAATGTATGTAAGCACATGTTTAACTTTAAGCACAACTAGTGCCAGTGAAGTCAATGGGCCTACTTATATGTGTAAAGTTAGGGCATAGGCTTAAGTACATACCTGAATCAGGGCATAAGGTCTGATCCAAAGCCTACTGAAATCACAGGAAAGACTTCAGTGCAGTTGATCTTGATCATTCCCATAAAGCTCCTGCATGTGAACTGTCAGAGAAACTGCTTTAGGGTCATACTAGTCAAATATGGGGAATTAATTATTAAATCGTAGAATTCATATGCCTACCAAAGTAAAATATAGTCCCACAAATAGATGACAAACTAGATATTTAAGTTCATTAGCAAAAAGCTCCAAAATAAATAATATATCACTTGATCTCAGCCAAAAGGTCAAGAAAAGGTCTTTGGTTTCAGCCATGCAAAACACAGATTTTAAACAAGGGTAAAGTTGTGATTCAAACCTAAAACAGTCACTGTAAAATTCAAGCTTATGCTCCATGTCAGTGTGAGAGAAATGAAAGGCATAAGTGTGGAGTAGCCTTCTCAGGAATTAATTTATTGAGATCTTTTTGTATTTAATTAAAATAAAGCATTCACTCTGCAGGGATGTAAGTGTGAACCTTTCACGGGTATGGAATTTACTTTCTCTTTTTGAAATGCTGTCACAATCCAGTTAATCCAAACTACAGGAATAGCATTGGGAACACAATTAAAATGTAAAAAGTTATGGTACTTTACTGCAAATAGTCCTTATGTAACTTTCATTTCACCTTAACATTAAAAACACTTGATTTGATCAGCTATACACATATATTTCAGTTGATTAGAGCTGCTGTTGACTGAATAATATTGTATGCATATTAGAAGTCTGAGTTGTTGATTCTTCAGTTTGATGTTTTTGTCATGATTGCAAGTAGCAGAAATAACTAAAAAAATTGTCTAACTTTTTTTTTTTGCTTATCACTGACAGAAAAATAGCATGAATTTAATATGACCTGAACCTATTAGCAATAGTGGGGCTTTTTGTTGTTGAATGGAGTTTGCTGAGGCAATCTGATGAGGCATCCACTAGCCATTCTAGCCATCCCTTCTTTTCAGCTAGTGCCACACACCTTTTGGGCTTTCGTGGCCCTGGGTAGGCCCACTGATGGAGAGGAATTTGCAGTCCTGCCACTACAGCCTTCTCCCCCAGCAGACTTTCTGCCATTAGAACCCTTCTACGGGGTCTTAAGAGCTGCAACAGTTAGCTTGAGTTACTGTATTTGAGTTAATCCACTCAAGCTAGCCTAACTCAAGGGCCTAGCTTGAATGAAAGTGTATGTCTATACTGTGATAAAAAACCCACGTCATCAAGTCTCAGAGCCCAGGTCAGCTGACTCCAGCTCATGGGGCTCAGGCTGTGGGGCTAAAAATAGCAGTGTAGCTGTTCAGGCTTGGGATGAAGCCCAGGCTCTAAGACCTTCCACTGTCGTGGTCCCAGAGCCCAGGCTCCAGCCTGAGCCCGAATATCGACACTGCTACTTTATAGCCCTGCAGACTAAGCCCCATAAGCGTGACTCAGCTGACACAGGCCAGCCGCTGGTCTTTTATTGCAAAGTATATCTTCCCAAAGCGACCATGTTGTGAAACAACTCTCAAGTTACACAGCATGATTGGATGAGCAGTTGATGAGTTGCTTTAAAGGGAGCTGCTGCATCCCCACTACTTTACCAGCTCTAGCATCAGCAGCACTGGAGGTTCAAACCACTTCCAACCCCACTCCTGAAGGGCTAGCTAGCTTGAACTTAAAGTGCCACTTAACTCAAGTTAAAGATTTGTGTGTGTGGACAGGAGTTGGGTGAGGGACAAAACTCAAGGTGTACCTCAAGCTAACACTATGATGCATACCCCATGATGCAGTGAATCCCCCATATGTGTTACTTAGTGAGATTCAGAATATGGATATTTACAAGCACAAGTTTAAATTCCATAACAGAAAAACAGTGAAAATATATACCTTTATGCAGAAATACATTTCATGAATCTGTTCCCAGCTCTAAATCTTATTGATACAAACATTGCTTTAGGCAAACCATAAGACATACAAGGCATCTTACTATTCTAGGAAGTAAGGGCCTCTTTTCTTTCTGTAAAGATATTTCATGATTGATTGTGGCATCCTTGAAGTGAAAAGCCTGTCCATCACTCCCAGTTGTCTCCCCACATTCTCCCCTGGAAACCCTGACTTTTTAAACACATACTCTTTTTGAGCCAATAAGTGTGTTGTATTAACATAGATAACTGATCATATTTTCCTCTCAGTTACACTAAGGCCATGTTTATTGTCCCCTAGTTTTCTTTTTCTGATTCAGAAAACAAGATTTGATCATTCTGGATTCCTGATGATTCTATTCTGAAATGTTTTTCATCAAAGTTTTTTGCCATTTTTTCCAACATGCAGAATCTTCAGACTATTTGTCATAATCAGTTAACAAATACACATGTACATGCTAGCTCCTGAAGGCATAAAGTCCTTTTGAAATACCCAGACAACTCACAAATGCAAATGAATACCCCAATAACCAATATTTTTCAGTGTATCCTTTGAAGTGGATTTTTCTTCAGATGGGAGAGTGTGTTGAATGAGTTTTTGTCCCTTTTAAAGGGACTTTATACTTTGAAGTTACAGATACAGTAACTCTGGCTCTGGTCTAGCAAAGCACTGATTGAAGCCAGAAAGACTACTCATGTGTCTAAAGTTATGTACATGCTTAAATTGAATAAAAGCAAAACAAACTCTCCCGAGCCCTAATTATATATTGTTTGTCTGAAACATATAAAAAATTGTCTTTACATTTTTAGCCTCAAACAAAGGCCAGCATTTCCTGTGAGCTCGGTGATTTTTACTGGTGGGAGGGAGAAGACATAAATTTCCATTGATTATACTTGCATATATCCAAGCTCCTTTTATATACCAACCCTAAACTCCAAGGACAGAGATGTATTCCGACCCTTGTTGTTCATAAATAAGTTTGAAAAATGGATTCTGCTTTGATATCGGCATAAAGCACCACCCACTGGCTTCCAAGGGGAATTTTCACTTCAAACTTATTTGCAAGCCACAAAACAACTTCTAAACAAGGGGAACTGTGAGCACTAGATTTGGACCACCATCGTACTTTAAGGACAATCTAGAGTAGCCAAATGTATCCCTTATCCGCCATCCAGCACAAGCAGGTTTCCCCTGTTTATGTCTAAAGGTATGTCGACGCTGCAATTGGAAGTCTGATTGCAGCATGTGTAGAATAATCGCGCTGGCTTTAATCTAACCAGCATGAGTGCCGAGAGCCGTGAAACCATGGCAGCATGAGCTTCAGAGCGCACACTGATGTTCATACTGCCATTGCTTTAGAGACGTTGGTACTTGTGCTAGTTAGGTTTGTGTGTGTCACACCTCTAATTGCAGAGGAGATATACCCCAAAATTCCTGAATGCTTAGCACCCTTTTGGCTTCATGCATGCATAATACTCATTGCGTTTGATTCTGATCTAAATTGCACTGTATAAATAAGGAGTAACTCCACTGAAGTAAATGGAGTTGCATGGGTGTTAAACTGGTATTCTTCAATTCAGAATCAGGCCCATTGTTGTGATTCTTGGATCATTTTACATAGCAAGCAGATTCAGGTGGGCTATGGAGTGAGGTAGAAGAGATCTATCGGAAGAATAATGCATTCTTGAACTAAAATTTGATGAGAAATTGGGGTTAATAGCTGGAGCAAGGTTGAATGGTGTGGTGTCATGCATAGGCAGGTGAAACCTATTCTTGGAACAACAACAATTAAAGAAGTCTTCAACATGATCTATATTTTCAAAAGCTGAAAATAGCACAACACAAAGTTCCAGAGTAACAGCCGTGTTAGTCTGTATTCGCAAAAAGAAAAGCACCTTAGAGACTAACCAATTTATTTGAGCATAAGCTTTCGTGAGCCTATGCTCAAATAAATTGGTTTGTCTCTAAGGTGCCACAAGTCCTCCTTTTCTTTTTACAACACAAAGTGTTTATGTACATTTTTTTGTTTCAGCTTTACCCAGAAAGGGCAATATCATATACTGATACTGCAATGCCACATAGGAAGGCAAGCCATCAGTTGTGCCAATGTAGTCAGAAACTACATTCATTTGTGTTTTATTTCCTTTAATCACTCTTCTTATTTGATGGCCTACTGGGCTTTCTAATAGAAACAGGGAATTTTGGAATTGCTGTATCAAAAGAATACCTATCTTCAGTTTGAAAATTGCTATGTCTAGTAATAACATGTCATTTTGAGGGTAATTGTTAGCTGTATTGCTATATTGTTATAAAAAAATGATGTCTACCTGAGAAAATGATGTTAGTACTGGATCTGGTATTACCAACCTAATAATCGGAAAGATTTTTGAATGATATATCCTGAAATGCAGTGCTGAAATACTGACATCTTAGAAAGCTGTTTTCCTCTTTATGGCAGGGCATATTACATTCTCACTGGTAAGAAGTTCACTCACTGGAATTACTCTTCCACTTTTAACACAGTTGTGCTGCAGTCACCAACATTTTTATACATTATTATCAAGCATCTCTTATTTAAATTTGAAAGGTGATTGTATACTGCAGTTTGATGCCCTTTCTGAAAAACACAGAGCAGTCCTGCTATTAATTTCCCTTAATTAAATATTCAAAGTGTTTAAGAAATTCATCTGCTACCCAATAAAAATGTATGAATAAAATGAATATTTACATAGTAATCCCTAAGAAATCAGATAGTACTTCAATTAATAGTTGATTTGTTAGAGTGTTAACCAATCCTGACTTCTCATCATGATCCCAGTTTTTAAAATATCTCAGAGAGTGGAGATGTTTAGAATCGGGGAAGGTTCTTAGAACCTTTTAATATACTGGTTGAAAGATCTGGCCATGCTTTACTGAATGTGTTATGTGCTTTTCTCCTGTATTGTCAAATTCAAAGATAAGGTGCACAATATTTTAGCTGCTGCCTTTTTTTTCTGCCAGATCATTTTATTTCAGTTTTGGTGGGTCAAAGGTTCTTAAGACCTTATACCAACATTTTCAGACTCTGTGTATAAAATTTGACAACTAAGTGCTCCGTGGAAACATGTAACTCCAGTGTTCTGGGATCTGCCCTGGCTGCCTATTGGTCTCCAGGTGGAATGCAAGGTATTGATTATGACCTGTGAAGCCCTAATGGTCCGGGACCAGCCCGTCTGAGGGACCACCTTTCTCCCTGTGCCATACTACTACAGACGCAGTCATAAGGGTGCTTGAGCTGGATCCCCCTCCTTTAAAAAAACGTGGGGTAGCTAACAGGGTGTTCTCTGCAAGGGCTTCAGGACTCTGAAACTTCTATCTAACCCCCCCTCTCCCCCCAATCTAAAATACTTTGAATTTTTAGTGATTTTCTAGGTATGCTACACAAGACACCTCTTTGACTGGCTTTTTGGAGAAGGTTAAGGGTGTGCTATCATTTTAATAATGCTTAGATTTAATTGTATTGTCAGTGATGTATTAGGTTGCCTACAGCCTTGGATAGGCATCTTTTAGTTATTTAAACAGAAATAAGTAGAGTAAAATAAGTTATTTAAGTAAATATAAGTGGCCTGATTTTCAGAAAAGCTGAGCACCTGAAGCTCCAATTGAAGTCAATGGTGGCATCTCTGAAAACCAGGCCATTTATTCAGATGACCAAAATACAGATTTAGACACACCACTTTAGGCACCCACACTTAAAAATGTTGGCATGGTAAGAGTATATCCAGATTGTGTGTGGCTCAGAAATATTTTCTGATAATCTTAAAACTAATTTTAACAAGCTTTTGCAGGTAATGATCCTTCCATGTGGAACAGAAGGTAGAATGAATGAAAACAAAAATGGAAGCCCTACATATGTTTGCTGCATGGTGAAAGCAGAACAGGATTGAGCACAACTTAGTTTGTAATAAGTAATATCCCCTTTTTTGTCGCCTTCATTTTTCTTCTCTCATGTTTAGGGATCGTACACAAAGGAAATGGAGAAAACATGTTCATTTCCCAGCAGCCACCAGTCATCTCAACCGCCATGGGTAATGGACACCAGAGAAGTGTGTCCTGCTCCAGCTGCAATGGCCTTGCCCTCAGCAGCAAACTCTTTGCCCCAGTTGCCTTGGCTTCTGGTCCTGATGGCAGTGTGTATATTGGAGACTTCAATTTTGTCAGACGCATCTTTCCCTCAGGAAATTCCATTAGCATTTTAGAATTAAGGTAGGAAATCTTGGAGTTTATTGATTGGTGGTCAGATCTTTTAATGTGGGCTATAAGAAATATGGTGAAATGTTTTTAAGGGACCTATGGGATTGACCAAATGTGACTGTTTATTAGAAACATGACTTTCTCACTAAGCATCAAATTTTCCCGGAAAACCTTGGGGTTACCTTAAAGAGGCCACTTACAGGGGTGCAGTGGGGAGGGTTGCCTATGTTAGGGTGTTTCACATAATTAATCAAGAAAGCTACAAGTTGAATAGTCTTAAGTCTTGCCTCCCCTATTTTTTCCTATTTAGATTTTCAAAATAGAGTAAGATTTTAAAATATTTTTTCTTAAAATCAAAATAACTCCTGGTGGAATATTTGAGTTGAGGAGCAAGTATGTACATCAGATCAGAGATAGCAATAGCCACTTTGCCTGCATGTACTGTAGATGGACAGATCAAGTTCAGAAGTACCCAAATTGTTCCCCATCTCTTTTGGAAAGCACAGCAAAGTAGAGCTGGACTGAACTTGAGACAGGCACAGGCCATGGGCATTCCAAACTAGTATCTGTCAAGCCAGATGTTGCTATGCCTCCAAAAAGCTACCCTGCCACAGCTAACCCCCTATAATTGACACTTTACCCAGTTTCACTCTAAGGCACACTATAGGTCATTGGTTCTCAAAGCCGATCCGCCGCTTGTTCAGGGAAAGCCCCTGGCAAGTTTGTTTACCTGCCGCGTCCACAGGTTCGGCCGATTGCGGCTCCCACTGGCTGCGGTTCACCACTCCAGGCCAATGGGGACTGTGGGAAGGGCAGCCAGCACGTTCCTTGGCCTGCGCTGCTTCCCGCAGCCCCCATTGGCCTGCAGCGGTGAACCACAGCCAGTGGGAGCCGCGATCAGCCGAACCTGCGGACGCGGCAAGTAAACAAACGCGTCTGGCGCGCCAGGGCTTTCCCTGAACAAGCGGCGGATCGGCTTTGAGAACCACTGCTATAGGTAACACTATAAAATTGTTCTCGTCCCTAAACGTTACCATAAAGCATGTCTCTCACTCACCATTGGCACGCTGCAGCCTGCCTCACTTAGGGCTTGATCCTACAAGGTGCTGGGTGCCCTCAACTTGTGTTGAGGTCAGTGGGAGCACTCAGCACTTTTTGGGATCAAGCCCTAACTTACACCAGTACTGAAACACACAGAACTGTGTTCCATGTAATGTATAGAGGCCACACTAAACCTATATTACTCAACAAAACATGTGGTCATGTAACCAGCTAGCATGGTTAGAGTATGGTTGCACGTTAATTGCTCAAGATGAGGTTGGAGATATGTGTACTGTGGGTGGTGGAAAGGAAGCAACTGAATTTGAGAGGGAAGAATGAGTGGAATAGAGATGAGATGTTGAACAATTTAACTGCTTATGTCTTTATGGTCTACAATTTACATTGAGGGGATACACAAAGTTAACTATGTTTTTGTATGGCTATGTGAGGTAGGGAAAAGGTTATTATTATGTTGGTTTAGTTTGTTCATTGATACTGATGTTTGTTGTTTTGCTTTTCTTATGGCTCCTGGATTGATTTGTCATATTAGGAACAGAGATACAAGACATAGGTAAGTAAATCATGGTGCAGTTATACATGCATCCAACTGATTTAAGGGGTCATTCATGAACAAGCAACAAGGCATATTCCTAAACAAAGGATTTTTTTAAATATAGGCTTACAGAAACATTGTGGGGTTAACAAATATGAATGTAAATCAAATTCAGCTTTGTTTGCTTTAGAGAAGCATAGATTTGTTCACTTGACATGGATCACCTCCCCCACTAAACTGAAACAATCTGAGGTTAATCAGCAAGGCACAGTGTAAAGCTTTCTGACTGAAGAGTGACTAAGGTTATTGTAAAAGGTAACTCGGTTATTTTATTAACTTTTGTTATATTAATTTTGTATTATATCATAGATACGCTTGCCTAGGGAAATTGGAATGGGTACATTTTAGAAATGGAAAAATAAATAAAAGTCTCTAGAGGAAGACTAGAGAGGTCTGTAGTTTATTAACTTATGGCTAGCTTGTAACTGTGGACACTTCCCTGAGTAAGGGGCAGTGCATAGCTGAATTGCTCCATGAGCAGCCCTGAGGGTATGACTACACTGCAATCAGCAGTGTGATTGCAGCACATATAGAGATACCCGAGTTAGCTTTGATCTGGCTAGCTCAGATAGCAGGGAAGCCACAGCAACATGGATGGCAGCACGTGCTAGCAGCTTGAACTTTACACCAGGTACACGCTCCTCCCATCCTCTCATGGCTTCACTGCTGCTGTTGTGTGAGCTAGCTCGGTATGGCTACACGTGCTGCAGTCACATCTCTTACTGCAGTGTAGACCTGCCCTTGGTGAGTCACACTCTTCCCCCTGATTCTCCTTTGCTCTGCAGAGGAAGCAAGTTACTTCCCTCTTTCTCATGGAGCATCTCAGTCCCACTGCACCCAGTATTCTATACCAGCCAGCAAGTAGTTGAGGGGGAGAAGGGAGGGCAGACAAGGGCTCTTCCCATTCCTGCCATCCACTTGCTTGCAGCAAGGCATACTTGACAAGTAGGCCTTGCCCTCCTCACCACAGGTAGGGTCTTGGTTGAGTATTGGAGTAATGAGCACGTGTGGCCCTTACTTCCTCTGTGTGGCTAAGGGAACTGTGACAATTTCTAAGGGCCTTAGAAATGACCTAAGAAAGAATAGAAAGAACAGAGAGCAGCTGAGTATCAGGTTGATTATTCTTTCCCTATAAACAAGCTCTTCAGCCTCCTGATATATTATTTTAAAAAGCAGGTAAATAAACCATGATTGATGCATCCCACTTTGATGATTGCATGGCATAGTAAGGAAAGTACTGTAGTAGACGGAACCAAATCCAGAAAATGTATTTTAAAATGGTATGTTTTAAGGGCTGACATGACAATCATTGTTGTTAGGTTTTAGCCACAATCGTATTATTGAATATGATAGTTTGTTTGCTACCGTCCTTATCAAAGATATCATCTTTCAGGCATTTTACAACAAAAGCTTAATAGAAAGATATTAAAGTGACAATTCCTGGCTAATAGCATGCATCTCCACAGTTTGTTTTAATGATTGTTTCCATTTGTTATGTATTAAATCTGTCAAAGTCCTTCAAATTTTATGAAGTTGAAAAGAGGAAAATTGAATTTGTTCACTCTGGAATGACAATTGTCAGCAAAATGGCATTAATCGGGGTTTTAATTTTTGTTTCTCTTTCTGAACTGATTTTTCTAAATACCAGTGCATTAGAACAAAATACACTAGCTTCTTTGGATAGGCTTAAATCTTAGTTAAATTAAGTCACGAGTCAAACCATTTTAGTCCAATGGTTTTCAACCTGTGGTCTGCAGATCTCTGGAGGTCTGCAGACTATGTCTAAGGTTTCCAAAGGGATCCGCACCTCCATTTGAAATTTTTTAGGGGTCCACAAATGAAAAAAGGTTGAAAACTACTGCTTTAGTCTGATACAGCATATTGGTCTCAATACCCACGTCCCACTGAAGTGCTGTCAGGTATTAATTGTAAGTATTAATTGCCTATTTGCAAAGCTATATTATTCTGACTAGCTTAAGTGAAGTGATTTGTGGTAAATTGGAGGGCATCACTTGGAGATAATACAAGCAATGAGGTTATGGAAAGTCTGTTTACAGTCCTTACCATACACAGCTTTATTGTGGCTTTAAAAGCCACAGCCAATTTACGTTAGGAACGGGTGTGGGTGGACACTAGGCTTTCTTCCGAGGGAGGGCACAGGAATGCAGAATGCTTCCAGACTGCTAGAGAGCACAAGCAGGAGCAACCACTAACTATCCCCTTTGGGACAGCCTGAGTAAACTGCAGTTTGGAGTCAGACTACCACAGAGTGAGCTCCTGGAATTCCCCAAAGCACTGGGGAAGGTCTCATGCTACACCCTGCCTCAGGATGCTTCAAATTCATGCAGAGGGAGAGCAGGACTGTGGCCCTGCCTCCTTCTCACCCATTTTGAGGTGGGTTTGTATATCCAAGGTATGTAGGAAAGTTGTCCCTGTACTTCCCTCACAGAAGGACTGCAGCTGTAGCCCCTCCCTGCATAAGTGTGATTGTGGCCCACCCTTTCAAGGCTCATTCTTTCCTCCCCACACATCCCTCCTCCCCTCATAAGGAAAGGCAATAATCTAGCCCAACAGTTCTCAAATTTTAGCAACCCCATTTTGATTTATATTTTTTGTCGACCCCCTATACCTCCCACTCGGCCCCACCCCCACTCCACCTCTTCCCGCTTCACCCTTGCCCCTCCTCTTCCTCACCTCTTTCCACCCCCTCCCCCAAGAAATTGACACAGCTGTTCCCCAGCATGCAGGAGGCACTGGGATGGAGGGGGAGGAGTTGATCAGCAGGGCCAGCGGACCCCCCTGGAGTACCCTCGCAGACCCCAGTTTGAAAAATACTGATCTAGCCCCTTAACAGTTGCAGCATGTTCTCCTCCTGATGCCAGCCCAGAATGCTGACTGGTGCAGAGGGGAGGCAAGGCCATCACTCCCTCCACCTATGCCCAAGCTGCTGTGTTTAGTACATGTCTCCTTATAACTTGAACTCAGGAAGCAGAAGCACCAGAATTTTGGCTGCTGACAGCATAAGTATGCAAGGGGGAAAGGGCTTCCGAATTCCAGCCTCAACACTGTCCTCCCTCTCAAAAAGTAGCTAAAAAAGATGAACTTCAGATCGTTCCTTGAAGGTTAAAAGATTTGGGCGATTTGAGACCTGATGTGGGAGAGAATTCCAAACTCTAGGGCTACACACAAAAATTATCTTATAGAAACTCCCCCATTTTATTTATACCATGGGGGCCCCCTCTGTAGCAATATCACATGGGGAGAGAGGCAATTTGTCATACAGACAGGTTCCAGTTTCATCTAAGTGGTGGCAGAAGGGGAGGGGTGTGTGGGTAAAACTAGTAAGTTGGAGGCTGGGTATATTCATGTGATGGATTTTGTGTCCTGTCCTTGAGATACTTTTTTTGGGGGGTGCTCAGCTGCCTCCTTTTGATGACCACTTTATAGAGACTATTCTATTTTTTCAGATTCTTATACAGTGCTTATGTACATAGTCTCTGAGCACCTGCCCATTAAACAATGTGACTGGCATCTGTCACATGCCGTCCTTTCCTTCTTTCTTCTTTCCTCTCCTCAATGGGAAATTACATGTAGATTGGGTTTATTTTAAAAGGTGGAACAACACTGTGGGGTGCATGGCATGTACGTGGAGTGTGATTCCATGGGTTTGGGTAACTTCGATTTTTGGAAATATTTTGTTTATTTCACTTGAAAACATTTGAGTTAGAAAAGATTGATATTCTTGGGTGAAAGTTTTTTGACTCTGTGAGGTCAGGATGGTCCTATTTCTTTTCTCAGCATTCTGTAATTGGGATCTAACATGTGGTAATAAAGCTGTTTATTTTCCCTCCACTTCACCAGTTGCCAAAGATAAAGAACTAAGGGAAAGGAATAATTTGTTCTGAAATGAATCACTGTTAATTTTGCTTTATTAATTTACTTGGTACAGTTTTTAACATTGCTAATTAAAAATTGTCCCAGGTTTGGATATGATTCCAAACTTCCCATATAATCAGAAGTATTTGGTTCTGCCCCATCTCTGGTAGTAATATGTAAATTCAAACATTTTAGCATTTAAGATTTTAAGCATAGATAACATCGAGGTTTCTAATAACCAGTGTATTAAACCTAATCACATGGATAACAGAAAACATATCTAAAAGGAGAGTACATAATGACCTCTAGTACTTCGTGGTTTTTACAGGATGAATAGAGTACATATATTTAACATCTTGAATTCTACTAGCAAATTTTTCCATACTGGTATTTTATGGAAAATTTTTTGTTTGGTCAGACCGAGTCTCTTTTGAACTTTAGCTGCAAATACCAGAAATGGCCTTTCTTATAAAATTTTAATTAACTTCAGAATAATGACAAACTTTAATTCAGCAATTAATAGCATTTACTCATCCTTCTTCCCCCACCTCAACCCTTCTCTCAGCACCCCTTCCTTTCTCCATATCTCACATCCTTCTATTCAGTCTGTCAGTATCTCTCTCTCCAGGCCGCCTTCTCCTTTTCATAAAAGCTTATGATCAGGGTTATACTAGCCGAGTTTATGTCCTGATCCTGTGAGGTGCTGAGTACTCGATTCCTTTGGATGTCAGTGGGAGTTGAGGGTTCTAAGGACCTTGCAGGATCAGACTCTAACTATCAAATTTATGTCACGGGCTTTTTATAATCTTTCACCAGTGGAAATAAGATATTCTAACTGATCCTCTACCAGAGGAGTTGCAGCAATGTACAAAGTTACATAGAGCACAAAATAGACTAATAAACTAGAAGAAATGGAGCAAAGAATATATATATGTTCATACCCATTACCAATATAGTTCATAACGTACTTTTCCATTGGTCTATAACATTGCCCAGTGATGTAGGACCATCTAATAAATGGTCAATAAAACCTAGTTATCTCCCTCAGTCAGTCAAAGGTTTCATATTTAAAGTGACTCCCTCAACTTTAAATCTAATCAGTATACAAAAAAAAAGTCCGGGGGGACATTAAAAGTACTTTCGGGCACTACACTTGCCCTGGAATCCCTGCCAAACATGGCGATTTTAAATTACATTTTCTTTATATTGTTTTTTTCTCTTCCCCATTGTGTGAAAGACCCACACAGACAGAGGAAACTGGTTGTACACAAAGCATTGTCAAATACACCAAATAGACTGACAAAGTAGAGTAACACATCTTTTCTCTCACCTTTATCCATTACATTAATCTCAAGTGTTCACTGTGACAATAGTACTAAAACATTTTTTCTGAAAGAAGGGTGTGTTTTTTTTCACATTGTTTCTTTAAACTACATGACAGTTGAATATTTTAACAAAGAGTGCATTTCATTAATAAATTTAAATACAGTGTATTGAAACAGAAAATCACAAACTGGCCTTGAGGCATGTTCCAGAAACATTGGAAGCAGTAGAGAGAATTCTCTTTCTCAGCTGCTTGACTGGTGGGTCTTAGTACATCCTCAGGATCAGGAAGGAATTTTCCCCCAGGTCAAATTGTCATGACCTTGTGGCGAGTTTTGCCTTCCTCTGCAGTATGGGACATGGATTGCTTGCTAAGATCATCTGGGTATATGTCAACAAATCAATTCCCTGCCATTGTGGGGACCTTGTTCCCTCCTGTTCTGTGCCTGTGGAACACAATAGTTTAGTCTCCTGAGAGCTGTAATATTTTAGTCCAATGGTTTTCAACCTGTGGTCTGCAGATCTCTGGAGGTCTGCAGACTATGTCTAAGGTTTCCAAAGGGGTCCACACCTCCATTTGAAATTTTTTAGGGGTCCACAAATGAAAAAAGGTTGAAAACTACTGCTTTAGTCTGATACAGCATATTGGTCTCAATACAGGTAACCAGGTGGGGTTCTGTGACCTGTGATGTGCAGGAGATCAGACTATGATCTGATGGTCCCTTCCAGCCTTAAACTCTGTGACTCTGTAAAGATTCTAGTATAGTTGATGGCCAGAAATTATGTTCTCCCTCCAAAGAGAGCATTGCTGTGTTATAAGTCAGTCTGTTTCCCAGAAGTACATTAGGAAACCGTTTCTGGTGGTAATAAATCCATTATGTGTCTCCGGTAGTTCTTGGAACTTCTACAGATGTTGGCTAACGATGGTCCTAATCATGCATGCACTGAGTCGCCTTGATTTCAGTGACCCTCTGCCTAGGCTTCAGAGCCTGTCCACACTGATCACTTCTTTTGACCAGGACCAGTGTTTGTAGGATGCCTGCAACCTTAGCAGGATTAGGCCCATTGTCTGCGCTACTTGGCATCCTCTTCCCCAAACTGACATGGATCACAAAGCAGTCAGAGAGAAACAAACAATCTGATTGGCTAATGAGATGCAGCCCAGTTCACCAATTAGAATTTGAGCCTCATCGCTTAATTAGCATATATAAATATTTTAAAATAATGTTTCATAATTGAAATAAGGCAATCTAGTGCATGAATTATGGTGCATTAAATCATGCCTAGTTGCATTAATGGTACTTGGCCTTCTGCCTTGCTCCTGAAAATGTACTAGGAATGAATTAATGCACCACATTTCACATCATGGTCTTTCTTAATGATTAAATAAGGTTCAAAATAATCTGAAGTGGATATTTGTACTCATCCGGAATAGTCTATGGTGCACCCTACTGCTTTATGCAAGTTGTAAATTTGTTTTTGAATGCTGAAAGTAATGACACGTACTACACACATGAAAGTAAAGCTTATGCCACTGAAAGATGGGAGAAAGATGAACAAATTAATTTTGTGACTTTGCTCTTCTTTGTCTTAGCACAAGTCCAGCTCACAAGTACTACCTGGCTGTGGACCCAGTGTCAGAATCCCTTTACTTGTCAGATACCAACACCAGGAAAGTCTACAAAGTGAAATCTCTCGGCGAAACAAAGGATTTGGCAAAGAACTATGATGTGCTGGCAGGGACAGGTGATCAGTGCCTTCCATTTGATCAGAGTCACTGTGGAGATGGTGGTAGGGCATCAGAAGCTTCACTTAACAGTCCTAGAGGTAGGGAAACAATATTTTTAGTGTTTATCTTAATTGTGATGATCTATTTTTTTATTTTCTTAATTACAGTGAAACTCAGATGAAGTTGGCAATATGAAATTGGATTTAAAGTAACATATAATCCTCTCACCATGCAGCATGATTGAAGGCACTTAACTTTTCCTTTGTCAGTATCACAATCAATCTAAATAATCGGTTCACAAATTTTAATTCTAGTTGTGTTTGACATAACTGAAATAGTCTCTTTCCTCATTTTGGTGATGTTTTATTTAACTATCATTCAGCTATACAGTAGAATAGTATAATTTAAATTTAAACTTTCAGGCAAACATCGTGGGTGGAAGGGTCAATTTGTCACTTGATGCACGCAAATAAATTCTAATAATGTTAATGAAGTTTAGGCATATGCATTAAGGAAGACAGAAGGCATCAATGTACTTCAAACTGATATCCATCACAGTTAGTGCTTATTTGGAAATCACTAATTTACCCAATCTCATTAACTACACCTTATCAATGTCTCACTTGTTCTGAGTAAAATAATAAATTTGATGTAGCTTTTTGTCCAAAGTAAATATTGTATTGCCAGGGACTGGATGTGCATGAAGCCTTGAACCATCAATAGCACTAAAATCCAATCTACTTGCATGTGCCTTAAAACTACAGTAAAACACAGCATAAGGGCTTGATCCTGCAACTCTATTCCAACTTCTACTGAAGTCAGTTGGAATGAAGGGTACTCAGCTCCCCACATGACAGAGCCCTAAGTGAGCTGCTCTTTGTTCATTCCTCTTGGCACCCTGCGAACTTCTAATTAATAGCTCTAATAAGGAAAAGTCGGGTTTTTTTGTCTGAGATAATAAGGGAAAGCTGTAGATCAGTAGAAAATTAAAATTTATTTCCAAGGCAAGCAATGAACCCTGTTTAAAGACTTATTTAGTAACATATTGTAGCTATAGCCAGAGTGACTTGGACATGTCTTCAATGATGGAAGGTAAGTGTGAAGTACATACAAATAAATGTTAATCTTCAGGCAGCTAATTAATATCCTGAATCAAATCTAAAAATAGAAGGAAACATACCAGTCAATGTGTTATTGCTGGCCACGATTGATTATATCTAATTAGAATACAATTTGCTGTTCTGTGGTGTTTACTTACAGAGGAAATATGTTGTTGGAAATTTCTGGCATGGCAGTTATATATTTGGCTTTCTAAATACAAGGTTAAAGTTATAAGGGAAGATGAATTTTGTTGTTGTTAACACCTGATTTATAAGCTGCTGATTGACACTGAAAATGCTGTTCATGAGTCATGGAGCAGCCAGCAAAAGAAATGAACAAAATGCATAGAGTAAACTGCAACCTGATAATGGCAAGGCAAGTGAATTCTGATTACAGTTCCTGATTGGCTCTGTATTAGGTGCATGCTATTATTTTTATAACCTTGGTTCCCCCACCCAACTTGTTTTTTTGTCTCAACTACCTGTTATGTCTTGTATTTCAGTTTGTAAATTCTTTGAGGTATGGACTGTCATTTTCCATGTAAAAGTACAGTGCCTAGCATGATGGAGCCCCAAGCGTCAGCCATTACTGCAATATGCATGTCTAATAATAATATAATAAAAATAATTAATAATGCTATATTAAACTCATTAAAACATCAGCTACCATAATCTCTCCAAGAATGTAAATTCCAGCTTGAGAGTAGACTCATAGAAATGTAGCGCTGGAAGGGACTTCAAGAAGTCATCAAAGCCAGACCCCCCATGCTGAAGCAGGACCAAGTAAACCTAGACCACCCCTGACAAGTGTTTGTCCAACCTGTTCTTAAAAACCTCGAATGATGGAAATTGCACCACTGTCCTCGGAAGTCTATTCCAGAGCTTAACTACTCTTATTGTTAGAAAGTTTTCCCTAATATCTAATTTAAACCTCCCTTGCTGCAGATCAAGCCCATTACTTCTTGTTCTACCTTCAGTGAACATGGAGAACAATTGATCACAATCCTCTTCATAACAGCCCTGAACATATTTGAAGACTGTTACCAGAACTGTTGTCAGTCTTCTTTTCTCAAGACTAAACATGCCCATTTTTTTCATCATAGGTCAGATTTTTTAAACCTTTTATCATTTTTGTTGCGCTCCTCTAGACTCTCTCCAGTGTGTCCACATTTTTCCTAAAGTGTGGCGCCCAGAATTGCACACAGTTATCTAGCTGAGGCCTCACCCATGCCAAATAGAGTGGGACATTTATCTCCCACGTCTTGCATACAACACTCCTGTTAACATACCCTAGAACAGTGGTTCCCAAACTAGGAGCGCCACTTGTTCAGGGAAAGCCCCTGGTGGGCCGGGCCCGTTTGCTTACCTGCCACGTCCACAGGTTCGGCCGATCGTGGCTCCTACTGGCCATGGTTCGCTGCTCCAGACCAATGGGGGCTGCGGGAAGGACAGCCAGCACGTCCCTCAGCCTGCGCCACTTCCCGCAGCCCCCACTGGCCGAGAACAGCGAACCGTGGCCACTGGGAGCTGCGGTTGGCCGAACGTGCGGACACAGCAGGTAAACAAACCAGCCTGGCCCGCCAGGGGCTTTTCCTGAAAAAAGCGGCTCCCCTAGTTTGGGAACCACTGCCCTAGAATATTAGCCTTTTTTGCATCTGCATCACACTGTTGACTTATTTTCAATTTGTGATCCACTATAACCCGCAGATCCTTTTCAACAGTATTACCACCTAGCCAGTTATTCCCCATTTTGTAGTTGTGCATTTGATTTTTCCTTCTTAAGTGTCATACTTTGCACTTGTCTTTATTGAATTCAATTTTGTTGAATTCAGACCAATTCTCTCATTTGTCAAGGTCATTTTGAATTTTGATCCTGTCCTCCAGAGTGCTTGCATGCCCTCCCAGCTCGGTGTCCTCTTCAAATTTTATAAGCAAACTCTCCACTCCACTAACCAAGTCAATAATGAAAATATTGACTGATACTGGACCCAAGACTGACCCCTGTGGGATACTAGATACGCCTTCCCAGTCTGACAGCAAACCATTTATAGCTGCTTTTTGAGTACCATCTTTCAACCAGTTGTGCAGCCTCCTTATAGTAATTTCATCTAGACTACATTTCTCTAGTTTGCTTATGAGAATGTCTTGTGGGACTGGGTCAAAAGTGTTAGTAAAATCAAGAAATATCACCAACTATTCTATTTCGTTTTCCTCAGCATCATTATCTGAAGGTGATTACATTTAGATGTCGATTTGTGGAAAAAATAGAATGATGAATGCCAATAGTGAAATTTCAGAGTGATGCTCCTTGGCATGTCACTACAATCAATTCTTTGGTTTGATTTAGTTTTCCCAACTTTTATTTTACAGCTAATAGGAAACATTTTCAGCTTTGTTCATCAAAATTTCAATATAATAGTACTACTTACTTACTACTTCTCCCCTATCCATTAGGTTAGTAACCTTGTCAAAGAAAGATATTAGGTTGGTTTGGCATGATGGGTTTTTGACTAACCCATGCTAGTTATTTCTTATTACCCGTTATCCTCTAGATGTTTACAAGATGATTGTTTAATAGTTTGTTCCAGTATCTTTCCAGGTATTGAAGTTAGGCTGACTGGTCTATAATTCCCTGGCATCTGCGTTCCCCTTTTTAAAGATAGGTACTGTGTTTGCCCTTCTCCAGTCTTCTGGGACCTCATCCATCCTCCATGAATTTTCAAAGATAATCACTAATTGCTTCAGCTAATTTCTTAAGTACCTTAAGTGTGAACTTCATCAGGCCCTGCTGACTTGAATACAAGTAACCTATTTAAATAACTTGTTCTTTCCCTATGTTAGATTTTGTTCCTTCCCTGTTGTTGCTAATATTAATTGTATTGGATATCTGGTCACAATTAATCTTTTTAGTGAGGGCTGGAGCAAAATAGGTATTAAACATCTCAGCCTTCTTGATGTTGTCAGCTTTTAGCTCTTCCATCTTCTTCCACTATCTTTAATCTTTCTCTTGCTCCTAATATATTTAAATAAACTCTTCTTGTGGCCTTTTATGTCCCTTTTATGTCACGAGTAACTTATTTTGTGCCTTAGCCTGTCTGATTTGGCCCCACATGCTTATATTATTCTTTTGTATTCCTCCATAGCAATTTGTCCATGTTTCCACTTTTTGTAGGATTCCTTTTTGATTTTCAGGTCACTTAAATGCTTCTGATAGAGACAAATTGGCCTCTTACTCCTCTTCCTGTTGTTCCTTCACATCAGGATAGTTTGCAGTTGTGCTTTTAATATTGTCTCCTTGTGAAACTGCCAGGTCTCCTTAACTCCTTTTTCCCTTAGATTTTCTTCCCGTCGGACCTTACCTACCAGTTCTCTGAATTTGTTGAAGTCTTCTTTTTTGAAGTCCTTTGTCCTTATCCTGCTGCTCTCACTCCTGCCTGTCTTTAGCATTATGAAATGAACCTTTACACCCAAATTGCCTTCCGCCATCAGATTTGCTACCAATTCCTCCCTGTTGGTCAGAATCAAGTCTAAAATGGCAGTCCTGGTTACTTCCTCCACTTTTTGAAACAAAAAGTTGTTCCCAGTACATTCCAAGAACTTACAGGAAATTTTGTGTTTTGCTGTATTACTTTTCCAACAGATGTCTGGGTGGTTAAAGACCCCGCTGCTATCCCTTCTTGTGTTTGGGTATTTCTGTTGTTTATTCTAGAAATGCCTCATCACCCCTCTTCGTGATTTGACCCATACCAGTAGACCCATACCAGGATGTCACCCTTGTTTTTTACCCTTTTATGTTTACCCTTAATTGGTCTGGCTCTCACCTCCTTCTGGACATCAGAACAAGTGTATATATTCTTGATGTACGATGCAACACCTCCTCCCTTTTTTATCCTGCCTGTCCTTCCTAAACAAGCTATAGCAATATTCCAGTCATGAGACTTACTCCACCAGGTATCTGTGACACTAATTAAGTCATAATTTAGTTGATGTACTCATACTTCTAGTTCTTTCTGTTTGTTGCCCATGCTCCTTGCATCTGTGTATAGACCTCTTAAGATGCTGAGCTGAGATGTTATTCCACTAACATCCCTCTTGTTATTCCTATGACCCTATTGTAATTTTCCATGTCATCCCCAACATCTAGCCCTCTGGTTAAAGTCACCTTCTTGTGCTTACCTGTGGGCTTTTGTCACCTCCCTCCTTTGAACCTCGTTTCATACCTAGATACATATCTGTGTTAGCTCTGCTTGAGATAATGTGCTAAAAACAGTATAGCTGCAGTGGCTTGAGGCGGCAGGGGGGTGAGGGGACGATTGCCCTGAGTATGTTCCCAGTGCAGAAATCGGCAACTTTTGGCACACGGCCTGTCAGGAAAATCTGCTGGCGGTTCGGGCCAGTTTGTTTACCTGTAACGTCCGCAGGTTCGGCCAATCGCAGCTCCCACTAGCCATGGTTCACCGTTCCAGGCCAATGGGGGCTGTGGGAAGCAGCGTGGGCCAAGGGATTTCCCTGACGAGGAATTTCACAATTTCAGGCCATCATCAGTGAAGGTCAACTCATAGCTAAAACAGCCCTCCAAGCATTTCTAGACATCGCAGCCATGGCAGCCAGAACCACAGCCATGGCCATAGTGATGCACTGGGCATCCTGCCTGCAGGCCTCAGGCATCCCTAGAGAACTGCAAACAAAGGTAGAAGATCTACCCTTTGACCGAGAAAAGCTTTTCTCGAAGAAAATGACGAGGTGCTCCACTCAATGAAGGACTTCCAGGCAACCCTGTGCACCATGGGGATTTATATCCCACCTGCAAAGAGAAGAAGGTACCAGCCTTACCAGAAACCACTCAAACAATCGACAGCAACAATGGCCTTATGACAGTCAACGGCAATGGCAATGCTCACAGTGTCAGAGAGCACCTCAATCCCAAGTGCCGACTTCCCAATCGGCTCCTCCTAAACCACAATTTTAAAGATTTGGTCGAGGGTTTGAACAACCTTCTTCACCAGGCAGTGCCTATGCCCAATCCATTCCCATGTTTTGGTCATTGCCTTCACCCATTCTATCACACCTGGGCCTCAGTAACATCGGACCAATGGGTTTTAGAAATTATCTGTTCAGGATATACCATCCCCTTCACCTCCCGACTACCTACCCACCCCTTCTCCCTGTCCCTCTTCAGGGACCCTTCTCATGAGCACTTGTTACGATAAGAAGTCAACCATCTTCTACAACTAGGTGCCGTGGAACAAGTGCCTTTTCAATACAGTGGGGAGGGATTTTACTCCTGTTATTTCTTGACCCAGAAGAAGAATGGGGGCTGGAGACCTATCTTAGACCTCAGGAAGCTCAACAAGTTCGTACACTCCCAAAAGTTCAAAATGGTCACACTGGGCATGATTCTTCCAGCGCTGCAACAGGGGGCCTGATTTTCAGCCCTTGACCTCCAAGATGCTTATTTACATATCACCATTCATCCCGCTCACAGAAAATATCTGCGATTCACAGTAGGACACGAACACTCTCTGTACAGAGTACTACCATTCAGCCTATATACTGCTCCAAGAGTTTTCTCCAAAACCCTAGCAGTAGTTGTGGCACATTTACGGAAACAGGGAATAATGATCTTTCCTTACCTGGACGATTGGCTTATCAAAGGACCAACTCAACCAGAAACAATGGATCACCTGGATCGATCGGTCTTCAGCTGTCGTTAAGACTGTGCCGATCACAGCACATCCGCCATTTTTCTCGCACTCTTGCCTTTCTTCTCCATGTTTGTCCGAAACATTTAACAATGTCATCTTCCCATCTTCTTGGAGGCTGACCGGGTGGTCTTTTCTGTTCTCGTGGGTACCACTCAGCAATGATTGTGGTCCACCTATTGTCCATGAGCCGTGCTGTGTGGCCCGCCCATTGCATCTTGTTATGTCTGCTTTCCGCGACAATATCTTTCACACCGCTGCGTTCTCTGATCATTTCATTTAGGATACAATCCAGAAGGGAAATTCCCAACATAGCTCGTTCCATTGCCCTTTCCGCTACCGACAGCTGCTGTTCTTCTCACTTCGTCAGTGCTCACGTTTCACTGCCATACAGCATGGCTGGCAGCACTGTTGAATTGAAGATATTTGTACAGGTGGTCTTGTCGATTTTTCCTTTGAGGACGTCCTTGATGGAATTAAATGCACACCATCCTGCCCAAATCCTTTGCGAGAGTTTTCTGTTCAGGTCTTGGCATATATTAACTTCTTGGCCCAAATATATGTACTGTTCCACTTCTTCGACTTCTTCTCCTATTACCATTATTCGGGCTTTTCATAAGACGTCTGATCGCATGTATTTCGTTTTGCAGTGGTTCATTTTCAGGCTGACCTGACTGCTTTTCTTGTCGAGTCTTCATAGCACACTCTGCAGTTGGTTGGTGCTTTCGGCAATTAGTACGTCGTCTGCAAATCTGAGATGGGATAATCGTTCTCCGTTTATGTTGACATCACTCCTCCAATTGATCTTGTTCATAACCATTTCGAGGCAGGCGGTGAATAGTTTCAGTGAAATCTTATCTCCTTGCTTTACACCCTTCTCGATTGGGATGCAGAGGGGAGTTTCAAAGAGTGTAATGTCTGTTGTACATCCAATATTCACTTCCTTCAACAAACTGATGTACTGCGTGTTAATGCCCTGCTCTGCGAGCGCCTTTAATATTGCATTAAACTCGAAGCTATCGAAGGCCTTTTCATAGTCAACGAAAGCAATGCACAGCAGGAGTTTGTATTTCCTCTCTCTTTTTAGGAGCTGGCTAAGGGTAAATATATGGTCGATCGTGCTGAAATTTCTTCAAAACCCTGCCTGCTCTCTCGGCTGGTGTTCATCCAGACTTTGCAAGAGTTGGTTCATTATCACCTTTGTAGAGTTTGTAGATGCAGCATATGCGGCGGTAGTTAAGATATTCTTGTTCGCCCTTCTTGTGCAGCAAGATAGTATTTGACTCCTTCCAGTTTGATGGTATTTTTCCTTCTTCAAGATATCAACTAAATTGTAAAACGAGGGCCTTCCAAAGTTTTTCACCTCCTGCAGAAATAATTTCTGATGTTATTCCATCTTTGCCTGGAGCTTTTCCCTTCTTCATTTGGTGTAGTGCGCTTCGGACTTCGCTGCCGATTATTGGGGGGGACACGTTCTTCTGACTCTTGGAGCGTTGGGAGAGGGATGTTGATTCTTGATTTGAACAGTTCTGTATAGAAGTCCTTGAAGACCTCCTCCATCCCTGCTCTGTCGATTACGATCTCTCCATCCTTGTTCTTCAATGCTGTTACGCTCAATCTGTACTGCGTCAATTCCCACTTGCATGTCCTGAGGCTCTTGCGTGATTCAACTGTTTTGAGGAGCTTTTCTTTCCAGAAGTTCTCAAAGTCGTCCTTCAGTTTTTGCCATATAAGTTTGCACAGAATGGAGTACTCAAGGTTGTTATCCAAGCTCTTTTTCATGTTTCTCCACTTCTCCAACAAGCTTTTCATTTCATTTGAGATTCTTCCCTTCGCCTTCTTCAGCTTTTCAATTTCAGCTGCTTTTATGCAACGTCTCAGCTTGTCAGCAAAGATACTGTAGTCCTCATCACACTTTTCCGTCTGGCTCCAGTCAAACCCAGAAATCACTTTCTTCAGCTTTGCTTCATCGAATGTCTTCAGCTGCTGTTTCCTGTTTCCCATCTGTAATGCCTTCTTTTCCACCGCTTCATCGAAAATCAACTTCGCTCTAAGCAGGCGATGGTCACTGCCGGTGTTGAAAGGCTGCACCACAGAAACGTCTTGAACGATGCGCCTTTTATTGACTAAAATATAGTCGATTTCATTCTTGCTCTTCGTTTGGCAACCATTACTGCATTCCATCATGAGATCAATGGGATCTCGATCTTCGCACATCCAACTACTAAATGCTTCCTTACGGGTCTCAAGAACACTTACCCAGAAGTTCACCAACCTACCCTGGCCTGGGACCTCAATCTGGTGTTGAAATGCCTCACCCAGACCACCATTCAAATCATTAGCTACCTGCCCCTGCTGAATTTATGCATAAAAGTGGCCTTTCTGGTCGCTATTACTTCCGCCAGGTGGGTGAGTGAGATGGGGCGCTCATGGCTGATCCTCCGTTTACAATATTCTTCAAAAACAAGGTCACACTATGTCTGCACACACAATTCCTACCGAAAGTAACATCAGCCTTTCATATGAATCAACCAATCCATCTTTTTACATTCTATCTTAAGCCTCACAGTACTTCAACAGAAGCCGACTTGCATTCATTGGACATTAGGCGTGCGCTAGCATTTTACCTTAATAGGACCAAACCTTTCCAGAAATCTCCTAGACTTTTCATTTCTACTTCAAGCATTGGAAAGGCTGCGCAATATCCACTCAAAGATTGTCTAAATGGATCTTCACATGCATTCAACAGTGTTACCGTACATTAGAGCGCATTCTATACGATCTGTTTCAACCTCAATAGCGTTTCTACACAATGTTCCAATACTAGATATTTGTAAGGCGGCCACCTGGGCCTCCGTCCACACATTTACTGAGCACTATGCAATCACTCATGACTCCAGGGCTGATGCCATAGTGTGTCTAACCGTACTCACCTCCATGACTCAAACGAACTTGAAGTCCCTCCTGCCTTCTGAGGGACACTGCTCTACAATCACCTGAAGTGGAGCACCCACAGGGACAGTACTCAAAGAAGAGAAGTTTCAGAGTAGCAGCCGTGTTAGTCTGTATTCGCAAAAAGAAAAGGAGTACTTGTGGCACCTTAGAGACTAACCAATTTATTTGAGCATAAGCTTTCGTGAGCTACAGCTCACTTCATTGGATGCATCTGATGGTTTAATCGGATGCATCCGACGAAGTGAGCTGTAGCTCACGAAAGCTTATGCTCAGATAAATTGGTTAGTCTCTAAGGTGCCACAAGTCCTCCTTTTCTTTTTGAAGAAGAGAAGGTTACTCACCTTGTTCAGTAACTGAGGTTCTTCGAGATGTGTGTCCTTGTGGGTGCACTACTACCTGCCCTTCTCCCCTCTGCTTCGGAGTTTGCAGTGGGGACTCTGCGGTAGAGAAGGTGCGTGCTCTAGACGCAGCACCAACGGCAGTATGAGATGCATACTGCCCATGCACGCCCTGCACAGACACTGCTACCATAAATCTCCAATGGCACTGGGATGCACTGACACCTGAAGTGGAGCAACCATAGGGGACACACATTTTGAAGAACCTCAGTTACTTGCACAAGGTGAGTAACCTTCTCTTATTTCATTCAATATCCTTGAGTCTCAATATAGCATTCTTAAGTTACATTTTTTTTTTCCAATCATTTTCCAATATTTCCATTTCAGGAACGTGGCGAACATGTGGAGTTTTTTTATTTGATCTTACTTGAAAAGCAAGTTTTCCCAAGTCTAATCCTGTCCTAATTTCAGTGCAAGAGAAATAGATACTCGTTTTTCTGATAGCCAGAGTAAATCTGAGTATGATTATTACAGCTCAAGTTGGAGATAAGACATTTTCGTTACTTCCAGAATTGGCACTTCACATTTTGTTCTTTCATCTCTTCCTTTAAATGCATCTGTTGAAAGAGCAACAACATTCATGTCCAAGGACTGAAAGAAGTGTTCCAGCTAATAAAGCATAGTTGAGCACTTTGCGTCTAACACTTTAAAAGTGAAAAGATGATAGAGATCACAAAGCAAGAGACTGCAAATCACTTTAATCATATTTTGAGTGGAGTATTATGGTAACCTATAAATAACTAATTGCATAAAATTGCTTTAGTAGTTTCTAGATGGCAGCTTTAATTAACAGCACCAGAGACATTTAGAAGTTTAGAAATGGATGGCATGTAATTTGCCCTTTTACCAACCATAAATTGGTAATTAACCAATTTGATTCACTTCTTTCTATTAAAAGTTTTATGAGAATAGCAAGTTCCTTCTAAATTCAGTCTCTCTTCAACAGAAGGTAACATACTTTCTTTTATCAGTCCTCTCCAGTACTTCAAGATGTTTTCATGTACAAATTCTTCAGAAGTTTAATTAGAAATTTTTATTCAAAGTAAAATACTTATTTGCAAAGTTCTAAAATGTGCAAAAAGTATAAAGTAAATGCTCTGGAAGGGTGTACTATGTTGTTCTCACCACCATTACTTGTTCTAGTTCTAGTCCACCAGAAATAATGTATTCACCAAAATAACAATATATGTAGAGTAGCTGGCTAGAGCGTGACAGAAACAAGAAAATGGCTTCAGAGTGGAACTAATTTGCTGCATTGAATTTTCACTATTACATGGGGAAAATGTGGATTAAATAAATGTTAGCTTGATTCCCCAGAGGCTGCAAAGGCAGAGGCTGCCTCATTCTTAGAACTGTATGCACGAAAATGCATATGCATAATATTCACATGCAGTTTCCACAGTTGAAAACACATCTCTGGTAATTGTGCTTGCATATGACCAATTATCTGTCTAATCAGTGCATTTATGTGCAAAATAGAGTAACTGGACAAGGTAGATAGATATCTTCTGTTAGAAACATTTAAGTTATAACAGGGCAACCTTATTCTGTGTAGGAAAACTTTTTAAAACTATACCATCTGTAGCTTATATATTGTGTAATAGTAGCAGTAAATCCATATTTATTTTCATTTCACACAATGACTTATTAAAATGATTAAACAGATCTTTACTTTGGGTCACATTTGGCACTCAGATGCATGTGCCTGAGTCCACTGGAAGTGGAAGTCAACAAGAGTTACTCATGTGTGTCCACGTGCAAAATTTGGTCCTAAATATGGTTGCTTAAAACAGTTGCTCTTATTTCTTTTTTCACTAAAAGCTAACGTTTCAATAAAGTTAGGCAGGTTGCTTATGAAAGTAGGCCTGAAGATTGAATGCATTCAAGACATAGGGCCAAATCCTTAACCAGGTCTTATCTGCTCCGTACTCTGGCAGACTTCTACCAACTCCACTGGGAATTTGTCTGAGTAAGGACCTCAGGACACTTCCTAGTAAACTAAAATTGGAGAAGATAGGATTTAAACTTTTATAAGAATGACTGTTCTTGTTATCCAATTCATTGTTAAAGACACAGAGCTCTGATTCCTGTATCACTTAAACTGTGATAACTGAGAATAACTCCATTGAAGACAATGGGATTACACTGGTGTAATAATGGTCTGAGAGGAGAGTCAGATCCAATATTGCTTTGATATTTCTAGTAGGCAATTTGACTATTTCTATAAACTTTACATTCACAATACAATGGTATACCTTACTTTTTTGTTTACCTTCTTGTCATTATTACTCATGGCACGTTAGCAATGAACAGTGCAAGAAGTTAAGCATTAGCTAGGATCTGGTGAAGCAACTAATAGACTTTACAAGAAGTTCAGACATCATTCCATAAAATACTTAGTTGTTTTCCTGTAGGAATAAAACCATTGTGGGGGAAGGAGGGTCCTCTCCTTTCAGACTTTTTTTAAAATACCTAATAGTTGAGCAAGATGCTCCGCATGGGGTGACTTCTGCTGCCTCTTCGAGCCAGCCTCACTGACTTACATGGGGTTCCATGCCAGTGAAGAGGTCCAACTTTGCAGAGTAACTTTCAGGATCTTCCACAGTGGTAAAAGTTTTGCTGGGCGGTCAGGGGGCAGGGAATGGGGGGTGGGGGGTTTGGATAGGCATGAGAGTCCCAGGGGGCCTGACAGGGGACAGGGGTGTGGATAGGGGTCGGGGCAGTCAGGGGACAGAGAGCAGGGGGGTTGGGTAGGGAGTGGGGTCACGGGGGCCAGTTAGGGGTGGAAAGTCCCAGGAGGGGGCAGTCAGGGGACAAGGAGCAGGGTGTGTGTGGATGGGTTGGGAGTTCTGAGGGGAGCAGTATGGGGCAGGAAGTGGCTGGGGGCCAGGTTGTCTGGGGCGGCCCAGCCTTCCCAATCCGGCCCTTCATACAGATTCAAAACCCTGATGTGGCCCTTGGGCCAAAAAGTTTGCCCACCCTTGGCCTGTAGGTTAAGCAGAGACTTACAAAAGTCCTTAAATCTTCTCTTCCATTCTGCCTGCAAAGGCTGGTGTTTCTCAGAATGACTGGAGCCCCACTGTGAGCAAACGTATTAGGGAGACAATTGCTATGGTGGCCCCTTTTCCCAGCTACTCATTGTCACACATGCAAAAAACCAAATTTTACACACAAGCACTTAGGCCTTGATTCAGAAAAGGCTTGCATCAGCTAAGATTGTCCTCCTACCCTGTCTCCACCCTGGCATGACCCCTGCATTGCAGCTTGTGAGGTAACCAGTGTAGGGCCACCTGCAGCAGCCAAAAGCAGTCCCTATATTCAGGGAATTCTTTCAGCCATTTGCAAGCTGTTTACAGCCCCTGTGTATGGCTGCAGCTGCACAGGGAGAGCAGAGCGGACGTGAGTATGTCTTCCACAGACTTAAGGGTTATACAGATAAAATTTTACTTTTGCTGTGAAATGAAATGCCTGAAATTAGCCTTTTTTCACTCTGAACTTGGATGTGGGAAAGATTTCTGTTTGCAGTTAGAGCATTTTAACACATCAGTTCCTTCTCTCACTTCCTCTCTGAACAACAGTTAATGGTACTTGGTCCTGTGTTGCATCACACGCTATCTCATAAAAGGGTTATAGGTATGTTTTTGTAGTGCAGATAAATGAAATGTCATGCAAAAGGCAGCTACTGGAGTTTCCAGTGAATTCAGTATCTAATAATGAATGCACTGGAAATATTTAGATATTCATCTTTATTTTCCTGTTTCCTATTTTTCCATTATCTATTGCACCTTGTCAATGTTTGCAGTATCTACCAGGTGTTTATCAACAAGAAATAAAAGAAAAATTGGTCTATCATATCAGCATCTGGGCAGGATTCGGCTTATGTGAATAACGTAACTGAAGTCAAAGTAGCTTAGGTCAACTTACCGCGATGTCTACACCGCACTGTGTCGACGGGAGGTGCTTTCCCGCTGACTTACCTTCCTCTTATCAGGGAGCTGGAGTACCGGAGTCGATGGGAGAGCGCTTACCATTGACTTAGAGGGTCTTCACCAGACCCACTAAATCAACACGGCTGCATTGAGCACAGCAGTGCTGAGGTACTGGTAAATGTAGACATGGCCTTATATGTTACCTTAGTATAAATTACAACTGAGATAAGGACTTGGTTCTTTTTGCTGTGTAAAGGAATAAACCTGGACTGAGTACATTATATGTATTGTCAATTATACTAAACCTCTGTTGAAAATGAAGCTGGTACTTGTGGAAGAGTTGGCTAGCTTGATGTTAGGGAGGAAAATATGAAAGAAATATGGATTATTGCAGATAAGGATATGCACAGAGATTCCTGAATGAAAAGGTGCAGATGATATCAGAAAAGTCAGGTATGCAAATTGGACTCCACCTGTGATTGGTCTGAGTTACACGATCAGGATTTGTGTGTTGTGCAGTTTTGACCTTGTTAAGAGTATTGTGACCTTGAACAACATTTCCCATATTTTGAGACACTTTCCTCTCATATTCAGTACTCACATTTTTTTTCCATCTCAGTATTACTGCCTGGGTCTTGGACTGGATCTTCCCTTGGTATAAATTGGTGTACCTACACTGAAGTCCACATCTGTGCATCAGTTCACGCCAGCTGAGGATCTGGCACATTGACTTTAACAAATACACCCAAAATTACCATCCTCCACTTAGGCCTTCTATTTTCCATGTTACTGTATTCTAGGCTGATAATGCAGTATATTCCAACTCCATTTCTAAAGTCTTCCTAAGCCAATTGGTTTATCTTTGAGGGATAATAGATGGATTTCCTTATTTTAAGATACTCACTGTATCATCACTAAAGAGTGTGCAGTGTGCTAATTGGAGAGAGTACCAATGGAGTAACTTTTTCAGCAGTATTAGGAATTCACGTAGTATGAGTGAAGTACTGGAGACATTGTCCAGATCTATGCTGTATCCACTTACTCCATGCAAAGAGACCACATTTCTGTTGACAACTGTAGATAGGAGTGTATTCCCAGCATTAAGGGTTCTGTGGTTTTCTTATTCAGCCCATATTTGAAATCCACTCTCAGCTACACAGTTGACAAGCTCTATTCTTTCACTGATGTATAATTTTGGACTGTTATCTAATGCATACCACATAGCCGATACAACCAGCTGGTCTCATGGAAAAATAGCACATAACTGAAAATGCACCTGTCCTACTGCTAGATACTGGCATTGCATTATCTATGGCATGGAGCCTGCCCAGAGCTGTCCAACCCAGATGAGCTAATAATCCAGCATATCCCATTACCATGTTATGAAGCTGCATAATTCCTCTTGCAAAGGCCAAGACACTCGAACTTCCAGAAGTAAGATCAAGGAGGTGATACACATGTGCAGAGCTGACCTGACTCCACAGAGGCAGTTCCTTTCACCTGACTATTAGCTGGGGACAAATACCCAAAATCTCACTTACAACTGATGGCTCTGAAATGGAGCATAGATAGGGACTGAAAAAAAACTTCCTGCATGCAGAATCATCCTTAAGGGCATGTAAAAATGTCTGCTTGTGATACTCCTTATGCCCTCTTGATAGCCCACGTTCTAGCCCTGGTGGCAGTAACAGTGCAGTATGTATTTTTGAAGTAAAAAGAACATGGGATCCTCATGGAAAGGGGGTGAGTGGATAATCTCCCTAGTAGATGCAGGGGTTAGAGAACCTACTGTCCCCACCCTTCACCAGCAGTCCCTTCTCACTCCTGGAAAAAAACAAAAAACACACACATACACAGAACAGCCTCCTTGCGATACTCCCCAAGCCCTCTAGACTAGGGTTTTATGTGATTTTTATTGGTTAGGTATCCCTACTCCAGTTTGCCTCTCTCCAGGCAGATGTCCCTTATGACAACAGTCAAAGTATGGGACCTGCAAAGTGTGGGAGTGGAAGAGGAGAACTTCATTTCCTGCCCCAAAGCTGTTCTACTGGTCCTTATTGTGGAGTGGGCTCAAAACAACTTTCCATTTCCTCTCCATACCCAGCTAATCTATCTCAGAATTGGTTGAGCGGTTCCAAAGCTACTTTATGGAGGAGTAAATACCCATCAAACCCTCTCAACACATAATTATGGGTCAGAATTTGGCCCTTAGTGGATTTTGGTTGGAAAACCCAATCAAAAAATGTTATTACTTTGTCACCAAAGATAGGAACTTACCAGTGTGTAATTTTGTTTGTTTGTTTGTTTGCATCTGTATTCCCTTGGGAATGATATGTGGAGAAAGGTTGTCAAATTTGCATGTTAATTACTTTGTTATATAGTCATTAATATCCAGACTGGGAGGGGTGGGGGGGGAGAGCTGCAGCTCATCGCTACAGATCAAAAGAGATTTTGCAATTTACTTTGCATATCCTGCCTTTGTTTTTTATAGGTTTGAATGCACTCCCAAAGGAAACACACTTTAATTGTGACTAGATTTCTTCCTTGTTTGAAAGAGGTTGTTAAAACTCAAGGCTGTTTAGCTGGGGAAGCACGGCTCATGCTGTAGTGGCCTTTCCATTTTTCTCACTATCTTAAAAAAATATATCCATAGGCTGAATAAATTGGGTGTCAACCTTCACCCTGATGCTTCATGGTAATGATAATCGCTAGGCCCAGATTACGTGGATTGTTATAACTCAGATGGTAACATTCAGTCAAGGCGAGATTCACCCCGGTGCAAAGGGCTGGCACAAGATCTATACACCACTTATGCCCTACTTCATCAGTGTTTTGAAGGCTTATGTGGGGCTAAGTGGTGCACCAGGGTGAATTCATTCTCAGACAACCCTGGGGATTTGCCCTGATTACAGTCTTTGGTGGCCCAAAGCATAAGGGGCCCAAAATTGAACTCACTTCAGTTTTACACTAAAGTAAATTTTCGTTTAAAAGAACCTAATGTTCTGTTCTGCTTTGAAAAGTGGCTCTCTTATTGTCTTCAGTGACTCCAGAGCAGAGCTGGTCAGCTGGCTCGTAAAAACATGCTTTAACTACCAGCATCTGAATATCCTTCTTGTGCATTTTCATTAATAAAAAAGCTTATGAAGGCTTAAGTCTTCCCTCATTGGTACCAAGTGCAACGCTCTTTTCTTCAATGTATGTCCTCAGTCCTGAATCCACAAAGGACTTAGGTGCCTAAGTCCCAGTTTTAGGTGTCACTTGTGATGCACCAAATTCCCCCTCAGCTGCTGCTGAACCTGTAGGCAACTCAAGTCAGTGCTTAAGATTTTGCAGTAAAAGTTCTGTAGGCAATTTTGTTCCTGCTCTGGCCATGAGCACTACTGTCTCACTCTAGGTGTCCTGCCTAGCTCCAGTGTTTGTCTGCGTAAGTCACATGCAGGGCCCGATCTGGTAGGCATGCTTCACCTGCCTCAATGTGCAGGAGGAGGACATCCTTTATAACCTTTATTCCAATGGTTAAGCTTCTCATCCTTTCTCTGGACCAATTAATATTTCATTATTCAATTATTTAATTAAAGTGGAACAACTTCAATAGGAGAGAATGAGGGCTCAGACCCACATCAGTATACTCCATAACCTAGTGGGTAGAGCATTCCCAAGGAGACTTGAACTGCTGGCCTGCTACATCCCAGGTGAGTATGCTAACCACTGTGCTAAAGGTTAAAAGAGAGAACCACTTTCCCTGCTGTGTGGTATTAGGTGGTCTCTGAGCACACTTACTGAATTGGGCCACACAGGGGAATTAGGCAGAGGAACACCTGTCTTCCCCTAGTTCATGGATCACTAGCAGAGACCAGCGCCTCCCTGCAGCCCAGACTCTGCGCCTAAATTTTCAGGGTAAAATTTCCATAGGTGCCTATGTTTCTGCTCTGAGCATGTGTTCTACTCCCTCTAGGTGCCCAGATGCCTCTGTTCCCTGCCACTCTAAGCTCCAGAGTGAACCACAAACTGGGGTAAGAAAGGCATTTGGCTGTCTAAATCACGTGCAGGGCCTGATCTTTTAGGCATGCTCAGAGGCCACCTACCAAATTGGATTGCATAAAAATCCAGCTGGAGGAAGTGGTTGCCAACTTTATCATTTTTAACCCAGTGGCTAGAGCACTTTCTTGGGATGTGGGAAATCCAGGTTCAGTTCCCCCCCAATCTCCCTCTGTCAGAGGAGGAGAAAGAATTTGAACAGGGATCTCCCATCTCTCAGGGGGGTGCTTTAATCCTTGAACCTGGGATATTTTGTTATGGGGCTCCCTCAATGTCTCCTGTTGAAGTGGTTCCACTGTGGCTAAATAATTGAAGGCTCAATTGGAGCAGAGAGACTGGACCCAAGTCTCCCACCCCCCTATACTGCTGATCTGTAGAGTCTCTCTTTCTGGCCCAATGACTCGTTAAGTATTTATTCACAATGAAACAGTCATTGGGTCAGAGAGAGAGAGAGAGGTGGGATGCCCCAGGTCCAGTTCCCCTGCGCCAATCACTCTTTCATTACTTAATCCGCATTAGCAGAGCTTCAGCAGGAGAGACTGAGGAGCCCCACATCAGAATATCCCATAGCTCAGTGGTTAGAGCACCCTGAGAGGTAGGAGACCCCTGTTTAAATCCTTTCTCACCCTGAGGAGGGGACAGAACCTGGGGCTCCCCAATGAGGGCTCTAACCATTGGTCTAAAAGCACCAGCTCCTGCTGCCACTGTTTTGTGTGGAGCGACGCAGGCACCTAACTCATTCCCACAAGAAATGCCTTAGGTGCCTATGGCTGCCTGACTTCAGGTGGCGAGTTTCTGTTCCTGGATCACCAGCAGACCTATGTGTCTCCCTGAGTCCCAGATTTAGGTACACCCCTCTTATCAGCATCTCTCATGGGTTGCTTAGACAACTCTCAGCCCAATGTGCTGGCCTTTGAGGATAGCTTTCTTAGGTGCCCATGTCAAGGTTCCTTCCCCACTCTGAACTCTAGGGTACAGATGTGGGGACCTGCATGAAAGACCCCCTAAGCTTATTCTTACCAGCTTAGGTTAAAACTTCCCCAAGGTACAAACTGTTTTACCTGTTGTCCTTGGACCTTATGCTGCCACCACCAAAGTGTCCAACAAAAATAACAGGGGAAGTGCCCACTTGGAAATGTCTCTCCCCCAAAAAATATTCCCCCAAGCACTACACCCCCTTTCCTGGTGAAGGCATGATAAAAATCCTCACCCAAACCATTGGATCTTAAGAACAATGAAAAAGCAATCAGGTTCTTAAAAGAGAATTTTAATTAAAGAAAAAGTGAAAGAAAAACCTCTGTAAAATCAGGAAGGGAAATACCTTACAGAGTAGTCAGATTCAAAACATAGAGAATCCCTCTAGGCAAAACCGTTAAGTTACAAAAAGACACAAAAACAGGATTATACATCCCATTCAGCACAACTTATTTTATCAGCCATTTAAACAAAACAGAATCTAACGCATATCTAACTAGATTGCTTACTAACTCTTTACAGGAGCTCTGACCTGCATTCCTGCTTTGGTCCTGGCAAAAGCATGACACAGACAAAGAGGACCCTTTGTTTCCCCCCCTCCTCTCCCTCCAGCTTTGAAAGTATCTTGTCTCCTCATTGGTCATTTTGGTCAGGTGCCAGCGAGGGTATCTTAGCTTCTTAACCCGTTACAGGTGAAAGGGTTTTTCCTCTGGCCAGGAGGGATTGAAAGGTGTTTACCCTTCCCTTTATATTTATGACAGCCCATCTCTTCCCATTCCATGTATAGAGAGCCTAGACACTTAACTAGTCTTTATGGATTGCAGTGTTGTTCCTGTGATTTTTTTAAGCACCTAAAAGTTAGGCAATATGACGCTCAGCCTAAATCCCTTAGTGGATCCCACCCAGACAACCTTGAGTCATGCAAAATTCAGAGAACAAAATCATGAGGCATTTTGTAAACATGAGACAGGTAAACCACTGTCTGACTCATCTGTTCAAATCTTCAGACTTTCCTTCCCATGTAGCATGAAATAAATTCATTGTTAAAAATGTCTTGAATGTGTAGAATAGATGCAAAAAGTTATAGTAAAGTTAAAAGTAAGAAATTTTTTAAATAAAATATTGAGATTTTCCAGAGAAAGGGATTTCCCAACTCAGATAAGATTAGAAGTGATATGATTAGAAGTGCTTTTTGTGACCATTTTAACATTTTCAGTAAAAAACAGCTTATATTTCTTGCCGCATTGGAAACCCTGAGACATTGCCATTGAAGAAAGGATGGTTGTGTGAAAAACATGATGGATTAGGACTGAGTACATCTGGGCTCAATTCCCAGCTCTGCCACAGAGCTTTCTGTGATCTTGTGAAAGAATCTCTATGCCTCAGGTCCCCATCTGTTAAATGGGGCTAATAATACTACTTTTCTCTCGCCCTTTGTCTGTTTAGATTGTAAGATTTCAAGGCAGGAATTGTCTCCTACTTTGTGTATATACCGCACCTAGAACAACTGGGGTCATGACCTTGACTGGGGCTGCCAAGTGCCCCTATAATACATACAATAAATTATAATTGTCCAAAGTGAGTGAATTGAAGACAAATGAAAGAGATCATAAATCTAGGTGTATGTGTGGTAGGACGAAGTGCTGCTGTTTTGGTCTATTTCTATTCTGTATCCCCTATATTCTTCTGTTTTTTAATGTATGTCAAGGACACTCAGAGCTCTGTATGGGGACCCTTTGGAGGGCGGTTTGTGTAAGGAAGGCTGACATCTGGAATAAAAATGTTATATTATTTTGTGGAAAGTAAAATTTATTTTTTCAAAATCTGATTACCGTAATCTGAGGAATTGGAATTAACACAGATGAGGAAATAGTTTAAGTAGAGTACCAGTATTAATGCTTTCTTTACTCTACCAACAGGTATCACTGTGGATAAGTATGGATTCATTTACTTTGTTGATGGTACCATGATTCGGAAGATTGATGAAAGTGGTGTGATTACAACTGTAATAGGTTCAAATGGTCTTACATCAACGCAGCCACTGAGCTGTGACTCTGGAATGGACATCACTCAGGTAGACACCACTGATTTTCATGCATTGTTACCATTCAACACATTGTGGAAATGGGTAACTATTTAAGGATACCCAGTTAATCAGTTAACACTGGGTGGCACAAGATTTCAGACATGTTTTTAGAGCAGTAGTGATATTTGATAGTGTATAAAGCTTACATTAAATCATTAATATAAATCTAGGATAGCTAATATAAATAGAAAAAGTATGCATGTGACTTTACCGAGTGGTCCATATATGTATTACGTGTGTGTATAGGTGCTTAGACTAATATATATGGTATGTCTACACTCATTGCTTTAAAAAGTTACAAGCTACTTTTAGGTGTGTCCTTTAAAAGCAGGTGATATTAGGATCTGTACAGAAGGTTTGAGAACCTTCCTTTAGCCCAGCTTTCTGACACTATTGTGCTTGCATCACTTAACAGAGAAGAAAAATGAGATATTGTTGCTATCCAAGTCTCTGCTAGGGAGCACTATGGAAGAACTAACAAAATAGCAGCTAAAGGATACAGAAGCTCCAGCTTTTCAATACTTTTTTAAAGTGCTTTTCAATTCTTAATTCAAAGACAATGTAACAGAAATTGAACAAAAAGGTACTGTCCCCATCTGGTTTATATTAAAAACCAGACAAACATTTATACGCAAAACAGCCAGCCTTTCAAAGTTAATGGGTAGCAACTCTAAAAGGCAGATGGTGTTGGCCAGGTTCTGCTTATTCAATTCTGGCTCCAAAATAAAATAAAATTTGTCTGCTTCAAACAACTAAAGGGAGTCAAGGACTCAAAACAGTTACATTATGGGATGTGTGTGATTGTACCTAGAGCCAAATTGGTTGGTTTTGGTTTCGGTTTTTAGTTTTCTCCTGTGTATTTTAATATTTCGCCACTGGAAACCACAATTGATACATAGAGAACTCACCTGATCTGAGCTGTGTCTAATTTCTATTGAGGATTTTAATGGTAGCAGTTTACCATGAGGACCTGATCCTGCGTTTCTTGAAGTCAAGGGAGATTCAGGCATGCAAGGAATGCAGGAATAATGTCCTTGTTTGTATATAACAAGCTTCACTGTGAAGCCACGATGGTGGTCACGGGCCAGATTTGGCCTTATGGGGGAAAAACCTGCATAGAGTGGCAAACTCAGACATCCAAATCACAGTTCCATTCCTGTCCTGTCAGGGAGAAGACTGTTCTCATCTCCCACAGAAAGTGCCAGGGGTTCATATTGCCAAACTAGTGGATGTCCTGGGAAACACATGGACTTCATGTAATCTCTGATGACCCATGCCTTCCCCACAGCTGCCTATGCCCCTAGTCATGCCACTATTATCTGCCAGATATCTCCGTGGCTACACAGTAGCAGCCAAGAATGAGAAGCTGGGGGAGTTGTTAATGCATGGAGCATATTTTAACTACTTCTTGGATATACATATAGCAACTGCCTGCAGCGTATGTGAAGCATTAGCTACCAAATCAGATATCTCTAAGGTCTATAAGGAATCACATCATGTGGAACTTCTGCTCCCTGGCTGCCTCGTTTCCTAGCTCTGGATCTGCATGGAGTCCCACTCCATGGAGCTCAGGCAGAGGGAACATCTCCAGTATCATGGGTAAGGAAAAGCATACCACTGAGCTAGCTCTTTTACTATTCAATGTCGTTTCCCCCACTGCCATTCTGACAGGTTTAGTGCCTTTTCATTTGTGAAAGCAGAAATGAAAATGAGTTCTGGTGAATAAATCCAACTGGTTCATTGCTGGTATACTATAGATTGTACTATCAGTGGAAATGGTTTTCACTGCATGTTTATCATCACATAGTGGTGCAAAAGCTACAACAAACTGAGTGATCTAGATGTATCCTTACTGCGTAGACCAGGATAGTTTTGAGGTGAATCCAGAATGCATAGCAATAAATATTCAAGATACTGGTATTAAATGATAGCTTTATAAAGGACACCTAAAAGTATATGGTTTTAAAAAGGTATCCAATATAATTCATATTTTAAAAATCAAAATAAGGTATTAAATCCATCCTGAATACATTTTGTCAATGATGTCATCTCACCCTTCATATATTGAATCTTTCCAGATACAAGCCCTGGAATTTGTATCTGCAATTTATAGAAGCATCTCTTGCTTTTTATTATTATCCCATTGATTTTCTCAAGGTACATAGCAAAGTACTCCCTAAATAAGTGCCCCAGATTAAATGTCCTGTGGAATTATTATCATGTGCCAGCAATGCCCCTCTGCCATGTACATTGGTCAAACTGGACAGTCTGTATGTAAAAGAATAAATGAACACAAATCAGATGTCAAGAATTATAACATTCATAAACCAGTCAGAGAACACTTCAATCTCTCTGGTCACTTGATTTCTGACCTAAAAGTGGCAATTCTTCAACAAAAAGACTTCAGAAACAGACTCCAACGACAGACTGTTGAATTGGAATTAATTTGCAAATTGGATACAATTAACTAAGGCTTGAATAGAGACTGGGAGTGGTTGAGTCATTACACAAAGTAAAACTATTTCCCCTTGTTTATTTCCCCCCCACCCCCACTGTTCCTCAGACGTTCTTGTTAACTGCTGGAAATGGCCCACCTTGATTATCACTACAAAGGGTTTTCTCCCCCCACCCCCGCCCCCCCACTCTCCTGCTGGTAATAGCTCATCTTAAGGGATCACTCTCCTTACAGTGTGCATGATAAACACCCATTTTTTCATGTTCTGTGTGTATATAAATCTCCTCACTGTATTTTCCACTGAATGCATCCGATGAAGTGAGCTGTAGCTCACGAAAGCTTATGCTCAAATAAATTGGTTAGTCTCTAAGGTGCCACAAGTACTCCTTTTCTTTTTGCGAATACAGACTAACACGGCTGTTACTCTGAAACCTGTAATAAATAAATAGAGCTTTCACTTTAATAGGTGAGTTGATTATGAAAGGGTTTAGTCACATATTTCAATACCAGTTTTGAATAGAAATATGTCTTAGAAATCACTAAGCACATGTCACTTACTTCCATCTCAGACTTGACGAAGGTGTTATTCCTGGTTTGTAAGGAAAAGAGATTGGGCTGAGGTAGCTGCATGGTAAAGTGATGAATTTGCTCCTCTTTTACCTGTACAGAACATAGCTGAACTCTGTTTTGGTCACAACACAAGTCAAATGAATTTAGTGTTTTCGGCCAGATTTTCAAAAAAGTTCAGGGCCAGATATTCAAGTACTCAGCACCTGCATTTGAAGACAGAGTTTCAAAAGCCCTCAATTCCCTTTTTGGTACCAGAATAAGGGCCAGATTCTCAAAAGCACTCAGCATCCATCACTTCTCTTTGAGACAATAGTGGCCAGATTTTCAAGAGCCCAATGTGCTAGGTTATTTTTAAAATCTGGACACTTGTTTTGGTGCATAAGTGAGAGCTGAACTCTTCTGAAAATCTGGCCCCAAATGTGGGTCCTGAGCATTGTTGAAAATCTGGCTGTAATAATCACTTGCCTAATTGACCAAACTGTCAGGAAAAAATGGCACAATTAATGCACTCTGCTTATGAGAAGCCCATTTCTGAAGCATCACAATTATTACTGATTACAACTGAAATGAATCAGAAGGGCTGTTGGGGAAGCTTAATAGGATCTGATTCTGCTCTCACTTACACCTGTTTTACACTGCTATAGTTGAGTGGAGTTTCTTTGGATTTACAACTGTAAATGAGAGGTGAATCAGGTCCTACATTATGTTTGGTTCTAGCAATTCCTAACAGTATTTAACTCTGTAGTGGGCTAAAATTCACATGTAAAAGAGGAAAAATCTAGAAGAATGATATAAGCCTTACTTCTTTCTGTCTTCACTGCTATAGAATATCAGGATTGGAAGGAACCACAGGAGGTCATCTAGTCCAACCCCATGCTCAAAGCAGGACCAATCCCCAGTTTTTGCCCCAGATCCCTAAATGGCCCCCTCAAGGATTGAACACACATCCCTGGGTTTAGCAGGCCAATGCTCAAACCCCTGAGTTATCCCTCCCCCCTTTCTATGGAGAAAGCCGAAGAGGGAATGTTGGTAGAAATGTCCACTTCCTAATCCATCATGTACCTTCTTCCCATGATAAATATGTGGCCTGATTCTTTACTGCCATGCACTTTGTTTTGTCATTTCCTCAAGTGTAAAATGCTATAGGTCTGTATTTGATAGCATTCTATACCCAATCGGGACTCAGTCCATACAAATACAAATAACTGCAAAGGTGCAAGGCCGTGGAGAATCAAGCCCAAGATCTCTTCCTTAGCCTGTAAATGGTGGCCTTGTCCCTTCACTAATGACAATTCCACTAGCGATGACTCTTTGCCAAAGTGATAGCTGCTGACTGATTGATAGTGTTTGTAACTGTCACCACTGTGTTCTAATATGAAAGTTCTTATTTGACTATTTTCTGTCTTGACATTTGCACTTCATCAGCCTTTGTTCAGCAGTTCCCCACTTGATGGATTCCATATATATTGTGTTGCTTCACCTAAAATTCAAAGCAACACTGCAAAATATTTTTCTCCTTCACAAAAATGTGACAAGATTTATTTATGGTGACAGTGTGTTTATACAGGTCAAGTTAAGGGATATGTGTTAGAATGATGAGTAAGAGGGAAAAGCCCAAGTTATGGAGACATTTTTGAGAACATTTCAAGCACTGGACACCCCTCTTTTAATTAATTGTAAATTGCCAGAGGGAACTCTACTGATAAAGTTCTGAAGGTGAAAGAGAGAATGCTGCAGAGTGAAAGTAAAGATGCGTGGACTGATTTAAAATGTGACTTAAGATGTCACAAATGCAAACACTGACAAATCTCTTGCAGTCAGAAGGACAGCAGGCAATACCACCATCAATGTCTTCAGAGGGACAATTTGATGAAATACATGCTTGAAGACCTATTGAATGGAACAGAAATCTTACAGAACGCTCTGACCTCCCTTGAAGGAAATTGTGAGAACCTGTTTTACAAAATAAACAAAGCAGATAAATACATGACTTCTGCTGAGGTGCACTTACATGCAATAGAAGATTATGTGGAAGACAGGAAAAAGAGCCAGTGAATATGAGACAGATGCATGCCAATGTAAAAATTAATTTGATTCTGGAGTGAAGCACTTTTGAACAATGTTGAGTGTGGAACATAAGAAAGGGGTTGCAGGATCACATTCATTTCTTTGAGCAGAATAATAGATCTATTTGCAGACTGAAGGAAGACGCAATATCTCCAGAGAAGTTTCACTACATTTGTGCTATTGGTGAAGCTAAAACCTTTTTACTTAAACTCAGTGGAACCACTTTGACTGATCAGCTGTGCATCTTCCCTATTATGTGTTTAGACATTTTCATCCTTGTATTAACTAACAAGGCTAAGCCACTTGTACCATTGGAAATCATACTTCTTCTGGGACACAATTCTGCCTCTCCTTCACAGGTTAAAGAAAAGATCAGAGACGAAAACCCAGCCACTAGTAATATCTATGAGGAGGAAGAGTCTGTGTGATAAAAGAGTAAAGTGGTCCAGAAACCAGTCCCCTTTTTCACCATGTTTAACTTCAGCGTTTACTTTGTTTCTCTGTTTAAACTCAGCAATAATTCCATTTGGATATTAATGGCTTGGTCATTTTACAAGAGAGAGAAATAAAACAAAAGCTCATGAGTAGTGTTTAAGGTGGTATGATAATACAAATAATAATGTCTCTTAAAAAGGTAATTTAGGAAACACCCTTTAACCTATGTGGTATTCCTGTAAATACAGGAGCTATGGAAGCTTTCTAATCATGCTGTAGGAATTCTATATTTGAATTGTGCTGGAGACCCTTCTGTCTAACAGAAAGAGGATAGCCACTTTGTTTTCATTTGAGCAGATCAGTACAAAAATAGACTTGCCTTTTATTTTTTGTCCTCCCTCTCTGAGGCTTATGATGATCTGTTACTCTAGTCATGTTTAGTGGATGATACCATAAACATTCCAAGTCTCTGAGCACCATTAAGAAGGATTTTGCAGAAAGACAATTGCTGCTCATATACTTGAAATCAATAAACAAAGCAAAAACCCCACCACAGAGTACAAAAATGATGCCTTATTTCTAGACCTTCAACTCTCACTGAGGTCCCTTCTTTAAAGAAATAAAGTAAAAAAATGAGGTGTTGCTCTTTGTTGTCCGTGGATGATATAAACCTGCTATTTCTCCAATTAGTTTTTAGGAAAAACAGTAATCAGGACCCACATTTTGAATGCAAAAACAATCAAGGGGGGAGGACCCTTTTTAGGAGTTGGGAAAGGGAGGAAAGAACCCTTTACTGACCTTCTCTATACATCATAAGGAAGATTATATGGGACATAACCCTTTTTAGTTTTTTGGTAATTCCCGTTTCATTAACGGGCGCTGAGGGAACTCAGCACCTCACAGGGTCAAACTCTTAAATAGAAATAATGGCTCTGGGGCCTATGCAATCAGACCTCCAAATAACCATAAACTTGTCTTTATGGATGTGATTTTAGAATATCAGATGGAAGGAATGAACAATTCATCAGAGCCAATCAAATTACCCTGTCAATGAATGTGAAATACCATTCACACAGACATGTCACATGTGGTTTGGGGGCCTCATGAAAGAACAGCAAAAAAAGACCACAATTTTTCTTCCAAAAAGCTAATATTTGTATTAGTCAACTTCAAACTAGCAATTTATTTTACATTTCTTCTGTAAATACAGTACCACTGAATAAAATACTCCTAAATAAAATACTCCTAAATTTTAATCAAATCTTTTAAAAATTGCATTCCTCTTTTTTCATGTTGTTTATCTGTGCTATCGCAGAGGTATTTAACTTAGGGAATGTTAGATGCTTCATCTGCTCTGTGCTGAAATGAAAGATCCTTGGCAGACCTAAATTTATGAAAGACACATTATAAAGTGGATTTTTTCTGCTTTACATTTAGAATAAAATAATCAGTAAATCTGTTGTTCCTAGCAGCAATAAGCACTGATAATTGCCAGCCTAGATACTGCATATGCTGCTGTTACATGAAAAGTAACATTTTTGCCATTGACTTCTACAAAGGATTTCATAAATCTACTCTGTTTTTATATGATAGGTGTCATATTTCATCTCTCTCACACTCTGTCATATATGACATTATCTAGCTAGGCAAAATGATAATGCACAGGCATGTATACATATAATCACAGCCGGATCCAAAGTCCACTGAAGTGAATGGATCCATTGACTTCAGTAGGCTTTGGATCACCATCAGAGCTGCCAAGTGTTTTGAATCCTGGGTGACTTACATCTGGCAGCCTTGCAACCCATTCCCGTAGCCCGTCTGAAGTCTCATGCATCCAGCTGGACTGCAAAGAGAGTCTGTATTTGCTCCTCTAGGCCACCAGAGGGCTGCTGCTTGTTCTCCTCAGCCTCTCATCTTTCTTCTACTCCTTCTAGGTCCGAGCAGGGAAGGAGTAGGTCAGGGTGGCAAACCTGTGGCTCCGGAGCCACATGTGGGCAGTGATGAGCTGCCAAAATCTTAACAACCGGTTCCCTCCTCACCCCCCAGGGGGTCGTGGCCCGCCCCCCGGGACTCCTGCCCCATCCAATGCCCCTCGCTGCCCCATCCACCCCTGTTCCCTGACTGCTCCTGGAACCGGGCAGGAGGGTCTCGTGGGCCACCGTAGTGGGTGCCCACCCTGCCCCTAAGAGCCAGAGGCACCTGCCAGGGGGCGAGGTGGGGAGTCCTGGCAGGGCTTACCTGGGGCGGCTCCAGGGAAGCATCCGGCAGGTCCCTCCCCGCCCCAGTTCACCTCCGCTCCCCCTCCACCTCCTTGGGCCTGAGCGGGAAGCCGCCGCCTGCTTCTCAGCCATCCCAGGCTTCCCGCGCAAACAGCTGATTCGCGGGAAACCGGGGGGCGGATGGGCAGAGCGTTCAGGGGAGGAGGCAGAGGTGGAGTGGAGGTGAGCTGGGGTGTGGCACGGGGCAGGGAGCTGCTCTGCACCCACCAAATTTTCCCCGTGGGTGCTCCAGCCCCGGAGCACCCGCGGAGTCGGCACTTGAGGTGCCACTTTTGGCCAGTTGTTAAATTTAGAAACACGGGACAACCAGTTCTAAAAGGGCTTCTAAATTTAACAACCGGCTCCAGCGAACCGGTGTGAACCGGCTCCAGCTCACCACTGCATGCGGCTCTTCAGAAGTTTACTTGCGGCTCCTTGTCTAGGCACCAACACCAGGGCTGGAGCTACAGGCACCAACTTTCCAGTGTGCCGGGAGGTGCTCACTGCTCAGGCCCTGCCCCTACTTCACCCCTTCCCCCTCGCTCCTTCCCCTCCCCCCAGAGCCTCCTGCATGCCGCTGATCAGCAGGGCTGCTGGCAGGCGGGGGGGAACTGATGGGGGGCTACTGAGGTATTACTGTGGCTCCTGGCAATGTACATAGGTAAATTCTGGCTCCTTCTCAGGCGCAGGTTGGCCAGCCCTGGAATAGGGGCTGAAAGAGGCAGTTGGCTGGCAGAGAAAGAAGAGGGAGAGGGGTTCAGCCCTATTCCTACCCCCATGGCACCTGGAGAGCCACCCAGATAGCCTCAGCTACCTTCCCATCTAGCACCCAGCATGCCATCTACCACATCCAGCCCACTGTCCGCCAGACAACACCGCAGGTACCCCAGCATCCACCCACGTATCATCCCATGACATCTTCCTCCCCAGCCCCATCCATGCCACCTTTGGCTGACCAAGGAAGACCCCCCCTGAACTTGGATATCCCTGAGGCTCTTTGGGGAATGAATCCCAGGTGTAGACAGCTATCCCTTTTCGAGGCTTCACTGCCCTTCTCCCCCATCCCTAATGGCACAGTGTAATATTCTTGGCTGGTGCTAGCCTGGCCCTGCCTAGTATCTGTTTTATTGCAGACTCAGTGTGATTTAATGTAGCTTCAAATTGCATTAACTCCTCATCAGATTTCCACATGTAAATCTGGCAGATTGGCAGGGGTCAATATGGGGAACAGCTAGATCCATGCTCCGCCCATGGGGCCTCCTCCACCCAGTGCCCAACCCCGGGAGGTACAGTAGGGGATCTTGAAAGAAAGGAGCTATGGAGATGGTATTTCACAGGAGGGAGGTTCCCCAGTGCAGTGTCCCCTCTGTGTGTGCAGGCAGAAAGAATGATTGGTTCTTCGCAATTTATCTTCCATCCTGTGTAGTTCCTGAACTGCCTGAATGAAATCTCAATTAGCTGCTTACTTTACTTTTTATTCCTTAAGCATGAGTAACCTTTGACTGCATCTCTCAGTTAAAAAGTGTTTCAGTATGACGGAATCTAGTTGATGAGTTATTTGTGCCCGTGATACTTGTATCCACGGTACTGAATTAAATTGCCAAAAAATTTTGATATTGCTTTGCCAGTTTGGTGAAATCCTTTACAGGGCACATATTGATGACTAAGTCCAATTTTTTTCTTCTGTTAAGATGAAGTATTGGGCAGAAGTTATAAATAAAAAGTAAGTATGGGATACTTGCAAAAACTGCCAAACTACTCCCAGGTAACTGGATAACTAGACCTGATGCCTGACACCATGCTGACCAAACCCAGAAATGTCTGTAAGAAATACAGCATATAGACATTATATGAAAACAAATTTCAAATAGTCTTGTGAGGATACAACATACAACGAAGTTTGCTTTAAACCTATTTGTCTTCCCATATGCCACCAAGTGGCTGGCTGAGGACTCTGACTACAGTAGAATTGGTGCACAGCTGGAGAGTGGGATATTCTGACCCTGTGAAGGACCTCCATCATAGACTGAAAGTCACCCCTGTGTGAACACTCAGCAGTAGGCCTGAGCACTGCTCAAGTGCCACTTAAGTTTTATATTAAGAATTACATTAGTGGCGAGTAGGCCTTGTGCTGGCCCCCTGAGCAGGGGAGAATTTCAACCCATGCTGGATCTTGTCAAGGGGGCTCACTTCATCGCAGCTAACAGAAGTGTCCTGAGGGAGGGCCAGTGGGGCTAGAAAGACTCATTCCCATCCTGGCACCTGTGAACCTCCCTTGCAGACATCTTTGTTACTTGGGTTGTATACAAAGGCAAGGTTTTGGCTCTTCAAAAATATTTGCCAGATGAACCTCTATCCCCAGAAGACCAGAATGGGATGGGAATCTTAACAAAGCTTAGGTGACAGAACAGCAATAAGAAGCACTGACCAAGAATTAAAAGGGTGAGATTTTATAGAGGAATAATAAATATATTGGATTTTTTAAAAAAAAAAAGATTAGAAAGCCTGACACACTTGTGCATGCTGTCTCTCATGAGTGACCTGTATTCCTGCCAGTGGGTTTGTGGATATTATTAAATCAGCCCAATCTGTATATATTTAGTCAAAGATCATCCAGGGATATAGCTTCTTTCATTTGTTTTAAGTGAATTAAAAATCTGAAGATTTCCTGGGAGCTGGCTTTAGTGTGTGTAGTCCAAACCTTTCAAGATACCTAATGTAGTCCCGTTTGGCTTTCGGAAGTACTGCAAAGTTAAGATTAGAGAAGCTATGTGGACTGGCACAATCTTAGGGTTCCAAACTGAGAATATGGTAATCCTCAACTTCTGAGCACAGCAATCACCAGAGCTGGCATTTCCCTCTTCGCAGAGCTCCATCATATATTTGGATTAAAATCCTGGCTCCACTGAAGTCAATGGGGAAGTTTTGTCATAGATTTCAGTGGGGCCAGGATTTCACTCTTGGGTGTCAGAGTCTCCTCTCACATGGTATACATCAGGAGTAACTTGACTGAAATCAGTGGTGTAAAGCCAGCGTAAGTACAGAGGATAATTAGGTTTATAATTTTATAATTAGCACAGTGAATTTTTAAATAGTTTCCAACTGAAGAGTTGCATTTCAAAGCCAATTAAATAAAGGTTAGACCTAGTTGCTTAATTGAAAACATAACAACAGGGTAGGCGATCAATGAAATAAGGGTGTTTTTTAAAAAAAATAGTATAGCAATACTTCTGACCTGCAAATTGCTTTAAGTGCCATGGGGAATCTGGAGCTGTGTAGATCTCATCAAAACAATACAGTAATATTAACAAGTTCCAAACAGCACAACTTTGTAGCTCGTCAGCAAGAAAGAACTCTACAGAGTATTGACTCCCTTGTTGCCTTCATGGTTCTTGGGTCTCAAGACCCAAGCTTGTACAAAATGAGGTAAGACCGAAGAGAGTTCAATACTGAAAAGATTTGTCTTTTACTAGACATAGGACTAAATTCTGCCCTAAGTTACCCTTGCGACCTCATTGAAGTCAACAGAAAGAGAGAGAGAGACAGAGAGAGACAGAGAGCGAGAACAGCCACATAAAGGATGGAGGTCACAGAGAGCAGTCACAACGTGGCAAGTGAGGGAGCAGACATAAGAACAAAATAATGTGACAGAGAAGAGAAGGTCCTTCTATATTAAGAATCAAGAGAGAGAAAGAGTGGGGTTGCAAGAGGTGAGTATCAAGGAAGAATTTGGCCAATGCCCTACTATAGAATACCATTAAGAAGTTAAGTTTTTAGGCATGCTTCATAAAATCCGAGACAGAGAAATGCAAATAGAACAATAGTGAGCAACATCTTGTACAATATGTTCTGTTGACAATAACCATCACATTTACAAGCAAATTAGCTAAAACATCTGAAGGACATTTTGCTTTTTCAAACTGCGCCTTCATCTCCTGCTGATAGATTCCTTTGGGACAGGTAGGGTATGCAAAATGATATGCCACTTTGGAGAATTAATTTAAGAAGTTTAGTAATGTAGGTTGCATTGCAGGAAAATCGTAAACAGCTGAACATCATTCAGTACCCATTCAATCAAACCCTCAGAGCAAAATGAGAAACTGAATAGCTGCTGCAAGTTCTTCCCTCATTCCTTGTATAGATACCTATGTAATGAGAAGTGAGGAAAATCATGACACTGTTAGGTTCTCCGTCTGTATGTACACGCCATGTCCAAACAAATCTTGGAATAGATGCTATAATATTTCTTCATGACTCTTCAGTGCTAGATTTATGAATCCATATCACTGGCTTCAAGAGACCAAACCTTCTCACCAAATCTTTTCAATTCTACCATAAACTGTAATAAACATCTAGGAAGGTTTAATAAAAGGTCTCTCCAAAATTTTGCGTGGAAGGTTATGGCCCAATCCTGTAAACCCTGTATGACTTGTGAGCAGTTCCTCTGTTTTGCTACAGCATGTTTCAACTTAACAGCCAGAAGGAAGATATGGCTCTTGCCATTTGCTTCAGCAAGGTAAGGAAAACTCTTTAGATTTGCTGGCAAGGAAGGAAAGAAAAGTGGAAGGTGAGAAGAGAGAAAAACAAGGGGACAGGAAGAGAAACGGGAGGAGTAGAAAAAATAGGGAAAGAAGAGAAAAATGGGAAGGGGAAAAAACATGCTGGAAAATATGCTAGAATTATTGTTCCAGTGTTCTGAAGTGTGTTTAGGTCGCAATCTTGCAGAGACTGAATGAACATGCTTAACTTCATGCCTTGGGAGTAGTCCGTTTGTTGTCAGTAACTTTACTCATAATGTGTAAAGTTTTGCATGTGGTTAAGTCTTTGCAGGATCAGGGTCTTACTTTGTTGATTCTGTTTATTAATAATGAGGATGAACGTTAACAGCTCTTATAATCAGCTGAAGTTTTTAAGTACTCATTACACTCTAGCCTAGACTTTGGGGTCAAGATTTACCAAGTCATGGTGAGCTACTAGCTGCTTAGCTATTTAGAAAATCATACCACTTATTTAAGTGTTTAACTATGGGCTTAGGAACTGAACTTTAGGCTGCCATTTTTAAAAGCCTTGGCCCTGAAGTGTCTGGAGTTTGTATGGAGGAAACTGGGCATGTCTTGATCTTATCTTGAACCCTGTGCTTTCTGATTATAGGCTGGATATTGGCACAATTGGCAAATTGACTGTCATGGACTGATCTCTGTCACATCAGCACCATATCTGCTCCAGGCTTACCTTTATAACTGATCCTTTTAATGGCTGTCCAAACATATACCACAGCAGTAACAAACACCCTGGCTTGATATCAACTTATAACAAGGGGACTCCTAAATAGCGGGGCCGTGATTTCAACATTTTCCAGTGTGTTTCCTTAAAAGCTCCTAATAATGTGAATATTAATCATCTTTGAGTGTTTCCACATGGAATACAGTCTCTTGTTTGTGCTGAATAATACAACCAGCCTAATTATTATTGACTGTTTAGAGAGTAAGCAGCAGCACTTGTTTACTTTCAACATTGGATGACACCTATTTAAATGGCATTGATTGTGTATTATGTAAATATGTATGAAAAATTAGATTCCAGAATATCTACACGATTTAGTGGATAAAATGAACCTTGAGGCTTTTTTCTATGGAGGTTTGAATCTTGTCAATGTAATCTCAGTAATCTTGTAGGAACTATGTTTTCCTTGATTTTACATGATCATATTTTTACATCTGGGCACATCTTCTGGAGCCAGCACCTGACCCAAGTGTAATGGGGTTGAGTATTAGGAATCACCTTGTGTCAGCTGGTCTGTTTAGTTTTTTTATACTCTTTTGGAAAAGCGCTATAGAATTTAATAGAAAAATGCAAACTTTTCTATACGTTCTCTTGAACCATTCTATTCATATTATTAGAAGATTCCATCCCTGCTCTAGAATGCTATAGGATGATTTTAAAAAAAACTGTAAAAAGGAACATATTTGCTATTAAATTCTGCAGGGTTATAGAATAATTTCTATAGAGCTATTTCTACTGAAACCTATTGGTTTCATCCCTATTAAATTCTATAGGAATTTTCCATATGACCATCCTGCAAAACCAAAAAATGCAAAACACCTAATTCTTTCCTCCTCCTCACTTTCTCCTTGCATGGGTGGAGTTTTTGTTTGCTTGGGCTTGCTTGTTTCACAATGTAGTTCTTGTGGGGAAACTATGTCACAGTAATGAACCTTGCTTTTTGTTCTGAAAGCAGTGATGTTATTCATTTGAGTCCCTTGTGGGAGTGAGTTCTACAGCCTTAATCTAGCTGCTGAGAAAATTCTGTCTGGCACTCCCAAATCTCATGCTTATGATCAACAGACCCATGAGTCCAGATTATGCTTTGAAAGCTCTGTCCTGTGATGGGATCAGTGCCGAATCAGACTGGAGAATGTAGCTGTTGTGAGAGGTTGTGGTTACTCTGATACATGCAAACTCTTGGGCAGCCTGGACCAAGCCTATGGGAAGCTTTGACTGTCAAGGCAGAGACCTTGAGTTTGACTCTATATTCAGCAGCAACCCCCTGCTATAAGCAGAGCATTAGAGTGATGTGCTCACAATGGCTTGAGTTGTTCAGCAGGAAAATTGATGCTTTCTCTACCAGGTTTTTGGGGATATTTTTAGGTTTGGTGGCCTCACTCCTAGATATCCTCTCTTCCCCCACCATCACCCCCTCACTCCCCGATTCCCAGACACTCCAGGAGTGGAGCTTCTCTAAAGCAGAAGGCACCACAGTATTTGTACAGTGGTACATCCTTCCAGTCCACCCTCTGCCCATCCCTGCCCTGTTTCAGCTATGCAAGAAGCTCATGCTAAGTTCTGCTTCCCAAAAGCTTCCACCACTTTTTGTAGTGGTACTGCACCGGCCCTCCACACTCATAACTTCCTGGGGTCCAAATGGAAATATATGATTTCAAGAAAACTTTGAGACAAACAACTCGACTTAGCAACTTGTAGGCAGCCTTCTTAGAATCATGGTTTTCTCACCTCACAGAAGTGCTGTCTGGCTGCACAGCATGTGGCCCAAGGGTGACAGCGTAAAGCAAAATGGAAAGCTTCCATTTATTCTTCTTCAAGTGGTTGCACATATCCATTCCACTGTAGGGAATTGCACACCCAACATATGGTTGTCAGAGAATTTTTCCCTCTGCAGTACCTACCTGGGCAGCTCGAGCACCCTCTGCTGCTACACATCACTTTGTGCAGTATAAAGGCCGGAGCCACCACTGACCACCCTCTCAGTTCCTTCTTACCACCCGTGGTGGTTTTTGCAGTGATTACAGCCTTGCTGCTGTAAGTTCTTCCCTCATTCCTTGTTCAGATACCTATTTTTACATAAAGCAGCTTCATATTTAGTTAGATAGACTATAGTTAAGGTAGTGATTAGTTAGATATACGTTATTGGCAAGTAGGGTTTTTTAGGCTGTAGGCTGACCAGTTCAGTTTTTGGTACCAGTGCTGGAATCATGTCTCAATCTGTGGGGTTTAAATCATGTCGCTCATGCAGCAAACCAATGCCAGTGAGCAACCCACAATCCAGCTGCCTTAAATACTTGGAGGAGTCCCACGTGAGGGACAGATGTCACATTTGTAGGGGATTTAAGCCTCACTCTAAAAAGGACAGAGCAGCTAGGCCGGTATATTCTTATGGAGGCGGCACTCTGTCCACTCTCAGAGCTGTCCAGTTCGCAGTGGCACAGGGTACACCAGCATCCGTCCAGACTACTCCCCCTGACTTATCAAGGTCAAGAGCTTGATCACTGTCACTGGTACCAAGTAAGAGGCACAAGACCTCCAGGGACTCAGTACTTCACTCAACATGACCCATTGTACTGAAGCTTTCTAAAAGGAAGGGTTCTGGAAGGGACGCTGAAAGAAGGCACTCCTTAAAACACTCATCAATTAAGAAATGGTTGTCAGCTCCAGGGTTTGTGCCAGGTCTGTCAAGATTGACCCCCTGAAATGCCCAGTGCAGCTTCTTCAGGCTATCTTCTGGTACCTCAGAGCCAAGGCATTACCAGTACTATTGACACCAGAGGCGTATGCAGCTGCTAGAGACCTAAACGTTTTGGTACCAGTTTCCTCAGTGGTGCAGGAAGGTCTTCAGTCAGTACCAATGCCGAAGGACCCTCCTCTGAAGCATGTGAGGCCAATGCCACCTACACTTTACTTACCTCGGAAGATGGTACCGAGGGAGAAGTCCACTTTGATTTCTCTGGTACCACCATCTCTGGTTTCTGGCTGTCTCTCTTCAGTACTGACTTGTTCTGTTCCCCCATTACTGGAAGACTCAGGTTCTTCGTCGTCTTCAGATTCGGAGGTTGGGTCCTATGAATCCCAAGCTAGAAAGGAGAGGCATCCTATGTCACAGACATATGTCCCATGGTTCCCACAGCAACCTCAGCAATGACCATCAGACAAGGGGCAATGGCCTGGTCAGGGATGGGTCCCAGGAACATGTCAGTGGACTTTCTGGTCCCCCTGGGTTCCAGCTGCCAGGTCATCCCCTCAGTTTCTTTCATCAGACACACGTTGAGAGCTGGGGTCCAGCTGCCAGGTCATCCACCTCAGTCTCTTTCCTGGGATATATGTTGAGGGCATCAGCACTGGAGACAACATCTTCCTGTTGTCAGGACCAGGACTGGTACCGAACCAGTGGAAGCCACTCCAGTGGTTCCTCCAGCAGAGGAGATAGAGCATACCCTGTTTCAACATCTGAGTGTTGCCTCTTCCTCATCACCAGCTGAGGTAGAGGCAGTGAGCAATTCTTGGCCACCAAATCATTATAGAGCTCACCAGGGTATGTTAGAAAGGGTAGTCATGGTCCTGGATATCAAGGAGGTCCCTGAGAAATCCCACAACCTGGTGGATATTTTGGCTTCGACAGAACTCACTAGGGTGGCTCTGTCAATCAATGAGGCTGTTACGGAACCAGTTGAGGTGTTGTGGCATACCCCATCTTTCCTCACCCCACAATTAAAAGGGCAGAGAGGAGAGATACTATGGCCCCTCTAAGAGATTTGAGCACCTGTACACACATCCCTAGATAATGAAAGTTAGCTGACAGCATGACCTTGAAAGTTACTGATGGTTATTTGATAAATAGTTATTTATCACAAACTACAAAGTATGAGTCCAGAAAAGCACCTACATGACTTAAGAGTCTAAGTTTCATTGATTTTTTTAAAGTCAGTGAAACTTGGGTGCTTTTGAAAATTTTACACTATATTACTAAATAAAGATAGAGTGAAATCCGGGCTCTGCTAAAGTCAATGGGAATTTTGCTGTTGATTTCAACGGGGCCAGGATTTCACCTGTGGTCGTGAAAACTGTGTGAGCAGGAGCAATCATCAGAAGAAAGGGTGTAAAGCAAGATGAGGAGCAGGACGGAGACAGAGCTCAGTGAGGCCCATGGAAAGTGGAGAGATGAGACATAGCCATGGCCAAAGCAGGAGGAGGACTTGGTGGGGAAGGCAGTATTGTGAAGGTCCAAAGAGGTTAAGATATTGAGAAGGAGAGAATGGCTGACAGTGTCAAAGGCAGCAGAGGAGTGAAGGAAAATGAAGATGGAATATAGGCCCTGAGATTTCCCTAAGAAGGGGTCACTAGAAATGTTGGTGAGAGCAGTTTAATGGAGTGAAAGAAGCAGAAACCGAATTGGAGGATGGAGTTAGAGAGGAGGAACTCAAGGCAGAGGTTGTAAATGTGTTCAATTAGTTTAGAATAAGGGGGCATGCTAAGACATTTAACTGAGCCATTTAGAGTTCATGTCATAGGGAATGGCCTTCTCTCTAAAAGGTTTTTGTTCCATGAATATAAAAATAAAAATGGTGATTGCTTTGCAATAAACATAAAAACTGCGATTGATTTGTGTTATCTCTTCTCTCTAATTGCCTCATATATCAGTCTGGAATTTAGGGAACTAAATTCATCCAATAGCAAAGCATGTTTTATGGGTCTGCTTCCTAACAGGGAAAAAAGGCTTTTTACTTTTTCCCTTGATGGACAGTTCATATATAATGAAATGTATTCCCTTGAAGAGGGCACTCACAAGTCCTCCTCTGCCTTAAAACTCCAATAATACCTGGGTGTAGGGGTTGTGTAGGCTGCATGGCTGTGCAGGTCCTTTGCACCCCTGTATGCTAGAATGGTGGCTTCCTTCTCAACTCTGAATAAGTCAGCATGGAACGTGGGTGGGCAGGCCAGGAGACTATTAGATCTATGTTTAGTAGGCACAAACCTCTGACCAAGGGATGTGAAGGTGCCCCAGCAGCTATTCCAGCTAAGAGAGTGGAGTAGCAGCTGCCTAGAGGCTGCCAGGCTACTCTCCTAATTACAAAGGTAGGTTTCATTCTGCATTCCCCACCTAATTCCCCACACAAAGCCCATTTACTTGGGCTTTATGCAGGAGAGTGATGAATGTATATGTTTTGAATGCAATAACTGCTATAATTGAGTTGTATAATCCTGCAATAGGAAGGGCACCAAAAGCAAAGACTTCTTATTAAACAAGTAAAGGGATGTAGTCGTACCATAAGAAAGAGTCCTCCAAGTGTCTGACTGCAGGGAGCTAAATTCTGTCTCCAGATATCATTTTTAAAAAATCTAGGCTTCTTAGAGAAACTGGCAATGTCAATGTCAACAAATGAAAGGTCCTGGAAGAGAGAGCAAACTGTCAGAAAATGATGAAAAATATCTGCAGATGTCAACGCTGAGAAAATGGAAGGAAATGTAGCAAGGCATCCAGCAGAAAGTTTAGGGAAGCAGGGCTATCCTGCCTCCAGCAATTGACCAATAATGAACTTCATAAAAATCTGATCTTACATGAAAGAAATCAAACAAATGGTTTTAATGGGCAAAGGTCCTGAACACAAGAAGAGAAGAGCAGACTATATTAAAGGACAGTCTGTTGAGTGAAAATAGTTTGGCCTCTGTTGAAAGAGTAGCTGTAGGTCTCTTTGAATAGGAGGAGATAAAAAACTAGATTAGTGGCAAAAGTAAAATGGAGGAGTTTGTGATCAAGTTTGAAGATCCCTATCCAAAACGGAATAAGAAACTGATTTAGCATAAATGGAAGCGCTCAGGGGTGAGCTGTATAGATATGAAGTAATCCATCATGCTGTGCCATAAGAAAAACATCTTTTGGCAGGAATGTCATGCTGCTACATGAAATTGACTTAAAATATACCAACCAGGCATAGCTAGAAAACAAAGAAACAGTGTGTCCTATGCTGTGGATTTGATGTGCCTGCCTTAGTCACTGATGAATGAAATGTATCCAAGTGCTAAAAAATCCTGTGCCCTAACACTTAAACCAGGGGTGGGCAAACTACAGCCTGCGGGCCACATCCAGCCCGGCCCCTGAGCTCCTGGCCGGGGAGGCGAGCCCCCAGCCCCTCCCCTGCTGTGCCTCCTCTTCTGTAGTTATGCCGCCGCGTGGACAGCGCAGCTGGCGGCCACCCACCTCCCAGGCTTTCAGATAAGCCTGTCCTGCCGCTCTGAGCAAAACGGTAAGGGGCGGGTGGCGGTCCTGGGGAGCAGTCAGGGGACGGGGGCAGTTGGATGGGGTGGAGGTTGAGGGGGGCAGTCAGGAGACAGGAAGCAGGGGGGTTGGGTAGGGTGTGGGATCCTGGGGGGGTGGTTAGGGGTGGGGGGTCCTGAGAGGGGGCAGTCAGGGGACAAGGAGTGGGGGAGAGATGGATGGGTCAGGGTCCCAGGGGGCCTGTCAGGAGCCAGGGGTGTGGATAAGAATTGGGGCCGTCAGGGGATAGGGAGCAGGGGGTTTGGATAGGGTGTGGGGTCCCGGGGGGGCCATTAGTGGCTGGAGGTCCCGGGAGAGGGCGGTCGGGGGACAAGGAGCTGGGGGGGTTGGATGGGTCAGGGGTTCTGAGGGGGGCAGTCAGGGGGCGGGATGTGGGAGGAGGAGGATAGGGGGCGGGGGCCAGGCTGTTTGGGGAGTCACAGCCTTCCCTACCTGGCCCTCCATACCGTTTCGCAACCCTGATGTGGCCCTTGGGCCAAAAAGTTTGCCCACCCCTGACTTAAACCTTTGGTGTCCTATGATAACTCCCGTTAGGGTTGTTTTTTTCTTCTAATAAAACTAAATAAAGAGCACAAGTGGCTTGCTAAACACATACACAGTACTGACGTTAGCAATATTTAGTAACCAACTTCAGCTCTTTATTTAGTTGTAATGCTTGTCTTTTTGAAGAAGCCAACTTATTTGAAGGAAAAAACACCGTGAGGGTTCAGAAGCAAACACCCAAAAGTTAGCATGAAAGAGATGCCTGACGCCCAAAACCTTACCACTGAGTTCCGTGGGAGTTATCTACCCTATCGAAGGTCGCTGTGCCAAACCCAAAAATGTGATGAAGCCAAAATGAAGGGTGCAGGGTTCATATCTGTGATTTAAGTTCATCTCGCCTTTCTAAAACATTTGAGTTAAAAATGTTTAGAAAGCCAGGCAAGTAGTAGTTAATTTTGCACTTCACCAACAAGGCACTGACTCTAACTCTCAGCAACAGTAGAGGCAACACGAGAAGTCGACATCTAAATGCAGAATCCCACGAACCCTGCATGTTAAAATAAATATGCAAAAAGCATGACTGTCGGAGCTGTCATTTCACCTTGCATCCATTTCCATCGCACAAGGTTGTTAGTCCCCCGTGAACTAAAACTAGACTAAAAGAAAAGGAGTACTTGTGGCACCTTAGAGACTAACCAATTTATTAGAGCATAAGCTTTCGTGAGCTACAGCTCACTTCATCAGATGCATATCGGGGAAACTGCAGCAGACTTTATATATACACAGAGAATATGAACCAATACCTCCTCCCACCCCACTGTCCTGCTGGTAATAGCTTATCTAAAGTGATCATCAGGTGGGCCATTTCCAGCACAAATCCAGGTTTTCTCACCCTCCACCCCCCCCACACAAATTCACTCTCCTGCTGGTGATAGCCCATCCAAAGTGACAACTCTTTACACAATGTGCATGACAATCAAGTTGGGCTATTTCCTGCACAAATCCAGGTTTTCTCACATCCCCCCACCCCCATACACACACAAACTCACTCTCCTGCTGGTAATAGCTCATCCAAACTGACCACTCTTCAAGTTTAAATCCAAGTTAAACCAGAATATCGGGGGGGAGGGGTAGGAAAAAACAAGAGGAAACAGGCTACCTTGCATAATGACTTAGCCACTCCAAGTCTCTATTTAAGCCTAAATTAATAGTATCCAATTTGCAAATGAATTCCAATTCAGCAGTTTCTCGCTGGAGTCTGGATTTGAAGTTTTTTTGTTTTAAGATAGCGACCTTCATGTCTGTGATTGCGTGACCAGAGAGATTGAAGTGTTCTCCGACTGGTTTATGAATGTTATAATTCTTGACATCTGATTTGTGTCCATTTATTCTTTTACGTAGAGACTGTCCAGTTTGACCAATGTACATGGCAGAGGGGCATTGCTGGCACATGATAGCCCCCAACTAAAACCCCTCCAACGCATTATTAAGGATCTACAACCTATCCTAAAGGATGACCCAACACTCTCACAAATCTTGGGAGACAGGCCAGTCCTTGCCTACAGACAGCCCCGCAACCTGAAGCAAATACTCACCAACAACCACATACCACACAACAGAACCACTAACCCAGGAACTTATCCTTGCAACAAAGCCCGTTGCCAATTGTGCCCACATATCTATTCAGGGGACACCATCACAGGGCCTAATAACATCAGCCACACTATCAGAGGCTCGTTCACCTGCACATCCACCAATGTGATATATGCCATCATGTGCCAGCAATGCCCCTCTGCCATGTACATTGGTCAAACTGGACAGTCTCTACGTAAAAGAATAAATGGACACAAATCAGATGTCAAGAATTATAACATTCATAAACCAGTTGGAGAACACTTCAATCTCTCTGGTCACGCAATCACAGACATGAAGGTCGCTATCTTAAAACAAAAAAACTTCAAATCCAGACTCCAGCGAGAAACTGCTGAATTGGAATTCATTTGCAAATTGGATACTATTAATTTAGGCTTAAATAGAGACTTGGAGTGGCTAAGTCATTATGCAAGGTAGCCTGTTTCCTCTTGTATTTTCCTACCCCCCCCCCCCGATATTCTGGTTTAACTTGGATTTAAACTTGAAGAGTGGTCAGTTTGGATGAGCTATTACCAGCAGGAGAGTGAGTTTGTGTGTGTATGGGGGTGGGGGGATGTGAGAAAACCTGGATTTGTGCAGGAAATAGCCCAACTTGATTGTCATGCACATTGTGTAAAGAGTTGTCACTTTGGATGGGCTATCACCAGCAGGAGAGTGAATTTGTGTGGGGGGGGTGGAGGGTGAGAAAACCTGGATTTGTGCTGGAAATGGCCCACCTGATGATCACTTTAGATAAGCTATTACCAGCAGGACAGTGGGGTGGGAGGAGGTATTGGTTCATATTCTCTGTGTATATATAAAGTCTGCTGCAGTTTCCCCGATATGCATCTGATGAAGTGAGCTGTAGCTCACGAAAGCTTATGCTCTAATAAATTGGTTAGTCTCTAAGGTGCCACAAGTACTCCTTTTCTTTTTGCGAATACAGACTAACACGGCTGTTACTCTGAAACCTAAAACTAGACTGTCGCCCAACAATTTGGGTATGTGAGGAATGCAGGATTGGACCTTAACTGTTACCTCAACAGCCTGAATTTACTTCAGGATAATCCGCAGTGCCACATTCATTCAGTTACATTGTTTGAAAGGCAACAGCACTTCAAATAATAAAAATACCATTTACAGTTGTCTTAATTTTAAGGAGTAAGAAAAATAAATATAAAAGGGGGAAAGACTATTTATACGGGGTTTTGAAGTACCGCTTCCTATTAAAGAGCATAATATCATGCCTAAACCTCTATCTCTAACTGAAGGGCTTTTATATGAACAGATTTTTAATAGCCACGAGGCACAGTCCAATCAAATGAGAATTGGAGTGGTCTTCTGTAATTTGTGTATTAGACTTGGATGAAGCACCAACTGACTGTTTAGTCAGAGAGAACTGCCAGAGGGTAATTTGATTTCATGGAAAAGAATAACCAGTGCATTTTCAAGGTGGTATTGAATCTAACAAACATGGTGCAGTATTTGCTCAGATGTATCTGAATTCCCCTGATCATGTGAGGAAAAATGAAGATCTTATTAGCTTATTAAACCAAATTCTGCTGTGATACACCAGTGTGATTGTACAGTAACTCCATTAGCTTCAGTAGATATTTCAGATTTACACTAAGGTAACAGAGAACAGACATTGACCCTTTGTAACCATAACTGTACAGGTCTCCCCAACTAATATTTCATCTGTTTATTTTGATGTACACAAAAAAGCATCCATCAACATATGACAAATCCTCAACTGATCTAAATCAACAAACCTCTGTTGAAGTCAATGCAGCTATACTGTTTACTTCAATTGAAGATCTGGCTCCCTAGATTTTTGGTGCCTTTGACTTAAATTAAAAATACAGTCACATAAAAACCTATTATTAGCCTAAAATCAGAGAAGCTGATAGCTTGGCCTGAATTTACTAAATTATGTCTGCAAAGTCACAGGTACTTTCTCACAGTAGGAGGAACTCAGATTAGCCAATGAGCAAAGGCAATGTGATTCACCCAAGGTGTCCACTCGCAAAATAAAACCAGCTTCAAGACTTTGCAGATGTTATGGTGGAGTGTCTCCTTTGTCTCACACAAACAACTATAATTATGGTGGAAATAGTTGTTTCAGCTTGAGATTTCCACAACCAGCACAGCCATGGTTTATCACAGATCATCTCTACACCAAAGTGACCTATAAGGAAGAAGCAGGGAAGTAGGTGTTTCTTTCCTGCTACCTTTAATGTGTTCTTTGCTTTTTTAATTGTCCAACATCTCTGCAATATGAGTACATTGAAGGCATATTTTATTGGGCCCTCTAAATCTATTTTTAGGCATTATTTTCTGTTCCTACATAGTTTTGTTCAATTTCACGGTGATCCCTCACTTGAAAAGAGCAAACCAGAATGAAGGCTGAAGCCATATATAAATCCAACCCTAGCTCCTGCTGTAGAAAGCAGAAAGTCATAAAGAAAACGAAATCAGCACCTCTACAACTGGAATCTGTTTCCAACTGTTTCACCCCCATCTATCGTCGTTTGGAATGACTCAGCCTCCTGCTGCAGTAGAAATCTTGAACCCAGCAATGTCAGTCTTAATGCCAGTTATTATGCTATCTAGCAAAATGGAGTAAAAGAAGGAATCTGATCATTCAGTGAGCTTCCCTAATTCTGTGATGTAGCCAGTGCAACCACCCAGGGCGAGACATATTAGTCACATTGCCCTCACTTTATTAAAACATCAATTATCAAACCAGCAACATACTTCTTGGAATGAGCTTATTCAGAACTATTGAAGCTTGAGTAACTGACCAGACTTTTCCTTCAGCCTGGTACCTCAGCAGATCTCAGACAGGCAGGTATCCCGGGATACCCGTACTCTTCACCATATGTCATCCCTTCGTATTGATTCTTACGTTAGCATCTGCAGTCTCTGAATTCACGGAGGTTTGAATTAGCATAGTGAAAAAATGAACAGCAGCAGCAGTAAGCCTCACTTCAGTCCCCGGAAAAATCATGGAGCAGGTCCTCAAAGAATCAATCCTGAAGCACTTAAATGAGAGGAAAGTGATCAGGAACAGTCAGCATGGATTCACCAAGGGAAGGTCATGCCTGACTAATCTAATCGCCTTCTATGATGAGATTACTGGTTCTGTGGATGAAGGGAAAGCAGTGGATGTATTGTATCTTGACTTTAGCAAAGCTTTTGACACGGTCTCCCACATTATTCTTGTCAGCAAGTTAAAGAAGTATGGGCTGGATGATTGCACTATAAGGTGGGTAGAAAGTTGGCTAGATTGTCGGGCTCAACGGGTAGTGATCAATGGCTCCATGTCTAGTTGGCAGCCGGTGTCAAGTGGAGTGCCCCAGGGGTCAGTCCTGGGGCCGGTTTTGTTCAATATCTTCATAAATGATCTGGAGGATGGTGTGGATTGCACTCTCAGCAAATTTGCGGATGATACTAAACTGGGAGGAGTGGTAGATATGCTGGAGGGCAGGGATAGGATACAGAGGGACCTAGACAAATTAGAGGATTGGGCCAAAAGAAATCTGATGAGGTTCAATAAGGATAAGTGCAGGGTCCTGCACTTAGGACGGAAGAACCCAATGCACATCTACAGACTAGGGACCGAATGGCTAGGCAGCAGTTCTGCGGAAAAGGACCTAGGGGTGACAGTGGACGAGAAGCTGTATATGAGCCAGCAGTGTGCCCTTGTTGCCAAGAAGGCCAATGGCATTTTGGGATGTATAAGTAGGGGCATAGCGAGCAGATCGAGGGATGTGATCGTCCCCCTCTATTCGACATTGGTGAGGCCTCATCTGGAGTACTGTGTCCAGTTTTGGGCCCCACACTACAAGAAGGATGTGGATAAATTGGAGAGAGTCCAGCGAAGGGCAACAAAAATGATTAGGGGTCTGGAACACATGACTTATGAGGAGAGGCTGAGGGAACCGGGATTGTTTAGTCTGCAGAAGAGAAGAATGAGGGGGGATTTGATAGCTGCTTTCAACTACCTGAGAGGTAGTTCCAGAGAGGATGGTTCTAGACTATTCTCAGTGATGGAAGAGGACAGGACAAGGAGTAATGGTCTCAAGTTGCAGTGGGGGAGGTTTAGGTTGGATATTAGGAAAAACTTTTTCACTAGGAGGGTGGTGAAACACTGGAATGCGTTGCCTAGGGAGGTGGTGGAATCTCCTTCCTTAGAAGTTTTTAAGGTCAGGCTTGACAAAGCCCTGGCTGGGATGATTTAATTGGGGCTGGGTCCTGCTTTTGAGCAGGGGGTTGGACTAAATGACCTCCTGAGGTCCCTTCCAACCCTGATATTCTATGATTCTATGATTCAGTAACAAGAACAAAGTAATAGTTGCCACAAAATCTTCTGCATGGAATATGTTACATTTTATTGATTTATTTACTTATTATGTATTAAATATTTAGCCTCGAAAGTCACGTTCAGATGAAATCACTTCTTTTCTGAGAAACACCAACAGTCAAAAACAGGCTATCATGTAACCTTCATGGCTTTATTGTTATTTGACCCTTCAGTAGCAAAACTATGGTTCAAATGCTCCCTTGGCCAGCACTGGGAGGAGGCATGGGTCTTCTAAAAGCCTGCTGACCAGGCCAAGATTCTTAGGAAGAACCCCAGTAGGGGGCATGTTGCTGTGTTCTTTTGAAACAGCAGACTGCACCCCCGGCTAACATGCAGCAGACAGCAGCATGTGAGCTAAATGAATGGGAAAGGTACTGGCCATACCACCTGGCTGGCAGGCAATGTTCCCAGGAGTCATGATGCATCAGAAACAATGGCACTGGGGTCATGCCTCTAGCACTATTTTGAGCACTATGTTGGAAATCTTGCTTTTGCTGCTGCACTGAAGTAAGACATTCCCATTGATCCTTACCACTCCCTCCCACATAGTACAGGGCAAAATCTAACCATAAACATATAGGAATTACTTAATCCACCACTGAAATATGGTATTCATAAAACAAATACAATCATTACCAGTACTTATGATTAATTAGAAACTGTATTGTGTTATGAAGAATTAACTAGCTAATACTTGGGATAGTAGATAAGGCTTATTAACATTCCTCTCTTAGTGAGTAAGCATTGAAAAAGTATCCTATTCCTCTGCTCTGTAGGTTTTCCTCTTGGACTAGCAGTCAGTTAGTGTTATAACACTGACAGTCCCTTGCTAGTTTTTCACTCTGCCAAAGCTCGCTGCAACCTTGAAACAATAACATTCAAACTTGGAAAATTTTCTGGCTGATGTTGCATGAATTGTGTGTGTTTTTATTTGCATGAATGCATATGTATTATTATGTTCCTGCCTAAATGGGCTTGTGCAAGTAGTACATTGAAACTTTAGATGATGCTAAATTATAATAGAAATAAGAATTTCTTTCACATTAATACTAGAAATGATCCAACCATTTGAAAATGCTTTGCAGAAACTTTTTCAACCGCCAGACAAACATGCTTGAAGTTGTAATATAATGGCACACCAATGACATCCAAAGACCACTGGATGCCCAGATACCATGGTGATGAGCACAGTTTAAAAGTGTGTGTATAAATGGGTCCCCTAAAGTTATTTAAATAGCATATATGCCCTAGTACTATTTTGAGGTTGTACCCGTCACTTGTTTCTCTTTTTTAAAAGCAGTAATTACAAGTTTTGTGGGTGTTAAATACCACACGAGTTAATCACAATGAACGTTATAATAAAAATGGATAAAGATCAGCCACTCATCATAATGCAGAAAACATTGCCAATTCGTTTTCTTTCTTTTTTTTTTTCCTTCATCCATCATAAGAGTTCTATGGAAAATGATATTGGGAGGAGAAAAAAGCCACTTAATCAAATCTAGTCTTCTTTTTGCAGGTGCGGTTAGAGTGGCCAACAGACCTCGCAGTCAACCCTATAGACAACTCATTGTATGTACTGGACAATAACATTGTGCTACAGATTTCTGAGACTAAGCGTGTGCGAATTATTGCGGGTCGCCCTATTCACTGCCAGGTACCAGGCATGGATCATTTCTTGGTCAGCAAGGTGGCAACCCATTCAACCCTGGAATCAGCTCGAGCAATCAGCGTATCTCACAGTGGGACACTGTACATTGCTGAGACAGATGAAAGAAAGATAAACCGCATACAGCAGGTTACAACCAATGGTGAGATCTCCATAATTGCTGGAGCCCCGACAGATTGTGACTGCAAGATTGACCCAAATTGTGACTGTTTCTCAGGTGAGCAGAGGCTAATCATTTCCCTTCCCTGTTTTGTTAAGAGCCCATAGTCTTGGTTTGGGTTACAGTATCTGCAAGAAAAAAAACCTATAAAATGGTTCTTTTTCCTTGAGAAGCTGAAAAATTCTGTAACAATTTGGCAAATCTTTTTGAATTCATTTAATTAAGCAGAAAAGAAATGTGTATCTTTCCACAGTAGGCACTGAAGGAGCCTCCGGGTGGGCTTCGTCTACCCTATTTTGAAGCAGATCATTACGCACAAATCTAAATTGTCTCTGAGCCTACGTCAGTTTTGCCTACCCATTTTCAGATATCACCATCCTCCGTCAGAGCTTGGAATTTACCTTTCAGTGCCAATTGCTTGGATTCCACAAAGCCCTTTTTATCGAGTGTCCCAGAGTGCTTCACATAGAATGTAAAACCCTATTTTGTGCCTCCTCTAAACCTGAACCACAGAGGATGTTCAAAAGTTGCCTCTTGCTGCACATTTTAAGTGTTGTAGCCAGCACCCCTCTGGCACAACACACACTGTGTGTGCCAGTCAACACTTCTGGCAACACAAGCTGCTCCCTCCTTCACACACCAGAATACTGGGAGCCAAATTATGACTACCTCCTTCATAAATGCTCTGGGAGAGGAGAATGCAATAATTTTATTTCACAGTCTTCGTCCACCACTCCAGTGCAGTCATCTCTGGCAGGAAACGTGGTAGCAGTTTAACAGGAACAGCAACACAGCACAACATCTTAGATAAGAAAGCGGAGTTACCATATCTAATTACAATACTACAGGGGGGAATTGTCGATAGGCTGGCTGTAATTACACAGATGGGAATTTGGCCAGGACACTGGAATTAACACCCCTCCTTGGTGCCAGAGGATCATTAATGACCAAAAAGCGTTGTTTGCATCTGATATGAAGAGAGGAAAAAATCAAACTGTGGTCCGAAGGGTTTGGTTCACTGACATGTCACACTGCAGTAGTAATGAAAGCACCAAGTACACCTCTAAGTGACATCAGGTTCAAACATAGGTGAGATTGACCTCTAAAGTTTCCACTCAATGTAACCTTATTCAACTAGTAAAGGACAACAATGGAGATTCTGCCAGCGCTCCTTAGGGTGCAGTGACCCCCAGGCTGAAAAGTCTGGAGGAAGAGATGTGCAGTAGAGTCCGTCCAGTCCTGATAGTTGCCAGTGCTGGCTGGGAAGGGAACATGGCCAAAAGATGTGCCAGTTCAATGATTTCCAGGACAGTGAGGTTTTTGTGAAGCAACAAGTGCAACTTAAAACTCTCCTCCCCACGGGCAACCTCAAGAGAGCGCCATACTGCAAACACTGTCTCCCCTTCCCTGGCAGGTGAAGCTCCTGCTCATGCAAGGAGGTCTGATTGCACTAGTGGAGGTAAAGGGAGCCCAGGATCACCCAAAACCCCCTTTTGATCATTTCAATTTATCAGGGCCACATAAATTATCATGAGTTTTTTGTTGATATTTCTCATTTGTTCTGTACTACAGTTTATTACATGCTGGTTGGTGGGTCGGGTTTTTTTGTTTTAATATAAACTAATCTCCACTTGTAATTGTATCCAAATTACTGCTATTTATTTTATGAGTGGATAATTTATTTATGGAATTATTGTACTTTGACTATATGACAGTGGGAAAGGAGCGAGGAGAGAATCTTCAGTTGTCATTTTGTGCTTTCGCATCTTAACAATGCAATAGTTTTCCCAGCAACAGGCTTTTGGATTTAGTAAAATTGGTGTAACTGAGATAATTGCATTTTATTGTAATCTTCAGTGATGCTGATTCAGAATTACACCATTTTAGATAATGGGTTTTAAAAAAAAAATTGAAAAAAAATTGGTTCACTAACTCTTATCAAAGATTCTGGAGGCAGAGTGTGGTGCCTCACACTGTGAAAGGGTAAACACAGAGATTACGGATTACTACAGTAATTATATTTCTTTTCCAGGTGATGGTGGATATGCCAAAGATGCAAAGCTGAAAGCACCTTCTTCTCTAGCAGTCTCTCCTGATGATACACTGTACATAGCAGATCTTGGCAATATTCGCATCCGTGCAGTCAGTCGAAACAAGGCTCATCTCAGTGACATGAATATTTATGAGATTGCATCCCCAGCAGACCAGGAACTGTATCAGTTTACCACCAATGGGACCCATCTTCACACACTTAATCTGATAACAAGGGACTATATTTACAATTTCACATACAATGGAGAAGGAGACATTGCCACAATCACTAACAGCAATGGGAATTCAGTTCATATTCGCAGGGATGCTAGTGGGTTGCCTCTGTGGCTAGTGGTGCCTGGAGGACAGGTGTATTGGCTAACAATCAGCAGCAATGGTGTTCTCAAAAGAGTATATGCTCAAGGCTACAACTTAGCCCTGATGACATATCCTGGCAACACAGGTCTTCTAGCAACCAAAAGCAATGAGAATGGATGGACAACAGTTTATGAGTAAGTTACCTAACTTAAAACATCTTTTTCTTTACTCTGAAGTCTCATAAAGCATGCTATTTGGAATGAAAATTGTATTTTTTCAAGCCAGTTCTATTAATAACAGTTCTAATACCTGGACACAATACAAGAAAGTAGATCTGTTGCATAAGGTTATGCAATACACAGCAGTATTAATTCTTAAGTGTCAAAGCCTGCAGTATGTGAAAGCACTTTACTTAGTACGTATTAAGTGTTACAAAAAGTACTTGAAATTATACTTCATTTGACCTTTGTTACTTAAAACCCCTGCTATCTGTAAGGTATGTTTGTGACTTTGGTTAGACAGCAGCTGCAGGAGCAGAGAGAGAGAGCTCAAGTCTAGAAACAACTGAGGGAATGAGGAGGGTCCATAAAAAACTTTGTTTGGAGGGGGACCTTTTTGCATCTTGGATTGCATTTAACTTAGTTGATTAGTGTGGTTGAGACTACAAATGAGAATAGAGGCTGTGGCAGTATCTTTGTTACTCAGAAAGTTAGCAGAAGGTGGTTGAGCAGGTGAAGATGCAAGTGAGGAAATGGAGCAGGGAATTTACCTTGGGGAGGAAGGTAAGAAGGGAGAAATAGTATTAGCAGAACACTTGACTTAAACTTGGGGAGAGTGCTGCAAGAGGAAATTAAGTTGGGGATCTTAATGAATGAAAGTACAGAGATAGAGAAAAATGGAAAAGTTTCCAACAGTAAAAAAAGAGGATATATAATAACTAGCAAGCGAGTCCAGGAGAAAGGCCGGAGGAGTGATGGACGCTAAATATAAACTTGAAAGGACTTCCAAAGAGCAAGAAAGGATGGTTAAAGGTGTCAGTCAAGCAGTGGGGATACAGGAGCTATGGAACATTCAGACTAACTGGATGGCATCCCAGAGGGAGGTTGCACCTAAGAAAAGGTTCATGTTTGCTTCAAGAGATGTGTGACACTTCAGGATTCCTTATTTTTACCAATTTATTTTAGCGTTGCTGGTTAAGGATACGAAGAGTGATTGATTAACTTATGCAAGTTAACACTAATATTTCAGAGGTGCTAATAGGAAGGAAGGTTAAGGAATGTTTTCTTTATTGGACAGTGTGAAAAGAATGAATTATGGTCCAAGACTAAAAATGGAAATAATCAGGTTAGATATGAGCAGAAAATACAGTGAGAATTAGGTAATAACCAAAACTGCCTAGCAAGATAGTTGAGTCACAATCATTAGAGGGCTCCAGAAATATGTTATATAAAGGGATTGATGTAGAGAAAAACTGCTGCTCATTGCATAGGCTAGGATTGGATATCTAAGATCTTTTCTCATCCTGACCTCTATAATTCTGTCATAGACAGATTAAAAGGGTTGGCATAAGACCACTAAAATGGAGACGTGTACATTTTTGATGATGTGCTGGAAAAAAATACCATATATGTTCTTCCTAGTTGAACTTTTGATGTCAGGAATTTTACTGATAGAAATTTCAACTATAATGGACCAAAATAATGCTCTCCAAATTAATCCAGAGTACTCACTGTGTCCCTGCTGCTGTTGTGACAGTGACGTGACAATGTTTTCCCCTGTTCTAAGAGATTTAGATGTAGATTTAGCATATATATATTTTCATGAATAAGTGAATTCAGTGATCTACAACAATGTGTATTATATTTCATTTTTAACTTCTTTGTCACAACTCCGACAGTATGGACATGTCCCATTTCAATACATTTAGGTCTATGAGATCAGTATCTAAGCCACTGGTCAATCACTTTTTCAAAAAGATTTCATAATAGATCCAGGTCATGTCTATTACTTCTTAAAATAATTAGCAGCACTTTGTCTTTCATTTGAGTAGTGGATAACCTTTCAAGAGCAGATTATTTTTAAGTATGTCTCTCTTGGCAGGTTTCATTGGCTATTTTTACCCCATCCCACTGAAATGTATACAGGACATTCGGTTCAAAATACTTTAATGGAATTATTGCTTGAGTCTGTTGCTCTCTGACAAGTCATTTGCTCAAGCATAACTCAAGCTTTATGGTAACATTATTTTTGAAGAGCTCAGTCTTCTGATAAGTGCTCCCTGTTGAATGTAAGACAGACTTCGTCACTTGGAGACACCTGTGTCTTGAATGGGTATAACATTGTCTGACAACAAGAAATTCAAAAAAGCACATTCTAAATGAATATGACATGTATGACTAGCATTAGGAAGTTTTGCTAAACTTAACATTTCTTCAGACTTTCATTGTTTCAACTCCAGGTGATGTAATTTGTTGTCATCACTCATGCTAGAATGTGATTTCACGGTGGTGGAAAGGGAAAGAATGGAGAGGCTATCTGTTTGTTATTCTCTCACTCTATTTTTTTTTCTGTACAATCATTCAGTAGAATTTACTTATTCCCATTACAAAATAATAAGAAGAAGATAAAAAATTAAAAATGCAATACTGCCATAAATATTTTTGTGAAATATTTTAAGTTATCCTTCTAAGTATGATGAATGTTTCTATCCATAATTCACCTGTAATAATTATATATGTTCCAGGTGAAGCATTAGACCACTTATAATTTGTTTCCAATGGGGTACAGTATTAGGGTCCTACCCTGAAAATTCTTATGGCCAGGAGTAAAAGTAAAAATACCAGACAGGCCCATTGATTTTTTGGTGACTACTTGTAACTTCCAGTGGTGTTTACATTAGGGCCCAAATGCTTTTCTTCCAAGCATAATTACTACTGCTGTGAATAATCCCATGACAGACGAAATATAACACACACATTTACAGTCAGTGGGACAACGCACAGTAATTAGCACTATGGTTGATAGCACAGGTTTTCAGGATGGAATCGAGCCCTCCTTCTCTGAGGGGTTTACAAGATAAGATAGTCCCTGTTTATTGTTTACGCAGGCAGTATTTTACAGATAGGTCAGGATACTTTCCACATTCCAAGCACCTTGATTTTCACTTTGAAAATGAGATGTTTTGAAAGGGTTAGATGCATCTGAATTGCTGCTGGATCCTGCATAAAGATAGGGTTGGAGCCAGGAGAATTAATATATGAACAACTTTCAAATGAAATTGCTTGGAATCGTGTTTCCTCTTTAAACCAGATTTGCATTCAAATCTAAAAGTTCAAACCACGACACTGTCAAGCTGAAATAGGGATGAGTTTGTTTAACAACATGTATCATACATACATTGGAATACGAGCAAAGATAATGAATAGTTCAGAACATCTACCTGTATGTCAATTTCCCTCTCTGAGAGAAATTATGAAGAGGGAGGAAAACCACCTACAAAAGCACTTGTCACCCATCTACTATTATCAGATTAAATGGAAGTGCTGAAAGAATGCTTGCATAAAATTGCAGCTAATGTACAATTTTCAGTCATCTTTTTTTTAATATTGTATCATTAAAGCCATGAAAGGGGATATATTTTTGTTAGGGGCCTTAGTTAAAAACTAGGACAAAAAAAACACATATCAGAAAAGGTTCCCTTTAAATCATTTTATTTTTTTATGTTTTTCATTCTTATCCTTAACTATATACAGTATATAGAAATGAAAATAAGCTTTGAATGTACATGCTCCATTGTGCATCTAATTAATTGATGAGCACTTCCTCATGTGAGTAGTTCCACTGAAATCAGTGAGATTACTTTCAGGATTAAATGGTCAGTGACTTGAGTGAGGGTTGTGTAACTGAGCCCTAAATTAACGTTAATAGGTCCTGATTCTAACACTCTTACTGTGTGGTGAATAGTACCTTGCTCTGCAATGATTCCCATTGATCCCAAGTATGGTACTCATGGTACCATACTACTACTCATCATGAATAATGGTGGCAGAATCTGGTTGTGACAGGTTGGATCACCGAAACTCCCTTGGGGCTGCCACTTGATGTGCCAAGACTACTTCTTCCCCTGCTTTCCCTGCCAACTTGGGACTCCAGCACCCTGTCTTGCTGAGCCAAACACACCAGTCTGCTCCAGCACAGACCCAGGGTCTGAACCACGTGCCCCAAAGCTGCAGACTTAATTGAAAGCAGTTTAAGAAGTGTTCCTGTCTTTAACACTCAGATGCTCAATTCCCAATGGGGTCCAAACCCCAAATAAATCCGTTTTACCCTGAATAAAGCTTATACAGGGTAAACTCATAGATTGTTCGCCCTCTATAACACTATACAGAGAGAGATATGCACAGCTGTTTGCCCTCCCCCTCAGGTGTTAATAAATACTCTGGGTTAATTAATAAGTAAAAAGTGATTTTTTTAAATACAGAAAGTAGGATTTAAGTGGTTCCAAGTAGTAACAGACAGAACAAAGTGAATTACCAAGCAAAATAAAATAAAACATGCAAGTCTAAGTCTAGTACAGTAATAAAACTGAATACAGATAAAATCTCACCCTCAGAGATGTTTCAATAAGTTTCTTTCACAGACTTGATGCCTTCCTAGTCTGGGCACAGTCCTTTCCCCTGATACAGCCCTTGTTCCAGCTCAGGTGGCAGCTGGGGGAATTCTCATGATGGCCTGTCATAAATATAAAGGGAAGGGTAAACCCCTTTGAAATCCCTCCTGGCCAGGGGAAAGCTCCTATCACCTGTAAAGGGTTAAGAAGCTAAAGGTAACCTCGCTGGCACCTGACCAAAATGACCAATGAGGAGACAAGATACTTTCAAAAGCTGGGAGGAGGGAGAGAAACAAAGGATCTGTGTGTCTGTCTATATTCTGTCTTTGCCGGGGATAGACCAGGAATGGAGTCTTAGAACTTTTAGTAAGTAATCTAGCCAGGTACGTGTTAGATTATGATTTCTTTAAATGGCTGAGAAAAGAACTGTGCTGAATAGAATAACTATTTCTGTCTGTGTATCTTTTTTGTAACTTAAGGTTTTGCCTAGAGGGGTTCTCTATGTTTTGAATCTAATTACCCTGTAAGGTATCTACCATCCTGATTTTACAGGGGGGATTTCTTTATTTCTATTTACTTCTATTTTTATTAAAAGTCTTCTTGTAAGAAAACTGAATGCTTTTTCATTGTTCTCAGATCCAAGGGTTTGGGTCTGTGGTCACCTATGCAAATTGGTGAGGCTTTTTATCCAACATTTCCCAGGAAAGGGGGGGTGCAAGTGTTGGGAGGATTGTTCATTGTTCTTAAGATCCAAGGGTCTGGGTCTGTAGTCACCTAGGCAAATTGGTGAGGCTTTTTACCAAACCTTGTCCAGGAAGTGGGGTGCAAGGTTTTGGGAAGTATTTTGGGGGGAAAGACGCGTCCAAACAGCTCTTCCCCAGTAACCAGTATTAGTTTGGTGGTGGTAGCGGCCAATCCAAGGACAACGGGTGGAATATTTTGTACCTTGGGGAAGTTTTGACCTAAGCTGGTAAAGATAAGCTTAGGAGGTTTTTCATGCAGGTCCCCACATCTGTACCCTAGAGTTCAGAGTGGGGGAGGAACCTTGTCATGGCCGTCCCCCTTTGTTCTGTTCCACCCCCTTATATGGCTTTGGCACAAGGCGGGAATCTTTTGTCTCTCTGGGTCTAAATGAAAAAGCGCCAGGTTTAAGATGGATTTCAGTACCAGGTGACATGGTCACATTTCCTGTGAGACTCCAAGCCTTCATTCCTCCCAGCCTCCTTCATTCCTCCCAGCCAGGAAGGCCTGCCTGCAAACAGAGCCATCCACAGTCAATTGTCCTGGCTGATGGGAGCCATCAAGATTCCAAACACCCTTAATGGCCCCAGGGCATATTGTAATTATGCAGAGTTATATTTCATATTTCTAGTTTCAGATACAAGAGTGATACATTTATACAAATAGGATGACCATACTAGTAGATTATAAGCTTTGTAATGATACCTTACAAGAGACCTTTTGCATGAAGCATATTCCAGTTACATTATATTTATACTCATTAGCATATTTTCATAAAATCATATAGAGTGCAACGTCACACTGGTCTTCAGGAGTTTTTTTTGGAGGGGACTGAAAAAGATCTTATGGCCAGATTGTGGAATCTATACTCAGGTTGGTGAACTCTCACTTATGTGAGTAGTTCCATTAACTTCAGTGAGATTACTCATTTGGATACATGTTCATCAGTGCAAGGGTTCTGCAATCTGGCCCTTATTGTTAAATGTATAATCATTCATATCTACATCTACAGTGACCCTGAGTAGCATATTTTCCTGTAGTCCCATTTTCATCAGCACAACTGCGTAGGGAGTTATGTATACCATCATATGCCATCATTAGGGTGGCAGAATCAGACCCTACATTTTATTCTCAAATGAGTTCCAGTAAAGGGGCAATAAAAAATAGGCAATCTGAATGTTCCAGCTAGCCTCTTACATCGGTTCAATCAGGCAGGAAATGAAATATGATTGACCAACTTTCATGGAGAGTTTTCTAATGATGAACAATAGTGATTTGAATTAGTCAGGTTAACCAGCAGCTGTGTAGTTGGTCGATTTCCATACAACCAATATGGGGGATGGAATGTATACAAGTGTTTATAATATATATGAGTGTAGTAGAAAAAGAGAGAGAGAGAGAACTATAATATTTCTAGCTATGATTAATTAATTTGGCAAAAAAGCAAACTGTTCAGCAGTTATGTCTGAAACATGTTTTCGTCTGAAAAGAACATCTGCTGTATTTTTCTCTTCTTTCTTTTTATGGGGAATCCAAACTTCTTCCCTCATTTTATGCACAAATACTTTTCAGGCCACATGGACATTGTTTGGCTAATTTAGTCTTTTGTACTACAGTAATGCTGCCAGTACATTAAGCAAAGAGCATGGTCAGATAGCATCTGTAAAATGGAATGGCTCCATTGAAGTCAATGGAACTACACCACTTGATGCACTATCAGAGATCTGGCCTCATAGTGTCTTGTAGATATGGGGAGAAAGACTTTAAAATATTATAATCTAACTATTCAGAAATATGCCCTTACTCACATGACTAGTCCTAACTCAAGTAGGTAGACCTGTAATTTCAATGTGTCCACTTGGATGGGTCAGAAGTATTCACATCAGTGGGAGCTATAGGACTGGGGCCTTATTATGTAGCAATGCCAGGCACAGAGTGGTGTTCTGCATAATTTTTTTCAGAGAGGGGTTAGTCAATCACCTTCATCAAGCAGCTGGCTAGAAGTCAAAAGTATATTATTGTATATCATTGAAATTCCAAATAGTACTGCTTAAATATTTGTTAACAACTTGCAGTGATGAGATATGAAATGTGATTTTTTTTCAGAATTAAAACAATTATCTTAAGTAGTAACAATATTAATAAAACCACAAAATCAAATGAGAGCCTTGAAAGAGACCAGTTTGACTGAGATTTTGGGTCAGTCTATGACCAGGCTTTCATTCTACTTTACTACTGTTCAGAAGGTCACCTCAGTTAAAAGAGTACAAACATATTTGTAGAAGTGAAAATCCATTTGAGATGTTGTTCCAGGTCTGTGTATTATTCACTTTTTCATAATGTGGGCTGATACATAATGTTCCCTGAAATAAAACAATTCACTCAACACTGATGAAATATGGGTTATCTAAAATGTTTAGGTCCAGTTACTGCTGCCCTGTGTCATGCTGAGCAGTTCTTACTCAAGTAATTCCATGGGAAATACTCATATAAGTAAGTACCAAGCAGGCAATATAACCATTACAAATTGGATTTTTCATCATACATTTTAAATATTTAAACTTCAGCAACAAAATATTATGTTTCTATTTGGCAGTATCTAAGAACTAGGATTTAGTTTGATTCAAATATTAGAAAATGTCATTGTTAGTTATCTGAAGGCAGAGTGACCTCTAGTGGCAGCTTTCCTATATCACATCAAAGTACGTTTAAATCACCACGGATTGTACATATTGCAACTTAACATGATATAGGTGATTCAGACAGTGGTTTTACACTACACTGACCTATTACCTATTTTATCCAGCAGTACTAAAAAATATACCTCAAATCAGAGATAAAGAATTCAAAAGTAGAAGAATTAACACAACATTTAACATTAATTAAAGTCAACAATTTACCTTTTTATTTATTGTGCAGTGTTGGCATTATTTAAACTTGTACCATATTTGCTCGTAGGAGCACATACAAATGTATATTGACCCTCTACAAAGTTCTGTAACATTTGAATTTTCTGTTTTCTGAGGTATGACCTTGAAGGCCACCTGACTAATGCAACGTTTCCAACGGGTGAGGTCAGCAGTTTCCACAGTGATGTTGAAAAACTAACAAGAGTAGAACTTGAATCGTCAAACAGAGAAAATGTTATCACAGCTACAAACTTCTCAGCTACCTCTACTATATACACTTTAAAACAAGGTAATTAAAGCACCTCTGTTTCTTTCGCCATAATTATTAAATTTGAAACTATAGCTGTTTGCATTTTTATCAGTTTGCCAAAAAAATCACCTTACTTTATCTGATTGTTTCCTCCCAACTTCAGCACAAATTTCTAGTTCCTGTTTTATTATACTACCAAAGTAACTACTAGAAATGGACTATTGGTGGGTGCACTTCCAACTATGAGTGTATTCAGAGGTCAGTGGGAACACTGTTCTTTTAAACCTCTGCTACCTCTAGACTTTATGAGTAACACCGTTTAATATCTCAATATCAAAGTGGTAAGAATTGTCTTTAATGCAGTTAGTTTTGTCATTCTAAGGAATACCACGCAAAAGATTGACTTGCCATATTGACACTGTGATATGGAAATGCCATCAGTGGCTGATATGGGGAATTCATCCCTGGCAATGCCACCTTCTAGCAGTAGTTCTTATAGGAATAACAACAAAACATGACCCATATCAGCTGCTGAGTGCATGAAGGTCGGTCATGAATACCAAGATTCTGAGTAGAAACCTGTAGTTACCATGGGAATTCCCTGGGAGCGCTAATCTAGTGAGATATCATCCCTTCTGATAGGGGTCACTCTCTTGCTGAATGACAGGTTTCAGAGTAACAGCCGTGTTAGTCTGTATTCGCAAAAAGAAAAGGAGTACTTGTGGCACCTTAGAGACTAACCAATTTATTTGAGCATGAGCTTTCGTGAGCTATAGCTCACTTCATCGGATGCATACCGTGGAAACTGCAGAAGACATTATATACACACACAGAGACCATGAAACAATACCTCCTCCCGCCCCACTGTCCTGCTGGTAATAGCTTATCTAAAGTGATCATCAAGTTGGGCCATTTCCAGCACAAATCCAGGTTTTCTCACCCTCCGCCCCCCCCCCCCAAACTCACTCTCCTGCTGGTAATAGCCCATCCAAAGTGACCACTCTCTTCACAATGTGTATGATAATCAAGGTGGGCCATTTCCTGCACAAATCCAGGTTCTCTCACCCCCATACACACACAAACTCACTCTCCTGCTGGTAATAGCTTATCCAAAGTGACCACTCTCCCTACAATGTGCATGGTAATCAAGGTGGGCCATTTCCAGCACAAATCCAAACTTTCTCACCCATCCCCCCACCCCCCCCGGAAACACACACACGCACACAAACTCACTCTCCTGCTGGCAACAGCTCATCCAAACTGACCACTCTCCAAGTTTAAATCCAAGTTTAACCAGAACGTCTTGGGGGGGGGGGTAGGAAAAAACAAGGGGAAATAGGCTACCTTGCATAATGACTTAGCCACTCCCAGTCTCTATTTAAGCCTAAATTAATAGTATCCAATTTGCAAATGAATTCCAATTCAGCAGTTTCTCGCTGGAGTCTAGATTTGAAGTTTTTTTGTTGTAAGATAGCGACCTTCATGTCTGTGATTGCGTGACCAGAGAGATTGAAGTGTTCTCCAACTGGTTTATGAATGTTATAATTCTTGACATCTGATTTGTGTCCATTTATTCTTTTACGTAGAGACTCTCCAGTTTGGCCAATGTAAATGGCAGAGGGGCATTGCTGGCACATGATGGCATATATCACATTGGTGGATGTGCAGGTGAACGAGCCTCTGATAGTGTGGCTGATGTTATTAGGCCCTGTGATGGTGTCCCCTGAATAGATATGTGGGCACAGTTGGCAACGGGCTTTGTTGCAAGGATAGGTTCCTGGGTTAGTGGTTCTGTTGTGTAATATGTGGTTGTTGGTGAGTATTTGCTTCAGGTTGCAGGGCTGTCTGTAGGCAAGGACTGGCCTGTCTCCCAAGATTTGTGAGAGTGTTGGGTCATCCTTCAGGATAGATTGTAGATCCTTAATAAAGCGTTGGAGGGGTTTTAGTTGGGGGCTGAAGGTGACGGCTAGTGGCGTTCTGTTATTTTCTTTGTTAGGCCTGTCCTGTAGTAGGTAACTTCTGGGAACTCTTCTGGCTCTATCAATCTGTTTCTTTACTTCTGCAGGTGGGTATTGTAGTTGTAAGAAAGCTTGACAGAGATCTTGTAGGTGTTTGTCTCTGTCTGAGGGGTTGGAGCAAATGTAGGTGTATCGCAGAGCTTGGCTGTAGACGATGGATCGTGTGGTGTGGTCAGGGTGAAAGCTGGAGGCATGTAGGTAGGAATAGCGGTCAGTAGGTTTCCAGTATAGGGTGGTGTTTATGTGACCATTGTTTATTAGCACTGTAGTGTCCAGGAAGTGGATCTCTTGTGTGGACTGGACCAGGCTGAGGTTGATGGTGGGATGGAAATTGTTGAAATCATGGTGGAATTCCTCAAGGGCTTCTTTTCCATGGGTCCAGATGATGAAGATGTCATCAATATAGCACAAGTAGAGTATTATTTAAACTTGTACCATATTTGCTCGTAGGAGCACATACAAATGTATATTGACCCTCTACAAAGTTCTGTAACATTTGAATCTTCTGTTTTCTGAGGTATGACCTCAGCTTTAGGGGACAAGAGCTGAGGAAGCGTTGTTCTAAATCAGCCATAAAAATGTTGGCATACTGTGGGGCCATGCGGGTACCCATAGCAGTGCCGCTGATCTGAAGGTATACATTGTCCCCAAATGTAAAATAGTTATGGGTAAGGACAAAGTCACAAAGTTCAGCCACCAGGTTAGCTGTGACATTATCGGGGATAATGTTCTTGATCGCTTGTAGTCCATCTTTGTGTGGAATGTTGGTGTAGAGGGCTTCTACATCCATAGTGGCCAGGATGGTGTTATCAGGAAGATCACCGATGGATTGAAGTTTCCTCAGGAAGTCAGTGGTGTCTCGAAGGTAGCTGGGAGTGCTGGTAGCATAGGGCCTGAGGAGGGAATCTACATAGCCAGACAATCCTGCTGTCAGGGTGCCAATGCCTGAGATGATGGGGTGCCCAGGATTTCCAGGTTTATGGATCTTGGGTAGTAGATAGAATATCCCAGGTCAGGGCTCCAGGGGTGTGTCTGTGCGGATTTGATCTTGTGCTTTTTCAGGAAGTTTCTTGAGTAAATGCTGTAGTTGCTTTTGGTAACCCTCAGTGGGATCATAGGGTAATGGCTTGTAGAAAGTGGTGTTGGAGAGCTGCCGAGCAGCCTCTTGTTCATATTCCGACCTATTCAGGAAATGGCCCACCTTGATTATCATACACATTGTGAAGAGAGTGGTCACTTTGGATGGGCTATTACCAGCAGGAGAGTGAGTTTGGGGGGGGGGGGCGGAGGGTGAGAAAACCTGGATTTGTGCTGGAAATGGCCCAACTTGATGATCACTTTAGATAAGCTATTATCAGCAGGACAGTGGGGCGGGAGGAGGTATTGTTTCATGGTCTCTGTGTGTGTATATAATGTCTTCTGCAGTTTCCACGGTATGCATCCGATGAAGTGAGCTGTAGCTCACGAAAGCTCATGCTCAAATAAATTGGTTAGTCTCTAAGGTGCCACAAGTACTCCTTTTCTCTTGCTGAAATATGACTAAATGCCCTGCCTCAGATTCCTGAGGTCATTTAACAAAATCGCTTCTAAAATGTTCAGTCTACTAATAGTTTTTCTTCCTCCTTGAATTTTTTTGTTGGTGGTGAGAGGTTTTTTTATAGAAGGTGGGAGGTGATTGAGCTAGCAAGCAAAAAATAGAAGTGTAGCCACCATAGTCCGAGTGGTGGGCAAAGCTAACCACCTGACTACAATCCCATCCCAGACCCTAGGTCCATAGTCAGGTGGCTAGCTACTGCCTCTGCTCAAGCGATTGCAGCTACACCCTATTTTTAGTGCACAAGCTCAATAAAAGCTAGTGTATGTATGTCTCATCGAGCTGGAAATTACACCTTCCAGCTCCAGGGTAGATGTACCCTGAGAGGTGCAGCACAGAATTCACAGCCTGGGGAAGGAAGACTTAAGGTGCCTTTAAACCACCTGAGCACTGTTCCAATCCAGGGCTGCTCTGAGGCCTTCAGCGTAATTTAGATTATACTTGAAGCCTATCTAAGCTTATGGCAGCTTCAAGTGGGTGCCCTATGGGCTGCAGCACTGCCTAGATTCTTCACAGCATTTCATGTTCTGGTATCACCACTGACATATTCCCTCCTGCTGCCAGCTGCACCCCTGACATACTCCCTATGCCAGGGCTTGTGGAGGGGGTCCTCAGAAGGCAGCCTTATCACTGATTTCCACAGCATCTGTGCCAGGGAAATCCTCCCACAACCAGAAATAGGGCTTTGGCTTAAAAAGAACAGAGTTGGGGGAGAGGTTCTTATCCTAGACAGTTGAAGAAATAACTGTCAGACTCAACCTCAATTCTTCGTTAACTTCATTTAAGGGTTATATAAGCTTTACTATATAAGTGGCATATTGATCCCAACAGACTAATCATCAGCATACTGTCAAATTGGCAAAAAGCCAACTTGATGAATTCACTTTTTTAAAAGCCTATGATCTGAAGGCAGATGCCCTTTATTCAGGATGTCTCCAATATGAAAATAATAAGGCCTAAATCTACTGAAAATTTGTTTACATGTCTGAAGACCTGCAGCCTCCAGGTTACAAACGTATACAGAAGTTGGTACATATACAGCTGCCTATAAACCATGGACAAACATACCTTTGCACATCTAACATTTGTTTCATGAAGCTGGAGAACTGAACTTTCCCCATTTTCTTGTTTTATTGACAGACAACACGCAGAATATCTATCGGGTCAGCCCAGATGGTTCGCTGAGGGTTACCTTTGCCAGCGGAATGGAGATCACTCTAAACACAGAGCCCCACATTCTTGCAGGCGTTGTTAACCCCACTTTGGGAAAGTGCAATATCTCATTACCTGGAGAGCATAATTCAAACCTCATAGAATGGAGGCAAAGGAAGGAGCAGACCAAAGGCAATATCTCAGCATTTGAGAGAAGGTTACGGGTAAGGATTCCTCTTTTGTAAAGTGCAGCATTTCTTTTGAAGACCACTGAATTCAGTCATGTTGAAATTTATTTCTTTATAAAAATCGTAAGGAAGATTATATTTTAGAGTTAGTCCTTAGCCACAGATTTCACATGCAAATGGTTTCTCCAAAGTTCACGGGGATTCTGATCCATTGTTGTTTGATTTTAGTTGTTAAACTTGACTTCCCAATATAATTGCTTTTTTTTTATTTTTTAACAAGAGCTAAATTGTGATTTGTGACAAAAGCCCAGGGTGAGGGGCAACATGTAGTTACTCTGCCCCAGTAGCAGATTGTGAGTTTTTGCGTCCTGACTTCCCTTCTTATTCTGGGTGGAGGTAATCTCTGCCAGCTGCCCAGTGCTGTACCTGGGGCAGATTACTTCTGCTGGGGCGCTGCTGAACTGCACTTGCCAGTACATCTGGCAGAAGGGGAAGATTAGGGCAAGTCAAAGCTACGCCTCCATGGTGCTGTTCTCTCTCTCTCCTTATGGTACCCATGACACAACTTGCATCTGTCATTCCCCTGTATGAGTGCATTAGCCAGGTCACAATCTGGTCCCTAATAAACAATCATTTTTAACATTGCATCCTTGGTTTGTATTTTCCTTCCTGAGAATTCACAGATTATAATGACAGATGGTCACATTCAGCGTTTGATTAACAGTAAGACCCAAAGCAACTGTTAACTTCTTTAAAAAAAAAAGTGCTTTAAGAAATCAGTTATATTTTTGACACAAACACTGCTTGAAACACCTGTAAAATGAGTGGGAATATTTTATATTCAAAGTAATGATTAGCAACAATGGGATGCATACATATGTATTATCTTACCTTATGCCAAATTAAATGGTGAATGTATGCAATCAAATATTTCAAGGATGCATCTTGGTTGTCAGTCCTACATGATCTTTTTCTCAGCAAAATGTGTGAAGTTATTCAGTTTAATCCCCATTTTTAAACTTGGATAATGTATGCACACGTTCACTTCTTTGTTAAGTATTTAATTGTTGTTATATTATTACTGCTTGTTATTTGTATGACTGTAGCATCTAGGATCCGTAGCCATGGACCATTAGGCTTAGGGCTGTACAAATACAGAACAAAAAGACAATGAATCTATTAGTGAATCATGAACCCAACCAGTGATCAGAGTGTGGTTATCATGACATAGCACCCGTCTGTTATTAAACAAACTGTCAGACCAAATGCCTTTCAGACCACTGGATCATAATTTCCTCACAAATATCTTGCATATGGGACAAAGCCTCATTTGGTTTCCCTTGCATTTCCTCAGATTGTCCAGGTCACCTCTTCTTTGTCACAGTTTGAATCCTCATTTTCGTTATGATCGGGAAAGTGGTTGAACAGTTCTCTAATGTACTCTATTGGCAAATGTGCATGTTGTAGGAATGAATGGGTGGTTCAAACGGCCTTCAAGGTGCAATTCAACAGTTGGTTCATTTCTGTGTAAGTCTTTCAGACTGTGCTTAAATAACTGCAAAACACATATTTAAGTGCATTGAATCATAAAAGTGATCAATGTAAAAGGTGTATCTGATTATGTATTCTGCCTCATGTTGTGATATGTTCAAGTGCTTCATTCTGCCCAATATTTTTCTGATATTCCCCTTAAATTTTCCATTGGCTAATTTCATTCCATGTTCTTTTAACTCATTTTCATCTGCACCTTTGTTTTCCTCAAGAGCACATGCCAAAAAAGGAGAAGGTTCACAAGTGGGTTGGGCCTAGAGGAGTGAAATATGTCCATTTATTGAAAAATTATAAACAAACTAAAGCACCCATAGATCAAGTGCTGAGTTGAAACTGCATGAAATTGCTAGTCCATTTGTTGTTCCGTTCAGTAAGAGAATCTACAGTGTATTACTCACTTGACATACTGTCATGGAAGCTCCACCCCTCCAAAAAAATCCAGCCACATCACAATAGTATCATCTTGTATCGTCATTATGGTAAATTAAAAAGAGCTTGATTGTACTTTTGAGATCTGCACACCACAGAGACCATCTACACATGGATCCCCTCTCTGGCTCAGAAAGGCATCTCAGCTGCCTATATGGAAGAGTCTTCTTCTCCCCTAGACACCATCGATAGCTACACGAAGATGGAGGGCAAACAATGGCATGCTGGGATTGGACTGGATGAGATAAAGACAGGATTTGGCAAAGAATATTATTCTACCTATATTATTTCTTCATATCCATGTCCACCCCCATTCCCGCTCCACAATGGAATTCCCCTTTGGGGGATGGTTCTTTGGGAAGCCCAGGTTAGAGGCGTTCCTGCTCTATTGGAACACCACTGCCATAGAGCAAAGCCAGAGATGCGGTTAAGGCGCAGATCTCAAGGTGTCAGCAGGATTTGTGGGCCCAACCTGTGGGGGACCACATTCCTCCACTCTTGCCAGAATGCTAGTCTTCTTTTTCTGATTCTGAAAATGTAAGTGCTGGATTGAAAACTCTTATGAGATTCTGTCTCTAACCACACCTCTTTGCAATCAGGGGAGAAATCTCGTGAGGATATTCCCAGGGAAGGGGGCAATTTGAACTTAATTACACTAGATTAAATGATCATTTTAAATACAAATGGGAGAAGTGTATTTTTGCTCTGTCTTCTAAAGTGTAAGGTAAAAATCATTTTTCCCCTTTAAAGTTGAATCCTTTTGTGCCAAGTTCATCTGAGATTTTGTATCTTGAACAAGGGAGCTCACATGGTCACTGAGCATAGGTACCAGTACATTTTGGGTCTTGGGTTAGGATTTTTGGTTGCTTATTTTCCTCTCTCCCACCTTTTATAAACAAAAAATACTAAAGCTATGAGAGTGGCTAGCAATGAGTCACTTCTTGTGAGCATCCTGGAAGAGGTGAGCTTTCTGGAGTGACTTGAATGAGGAGCGTGTGATGGCTTGGTGGGCAAGAGAAGGCATTCCATGCTTGTGAATAGGATCAGGGATACTTCTAAGAGAAAGGACAAACTGAGTATCTAAGCTGGTATTGTTGATAAAGTGGGCATAGGGTCACAAGTCAAATATATAGCATAGCGGGCTTGTGTCGGGCTTTGACACTGAAGACAAAAGTTTTAATTTAGTTGTGATAGAGAAGGAGGAGTCAGGGAGATGTAGGGAATTGTGAGGAACAATGCAGTTAGACACAGAGTCAGAGTATCAGTGCAGATTAGGTTTTCACAGAGAGAGCTGCATCCTGCAAGGTAACTAGGCCCTTTGAAAAGGAAAAGCAGTATAGCATCAACAACAAAAATCAAATAAAAAGCATGAGGCCAATAGACTACATAAATTAAAGGTATTTAGGGCTTATTATTGACAAATCTTTGAAAACTATTATGTGGGTACAATTACAAAAAAGTTATGTCAATTGCGGGCTGGAATACAAATCAAAACAAGTGGCACTTCGGCCTTAGTTCATATTGGGTCACATTTTGAAAATAAAGCTACTAAGCACTTGATAATATGGGGATAGGCACCGTATAAAGCCCTACAATAGCTAGATCATGCCTTGGAAAGCCAGTGATGTGGGAATATGATGCTGGATTTTGAGAATATGTGTAAGAGGAGGCCCCAGGGCTTAGGCTGATTCTCACTGGAGATGAATAGACTTGCGGGAGTCCTCAAAATTCAATAAAAAAGCAGGTGGCACAATCCAAAAGTTTTGAGAATGAAGGGCAGAATTCAGGTCAAATTATTTCACTTAAAATTTAGCACTGATGTGGTTAAAGTAGCCAAGTAATTCAGTCCATTGAAGCAACCAATACAAATGCGTTTGAGTGATAGGGAAATAAATTTAAAAGCAGACAACTAGGGAGTAGGATAAAAAGAGCCAGGTTATAAAAGTAGAAGACTTCTTCCTCTCTAGGACTTTCTAATGCTCTTAATTCCCAGTCCCCATTAATAGGCAGCACAAAAGCATGCGACCCCCACCCCCAGAGGATTGTTAATTCATCCTTGGAGGAGAGACAGCTTACCCATGCTAGTAGCAGGCCTTGAAGAAAGGTATAAAAGTTATGTTTTTTAAAAGTAGCAAGACTGCATGGTAAGAATTCTTCTTCCCAGAAATGGAACCGAGAAGAGGATCCAGCACAGTGGTTCTCAAACTTTTGTACTGGTGACCCCTTTCACATAGCAAGCCCCTGAGTGCAACCCCCCTTATAAATTAAAAACACTTTAAAATATATTTAACACCATTATAAATGCTGGAGGCAAAGCGGGGTTTGGGGTGGAGGCTGACAGCTTGCAACCCCCTGTGTAATAACCCTGTGACCCCCTCAGGGGTCCCAACCCCCAGTTTGAGAACCCCTGATCTAGCACATTAGTAAATAGAATGCTGTAGTAGGGGCCAACAGGCTCCCAAAATCCAATCAGGTGGATAACTCTGAAATTAAACATAACTTTTTAAAGTGTAGAATGCTCTGACCTAGTGCCTTCACCAAATGTGCAAAACAGTCCGTATGCGTATGTGCAGTCTTTATATTAATAGTAAATCTACATATAAACAGGCATTTTAACATGAATTTTAATCTAGCAAGCCTTCTTTTTTTAATCAATTGAACTTCTGTTTTAATTGACTTCTGAAAATGAAGCAAAGGCTGCTGTTAAAACCAATGAGCATGATGCATAGTAATATATCAATTAGAATTCGGTGCTGCTTACTCCTTTCTTTTGCATAACTTAGGGAACTCAGAACTGAATACAATCCATTTTTTACAAGTGACTGTACAAAATTGAGAATTAGATGCCTGGCTAGTCCCACTTATTTGCACTTAAAAAAAAAAAACGACCTTGCTGTGTAAAACTCAAGTCAGAAGTTTTGAGGATACGGGCTTGAACAGATATGTTTGTTATACTGGTTAACAAATATTTTTTCCATAATATTATCAGTCCTCTAACTAGTTACTTTACAGTTATTGGGTGAGTTCCTCAGGTGGTGTTAATTAGTTTGGCTTCACTGAACATACAAGAATGTACACATACCTGCAGACTAGTTTATATGTTTTTGGTACACGTTAGGTCTGAGAATTGAAGTCAGTGGAACTACATCAATTTGCATCCTCTGAGGATCTGGTTCTTTGATAGCCAGTTCCTCCTTATTGGCATGGGAAAATCACAATGTAGGCAAAGTTTGTAAGCGCACATTTGACTTGTGCTGGATATTGGAATATCCTAATTCACTTTCCTCACATTAGCTCATTACTCAGTTGTGCAGAGACTTCAGAAACCATCTTTAAGCAAAACAACTGCGATTTCAAATCAACATTTTTGTGTTGGCTTAGAAATGAGGGTTCCCTTCTAAAGGCAATCCCTTCTAAAAATCCAGTTCTGCCTTGCACTTCTGAAAAGTGAATTATAAAATAAAAAACAAAAACAGAAATAACACACTGAATTTTACAAAACCAGCAAGATGTGAATATGCCTCATCCCTTTCTGGTCTGTTTTTGATTCTTATTCATTGAGTCATGTCTGCATTTAGATTGCCCTACAATCATAATATTAATAATAAGGAGAACATTAAATTTACACATAGATGGTAAAAGAATATTAGTCAAGATTTATCCTCTACTTTCTTTTCAATGTGTTTTATTACCAATCCTGGTTTCAGAGAAAGTAAATTTACTAAGAAATATCCGTCACACAAATATACCAACAAATGTAGTTGAACTGAAAATCACTTTTTACTTAGGCTCTTTAACTATCATTAGAACATAAAATGTAATAGTTACAGCCATCTACTGAAGTATGTAGGTATTTTACAACTGTAGTAAAGGAACACTATTAAATTTAGAGATGTGTATATATATATAAAACCACAGGAAAGATAGTTAAAGAATCAACACCTGCTTCTTCTAGGTTTTCAAACAATTTGTATCTAAAGACAGAAAAGATGTTCCTTTTAATCACTCACACTATGTGTGAACCACAGCGTGGGCTAGTACTATTTAACATTTATTTTAGAGCTGTACCCACAGGCCACAATTAGGACCAGGGCTCTGTTGTGCTGGGCATTGTATAAACACACAATGTGACAGCATCCCTGCTGTGAGAAGTTATATCACAATTTATTGTTCAAAATAAATTAATGCAAGCATTGAGCACTGGTAGTTTGAAGAAACAAGTCAATAAACAATCTATTTTATGGTTCCCTAGATGATAGTTGATAATTGCACATCTCTAATTAAAACTGAGCATAATGATAATAATGATTGTCTTTGGTGACTGAAAAATTTAAGGAGATATGTGAGGGAAGATGCATTTCATTGCCAGAGATCTGGGTTCAAATTTTCATTTGGACCTCACAGGATTGGAATTGCCTTCTTAATTTAACTTATTTGTCCACAAATTTTGACACAACATAGTATGATTAGTCTATTCTCTGCTCAGAAGACACTTGAAGCTGGAGTAACAGGAGTGTTGCAGGACATGGATATCGTGCATCAAGACAGCTGGTGTACAGAAGAATGCTGGCACTGTTAATTGCTATTGTCGACTGCTGTGAACTCTAATGAGGAGCAGACTATGCAACCACAATCTGCCCTCCTCATCCAATATGTGATGTTGTGGTAATTGGGTCTACAAATTTACCATCATTGGTAAAAAGAGAGTGTAGGTTCATACAATGCCACAAGAACCTAGAACAAAAATGTTGATGGGAAAAGGTAGAAAAGGGAAATAAAAGGCCTCCTGATATAATGCAAGCATTATGTTAAGATCATTCTTGGTAAACAAGAAAAGAATGGAACCAAAATTGGTGTGTCAAAAACTAGGCCTAATTTTTGGACAAAATAATGAGAGGATGGGCTAGTCCACCCTTCACTCCCCCTTGCGGTTCTTAAAGAAAGAGACTTTGGGGCAGGGGGAATGGCTATTGGAGTGAGCTTCACCATCATGGCTTCTACCACTACCATCTCCTGGGATCCAGGTCCTTCGTCATCCAAATCCTGAAAGATGTGCTGACCAAACTGGGCCAGAAAGAGGGAGCCAGATGACATCACCACCTCTGCCAATTTTGGCTAAATCTCGAACTCCACCTGGGATGTAAGACCTTGTCTCCTCCCTCCATGTGCCCTTTTCCTTCCCTACCTTAGTTTCTTCTCTTTTCTATCTCTCTCTCTCCTTTTTCCTTATGTCTAATAAGAGTCTGGGTTAGCTGACCATGACCGTACTTTTGAAACAAGCTCTAATAAATTGGTTAGTCTCTAAGGTGCCACAAGTACTCCTTTTCTTTTTGCTGTAAGTCTGTGACCAAAAAGAGGTAACTAAAAGCAATGCCCTAAACAGCCCGATGCTGGGACAATTTTGCAAGGTCTTGAAGTGGCTGATAAGGCCATGTTTGGTGCCTGTGTTTTTCCGACTGCAAGTGAAAGTCAACACCAGAGACAGAAGCTGCTTTTTCTTTATTTGCTGTTCTTTTCTCTCCCCTTCTGTGTGGGTTTGTCTTGTTTTGTCTTCTTGGGAAATGGGATCTGACTTTAACAACAACAGCAATAACAACCTCTCCCGCCCATTGCAGCTAATAATGTCTTTTTTCCACAAAAGGAACAGTTATTACCGTCTTGAAATACCATTTAAGAGACTGTCAGGCAAGTAGGTTTTTCCTTCTAAAACTCTCTCGAGCTAAAGGGAAAAGGGAACAAAGGATGTGGTTAAAATGAAAACCTTATTCAATACTTTACATTTTAAATGATTTAACTGTTTTCCTTCTTTTTCTGTACCTTTAAGAAAAGGTTCAAAGGAATTTTAATGGTGTATTTGTCATGGCATTAAGCCAGCTAAGGTATACCAAGCTATACAGAGGTGTACCAAACCCTGAACCTTGTCTAACATTGTTTAATGATGGACAGCAACTGGATTATGTTAACATTTTTTACTTTTTAGGCCTATATATTCCATCTAACAGTGCCCACTGCAACTTTATGCAGTGAGTCCTTGCCTTGCTGACTGGAAGAAAAAGGGTTGTTGCTCCTTTAAGGGCTCCCCCTGCAACTGCTAGCAAATGTGGCGGAAGGGGGAAAGTTCACTAGTATGAAATGGGAAGAAGCAGGAAACAGCTGGACAGGAGAGGGGGTGCCAGGGAGGGGTGTCACTGCCCCAGCAGCTGACCAGAAGGATGCGGGGTATTAATATCCCATGCAGTCCTGGAGAATGGGCTGGCAAACTCTGACCGTCCCACTGATAGAATCTGAAAAAGCACCAGGTTCCTTCATGATCCACTGTGGTCATTACACTCGTTTCCACTTTTCCCTATGGGGCTGGGAAGGATTTTTTCCCTCAACGCCAGACTGGCTGAGATGGGCTGGGATTTTTCACCTTCCCCCCAGCAGGTTTGGAACCCCTGCTGGGGCAGGGGATTTAGGTTATAATGTCACATCTTAGTTCATAAAACGTGTGGTAGATGGCCAGTGCAGGTACTCAGTATGAAAGGGATATTGTTATTGGATAAAATGGATTGGAAAAGGATGTAAAAGAAAGCATCCCTTAAGGGTGCTGAGCAAGGGTGGTTTGGAGCTCCTATGTCTGGTACAAAGGGGAGCCTTTTCTAGCCCCCTTAATCCTTTTACAGGGGAGGATGGTTCAGTCCCAGAAACAGGATGGCTGGGGTCAGGTTGGGGATTACATGGAAATGATTAAAAAAAGCATGATGACCTGCACTATATAATTTAATGCTGTGTACCCCCAGATATTTTAAGTGAATAAAATTGCAGCCTAATTAAACCCCATCCATTGCCTCCAGTCTTTCTTCCGGTGTGGCCGGACAATGGAACTATTTGATTCTTCTGGATCGATTGCCACTATCGGTCAGTTTCTTCTGCCTTCACTCCCTCATGGTCCGCTTCCCTGATCCCATGTGACGAAGTTTATGGATGTGAGTGGAGTGTGTGTGTCTGCTAACATATCTGTTCCATTTTTGGTACTACTTTCATGTGTACCTTAATATCGACAGCCACAGAATAGTAACTATGCTATCAATATTAATGGAGATTAGGAAAAGCAGAATGTCTGTGTTAATATATAGAGCCAGCTCAGCTTCACATCTTTCCTTGCATGGAGTCAGGAAGTCAACACACAGGAAGAAGAAAGATGAAGAAAGGAGGACGACTTGGGACAAGATAAGAACAGAGATGAAAGGAAATTTTAGCGTGTTCGAATTGGAGGTTTTGCATAAAGCAAATCCTAATGTGTTGAAATGTGAAACATGATAGGTGTAAGAGATTTAGTTGTGTCAAGGGAAGCTAATAGTACGTGCTAATTCTGAATTCCAAAGCAATTGCTAATAACCTCACAAAAGTTCTCCTGGGAAGATGTTCTGTTTGTATACATTTCATTTAGTGTATCAGCTGTTGCAGTTGCCCTGGGTAACATCAGTCTGTCACAACCAGAGAGGCTGTTCAGCTGTAGCATGCTTGGGTCTTTCCTTGCAGGTGGCAGATTGCTTATTACAAGGCAAGCCATATTGCAGTACACCTATGGAAATGCTTTGGTGGGGACAAGCTGATGTTACATAAAGCCACTGCTATTTCAACAAAGAATCAGTAAGACTAACTGTGAACAATACAGCCCTGAACATTGTGACTAGCATACACTTTAAACTGAAAGGTCTCACTTTCTTCACTTTCTGGATTCACTTTCCTTAAAACCTTGTAAGTAAAATAACATTTTAAATGCAATTTTATAAATAAAGGGAGGGGGCAAATGCAAATATCTCCCTCCTTGTGTAAATCAGAGTCCCAAAATTGGGGAGCAAAATTCACGTTTTACTTTTAGGTAAGTTTCATATTCCAACTATTTGTAACGGGCTGAAACTTTGGATTTTCTCATCCTTAATAATTACTATATTTGATCATTTAGTTGTCATAGAAATGCTGCAATTGTATATAGACACATTATTCTTACATATTTATCTTTAGGCCCACAACAGAAACCTGTTATCCATTGATTTTGACCACGTAACCAGAACAGGAAAGATCTATGATGACCATCGAAAATTCACTCTTCGGATTCTGTATGACCAGACGGGACGTCCAATTCTGTGGTCACCCATCAGCAAATATAATGAAGTCAACATCACTTACTCACATTCAGGATTAGTGACCTACATTCAGAGAGGAACATGGACTGAGAAAATGGAGTATGATCCAAGTGGAAAGATAGTTTCCAGAACATGGGCAGATGGTAAAATATGGAGCTACACATACTTAGAAAAGGTAAATCAATTGAAAAATGGATTATTATATTGAAGGCAGGAAATTTATCTCAATATAGAGACTAAATTGTAAATACATTCACTGTCATGGTAAGCCTCCAGTAAAAGTAACTAAGAACCCTTTTTAACTGTAAATGGGAACAATTATGTATTTAGATAAAATGTCTTTGGACTGTCATCACTTAGAAAACTGTCGTTGGGCATGTATTAAAATTAAATTTGGTGGAATGTTTTCCCTTTGTTTCATTTTGACAAGTTTATTCACTTTTTTGAAAGAGACTTTCCCAAAGGAAAAATTTATGCAGAACTATAAAATTGAGTGGTAACACGTTTATGCTAGAATAAGTGGCATGTGGAATTAAACTAGTTTTGATTTTTGTTTCAGTTCATAGAATTATCAGGTTTGGAAGGGACCTCAGAAGGTCATCTAGTCCAACCTCTTGCTCAAAACAGGACCAAACCTCAACTAAATCCCTGTTGAGGTTACAGGGACAAACCATCCCGATGTGTCGAAAGAATAGTAAATATGGCAGGCGACCAGCTTGGCTTAATGGTGAAATCCTAGCAGATCTTAAGCATAAAAAAGAGGCTTACAAGAAGTGGAAGGTTGGACATATGACCAGGGAAGAGTATAAAAATATTGCTCGGGCATGTAGGAATGAAATTAGGAAGGCCAAATCGCACCTGGAGCTGCAGCTAGCGAGAGATGTTAAGAGTAACAAGAAGGGTTTCTTCAGGTATGTTGGCAACAAGAAGAAAGCCAAGGAAAGTGTGGGCCCCTTAATGAATGAGGGAGGCAACCTAGTGACAGAGGATGTGGAAAAAGCTAATGTACTCAATGCTTTTTTTCCCTCTGTCTTCACGAACAAGGTCAGCTCCCAGACTACTGCGCTGGGCATCACAACATGGGGATAGATGGCCAGCCCTCTGTGGAGAAAGAGGTGGTTAGGGACTATTTAGAAAAGCTGGACATGCACAAGTCCATGGGGCCGGACGAGTTGCATCCGAGAGTGCTAAAGGAACTGGCGGCTGTGATTGCAGAGCCATTGGCCATTATCTTTGAAACCTCGTGGCGAACGGGGGAAGTCCCGGATGACTGGAAAAAGGCTAATGTAGTGCCAATCTTTAAAAAAGGGAAGAAGGAGGATCCTGGGAACTACAGGCCAGTCAGCCTCACTTCAGTCCCCGGAAAAATCATGGAGCAGGTCCTCAAAGAATCAATCCTGAAGCACTTACATGAGAGGAAAGTGATCAGGAACAGTCAGCATGGATTCACCAAGGGAAAGTCATGCCTGACTAATCTAATTGCCTTCTATGATGAGATTACTGGTTCTGTGGATGAAGGGAAAGCAGTGGATGTATTGTATCTCGACTTTAGCAAAGCTTTTGACACGGTCTCCCACAGTATTCTTGTCAGCAAGTTAAAGAAGTATGAGCTGGATGATTGCACTATAAGGTGGGTAGAAAGTTGGCTAGATTGTCGGGCTCAACGGGTAGTGATCAATAGCTCCATGTCTAGTTGGCAGTCGGTGTCAAGTGGAGTGCCCGAGGGGTCGGTCCTGGGGCCAGTTTTGTTCAATATCTTCATAAATGATCTGGAGGATGGTGTGGATTGCACTCTCAGCAAATTTGCGGATGATACTAAACTGAGAGGAGTGGTAGATACGCTGGAGGGCAGGGATAGGATACAGAGGGACCTAGACAAATTAGAGGATTGGGCCAAAAGAAATCTGATGAGGTTCAATAAGGATAAGTGCAGGGTCCTACACTTAGGACGGAAGAACCCAATGCACAGCTACAGACTAGGGACCGAATGGCTCGGCAGCAGTTCTGCGGAAAAGGACCTAGGGGTGACAGTGGACGAGAAGCTGGATATGAGTCCGCAGTGTGCCCTTGTTGCCAAGAAGGCCAATGGCATTTTGGGATGTATAAGTAGGGGCATAGCGAGCAGATCGAGGGACGTGATCGTTCCCCTCTATTCGACATTGGTGAGGCCTCATCTGGAGTACTGTGTCCAGTTTTGGGCCCCACACTACAAGAAGGATGTGGATAAATTGGAAAGAGTCCAGCGAAGGGCAACAAAAATTATTAGGGGTCTGGAACACATGACTTATGAGGAGAGGCTGAGGGAACTGGGATTGTTTAGTCTGCGGTAGAGAAGAATGAGGGGGGATTTGATAGCTGTTTTCAACTACCTAAGAGGTGGTTCCAGAGAGGATGGTTCTAGACTATTCTCAGTGGTGGAAGAGGACAGGACAAGGAGTAATGGTCTCAAGTTGCAGTGGGGGAGGTTTAGGTTGGATATTGGGAAAAACTTTTTCACTAGGAGGGTGGTGAAACACTGGAATGCGTTGCCTAGGGAGGTGGTGGAATCTCCTTCGTTAGAAGTTTTTAAGGTCAGGCTTGACAAAGCCCTGGCTGGGATGATTTAATTGGGGATGGGTCCTGCTTTTGAGCAGGGGGTTGGACTAGATGACCTCCTGAGGTCCCTTCCAACCCTGATATTCTATGATTCTATGATTCTATGAAATCATCCCAGCCAGGGCTTTGTCAAGCCTGACCTTAAAAACCGCTAAGAAAGGAGATTCCACCACCTCCTTAGGTAACCCATTCCAGTGCTTCGCCGCTCTCCTAGTCAAAAAGTTTTTTCCTAATATACAACCTAAACCTCCTCCACTGCAACTTGAGACCATTACTCCTTGTTCTGTCATCTGCTACCACCGAGAACAGTCTAGATCCATCCTCTTTGGAACCCCCTTTCAGGTAGTTGAAAGCAACTATCAAATCCCCCCTCATTCTTCTCTTCTGCAGACTAAATAATACCAATTCCCTCAGCCTCTCCTCATAAATCATGTGCTCAATCACCCTAATCCTTTTTGTTGCCCTCCGCTGGACTTTTTGCAAGTTTTACACGTCCTTCTTGTAGTGTGGGGCCCAAAACTGGACACAGTACTCCAGATGAAGCCTCACCAATGTCGAATAGAGGGGAATGATCACGTCCCTCGATCTGCTGGCAATCCCCTACTTCTACATCCCAAAATGCCATTGGCCTTCTTGGCAACAAGGGCACACTGTTGACTCATATCCAGCTTCTCATTCACTGTAACCCCTAGGTCCTTTTCTGCAGAACTGCTGCCTAGCCATTCGGTCCCTAGTCTGTAGCAGTGCCTGGGATTCTTCCGTCCTAAGTGCAGGACTCTGCACTTGTCCTTGTTGAACCTCATCAGATTTCATTTGGCCCAATCCTCTAATTTGTCTAGGTCCCTCTGTATCCTATCCCTACCCTCCAGCGTATCTAGCACTCCTCCCAGTTTAGTGTCATCTGCAAACTTGCTGAGGGTGCAATCCACGCCATCCTCCAGATCATTAATGAAGATATTGGACAAAATCAGCCCCAGGACCGATCTTTGGGGCACTCCACTTGATACTGGCTGCCAACTAGAGCTGAAACCATTGATCATTACCCGTTGAGCCCGATGATCTATCCAGCTTTCTATCCACCTTATAATCCATTCCTCCAGCCCATACTTCTTTAACTTGCTGGCAAGAATACTGTGGGAGACAGTGTCAAAAGCTTTGCTAAAGTCAAGGAATAACACGTCCACTGCTTTCCCCTAATCCACAGAGTCAGTTATCTCATCATAAAAGGCAATTAGTTAGTCAGGCATGACTTGCCCTTGGTGAATCCATGCTGACTGTTCCTGATCACTTTCCTCTCCTCAAAGTGCTTCAGAATTGATTCCTTGAGGACCTGCTCCATGATTTTTCCAGGGACTGTGGTGAGGCTTACCGGCCTGTAGGTCCCCGGATCCTCAGCTAATGTGCTTCATTAGAATAATATATTTAAAAATATATAAGTGATTTTCAAGTGTAAAGGAAGATAAGGTTCGGATTGCATTAAAAATGGGAAGGAGAGTTGCAGGCCTCTAAGGTCATTGATTCATATCTGCCAAGATCAGCAGTGGGCAAAGGTCATTGGCATCTGAGAGTTGTTAATGACTTATATAAAATGTGTTGATGGGCTCAGTCCAGTTCCAAGTGGACAGGGGTCCACAAAACCCACCCTCACTTTTGACATGTGTTGTCATTCTGTGTTGAGATGTGTTGAGAAGTCAAATACTTAAAGGATATTGAAACTGAATTATCCTCTGATTTACAGAGGTGGCCCTTCTAGGTCAGGATTATGGAACAGTGTAAAAAAGCTTATAGTACCACTGCCTATATTGTATCCTGTGCATAAAGATATTGGTTTCCAAGGAGCACTGTATTCACTTTTTTGAAAAAAAATGAAAGGAGATGGAAACAATTATTCCACTTTGGTAAAGGCTTCATGACAGAGTTTCCTCAACAACCATTATCTGCAATTCTCTTTAGAGATACAGGTCACATAACAAGGGTACCAAAGTTGCATACTCCAAGGTGGAGCATCATATTTTCTGTGTGCCATTTCTTCAAGAGCATTTCAGTACACACTGGAAGTGTATCTCCAAACAGCGTCCTCTACAACTAAAAAAAGATAGTGGCAACCATTGAAAATATCCAAGAGACCATGAGTTTCCAAACATTTTCTAAGCTGTTAACCACAGGAATCTGGAGAAATGACTCTAGCAAGACAAGCAATAAAGCTGATAGGTGATATTATATGCTCGGAAATCCAATTATTTTTAAGTTATTTATACATTTTAAAGTTGTAAATGTGTACTTTTAAGATATCCTCTGCTGTACATATTTTAAGGTATTTATGTCTGATCCTCCAAAAATTTGGAATCTAACCCAGAGAGAATCCTCATATAGCTTGGAAACCACATAAAAATATGAGTCCTCCCTTATCTGGACACATTGTGGCAGCTCCATTTGTTAATAAGATTGACAAACCATAAAGGTTTCTGAAGTTTGGTTCAGATGAATTTGTCAGGAACTCCTTTGTCTGCATATTGAGCTGAAACTCAGAAGTAAACAGGTTTTCGGTACTGCTTGGTTTCATATTCAGGCAGTGCCATGAGAATAGCTTGTGAAGGTACCATATTTTTTCTTTGGCCCTGAAATTGTAAAAGGGCTTGTGTATTTCAACTTTTCCAAGCCAGTTTGTCTTTTCCTACTCTGTGTTGAGTTCACAAACATAGATGTATAAGCTAATGTGCTGCAGTTTTTACACATATGGCCAAATCCTGGTCCCCCAGAAATAAATGGCAAAACTTCCACTGGCTCAAGTGGAACCAGGATTTGGTCTATACTGTAATTCCCATGGGAGTTAATGAGACAAGGGAAGTGAGATATCTTTTTTTGGACCAACTTCTGTATAAGCTCAAGAGCTTGTGTCTCTCACCAACAGAAGTTGGTCCAATAAAAGATACTATCTCACTCACCTTGTCTCTCTCATATCCTGGGACCAACACCGCTACGATAACGCTGCATATAACTATGGGAGTTAATGAAAGTCAAACATGATGGACTTGATCCTCCATACATACAATTGACATTGTCACCAATGAGAGTTCCAAACACAAATTGCAAATTCAGGATTGGTCTGACAAAGCCCTGTACATCAATTGAAAGGCTTGTGGGGTCGCACTGAGAAATAATTGTTTATTGTATACATTTTGTAATGATTTTTAAAGCTGTAATTGTCTCAATCCTCATGTGGCCACAATTATTTAGTTTTATTAAAAAATCAATAAGGTAGTTCACCTTGCTTTCCTAAAATTACAGTTTATAGGTATAAATTTTTCCTTGGATAGATTAGCATTCTTTACAGTTTAATTATTGTATTCTGGAGCCTTAATAGTGGACAAATATCCCTCCTTTCTTAGTAATTTAATTTTAAAAAGCACTTGAAGCTAGGGTTAGGGTTCCTATGGGTAGGGCTCTCTGCCCTAGAGTTAGGGTTCCTATGGGTAGGGCTCTCTGCCCTTGAGGGGGGGTTCATAAGTGTAGGGCACTTACGGCTAGGGTTAGGGTTCCTATGGCTCCCTGCACTAGGGTTAGGGTTCCTATGGGTAGGGGTCCCCACCCTACTGTTAGGGTTCCTATGGGCAGTGCACTTGAAGCTAAGGTTAGGGTTCCTGTGGGTTGGGCTTCCCGCCCTAGGGTTAGGGTTCGTATGTGTAGGGCACTTAGAGCTAGGATTAAGGTTCCTATGGGTAGGGTACCATGCGGATAGTACAGGAAAGATTTTTTTACTTAATTTGGTCACACTGATTTACTTGTTCTTATAAAAACCACTGACTACCCAAAGCTCACTTCTAAAATCCTGCTCTATTTGCAGCCCGATAAAATACTTGGGCAACTGCATGTTTATGTTGAACAGATGTGACATCTAGTGGCTGTTTTTAGCAATGTATCTCTTTTGTGTGTTCTCAGTGGAGATTCCAAGCTATAACCTCTAGTTGTTTATCTGAAACATCATGAAGGGCTCAACCCATGCGAATTTCAACATATCTTGCCTGCATTTATAAAATGAGAGCTTTTTTGATGTTTTATGAACTAGGCCATGAAATCCTTTTGAATCAATTAGGGCTCACTTGCATAGATAGTTTAAAATCTGACTTTTTTAGAATAGATAGGAAGTTGCCTTTTATTCTCTTTATAATACACACTGATAATACTGGATAGGATACTATGTCTCCAATCCTTGTACTGTCCTTTTACTGCCCTGGACAAAAAACAAAGTGCTGTGAAAATGGCACAAAAGGGCACTAAAGTTATATTAGAGATGCTTCTGAACTTGTTATTCATACTCTGTCAATGGCAGAGCCGGGAGCATTATAGCAAGAGAGTCATCACATCAGTACAGGGAGAGTTCAGACAATGGTTTACTGCAGATTGGGGACTGGAAAGTGAGAATAAAATAAACACTGTGAATATGTTATAAATGTTTGACAAACCAGAATTAAGTGATCAGGAAAAGCTTGGTGAAAAGTCTGTCTTCACCGGCTGGCACTGGATAACTCAAGCATTGCAAATGTTGATGTTCTTTGGCCTCAGTACAGGTGACAGATGTCTTTCACCAAAGGTAGGCTGAAATAAATAGTAGGGTGGAAGAATGAGAAATTTAAAGAGGACTTAGTCTATCTTCATTCTTTTGGGCAGACATTTAGGTATTTGTCAGAGTCAACTGACTTAGGGCCAAAGCATTAGCACCTTGCAGGATTGAGCCCTTACTGTCTTCTGTCCTGGCAGGGTTTGTGCTCAGAAGCAAGTTGTTTTTCTTAATTTGTTTCCAGGGTTCAAGTGTCCTAGAAGGGTGGTCACAATGTTGCTCTTTAGAGCTCTATCCTTCAAGTTTCTGAGCGCTTTGGCATCAATCATACAAAACACTTAAATCAGTGTGGCTATTCATGTGCTTAAGTACTTCATAGAATTGGGGTCAGAATGTAAGTACTTTGCTATAACGAGCCTATACTGCAGTTCAAGATATGTGGCCAGGATATGTAATATCTAAGAACAGTCATGGCACTTACTAGAGCTGGGCAAATATTGCAAAGACTTTCTACAAATAATCTCGCTAAACTTTGTATGGGTTTGTTTCAGCAATGATAGCTCCCCACAGGGAGAACAAAAGTTTACAGAGACTCGGTTTTAAATTAGCATGCAGAAATATTTCTGCCAGAAGTGTTGGCTCAGTCATCTAGTCAGGAAACAGAAAGCAGACCTTGTGATTTCTCTGACCAGTCACAACTAATCAACACAGCAAATATCAGTTATTCACAGAAATTAGTTTACAGGTTAAACACCAGAGATAAAAATACTTACCCAAAAAATAGCCCTTAATAATTATAGGTTTCAGAGTAACAGCCGTGTTAGTCTGTATTCGCAAAAAGAAAAAGAGTACTTGTGGCACCTTAGAGACTAACCAATTTATTTGAGCATAAGCTTTCGTGAGCTACAGCTCACTTCATCGGATGCATACTTATGCTCAAATAAATTGGTTAGTCTCTAAGGTGCCACAAGTACTCCTTTTCTCAATAATTATGACTCCTGAATACATCTGGGGAAATTCAGGTTTGTCTGTGGATATGCTATGAGCAGAGAAGAGTACACACGGAATGGACCAAGTGCTGTGCTTGTTCTGTGGAGGGCAAGGCTGTTCAGCTGGTCTAAGCGTCATGCTAGGGATGCCAATAAGAGCTAAACAAATCATCAGCAACAGTGAATGTTGCCTCTTTTCTCATCAACATTTGCTGGTACGTTATTTGTGTTAGTGAGGGCAGCTGTGTCTCAATTTGCTTCCTGGGTAGGTGCCCTACATGTTTCAAAGTGGCTTACTGAGTTACAATGAGGCTGCAGTGCAGTACACTGAGAGCTACATCTGCCTTGACAATTTTGTGTCCTCACAGCCAGTGTTATTTCAGTCCCTCTCCCGTAAGCAGCCTCTTCGGCCACATGTTTTCCAAAGCTTGGAATTTTATTTTGTATTATACAGAGAATAAGAACAAGCAATAGAAATAGGAATCTGTTTCAATGGTTCTTTCATTTTCTTGCACCTACTTGGTTAGTAATCATGTGTTTTGTCCGTTACTTACCCTCTCATTTCTATTTCATTGCAGACTGTGATGCTCCTCTTGCACAGCCAACGCCGCTACATTTTTGAATATGACCAATCAGATTATCTGCTCGCAGTCACCATGCCAAGTATGGTGCGCCACAGTTTGCACACCATGGTTTCAGTTGGGTACTATCGTAATATCTACACCCCACCAGACAGCACTGCTGCTTTCATACAAGATTTCACCAGAGATGGACGACTTCTGCAAATTCTATATCCTGGAACAGGTCGCAGAGTCCTTTATAAATATACCAAACAGTCCCGACTATCAGAGATTCTTTATGATACTACTCAAGTCACGTTTACATATGAAGAATCTTCCGGGGTTATTAAAACAATACACTTAATGCATGATGGGTTCATCTGCACCATCAGATACAGGCAAACAGGTTGGTTAAAACTATCAATATTTTTAAAGGATGATACTGTCACCTCTGGTAACACTTTGGCCCCTGCAAACACTGTCTTATCTGGTAGACAGCTTGAAATCAAGCCTACCATTAAAATCAGTTTTTATGTTGAAGTACAAAAATGTGTCTGTTTGTCTGTCCACAGACATCTATCCCATTTGAAATATGAAACATTCTTATTATCGTTTGCTATGAAATGGCTCTCATAATATTTGGTTATTTATTATTCCAATATGAAGACATTTGCTAAATAATAAATCAAATTGCTTTACTGTTTGCATTTTCAAGTTTCTCTGTTATAACAAATTCAAAGGAATTATTTATATCAGGAATGTGTTAGCCGTGTTAAAAATAAATTCAAGTTAATATTAGCCTATGTATATGGAAGTATATGGAAGTCATAATTATATGTAAACTATCATTAGTTTAAACAGTAATAAGTTTTTAAGGAGTGTCTGTGCACTAAATAAATCCATGAGAGAACAATTTAACATTTTTCTCACTTAAAGATGTAGTCAAATAGCAATAAGACTCAGGGATACATTCAGATTAACATCTTTTCTTTCTTTGTTATGTATGTTAGATATACTATGGGCCTAATTCGTTTTTTCTTGTTTTTCTCTTATTTGCTATATGTAGGCCCTCTTATTGGTCGTCAGATCTTCAGATTTAGTGAAGAAGGCCTTGTAAATGCCAGATTTGACTACAGTTACAACAATTTCCGGGTCACCAGTATGCAGGCCATGATAAATGAGACTCCTCTTCCTATAGATCTGTACCGATATGTTGATGTTTCTGGAAGGACTGAACAATTTGGAAAATTCAGTGTAATCAATTATGACTTAAACCAAGTTATAACTACCACAGTGATGAAACACACCAAGATTTTTAGTGCCAATGGTCAGGTGATTGAAGTGCAATATGAAATTCTTAAGTCCATAGCCTACTGGATGACCATTCAGTATGATAATATGGGCCGAATGGTGATATGTGATATACGAGTAGGAGTAGATGCCAACATAACAAGGTATTTTTATGAGTATGATGCTGATGGTCAACTTCAAACTGTGTCTGTGAATGACAAAACCCAGTGGCGTTATAGTTATGACCTTAATGGAAACATCAACTTGCTTAGTCATGGCAACAGTGCCCGTCTCACTCCTCTGAGATATGATCTTAGAGATCGCATCACTAGACTAGGAGAAATTCAGTACAAAATGGATGAGGATGGTTTTCTTAGACAAAGAGGCAACGAAATATTTGAATATAACTCCAATGGTCTCCTGAACAAAGCTTACAACAAAGTGTCTGGTTGGACTGTGCAATACTGTTATGATGGGCTTGGACGACGAGTTGCAAGTAAATCGAGTCTAGGACAACACTTACAGTTCTTTTATGCTGATCTCTCCAATCCAATAAGAATTACTCATTTATACAATCATACTAGCTCAGAAATAACATCCCTATATTATGATCTTCAAGGCCATCTCATTGCTATGGAGTTAAGCAGTGGAGAAGAATATTATGTTGCTTGTGACAACACCGGCACACCCCTAGCTATCTTTAGCAGCCGGGGCCAAGTAATAAAAGAAATTCTCTATACACCATATGGAGATATCTACCAGGACACTTATCCAGATTTTCAGGTTATCATTGGTTTTCATGGAGGACTCTATGATTCTCATACTAAATTAGTGCATTTGGGTCAAAGAGATTACGATGTCATTGCTGGACGTTGGACAACGCCAAATCATCATGTGTGGAAACATCTAAACACCATTCCCAAGCCATTTAACCTCTACTCATTTGAAAATAACTATCCAGTTGGCAGAATCCAAGACGATGCTAAGTATACGACAGGTAAAAAAATTCCTATTAAAAATACTTCTGGGTCAAATCCTTATATGGATCCAAGTCCATGGAATTTGCACACCTCAGAGAAGAGGCGTAGACTTTCAACTTGCATTCATTTTATTTGAATGTATTTAACCTCCTACTACCCACATAGCTTTGTCTATTTTCTGTGACCTTTCAGCCCGTCAATAAAGCAAGCAAATAGCTGCATCTGCTGTCTTTGCTAAGAACTAGAATTTGAAAAAGAGTTGAGGCAGCATTATCTGAATTCCTTTCCATGATGTGTAGAAGGAAGTACAATACAGAATTCAGAATAGCTATGCTCTGTGATAAAATAAGTTATTTTCTTCTGGTAACCAATTTTGAAAATTTAAGATTATGTCAAATCAATATTGCAATTTAGTTATTTATGTTTTGAGGTTTGGTTAGGCCTTGGTAAAGGATGTCTAGTCACACTGGTAGCTGCAATATTAGTTCTAATTTCAGTTCTATCAGAATGGAGAACTGTGGGCACCTTTGCTTCTCCTCACCTTATCTTCTGGATCGCTTTTTCTAGAAATGGAAAGTACAAAATACATTCAGCTTCCCAAGAATTAAGAGTATTGTTGCTAAGAATGCTTTGATTTTGTTTTGTAGACATTGGAAGTTGGCTAGAGCTGTTCGGTTTCCAGCTACACAATGTGCTTCCTGGATTTCCAAAACCAGAGATAGAAACTGTGGAGACAACATACGAACTTTTACAGCTTCAAACAAAAACCCAAGAGTGGGATCCTGGAAAGGTTAGCAAAAGTCTGCCTACAAAAGCAGACAGTCTGCTTGCTAGTTAACTGGACTATTTCTAAACCTAAATTAAAGAATACAATTAGAAAATACATAGAAAAATGTTCAATCAGATCTTAATAAAAAGCCTAGTCCACTGTGATCCGAGGGATGATTTTCAGGAGAAGAACAATTCAATTAATTGAGGACATTTTTGTCCATTACTTCTACATTATTTTTATTTTATTACCATAGCATTTAAGATCCCCACTTTCCATAATTTCAATACCTCTTTGTGCTATGTTCAAAAACAGAACAAAGATGTTCCCTACACCAAATAGTTTACAATCTAAATAGAAGACAAAAGAGTACAGATGGGCGCAGACACACTGACGTGGAGTACAAAGGAACAATGGGACAGTATGGGTCAAGCATGCTAGGCAGTGGCCTCAGTACACCAATGGCCTAACGATTGGGAAGTTTTTTTTCAAATCTCATGGCAGAGGAGAGTTTTTGAAAGGCGGACAATGCATTAGTTTTGCGGGTGTTTACAGGGTGCTCCTCCCAAGCAGAGGGGTAAAAAGCAAGAAGGTGCCTGTTTGAAAATATAACAAGCTACAAGCTATAGGTGTCATGTAATAAATTTATACTTACTGAAATATTAGTGCAAATGAAATCAACAGATCTTCAGCTTTTATTGGAATGATGCCACAATGAGGAGTGCAAAAACATCAAAATATTAAATCTTTAAAAGTCTTTTCCTCCCTAAAAATGTTCTGTGGTAGACCAGATTTTTTTTTAACATAGTAGGGTGATGGTGGTATTTTTGTTTTATTTTTTTAGTTCTAAGTCTCAAACTTGCCTCGGGCCTTGACTACACTCAGAACTAGCCACATTTCAGCAATTGATGGCTAGTAGTCAATGTAATTGCACCAATACAGATCTCAGCTATTCTCCGGGCAGATACTCACATTCAAGATTTGATCCTTATTGAATATCTATTAACAAAACATTGCAGTTTTACAAAATAAGGTAGAACAGGAGGGATTGATTCTCTACTGCCTCTCACCTTGTGCAGTCATGTAAAGTCATGCTACCTGATTGAAGTAACAGCATTTTAAACTCACTTGGCCCAGGTGTGAATAACTATGGAATGTACAAAGAGGTGAGGACTCAGGCCCACTAATTTTAGGGCCCTTCACATGCAAAGCTCCCACTGAAGTTACTCAGATTTTATGGTGATGGAGAAATAGTATAGGGATGGCCACAATAAAAGAACATGGATGGATGGATGAATGTCAGTGGGAGTTTGCCTGAGTAAGGACTCCGGGATTGGGCACTAAATCTATCTATAGCTCTTAGGTACCTATATGGCCTCCATTCCTGTAGTATTTTGGTGCCTCATGATCTTAAATGTATCCTTAAGGGATGGGATTATTCTAGCCCAGATGTTCCATGCTTTCTTTTGCTGAACTCTGCTTCAGAAATTCATGTCTCATGCACACACCCCTCTCAGAGGAGGGGGACCTGGTACCTGCTGAGGGAACCCTTCCATTGAGGATAAGGGAGCTGTGGGGACCTGGCTTCCACTCCCAGCCCTGATGCTCAAGGGTAGGGTCAGGAGGGTCAGAAGGCTGCACCCTGTGGGTATTGCCCCTCCCCCCCGCCTGACACAGCCCCCTCCTTACCACAATCCTTCAGCACAGCCCCATCTGCTTCCCTTGCACAGGCTTTGTCCTGCCATGGAAGCACATGCGACTCTGGCACAGTCAGGTGGGGGCTGGGTGGGTCTTCGGTTGCCCTTTTGTAGAGTCCGTGCCAGCCACCCCAGCAGAGGAGGGTAACTGCCAACTGGTGGCTACTGCAGCTCTGGCAGTGAGACAGGCAGAGAGTCAGGTCCCAGCATCTAAGACTGCCCTGATAGTTCCATCCCCAATTGGAGTTCATGCCCCACCATGTGAAAACCTCTCTTCTATACTATTATTCCCATTTTACAGATAGAGAATTGAGTCACAGTGACTTGTCCAAGGTCACCCAGGGTGTTTATGGTAGAGCAGAGAACTGCACTCAGGTCTCCCCCATCCCAAGATGGCATATTCACCACTAGAATAGCAATTTCTGGGAGAATATAAGGAATCTTCACCAAGGTTTCTTTCTGTGTAGGAAGATGCAAATATGTGATTCTTCTTTTGATGCTTGGAAACTAAAGGGACCAAGAGACCGTAAGCAGTACAAACAGGCCACTGTAAAGTTTATTACTATAATTTTTTGTTGTTGCTACACTGCCACAGATGTGCATGATACTTTACAGACAAATTTAAAGGATTGGTACCTAGTCTGAGGCACTACAGATATCAGTAGAAACTTGATATCATATGGTACTATAATGAACTGTATAAAAATCTTTTACTTCAAACTCTGTTAATGTTTATGTTTCCAGACTATCCTTGGCATTCAGTGTGAGCTGCAAAAACAACTTAGGAACTTTATATCCTTGGACCAACTTCCTATGACCCCCAGGTACAGCAACGGGAGGTGTCTTGAAGGAGGAAAACAACCCAGGTTTGCGGCCATTCCTTCTGTTTTTGGAAAAGGTATCAAATTTGCCATTAAAGATGGGATAGTGACTGCTGATATTATAGGAGTAGCAAATGAGGATAGCCGGCGCATTGCCGCTATCCTCAACAATGCTCACTATCTTGAGAACCTGCATTTTACCATAGAAGGGCGAGATACACACTACTTCATCAAGCTGGGGTCTTTGGAAGAAGACTTGGCTCTAATAGGCAACACAGGAGGCCGGCGCATTTTGGAAAATGGCGTCAATGTCACTGTGTCTCAGATGACTTCTGTGATAAATGGGAGGACTAGACGCTTTGCTGATATACAGCTCCAACATGGTGCTTTGTGCTTTAATGTTCGATATGGGACAACCATTGAAGAAGAAAAGAACCATGTCTTAGAAATAGCCAGGCAGAGGGCAGTAGCTCAGGCCTGGACTAAGGAACAAAGACGGCTGCAAGAAGGGGAAGAAGGCATTAGGGCATGGACAGAGGGAGAAAAACAGCAGCTCTTAAGCACTGGGAGGGTACAAGGCTACGATGGATATTTTGTTTTATCTGTGGAGCAGTATCTAGAACTTTCTGACAGTGCCAACAATATTCACTTTATGAGACAGAGTGAAATAGGCAGGAGGTAACAAAGAAAACCTCCGCCTTTGCGTCACCAAAGACTGCCTGTTTTTAAACATAAAATGGTTTATTGTATTGGTTTTTCTAGAGCAGAACTCTGTATATATAAATATAGAGGAAAACACATATCCAACTGCCTTTAAATGTGACAGAAGATGGTATTTTAATATTGTTTGTTTAACTCTGAGAGATGACAGTGAAGATTTTTAGTTCTTGTGTGGCAGTATTCAAAATTTCAGAAGCAGAGTTCAAATGGTTCAACAACACAACGTAGAAAGGCACCGCTCTCGTTTAAAATCACAGATACATGCAGAATATTTAAGAATTCATGTGCTCTGCTTTCTTCTTGAAGATACATCTCTTCTTAGTTCATTAATTTAATAACTCACAGATGATTAAAAAGGTAAAAGAGCTTGATTCTGCTCCCCTTACTCACCTGGGTAGTCCTTACTCCCATGAGTTCTTCCACTGACTTTAATGGATAGCTCACAAGAGCAAGGACTGTATTTAGAACCTTGTATCAGCACATTTCATTTTTCACAACTATGATCTAAAGAAGTTCCAGACCTGAAAAACAGGGGTAGCACAGAATGGCTGTCCCATATTACATTTATCTTCACTCATCAGTAGCCTCCTCCCATTCTCTCAGAGATCAATGTCATGCTGTGTCGAGTTTTGCATGTGGCAGTGTTCTATAATTCTCTCCCTGAGGGCTTCAGTCAGACCTGGGTTACACTGGATTCTGCTGGCATAACCCCAGGCACAGAAGCCTGATGGCTGAATGTCCTCCTGACCGAGTGTTGCACAAGGTGCCACAGCTAGCCATCACCACCCTAAACATGGACAGAAATGTGCACAAGGGTCTGATCCAAAGCCCCTGAAGTCAATAAGAGTCTTTCCATTGACTTCAGTGAGCTTTAGATCAGGCCCTGATTCAGTGCATCCCAAGCAATCTCTGCCAGTAGTACTTCTGTGGACCCCCAGAAAAACTTAAAGCCACTCTACTGGAAGGATTCGCAAATGCGCTCTGTGCCAGTGAGGGTGAAAAAAGCCCTGTCTCACTATAGAAAATAGTATCCTGTGTGTTCACTGGACAGGGATTCTTCAGTTCATGATTCATTTGTAAATTGGAGTCGTATCAGTTTTTTGTCATCACCTTAGCCTCTTCTCACATTAATAATTATGCTGTATGACTCAATTTTGATGTGTGAAAAAGACTGGTGGGTCAGAATTCGGTGAACCAAAGTGTGGATAGTAAGTGTAGGTCATTTTGGGAATGATTCTACACGCTTTGGCTCAATCTGCAGAGCACATAGCAAAGTGTTGTAGGGTGGGAATTTAATTTTGCAGGATATCAGCAGCTGTCAATATAGTGATTTCACAGCAAAGTGTATGATCCTTCTTTTAACCTGTCATTTTAAAAGGACCTAATTGTCTTGTGGGGGATTGTGTGCAAATTTTCTTTGTTAATTTCAGATGGGATTAGAATTTTCTTTTAGAACCTATGTATCTTTAATGGCGACATTATTGCACATTTTTACCAAAATAGACATAGTAAATATAGTCTAATCATCTCTGCTCGTATTTAGTTTTGCCAAAAGCAGGGTTTGTTTGTTTTTTTCCTTTCCTGTTTTCTTTTTTCTTTTGTTTTTGGGCAAGTGGAACAAACTGTACTGAACTTAGAGATGAGCCTGAATTGGAACATCAGGTCTGATCCCCCTTCAAACTTTGGGGAAGTTTGGATCCAGCGCTTAACTTCACAACTTGGGCCTCCCTTTATGGATTCAATCCTGCTTCCATTGAAGTCAGTGACCGGTTTCACCGCCGCATGATCAGGCCCAGTGATGAACTGATCCCGAAGAATGCCATCCACACACGACCCCAAACTCTGGGGAAATTTGGATTGAAATCCAGTTCCAAATATTATGATTGGGCTCATCACTCACTAACGTACAGTACTGGGAGCTGACCAAGTCTGGTATTGATAGCTCTGATCTCTGTAATTTCCCATAAAAACATGGAGAATTTGAATACCTCCACACCAGTCTAAAAATGGACCTTCAGATCCTTGAGCCTCTGATGTTCTTTTAATCAATGAAAAAATAATTTATGAACTGTATATAGAGAGTGCATTCATAAATGTGATGATGTATTTTATCACTGATCCAAGATGTCAATATTAGAGTCTATTTTACTTATATTTTAACCAATTATACTTTTTTGCAATTCACTAATGATGTATCATTTTCAAACTGCTTTAAATATCCATTATAAACAAACATTTGAAGCGCTTAATAGTAAATTACCTTTAACTGTGCATTTCTAGTATGTAATACATATTTAGTTAGCTTGTGCCTTTAGTTTCTTAAAGTTATATTTGTATTATATGCAGGAAATGCACTTCGTATTGCCTACACCTGTGGTTTTTAATACTGCCTTGATTATTATTATTCTCATTATTATGCCAAAAGGTCATAGAGTGAAATGTATTATAAGTTTGTCTCTGAAAGCAGATTTGGCATTTTTCAGTTCATGCACAGAAAATTTAAGATACATTTTTGGACAGTGTTTCTTATGAAAATATGGATGTATAAAGAATCAAATGACATTACATGGCCCTGTATTCTGATGGCATAAGAACATGTCTTCATCATGTTTGGTTATAAAATTGAGAAAAATAAAAATTCAGTGTCATTTTTAGATGAATACAATAGCATTTCTAAAGAGAATTACATGTCTTTATTAATACAAGAGCACTGGAGGCCAAAGTTATACTTACACACACAGGCACCATTCAGTGAAGGAATAGATCTAAACCATCTTGTTCAAGAACAATGTCAGATCGAGGTAGGGAATATTTCAGTCTCCATGTTTGTTTATTTTTTAGTGACTAAGCCAATTTTCTTAGTTGTTCTTTAATTTTGCACTATAGCCTAGAGACCCAAATGACAAAAACACAAAACAAAAAAAATCACATGCAACATTTTTGTGGTCATTCAGATCCAATAAACTGATGATTGCATTCTGCGTTTGGAACCTGGTTCTAGAAGTAAAAAACCCACACACACACTAATGCACGCTATCTTGTATCAAAACACCTAACATGAGACGCTACATGTTATATTTTTATCACAGCAAAACAAGAGTGTGTAAAAATAACGTTTCCTTTGTTTTCATGTTGATTTAGAAAACTAGAACATTTCAAAGGTATATAGATATATATATGGATATATATATATATATAGGTAGAACATAGCCAAATATATACAGACTGGACAATGTGCAACTCAGTGTACACATTCTAGCTGTTTAGTTAGAGATCTTTAATGTCCTCTCAGTTGTATGCTAATTAGTAGCTGTCTTTTTTTTTTTAAATCATGTTTTCATGCACTTTCAGAAGTTTTATTTTTTCTAGATCTGCAATTATTCCCGTTCACCAAGCCCTCTTTATATCACTGTCCTGGGGAGGGGAAGGCAACCCATATAAGTGTTCTAAAGAGGTATTTTTACAAGGATAACTCTACCAGAGATTAATGTTATTGGAAGCCAACGTACAGTAGCCTAAGATTAGAATGTTATAAAGAGAGGCATCTAGAGAAAGGTTGGAGTATGTAAGGAGGAAAAAAATCTGCAGCTTCCTTTCAACATGCTTGTCTGCTCTGCGGAATTCATATCAGCATAATTGATCAGTCTAACATTTCAACATTCAGATCAGACTGCCACAATGTTTTTTTCCCATCAAATAGAGACAAATAAAATGCTGACTGTTACTTAAGCCTGTCCTTTATACAAAGCATTGTCAGGTCAAAAGCTTACTGTGTGTAAGAGGAATTACTTCTCAACAGAAACTGATAGTTATTCAAGTTCAACTTACTGTGGATTTGTCTTGGCATTTGTCATCTTACATTATTTGTCCAAGAAAATGTGTTTGCCAGTTACAATATTTCCTTAGACTTAGTGGTGGACTTTAACTTCTTAATAAATGTTAGTATGTCAGATTGTGTCCTTGATGCTATTTTACTTGTATGAACCATGGTAAAACACTGAAATCTTAATATTCTTCTGGCAAAAGTGTCAATAGAAGAGAAAGAGAAACATAGCACACAGTATATGTCAAAAACATATTTCTCTTTAGCGTTCTCATTAAAAGTAAAGATGTTTACAGTGTATGCCAAGAGCTTCAGTTTCTACCGAACGGTTAGAGGTTCTAATCTTACAGAAATTGTGTTATAATGGCCTGAGCCTTGTTGCTAGGAAACACTAGATTCCAATTTTTTATTCCTGCTCTAACTCCTGTGGCTGAATAGTGACTGGATACTGTACAGGTTTATTTGTTCTATGGCTGCAGTTAATGGTCTGTTGCATTTTGCTCTGGTTTTCAGACCAGAAGCATGCATTTTCTACAACAGCATCATAACAACATGTTGTAAATAGTAAAAGTGAATATATTATGTGTTGATATTTGAAAGAGAGGAAAGAAGTACTTTGACTATTTCATTTTTAAAAAATAAAATTGCAAACTAATCGTCGGTGTGACATTTTCTTTGCTTACACCAAGTACTCTCAAGCCATTCTAATTATTTCATGCACGAAAACTTTTTTTTAACTTTTCAGTAAAGAGCCATTTAATAGAAAAGGGGGAGGGGGTTCAAAAGTATTTGTGGATGAAAGTAAGTGGTAAATTTTGGTATTGAAATGTAATTGTATTTCTGACCCACAGAGGTGCACTGACAATTAAAACCTGGTTGTGAAACCACACCCTACAGTTCTTGGACACATGCACCAATTCATCAGTGAGAGAGCAAAATGCTTATTAATGGCACTCCAAGAACTGAACCGGCAGGGGGAAGACTGGCCCAGTTTAGGTATTCACTGATCAAAATATAGCAGCTCTTATTTCCTGGACTCCTCAACCAAGAGCAGTTGAGTATGGTGGGGGGAAAAACTATGTTAGATGTGGTAACAAGTGACGGGGAAGGGACCGGATGTGTCATCACAGAGATAGGTGGGTAAAGAGAGATTTCCTGAAGCAATGGAGTGATTAAGAAAAGGCGAACGGAGGGAATGGTAAAGTGTCTGCCTCTGGGCAGGTGCAGTGCAGCCTAACACTGAGGACTAATTTTACAAAGAAACAGAGGCAGACAGGGTGATGCTTACCACACCTAACTTTGAGGCACCTAGAAAAGCAATGGGAGCCACAGAGTTCAGTGCCTATGCTCAGAGGCAACAAATGTAGGGGGCCTTGCGGGGAGCATATGCCCCCAATTGCCAGCCAGGCATGCACCAGCACTGGCCAGGGTGGGGGATTTGCAGGGTGGAGCCATCACAGTCCCAAGAGCTCAGCAGAAATGGCTCAGTCCCAGGGCTCTCGATGGAGGGGCTGTCCAGGTGGCCAGCACACTGGGGCCAGGCAGGGCCATTGGATCAGGGCTTTTGCTGGCACCACATGAATCAGCAGAGCCACACCCACCTTCTCTGAAACAGTCGCAAGTGCTGGGCTCTGCACCAGCTTCAGCAGCCATGAAGTCCATCCAGGGGTGGCTCAACCAGGGGGGAACGCCCCCAACAGAAGGAGCTGTTGCCTCAGACACAAAGCCTGGGGAAGGCGCAGCCCCATGCTCCCAGAGCCTGATGGGGTAGCAGAGGGGCAAGCCCATGGCTTTCAGGGGTGGCGGGGCTGCTGCAGTTCCTGCGGGTTCGGGGTGGAAAAGGGCTGGAAAGCACTTTCCCCATTCCACGGCTAGCTGAGGGGGCAGAGATGCTCCCCGTGCCTGTGCAGGGTTCCAGGCAGCTGGCATATACATGGCACAGCACCTCCTAGGCAGTGCCACGTGCAGGAGGGTCTTGGGCTTTCCCAGGGCACCAGCACAGGCAGAGGCAGGAACATGCTGGCCAGGTTGCAGGTATGTTGAGTGCTCCCGCCAGGGGCTGGAGTGGGAAGCACCCCTGCCGGGGGTTTATGGTGGAGCAGCAGGGCTGGGGAGAGGAAAGTGAAGGGGAAAAGTGGGGAGGGGACAGCTGGGGAGCATGCAAAGGGCTGATGGGGGGGAACCTGACTACCCCACGTCACCTCTGCTGCCCCCCCACCTTTAAATTGTTTCCCCCCAAATTAACAGTTACGCAGCGTCTCTGCTTCCCCTCACTATGTGACAGACTCATCAGAATGGGTTTCACAGAAGCCAGCATAGCTGGCATCTGGCCTAATGGAAGTGGCCAAGCTGACTGGCTGTGCTAAGCCCCATCCTGCTCACCACGTGCCATTCTCAGCTGTAACTTCCCTTTTGGAGTTAGGGGCCAATCCTCTTTTACCAAGAGACCTTGATTGGGGAGGTGGGAGAGATGCCCTCATAATTGTGGTTAGGGGGCCCCACCTGGGAGCCCAGGGCTACTGGGGGAGAAGCGGGGGGGATCGTCCATCACTGAGGTATGTGCCCTGGCCCCTGAGCTATAGGCTACCCTGATGTGGGTGCGCTCTCAAGCCCACTTTGTGCTACTTTGGGGGGAAGGCGTGTGCCTGGGTGAATGCTAGAACCACTAGGTTATCGCGTGATGAACATGCACGCTCTCTGGCCTACTTACTTTTAGTCACAGAGGGATCAGTTCAACAAGCGGGGATAGCAAGAACTCCCTCCTCTTCCCCCCTCCGCCCCGGCCAGAGGCACCTGCAGGTCAGGGACTGTGGGGGGCGGGGAGAGGGGGCAGCTCCATGAGGTTTGTGTGACATCCAGTGGGAGTGAAGGGAGCCTGGTTCTTGGTTTTACATGCCTGCAGTTAGGTACCTAAATCCTTTACTGACTGTAGCCCTAGCTGTCAAGACACACTGCATGGCCTGAAGTAGGTGATGCTCAGATGCCTCCACTGAACCTGCCTACAGGGAGGGGGCATAACCTGACTAAGGAGCGTGCTGAGGGCACCAAGACAGTTGGTATGCTTAATAGTCACGGGGAGATGCAACAAAAGACGGTGTTGAGCGAGCTGGGCCTGAGGAAGGACCGGTCAGTGAGACAGCAAAGGGATGGTGGGTGTATTGCTAGAAAACAAAGAAAGTAGTGGTGAGGGACAGGTACAAGGCTCTGGGGTTAGACACGTCACAAAATGCAGAACGCAAGAGCTGCGACAGTAAATACAGTTATTTGACAAATTAATTGTCATAGGGTGTAAAATACGGCCCTGTTGTTCCATATAGAACCTGAAGGCTCCGTCCCTATTTCCAGCTAATGCTACTGAGGCAGGCAATGACAACAGCACCAAGAAGTAATCTCTTAATAGTTCACAGCAGCACTTGAACTAACGCCTGCAGCTTGACCAAAGCATGCCGCTTCTCTCCTAGTTTATGCAGCTTTTAAAAGAACTAGACAATTCTAGCATCAGCCATCGGCAGACTCGTTTTCAGTCCATTGCACATCACAGAAGCATGTCTCACACTGCTCTTATGACACAGGGTTTGCTCAGGTCCACATGCTACCATCGAAGTCATCAGCTGTTTTGCATAGACAGCAGTAGCTGGCTGGGGCCCTTGGCCAATGTATCTCCCTAATTTAGCACCAAGCTTGAAGCTGCTAGGGATTGTTGCTAAGATTATGTTTTCAAGTAAGTTGCCCCTGCATTTGACTGTCCTGACCCATGAGAGACCAGCTGAAAATACTATGTTGCATTGAGGGACTGTGGCTAAAATTACATCACATTGTCGCTTTTGTAACAGGGCAGCAGCTCAGTGGGCATGTTGCTGAGGCAAGAATTTGACATTTTACTCTGGCTTCTATATTGGCACAAGCTGTTACATGTTGGGCACTGCAGGCAGCTTTGGAGCCGAAAAGGAAAGAAAGAGCTAATGAGGAAGAGTGCTGAAAGCCAAAAAAACAGCAGCCAGCAGTAAAATCTTTAAGGCACAGACACAGACTGAAAGGATCAATCAACAGAAATAACAAAAATACAATTTCATCCATTGATGTTCTTGTTTAATGGGCACCTCATCTGCTGTGTGCCTGATGTCTTTGATGAATTATGTAACAATGAAAGAACAACTTTAAATATTTTATTGAAAAGTATATCAGTCCAGATCTGCCACACTATAAAACAATTAAGTCAGAAAAACTTTTCAGCCAAGCATTGATATAATGAGTAGCTACAGAACAACACACACACAAGCATTCTATAAAATATTACATTAAAAGTAGGACTTTGAGGGTGGCTCAACTTAAATGAGAGTTGGGAATAATTTAGAGACAAACTAAACAAGTACTGTAAATGTTAATGGATTTGTGACACCTGCTCTATGTCTGGAGGTTTAGGTGGTACATTTAGTCACTTTTATAAGGAAAATTTTGTGCTTTAAAATAAATATTTTCTTTTATTTTAGGCTGTTATGGAACAACTTATCAAATGGTAATGTGATAGGAATGAAGTTTCTTTATGCCAATGAGGGCTCTTCTGATGCTGCTTATCTGATGTCTATGTCCACTCCCTAGAATCTGTTTTGTCTTGAGTGAAAACAAAGGCATTTAGCCGTGTATGTAAATGAAGCTTTCAACAAGCTGGCAACTGTGGCTCCTTGGTCTAATTATCAGCCATGCCCATACAAGTGTGGTGTATAACAGCCCCCTCACAGAATGGAATTCATTCCAGTGCAAGGCCCACCCACCACGTCAGCCCTGCGCCATGACATTGGCAAAGCCCTGCTGTGTATACAAAGCAGTGGGTCCCCACTGGCTGCATATGGCAGGGTATGGCAGAGAGGCTGAATCCACAATTGTCGGAGCTGGTGATCAGGCACCAGTGCACTGGAGACAGAGAGACTGCAGCCAATTTCCCCCAGCCCGTAGATAAAGGCAACGGTGGCACATATACTTAACGACAGCATCTTCCCCAGTGTCCACACAGCATGGCCAAGTGAAGCTTGATTACTCAGTCATTTTAGGGCAATCAGGAAGTTCATGCATGTGAGAGTACATCATACAGTGGTGTATAAACCATGGCAGAGCTAACTGGACAGGACCAGTGTATCAGCCAGTGTATCAGCAGAGGGCAGTGCTGGTGGCCAAAAAGTCCTGCATAGCATGACTGCAACCATCTATTGCATGTAGACTAAAAGGACGGACAGAAAGAAGGGAACAAATTATGGTGGGGGAAGGGAGGTGCAGGACCTTCCATCCCCCAGTCACTTCAGTCCTCCCCAGGGCCTAAACTGTGACTGCAGTAAGAAGTTCAAACTCTCTTAAGCACTATACTTAGGCTCAGCTAGCACATCAGAAGTTTGCCACGGCCCAAAGGGCGGCAGCGTGCCAGGTGGACTGGATAGGCCCCCCCACCTTCACTTGCAGCCCAATGTTTTCTCACAACGTTGTTTTTGTCCAAGCGAGTCGCTGAAAACCCTAATCATTCAGCAGCTAGTGAAAAAGCCCTAGTTAGCCAGTGCTGCCATCTCTGGGGATTTTTATCAAAAGTCTCACAATGTGCATTACCCCAGCTTTTATTTAAGAAAAAGTAAGTTTCTAGCTCTCAAAGTTGTGGATTAAAAATCATGACCCCCTAAAGGCTCAAGCATGAGAAGGCAAAAAGAGACCCAAATATACTATTATTTTAAAAAACGCTGATGATTTTTAAGTCAGTCTCACAATGTTTTGGGGGGGAAGGACATAGAGTCACGGTTTTTTGGCCACTTGGCATTGGCAATGCTGCAAAACAAAAATGATTATTGTTTTCTGAAATGCCCAGTATGATAAAAGTTTAAATCTATTCAAAATAGTTTCCCATTCTTTGTTAATTATAGATGGGCAGTGCCCTCCTTATAGTTAAGACTGAGATGAGCTTGCTATTTAACAGACATTTTTTCGAATTGTTCTAAAATCCACATGCACACTCAGATTGTCTTGAAAATTTCTGTGTGACATCAGAGGCTGGAGTAAGGGTAGTTGCTTAGATTTGGAGTCACAATAATGGAGGACAGTTTGGCATCTAGATGCCACCGTCACAGGCACCCAGAAATAAAAGGAAGAGCAGTACAAATCCTATGGAAAGGATAATTTTTTGGACAAAGTTAGCCACCTTTCTCCAGCTCACAGAATATCTGTAAACAATTTCCTCAAATTCATTTGTTGCTCAAAAAGATTCAACACATTTTTTTAAACTTTGGCTGGCTCACAGACTGAATTTGCTACATTGCTGGTCAGTTCTAATTGTTCAGATTGGGCAGATAGTACATGTTATTTTCCCTGATTGGACAAGCATGCCAGCACACCCAGAAAGAAGTGGATGATGCATATGAAACCAACCTAAAATTCGACTCCTGGGAATACACAGGCCTGCACCTTTGAAATTTGCTTCTGGTGTGAAACTCATCCTTGAGCAGAGAGCCAGCACAAGGCATCTGCAATATAAAAGCCACTATTCTGTGGCCACACATGGGTCTTAAGTGATACTTAGGACTTGTGCTGGGCTGAATTTCAATTAGAAATCAAACACTAAAGTAACTTCATGTAAAAAGACTAACTAATATTCAAATAGAAAACTCTCAACCCAAACCAACAGAAAATGAAAGTATTAAGTCATCCAATTGCTCATTATTTTTCTCCCATATCTTTGTAAAAAAAAAAAAAAAACAGATTCATGCCAATCTCTTAAACGGCAGACTAGAAGTTGCATTAAACATACATTTCTGAAAATATTACAAGAAAACTCACAGAGTTGTAATGTCTATAATCTACAGCATATTGTGCTGGAGTGTCTACAAAAAAAGACGTATAAAAGCCTATTTAAATTACTTCAAACTCTGGGACGTGTCTTCATGAAGGATGCAAATAAAAGTCACGTTCATCTTTTTTTCCTACAAAAAAACAACAACAAACATATTAAAAAGATGAACTCCGCAAGAAGGCGAAAGCTCATAGTCTTTGTATTTACTAGGAGGCATGGGGGTTAACTACATCTTGTCTATCATTGATGTAAAAGAAATATATTCACATAGAACGCTGCAGTTGGATATAAATTCCCTAGCTAGCACCGCAAGGCATCCATCCAGACCCCACAATCTAGACTAGGTGCTAGGAAGATACCAATTTTTCAGACTTTAGGAGGTGCATGCATGCTGTTGTAGTGAATGCCACGGGTTAATAGAAGCAAACAAGCCAGAATTCTCTCTGCCCAAAGGCCTGGGGTGTTCAGGATGGAGGGAAGCTGGAGCATACCAGGAGGAGTGGTAGATACGCTGGAGGGCAGGGATAGGATACAGAGGGACCTAGACAAATTGGAGGATTAGGCCAAAAGAAATCTGATGAGGTTCAATAAGGATAAGTGCAGGGTCCTGCACTTAGGATGGAAGAACCCAATGCACAGCTACAGACTAGGGACCGAATGGCTAGGCAGCAGTTCTGCGGAGAAGGACCTAGGGGTGACAGTGGACGAGAAGCTGGATATGAGTCCGCAGTGTGCCCTTGTTGCCAAGAAGGCCAATGGCATTTTGGGATGTAGAAGTAGGGGCATAGCGAGCAGATCGAGGGACGTGATCGTCCCCCTCTATTCGACATTGGTGAGGCCTCATCTGGAGTACTGTGTCCAGTTTTGGGTCCCACACTACAAGAAGGATGTGGATAAATTGGAGAGAGTCCAGCGAAGGGCAACAAAAATGATTAGGGGTCTGGAACACATAAGTTACGAGGAGAGGCTGAGGGAACCGGGATTGTTTAGTCTGCGGAAGAGAAGAATGAGGGGGGATTTGATAGCTGCTCTCAACTGCCTGAGAGGTGGTTCCAGAGAGGATGGTTCTAGACTATTCTCAGTGGTAGAAGAGGACAGGACAAGGAGTAATGGTCTCAAGTTGCAGTGGCGGAGGTTTAGGTTGGATATTAGGAAAAACTTTTTCACTAGGAGGGTGGTGAAACACTGGAATGCGTTACCTAGGGAGGTGGTGGAATCTCCTTCCTTAGAAGTTTTTAAGGTCAGGCTTGACAAAGCCCTGGCTGGGATGATTTAATTGGGGATTGGTCCTGCTTTGAGCAGGGGGTTGGACTAGATGACCTCCTGAGGTCCCTTCCAACCCTGATATTCTATGATTCTATGATTCATACCAGCCCAGCCATTGTGCAGCTGTTGCTTTAGCTCCTCACAATCTTTTAAGGGAAGCAGGTCAATAGAGCCTCACCCTTGCCCCACCCTTTTCTGCTATCATGGATGTAGCTCTGGAGTGCACATGTGGTGCAGACGACCTGTCCCTTGCTGCTTAGTAGCACTGAACTAGTGCTACACAGCCCTTTATACCATGCATGCCTTTGGATTGGGGACGGTCAGAGACTGGATCTTGCCCCTTAGCACATTTGATGGCAATCTCCACAGGCCCGTGCCATTCTGATCCCAAGTGCTCCTCTCAGTACCTTGTGGGTGCTTGGCTTTCGCAGCATTCACTACTGGATGCTGCAGAGGAGTTATAATGCCTTGTTCTGGCTTCTGGAATGCTGTAATTAGGTTGTGTACTTTCCGGAACAGTCGTCTGTGGACCCCAGGTGCAGTCTGCAAAGTGAGAGATCAACAAATTACCCAAACAACAGGCTACAGAGGAACACCACTACCCAGGAGGTGTTATATAACAGCATTGTTTCCACAAATGTAAAAACATCAGCAAGAAGAGAAGTCCGTTCTCAGAGCCAACTTAGATTTGTTGGAGCTGTCCTCTCTCCTCTCCCTTTCCCAGGAGCATAGCCAGCCATTTGAAAGGTATGATTTGGTACTAGCTAAGCTTGTTCTCTGCACTGCATGCCCACTGGCTCTACCTACTGCCACAATCTCACAGGGCAGCCATGCAGATCAGCTGCATCCCTAACGTACCTCCAGTAATTTCGGGGGGGGTACAACAGGGAGGGCATTGACCCATTATATTCACTAAAATGGCCACTGCAGTTAGACAGAGCTATCTGTTAATAACCATCCTGAAGAATAAAGCCTTGGCAGTCAATACAGATGAGATCCTGTGGTGCTTACTGGGCAAATCTCCCACTGATGTCAATTAAAATTTTGCTGAAATAAAAACTGCAGGAACAGACTAAGAAATGTTGATTTTTAAAAAATCCTAGGAGTATTAGAGTGATTCCTGATACATCTGTGAGATCTTCTATTGTACAGGAAGAGTGAAAGGAAATAGCTAGATACGATGACACTAGACAAGGACAGCAAGTAAGCATAGCCCTCAGTCTAGCAAGGTCGTTGTGATCTTGGTTTCACACTGTGAAAGTGACGGGACTTCAGCACCATCAAGCTCTCTTCTGGTGGTTCCTGGAATTGGCAATGAGGTGGTAGAGGAAGGGCAAGAGTCTGAGAGGGCCTGTTCTTCACTCAAGATAAGTACACAACTGCCATTGAAGTATTGCTACAGTCAGGACAATGACTCTAAAAAGACACCATGCGGGGAATTCCATATTTATCCTCTGTCAAGGACTTCCTTTGCTCACTTTACAAAGCAAAAGGCCACGAAGAAAATTGACCTCCAGCTGTAATACGAGCTCCAGCTGGGGTCAGGAAAAACAAGCTCCCCTTTCGTGCCTTCAGCAGCAATAACAATTACACAGACAATTCTCCAGTGCTACTGGTAGAAGTTTCATCACACTGAGAGCTCACTTCAGCCCTCCAATCTGCCACCTCTGAGTCCTGCTAGTGATCCTATTTTAGTCTCCGGCTCATTAATCTCATTTCCCAGGCTCTTAAAAGCATCACCATGGGCAGTCAGCATACCATGATGTTCATTAAGTTATTGATAGAGAATGCCTATGCTATGGTTCCAGCTCACTGGTAATGTGCTCCAGAGGAGGACCTAGCACCCATGATGATGTTCCTCTGACTGTAAATATTAACATGGATCCAGGCCGCTTATAAAAGTTTTCTGGAGTGTTTGGTTCCTTTTTGCGCATCTGTTAACTAGTCACATCTCTCATTTCTTTGTATCAAGGGGCTCTGCAAACTGTTACCTGGTTTTATTCAAATCACTTTGTCTATCCTTCTCAATTAATCTTTGCAGATGCCCATCACAGCATATCTCTATCTTCAAGGGCTTTTACTAGACATCTAAAGCAACTTTTAAATGATTCGTCACATCCCTTTTGCAACTCTGGCTGGGCCTGAACACTCTCCTCACCCAGCCTTTTGGGGGAAAGCAGTTGTGGTACTCGCCACTTATACTCCCACGGAGGTGGGGTGGAAGGACAGGGCAGCACAGGAAGGCACTCTCAGCATCAGCAAGAGTAAACCTGATCCTACAAACCTCCAGTGGGCGAAATCCTTGCTCCACTGAACATAATGGAAGGTTTGCTACTGACTTTGTGGGGGCCCGGATTTGAGGGTCAGTACTTTGAAATGGTCTCTTGTGAGGCTTTGCTCTTGGTTCTTTCAAACCTCAGCAAGACAGAAGAGAACGGAGGCAGCTGGGTGGGGGCCAAATGCTGTAGTGAGTAAGGCAAATTCAATGAGGGCAGAGTTTAGCCTGCCATATCTACTCAGCACCCATTTCCCTAATGATTTGAGGGAGCACCCAGGATCTCCAGTTGCCAGAGGGGAGGATCCAACACCATGAGTGTTCCTCCTCATTGCTGCTGCTGGAGGAGCATGCTGTCTGGTGCCGCCTTGATAGCTCCCTTTCTACTACCACAGGGAGAGATGAAGCTAGCTAGGGAATTGCTTCACCCCATTCCCCAATGAAGGCTTTGCTTTGCCGGTGCTCCAGCCTGATCCTGCCAAAAATGTACTGGTACTGCCCATCCTACCGCATGGCACCACCCTGTCCCTCAGCAAGTTCTGCTCTTTCACCCATGAGTTCCAACAGCTCATGAAAGTACCAGTTTCCTTTCAGGAAAAGGAACAGAATGAGGTAAAGTTTGCCTTGGCCTAGAGCCCATACACCCTCTTCCCCTGAGGCCAGTGGATTTGTACATGCGGTAAGCCAGGCCAGCATCTGGTTTATTGAATTAACTCTTACCACCTCAGATTTGGGGCTTAGCAAGTCTCCCTGTTTTGGAACAAATAACTGTTTGAGCTCACGAAAGCTTATGCTCTAATAAATTGGTTAGTCTCTAAGGTGCCACAAGTACTCCTTTTCTTTTTGCTCATGGTCTGTATTTCAGATCCAATACTAGGGCCTTCCCCTATGCCCCACCACAGGCAAAACGCCCACTGAAGCCAATGCAAGCATGTACAGTCAAGTCCCTGTATTTAAACACAGGTGGAGCACGGGGCTTGTTTTAGCTCTTTGCACAGTGATGAGAAAGTAATTTTTTTTTTTTAAATCAGGAATGGGTGTGAAGCACATTCAGCTCCAGGGTTTGGTCCTAACTGACATCAGAATCTGGTCCAGGTGTTTCCAGTGCAGAACAACAATTCTGCTCTAATTTTGCCAGCAGAATTAACCCTGTTAAATTATATTTTAACGTTTGTAAATCAGTGTTCATTTATGTGCAAACTGAAAGCTAATTATGAATTAATATGCTGACTACATCCAAAGAACAGGAAGTTCTGAAAATAAATAAGGATTAGTATTCACATGAACCTAAATTATGCCTTGAACTTAAATCACTGTTGTTATTGCACCTACTGCTACACCAGTCCTTGTACTATTGATAAATACAATCTGTCAAGAAATTAAGTTTAAAACATTGTAAATCATAAGGAATTGCTTTGAATATTTTGGTATTAATGGCATGTTTGGCAGAAGAGAAATTAATATTGACTGTGCCTGTCAAAATATGAAAACACAATATTTCTGCCATTTAAAATGCTGCAAAATAGTGCACTGGTGCCTTCTGTAACAGCTGAACTGTAACAGAATGAATTTGTGCATTCAAAATTGTCAGACTTGGCACCAGTGATGGGCTCACTTGAGACCGATTAAATTACATGAGAATCAGATATTGCAGAAAGGTGAATAATCCGGATGTATTTCCTGAAATCAATACCTATGCTCAGTTGTGGGAACTTTTAGAAGAGAAGGAGCAATACATACCTCGGCACTCCAGGAACCTGTATCTGTCTTGGACACTCTGTAGGTATAAACATAACCCTTATATCTGTGAAAGAATCAACATGTATTTATTAGTCATGTCTATCGTCCGGTTTAGTATACAGTTGCTCTGTAATGCTGGAATTAGCTCATTTGATAAGCTCCTTTCCTTAGCAATAAATTAGTCGATGTAGCCTATATTTAGAAATGAAAAATTTGGACCCAGCTCAGCAAGCTATGTTTGAATCCCAAGAATTGCACTGAATTAGGACTTGGAGGAGGGGGGCGTTGTTTGATCCATCTCTGTCTGTCTGCGAGATCTACAGTTTCTCCATATTAAAAACCATGAAACCTGCGTAAATGTTTTAACTTTCCATCAGTGACCTTTTGCACGCTTATTTATGTATCGGACACACTTCGTGTGGAATTAGAACAGAATACGTATCGTTACTAGATGACGATTCTGCTAAGTGATTTTTTTTTTTAAACTGCAAATGTTCCCAGGTGCTATGCCATGGATGTATTTTATTTAGAAATCTAAAACCACAATATCAAGGCAATTTAGAGTTTGTCTAGCTAATGCATTCCTAACCCTCAAAGGTCTGCCTTTGCACTTCCATCCTGGACTGTTCCAAGGTCATTGTCTCCTGGAAACACTGATCACTTTATGAGATCATGAAATCTTCCATCTATTTTAGACACAGTTTCCATTCAGGGACCTCTGAAAATAGACATCAACTGATGTCTGGAGTCAATCATGCTAGAAGGAGCCCAGTACTTTACATGATCTTGTATATATAAGCCAAGGTTCAAAGATGTGACTTAAAAGCAGAGTGACAGATGTCAGTGACATGCTACATGTGTAAACTACTTGCTGTGCAAAGTTAAAGTAAATGGTAACAGATCAGACCGGTGGTGTTTTACACCCATTGTGCAAAGTTGGAACTGACTATACAAGATGCAGGGCAATGGAGAATCAGGCCCAAGGCATTCAGAAAATGAAATAAATTTACACTAATCTGGCATTTCCACCAAGACATTATGCATTATTAACTATTCCAGCATTAGCCATTTTTCAGAACGCAGGTACATATTACATCTCTTTCCAATTATACACGATATCACAGTAGTCATTACCGAATAATAGAAGTCATAAATGACACAGCTACATGAACACATTTGCTTATGCGCCATGTCATGTGTCACTGCAACTCAAGCCCTGATTTCTGAAAATCCATTTTGATCCCCTCAGAAATGTTTCTAGTTATTGGAAGTAATTTACCAAACTAGGAAGTCATTAATACCTGTTTTGATTTGCCCACATTAATACCCCTTGGACTGTAACGTTGCACAGCTGTGAATGCATACGCACGGCGCAAAGCAGTGGCAAATCAGGTTCATTGGGCCAGATCATTTGCTGGTGCAGACTGGTGAAGCTACGCTGACGTCAGTGCCTTTGAAGATGAGGCTCTGGCCCATTGTGTCTATGCTGAATTGCATGTTGAACCGCACCTTTCTCTAGATCGTCCCAGAAAACAACTCTTATTCAAGGTCTTTGTCTCAGCTAAATGAATTATAGCACTTTTGATACCTGTTTTCTTAACGATTATGATCTTATCGTAAAACTTTCTGTTAAACAGCAGGAACTTCATTACCACTTTAAAGCACGTTCTACCTTCAGTTTGCCCACAACCTGATTTTGATGCGCTGAGTTCCCCCTCACCGTTGCATGGCAGCAGCCCCCAGATGTTTTAAACAAAGGTTCACGATTTAACCTGTCTCACATTAATGTTTAGGGTCAGGCAGACAGGCTGCTTGTTTTTAAAGTTGTGAGTGTGTAGCACAGCTCCCATCCACTCTCTACTTTCCCCGCCCACGCACCTAGGTACCCTATGCCAGTAAAACCAGATATAAGGTACACGTAGGCAGTCTTTTAGCACACTGAATGAGGTGTTTCCCCAGTAGCTGTCAGCTCAGTTTTCTCTCGCTAAATCAGCTCAGGCTGGAACTACTCTTAGTTTGACAGGCTCAGGCATATCCTTTCTCTTACACAATGTATCCTTGTAGGCAAATGAGCTACATGCCATCAGATCAAAACCTGCACTCTTGTCTCAGGACTAGGGCAAGTCCCTGATACAGAAAAACTCCTGGCGGGAGGACACAGGTGAGGGAGAGAGCCAGCTCTTGGGGTTCTCTCATGGAGCTTCCTCCCAATTTTTCCCTTTGGGGTGGTGTTTGACCCCATGTCCCATGGAAGAGTCAGGAGAAGGGCACTCCACACGGGGTTCCTATGCACTGGCCTTGCTCTGGGGACCTCTGCAACTCTGCCTTAGCTCCCTGACGGGACAGCACCAACAGAACTGAGCAGTCAGGGATGCCTCAGCCAGCAGGTGGCTCCCCTGTGCAAAAAGCATTTTCTGCAGGGTTGGTGCGGAAGACCCTGTGAACCCTCCTAGTCATCCAACCCTCCAGGCCCTCAGCCTGCCCCGCTCCTGTCTCTAAAATGGCACAAGTGAAAAGCCCAGGTCTGAACATCCCTGAAGTTTAGGCGATGTGAAATCTGGATCCACATTGCAACACTCTCAACAAAGTGATGACTGGAGCATTGACTGTTGTACTCAGTGGGCCTGATTCATCCCTGCAATTCCCCAGTTTTACGCTGGTGAAACTCCATGGAATGAAGTATGGAGCAGCACCATGGTAAACCAAGGTCACTTGCCCAGCTTCTTGATCAGAGACAAAAGACATTATAACTCCTAATTGCTCATGAGATGGCTTAGAAAATAATTCTGGCTAAAAGTACCGTGCTGGATATTGCTTGTAGAAAAGGAGATAGCTAGTTAACATCCCATCTCACATTGGATAGAGCGATAGATATAAAATCTGTCGAACAAAAGGTCGCTTTGATTCCTGCTGAAAGCAGTTTCTACTTTGATACCATAACTAGGAAAACTCTGTCAAGGGGAAAGCGTAGAAAAGTTTCTACTACAGAAACTATACTTTGCTTTATATGATGTGTTTTTTCCTTTAGAGTATGCCCCCCAAAGAGCTGCAAATGCCTTTCGTGCAGATGATACACTGAGACAGCATCTGCCTACCTAGCCTCCCCCTCCTCCCTGTTCAGCTGTGTTCAAATGTGTTACAGCCACATTTACTTTAACAGGTGAATAATTGCAATCTTCTCCACTGTTGAAATAGCTGGAGGATATTAGCCATTTGCTGCAATTTATAATTTAACCATGACATTTTAACAGCATGGTATGTTTTGAAATAATTGCGAAATGTTTTGTACCTTGGTTGGGAAATTTTATTCAACTAAAGTTTATTCATTTTTAGGCCCAAAACTCAACTGAAAAGAGCAAACTCAGCAATAAATGACATTAAATGCTGTCTCCTTAAATATAGCTCTGTCCAGAATTATTTGAGTTTGCAGTATCAGTTCCTATGAACTGGCAGGCTATTTAGACATTAACACGTCACCTTGGAATCCATAACCGATGAGTTAGGCCAAGCTGGCAGTGCTGCATGTAGCTAAGCTTGCCCTCCCTTCCTACAGTATATCCCTGTTTTCAGTTACTTATGACTTCGCCAGATTTTAACCATTCAAACTGATGTTCCATGTTGGGTATCTGCCTCAAGCTAAATTTTTTGGGGACGTTTTGCCAAAAAAAGGTTCAGCTGCTCCTGAGAATGCAATCAGGGAAAAATACATTGTTTGGTCCAGGTTAAAAAAAAAAATCTTATAACCATTTTGTTAGGTGGCTCGAGTGCCTCCATCCATTGAATTTGATGGGAGGATTAGCTTTGTTTCAAGAATGTGCCTTTTGCTGACCCCAGGGGAAACCACCTACCTTTGGCCAGGTTATAAGCCTTTGAAAAATTGCAGTTCACACGTGCTCAGTCGAGACTTGTTTGTTTGGCTGCTAAATTCTCACAATTCTATATACACTGAGTATGCTCTATCTTGGGGATACAGGGCTGAGCAGGCTTTTCACTGCATTTGCTGCAAGCAGCTGCTGTGGTCCATGTGATGCTGGACACCGAAACTAAGAAGTGGGAGACTGTCTCTCCTGTAACCTCTGTGCTGCCCATTAGGACCCTGGCAGCAGGGAAGAGGATGTTGTCTGATTGTAATGAGGAGGGAACAAGAGCCAGATGGGGAAGATGGTGGAGGAGTAGACAGACAAGGAGCCTGTGGGAGGGGAGCCTAAGACTGGGAGAGGGTGGGGGTAGCTTGGACCTGGGAGTTGACAGGGGTTGGGGGAAAACCAGGCGTAGGAGCAGCTGAAGGTGTAGGGAGGGAAGATAGATTGGTTAGCCAAGGAAACTGAGGTCAGAGGAAACAGGGGTAGGGGAAGACTGGGACTGGGATGAGGTGACAGGGAAAAGAGACATGACTGGGATAGGAACAGAAAGGGTCAGACTTGTGGGGAAACTAGGCAGAAGGAGTTGTGACCTCTAGGTCATACTCCCTCCAGAACAGACTGGAACCCAAGATTTCTCTGGTCTTGGCAAATAACAACCTACTACGGCTACCAGCTACTCCATTCGCTCAGGTGCCAGAAGTCTGTGTGGTGGATCTAAGGATTTCCTCCTGCTGATGACTCGTGTGAGTGTCCGTATAGTGATGGATTTTTTTTTTCAGTTTGCTTTTTTAAGAACCTAAACAATTTCACACACAAAAAAACCTGTGCGAAACGAACATTAAAATTGCAAAGTCAAGCACTCAAAAGTTAGGCAATGCCAGAATTAAGGCTGTTTGTGCGATTTTAATTCGGCCCCTCTGTGCATATTATGATTAAGGCTATGCTTTTGGCACAGAGGTCATGATGTTCACAATCACTGAGAATTTTAATAAAATCTGCAGCTATCGCAGCAGTGGCTCCTGTGGGCCCAGCTCCTCACTCAAGGCATTGCAACCTGGCCCACATGGTTGCAATGCCGCTTAGGTTTGGAGATGGAGGGGACAGATGCGCTGAACGCACTCAGCTGCAAATGAAGTCAATGGAAGCTGTGCTATAAACATATAAAGTCCTATATAATGCTAAATACCCTAAAAAATCTGAGCTGAGGTATCTCAAATTGGGCACCAAAAGCTAGTGGATACTTTTGGTCTTAATGTTTTTGTGTCTCAAATCCCCATTTACAAAAAAGGGATAATATCATCCTCTCATTTCATGTGTGTGTGCTGAAGATGAATTAATGCATGCGTGTGATGGACTCAGATAATATAATGATGAGTGCCATCGAAAAGCCCATGTTCAAATTAATAAGTCTGTCTTCAGAGCAGAGTTTGAATAGCATGCAATAAATAAGGCTTGGAGGCCACACCCTGAACCATGAAAAGAAAAGAAAATATTGAAGAGCTGCTGATTCAATGAGCATTGCCTGCCCTGTGCAATGAATTAGGCAGGGATACTGTGTAAAAATATGTGAGCATGTAATTAAAGACTGTGTCATAATGCATATGCACAAGGTTGTATGGTCAAACTTATGAGTTCTTGATGTTGCATCCTTAGCATGGTTTAAGGATGTAATAAGATGTATGTCTGTAAGTAGGTTGACTGGGAGTAATTTACTCATGGAGAGGCCAGAATGAGGTGTAAGTTAAATTAGGGGGGGAAGGCCTAAGTTAGCTTACAGTTCCTTCCTGGAAGTTGCTTTTGCTGGTTGACCATTCTCTTTTCTGGCCCCTTGACTTATACGTTACACCAGTTTAGACTCTCTAACCCAGTCTTACCGACATGTAATTTAAACCACCTTGCACATAACCTCTAACTTGATTATGTACCTTCAACTCAGTAACATATAGCATTGCCAGACGTCCGGTTTTCGACTAGAATGCCCAGTCAAAAAGGGACCCTGGTGGCTCCGGTCTGCACTGCCAACTGGGCCAATAAAAGTCCCGTTGTCAGCACAATGGGGAGCCGGGGCTACGGCAGGGTCCCTGCCTGACCTAGGTCCGCGAGGCTCCAGGAAGGGGCCACCAGGTCCTTGCAGCCCCGAGGCACATGGGTGGCCAGGGGCTCCGTGCACTGCCCCCACCCCCAGTGCCAGCTCCATAGCTCCCATTGGCCGGGAACTGTGACCAATGGGAGCTGCGGGGACAGCACCTGCAGGCACGGGGGCAGCGCGCGGAGCTTCCTGCAGGGACCTGGCAGACACTTCCTGGAAGTCGCAATTAACTCAAAAATATTAATCATGCTTAAAAAAATTAATTGTGATTCATTTCACTATTAAAATATAGAGTACCATGCTGATCACGCTTATTTAAAAAAATGCATTAATTAAAATTGTGACTGAACTCCTTGGAGGAGAATTGTACGTCTCCTGCTCCATTTTACCTGCATTCTGCCATATATTTCATGTTATAGCAGTCTCGGATGATGACCCCGCACTGTACACTGTGTATTCTGTGGTGTAACTGAAATCAATATATTTGAAAATGTAGAAAACATCCACAAATATTTAAATAAATGGAATTCTATTATTGTTTAAAGTGCAATTAATCGTGATTAATTTTTTTAATCGCTTGACTGCCCTAGATCAACTGAACTGTATGCTCTCCTTTTCTGGTCTGTAACCAGCTTAGGTCTGAGCATGTCACATCTTGGCAAAAAAAATTGGAGATCCTCTGACTTTACAGTTTTCTCTACAGGCTCTTGAGCCCCTCACAACATCTGAAGGCAGCATCCCTGTGACCATTGGCTTGTCATTCCTTTTTCTGAGTCCAGAGCATGCATCCTAAACCTATCTGGCCCAGCCTCTGCCCAAACCAATACCTTGAATATGAACTTCTTCAAATTTGGGAAATACAGTCAGATACAAATCCATGGATTTGGTTTAGAGTCAGATTGAAAAATTAAAAGGGACTCAACTTTCTGATTCTGAGCAGCAAAATCTCACAAACGAGCATTTCTTTTGAGATTTTATCCCAAGAAGGCAGAAATCTCACAACAATGGATGATTCAGTGGATTTATTTTAGTGTCGGCCAGACTTATGAGAATTGTGATGGACCCATCTTTACATTTCTAGGTGTCTGTTGTTCTGCTTGATGCACCTGCATTTTTAATGTTCTGTTCAGATGTAGCCTGTTACAGAGGAGAGATTACCCATGTTGTCTCAAGTACTCTTCACTTTTGTTGTTTCTCATTGAAGAAAATAGAAAATTCTTACTTACTAATCCCAAACCCTACCAGTGATTCTGCCTCAATCGTGAACCTCCAAAGTCTAGACTAGACCTAATCTGGATTTTAACTTCACTTTCTCAGCTACTCTCTCTTCTGCTGACTTGTATTGCATGGTGATTGTTAGAGTTGCGCAGGAACTGGAATTTCCATTTCCCATGAAATTCTGCGATTCTGAAATTTGTTTTTGTTACAAAGGAGAAAAAGTGTCTAATTTTTCTGCAAAATAAAATTTTTGAAAAAAATTCACTTTGGGTCAATTGAAATATTTTGTTTCAATGAAATTATTGTTTTTTTATTTTAAATATTAAAATAAAATACATTTCTCAATGCAAATGTGTTTCGCAATTAAAAATTTAAACATTCCATACCAAAAGTGAGAGAATGGAACGTTTGGACACTATCAAACTGTTTCATTTCAATGTTTTTAGTGAAATTTCATTACGATCAACAGATTCCCAAGAAAAATTTCAGTGAAAGAACATTTTCTAAAAGAAGTGCTATCGGAAAATTTTCTACCAGCTCTCATAATTATCCAGGACTCAGAAAGCCTGTGTCTTATTGGAATGGTCACAAAAATATTTCAATTATATAAAATCCATCAAAAAATTATTCTTGACGATGATCTTCATTCCAATGAGTTGGGAAGGTTGAAATATTCACTTCAGTAGAATTTACCAATGTACTGTGAAGAATTTTCTTACACAAGAAAATGGTGAATGCTATTTACAATGCTAACCTTGAATGGAAGAAGTTTCATTGCCAAGAAATTTTTGTTCTGTGACATTTTAAAATATGATGATTATTATGTGCCTTGCTATAATAAATGCAATTACTATGCAATTTCCATCAAGAATATTAAATGGAAAATAAAAGAAATGCAACGTTAAGGCTGATTCATGATCCTGAATTCACCCTCACCATGCGTAGCTGATGTGCTTACCGTACTGGAAAGTTTTGGCACAGTGACTGGACTTAAATACGCCAAGAAACTAAGATACTATGGTTATGATGATGGAACAAATAGAGAAAATTAAAGCTGATTAGAAGGGAGTCAGTCTTGTCACCATTATCAGTGCTCCAAGAGCTCCAAACAGTTTTATACTCTAGCTGCTAATTATTCCCTAAAGGTTTAATGCAGTATGGTACATGAATGGTTGACTTCAAAAAAATCATTTGAAAGCACAGCATAAAAGTGATGTCATATTTAGCTTAAGCTGCCATTCTAATCAATATTTAGAGGACTGAAATAACTACTCACATTCATTTGAGACATTCTCCTACAAATTTTGAGCCCCCAAATCTAAATACGGTAGGAGTATACTTAGCATTGGCTTTACCAATTTGCACATGCAGCTACTTGTCTTTGTACAGGCATACACGTATCTGTAAGGGTGAAGGGACCATCTGCACCCACAGGTATAGTCACAAATTTTGCAGGCCCGGTTTAAAAATAAGCCCATTCTTGTGTCCTGCATTCCCCATTGTCTTCATTAGGAGCAATGTGTGCAGACAGTCTCTGTGTGTTAAAAATGTCAAACAGGATACTTAGACAGGAATCCAAGATGTCTGTGAACAGAACGTGTTGCTCGCAAAGAAAGATCTTCATAAGAAAAAAATCAAGATCTAATGATAAAATCTTGTAGCGTTGTCTGCAGTATCCAACTGGTTTACCCAATGGAACTGTTTCTTTAAAAAATTCATTCATAAACATCCTAATTTTGAAGACCAGCAAGAAACATTTCAGTTTTCAACATGATCAAAAGATCATTAATTGAAATCTTTGCGCTCCTGGGCTAACGTATATGAAACATGCAGCCGTACACCTACTCTTGCAGTAATCAACGTTATTTGCTTAATAATGTTATTAAAGAAGTCATAGTGTAGGCAGGCCCAGGAGGAGCACCTCATTTTAAAATGTTGCAGAAGATTGCAGGGAGCATCGGTATTTACAAGAGCTATGGGAGACCCCAATGCAAACCAAAACCTACCTTACTGCTGTATGAACAGTTTCCCTTCATCATTGTGGTCTTAAAATATCAATGAAAGAATGTGTGTCTTTGTGATTTGCCACAGCCAGACAAAAACAGCTCTCTCTTTGAAGGCTTGTGGGCTCTCGTCAGCATACAGTGACTTAGGGCACTTCAGTCCGGGCTTGAACTGAAGGGGAACTGGAAGAAAGCAGCTCTCTATCAAAACAGAGGACTAGTACTTTTGTGGAACAGAGCAGCGGGAAAGAAAAGCTTCCTTCATAAATGTTTATCAAACAGGGTCCCAATTATCAAAGCCGCTTCAGTTATCTAAGGAATTTTAGCCTGCCACCAATAACCATGGTATCTGATCACCTTCCATGTCAATTCAATGGCAATAGCAAAATCCCTTATGAATTGTGTGGAGTCTGATTTGTCTCCCTTTCCAAGGTCATTACTCTGCTTACGGTCAGGTTTTTATTTTAATTAGGAGGCAGCCGAGACTGACCACAGCCGTTGCTGCCTTTCTTATATTCAAAGTCAGCCAAAATGTTTAGGGAGGAAAAAGGGCATAAGGAACATTTGAAACTTTTTGGAAAGACTCTAAAGCCTTTGGGGTCATGCTGCTGTCATTACACACCCAAAACTGACTTCACATTGGCAGCGGTGTGCACAGGATCGGCCATCCATGTTTATTAGAGTTAGCTACAATATTTTCATCAAAACATTTTTCAGTGACAAATGGGTTTTTGAGGAAATTTTTTGCCTGGATCAAAATTTTCTGTTTTTTCAACATTCCCTCCCCCCAATTTTTCCCCCTCCATACTGTAATTAGTGGAAGTGGGGGGAGAGAGAGAAAGGGAAAGACTGAAAATCTTGAAATCAATTTTGTGGTTTTCATTTAATCAAAAAAAATTTGTCACTACAAAAACTTTTCAGTTCATTTCAAATTTCTCACAGAAAATATATACTTTTTGGGGGGGTTGGCTCCAGTATGCATGATGACATCTCTTCATTTACTTACAGGCTTTGCTTCGCCATTTCAGAAATCATTTCATAGTGACTGAATCTCCAGTAAGCGGTATACATTCTACCTAAATGCTCTCTAGGTATTCCTAGAGTAACCATCATCAGAGTTTCCGAGTGCCGATTAAAAGTTTTTTGTTAAAAACCATTATTATTAATAGTTATTAATTGCATAGTGAAAACACTGTCTTTGTGCTTTATAAGCAGGCATGAAGACACGATCACAGCCCCAAAATTTAATACAGAAATACATTCTATAGTTTACTAATGGTTTGGGAGTGGGTTTTTTTTTTTGTAGTGATGAACCCCAAAGTCTACACACACCTCTTTTTGGTTTTGCCAAGGCTTTATAGCATGTACTGTTGTCATTCTGGTCCTACATGCGCTATCTCCATCTGCTTGCTAGTCTAGGATTTGTTCTTTTTTTGCTATAGCAAGCATCTGCATCCAACCACGCGGTAGTCTCTGGTTCATTGTCTGCTTTCTCTCCCCTTCTGTGCAGAGCAGCTCTGCTATTTTACGGTTTTTGCCTGCTATAGTGGTCTATTGCATACACTTATCTAAATTACCATCACATTGCTAGATCATTCTGTAATTTCTTTGTATCATCCACTCTGAGAGCACTATTTCCGAGTTTATCCTCAGACACTAATTACTGTACAGTCTACTTCTTGCACCACATTCATTATTGAAATACTGTATTAAATCGTTCTGAACCCAGTTCTCATCTCTGTGATTCTGCCACCAGATTTCCATCCATGTCAGATCATAGTTAACTAGACAATATTGTTCTAGCTACTCAGATAGATATCTCCACTAGACGGTATCAAAAGTTTTCCTAAATACTTATATTTTGGATTATAAAAGCTTTATTTATCTATAGTTTACAAGTAACTAATTTTTCATCTCACCCTTTGCTCATGCAGATGTATCCCTAAATGCAAACATGTACTTGTGGTTCGCAAATTTTGTGGACACAGTTAGGAGGCTCCTTTATAGTTTATTGCATTCCCGTTTGTCTTCAGAACCTATGAGCATCATATTAACTGTCTTAATCTGTTCTTTAAAAACCTGACCTTCCTATCATTCACCTAAATAAACTGCCTTGAATACCACCAGAAACTCCGACTGATTATTTGCAGCTCCATGTCTTTGTTATATGTTCAAATATTGAATGTAGGCTAACTAGACTGATTTCCTGGATTCCTGCTTTATTATTCATAAAGCTGGATAATACTGAACATGACTCTCCAATTACCTGCTATCCCTCACCTGTTCTGGATGACCCTACAAATGATAAGTAGCTGTTTCACCATTTCCTCTGATAGCTCTTTAAGAACGCTTGGGCTTTTATTATTTATTAGCTGGCTCCTTTCACTAGAGTCTTATCACCGCTTTTCATATCTACCCCAAATCTGCATTAGATTTTAACTCAATACACTTCTTACTCCCCTAATTTTTTGTTGTCTTGTTAAAGACTGAGGTAAAGTAGATATTAGGTGTGTCATCCCACTTGGAATTCTTTAATCTTTGTTTTCCCTTCTCATTTAGTAGGGCAAAGCAGGACGATTCTTTGTGATCAAGGCACAACAGGAGAGATAAAAAGGGAACTGGGTTGTATCTACAGTTCTGCTACAGCCTTCTTGTGTGGCCTGGGGCACTTCTTATGTGGCTCTAAGCCTCGGTTTGCCCATCTGTAAAATGATAATAATACTCACATCCTTCACAGTTTAAAAGTCAAGGCTAAATCAAGTGTTGCTGAAAAGCACATTCAGACCTTTGGTGGAAAGTGTGGTATAAATATTATTTTAGACATAGTAATACCCTCACTATCTTATCCTTTCTACGTGGACAAAAGCCTCTTCTTAGTTCTTTTAGCTAATAATCATTTGCTTTGTCTAGATAATTTCTGATATTAACATATCTTGTTGCTGCTACCCCTTCTCCCCCTTCAATTCTTTAAAGTAGCTCTCAATACAGACCTGTTGGCCATGCTTTGTTCGTTTAGTGGCATAGCACTTCATTGTGCATGCACAACGCTAATGCTTAGGGTTCTTCAACCTTTCTGTCCTCCTTTGCTAAAAGAGCTCATACTTCTAACATTCAAATACCCCATGAATATTAAGTCCTTTGTCAGCTCATACCCAGTTCAGAAGCAACTCATCAGTGCCTTCTCCCCGAGTTGGTGACCTATGACAGACACCTCGTAGGAATTCCTCCCTTTGCCCCAACTCTGTTATCCTAACTGATCAATTGTCACCATCTATTTGTATGTCATGCACTTTAAAAGTAGTTTATTCAGAAATCAGTAGTAATACTCCCAGTGTGCAGGGCTATATTCAGCTGTAGTAAGGCTGGCAGAATCAGGCCCTGAAATGTTGGCAACCGCTCACTTTCAATATATGAATGAAAAGCATCAATATTCCTCCATATCAACCCCCAGGGGAAAGGAGGCTTTGGGCCATACTGCTATTGGGTGTATTAAAAAGGAAGACAGACAACAGGCAAAACCAAAGGAATTATTCAGCATGTACAAGAAGCACATGCAATTTACGATCCAAACAGCATGGCTTAAGTTGTTATAGCCTCCTTTTTGCTCTCCACCCATCATCACGATCTGTTTGTCTTTGCTCACTGGTTTGTGTCCCATTTTAGAGTAAGTGCCCCATGGCAGGAACCTGTGCTTTCCTATTTCTGGAAAGGGCCAAGAACCCCTTACCCATTCCCATGCCTGAAGTCAGCGTTAAAAGGCTAAGTCCCCACAACGCTTTGGACACAGGAGTATTTGCATGTTCTGCCAGAAGACGACCATTCTAACTGGCAAATGTAATATGAGGCAGAAAACATGCTGTGAACCCAGAAGTTGGAGGTCTACATCCCTGTGGAAAACCACAGGATCACCGAATTGGCTGCCCACTAGAAGGTCTCCATGCTACTGAGCCTTCACCAAATGGAGACCCATAAGACCCACTTGCAGCTGCATTCTAAGTGGCAGCTTGGCTCCCCAAGACTTAGACAAACACCGGGTAAGGGGTGTTGCTGCAGACCCTAGACTCCCGTGGTTCTCTGTACTCACAGCACACACAGACAATACACTCCTGGGACGCTCTCACTGTCTCGCAGTAAATAGCTGCCATCCATCCCTGTAGACAGCAGCAGCTTCTCCCCAGTCTCCCGGCTGATGTTCCCATGATAAACATCCATAGAATCCATTTTTGAAGGTCAACTGAGTGGAGCCCGATAGAACCCAGCTAGCCAGAGGTGCTAGTGATGGTTACACAGCTCACTGCTGTCACTCGTCTGCTATCCAGCTGCTCACTCAATGCTTGATGTAAACAGGATGTGTTCCCACCTTGAGCTTCTCTAAAGACTTTTCATACTGACAGCCAGAGCTGCTATCACCTATAAGGCATACGTGACATTTGACAGCACTCATATGACTCACAGCTTTCTAGATAGATGTTAATAACAGGTACATGAAGCCCACAATCTCCTTAAGAAAAAGCAGTGCTCCCTTCCCCACAACCCAGAATGCACAAGCTCTGGTTAGGCTGAGAGCCACAAGGGTCTGCTAGTATTTTCAGTAAAATTTTTGTCTTTTAAGGGTTTAAAATGTTGGAAAATTGGAAAAAGTAAGGGTCAGACCTGTCCTCAATTGTCTAATCTAGGGCCCCATAGTGCAAGCATAGAGATGTGTTATCAAATGAGCAGAAACCTGAAGTTATGGCAAGGCAATCTAGCAACAAGGGACACTGTATGTTTTGCATGCGGTAGCAAAGACTTTAAGGGTAAAGAAGTTAAAACAAAGTATATGAATCACAAACGGAAGAGATTGAACCTCTAAATACATGTATTTCCATAGGGTTGAGCAGAAATGCTGAGTGATTTGCAAGTCACTGTAAGAACTAAAGCTTATCACCTGACTCTTAAACCCACTCCGAATCTATCAGTCACCAATGCCTCTCGGGCAAGTAACTTCAGTTCTCCATGGCCCCTTTACTCCAGCTCAGCCTCCATAAAGGGATTGCAAAGGTAGGTTAAGTGACCCCATGTGGAATACTCCCAGCATAGAGTGGTTCCCTGGGTGGTATCGTACTAACAGAACGGCTCTACACCCCCTCTCCATGCAGCCCTAGGCATAGGGACATGCCCAGGGGAGGTGTATGTGGAAGGAAATGGGTATGACCAGAGCACTCCACACTCCAGCTCTCTGGGGCCATACAGCAGCCCACTTTTAGCCTATTAGCAAACATGCAGGTAGACCGTTCAAAGCCCTGGGGCCAAGCATATCCCTAGCCCAGCCCAGAAGTCAGGATGTGCTAAGGTGGCTTAAAGCTATTCTGAGCCCTCCCAAAGCTGCACCTTCTGCAAGGAGCAGCTCAGAAGCAGGGCTGCTGTCTCGCTTTGTACAGCTCTTACTGAAAGTGTTGTGAACCTCTTCAAGTGGAGCCCATCTATAATAAATAAGTTAGCTGGGAGCAAGACACTGTTGTGATGGGAGCACTGGAAATGGAGATAGGAATGGTAGGAAAAGGGGCTAACCTGTTTTTCATACTTATTCATTGTGGATAATTCTGGGGGTGCAAAATCAGGGGCACCCAATTGTCAAAAATGTCTGTGAGCATTTTTTTCATCAAAGGCACCTGCCTCTAGCTCATCACAGCAAAGGTGTGCAGCTTTTCATCTGCTTTTCTTTCTTTCAAAACTAATGTTGAAAACGTAATTCACCAAATGCCACTTGTAAAGAGAGTTCCTATGAAGAGCTGAGTGCCTCCTCCCTTAACAGCCATCCCAGGCTTTGGTAGATTGATGGCACTCAGCACCTTGCAGGATCAAACCTGAAAAGAGTATTATAGCTCACTTTAAACCCATGGAAATCAAGCATTTGAGCGCTAAGGCTGAAAATGTGTCATTTCAAGCCACTGCATGTCGGTACTGCAGGTGATTATTTTCATGTAGTTGTATGGTATGTGAATGCTCTTCATGTCAGAGGTGCTAATTATTTCCACTTCAAGGCAGATGATACGTTATTCCGAACGCTTCGGTAGATTAAGCTGGTGGAGTTCAGAGTAGTATATTTTAGAAACTGCATTTGACATTTGGAAATATTTTTCCCTTCAGCTGTTCAACAACAAGGTTGCCCTTCTCGTAGCTGTGAACTTCAATGCAGTGCTGATGTAACATTGTCACATGCAGCGAGTTCCCACACATCCTTCCTGACACTATTAGCAAAGCAGACATTTCAGTGTTGTAGAGAAGTGGGTAAAACAAAAGGTAGAACAAACTCAGAGACACATGCCCAGCATGTATGAAAAAAATCACTTTCCTTCAGCTCCTGTGGGCTGACATGGCTTTCCTAGGTGTGTTTGCTGTTTGAAATCACTAGTATATCTGGTCAAATGATCTACCTGCCCGTTTGCTAATAGGCTAAAAATTTACTCCCTCACCTCCCTCCCACACATACACTTAAGACATTTCCATGTATGGACAAATATCCACCTATGGAAAAATTGCATTTTTGTTTCCTGAAGCTGCAGGATACCACATGGCAGTACATGGGATTGCCTCATATTCCTTCATCAGCATTACTCAGCACAAGCAGCTTCTGCCTGGGGCCCATTGATGCGTTCAGGGCTAAATTCATCCCAAGTTCAATGCTACCTGGGCCATCACCCTCTGGGCCCTCAGGTAGTTCTTCACACGGGCAGAAGCAATATACCTAGTATAGGGGAGTGGAGCATTCTGCTTTGGTCACATATGAGACCTATTGGGTCAGTAACTGGAGGCCTGATTCATCACTTCTCTGCTCCTGGTGCGGTCAGTCAGTAAAGAACTTTACAATGTTTGGGTGGCCACCCTGGGGCTCCGGAGCCACATGGGGCTCCTCAGAAGTGAACATGCGGCTCCTTGGCTAGGCACCGACTCCAGGGCTGGAGCTCCAGGCGCCATCTTGCCAATGTGCCGGGGGGCGCCCACTGCTCAACCCCTGGCTCTGCCACAGGCCCTGCCCCCACACCACACCCCCCCCCCTCCGAGCCTCCTACATGCCACAAAACAGCTGATTGGGAGGTGCAGGCAGGGAGGGAGGGAGAGGCGCTGGTCGGCGGAGCTGCCCATGGGTGGGAGGTGCTGGGAGCTCGCGGGGGGGGGGGAGCTGATGGGGGGCTGCTGACGTGTTACTGTGGCTCTTTGGCAATGGACATTGGTAAATTCTGGCTCCTTCTCAGGCTCTGGTTGGCCACCCCTGGGCTAGAGATAGGCCCAAGCCACAACATCTGCATCTGGATCCATATGTCCCCAGCCGTGTTGAGAGAATCTAGTAGGGGGGAGGGAATTGGGACTTTCTGAGAACCCATGTTCATATCTAATGCTCTAGGTCAGAGGTGGCCAACCTGAGCCTGAGAAGGAGCCGGAATTTACCAATGTAATCGGTACATTGCCGAAGAGCCACAGTAACACGTCAGCAGCCCCCCATCAGCTCCACCCCCACCCGCCCCCCGCTCCCAGCGCCTCCCGCCCACCGTCAGCGCCTCCCCCTCCTCCCCACACCTCCAGATCAGCTGTTTCGTGGCATACAGGAGGCGCTGGGGGGAGGAGCAGGGGCTCGGGGAGGGCGCGGGAAGGGGTGGAGTAGGGGCAGGGCCCGTGGCAGAGCCAGGGGTTGAGCCTGGCCCATTGGCAAGTTGGCGTCTGTAGCTCCAGCCCCGGAGTCGGTGCCTAGCCAAGGAGCCGCATGTTCACTTCTGAAGAGCCGCACGTGGCTCCGGAGCCAGAGGTTGGCCACCCCTGGCCTAGGTATCTAGCTGTGGCATAGCCACAGCATCAGTCAAGCCACCAATAGACATCCCTGGAACCCATTCACTGGTCTTCACAGCTACTACCAAGGCAGAAGGAGCTCTGCACCTGCTTACTCTCAGAGGCTTAGCAGTTTCCGAGGCAAATTTGGACTTGATAGAGCCTGAAAATTTCAACAGCAGTATTTACAGCAGGTCTATAATCTAGTGACAGAGATGGCAAGGTGTTTACGGCCTCACTTATCAAAGTGTTGGGATTCAGCTTCCCTGTTTACTTTTTTTTTATAAATCAGTTGTGAAAATATTTGCACAACAAAGTAGAACTACGTGTACTGAAAATACGGTTGTGTGTGTGGTGGCAGGCATTCAGCTAAGCACCCTTCCCACATAAAACTTATGTAGATTTTTTTTCACACTACTGTCTCTCTAAGGTTGTTTTGGGGATTTCATCTAACTTTCCTCTTTCTTGACCCATTTTCACTTTTAATAGGTGATTTCAAAAGATGTCCGTGTGGTAAGTGGGAAGGGAAAAAACAAAATCAGAATGAGCCAGCATTGCAAATGTCATTTGACCACTTTTAGGATTTCACTGAAGTGTTTGCAGGAACTCTCTACACTTTTTGAGCATGAAAAGCTTTCTTAGAAACAGATCCATAGATTTATAAGCTGTCGGATCTGCTCTGATGTTTGAGCATGCAATATTTATCACCAAAAAGGGAAAGACAATTGTTGCAAACATTGTAATTTTATAACTGAAAGGCAAAAAACAAACAAACAAAAAACTCAATGACTTCGACACAAATTCTTTCTACAAAGGGGATTGACTGGAGAGAGGCAAAGGTGAATTGTAAGCAACTGTTGCTGCCCTGATCCAGGAAGGATTAGTACCAGGCAAGCCCCATGGCCCATTTTAGAGTAAGGGCTGCTCCAAATTGAATGGGTTGCCTGTAGTCCCCAGGAGCCACTATGGTGGCTCTTACTCCACCCAAGCTGAAGAAATCCGCTGCGGTATCTCAGCTAAGCTTTCGTTTGTGCACCACCAGAACAGCTGCCAGCTGCCACAGCCCAAATCAGGATCAGAGTCAGTCTCTCTAATTTTGACCCAGCTCAGGGTTCAGAGCCGAAACGTTGTCCCGTAAGACAGAGCCTTACCTTGAGCAGTACATTTTGGGATGCCTCCGTAGTTCATTATGCTGTGCTATTTTCCATGACTGTGCCAGCAAGGAATGGTAAACTGTAAACTGCAGCATTTCTGCCATGTGAGTGAATGGGGAATGGCCTGGTAACACAGAACTGACCAGTGGGAGCAGGACTGGTCCCACAGTGTGTCTTCTTTCTAACACCCTGAGCCTGATTCTGCACGGTGCGGAGCTCCCTCCTCTCCCACTAACATGGCTTGGAGAGCACTCAGCACCTTGCTGGGTAAGCTCAGCAACTGCAGGATCAGGCCGGCCTCAAAATGGTTCAGCGAGCAGCTGTGTAAACTTGCACACAAGCCAAGATGAAAGGTTTCTCTAAAACACAAAGGAAAGGCAGAGCCTGCTGTGCTCTGAAGTATTTGGTCATGAAAGACAGTCTGGTGCTTTGCTGCTTTTATTGGTTATTTCTAAAAGCCAAAGGTTGGCGTGGACGTATAGAACCTCACCTTAATGCAGAGCGGGGACAGCATCTTATCACCCCAGGGTACACAGCAATACTGACACCAAATGCCCTATAAACAGCTAGGCAGTTAAAGCCCTTTTCACTGTTATGGTACGTTCAAAAAGAAAGCTGTGCTTAAAGCAGTGGATTACGGTTCAGGAGACCTGGGTTCATGTGCCAGCTGTGACAAAGACTTTGTGTGAACTTGGGCAAATCTCTTAATCTCTCTGGGCCTAAATTACCTGTCTCTAGAATGGGAATAATAATGCTTCCTTTGGCTGTTTTGCCTAGCTGGCCTCTGAGCTCTTTAGGGCAGAGGCAGTCTCTTGTTTTGTGTATGCAGAGCATTGATCTCAACGGGAACCTAATTTTGGCTAGAGTGCTACTGTAAAACAAAGAATGTAACTTATAAAGATTAATTAATCACAGCATCCCTGTGAGGTTGGTGTGATGCTGACAGACCAAGTGCCAGCTCATGCCAAGGCCCTGGGCCTTACTGAACAGACAAACACAGCCTGAATCAGTCTGGTTCATAGAATCATAGAATATCAGGGTTGGAAGGGACCTCAGGAGGTCATCTAGTCCAACCCCCTGCTCAAAGCAGGACCAACCCCCAACTAAATCATCCCAGCCAGGGCTTTGTCAAGCCTGACCTTAAAAACTTCTAAGGAAGGAGATTCCACCACCTCCCTAGGTAATGCATTCCAGTGCTTCACCACCCTTGTAGTCAAAAAGTTTTTCCTAATATCCAACCTAAACCTCCCACACTGCAACTTGAGACCATTACTCCTCGTTCTGTCATCTGCTACCACCGAAAACAAACAGTCTCAATCCATCCTCTTTGGAACCCCCTTTCAGGTAGTTGAAAGCAGCTATCAAATCCCCCCTCATTCTTCTCTTCCACAGACTAAATAATCCCAGTTCCCTTAGCCTCTCCTCATAAGTCATGTGTTCCAGTCCCCTAATAATTTTTGTTGCCCTCCGCTGGACGTTTTCCAATTTTTCCTCATCCTTCTTGTAGTGTGGTGCCCAAAACTGGACACAGTACTCCAGATGAGGCCTCACCAACGTCGAATAGAGGGGAAAGATCACGTCCCTCGATCTGCTGGCAATGCCCCTGCTTCTACATCCCAAAATGCCATTGGCCTTCTTGGCAACAAGGGCACACTGTTGACTCATATCCAGCTTCTCATCCACTGTAACCCCTAGGTCCTTTTCTGCAGAACTGCTGCCGAGCCATTCGGTCCCTAGTCTGTAGCGGTGCCTGGGATTCTTCCGTCCTAGGTGCAGGACTCTGCACTTGTCCTTGTTGAACCTCATCAGATTTCATTTGGCCCAATCCTCTAATTTGTCTAGGTCCCTCTGTATCCTATCCCTATCCTATCCTATCCTAAAATCAGCAAGGATTTCACTGTTAAGCCAAGCTGGTCACCTGCCATATTTACTATTCTTTCTACACATCGGGATGGTTTGTCCCTGTATAAGGATTCTTTAAAATACAGTCAGCTCTCCTGTACTTCTTTCCCCCTCATGTTATTCTCCCAGGGGATCCTGCCTATCAGTTCCCTGAGGGAGTCAAAGTCTGAAGTCTTTTCTGAAGTCTAGGATCCGTATTCTGCTGCTCTCCTTTCTTCCTTGTGTCAGGATCCTGAACTCAACCATCTCATGGTCACTGCCTCCCAGGTTCCCATCTACTTTAGCTTCCCCTACTAATTCTTCCCGGTTTGTGAGCAGCAGGTCAAGAAGAGCTCTGCCCCTAGTTGGTTCCTCCAGCACTTGCACCAGGAAATTGTCCCCAACACCTTCCAAAAACTTCCTGGTTCATCTGTGTGATATTATTGCCAAAATAGATACTAGCGTTATAAAAATGTTTTGACTTAATGGTATGTATGTAGGATGCCGCATGTATTAATCCTACTTATATTATCTGTATCCCATATTATAAGGTACTGTTTAAATATTTGCTCTGTAACTATAAAAATGTTTGCTAAGACTGTAAACCTTCCCCTTCCTCCCCCACCCCAGTCAGGGGAGAAGCATTACTAAGTGCTAAATACTAGTTTACCACAAGAAGCGTTATCTCCTCCTCTACAAAAGGTCTACTGATATCAGATATACCACTGCGGATGAAAAACTTTGTTGATTGCAAACCCTCCCACCCCCACATGCCTGGGAAGAGGGTATGTGACAAGCCCTTCTCCCGCCACAGCTTGAATGCTGGGAGCAGGGATGCTGGAACAGTTTGTACAGTGGGGGTGCTGAGAGCCACTGAACCAAACTGTAAACCCTGTTGATGATGGAAACCACTTCAAGCCAGGGGGGTGTGGCAGCACCCCTAGTTCTAGTGCCTATGGAAGGGAGGGAAGAGAATAAAAATGGCTGTTTAGGGGAAATTGTTATCTTTCTGCCCCTGGGAGTCCAGAAAGCATAAATTCCTAAACACAAGCAAGAGGTCCCCATGCTGCTTGGCTTGGGTTAAGCAAAAAGGACATAAAGGCTTGCTTATTATAGATTTATATTTTTGATTATTACCTTTTGAACTTCAGCTTGTACCTCAATGGTGTGCGTATGTTTACTTGCTTTAACCTTGTAAATAACTCCCATTTCTTTTTCCCAATTAAGAAACCTTCAGTTAGTTTGTTACAGGATTTGCTACAACCATTGTCTTTGGTTTGAGATCTGAGGTACAATTGGCCTGGAGTAAGTGACTGGTCCATTGGGACTGGAAGTAACCTGAATATTGTACTCTCACTCTCCCCAGTTCTACTTGAACCACACAGCCAGGGTTTCTTTTACCAGTGGCTGTTCTGTGAAATACACTGCTGGGGAGTGGCAGGGCGGGCAGAAGGGGCCGGGCTGCACACCAGGTAATACAACCTGGAGTTCTATTACCTTACAATGGAGTTCCTCCTGGGTACCACACTGTACTGAGAAAATAGATTGCTAATTAGTGATGGAAGATCTGTGTCCAGTTCAATTCAAATATGCAGCAGACACTTAGCTAAACCTCTGGCCTAAAGGATTTCAAGGGTCCCAGCACTCCCTGGTTTTCTTTAACATTTATTATGATGTAATAGTTGCATTGCAGAAGTGCAATGATCCCAGTCAGGATCAAAGCCCATTGTTCTAGGCACTGTACACAAAAATAAGTAAAGGGCAGTCCCTGCCCTCAAGAGCTTAATATTACAGTAGCTCCTATGGGCTCCAAACAGGATTGGGACCCCAATGTGCTTGGAGCTGCACATGCCCTTATAATGAAAAGGCAGTCCCTGTTCCAGAGAGTTTAGTATTCCATTAGCACCTACAAGCTCTAATCAGGATCAGGACCACATTGTGCTAGATGCTGTACAAACAAATAGCTCTGGGGCTAGGACTCTGTCTAGGAGAGCTGTAAGTATTGCAAGAATGGCATTACTCACAATATTTCAGAAGCCAGTACTTGTCGAAGTGCATGAGAATGGGGAGGGGGAACTTTTGGCAAACCTCTGCAAAGATTTGATTCTTATTTTAACCAAGCCACTTCAATCATCCCTAGTGATGATACCGCCATATTTTGTTGAATTTTATAGCAATTGTGGCTATTACAAAACTAATGCAAGTGCATCATTAAAATGCCCAGATAATTTTATTTGGCTGAAAATAGCTATAACCTTGCAGACCTTTCTGAAATTAATGCCATCGCTGAACTGTTATGGGAAGACATTGTATAAAGGGCAATAAAGCAAGATTAAAAAATAACCTGCTCGAATTTCTATTTTTGATGATGCAGGTATATTATCACATATGCCATCTCTGCCTTGGTACGGTGTGTGCAACTGCAAAATAGCCAGCTGTTGCAATGCTTCTGGAATAAAAAGGTAGAAAAACAATTAAGCGATATGAGAAACCGCATTAAAACACTGCTAACTTTTTATATGATTTTCAGTATATTAGGTAACTTTCAATTTTAGTGTAACCTCTCACACAAAACAACTGTGCAAGATATTAATTGGAGATAAAGTCAGCAAGCCTACATGAGGGAAATAATATTGTTAAAGTTCAGTAAAACATCAGCGTCATATATGGTATCTGTGTGCGCGCGTGGCATTAATCTGAGCTCAGAAGGCAAATGTGATAAAGAGACAGCAGGCAAACACAGGCTACACTTCACAGAAGGTCATTTAAAAGAAAAACAGAACAAGACAGTTTCCAGATTACTGACGACCTTCACAATTTAAAGTCCTATGAATCCAGTCCTGACATCCTTACTCAGGAAAGTCTCCCATTTCAAGTGTTAATATATTGAAGCCAATAGGATTGTTGCCCTGAATGACAACTGGCCCCTATATACGTATTTAATTAGAAGGAGCCAAAAGCTTGAATCTGGGCACCCCTCAAAAATTTGGGAAGTTCAGGACACACCCGAGTTATAACATATGTAGGGGACTAGGTGACTTGGAGGCCCAGATTCTCAGAGGTCCCATAGACACCTATGGTTACCTCTAGACTCTGACAGGTTTCAGAGTAACAGCCGTGTTAGTCTGTATTCGCAAAAAGAAAAGGAGGACTTGTGGCACCTTAGAGACTAACCAATTTATTAGAGCATAAGCTTTCGTGAGCTACAGCTCACTTCCTCAGATGCATATCGTGGAAACTGCAGCAGGCTTTATATATACACAGAGAATATGAAACAATACCTATTCCCACCCCACTGTCCTGCTAGACTCTGAGTTAGTGGGGTGATTCCCAGCTCATGTTGATACCCTCACGCTAGCTCTCATCGACAGTTGTGCAGCTGCAGTAGTAGTGGCGTGGGATAGCTGCCCTGAATACAAACCTGCCTGAATCCCATTGGTCTGTTGGGATGGCTAGGCTTCTGCCCACGGTACCACAGCTACACTGCTATTTTTAGCATGGTGGCTTGATGAAACCTAGCATGAGTATGTCTATGCAAGCTGGGAATCACTCCCCAGTTCACAGGGTAGACAGTCTTCAAAGATCTGGGCCTGAGCTGAATAGCTGAAGCCTAGAAACATGGATTTTAGCATGTATACACCATGGTGTTTTTCAGACACCACAGTAGTGAGAGCAGTACAAGAACCTAAATAGAATACCGTTTAAATACACCTCCATCCTAGTTCCTAACCGATATTTGCCTATAATCACAAAAATACCTTGCAATTTGGAACAAATATCAGTTAGGAACTAGGATGGAGGTGTATTTAAACTGTATTCTATTTAGGTTCTTCCAGAGGGGTGGAAGGCTTATTAGCCCAGGCCCACATGCAATTGCATGTCTAATCTTTGCCTGCAATTATCTCAAATGCACACCCAGATGATACCATTTACATTCAGTCATAGATTCAAAGCATCTTAATGCCAGAAGAGACCATTATATCATCTAGTCTGACTTCTGTGTAACAGGCCATTATATTTCACCCACTTCCCTCTGTACTGAGCCCAATAATTTGTGTTACTAAAGCACAACTTGATTTAAAGACATCGTCAAGAGATGGAGAATCCACCACTTCCCTTGGTAGTTCTTTCAATGGTTAACCACCTTCCTTGTCAAAACTTTGTGCCTTATTTCCAGTTTGAATTTACCTGGCGTCAGTTTCCAGCCTTTGGTTCTCGTTCTGCCTTTCTCCACTAGGTTAAAGAGCCCATTATAGTACCCAGAATTTTCGCCCAGGGAAGGTATTTATACACCACAATCAAGTCACCTCTCACATCTTCTTTTTGATAAGCTTTCTCTAAGTTTCTCACAACAAGGTAATTTCTCCACCCCTCAAATAATTTTTGTGGCTCTTTACTGCGCCTTCTCCAATTTTTCAACATCCTTTTTTTTTTTTTTTTTTTAAACGTGGACTCCAGAATTGTACACAAAATTCCAGGAGTGATCTCACCTATGCTGCATACAGAGGTAAAGTCACCTCCCTGCTCCTACTCACTACTCCCCTGTTTATACATCCAAGGATCTCATTAGCCCATTTTGCCACAGCATCAAATTGAGAACTCTTGTTGTGAACCCTAAATCCAGAGCAATTGCTTTCCAGGGTTCAGTCCCCTATTCTGTAGGCATGGCCTGCACTCCTTGTTCCTAAATATATAACTTTGCATTTGTCTGTATCAAAACATATTTTGTTTGGCTGGTCCTCCCCTATCAAGCAATTCAGAGCATTCGGCACAACTGCCCGTAATGGGGTTCCACTCGCCGCAGGTTTGCCTCTTCATGGCTTGGTTTAGCAATTAGCTCTCATTCCATCTGGCACCCCCTTCTGTTGGCTGCTCGTGCTGTGGCTTCTCTTTTTCCAGGACTTGGGGTGCTCCCTCTTCATGACTCAGCCCTCCAGCCAGGTCACACTACAATCCTACTCTTCCAGGATATCAAAGTCCTACTGGGCAAGCTGTCCTTATGCCACTTCAGGCAGCCTTCCTTTCCCACTCCAGGTCCTGTGCCCTTTACCAGTGGCAGATGGGGAAACCCAAGCCCTCCCACTACTCTGGGTTCTAGTCCCGGAATCCTCTCCCTAGCAACCTTGGTCTGCTCAGTCTCAGGGGTCGTTACTGGTTCCCGGGCTACTACCCCACCTATCTCCTTGCCTATCTTGAGGCTTACCACCAGAACGTCTTCCACTCCCCACAGCTACTTCACTTCTCATGTCTCTTGTCAAATTCCCTAGTCCAGGACAGGACCTAGGGCCCTTCTTGACCCTGACCAACTCCTTTTCCCTATAGGAAGTGACTGCAGCCCCCGCGCTGACTTCCTGTTTTATAATCCTCTCCCATTTAGGCTCCTTCAATCCCTGGTTCTCCTCTAGGTACAGCATATAAGTTTGATTGGCCCCCTTCTGGCACACATTAACCTGCTCACGACTTGTGTGGGGGTGCACACTGCATTCCGCTGCCCTGTCCTCATTATTATTTACCATTCTGCCACTCATTGTGTCACTTGCAAACTCTCTCTGCAGCACTGTACATATCTGTGGCCTGAAACAAACACCTAACTTACGTCTGTAGTCATGGTAAATAGGCATACAGCTGTGTACACATTCTTGTTTGTAATCTGGTTTTCCAATATTTTCAAACACAGGTCATTAGAATATCTATAAAAATACCAAGAGAAAAAAACTTTAAAAAAAAAAAAGCCTCTGAAGCTTGTAGGTTTGGTCGTTTTTACCGGCTGTATTTAAACAGACTATTAGAGCAAATAGCACAGTACAGCCCTGTATTTACTCTTTCTTTGCACTGCGGGGGGGTAAGGGCCACGATTTTTTTTTATTCCATAATTGGTTCAAAATGTGCTCTGGTGGTGCTACATCAATAGCGAACCCTAACGCAGAGACCTAGCGAGATATATTTCCCATTGTAAAGCTTTTGTAGACAGAGAATATTGGGGGCGGATTTGGTTGCCTGTCCACATCACAGGCTAGGCTGACAGCAAAGCAGGCACAAACCTTGATATAGAAGAAATAAAATATTTGAGTGGTACCGATTGCTCTTTTGAGGTTTCATCGAAGCACGTTGGGCACAGATTGCTTTGCTGGCTCCTATCACGAGCTGCAGCCACAAGAAAATCATTTATGTCCTGAAAAAGTGAAGCGAAGGGAACAGAAGATACATTTTTTAAAGAAAAATAATGCTTTCCTTCTGACAGTTCTTGCTCAATGCACTGGGAAGGGCTTTGCTTTCACTACCAAATCAAAGACTGCTCCACCAGCCATGGAGTCGACCCGTTTTAACCGTCGAGAGAAAACGTTATAACATATTAGATTCAGCAAAGGATGTTTCACTCTTGTACCATAAACTGCACTGATAGAAAAAAAAACAATAGTGCACCTAACCCTGCTCCCTTTGAAGTGTGTGGTAGAATCCTTATTGATTTCAGTGGGAGCAGGGGCAGGCGGAAACCTTTTAGCACTAAACAAGAAGCATATGTTTTTTGAAGAGCAGAAAATTCAGGTATTTATGTGGTGGGCTTTTTCTGGCTGGATCTCTCTACGTGCTGCCTAAGAGTGATTCTCGTAGCATAGCAAAGGAGCCCGACAGTCACTGCTAGTATAGTGAGTCAATGGGTACATTTCGTTTCCCTTTCACTACTAAGCACAAGCTAAATTGAATTCAAAGAGAGGTGAGAAAAATTGTCAGGGGAGAGAACAATATGTCTGTTAGGAGGCTCCCATTCTTCAGAGCTTCTTCCCAGTCTAGTGTAGTTCCCTACATTTCTCCAATGTGCCTTGGGGATTCTCCAAGATCAGAAGTGAAGCAGATGGAGACTGGACTGTTCAGGAGATTGGTAATGGGGTACATATACCTCTAGGTCAGGGGTTCTCAAACTGGGGTCAGGGGGTTGCAAGGTTATTACATGGAGGGTCATGAGCTGTCAACCTCCACTTCCAAACCCCACTTTACCTCCAGCATTTATAATGGTGTTAAATATATCAAAAAGTGTTTTTAATTGATAATTGGGGGTCGCACTCAGCGGGTTGCTATGTGAAAGGGGTCACCAGTAAAAAAAGTTTGAGAACCACTGCTCTAGGTCAATGTTTCAAATCCAAATCAGAGTGATCCCATCTGACAGCTGTTTGGTGATCTGATAGAAGTCAGCTGGTATTCTCAGTCAAGTTCCAAATGTCCACAACAGAAATAGTTCTTTCACAACTGGCACTAGATAGCAGTCCTGTTGGCTGATTCAGCAGCTTGGACAAGGATTTGAAGCTTTGGGCCAAAGGCACAAAATGTTGCCACTGGATTCCAAGGAGGTCCCTCCAGGGCAGGGTTGAGACACATTGGCAGGGCAGCATGGAGAAGCTGGTCTACAGTTGCCAATGTTGGACTATTTTATGGATAAATAAAAGTCTTCAGCCACCAGGGTTGTCAGTCTACAAGGTCTGCCCATTCCCCTTGCATGGCTCTCTGGGCCAATGGAACATACTCCATGGGGACCAGCTGAAGGGGAGACAGTGCCACCAATATGACTGAACCCCTCAGCACCACATCAGGAAGGAGAGCGGCACACAGAGGACATCTGAGAGGCACCATCTGCCCAACAACTCAAAAGGAATACAGAGGAGGATGTGGTCTTGGTGCTTCTCTTTACTGCCATGTTTGCTCCCGCTATAACTCAAGTGTTGCCTTTAACTCAACTCTTGTCTACGCACACAAATCTCTAGCTAGCATTAAGAGGTGCTTTAAGCTATAGCTAGCTGGCCCATCGGGGAACATGCAGGGAAGATGCAGCACTCTGAGTTAATACAATTCATCAGGTGCTAATGCAATCACTCTGTGTTGCTAATCAAATCACTCTGTGGTGCACTAGTGATGTTTTGCAGCTGCTCTCACTCAGGGTATGTCTACACTTAAAATGCTACCGCTGCACTGCTGTAGTGCTTCAGTTGTGACAGGGTCGGGCCAGATGGCTACAGGAAAGTGATAGAAGGCAGATATATTAGCCCCAGGTTAAGTAGGTCCCTTTTCCCTGGGTAAGGTAACAGGGAAGGTTCCAGAACAATCAGGAACTTTCTGGAAATAATTAAGGCAAACAGATTGATTAGAACACCTGCAGCCAATCAGAAGCAGCTAGAATCAATTAAGGCAGGCTAATCAGGGCACCTGGGTTTAAAAAGGAGCTCACTTCAGTTTGTGGTGCGTGTGAGGAGCTAGGAGCAAGAGGCGCAAGAACCTGAGAGTGAGAAGGCATACTACTGGAAGACTGAGAAGTACAAGCACTATCAGCCATCAGGAGGAAGGTCCTGTGGTGACAATAAAGAAGGTGTTGGGAGAAGGCCATGGGGAAGTAGCCCAGGGAGTTGTAGCTGTCACGCAGCTGTTACAGGAGCCACCGTAGACAACTGCAATCCACAGGGCCCTGGGCTGGAACCCAGAATAGAGGGCGGGCCCAGGTTCCCCCCATCCCCCTACTTGATACCGGAGGAGTTGAACTGGACTGTGGGTTCCACCAGAGGGGAAGGTCTCTGGCCTGTTCCCCAATCCACTAGGTGGATCACCAGAGGCTGCTGGGATTGTTCTTCTTCCTTTTCCCCATGCTGGCTAGTGATGAGACTAACTGAGTGAATGGCAGATTCGAGCCACAAAAGTGGCCATACTGAGGGCTGCCGTGAACCTCTCAGGTGAGAAAAACTGCCAATAAGCACAGGACCCATCAAGGCAGAGGAGGAACTTTGTCACACAGTATAGAGACTACCTACGGACACAAGTAATCCATCTCCCTGAGAGGAGGTAGCTAGACTGATGGTAGGATTCCATCTGCACCTAGTGCTGTCTACACTGGGAGCTAGGTCAGTATAGCTATGTCTTTCACACCCCTGAGAAACGAAGCTATACTGACCTTAAAGCCTAGGCCTTTGGTTAGGATTGGCTATCTTGAGTGAACTACCTCAAGTGTACTAAGTAGAGCTAACTGTTTTAGTGAATTTGGCCCTGTTACTCCAAGCTACAACAGAAACCTGTTTCCAAGAGGATGGGCCCAGAAAATGTATCCTAAATCCTTCAGTATTTAAAGTTTACAGGGAAAAATCATAAGAAACATTTATGTGGTGGCCTCTTTGGATTCAGATTGTTCACTCCTTTTGATTGTTCTCTTATAATAGACACCTTAGCTGGGGCTAAACACTTCGCACACAAGCTTCCCAGCCTGTAGTTTAAAATGTAAACACTATAACATTAAGATTTAATTGATGTTTATATTCAGTGTGGGAGCATTTATTATGAACTATTCATAAGAGTGCTCCGTGCTGCCGAAACATGAAATAGGGCTACCTTTCCAGTGAAATTTCTTCACATAGAGAAACCGCACAGGAGCCGAGTTATGTTAACAGACACACCTAAGAGACCATGATCATTTTGATCAGCTCTGGTAGCTAAGACATATTTAAGCCATGGACCCCTCCCGCAGCACCCACACTCCAGATGGGGCAGGGGGGGTCCTCTTTTAGGACACACTCACTCTAGGGGCAGTAGCAGGCCCAATAGGGGGTGGCTCCAGCATCCAGAAATAGGCACAGCAAGAGACAGACACAGCAAAGCAGGACAGGGAGGTACCCTGCTTGGGCTCCCTTGCTTGTCTCCCTCAAGGACCTTCACAGCCCTGCGGTCAGCTGACTGGTTTTTACCTTTCAACTTTAGACATTATTTCTTGTCTGCTGATTGGTTGTTTGCCTCAACTTCTCTCCCCCCGCCCCCGCCACCCCACTCCCCATTTAGAGTGGGTTCAGATTTTGACTGAAAAATTATCCTGTCAAAAATAGGATTGAATTGGAAACATTTTTCACAAGAAAATGTTTTTGACCACACACACACACACACACACACACACAATGGTGACAGGAAGTTTTGAAATGAAACAAAACAAAATTGTCATTTTCATTCCGTTTTTAAAACGCTTTTTTTAATGTTGACATTTTGGATTTTTCTAATATTTTGCCCTCCCCGTCTTTTCCCGCCACTAAATGCAACAGAATGAATGAAATCTCGGGGCAGGGGAGGGGTTGCAGTAGGATGGGTTTGGAGGACTTATTTTATTTTTTCCCTCCTTTTTTCCTTCCTTTCCCAGTCTAATTTTTCAAAATTTGGCAGCTACCGTGAGGCACAAAGAAAAATGAAATCCTATAGCTTTGACACTCTGTAACTTTTCCAAAGTTGGAGAAATTTTGAAAAGTTAGAGTGGAAAAAGGAAACAAAAAAAATCAATGGAAAGACTCCCCTGGACTTTGGCTCAGATATTTTCCTTGTATGTTGTATCCCTTTCCCACACTCATTTATTTATTTGCCTTCTTAACTTGCAAGCTCTTCAGAGCAGGGATCGTGTCATCATATATTTATAGCACACCTAGAACTCTGGCTCCCCACCCCAAATTAGGGGCACTGGACATTAGGGCAGTGTAATAATAATGCCACCTTATTAATACATTTATGCTTTTGACAATGAAACAACTGAAACTGTCCCTGTCTGGCACAAACCCATGTATCTTACTCCTGAATGAGAAAGGTGTGTTCCAGCATCTGGCTGGATCCCAGATAACAATCTGGGATGGAGTTTTTATGAAAATATTCAATGTAAACCATGGGGTATGTACTCCTCTTGGAGTCACAAGAAGATAAAAATCACACTCTTCCATAGATGAGATGAAGCTCCCTCTTTACATGTACTTAAATGTCATCCTTCACTTTCACTGGAACAGTTACATAGGAATGAAGTATTTATAGCACTTCTCTAAAAAGTCTTTTAATAGTCCATTTGTGCTACCTTATTACTTTTCCATTACAATAGTGTATAAATTGCAGTCTTGATCAGAGAAATATCTTGCTACATGAAACTAGATCACCTCTTAATCTCCATCTTCCTTCAAGTGGTGAAGAGCTGGTCTCATGAAAACTCAACATTACAGTCGCTGTAATTTATACAAAAAACTTGTCAGAAAAAGACCTCCATTCATAAGAAAATATGCAGTTAACAAAGCCCGTAGCAGTGGTAAGTGAAGTTCAACCAGCCTCTAGCACAGCAATCTAGAACTCCTGTTATTAGCGGTCACAATTTTTCCAAAAAATAGCGCATGTGCATCCAGATTTTATTGCCTACAGGTAAGATTTGTTTCCCTCTATGCAGCTCGTTTTCTCTTTTAGTCTAAAACTCTTCTTTTCCTCTCCATCTCTCTCTTCTGAATGGTTTATCTCCAGGGCTGAATTAATATTGGTTTCGACAAATTGGTCAGCCAGGAATACAAAAAGGATGTTTGCAGAAGTAGCCAATGCCCACTAAGCACTGCCTCCCATCCCTTACTGTATCATTCTCAGCTTTGTCTACACTACACAACTTTTAGCTGTTTGTCAGCACTTTTGCAGTGCGCTCCTGCCGACAACGAGCCGTTTACACTGCCACTTGCCACAGCAAAACTTTTGTCTTTTGCCGGGGGGGGGGGCACCTGTGAACAACAAAAGTTTTGTCGTTCAATTGGCAGTGTAAACAAAGCCTCAGTCTCTGAAGAAACACAAATCTCTGAACTATAAAAAATAAAGCAAATTCTCCAGTAAGAGTTTCTGGTATGTTGGAGATTGTGCATAATGGGAAAAATTCAATAACGACAGTTTTCCTTGTCCTCCCCTGCAGGATATGTAGTGACCCCAAAAGCAGTGTGTGCACACATGGTACTCCAGACCATTACACACTGCAGAGAGAATCATAAGGAAAACTTCAGGCACAAGTGCAATTTGGTAGAAAGCAGAGCGGAGGTATTGGTTTCTTCTATGAACTCCGCCAGGTGGGACTTCCTATGTATTTGTTATAGTCCCCATCATATTAGTATATAAGCACCATGTAGGCCAGTGGTGGGCAACCTGCAGCCCACAGGCCACATGCGGCCTAACAGGTTAATCTGATTGAAGGCCGTGAGACTTTTGCTGATGTTGACCATCTACAGGCACAGCCCCCCGGAGCTCCCAGAGGCCACAGTCTGGCCAATGGGAGCTGCAGGAAGTGGCATCCAGCACGTCCCTGAGGCCCACCACTGGCTAATGGTGAGTGGGATAAAATTCTGATGGAAGACACGTGATAAAGTTGCCACCTTTTTGCTGATTAAAAAAACGGATGTTGGGCAAATCACTCATCTCTTCAGGCATCGCTTTCCCCATCCCAACAAAACTGGTTGAAAAGTGGGTTTGAGATCTACGTAAGAACTAGTTAGGTAATAGTGTTATCTCACAGGGTACTTTGAAAATATTAATGTTTGTAAGATGCTTTGAGATCTTCTCATGAATGATGTTGTCTAAGTTCCCCTGTATATATTTATAAAGAAAAGAACTTACACCTCACATACATATACGTTACCATTCCTCCTTATTTCCAGCTGCTCATGTATTTGCATATGTGAGATTTTGGCCCTTGTCAATTTGCAGCAAGTGCTCAGCACCTTATAGAAGTAGCCCCTGACTTTCCACAAAACATCTACATTTACTCATAGGTGCTGGAACTAATGGTGCGGGTGTTGCTGCAACATCCCCTGGCTTGAAGTGGTTTCCATTATATACGGGTTTACAGTTTGGGTCAATGGCTCTCAGCACCCTACTATAAAAATTATTCCAGCCCCCCTGTATTTACTCAGTGAACCACTTCTTTTATCAAGTAAATGATTCTGGATATTAAACAGAAAGATATAAGCTCCCAAGGCATTGTGTAGCTTACTCTTTTGCTTTATGTCTCCATCTTCCTATGCAAAGATGTTATTTTTTTCCTTTTCTTTTCCAAAAAAAAATTAAATGCAAAAAGAAATTACAATTAAAAAATATTAACCCTTGCCTTCTGTGGTTGCCTAGAGCTGCAGTTCTACTATGTTCTCTTGCTTGATCACACGGGGAGGATAATGCTAGCAACTTTGGAATTACACAAATCAAGAAACACAGAGATGAGTTTGACAGGCCCATCCTTAACTTGCTTCTTTGTCCTTTGTCCCTTTTTCCTCAGTCTGGATGTATATGTTTAGGTTTTGAATTTCCTGACTTTTGTCATTCTGTGTCGTAACTTTAATGTTATTTAAATGCAATTTCTTCTTAATTTAAATTTACTACCAAAGTTTATTGAGTTTATTTTAACACCATTATGAGAGATTAGAAAATAAATAATATTTTAACTATTTTTATAACGGTATGTTAGTACGTTTCATTTCTTATCGTTCTAGTGAATGTCACTGAGCAAAACCTGGCAGTGAACAAGAATGGTATTTATGATATAAAGGTCATGTAGCCTACTTTTGCTTCAAGAGCTCAGCCCTTGGTCTTACCTTGAAAACTGGCTAGGAATGTATCTTGTTGTTGACATTAATTTAAATACAAAGACCCAAACTTGCAAGCCCTGCGCATACAACTCCAATTACACTAAAGAAGAGTCCCACATGACAGGGGCTGCAGGACTGCCTTGTTGTTTGTTTTTGTTTGTTTTCTTTAATTTTCATGATGCCCTCATGCCTATTTGCTAAACCAGCAAACCCTCTTCATTCAAATCCTTCCATAAAACTCACTTCTGCTGCATTGCCCATGTGGTGTGAAGTAATTCACCATAGTCAAAACATTCCATTGCACAGCTAATTGAGTGTACAAAAATTTATTACAAGGTTGATTTTATTAAAAAAATACAATATTTCCTAGGCCCCCAACCATGGATCAGGGTACCATTTTGCTAGTTGCTGTACAAACAAAAAACAGTCCCTGCCCTGGAGAGCCTACAATCCAAGTATAAAATGACAGAATAAACATGTGATCTTATCACTGTAACCCTCAGCCCATCCCTTTCCCATCATTTGTTAATCTCATCTGTCATGTTCCTTCTAAAATTTGATGGTAAATTCTTCAGGGCAAAGACTGTGTCTTTGTATTTGTTCTGCAGCGTGCCCAACATGATTTGGGGGAATGTAGAAATATCAAATAAATAGTAAAATTAAATATTAGCAATAATGATAAATGACAACCCATTAATACTGAAGAATTGAGCCTGCTGTATTGTGACCCATAATAGAGGTTATACATCTATTTTGTATCTTCGTACCAATATATCTTGGTGAAGTCATTTTAAAATTAAATTCAAATATGTATCATGAGTCAAATTTTGTTTTGCTTTGAAAGAGCACATTTGTTATGGCAGACATTAAGCAGAGTAAAGAACAGAAATGTTTGATTAAAAGAATACTTTTTGTTTATTTCAGATGGGTAACACTATTATGCCATTTTAATCTTCGAACTTTTTTAGAAAAAGATCTGTACTGTACTTTGGGACATAATGAAACATACCAAAAGGATCCACAATCACCCGAGCCACCCCAAAACACAGGATTCAGATGAAGGATCTGAAATGTCTCCAGGCATTCCCAGAATATCATGTGAAAGCCCGGCAATGAAAACGTTCACAAACTTGAGTGAAATACTGTCAAACCTAGCAATCAAACTTCCGATCTTCAAAACAAAGTTGAGCTGCTTATGGTTCAGAGCCCACGATGTTTCTCTTCATGGATCTAGTTCACTGGTCTTTTCTACTGATATCCCTTATCTCTCTGTGCATGTGCAATTACATGAATATGAATAATACTTACCTAATTAATCAGTTACAAGTGTGGGAACCCTTCCTTGTACAGTCACTATATGTGTAATTGTGACTACAGGCTCCATAGAAAGAAGGAGGTCATCTTAGACAAGAAATTTGTGATGTGCAAAACTGTGGGAGGGAATTTTATGCTATTGAATTAGAATTAACCTGAGCAAGACTAAGACAGACCCCACAGCAATTACGTAAGACATGTGGTTATTGACTCTAACTGTAGACAATAAGCTGCTTTAAAAAACACCCAAAACAACCGTGACCCTTAGTTAGCTATTCACAGGTGCTATACATGATGCCAATGAAGTATCTCTGATAGAAAACAAACAAACCACAACCTATAGAAGCAAGAACAATTTGCACTTGGTGTGGTTTAACACACTTGTCAAGCAAGATGGAATATGCTTCTAGGTGACCAACTGAAAAATTAAGTGTTATATACAACCAGTGGTACATGTACAGACTTAAAGATCCTGTGAAAACCATTGTGATAAACCTTTTAGCACCCAGTGCAGAAGACGACTTGCAACACCTTGTAAATGATATGAAATCCTGCTTCAGTTAGAGGGGAAAAAAATCATCAAAGTTAGCATGTATATTCAAAATGCATTGGGGAAAGCTTGTAAAATTATCTTTTTCTATATATTCTTTTTTCTTTTCCGATCGCTTTTGTGTCACTATCTTGTCCTACTCCCATCATTTTTTACAAATCCTAGATTACCAGCTCTCTTGGGCAGGGACTTTGATCCTTGTTCCTTGTTTTTTAATTAAATCAATCAGTCACGAAACAGATTAAGCTTTTTTTTAAAAAAAATGCACGATTTTATTCTCCATTTGACAGTATAAATCAAAGTAACTTCATTACACAGATCAATCTTCCTCTTGACTCTTAAAATGCACAAAGATCCTCCCCCAGAATGCTCAAAATGAGGAAGATTTCATTTTATCTGGGTGCTTTTTCTGGCATACATTTTACCCTTCATTCACAAAAATGCAAAAGACTGAAAATAAAAATAAGCCATAAAAACTAGCATCTGGAGAAGCAATGTAATCCCATCACCTATTCTGATTCCTGATTATACTTCCCTATGCTGCTTACTGAGTCAATACTGATGGCGGGGGGAAATCACTGTCGCCCGAGGCTCGTAATGGGATATGACACAACGTTCTTTTCCATTTAGGTATCTCGCCAGAAAAGTCAGTCTGAAATTTCAAGTTCGAATGGAACTACAATGGTCTGTAATGAGGCCAAGCTGATAAAACTTAAGCAGTAACCATGAAGTTCAGTTGGATATTGGCAGTCAGCATCATTAGATTGGAGGAGCAGCAACCCCCAGCAAATATATGCTTGTAAGTGGTAAATTCAGTGGGGAAATGGAATTTCATGGGGGAGCTGCCCACCAACGTGCATTGGCCAAATGTGCTGAGTTTCCAACCAGACTCTTCAGAATAGCGCGGCGGTTCTCAAACTGTGGGTCAGGACCCCAAAGAGGGTCTCAACCTAAGTTCCCTCTAAGCTGCACGGCTGCCTATTAAGCCCCACGCGGAGGCTCAGGGCTGCAGCGGGGAGAGATGCTGCTCTCCCAGGGCAGATCTGACGCAGTGGGGAGAGGCGCCCCGCCCCTGGCCCTAACAAGGACCTGCCTGGACTTGCTGCAGCCAGGGGAGAGGAGCCCCTCCCTCAGCCCAGCCCTGGCCCACCAGAGCTGCTGCAGCTGGGGAGAGGCGCTGCTGTCTGTGCCCTGAGCTACTGCGGTGAGAGAGGGCTATGGGGGAGTCCCCTCTCCCCACCGCAGCACCGGGCAGCCTGCACCCCAAAAACCACATCCCCAGCCCCACCCCAGAGCCCACACCCCAAAACCCCTCCCTGGAACCCTCTGCCCCCGCACCACAAGCCTCTGCCCCATTCCTGAGCCCACTCCCACGCGCCGAACCCCTCGGCCCCACCCCCACCCCACGAATTTTGCTATGTGCACCAATATGAAGGTGATGTGTCACACGTCCCCTCCATATTGGTGCACATAACAAAATTCATTCCACACATGCGTGTAAAAAAATTAGAGGGAACACTGGTCGCATCCCCATTTTAATGGGGTTATCCGGGCTGTTGTTATTGCTGGGGTCCGAGGCCGGAAGCCTGAGCAGTAAGACTCGTGTTTCAGCTTCAGCCTGGGTGGTGGGTCTCAGATTACAGGACCCCTGCCCAGGGGTGAAATCGTTGGGCTTTGGCTTTGCCCTTCCCCCTCCCCAACCTGGGGCGGTGGGACTCGGGCTTTGGCCTTAGCCCCCTGCCCAGGGCAGCAGGGCAAAGGCAGGCTCAGGCTTTGATTCCCTCTTGTGGGGTCAGGTAGTAATTTTTGTTGTCAGAAGGGAGTCACGGTGCAATGAAGTTTGAGAACCGCTGTGCAGCTTAGCCTTCCCCCTGCTGCCAGCCAACAGTGTGTATCTTCATATTCAATGTATATGAAGTAGCTCATTGTCCGCTGGGATCATGGGAGCCTTTGGTGCCTAGAAACAAACAAAAGAATGATCATTAATAAAACACAATATATGGAAAATGTATCATACTTAGAGACTCTGCAGTGCCTTATGGTACAGTTAATAGAGTCCATCTGGAATAAAATCTTCATATTGTATCTCAAGACCCACATCTTCTCTCTGTCCTATAACTTCTCTCTCTACCGAAAAACAAACAAAAAAAAAAAACCTGTTTGTTCTCAGTTATTCTCTTTGAAACATACTCATTCCACCCCCTTTCATCCTGCCCTATCATGTCTACAGACGTTACTCGTTTGATGTACTGTACCCTCCATAGTGCACTTATTTGTATATATAGATTGTAATCAGCACCAAAATGCTTTAGAATACATTTGCTTGAAAGATACAAGACCTGAATTGTATTATATTGCATGGTAATTAATTCACAGAAAGGATCCTGTACAATTTAAGAATAGCTATAAAATTGCTTCCTCTACACTGCGCAGAGAATAAATAAATGTTAGAATATGACCACTCTTTTGACTTCCACTCTGCAAAATCCTGTAACATCCTTCATAAACTCCTTTTTTCTTTTTCAAGATGACTTCTTGGAAGAAAAGGATACCAACAGCTCTAAATGGAGTAGCATTTAATCTCTGTACAAGTCAAGGTCATCCACTTTGTTTTTTTAAGTGTAAAACTGTTGACCACTCAACAGTACATAGTGAAAAGCTAGCTATCTGAAATCTTAGCAGATTGCTAGGGGGGAAAAGGGTAAATGCAGCACAGTAACAAAGAAATTAAATGATCTCATGTTTGGGGGGGGGGAATCAAGTTTAATTAAGGCTCAATTCTTACAAGTTGCACGGAGAGAATCTTAATAATATTGCAACAGCAGAATATCATTATACAGCTACAAATCTTGGTGTGATGCTTCAACAGGAATTGCTGGTTTGTGTCCTTTGACTATGAGCCAATTCAGACCATTAATAATGCATCCTTGCCCAATCAACATAATGATATGTTCTTTCCCTGTGGTAAAATTATGTGTCTAAACAATTAATTGCAGTGATCTACTATGTGAGAAAGGTTGCCTTTAGTGCACTATGTGACAATTTTTGTGAAAGGCCTAAAGCTATGATCAACCAAATGTCCTCCTTACAGTAACAGTATCCTTTGTAAAAGAAAAAGAACTTAGCCAACATGAGAAATAAAAGCAGACTTTTCTAAGGGCTTAATCCTACAAATTGTTTAAGTCCCCCTTCAACTCCCACTGAATTGGATCATGCCCTTAAAAAAAAAAGTTACAATTTTCACTTATTTTGGGATCAACATATTTTAAGATGACTATATCTTTTAAAAAGGGATCATAAAAGACAGGTTTTTTAAGGTTTTATTGTAATATACTGCTACATCTCTGCTAACAGAACCCCCTGTGTTAAAGTTTGATCTGGTGCCATTGAAGCCAATGGGAGTTTTGCGATCGAGTTTCTCAGGAGTAGAGTCAAGACCCTTAGCTACTAATGGTTACATGCTGTGTGTAGTAGCACATGTATGTTGGGAGAGATTAGGGATACTGAGGCCATGGGTTGAGGGACTAACACATTAGTCAGTGTGTGAACAAAATTACAAAATGCTAGCTATTGTCACTTCGCTCTCTTTTTCCAGTGAGCATGAGAGCAAATTATTAAAATTGAGAGAGTGAGACAGAAGAAAAAGAGGTGTGGCTGGCAGTCCCCAAAAAAGAAACTCACCTTTCCTAATACAAAGGACAACAAAGGAAAAAGAACTCAAGTGTTTTTTGGATTAGGTCATAATTCTCTAGGGCCCTTTCTCTTCTCCTCCTGCACAGCCTTGTCTCTTAGTTCTGATCTGTTACGTTCTCCCTAAAATGGCCAGTGAGAGAACCATCTTTTTATAGGCTTCCACTCCCCTTTGCTAGGTGGTCAGGCTTCCACTCCCAAGATCAATGTCAAAATCCCCATCGGGTAATCTGTTACTTGATCACCACCCACCTAGAATCTAGACTTGAAAAAAAGGGTTTTTCTGGTGGCCAGGTCTCTGTCTAAGGGTGTTTCATTTGAATGGATAATCATCAAGGTTAATGACCCTCCATTGTTAGCTCTCTGCTAGGTGCAAGAATTTCGTTTGATATAGATACATACAGAGAGTATATAACATCAAACATCAAGTCATATGTAGATAAGTCCTCCCCAAAGTGTCAGAGTATGGACCAAATTCAGCCTTGTGCAAGTGGATGCAATTCCTGTTAAAGTTAGTTGGTGTTGTGGAGTGAATTTAGCCCCATATACTTATCTGAAAATTAGCTGCTGCCCTCTAATCTTCTCATAATATGGACAGGTGCTAAACATCTATTCCAACATTCCTCTTCCTTGTTTATCACCAGTGGCAAAGTATCCATTCAGCCTTCCTCACACCTTTTTATAGGTCATCATATATCAGAAACCTGCCTGGATTACGTTACTTTTTTCCTGATGTTGTTGTTAAAAGCTGTCCTCCTGCCAGTCAATTGCTTCAATAAATTGTACTCAAAATGGGAAAGATTGGTCAATATTCCCCTGATAGTTTGAAATGTCATCTTTCATAGCCTGACAAACACTGATTGCCATATGGCTGATGCCTATAAACCCCATTCAGTTAGGATTACACCTTGTGTATTACAAAAATGAGTCACTTTTACCATCTCTCACATACAGTCTCAAAGCCACGTCTTAGTCTGCAACAGTAGTATGTGACATTTCTCACCATAGTCTAAAATGTATTCTCCCTAACCTCTGAATATTGCTTTACGGAAAACCCATTTAAAAATAAATCAGTTATAATGATAAGCTTCCAATGAATCTAATCTGAAAACATGCTTGTATAACATAACAGAATCTCCGCACTCAATATTAAAAGGCTAAATTTTCAACAAACATTTTTACCGGTTACACATAGTTCTTCATTTCCACCTAACAAAGACACTCTCTAGAGTAAGTGAAAGATTAATTTCAATCAAGCATGTCTTTCACTATGATTACAGCCTGGTGCGAACACACCTTAGCAGAAAGAGAGAAGACTGTCAAATCCATCTCTCACTTTGCAAACCTGCCATCTTGTCCCAGTTTTACCAAACTGTGTACAGTACCTTATATTAAAGAGGACGTAGGAATTAGAATCACATTTGTCTATTGAGTTAGAAACAAAATGAAAGCAGAGCTGAAGGTGTGGCTGATAAATTGATGAGTTAATGTGTTGAGTTAGAGTGATTTGAAATTGGAAGCATTATCGGCCCAAAGATGCCACCATCATTCACTTTGAGTAGTACCTTTCTAAATTCACAGACCCACTGATTTCAATGGTACTACTGCGCACTCTTAACTCTGGCCCTACTTAAGTGCCGCAATGCATTGTTATAGAACCTCTCCTGGAAAAACTAAAAATTAAAAGAAAATTGAAAGGAATCAATTAGAAATTGAAGTATCTTAAATGCTAAGACTCTCTGGAACCACAATCCTAACAGATGTAGCCCTTCAAGCCCTCCCAGACAGATAAACTCAGTACTATGTGATTTACTATGTCTAAGGGTCTTTTGGATGGGACCTTAACATGCATTTATAGTCAGAAAACTGGCTATTTTTAACATGGTATTACTCAGTACTGCCTGTCCCAAGCATTCAGAAATCATGAGTTAGCCTCGTCAAAAATCATGACTGGGTTAAAAATCATGAGATTCTTAAAAAATAATACATTGAGGGTTCTTTTCCTTTTGCCTTTTGATCAATGAGCCTTTCGGTGGCCCTCAGGTCACGTTTCCAGGCATTTTTCTGCAACCAGCAGAGCAAGAAACATACTTTTTAAAAGTAAAAGCTAAAATTCTCACGTAATCACAGGACTTGAGGAGCTGGAGTTTAAGGAACATTGCAAGAGTCGGCAACATGGATTACTCCACAATTGTGGCCCCTGGATGTATTGAGAATCATATCTTTTTATTTTACTGTCTGAAATAAGTTAGCAGTACTGCCTGGCTAGCACTGCAGACCCAACACAGCCATGGCAGGATGAGCTGGATTCTATTCGGCCTCTCACATTGGTAGCACAATAATACACTAATTCCTTACTGCAGAACCTTCATATTTGGTGACACCCAGCTGGGCTTTTCCAGGCCTGAGCCTCAGGATCCAGTAAGAGTTTGCGGAGCACACAGCAGACCCCCATCTGAGTTCACTCTTCTCCAGTGTTTAACAGGGAGTGGGATTTTAATAGTTTTGAGCATGACTCAATTGCAAAAGTGAGTACCTGGGAGCAAGAGCTGAGCATTGCTGAGCTGAGTTGACCTCAAAGTCCCTCTGGTCCTGCTGCAGTTGACAAGTTTAAAGACATTAAATGTTGTTGTGATTCTACAGAATTAGGTTTCAAATAGGGAGGTTCACATGAGAGAGGTGACCCTAAAATGTCAACTTCATCAGAGCAAAAATCAACCAAGCACCCAAAATAATAGAAACAAAGCAGAGAGAAAAGGAACCACTTAACAAAATCCACTTGTCATCCTGTCCAAATGAAAAGGAAAGCATGGGTTTAGAAAAGCAATGCCCATGAGAGTCATATAACTCAGCTCTGCCCTGTGCTGGCTGACAGTACCTCTTCCAAAGCTCAAATCCAGCCTCAAAACTAAACTTTAGTTAGTTAATTCAATTGCCTCAAATGAATTCTGCTTGCAGTGGTCAACCCTTCCTGGACAAATTAATACAACTGAGGGCCAGACCCACTAAAAAAAAAAAATTCCCCACATAAAACAACACCCCACCAATGATCCTACACTGGATTAGTCCAGTCTTCTCATAAACAGTCCCAGGAAAGCCATTGCTCCCATGAATTTTCTGTATGCTGTGGCAGCCGAGGTGGCAAAGCCCCAGAAATGAAAATACTATGTTATTACAACTCACTGCCGGCAAGCTATATCCCCCTACAGATATTTCTCCTTGTTCCTCCCTTTATCATTACAATAGGAAACCTCATTCTGTTCCATTTCCAGTGGTTTTTAGGACGCTCGTTCTGCAAAGCCAAAATTTAGTAGTACCATGGGATTACTCATGTGCTTAAAGCACTTACACACCTTGCGTTAATGTGGGTCCATTATCAGAAGGTAAAGACAAATCTCTGTGCTTCCTATTGTTGCATGAATATGGGGAAAGTACCAGTTCCCAAGTGATTGTGTAATTGCTTTCCAAAAATAGTGGCAAGTATCCCCCTCCACGGAGCCCTTTGATAAGCCCCAGAAGTCATTTTGGTCTCCTAGCCTCATTTGCAAGATTATTTATTTTGGATAAAAGTAAAGACACTTCCATTTCCATAGCTGACATTCTTTGCTGCAGGGCATGCATTTTATTTTCCATGTCGTTGATCTGTTCCTCCATGTATCAGGCTTATTAATCAGATTAATAAAGGATTATTTAATTTCCTGTAGGGTATTATTGATCTCTCAGAGATGCCTGGCAATTTTTTTCCATTCCTGCACCACCACCCAGGGGGATGGTGTCTAAATATTTGTGATGTTGAAATGTATCTAGCGGGCTTTTCTTGAGGCATGACACTGCAGGTGGAGAAGAAGGCAGAGAGCAGGGTGGAAATGTAAAACATACCCTTCCATTTTGTTGCTTCACAGTCCCTTTTTGCCTGACTCTTAGTTTGTCCAGCACATGTAAAACGCATACAGGGAAGTAGGAGTGAATGATCTTCACTGTAACAGGAGGTTTAGTAGAGATTCCTGACAACTGCTAGCTGGAGAGCTTGGTGTTGTGATTAAATGTATTTGTCATGTGGGTTATTCAAATTCAATTGTTTTTAAAATCCGTGGCCTCATATTAATTACTGGATACTTTGGGGTCAGTATTAGATCATGGTTCACACCAAGAGTGGGTTTCAGCCAGTTCTTTCCCCCTTAACCGTACTGAAGATGTCTGTGTGTAAGATTCAGAGATTTACCTCATATAGGATTCAGAGATTTACCTCATTATTTTCCTTTGTAACTCATCCCACCCACCTGAGAGTCTCAGTTCCATGATGACTAAGAGTGAGACAAAAAAGAACTGGATGGAATTTCCTTCCTATCTCCTGTGCCCTTTGAGAGCTGGTAGGCATCTATCTCGAGCGATGTGATCAGCTCTGTGCTGATTGCATTACCACCACAGTTGTCCTATCCCTCCACTAGATGACAAACCAAGAGGATGAGTTTCACAAGCTGCATTCGTGCTTCCGTGCAGCACTATTATTAGATCACTGGGGCCCAGGCCGCAGCTGTAGCAGGTCTGTGAGGTTAAAATGCTTAGAGCCATCGTCATCTTTGACTGATTCTAGCCTCTAAGTAACCTTGCTCAGGGTTTAATTTTAGACATATTTTGATGCCTCCACTTCAGTTTAACCACGATGTCTCTGCAGTTATTTTGCTTTACAATCTATGAGCGTCTGATACACTTGTTAGGGTTTATGTACTGAGATTTGGTATAACTTCATTTTATCTCATGCCAAAAGCCAGATAAATAAACACAACCTTATTAAGGAGCTCACTTTGCAAAGAGAATAAAGTGTCTTAAAACTCATGTGAAAACAGCTGTGAACCTCTATGTCATCCTTATCTAAGTGGGTTACAATTGCACTCATGAATTCAAAATGATGTACTAACATTTTTACCACTGCTGAGGCTGGTTCTATCTGTAATTTTCCTTGTCCTCCCCCATGGCCGCTACTTTGGAATAGCCCAGGAACAGATCCTAGTTCAAGAGATGTACTTTTCCTTCATACGAGAGCCAGAGAGGAAGAATGGTTTCAGAGTAGCAGCCGTGTTAGTCTGTATTCGCAAAAAGAAAAGGAGTACTTGTGGCACCTTAGAGACTAACCAATTGAAGACAATGTCATGGAGTGCAGCCTTTTATGACAATCTTCCTGGTGATTTATGTCTGCAAAATATGGAAGCATGGCTTCATTTCTGCCCTTGAAATATGCATCAAGCAACATTGTCAGCACACCTTCTTCTCTGACAAACATTTAACTAGTTTTTGGAATGTATAAACAACTTAATAACAAGGCCTTCTGCCCGTGTCACAGCTGAAGTGACTTCTTTGCTTTCATAGTTAGTTTGTATTTGCACTAGCAAGCAATGCAAATACCTGATAAGTAGAAGCACCTGCTTAACTAGAGAGTGTCTCACTGACTTCTCAAATGGGCAGATCCAGGCAAATAACAGTGTTTTCTGTTAAAGGAAGCAGCAACATGTGTCTCTACAGTTCTGTACTTTCCAATATACCTGGAATAAGTTTGTGATTTGTTTAAAACACCTCCAGCATAGTAAGAGAGGTTTTGATGAGCTGGAACTCAGTCCTTGAGTTTGTTTTGTACTTCGATATGGGTCAAAATATTTATACTTAAAGGCAGACCAGAATAGGCTTAGTTCACATCTGAGAACTCAGTCATGCAAGATCCTGATCTACTTCTGAGCCCTGGTCTACACTAGGACGTTAGGTCAAATTTAGCAGCGTTAAATCGATGTAAACCTGCACCCGTCCACACAATGAAGCCCTTTATTTCGACTTAAAGGGCTCTTAAAATCGATTTCCTTACTCCACCCCTGACAAGTGGATTAGCGCTTAAATCGACATTGCCGGCTCGAATTTGGGGTACTGTGGACAGAATTCGATGGTATTGGCCTCCGGGAGCTATCCCAGAGTGCTCCATTATGACCGCTCTGGACAGCACTCTCAACTCAGATGCGCTGGCCAGGTAGACAGGAAAAGAACCGCGAACTTTTGAATCTCATTTCCTGTTTGGCCAGCGTGGCAAGCTGCAGGTGACCATGCAGAGCTCATCAGCACAGGTAACCATGATGGAGTCCCAGAATCGCAAAAGAGCTCCAGCATGGACCGAACGGGAGGTACGGGATCTGATCGCTGTTTGGGGAGAGGAATCCGTGCTATCAGAACTCCGTTCCAGTTTTCGAAATGCCAAAACCTTTGTGAAAATCTCCCAGGGCATGAAGGACAGAGGCCATAACAGGGATCCGAAGCAGTCCAGCTTGAAACTGAAGGAGCTGAGGCAAGCCTACCAGAAAACCAGAGAGGCGAACAGCCACTCTGGGTCAGAGCCCCAAACATGCCGCTTCTATGATGAGCTGCATGCCATTTTAGGGGATTCAGCCACCACTACCCCAGCCGTGTTGTTTGACTCCTTCAATGGAGATGGAGGCAATACGGAAGCAGGTTTTGGGGACGAAGAAGATGATGAGGAGGAGGAGGTTGTAGATAGCTCACAGCAAGCAAGCCGAGAAACCGGTTTTCCCGACAGCCAGGAACTGTTTCTCACCCTAGACCTGGAGCCAGTACCCCCCGAACCCACCCAAGGCTGCCTCCTGGACCCAGCAGGCGGAGAAGGGACCTCTGGTGAGTGTACCTTTTAAAATACTATACATGGTTTAAAAGCAAGCATGTGAAAGGATTACTTTGCCCTGGCATTTGCGGTTCTCCTAGATGTAGTCCTAAAGCCTTTGCAAAAGGTTTCTGGGGAGGGCAGCCTTATTGCGTCCTTCATGGTAGGACACTTTACCACTCCAGGCCAGTAACACGTACTCGGGAATCATTGTAGAACAAAGCATTGCAGTGTATGTTTGCTGGCATTCAAACAACATCCGTTCTTTATCCCTCTGTGTTATCCTCAGGAGAGTGAGATCTAATTCATGGTCACCTGGTTGAAATAGAGTGCTTTTCTTCAGGGGACACTCAGAGGAGCCCATTCCTGCTGGGCTGTTTGCCTGTGGCTAAACAGAAATGTTCCTCGCTGTTAGCCACAGGGAGGGGGGAAGGTTGAGGGGGTAGTCACGCGGTGGGAGGAGGCAAAATGCGACCTTGTAATGAAAGCACATGTCCTATGTATGTAATGTTAACAGCAAGGTTTACCCTGAAAGAGTGTAGCCACTGTTTTATAAAATGTGTCTTTTTAAATACCGCTGTCCCTTTTTTTTTCTCCACCAGCTGCATGTGTTTCAATGATCACAGGATCTTCTCCTTCCCAGAGGCTAGTGAAGCTTAGAAAGAAAAAAAAACGCACTCGCGATGAAATGTTCTCCGAGCTCATGCTGTCCTCCCACACTGACAGAGCACAGACGAATGCGTGGAGGCAAATAATGTCAGAGTGCAGGAAAGCACAAAATGACCGGGAGGAGAGGTGGCGGGCTGAAGAGAGTAAGTGGCGGGCTGAAGCTCAAATGTGGCGGCAGCGTGATGAGAGGAGGCAGGATTCGATGCTGAGGCTGCTGCAGGACCAAACCAGTATGCTCCAGTGTATGGTTGAGCTGCAGCAAAGGCAGCTGGAGCACAGACTGCCACTGCTGCCCCTCTGTAACCAACCGCCCTCCTCCCCAAGTTCCATAGCCTCCACACCCAGACGCCCAAGAACGCGGTGGGGGGGCCTCCGGCCAACCAGCCACTCCACCACAGAGGATTGCCCAAAAAAAAGAAGGCTGTCATTCAATAAATTTTAAAGTTGTAAACTTTTAAAGTGCTGTGCTTAAAGTGCTGTGTGGCATTTTCCTTCCCTTCTCCACCACCCCTCCTGGGCTACCTTGGTAGTCATCCCCCTATTTGTATGATGAATGAATAAAGAATGCATGAATGTGAAGCAACAATGACTTTATTGCCTCTGCAAGCGGTGATTGAAGGGAGGAGGGGCGGGTGGTTAGCTTACAGGGAAGTAGAGTGAACCAAGGGGCGGGGGGTTTTATCAAGGAGAAACAAACAGAACTTTCACACCGTAGCCTGGCCAGTCATGAAACTGGTTTTCAAAGCTTCTCTGATGCGTACCACGCCCTCCTGTGCTCTTCTAACCGCCCTGGTGTCTGGCTGCGCGTAACCAGCAGCCAGGCGATTTGCCTCAACCTCCCACCCCGCCATAAACGTCTCCCCCTTACTCTCACAGATATTGTGGAGCACACAGCAAGCAGTAATAACAGTGGGAATATTGGTTTCGCTGAGGTCTAAGCGAGTCAGTAAACTGCGCCAGCGCGCCTTTAAACGTCCAAATGCACATTCTACCACCATTCTGCACTTGCTCAGCCTGTAGTTGAACAACTCCTGACTACTGTCCAGGCTGCCTGTGTACGGCTTCATGAGCCATGGCATTAAGGGGTAGGCTGGGTCCCCAAGGATACATATAGGCATTTCAACATCCCCAACAGTTATTTTCTGGTCTGGGAATAAAGTCCCTTCCTGCAGCTTTTGAAACAGACCAGAGTTCCTGAAGATGCGAGCATCATGCACCTTTCCCGGCCATCCCACGTTGATGTTGGTGAAACGTCCCTTGTGATCCACCAGAGCTTGCAGCACTATCGAAAAGTACCCCTTGCGGTTTATGTACTCGCCGGCTTGGTGCTCCGGTGCCAAGATAGGGATATGGGTTCCGTCTATAGCCCCACCACAGTTAGGGAATCCCATTGCAGCAAAGCCATCCACTCTGACCTGCACATTTCCCAGGGTCACTACCCTTGATATCAGCAGATCTTTGATTGCGTGGGCTACTTGCATCACAGCAGCCCCCACAGTAGATTTGCCCACTCCAAATTGATTCCCAACTGACCGGTAGCTGTCTGGCGTTGCAAGCTTCCACAGGGCTATCGCCACTCGCTTCTCAACTGTGAGGGCTGCTCTAATCTTGGTATTCATGTGCCTCAGGGCAGGGGAAAGCAAGTCACAAAGTTCCATGAAAGTGCCCTTACGCATGCGAAAGTTTCGCAGCCACTGGGAATCGTCCCAGACCTGCAACACTATGCAGTCCCACCAGTCTGTGCTTGTTTCCCGAGCCCAGAATCGGCGTTCCACAGCATGAACCTGCCCCATTAGCACCATGATGCATGCATTGGCAGGGCCCATGCTTTCAGAGAAATCTGTGTCCATGTCCTGATCACTCACGTGACCGCGCTGACGTCGCCTCCTCGCCCGGTATCGCTTTGCCAGGTTCTGGTGCTGCATATACTGCTGGATAATGCGTGTGGTGTTTAATGTGCTCCTAATTGCCAAAGTGAGCTGAGCGGCCTCCATGCTTGCCTTGGTATGGCGTCCGCACAGAAAAAAGGCACGGAACGATTGTCTGCCATTGCTCTGACAGAGGGAGGGGCGACTGACGACACAGCTTTCAGGGTTGGCTTCAGGGAGCTAAAATCAACAAAGGGGGTGTCTTTACATCAAGGAGTATTTCAGGCAGGACTTCACGGAGGGTTCCAATAAGAAATGGTGCACCTAAGTTATCGTTCTTATTGGAACAAGGAGGTTAGCCTGGCCTCTGATTGATACATGGCTAGATTTACCTCGCTGCACCTTCTCTGTGAGTGACTGCAGTGTGACCTAGAGGAATGAGTCCCCTAGACAGGGGAGGAGGCAAATGAGTACAAAACAAATCTGGTCTATTTCTTGTTTTGACCCACTCCATCTATCTTTTACATCTTTGGCTGGCAGCAGACGGTGCAGAAGGACTGCATGCCATCCACATCTCATGGCTGCTCGGCAGAAGATGGTACAGTACGACTGCTAGCCATCCTCATCTCTTGCCTGCCTGGCAGAAGATGGTACAATACGACTACTAGCAATCCTCATCTCTTGCCTGCCTGACAGAAGATGGTACAGTACGACTGCTAGCAGTCCGTATCACCTGCCCGCTCACCATAAGACGGTTCAATAGGACTGACTGCAGGACTAAAGAGAATGACCTGGTCAAGTCACTCCAAATTTAGTCCCTGCGCCCATGTCTGCCCAGGCGCTCCCAGCCGACGTGGCCAGGAGCACCTCGGACACGACGAGGACGACTACCAATCGTATTGCACCGTCTGCTGCCAGAAGGCAATGGGTTGCTGCTACTGTGCAGCAAAGCCGTACCACGTCTGCCAGCACCCAGGAGACATAGGGTGACGATTACCTGAGCGGGCTCCATGCTTGCAGTGGTATGGCGTCTGCACAGGTAACTCAGGAAAAAAGGCGCAAAATGATTGTCTGCCCTTGCTTTCACGGAGGGAGGGAGGGAACGGGGGCCTGACGATACATACCCAGAACCACCCGCGACAATGTTTTAGCCCCATCAGAGTGCTCCATTGTGACTGCTCTGGACAGCACTCTCAGATGCCCGATTGTTTGCCATTGCTCTGACGCCGGGAGGGGCGCTTACAGGGTTGGCTTCAGGGAGCTAAAATCAACAAAGGGGGTGGCTTTACATCAAGGAGTATTTCAGGCAGGACTTCACGGAGGGTTCCAATAAAAAATGGTGCACCTAAGTTATTGTCCTTATTGGAACAAGGAGGTTAGCCTGGCCTCTGATTGATACATGGCTAGATTTACCTCGCTGCACCTTCTCTGTAAGTGACTGCAGTGTGATCTAGAAGAATGAGTCCCCTAGACAGGGGAGGGGAGGAAGCAAATGAGTACAAAACAAATCTGGTCTATTTCTTGTTTTGATCCACTCCATCTATCTTTTACATCTTTGGCTGGCAGCAGACGGTGCAGAAGGACTGCATGCCATCCACATCTCATGGCTGCTCGGCAGAAGATGGTACAGTACGACTGCTAGCAGTCCGTATCGCCTGCCCGCTCACCATAAGACGGTTCAATAGGACTGACTGCAGGAGTAAAGAGAATGACCTGGTCAAGTCACTCCAAATTTAGTCCCTGCGCCCATGTCTGCCCAGACGCTCCTGATCGACCTCACAGAGGCGACCAGGAGCACCTCGGACATGACAATGACGGCTACCAGTCGTACTGTACCGTCTGCTGCCACAAGGCAAGGGGTTGCTGCTACTGTGTAGCAATGCCGTACCGCGTCTGCCAGCACCCAGGAGACATAGGGTGATGGTTACCTGAGCGGGCTCCATGCTTGCAGTGGTATGGCGTCTGCACAGGTAACTCAGGAAAAAAGGCGCAAAATGATTGTCTGCCCTTGCTTTCACGGAGGGAGGGAGGGAACGGGGGCCTGACGATATGTACCCAGAACCACCCGCGACAATGTTTTAGCCCCATCAGGCATTGGGATCTCAACCCAGAATTCCAATGGGCAGCGGAGACTGCGGGAACTGTGGGATAGCTACCCACAGTGCAACGCTCCGGAAGTCGACTCTAGCCTCGGTACTGTGGAAGCGCTCCGCCGAGTTAATGCACTTAATGCACTTAGAGCATTTTCTGTGGGGGGACACACACTCGAATATATAAAACCGATTTCTAAAAAACCGACTTCTATAAATTTGACCTTATTCCATAGTGTAGACATACCCTGAGAGATCCTCAATTTTCTTTGACTTTGAGATTGAGGATGCTCACCCTCCTTTCAATATTGGTCAAGCATATGCTGCCTTCCAGCAATTCATTAACTACCCTGCAGGAAGTTACTGTTGCACCGAATTACATAGCATGCATACATTCCTCTTTTTCCATCTCTACGTGGTGAGTCACCAACCCGGCTGCACGTGCACAAGTCCTCTGCTGTGTTCATTAGCTCTTATGCAAGATCCTTAATGGGGCTTGGATGTAGCAAAGCAGGTGTGTTTTTAAAACTAATCAAGTACTTTAAAACGGTTGTGAAGTAGGAGGGTTAAGACAAACATTCAAGGGGAACTGGCCAGTAAAGCATAAAAGAGACAAACAAAGCTTTAAAAGGCTGGATATGAATGTAGAAAGATGATGAATTTAAGAAACAAAAAATAAGTTGTTTTAAGACAGTTTGTGATGCACATCCATAATGCTGGACTTCTGACTCTTTAGGCAGTAGCTTCACAGTTTGACACTGCTTTCTGCTTTTTTTTAGCTGAGTTTTAATGCAGTGTCAAATTATAAAGCCATGGCTAGAAATACTGAACATTTCCACAGGCTCTTGAACAGTTTCTAAGTATATTTAAATAATATAGCATCAAAGAACTCAAGGCTTTAAGACAGGCTGGAACTATTGAAATTTTGGACAGTCTCTCCTCAATAGAATCCTGGATCTACTCTGTTAAAATAATTATTAATACATCAATGGACTGATGTATGACAGCAAAGTGAATGTACTATATATGATCGCAACAATGGATTATAGCAATGTACAATAACAGAGTTAAAAACTTTTCTTAAGTTCTTCAAGTTCATGTCCCACCTAGCGCATTCCACTGTCACGGTGACATCCAAGCTCTTGATACTTTCATAAAAGCCTGAGATGGGCCTGAGCCATGAAGTTTGGACTTGGAGATGAACATTTCCAAAGTTTGGGTGCAAGGGTGGGTTGGATTCAGAAGGTGGGTCCATTCCATTGTGGAGAGTTGGATCAGCCACAGAATTCAGCTGTGTGGTGAAATCCTGTCACCACTGATTTCGGTGAGAGCTTTGCCACTGAATTCAATGGGGCCAGGATTTACAATTTCATGGTTTCCATAGTGACATTCTCTATATCAGACAGCTTTCTGTCATTACCAGTGAAATTATATTCATGGGGTGATTTATAGAACACTCCCAGTTTCTCCATCAAGAGCAATGGCCGCCATGTCTGACAAGCAGCATCTGGCTGACAAGTGCCAAATCAGATTTATCACTTATCATGAAGAACAAAGAATATAATGCCCATTTATTGGAGGTCAGAGGGTACACTGAAAGCAGCCCTCGTATTGCCCAAGTGTGATATTTTCCTAAAATACAACTACTAACTGACTGGATTCTCCTTGGTTCTGATTTTGAGAAGTGAATTCAAAAGTAAAGGAGAAATTTCCTCTCAAAAATTAAAAGCATCAAGGTGCAAGTGATCCATTTTATAGATTAACTTTCTCCTTCCCAAATAAAAGAGGCAAAGTGTGAGCACACAGTTACCTAATAAAATCTTAAATTAATACAGCATTTTATAGTCTCCTATCAAACCTGCAGACATCAGTTCACTCTCTACTCAAATGTCATCCACCTATCTCTGAAGTGGAAGGCAATGGCCAAGAGAATAAACTTGCAGTAGGAGGAGAATGGAGATTTGGAACCAGGACACTGGAGGCAGCCTGGCTTTCTGCACCTGCAAAGGGTACTGGGTGGATCAAAAGAGGGCCATCGCTGCTTGCTGTCGTTCATTTGTAGGTGGGCCACTTATCAGCTAGCCAATCCTAGTATTTGAAATAAACAAAGAGGGATGCCATTGGCTGCTGTGGCCTACCCACCGGTAGGACTCACCTCCCCTGGCCTCATCCCATGGTTGAGCCTTGCTGCGAACAGCCATACAAAGCAGACAAAGGACCTGGGGTTTTAGAGTGCAGCTTAACTCTGAAGGGTGACTCTAAAAAATGCATTCTGTATAAACCGTAATAAAATGGGATTCATGCAGAATCAGGCTTCAAATAATCTTGCTGAAGATAAGTATTTCAGTATAAAGGAATAAATCACATTGAGTAATCTGATAAACTAATCAGAATTCTGAGCAGAGAAATTAACCCAGTGTAATTCCAATTTCAGAACTTTTACTCTCATCACCAAGTTTATATATACTAAAGTATTTTTAAATAACATTTTGTTCTAAAACATTAAATTCAGAATAAGACATTTCCATGTATGAATTATGGAGTATTAATTCATGTTTAATTGCTTTGATTGGCACTGAGAGTTTTAAACATCTGTCTGATAACTATTCAAACTAATTTATCATACAGAATACAATAAAATATTATCTGTTAGTGTTTAGACTAGAGGATTCTCCTGCCATCAAAGGAACTGAAATAATAAATTTGCTCAAGTGGAAGGTCTTGGCATCCTTGGTAGAAATCAAGCTTTCTTGGTTTCTGCATTTAGATTTTTTTGGGGGGGGGGGGATTATGCAAGTGGAATTACCATTAAAGAAAGGAAAATGGCAAAGAGAATTTCAAGCACTACGTATTTCTCAACAACCTGTCAGGAGACTGGTTTCTTCTAACCCCAGCTCTGCCACTGTAACCTTGGGCAGCACTTTTCATCCCTCTGTGCCTCCATTTCCCCGCAAATCTTTTCTCTGTCTTGCCTATGCAGACTGTAAGCTCTTCAGGGCAGTGACAGTCTCCCATTATATATCTGTACAGTACATAATATGCTGGGGCCCCCCCATTCTCAGTTGGGGTCAATGGGAGCTACTATAATAAATACGTAACACAAGACTAAAATGTTGAGTACCAGGCTGATTAGTTCCAATTTCTTTTGTGCTTCTAAATGAACGTCTTTTAAAAAACCTGCTAGGACTATCAGGATCCTCCATATTCACTTTTCTTGGCTCTACCTGCCATTTTCTACCACTGAAGTTTACGGTGTTGCCAGCAGTTAAAATGTAACAACGTGTCATGTACTGCTGTACAGGCTACCTACCTCTGCATTCCAGCTGGTGCACAACTAAAATGAGATGTGCACACCCACCCCATCTCAAAGAATGAGCATTCTCTTACCCTGCAGTTAGCTAAACCGAAACTAGAACGGAGGCTTAAGAAAGCGAAGAAACCAAGTGCTGATCAATCCATCTGTTCTCCCACTTTAAGGAGTGTGTTAATTACACTTTATTCAACTCTTCTGTAGACTGATTTGCTGAATCTTTCTTGAGGCAAGGGTCTAGGTCTTATATGTTTGCACAGCTGCAAGCATAATCAGCCATTGACCCATTTATAATACATTCATTCTGTTCACCCTAAAACAACCGTATCACTGCAGTCCATTGTGATTTAGTCTGATGAAGAACATTCTATGGGCCAAGATTATCAATTTATGGGTGTCCCACTACACACTCCTTAAAGGGGCCTGATTTTCAGAGGATGGGTGCTCAGGACTTTCCGAAAATTGGACACAACCACCTTCCCAACTTGGGCTCCAAAAATCACTGGTCATTTTTGAAAATCTTAGCCTAATTTTTCAGGCAATAAAAGGGCGCTATCATCGTTACTACATCACCAATACAATTAAATATCTGCTCTGAAACTAGATCGGCAATTGAGATAAAATGTCCATATCAAGGTGAAGTAGCTCAGTCTTTGGTTTTTGTTTGCATCTGAATTGGGTGGTCACTTCTAAATATCATCAGGAGAGTAGCATTGGATGTAACTTACACACACACACACACACTATCTACTCAACAGTTAAGAAAGGCCAGAATCGGTTATTCAACCTTCATTTGTCCCCCTTTTGCATATGTATTAAAATGATGGACAGTGCTCACTGAATGAGCAACTATTCATTCTGTTGCTTTCTCCTCATGGTTCAGTGTATGGTCCTAGGCCCAATTTACTGCACATTATTGAAACCCTGCTCTGAAGACAGAATTAATCATTTCCTCATGGGTTACTTTATGGAACCCTTCACTACAGTATCTGAGGCCTTCACAAACATTCATGAATTTATTTTTACCACACTCCTGTGAGATGTGGGGGTGGTATTATCCCCATTTTACAGATGGGTAACTGGCACAGAGGCACTAAGGACAAAAGAATCCAATAATTTTACCAATTACCAAACATAACACACCTAGTATCTGATTTTTCAGAGTACACGTCTTACAGCACGTTATATATTCAAGCACAGCTCTCACTGGCTTCAGATGCAGCAAGCAGCACTCAACACTTCTGCAGCTCAGCCCCAGGGTGTCATGTTGGGCACCCAGAAAATGAGGAACACACAATTAGTGACCACCTGTGAAATGTTGGTTTAAAGTGACTTGCCCAGCATCACACAGTAACTCTGTGGCAGAGGCAGGAATAGAATTGAGTTTTCCAAGATGCATTCAACCATCTCAAGCATGAGACCATCCTTTCTCCTCCTGTTCACGACACCTTCCAACTTCTGAAATAACAGTGGCTCTACAGACAAACAGCCTCCTTCAGTATACACCCCTGATTGATCCCAGAGGTCCATCCTGTACACTGAATGAGGCGGGGATCCTGTGGAAAAAATTATATGTGGGAATGTAATGAATGTGTGTACACATTATTATACAATCTAAGGAGCTGAATTAAAGTTGCACAAGCATTCTTATTGCTGGCATCTCCTAACTTCTGCATATTTGACTTTACAATCTTAAAGTTCTTTTTAATGCCGTCTTTTGGGGAGATAAGTTACTCAGTTTTCAAAAAGCAGATATTGCATCACATGGCATCCTATTGACACCACAGTGAATCAGCAGCATGGTTGGAACCTTTAGATCCTCCATACAGACCTCTGCAATTTGAGCCAACAGAGTAACTGATTGTAACACTAGATTTTCATCCTCTATGTAGACCAGCACTAGAGGGGGATGAGATACACACTTCACCAGTGGGTTTCACAGATATTTGCAGACAACAGAGGAATGGTGAGACTCCAAAAGCTTGTGTTCCATTCCAGGCTCCAGAGGGGAATGTTCTCTCATGGGCACAGACTTCTGCCCATTTCCCTGAGCTGAACTCCTTCTGCCTCATCCCCACCAACATGTCCCTGCCCAAGCTTTATCCCTTTCTCCTTGTCCTAGTCCCACTCTCCTCACTGACCTAGTCCCAGCCTCCCACTCCTTAGGCTTCTCATCCCAATCCCTGTCTATTTGCTTCATAAATCCTAATCTCACTCCTCCAGACTGTGCTTCCCAGTTCCAGTCTCCCTACAGAGCCACTCCCAGACCCCCTTCCTCCCACCCCCCCCACCGGCTTCCTTGGTTCCAGTCCCCCTTCCAATTTGACTCTTTTTACCCTGGCCACGTTCCCTATCTCTACTGGGTCCCAGTCCCAGTCTCCCTCTCTGGGCTTCTTGACCAGTCTCAGTGTCCATGTCAATCGCAGTTCTTCCCCTACACTCCAGAGCCTCCTCAGACCTGTCCCCATCCACCTTCTTTTCCCCAGTCCCAGACTCCTTGCTCAGCCAGTCAAAGTCTCCACCCCCAGTTTCCAGTCTAAGCCTCCCCACAAAGGCTAGTCCTAGTTTCCCTTCCTCGCACCACCACCAGATATCCAGATATCAATCCCAGTCTCCCTCATCAGGGTCCTCATCTCAACCTACTCACCTCTCCCTTCTCCCCCAACCCCCTGGGGTCCAGATCGCGTCCTCTTTGCATTTGAGTCAGGCAGCTTCCTCCTCCACACTGCCTGGGCACCACCAGGGGATCGTTAGAGCAGAAGGCGGCAGGCTCTTTGCTCTCAGTTTCAGTGCCCAGCACACCCTGACCGAGATGAGCTAGGAGCTGTCATTACAGGGAAAGGCCAGCTTCACCCCTGTAGCCCTTTGCTTGAGGAAGCATGCTCGGCTCACTTTATAGGAATGGTACACGTGCAGTCTAGTCACATACAGGAGCTGTGAGGGGATGGCTCATGCTCAGTGACGATGGGATCGTTGGAAATTTTAGCTGCTAAAGTCGAAGAAATCGCTACTGAAAATGTGTGACTGAGATTTTTCAAATGGATACACTTCAAATTGCCAAATTAGGGCATATTTTCCCAGGAAAGCACAAAGGCCTGCACAAGGCCACTCCCATGGCAAATTTCAATAGCCCCAAAGCATAGGGCCCCTTGAGTTTTGTGGGGGGTTTTTTTGTTTGTTTTAAGAAAAACATCAAGAATTTTTTTATTTATTAATTTTTTTTTTTTTTAACATGAACAAAACAGTATTTTCCCCTAGCCACGTTCCTGGAAACAGCTGAACTATTTTGGCTGTAAGTGTCCCCAGCGAACCAGCCTGAGGCAGACACCTGGCATGGAAAAGTTCAACCCAAACAGTTGAAGTTTGGCAAAGTTATCGGCAACTGAAAACCGGGTCTTGCAATGGGCATAATAGATGCTGGTGCCAGTCTTCCCTGTAACCACCCGTCAGTCTCATGAAGCAAAAGGAAAGCCTGTGGAGAAGAGGAGAAAATGCTGTGTGTGTTGCAGCTTTTTCTTCGGAAGTTCAGAAATATCTGAAAGAGCAAAGAAAGAAGCAAGGGGGAGATATAACAGGGTTTGAATGTTTCAAATTCCTCTGACAGCAGTGCACTGAAGTGCATTTTATCTTTGTGAGATCTTGCAGCAGCTGAGCAGCTTTATAGCTCGAAGCCCGAAACGTGGATATTATCTAATGCTCAGCTGAATTGTACAACCCCTGCAAAACTTCCCTTCCTGCTTTCAACCAGGGATTCAGCACGATGGTCTTTATTTTGCAAGCCATGAGTTTAAAACAAGCCTAGTGGTTTTAGGGAGAGAATGAAAGAACGCTCTGACTAAGAGGAGATGTCCTCAAGCAACATTTCACAGGCAGCCCGGCTAATTAGATTGAGGATCGGAATGACGTCATCATCTCCTGTATTCAAGAACCTTTCACCAGTCACACGCCCCTCCCTTCCTTACTCCCTCACCATCTCCTGCACAATGATGCCTCCCCCCCCAATGCTCCCCACATAATCATTCCATTGGGAGGTAGGAATGACCCTATCCACACCCCCAGCAAAGCCCACATGATTTGCAGGAGGAAAGGTCCAGTGCAGAAGCCCCATGCCTCTTTGCTGCAACTCCATGCCCCTGGCAGGGCTCTGGTCCCCAGTAGCACAGCTCCAGTCATCTAAGAGGAAGCAAATTTTACTTAACCAAATGCCACACCTGCAACTTGCTGGGAACTTAAGGGCCACATGTTTGTACACACTAGCGTAAGTTGCAATCACCCTGAACTTTAATACATTGGCACAGCCTGCAGTGCTAGGCCCCTGGAAATCAGAGATATTGTATATTGGGACCATGGGCTCCTCTCCCCATTAAAGATTTGGGCTAACTGTAGAGCTGTATGGACAACGCTCACATTTGGCCTAGCGACTGCACTTTGAACCTCCAGGGGGAACCACATCCTAATCACAGGGGGCCCTGCAATAAATCTTGCATAATCCAGTCTCTTGTCCAGGTCCAGAGATAACCGGTGCCATCTTTCAAACAGTACTCGTCTCTCACATTAGAAGGCCTCACCCCACGCATTAAGAAACATGAATTGATTTGTGTACTCTCTGCTAGGTTCTCTTTTTTTCCTTTATCTGTGCAATTATATTGTTTAAACCTGTAAAACATGCAGGGATACAGTTTGGATGAAAGGCGCTCTGCAAAAGGAAATTGCGTTCCATTAGCTGGTAGAAAGGCTGGGAATGTGTGTCATCAGCACACAGAGAATATTAGAGGGATTCATGCATTTAATGCAACAACATTAATTTCAATCTTTCATACACGGTATCAAATAATTTTCGGTAGATTTCAGATGTAAACTACAGCCAAAGAGAGGTTTTATTTATAACAACATGTGGATTATTATACAACATCCTGACATATTATTTCTATCTGATAACTGGCTAAATTTGGATTAATTAAGATTAAATTCAATCTGGATTGGGGTTCTTCCCAGCCTCAGGAATCTACAGAATTTTTAAAAATAGGAAATTTTAAACAAAAACAGGATCTTAGCTTTTGTGGTTTCCAACAGGCATCTAGAGTGCTTTTTCCATAATCACCTGTGATATATGGGAACAGAAGTCCAAGTTACTTCATTAAAAGCACTCAGACATAACTGGATATATTTACATATTAAGCAGGCAACTGAGACTCTAATCTTTCTATTTTATGTACCACTGCAATCATGAGTTAGAGTCAGAATGCCTGTTAAACACTCTGAATACCACAGAGTACTCTAAAAATCAAGATAAGTGCAGGTGACAAGAAAGGGCTTATATTTACAATGCTGATTTACAGTGCTGTACTTTTATCTCTGTAAATAATTTTTGTGCTTTAGAAGCATTAACTCAGCACTAGTAAAATGATTTTAAAAATGTATTTTGTACCTGGAAATGTTTTCCTATTACACTAAAGAACTTCACAATTGTCTGGGAAATGGTTCATTCCGTTAAATATTTTTTAGTCTCTTTCCTGGAGTCTGAGCAGCAAAGGACAGTCAAGTACTACATGGTCAATTTTACCAATCTTCACAGTACACAGGAGGTCATGCAACTCCCTTCTACTGGACAGCAAGGTAAGCCTGAGTTATGCTACTACTTCATGCAGGCCATGACATAACGGGGCTCAGAGCGTAGGGACATTCTTCAGAAAGACCACCTCTAAAGTGATGCCTCTTGAAGAAACAGGAAGGGCAAAAACTGTACATCCTTTCATGGATAGAATTGGACTTGACTTTTATTTGACATCCAAAGGGTTGAATCCTCAGCTGAGGCTGGGCTCCATTCAGAGAAGCTGCAAAGTTAAATCAAATATGGATTTATATCACTTTTATACCCCATCTGTCTGCTGTCACTCCCAGAACTGTTGGATATCATCTTCAGGTCTTCTCTAAATTGCATTGGTTGATAACTCAAGGGGCTACTCCATCAGCGAGAGATCACCGGAGCACAGCAGTATTCCATCTGTGAACCCTTTCCCGGACTCTCTGCTAGACCCAGGCGAGTGAAAAGGTTGGGAAATGAAGTATTTCAAACAGGGCAGATCAATGAGGCAAAGGTGTGTTGTTTTACACACTGTAGATTGCGCATCTCGAATCTCCATTGCCACTGTGTCCTCAGAACTGTCTGCTCACATTGTCTCCCCTTCTTGCATAAGAAACGTTTCCAAGATAAGAATCTGTTTGCTTGGCAGGTGTATAATTCTAACCCAGCTCATTCTTTTCCTGTGCAGTTTTAATACTATCTTTTGAAATCTATGTCCAGTGTCTTAATTCTCTTGCAAACGTTGGCCATATTCCCAATTAAAGTTAGGACCCTAAATAACTGAGGAGTTGACCTAGCCATGTGCTTTATAATCACATGGAAACAGCTAGAAATGAGGAGACGTTTGTGAACACAAAGAGCGAGAGCCCTGATCCAGACACTGTTGAAATAAACGGAAAGGCTCCTTTTCACCGCAATAGGCCTTCGATCAGTCCCCAAATTCAGAGATGTTCTGTAAGATGGTGTATTATTATGCATCAGGAAGTGGATGTAAGCAACTCCAACCCAGCAGCCACAGATCACGGAGTGTAACATGGTGTAACTTACAAACTGAGGCATTAAAAAGAGGTGAGAGATAATGTGGTTACTTTAGCGTGTATCTCAAACACTCCAGTTAGTTGCTTTTTCTGCTTCATTCTTCTATTCCAGCCTCATCCACTTATATTTACAGCTCTCAGAGCCCCTTACACCCATCTACTGACACAATATCAACAGCCTTGCACATCACCACAGAATTTGGCCTGCATTTTATCAGCCTTTGAAGTTGCTAAAGAAGTTCTGATCATCATATGGCAGGAGATGTCTAGCGATCCAAACTTTAACCATGTAAGAAGAATTCTGTGGATTCCTTACTATAACCTGCCCTGCATGCTCCTGTGTCACTAAAGTATGTCCTATCCAGGCAGATTGGCAGCAAGCTACAACCTGCCCTTTAAAGACATTCAGGAAGCATTGGCCCACGTTATCTTGGTTGTCAGTTACGCACCCACAGCATTTCTCACAGCCACAGAAAAAAAGGGGGGGAGCAAGAAATTACAATGACTTGTCATGTAAGTGGTCCGTGGTAACGTTTCCTTTTGTAGAGCTGCCTGTTTATGTTTTCTGCACTTTAAACAAAAAGGGAAGAGAAATGGGGCAGTTTATAGTGACAGTGTCACTCCTCTGGAGAGCATTGACGGTGCCTGGATTGCTTGGGGAGGGGGGGTTTTTTGTCTATTTTTAAAACAGATTCCCTCTCAGTTAAAAGTCTGTGAACATTCAGAAGTTAAAGCATGGGTGTCGACAGCGATACTCATGTCACTGTGCCCCAAGGTATTTTCTGTTTTACTTCCAGGAAGCAGCATTTGGCTGGTGCTTTTTGTCCTTCATCTGCTCTTAAAATTTAACTAGCTGCACCCTCTATGTTAGTGATAGGTCTTCATCTTTGGCATTAGAAACTGTCCCATCCCTCCCCCTCCGCAATTACACACAATATGATCAATATCACAGGAAACCATGGAGATACTACAGCCAAGGGGGCACAAGTATTGACCAGTGGGTACACACATTTCAAATTGCTAGCTATGCACATGTTTAAATAAAATCAGCTAAATGCCCAGAGCTTTTTATTTAGTTAGTTTGCAGGGATCTGTATGTACGGTGACCAGATAGCAAGTGTGAAAAATTGGGACGGGGGTAGGGGGTAGTAAGGGCCTATATAAGAAAAAGCCCCAAATATCGGGACTGTCCCTATAAAATCGGGGCATCTGGTCACCCTATCTGTATGTGGTCCTGATTTCTCATTCTAAAACAGGGAACTTCTTCCATCCTAGCAGAATCCCTCAGCTTCAGCAAAGTGTGTAAATCATGCACAAAAAACAACTGTAAAGTAACCAGGATACATAAGGCAACATGATGGGTGTCAAAAATGCTGCATTAATCAATGGTGGTGAAACCTCCAGTTTCTCATGTCATTACCATAAGCAGCTCTCGGAAAGCCACTACTATAATTCTGAAGTATCAGAACTTTTCTTTTCTTTTTGTTTTTTTAAGTGTCTGCGGGGAAGGAAGGGGAGAATGGAGAATTAAAAACCTAGAGAAAACAATTCACTCCTGAAGGCCAAGTTTAAGAATTAAATTAAAATGTAATGACCATGTTGTGAAATCCCCAAAATCTGAGGTCAGTGGCAGCAGCACTGGTAGACAAGGGTGTGCTACCGAGCACCAGGCTAATAAAACAAGTTACTTTTAGTTGAAGGCATTAAGAGAGATCATTTCTCCTTTCATTTTACATGTGCCTGGGCAGTACTTTTTCAGCAAAGACACCTGTCAGTTACACAGCTGCCACATTTGATTCCTGTAAACCTGTTTCGCAATTAGAAAAAGAAATTAAAGTGTTTATTGGTGTCTCCAGAGTAGTTGTATGAAAAGCAGCCCAGCTGGCACATAAACAGCGACAGTCTGTTCTTTCCCTTAAAAATATACGTTTTAATCATCATTTTACTTACAAGACACAACACAAACGGTGATAGAACAACAACCCTCCAGGCCTTCCCTTTCCCCCACTCACACATTTATGATCTTTAAGAGTGAAATGTCTTCCATAGACTTAAACCTGAAAGCCAAGGATACCCAATAGCAGATGCACAATTGAATCCAGAAGTGTATAAACAGTGGACTCAGAACTCTCAGCAGGCCTGTGCCAGTAATTATTTTTATACTCACTCTTGTGTTACGTTGGCAACGGGGTTTGTTGGTGGTTCAGGAAACTTCTCAGCAAAATCCACTTTGCTTTTTTTTCTTTTCCAATCAATGTAGCAACAAAGATGCTGGCAGGATAAGAGACAATCATAGAATCATAGAAAATCAGGGTTGGAAGGGACCTTAGGAGGTCATCTAGTCCAACCCCCTGCTCAGTGAGTACTGCCTGTTCAAAGTGCTAGGTAATGCTATATGTTGTGCAATGTTACATTTTAGTCCAATGACAATGGCGTTAAATATCTTAAAGTGTCTGGCACACGCACTAAGCTATAATCCTGATGAACTACAGTACTTAATACTGCACCATCACTGGAGAAGTGCGCGCTTGCATGTTGCTGACCAGTGAAACATCTCAACACAGTAGAATTAAACTTTAGGGACCTACCCCCTTCACTGTAAACACACTTCCTCAGACAGATATGCAAGCAGCCTTTCAGTGGGCCTGAGTAAATGTTGCAGGATTGGATGCATATTTTTCATACGCTTTTTTACAGAGTATCCCAAAGTGCCTTACAGAATTAAATAATGCAGTCACAATTTAAAGTAAAATAGAACAGGAAAGGAACAAAGAGGAAGAGTGAAATGTGGTCAGATGAGAATTGATCAAAGAAGCTGAGCTCATACGGAGCAGAAACGGAAGATGCTGGCTACAGTTAAGGGGTTAAGGGGGCAGAGAGGACATTGGTATCAGTGTCAGATGAGCCATGAGAGCAGGGGACCATACAGAGAGAGGAGAACTCATTGATAAGATGAAACAAGCCCACAGAGGGTTTAGAACAAGGCAGGCAGTTTTGATCTGGATTTTATTTCAGTATGCAGGGATTTATGCAAATAACTCCTATTACCACTAGTGGGGGTTACATGTGCAAATCCCCATCTTCAGAAGGGAGACTAAAATTCCACGGATTTCCTATTGAATTAGAATGACAAACATACAGTTCTGCTAAATTAGTTCTTGCTGATCTACTGTACACAAATGTGCAAAGTCCAATAGCCTTCAGAAATTCACATTCCTTTTCTAGGACTGAAGTTACACAGTTCCCCTGTGGTTTAGAACAGAAAAGGACCCGTTCTATTGTTTTTAATTATTGTATTATGAAAAGGTCTCCCATCTCTAAAGGCTGGATGTAATTAATACACAGAAAACAAGGCAAGACAACAGAGTACAAACCCAGAATTTCCCACTGGAGCCCTCAGCCCAGAATCCCCAATGTAAGCTGAACTCTTCCCCCATGAATTTGGTTCTGAGAGAAATCTCTTGTCCGGATCCAGTTTGGATGAAATCCATTCCTGAATGATTTCAGCCCAGCGTGGGGGAAATCTGATGAGATCAGCTAATATCTCAATATTCCCACTTCACTGGGGAAGAAATCTCACAAGCAAAGCTCACAAGATTTTTGGTACTGCTGAGTCCAAACCTGAGATAACCCAGACTTATCTCCTAAACCCACACCCTAATCCAGATCCAATCAGTGACACACACCCCCCAGTGCATATCTAACACACACATAATAGCCAAGACTTAAAAAAATTGGGTGACCTAAAACTATGTCCTGTAGTTGTCCTTTACATTCTGCATTTATAATCCTCCCATTATTAAAGGCACAGCTGTTCTAAATATAACAGGTAGAGGCTACTGGTACGTACAAATGGCAATGCAAACATTAAAAATCTCACATGAATTAGTCAAAGCAATTTGTTTTTAAAAGCGTGTGGGACTCACACTAACATACATGCTCATGGGCACCACTGCCCTCTGATGGCTAGAGAAACAAAACGTTCTTGGGAATTCATGATTGTCTTATATTTTAGTGGCTGGCCTACAGAGCGGTGATAAAATAATGGATTATAGTCTTTAGATTGTGTGTTCTGTGATCGGGGTTTAATTCACACATGCATGAACGCTGCCCAGCTGACAACACTGGAGCCATGTTTGCAGGCAGCCATGGATCATTAGAATGGGTTCCATGAGATCCTGGTTCCTGGGGGGGGAATCAGGCATGAAGTTCATGCACAAAAATTGCTGTGCAATTGTGAACCAAAACTTTGCACATGGAGTTGCAGTAATTATGTGTGAGAAAGCTGACATTTGCACACACCCAAATGGCATCTTAAGACCCAAGAGGTTAAAATGGTCAGGTGGGCCTCTAAATATCCCTTGCATGCCAAATAATCTAGGCACACAATTGCACATATCTTTCTGCATGTGGGCTTTGTTCCTAATTTTTTCCAAAAATTTGGCCTTTAGCATCTGGTACGCACTGATTGCAGCCTCTAATTTGGGCTCATTTCCCCCGTGCATCTCCTTTCAAAAGGTTTAAAGAGCTTTGTTTCCCTTGGAAGCAGACTCTAAATTAAAGCTTCCAAAGAGTCTAAAGCAGTGGCAGGGATTTGTCTCTCAGAGAAGGGCACATAAACGACAGCTGCAATGTGGCAGTCCCCAAAGGGGACCCTGCAAATTCTGGTAGTTTGCCCTGAAAGATTGCTATGCTTTTCAAGGGCTGCTAATGTACTAGGCCAGCCAGATTCCTCATGTGGAACGGAACACAGAGGACATTATCAGAAGGGCCAACATGTAATAATGGGACCTGGCTTACCTGAGATAAAATAGGTAACTTTTTAAGGATGCATAAATAGTGGAATCAGCTCTGATGAGAAGGGTTTCAACTAGCCTCTGATGCTGCCTCTGTTTTGTGCTCCTCTCGCTGTACATCAAGAGGCAAAACAAGTCAAAAAGTAAATATTTGTTCATGATGTTTGTTTTCTGGTGGATGGCAATGGAGGGGAGCAGAGCAGTGAAAGAAAGAATAGGAGGCACAGAGAGATTCTCTCAGCACCTCTGAACAGAAGAGTCTCCCACTATGAATCCAAATGCAGTGCCAGTAAGACCACAGGTGTACTCAATTGGAGCAAGGGGAAATGTGATTGGGAGGCATATGGCGATTGTTCTGCATTGGCAATATATTCATCCCACGGCTCCTTTTTGCATCTGTTATCTATTTACATATTTTTCTATGGTACTTGCTTTAGCTATGCTACAGCAACCAAGCATCCGCACCTAAGAGAAAGGGAAAGGTAAGCAAAGAGCCAGAGCTTGCATCACTGAGGGACATTCCCTGTTCACAAAAAGCTGAGCCCTTGAGGAGACAAATGACAAGCAGCCTTTTCAAGCGTCAGAAATGACAACTAAAACTCCTGTCCCTGGTTAGCAAAGCTCATCCCCACCCACTCTCAAACTCTCCAAGGAAGGTTTATTTGGCAGTGGAGAAAGAGTTCATTTGGAAATAAAGAGTTAATTTAGAAACAGAATCCTGACATGAGGGTGTATCAGCCGAAGAAAGCTGGGCTGGTGGCGTTTTGTGGGTTTAGGCTGTGATTTTAATGAGAGTGGGGTGCTCGTTCCCTTAGGTTCCTTTGAAACTCCCAGCCTGGGAACTGTGTTAAATGATATGACACTGGGGGCAGCTTTTGATACGGGGCTTTTGTAGAGAGTGAAACATGAATTTTCCCACAATGGTGCCATTCACCACTCCCTCAAACTCTTATTAAATCCAGTTTCTAATTTATCTTTGAACTCTTCCTCATAGTTTCATTTCTAATTGCATTATTCTTATTGTTCATTTTCACTGCAACGGCATCCAAAGTCACCATTCAGTATCTAGGCATCAGTGGCTAGGTGCTGTACAAACACATCACAGCAGTATCCAACCCAGTCCAGAGGTTCTCTAGGGATATCCCAAGTCCAGGCGAAGAATAGAATCAAGATTAAATTTCAATGGTGACCATCAGTCACTGAAGCTTAGGCAATTTCCCGAGGAAGAGTGGTATAGTGTGATATCATTGCACTCAGATAACCAGTCCCAGGGGTGCCAGAACGATTTGTATAGTGGGGGGCTGAGAGCCACTGAACCAATCTAGAAACACTGTATACGATGGAAACCACTTCAAGCCAGTGGGTGCAGCAGCATCCCCAACACCAGCTTCTAGGCCTCTTAACTTGGGAAGTCAAATGTAGCAATTTCTAAAGGCCAAGAATGACAAGAAATTATTTTCTATTACAATGTTATTCTTACCATATTTAGCATGTGGCATTACTTCCACTCCAGATCCCATCGTCTTATGAAGGAGGATGCCTATCTTGAGGCTCATTACCTGTCAATGTTTTCCAGCTTAACCCGCTACAATAACTTGTTCAAAAATTGCAAACGAAGCTAAATTTTATGTCTAAAATATCACTCTGTGATTGGACTGAAACTTGGGAGCAAGATGTCACCTCCTTCCTTTACTCCCTCTGCTGTCACTTACTGAGAACTAAATTTCAATCTTATATAAGCCAAACAGGGAAACGCGCTTACAGTGACTTCCATCATAATCGCTACTGGGGTGGTTTACCCAATTCACTAAACCTCCATCCAATTAGTCACCCCTATCAGTCACTGCCTGCCCACACTTAGTCTGAATAATTCTTTTTAAATAATTTTATAGAAGAGGTGAGATCAATACCATATTTGATTATTTTTTGTCAGATTTTTTATTCTCTTTTTTCCCTGTGTTGTTTTTTCTTTATGTCCTTGGCATTTTATGCTTAAGGATCTCAATATAAGCAGGTACTCTGACACTCATGATGGCATAAAATCTTACACAAATCAAACATACCATGGTTTCAACGCCATTAATGGACACTCAACTTGAAATTTAGTAAATTGTTTAAAAGTATTTGAAAGTAGTTTCAAATACTGCTGCAGTCCTTCTGCCAATATTTAACGGTTTTACAATCATACTTTCATTTTTTTAAAATGTTTTTCTTCCTTCCCATGGTTGCATGGAAGACCAACAATGGATGATCAATGATCAAGGCCCTGGATCCCACTAATGTTTATGCACATGTCTGAACACTTGGAGGAATGGGACAAATTGACTATAAAACAAAAGGTCATCACTTTCACCAAATAAACAAATTAAATAACAACCATTGTTTCTACTCTCCTTTAGTTATAACCACATAGAAATGTTCAGCTGGAAGTGTGGTTTTTAAGATCTTAGTGACCATTTGACATGAAATGCAACCTTTAAACAAATATGATCACATCATGAAGATTAACTACTATGTAATGTCGTCCTATAGATGTAACTTCACCAACACCACCAAATAGCTGTAACAGAACTTTCTTGAAATTAAAATGTGAATATCTAAACTTTTCTTTTTTAAAAACAGAATTTTGCATTGTTTGTGTGCATTAATTTTAATTTAAAAATTGTTCTAAATGACGTATATATGCCAAATATAAAAGTACAATCCACACCCTAAATAATAAATGACGCTCCACTGGGCACTGCAAACATCCCAGCCTGCATGCTTGTAGCTTATCCTCTGTTGCGGACTTAGTCATTTGGCTTGAGCTGAGGAAACAACTTTACTGTCCAGAAGATGACCCCCCAACCCCCATGAAAGGCATTGTCTTCATTGCCAAAAGGTGGTGTTTTTACCATGGGATAACGAACACACGTTAGCTAGCCTGGTGTAAGATCCTCGTGGAGACCAGTCACCTGTAGGGTTACCATGAGCTAAACTAGATGAGATGAACCACAGGTGGGAGTACAGCGATGACCTCGCCTAGCTACGTCAAGGTAAAACCTACAGGTGCCTGGTCTCCACTAGGCTTTGAGAGCAGGATAGCTCCCCACACATTAGTTATCCGGCTGTAAAAAACAAAACCACACGTGCACGCTTCTCCTGCAGTGAAGACAACCTGAGACTCACCATACCCAGGCAGATGAGAGCTCACTAGCCAAATACCAACTCTTCTCTCAACTGTAGCAGTAGCCATGTCCGTCCCAGGATATTAAAGGGACGAGGTGGGTGAGGGAATATCTTTTATTGGACTAACTTCTGCTGGTGAGAGAGTCAAACTTTTGAGCCACACGGAGCTCTTTTTCAGGTGCTGTGTGTGGCTCGAAAGTTAGTCTCTCCCACCAACAGAAGTGGATCCAATACACAATATTACCCCATCCACCCAGTCTCCCTTAGGCCCCTTTGAAATTCCCAGGCCAAAATGCCAACCGAAGTTGAGAGGACAAAGGCTGAGTGTCTCTCCTTACTTTAAAAAAAATGTCATTTACATTATTTCATTTTATCAGCTCTGCCTAGCCCTAGGAGTCAGCACTCCCTGAAACATTTTATCTCCCCACAGAGCTACAGCAATGAGTTTTGAAAATGAAAGGGAGAAAGAAAAGACCCAACTCTTATCTATGGCAACACAATGAAATTATTTTTTAATCAGTGCTAAGCAGAGTTATTAAATGGCATATACACTTTCGGAAATCACTTTGAAAAGTCCCAAACTGTAATCTTCCTGCTGTATCCGTCTCCCTCTTCCCCCTCTCTCCCATTATGTGTATCATATTAAACATATACCAGCTAATCAGGTAGCTGGGTGGCTGACATATTTTCTGATAAAAGGGGGAAAAATTAAACTTTCAGCCACAGAATAATTTTTTCATGGAACTTCTGTACCCCCTAAGACTCATTTCAAGATAAGCTACTCTCTGATTGGCTGAAGCACAGTATAAGGCCAATCCCATAATCAGATCCTCTTGCAGAGCCCCACTGGTAGGGCTGTTGTAAGGCAATCAAAAGGAAGATTAATAATGTTACAATGAACAATTGTCTGTGCAACCTTAATTCAGTCCCCCTTGTGCACATGCATTATGATACAGCTTTCAAGTATACTATCTCGTCCTATTTTTTCCATGGGATCCCTTATTCAGTACACAGGATAGATCTGCTCTGTGGAGGACTCAGTTTCATAGTGGAGGCTGTTGTCTGTAGGAAGCCTTGCCTCATCTGGTGCAGAAGTTGAAAGGTGAGTACCTATTGTGGTGCTAGGAGACAATGGACCTAAGCCTGTCCATAACTAAAGGCCATCCCCACAACTGAGGGGGTTGAAAAGTGGGTAGTGAGAGGCAGAGGATTGCAGGAAGCAGGAGAAGGCCAAGGGGGGGGGGGCGGCGTGGTATGATTATGGCCCCAGAGAACTCTATTCTATCCCTGCCTCAGCTCCTGCGTGATGCTAAGAAAGTCACTCAAACCTACTTTTTCCACTGGTGGTCACTAAAATTATGCACTCCTCATTCTCTGATTGCCAAATCCTGGGGCCTAAGATGCAGAAGTGCTGAGAGCTCAGAAGTCAGTGGGAGTTTAAATTTATAAAATGCTGTATAATGTTAAGTACTCATAGTGGGAAATGTTGGACAATTTTAATTATACACAGTGCTACCAGCCCCACCAGTAATAACGCCATTTTAAAAAGACCTCATAACAGAAAGTGTTTATTAAAAGACCCTCTCAAACTTATAGAAACTTGGAAATGAAGTGTCATTTATGTGACCGTAATTTTAAAGCCAAGAAAATTATGTATTGGTTTCTCTTTTGCTGATTTAAACTATGTGCCGAATTAGTTAATTTGTAACGGGATTAGAAAATTAGATAGAAACAGGCATTGGGATTTTCCAAAGTGTTTAAGGAAGTTAGACACTCAATTCCCACTTCAAGTGAAGGAGAGTTAGGAAGCAAAAGCAGTTTAGGTTTTAGGAAGTCCCACCCTGGGACTCGAGGACTTCGAAGTAGCAGCACTGCAGCAAAAAAGGAATTTGGATCTCTTGGCCAGAGCTCTCTGCCCTGATAGTACCAAACAGTATCACAAAGATTTCATACTAGTTTTTAATCATTTTCCACCTCTGGCACATTGGTTCCCTGTTTAAATGAAACGATCAGGAACCTTTCCCTCCCCTTCCTCACCCCAAAGAGATATTGTAAGCTACGTAGAGATGTCATGAACTTGACGGGATATAATAATCACAGTCGTTTATGTGAAAATCAGCAGTGTCCTCTTGTGCTGGCCAAGGTTTTACCTCATGTTTGTGGTAAGAGAATGAATATGATGGTTATCTTCATGAGAACCAGCGAGAAGCTCTCCGTAGTTTGCCAGTTTTCCTGTCCTACGGGGGGGCTCTCTTACTAAAGCTCTTTGAAACTGGACTTTGAGCGTGTGCTTCCTCGAGAGCAAAGTGAAAGGATTAAGAATTTTTTCTCCTTGACACTTGTATTCTGAAAACTTTGGGAAGGCTAATAACAGACTTCAAACCTTGGAAATAACTTCAAAAAGTAAACCATTTGTTGTAAGAATTTCACAACTAATTTGATATCCTAGGCATATGGCTAAAAATGAATTCCTGCTGTAGTCCTGAAAGAATTTTGGTTCGTACATTTCAGCATTGGAAACAAGCTTTGATTGCAATTAAAATTTCACCATGCATAGGATATTTGACTGAGTGCAACTGTCACAAGTCTCTTGGCTGAAAACATGCTGCCCTCAACAATACAACTATGCCACTCTGCTATCTCTAGGCTGTCCTGCAAATGCACACTTCCCCTGTGACGTGGACGCTTAGTAGTAGTTTGGTACTGTTTGGCACACATGAAGTACACTTCTATGAAGTTACTGTACAGCTTGGTGGGGAGTACACTTTACCTTCATTCAGGAGTGCAATGGCTTTCAGGTTATTTCTGGGTGAAATTCGAAGAGCTTGTTTAAAAATCTAACAAATCTTCCTTGTTTGTTTCCTGGCTGCCAGACACAACAGCTCTCCACAGTCAACAGAAGGCAGGGAGATCTCAGTGATGTTTACAACGGAAGGTACCTTAGTCCAAGACTTCAAGCGTGTTGACCTTTAGGGCCTGCTGTCTTTTCTCTCAGTCCTTTCCAGGAGGAGGCTGTTGAAGAAGAAAGGGGTAGCATTTAGGTTTGGTGAGCTGGGAGTCTTGTATAGACCAATAGTGCATCAATCTGCCAAATGCTGAATAAATCTTTGAAGCACATGGGGCTTAGCACATAGGAAGGGCACTTGATAAACATCAAGGGGTTCTCCTACTCATCCAGCAGGAGCTATGCTGGTGGGCTAATTTAGAATGACACCATGGCATTCATGTAGTGCAGCTGTCTTGTAGCGAAAGGTGGGGAGACAAATCTGCACTTCTTTTAAGAGTTTTTTATATTCCATTTGTTTCCCTCCAAACACCCCTGATGGTTTTCAAAACAGTTTGTCTGAACTGGGGCTTGCATGCCTCACCTTGCTCTGCTAAGCAATCCCTCTCTAGTCTTTCAGAGCCTAGTAAAATGACAGTTTCTGTCTTCTGCCCCACAGCTATCTGGTGTGCTTTGTGCAGTAACATGGTGCTGGACTGAGCTGAACTACTCCTGCTGTAATAGCATCAGGTGTGCAGCTACATCAGCAATGCAACAACGGACACAGCCATGTTCTTTGTTATGTATTACAGAAGCCCATTTCTTCTTTTCATGTAACTAGATGAGTCAACTAGCCTGTGTGGGGAGGCCATTTCATACCAGGGTTACACTGGCCATTCTAAGCCCAGACAGGTGGCATACTTTTGGATTGTGCTCTTGCACATCTAGATATGCAAATAATGTGTTTACTTTGCCAAGTCACAACAATTCTTTGCGCTTATATTGCACCTTAAATATGAGCCCCTCTGAACCCTTAAACATTGAGTTAAATTGCACAACACCTTTGAGACAAGTAAATGCAGTATTATCATCTCTAATAAAGACAGGGAAGCAGTCAGAGATGGTTAAGTGACTCCCAGTCATGTGTGCTCACCACAAGACTGTCCTTCTCACTAACTAAAACACATGAATGAAATCCCATTCAAACTACATCTTCTGGGAAACTTTGCTTCTGAGCGTTACAGAAGTGAAGTGAATAGTGGGATTGAATAGTCAGAGATGGTGTTGGAAATAAAACCATAAATATTTAAACTCTCACTAAACAGATTTGTTATCTCACTTCCTGTCTTGCTGGTTTTCTCACAGCTGTGCAGTTACTATTCTCAAGCCAGCCCAGACAAGAATTTCTGACTTTGTTGCACTTTTTTTGTCTGGGGCACAGGATATTCAAATCACTAACAGCTCTCTGTGTAGCGTCAGATTAATATTTCCGGAGCGCTTATTTACACTTCAATTTTTTCTCTACTTGAACACACACAAATTAAAGTTTCTTTCACATTATAGTCTGAGCTAAAAAAGAAAGGTTATTTACCTTATAGTAACAGTTCTTAGAGATGTGTGGTCCATGGGGGCATTAGGGGTGGTACTGGTCTATGAGTCTGAGATCTGATGATTCTTCACTTGCAATGTCCATTGGTCCATGCCTGAACCTCCTTGTGCTCTGACCCGAGGGCATAAGGGCGGTGTGGACTTATCACCTCTCCAGTTCCTACTCTACTGCAAATCATACTAAGGATCTGAAACAGAGGAGAAGGAGGGCACATAGTGGAATACAGATAGGAAGAACTCCAATTACTGTACAAGCTGAACACTTTTCTTTCTTCTTCGAATGACGGTGCCTATAAGATTCACTGTGGGTGACTCACAAGCAGAACTCACTGAGGAAGAGGATGTGAGGAACTATGTTACACCACAGAGGGCAGGACCACTGTTCCAAAGGAAGCATCCAGAGACGAGGCTTGTATGAGGGCATGATGCTCTGTAAAAGTATGCACCAAGCCCTATGTCACTGCTCCACAGATTTCCAAGCAGAGAATTCCTTGCAGAGAAGTTAATGAAGTAGCTTGTGCTCTGGTTGAATGGGCCCTTACACCTTGTGGGGGAGGGGTTTCTATTTATTCATAGCAAAGCAGGATGCAGCCTGAAAATCATTTAGAGAGTCAGTGCCAGAATATTGCTTCTCCATTCATTCACTCGCCAACCGATGCAAATAGTCTTGGCGATGTCCCTAAAGATTTTGTCCTTTGCCAGGAGAAGCCCAGAGCTCTGCCAACATCCAGCGAGTGGAGCTTCTTGTCGTCTCTTATTGTGAGGTTTTGGATAGAAGACTGACTGATTCAAGTGGAATTTGGAGGGGACGTTTGGGGTAAACTTGGGATGCAATCTCAACCTCAAGCACCATGTGAAAGGGTCTGCCACAAGGACCCCACTCTTGCCCACTCAGTTGGTGGAGGTGATTGCTGTTAGGAAGGCCACTTTCACGTACAGGTATAAAGGGAGCAGGAGGCCAAAGACTCGAATGGCAGATACATAGGTGCTGATAGTCCCAGGTTCAGGTGCCAGGCAAGTGCAGGTCTTGATACAGGGGAAAGGTTCTAGTGATACCCTTTAAGAACTTCACAGTCACAGGGAGGGTGAAGACCGAAGACCAAAGGTGTTAATCGATGTTACATGTACATGCAGAAAGCTAATGGATAGTCCCGATGACTTCAGAGATGGAAGACAGTCCAAGGTGATAGGGATCCCAGCATTCGGTGGATGCATGTGATGACGCTAGCACTAAAGAAAGAATTGCTTCCATTTGGTGGCATAACATTTCCTTTTAGAGGGTTACCTGCTGCTACTGAGGATGGATTGGACCTCTTCTAATCTTCATGATCTCTCTACATTCATTGTCCATCCAAAAACAAGGCTGTAAGATGGCAAGACATTGGGTCGGGATCATTGGTCCTACCACTGTACTGAGTCGTTAGCTTCGGGAGCAGCTGTAATTGTACACCTGGGTGTGAGGCCATCTGGATGATGGTGAGGAACCAAAACTGTCTTGGCCATCAGGGTGCCACTAGGGATCTGGTCCTGCTTGACCTTCCTCAGGACATGAGGGGGTGGGAGGGAAGTGTACATGAGGGTCTCTTACCACTGCACTAGGAATGCAATCCCTCTGTAGTTATGCCCTTAAGTGGCCTGGGAATTGTAGGCTAGACACATCTTGTTTGCCTAGGACCCAAAGAGGTCCCAGGATGGAAAGCCCCACCACCAGAAAATGTCTTGTACCATCAAGTTGTGGAGCTCCCACTCATGATCCTTGTGGAAATGCCTGCTGAGGCTGTCTGCTGAAGTGTTCATTTCTCCCAGAAGGTGCATCATCGAGAGGGTGATCTGGTGCCACATGCACCAGTTACAAAGTTGGGTAGATCTCACACCTCCCTGTTTGTATGTGTAATATACCGCAGGCATGTTGTCTGATGTGACTTGAACATGTACAGCATGGATGAATGGTAGAAACCTTTTGCAATCTTTGTGCACTGTCCAGAGACTGATGTGCAGTTTGGACCCTTTCTAAGTCCAAGAGCCTTGAGTCACATTTTCATCTAGGTGTGCTCCCCATCCCAAAAGGGAGACTTATGTAATTAGCTTCCTTAGGGGTAGTGAATGAAGGGGACCTGTACACACAGTCTCTTTGGTTTCCCACCAGGTGAGTCATGTTAGGATACTGAGGAATCAAGATTCATTCGTCCAGGGTGTGTTTACTCAGAGCGTAAACCATCCACAGCCACACCCGGAAACACTGAAGACAGAGCCTCGTGAAAGGAGTGATGTAAGTACAGGAGGCCATGTGGCCTAAAAGGGCTAGGCAGGATTGCCTGTCACCTGGAACTTAGAGTTGAGCAATGCAATCTCTCGTCACAAGGAATCTGTCCTGCAGTAAGTATGCCTTGGCCAAAACTGGATTCACTCTGATAAAAATCTATAACTTGAGTGGGAATTAAAGTGGTCATTTCTAGATTTGCCAGAAGTTCCACATCGTTCAGATGGTCATCTATGTGATAGGCTGACAATATCTTGAATAACTTTACTGAATTAAGTTAAAACTTATTAAATTAGGTTTAATACCTTAAAAATGCAATTGTGTATGCGTTATTGTACATATGTAACTTCTATAGAAGACTGACAAATGAAATCTCTGGGAAGTATTATGAACTTCAATGGACTTTTTGGAACAATACATGTGAAGTGGATTTCCTATGAAGGAACAATACATGTGAAGTTGGGGAAAGGGGAATGCAAATGATCCACTCTGAATCTACCCTTTCCAATCTAAGCTCTGGGGAGGAAAACCCATTGTCTAATTAATTACCCACCCCCCGCTCTCCTGCTGGTAATAGCTCACCTTACCTGATCACTCTGGTTACAGTGTGTATGGTAACACCCATTGTTTCATGTTCTCTGTGTATATAAATCTCCCCACTGTATTTTCCACTGAATGCATTCGATGAAGTGAGCTGTAGCTCACGAAAGCTTATGCTCAAATAAATTGGTTAGTCTCTAAGGTGCCACAAGTCCTCCTCTTCTTTATATGAAAACAGGCATCTTTCAAATCAAGAGCTGCAAACCAGTCGCCTTCATTTAGGAAGGTGATTATGGAGGCCAGGATGAATCTTGAATGTTACATGAAGGTATTTAGCAGCCTGAGGTCCAGGATGCATCTCCAGCCTCCCATCTTTTGGGAGATGAGGAAGTATCTGGAATTGAAGCCCTCCTCGGCACAGGCTCTATCACCCCAATGGAATCAGGGAGTCCACTTCCTGTTTAAGGGTTCTCTTGTTAGAGGGATCCCTGAAGACGAATGGGGAGGAGGGATAGGGGTAGGGTCAGTCAAGATGAGATCTGGGACCTATTTGTCTGATAGGAGATGCTGCCACAACAGTAAGAAACCAGCAGGGGGTATCTGCTGGTGTGGAGAGTCATTGGGGGCTCTGGAGGGTCCTGTCAAAGTGATTTTGTGGCAGGAGGCTGGGACTGAGAAGGGAATAGTGGTGGGATGCTCTGTTTACTGCGGTGGACCCTCTGGTGCTTCCTGAGGTACTCACAGGCCGTTTGATGGTAAAAGCATCGAGGAGCAGGGCGGTGCCCATAAGACGGTGGCTTGGAGAACTTCCTCCCAGGTGCTGTAGTGTTATCCCGAAGGAATAGAAGGTTGCACAGGAGTCCTTAACAGTCTGCAGTGACTCATCCATTTTCTCACTTAACAGATGGTTGCCCTCAAAGGGGAGATCTTTCACTGTCTGGACCTCCCTGGGAGACCCGGGGAATGCAGCCATGAGGCCCTCTCACAAAACCTGAAGTCACGATGGAATGGGAAGCCGTGCCTGTTGTGTCCAGTGAAGCGTGGGGAGGCAATGTGGTTATTAGCGTCCCTTCATCCCAGGGAGGTCTGAGCTCCTGTGGCAGCTTTTTAGTGAATTCAGTGAATTGTTGTAGGCAATAATGTCATAATGAGTAAGGCTCCATGTTTGTCAGAGGTCATGGATTCCGTGACTTTGTGACCTCCATGACTTCTGCAGTGGCTGGTCCGGGAGCCGCCTGAGCAGCTCAGGAAGCCCCTGGGCCAGTCTAACCAGCTGCTGCTGGGGCAGTCTTGTGCCCCCCCATCACCCAGCAGGAGTCGGGTTAGGGGGGGCTCAGGGCTGGGGATTGGGGTGTGGGGCAGTACTTACCTAGCGGGACTCCCCAGAAGAGTGACAGGAACTCCCCTTCCTCAGCTCCTAGCTCCACGGGCTGCCTCTGCCAGCAGGCACCGCCCTTGCAGCTCCCATTGGCTGTGGTTCCCAGCCAATGGGAGCTGAAGAACCGAGGCTTGGGGCGGAGCGGAGGCAGCACGTGGAGCTAGGAGCTGGAGATCACCGTTTCCCAGGAGCCGGGTAAGGAACCTGCCCCAGCCCCGCCAACTCCCCCCCCAAACCCATGCCCCGTCTGAACACCCACAGTGCTCCCCCCAGGTGAAGCCCCGCCAAGCACCCGGGCCACACCCTTCCGCAGCACCCCCCTAGGCTGCTACCACCCCTCCCCCCTGAGTATCCATGGCAACCCCAGGGCCGCCCCTCCAAGGCACCCCACTGCCAAGTTTTAGTCAGAGGCAAAAGTATTTAGGAAGGGGTTTGAGCAGATTATGGAGCAAAGACATGAGGTATCTGAAGAAAAAAAGCTCAGACTTGCAGATGGAAGCAGGACTGAGGAATTCTGAGGGGAGACTGGGTGAGGAAATTGGTCAGTGGAAGCATGTGACTAAAAGAACCAGGCAGAGGAAAAGACGGGCTAGTGAAGGAGAAATAGAGCTCAAGAACAGGTTTGCAGAGTTGGAAAATGAAGAAGGGGCTCAGCAGGTACTCACTGAAGGTGGAAGGGCAAGGAGGAAGAGAAGAGCGGCTAGTCCTATAGGAAAAGGGGAAGAGTCAATGGAGATTACGCCAAATATGAGCCCCAGGAGGATACAGGATGGGTTGAAGAGGATTACAAGGGAGAATAGGAATGGAAAGAACTTGCAACCAGAGGGAACAGGGGATAGACTGGAGAATAGCACCGTCACCAGGAAAAGGCAGGTCTATGTGATCGGGGACTCTTTACTGAGAAGAATAGACAGGCCTGTAACCAGAGCCGATCCAGAGAATAGAAGGGTGTGCTGTCTTCCAGGTGCTAAGATACGGGATGTAGATCTGAGGTTGAAAAGGATCCTAAAGGGAGTGGGAAAGAATCCCCTAATTATCCTTCATGTGGGAACAAATGATACAGCTAGATTCTCGCTGGAAAGTATTAAGGGAGACTATGGTAGGCTGGGGAAGACGCTTAAGGAAATCGAGGCTCAGGTAATCTTTAGTGAGATTCTGCCTGTTCCTAGAGAAGGGCAACAAAGGTGTGACAAGATTATGACTATCAACAGATGGCTTAGGCAGTGGTGCTATAAGGAGGGCTTTGGGATGTATGGCCACTGGGAGGCATTCATGGACAGAGGACAGTTCTCTCACGATGGACTTCATCTGATTAACCTTATTAATCAGGCTTACCTATCAGTTATAGGGATAATAGAAACATGGTGGTATAGTAGTCATGACTGGACTACAGGTATTGAAGGGTATGTGCTGTTTAGGAAAGACCGAAATAAAGGTAAAGGTGGTGGAGTAGCATTGTATATCAATGATGAGGTAGAATGTAAAGAAATAAGAAGCGATGAAATGGATAAGACAGAGTCCGTCTGGGCAAAAATTACATTGGGGAAGAAAACTATTAGAGCCTCCCCTGGGACAGTGCTTAGGGTGTGCTGTAGACCGCCAGGATCTAATCTGGATATGGATAGAGCCCTTCTTAATGTTTTTAATAAAGTAAATACTAATGGAAACTGTGTGATCATGGGAGACTAACTTCCCAGATATAGACTGGAGGATGAGTGCTAGTAATTGATGGACATTAATGCCTGATAATTCGCTATATGAAATTGCAGACTTACAGGTGGGAAACACTTTCTGCCTAACAGGTCTTCAGACAAGGACACCAAGAAGCTAGGAGTGGATCTAAGAGGGTGCAGCCTGCTACTTTCCGTGACAGCCTGGACCAGCAGGGAGTTCGAGTGGAGATGAGAAAACAAATATTCCAACCCCCTTCGATGCGACGAAGTACTTTGTCTCAGTCCTTTTTTGAGTCAGAGCCTTAGGTGGCTGGGATAAGCCAAATGTCAAAAGCGGGTTCTAATATGGCCTCACTCATTTGCAGCACCACCTCATTAGAGCCTGTAGTCTGGAGGATGTCCAGGAGTTTGGGTGTAAGAGCCTGCACTTGCTTTAGAGGAATTCTGGAAATCTTCACAATCCTGCTCGGACATCCTGAAATCATCTATCATCTGGTGGCAATAGTGAGAGTGCTGAAAGCGGAACAGGTGGGACCAGATGATGCAGCTGTTCCTCTTCCTCACAACACTCTTGGGGGGGTAGAGGGTGAGGCTCTTCCCTGAAAGGCAACCTCTGTCTAAACTCCCAGAATCCTTGTATCCAGGGCAACAGAAAGGAACTGGAGAGGCGGTTAGCCCGAGCCACCCCTTGTGCCCTTAGTTTGGAGCACGAGGACGAACAGGGTGCAGGCATGGACCAGCATACACTGCATGGAACACAAGTTCACCCACAATGAACATCAATGGGAATCATCACTAGCAGAGACAATATTGTATTCTCTTATTTCTATAGATAAGACATAGTCCAGATATACTAAGGGCCAGATATTCAAGAGTTCAGCTCCCAATAGTTCCAATAGTAGCCACTCCCATTTAAGCACCAAAATTAAGTTGCCAGATTTTCAGAAATGCTCAGCTCCCAGCAACTCTTTGTTCAGATTTAGGCCCTGCTCTTCTGAAAATTTGGCCATAGAAGCATGCTAATGATACAGTTCTGTTTCATAAGAAATTCTTAACGATGAAAAACAATATTCACTCAAATGAGTTAATGTCTCTACTGTGTAGGGCTTTGAACATGGACAGTGAAATAAAAAAAATAGCATTTCTGTATTATTATTACTTATCAAAATCAAAATGTAACCTCAAGATACTGCAACAAAATCACACCATGATTATTTTATCATAAATCAATACTTTATGCTTCTATAGCTCCTTCAACCCGAGAAGTTCAAAGTACCTCACAAACGTTAATGAATTAGGACTTCCAACTCCCTTCCACATTTTATAGATGGGGAAACTGAGGCACTGACTAAATGACTTGCCACGGTCATTCATGAAAACAATAAATGGAAAAGTCAAGGACAGAAACCAGATCTCCTGAGACCCAGTCCATCTTTTAGCCACAAGACCATCTTTCTCCCCTGTAGCTCTCTGCTTTTCCATTCAGTGATGAAGTTGCTCTCCAGTGCCCCACAATGGAATCTCACTGCTTCCAAGGGAACATCAAAATAATTTATCACACTTCCATCTTTACTCAGCTAGGAAATCAAAGGCATCAATTTCACATAGTAATTCCCCCTCACAATCATCTCCTTTGTCCATAAGATAATTAAATGGGAGAGTCCACCAGATCAGGAGAGATTTCCCAGAATCTGCATATTCTGGAATACTGACAAACATTTGACGATGCTATAGGAAAGGGGGGTGGGGGTGAAGCCACCCAATAAAAGCAGGTTAGACCTAGCTCCTGGGTTGAAGTGATTAACCAATAAATCCAAAAACAAGCTCGGAGTTTATGCAGCTCATTTTTTTAAACCAACTTGCACCTAAGGGAAGCTTTAATACGGCACCAGTAGCATGAATACAGCTGCATTGACTGCTCTGCCGTGGCTACAGGTTCAGATGAGGGAAGAAAGAATGATCAGAGTGCTATTAGCATAGCTAAGACCCACAGGCTGGAAAGACTACCCCGACAGTGCTGTCTGCCCCAATTATTTGAAAGGGTCTGATTAACCTTACCATAGAAAGAGCAGATATTAAAATATCTGCCTTATTATATTTAATCCAGGAGGTTAAAACCTCTCATTTACCTATTAAGATCAATTCCTTATTTGATGTTTTGAAATCAGACAGCTGGAATTCAGCATTTGATCTGTATTAAACTATGATCTGTGTTACTCAGTGACAGTACCACCACTCCTGTTCCTTTTCTGTGTGTCTTTTTATTCCCACATTCACCAGCATATTAATCAGGCTAAAAAAAATTGCAGATCCTGTAGTGCTAGGGTCTCCTTGCAATTTCTGCTGCTCTTTACAGACTCCAAGGTTTTCTCTTTTTGTAAGTGAAGTTTTTAATCCCTTTTCCACTATAAACCCTGCAAGTGCACTTGGGGACCTTATCCTGCTACTGGATCCCATGTGGAGCCCTGCTGACTGCAACAGTGCTCGGCGTAGACCTAATTTCAGAATCATGGCCATTGCCTGTTAAACCAGACTTCTAATAATGATTATTTCTAGCCGTGCTTTTCAAACTGTGGTCCATGGACCCCTGGAGGTCTGCAGACTATGTCTAAGATTTCCAAAGGGGTCTGCACCTCCATTCAAAAATGTTAAAGGGTCTGCAAAGGAAAAAAGGTTGAAAACCCCTGGCTTATAGGGTGCACATCCCAAAGACTTCTGAAGAAAACTGTCACTAGTCAGAGAAGTTACGAAGTCCAAATCAGCAGCTCTTACTCATGTGACTGGTTCAGCTGAAAAGCATGGCTTAATACTAGCCAATGGGACCACTCAAAAGAGTAAGGACTACAGGACTGGATCTGAGCCAAAGCCCACTGAATTCAATAGGGAAGCATCCATTGACTTTATAGAATCATAGACTTTAAGGTCAGAAGGGACCATTATGATAGTCTAGTCTGACCTCCTGCATAACACAGGCCACAGAATCTCACCCACCCACTCCTGTAACAAATCCCTAACCTATGTCTGAGCGACTGAAGTCCTCAAATCATGGTTTAAAGACTTCAAGGTGCAGAGAATCCTTCAGCAAGTGACCTGTGCCCCACCCTGCAGAGGAAGGCAAAACCCCCCACAGGGCCTCTGCCAATCTGCCCTGGAGGAAAATTCCTTCCCGACCCCAAATATGGTGATCAGCTAAACCCTGAGCATGTGGGCAAGACTCACCAGTCAGACTCACACCCAGGAAAGAATTCTCTGTAGTAACTCAGATCCCATCCCACCTAACATCCCATTGCAGGCCATCGGGCATATCTACCACTAACAGTTGAAGATCAATTAATTGCCAAAATTAGGCTCTCTCATCATATCATCCCTTCCATAAATTTATCAAGCTTAGTCTTGAAGCCAGATGTTTTTTGCCTGGGAAAAGACTGCTTCCCTGGGAAGGCTGTTCCAGAACTTTACTCCTCTGACTTCATTATGTTTTGGACAAAGCCCTATAACAGTGGCAAAGATATCCTCTCTTTTATAGCAATGTGGCACATTTAAACTTCTGATGGGCAAACTTCAAAAGGCTTTAACTCTAATTTGGATAAGCATTAAAAAAAACATACTAACAGAAGTTCCACCACTGAAGGTCGATCTCTCATCATCCTAGCAGTGAGCTGCATGTCCTACCTTCGCCTATACAAGTAATGTCAGCACAGCATTTCCTACCTTATTAATAATTAGATTTTTTATATTTAAGTCAGTTTTATGGTTTATAGTTTGCTTCCTAATGTTATTTACTCTATTCCATATTACAGTAGGGCTTCTGGTGTATTGGTTATGGGGCTCTTAAGTTTTGTTGTGTGTGGAATCATTTTATTTATTGGATTAAGTTTGGTCTTATTACATGGTTTGAGTCTTTCGACCACTGTCAAAAACACGTCTGGACTCTCCTCCTCATATCCCTGATCAAGTGACAACTATGAAATCCTCCTTCCCTAAACCCAGATGCACCTCAGGCCAAGTCAAAATCTGGGCAACAGCCACCCTCTGCATTCTTTGCCAAGTGTGAGGCACTCTTTCATAGTCTCAATGGATTTCTGACCTCAGTCCAGTCAAAACTGTATTATCCACTTCTTAGATTGACATTCCTTTCTACGGCAAAAATGACAACCAGGCACCCCAACCCACCTCTCAGATCCTCACCAAAGCAGATTTTCCCATCTCATGTCAAAACTGTAATATCCCAAATACCAGCTCAGCCACAGTGAAATTGTATAATCTCTTTTCTCACCCTCCTCAATATCAGTTAAAATCATGTAAACACCTCCCGGCATTTCCCTTTCCCCAGGTGAAAAACTTTCTGCTCTGTACCTTCCACTAGACCCCTTCCTAAAGGTGGCAAAATTTTAATGAAGAAACCTAGAAGTTGGTGTATTTTAACCTACAATTGACTACTTTTCTAAAGGTAATGGGGATTGCCTTTTTTTTCATTCATTGAAGGTAACATTCCATCAGCTGAAAGGCCAAAAGGGTTTCGAATTATAGCTTTGTAATACTTCCCGTTAAACACTGCTTATACAGAGAAAATTAAAAAAAAAACGCACTGGCTGAACAGTTTGTGGCTAAATGTGTCTATAGATAGAGGGAGAAACTTGCACATGCATCCTTTCCTTCTCGGCCCTGAAAAGGTCTCTGCTTGTAAGCCACCATCAGAACTATCCAGGCTAAAGTAAAAATGAAAAAAATTTACATTCACTGTCTGTACAATACACACAGTGAAAGAGCCTCAGAGATGCTCCTACTGTACAGAACAAAGCTCTGGAACCTGCTTTAAGCAATATATTTTCTTCACTTATATTATTCTTCTGGATGAACACAGTAATCTTCTTAACTAATTTTATCTTTTTCCATAAGTGGCTGATCATGACCCTTTGATTTTCTCTGGGAAAAAAAAGCAATGCCTTTAAAAGAAAATATTACCTTATGCAAAAAAAAACAAAACAAAACTCTCTCTTTGTGCTTACTCTGTATCTTGCTCTTCTGGTGTGGCTAATTATGTGCGAAGACCTGCAGGTGCAATGTGACAAAAATGGAAGAAAAGCTGAAAGAGTTATACATACAGGTCACTCTGTGCAGAGTTATATAGTAGATGACAAAACATAGCTTTTTTCTGACTGTAGTTAAAACGAGGCAGATCCCTAGTGGAGCTATGACAACTTACACCAGCAGAGGATGGGCCCCTAGTACTTTCCAACATCCAATTAAACTATCTTAACCTGATGAACTACCTTGCAAAATGCTCAAGTTATTTGGGAAGTACTTACAGTACTCAACTGGAGCCTTTGTCCTATCTGGTTTTGAGGCAAGGAGAGGCATTGCCCTTTGCTGTAAATTGTCTCAAAACACAGATTTACGTCAGTGTTGATTACCTACATTAAGATGCCACCAAACTCCATTGGTGTCAGAATCAACAGCAACATTACACAGCTGTCTAGTGACAGATTAAAGTGTCTTCCTTTAGTATCAAGTTTATAAACATAATTTGCTAGTATGGGCGTATACATTTATAGGAAACAAGGATCTTTGGCTATCCCTCGATGCGAGGATGATGTCTGCCTACGGGGTTCATTAGTGGGTTTTTAAGTGGCTGAGGAGCCCAATTCGTGCCCCGCAGATTTTCCCACAGAAGTGATGGGTGTAATCTTGGAGGAGACATAGTTGTTGGCTGGACTGTTGTGTCCTTTCTTTCCTCCTTTGTCACTTCTCTGTTTTATGAGCACATCTGTTCTCAAAGTGAGCTGTGGTGTTGCATCACTGTATTCTATTCAGCACTGTGTCCTCCCAGTTTGTTGGGTTGATGCCTCCCTTTTTAAGGTGTACTTTCAGTACGTCTTTGAAGCGCTTCCGTTACTTATGCGAGCCCTTCTTCCCTGACTTAACTGATAGACGAGTACTTGCGTCAGGAGGTGAGTGGCAGGCATATGTACACAGTGGCCAGTCCAGCGGAGTTGGTGTTTCATGACCTGCGCTTCTATACTGCTGATGTTGGCTGCAGAGAGAACGCTGATGTTAGTACGCTAATCTGCCCAGCTGATCCTGAGAATCCTCCTGAGGCAGTGCTATTGGAACCACTCCAGCCATTTGAGATGTCATCTATAGGTTACCCAGGGCTCACATCCATAGAGAAAGGTGGGGATGACAACGGCCTCATAAACCAAGATCTTGGTGCCTGTTTGCAGATCCCTATCATTGAAAACTTGTTTGAGTAGTCTTCCAAAGGATGTGCGGGTACAGCGGATCCCATATTCAATTTCTATGTCAGCGTTGGCTGTTGGGGAGAGGTGGCTGCCAAGGTATGGAAAATGGTCCACATTTTCCAGGGGTTCGCCGCTGATGGTGATTTGTAGAGTACGAAGAAGAGTAGTTTGTGCAGGTGAGGGCTGATGGAATACCTTGATTTTCCCGATGTTGAGAGGGGGAGAGGGGGAGAGAGAGACACTCAGACTGTGACAAGCATCTGCAAAAAGATTCAGGGAACTTTGCAGGTTGGCCTCTGTGTGTGCGAGAATGACGCAGTCATCTGAATTCTGAAGGTCAGTGATGGCAAATCTTAGATTTTGTTTGGAGATGTCTGAGATTGTGGAGTTGATCAGCCATACAATACTCAATCCCAATTCCATCAGGAAGGCAGTCACAGATGAGAATCAGGATCACAGCAAGGTAAACGGAGAAGAGCATTGGAGCAATGACAGAGCCCTGCTTGACACCAGTGCAAAGGATGAATGGTGACAAATCATCCCATCATGGAATAGTCTGATGATGGAAATGAATTTCTGTGGACAGCCAAACCTACACAGCATCTGCCATATGGCATCACTATTGATAGAGTCAAAGGCCTTAGTTAAATTGATGAATGCCATGAACAGCTCCTGGCGTTGTTCTCTGCACTTCTCCTGAATCTGTTGTGCCATGAACATCATGTCAGTTGTGCCTCAGGGTGGCCTGAAGTCACACTGTGATTTGGGGAGGAGTTCCTTGGCAAGGGGGAAAAAGCGGTTTAGTAGGATCCGGGCAAGGATCTTCCCTGCGATGGAGAAGAGGGCAATATCTCTGTAATTTCCGCACAATGATTTGTCCCATTTCTTGAATATTTTAACAATAGGGGCATTCTTAAAGTCATGTGGAATAAGGATAAGAAAACAAGGATAAGCAAATATAAGACAAGCTGAAGAAAAGTCTGGGAAAGAAACCAAGATGATGAACAATAAAGTAGCCACAAATGTCAATTTCTTTTAAAGGGACGCTGGGTAGGAGAGAATTGTGTTTTGGTTTTTAGAAGAGAATTTTTAGGAATATCCGTGTAGTCAAGGTATCTGAAACCGACTGTGCACCCTAAAAGAAACATCCTTCTACAAGAGCAAGGAAATTCTCCAAAGCCAAAAATTTTATTGAAGTAGCATTGAGACTGAGAACATATTAGCCCTTAAATAATATAGCTATAAAATCTAGTTAGGAAATTCTCATTTGAGATAAGCATGAATGTAAATCTCTGATTTATGCTCCCAATAAGACAATTCCTCAAGGTTAGAAACGTCTTCACTTCTGCTGACCTTTCCTGTCTATCTTTCCAGACGTGGCCAGACATTATACCCTTCGTAAGGTAATATCCTACATGTGCCCATTGAAGAACACCATCTTTGAAACAGTCATATTTTACTTGTAACTACCATAAAGTATTTTGCTTTGGTGTATTTGTGTAGATATGCATATTACAATTAAAATGAAATTTAAAAGAAAAAAAATACGTCATTCAATGTGCCAACTTGTGTCTAAGTACATAGCATATGGTGAAAAGTACACCATACAAGTTTGGACTCCCTAGGGTCAGGGAAGAGCACTGCAACTTTCCAAAATAATTCCTGCTCAGGATGAGTGTTGTGTTTTAACGGTACATCTAGGCTAGGAAAAGTTGTCTAGTTAACACGTAGCTAACCTTGACCCTTTTCCTAGCCTAGATGCTGGATAAACTCCTTTTAGCTCAAATTTGCCAATTTCCCTAGTGTCAACCTTGACCAACTAAATCGAGGTGTTTATCTTGCAATTGGACTGAAAAAAAGGTAGTTTAGCTACAGTATGCTAGTTAACCTCCACCACTTTTTCTAGTCTCCACATACCCTAAGTGTCTGCTGTTGGTCAGAGCTAGAAGAAAATTGGGGGGGGGGGGGGCAGGAGGAGGAGAGGAAGCCTCCCAAGAATATTCTTTAAAATTTTTAAATAAATTTACTTTGACTATAGTCACAATCCTTTTGTATTTCCTTCCTTAAAATATTCTAGCAGATGCCAGTAAAAACAGGAATACTCACTCAAACAACCATTTAAAAGTAGATATTAAAGAATATTAATGGAAAGTGAATTCTGAATCCATAATCATGAGTCTAAAGAAAGTATTCTCAATCAAGGAGCAAAACCAGACATTTGTCTTATATGCGCAATCAAAATATAAGAAACTGAGAATGGAATACTCACTAAGAACTGTTTATGAACATGCTATAGAGCAATTTCCCTGGTAATTTTTAACAAGTATGTTTGAGAAATTCCTGATCTGTCTGGACAGAGGCCAAAATCAATCAGTTACTTGCCCGGCTCTGCTGCAGGTATAGTGAGAAGGGGATAAGATTAATCAGACTAGGATATATGGTGATGAAATGCAGGTGGAATAAGATTTTTACTGACCTATTCTTGGAGTGATTACAAATTACTAATTCGAAGTCTTCATGCTGAATTGAGTTGTATGTCTGGTATTGAATATTCCTGTTACTACAGATTTGAGCATTTAGGGCACAATTTCATTAGTACTGCAATTTTACAGTTTAATTATTTAGTAATCAGGTGTCATATAACATAATATACTTAGTTTACTATATGAAACATGTCCATTCTCAATCCGTAATAACTATACAATTAGTCTTTCCCTCCAAATTACCCTCACCGCAATCATATAAAAAACACTCTTTGGTCCTACCCGATATCTTAATAGAAAAGCTTCTTCCTTTAGAACAACTCTCTCCAGATTCACCTTTCTTAAACTCAGAAAGGAACAGAAACATACAGTTTTGTTCATGTCACACAGATGTCATCTTGATAGAGATTCTTCAGAATTCACTTTCTTCCCATTTAAATTCCCTAGGATGAACATTTCCCCCTACACCCATTGTTATCTACAATACTGTTTGAGGAGGAAGATTTGATGGAATCTAGCTTGATTGTTCTTCTGACTAGTTAAATACCGGATGAGAGATTGGAACTAAAAGGCCATCTTAAATTCACATTGAAAATGGAAAATAAAGTTAAGCAGTGACATTTCAACCATGAAGCCTTCTTCAGGAATAATCTATAAAGGAAATAGTAAAGTCAGTTAAGATTTGCTTTACTTTTTCTCTCTATAAAATCTTTTCTGAAGAGACTTCATAGGTAAAATGCCACTGGTAAAATGCTCTCTTTTCTACGTTCAGCATGGATTTAAGATATCCCTTTTGTTCCATTTGCAGCTCTCGTGCTGACGTAGCAATACTGCTTTTTTATTCCCAGAAGACATTAGTCTAACAGCTTGCTTCTTGGCCAAGACTTTGACTAGATCCATAACTTTTTTTCTGATCAGTTAAAAAGAAAAGTTGGATATTTCAGGTTCTAAATGGGTTATTCCAGTCATAATCCATTTCCGCTAACCATCAAAAAGAGAAAAAGCAATCCAATAATCTGAAAACATTCAGAAGGAAACCTAAGGCTCTTTGGAGTAGAAAAAACTGATGGCTTGTAAGCAGGGACCCAAAGAACTCTGAATGACACAATGTCTTTCGAATTCTACAAATGGATAGAGTGACCCAAACACAAATGCCTGAGACTGAAAAAGGGAAGAAGTTGTGATTGGAAATTGCTTCTTGACTGTTAGTCCAGATCCATAAAAACTGAAGCTACCATATCATAATAAAAACCTATCATTAACCAGATATTCTGCTTGGTCGGTTACAAATGAATCCCAGAAAAAGGAAAAGATGCCAGGCACCTGAAACTCTGCAGCCCCAGGCTATTCTGGAGTCTGACTACAAAATGTTTCACACAGTGTACCACCTGCTTTCTGTCAGACATACAAAGTCAGCTGTCTGTCTGTCCTGCATATCATTTTCCCATCAGACACAAGGGGAGTTCAAGAAGATATTATACTTTTATTCTATAGTGTTGCAAGAGATGAAGGAGTAGACATTGTAAGGAAAGTCATTTAAAAATAGAAAATGTCACCTTTCAGTTTTAGATCATACCTTCCGGCAAACCACTTTTTCCCAAGTAATAGCTATTGAAAGTAACAGGAAACATTTTGTTTCTTAAACGGAAAGACTCCATCTTCCAATTTTCCAGTAATAGTTTCCTTTAAAGGAGTTGTCACAGCAAAAATACAAAATTCATACTCTCCAACAATTACAAACGCAATATAGCTTTGAAAATTGTAAACCAAGGCACCTTAAAATAGAGTAGAAACAAAAAATATTCACAATTTAATTGGCAAAACTGCATTGCTGGAGCTTTAGAATCAGCATTATACACACTTTAAAGCATTTCAACTCATAGATGTAATGGAAAACTTTAGTAATTGAAACTGGCAAACCACTTGCTTTTTAGAAAGGCAAAAAATTTCCACCTGATAAGAAGGGATGAGTTGAGATCTGTCATCAACTGGTACAGATGAGAACCAATTGTGTAATGCAATACAGTATTTTGAAAAGTGAAAATCTACATATAAAAGGATAGAAGAGCAAGACATTAAAGCAAGTCTAAACATAAAGTTCGTCACATCTGGTTATCAGTAAGCTCCTTCATGCATAATATGAAAAACAAGTGGATGTGGTTTGCTTTTTTGCTTATGGTGAAGTTCAAATGTTAGAAAAAATGTAAAGCTGTGAAAGCAATGTGATAATAAAAAAGATCTGTCTATTTTTCACTCAAGAACTGTGGTTTAACTGCTGCTTAAAAGAAAAAGCAAAACACATGGCTTCCTGGAATGATCATAAGGTGTGGCAAATAGCAGTTCCATATGACAAGTTTCAGAGTAACAGCCGTGTTAGTCTGTATTCGCAAAAAGAAAAGGTGTACTTGTGGCACCTTAGAGACTAACCAATTTATTTGAGCATAAGCTTTCGTGAGCTACAGCTCAATTCATCGGATGCATACTGTGGAAAATACAGAAGATGTTTTTATACACACACAGACCATGAAAAAATGAGTGTTTATCACTACGAAAGGTTCTCTCCCCCCACCCCACTCTCTTGCTGGTAATAGCTTATCTAAAGTGATCACTCTCCTTACAATGTGTATGATAATCAAGGTGGGCCATTTCCAGCACAAATCCAGGGTTTAACAAGAACGTCTGAGGAACAGTGGGGGGGGGGGGAATAGACAAGGGGAAATAGGTTACTTTTTATAATGAATCAACCATTTCCAGTCTCTATTCAAGCCTAAGTTAATTGTATCCAATTTGCAAATTAATTCCAATTCAGCAGTCTCTCATTGGAGTCTGTTTTCGAAGTTTTTTTGTTGAAGGATAGTCACTGAGATCAGAAATCGAGTGACTAGAGAGATTGAAGTGTTCTCCGACTGGTTTATGAATGTTATAATTCTTGACATCTGATTTGTGTCCATTCATTCTTTTACGTAGAGACTGTCCAGTTTGACCAATGTACATGGCAGAGGGGCATTGCTGGCACATGATGGCATATATCAGATTGGTAGATGTGCAGGTGAACGAGCCTCTGATAGTGTGGCTGATGTTATTAGGCCCTGTGATGGTGTCCCCTGAATAGATACATGGGCACAGTTGGCAACGGGCTTTGTTGCAAGGATAGGTTCCTGGACTGGTGGTTCTGTTGTGTAGTATGTGGTTGCTGTTGAGTATTCGCCTCAGGTTGGGGGGCTGTCTGTAGGCAAGGGCTGGTCTGTCTCCCAAGATTTGTGAGAGTGTTGGGTCATCCTTCAGGATAGGTTGTAGATCCTTGATAATGCGTTGGAGGGGTTTTAGTTGGGGGCTGAATGTGACAGCTGCATGTGCTCCAACCCCTCAGACAGAGAAAAACACCTACAAGATCTCTATCAAGCATTCTTACAACTACAATACCCACCTGCGGAAGTGAAGAAACAGATTGATAGAGCCAGAAGAGTTCCCAGAAGTCACCTACTACAGGACAGGCCTAACAAAGAAAATAACAGAACGCCACTAGCCGTCACCTTCAGCCCCCAACTAAAACCCCTCCAACGCATCTATTGTTGAAACCATAGCAGAGCATTCTTATCAATTCTAAAGAAACCTCTACCCTACTGTACCCCTGACAAATGTACTAAATTTATACCAGGGCTGAGTCCCAGTAGATCGAGCAGCATCCCCAATTGTAATGGGAAGCCAGATTAAAGAAAAAAAAAGTCATCTCCTTTAGTTTTGCCAGCTCAATTATAACATTGCTAGTGTCGACAGAAATTTCTTAGCTAATGGCATTACTTAGGATAGGTGAATGGAAAATTTCTTACCTGGTAATTTTCTCTTAACAAATGGGCTACTCCTCTTACCTACAGAATTCCAAAAGCTCCATTGGTGTTGCTGGAAACTTGAGGACTAAGCACGGTTCTCCATTTCAGGTTGACCAGAAATTCTGTCTTTGGCAGCATAACAAGTTAGTGATTCAGTTTCTCCCAATCATTTTGTTTTATATCTTTAATTTGTATTTGTTTTTCATGCAGTGGTGACTGCATTTCAACACTTAGTTCCTTCTCAGCTGAGGAATAATTGGAGCATTGAGGCTCTATGTCATTTTGAATTTTACATGCCAGGTACCCTTGATATATAATTATTTCCAGTTCTATTTTTTTGATTGACCTATAACTCCCATTTTGACAGACTTAATACAATTTTTCTTTAAAGGGTGAATTTTTTGAGGGATGTGAGTTAACTACAGAATTCTGACTGATTGCCACTTATCCAATACTGGGATTTCATTTTTCAATCTTTGTAACATGGTTTTCATTCTTTATAAAGCTAGTTATATAAACAAATTGTTGATTTTTCCCCTTCGTGGCTTTTCTGTCAAAAATCAGCTCTATCGTAAAGTGAAATTATTAAAATCAAACTCTGATTATGCTTTCAGAGTTAGTTTTGGGACATCCATAATCACATCCTGAAAGAAATGCAGACATGGACTTACTTAAAAACAACGGCCAACATTTTCAAACATAAAGCCTAATCCAAAATCCATTCAATGAAAATAATCCTATCATAATAATCAGTCGCTTGGTACAAGAAACTATAGCTGTATTTAAAGACTTGTAAAAGTTGCCTGATTTTCAGAAGTGTATAGTACTTATGAAAAGCAGAATATGCAATTAAACCTATTTAAATAGGAAAGTAAACACATACAAAGTTTTAGTGTCACAAAGGTCCGCTCTAAAAAAAAAAAAAGGATGCCAGGATTTTTCAGTCAGGGAAAACTCAGGAATTTAAGTAATCAAAGAAACAAGTTGCATGTAAAGCTCACCAAGGTGGGAACTGGAGGAAGAGAAGAGAGATGAGGGGAAAAAGACGAGTTGACAAGTTAGCATGAGTTGTGCCTTTGTTCTTGTGGTATAAATCACTACCATATGGCAGATATTTTCTTATGTTATCTTGTCTTGTTCAAAAACTATTTATGTACATATACACATAAGTGTATGTAGCGGATATCACTGCAGAACCAGAAATATATAATCCCAGGCCATGTTTACAGTACCAAAAATGGGGATAGGAGTGATATGGGGAATTATGTCAGGAAGCCTTTACTTCAATACCACATAAGCTTGTTAAAACCAAATATTAAATAAAATTTTAAGACCTGCACAATCACAATATAGTAGGGATTAAACAGCATAGCTTCTGCAAAAGAAAATTGAGTTTCACTATCTATCAGAATTCTTCGGACATTTCAACAAAATAAAAGATAAAAGGAGAACAGACTGCCAATTATATGGACTTTCAAAAAGCATTTGACAAGGTCCCTCACAATAGGCTATTAAGGAAACTAAGTAGTAGTGAGAGACAAACTACTGACATGAGTAGAAACTGTCTCAGAGACATAAAACAGTATGTGTATATTTTCATCATGGGTAAAAGTTAATAATGGGGTGTTCTGAGGTTGTGTGTTAGGACCGATGCATTTTGTTACTGATCTGGAAAAGGGAGAAGAGCAGTGAAGTGGCAAAATCTGCAAAGGACATAAAGTTAGATAAATCATGACCAAAGACTACCACGAGAAACTTCAGAGGGACCTAGCAAGCTACATGAATAAGTAACATGATGGCAGATGGAGTAATGCATATTGATAGGAGTAATTTGAATTTATACACTTTACCAGGTCCTAGATTAACTCAAAACTCAAGGGGGTGAAAAACGACACTGGCAATCACTGTTGGCAGCTCTATGAAAACTTGTGCTCTATTATTAGAGAATTGAAAAGGACTTCCATAAGTAAAGGGACTGAAAAGAATGGGACTGTTCAGTTTTGAGGAGACATGATAAAGGTATACAAAATAATGAATGGTATAAATACGATAAAGAGTGTGCTATTTACCCCCTTCCATAGTACAAGAAGTCGACAGTGAATGAAAATACCTTCTACAAAATGCACAGATGTCACAAGGTATCATTTAGGCCAAATGTTTAACAGGATTTAGAAAAGGTCAGAACATTTATAAGGATAATGGGAACATCCAGAGTTATATACTTCTAATTCTTACTAATGTATCAACAACATTTTAAACAACCATTTATTTGCAACGACAGGAAAAGTAGAGAAGGAGGGAGGCCTTGCCAAACCAGACCTTTTAAAAGAGACAGCAAAAACTTTGTGTACGTTTGTTTTCTGACGTTCATTTTTAGTACATTTTAACTTTCCTTGCTGTTTCTTTCTCTTAACAATTAAGCTTGAATTGTTTACTTATCGTACCAGGAGTCAGGATGTTGTGTGCAACAAATGGAGAGTGCTGAGCACTGAGCTATTGATCACAGTAAAAAAAAAATCACCACCTTTAATGACATGCCAACTCACGGAACCAAATTACTGCTCAATTTGATCATTTTCACCCACGTCCAGTATCTGAATTAAAAACAGCAGTGACAAATGTCAGACAAGGTCAGTTAGTAGAGGAAAAGACTCTGACATACCATTAAGAACAGAAATGCTACAGAGTAGCTACTGTCATACTTGATTGTTTTTGTTAAAACCAATTAGCCATTGATTTTCTGGCATACAAGAGTATTGTACAAATCTTAAATTTTATTTTCAGTTACTACCCTCTTTAACAGATTACTTTGTATTTACACTGCTAAAGATTTGTATAACAAGTTTATCCCAAATTAAATAATATTTAAAACAATCATGATTGCATAACTTTTCTACTTTAAATTATTAACCCAATTAGTGCTTTATTCACATTTTAAAAACTTGTACAATTTATTACAAATATAAAACAGTGCAGTTTTCCATACATTATCTCAACTCTGAGACAAACACTTAAAAGACATGGAAAAAGATTTAATTTCTATAAACATAACATTTGCATCACTCACATCCTTTTATTTTCAACGTCCTTCCCTACCCCCGATTTAAAAAGATCAAACATACAACATACTGTAGGTTTATTTTTATTCAAAAAGTTACTGTCTCAAGACATAAATACAAATCAGAAAACAGTACAATTAGGACAATAGAATGTGGAGGACAACAGGTTAAGGTAAATATATAAAACATTTTAGCTGGTTGAAAACATAAAGCTGTAAGAACTGCTTTCACAAAGAAACACTCGTTCAAGAGTAAGAAAAAATCAATTTAAGTTTAAAATCATATATACAGTCCTCTCAGCAGTTCTATTAAATGCAGTGGTGTGAAAAACAATATAGGCAGTACTTTTAGAAATGAGAATATTTATTTATGTAAAATGAGTTAGGCAGATCTGGTTTTGAGTATACTGTTATCCCATGACTTAGTAAAATAATTACATTTTATCATGATCCTTTAGATAATCTATGGTTTTTGGCTACCACAGCCCAATGTTTAATTTCTGAATCTAAAAACAGGAAGCCTTTTCATATTCACCCATTTGGGGAAATTCTTGTATTGCAAGCGTATTAAGGCATGGAATGATTAAAATAATATACCTCAAGAACTGAGAGACAACTGACAAAAAATATACATATGTAATATAAGTTAATATTTCCTTTAAAATGATGTCTAGCTGCCTAAGCCTTGCAAAATAAGTTGATGTCAAAATGGCACAGATCCACTTTCTGTTTTAAACTGATTTAATTTATTTGTGAAAGGACAAAAAATGAAGTTTAAAGCTTAGCTTTCAAAGAATATTATGGGGTGGTTTATGAATTTCTATTATCCAATCTAATTTACATACAGAGGAAATGTACTGTAACCTGTTAGAAGTATCTTTAACCTGAAGACTGCTTGCAAAGACAGATAGATAAAACAATATAAAATACAAATTTAAAAATCATTTTTAAAGCATGAATTCTCATGCTTTTCTATTTTTAAACATTGTTAAACTTTCAATATATTTCTGAAACCTCATAATTTTAAGTTGGAATTTAAAAGTAAGAAAAAACTAAACAAACTGCGCAATTATAAAATCAGCACCAATTTATATATATATATAATTTTATTTAAAATTTAGATCCCTATTCCCACACTCTAATAAGCTGTATAATTTTTGTTTAGAATTTTTCTGCAAACATACTACAATAAGCTTCTTTTATTTGGAGACAAAATACAGTGGCACTACTGGAAGGAATTTCACAACATTACATTTTTCTTAAAGGACAAGCAAACTTTCAGGGTTGATAATGGGGCAAACATGACTGTGTTATGTTACTTTCTGGCAGTTCTGAGAAGGACAGAATGAAACTTTTGGATTTGAAAAATATTTTAGATGAAAAAATTGATAACATTCTGCATTTAAGTTTACTTTTCTCCATGATTATCTTAATTAAAAAGCTTCTCTTGATGCAGTTTAAGCATTTAATTTAAAATGCCAAAATTCTGCTGGTTTTACAATTCTAGAAAATCAATCCACCTGCCATTTCAGTTCATGTACGTAAACAAACCCAGCAGAGCTCATGATTTAGTACACCCAATAAATGTATAAAAAGAGGAGCTCAAAGCTGTACCAAGCACCTCTGAGAATGTTAGATTAAAACAAATGTGGAATACTTTTTATGATTCGGAAATAAACTAACACATAAAATATTGGTTTTTCAACAAAAACTGTAGCTTATCCTCAAACGGTTTACTTGTCCTTTACATTTCATTTTTCAGGCAAACAAAACTGCCCCTTCAATGCACTTGATCTTGAAAGCATGTCATTCTCCTTAGAGAAAAATCTGTTCAGAATTTCACTGTATCTACCACAATTTTGTATTTAAAAACTTCCTCTTCCATTTAGAAAATGACTTCATCACGGATTTATTTGCTGATCTGGTATTAAAACATTGACACCCCAAGAACCTAAAACAAAGAGAAAAATTGTACATATTAAAAGTGGCCTGCTAGTCAATTTATATTTTTCTACAAATTCTAACATAAATGTAAAGAGTAAGACACAGAATGTACTACTTAGATTACATCACACCAAGACACGTACAAATGCCTCCAATATATTTTAAATTTTCTATCCTCTCCTCAATCCAAAATTAGCAAAAACTAAGAGGAAATTACCAAGTCTGTAGTATGGAAACAAAGACATCTCATATGTATTTATTATAGGGTCCTCAAAAAAATTTAAATAGATGTCTATCATAAAAAACAGCACAGCTCTTCATCATATTTCTATGAATTTAGATAAGTTACCATTAGCTAGTTTTTCCACGAGTTAACTATCTGGAATTCTTTGAAGATGACAATTTCTCAGGCCCAAAATGGAAGTCGAGTACCTTGTTCTGCAGTCTTCAGAACTGTTAAAAAGCAGTTAGTCTTGGATGGAGTGGCCTATATGAATGTATGATCTGGTGCAGAGACTGTGTCTATAAAGAAGACATCTTGCCTCTCAGTTGCTGTCCAGGATACAGACATTAAACAGTGGGTACTGATGAAGGCAACATATTCAGAAAAATACAACTAGTAAGTAATCCAATAAAACCAAAGCCTCACTTAAGAGAGACCACATGATTAAGTGAAAGAAAGCTCGATCTGGATGAAGGATCTGCTCGGACTTATCTGACACCAAGGAGAGCAAGCTGCTTCCTGAACTATCAAAAGCAGGTTCCAGGACTGACAACCCCAAACCAAAAATATCCAGACGCGTTCGTTTTCCTCCTTTGCTCTGTATAGGATTTTGAGGATCAAAACATAGTGCAGTGCAGCTATATAAAACAAACTTCATTCCGTGTTGTAGCAAGAATTTATCTAATACTGATGTGCACCTGCTCCTCTCTCTGGCATCAAACCAACTCTTAATGTTGACCATGGCACTAATAATTAACATGCAACTGAAGTAAACTATGAAAGGCATACAAAAATACATTGTGATAAGAAACCAGAAGTCCTAGGTGCCAATGACAGTGTGTGTGCCATAAAACAAGTGAGATTGCAAGGAACTACCATGACTTCTTTATAAACTGAATTTTGGATCCAGATGGTGCATGTGTCAAGGCACACAGAACCATCATAACCTAACTGCTTTTTAATGTGTCCAGAGTCTATGCCAAAGGGCACAAACTCCAAGAGTGAGGGATCTGTACAAGCAATTCCATGAAGAAACCTATACAAACCCTACCCAGGAGGAATGTGTGTTTATAAAATTAGACAGCATAACTGGCTTAGTTTTTTTTAAATACTGAGTGATACAATTCCTGAATTATGTTTTTATATGGATTAATCATTGAAATATTTGAAATAAGTAGTTCAAGACAGATTTTTCATCTTTAAATTTAAGCAGATAAATGAATGTGCAAGACAAAATGAATTAGACTTGGAATATGCTCTGGATGCATGCACTTGCAGTACTGTAATTTATCATCTGCTGCCATCATGTGGTAATGCTGATAAACTGCTAGTAGAGATGCATCTTTAAATTTAAGCTCTATTTAAGGTGAAAATCCCAGGCAAAAGTATATGCTCTGTGTGAGTGTTTTAGTAGGAATGGGGTAAAAGGATGGGGCAGGTGGCAGCGAAGAAACAGAAGTGAGCCTATGGTAAAGATGTAAGCTATGATTTAAGGTTTGAGGTCAGAACCATCAGACTGGAAATGTATAATGGCCCTGGATTAAGAGGAACAAACCCTGTGTCAGATGAAATTGGTGACTGGTCTGAACACCATTAACATTTTAGTAAGATGAAAAAGATGTTTACAACAGTTCCACTACCTACAATTAATGGAAACGCATTATATTTTACATTTGAAATAAAGCTTAGTAGGTGGTTGGTGTTCCCCACAGGTGTTATCTGAGGAGAGCACAAAAATCCTATTAAAAAAGCCTACCTAGTACAAATCCTTGTATGACTTCCTGCTATCAGAAGATGCCTGCTAATATGGTATGTATGTGAGTCAGATAAATGGATGGCTTTGGGGCAGGGGGCTTGGGAAGGTGGGGGTTTAAAACTTAATGGAACTTATATAAAACTTAAAAAAAAATAATGGAATTTATATTATGTGTCCTTCCAGGAAATAAACCCCACCCCTTTATAATTTTGACTATATGTATGTCAAATGATTTTTTCCTAATTTTGTTTTTCTTCCTCATGCCCTCACAAAGGTTTCTTGGACCCACAGAACATCTCCTGTTTCCCCCCTTTCCTACCAGAGCCTGGCTGTTTGGGTGCTGCAGCTTGTTATTCTCAATGTCATTTTGTAATACTAAGAGAATGCTGAAAATGGCTAAAAATGACAGCTGGTTCTGAGAGAGAAGGGAAAAGGATGTTTACAGCTGTTTGCTTTCAGAATTTTTCTCCCCATTTCTGCTGCCTTCCATCCAGACAGCAGCAGGACTTCAAAGGAAAAACTGCCATTTCCCCTTCCCAGCCACTGCGCTCAGCAGCATTAGAAAAGTAACCAGGCTACTTTTAACTGGACGTTCCTGATGAAAAAAGCTGGATTAAAGGTTCCTGGTTCAGCCTGTTGACCTATGATGACAAGTTTGTATGGAGGCCGGAGACAGCAGAGAAAGTGGGTGAGGGAAGGGAAAAATAGTTGTTCAAGTGGGAATCAAAGGCTTTAGTGGCCTGTGCAGCTAACGCTTTCAGTAAGAAAAAGCCTCTGTCCACTACAGATAATAGGGGAAACGTATTTAAACATGTTTCAGAGTAGCAGCCATGTTAGTCTATATCCGCAAAGAGAAAAGGAGGACTTGTGGCACCTTAAAGGTTCTAAGAGGTTCTTAGAACCTCTAAGGTGCCACAAGTCCTCCTTTTCTCTTTGCATATTTAAACATTTCTCCCATATTTAAATTCTGTAACCTATGTAGCACAAACGATGTAAGGGATACATATTTTGATTGGTGAGGAGACCCCTAGCCAACCACTGCTGAGAACTGGCTGTGAAATTACCTGAATGACTCATTCAGCCAGAACAGGGATCTTTGCCTTAGAGTCCAGTCACATAGTAGATAATATATACTTTCCACATTAGTAAGTGGCCTCTTTTCATTTTGGTTTTGACCTAACCATAGGGAATTACACTCGGAACATGGAAAATCAGAAACTTGGAAATACCTTAGTATCAACAGTGTGTGGTATTTGTTATCCTTACTTAGAAATTCAAAAATATTGTTTACATTAATTACTTTTCCTGTGATGAAAAAAGCCACTACCAATATCATAGGAAATATCTTATATTACATAGTTTCATCAGCTATATACCGATTGTCAAAATAATCACAAAGTAGTCCTTAGTATTTGATTAAGTTGCCACAATCTTGGGTATTCCTTTCCAACTACACATCCAGTTTTATTATATATTTAATCTTACAATTAGAATTCTTTTTAGTTCCCCCCTCTTTTGACTAAACCTACTGATTCGTCCATGATTGAAGCAGGGTCAAAGAAATCTGGTTTTAGCTCCGTTCTCTCTCTCCTGTTCTTTGATGGTGGCTAAAAAAAAAGCAAGCAAACAAACTGTCACCAAAAATGTTAATAGTAAGTTATATTAAAGGTACAGGGAAAAAAAAGAACCACTTATTTTGAGCACAGATGATATTCATACTTTAAAAGCGTAAAAATGTATTCTTAGATAAAAACTAATTTTTATTCCTGCATAACTTTTTTACTTTTTGTATGACTGTTTGAACAAGTAGTATATTAAGTGCCAAGTATTATTTTAAAACATATGCAAACTCAACAAAATAAACTTCAAGAAATAAAAGGTTACTTTAACTGGAATTCTTGGAGATGCATGGTCCCTATGGGTCATCACAGTGGGGTGCGCATGCACTCTGTGTGCCCAGGATTGGAAAGTCTTCAACAGCAACATCTGTTGGTTCGCATCTGCACTTCCTCATGTTCACAACCCAGGACATAAAGGGTGGCACGGACCAACCACTTCATTAGTTCTGGCCTATCATGAATCACAAGATGACCCTAGCAGAGGAGAAGTAGGGTGGGTTGTGACTAACCACAAGGACCACACATCTCAGACAACTCCAGCTACTGTTAAGTAACTTTCTCTTCTTCTTCACCTGCTGGTCCCTATGGATATTCACTGCAGGTGACCCCCAAGCAGCGCTCGTTGAGGAGGAAGGTATGAGGAAGTATACTGTACAAAAGGAGGTGTCTCCAGCCGAAACTTGAACAATAGTATACCTGGTGAAGGTGTGTATGAAACCACACGTAGCTGCTCTATATATTTCCAAGGAGAATATTCCCTGTAAGAAGGCTACCAATGCTGATTGCGCTCTCATAAAAAGGGCCCCAACAGTTTGAGGAGATGGGATTTTCATAAGATCATAGCAACGGGCATGCTATGGAAATCCATAGGAAATCCATGGAACCTTTGGGAGCCCCTTTACTCTTTCAGCAACAGTAGTGAACAACCTTGTAGACTTCTGAAAGGGTGCCAGTTCTGTGCAAGTAGAAGACTAGAGCCCTGCACACATCTGGGGAAGGGAGTCTTGTCTTCTCCAAACTGTTGTGAGATGTAGGGTAGAATACCAGAAGGTGAAAATTCTGGTTAAGGGGAAACTCAGAATGCACTTTAGATATGAACTTTGTAGTTGCAAAGAAACCCTGCCCTTGTGAAAAACCGTGTAAGGTGGTTCTGCCAAAAGGGCCCCAAGCTCCCCAACCCTTATACCAGAAATAACTGCCATCAAGAAGGAGTACAGGAGGAAACAGGAGGCTATGGGTTCCACAAGTGGTCTCAGAAGAGCAGAAAGGACCAGGTTCAGATCCCAGGTAGGATCCAGTTTTAAAACTGTAGGGAATGTCCCTACGATGCCCTTCAGACCCTTTGCAGTAGTGGGATGGGTAAAGACCAAGCAGTCCTCTAGGGGAGGGAAAACACTGATAGCTGCCAAATGTACCTATATGGAGTCAAGAGACAAGACTTCTGCAGTGAAAAAAGATATTCCAGTCTGAGGAGGATTCCCGATGCCTCCAGAAGTAAGTGGTGCCGCTGGCGTCAAAGGGAGAATTGGTGCCATTTAGCGGAACAGTGTTTCCCCACAAAGGGTCTCCTCAAGCATGCCCTCTGTTTTCACTGTCCATCCAAAAACATACCAGATGCAGGGAAGCTGAGTTGGGGTGATTCATCCTGGTCCTGTTCTGGGACAGCAGGTTCAGGAATGGTTGTAGGTGGATGCACATATGGGGAAGAGAGCTGTAGGATGGTGGTGAAGCAGAAATGCTTTGGCTACCAAAAAATTATCACAATCACTGTTGCCCAGTTGAGCTCAATGTTCCTGAGTATAAGAGGCAATAGGGGAATGGGAGTGAAGGCATACATCAGTGGATCTGACCATTCCACTAGGAAGATGGCCCATCTGGAGTTGAGGTCTTGGGTAGTGTGGGAGCAGTATGCTGGGTGCTCCTTGTTCTGTTAGTTGCAAAAAAGATCCCAAGATGAGAACCCCCCCACCCACCCCTTTCTCCTGCCCTACTACTGAAAGATGTGCTGCACTATAAATTGGTAGAGTTCCCATTCATGATCTGTGTGGAAATGCCTGCTGAGGCTGTCTGACAGGAAATTCATTACCCCTGGAACATGTGCTGCCAGGAGTGTGATCTGATGCCTGATGCACCAATTCCAGGGCTAGACTGCTTCTCTGCAGAGTTGGGTAGGTCTCGCTCCTCCCTGCTTCTTCATATAGTAGATGGGGATGCTATTGTCTGTTCTTGACCTGCATGCATGAGATCCAAAAACCGGCTAGAAATGTCTTGCATGCTTTGTGAACCGCCCAAAGCGCGAATAGGTTGATTAGTAGTCTGGATTGGTATGGGTACCAGGAAACTTGGGCTATCTCATTGTCGAGATTCACTCCCTATCCCAGTAGGGAAGCATCCATGATGAGTGTCTTTGTAGATCATGTGGGAACAAAAGCCACACACACACACACACTCACTCACTGTTTTCCCATCAAGCGAGCAATGTCAACATGCCCTGTGGAAAATAAACTTTCTTGTCCAAAGGATCACTGTTCTGGGCATAGACAGTCTGTAGCCAGATTTGAAGGTATCATAAGTACAGCCATTTGCATGGGGTGACACAGGCGCACGCTGCCTTGTGGCCTAACAGGACTAAGCAGGATCAGACTGTAATCTGAGGGCCAAGATGAGGCAGCCAATGAGATTCCTCCTGGCACGGAATCAGTCCTGAAATAAATAGGAGCTGCCCAATGAACTGTATGGTTTATGTGGATATTAAATTTATTTGAAAATAAAAAAAACAGGAGTACTTGTGGCACATTACAGACTAAGAAATTTATCTGAGCATAAGCTTTCGTGGGCTACAGCCCACTTCATTGGATGCATGCAGTGGAAAATACAGTAGGAAGATTTTATATACACAGAGAACATGAAACAATGGGTGTTACCATACACACCATAATGAGAGTGATCAGTTAAGGCAAGCTATTACCAGCAGGAGAGAGAACAAAAAACAAAAAAAACCTTTTGTAGTGATAATCAAGATGGGCCATTTCCAGCAGTTGAAGAGGAACCGTAGGGGGGAAAAATAAACAAGGGGAAATAGTTTTACTTTGTGTAATGACCCATCCACTCCCAGTCTATATTCAAGCCTTAATTTAATGGTGTCCAGTTTGCAAATTAATTCCAATTCAGCAGTCTCTCGCTGGAGTCTGTTTTTGAAGTTTTTTTGTTGTGATAGTGCGACTTTTAGGTCTGTAATCGAGTGACCAGAGAGATTCAAGTTTTCTCTGACTGGTTTTTGAATGTTATAATTCTTGACATCTGATTTGTGTCCATTATTATTTTACATAGAGACTGTCCGGTTTGGCCAACGTACATGGCAGAGGGACATGTAATGCACAGTCTCTACGTAAAAGAATAAATGGACACAAATCTGATGTCAAGAATTATAGTATCTGATGAAGTGGGCTGTAGCCCACGAAAGCTTATGCTCAAATAAATTGGTTAGTCTCTAAGGTGCCACAAGTACTCCTGTTCTTCCTGCGGATACAGATTAACATGGCTGCTACTCTGAAACCTGTCATTAAATTTACTTGGTGTCTCAAGGAACGATTTCAAGTGCAGCAGTGGTTGCTGCGTACTTCCTAGCATGGCTCACTATGAACAGCCAATCATTCAGAAAGGAAAATATTGGTCTGCCTTGCCTGCGAAGGTAAGTGGCCACCACTGCAAGCATTTTGTAAAGACCCTTGGGGCTACTAAGAGGCTAACAGGGAGCACTGTGTATTGAAAATGTTGTTAAATGTGACTAAAGAGATTGTTACCCTCAAAGGGAAGGTCCTCAATGGTAGTTTGGACTGCTCTGGGAACCCTGAAGCCATAAACCCCTCTCATGACTACCGAAATAGCAAAGGAATGTGATGCTGTGTCCAGTGTATCAAGGGATTCCATCATCCAGGATGGCCTGGAAGTGAGGCCTATATTCCAGAGGCAGTTTGTTCACAAAGTCAAATAGCTTGTTTAATTCAAGTTGTCATATCTGGACATCAACATATGGTAATTTGCTATCTGGAATGCTAAACTGTTCAATGAGAAAAATCTTACTCTGAAAAGGTCGAGCTGCTTTGCATCTTTGTCCAGGGGAGTGGACTTGGGCTAGTGTAGCTGGCTTTGGTCTGTGACAGCCTGGACCACCAAGGAGTTTGGATTCAGCTGAGAACAAGTATTCTGCTGCCTTGGGGGAAACAAACTATTGTTTCTCAGTCCTCTTTGGGGTTGGGTCACATGTGGCAGGGGTGTTCCAAACCACTCTGGAGAGAGTCACAGCCTGGAGTATGTCTAGGAACTCCTGGGTCAGATCTTCGACCTCCTCTAGCAGAACCTGACAAGTGTCTGATTCTCCTGAGACGGTCCTGGTACTGCTTAAAGTTGTCCATTAGTGATAGAGATGCTGGCGATACTGCCTCATCTGGAGAGGACAAAGAAAGCACTGCTGGTGGATCTGATGTTAGTAGCTATTCCTCCTTCATAGACTGTTCCAGTGGAGCCTCTAGTTCAGGTGGATGGTGCAGGTGGAAGAGTCAAGGAAGACCTCTTTTTAGAGGATTTAAGAAATATGTCCCTCTTCTTGCAGGGATTTTGCCCTTATCTTCCTCATGCTTCTGCTGCATGGAGTCCTTATGCTTGCTGAAGGACTCCAATCCATTCAGAGCAGGTGCAGAGGGTATGGAGGGCTGCCCAGAGGCTCCAGATGGGTTGATGTGGGGAGGAAGGGCTCAGGCAGGGCCTCATGGAGATCTCTATAAGGTACCCCAGGAGCCTGAACTCATGAGATTGTCTGGTACACGGAAGAAAAACACAGAAGATGCCACATTTCGAAGGAATGTTTGCTTCTCTGAGACAATACTGATGTTCTTGTGCAGATTACTCATTACATTCCACTCAAGGCTTGAAGCCTGGAACTTTGGACATAATAGGTGCCTGAAACAGTGAAGGAACTGCGGGGGGTTGGAGGGGTGAAAGGGACCCACATTATCTCCAACTCAATATCCAAAAGTTTAACCACTATTTATATTTACAAGTATGATGAAGGAGAACACTAAAGAGGAGAAACAGACCCTGGAAATTCTGTCCCACACTGTAAGTGGTGGAAAAGGAACTGGAGAGGCAATCAGTCTATTCCACCCTTAAGGCCCTCAGTTGAGAGCATGAGAAGGTGTAGGGGCAGACCAACAGACACGGTCATTGAAGAGTTTCTGGTCCTGGCCACTAGGAATGTCTGTGCACTCCATACTGAATACCCACAGGAACCGCAACGTGAAGAGGAACTTTGAATAATAAAAAAGGAACTGTGCTGCTAATATCTTTACATTAAAAAAAACAAACAAACCAACTGCCAAAACTGTTAAAACGACCTTCAGGTTTTTTTTAAAAAACATGATCACTAATTGCTCTGTGATGCAAAGAAAATAAGTTTATTTAAGAAGAATCACTGGCTTTAACTAATGTTGAAATAGCAGGCTTAAATTAAAATAAAAAATCAAAATTTTCTTACCAAGTCTATGTCCATGGTGTCAAAATCCATGCCTTCATTTAGGTCTTCGATTCGCCCTTCTGATGACATCATCACATCTTCAACAATCGGCTCCTCATCATCTTCCATTAGGCTTGTACCACGCCGACTGAAGAAAAAGATTTATTTAGTACTAAAACTGAGCTACTAAAAATAAAAAATAAGAACATATTAGAAAATCCTGGAGTCTACTACAGAACTGAATATGAATTACAATTGTAATGAAGAGTGATGGAACTAAAGAAAGGAAGTGAGAGTTTGGTTATCTGTCACTGAATCTGAACAACATAAAACAGGCCCAGCCCATGTAAAAAGCTCTCTTTTGTATTTCATATGAAGAGAGGAGACTGGGAACAACAACAAGATTTGCTGTACACAATCATGTTCCTCAGCACTATTGGTGTGTGGACATAACAAATCTCAGAAAATATCAGACTCATGGTCAATTTATGACCCAAAAGAATGATAGTTGTTACTCTTTTCACAGTCTGAGGTGCTTTAATTGACCGGATTGTTTCATTTGGATCTGAGATCTTAATGAATTCCAACTTTTGTTTACTTTAGCGCATAAAGGAACAGAACCACCTTCTCCAAGGGCAAGTCTGCTTGAGATAGTCTGAGGATTTTCTCCCTCAGGAAGGATCAGAGACTAGATACTCAGTTCTTTTGAGCTCTCAAGCTGAAAGTGGTTGAAAAAGAGCCACTCTGTGAAGAATCTGTATGCAGGCCCACCTTGGACATCTTTCCATTACACAAAGGGCACCATTTACAGCCAGTTACCTTATCAACCATCCTTTTGGTACTAAATGGCAATGCTAACAGCAATACCCATCATACTGAGAGACTGAAATAAAGTTTAATTAAAAAAAAAGAAAATCATGGAAAAGCACATCTAGAAACACTAAGATCACAAGAGTGAAGAACAGCTTACAGAAAGTAGCTGGAGGAAGAGAAGGGTACTCACCCTGTGCAATAACTGAGGTTCTTCGAGATACTGCTGTAGATGCAGCAGCGCCCCCTGGGATTGGAGATCTTCATCAGCAGTGCCCATTGGACTGCACATGTGCATCTCCCCGTCTTTCCCCATGAGTGGCATGTATATATAGCGCCGGGTAGTCCAACCCCGCACCAGTTCTTTCTCTACCAGAGAGCTTATCTTTCAGCTCTGAAGAAGAGGGGAGGAGGGCGAGTAGTGGAGCACCCAGATGGACACATATCTCAAAGAACCTCAGTTACTGCACAGGGTGAGTAACCTTCATTTCATAGAATCATAGAATATCAGGTTTGGAAGGGACCTCAGGAGGCCACCTAGTCCAACCCCCTGCTCAAAGCAGGACCAATCCCCAATTAAATCATCCCAGCCAGGGCTTTGTCAAGCCTGACCTTAAAAACTTCTAAGGAAGGAATTCTACCACCTCCCTAGGTAACGCATTCCAGTGTTTCACCACCCTCCTAGTGAAAAAGTTTTTCCTAATATCCAACCTAAACCTCCCCCACCGCAACTTGAGACCATTACTCCTTGTCCTGTCCTCTTCTACCACTGAGAATAGTCTAGAACCATCCTCTCTGGAACCACCTCTCAGGTAGTTGAAAGCAGCTATCAAATCCCCCCTCATTCTTCTCTTCTGCAGACTAAACAATCCCAGTTCCCTCAGCCTCTCCTCATAAGTCATGTGTTCCAGACCCCTAATCATTTTTGTTGCCCTTCGCTGGACTCTCTCCAATTTTTCCACATCCTTCTTGTAGTGTGGGGCCCAAAACTGGACAAAGTACTCCAGATGAGGCCTCACCAATGTCGAATAGAGGGGAACGATCACGTCGCTCGATCTGCTCGCTATGCCCCTATTTATACATCCCAAAATGCCATTGGCCTTCTTGGCAACAAGGGCACACTGCTGACTCATATCCAGCTTCTCGTCCACTGTCACCCCTAGGTCCTTTTCCACAGAACTGCTGCCTAGCCATTCGGTCCCTAGTCTGTAGCTGTGCATTGGGTTCTTCCGTCCTAAGTGCAGGACCCTGCACTTATCCTTATTGAACCTCATCAGATTTCTTTTGGCCCAATCCTCCAATTTGTCTAGGTCCCTCTGTATCATATCCCTGCCCTCCAGCGTATCTACCACTCCTCCCAGTTTAGTATCATCCGCAAATTTGCTGAGAGTGCAATCCACACCATCCTCCAGATCATTTATGAAGATATTGAACAAAACCGGCCCCAGGACCAACCCCTGGGGTACTCCACTTGACACCGGCTGCCAACTAGACATGGAACCATTGATCACTACCCGTTGAGCCCGACAATCTACCCAATCTACCCAACTTTCATCTTCAAGTGATGTTCCTGTGGGTGCTCCATTGTAAGTGACTATAAAGGAGTACCCCTAGTTGGAAGGCTGGAGCTTCAGAGCAGCATTTACTGTAGATGATAGGACAGTGTGTCTGAGTAGCGCATCTGATACTGCGTCATGAGTAATTGCATAGTGATGGCTAGAAGCGTCCATGGATGCCCACGTGGCCACTTTGCAAATGTCAGCAATTGGGACATTGTTGAGAACGGCAATCGAGGTGGGAAGAGAGCAGGTGAAATGTGCTCTAGTTTCAGGAAGCAGCTGTCAATTGTATAGTTGGTAGGACAGGTGTATATACTGTGAGATCCACTTGGAAAGGCGTTGCTTAGAAACAGTTGCACCTTCGATCTTTTGGTCGTTGATAAGAATAAGTGTGGTGACCATCGGAAAGGCTTAGTTCTGTCCAAATAAAGGGCTTGTCTGATCTCCAGGGTATGTAATGCCACTTCCTCCTGTTTGCTGTGTAGTTTTAGAAAGAAGCAGAAAAGGTGCATAGGTTGGTTTAGGTAGAAAAAGGATTGTATGTTGGGTAAAAATTTGGGATGTTGTCATAACGTAACTTTGTCTTTATGAAAAATCATGTGCAAGGGGTATGCCACAAGTGCTCCAATTTCACCGAGCTGACAGGCAGAGGTGATAGCGATAAGAAATACTGTTTTCGTGGATAAGTGAACATAAGAGCACATCACCACTGGTTTGAATGGTGGTCTATTAAGAGAACATAAGAAGAGCTGGAGTAGGATCACATATGTGAGGGTAAAAATTTTGGAGGCCCTTCAGGAATATTTTTATGAGTGGGTGAATGAACAAGGAGTGGCTGTCTACACTGGGAGGAAAGGCCATAATGGCAGCCAAGCATACACAAATGGAGCTGATTGATAACCCTGATCTTTTAAGGTGTAAAATGTAGTCCAAGATGAGTGATAATGGAGCACACACTGCCTTGACATAATTGGTGGCACACCAGGATTGGAATCTACGTCCATTTTTGGAGATAAGTGTGACTAGTTGTCTCACATCTGCCATTCAAGAGCCTTTGTTTAACTGCCTCTGAACAGGTCATCTCCGAATCCCGAAACCATGGAGGAGGAGCCATGCCTTCAGGTGGAGTAGCTGTGGATTGGGATGGAGGATTCAACCTGCATCCTGTAAGAGGAGTTGTGGAGTCTGTTGCAGAGTGATTGGAAGGCATAAAGTCATGCAAATAAGTCTACCAAATCTGTCATGGTCATGTTGGAGTTATAAGGATGACTTGAGCTCAGTCCTTTTGGAGTACTCTAAACCGAAGGAGAAAGGAAGGAAAGGCCTAGAGCAGCGGCACATCCCATGTAAGGAGGAATGAATCGCCCAGGAATCCATGGCTTAGGCCTGGTCTTGAGCAAAACTGAGAACACTGGGCATTCTCCGCTGTGGCAGAGATCTATGGTGGGAAATCCCTAGTGACTGAAGATGAAGGGCCCATGTATCCAGCTCCCACTCGTAGTCTTGGGAGACTCTCCTGCAAAGTGAATCCGCTGTGGTGCTCTGGTGTCCAGGGAGGTATGCAGCTGAGATGCTGATGTCATGCTGGATATGACCGTTCCATAATTTCAGTGTTTCAGAGCATAGGAAGTGGGACCTTGCTCTGCTTTGGATGATGCTTGTTGACAGAACGGGACCCCAACGCAAATGTTTTTGAGTTGTGTGCACCAAAGTAGTGAGTTCTTGACCTTGATAGGTATGGTTAGAAGCTTGTGAAGGCTGTGTCTGTGAGGTACATACACTGTACGTGGCCATGCCTGCAGACAGTGCATGTGTAACCTTGCATAGTTTACTATCAAAAGTGGCTGCTGCCATGTGGCTGAGTACCTGGAGACATGTCTTGGCTGAGATCTGAGGGCAAGTTCTCACTGTGGATGCGAGATCGACTACTGATGAAAATCTGTGAGGCAGGAGGAAGCATCTGGCTTTTATGGCGTCCAACTATGCCCCAATAAATTCCAGGTGTTGCACCGGTGTCACCGTAGATTTCTCCAGGCTTATGCAAAGGCCAAGGCTTGAGAAAAGGTCTATTGGTGTGAAAGGCATCAGGTTCAGATGAGGCCTTGAGGAGACAGGTGTCTAAGTATGGAAATATGATGATGTCCTGTTTGCACAGGTAGGCGGCCACTACCACCGCGACTTTGAAGAACACTAAGGGGGCTGTAGAAAGTCCCAAGGGCAGTACTTTGTATCAATAGAGATTGGTCCCCAGGACGAATCAGAGGAATGGTCTGTGAGCAGGGTGAATTGGGATGTGCATGCATCCGATTAAGTGAGCTGTAGCTCATGAAAGCTTATGCTCAAATAAATTTGTTAGTCTCTAAGGTGCCACAAGTCCTCCATTTCCTTTTGCGGATGCAGACTAACAAGGCTGCTACTCTGAAACCTGTCAAATATTTCACAGTTACAAACAACCTCCACTCCAGAGTTGTTTGTAACTCTGCAGCTCTATTGTATCTTGGAATAATTAACATAACTGTATTTGGCCAAGAGCCTCATAGTTGGCGATGCAGAATTGGAGCAGGGCAGATGAATAAGCCTTGCGGCCGAATAGGTACATTGTAAGGCTCTCAACAGATTAAAAAAATTAATCGTGATTAATCACATGATTAATACGCTGTTAAATAATTATAGAATGCTATTTATTAAAACAGTTTTGAATATTTTCTACATTTTCATGTATATTGATTTCAATTACAACACAGAATACAAAGTGTTCAGTGCCCACTATTTTTTATTTGCACTCTAAAAAACAAAAGTAATAGTATTTTTCAATTCACCTCATACAAGCACTGTAGTGCAATCTCTTTTATCATCGAAGTTGAACTTACAAATATAGAATTATGTACAAAAAAACACTGCATTCAAAAATAAAGCAATGTAAAACTTTAGAGCCTACAAGTCCACTCAGTGCTACTTCTTGTTCAGCCAATTGCTAAGACAAACAAGTTTCTTTACGTTTGCAGGAGATAATGCTGCCTGCTTCTTGTTTACGATATCACCTGAAAGTGAGAACAGGCGTTCGTGTGGCACTATTGTAGCTGGCATGGCAAAATATTTATGTACCAGATGCATTAAAGATTCATATGTCCCTTCATGCTTCAACCACCATTCCAAAGGACATGCGTCCATGCTGATAACGGGTTCTGCTTGATAACCATCCAAAGCAGTGCTGACTGATGCATGTTCATTTTCATCATCTGAGTCAAATGCCACCAGCAAAAAATTGATTTTCTTTTTTGGTGGTTCAAGTTCTGTAGTTTACGCATAGTGTTGCTCTTTTAAGACTCCTGAAAGCATCTCTCCACCTTGTCCCTCCGATTTTGGAAGGCACTTCAGATTTTTAAACCTCACATTGGTACCTTCTTGCATTTTGTCAAATTTGCAGTGAAAGTGTTCTTAAAAGAACATGCGCTGGGTCAACATCCAAGACTGCTATAACATGAAATATATCGTAGAATACAGGTAAAACAGAGCAGGAGACATACAATTCTCCTCCAAAGAGTTCAGCCACAAATTTAATTAACAGTTTTTTAACGAGCATCAGCAGCATGGAAGCATGTCCTCTGGAATGATGGCCAAAGCATGAAGGGGCATATGAATGTTTAGCATATCCGGCACGAAAAATACCTTGCAATGCCAGCTACAAAAGTGCCATGTGAACGCCTGTTCTCACTTTCGGGTGACACTGAAAATAAGAAGCGGGCAGCATTATCTCCCATAAATGTAAACAAACTTGTTTGCCGTAGGCTCAAAAGTTTTCCATTGTTTTGTTTGAGTGCAGTTACGTAACAAAAAAAAAAAAATCTACGTTTTTAAGTTGAACTTTCACCATAAAGAGTTTGCATTACAGTACTTGTATGAGGTGAATTGAAAAATACTATTTCTTTTGTTTGCCATTTTTATAGTGCAAATATTTGTAATAAAAAACAATATAAAAGGAGCAGTCTACTTTGTATACTCTGTTGTAATCAAAATCAATATATTTGAAAACTTAGAAAAAACATCCAAAATATTTAATAAATTTCAATTGATATTTTATTGTTGAACAGTGCGATTAAAACTGTGATTAATAACAATTTTTTGTTGAGTTAATCACATGAGTTAACTGTGATTAATCAACAGCCCTTAGTGCAGTTGCTTCCAATCCTAGTCATAAGGCGTGTCCCTTTTTGTGCACAGCATTGAAAACTAGGGTATTTAGAGTGGGGTGAGAAAAAAGAAATTCCATGTCCTTAGTGGGGGCGTAGTATTTCTTGTTTGCCCGCTTGTAGGTTGGTGGGATGAATGCTGGGGTCTGCCAGAGCACCTCGGCCAGGTTGAGAGGGCCTCATTGACAGGAAGGGCTATTCTGGACGATGAAGATACATGCAGGATGTCGAGCAGTTTGTGCTGCTGTTCTTTCACTTCCTCCAAAGGAACCTGGAGGGAGTCTGCTATCCTGCAAAACAGCTCCTGAAAGTGTTTAAAGTCATCTGCTGATGTAGGGAGTGGGAAGTAAGAAAAGGAGTAGTAGTATAACCTCCTCCTGTTTTTCTTCCATGTCTGCTATTGGGAGTGTCTTGGTCTCTGGTGGTCAAAAGACAGATGGGAATGGCGAATGTGTATGCCTCCAGCTTTACTCTACGGGAGGATTCCCAAACTGTGATCTGTACATGGCCCACGGATCCCAGTATGGCCAATGCGTAGGGAATGGCATGTGGAGTTGCATCCATGGCATTCCGTACCAGGGCCCTGGTTCGGTTTGCAGATCATAAGAATGTGTAGCTAATGTGTTTTGTGCCTGTCCTGAATGTAAGGGGGGCAGGGGTAGTTCTCTTCCTCGGCGGGGAAGAGCAGTGCCATTCTCAGAGGGGAAAGGAAGTAGTGCTGTGACTCTGGAGAAGAGGATGGAGGCAGAAGGGGCTCATGTCTAAGTAATGGTGATTCAGGGAGGTCAGATACGAGCAGGTCCTTGGGATATCTGAATTCCTGGGGAGGAGGGAGGAGCACCATTGACACCAACGGATGCATCAGCACAGAGGGAGAGGCGCATTCTCTTGAGCAGCCAGCAGATGGAGTCGAGGTCTTGCATGGTGCCGAGGGTGTCATTGGTGCCAGAGAGCGCATTGGTGCAGAGCTTGGTTGGTGCTGCATGTACAGAGTTGCTAGTGGTTTCATCGGTACCATGCAGCCTGAAGTTTATTTGATTGGGGTCTTGTGCCACAGTCCCCGGTGCCCAGAGACGGCGCCATCGCCTGCAGGTCCGCCCGTTTAGGCTCTTTAGCTGTGGTACCAGAGGTACTCAGATGGTCCCTGGAGCTATGTCTCATCCCCAAAGATGTGAAAGCTACTGACCTCGTAGGGAGTGGTGTTATGGTGGGAGGTTTGTCAGAGGGTGATGAGGTAGCTCATTTCTTCCCGTCAGCATGGAAAAAAACAGTTACTTACCTTTCATAACTGTTGTTCTTCGAGATGTGTTGCTCATGTCCATTCCATGCTAGGTGCGTGCGTGCCGCAAGCGCTGTTGCTGGAGATATTTCCCTTAGTATTATCCGTCGAGACAGTTCTAGCACCCTCTGGAGCCGTGTGCATGTATGCGCTAGCATAAGGGGAGGGCACCACACCCTCCCAGTTCCTTCGTGATGGTTAACTCTGACAAAGGGATTGGAGGGTGGGTCATGGAATGGACATGACTAATATATCTAGAACAACAATAGTTATGAAAGGTTAATAACCATTTTTAATTCTTCAAGTGCTTGCTAGGTCACTCACAAGCAGTACCCTAGGAGGTGGGCTTGGAGTTCATGGACATGCTGATTGTAACACCGCTCTCCCAAAACTAGCATCGTCTTGGGCCTGTTAGGTGATGGAATAAGTAAAATGCGAAGGTATGAACCGATGACCAGGTTCAACTCTGCAGATATCCTGAATTGGTACCTGCATGAGAAATGCTGCTGACAAAGCCTGGGCTTTTGTGGGCATGATGGCTGGAGGGGGAACGGTTGCCTGTTCGTAGCAAGCCGAATACAGGTAATTATCCAGGAGAAGATTCTTTGGGTTGATACTGGGAACCATCTCATCCTTTTTTTTGTTACTGCCACGAAGAGTAGCATGGATTTGCGGGAGGGCTTAGTCCTCTCAATATAAAAGGTGAGGGCCTGCCTAACTTTCAATGTATGAAGCTGTCATTCCTCTGAGCTTCTGTCAGGTTTGGGGAAGAAGATGGTTAGAAAAATAATCTGGTTGTTGTGGAATTGTGACTCCGGCAGGAAGGCTGGATGGGGGCGCAGTTGGACCTTGTCCTTGAAGAACACCCTGTAAGGAGGTTCTGATGTAAGGGCCCTGATCTCAGAGACTCTTCTGGCCAAGATGATCACCAGGAAGGTGACCTTCCAGGAGAGAAGTAGTAGGGAGCATGATGCTAACAGCTCAAAGAGGGGGCCTGTAAGCCTTGACAGAACCAGGTTTAAGTCCCATGTGGAGTTGGGGTTCGGTTCACGAATGTGAGAATAGAGTCTTTCCAACCCCTTGATAAATTGAACCATCATATTATGAGAGAACACTGATCTGTCATTCACGGAGGGGGGTAGGAGGGGGTGGAAGGCTGAGACGGCTGTCAGATGAACCTTAATAGATGAGAGTGCCAGAGCTTGCTGCTTTGGGTGGAGCAGGCAGTCCAGGATAGACAGAAGAGAAATTCTAGATGGAGAGAGATCCCATTCAGAGGCCCCAACAAGTGAAACATTTCCACTTGGCCAAGTAGATAGTAGAAAGCCTTATACCAGGGCTACCTAGCAAGACCTGTTAAACCTATGCTGTGGAGGCCTGTTCTTCAGGGTTCAGCCATGCAGCATCCATGCATTTAGGTGCAGGGAGGTGAGTTTCGGGTAAAGAAGCCGGCCATGGTCTTGTGAAATCAAGTCAGGGTGGAGCTGCCACCGAGAGGTCCAGAATGTGCTGAACCAAAGCTGGCATGGCCACACTGGTGCTATTAGCATAACCCTTGCCTCGTCCCATTTGAGTTTTAGGAGAACACCGTGAACCCCAACGAGTTCAGTGGAAAGGGGTACAGCAGGTGGTTTGCCCATGAGAGCACAAAGGCATCAAAGAGGGAGCCTGTGCTGTGCCCACACAGTGAACAGAACTGATGACATTTCCTGTTCTGATTGGTGGCAAACAGGTCCTCCTAAGGAGGCTCCCACCTCTGGAAGATGACACTGATGACCTCCAGGTGAAGGGACAACTCGTGGTGAGAGGAGAAGGACCTGCTGAAGTGATCTGCCAATACGTTCCACGCACCTGGGGCATGAGACGCCTCGAGATGGAGTGTGTTGCACAAAAGTCCCATAGAGCGATGGCCTCCTGACACAGGGTGGATGATTGGGCCCCTCCTTGCTTGTTGATATAAAACATGGCTGCTGTATTGTGAATCAGGACTTGCATGAGACCTAGGGAAGGAACACTTGACAAGCCAGGAGCATAGCCCCGAGCTCCCTGATGTTTATGTGCAGGGAGAGTTCTTCCTGGGACCAGAGACCCTGACTCCTGAGGTTGTTCAGGTGGGCTCCCCACCCTAGGGACTAAAGACACCGACAGCTGTGGGGCCACGAAGGGCACCCTCATCATTACCACGCTTGTCTCCTTCCACCAGGCCAGGGAGGCGAGGACCAGGGGAGAGATCATAAGTACGGAGTCCAAGAGATGTCTGTTCAAGGAGTATACTAACACTAGCCACAGTTGGAGGGGCCTGATGCACAGTCTTGCATATTGGACCACGTAAGTGCAAGCTGCCATGTGACCCAGTGGCTTGAGACATACTAGAGCTTTCATGACTGGGTGGGCCATATCCTTGGATATCAGGTTTGCCACGGTCTGGAATCAGGCCTCTGGCAGGAAGGCCATGATCTTGGTCAAGTCAAGAACAGCCCCCATAAATTCTATTCTCTGAACTGGGACAAGAGTTAACTTCTGCTCGTTTATCAGCAGGCCCAGCTCCCTGAAAGCGGTTTGGACCATGCTGATGCTGTCTTGCACTTGAGCCTGTGACCGACCTTTGATCAGCCAGTCACTGGAGGTACAGGTAAACCTGAACACCTCACTACCTGAGGAAGGCTGTTAGAACTGCCATCCATTTCGTAAAAACTCTCGGGGCTACTGATTGGCCAAAGGGAAGAGTGGTGAATTGGTAGTGGCAATGACCCTCTACAAACCTGAAAATCTATGGCCATGGAAGATAAAAATCTGGAATTATTCATCCTTTAAATCGAAGGTGGCGTACAAGTTTCCTGGGTCCAGGGGGGAAATGTGATGATCCAGGGAGATCACGCAAAACCTCAGAGCTTGTCTACACTACCACTTACGTTGATGTAACTTAAGTCACTCAAGGGTGTGAAAAAGCCAACCCCCTGAGCGACGCAAGTTACATCAACTTAAAGCAGTGTCCACAATGCGCTATGTTGGCAGGAGACACTCTCCGCCAACACAGCTTCCACCTCTCGTTTAGGTGGAGTAATTATGCTGACAGGAGAGCACTCTCTTGTCAGTATAGCATGTCTTCACCAGATGTGCAGCTGTGTCAATGTAGTGCGGTAATGTAGCCCTCAGTTTCTTGAGATATGTATTGAAGTGACGCAGGTCCAGGATGGGTCAGAGTCCCCCTTCTGCCTTTGGGATTAGGAAATATTGGAAGTAAAAGTTCCCTCTCAAGTCCGGAGGAACTTTTTCCATGGCCCCCATACACAGGAGGTACTGCTCCTACTGGACAAGAAGCTGCTCGTGAGAACAGTCCCTGAAGGAGCACAGGAATGGGTGGATAAAAAATGAAGGGTAATAATGTCACTGTGCTCAGGACCCACCGGTCTGATGTTATGGATGCCCAAGGTGGGCTGAAGAGTGACAGTCCAAAAATAAAGGGGGGATGAGGGAGATAGATCTGAACTGGTGACTGGTACAGTGCCCTCAGGTGCACCTTCAAAAGGCCTGCTTGGGCCCACCGGAGTATCTCTGGGGCCCTGATTGAGAGGCTGAGGTAGACAGAAGGGGCTGGTGCTGTTTACCTCTGCCTTTTCTTTTGTAGGCCTCCTGTCTTGGGAGGTCCTGAGAACCAAGGCTGCTGCTAGGGAGTGAAGTGTTTTCTGGAGACAGATGGAGTGTACCGCCCTAAGGATCGTAGTGTGCCCCTTGAGCCTTCAGACTGAAGTCTCATGTCCACCTGCTCAGAAAAAAGAGGGGAGCCTTCCAACGGGAGGTCCTGGATTGACTGTTGGACCTCCTGGGGAAGGCCAAAGGACTGGAGTCAGGAACAGCATCATGGTGACTGATGAGGCTACCGTCCGGGCTGCTGAGTTAGCAGCATCCAGAACCACCTGGAGAGAGGTCTTGGCCACATTCTTACCTTCCTTTAGGAGGGCTGCACACTCCTGCCTTGCCTCTTGAGGCAGGGAGTCACTGAACTTAGACAGGAATCCCAGTGATTAAAATTGTATCTCCCCAGCAGAATTTGCTGACTGGCGATACACAGCTGGAGGTTACCTGTGAAATAAACCTCTCTTCCTAAAGGGTCCAGTTTCTTACTGTCTTTCTCTTTCGGTGTAGCAATTGACTGGGCCTGCCTGTCCCTTTTGTTAACAGCAGACACCACCAGGGACCCCAGGGAAGGGTGCGAGTACAGGTAGTTGAACTTGCTCACTGGCACATAATACTTCTTCTCTACCCTCTTTGAAGTGAGGGCCAGAGAAGGAGTCTGCCACAGGACCTGGCCTGATCCCATTACTGCCTCACTGATGCGCAGGGCTACTCTGGATGGAGTTGCTGCAGCCAGGACCTCAATAAGGTTGTGTGATGTCTCTGAGCGCCAAGCCTAGGTTTGAGGCGACCCACTTCAGAAGGTCCTGTTAGGCCCTGAAATTGTGCTGGGGAAGTAGACTGCTGGGACCCGCAACAACCTCATAGGGGGAGGACAAGGAGATGTCCTGCACCAGAAATGGGGCTCCTCCTTCTTCCTCTGCCCCAACTATGTCCCCTGGAAGCATGTCCTGGACTTTGGTACTGGGGTCGGTGCTGGAGTCTGGATCTGGTGCTGAGTGTGAAGAAGAGATAGCCTGTCTCCCAGAGGCCACCAAGTAGGAGCGGTGGGAGTCAAACCCCAAGAGTTCTAGTTGGGCCTCTGCACTGGCCAGTGATTGCTGGCCAGTGTCCACCATGAAGCTCCGGGGAGTGGGGAGCTGAGTGCCGATAGTGGGCTTTTTTCGGTATACAGGGGAAGACTATTCTTCTGTCGGTGACCATGGTGGAGCATTACCCGCTTCTGCTTCCATACAGTGCCAGGATTCTGGGGACTGGTGGTGTGCCAGGGAATGGGATGCCAGGATCGGGTAGGGCTTGCCCCTGGGTGGTACCGGAGGACCTGGTGTTGGAAAGGTGCCTGATGCACCGTTTGCCCTCCTGGTTCTGGAAGCAAGAGATAGTAAGTTCCCCAGTGCGGCTGGATGGACTGGAAGAGAGAGAAGGTTCCTTGCCACCTGATAAGCCTCAATGGTGAACAGCACTGTCAGTCCACTGGTACTGTGGTGACTCAGTGGTGGGTCCCACACCAGACTCATCTCTCTTGGTGGAGCCGAGGGTGTAGACGCACGTCCAGGGGTAGAAGAGTGGCCCAGTGCGGGTCTCACTCTGTCTCCCCGCTTGTTTCTCCTCTTCTGCACAGGAAAACACGCTTTCTCAGGGTGCTGCTTTTTGTGCTTCTTCCATGGCACTGGGGATGAAGAACAGTGCTTGGAAGTGCCTGGTGCCGAAAGCACTTTGCACTGACACCGAAGTCTCAGTGGCAAATCAGACTCGTTCGGCTCTGAGACAGGCTTGAGGGTGGCTTCCATGAGGATAGCCTTTAGTTTGATGTCCCATTCCTTCTTCTTAATGTGGGGTCTAAAGTCTCACCAGATTTTACACTTGTTCTTAATGCGAGTTTCCCCCAAGCACTTTAAGCAACTCAAGTGCAGGTCACTCACAGGCATAGGTTTTCCACAAGAGGCACAAAACTTGAAACCTGTGGACTGGGGCATGCCCAGCCCCTGGGACAAAAAATGCTTTGATGATGAGAAATACATACATTAACTATATAACTATCACTTTCAAAAACTATATATGTTAAACTATTAAAACTATGAACGGAGAAGGAGTCCAAAACCACTGGGAAGAGCCTAGCCAAAGCAAGGAGGTAAGATGGAATTGAGAGAGTGTGGGGCTGGCAGCACCCCTTACACCAACACACGCACTTGGCTCCAGAGAGTGCTGGAGCTGGCCCAATGGACACCACTAAGAGAAAAATCTCCAGCAACAGTACACGCGGCAAGCACATACCTAGCATGGAATGGACATGAGCAAGCACTCAAAGAAGAAAAGATTTCTTCTTAGAAGAATTTGGTGGACGACCTAGCAGCGTGCGAGTGCCATATGAGGGAAGTGTCCAGACCATGGTCTGATGCTAGATGCAATGATCTCTCCAGGAGAAGTCATAGCCAAATGTCTCAGTCTTTTCTGGCCCTGGCAGTCAGGTTCTGGCAATGGGTACACTTCTGTGGGATGTGTCCCTCACCTAAGCAGTGGATGCACTGTGGGTGACTGTTTGCTTACCGGGAATGCCTCCCAGCAGGAAACACACCTCTTAAACCTAGGAGATCCAGGTATAAGGATGAGGAAGAAAGCTTCCCAGTCGGGAAGGGTGGGAAGCAGGAAAATGAAATCCTAAGTTATGAATTAATGGGGAGGGTAAGAGGAAGGAAAAATGATAAAGAAAAGAACTAACTACTAAACTACACTTAACCTAACAGGCAAGGCATTATCTAAGAGCTCAAAGGATAGAAGGGCTGTGCTTTGGATTCAATCCCAGACCAACGGCATCTGAGAAGGAACTGGGGGGTAGCTGGACTGCACAGTGCTATATGCGTGTGTGCGTGCACACACACACACACGTGCGCGCGCGCCACTCAGAGCGAGACAGGGAGGCGTGCATGTGTGGTCCAACGGGCACTGCTAATAAAGATCTCTAACCCCAGGCGCAGGGAGTGCTGCCGCACCTACAGTGTAGCACCCACAGGGACATCACTCAAAGAAGGAATCACTCTTGGTTCAACTAGACAGCCTGGTAGCTGGAAGGAACTGAGAGGCGGGTCAAAGCCATGGATCCTTTTATATGCTTGGGTCCAAATGTTCAGGGCCATGAGAGAGCCTGGTCCCAAAGGGCAAAGCTTTCTAGCGTGTTCTGGTAATGATATGGATGTGAAGGTGCTTCCCCAAGACATGGATCGCTACTGGCAATTCTTGAACCTACCCTTACAAAAACTCCTGCCCACTTTCCCAATCCACTACAAATCATCGGCCCAAGAAAGCAGCACTGGCGCCGCAGAATGCACTGTGATGCTGACGTTACACCCATCTCTGACAACAGCCTATATGAGTGTGGGGTACTGTGTGTTTTCCCTCCCTGCCCAACAAAAATGAGTTAAATTTTTAACATTCTTAGTTTAAAAAAATTAAAAAAATATATGTTTTTATTTTGCAAAATTATGCAATTGTTAAAAATATGAATTTCCCTGTAACTTGTCTTAAACCATCCCCGTAAGAGCTAGCTCTTGCAATTGACTTTACCAGGATAATAGTTGTTCTGACTCAGTTGTGTCACTCAACGAGTGACAACCAGATGATTGGTCATGGGCATGCCTAACGTGGCAGACACTGTTTATAATTTATAATGTGTTAAATTCTATTGTTAGTTTTGTCAGTTGGAGCAACTAGGCAATGTTTTACAGTTCTACTTTTTTTAGATCGGTGTAAGTAAGGATAACCATGAGTACCTACCACTGGACTTCTTGGACTAAACAACTTCTCTGAACTTTAAATGTTTGTTTTTCAACAGTCACAAAAATTAAACATGATCTTGGAATCAAGACTTCAGAGCAAAAGTTATTTCTTCTCACATATAAAACTCTTATTTTAAAAATCTTTTTACTCAAAAAGATATTGCATTCAAAGTGTATTCTCAAGTACAATTCAATACAGTATACCAAAATTTGCCAGTGCTAACAGTTAATTTAGCATCAGATTCAAGTTCACATTTGTATCAAATTCATGTCATGTTAAAAGACATGGTATTACTTTAAATCTTTGGAATCTATATGAAAAAATAAAAATAGTAAGAAACGAAGCAGCTTAACTTGCTTAGTCATATAAGCTAAGTTAATTTTATTGTCTTAGCTTCATTTCTATTTTACCATTGCTTCCATCTCTAGGCATTTCTAAGATGCCAATTGCCAAGATATCAAGGCAACTCAAAAACAGTAAAATTCAGAAAGTGTAACAGGGGAGACTATATAGATATATATAGTCCTATGAAGCCATGCACAAGAAAAAAAAATTGTAAACCTTTAATTCAGTCTTACTCACATGGCATGCTGCAAGTTAGTTCTCAGTTTGACATAGTTCATCGCTGCCCTCTCCTGCTGTTGCCTAGCTGCTTCTTCTTGTTGTCTTTGAGCCAACATCCACGTTACTTGCGTGCTTAAAAAAAATTATTCTCCTTTAAATGTGAACTGGTTTCATATTTGAACAGTAATACAATGTACACGTTAGTTGTCTCTACATACTTGTAATCAAGTGGAGCTTGATGGTGTTCAGGCTGCATTGGATATACACCCATGTAACTTTCTTCAGGTCGCAACCGCTTAGGCTCCCTCATGATTGTAGAAGTGAGTTGTGGCGTTTGCATCATGACTGGTGTGTGCATTGTCTGCTCCCTGTTCAACCACATGCTGTCACTACTACTGCTTTCTTCAGCTGAAAGTGAAGAATAATATCAGCATATATTTTTCACACCAATTTAAAATCAAATTATTTAAATATGACAAATATAGAGTGATATATCTTTCAAGCATATGCATAGATGTCCACTGTGGATCAATAATAAAGTTCTTACCTTTTAAGAATCTGCAGAGTAAAATGTACTCAAGAATGCCTTGGCACAACTGACCATTGCATAAACTATTTTAAATACCTTCCCACTAAAAGCACATTGTTTTTTCCTTTACGTTATGTGTGCCCATGTCTTATCATTCAGACTTCCTATTCAGGGTAGCATTGCAAGAAATGTATATAGACAAAATTAGGTTGTAAAGATACAGAAAGGACAAAGATACTCTTATCAATCTGACAAATATGAAAACTCTCAAGGTCAGATCCCCAGCTTGTGTAAACAAGGTTGGCTTCATTAACTTCTAAAAACGTCAATATATTTTATACTACGAAAAAATTCACACCTTCAGGTATTTTCCGCTTCCCTGTTGCTGGTTTTGTTTTCTTATTCCTTACTGTAGAACCTCGACTGCTGATTCCACTAATGACTGACATAGTATCATCATCACCTCCAGCTAGTAAGGAGTTCCTATAAGACATGAGAGGAAGCCACACATCTTCTCTTCGTAGAGACATCTGAAAGGTCATGAACTTCTCCAAGTAAACATACCTTTAAAAGAAGTAATGATTATAAATGTGCAGAATATATTAAGACATTCCTATATTTTAAGAAATGTAAGCTTATTTGATTACTCAAAAACTTGCATCATAATGTCATCTTCATTCCTAATTTCAAAGACTTTTATAATCTAATTAAAAAGAAGTCTTGCCAACAGCAAACTCAACAAGATGTCTAGACTTGCTCATCCACCTTCGTGTGAAAACAACAAATAAATAGTTTGCCTTGTTGTGATCACACTTGTTTGCCCCAGTCTAAAGTTACTCATGGCGTAACAAAAATTCCATTTTAGAGATTATATACATGTTTAGTACATGAACAAATGAAGGTTATTTGTAACTTGGCATATTCAGATTTATGGATAATGTGCCAACTGGTGCAGCCTAACAATCTCTAAGCAGTGCCTGTTAGCAGGTGCATGTGTGCTCTATTACCCCTCCAATCCGTGTTCACAAACATTCTGAGGGTGAGAAGCTATGTAAGTGGGTGATGGGCCCTCTACCATCTCAATTCCTTCTACCGCTGACCCAAAGAAACCAAGATAGGACTCTGAGAAGGAGGGGAAGGTGGGCGGGAAGTATGAATACACAGAGTCATCTCAAAGAACTCAAGTTACAAGTACGAATACTTCATTTAGTCATGTCTTAAATGCTTATATAATCTGCAAAATGGAATCTTTGGTATTCCACTTTGCTTTGATGAAGCCTTGGACCTGAATGACTTCCTCTTTTGTTGAAACTGCAAGGAAGAAGCTGTTTGCTGGTGGTGTTGCCGTCTTTGAGTTGAAAGATACAATGAAGATTGAGGATAAAATTGTATCGGATAGTGAAAAGGAGTAGATGGTCTCTCCTTCTAGCAGTGAAAAACAAAACAAGCAAATGAGCAGTAGTTTTAGTCTTAACTTTTCCAAAAGCTTGTCCTCCTTGTTACTGAAAAGAGCATCACTCTCAAAGGCAAGATCCCAAATCTTAAACCTAGTGTCCATGGCCACCAACAGACCAGGGATGTCTTCTCAAAGTAACAGCAGATGCTAAGACTCTGGCCGAAGAATCAAAAATACCAAAAGAAGCCCTGAGAACATGCTTTGCCACATTATGTCCCTCTCCCAAGATAGCACTGGCCAATCTCCTCTGTTCATCTGATAACTCTTGCACAAAGATAGCTATTTTCTCCTACAGATAGAATTCATATAGTGGGACATTGCCACGGGGTAATTAGAGTCTGTAATACCTAGAGATTAAGAAGAAAAAAATTCTTTTCAGGGCATCCAACTTCTTCCCTCTTTATCTGTGGGGGTTCAATGAGATTGACCAGACCTAAATATATTACTCGCTACTGCAACCACCAAAGAATGTGGCAAGGGAAAAATATGAAAAACACAAAAACCCCTCACATAGGATTTGATACAGTTCATCTGCCTTCTTAGAAATGGGCAGACAGGAAGCAGGGGTAACACAAACTGCTTTAGCAGGTTGCAAGAGACTATCCAAAATGGAGGTACAAACTGTCTGAAGGGCTGAGGAAACCAAGAGTTGGGGGGCATAAACTTGGAGGGCTCAGATCTTTTGGCTCTTTCTTGATCCTCTTTAACTGTGGATCTGTCCTCAGATCTGCTATGGATATCACTGGAGACAACAGCCCAGAGGATGAAGAGACATGAACTGTGAGAAAGGTTTGCCTGGTGATCCTGTAGGAGATTTAGGAGGAGGAGGCAGATATGGTCCAGAGAAAGACTATCTTCCATCCTTCCTCTCTTATCGGGAGTAAGGGATTTAGACCTTGGAACTGTCTTCCTTTTCCTATCCTCAAACAATCTTTCACTCATATCCAAAAAATAATCAGATGCCAAACAAATTTCTACTACTACTGTAACAGTCCTCTTTGGATCAGTCATTGATAATAGGTTTGGTAAAGACAATTGTGCCTGACACTGGCTGTCTTCTCCTTCACCTTTTTCTTTGGAACTGGCAGCAAACACATGTGCCTTTGACATTCTCTCAGCTTTAACAGGAGGATCTGACTAACTAGGCACGTCATCTAGAACCAACAAAGAGACATCCCTGGGATTTCTTAGGCACCTTACCTTGATGCAGCTGGAGCTGAGAGAGACCTCTTAGCCTTCAGAGCTGAAGATCTCTCAAAACCCAAGGGTCTAGCAGTAAGTTTCCTTAAGCAGGAGCACCTGCAGCCTGTTTTGCCTCTCATTCTGGGTGTGAAGGTCCAACAGATGGAACACCCAGAACGGGAGTGACTCTCACTGAGGCACTTAACACACCTCACTTGATCATCCCAATGCTGGAAAGATGGCTGAACAGAGAGCACATTTCTTGGAACCTGGCTTCTTCTTTGGATCTGCCAACCTACAGAACCAAACCTAAAAACTAAAACTAAAAATTACTAACACACTAACTATACTAACACTAACAACAGGCTATCCAAGACACTAAGGTAGGAATAAAAATCTGATCCAAAGGACCATAACAGTTCACTTCCATCTAGCACTAGCAGCTGGAAGGAACTGTGGTGGTAGAGGGCACAGCGCCCCCTTATATAGCCCCACTCTCAGAATGTTCATGAACGCTGAGGTGAGGAGGTGCACCTGTGTTCTAGCAGGCACTGCTCAGAAAGGTTCCATAGATAGGCTGCACTGGTTGGCTCATTACCCATATAACTAGGAATACATACAGCCACTTGAGGAAGAGCAAGCTTTTCAAACTGTTAATGCTGCTTATTCTTTCCATGAAAACCTATCATTTCAATAGCTGAAAGCAGAACAGGAGAAACCAAGTAATCTATTAACAATTATAGAACAGCTAATACTTCCTTAGTTTTTAACCATTCCTGTATACTTATTACAAAAATTAGGGACTCTGCTATAATAGCTTGCCTTTCCCTTGCTTTTCTATTAATTCTAAATGTTACTGAAGTTTACTTCAATAATAGTGATCGCAATTTTTTGCCTAGTTAATAATAAAGATTAAAGATAAAATGTTATCAAATTTAACTATGATGTTTTCATCATTTAACATTTCATAATATTAAGAACTCTCAGAGAATACTTACACTGTTCTTTTGTCTTGTCTGAGAAGTTTGGAGGAGAACTCACTCAGAATATCAAGAAATGCCAAATTTAAAGGAGGATGGCTCTCACCTTGTGGATTAGGCTCTTTAAAAGCAAACTCTATGCCATCTCTGAAAATAAAAGTTAAAAATTAAGATTTAGAAGAATTACCTATTTTACAGTTTTCTATAGCACCACCCACATGACCAAAGTATCTAATCACTGAGAGAGTTCTTATTTATCGTTTCACTCCTTTCTCCCTGCATTAAATCCATGAAGAACACAATCAAGATCAAAACCACCATTCTTCCAGATGTATTGGATAGGACACCCTTGAAAGTTGTCAGTGCTACTCCTACGTGAACTGGTGGAATTGCTGTCTCCACAATCTTTCTTGATCCTGTCTAGTACATGGAATAACCTTGGTCCTCCAACATGACAAAGAAGAGTACTACCAGTAGTCAACTGGGTCAGCCTTCATTATCAACATAAAGAGGTTGAAAACACTTTTTCATGATACACTACAAGAAATGCAATCAAGTAAGAGGAACTAGAATGATGCTGAACAGTAAAATTATTCAGTGCTTCAGTTTTTATTTTGATGTAGTACAGTCAGGCTCCACTTAAAGCTATGGAAAACCTGGTTCTTAGAATCAACTGAAACTACAATAGCAAATCACTTTTTTCACCTCTACCTGATTGGCAAAATAAAAGATCCTCAATAGCACTAAAATATTTTGTATTAATATACAACTTTGGTAAATTCCCAAAAGAAAATATTTATCATGTCAGAAACAAAATTTCTTGGTTGAAGAAATGAAGTTTAAAAAAAAAAGATAATTACTTGTGTAACATGGCAATAGCTTCTCTTGTTTTTAGTTGATCAAGTCCAAATGTTAAAGCAAAACGTCGAGCGAGTTCCTTAATACCACTAAATGTCGGTGATGATCTGTCAAAATTATAACCATTTTCTTGTATCATCTCATTGAAAAGCTGCATGAAATGAGTAAGAAAGATATTTACTGATTAAAATATACCAAATATTATATAAAAACTAGACTGAGAACTACAGATTTCTCACTTTTGTGAAGAAAATAAATTTTGCATAGTTAGGCAAAGTTTATAAAATAATGAAAACAGACCACTTATGAAAACCTAGGTCTACAAATACATCTCCCTGCCAAGTCAAGATTACTCCTTAAACTACATTCTCTAATATGTTTAGTCTAGATTTAGATATCCCAGGGTATGAGGTTTTCAGTACATTCCTAATGAGACAACTGCACAGTTTAGCACACCTTGTCTCAGGACAATTCCCCAGATTCCCATCCTAAATATATTCTATTTAGCTATCCATACGGGTTCCAGAGGTGAAAGTAAGCCAGTACACCCCAGTACGGTGTACTGGCAAGAGCCGGTACGCCGTACTGGGGCAGCCCAGCTTCCCCAAGGGGCAATTTAAAGGGCCTGGGGCTCCCAGCAGTGGCTGGAGCCCCAGGCCCTTTAAACTGCCTCCAGAGCCCCGCTGCTGGAGCCCTGGGGTAGCAGCTGCGGGGCTCCGGCGGCTATTTAAAGGGCCTGGGGCTCCCCTGCTTCTACCGTCCCGGCCCTTTAAATAGCCCCCGGAGCTCCGCCACCGCTACTCCAGGGCTCTGGGGGCTATTTAAAGGACCAGGGCGGTAGAAGCAGGGGAGCCGCAGGCCCAGAGCCCTGGGGTAGCAGGAGCTCCAGGAGCTATTTAAAGGGCTGGGGCTCCAGCTGCCTCTGCCGCCCAGGTCCTTTAAATAGCCGCGGAGCCCCGCCACTTCCCCAGGGCTCCGGTGGCTAATTAAAGGACCGGGGCAGTAGAAGCAGTGGAGCCCCAGGCCCTTTAAATAGCCCCGGGAGCCCTGGGCTGCTGCTGCTATCCTGGTGGGGAAGGGGGGGAGGAGAAATGGGGGGCACATACCTTACAGGGTGGGCTGGCTCTGACCCCTCAGCCCCACCCCTTCTGGGGGCCAGAGCTGGCCCCAGCGTACCGGTAAGTCATTTGACTTACTTTCACCCCTGACGGGTTCTCATGTGACTCCTACCACTGTTGTGTGAAGTGCCCACTCAACCCATTAATTTCTATTTCACCCCTTTGTACCACCCTAAATGAAAGCTCCTCCTCTCCATCTCTACAGTGAAATTCTGGCTCCACTGAAGTCAATGGCAACAATCTCACCCCCCATGTTTATATCCTTCATTTATTGGTAGACCTACATTAATATGTGGCAAAACTGAACACACTGAGCTCTTTTAATCTTTCCTCTTAAATCAATACTTCTAGCTTCCCATTTTGGTGCTATTCACTAAACTTCTTTCCATTTGTCAGTATCTTTTTTGTAAGAAGGTAGTGGAGCAAAATACAATCTACACACCTTCATGAACAAAATGATTGGTAGCAGTTTATTCCATGAAGTGTCTATTTATGCAGTTTGTTGCCTTTTTTGCAGTTATATTACACTACAAAATGTCTTATTTCTTGTACACTATGGGTATGTCTACACAGGGATAAAAAACCCGCAGCTGACTCAGATCAGCTAACTTGGGCTCAAGCTCTGAAAAATCACTAGAAGGTCCCAGAGCTCCAGCTCTAGCCTGAACCTCTACACAGTGACTTTCAGCCTTGGAGCCTGAACCCAAGTTAGATGACCTGGGCCAAACATGCCCTGGCTGCAGGTCTTTTACCCCTATCAGTCCTATGGTCTCTTTTCAGCTCTTCTGCTTCCAAGAGTTCTCCCCTATAATGTAGTTTCCTAGATGAAATAGTAAGCATTTTTCCAAGTTTAATATATTTTCTACATTCTCTGGGTCCCTTTGTATTCTTTTTCCGATCACACTGGTATTTGGAACTCCTGTCAAGTTGGCACTATGTGACCATTATTAGTATACTGTTCACTATCTTTTTTAGGTCATTAGGTTGTCTATAGGATACATGCAGAGGAGGCTGATGAGACGGCAGCATTTTATGGTTTCACAAAAAATTACTAACTTAAGCCTGTTGGAGAGAGTCAAAAACTGTATAAAGAGAAATTAGCAGTTAATTGAACATTTTTCTTTCTAGGCCTACAATGAGATCCATGTGGGTGATCCCTTGCAAACACACAGCACCCCACTAAAGTCAATGTGGGTCCACCTGAGTTATGTGATTGCTGAATTAGGGCTTTTTAATTTCTGAGATGGGTGAAGCCTTTGCCAAGCACTGATGTGTAATAAACAAGGTAAGTCTTTTTCATTACTTGATAGAATGAAAACAGTGGGGAAAAAAGGGGGAGCTATTTTTCCTTGTTGATCTGCTCAAGAACATGGAATTAAGGAAGTCTGTAATGCATTTATTACATTATTAAAATGAACATGTGGCTCTACTTACTATTCTAGAACTGGAAGATATTATGATAGAGTCCCCCTTCATTAGATTTTTACAATCTTTTCCCCACCTTTCATTAACATAATACTTGAAGACAAATGCAGAATAAGCAGGGTTTTCTTTAAATCACCTTAAAAATAATTATAGAGCCTTACTTTACAATTTAATCTCTCCTTCTAACACTCCCCTCCACACAATTTCCTATGAAACGTTACCCACAACCAACAAGGAATATTTTATTATTCTGTATTTATATATAAACTTTAAAATGAATAATTCTTACCTGCTGTAAACTAAGAATAAGTGTCTTCGCACACTGAATTTTGTCTATCTGTCTTGTTTTACTCATTGTTTCTTTGATAATATCTCCATAGTCATTGTAATACTAGAAAAAATCCACACAAAAGAGCTGAAGCTTTAGATTTTATAAAAATATACTTTACTACTGAGCCCTTCAGAAAAGAATGCTGCATTATGTACTTTATTTACCATGTACCTTGCCAGAAACATGTTCAATACCTAACAAGAACGAAACTATGAAATAGCTTTACAGAGTCAAAACACACATTTTTCACCACAATAAAATTATCAAAATTATACTCTAAAAAACTATCGGAAAATTTTGAAAAGTTCAACAGAAGTTTTCCATTGCCTTTCATACCCTGCTTAATGAACAATAGTGTCTGTTTTGAGGCAGAATGACCTATTTAGCTTCATGGCTGACAGGCATACTTAATATATACACAATCATTAGTAGCACTGCCTTTCTTGGAAGGAGAGCTCATTCTAGTAAATCTAGTGGCGGGAAAACCCCATTTTCTTTGTGGCAAAGGGGGTATTCCGTCCTCAACTTCCACAGGGAGGGCTACCTGTCCTCCGAAGCTGCCTTCTTTAAATAAATAATAAATATAATAGAATTTCCGCCATTGTTCCTTAAAAGTATTTAAAATTGAATCAAGAACCTATATTTACTCCTTAGTTATCAAGCAATCACGATAAAACAATTAGGAGAGAACCTCTGTCACTGTGGTTTTAAAAAAAAAAGCTGTACGCTCAAGCTAGGTACACACTACAGCTTAAGTTGGTATAACTTATGTGGCTCAGGGATGTGAATAATCCACCTTTGTGAGCGATGGAAGTTACACCGACCTACGTGCCAGTGTGGACAGCATTATGCTGGTGGAAGAGCTTATCCTGCCGACGCTGCTATCGCTGCTTGCAGGCACTGAAGTAATTAAGTCAACAGGACAGCTCCCTTCTATCAGCTTAGAGCAGTGGTTCTCAACCAGGGGTATGTGTACCTTTGATGTTACGCAGAGGTCTTCTAGAGGGAACATCAACTCATCTAGATCAGTGGCTTTCAACCTTTCCAGACTACTGTACCCCTTTCAGGAGTCTGATTGGTCTTCCACACATTATACCTCACTTAAAAACCATTAGCTTATAAAATCAGACATAAAAATTCAGAAGTGTTACAGCACACTATTATTGAAAAATTGCTTACTTTATAATTATATGGTAAAAATGAGGAAGTAAATCCATTGGAATGTAAGTATTGTACTTACATTTCAGTGTATAGTATATAGAGCAGTATAAACAAGTCACTGTAGGAAATTTTAGTTTGTACTGACTTTGTTAGTGCTTTATAGTTAGCCTGTTGTAAAACTAGGTAAATATCCAGATGACTTGATGTAGTCCCTGGAGGACCTCTGTGTACCCCCACAGGTACATGCAGCCCTGGTTGAGAACCACTGACTTGTTTATACAAATCAGACTCCTGAAGGGAGTCTGCAAAGGTTAAAAGTCTCTGGCTGAGGACATCTGCACTAGCAGCGCTACAGCTGTAAGCTCTGTAGCGTAGCCATAGGCTCAGAGGGGGGAACAGCATGGAATAGTTAATGCATTTTTTGTGGCGCCAAGGAGCAACAACGTTTTATGTTCACAGACAGAAGGTTCAGGATTAGCAGGTATGGCCCTGGATCCCAGGAACAGAGGGTGTTATTTATTGAACTAAAGTAGTAATCTATGTGTAAAGAGTAAAATTTCTATTTGTTGGAAATCTCTATTCCCTAGACCCAATAATTTTTCCCTCCTACAAAACTCTGAAAGATCTTGTTTATCAAAAAGAATTTCTAAACGTCCTTTTTCATTTGGAATTAGGCATCATTCAGTTGATTTTTATTCATCTATAGTAACGAGGTTAAAAAAGCTGGTTACCTTCCCAAACTCAAACAAGAAATCAAAAATACCATATCAGGATGGGAAAATAAATCTATTAAAAGGGTTAAAGATCAGCTGTGGGAATATTTTTACACACTAAAACAATGTGTTACTCTGACACAATAAAGTTGTCTTTGCAATTTTCCATATGGAAACATGGGGAACTACCTGTTACATGGGGAACTACCTGTTTATATTGGATTTAAAATACATCTTTCACATAATCAAAGAAACTGGGACCCACAAGGTTTAATTACAAGTACAATTTTTGTTTTACTGCAGTATTTTTAATGTTTCACTATTATACAAAATCTTCAAATTTACCTTCATATATTGCTTGAAAATATCTGCAGCAGTATTCATTTCAACCACAGTATATACAATAAGTTTACAAAAAGCTGCAAGCAAATTTCTTCTTTTGTGCAATGCTTCAATCTTGCTAGCTTCATCATCCTGCTGTCCATCTGGAAGGTATGCAAAGCATTAAACTACCTAGGACTTTTGTTGTTTTTTATTATTCAGGTCATTTACTTACTCAAGTGCCTGAACAGTTTACATTTTAGCCTTCTATATGAAGAAGTGTTACAGCAAAGCACCAGGAGTCAAGGCTCAAGAATTCTATTCCCAGCTTTCCCAGTAATTCACTTTGTTACCTTTGGACAAATGACTTCACCTGTCTGAAAAATGGGACTAGTATCTGTTTCAAAGGAATGTTACAAGGTTTAAATAAGGCTTCTAAAGTACTTTGAGATCACTGAATGGAAGGTGTTACTTTACCCTAAGTATATTTCCTAACAGTACACCAGCCATATTACTGTGACAAACTGCAATATTTGACTAAACTAATACATTTTTAACATTTGCTAAAAGCAGCCTTATTACTACAATTTATTTTCTACTTTTTGGTAATGAAAAAGTATTTCTTTTCAATGTTTATGTAAACAGTTACATTCTGACCAAATCTTATAATACACCAATCCTGTCATGGGAGAAACGGCTCTAAGTGAGCAAGTACCTCACATTCCCTAGACACACTCAAATCCTATGACTTTTTAGAGACTATTAACAATGATGCCAATTCTAGTAGAGATTTGTGTGACTTCCACTTTCTTTGTAATCTCTACACCACCATTTTATTGTAACTATTTTTAACTCTCTCTCATACTGGGACTAATCTGAACCAGTTGTAAATGTGAAATGCCCTACACCCTTGTTATCGCATGCTGTTATCAAGTCCCCATTTCACTTTACACCCTTATTAACTAATCATTGGCTTTGTGAAATATTGACTAAGTAGTATTTACTTTGAGTGCAGCCAAGAAAAGCAAAAATAGAAGCTCACAAGCAAAACTGTAAAGAAGTTCAGTACCAAAGTTAACAATGTGGTTTTAATACATGGGATAACTAAATCACATAGATTAATTAACTTGCTACCCAAGGTCACAGAGTAATCTTGCAACTATCAGATTAGAATCTAAAACACTCTGGTGTCTAGACTCTTTTGCTCTAACCAGTAAACCTTTCAGATTCTTAAATAAGTAAAACAGCTCACACACAATGTGTTTGTGTTATGGGTTTTGGTCCCCCCCCCCCCCGTATATTAAAATTTTAAGATTTATAAATAATTTTTGGCTTAATACTGCACCATCAAAGTCAATGGTCATTTTACTACGGACTTCAACAGCAGCAAGTTGGGGCCCCTTATTTGGGCAAAAAGAAAGATTTATTTTACAGGATTTTTTCTTACATACATATGTATTAAAAAAATAAGAGTTGGAAAAAACCTCATGGTTCTGCTTGCCAATTCTGGATTGTTCACCATAGTATGTTTTCTAGTGTTTCTAGTCTATTTTTAAACATCCCAAGTGATAGAACTTCTACTGCTTCCCTGGGAGACTATTCTACAGCCTAATAAGTCTGCCTGAGTCTCCCCCACTCCCCTGCAAATATTCAATCTAAATGTTTCCTTTCTTACATTACACCCTAAACAATTACTCTCTATACACAGCATTACTGTTCAAATACTTATATGATAACTTAAGTTATCAAACAAAACCAAGATGCTTCCTAAACAATTACAATATGTTGACTTAAATTGCTTTTATTACTAGGCACGTACAAACATGCATATTAGAAACATATCCATGTGATAAATTATTTATCGTGTTCCTTTGGTCATTTCCCCCGTTTTCTGTTTACCAATCCATATCTGTCTTCCCAAGAACTACTTCCAACATCCCAAAATCATGAATAGCTTCCAATTGCTGCCTCTATCTTCATGGATACTCTTGTGTTTGCATGTACACAAGAACTGGCAAGAGTGCATAAGAGCATGGACATAGGATAGCGAGCACACGCAAGTGCATAAGCTAGAAGGCAAAGTGAACACAGAGAAAACACCTGACATTTTTATTATATATATAAATAAAATAAAAATAAAATGTCAGGTGTTTTCGCTGTGTTCACTTTGCCTTCTAGCAATATATATATATAAAAATATATATATATACATACACACACACACACACACACCTGCACTATTGCTGTCATCATCCTGGTCAATGAAGACATGATCTAGAATAAAGCTGAGCAGTTCAGACTGTAATGAAGAATCAGGAGTGTAAACAAGTGGCTCTAACATGTCACGCCCTCCTGACATAATCTGATGGCTGAAGATCATCAAGACATCACACAGAATAGTGAAAGCCTATTAAAAAAAAAGAAAAAAGAAACAAAGGCTTCCTATATTGAATTTCTTAAACTTCTGCTCTTTCATCAGAAACTGTATTTTAAATAAACTGGAAGTTAAACAACAAAAAAGGTACTTACATTCCCAATGCAGAAAATATTTTACATTCAAAGCATGATCCTAAAGAAATAGTAGTAACTTCACTCACATGGAGTAGTCCAACTGGATGCAATGAGACTACCCACATGAATAAAGGTTTCAGAGTAACAGCCGTGTTAGTCTGTATTCGCAAAAGATAAGGTGCCACAAGTACTCCTTTTCTTTTCACATGAATAAACTCTCTCATATGTGTGCTGGCTGAATTGGGATCGGACCCTTTAAAAAAAGGGCACTCTCAAGATTAAGTCTATTACAAATTGAAATATTTATAGGATTTAACATAGGAAATTCTGATGTCAAGTTCTGTCTGAAAGGTATCGTGGAGCATTTTTTAAAAGCAGCAAGATAACTGGGAAAATATAAGGGGTCCTCCACTCAAAAATAAAACCAACACAGTAGTAAAGTCTGAAAATTTTGTACTTAAACACTCGAGATAGAGGCCTGCATTTTTTGCAAATGCAAAAACAACACAAAATAAAATGAAAACAAAGAATAAAACAAAAAGCAACTGATGAAACTAAATGAAACAGAACACATTCACCCCTTAGTGATGGCTTCTTGCTCCAGGCATTGCAACCTGAATGAAAGAGTCACAGCGCTGCTTGGGTTTGACCCAACTGCCCCTCTGTCATGATGACCTTCTTCTCCCCTACAGGGCTACCTACAACTTTGGCAGAACCTGATTTAACCACTCCAGGGCTTCTCAACACAGAGGACAGGACCTGACTGTCCCCACTCCTCAGGGACAGGACTCAACCCTCCTTTTGCCACCAGGAAGGATAAAACAAAATTACACCACCCCCACCCCAAAAAAACCTGAAAAACTGTAAATAAAAAGATTTTCACGGGGCTCTCACTATAGGTGAACTATTTTCTCTCCGTATTTTTCCTTTGTCTTTTAGTTAGATAATTGTCCATTTCACAGCATTTTTCTATACACAATTTCACTATTTTCCCTTAATAGTCACAAAAGAGACATGCCTTGGTTACTTTCTCTGTTTGCCTGGATCTTTACACAACAACAGAGGAGAAAAAAGCCATCTGTTCCTCAGGACAGGGACTGTTTTTTTTGTTCTGTGTTTGTACAGAGCCGAGCACAATGGGGTCAATACAATCTCAGTCCAATCCCTTCCAGTCTCTATCCTCCTCCTTTCACCCCAGGACTTCATCCAACCTCAGCTGCCAGGGATCACTGTGGCACAGGAACCAGAACTGAGAACAGGAAAACACTCTCTTATGTGCTGTCAGGAGGGCCACAGATTTGTCTGGTGAAGATGAAGAGAAATGACGACCTTCTGGGACAGGAATATCAGTGGCCTCTTCATCCTTCCATTCTTCTGAGGATGAAGGTGCGCCATCTGTTATTTGTGAAAACACTCTCCTGCCCCATTGGTGAAGGTGCCAAGATAGGAGATGACAACCAAATTCAAAGTAAGTACAAAAGACTACTCTGGAGGAGTTCAACCAGTGATCAAAGCCAAAGTCAACAGAACAGAAAGCATAAAGGCAACTGAATCCAATTCCTAAAGAGTGGTTTAAAGAAGCCCTGACATCAGATCCAAACACATGAGCTGATCTAGCAACCAAGCCTCACAAACTACCAGATCCTGAATCAACAGAACAAGATTAGGATCTCAGTACAGACTCAAGCAAATCAGTGCCAGAAAATAATGTCTTTATATCCATCTCCAAGAGGTATTTCTTTCTAATGGACCTTTCTGGTCTCTGCATAGACAGCTGGTGACTGACTTGCGCAAAGAGCAAAAATTGAGACCATGTCCCACAATCCTGGATGGAAAAGGTCCTAAGTATGTTTGTCAGAAACAGACATTGGATTATCCCAAGACGGGACAAAGCCAGAAACGAACAGACTCTGCTTCAACTGTAACTATGTCCGCAGCTGACAACACAGAATTTTTAACCCTACTGGGCATTTAATTTCCATTACATTATTCCTAAATATAAACAAAGAACTTCGATTATATCTATGAAGTAATAACATTTCCTGAAAGTTCATACTTGCTGCCTACGGTTGTCAGAACGAAATGAGCTATAGTTGGGCATATATACCTCTTTTATCCAGTCCCAGGGGGACTGAGGCAGAATACATGCACAGCACTACTGGACACAGCTATTCACTGAGCTTGAGCATCCAGCAAGCTGTGCATATCACATACCCATGCAGGCAATGCAAAAAGAATTACTTCTCATTTAGATTGTTTAAACACTTTTAAAAGCATCAAATCACTGGTATAAAAGAGTAAGGCTCAGAATAGTCACTAACCTGCTCTTTAACAGCAGTGTTTACGTTGGTCAGGTAGTGCTGACAGATTTGACAGAATACCCTCATCTGTTTCTTCAAACGTAGAAGGTCCTCCTTTAAAAATAAAACATTTTAAATAGAAATTAAATACAGTTTAACACTTTTCAACTTTATAGTGAAGAATAAATATTTTTTTGATTGAAATGGGAGCTAGCTGTTTAACTTTCAGGTGCCTTTGAAAATTCCAGCCCATACGAACTTGACAGAGGCATGTTGTAGTAGACCGAATACTTCGTCACCCCAATATACTTGGGGGAAACATACTTAGAGGACTGAGTTTAAGATATGCTTTAGGAGCAGAGAAAAGCTCTCAAGTTTGAAGCTGTGATTTCTCTCCTCTTTATGTGTTGGTTAAAGAGCTCCTATGAGTGGATGAATGGGAGCTCTCCTTTCCCTTCCCCCTGACAGTATTTGAAAAAAGTGAACAAAACTTCCCTGCCAATTTTCCTTTTTTAAATAAAAGAACCTGTGAGGGAGGGATTGTGTTCGGGTTCACAGACTTCCGACTGTGAAAGCACTCCAGAAAATTAGGTAAGCCTAGCTAAAACTGAATGAATCTTGTGCACATGGCTGCATCATCAACTCACTAATTTATCCTCCTAAGACTAACACCTATGTTCCTTTGAACAGATATTTCCTTTTAAAAAAAAATAAGTAGTCAACATAGTAGAGAAAATAATTCTGAAGTCAGAGAGACAAGGTGAGTGACGTCTTTTACTGGACCAACTTTTGTTGGTGAGAGAGAAGCTTTCAAGCTTACATAGAGATCTTCAGGTCAAGGAAATGTACTTCGAATGTCACAGCTAAATACAAGGTGGAACAGCCTACCATAAGCAGTTTACACGTATTTCATGGGACCATTCAAAGTGAAGTGGCCAATTAATACCTCTCCCATCACCTAGGGGAGAGGAGAAAAAAACCCTCCACAAAACTAGACCTTCTGACTGGACACAGTTAAGATGTATCCTCCTCCTCTTATCCTTTGGGCTAAGAAAGGTTAATTGGGCTAGGAGCTGGAGACCACAAGTTCTAGTCTCACCTCAAGCTCACGAGTGGTCAATCATAAAAGTTATGAAGTGCACAGAATTATCAATAAGGCTAAACGTCTCTAGCCTAGGAGAGAGGCAAGCAGCAGCATTATTTCAGAGAAAGAGTAACTGAGAATGCTGTCTTACATTCGGAACACCACATGCAGCCTTTTCAAAGCTAGATACCCATCTCTCCTCCCCATCCCCAAAATGACACCCAATATTTTCAAAGGTTTCGAGTATTGTTCCCTACGATTTTCAAACAGGATTATGCCGTGGATCCCAATACTGCATGATCCTGCGACTCTGAAATTTGCCACATAAATGTGTTTCAGTGTAGGTGCAAATAAATCTTTAAGGAACGGAGCCATCTTACCATTTGTATGAGAAAATTTTGTCCAGCTATTGTTGCAAGTAATACTTATTATGATAGTGAAAAGGATTGGAGCAAAATTTCTCCTTTTTTCAGATTATGTTCATTTCACAGCTAATTTCACAGTTTATAGGCAGTTTCATTGTGCCCTGTGTATAGTCCAAGTCCGCTCCCCCTGTCTTAGCAGCTCTTTCACCCAGCAACAAGGGAGAGGAAAATATTATTGTACAAACGTACCCCCCCCCACCCTCTGAAAACATAAGTCACAAAAATTGACACGTTCAGACAGAAGTGTAATATCTGGAACTCCTTTACATTTTTTTAATTGACAAGAATTTGTTTAAACTTTATTTTTAAAAATTTGAATTGAATGCAAAGTGATGTAGCATTGTCTTCCTGAGTCTGTAGATTCCCAGAGCAACAGCTTTAGGGTGTTAATTAACCAATCAATTTAAAATGATAGTCAAGTCTGAAGGCTAATGATGACAAAGAAGAATCAACATTATTCTCTATTTCACAGATGGTCATTTTAGTGGAAGCATCTAGCCAACTGCATTCCACGCTGTAATCCCATGTGTTCTCAAGTGCTAGGAGTTTCAAGTTTTCCCTATACGGCTGAAAAATCTTCAGCTCTTTCCAGATAATGCATAACTCCATTATTGAAGTCATCACTAAAAAAAATCTGTCGCATGTCAAAAACATGAAAATAGCACAGGCTGAAGCAATACAGAAACAAATTGCAGGATACTGCACAGATTGTTTTATGAAATTTAATACATAAAAACCTCTTCATTTAAATGAATTACCACAGATATTTCAGGGCTTGTATACAATTTAGATCCAGTCCCTGTAGGGCACAAAGAGCCTTGATTATACTGTATTTTGTAAACTTAGTTCACTACTCTGTATTAAGAATTTTATTCTGATATGTATCACAGTGACAGAGTAGCTATGCATCTGAGTTGCTTTGCTACTGTTACCTTAAATTAGATCTTTAAAGTTCTACAGCTTGTTTATTTATACAGACACAATGTTATATTTTAAATAGTAGGGAGGCAAAAGTAAAGGCGGAAGGAATTCAGGGAGTTGTGTAAAAAAGTCATTTTTCATCTTAATTTCAAAAAGTTTCCACCAGCCCTAAAAATTGAGGGTAGATGGAGTGATCCTATAGGTGACACAGATTACAGTAGGAAATTAACAGACTGTCACAATTCTATAAAGATTATACATTCAATTGGACTTACCACTCGAGCATGACATACCTTTGTGGAGCTGCTTTCAGTAATTTTTGCTAACTGCCAAAGGATTACATAATGAGTACACTGCAGTGCATGAATAACTATCTGTGATTAAGAAAAAAAGTTAGATGAAAAAAATCCCAATATAAACATTCACGAAGTATATTCACTGTTATACATGCATATTTTAAATACCTGTTCTGGCATGTCTCCATTTTCAATACCAGTTTTCAATAATTTGTAGTTGCAACCAAACAAGTCCCATCTTGACAAGTCATGAGCACTAGAGAAAGCAGAAATGAAGCAGTGTTGTAACACATCAAATGGTTATATTTTATTATACTAATTCTAGAATTTGGCATTTAATAACTACACTATGCTTTTAACTGTTCTAGTAAAGAAACCAGATAGAGTTCAGTTTAAATCATGAGTATATTTTTGTATAAATGTTTTTGTATTTACAATAGTCTTCTATTCAAGATTTGTCAATGTCAAATTAAAACCAAACAAAAAAATAAGTTTTGCACAAAGTTTAACATGGTCAATTTAATAATATAAGAAACAATAGTATGTTGCAAATATGAAAATCAAGATATTCAGGCTGAGATTCCACTTACTTGTGGAAAGCAGTGATTCTCTTTAATGTAGACAAGACTTGATAAGCATCATCTTCATCAGGTTCCTCACCCTATTACACAATTATTTTGTTGTAAGAGTTGCAGTAAAAAGTGTTTTAAATTAAATAGTCTGAAGGCATCAACACATTTTGGAATAATTCATATCTGTGTTGGGAAAAGTGGTATTACAACAAGATACAAAATACTAGCTAGAATAAGTCATGAGAACTATCAATCCTCACATTTCAGATAAATTGCTCACCAGAGCTAAGATCAGGTAGAAATTTTCTATATGGCATACATAGCACAGAACAATTGGGCAGGTGTATTCTGAAGGTGATTCAAGTTTCTCCATCGAATCCAGCAGAGGCCACTGTTACACAACAGATACTGGACTAGATGGACCATTGGTCAGTACTGATATGGTAAGTACCTCAGTCTTAAAACCATTCTTTTTCCACCTAGCCAAAGAAATATGGAAACCTTCAACCTAGCCCAGTAAACCCTTTAGGAACATGTTCAGGCTCAACTCTAAACCAAAAGAGATAGGTAGGAAACCTTACAGATATTCTTTCCCTGATTTGTACCTTACATCCAAACTTCTTCCTGACCCCTTACTTCTCTCCTGTCTCCCCATGAGTACCCTGACAACTCAAACATAACATATCACCCATATGGCTATCCGTACCTAAGACATTAAATTACTATTAATTAGTCACTGGGGTACACTTCACTATCAAATTAATTTTAACAATTAGGTTGTTCCTGCTGCTGACGGAGAATTTCAACAAGAGGGCAGCTGGGGGTGGGGGAGCAACTGAAGTTTCTTGAATAAAATGGGTGACCAGCAGGCTATACATCATCACTATGCTTATCTGGGGAAAGGCTATTCTGGTAATCTGACTCACCTATGAAGATGATATAGATAAATGTTTAAAATTTTTACTAGAAGAAATCTCCTTTAGATATTTAAAAGCTAAATTACAACAAATTAGTTCCGTAAACAAGGGAGAGAACCTCATAAATTAGGGATCAAGTATGAACAACATACTAAAAATACTCTGAAATGCTAATAATTCTATCCAAACTAAATTCAACAAATCAAAGGACTTCAACACATACTTTAAGTTACAGAGCTGATTCTTTGTTGTTTGAATAAACTCCTATAAGTACAATGCAATCTGGGTTCAGTTTCAATTCAGCTAGCTGAGTCACATAGCAAAATCCTGCTAAATTTCTTCGATTATTTTTGGAAATGCCCAAGTGTCATGATGTGTATTTATTTATTTATTTGTGGTAGCAGCCAACTGGGCTATTTCTGAGGAGAAGTTGTACATAGAGACCATAAAGATGAAAGATCTTCTGGCTACGGCAACAAACTTTGAGACTTGAGACCTATTCCTAGCGCTTCCTTTGTAGCCTTGGTCAAGTCATTTAACACTGCACTTCCGTTTCATCTTCTGAAATATGGTTATACTACTTACTGACCTTGCAGAGGTGTTGCAATCATTTTAGAATGGCAACAATATTTTTCTATTTTGCAAAACAGATTTGAAGTAATTGCTTAATTTTAGATTTATAAAAGTTCACCCTACCATGTCTTGTAAAGTGATTTGAGATCATCAGATAGAAAGTTCTATCATGTTAAATATGATCATTAGCACCTCAACTGCCAATTTCTATTTCTGTAGGGATTCCTGAGGGTGGCCCCTAGTACTGTAAGAATACATGTGGTAGAGAACAGGAGGAGAGACAAAGGCAATGGCACAAGTCCTTGTTGACAATACTCAAAAGTCAGTCATGAGTGTACTAGTCTAGACCAGATTTTCAGTCTCCCATGATTGGTGGGGATAAGCCAGCAATTCTTCATTTCTGCTTGCTTGGAGAAGGGAGGGAGCTTCTGGAAAAAAGGCCCAGAACAGAATACCTAAATCTGTTATGAAACGACCATGGGGGAGGATCCCTTAACTACTTAAACTTGACTTGATGGTGTTTCTCCTTCCTATCCTGAAGGAGCTCAAACTTATGAAGATCTGAGGGTTCCTTAATGGCAACATCCTAGATCTTCCTCATACAACTTGATGCCATCAGAGAGGGCCTGCATCAAGTGGGATCTAGATATATCTTCTGTTTCTGAAGCCTAGACCCACAAAATTCTTCTACCAACAGCTAACAATACAATGTTAACAGAGTTATGTCAAGAGCAGCATCACAAAGAGGATGACAGAGGTCTGGAGACTTAATTTCTCTGAATTCCCAGCACATTTTGCTCTGCAATTTGCACTGTATTTGTAGCCAGGTTAGGGAGCATCTACATGGAGCTACACATGCTGCAAAAGAAAAAAAAAATCTTTATTTCTAAGATTTTAAAGGACAGGATAAGAGTCCAACTTGAATAAGAGTCCAGGGATAATAATGAGAATAAAAAAACCAAACTATCTTCCCCACTGAAGTCCAAGTCTTCCTTCAGTTACTTAGAGGGTGGAGAGCTTGTCATTCTTTGAGGAAGAGAGGGGCTTTGCTTTCTTCAAGTATGTCTACACAGCAAAAAAAAAAAAAAAAAAAATCCGTGGCAGGCTTGTGCCAGACAACTCAGGCTCAGAGGGCTTGGGCTGTTTCATTGCTGGGTAGACTTCTGGGCTCAGGCGGGAGCCCGAACTCTAGTCTTCCCTGGACCTTTATAATCTTGCATTTGCAGGAGGAAGATGGGCCACAAACCCCCAAAAGCATCTGGGTCACAGATTTTCCCACAGAAAGTCCTATTTGAGTCCACAGACAATCTGAAACAATATATCTAAGAGGCAGATGCTCCATTCATCTCAAATCAGGACACAATGGAATAGTACTAATTTTTCCAAGATGTCACTGGGATTTCAGCATTTCTTTCTCAGTTTGCCATTTGTGCATGATATTGACTTATCTCCTAGGAGCTACCTCTTGCTTTCTATCGTCCCTCTCAAAGGGGTAGTAACTGGGTTTTCACTGCCTGTTCTGCGCATTGTTTCAATGAGGCAGGCACTGCTGTTTGGGATTCTGAGGTGGAATCCAAGGAGCCAGAAGCATAGCTTGTGAGTAAGGCAGGTTGTAGTACAGTGAAGTAGCTGAGAACTAAGGGAGCAAGGGAGATGAGCAACTAAAGCTCTTCCCTTTGGCACACACTGGGAAGGAGAAGCTGAACATCACCACAGAAACAGAAGCCCACGGAGTAGAGCCAAGTTGCAGAAAATCCCGTCCTCCAAAATAATAACTGAGAAATTCATTTATGTTCAACATCAACGAGTATTTCCAACTATGAGCCATAAGTGTGTAAGTGGAGGTAGGAATGAAATTACTTCACACAGATAAAATAATATTGTAGCAGAATTTGTTTTCATGTAGAGGTCTATGCAGGGCCTTGGCAAGACTATCAGATCTATTATGCAAAAAAACCCTCGAGAAAAATTTGGTTTAACTATAGCATTAATGCTCTCATTCACTGTGGGGTAGCTGAGGAGAATATCCTCTTGGAAATTCACAGTCAGTGGAATATGGAAGTGATAAAACTGGTTTGTGAAATTTGCAAAGAAGTTTTCAGATCTTTCATGGCGTTTTGGAAAAATCACTTTTTGTGGTTTCTTTTTTGTTTAGATACTACAAGATGGCTTACACTGTCTTTAACAGGACAGATTTCAGTTGGGGTTCCTTTCAGTTTCTACTGAAATATATCAAGAATAAAGGGTACTTATGCACACTGGATTTAGAGAGTGCCTAACACTTATCTGCCATAAAGGAATACATGAGTAAGCAACAATAACGATACAGAAAACAAAGCTCCTTTAAAAATTATTCATCAGCAAAATCTTTCAGCTTCTGACACCAAAAAGTTAAAACAGAAAAAAGTTCAATTTTTGTGCTGAATCCAATCATTAGACTGAGTATTATTAATTTAGATTGTGGTAGCACCCAAAAGACATCTGGATAGAGGACCCCATCGTGCTAGATGCTTCAATACAGCCGAAGACATGGTCACTGCCCCACAGAACTCATTGTTCTTAGATGCCTTCTTCCTGAAAGCTAGTATAAGTGGAGCTTCACAGATTGACCCTAATTTATCTATCTCCTCACCCCACTTTAAGAGCCTGCATTATAATGTTTTGATTAAAAGTACCATTCACAATGGAATGCCAATTAGATTTTTACTCTATCTTATATAAACCTGAAACAATTGCTTTATGTCTAGAAAAGCCAGGATACAACGTGAAGACTCAATGCAGCATTCCAAACACCATATCAATCTTCGTAACAGTCATAAGAGCATAAAAGCTTCAAGTCACTCATAGAGGTGAACCTCTTCACAGAACTTACAGATGGTAAAGATATAAACAAGACCATCTTGTCCATTATTGTACCAATATAGGATTGTTCCCTAATGTTTCTAATATTTTGGGTACAATTTTCAAAGGTGCCTAAGTGACAAAGGAATCGAAGTCCTATTAATTTTCAATGAGTCTTAGGCTCCTAAAGCAAAGTCACTCAGGCAGTTTTGAAAATTTTACCCTTTGTCCTTTTTCATTTTGGCTGTCACATGCAAAGGAACTTCCACCATTTCCCTTGGGAAACCATTCCAGTACCTGATGTGTCTTAATGTCATTACATTTTTCCTGCCACTATTCCCAGGATAGGTTTCAGAGTAGCAGCCGTGTTAGTCTGTATCCACAAAAAGAAAAGGAGTACTTGTGGCACCATAGAGACTAACAAATTTATTTGAGCATAAGCTTTCAGGTTCTTAAAAGAAGAATTTTAATTAAAGAAAAAGTAAAAGAATCAGCTCTGTAAAATCAAGATGGTAAATACCTTACAGCGTAATCAGATTCAAAACACAGAGAATCCCTCTAGGCAAAACCTTAAGTTACAAAAAGACACAAAAACAGCAATATACATTCCATTCAGCACAACTTATTTTACCAGCCATTTAACAAAAGGAAATCTAACGCATTTCTAGCTAGATTACTTACTAACTTAATGTAAGTTCTGAGGAGTTATGAAGAGCATTCCTGATTGGTTCCTGGCAAAAGCATCCCACAGACAGAGCCTTTGTTCCCCCCCGGCCCCCAGCTTTGAAAGTAACTTGTCTCCTCATTGGTCATTTTGGTCAGCTGCCAGCGAAGTTATCTTAGCTTCTTAACCCTTTACAGGTAAAAGGGTTTTGCCTCTGGCCAGGAGGGATGTGGGGACCTGAATAAAAGACCCCCTAAGCTTATTCTTACCAGCTTAGGTTAAAAACTTCCTCAGGGTATAAACTTTGCCATGTCCTTGAACCCTATGCTGCCACCACCAAGCGTGTTAAACGAAGAACAGGGAAAGAGACCACCTGGAGACGTCTTCCCCCAAAATATCCCCCCAAGCCCTACACCCCCTTTCCTGAGGAAGGCTTGATAAAAATCCTCACCAATTTGCATAGATGAACACAGACCCAAACCCTTGGATCTTAAAAACAATGCAAAAGCAATCAGGTTCTTAAAAGAAGAATTTTAATTAAAGCAAAAGTAAAAGAATCACCTCTGTAAAATCAGGATGGTAAATACCCTACAGGGTACTGCATCCAATGAAGTGAGCTGTAGCTCACGAAAGCTTATGCTCAAATAAATTTGTTAGTCTCTAAGGTGCCACAAGTACTCCTTTTCTTATTCCCAGGATAGTCCTTTTTACATTCTACAGAATTCATTTTCATCCTTTGTGTTTACGTCCTACTAATATTTGAACAGTGGGATAGGATTGTTTAAACAAAAAATACTTCCTAATGCTGCAACAAGTGCCTTTGATGATAAATTGGGGATTGGTCCTGCTTTGAGCAGGGGGTTGGACTAGATGACCTCCTGAGGTCCCTTCCAATCCTGATATTCTATGATTCTATGATTTCACATATACTGAACTTATAAAAAACAAACAGGTTAAAAAAAAAGATGAAATGCCACATAATAGAAAGTATGGATGTCAATTAAAAGTGTTACTTGCAAAATCTACAAGCTAAGTAACTCTAATCACCATATATAAATTTTGCAACTTGATTGTTTAAAAATTGAAGGTCCAAGTGAATTTAATAGCATAAAGAGACAAACTATGAAGTTATGCTTAAAAAAATCACCAACAGATTTTGACCCACATGACGTTGAAAGGGTAGTAAACAGAATCACCACCAACTTAATATCATAACAAAAAAGACTCGGATTCACCAGACTTGAAATGGTATATTACTATAATGATATATATATTATATATAAATGGTATATTACTATGACTACTATATTAAAAGTTTTGTAAATTAGAGTGGATTTAGCATGCTTTGCAGATACTAAGCCAACAACATATAATGAAAATGTTAAGATATGAAAAAGATCCTCATGCACATGATATACCTCTTGCAGAAAATCTTCCAGAAGTCGGTTAAACTTGTCTGCCAGCTCATCTATTAACTGACTTCTTGCAATGTCAACTCTGTTAAAGATTGTGAATTCTTCATTACAGAGTGCATGGTATGTTTTAGAACACGCTTCTAAAACATCCGTATCTGTGTGCTTCTCTACAATATCCCGAATCTGTCGCAATAAGGCATCCAAATGCTACAAAAGTAAAGACAAAGTTCCAATTATATTCTAGTTATGAAAGCAAAGATTTTTAGATTGTTTTGTTATGTTCAATATGACAGTCATGAAAGTAAGAACACTATTTTAGAAAATTGCCAATTCTCTAGAGAAAGCGAGAGTAGCAATACAATACAATACAAAACAAAAAATAAACTGGGGGACAGTGAAGACTACAAATTTGAAACACATACCAAAATTAACTTTTTAAATACAAAAGAAAAAATTTAGATAGTAGTTGAATTAATGGCAATGGTTGCACAGTGTATAGAACAACATTTATTTCCCACTCTCAAATACTTGTATTTGTACATAATGGTCACAAGAAAAACTTTTCAGTTGTGTTATAATTAAATGTATGATATACAGGCAATATTGTGATAATATCTAGTCATCAAAAGCAAAACGGAAAAACTTAAGAGCAACCCCTGTATTTATAAACACATATCGAATATATTTTCTCTATACCACCGCAGGGAGAAAATGTCAATATATCACCTTTCAAATTGTAATACCATAAACAATTTTACTAACAATAAAAAGTTTACAACCATGTAGCTCAATTGACACTTCTCAAATGCAAGTTTTATGTTTTACTACTTTTAGTACTTACAGAAGAACGAACCTAATTATACTAGCTACAACTAAGTTTAGCACAAGCTTCTCTCCCCAAATGGTGTACCTGTTCTGAAATGTAATAACCCTGATAGCCCAGAACTGGGATGCTCTTACATGACAATCACTTGTCTAGAAAGACTCTCTCCTCTATTGATCTTGACCAAGAAATCTTTCAAAAGCAAACTTAGGCTCTGACACTCTCTAAGACAAATAGCCAGTGGAGACCATGAAGCTCAGGCCTTTTCTTCACTCATATAGATGCACCAGAACAAACAGCATTTACACAAGCGGTTTTCACAAGTCTAGCAGCGCTGATGTCTGAAATCTCAGTGAGGACAAGGTCTCAGTTCAGTTTTTTCCCCTCTTTAATTTCATTTTATGTTATCTTACCTTTTCTAATCGTCCTGTTGTATAGATTTCCAAGTCAAAATACTGTGGCAGCTGCAACAAGTTGGTCACTTTTTCTGCATCTACAGAATACTGTCAAGTTAACAAAAATAATTAAGGCCTACAAGATTTTTGTTTTGGAGTTATTACAATAAGACCTAGCTAATTATTACTAACACATAATCAAAACAAGTATCAAATATATTGTAGTTTCTAATGACATACAGGGCATTGGGAGACATGCACTATTTGCCTAACATTTTGACAACACACAACCTCTACCTCCAAATAGAATTAAACTTACTTTTGCTAATAACTGAGGAAGTGCCACTGCAAAAAGCTCTGTAATTCTTGTCCTGTCATCCAGCTGTGTTTTCTTCTCTTTTGCTGTCAGCACCTAAATTATTGATGTAAGAAAGTTTTTAAAACTAAAAACTGACTGTTTTTTAAACAGGTTTTGGGACTAAACTATTTTACACTCTTCTTATTCAGTGCAGTCAAAAAATCAGGGCCATAAAAGACCTGAATACTAAAATAACAGAAAAAACAATAAAAAGGCAGAATTTAACAGAATTTCTCTCTCAACAATGTATGTTGTTTCAAAGCTTATAGGTCATACCCTTTTCCCTGTTCCTCTTCCCACAGGTGGATGGCATTCTGCTGCTTGTCGAATTGTACACAGCATTATTTCAATCAGTGCACTTTCCTGTCTATCAGTTAAAGCTGAAATTAAAAAGAAAACAGATCATAATTGCAACTTGTCACTTTTTCATTCATATATATTAGTACCATAGCACCGGATTCCTTAGACATCAAGCAACAAGGTTTTTACTTCAAAGTTTGTAAGCGAAGGGCTTATGACTTTGTGCGCTGCAGAGAGCCCTCAACTCTTATTGATATGAAGAGAAACTGAAGATGCTCAGCACCTCACAGGATCAGACAGAAAATATATAAAGTTGGGGGAATGATGCAACAGAGTCACGTGATCTGTGCTGTAAATTTGGTATGCTGTTTTAGTTTTTCTAGTATAAATAAGGCTATACTTGTGACACAGGAGTGGCAGATTTTGTAATTTTCCTATTTCCCTTCTCCCCAAAAAATCTATTTTTGGCATTTAATTATTTTTGCATGTGGGTATGGAGATGTGACAGTAAACAGAACTTTAGAGTTATTCACCTATAACTGGAATTCTACAAGATGACCTCTTCGCGTTCAGAGACTTGAGATGAGCTGGCAGTGCAGCTTGGACCTGTGGAACATTCTGACAGCAGCAGCCATTGGGGCACCCTCACACTCCCTGCCTCTCCTTCCCTTGCAGCTCCAAATGTTCAGAGAGTAGGGCTATAAAAGGTGACAAGGTGTACTGGTTTTCTCAGTTCTTTCTACTGCATTCTCAGGTTCAAAGTTGAAATTAGGATTCCAAGGAAGAGAGGAAGGTAGGCAGGCAGTGTGAATGTGCAGAGTCCAGCATGAGAACCTATGATTACAGGTGAGTATCCTTCATTTCTTCAAGTGACCTCTGCACATTTGCATTCTTGGGAGTCTGGCAAACAGTACTCCTCCCTCCAGATAGTGTGAAAGGAGACCTACTTAAATAGAGACTGTAATTCCGCTTCACCAAACTGTGCATCTTATATAGATACCAGTTCTAAGAAATAATGTTTTGTGAAAGTATGAACAGAGCTCCAAAGAGCAACTCAACAGATTTTTAAACTGGAATGTATGTACGGCCAGACGTGGAACTGGCCTTTACTCTAATCAAGTGTGCTTTAAGCCCTTATGGAAAAGTAACAAATGTGTATTTATAACATTCTTCAATAGAGTCTAAGACCATTTAGAAATACATTAATATGCAACTGCCTGACCTTCACTCTTTTTCTCCATAAAAGACAGTTTAGGTGATTTCCTGTATTCCTGAGATCTAATTGAAATAGATTAGATCTCAGGAATACAGGAAATCACCTAAACAGATAGCTAATGCTATCATAGCATCCAAGGCATGTAGCTTACTTCTCCTGAATGAAAGTGAGGTCTCGGAAAAAATACTAGTAAGTTTACAAACTGGTTAAGATGAAATTCTGTTACTACCAGGAAACATTTTGGGTGTGGAAGAAGGATCATTTTATCTTTGTGAAATACCGTAAGAGGGCATGGGAGATGTCAGAGAGACAAGGTGGGTGAAGTATTATCTTTTATTGGACCAGCTTCTGTGGATGAAAGAGAGGAACTTTCAAGACACTCACAAGTCTTCTTCAGATCTGAAACAGCCCTGAAGGAGAGCTCTGTGTAGCTCAAAAGCTTCCCAAGAATTTCAAATGAAATATCCCAGTATGTACTGGACAGGAGCTGAAGCTGAGTTTATGATATTGTTTGTTTCCCACAAAGAGAATCTTTTTTACTTATAACACAAGTGAGTCTTGGAGTTCAACTGAATCTACTGTACCTTTCCTTAACAGTATAGTACCAGTTTGGTCAGGTTCCTGTACTTTTACTGTTAAGTGGAGAGAGTCTGGGTTTGGAAAGCAAATCACACCTTTTTGCTTGGTCAATAGGAATGGAATTGCAGAGACAGACAGATAAAACTCCTTGTGATAGTTGAAATAGTTCTAAGAACCACTATTTTGCCACGGCTGGAGCAATCAGGTTAACATTGGCTTTATATTGTTCAATTTTTACGTAGAACTCTTTGAATGAGGGAAATGGGGGTTGGAGGAGAGAACACAAGAGACCTACTCCCCATCTAGAAAAAATGTATCAGAAACTGATGGTCTCCTCCTGGTCTGGAGCAAAACCTCTGACATTTAGAGCTGTGTCTTCTTGCGAATAAATCTATGTCCTGACATCCCCACAGGGAGAAGTCATTCACTCCAGAATAACCGCTCATCCTAATCTGCTAGTATATTCTCCTTACCTGCAAGTGGACAGTTTAGGAACTGAATACAACTCCTTTGAGAACACACTGAAGTTTGAGTCCACCATATAAGAATCAGGAACACATCCCTAGGTAGTGTCAATTTCATAATCATGCTGTCTACACTTGTCATACAGTGTTTTGATAGTCAGGGCTGCAGAAGACTCATCTCTAGATAGGCACACACAGAGCTACATACCTCGCCAAAGCCCATCTTGAAGAATATTACTATCTGACATGAGTCCTTCTCCAATAATTTTATTGCTGCAACCCAATTTTTAAAATGCTTTTCTTCTGGAAGAAAATCTCTGTTTATTTGAGAATCCAGATTGCCTCAATAAAAGGTCTGATCTGGTGGTGTGTGTAATTTCTTCAGCTTTATCTTGAACCCTAGTGCATATTTGTGACAGAGCTTTTGCTACAACCTACTGTGAGGATACCCTGATGAGCCAATCGTTCAAATAAGAGTAGACATGGAAATTCTGACATCTTAAATGCGCTGCTACTGCTGAAAAGCATTTTGTGAATACTACTGCGGGAGGGGGAGGGCAGAGGGCTTCATGCGTTGCCCTTGCCTCCAGGCATCACCTGCCGCACCTCCCATTGGCCGGGAACGGGGAACCACGGCCAATGGGAGCTTCAGGGAAGGTACCTGGAGGCGTGGCAAGGTCAGTGCAAAGAGCCCTGTGCCTCCCCCCCGCCACCCCAGGGGCTGCAGGGACATGGTGCTGGCCGCTTCCCAAAGCTGCGCGGCGTGGGGCCAGGGCAGGCAGGCATGGAGACTGCCCTGGCCCCAGTGTGCGCTGCTGCCACCCCAGAGCTGCTTTAGGTAAGTGATGCCGGGCCGGAGCCCGAACCCCTCCTGCACCCTGCCCCCCAACTCCCTGCCTGCACCTCACACCCCTTCCCTGAGCCCCCTCATACAGCCCGCACCCTTCCTCTGCCCCAATCCCTTGCCCTGAGCCCATTCCTGCACACCGCACCCTCTCGCACTCCCTACCGCGCCCCAACCCCCTGCCCTGGCCCTGCAAATAATTTTCTCACCCAGCTGTGGCCCTCGGCCCAAAAAGTTTGCCCACCCCTGCTTTAGCTCATGGTTTGGGTCTCTGCTGTGGCTGAATAGGGAGCTATTCCTTCCTTCAAAATGAAGTGGAAGAGAATGTTCCTTTCCAAAAACAACCATATCCACTGGTATCCCAAATCTTTTCCTAGAGGATTGAGAAATTCCTCGAGACCCTGCAGTAGAACTGATGTCTTTCACATTCTCTAAACCTCATCTGTTCAGCACTTAACAAATGCGTGTCTTCCACTCTAGTTCTTGTTTCTGGATAAAGTACAAATGAACATATCTCGAGTCACCACTTGTAGTTACATGTGGATGCCACTGCTCTACATACAGTACCAAAAGCATCAAAGAATACTCTCAAGATGTACTTATCAACTGACCTTCAATAATAAGGGTTCTGACCAGTTTACTCTAGTCTCCTGGCAGTGACCGCGCAAACATTCTCTCCCAAATAAAACTGACATCTGGACATTACTGCCTATTAGTTGACCATTCTGATTCGTATTGTGGCAAAAGAGAACATCCTTCTACTCACATCATCTTCCTTCTTATCAACTATCTGAAGAGACAGAAGAATTGACCTCCTTTAGCTCTTTGGACAGCAGCTTCCACTACAAATGAATTTGGATCTGGGTGAGTCTGGAGAACAAGAATCACTCATGAGAAAGCTGGTATAACTTATCTAATTTTTTAGAAATTGCCAGTCCAGTTCATGGATATAATCAGGCATTTTTTACCAGCTGTAATAAACCATCTAAAACTGGCCAGGTAATCCTATTCCTAGAGGGTGACCCCAGAATATCAAAAAATCAGATGTATAGTTTCCTCTAAGATTACGACGGGGAAGTTAAAGGTAGAATCATAGAATATCAGGGTTGGAAGGGATCTCAGGAGGTCATCTAATCCAACCCGCTGCTCAAAGCAGGACTAATCCCCAACTAAATCATCCCATCCAGGGCTTTGTCAAGTCTGACCTTAAAAATCTCTAAGGAAGGAGATTTCACCACCTAGAAAACCCATTCCAGTGCTTCACCACCCTCCTAGTCAAAAAGTTTTTCCTAATATCCAACCTAAACCTCCCCACTGCAACTTGAGACCATTACTCCTTGTTTTATCATCTGGTACCACTGAGAACAGTGTAGATTCATCACCTTTGGAATCCCCTTTCAGGTAGTTGAAAGTAGCTATCAAATCCCCCCTCATTCTTCTCTTCTGCAGACTAAATAATACCAGTTCTTTCAGCCTCTCCTCCTAAATCATGTGCTCCAGCCCCCTAATCATTTTTGTTGCCCTCCGCTGGATTCTTTCCCATTTTTCCACATCCTTCCTGTAGTGTGGGACCCAAAACTGGACACAGTACTCCAGATGAGGCCTCACCAATGCCGAATAGAGGGGAATGATCACATCCCTCGATCTGCTGGAAATGTTCCTACTTATACAGCCCAATGTTCCTACTTATACAGCGTTAGCCTTCTTGGCAACAAGGGCACACTGTTGACTCATATCCAGTTTCTCGTCCACCATAATCCCTAAGTCCTTTTCTGCAGAACTGCTGCCTAGCCATTCGGTCCCTAGTCTGTAGCAGTACATGGGATTTTTCCTTCCTAAGTGCAGGACTCTGCACTTGTCCTTGTTGAACCTCAGATTTCTTTTGGCCCACTCCTCTAATTTGTCTAGGTCCCTCTGTATCGTATCCCTGCCCTCCAGTGTATCTACCACTCCTCCCAGTTTAGTGTCATCTGCAAACTTGCTGAGGGTGCAATCCATGCCATCCTCCAGATCATTAATAAAGTGTGCTGCCCAGTGCAGTAGTCTGAGAGCTAACCTTGTTCATGAAGACAGAGGCGTAAAAGGCACTGAGTACATTGGCTTTTTCCACATCCTCTGTCACTAGGTTGCCTCCCCCATTCAGTAAGGGGCCCACACTTTCCCTGAACACCTTCTTGTTGCTAATATACCTGAAGAAACCCTTCTTGTTACTCTTAATATCCCTTGCTAGCTGCAACTCCAAGTTTGATTTGGCCTTCCTGATTTCACTCCTGCATACCTGAGCAATATTTTTATACTCCTTCCAGGTCATTTGTCCAATCTTCCACTTCTTGTAAGCTTCTTTTTTGTGTTTAAGAGCAGCAAGAATTTCACTAATCCGAGGACGAGATTAATGTATTTCTGAGGAGGTCAGCACAGCTAGGGAAACTGATTTAGCTTGTAAGGTTTTTCTCTTTACTGAAGGGAAAAAAAAATGAACTGGCACCACTACCATATGCTTCTTTCTTTTAAGCATGGGGGACAACGTATCTGTTGCTGCACAAGGGCTCCTGATTCGAAAGTCTCTCTGATATTCCAGAGGCTCAAAGCAATGAACCTGAACCACCATGGTACGGTGTTCGTATAAATGCCTAACACAGTGGGGTCCTGAGTCTGTGACCAGGGTTCCGAGGTGCTACAGTAATACAAACAAATAATAATTGTATATCCAGCAACCAAAAGCTCTGAGGAAGCATCAGGTGCTTTATCAGGCTTACAATGAGGTTCTGAGCATGAGAACAATGGTGTTTGATCCAGGTAGGGTGTGGATCCATGATACAACCTTGGTCCTTAATATCATCCTTCACTCTGCCAAGGATGGACCTTATAGGTACCACTTTCGCATTTCAGTGTGTGGAACTGGAAGTCCCAGGTCCTTAATCACATGCTCTCCAGGACTGGCTCTTTTTGCAGAGGCAGATACCTCTGGAACAGGTACAGAGAAGGGCTACTAGGATGATCCGAGGAATGGAAAACTTGTCTTATGAAAGGAGACTCAAGGAGCTTGGCTTGTTTAGCCTAACTAAAAGAAGGTTGAGGGGAGATATGATTGCTCTCTATAAATAGATCAGAGGAATAAATACCGGAGAGGGAGAGGAACTATTTACGCTCAGTACCAATGTGGATACAAGAACCAATGGATATAAACTGGCCACCAGGAAGTTTAGACTTGAAATTAGAAGAAGGTTTCTAACCACCAGAGAAGTGAAGTTTTGGAATAGCCTTCCAATGGAAGCAGTGGGGGCAAAAGATCTATCTGGCTTAAGATTAAACTCGATAAGTTTATGGAGGCGATGGTATGATGGGATAACATGGTTTTGATAATTAAATATTCATGGTAAATAGGCCTAATGGCCTGTGATGGAATGTTAGATGGGGTGGGATCTGAGTTACCCAGGAAAGAATTTTCTGTAGTATCTGGTTAGTGAATCTTGCCCATATGCTCAGGGTTTAGCTGATCGCCATATTTGGGGTCGGGAAGGAATTTTCCTCCAGGGCAGATTGGAAGAGGCCCTGGAAATTTTTCGCCTTCCTCTGTAGCATGGGGCATGGGTCATTTGCTAGAGGATTCTCTGCTCCTTGAAGTCTTTAAACCATGATTTGAGGACTTCAATAGCTGAGACATAGGTGAGAGGTTTTTCGCAGGAGTGGTGGGTGAAATTCTGTGGCCTGCATTGTGCAGGAGGTCAGATTAGATGATCATAATGGTCCCTTCTGACCTAAATATCTATGAATCTATGAAAAATACCTACAAAGCCAGGTGTTTATGCTGAGTCAGACCCAGCCTGCGCAGATTCACAGTGAACAGCAACTTAGGTTAGGCTCTAGTTACAGACTGACATCTGTGCTGGGACTTTGCTGGTCTTTTCACCCCCTTCAGTGTCAGGGCTGAGGCTGCTTTCCCAGCACCTAAATTTCCCTGCATTTTGGAACTAGAAGGTTTAGCTGCTTATGCTTCCTATAATAGCACTGCTTGGAAGCATTTTTAATGTTCCCTTTTGGCCCCTGTGAAGCTGCTACATATGGAGCAATAAAACAGCACAGGATCTCTCCTGCGGTCTGGTCAAAGCAGGAAAAACAGCAGGGCAAGAAGTTTACCTCTTCAAACCTAGCTCCATTGTCTTTGGTTCTCACATATTAGAAATCAAGGACCTACACCATTTTTACTCCCCCCCCCCCCACAAAAAAGCAGCAATTATGGAAAATAAAGAACTAACATCCAACTAAAATATGAAGGGGACAGTACTGAGAATGATTCATTCTGATGAATCCATGTCCAAGGACTTTGTGAAGTTCCTGGTGGCTGGGGTTAGAAGGAACGGAGCCAGTGAACACACTACACGGCCTATTTTACTCCCACCCTCTGAATGTTCAAAGTAGAAAGGAGAGGGACGGGGTCATAAGAGCATTCTAACGGGCATTGCTATTGATAGGTTCCACTGGTCCAAGATACACTTCCAGCACATCCCAAGAGTGTGAATGTGCAGAGGCCACTCCAAGAATCTGGGCTTTTTGGAAAGCTCAAAGCAACAACTCTCCTAAGTAGAGACTGTGTTTATCATAAATGTGTTACAAATTCTGCGATTTCTGGTTTTTGGAAAAAAACTCAGAGCTGGTTTAAAGAAGAATCTACACCACACTGATCCTCCTACTTCTTTTGCAGAGGCTGAAGAAAGAAAACATCCTTATCCTTCCACTTTTGAGCACTGCTTCTGGGGGACAAACAGCAGGCACCAGAATGGCAGTTTTAAACTTCTAGTTAATTTAATTTAACAACCCAATCTCTTTGAAATATCTATGACTTAACATTACACTATTTTTGTGTGAGGGAGTTGTGCATGTACCAGAAGGCAAAGTTCAGACCTCAGCATTTGAAAATATAAATGTATATGCACAAATACCTGTCCAGAACACTAATTTAAGTGGCTTTCAAATAACACATTTTCAATCTTTATTTGGAAAGTTTACTATTCCTTTAAGAGAATTTAATCTCTGGCAGTGGTGGTCACAGAATTTATTACAACAAAAGGACATTGTCTATGGGCACAGTAGACTTTCAAGCTCCAAAAGGTTAAAAGTAGGGCTGTAGATTAATCGCAGTTAACTCATGCGATTAACTAAAAAAATTAATCACACTGCTCAACAATAGATTACCAATTGAAATTTATTAAATATTTTGGAAGTTTCTACATTTTCAAATATATCTATTTCCATAACAACACAGAATACAAAGTGTACAGTGCTCACTTTATATTATTTTTTATTACAAATATTTGCACTGTAAAAATTAACAACAAAAGAAATAGCATTTTTCAATTCACCTCATACAAGTACTGTAGAGCATGGAAGTGCAACTTACAAATGTAGGTTTTTTTGTTACGTAACTGCACTCAAAAACAAAGTAAAACTCTAGAGCCTACAAATCGAGCCCACAAGTCCACTCAGTCCTACTTCTTGTTCAGCCAATCGCTAAGAGAAACTAGTTTGTTTACATTTACGGAGGATAATGCTGCTCACTTCTTAATTACATCACCTGAAAGTGAGAACAGGCATTCACATGGCAATGTTGTAGCTGGCATCGCTAGATATTTACATGCCAGACGCGCTAAAGATTCATATGCCTCTTCATGCTTTGGCAATATTTCCAGAGGACAGTGTGTCCAGTGCTGTAGCTATCTTTAAAAATTCTTCTTTGCATTTTGTCAAATTTTCAGTGAAAGTGTTCTTAAAACAAACACATGCTAGGTCATCATCCAAGACTGCTATAACATGAAATATATGGCAGAATGCGGGTAAAACAGAGCAGGAGACATTGAACTCCTTGTGGGAGAATTGTGTCAAATTTAATTAACGCATTTTTTTTTTTAACGAGCATCATCAGCATGGAAGCATGTCTTCCTGAACGATGGTCGAAGCAATAAGAGGCATATGAATCTTTAGTGCATCTGGCATGTAAATATCTTGCAATGGCAGCTACAAATGTGCCATACAAACGCCTGTTCTCACTTTCAGGTGACACTAATTAAGAAGTGGGCAGCATTATCTCCTGTAAATGTAAACAGACTTGTTTCTCTTAGCAATTGGCTGAACAAGAAGTAGGACCGAGTGGACTTGTAGGCTCTAAAATTTTATATTGTTTTGTTTTTGAACGCAGGGTACATAATTCTACATTTGTAAGTTCATCTTTCATGATACAGAGATTGCACTGCAGTACTTGTATTAGGTGAATTGAAAAATACTATTCCTTTTGTTTTTTGCAGTGCAAATATTTGTAATAAAAATAAATGTAAAGTGAGCACTGTACACTTTGTATTCTGTGTTGTAACTGAAATCAATATATTTGAAAATGTAGAAAACATCCAAAAATATTTAAATAAATTGTATTCTATTATTGTTTAACAGTGCAATTAAGTTATTAATCACTCAACAGCCCTAGTTAAAAGTTAGCATGAATAAAGGCTCCTCCCGTAGGCTGTAATTTTAACCATTATGTACTAACTCCATTGTGACTACTCTTAGTCAAATCATTAGTGATCCAGTCTGGACAGTCCATATCAATCTGAAGTTATTTACATTCTGCTTAAATTATTCTGAAAATTTGGGTGAGTTAGTTTCAGTATCTCAACTATATCAAATGCTGAAAAATGAACAATATATCAATTTGGACAGCAAGATATCATGAAATCTCTTACGCTCCTCTCCATTGAGCGGCTCCTCCAACAGAAGACTATTCATACATTCCCAGTCCTTCAAGAGTTCTGTTGCACAGTCCCACATGCTGTCCACAAGATAAGCAGCATGCTCATGTAACTAAAAAGAATACAGTAGTTATATTCCTCAACCAATGAAAAAGATCGTTATGAAAGTGGCTACAATGCACTCGGCTGCTCTTGTTCCTTTTTGCCTGTGGCATGGTATCTGACTCCAAAGGGAAAATATATATATATTTAAACTTTGTGACACATCAATCCAGAGAGATCAACAAACATTCTTACTAACGTCCTCTTTCGTTTATATTTTAACATTTTCAATTTGCTGAGTCACTAACAGTTATGTGGGCAGGATTTGAAGCAGCAGAAAGCAAACTTTGTAAGCTGTCTGAATCCAAACCTAATATGTGAGAAGACTGTGCCTAATTTTCCCAACAAACGGGTCTGATTCTGCAAGACACTGAGCACTCTTATCTCCCATTCATACAGGAGACATTCAACATTTAGCAAGGCCCAAACTTCTCTGTACTCCATTTCTTAGTGCTCTTTTAGTTCTGGGGGAATTCTGCGCCACTGCACATGTGCAGAATTTATGTCCCCTGCAGATTTCTTTGCTTTCCAACAGAAAAGTGACTTTCTGACAGGGAAGCAAAGGGAAGCCACAAGAGTGGGCATGTATGTTTGGGGTGCCCTGGGCAGCTGGCAGAGAGGTAAATCACTGTGGGGAAGGAGGCGGGACTGGGGAAGACCCAGCTGGTGGCTACTACCCTGCACCAAGATCAGCTGCTAGTCACAGGCGGAGAGCTGCACAGTGATCTCCCACCTCTGTGCAGCCATTGGCCTGTGCTCCCAAATGCCATGCTGGAGCCTCCACAGTTATTTGACAAATAAAATTTGCAGAATTTTAAAATATTGTGTGCAGAATTTTAATTTTTTTTGGCACAGAATGGCCTCAGGAGTAATATATATATAAATTATATGGTTTTAAGTGACTGGCTGTCTATTCCATTAAATGGAATCCTGTACTCTGCAGATCTTCAATGATATACTACACTATAAAGAATAAAGTCTAGAGTTTCCCAGAGTAACCATTTAAAACAGGAAACCAGTAAGGACATGTACTACATGAGAGCAGGAAAGAATGGAACTCTCTCTAAGCCAAAGTGATAAAAAGGATAACGTGAAACTCAACTTACTTCACTTTCCAAAAAGAAAAACACCAAAGTCTTCACAAGGTTAGCATTTGGACCTTGTCTCCCCCTCCTTTTAAGTAGTCCATCATCTTCAGGCTCTCTGCGACTGAAAAGCCTAAGAAAATATTTTTAACATAAAACATTTTCTCCTTGAAGGAAATAAGAAATGCTATACTGAAACAGACTAAAAGGTATTAGTATCCTGTTGCCAACAGTAACCAATGCTGAATATTTCAAAGGAAGATGTAAACCCCTATTAATGTATCTATCTGTGCAATCCTATACTCTAGAAGCATATTTCTTGACACCAGCAGGTGATCATTTATGCTCTGAAGCACAAGAAATAATCATTCTTAATTTTATCCTAAATAACCGAAACTCAGATGCTCTTATTCATATAAAATATATATATTTTTAAAAACTTAACCAAGCTATTTAACTAATTATTCTGCAGCAGTGAATGTCCAAGTTTTATGTTAAGTACTGTATCTTTTTATCAGTTCCTTTTATTAATGTGGAAAGGAAAAATGCAATTACACTGAACAACACTGTCATAGTTTAGAGATACAAATGAACTGCTGTAAGCAATACTACAACGTAAACTTAATATTGTCATGATCAGTTTGTATCAAGACACAGACATTACTACAAGACTAATGCAGACTACTGTGTAACATGCATGTTTTACTTGTGGATCTAGATTATTTTGAAGGAGGATGGGTTGATTGGATGTGCTGTCTTTAAAACAGTTTTATAGGTGCTGCCTTTTGATTTCATGGTGTGCTTCAGATGGATGCTATAGAAAGCACAAAAGCTTCTAAGAGGAATGGAAGGATCATGTGGACCTGCAGAACTTCATGAACTCCAATTATTGGTAACTAGTTTTCCTTACTCCTTTATGAAATTGCCACTACAGACCCCCATGCCCCACTCAGAAGACTAAGAAGCAATGGAAAGAGTATCAGGATAAAGGAAGAAAAGTATTACTAATTGGAGAGTGAAGCATTGCTCTTTACTTTTCTGAAACAGGCATCTGATCAACTTCTGAGTAAAATAACAGCGCTTTGCAAAGGCATGTTTTTTTGAAACAGATATCTAATCTAGCCTCTGAGCATGCTTGGGAAAAGCCCATAGGTAAGTCAAAAACATGGAGACCTGGGAGAAGGGTTGGAATTTGTGGGGAGCATGGGCTATTATAGCAGGAATAAAGGAGAGACAAGGGGGGGGAATCAAATCAGTATCTTAGATGTCTGTATACTAATGTAAGAAGTATAGGGAATAAGCAGGAAGAACTCAAAATGCTAGTAAATAAACACAACTATGACATAGTTGGCATCGCAGAGACTTGGTGGGATAATACCCATGACTGGAATATTGGTATGGATGGATACAGCTTGCTCAGGAAGGACAGGCAGGGAAAAAAGGGAGGCGGTATTGCCTTATATATAAAAACGTATACAATTGGACTAAGGTTGAGACAGAAATAGGAGACAGACTTGTTGAAAGTTTCTGGGTAAGGATAAAAGGGGTAAAAAACAAGGGTGATGTCATGATAGGGGTCTACTACAGACCAGCTAATCAGGACAAAGAGGTGAATGAGGCTTTTTTTTAAACTAGCAAAATCATCCAAAGTACAGGACTTGGTGTTGATGAGGGACTTCAACTACTCAGACATCTGTTGGGAAAACAACACAACAAGGCACAGATTATCCAACAAGTTCTTGGAATGTATTGTGGACAATTTTTTATTTCAGAAGGTGGAGAAAACTACTAGGGATGAGGCTGTTCTAAATTTGATTTTGACAAACAGGGAGGAACTTGTTGAGAATTTGAAAGTGGAAGGCAGTGTGGGTGAAAGTGATCATGAAATAATAGAGTTCATGATTGTAAGGAATGGTAGGAGGGAGAACAGCAAAATAAAGACCAAGATTTCAAGAAGGCAGATTTTAGCAAACTCAGGGAGTTGATAGGCAAGATTCCATTGGAAGCAAGTCTAAGGGAAAAAACAATTGAAGACAGTTGGCAGTTTTTTCAAAGAGACATTATTAAGGACACAAGAGCAAACTATCCCACTATGTAGGAAAGACAGGAAGTATGGCAAGAGACCACCCTGGTTTGCCCAGGAGATCTTAAATAATCTAAAAATAAAACTAAAGTCCTACAAAAAGTGAAAACTAGGTTAAATTATAAAGGATGAATATAAACAACACAAGTATGTAGGGACAAAATTAGACAGGCTAAGGCACAAACGACATAAAACTAGCTAGAGACAAAGGGTAACAAGAAAACATTCTACAAATACATTTGAAGCAAGAGGAAGACAAAGGATAGGGTAGGCCCATTACTCAAGGGGATGGGGGGTGGAGGGAGAGAGATACCAGAAAATGTGGAAATGGCAGAGGTGCGCTTAATGAAGACTGTTTCGGTTTTCACCAAGAAGGTTGGTGGTGATTGGACATCAACATAGTGAATGTCAGTGAACATGAGGTAGGATCAGAGGCTAAAATAAGAAACAAACAAGTTAAAAATTACTTAGACAAGTTAGATGTCTTCAAGTTTCCAGGACCTGATGAAATGCATCCTAGAACACTCAAAGAGCTGACTGAGGAGATATCTGAGACCTTAGCAATTCTCTTTGAAAAGTCATGGAAGATGGGACAGATTCCAGAAGACTGGAAAAGGCCAAATATAGTGCCAATCTATAAAAAGGGAAATAAGAACAACCCAGGGAATTACAGAACAGTCATCTTAACTTCTGTGCCCGGAAAGATAATGGAGCAAATAATTTGCAAACATCTACACGATAATAAGGTGATAAGTAACAGTCAGCATGGATACATCAAGAACAAATTGTGTCAAACCAACCTGATAGCTTTCTTTGACAGGGTAACAAACCTTGTAGATAGGGGGCAAGCAGTAGACGTGGTATATCTTGGCTTTAGTAAAGCTTCTGATAGTGTCTCACATGACCTTCTCATAACAACCTAGATGGAGCTACTATAAGGTGGGTACATAACTGGTTGGAAAACCATTCCCAGAAAGTAGTTATCAGTGGTTCACAGTCATGCTGGAAAGGCATAAAGAGTGCGGCTCTGCAGGGATTAGTTCTGGGTCCAGTTCTGTTCAATATCTTCATCTACGATTTAGATAATGACATAGAGAGTACACTTATAAAGTCTGAGGGTGATATCAAGCTGGGAGGGGTTGCAAGTGCTTTGGAAGATAGGATTAAATTTCAAAATGATCAGGACAAACTGGAGAAATGGTCTGAAGTAAATAGGATGAAATTCAACAAGGACAAATGCAAGGTACTCCATTTAGGAAGGAACAATCAGCTGCACCCGTACAAAATGGGAAATGACTGCCTCGGAAGGAGTACTTGAGAAGGGATCTGGTGATCATAGTGGACCATAAGCTAAATATGAGTCAACAGTGTAACACTGTTTCAAAAGAAAGTGAACATCATGCTGGGATGTATTAGCAGGAGTGTTGTAAGTAAGACATGAGAAACAATTCTTCAACTCTACTCCACGCTGATTAGGCCTCAACTGGAGTATGTGTCCAGTTCTGGGCACCATATTTCAGGAAGGATGTGGACAAATTGGATAACGTCCAGAGAAGAGCAACAAAAATGATAAAGGTCTAGAAAACATGACCTATGAGGGATGATCGAAAAAACTGGGTTTGTTTAGTCTGGAAAAGAGAAGTCTGAGAAGGGCATGGTAACAGTTTTCAAGTACAAAAAAGGTTGATACAAGGAGGAGGGAGAAAATTTGTTCTTCTTAACCTCTGAGGCTAGGACAAGAAGCAATTGGCTTAAATTGCAGCAAGGACAGTTTAGAATGGACGTTAAGAAAAAAACTTTATGTCAGGGTGGTTAAGCACTGCAATAAATTGCCTAGGGAGGTTGTGGAATCTCCATCATTGGAGATTTTTAAGAGCAGGTTCGACAAACACCTGTCAAAGATGGTCTAGATAATACTTAGTCCTGACATGAGTGCAGGGGACTGGACAAGATGACCTCTTGTGGTTCCTTCCATTTCTATGATTCGAGCTCCAAGAGGCAGCTTTGTAAGTTTCAGGAATTGATATAGCTGCCCTCCCATTAGTGGCATGCAGGATTTATGCCTTAAATCCCAGAAAAGCTTAAGCAAGTGCTTAACTAAGCATTTGAGTTGTCCAACTTTGAACACTCATTTCAGCGGGACTAATCAAGTGTTTAAAGTTGAGCAAGCGTATAAGTCTACATGACGAGTCTGAAGTTTTAATAGCACTGATTCTCCACATAGATCATAGCAGGTCTGCATAACAAGATGATCCATTTTTATAATCTCTAATAAATGGCCTACATTTCTCAAAGAATGTAGGTGTCCTACAAAAGGACTTTGCACTATCCTAAGTAATTATTATTTATAATAATATACTGCCTGAGAGCCCACTGTGCTAGGAACTGTACAAAAAGACAGTTCCTACCCCAAAGAGCTTACAATCTCAGTAACTATGTAATAGCTACACAGTAACAGTTTGGTAAGTAAAAGGAGGGAGAGCCCTTTTATATCCAGTTTATACAATCTGCCATTGTCAGTAGATTAGCTGAAGCAATGGCCACTAGAAATACACACTACAGAGAAACAGCATTATTGCAAAAGAGTAAGCTTCGTAAGGACCAAATTCAAATCCCACAGACTTGCAGATTTATAGGTGGATACAGATTTAACAGACTCTTAATGAATTCTTTTACTGAAAGATGAGAAGAAAAATGGAAGCTTACAGGAGCGAGCTAAACCACAATGGCTGTCACATGTACCAAGACAGCAGACAATCCACAATAATCTGGATCAGTCATGTAAGAGAAAGTAATACCAATATACATTCTAGTCCATTCCATAAAACATCTCCACTTCTAAGTGTAATATATGCGACATTTTACATGGCATTCATGAGATCTGGGTGTATTCTTCACATAATTTAGATGGGATGGCCACATATTAAGCAAGAAAACTACGAGCTACTTACGCAAGTATATGTTTTGTGTACATGCTACATTACACAGAAAAGGTATTTAAAAAATTATTTAAAACATTTCACGAGACAGGTTTACAACTTGTAGGGTCTTGCCAGATTACCTGCAGTTTCTGGATTCTCAAATAACAGCCAGCATCAGGACTAATTCTTCTATCTGAGCCTGGTTTGTGACTTTTTTTTTTTAAAATTGTAGATCTCACTACAAATTATCCATGCCTTTCTCACTTACAGTCTGAACTGTGATATACAGTGTCCCGCATTTTAAAACAAAAGTATTTTAACACCTACTTCCTTATTCAGATTTCCCTTTTCCTAGCTAAAAGGTAAATAATATCCATAATATTAGTACTTTTTAGATAGTCCATACAATAAAAAGGTAATCAATTACTATTAAGTATATTGCCCCTCACTTTTTATAAAGAAACTCCCCTGCAGCTACTGCTACTGGCCGGTGAGCTGAGTAAACCAGATGATAGACATTTTCACAGTCTTCTGCAGTCAGAACTTCTTCACTACTCCTAGGAAGAAAAAGGGAAAAAATACAGAGACCAAAAATGTAAGTCTATCATTAGACAGGAGAAAAGGGAAGAGTCAAAAGAAAGCCTTGTCTTTAAAATGTCCTCGATCCTTTAAAAAAGGAAACAAAACAAAAACAAAACAAAAAAACCCCTTCTACATGGAGGATACAGCACTGCTAAAATATCAGTCTAACTTGTTGGGCAACCCTTTGCTTTGCCTACATGTGCCATGCTTTTAAATCAACAGGGTACTGAAACTATTACTTCACAAACAAAATCAAGTCAAGCCTGTCTCCAGTTACATACTCTATAGCAAGCTGGTTCTTCTGCTCCATGCCATCTCATCGGGTTATGGATAAGAAAGCTCAGGTACTAGGGTTAAGATTCTCAACTCATTCTAGGGGACTCATACCTTCCAAAAAATTAATCAAGATTGTTTCTAAATGGCCTATGGTAATGCTTAACCTCACCCTAAGATTTTAATGTTATGTATGCATTTCACCTATAGTATCTGGTTTAGAAAAAGATCTTAATCTGAAACTATACTAGCCCCGCCCAAAGAATATCTTTGAAATAAATTGTCTATTGATTGTCAGAAAGTTTCTCAAGATATAAAAAGTTCTGTTTTTAAAATAAGCATTCCATGAAGTTACACTACGTTGTCTAAAACATATCCAAGACATACTATGTTGTGATCAAAGAGTCAGCTTAGTTCAATTATTGCCTCCTATCAAACACATCCCACCTGCAGTATATCTTTTTAGTTCAGCTCTACTATGAAAACTTCAAATTGAAATGAGTGTAATATTTCTAGCATTTAAATGTGTAAATTGGGTAAAGGTTGGGATGATATCCTGGCTGGACATGTCACTGCTAACTATTTCTAGAATACATCATTGTGCTACTGTAAGATGGGCAAACTTCTCTCTGCTCTGTATTGAGGCGTCTGACTTACACTTATACACACAGATATTTTTATTCTTTTACTTCATATTGGTCAGAAATAGACATATACTTACTGTAAAACAAGAGTAAGTAATTTTATTGCTTGGACTGCAACATCATATTCTTTGTCAAGAGTCATAGACACAATTCTATCCTAAGAACAAAAAGGAAACTATTTTCAAAGCGGCACAAAGTAAAACAGAATAATTTTTAAAAAGCTTAAAGTCTGTTTTCTTGAAAATATCAAACATACGTACCTTGAATCGACTGGTGAAGAGTTCCAATTTGGAATTAAGCTCTTTATTATAGTAAAGTCCTTGCAAAGCAGTAAGACATTTGAGTCTTACCTCCCCTTGCTAAAATAAAATTAAGAACTGGATTAAAACCAAGTATCTGAAGTGTATTTCATCTTCAAAGCATATATAATTTTCCACTTTAAAATATGAATGTTGCAAAATAAAATTAAGTTCCTGTGGCTCACATTATCTTGTTTTCCCACATCACTTGCATAATTATCAGCAGCTCTTCTCCTGAGCAACAAACTAACAAAAATTATCATCATGATATTGATGTCATAATTACATTTGTATCCTCACTACATTATTTTTACTGTTTTTGTTTGTTTGTTTTTTACACTTTCAGGGTGTAAAAAACATTTACAAACTTTGTAACTGTTGTTCTTTGAGATGTGTTGCACATGCCTAGGGCCCTACCAAATTCACAGTCCATTTTGGTCAATTTCACGGTCACTGGATTTTAAAAATTGTAAATTTAATGATTTCAGATACTTAAATCTGAAATTTCATAGTATTGTAACCATAGGGGTCCTAACTCAAAAGGGGGTTGCAAGATTATGTAGGCGGGTCGCAGTATTGCCACCCTTCTGTGCTGCTGCTGGTGGAGCACTGCCTTTAGAACTGGGCCCGTGACCAGCAGCCGCCATGCTCTGGCCATGCAGCTCCGAAGGCAGTGCAGAAGTAAGGTGGCAATACTGCGATCTCCCTCCATTAACCTTGCAACACACCCCACAGACTCCCTTGTGGTCGGGACCCACAGTTTGAGAAATGATGGTCTCCCCCATGAAATCTGTATAGGATAGGGTAAAAGTGCACAAGAGATCAGATTTCATGGTCTGTGATGCGTTTTTCCTAGCTGTGAATTTCAATTTCTATACATCTCCATTCCACTCTTGGTGTGCATGCACCCTACGCTAGAAATTTTTCCCTCAGTGGTACGCACTGGGGTGGCTCGAGCATCCTCTGATGCCATGCGCTATTAGCACCATTATAAAGCGCCCAGCTGACCCCATACCCCATCAGTTCCTTCTTTCCAGAAACTCAGGTTTAGAAGTGTAGGAAAGCGGATTATGGAATGGACATGTGCAACACATCTCAAAGAACAACAGTTACGAATGTTTAGTAACTGTTTTTTCTTCAAGTGATTGCACATGTCCATGGTCACTCATGGTGACTCTCAAGCAGTGATATAGCAGGAGGGATCAGAGTTTACAGATAGTAACACAGCCCAACCAAACTTGGTATCATCCCTAGAGTCTTGGGTGATGATGTAAGGAGAGGAGAATGTGTGCATCGATTACCAGGTTCCTGTTTTACAAATGTCCTTAATAGCAATCTGCACTAAGAATGCTGCTGAGTATGCTTATGATCTTGTGGAATGAGCAGTCAGGTTACTTGGTGGTAAAACACCTGCCTGATCATAACATGTGAGAATACACAAAGTTATCCAGGACGACATTCTTTATGATGAGATTGGGAGACCTCTCATTCCGTCCGCTACAGCCATGAACAGTTGGGAGGACTGCCAAAACAGGTTAGTTCTTTATATGTAGGATGCTCGAACTCGTCTAACATCCAAAGAGCGAACTTGTTGTTTACTCCTATTTGCATGAGGTTTTAGGTAAAAAAACAAGTAGGAAAATTGTCTGATCGCTATACAACTGCTAAACTATTTTCAGGCAGAAACTAGGGTGAGGACGTAAGTACAGCTTATCTTTAAAGACGACTGCATATAGGGTTCTGATGTGAGGGCACAGAGTTCAGAGACTCTTCTGGAAGTAACGATGGGAATTAGAAAAACTATACTTTTTCTGGAAGATGGCAAGGAGTATGTTGCTAAAAGCTCAAATGGTGGTTCCGTAAGTTTTGACAAAACAAGGGGGAACAGGGTCCCTTACTTGAGAGTACAACCTTTCTAGGCCTTTGGGAAATATGACTGTCAAGTCATTGGAAAAAACTGAACAGTTATCTACCTGAGGGTGGAAAGCTTATATTGCTGCCAAGTGAACCTTGACAGAGATAACTGCTAAGACTTGCCATTTCAGATGTAACAAACAATCGAGTATATTTTGAATGAATGACTGCATCAGTGAGACTCTGACTTGGGAAGCCCAGACCGAGAACCACTTCCATTTTGACAGGTAGGCAACCTTGGTGGAGGGGTTTCTACTGCTTAGTAAGACCTGGCGAACTCGCTCCAAACAAATCTGTTCTCAGGGATTTAGCCAGGGAGCTTTAGGCCAGCGGTGGGCAACCTGCAGCCCGTCAGGGTAATCTGCTTGCAGGCCGCAAGACCATTCGTTTACACTGACTGTCTGCAGGCACAGCCACCTGCAGCTCCCAGTGGCTGGGGTTCGCTGTGGTCTGCGCCACTTCCTGCAGCTCCCCTTGGCCAGGAATGGCGAACCGTGACCATTAGGAGCTGCGGGTGGCCATACCTGCAGACAGTCAATGTAAACCAACTGTCTTGCAGCCCGCCAGCAGATTACCCATCGGCTTCAGGCTGCCCACCACCGCTCCAGGCCATTAAAGGAATGGAACTCAGGTTTGGGTGGAGCAGCTCACTGTGTTCCTGAAACATCAAATCCAGGTGCAACAGGAACAGGACTGGAGTCACCACAGACATCTAGCAGAGTGGACAATAATAAAACCCAGGCGTGGTCCCACTTCATCTTTAATAGTGCTGTGTGTAGGACTTGGATTGGGAGGAAAGCATAATAAAGCTATCCAGTCCAGGATAGCAGGAAGGTGTCCGTGATGGAACCCGGACTGCAGCCTTGAAAGGAGCAGAAACATCACCTTCGTGGACGGGTGTAGTAGGGAGCAGTTTGCTAGAGGTTTGAAGGGTTTATGCCTGAGGGCTGTTAGGACCAAGTTTAAGTCCCATGGTTGCGTAGGTGGTCTCACGTCCGGATAAAAGGGTTTGGATGCCCTTAAGGAATCGTTTTGTGATTGGGTGAGCAAAGACTGTGGCGTCAACGGATTTTTTGGTGAAAGGCGGTGACAGCCACAAGATGTACCTTAATTGAGCTGAGGAATAGAGCGGATGGTTTCAATCTAAAAGGTAGTCAAGAACCATTCGAAGAGGTGCAGATGTTGCAACAGTTTGTCTAGCGACACACCATGCAGTAAATCTTTTCTACTTATGGAGATAAGCATTGCGTGTAGTAGCACTCGCTGGATGTGTTCAAAGCAATCTAGCTCCTCATCAGAGCCATGGACGAGTCAGGCCTTCACATGTAGCATTCCTACCTTGGGATGTTGTAATTAGCCTTCCCATTGTGTCAGTAGATCTGTCTGGAGAGGGAGTGTGATCGGGGTCCATGCCGACATCTGTGTAACATATGGATACCACACTTGTCTTAGCCACGTGGGGGCTATTAAGATGCCTTAATATCAGTGCCGGTATTATTGTTGTCAAAGTGACCATCCCAAAACTGTGTGTTCTCACAAACTTGTTCAGATGCATGAGATATAGGATGGGTTGCAACCCCCGCCCCCCACTTTGTTTTGTATTAAAACAGAGGGAGTAAAATCCCTTCCCTCTGTGTTGAGCAGGGACAGTCACCACTGCCCCTACTTGAAGGAGATGTTCTACCTCTTGGCATAAGTGTTTGTGAGAGGGGTCCCTGAAGAGAGACGGGGAGGGGGTATGGGGAAGGGGTATAGACAGGAAAGGAATGGCATAGCCCAATCTGACTACTTCCAGGGCCAATTTGTCTGTGGTGATTGATCCCATTCTACCCCAATTGGGTGGCTAATGGTCTCCAAAAACTTGGATGGATGGAGTAAGTGCTGAAACGGGTAAGAGGTCTTCCAGACACTTGACCAAGACTTCAAATTTGCTTATTGGAGGAAGTAGGTTGAGATGCCGCTGGTGGTCGTGGAGGTCGTCGCTGCTGTGGTCTTTGCCTCTGTCGTGGCTGTTGTTGTTGGTTGTATGGGCTTTGGTGTTGCTTTGTGTAGGACTGACATCTAGGTTGTTGATACGGTTGATATCTGTATGGTCTGCTTCTTGTGGCAGGTGTATGGATGTCTAGGGACCAGAGGGTGGCCCGTGAATTTTTCATGGTGTGCAGCACTTCATTGGTTTTGGCTGCAAATAGTTTTTCTCCATCAAAAGGGAGATCTTTGACAGTATTTTGCATCTCCCATGGGAATGATGAGGAACTGAACCACAAGGCTTGGCACATGACTACAGCTGTAGCGGTGGAGCTGGAGGCCTTGTCAGCAGCATCCAGTGCAGCCAGTAGAGCCGTGCGCGAAATCATCTGTCCTTCAGAGACCAGAGATTTTAATTTGTCTCTTTTCCTCAGGAATGTCATTAGTAAATTCCATAAATTTGCCATAATTCTTGTGGTCATATTTGGGAAGTAATGTTGCATAATTCACCACCCAAAATTGTAGCGTAGAAAAGTATACATTGTGCCCGAATAGATCCAGCCTCCTACTCTCCTTATCAGAAGAAGTGGACCAAAAGTGTTGTTTGCGCCTTCGATTGGCCGCTTCCACTATCAGCGAGTTGGGTGCTGGGCATGAAAAGAGAAACTCTGATCCCTTGGAGGAAACATATTTTCAGTCCATCCTCTTGCAGGTTGGGGGTATTGTGGCTGGAGTTTGCCACACAGACTTGGCGGGTACATGATGGCCCCATTAATGGGAAAAGCTATCGCGGAGAAGGACGATGTCTGTAAGATATTGGTTAACTCATGCTGAGTTTCCAACACTTCCTCCAAAAGATCTTAAGCTCATTAGCCACTCTTTTGAACAGGTCCTGAAAGTGGGTAAAGTCATCTGCAGTGGTTGGTGGTGGAGGTATAATAGCCTCGTTCTGGTGAGGAAGTTGAATTATTATTAGTTGGTGAGGTGTCAGGAGCCATGTCCTCTTCCTGTTGAATCTTGAGCTCCTCTCATGTGTCCACTGCTACAGCCCCCAAAGGTGGAAGTGAGGGTCTGGTGTCTTCCCTACATGGATTGTGGTGCCTCCTATGGTGCCTTCTATAAAACCCCAAGGACTCCAGCATGGCCAGTGACTGAGGAAGGGCACGGGTGGTCCCATCCATAGGTGACCATACCAAGGTGGTACATCATGAGAACATGAGGACTGTGATCGTGATGGTCCAGCAGTAATCGGGGTCCTGATCAGGAAAGAATGGTGTGGGGAGAATACCCCTTCAACCCCATAATCGTCATCACTGGAGAACTGTGATGGTATCGGAGAGAGCGGACGATGTGGTACCATGGGCCTCAGCGAGCCATCAATACCTAACAGAGGGGATTCTGGAGTTGGGGAGACCACCAAATCTTTATGATGCAGGAAACGGGACGGTGCAGAGAGCATCCATTCCAAGGAGCATGGTGCTGATTGGAGCGGCGGCATGGTGCGCTGAGTCGGTGCCGAAATAAATTGTGGTGGTGCTGTCGCACTAGGAGCATTAGCCTGTGGCACGGGAATAGGAGCAATGGTCATTACTGTCTCCTTTGGCATTACTGACAGTGCCAGGGTGGAGGCAGGCAACTTAGAGCCATTAGCCTCGTGGTTGGTGCCAGCAGTGCCTGGAGTGTTGTTTGTGCTGAGCCGTAGAGCGGATGGCACTGATGAGAGCGATTTGGTCAGCAGCCATTTTGCGGTGGTCTGCTCTCTGTGAGGTGAGGAAGCTGGCCACTTTTTCACCAGTTTTTTCTCCGTAGAGGATCTAGGCGGTGAAGAGACCTGTGACCTCTGACGAGATGATGACTCCTGTCCAGGGTTGGAGGCTGGTCTGAGGGACTTTTCCATTAGGGTGAGTTTAAGCTGCTGGTCGCTGTCTTTTCTGGCCCTAGCTTTAAGTTTATTACAATGGACATATTTCTGGGGAATATGAGATTCCCCCAAGCAACGGACACATTGAGCATGTCCATCTGAGATAAGCATCGCCACTCTGCTCATCGTGCATCTTTTAAAACCTGGTGAATCAGGCATTTTCCTAACTACCACTAACTAAGCTACAGGATATAAAATAATTATTATTTAAACGGGACGAAAGGGTAACAACTGAAACTTAACTCGTCTAAACTAACCTTATTTACTAATTTAAACTACTATCTATTTGAAAAAAAACCCAAAGGTTTTCAAAGGGACTGTTGAGCTCCTTCTCAGGCCGGGGACAGTTGAGAAACTCAGGAGTCCAGGGTTGCGTGCGCTATTGAGGTGCCAACAGCGCACGTGCAACCCGTACAAGCACTGCTGCAAAACTCTCTGAGCAAAGGGGCAGAGACGCACCTTCACCTGGAGTGGAGCACCTACAGGGACATCTCTCGAAGAAAAAAGATGGTTTGCAAATCAAATTAAAAAAAAAGGAGGGATGGGGGTGGGGGGCGGCTCGCATCATGGGAACTAGTACAGAATCCTTGCAAGTCCCCAAACATCTGCTTAGAACCCCCTGGATGTCTGGGTGCGACAGGCATTGATGCAGAGGTAGAAAGGGGTGGCAGGCTACGCCTATAACCCATATTTCATTCTCTCTGCAGGTCCTGACAGGTAGCCAGGGCAGAATACCAGAGAGACTGTTGTGATCATAGGGTTTCCTGGAAGGGGCTGGGGTGTAGAAGCCAAGGGACTTTAGGGTCACCCTTGAGTCCTTTAGGTCATGGAGCTTTGCCTCAGTCTGCTCTGAAAAGAGTTGAGAATCCCTCAAAGGGCAGGTCCTGAACAATCTGTTGGACCTCCTGTGGGAGCCTAGAGGACCATAACTAGGAAGTCCTATGCATGGTCACTACAGAAGCCATGGACCCAACAAGGAGAACTCCTAACTAGCCTCTTGTGCAAACGAGTCTTTGAATTTCTGCATGGAGTCCCAAAAGTTGAAATCAGACCTGTCCACTGGGATCTGCTGGTTTACAGTGCTGAGTCGTAACCCCCTGGAAGACTAAACTTTCTTACCAAATAGGTCTAGCTTTTTTGAGTCCTCTGATTTTGAAATTGCACCCTATTGTTCTTGCCTTTCTCTCTCCCTCTGCAAGGGACCCCGGAAGGGTGATGGGTGTAGAGGAACTCATAGCGTTGGGCAGGTACTTAGTATTTTTTGAAGTGGAGGGAAGGGATGCAGGGGTCTATCACTGATTCTTAACTGGGTCCACAATGGCCTGATTGAGAGGCAGGGCCACTCTGGAAAGATCTGCAGCAGCTAGAATGTCAACCAGGCAGTGTGAGGACTCTTACTACCTCCATCTGAACACCCAGATTTAAGGTTACCGTCTAACAACTCTTGGTGAACCTTACAATAACCTGGGGGAGCAACATGTCCCTTCCTGATACTGCCCTGTCCATAGAAGTGGAAGCCAGCATTGGCTGTGTGCTCTTCTTCATCTGCAGGGTCTCTGTGAGCTGGCTCTTGGAGTCCAGTACTGGAGTCCGAAACAGGTACCACACAGTGGGAAGGTGATACACCTTTCCAAGGCCACTGAATAAGAGCACCTGGAATACACCCTAGAAACTGGGAGAAACACCCACAAATTCCAAAGGGGCCATTGTACCAGCACAGGCTCCCAACTGGCCTCCTGACCAACCACTCGATGGTACTGCTGTGACTGGACCCATGGAGACATCTCGAGGAGTAGCGAGTAGCCGAGATCTGGAAGAGTAGGACCCAATCTCTGATTTGCAAGAGGACGAGTCTTCTTCCACTGACCACAGAGGCCATTCCAGATAATGCCAGCGATCATTGCCATGGCAAAAATTGCATGTTTTCCCTTTTACATTACTGAATGGCAAACCATCTAGGACATGTGAGGCTGGCACAGTACCAAGTGTTGTAACAACACAGCTGGTTCCACCATGCCCACCAGCACCGACGATGACTTTTGTGATGCCAGTGAAATCGGTACCGACAACGAGAGGAGATCCCTGGCAGCCGCAAATGCCTCTGGTGTAGTTGGCACTGAGATAGTATCGGTACAGTGCGGTGCCACCGATATTGAATCCCCTTCTGGCTCCAGACTCGATGGTACCTGCGTAGGTGCCAGAGTCAATGGTGTCAGCTTCTGCCGTACCAAGGCAGACCAGTGATTGGATTTAGACCACACTCTACTCTGATCCCCAGTGCCTGGCAGTCTTCGGTGTCCAGGATTGTTCCCTTTTGGCAGCCTGTTTCTTATGCCTTTTTCTAGGCACTGGGGATAATGATCAGTGCCGGGACTCTGGTATGGTAGGAGGAGCACTCCTTCCTTATGCCAAGGCACTCAGTGCTGAGTCTGACCAGCCTGGCTCAGATGGAGGTCTCAGTGTCATCTCCATGAGCAGAAACTTTAGCCTGGCCTCCTGATCCTTCTTTGTGCAAGGCTTAAAATCCTTGCAGATTTGGCAATGATCCCCAATATAAGCTTCCCTCAGGCACTTCAGGCAGCTTCAGTGTGGGTCACTCAGGGACATAGCCTTGTTGCAAGAAACACAGGGCCTAAAGCCCAGTGACTAAGTCATTCCTCAGCACCAACGATCAGGTGAAAAACCAACAAACACCAAAAACTAGCTACTTAATTACTAACCACACTCACTAACTACTTATAATATACAGAGAAAAGTCCATGGAGACCTTGTGAACGCAAAAACAGCAATTCCAACGACCACCACGGATAGCAAGAAGGGGGTGCAACGTTAGTTGTGCACTTTACTGGTGCTAAAGGCACACAGCAGCACAGGGTGCTTAAGCCACCCCGACAGGTACCACTGATGGAAAAATTTCCAGTGACTGTGCACGGGATGCGTGTACACCAAGAGTGGAATGCACATGTGCAATCACTTGAAGAATTTTAGTGCTTAAGATGTTCATTGTAGTGTAGTATTCCACACAGTGCTTTTGCATCTCAATACAAACTAGCAACTTAAAAATAGTACCAAGTTTTTCCACAGCAGAAAGCCAAAAACAGGGGCTCAGACAAACCTTCCTGAAATTTAAAATTTACTCTGGTGCAGAAAGCAGATTAAGACTATTGCAACTAGCAAAACTGTTCAATTACCACAGCAAGCAAATAGCATCAGCCAGAGAAACTGAAACAGTGAGCATAATCCAAGGTCATAATCAATGTGATAAAGAAGCTGAAAATTACAGAAAGGAAGTCAGTGTTGAAGATACTGACTAAACACGCATTTTAAAAGATTAAAATATTTTCTTATGGTTGATAGTTCCTTTAATATGTTTGATACCTAAACTTCTATCGAAAATATATATGATCTACTTTTTAAAAAACATATGTGATGAGAATGACTCCAATAAAATCTCTTATTGTTTACCTGATCAAACTTTAAAAAATAAATTCATAAGAAATTTGTACAATTTTAATCCATGTTGTGAAATAAAATAATAGATTCAGAGATATTATGAACTCAATTAGTTCTTATATGACAGGAAAGTTTTTTCTTTTAAAAACAACAAGATTAATTATTTAAAAACTAAACTAAACTGATGTAGTATTTATACTATAAACCAAAAACTAAGAAAATGTTTAAACTAACACTCATATCTACATTCCCTATTTTACAATAGGACTATGAGTAAATAAATTCCATATACCATGATCAAAATGTTAAAACTTGGGTACCTAAGTTAGGCACCTACACCCACATATGAGGTACTAAGTACCTACCATTCCCAGACTTCAACAGGAGTTGAGGGTGTTCAACACCTCTGAAAAATTAGGCCACTTGAATCCATATTTAGTCACATAAATTGAGACCTACAGTTTCCAAAAGTGACTAGCAATTTTAGGGTGTCCAACTTGAGATGCCTTAAAGTGACCCGATTTTTATAAAGTGTGTGGAACCAACCCTCTGAAAATCAGGCCCTTTTAGAGATGTCAAGTTGGACACTTAAATGAAAGCATCCACAATCACTGCTCATTTTTAAAAATGTAAGTGAATGTGCTTAACTTTATGGAAATTGTGAAAATTTTGGCTGATATGGTGCTATATTATTCACACACAATTGGATGAGTTGAATATATATATATTGCACTAATGTACTACTAGACCTCAATAGTTGAGCCACTAGTTTCAGTATAAATAGGATCACAGACTGAATATATTAATTTTTTAATTGGTTTTGGTTTTCTCTCTGCTCAAATGCTAATTCTGAGTCTAGCAATTTGAAAATAGGGAAGCTGATTTTTCCCCAAAAAATAACTTGTGGGTACAAACAGAACTGTTCAAACACACAGCTTACCTTATCATGCATAGTCCAACCTACATATTTTAAATAGCTGTCATTAAGAAAGGCATCACTATACATTTTCATCCATATTCCGATCTCTTCAATACAGATAGCTCTTATTTCAGCTATTGCATCTCTGCAAGGGGGAAACAAAAAGGTAAAGGTGAAAGGTAAAGTATTTACAACAAACCCAAAAAAGTTTACAAAGCTACAAATTACAGAACAAGTACACTTACCGGTATCTATGCACAAAAACACCTTTAAATATTGCATTCATCATATTTTCTATTTCATCCTGATTTTCTTGAAGCTGAAAACAAATAGAGTACATAATCACCGAATGATTATTGTAAAATGTGAGTACTGTAAATGATTTTGGTACTAGAGGGAGTGCACCACATGCATATTTTTGTAGTTTATTATTCTATTTGAGTCTTACATGACAGATTCTACTAAAAAGAAAATTGATTCAAAATTGTTTTGACAGTTCAGGCTACTCTGCAGCGAATATCTGTAAGTGCCAGTTTACAGCATCATGCCTCAATATTTTAGACACTTTAAATATTACAGCATGTCAATAACTATAAAGTTGACAACTAGAAAAGAGGCCAAATGTTTTCCTCCCCTCTTACAAAGGCATTCTAACCTTTAGTAAATTCCTTTTGTCTAATCATTTTGTTTGGAGAAAACAGTAATTTAAATTAAATGTATTGTTTCTCCACATCTGGCGTTCATTGTTTTAACCCTCTCCCTATTGCTTCACTGGAGGAAAAAAGGGAAATTGAATGAGGGACCGCTGAAGAAATAAATTTCAAGGAAGAGTGGGATATTAGAAATGATGGAGGCAAAAAACAGTCCAGCTTCCACATATAGAGATAAAGTGGAAGAAAGCATAGACAAAACAGGAAAACACAAATGAAGGACCCAGTTAGCTGCGGAGCTTGGGTGAACAGAAGAGAAGAAATGTGCAGAGCTATAAAGGCAAGGACAAGGAGCTTAAATTTAGAGCTGAAGCTACGAAACACACAATCAGAAGGAAAACAGATTAATCAAAGCTATAAAAGGCTGACAGAGAAAGTCTAAAAACCAAACATACATGGGGCAAAATAAGCCAGGGCAGTCTCAATTCTTACATCCTTTCCCTTTTGGAACCTGTGTGCTGTCTATTCAAGACCTAATCTTGTAAACACAAGTAGTCCCACTGAATTGAACAGGAGTATACATGCGTAATCTTCAAAGGGTCAGGGCCATAAATGGAAGCTCTTTGGAAGACAAACATGAGACCATCTTACTAGTAATATTTAATAGTATATTTCCATTGTTCAATCTAAAATAACTAAAATTAGTAAATAACTACATACAGGGTGAAAAGAAAAATTAAAACATTTTTCTGTTTTAATCACCTAGAACATTTTTAACATATGGGTGAGAAGATTGCCATTTTTAATGTTTAAAATGGCAATCATGAAAAGTGCTATGCCGACAGCAGTAAATTAGCAGAGTTTCCTATGTACAGAAAGGAAATGATAGAGACATCTTAAGTTAACAGCTTTACCTCAACTTTGACTTCAGACAGGACCACTTCTATGGACAAGAAAACAGTTCAAGGGACTTTCTGCTGAGATTGTTTTTTGTGATTGTGACAAGGGCATCTGTTTATTACATTGAGATAACCTACTTCTTTACCCTCAACTAAAAAGAGCAGTCAGTGGATGGTAAATTTTGTTCATTACCTAGCTGAGCTCAATTTGAACTAAGAGATTAAATGTGATGTATCCCATGTATGTCTTCTGACCTTCTAGCTTTTATAACACAAGCATATTTAAGTGTTTAGCAAAATAATATTTGACCTTTTGTGCAATTTAAAGCAGCAGCAAAATGGCAAAAAAAAATTCCTTTGCAAAAACAGATTCATACAAGATTAACTGTTGTAATTTCATCAAAATTCTCTCCTTTATCCCATCATGCACAGCAATTAGAAATATTTAACAATTGCTCTAACCTCCTTCCTCTTCTGTAGCAAAAGTTCCAGCCTATCATTAGCTCGTTTTCCAATTATTTTATTTCGCTCTGCTTCATATTGCCGTTGTGTATTGTCCATGTTAATGCTAAGATTTAATGCCACATTCACTAAAGCAGTCATCAGCTTCATAGCTACAAAAAAAGTAAAAAGTCAGAACTGATTTTAAAAAGTTACCTTTGTAACAAAGATGAAAACGAGTTATATTAAATATTAAAGTAAAATACTCCAGTACCGCTTGTAAATACAATTGCTGCATATATTAAAGCGTTGTGAATATCTTCACTACATCTGTTTTAAACTTCAAGACATCCATAAAAATTGCAGACTTATTTAAATAAAAGCATAATTTTGCTGATAACTAACGTAGAAAAATAAAAAATTACTCGATCTGTATTATTTATTCAAATTGGTTAGCAACACAAGTAATGCATAAAAAGCTCAGATAAGACAACTTGTGGAAAAAATGCCCTCACATTTTTACTCAATAATTAGCTATTTTATTTTATTCTATTTACTTTTTCATACTAAGTCCATCATTGTGATCTCTGAACTGCAACATATACACTTATGTAACAGAGCCTTATTTCATTTAGCCGATCATATATAAATGTTAAAATGTGTTGCCTCGGAAACATTAAATTAAGAGGACTCCACCATTAAATTAGTTAATACCGTCCACTGCTCAATCACTCAACCTCCAAAAAACAAGTTAGAATTTCTCTATCAAAAGGAAGTCACAGAAAGTTAGGACTATGATTTTCTCATGGAGGTCACAGAAATCATGAATATGAATAAAATCTGTGCAATCTTGGAAATGGCTGTAAAAACACATTTGATTAGGCCCCAAACTGAGTGGCGTTGTGACCCCATGCACTAGGTCAGAATGCCACTCAGATTTGGACCATCCGCCGCTCCATAGTTTGAGACAGAAGGATGGATGGGCCAAAACTCAGTGGTGCTCCAACCCCGTGCACAAGGTCACAGACCCCTGCAGGGAGAATGTGGAGAGGGTTCCCTCTCCAACCCCTGCTCCTGGGCATTACCCCATTATATGCTCGTATATGTTGAGGTAGCAAGAATTACATTATTTGGTGACCCTTCTGTGACTTATCCTTCCCCCACACACACACACACACACTTCTGCCGTGAAATTCATTAAAAATTTCTGTGCCAAAATCAGAGTAGTTACTGTACTGGGTTTTTCTCATCCCCACAATCACAGTGTCTTTAAAAAATAAAGCTTTCTTTTAGGATTCTTGAATTTTATTTACAGAAATAGCATAACAGCATTAGCTAATGAGAAACCAAATACCTGACCAAAATGCCGTATATAATTTAAAAATGAAATTTGTCTTTGGTAAACTATTCTCCATTTAGCAGAAAATAACCAAGTATGTCTAGTCACTAAACCAGAAATGATTATCAATATATTTAGCCCCACTATAACTTTTGTAATAATGTCAGGGCCAAAACACACAAAGGTCGGGGATGAAATGGTATATTACAAGTAAACACTGCAGGAAGGGGAGTAAGAATGTTTGAGTAGATATCACTGAAGGAGGGTGTGACAGGGTGCTGGGAAGAATTGCTGACAGCCTTCTGTCACGCCAGCTCCCATTAAGGGAAGTAAATTGGAGCTGGCTAGAGGAAACCTTTGCCTAATTGGTGAATGGGAGACACCAATAGACTGGGGCTATATAAAAGGCTGGGAGGAAGGAAGCCGGGGGAGAGGAGGAGCAAGGGAGTAGAAGCAGAGTGACAGCTCTTCCCTCCTGGGTGCAGACACTAGAACCCAAGCTGTGTATGCTGAAAAGGAGGTGGGAGCACAGCCTGCCAATAAATGGCACCTGTGGTTACTGAACTCCAGGATCTCTGAGTGACTCTGTCAGCACAGCAGGGGCAGAAGGCCCTGCAACACCCCGCTACAGAGGGCAATAGGTTGAGGAACTTTAGCACAAAGAGGTGCGGAAGAACTTTGAGGTCTGAATAACGTGGCATTCTGTGACCTTTAAGGAATGGAGAAATCCCATGAAGTTGCAGCTATTTTTAGATGTTAGAATCACTTCAGACCAACTAAACCATGATTGTTGGCTATTCCTACTTCAAACCGAGTGCATGTATCAATAATACAGATCCTACTACTTACTTTACAAAAGTAGTTCCACTGACATGTATGCAGCTACTAATATGGAGTAAGGGCTACAGAATCAGGGCCATAATTTAAAATGATCACTTCACTCTATTTAAAATCAGTGGCTTTCAACCTGTGGTCCGTGGACTCCTCGGGGTCCACAAACTATGTCTAAAGGATCTGTGAAAGGTTGCTGTTACCACAGAACAGTGGTCTTCAACCTGTGGTTCGCAGACTATGTTTAAGATTTCCAAAGGAGTCCGCACTCACCGCTCAAATTTTTTTAGGGGTCCGAAAATGAAAAAAAGGTTGAAAACCACTGATCTAAATTAACATACAAATGGGATAATTCCTGCAGCATTTATTCGGACCCTACACCCATTTACTTCAGTGGGAGTATTACTTAAAGACTGCAAGATTAGACTCCAAGTAACTGAATTTACATCAATGATAGGGTATAATACAAGTAAAAAGAAAAGGAGTAATTGTGGCACCTTAGAGACTAACAAATTTATCTGAGCGTAAGCTTTCGTGAGCTACAGCTCACTTCATTGGATGTCTCTAAGGTGCCATAAGTACTCCTTTTCTTTTTACGGATACAGACTAACATGGCTGCTACTCTGAAACAAATACAAGTAAAGTAACTGCAAAAGGATGTGACAATGTCTTCTCTGGACAGTAATACAGGTTTATGTTTTTGCTTCTTTATCATAAATACTTTGACAGTGTCTCAGCAGCAATCTGACAGCAGGAGCCAATGGGCTATGTCATGGTGTTCTATTCCACTTACCATATACAAGTGACTGAATAACCAAATAAAGTAGATTGTGACGTTTACCTCCAAATAAGAACTAGTTAGTTTAACTTCTAAAAGTTTCCATCAGCAACTTGGTCAAAAATAGAGTCCAAACTCGTCCCTGGGATTTGGTTTTAATGAGATCAAATTTACCACCACCACAATATAAAATTCATCTTAAACCTCCTCAGATTTGGCCACTTCTAACTGCCCTCTTTTTAGAAAGCCTCTCCCACTTGCCTGCGATCTGCATGGTGTAAGACGCCACCTTCATTTAAGCCATCGTAACTCAATTAACCCTTTCTCAGAAGTATCAGGTTGTTTTAGTCAAAACACTAACAAACTGTTACACTGTCTTCACAAGGGACAGATTTTAATTTAATAAATATATTCAAAAAACATGCCAAAGGAAGTACGGATTATTTCACAAGAATATTTAAAATGTTTTATCAGTGGCTGATTTATGGTTAAAAATTCTTTAAACTTTTAAATGAAAACAATGCATTCATAGACTGATGTTATGATAGGACTTCAATTAAAGCACAGTAGCTTTTTCTGCAAGTAAAAACAGTGAGAAGACAAGGATATTCAATTTTAAAAGCTATATTCTGATAGTGGGAGATGTTTAGGGTCGTAACAAAACATTTTTACTCGCAAAGGATAAAGGAGAACATTGTTGGCATTTTAAAAGATACAAAATCTGTAAGGTTAACTTTAAAATACTTCATTTTTATTTATTAGTTCCGTTTATCCATTGATATAAAGCAACAAATGCTGTAAGTAATATAGATAATCAGAGCAGCAAGAGAATTCTTTCCAGGGAACATTTTAATACTAAAAATTACTTTAAAAAATTATAAAAACTAGAACTAAAAAAAACTGATCCAGAATACAAAACTGAATAATTAAATAGAAAATGAAATGACTAAACCCAATGCAACAAAATATTCCTGAATACCGAGCTGAATACCGAATATTCAAAAAGTTTTACAAAAACAGTCTCTTCTCCGATAACACTGAAAACTGAAAAGAAAATGTGTACAGAAGCTGAGTAAATAAAAAGATGCTGACCTGCCAGCGTGCTAGTGTGTCGAAATGCTCTGACTTGTGAGTCCGATAGTCCTGTAAGTAGTGAAATGACTGTATCCATCATATATTCGTCATATATGATACTATATTGACACTGTCGGACCAATACTCCAATGAACTCACAAAAACTGGATTTGAACTTCTTCCATTGAGGACCAGCCATGGTAAGTGGATAATCTCCACTATCCTACAAAAACAAAAATATCTTCAAACATTAGCCACCATTATAACTATAAAAAAATTACGTATTTTTATATTGTTGATTAGAATATAACAGTATAGAATACAGATAAATTGAAGGATTAAAAAAAGGTTTGTTCAACCAGACAGAGCCCGGTTCTCTGCCGGCGTAAACGGGTACAACTCACTATTTGGCCCAAAAACTTACATTTACTTGTCAATTCAATTTTGCTATGCACAGAGCAAGCATTCATCTAGTGGAATTTATTGACATTCCTTGCACAAAAATAAATATATTGAGCTAACGTTCCACTGACCATTTTTTTTTCATAAAAAACTAAAATAAAACCCCCAGACAACAAAAATATTTAGTATAACCAGTGCTAGATTAACAGAAGGGCCATGTAATCACAGAGTTATATACCAAGCTCATGAGCCAAGGAACTATTAGAACATTACAAAACCAGTACCTGTAAAACGCTAAACTATTACCCCTCAAAAATAACTAGTATCTACTTTATTTCTGCCTCTAAAAAAAAATCTAAAAGTGAAGGGAGAAGGGAGAGACCAGTGTGCATATGTAAAAGATAAAACAAGTAAAACTGGTAAGTGATTTACTTTTTCTTTCATTAATTGCTTCTGCAGATCCCCATTTCAAGAGACTAACTAGCAGCAGCATATTTCCTAAGGAAAGTTAAAGTGTACTTAATTAAAAAGTGATTAAACCACTGTCCTGAAACAACTTCCAGACTTAACTCCAAGCACCAGAGAGCATTGCTTTGTGATCGTATAACCCCAGGTGTCAGTGTGATAGATTTTATGAAGATATGCTCCTTAAATGGTAGCTAATGATTATCTAAGATATTTTCCCAATCTCTATGGTAATATAATTCCAATCTGGTCGTAACAGACTTGGACACAATGTATAATCCAATTAGACAAGGTACTCACCCTGTGCAGCAACGTCTATATAGTGCTGTGTGGTCCAAATGCCCTCAGTTCCTTCTCTACTGCAGAGTCAATGTATGAACTCCGAAGCAGAGGGGAGGAGGGTGGGTAATGGAGCACCCATAAGGACAAACATCTCAAAGAACCTCAGTTACTGTACAGGGTGAGTAGCCTTCTCTTCTTCGAGTAGTGTTCCTAGAGATACTCCACAGTAGGTCACTGTACAGCAGTGCCCCTAGTTGGAAGGTTGGGGCTTCGGAGTGATTGCTACTCAGGAGGATAGGACTGTATGTCTTGGTAGTGCATCTGATGCTGTGTCACGGGTGATTGTGTAAAGATGACTGAAGGTGTCCATGGACACCCAAGTGGCTGCCTTCACAACTGGCAGTAATCGGCATGTTATTCAGAAAAACTATCAATGTGGAGAGCGATTGAGTGGAGTGCATGCGAGCACAAGATGCGGGCTGAAGATTGTGGTGTTGGTAGCAGAGGTAGATGCACTCAAGATCCATTTAGAAAGACATTGTTTGAATATGGCCAAACCCTTTGATCTTTCGGCAATTTAGAGGAATAAAAGTGGTGAATGAACGATTTGGTTCTGTCAAGGTAGAAGGCTAGTGCCTGTCTGACATCTAAGGTACGTAGCGAGGCTTTGTGCTGGTTGCCACGTGGCTTGGAAAAGAAAGAAGGAAAGTTTAGATAGTTGGTTTAGATGGAAAGAGGACAGTACTGTGGGTAAGAATTTTGAGTGAGGACGTAATGTGACCTAATCTACATAGAAGCTTGGAGCATGGCGGGGGGGATGCCATGAGGGAACCTATGTCTTCTACGTAGGTCAGGCGGATGTAATTGCCACAAGAATTGCAATTTTCATGGATAGGAGCATGTAGGAGTAGCTTGCCTGTGGTTCAAACAGGGGCTGGTGATACAGCGTAGAATGAGGCTGAGATCCCACGGTGGGGTGGGGTCTCCTACTTCAGTGTAAAGGTTTTGGATTCCTTTAAGGAATCTTTTTGTCATTGGGTGGCTAAATACCATCTGACCCTCTATCTGGGAGTGGAATGCAGTAATGGCGGCCAGAACAGAGATTGTGAATAGCCCCGATCTCTTGAGTTCCAGGATGTAATCCAGAATGATTACAGTGGTAAAGGAGTGGTAATTGATAGGATATTTTTCTACCTTTTCCAATTCCATAGGTACATATATCGATTGGTTGGGCATCTGTTATTTAAAAGAATTTCTTTTACTCCTTCCGAACAGGTTATCTCTGGATCCTGGAACCATGAAGGAGCCAAGCCTTCGGATGGAGAAGTTCTAGATTCGGATGCAAAACCTGGCCTGTCTCCTGGGAGAGGTGGTGTGGAGTCGACTGCATGGTGATTGGTGGACAGACCACCATGCACAAGAGGTAAAGATATACCTGTTGTGGCCATGTGGGGGCTATGAGGATGACCCTGGCTCGTTCCACTTGTATCTTGTGGAGCACTCTGAATAGTAGGGGAAAGGGCTGGAAAGTGTAGAGATGGGGTGCATCCACGTAATGAGGAAGGTGACCCCAACAATTGGTGACCTAGACTTGCCCTCGAGCAAAATTGTGGGCATTTACCATTTTGGGGAGTGGTGAACAGATCTATGTTCAGGAATCCCCCAGCAACTGAATATATGTTGTAGGGTTCTTGTGAGAATCTCCTGCTCAGTGAGTCTACTGTGGTGCTTAGATGTCCAGGTAGATACATGGCAGAGATGTTGATGCCACGTTGCATACAGCAATTCCGCCATTTCAGAGCTTCAGTACCCTATAGGGATTGGAACTTCGCTCACCCATCTGCTGATGTAAAACATGCAGGCAATGTTGTTTGCCATTACTTTTAGGGTCCTTTGTCTGATTATTGGTAGAAAATGTCGGCACGCATCGTGGACTGCATTTAATTCTAGGAGGTTGATGAGCAACATGGATTCTGAGGAGGATCACTTGCCTGTACCATGTGAATCTATAGATGTGCTCCCCAACCAAGTAATGAGGCATCGGTCGTCAGTATCAAGGACAGAGGTAGTTAGAGGAAGGGGAGACATGCCGACATTTGAGGGTTGCATCATCAGTCTAATGAGTCCTTGATCTTGATTGCTATCAAGAACAGTTTGTTTAGGCTGTGTCGGTGAGGTATGTAGCCATCCCTGCAGGCAGCTCAAATGTAATCTGGGGCATTTCCCAACGAATGCCACAGCCATATCACCGAGTAGCTGGAGACAAGTCCTGGTGGAGATCCATGGGCTGGTTCTCAAAGTGGAGATGTCACTGCCTATTGCAGAAAATCTGTGACCTGGGAGAAAGGCTCTGGCCTTCATAGCAGTGGCTCTCAACCTTTTTGGATTATTGTACGGCTTTCAGGAGTTAGTTTGGTCTTGCGTACCCTCAAGTTACAACTCATTTAAAAACTAGTTGCTTACAAAATCAAACATAAAAATACAAAAGTGTCACAGCACACTATTACTGAAAAACTGCTTACTTTCTCATTTTTACTATATACTTATAAAATCAATTGGATTACATTTCAGTGTATAGCAAACAGAGCAGTATAAACCAGTCATTGTCTTTATGAAATTTTAGTTTGTACTGACTTCGCTAGTGCTTTTTAGCATAGCCTGTTGTAAAACTAGTCAAATAGTTGATGTACCCCTAGAAGATCTCTGCATACCCCCAGGGATACATGTACCCCTTGTTGAGAATCATTGCTTTATAACATCCATTTGGGCCCCCCAATAAATTCCTGATGCTATACTGGCATCAGTATCAATTTTTGTATGTTTATCTGGAGGCCGAGGGCTGAGAAAAAGTCCATCGTTTTTCTTATGGTTTCAAACATGTTGACTTTGGACGGATCATTGAGGAGGCAGTTGTCTAGGTATGAGAATATTGCAATCCCTTGTTTGCACAGGTGTGCCGCCACCACTGAGAGGACCTTAGAAAATACCCTAGGTGCTGCAGAGAGGTCAAAGGTAGTATCTATTATTGATAACGGTCAGACTACAGAACAAATCTGAGGACCTGCCTGTGGGAGTGTGTATGGCGATATGGAAGTATGCATCTTGGAAGTTGAGGGCCGAGAACCAGCTCCCCTATGCTAGTGCTGACAGTGTGACCATCTTGAAGCGTTGTAGTTTGACCAACTTGTTGAGGTTCCTTGAGCCTAGGATAGGTCTACACCCGACAGATTTCTTCTAGATCAGAAAACAGTGGGAATAAAATCTTTTCCCTCTCTGTTGGAATAAGACCAGTTCTATGGCTTCCAGTCACAGTGGTTTATTTCTTCTTGAAGGTGGTGTTCGTGAGAAGGGTCCATGAAGAGGGACAGGGAGAGGGAGAGAGGAACAGAGCAGAATACCCCTTGCTGGCAATTTCCAAGACCCACTCGTTGGAGGTGATTTGTCGCCACGATGGGTAGAACAGGGTCAAACGGTCACCAAACTCATAGATTACTGGAGATGATTGCAGCAAATGGAGCAGAGAGAGGCATCTCGGGGCCTCAACCAAATGTTCAAAATTGTTGTTGGGAGGTGGATGGGTGGGGCATAGTCGCTTGTGCCTATGACCGTCTGCACTTGGGAGGTGGTCTCTGTCGCCTGCATTGTGTATCATAATGCTGTTGAGGGATGAAAATGTGGAGGTCAAGATCTTGAGGCAGATTGATATCTACCCTGTCTTCCCTGCAGCGCTGGTGTAGAGGTGTAAAGGATGTAGAGACTCATCAGTGTGCACAGCAAGGAGTTTAGATCCTTCAAAGGGTAGAACTTCCACAGTGCTGTGCACCTCCCTGAGGAATCCTGAGAGATGGAGCCATGAGGCTCATTTCATCACCACAAATGTTGCAATGGAGCAGGTCGCAGTGTCCTCAGCATCCAGAAAGGCTTATAGCATTGTACAGGCCAGAAATTGTCCTTCTGCCACCAGTGCCCAGAACTGTTCCGTTTTTTCTTCTGGGAGATGTTGACTGAACTTACGATACTTGGAATCGTTCACAAGGTTATATTTGGCTAGGAGACCCTCATAATTAGTCATTTGGAACTGGAGGGTAGCTAAAGAATATACTTTGTGACCGAAGAGGTCTAGCCTCTTCCGGTCCCCGTCAAAAAGGGCTGTTCTGGAATGCATTGTCATCCTTTCTCCTGCACTGCATTGACTACGAGGGAGTTCAGAATAGGGCGAGAAAATAGGAATTCCATGTCCTTAGCGGGGACATAGTACTTCTTGTCTGCTCATTAGCAGATAGGTGATATTGATGCTGGGGTCTGCTAGATCACCTTGACTGGGTCCAACAAGGCCATGTTGATTGGGAGTGCAATCTTGGGAGCGCAATCTTTGCTGATTTTACTCAAGGAAATTCTGCACCAAAACCTAAAAAATTCGCTCAAGAATTCCCCAGAATTCCCTCAACAGTACCCCCAGAATCAACACCACCACTAACTTGTTATGCAACAGAAACATCCAAAACACCAGTAATATATCTGCATGTAACCAAGGAATGAAGGCTCTGGAGAAAACTCCTCTGGAGCTGACCTCATGGTTCCAGTGTGGAAATAGCATGGGCCTTTCACAGAAAACAGAATGGAATCATCTGTTATCTCTCCATCAAAAGCCTTAGGATATTAGCAGCTGGCAAAGAGATATTAGAGGTAATATGATATTTGTACTCTTGGTAAGTAGAATGCAGGGCTTGCTCAAGGGACATACACACGTGCCCCCAAATGTTTACAATGGTTCCACAGCTACACTGCCAGGTGTGCTATTCCTATAGCCTGGCTATACAGAGCCAACATCATGAAGAATGCTGTTTAGTTGGGTTAATGGGTGGTTGTTTGAAAGATTTTTAGCCATCCTACAACACTTGTTTCTCAAAGTTACAATCTAATCAATCAAGTCAGCGATTACTTATTTTGATTTCTTAGCAATGAACATCTCAGACCAACACCACACTTTTTCCTCTTAAAATTATATAAAAAGAGGAAGGCAAAATAATTTTATCAATACTTGTTGAATGACTGAACGGCATTTAAACTTACTTAAAAAAAATCCCTTTAGATCTTAGGAAGTCCTACTGATCAACTCCACTCCATTCTGATATTGCAAAAGGTATCATTCTGTGATGCAACAACTAATAAGTCTTCTGAAACATGTACCCAACTTACAAAGCTCAAGTCAGTCGTGTGTGTGGATGTTGCAAAGACAAAAAGGTGCAAGATAATAAAAATAAAATAAAAAGATAAAATAAAAAGATAAAAAAAAGAATTTTTTTTGAAAAGTTTATCACATGCAAGACGAAGACAGACCTTAAGAACTAACTCCACATTTCAGTAGACTGCTCTCATAACTATGTCATCACAGAATAATGCTGAACAGAGGAAGATAACAGGATACAGTGGGAATTAAACAAGATTTTTAAAACTGGACGTAACTAGTTTTGTACAGAAAACTTTCACTGTATTAATTTGGGGTGTATTATTTATCACAAACAAGTTTTCAGTTTTTGCTTTGCATTTGCCTCCAGGCTGCAACAAACCAACAAAATGACATCAAGTCTCGTCAGGTATTACTGCCTTCATTATGAACTTCCTTGATTCAGTTACGAACTAAACACTATTATAAGTGAAGCTTCTGTGCATGAATATTACAGGTACTGGAAGTCTGCACTGTTAAATAGTCACATAAAACCCATTTTATCATTTGACTGTGTGTGAAAGATCAACCTTCTTTCTAACAGAATTTATAATCATGCTGAAATGAAAACTGGGAGTAGCTTTTAAGTTCCTAGTTTACCCTTTAAAAGATTTAGTGAACATTTCAAGTAATCGGTATATCCTAAATTATGAACCTGCTACACTGGGTTTAACTATGCCACCAATGGCCAAAATAATTACCAAGCACATGGAATAGATTGCTTATGTCCAGAATAGAGCAGCACTCCTTGGACCTGTCTGAGATAGTAGCAAAAGGAAGACGTAGACACCAATTATACAAATGCAAAAAAATGTGGATTCTGTTTCCTGATACATTTGGATAAAGAATGCTAAAATAACCCAATAATGCCAGACTTCCATTCCACCTGATCTCTTTTTTTTTCCTCCCTCTTCCTGCCTCTCCCCCATCCCCTTTTCTGCCTATTTGTGTGGGCGTTTTTTTATTGTTACCCCTACCCTAACATGTTATATCTATACAGTGCAGTTGTAGCCATGTTGGTCCTGGGATATTAAAGAGACAAGGTGGGTGAGGGTAGTATCTTCCTCAGACCAACTTCTGCTGGTGAGAGAGACAAGCTTTTGAGCCACACAGAGCTCTTCTTGAGGTCTGGGAAAGGTATGCCAAGCATCACAGCAAAACACAAGGTGCACCAGATTGTATAGCATAAGTAGTTAGCACATATTGTAAGGGACCATTCTAGGCACAGTGGACCACTAACACCTCTGCAATCATAGCGCAAAAAGAGGGTTAGTGCGTTACAGATTGTTGTAATAAGCATGAATCCAGTGTCTCTGTTCAATCCATTATTTTTAATGTCTAGCCAAGTTATGAATATAAGTTCCCAGGCTTGTCTTTTGAAAGTGTTGGGCAGGTTCCCTTTGAGGATGAAGACAGATAGGTCAGAAAGAGAGTGATCACTTTGTGAAAAATGTTCACCCACAGGTGATGTGGTGTTTTTGTCTTTTATCATTTACTTGTGAGCTCATTCGAGAGTATGCATCAATGAACTGAGCTGAAGCTCACGAAAGCTTATGCTCTAATAAATTTGTTAGTCTCTAAGGTGCCACAAGTACTCCTTTTCTCTTTATTCGAGAGTGTAGTGATTATGGTTTCACCACATAGTTATTATTGAAGCACTTAATGCATTAAATGAGGTACACCACATGCGATAGGTATGTGTAGGATAGATGGCTCTTGAGAGATGCTGTGGGGGATGTTGATAGCAATGGAGATACATCTGCAGGTTTTGCATCTGTTGTTCTGGCAGGGTCTGGTGCCACTCTGAGTTGGTGTCCTGGTCTGTGGGGAGCTTGCCTTTGATGAGCAGCTCGGAGAGGTTGGGTAGTTGTTTGAAAGCTAGAAGCTGGGGTTCATCAGAAACAAGCTCCCCACAGACAACATTCCCTTACAGGTGCTAACTACTTATGCTAAACAATCTGTTCCACCTTGCACTTTGCTGTGATGCTAGAAGTACCTATCCCAGACCTGAAGAAGAGCTCCGTGTAGCTCAAAAGCTTGGCTCTCTCACCAACAGAAGTTGGCCCAATAAAAGACATTACCTCACCCACCTTGTCTCTCTAATATTATAACTATGTCATATTGTCTGATTTTGCAGTTTTGACAAGTTGTGTAATTACATAATTTTATGGACAGCCTGTGAAATGTGCAGTATTTGGTGATATACATAAGCTGTAAATCATTTACAAATAAAAAATTAATTTAAAAAGTAACCTGGAAGCAGATGAAGTTGGACGTTTCCTATAAAAACTGTTGATGCTATTGAAAAAGCTTTCTTTTTAAAATGATATCAGGCTCAGCCACTCCTTTAACTAACTCTCTTCTTATGCTGACACTTTAAACTTTAAAATATTCAGTTTTTTAAAAATGGGAACTGCAATCAAATATCCTGCTAACTTTCTTTTAAAAAAAATTTTTAAATTTCTCATACTCAGACTGAATTCAAATGTAACTTAAAAATCCACAACACTGTATGCAATAAAACTCTCCATTTGATTTCATGATGAAATGATGCATTATTTGAGATTTTTAGTCATGGGATGAGTTACTAACTGGTTATAAACTCTTGTCAAATATGGTAATTTTTCTAATGTCAACTTTTTCCCCATGTTATTAATATATTTTATAGTTTAGAAATTTATTACTGGGAGCATTATCATCCAGCTATCTAAATAAGTGAATAGAAATTTATTACTGGGAGCATTATCATCCAGCTATCTAAATAAGTGAATTTCAAAATCAGATTGTAGGCAATTCTCAGAACTCGTTTGCATTAAAACAGTTACCTCATCAAATTCTTCAGTCATTTTTCGGATTATTTCAGAATTCTGCATATGTCGAAACATCTCTGCTGTAACAACTCCTACAATTCAGACATTAGATTATTAATACTGTAGATATAAAAGAGGCATAACAGATTAGCTAGCATCTGAAAAAAGTTAAACAGACAACTGTCAATTTATAGACTTTTAACATCTGAAGTTTTTCATATAAAATACAATTATACAGAAAGACAAATATATGATTTAATCAAACATATTCATTGTCTGTACACTTTAGAGCACTTCTAATGTATCTATTGATGTTAAACAGCAGAAGCACCCGCATATATTTTGGGGAACATTATATATACAAATTTAATTTATAAGATTTATACATCCCCCTTCAAATCGTAAAAAATTTTAGGAGTACATCAAGTTTTTAGTCTAAAAACATGGATTGGCTGGCTCCCATTTCTAGAAGTACAGATGCAATTATTATTGAGAAATTCAGTTTGATACATTTGAATACAATCATTTTACAAAGTTACATAATATTCTGCAAAACAAAGCAATTGAGAGATAATCACTAAGGATAAGATATTTTAAGGTGACAAGCTCAACTCAAAATGAAACAAGGAGTATTTGAATGAGGAATAACATGACATCTTATATCTTTCTTTTCATCAACCCTCCCTCCCTCAAAAAACCCAAAGGCAAAAATAAACCAAAAATCAAACTTTAAAGGCTGGAAATTTATAATTCAAATTTTAAGGCAGGAAGGACTAGAACTACTGTAGAGATAGGTTGCTCAGAGTTCTGAATGAGAGGAATCACTGCATCTTTAGGATTCTCTCCAGCCAACTAAGACACAGCAATGACAAGGTCAAGAATGAACCAATCTCCACAATCCTCACCCAGAGGTCTGATGTGGTGTGATGCCTTTGGTGACAAAGGGTATGTTTATGTTTTATGCTATAAAATGAATTATATCAGTGTAGTTATTCCCTTTTCTGTACAGAATAGCTATATTGATATAAAGTACTTTTATACTGGCATACCTGCACCCAGTCTAGGAGGATTCTACAGTTTTAACTATACCAGTATAATTAATGCAGTACAACTGCCGAGTATAGACTAGCCCTAAGAGTGAGAAGGCACTCACTACACTGTCAGCATAATAGCAAAGACTACTGAAGAGATTTGGCAGGCAATTATCTAAAACAAAGTGGATTTAGGATAGCTAGGGAAGTATTTTAACTTAACATGTTTCCAAAATATACATCTTACCTTTGCAGCCTGAACACTGAATAAAGAAGTTGATGAGGTCAAGAAGCGCTATATCTCTGTCATGTTTGTATGACTCTATCCAGTCATCCACTACAGACTGGGTCATGGGGGGAAGGCAGGGGGAAGAGATAGAGAGAAAAAACAAAAACTCTTTATTAGTTTTTAACAAATTGATGAGAAAGTGAACTGTATTTCTCAACTCTTCACAGGAACACACAAATGGAGATTTTCTTCTCCCATTAGCAAAATGGGAGCCTTGAAATTTACTGACTGATACCAAGTAAAAGTTTTGAATCATCCTTTACTATTACAATACTTTCCTTCAAGAAATGGATGTCTGCTTTACTCTGTAAATATATACAAGCACAAAACTGACCATTAAGTGTGTGCAACTGACCAAAAAGCATATAAATATTGTGCTTCCTCCAGCTGACAGAATTTAGTGCAAAGGCCCTGCAATCCTATTAGTAAGGGGAGGTAGAGAAGTGCCTGATCAAAAAAATTAATGAGCCTCAAATTTCCTGGCGAGAATCCAATCCAGCTCCTGCTCATGTGATACAGATCTGCAATAGATAACTTCTGTTGCACTAATTTGTGGCAGAAATTGACAGACCTTTAGTGATAGCAACTTTACTCAATATCAGGAATTTTATTCTTGCCCATTTTAAGAAGAAATCCCATGTTACCCTTAGTTATTAAATGGTCACAAAATCCTTCCTGTTAAATGTTTGCTAAAAAGCTAAAGTAGGGAGGATTAAAGCTAAACACTGGTCACCCCCACATACTTTATATTGCAGCTTTATTGTTATTATGTGCCACTGATAACTATAATCATGATCTATATCTGACTATTTAGTCATTCAAGCTACTTAAAGGGATAAGTTAAAAATCATATGTAAACAAATGAAAACATCCTATATTTGAGAAATTATATTGTTAAAAGTCTTTCCATTTTATGTCAGTATTTACACATTAGTTTTCATTTCTCAATTAAAACGAATTCAATAGGTCAGCTTCACATTTAGGTTCTTAGTGATGCAAAACTTGGGTTTCAAACACCGTAGGGGAATATTTGTTTAAAGAGCTTGCCTTTAAATTTGGTTTAAAAATTGGGGGAAAACCTGTGGTGGGTTTAATTTTTCTAAATACTTGTTTTTACTAAATTTTCAGCCAAATTTAAAGTTGAGCATCCCTTTAAGCCCTAAAGAGACTCAGATCTTACCTGCATAGCACTCTTGCCCATTTTAACAACCTCAAATAGCATCATGTTTTCCACACCATTCTGTTGATGATGTCCATTCATCCGGTTTGGACCAGCAGGTTTCCCTCCTCCGTTTGCACCTTTCCCCTTTTCTCCTGGGCCTTTTTTCCCTTTTTTACAGGTCTGCAATCAAATCAAAAGCAACTTTCAAATCACTACAAATGTAAGAACATAAAAACGGTCAGATGGGTCAGACCAGTATCCTGTCTTTTGACAGTGGCCAATGCCCGGTGCTTCAGAGGGAATGAACAGAACAGTTAATCATCAAGTCATCCATCCCCAATCACCCATTCCCAGCTTCTGGCAAATAGAGACAAGGAACACCATCTCTGCCCATCCTGGCTAATGGGCACTGATGGACCTATCCTCCAGGAACTTATCTAGTTCTTTTCTGAACCCTGTTATAGTCTTGGCTTTCACAACATTCTCTGGCAAAGAGTTTCACAGGTTGACTATGTGTTGTGTGAATAAAAACTTCTTTTTGTTTTAAACCTGCTGCCTATTAACTTCATTTGGTGACCCCTAGTTTTTATGTTATGCAAAGGAGTAAATAACACTTCCTTATTTACTTTCTCCACACCATTCGTGATTTTACAGACCTTGATCATATCCCCCCTTAGTAGTCTCTTTTCCAAGCTGAAAAGTCTCACTTTTTAATCTCTCCTCATATGGAAGCTGTTCCATACTCCTAAATCATTTTTGTTGCCCTTTTCTGTAACTTCTCTAATTCCAACAGATCTTTTTTGAGATGGGGTGACTAGATCTGCACACAGTATTCAAGATGTGGCCGTACCATGGATTTATATAGAGAAAATAGGCTATTTTCTCTCTATTATTTATCCCTTTCCTAATGATTCCCAACATTAGCAGCTTTTTTGACTGACGCTTCACATTGAATAGATGTTTTCAGAGAACTACCCACAATGACCCCAAGATCTCTTTCTTGAGTGGTAACAGTTAATTTAGACCCCATCACAGAATATGTATAGTTGGTGTTATGTTTTCCAACATTCATTACTTTGCATTTATCAACACTGAATTTCATCCACCATTTTGTTTCCCTGTCACCCACTTCTATGAGATCCCTTTGTAAGTCCAAAGGGGACTGCGAAGAATTAACTATCTTGAGTAGCTTTGTAATCAAAGTTATCAAAATTTTAACTAGAATTACTATCAATACAATTACAACAATATTCAGGGTTTGCGCATCTAAAAAAAGTTACTCACCTTGTACAATAATGATGGTTCTTCAACGCTGTGTACCTATGGGTGCTCCACTCTAGGTGATTCCCGAGAAGTAACCACCACTGGAGGCCGGACTTTGGAGTCGAGTCTGATACAGAGGTTAGTACTGCGGCACTGAATTTGGCATCTGCAGATGAATCCCCCAGGATGGCACAGTTTTCTGCAAAGGCATGTACAGATGTCCAGGCAGCTGCTTTGTAGATTTCGGATACAAAGATACTCTTGGAGAAGGCAATGGATAAGGAGATCAACCTCGAAGAATGCGTGCGTAATGAAGATAGGGGTGCTATATTATGCAATTGGTAACAGAATCTAATACAGCTGGAAACCCACTTACAGAGTCTCTGAGCTGAGATGGCTGCAGATAGGTCAAAAGGTATAGCAGAGAGGAAAAGTCTTGGAGATTTCCTGAAAGTTCCTGTCCTGTTCAAATAGAAGGCCAAAGCTCTTCTCATGTCGAGCGTATAGAGGATGGCTTCCCTATTCTCCTCATGAGGTCTGGGATAAAAAATTGGAAGCTGAATAAGCTGATTCATGTGAAATGCAGAAGTCACCTTGGGAGTGAACTCTGGATGTGATCTAAACGTGACCTTATCAGGAAAGAACACAGTAAAAGAAGGATGTACCATCAAAGCTGCTCTCTCTCCTATTCTTCTTGCAGAGGTGACGGCGATGAGGAACATCCTCTTCATGTAAAGGTCAGTTACTGAACAACTGGCCATGGGTTCAAATGGTGGTACAAACAGTCCTTTTAACACTAGGTTAAGATCCCATTGGGGAGTGGAAGCCTGGGTTGTGGGAAGAGGTTTGCTATGGCTTTAAGAAATCTCTTCATAGTGAGGTGAGAGAAGATTGAGTATCCTTCCACCTGCTAGTGGAAGGTTACAATTGCTGCCAGATGAACCTTCAGAGAACTAAGAGAGTCCAGATTTCTTTAAAGTCAACAGGTAGCCTAAGGCTACCGGAAGGATGGCTGCAGTAGGAGTGATGCGCCCTTGGGCTGGCACCAAATCTGGAACATCTTCCATTTGTGAAGGTAGGTATGACAAGTAGCTCCCTTCCTACTGTGTAATGGCATCTCTTGTACTTCCTCAGAGCAAGATGTCTCTTTGTGCTGGAACCATGAAGGAGCCAGGCTTTGAGTTGTAGAATCCACAGATTGGGATGAAGAGTGCGCGTCTCGTTCTGCGACAAGATGTAAGCAGTGATTGGGAGATTCATCAGTGAACATGCCAGCTGTGACAGATAAGGGTACCACATCTGCCTGGGCCAGGTGGGAGCAATCAGTATGAAGTTTGCTTTCTCACTGATTTTCAACAAGACCTTCAGTAATAGAGGGAATGGGGGAAAGGTATAAAGAAGGCCCTTGCCCCAAAGGAGGAGGAGAGTGTCTCCCATGAAGTGCCATCTGATCCTGGCCCTGGAGCAGTACTGTGGATGTTTCTTGTTCTGGTAAGTAGCAAACAGGTCTATTACTGGTGTCGCCCATTGTCGAATATGTCATGGAGTATCACCGACTACCTCCCATTCTGAGCCGTGTGGGAATCTGCGGCTGAAACTGTCGTGTTCTGTATTCCTAGTAGGCAGGCGGCTGATATTAGGACATTATGGGAGATACATTAGTTCTATAGTTTTATTGCCTCTACATGCAGGGAATGAGACCTGACACCTCCATGTCTGTTTATGTAATACATGCAGGCCTTGGTGTCTGTCATGACCCTTGTGTGTGTGTGTCTTTGATCAGCGGCAGGAAGTGAACGCATGCATTCCTGACCACTCTGAGTTCTAGCAGGTTGGTGTAGAGGCATGTCTCTCCTGGAGACCATTTGCGTACGACCACTGTATTGTGTGACCACTGAGATGCACACCCCATCCTATGAGGGATACATCAGTGGCCAGGAGTAGAGAAGGGGAAGTGTGAGCAAACGGGATTCCTGTACTGATGTTTACCGGGTCCTTCCGCCAGTCCAAGGATTGTTTGATCCTGGTGTGCATTGACAGAAGTTTGCTTATGTTGTCTCTGTTCTGCCTGTGAACTGAACCATACTTGGTAGCACCTCATGCATAATTTGGCATGAGCAATAACTGATGTGCCCACAGACATGTGTCCCAGAAGCTGGAAGCAATGTCTGGCCGAAATTTGTGGGCTAGATTGTACTGTGTCTATCAACACGGATAGACTGAAAAATCTGTGATGTAAGAGGAATGCCTTCACCTGAATGGAGTTGGAGGTCAGCTCCTATGAACTCAAGCCTCTGTACCCATGTTCAGGTAGATTTTTGTTCATTGATCTGTAGGCCCAGATTCAGAAGCAGGCTCCATGTGGCCTGAGTGACTTGTTGGGCCTCTGCGAAGGACCATGCCCTGAGAAGGAAATTGTCCAGGTAAGGATAAATCATGATGCTTTGAGAGCGTAAGTGGGCTGCCACTACAGAAAGGGCCTTGGAGAATACCTTGGGGGCCAATGAGAGTCCGAAAGGTAGTACTGTGTACTGGTCCTGGCTCAGCATGAATCTGAGGTAATGCCTGTGACTTGGTATGATAGAAATGTAGAAATATGAGTCATGAAGGTCAAGGGCCGAGAATCAATCTCCTTCCTCTAAGGCTGGAATGATCATAGATAGGGTGACCATCTTGAATTTCTGCACTTTGATGTGCTCTGAGGTCCAGTATGATACTTTGGTATCAGGAAGTAGCAAGAGCAGAAGCCTTTGCCTCATATATACAGGCACAGGTTCTATAGCTCCTATGCTAAGCAGATGGTTTACCTCCTGATATAGTAGACTCGTGTGAAAAGGTTCCCTGAAAAGGGACAGGGAAGGGCATGGGAGAGGGGAAGTGGGGAAAGAGGAGGAGAAATGGATGTCCCTACAGATCGAAGGGTTGCCCACAAATCCTTCCATACGTGAAGAGACGAGTTGGTCTTTTTGGAAAATAACTTCATCCTCCTCAAAAGGAAGGTCCTCCACCGTGGTTGGAACCTCTTTAGGGAAGCCGGACAAATGCAGCCACGAAGCCCATCTAATAACAAAACAATGGCCATGGAAATTGAATGCAGCGCCATGTTGGCCACATCTAATGCAGACTGGAGGAATATTTTAGCCACCAGCTGGACCTCAATTATGGACCTGAATTTGTCTTTATGGAAGTCCAGAAGCTATTCAATAAAGGAACTGAGTTTCATATCATTCTAGCCGTCCTATTCTGGCAGCAAAGCCTGGTAATTTGTTACACAGAACTGGAGGGCGGCTGATGAATATGCCTTTTTGCCAAACAGGTCCAGACACTTCCCAACCAGACATACGGGGTGGATTTAAACTGGGTCTGGCAGCCCCTAAAATTAACCACATCCACGACGATGGAATCAGGAGGCAAGTGGGAAAAGGGAAATTATGTGTCCTTCGCTGGCATGTCATACTTTTTGTCCATCTGTCTGCATGTTGGCAGAAGGGACACAGGGGTCTGCCATGACTTTGGCAGGGTCCAGGCATGCCATTAACTGGGAGGGCCACTCTGGCAGAAGTGGAAGAGTGTAAAATGTCTACCAATTTGTGGTGAGGCTCAGTCACTTCCTGCAAATGTATTTGTAGAGCTTCTGCCACCCTCTGAGCTAGGTCCTGGAATGATTTAAAATCATCAGCCACAGATAACGGAGAGGGCATCACTGCCTCATCTGGTGAGGATGATGGGAAATTAACTTGAGGAGTGTCTTCCTCCTCTGACCCCGCCCCAACTTCCTCCCTCGACTGCTCAGGGGATTCCAAAGCTTTCGAAGTTGCAGATGAAGAAGGGCGACTCCCTGCCTGTTTGTATGCCACACTAAGGGCCTGGGAGGACTGCTGCCTCTGAGCCTGCCAATGGTCCCAGTATGGACACTGAGGATACGGAGTCAGTGGCTGGTACTATGGTTGGCCAAACCATGGAGTCTGATATCCCTGGTGCCCACAGTGAAATCGGCCCCCACATAGTGGGTAAAACAATAGTGGGAACCCAAGTCCTCTTGCTTACTTCCCGACTCAGACGATGAGAAAGGCAGTGCATGGTAGAGAAATGTCAGCGAGTCAAATACTCTGTGAGAACTCAGTGCCAGGGCCCAGTACTAAGTAGGGGCGAGTCCAGTGCGTCGGACACCAAGAGATCCGTTGCACTCCAGAAATCCTGCAATGCGGATGGGGTCGGTACCAGTAGTTGTCAGTGCCAAAAGGTTTGTACCAATACAGTCAGAGATGTGGACCTGGCCATGCAGTCCGTTGTCATCATGCACATCAGGGTCAGTACCTGGGCCAATGTCTGTGCCAACACAGCCTTTCCCATTGCAGATCTCCCATGCCTTTTGATGCCCCTGTTGTACTAGTACGTCTTTGCCCGTGCCAATCAGGTCTTTGAGCAGACCGACTTGCTCTGTCTGCTTGGTACCACACTTGCCCAGAGTACCGGCTTCAGGCAGCTTTAGCACAGTCAGTACTGATGGCGCCAGAGATCGTTTCTGACTCAACTGGGTCTCACTATGGGGAGTCACAGACCTTTCCTTAGTGGTCTTGAGTGAGTGCCTCATCTTCTTGGGATCACCTCCCGTCAAAGTAGAAGGCTGCAGTAAGTTCTCCCCGGGACTCTGGAGGTTGAAGGGCAGACTCCATGAAAGACTCTCGGTCTTTCCTGGACCTGGGTTTTAGTTGCTGGCACCAACCACACTTTTGTGAGTTATGCTTTCTCCTAGGCAGTGAATGCACCACAAGTCTCCGTCAGTCACTGGGAAAGATTCCTTGCAACTGAGGCACTTTTTGAAGGCTGCAGAGCCAGGCATACCCTTGGTCCAGGGCCCTCTCCCCCACTGGGGCTGGCCGGAGGCAAATGCTTTCTTCTTGCTTTTTGGGTTTTTTTCTTTTTCTTTCTTTTCTTGGCACAGACAACAAAACACAAATGAGATAACAAAATTAAAGTCTTCAATGGAAGACAAAATTTACAAAACGAAAGGGAGCTAACGATCTGTGAACAGACAGCTCTTAGCTTTCTCTCTTGCCAGGGGTGGTTGAGAAGGAACTGAGGAGGCAATGCCCATGGATGCTGGCTCGCTTCATGGCAGGCAAGGAGCAGTGCATACGCGGGCAGGACAGACTGTTACCAAAGTTCTCTGATCAGCAGCAGAGACGTCCAGACACACCTACAGTGGAGTACCCACAGGGACATTACTCGAAGAAGAACCTATGGATTTCCAAAACCCTTATTTGTGAATTATTTTTTTGTTGAAAATGAAGTTTAACCTGGAAATCATTATATAGCCACACATTTAAAAAAAGGATTGGTAAATAATTTCATGTAGTGAGAACACTATCAAAGTATTTTCCATTTTTTATACAAAAAAATCCTTTACTATCTGTTTTATGGTATGACTAAAACAGCTACTGCAACCTACTTATAACACCATCTTGAATTTCACTCCAAACAAGACAACCTGCATCTCAAGGAATTCAGAGGTGAAGGGATTAATGTATATAATTGTGTTGAAAAGCAGTTCGGTGAGGAACATGACTGGAGTCTGGTGGTGAAGGAAGCTCCATGCTCCTCCTTAGTGTTCGCTAAAATGCAAATTGTTCTGTTTCCTGCAATCTTCCTCCCTTCCCCCCTTAATCTGATGGGCCCGTGTACTGCTTATATATAAATTAAGGTAAACTCACATTCCTTTCAGAGTAGCAGCCGTGCTAGTCTGTATTCGCAAAAAGAAAAGGAGTACTAGTGGCACCTTAGAGACTAACCAATTTATTTGAGCATGAGCTTTCGTGATAAGCAGCCGATGAAGTGAGCTGTAGCTCACGAAAGCTTATGCTCAAATAAATTGGTTAGTCTCTAAGGCCACTAGTACTCCTTTTCTTTTCACATTCCTTTGTCTCAGGCAGACTATGCTTACGCATGGCTTGCGAAACACATTTTAAGAATGGTTTCAGAGTAGCAGCCATGTTAGCACATATTAACAACATTTGGTACTCACCCTGTAAATACATTATGCAAGAATATTCATGATCAGTGAGTTATTCATTCTTCAATCATATCTTTACATGCCACCTTTTAAATACAGATTATGACAACAGTGCTGAGTATGGCAGGCCTGACAAGAGCTGCTGACACAGACTGGGCCTCTGTGTCACAGTGAAGCTCTCCCACTGACAGGACTTGTCCGAAGACGAGGCAGCTTGAGCATCAATGAGTGATGCCAACAGTATTGGAGAGGGGTGTGTGAGCGTGTGTGCATGAGATTACACCCCTACTGGTTGACAAAATCAGCGAGTGGCTGGCTTTCCCTCTTACACAGAGCAAATGGTTTGAGGACCTCCCTCATTAGGACCAGATCTGACAGTATCTGAGCTTCAGGAACTACACAGATAGTAATGTCCTCCGGCCTGGTGCATCTAGCCCCGGACGTGAGGAAGCAGGTTGGGCTTCTTTCCCTTGGTGGTGCCAGTGGTGTTGGTCGTGCCAGAGGCTTTGGCACCTGCAGCTCTGTCTCATGCTATGGGAATACCATCAGTGTGGGTCGGTCAGTGTCACCATTTATGCCCTTCGTTTGGAGCCTGAGAAGATAAAGGGGCACAGGGCGCATACCAACAGAGACAGCTAGCAAACATCTTCCAGTCTCCGATCTGGAGCACATGCACACCCAGAGTTCGTACACACAGGATCATCACTCACAGAAGAAACAACAGATATGTAACGTGTTAAGAACTTTTTTAAAAGAAATTTTAGGTATTTCTAGTTCAATTTTTTCCCCACAATGGTACAGCCACCTAACCAGCATTAAAACAATTCTTGCACTTATCAGTCTGCACACAATTTCAAGTGTTTCAATATCCCCGATAAACTGAACATACTTTTCCTTTGCCTTGTTTTTGATTTTTTCCTTCAATATCTTCAAAGTCTGTATCAGAAGAAAAGTGTGTTTCAGACTCCCTGTAATGACAAACAAATATTTACATACTACATCAGAAACCTTACTGTCAAAATAATTGTAGCAATATTATCTACATCTTCAATAAGATTATGTCAACTCAGTATGAACAAATATTTAAATCTAGGCCTTTCATTTTAAATCCATTTTGTCCTAACAACTAATTAACATGCTAGAGAACCATAAATAAAAGGTTCCTTCTGCTGACAATGCAGGAAGGTGTCTTCTGTGAAATCAAATGGCTATGGAATTTTCTTTCCTTTTTTAAAAACTTACAGAAATCCAACTATTGAACCTTGAAGCTGGTTGAAAAATTTTGAATTTTCAACAAAAAAATTCACAAAAAATATTCTGGCTTTTTCAACCAGCTGTGTTAGACAATAGATAAAGAGATAGGAAGAATCCTGATCTAACATATTTATGCACACCACTTAGTTATCTTTACCTAGTTAAACATACTTGAAGTAGCTTTGTATTTTATCAAAACTCAAATTTTGTAAAATTTAAATTGGACAGCCAAGAACAACAACATTCTGTGTTTAATTTTAATGAAAATGTTGACACGCTGTTTGCTCAAAATACATTTACATGTTTTAAAAGTCTTGCATACATTGAGACTGTATCAGGCTGCACGGGTGAACCACCCCGAGTTCCTTCTCCACCCACCAAGTCTCAGAAGAAAACTCATAAGGAAGGAAGGTAGTGGAACACATCTTGAAAAATTACAGTTATTGCACAGAGTGAGTAACCTCTCCCCCTCTCTTTGAGTAATGTCCCTATAAGCATTCCACTTCACATGACTCCCAAGCAGTATCCCTCATAAGGAGACATGAGCTTTGAAATCAAGTCCAGAACTGAAGGAAGAATTACCGTATCAGATCTAGAGGCACTACTAGGGCATAGCATCTAAAGAAGGTGTGTACCAAATACCATGTAGCAGCTCTGCAGATCTCAGATACTGGGACACTATTAAGTAGAGCTATAGATGTAGACTCTGACCTCACAGAGTGAGCCAGCACACAAGGAGGTAGTGGAATGCTGGCTGCAATGTAACAAGCAAATTATACAGCAGAAATCCAATTTGGATTTCTTTGGGTAGAAATAGCAGAACTTTTAGATCGGTTTTCAAATAAAAAAAAACAGTACTAAATCATTTTGATAGGTTTCAGAGTGGTTGCCGTGTTAGCCTGTATCAGCAAAAACAACAAGGAATACTTTTGGCACCTTAGAGACTAACAAATTTATTTGGGCATAAGCTTTCGCGGGCTAGAACCCACTTCATCAGATGCATGGAGTGGAAAATACAGGAGCAGGTATAAATACATGAAAAGATGGGAGTTGCCTTTCCAAGTGTGAGGTCAGTCTAACAAGACAATTCAATTAACAGTAGGATACCAAGGGAGGAAAAATAACTTTTGTAGCGGTAATGAGAGTGGCCCCTTTCAAACAGTTGACAAGAAGGTGTGAGTAACAGTAGGGGAAAATTAGTATGGGGGAAAATTAGGTTTGTAATGAGCCAACCACTCCCAATCTTTATTCAGGCCTAATATGATGGTGTCCAGTTTGCAAATTAATTCCAGTTCTGCAGTTTCATTTTGGAAATTTCACAGACTATCTAGTGAGAAAGCTAATGCCTTCCTGACATCTAGAGTCAGTCCTGAGAAAAGCAGTCCCGAGATTGGCATTACAAGGCTTTGGAAAGAAAATTGTCAGGTAACCAATCTGATTCAGATGAAATTCAGAAGACACTTTAGAAAAGAAATTGGGATGTGACGAAGGAAACCTTATCCTTGTAGAATACTGGGAATGGAGGATCTGCCATTAAGGCCCCCGTTGCTCCTACTCTGCAGACTGATGTAATAGCCACGAAGAAGGCTGTCTCCACAGACAAATTCAGTAAGGAGCAGGTTGCCATCGGTTCTAAAGGAGGTTTTGTGAGCTTTCAGAAATAAATTATGGCCCCAACCTGGGGGCTTTTACCTGTGGGAAAGGATTTCCCAGACTGTTCATGAAGAGTACAGTTGTAGGATGAACAAACCGGGAAAACCCTTCATTCGTGGTATGAAAAGTTGTTAAGATGGCCAAATGAACCTTGAGAACACTGACAGTCCTGTTTTCTTTAGTTGCAGCAGGTAGTCCAGAACAAGCAGAAGTGAGGCAAATTCAGCACCAATTTTCTGGCATTCACACCAGTGACTAAATATTCTCTACTGTTGAAGGTAGATTTTTTCCTACTATTCAGTAATATCTGTTGTACCTCTGCAGTACAGGTCAACTTTAATCCCGTGAACTTTCACACCCCCTAGTGGTTTCTTGGGGTGACCATCACCCTGTACCATGGGAGCACTGAGGTGTGCCCTCTATCCTAACAGAGATGCATCCATGGTTATAGTTACCATGGCGTTGACTGAAGGAAGGAATCTCCCGTGCCTACATTGTGATGAACCTTCCACTTATCTAGGGTGTGCTTCACCTATTGAGGAACTGACACTTGTTTGTCCAGGCTGTGTCTGTTTGGCAGGTATACTGACCTGAGACAGCCCTAGAAACTGCAGAGGTGTAATCTCGCATGCTCTGTCATGAAAGTGCAAGCCTACAAGTGACCTAGAAGTTGATGACAGTTTCTGACTGAAGTCTGCGAGCGCCCTTGAATAGTTGTGACAAGCATCATGAACCTGTTCACAGAAAGGAAGGTCCTTGATGACAAGGGTCCAGGGATGCCCCTATAAATTGTATGTTCTATATGGAAGTCACTGTGGATTTTCCCCACATTCAATTGAAGACCCAAGTCCAAGAACTGAGAAAGTGCCCTCTGCATGAGTCTTACTCTTACTGTGACTGACCCTCAAGCAGACGGTCATCAAAGTACAGGTATACTATAATTGCCTGACAATGGAGGTAGTCTGTCACTACTGACTTTAAGGTTAGAAGGAACCATTGTGATCTAATCTGACCTCCTGCACATTGCAGGCCACAGAACTTCACCAACTTCTGAAAAAGACCCCTAACCTCTGGATGAGTTACTGAAGCCCTCAAGTCAGAAAATTCACCATTTACATTAGTTTAAACTTGCAAGTTATCCGTGACCTATGCTGCAGAGGAAGATGAAACCCCCCCAGGGTCTCAGCCAATCTGATCCAGGGGAAAATTCCTTCCTGACTCCAAATATGGTGATCAGTTAGACCCTGAGAATGTGGGCAAGATCCCCCAAGCTGATAGCTGGAAAAGAATTCTGTGTAGAGCCCTCCCCATCTACTGCCCCGTGTCCAGCCGCTGGGAATTTCTGCTACTGCCAATCACTGATGGGCCACATGCCATTGTAGGCAGTTCCATCATTATCATCCCCTCCATGAATTTATCAAGCTCAGACTTGGAGCCAGTTAGGTTATTTTTCCCCCACTGCTCCCCTTGAAAGGCTGTTCCAGAATTTCACTCCTCGGAAGGTTAGAAACCTTTGTTTAATTTTGAGCCTCGATTTGTTGATGGCCAGTTTAAAGCCATTTGTTCTTGTGTCCACATTGGCACTTAACTTAAATAATTCCTCTCCCTCCCTGGTATTTATCCCTCTGATATAGTTACAGAGAGCAATCATATCTACCCTCAGCCTTCTTTTGGGTAGGCTCTTTGAGTCTCCTCTCATAATAAGGTAGATTTTCCATTCCTCATATCATCCTAGTAGCTCTTTTCTGCACCTGTTACAATTTGAATTCATCATTACTGTGGCCAGAGTTTGCCAAACGGTTTTTGCAGGTTCCAACAGAGCCTTTTTGATAGGATGTGCAACTCTGGATGATGCCACAGAGTGAAAAACATCCAACAGCTTGAGTTGAGATTCTTTAACATTCTCAAGCGTATCTGTAGAGAATCTGCCCCATGTTTAATGAGGTCTTGAAACTGTCGAAAAATCATCAGCCACAGTTGGAGGAGAAGGTATTATGGTCTCATCTAGTGATGAGGATGAGATGTCAATCTGATGGGGAGGCTCTGTCTGTCTGTCCTAGCCTCCTGATCCTCAAACCTTTCCTCCTGCTGAGTGGTGTGCTGGGAAGGGGAAGCTTCAGTCTCCCTGTCATCTCGGTGAGAGACTGTCTGAACCTTGGTGAACTGTTGGCAATAAGCTGCTCAAGGATCCCAATATGGCCACTGAGAAGCACAGTGGGAAGGGGGTAGCATACAGGGATGATCCCAACAAGAACCATGAGGTCCCCAGACATTCTCCCTCTCTCTTTGAGAAAGGGGTTTCCTATGTAGGTATGTAAGAGAACCCTGGACAGAGACTGATGATACTGAAGGGACGTCTCTACTGTCGTCTCTTCTTCCCCTAACCAAAAAGGGAGGTGAATTAGATGGTACAAAAGATGTATAAGGATCCAGATAGCAAGTGGTTCTTGGTACCAAGAGATGCAAGCAATGGAGACTCTAGTTCAGCAGTCACCGATCAGTCCTTCAGGCACCTAAAGTCTTGCAAATCAAGCAGAGTGGAATTGCAGCACCGAGTGAGGTTGAGATATGCACTGACTGTATTGCAGGTTTGTCCCTGGGGGACAGCACCAAGTTTTGAGCACTTCACATAGTTGGAGGCTTAATCTTACACAGTACCGAAGAACTCAACAGAGGTACCAGGAGAGAGGTTAAGTCCAATGGTACTGGTCTTCTCTATTTGTTCTGACCAGCTCTGCTAGATGGTACCAGCACCTTCTCAGAGCCTCACTTACTTTCAGAAGAGCTACGGTACAAGAGGAGCCCACTACCTCTGCAAGACTGAGCCTTGAGGCTAGATTCTGAGGCTATTACCTGCTCAGAGAGCGAGGTCTTTTCAAAGTGGATTCCTAGAGGGGAGTTAGAGCTCCCCTTCTTGGAACCTCTACTTGAGGTCTCTAAGGCTTTTCCCATTCTGCAAGAGTGTTTCACCAAGGTGGAAGGGGTACTAGATATCTCTGGAAACTGATGTACAGGGGGGTTTCTTATGACCGGTTTCCAAAGCGGGGTGAAGGGAGAGCTCCATAATTAATAGTCACAACTTCATTGCCCAGTTCTTCCTTGCCCTGGATTTGAGGGCAATACAGCTTCTGTGGAATGTGCAACTTCTCTAGGCAACGAACATACTTAAGAATATCTGTTGTTGACCAGGATAGCCTCTCTACATGTGAGGCGGCGATTAAACCCTGATTAACCAGGTATACCCCTTAGGAAGGGCCTCCCTGGAGGAAATAAAACAAACTTCCAAATAACGAACTAAAATAAACCTAGTTAGACTGAAATCAGAAGGTAGTCCAGATGAACACAATGGGGATACACTAAGCTTCATCACAGGCCGAGATAGCTGAGAAAGAACTGAGGGCTATTCACCCATGCAGCCTGATATGGCCTCAGTGATGGGTACAAGGATATCAGCAGAGTAAGCCCAGGCCGAACAGACATTGCTAACAAAAATCTCTGATCAAAGACACGTTGGACACACGTGCACCTGAAGTGGAGCACCCATAGGGACACTACTCTTAGAAGAGCCATTCATTTTTAGACACCTAAAAGAAATACAATGGAACATAATGTTGCGGAATATTTTCAATTAACTAAAAGTGTTTCACAAGAGTAAGTTATTTCAATATTGGTCTTTTTGAAATACTATTAGCATGTCTAAGACGATGAAAATGTCACCATTTTTTTTAAGAATTTTCATTAAACCAGGCATCTTAACAGAACAAAGGGGTTGGTTTTGTTAAGAAAATTCATAACATCTTGAGACAAAGTAAGACAAAAATGGGTAAAACAACGAATAAAATTGGAGCTTATTAGCTTCTTCCCGACTATGAATATGCATGAGACTATGGCACAAGTACGTTTCAGTGAGACCTATATGCTGTACTTCACTACATTTTCTTAATATCTGCCACACTACTGCAAAACTGACGGCTCTCCTCCCTGCCAAAGCTTGTAAGCAAGACTATTCTATTAGAAAATATACATGAATGTCAATGGGAGTTATAAATCTATTAAGAGAATAGGGACAGAGAATACATCTACTGTGGTTCAAAACTCAGAAGTTTTCTACAAAATTTTCTAAAATGTTGGCACGTGTAGCAACACTACACTTTTACTTTAACATACCATACTTTTAAAAAATGCTATAATATAAATTAGGGCTGTCAACTGATTAAAAAAATTAATTGTGATTAATCGCAAGATTAATCGCACTGTTAAATAATAAAAGAATACCATTTATTTAAATATTTTGGGATGTTTCTACATTTCCAAATATACTGATTTCAATTACAACACAGAATACAAAGTGTACAGTGCTCACTTTTGTTTTTTATAGTGCATATATTTGTAATAAAAAAAATAAAGAAATAGTATATTTCCATTCACCTAATACAAGTACTGTATCGCAATCTCTATCATGAAAACTGAACTTACAAATGTAGCATTTTGTACAAAAAAATAACGGCATTCAAAAATAAAACAAACAATGTAAAACTTTAGAGCCTATAAGTCCACCTAGCCCTACTTCAGCAAATCACTCAGACAAAAGTGTGGTTACATTTACAGGAAATAATGCTGCTCACTTTCTGTTTACAACGTCACCTGAAAGCGAGAACAGGCTTCACATGGCACTGTTGTAACCGGCATCACAAGATATTTGTGTGCCAGATGCGCTAAAGATTCATATGTTCCTTCATGCTTCAATCACAATTCCAGAGGATGTGTCCATGCTGATAATGGGTTCTGCTTGAAAATAAACCAAAGGAGAGCAGACCAAGACATGCTCATTTTCATCATGAGTTAGATGCCACCAGCAAATGGTTGATTTTCTTTTTTGGTGGTTTGGGTTCTGTAGTTTCTGCATTGGAATGTTGCTCTTTTTAGACTTCTGAAAGCATGCTCCACACCTCATCCCTCTCAGATTTTGGAAGGCACTCCAGACTCTTAAACCTGGAGTCGAGTGCTGTAGCTATTTTTAGAAATTTCACATTGATACCTTATTTGCGTTTTGTCAAATCTGCTATGAAAATGTTCTTAAAACGAAAACGTGCTGGGTCATCATCCGAGAGTGCTATAACATGGAATATGTGGCAGAACGCAGTAAAACAGAACAGGAGACAGACAATGCTCCCCAAGGAGTTTAGTTACAAATGTAATTAACGCACTTTTTTTTTTTAAACAAGCTTCATCGGCATGGAAGCATGTCCCCCAGAATGGTGGTTGAAGCATGAAGGGGCATACGAATGTTTAGCATATCTGGCATGTAAATACCTGGCAATGTCAGCTACAAAAATGCCATGTGAACACCTTTTCCCACTTTCAGTTGACATTGTAAATAAGAAGCAGGCAGCAGTATCTCCCGTAAATGTAAACAAACTTGTTTGCCTTCGTGATTGTCTGAACAAGTAGTAGTACTGAGTGGACTTGTAGGCTCTAAAGTTTTACATTGTTTTGGTTTTGAGTGCAGTTATGCAACAACAACAAAATACATTTATAAGTTACACTTTCACAATAGAGATTGCACTACAGTACTTGTATGAGGAACTGAAAAATACTATTTCTTTTGTTTATCATTTTTACAGTGCAAATATTTTAATAAAAATATAAAGTGAGCACTGTACACTTTGTATTCCGTGCTGTAACAGAAATCAATATATTTGAAAATGAAGAAAAACATCCAAAAATATTTGATAAATTTCAATTGGTATTCTACTGTTTAACCATGCAATTTATCATGATTAATTTTTTTAATCGCAGTTAATTTTTTTAGTTAATCGTGTGACTTAACTGTGATTAATCAACAGCCCTAATATAAATGTAAGAGTTAGGAAACAAAAAGGCCACCTGTTCCTACAGCAATATTAACTTGGCTAAATTTCACCTACGTAATATTAGTATTTTTGCATTTCTTGTTAAATTTTGTTATTAAACCTTACACGTGTATCCTAAATTATATAGACTATGCACTGTATGCAAATTCATGTTGTCATAGAACCTATAACATTTGCATTTGCTGACATGCTTTTAAACTATGCAACCTTAAAAGTGATCTGTAAAGGGAAAGTGTCAGTACTTGCTTCTTTATAATATATAAAGGATGCCAGAAAGTTGAGAGCCCCTACAGTTGCAAAAAACATTTTCAAGCTAGTTGGTTTATTTTTTAAACTTTAGAATGATCAGGTATGTCAACATTTTGTTGTTCCCATTTTGTAGGAGGACTCAAATATGGATTGGAATTGTCCCCAACCATTAAAAACACAGGCTGTAAGTCTTTAATAAAAAAACTTTCATCCCAAAACTTGGCATGTGAGAGTTTAATAGGTGTGAAAACCCAAATTCTAAACATATGATTAAGGGCTTGTCTACACAAAAAAGCTGTACCACTTTAACTTAGGGTATGACTTTAAACAGGTTAATTAAACTAATGAAAAAGGCTGTGTATACACATCTATTTTGGTTAAACCACATTTATTTCAATTTGCTTTAAGCTAATTAGGAATCAGTTTAAATTAAGCCACAATAAAATACTCTTAAAATAAGAGATGCCCATAGAGATTTTTACACCAGTTGAAACCAACTTAAACTGGTGCAACTATTTCTTGTAAATAAGGCCTAAGAATTCCTCTTTCCTCCTTTCTCAACTGTTAAGTTTTACACCCTTAGTACTTCTGTTGTCATGATCTCACTAGTTCTCCAGATGTCCCTAGTCTTTCAGGAAAAAGAACAGACAAAACTTGCATCTTACATAAACACAACACATATCACACACAAGTTTTAATTTAAAAACCTTTCAGAAAATACATTGTGAAGAAGCAAATAAATCACACAAACCCAATTCTAATTTATGGACATGCACACAATTCGGAGAAATTGTTTCTTGATTTAACAGTTGTGTGTATTTAATTTTCTTGGAGAGTGGAGCCAGAGGAAAAGAGAAGGGTAGGGAGTAATAGGGTTAAGTGGCTGTGCTTAGTAACAGATTTAAATAGTTCCTACCTGACAGAAAGTTAACCTTAGAACTCTATTAGACTCTGCTAATAAATATATTTTTTAAAAGTCTTAAATACTGCTGATGCTCTAAATCCATTTTTTCCAATCACATATCTCTCTCCCCACCCCCAGTACTTTTTTTTATTGTCCCCAACCAACCCGAAGAAAGTTGGTACTCTTCATTAAGCACTAATTACATGCAGAGTTCAAATTTTAGGTACTTTTCAGCTGAAGTCATGACTCAAAGAAGGGTTTTTAGAATTTCTTAAGTGAACTACAAAGGAAAAAACTGATTATGTATAAAGAAGGCCTAAAAAGGTTTGTCTGTACCTATGAGATACATTTAGCTTTTCCTCCCCTGTTAAAAACAAAAAAGCCCACAACCCACATTAGGAACCCAGTTTTTGTCGACCCTGAAAGATTACGGATGACTGGAGAACCCGTAGGATATTATCACAAGTAACTGAAAAGTGGTATCATCTACAGTTAAAGTTTATCAAAACACACACACATATTGTTTTATATATATTTATATATATAGTGATAGACCCAGGCCAGTTGGGTACAGCAGATATACTCGCCACTGGATTAACAGTTTTCTGTTCCCTGACTGACCAGAACAGGGGCTGCTCCAGGCTAATGAGAACACCAGACTCCAATTAACCTACAAAAGAGTCAGGTGAGGCCATTAAACTAATGTCACCTGACTCTAATTAAGGCCCTTCTGATACTATAAAATGGCTCACTCCAGTCAGGCCGAGGAGAGCCAGGGAGCCAGAGGAGAGGAAGTGCAGCTGAAGGGCTGGTTAATGAAGACACCCTCAAGTCATTGATAAGGAAGCCCTAATGTAAGGGTGAAGAAGGAGAGCTGTGAGGAAGTGGCTCAGAGAAATGTAGCAACTCTGGCAGTGAAAGGTTGGCTGCCAACAGCTGCTACCATTAGGGTCCCTGGGCCGGAACCTGGGTTCCCCCCAACCTACCACTACAGAAACACCTCCTGGGAGGGGAAAACAGGCCCCTGTCAGGACAAGAGGCTAAACTGTTTTGGTATGAGTCCGTAGGAGCAACAGGGACTGTGGGAGTTCTCTCACCAACATTCTTGCTGGCTTATGATGAAAAGGGCTCAGTAGACTGTATCCTTGGCTCTAGAGAGAGAAGGGCTAGATGGAGGGTTGCAGTGAGCCTCTGAAGCTAGCATAAACTGCCTGGAAGCGCGGGACCCACGGGGACAATGTCGGAGCTCTGCCAGTATATATCTCTGTCTCTCACACACACACACTTGGCAAAAAAGCAACTCTCTTAAGGATTAAGCAACCCTAGCCCTTTAAAAAAAAAGGCCTCAATCAACATCTGTCTCCCTAAACAGAAACAAGACGACTTGACATTACTCCTATTTCTGTCCAGAAAATTTCTAATCCAGAGAAAAGTTTTTTTCATAAAGTTATAAGCATCTGAAAAATGTTGCTATAATGGAAACTATTCTGTGACCATGACAATAGATTCTCCTACTAGCAAAATGCTTGATTAAAGATTCTAAAAATCTAGAGTAAAAAATAAAGTTAAACCAGTTATACGATTGCTATTTTAACTCTCTCTGGAAACACAGGACACCATTCAAGCCATGCTTTAGATTTAAATCACTGTAACTACTTGACAGAATAAACTTTGTTATGTATGTATTAAGCATTGTTCATTTTTCTGTTTTCTTTAGCAATTAATCAGAGCAACAGTGTATATTGTCATTGCACCTACAACAAATGTGTTTTACCTTAAAAAGTTTGGCCACTGCAATTTTAATTACTTACTGAAGGAGAGTAAAATCACTTGGTATTTCTGGAGCTGCTATCATTTCTTTATCATCTTCTGGACCACCACTGTATTGGAAATATGTTCAAAAAACAGTTTACGGTGCGCAAGCACGTTTTCTTCCTTTCACAAAAGAGAATTCCTATTAAAAAAACACACAGACCAGGTCAATCTTTACTCTTAATGAAAGACGCAAAAATGTTATGGTCATTAATGTCTTGTACTGTATATCAGCCTCTGACATACATTTCAGAAGACTGGAAGTTTATTTTCTCCTTTTAAATTACAATTTTTATAAGTGCTCTTCACCCCATAATCTCTCCCCAAACTCCTGCAACAGCATCACAATATTAAAACAAAATACAGCACAACATGGTAAATGATATATAGAAAAAAGTCTCATTTTAGAACGTGAAGCGGCAAAGAGAATATGCATGCATTCCTGATTAGTCTAGATCATTTTAGAAGACTAATATAAAGAACAAAACTTCAATTTCTTCTTTGAACCAAGGCCCTGTCTGCATCCACAGTAGCTAGACACCACAGTGAAAAGCACTCTGTATCCACAATGCAGTGAAAGGCTCTGGCAAGAAGGCAGTAGGGAAAAGCTCTGACAGAAAGGAGCTGCCAAAGCCTTTCCTCACTGCCTCCTTCTGCAGAGCTTTTCCCCACTGCCAGAGCCTTTTACCAAAGGGAGGCAGGAGGACACTTAACTTCTAAAAATAGAAGTGTAGACATAAAAGGCACTGTGAACCATTTAGGGTATATACCCTAAGCTTCTGGTGTGTCCACACTACTAGACCAAGCAGTGCCTGTCTGCACTGTTATTTATATCAGTGCTAGTGGGGCATGCAGCGAGTGTAGTACATGTTAAAAACACACAAGAAGGGGGTCTAAGAGATACTGGCTTTTCTGCACGTCTACTCTTCAGTGTGTTTAATATGCCAGATTAACATCAATTTTTACACTAAAAGAACAGGAGTTGACTGTCTAAATGGGCCATCTTGATTATCACTACAAAAAAGTTTTTTTCTCCTTCTGATAATAGCTCATCTTAATTAATTAGCCTCTTACAGTTTGGATGGCAACTTCCACCTTCTCTGTATGTGTATATATATATCTTCTTACTATATGTTCCATTCTATGCATCTGAAGTGGACTGTAGCTCACAAAAGCTTATGTTCAAATAAATTTGTTAGTCTCGAAGGTGCCACAAGTACTCCTTTTCTTTTTACAGCAGTTTAGTGGTCCATCTAGTATGCTAGCAAGAAAACTCATAGTGGACAAAAAATTAAGAAGTACTGCCATCTAATACAACTGTGAACTATTATGGGCTGAGCTGGAACCACCACCTATAGTTACTTCCCATTGTAAGAACCTTAGATGCTTAAAATTTAGCTAAAATTCAACTGTTCAGGCTGAAATTTTCATGGCTTCCAAGTAAGGCATGACGCCCCTCAGGCTTCTACGTAGTACACGGAGGCGTGACCAGGCGGCTCTGCTCGCCACCCTGTCCGCAGGGCGGTTCCCAGCCAATGGGAGCTGCAGGGATGGCGCCTGCAGATGGGACAGCATGCAGAGCTGCCTGGCTACACCTCGGAGCCGAAGGAGAGACATGCTTCTGGGAGCTGCTTGCAGTAAGCGCCGCCCAGAGACTGCATCCCTGAGCCCCCCCGCCACCCCACAGCCCAATCCCCTGCCACAGCACTGATCTCCCTCCCGCTTCTGAACTCCTCGATCCCAGCCCAGAGCCCCCTCTTGTACCCCAAGCCCCTCATCCCCAACCCCACCCCAGAGCCCCATCCCCCCTCCTGCCCCATCCCTGATCCCCCTCCCACCCTCCGAACCCCTCAGTCCCAGCCCGGAGCACCCTCCTGCACCCCAAGCCCCTCATCCCCAGCCCCACTCCAGAACCCACACCCCCAGCCGGAGTCCTCACCCCCTCCCACCCTCCCATACCCCCAATTTCGTGAGCATTCATGGCCCGCCACACAATTTTCATACCCCAATATGGCCTTCGGGCCAAAAAGTTTGCCCACCCCGGTCTAGTATCTGAGGGATGGAGCAACGTTCACAATAAGGGTGTCATTAACGTAATGGTAACTCCACAACCAACATTTTACTTATTCCAGTGCACAACCAAGCATCACCACTCAGCCCAATATATTGCTGACTGTTTAAAAAATACAATGAATAAACTGTGACCTCAGGACAGGAGGTACATGTCACCTAAAGACAGGATGCAGAAGTAAAATGTCTAGTAACCATTAAGGATTGCTTCTTGGAGCAGCTAGTCCTGGAACTCACAAGGGTAGAGGCAATTCTTGATTTGGTCTAGCACACAAGATCTGGTCCAAGAGGTGAATATAGCTGATTCATTTGGTAAGAGCAACCATAATGTAATTCAATTTAAAATCCTTGTAGGCGTGGGAAATATCAAAGAAACGCTCCACCGTAACATTTAACTTCAAAAAAGGGAAAGGACACAAAAATGAGGAAGCCAGTTAAATGGTAATTAAAAGTAACAGTAACAAGAGTGAAATGCCTGTAAGCTGCATGGAAACCTTTTAAAAACATCATAATAGAGGCTCAAATTGTAGGTACACCGCAAATAACAAAAATGAAAAGCAACACGACCAAAAAAATGCCACCATGGCCAAACAGAGTCAAAGAGGTGGTTAGAACCAAAAAGAGATATCCTTTGAAAATGAATCAAATCCTACTGAGGAAAATACAAAGGAGCCTAAACTCTGACATGTCAAGTGTAAAAGTATAATTAAGCAGTCCAAAAAAATATTTGAAGAGTAACTAGCAAGAGATACAAAAATGAACAAAAAAATTTTTGTACAGCAGAAGCAATAAGCTTCCCAGACAATCAGTGGGGTCCACTGGACTATCATAGTGCTAAAGGAGCACTCAGAGAACACAAAGCCGTTGCAGACAAGCTAATTAATTCTTTATATAGGTTTTCACTGCAGAGAATATATGAGAGAGATTCCCACACCTGAGCCATTCTTTTTAGGTAACAAATCTGAGCAAACGTCAGAGATTGAGGTCAACAGAGGATGTTTAGGAACAAATTAATAAATTAAACAGGATTAAGTCACCAGGACTAGATAACATTCACCCAAGAGTTCTGAAGGAGCTCAAATATGACACTGCAGAACAACTAGCTGTGGTATGTAACCTATCACTTAAATCAGCTTCTATATCAAATGCCTAGAGGATAATTAACATAACACCAATTTTTAAAAAGGCTCCAGAGGTAATCTTGGCAATTACAGGCTGGTAAACCTAACTTCAGTACCAGGCAAACTGGTTGAAATGATAGTGAAAAAACAGAATTATCAGACACAGATGAAAACAATACATTGGGGAAGTCTCAGCATGGCTTTTGTAAAGGGAAATCATGTCTTATCAATCTATTAGAATTCTTTGAGAGGGTCAAAAAACATATGGACAAGGGAGATACAATGTACCTGAACTTTCAGAAAGTCTTTGACAGGGTCCCACACCGAAGGCTCTTAAGCAAAGAAGCAGCCATGGGGTAAGAGGGAAGTCTTCTCATGGATCAGTAACTAGTTAAAAGATAGGAAACGAAGGGTAGGAATAAATGATAAGTTTTCAGAATGGAGAGACTTAAACAGTGGTGTCCGCCAAGGAACTGTATTGGGATCAGCACTATTCAACATATCCATAAATGAGCTGAGTCTACAGATGATACAAAATTACTGAAGATAGTGGAGTCTAAAGCGGAGGAGTACAGAGGGATCTCACAAAACTGTGATTGTGAAACAAAATGATTGTATTTATCAACATTGAATTTAATCTAAGTAATGCATATTGGAAAACAATCCCAACTATACACCAAAAATGATGGGGTCTAACTTAGCTGTTACCACTCAAGACAGAGATCTTGGCGTCGTCATGGGTAATTCTCTGAAAACATCTGCTCAATGTGCAGTGGCAGTCAAAAAAGCTAAAAATGTTAGGAACCATCAGGAAAGTGATAGATAATGAGACAGAAAATATTGTAATGCCACTGTATAAATCTATGGTATGCCCATGAAGCTCTGGTCGCCCTATCTTACAAAAGATATTGGAATTGGAAAAAATACAAAGAAGAGCAACAAAAATGACTGGGGTCTGGAACAGCTTCCATAGGAGGAGAGATTAAAAAAGACTGGGACTATTCAGCTTACAAAAGAAATGACTAAAGGGCCGATGTGACAGAGGTCTACAAAATCACGACTGGTGTGGAGAAAGTGAATAAGGAAGTGTTATTCACCCCTTCACATAACACAACTAGGGGGTCACCCAATGAAATTACTTCTGTTTTAAATTTGTTGCCTGTTACTTCTTCACACAACGCACAGTCAGCCTGTGGAATTCATTGCCAGGAGAGGTTGTGAAGGCCAAAAAGTATAACTGGGGTTAAAAAAGATTGAGATAAATTGCGAAGAATATTTGATAGGTCCATCAGTGGTTATTAGCCAAGATGGTCAGGGACTCAATCCCATAATAAATTAATGCTTCAAAATATTTGACCATTTTTACATTATTTTATATTTGACCCATCAATTGACCAATTATTTTTGGAACAGTCAAATGCTCAGTCCTAATCTGTAATCACCACAGTACAGTCCTATCCAGAATTTATAGAACAGCTCAAGGTACCAAAGTCTCAACATTAGTCTGCTGTTAAGCGAACATGTGTGAAACCCCTACTGGGAAAAATGTTTATATCATCCTCTTGCAAATGGCCCACATGGAAGATAACAGTTTACTATTGCTACCAGTTACTCAGTTAGTGAACTGGTAGATGTCTGTTCTGTAGATATGAGGCAGAGAAGTAAAGTTATTTGTCCGCAGTCACACAGAGTCTGTGTGTGAACAGGAATTACAATATATTCCTAGTTCTGCACTTAGACCATATCTGTCTCAATATTAGAATCTGTAAAAATATAGTTCTGGACAGCATTGTTTCATATAACCACAAACACTTTTAAAGAATATAATCATCACAAACTGAGTAAAGGAATGTATAAACTGTTCAAAAATAATCTCAACACAGAATTAAATTATAGATTTGGTGCATCTCATTCTGAAATTAAAGACATCATCTATTAAAACTAGATATCTGTAGTTTTATGGTGACACACTCTGCGTGTTTCATAATTAGATTCCTAGCACAAACAAGAAAACCAGATGATTATTCCTGAAGTATTGAATTTCTACCTTCTAATTATAGAAAAGAGGGATATGAACCTGTCTCTTAGAGCTAAAGAGTGTTACAAAAATAGAAGTGTTTTGGGATTGTTTTTGAGAGGGGAGAAAAACAGAAGAGGGGAGGGTCCTAGCATTTGGCCAGCAACTTTCTCAACATATGAGACGTCAATAAATTATTTACACAGCATCATTGGTGTGCAAAATGCTCTACATATCAGTAGGATGACACAGGAGTTTACAACATTAATTCCAGCAAAAAGGTGCTGAGGTTATGAGAAGGATTAGGACCATAAACAGTAAAAGGGCAGACATATGCTTTTGTTGTATAAGTATCTTATTAGGTCCTTTAACTTACATTTAAAAAATAATAATAATAATACTTTGATGTAGTCAATTCAGAGCAGGCAGCAAAAAGAGCCTATTTTGAAGATGCCATTTCAACCAGCAAAAAATTGAAGTATCCATAGTAAGCACAGATTTAAAGCCAGACCTTTGGCATCTAGTACTGGTATATGTATCTGCTAAGGTCAACATAGTTTCAGTTTCATGATAATTAGAAATATATCTTTCATATGTTTAGTACTTACGCATTTAAATTTTGTCTATTTATATATTTCATACAGCTTTCAGCGTTTGTTGGCAAAATTAAGTTGACTTATGAGTTTATCTATGAATTTCAGAAGACCATGAGTTTTACTGAAACATAATTAACTTATTAACTTTTAAAAGAAAATGTATCATGCTGAAAGATCACAAGGTGGAGCTCTAGCCTAAAGCTAACTAAAGAAACTCTAGAAGACAGGTCATCCAGAGGTTGACCTAGTTATTTCTTTACAATAAACTTTATAATACATTGTTAAAAACAAAATACTGTAGCATATTTTGCTTACATTTGCCAAATCTCTATACAAAACAGTTCAAATACATCAAAAAAGTTCCTGCATCTTGGGTGAAATTAAAAAACACATTTATTTGGAATCACTCTGGACTCTCCTTGGATATAAAAATGTCAAGGGCAACTATATCACTATATCATGACCTTGCTGAACTTTGTAGACAGTTCCAAAAATAACTGCAAAAAGATTTAAATTACAATGTTTTACAGCTGTAGCATGTCCCACAGTGATGCATCACCATACTGTAACCAAAGCCCTTTATTTTCAGTTTCTATTTTGTTTATAATTTTCTGGAAACTTATCAGTGTTTATTACAAAAATTTAAAAAATGGGTGAAAATCAGTGCAAAAAATTAACTTCAGTGTTCTGAGTATATATTGGGGGAAGGAAGGACAGAAAATAAAACAAAGTACTTCTGATCTGGTTTCACACTCTGAAAGGAAAGATGGCAGCTTGGTGACTTGAGCAGCCCAGATCACAAAGCTGCCATCTCTCCTTCCAGAGTGGGGAGACAGATCCGTGGAGTTCCGGCATTTTTCTTTTTAGGACTTGGGCACTGACGTACAGATATGTACATACATGTATGTTTGCATCTTCCACTATGTTACCTTCTTTTAACAGGCAGCCTTGCATTTACACTTAGACTAATTTATTATTAACATAAACACATCTACCTAATATATTGGATTTTCTTAATCAGTATTCAGGTTTTTTTTTTTTTTTACCATTACGACTCAAATAAATCAAATAGGTTTTGTAAAACCTAGGAAATTTTTGGTAAATAATAATTATAATTAATAAATAAATAAATAAATAAATAAATAGTAAAAGCTGAAAGTGAAGGACCTTGACTATAACCTACCATTAAAGATTTAACAAACAAGAAGTGTAATACCATTATGATTCATTAAAGCGGGGGGGGGGGGGGGGGGAAATGGGAGAAAAGATCTCCAGTGATATCAGTCATTTAATTATATCAGTAATTTACAATGTATCAGTTGAGGATTCCATTACAAACACCTGTGATGGTACAAAAGCAAGGACTAAAATAAGCTTCTAACTCTACCCACAATTGGAGCTCTACTTCACTGCAAAGTTCACTCAAGTTATAACTTGCCCCTAACTCCAGTCCCTTATACAAAATAAATTGAGTTTAGTACTACTTTTAACTCAAATTGGCTGGCCTGTGACAAGGCATAAGCTAAAACTTGAGTATGAACAACTCCTCGGGTGTTAACACAACCAGAGGCTAGCACCACTCAAGTGCCAATACGCTCCAATGCCTTCCTTCTTCTCCATGTGCCCAAAAAAAGACAGACAAGTTCTCCCACAATTCACTTGGGAAAAATTTAGAAAGAGATTCATGTTACTACAGCGCTAAGGACCATGGGATGTGCCCCCAGAAGTCTTGGCATCCCACACAAGTGAGTACAGTGCGAGCGTGTACACACCAACTTTAGTACTATTTTGCAATGTGGCCGCTCTCACTTGCGCTAAGTTGAGAGAAAAGACTGAAATGTAGACAACTTCTTAACTCTGAAGTGACAACATATCTTTAGTCAAACTTTACTTAAATGTAGCAGCAGATACCTGTAATATAAGTCACCACTGACCAAACAACCCAGTAATATGTAATCCCACATATGGTGCCAAAAGGTCAGGTTTAATTCAGAATTTGTTATTAATGGTGATACAGTGAGAGAAAAGCAAATTATCTGAACTGAATTTACACTTAGAGACTTATAAGAAATAAGGTAAAGTTTTATATCAGCTCTCTTTTCTTTCCTTTTTTTAAAAGCAAAGCTCACATCTCTTAAGGAGACTATTTCACACTTAAAATTCAGGATAAACATCAGGAAGAGATGCAAAGAAAAGAATGATGGTCTTACGGACAGGTCATGATTCTGTACATTGGGATTCAATTTCTCATTGAGCCACCAACTTCCTATTTGACCTTAGGAAAGTCACAATCTACATTGTGCCTCAGTTCCTCATCCGCATGGAGTGACATCTGAAGAAGTAGGTTTTTTTACCCACAAAAGCTTATACCCACATAAATCCGTTAGTCTTTAAGGTGCCACCAGACTCCTCGTTTTTACTCAAGTTACAGAATCACTCAAAAACGATAAATACATAAAACAACAACATAGAATAATGCCTGAAGTGACTACTGGACGTTTCACATGCTCTAGATTGAGCTGATCACATTACAGTAGCCACAGTCACAGAACGAATTGCTAGGGTGTTGCCATGTGACTAGATGAGTGCCTTGTTGCATTTTTCCACTGTTGTACATTTAATATGGAAGGGATTAAAATATTTTACAAGAATATTTTAAATATAAAGAACATCTAACTTCTTCCATGCTTAAGAACTTCGGCATTGTTCTTTTATCATAACAATGGTCCATTACCCGCATTCTAGAGGACAGTTTAATACCCCAATAAAAGGCAAACAATTTGCTTTTATCACTCCTGTGCGTGACCCTGACACTGTTTTTCCACAAAAGCTGAGCTTCTCCTCCAATAGCGTGGCTCCAAGCAATAGCCCTTTCTGAAGGACTTTGTATTTTGCTAGACTAGTGATACAATTTGTGGGATTTGGCACCACAGCCTGTTCTTCCGCCTTCCCCCTCCCTGTCTCCCCCAGCCAGCAGGAAAGGGAGGGCTGGAGCCGTCACCGGGGTTATGTACTTCAAAAGCAGGAGCAAAGATTGAACATTTTCCACCTCCACTGTCTTAGAAAAATCCTTGGAGTTATTTGGTACCAATGGATCATCATTAACAAGATCCTTGAGAGAACCAGCCTAAAGTCTAAGCAGAATATGCGGGACCTTTGCAGGCTTTGCTGGTTGGGACACGTAGAATGCATGCCTCAAGACTGACTGCAAAAGGCTGTGCTCTATGGTCAACTTAAGAACTCGCCGCAACACAGAAGGAGACCAAAGCTCCAACAGAGCAATGAGGTCAAAGCAAGGCCTCAAGAAATTCAGCATTCCCACTGATAACTACTGTTGGAAGGATTTTCCCAGTTAACTTTGCAGAAGCCAAGTTAAGACTGGTGCAGTCATTGCACAGCGCCATCAGAGAGCACAGGCTGAGGTCCAGAGGCAAGCCAGGGAGCAAAGTATGCTTCAACTTCCATCTGGCAAGTGGACATGTACCTATTGTGGGAAGTACTCGCACATCAGGCTCTTTCCTATGCTATCACTAAGCACCACTGTCAAGATGTTGGACAGCCATATAAAAGGCAAACAGAAGTGGTCGAACTGACCTTAAATACATCATCTATTCCTTGTTTTATAATAGCTGTCAGGTCACCTCTGATGTAGTTCTAATCTTTCCTCTCATGGAAGGATCTCCATGGCTCTAGTAATTTTTTGTTGCCTTTCTCCACACTTTTTATTTCTTCCTCATCCTTTATAAGATAGGGTGACCAAATCCAAAAAACAACATTATGGTATACCACTAATATCATTATGCCATTATATAACAAAGCTGTTATTCTCCATCCCTTTATAAAAATTGACCACCATTTACTTTTTTGAACTTCTGCACACTGAGCAAGTGTACTCACTGAGCTTTCTACAAGAAGATCTAGTTCGCTCCATGACCGCCCTCCCAAAAAAATCCATCCACAAGCGTTATTTACAGTAAATTTGGTACCCATAAACATATGACAGGTTTCAGAGTAGCAGCTGTGTTAGTCTGTATTTGCAAAAAGAAAATGAGTACTTGTGGCACCTTAGAGACTAACAAATTTATTTAAGCATCAGCTTTCGTGAGCTAGTGATCACTGAATGCATCCAATGAAGTGAGCTGTAGCTCACAAAAGCTGATGCTCAAATAAATTTGTTAGTCTCTAAGGTGCCACAAGTACTCCTTTTCTTTTTGCATAAACATATGAGTAGTTTGTATAAATGTTTTGTATAAACGTTCCCATCATTTTCTATATCAACAGCACTGATCCCAGCACAGATTCCTGGGCATCCCTATCTTAGCCTCCCGGCATGAGAGATACGTTTGATATTTGAGCAGAATTGTTTTGATGTCGTTACATTTATCAATTTATAACTATGACCATCTTACAGTAGCACTGAGGCCTCGAGATATCTCCTTCAATCAGGATACAAATGACTTCAGTTTGTTTGCATTCTTCAGTCTTAATTAGGCTGGTGTACTTTCCTGGCCTTATAGCTTCAAAACAAATTAGTATTTCAAGAATTTGAAAAAATTGTTAAAAAGAGGAAAGGTTTTAAAGTGTGTTCCAAAAATGTCTAGCTCAAACCTCAAATGCTATATTACAAAAATGTTATAGATTTATAAAATACTAAATATTAAAGGAGCTATTTTCAAAAGCACTCATAATTGGCCTAACTCTACCCCCATTAAATTACTGGTAAAACTCATTTGTTTTGTTCTATAATGAAATGTGTTGTTGGATCTAACCTGATGTTATTTTATACTTGACAAAATATTTATTACAGGTATGTAATTATTACAGGTCAGAATTATAAAGTTACTCAGTTTGATTGACAGAATTATTTTTATAAATAGGAGAAAAATAAAACTTTTTTATGAATAGGAATAAATGAGGCTGTTTCATATATGTACTGCTGTGAGTTTAAGCATGCCTTGCAAGCATGTTTTTAAACTATATTACATTGTTTAGCAACAGGATTTTTTTTATATTTGTATTGCAGTATATGGAATAACTGAATAAGAAATCTGATTCTATTATCTAATAAAAGAAGATTTCCTACCTATAGTCTGCTTCTCAGAAGAATGCATCTTACAGGATTCTCACCCCTGGACCTGAGGTTTTTGGGTTTTTTTAAACTCACAATATTCAGAACACTCTTAGATCTAAACAAAAATACATATATATTTTTAACCATTAAGAGTGGTAGTGAGAGAGTACGAGCTAAGTTCCCTAATGTTTGTCATGCATCACGCTTTGGTAAAGAAATGACATCCTCCAGATGTTACAGTCAGTTCCTTGGACTGCATGGAAGATGAAGATCCTAGGGAATAAATAAAATAAAAGGCAATTCAGGATAGCTAACGGACAATCAAAATAGGCCTTACTGAAAAATGAATACCAAGGTTCAAGAGAAATGCCTCATAAAAGTGAAACCTCCAAATTCTGAAGAAAACTAAGTTGTGGTAAGCAAGGTTCCTGAGAGGTATCTTTAGAGAAACAGAATTACAGATAAGTAAATTTCTCACCTGCCCCAGAACTACAAAAACAATTAAGAAAAGATTAGTTGGCTGGGATTTTTCAAGAGCCTAAAAGAGTTAGGTGCCCAAGTTACATTCAAGTCTATTTTCAAAGTAGCAGCCGCATTAGTCTGTATTCGCAAAAAGAAAAGGAGTACTTGTGGCACCTTAGAGACTAACAAATTTATTTGAGCATAAGTTTTTGTGAGCTACAGCTCACTTCATCGGGAATTGAGCATTTAATTCCTTCAAGCTTCTTGGAAATTTCCAACCAGATCACTACGCCCCACATAAGCGGCACATTGTTCTTATTGTTTCCCTCCCTCAAAAGCCTGGTTACTGCAGAAGACATGGATCCACCATACACAGTAAGCTACCAACTAGCTATATAATAAAACGAAGACCTGAATAACCTTTATCACTGCTGTCTATAGATTTGCAACAGCTTCAATTGTAGAGGTAGCATGATCCAGCAGACAGGGCGCTGGACTGGAACTCAGGAGAGTGCTATACTTTGTTCTTCCATTAAGCTGCTACTTGACCCAGCATACATGATTTCACTCTTCTACCTCTGTTTCTCCTCTCACCATTTAGGCTGAAATTTTCAAAAGGGGCTCAAGGTAGTGACACAGAGTGCTGGGACTCAGCAAATGAACCATCATTCTATAGTCAGTTTAGCCAGTCAGGCCCTGACACAGGTCCTGCATATGGAAAGAGGTAGCTGGGCCTGATAAAGGGAGCTCTCTGTGCAGAGACGTTTCCCACCCCTTCTAGGTAAGCTCAACAACTCTGTAAATAGTATGGCAGCATGAATATCTAAAAGGTGGTGAGGTGAAGCACTGTACATAAACTACACAGTGGTATCTACAAAAGGAAGGTCTCTGAGTGGTCTGTGAGTGAATAAAGATGACTGGAACAGAGGGTGTCGCATCACAGGAAGTTGCGCCTGAATATCCCAGCCTTACATTGTAAGCTCTATAGGAGGGGACTGTCTTAATAAAGGATAGCAATAAGACAGAAAATATGATGTCACTATATAAATCGATGGTACACCCCCACCTTGAATACTGCATGCAGTTCTAGTTGCTCCACCTCAGAAGAGACATTAAAATTGGGAAAAGGACAAGAAAAATTATTAGGGGTAGGGGAACAGTTTCCAGGGAGAGATTAAAAACACTGGGACTGTTCCGTTTAGAAAAGTAACAACTAAGGGGGGATATTACAGAGATCTATAAAACCATGAATGGTGTGGAGAAAGTGAAAGTGTTGTTTACCCCTTCACATAACAGAAGAACTAGGACTCACCTAGAAAAATTAATAGGCAGCAGGTTTAAAACAAACAGAAGGAAGTACTTCTTCCCACAATGCAGTCAACCTATGGAATTCATTGCCACGGGATGCTGTGAACGCCAAAAGTATACCTTGGTTAAAAAAAGAGGAGGTTACTCACCTATGCAGTAACTGACGTTCGAGAGGAGTGTCCCTGTAGGTGCTCCCCTGTTGGCATTGGTGTGCCCCTGCGCCGTTGTTCGGAGATTTTTACAGCACTAGCCATATCGGCCGCGCATGCGTGGAGCCTGCCTCACACACCAGTCTTGTCTTAATAGTACTCATGCGCGGCTGAACTCCTCAGTTCGGGAACAAAAAGGTTGGTGTTAAAAAGGTGAAGTGGGAGAGATGCTATTCTTTTGCGTGAGCTGAAATGTGCTCCTATGAACTCCAGTTGTTGAGTGTATATTTTCTTTGTTCATTCATAGGCCAAGAGCATGGAAACATTGGACTGTCTATTGTGTGGCTTGAATGGCTTCTTGGAGGGTCCTAGCTTTGAAAAGGCAGTTGTCGAGGTAAGTAAAACTTATGATTTCCTGCCTTCTGAGATGAACTGTTACAACTAGGAGGAGTCTGGAAAAGACACGAGGCGCAGTCGAGAGGCGGAAAGGTAAGGACCCTGTACTGGTAGTGTTGTGAGCCCAGAACAAAGCGAATAAAATGTCTGTGGGCAGGATGTATGGTCATAGGAACATAAGCATCCTGCAGGTTGAGGGCTGAAAATCAATCTCACGGCTCCAGTGCTGGAATTATGGCTGCAAGAGTCACCATTTTGTATTTTTTTTTTTAATTTAACAAATTTATTGAGGCATCTGAGGTAGAGAACGGGTTGCCATCCCCAGTTTTCTTTTATGTTAAAAAGTAATGGGAGTAAAACCCTTTTCCTCTGTGATGGTCAGGCACTGGTTCTACTGATCCTAATTGGAGGAGGTGACGCACCTCTTGGTGGAGCAGTTGTTCGTGAGAGGAGTCCCTGAAAAGGAACAGGGTGGGAGGGACAGGTGGGGGGCAAAGATAGAAAGGGAATAGGCACTGAAGGGATGATGTTTTCTATAGCCTCGATCACATCTTCAAATTTGCTTATTAGTGGGATGGGGATGACATGGATCCAATGCATTGGTACAGCAACATTGATATCTTGGTCACTGACATTGTTGTTCATATGGTCTATGACTTTGTTGAGTATATGTTAGGTAACGTGGACGTTGATAAGGCTGGTACCTATGTTGTCTCCTCCTATTTGCAGGGGTTTGGATATTGAGACACCGTAATTTCGTTCTTGAATCCTTCATGGAGTGAAGTACATCATTGGCGTTACAGGCAAACAGCTTTTCACCATCAAAAGGGAGATCTTCAATGATATTCTGAACCTCATGAGGAAAAGACTATGAAAGCCATGAAGCATGACACATCACGAATGCTGTAGCAACAGACCTCGCAGCTGTCTTAGCAACATCAAGCACAGCTTGTCATGCGGTACGGGAGATGATTTGTCCCTCAGAGACTATGTCTTTAAATTGATGGGATTGGGTTTTTTTGCCCTCTGGAATGTCATCCATAAAGTCCATGAGTTTCTCATAATTTCTGTGGTCATATTTTGCAAAAACAGCCACATAATTAGCTATCCTGAATTGTAATGTAGACAAAGCATACACCTTACAACCAAGCAGGTCCAGCCTTTTACTGTCTTCATCAGTTGGGGTAGATCTGGGAAACTGGTGATTGTTCTTTTGATTAGCTGCCTCTACTACCAATGAGTTTGGCTCTGGGTAAGTAAAAAAAGTCAGTAAGATCCTTTGGAAGGAATAAAACATTTCCGGTCAGCTCGCTTACGGTCGGTGTGCTAGTAGCCAGTGTCTGCCATATGGTTTTGGTAGGATCCATAATGGCTGAATTTATAGGTAAGGCAATCTTGGATGTGAAGGGAGGTTGCAGGAGATCAGTCAACTCACGCTGGTTTTTAGAAACTTCCTCCAGATTAATCCTCAACTTATTGGTGACACTTTTGAAGAGGTCTTGAAATTTTAAGAAATCATCTGACAGCGTTGGTGGGGGAGGCAGTATAGCCTCATCCTGTGTGGATATGGCTCCACAAGGGTTGGGGAAGCATGTGTAGTGTGTTCATCGAAGTGTGGAATAATAGTTTGCTGTTGTGTCTCATTCATAGCCATGTGCACTGGTGGTGGCGAGGTGGCATTGCTCCTATTTTTGGCATCTTGGAGATCATAGTGGAATCGGTTATATGGTGCCCATGAACCCCAGTATTGCCACTGACTGGGAAAGGGTATAGGTGGTGCCATCCACGGGTTTGTATAACAGGGAAGGAGGTCTTTGATGAAGGAAGACCTAGATTTTCTGTGACCAGTGCTGATTTGGGTCTGTGACTGGGAGAACTGGTATGGCGAAAAGTCTCCCTGCACTATGGCTTCCTCATCACTAGAAAAGTGAGATACAGCCAGAGACACCTGTCCAGACTGTATGCAAATGTCCGTAGAAAAATAGGTTTCCTTTTTTGTCCTTTTTGGAGGCAGGAGAGCTATCACTTACTGAGGAGCCCATATCTGGGTCAGAAGCAGGTCCGAGTGACTTTTCAATAGGAATCATTTGCAGTAGGAGTTCTCTGTCTTTACGCGCCCTGAATTTTAATTTGGAACAATGGGCATATTTTTGAGGAATGTGGGACTCCCCCAGACATTTTATACACTGGGAGTGGCCATCCAAGATACGAACAGCGTCCCTGCACGTAGTGCACCGCTTAAATCCTGGGGAGCCAGGTATATTAGCATCGACTGGAGGATGAAGCGGGCACGAATTTTTTTTTTTTTAAGTTATTAGATAACTAGAGTGCTAAACTAAGGGAAAAAAGAATGTTGAATGGATGAGAAAAAAAAAGTTTTAACGAGCCTGCTATAGGTCCGACTCCGGCCGGGGACAGCAGAGAAGGAACTGAGGAGTTCAGCCACGCATTCGCACTATTAAAACAAGACTGGTATGTGAGTCACGCTCCACGCATGCGCGGCCAATACGGGTACTGCTGTAAAAATCCCCGAACAATGGCGCAGGGACACACCAACCCCTACAGTGGAGCACCCACAGTGACATCTCTCGAAAAAGAAGAAAGATTAGATATGTTCATGAAGGATAGGTCCAACAATGGCTATTAGCCAAGATGGTCAGGGACACAAACCCATCTTCTGGGTGTCCCTGAGCCTCTCATTGCTAGAGCTGGAAGACAGGGGATGGATCACTTGACATTAGTCCTGTTCATTCCCTCTGAAGCAGGGGTTGTCAACATTTTTCTTTCCGAGTCCTCTCCCCACAACATGCTATAAAAACTCCGCACCCCACCTGTGCCACAACAACTATTTTTCGGTATATAAAAGGCTGCATTAGGGGGTAGCAAGCAGGGCAACTGCCTGGGCCCCACACCAAAGGGGGTACCGTAAAGCTAAGTTGCTCAGGCTTTGACTTCAGCCCCAGGTGGCGGGGGGGATTGGTGCCCCAAGCTGCAGTCTCATGTGGCAGAGCTTTAACTTTCTGCCCCAGATTCTAGCAAGTATAATGCTGGCCATGCTTGGCGGACCCCCTGAAACCTGCTCACAGGCCTCAGGGTGCCCCGGGACCCCTGGTTGAGAACCACTGCTCTGAAGCGTCTGGCTCTAGGTCCCTGTCAGAAGACAGGATACTGGGTTAGTATGGCCATTCCTGTGTACTTACTATGTATTTGTACAATGCCTTTTACAATGGGTTTCCCTAACGTGCTACCAGAATACAAATAGTAAATTACTACTACCACAATAATGAACGGCTACAACTACAGCATTACACTATTTCATTGGCCTCTGCAGGCCTGACTGTAAAAGGAAAAAAGCAATATATTGGCTGAGTTCGAATGGATGCCTATTTGTGCAAGGACTTTGCGAGGACTTTCTAGTGCATAGAACGCTTATTAGCATAATAATTCTGAGAACAACAGCAGAGCACTGTATTCATACTGATGCTCCTGATATTGCTGTTATACAAGCAAGAGGTGGTTAATCAATATCAGTTACTAAACGATTTACCTACTGGTGCAGAAGATGACTGAATGCTACAAGCTAATCTATGCCATTGGAATCTGAACAGGAACTTAAAAAGAATGGCCCAAACATTGTGTTTCATCAAAACCTTATTGTTTGAAAGGCCTGTAAAAACTAAATACTAAAACAGATCTTGGCTTTTTATTTTTGCTTTTTAGACTAACAGTTTGCTATTTCCATAAAAGCTTTGACACATGATATTGATACACAGGATATCTAGATAAAGAACACACTATCTTCACATTAAAAAATCATCCTTGTAATTTCACCCCTCCTTACATCTCTGCCATAAAAAAAAGTCATAACTTAAAGCTCATTTACTATCCACTCCCTCAAAGACTTCTACTAATGTCCACATTATTTGTTCAGCAGTTTGTGCCATCAAATACTACCCTTTAAGTGAGAGCAGCAGCAGTGTGTATTGCACAATTTTCATGCAACTTACAGGCTAACTGACCTTACACGTGACATAGGTTATCAACTAACCAGTTCTACAACTATTATGACAAGACTTTTATCATCATATACAAAAAAGTCACTATAAACAACTATTTTAAAAAATTCTCCTTACTTGCTGGGGAAGAGAGGAAGATTATGAGACAGAACGAGTTAATGTGGCAAAGTAACTTACAGAGACCTAGAATTAAAGTCGGTTACAAGTGTAACATGTTATAGCAATCTGGATTGAGACCACAGGATACTTTTTTTATATCCTAAAACCACCATAAAAGACTGGCATTATTCAAGTCCAGCAGTCCTTTCAATTCCGGAAAGAACTACTTCTGGCAGGTTAAGAATTGTGGTTACTGAAAGAGCTATAGCTTGCTGCTTTTATAAAACTCAGGAAGAAAATCCAATTATTTGTTTTAAAAAGGTAACAAATAGACAACTGCTTTCAAAAGTACCGAAAATTTAAAAGCAAAAATGTCCCATTGCTTTTCAATGGGACTTGTGCTCCGAAATCTCTAGGTGCTTTTGAAAAGTCTTCCCATAAAGCCTTAAAGATACTATGCTTATTAATGCTAATCAACCAAAATTCAAACTGAACTGAAGGGTTGCCATGGTATCAAAAGGTGCTTAAACTGCAACAAAATTTTCCATCAGATAATTCAATCCATGTTGTCGAAAAAAAAATAAAATAACAAACATTTAAGTAAGGATAGTGTCTCATCAAGGTAAGAATGAACAGTCATACTCCAGCCACAAAATGTCAAGTGCATGGTGCAAAAAAATCCCAAAATTCATTGGTTCCACTTCTTATGTATCCTTTATTTTGAAATAAAAAAATCTTCAAGTATTTAATATTAATTAAAGAGTTTAAAATCATTTAAAACAACTACCATGGTATCTATTACTTCAGTAGGGAGATGATGTTCAGTACTGCAGCAGATGATATTCAAGAAAGTAAGACTGAGCAACTGCTATCACCTTCTCTTCAGTGCTGTTCTTCTTTTATCTTTTGCAAAAAGTAGCAGAAACAGCAGTGCCAGACAGATATCTCAAACAAGTTACATATGCTATGAATCCCCCCCTCCCCCCCACCACACACACACAAAGAAGAGAAATAAAGGAACCCAGTACTCCCTACTATCCCAGGTCACTAAGTTATAAGAATTCCTTCACACTCAGCATACCATGAAGATCACACTAAGTGCATAGGCTCAAAAGGTATCAATGAAACTGCTTCAGCTGTTGTCACATTCACCTACTCACATGAAAATTCTCAAATGTAAGTATTTTTGAAAAAAAAAACAGGCTTCTCTGAAAGCTGTGACAAAAATACGTTTGATATGAGCAAAGCGATGAACAGGCAAAGAATGTCACAAAACCTTATACTCAGTATCATACTTCAACTACATATTCAACATCCTTTTGCTATTGCTTCTCTTATACAAGACATAACAATAAACTACTATTTTGGGGCATTCTCTTCTAATAAGTTTTCCATTTTTACAGATTTTTATTGCAATTAACACTATAGTTATTGGAAACATGATGACATTTTACTGTGAGATTTTAGTTTCCATATTAGTCTAATATTTGTAATCTAGTGAATTTTTTAATATAGCAAATCAAATCTGACTTATCTCTGGGTTAAGATGAGGAATGTATCTTAAATAGTCTGCTTCTACAAGTATAGAAAATTGCTTCAGCCACCCAGTTTTAGTTTTTAACCCAATATTTGGAATTGTATAATCCTGTGTTTTGCCGTTTCTGTTGATGCTTCATTTGACATCAACAATTACTTTAATTTATTAGATATCAGGTACTACACCAGCTACTATTCTCCCTGCTAATTTTTGTGGTTTCACAATCGTATTATTTTAGTGTTTCTTTTCCCTGTTTCTGTGTGAAAGACCCACAAAAACAGGAGAAATTAATTAACTATACAAGGGCAGCAATGAAACTGACTAAACACAAAGGGCTGTCAAGTACACAAAGGAAACAAACCGAAAAAGAAAAATCCCTACTGGTTTCTCCAATTTCTTTCAGTTATACTCATCTTAGGTATTACTTGTAACAATAGCTGACAAAAAATTCAGAAAGAAGTTCACAGTACCACTTTTAAACTGTGATATTCCTTCTATTCCTTTCTTTTGGCAATACACCATTAACATGATGTATTACTTGAATACTAGTCAACATATTTCTCTAAAAACTACACTCCATGATGTTCACCAGTAATAGTGCTCAAATTTTCAATTTTAAGGCATTAACTTTTTTATAACTATTTACTCAATGTCAGTGCTTCTTCACTCTAATGAGGCAGTTAGCCACCAATTGCAGAATTAATACTCAGCACTCTCAATCAAGAAAAGTGATGACTGCCCAAGATTCTGCTGTGACTTACTGCTAGCAGATGTGCTTCTTGTTAAGGATTTTACCAATAGCTTGCGATTATTTCTCTCATAATTCTATCATCCTGTTAAGTCTACAGCCTGTTAAAAGAGGTATTTTAAAAGTTAAAAAGACCTTTTTTTATCATTCAAAACACTTTTACTGCTATTTATAGTAAACTCTAGATATTTGAAACTGAAGTCTACTTTTTCAAAAATATTTTTTCAGTCCCACATTAACTTGTTATTGTGGGGTTGCTCATGAATGCTGGCCTGTTGATGTATGGAGCAAAAGAACAGCTTAAGAAAACAGAATTTGGTTTAGAAATTCAAAACTGGGATAGGTTATTTCTTTATTTAATAACTCAGCATTTTATGGGGTAATGTTAACTAGTAAATTTTTCAAAATATGTGCTTCAAATCCCCCAAGTACTGATCTTTTAATAAAAATGATGGATTGGCACTGAATTACCTTGTGTCACGCTAACTCTTTAGATTGTGAATATAGAGTGCCAATCTTGTGTACTGCATATTCAAAAGGGCAGTTACTGTTGGAAATTGCTGTTTATATCAATAGGCAACAAAAATCAAGTGCTGTTGTCTAGCCAAGTAAGATTAAGAATACAATTTAACTTATTTCAAAATGGTCTGCATTTGAAAATTTCCAGAATTTAAATTAAGTTTTCTGACAGACTCTACATTAAGTAGGTCACATGACAAAAGAGTTACATGTAGCCATTAGTAGCAATTATGTGGTGGTGATTTCATAATTTTTTTTTTTATCATGAAGGACCTGTTAAAAGAGATTTAGATACAACAGAATCCGCTCACAATCTGACTACATATTAAGATAAAATGTAAAAATATTAGGGCTGCCAAGAGATTTAAAAAATTAATCTCGTGATTTATCGTGCTGTTAAACAATAATCAAATATCATTTAAATATTTGTGTTTTCTACATTTTCAAATATACAGATTTCAATTACAGCACAGAATATAGTATACAGTGCTCACTTTATTTTTTTTATTACTATTTTATTTTTTACCATGCAAATATTTGTATTTTTCAATTAACATAATACAAGTACTGTAGTGCAATCTCTATCATGGAAGTACAACTTACAGATGTAGGTTGAGTTACATAACTGCACTTAAAAATAAAACAACGTAAAACTTTAGAACCTAGAAGTCCAGTCAGTCCTACTTCTTTTTCAGCCAATCGCGCAAACAAGTTTGTTTACATTTGCAGAAGATAATGCTGCCCGCTTCTTGTTAACAATGTCACCTGAAAGCGAGAACAGGCATTTGCATGGCACTGTTGTAGCGGACGTCACAAGATATTTACACGCCCGATGCTCTAGAAGAGTCATATGTTGCTTCATGCTTCAACCACTATTCCAGAGGATATGCGTCCATGCTGATGACAGGTTCTGCTTCAAAACATTCCGGACACATGTTCATTTTCGTCATCTGCCACCAGCAGAAGGTTGATTTTCTTTTTTGGTGGTTCGGGTTCTGTAGTTTCCGCATCACAGTGTTGCTCTTTTAAGACTTCTGAAAACATGCTCCACACCTCATTCCTTTCAGATATTGGAAGGCACTTCAGATTCTTAAATCTTAGTTCGAGTGCTGTAGCTATCTTTAAAAATTTCACAGTGGTATCTTCTTTGCATTGTGTCAAATTTGCAGTGAAAGTGTTCTTAAAATGAACAACATGCTGGGTCATCATCAGACACTGCTAGAACATGAAATATATGACAGAACGTAGGTAAAATAGAGCAGGAGACACACAATTCTCCCCCAAGGAGTTCAGTCACAAATTTAATTAATACTTTTTTTTTTAAATGAGTGTCATCGGCATGGAAGCATGTCCTCTGGAACGATGGCCGAAGCACGGAGAGGCAAATGAATCTTTAGCGCATCTGGCAGGTAAATATCTTGCGACGCCAGCTACAACAGTACCACGTGAATGCCTGTCCTCACTTTCAGGCAACACTGTAAATAAGAGGTGGGCAGCACTATCCCGCATAAACGTAAACAAACTTGTTTCTCTTAGCAATTGGCTGAACAAGAAGTAAGACGGAGTGGACTTATAGGCTCTAAAGGTTTATATTGTTTTATTTTTGAGTGCAGTTATGTAACAAAAAACCTACATTTGTAAGCTGCACTTTCATGATAAAGAGATTGCACTCAAGTACTTGTATGATGTGAATTGAAAAACTTTCTTTTATCATTTTTACAGTGCAAATATTTGTAATGAAAAATATAAAGTGAGCAATCTACACTTTGTATTCTATGTTTAATTGAAATCAGTACATTTGAAAATGTAGAAAAACATCCAAAAATATTTAATAAATTTCAATTGGTATTCTATTGTTTAACAGTGCAAATAATAGTGATTAATTTTTTAATTGTGATTAATTTTTTTTAGTTAATTGCATGAGTTAACTGCGATTAATCAACAGCCCTAAAAACATTTTTATAAATAAATTCTTTGTTTTGAAAGAGTAATTTTAATAACCCTGCTTTAACACTTACCAGGGGGAACTGATTTAAGTTACGGCGATATAAATCGCCAAGTGCAAAGTTTTGATTCAAATCACTGTAGTTTTCACACATAGTTTTTTTTTTTTTTTTAAAGATATCAATGACTCTTCATTATTATGGAATGGATCTCTACCAAAAAGTCATTAAAGTGATTTAAGCTTTAATTACTATGTAATTAAACCTTCAAGTGCCAAACATGTAACTGTATTCTAGAACTGTCAGGAAACTTGTAAGCTTGGTATATCACATGGGAAACGGCAGTCAGAGAAACAGAATGGTGTGCAAGCACATTTGGCAGCTGATACACTTGCTACGGTCCAACCAAGCAGGTGGGAGAGCAGAGTGGGATGGGGCACAGAGGGAATCAAAGAGACTTGCAAGCCAGAAGCAGGAACGCTAGGACTGGTGTTAGACCATGGAATGGGGCTGCACGTTGGGAATGACTGGCTGGGGTCTGACATTGGGGAGTCAGGACTAGACTGGGACTCCAGTTGGGGAGCTACTAAACAAATCAATGTGTGTATGTGTGTGCGTGTGTGTCAACACCACAACAGGAGATACCTGAGGACACCCACCAAAGAAAGCTTTAATGGACAATCAAGGCATCCACTTATACTGCACAGTGCTTTACACAATAAGCATCAAGAGTCCGGAATGATATCAAATCAGGTATTTTTTTAAAAAGAACAAAAGGAAAGTCCAAAACTAAAAACTTTACAAGTCAAGTAATTTCAAGATATGATATGTCATTACTCATTATCTGCAAAAAATAACCAATGTTGAAAACTACAAAAATAAGCTAATAGTTACAAATCTGCTATCAAGCTCAGTATCCAATTTATAAACTGTTTAAGTACCCAATGACTAGCCCCTAAGCAACTGTAATTGCTCCTGTAACAAAACAGTAAGAAGGACTACTAAGTATTAATGTATTTTTCATACAGCTCTCTCTCAAAAAATACGAACTTTAATATCTTACTCTTATTCATAAAAAGCTTGGTTTTATACAGTCCACAAAAAAATCAAAGGAAACTTTACCAATTCAGATCTACTGGAATCTCATCTCCTTATGTCAGTTCTCTATGGCACCCATCACTGGAGTATACTAGCACATACAAATAGTAATATGTTCCAAATTAGCAAAATTCCAGAGCAACTAATGAGTCAAAATATAATCAGACACACTATTGTATGAATACAGACTAAACATCATTCATGTTAATTTAACAAGAATATTCTAATCACACAAATATTTTTATATTAAAAAGGAACTATTAATGTAGTAATCTAAACCGATACTGTATAACAAATACTCCATTTTCAATTTCAATTGTAGTTAGAGCTCAGGTCTCAAAACATCAACAAATTCAGGGGCAGCGTGAAGTTTTTTGGGTGCTAGTTATTAAAAAGATTTCTGTTTAATGGTCTGTGTGAGAACTGATTGTTAAGGTTAATATTAAAATTGTTATGGATGTGTTTAATGGTGTATCTTCTGTTGAATTACATATAGCAAGTTTACCTGAAAGTTAATTATTTTTGGTTATAGCACAAGATGAATAACCTACAGTTCTCATATGGTTTTAGGGTTTAGAGAACTTCCAGTGTTTACTTTGATTTCCTCTCCTAATCCTAACAAAAAGACAAGCAGAAGTCCAAATTAATCAGCCTTCTGGATATGCAGTACAGAGTTAGAGCACTGGTTTTCAAATTGCAGGTCGTGACCTAGTACTGGGTTGCGGAATGTAAGGCACTGGACTGCAGCGGCTCTGGTCAGCACCGCTGACTGGGCCATTAAAAGTCCCCTTGGCGGTGCTGCCTGGCTAAGGCACGCTAGTTCCTCCCTGTTCTGACACTGCGCTGCACCCCGGAAGTGGCCATCAGCAATTCAGCTCCGGGGGGGGGGGGGGCGCCTATGGGGCTACATGTGCTGCGCCTGCCCTGAACACCAGCTCCGCACAAGCTGGCGGGGTGGAGGGGGTGAGAGTCGCGGAGCTGCTTGCATGCCTCCACCTAGGAGCCGGACCTGCTGCTTCTGGGTCACAGCGCAACCCACGGTGTCAGGACAGGCAGGAAGCCTGTCTTAGCACCCCTACTGTGCTGCTGCCTGAGGTAAGGCTGCACCCCAAACCCCTGCCCCAGCCCCAGCCCTGAGCCCCCCCCCAAAATCGGAGCCTCTTCCTGCACTCGAAAGGTCTCATCCCCAGCCCCGCCCCAGATCCTGCAGCCCCATCCCAGAGCCCCCTCCCACACCCCGAACCCGTCATTCCCACCCTGCAGCCTTCACCCCCCACATCCCAAACCTCTGCCCCAGCCCTCCCCTCCCCCGCCCAAACCCCTCATCCCCAGCTCTGTTGGGTCACCGGCATCAACAGTTTTCTTCAACTGCGTCGCCAGAAAAAAAAAAGTTTGAAAACCACTCAGAGCAACATGAAGCAATTCCCACCTCAAAGGTTTCAAAATGACTCCACTGGATTCCCAGTACTTGCTGGCCTAGGGCACTGTCCTTGATCTCATGTGTATAAAGAGTTGCCATAAATGGCTTCCATTACCACTAACACCTCCCTGTTCACACTGGAAGATAATACAATACATGTGGTAGAAGGATATTTTTCTTTGTAAGTCATATATTATTTGTATTACCATAGGAGCCACACACACGGACTAGGACCATATTGTGCTAGACTCTACAAACACACAACAAAAAAAGACAGTCCTTGCCCCAACGAGCTTACAGTCTAAATAGTTAGATTTTATATCTTGGAACTTCTAATTTTTTTACAAATTACTACACATGACTATTTCCTATCATCCAGGGAGAAGACTGAACTCAACTGTGATACCTACTACTCCCCAGAACTTAAACGGTTGAAAATAAATGTGATAACATATTTTCACCTTGTATATATTAAAGGTCCAATAAAATTAAATTCAAATCTATGACTGGCTAATGAAACAACTAAACAGTTATCATTACCGTCTTGTTACACCCAAGTAGCAATGGTTAAATTTGTACTGATCTCCAAAAAGTCAAGTTAAGCAAGTGACAGTGTCAATACTTGCATATGGGAAAAAGTGACAAGATAGGAACACAAAAGGGTGCAAGGAGACAAAACAGTCTTGTGTTTTATTGAATATGGGAGGGAAAAGAAGAGAGTGCGCCACAGTGTGTGCTACTGTTTCTCTCATGTGCTTTGAAATTAAATTATTTAATGCCAATAATCTTAGAGGTTGCACAATATAAAAGAAAATATATTTTTTTCACAAGATGAACCTGAATTTCCTAAAAATATGCATACAAAAGTTTCTGAATGACATATCAAAGTGACCACTGAACTTTTAAGAGATGAAATATTAATAAAAGCAGAAACTTTTTCTTTATTTGCATACTGTCTTGTAGGGCATAGTGAAAGAAAAACAGTGAATAATGATTTGTATGAAAATGTATCAAAAAAAATGTATCAGGAGTTTCACCAGCTTTACCTGTACCAAGTAGAAAGAGCTGTATGTAGAAACAAGAAACACAGGCGTAACCTGGACACACACAAAAAGCAGATGAACGAGGAATCTGGTGGCACCTTAAAGACTAACAGATTTATTCAGGCATAAGCTTTCGTGAGTTAAAAAAAAAAATCTATCTGAAGAAGTGGGTTTTTTACCCATGAAAGCTTATGCCCAAATAGGTCTGTTAGGTCTTTAAAGTGCCACCAGATTCCTCATTGTTTTTGTGGATACAGACTAACACGGCTACCCCTCTGATAAAAAGCAGATGGATGAGGCAGAGGTAAAGAGGATGCTGACTCCAGTGGTACAGTGGCTATGTGGCTCTGATTAGTGTTCCTCACTCATATTTGACAATTGTATCCCATAAATAAAAGGGACAAGGAGTACTGTAGAGGAAATGCATTAACTACCTGGGGAAAGGAGGCGCCTTCAAGATGTTCTTTAGCAACTACTTAAGGCTGATTATACCATTAATAAGCCTTTATTAGACCTCCACAGGCACTGAGAAGATCACCATTATGCACAACCTTTGCAAGAGTTGACCAAATGCCCCCCTGTATTTATACCCTACACACCACTGACATAACCTTTGTACAAAATATGCCTTCTGAGGTATTGTTTGAAAACTAAACTTTATGATCAATATCATCATGGTGAAATGCATGTAACAACATTATATGAGAAGGTATGAACATAAACTCATTTCAGTTTATCAGACAAAGGGCAAGCTGATGCCTCTAGCCAGGTGTGAAAGTTGATTGGCAATCACCAGTCAAGTGGCTATTCTTCATCAGGGAAGGGAAGCAGGAACAGATCCATCTGCATTTTGCAAACAATATGGAACCTCTTTAACAGTGAGACTCCCATGTCTCCATCCCCACAGCTGGAAGGAACTTTATCTAGGGTAATCCTCAGGAAAGTGCTTTCAAAGAATGACTGGACAATAAAAAGAAAAGGAGTACTAGTGGCACCTTAGAGACTAACCAATTTATTTGAGCATTAAAAGTGAGGGCAAAAGCACCCCAGGCATTCTCTTTGTATGTCTCTTGCTTGCTCTTTCACCTAAGACGGCAAAGGAACCAGCCCTTCAGACTTTGGGGCCAGATACTGACTTGAGAATTTGGTCAGCTATGTTGCTGGGAACGTGTGGTGTGGATTTTACCTTGAACTAAGTCTTGTTTATTAAGTCTTAGCTACTAGGAAGCCTTTTATCTTTATTTCTCTTATAACCATTTCCGAATTTAATATCCTGTACTTGTACTCACTTAAAAATCTCTTCCTTTGTAATTAAACAAACCGGTTTCATTCTTTAATCAAAACTAATCCAGTGTTGTATTTAACCTGAACTGGTTGGTAACTCCAATTAAAGCAGCAAACTACTGAATACTGACCCTTTACAGGGGCAATGGACCGCTAATATCTCAATTGCCCAGGAGACGACTGGATAGTGCACAACATGAGTTTCTGGGGAAAATCCAGAACGGGGAGTGTATTGAGGTTACCTTGCAAGTGATAACCAAGGCTAATGGAAGCCAGAGTGTTGTCTGGAATGTGGCAGGCAGGTTGCAGCTATACACAGAAACTCTGTGTGACTGGCATTCTTGTTTGGCTGTTTGTGAGGCGCCCAGATTGAAAGTTACAGCAGCAAAGGTTTGTGAGGCACCTAAAGTTGCAGGGCAGGGGGTAACACCACCCCTCACTAGTCTGGATTGCACTCCAGAATATGACAGAGTGAAAGGGAAATGGGGTGAGGAAGACTGTATATGACAACATTTCAATTTTCAGAAAATTCTACATTTTATAATTGCCAAAACAAACTCAGAAGTAACCCCCCTTAAAATATCTAAGTCACCACCACCATCTTTGAAAAGAAAGAAAATAGGACATCTAACTTGAGATGAAAATTAAACCAACTATTTTAGTCCTAAAATGTTGCATTTCGGTAATGTACATTATTTACAGAGAAATCATATTAACATTAGCATAACTCCAGTACCAGAAAACAGACAACTAATCACTAATTCTTTTAAATTGTGATAGAAAGAATGCTGAAACAACAATTAAGGTTTAATTTGTAAAGAGGATTAACAAATTAATGCTGGCAAATATGACACTTCGGTGACTGTGGTGTTTAATCAGTTTCTGCACAAAATTTTCTAACATTTATAGTTACAAAGATAAACCTTTGAACGTGTACAGAAGCTATTTGTTGGAAGATGCATAGATAGGTAGAACCAACAGCCAAACTGCACTGGGTGGTTCTCCAAAACCGTGGTAAAGAATACGTTGCCTATTTTCCTTACCCAGTTCACTTTACAGTAGCAGTGCCTTTGGTGCTTTGTCACTACTCCTGCTGCAGTGCTCCTGCACACTCCCCATCTATGGGGATAGTGGATAGAGAATCCTCAGCATTCAAATCCTTACTAAACATCAATATACAGAGAGCTCCCACGTAGTCATTTTTTTTCAGCTAACAGGCTGTTTGCCTTCCTAACATGAGTTCCCAAAATCCTTCCTCAGCTACACACTATAAGAGGTCCCCAATTACTAAAGACCACGCAATATCTGTCATCTGTAAGATGTGAACGGTCTCCATTCATTTCAAAGTATTAAATCTGAAGCCTCTCTACATCTTAGTTTACCCTTAAATCATGTGGAATTTCTGGGAGGCTTCATTAATTTCCCTCTCATCTCTTCCCACCTGAAATCCTACACACACTTGAAGTGCTGACAGAGAGTAGGAAAAATCTGGCTAGTGACCAACTGGATGATTTGTCAAGGGTTGACAAACAAAAATGAAACAAACAATGCTGCTGTGCATCTCAGATACAGTGCTAAAGCTAAGAGCAAAAGAATGTGCCTCCTTTAACAGCTGTTTTTATGTATCTATTTTTATGTTTACAAAAATGCTGTCTATCAGAAAATATTTGTAGGCATGTGTATATTTCACAGAAGCAACCACTGACTGTGTCAAAGAAAATATATCTCCTAAAAATATGCTATTAATATAACAGTTATCTAATCCCCTCAGGAAAGGGAAGCCCTGTATTGTTCCCTGAGAGTCAAGAGACACTAGTTCTGTCAAGCCAGGGATGGAGGAATGCAAATTTAAAATACAACAGCCTCTAACTGAGTGATGAAGTGAGCTCACAAAAGCTTATGCTCTCATAAATTTGTTAGTCTCTAAGGTGCCACAAGTACTCCTTTTTACGGATATAGACTAACACGGCTGCTACTCTGATAACTGAGAACACTCTGCTAACTAGTGTCTCTTGACTCTCCAGATGCTTATATTCAGGAAAAGTGGTCTCTTAACTAGCAAGGACTCAAACCATATACAGCTTTATATATCAAAGTCAATACCTTCAGTTATAACTGGAAGGTACTGTGGTCTTCAGAAAGTTAGTGTATTGCACACTGTTAAGCAGGGAACCAGCAGAATTCTTTGGGAGCTGTAGCTTTTAGGATAATATTATAAGATTGGTGCATGTATTGTACAGAGCACTGCAGTAATACAATCTGAAATGGCATGGTGAACTGTGGCAAGATGCAGATCTGTTAATTGAATGCAGACACTTTTTGCTATACGTAACTCCAAGAACAATTAGGGATTCAAAAGCACACTCAAAATGAACATTTTCTTCACTAAGGCTAGGTATACCAAATGGGGGAATTCTGCTGCACACCAAATTCTCTAGAAGCTCACCTCATTCTATTAGCATTAACTAATATATCTTTAGAGAACTGCACTTTCATCCAGGTCTCAATTTTGGCCAAGCACCAGGAAAGCAAAGGCCCCTCAACAAACTGTTCTAAGGGGATTCAGCCCCTGGATCCTATGCATTTTAAGCCTCCGGAGTATGAACAGAGTCCATGTATTGTTCTTATCTTGCAGGTTCTAGGCACATTCTCAGGGTGCAGAGCCCCCATCTAGCACCTTCTCCTGAAAGCTGTGATCATGGAGCCCACTGCCCAGCCTGTGCAAGCAATGCTGACCCCTCAGGCTTTCCCTGGAATTTAAATACACCCTCTCCCAGAATTCCTGACTAGTGGATGCTCTTGACCCCCAGTTCACCTCTTCTAGGGGCACAAGCAGTGTAACATAACACACAAACTTTGCACAGGACTCTAAAACCGTTGTTCTTTACTTAATCACATGAGAAATACAAATTTATACAAAAGTTAACCCTTACATGCATTTCCCTGTCTCGGTTTCTTCACCACTCCACTACATTCTTTGGGCTGGACTCAGAGTCCACTGGGGCAATCCAGTTCTGCTGCAGTGCATGGCTTCAATCGTGGAGCTTTCTCTCCTAGCCAGAATTTTGTGTGTAGCTCTCTGAGTCTTTCTTCTGTTGCTAGTAACTTTCCAGCCTCCAAACTTCCAGAACCATTCAGACAAACAGAAGGAAATGGCTTCTCCCAGATCCAGCCAACCTCCTCAGAATATAAATTGACCATAGTAGTTGTTCAAGTCAAGTACTCTCCATTGTCCTTTATTGATGCCAAGACCAGAAGGGACTACTGTGCTCATCTAGTCCGACGTCCTGTATAACACAGGACCTAGAACTTCCCCCAAAATAATTCCTAGAACTTATTTTTTAGAAAAAACATCAAACCTTGATTTTAAAATTACCAGTGATAAAGAATCCAACATGACCGTTGGTAAGTTGTTCCAATGAATAATTACACTCTCAGTTAAAAACGTACAGCTAATTTCCAGCCTGAATTTGTCTAGCTTCAGCTCCAAGCCACTCGATCATGTTATACCTTTCTCTTCTAAGCTGAAGAGTCCATCGTCAAATATTTGTTACCCATGAAGCTACATCCAGAACGTAATCAAAATCACCCGCTAACTTTCTTAAACTAAATAGATTGTGCTCCTTAAATTTATTGCTATACAGCAGGTTTTCTAATCCTTTAATCATTCAAAGGGCTTTCTCCAATTTATCAACATCTTCCTTGAATTGTGTACTCGAGAACTGGACATAGTATTTTAGTACAAGTCACATCCGTGCCAAATAAAAAGGCAAAATAACCTCTCCACTCCTACTCAACATCAAAGGATAGCATTTAGCCCTTTTGCATGACAGTGGATGCTCATGTTTAAGCACCCCCAACTCTTTTTCAGAGTCACTGTCACTGTGAATATGGCCCATATCAAGAGTGGTCAAACTGTGGTTCATGAGCCACATGCAGCTCTTTTACTGCTAAAATGGGACTTGAAGAGCCCCCACTCTATCCCCCACCCCATTCTCCACATACCAACCAGTCTGGGGGCTCGGGACCTCTACCGTGCAGTGGGGTGGTGGAGTAGTGGCTTCCGCTTCTGCCAGTGGGGATGGGGGGGGGGGGGTCCTCGCATACGACAATAGTCAGAAGTTCGAGGACTCAAGGCTTCAGCCCTGCGGGACGCAGCTGCTTACGCTCAAACTTCATCAGTGATGGATTTTATGTTTTCTTCCAGATCAACAACAAAAATGTTAAATAGTAAATAAGCCAAGAACCAATCCCTGAAGGACCGCACTAGAAATACATATACTCAATTCTCCATTTGCAATTACATTTTGAGACCGATCATTTAGCCATCTTTTAATCCATTTGATGTGTGCCATATTAATTTTATATCATTCTAGCTTTTTTAACCAAACTATCATGCTATACCAATTAAAATCCCTTATCCGGGAGTCCTCAACTTTACGACGTTCGACTTATGATAACGGCACTTACAACGCTTCTGAATTGACACCCTGATTTGACTTACGACAACCGATTTCGACTTTACAATGCTCGGTCCTGCAATGGAGCATACAGGGAATCCTCAGACTTATGACAATTCATTCCTCAGAATTGCGTTGTAAGTTGAAACCGCTTTTCCCATAGGAATCAATGGTATGAAGGGGGGATTGGTTCCTGAACCATAGCTTGATACACTATTTTCACTACAATAACCCAGATTTTTGTACTAAGTGAATTATAGATACGAATTTTGCAACATCAATGTATTTATTATACACTGTAATTTGTAAACAGCATTCAAACAAACATATAAACTCACATATGCTGCTCAGAATGCCAGGGAGAATGGAACACATACTGAGCCTCAGCCCATCAGTGTTCAAGCTTCCTGATGGGCTGAGCGCCCAGGGCCTGGAGCCAATCAAAAACAAGCAGCAACCCTACCTGGCAACAAGCTACCCTGTTGCCTCAAAGCCAATCAGAAGCGACATCTTCCTGCTACATACCACTATAATATAACCAGGAAGTGATTTCAAGCAAACTTTATGCAAATTGAGCATCATAAGGGCAAAACAAGAGTCGTATGGGCGAAATGGGCAGTCAACTGAAAATCGTTGTAAGTGGCATCCGACGTTAGTCGGCATCTTAAGTCCCAAGGACTCCCTGTATTGCGGTTCTGAGTTAGGACGTTTCGACTTACAAAGCAATTTTCAGGAACCAACTGTGTCATAAGTCCGAGGACTGCCTGTACAAGTCTACTGCTATTACATCAATGCTATTACCTTTATCAACCAAACTTGTAACCGCATCAAAAAAGATATTAAGTTAGTTTGACAGGATCTATTTTCTACAAACCCATGATGATTAGAATTAATTTTATTACCCGCCTTTAACTCTTTATTCATTCAGTTCCCCATCAGCCACTCCATTATCTTCCCCAGCATCAACAGACTGACAGAACTATAATTACCCAAGTCATCCCATTTACCTTTTTAAATACTGGCAAAACATTAGCTTTCTTCCAGTCTTCTGGAACTTCCCCAGTATTCCAAGACTTACTGAAAAACAACATTAATGGTACTGCAAGCTCTTCAGCCGGCTCGTTTGTAACTCTTAGATGCAAATTATTTAGACCTGCTGATTTAAAAATGTCTATTTTTAATAGCTGCTGTTTAACTTTCTCCTGAAGCACTAGTGGAATGGAAAGAATGTTATATTATATGACTACATCATTGTTTTTCACCAAATTCAAAACAGAAATATTCATTGAACGTTTCTGCCTTTTCTACATTGTTGATAATTTTATCTTTTCCATCTAAGCACGGAATAATACTATTGTTAGGATTCTTTTTGTTCCTAGAATGAACTCCTTCTTGACCATAATTCTGCTGGCCCTCAATTTATGGATTCATAGATATTAAGGTCAGAAGGGACCATTATGATCATCTAGTCTGTCCTCCTGCACAATGCAGGCTACAGAATCTCACCCACCCACTCCTGCAATAAACCTCTCACCTATGTCTGAGCTATTGAAGTCCTCAAGTCATGGTTTAAAGACTTCAAGGTGCAGAGAATCCTCCAGCAAGTGACCTGTGCCCCACGCTGCAGAGGAAGGCAAAAAAACCCCAGGACCTCTTCCAATCTGCCCTGGAGGAAAATTCCTTCCCGACCCCAAATATGGCAATCAGCTGAACCCTGATCATGTGGGCAAGATTCACCAGCCAGATACCCAGGAAACAATTCTCTATAGTAACTCAGATCCCACCGCATCTAACATCCCATCACAGCCCATTGGGCCTATTTACCATGAACAGTTAAAGATCAATTAATCGCCAAAATCATGTTATCCCATCATACCATCTCCTCCATAAACTTCTAGAGTTTAACTTAAAGCCAGATAGGTCTTTTGCCCCCACTGCTTCCCTTAGAAGGCTGTTTCAGAACTTCACTCCTTCGTCTAATTTCAAGTCTAAACTTCCCGATGGCCAGTTTATATCCATTTGTTCTTGTGTCCACATTGGTACTGAGCTTAAATAATTCCTCTCCCTCTCTGGTAATTTATCCTTCTGATATATTTATAGAGAGCAATCATATCTCCCCTCAACCTTCTTTTGGTTAGGCTAAACAAGCCAAGCTCCTTGAATCTCCTTTCATAAGACAGGTTTTCCATTCCTCGGATTCCTAGTAGCCCTTCTCTCTACCTGTTCCATGTTTAAGAAGGATGAATGCAAACTGGGAGACCAAAACTGCACACAGTATTCCAGATGAGGTCTCACCAGTGCCTTGTATAACGGTACTAAAACCTCCTTATCTCTACTGGAAATACCTCACCTGATGCATCCCAAGACCGCATTAGCTTTTTTCATGGCCACATCACATTGGCGGCTCATAGTCATCCTGTGGTCAGCCAATACTCCAAGGTCCTTCTCCTCCTCTGTTACTTCTAATTGATGCATCCCCAGCTTATAACGAAAATTCTTGTTATTAATCCCTAAATGTATGACCTTACACTTCTCACTCTTAAATTTCATCCTATTACTCCAGTTTACAAGGTCATCCAGATCCTCCTGTATGATATCCCAAGCCTTATCTAAATTGGCAATACCTCCCAGCTTTGTATCATCCGCAAACTTTATTAGCACACTCCCACTTTTTGTGCCGAGGTCAGTAATAAAAAGATTAAATAAGATTGGTCCCAAAACCAATCCCTAAGGAACTCCACTGGTAACCTCCCTCCAGCCTGACGGTTCACCTTTCAGTAGGACCCGCTGTAGTCTCCCCTTTAACCAATTCCTTATTCACCTTTCAATTTTCATACTGATCCCCATCTTTTCCAATTTAACTAATAATTCCCCATGTGGCACCGTATCAAACGCCTTATTGAAATCTAGGTAAATTAGATCCACTGCATTTCCTTTGTCTAAAAAATCTGTTACTTTTTCAAAGAAGGAGATCAGGTTAGTTTGGCATGACCTACCTTTTGTAAAACCATGTTGTGTTTTGTCCCATTTACCATTGACCTCAATGTCCTTAACTACTTTCTCCTCCAAAATTTTTTCCAAGACCTTGCATACTACAGATGTTAAACTAACAGGCCTGTAGTTACCTGGATCACTTTTTTTTCCCCCCCCTTTCTTAAAAATAGGAACTATGTTAGCAATTCTCCAATCATACAGCAAAACCCCTGAGTTTACAGATTCGTTAAAAATCTTCCCATTTTTAATGGTCTTGCAATTTCATGTGCCAATTCCTTTAATATTCTTGGATGAAGATTATGTGGGCCCCCCGATTTAGTCCCATTGAGCTGTCTGAGTTTTGCTTCTACCTCAGATATGGTAATATTTACCTCCATATCCTCATCCCCATTTGTCATGCTACCATTATCCCTAAGATCCTCATTAAAGACTGAGGCAAAGTATTTGTTTAGATATTGGGCCATGCCTAAATTATCCTTAACCTCCACTCCATCCTCAGTGTTTAGCGGTCCCACTTTTTCCTTCTTATTTATATGGCCACAAAATCTTTTACTACTGTTACTTTAATTCCCTTTGCAAGGTCCATCTCTACTTGACTTTTAGCCTCTCTCACTTTATCCCTACATATTCTGACCTCAATAAGGTAGCTTTCCTTGCTGATCCCTCCCATCTTCCACTCCCTATATGCTTTCTGCTTTTTCTTAATCACCTCTGAGATGCTTGCTTATCCAACTCCTTGGTCTACAACTCCTGCCTATGAATTTTTCCCCCCCTTTCTTGGGAGGCAGGCTTCCGATAGCTTCTGCAGCTTTGACTTGAAGTAATCCCTGGCCTCCTCTGCCTTTAGATCCATAAGTTCTTCAGTCCAATCCACTTCCCTAACTAATTCCCTTAATTTTTGACAGTCAGCCCTTCTGAAATCAAAAACCCTAGTCGCAGATTTATTTTTGTTTATCCTTCTGTTCAGTTTGAACTGAATTAGCTCAATCACTTGAACCAAGGTGTACTTGTATTCCCGCTTCCCTTATCAATATTCTACAATTCCTAGCTTCTGATTTATATTTGCTACTGTCAACCTCCCCTTTCTTCCATTTGTTTACATATTTTATAGTTGCCTTCACTTCCCCTGTAAACCGAAGTTTTGTTGGAGGGTTTTTTGTTCTGTTTTTAACCAATACAGCCTTATTCCTCGATTATGGCTTTTTTCAGCATCTAGTACAGAGTCCTTAAATAATTCCCAATCATTCACATTTTCTTTTATTAAATTCTTCCTCCCAGCTGACCTGGCTCATAATTGTTTTCAGCTTTGTAAAACTGGCCCTTTTCAAGGTAGGTAGATAGGTAGGTAGGTAGAGGTGTGTGTGTGTGTGAAATTACTAGTTTGGACTTTATTCTGCTAGCACATTATAAATGTGATCATGTTACGATCACGTCTACCTAAACTACCATTAATTTTTTAGCTCTGTGACCAGTTCCTCTTTATCTGTCAAGACAAGGTCTACCATGAATCCCCCCATGTCGATGCAACATTTTTTGAGTTCGGAAATTATCTATAATATTTAGAAATCCAAGGAAATTTCAGTACTGACAGCATGAGACCTTCAGCATATATCACTCAAAGTGAAGTGCCCCATGACTACACAGTTTTTTACGTATTATAGATCGATGCATAAGGAGACATTCTCTTCCCTAGTATGATCTGGTCGTCTGTAGCAGTCACCAACTAATACTGCATCTTGTGCTTTATCTATTAGGACACTGACCCATAAACATTCAAAATCATTGTGATCAGTAGCAATCCATTTTAGTCTGGTGTGTATCTCCTAGAGGTCCTGACAACAATGGTGGCTACACAAAGATACACTGGCACTCCATGACACAGCCATTTCAATTCATAAGTTGTACAGACTCACTCCCCAAATCTTCACATTTCTTCCTCCTCAAAAAAAGGAACAAAGCAAAAGGTATGTGACAAATACCTTGGGGCTATTTTGGCACTTAACTTCTTGACAGAGAATCTGCTGTTACACTTCATGTATTCAGACAGTAAACAATTCTAATGTTCATACAGTTACATGAAAACATTATTGGTCAGTTTCCATCGACAGCGTATAAATACATTTCATGCCTTGTTATCCTAGGCAAGGGGTAGACAAGGACAGAGTTCGTAGGGTCTCCATATGCTATTGTCACCCCAATCTTCTGAATGGCTGGGGTAGCTACATAAGACTTGGCCACCTGCAAGGTAGGTCTTTGGCAATGCTGTTCCTCAGTGAGATGAATGGTCCCAAGGAGAGGTGGAATCTCCCGACTTTTCTTGAGCCCAGTACCCCGCTTCACACCTCCAGGGGAGAAGGGAATTGTGCTTGCTGCGCTATCCATCTCTGATTCAATTACATCTTGACTGACCCTTCTGAAGCCATAAACTAAGGGGAACTTTCCTCCTGAATTTCCTCACACAGTTGCCTCCCACCACTTTGGAGCCTTTCCCACCCTCTACTTGGTATCATAAGGCTGGAAGTATTATTTACCACCCTCCACTTCCCTGTTGTCAATGGAGATCAAGCACAGAACCTTTTGGCCATACCTCAGTTTCGCTTCTACCAGGATTTTTGACTGTTGACAGTCCACACTGACTTTATTTCCCTGCCAATGGTAAGCACAGTGCTTGGCCCCTGGGGTTAGTATCTGAAATTGCTACAGTCAGCATCCCAGAACCTTCTTTAGCATCCATTTTGACTGGCTAGAAGCATGATGGGATTCATCAAAGGGATATTTACCCACGTTTGCCTTCCAGCACCTGACAGGGACACTACACAGGGTTTGTCACCGCTCCAGGGTCCTCCCACTTATTCACACCTCCCATTTCCACTGGTGGTCTGGCCAGGTTCAACCGTCTAGGGTATAACACAACGTATGCAGAGGACTGGGATGTAAATTCATATGCCTCCACATTATACACACACCCCCCTCATGTCTGTACTCATACCGTTAAGCCTACTGCACTTGTGAGACACTGTCCCAACTGTTCTCTGGATGGGCTGCCACAAAGTTAATCTGTTATGAGGCATAGCCAACTCCCTGGCACGTGGCCACTGCGCAGTTTACCTTTTTGTGTCCCAGTCTCTGAAGGGCACAGACACCTTAATACCATGAAATCAGTCCTTGGGTGTTGGCTTACGGCTTCTGCTCCCTCGAGCTTGGGACAAAAAAAAAAAAAAAAAAAGCCCTATAGCCATTCACCATGAAACTGGCCAAGCTCAAAATAAAACACTTGGGGATTCAGTAGCTAGATCCCTCACAGCAGTCTGATAAGTGGCCAAGAGGAAGCAGGCAACTGAAGCTAACACACCTACTCCTACACACATTTTATCTGTAGCCTTCAATATAGTTAGACTCAGATGGATTAAATTTCTATTGGTAAATATCAATAAACATCTATTTCACTGTAAACACACACAGATGAAAAAATATTTCCATTCATAAAGAAATGTACAGAGTAAGAAAAGTGCTGCTTGAGAACCTGAGAGTTTGATTTAAGAATATTTACTCTATGCATATTTTGACATGCAATGGTGCAATCTGTGTTTAATTATTCTAAAGCTTTAACATTTTTATCTCAAGGTCTGCTGTCATTAAATAATCAGTCTAACCCTCCCACATTATCTGACCTATAATTTCCCACAACTGTGAAAATTTTATAAATTTATATTTTTTTAAAGATAACAACAAACATCAATATTACCTGTTAATTATTAAACAAAAATTGAATTCTGCCAAGCTTGTTTCTCTCATCTTGGGCTTTCACTCTTCTTCTCACCTGGTTCTGATGCTATTTCTCTGATCACTCACTCTATTGTACTAGATGAAGTACAGGAGCACACTCCCTGCAACAAAGAGCTTACAATCTAACTTCAGGATGCAATAGGGGGTATAACGAATGGCAGGAATGATGCTAATGAAATATTTTACTGAGTGCTGAATTGAGGGGTAAAGTCTTGGGTTCCCTCTTTTTGCAGGACAGGAAAATACTTGCTTTCTTGAGGTTCCTCTTCATTTGATTTAAGATTTAGGTTTTCTATATGCAATTCTATTCTGGGATACTTAAGCTCTGAAAATCCTCCTTTATTAAAAAAAAAGCAATATGATGATTCTAAGGAGTCTGGATATCAGCAACTGTTCTAGGTTTGTTCTTTTTTTAAAAAAATCATGTTGCTTTCTGGATGTCACACTTCTTGTAGGGAGGAAAATCCGTGGAGAGCACACTATCAGAACAGAAATAGGCTCCTAGTGCTGTACAGGGAGCTGCAAGAAGGAGGCAGTAATCGTGGGTGTCAGAAACATAGGGGAAATCCCTGCTTGCATCTCTCCAGCCATCTGCTCTGCCTGCTGCAGTTGATAAAGTATGGTTCCTTAAGTAGGACACTGGAGATTTTGAAAATGGAGAGTCCTACCTGAGAGTTCCTCAATTTTTAACAGTTTCATTACAAGTGCTCGTTTGAGCTTCTCCTGCTTTCCCAGTGGCAGTTACTACTGTGGTCCCTTCAGCCTGTGCCTCCTTTGACAGCTCTTCTACCTCTAAACTCATTGTACAGAAAGGGAACCAACCCATGTAAAGGCTTAGGGAAAACACTAACAAGAAAAGAATTCTCTTTTTTAATCTAATAAAATAGGGTTGTCTACCACGTCTCTCACACCAGGACATAATCAGAGTGCTCTTCAAGTTGTGAGGGTTAGACATTAAAGCTTAAAAAGGTAGAAGCCATTCATAAACAAGGGAGGAAAAGCATTGCAATGTGGCTGATGTTGAATATAAATCAAGAGATCCATATTCATTAGTTTTACCTGGGAAATAAAATAATCTGGTCTACATTAAGTGAAAGTAATACTATTGCGGTATTTGTCCTGCGTTATTTCAACTAGGCTTTTAATGAAGTGAAATTAGCTTTCAAATTACTCTTCTCTAGTGATTAGCAAACTTTACTAACAATTATAATTATATTTTCCTTTTTAAACATTGGGGGGTGGGGGGGGAGAATTGATAGTGAGGAAAAAAACCTGACCAAACTGGAATATCTCCAAAAATCAGATTAACGATACAATTTATTTTTAAAAAGAAAAACTGATCTGGCTGTTAAGATAGTTTCTCAAACATATGACGACATCCCTGACAGCTCGAAACTGTTTCTATGGCACTGGAGATTTCTAGAATCAAAAGATCAGTTTCTTATCCTGTGCCACGTGGATGTCCAGCAATCCACCACTGAAGGATTGTGTCTTGCTCAGAAGTATGAAGTCAGAGACAGCACAAGTATTACTAAGAGCCCCCACATCAGCAGAAGATACTGAAACAGAAACATTTGGAAACAAAGTGACTACGATAATGGTTAACTATAAAATTTTCAAATTTTTCAAGACATGTATGGAACAATAATGCAATCCACAGAGACAAGAGATAAAGGATAATGCCCTGACAGGGATTCTAATATACATTTCTTGCAATATTCTTTGTGTCCAAAGAGACCAATCTTTTGAGAAAGGATAACTTGGTTGCATTCAAATAACCTACTGAGAGGCCAAAAAAAGTCATCAATTAAAAGTTGTAACAGGGTGGTCAAATCACCGCTTTGCATATTTCTGCAGAATGGTCTGTTCTTTCTGCCTAAAAGAGAGTCATACATTTTTAAGTCCAGAAGGGGACCATCAGATCACCTAGTCCAACCCAGCCAGGACCAACAATCAGAATTAGACCAAAGTATTACAGCCCTCAAGAAACTGAACTACCATTGAGACCAAAGTGCACCAAATCCCAAGGTCAACTGTTTCATTGCTCTTGTTGATTGAGCATTTATTCATGAGTGGATCCATCATATTTTTACTTGAGTTGACGTAACATTCTAATGCACACTTACCAGATTATTTAGATACCTCCTCTACAAAGGGTGGTGGAAAGCAACAATAACCCAACTATTACTGTCTTATATTAACAGGTTTCAGAGTAGCAGCCGTGTTAGTCTGTATTCACAAAAAGAAAAGGAGTACTTGTGGCACCTTAGAGACTAACCAATTTATTTGAGCATAAGCTTTCGTGAGCTACAGCTCACTTCATTGGATGCATCCGATGAAGTGAGCTGTAGCTCACAAAAGCTTATGCTCAAATAAATTTGTTAGTCTCTAAGGTGCCACAAGTACTCCTTGTGTTATATTAAGACATTGTTAAGACACTGCTGAGATTTGCAGTGAATGCAAGCCTAAAATCTAAGTGTTGAATTTAGTCTCCAATTTGGCACAACTCTTTAAAGAGAAACTGAATTTTCCACATTTAAAACATCGTCAACCAACCCAACTTTTGCAGAAGAAATTTGTCAAGATTATCCCTTTCGAAAATTTAGCTTTGAAAAATCTCACCTTTACTGCCTCCCTCTCAACAACCAACATCCTGACAAATTCCCAACTTTTGTCATATACACTAACTCTGCAGACATAGGCCACATTTCATATTCTACCCTGGAAGACCACCAAGACACTTATTCTCCTAATTCATTATTTCCAGCAAGGAAGGTTGATAGAACTGCTCAGATTCTTCAGCTATTTCTGTTTTCTGATGCTTCAGAGAGCAGCTGCCTCCACAGGAGAGCTGCAAACATCACTTGTTTGGCATACTTATGTTTCTATTCCCCATTTGTATATGCTTCCTCTATGGCCCCTTGTAATCAGAAGACTAGAAAAGAGCACGGGTTCACAGAAGATTTAGTACTCCATTAACATCCTTACTTCTGCACTGCTGCTACGCCCCCGGGGCTGACACCCAGAGCCCCGCCATCCCAGAGCTGATACCCGGAGCCCCGCCTCCTTCAAGTGAGAGATTGGGAGGCAAAGCAAAGTAGAGCCTAAGCCTGGGCTGCCTCCCAGTGAGGGGATTGGAGGGGCGGGGGGGGCAAGCCCTAGGGCTCTGGCTGTCCCCTTTATTCCCACCTCCCGGGTGTGCACGGCCCTTCTTTACAAGCCACAACAACCCAGTGCTGAGAGCCAGAGCTCTTTTGAAAAAAAAAGGGGGGGGGGGGGGAGCAGCACATAGCTCATGCCTCCCCTGACAGATTCTCACGCCTCTTTTGGGAGGCACACCCCATAGTCTGAGAACCACTGATCTAACAAACCTAAAGAACTTAGTAGGATTAGAACTCAGTTGTCAGGCATAAAAGTTGTATGTAAGCAGGAGGGAACTGAGTCTGGGTTACAAACAGGAGTCCACTTTGCTTCCCTGACCCCTCCTCCCCAGCTCTACCCTACAGGTTCACTATCTTGGCCCCAATGTTCACTTTGGTTCTCCAGTACACTCCCTCAAAATCCTCTTCTACATACCTACGGTGGTTTTCCTTTTGTTGCTCCTGGAGAGATGTCTGATCTTCCAGGAGGCACTGCAGAGGGAAGCCAATGTTATCTCTTGATAGGATCCAGCTTTTAAAAAAAAGTTGCCCGGTTTTCCCTGTATGGAATACAGTGCTGCCTCAAAATGTCCAATATCATGCATGCTATTGCAGCACATAAAACAATAGATGATTCAATCTCTCTTCTGAAAGGGAGTTTTCAGTATTCCAGTCAGCTAAATCCTTTACAGAACCTATCACACTGACAGAGATCAAAATCATTTTTTGCCCACAAACTATTGTAAGATAAAGGAAGGATAAGTCAATCTTCAAGCCGAAGAACTCTTTGGTCTCATCCAAATGGTTCTGGTATGATTAAAGAGACCCTAAAAAAAGTGTACTTTTTATTGTCATGGTTGGATCACTTTTCAAGTCAATTTCTCTCAATGGATTCCCAGATGGAGAAAATGAATTTGTATTTCCTACACCTTCCCCCACAGTCTTTGTTACGAAACAGATGTCCCAAATAATCCAATTCAGAGTACAAGGAGAAAGGTATTTTTTTTTTACTTCTGAGGAAATCACTGGAAGAAGCCTGTTTGATTCTCTTGGGAATAGTGTTTACAGTTCCTGCATCAAGACTCCTGAAAGAGAAGAGAGCCCCAGCTTACCTGCTTTTACTGGGACAGTGAGTGGCCATATGGGGTCAAACAAATGGTCTATACAGCCCAGTAGCCAATGCCAGGTGTTTCAGAGGGAACAAACAGAACAGGCAATCAAGTGGTCCACCCTGTCCTCCAGTTCTAGCTTCTGCAACCCCAAGAGCATAGTGTTGCATTCCTAATTATCTTGGCTAATAGCCATTGATAGACCCCTCCTCCATGGACTTATCTAATTCTTTTTTAATCTTTTTATAGTTTTGCCCTTCACAGCACCCCTAGGCAATGAGTTACAAGTTGACTGGGCTGTCCTTTTCTTAGCTTTAAACCTGCTGTTTATTAATTTCGTTTGGTGATCTCTGGTTATTGTATTACATGAAGGAGTAAATAACACTTCCCTACTCACTTTCTCCGCACCACTCTTGATTTTATAGATCTCCATCATATCCCCCCTTAGTCGTCTCTTATCTAAGATAAAAAGTCCACCCCCACCCCCCTTTTTTTAATCTCACCTTATATGGAAGCTGTTCGAGACACTTCACAAAACTAGTCTAAAAGAAGAGTTTGAAGCCTGAAGAAAACTAGCAGGTGGGACACTCCATCTCACGGTCATGGGCAAAAACACGAAACAGAGGAAGAGTAGGGACCGCTTCACCATTTATGTCCTCGTACAGGAAGGCAAAGGACGCACTTTACAGACACTACCATTAAAAAAAAAAAAAAAAAAAAAAATCTCCCATGCAGGGAGCACATGAAGGATCCACCTGACATACCTGAAGAAGCTGTCTTACATCTAGATTTCTGACTCAGACCTGATTGGAAAGGAGGGTTGGAACTGAGAAAACAGTACAAATGGGTGTCAATAGAATCCAGAGGGCAACTGCAATCTATCTCTAGTCAAAGTCAAGAAGAAACTGACGTTTGAAAAGCAGCATTTATCAATGATACAACATGGTGCTTAACATCAAGTAGGGGCATAGCTCATGCTCTATCCTGCTATCGCTGTCCTAAAGGGTCAAAAGACCATGAGAACTAAGTGGAGTTCCACCACTTTTGCACTAAGGAACAGACGCCTGAACATATACGATCTTTAGAAAATGTTTATTAAATACAAAAGAAAAACCACCTTTTCCTAACAGAACTATATTTGTCATTACCTTATTTTTTTTAAAAGGAAAAACTTTATAAAAATTTTAATGAGGTAAATCTCTCACTGGGGGAGAGATATTCAATTTGTCAGCTAAGAAAATTAACGTAGAAGAACAAAAATAAAATCGATCAGTCTTCAATGGCATCCAGCCACTAGCAAGGCAAGATTTATGCATTTGATTATTCTTGGGAATACTGCTGTCATATTTGGTTTATGATATCTGCTTATTTTCACATTACCAAGGCCACATAACATATTAAGCTAGGTTTTTACTTCAATTAAGCAATGTTCTTTATTATAGATGTATCAAAGGTTATACTTTTTTTAATGATTTGTTTCTACAAAAGCTGTTTAATATGGTCTCCAACTCATTGCTTTTGATATTTATATAATTCATGTGCATTTTCACATTTATCTCATTTTCTCATTGAGACTATTCACAGAGAAAGTTTTTATTGAGATTCACCATTTTCTACTAATCTTATATTCCTCTCATGTTCAACTGGATTATCTTGTTTTATGTGCCTGTGATATCCCCTCCCCTGCGCGCACTCTCACACACACGCACACTTACTTTATCCTCAGCTTTTGTCTTCCCAAGCCTGGAAATTCTACTCCAATATGAAGCCATCTGTGCAATGTACTTCAAATGAGAGGGGGTTTTGTACAGCTATGGTCATAAATTTGCTTATTGTCCATTAGCTGAATGGATGTTCTAACTATTGTAACCTGTCTGCTATAAAAACAACTCATTTTCAAAGCATGATAACTGCAAATGATAGCTTATATCTTTCCTTCGAACTCAGAAAACAGTCCATGCACATTTCTGGAGCACTTGTACAAATAGACAACGCACTGTCTGATTCTTTTGTATCATTTGAAAAGCTGGTGACAAAGTTAGAGTACTCTACTTTCTTGTCACTGAGCAACCTGGATATAAGAAGGAATTTTACATTATACCTCAGATAGTGACAAGCCTGTTATTCTCCAGTAGCACTAGAACACTATACAGTGAAACCTATTTTATATGTCTACCTAAGGGATCAACTGCATTAATTCCTTTATTTAGGTGGTCTTCTAATGAAAGAGTAAAATTTTACTTAATATTTGAACTATTCACCTAACATGGGTGATTGCCTAATAAAGTGGTCTTTTTTAGATTTCACTTTCCCAATCCTATAACAGTCCCGTATACTAGTCTGTTGTCGTGTGAATTGTTCTTTTCACCTGCAAAACTATTGACTCTTTTTTGTCATTTAGACAAAAGGTGCAATGCTACAATGTATCAAAACCCAAAAGTTACTAGTATGATAACTGTACAAAAACTACTTGACTGATACTTATTTCAAAATCACTAGTTCAGTTTTAAACATTTAAGCCCCTCAATGAAAAAATGTTTTCGATTAAAGTTTCGTTACTGAAAAAGTACAGTTAGAAACATAACACATACGAAACATGGGATTATACAAAACCATACTTCTCAAGTACATTAATCCTACATCATTTTAAGATTTCTTCACTATTTTTCTTGTCCTCCTTAGTTTGAGTCTTTGTCTCTTTTCTGGGCCTTCTCAGGCTGTAACATCTTGTCTTCAGAAGACTAGCTGTCCAAAAAAAAAAAAGTTAGGAAAACACTATCTAGACATTTCACTATTCTTTCAATTTTCTTTAAATAGGCATTATATGAGAGCTTTTATAAATACACTGAAAGACTGTAAATTTAAATACAGCTTCTATTTCTGCTCCTCAGAGGCAGGGGCCATCTTTCACTATGGACTTGTCTACACACAGTTTTGCTAAATTAAATCAGCACAAAAACACCTGTTTAGACCACCATGATGTGTTTGAACAGCAACTAGCACAAGGAGACCCTGATCACAACTGGGGTCTCTGGGTATTACCACAATACCAACAATTAACAACTTCTTATTGCAATACTCCTCAAGCGATTCAAGAAAGATATTCCTTATACCAATGGTCTCCAAAGTGGGGTGCGCACACCCTGAGATGATCGATTGGGGGGTGCAGCAGGAGTGCAGTTGCTGGAGCAAAAGGGCGGCATGGCAGGAGGAGCACAGCCGGGGGGGCGGGGGAGGTGGGGAAAGGGGGTGGCCCTGAGTCCTCCGGCCTGTGGAGGAGCAGGGGCAGCCACGCAGCCAGTGGCCAGAAAGCAGCAGCACTTTCCCCCTTCAAAGCCAGCCAGAGAAAAGTGGCGCTGTGAAGGGGAAAGCGCCACTTCTCTCTGGCTGCCCCTGCTCCTCCCGAGTCCTCCGGCCCGTGCTCTCAGGGCCACATTCCGAAAGGGGCTTTAGAGCTGCAAACCAAGGCCCTGAAGCCACCTGCGTTCCGGGGGGGCCTGTCTACTGGGGAGGGCGGGGGGAAGCTCCCAGAATCGCAGCTCCCAGGATCATGCCCATGGGGGTGGTGCTGCGCAGAGCCACCTGTACACCCCCTGCACCAAACAGGAGCTGCCCCAAATAAGTGCTCTGCACCTCCTGCCTACCCCAGCCCTGAGCCTCCTCCCACACCCCCACCCTGAGCGCCCTCCCGCACCCTAACTCCCTCCCAGACCCCGCACCCCACCGTGAGCACCTGCTGTATCACAAAACGTTAAACCAAGATTTTCAAAAATAATAAAGCATATTCAATCACATTGCTCTCACTGAAAATATTAATTTTTTTTAGTGAAAGCAAAAAGGTTTTTTGTACCATTAATAAAATAAAAATTTTTAAATGTTTATTTCATCTTCATCTCATCATTTTTTAATTTCTATTTTTTGTGTATGTTTTATAATTTACACAATATATTAGTACAGTAGTACTGTATAGAATTTATACATAAATATACATACACATATGGGGGAGCGTGCTCAAAATATTTTTACTGATAGAGGTGCGTGATCAAAAAAGTTTGGAGACCACTGCCCTATACCATCTACTACAGCAACGTACATACAATGACATTCAGATCAAATCATTGTTGCAAAAAAGACTTTTCCAAATGTACACTAGTACATTTTACCAAGCAGATCTAAAAAAGAGAGTCATGTTTAAATTCTATAACTCATTATTGTTAAACAAGGATAATTTTTAAGTATCAAACACACTAGAATTCCCATTGTTTCCGATAAAAACCACAAAGAACTAGCTTTATTCAATTACAGATCGCCCTCACCGTTGAGCGGTTAAATATTTTAAAACCACAGAAACAGAACTAATTACATTAGAAATGTTGAAAATACTATGTTTTTCCTTTGTGGGCATAGTTATTGTTTAACACCATTTGACAATTATAAAAGAAAGCAATAAAAGAATCTTGAAAATTGCATATAGATTTATATCCAAGTTGTTTTGACTAACATGGTCAAATGGCAACAGAATATAAATTCAGATTGATCGATACTGTTTAAAGAAAAATAGCGTTTAAAACCTGTACAGTAGCATATCTAAATTTGGCTGCTGAAGATAATATTTAAGTTTTTACACATGGAGATTTTTTTTTCCCAGTTCTCTACCAGTATTTTAGATTGTTTTTTGTTTTTGCACTATTACATAATTGAAGTGCAAAAAAAAAAAAAAACACCCATACCACACACCTAGAGTTTTGTTCAGTATTAAATTACCTTGTTTATAACCAGATCAGCAGCACAGAAAGAAAATCCTTGTCTATTATTTTGATATCCATAAACCAATTTAAAATTGGTGAACTACTCTTCCTCTTTGGTAGAGTGACAAGTAGCAAAAACAATCCTCAGCCAGACTGTTTTGGTGCCATAAGTTCTGACTTTAGCTGACACCTCTAGAGACAATTTCTTTCCTCTTCCAATCAATGGACATGTTGAAAATTCTAATCCAAGGGTAAATTAAACTAAACACTTTTTTTTTGGTCCCAGAATATATTATAGGAGAGACTATATATGTTATCAAATGTATTATTTTCCAAAAGACAGAATATTCCCACTCTTACCTCCCAATTGGTTTCTTAACTTTGAATGAACTAGTCATGGAACTGAACTAACAGAATAAACTGAAATAAAGAAATTATAGTTAATTTAAATTTTAAGAACACCATTTTAATATCTGATTTTTTTTTTAAATCATCAATTTTTATCCACCCTGACTGGTATCTTTGTAACCTTAATTGAACTGCCATTTAAACAATTACTTGAGGAGGAAGGAAGAAAAAGACATGGCAGTTTTCTCCCAAAAAAAAAGTTAGGAAGCCTGGAAATTCAAAGTTAAGGTTACTGACTACACACACCTGTTTTGTTTTGTTGCTTTTTTTAAAGTCCTAGAGAAACATTCTGAATGTCGTAACCTTTCGTGAAGAGATGCGCAAACCTGTTTGTATTTCCAGCAATTACATATGGTCTTACACTTAAGTCACCAGCAATATACTGCTGCAGAACAGCACTATTTAAAGTACTACAGTAGTTTACAGTCAATCAACAGCACAAGCAAGACAGAAAAATCAGGAAGTGATTTAACTAGACTAATTCCAAGACACAGTTTCAAAATGGCCTATGGAACTTTAGGGGAAAAAATCCCGTTGTTAGCACTGGCAGGAGCCGTACCGTAAATAAGACTAATGGCTTTTGGCACTTTGATCACCATGCTAGTTAAACTTACCTTGAACAACTTTAATTGAAAACAACTTCTACAATAAATCACATGCCACTAAAAACTCATGAAGAAAAATATATATAGAAGACACCTCATGCTGTAAATATATATAAAAATTAAATTCACTTTCAATTTACAAATTATTTTTAAATCAATCAATATGACACTTAATAAATGCTTCAGAATTATGTTTGGAGTGAACACTTTCCACAATAAGGCAAAGAGGAGGAAGGGAGGAAGAAAGGTATTCAACTTTCAATTTAAATTTCAGTGGCCTTCATCCTAAAATACAAAGATCATATGCAGATTATTGTTGTCTCTCACTCAACACAATATTTTCCATGCTGCAGTAAACTTCAGGAGAACAAAATGACATGCAATGTTTATAGGATCAAAACGATTACTCTAACTACAAGGGCAAAGTGAACAGTTATTCCAAAAAAGTGGGCCATTTTTAATCAGATCCATATTATGCCTCATTTACAAAAGCAGAATTGGGTTCAGAAATCATAAACAAAGATTAGTTAATATTTGCAAAAAGCTTTGAATATGTAAAAAGCACTGTATAAGTATTAAGGCTTCCCACATATTCATTTTGGCATTCCTCCAAGCAGGAAAGTCGCACAAAAGCACTTTAACAGCAGCAACGAAAAACTGATTTGGATCATGTAATTTTAGTCCGTTCTACACCAGTACCACTAACAGTCACCTACAATATCAGTACAGTCTCCCACCAAAAATGCTCAGTTACCCAGTACCATTTGCATGTGACACTTTAAAGACAAACTCTGCCCCAATGAGGTTATAATCAAACATTATGAATAGCCTGAATCCCTATTCTCCTAACACAGGGCAGCACACAAGCACCCACACATGCACACTCTACCTTCCCTCTTCCTATTCTTTTAGTCTTAATTTCAAGTTAAACCAAACCCTGGCTTGAGCTCCCTCCTAGGATTTTTCCCTGTAATGTCTCCTCTCGCCCCCTAATCCCCCTGACTCAGAGTGGGGCATATGGTGGATTGAAGCTGACAAGACCTGCCTGGTCTTGCTGCCAGCACAAACTAGCATGAGTCAGCAGCATAACCCTGAGCATTCCTTCAGGCTTCTAGAACATCCCATTACACTCAGTGTAGCAATCAAACTATAGGACAGCAAATAAAATTAGGATAACAAAGAACACATCAGTTCCAAGTTTTTGGAAACTAAGCCCAGGCACAAGAGCAGCAGCAGATGGCACTGGTGTGGAAGTTAGCATAGGATTCTTCTCCCATTACTGGAAGCACTTGAAGAGAGACAAAAACACAGACTCCACTGCATGCCAGCTCATTTCATCCAATTTTGAAGTCATATGAAAGAACAAATAAGTTATTCTCTTCTCCCACCATCTCATTCCCATGCTCGTTAAAAAACCCATCTTCATCAGCTTCTCCCTGCACCCTGCAAAAAGTCATCCTTAATTTCTGCCTTATCTCCACCACTTTTCAATCCCTACCCTGATGTCTTCATATCAGGCTTATTGAAATCTTACTACCTTACACATCCCACATCTCAGGACACTTCAAGCATAATTTATTCAAAAGCTTTGTGCATTTCACACTGGTACAACTATTAACAGTTTTGATGACTGCCAGTGTATTCCACAACAGAGCCCGCAGTTGAAAGTGCTGCAATACTGTGCACTGCATATCCACAGGTACTTATCTACTTCTGTAACTTATTTCTCACACCTTCTTTCCTGTCTTCCTTAGCATTATTTCATTTCCCTTCTCCATCTTTTATTTGATTTTTTAGGATGCTCTGCTCCACTACGTTCTTTATTCTGGAGATCAAATGAAGTTTACTTACAGAAGACCTAAAAAGCTTTGGTAAAAAATATTTAAATTGCCAAACTACTTGGAATACGGCCCCAATCCATATTTGCTTAATCAACTGGATCTTCCCACATAAACCTCCATGAGAGCAGGACTGATCCCTACATTTGTAGGGTTGAAATGTCAATACCACATTTAAAAATCCAAAAAAAATAATACTTCCCTCCCTCCCCTAACAAGTCCTGAGATCAAAGTACTTTATTTCCCCCACCACTATTGAAGACATAAGCAGACACCTAAATCTGAGCAACGAAGCTGAAACATCGATGCCTGTTGTAGTGGGAAATAAGGAATTCTGAAATCTGATCTTTCCATGTAAATGAAGGAAAAGTTTGGTTTTCATGCATTTTATTCTCAAATGTATTTATCTATTCACAGTATTACTGAGTTGGAATTTTCAAAATATAATTTCTGTTCATTTTTAAATACTGCTGGTGCATAATAATTTGTCTTACCACGTGTGTTTACTGCTTTAAAACTGTATTTTGCATTAACAAGATACTGCTTTGAGGCACTTACATGCTCACTTCCATGCACAGAATGGAAGTTGAGCAATGTAACTAAGAAGAGAAAACAAGATGGCAAATGACAGTGAAATACCCAGAGCACCTTGGGCTCTAAGAACTGACACTTTTAAACAATTTTCAGGTATTGAGCCACAGGTGCTTTAGTTTCTCGACTCTATTCAATGTTGTCACATGGTACAATAATACAGAACATGTGCATACTTACTTGAGCAATGTATTTTTAAAATAGACATGCTGGGTACAAACACTGATGGGAATATCAAGAGTTATCAAAATAAAATGAAAGGAAACCCACCTCATAAAATGGAAAGATATGTGGTGTTTATGAGATGCACAAATCAAAATGAAAGCCTGAAATGTTGCTTAAAATGGGCTACTAAAAAGAAAACTAACTCCCACCTCTTTCACAGACAACTGCCTTAATAATGCATTTCCTTGGTAGGTAAATCAATATGCATAGGCCAGTTTCAATGGGGGGGTCAATCCTTTATCAGAAAAGTAGCAACAGAACTATAACACAGATGCAGCAGAGATACCAGTGCAGCTTCGCTTCTGGTTGCCGAAATTGCAAATGAACTGTAGATTTCTGGAAATAATAAGAGTAGTTATGAAAAGGAATAGGAGAATATTATCTGATTATTTACACAAACTAATTTAAAAAGCAATATTGAAAGAACACTTGATTTATATCTCATTGATGCATAGATAAGCAGGCAATCTGTCTAAAAAAGAAATCTTATTTATAGCATATTAACAATAACATTCTAGGTAAGTGCCACAAAAAGGGGAAAAGATGATAAATGACAGCGGCAACAAGAAAACCAAGGACAAGTCTTTTGTAAAAATTCTTTCTATACCCCTACCTGGTGCATCCCCCAAGTCATTCACTTGCTGTACTCAAGACAACAGGTATTTTTCAGTGCACGTAGCTATAATTTCAGTAACACTTAATCCTTTCCAAAATAAACTTTTTTTCCCTTTAAACGTGTCTAAATTAAGCTTTTTAAACAAACACTACTGAAAAAATAAAGACCTGAGTCATCTTTAGAAAAGGGGGTGAGGAGGAGAAGGGATGAGTTTTAAGTCATTTCAAAGACACCACAACTAAGAAGTATCTCCTGCTTATACAGCAGGTGTGTAAAACAACAAAGCTTTACTTCAGATCAGGAGTACAGATATGCATATAATTTAAAAAAAAAATTGGGTAGTTAGGACCCAATCTTGCAAATACACATTTCTGTAACAAGAGTAGTTCCTGCAAGTTCATTGGTGAATACTGATAACTGTAAAATTAGTCATAAGTGTGTACAGGATTAGGACGATGGTGGTGTTTTACAGATAGTGAAAAGATACAGTCTTTACTTATCCATTGAAAAGGTTACAGCACAAGTAGTAACAATGCAAGATTCCTCCCACTACCAAATCAAGGAGTAGCTAGAGACATTATGTTAAAAAATATTTTAAGTGTTTATTTATGCTAATACCCTAGATTATTAAAACAATTTTCTATATCTAATTTACTTTTTATCACTTGTGCTGGTTCCTCTGTGCTCCTCATTTGCTTTGTACAGTGGAAAGCAGACAGTCAATTTCACTTTCTGGTTTTCAGGCACAAGCACAAGGTTGCCATGCCTGGGTTGCAAACACAGCGGTCATCTAAATTCAAACAGCTTTCAGTTAATTTCTATTAATAGTAAGTTTTCAGAGCTCTTTTTTAAAAAGCCTCAACTCCCAAGCAGTATCATTATTAATAAATCCTCAGCCTCTGATGTGACTGCCAATAAAATTACAATATTACAGGTGGCTTTTGATGTGCACCCCTCGTTACTCACAAACAAGCTAATTCAGACCGTGTCTGCACTACCACTTATGCTGGAAAAACTTATGTTGCTCAGGGGTATGAAAACACCCCTCTGAGCGACATAAATTTCGCTGGCATAAACGGTAGTGGTGTACACAGCACTATGTTGGCAGAAGAGCTTCTAGCTACCACTGCTCATTGAGGTGGTTTTATTATGTCAACAGGAGAGCTCGCTCCCATCGGCATAGAGAGTTTACACAAGCAATCTTAGAGCAGCCCAGATGCACTACTGTAAGCCCAATACTTTAAACATAGCCTTAATCAGCCAATTTCAAGTTCATCAAGCAATACAGATGGTAACTTCTTTTTGTCAACAATGACTGAAATAAAATCCAAACTTTATATTCCAGGATACATTAATTTACAATGATCTCAAAAAGATATAAATCAGGGATCTCAAACACGCGGCCCGAGTTATCTCCTGCAGCCCGCCAGAGGCACCAACTCCACCAGCAGCCAAGCTCCCCTCATCCCCTGCCCCAGGCCTTCCACCAGAGCACACCGTGCCCTCGCTCCTCCGCCTACCTCCCAGTGCTTCCCACCGCCAAACAGCTGTTTGGTGGCGCTTAGGACTTTCCAGGAGGGAGGAGGCGGAGAAGAGGCACAGCCAGGGCGGGAATTTGGTGAAGGGGTTGGAATAGGGGTAGGGAGCGGACAGAGTTGGGGGGGACTTTGGGGAAGGGGTAGGGCCTCATGGAAGGGGTCGAGTGGGGGCGGGGCCAGGCTTTTGTATCTTTGTATGAAAAGGTATCAGTGATGCGGCCCACAGGCCAATGTACTAGTCCTCATGTGGCCCTCGTGGGGATTTGAGTTTGAGATCCCAGATATAAATGATATACAAGACCATACTACAGGATTCTGTTAATGTGTCAGTTACCCAAGAACAAAGTCAGTAGGTTAAAATATACAAGTGATATTTATAGCCTTAGATTTTGTTATACTTTTAATTATATACCCTTGTTTAGAGATTTGATTCATATCAAAATATCAATATTTCTCTTCCCAATATTCCACCATACACAAGTCAGACTTTCTACACTCTCTCCCTTTAGCTCTGTTCTGTGAAACCACACTCATGCAAGCAAGACAATCCATTGGCTAGCCACTGTATACAAATATGCCGTTATTTTTCTACACGCTTTCTGTTCATTAAAAAAGTATATATTTCCAGAAAGACACCTAAATATCTGATGTTAAATTTTTTTATACTTTCTACAGTCCAGTTTTTACACAAAGTCAAAAAATCATGAGATTCAGAAAATAAACCTCAATTACTTTGTTATAATTATAAACAGGCTCTTTAACAGATTTTTTTGAACATCCACAGTAAAGTCAATCTTCATTCCCAGATTATGTGCTATAAATCTGATGAAAATATTCTTCATGCAAAACAGAGGTTGAATCCCTGCTTTAATATGAACCGAACCATAACTAAGGAGTTGCTATTGTAGTGACTCCATATTTAGGGGTTGCATTCCAAAAATGAGCTTAAAATGAGGCATAAATTTCTGCTTTGTTCCTAAAGTAGATGTCGAATATATTTGAAATTTCACTCTGTTAGAAATTTCAATTTAGTTACAAATTCTTAATAGGAAGCCCCAGGATTTCAGGTCTGACTGTAATTCTCTCATTGTTGACTGATCTATAAAACAACCTGTTAGAGCTGAATCCAAAGAGTACTAGTGCAACAGGGAAAGGATTTTTTTTTTAAAAACGCTGGATTTAGGGACAATTTTAGAAATTTTTGTAGTATAAATGAATGTTTGCGCACTGTGTATACAAGCTTGGTTGGTTGATGGGGTGGGCAAACATATACAAATCTGGCTGATGGGCACAATTACATATACAGCCTTTTCCAAGCAGAGCTACATTTCTCTCAAATTTTATCATACAACAGAAGGTCTCATAAGCAGCTGCTGCTGGATAAAATATTCCCCCACTGTGTTTCTAAATAATACCACCACCACAGAAAATTAATACACAAAAATATAGTCTGTGAAGCGGTTACTGTCACTGTGTCATCAAATATACCTAACCCAAACCCATGAAAGAAAAACTAGTTAGCCTACCTAATGGTACATACCCTCTAGTCCTCCACACACAAGCACATCATTACCACAACCACTGCACACCACAAACCAAACACCGCAACCTGCCCTCTTACGGTCAGCCTTCCCTTCTCCTCCCTTAACCATCCTTCTGCACACAACCCTTTCATAAAATACTCTCTCCCAACACAACCAGTTACCACGCCTAACATCCATAACTTCTCGTCTTGTGAAAATAATCTAGTAAAGGGTGAAAACTGAGCGAAGTTACCGTTGTGCATGATCTGTCGTACATCAATTTTGGTAATGGTAAGGTACGCACTGAGGGGTGGCTTAACTTTTCATTTCCTTGCTATTATGGGTTTGTGTCAGGCAAGTTGTTAGTGCACTAACTGCACCTGTTTATCAATCAAGTTTTCTGAGTATTGATATATGGGTTTTTCCTAACACATTTAAGGTTCCCTAGATTACATGGACCCTTTGACCCACTCTCTTCCTGAAACACAATTTCAGTTGCTCTTTCAATAACAGTTCCCAATCCAAAAGCCACTTAATTTAAAAAAGGGGGATTCCCCAAGAATATTAGTCCTGAGCCCACATCATGGATCCACTAATACAGCCCTTAGGGCCCTGAGTCTGCATCAGGATCTAATACTATCATGACAGTCTTTTAAATTCAATATTCACATGCTTCCAAAACGGAAGGGGAGCAGAAGAGTGGAGTTCAGATTATGCAGGCAATCTTTATTTTTGGCATTACCTGACTATAAGTGCTTGACTTTGATACTCTAATATCCTTTTAATTCATCTGAATACTATTGGTGACACTGACTTTCCAAATTCAAGTTCTTCATTAGCTGCTTGAAGGCTTTTTGATGTAACCTTTGTGTACCGATTTCCAGCAATGTACTACTGGCATCTCTCTCTGACACACAGTACTGGTGGGAGGAGCTATTAATGGGGACAAAGGACATTATCAGTGTATTCCTGCCTCATTCACTGTGCACCCTCCAACTTGCACGCTGAATTAGATAAGTATGAAAAAAGTATGATTTCAATTATTTAAAAAACAAAAACTAAGAAATTTTATAATATGGAATAATTTACAAGGCAAGAACAAAACAATTTTTCATAATACATATTCAATGAGAATGGCTACGGCAGAAACCTACTGACTTTAACAGGAGTTGGACTTGACCCTAAATTTGGATGCGGTACACTAAATGAAGCAGGGCTTCTTCAAAACCCTACCTTATTTTGTAAGTACTCTTCCAAAATCAAAAGATTTCTCGCATCTTAAAAGATTTTTAAAAACCGTCAGCCTGGTCTATACAATAGTTAGGTTGATGTAAGGCATCACTCTGTCAGTGTCTGCACTACAACAGCGGTCCCACCAATGTCAGTCACTCACAACATCAACTTAGTTAAAACAGGTTTCAGAGTAGAAGCCATGTTAGTCTGCATTCACAAAAAGAAAAGAAGTACTAGTGGCACCTTAGCGACTAACCAATTTATTTGAGCATAAGCTTTCGTGAGCTACAGCTCACTTCAACGGATGCATCAATTAGTCTCTAAGGTGCCACTAGTACGCCTTTTCTTTTTAGTTAAAACAATTACATACATGTGCAAAAGTAGGTTTTAAACTCTCAATTCTGCGGAATCAAAATAGATCACCAAAAGGCAAATGACATGATAGTAATGAGTTTGGCCAAGCTTCAAAGCTGTCCCCCAAACTAGAAAGATGTTAAAGCTGATAAAAAGCTGCAGATAGAGATAATGGCTAGGGTATTTTTCCCCTCTCACTCTTTGTACCCAATGAGCCATTATTTTGTTCAAACTTTGTATAAAGACAAACGAACTACATACAAACCAAGAAGAGAAATGATTGTAAGAGAGATCTTAGGCTACATCTACACTAGAGAGCTTACAGTGGTGCAGCTGTACAAATGCAGTTGTGCTGCTGTAAGATCTCTCCTGTAGCTGCTCTATACCAACATGAGAGAGCTCTCTCATCAACCTAATTAATTCACCCCCAAAAAGCGGCAGTAGCTATGTCGGCAGGAGAAGCTCTCCCACAGATATAGCACTGTGCTCACTACCACTTATGCCAGTGTAACTTATGTTTCTTGGGGATGATATAGTCATACCCCTGAATAACATACATTTTGCTGACATAAGTGGTAGTAGACATATCCTTAGACTCTGAAAATGATACCCAAAAAGTTTAATAAAGGTATAAACAACTGAAATGAGTCTTTTGGAATAGAAGCACTTAGGCAACCTTAACTATAGCTCCTGCTCCAGTAATATCAACAAGAAGATTGCATTTTCTATTGCTTCTGTAGACCAAGTATACCGCACACACCAGGGACTCCCTGCATTCCTCCACTGCTTCCAAGGAGCTCCCTGTGTGCTACACTCCCATTCCCTTCTTTTTTAAGGATTCTCTGCAATCCCTCCTTACCCCCTGCCCCTCATTTCAGGGGTTCTGAATGTCCTCCCTCCATTCCCCCTATGCCATGTCACTGTCCCCCCTTCCCCTTATGACAGGGCTCTATGTGCTCCCTTCACCCCATACTAGCATACCACATTATCCCCTGTTCTGTGGTTCTGCATGCTGCCTCTTTCCCCCCTTCCCCACCACGGCAGGGGCTCTATGTGCACATACCCCTTTTCCCACTCCATCACATCAGGGTCTCTGTGTTCCCCATGTACCCTTTCCCTCTTACTATGGTCCCCTTTCTTTCCCCCCCCCACCACACTAGGGTTCCCCTTTCTTCATCCCCACCAGCAAGGGTGTGTGCCCCCACCCCTGCCAGGGGCTCTCTGTGTGCTCCCATTTCCCTCATCTCAATTTGTTTTCTTTCTGTCTGGGACAGACGTTTTTCATGTTGCCAACATTTAAAACTGCATTAGGAGGATGAGCAGGGCTGAGATGAAGGATGTTATTATGCTAGAATTTATTATTGGCTGACATCAAGAGATTCTTTGATCTACAGACAATTACAGATGTGGCTGAAGTTGCTGGTTCTGCTAACCAGATGCTAGGGGCTCTGTGTGTCCCCCATTTTCCCCTTTCATTTTTTACAATTTTCACCAAAGTCAAAAGTGTTCTGTGCACTGATGCCTAAAATACCCCCTGAACTTTTGGAAGGAATCAGGTACAGCATTCAAGTCATCATGTTACAGGTAAAAAAAAAAAACAGACAAGAAAACATTTAACAAACTTAAAGTGAGTTTTTTAGCCAAAAAAAAAAAAAAAAATCAGAGGTTGGGATATTGTACAAGCTCCTATGGACTCATGTAACTAGAATTGCGTTGCATGGGCAGGCATAACTTCCAGAGAGTCAAATTTTATACTATGCTGTGAAATTTGCTTAATATTGATACAGAAAGTAACACTGAACTATCATGATTCTTTAAGGACATACTGCACCTGAATCATAGTGACTAAAAGAGAAGTCACATAAAAATGAAAATGTATTCTGACACATCAGAAAATGTTACAATCGATATTTTGTAATCTGATCAAGTTTAATATAGTCTCTTCCATGAATAAGAGTACTTATCTCCAAAAGGGTAACACCTTACAGCTATTTTCTATAGGAGACTATGGAACTACCATGTAATATCCAATAGATAAAAGCAGTCTAAACTTCTATTTACACTAGTTTTAAAGTGATTCAGCTAATGTTTGTAAGATTACAAACACTTACAGAAACTCTTAGAAAATAAAATGACATTTAATGAGTTACATGGTTTCACATCTCTTTTGCAAGTTAAACATAAATGCATTTCTGCATTTAATAAACTCAATATTTTAATTTATAAGAACACAGCTGTACTGAGATGATTAACTATGAAAAAGCACTGTGGAACTTGTTGAGCTAAGCCAATCATTTAACTAGCTAAAGTTTCATGTTTGGAAAAGGGAATGTTCTTTGGTTTTACAGAACATCAATAGATTCCTTTTTCACTGCCAAGAGGTTACATTCAATATTTTTAATAAAACATTATAAAAGCCATCTTTTTTCCTGTAAGTTCTCCCAAATATCACTATTCCTTTTAAAGCATCACTGTGTCCTTAGTTACAGCAAAACAACTGGAATACACCTAGCAAACAAAACTGATAAATCCACTTTCCACTTGCAAACAGCAAGTAGCAAACTTAACCTGATGTTTAAAGGAGATGGGGCTTACAACACTAATTTCTGTAGAATTGAAATTGTCATTTATAGCTGCAATATAATCTTCTGAACATGAACAGTGTATGCCGTGTTGTCTTCCTGAATCTGCAGATGGCCTGAAACAGATTTCAACTGTCTATAGCCCAAACCCTGCCCCCAGTGCACAGTGTGAGCAGGTGTCTGTGAGTTCAGGAATTCTTATGGGAACCCCTGCTTGGTCCCTGAGCATTAGCAGAGTGGTCCCCTGGTCACTACTCTAGACTAGAGCTGGGAAGGAAACAGTTTTCCTGTCCCACAAAACCTTGAGATTTCAAAATATTTTCTCATTCAACACTGGGAGAAAACCCCAAAATAGCCAATAATCCACAGTTGGGGCACTCATTTGGGAGACCCAGGTTCAAATTCCTTTGAATCGGGCAGAGCAGCAACTTGAACCTGGGTCTCCCACTCAGTTAGCATCCTAATTACTGGGCTATTAGCTATTCTGGGGGATGGGTGAGGTCTCACTCTCTCCAGCTTGATCTACATTTAAAAGTTAAGGCAGCAAAGCTGAAAAATTTACACCCCGAGTGCTGTAGTTATGCTGACCTAACTCCTGGTGAAGATGAAGCTAAGTCAACAAAAAAAACCCTTCTGTTGCTGTAGAAAGCATCTACACTACAGTACTAAAGCAGTCAGGTATAGCACCATAGCTCTGCAGCAGTAACACCCATGGTGTACACATAGGGTCAGGATGTAATTTTTGAGTGAAGCTGAGAAGCCTTCCTGACAAATGCTTCAGTTTTATGGAAAGAAACATTCTCCCCCTCCAAAAATTAGTTTTGATTACTCAGCATTTTCCAACAAACTGTTTTGCGAAAAATCTCAACCACTCCACTCTAGACTTGGGCCTGGAAAATCCTTAATTTTACTTGTAAACTCACTACACTGGAGTGGGATTCATGATGGATCCCTGTAGACACAGATCAATAAGCCCCAGACCCTAATCCCTACTACTAAGGGACAGAGAGCACTCACAGAGTTGGACTTAACACAAAGAAAGCATGCATCAACTTCATAAGCTCCCCAAATCGTGCTTATACCATGTGCAGCACACAACATTGGTGTTTCCACTCTCAACAGCTACAGGGGGTAGGGAGCACAAATTATCTGTTAAGGAAAAGGAATTATTTCTAGTCATCTCTTTGGCATGACAATTTTGAAGCTTCCACCTTAGTTTTATCCCTCCAAACAGTTGCGTGTCTACAATCCCCACGAGTCTTCAACCACCACAACCAGCCCAAACCTTGTGCGCACTGCGAGCAGTGGAGTATGATAAATCTGACTACTAACCTATTGGATGATATATCATAAATAGTTGCATTTTGATTTTGATTTTTGATTTTCAGACTAAGGAAGAGAAGCAAGGAATGTTGTTACTGAGGCTTGGTCTATACTTACATTTCGGTTGACATAGCTACATCAGACAGGAGTGTGAAAACCACACATTTCTGATCAACATACCTATGTTGAACTAAGTCCCAATGTACACAGTCATATTGATGAACGAAAGCTACACTGACCAGAGCAAACTTTGTTCAGAGTAGTGTTCCTACACCCACGGAAAACCCCCATTTCTCAGTGTAGGCTTCGTTTACACACTACAGGGTTATGCCGTCATTACTACTCCAAAATACTTACACCAACAGCCTCCACAGACATACACTAATTGTTGACGACCCCCCCCCCCAGAAAAAAAAAGTATTAATTGGTATTATGATTCCCCAGCAGAGTATCATGACAGTTATCTGTACGATCACAGGGAAATAAACTATGTCACAGGACTAGCATGAAAGTCAGTTAGTGCTTGTAAAACACTACAAGCGTTAATCATCATCAATACACCACCAAGACTACACACAATACTATGCACAGTTCCAGATACTTCTTCTGATATTGAGGTATATCACTGGGAAAGAATTCCAAAAAGAATGAAAGGCATTCAGGTTAAGGAGGACTTTAAAGAAATAACTTTCTGCTGGACCAAGGGTAAAATTAGAAGGAGTAGGATGAAACCGAACAATGGAAAATTTTAGGATGAATATTAATAAGATTCTGTAACAATTAAGTCTATTATATTGTGGAATAATCTATTAAGGGAAGGGATGGAAGACCCAGTCACCAATCTTTTAAAACAAGACTGGACAAAACACTCAAGTAGGTGGTGTAAAGAACAATCCAGGACTGGCCTCCAGGGAGTGGACCTAAGAGGAGTTTTCCAGTTCTAATTTCTATTAGTATATGGTATCAACTGTGTTCATTTTAGGGATCCAAAGCACGAACACGAAGTTTATTTAATGAAGCACATTCTTCCTAGATTTCTCAACTGTGTGCACTTCAGACATATTGCAAACAGCACCAGCTCTGAGCCCATACTTTCTAATGTAGCTACAGAGCTGAACGCTTTGCTGTGCCGCACATCAGCTTGTGTTTGTGAGGCCTAGAGCCCAAGTTCATTAAACCCGCTGTAGTGTACTCTCGCCCCAGGGGAGAGCAAGCAGGCCACCTCCTTCTCCGTGTGCGGATGACCAATGGGAAGAATGAGAAAGGGGAGGCGGGTGAGTGCTCCGAGGACATGAACAAACACAACCAGCTCTCCAGCAGGCCCCATTAGAGCGGTGTGTGACGCACTTCGGTAACCCGACTCCCCACCCCTGTTAAGAGCCACGGCGCTGACACAGCCCCTCCTCCCCTGAAGGAAAACGACGACGACAGGGAAAAGCAAGGTTTTGAACTGCTCCAGGCTACCTCCAGGAACCCCTCCTTACAGCCTCACAGGGCAAAGGAACCTCTTGTCTCAACCCTACACCTGACAGGGGACAGAAAGAAGGGCTGAGTCACCAGATCAAGCTGCTAATGAGACCAGGTCCAAAAACACGAACACAGGGTGTGGCTGCAGGGAGCACAAGGGGAGGCAACACCCCCTGAACAAGCCATCATCTGTGTTTACAAAGCTGAAAGGGGAAATAGAAGAGTTTTAAACCCGAACAGCCAGGAAGCCATTAAAAACTGGGAATTAAATCTTTCCGCAACTCTTACAGAAAAGTTTGTAACAGCTTAATGCATAATCTTGTAGGAACACAAAGTAATTGATTCAAAAAAGAAAAACAGCCATACAATTGCCACTGCTGGACCGGGGGAGGAATCAACCAGCCAGTCGTCCCAGGTATTTTCAGAGAAAGCAAGCATCCCCTACAACACCACTACTTGGAGAAGGAAGCAAGGAGCAGACCATACAGACAGCGAGGGCACCAGCATCACCACACACATACACACACACATAGATACCAGAAACAAGCGTTGTGTTTACGTTGATCTAAAGGAATATGAAAACAAGCTTCCAAGTTCAGCGGAACTAACTTGATGCCACCGTACCCTGCCCTTCCACCCCGCCTCACTCATCTCTGCCAACGAGTCCCTAAAGACGTCTGCATGCGTGTACCCAAGAGAGTCCAGAAAGCAAAAAAGCTGGGAAAGCTGCTTCCTCCTACCTGGGCAGGGTTCAGCTCAGTTCAGTGTGCATATCGAGAAGGAGGGGGCTCTGGGCAAAGCTGTCTAAAACAAAAGTGGCGCCAAAACCCCCTGTAATCAGCTTTCTTCCTCCTTCTCTTCCCCTCCCCCATCATAGCCGGCTCAGGCCCAGCAGGACTCCAGCAACACGCGGCTCCCAACACCAAGCGCCCCCGGGACAAGTTTGCAATGGCCCTTCTTTTCCAAAACTGAACTGAAACTGCCCCCAAAATCTCCTGCGGGGGGCGGGCAAGCCCTCGAACAAGTGATGGGGAAAGGGAGCACAGGGGCCCCGCTTCCCGAGACTCACTCCGCACAGGCCCTGCTCGCTCCCTCCTCAACTCCTGCGGGGCGGGAGGAGGTCAGACCCCACGGCTTCATTCCTGTCCGAAAGGGGAAACGGCGCTTCCTCCATTCCTCCCCAAAGTGCGTGCAGGGAGGGGGCCGGCCCCCGGGGGAGTCAGTTGGGGGTACCAGTCGCTGGGGGGGCATGCCCCCCCAGTTGTTGGGGGGGGGGCTATCAGGCACGGAAGCCCCTACCCCAGCCACTCTCCAAGACGCACAACCCCGGGGCAGAAGTGGCCGCCCCACCATTTTCTCGTGCGCGCCGGGCCGCCCCTCGGTGCGCTGCAGTCCCCGAGCTGGGCATCGAGCAGGGCTCCCCCTCGCCCCGCGGCGGCTCCGTTCCCCTCCCCTCGAGCAGACCTGCCCGGCCCGGCTCTCCCCGCGCACACACACACACACACAATGCCCGAGTCCTCCATCTTGCCAGCAGCCCCTGCTCGGCTCTGGAGAAGGGGGAGGAGGAAGAGGAGGTTCTCCATTTTAGCTCGCGGAGCGCTGGGCCCGGACCGCCTGTGGCTGAGGAGGGGGAGAAGGAAGGGGGCTCCCCTAGGGCTGGCGGGCAGCGAGGCCGCTTTCGGAGCCCTCTCTCTCCCCCTCCCCGCCGAGGAGCGCTGGGAAGAGGGGGTGGGGGAGCGAGGGGGCTGGAGTGTTTTCTCGGCGCGGCCCCGCGTCCTCCATCTTGGCTGCACTGTAAGTCCTGTGGCCAACCGGCCCGGCGCCCCGCTCCGTCCCCGAGGGCCCCGGCCTGGCCTCGCCCTATCGCCGCACACGGCCCCCGAGTCCCCCCTCCAAACTTCCAGAAGCTTCGCCGCCATTTTCTAACTTACCTTGCCCAGTGTCGGCGCAGGCAGCTCGGAGGCCCAAACCCGCGGCTCCGTCCCTGCCCCCCCCCGGCCCGGTTGCGGGATGCGTGCGCCCGGCGCGGAAGCTCCGCAGCGGAGGGGTTTACAAACGGCGGTAGGAGCGGGCAGGTTATTTAATTTGGCGGCGGCGCTGGGGATTGTTTGGGGTGTTCGCTGCTCGGCGGCTCGCAAGCGAATGGAGGGCGCAGGCGCCACCTGGCGGCCACTGAGCGAGGCCGGCTATCCTGGGCGTGGGGCGACATCTGCCGGCCGGGCCGGGGAGGCTGCTGCGCTCCCCTCCCCGCCAGGCTGCGAGCGGGTAAACAAGGTGGCGCGCATGCCCGGCCCTGCCTGTCTCACCCCACCCCCCAGTCACCCAGCCCGGGGCGGGGCTGGGCACGCGCTCAGCGCGGGTAGATGTGGGTCAGCGCGGCCGGGGGGGGGGGGGGGTGCTCGAGCTGTGCGCGGGGCGCCTGGGAGTGGGCGCACCTACGGCTTGCGGGGAGCCTGGGCTCGGAGCGTGGGAAGGAAGGACACCAGGGCTTGGGGCCGCGGCCCGCCAGCGCAGCGGAGGGAGGGTGGAGACAACTGGGCCCAGCCCCTGGGGGGGAGGCGCTCGCTCGGGTAAGGGAGCCGAAGTTGCTGCCTGAGTTTAGCGCGAGGCACAGCGAGGTCTGTTTGTTGCCTCAGGTAGCCAGGGCCTAACCTAGGGAGGAAGGGTCCCTCAGCGGAAGTGCTGGAACCGGTGGTGCTGCCCCACCACACCCCCTGGCTTGAACTGGTTTCCATCATATAGAGTTTGCAGTTTGATTCAGTGGCTCTCACCGCTACCCATCAGCCACCCTCAGGGCACTGCCTGGCTCAACCCACCCAGCAGGGACTCAGCAAACGCATGCTACTCTGTGGGCCCTGGCGAGGACAGCCCAGCCGGTGTGGGGCATGGCTGTGGCCGGTCCTTCAAGTTTCCCAGCTCTGCTCAGACCCAGAGGACTGTGCTAAAACCGTGGTCACATGAGGGACCTACCGGTTTTACAGTGGTGCTGGGCCTCACACTCAGAGAGGGCTTATAAACCCTCCGTTTCCATGTACGGGGCGAGCCTAGGGGGGGCCAGCACTCAGGCTCGGGCAGGCCTATGGAGCTGCCTGCAGATGCCACACAGCAGTTGCCACCCAGTACTGCATCTGGCTCAGCAAAGTAGCTGGAGTTGCCACACTGCAGCCAGGAGGGAGGGGACTGTGCCAGAACTCCCTGGCCTCAGGTAGCCGTACCCCAAGTCCTGGGGGTGCTGCTCTGCGGGGCCTGAGTTCTGCTATCCAGGGCACAGCTCCCTCAGGCACTGGGCTCCACTTTGTGGCTGTGGGATGCAGATCATGACTCCAAGTCCCTCCCCCAGGAGCTGCTGCCATGGCTGTGCCCCCTCCCTCCACCCTTCCCCTGGATCGGGGTGAGGGGTCCAGTTGAGGAATAGAGGTTCGAGAGGAGCCATGTTCTGGTAGGCAATGGGGAGATTTAGGTCTAGAGGAGTCGGTTCATAGAGGGCTCTGATCCGATTCAGGCTGGAAGGGGATCTAGTCTAGTTTGTGGGTTTTGGTCTGGGGAGGGATGTGGGTATGGTCCAGTTCTGGTGGGGAAGGGAGGGGGGAGGGTCGTTCTGGGAAGGGATGTGGGTCTGGTTTGGGAGGTCATTCTGGGGAGGGATGTTGGCCTGGTCCGATTTGGAGGGTTGGCCCAGTCTTTGGGTGACACAGCTGGTTCTGGTCCTAGGTTTTTGTACCTCTGCCTGCAGGAAAGGACAAGCAAAGCTAGTATGAATGATGCTGTAAATAAAATATATTAAAGTTTTTCATACTTTTTATTTTTAAAATGTTTTAAATCTGCCCCACTTTCATACAAAAATTTAATTCAAGCCCTGGTATTCATATGAGAAATGTGAAGGGTGAGAGAGTGTGAAGGTTCCTTTTTAGGGGTGCAGCACATGGCTGGTGTTTTGGCCAGCTTTGACTTTTGTTAGCTGTTTTTACTGTGCTTTATTTTGTATTTTTTTAATAATTTATTTTATGTACACTTGTGTGTATTCCTTTTGCCCTAGGGCTATTATTGCTAGTACCCTATTGGCAGCCATCTTCAACTTAAACTTGTACATTTTGTAAATAAAGCCTGTGCCGCTGTGTGCTATGTCAAAGACAACTTCTGTGTCAATCTCCTGTCTTTTACAATCGTTCCCCATGAGGGCCCACAAAAGGTTAATTCGGCCCTGCATGAGGGATCTCACACAAGTGGGGTGAGGAATGTGGGGTGAAAACCTCTCCCCAATGTGAGGTGGTTGTGTCAGACACTGCTGCTCCGTCTTGTGCAGGGAGAGACCGCTCAGCAGGCTATTGGCAACAGAGCCTCAGCATGCTCCCCTGGTGAGTGCTTTAGGCAGAGAATTCGCTCCCTTGGGGCAAACAGTTCTGTAATCAACCAGGAAAAGCATTTTGGAAGGGAAACAAACTTGTCCAAAAACAAACAATTCTCCCCAATGGTGATTTTTTTCAGGTAAAACCATGTCAGTAAGGCATTGTTATTGACCTAATAAGCACTGTCCTGTGCTGTGTAAGCTGGGCTGTGCACACTGGTAACAAGGTCAGCTGTTTGTTTCATTCAAAGTGGCAGTGAGAGAATTGACTGGAATAAGAAATCTTGAGAGTGTGCATCATACCAATGTCACAAAACACTAAAGCACAAAATTCTGTATATAAACACTGGTATCCAATTTCCCCTCTTACTTCCCAAAAGGTACACTAATTAGAAAATTAAGTTACTGCTCAATGTGAGAAAAATGTTTTAACTGACACACAAATGTCACATTGTTTTTCATTAATGGGACTGGATTATCAATTTACATTCTTTTTAATGCCCTCAAGTGTCATCTTGTTCTTTAGGCTAGCCACAGGCAGAACTGTGTTATCTTAAATTACCTTTTAAAAACTGTTCCAAGATTCTCATTATATTTAATGAAGGATTTTGTTGTATTTTGCACAGATGTTTACAATTGCATACAATGTGCATATATGTTAGTTTCACTCTCATTGGACCTGTCTGGAGAACTCTGGACTTGTCTGATGATGTTGGTGACATTTGTTCTGGTTAAAATCAGTCTTCCTCAAAATTTGTTATTTTTTGTTCATTGCTAAGAGTGGTTTCAGTTGAAATTAAGTTGTTGCTCTTAGGCTCTGAAGGAGATAGCCCTTCTGAAAGCTTTCTTGCAGGCTCTCCTGTAAAAGTTTTAAAGCCCAAAGTCACATATAGATGATAATAAATGTTCAGGTAATACTTACATATTAACCATCACTAATCTTAAGACTGGTTATATTATTCTGTTCTTTTTACCAAAATCATAGAGTCCAAGAGTGCTACAGAAAGGGGTTCTACAAATATTGGGTGGGGAGTCCTGAAACTGCTGTTAATCCACAATAACAGGGAACAAGTTGGTTGGTTATCAGAGATTAGAAAAGCTAATTGAGAGGAAAAGTAGTTCTGAATTTCAACCAGTTCCCTTTCAAGCTCGGAGTTTGCAGGATTGCACCCTACTTGAGCAATATCACTCTAACATCAAATGATTTTTGGCCTCCTGGAATAGTATGGCATGCCGCCACTGTGAATCATAAGTAGTGCTACTAATATTAGATGCAAGAAGCTCTTACAAGTACAGTATTAGGCAACTCTAGTAACTAATGTTAGTAAGAATTAGGTGTTGCTGACAGCAACACCATTTGTCATCTTCTGGTGGTGGAACTTAGTGTTAGATATATTAACTTCTGCTAGTATCAAGTCTATTCCATCTGTTTGTCTTTTCTTTCCAATTGTAAATTGTAGACAACAATAATCTACCAATGTAAGCATTTTATATAAAATAAGTAGGACTGTCAAGCAATTAAAAAATGTAATCGTGCAATTAAACAATAATAGAATCCCATTTATTTAAATATTTTGGGATGTTTTCTACATTTTCAAATGCATTGATTTCAATTACAACACAATACAAAGTGTACAGTGTTCACTTTATTTTTTTATTTAAAATATTTGTACTGTAAAAACCAAAAGAAATAGTATTTTTCAGTTCACCTAATACAAGTACTGTAGTACAATCTCTTTACATGAAAGTTGAACTTACAAATGTAGAATTATATACAAAAAAACTTGCATTCAAAAATAAAACAATGTAAAACTTCAGAGCCCACAAGTACAATCAGTCCTACTTCTTGTTCAGCCAATTGCTCAGACAAACACGTTTGTTTACATTTGCAGAAGATAATCCTGCCTGTTTCTTGTTTACAGTGTCACCTGAAAGCGAGAACAGGCGTTTGGCATTGCATTGTTTTAGCTGGGCGTCACAAGATATTTACATGCCAGATGCGCTAAAGATTCATATGTCTTTTGATGCTTCAACCACAATTCTAGAGGACATGCTGATGACGGGTTCTGCTCAATATGATCCAAAGCAGTGCGCCCAACACATGTTCATTGTCATCATCGGAGTCAGATGCCACCAGCAGAAGGTTGATTTTCTTTTTTGGTGGTTTGGGTTCTGTAGTTTTCGCATCAGAGTGTTGTTTTTTTAAGACTTCTGAAAGCATGCTCCACACCTCGCCCTTATCAGATTTTGAAAGGCACTTCAGGTTCTTAAATCTTGGCTTGAGTGCTGTTGCTACCTTTAGAAGTTTCACATTGGTATCTTCTTCGCATTTTGTCAAATTTGCAGTGAATGTGTTCTTAAAACGAACACGTGCTGGGTCATCATCCGAGAGTGCTATATCATGTTATATATGGCAAAATGTGGGTAAAACAGCAGGAGACATACAATTTTCCGCCAAGGAGTTCAGTCACAAATGTAATTCATGCATTATTTTTTTTAACAAGAGTCATCAGCATGGAAGCATGTCCTCTAGAACAATCTCCAAAGCATGAAGAGGCATATGAATCTTTAGTGCATCTGGCACGTAAATATCTTGCAACACTAGCTACATCAGTGCCATGCGAATGCCTGATCTCACTTTCAGGTGACGTAATTAAAAGTGGGCAGCATTATCTCCTGTAAATGTAAACAAACTTGTTTCTCTCCATGATTGGCTGAATGAGAAGTCGGACTGAGTGGACTTGTAGGTTCTAAAGTTTTACATTGTTTTGTTTTTTAGTGCAGTTTTGTCACCAAAAAACCTACATTTGTAACTTGCACTTTCATGATAAAGAGATTGCACTACAATACTTCTATGAGATGAATTGAAAAATACTGTTTCTTTATATTATTTTTTATTACAAATATTTGCACTGTAAAAATGATAAAGTGAGCACTGTACTCTTTGTATTCTGTGTCATAATTGACAGATATATTTGAAAATGTACAAAAACATCCATAAATATTTAATAAATTTCAATTGGTATTCTATAGTTTAACAGTGAGATTAATCACAATTAATTTTGGAGGGTTAATCATGTGAGTTAACTGCGATTAATCGACAGCCCTAAATATTATCCTAGCTAGTCGGATCTTTTGTACTTTTTAAAAAGTCTTTGCTTATTTTGATAAATAAGTATGACAAATGTATCAAAGAGCATGGAGTGGATCATGCTACTGTTAATTTTAAAAATGCAATATCTATCATCAGCATTGACAAAGATTAAGACAATTCAATCTATGCATCATTCTAAGCAATATGAAAAATAATAAATGTTAAAGTTAACACTGTTGTGTCATAAGACATTAATACTCAAATAAAAAATCATAAAGATTCTGGACTTATCCACAGAGTGTTACTATCTAAAATAAATTAACTTTTTAAATCATGATTAATTTTTGACAGGTTTCACAGTAACAGCCGTGTTAGTCTGTATTCGCAAAAAGAAAAGGAGTACTTGTGGCACCTTAAATTTATTTGAGCATAAGCTTTCGTGAGCTACAGCTCACTTCATCATCCGATGAAAGCTTATGCTCAAATAAATTGGTTAGTCTCTAAGGTGCCACAAGTACTCCTTTTTCTTTTTATTAATTTTTGAGTTAATTGCGTGAGTTAACTGTGATTAATCAACAGCCCTTAAAATAACATAAGAAAATAATTTTACTGACCTTTGAAATATGACTTTGTCTGGTGAACTACATCTGAATTATTTTGTGTTGGTGGCTCTTGGGGCAGGCACAGTGTATTCCTGTATGGTTTGTACATCACCAAGATCACTGATGGAACATGGTAAATAACATCTATCGAAAAAACAGTGTATTTTCAAATGATAAAATAAATATTTTGGGATACATACAGAATATTCAAATTCTATTACTTGTATATTCATTCCTTAAAAGAACAAATACGGTAATGGAAACATACAGAGTGACCATTATCCCAGCTACTTCTTGTTAATTAGTGTCATATGTAAGAGAGGTATGCTATAGACACTTGTATCAACTGATAAATACACAGCATATAAGGGATGGGCATCTGTCCCAAAATTCTGAAACATACAAATAGTCTGCTCTGAATAAATCAATATCTATTAAGATGTGTGACGGGACAAGGCCAGATGGCTATGGAAAAGTAGTGGGAGATGGATATATTAACTCCAGGCTAAACAAATCCCTGGTACCAGGATAAGTGAAATGGCAGCTGCTCCAGGTCAATTATGACACCTGGGGCCAATTAAGAACTTTCCAGAAGGCAGGGAGAAGGCTAGGTTGATTGGGATACCTGAAGCCAATCTGGGCTGGCTGAAACTAGTTAAAAGCCTCCCAGTTAGTCAGGTGGGTGTGCATGTCAGGAGCTGTGGGATGAAGTGCTGTTAGACAGGCTGAGTAGTACACACCTTATCAGGCACAAGGAAGGAGGCCCTGGAGCTTGAGGAAGTGAGGGCTGCTGTGGGGGAAGTAGCCCAGGGAATTGTACATGTTATGTTTCTAAAAGGTCAGCTACCATAGCTGATACTATTAGGGTCCCTGGGCTGGAGCCCAGAGTAGAGGGTGGGCCCAGGCTCCCCTTCCTCCCCCTACCTTTGCCCCCTGATTAATCACTGAAACTGGGAGACAACAGAGACTGTGCAAGGAGGGATAACTTCACCTCACCTCCCTTGCTGGCTTATGATGAAAATAGCTCAGTAGACTGTGACCCTTGTCTCTAGAGAGAGCAGGGTTACGTGGAGTGTCACAGTGAGCCTCTGAGGCTAGTGAAATCCGCCAGGAAACACGGGACCCTTCGGAGACAAGGACAGAGCTTTGTCACAGATGCCAAAGGAGAGTTGAAAGGTAGCTCAGCAATGCATGTCATAGCAGTAACTTGCACATATTTCTTGCAAGGAATTAACAAATGTTGCACAGGGAAGAGACTATTGGGAAATCCTGGCTACATTTGAGGTCAGTGGCAAAATTCGCATTGATTTCAACAGGACCAGGAATTCACCTTCTGTACCTTTAAAAAGTAAATAGCAGAGAAACACTGGTATTTTTTATTTTTCAATATGAGTCCAGGCTCACAACCTGAAGTGGCACCCTAGACTTTCCTTTTCTCACATTCAGACATACCAACATTCTACTGCCACAATATGATTTTTCTTCTCTGTCCCACTGGCTAAAAGAAGTTGTCCAAGCCCTGAAAATCTTCCATCTTGACTACTGCAGTCTCCTTATGTCTAGCCTCCCTGATGGCCGCCATAGCCCTCTCCTGTCTGTCCAAAACACAGCTGCTAAAGTTCTCTTACTCACTACAGTTGGTCAACATTTTTTCAATGAAAAAAAATTGCCCTTTTTTCAAAAATAAGTTTTTAGAAATTTCATTTTTAGTTAAAAAATACGGGAGATAATTTTTCCATAAAAACAAACATACCAATTACGCAGCCAGAAAAACAGACAGAGGACAAATAGATACTTAGATATTGGTTACCTTCTATTCAGTACTTGGACAAAGTATATTCACCTTCAAAAACATGAGAACACCTGTCCAGTTTTTTTGAATATTAACTTTTGATAAACATGCCTGGTCTGTTAAAAATGTGTAATCAGAGATTTCATTCAATGTAATAAAATCACTAAAAACAACATATCGTAGGTGTTATAATACTCTGTAGTATGGTAACACTGCATTAAGTAGAGAGATTTGACTACTGTATTTCTGCATAACATCTCTTTAAACATAAGTTCACTGTTATAATGATTATTCTTTTGATTCTGGTATTTACATGACAAGGACTTGTAAACCTGTGAATTCTTCCTAAATACATAAATAGCATAATATTTTCACTTTTAAAAAAATGATCTTTTTTCTATTAAATCCCCAAACCCTTTATAGTTTTTTGTTTTTCCCACTCCTTATTTCAGTGGCAAAAAAGAAAAAAGGGAATAAGGGGAGAAAAGGATTAGGCAAGAGGGGGGAAGAACATGAAAGTTTTATAAACCAAATATTTGATAAACATTTTCACAAAAAAATTCTGATTTAAAAACCATTTCCTTGAGAAAACTCTACAATGAAAATTTCAAAATGTTTAATGACAAATCTTTACTATTTTTTGACCAGCTGTCATACTCTCCCAACTATCTATGTCATCCCCATTTTTAAATCCCTCTAAGGCACACCACATCAAATACAAACTTCTTGTTCTGGCCTTTGCGCCCTATACAACTGCCACGGCAAACATCTGACATTATTTCTTATCATGTAACCGTTGACTCCTCTCTTCCACCCATGATGCCTGTCTTGATATTCACCTTCCACAAAGGGTAAATAACTCATAGAGGCTGGAAGGGACACTGAGAGGTCATCTAGTCCAGTGCTTCTCAAGCTATCTGATGTTGGGGACCGGCAATTTTTTTTCCAATGTGTGCGCAGACCGGCAGCCGATGGCTCGCAGACCGGCACCAGAACCAGTCCGCGGACCACCACTTTGAGTAGCACTGATCTAGTCCATTCCCCCACACACTGAGGCAAGGCCAAATCTAGACTATCCCCAATAGGGGTTTGTCTAACCTGTTTTTTAAAATCTCCAATGACGGGGATTCCGCAACCTCCCTTGGTAACTTATTCCAGTACTTAATTATACTTTATAGTTAGAAAGTTTTTCCCTTGCTGTAGATTGAGCAGATTCCTTCTTGTCCTATCGTCAGTGGACATGGAGAACAATTGATCACTGTCCACTTTACAACAGCCCTTAATATATGAAGACTATTATCGGGGGCCCACTCAGTCTTTTTTCTCAGTATTAAACATACCCAGCTTTTTTAACCTTTCCTCGTAGGTCAGATTTTCTAAACCTTTTATCATTTTCGTTGCTCTCCTGCGGACTCTTTTCAGTTTGTACACATCTTTCTTAAAGTGTGGTGCCCAGAACTGGACAGAGAGTACTCCAGCTGAGGCAAGGCCTTGCTGATGCCAAGGAGAGAGGGACTCCTATGTCTTACATATGACGCTTCTGCTAAAACATCCCCAAATTATATTAGTCTTTTGCAAAACTGAATCACTCTGTTGGCTTATCTTCAATTTGTGATCCACTGCAATCTCCAGATCCTTTTCAGCAGTACTGCTGCCTAGTCAGTTTTTCTCCATTTTGTATTTGTGCATTTGATTTTTCCTTCCTAAGGGCAGGAATTGAATTGAACTTCATCTTGTTGATTTCAGACCAATTCTCCAATATATCAAGGTCCTTTTGAATTCTAATTCTGTCATTCCAAGTTCTTGCAACTCCTTCCACCTTGGTGTCTGTGACACCCTGGAACCCCCAAATACACCACAGTCATATGATTGATATGTTTTGTACAAAGTATGACTTGTGAGGTATTATTTAAGAAGTCTTAATTTGTTGAACATTAATATCCTGTTGAATTGTCATTGTATGTGAAGTTATGAGGTGTTGCTATATGTGTTACTGAAATACATTGTGAGGTTGGGAGATGCCCACAGCTGGCCTTTCAGTAGGGAGAAAGGAGCGATCATCACTCGCCAGACAGGCCTTAATGGCCCATTAAAAAGAATCCACTATCCCAAGGTTTCTTAGAGAAGGCATGTACACAATGAGCACTGCCTGACTCCCACTTCACAGCAAGGATCTTTTCAGCAGCTGGAAGAAAGTATAAAAGAGGGACAGTGACATCATCACTTGGCCTCTCACACCTCCCTCCCCCACCCCATCTCAACACCTGGAAGATCATCTGGAAGTCAAAGACTTGGAACTAGGGAGATTGGTCCCAGGAAGGACCAGTCCAGTCTGTGTGTTGAGGAATTGTGAGCTGCCTGTAACATCTGTTAGCATGAGAAACTGCTTGATTCAAATCATGCTTAGTCTGTTAAAGTTGGAATTTAGACTGTGTTTTCTATTTTTATTTCTTCTGTAGCCAATTTTGATCTCTATGCCTGCTACTTATAATCACTTAAATCTGTCTTCCTGCAGTTAATAAATCTGTTTTATATTTTACCTAAAACAGTGTGGTTTTGGTTGAAGTGCTTAGCGAATCTCAGTTCAGTTTACAAAGGGTGGTGGTATGTCCACTTTCCTTTTGAAGTGGCAAATTAATTAATGAGCTTGCATTGCCCAAGGGAGTCTTGAGCAGTGTAAGATGGGGTGCACGGCTGGGGTGATTGGCTGGTGCCTCTCTCTGTATGATTCATGAGTGGCTCAGGAAGTATTCATGTAATACAGCTGGGTGTGGGGCTCCATATGCTGATGGCTGAGTGATCATAGTGCCTGAAGGGGTGTTGCTGCTTATCACTAGCATAGCTTTATGAGAGACAACCCAGGCTAAAGAGTTAAAGGAGTACAGTGGTCCCACAGTTCCAGATTGTACCCTGGGGAATCCCATCAGTGTTTTCCACACATTTTGTAAGCATATTCTTCACTCCATTGTGAAAGTCATTAATGAAAATATTGAATTGTACCAGACCCAAGACAGACCCACCCCCCACTAGATCATCCTCCCAGTTTGACAGTTAACATACAACAGTGCGGTGCCTGGAGAGAAAAACATCCATTAGTAGTTGTGGTCTTTTTGTAACTAGAGTGAATCTTCATGGATCAAATGGTGGGTAAGGCATTTTCTACATAATTTGCAGTCAGCTAAAGAGAACTGAAAAATAAATAAATGACTGATGCAATCATTTGTGCTGTCTAGTTATTCCATGTGTAATCAACTAGTTGGTACATTCAAAAAATGTATTTGAAGGGTATATGAACATAAAATATATGCTATAACTAGAATTTGCTTCCATGAAAATACAGGTTCTTTTCCCCTTTCCCCAATTCCTAGAATTAGGGGGAATCATGAGGATAAGCAAACAAACTGTCTTGAAAGCAGAGTACATTTAGACATTTAAAAAACTACAGCATCTATTATTTGTTCTGGTATATTTTTGGAGAAAGTTAAAAAGAGCAAGAAGGTTTTCATGAGAGCAAATGAATGGGGGCAAAAGTTAAGTGTGGTGGAAAAGTCCTGTTGTAAGACTTTGGGTACACCCTGAAATAATATCTTGAATGCCTAGTCACAGAACTACATTCAAAGTGTTATTTTCATGTTTTACACATAGGAACAAAGGTGCTGTTGCTGATCCTGAATATGAGCCTGCAAATATCAGTTTGGAAGTTGTGGATGAAGTGCGAAAAACTTAAAAGCTAAATTTAAAAACTGGGCTTGTTACATAGGCATGTTAAATGAGAAACAGAAAGAAAAGACAGGAGGGACCTAGGTTCATCTGTCTGCTCCCTACAACTGAAAGAAATTGACTGGGCATGATACACTCACTTTACATTAAAACAAGCTATACACCATCAAAAATAAAGTTTCTGGTGTTCCTGAGTGTGTAGTACTCTTGTCATTTTGCCTGAAATATAATAGGCTTGCTCAGGTGAAAGCTCAAATAATAAACTTTGATGATTGTACAGATCTATTGCAAAAGATAAAAGCACAAGAGTGAAGCAGATTTAGCTGTACATAAAATCCAAATATTAACATTAGTTCCACATATTTAGTCTATTGAGAAAACAGTGAAGTTCAAATGCAGCCTACTCTTAAATTTACAGCTGAGATATTTTTCATGTAAATGGCCTGAAGTGAGAAAACTTTAGGTCATTTTTAGGTATTTACTCTCTTTTCCTTTTCTCGAGTCTCTTTGGAATTCTTCCCTTTGTGTTCTCCCTTTGACTGATTTTACTGGTTCGCCTGGGACTTCATGTAGACAGATCAGGAGGAACCAGGTTAAGTGTACTGCCTCTTATAGCATATCATTTTTTGGGGCTAATGGCTGAGACAAGAGAGTGATTAGTTGGCAGATGACAGAGAGCAAGCAGTGGACCTTGTCTTGTTCTTTTAGCTTCTTGGGAGAAGCTGAAGGATGATCTAAAGTTCCTGATGTGGCCTCCTGCTTCCTAGGAATCCTCATTCCCTGTGAGATCAAGTGGAACTAGGCTAAAAGGCCACATTATCCAAGGATGACAGAGAAAAGAGACCTTAGTAAAATCCCTACCTCCCCACAAGGAATCCCCACCTCCCCTGTGGTGTCCTAGCACCAAAAGTCCTATGGGAATTACAGGGAGAAATTGACTCCTTTGGAGTCGTAGCTCCTCTATTCCAAGAGCTACCCAGATGAGCTTCAAAGTCCATTCTTTGTGGTGGTGAGGCCAATTCAGACAGCCTCTGGAACTGAGACACCACAACACGGAACTCTCCTTCCAACTCCAATCCTCATCAGATACAGCCATTTAAGAAGGCACCATAGAAGGCAAAGGCATCAGCACTAACAGATCTGAACTGGCAATCAGAGGAAGAAAATCCTGGAATCTCTACACCATAGAAGCCAAGGACACACTCAAGAATGAATCCTCCTTCCAATCCATGAATCCTCCTTCCAATCATCAGAACCATGCTATCACATCACTTCCACCTCCTCTTTGATGGTACTGGAGCAGGAACTCACACTGCAACTCTGCTTCCTCTTCCTTTTATGTGTAAGAGAAGACCAGAACTAAATAATCACTCCTTTAAAGATAAGAATTAACTCACATGAGCAAAAGAGTTTGAGGGTTTGATTTATCCTTGCTCGTGCTGAGGGATTCATCCCCAGGGAAGGACAGGTATGTGACAAACCAAACTAAATAAAAGCCACACCCCTGGATTATATCTATAACTGAGTGAAAAAACCTCCCCTTGGCAGATACTTCCAAGTCCTCTGAAAACAGCTCAGCCCTCACCAGATGGGTCTGCCTCCAAGTCCTTTTAAAGATGAACCCAATTACATGAGAAACAAAAATGGAGTACTTTTTCATAATTTCCTGGAGAGCTACTTCACACGCCTAGCTCACTCTAGGTCTCTCCCTGTTCTGTAGGAAGTGTCTTTATATATTCCACCCCTATTTTCTGTTACGCCATGACAGGATCCCAGACTAAAGTCCTGACCACCCTTGGATCTATAATTCCAGCCTAATATGCTCTCCTGGTCCTGTCAAAGAGACTGCCTGGAATCACGGAGAACCAACTTGATCCCTCAATGGAGAGAGAAGGCAGTGTTGCAGCCCACCCTGGCCCTAAAAGCAATAAGCCAAACAGCCAGCCTCCTGCAATATACCACTTGTATGCTAACTAAGGGCTTGTCTACACTGGCACTTCACAGCGCTGCAACTTTCTCGCTCAGGGGTGAAAAAATACACCCCTGAGCACTGCAAGTTTCAACGCTGTGAAGTGCCAGTGTAGACAATGCACCCTCCCAGCACTGGTAGCTATTCCCTACACGGGGGTGGGGGGTTTTTTATGCCACGACTACACAAGACACACTTTAGCATTGCCAGTGAAGACGTGCCCTAACTCCCAGACAGGCAGTTTTATTCAGATCACTGGACCCCACCCGGAGTCCTTTCTCTTTCTTGTCTACACTCTTCAGGCTAGACTTCCAAGATAAAGAGTCCATAAAGAGTTGTTTTAAAGCTTATATTTTCAAGACAATGTAAAGCCCACACAAGCTTTAGTCAGAAAAAAACTAATCCCAGATTCATGAGAAAAGACTCACCTCCATCTGAGGCACAACTTCAGATGGAAGGGACAAGCTATCACTCAGGCCAACTTCTCCGGATCCAGGGCATGATTTTGTCTCCACTTCCAGACCTGGCAAATCAGAGGCTAGGGGTAGGGGCAGAAGCTGTGGGAATATTCAGCCACAACTCTGCCCACGGATAGATGTTTCTGCTAAAATTGTTAGCAATAAAATCGGTTATGTTGCTATTTGAATTGTCATAGTTAGGCATCAGAGATAATACACAATTCCAATGAAAGGGGCAGCTCACAGAGCTCTGAGAGCTATATTTTCAGGCAGATGGCATTGCATCTGTTCACATCCAGGTTTTCTTCACATCTAAACAGTAAGGGCTTTGTAATGGGTTTTTATTTGTTTTCTTTCGTTACTTAGATAATGGTTTAAATTTCCTGAGAAACGGACGAGTCCTCAGCAAAAATCCTGCATGCCATGCCAGGGCCTGCAGGAGCAGAATGGCTGTTTTCATTCCCAGAACTTACCTGTGCCTCCTGCTTTCTCGGAGACGACTTCTGGTCACCATAGCCTTGCTCTGGCTTTGTCTGGGCTGCAGCCATCGCCTTGAAGTTTGTTTTCAGACAGTGCTTCTCGGAAGCCCTCCTGGGCTCAAGGCTGCTCCCACTGACTGACTGCAAGCCTAGAGAATGCTCTAGGAGCATTGTGGGACACCCTCTGCCCATACAACTGTATCCAATGGGTTTCCTCCTCCTCACCCCGGACCTTTTACAGAGCATGTCTACCCTGCAGCTGGGAGCAAGCCTCCCAGCCCAGGTAAGCAGACTCACACTAGCAGGGTTTGCATGCTAAGTATGCATACTAGCATACTAAAAATAGCATTGTGTACATTGCGGCACCAGTGGAGACTCTTGCTACTAGTCAGCCAAGCTCAGGAGGTTGAGTAGGCCTCAATTTAGATGACTGGCCTGAGTCTCTGTTGGAACTACAAAATCCACACAGCTATTTTTAATGAGCGAGGTCGAGCCTGCTAGCTTGAGTTTCTCTCTCCCTAACTCCCAGCTGCAGAGCAGACATGCTCATAGCCTCTCCAAGATTCATTGGCCCCTCCAGCACCCATTTATACAAAAAAGCCTGTGCCAATATTCTATTATGCAAATTAATCTACTGTGTACACCAGTGGGCATGTGTGGGGGGCGGGCAGAGGGGCGGGAAAGTGGAAGCAGTGGGTACGGAATGTCTATGAAGTGTCAGTTAAACTGCCATAATAGATTTTTGTTTACTCTCAACTCCCAGAAAACCATGGCTAGGAGGAGGCACCTGATCCTAGACATTTCAAGGCTTGATCTAAATAGGGGAATTGACTAGCATAACTATTGCAGAATAGGATATTCCACAATAGCTATTGCAGAATAGATGCTCCCCATGTGGAGACACTACTCCAGAATAAAAGCTTAACAGTCATCAGTTGATCAGAAATGTTACACTTAAGGGAATATATGAATGAGCTCCTGAAGGAAGAGAGATTTCAAAGCCTTCAACATTTTAAACCTACGTATCCTAAATTTTAAATCTAATTTCAAGGGGGACAAATTTAAGTGACTTAATATAAGAGCAACAGAAAATAAATGGAGCCTTATAATTGTGAATAACATGGCTTGTACAGTCAGAGAAAGCAGGGTGTCCATCAAAAGTACTTCAGGGGAGGGGAGTAGAAGGGAAGGGATAGCTCAGTGGTTTGAGCATTGGCCTGCTAAACCCAGGGTTGTGAGCTCAATCCTTGAGGGGGGCCATTTAGGGATCTGGGGCAAAAATTGGGGATTGGTCCTGCTTTGAGCAGGGGGTTGGACTAGATGACCTCCTGAGGTCCCTTCCAATCCTGATATTCTATGATTCTAAGAAAAAAATCATTCATGAACCACTCTTTTTGTTTGACTGCTTGAATTTTCTTTGGGCTGCATGCAGAGGGAGTGGGAAGGTGTGACATTCCCCTCTAGTGTTATCCAGACCGGTGATCTTCTAGGTCACTCCAATCCTTGGCTCTAGGAGCCAGCCTTACCCTGCTCTGCTGTGAGAACCCCCACTCCTGGGCTGTTCACGCACAGCCTCTGGCATGTAAGCTGCTCCCAGCTACTTGCAACCAAATGACAATAGCCAATATCTCCTGTCCCAGACACAACCCTGAGAACCTCCGTCTTGAAGTGTCCAGTTATGCCTGCTGTACGCTGCAAGCTTATATGAGTTCATCAATTTAACAAAGAAATTGATATTACCAGGCTTGTTGTCCCCAGGGGAGTCTCTAACACACTTCAAACCAAATGCACTGCTTCAGGTAGAACAAACAGATTTATTAACTACAAAGATAGATTTTAAGTTATTATAAGTCAAAGCATAACAAGTCAGATTTGGTCAAACAAAATGCGGGGAGGAATAGCTCAGTGGTTTGAGCATTGGCGTGCTAAACCCAGAGTTGGGAGCTCAATCCTTGAGGGGGCCATTTAGGGATTTGGGGCAAAAATTGGGGATTGGTATTGCTTTGAGCAGGGGGTTGGACTAGATGACCTCCTGAGGTCCCTTCCAACTCTGATATTCTATGATTCTATGAAATAAAAGCAAAACGCATTCTAAGTTGATCTTAACACTTTCAGTGCCCTTACAAACTTAGGTGCTTCTCACCCCAGGCTGGCTGGTTGCCCTTCAGCCAGGCTCTCCCCTTTGATCAGCGCTTCAGTTGCTTGGTGGTGATGTCTGTAGATGGAGGTGGGAGAGAGAGAGAGAGAGCATGGCAAACATCTGTCCCTTTTATCGTGTCCTTTCTTCCCTCTTGGCTTTGCGCCTCCCCCCGCCTTCAGAGTCAGGTTAGCATTACCTCATCGCAGTCCCAAATGGACAAAAGGAAAGGGGGTCACTCACTTGAGAGTCCAACAGATTCTTTGTTGGTGCCTAGGCCAGTGTCCTTTGTTCCTGTGAGGCTGGACTGGGTTTGTCCCATACATGCCCTGATGAGGTATGAAATGCCCCTCTGCTTCTGGAGAATTTTTGCCTGGGCTTGCTTTAAGCCATTTTCAGCCACATAAATATATACATGAAATCACAACCTATAATATTACTATAACAATTACTATAACATTACCATAACAACAATGCTCAATACATCATGAGCCTTCCAAAGACATCCATGACAAACTTGGCATTAGATACCACACAATCATATTATAAGGATGAACATGGGGGTGCTGGGTGTTCCCCCGAGGTACAAAACATCACAGAAGGATGTTTGTTACTTTACAAATTTTTAAGCAGAGAAAAATTATTTGTGTGTCAGTGCTTTGTAATTAGATAAGGTGGGTGAGGGAATATCTTTTATTGGACAACTTCTTTAAAGCCACACAGAGCTCTTCTCCAGTTCTGGGAAAGGTAATCCTGGCATCTCAACACAATGCAAGGTGGAACAGATTGTTCAGCGTAAGTAGTTAGCACATATTGTAAGGGACTGTGATGGGGCACACTCACCTCTAGTGAGTGCCTCCCATCAGCTGGGTGTGAACCTGCTTCACTTTCTCTCACGCTACTCCCTCACCCCACCCCGTTGACTGTTGCCCTTGTCAGCAGGATCACCAGTGGCTCAGCCCTACAGCTAAGTAGCACATAGTCTAAAATGGATGAACTCTTTCTGGGGTAACAGAGGTCTAACAAGAACAACGAGGAGTCCGGTGGCACTTCAAACACTAACAGATTTATTTGGGCATAAGTTTCATGGGTAAAAACACTTCTTTTTCAGATACATGGAGTGAAAATTACAAGGACTATCTAACAAGGCTATCGCTGTGCCCTTGTTGGTATCTGTGTCCCTGCCTCTGGGCTCAACTCTCAGCCCTTCTGGACTAGCTTTAAGTCTCTCCCAGCATGCTATAGAGCACTACCCACACAGTGCCTTCTCCCTCACAATTCTTTGATGTTAGCAATTCTGTGGTGTCTGAGCTCTCCAGCCAGGTTACTTCTTAACATCATTCCCATTCCAGGGTAACAAATTTCAATAAATAGCTGGCCCTTTCCAGGAACTTCAATGAATGATTGGCCCTCTCCAGGAACTAGGCCTGTTTAAACTCTAGTCACTTTCTCAGGCTTTTAATACCAAGTCCTATCCCCTTCTTGTGGCTTAGGCCACTTCTCCCAGTGTCTGGGTCAGTGGGGGGGAGGGGGAAGGGGCAGTGGCACAGGCCCACTAACTACTCCGGCTCCCAACCCAGGAACCCTATAGACAGCCACCTTGTACTGCTTGCCTTTACTTAATTGCTGCTATTCCCTGGGCCACTTCCCACTCGGTCCCATCACCTTCACCCATTACCTTAGGTTACAGTCCTTGGGTTCTATTTGTCTTGTTCCCTATTTGCACAGGGCTTCCACAAGCATCCCTGCCTGGAGAGTTTTTCTATCCTATCCCTGCTTGAGCAGAGCAGAGCAGAGCTCCCGCTCCCCCTCCCCCTCCCCAATCTATCTTCCAGGACTTCATCACCCTTCCGGTCCTAGTCAGGAACTGATCTGCGCAGGCCTTGCAGCACCTTTCAACTGAGCCTGCTGCACTCTGATTGGCTTCTTCCCTACGGCCTTTCTAGGCAGTCCTGGAAGACTCACTTTCACTGCTCCTTTTCTGGAGCAGGGTGTGGTAACTGCAAGACCTCTAGCAGGGGGTCTCAGAGGGCCTGGTACACTCCATCACAGGGACCATTCAAGGTAGAATAGCCCATTATTTCACTTGGGCCAACTTCTGTGGTCTGAATGTGGAGGGGCTTCTGCAGGTTCCCCTGGAGAAGGTGAGGATAACATGCTGCAGGTAGAAATGGAGGGAAACATAAGAGCTATTGCCTTTAACCACTATTCATTACCATTTGAAGAAAAACACCTCTGCAGTCATAAGACAAAACGAGGGGGTTAGTGGGTTACAGATTGTTGTAGTAAGCCATGAATCCAGTGTCTCTCTTCAGTCCATGATTTTTAGTGTCTTTTGAAATTTCATTTGATGTAAGACTCTCCTTGTGTAAAAAGGGTAATCCATGAAAGATAGCAGCTGATACAGCTATACGATTGATAAGTTGGTTTCAAAGAATCGTCTGTTGGCATGGATATTCAAAATAGGGAAGACCAAAAAGAGCATTTTCTAGGGTGTATTTTATCTATTTTAGAAGTGAATTTAGTGCTGTTGAAAAACATCAGTGACAGCAGTGAAAACTGAAATTCTTTATTCACCCATTTATGGCAAAAGTGGTGATGGCTGGCACATTAGGAGTCACTAATATATCGGCACCCAGGACAAAACTCTATAGAAGATGCTAAAGGTGCCATACAGTAACCACCTTCAAAGAGCTGTTAAGGGTATTGCATGGGTCAAAGCACTCTTTTTGTCTGGGCTGCTAGACCTATATGAGCTTCCTTTATATTGCAGAACAGCTGTACAAAGGGAGAACTAATAGCCAGACCACCATTCCAGACCATTTCGTCTGAAGTGCACTGTGGACTAGGCTTTTCAAAAACAAAGTGCAGGGGTTGTGGGTGGAAAGGGGTGTGTGAACAGGGGCACAGACTGTAGTTAAGTAGCTGATTTGTTTGAGCTGTGTGCGAGTCCTGGGGCTTGTCTATATACTAGATATAAATAACTTCTGCTTGTCTACATAAGTTATTTAGAGGGGCAAGCTAAACCCATATAAGTATGTCCACACAAAATTGAACTTGTTTGACTAAATTGATCTAATATTGCATCTTCATTGAAACCAGTGCAATTATGTATGTAGACCAGGCCCTGAGAGATGGGCAGAGGGGCCTTACCAGAGGTTTCTGCAACATGGAACAGCTTGGTGCTGTTGCGACCACCCCCTTCAAGGAAACAGGACTCACATACATTTTATATAAAAACAAACTAAGAAAATAAACTGAAGGAGTCACGGATTTCTGCTCCAAATGGGAAACTGACCTATCCAGCCGCAAAATGCATGCAGCATACGGGCAACTATTCATAGAACAGGTATGGTGGGATCAGTGAAAATCTCCCCACCTTGCCCTGCCAATAGAATTTCATCTTGACAGCCTCTGATGGCAAGACAATAGTTCAGTCCCCATGGCCCAGTCTATCATGGCCTTTCTGCTAACACAGCCAGCCAAGGTATGACCAGTACTGTAGCCACTTGCCCACAAGAAACTGGAATAAGACCAACAACTCGTTTCACATAGATCACCAAACTGATATCAGTTAATTTCATATACCTACTGACCTGGGACTGAGCCACACTGGAAAGCTTGTGTTGAAAGGCTCCCTCTCCCCTAAGCCAAGATTTTTTTTTACAGCAGCACCATGAGGCATTAGTATGTTAAATTAGGGCTGTTAATCATATCAAGCCCTCTCCAACATAGGAGGGCAAGAATGGGACCAGGGTATGCCATGAGGTTCATCTGGTGGAGTTTCCTTTTGCATGGTCCTCTCAGAAAGGATTGGTTCAGTGGACTGTACAGGGTCTTCAAATACAAAAAGTCCAGAAAGTTCTGTGAAACCCAGGCCAGGGAGTCCAGTGTTCATATTGCCCCTCAGCTCACACAGGCACAACATAACAGCATGACTCCCAAAAGCCACTGGCTGCTTCTGGCTATGACTGTGAAGTAATTTGGAGTAGCATTAACTTGTGCTAAGCTATTCGTAATGGCCTGGTGCAGAGCAGCAGCGCTAAGTTCCACCCTTCCACCCACTATTTCACGTAGGCCAAATTCTGTGGTCTGAATGTGGAGGGGCTTCTCCCCCTGGAGGAGGTGAGGAGAACATGCTGCAGGTAGAAATGGAGGGAAACATAAGAGCCATTGCCTTTAACCACTATTCATTACCATTTGAAGAAGAAAAACATAAAATCTAGGACTTGTCTTCATGGGTAAATTGACCAGGTTAGCTATTCTGAAATAGCTCCCCATGTAGACAAAACCTTAGTAAACTGAAAATAATTTTCTGCTTGCATTTATTAGAAGTATTTCTGTTTTCCTCACACCACTTCTGTTGCCTTCTGCAACAGCTTATGTATCACAAGTTGTTCCTAGTGCACAACTTATTAAAATTTACACATGTTTAAACACTACAGCATTACAGACAGCCACATTTGCTTGTAATATTTTAATATACTAAAAACAAGTTAGAACAGATGTAGGAAAATCCATGTGCAGCAGTAACAAAATATTTTATGTACAGTAAAATTATTAGAGACAGGGGCTTACTGTTTTCTGTGATAGGATGGACCAAATTCTGCAGCAAATCTTTACATTCTGTGACAAATTTTGTACAATTTCCTCTCTCCCCATTCTGCCACCCTTACAAATACTATAGGTTTTGGATGTTTATTTTCATTATGTTCTGCACAGCTAGTGTCCAGGCAGACCCACTCAGAACTTCTTTCTCCCCACCCACCGTGTACCAGAGAAGTGGGGGACTTGAAGGCATCTCCACTGTCTCTTCTCCGTAGATCTCTGTGCCCTGGCCACTGTGGTATTCTACAGCAGCCTAGTCTATGCTTTTGGTTCACTCCATTCCCTAGCTACAAGCAGGACTACAGTTCTGGCTCCCCCATCTTCAGCTGATTGGCTCCCTGGAACTGTCCTGGAAGCATGCATTGTAAACCAATTAACTCCTCCATATGGGAAAAGCTGGACAGCAAGAGGCAGCTATAAGCAGGTCCCAAAATGGACAGGGAAACAAAACAAAAATATCAGGTGCAAATGGCAAATTCCACAGCAAAAGTGCTGTACTGTGTAGCATCTTGGAAAAATGCCAGAATCCATAGCTGCAGAATAGAGTCCATAGGGGCCTGACTGAGTTAAATGTGGCAGTTAACATATCAGAACTATTGTTTCAAGCCGTCTGCAAGCTCATGAAGATGCCACCACATCAGTTTACATTAGATTCACATTTTAAAAGTTATCTTTGCTAGAAACAATGTTTTTTAAATGAAAGGATTCTGGAACACATTCTGCTGAAAGGGCTGAATTATTTGGCTAATTCCACAGTTGTGGGTTCAGGAACACATGGGGCCCTGACTAATGCATTGTTGTCCCTATGGGAACAAATTTCCATTTTCAGCTCACAGTTAGTCCAATTTCCTGCCCAAAATGTTTGAACCTCCATTCAATATTAAGACAGAACTAGATTCCTTTGTAACATTTTCTATGAAGAAACATTTTTAAACTAGTTTGTTATAAAAAGTTACACCAACTCATTTTGAATGGTCTTCTAGATTCAGTCACAATCATTTTGTGAAGAGGGAAGGTGAGTTTTTTGTTTGTTAGTTAATTTGTGGAAGGACATGGTTTAACTTAAATACACAGACTAAATCTGTATACATTCAAGACACTCCTTTTAATTGTGAAATGTTTACAGGTACATGTATACATTTTTAGTAAACTTGGATTTCCAGTAATTACAATCTGTTTTGACAGTCACTAACCAAGTTATCCATGCCTCCAGATCCTGTCGTTACTCCTGTTATAGACTAGGTCAGTATAAAGCAGTGTTACCCTCAGAAGGCAGAAGATTTTCACTTACCTTATCATTCTTGGTACATCACATGTTCCCAATGTACCCCAACCATCTTATCATTGTATTTTCTACACAGACTACTTTAAGGGACATGTCCAAAGCATTTAAAAACAAGTACTCTCCTTAGCTCCTTATATAGGCAATGCAAATGCCTCTGATGCATAACATTCACACAGTAGTATCAACAGCACTGATCATACCTTACTTTAATTACCTTACCTTACTTTAATTTTGACACCATCTTTATTTAAATTGGGAATATCCACATCCTCTTGCAAGGAATGCCACTGTATCTTTCTGCTCTGTGGCTGTGGAGAACATTCTCTATTATAACGGGGTGTTTCCTCACCACAAGCAGCTAAACAATGCTAATTTTGGCCTTATGGAACCACAGAGGTCTGTCCTCTTCCCAGGGTCATGTGACATGTATTATGGCAACTAGGTTCATGGAGAAGATTTTGAGGGATTCTGAGGTGTTCTCAACAATCTGAACTGCAGGGGAATGGTGGCAAGGTTTGTTCTCTGTCAGATGGATTTTCAGACTACCCATGGAAATGTTTAAAGGAGATACATGGAATAAAGTCATTTATCCATATTTCAGCTCCATCAATGGAACTGTGCTAAAAGGAGAAGAGGTTAGGCCCATTTGACCAATTGGTCCCTCTACCTTCCCCCCTCCCCCCGAATCAAAAATAATAATAAAAACAGTAAATGAAGAAAAGGAGATTGGAACCATTTCACATTGAACAGGTACAAGAACAAATGGGCACCCAAGGCACCCAACTATTTCTTCAATAATCTGGTGTGGAAAAGCCTGCACCACAGTAATGCAAGATGTATGTAAACACAAAACTGTTCAGCACCTAGCCCTGGTTGGATATATGGGTTAATCCTGTACACAATGGGAGAGTTGGGGTAGAAGAGTCAGGCTTAGAATCATGAGTTGCAGCCATGTTGGGTTTCCACGTAAACCCCCAGTAGCTCTGCAGTTACACAATCTAAGGGGGTTTAGAGATTTGGAGGATTTAGTCTTGCACATGTTGGATAGGCTGGCCTTATATATAGTCCACGTGTGGCAACCATGAGTTTGCATGCCCCAAAAAGTAACATATATTTTCCTTTAAATAGTCTTTACTCTAGTACTATGGTGATATATTTCACTGCTTTAGTTCAAGTTTCCTGTCAGGGCAAAATCATTTCCTTTTGGGTTGAAGCTTAGCATATGTTATTAGCAAATGGTAATCATGTTTTAGTGTTAACCTCCTTCAGTTATATTTCAAATGTAGCAGATCATGCAAACATTTCCCCTTCTTCTGGTTACAGTATAAATAAAAACAATTTTAAAAACTAGCAGTTATATGGTTTGGTATCCTCTTGGAAAACTAGTGGGCAAGGATAATGGAAATATACTGGGAATGTTGGCAGTAACTACATGATCTTTGTCCAAAAACGCAGGATTGCAGTACTTATTTTTGTTGACTACTTTTGGCCCTACATTACTGTCAGACCTACTGTATAATACAAAGAAAATCTTTAAAGTATTTTATTTTAAAAGGGCCTTATTCAAAACCACTGAGGTCAATGGAAGTCTTGCCATTGTGTCCAATGGGCTTTGGATCAGGCCCAAAACAAAAAAATTACAAATATAACTAAGAGAAATATGCCAAACTGAGTATTTGTGAACTTTTCTCCCAACCTCCAGAATCATCTGGAATAAATGAACATCACATTTTGAACTTCATTTGGAAGGCATTAAGTAGGAATTAAAACAATATCTAAACCCATGAACTACAGACTGATAATTAAATGGAGGTTTCTTACCTGTAACTGGAGGTTCTTCTAGATGTGCAATCGCTATCTGTATTCCACATGCAGCTATGCCTGAGCACCATATGCCTGAGATTGGAGATTTCTAACAAGTAGTGTCCTTTGGACTTTGCAGTTGTTCTCCTCGTGCTCTGAACCAAGCATATAAGGGGTGGTGTTGACCAATGCCTTTCCAGTTCCTTCTTACCACCAATCCTGTCATGATCTGCAGCAGAGGGGAAGAAGGGCAGGTAGTGGAATACAGATAGGGACCACACATCTCTAAGAACCTCCAGGTAAGTAAACCTTCATTTCTTCTTCAAGTGCTGGTCTCTATGTGCATTTTACATATGGGTAATTAATAAGCAGTAGTCAAACAGGATGTGGGGTGCAAGAAAGCAATTGGTATAGATGTCAGCATACTGCTGTCCCCACAGCTGCATCTGCAGAAGAGGTCTGGACTAATGTAATATTTCATGAAAGTACTTTGTTCAGTATAGGTACATCTTGAAGAGCACAAAGTTGTTTGTGTTGTAGTGGAGTGGGCTCTCACTCCATCCAGGGGAGGAATATGCAGTAGCTGATAAAGAATGATCCAACTGGAGATCCACTTAGAGAGTCTCTGAGCAGAAAATGCTTGTCCTTTTGATTGTGCCACTAAAGCAACAAATCTATGCATTTTCCTACTGGGTTTCATCCTCTGCGGATAGAATGCCAAAGCCCGTCAGATGATGAGAGAGTCAAGTCTTTTCTCCTCATCGGAAGTCTGAAGTGCTGAGAAAGAATACACATAAGTGAATAGGTTGATTCGTGTGAAATTCAGTTACCTTAGGAATGAATTTCAGATGAAAATGAAGGGAAACCTCCTCCTTATGAAATGTGGCATGTCAGAACTGCCCTAGGCGCTCCCAGTTCACTCACCCTTCTGGCTGACGTCAGGGCGACTACAAAGGTGACCTTCATGGAGAAGTAGGACCTAGAGCAGGTGGCTACCAGTTCATAGGGAGGTCTGCTAAGTATTAAAAGACCAAGATTGAGGCCTCATCTACACTACAGGGGAAATTCAATCTAAGCTACGCAATTTGAGTTACGTGAATAGCGTAACTCAAATAGATGTAGTTTAGACCTACTTACCGCGGGGTCCACACTATGCGATGTCGACGGGAGATGCTCTCCCATTGACTCCCCCTACTCTTCTTGAGCTGGTGGAGTACAGGAGTCAACGGGAGAGTGATCTGCAGTTGATTTAGCGGGTACCAATGTTCACGGGGCCACACTGGGGCCAGCAGAATTACCTCCACCTTGTCCCTGTGAATCTTGAGCAGCACCTTGTGCACAAGCGGGACTGGTTGAAAGGCATACATGAGGTGGTCTCCCCAGGGTGGCAGAAACGCATCCGTGATTGAACCCTGGCTGTGTTTCTGGAAGGAGCAGAACATTGGGCACTTCCTGTTGCTCGGGGCAGCAAATAGATCGACCTGGGGAAACCCCCACCTTTGGAAGATGGGATGAAGGACATCCGGACAGATGGGCCATTCGTGTTTGCAGAACGATCTGCACTCCTGGGAGATAGGATGCCTCCAGATGAATGGAATGGGCTATGCAGAACTCCCATAGCTGGAGGACTTCTCAACATAGGGGGGATGAACAGGGTCCACCCTGGTTGTTGATGTAAAACATAGCAGTGGTGTTGTCCGTCATCACTGCCATGCTTTGGCATTGCAGCCGGGCCTGGAAAGTTTGTCATGCTAGTTGCACTGCTCTGAGCTCCCTGATATTGATATGGAGGGAGAGCTCATCCTGTGACCACAGGCCCTGGGTTCGGAGATCTCCCAGTTCTCTGGCAAGAATGCCCTTGCCTATACCGAGTCCAGCACCATGCCGATGAATTCTGTTCTTTGGGTCAGTGACAAAGTTGACTTGTTCACGTTGAGGTGGAGTCTCAGTCTCTCGAAAGTGGATCTGACCAATCGGACTAGAGACTCCACCTGCTCCCTGGTACGCCCTCTGAGCAGCCAGTCATCTCGGTATGGGTATGCCTGCACCTGCCTCCTCCAGAGGAAGGCTGCTACGACCAACATGCACTTGGCGAATACTTGGGGGGCTATCGACAGACCAAATGGGAGGACCGTGAACTGATAGTGTTTGTGGTCCACCACAAACTGGAGAAAATGTCTGTGTGCAGACCGAATGGCTACATGAAAGAACGAGTCTTTCATGTCCTGGGTGGGCTACCAGTCTCCCAGAAACAGGGAAGGGATAACAGTGCTCAGGGAGACCATGCGGAGCTTCAACTTCACCATGAACTTGTTGAGTCCTCGCAGGTCTAGAATGGGTCTGAGACCCCTGACTATGCTTTGGAGATTAGCAAATAGCAGGAGTAGAATTCCTTGCCCCTTAGCTCCTGAGGAACCTCCTCCACTGCTCCTATCTCAACGATGGTGGAGAATTCGGCCCTAAAGTCCACAGGATCAGCTCTTTGAACTTCAGCATGGAAGTCCATGAATTGAAGTTATACCTACTGAGGATAGCTTGCTGGTTAGCTATCCTCGGCTGGAGGCCTCCAGTGGCATAGACCTTCCTACAGAAGAGGTCCATCCTTTTTGCCTCCTGAGACTTGGGGGCTGGCCCTTGCTGACCCTGACACTCTTTCTCGTTAACTGCAGACACAACCAGAGAGCATGGCTGCGGGTGTGAGAATCAGTATTCATATCCCTTACAAGGGACAAAGTATTTGCGCTCCACACCTCTGGCAGCCAGCAGAATCAAGGCCAGGGTCTGCCACAGGGTCTTTATGTTATTTTGAACAGTCTTGATCAAAGGCAGAGCTACCCATGATGGGCCTTCAGGAGGAAGAATGTCCACCATGGGGTCCTCAGCCTCGATCACCTCCCCTGCTTGCAACCCCATGTTGCAAGCAATCCGCCCAAGGAGATCCTGATGTGCCCTATGGTCATCCTGTGTCTGAGTCGCCTAAGCCACGACCTGAGCCTGAGGGGGCAGTTGGGACAGAGTGGCCTCGGATCCCCGAGGCGTGGGCCTATCCCTGGGAGAGTGGTGCAGCCTGTGTTCTGAGGCTACCAATCTTGACCCCCTTGAAAAGGTGCCCTGGGCCTGATGGTAAGCCCGGGGGTTCTAAAAGGGCCACTGTGCCAGGGGCTGCCACTATGGTTGCCAAGTCAGCGGCACTTTCCTTTGTCACCTCTCGGACCTCGAGTAGTACAAGACAGCATCAGACTCCGAGGAAGCGGAGCCTTTTTGCGATGGCCACAGTGGCGGCGAAGGCCCATGCACCGACGATCATTGCTGCGATGGGGGGGGGACCGGTGCCAGGACAACCTCGCTGGGGACCGGTACCTGGGATCTGGCGACGGAGACCAGTAACGAGTGTCTGGTGCTGACGATCGAGGGCGAAGGCCTGGTGCCGGTCCTCTGTCGTCGCTGCGGGTCAGTGCTGGTCCTCTGTTGATGCCAGAGATCGGTGCCGGTCCAGCCTCACTGCTGGGGAGAGGGAGCGTCGCCGGTGCCAGAGGTGCTTTCATGGGGCTTGGTGCCGGGGAGCGATGCCGCAGCAAAGGTGACTGAGAGTGGTGCCAGGTATGGTGCCAAGCCGGGGACTGTGAGCGCTGCATCATAGTGGGCTTGCTTCTAGACGTACCAGTCTTATAGACACTGGAGGCTTGTCCCTGAGAACTGGGGGCTGTGCCACTATATCTCGATCAGGTCTCTGGTGGCTTCAAAAGTGTCCAGAGTAGAGGGTGGCTCTAACACCTCCACCTGGCACTGCCCTGCTAGAGAGTCGCTACATGCCAGACTCAACAGTCCCCTCTGAGGCACCGAAGTCAACGGCACCGACTTGTGCTCACTTGGTGCTCGGTCCTTTCTGGGGTGCACCCATGCATCCCCTGACGCTCCCGCAGCTTTTGGGGCCGGTGAGCGCCCCCTTTCACCCTTCTTGTGTCGCTTGTGAAGCGACGGGGAAATTGAGTGGTGCCGGGCCGCTATTCCTGGCTGCAGTGCCAGGGAGCATCTCTTGTGCTAGAGTCCTTCCTTGGCACTGTGCCACATACGGATTCCGGAGCACTACGTACAGACACATTCTGTGCCGGATCCTGACAAGCCGCAGCCGACTCTGGGCGGAGAGCAATTCCATTTAAAGTTGTTTTAGGCAGAAATCACATTCTTTCTTGGTTCTTGGCCAAAAAGCCCTGCAGATTTTGCACCTCTCCATTTGGTGCGCCTCCCCCAGACACTTTAAGCAAGAGTCATGGGGTATCACTGATGGGCATAGGCTTATTGCAAGCACTGCAGGGCTTAAAGCCTTGGGCTCGTGGCATGCCCCAGAGCCCAAGGGGTGGGGGGGTTAGGGATTGGGGAAGATCCCGCTCCCAACCTAGTATCTAAACTGTCTATACAACTATGTACTAAATTAACTATAACACTAACTTGAAACTTGAATGACTAACAGGAGAACGTGAAGGGAGCACTTGCTGAGCAAGTGAGCGCTGTTCCGACAGTAAGAAGAAGCTGAAGGGGGCGCAGGTCAGCAGGGTCATATATTGAGTGCCATGAAGGCGCCACTCCAGGGAGCTCCACAGCTGACCCGACAGGAGCTGCTAAGAGAAAGCTTTCTGAGGACCGTGCACAAATGCACACCTGATTAGAACTGACGTGAAAAAGCACCTGAAGAAGAATCATACTTTGCGAACAGGGCCTATTAGTTAGCAATTCAAAATTGAAGTCTAGTGAAAGAAAATAGCTTCCCTGCCTAAGCAGTCAAGGCATTTAGCACCCTTACTAGTGGATGTTGTCTTGGGATGCTCTAGCCTAGATCTCAGTGGTTGCTTGTACCACCAGGAAGTTGGGTGCTGGGTGTGTAAACGGAAAATCCACTTCCTTGGCTGGTACATAACGCCTCCAAGTCCTTTTTAGAGCGGTGGTGCAGAAAGCAGGAGTATGCCAAACTAACCTGGCTGGTTACATAATGGCCTCATTGACAGGAAGGGCCACCCAAACAGGAACAGAACGCTGCAGAATGTCCAGGAGCCCATGCTGAGTATCCTGTCCCTCCTTGGGTTGGATGTGGAGCTCTGGTCTTGGCTCCTGAGATACTGCTTGTGGTCATCAGGTGGGGATGGCAAAGACAGGGCAACCACCTCATCTGGTGAGAATAAATCCATCAGAATCATCAGATCTGGCTCAATTCCTTCTCCCTTGCAATCTGATGGAGACAGCAAGGGTGGGTAGGATGAATGCATGGTCCAGAGAGTCTAGCACAGGGATAATCCCACTATGAAGGTTCAAATGGTGGAGGGGGACTCCATGGCATTGGGTACCATTTGTCCCTTGATTAGTCATATCACCTGGGCTAGCCTCCCTGTGTTGAGGAGATGCTCCGTCTGGAGCCTCTAACTTGGCAGAGGAGAAGGTAGGGTCCAGTTCAACTGTTGGAGCTGTTGGTACTGGCGGACAAATACTATATCTGGGTGGACTGGGGCATATTCCTGTCTCCTCAAGTTTTCTCTCTGGAGTTGTGATGTCTCTGAGTAGGGTCAGACCTGAAAGAGAGGAGATTGTGTATACTAGAATTTTAAATATTTAGAAATATTCATAATATTTTACAAGAAAACACTGGAAATACACGTTCAGGTTAGGTGTACCTTATCCACAATTACTTTAGAAATACCTGTGAAAAGTTTCATTGCTATAATAGCAGTGAACAGTTCTGCCCTAACTCAATGGAAGCTACCATTCCCAGGAATTAGGATGAGAGCAAGACTCATTCTGCAGAAATAAGTGGGAGAAAGCACCAGACTTTGAATATTAAATATTTCAAATAGATTGTTAAATGTAAACAGCTGTGTAAATGAATGTATTGCAGTTGGGGGCCAGAAAGCATCTGTGGTCCTCCCACCAATGCCCTTCCCCAAATATCTGTGCTCCTTCAGACTTACTTGCATCCTTCATTCCTGTTATTTCCCTAAATGCTTAGCACTGGTCTCCAAAGAATTTTGCTGCGTATTTCAATGACACTCTGAAAATCACAGTAATTTTAAAAAATAATCTCCCTAATTCAATCAGTCACAATTTGATGGCTGTTAATTACATTCTCACATTTAGTTTAAATGCAGCACTGATTACAATTTTTAAAATTGCACCTATAGAGCCAGCTCTCTTGCAATCTTACTAACAAATTTAGGTTTTTAACCCTTTATTGTCCCTCACAATTACATTTTGAAACATTGACTGTTGCAAAAATTAATGATTCTTCAAAATAAAAACATCTCAAATAGCTTAGAGACCCACTGTGCCTTTCAATAGTTAACCTTAGCATGAGTTTAAAATGAGATTCTTCTGCATTTAATGTATCTGAATAATATTTCAATAATTCACTTGCTTTACATTTCAGGATTTTAAAAAGATTGTAAGGCAGTAAATATTAAAAGCCACTGTCATTCCAACCTGCTCTCAAACATAGTTCACATACTGTGTAATCCAAATATGTCCCCTTGCTTGGATTTGGATAAACTAACAGAAAACTTAACAATTTTGATAACATTCAGCTCAAACCATCTCCCCAGACTTGGCTGGTCTTAAGGTTCTTCCTTCTGTACTATTCATAGATTTGATCCCCTATCTAGAGAGCCCTTTCTGCATGCTTTACGTTTTATGCCAAACAACCTGCTTCAGTAGAACACATTTTACAAAAAAACTAATGTGGTCTTGGGATGCATCAGGAGAGGTATTTCCGTAAGGGATAAGGAGGTTTTAGTACTGTTATACAAGGCACTGGTGAGACCTCACCTGGAATACTGTGTGCAGTTCATGGTTTTGGTAATTAAATATTCATGGTAAATAGGCCTAATGGCCTGTGATGGGATGTTAGATGGGGTGGGATCTGAGTTACCCAGGAAAGAATTTTCTGTAGTATCTGGCTGGTGAATCTTGCCCATATGCTCAGGGGTTAGCTGATCGCCATATTTGGGGTTGGGAAGGAATTTTCCTCCAGGGCAGACTGGAAGAAGCCCTGGAGGTTTTTCGCATTCCTCTGTAGCATGGGGCACGGGTCACTTGCTGGAGGATTCTCTGCTCCTTGAAGTCTTTAAACCACAATTTGAGGACTTCAATAGCTCAGACATAGGTGAGAGGTTTTTCGCAGGAGTGGGTGGGTGAAATTCTGTGGCCTGCATTGTGCAGGAGGTCAGACTAGATGATCATAATGGTCCCTTCTGACCTTAGTATCTATGAATCTGTGAATCTTAAATGAGTGAGCTGTTTTAAACAAAAGCTAACAGCCTATTTGCAAACACTTATTTTTCTTCATTGCAACTTAAACATAATGGGAAAAAATTTTCAAAGGCACAAATGGGAGTTTAGTGTTGAACCCCCAGTGACTTTCAACAGGAGTTGGGTACCTAGCTGCCCATTGCACCTCTGATCATCTCCCATGATAGAGAAATGTCTATAAACATTTAAATTACTAAACAAACTTTCTGCAAAAATAGGCAATAAAAATGGTAAATTGAAACCTAAATAATCATGTGAAAAAACAAAAACAAAAAAACCCCCCAACCATAAAAGCCAGTTTTCCAGAAGCAGTTTAGTGATTAAACTGGACCCTGAATTCCTTAAAAGTTGTCATCTACTTCAGTGGGCCAAACTCTACTCTCCTCACTCAGAAAAAGTCTCATGAGCGTCAACAGGACTAGTACAAGTAAGGTAAGTAGGATCTAACTGTATATGGACAATGAATACTGTGGTTCTTATTTTCAGTGTTGTTGTAGCCATGCTGCTCCCACAATATTAGGGAGACAAGATAGGTGAGGTAATCTTTTATTCGACCAACGTCTGTTGGTGAAAGAGACAAGCTTTTGAGCTACACAGAATTCTTCTTCAGGTCGATTATATTCTTCTTAGTCATTATATTTATATTTACCATGTTTATTAAAATTAATTAGCAACATCCTGTTATATTACATATACAAAGCGAAGAAATTACAAATAATGCCATCTTATGATTGCTCTTTACATGTAAAATCAAAGACTAACAATAAACAATTTAAATTCGCTTAATCTATTTAAAATTAATTATAAAGTCAGACTAGAATCACAAAACAGTTCTGTGAATATTTTACACAGAACTAATTAAAAAAAATAATCTCATGAAATATAGTCCAATGGACTGAAATTTAACAAAGTTTTAACAAAATGAAAAATCATATTCAGTATTAAGCATCATTAATCAACGTTCCACATCAAATACATCATTCTGTTCAAAAGATTGAAATATATCAACATGTGCGAATACAGTCCATTCATTTTCACAAATTTGGAGATTACTGTTCAAGAGAGGCATCACCACCTAAGTCTTACTTAAATCCAAAATTCAGATTTTTACAAGATGAAAAAAGGGGAGGACAACAAGACTTAATATCAACTGAAATGTTACGAACTCAAACAGATATCTTGAGAGCCAGAAAGGGAAACTGACTAGAAGCAAAAATGAAATTTTATAAAATGATTTACTGTCAAATTGAGCAAAATACATAAAATAAAACTGTATAAATAGACACATGTAAGTTTAAACTTTTTGTTAAGAAAGCTGAAGGATCAGAAAAAGATAATTTTATGCTGGTGTTATCCCATTATATGCCCATGATAAAATCTTAACCCTAACCACAAAATATATATATTTTCTGTTTAATTTTTAAGATGAGACAACACAGTTAGTGTTCTGAAAACAAAGTATATGAAGTCTATTAGTGTCTGTTGATGTATACAGTGAATCTTTAAAAAGAAAGAAAAAAAGAGGAACATATTTAAATATAGAAACTAAGACTGACAATCATGAAGTAAACAGGGAACATGCAATCTTGGACAGATTTTCCACATTAAAACAGGAACACCCAGCATTGACATTGATTTGATAAACTAAGACTTCTGTCTGAATTATGTCACGACCTAAATTGCAAAAATAAGGGCATTATGCCATTTCAATTATACGTTGTGCCTTTGTGAAACCAAAAGCAGAATATTAATTTATATATGTAAATAAATAGGGCAATTTCTAAATTTACAAGTAGTACATACAAGCACTATACTGGGCCTAATTCTGCAAACACTTATGCACGTGCATAATTTTACTCACATGAGGAGTCCCACTGAAGCAAAGCTTTGGAAGGGAAGGACTCAGCAATGAGGTCAATGGAAATACTCACATGAGTAAAGTTTTGTATGTGCATAAGTGTTTGCTGCATCATACCCATTGTCTTAAATTATATATGCTATATCTTGCCCCCTTTTACCAGTCTATATCCAAAAATTGGATTGTTAGAAGAATACATTTTTAAATAAGAATTATTAAAATATATTTTACTTTGAAAGCAGAGACAACAGATCATCTGATTACATCCTGGGAATATATCAAATCTTGAATATATACAAATGGGATGATAAAAATGGGTTTGGAAATGAATGTTTTGATTATCTAGAAATTCCAAATAATGTCATACCTGAACTATAATTCTGTAACTGGAATTTGTTAGCCACAGGATCCTAAAACATGCCAAATTCTCATCCAAGTACAACAGAAATTAACAAATTTTAAGTACAAATGGCTTTAATGTCCTGAGGCACTTAGGGCCAGCAGGTTTCATTCTCCAGCTATCTGAACAGTTCTCCTACTGTTGGCAGTTCAACCAAAGCTCTCAGGACTTGGGGAAAAACTCCAGATTAAATACAACAGTTTTTCAAACAAATGATTTTGTAAAACCCTGAAAAGCAAGTTTATATAGTAACTCCAATCAGAAAGAAAAGAGTAATACTTTGAAAATTTCTCTCTCTCCAAAAAAACCTTTGCAAAGGTTCTTCAAACTGGAAGCAGATGCTGAAGTCTTACCTTCCAAAACTTAAGTAGCAGCATACTACATTAGAGCATTTTAAATTACCACACACAGCGGAGGGGGGAAGCCCTGCATAAGATATTGTGTTCTCTTAGGAGATCTGTTAAGATCATTAATTGTAATTGCTCTTTATTTTTCACATTTGTAATTGTAATAAATCCCTCCCCAAAATGTGATCATGCAAGATGCTGAGAATCCTCAATTTATTCGGATAATAAATGTGAGTTGTTCGATGAGAACTCTCAGCACCTTACAAGATCAGACTCTGTGGCCAGGTCTATAGTTCTACTGGAAAACCTGGTAGAGAGAGAGCTCAAACAATGCCAGGAGAGTTATTACAGTATAATGTCATCACAATACTGTTTTAGACAATGTCATTTGATACTATGTATAAGCAATGTTATTGAAAATCTTTCTTATATACAAGTTGACCATGATTCTTCAAAGGACAATGTAAATGGTTTACAGTTTACATTCATTTTCAAGGAACTTCCTATGAGTTAATCTAGCAAAAAAAGTTCTGGACGACAACTCTTTATACAGTGTTTATATTGGTTTTGGCTTTTTGAAATAGGACCAAGCTTACTCCCTGTTTGGGAGGGGGTTATAGAAAGGACAGGCTACAACTGTGAGCCTGCAAGGTGGGCGGGGGGTGGGGATACTTGTGTGATAGTTTAAGAATCCTTTTAGTTTTGGGGCTAGAAAAGATCAGCCTCAAGGCAGTCTGAGATAGAGAAATAAATGGACTTAGTGTAAGTTAAACATTGATGCTGGAATGTAACTCTATGATATGTAAATGACAAGAATATAATTAGTTGAAATGAAAGGTAGAAGTGAAATTAGTCAATTTTTAAAATACATACTGTACTGGACTCAGGAAGACTAATGTATGCTTGGAAGGGGAAACTGTTTAAAAGAGAAGAGAAACATATGGATGATTTTTTAAATTTTTCTGTCATGTGAATAATTTTTAAATAATTTGTACGTTTTAGTGGTTTAGAAAAGGTCAGAGGATTTTAAAAGATGCCATTTTCCCTATAAGAAAAGTAATGTGTGTAACTGATTAATGTTTTACTGAGTTAGAAAGGGGCTTAACCCTGTTTAAGAGATTAGACAGTCACTAAAATAATCAACATAAAAACAAAACTACATAAACTTTTAGCTATTTATTTCTCTCACTAAAATGTCACCATTCCTGAACCCACAAACATCTGCCTTCTTCAACAGATGCTAAACCTTACTATTCTAGTTTTGAATAATATTAATCTTGCTAAAATTTTATTCAACAAAAACATGGCTGGATTTTTTTTTGTTTGTTTTATAGCTTATTACCCATATCCTTTCTGAAAACTTGGCAGAGTCAGAGGTAAAGAGTGAGATCAGATGACAAATTCCAACCTATAATGTTATTAGCAGCACAGCTTGTAGTCAGATCACTCAGTTTGCCCATGCTATTGTATACGAGTGAATAATATACTTAATTTATGCACTTTACAATAAATGAGAAAGGTGTGCATATTCAGACATATATAAAATATGAGAATGTCGTAGGGAAGAATTTCTTGTGTGTCACTTCAATTAAAGTGAAGGGACAAACTGGAGAGGAATAGAGGTTGCAGTTGAATGTGAGAGCTATAAGCGCAAATTTAGCAGCTTCTGACTGTCAGTTCATGAGCTTTTAGGGCACTGACTAAAGCTTTGTTTTTATTATCCCAAAACTTTAGACTCTCCATAAATATATTTGTGTGCTACAGTGCTGAACATCCCAACTGTTTGTTATTGCATTACAGTGATTTTAAACAATGTAACAGCAAACATTTGCACAAACAGCACTGTACATATGACTAATACATAAATATTTTCTGTCTTTTTGTAATAACCATACAACACACAGGGCATTTATCAACTGCTTCAGCACATTCTTTACAAGCAACCAGATGGCCACAGGGAATAAAAACTACTGAGATGTCTTTATCCATACAAATTTTACACATCTTTTCCTCCTGTAAACGTCTTAACTTCTCTTCAGTACTCAGATCTGAGGAAAAGGGAAACACACGGAACAAGTTAACATACTTAATAAAAGTAGCTAATCTCTTAAACTACCTTCCCCATACAAACTAAGTTTTCTTGGTATGACAGGAATAAATCATCCCCTAAACAAGAAAAAAACATGTTAGAGACTACAAACCCTACAATCTGTACTCTCCTCCTCATCATTCCACATGGTGGGAGAGAGATTATGCTCCCCACAGTGGAGAAAGATGGGAGTTTAACCCTCTCTATATACAGATCTAGAACTATCTGCAGAAGCTTTTCACATGGGCTTCCCATTGGCAGCTGCCTGCAAACACTTGTCAGGAAAGAGAAAGACACTCATTACGTAGAGGGGGCCCATCAGCATTGCCGACCGGATAAATTGCCATGAACTGTAGGTCATCATATCATAACACAAAAGAGCCAGATTCCTAGCCATATTGTGTTCATTTTATAACCCCTTTGTCTCAGTGAACTGGCACAAACTCAGTGGATCAGAGCAGAGGAAAGTCTCTGCATAGGGGGAATCCTCCATGACACAGGACTGGCATTTTGGTTTCTACACCACTCTGCTTCTGCCTGATAATTAGAGTCTATGGTTGGGATGCTGCTATTACTTGACTGATTCCCAGCTTGGGCCATGGGCACCAGTCCTCAGTCAGAGCAGCCATCAGGCCTCCTTAAAGTCACTGTTGCTCTCCTTACTCCCAGACACCAAGCTAGCCTAAAATGTCTAAGTCTTTAAATGTAGGTGCATATATGTATGTATTCATACCTTACAATATGTGCCTAGAGTTGTAGAAAAAATATTATATTCTGTTGTGTTATTTGAGAAATATTAGTAAGACTACATTGTAATGCTATGCATAGGGAGCAGAATGGGGAATAGGGAACTCCAGTTCACAAAAGGAAAGAATACAGAGTGCTGAAAAAAGCTAACATATCACATTGACACCTCCCCTGCTCCCCCGAAAATTTAAATAGGAAAAAAGGTGTCATGTGTTGTGTAAAATATTTCCTAAGTAGAATTTTTTATTCAACTAAAGATAGGCAGAGAAAATTGTTTTTATTTGGTTTTGTTATAGGCACCAAAGAGTAACTGTTTTAAGAGTTAATTTAAAAAGTTGTACTGCCAAAAGGATTAACTATACATGCTATTTTAGTTCTGTATTATAAAACTGTGTGCTACTTGGAAAAAAAAAACTGCTTTTGTCTGGAATGCTGTCCCCATGCTTGGGAGAAGCTCCCCATAATGTCCGCAAAACTAATGCATTATCCTTAATGCAAAATGCTCCTTAAAACTCTTTTGTTGTGATGCCTACAAAAAAACCTGACAGCATCTAGGCCACTCGTGCACTAATATAACAGTGTATCATTCTGACCACTATTGTCTCATTGTTTCCTCCATCTGTTCTTATACTCAGATTGTAAGGTCTTTGGAACGGACCATATTTTTGTTCTGTGTTTGTACAGCACCTGGCACAGTGGGGTCTTGGGCCATGACCAAGGTTTGTAGGCTACAATACTTGTAAAAATATTTTATTAATTAACCTTTCAGAGTTTTATAACAGAAAGATTAGAGGAAAGTAGAGGTTCTCTTTATTTTTTTGCCATTTATTTATCCTGGACATTTGACAGCACTTTGTGTATAGTCTATTTCGTAGTTCTCCTGTACAGTCGTTTCCCATCTACTGTGAGAAATACTCACCCCAGCAGGAGAGGGAGGGGATGAAGACTTGACATATTTAAAAAAAAACAAGTGATAATAAAAGCACAAATATTGGCAAAGGAATTTGGGAGTAGGGATAGAATCTGAAACTACTTTTAATACATTTTTGAAAGTGGCTAGATTTCAGGTAGACAGCATCTCTAATACTATACATTATTGTAGCATCAGTGGTAGGAGGCTCTTTTCTAACATAAAGCAGAATATTCTTAAATGCTGCTGGTTAAATAAAATGTAATTTTTTTTTTTGTTTGAAGTAGTTGTGTATATGATTACCCTATTGAATTCTCGAAAAATGACACATATTACATGCATTAATTTTGTGTTACGCAAAGATGGCAACGGAAATATACCAATAAGATATTTAATACAATCTGTTATAATCTTTTGCATCTATATCTTGTAATTTTAAAAAATTCACCTTTCGGTAGTGATCTCTCACTGGTCACTTCTTCTTGTACGTTTTCTTTTTGAGCATTTATTATATCTGAAACTAGAACTTCAACAGATGTGTAGTTTTCTCCATATGTCTGCAGTTTCTTCTCCATAATGTTCTTAATCTCAGACAAACTGAAACCCATACGCATGGCATCCTGTACCAACTGGTTTTGCAGGAGATCATCATCTTTAACAAACATTGAGGGAAAAATCAGTTTAACCCAGAGCAAATTAGAAATAGTCAGCAGTGTTCACTGAAATTTTTTAAAGAACTTTATAACACTTAACCAAAAGTTAGACAATTAAATTTCTGACTGCTGATTTTGCACTGTGAAATATAAATCAAACATCAAACAACTAGGACACCCCCCAGATTTGCTATATTCCCAACCCTTCCACTGCCCACCCTACTTATATTACAAAGACTCCTAGATTTTATCCATTCAGATCACTCTGTCAACGGAAATGTTCACTATATCTTTTTACACAGAATGTTTCCTCACGTAGCAGTAATCATAGATCTTACCACACCTGGATCCAAATTATCTTTATAATTTAGCTTAAATCCTTAAGTACAGGTAAAGGTTTGTTTAATATACTTTCTTTCAATTTATAAAAAATATAACCCACCGATACCCAGACTATAAGCAACTTGCCAATTTATTAAGGTTACAAAACCAAAATGCAGTACAATCAATAGTACTGTAATGTGTGCCTCCCTGTCTTATCAGATACACATATAACAGTAGGAAATTATTTTTCTACCATTATGCCTCCCCTTTCCTTCACAGTGGAATTCTTTGCTTAGGTTTATTCGCAAGGTATTCGCTATTTCCACTCATTTTGACTACATTTAAGGGTTACTCAGTTCCTTTTTCCTTGGCAAAACTGCTTGCAGTGAAACTAGAGCTCTCTCATATGTGAATATACTTAGAGACACTTATCCCCCAGAAAGAAAAGGAGTACTTGTAGCACCTTAGAGACCACAAGTACTCCTTTTCTTTTTGCGAATACAGACTAACACGGCTGCTACTCTGAAACCTGTCATTATGCCCCAGAATATTTTATAAATCTAAGTTGTTGTGGAATCACTGCATATCAATGGTAGATATCTTTTCCTACCAACTAAATATTTTTAAGTAGCTGTAAGATAATCCTGCTGCTATACTCATCACTATTTTCTCACTTTTTTGTTTTATGTTTATAAGAAAGAGTGCTAGAACCTCTCATACAGATATGAGAGACAATTAGGCTCTTATTTAAGCCTTCCCAAGTATTTTTGTGACAGCATTTTCATTCAAGGAGAGACCCAAACACTTTTGGCATTCCCTGATATTCTTCCTATACTCTTAACATCTCAAAAAGAAAAGGAGTACTTGTGGCACCTTAGAGACTAACCAATTTATTTGACCATAAGCTTTTGAGAGCTACAGCTCACTTCATCGGATGCTGTAGCTCACGAAAGCTTATGCTCAAATAAATTGGTTAGTCTCTAAGGTGCCACAAGTACTCCTTAACAACTTAGTAATTGTAAAGTGTACTTACTGGCCATAAAGATATAGAGGTGTAACTATACATTAAATTTACTTCTACTGTGGTCTACACCTTTTAACACACACACACAAACACCCCCCCGTATTTGGCCACTCGCAAAACACTAGGTTTTTTCCCCCTATCAAGGTTAGAATTTATTCATTGATTTTTTTACCTTCAGGTTAATGAAGTGATAAATTTACACTCTGGCTCCCAAATTACATTATCTGTTCAGCAGTTCATCCATATGTTGTGCTTATTATTTAAGTGTTTGGAAGGAAGGACGTAAAAGAAGAGCGTAATTTAATGAGTTAGCTTCCCTTTTCCTATATAAAGCATAGTAGGGTCACCTTCAAAATTAGCCATTTCTTTCATTCTCCCCACAAACATAAGCCACAACAACAGAACCTGGTGAGGAAGGCAAACTAAGGACACATAAATGTAACTGTTTTACTGATACCTATAAGTAGTGATGTCTTCTCAGAAGCTTCTATCTAAAACAGAAATATAAACTTAGATTAAGTCCCCTGCAACCAAAGAAAAATTTCTAAACAGCGGTAAGGAAAGGGTAAGAAAAAGGCTTTTGCTATTCATCATGCTGAGTGTGACACCATGACTCAGCTGCGATTCAACAGGAATCCAGTCTTTTATTAGTCATCTCCTTCAACAGGATTGGAAACACTTAAATAATACCACCTAGTTCTTATACAGCACTTTTCATCAACCACTCTCAGAGCACTTTATAAAGGAGGTCACTGTCATAATCCCCACTTTACACATGAAGAAACTGAGGCACAGAAAGCAGAAGTAATTTGCCTAAGCAGCCAGTGGTGGTAGAACCAAACCATTCTGTCATAAACAAACAATGTGGACAAATCTCAAACCATCCTGTAATAAGCCATATGTATACGATCACTTCAACATTCATAAACGATCTTGAAAAAGGGGTCAACAGTGAGTTGGCAAAATTTGCAGAGAATATAAAATTACTCAAGATAGCTAAATCCAAAGCAGACTGTGAGGCATCACGAAGGGATCTCACAAAACTAGGCAACAAAATGGCAGTGTTGATAAATGTGAAGTAATGCATACTGGAAAATATAATCCCAACTATACATACAGAACGATGGGGTCTAAATTAGCTGTAACCACTCAAGAAAAAGACTGTGGAGTCATTGTGGACAGTTCTCTAAAAACATTGGCTCAATGTGCAGCGGCAGTCAAAAAAGCTAACAATGTTAGGAACCATTAGAAAAGAGATAGCTAATAAGACAGTAAATATCATAATGCCACTACATAAATCCATGGTACACCCACACTTCTGAATATTGTGTGCAGTTTGTGTCACCCCATCTCAAAAAAGATATATTAGAATTGGAAAAGGTACAGAGAAGGGCAAAAAAAAACCCAACAACAAAAAGATTAAGCATAAGGAACAGCTTCCATATGAGGCAAGATTAAGAAGAGAGGGACTATTCAGCTTGAAAAAGAGACAACCAAGGTGGGATATTATAGAGGTCCTTCACACCACTCACGATTTGATAGAAGCGAATAAGGAAGTGTTATTTACTCCTTCACATAACACAAGAACAAGGGGTCATGCAATGAAATTAATAGGTTGCAGGTTTAATACAAAGAAAAGGAAGTACTTCTTCATGCAACAGTCATCCCTGTAGAATCCATTGCCAGGTGATGTTGTGAAAGCCAAAAGTATAACTGAGTTCAAAAAAAAGATTAGAAAGTTCATGGAGAACGGGTCCATCAATGGCTATTCACCAAGATGGTGAGGAATGTAACACCATGCTTTGGGTGTTTGTGGCAGGGTGCTGCTGCAAACACACCTAATCAGCCCCTGCCACAATCAAGGGGGATAGATTGGGGCTGGATGAAAAGTTTTATGTCTGCTTTGCGATTGGCAACACCTGCTAGACTGATAGGCAGGAGCTACAAAGGCTGGGAAGGAGCCAAAAGGAGGGAGGCAGCCAGAGAGAGAGGTCAGTCAGACAGGGAGGTGGTTACTGACCCAGCCTGTGGTAGGTGAGAAATCTTTAAGAATTGTATATAGTTGGACACTGGTGGTGGGAAAATGCTTATAGACTAAAGGACACGGGTGTTGCATAGAGCTGAAGTCTCCCTGGACATCCCTGCGTCCTGTGCCGCTTCCCGCAGCTCCCATTTGCCGGGAATGGCGAACTGCGGCCACTGGGAGCTGCGGGCAGCCATGCCTGTGGATGGTCAATGTAAACACTGTCTCACGGTCCACCAGCGGATTACCCTGACAGGCCGCAGGTTGCCCACCACTGATCTAAAGCTTGTACCGCTTCCAGCACAGGAGTGTTGCAGGATTTGAGGGGGTGGATTACCATACACCCAGGTCACGGGCTTTTTGTAGCTGGGGAAGGTTCCCAGAGGAGGGTCTGACGTGGCTCCGGGAGCAGCATCTGCAGGGGAAAAAGAAGTCCTGTCCCTTCCCAACCTGGGCTGGGCCCAGCAGCGAGAGCTCAGCACATGGTAGGAAGCCCCGGCTGGGGCAGCCCCAGCCCTGCCCCTTTCCTACAATAGCCAGATTTCACGGGGGAGATCAGATTTCAGAGTCTGTGATGCATGTTTTACAGCCATGAATTTGGAAGTGCCCTAATCATATTGCTACACTGTAATTGAATCCCTTCCGCTTCCTGTTGATGATCAAAGCAGTGTTATAACTATATACTATCACTAGATATATTCTGTATTCACATGATAAATTGATTTCACAAAAAATGTGAAGTTATACAATGTTATCTGTAATTAAAAGTTATTTCTCTAGGGAAACTAAAACAGTAGATGGTGAAAAAAGACAACTTACCATGGAATCCCTCGGTAAAGGCGTTAACTGAACACTGTTTACAAATTCTTGGCCCTTCTCTTGTAGCAGGTATTTGCATCTATAGTCACAAAAGATTTTAAATTACAAAAAGCATTGTACACATGGGAAAATAAACAAAGCTGAACACACAATTTTCAGAAGAATTTGGGTAATTCTGCATTTCAAAGAATATTTCTGCTCTTGAAGTTCTTTCTCTGAAAATGTAACTGGAATCATAGATGTCATTTAAACATTTTAAATAACATTCTGATAGCGAAAGGAAGTGAGCTTCATCAACAATGTTTATTTGTCATGGACTCTCAGCAATTGGAATCACAAAACTTTACATTCACTGGCCATGGTAGCCACAATCACTGGTTTATAAAAGAAAAACAAACTTTGCAAACAAGGAAATACAATATAACTTTTAAATATCAACTCTTTTTTAATCTTTTTGTAAGCAATGAACCACAGTCATGGACAAATAGACATTTTCCTTACCTGTTCTATCCCTCTTTTCAATATCTTTTATGCCACTCCAAGCACTTGGGTATAGCTCCTTTCTGCCAACTGACGGAGACAGTACAATGGATAATTCTCGATAATGAGAATTCTTGATAGACACAGAAAATTCTTGATAATGGTTTGCTGGCTCTGAAGAGTTTAGCTGACTTTCCAAAAGCAGTTAATATATGAATTACATCCCATAACTGAGATCTTGAAAATCAAACGTAAGAATAATTTACTCACCTTGTGCAGTAACAATGGTTCTTCGAGATGTATCCCCCTCTGGGTGCTCCACCGTAGGTATGCTTACGTCCTGGTGCTGCTGATTGGACAACTTCAGTAGCAGTGTCTATTAGGCCAGCACATACACGGTTTCTCCTCGTGGCTTGCCATGAGGCTAGTCAGAGTGCACGGCTAACCCCCTTAGTTCCTTCTCTACCATAGAGACATTAACAAGAACTCCGAAGTAGGAGGAGAAGGGTGGGCTGTGGAGCACCCATAGGGACAGACCTCTCGAAGAACCATTGTTACTGCACAAGGTGAGTAACTTCCTCCTTCTTTATGTCCCTATGGGTACTTCACTGTAGGTGACTCCAGAACAGTATCCCTATTGGCGGGTTGGATTTTGGAGTTGGGTCAGTTACAGATGACAGTACTGTGGAGCCGAAGAGGGCATTGGAGGCAGTGTCCCCACTGATGGCATAACGTTCTACGAAGGTGTGGACAGCCAGCCATGTCATCACTCTACAGATCTCCAAGATAGGGACATTCTTAAAGAAGGTGACAGATGAGGAGATCAACCTCATGGAGAGCGTACAAATAGTATCTGGAGGGGTCATATTACGACCCCGATAACATTGTCTAATGCACTTTGAGACCCATTTATAGAGTCCCTGGACCAACATTACTGAGCCCCTGGATCGTCTCACAATGGCAAGGCAAAGCTTGGGAGACTTCCTGGAAGCCTTTGTCCTATCTAGGTAGGAGGCAAGGGCTCATCTGACATCTAGTATGAGTAATATAGCCTTCCTGTTGTCTCAGTGAAACTTGGGGTAAAAGGTTGGAAAGTGAATCAACTGGTTCACATGAAACAGGGGGGTTACCTCATGGATGAATTTTGGGTGAGGCCTGAGCATAACCTTGTCCCAAAAGAATACCATGTAGGGGAACGTGCCATCAGAGCCGCTATTTCCCCTATTCTCCTAGACGAGGTGATTGCTATCAGGAAGCTGTTTTCATTGAGAGGTATGTAAGTGAACAGGTAGCCATGGGTTCGAAGGGAGACCAAGTCAGTTCTTTCAGTACCAGGTTTAGGTTCCATATGAGGGTAGGAAGTCAGGGTTGTGGGAAGAGGTTTATTATCCCTTTTGAGGAATCTTTTAGTGGTCAGGTGTGATAGCACTGAGTATCCCTCTACTGGTTGGTGGAAGGCTGTTATAGCCGATAGGTGGACTCAGAGAGCTTTAAGATACTCATGATTTTTTTAGGGTTAGAATATAGTCTAAGATTTGTGGAAGAACGATGAATGTCAGGGAAATTTGTTGGGAAATACTCCAAATCCAGAACCTGGACAATTTTTGCAGGGATGTACGGCGTGTCCAGGACTTTCTACTGTGTAATAATACCTCCTGTACCTCCTTTGAGCAGAGCTTTCTAGGTGTTGGAACCATCAAGGAGCCATATCTTGAGGCAAAGAATCCCCATATTGGGATGTAGGGTGTGTCCTTCATTCTGTAAAAGGGGCCTGGGGTGGACTGGAGAGATCTCAGTGGGCATGTTGTGAGCTGTGACAGGTAAGAGTACCAAGTCTGTCTCGGTCAAGTGGGAGTAATCAGTAAGACATCTGCTCAGCCTCTTCATTTTGAGCAGGACTTTTGACAGCAGGGGAAAAGGTTCCTGTCCCTGGGGAGGAGGAGGAGAGCATTGCCCAGGGAGTGTTTTCCATGCTACTGCTCCAGAGCAGGGATAGGACATTTCCTGTTCAGGTAAGTGGTGAACAGGTCCATGGTCGGTGTCCCCACGCCACCTGAATAGATCGTGAAATACTACTAGGTTTATCTCCCACTCGTGGTCATGTGGGAATTTGCAACTGAGAGACTGTACACTATCGAGTTTTATGTGCCTGGGAAGTAGCGTGCCGACAGTGTGATGCCATGGGAGATACATCAGTTCCGTCATCTCATTGCTTCCACACAGAAGGAGGGCAACCTAGCTCCCCCTTGTATGTACTACGTACAAGCTATGTTGTCTGTTAGGACTTTCGTGTGTGATCAGCTGGAGGAAATGGGTACAGGCATTCCTGACCACCCTTAGCTCAAGGAGGTTGATGTGAAAGGATATTTCTGTGAGTGATCACTTGCATTGTGTCATGAGGTCATTTAGATGCACGCCCCACCCTATGAGCAATGTGTCAGTGGTGAGAGGCAATGATGCGTGGGTTTGCGAGAAGGGGATCCCTTTGCAAACATTGTCTGGTTCTTTCCACCAAGGAGTTTTTGATCCTGGTGGGCAGTGACAGGGATTTGTTGAGTCTGTCCCTGTTTGGTCTGTAAACTGAGCTGAACTACATCTGGAGGCATCGCACATGAAGCCTGATATGAGGTATTACCGCTGTGCCTGCTGCCATATGCCCCAAAAGTTGGAGGCAGTGTTTGACTGATATTTGCGGGCTCCTTTGAACTGTCTCTATGAGCATGGCCAGGGAGAGGAATCTGTGTTTAGGTAGGAGAGCGCTGGCCTGTAATGAGTTGAGAATGGCACCTATGAATTCCAGATGTTGCACTGGAACTAGGGTTGATTTTTGGGCATTTTTCCATGGGCCCCGGTCTGTGAACAAGTGCATTGTAGCTTTGGTGACTTGGCGGGCCTCTTGGAGAGACGGCTCTGAGGAGGCAATCGTCCAGATAAGGGTAAATCATGATCCCCTAGGAGCGAAAGTGTGCAGCCACTACTGAGAGAACCCTGGAAAAGACTCTCAGGGCCGACGATAGCCCAATGTAGAGTACCCTGTATCCGTAGTGGTCTTAACCCAGAGTGAATCTGAGGAACATAGTCTGAGAGTCGGTAGGATTGAGATATGGAAACAGGCGTCCTAAAGGTCGACGGCCAAAAAACAGTCTCCCTGTTCCAATGCTGGAATGATCGTTGCTAGAGTGACCATCTTGAATTTTTGAGCCTTGACAAACGTGTTGAGAGCTGAGGTCTAGTATGGGTCTCCAACCCCCCTTCCTCTTGGGTATTAGAAAATAGCAAGAGTAGAACCTTTGCCTCGTAGATGTTGAGGTACTGGTTCTATGGCTCCTAATTAGAAGAGACTATCTACCTCATCATAGTAAACTCTCATGAGAAGGGTCCCTGAAGAGAGATGGAGAAGGGAAGTAAAATTAATAGAGTACCCATTACAATATTATATACAATGGTAGCCAAATGGATGTATAACGCTGGTCAGCTGTAGCAGTTGGTGGGAGTGGTCTGATGCCTCAACCAACACTTCAAAAGTGGTGCTTGGATATAGACAGCGAAGACTGCAAGCCAGATGGGTTATGCCTCAAAATTTATTTTTCTTTCTCTGTAGCTTGCAGTAACGCTGAGCCAAATATAGGTATGTGAGTGGTTTGTGCTAGCGCGGTGGACTGAATTTTCTCTTTTGTCCTGGCATGTAGACACCCAGCGAATGGAGAATGGCCCTAGAATCCTTCAGGGTGTGAAGAGAGGCATCAGTCTTCTCTGTGAAGAACTCACTGTTTTCAAAGGGAAGGTCTTCAACAGTTGATTGTATCTCCTTCAGGAAACCTGATAGATAGAGCCATGACGCATGTTGCATCACCTCGGCCACGGATATGTACCTTGCCACTGTGTCGAGGGCAGATTGTAGTGTTGTCTTGTCCACTAACTTTCCCTCTTTCCATCTCCTTAAAATGGTCATGGTGTGACTCAGGAAGCTGCTCAATAAAATTGCTCAGTTCCAAATAGGTTAAGTAGTCTTATTTCACCGTCAGAGCTTGGTAATTAGCAATTCAAAACCAAAGCATTAGCCGAGAAGTATGCTTTCCTCCCAAAAAAGTCTAAACACTTCCAGTCCTTATTGCTGAGAGCGGACCTCTTTTGGTGTTGATGGCCATAGGAATTAATAAGGTGGGAGAAGAGTAATTCAGTCTCTCAGATGGTGTTGGCAGTCTAGATTGTTGACCACCCTGCTGAATCTAATTGTGCATGGATTAACTCCAAGAGATAACCTGTGTACTTAATAGGTGGATACTGCTGATGAATGCACCATGTCCAGATCATTTTGAAGAAATTTCAGTATATCAACATTAAGCTCATGAGTCATCTGTCAAAACAGTGAGAAACTGTTCCCCCAAATCCTAGCATCCTAACTGGTTTTGGACTACCCGCAAGAACATATTGTAGTTGTGATGATCTTCACCAAAAAGACATTACTTCTACGGACCTGCATTTTCAAAGTTCGTAAAAATGAAATAAAAATCAAGTCCTGGGTTGACAGATCACCTGTTTTTAGAAGGTGGATCCGCTCTTCTGTTGATATCTGTCAGTTATGGGTACCAGTACAATATTGGTCAATTCTAGACACAAATGATGAACAATCTGGCTATTGTTTATAGCCTGTGATGAGGCTATAAACAATAGCCAGATTTACACATTGGTGTGTAAATAGTTAATGGAGCCCTAGGGAGGCAGCACAGAAAGCAGCCGACAGGAGAGGGGCTGCAAGGAGCAGCCAATAGGGCCTGGCATGCCCATATAAGAAGAGTTGCAGGGAAGAGCAGGTTCAGTTGCTTCCTGGAGCTCAAGGAGGGACAACTGGCTGCCTTGCATGCAGAAGAAAGCCAGCACCCTGGACAGAACAGTGCTGCTAGCAGGGACCAGGGAGCTAGGGAAGAGCTCCTGGCTGGGAGTTGCAGACTGAGACCCTGAGGCACGAACAAAGAAGGTACTGGGGCCGCTGGGAACTGGCCCAGGGAAATAGACTGAGAGGTTGGAGGGGACGCAGTGTGGGGCTGTTATCTACAGCGTCCCTGGACCAGAACCCGGGTCCCCCCCTCCCCCACTGAGGAAGTGGCTGGACCATTGGACTGTGGTACTGTCCCCCCGGAAAGGGGGAGCACAGAGTGTGGTACAGCCAGAGGGCTGTGTCCTAAAGAGGATGTCATGGTCCTTGGAACAACACGGATCCAGGACCATAAGTGACGGTGGGCAAGACACCACCAGGAGTCAAGCGTACCGACCTGTGGAGCTGATCCGCAAGACAACCAGCGGAAGGTGCTAGCATGGTAGGTCACACCCCTTCACAAGCACCTTACCTATCATGAGCCAGAAAGGAAAAATGTATTTGAACAGTGGTCTGGGAGCCAGGGGTGCAAAACAAAGAAAGCAGGAAGGAAAGCATAAGATTAACATATGGAGATAGATCCAATGAATAAATGAATTCAACTTGAGCTAACTCCTCAAAGACTCCATTGGGAAACAATCCTCTAAGGAATTAATTTACTTTTCTAAAACCAGGACTGGGTTGGTGTAAGAAAAAGAAATTGTTGAAAAGTCAAACTAAATTTTCTTCTATAACTGCAGGAACTGCCACTGATGATACTGTATGGGCTTATTCACTGAAGAAGCAGAGTGTTCTTCCTCCAATTAAGTCCAGGAGACTGGGGGCAAGCATGTTATAATTGCTTGAAGGAGGCAGTAGCATTCAGCTCCGTATGTGCTCTGAGACGCGGAAGGATTTATTCTTGTTGAAGGATCCTCTCTTGACAAACTATGGCCATTCTCCCCAGCAATATGATCTGAGCTGTATAAATCTATTCCTAGGAACAGAGACAGAAACTGTAGCCTAGATAGTTTATGGTGAGGATACCTGAAGTTCTTTCTATTTGCAGGAACTGTTGAATTCCCTGGTGCTCTAGTCTGATGAGGTGTCCCCCTTTGAAAGAAAATGCTGAGAGGATCTGATGTTTGGTAGACTAACCATTACTTCAAACCTTAGTGACTTTCTGGTTGCTGTTGAGGCTGCCGTAGATCTAGAAGTCTTAAGTGGCATCACACATAAGTGGCAGGACCGAAACTAAACAAGGTAACATCTGGATCCCTCTTATCTTTTTGTTTTTTTAAAAATCACCCAGTCCTTTAATTCCCCATGAGAAGGCTCAGGAGGAACTCACTGAAGGAGTCTGCTTGGAGTGTGAAATTCTGGTGGCATGAGCATATTTCCTAAACTGTGTGAGTGACACAGCCATGCTATATTACTGCAAGGTTTGGAGTGTTGGTACCTGGGACTGAGGCTCTGTCTACATTAGCACTTTTGTTGGTCAGGAGTGTGAAAAAAAACACACCTGACCAACAAATTTCACCGACAAAAGCACCAGTGTGGACAGCGCTATGTCGGCAGGAGACACTTTCCCGCTGACACAGCTACCGCGGCTCATTGACGGTGGTTTAATTATGTTGGCGGCATAGAATAGTTACATATGAGACCTTACAGCAGCGCAGCTGCAGCGGTACAGCTCTGCCGCTGTAAGGTCCGTAGCATAGACATAGCCTGAGAGACCACAAGCTCTTAGTGTTTCATATGCTGCAGCAGAAGCTAAAAATCCTCCTAGAGCTGCTCTGTTCCGTCTGTTGCAAAGGCTTCTGCACACCAGTGTTCAGGTCTATACCGCTTTCTCCTTTGGTCAGGCCTCTCTCCTCAGCCAGAATTAGCAGGATGCTCATGATGGAGATCGAAACAAGTGAACTCTGGAAGCCAGCAAATGGAGGATCACATCAATGTCTCAATGAACATTCGTCTATTTGCCAGCAGGGAAGAACTATACCCAAACACCTGGAAAGGGACGACTGGAGAGAGAAATATAGTTTATATTCAAGACATCTTAAGAGGGCTTCATTTTCAAAAGGAAAAAATAATGTGCTCTTTGAAAAAAACAGGTCTCTTTATGGTGTCATGTTGGCCACCAAAAAATTGCGACACCCCAAAATCGCTACTCACTTTTGAAAATTTAGGCCTTTATTTTTAAGTGTAAGTGTGCTGCATAAACAGCAGTTTGTCTTCTCTTGAGACTTCTACATAGCTCACTCCCAATATAATATCACAGCTGCACATAATGCTTATAACATAAGCAAAGACTCTTCTCTCCAAGAATATGCTGTGAGTGGGAGCAAATGGGCCTCACTACAGGGCACCTTGAAAGCCATGCTTCCTACGGATGAGAAGAAACACAGCCACCCATGAAGACTCTTACTGCTGCTATAAGAGAGTTGCCTCTCCACAACAAAGTTAGTGAGGACACGGAGGTGATGGTGAGAAGGGCATCTCAACCATTTCAAATTATTTGGATAAGCATCCAAACCACTGAATGCTTAGCCAAACTGAGCCTTTTGAGGTCATGTTAATACATTCTCCTTTTGTGGCAGATGCAACATACTGTAAATGGAAGTGTGCACAACAAGTACCTTACCCTGGAAACCATTTAGCATGTTGCTCCCAAGGGTCTTCATTCTGCTGCCACTCTTGCAGTCCTCCACCACAGTGAAAGCACAAAACATGATCACCATTACCTAAGGGGGCAAGTAAGTGTGATGTTGTATACTTGTCAAATAAAAGGCTGAATATGCAAATATTTGTTCTTACAACTGAGAAAAAAAGCTTCAGCAAGTCTTGTTACTGATAAATTGACACATTTTTGGTGCTTTTAATAATGAGCTTCTAAGAATAAAAAGGATTATTTTAAACTAGATGTCAATGTAATCTGTGATGACATATGGTAAGAAAAATGAAGTAGCTTCTTGGACTATTTCCACTTTAATAAAAAATCAAAGAACCAAGCTTACACAAATACTGCTTTACTCAATTGTATTTGGCATTATAGAGAGATCAAAAATGCTTCTATTTGCTTACAAGTCTATTACCAATAACTTCTTGTGAGTGTGTCCAATTGTTAAGTAGGCTATAAAAACCACTACCACAAAGTTTCTGAGGCAAAAGCATTTGACACAATTTCTTTTATGTTTTTGATCAGTCTTCTCTGTACTAAGTCTCAGTTCCCCTTAAACAAGAATGGAATTAATTAACAGAAACCTAATTCACAAGGACATTTACTTATTTGCCTTTTTGGTCATTGGTTTCACTAGTCAAGACTAATAGGATCTGAACAGCAGTGACCAAGACGAAGAGGATGTGGAAGGAAATTAAATTGTCTGAGCTATAGCAGCACAGTGCACATTACAATCAAAGACTACATCAGAAGCTGCTTACATATTAAGTGTATTGCAATGAGAGGAGATATGGATAGATTTCTCCCACCGAAATTAAGTCCTTCTTAGCCAATAGGAAGGACGCAGCTCTTGGAATTTACTGTAACAGTTAACCAGCTGGTTGGATAAGCTACCTATTTTGCATGTCTTCCCAATACAGATCCCATTTGGCTGTTGAGCAGCTAGATTTTTGGGGGGATCCCACAGATTATATAAATGTCACCACTAGTTATGAATGTATTCATTTTGTGCAAGAATGTACAACAAAACATCAAAAGTTTTATTTGGGGGCCAGAGGGGGTAGGAAGAAACCAAGAGAAAACAAATTAGAAAGTCAGTGCTGTAAGAGCACAAAAAAGAGAATCAAATATGGTGAGAAAGCTAGAAATTATCCTTGGTAATCCCTTTTCTTGCTGAACAATAGTACTACTTTGCATTTACCTTCCATCCAAGGATTTCAAAGTGACTTTCCAATATTGATTAATTAAGCCTAATATGTAATTAGTCCGATTATACAGATGGGGAAAATGATGCAGAGAGGTTAAGCAGCTTGACCAAGTCACACTAAGTTTTTAAGACTGGAAGCTTTTTGCTGCATGGACCACATATTCCATGAGTTTGTACAGCATCTAGCACAACAGATCCTGGGTTGTTACTAGACTAGAGACTCTGGGTGCTATCACAATATCAACTCACACACAAATAAAAAATAATGGCAGAGATAGGAATAGAACCCAGATTTCCTGGCTGCTAGCACTGTGTGTGAACCACAAGACCACAATTCCTCTTTTTAGGGCAGGTCAGGATAGCTGCGGGTCAGTGTTCCATTCTTTCTAATATGATAAGATAACTTTTTAATGATGCCAGTCATTGTCCAAGAGCCAAAATCTGAACTGGCATACATCCTAAAATGGGCTTAAAAGACAAAGGTCACTACTTAAGATATTCTCTTTATTTAAAGTTCTGTTGCTAAAAAGGAGAACGATGTGACATTTCAGATTGTGATCATTCCAAAAGAATGCTTGATATTTTGCATGCCATCTTTCAATAATAAACCAGGAGAACATACCGTATTAGCTATGTCGTAACAACTAATTTGAGTTAAGTGAACGTAGAATTAAAAAGCATTTGAAGACACAGGTGTTAAACAAAGGTAAAGCCTTAAATAAAAGATTTGTTTTGGCAAGTCATTCAGTGTTAAATTAATGGAGATTCTGTTCAAAATCATGTCATGCACAAATTCTGCTGCAACAAACAGACGTGAAAACCCCATCTAGCTTACCTATACTATAGAACCCAGCTTCAGCAAGTTGCTCTTTAACAACTGAGTATCTCCATGTCACAAATGTCTTGATCCGTGCTTCATATTCTGCCATAGATGGATTTCTTGGGTGATCTGCATCGTTTAAGCCACTCCTGCCAACCTCAGCAAAATTAGATTCATTTAGGACACTTCCAACATTTCCAACATCATGGCCCAGGACAAAAAAGCACCTAGGAAAATGCCTCTTATGTTCTGACCAAGCTCGATCAAAAGGTTCCCAGTTTTTCAGTTTTCCACCACAACAAAAGCACTCCACTTGATCATCAACACCTGAGTAATACAGCCCAGCACTGGCTAACTCCTTTGGTGTTAATGGCGCATAGGCTGGCCAGTTGTGAAAAGACTTTAACCTAGCTTCTTCACTGCACATAGCAGGGTTCCTGGGGTACATGCTATCTGACATGTCCACAACCTGCCCAGTTCTCAAAAGGTAATCTGCACTGAGATCAGATGATCTGTCAAAAGAGCACTGGAGGGTTGAATTTCCAGAACAGTTTTCAACTCTGCATTGACAGTTTTGGAGAACAGGATGCATATCTTTTTTAAAAAAATTAAATCGAGCAATAAATTTGCATTTTGGGGAAATTTTTCTATGTCTTCCAGCTGCTGAGTCTCCATGTTCCCACCCTTCAATAGTTGCATGACAGCTGAAGCACTTCACTTTGTCTCCCTCTCCTGTATAAAAGAAGCCAGCTCGTGCTAGTGTTGATGCAGAAATAGGACAACAATTTGGAAAGTTGGCAAAAGTCCTCAGTCTGGAGTACTCTTCAGCCATCTCTTGGTCATAGTCACAATCTGGTGTGGCACAAGCTTCAGAGTTATCTGGACTGTTACACGTCATCTCTTCAAGAGTGGGGTTCTCAAATTTCCTAAATAAAATAATATGTTTTTTAATTTCATAGACAAAGCAAAAAAAAACAACAACAGATCAAACATATTCCTTATGCAATCCCTAAGAAAACTGTGGGAATTAGTGGGATCAAAATATTCATCCTATTAAACAAACGTTAAGTAAGAAAGTCTTTTTCTTTCTTTGTTAATAACATTTTCAAGCACAGGAACATTCCAAAAGAAATTATATGAAGAAAGACAAGGAGTATTATCGTATATGAAGTTTTCTATTAACACATATGTTACGGATATCTCTTAATTGTCATCTGAACAAACAGTAAAAAGTTAACTGGAAAGCACCTGTGAATAAAAAAAGCGTATAGACTAAGAAGAACATTATTTTTTATTAACAAGACAAACATTATGAGACTAGGTCTGATAAAAAATATAACAGATGTAAGGGGCCTCACAAAAGATATGAACGAAAAACTAAGAAAAGGCCTTCAATCATGTTTGTACTTACATACGATGGTTACTGCTTCCATACATCGATTAACCCATGTCACACTCACAATGTATTTTACTGCTCCAGTTTGGAAAGATCCATGTTCAAAATCAGCCTATTATGTTACTCTTGTATAAGCAGCTTTACCTTTCTTTTTTAATTAAAAAAGTGCCCATCACACCAGCTCTTAAGTGCATACCATACATAAATGTAACAAATTGGCAAATGTCAAAATAAAAACAATACCCTGGGATTTGAAATTTAACTGTGAAGACATAAACCCCAATTTTCCTTCAGGTAAAGGCCTGAGCAAACAGACTTTACATTATTCACAGAAGGACAAACAAGATCAAGTTCTGTCAGAAAAATGAGAAAAGGCAATTCTAGTCCCAAGAGTCAGAATAAATGGACTCAAACTGAAGATGTCCTGCCTCCTCCCCTCCAAGACGATTAAATCAATGGACTGTAAAAGCAAGAGTTCATCAACTGATTTCAACTGTTGTGACAAGCACCTGAATATTAATATTTACTTTACTCTGTACAGTGTCTAAAGTTCAAAATACATCCATATAAAACAAAATACACTTGAAAAATGTTTATACATAAACTTTTTATGTTCTGTTTCCTAAATATCCCAAACGTTTCACAAGTTCAGCCAATAGCCTGAATGTTGCTACATTGGTGCTGTGCTGATACCTAGTCAAGCCTTAAACTGCAAGCCTTTTTAATTTACCAATGAACCAGCCTGAACACTAGAGACTCCTGAGTGGAGTAAACACATTTATAGATGTTGTTTCAGTGTAACAGTACTCAAATAATTAAGACCTTTGATATATAATTTTTTAACTGGTGGTTTGGGGGAAAAGAGGAGAGTGTGTGTTATAAGATGGGATACGTTGAGTATGGGAAAGTTTTCTGAAAAATTCTCAACTACTTTTGCCCTTTCCATTATATTATAGCTATGGACACAACGGAGCAGTCTAACAAAATATTTAACTTAGCAACCAACTTTTCCTGGTACTGCTTTTAATAATCTTATATACATACTTATAAGAATAGCCATACTGGGTCAGACCAATGGTCTATCTAGCCCAGTATCCTCTCTTCTGACAGTGGTCAATGCCACTGCAGCACTGTAAGTATAGAGAAGCCCTGACCAACCAACTCTAATGAGCAAGAAATAAGAGCGCAGAGGCAAGTGTGGGTGGGGCCTAGCCTGAAGACCACCCTCACTCAAGTGCTTGTGGGCTCTCAGACTGAGTCTGCAGATGAGATCACTACAGCTGTACTGCTATAGTGCCACAGTGTAGATACTTCCTATATCGACAGAAGGGCCTGTTCCATCACTGTAGGTAAGCCACCTCTCTGAGAGACAGTAGCTAGGTTGATGGAAGAATTCTTCTCTCAACTTAGCTGCATCTACACAGGGTGTTAGGCAGACCTAACTACGATGCACAAGTCATGAAATTTTCCATAGCCCTGATCGACGTAGGAGGTACATCTGGCCAAGACTACGTCTACTTAGGATTCGGAAGGTGTAATTTCTGGCTTGCGTAGACAGACCCACTCTAGCTCTGGTTGAGCTAGTTAACTAAAAATAGAAAGGTAGTCATGGCAGTGTAAGAGGACAGCTGCCCAAGTAGCTACCTAGCATCTTGGATGGAAGCATACTAGCTAGCCTGTCTTACTGCTGTGTCTACACATCTATCTTTAGTGCTCTAGCTCAATCAGAACTAGCGATATGTGGACTTCAGGTGTAATTTCCAGCTCAAGTTCCAGTGTAGACATATCTTAAGACCAATGGGAGCGGGCAGACAGAAATAACAAAAACTAAAACCCCAGGTGTTTAGGAGAAAGGGATTATCACAAAGAAAAGGGTCTCTCTCAGGGAAAAAGTCAGGTCCCCATTCCACTGCACTCTGTGCTTTCTTTTCCATCATTTCAATAGAGTTTGTAGGGCAAGTTATTTCAATGGTGTGAGAGAGACCACGACACTCAGAAAGAGAAAGAGGAATCAAGTTTTTAGGAGAAAAAAGACTCATCTCAATCCTTTCCTACCCCTCTTTGGGAATTTAAGTTTAATTTTATTTTATTTTGGAGAAGGGGTAGGGAGGTATTATAAATTGAGTTTTTTCTGTCTAATACAGTTCTGAATGGTTTAATCCTCAGGGAGGCAAGCAGCAGCTACCCTATTTATTCTATAACAGGACTCCTCAAGAGGTTGCCTACTGGGATGCTGTCAAGGTTCCTTCCCCACTCTGAACTCTAGGGTACAGGTGTGGGGACCTGCATGAAAGACCCCCTAAGCTTATTCTTACCAGCTTAGATTAAAAACTTCCCCAAGGTACAAACTTTGCCTTGTCCTTGAACCCTATGCTGCCACCACCAAGCGTGTTGAACAAAGAACAGTGAAAGAGCCCACTTGGAGACGTCTTCCCCCAAAATATCCCCCCAAGCCCTACACCCCCTTTCCTGGGGAAGGCTTGATAAAAACCCTCACCAATTTGTACAGGTGAACACAGACCCAAACCATTGGATCTTAAGAACAACGAAAAATCAATCATGTTCTTAAAAGAAGAATTTTAATTAAAGATAAAAGAATCACCTCTGTAAAATCAGGATGGTAAATACCTTACAGGGTAATCAGATTCAAAACATAGAGAATCCCTCTAGGCAAAACCTTAAGGTACAAAAAGACAAAAAACAGGAATATACATTCCATTCAGCATAACTTATTTTACCAGCCATTTAACAAAAGGAAATCTAAACGCATTTCTAGCTAGATTACTTACTAACTTAACAGAGTTTCTGAGACTGCATTCCTGATCTGTTCCCGGCAAAAACATCACACAGACAGACAGACACCCTTTGTTCACCCCCCCCTCCAGCTTTGAAAGTGTCTTGTCTCCTCATTGGTCATTTTGGTCAGGTACCAGTGAGGTTATCTTGGCTTCTTAACCCTTTACAGGTGAAATGGTTTTGCCTCTGGCCAGGAGGGATTTTATAGCACTGTATACAGACAGGTGGTTACCCTTCCCTTTATTTTATGACAGATGCATACTTCAATCTTAGATTCTGAGCCCCTAAGGAACACTGTAGCCCTCTTCAGTTTCTTTCCCTCCCGCACTGGCATTTAGCTCAAGGAAGCATGAAGTAACATCTCAAGATTCAAGAGAAACACTTCTAGATCCAGAATCTTTTCAACCAGCAATGTCACTGGATTTGAGAGAAGTATGGAGAATAGGGAGGAAGAAGTCCTCTAAACCTACAAACCAGCCCCAATCTTCACCAGCTGCGGGTTCTCACCACTTGTGTTAAATTAAACACAAATTATCCTTTAATCCCTGGAATTCTGTAATGGAAAGACCAGACATGCAAACACTTAGGAGTGTGCTGAATTCATTATATTCAGTAGTCCCATTAAAAATCAATGGGGTTTCTTACAGTAGTAAAGATAATCATAGCCATGACCATAAGCACCAACAGTGATAGACAATGAGTTTTAATTCTTGGTTTCTTACTTCAGTTGTGTACTGAAATATTTTCTAGCATCTATATATCACTGTTTATTAGCACTAGCCATTAAAATGTGTAAGAAATTTTTTTTACCAGGTTACCACAATAAAAATGGCACATTTTGGGGATGAAAAAATAAAGCCAAACTTATAAAAGTCCACAAGTATGCCTGTAGTTTGACAAGTGAACCACAAATACAGGAGGCCATTACAATACCATTACAAGAGTGACCAAATTATCAGATGCTGTAGTAAGAGGATTTTTTTTTGTTTTGTTTTGGTTTTTGCAAGGAGTAGATAGTTCTCAACTCCTACTGATGAGGGTTCTCAGCAAGGCCCAAAATTGGGTAAAAAGTCACGGCCTAATTCTGAGAACTCTCGCCGGAGAAGTCACTATTCGCACAGTCTCAGACCATCACTTGCATAAGCTTTTGAAGGATCTGGCCCCTATTGCAAAGAGAAATGCTTTAAGTGAATGAATAAATACTAAATTATTAGTGTGTTTTTATAAAGGTCAGTGAAGTATTTAAAACTCTCGAAGTGAATTAGCTTTAGTCTGAATTTGACAGGAAAAAAAGGACAGAACTCTTCTTCCTAGGATACCAATTTACCAGCTGGCATTGCCCCTTTATGAGTTTCATACCAATAAGATACATAATGCAAAACAAAAGGATGGCAACTACTATTATATATAGTCAATACTTACTGTACTCAAACTTTTTTTAAAAAAAATCTCCATACTGACAGCAATTACTGGCATAAAAGATTTTGGTTCAATGCTACATAAAAACCACAAACTTTTATATCTGCTGCATGCACTGAAAAAGCAGCTTTCACTGTGGAGACAAAGATGAGAAAAACTTTTAAAAACTAACTCAAAAGCCATCTAACAAAAGTGTGCCTTCAGCGGTCGGTTTTGTTGTCCCCCCCCCTCTGTATTAATATTCATTACATTTTTAAAGGACAAAATAGATTTTATCCTTTAACTTGGTTATAGACTACTGTACTTAACAACCAAAGGATGAGGAAGAATCTTTCAGATTCAAAAAATAATATTTGTGCACCCAGAGACTACAGTTTGCATTGTCAAAAAGACACAGGTAGCTGCCCAATGAGCACATTAAGAAAATAAAAGGAGTGGGAGACCAGTTCTGTGTTTACAAGGTGTAGTCACAGGAACAAGACAATTTGAGTATATCAGTCTGGTTCTAAACCCTAGATTTAATCACTGGCAATTTTATACATAGTGTAATGACCTCTAAGATTAATAATATGGATATTTTATATCTTTCTGTTTGTCTTTAAAGAGCTACATCAGCTGATTTACAGCTCTGACCTAGATAATTGTTTAGATGTTTGAAAGGCAAGGGCCTTCAGTAATTATGCAGAGCATCCGTGGAATCCATTACCTATGGGCTAGAGAGCCAACCCCCGCTTTTTTTAAATAATCAAATGTGAAAAGGTTTGTGTTGATAGTACTTAAAAAAATAAAACAAAAAAAAACAACTTGAATTTTAAAGTGCTTCAGAATTGTTTCTGTGAAGAACCCTATATAAGCTTATGGGGGTATCATTATTACTACTAGAATGCATTCATAGAATGCATTATTTATTTTTACTATAGTAGCGTTAGATATATGCAGGCAAGAAAAATATTATTCCTGAAAAGGCTTTCCAAGGGAGTATATAGTTTAAGGTGGAAACCTCAGAAATACTGAAAAATGTGAACCTTAAAACACACGATGCTGGCTGGCAAACAAACATATCTAGAGACTACACGTTCAAGATTTCAATATTATGTATAAATAAAAGCATCTTGTTTTATTTAAATGGAAGGTGAAATGGGAAACAGTAAATTAAAAGCTAGGTATTCACTCAGAGGATACTTGTGTCTTCCTGACAAATTGTAAAGTTTTCACAAATAGTGCTCCTTTGGTATCAAAGTAGTGGTTCTAAAACTCTTTTTCTGGACTGCCTCACACAAAATGGCTGAAAGATCATCTTATGATCAACATGGGGTTTAGGGCACAGGATGATTTTTTTTCAGCCATTTTGTGGGAAGCAGATCAGGAAAGGTGTGGGGCCAGGGGCTGCTGTTGGGTTGAGCAGGGCTTCTTCTTAGTTTACCGATTCCCATATCTCTGGCATTGGCTGAGAACCAGGGCAGGAAAATTGCCATTCCAAGGTGCTGCAAAGCCAGTTCTAAGGCCTTACTGCTTCCTCTGCTCCAGAGCCGAACCCTGGGTAGGAACTGCAGGTGTACAGAAAGGAGCTGCTCTTAGGGTGACCAGACAGCAAGTGTGAAAAATCGGGATGGGACCAGGGGGTAATAGGAGCCTATATAAGAAAAAGACCAAAAAATTGGGACTGTCCCTATAAAAATCAGCACATCTGGTCACCCTAGCTGCTCTAGAACTAAAAGGAGACCAGGAACAGTAGCAGCAGGATCTCCTTCCCATCCCTGCTCAGTCTCTTACTGGATCTTAGAAGTACAAGGATATCGTAGCTCTTAATTGGTGGGGTGCAATCCATCAGGCAGCCTTTCATGATCCGCCAGTTGAGCAGCATGGTCATAAAGCATGTCTTTTTTATCCTTATTACTATTAAACTGATTTACTATTTTATAGTACAAACCAACAAATTGAATTATATAGGTTTAAGTAATATCACTTCCTATACAGCCATCTCTCCTCTTTGGAAGAAAAAATCCTCCTTCTCCCCCAATAAGGGTTAGTTTTATATATGTGGTTCTAAAATGATAGCTCCAACTCTGCTATGAGCAAGCAGATCAGGAAATTAAAAGAAACAAGACCCTGTTTACACTCTAAAGATCCACTGAAGGGAAGGAGCCAGCACCAGAAGTTACATGGTTCAAATCTAGTATATTTATTAAGTACACTGGAGAGGGGATCACCATCCCATGGAAACACTTTGGGAGATGACTAGGGTGGGGAGAAGACTGTTCTGACAGTTCCCTTGCAGAGGGGTTTTTTTTTTTGGGTCAGGAAAGTGGGTTTTGCCCTCTCCCCAGTGGAAGTAGTAGGGCTTGGGTCCCAAATCTCACAGATCTCATTAATCCACAAAAGGACCTTTACACTGGTTTGTGGATCCTTGCCTCACACTTCATCTATTAGGTGTTCAGATACCGCAGTGATGGGCATATGGCCAGGCGCTCCCCTGTCAGCAGCTGCCTATGAAGCCCTTCAGCAAAGGGCTCCACAATGCAGAAACAGTTATAGAATGTTTTGCACAGAATCTCCTCCTGATGCCAGGGGAGAGAGGAAGAAAACATTACACACTGAGCAGTGACTCAATGTCTGTATTAAGCTCAGCTTGTTTCACTTTCATTTACATTCAGTTTCCAGTCAATTTCATGTTCTGATTCTCACACTAGCACAATACTGCAGTGTGGGGGCTTCTAATACAAGGGAATGTTTAAATCCAAACAAAATGGAAAAAAAATTTTTTTTAAAATCCTTTAAAAGCATTGGGGCTAATAGTTTATTTTAAGTAGAATAGGACTGTTAACTCTAAACTACCTACTAGTGTCATCTTAAAAACTATTCTACTTTTGTAAAGTGATGCTTTATTGCAAGTTAATTGATTCCAAGGAGTGCCACTTCTAAAAATAGTTTTAATATAAAAGTAAACATTTTATTTTTAAGTAAGCAATGTTTTTGTACCATTATACTAACATTGTTATATGACCACTATAGGTACACATATCTTTCCTCCCAAAATCTCTCCCCTCCCAAAATGTCCTAAATACAATTTTAAATAGAAGGCAAAGTGATTGAGGGATACAATTCCCAAAGTGCAACATTTTTAAAACTCCAGCCATAGATGTTCTGAGGTACAAAAGACTAGTCCAGCTAATCTTGATTAATAAATCTGACCATGGAAACCTTTTATCACTATGACTGCAGTCAGCTGCATCTTTTCAAGCTCAGCACTGTCCTCTTCATGATGTGCTGATCAGTACCAGACACAAAGAGATAACTACAAAGCTGGTGTAATTGAATGCAACTTCACTGATGTCAAAGTACTTGCTTACACCACGTCTGAATTTGTCCTAATAATCTAAATATATTAGTAGTAGTAAGGCACTAATTTGACAAAGAAACATGGGTTCCTGAAAAAGGTCTAGGCCCTCCAATGAGCTCTGTGCAAGTAGACCCCTGTGCTTGTACACTTATTACAGAATCAAAACCTAGCTCTGTTAGCACCTTTCTGGATTCTTCTGCTGAAAATCTATTCTTCACAAAAACAACATATGGATGAGAGTTGACAACATATTTTCTCCTTTTACAAGCGCAGAATATTGAGAAAGCAGGGTTTAAATAACTGGCATATGTTAAAATTCACTGACAACCTTTCTATAGCACTTTACATTTCAAGGACCTCAAATGCTTTCCAAACTATACACCACACAGGTTCAACTTTAGCAGTGGCTTGCAGATATCCAAAAACTGACTGGCACTTCTTACCCTCCCAGTCACTCCTCACGTTTTAAAAATGTAGATTAGACAAGGCAAAGTATCACATGGGTGATGCTACAACTGGCACACAATGCCTCCTTGTTAAGGGCAATAACATTAGACTGATGTTATTAAGCCCAGCCAGGCTTATGGCAATTTTACTCTAGTGATGTGGCTGTTACTGCTTCTGTGGAAGAGACATGTAATAACAGACATGATGCTGAGGAACTAAGAAGGAAAAAATGGGGGAGAAGGACATGCAGAGATGATGATCAAAACACAGCTGGACTGCTACATTTTAGGATGGAGACTGTATTTCATTCTCTTTTGTCTATCAGCCAATTAGACTGGTAGTCAAAATAAACAGAGGCATTTAAATCTAAAATTTGTATTTCTCTCCATCTGAATGTGCATGCAAGGGAAACACTCTCTAACACAATTTAATTCCAGCACCGAATACACAGATGAATTACTTTACTCACATTGGCAAGGGAGCAAGAAGTAGCTGTTTTAATGGTTCACAACAATACTTAAAACAGTAGAAGAGGAAAAATCATATGTAAATAAATTTTAGGAAGAACTGAGGTGGACAAATTGCAATTCGTTCATTGATTTAGAATTTTAGCCAGAGCATCAAGGCTCACACCTCCACTGAAAGCATAACAGGAACTTTAATGATATGTTATCAGGATCTTAGTTTTATATCTCATTCAAAAGCATCTCAAAACAGAACTGTGTCACCACCATGATGATGGGACACTGATTCAGTATTAATGCATAGAGAAAAGTGCTACTAATTCAATCACCAATATTATCTAGAGCAGCATCAAGCTTTTCTTTGGAAATGTGCCATATTGATTTTAATATCTCATATTGCCAAAATAATATTCCTATATTATACAATGGTTTTATACAATCATTATTACTGATAAAATGGTCAAGACTTAACCAACATATGCAGAATGCTTTATCACATAGTAATTGTTAATTACACTGGCTGCCTGTTGCTTCACACCTTCCGAAGTAATGTTTCAAAGGAAAAGAGGAGATAGTCTCTATGTGAGGGAAACCATCTTCCATCTGCAACCTTCCAACTACCCTCCCCCCCACCCGCAAAATCACTGCTGCCTATATCCTACAGCAATGGAGACATTAAAATACCTCACAGATACACTGTGCTATATTCCATCCCAATAAGACTCAATATGACACCCTGTCCTTTTATCTTTCTTTGTATTTTTATCCAATGGAGAAGACAGTCATAACACCACAAATTCCATCAATTTCAAAACAAACCATTATAGTAATTTCCCAGATACACAAAGCACTCGCTTTGAGCCTGGTACATATGGAATATAAAGTCCAGTTCATTCCATAAGACTGTCTTTAAATTTTTAAAGTAATTTGAATCTTTTTACATGGAAAATTAAAATTGTATTGTTAAAAAATGTCTATAAAAGCTATCCATTCTAACATGTAATAAGTAATTCTGTATTATTCAAACTAAACAAGATAAATACATTGTGCTACAGTAGCATAACAGTATTAAAAGAAGCACAATTAGTGAAAATAGTTAATTTAAAATATATTAGTAAGTTTTTGTTGAGACACAGATTAAGAAAACAGACAAAAGATACCCATCTAAAAGCTATGTCATAATACTTTGCAACATAAACAGCAACCAACCTGAGTTCAATGAGTAGAGTTTATATGTTCAAGATAACTAGACATTTTAAATTTTGCCAGATTATTTCATCGTCACATATTTATTAAAATTCACAGTAATCAAGATGTTTAATTTTTATTAGCCTGTACCTATATGCTATCTAAAGGGTTTTTCACAATTTCTGAGCATAAAATATCTTCTCTTGCATGCACTGAACAATGTCTATTTTAGCATGAAGCATTTCCAGGAGCAGAGGCATGATTAATCCTGTTTTTAACTATCAAAGTATTAATCAGAAGATACCTCCCCCTTTTACACTAATCTAGCAATTTGCAGAGCCAACTTGACTACAACATTTCGTTCACATCAGGTGACAGAAGACAAGAACTCTATAGAGGATCATGATGTCAGCAGATGTTAAAGTATAAAGAAGAAGAAAATTATTCAAACTGCAGGACTATAAACTCTGGTTATTCATATGAAACAAGATTTCTATTTGCTTTAAAAGTAGCAACAGATACGATTTAATGTAACAGGAATGACACCATGTTTTCTTTGAGACACCTGAATTCAAAAACTGGAACCCACTTTTTGTTCCAAGTAACTTTTATTGGGATTAAGGATAGAAATAATCATATATCCAGGATACATGGCATAAGGAAGGAGTTTTTATTTCTTTTCCTCTTCCACGTGACAAGCACCAGGGTGAAAAAACGTATCACTTGTATATCCTCATGCTTCTGACAAAGGGGAGTATTAAATGTAGTGCTCAACAGATTAACTACAAGAGCAATGTTGGTGCTTAATATGCACTTGATCTTGAAATGTGAGTGCACGTAGTGAGTCAACAAACAGAACATACTGTACCAGCTGACACACAAATTGTGCATGTGTCACTCATGTCACTTTGCTGAAGTTCACTCTGCACCTGCAAAGCTGGACACTGTTTACTAACTGAAATGGTACTTGAAAGGCTTAAAAAATGGCAAAGCATGGGATTTTTTTTTAAACCTATTTTTTTAAAAATCCCCCCCGCCCCAGGTCAGTAGCCATTTGTGAAAAAGCTGTATTTTATCTGGAGTGTTTGTTTCCTTTTGTTATTTTATAAAGAGGGTAACATAGGTTAAACAAAGTCCTTTGATGTATTTGTGTAAAGAGTAGGTGCTGAGTCAGTATTGTGACTAATCTATAATTTATTTCACCAGAAAACTGAGCTCTACTCAACTTTATTCATCTGATTTTCAGTCAGATCCTGCTTAATTTTCTGGCTAGATACACTGGGGTACAAAGAAATCAGTTGACTTGCTCAAGGGCACAGAAAGACTCTGCTTAGAAGAAATTAGGATCCTGCTGGCTTCTATGCTTGGTTCTAGTCACAAGGATTTTTATTCTTTCACCCTCAACTCTAAAGTCAGGTACCTTAGTCTAACAGGACCATCATAAAGATTCCCAGAATGCAATTTTAATTTGGAGTATTTCATTTCTCTCCCGAAAGAAAGCCTCTCTCTTTTTATGGATTCAGTTTTCAGAGTTTCCTTCTGCCCTCTTAATGAAGGGTCTAGAAACAAAAATAAGTGGAACCATTAAGCAACTTTACTATACAACAGATTACAAAATGGTTCCTAGCACAATTAGTAGGGAATAACTTCAATTACTACAATAGTATTGCTTATTTCACTCAGTTACTTAGAATCTTACAAAAAAAAACAACAACTTTGTTTCCAAACGTAGTTATGGTTGCTATGTGAGAATCACATAGTCATCTATCCCATCATTTAACAGACATAAGCATGCAAGAAAACAAGAATATTAATAGTCATAGATCTTACACTACCCACATAATAAGCATCTTATGTTTAAGGTGTTTCATCACAACAACCACCACCTTAATACTAATTATTATTTGTATATATTACCATAGCACATAGGAGCCAGGTTACTCCAGGCTAGGGGTTGGCAGGGCAGACTTTGCTATGGGCCCTTTGCTAAAGGTCAGAGATGGAGGAGAGTGAAGCATGGCGAGAATCTACAACCATATCAATGAAAGAGAGGAAATATGAACAAATGAAAATATGGACAACTGTTTAAAGCAACTGAAAATGTTGTGTCAGCCCCCCCCACACACACTCATTGCCACTCACAGGCAATACTCACCATGGCTGGGGCTAGAGAGTGGTGCTATGCAGAGGTGTTCCACAGCTGAAGTGTCCATAAGGACATCATTAAAAAGTTTCATGGAAAAGGAGTTTTGAAACTTTCACTTTCTGTTGTGATTGTAAATACAATGGATACATCTGTCTGTTTTATCTGCAGCTGCTGCTATTGTAGCCTTGAGGGGTATCCCCTCCACACCTGTAGAACGCCTGACTCTGATGCAGAGGAGAAAGAAGAGGACTAGAGATAATACATTCAGTGAGATCCTGTTAGCGCATGTTGCGTTTGTTGTGAACTCAGGACCTAGTGGGCCAACATGGTAGACAGCATGAAGAGGGATAGAAAGGAGAGGAGAAAGTGTATAAAGATCCAAGAATCCCATGAGAAGAGGGAGTGGGAGATGCATCAGGACATAATGGAACTTTTCAGGCAGCAAACACAAATGCTGCAGATTCTAGTTGACCTACAGGTCTAACAATCACAGGTCTGACTTGCCACCCTTGCAGTCCCTGGTGAACTCCATGGTGGTAGCTCGCTACAACTCTCAACAATCCACTTGGCATCATGGGTTGCATCCCTACCCCCACCACAGCAGACCGGTGGACAGTAAAGTTAACCACAGCTTCACATACACCAACCTATGAAAGTCACAGTTGATATACTTGTAGCCAAAATGGACTGCATTTCTGCACTGAAAGAGACAGAACCATTTGCTGCCTTTCTAAATTTAAAGTTCCATTCAGGTTTCAGAGTAACAGCCATGTTAGTCTGTATTCGCAAAAAGAAAAGGAGTACTTGTGGCACCTTAGAGACTAACCAATTTATTTGAGCATGAGCTTTCGTGAGCTACAGCTCACTTCATCAGATGCATGCCGTGGAAACTGCAGCAGACTTTATATATACACAGAGAATATGAAAAAATACCTCCTCCCACCCCATTGTCCAGCTGGTAATAGCTTATCTAAAGTGATCATCAGGTGGGCCATTTCCAGCACAAATCCAGGTTTTCTCACCCTCCACCCCCCCACACAAATTCACTCTCCTGCTTCCATTCAGTTAATTTATGTTTTGAAATTTGTATTGTCCTTTTTTATTTACACATTGGGTTCCCCCCCCCGAACTGCTTTTGTCAGTCAATAAAACTCTTTTTTTAAAATAACCATTATTAGTTTACCACACATACTGAAGTATGCATAGCAGTACTCAAAGCACCCAGTACTTGTAAAGTGTCCAGCACCACAAAACTAAGAGGTTAGAAAAACACCCAATAATGTGGAAATGTACAAGCAAATGTACACTGCATAAGTCATAATTTCAGTTAAAAATAATGTAATAGTTATAAATGTGCAGCAAAATACAATAATTCATAGGTTCACTATACGACAATGTATAAATGTACAGCAAGTACGACACCATTCCTAAAAACCCACAAACCTTCAGGGCCAGAGCACAGTCAAGCACAGCACATTAATGTGGCTGAGACTGTTAAAGTACGCTTTCAAAGCCTCCCCCATGACCACACAGCTCCACACTGGACTCTTGTAATGGCCCTTGTGTCTGGTTGGTCAAACTCAGCAGACAGCCACCCTGCCTCCACACCAGCAACAACTCCCTCCCCCACAGCTGATACCATTATATACTAAAATGTAATTAGCAGAAATTTAGTTTGTTTCATAGCAGGTTCTGAATACAAATTATATTTTTCAGTGGCAGCACACTAAGTCAGGTTGCCAGACACTGCAAAATAGATAGAAGAAATTACAGTGCATCAGGACATGCCTGTGTTAAATCTAATTGATTTAAATAGTAGAACTATGGATGAACAAGCTTTATGAATTTGAGACACAAGGGACACAGAACTTTCTGCTTTGCATAAAATGCACAGAATGTTTCAATTTCAGAAATCACAGATGAATGAACGAGATACTGAGCTGGAATCAGTTATGCCAAACAAACAGATGAGCTATGTTAACAAGTTAGGTGAGAAAGGAACTGATTTGCTTTAAAATTTTTCCCATGGACTGTGAATCAGCTTTTAATTAGAGGTTTCAGAGTAACAGCCCTGTTAGTCTGTATTCGCAAAAAGAAAAGGAGTACTTGTGGCACCTTAGAGACTAACCAATTTATTTGAGCATGAGCTTTCGTGAGCTACAGCTCACTTCATCGGATGCATACCGTGGAAACTGCAGCAGACTTTATATACACACAGAGAATATGAAACAATACCTCCTCCCACCCCACTGTCCTGCTGGTAATAGCTTATCTAAAGTGATCATCAGGTTGGGCCATTTCCAGCACAAATCCAGGTTCTCTCACCCTCCACCCCCCCCACACAAATTCACTCTCCTGCTGGTGATAGCCCATCCAAAGTGACAACTCTTTACACAATGTGCATGATAATCAAGTTGGGCCATTTCCTGCACAAATCCAGGTTCTCTCACCCCCCTCCCAAAAACCACACACACAAACTCACTATCCTGCTGGTAATAGCTCATCCAAAGTGACCACTCTCCCTACAATGTGCATGATAATCAAGGTGGGCCATTTCCAGCACAAATCCAGGTTTTCTCACCTCCACCCCCACCCCCATACACACACAAACTCACTCTCCTGCTGGTAATAGCTCATCCAAACTGACCACTCTCCAAGTTTAAATCCAAGTTAAACCAGAACATCTGGGAGGGGGGGGGGTAGGAAAAAACAAGGGGCAATAGGCTACCTTGCATAATGACTTAGCCACTCCCAGTCTCTATTTAAGCCTAAATTAATAGTATCCAATTTGCAAATGAATTCCAATTCAGCAGTTTCTCGCTGGAGTCTGGATTTGAAGTTTTTTTGTTTTAAGATAGCGACCTTCATGTCTGTGATTGCGTGACCAGAGAGATTGAAGTGTTCTCCGACTGGACCAGGCTGAGGTTGGTGGTGATTTCAACAATTTCCATCCCACCACCAACCTCAGCCTGGTCCAGTCCACACAAGAGATCCACTTCCTGGACACTACAGTGCTAATAAACAATGGTCACATAAACACCACCCTATACCGGAAACCTACTGACCGCTATTCCTACCTGCATGGCTCCAGCTTTCACCCTGACCACACCACACGATCCATCGTCTACAGCCAAGCTCTGCGATACAACCGCATTTGCTCCAACCCCTCAGACAGAGACAAACACCTACAAGATCTCTGTCAAGCTTTCTTACAACTACAATACCCACCTGTGGAAGTAAAGAAACAGATTGATAGAGCCAGAAGAGTTCCCAGAAGTTACCTACTACAGGACAGGCCTAACAAAGAAAATAACAGAACGCCACTAGCCGTCACCTTCAGCCCCCAACTAAAACCCCTCCAACGCATTATTAAGGATCTACAACCTATCCTAAAGGATGACCCAACACTCTCACAAATCTTGGGAGACAGGCCAGTCCTTGCCTACAGACAGCCCCGCAACCTGAAGCAAATACTCACCAACAACCACATACTACACAACAGAACCACTAACCCAGGAACTTATCCTTGCAACAAAGCCCGTTGCCAATTGTGCCCACATATCTATTCAGGGGACACCATCACAGGGCCTAATAACATCAGCCACACTATCAGAGGCTCGTTCACCTGCACATCCACCAATGTGATATATGCCATCATGTGCCAGCAATGCCCCTCTGCCATTTACATTGGTCAAACTGGACAGTCTCTACGTAAAAGAATAAATGGACACAAATCAGATGTCAAGAACTATAACATTCATAAACCAGTCGGAGAACACTTCAATCTCTCTGGTCACGCAATCACAGACATGAAGGTCACTATCTTAAAACAAAAAAACTTCAAATCCAGACTCCAGCGAGAAACTGCTGAATTGGAATTCATTTGCAAATTGGATACTATTAATTTAGGCTTAAATAGAGACTGGGAGTGGCTAAGTCATTATGCAAGGTAGCCTATTGCCCCTTGTTTTTTCCTACCCCCCCCCTCCCAGATGTTCTGGTTTAACTTGGATTTAAACTTGGAGAGTGGTCAGTTTGGATGAGCTATTACCAGCAGGAGAGTGAGTTTGTGTGTGTATGGGGGTGGGGGTGGAGGTGAGAAAACCTGGATTTGTGCTGGAAATGGCCCACCTTGATTATCATGCACATTGTAGGGAGAGTGGTCACTTTGGATGAGCTATTACCAGCAGGATAGTGAGTTTGTGTGTGTGGTTTTTGGGAGGGGGGTGAGAGAACCTGGATTTGTGCAGGAAATGGCCCAACTTGATTATCATGCACATTGTGTAAAGAGTTGTCACTTTGGATGGGCTATCACCAGCAGGAGAGTGAATTTGTGTGTGGGGGGTGGAGGGTGAGAAAACCTGGATTTGTGCTGGAAATGGCCCAACCTGATGATCACTTTAGATAAGCTATTACCAGCAGGACAGTGGGGTGGGAGGAGGTATTGTTTCATATTCTCTGTGTGTATATAAAGTCTGCTGCAGTTTCCACAGTATGCATCCGATGAAGTGAGCTGTAGCTCACGAAAGCTCATGCTCAAATAAATTGGTTAGTCTCTAAGGTGCCACAAGTACTCCTTTTCTTTTAATTAGAGCAACCCAAGACAGACTGGCTTCATAAAGGGCTCGATCCTGCACAGGGTTACATGAATAAGCACAAAGCAAAAAGATGAGTAGGATTTAAATACTGACCGAAGTGTGGCAGCTTTATTAAAAGAAGAAGTAAAATTCAGACAAAAAGTAGCTTTTATAACAAAGGTCAATTTTATTTAACCCTTAAAATCATCTTTGTATCTAGGGATCACAAACAGAGATTGCTATGTCATGAATATATTTAAATAGAACTCGTTATAATTTAAGAGAAAGCGCAATATTCATTGCAAACTTTAAAAGATTACAGTATACCCATCAGCGTCCACAAATTACTGATTGATCCTAAGTAGGATATTGTACATAAAGTAATTTATTAAAACTGCAACTGTTAAGTACTCAAACTGAAGTTTGCTTTCCTGGTTAAATAGAAAATTGTCCAGAACATGACATGAAGAACAAAGTTGATTAACTGGCAAGAAATATACACCTTCGGTTTATATCCATCAATGTCATCAAAACTAGACAGAATTATGACTTCAGTATCTAGATCCCATTAAACACATTTTTTTAAATATATGTTGTCGCTCCAGTTAAGAAAATTTTGGATAGTTTTCAAGCCCAAAACTAACTCGGAGCATCCCAGGTTCTCTTATAACAGTTTAACGTAAGTGGTACATGCCCTGTGTTACAATTTTCACTTCTAAAAGAGGGATTTGCTCCCAAATTTAGATTTGAAAATTTCCCAATTAATAAAAAGAGCTAAAATGCTAATGACCTTTGTCACCCACTGAGGGTGCACTGCTGGGTGCTGACCAGCAATCAACAATAAATCCCATTGGACAGTTATGCAATGATAAAAAATAGATAATAGAAATATCCTATATCATACTATTGTTGCTGTGACTTCCCCTCCTATATGATGTAATCCCTGATCATCATCCAACCATTGCAACCTCTAGGGCCCTGCGCAGATGCAAAATTTGTATCCGTATCAAAGCTGCGATATGCAAAAATTGTCCACAGATATATAGTGGGTATCTGCAGATTTGCAGGACTCTACCAGTCATCATCTAATCACTTATCCATAATCAAATTCAGAATTAGATTAGTGGAGGAGAGAAGAGACTCCATTAATTAATCCCTAAAACAGGTTGCAATTTTTGAATTCTTATTGACACAAAAATAGAGGAAGGAAAGGAAATTTTACAATCTATCTTCCAGAGGTCAGAGCTACAGAACTAATTTACTATCAGCAACCCTTTTTAGATCACATCTATTGGACAAGAAACCTGAATCAGAGTACATTCTATTCCCCACCCCAAAATACCAACTGAGAAGTAATCTAATTAATAATAGTTTCCACATTAATTTTGATTATTAAAGCAAAGATTTTCAAAACTGACTTGTAATTGTAGATGCCCAATTTAAGGCTTATTAAAGAGATCTGGTTTTCAGAAAGTGGTGTATATTCACTGTGACAATGAGGGTCCAGAGACCACGGGCAGAACAGAAGGTTTAAACCAAAAATGAAAACTTGAATCAATTGATTCCATACTGTACTATTGTACTATAAATGTATAAAAAGAATAAGGTCTCAGGAAAGCTTGTAATGCTCTCAACTAGATGGTCATTATGAGATATGTTTACAGTCTGTGGTTGAATCTATGTATTTATTTATGTATATAGAAAACTGGTCATAATTTCAAGTATCAGAGGGGTAGCTGTGTTAGTCTGTATCCACGCAAACAACAAGGAGTCCGGTGGCACCTTAAAGACTAACAGATTTATTTGGGCATAAGCTTTCGTGGGTAAAAAACCCACTTCTTCTAGCTTATGCCCAAATAAATTGGTTAGTCTTTAAGGTGCCACGTGACTCCTGGTTGTTTTTAGTCATAATTTGTACAACTACCCCTCATAGCAGAATGGTGAGCAGTCAAGCAGGGAGGGACACCTCCCAAGTCAGGTATTTACATAAAACAAGCTTCAAGTAACCATCCATTGTCCAGCCCAGGAAAAAAGGCATGAACAGGAAGACAGACATCCTGGCTATCAAGCCAAGAGGGAATTTCCCTACTCTGAATAACCATGAGTCACCAGGGATTTAGTACACTTAGCACTTCAGTGTGGACACTACCTAGATACTGACGGGAGGGGTTCTCTAATCAGCATAGGTAATCCACCTCCCTGAGAGGCAGTAACTAGATCTATGGAAGAATCCTTTCAACAACCTAGTGCTGTCTACACCCAGGGTTAAACCAGTTTAACTACACCACTCAAAACCCTGGATTTTTCACACCCCTGAGCAATGTAGTTAATCTCACTTAATTTTCTACCATAGCCCATGCCTGGGAGGGACGGCGGGGGAGGGAGGGGGAGGAATACTTTAAAACCAGGCTTGGGACTGCAAATTTTCATCCAGAACCTGAGGGATACACAGAGGGCTGTTTGTGAATATTGGATCGCTCCTACAATAAACGGGTATGCTGTGAAACTGTCTTAAAGCAATAGGTAACTTTATTAGGAAAGGTTTCAGAGTAGCAGCCGTGTTAGTCTGTATTCGCAAAAAGAAAAGGAGTACTTGTGGCACCTTAGAGACTAACAAATTTATTTGAGCATAAGCTTTCGTGAGCTACGGCATCCGATGAAGTGAGCTGTAGCTCACGAAAGCTTATGCTCAAATTGGTTAGTCTCTAAGGTACCACAAGTACTCCTTTTCTTTTTATTAGGAAAGGGATTTTATCTAATATGAAAGTTTAAAACCTGAGGTTGCCTTTTATGTTTATTTTCTATGTAATTTGTATGTTCGCTTCTACTTACTATTTCATCATTGAATCCCTCAAAACACAAAGTCGGGAAATATTATCCCCATTTTAGAGAGAAGAAAACAACCCAAAAAATAGGTGATTTACCTATATTCACACAGGAATCCTCTGGCAGAGCCAGTAACTGAACTTGGGTCTCCCAAATTCCAATCTAGATCTTTGCAATTATATAGGAATGGCAGGATACGGCCATAGCAGGGATGTGTGCACCCATGAGAGAGAGAAGTCATATATGACCACACAGTTATGAACCTGAGAGACAGGGAGTACTGGCTGTATCAACAATAAGATAAGCATGATAGGTATGGAAAGAAGATTTGACATGCAGGAGAGCTGTACACAAGTGGTACATTGGAGGACACGAAAGGTAGCAAGCTGAGACAGTGAGCATGGTAGTCAATGAGTGCAGGACTAGTGCTAGTTGATCAGGAAGATGGCAGAGCTAATTTAGGAGAGGATAAATTTACAGTGGAGAGTCTGCAAAGCCATGGGACTTTCACCAGAGGCATTTGGAGACACAAGAACAGACAAAACAGATATTGGGGGTCAGCTAGTGATAGGTGTAGTTGCGACAGGCTGAGACAACCCTTTGAAAAGAAAGAAGAGTTCACAGCAGTAGAGATTCAGCAGGCAGCGGACACACAGATGCCACAGGCAGAGAGAGCAGAATACAGGACTAAAGTGGCAGAGACACTATGAACACTCACATATTAGACATCGCAGAAAGCCAAGATAAAAAGGAGACATGAGCCAGTGCACAATGATGAATGAGGCGATCATCAGAAAGAGGGAGCTCAATGATGGAAAGATAACAAGTACTTAGTGAAGCACCTATTAGGCTGGTGTTTAGTGAAGACAAGGTTGATGGGTGAAGACCACAGTGATGGGAGATGTCAAATGAGAATATAAGAGCAAAAATGCAGAAGCTCAGGGGCTGGTGGAGAGTGCGGAAGCTGCAACTGCCATGAATGAAGGTGGAAGATTATGATAAAGGAAAGAGAAGAACCAAGTGTCAGACTCTGAAAGGAAGGAAGATGGTGGAATGTTAGATGATTTATCCCTTCCACATAGCCAGGAATCCGATGAAGTGTTGCTCAAAGGAGGATATTCAAAGAGAAGCTGTACAGCAGGTGCAGACGTCAGGAGAAGATAATCCCCCCACTACGTCCTTTGGGGACAATTTGGAGTGAGCTATATTTGAGAGAAGAGGCCGCCTTCGGGGAGAACTGCTGTACAGGTGATGTCATTCAAAGGGGAATTCATGTTTCTGATGCAGTAAAATGTATGAAGTGAGTAATTAAGAAGCCATGGCTAGCAGTGATGTTTTTGGAGAGGGAAAAGGCATTCCGATGTTATGCAGAAAGTCAGAGTAGATGATCACAATGGTGCTTTCTGGCATTTAAAAAAATAACAACAACTATGAATCCCAGATGAAGCATGAGAAGGGGACTGATGAAGTAAAGACTAGAGAAGCAGAGATAGTAACATGAGGAAGGTGCAGAAGGTGAAAAGGGTGGAGTTAAGGGGAAGGCCAAAATTGGATAAGTTTCCCCATAAGTAACAAGGAGGCAGCATATATGGAAAATATATCTGTGATGGTGAGAAATGCCAGGAAAGGATAGAAGGGAGAGAGAAAAAACCCACACAGATGGTTTAAGTAGTAGATAGGGGAGATGCGAAGAAGGAAGAGACCACACAAATGTTATACCAATAAAATAAAAAACAGCAGGATCTTATTAAAGGGAAAAAGGCAAAATACCACATTTACTGTGAATACAGAAAGAATCATAGTAAGCAGTTAGTTATAGTTATAACATTCCATTCAATCTCATATTTATTCACACATTCATTCATAGATAAATCACTAGGATCATGTATGTGGCATGAACTGGAATCACAAACTCAAATTGCCTCACAGTACCTTCTTTTGAATAGGCTACATAGAAAGTGACACTGACGATTATCTTTCAGAGTAACAGCCGTGTTAGTCTGTATTTGCAAAAAGAAAAGGAGTACTTGTGGCACCTTAGAGACTAACCAATTTATTTGAGCATGAGCTTTCGTGAGCTACAGCTCACTTCATCGGATGCATACCGTGGAAACTGCAGAAGAGGAGGATTATGTTGGATCATATTAAAGAAGTTCTGTATTAAAATCAAATGAGTTTGATTCCCCAGAGTTTAAATTCCAGAGTATTACTAATTAAGAGGTCTCTTGGCTTTTGGTACTGTTTCTCTCCCTCTATGTGTGAAACTTGCAAGCTGCTAATTGCGTTAGTACATTCTAAGACAGAGTCTGTTCTCAAAGCAATTCACACAGAGAGAGACTCAAAGCAATATTCTGTAACAACAGAAACAGCACCCAGAGACTCCCCACCCTTTTGTTGCATTAACAATTGTGATTAAAATAGAGACAGAGGATGTATGTGGATGGATGGTTGGTGTGGAAAATAACTGAATGATCAGGGAGGTGCCAGCCTAAGAATCCAGTGTCCATGGGCTGAAGAAGGCGTCAAGTGGAAATAACCAGAGGACTCCCGGAGGGCACACTGGAATCCACCCAACAGCCTCAAGAATGGGAGAACCAAAGAACAATATAACATCTGGCAGCACGGAGCCGTCAGGAATGTGCTATCTGCTGATTGATTCAGCAACAGCATGATGAAGCAATTCCCATAGACTGGCATAGGAATAAATTCCTATAAAAATAGATTCTAGAAAGTGAGAACTTTGGGGGGTCTGATTCTGCAAACCAACTTCCAGGAGCATCAGATGAGCATCTGACAAGGCCCTGCTCCCTCCTCACATCCAGGCCACCTGGCCAGTGGGTTGGCATGAGCAACTCTAAAGCTGGTACCTATGATAACAACCTTGCAGAACACGTGTGTGTGTATGAATATGAGATTGAATGGAATGTTATAACTATAACTAACTGCTTACTATGATTCTTTCTGTATTCACAATAAATGTGGTATTTTGCCTTTTCCCCTTTAATAAGATCCTGCTGGTTTTTAATTTATTGGTATAATACATAGACGAAATGTAGTACAGGGAGTAATGGTAAAATACAACTGATCAGCACGTCAATTAGGTAGATGTATTAGTCATCACTAAGTTGTTTTCAAAGAGATAAATTAATGCAATTTTATTTCTTCTTTTGGAGCCACATAGTTTTTAGCTTTATCATCATGTCCCAATTTCATTTTCAAGCTCAAAAAAGTATTGAGTCAATTGCTATTTAATCATATATTTATGCTGCACAGAAAAGTTTAATGTACAAGTCTGCATTTGGACCTATTATCTTAGCTCAACTATGTCTTCTTGAGTTCAAGGAATGCGCAAATTCATGAAAAATTGTCAGTGTTTTCCTTCCTAAGCAGCAGGTTTACCTAGATTAAGAATGATTTAGCCAGCTCAGTGCCCTAAAGTGCATTAACTACATGCCTCTGTGCAAATTTACACAACTGCTCTTTGAATATTTTACATAATTTCTTATTTTACTTTATTCACAGTTAAACACTTTTCTTGAAATGTGTTTACTTTTTTTGAGAGACACTTTCCTAAGCCCCTTGGGGAAAAGATTTAAGCTCTGCCAGACATTGATCATACAGAGGGAGTATCGTGGTTTTGCTTTACATAAGACACAAGACAGTATGTGGCAACAAGTAAATGGCCATCTAAAGATATAGAGACAGAGCAGTTATTCATTTAACTTTCTTTTCCTGTAGAATACACTTCAGAAATTTAGTGGATTTCTCCACCAATGACTAAAATTAAAGGCTAACAAACAAAATTGTCACCTATGCTTAAAGTGAACGCAGTTTGGAGTATGTGATTGGGATATTTCAAGCCTTCTGGAAGTTCCGAACTAAGGCTGGCAATATATGCATGAAACATCCCACTCTCTTAGCCCTGGTCTACACCGGGGGGGATTGATCTAAGTTACGCAACTTCAGCTACGTCAATAACGTAGCTGAAGTCAATGTACTTAGATCAACTTACCATGGTGTCTCCACCGCAGTGAGTCGACTGCTGCCGCTCCCCCATAGACTCTGCTTGCGCCTCTCGTGGCGCTGGAGTACAGGAGTCAACGGGAGAGCGCTCGGGGATTGACTGCTGCCTGCCGATCCGGCGGGTAGTGAAGACATACCTTTAGTAGACATTGATTCTCCTGGGAAAGATTAGTGGGTTCTACTGACTCTGCTACAGATAGCTCACTATCCTACAGAGATAAAAGGGAGTTGGGAATCATTCTCTACATAAAGCTACTTTAGAGCAGAGGCTGAGTAGTCCTGAAAAAGGAATTCAGGGACCAACCAAGCCTGAGGAAAAGACTTGGGCTGGATTTTATGTTTCATTTCTAATTCCTTTATTCCTGTGAATAAAGCCAAAACCAAGAAGGGACTATGTTTTTACCCTCTACAACTTGTCTGATCTGTGGGCTGGTCTATGCTGGGAATTTACATTGATATAGCTACACCGCTCAGTGTGTGGATTTTTCAGATATTTTTCAGATTTCTGTAAGACAGATATAGAAAGACAACAGAATTAACACCCCTGAAATGCATGGAGGCAGTTTACACCTCTCTCAGGAGCTCACAAGAAATTGGGGCTCTGTTATTTGGTTTTACTCACATTCACAAGGCCTGGAAGCTTACTTTTAAGTGCTCTTAAATTCTACAAAACTAATGCATGAATCTCCAATACACCAAGTAAAGTTTCCTATCCCCAGTGGTGACTGGACAAGTAGATTTGTCAAGTGCTGATTTAAAACATAATGGTCATGCCCCAACGTTTTTTGGTTGTTTACCTTATGTCAGGTGATTCAGTCCTCCTGTTTCCCTCCCATGAGTGCCCTGAACTGGATTTTTCAGTCAATACTTCTACCTGATAAGATACCATTTCTAGGGATAGCCCAGTGGTTTGAGCATTGGCCTGCTAAACCCAAGGTTGTGAGTTCAATGGGCCATTTAGGGATCTGGGGCAAAAACTGGGGATTGGTCCTGCTTTGAGCAGGGGACTGGACTAGATGACCTCCTGAGGTCCCTTCCAACCCTGATATTCTATGATTCAAATACAGGAATACATTTTTTCCCCCTTTCTTCCCCTCTGCTGTCTGAACTCTTGCCCTTCTTTGGACATTCATGCCCTTCTTACCCCATTTCCTTGTCATCACCCTCACCTACCGTAGATGTGATATCAACAGATAGAAAATGTGACTAGTGCTTTAGTGTCTAATGTTAGTTCAGCTACCAGTGAACCCTAATAGGACTGCATACTGAATTGCCCTGAAAACATGTCTTGGATTGGTTTTGCAGGTGCAAAGCAGCCTGAAATAAAGCCTACCAACCAAAATATTAGAAATCAAACCAGTCAGATAATGTTTGTCAGTAACAGAGATATCTTTTTAAAAGTTTCTCATATATCAGTGGGAGCAGTCATTAGAAACTCTTTTTGCTTTTACTTCTAAGAACACAGGGCAAAGTCACCAGAGTTCCGGAACTAGTGCTGGCCTGTTTCTTTGTTCACCAGTTTGGCTGACATTCTATGTGCAGTTTTCTGTCACAGAAGTAGTTAGTGTTCCATGAGTAACATCAAACAAAAACACAAGCCATGCATGTAGCTAGCTACAGGAAGCAAGAAGAAAAGGAGTACTTGCGGCACCTTAGAGACTAACCAATTTATTTGAGCATACGCTTTCCTGAGCTACAGCAAATCTATTAGTCTCTAAGGTGCCACAAGTACTCCTTTTCTTTTTGCCAATACAGACTAACACGGCTGTTACTCTGAAAGGAAGCAAGTAGAAATCCTAAAAAAAAAAAAATACAGATTAATCTTCGTTTACTGATTGCACCATATAAAAACAAAACAGCCTTTTACATTTGCAATCACAATATGAAAGAGAAACTAACAGGCTACAGGAAAACCAAAACCCAGTTCATAAATAAATATAATTTTTTCAATGCCTTTAATAAGGCAGCAGGAAGAATAATCCATTTGACATTTTGACTTGGTAAGGGGTTTTTGGTATTTTTCGAGATGGCCTAAACTTGGCAGAATTGGAGTTCCCAACTGTTTTTGTTCCTTAAATGAAAAGCCCAACAAAACAACATCCTATATATTAGGATAGAAGTCATGTTCTGTTCAATGCTCTACAATGACAATACTTCCTTGGAAAGTGTTATTTTCAAGTAACATGACAAAAGAGAGGTGCTCAGCCTGCATCTTTTTAAAAGAAGATTAGGAACAATATAGTCTGTTTTATTAAACTGAAATCTCTCATATTAATAAACACTGACATTAAAAAGACAGTAAAACCCATATGAATATTTTCTAGGGACTTAATGATTTTAAGAGATAAAATAATGTAGGATTTCTAGTAATAAATTAGATTTTATGCAGTTCTATCCCTAAAACCACATTCAAGGACAAAATTAAATACCCTTAAAGGAAATACAATTTTACACAAACAGTTGGAAATGTGGAAAACTGTGTCAAAAGCAATAATTAAATATTTATTTAACCCATTTATAGCACATCCAGCACAAAAATCTAAACATCAGACAATAAACCCGTGAATTAAAAATCAAAGTATGAAATATTTGGAGAGAAAAATCAGAGAGAAAGAATGAACCAGGAAAAATACATAACCTGACTACGCAAATAATCTTGTAAATAGCAAACATCTCTCAAAAAGAAAAGGAGCACTTGTGGCACCTTAGAGACTAACAAATTTATTTGAGCATAAGCTTTTGTGAGCTACAGCTCACTTCATTGGATGCATTCAGTGGAATTTTGCAGATACAGACTAACAGGGCTGCTACTCTGAAACATCTCTCAGAAATAGAAGGAATCAGGAGAGTGGTAGCTGAGCCAAAACGAAGAAAGGATTTGGCAGGAGAAAGTGGGTATAGGTGCAAAGGACTCGAGAATTGTTGAATGAAAGTTTGAGTTACATTTGCAAATTGCAAAGATCTATATTGTGTCATATTGTATCAGGACTCGAACTAAATTTGCAGAAGAGCTGGAGAGAATATGAACAATTATTACGTTCTTTGCTCAGGGAGCTGGCAGAGAAGCTTGGGAAATACATATTTATTTTAATTTGAACAAGAAAGGCTCTATGTTTCCATCTCTCTATAAGAAAACCCAATAAAGTTCATACAAAGCAGATAGATTAACAGTGGGATTTATTCCTAAAAGAATAGCAGGAGCAGTTTTCGACCCTGCCAATCTGAGAGGTGTTTTAGAAATGTTTGGTCTTTTTTTTGTTTACACTGTGAAATCATGGTCATGTTTTTAATTCCAAATTAATGACTCTCAAAGATGAAATACTAATACCTTCACAAGAAGATTTCACCTATTTGCAGGAATTTTGAAGGGCAAAACTAGATTTAAATAAGTAAACGGAATCAGATCAAGAAAAAGGAAACAAAATTGTGATTAATCTTTCTTCTTCCTGCCCCATAGGGGAAGACCTTAGAGTCTCCTTTTTATACTGTCCCACAAGATTTCTTAGATCTTTTTTTTATCTGCTCTAATGGCACATAATTTAGTAATCTATAAACAAAATAAAGCCTCTATTTTGGTTATTAATCCTGTAATGACATCAGAAAATTAGATATCAGTCTTCTGAAATGTAATATTTATCTGTTCAAAATCATCTTTTTCATCCTTATTTCTAAACTGATTTTTTTTCCTGTATGCTACCCCAAGTTTTCTAAGGGACCATGCACCCTCAGATCCCATTAACTGGTAAACAGTTTGTAGCTTCTTTTACAGAAAATCTACTATATATGAAGGTCAGCACAACAAGTTTCAGGTTATCCATTGGCAGAGAGCTACATTTTGACAAACTTCCAAAACCTGAGGTTTCAGTTATCCTGTTAAATAAAAGTGAAGTTGTGCACTTGACTCCAATGGGAGTTGAGGGTTTCCACCGTAGATACTTTGAAGCCTGCTAAGAAAATGGTTAAAACAATCCTGTTTGGGGTTTTCTTTGTATAGAAACACCTTTTTTATGAATAATTTTAAAAAAATTATTCAAACCCAAAAACCTTTATCAGAATTTAGTTTATTCAAATATTTTTATTACCTTATGAAAATAAATTATGTGACAAAAAATTAAATAGCATGATTACTTAGGAGCCAGTCGCAGGATCAGAGCCATAATTAACAGTCTTACCCCTCTGTAATTTCCAATGGCCAATGCTTTAATAGAAAACATCTCTCTGATCTTGCTATTTGAGACTGCTAAAGCCTCTAGAAAGGCAGGTTCACCAAGAAAAGTATTCCTGTCCTTGCGCTATAGAAATATCAGCACCCTTAGAACTGGATTTCAAAAAAGCAATCCCCTGACTAAATTTATTTTCTTGTGAGCTATAAAACATTAGTTCTGAGACTTTATTGAACCAGACCTTTTCAAAGTGAACTTTGACTTTTTTTGTTGTCTTTGATACAGCAGTATCTTGAAAACATTTCCTCATTTCAAAGAGACTTTGGCTTATGACACACACTAGTTTGCTTGTGATTTCATACTATTTTACTTGCTGCTTTAATCCTCTTCATTTTTAGCTATTTAATAAATATCCATAATATTTTATAAACAGCTGCATATACAGAAGTGTTACTGTTATAACTCTTCAACCTTTCAGGTCCGGAAGATTAACAGGAAGAAAAGCAACTCTTTAAATGACCTTACCCTTAAATGAGCTACAAGCCAATAGGGAGACACACAAGTACAGATAAACCAGAGGCATAAATGAGGTTGAAAAGTCAGGTGTACTCCAGACGTGTGGACAAATGGCATGCAATGCATTATGTACTTAGATTCATAGATACTAAGGTCAGGAGGGACCATTATGATCATCTAGTCCGACCTCCTGCACAACGCAGGCCACAGAATTTCACCCACCCACTCCTGCGAAAAACCTCTCACCTATGTCTGAGCTATTGAAGTCCTCAGATCATGGTTTAAAGACTTCAAGGAGCAGAGAATCCTCCAGCAAGTGACCCGTGCCCCATGCTACAGAGCTACATGCTCTGCCCTGGAGGAAAATTCCTTCCCGACCCCAAATATGGCGATCAGCTAAACCCTGAGCATATGGGCAAGATTCATCAGCCAGATTTAATAATTTTATTAAGATAATGTTGAAAGAAGAAACAGTACAGAGTTCAAGCATAGAAGTTTCTGGTTGTCAGGGGATAAGGTACAGATTATCAAGGGATGCGAAATTCGATTTAGGAGCTGGTGGAGTAAGGATTACGTAAAAATCTGCAATCTCCCCGACTGGGGGTAAAAGTTTAACCGGTCAAAGTACAGACATTGATATATGGGGGTAAGCTATCCACATACCGGCTATGTTCAGGTGCGGAATATAGTGAGTGGCTACGATAGCGGGGATGGGTCTACCCTCATTTGGTGGGTATTTAATGTTCAGTGGGTTTATGGTTCCAGTTCATACGGTCCAATGGGGAAAGCCTCTCAGTCCCTTTCCCCGTGGGTGCACGATGTCGTTTCTTTCCTGGGTAACTCAGATCCCAGCCCACCTAATATCCCATCACAGGCCATTGGGTCTATTTACCACGAATATTTAATTACCAAAACCATGTTATCCCATCATACCATCTCCTCCATAAACTTATCGAGTTTAATCTTAAAGCCAGATAGATCTTTTGCCCCCACTGCTTCCCTTGGAAAGCTGTTCCAAAACTTCACTCCTCTGATGGTTAGAAACCTTCGTCTACTTTCTAGCCTAAATTTCCTTGTGGCCAGTTTATATCCATTTGTTCTTGTGTCCACATTGGTCATGAGCATAAATAATTCCTCTCCCTCTCCGGTGTGTATATATATACACACACACACACATACACACACACTGGTTAATGCAGTAAAGCGATAGGCGAGACATGTGCCAAGTCCAACACAGCCCTGCAATTTCGGATGCAGATAAATCCCGAGGGCTCTACACCCCTCTGCCACAGTTGGAAATGAGAAGTGAGGGAACCTTAGGATGGCTCCAGTTTATCCAGGTAACAGAACTCTCTGGGGGACTCAAGCTGGATCTTAGGGGGTGTCCATACATCAGGTAATGCCCGAAGATTTGTGCGTCCTTTAATTTTACAAGTTTGTTTCCATATTACAAAGTATTAGAAGGTGTGTGTGGGGGGGGGGGGGTCCTTGAAAAATCACCAAAAAAAAAAAAAAAGTGTGATGTAGTTGTGATGTAGTTGACGCTGCACCAGCAGTAGGGAAAATGAGAGTCCCTGCCCCCCGCCCCCCGGGGAACCCCACTGAGAAGGGGGGTCAGGATCAGAGTCTCTGCCCCGCCCTCCCGGGCGTGCCCTACTCAGGAGGGGCGGGGGGGGAGGGAGTAAAGCTCCCCGCCGCCCAGGACACCCCCGGAGGGGCGGGAACACTCCTGCCCGCCACGGCACTGTCCCGAGGGGGGGAAGTAGTGTCCCGCCCCCTGTAGAGGGAGCCCAGAGACGGACCCCCCCCCGTCCCCGAGCTGACTCGTCCCTTGCCGTCGGAACTAGCAGGCGGCAGCGGCCCCTTCCCCATGTCAAACTTACCGCACGGGCTCCGCTAGCCCGCCGCCCGCAGCCCCGCACGCCGCTCGGGTCAAGAAGCCTGCGAGAAGATGGCGGCTCGCGGCCTCCTATTTGCCGGGGGCGGGGGCTGAGGCCCTGAGCCCGTTGGCGTGGGGCGACATCTAGCGGCGGCAGGGGGAAGCGCAGGTGGAGAGCCTGGCTGGCCCGGGCCGCCCCGGTCACTGGAGCAAGGGGGCGGCTGCTGCTGGCCTCGCAGGGTCAGTGTGCCTGGCCGAGTGGAGAGCGGGAAGGGAGGGCTCTGCGGGGAGAAGCCCCGACCCCGGCAGGAGCTTGGGGGAGAGGAAGGCCCGACCCCGGCAGAAGCTGCGGGGCTGAAGCGCCGACCCCCCTCTGTGCCGAGCTGGCCTGAGCCCCCCTCTCTCCCGTCCCCCCCTGTGTGGAGCTGGCTCTCATTCTCAGGGCTCTGGAGAAATTCAGCTCAAATCTGTCCGCCTTGGTATGTTCATTTTCCCCATCTTGACACAGCCATGAATGGATTTAGCCGAGGAGGCAGGGTTAGTACTGGCCCCCTTTGGCAGGTGGGATCTAGGGCACGCGGTGGTGACGTGACTTTCCCAAGGCTAAGCAGGGAGTCTGTGGCAGAGCAGAGAACCAAACCCAGAACACCTGGCCCCCAGGGCTGTGCCTTAACCACTAGGCAACCCTTCCTACCCCAAGGAGAGGGAGCCTCCTCTGCGCTTTGAGTGTATGGGTGGGCCAGGCACTAGACCGAGCCACCAGGAGGGGAGAGTAGAGAGAGAGATGGGAAAAGGGACATGGATGGGAAGTAAGAAGGGGGAAACATCAGGAAGGGGAGCAAGGACTTAGAGAAGAAACAAGAGAGGGGGAAGACTCCCCACTGCTTGTCCCTCGCAGCTGCCACTTTTCCACTGCCATCAGTGGCCCGCAGCTCCCAAAGAGGCCCCAAGCAGGTGTGAAGCAGAGTGAAAGTAATGTCTATAAACTGGGCTGTTAGTGAAGACAGCTTGTAGCTGAGTGTAATGATTTTAATAAACTGTAATTCATGATAATGTAATTATGTAGTTCATTACTATTTTAATGATGACGTTAAGATACCAATGACAGACACACATTCAATAAATAGAATATGAAAAGTGCATAAATATACTGAAAATTGCCAGTTGGGGGGGGAGCTGAGCCCCCCCCCAAACACACACACACACACACACCTTGCCCTTAAGGCAGGAGGGGGCAGAAAGGAGTGAGTGGGAGGGAATCTGGGGGAGGGGACAGAGTGGAGGCAGGAAGGGGTGGGGCTGGGGCCTTGGGGGAGCAGGCAGAGCCGGGATGCGGGACCCACTGGCAAAACCAAAAGTCAGCACCTATGATGGGATGGGGAAGAGAAGGGGATAGGGGAAGCGGGAGCCTAGCATGCGGATTGCCTTGGCAACAGCTGGGACTCCCCTGTTAAGCAGGCCGATCAAACTCTCACCTTGATAAGCCCCACCTCCCCTGCATCTCTACCACCCTGATGAGCCTCCTCCCAAACACCCTCCTCACTGAGCCCCAACCACCTACACCCTCCCCAACCAAGCTCCAATCACTTTCACTTGGTTCCCCCTGCAGACTCCAATTGCCCCTGCACCTGGAACCTCCCTGTGCATCCAGATCCCACACTGAGCTGCCTGCACCCAGACTGCCCCACACAGAACCATCTTACCCTCATCTGAATTCCCCCACGCTAAGTCCCTCTGCACTTGGATCCTGCTGCCAGGCTGAGCCTCCCTGCCCACATCTGGCAAGTTTCTGTGGTAGGCATGGCTCTTGTGCTGTGTCAAGGTCAGGTTCAGCCTCACTGCCAAGTCCCTGTCCTGGGGGGTATTCTCCCACCTCAGTGTCCTGTGCTCCCCACTGCCATGGTGGAACTTCCACATTTATTTATTGTACAAAAAAAAAAATTACAGAATTTTAAAATATTATGCGCAGAATTCCCTCAGGAATATGGGGCGCTGTACAGCTATGATGGTGGGACTATGAAGGGGGTGCTGGACACTAGGGATCTTTGGGTGTGGGAGCTGGGCAGGGGGTATCATATGCATGGTGCTGTGCAGTTGTGGTGGGAGGTCAACGGGAGGGGTCTCTGGGCAGGGGGTGCTGGGCATAGTGGGTCCAGGGGCATTGGGCATAGGGATTTGTGGAGGAAGTATGTAGGTGAGGGGGTGGTGGCATAAGGGCAGGGCACTGGGCAGGGGGGCAGTGTAGAAGGGGCATGCTGGCAGTGTAGGGCTGGGCGAGCCAGTATGCGTCTAGCAGTTGTGGGTTTGTAAACAGTGCTGTTGTGCTGGGCTGCGTGGGGCCACTCCTGCTGCGCTATGCCTCATTGCCCTCAACCAGCCCCTCGCTCTGCGGACTGGCCCCCATCACATGCCCTATTTCCCCAATGGGGGCCCACAAATATGTTTGGTGCCGGGCCCACAAAAAGTTAATCCGGCCCTCTCTGGGAGGGGCAAACTGGCCAGGCCACAGCAATTCCGGGACGCAGGGCAGAACAGCCAATGGGCTGCCGCTGCGCATTGTACAGGGCAAGCTGGAGCCGGGCCCCATGCTGGCCCAGCGTGGCCTCACCACATGGGCATGGAGCTGGACTACGTGCGGCAGCTGGTGCATACGCGCACAAGCCGCATGGACGCAGTCTGCCTGACATTTGGGCGGTGCTGTGCCTGCATTGTCTGGTGCCCAGCGAGCTGCAGGTTGAGCGGCTGAGTGCACTTTTCTGGCACAGCCAGGGCTTCCACATGCCCACCTGGCTGCCTTCACTGCTGCTGGTACCAACCCACATGCACTAGGAGCCCTGTGGCCTGCCCTGGCAATTTAAAAGGGCCTGGGGCTCCCAGCTGCCGCTGTTACCATGGCAGTGGCGGCGGCAGGGGCCCATGGGCAATTGCTCCCTTTATCCCTCCCCCCCATCAGCTAGTGTGTGTTGGGGAGACTGGGAGCTCCTTTCCTGCTCTGACCTTTCCTTTCTGTGTCTTGGGCCTAGCCCCTGTGCCTGAGCATCCCAATGGGATCACAGCAGATTAGGGTTACCACCTGGCCAGTATTTGACCAATCTGGCCGGTGTTTTTTATTTTTAATGGATTTGCTAGTTGCCAAAAAAATAATTTAAACTGCTGTGTTTTTTTACGCGGGGCTAAAAATTTGCATTATCACAATACACTGGGATGTCTTACTTTAAAAGTTTCTGTGTCTAGCTAAAGATGATACAGTGTTCCCACTTCTGCAGTTTAAGCGATAAACTGTGGATAATACAGCAGTTGTCTGCCCACCAACACGCAAGCATGCTGTGCATGTGTGTAAGAGAGGGTTTGAGTCACCCAAGAGTGAGGAGACATGCAACGTTATCAATCTTATCTATATGTGTTCTCGCTCTAGATCAGCGTTTCTCATATGCGGCCACTAGGGGCTTTTCTTGCGGCCACAGCCTTCTGGGCTGTGATGGGGGGGGCAATGTAGCAGCCCCTCCGACTCCCTGTTGCTCTCCGGATGCACTGCCTTGGTGTTGATTGCTGGGGCCGCCAGCAGTGGTTGGGCCCTGCCCCCCTTTGGAGACACCTGGGGTACAATGCCGAAGGAGAAGGCAGCCAGTGAATTCCCCATCTTCCCAGGGGCAGTGGGGCTCAGGCTTTGGGCTTCAGCCCTGGGGTGGTGGGGCAGCAGGCTCTGGCTGAGGGCTTCGGGCTCCAGCCCTGGGCTGAAGCTGCTCAGCGGCATGGCCCAGCCTCCAGCTGCGGGGCTTCGGGCTCCAGCCCCTGCTGGTTCCCTGACCCCCAATCCAGGGCTTAATTTGTCCCCAGGCTTGGCAGGGCTGAGTAAGTCTTCTGTGAAAAGTGATACTTGTATGTTTGTTAATACCACTTTTCACAACAGACTCACTAGTTAGCAATAAATAAATTACAATGATTTGGACGTGTATACGTGCATATTTATTTGTTTTCTCTAAAGCTAATTAAGTATTTTAGGAAAAAGTGTGAGAGTGGCCACCAGCAAGAGTTGGTGGCCGCACTGTGAGGTCACCAACATTTTTTTCCTGAGAACACCTGCTTCTAGATACTATAAGTGGCTATTGAAGTGGGGGTTGCAGAGTTGCCTTGTGGTTGGGGGTTTGCGTTGTGATGGGTTTGCCTTGTGAGGGGTGCCTTTTTTTTTTTCCCTTTCAAAGATGGTAACCCTACAGCAGATGACCTCAACCCACCTAACTTCTTGCATGCCTGTAGGTTGAACTCTGCTCCCTGCCTTCATTTAGCACCTTTCCCCTCATAGACCCTCCCCACTGTTGGCACAAGAACCTTCTCCTCTGCAGCCCCTGTAATCTGGAGGAGTCTCTCACCACAGCCCCTGTTTTCAAATTTCACCTGAAAAAATCTCTGGCCTCACTTTTCTCTCCGTCCACTTCTGTTTTTTTATATTATAGTGTTGCATCTTCTTCATTTCATTATGTAAGGCATCTGGGGATACAGGTGGTGCACAAAATGCTCTCCCAAATAAAGTTGAATTGTATTCAATGGTATAGTATTAGGGTCTGCTTGATTGTCGAAACCATTACTAATACTACACGTGTCATCTTCATTCCCATGAATACTCCTACATGAGTAAAGGTTTGGGTATAGGGACCTTAGTTACCACTTGTTGATAGACTGATGTCTTGAGTTTCTCAAATGAAAGGTGTTATAATAGTGCAAAATGTTATATGTATTTATTATGAAATTCATATACCTGTCTTAAATTGCCATATAAGGGTTCTGCAAATGTCAGTGGGCTAGTAGAAAATGGTCTTTAATAAACATTCAGATAAAATTATTCTGGAAACACCTCTTAAGTGGTCACTGAAAACATGAATTTGTCTATTGGAGGTGGTTCTCAGTGTAGTTTTGACTGTATTAACACCAAATTTCCTTATCTCTAATACAGGATTATGTTATTATTATTGGCACAGATGGTAGCACCCTCTATTATTAAGGTTGCCTGACATTTCCTTTATGAGATCCTGTTTTCCAGTGGTGCTGTAACAATTTTTATCGTGGGGGTACTGAGAGCCATTGAACCAAACTGTAAATGCTGTATATGATGGAAACCGCTTCAAGCCAGGGGGTATGGCAGTACACCTAGTTCCAGCACCTATGCTGTTTTCAGTTGCTTATAACTTTGCCGAGTTTTAACCATTAGGGCTGACATTTTTACAGCTTGGTGTATGTCTCAAACTGAATTATTCTGGAAAGTTTCAGGCAAAACAATTTAGGCATTTCATTAGAATGAGGCTATGGAAAGTAGAATTTTTTAACATGGCAAAATAATGTAACCAACTTTTGTTTGGGAAGCTTGAGGGCTCTCATGCTTTGATATGGAGACTTGAAATTTGGCAGGGGAATTGGCTTTTTGTGGGGATCTGTCTTTTGCTATCCAAGTGAAAATTCACCCAAATTTGGTCAAGTTATAAGCCTCTGAAAAGTCTCAGTTTGTACATGCTCAGTAGAGACTTGCTGGAGCTTTGAAGCTAAATTCCCCAAAGATTCTGGCTGGACAGGGAGATTGGGACCAGTATCTGGGGGGAGTCTATAGGACTACTCACATGTAAAATTATACAGATGTCTAAGTATGTCAGGCTCAGGGCCTTACATTGAAAGCTCTTTAACGTGGGAACCGTCTCTCATTATGGCTAAGTCAACATTTAGCATCTATGTGAGCTGGGAGATTTGACTGTTAAAATTGTGAGATGCTAAAAATAGCAGTGTAGCCAGAGTAGTACAGGCAGGGGTTTGGGCTATCTGCCTGAGTATGTACCTAGGGGCCAGGATGGGATGTATTCAGGTAGCCAGCCCGAGCTGCCTCCTGTGCTGTCCCAACTACACTGGTATTTTTCGTGAGCTGTAGCTCACGAAAGCTCATGCTCAAATAAATTGGTTAGTCTCTAAGGTGCCTCAAGTCCTCCTTTTCTTTCAGCTTGAGCAGAGCTAGTGTAGGTAGATCTACACAAGCTGGGAATCACACCTCCCAGCTCAAATGTAGACATAGCCTATGTGTTTGTACAGCACCTAGCATAATGGGGTACCAATCTTGGGTGAAGCCTCCAAGTGCTACTATAATAGAAATAATAAATTTCCTTACATCATTCACCAAGTTAATGACAGGAATTTTAAAATGTAAATACAAATCTCTTTTTTCAAACTTAATTTCAAGGCACTTCAGAACAAAAGAAAAAAACCTTATGTCATGTATCAGATATGGACTGGTTACAGAGCTTCCACCCAGAAAGACACATGACAATGTGTTGCCTTTAGATATCTTCAATACGCTGCCAGCTATGGCTGTTCTCAGCTCAGATAAGGTATGTTACACATGGTGCTAGCTAGTGGCTAAACATTATAATACAGTTTAACATTCCATTGCATCTCCCCCTTTAAGTTTCACATTCCTACCAATTACCAAACTTACACTATCAAACTATTTTTAAAGTTCAGTACAGATCAGTCTGTTAAGCTGAATCACACTGGTTTTCTAAGTACACGACCTGCACGCATAACAACTTTGTCATCTGGCTGTCCATTAGTTGCAATGACTGGCTGTGGTTGATTTGGAGTCTGAGTCTTCTTCTTGGTCCACATCCACCACCTGTAGAGTTTTCTCTGTTGATTGTTCTTTCTAACAGACATCTTGTAGATGTTGACAGTTTCTGCTGAACACTCCACTGTTGGTCTCAATCACATAGGATCTGGGAAATGAATTCTTTTTCTTTACAATAGCTGGAATTCTCCATCCTTTTTCTCCATCCAGTTTGTCACAAACATGGTCACCAGATCTGGCAGTTCTCTAACTGAGTGATGCCTGTTGTAAAAGTGTTTATAAGCTCTTTTTGCCTTTTGATCTGATATAGCTAATTTCTTCATATCTGGCCACTTTGGAGATAGATTTACTGTTCTGACTTTGGAAAAGAATCTGAGTTGTCTTCCCATCAGGAGTTGTGTTGTTGATCTGTAGCTGAGAAGACCAAGAAATGGATTTTCCAACTGTAGGATTTTCTTGTCTGTTCATCTCTCTCTGCCTCTCCATTCACTTGTGGGCAATGTGGACTGCTAGTATTATGGATAATAATACTATTTCATTTGGAATGACTTACATTCCAGTGCAGTGAATTGTGGTCCATTGTCCATCATTGGTTGATCTGGAATACTGAAATGAGCAAAAGTGCATTAAATTTTTCAATAACACTGCAATATGTTATGTCTTTCAAGTACATTATTTCGATATACCTGGAAAAATAATCCATTACAACTAGGTCATGATGTCCTCTGAATGCACATAAATCTGTAGCTAGCCTCTTCCAAGATCCTTCTGGTACAGGTGTAGTTATTAAAGGATCTTTGTGTTGTGTTAATCTGTTAGTTCTGCAATATCCATATGCAGATACTTTATTTGTTATGTCCTTACTGATGCCCACCCAGCACACTGACTGGTTGGCTCTTTCACAACATTTAGGTAGGCCTTGATGTCCTTCATTGATGAGGTCTAGGATTTCTCCTCTCATTTAGTTTGGAATTATAATGCAGTCACCTTTAATCATGAGTCTATTTGACTTGCTTAATAGTGCACGTACCACGAAGTAGTCTCTTGTCACTTCCTTAGTGTTCCTTCAATACATTAGGGCAGTGGTTCCCAAACTTGTTCCGCCGCTTGTGCAGGGAAAGCCCCCACGGGCCGGGCTGGTTTGTTTACCTACCATGTCCGCAGGTTCGGCCGATCGCTGCTCCCAGTGGCCGCAGTTCACTGCTCCAGGCCAATGGGAGCTGCTGGAAGCGGCGGCCAGTACATCCCTCGGCCCGATGCATTGGACTTAAGTGATGCATTGGACTTAATAGTTCATTCAGTGGTTTTGTCACTGTAGGAAGGTCTTGTAATTTACCATCCTCAGTACATGTCTCAGTTCTGGTGCATTTGTTGGTGGATTAAGTTCTCAAACTGCTTTTACTTTCTCAGGGCTAGGACTGATTACATTTTGTTTATTGTTTGTCCCAAAAACTTAGTTTGGGGTAGGCAGAAACGGCATTTTTCCTTGTTTAGCTTTAGGCGAGACAAACTGAATAGGCTTAGAACTTCAGTGAAAGTTTTGTTGTATTCTTTCACTGAAGAAACATATATCAAAACTACAACTCCATTTGTGTTCATTTACAGTTCTGCCACATTTTTTTGGAAAATTTCAAGTGCACTGGTAATCCTGAAAGGCAATCTTCTACAGCAAAATCTTCCAAAAGGTGTGACAAATGTACTCAGTTTAGCACTCTATGTGGCTGAAGGCATTTGCCAAAATCCATTCAAGGAATGCAGCTTGGAGAATACTCTAGATCCTTTGACATTGGGGAGGAAGTTATCCTGTCCTGGGAGGATATATTTTTCTTTCACAGCTGCTTCCACACAGATTTGCATTTTTTTCATTTTTCTTTATAACTGGTACTATTGGGGCACACCAGGCTGCTGGCTCAGAGATTTTCTCAATTATACCAATCTGTTCCATTCTCTTTGACTCAGTTTCCATTTTATGAAACAGTGGGATAGGAATTCTGCAAGATGTACTTATGCTGTATGGTTCAGCATTGTCTCTTAAGGTTATTTGCACTAGAACTCCTTCCAAAAGTCCAGTATCACTAAATACTCCATCACGTTCTTCCACCTGTCTCACAAGGCCCATAATGGCTTCCACACTGCAGCTGAGAAGGCTGTTGGTCTTTGATCACATACACTCTGAATACAAAACTTTTGTCCTGGTAAGTTGTTTCTGTGGTGAACTGGCCCATGCAGTTCAGAATACCTCCAGAGCTAGTCAGGGCTGTGTCAGGTGATTTAAGCTCCGGGAAGAGTTGCAGGTCATTGTAAATCCCTTCTGATATGACTATCAAGTCAATAGTTTTTCCATGGATTTTTGAAAGTTTTCCTTTCCAGGCAGGTCCTGTGTCAGGACATGTGGTAGATCTCAGAAACACTGGCTCTTGATTGTCTGTAATATTAGTCAGCTTCTTGGTTGCCTTAGTACAGCAAACAGCTGCAAAGTGTCCATATTTTCTGCATTCATTACATCTTGCACCTTTGGCTGGATGCACATTTCTTAGGCTATGAGTTTTCCCATATCTTGTGTGTTTAGTCTGAAAGGCTTTATAGTTAGCTTCGGAGCTCTCTCTCCTTGCCTCAGAGGTTTTATGATAATGACTTTTAGCATTCATGCTGTGTCTGTTTACTGCATCTAAAATAGTTTCTGGTTTGGCAAGTTTGTTTTGCTGCTTCACAAGTTCAGACTTCTTTGCTATTAGAATATCTGTGTGTAGAGTTAAGTGTGTTTTTAACTGTAGCTGCTGTGAAAGACAATCTTCTGTAAGGCCAGTTAGCAATCTATCACTAATATTTTCATGTTTTACAGGCCCCAAATCAGTTTTCTGCCAATGCACGTAAAGCACTGATAAAAGATTCAGCAGATTCCCCTAATTCTGTTGAATTCTCTGGTGGAAACATGCCATTTCATAAACCACATTTCTCTGAAGTATAATGTATTCATCAAACATAACCGGACCCTTTCATAGTTATTTTTGTGACTCTTCAGTAGAGGCAAAAGATTTAAAGATATGCTCTGCCTGCTTCCCTTAGCATAACTTATAGAGGATACCTGAACATCTCTGGTTTCCTTGTGGAGTTTGGCTGCAATGCAGAATCTTGCAAAATGCTGCTTCTAGTCTATGCATTTTGAAGGTCTATCCATGGTGAAGTTCTCTGGGGGCATTGAGGGATGGCATATAGAGCTATTCTGCAAATGTTGATTTTTTTCCCCCGTTCTGCTTGCAACCTTTGCTGCTTTCCTTCTATTTCTGTTTTCTTCTGGCACCGGTTAGGCTGCCTTCCCACCATGTTATGGACTTGTTACATAGCTTCCATCCCAGAGAGATGTATGAAGATGCATTCCCTTTAAGAGATCTTTAATTTGCCACCTAATGGCTAAATAAATAGATAAATAAAATTGATCATTCCTTTACACCTTCAGGTCCAATCTTGCAGTGCTTACACAGGCAAAACTTCTACTGAAAAGGTCTGACAGTCACTAGAGATTCTTAAAATCAACCAGGATTTTCTCCAAACAAAGACTGCAAGGTTGGGTCCTAATGCTTGAGACAAAGGATTTTGTTTTGTGTTTCTAATTCACTGAGACATTTACAGCCTCAGTCGTCATCATTTGCAATGTTAACTCATTTAGGGCCAACTTCTGAGAGTTGCTGAAGTCAAAGGGAGTTGAGAGTGTTCAGCAGCTCTCAGAATCTGACTCTTGGACTGGCATCATTTATCCTTCCTTAGTGCAAGGGTGTGAAACAAATGGCCTGAAAGGTGCATTTATGTGATCCACAGACTGTGTAGAGTAGCAGCTTTAATTTTAAAAACATTTAATTTTAATTAGTTCTAGCCCTCATGGCTGCAGAGATGAGCCTTCCAAATGTGAACTGAGCATAATGGATGCAAATGCTTTAGTGTTGATGGTCCAATAATGACACTTCACTGTTAACATGAACTATTTCATTACTAATCATTTTAACAAACAGAATGAGGAAGAGGATGAGAGGGAAGTCTCCAGGGACTGGGAATAAGGAGTTGCTACCGAAAAGGAAATACAGAGGAAAGAACAGAAGAGACTCACAAAGACAGGGGAGGGAGAGGGAATCAAAGAAAGAAAGATGGGAAAAGAAGAGAAAAAGGCCTGGAATAGCAGTGGCCAAAGGGGACCATATTTTCTCACTGAATAAATAATAAATAACTAAAAGCTTAGTTAATACATAAAGGACAAATTCTCCCCGGGATATTTGTGCGAACCTCCCATTGATATCAGTAAGCAATCCATTGTGCATTGTGAGGAGAGTATATAGTCCTGAATTTGTACCTCAACACATGGATGTAATTAAACACAGAATTCAGCCCTCTCTTCCAAATGAATTTGACACCTATTGTGATTATTGGGCCTACAAATTTATCCTAATTGTTAGCTCAACTGTAAGAAGTAAGTATAAATTCATAAGATGTCACAATAACAACAAATGTTGATGGACAAGGTGTGAAAAGGGGACAGAAAAATGGAATTAGTCCAAACTAAAAGGCCTAATGATATAATTCAAGGACTGTGTTAAAATCATATTGATAAACAAGACAGTGTTAGACTGAAAATAAGTGAGCCAAAATTGGTGTGTCAGGTACTAGGCCTAACTGGTGCACAAAATATTGAGGGGATGGGGTATTTCACCCATCATTTCCTTTTGGGGTCCTTAAAGGAAGAGAGTTGGGGAGAAAAATTGGCTACTGGAGTGAGTTTCACCCTCCTGGCTACCACCCCCACGATCTCCTGGGACTCTGGACCTTTCTCAATACTGAAAGATGTCCTGACTAGCCCAGGCCAAAGACAGGGACCCAGATAACATTGGCACCTCCACCAGCTCTGGCTGAATTCCAAATACCATCTAGGACGTGATACTTTGGCTATATCTACACTGGAGAGCACACAGTAGCATGGCGGTACTGATGCAGTAAGATCTCTCGTGTAGCCTCTCTATGCTGACGGAAGAGAGATCTCTCGTCAACATAACTAAACCCAACATTATACCAGTGTACCTTATGTCGCTATGGGGTGTTTTTTCCCCATACTCCTATGTGATATAAATTTTGCCAGCATAAGTGGTAGTGTAAATATGGCCTTAGTCTCTGCTCTCCCATGCCCCCTTTTCCTTCCCAATCTTATTTCTTTTCTTTCCTATCCCTCTTCTGTTTCCTTCTGTCTAATAAGAATCTGGCTTAACTGGCCAATACTGTATATTTTGCAACACTGCTGTAAGCCTGTGACTTTAATGAGGCAGCTGAAAGCAATGCCTTAAACAGCCTGATGCTGTTAGGATTTTTCCAGGTCTTGGAGTGGTTGATAAGACCGTGTGCTGTGCCTGTGTTTTTCAGCTGTGAAGTTGCAGGTGAAAGTCAACACCAGAGACAGAAGCTGTGTTGACTATCTTTGTTGTTCTGTTCTCTGCCCTTTTGTGTGTGTTTGTCTTGTTTTGTCTTCTAGATTCAGAAAATGGGATCAGACTTTAACAACAACAGCAATTACAATAGCTCCAGCCCATCTCTACTAGCTTCCCCTCTTTTCCCTTCAAGGGCAGTTATTCCCATATTAAATACCATCTAAAAACTGTCAAACAATAAGTTTTTTCCTTCTAAAAAGCTCTCTCCAGCTAAAGGGAAAGGGAACAAGGGATGCTGTTAAAATGAAAACCGTATTTAATCCCTTACATTACTTTAACTATTTTTCCTTCTTTTCTTCTTCAATAAAATATTAAAAGGATTTTTACAGCGTTTGTCATGGTACTAAGCAGGCTGAGGTCTCTGTATACCAAACCCCAAAAAATTGTTTAAAACTGTTTGATGTTGCACATTAATGGGTTTTGTTAACGCTTTTGACTCTTTGGGCCCATATATTTCACCTAAATTAATACAACAAACCCCACTGCAATGATGAATGAGTTCTAGAATTTATACTTGAATTTACTGTGTTACACTTCACATTAATATGAAAAGATGCTTCTTTCCCTGTTCAGAATTAGGTGCGATATATATGGCTGTTTTCAATAAGTGGGAATTAACTTCCATATGACCAACTGGTTATTTTGCTGGGACTTCTGATCAAAAGAGAGAATGGCCTGAAAACTGCAATATTAATCTCACATGTACTAGTTAAAGGACTAAAGGTGAAATCACAGCCAATAGGAAGCAAAAAGGTTTTCTGGATTAGAAAAAAAAATTGGCTCAAAAGAATCTGAGGTATGTTACAAATGGAAAAATTAACTGATGAGAAATAACTACAGGCAGTTCCATTTAGTATGTTTATTTTCATATGATTTTATGGAAGAAAACAAGACAAGAAATGTTATTCCTTTGAACTTTTATAAACATGTTAATAATCTGCTACCTCCCTGAAATATTCGCCTGAAATATCAAATTTTTATTTATTTTTTGTCATTTTGATTATAATTATTTGTTCAAAATGTGAAGTTCTAATCCTGCAAAGACTTATGCACTAAAGTTGAAATCTGCCCATTCCTCTTGGTACCGTACTACTAGTTTTCTTCTTTGTTAGGATATAGATATTCAGGCCTGTCTGTAAAGGCCTGTACTCTAAGAATTTAGGTGTATTCTTATCACTTAGCTAGTTATAGAGGTATAAAAGAAAGACCCAAATCACTGTCTGCTGGTGTAAGGGCCTTCTCTTACTGTCACAGTCTGAGGCCCTGTTCTTAGGCTAAGGCCTTTGGCTAAGCAGCAGAGGCAGCCATAAACTGGGAAGCGACCGGTCACCTCCTCACATTCCAAACTAGTCACATTGAAATAAGGTGCTATTGGGCTGTTAGGAATACAATCCTGTCCTGATACTGCCTATCGCCTCCAGAGAAAGGGATGTGAAATCCTCATTTCTGTGTTGTTCTATCACTGTAGTCCCCATTTCCCTATTGTTTGTCTGTATAATCTGTGTCTGGTTCTGTGATTGTTTCTGTCTGCTGCATAATTAATTTTGCTGGGTGTAAACTAATTAAGGTGGTGGGATATAATTGGTTAAATAATCATGTTACAATATGTTAGGATTGGTTAGTTAAATTTCAGTAAAATGATTGGTTAAGGTACAGCTAAGCGGTTCTCAAGTTTTACTATATTGTCTGCAGTCAATCAGGAAGTAGGCAGGAGAATGGGAACAGGGAATGGGGGTGGGGAATTGGAATCATGTTTTGCTAAGGGGGGAATGGGAACAGGGACACAGGTAAGGCTCTGTGGTGTCAGAGCTGGGAAGGGGGACACTTTAGGATTGGTTAGTTAAATTTCAGTAAAATGATTGGTTAAGGTACAGCTAAGCAGTTCTCAAGTTTTACTATATTGTCTGCAGTCAATCAGGAAGTAGGCAGGAGAATGGGAACAGGGAATGGGGGTGGGGAATTGGAATCATGTTTTGCTAAGGGGGGAATGGGAACAGGGACACAGGTAAGGCTCTGTGGTGTCAGAGCTGGGAAGGGGGACACTTTAGGATTGGTTAGTTAAATTTCAGTAAAATGATTGGTTAAGGTACAGCTAAGCAGTTCTCAAGTTTTACTATATTGTCTGCAGTCAATCAGGAAGTAGGCAGGAGAATGGGAACAGGGAATGGGGGTGGGGAATTGGAATCATGTTTTGCTAAGGGGGGGAATGGGAACAGGGACACAGGTAAGGCTCTGTGGTGTCAGAGCTGGGAAGGGGGACACTTTAGGATTGGTTAGTTAAATTTCAGTAAAATGATTGGTTAAGGTACAGCTAAGCAGTTCTCAAGTTTTACTATATTGTCTGCAGTCAATCAGGAAGTAGGCAGGAGAATGGGAACAGGGAATGGGGGTGGGGAATTGGAATCATGTTTTGCTAAGGGGGGGAATGGGAACAGGGACACAGGTAAGGCTCTGTGGTGTCAGAGCTGGGAAGGGGGACACTAAGGAGGGAAACTGGAATCATGCTTGCTGGAGGTTCACCCCAATAAACATTGAATTGTTTGCACCTTTGGACTTTGGGTATTGTTGCTCTCTGTTAATGCGAGAAGGACCAGGGAAGTAAGTGACTGAAGGAATAAGCCCCCTAACATTATTATTCTGTAAAAATCAAAAATATTTTAATAGTTTTTTTTTATAATGGCAGCATTAGGCCTCATCCTCATTTGGTTCTTAGTCAGAAAAGTTAATTCCTCCAGCCTCTTTGAATCTAATCCTGGTTCATAGCACCTCCCTCAATTTGAAGACTTCTGAGCTACATGTATGAAAGAATTGCAGGAAATGGAATAGTTTCTGAACAAAAAAACCATTTAGTACTCAAAATACAGAACATTGTTCTGGAAAACACTAAAAATAGTTTTGAAGTTTGTTGTGTGCTCTCTGCTCCAAACTGAGATGGCCCCAGGACATGTTACACAAGGAGCTACGTGCCTATAGGACTTACAGATGCACATAACTGAGTGAAATTTTAAAGTATGGACAGAAATACATGATCATGATCATCTAATCCAGTGATACTCAGACCTCAGTGGTTCAGGAGTCAATTTAGCAATCAAGATTACCCAAAGAGTAGTGAATTCATTGTTTCATTTACTAGATATTCATATTTAAAGAGTATGACAGGAAATATATCTATATTTATATAATTCTCCCAGCAAAATGACTGACAAAATATTATTTTATCAACTACAATTGGTTAATAAGACAGTAAAGGCATCCTGATTGGTTCATAATTTAGGTTGGTTAATAATTAAATCACAGTGTTTTAATATCATGTGTTGCAAAGAGCTGCAGGAGACAAATTAAAGAGCCATTTGTGGCCATCGAGTCTCAGTTTGAGTAGCTTTGATCTCTTGCACAGTGCAGGCCGCACAATCCCCTCCTCCTGTAATAGACCCATACCTCTGGCTGAATTACTGAAGTTCTCAACTCATGATTTAAAGACTTCAAGTTATAGAAGTCCACCATTTAGAGTAAATCCATCATTTACTCTAGTTTAAACATGCAAGTGACCCATGCTGCAGAGGAAGGCAAAAAAACCCCAGAGTCTCTGCCAATCTGACCCAGGGGAAAATTCCTTCCTGACCCCAAATATGGTGATCAGTTGAACGCTGAGCATTTTGGGTTTATATGAACCAACTGGGAATATAATTGAAGAATGAGCTTTCAGGTCCAAAACTGGCATAAGACAGAAAGGAAACATTGCTTTTAAGTAATTACTAGAACAAATCAGAGGTAATCTAATAAACTGCTGTTCAAACTCAGTCCTGAGGTATTTTTAGCCACAGATTTCCTGCCCTTTAATGCACCCTCATGTTTTCATGAATGGCTCTGTAGAGATATGTTACTATGGTCTTCTGAAAATTCCAGGAGAATGAGCACACAATGTTCAATACCTGACATATTTCTGGTCCAACAGTGGTGTTGTAAGTTGAACAAAATATCTTTGAAGCTGGTAAGTGTAATTGCTTCTGCTCATTTAAGACAGCTGTAAGAAACAGCAGTTAAGCTCCTTTATGAAACAATAGCAGCCACTACCCCAAAACGCAAGCACATGTGACTGCGCAAAACAAAGGTACATGTGAGCCACTTGCAAATTTGAACTATATGATGAGGGGCTTGTGTGTGTGTGTGTGAGAGAGAGAAGGTACCAAGGAAGCACCAGACACAGCCTCAACAAACAGTGTGTGTGTGATCCTGGAAAAAGCCAAGAAAGAGAGCTTTTACGCTGGGTGCTGCCTAAAAGGGGCCTTGGAGATGTGAGCAAAGAAACTGTCTCCTGTTGTTTGATTCCTCCTGTGTTCAGGGAAACAGAACTTTATACATTTTTGTAAACAAACAGAATTGCATCCAAGATACCTCATTTCCTCATCAGTTTCTCCTTGTAATGGAAATAACCTGCAGAGATTTGAACTTTTACTAGCAACTTGCTTCAAAAGGGGTAACAGTATAAATCCATAGCAGAAAAAAACTTGGAGCCTGACTCTGCCACCATTACTTAGGCAAAACACCCTTGGAAGTCAGTAGGAGTTTTGCTTGAGTAATGACTGCAGGTTTAAAGGCTATATGGAGAAACACTCATATGCAATCCTGTTGTCACAGAAATCAATGGGAAAACTAAACTTCCATTCGAAGAAGGAATGAGCTTGTACAAACATTGCCAATCTAAGCATTGCAAAATAGAAACATTCAGTAGATAAACAGTTTATCTACTGATGATATTTGGAAGCGCTGTAAATATTTGCTGGAACTTTAAAATGATTTTGCTTCAGCCATTATTGTGCTCCTTTTATGTTTGCTATGACCATTTGAGTGATTGTTTGTGCTGGTAACAATTTTCATAGGAAGCTAATATCAAAGTCACATGAATTGGTATGAATGAAAACCAACTTTTAAATTCATACATGCAAGCTCTGAAGTCTCTGTACTCAAGCTGTTCCTGGATGCTGGTATGTCCTTTTTGGACTATAGGCAACTGAGGCCATGCTTACAAGTACAGCACTGCAGCAGCGCAGCTGTACTGATAAGTATTAATTACATGTATTTTACTAAACACTTTATCTAATCATCCATAACTGTCCCTTTGGACCTGAGGTATGACATATATTTAATAAATTACATCAATCGTAAGGATGGAGACTTTATGAAATGATCTTTGGCATATTACAAGTTATGTTAATGTTTACTATGATGCCATTGCAGTATATTAACATGAATTTTCATTCTTTTATATCCTAGTAATATCTCAATAATAAGACATTTCTCAACAATGATGCTGTTTTTACAAGATACAAGAAATATTCTTATTTCTGATAATTTTTCAAGAAAAACTAATTGTTTTTCAGAGGTTGCATGATTCTCTTCCTGTGGTGAGATGCTTATTCTACTGGCCATGATTCCTGAATCAAATTCTATGGTGTCACATATTTTTGAGTTGCAGCTTGCATGGCATTATTTTCATGCTTGTTTTCTCAAAAAATCTGTAACAATGAGGACTACAAGGATTGAAAAATAAAAAACATAGTGGAAAAGAAAAGCATGTGTAGTGGAAATCGGTAGGCTCACGTTAGGCTTAGCTTCCAATAAGCTTGATTAACTTAATATTCAGTATCATCGGATGAAGTGAGCTGTAGCTCACAAAAGCTTATGCTCAAATAAATTGGTTAGTCTCTAAGGTGCCACAAGTACTCCTTTTCTTTTTGTGAAATGAAACAGTGACTCAATTAATAGTAACATAGACCAAGAGTAACAATCTCTCTGGTGACCTAATAAACTTAAAACTAATTATGTCACTTCAAAGCACTTCTCATTGCAGATGGAACTGTACAACACTGGTCGTCTAGCTACAGCAAGTAATTATATTTGAAATCTTAGATTAGAGTTCTCTAGCAACAGTGTCTTTACTGACACAATCTACATGTTGAAAAATATTCATATTTGGCTGAATGCTCTCTTTAGCTTAAAACTGATTGGGCTAAATTCTCTTCATAGTTGAAAAACCCCGCAGTGACCCAAATATTGACTAACCACTTGGGCTAAAATGGGTTGATAACAGAGGTGATGCAAGGGGAGAGTCACATGGGGTCAGGTGTCCCGCAGACTTCTGCCAGGGTTTATATTTTTATTTCTTTTTTTGCAGAGAGTGGGTTCAAAATATATGAGTGCAGAGTAGTTTATTTCAAAAGAGAGACGCCAGCAACAGTGAGCAGCTCCCCTTTGTCCTCCTCCTTTTCAGGCCTGACTTATGCTGGCACTGATCCTCCAGTTGGGCCAAAGGGGCCATGTGTGGCAGGCAAATTTTTTGCCTGCCTGAGGCTTGCAGAGCTGGACCTGCCGTGGGGTCACTTGCTGGTCAGTGGGGTTGAGCCCCTGCCCTGGTGTCTGTTTGGGTCTCACACAAGAACCCAGGGAGGATTTAACCAGGGCCACGGGGTGACTAATGCGCAGGAGCCCCCAGCTGGGAGGGGGAATCCGCGGCTGGAAACCACCCAGCCTCCAGGGGCTTGGGGCAGGACTGGGGCTGAGCTGTTGACTCAGAGCCAGCTCTGCTCAGTCAAATGGTGCTGCTGGGCCCCCTCCCTGTGGACAGCAGGCAGAGCTAAGCCAGTCAGGTGACCTTGGAGTCCCGGTGAACTGCAATCTGTGCCCCAAAGGGAGAGGCAACAGCTGGGCACTGCAGGGAGGGGCTGCTGCTTTCTGGGAGGGGAGACTGTGTGTAAGGGTGGATGGTCTGCCTGATGGGGGCATGACTTGAACTGTTGGGGGTGTGTGTGGCCAAACCTTTAAATTTGTCCCTCCCCCTATCAACAGTTACGCGTCGCCTCTGGTTAATAATATTTTATCCAATCAGAAGCAATCTGAAAGGGGAATTGTGAAGCTATTTTATAGTTCATTCCACAGCAAAATAAGGTTTCTGATTTGATCAAATTAATTTTATTTCCTGAGCATGAGCTGAATTGTTCTATTAATTCCACCTCCCAGGAGCTTTGCCTCTTTTTTGTTAAATCTGCTGGAACTGTTAATGTTGACACTGAAGTATGATCACTGGGCTTTCGAGCTGGCACTCTGAAAAGCTTTATAGGGGACAAGAGAGTTCATCACCCTGAGACATTGTTTCAGGCTGTCTGCAGACTCAGACATCATGACATGAGTTTACACTTGGTTCGGGTTTGGAGTGTTATAGCTGCAGTCGCAGACAAGAGGGAGAGAACCTTACTCTAAAAAAAAAAAAGTTAGCTTCTGCACAACTTAAGCATGTCATACAGGCCACATAGATACGGCATGCAGGCTGGATCCAGCCTTCTGATCTTTGATATCCCTGCTTGATGTGATGTTAAGGTACACCAGCTACATTTATTTACAAAACATGGACAGTTATATTCCATAGCGTAAACATAATTCTGTGCAGTGGGGTAAATTACATATTAAATTATGGGACTGGGGCTTTGTAGAAATTTGGAAGCCTGAAGAATTGTTAGCTGTGGTAACTGTGTCTTAAAACTGCAAAACCCTGAGGAAAGGTAAAGACTATTAATCTGGTGTTTCCTGGTGTTCCAACGTATCAGATCTGTCATTTGGTCCCACTGGTGGGAGAACTTGAGGAACATGCTGTAATTCTTCTTGTTGCTATATTCAGTGTTGTGGGTACTCTGCGTAACAGTCTGGGGTTTATCAATAAATTCCTAGCTCTATTAGGAGTCTGGGAGGGCTTTCCAGGCAGAGGATATTTGCATATCCCAGTCCCTTCATGTGGTAGATTCTAAATCCCTCCCCAGCCCAGTGCTTAATTTGTAATGAAAGAGGTGCCAGGAATCAAGCAAATTTTTACATTCATAACAGATGCAGCAAGGCCAGAGGTGCTGGGGCTAAACTACGAAGCCTAGACGTGTCGGGGCTCAGCCCTGGCACAAATTTAGCATTGCCCCCTGCCCCCATCTGCGTTTGGTGATAAACGAATAACTCATGTTAATGTGTTTTTTTTTTTTAGTAAATGACTATACCACAAGGTTACATAGATGGGTTGCCAGTTCTGGAGCCACTAAAGCTAGGATGAGATATAGAGGTTGAGTATGACAAAAAAAGTATGACAAGAAGTATTTGGTAATCATTTGCCTGGGAGTGACTCTCCTTCATCTGGTTAGCTTCATAGCAATAGTCTGTATTCACCAATGTTAAAGATTCCATATATACCTTTACAGACAGTATTGGCCACATAGAGACAATTTTGATGGGAAAATGAAGAAGCTTTCTCTATTTTCACTATTCTTCATATAACTATGATTGTGAGCTAATGGAATGACCACTCTTGTAGCCTTTCTCCTGAACATCTGTACAAGGGAAGGAAAAAAACTCTGCTGGTGTTTCCCCTTGTTCACTGGAGACAAGGTACGATCCCTGCATCCTGCTACAACATCAACATCAGTTCAGTAAATCAAGAATAAATACTTATTCTGTTCATAAAATGAACTAGCACAAGAACATCAATTTTCTATTGTTCATCCTATTTCTTTGCTGGATGATATATGATAGCAGTAACCCTGGATCCTAGCAGCTGAGGTTTGGATAATATATCTTTGTCTGTAAGGCATAGATTTTAATAAGGAAATGTATTGCAAAGTTTTAAACTAAACAGTTTCCTACTCTTATCCAAGTGTCACCATAGTGCCTAACTAAGAACTTTTATTTATTTATGTTTTTACTGTAGTCAACAGAGAATATTCAGTTTGTTTCATTATTCATAGAACATAGGAGGGAAGCACAGTAGGTGACACAAAACTGCAATATGGCATTCTGTGGCCTTCTACCAGAATCAAGGTTTTTCTCTCTCGTCGGTGTTTAATTTTATCCAAATATTTAGGAAGCTAAAGGTCAATTTCTAAAAATATGCATCCGATGAAGTGAGCTGTAGCTCACAAAAGCTTATGCTCAAATAAATTTGTTAGTCTCTAAGGTGCCACAAGTCCTCCTTTTTTAAAAAAATATCAGAAGGCATCAAAAATCTAACCGTTCTGGTTTTAATTTTTCTGAAGAGAATAAGTGTTTTTTATTGAAATGGAAATATTTCTGTTAATTTTGGATGAAAGAGACGATTCCTATTACTTAACCAGGGTCTTCGATTAATTTATGTGAGTCCTAGGGTGCCCATGACATCTCCTTTAAGCACACAAATGCTTCATCAGGAAATGCGGAATTAACTATAAAAGCTCCTGTGTAGGACAAAAATACAAAGCTTCCTTTGAACTCAGTAGTGTGTCATACTTCAACCAATGATAGTTCCTACTGCCACAGCTGTGCACCACACGAGCAAGTAAAAAACAAAATTAAATATGATTGTGACTGCTGGGATGAGAGGATGATTTTTGTGTCCATAATATATTTATGCCAAGATGTACTTGGTGCATTATTCTATATTAAACATTTTGCTTTGCTAGTAAATTTTGACATATTAAAATATCTGAGTATCTACATCTAAAGGACCATGTGCTGTACATCTTTACTGAGTAGAACATTTCACAAAAAATGCATCTCAAAATGCTTTATAGAATAATACAATACAGTTGCAGAGGTAATGAATAGTAGAAGAGAGTGGGAAAAATTAAGATGTGTAGGCCATGATGGTTCTCAAGGTACCTTTGAATTACCATGTTACCCTCTGCCTCTAACATGAGTCAATCTTGCCTATGCCTAGCAGGGTGTCAGGTTACCAGTAGGTGCACCCAAATCCCCAAGTCCCTTTGAAGTAATCCCCTATGATAACCAGCCTCTGACACTGGGTCACTCACTGAAACCCCAGATCATCTACCCCAAAGGAGCAGTGTACCCCAGTTTACCACTTTACCTTAAATCCCCTGCTCCTGTATAACGCTTAGCACTTGTAATAAAACAAATGAAGGGTTATTTAAGAAAGGTTAGAGATTCTACTAGAAACAAGAGAGAGTGATGGAAACAAATAGCTACAAAACAATACAAAGCTCAATAAGTAGGTTCAGTCTGTTGCAGAGCTGGCTGGCTTCACAGGATTCAGGATCCAATTTTTCATGAGAACACCCCGGCTGCGGAGGATATCTCTTCAGAAAAAGGATACAGGGTGCCTTTCCCCACCTTGTGTTATACTGAAACAGTCTTTTGTCTTTATTCATAGGCGGAACGATTCTCTGTCTGTTATAATGTCTTTGTTATGCCCAAGTGGTTTTGATTGATTGCATTTGTCTCTGATAGTTTTTCACTGAAAGTCTTGGGATGGATCAAGGCTAGATAACTGAGCCTCTCACATCACTGGCTAGCCAGGGGAGGGTGACAACTCCCTCCTGCTTAAATGGACCATCTCCAAGATAATTTTATCCCCTGGTGACTAACTTTTACTCCAAATTTATAAAGCATACTTTATATATACAATGTAAATACATTATTCCTTAAACATTACCCATGCATACATCTCACAATGATTATGAATCTTGATAAATTACAAGATTTCTGGAGATACCTTACACATTACTCTTTACGGATAAATATTCTGCGAGATATTTTGCCAGAAGCTGGGAATGAGTGACACGGATGGATCACTTGATGATTACCTGTTCTGTTCATTCCCTCTGGAGCATCTGACACTGGCCACTGTCGGAAGACAGGATACTGGGCTAGATGGACCTTTGGTCTGACCCAGTAGGGCCACTCTTATGTTTTTGGTATAGTGAGTTTGTCAGGTCTGAGGTAAGAGTTGTTTGCAAAGAACAGTAGACCGTTTTCAAAGGAGCCTCTGTGTCACATAGGCGATGGAGAAATCTGATGTGACTATGCAGAGTACAGGAAGGCTCTTCCAGATAGAAGGAGCTGTGGAAGAGTTGACCTTTATACCAGCAGTGCTGAGATTATGTGAAGGGACAGTGGGATGCTGGTGTCAGATAAACAGAGAGAGTGGGAAGGAAACCAAAGAGAAAGGTCCCTGAAAGAGGCTGGAGCAAATATTAGTGAAGTTTTTCAAAGAAAGGGAACATGTTAAAACTGGATTTGTAAGTGAAAGGAGCCAAATTTTTTTGAGGAGAGGGTGATGTGGTTATATTTCTTAAAATGTGTGTGGAGATGGGCAGAGGCATTCAGCACATTTTAAAGACTGGAGAGCTGAGAGCTGGGAACACCGTAGAAAAGGGAAATGCAATGGTCAGAGTGTAGATGAAATACAGATAAGGATCTGAGCACAGGTACATGATCTATATAGGCAATATTTAAGAAGGGTGAGAAACAGATCTGTAGACAAAGGAGATGGAAGAGGAGGAACAGAAGCAGGAAAATCAATCAAGGATTACATTAACTATATAGACAGGACAGACAAAGGGAAGGGCTGAACTGAAGAGGAAAATAGAGGAGATTGAGTTGTGTTTGGCAGGGTGTTTGTGAAAGAACACGCTATATAAAAACTGTTCAGTCCTGTAGAAATAATATCTTATCTTTAAGATATTTTGTTTAAGTGTCTACTCAGAGAAATGGTTCCTGTCAGAGGGCAACTGCTTCCCAAGCACTCCCTCCTGGCTTCGGGGATGTGTCTACGCTGCATAGTAAATCCGGGTTCAGACTGAGGTTTAAGCCCAATGCCCCCTAGCATCCACACACAAAGCCTCCTGATTTGCACCATAAACCTTTCAGGACCTGGGCCTGCAGACTTGCCTAGGGGTATGGGTCTCTGACACAAAGACCCATAGGCAAAGAGTCCCCTGTTCCTTTAAACAGCTCTCACTTCAGACCTGACACACTCATTACACCAGATATATATTTTGCAGGGTATTTATCCAACAGGGATATCATGTGAGATGTCTACAGCTAGCTCATAACTTGTCAAGACTCATAATCATTGTGAAATATTTAAGGAACAATCTATATATATTGAAAGTAAGCTGGAGTAGAAATTAATCACCAACAGGTAATGGGCATTGGGGATGGCCCATCCAAGCAAGAGGGAGTTGTCATTCCTTCCTAATCAGCCAGTGAGGTAACGCAAGGCTCAATTTAACAGCTTTGCTCCTTTCCAAAACTATCAACGGAAAGCCATCAAAGGCACCACTAAACAATTAAAACCTCTTAGAGGTGAAAAAGGAATATTGGACCAGACAGAGCTTTGCCCTGGCTGTAAATAGAAATAAAAGACTATTTTCAGTATAGCAGAGGGTAGGAAAAGACACCCTGCATCCATTCACTAAGGAAACTCCTTGGGGAGGAAGGATGCTTTCATGACGATCAAATGTGTAAGCACTTGGAACATAATAGGGTAATAAGGAATGGCCAGTGTGGATTTGTCAAAAGCAAATCATGCCAAACCAACCTAATTTCCTTCTTTGATAGGGTTATTGTTTTAGTGGGTTAGGAGGAAGCAGTAGATACGATATATCTTGATTTTAGTAAGACTTTTGACAAAGTCCCACATGAGATTCTCATAAGCACACTAGGGAAATGTGCTCTAAATGAAATTACTATAAGGTGGGCAAAAAGCTTATTTAAAGTCCATACGCAAAGAGTAGTTATCATTGGTTCAATGTCAAACTGATTCCACAGGGGTCAGTCCTGGGTTTGGTACTATTCAATATTTTCATTAATAACTTGGATAATGGAGTAGATAGTATGCTTATAAAATTTGGAAATGACATCAAACTGGGAGGGGTTGCAAGTGCTTTGGAGGACAGGATTAGAATTAAAAACAACCTTGACAAATTGGAGAATTGATTTTAATTCAGCAAGCTGAAATTCAGTAAAGACAAATGCAAAGTACTTAACTTTGGAAGGAAAAATCTAATGTACAACTACAAAATGGGAAATAACTGGCTAGATGGTAATACTACTGAAAAGGATCTGAGGGGGGGATAGTGGATCACAAATTAAATATGAATCAACAATGTGATGGAGCTGCAAAATGTCTAATATAATTCTGGGATGTATTAACAGAAATGTTGTATGTAAGCCATAGGAGGTAATTGTCCCACTCTCTTCGGGACTGGCGAGGCTTCAGCTGGAGTATTGTGTCCAATTCTGTTCCAATTTAGGAAAGATGGGGACAAATCAAAGAGAGCCCAGAGGAGAGCAACAAATACAATAAAAGGTTTAGAAAACCTAACATGAGGAAGGGTTAAAGAAACTGGGCATGTTTAGTTTTGAAAAAAGAAGACTGAGGAGGAACTTGATTACAGTCTCCAAATATTTTATAAAGAAGACAGTGATCAATTGTTCTCCATGTGCACTGAAGATAGGACAAGAAGTAAGGGGCTTAACGTACAGCAAGGGAGATATAGGTTAGATATTAGGAAAAACTTTATAAGAATAGTTAAGATCTGGAATACGCTTCTAAGGGAGGCTGTGGAATCGCCATCATTGAAGATTTTTAAGAACAGATTGGATAAACACCTGTCAGGGATGGTCTAGGTTTACTTGGTCCTGTCTCAGCGCAGCATGCTGAACTAGATGACTTCTCGAGGTCCCTTCCAGCCCTACATTTCTATGATTGTATGAACGTTTGGATCCTGTTTACTGAAAAACCATCTAGCTCTGCAATGGACTGAATTTGCAGAGGAAATCTACTTTATTAGATAGGAAAGGTAACTGTTGATAAGTGTAGACTCTGGTTTGTTTTTTTATGATTTTGTTTTGTATTGTAATCACTTGTTTCCACCACTCTCTCTTATTTCCTGTTAAATCTTTATTCTTACTTTAATGAACCTTACTTAGCTTTATTGTAAGTGCTCACAAGTGCTGTGCTGTTTACAGGAGTGGTGTGTTAAGATACAACTGGTAAATTGGGGCACACTGCACTTTGCTTACATAGAAGGACAATATTAGTAAAGTGTTTATGTATTTTTAGATCTTGTATAAATGTTTTGGCCGTTCTGAAAAAAAAAAGTTAAATATAATGTCCACTTTTTCTCTTCATTCATTTGCTTAAAAAGAAAAAATAAAGATCCTTGAATCTTCAAATGTTAAAGTCTGAATTGTGAGAATAAAGCCTGGTCTACACTATAGTTAGGATGACGTAAACGACTTAAGTCGACATAATTCTGTAAGCTCCCACCGATGTAAGTAGCCCACTACCTCGACTTAGTAACTCCACCTCTGTGAGAGGCATAGCACTTAGGTCAATATATTAAGGTTGATGCAGTGCTTACAACACCTTTTGCTGCCTAACAGCCAGAGCCCTACTGCCCAGGGCTAACAACTAGAGCTCTGCTGCCTGGGACTGACAGCACAGCAGGGCTTGGGCTGTCAGCCCAGCGCAGAGGGGCTCCAGCTGTCAGTGCCCCAAAATTCCCCACACTGACAGTTACATTGGTGGAAGCACTCTTGGTGAGGACATGCACCACCGACAGGGGTGTAATGTAGACATGAAAGACTGATTTAATTACTGCAGTGGCTCTATGTTGACATAACTTAATTTTGTAGTGTAGACTTGCCCTAAGATTTAAGAAATAAAGAGACCACTCTTTCTTTCCAATAGATTTAGAATATAGCTATCAAACTATTGGTATGACAAATATGGATCAAATGAGTTTTTAACACAAGCAAACTAGTTTTTCATAGAATCATAGAATATCAGGGTTGGAAGGGACCTCAGGAGATCATCCAGTCCAACCCCCTGCTCAAAGCAGGACCAACCCCCAACTAAATCATCCCAGCCAGGGCTTTGTCAAGCCTGACCTTAAAAACTTCTAAGGAAGGAGATTCCACCACCTCCCTAGGTAACGCATTCCAGTGTTTCACCACCCTCCTAGTAAAAAAGTTTTTCCTGATACCCAACCTAAACCTCCCCCACTGCAACTTGAGACCATTACTCCTTGTTCTGTCATCTGCTACCACTGACAACAGTCTAGATCCATCCTCTTTGGAACCCCCTTTCAGGTAGTTGAAAGCAGCTACCAAATCCCCCCTCATTCTTCTCTTCTGCAGACTAAACAATCCCAGTTCCCTCAGCCTCTCCTCATAAGTCATGTGTTCCAGTCCCCTAATCATTTTTGTTGCCCTCCGCTGGATGTTTTCCAATTTTTCCACATCCTTCTTGTAGTGTGGGGCCCAAAACTGGACACACTACTCCAGATGAGGCCTCACCAATGTCGAATAGAGGGGAACGATCACGTCCCTCGATCTGCTGGCAATGCCCTTGCTTATACATCCCAAAATGCCATTAGCCTTCTTGGCAACAAGGGCACACTGTTGACTCATATCCAGCTTCTTGTCCACTGTAACCCCTAGGTCCTTTTCTGCAGAACTGCTGCCTAGCCATTCGGTCCCTAGTCTGTAGCGGTGCATGGGATTTTTCCATCGTAAGTGCAGGACTCTGCACTTGTCCTTGTTGAACCTCATCAGATTTCTTTTAGCTCAATCCTCTAATTTGTCTAGGTCCCTCTGTATCCTATCCCTACCCTCCAGCGTATCTACCTCTCCTTCCATTTTAGTGTCATCTGCAAACTTGCTGAGGGTGCAATCCACACCATGATCAAGCCCTCGGATCGCTTGACTGCAACTGCATCATTAAAAGCTATACAAATTAACATTACCGTTACAAATGTGTAGAACAGAGCTACAGAATTAGATAGTCATATTGATGCCCTTTTGCTAAATATCTAAGCATAAATTTATTTTAGTCAGTTTGTAAAGTCACAGGCATATGCATGGATGTCAGTCTAGGGGATATGGGGATGTCTGAGGGAGAGATGAGCGGGAAGTTGCTACAGACTCAGCGCTACCACTGTGGGATTGTTGGAAGCCCAGTGTTTGTGGCTTATTTGGTGGAGTTGCTGGGCATTCAGTGTTTGCAATACATTGGGGAGGGGCAGTTACTGGAGAATGGGGGATGTGAGAATGGGGATTTGCTGCAGGCCTGCTATTTGGGGGGGGGGGGCAGCAACTTAGGACCCGGTGTATTTGGGGAAGTTGATGGAGGCCTGGTATATTGCGATGTATTTGGTGGGTGGACTGCAGGGGACTTGGTGTATTTGGGGGAGACTGGTGAAGTCCCAGGTTTACTGGTGTCTTTGAGGGAAGGTTGCAGGGGGCCCATGGGTATTTGGGGAGTGTTGCAAGGACCTTCAGTGGGTGGATAGCAGGGGGCCCAATGTATTGGGGGCAGTTGCTGCGGGCCGGGTGTATTTAGAAGGGGAATTACAAGGGGTCTGGTTTTACCCCTGCATTCAGTGGGTGGACTGCAGGGGGCTGGATGTAGTTGGGTGGGTTGCTGGGGCCCAGTGATGTTGGTGTATGGGGGGGGGCAGGGTGTCACTGGCGTACGGGGGGAGAGCGCTGGGGGCCAGAGGTTACCGGTGTATTTGGGGGCTGCTAGGCGTTCGGTGCTACCGATGTCTTTGATGGGGGGTTGCTGGGGGCCCGGGGTTGCCGGAGTATCTGGCGGCGGGGGGGGGGGGACTCGGGACTCGCTAGGTCCGGCGGTGCCCGGCCGGGGAGGTTTGCGGGCAGGCGGCGGTGCTGTGGCTCGGCAGCCGCACGCTGAGGCGAGGCGGGCTCCGGCGCGTTCTGCCGCGGCTCGGAGCGGGGGGGGGAGGGGGCGCGTTCTTCTCCCAGGCTGCCCCGGGCCCGTTTCCCGTCATGCCTGGCGGGCCGGCCCGTCCCCTCTGACCCGGGGCCGTCGCTCCCCCATCCGGGCTCTCGGCGCCACACGGGGAAGATGGCGGCGGCGGGGGCGCTCCCTGCCGAGTGGATAAAGAACTGGGAGAAATCGGGCAAGAGCGAGTTGTGAGTGTGGGGCCGCGCGGGAGGGGCGCGGAGGGGCCCGGGCGCTGGAGCCTGGGGCCCGCCGGCCGGAGCCTGGGGCCCGGTCGGGCGGAGGGGCCGGGAGCTGGGAACGGAGAGGGGGTAGAGGGCAGGGCTCCGGGCTGCGTTCGCCACACCGCACCCCGAAGGGCTGAGCTCCCGCTACCGGGTCTGTGCCCTTCCACCCTCACTAACGCCCCCCTCTCTCGGCCCAGCTCGCTGGGCTCTGGGGTGTACGAGTCCCAAGCGCCCCTTCCTGTCCTTGGGCTAAGCTCCCCCGAGCGTTGGCCCCCGTTCGCCCCCAGTCCCTCCGCCCGCGGGGCTGAGCCCAAGGCTCCCGAGTTCGCCTGTCTTCGCCAGTGCCGAAGCGTCGGGCGCCCCAGTGCTGAGCTTCCCTGGCAAGGCCCCAGCCCCGAAATCCTTCGATCCGAGGGATTTAATGCTCACGTCTCTTCCCCGATCCAGCCCAGGGTGGTCGCTGCGATGGATGGTTCCTCCCATCCCTCCCTTGTGCTCCTGCGAGGGGGCCTTTGTGTGTGCCGGGAGAGGTCCACTCAGCCCTCCCCAATCCAGCTGGGTCCACTAGGCTTGGCAGAGAAAAGAGCTGCCTTGTCAGCATCCCCTAGATACTAGTCCTAAGAGATCTCCACCTTGGCAGGTTACCTGCTTGTATTGCCCACTGTGTATTGGGGTTGCCTTTGATCAGGAGGTTTGACTTGAAATTCACAATCTCCTCAATTTAACGTTGACTTGTTACTTGGGATGAAGGTTTTTTTTAATATTTTAGATTAATCGGAAGGGCTCTTTTAAAACTTCTATGCCTCTGCCTTTTATTAAAAGTGATGAAGCTTTCAAAGTTAAATTTTAAGCATAGAATATTTTGTGGTGAATTTCAGGGAGACATTATAGTAGCCACAGCATCATTAATTTCCCTTCCTCAAATTGGCAAAGCTTTACAGTCCTCTTAAAAGCTGGATGAGGGGAAGGGGTGGTGAGGTGAATGGCGAATGTAGACACCCTCTGCAAACACCACCGTTCTTCTCTTGATCTCTTCCATTTTGTAGTGGAAGGAGGGGAATAGCCCTGTTGTCAGTGCCCTTGTGTCATGCTATATATAGGCTTGATGTGACCGTGGCTTAAATATGTTTTTGTCTATACTAAAAACTAAACTATATTATGACCAAATAAAGAAACAGCTGTATGGTAATAGGGTCCCCTGACAAGTAGTAACTGCAGTGTAGATGGGCCTATAAAGAAGCTAAAGTTCAAACTCCTTTTTAACTTTCCCTGTTTAGGATTCTGTGTTGACAACTGACTTCACAATAAACTTGAAAGATAGTGAATAAGTATAGAGACCATATATTAGCCACAGTTTACGAATTTTGGTTCAATATGATTAATTTTTAAAAACCCTCTTATGATAGTTGGGTAATATAAAGTTAATGTTGAGAGATATTTCATAGTTGATTGTGTAAAGATATGTGCGTTGTTTGAAGACTCTGTAGTGCTATAAAAGCAAATTTGCAGCAGTTTAGAAGGGGTGGATTAGCTTATTCTTTGGCTATTATAGGATTCAAACAGATCAGCTAAACCATTTTCTAACAAAGAGACAGACTATCTTAGAAATGTGTTACACAAAAGTATTCTACCCTAGCCTTTGAAGCCATGATTTTAAAAAACAAAACAGAATATAAAATGATTTTGGTCCATTCATGATGGCTTATCACAGTGTTACCAGTTTAAATCTTTTAAAAGTGAAGAACTATATCTTTATCAAACATTCCAGAAGATTTCTTGTGGACCAAAATTCTGGTTTCCTTGGGAGTACATACTGAGCAATTTTGCTAGAATTTTTATTCTGAAACACTGACCAGTCCCTCTGTTAATAAAGAAAAGCAATTATTGATTGCATTTTACATTTAGTTTAGATACTGAAATGAAATGCTTCAAAAATATTTTATAACAGTTCTAGAAGTGAAGAATTAGAAGCTTAGAAAGGGTGCTAGGTGCTTTGCAGGAGACCTAGGACATGATTCTGGCTCTAAAGAGCTTGCAGTCTAAATTAAATATATAGCATGACTGATTAAGTTCATAAACTGTGGGAAGGGGATGAGATGCAGAAGGACAACACCTGTAATTCTAGCAACTAAAGCTAAGTGACAAATGTTAGCAAAACTTGTTTTACCCATCTTTTTCATTGGGGGTAAGCTCCTATTCTCAAGCCAATGTTTAGTCTTCAAGCATGGTGGGGCTAGGCAAAACAGAAGCAAAATATCAGCTTTCACTCAAATAAGAACAAGGAATTGTCTGGGGAACAATCTATGCTGAGTAGGAAGAAAAGGTGAGGAAAGAGAGGAAAATTCATTAATTGCTGGTAATGTAAGGTAGCTTATGAGATCCAGCAAGATCACAGTCTGAAAAATGGTATGTTGGCAAAGTTATTAGTTATCTATACTTCAGCATCATTTTACAAGTTGGGAACTGCCCTAATGAAACAGACCAAATACTTTGTCTTGTTTAGTATTTTGATTCTTGACTGTGACCAGTTCTGGATGCTCAAAAGGCAGAAATAAACAGCCCACTATATATTGCTCCTATGTAATACTGTATAAAAGTGTGGTGATCAAGTTATGTTCTGAAGCATGAGAGTTGATGGTTTTTGTAATATTATTAGGGCTGTCAAGCGATTAAAAAAATCAATCATGAGTAATCATGCTGTTAATAATAGAGTACAATTTATTTAAATATTTTTGGATGTTTTCTACATTTTCAAATATATTCAGTTACAACACAGAATACAAACTGTACCGTGCACACTTTATATTTATTTTTGATTACAAACATTTCCATTGTAAAAAAGAAAATAAATAGTATTTTTCAATTCACCTAATACAAGTATTGTAGTGCAATCTCTTTACCATGAAAGTTGAACTTACAAATGTAGAATTATGTACAAAACTCCCCTGTATTAAAAAATAAAACAATGTAAAACTTTAGAACTTACAAGTCCAATTAGTCCTACTTCTTGTTCATCCAGTCGCTCAGACAGACAAGTTTGTTTACATTTGCAAAAGATAATGCTGCCCGCTTCTTGTTTACAATGTCACCTGAAAGTGAGAACAGGCGTTTGAATGGCACAGTTGTAGCCGGCATCTCAAGATATTTACATGGCAGATTTGTTAAAGAGTCACGTGTACCTTGATGCTTCAGCCACCATTTCAGAGGACATGTGTCCATGCTGATGAAGGGTTCTGTTTGATAACGGTCCAAAGCAGTGAGGACCAACAAATGTTCGTTTTTATCATCTGAGTCAGATGCAACCAACAGAAGGTTGATTTTCTTTTTTGGTGGTTTGGGTTCTATAGTTTCCGCATCAGAGTGTTGCTCTTTTAAGACATCAGAAAGCATGCTCAACACCTTATCCCTCTCAGATTTTGGAGGGCACTTCAGATTCTTAAATCTTGGGTCGAATGCTTAGCTATCTTTAGAAATTTCACATTGGTATCTTTTTTGCATTTTGTCAAATTTGCAGTGAAAGTGTTCTTAAATGAACAACGTGTGCTGGATCATCATCTGAGACTGCTATAACATGAAATATATGGCAGAATGCAAATAAAAGAGAGCAGGAGACATACAATTCTCCCACAAGGAGTTTGGTCACAAATTTAATTAACACATTATTTTTTTAACAAGAGTCATCAGCACGGAAGCATGTCCTCTGGAACGATGGCCAGAGCATGAAGAGGCATATGAATCTTTAGTGCATCTCGCATGTAAATAGGTTGCGACACCAGCTACATCGGTGCCATGCGAACGCCTGTTCTCACTTTCAGGTGACATTGTAGTTAAGAAGCACTATCTCCCCTAAATGTAAACAAACTTGTTTCTCTTAGCGATTGGCTGAACAAGAAGTAGGACTGAGTGGACTTGTAGGGTCTAAAGTTTTACATAGTTTTGTTTTTGAGTGCCGTTTTGTAACAAAAAACTCTAAATTTGTAACTTGCACTTTCATGATAAAGAGATTGTACTACAGTACCTGTATGAGGTGAATTGAAAAATACTATTTCTTTATCATTTTTACAGTGCAAATATTTGTAATAAAAATAATATAAAGTAAGCACTGTACTCTTTGTATTCCGTGTTGTAATTGAAATTGATATATTGAAAATGTAGAAAAACATCCAAAAATATTTAATAAACAATAGAATACCAATTGAAATTTAACAGTGAGATTAATCACGATTAATTTTTTTAAGTTAATCACGTGAGTTTACTGCGATTAATCAACAGCTCTAAATATTATTCTAGCTAGTCTGATCTTTTGTACTTTTTAAAAAGTCTTTGTTTTGATAAACAAGTATGACAAATGTATCAAAGAGCATGGAGTGGATCATGTTACTGTAAGTTTAAAAAATGCAATATCTATCATCAGCATTGACAAAGAGATTAAGACAATTCAATCTATGCACTATTCTAAGCAATATGAAAAATACTAAATCTTAAAGTTAACACTGTTATGACGTAAGACATTGATACTCAAATAACAGATCATAAAGATTCTAGACATATCCATAGATGGCTACGATCTAAAATAAGAATATGACTTATTAGTCTGAGCCAGTGATTCCCAAACTTGTTCCGTCGCTTGTGCAGGGAAAGCCCCTGGCGGGCTGGGCCAGTTTGTTTACCTGCCGCGTCAGCAGGTTCGTCTGATCACGGCTCCCATTGGCCGCGGTTCACTGCTCCAAGCCAATGGGAGCCGCTGGAAGTGGCGTGGGCCGAGGGACATACTGGCTGCTGCGGAACAAGTTTGGGAGCCACTGGTCTAAGCGGTCAGCCATCCGATTCCTAAAAATTCTTCACAACCTTTATTTATAATTATTTATAATTGTACACTTTATAAACTAAGCATGTAAATAACATGTAAAAAACAGTAACTGTGTAACCGATTAAAATTCTGTTGGTTACACATTTAAACATTTTCCCATAGGAATTAGGGTGTGGGGTGTGCTGCAGCACCCAGGTGTTTTATGTGGGTCCCCGCTGCCGGCCCCTGTACCCAGGGGTCCCTGCTGCCGCCTAGCATCCTGGCTGTGGGGCTGGCAGCCAGGATGGACCTCAACTGCTCTGGGATGCCAGGTGGCCGTGGGGCTGGAAGCCCGGAGGGACCCCAGGCGCACAGGGCGGCAGCTGAGACCCTGGGTGAAGTTTAATCGTTAACAGAAACCGATAAGAATCAAGCATATTGGTTAACCAGTTAAACTCATACATCCCTATTATAAACTTAATTTAATTAGCTCTTTTACTGACTTGTAATGTCTAGTCCTTCTTAGACAATTTTTGAACTATTTGTCGCAATCAGTATCTTGCATCAGTGAATTTCACATACCAGTTATCTGTTGGAAAAAAGTATTTAAAATTTTCTGCCTTTTAATTTATGTGTCACTTGTTTTTGAGAGAGGTTAGTTAGTGCTGGTCATTCTTTTTCTTTTCTTACTAACTGCTTTTAATCTTCTTGAAAGCTCCCACACTTGTAACTTTGTTTTAGTCCTGTGTTTTTTTTAAATGAGGTGACCCAAACTGAACATTTTTCACGGTGAGGTCATTTTTTTTATATGCGCGCATTCGCATGTCCATGTGTGTCTCTTAACCCTTCTAAGTATATCATAGAATCTTATTTGTGTTTCGCCACTGCTTGGTACTGGGTGGATATATCCATTGAATTTATACAATGACAACTTTGTTTTCTCGTAAATTAAAAAACTAATCCAGGAATGTGTAGTGTGTCAGAGTAGCTTTAATGATTTCTTTGGCCAGCTTAAACAATGGATTGATCTTCAAGATGCGCTGAAAGAGCATTCTTGATATTTTGAGTCTCCTTTCAGTTTGTCGTATGTGATGGGAGTTTATATTTGTCTGTAGTACAGAGACAACTTAAAACCTTTGAACTTGTATTAAGATCTGCTGAAGTGGACCCTTCAGTGCACAGTGGAGTTCCATTAACATCACAGCTTGTTGATCCATTATAAAAACTGATATCAGAAGGACTTTATGTACTCCAAAGGGTCTGCCTGAGTGGATCCCAGTGAAGGATCAGGGACTTAGTTTGGCTGTTAATTTTAAGCAGAAAGTAGAAATGACTGCATATAGGCTGACTGTAATGGGTACTAATTAATCCACTTAATATTTAAGAAAATACACAGTAGACTCAGAAGAAAGACTAGGTTGAGATCAGATGGCCTGAAATAGTTCTTGTGAAGAGATATTGATTTTTGTAAATGCTTTTAAAGGTCTATTTATCTTGGTTAATGATGAATAGAAAAAACTTCACTATTAGTAATAGAATGAAATAGAAGCTTCTTGGCCCGAACTTTAGAACTAGACCTGTCCATGTTATGTGATACGTTAGAGAGAATCTATTGTGTTTTCTGTAACAGTAAAAAAGCAATAATAATAATTTGAGCCATACCTTCACTTTATGTGGCAAGAAAGCTTCCATAGTGTAGCTGTACAGTGAACCTGCTTATTACATTATATTTACATTTGAAATGGCTCATTTTCTTAATGTTTTACAGTGTGCATTGGTTGTAAGCAGCCTGAGTGATGGCTATGATTGTTGTATGAGCTTTCTTTAGAAGAGTTAATATGTAATTTTGGTTATGATATCAAGGAAGCCTAATATTTTTATAAGTAATCTACATTATAACGTACTGCTATGAGTTTATGTATCTTTATGAGAGAATATAGAGATTCATTTTTAATTCTCTGAAACTCTGAAATGAATTGTAATATCTAAAGTTGTGGTCCTTACAAGAATATAATTGTTCTCTTGCAAACTTTAAAAAAAATCTGATTTGAGCAGTCTTCTACGTTTTTATAAATGTAGGTATTTACACATTTTTTAGGTCTCTGCTCTTATGCTTTGGGGCCTGATCTTGCAATGAGAACAACGCTGGAAGATCCCGGCATCCTTGAGAAGCACTTTTGAAGTCAAAGCCCCACCTGGGTGCACAGATAGCTATTTTAAAAAAATAAACAAAGAAACTTAAAATATATAAGGTCTTCTCTTTCACAAGCCAGTGTTGTTGTTTTTAAAATGGATACAAGATTATTTAGAATGCTGTTGTGTATTTTTTAAAATAGGGGAATTGCACAATATAAAACAGACACTGATCCAGACGACAGAACCCTTCAGCCTATAATTATCTTTTTATCTTTTTATTTAAAGATTAAAATAGCTACTTAATAGTGTGTGCACACTCCTCCCCTTTGCTGGGATTATGTTCTGTGAAATCATGTGAATGCTTAGCATTAAAAAGTGAACAAATATTTCAAACATACATTTGGGCAAAAGTTCAATAATGGCCACTAGAAAGATACTTGCATGTCACTTCTTAATGATAATATGTAAGTGGCAGTGCTTCCTTGCCTACTTTCATAGAATCATAGAATCATAGACTATCAGGGTTGGAAGGGACCTCAGGAGGTCATCTAGTCCAACCCCCTGCTCAAAGCAGGACCAATCCCCAATTTTTGCCCTAGATCCCTAAATGGCCCCCTCAAGGATTGAACTCACAACCCTGGGTTTAGCAGGCCAATGCTCAAACCACTGAGCTATCCCTCCCCTCAAATATCAGGGTTGGAAGGGACCTCAGGTGATCATCTAGTCCAACCCCCTGCTCAAAGCAGGGCCACTCCCCAATTTTTGGCCCAGAACCCTAAATAGCACCCTCAAGCATTGAACTCATAACCCTGGGTTTAGCAGACCAATGCTCAAACCACTGATGTCTTTATATTGCCTTAATTTCTCAGTTTTCTGATAGTCATGCTGAGAAAGTGTGGCAATCCAGAAGTTAGGGTATGGAAGTTCTACTACATTTGTAACTTTTCTAAATTAAGATCCTAATTTTAGCTTTAAGTATTGAACAAAGGTTATGTTTTGGTTTTCAACTTGTTTGGCTTGTCAAAATAATCTAAAATAACTAGATACATATAGAACAGCAAACCGTACTATATAATTCTTTTTATAACTAAACTTCATGACTGATTTTGAAAACTGAAATTGTATAAAGAATATTTCTCTTTTCAGTTTGCAATTATGCCGCACACTCAGTGAAAATAAAAGCCATGAAAATGTGACTTTCAGAGGTAAGTTGATATTATCCAATATACTTGGAGTGTATATATATATGAAATTGATCAGGGTTCAGTGTGTGCCTGGATGGAATGTCAGTATGTATGGTGATTGCTGCATAATAAGGAGGGGAACTCAGTGCATAAAGCAAGGAGGATATCCATTTACACAGATTCAGTTAACCTCAAACATTCACATAGGAAGTATGCAAAGGGAACTCTCTGCAGACCTGCAACCAGTCTTTGGTTGGGGAGGTGGACTTCTTCACCATAGCTCCTTGTGAAGTTCCATATGCAAAGCCCTACTACTTACGTTTTGTGGAGAGCTGAGTTTTATTCTAACAAGGAATTAGGTAAATAAGAAATGCTTGGAACGTACAGAAGTAGTTGCTTAATAATGCAAGTATAAAGTCTTAAACATATTGTTCAGTTTGCTCCTATAGAGTTATAGTTCTTAGTTTCCAATTCTGTCTTCCTTGGGTAAATATATTGCTGGTTTTAGTTTCTAAAGTTCCAGTTTTTAAAAGGGTTTTAACGTTCATTCTAAAATGCGTGTACTTACAATTTTGGTGGGGGGGCTTTAAGAATTAGAATGATTAAAATGTCCAAGGACAAATAGCAAGGCATAGTTTTGCAACATAAACAAGAGAAATTGAATTTTGGCTTTGTTTGCTTTGTATGATTCCCTGAAAGGAAAGATTCAATATTATGGAGTCTGCAAAGCTGCTTACTTTATTTAGGTGGTGTCTGGGGATCTTGTTAAAACAGTTGCTTTGGGAAACGATAAAAGCAGAGGGGATTATTTATTGTGAAACACAAATATGATTATAATTAATTTTGCAAAGTAAAAAGTATTTAATGTTAAATCAGTAAAATTGCAAAAATATATTTTAACTCCCAAATATGTTTAGTACAAGTCATTGTTTTAATATAAGGCTGATGGCCCAAAAATGAGCTGTTTTCAATCGTCATCTTCCTGTACTGACTTTTATAAACTTGAGATTCAAACTTTCATTGAAATTTATAAAGCTCTCTAGAACTTGTGATATTTCCTTCCGATTAAAGAAAGTTACTAGATTTGGTGACATATTTACAAAATTGAAATTTACGCAGTCTTTATAATTGAACAATTCTCATTCAATTAAAACATAAAAAGGTCCGATTCTGCTCTCACAATGATGTAAAATGGAAATAACTCCATTTAAATCAGTGTTTTGTGTTATAAAACTAGTGAGAGGAAATCAGGCCCACAATCTTCTGCGGAACTCATATTTATCTATTTCAGAAAATACATTAGCTTGATGAAGACAAAACACTTCACATTTTCTTTTTTTGGTAGATGCTTAGATACAACAATGATGCTTTCAATAAAAAAAGAATAAAACTGTGATTAATTTATATTATTTTTGTGTGAATTGTTACTACCAGCAGTGATCACTTCTTAAAATTCGGAGTAAGTTCTATATCAAATTCAACCACTGCTTCCTTTTTATATTTAAAATTATTTATTTGTATTATTATTATTATTGTAGTGTCCTAGAAACACCAGACAAGGATTCTGGTTCCATTGGGGTATGTGCTATACAAGCAAATAGGACAGTCTCTGCCCCTAAGAGTTTTTTGCTATACTTTAACATGTGCCCCAGATGCTGTTTCTCTCTCAGAATAAGTTGAGATTTAAGCTGAGAACAGAAGGTCTGTAAGTGTAGTAGAGTATGCTTCTGTCTCATCTGATGAATAAGGTATCAGACTTTTAAAATTATTTCTGGAGCATATGTTGACCTACTATAAAATGCTTCTGAATTATATATTTCAAATATCCTAAATATCTGCCCAAAATTTAAACAACCCCCTCAAACGTCTACTTCTGAAATAATACCATTATTTATTTAGAAGATTGCCTTTTCTCAATATTGCAGCTGATCTTGGAAAAAATATCTTTGACTATCTAGTTAGGTGAATAACTTTGACTAACTGATTATTTTGAAGATTAGCGTAATCAATGAATGCAGATTGAAAGCCGAGGACAAAAACATAGGAGTTGTCATATTGGATCAGACCTGAGGTTCATATAGTTCATTATCCTGTTTCTGACTGGCCAGTACCATATATTTCGGAGGAAGATGTAAGATTGCTGCAGTATGGAGGTTTGGGGTTACCTGTCCCCACATTAGGTCCCCTCCTGAATTCTAATAGAGATTGGCTTAAGATCTGAAGAATTAGAGTTCCTTCATCAGAAATACTACATTAAAGAAAATTAAGACCTTCTTGCCCAACTCTGAAATTAAACAATTCCATGCTATTAATGTAATTTCAGGTTAGAGTTTTGTATTCCCAAATGTATAGACGTCAAAAAGATCCATGATCTAAACACTCATTGAGCACACTGTTGATGTTTACTATTTTCATCCGGGTGTTTTGTATAGCTATGTGTACATGGCTCGGTAGAAGTGTGATTTTTCCCTGCGTGTGTTCACATAGTTGTGCTAACTCTCAGTGAGCTAGCGCAATATAAATAGCAGTGTAGTCACACTATAACACTGCTTGTGGCCATGGAGGCATGGGTGAACTTTACCAAATATATATGCACCAGTTTCAGGTGGGTTTGTACTCAGTACAACTCAGCGGTGCCTCCATGGCCACTACCAGAGCTACTGTGGCTACGGTGCTATTTATATTGGTAGTAGCTCAATGAGAGCCTGCACAAGTGTGACAATGAGCAGAGGAATCACACCCCTAGCTTGCAGTGTAGACATAGCCTATAACAACGGTGGCTAAATTTACAGACCCTCCGAGCCGCATACGACAATCTTCAGAAGTTCAAGAGCTGGGGTGTGCCTGCCGGGACTCGGGGCCTCAGCCGTGCAGGAGACTCCTGCTGAAGCCCCGAGTCCCGGCAGGTACACCCTGCGGGGCTGGAGCCCTGAGACAGCTCTCCTTCCTTCGGGGCAGAAGCCAGAGGCGATACGTGGGGGGGACACATGGGGTCATGCACCCTCCCTCCACCCCCCAATTTTTGCCATGGTTTGCTTGCCGTGATCAGTTGCAAGTGCCGCAGAGCCCACACCCTGCATGGCAGCTGCTGGATCTGGCAAGCTGGGAGCTGTAGCCATCGTGAGAGGCAATGGCATATAGCTGGGAGCTGCAGGGAGAGCCACTGCTTTTGCTGCTTCCTGTCCCCCGTGAGCTAAAGCAACAGCCCCTCCCTGCAGCTCCCAGGTGTTTGCTGTTGACTCTCCACCAGGAGCTAACACCTGGGAGCTGCAGGGAGGGATTGCTGAGGGTATGTGGGGGGCATGCCTCGGAGGGCATGACTCAATCTGTTAGGAGGGACGTTTAAATTGTGCCCCCCCAACAGGTACCAGTCATCTCTGGCAGAAGTCCCTAACCCCAAGCTTCCCCCTTCCCCCCAGCCTGCTAGGTGGAGAGTGGGGTACGGGGGGCCTCCGTGAGCCATACTTTAACTGTAAAAGAGCCTCATGTGGCTTGGAGCTGCGGTTTACCACCCCTGGTCTATAATATAATTATATGCATAATGAAAATGTACCTCCTTTGTGTTTTGGCTTTTAGCCACATCAGTTATTATAAATGTATTCTTCACTCTGTAATAAGGTGTTTTAAAGACAATTCTGTATACGTTTAAAATAGTGTAGCCATCTGTTTTTAACTTGTTGGAACCATGTGTACAAAACAAGCATGTATTTAATGTTCTATAATTCTCCCCAAACACACAGTCTCTGATCCAAGGATCAGTGAAGAACTTTTCAATTTAATGTAATGCTCTGAAGCATGTGACATTATTTAATCATAGAAGTTTTTCTCTCACTTTTGTCTCTACAAAGAATTCAGCCTGACAAAGTGTTTCTTAGTTATTAATTTTCCACCTAGAGAAGTGGATATTAATTTTTATAGCTGCAACTTAGTTTATTATAGTATTTTTCCTTTTGTCATGACATAATCTCTGATTTATGTGCACTATGCAAATGTGTCATCATCCAGGGAAGCTCATATTGTTGTGCATGAGACTGGTGTAATAATTCATCCCATTTTAGTCTATGGCATTTAACTCTTCTTTCCATAGAATCTCTAGGGCAAGGACCATATTTTGCTATGTGCTTGTACAGTGCCTTGTACCATGAGGTCAGATTGGGACCTCAAAGCACTGCCTTATACAAATAAATAATCTTCTGGGTGAAGTGGGGAAAAAACACATTCTCTGTGACTACTAACTGCACCAAGTCTGCAGCATCGCTGTAGATTTTTCCCTGGAAGTTAGACCAAGGATTACCTAACACTTGTGTTCCTAATGCGTCTGTTTTATGTATGACAGATATCCAGCAGGCTCTGTATGAGCTTGCAAATCACGTTGTCAAGGGAAACTTAAAGCATGATCAAGCTTCTAATGTTCTCAGTGATGTTATAGTAAGTATATATTTGTACTACTTGCTGTAGGTTTATTTAATATTTAAGTTAGCTTATTACTTATGGAAGCCAGAGTAAATGGGAAACCAGCAGAAACACACCATACCCTGCAGATGTAGTCCCTTAAAACTTCTAAAGAAACTGCTTTTACTCCTAGGGCTTGTACACAATTGCACTTAGTTCAGTGTAACTCAAGTTGCTCATGGGTGTGAAAAAGCCATCCCCCGAGTGATGTAAGTTGCACCATTCTAAGCGCCGGTGTGGATGGACAGCGCTGTGTCAGTTGGGCAAGCTCTCCTGCTAACATAGCTACTACTGCTCGGGGAGGTGGACTTGGAAGTGTAACTCCATGCCAGATACTCTGCCCATCTTGTTCCCCCCCCAACCCCCCCCCCCAAAATTAAGGTGATACTTTTGACTATTAAAACCTTATAGCTTCAGCATAAGTTTAAGGTCTACTATGTGTTGTGAAGAGAAAGGGAATGAAAACATTGAAATGAAAAATATTACTTGTATACAATTATAACTATTGTGCCAAGACCACCATAAAGGATATGTTGGTGATGCTACATCTTTCCTGTTGAAGTGCACTGTAATGAATGAAAATTTCCCAAGGCTAGGTTAAAATGGTATTCATGGAAAGTATATTGAGGTTCATCTGATGAAAAGCTGAATAGAGAAACAAATGTTTTATAGACATACGTGGGGGACTATGGTACTCAAATGCATGCTTGTTCTTGACTGGGAAGTTTGGATCTTTTTTAACTTTATGGTTCTTTTGTGTACCCACAATGCTAGCGAAGCCTTTCAGTTTTTACAATCAGTACTTTTACTATAGAAAATAGTTTAGATACTAGAATGTTCAGGAGGGAGGAGTGGGTGTTTGGGGTAGCTGTAGAACAGCGTTGTGGGCTTTTTAGCTAATGCTAGGTCTGATTTATGTGGAGCTCACTTAAATTCCCAACATATTAAAAAATACCTCAGGACTGAGGCTATGGGGGGGGGGGGGGGAAGGTGGATTGATTTAGATAACCAGTTTTAATTTTGATTGGCTGTTGTGCTTTTTAGTTATTTTCCTAAAGAGAGGTTGATTTTCACTGGTCTGTAACCAGTAAAACATACTGATTTGCAACTGAGTACAGCCTTTATGCTAAATTTGGTATTTCTTTTTGCTGACCAGAAGGATTTGCTACATGAGAAAAACGTTTTTAGATATTGTATAATTGTATAGCTAATGTGCACTAAATCAGATTCTAAGATTTTACTTCTTTATTATGTTTAAAAATGGTGAGTGATGGATTTCTTATTTACTAGATGATTAATGTTTTGGATCTATGCCCAGCTGTATTTGGATGGAAATTGGAATTCAATCAAAAATGCACAAAACTAGTTTCACCTCACTTAAAAACTACTTGCTTACAAAATCAGGCATTAAAAATACAAAAGAGTCACAGCACACTGTTACTGAACAATTGCTTATTCTCTCTTTTGTACCATACAGTTATAAAATAAATTAATTTGAGTATAAGTATTGTACTTACGTTTCAGTGTATAATATATAGAGCAGTATAAACAAGTTGTACGAAATTTTAGTTTGTACTGACTGCATTTGTGCTTTTTATGTAGCCTGTTGTAAAACTAGATAGATAATATAAGTGTGTGTATATGTATGTATATATATATATATATTATAATATAATATAAAATACTTAGTTCAAAAACTGAATTGTAGAAGCACTTGAAAACAGGGATTTACAATGGGCGTGCCTTGTCAACCTTTAATAATAGCATTTCTAATTCAGTGCACTTTTAAAACTTATGCCATACCCTCAGACATGAGTTTAACTGTCATTGAGATTTTTCTTTCTTTCAGTCTTTTCAGCTCACTTGATAACGGTTTCCATTGTATTAATATTTTCTTTTGTATTTTTCCAAACACATCAGGCACAATAGATAGTTAAACCACTCCTGTTCATTGATTTAACAAGAGTAATGTTAGTGGATCTAAATTTACATTTCTGTCAAGACTCTTTCTTTATTAAAACAATAGACTAAAATATTCTAATTACACATTGTGGTATTCCTGCATTTACTGTGTTTTTTGTTTCGGTTAGGAATTTCGAGATGACATGTCCTCCATCCTTGCTGATGTATTCTGCGTATTGGGTAGGTTTCTTTCTTCCTTTCATCACTGAAACAGCTTAGTGGAGGAGAAGTGTGTGTTCTGTCATATAAAAATCTTGAAATTCCAAAATATAAAATAATTTTTGAAATGTAGTTTAATGTAACTAGTGCCAAAGGAAAGCAATTTAAACGTTTGTCGTTTCAGTAATACAGTATGTACTATAAACTTATACAATTCATGGTTATTTTGCTTTTGTCTTCATATAAATGAGTATATGCATAGTAAAACACTTCTTGTGCCTTACCAAACTATATGTACGTTGTTTAGAAATCAAGGAAATTGATGATAGTTACAATCTGTTTGAACAGGACTATTATGCAGCTCCCTAGAATTATCAGAGTTGAAGTTTCTGCCATTAATACTAATGCATTGATGCAGTGTGTCAGGCAATCCAAATTTCCAGACGACAGAGGCAGATTACTGGTCTTAACGATTGCATATTTTCAGCTGAAGATTTTTTGGTAGTTTCACAGCAGTCTCTAGGCTTTTTTTGCCTTGGTAGTTTTGTGCAAGGTATCTGTGATGGAGATGGGTCTCTTATTTACAAAGATTCCTTTCAGATCTCCCAATAAAAGGAGCAACGTATGTACATTTCTGTCCTGATTGTGCAACCTTTACTCATTTCAACAGTCCCATGAAAGTTGATGGGAATACATGCGCAAAAAAGTTACAGAAGCTTGCTCTTAAGTATGAATAGCAATAGGTTGTGAAGTCAGTGACTTAGCAATAATAACCATAATTATGACTTTTAAACAAATGCTCTTATAAACTGGTAATTATAATTTTTCTTTGATTTTTACAAATCTGGATTGTAAATGGTATTGGTAGCTGCTATTGTAGCTGTATTTGCACTTACGCTGTAACTGAAATGGAGCTTAGTCTTACATTATACCTATTGTTCCTAGAATCCTAGAATATCAGGGTGGGAAGGGACCTCAGGAGGTCATCTAGTCCAACCCCCTGCTCAAAGCAGGACCAATCCCCCCAGATCCTTAAATGGCCCCCTCAAGGATTGAACTCACAACCCTGGGTTTAGCAGGCCAGTGCTCAAACCAATGAGCTATCCCTCCCCCTACAATACAATTTATGTATTGTTCATAAATACAGTCAAGGCAACTGGATAGGTCCTGGAAGAACAATGAGTATAGACAAAACAAATACTTTAAAGATAAGATGCAAGAGAAAAAAGTACACTTTCCTTTCCCTCTATCTACTGAAAGTTCTTTCTACCTTTTTTTCAACTGTAGAAAAATGTCATGATTTACCTTGTTTTTAATTAAGATATTTTATTGAATTTTTCAAACAGCCTATATAATATATAAAACAAACTAAGAAGATACTTGCAGAAATTATGTAAATCCATACATATCTGGAAAAACAAGTACTATGAAAACACAATTACTAAAAGAGTACCTCCTGCTGCAATCAGATCTGTGTGGGCAGACCCTTGTGCCTTCGAAGATCAGATTACTTCAAGAGGGTCAATGTGTGTACAAAAAATAAATATGAAATCGCATAAATCACAAGGCAAAGGATATTATGTTCTAGTCCTTTAGTCAAAGGATGAACAGTCGTATCTTTTAGGCAGTTTATTTACAAAATTTTGGTGATTTTTACAAAAATGGTGCTAACTGACCTATGAAAAATTTATTATATAAGAAGACTCAAATTCAGGAAGATTTAAGATTTAAAAGGAACATAGCCCACCCATTTCAAAGGAATATTCTCTCTAGCTACAGTGATAGCAATCAGAAGAGTTGTTTCTTACCATGTCATCAAACATGGTAGCTCTGTAACTTGGTAAGTAACTTGATCTGTTATGAGCACATTTCTAACAGGAAGTCAGATTTATGTGTTCAATTTCATATATATATGTGGTGAAATAAAGATTCTGAAAAACAGTTTTAAACTGTAGTTGAAAAAGTTAAATTGAATTGAGAAGTGGCTTTAGTTGAGTGAGTGGTCTTGGAGTTTCACTTGACTAATATGGGACAGTGAGTCTTCTCTTAAAGATCTTTAAGATTTTGTCATCCAGGAATGTATAGCATTTTACCCAAAACTGCTAACATCAATGAAATTCTGGACCAGCTACTATCATTAGGATCAGCAGCAGCGTTTTCTCTATTATTTGTTTGATATCTGTATGGACCACCAAGAAACTCTTGAGACTGTTCTTTTTCTTTCTTTTCCAGATTTGTAATCTACATGAACGTGTATAAACGTAGCTACTAATTTCATTTAGGAAACTGACTTTTCTCCCCCTTTATGTTGGAGGGCTCTGATATTGTGCATTATTGCCAAAGTCCTCTAGCAAAAACATGCATATTTTGGACCTGATTTTTTCTAATGTAAATAAATAAGCAGAAACATTTGGGGCTGGGAAAGGAGAGGAGCAATTTGTACATAAAGGAGCCGTAAAGAGGATACCATCTTGCTTTGCATATCACCTGAGTGCTCAACGGTAGCTGTTGAGAGAGTTGTGGCTACAGGAGAAGATAAAGCTGCCCTGGCCTACCCTAAGTTGTTTCTGAAAATGGGATCCTTGGGATCACTCAAATTCTCCATTAGTAGAAACAATGGATTGGCAAAAAAGACCTTTTTTAATGTCTCATGGTGGATTTCACCCTAGCTTCTATATTAACATAATTTTTATTGATTTTTATGGTGAAGATTGTGGGCTTATTTATATCCCTGAACTAAATAGTTCTGGAATTCATTCCTTTTAAAAATATCAGGGAAATTGAGGGCTAGTTTGTGTGTTAATGATCTTCCCTGAGATAGGGGTTATGCATTGTTGAACTGTCTGGAGTGGTTCAGGAGAGAGATTGTGATTCAGGGCTAATCTACACTACTGTGCTATATCGGCTCAGCTGCACTAATGCAGCTGTGCTGCTTTAGCATGTCTGGGGAAGATGTGCTATGCTGACGGGAGAGGCATAATTACTCCACCTCAGTGAGAGGCAGCAACTATGTTGGTGGGAGAGCAACTCCCGCTGACAAACCACCAGTGGGGACAGCACTTAAGTTGATGTAACTTGCATTGCTTGTGGGGGTGGCTTTTTCACACCTCCCCTCCCCTCGAGCGACGTAATTTACATCGACTTCAGCGGTAGTGTGGACAAACCCTCAGTCTGACTGCTGATCTGGGAAAAGTGTAAACATCACTGGCTCTGTACCTAGCTTAGTGTCTATGTCTTTTGACACGCCAACCTAACTATGCTCTACGCTTCTAGAGAGGCTGCTTCACCTTATGTGCTGTGAGCAGTGTAACGGGTAGTAGTGGGGCACCTTATAGTGCCATACAAGTGGGCCACAATCTGATCTAAATGCAAAAAGTAGTATTTAAAGCAACATTGAAGAGGTTGAGAAATCTAATGGCAGTTCTTCCTGCGATATTAACCAGAGCAATGTTACATGTTCTGTGCTTTTGATATTCTACATTGATAACACAAAATATATCCGTATTTAACAAGACAAACAGATACTAGCTACGTTCAAAGCAATGGTTAATATTGCAGAAGCAACCTTAACTTTTGCACTTGATTTCTCAGCTTCAGTGTTAAACTAACAATGGTGGGGTTTTTTGTACTCCATGTAAATGATTAGTTCCAAGTAAGGCCTAATCCTTTTTCTAGTTCTAGATTTAAAACATAGTTGTAGAAAACATATTTAAAAGGCTTAAATATTGAAATATAAAAATTCTGGTGTGGGTGTTTTTCAGTAAACTTTAAAATGATTCTTACTTTATAGAATATGCAGACTAATTGCCTAGTTACTTTATAGACAAGCCATTATAGTTAACTGAGCACACAGCTGAGTTAAAATTCACAGTAATTATACCACTATATTATTTGGTGATTGCTACTAGATTTCTACCTGTTATGGATAATAGAAAATATAGGGTAGACTGTTTTCTCTTGAATAACTCTAAAAGCTGATTACAAAGAAAATTTTTTCAAAAAATTCAGATGCAGAAACTTAGATAAATTACACAGTTTTACATTCACAGTGTGTCATAAATATAAAGGGAAGGGTAAACCCCTTTGAAATCCCTCCTGGCCAGGGGAAAGCTCCTCTCACCTGCAAAGGGTTAAGAAGCTAAAGGTAACCTCGCTGGCACCTGACCAAAATGACCAGTGAGGAGACAAGATACTTTCAAAAGCTGGGAGGAGGGAGAGAAACAAAGGATCTGTGGGTCTGTCTATATGCTGGTTTCTGCCGGGGATAGACCAGGAATGGAGTCTTAGAACTTTTAGTAAGTAATCTAGCTAGGTATGTGTTAGATTATGATTTCTTTAAATGGCTGAGAAAAGAATTGTGCTGAATAGAATAACACAGACAGAAATAGTATCTTTTTTGTAACTTAAGGTTTTGCCTAGAGGGATTCTCTATGTTTTGAATCTAATTACCCTGTAAGGTATCTACCATCCTGATTTTACAGGGGGGATTTCTTTATTTCTGTTTACTTCTATTTCTATTAAAAGTCTTCTTGTAAGAAAACTGAATGCTTTTTCATTGTTCTCAGATCCAAGGGTCTGGGTCTGTAGTCACCTAGGCAAATTGGTGAGGCTTTTTACGAAACCTTGTCCAGAAAGTGGGGTGCAAGGTTTTGGGAAGTATTTTGGGGGGAAAGACGTGTCCAAACAGCTCTTCCCCAGTAACCAGTATTTGTTTGGTGGTGGTAGCGGCCAATCCAAGGACGGCGGGTGGAATATTTTGTACCTTGGGGAAGTTTTGACCTAAGCTGGTAAAGAGAAGCTTAGGAGGTTTTTCATGCAGGTCCCCACATCTGTACCCTAGCGTTCAGAGTGGGGAAGGAACCTTGAGTGCGATAGAGCTCAGTTTGTTTAAAAGCAGCAAGTTCATTACAGTTTTTTAGTCTCGGGGGAATAAATAATGAGACTTCAGCTAATTTAAAATATTGTTGAATAAAACAGTTGTGGCATAACTGAAAAACCTGGAAAATTTAAAGTAATAGTTGATACTCAAACTTCTGCTTTTCTCACAGCTGTATGAATTAAGAATACATAGGTGCCGGAACTGGTTTTCTTGGCTTGAAGTGGTAATAGCTAGGGCTGTCGATTAATCACAGTTAACTCACGCGATTAACTAAAAAAAATTAATCTCCATGTTAATCGCATTGTTAAACAATAGAATACCAATTGAAATTTATTAAATGTTTTGGATGTTTTTCTACATTTTCAAGTATATTTATTTCAATTACAATGCAGAATACAAAGTGTACAGTTCTCGCTTTATTTTTATTAAAAAATATTTGCACTGTAAAAATGATAAAAGAAGTACTATTTTGCAATTCACCTCATACAAGTACCGTAGTGCAATCTCTTTATCATGAAAGCGCAACTTACAAGTGTAGATTTTTTGTGTGTTATATAACTGCACTCAAAAAGAAAACAATGTAAAACTTTAGCGCCTACAAGTCTACTCAGTCCTACTTCTTGTTCAGCCAATCGCTCAGAGAAGCAAGTTTGTTTACATTTACGGGCGATAATGCTTCCCGCTTCTTATTTACAATGTCACCTGAAAGTGAGAACAGACATTCACATGGCACTTTTGTAGTCAGTATTGCAAGGTATTTACATGCCGTGTATGCTAAACATTCGTATGCCCCTTCATGCTTTGGTCACCATTCCAGAGGACCTACTTTAAAAAAAAAAATGTTAATTACATTTGTGACTCAACTTCTTGGGGGAGAATTGTATGTCTCCTGCTCTGTGTTTTACCCGCATTCTGCCATATATTTCATATTATAGCAGTCTCAGATGATGATCCCGCATGTTGTTCGTTTTAAGAATACTTTCACTGAAGATTTGACAAAACGCAAAGAAGGTACCAATGTGAGATTTCTAAAGATAGCTACAGCACACGACCCAAGATTTAAGAATCTGAAGTGCCTTCCAAAATCTGAGAGGGATGGGGTGTGGAGCGTGCTTTCGGAAGTCTTAAAAGAGCAACAATCCAATGCAGAAATTAGAGAACCCGAACCACCAAAAAAGAAAATCAACCTTCTGCTGGTGACATCTGACTCAGATGAAGAAAATGAACATGCATCGGTCTGCACTGTTTGGATCGTTATCAAGCAGAACCCATCATCAGCATGGACGCACGTCCTCTGGAATGGTGGTTGAAGCATGAAGGGACATATGAATCTTTAGCACATCTGGCACATAAATATCTTGCAATGCCGGCTACAACAGTGCCGTGCGAATGCCTGTTCTCACTTTCAGGTGGCATAGTAAACAAGAAGCGGGCAGCATTATCTCCTGAAAATGTAAACAAATTTGTTTGTCTGAACTGAAAGATTGACTGAACAAGAAGTAGAGCCTACAAGTCCACTCTGTCCTAAAGTTTTAGATTGTTTTATTTCTGAATGCAGTTATTTTTTGTACATAACTCTACATTTGTAAGGTCAACTTTCATGATAGAGATTGCACTACAGTACTTGTATTAAGTGAATTGGAAAATACTATTTTATTTTTACAGTGCAAATATTTATAATAAATAAATATAAAGTGGGCACTGTACACTTTGTATTCTGTGTTGTAATTGAAATCAATATATTTGGAAATGTGGAAAACATCAAAAATATTTAAATAAATGGTATTTTATTATTGTTTAAAGCACAATTAATCGCGATTAATTTTTTTAATTGCTTGACAGGCCTATTAATAACCCTAATATCTGGTTTCTGCCTTCAGCACCCTCACTGTAAAAATTGTTCCATATGGCCATATGTGCCACTGGCCATATGTGCTTCATATTTAAATGTCTTTGCTTTAGTCTGTCACAGATCATCACTCTTTTTATTTAGAATAGAAGTGTAGGTGTAATATTTCCAAAAAAGTGCAGTCATTCTATTATGAGAAAGCAAAACGTCAATGGAAAATAGAATTTCAGAGGAGAATAGGCCAATACATTTCTATGCTCCCTTTTAGTGAAAATGGTTTTATTTGTATATTTGCTGTTATTTTAGAAATCAAACTTAATAACAATTTATTAATTTATAACCTGGATTTAGTTTCATTAGTAACCTCACACTTCCATTGAAACAAAATGCTTCCTGCCCCTCAAAAATTTATATTCTGAATACTTGATCATTAATTTTGCTTGGGTTCAAATGTACAGATGCAAATATAACTTATTGTAGCCAAGGGTCTTCAGGATAGTAATTACTGTTTCCAAATCAAATTATTTTTGCGTAACTGGCATTTATTTTTGATATGTTCATTACCTTATTTATTATCTGTAGCTCAGTTGGTGAGTGAATATCGGTTTTACATGCAGAAATAAAAAGATAAAGAGCTGAATACTGTCTTGTTCCACAAGTGTAATTCAGAGCACAATTTCATCTAATATTTCTACCTGAAGAGTTTGCAATCTAAAGTGATAACTGATAACAGATATGCAGTAGGGGATTGTGAGCACCAGGATCAAAGATACAGGCTATGAGAAGCAGAATGAATATGATACAACCTGGGGTTCAAAACAGTTATATTTTAAAATCTCTAAGGAAACATGTTTTATATAACAATGGAAGACTTGAGTTAATAGGCCTGGTGAAAGGGGGAGTGTTTTTTGAGGAAAAATTTGAATGAGGAGAGAACAGTTCTGTGCACAAGATTAGTTAAACTATTCCCTTGACGCGGGGAGGTATTAAAGAAGACGCAGAGATGAGTAAGAGAAGTTTACTTGTTTGTTCTCATTTTTCTTTAATTTATTTTGAAAATAGGTAAATGTCCATTGCTCAGAATTTTTTATTTATTGTTGAAAAATAGGGAAACAGATCTGCTGTGTGTTCTCAAATGTATTGTTCTGATTCAGTGCACCTTAGTCCTGTTTCTGCTCCATAACTTTGTAAAACTAAATTCTGACTGGTTTTACTTAAGACGCCCTTGCATTTCCCTATAGGGTTTTCCCTCTCTTGCTCTCCCCTGTCTTGATGAATTAGAGGGATCTAAACTACTCTAGACCGGGGGTAGTCTATTGATTACTGTGTTGTGGAATGTGCACTCCCGTAGGACCTGATAAGCTGCCTGAAAGGCTCTCATATGTTACTGCTTCAACAGCTGACTGTAACAGCAGAAAGAGAGAGAGAGAGAGAGAATGTGGAGAAAAAACATGGGAGGGTAGACCAGTGACATAGGAGGAACAGCTAACTCTTTACCAACTTCAGATAGAAATAATGTTTATACTGTACAGAGTATAGTAGAATCTCAGAGTTATGAACACCTGAAGAATGTAACTGAACAAAATGTTATAGTTCTTTCAAAGGTTTACAACTGAACATTGACTTAATACAAATTTGAAACTTTACTATGCAAAAGAAAAATGCTGCTTTTAACCATCTTAATTTAACTGAAAAAGCACAGAAAGTGTCCTTACCTTGTCAAATGTTTTTTAAACTTTCCCTTTTTTTTAGTAGATTATATTTAGCACAGTACTGTACTATATTTGCTCTCCACCCCCTGATTGCGTACTTCCAGTTCCAAATGAGGTGTGTGGTTGACCGGGCAGTTTCGTAACTCTAAGGTTCTACTGTATGTTGGTTTCCCTGCCTTCTGGTCCTATCCCTCCTTCTACCTGCTGTACCTACTGCTGGTCATAGGCCTCACTTAGACAGGGAGAAGGGCAAGAAAAAAGTGAATTATCTTCTGTTATTCATTCTTGTCTCCAGCATTTGTGCCACCAGTGTTAACAACCGCTGGATTTATAGGTGTGCAGTGTGTGAATTCATTTTATCAATAGAATCAGCCACTAAATGTTACAGTAAGCTGAGTGTTAATGAATGGTTAGACTAGACACAGAATCAGAATGTTAATTATAACTGAATCTTAAATATTAATACATGTGCAAGCAGATTTTTATTAGGATTCATCACAAAAGGAAGAATGGGCCTTCTACATTGCAGTGGAGAAATCAGAGAGAAACCAGAAAGATATGTCTCCATGACCAGTAATGTCTCATTTTACCCTTCCCCATATTCCTTTACTTCAGATATCGAAACAAGTTGTTTAGAAGAAAAAAGCAAGAGAGATCATTTTACGCAACTGGTGTTAGCCTGTTTGGTAAGTTGCACTTACATACTTCTTGTGTAGCAAAAAACTTCCACGTTAAAATATGACAAGAAAATTGAAATCTGTATCTTTTACCAGATATTTTTTAGGGAAAAAATGGTATGTAATGTAATTATTGAGTTTATTTTTAAATTATTACTTATTTTGTAAGAAATACGGCGTATGTATACTAATTTGTTCTATATTTCAAACCACATGTTTTTATTGCCAAGAGAATAACTACAACATTACTTTCATCCTTGTAGTCAGAAGGTTTGTTAGTGTGAGGTAAAGCAGAATAACAGAATAGCAGATAGACCAGTTGTCTTATCACATATGGCAAATCCTGTGGTTCTTTATTATGTAGACTTATAAGAACAGATAACTGTTTTAACTAGCTGCATTATAATTGCACAGAATGACTAGTCATTAGTTTCAGGCAAAACAGTTTGTGAACAACAGTGTGTGGTGTCCCTCCTCCAAATTTACTCCTCTTTTATTGGTTAATTCTTTCCCACAAAATAAAGATCATGGAGGAAAGAATTAGACAAATTGCATATCTAGAATTTTTATGATCCTTAATTTGTCACAGTTTTTCTAGATTTAGTGAATATGTGAGATGTGAAACTCCAAAATCTGTTGTAATGAATTAATTTAATTATAGCCTCCTTCCCCCCTATAAATATTAGATGCTCTTTTGTTAGGTGACAGTGCCGCTTTGTACCTGTCATGTGCCTTATTTGTATACAATAGCAGTTCTTTTTCTTACGTTGTGAGTTTTAGTTTGTATAAGACACTGTATTATTAAAAATGTGTATTGTGTTCAAGTTTTTGTTGAGTTTTTATTAGCTGTCAAGATATCAAGCCCCATTGGTCATGGGCTGGACTCAAATTACTTTACAGCTGAAAATATCCATTATAGTAGTCATTGTCAAATTTTTTTTTTTTTTTGTGCATATTTTGGACCGTTTCTTAAGATGGCGATCCTCTCACAGACACCTCCCTTCCAATCTTGATTCTACATCTGGGTTTCAGCTACAGTGTTGATTAGATAATAAAGGTCTATTAGGCCAGTGTTAGACTAGATAAAAATAACCTTGTTTTTATGTGGTGGCTGAAGTGGCTTGGTTCTGCCTTTTTTTTTCTACATTATTTGTTTCCTTGTCTGAGCACTGGACTGTATTTTAATATTATAACTGGGGCTCAACCTACAAACCTTTTATCTGGATTTTGAATGTGACCTTTCCTTTCCCCAGTGTTTGGATGTATTCATTTTTGGTTTTGCCATTATGACTACTAAACTACTAAATTTGGATCTAGGTTTGGATTCCAGTCTCTCACCTTACTAAAATTTGAGGTTTTGAGATGTAGGATTTTTCCTTTTGGGAGCATTTCTAATTAGTATAAAATATTCCTCCGTTGCTTGCATCCCAAAATGTTCTTATATCTCCATGACCCTTTGCAGTTAGGTCTGGTCCTCCTTTGTGTTTGCTGCTAATCTGATTTTTGTGTCGTCTGCTGATTTGATCGTGGTGGAGTTTGCGTTGGAGAAACACTTGATAACATTAAGCAGCTTCGCAGCATGTCATTTTTTTGTTTAGTTGGCCAAAGAGCCTCTGGAAGCCCTTAATGTCTTGCATGGGACTACAGGTAGCAGAACCCTTCACTTTACCATTGTAACAAAAGTAGCTTTGCATATCATCTTGAAGTGTTGCTTATACTTCAAGTGGCTCGCAGATGGGGAATCGTGTTATAGACAGCCAACAGGTGATGGTCGGTCTCATTTGAGCATAACATAGTGGATGCTGTTAGAAACAAATAATAATTAATTATTTCCAGGAAATGAAATATGACTCTCAAGCTCAAGTACTTTGGGCTCATATAGATGGTTTGAGTCCTTGCTTCCAAGTCCCTACGTGTATATCAGTTAGATGTTTTTCCTCTTTGAGTAGTCAATCTAAAAATGTTGACTTGTCCTGCTATCTGTAGTTTGGATACCATTATAGGGCATCTGGAATTTAATATCAGTGATACCAAAGGATTTCTACAGGAACTATATTGAAAAGTAATCGAATTTAATAAAAATTGTTAGGTTCAAAACCCTGTAAAAATTTATCTATTAAAAAATCTATAGCAGGGATATAATTTTCTGTCAAATTCTATAGGATAGTTTAAAAAAAACCTGTAAAAAAAGATAGTATTTTCTGTTAATTCTATGAGGTTTTTGGGGGTTTTTTTTCATCAAGGTGTGTATGAGTGTTCTGCTGGACGTCCCATTGGTGCAGCCTCTTTTGTGTCTAGGAGTTGGCCTTTTCCATCATGTAGAATAAGACTTTTAATTGTAAGAAGCTTCTGCATGTGAAAATGAGTGTTGCACTTGTTTTTCAAAGCATGTGAAGGGAATATATAGTGATTTTGGCCACAGGCAAAAGTTTTAGTAATCAGGCTAAAAAAGATAATCCTGTGGTGCCACACACTGCAAACTCCGTAGCTTTCAGAGTATTTTATATAGATTCCTCATTTGTAGAATTGTAGCTTTTCAGTTGCAAGCAATTGTTCCTTTTGAAACTGAGTTTATATGGTATGTTTTGTATTTGAATTACCTTTATTTTCACTATTAGTATACATACACAGATAACCCAGGGTCAAGGTCAAATGCTGTTTAGTTTAATATACTTATCAACTCATATGTATGACATGCATGTTGCATTCTTGTTTTGTGCAGTACCTTGTTTCAGACACCGTCCTAAAGGAGCGTCTGGATCCAGAAACACTGGAATCATTAGGGCTCATCAAACAGTCTCAGCAGTTTAATCAGAAATCTGTTAAAATCAAGACAAAACTTTTGTAAGTGTGTGTGTGTGTGTAGATTTTTTTGGGGGTGCAGGTCAATTTCTTTAAATGTAGCTTTTTATAATCTATATATTTTCAAAGTAATTTTTTCCATGTTGAAAATTTTATGAAATACTTGGTGGTTTTTAAAGTGAAATGTTTTGTTGTACTAAAATTACTCCTTGGTAGTAAAACATAATTTGTCCTTTTATATTTTTCATAGATACAGTAAAAGCTCTTTTATCCAGCACTTCACCAACCGTCAAGCTCTATAAATCGGCATTTCTGATCTGCACTGAAAATCCGGTTTATAATGCAGTTGGTGCGGGACCGGCTGGGGTGTGGGAGGGGCTGTGGGGCATGGTCTGGGAGGGGCTTGGGGCACAGGAGGAGCTTGGGGTCCTTGTGGGGAGGAGGGTGCTCACCTCTGGCGGCTCCCTGCAAGCGGCTCCCTGTCCCTGCTGTTGCTGGTGGAGGAACAGCCAGGTGGCTTGTAGGCACGCTACCTCTGTCCCCCCTCCCCGAGTGTTGACTCCGCAGCTCCCAGCCCATTGGCCGGGAACCGTGGCCAATGGGAACTGTGTGTGTGTGGGGGATGCCTACAGATGGAGGCAGCGTGCCTCCTTGCAGAGGCAGAGCCACCTGGCTGCGCCTCCACCAGGAGCAGCAGGGATTGGGAGTTGCTTGTGGGGAGCCACCGGAGGTGAGTGCGCCCTCCCAATCCGGCCCTCCCGCGCCCCAAACCCCATCCTGGACCCAAACTCCCTCCCAGAGCGCACCCTGCTGCCCCTCCCATGCCCCTGCACTCCAAACCCCTCCCTCTGAGTTAACTGGCATTTTTAATTTGCTGGCACCCCCCTGTTTCCAATGGGCTGGTTAAAAAAGCTTTTACTGTATGTGAAATTTACATTTTATTATAATACCTAATTATCTTTGCTCCAGTGGTTTCAAATATTTAAGCTTTCAGTGGTAGAAAATGCTAACTTGCAAAATACTTAAAAATAAATTACTAAGATCTCTGACTTAAGCCTAGGCTTTTGTTGTTTTCCTAAACTATCTAGTGCAGTGCTTTTGGTCTTTGGATTGTAAGCAAAGGCTCTGTATCTACATGTCTACTGTTTCATTTACAGTGTCTATGAAATGCAGTTAAAATTAGTTTAGATCCCTAGAGCTCAATCCTGAAAGGTGCTGATATTCTGACCCCATCCATCAAAGCAGTTAGGAACAAGTTTAATATTAAGCACATGATAGTCCCATTGATTTAAAAGGGATTAATCACATGCTGAAAGTTAAATGTGAGCTTGATGTTTTTGTTAGTCTGGGACCTGTGCTCAGCAACTCAGGGTCCTTAGCCACTATTTGAAATGAAGCTTATTGTTTTCTGCATTCTGTAGTTTTCCTAATGGTTGGAAATAAAACCATTAATTCATAAGCATGTATTCAATATTGGTAGATAAGTTTAATATTTATAAAATATTTAACCTGTATAAACTTTACTATTATGAATAGCTATCTTGTGCTGAGCTGTACTCCTCATTTGATAGTGTTTAATATCTATTTATCTAATTGCAGTTATAAACAACAGAAATTTAACTTATTAAGAGAAGAGAATGAAGGTTATGCAAAGCTGATTGCTGAACTGGGGCAAGATTTATCCGGCAATATCACTAGTGATTTAATCCTAGAAAATATCAAATCTTTAATCGGTAAGGAATTTATTGAAGCAAATATAAGTAATTATTTTCCTATATAATCATCTAGAGTTGCTTCTGTAGAGAGCCACTCTGGACAACTTTTTTGGTGTCTTTTGGGGATCAGACAGCAGATTTACGGTGCTAAGGTAACACATTGCGTTGCATAATCTCCAGGATTGGTTCTGTAGGCAGAAGTTTCTTTTGGGGAGTTTCTGTGGTAGTGTTAATTATGTAAATGCTATGTATTTCAGTTTACTAGTGGTGCTGAAGTTGTCAGCCCAGCTTTACATGTGGTTCTCCACAATTTATTTATTTTGGATTATATATATTTAAGAATGGAGTTTTATGATGATGTATCCTTCTTTTTAATTGGTGGGAGCATGGTGACTTACCAGTGCCTTTTTTTTTTATTAGTTTAGATACCCAGAAGAATAAACGGCTATCCAGTTAGTCTAAAAAGCAGAAATCAAAGAAATTGGTATTTCTTAAATGAAATGAAAATCAGTAAATGTTGTTGGATTCCCTCACATAGATCCATCTGTGGTTGGTTAAGTACTCATAAAGGATTGAACTTGGCAAAAGTGTGTCACAATGGGAGCCCAAGTTAAATTAAAAAAAAAAAAAATCTAAATCTGCTCAGATCAGCTATATATAAATATATTTTTAGTGACTGCTTGCAAATTAGCCTTCCACATTAAGACTAAAAGTTTGATTATATGTAGCTGTTCTGTATGCACATAATGCAGCACCTTCAGCAGACTAAGACCTTAAGTAATTTAGCTGTTTCAGATTTGCGGTTTAGTTAAAAATAGGTAAAATGACCACATACTACTTTGTTTGCTTAATATTATAAGTGAGCAGGCAACAGTAAAATACAGACAGAGTCTGGGTTGCCTGGTAAATTAACCATACTTCGATTGCTTGTGTGTGTATACAAGCCTGTATTTTAGACCAGGGGTTCTCAAACTGGGGGTCCTGACCCCTCATGAGGTTGTGAGGTTATTACGTGGGGTCGTGAACCCTCAGCTTCCACCCCCAAACCCGACTTCCCTCCAGCATTTATAATAGTGTTTAGTATAAAAATTGTTTTTTAATTTGTAAAGGGGGTCGCACTCAGAGGCTTGCTATGTGAAAGGGGTCACCGATACAAAAATTTGAGAACCTCTGTTTTAGACTGACTTCATCTCCCCCTCCTCCCCCCAGCCTGGAAGTCTGCGCAGGTATTGTCTCCGTACCTCATAGTCTTCTAACTCCTTTTATTCCCCTGGAGCAGAGGATTTTTGTCATATATGGGTTCTTTAAGAACATAGACCTCCAGGGACAGAGTATGCAGTATGTGTTTAATGTAAGACATTTCCTGATATATACAGGTCCAAGTTTGCTTCCCTTCTTACAAGGATAGCAGTAAAGGAGTTTGAGTGAGATGACTCAGCAGTACTAAGAGGGGGAGATCTCAAATAATCCCACTGAAACAATTAGTTTAAATTAAACTGGACTCAAAACTGTCTTTGGACATTTCTACCAACAGTTTCCCCAGTTTATAATCCTCACCTTGCATTATAAAGTGTGGGCTAGAAGTAGCAACAAACCTGCTGTGGAGAGCTGGAGTGAGAGAAACTGATATTTTATAATGAGTCTCCTTTCAACATTTAACTTCCTCTGTAATTGATTGTTTGCTCACTATCTCCATCAGCTTTTAGGTTGTCTCCCCAGAGAACTATCAGGGTCTGTCTAATACTTTTATAGTAGAGAGGTTAAACGAGGCATGTCTAAGATTACTTCCACAGGAGACATTGATAATTTAGTTTTATTTTCCACAAATTAATAAAATACTTAGCAAAATTGATAGTACTGGGGAGAGAAGATATATTGAAAGTCTATGAATAAATGAACGTTTCCTAAACTGAAAAGATTGCAGTGGATTAGTGTGTTTCTTAATAGTTTAAAAATAGGTCTTGCCAGCCTTGAGGGAAACAATTACATATAGGCTGCAATGGTGAGTCAAATATTCACCCATTTAATTATACACGCTTCTCCAAGCATATATGGGGGTTGTACTAGTTTCAGGGTAACTGTACCAGTATTTTCGCCCTCTGCAGTGCATGCAAGGAGTGCCCAGTCAGGTCTCAGTTCTGTTGTCACCTGTGTCTGGGTAGAGACCCTTGTCCCATGCCCTTCTGATTGCAGGTTTTAAGACTGCCCAACTCCCTGCCTTACACTGTCATATCCCCAGTCTGCCTAAAGGCCAGCACCTGTTCGTTGCTTTTTCTTTGAAGGCTATGAATAGTGAATTGCCTGCAGTTATAAGTTACCATACAGCTCTTTCTAAGCAAGCACATTTATTCTTAAGGTAAAAACATTACAGAGAGAATATTAAATCAATTTATTGGTTATTTTATAACACACACTAAATATACCAGGAGTCACCCATCATTTTTTAGGGCCCTAGTAGGCCAAAGCCTTTCCCACCCTTCTGCAATGATTGTGGACCTCTCGTGGTACTCCCTCTCTCCGAGTTGCATGTGATCTCTAGCCCACAGTGATACATAAACTTAATCAGATTGCAATATCTGTCACTGGGCCTTGAATAAAGGACTTCAGTTGATATGGTTGAAGATTTGTGGCTTCCCTCTTTTTCAGACCTCCTGAAATCTGATAGCTATCTGAGTGGGTGTCTGCCAAGCCAGATGAAATGAAAGAACAAACCCTTCAAGTCAAATACCTCTCTCTTGTTTAGAATCAAAAGGGAGCATTTGTAGTAAGCATTATTTTAGGACATATTGTCATTTTAATTAGGTCATTCTACCCATTAGAGATAAGAGGAACAGTTCTGAAAGGTCATCTTTGATTTATTTATTTATTTATTTTGGTCAGCAGTGTATAAAATTTTGCAGGAATGCAGAAGTGGGAGCACCTAGATACCCAAGTGATTTCTCAGCGTTAAAAAAAGGAGCAACTGATTGTCTGAATGCAGGGATCCCTGGAGGACTAGACAGCTAATACTTCTGTTTTATTAGAATTACTGTTGAAAGCTAAAATGTTACCAGAGTGTTCGATTAAGGCAATTAAATTAGAGCTGAATGAAATTTGAAGAGTGAATAGCCTGTCCTAGGGGTTCTATAGCAAGGACAAAGAGTATGGGAGAAAGTGGGTAATACTGCCTTGTCCCTCTTTAGGAGAAGTGTGCAAAATCTGGTGCCACTTAAGGAAGTTTCTGCAAAAGCCAAATCTAAATCATGGAGAGGAGGTATCTGTATTCAAATCCTGTTAAAAGCTGCCTCTGTGTATTGGGAAGCCACTTCAGTTTGGGGCTTGCTGGGTCTCAGAAAAGAAGGATTTTGCAACAAGACTGTTGTTAAACATTGAGCCAAAACTAAATTGATCTGATTAATTAAAATGGGGAAGAGACTTCAGGCAAGATACCCAAATTTTACAGACACCTTAACATCAGTAAGGAAATGGGATAGTAAGAGTCAGAGCTTTCAGGCCTCCCTTTCATGTTTTAGTATTTAAGGAATAATAGCTAAATTAGATGACTGGGGAGAAGACTGCTCCGGTACCCTATACTCTACAAAGGCTGTGCTAATATCTGATAAAGTTCAGCTTCAAATCTAGCAGAGATCAATTTTGTAGTTGCCTGAGGTAGCTGGTATTGTAGGTACTTTGACGCTTATTTTAGAAGAGAGCTATAGAATGCTTTCACTATTTACTACAGAGAGTATAGTACTACTCAAAATTTAAAATATGTTTTACAGATCACCTCTGTCTTGCATAGTTCTCTTGACTCAAAACTGGTTTTCCATAAAATATCTGTTCCTTTGTAGTACTAATTAAGATAGTTAGAAGTACTGCAGGCATTGGGTCTGTTTTTTTTCAAATCATCTTATAGCTATTAAACCAGTCATTCTGTTTTCACCAAAAGCTATTTCTATGGCAATTTAAAAATTAAGATGTAACACCTTACTCCTCAGTGTGCGATTATCTGACACACAATTGGTATATTTTGGATAACCCGTGTCAGTCTTTAACTGACCAGAACTTCCTGTTTTGCAATGGTGAGGTTAACATTTTACTAAAGAAAATACCTTGATCTCTTATCACAGTGAATATTTGTATTTTCCTTTGGCAGGTGCGGCAGAAGGAACTGACTAAAAATAGAGTTCATAATGACTCTTTTTTTTTTTGATGAAATCTGAGTGTTAATATACAATAGTATTTAACAAGAACACTGAATTTTTAGCTTTTTACTTTAATCTAAATCTCAGTTCTATCCCTAACTTTGAAATTCTGATGTTTACTATAGCTGTCAACTTCTATATTTAATATAGTACCATAAAGCCAAAATATATACTGCTCTCTTTAATTTTGCCTATTTATTTTGATGTAGAGAGAATTGCTTTTTATTCAAAGTAAATGGCTGAAAAGATTTTTTTTAATGGCTCATTTGCAATTTTTCCTAATTCTAATTTAATTATGTTGTATTAGGAAATGAGAAATAGAACTGAATTTTTAATTTGTATTTTTTCCCCCAATAGGATGTTTTAACTTGGATCCCAACAGAGTTTTGGATATTATCTTAGAAGTCTATGAATGTAGGCCGGAATATGATGAATTCTTTGTACCTTTGATAGAATCGTACATGTATATGTGTGAACCTCAAACTCTGTGTCATATCCTTGGGTTCAAATTCAAATTCTATCAGGTAATATAGATGTATTTTTAATATTTGAGCACCCCTTCTTCTGTCAACCCCTATTTCTGTGTAATTTCAATGATGTAAGTTTTTGATGCTTGTTTAGGAAAAAAGTTTTCTTTCCACAAAATACAATTAGCATTGGTTATAGAAGTCCAATTTTAGAAATAGTACGTTTCTCTATTTATGATACTTTAATGTGGGATAACTTTTTGCATTACATTTTTTAACTATCAATGTATAATCTAAAATGGAAATTGTTCAGTACTATATTTGAACCAAGCATTTTTTAGAGTACACTTTAAGTGTTTGACTGTATTGTCCTCCATTTGAACTTGTAGATGAAATGTGCAAGTTCTTACATTACTGGAAATGACACATTCTTATAAACCTCAGACTAGACCCCCTAAGAATGAGGAAAGCATGGCTGATGTTTAGTGTGCTATCTCACCATCTCAGCTGCAGAACTAGTGATTGCATGCAGTCACTGTGAGATGCGAAAGAAGATAATCGGTTGCACATCTTTCTTCATTCAGAATCAATATAGTAACAGGACCATATAAAATGACAAAATTAATATGTTTGATAAAAGCTCTCCCTATCCCCATTATTAAGATGCCTGCTTTCTCTGTTCTTACTGGCATTTTTTATTTTTTAAAAGTAAGTTTTACTTTTCTGTGACATTCTTGATTTGCTGTTTCTAAAAATGATAATGCTTGTCTTTTAGGAACCAAATGGTGAAACACCTTCCTCTTTATACAGAGTTGCTGCAGTACTTTTGCAACATAATCTTATAGATTTGGAAGATCTTTATGTACATGTAAGTTATTTATTTTTCTCTAAGTAAATGTTACTATTAAGAACAATGAATATGAAATTGGACTTGCAGCTGACCTGTTTCTCATACTGCTAAAACTGTTACCACAGAGAATTCAGAGAAAAGAATTTAGATGGATTACCTACTCCAGTCTTTCACACTCTCAGCCAAAATGTGTCCCAGGAGATCCAGTACTTCCTGTGGTACGTCAGGCAGGAGCATCTACAGCTTGTAGGTGGCATGGTCAACTGGACCGTTACACTTAACAGAGAACTGTTAGGTGTGGTCATCAAGCCAGGCAACCAGGAACAGGAATTTCAACAATTTGTGGGGCTTTAAAGGGGAGGGGTGACTTCCTGTGTACCTGCCCCCTGGGCAGCAGAGTTCACAATGGTGACCAGAGCGGTCAATGTGGCTCATTGTGGAACAGCTTCCAGAGGCCAGCAACAGTTGATGTAAGTGACGCAGTGGCTACGCTAGCCCTGTGTCAACCTAACTACATTGATCTTAGTTGGATTTCAATACTTTTCTGTTTTGTTTTTTGAATTATTGATGGCTCTGAGGACAGTGTGCAGTATGATTCCTCAGTCTTCCTTACTTGATTAGGGTATGTCATGGATGTATCATTTTTGAAGTGCTGCTGGGAAGTTAAAACAAAACAACAAAAACAAAAAACTCTCCTTTCTAGGGAATGACCTGATTTCTTCAGGAAGAAGAAGGGATCTAGCTTTTTCTCCTTCAAGCTTATTGCTCAAAAAGTAGTTTCAGGTTATGTTAATTTTTCTTTACGTATCTTAACACCATCCATGTTTTATTTTCTCAGCTTCTTCCAGTAGATAATGCCATTCTTGAAGAACACAAACGAGAGATTGTAGAGGCTAAACAAATTGTTAGGAAACTTACAATGGTGGTTTTGTCCTCTGAAAAGACTGAAGAGAAAGAGAAGGAAAAGGACAAGGAAGAGGAAAAAACTGAAAAGGTATTTTTTCAAATGAGTTAATTATAATTGTAAACATAACATGGTCATTGCTATGAAAATTACTTTTTTGTCCTTTTAATACAGTGTATCGAGTTGTGATAATACAGTTAATTGGCTGTTTATCTAAAACAAAACCAGAACTGTAATTAAACTGTTTTCTCTCCTATTTCAACTTCTGATGTAATTTTTGTTATGCAAGAAACCCTTCCCCCAAAAGTGTTGGTTCTAATGTCTTGTCCTGAATTCATTGAAGGTTGTATATTCAGTTCTGTAGTTAGGTAGTTTGAGTCCCTCCTTCCTCTCCCTCCCACCCCTCTTCTTATCACCTTCGATAAATATCGCTCAAGGTTTGCCTACCTTTTGTGCTGGTTTAACAAGCTTTGGTATGTTGTTAATCTTGGTAGGAGGTGTCGTCATGTAACCCACAATTGATTTTTGACTGTGCAGGGTTTATATAATCTATTACACACAAACTGCTCCAAAAGAACATTATTAAGGTGCAAAGTCAAGCACTTAAAAGTTAGGAATGCCAGAACTAAGGTTGCCTGTTCAGCCCCATTGTGCGTGTTCATTGTGATATAATCTTTAATTACATGACCACATACTATTTTTTCCCATAGGACCTCTTTCTCATTCAGCCCACAGAGTGGACAATGCTTCCTTAAAGAGAAGCTATTTAAATATTTTTTTCTTCTCTTCACAGTTCAGTTTGTGGCCCATGCCTTATTTACTGCATACTATTCAAACTCTGTGTTGAAAACAGTTATTAGTTTCCTCATGGGCTTTCTTATGGTGCTCATAACTATCATCTCTTGAGTGCTTCACAGACACTGATTAATTTATTTGCACTAATGGTTGGAGGGTAGGGGCATTATCTCCACATTTTACAGGTGAGGAACTGAGGGCAGAGAGATTAAGGGGATAAGTATCCACTAATTTTGCATGCCCGGTTTGAGATGCCTAGGATCTGATTTGTCAGAATACTTAGCATTTTATAGCACATTATATAGTCAAGCATAGCTCCCAGTAACTTCTCATGCATTAGAGTGCTCAGCACTTCTGCAAATCAGTCCCCCAGGGTGTCAAGTTGGGCACCCAGAAAGCAAGGAGAGCACAATTAGGGACCACCTGTGAAAAGTTTGGTTTAAGTGACTGGCCAAGCATCACACAGGAGCTCTATGGCAGAGGTACTGATAAAATCCAGACCTCCAGGGTGGCATTCAAATGCCTTAACCCTGAGACCTGTCTTTCTCTTCCTGCAAGCCCCTGCCTAATTCACTATTCACCTTCCAACTTCTGCAACAAACGAAGTGAGGATCAGATAAGTCTCCTTCACTACACAACCCTGATTTGCCCCATAACGGTTCCATCCTCTGCACTGAATGAGGCAGGGGTCCTATGGCGAAAAAAATATGTGAATGTGTAATTTTTCACAAGGGGGCTGAATTGTAGTTCCACAGGCAACCTTAGTATTAAGAGGCGTTGTGTTGTTGTCTCTCCAAGTTGTCTTTGAAAATCTTAGCCTACTTGTTTTGTAGCTAATATGAAAATAAACCTGTTCTAATCCATGATTTTTGACGCTTTTGTTATGTATGGTACAGCTGGGTGAGGACATTTGAAAAGACACAGTTTAACTGCTGTGAAATAAAGTTGGCTGGATGATGGAGCATGATGGAGAGATGCTCATTACATGAATCTTTAGCTGTTGTCTTCAGTGCTAGAAATTAATATTGTCTGAAAACAGACTATTGTGAAAAATCAGTAGTTTAATATCGGCAAAAAGCAGTATCCACTTTTGCCTGTGGAGATGAATAAACAGTCAATTTCAGAATACAGGTAGTGCAAGTCTTAGAGGTCACAGGACAGAGCAATGTTACTAGATCTGTACCTCTGAGAACAGTTCCATGCAGTGGATCTTAGGTGCACAGTGCTGCTGTAGTCTTTCAGTGGAGACATGTGCTATAGCGATGAAAGAGTTTCTCCTATTGCTGTAGTTCATCCACCTCCCTGAGAGGTTGTAGCTCGGTCGACTGAAGAATTCTGCCATTGATCTAGCACTGTCTACATGGGGGATTAGTTTGGCATAGCTATGTCTCTCGGGGGTGTGGGGTTTTTGCACCCCAGAGATGTAGTTTTGCTGATGTATGTTTTCAGTATAGACCTGCCTTTAGTCTTTTGCGTCCAGTGGTGAAAACTAGGGCTGTCAAGCGATCAATCGCTTTGTTAAACAATAATAAAATACCAGTTATATAAATATTTTTGGATGTTTTCCATGTTTTCAAATACTGATTTCAATTACAACACAAAATACAAAGTGTACAGTGCTCACTTTATATTTATTTTTTATTATAAATATTTGCACTGTAAAAATAAATTAGTATTTTTCAGTTCACTTAACACAAGTACTGTAATGCAATCTCTTTATCATGAAAGTTGAACTTACAAATGTAGTTATGTGCAAAAAATAACTACATTCCAAAACAAAACAATGCAAAACTTTAGAGCCTACAAGTCTACTCTGTCCTACTTCTTGTTCAGCCAATCACTGAGACAAACGCATTTGTTTACATGTGCAGGAGATAATACTGCCTGCTTCTTGTTTACTATGTCACTTGAAAGTGAGAACAGGCGTTCGCATAGCACTGTTGTAGCTGGCATTGCAAGATATTTACTTGCCACATGCACTAAAGATTTATATGTCCCTTCATGCATCCATGCTGATGGTGGGTTCTGCTCGATAATGATTCAAAGCAGTGCAGACCAATGCATGTTCATTTTTATCATCTGAGTCAGGATGTCACCAGCAGAAGGTTGATTTTTTTGGTGGTTCGGGTTCTATAGTTTCCACATCAGAGTACTGCTCTTTTAAGACTTCTGAAATCATGCTTTACACCCCGTCCCTCTCAGATTTTGGAAGGCACTTCAGAGTCTTAAATCTTGGATCGAGTGCTGTAGCTATCTTTACCCTGCTCTAGAAATACATCATTTCCCCCTCACCCCCCTTCCTAATTTGGCAATCTGTAGCAGTACCATGACAATGCCCTGTTTCTTTTCCCCTTTTATCTTCACCCAGAGAATTTAAACTGTTCTGCCTTTTACCTCCTTCTGGACCAAGATTATATATTCTTGCTATTTAATTCAATACTACCTCCCTTATTTCCCTGCTTTTCCTTCCTAAATAAGTATATCCCTCTATACTAATATTCCAGTCATGAGACTTATCCCATGATATCTCAGTGATCCAAATTATGTCATAATTTAGCTTGTAAAAAGAAAAGGAGTACTTGTGGCACCTTAGAGACTAACCAATTTATTTGAGCATAAGCTTTCGTGAGCTACCGCTCACTTCATCGGATGCATTCAGTGGAAAATACAGCATGGAGATTTATATACATAGAGAACATGAAACAATGGGTGTTACTCTGCACACTGTAACCAGAGTGATCACCTAAGGTGAGCTATTACCAGCAGGAGAGTGGGGGGAGTAGAAGGGGGGGGAAACCTTTTGTAGTGATAATCAAGGTGGGCCATTTCCAGCAGTTGACAAGAACATCTGAGAAACAGTGCGGGGAGGGGAGGAATAAACATGGGGAAATCATTTTACTTTGTGTAATGACCCATCCACTCCCAGTCTCTATTCAAGTCTAAGTTAATTGTATCCAGTTTACAAATTAATTCCAAAGCAGCAGTCTCTCGTTGGAGTCTGTTTTTGAAGTTTTTTTGTCGAAGTATTGCCACTTTTAGGTCTGTAATCGAGTGACCGGAGAGATTGAAGTGTTCTCCAACTGGTTTTTGAATGTTATAATTCTTGACGTTTGATTTGTATCAATTTTATTCTTTTACGTAGCGACTGTCCAGTTTGACCAATGTACATGGCAAAGGGGCATTGCTGGCACATGATGGCATATATCACATTGGTAGATGTGCAGGTGAACGAGCCTCTGATAGTGTGGCTGATGTGATTAGGCCGTATGATGGTGTCCCCTGAATAGATATGTGGACACAGTTGGCATCGGGCTTTGTTGCAAGGATAGGTTCCTGGGTTACTGGTTCTGGTGTGTGGTTGCTGGTGAGTATTTGCTTCAGGTTGGGGGGCTGTCTGTAAGCAAGAACTGGCCTGTCTCCCAAGATCCGTGAGAGTGATGGGTCGTCCTTCAGGATAAGTTGTAGATCCTTGATGATGTGTGGGAGAGGTTTTACTTGGGAGCTGAAGGTGATGGCTAGTGGCGTTCTGTTGACAGAGCCAGAAGAGTACTCAGAAGTCACCTACTACAGGACAGGCCCAACAAAGAAAATAACAGACCATTAGCCATCACCTTCAGCCCACTGTTCCTCAGACGTTCTTGTCAACTGATGGAAATGGCCCACCTTGATTATCACTACAAAAGGTTGTCCTCCCCCCTCCCCCCGCCCCACTCTCCTCCTGGTAATAGCTCACCTTAAGTGATCACTCTGGTTACAGTGTGTATGGTAACACCCATTGTTTCATGTTCTCTATGTATATAAATCTCCATGCTGTATTTTCCACTGAATGCATCCGATGAAGTGAGCTGTAGCTCACGAAAGCTTATGCTCAAATTTGTTAGTCTCTAAGGTGCCACAAGTACTCCTTTTCTTTTTGCAAATACAGACTAACATGGCTGCTACTCTGAAATGTAGCTTGTGTTGTTGTATTTCCAGTTCTTCCATTTATTTTCCATACTCCTTGCATTTGTGTATAGATGTCTAGGATGTTGAGCAGATTCCCTCCACTGTTTTCCCTCTTGTTGTTGTTATGACCCTATTATAATTTTCCTTCCCTTCCCCCTTACCCACACCCCAACTCTCTATTAAGATCACCTTTTTTAAAAAAAAATCTACTTGTGGGTTTTGTCACCTGCCCCCTTTGAGTTTAAAGACCTCCTCATTATGTTGGCAAGTCGGTGCACCAAGATGCTCTTCCCTTTCTTGGTCAGGTGGACCCCATCTCTTCCGGGCACCTGTGGGTACCTCCTCCGAAGCTCCCATTGGCCGTGGTTCCCCGTTCCTGGCCAATGGGAGCTTCGGAGGAGGTACCCACAGGCAAGAGCAGCGCCGGGGCCGCAGGGACATGGTGCGGGCCACTTCCCGGAGCGGCGTGGGGCCCACGGCACTACTGGGTGGCAAATCCGCAGGCCGGATCCAAAGCCCTGAGGGGCGGATCTGACCTCCGGGCCGTAGTTTGCCCACCTCTGCTCTACTGGAAGAATGGAAAAGAATACCACCTGTGCCCCCAACTCTTTCACCCTCACTACAAGAGCCCTGTAGTCACTAGTGATCTGCTCAAGGTCATACCTGGTAGTATCATATAATGCCCATGTGGGTGAGGAGCAGAGGGTAGTAGTCAGAGGGACAGATGAGCCACATCAAGCTTTCTGTAATGTCTCAGATGCAGGCTCTAAGCATGCAGCATGCCTCCATGGACATCAAATCAGGTTGGCAGATTGGTGCGTCATCCCCTTCCAAAGGGGAGTGACGGTGGTCGGGGACTCCTACTTTTCCTCCTCTTGGGTGTAGTGGCTGTGAGCCTGCCAACCTTCAGGGCAGATGGCTCCTCTTCCTCAGCCACCAAGTCTGCTCCTTTCTTACTGTTGCCAGTACAGCATACCTGTTCTTCACCTCAATGGATGAGGGATCTGCATGGGAGGGAAACAGTGTCTTCTGCCTGAAGTAGCCAGCAGATGGTCTTCTCCCTATAGAGCAGCTGAGTCTCCTTCCTCCTCTGATGTTGCTATATCTTTTCTAGTTGGCTAGCATCCTCCATCCTGGATGTCTCCTTTTGCATTCTACTGATGAAATCCTGGTGCTCCTGGATGCTACACAGATGAGCCGCCATCTCCTTTCATTTTAAAATGCAGTATTTGGCAACCTAATTTTACTTGCCATAGAATTAAGTTCCAGATTCTGTTTCTTTTAGAACAGTTGCTGACATGAAAACCACAGTATACAGCATTGTATAGGAGGTGATTTCTTCCACTATTGAAAGGGAAACTTACATTTTCAAATTCAGATTCTCGCATAAATATTTAAATAATACTTTAAATGTTGTCTTTAAAAATTAAGTATATTCAGTTCACTATAATGTCTAAATACACCATTAAGTTCAGACTTTTCGTTTTTCTAACAGCACTTTGTACATTGTAATGGTATTTAATATACATTTTCCTATTAAACAAAAAACTCAGTCCCATTTGTAAAAACAATACTCACTGCTGCAAGGAACAATACTCTAGAATTAGTATTTAGGTTTGATTATGATTGTGTTGCTGAAGAGTGTGATCATATCTTACAAATATTTTAAATACATTTTTAAAAAAATGTGTAATAGGAGTATTTACCGAATGGTAAAATACATTTTGAAATAATTATGGTGCATACAAAAAAAATTATGTCATCTTGTAGATTTTAACCCTTCTACTGAAGAGGAAAGACGGGGAGGTTTTAGGAATGCATTAAACTTTTGACTCTAATTTCTTGTTTGCTATCTTTTTTTAGCCACCTGACAACCAGAAACTTGGTTTGTTGGAAGCTTTGCTAAAAGTTGGTGATTGGCAGCATGCACAAAGTATTATGGATCAAATGCCTCCATTTTATGCCACTTCACACAAGCCTATTGCCATTGCCCTTTGCCAGCTTGTACATGTGACCATTGAGCCTTTGTACCGCAGGTAAGGTGAACAGCTGCCTTGCATTATTAAATGTTGGGAATTTGTACAGGATAGGTAGAGAATGTAGTAGTCATGTTTGCAGACTCTGTAAGGCTGAGAGGTGTTACATTTCTTTGTTAGGACAAGATTAAAATACATTATGAACTAGAATGGAGAAATACGCTTAATTTAATAAGGACCAGTGCAAAGGACTTAGTATAGGATGGAATTTGCCTGCCCTGCTAAATACCCAGTAATTGAGCTGTGCATGCGGGGAGGGAAAAGAGAAGGGAAGCGTGGGGTCATGAGATTCACCATACAGCCTGGACCTAGGGCTACGGTGTACATATGCTAACAGTACTCCAGCTTCTAGGTTTGAATAGCTCCTGTTACTCTTCTATACCTCCTCCACTAGGGGTGAATCCCACTGACTCTGAGCAAATGCTGATTCCCCTGGCATGCCTCCAGCACCAGCCTAGATGTTAGCCTAGGTTGGCATGCAGACTGTTGTCCTTTATGCAATGGTTCTGGTGGCACGTGAATTTCACCCATAGGAAAGAATAATTGAATGTATAAGTGAATTCCAGCAAACCGATAATACAACAGAGGAAGACATGAGGTTGATAGTAGATAATACATTGAACAAGTCAACAATATGAAACTTCAACAAAAAATGAGGGAATCAAATACTGTATTGGAGTCTTGCTAATTTCTGTAAGTAATATACATGAGACAGTTACTCTGCTCTAATAAGTAATGGTTAGGGCTAGTGTTCCCTCTAATTTTTCCATGCATGTGCAGAATGAATTTTGTTATGTGCACCAATATGAAGGGGCTGAGGGGTTCGGAGTGTGGCGGGGAGGCTCAGGGCAGAGGGTTGTGGTGGGGCGGGTGGGGCTTGGGATGAAGGGCTCAGGGCTGGGGCAGAGGGTTGGGGTGGGGGGCGAGGGCTCTGGCTGGGGGTGCGGGCTCTGGGGTGGGGCCGGGGATGAGAGGTTTGGGGTGCAGGCTACCCAGGGGCTGTGGCAAGGAGAGAGGACTCCCTGCAGCTCTTTTTCCCCGCAGCAGTACCTGGGCTGGGGAGGAGGAGAGGCGCCTCTCCCCTGGCCACGGCAGGTCCGTGCTGGGGCTGGGTTGCAGCCAGGGGTGGGGTGCCTCTCCCTCAGCCAGGGGAGAGAGACATTCTCTCCACACCCTGGCGGCTGGTGCCATGGGCTCACCTGGGGCTCTCTTCCCCCCCCCCCCCCCAATACCCTCCCTCCCCCCCGCTGCTGGTGCCACAGGCTCCCCCCTGACAATGCTCCCTCCTAATATTCAATCAGGGGTATTTATGATATAAGTCATAAACAGGTCACAGGCTGTGATATTTTGTTTCTTGCCCGTGACCTGTCCATGACTTTTACTAAAAATACCCATCAGGAGCAGGTGCTCAGCTGCCCCATCCTTTATCTGTTGCTGAACCCTGAGAGACTGTTGGCAGATGCTGGGGAAACTCTGCCTCTTCTCTGCTGCTGCTTTCTGATAGTGTGAGGCGACAGCTGCAGTGAACCCTGCCACTCCTGCCAAATGTGGCTCCCTTGCAATATGCATGCGCCACAGAATTTCTAGTCAGGCAATAGCAACAGCCTCGTAATGGTGTCACCAGGTGGGGCCTGTCGTGTCCTGGAGGATGTGGCTGACTTGAAGGTGCCTTTGCTCGACACTGCTTGCCAGCCCCTTAGTTGTGCCTACCTATTGCAATCCCGGGGGGATGCCCCACAGTTTGAAAGCCAGTGGTTTAGAATATCTATTTAAAAGTTTGGCAATACAGTAAACTATCATATGAAATTATAGAATTGCCATCATTGGCGTTATCAAGGTTTTTGCTAGGTAGCCATCTGTCAGATATATTTTACAATTAATCAAAGCATTTCTGTCCTGATACAGGGTGATAGGCTAGATAATTCAACAGGTGCTTCCAACCCAAATGTTTTGTGTCTGTGTATAACTTTGGTGTGGGAGAAATGTATAAGAGATCAAGTTGTTGATTTTTCCCTCTTTGTCTTATTCTATCCTGTATATATACATATACATAGGTACATATATGCAACTCTTAGTCAAGTTAGTGTGGGTTGTACATGTGTATTTAAGGCTGAATTGATTCATGTTGGCTAATTGAACAATGGACAATCACCAGTCTGTTATAAGTTGATCCAACTGCTGGGCACCATGCGCCTATAAGCCATCTGGATCTTCATTGAGTTTAATCATTATTCCTAGCTCTGTATCTACAGGGCACATTCCTGGGTTCAGACTTTTTATCTGATCCCTTCCTTGTGCTCCTGTGTTGAGTCCATTTTTTCAGGGGGATGGCTTGGTAGTTGAGAGACCTTCAATGGCTTCTTAGAGATTGTCCTTTAACAAGATATCAAACGCTCCTGGGTAGGATATCTGACTGGAATACATCATAATACCCTTGAGCAACATTAGATGTGAGTTCAGCACATAACACAAAATGGATGTCCTAATCCAAAATGGAGTTCATAATTTGATTCAGACATATCTCACTCTGCCACTCACAGTAAATACAATATTTGTGTACGGTATCTTTCTGATCTTATGTTAATATGTTTAGCTGGTAAAGCAATTTTCAAGTTTTGTATATAATAATGACTTCACTGCATTTCTATTTACTATTTTTTAATAACCTTTTTTAGTCTAAACTCTTTTGAGAGTCATGCAAACAATAAATGTTCATCTTTGATGTAGATCAGGTCAATGCTGTTACCCAGTCCTGTTCTGATTATTAAAGCAAATCTTAAATATTAGACAGTTCAAAGGACAAGTTCTATTAAAATAAGAGTATTTCACTTAATGTACTTAGATTTACTTTAAAGACAGTATTTATTTAATGTGGTGTGGGTTTTTGACCATATTAAAAATGAGGATTTTCTAAAATATTTTGTACCCACTGATAGTGATCTTGCAGTTTATTTAATTATGTAGTAACAGAGTCCCTTTGATAAGAAGAGGATTTGGGGATGAAATCCTGATCTCATTGTAGTTAATGGCAAAACTCCCACTAACTTCAGTGGGGCCAAAATTTCACCAAATCAATCCAGAAGACTATAATACACTGTTGCATTGAAAAAACCACTGAGAAAATAGTATAGAACCATAGTAACTAAAATCAGTTAACTAATAAACTAAATTGTTTGTCCTGACTGTAAAAGTGAATAGTCCTCATGTAGAATGTGAAATTTTATACTTCTGTTTTCACAGAGTTGGAGTACCTAAAGGGGCTAAAGGGTCACCAATTTCCAATTTGCAAAATAAGAGAGCCCCAAAACAAGCAGAAAGTTTTGAAGATTTGAGGAAGGAAGTGTTCAACATGCTTTGTTATCTTGGTCCTCATCTCTCCCATGATCCCATTTTATTTGCAAAAGTGGTTCGCTTAGGAAAAGCATTTATGAAAGAGGTTGGTAAGATAGAGCAACTTGTGTAAAGTTTTTGATGGAAACATACTATTCCTGTATGATGACAGCAAAAGATAATTTATTAAATACTAGTGATGTGTTCACATGCTGAAACAGGAAATGTCCGAACATTTTTTAAAAGGACAGTCTCCCTTTGCTGTTTCCACCCATTGATCTCCTTTATTATAACTATTTTACAATGTTATCTTTTGTGTGGATAGATTTTTATGAAGAAATTCTATACAATTTCCTTGAAGCTTTTGCACTGGAAAAATGTGAAGGTCATCCTGAAGGCCATGGTGAACAATAAACCAATATGGGACCATTTTTAAAAAGTTTTTCTCCCCATCTGTTAGGTATCATGGAGAGTGGGGGATGTGCTTTTTCTCTCCCCTTCAGTGAAAGTAATAATGGATGCCAAATCAAACCCATCCAGGTGGTTGGATGTGTTGAAGAGCTGCTATTTTCTAGCTTGACTGCCTCCACTGCCACCATGATGCTGCCATACGGTAGCCATATAGGCTACCTCTCATATGCTGCTGACAGGGATGGGTTTAATTCAGAGGGCTATGAAACCTTCTAAATCCCAAAGTAGCTCACTTTATTTTTAAAGTGGACCCTTTTGGGTGCTATTTTGGCCATGGACCTTACTTTTCCACTAAGTGAGTGTCAAGACTATATAGTGATCTTTTTATTTAAAAAGGGCAAAGGGGAGTTTTTTGGTATTACTCTCTTGGAATGTAGCCTTCAGATCATGTCAAGGCCCCTGGGTTGTTTTTGCTTCTGTTCCAGCAATGTTCTGTTTGATACAGTACAGGTTTGGCTACTTCGCTGACCTGCCTCATCTTTCAGGTCATTAGTGCAAAACTATAAAAACAGTTGAAGCTTAAAAGTGAAAATGAATAATATTTAAAACTTGGTGTGACTTGCATCTTTGCACTCTACAATTAGTGGCTTGCCCACTCCTTTCTTCTCTTCTTCCTGCTTTTTCACTGGTTGCTGTACTTTCTTAGGATATGTCTACACTTCATTGTAAGCTCAGGGTTCGAACTCTAACCCAGGGCTTGGACTCAGGGTCCCAGGACCCCATTGGGATGCAGGGTCCAAGCCAGAGTCAGGCTGGGACCCAGAGTTAAAACTCAATTACTTTGCAGTGTAGACACATTCCCAATGGACTTGTGCTCTGGAAATCCACCAACAGCATCCCACAATCCTACGGGCTGACTTTTTGTCCTTTGGACAGTCAAGTTTGGTGGATAGTCAGGTTTTCCCGTACTACATCACTAAAAAAAGGGCTAGCTCCACATTTTGGAATAAATGTGGTTTTACTCGGGTCCTGCATAATGCAGTGTAGCCACTGAGGCCCCAGATTAGGACCCAGGGTTCAACAGTTCCTAACCTGGCGTTACAAATGAGTACAGATGCTCAAGCCTAGGTTAACAAACCCAGGATCTGCTAACTCAAGTTCTACTAACCCTGAGCTTACCTTGCAGTGTAGACATACCCTTATTGGCTAAATACCACAAGTTAAATAACATCAAATGCTGGCTGACTCAACTACAGCAAGATGAATAATCTAGTATCTTCCATTTCCAGTAGTAGTTGCAATAATATTACAGTAATTTTTAACTTCTCCTGCCATTCTCCCTCCTCCACTTGGATGGTATTATTCCTTTATCAGAGCAATGAGAAAGCCCAGTGACTAAAAGTACAACTTCCCTAGCACATCTCCCTCCTGCCTACTTCTGGTGTAGAAGACTGGAATTTGAATGAAAATGCGTTGAATGCCAGTGCAGAGTATTGCTATTAGACTGCCAATGCTGAATTCATATAAGCCGAGGATTTTGCTTACAGGTCTTGGCATCTCATTTAGAATACACAGACTTCTTTTAAACACAAATTTAAACCTGTGACCAGAGCCCTTCTGGGTTGCAAGGTACTTAGGTTGAGGAATTTGCAGTTTACTGTGTGGTGGTGGTAATTTCTGATGAGACTTGTAAGAATACCCTGGTCCTGGCTTCTCTGACATCTGAACCCATGCACTTCTTATAGGTATCAGGGGTTTGTCTTGGTGTCCTAGATCAAAAGTTCCCCTTCTCTTATTGCTGCATAATACTTTTTTGTAGTGCAAAACTAGAAGTTATGTAATTAAGCGTTCAGTAAATGGGAAATGAGAGAATTCCAGTTGAACATGCATCAAGAATAGTGCCCCTTTTGAATATATATATGCACAAGGATAATAATCAGATATTGTATTTTTAGAAATTAGTTTAAAAAGTGTAATAATTTTTTATAACCTTAGGCACATGAACTATATATCTTGTAATACTGTGTACAAGTAACTGTGAGAAGTACACACACATACCATATGCTACAAATGCAGTATAGTAAAATTCTTTCTGACTTCTGATGGCAGAATCTTTGGTCTTGCATAACTTTTTAAACAGTTCCGTTGATGCATGAGCTGTAATAGAATCCATCTCTCTCTCTCTCTTGTCTGTGCAGTGCAAACAGGAATAAAACATAATACAGTAAAAGCACTGTTATTCGGCATGTTGGGGGAATGGAGGTTGCTGCTTAGGCAAAAAGTCCAGATAACTTAAGGGGCTCATGGCTGGGGTTGGGGTGTGGAGGAGGTGCAGGGCACGGGCTCTGGGAGGGAGTTTGGGTGAAGGAGGGGGCTCGGGGGAGGGGGTTGGGGCACTGGAGGGGTTTCAGGGTGCCGGATCTGGACGGAGCTCACGTCGGAGGCTCCCTGCAAGCAGTGACATGTCCCTGCTGCTCCTAGGCGGAGACGTGGCCAGATGAGTCTGCGCACTGCCACCTCCCTGCCCCGAGCTCTGGCTCCGCAGCTTCCATTAGCTGAGGACCACCAAGGTGAGCTCCACCCGTTTCCGGCACCCCGAAATGCCAGATTCTAGAGTTTTCTGATTTATAAAGTGCTGGAAAACATAGCTTTTACTGTAAAAACTTTTTTTACCTGCTATTGTGCAGAAATGACCATGAAATACACATGTAGTTGTCAGATTATGCTGTTTTTTCAACATCACTTTTCAGAGTAGAACTACACTTAACAGGCATAATAATGCGTCCTATAATAATGGTAGTAGTGCAGGCTAACAGCTGTAAAATTTAAATTTTATGTTGTTACCATAAAAATTTGCTCTGATTTTAGAAGAGTCAGATCTGCATGAGTGGAGGACAGGTATTAGTCTTAACCTTTTTTTTTTTTTTTTTTAAACTGTGGCATTTGTGTGTTTTTTCATTTTCTTAATAAGTCACTGAAGCAAAAAAATCACATTTAATGAACATCACATCTATTTGACTAATAACACATTAGAATATTGAGAACATTTTTAAAGTTCTCAGCCCACTGACCCTTTTATCCCTCTTTACAAACTTATCTTACATAGAAGTAAGAAACCCAGACTCCTCTGAGGGCTTGTCTACTCAGGGACACTCAAACATTTATCTGAATTAACTAAAGTGTGAATTCAAAATGGATTAGTTAAACTGCAGTAAGCCCCTGTGTGTACACTCTCATTCACTAAAGTGAATTAAACTAAACTGAATTAAGGCCACTTTTATTCTGAATTAGTGTGTCCACACCGGGATTTAATACAGTTTATATAATCCATTTTGTATGGCTCCAGTTCAAAACTACACTGAGATACAAGTGTGTGTAGAAGGCTATCTCAAATGTGGCTATGTTCTATCCTCTCCTCTTCTCCTCACCTTTTTCCTCATTGCCTCTGGTTAGTTTTTGTTGGTTCTAGTGCTCTTATTTTAATCCCTTCCACCCAGATGGTTTGCAGATTCTCTTGAGGTGGACTAGTTGAAAATGAAATACAGTAAATGTATTTTACCCAGTTTTCTAAGATGCCAGTTGACATGGTGAGTAATAATATGGCCACCTACCTGCAAATAGAAATCAAACAAAACTGTAATGCCAGCCTCATATAAAGGAAGTTAAACTGGCATTATACTATACATGTGCATAAATCTGAATAGATGTTACTGTGTATGAGCCTATCATTAACTTAAGAAATTTAGACAAAAAATTAAGTGAGTGCCTATTTATTTTACCAAGCAAATATAACCTTGTAATTTCACTCTTAGCTGGATAGAATAATAAACCTGTACAGTAAATTCCATGTAATCAGAAATTTGTCTTCTATGCTATAATTTTGAGGTATGACCGTTACAAGTTATTATGCAACTGTACATCACTTAGAGAAGTGCAAGTGTACATTTTTATTAAAATTTTAACGTAACTTTGTAGTCATGATTCAGTTAAATGTCATCTTTGTCCAAGATCTTTTACTGAAATGAATTTGTTTCCCATATAACTCAAAGATAAACTACCAAGTTCTCTACAGATATATATTAATATAGTATCGTGTGCTATATTGGATATAGCTATGTGTGTCATGTTTAAATATTGTTCTACCATAGTCAGTGGCCTAGTATCTTTCACCTATTTTTTTCTGTTCACAATTTTTGTGACTTGTAGTTGATTCATAAAAGTAGAATTATTGATACCTGTATTTAAGGACTTCTTTTAATGAGAGGCTTCAACTATGAATATTGGGCTGTGGTGCTTTCTGTTAGATTGGTCTAGTCATCTGAAGAGGTTGTCCTGGTTTCTGGGAAGAAGGAATGTTTGAAAAAGTAATTCACAAATGTAAGAATATACTATCATATTTGTTTATCATGTCAAAGATCCATTCTTTACTTATGTTAGACACTTCATATTGTTCTATTTTGTCATTTTAGTGGAAAATTCAGTATTTGAAATATACAAATATGATAGTTTAAGATACATAAATGTTATGCTTATGACAAGGATGAGCAACATTATAGCTGTTTGCTTTAGGTTGGAACTTCGAAGAAACTGAACAGTGAGGACAGAATGGTTAAGGTAACATAGGGAAAGTTATTTTTAATGCATATTGCAATCGGCATGTTATGTCAACTGTTGAAGTTTTCCCATTCATATCTAATACACATGATTGAAATATTTATAACCATATTGGTTTTTTAGAAACTGCCAGCTGACTAATCATACAGTAGTTGTTAAACCCAGGCTTCTAATTCTGCAAACCTGGCTTTTGTGCTCAAACTTAACTGTAAAGTATTCTGCACTTTATGTTGTTAACTTAATACACATGCAACAGGAGTGGGGCAGGATAAGAGGGACAATGAGGACTAAAAAATGTGAATAGATATTATTTCCCAAAGGGTGGCTATTAGAGGAGTTGCTGTATGTACTTTTATAACAGGCTTGGAAATTCTGCTATTCTAGAATGTATAGTTTGAAAGCCAGATATATTCCATCTCTTTCCAACACGGCAGTAAAATATAGTGTACAGAATAGTGACTTTTTTAAACTGATAGTGGTCTTTTAGTCAATTTACATCTTTCAACAAAAATAATATACAGTTAAGTTATTCCATTAAAATGAGCATTATTTCATATATGGATGTGGATTTCTTTGAGAAATGAATCAACTTGCTCTTCATGGTGGCTTTGTATTTTTTTCAGTTTTGAAAACAAATCTGAAACATAATAATCAGAATGAAACAGCTTCTAAATATGTAAATCTTTCTGCTGTAGTCACTGACGGACTGATAGGTATTAGTATGGTCCTCCAGAGAATTTACATATGTAATATCTAAATAAAACAGAATTTTGTTTAATTTATTGACATAATGAATCTTTGTGAACTCTGTAAAACATTGCACTCTGTCTACTATGCCAAAAACATTAAATTTATGAAGCAGTACGACACAGCGTGCTAAGATTTAGTTTTCTGGTCTGCACTGGAACACAGGAGGTGCACTTCACACATGTTCCAAATTAGTGTACTCTTTGCCTTGCAAATGATATTGTCTAAATATTGGAAGTGAATAGTAGACCTCTGTTGACGTTTCTCCCCCCTTAAACTTTTGTAAAGTAAGATGGATGATATCCAATTTTATACAAGGCTACCCCCAAAACCAGCACTCACCATATCAACAAATTAGGCTCCCCTCTCATTGGTGTGTATGCAACTCTAATATTGCTTAGAAGAACAAAATCCACCATGCATAGCCAAAAAAACCAAAACCAAAACTACCTCAAGGTTGTACAGCTCAAATGCTTGTGTACTTCCACAGTACAGAAGCCACTTGTTGGTTCAGTGTTAGTATTGTTTCTAAAATAATAAACAATTTTTAAATTCTTCAGATAGTTTGAAATGTTTAACCTCTGGATGATAGAGCTGAACATCTCAGTTGTTGAAATTTTGCTGTGTGTTAATTCCATAGCAACAACTAATGTCTAAAAGGGTGTATTGATTTTGGAGAAAGAAGAGGAGTACTTGTGGCACCTTAGAGACTAACCAATTTATTTGAGCATAAGCTTTCGTGAGCTACAGCTCACTTCATCGGATGCATACTGTGGAAAGTGTAGAAGATCTTTTTATACACACAAAGCATGAAAAAATACCTCCCCCCACCCCACTCTCCTGCTGGTAATAGCTTATCTAAAGTGATCACTCTCCTTACAATGTGTATGATAATCAAGTTGGGCCATTTCCAGCACAAATCCAGGTTTTCTCCTCCCTCCCCCCCCCCCCCCCCACAAACCCACTGTCCTGTTGGTGGGGGGAGGTATTTTTTCATGCTTTTCAAGCTTATGCTCTAATAAATTGGTTAGTCTCTAAGGTGTCACAAGTACTCCTTTTCTTTTTGCGAATACAGACTAACACGGCTGTTACTCTGAAACCTGATTTTGGAGACTATTCCTGATGTTGACTAAATCTTTTAAAAGCTTTGGGGTGAAATTTTGGCCTCATTGAAGTCAGTCGGAGTTCTGCCATTAACTTCAATGGGGCTAATATTTCACACTTGAACTTAAGCATAATGAAATAAAAATGAATCTAGAACCCTTCAGTTAACATAAAATGCTTAAGAATAATTTAAGATGTCTGCTTTCATTTCTGGGTTAAGTAATGAAAGTACTGATACATTGCAACATTTTCCACTACAATTTCAATTTCCTTCAAAAGAACTTTAAAATGAAAATTGTTTAAAGAAAAAATCCTTAAGGTGTATATATATATAATAATGAGTAGTCAGTCTTCATTTAGGCGTTACAAGTGTTGAGTGAAAAATATTACATTCAAAACAAATATTTGAATTGTTACTCTATATAATGTATTTGTATTTGTTGGGTAGTCGTATACTGTATACAGCTAAAAAGATACAGATATTGAAATGGGAGTATTAAACCATTTGTGGTTAGATTAGATATAGATTTTTCTGAAATAACTTTGATTTGAAATTATGCCTATTCAGTAGTAATAGACTAGCTTAACAGTCATATAATTCTACAATTAATATGAATGTCTTTTTTGTAGTTTCAATCTGATGGAAATAAACAAGAGGATAAAGAGAAAATGGTGAGTTTTGGTCCTGGAAATTACTATAATATTTCTTTTACAGATAACCTCTTTTCATTCACTAGTAATGTCATACAATTTTAAATGAAAAACTTTCTAATGTTCTTTGTGCCTATGCAGTGCTTTTATTTTTTAAAACACCTTAAAAAAAAAAAAAAAGAAAGAAAAGCAGCAAGTGAAAACTTCACATAGTTGAAACCCACTCTTCGTTCTTGTCAGAAGATAGTCTATTTGCTTGTTCAAGGACCTCAGCTTCTCAGGAGTATGCTTGATTCTGCTCTTTCCAGTCTGCGAGAAAAAAATCTCATATCTAATTATGAATTATAATTTGACAAAATATTTATTGTCAATAAACTTTTTCCTCTCTGTATAAACTCTGTTTTATTGTAAGATGAAAACTGGCTTAGAGTTACAGTGGTCTCAGGATTTTCATGGCTCACTGATGTCAGAACAAAAAGAAAAGGAGTACTTGTGGCACCTTAGAGACGAACCAATTTATTAGAGCATAAGCTTTCGTGAGCTACGTCATACTTTTTTTTCTTATAAGCTATAAATCTGTGGTTGTATTCACCAAATTCAAACAATGGATTCGTCTCCTTATTGGCTGCATCCTGCTTATAAACAATCACAAAAAAGATCTTGTCTTCTCCAGCTGGCTCTCTTCCTTCCAGTTTCTGCATATTTAGTCTTTTCTTCTTCCTGCTGGACTGCTCTTATTTTGTAGTAATGGTCTATTGACTGTATTCTGTCTCTTGCTGATTTTATCTGGGAAAAGTGTAGGAAGATCAAGGAAAACAGTAATTAGAGCAGAAATTGAGGAGATATTTTATAGTTAGATGGCTAGTTACTATTAAAATATATTCAGCTAATCCCAGGAAATTAATTTGCTACTGGCCTCAGTGATAGTCCTGTGAGATCCAGTTTCTCAGCAATCATAGGAATTCACCTGTAAAAGGTCTGATATTGAAGCAGTTCAGTTTCCTACAGCATCCAATTCCTCCTGTATTTCACATGCCACAGTTTTGTGATTTTCTGAGGTATCAGAGCAGGAGAATGTTGGCTCAGTGCTGCCCAAAGGTGTTGGGAAAAACCTGTTTTTCTTGTAATTGTATAGTTTGGTCAAAGTAGTTTTAGATTTTCCTGAGGCACTCGGTTTATATTAACATTTGTATTGTAGCATTTTAAGTTAGGCCCTTTGCTTAAAGATACGTCACATTAAAAATACCAGTTTTATGAGACTCTTATACCACCATGCAATGCCTAAGATTATCATAACCAGGTTTGGAAAGATTAGATTTTTATCAGTAAATGTCAGGAAACATCTATTTCAAAGCAAAGAAAAATATTTCCATTGATGATAACCGCAATTTACAGATAGACAAAGTAAGAAAACTGCTGCTTGAAATTTATTAGAATTTAAGGATGTTTACTTTCTATCTTCTGATATGTGATGTTGATTATTTGTGTTTAAATGGTTATAAAGCTTTAACTTTTTGAATCTCAACATCTATTGTCGTTAAATTGTCTGACCTCCTCATTAACTTAATCCCCCCCATAATTTTGTGTAACTGAAAATTTAAATTGATAAAAATTGAAAAAATGCTTAAAAATAAACAGATATTATCCATTGAAATAAGTAAACAAAAATCAAATTCTGCCAAGCCTAATCATAACTAACAGAAATAGAGAAAATACTTTTCTGTTTTTCATTGTATTTTGGGCTTTTTTGCTATATCCCTGTTCATAACCACAGTAAAAGGGAAAAGAAAATACATTTTTTTTTTAAAAAAAAAAGAGGGAAATCCGATTGTGAAAACACAAATTGGCAGGGAGGTTTTGGGAGCAGGTGTAATAACTGAAAATATTCACATTTTGAAAATTGATGTGATTTCAAATGGCAAGTTGTTTGCAAAGACAGTCCTAATGTAGTATAGGACACCTTTCTATTGGTTTAAAAATTACTTTTTAAAACAAGTGTAAAAATTTACTCTCTGATACCACTTGATATCAAAATAAAGAAGTGACTTATCGCATTAGTTGGAATTTTATCAATTTACTGTTTTGGGAATATGAATGTAAAGCATTGACTTTTTCTACCACTTCCCTCAATGCTATATGGCTAATACATTTAGGACAGTAGTTATGAGTATCTAACCAAATATTTCTGCTTAAAACCAGATTTTCTAATGTAGATGTTTTTCCATATAAATAGGAAGCCACAGGTATATCATGAGGCATAAACCATGAAGATATTTTATTAGTTAATCAAGATAAATAACTTCACATTGACAGGTATTTTTTCTGAACTTGTCTCATACTTATAGGTTATTTTGTTTTATGTTTTTTTGTGTTTTATCTCAGGAGATCTTGTTTAGCTGTTTGTTAAATATTACCGACCAGGTTTTGCTCCCATCTCTTACTCTAATGGACTGCAATGCGTGCATGTCAGAGGAACTCTGGGGAATGTTCAAAACTTTTCCATACCAGTACCGGTGAGTAGCGTAGAATAAATTTTTATTTTAATAATGAGAAGTCTTTTTTTTTAAATTTTCAGATTGAATGATGCTCCTTTTTCTTTCTCCCATTCTTATCCCCCAAGCTATCGTCTCTATGGACAATGGAAGAATGAAACATACAACAGTCACCCACTTCTAGTGAAAGTTAAAGCTCAAACCATAGACAGAGCCAAATATATCATGAAGTAAGTTATGCTGGATTTCATATTTTGCAGTTAAAAGTTAATGATATTTTAGGAGTAACTTTCAGCTGTTTCAGGTAGGTGTCACATAGAGTGAATCCTGCTAGCATTAATACTTGACAAAGATGATTCCTGTTTACAGAGTACTTGAGTCATTAAGTGACTCATGAACAGGGAGTCTCTTAAAATTAATGTTTCGTGATTTACTGAAGCTTCCAGGAATAAATGTCAGACTGATTGTTTTGTCAAATCAATGTTCAGCAAAGGTTTTTTTTAATTTTTGTCAAGACTATGCCAAGTGAAATTAACATCTTCTATGGGACAACATTTCTTGCATAGAATCACGTAAAGAGCTCTCTGTTTTCTGCAAGATTTTTCTTTAGAAACAATGCATTATAATGCAGGCGCATCTTGATTCCTGGGAGGATCTAGAATCTCAAAAATCCTTCCCTATAGACAGATGCACTTCATAATTTCCATTCTGTGGGTTTTCCTTCTTGTGTGGTGTATTTTCTCCCAATCCAAACTCAAATGGTGAGGTTTGTCATCATCCACACACATGGAGTTAATTTAAGTTGAAAAATTATATGTGGTTGAAACTTACAGTATGTGCATTTGGAGTCCCTCTTTGCAACTCTATCTACTATGTCAGGGATTCATGTTAAATCCTTTTGTTGTTGCATGTGTGAATTGAACCCATGTCGTTTTACCCATGCTATGGTAATGTGGTTATCATCTGATTAGAACTCTTCCACACAGAACTCTTCAATTCATAGATTCATAATTTTTTTGATTTGTGGATTTTGAGGCCAGAAGGAATAAAAAAAAAATCTCCAAAAAAAGGATTTAGGCTATCTAATTGGTAAAGGAGTGCTTAAGAATAAGCTGTACATCTGAGAGAGAGAGAACAGTAAAACTACTAACACTCTGTGAAGGAGTTAATTGAAATAAAATCTCTATTCTTTTACAGGCGTCTAACCAAGGAAAATGTGAAGCCTTCTGGAAGACAAATTGGGAAGCTAAGCCATAGCAATCCAACAATTCTATTTGATTATGTATGTGATGTGATATGCATATGTTTATGTATGTATGGACCTAATCTGTCCTTTCCTTACTAATGTGAACAGTCCCATTTTAAGTCATTGGGGTTCGTGTGAGGAAGTGTTACAGACTGAACTCTATGCATATATATTTAAGGGGAGGATGGACTGCGTATTTTGTGCATGGTATTTTAGTAAGTTGGAGAAAAGTGCTAATTCTATTATTCTTGATTTATGATAGGTAATTCAGTAGAAATGTAAAAATATATACACTGAGACTTGCAAAAATGACTAATAGTTTTGAGTAGACAAATTGAGAGAGGCCCAATTTTCAACAAATCCCTGACCACTCACCCTCTGAAAGTCAGATCCCTATAACATGTCATGTGTAAGGCATTCGAAAATTGAGGCGCTCAATCACTAGTCACTTCTTAAAATGTATATCTGTGTGCTACTTCAGCTTAATAACAATAACAGCATGTGATTTCAGTCAACTATTGCATCTTTTTTTTTACTTGTTCATTTTGGTTTCTATTTTAATTTCTTGTAGTAAAATCTTAAGTGGTTGAAAACAAGAAATAAAGCAAACAAAACCGATTTTCATGTTTCCTCTTCGTTAGCTTTCAGTTTGACAATCAGTGGCAGCAATTCTTATTAATGAGGTTTAGTTTTTATGAGGATGGATTGTTAGTTATTTGCATTAACATGTGGGAAAATATATATACAAGAGCAGAAACGTTTTTGGGATTATGTTTTCTGTTGGTCTGAAGGCTAGCACTATCTCTCATTTTAAAGAAATTGCTAATAGGGAAATGTTTTTACATGATCAATTGCACTACTGTTTTTATTTATATATTTATTTGTGCTACAGAAATCCAATGAGATTACCTTTTGCTACAGAAGCAACTAAAACATTTTGTTGAAACGGGTTTTCTTTGTTTTATCTTTTTAAAACATAGGTATAAATGTTGACCATATTAGCCTATTTACTATGTTCGGCAATGACCTAGGAATTTCTAGGTTTACATTAGATGAAAGGCATGTAGCACTGTCTTAGTTTGGCTCACTAAATCTTATCTATTTCATGTTTGTTTTCAGATTTTGTCACAAATACAAAAATACGATAATTTAATTACACCAGTTGTTGATTCATTGAAATACCTCACTTCACTGAACTATGACGTCTTGGCATGTATCCTTTTTGGGTAAAATACATGTGCTAATTGTATGCCTTGTATCTTAATCCTTGATTGCCCATCAGTAGGTGTTGTTTCATGTTGTAGCTGTACTTTGCTATCCACCTTTCTGTTAGGTCTCAGGTCTTGCTGCGGTAGCTCCTGGGCTGGGGAACTAGCCTTTTCCACTTTCCAGTCTTTCCTGCTTCCTGAAGTTGTATGAAAATGCTCCTTTTCCAGAGCTGTTTTACAATTTTAATTAACATATGCTCTTTTAGGATTCCCATGCTTCCTAAATGATGAGGTGGTACTTGTTTTTTTTTTGGTATGTTGGTTTTATTGTGTCTTTATAATCTTATATGGTTATTTTTCAGCTGTAATTGTCTTCAGTGGCCCTAATCTCTTAGTATATAGAATGTTTTAGGATGATGCTTTCTAAATATTCAGGTATAGAGTTTGCATATTAGAATTTTTGCGGTTGAAGGGACAATTGTACATGGCTATTGGCAACTCAAATGGAGATAACTTATTTACCTTATAGGGATATCGTTAAATTTAAATAATATTTGTAAAGCAATTTAAAGATGTACAGTAGTATTGTTAATGATTATTAATGCTTATTTCAAAGATACTGGGGAAAAAATATATTCTTTAACTTTGTAAAAGACTGCATCATTGAAGCTCTGGCAAATCCCGAGAAGGAGAGAATGAAACATGATGACACTACAATTTCTAGCTGGCTGCAGAGTTAGTATTTTTGTTTTATTTAATAAATTAGTTTTTCAGGTATTTATCACGGCTGTTACTTTATCAATTTATTTTTCAAAAGAAAAATCAATATGGCAAGTAAAGGCAATAGAAACAATTATTATGTTCATGTTCACGAAAATATTAAGTGGGAGTGTTAGCAATGCATAGCTGAATAAATGCAGAGCATAGTAATCTTATGTTGAAATAGATGATGCATAACTTTCAGTCACAGCTATTTCTCCCTCTCCATCTACTTTAGGTCTAGCTAGTTTTTGTGGTGCAGTTTTCCGAAAATATCCAATTGAACTTGCTGGTCTACTGCAGTATGTAGCAAACCAACTAAAGGCTGGAAAAAGGCAAGTCTGACATTTAATCTGTATAACACACTCTATTTTAAAGTTTACTAGTTGTTTGACACCTGCCTTTTGCTGAGGCAAAAGTGCTGTTAATAGTAAAGCTGTCCTTGAATACCTGTCGGAAAGTTAGAGAGCTTCAAGTACCAGGGAAAGAGAACATATAGCTGTAATATTTTCCTTTAGTATGTATGGGTATGGCATGTACTTTTGAGTCAGTGTTCGGTGTCTTTCATATACTGTAGTACTAGAACCTCTAGTTGAGCCTGAATCACTGGCATACTTACAGTATATGCAAGAATATTTAATTTAGAAAAACGTATCTACAACTATTACATACAGTATTCAAGAAAGTTAATCATTATAGTTGCTCTTACTGTTGCTCCCAATATTTTGTCTGCAAAAATGTCTTTACAATTCTTTTTTTTTTTTTACTTTGAATATTTAAATAATTTAGTATATTTAATGACTATACAATTACTTGCTGTCCAGTTGCTCCTTGGCTCTCCAGCTTGTCAGCACTGATGGTGTCCTTTTTTCGAAAGTTTTCAGTTATAAACAAACTTTACAGCCTGAATCCTTTCTTCTTTCCCCTTCCACTGTTCAGTGCACTTTGTTTCTTTTCCTGTTTTTTAATGTTTAATGGGTAGTTTTGTCATATTTGGTAAGTATGGATTTATAATAATTCCTGTATTATGAACTCTTTTATTAAAATTTGGTGAAAGATAATTTATGAATGCTAATAGTGAGCTACTGATTTATTTGAAATAGTTAAGATCTTGCATTTTTGCTTAAAAAGAGAAAAGAAGACACAATCCCTGCACCAGCAGTAAAATAGGGGCACTTCAGCACATTGTTTTAGGGCTCGGGGAGTTGAAAAATGAAGTCTCTTCCTTTCCCTCAACACAGACAACCTTGTTTCACATGTGTGTACCAATTCCCATCTTATTATGTACTCTGGTGATGGTACAGTCACCAGTTAACTACAGAGAGTAAGGTAAATAACTTTTCCCATCCTACCTCAATACTGTGCAAGCATCTTATAAATGCTGTTAACTTGTTAAGTAAGTGTTAAGTTATTAAATAACTTTACATACAATGCAGTATTTGGGGATGGTCAAAGAAAACTAGACTTCCTTTTTTTAGAAAGGTTGTTTATGGTGATCATATTATTACTTGTGGACTTCCATTAAAAAGAATAGTAACTACATGACAGATAGTAATAGTCCAAGTGGTGTAGTGGTTAGAGCATTAGATTGGGATCCAGGAGGCCTGGGTTTTAAGTCTGGCTCTGCCAGTGGCCTGCTGGGTGACCTCAGGCAAGTCACTTCCTTGCTCCATGCCTCAGTTTCCCCATCTGTAAAATGGGGATTGTGAACATTATCACTTAAAACCAAGGTCTCTATCCACTCACTCTCTTCCGTAACTTAGCCAGGATAGGCAGGGATGGTGTCCCTAGCCTCTGTTTGCCAGAAGCTGGGAATGGACAATGGGATGGATCGCTTGATGATTACCAGTTCTGTTCATTCCCTCTGGAGGACCTGGCATTGGCCACTGTCGGAAGACAGGATGCTGGGCTAAAAGGACCTTTGGTCTGACCCAGTATGGCCGCTCTTATATCAGACATTTTAGTTGCTGAAATCAAGGGCAAAACAATTTTCATAGCTAGAATGAATTTCTGACCTCAATGTTTATGGAGACATTGGAATTGATGGTACGAGACATTTGGAACAAGTCTGCAATAAGAAGTCCTACTGGCTGAAGTTTATTTTAAATTCTGTAGCCAGAAATGTTTTGTGATGTTTTAGATGTTAGAGTTTTGAGTGAGAAATTGTGGTAAAAGACTTTATAAACAGTTGTATATGTTTAGCTGTTTAGTAAAAGGCAGAGGTGTGATCTGTCATTATAATTTGCTGCCTTTTCTTTTGAGTTGAACATATCTAGCAAAATTAGATGTTTCTTCAGGAGGTGGCCATTGTGGCTTTTCATATTTTTTGCACTTTACAAGTCAGACACATGTTTAATAGGTCAAGGTGAGATCGCTACATTCACTTTAGGTTTCTGTCTTAAAAGTCTCACTATGTGCACTGAATTGTCTTTAAAAACAATTCTTTAACTAAAAGCAATTATCTGAGGATTTCTCATTAATAGTTTATTTGTTTTGGCTGATATATACATCAAAGGCACGTAAAGATAAGAAATACAAAGGAAACAGCTGCAGTTTTTTGTAATTAATTTGTTGGTATTGTAAGTAAGTGGTACTGTACCTGTTAATGTTTTCAGGATTGGATCCCAGTATTTCTCTCCTGCAGAAGCCTATGGTCCTGGTCCTGGTCTTGGTCCATTGGAGGCGTATCACTTTTACTACTACCTGTAAATTTTCAAAAACAGTTTTTCTTTCAGCATTTAGCAGTGTTCCTGAACCTTAATTACCTTTGGAAAAGGAAAGTTGTGTTTGTGTTTTGGTCTTGTTTCACTACAGCAATTTTAACACACAGTGGTTTTATTTTGCATTAGCTATTAAGTAACCGTTTCTGTTGCTCATAGTATTTCATTTTTATGTGGTTCTTATTTTTCTTCTGTGCAGCTTTGACTTGCTCATTTTAAAAGAGGTGGTACAAAAAATGGCTGGAATAGAGATAACAGAAGAGATGACAATGGAGCAACTAGAAGCTATGACTGGTGGAGAACAGCTAAAAGCTGAGGTGGGAGTGCAGATTAATTTACTGGTTTTATTGAAGTTCAAGAAATTGGGCAAATGTTGATGAATTACTTATACTGTCATAAGTCATAAGCCGATACTATATCTATTTACTATTTGTCTATTTTCTATAATAAAGTGATATTTCTTAAATTGGAATACCTTAACTTCTGGTTTTCTTGACTCTCTGGGCAGGGTGGATATTTTGGCCAGATCAGAAACACTAAAAAATCTTCACAGAGATTAAAAGATGCATTGCTTGACCATGATCTGGCCCTTCCTCTGTGCCTGCTTATGGCTCAACAGCGAAATGGTGTGATCTTTCAGGAGGGAGGGGAGAAACATTTGAAGCTGGTGGGGAAGCTGTATGATCAGGCAAGTAGAACCAATTACATATTTACATTTTTAAATAAAAAGGTTTTTAATTCTTCAGTTAAGTTTAGCCTGCTTATTTGATATAAAGGCTGCATAGCACAGTTTTTACTGTCAAAATAGTAAATATAAGAAGTCTCTTCTTTAAAATTACATACTGAACATATCATGTATTTTCATAGTTATCTTTTTCAAAAATTGATTTTGTCTTTAGGTATTTTCCCCTAATGTCAGACTGAGATTTGCTTCAACTTAGAAGTGAATTGTATTGAAAAACAGTTGCAGATTCCTAGATCTATTGTTTTGCCACGCAAACTTCACAATGTTTGTTAATGTTAAAAACATGAAAAATGAAAAGGCCTTTAGATTTTAATGTGGGCTCTTATTTCTTATTTTAAATAAGAAAAACCTTTTATAATCTATGACTTATTGGAACAATACATGAAAGTGCTATATGTATCTTTTCAAAGTCAGTTGAACTATTCTGATTTTTATCACATTAACACTGTCACAGATAAAAGATATTACCTCACCCACCTTGTCTCTCGAATGTATTTCCCTGTGAGTACTCACAATTCAGGTCTAACTTCCTGCAAATGTATAAATTGAGATTGCTCAGTTTACTGTGTTAAGGTTTGAAAGATCTGTGTACCGGTTGTAATTTTGGTAGTTTGTTTTTTCATGTGTTTTATTTTTAAATTATTTCAGTGTCAAAAGTTAATTATGTAATCCAACACAAACAAGTCACAAAACTGAAAGAAAAGGATGCTTAGCAGTAAGTGTTTGCAGGATCAGACCCTTAGTCCAGCCTTCATTTAGGGGAGAAGTGGACAAGTAGGCCTAGATATTTGTCTAGTTCTTTTAGGAACTCAAGAGAGATCACTTACTTATTTTACCTATTGAAGTAATCAGCCATCAGTTAGCGTCATTGATTTACCGATTCCAAATTCAGTCCATTGACCTGTATGTGAAAGCTTAAAGCAAAGCTCTTCTTTTATACTGGGAAACATGAACTTAGACAAGCATATTGATTAAAAAAGCTTTTTCCTCTCTAACCATTGGGTTAGCCAGGTTACCCTGTTTAACTGACCTGATTCTGCAAAAATTTAATTTGAAGGGCTCTTTAAACATTTTCTTGCTTTGTCTTCACAAAGCCTTCCCGTTTCTGATTTTTAGAAGTCAGTAGTATCTTACCTGTCTTTCAGTATTTCTCATTTTGGGCCTCTGGGCTGAGAGGTGCAAGTGGCACTAAATTAATTTAGAATCTGTATTGGAAGCTCTCAGATGTATGAGGTTAGATTTTTCTTTTTTTCCTGTGACCTCATTAAAGTATCTTAAATGGAGCTTTTGTCCATGGGTAAGTAAGATCTTGTGTTGGTCCATAGGCTCAGCTACAACAGCCTGTGCACAAAAATAATCAAGCTCTGTAGGCTTTCTCTTTGTGTAGGCCATCCTCAATGCTGGGTCTCCATGCAATATTGTATTTTCAACACAGAACACTGGAGGTTTCAAAAAAATGTATCATGATATAAAATATTGTAGTGCTACATGAACCTTAGACTTTGATATGCTCTACATGCTGACTGGGGTCTTTCTAATTTTTTAAATGTCTGTGCTGACATAACAAAAGGAAAAGACAACGTATTGAAATAAGTTAAAATCTTAATTTAGTTATAATTTGCAAATTATTTTAAAATATTACCCTAATTTTAGCAGTTTTTCTAAAATCCTCAAGGGCTACAATAAAGGATTCAAAAACATGTAGAGAGCAGAATGTTGAATCCTAGTAGGGCAGAATACTTTTAGAATTGAGTACATTTTTTGTGGAGAACTTATTTAGCTGAGGAACACGGGGCGATTAGTTTTCATAAAGGGCAGAAGTTTTTTTGTAGTATGGAAAGAATTAGCATATTGTTATTACAGCAGTAGTTTAAAGTGTACTTTTCAGGAAAGTGACTAGTGGCTTGTTACCTATATATGTATTTGCCTTAAAAAGGTTGATATTTGTTAAACCTGCCTAGTCCCTCCCCACCTCCCCCCCTCAAAAAAATCAAAAAATAAATTTTCCTCTAATACTTTCTCTGTTTCAATTTAGTGCCATGATACTCTGGTACAGTTTGGTGGATTTTTAGCATCCAATCTAAGTACAGAGGATTACATTAAGCGAGTGCCTTCTATTGACGTTCTCTGTAATGAGTTTCACACACCCCATGATGCTGCATTTTTCCTCTCCAGGCCTATGTATGCACATCATATTTCAGTAAGTAAAAGCTTTTTTTGTCAATTTTCTAGAGCTTTAATATTACCAGTTATCACCGTACTCCAGCTACATTTTGTGCCTTTTGTGTTATGTTCTCACTGAAAATTTGCTGTGTAATTTGGGAGCTACAGTTTGCCTGTAGAGTTGGGAAGGAATGGTTATTTAGAGGTCAAGCAACCTGGGTTCTGTATCCATTTCTGCCACAAACATTTCTTTGTAACCTTGGACAAGTCACTTAACCCCTCTGTGCGTCAGCATTCCTAACTGTAAAAACACAGCCATGAACCACCAAATACCTTTCTGTAGTGTAAGTGCATGGTAGTGGTGTGGGTAGCTATGTTTATACTTAAGTTTGCCCAACACTTTCCATTTCAAGACCCTGTTCTTAGTTGCTTATAATTTTGCCAAACTTAAACCATTAAGGATGAGGTTATCGATGCTGGGAGTCTGCCTAAATCTGTTTTTTTTCCTGAAGGTTTCAGCTAAAATGATTTTCTGAGAATGACAATAGGGAATATGTTTTGCACATGTTGAAGAAATTCTTAGAGCTGTTTTGTGAAGGAGCTCTTGTGCTTGCATGCTGTGGAGCCAGGGAGTTTTTGCAAGGGAGTCATCCTGTGGTCACAGATGTGCCTTTGGCGTACCTGTGAAAATTTACTCACACTTGGCTGAGTTATCAGACTCTTAAAAAACTACAGTTTGTACATATCAAATAGAGACTGGTTAGAGTTTGGCAGCTAAATTTGCTGAAGAGTCCATCTGCACTGAGTATACTCCACCCCTTCATAGCTCCTACATGCTGACTGGATTGCACATGTTTCATCCCTGGGCTACAGGGATTGAGCAGGACTTTCCCTGCAATTGCTCCTCCCGGATACCAGCATACAGGAACTGAGATCAGGAGATTCCCCATGGACATAAATGGGTCAGAGAGATTCTTCATCAGAGAAGATGGCAGCCTTGATGGTGCAAAATTAGAGCCATTCACCACCATAGAAATGTTCAAAGTTTCACAGGCATTTCTTTAATGTTTGGTTTATGTATATAAAATTAGGGTGGGGGAGGGTGTAAATCTATATCTATACATTTGATAGAGGTTTCCTTTGAATGATAAATGACGTTATGTAGGAAATAATTAGATATGTAAAAACAATGCAAATCACAAATATTTTTCTTTTTAATCTTTAGTCAAAATATGATGAACTTAAAAAAGCTGAGAAGGGAAACAAACAGCAGCACAAAGTTCATAAGTACATCACATCATGCGAGCTAGTGATGGCTCCTGTTCATGATGCTGTGATCTCCTTGCACCTTCCTAAAGTTTGGGATGACATCAGCCCTCAGTTCTATGCTACATTTTGGTCTCTGACAATGTATGACCTTGCTGTTCCACATAATAGCTACGACAGAGAAGTCAATAAACTTAAAGTCCAGATGAAAGCTATAGATGACAATCAGGAAATGGTACGTTTTTGCTTGCAAACCTTTTAAAATAGTTGAATATTTAAAATTTACTTTGACATTCAAATTGAAACATAAATTTCTCTAAACATGACAGCCAATGAAATCTTACATTAAAGATAGTTGTAATCACTGTTTTTTGAACAATATAAAATGTCAGTTTTATGTCCTGGTACCATTTCATACCAGAATTTTTCAAAATGTCAAAGTGTGTGAGATTTGTGTTTATAGATGCATTTATTTATTTATTTATTTTTTAATAGAAGGTTAGGGTTGGAAGGGACCTCAGGAGGTCATCTAGTCCAACCCCCTGCTTGAAGCAGGACCAATCCCCAATTTTTGCTCCAGATCCCTAAACGGCCCCCTCAAGGATTGAACTCACAACCCTGGGTTTAGCAGGCCAATGCTCAAACCACTGAGCTATCCCGTTTAGTAGAGGTTCTCTTTTTGATTTTGTGCCTGCGGTAACCAGGTACAAACGGTTGCAGGAAATACAGTACATGTCAAATGCTGTTTATTTTTGCTATAAGTATTTCAGTACAGAAAATCTTGTTTTTCCTACATGGTGTAGCTGGACTATATTTTGTTGAACAAAAATAATGTTGTAGCGGCATACCATGATAAACTACTTTTGCAACAATTAAACACTCAGGCATTTAACTACTAACTTACCTATTTCAGTAAAGCAGATATCTGTCTTGTGTATTCCTTCTTTACTATGAAAATTATCATGTAAATATTTCAAGTCTAGTAAAACTAATTTTACCATGAGAGAACCTACTGCCCTTACTGGGGTTAAACTCTTGTTGACTTCACTGAGTAAGGCCTGCAGAACTGCTCTCTGACTAGGAAAATAAAGTTTGACATTTGCCTTCAGTTGAGTGGCTCATCTAAGATCTCCATCTATGACTGTTGTGGTTAAAATTAGGTGAATGTGGGGGTGGAAAGACTGCCAGAGCAACACATTATTTTATTGTTTACATGAAGGTTTATTTGAAACTTGTTTGTGGTAAACCAAATCTTTAATCCTTGTTTTTGCATATAATAAGGGATAACAAATATTAAAGTGAAATGCATTGACATTTGTAGCCTCCAAATAAAAAGAAAAAAGAAAAAGAACGTTGTACAGCCCTTCAGGACAAGCTTCTTGAAGAGGAGAAGAAGCAATTGGAGCATGTGCAGAGGGTTCTACAGAGACTGAAACTGGAAAAGGATAACTGGCTTCTGGCAAGTAAGTATGAGAAACTTTGGCTGTTTTCCACAGTCACTGCACTTTCGATATCTAAATTACAAAGTTCTGCTCACTTGACTCTTGCTATACTAGCACTGTAATAGTTCGTTTTAAAATCGGTTATTGACATATATTATCAAGATAAGTGAACTTTAATTTCAGTGTTGTTTTATTTCAAATTCTAGGCAGTGTGTCAGCTTTTACAGTGACACTTTGTAGATGCTTAATTTACTGGACAGTTAAATTAGAGCAAAATTCTTTCCAGTGCGCAATGCCCTATGTGCTAGTTAAGTCCTATGTAAGGTTGTTGTTAAGGACTTGTTCAGGTGCTTGCATGAGTCCTGTGCCTTGAGTTCAAATTCATCCTAATTGAGGAAATACCCTTTCTCACCAGGCCCATGTTTTTGAAGAATTTTAGTGTTGTGAACATGGCATTGACCTAAGCTGGTGCAGAACTGATACAGTTATTTAAAAAATTGTCAGATTTGGCCAGTTAAAATTAATTTATTGTAGTGCTTCGTTAATTTGGCCAATGTATTTAGTTGCTTCCATTAGTTGTGCCCTGTAGCAGTTCTGTCAGTGGACAGGCATCCAATCCTTGCTTTAACTGTGAAATGTAAAATTGGTGGTCAGTAAAGTGGTTATTTTCCATGAGCTAATCAAGGATGAGGCTTCCATTTTGCACGTATAACTGAGACGTGGTTGGGTTACACTGCAGGACCAGTGTTGGCGAAGTTGTCTCCAGCTGCATATATAGTTCTGCATGAAGCAAGGGAGATTGGGGAGATAGTATTAACTCTGTTTTTTTCATCAGACCTGAAATGTAGGTAGTCTCTGTCCCCAAAGCTACATCTCAGGGAGTGTTTCCATTTTGTGTGAGAGGCCCCAGACAAGTTAAGAATGGGGTAGTATTGGTGTACAGGTTTTCTCACTGGATCACAAAAGCCCTGGCAAGGCTTCTTGCTTGTGATCGTCCTGCAGTTGTTGTGGCTGGTTTTTCTTAGTGACTTGGATGTTAATGCAGATGACTCTTCTGGGTTCAGCACAGGAGCTCATAGCTGCAATGAAAACGATGGGACTGTTTCATGTGGTTTAAGGCACAATTAACAGATCTGGCCACAGTCTAGTTCTGATGAGTGAGTTGACTTGGAGTTTGGGAGGTGGTGATTTCTTCCTTCTAATGGACGGATAGTTACCTCCGCTGATTTGAGGTTGGGATATACCTTGCCTACCAAGATGAACTCATTTTGATGGTTGACCCTTAGAGATTAATGGAGACGGTGAGCTTCTATAGGGCTTTGAGGGAGAATAGTGTGGAACTGATTGGTGTCCTGTAGAACTTTATAATCTTTTGTCCTCTGCCTTCCATTTAGAGGTTCTTAAGTAGCTCTCTCTCATAGCTTTGTTCCCGTATGTCACCTTGATTAGTAAATGACCTAAGAAGAGCACTGGGAGTGGAAGTGTTATGTCAAGCTACTGGCCACGTGAAATATTTTTGAGGTCTAATACCATGGCTATGCAGGAGGTAGAGAGACTTCTTTTCCTCTGCTATAGCATCAGTCAAATTTCACATATCTGAACTACTTTTTAGGTTCTTATTGTGTGGACAGTATTTTATTGTACTGTGTATAATGTTTGTAAAAGCACATGGAGCTAGCGAAAGGCGCTAAAATCATTAATAAAAATAAATATTGTTACTAAAGCACAAATTTTGGTAATTAATTAAAAAAAGAAACAACACACTGGCCATTTCATACCACTTAGCAAAGAATTAATAACAGGTGTCCTAGTGAAATATTGTAATTACCAAGACTTTATTTTATAAAATATACTACAGAACATATGATGTTACTAAGTAGTAACATAGCAAATGGAAATGAAACTTTATCCCCTGAAAGAGAATCAACCTATATTTTGTGATGAACTATCTTTGCTTTTTAATCTTTGCTTTTCCTTTTTTCCTCGCTTTCTTTGCTAAATCTGATCATCTGCATTGTGTCTTCCAGTCACTAGAGCAAATTAGTGTGAGGTGGTTCTGAGTCAGCTCTTGTATATAATGGAGAAAAATATTCATGGTTAATGAATATATTTTATCTGTTAGTTTTCTTGGTATCTTACTAGGGATTATCTATCTGGTTTGAGAGTTTTCCCTGCGTAGTTTGAAAGGAAATTTGGGATGTTAAAATGTATTATAATGCACACTATATTTCTGAAGCATGTGTGATTGAATTCATTTTGTGGGTTTTGTTTGAATGTTAGCTGCATTATGTACAATTGATGTTGCCATAAAAGACTTCCCTTCTTTGTCTCTTTATTTTTGTTTTTGAAGAATCAACCAAAAATGAGACTATCACAAAATTTCTACAGTTGTGTATATTTCCTCGCTGCATTTTTTCTGCAATCGATGCTGTTTACTGTGCTCACTTTGTAGAACTGGTGCATCAACAGAAAACACCCAATTTTTCCACACTTCTCTGTTATGATAGAGTAAGTAACCGGAATTTGTTGGAGCTGTGTTGTTTTCTTTTAAGTGAATATTACAAGTCTATTAAAACTCTGTTTTTGAAAGATTACTATTTGTCACATCCTTTTTCCATGTGAAAAGACACTGTGCATCAACAGAATCTCTAGATATATTCCAATTCCAGAATCTGCGTTATCATTATTACCATAGCACTTAAAGGGTCCCCATCAAGACCGGGACCCCATTGAACTAAGCACTCTACAAACCTAGGAAACTATCTGTACCTGCCCTGAAGAGCTTACCGTCAAAAAAATCAGATAAAAAGAAATAGACAACATACAAGTTAAAATGCAAGGAACATATCGTTATGTACTTCTAAAGGTTTTTCCTGCAAACCTTCCCTTTCCCTTTGTTCTTGTCCCTAAGCCCCAGAAAGCATGCTCCATCTTTGCTGAGCCAAGGTGTCATCCTCCACCTTGCCTGCCCAATATTGCATTGCTCTATATAGATGGTAGTGATATACAAGGCAAAGATAATCACCTTGGTCGATTCAGTCCATCAGCCCTCACAGAGAGAGCGCAGATCAAAACACATCATTTGTGTTTTTCTAGACAGTCCTTCAGCCACCTGTTGGTTAGGCTGTCAGTGGCACCAGACACCCAATTGGCATAGTGCACCGCAGTCCAGAACCCCTGAGCAATCTGCCAGCCTCAGCCTCCCAAGTAGCTGGGATTACAGGCACACACCACCGCGCCTCATACAAGACAAAGATAATGCAACTTATATTTTGGTACCAGGTCAAGCTTGCACTGCTGAAAGCTAATTTACAAATCAGTACCACTGACTTTTGTTTTTAACTCACTAATTTGCACAATTTGGTAATCCATGTTGGGTTTCCTGGGCACTAATATGAAGTACCATAACTAAGAAACTCAGTGTGAAGAGAGGTGGTCTGTTTAGACCAAGTATGTATCCTGTGTCTTTTAGACCATGGGAGATCTGTGAACTTCTCTGGTTCTGCAGCAGGATGAAATGATTTAAATCAAAGCAATTGAAATCACTAAGCAGGAAACTTGATAACTGTTTTTAAATTGTTTCCCATTTGTATGTATTAGTTATTTTCCTAAAGAAAAGTTGATTCTCATTGTTTGGTAACCATTAAAACGTTGATTTGCAGTTAATATAGTCCTTACACTAAATTTGGTCCTGCTTTTTGCTAACCAGGAGGATACATTATATGTAATACATTTATTTAAACATTATATAGCTTAAATTACATCTATTCTGCTTCTTAATTTTTAAATGTATTTCTTATTAACTAGATTAATTTTTTACTTGTGATTTTGTGTTAAGCTCTATGTGACTGGAAATTGGAATTAAAAGAGCAGCTAACACATACTGCTTAATATTTTTTGTATTTAAATTATTTTAATAAACTATAATAAGTTTAGCCCTTAACAGAGGTTGTCAGTTTCACGTTTAATTTTAGATTGTTTTAATTTTAAAAAATAAATCTATCTTAAATGAAAAAACCCATTTAAATAAAATTAATCCAATTTTGATTTTTTTTTTTTAAATCATCATTTGTTATCCACCCTGCTTGGCAACCACAGATGCTAATTTCTGTCTTGAGAAAATGTCTCCCTGAAAAGCAACTATACAATACAGATTTTGCCTTTTTGTGCTGCTTAAGAAAGCCTTATTTCCAGGGGACGATCACATGGGAATGGCGTCCAATCAGCAGGGTGTGCAAGGAGGACTTCCCTGGTTAATGAGATCAGCCAGAGAAAGTTGTTAAGAGTTGCCATTTCAGAGCCAAGTACTGGAAACAGTCATCTGGAGATCAGAAGTAATCCCGATCTCCAGATGAGTGTTTCCAGTACTTGGCTTTGAAACGGTACTTATTGTTAGAGTACAGCCTCATTTGTATAAACCACAATGTTTTAGGACATTAGAATCATTCATGTAAAATGTGAGCCTAGCTTCTTATGGGAGTGGTTGGGTAAGTGACTTGCCATGATGGAACACACTGGAATAAGAGTCTTATTTAAGTGGGTGATTTATATGGTTGTACAGTAAACATTATCCTAAATTCTTCTTGTATTGTTTTTTGTGGGGAACATTCAGCTGTTTGGCTGAGCCAGAATGGGTCCAGTTTTACTTTTGGCATGGGAATACAACTTTAATATTTGGGTTTACTCTGAAATGACTTTTTAAAAATGGCACTTTCTTACTCATCAGATCTGCACTTCATGTATTCAGAGTTTTATCTGCTCCCATTTCTGACAAAAATACATTTTTACTGCTTTTGTACTCCTCGTAGTCTTGGAGAGCCAGCACGGCCAGTAGCTGGATTCTATTTCTTCTTATGCAGCAACAATATTATTTACTAAGCTTCTATTATCCAGCAAATTCATTACCTGTGCAGCTCTGTTGAAGGCATTGGTGTCACAAAAGGTGTCACTGAGGGCATAATTTACTTTGTGGGAAACTATATATAAGCAAGAGCCAAAAACCCTGCTTGACTTTCAGATCCAAGGTAGAGTTTAAAGGCCTCACAGTTAGAAAAACCATCTACTTGTAAACTTCATGTGTTCAATGTAGAGTCATGGATAGATAGTAAGTATGGGATGTCCACAATGCCTTTATTATGTAATACTCAGAGTAGAACTACATTTTGTTTATACAATCAGCAACAGTTTACATATGTCTATTACCCAAGCTCAATGAGATGAGTTAAGGTAATAACTGATAAGAAAAGAAAGGGAGTTCAGAGTTCAAGGTGGAATTAGTTCTTTGTATTCTAGTAACCTTATGAACATGAAGTATGAAAACTAAAGCAGTTGGGTTTGATTTTTTTAAATAATTTTGATTTCATGTTACATAGCCTGACTATTGTTTCTGTTCTTTACAGGTTTTCTCAGATATAATATATACAGTAGCAAGTTGCACTGAAAATGAAGCTAGTAGATATGGCAGGTTTCTGTGCTGTATGCTAGAGACTGTGACTAGATGGCACAGTGATAGAAACATATATGAAAAGGTATGTAAAGCTGTTAAATTGTAGTCTGTTTCATGAATAATCATATGATTACTACTGCTATGCCAGGCCCAATAAAAGTGGTTGCTGTAAAAGTATTAATGCAGTAAAAACATGAAGTACGATTGTTTTTCTAGTTTTCTAATTTTAAACTTCATGCATTATAAAACTTTGCTGATACTTGAAGGCAGGATTTCTGTGATGGGAAAGGAATTCCGTGCATACATTTTGAACACTTCTGCTTACTGAATCATACTTTTCATCCATCTATATCTAAGTTGAGTTGGAGGAGGCTTAATTTATCAAAGTTTAAGTGCTTTGAAAACTGCATGCGGATTAAAAGGTAAATATATCTCAGATTAACCACAGTCAGTCATGAAGATAACGTGAGAATGATGAAACTTGCTCGATAGCTCTGTCAGAAGCAAGTTAAAATGGAGCAAAGGTGAGAGATGTGCACACCTCTCTTCCACTCTCCCAAAAGCAGGCATTTCTTCTTCAAATGGTTGCAGACATGCATTGCGCTAAATTGTAACTACGTATAAAAGACCTCCCTTTCTATGTGTGGTTCCTGCTTTTTTGAAAAGTCTGATCAAACTCTCAAGCTACATTACATTGGCATCTGTACCCCAACCATTAGGGGACAACAACATGGGCAACAATTCCATCAGTGCTCCCAGCCGTATTTCAGACAACCGGCTTATGCTTCCAGGCAGCAAGACTTTTCCAAGAGGAGGCACAAATTACAGAGAAGGTCCTCTGGCTCCGCCTCTAACCAACTGGCTCATCTCCCCCATCAGCTTTGGGCAAATAGACTATTTGACCTGTTTCAAGGTCAGTATTCCTGTCATCAGCAATCTTCCAGTCATATCCCCCAGTCCCACAGCTACACGGCTTGTGAAGCAGTAACCACAGACAGATGGGTCTCAAGCACTGTGTTGGAACACACTATCCAATTCCAAGCCAGCCCCCTACCTTGTCACTTTTCAGGGACCCATCTCTTGAGTTGCTGCTATTTCAAGACTTTCAGGCTACGAACTTCAGCAGCCATAGAAAGAGTTGCTGTACAACATTGGGGTAAGGGGCTCTATTCACATTGCTTTCTGATCCCCAAGTCCAAGGGAGGGCTGAGACTTATACTTTACCACCAAAGTCTCAAAAAATACATCAGATATATAAGATCCCACATGGTCAACCAAGCGACAATTCTCCACTTGTTGAATCATGACTGGTTTGCTGCCCTCAATCTTCAAGATGCCTGCTTCCATATAGCAACTTTATCAAACCACAGGAAGTATCTGAGATTCATAGAATGGGTCAGCATTATCAACACACAGTACTCCTCAATACTGTCTGTATTCATCAAATGCAGGACCATAGTGGCAGCCTTTCTCGGGTGAATGATTTCCCTTAGCTGGATGATTGACTAGTCAGGAGCAAGTCTGACAGTCCAGTCCTCCATCGTGTCCAATTCATGCTATCTTTCTTCTATTGACGGGCTGATCTTGAATAAAGGAAAGTCCACTTTACTTCCAACACAAAAAATTGAGTTCTTTGAGTCCTACTAGGCTTTACGAGTTCAACGGCCTTTCTCCTACATGAATGGTTTCAGTTTGTTGCCTATATCTGCCCCTCAGATCTCACTTCTCAACCATGGTTTGTGCATGCTTGAGGTTGCTAGGTCACATGGCTTTGTGTACTTAGTAGTTCAACATGTGAGATTATCCTGGAGTCCCTAAACTGGTGGACAGATCAGAATAATCTCACATGTGAGGGTGTGCCCTTCGCTCAACCTCCACTGGCCAAGACCATAGTTACTGATGCCTCGACAATAGGTAGCAGAGTGCATATAGAGATGTTAGTAGCCCAAGCTTTGTGGACAGAATAGGAAGCATCATTACATATCAATGTCCTAGAGCTTTGAGAAATTTACAGTACGTGCTGAGCCTTTCTCCCACACATCAGTGGCACATCAGTTCACACTCTTACTGACAATACCACCACAATGTACTGTGTGAACAGATAGGGTGGAGCCTGGTCCAGCCAGCTCTTCAGGAAATGATAAAGTTTTGCCACTCTTGCATCAAAGATGACATCGTTGTCTCAGCCATCCACTTACTGGGTGCCCAGAATCAGTTGGCTGATCAGCAGGAATTTCTCTGAGAATCATGAGTGGGCCATGAAGAGCAGCATCCTGAGACACTTCTTCAGGGACTAGGGCATTCTGTCTGTCGACCTTTTTGCAACAAAAGACAAGAAGTACCATCAGTTTTGCTCTTGAGTGGATTGCAATCCATGCGTTCTGACTGATGCCTTCCAACTGAACTGGGAGTCAGCACTACTGTATGCCTCCCCCCCCCCCCCCGTTGCGCTCATCCCCCAGATCGTTCTCAAGTTGAAGCTGGATCACACCAAATTGATACTCATTGCACTAGCCTGGTCAAGACATTGTTTTTTCTCCAACCTTCATAGCCTTTCTGTCCAATTTCCCAGAAGGAAGACCTTCTGGAAGGAAAAGAGGCTATGAAGGTTAGCTGTGGCATCAGGTCTGTACAGTTTGCACCTCAGCATGGATGCTGCATGGTTAAATTCGGGGGGAAAGAGCTGTTCAGAGGTAGTTCAGCAGTTTCAAGTAGATCAACCTGTTTGGCCAAGTGGAAATGCTTTTCCGTTCAGTCTTTGGCTTGGGAAATTTGTCTGGTACTTACCCGGATTCAGGACACTTTAAATTCCCTGTTACATCTTAGATCACCAGGCCCCGTCTCAGCTCATTGAGGGTCCACTTGGCAGTGATCTCAGCATTCCATCGCCCAATCCAAGGGAACTAGGTCGTATTCCCTATAGTGGTTGTCTGCCTCTTCCCACCTGTAAAGGAAGCAGTAGCCCTGTGGGACCTTAACGCTGTACTTCCTGCCCTCAAGGGGCCTCCATTCGAGCCTCTAGCAATATGTTCTCTGTTCCTTCTTTGCCAAAAGACATCCTTTCTTATTGCTGTAACCTTATGAAGGAGGGTAAGTGAACTGCAGGCCCTAACTGCAGAACTTCCATGTACTCAGTTATTCAAAGGCAAACTAGCCTTAAGGTGGCATCCAAAATTTTTGGCTAAAATGGTTTCACTATTACCAAACAATGTACTTGTCTGTATTTTTTTTCTAAGCCATGCGCAAATGCAGAAGAACGGTGACTTTGTATTTTGGGTGTAAAATAAGCCTGAGAGTTATATTTGGACGGGACTATACCATTTTGATTATTACTCTGGCTTTTTGTCTCCTACGTGGACAAGATGAGAGGTCAAGTGATTTCGGCACAGACAATCTCCGGATGGATTACTTCCTGCACAACAAAGCATATGCATGACAAATACCACAGCTCCACAAAGGCTCTTGGTTCATTCAACAAAGACCCAAGCTGCTTCAAGTTGCATTTCTCAGGGATGTTCCCATATTGGACATATACAGTGTTTCTGCTTGGTCCTCCATGCATACCTTTATCAAACTGTGTTATCACATCTGCATCTAGGTCTGATGCAAAATTTGGAAGAGCAACTCTGTAGTCACTATTTAAGTAGACTCTAAACCTCAGCTCCTTCCATTACTGCTTGCAAATCCTCTGAAGGTATACCTACACAGCAAAGAAAAACCCATACCAGCCAATTCGGGCTGCGGGGCTGTTTCATTGCTGTGTACACTTCTGGGCTTGGGCTGGAGCCCGAGCTCTAGAACCTTCCCATTCTGCAGGGTCCAATGGCCTGGGATCCAGCCTGAGCCCAGAAGTGTACACAGCAATGAAACATCCCTGCACCCTGAGCCCCGTGAACACTAGCATGGGCCAGCCACTGGTGTCGAGTTGCTGTGTAAGCTATACTCTGAGGGAAATATTAGTCTGCAGCAACTTGATGAAGAAAAATCTTGTTACTTTACTTGTACTGTAAATTGTTCTTCAAGATGTGGGTGAAGATGTGTTCCATGATTCTCCCTCCGTTCCCACTGCATCAGAGTCTTCAGACATAGATTCTGGTTCATAGGAACTGAAGTGGGTCTGGATAGCACCACTCTGAAATAGCCTTGGTAGGGGCCATGAGGAGACCTGTGGTTGTGCATTTGTTGTCCCAACAAATTCTGCTAAACACAGTTATCCGGCTTCTGTGCATTGGGTGTGCACAGCTGAGTGAAATACACATCTGCACCAACATAGAATTATAGAACCAGAGGGTTAGAAGGGACCACAAGGGTCATCTAGTCTAACCGCCTACCAAGATGCAGGATTTGTTGGAACATGTTGAAGAGTAATATACCTGTATAAATGTTGCTAAATGTGAATGTTTTAAACTTTACATATACCAGAGTTAGTGAAAGTAATGTGCTTCAGTTGTGTTAAAACTTCAGCAAAAGTTAAATTATTTTAATCCGCTGACTGAATAAGGTTAACTTTTTACTTTTCTTTTTACATACATGTAGGAATGTGGCAACTATCCAGGCTTCCTTACCATATTACGGGCAACTGGATTTGATGGTGGGAACAAAGCTGATCAGTTGGATTATGAGAACTTTCGACATGTAGTACACAAATGGCACTATAAATTAACTAAGGTAAATAAAGGGTGTTAAGTTGATATGACCCACTTTCTCAAGTATTAATGAGAACTACTTTGATTGTATTTTATACCTTGTATTCTAGGCTTCTGTACACTGCCTTGAAACAGGCGAATATACACATATCAGAAATATCCTGATTGTGCTGACCAAAATACTTCCCTGGTATCCAAAAGTTCTGAACCTGGGTCAGGCCTTGGAAAGAAGAGTACATAAGATCTGTCAGGAAGAGAAAGAGAAGAGACCTGATCTATATGCATTAGCTATGGGGTAACAACAACTTACTTTAAAAAGAGATTTAAATGGATGATGAAAGGATTCCAAAGGCTCAGAACTCATCCAGTCTTGACACATTTGGCTTTTGCTGTATCTTGGAAGATCTTGCAATCCTGTTGTTTTGAGGCTGGTGCAAGTTGAGGCTCCTGGTTTGTACTGGATAATGATGATTAAGTGTGCTAGGTTCTCCGCAGGACAAAAGAAAGTAACAATCCCTGCCCTGGAGAGCTTATAATATAATTTTAAGCAGGACCAGTGGTGGTAATAAGTAGCTGGAGGGAGAGTAAGACCATGAAAGACGGGGGTTATAGCTGTAAGATTACACAATTACTCAGTCTAGGCATGTGCAGTTCTAGAAGGTTAAATAAAACAATACTTTGCTGTTTAATTATGGTTATTTTTTCATGATGTGGTGAATGCAAAATTATCCATGTTTGTCTTGGTTGCTGGAAAGGCATTTTATTTTGTCACTGTCGTTGATTTAGCAAAGCTTCAAAACTATTCGTGTAACACAAGATCACTGGCTTATTTCTTTGAAGGTTTTTAGATGGCAGAGGTTAGAAGGTCAGGTTCTTTAAAGAACCGATGGTAGTAATAGAAGGAGAAAGAGAATACTGCAGATCGTTTTCAAAGAAGTGCTAAATAATTTGCAAACTACTCGAATAATCTTTTTAAACAGTAACCCATGTTTATATTTTGCTTTATGTTTGTGCATATTTAACACACTGTGCGACTTTCAGCTATTCTGGGCAATTGAAAAGTAGAAAGCCTTATATGGTACCGGAAAATGAATTCCATCACAAAGACCCACCTGCCAGGAATGCTGTAGCTGCAACAGTGCAAAATGGGCCAGGTGGTGCTGGGCTGCCTGCATCACTCACAATAAATGCAGCTAAACTGGAAGAAAGCACTACTGAGGAGACTGGTAAGCCATCCATTTTAAAAGAGAATTCTTTTAGTGCTATAATTCTGACCCTTTTTTTAAATTGACTTTTAGGATTGTGTGGTTTAACCTTCAAATTGTAAAACTAACAGGCTCCATTACATGTTGGGTTTCTTTGTGCTTTTTTTTAAATATTGTTTATTGCTTATATTGTTAATCCTTTGTTATTGACAAATACATCTTGATCAATTTTAGCTGTCAATAAATTAAGCCTAATTTTAAATGAATTTTGAAGTATTATATGTTCAAGTGGTTGCTATAGCATTGAGCCAAAGTACTAACTCAGTAGATTAAGTTTAGCATCTTTTTCAATAGACAAACTAAAGGAGAAAACTCAGGGTGCTGTGAAAGTTATTAATAAAGCCGCCAATGCAACACCAAAAGTGACGACAAGCAATGGAAACAGTGCTTCTAACAGGTGAGAAATCTATTCTTCAGTTCATTGTCTGACTGCAGAATCGTGAAATTACATTTGAAAGTGACGTATCTATTCTTAAGGGTTTTTTTAACAGAGGTGAAAATGATCTTCTCTACTTTGTGCAGTAGAAATCTGCAAATTATATCCTTTTGATCCACTAGATAAAGGAATTGCAAGTGAAGACTGATAAATGGAATGCTTTTCTCCCAAATTATGCAACGAAACTATACTAAGTTAAATGAATAAAGCTTCACTAAAGAAATAATCGTATCTAATATGCTGAACTTAAAGATCCATTTTAAATACTATGAACCCAATCTTTGAAATCTGTTAGAGTGGGCTAGACATCTCACAACGAGTACTTGGTAGCTGCTCTAATTGGGTACTTGTAATTGGTGGGTATGACTACACTGGAATAAAAGACTCGTGGCACAGCCGTGGCTGGTCTGCGAGGCTCAATATTGCTGTGTAGACATTTGGGCTCAGGCTGGAGCCTGGGCTCTGGGTACATCCCCCCATGCGGGATTGCAAAGCTCAGGCTCCAGCCTGGACTTGAATGTCTACCCAGCAATTTTACAGCCTTGGAGTGAGAGCCCCGCAAGCCCATATCGGCTGACCTGGACCAGCAGCGGGTGTTCACTTGCTGCCTGGATGTACTCATAGTCATTGTTACATAGCTGCTGGGCTGGAATAACCTTGAGTCAGAAACATTAATGTTTTGTAATGGCTACTAGTTCTGTGTGCCTCAGAACCCTGCTAGTCATATAATAGCATTGTTTCCTGTATCCTCCCATTTTAGCTAGAAGAAAGGTACTGGTTTGTTGCTATGAAGATGAGCGGAAGAATATTGAGAGACAAGAATTTGTCACTTATTTAGCATTTTGAAAAGGGTTTTTTGTCTTAATCATGAAAAGTAAAAACTGATTTGCGTTTGATTATGAAAACTGAAGCTAGTTTTGATATTGAACACTCATTGGGCTTTTTTTATGCAGCAAAATTATTAAAGAAAAAGATGAGAAAGAAAAAAGTGGGAAGGAAAAAGATAAAGAAAAAAAAGAAAAGACTCCGGCTGCCATTCCCGAGGCCAAGGCACTTGGAAAGGATGGAAAAGATAAACCAAAGGAAGAACGGGCAAACAAAGATGATAAAACGAGAGAGATCAAGGAGAAAACACCAAAATCTGACAAAGAGAAGGAAAAAGCCAAGAAAGAAGAAAAAACACCAAAAGAGGAAAAATCCAAGACAGTTGTTACCAACGCTGAGTCAAAGTTTGCTGCAGAAAAGGAGAGAGAAAAGGAGCCATCCAGAGAAAAAGATGTAGCGAAGGATATGAAATCCAAGGAAAATATTAAAGGAGGAGAAAAATTGTCAGTAGCTGGGTCCTTGAAGTCACCTGTTCCCCGATCAGAAACATCAGAGTCTGAAAGGGGTAAATTAAACTTTTTTTTTTTTTAAGCTGCCTTTTCAATAATGTACAGAAACTTTGAAAGCTGCTTAATACCTAAAAATGGTTTGGGGGTAGGCAAAAGGAGAGTAACTATGTGCTACTTGAAAAGGAGTACTTGTGGCACCTTAGAGACTAACAAATTTATTTGAGCATAAGCTTTCGTGAGCGACAGCTCACTGCATCCGATGAAGTAGCTCACGAAAGCTTATGCTCAAATAAATTTGTTAGTCTCTAAGGTGCCACTAGTACTCCTTTTTTTTTTTTGCGTATACAGACTAACACGGCTGCTACTCTGAAACCTGTCTATATGCTAATTAGCATCTAATCATAAAAGACCCTTTTCTTTTCAACTTTTTGGTGCCAGGTAGTTAAAAAGATTGTCACTTCCAGCATTAGTAAGCAAACTGTGGGGGAGGTGTTTTCTGTTCCCACCTTTCAGTGAGAGCAGAGTATTATAGGGCCCACTGCCTTTAAGATTTCAAATATGGTTTCATATGAATATCTCTTGTAGCACATCCTTGTGAAGATTCTAAATTGTGTTGTGATCGTGTAGTAATAGGTTACACATGGAAATGTGTATTGATTGTTTGTTTGCTTGCTGTAGTTGAGGTATCATATACTCTACAGCAAAAACAATCTGAGTTCTGCAAAAATTTTTGTATTGAGAATAGGAGTACTTGTAGCACCTTAAAGACTAACAAATTTGAGCATAAGCTTTTGTGAGCTACAGCTCATTTCATCGGATGCATATAGTGGAAAATACAGTGGGGAGATTTTATATACACAGAGAACATGAAATAATGCGTGTTACCATACAGACTGTAACAAGAGTGATCAGGAGAGCCTGCTGCAGTTTCCACGATATGCATCTGAGGAAGTGAGCTGTAGCTCACGAAAGCTTATGCTCTAATAAATTGGTTAGTCTCTAAGGTGCCACAAGTACTCCTTTTCTTTCAGGAAAGGTGAGCTATTACCAGCCTGGGGGAGAGGGGCGGGGACCTTTTGTAGTGATAATCAAGGTGGGCCATTTCCAGCAGTTGACTAGAACAAGAGGGGGGAGAAATAAACAAGGGGAAATAGTTTTACTTTGTGTAATGACACAGCCGCTCCCAGTCTTTATTCAAGCCTAAGTTAATTGTATCCAGTTTGCAAATTAATTCCAATTCAGCAGTCTCTCCTTGGAGTCTGTTTTTGCATCCGATGAAGTAAGCTGTAGCTTAGGAAAGCTTATGCTCAAATAAATTTGTTAGTCTCTGAGGTGCCACAAGTCCTCCTTTTCTTTTTGCGGATACAAACTATCATGGCTGCTACTCTGAAACCTGTATTGAGAATGTATTACAAACAGCATATGGAAGTTTTTGGAGGAAAGCTGGAGTTTTTGGCATCTGGGTAGGCAACAGCTGGGGCTTTTAGCACCTGCAGAAGATGTGGAAAACTGTTTGGAATAGTTTCTGCTAAAATTGTCATCAGTGAAATAGTTAACAATGTGGACTTTTAAGTTAACATCTTAGGGTTTTGGTGTTAGCAGCCTGTTTAGGTGAATGAGGTACTTCGCATCTCAGAACAATTGTTTTTAGGCTATTTGCAAACCCAGAAATATGGGTCTGCATCAGTTTCCACTTGTTCCACATTTTCAAGGTTTTCATCATAACCTTGAGCACTAAACACAGATTATTTTAAATGAAAGTTTAAACACTAAAGCACAATTTTGCAGCTGGGATTCTGCAGATGAGAAATTATGGAATCCATGGGATCAGGCCTGTTACTTTCTCCTGATGATAATCAATACATTTAATCCTCCAACAGTAAAATTTTAATTCTAACTTTAAACTCCTTTGGTATTTTGCAAAGTAATGTAATCAGATTTTATCCCCTCTTGCTAGGGTTTTAATGCTTACTGCTTCTTATTTATTTATTTCTTCCTTTTTTTTTTTTTTTTTTTTTTTTTAGAACAAAAACGTCGCAAAGTTGATACCCATTCTTCTCCATCACATTCCTCAACAGTAAAGGTTAGTATAGCCTGAGGAAGGCAGCGCCCATGTTAGGCTCACAAGTTTGGAATGCCAGTGTCCGACTTCCTTCAAGTTTTGTGCCAAGTATATACTGGAACCACTGGAGGTTTTATCTTGCATTAGAAAATGCATTCCTTTTCTTTATTGGTGGACTCTTTTTTTCTATTAAATATTTTTAATTAGAAAAAATAAAGCTTCAAGGACCTAGCACAAATTTTGTAAATAGTGTTTGAAAAATGCAAGAAAATTTTTACACAGAAGTGCCTCATTGTTTTAAGCAGTCAGTTTTTTTTGGAATGCAATGGTAGCTACAAGCAAATGATTCTTTGCAGCAGAATGGAGCATATTTTTCTGCACTAATATTGAAGAATATATAGCACTGAAGATTTTCTGGATGTTACGGGATATACGGATACCTCTGAATTCATCAGGCTTCTTGATGAGCATCATACCGATGTGTGCCTTCCAAGGAGGAGTCTTGAAAGGAGTTCCATTTTAAAGTCTCCTTGGTGATCAGTTCTCCTGTAGTTGTGTATATTCAGTGAGCATGCAGCTTCTGTTGCACCTTCCCTTCGAGGTTTGTTTATATTCCAGTGGGTTCCCACCATGTTGAGCCCTGCGTTACGATAAAACCAGATGTGGCAACCAAGCCTACCACCCAGCAAAGAGAAACCCCAAGCATTCAAGCGCAGCACAATACCGTGGGTGTAGCCTACTTGAAGACTCAGGGTAGCCATTCCTTGCTCCATATTTAATTTTATTTCTAAACCATCTAAATTCATGGAATCTTTGAATTTGCAGTACGTTGAACCTTTAAAACTGTAAGTTACTAATACTTCATCAAGAGCACTGTGATGGATTATGTAGGGTGTTTAAAACTTCACCATCTTACCAACTTAAAAATCTAATGTTTTGTTTTCTTTTTTCAAAGAATACATCTTTTTTGTATAAGAGTTACTTAAAGAATAATAATTAATTTCGCAGAAATAAGACTAAAAAGTGCATATAATCAGTTTTGAGGAACCAGGAAAGGATAAGGACTTAATTGTAACATCAAGTATATTTTTTTAATATTTTTTTTCTCTGTTTTTCACAAAATGAAACCTAAAGTTGTTTTAGGGGACTTCTACCACATTTAACTATAAGTGGAGAAGATACATTTAATATATTTTTATTCATGGAACATATGCATTTAATATATTTTTAAAATCTTTCTTCATCTGTGGCTCACTCATTTAAAGAATATTTTTCTTTAAATATTGCAGAAATCTTTGTGGGTGGAGGGGAGGTTTTTAAATATTTTTATGACAAATTTAATAGGAACAAATTTACTTTTGTAGTTTAAAGAATCATATTGCTGATATAATTTAGTTTAGAAAGAGATGTAAATTTTGTTTTCTAGCTTTAGCTTTGTTCAATATAAAATATTAACATCAGATTTATTCTGGAAGGAGTAGTTGTTTTTTGTTTCAAGGTACAGCCTGCTTCCCAAAGTTCCTCTGGTTTCTGAAAATTATGCCAGTTTACGTGTCATCTCCATTCATTTTCTACAGGACAGCCTCAGCGAACTCAAGGACTCTTCAGCAAAGGTTTGAATCTTTTATTTGTCACTAAGATTACATTTGTATTTTATGTGGAGAAATTTTAATCTTGTGTGGATGTTATACATTACCTGAGAAATTGAAGGGTGCATTTTTGTATGTGCTGGCATAAAAACAGATTTTTCAACCATTGTATAAATGTGCTTTACACATGTGCCTTTAGATTTTGATCTATAGAATAAACTACAGTTGGCACAGTGTGCAATCAACATTGGTCTGTTATGTTGGTAGTACCTTATAGAGTGATCACTTAATTTTCCTTGATCCGCATCAGACATGTTTTTTTCATATTTCATAGCTGTTACTGCAACTTTACTTTGCATAAAGAAAACAACAAAACTATGGCAGTATTCATGCTTCTAAAGTAGCCCCCACTCATTTGTGTCTTAGTAAATCTCCATCAGTATCACCATCAGTGTGATTCCAGAGCTAACAACTAAGTTTTCCTATTGGTATGCTTGCTTTTTTTCATAAATGTAATTCAAATTAAAAATATTGTAGAATTGTGCTCTAAAATAAATACATTAAAAAGAGGTTTGAAGCATAGTACATTCTGATATTTTGGGAAAAGGCCATAAAACAAGCATTAATGTAGATTTTAAACATATTTACCGAAATACTCAGCTATTACAGTAATGAGCACCATAGAAACTTGAACTTGGTAATGTACTAGAATAATTTCTTATCCTTTTTTGTGGATCTGTGTTCTTCTTCGAGTGATTGCTCATGTGTATTCTACAACAGGTGTGCGTGCTCGCCACGTGCACCGGTACTAGAAGTTTTTTCCCTAGCAGTACCTGTACAGGGGGAGTGCCCCCCCACAGCCTCTGGAGTGGCGCCTGCCTGGCACGGTATAAGGGGAACTGCACCCTCCCCCCACCCTTAGTTCCTTCTTGCTGCCAGTGAAGGTGCTTCGGAAGTGCTCTGCTCCAGCTTTGAATCATAGAATCATAGAATATCAGAGTTGGAAGGGACCTCTGGAGGTCATCTAGTCCAACCCCCTGCCCAGAGCAGGACCAATCCCAACTAAATCATCCCAGCCAGGGCTTTGTCAAGCCTGACCTTAAAAACTTCTAAGGAAGGGGATTCCATCACCTCCCTAGGTAACGCATTCCAGTGTTTCACCACCCTCCTAGTGAAAAAGTTTTCCTAATATCCAACCTAAATCTCCCCCACTGCAACTTGAGGCCATTACTTCTTGTCCTGTCATCTGCTATCACTGAGAATAATCTAGATCCATCCTCTTTGGATCCATCTTTCAGGTAGTTAAAAGCAGCTATCAAATCCCCCCTCATTCTTCTCTTCCGTAGACTAAACAATCCCAGTTCCCTCAGCCTCTCCTCATAAGTCATGTGTTCCAGACCCCTAATAATTTTTGTTGCCCTCCGCTGGACTCTCTCCAGTTTCTCCACATCCTTCTTGTAGTGCGGGGCCCAAAACTGGACACAGTACTCCAGATGAGGCCTCACCAATGTCGAATAGAGGGGAACGATCACGTCCCTCTGTCTTCTGGCAATGCCCCTACTTATACATCCCAAAATGCCATTGGCCTTCTTGGCAACAAGGGCACACTGTTGACTCATATCCAGCTTCTCATCCACTGTTACCCCTAGGTCCTTCTCTGCAGAACTGCTGCCTAGCCATTCGGTCCCTAGTCTGTAGCGGTGCATTGGATTCTTCCGTCCTAAGTGCAGGACTCTGCACTTGTCCTTGTTGAACCACATCAGATTTCTTTTGGCCCAATCCTCCAATTTGTCTAGGTCCCTCTGTATCCTATCCCTACCCTCCAGCGTATCTACCACTCCTCCCAGTTTAGTGTCATCCGCAAACTTGCTGAGGGTGCAATCCACACCACCCTCCAGATAATTAATGAAGATATTGAACAAAACCGGCCCCAGGACCGACCCTTGTGGCACTCCGCTAGATACCGGCTGCCAACTAGACATGAAGCCATTGATCACTACCCGTTGAGCCCGACAATCTAGCCAACTTTCTACCCACCTTGTAGTGCATCCATCCAGCCCATACTTCTTTAACTTGCTGACAAGAATACTGTGGGAGACAGTGTCAAAAGCTTTGCTGAAGTCGAGGAATAACACGTCCACTGCTTTCCCTTCATCCACAGAACCAGTTATCTCATCATAGAAGGCAATTAGATTAGTCAGGCATGACTTTCCCTTGGTGAATCCATGCTGACTGTTCCTGATCACTTTCCTCTCGTCTAAGTGCTTCAGAATTGATTCCTTGAGAACATGCTCCATGATTTTTCCGGGGACTGAGGTGAGGCTGACCGGCCTGTAGTTCCCAGGATCCTCCTTCTTCCCTTTTTTAAAGATTGGCACTACATTAGTCTTTTTCCAGTCTTCCGGGACTTCCCCCGATCGCCATGAGTTTTCAAAGATAATGGCCAATGGCTCTGCAATCACATCTGCCAATTCTCGGATGCAACACATCCGGCCCCATGGACTTGTGCACGTCCAGTTTTTCTAAATAGTCCTGAACCACTTCTTTCCTCACAGAGGGCTGGCCACCTTCTCCCCATGCTGTGCTGCCCAGTGCAGTAGTCTGGGAGCTGACCTTGTTTGTGAAGACAGAGGCAAAAAAAGCATTGAGTACATTAGCTTTTTCCACATCCTCTGTCACTAGGTTGCCTCCCTCATTCAGGAAGGGGCCCACACTTTCCTTGGCTTTCTTCTTGTTGCCAACATACCTGAAGAAACCCTTTTTGTTACTCTTAACATCCCTCGCTAGCTGCAACTCCAGGTGTGATTTAGCCTTCCTGATTTTGCTGTAGCTCGTCCCCAGAACTGTTCCATGTTCAGTGTGTTAGTACCTGTAGTTAGTTAGCTGTTTTGTCAGTCAGTCTGAGCCTTGGCTGGGGCATGCCCTGTGTCCTGGGGTTTAAGTCGTGCGGCTCTTGTAGGTGTTCTATGCCAAGAAGTAACCCGCATGCAGACTGTTTGCGCTGTTTGGGAGAAACCCATATCAGCGAAAGGTGCAAGATTTGCAAGTCATTTAAGCCTCAGACCAAAAGAGAAAGGGACATTAGGCTCCAGGCCGTCCTGATGGAGTCGGTGCTGACCCTGACTCCGGGACGCCATTCTGAACTGGTACCTGGCACCATGGCATCAGTATGCGGCAACCCTCCAGTGCCATCGACCAGTCGGCACCGCTCCCCGTCCACGAAGTCTCCCTCTTTGCAGCGGCACCAAGGGAAGTCTGGGACGGAGGTTAGGCCAATGTCAGGCAGTCCTTGATCCCCACCAGCCCCTTCGGCCTCTCCAGATGTCTGGATGCCATCCACACCTGAAACCCTCCAGGCAGCCTAGGATGAGATGTCCATACCGGTGCCTGGAGTGCCACCGATGTTGGCCCTACGCTCCAGAGGCAAGCTGCCGCTGGGATCTCCGCAGTCGCCTCCGGCCCTGTACCGGTCTTGGTCAAGGGAACATTTCCAACACAGTTCGCCGCCCAGCAACCACTTAGGGCGGAGTCCATGTGGATCTCTCTCGACGCCCACCAGACTGTCTGGCTGGGTTCCATCTGGTCGGGACTCTCGGCACCGCTCGTCCTCAAGGAGCGAATATTGACAGAACTGCGGCGGGCATCGCCAAAGGTCCTCGTCTCTGAGAGGGTACTACAGTCGGTCACGGCACGGTCGTCGTCGCTGTTCCCGCTCGGACTCCCTCTCCAAGTCTCTGCCAAGACATCGCAGCCCTGGGCATCAATTGCCGTTGAGGCTGTTTGTGGAGCAGATGTTACCGTCGGTACCAATCCTCCAAGTCGAGATTGCGGTCCCATGGCCGTCGTAGATCCCAGCACCGCTGCTCCTCCCAGTCCAGAGACAGCAGCAGATCTTATGCCAGCCCAGTGTCCATTCGTAGCCGTCCTTTGATGGGCCAATAAAGCTACCCTTCTCCAACCAGTTGTGTGCTTTCCTCCCAGAGTGGTCATGGCTAACCTCGGACCGATGGGTCCTCAACACCATCTCCCTGGCTTACACCCTCCAGTTTACTTACTCCCCACCCCCATCCCTCTTGGGGGACCCGTTGCACGAAGCTCTGTTCGAGCAGGAGGTGGGGCGGCTCCTTGGACTAGGAGTGATAGAGGTGGTGCCTGAGGAGTTCATGGGCAAAGGGTATTACTCTCGTTATTTCCTTATCCCGAAGACCAAAGGGGGGCTCAGGCCCATCCTGGACCTGTGAGGTCTGAACCAGTACATGGTGAAACTCAAGTTCTGCATGGTGTCTCTGGCCTCCATCATCCCCTCCTTGGATCCCGGGGACTGGTACTCTGCCCTTGATCTACAGGATGCATACTTCCACATCCACAAATTCGAAGAGCACAGGCGCGTCCTCCGTTTCGTGGTGGGACAGAATCATTACCAATTCACGGTCCTCCCGTTTGATCTGTCCACTGCCCCCAGGGTGTTTACAGAATGCATGTCGGTGGTAGTGGCCTACCTCAGATGGCGGCGGGTCCAGGTATTTCCCTATCTGGACAATTGGCTTATCAAGGGCATCTCTCGGTCGCAGGTGAGGGATCACAATATGCTCCTCCTGTCCACGTGCACTGCCTTGGGCCTGTTGGTAAACAACACCAAGTCCACTTTAGTCCCAGTCCAACGCATAGAGTTTATCGAGGTGCTCCTGGACGCAGTGTCGGCCAGGGCCTCTCTCCTGCCAGACAGATTCAAGACCATGAAAGGTCTCATCGACTCGGTCACAAGGTTTCCAGTGAAAACAGCCAGGGTTTGCCTGCAACTCTTAAGTCACATGTCGGCATGCATGTACGTAGTCCGTCACACCAGACTCAGGATGAGGCCCCTCCAGTTCTGGTTGGCCTCGAAGTTTTCCCAGGCCATGGACAGAATGGACAAGGTCCTCACCGTGCTGGACTCTGTGATCACCTCCCTATGGTGGTGGTCTGCCCCCAAACAACATGCTCCAAGGGGTCCCGTTCAGGGACAGGGCCCTGTCGTTGGAGCTGGTGTCCGACACGTCTGACGTGGGTTGGGGGGGCCCATGTGGGGAACTTTCAGACCCAAGGCCTGTGGTTGGCTCAAGACCTGACCCTACATATAAATGTCAAGGAGCTCAGGGCGGTGCGGCTGGTGTGTATGGCCTTCCGCTCGCACCTGGAGGGCAGGGTAGTTAGGGTCCTCACGGACAACACGGCCTCTGATCTATATCAACAGGCAAGGCGGGGCCTGATCCTCTGCCACAAAGCCCTCAGACTGTGGGACTTCTGTATAGCTGACGACATCCACCGAAGGCCTTCCACCTATTGGGCACCTGGAACGAGAGGGCAGGTCGCTTGAGCAGGGACTTTTCCTTGCAACACGAGTGGTCCCTCCACCTGGAAGTGGCCCACCAGCTCTTCCGAAGGTGGGGAACTCCCCAGCTGGACCTATCCGCGACTCAGCGAAACTGGCAATGCCCCCGCTTCTGCTCCGGGGGGGCCTGGGGAAGGGCGCTATCGCTGATGGCTTTCTCCTGTCCTGGTCAGGCCGGCTTCTCTACGCCTTTCCCCCATTCCCTCTATTCAGCAGGGTTCTGGAGAAGATAAAGACGGACAAGGCCTGGGTCCTCCTGATTGCCCGCGTGGCCCAGGCAGCATTGGTATGGGACCCTGAACTGCCTGGCGGTAGCTTCGCTGTGGCCATTGCCGCTCTGCCCAGACCTCCTCTCTCAGGACCAGGGCCACCTCCTCCATCCCAGCCTAGTGGCGCTTCACCTCACGGCGTGGCTATTCAGTGGTTAGGTGATGAGGAAAGGACGTGCTCAGAACAGGTTCAGCACGTCCTCCTTGAAAGTAGATGGCCCTCCACTCGCCGCACTTATTTGGTGAAGTGGTCCTGGTTTTCTAGGTGGGCGGTGGACTGGGATGTCTCCCCGGTGGCCGCCCCGATCCAGCTTATCTTTGATTACCTCCTCCATCTGAGGGCCCAGGGCCTGGCGCTCTCGTCATTCAAGGTGCACCTGCCAGCCATATCGGCCTTCCATCCACCGGTGCAAGGGCACACGGCATTTTCCCATGCTATGACTGGCCGGTTCCTTGAGGGTTTGGACCGTCTTTTGCTGTATTCTGGACCCCTGGTCCCGCAGTGTGACCTGAACCTGGTGTTGGCTCGTCTCACAGGGCCCCCATTTGAACCACTGGCCACGTGCTCCTGGTTTCACCTCTCGTGGAAGGTGGCCTTCCTGGTTACAGTCATGTCTGTCAGGTGAGTCTTGGAGCTCATGGCCCTGACCTCCGAGCCATCGTACATGGTCTTTCATAAGGACAAGGTCCAGCTCTGCCCACACCCCGCTTTCCTCCCAAAGGTGGTTTCTACCTACCACATGGGTCAGGGTATTTTTCTACTGGTCCTCTGCCCCAAGCCTCATGCGTCCAGTGAGGAGCACCATCTCCACACGTTTGATGTGCAGCGGACTCTGGCTCTCTACCTCGAGCGGACCAAGCCCTTCAGAAAGTCCTCACAACTGTTCATCACCTCAGCTGAGCGCGCGAGGGGCCAGCCGATTTCCACTCAGCAGCTTTCCAGTTGGATCGTTTCGTGCATCCGTTCCTGTTATCACCTGGCGGGTGTCCCCCTGCCACCCATTGTGAGGGCACACTCGACTCGGGTGCAGGCCTCATCAGCTGCCACCTCGTCGGCTGCCTTTGTGACCCACATCCCCATCCAGGACATTTGTAGGGCCTCCACGTGGTCTTCGGTTCACACATTCACCTCACGCTATGTGATCATCTCCCAAACCAGGGATGACGCTGTGTTCGGGAGGGCTGTCCTCCGTCCTGGGAACTTGTGAACTCCCACCCACCTCCAACAGATATAGCTTGGAATCACCTATTGTGGAATACACATGAGCAATCACTTGAAGAAAAGACAGTTACCTTTTCCGTAACTGTGTTCTTCGAGATGTGTTGCTCATGTCCATTCCGCATCCCACCCTCCTTCCCCTCTGTCGGAGTTGTCTGGCAAGAAGGAACTGAGGGTGGGGGGAGTGCAGCGCCCTTTATACCGCTCCAGGCAGGCGCTGCTCCAGCGGTCGCGTGGGGCGCTTCCCCCCTACGGGTACAGCTAGGGGAAAAAGCTTCCAGCACTGGTGCATGTGGCAAGCACGCATACCTACTGTGGAATAGACATGAGCAACATATCTCGAAGAACACCAGTTACAGAAAAGGTAGCTGTCTTTTACTGTGTGTGGGGCAGGGAGTAGGTATGTCTGTTAAAACTGACTATTGAGATCTTGTGTTAATAAATAAAATGCTTTCCAATAATCATAACAGAGGTATTTATTAGCACAAATGTTGATTGTATCAAATTAAGCAACTTTGAACATTTCCCAATTAATTTTATAGATTTTTATCTCTCATTATGCTTTATCATTTACAAAGAAACAAGTTTAAAAATGCATGAGAGAATTGTTGCTTACTGCAAAGTGTACATCAGGTATTGTACCTTTTAGCTCAGATTGCTTAAATGAGTCTTTACAAGAATTCTTTTTATATCATTTTCAAACAGCAGCAGTAATTCTGCAGCTGCTAGTTGCTAATCTACTGGGTTTATCTAAGTGATTCCAATGCTAACTGTACAGCATACATAGGAACATTTAGAAAGGGAGGCAGGAGCCTCAACTCCTTAATGTCCCAAATTCTCATAGTTTTACTGTTTACACAGTTGTCACTTCTATGTAACATATGTCATTTTAAATATTTGGGATTGTTAACTTCTTTTGAAAGCATTGCCTTTCTGATTTCAGAAATCCGAGTCATTTCTCTCCCACTCACATCTTTTAACAACTGGGGTGTGTTGTGGTGGTGGGGTGTTATATTGGAAAAAAATGTATTCGCTAAGACAGTTTTTCCTAAACTAATTTCAGAAGTACAATTAAATAATTTTTATATGCCAATGCATTTGGTGCATATGATTAAGACAAATAGCTGAATTAAACATATGTTAAATAATCTGCAAATTGCTTATATTGTTTTAATTCAAAATAAACAGCTCAGTTTTAGTGTTGGCTGCTGAATGTCCTTATGTATTGGGCTATAACATATGTATGTTTGTCTGTTTATTTTATTTATTTGTATTATTGTAGCACTTAGGAGCCCCAGTTATGAACCAGGACCCCACTGAGCTAGGTTCTATACTAACACAGTTTTTCCTGGCATTACTGTTCATGAAGAGCTTTTCTTCTGAGCTCTAGTTTCCACCTCCCACCCTCCCTTCCAGTTGCTCCTTCTTTCTCTGACTGAATGAACCGGCATGTGTTCTGCCGGTAAAATCACAACCCTCATAAAGTAGCACTGGAGTATGGACTCTGTCTATAGAGTAAGGAAGTCAAACCCTCTTCTTTCCATGATGCATGTCCCTAAAAATAAAAGGTGCACATTTCAAAGACTGAAGTACTCAACTGTCATTCGCAAAAAGAAAAGGAGTACTTGTGGCACCTTAGAGACTAACCAATTTATTTGAGCATAAGCTTTCGTGAGCTACAGCTCACTTCATCGGATGCATACTGTGGAAAGTACAGAAGATCTTTTTATACACACAAACCATGAAAAAATGGGTGTTTACCACTACAAAAGGTTTTCTCTCCCCCACCCCCACCATCTCCTGCTGGTAATAGCTTATCTAAAGTGATCACTCTCCTTATAATGTGTATGATAATCAAGGTGGGCCATTTCCAGCACAAATCCAGGTTTTCTCCCCCCTCCCCCCCCCTTTTTTTTTCTTCTCCCCCACACACAAACCCACTCTCCTGTTGGTAATAGCTTATCTAAAGTGATCACTCTCCTTATCATGTATATGAGAAAACCTGGATTTGTGCTGGAAATGGCCCAACTTGATTATCATACACATTGTAAGGAGACTGATCTCTTTAGATAAGCTATTACCAGCAGGAGAGTGGGGTGGGGGAGAGAAAACCTTTTGTAGTGGTAAACACCCATTTTTTCATGGTTTGTGTGTATAAAAAGATCTTCTGTACTTTCCACAGATGAAGTGAGCTGTAGCTCATGTCATAAATATAAAGGGAAGGGTAAACCCCTTTGAAATCCCTCCTGGCCAGGGGAAAGCTCCTCTCACCTGTAAAGGGTTAAGAAGCTAAAGGTAACCTCGCTGGCACCTGACCAAAATGACCAATGAGGAGACAAGATACTTTCAAAAGCTGGGAGGAGGGAGAGAAACAAAGGGTCTGTGTCTGTCTGTAGTTGTCTTGGCCGGGGACAGAACAGGAATGGAGTCTTAGAACTTTTAGTAAGTAATCTAGCTAGGTATGTGTTAGATTATGATTTCTTTAAATGGCTGAGAAAAGAATTGTGCTGAATAGAATAACTATTTCTGTCTGTGTATCTTTTTTGTAACTTAAGGTTTTGCCTAGAGGGGTTCTCTATGTTTTTGAATCTAATTACCCTGTAAGATATCTACCATCCTGATTTTACAGGGGGGATTTCTTTATTTCTATTTACTTCTATTTTTTATTAAAAGTCTTCTTGTAAAACACTGAATGCTTTTTCATTGTTCTCAGATCCAAGGGTTTGGGTCTGTGGTCACCTATGCAAATTGGTGAGGCTTTTTATCCAACATTTCCCAGGAAAGGGGGGGTGCAAGTGTTGGGAGGATTGTTCATTATTTTTAAGATCCAAGGGTCTGGGTCTGTAGTCACCTAGGCAAATTGGTGAGGCTTTTTACCAAACCTTGTCCAGGAAGTGGGGTGCAAGGTTTTGGGAAGTATTTTGGGGGGAAGGACGCGTCCAAACAGCTCTTCCCCAGTAACCAGTATTAGTTTGGTGGTGGTAGCGGCCAGTCCAAGGTGTAATATTTTGTACCTTGGGGAAGTTTTGACCTAAACTGGTAAAGATAAGCTTAGGAGGTTTTTCATGTCACGGTTCCTCCCCCACTCTGAACTCTAGGGTACAGATGTGGGGACCTGCATGAAAAACCTCCTAAGCTTATCTTTACCAGCTTAGGTCAAAAATTCCCCAAGGTACATGAAGAATTCTTCTCTCCAGTAGCCAGCAGTTTGAGGATTTGTGGCCCAGTTGAGTTGCCTCCACACTCATGTTTCTTTGGTAGTTTACAGTATTGCAGTTGGAGAACCTCATTCAGTGTATCTGAGTATCTTCCAAAAATGTATGACTTAAACACTTTGTGGTTTAAGATTACAGTTTAACAAAAAGTAATAACATGTTTAAAAACCAGATCCCGTTAAATCAGCCCTGTGTCATTTGTAAATTATTCTTCTGTATGCTGGAAATGTGTTGGGATGCTACTATCAAAAAGATGTATCATTTAAACCAGTTTTGAGAGTGATCCATAATTGGGCAAATGAAGTTAGTTCTGCATTTCCTCTGTGGTACTGAAAGTCAGGATTTCCATAGGCTAAGTATACTGTAGTAAGTCCAAGCATTTTCACTGGCAGAATCAACAATATTGCTACCTGGTTTGTGTTGAGTATATTAAGCGTTACTGGTAAACAACTTAAGTGTACAACATTTACCTTAAGTGTATCTTCTGTTCAAGTTAGTGCTGATTCTTTATGCAAATAGATCTTGAATTTTCAGCTTTGTATAATGACAGGTTTCAGAGTAACAGTCGTGTTAGTCTGTATTCGCAAAAAGAAAAGGAGTACTTGTGGCACCTTAGAGACTAACCAATTTATTGGAGCATAAGCTTTCGTGAGCTACAGCTCACTTCATCGGATGCATACTGTGGAAACTGCAGAAGACATTATATACACAGAGACCATGAAACAATACCTCCTCCCACCCCACTCTCCTGCTGGTAATAGCCCATCCAAAGTGACCACTCTCCCTACAATGTGCATGATAATCAAGTTGGGCCATTTCCAGCACAAATCCAGGTTTTCTCACCCCTTCCCCCCCCACCCCCCACAAACTCACTCTCCTGCTGGTAATAGCTCATCCAAACTGACCACTCTCCTTACAATGTGTATGATAATCAAGTTGGGCCATTTCCAGCATAAATCCAAGTTTAACCAGAACATCTGGGGGGGGGGGGTGTAGGAAAAAACAAGGGGAAATAGGCTACCTTGCATAATGACTTAGCCACTCCCAGTCTCTATTTAAGCCTAAATTAATAGTATCCAATTTGCAAATGAATTCCAATTCAGCAGTTTCTCGCTGGAGTCTGGATTTGAAGTTTTTTTGTTTTAAGATAGCGACCTTCATGTCTGTAATTGCGTGACCAGAGAGATTGAAGTGTTCTCCGACTGGTTTATGAATGTTATAATTCTTGACATCTGATTTGTGTCCATTTATTTTTTTACGTAGAGATTGTCCAGTTTGACCAATGTACATGGCAGAGGGGCATTGCTGGCACATGATGGCATATATCACATTGGTGGATGTGCAGGTGAACGAGCCTCTGATAATGTGGCTGATGTTATTAGGCCCTGTGATGGTGTCCCCTGAATAGATATGTGGGCACAGTTGGCAACGGGCTTTGTTGCAAGGATAGGTTCCTGGGTTAGTGGTTCTGTTGTATGGTATGTGGTTGTTGGTGAGTATTTGCTTCAGGTTGGGGGGCTGTCTGTAGGCAAGGACAGGCCTGTCTCCCAAGATTTGTGAGAGTGTTGGGTCATCCTTCAGGATAGGTTGTAGATCCTTAATAATGCGTTGGAGGGGTTTTAGTTGGGGGCTGAAGGTGACAGCTAGTGGCGTTCTGTTGTTTTCTTTGTTAGGCCTGTCCTGTAGTAGGTGACTTCTGGGAACTCTTCTGGCTCTATCAATCTGTTTCTTCACTTCCGCAGGTGGGTATTGTAGTTGTAAGAATGCTTGATAGAGATCTTGTAGGTGTTTGTCTCTGTCTGAGGGGTTGGAGCAAATGCGGTTGTATCGCAGAGCTTGGCTGTAGACAATGGATTGTGTGGTGTGGTCAGGGTGAAAGCTGGAGGCATGTAGGTAGGAATAGGGGTCAGTAGGTTTCCGGTATAGGGTGGTGTTTATGTGACCATCGTTTATTAGCACTGTAGTGTCCAGGAAGTGGATCTCTTGTGTGGACTGGACCAGGCTGAGGTTGGTGGTGGGATGGAAATTGTTGAAATCATGGTGGAATTCCTCAAGGGCTTCTTTTCCATGGGTCCAGATGACGAAGATGTCATCAATATAGCGCAAGTAGAGTAAGGGTGTTAGGGGACGAGAGCTGAGGAAGCGTTGTTCTAAATCAGCCGTAAAAATGTTGGCATACTGTGGGGCCATGCAGGTACCCATAGCAGTGCCACTGATCTGAAGGTATACGTTGTCCCCAAATGTAAAATAGTTATGGGTAAGGACAAAGTCACAAAGTTCAGCCACCAGGTTAGCCGTGACATTATCGGAGATAGTGTTCTTGACGGCTTGTAGTCCATCTTTGTGTGGAATGTTGGTGTAGAGGGCTTCTACATCCATAGTGGCCAGGATGGTGTTATCAGGAAGATCGCCGATGGATTGTAGTTTCCTCAGGAAGTCAGTGGTGTCTCAAAGGTAGCTGGGAGTGCTGGTAGCGTAGGGCCTGAGGAGGGAGTCTACATAGCCAGACAATCCTGCTGTCAGGGTGTCAATGCCTGAGATGATGGGGCGCCCAGGATTTCCAGGTTTATGGATCTTAGGTAGTAGATAGAATATCCCAGGTCGGGGTTCCAGGGGTGTGTCTGTGCAGATTTGATCTTGTGCTTTTTCAGGAAGTTTCTTGAGCAAATGCTGTAGTTGCTTTTGGTAACTCTCAGTGGGATCATAGGGTAATGGCTTGTAGAAAGTGGTGTTGGAGAGCTGCCGAGCAGCCTCTTTTTCATATTCCGACCTATTCATGATGACAACAGCACCTCCTTTGTCAGCCTTTTTGATTATGATGTCAGAGTTGTTTCTGAGGCTGTGGATGGCATTGTGTTCTGCACGGCTGAGGTTATGGGGCAAGTGATGCTGCTTTTCCACAATTTCAGCCCGTGCACGTCGGCGGAAGCATTCTATGTAGAAGTCCAGTCTGCTGTTTCGACCTTCAGGAGGAGTCCACGTAGAATCCTTCTTTTTGTAATGTTGGTAGGGAGGCCTCTGTGGATTAGTATGTTGTTCAGAGGTATTTTGGAAATATTCCTTGAGTCGGAGACGTCGAAAATAGGATTCTAGGTCACCACAGAACTGTATCATGTTCGTGGGGGTAGAGGGGCAGAAGGAGAGGCCCCGAGATAGGACAGCTTCTTCTGCTGGGCTGAGAGTATAGTTGGATAGGTTAACAATATTGCTGGGTGGGTTGAGGGAACCATTGCTGTGGCCCCTTGTAGCATGTAGTAGTTTAGAAAGTTTAGTGTCCTTTTTCTTTTGTAGAGAAGCAAAGTGTGCGTTGTAAATGGCTTGTCTAGTTTTAGTAAATTCCAGCCACGAGGAAGTTTGTGTGGAAGGTTGTTTTTTTATGAGAGTATCCAGTTCTGAGAGCTCATTCTTAATCTTTCCCTGTTTGCTGTAGAGGATGTTGATCAGGTGATTCCGCAGTTTCTTTGAGAGCGTGTGGCACAAGCTGTCAGCATAGTCTGTGTGGTATGTAGATTGTAATGGATTTTTTACCTTCAGTCCTTTTGGTACGATGTCCATCTGTTTGCATTTGGAAAGGAAGATGATGTCTGTATGTATCTGTACAAGTTTTTTCATGCAGTTGATAGATTTCCACTCCATACGGCTAAATGCAGTGCCTTGCATAATGACAGGTTTCAGAGTAACAGCCGTGTTAGTCTGTATTCGCAAAAAGAAAAGGAGTACTTGTGGCATCTTAGAGACTAACCAATTTATTTGAGCATAAGCTTTCGTGAGCTACAGCTCACTTCATCGGATGCATACTGTGGAAACTGCAGAAGACATTATATACACAAAGACCATGAAACAATACCTCCTCCTACCCCACTCTCCTGCTGGTAATAGCTTATCTAAAATGATCACTCTCCTTACAATGTGTATGATAATCAAATTGGGCCATTTCCAGCACAAATCCAGGTTTTCTCACCCTCCGCCCGCCCCCCCCCCCCAAACTCACTCTCCTGCTGGTAATAGCCCATCCAAAGTGACCACTCTCCCTACAATGTGCATGATAATCAAGTTGGGCCATTTCCAGCACAAATCCAGGTTTTTCACCCCCCCCCCCCCCACACACACAAACTCACTCTCCTGCTGGTAATAGCTCATCCAAACTGACCACTCTCCTTTCAATGTGTATGATAATCAAGGTGGGCCATTTCCAGCATAAATCCAAGTTTAACCAGAACGTCGGGGTGGGGAGGAAAAAACAAGGGGAAATAGGCTACCTTGCATAATGACTTAGCCACTCCCAGTCTCTATTTAAGCCTAAATTAATAGTATCCAATTTGCAAATGAATTCCAATTCAGCAGTTTCTCGCTGGAGTCTGGATTTGAAGTTTTTTTGTTTTAAGATAGCGACCTTCATGTCTGTAATTGCGTGACCAGAGAGATTGAAGTGTTCTCCGACTGGTTTATGAATGTTATAATTCTTGACATCTGATTTGTGTCCATTTATTCTTTTACGTAGAGACTGTCCAGTTTGACCAATGTACATGGCATTGCTGGCACATGATGGCATATATCACATTGGTGGATGTGCAGGTGAACGAGCCTCTGATAGTGTGGCTGATGTTATTAGGCCCTGTGATGGTGTCCCCTGAATAGATATGTGGGCACAGTTGGCAACGGGCTTTGTTGCAAGGATAGGTTCCTGGGTTAGTGGTTCTGTTGTATGGTATGTGGTTGTTGGTGAGTATTTGCTTCAGGTTGGGGGGCTGTCTGTAGGCAAGGACAGGCCTGTCTCCCAAGATTTGTGAGAGTGTTGGGTCATCCTTCAGGATAGGAATGGATAAGGATAGGATAAGAGTGGTCACTTTGGATAAGCTATTACCAGCAGGAGAGTGAGTTTGTGTGTGTGTGTTTTGGGGGGGGGGGGTGAGAGAACTTTGATTTGTGCTGGAAATGGCCCACCTTGATTATCATACACATTGTAAAGAGAGTGGTCACTTTGGATGGGCTATTACCAGCAGGAGAGTGAGTGGGGGGGGGCGGAGGGTGAGAAAACCTGGATTTGTGCTGGAAATGGCCCAACTTGATTATCATACACATTGTAAGGAGAGTAATCACTTTAGATAAGCTATTACCAGCAGGAGAGTGGGGTGGGAGGAGGTATTGTTTCAGGGTCTCTGTGTATATAATGTCTTCTGCAGTTTCCACAGTATGCATCCGATGAAGTGAGCTGTAGCTCACGAAAGCTCATGCTCCAATAAATTGGTTAGTCTCTAAGGTGCCACAAGTACTCCTTAGCTTTGTATAAGATGCTTTTTTTAAAGAGTTTTTGAGTATTATGCTACATTTTTTTCCACAGATGGACAATAGAGGTGTCTTTAACCTTTTGCTTGGCTGGAAAGTAATAATGTTTAGTTTTTATTCTCTGAGATAGATATGTTGCAGTAAACAATACGATTTTTTTTTCATGTCCACATTTAGGAAGACCTATTAATCCTCAGTAATATTGCCTTAATTTAACAGCACTACATTAACCACACTGCTCCTGCACTGTCCAAGAGTAAGGAGAGAGAAGTGGAGAAGAAAGATTTGGACAAGTCCAGGGAAAGATCCAGAGAGAGAGAGAAGAAGGATGAAAAGGATAGGAAAGAGCGAAAAAGGGTTTGTGACATTTTTATGGAATAGCTTAGAAAGTTGGTGCATGCTTGACTCATTCTTTGACTCTAAGTAATAATAATTACAATTGTTGTGGTAGCCTTTATAGACAGAAGTGACCTGCTGCAGGGTTTATTCTTCATTTGCCCTATTAATTCTTAAAAGGTCAGTACTTGACATTAATAGGTTCTAAACTGCAATTTAATCTTCCATGTCAAGAGAGTTAAGTTCAGAAACTTTAAACAAGCTTTAATCATGCAACTGCCTTTCAACACTTGAAAAATATGGTATTTGTTCAGTATTCTAATTAGGATGCTGTTTTAGAAATCAGCATCTGTTAATCTGCTAACATTATATAATTGTATTTGGCTTTAGGATCATTCAAATAGTGACCGGGAGGTGCCACAGGACTCAACCAAAAGGCGTAAAGAGGAAAATGGAACAAGTATGTGTTTTATTTCATTTTTCTGTGCTTGAAGTGTCCAGTCATTATTATGAATTGTGTTACGGGGTTTTTTTCCAGCTGGTTCTTCAAAACATAGTAAAAGTGAAAGTCCATCTGATTCCCCTCGTTCAAATGAGAAGGAAAAGGAGAAGAATAAATCAAAATCTTCAGGCAAAGAAAAAGGTGATTCGGTGAAAACTGAAAAGATGGAGAAAAGTTCCTCTGGTAGCAAAAAGGTAAAATGAATAAATTTTCTCAGTTGTCTATTACCTGTAAACCTTTTAATTGAAACATTTTGTTCCAGGTAATGCTTTGGAGTTATTTTTCAGCTTTTGAATGCCCTTACAAAATGCCCTTTTGAATACATCTGGAACTTTTGGCCGTGTAGCCGCAACTTTACACTCAGTAGTCAACTGTGACTGGATAACTTATGAGGGAATGCCTTTCATGTTAGCAGCAATGATGGAGGAAACCTTTTGTGCCAGATAATACTTATTTTTGAATGCTATGGTGCAAGTTTATAGCCTAGATTGGTGGCTAAAATCTAAAAACAGCGTTTTCTATACTTTGGTTTTAGGAATTAAGTTTTTTTCCTTTTCAGTCCAAAAAAAAAAAAAAAAATTACTTTCAGAAAAAAATTCTGAAATGGGGCCTTACTTAAATATTGATTTTGCCACAGTTAGCATATATTTGATCAAGAAATCTACATGGGAAAACTCATTTGGCCCTTGGAAAGGAAATGTGTTAAATTTGAAGACTATATTCAGTCATTAGAGTGTGAACCAGACTGACTCTACTTATGCTTTTAACTGCAAGTCTCAGTGCAGCCATATCTAAGAAGACACCACAGCACCCATTTAGGATAGTCTTCTTTTGAAGACTTTTTAAAAATGGTAGTGACTACAGTAGATCCGTCTTCAACTATGCATATGGAGTTTACTGGAGTTTTTGAGAAAAAATTGTTTACAGTAGTGTAATATATTGTTAAATTGATAATTGGAAGAGGCATTTATAAGTACACAAATATTACAGTATTCAGGATGAAAGTGGCCAGGGCCTGTGGGATTTTTTTTGAATGGTGGTGTGTATATGACAGTGCCTTTCAATATTTAGTAGCATCCCAGTGAAATCCTCATTTTCAGAAATATAAACCTTAATTGGCTCTGATGATTTTGGGCTATCATACTTTATTATGAAATTCTTTGTACACTCAAACATATTTTGCTTTATTTTCCATGTACAAATTTTGCACAGGAGTCTAGACATGATAAAGAAAAAACAGAAAAAAAGGAAAAACGGGACAGTGCTGGAGGGAAAGAAGAAAAGAAACAATATCCTTTTAACTTTTGATCACTGGAATTTTAAGTAGCATAAACAGTGAAGTAAGATAACTCTGTGTTCTTAAGGAATTAAAAAAGCATTTTTCTTTAATTCTTAATTTACTCATAAATCTTCAGACAAGCACAGATAATGAAGACTGTTCCAATCAAGGTAAGAATTATTTTCATGTTTTCCCTTTACCAAAGTATTTAAGATACCTGTTAAAGTCTATGGGTAAAATTTGCATCTCTGCCGTGACCCCTCAAGGTGGGTTAAAGTGCCAGAGTGGCATAGAAGGGGATCAAAAAAAAAAAAAAAATTCCCCAGCACATAAAATAAGGAAGACAGCCCCAGGCTGCTCTAAGAGGACTCTCTCAGAAGCCTTGACATAAGGGCTGAGTTGGGGGGCAAGAGAGGGGTGTTAGAGGGGGACTGCAACACATAATGATGTGGAGATTCTGGGCAGCTGGGAACAAGGAGACTATAATGTTGACAGCCCTTGATAATCCACTTTCTGCTTGATAATCTTTTTCTATCAAGTTATTTTTGAAATGTAAAGCAGCACATAGGATACATTTAATTATCTGTAAGCCTGTGATCTCATACTCTGCTTTTTCTTCATATTAAGATAGTTCATTATGGCTGTGTAGTCTTTGGCCTCTCCAAATAAGATTGGACAATAAGTGAAAGCTTCACATATAGTTCTTAGGAGACAAGTCTAAACAAGATCAACTTCAACATATTTGTGTTTAAATTTCAACTTGAATGTGGGTGTGACTCAAGAGAGATGTGCCAAAAAATCTGAAAAATTTTAATCAAGTTTTCTAAAATCCTCTTCCAGGGCTGTTTAGACATTGTCACATATACAGATTCATTAAAATATTGGTAAATAATTTACTTATACCAAGAAAAGCTGACAAATTCAGATTTGAAAGATAAAAATGAGTCTTTAGCAAGCAGTTCTGTGTTCAGGTATTTTAGGCGTCTCAGAACACTGTTCATTTTGTGGAGAGCAGGGAAGTGGTGCCCTTCTAGATTTCAAAATAATTCACCCATGCACCTAGTCTCAGAAGCCACGTGTCACAGCCAACCTCTCTCCAGAGGACAATGGACAATTTTACATTCTGTAAAATATGTGTAATTATGGCTGGTAAATATTAGAGTTGACTGATTAAACCATAGCAAATAATTTATTCAAAGAATGTAGCCTCTCTGTTTACCAGTTGCCTGTGAGCAGTTTATAATTTTCTTATATTTGTTCTCCATTCAAAATTACTTGATGAATTGTTTCTGTGGAAAATTATTGGTCTGTAGACTGATTTTCTGCATAGTTGCAGAAAGCAAACATAAGGAAGAATGCAGCTGAAGCAAACTCAAATTTTTATTCAATTAAACATTCGTTGAAGTTTTAGAGTTAATTGCCCAGCTATAGTGAACATGGTTCTAAAATGTACTGCCACCCGGGTGAGGTCTTCAGCCTCTCTACCTCTACCTTTATGCCATCAAAATATAGTAGTAAACTTTCACCATGAGCAAAAATCAGGGTGACAGTACTTAATACAGGAATACCATTCAGTATGTTATATGACAAACGAAGATGGAGATAAAGGTCAGAATATGTATCAGTAACTTAAGGGTCAAGCAAAATAGTTTGTACTGTCACATGACCCCTGCTAAGAAGATATTTTGAAGTGTCCTCCACAGGAAAATTACAACAGCACCTCTGCTGTGGTGTCTCTGACAGAGTAACCTGGAGATAACACTGGCACTGGGGGAGGGTGGCAGAGACCTTTTGCCCTGGACTCAGAGATAAAGAGGTGGAGGAGAGCTGCTTTCTCTTTTCTGCTCCACAGATATGGCAGGGGTAGGGGGACTTACTTTGTGAAGTCACCTCACCATCCAGAAATGCCTTCAGAAGGCATCTTCTTCACTGAGACTATTACTCCAAAAAGCAATTGGTAGAGCCTTGTGCAGATACAACATTTGTATTCACATCCGATCTGCAGAAATGGTCTGTGAATGTAAAGGAGATATCCATGTATTTGCAGGGCTGTAGCAATTAGGGAAGTTGAGTTGGCTCGGATTTTAGAAGGGTTTTGACAGTTTGTCCTGGTGACGTTGCTTGCCCAACCACTAAAGCCAAAAGCAGGTATCTGAAGGGAGTTCCTGCATAATGAAAATCACACTGGTGCCCTGTGCCCTTTGGTGGGGTCTAGGGGGAAGGAGATGATGCCAGGAGTCAGGGTCCTAGCTATTTTGGGGACACTCTTCTCCTTATATATCATTCTGAGTTTAACCAAGGCACTAAACTATATTTGAACAGCTGGGAGCTGTGTTCTCTGAAGGGCTCTCATTTATGGAATTTACTTCCCTTGTTCATTTAACAAAGCCAGTGTCTGCTGACCTTTCGGAAATGGTCTCAAGCTTACTGATTTGCTTAAATGTTTTCTTAAGGGAGTGCGCTTGAGCAGGCAGAGTTCTGAGCCTAGGACAGAGTTCTTTTGGGGCTAACCTTGTGTAGCTTATCTTCTATTAGAATACCAAACTACATGTGACCAGAAGTTCATGTATGTGTGCTTTCATAAGTGGAGAACTGAAATATATTCAAATGAAGTATGATCATAAAAATACAATTTATCTAGCATAGTTTAAGAAACAAGCACTTAAGTAAATGTCAGTTCTTCAAGGAGTGTCCCTGTGGGTGCTCCATTTCAGGTGTTGGTGCATCCTTGTGCCTTTGATCGGAGAATTTCAGGAGCAGTGCTTGTCTGGGCCACATGTGCGTGCTCCCCATCTTGCACCTGGCACTGCACGACAAGACACCTCCCCCCCCCCAATTCCTTCTCAACCATCCTCAGTCTGACATGGAGTTCCCAGCAATGTTAAGACTGATAGCTAAACTTAGAGTTTAGAATAGGTCTTTAGTACCCTCGTTAGGTTTACATATCCCTTTCTCCCCATTTATTTTCTTTAAATTTGTTTTTCCTTTCCCCCTTTACTCCAGGTTTGAATACCCCTTAACTTAGATAGAGTTCATCGTTAGGGTTGAACCACTATAACTTGAGCCATGCCCAATTCACTGGTCTTCAAGTATTGCCTTTCCTGCTGAGAGGCGATCCCGTTTCGGATGGGCACTCTGTGTGTCCGGTGCCTAGGGGAGACACATGAAGCTCACACCAGAAAGGACCAAAACCTACACCTCAAACTATTGTTAATGGAGAAGTCTCTGCACCCAGCATCTGATCCAGGTCTACAGACCTCCCCTGGACAGTTTTCCCCAGCAACTTCACCCATATCACAGTGGAAGGCTCAGTCTTCCAAAAGGCAATGAGGAAAAGGGCTTCAGCTTCTGTCAAGGAGCCGCCAAAAAAGAAGCACTCCCTGGCCCACTCCTCATCCTTAGTACCAACCATACTGTGGCTGAGTACTTACAAGGCACCAGGATTGTCTGGTACCACGAGCACCGTGAAAACCAGTGACCCTAAGTAAACCTACCTCCTCCGCTACTGCACTGACAAGAGCTGCCTCAAGATGCAGCACTGATACGCTTCATGGAAGTTATGGCGCCACCTCCTGTCCCAACAACTCAGAGTTCTCCAAGGCCAGCACCGACAACTGCGACCACAAGAGCACTGTTGGCACTGACCACCTCCGTACCGAAACCATCGGCACTGCACCTCTTCCTACATCAGACGGACCTTCATGTCTCATCGATGCCTGAATCACCTTTTTCCACCACTGATGTTTCTCTGGCACGCACAGCACCACGTCAGCCCACTTCACCACTGGCTCCTCCATTCTCTAGTGAGGAAGAAGATACTGAGGAGGAAGTTGCCTTCTCATCTCAGCGCTTCTCTCCCGTTCAATCTACTGCAGCACTGAGTCCACCAGTACAGTCTAAACCTATCAGAGGGCTGACACCATTCGCCACTCAGTGGCCCTACTGGGGGACGTACAGAAGACTACCCTAGACTCCAAGCCCATACAAGAAGAGGCTTAGAGCTTCCTCACCACTGTCAGTTGCTGCACTTTCAGAGCCCCCTGAGGAGAGCATTTGAAGAACAGGAGGAAATCCAGGAACAGGATACATCACCAACATTTCTTTCTCATCCCTGGACGAGGCCATAATGCCGCCACCACGACCCCCAGCGGTGGATGATTTTAAATGCATTCAAGAATTCTTTAAAGAATCACTGATACCATAGAGTTTCCTCTAGAGGAGCTCCCAGAGTCCCAGCACAAACTACTGGGCATTCTCCATACATCCTTCTAATCTAAAATTGCGCTTTCCATAAATGACTGGCCAAAAACATGGCAGACCCCAGCTACAATACTGCCCACCTACAAGAGAGCAGATAAGAAGTACTATGTTCCCTCTAAAGAACTAGACTTCTTCTTTTCTCACCCCGCACCAAATTCACTAGTGGTTGATGCTGTCAACCAGTGAGGCAGACAACAACAACTGAGATCCACTCGATACGACAAGGAGTGGAAAGGTTTGAATCTTTTTGGCCACAAGGCCTATTCATCTGCCACTCTTGGGTGAGAAAACCTGGATTTGTGCTGGAAATGGCCCACCTGATGATCACTTTAGATAAGCTATTACCAGCTGGACAATGGGGTGGGAGGAGGTATTTTTTCATATTCTCTGTGTATATATAAAGTCTGCTGCAGTTTCCATGGCATACATCTGATGAAGTGAGCTGTAGCTCACGAAAGCTCATGCTCAAATAAATTGGTTAGTCTCTAAGGTGCCACAAGTACTCCTTTCCTTCTTCAGCTCTGGATTGCCAATTATGCTGCCCTCATGGCAAAATACGACCCCACAAATTACTCCAAACTCACTGAATTTACAAAAAGAAAAGGAGTACTTGTGGCACCTTAAAGACTAACCAATTTATTTGAGCATAAGTGAGCTGTAGCTCACGAAAGCTTATGCTCAAATAAATTGGTTAGTCTCTAAGGTGCCACAAGTACTCCTTTCCTTCTTCAGCTCTGGATTGCCAATTATGCTGCCCTCATGGCAAAATACGACCCCACAAATTACTCCAAACTCACTGAATTTACAAAAAGAAAAGGAGTACTTGTGGCACCTTAAAGACTAACCAATTTATTTGAGCATAAGTGAGCTGTAGCTCACGAAAGCTTATGCTCAAATAAATTGGTTAGTCTCTAAGGTGCCACAAGTACTCCTTTTCTTTTTGTGAATACAGACTAACACTGCTGTTACTCTGAAACCTGTCACTGAATTTATTGACATCATACCGGAGGACAAAAGAGACCAATTTAAGTCCATAATTTCAAAGGGCCAGCTCCTATTCAGAACCACCTTACAGACCTCTCTAGATGTGGGCGATATATTGGCGTGCTCCACAGCCACTGCCATAGCTATGTGCCGGATTTTGTGGCTTCACCTGTCTAGCTTCCCAAGGAAGGTATAATCCATCGTCGAGGACCTCGCATTCAATGGCCAGAAGCTGTTTGCAGCAAAAATGGATGAGTCACTTCACACCCTGTAAGACTCAAGGGTGACGTTCTGCTGCCCTTATATACACATCTGCACCAAAAAGAAAACAGGGTAAATATTACCCCACTCAGCACACAAGGTCTGTCCTGTAAACCTCACAACAGAGGCACTATGACACCGAAAGACAGAGGCCTCCAAAGCATTGCCAACCTCCAGCTCAATCATCAACATCCCACCAGCCCTCTGCAAAACAACAATTTTTTGGGTTTGGTTGATGACCCAAAAGACCTCCCCCATTCTTCAGCACTGACACCATCACTAACCATCCACCGTGTCGGAGGCGGGTTGGCTCCTTTCTACCTAGCATGGCAATCCATCGCCATGGATAAATGGGTTCTGGAGATAATCCATTCAGGCTATACAATACCATTCATCTCCATCCCACCTTCCCTTCTTTTCCCCTCTTCAGGACCCCTCTCACGAACACCTTCTAAAGCGAGAAGTAAACCACTTACTACAACTGAGTGCCATGGAACACGTACCATCACAACACAAAGGGAAGGGTTTTTACTCCCACTACTTCTTAACCCAGAAAAAGAATGGAGGATGGAGGCCTGTCTTAGACTTCAGAAAACAAATTCGTAAGGGTCCAACGGTTCAGGATGGTCACATTAGCAAAAATAATACCCGCACTGGAACAGGGGAACAGGCTTTTGACCCTCAATTCAAGACGCTTATTTTCACGTAACCATACATCCCATGCACAGGAGGTTCCTCAGGTTTACTCTGGGGACAGAACATTATCAATACAAAGTTCTGCTATTTGGCCTGTCGACAGCACCTTGGGTGTTTTCCAAAGTGTTCCCGGTAGTGGTAGCACACCTCCACAAACAAGGAGTGACCATTTTTCTCTATCTGGATGATTGCCTGTTAAAGGCACCCACCTTGGCAGATGCCATAGGCACTATGCAGATGACAATCACTCTCTTCTTGCGGCTGGGACTACAAATCAACACATGAAAATCAACACTAACACCTGTGCAGAAACTGGACTTCATCCGGGCATATCTCGGTGCTCTAGAGGCCAAAGTGTCACTACCACCAACCAGATTTCTCACGATAGCCAGTCTGATCTCCACCGTATTGAACAGCCTACAGATATTGGCATGGACTTACGTCCAACTACTAGGCCATATGGCAGCAACCACGTTCGTGGTACGACACATGCGTCTTCACATGTGCTGCCTTCAGAGCTGGCTAAGAACCATGTACCACAGAAATGCAGACACTGTTCGTAATGCTGTTCAAAGTCAAAGACTCGCTACACTGGTGGACACAACCCAACAATGTGTGCATGGGAGTCCCTTTCACACAGACTCCACCTTCAATGATTCTCACAACTGACGCCTCCTTGATAGATTGGGGGGCCCATCTACAACATCACACAATTCAGGGCAGGTTGTCTCCCATTGAGACTCTGTTGCACATAATTCTCATGGAACTCTGAGCAGTTCGCAACATGTGCTTACACTTTCTGCCATTGATCAGGAACAAGACTATACAGGTAATGACTGACAACATTGCCTGCCTGTTTATACAAACCAGCAGGGAGGGGCAAGGTCGCACTGCCTATGCACCAAAGTCATTAAACTATGGAATTGGTGTATCCAGCACGTCAGCATCTCAGCCTCGTACCTCCCAGCACATCAAAATGCCATAGCAGATACATCAAGCAGGGAATTCTCCCAGGACCACGAATGGGAACTAAACACGGTCCTACAGAGCATATTTGAACGCGCTGGGGTCACCCATCCATAGACCTTTTTATGACCTCCCAGAATCACAAATGCCTGCAGTTCTGCTCGAGAGCAGGTTTGGGCCCCCGTTCCTTGGGCGATGCCTTTCTCCTCAAATGGGACATGCATATCCTATACATGTTTCAAGCTCTCCCTTGCTGTCGGCGGTAATATGCAAAAAAAGAGCTGAAAAGGCCAAAGTCCTCTTGATAGGCCCCACATGGCCCAGACAAACTTGGTACTTGCACCGTGCACTCTTCCAAATCTTCTCTCATAGGATGCAGGACAGGTTTGCCACCCAAATCTGGAGAGCCTTCACCTGAGAGCATGGCTCCTACCTGGCTCCAGCACAATGAACTAACCTGCTCGGAACTGGTGAAAGACATATTGGTAAACAGGAAGAGGACAATCACATGGAATGCTTTCCAACAAAAATGGAAGAGATTTGCCATCTGGTGCCAAAACAAACAAGTCCAACCTGTTACCGCTCCCTTCCCAATTATTTTAGAATACATGCTGGAACTAAAAAATTCCAGTCTATATCTTAATTTGCTTAGAGTACACCTTGTCACTATGACTGCTTTTCAACCCAAGGTAAACAGGATATTGATTAGGGATGTAAATATTGTTTTAAAAAGTACCCATTTAAACTATTAAAATTATATCTGTTAACCATTTAATCATTAACAAGTTCACAATTAACCCCATGTATATATTATCTTTATCAAGTGTGTTTACTAACAACAAAAACAGACTTACGTAAACCCACATAAATCGAAAATACTGATATATTCCTCCATGTTCTGCCATACTTTCGGTTTGTAGAACTGCAGGTCAAAGCTTTAGTCACGAGGTTACACAACCCAATTGCTACATATTTGCTGGTATTGCTGTGGCTTTTTTAATGTGCACATTAGGTATTACAATATCACAAAACTATTTTACCAATGTGTTTTAAATGTTAACTGCAATATATTAACAGTAAGACTAGTGCTTAATGGATAATGGTTTAATATTTTACATCCCTAATATCTATATTTGCCCATCCTACCACTAAACGATTTCTATTGGGCATTAGAAATGTTTACCCTGAAATATGAGTGCCTACCCCACTTTGGGGCTTGAACTTGGTATTACGCTGCCTTACCGGAGCCCCATTCAAACCATTAGCAACATACTCACTAACACATCTGTCGATGAAGGTTGCATTCTGATTCACTATCGTGTCCACCCAACAAGTGGTAGAGTTAGGAGCCCTCATGGCACACCCACCTTATACCATCTTCTTCAAAGATAAGGTCACTCTAAGACCTCACCCTAAATTTTTACCTAAAGTACTCTCCTCTTTCCACCTGAGCCAACCAATCCATCTTCCCTCGTTCTTCCCCGAACCCCATGGAAGCAAATGGGACTCCATATTATACACCCGGGATATCAGATGCGTATTAACATTCTACCTTGAGAGAACCAAGACCTTCAGAAAGTCATCAAGACTTATTTCAACTTCAGTGCAATCTAAAGGTTCTGCCATTTCCAAGCAGAGGCTGTCCAAATGGATTTCTGGGTGCATTCACCTGTGCTATAAACAACATGACATACAACCCCCACCAAGTATCCGAACTCTATCTACCAGGTCGTTATCAACCTCAGTAGCTTTTCTCAACAACATGCTGACCATGGACATATGTAAAGTGGCCATCTGGGCGTCCACGCACATGTTTACAAAACACTGTGCAATAGATCAGAGCTCAAGATCAGGCGCATTGGTAGGACTTACAGTAATATCATCAATTACCTGCACAACTCCGAAGCCCCTTCTGTCCATCAAGGGCCACTGCTCAGCAGTCACCTGAAGTGGAGCACACCCACAGGGACACTCCTTGAAGAAGAAGAGAAGGTTACCCACCCTGTGCAGTAACTGAGGTTCTTCGAGATGGTGTCCCTGTGGGTGCCCCACTATCCACCCTCCTCCCCTTTACTTTGAAGTTCAATCTGTGGACTCGGGTGGAGAAGGAACTGAGTGGGAGGTCTGGTTGCGCTGCACTAGATAGGTGCTGACAACAGCATGAGACGGGGAGAGCGCATGCATGACCAGACAAGAACTGCTGCTGAAATTCTCCGATCAAAGGCACCCACAGGGACATAATCTCAAAGAACAGTGTTAGGGGGCTTATTCCTTCACCCACTTACTTTCCTGGTCCTTCTCGCATGAACAGAGAGCAACAATACCTGAAGTCCAAAGATGCAAACAATTGGATGTTTATTGGGGTGAACTTCCAGCAAGCATGATTTCAGTTTCCTTCCTTAGTATCCTCCTTCCCAGCTCTGACACCACAGAGCCTTACACCTGTGTCCCTGTTCCCATTCCTACCCTTAGCCAAACATGATTCCAACTTCCTTACTCCCATTCCCTGTTCCCATTTCCCCCTTTAGCAAAACATGATTCCAATTTTCTTACCCCCATTCCCTGTTCCCATCTCCCCCACCCACACCCACCCCCTCCCACCCACACCCACTCACTTCCTCATGTGAAGGAATAAGCCCCCTAACAAACAGGATGAGTAATCTTCTTTTACACATTTAGGTAATACAGTTATTTCTTGCAGTAAATTAAGGGGCATCTGGTATAACATTCACCTTACTCTCCTTTATTTGTGGGGTAAGTGTGCAAAAGTGCTTTTTAGAGCAACACAGAATTGTGGCAGCTAATTCCATTCCTGCTGCTTGCACAACCTCTTCTGTTACATTCTCCATAATGTGTGTATTGCTTTATATTCATTGCTTTTATTTCTCATTTAGACATATTAATCTTCTTGGGATAGTGTACAACAGCTTGTTGAATTTCACTTTTTCCAATACTTGTTTTTGTTGAATTTTTATCTATTAAGCAGAGTTTTCCATTATTTTTATTTATAATCCCAGTGTCTGATCGTGTGTGTTAGTGTAGTTCTCATTACAAAGTAGGAAATTGAAGTAATTGTCTGTAAAATCTAAAGATAATCAGTGTAGCCAATTAAAATAGTATTTTTCCACCCTCATTGTTTGGACTGTGAATGAAAATAAATTCTAACAAGTTCTGAATCTTCTGATTCTTTAGAAATGACATCTAATTGCATTGGCATATGTATTTATTGTAGGTGAGGTTGAAAGTGGAAGATATCCAGCTGTGACCAGAAATGTATTTTCAAGAGTATAGATTGCACAGAAATTTGTGAATGAAGAGGACCCATCTGCATCTCCTTAAATTATTCAGTTCTCTGCTTTATTTCCCCCATGCTGAACATTTAATTGTTGAGTTGTACATTACTGTATTTTAACTTGTTGCTTAGTTTCTCACATTTATTTTCAGTACCTGGCTGAAAGTGTTACCTATTCCATATTTTAGCACAATGTGCTGCAAACAGTTGCCATAGTGCAAATAAGGTTTCATGTGTACAGAGTTCCTCTTTAGGTTGTCTAAATACTGCCTGAGTTTAATGATTCTTTCAATCTGAACTGCATTCTTTTAGGTGTCTGAAAACCATAAATAAACAGTTATTGAACAATTTTTGAATTTACCTCATTTAAACTCAGTTTTTATTTATTACTTAGCCTGTTTTTAATATCAGTCACTAAAAACCAAGTGGGAGCACTGTTTTCATGCAATGCTTAGGAATTATTTGTATATTATGTGTACAACATTGAGCTGTTTAAAAAAAACAAAACAAAACAAAAAAAAAATCCCAAACCTGCACTCAGTTGTCCCTTGCCACATCTTTGTTTGTCATGATGTTTTTAGATAAATTGGAAAATACTCTCTTCAAAAATGAAATAAATTAGGTTTCAATTCTACAGCTACAGGAGCTTTGTATCGCTGAACTTTAGTCTGAAAAGTTTCACAATGACATTTTTAAAAAAGAGAATTTTTTTTATCTGCTGAATTCTACCAGTGTAACCTTTTTTCTAAATAAACAATAGTTTTCTCAATGGGTCGTAAATCATTGTGTCTGTGTTGTCGCTTTATTGACAAAGGTAGTGCTAACAAAATTCAGTTTTAGTCAGTGTGAGCTAGCTTACTTTCCTTAAACCTCTTCCACTATGACTAAATCCTCTTTCAGTTGGTCTGCCTTACAAATCATTTCATACACATCCGGAAAAGACGTGGGTCATCTAGTGTGTCCCCCTGTACTAGCGCTTGATCCTGTCTATCCATTGTGGATCAGGCACAGAAATCACAAATCTGCATTATGGTTTTGAATGCCTTTAATGATACTATTTGAGTAACATCCTTTATCAAGGAAGTCCACTAATTAATTTTACAGTGAATTAGGAAAAACACCCTAACCTAAATTTCCTCTTTTCTTGTCCATCTTAAATATTTTTCCAGCCCCTATACGTGAGGATCTAAATGTGTTCTTACTTCAGCAGAATGTATTAAAGAAATATTTTATGCTTTGTAAGTCTGGTCCCTTATTTTTCAGCCTGATAACTGTTACCTAACAGAGTAGTCCTCACTTTCCTGAAAGTAAGAATTTGCAGGATCAGCCCTTAAATTTGTAAAATCAGAAAATGAATAAGTACAACTAGTTCATTATCCTAATAAAGTAATAAGAACAGGATCTTGTTAGTAATAGCAGTAATCTAGTGACCTTCCTCTGATACTACATATTTAAAAAACCTGGTGTTAGAGGTCTTTGAGACATATTCTGTTTAATACTCTGTAGCAAATGTGTTTAAATGTTTTTTTTTTTTAAATTTAAGTGACATTTCCGGTGACACACTTCATCTCAAGGACACAGATAGTTTCAGTTGCTTTATTGGTTTTTTTTAAACTACTTTAAAATATAATTAATGCTAACTTAACAAAATATTGTAAATATTTACAGAAATACACCGATACTGATATGTAGAAATATCAAAATGGCTGAATGAAAATAAGTATTGATGTGAGAGGAGAGAATGGAGAACAGTGTAATTGATTTAAGGATAACCCTTTTGTATCTCTGCTGATACAATTTTTAAATTGTATAATTATGGATTCAGAGTCTTAAATTCTTACCATAAAAATGTTTGTCCATGTACTTCAGTGTTCAGATTCCAAATCTAAGACAAAAGTTTACATGCTTTATTAGTCAGAAGCACCAGGATGGGAAGGCTATGTATATAAAACTCCAGTTTAAAAAAAAAAAAGCTGCTCTGAAAGAACAGTGAGGTTGCACAAGTGAGGCACTCAAATCAGACAATGACACATTTGCTGTCACAACCTTAACTCCTGCCCCCTAGTGCACATTACAATAGTCTCTCATTACATTATCACCCACTTTCCTTCACAGTCAATGAGACTGAGTCAGAGCCCAGGATGGAAGATGCTGAGTGAATAAGGCAGCTGTTTTTATTCTCCTTGTTCAGTGTGTGCCCCTCAGCTTTATTTAGATTGGTCCAAAGCTCGGCAAAATCTGTATAAACACTTCCATTTAATTTCACTGGGTTTTGAATCAGGCCCTTACTATACACTACCCAATGTTAGTCCTAAATATGGAATTCAATAAGTTGAGAAGTACTAATCTTTCCCTAGATGTCTATTTATATTTTACTGAATCTTCCTTCATGCTGCACATAGTTACAACCTCTCCAGATTACGTCCCAGTTAGCTTGTTTCCTCTTCGTGTATTACTGCCTTACGTTTTGTTTTCTGCATATTTAATCACTGTTGGGTTTACATCTTTTTCTAAGTCAGTTAGGGCCTTATCAAAAGCCCATTAAAATCAATGGCAGTTTTTTCCAATTTCCTAGTCAAGTGAAATTAAGGTTCCAATTTGCTGCCCCTTAAACTTTGTTTAATATTCTTAATTTGAGAGGTTTAAGGGGAGCCTTTACGTTGTCCGTGGGAGGGAGGAAACATCTGTTTGAAACCTTATTGCTTGATTGAGAATGTGCTGAATATGCACTTTTTGAAGGGGTATTTCCTTTCTTTATGACTTGATCCTAATCTTACTGAAGTCAGTAGGAGCATTGCTGTTGACTTTAATGGGATTATGATCTGGCCCTTAATATCAGACAGGTGGTACTGTACCAGACTGTTCATTTAGTAAGGGCCCCTTCATTTTTGTAGTATGTGTAGGTACTGGCAGTTGTTTCTCTCACATGCACACACACACAAACACTCTTTGTCTTTCCCCCACTCCCTCCCCAGAGATAAGTTCCAATTTGGGAAACTCCAGTTCACCCCCTCCCTTCATGCAAGTGTCATTTCCCCCTAAAATTTTCTCCCCAGGTGGCTCCTATAAACTGATCAAAAGGAAGACCAGTTTTCTAATTAATGTGGAAAATAGGGCTTGAGAAAGAAACGCCCATTTACAAGAATGGGAAAAGAGTGGTGGTGCGTATTCTGTCCCACATCGTTCGTTGCAGTGTGGAAAGGTAGAACCTTGGAGGTCACTTTTTCAAGGCACAATCGTTTTCTTTATAAAGTGAAAAATTTGGTCTTAAATAGGTGTAGTAAATTCATAGAATATCAGGGTTGGAAGGGACCTCAGGAGGTCATCTAGTCCAACCCCCTGCTCAAAGCAGGACCAATCCCCAATTTTTGCCCCAGATCCCAAATGGCCCCCTTGAGGATTGAACTCACAACCCTGGGTTTAGCAGGCCAATGCTCAAACCACTGAGCTATCTGTATCTTGAAGATACTGACACACTCTGCTTCTTCAGTCAAGGAGACCCTTCAAAGAAGGCAAGAAGTAAGATAGACCAGCTCCAAAGGGGAAGATACAGGTGGCCCTCTGACAATCTCTGTACATACTCGCCAGGGTTTCTCTGAACGTTGTAGGCTTCCGCTGAGAGCAGCACTTCCTCCTTCTGGCTGCTGGGGGCCCCTCCATTGCTGGACACCATAACTGACAGCAGAAAGGGTCTTTCCTGTGCTTTCAATGCCCTGTCCTGCTGGTGCCCCAGCATTATGAAGGAGGTGGAAGCAGCCTTATCTGACTGCAGAGAGGAGTAACGGGGTGGGGGGGGGGGGAGAGAGGAGATGAGAGAAGGACAAGCTGAGTGGGAATGGGGCAGGTTGGGGAGGGGGCTTTGCTAGGGGTGAAAAGAAGAGCCTATCATGACTAGAATTAACTCTTCTCCAGAAACTGGGATAGAACTCGGGATTTATGAGTCCCAATGTTCCTCCATTGTCTAGCACACAGCTGTGAAACCAACTCGCAACGGACCTTATCTTCGTCTAGTGGCTGATCTTCTCAGCCTATGTCTACATTAGGAGGTACATGTGAGATATACAGACTTGCACGAGCTCTCATCAAGTTAGCACGACTATAAATAGCAGTCCACTGGCAGTAGCAGTGGAGGCCTGGCTAAGTACACACCTGGCTGAAACTAGTGGGTATATACTTGGCATAGCTCAGCCATGCTGCCGCTACCGGGGCTCCTGTGACTATACTGCCAGTTTTTAAATGCTCATGCTAGCTCGGGGAGAGCTAGCACTAATATGTTTAGAGGAGCAGGGGAATGACACCCATACCTCCTGATACAATGCCCTACTACGGCTACCCTTAACTCCATTCGCTCATGTGGGGTAGAGGTTTGTATGGTTGATCTAAAGATTCCAGTCCTGACAATGCGTGGGGGGAGGGGGTCAATATAGTTCCACATGATGGAATTTGTCTTTATAAAACTTGGGAAATTGCGCTTAACCCCCCCGCCCCAAAAGTACATTAAATAGCAAAGCCAAGCATTCAAAATTAGGAGATGTCAGACGGAAGGTTGTTTATGGAACCTTAATTTGCCCCCCTTTTGGGTGTGCATTATGAGAGTCTCTAATTACATGATGATATCCTATTTTTCCCACTGGACCCCTGCCTCTTTCAGTGCGCAGGACAAATAGTACTCCAGGAGTGACTTTGCAACTGTAGCTTTTTAATTAAGCATTTTTTATATGTTTTACAATTAAAACGGAACTAAGAATGACTGGACAGAGGGGCATCTGGGTATAGTTTATACTGAGTGGAGAAAGGACAAATATAGAGCAACTAATATGGTATGTTTCATTCATTCACCTGGCCATTCTGCTTGTATGCTGTGTCCTTTTCCCTGCCTTCCTTATCTGCCTGATATTGAGCAGTGACAAATTGAAACCTGAGAAAAGAAAATACTTTTTCACATAAGTATAAGTAATCTGTGTAACTCATTGCCACAGGATGCAGGTAAGACCAAGAGTTTCGCAAGAGTCAGAAGGATTCGACATATTTATGGATAGCAAGAATATCCAGCATTGTTAGGAGTTCATGCTAACAAAGTTTGGAAGGGGTATATAATCTCAGATTCCAGAGTTCAAGCCCATCTAACTATTAGGGATCAGGACAGTTTAAGATCCTTTCACTGAAAGAAACTTTCCCACATAATCTCCCTGCTATCAGGTTTCAGGCACCTTTCTCGGAAACTTCTGGTGTTAGCCCCACTGTTAGTGATAGGTTATTAAAAATGCAATGAAAGTAAGAGGAAAGGGACTTGTTGCATCTGTGAAGTGAGAGCCCAGCTAAAATTGTCAGCTACAGTTTCCCACAATCCTCATCTCACTGAAATATGTACTTTTTCTAAATCAAAATAGGAAACGTCGACAGTCCATTTTCCTCATGTCACTTCAGAACTATCATGACCCTTTAAAAATAGTGGGAACTACAACTGTTGCTGCCGGAGTGCTGGTGGAATTTCCCCTATTTTTAGAAGGCCACACCAGGTCTAATAGTAGAGAGTCACAATCCCTCAACTGGAATAATTTATTTAGCAGATACAGCTACGCTAGAACAGATCCTATGAAGCCCTGCAGTGGAACTGAGAGGACTCAGCAACTTGTAAGATATGAACCATAAATGTGGAGGTGGGTGCTATAGATTATTTTAAATAAACAAAAAAGTTCTGATAGCATGTCATCATCCTCAGCGGAATTATCAATCTATATAATTATCTATAGGACTGTAGTACTCTCCTTTACATGCAGGCTATGCCTATATGGACTTTATAAATATTCTCGTCTCAATATTTCAAAGTAAGGGATAACTACCAGCGAAGATTCAATTTCTTGCTTTAATAATCAAGCCTGCAAACTGTTTATTCCATATCATTTTTTGTATGGTTGCCTTAGATGTACAACAGGGAAATTAAATTGCTATTGAATTTTTGCTGGCTTAATTGTGCTTACCTGAGTTAAAACAGTTCATAACTCTCATTCATACTTGAAAAAGCATCAGCAGGCTTTCCTGTTTCCTAGTGGTGTGTGCCGATAAAGGGAGTAATTGAAGACTATTAGTTAAATCAATTCAAATCAATTTAGATCTGCACAGAGAAATCAGTCTTTATTGAACTGGTTTGGAAAATAAAAAGGGTTGTGGAATGCTCACAAAGCCGTGTGTATAAAATTCAGCCGTATCAGAGCAAACTGATTTCTAAGGATTGTTCTACCAGAAAGAGATACTTAGATTAAAATGCTCAATATTCTGTTATGTAGAGCTTTGAACAAAAAGTCAGTTAACCAGGGAATGAAGATGCCAAATTGAAAGCTTTTAAATAAATCATGTTTTGAATGAAAGGGGAACTTAGCCACTGAGATCAATGTGAATCACGTCAAAGCAAAAATGCCCTTCATGCATTTCACACATTTATCAATATTGTTGCCAATTCCTTTAAAAAAGTGTAAGACAAATTTCTATTTTGCTCCCATCATCCCCTCATCCAGCATGATCCTGCACACAGCTAGATGAGTGAGTATAAGGAATTCATGTTTCTGAGGATATTAGCTTTTTCCCCCCTTGGAAACATACTGAACTGTATTTGCTACAGATAGGATGATATGTAAGGCCCTACTTGAATCGTGGGATGATCTTCAAATGATTGTGGCTGAGTGTGGACAAGACACAGAAAAGTAATAATGGGCCTTTATTAAGAGCAGCAATTTGGAAAAGCCAGAGTAGACCTATTTGTTTAAGAAAAGATTACCGGAACAATAAAAACTCTCAAGTATTATGTTATACCTGCTAATTTTTTTGCTAACCAGACATTTTGCTGCAATTCTGTTGCATTCATTTAAAAAAAAAAAAGTGACCAATACAATATAAAATTCAAAAGACTAAAAGTCTTAATACAACTGCTGTAGAAATCGAGTCCAGTGACTTTGGCTTTTTACATTTTGCAGACATTGAATGATGATGCAGTACACCCCGCTACAGCGATCTGCTTCATGCCCTGTCTTTGCTTTGTGAAGACTTGTCCATACTGAGATATTAAGTAAAATCAAAATTGTGGTGGAAGCCTAATATTGCGGGATCCACAATTTCCAATATTGCGAATGAAGTAGGGCCTAAATTATATGAGTATAACTTCATTAAGGGATGGAGCTGAGGTAGAAGATAAGTTATGTGTTGAAGTAAAGGTGTGGAGCATAAGGTGCTTCTATGAAGCTACACTGATGTTTGTTTAGTATTTGTACATGCTGACTAGCATAAACATCTGCAGTTTAAAATGTAAAGGAGTACTTGTGGCACCTTAGAGACTAACCAATTTATTTGAGCATGAGCTTTCGTGAGCTACAGCTCACTTCATCGGATGCATTCACTTCATCTGATGAAGTGAGCTGTAGCTCACGAAAGCTCATGCTCAAATAAATTGGTTAGTCTCTAAGGTGCCACAAGTACTCCTTTTCTTTTTGCGAATAAAGACTAACACGGCTGTTACTCTGAAACCAGTTTAAAATGTGTGTTTCATTGAAAAGAAAGGCAAAATCCCTCTGTGTTTTAACACTAGTGAAACTGATGGAGTTTCATCAGGCATGAACTTGGTCAATTAGATTCACAGCATGAATACTTCTTTTCTGATGACATTTCACTTTACATAAGCTGTCTGGATAAACTACAGTTATCTGAATTATTTGCTACAAACAATTTATCAAATTAATTTAGCCCATATTTCTGTTCATGATTTACAGTGGAGACATTTAAGATGTTTTTGTGCGTTGTGAGACTTCTCCATGTATGCAGAATTTTATGTCTTGGGAATATCTTTGAACCAGATAAAGTCTTTCAGAATGGAAAAAACTTTTAAAGTTGTCAAGGTTCCTCCCCCACTCTGAACTCTAGGGTACAGATGTGGGGACCTGCATGAAAAACCTCCTAAGCTTATCTTTACCAGCTTAGGTCAAAACTTCCCCAAGGTACAAAATATTCCACCCGTTGTCCTTGGACTGGCCGCTACCACCACCAAACTAACACTGGTTACTGGGGAAGAGCTGTTTGGACGCGTCCTTCCCCCCAAAATACTTCCCAAAACCTTGCACCCCACTTCCTGGACAAGGTTTGGTAAAAAGCCTCACCAATTTGCCTAGGTGACTACAGACCCAAATCCTTGGATCTGAGAACAATGAAAAAGCATTCAGTTTTCTTACAAGAAGACTTTTAATAAAAATAGAAGTAAATAGAAATAAAGAAATCCCCCCTGTAAAATCAGGATGGTGTATATCTTGCAGGGTAATTAGATTCAAAAACATAGAGAACCCCTCTAGGCAAAACCTTAAGTTACAAAAGAGATACACAGACAGAAATAGTTATTCTATTCAGCACAATTCTTTTCTCAGCCATTTAAAGAAATCATAATCTAACACATACCTAGCTAGATTACTTACTAAAAGTTCTAAGACGCCATTCCTGGTCTATCCCCGGTAAAGACCAGCATATAGACAGACACACAGACCCTTTGTTTCTCTCCCTCTTCCCAGCTTTTGAAAGTATCTTGTCTCCTCATTGGTCATTTTGGTCAGGTGCCAGCGAGGTTACCTTTAGCTTCTTAACCCTTTACAGGTGAGAGGAGCTTTCCCCTGGCCAGGAAGGATTTCAAAGGGGTTTACCCTTCCCTTTATATTTATGACAAAAGTGCAGTCACTGTGTCTTTGATCAGGTGGTGATTTTCATTAATTAATTTGCTGGACGCAATTGTTTGCCTAATTTGCGCACAGATGTTAGCCTATGGTTTGTTTGCGAATTGGTCACCATGGGGATTTTCTATTTGATTGATCACATGCTAGCATCTTTCCCTTGATTGGATGACCTAAACTTTACAATCAGGAGGACTGATCCTTTTCCTGTTTCCAAATTATCCATAAATATTTGTAATTTGTATCTATTGTGCAGACAATGTAAAGATCTTTTCACAGATGGCTGCAAAATGGGTTCAAATGCTGTAGTGACTATTCAGTCACTCAACATTCACAATGCTGTTTCTTTCTGGAAACATTTTTATAACGGAAAACTCATTTGTCTGCTCATGAATCAGTGAAGTAAGGCCAAGACTCTCAAAAGTCACTAATGATTTTGGGTGCTGCTTATGGGTGCCCACTTTGACATGCATTAAAGAGGACTGATTTTGACAAAATGCTGAACACCCATCCTATGCAAATTAGGCCCCTTTAAGAGATCACAGGCTGGGAACCCAAAATCACTAGTCACTTTGAAAATCTTGTCCAAAGAGTCTGCAAACATTTGTGAAACAAACAGATGGGTTTTATTCATCAATATTTTATTGCTGTGCTCTCCCATCTCTATTGAAAACAAGCCCAACAGATTATTCACAAACTTTGACTTAGATGAATCCAGCTGTCGTATTACTTCAACACATGGGCACTATGGAGAATTTGTCTCACTGGTGTGGAAGACTGCCCAAAAATACATCCCTAGAGGATGTTGGACACTATATGTACCTGGGTTTTCAGAACAGACAAGCCAACAATGTACGAGATATTCCAATTTGTTTGACCTGGATCTGTTCCGTGCTTCTGACAGAGATTAGAAAGGAGGTGCACAACCACTGGAAGGAGCTGATTGAAACAACAAACCTTGCCATAATAGCAAGAAAGATGAGCTACTATTTTCAAGCTGAACCCTGATGGACAATAACCAAAGCACATCACCACAGTCTCTCCCAACCAAGTCAAGCACCAACGCATCCTGAATGCTAAACCGGCCCCAAAAGTGCAGAACGAACCAAGTCAAGCAGGAACTTTGCTCTCTCCACAGAGGCAGTGAAGTACACAACGAGCAGCTCAACAATGAGGAGCTGACAATAGTCATGAAAACCTGACATGTGGGAAGGGAGCTGTTCTTGATGGTATAACGAGCAAACAGTTACTACACTTGGGGATGAAAGCACAGAAGTGGCTGCTCGACTTCTTTAATTCCTGCATGGAGACAATGCAGATTGTGGAGACAGGCCAAAGTGATTTCACCACAAAAACCACATAAAGACTCTAACTCTGCAAAGTTTTCACCCAGTATCCTAACGCACCTCAACCTACAAGCTTTATGATTAGCTTCATGATAATGATAGCTCCCGCAGTGGAAGGGCAGCTGATTGATGACCAAGCTAGTTTCTACCCAGAATGTTCAAGCTATGGCCAAGTTGTAAACCTAACTAAATACATTCAACATGGCTTTGAAACGTAAAATTACTGGGGCTGTTTTCGTTGATCTCTTGGTTGCCTACGACACTGAACTGTTGTGTACATCTATTGATATTGGCAAGAATTTTGAGAAATAGCAAGATAGTCCAAATCATCTCCTTCCTGCTCAACAATCAATGTTTCTTTTTCAAGATGGATCATCAGAAAAGTTGATGCCATACGCAATAGAATGTACTATCCCAAGGATCCGTGCTGTATCCCTTGCTGTTTAATATTTACACAAATGCTGTTTGATATTTACACATTATTACCAACCAGAATTCCCTGATATGAGAAAATTCATTTATGCAGATGATCTTTTCTTTGCTATTTAGTCGGAAAGATTTGAGGACATTGAGTGTATTGTAGCTGGTTTACAAACCATACTTGGAAAATACTATCACACATGTTTCCTGAATGCCAGTCCTAGCAAGGCAAAAGTGTGCGCTTTCTACCTGAAACACCATCGGGCCAAGCACAAACTCTAGATATTGTGGGATGGTACAATCAGCATTGTGAACATCCATTGTACCTAAAGGTCAAATTAGCCTGACTGCTGACATTCAAAGCATCAAGAAGCTGAAAAGGAAAGTGAACTTCAGAAATTGTGTACTCCAGAATATGGCTAAGACAAAATAGGGGGCTGGCTGACACCAAAACACTCCAAGCAACCAGTCCTGCCTTGTGTCACTCATCTCCAGAATACTGTACCACAGTAAGATCACCCTGAAACCATGCATACAAAATTGATACTGAACTCAAACAATCCTGTAGGATCACCCCAGGGACTTTAAAACGGACTCGTACACTGCTTCTACTGTCTCGTAAAAGGATTGCATCTCCAACCATGAGGAGGGATGCCTTTAGTAAAAAAGAAGAAACAGAAACAGGTGCATGGTCCAGGACATCCCCTGCATGGACATGTTCCACCACCTAAGATGTTGAAGTCCAGAAAGAGCTTTGCCTCTGAAAATACCTTATCCTAAAATACCTCTGGGGAAAGTTACAGAGTGACAAAACGGCAGGAAATGTCAATGACCTTGGAGAACCTGGTTCCTTTAGAACAACTCCCTCCAGGCATGGACCTGGAATGAAAACATTGGTGTACTCTAAATGAGTGGTGCCCAACTCTTATTACACAGGAGGGCCACATAAACCAAAGCACAACCTTGTGTGGGCCAACGATTTTACATATTTTAATAAGATTTAACCTCACCTGTATTGATTTGTATTTTAAGTTCAGCTTGTTTCGTATGTGTTTAGATAGGCTGTCTCTATGTCCAGTATTGTCTATTTACAGAATTATGTAAACTAAATGATGTAAACATGATGACAAAATGCGAATGAATTGGCCGTTAGTATATTGTGTTTAAGTAGGCTGCAGGCCTTATGAAATGTTGTGGTGGGCTATAGGTTGGGCACCCCTGCTTTAAATCAAGCGAGAGCTGAGGTGGCAATGATTGGTGACAATATGACTGAGTGGGGAATGACCGAACAGGTGTTTATGGAGAGCCAAGGAAAGCACTTGAATGCAGCTGGATGCAGTACCCCTTATCAACATCTTGTATTCCAGAGGAACTATTCCAGAGAAAAGTGACAGCTCCAGGACTCGGTTGTGGTTTTGGACCAATAAACTATGATTATTCACAAACTATAATTACAAAAACCTAGTATTTTATTACCAAATATTCCCTGTGATTAAAGAAAGGTGCTTATATTGATATTTTAAGCATTGCTAAAAGGGGAGCAATGAATTATACACATTTTAGTTTAAAGAGATGGAGATCAAATCATAGTTGATGCAACCTGGTGGTCCTTATGCACTCAGAGCTTCCACTGGGGTCAGCTTCAGGGCTCAAGGAATGTGAGAATGGGACAGAGACTCTGTGTCCATGGTGAAAGTATTGGATCGTAAGGCATAGCATGCTCATAGGCTGAGCTGCAAAAATCCACTGCTTAGTTTTGTCCTGAGTAACCAGAGATAATAGATGAAGGAATTAAGTTAGATCTGGATGGCCCCAATGCAGGCAAGACACTGACAAATTGGAGGGGGATTCATGGAAGAATTGTTAACCAAACTAAACACTAAGGCAGTATAAATCTGCAGTAATTCAACCCACCCAGTTAAAGTTATCCCAGATTTACACCAGTGAAAATGAGAGCACAATTTGGTTCTGTGTGTGTAGCTTCTCTAAGGCTATATCTATACTACAAATTACTTCACCATACTTCAGACCCCTAGGCAATGTAAATTATACCGGCCTAAGCACCTGTGTAGACAGCACTATGCTGGCGGGAGAAGCTCCCCCACCGACATAGCTACCACCTCTCACGGAGGGAAGAGTTATTAAGACAACCGGAGAACTCTCTCCCGTCGGCTTAGAGCACAGGTCAGCAACCTTTCAGAAGTGGTGTGCCGAGTCTTCATTTATTCACTCTAATTTAAGGTTTTGTGTGCCAGTAATACATTCTAATGTTTTTAGAAGGTCTCTTTCTGTAAGTCTATAATATACAACTAAACTATTGTTGTATGTAAAGTAAATAAGGTTTTTAAAATGTTTAAGAAGCTTCATTTAAAATTAAATTAAAATGCAGATCTTATCAGTTTAGTGTGATCCTTGCCCTTGCTTTTCCTTCTGAGTCTTCCAATGTCTGGCACATATTTGGACACTTTAAGCTGCACACAGGCTTCTGAGTGATCGGTTGTTAACCGGCTCCAAGAGGGACAGAGGTCAGATTTAATGTGTGAAAATACCTGTTCACACAGGTATGTGGATCCAAATGCTGCAAGCATTGCAAACACAATTTTCTTCAGTTAAATTTCACTGGCAGGGATGTCCAGAAGATCAGAATAGAGACCCCATGATCTCTCTCAGTAGCTTTAAATGCACTCCGCAGATCTCCAAATTTTGATGCCCACAATTCTGAGCTTTTTAACTGAATGAGCTTCATTTCAAAATCTTCAACACCCATCCACTGAAATACAGACAAATCCAAGTCACTTTTGTTGAACTTTTCGGGTTTAATTAGAAAAGAAAGCATTGGGCCAAATTGCTGGAAATCTTAAAATCTGTCAGAAAATTCTGATCCCAGTTCTTGCATGTACATTCCAATCTCATTGACACTGACAGTGCAACGTGTCGATAACTCTTTTATGTGTTGGAAGTAGTGGAAAATCAAAGTTCGACTATCCCGAGAAAAAACTGCTAGTTTAACAACAAATGCTTTCCAGGTTTCATAAAGATCCAGAACCATTTGCCCTGCACCCTGGAGATCGAAGTTGAGGTTATTTAGATGAGTGGTGATGTCAGTTATAAATGTGAGCTTACACAGCCATTTGTCATCATCCAGTTCAGGGTAGTTTTGTCCTTTTTCCAACAAAAAGGCCATGATTGCATCAAAACAGTTTACAAAGTGCACCAAAACCTTGCCACGACTTAGCCACCAAATGTTGCTGTGAGGTGGAATGTCATTATAAGCACTGTCCATCTCTTCCAGCAGTGCTTGAAACTGACTGTGAGTCAAAGCAGAACAAGCAACAAGGGCATTCACAATTTGCACCACTGTATTTATCATATTATTAAACTCTGAATTAGAAATTTTAGCACACAGTTTTTCTTGATGGATGATACGTTGAAATTTGACTGTCGGGAAGCCAATTTGATCTTCAAGTAACTTTACAAATCCCTTCTGTTTTCCGACCATAGCAGGAGCACCATCTGTCATCACAAAATATTTTTCTGATGTCAACTCCTCGTTCTTCAAAATGGTTTACAGAAGTTTCCGCTATATCTCCCCCCTTTGTTGTGTGCCATGCAGGGGTTTTAGACAACAAAGTTCCTCTTGGATTTCATCAGAAGCACAATATCTTGCAACAACTGCCAAACGTGGAACATCGTTTATATCCACGCTTTCATCAACTGCAACACTAAACACTGTTGTATCTTTTAATGCAGTCGTCTGCTCTTCGTTAATGTTTTCTGCCATTTCGTTTATGCGTCTCTCAACTGTTCTGGCAGAGACAGGCAGTTTTTATTCTAGATATGCATCTTTATTTGGCAAATCATTGAACAAAACCTCCGAACTGCTGAGAAAAACTTCTTTTACATATTCCCCACCTGTAAACAGCTTTCTGTTTTTTGCAATCCACTCAGCAATCTTGTAACTTCCTTCTGTGGCTTGATTTTTACTTACACTTAAGCATTTAAAAACATTGCTTTGCTTCTCATATCCTGCTACTGCCTTTTTGATTGATTCAGTCTTGTCTGCTTCATCAAGAAAAGTTTTCTTGTGCTTCGTTTGAAAATGTCGTCGAACACTTGATATGAGACAAACAACACTTTCACAACAGAAAGCACAAACAGCGCGATCCTTCTTTGAATAAATCCAGATGTGTCTGTCCAAGAAGGCTGAAATGAATGGACATCTAACTTTGCTTTCTTAGGAGCTGACATTTCATCAGATGTACCCTTCAACTTACACTGGGGAAAAAAAATTGCTGAGATACACCCCCTCTTGCCCCTGTTTGCACCCCTCACTGTCCCAGGCTGGGGCCAGTGGGCCACAGCTGGGGGCGGCTGCAGAGCCCCGGGCCAAGGCCAGGAGCAGAGCCCTGGGCCAGCAGCCAGGACCCCAGGCCAGTAGCAGTGGCCGGGACCTGGGGCTGGCAGGGGGCTGAGCAGGGCCGACAGACGGAACCCCAGGTGGCAGGGGGCTGGCGTCCGGGAACCCAGGGTGGCAGCAGAGCCCCCTGGACTGGTGGCCAGGATTGGGCAGTGTGAGTGCCACTGAAAATCATCTCGCGTGCTGCAGGTTGCTAACCCCGGGCTTACAGCATCTTACCGGAAGCACTCTTGCGGTGCAGCTGTGCTGCTGTAAATTATGTAGTGTAGACACAGCCTCAATGGCAATTACAGAGGGGGATATAACAACGTGTATTTAAAGGGTAACTCCTTGGTAAGGGAGAGGAATTCTTTTGGGCTGTTACTCAGGGCAGTGGGATTAAGCTGACGAAAGGAGCAATAACACCAGGGTCTCTGACTATAGAACAGTCTCCCCAGGGAAGTGGTACACGCCCCTTCACTTCAGCCATTTACAAGTGAACTGGACAAACCACTTAAGAACAAACTGCAAGGAATGTACTTGTATAGGTCGGATAATGGGTGAGATGATGCAGCCTTCATCTGTGATTTTTGTGGTTCTGTGCTAAAATCAGTGCAGTCTCTTATAATGGCATCTGAAGTAGTCAGGGCAGAGGAAACTGAAGTGGAAATCTTATTTCTCAATCTGTGCTTTGTGTGCTAAGTGCAGTGTCAATAATAAAAACAGAACAGCTTCACATGGGAGCAGTCAAAACAGAAGAGACGTAGCTGACAGTGTGAAAGTAGATAATGTACTGGAAAGGAATCCAAATGTTTTCTAGAAACACCTAATGGCCATATTAACCAATAGCATCACCAGGTTCAGACCTACAGGGGCATGACTTTGGGAATGAGATTTTTCTAGGTAAAAACGGTAAAGGAACGTTAACCCTTTCACTCCTGAATGCTTTAATTCAGGTGCGTGTATGTGTGTGAGAAAAAACAGGAAAGGAATGTTAACTCTTTCACTCCTGAATACTTTAATTCAGATAGATGTGTGTGTGAGGGGGGGGAGGGATACCTCAGTGGTTTGAGCATTGGCCTGCTAACCCAGGGTTGTGAGTTCAATCCTTGAGGGGGCCATTTAGGGATCTGGGGCAAAAATTGGGGATTGGTCCTGCTTTGAGCAGGGGGTTTGACTAGATGACCTCCTGAGGTCCCTTCCAACCCTGATATTCTAGGATTCTATGTGCGTGTGTATGTGTAAGCATCACTGAATGCTGTGGGCTGCTGGAAGGGGAGAATCACATAGTTGTAGTTTTGGGAGAGCCGGCCTTGAAGAGTGTGTGGGTGGGTGGGTCGTTGGGAGGGTGGGGGGAATAATGAGTTATGTGCTGCAAGATAGAGAAGGGAAGACCCATCGGAGCACAGCAGTGAGGGGCTGAGCCATGCAGATAAGGATGCCCTGAGATGAGATGGATGGCAAGGGGCAGTTCAGGTGGGGAGGAGGACAATACTGCAGACATGGCTCGATGAAGACAGCTGTGGAGCACTGTCCACTTGAGTTTTTCACCTCTCTGTTTCTGATGCCTCACTTTACGAAGGCTAAACAGTTGACTAAGTGTTGAGGGATGGTACTTAATCCTGCTTCAGTGCGGGGGAATTGATGAGACAACCTCTTGAGATTCCTCCAGGCCCTACATTTCTATGATTCGACAGGGGGAGAAGAAAGAGGAAAGGTGAAAGCAGTGCAATAGGAGTGAGGGGATTTGCATTCTGGTCTTGGCCTTGCCAAAGGCCTCCTGGGAGAATGTGGGTAAATCCTGTAAATGCTTTGTGCCTCAGTTTCCCCACCTGTAATGTGGGGATAATACTCCCTTACAGGGCTGTTGTGATGCTCTATGAATGAGTGCATGCATGTGAGGTGCTCAGATATTACCAGCGATGGAGTCTGTAGAAAAGCCTATAGATAGATAAATACAAAAAATCAAGATCTGTCATTCACTGAATGGATGCAGCCCTATTCCTGCTATGTCGTGTCTGATTAGATAAACTAATCAATACATGTAATCTATAGCATTTGTGATAAGTCTCTGTCATAACTGGCTGTGTTGCATTATTGGCTATTTTGCTGAAATGGCAAATTTCAGTCTGTTTAAAGTACAGGGGAATCTTGAATAAATACTATTTATTTATTTACCTCAGATCAGAATGTGACCTTTTCATTAGTTTGATTGGTTCTTGCTAATTAGCCTGCACAGCCCATATTTGGAATTCATAGCCAATATTTGTAGAACAGCTTCAAGTCATATTAAAATATGCTTGGCGTAGTCTCCCAGAAGCCTACAGCAAGCACTTCTCCTTCCTAAAAAATGTCCGCTTTGGGCTGGGTTTGCTTTGAAGCCAGAGCATAAGTGAAAATGATGTAGATGAATTTGGATAAGCTTGTACAACCACAGAAAACATTTGTTCGCTGTAAAGCTTTGGATTGTGCGGCGTGACCTGGAGTAACACAAGTTCCACATACCTTTGGGAATAGCCTTTCCAACAGGGCTATGCTGTACTCACTGGATTTGCAGCACAATTCATGCACAGTTGGGACAACCATTGTCAAGGCTGGATCCTGCAAGGGTCTGAGCACCTTTATCTGCGTTCTGGGTGTGCTCAGCACCTCATAGGTTCTGGCCCTTCATGGGAAGTGAGCTTGGGATGCGTATACTATAATACACAGAAAAGCATAGAGAATTAGCACTTCTTGCCAACCTTAACTGGCCACTGAATGTCAGTGTTGCTCCAAACAAATGCAGCATAAAGAACCATTTATCTGAAACCAAAGCCTCATAGGCTGAAAGTCTGATTTTGAATAGAATGAAACCAATAGAGATAACTGCCAAATTCTCAGGGTCCTGCAATCTCTCTTACATTTATTTAAAATATATTCAGACATACTGTTATGCAATACAGTAATCAAAATATTAGATATTACAGATGGGAAAAGACCAATTAGTAGAGTTGGTCAGAAATTTTTTGACAGAACATTTTTTGGTCAGAAAATGCAAATTTGTTGAAAGTGAAACGTTTGTGAAAATACGCTGCCTTTGGTGAAAATTCATTACAAAACAAATATTGCCAAAAAAAAAAAGTTTCTGAATTGTAGGAATGTAACATTTCAATATTCTGTTTCAAAATGGCTTCTTTCAATTTTTTAATTTTATATTATAAAATATAAAATAAAAATAGTCAAAATTGGAAGAAAATTTTTGGATGTTGACATTTATTTTTAGAAGTTTAGTTTGGGGGAAATTTAATTTTTTTTTATTTTGGTCCATTCTGTAATAGAAGAAATTTTTGGATTATGAAACTCCCTTGCAAAGCTTTGACTATTCAGCTTCTAGCTTCTGATTCAGCCCCTGCCAGTATAAGGCTGCCCCTTTCCTAATACGTTGGCCAGTGTCGTTTTAAATATCCACCACAACCATCGTGAGATTATTTCCCAGTAAAGGAGCTCTTGTTGACTGGATATTCAGCCTGTATCTTCCATTTCTGAAGGATCAGGTTTCTAATCCTACTTTCCCAGGTATGCTATTTACATAAATGTCACTTAACCGAAATACATGAATTAGTTAGGAAGGAGATAGAAAATAAAGGGGGTAGATAAGATACAGGCATTAAACTAATGAGTCAGTAATAATTGTGTAAGTGCATCATCCATCTTTTCCTCCCAATCACTCCTCAGAGCTCCCTCCCATTAGCTCACTTTCCTCTGCTAATCTTAAATGCCCATTTCCTGCTTTCCTCATGCCTATTATTAAAAAAAAGTGAAAGAAAACATGACACTGAAACAAAATACATTATCTGAATTCTCTGTAATTGGTTCCTTTGGGCAGGCAGGGTAGACATAGCGTATCCTGGTTGGAATCACAGATTGTTATGATCTTTACCTGCTGCTGCTGTAAATTGGCTCTGAGTTCACCTTTAGGTATCAGTTTTGCCTGCCTACTTTGAGATGTCAACAGCCTCTCCACCATTTGGAAATAATGCTCTCCCAAAATCCCGTTTCTCGTTTCCTTTCTCTTCGGTTTCTCTTCATCCCCTGGTCTGTCATTTCTCATTATGTTATCTGTCTAACTAATGACTCCATCCTGCAGTCCTGTTGACTTTGATTATAAATTGTTCAGGACAGTGATCTTATCCTCTTGTGTCTCTGTAAAACACCCTACCAGGTGATGATGCTATGGACATAATAAATAATTTAGTAACACTGATTCACTGTTAGACACTGAAATAAATAAATGTCTGATGTAGGCTCAATGGTTTCCAGTATCTCACGTGCTCCCTTGTGCCAGGCTGCTAATGCACCTATGTGAAGCATCCCTCCCTCTCGCTCACTAGCTTTCCATTGCCATGATGTCAAATGAAAAATCGCTCCAAATTAGAGTCACTTGCTAACAGATGTTTAAGTTTTACATAAACTATGCTGAAAATGTAAGTGCAGCGACTGGCAGCTGGCAACAGCAGGAGTTTTGCTGTTACACTGGCTATGCAAGGAGATTGCCGCTCATCTTCAAGTAAGGGTATGTCTACACCACAGCTGGGTGGTGTGAGTCCTGGCAAGGTAGACAGGCGTGCACTAAAATAGCAATGTGAACGTTGCTGCATGGGAGGCAGCTCAGGCTAGCCATCCAAGTCCAAGCTCATCTAATCAACTGGGTCCGAGTGGCGGGCCTGAGCCACCACCGGTGCCTTTATGTCCACACAGCTAATTTTAGCATGTTCGCTGGAGCAAAGCCAGTGCCAGTCTGCCTGGCCATGCCGGTAATCACACCTCTCAGGGTCTGTCTACACCACTGCTAACTTCTGTTAGTCACTAATAGCTCTGACTCGTTTTCTGTTTCCTACTTTGTATGTGCTAGCCCAGACTCTAGTCTCACAAACCAGTGAGTCCATGCTTGAACGTGGTTGTGGGCTGCTTGGAAAACTCCGTTTCCAGAATTGGTCGAGGTATGTGACTAGCCAACATCTACCATTGTTCCAGTTTTTAAAACCTGAGACCAGAGACAAAAACTCACACAGATTGCTGCCAGTTGTTCAGGGCTACAGCATCCTAGGCACCGTACAAAACATAAAAAAGACACAAATCTTGGCCACACTGAAGGCAATGGCAAAGCTCCCATTTACCATATGTAACTGATGGTGTCCACCGCATGCTTTGCATACCCCATAGTGGGGCCATGCCTTCACTCACAGCTCCTGTCCTGGAGAGTTTACAGTATAAGGTCTGCAAACAAAATAACAAGGCGAGATCCTGGCACCCAGGAAGGGTTGATTTTAGCAGGGTCTCTGTGCAAGCAATGGGTCCAACCCATTGGTTCTGTCTGCAGGATCGTGGTTGCCAAGCAAACAGGGTGAAGACAGCGTGTAGGGGAATGGGTAGACAAGTATTACATCAATAAGATTATGTGATGGTTTTGGTTAGTTACATTCATTTCTTGGTTCTGGTGGCTATAGATACATCACTGTTTGAAAGGGGGTGTGTGTGAGAAGGGAGGGTGGAGTATAAGGGAGAGGTGAGATGATGCGGCAGGCATAGGGGAAAAGGAGGATGGGGATGGGGGGGAGGGATAGCTCAGTGGTTTGAGTAGTGGCCTGCTAAACCCAGGGTTGTGAGTTCAATCTTTGAGGGGGCCATTTAGGGATCGGGGCTAAAAATTGGGGATTGGTCCTGCTTCGAGCAGAGGGTTGGACTAGATGACCTCCTGAGGTCCCTTCCAACCCTGATGTTCTATGATTCTATGAAAGCAGAGAGGGTGGGTGAAGGGTAGCGAGGACGAGGCATAACATCCAGAAGAGAAGCATAGAAGCAAGAAGAGAATTAAAATTCTTCTGCAGTAACCTTGGTTAGTGTAGCCTCATCGCCACACCACATATTTATTGTTCCTTTGAGGAAAGGAGCATTTATGAAGTGACCAAGTTTGTGAAGGGGCCACACGTTTAAAGATCTCCCCTATACCAAAGAGTGCCCAGCCTCAGCATTGGAGGGGAGGGGAGGGGAGGGGAAGGGAGGGGGAGATTGAGGAGGCTGGAGAAGCCAGGCAAGGCTGAAGAAAAGGAGCTGGGTGGGAAGGGATAATAGAAGAAAGGAAAAGGTGGACTGGTGATCTCCTTTTGTAGATAGAAGAGCTAAATTTGTACTGTTGCTAGGCACCCCATTTAGCCATGATTACCCTTTCGCTGGCTTGCCAAAGTCTTGTATTTGATATGACTAATATATGCAGGTCATATATAGAGTTTTATGCATAACAAAATCATCCAGCCCCATGTGACAGCTGTAGAAAATGCCCATGTACAAATCCAGCTTCAATTATGCAGTAAGAAACGGAGATGTGTCCTTTCTGCAACACTCATATTTCTATTTATAAATACAGAATAGAAGATCAGAAACAATAGCATGACCATCCAGCAGCCAGATCATGACTCTACAGAGAAGTCTAAAGAATTTGTTGGAAGCCACATTTTGAATGCTAGCAAGGAGAATTTTCCAGGGGGGTGGGCAAAGCATGTGGTGGACACCATCAGTTACACATGGGAAATGATAAAGTTAGCTTGTCTTTGTTTAAGTATTGGCAACAGTTTGCATATCTGAGTGGTAATAAAGATGAGAAATTAGGGGCAGAAAAACATTATGTTCAAACTGGGCTGTTTTTTTATTTGTAGCTGAGAGACTTAAATGTTACGGGATGTCTTAATTTTATCAATATATACTTCATATTCTGCCTTTCACATTGCACAGGCGGCAAAGGCTACCTGATAATTGAGATCAGATAAATGACACGGATATAATGATGGCTTTTGGTGTGCATCCAATATTTTCCCTGAAACCAATTTTAAATCTAGTATGCTCTGAATTAATATTAATTTGAATTTTATAATATCCACAAAACATTATTTATGTTCTTAAATTCCTTAGTTTAATGGAATAGAACAATCATTATCCACTGCTTGTTTATATATTGTGGTCTGTAAAATACAGTGGATTTTCCAGACTGAGGCAATAAATATGAACACTGAAGAATTTTTGCAATTTAATTTTAATAAGCATGAATAATTATTAATGTAATAATCTTAAATAATAATATTTTTAAAAAATCATAATACCATGCACCAAACTTTGAAAGACCAAGTCTTTATAACAGATGTTGTAAGAAAGAGCATTGTCATAATTGGGGGGGGCCCACGTTATTATGAGTAAATATGAGTCAGCCCCCAATGTTTTGTCATACTCTCATTGTTATGCCTTTTATTCTACTGTCAAATGTGCCCTGTGCTGCGAGGGTAAATTCCTGTGATTATGGGCCTGGACTATCAGATGCTGCCCTCCCTCTATTCCCATTGACTTCACTGGGAGTTGGGAATGCTCTGTATCATACTAAATCAGGCTTTCTATTATTCACAGAAAAAAAAAAAAGCATGTTAAGAAGGAGTTAGGCTTGAAAGTATATATTAGTCATTGTGGTAAAATACATTACAGGGGCATTGTCATTATCCAAACGCAAAGTTGTGCAAACCGAGGAAATTCCCAGGTAAGGTTAAACTTAAAAGCAATCCAAAAATGTTACAGTAAGGACATACAGAATGAGGACACCCAAACCTAACTTAACTTCCCATACTGCTAAAATACACAGAAAACTTGTGCATTTGATCTTTTTTTAAAATTCATCATTTTCCCCATTATGCTTCATAAATGAAAATTTCTCCTTTGGCAGAAACCTTTACTGCCCTGCGGTGACACTCTGAGGGGGAAAAGATAGAACGTGGTGTCTTTGGGTGGCTCACACTGGTAAAGAAGGGGTTAAAGAACTCCTGTGGTCGCAGTCAGCCCAAATCTGCAGCACCTGCCCAGCTTGTGGGGGCTGGTGCTGGGCCTGTGAATGGAAGGAACTCAGGCCAGTGAGGGCAGTTCTCCAGACAAGCCTTGTTAGAGCCCCTAGTGCAGGGTTATTTGCTGAGGACCAGCTTGAGAGTGTTGCCAGCCTGAGCTCTCGGAGATACGACAGCCCCTTTTGCTAATCCCCAGGACTAGCTCTTAGCCTTTAGCCATGCAGGAGCATGGAAGCCGAGACAGCCACTGGAGGCTGCAAGACTGCTCCCCCGCTGCACGAGGCAAAGCCCTGGAACTATTTTGCTCTTGGGGTTTGGACTGTTTTACATTCCCCCTGGAAGTGGACAGACTTGCTAGCTGCAGGGCTAGATGCCATGGCCCAGGACTGGAGCACTGGACTGCTGTTAACCAGGGAAGGAGGTGAGAGCTAAGTGAGGCACCCACCTTCCCCTGAGGGGGTGTATGTGACCTCAAGCCATAACCTATGACAGTGTCTTTAAAAATCTGTTAAATCTAATCTGGGCCCACAAACACTCAAATACCGTAATGGTACTTGTATGGCGTCATGCAGATTCACTGTTAAGTTCAGGCTGCTTTTATCTCCACTGTGGAGCAGCACTGAGCAGACAGGTCAGTAAAGCTGGATTTTGTACCTCAACCCCTTCGAGGAAGACTCAGGAAGCTTGAGCACAGCAAAGGTAAGGTTTATTCCCCTCACTCTTTCACAGAGCTCACATGCCTCCTTTCTTTCACCTCTCTCCACCTCCTCTCTGCATTCTGGGAATTGTAGTTCCTGGGCTGAAAGCTACCGGAACTACCTAGGAACAAACTTACCAACATCAACTGGGATAGTGATCTGCTCCTAGCTAGATACAACAGGGGGTTTACAGCAGTGCAAAACAGCTAGGATGTACACCTCACTTCCTGTAAAACACAGGCCAAACAATTTCCCTCAGTAATTCCTGCACTGATATAATCAGAGGTCTTTTGTTTTCCTTCAGTGACTGGCAGGTCATCGCTTATAAGGTGAACAAACAGTTAGACATACTCCCTCAGAGACTCAAATGAAACCCTGCTGCAGAAGTAGACCAGTTTTTTCAGCATGAACTTCAGTTCACACACGCTCTTTCCATAGACTCCAATCTTCTCTCCAACCAGCCCCAGCTAGTGCCTGACTCTTGTAATGTTTCATTTTATATCAGGAAATACCTCATTGAGCACACTGTAAGAACCACTGATTTAGACTGAAGAGCTATAGAGATTATCTAATGACCATCTGGATGTCAATTTCCTCTTTTAATTTATATTGTCAAGACTTATATTTTTGAATCTTGGGATCACCTCCTAACGTTACTCACTAACATCTAAGACAAAACACAAATATAACAGGAATAATATTCACACTATGGCTTTCATTTTGAAAGTTACTGGAGTGTTGCGGGATGTATATTTACTCCAGTGCATGTAACATTTTTTATTTGTTAGTTTATTGACATCATTTTAAACCTAATCTTCACCCAGAGACTGTCAGAACATGGAACTTAGATGGCCTATGTCTACGGTCATGGTGGCCTTAGGATTAGGGCAAACATGTGGCGCTAGGCTAGGGATAAATTTGGGGCTGCTTGGTGACCTTAGGTTAGTGGTAGTGTTAGGGTAGATGGCTATGGCCTATGGGTAATGGTGTTAGTGTTGAAAGGTTAGTAGGGTAGTGTGATTAGGGTTAGTTTCAGGACCAAGGGCTTCCCCATAGTTATTGGAGGTCCTATGCTAACTTTGTGCTTGTGGTTTGTAGGTATCCCCACACTTGGTATAGTCTTGGAGTTGGCCACGTCCCAGGCTAGTGTTACTGCTAGAGCAGTTGGAGACATCTACTAGAGTTTGAGTTGTGGCTGGTAGACAGCCTGGCTTGGGTTAGTGTGCTGTTAGGTGATCCTAAACTAGGTGCTTGCTTATGGTTAGACAAATGTTAGACCATACGCTAGGAGTCTGGCTGGGACTGGGCCCTGGTTAGAGCTGTTAAATAGCAGCTCCTGTGAGTCAGGGGAGGTGTATCAGCCAGTTTTAGGGTTATACTGGTATGTGTGTTCAGACTGGAGTTAGGATTGGGGCTGGTACAATGAGGTTTGGGGCTGGTAGTTGCCACTGAGCTAAGATTAGAGTTCTAACCAGTTGCAGGGTCCACAAGCTGTGGCCCATACATTAGCGTGCCAGTGGCAATGGTTGTGGCTCCTGGCTGGGATTGTGATGAGTACTGGGCCCTAGGCTAGGATGAAGTTGGAGCCTGCGGTGGGCCTGGGACTTGGGTTAATGTTGTTGGTATGGGCGCAAGGCTGGTGTTAGAGTTGAGTCAGTTATGGACCCCCAAACTATGCTCATGGTAATGTCTGATAGGGTACTATGGGGGAGAGTTGGAGTTTGAGATGATTATGGGTCCTGAGTAGGGTTAGGGCTCGATGGAGATCCCTGCCCAGGGTTAGATTTGTTCTTTCGGGGCTCTGTGCAAGGATTAGGGTTGAGGTGGATTGGGGAATTTGGGCTAGGATTAAGGAATTAATTTAGGATTTAGGATTGGGCTAGGAATTTGGGCTAGGGTTGAGGCTGGTTGCCTACTCTGGGTTAGGATTAGTGCCAATACGGTTCATGGACTAAAACTAGCATCGAAGTCTGTAGGAGGCCCATGCAGGGTTCCTGTTTGGATCTGTTGATGCTGCTAGTCTGAGGTGGAGGTCAACTGTGCTCCCTCTTACAGGGATAGGGGTGTTAGGTGGCTCTGAGCTAAGGTTATATTCGTTGTTTGCCTGGGTGCTAGGCTAGGGTTGACACAGGTTGTGGACACTGAGCTAGAGACTGGCTTCAAACTTTCAAATGGGACTATGTATAGGTCTTAAGTGGGGCTGTTTGGGAGCGCCAAACCATAGTTCACTTTGGGGCTTTTCCAGTGATCATGGATTCTTGCTGCCAATCATTGACTTCAGGCTAGTGTTAGGGGTTGGGGCTGGCTGTGTATAGGGTTTGGGTTTTGTTATGCTCATCTTTCTAATAAACAGCAACTGCAGCATTAATTGACTTGTTCAGCTTAATGAATATTCATTAGAAAAATGTAAACGAACTATTTTGCTACATTCTTGAAGCTCAGTGAGACAACTGCAGGGGTAGCTTTGCAGAGGCTGCACATACAGGGCAAGTATTATTTATTAGTCTGTCATTACAGTTTTTCACACTTTTATAGCTCTCACATTGTGACTAAGCAGACAAATTAACACCCAATCTCTCAGTGGCATGCTGGAAATTTTGACATGTACATCAGGCGGTAGAATATCAATCACCAACATGCTGCTGGTTCTGCTTTTCTGGCTTCTTGTACATTGAGTCAAAACTGCAGTTTTTCCAGGAAAAGAAATGGACAGATTAGAATATTCTGTATTTGACTGAATTTTGAGCATGAAATGAAGGTATTAAGGAACCCTATCTTTTTTTTTTTTTCATGCTTCCCTGCATATATTGTGTGGGATGCTTTTCACAAAAATGGATTAATTTCATTGTATCCTTCTACAGATCTTAGCTTAAGGGTGGCATATTTAAGAAACAAGTTGTGACAGGGTGTTTGTTGGTACCACTTTTAGTGGCCTGTATCAAGCATGACAATGAAGACCAGGTGTCACAAAACCACCTTTGATGGATAGGATCCCAGCAGGACCAAGGCCTTCAGTATATACGCTACTTCTGTGTGGTTGCTATTATCAGACTTTTTGTCTCACAATAAAATGTTTTGTTTTGGCAATGTCAGCAACCCCAAACTATGCTGAAATACGTTCTGAAAACAGAACGTGGATGATTATTCAGTATCTCCCCCCCCCCCCCCCCGCCCCCCACATGTTTACTTTGTTTTCCTGAACACTGAGGCCTCCTCTACCCTAACTGTGAGTCACACTGGCCTGGCTCCTCTTCAGCTCTAGGGGCCTATAGCAGGAGTAGATTGCTAGCTGGGACCTGAAGGATGGCTCTACTCTCTAGCTCCAGCCTCCTTCATCTGTCCCCTGAAAAATCACTCCCTGCCCCCCGTGCTGGAGGTGAACAGCCTCCGCTAAAAGCTATAATCAAGAAGCCATTTGAAATGCATAACAGCGTTAAATAACGTTATTGGTCCTACAAAGTCATATACTGGCACGTAAAAATGTGTAATATGGCACGCTTTACATTTACCTCTCTATGTATACTCCTCTAATCACTTTCCTGTAACACTTCCCACGATGCAGGTAGCTCACGTAGGGGAAGCTACCTACCATTGGTGTTTTTCAGGCCGGTCACAATCCTGTTCTCAGAGTCCAGTCTGTGTGCTGAGCGGCATTACACCATACCGGTTTCACATTCCCTTTTGCCTGCTGGGAGCCCTCATTAGGGTCCATCCCCAAAGAATGGTGCATCGCGCTAGTCTGGGGTTTTGCGCAATCTAAACTGCATTTGCTCCCAGCAGAATGGGAGTAGGCAAGGGGCTGTGTCACTATTTTACTGTCTTACAATGCCCCCCCATTTTTCTTTTTAATCCTAAAAGTAACAAACGTGAGCTTGACTCTGGTCAGGACACTCCAAGCCAGTGCAGTTTGGTGTTTATAGGCCTCAATGTTAGGAAGATATAAGGGCTCCGTGAACAAGTTTATTCAAACTGGATTTTACTGACTGCAATATTTTATTATTCCCAAGCTCCTCTTTAGCTGGAAAGGGGATCAAATTATCAGGGAGTATTGGTAGTTTGTTAGCTAGCATGATGTCACCTTATTCATCACCGAACAGTGCCATAGTTTACATCTACTCTGTTTTGGTTGGCAAGTTGCCTTCCTTTCCAGGACTAGGGCATCAGTGTCACATGGTTGCACATGTCCTTGTAGAAGAACCAGTCTCAAAGCTTTCCTAGTGAGAACCCCAAACCTTCATTGAGGAGTCTCAGACACCTCCCCTTTGCTGTGCAAATCCTGTGGACTGCTGCCTCCCCTTCTGCCATCATATAACATTTCTGTGGCAACTGAAGCCACTCTTGATTTGAAAAAGCAATGGTTAATGCAGTTTAACTGTTGACAGCAACAGACAACCGACTCTCCAAGGGCTGCTCGGGCTCCTCAGACCCTACTCTGATTACCACAGCAGGAGGATATCACTGGTGCTGAAGGGTAGATCCCTCGGAGGATTATAGTAGCATTTAGAAAGTTTTAGTCTCACAGACCCTAAGGTCCAAAGGGACCATTATGATCATCTACTTGAACCTGCACATCACAGGCCACAGAACCTCACCCACCCACCTGCAATAGACCCATAACCTCTGGCTGAGTTACTGAAGTCCTCAAATAATGATTTAAAGACTTCAAGTTACAGAGAATCCACCATTACACTAGTTTTAACCTGCAAGTGACCTGTGCCTCATGCTGCAGATTTTATAATCCTATGTATTTGGCTTCTGTAGTAATGTCCAAAAAGCCTGCATGTATTTTCAGGGGCGAGCAGGGGAAGTACAAATCTAGTCACTTCACAGGTTTTCTTGCTTTGGCTTTATACTGTTTATACAATATATGTCTTTTTGCTGTTTTAACGTGCATTTCTTCTCTAGAGTATGACGGAGCATTTGGCCTTGCATTTCAGTGAATTCATAACTCTGGTCTCTTGCTGATAGTTCATGTTCTGTGATCAGGCTGTATTTATAAATTCTAGCTCTTAAGTCCTTAAAAGGCTCAGATAAGGGACTATCATTCCTGCTGTGTATCTTCTCTCCTGAATTATGTGGTGATGCCTGTGGGCTGTGCCTAAATTAAACCTGTAGACACTGGACAAAATGTTAGATATTAGTATCTGAATTCTGTGGAGAGGACCAAATTATATTTTAAAATTATGTTCTGTGGGCTGGTGCTGCAGCTTTAGGGCCAAGCACACGGGGGTGGGAGGGAGTGCTGCTCAGTGACTATCTTTGTAGCATCCTGACAATTTATTATGATGGTTTTGTATAATTATAGCTTGTAAAGCACTAAAGTAACTACTCAGAAATAGCACAACTTTCCTGAGTTTGGTAGGAAAGCAAGCAAATGTAGAACAGAGTTGGAATAGAGAAAATAGTGCCAGGTATTGTGACTGGGGGTGGTGGTGGAGGTGGAATAGAACACTTTGGAGAAGTTCTTTTGTTGAATGTATTTATAGCAGCAGTGTCAAAAATGTAGTATTTAAAGGTTGGGAGTTACTGGGTTATAAATATGTATATTTCAGGAGTTTCTTTACACTTCAGCGCTACCCTGTCTCCATGGCAACTAAAGAACCATTTCAATTTTTATCATCTCTCCAGTCCTGGGGAACTAGCATTGGCCAGCTCAGGACCAGCCATGTTGCTTTCCCACTAATTGGTTCTGGTATTGCTTCTTCTCAAGCTCCCCTCAGTGTCTGTTTCCTACAATCCAGCAAATGCCCCCGTGACTGAGCAGCAGGTGCTCAGTGGACCCTGGAGGTGCTCAGCATCCTGCAGATTCAGGCACTAATTGCTTATACAATGAAGATACAAATAAGAACCCAATCCCAGGAGGAACTGAGTGCCCCCACCCTCCACTACTGTCAATGGGAGATGGGGAAAAATAAAAGGAGGACTTGTGGCACCTTAGAGACTAACCAATTTATTTGAGCATAAGCTTTCGTGAGCTACAGCTCACTTCATCAGATGGGATGATGGAGGCGCTGAGCAGCTTGCAGGATCATACATTTCTTGGATTTCAGACAGGATAAATCAGTCTGTTTTTTAAAGCTCACCTCTTGTGCACTTTCAACTGGGAGTTAAGGGCTTGTTGGCCTGGGCCCTAGGAAACTATTCAAGTCCAATACAGCCTGAAGCTCAACAGCAGGGCTAGTTGAAAATTCCTCATGAAACAGTTTCCCATTGGTAAATGCCGATGTGATGAAACTGAAATGTTTTGCTGTAAATTACTGATTTCAGCGAAATCTTTGATGGGGGAATTATCTCGATGTTTTGTTTCAATATGGTGGAGATGCTCAATTTTGACTTTGTTTCAACTTTTATAAGAGAACATAAAATTGAAACAAAATTGAAATGTAACTGTCCCAGGGTGACACTGGTCCTCTAAGATGGAAGAGGCCAGTGCCTCTGAGACTAGTTAGTTGCCTCCCAATTAGGCTTGAGAGAGGGCTCCTGGACCCCAGAGGGAAGGAGACTGATCAGAGCTGGGGACCCCAGGGGAGTGGAAGGCTCATGCAGTGGCCCCTAGGGAGAGGGAAAGATCCAGCTGGGTCAGGGGAAGCTGAGCCCGTGAACAAGAGGTTTGTTGCAGGAGGATGAATCCCCTGAGCAAGGGTTGGACTCCCAGGTAGGCAGGCCTGGAGGAGTGTAACATTGTTTGAGGGTGGAGCCCTCAGGTGGCTTGAGTGAAGGGCTGTGAGAAGACTGGTCATACTCAGGCAGGGAGGCCCGGATCAAGGTCCAGAACAAAGTGCTGCTCTTGACTTTCAGGTAGGTCACTTGGAGCTGATGACCCTAAAGAGGGAAGCTGGAAAAACCTGCTGTGTCTTTGTTTGTTGAGGAAATTGGAGAATGGTTTTACTACACGATTTTTGGGGATTAACTTTACTGGTGTAGATGAATACATTATACCCAGAGACAGGCTTTGTATTGCACGCTGAGAGACTTGTTCCTTTCATGAGGAAATGGGGGAAACCTGAGGCAAGTGCACCTGCCATGCTCTAGCCTGCTTCTGGAGGGTGCCCCAGGTGGGGCCATCCCACAAGAGAACATTCTGACTTCTCAGAAAGTTTAATTTTGATATTTCAGAAACAAAATATTTTGGAATTATTATTTTGCAATGACAGGAACTTGCCTTTTGACTCAGAATGAAGGAGAGTTTTGAAACGTTAGAAATTCTGTTTCCTCACCAGCTCTACTCAACAGTCTTCTCCTTATTCCAGATGGAGACAACCCATCTCCGTGCTGCCACATAGTGGTGAATTTAGTTGCCTGGTGGACCACCTGTGCCTGCCCTATCCCAAGGTAGCAGTAACTCCTGGGTTGTTTGATGGAGGGGAGGGGACAGACTGAGAAATGGGAGCTGTGGTGTGTAGGAGATGAAGAACTGAGCTTCCTGACACACGTGAACCTTTGCAACTCTAGTTGGAGAGCTGAGTAACTTGCGCTGCATGAATGGAAGCTGAAGATGCTCAGCACCTCGCTGTTTTGGACCCCAGTGTTAGCTCTTAAATTTGGGCTGCACCTTTTCCCCATAGCTGGCCCAGTGCAGAGTCCCCTCAGTAAGCTGCATTAAGCCCTCCAGATGGATGAGAAACTCTCTCCACTGAAACATCATAAATAAAGTGGTACTTAAACAATATACAGTAATCTAAAGAATCCCATCTGCTCTCTTCAGCCCAACCAGCAAGGAGCCTTGAATAAAAAGTGCAGAGGATCTTTTTTCTTTACAATTTTATTTACAAAATGTATTAAAACTTTGTACAACACCTCATTAAAATGAGGTTCAGTAATTTATACCCACACATGCAGTTTATGCTTTTACAGCCATTAGTTTGCTTGGCAATTTTTCTGTTCACTGAAGTGCAGTTTTAATGACAAAAATAGGAACTTAATTTAAAAAATAAAATAAAATAAATAAAACAAAATAAAGGACCAAACCAAATAAATAATAATAATAAAAAAAAATCCTCAAGTGACTACTGCTGAACTTCCAGAGCTTGAAGTTAGTAACAGGAATTTGTAAGCTATCAACACTTTTTTTGTTTTGTTTTTTACATGCAAGTTTTAAAAAATAACAAATGGTTTACCAAGCCTCTTCACCTGTGTGAAGCCTCCACTCATAAAAATTGATTTGATAAACACACATCTTTTTTATACAGCTTCTAAGAAAATGTTTTTGTTTTTTAAATACAACTTATAACTGCACAGCTTTAGCTTTCCCTTTGCTGGGATGTTATAGCATTCAGAAGTTGAAAATCACAGTTTCATGAGAGAAGAAAAAACATTTTCATTTTCTTCATGACCTTGTTAAAAACTTGAACAGTGAATCGTTCTCTTATGAGCTTTAACTTTTGTATATTACATTGTCAGAAATATGTTTTTCTTTAACAAGACTTTCCCATTTTATCTTTTCTTATTCTCACAAAAGATCAAATATATTGTCAGTGAACTAGAGACCTATGGGTCAAACTTCTTTTTAAAAATGATTATTCATTGTCTCTGATTTTTCAGTGTCTGTTACTGATGAAATAAAACTCTATTGAACTACAGATATTGTCATATTAGAGGTAATTAGTATGCAGATACTTCCTTTAACATTTTTTCTTGTAACTGACAATATGTTTAAGATTTTTGTTTTAAAAAGATGCAGTTAAGTAAGTTGTTTTCTGGCAGAGTGTCAAGTTTGAAAAACTGCCCATATCTGAGAAGTTGGAAGTGAATAATACTGAGCCTCTATCTTTAGCAGTATATTTTGGAATACATTGTATCCTTTACAAACTAGGAAAGGACACAGACTTCCTTTGATGAACAGCCATGAAACAATAATTGGCAGGAGCTGATATAACAGTACTAGCAATAGTAATGTGAGATCGCGTAACTATAGTCTGGAACTGCAGGTCTAACTTGAGATACTATTCTGTTTCCTTATTTCTGTTTTTTAAAATGAGAATTCGCCAAAAAGCATCATCTCTCAGTGCTAGTTTTGAGAAAAGTGGTTTAGTCATCTGTGGAGAAAACTATTCTCCTGCTCTTCTCTTGCCTCATTGCGTGATACTAAACATTGAATTAAAATGCAAACACACAGCAAGAAACCTAAATCATGAATAGCTTCTTCTAAAGCCATCTAATGCCATTTTAATAAAGCACCTGTAGGTATGCCTGGTGATAGAAAAAAGAAGTATTTTTTTTGCCTGTACTATAGTTAACTTGTCAAGAGAATTCATTTGCTGATCTGGAAGCAAGATAGAGAATTCCACAAATCACTTTCTTTTGGATTTACAGATGAATAATCATTGACCCTAACTTTTTAAAGCATCTTTTGTGTGTGGTGTTACATTAATCTCTTATTGATATACACGTTTCCTCAAATGAGCTGGAGGATTTTAAGTGGTTAGAAAAAAAAATCACACCACTGCTTAAAACAAACAAACAAACAAACAAACCAACCCCCCAGAGCATCTTGACAGCAGTTCTCAGAAGTAGGGACAGGCCAGTCTGTTCATAAGTCGTGGAATTCTGAGGCTTTATATCAGGAATAGTTTAAGAACTTGGTTAGGTAGGGGGCATGTGGTGAAACTGACTCTTTCGGATTTTAGGACATAAGTTCATATCTGTGCAGTGGTATCAAAGAATGGCTTTTGTTGAACTGATTGTTTTTTGTTTTTTTTTTACAAGAATTTTTTTTCACATACTAGTATCTTTTACCAGTTCATTTTTTTTTAAATTTTCAAGCAAAGCAAGAATATTTCAGTGATGGTTTTGCATTGTTGAGTCTCAGAGTCTTCAATAAGGCACTGAAGGAAAAAAAAAGCAGTTTTTCCTATTAAAAGTTCATTGCACCAACATCAATGTGTGCCAGGCCTGACACCGAGGAGAAAGTAAACCTGGCTCAGGGTCCATGGAGTATCCACATTCTCAGCTGCTCCTCCTGTTGCATGCTGTGAGAAGCGAGGATCTGTGATAAGAATACAAATATTTCAGTTGTTTTCTTCTGAAAGGAGACCATTATATCTAGGGGAGAGTGAACCAGGTTACATAAAGGAAGGATTAAAATCTATTCAGGTCATGTATAGTGTGTGTGTCTCTCTCCCCCCCCCCCCCTTCTGTTTGTACCGCCCGTAGCACAATACTGCCCCAATCCCCATTCAGTCCTTTGGATGCTCCCATACTACCAGTATTTACTCCTGATGATAAAGTTTGCAGTGAGGCTTTGCAAATGTCCAGTTAGACTCTTTAAAAATAACGTATCATGATTTTACTCACCTTGTCCCTTTCTGCTTCTGGCCAGAAGCTGTAATGCCACAAGCTAGACAGTTCTTGTAACATTTCCAACCTGATGGGAAGTGGGAAGTTTTGGGAAGAGAACTTGTTGAGGGAGCCCATTGCTCCTGTCACTGATGGCAGTGGAAAGGTTCCATTCAAGTCAATGGAAGCAGGAGTGGACCCTCATTTTGTAGACTCAGAGGTGTGTTATCATCAGGCACCATAATTCTAATCTACACTTAATTATGCAACCTTCCCCCTCATCATTTACAGCAACAAAGATGATCTGAAAGTTAGAATTCCTTTGCTTTTTAGTTTAGCTATAGGTGTAATATGTGAATTACTCTGTTCAAATAACTTCTAGAAAGGTACTGATTTAGTAATTAACTTGTATTTTTGTCATGAGGAAATCACCCACTTCTGTTGTAGAATTTGAGATATTTTTCTAAATTTCTCATCAAGAGCATGTAAAATATTTACCAGACTTCCTCGAAGCAGTTAGCTGAATTGAGCACAACTTCTTAATAAATAAATAAATTAAATAAAGGGGAAAACATCACAAGCAAAGCAGAAAAGATTTCTAAATTTACAGTTAATATTTAAAGGGACGATGGAACTGTTTGAAACACTGTGCTATTGAAATGCCAGAACCTCAGATACAACAGTCATTTATTTCAGCCTCAAGTCTGGCACCACCATTAAAGGTATGGAATGGAAACTGGTCTCTTTTTGATTAAGAAAACAAATAAAATCACAAATATTACTGAGTATTGTGAAAGAGCTTTTCCAAACTATATTATGAAAATTATTGTAGCCCATTCACTCTGATACATACAATAACTCTGAAAAATTACTCAAGTTGCGAGGGAGGGGAGGAAGAACAGATATTAGCAAAATATAACTAGTTTATTAGCTTACTAGACCTGAATCGTACCCTTAGATTTTAACACTTTCTGTTCCATACACGTTGTAGCCTTCTCTGTATGTAGCATAATTCTGGGTATTGGTTGCAGGAGCAGGTTTAAAGTTTTGTGTATTCTTTGTGAGTTTCATTCGTTTGGACTCTGCACGAGACTTGTAACAGAATTCTATCAAAGCAACCATCATGGCGAGACCAAGACCTCCAACAAGAATATAGAAAACCCCAGCAACATTGCTCAGGCTCAGAGCACTTGTCTTGTCCTAAGAAAAATGAACCACTTGATTAGTTTTTCTGCAGCAAAAGGTCAGATTGGCTTAGCTCGGACATATATAACTCTGTTTGCATCAGATTCCCTGCGCCCACACATCCAGAAATCCCAGCTCAGAATATCAGGTGCCCCAAATACTCTTACCTAGTTACTTTACATGCTGGAGCTCATTTATCAGTGTTAGTTTCAACTTTATCCCACTGACACAGAAATGGTTTAAACTAGGGATTCGCAAGACAGTTATTGTGCTATCTCACCCTGTTCAGTGGGTGAAATCCTGACCCTAGTGCAATCTAGAAGACTTTTGCCATTGACGTCAATAGGGCTAGGATTCTACCCAGCAAACCTAAGTGCTGCTGCGTATATCTGGTAGCAAACAGAAGGCACCTAGCCTCATTCTCCCCAAAGAATCTCAAATATTTTTGGAATTCCCCACTGGGTAGATCAATGACTGCATAAAATAAGGCAGACTTTACAGAAGTCCATTTTAAAACTAACAAGACACAAGATTTAGTTATTTTTGGTGAATGTAGAGAAAATAATTTGGATGTTGAGAAAATGATCAGGTTTCTATTTAACAATAAGATTTTTTTTTTTTTTTTTTTTTTGAGGAAGACGGTCAGTTACTTTCAGGTCCAGCTAACTACACTAGCACCCGCTGTTATAAAAAGAGGTTGGCTTACTGAATAAAATTAATATTAATTTTTAAAAAGCTGTCTAGATGCACCTTCAATGCATGGCAGACGGGGGAAGTCCTTCATTTCAAAAAAATAGAATTTTTGTAATCAGGTTATACAGAATTGTAACCATTTTGCTGCTGAATTGAATTGTGTTCTGCATTTATTAAATATTGTTTATTCATACTTTCCTTCTTTGAGTTGTAACACATAGAATCTAGGTGGCTGTTGTCAAGCCAGATGCCAGAGCAATCTGCAGTAAATATTTTTACTAATTTAAAATATTTGCAGGTACACCTTGATGTATGTCAGTTCTCTGGGGATGTCCAAAACTTCTGTAAAATTAGGAGAAAATATAATCTGCCTAGTAACAGCCTGGGGGAAATACAGGCATTTTGGATAAAGGCAGTTTTTTAAATTACCTGCAATTTTAAATTTTATGTTTGCAGTTGTATTTCAAGAATGTAGAGCCTGATCCTACAATTGTGCATTCAAACTCTCATTGATCCAAAATTATTCTGCAACAGCTGGAAAATCAGGCCCTGAAAGCAAATTCCAATCCTACTGAAATCAATGAGTTTTGCTGTTGACTTCAGGAGGACCAGGAGACAGCTCTAAAATAGTAAAACACCTAATAATGGGGAGATTCGCAAAGGCACCAAGGGGAGTGATTTTTTTTCTGATGGGAGTTGGGTTGCTTATCTCCTCTTGGTGTCTTTCAATATCCTTTCCAATAATGCTTAATGCTGGGTCAGCTCTGTTCTTCCTCAATAATTCTATTAGCATTAACTAAACCTCTGTATTTTCATTACCTGGGTTAAGCAGAATGTTTTCCCCCAAATAAAACAGGAAATATAAAAATCATGGGCCTGATCCAGCCACTAATCCACATGTGGAACTTTCACTGAAGTATCTGGGAATTCTACAGGAGGAACAGCTGCAGGGCTACCTGATGCCTGGCCCTCAGTGATTAGTTTTAGTATGTAGCTTGGTTACATTAAACCATGAACTGTACCAACAATACATTTAAAGCAGTGGTTTTCAAACTGTTTGAGCTGAGCCCCCCACCCCTTTGAGTTACAATTTTTGGTTGCAACTGGTGGAAGGCGTGTGCAATGGACTCTGGGGACAGAGCCAGTGCTGGGTGTGGAGGCATTAACACTGACCCATAGGCTGGGTGGCCCACTGAGGTGAGTTGGGGATGGAGGTGGTGTTCCCTCCCTGAGCCCTGGCTTGTGGGGCTGGTCCCAGCCTCACCACTCGCCCCCTTGAATATTCCTCCATGCTGCCCTAGGGGGGCATGCCCCACAGTTTGAAAACCTCTGATTTAAAGTATGCCAGGTATTCAGATTTTCCAACAGTTAAAAAATTTCTGGTATGGAATGTAGTAATACAGTAGCAAAATGGTTCAATGCACAATAAAATGAATGTCCAAGATTTATGAAATGAGTTACCAATAATATCACAATATTAGTTTTCTTAGAAAAAAATTCAAACAGAAAATCTAAACTTTCTTGGGGGTGGTGGGGGTGGGAAGGTGTTTCATGCTCATCAATGGGATGTCTTTCATGAAAATATCCATCCTTCAGAAGCATGCGTGACCTATCGCTCACAACCAGTGTGGACAGGAATTTTAGGTACAATTTTGAAACAAAATTTTATGTACTCAGAACTCAAAAATGAAAAGCAATGCTGGACTAAATAATACATTGACTGTGATGAAGCTTGTAGGTTAAATGGAGATACCAGTCTGAGGTTCGTTTAGGCATTTTCCATGGCCTTTTTTTTTCCCCCAGCAAAATATCCAAGTAGTAAAATGTACTTACAACTAAAGTCTTTAATACTGTAAAAGAAAAATGCTGTCATATTCTGATCTTTAATTTTTTTAGTCGTTTTTCCTTGAACCTTGGAAACGTAAATATTAACGGTTGAAAATCATTTTTGGATAAACACAGTGGGTCAAAATGTGAGTTCTAATCAGTACAAAAAGACCTTCGGCGACTGACCTTACTTCCGGAGTCCTTGGCTCCACATTCACCCTTATCGTACCACCATTTGTTTTTCAGCTTGTCTAAGATGCCTTGTTCACTGAGTTTCAATACTGCAAGGTTTACAGGAGTTCTTCACGTGGGAAATAACATAAATAACATTATATTATGTTATTTTATGTTATTCAAGCTTTTAACTACTTTAAAACTACACAAAGCGATAAAGCAGGGTTCCTGGCCACAAAGTAATTTCTACTGCAGGCAACTGGATCATCCCCTTAAGTTAATACTAGAGCAACACTATATTACCAGGCCCTGCCCATATCGCTTTGAGTAATCGGCACACGCTGTTAAATAAAGAGAATGGAAATCCAGTAACGCAAATTTTCCCTTTTTAGTAGAATAATTAGACAGCTCACAGTAGCTTCACAAGTAGACTGAGAAATTTGAACTTACAAGATATCTTATTGCACTAACAGAGAGTAAGCTAGTATAGGTAAGCGGGGCTTTTCATGTCCTGAACAAATTAACACCAGTTTTTTTAAAGCAAAAAACCTGGAACCTTTCCCTTCCTACACACAAAACAAAGCAATTGAATGTTCTTGACCTAAACTCACTATTTTTTGAATATTGTAGTTCAGGATCCTTTCAATATACTTTAAAGGCAATATTTGCATAAAACACTTCAATATTTACATAAAATAACAATAGATAATACCGTGTTACAGAATGAGTTGCCAGGCATGGAAACAGTGGGCCACAGTGGCCACTATAGTTGGTGGTGGCGACAATGAGGGATTTCTTTGCTAACTAGCTGAGACCTTTTCTCCCTGGGCAGGTCCCAAAGAGAAAAGGACTGGGCTGGGCCTATCACTTTCTGTTTCTTAGGATACAGTCCACAAGGGGAAGAACTGGCAATATTTAGCTGCAGCACTAAAGAGTGCTGTTGCGGGTGGGAACAGGCTAGCTTTTTTTCAGCCCCGAAAAGAGCTGCTCCCTCTCCTGAATGGCCGGAACATGGTCTCAGGCTGTCTTGTCTGGGAATAAAAAGGAACCTGAACAGCCTAAGTACAGAGCTCCATCCCCTCCTCTGCAGCTGTACAAGGAGTCTGACTGTGAGCCAGCTGCATCAAACGGAGGCAGTGGGTGGGCCCAGTAAGAAGGTGGGGTTCTGCTCTGCAGCTCAGCAAAGCTGATTGCTTGTGAGCTGGGGGGTGCCTGGAAGGATGTCAGTATGGTGCAAGTTGTGGTCAGCTGTACGGGATGGTGGAGTGCCCAGCCCCTTGATTTTGCGTCGGCACCAACCATAACTGGTGATGCAGATCTTTCCTGCGTAAGGTTACTGGAGATTTGAATTTGTACACCATGTTCTTGGGCACGTGTCTTGGGGCGATGGGGAGAGGGAGTGAGGTTCACTGCCATCAGAACCAGCAGATAGTTCAAGCCAAAGAGTCCACAGACCTATGGTAGGTTTCAGGGGATCCACTGAAGGCCCAGACAATCTTTCTGGATGCCTTTTGCCTCCACACATCCTCTTAGCTTCTCCTGGTCCTCAGGAAACTTGAGGCTCTGCTGGCTGCTACCCTAAAAGGTTGCATCCCAGAAGAGGAACCCTGGTTAAGTAACTCAATCCGTGCAGGGACAAGGACCTATAGGACATTTCCCCCCTACTGCCCCCCACATGGACGCTTCTGTTTCAGAGTAAGACTGTCTGTGCCCTTGGTGTGACGGGGAAACAAGGTACATTGCAGCCTGAGGCAGAAAATAGTCACAGTGGAGGCCTGTGCCCGCTGACATGGGGGACAGAAGATGGAGTGCTTCAAAGTCGAAGGCTGCATTGAGCTGCCTTAGTACTAAACAAACTCCCACCATAGAACTGGGGTAGCTGATATGATGGTAAGGCCTTGTCTCTGATAAAAGCTGCAGCAGTTAATAAGAATCAGTTTAGTTAAACTGGTGCAAACCCCTGTGTGGACATCCTTAAATTGATTTAAATGTGGCTTAAATGGCTTTTAGCTTAAGTGTTAATCAGCTAAATCAATTAAAAAATATGCCTTTAATTAAATCAGTGCAACCTCTAACTGCTGAGACAAAGTCTGGCTTTCCCTACTAAAGAAAGGGTGATCAAGTGCAAAGAAGGCAGCATTAGAACAAGTGGAACAAAATATCAAGAAGTTCTTAAAGTGTCCGTATCTGTTGTTAATGGGCCGTGCAGCTAGTACCCTCAACTCTTGCTGAAGTCAGAGGGTACTCAGAATCTCACAGGATCAGTGCTCGGTTCACTCTTGCCAGTCCAGAAATGTGCTCCATCCATCTCTGATACCAGAACTTGCAAGAGTGTCTTTCTTACTCCTTGCCCTGAAAAATAGGGTGGGACCCTTAACTAGCTGTGGAGATCGGGACATCTGGACCTATGTGTTCAATGGCTGCCTAAAAGACAGAACCGTTCTAAATGATTTAGGCTTAGATCCTGTCTGGGCCTTAAGCAAGGGCAGGGTGGGAGGAGAAAGGGCAAAAGTAGGGAGGATTGTTCCCTCCCCATTCCCTCAGGGTTGGAGTGTACTCTGAATGGGGAGATACCTGGGGAAGAGGAGGTGGGCCATGGCCCACATTACCTCCAGAAAGCAGCAGGACTGCAAAAAAGGTGTAGCAGAAACTGTTTTCCCTGAGGCAGAATACCTCTGGATGCTCCCTCAGGAGCAATGCAGCTCCACACTGGCCCTTACTCTGGGCTGTGCCTAAGTAGCATGACTGAGCCGTTCATCCCAAACTAAGCCTGCCCCCCCCAACCTCCATAGTTCAGATTCATCTCAATAAATATATTTCCCATCAAAATATACTCAGTCATGTGCTTGCAAACCTAGATTCAAATAGGTTTTCTTTTTTAAAAGGAGAAAAATAAACATGCTTCAAAACTTCCAGAACACAGCCACCACCAAAGCTGTACACCCAGCTACTGCATTTCACAACATTCGGGTGAGTGCTTAAAAACCAACATGGAGCAATTTAAAAAGAAAAAATCATAGTATCATTGTGTGCCATGAGGCTGTGCAAATTCCCAGCTAGACAAGAGCAAAATGATCTCTTTCTCATGTCAGTAAATGCCAGCCCAGACACACATTGCCCTCAATTGATGCAGGGAACTACCCTCAATGACAGTGGATCTGGGGCAGTATATCTTCCTCTGAACTTCTCCAACTGGACAGACACAGACCGCACAGCTCCTGGCATGCCGATGGTATCCTGCACATCACTAGTCTTGACGTTTTCTGATATTTTCTTTGTAAAATTCCTATTTAGCAGTCACTGTAATCTAATTAACTATCAATCCAGGAAGCTTCTATTTTGTCTGCTGGAGACAAGTGCTGCATTGCGGTGACGAGCCCCAAGAGGGATGACATGTTTGCTATTTCAGCCTTGGCAGAGCAATTATGGAGCCCCCTCAACCAGCATCTGCTGGAATTAAAAAGTCAGACATATCACTGGTACCTTTTTGCCGCACTGTCGTATGTGTAGCATTTCACAATGTCATGTGATCTTGCTCATGAATCCAGAGTGAACAAGGAAGCAGAAGCCACTGACAAACAGTGCAAATAACCTATGTCCTAGGAAGGATGGCTACATATGTAGCATATTGAAAGGGCTATAAATTCCTGCCCTGCATAAATGTTTTTTGCCTAGTTTGAATGAGTCCAGTCTCATCCTAGCCAGCCCTCCTGCAGTGATTATGTATTTGCATCTTCAGATCAGGTGTTTATATTGTCACATGGACTTGAAGACACAATGTAGAATAAACCATAACAAGTTATGCATTTGTTAGGCTAATGCATGGCGTGACACTAAAAGCAGAATGCCTCTACCCACCAGTGGCCAGGTCCAGTACAAACCCTGTAGTGGGTTATAGCTCCGAGTAGAGCACTCTAACCTGAAGTTACATTTAAAAAGAAAAATCCAATTTATGCAACATACTTTAAAAAATAATGTGCAGTCAAGAATAAAAGACCTCAGTGGGGAAAAGTTTATAAACACCTTTTCTGCCACCCTGCATATAATTATTGGAAAATTATTTTTCTACCCATTCCAAACATTCTCTTAATTTGCATGTCTTTATAAAATCCACACACAGTAAAAAGACTTTGCATATCATCCAATACATTACAGATTAGCGTTCAAAACTTTACACAGTATTGGGAAATGAGGACAGCTTAACATGCAAATTAGGGTTTCTTAATTTTTTTTAAAGCCAATGCTACATTTAATTATGCTCATCCAAGTTCCCAAAAAAGTAAACTAAAATTATCTGAACTAAACAGATGGGAAGTTGCCTGAATCATGGTTTTCTATATAGCTTTTCATGTTCCCTTTCGTCATATGGTCCATTTAAATAACACTGCTTGCAGGAATTAAAGCTGAGCAACAATTTTGGTTTCCTTTTTTCCTGACCTTCTCCCATTCCCAATTTAAAAAAAAACATGAACAGGGCTGGGTAGCTGGGTGCGTGATCTCCTCATCACTATTTGGTATGTTTATCGGTGTTGCTTTTTTTTTTGTTTGTTGTACAGTTTATCCAGTCAAGAAATCCCAAATTCTGTTTGCAAGGGCATTGTAGATAATGCCACTAGCTTTGTAGATAATTTCTGTTTCTCACTAATGTTATGAGATGGGGAGATCATTTAATATGCTGCATAAGGAAGGGGATTTCTTGAAAAATTCCAAATAAAGTAGTTTTCGGGGACAGAGAATACCCATGAGCTATTGTCTTTGCCAGGGTTTGCACTTTCTCCCATCACCCTCATCTTTGACATTTGCCCATGAATAGGTCTGGGTGCCTTAAGTTTCCCAGCTTGTCTAGCACTGGTTGGTTTAATAGCAAGTTCTTTATTTAGTGAGGCGGCACTACCAATCTGACAGTGTGTTTCACAGAGAGAACATGAAATGAAGCATGTTTTATCATAGTCCTCAACTACAATTTTGTCTGCTTCTGAGATATTAATCCAGAGATCTGATTCCCACTTTTTTATTTCCCCACTGCCTCATGCAGTACAACGTTAAGAAGTATGTCCCTTCTGGCTGTGAGAGGCCAGTTCTGCTTGCTGTGTCTGCAGGGGTAGCTCCAATAGGCCCCAGTCTTGCAAACAGTTGCTTTATATGGGCGAATTGAGCTCTGCAGGTCTAGAGCCTTAATGGTTCTGTCTCTATTTCTGGGTTGCCAAGTTAGATATTTGAAAGTGGGATCCGCTTTGTTGATAAACTCTTGCATGTCTATTACCTTCCAAAAATTGCTTGCCTCTGAATAGCTGTCTAGCTTCTTTCATTCTAAATAATTAGAATTTAGGCCTGGTCCCTGCGGGTCTGTGGAGATACATGGGGATCTTGATTTTTCATTTTGTTTTTTTTTAGTAGACATCATCTGTGCAATGAATGCTAAAGGCTGCATTTTGAATACAAGTCCCAGTCTGCTCAAATTAGCATTGGGGTACCCAACATTCCTGGTGCCATAGAAGGCAAATTATGTCTGAGTACCTGTCTGTAACTCCCCCAAAGGCTCCAGGTGTGCCATGCCCACATGGTATGGTCCATGGTAAATTAGGACAAAAGGGCAAATTATATTGTTTGTTTTTAGTTCTTTTTTTAAGACATGCACATTTGTAAAGGCAGCAATGTAGTAAAATATAAGAACAGATGCAAGGTAATCCAGGCAGAAATGTAGGCACTTATGGGACTTGGAGAGTGGAAATTTAGGTTCCTACAGGGCTAAATGGCAGCTGAGCCAGGGTCTGAGGATTTCAGTGGTGCCTAAACATGGGACTTTGCCACTTAAAGTCACCTAAGTGACTCATGCAGGCAGTCTATACCAGAGCTAGGAAATTAACCAAATTCCCCTGAGTCTTAATCCAGGGATTTACCACAACACTACCCTTCTTTTTAAGAGTGTACAGTCAGTTGGCTTACGGACTGAGATTTACTATTGTTAAACTGAAGGATGACTTGTTCTATGCTTTATAGATGACTGTTTTAAAGCATCATTTTTTCGCTTAGTTAGCTGTGATAATTTTATGCTTTCCAATTAAGTTATTGTTACCTTTCTTTCTCAGAACTATATGGAGCTTTCTGTTAATTCTTTTGTACTTTTTTTGGTAGTTTTGGCTATTTTCCCTCTACTGGCTTTAATTTCTGATAGGATCATTTTAACTTTTGCTTATGCTGTTTCCAGGCTAGCTTTCACTCAATTTTGTTCTTATCAAAGCACAATAATTGGAGGCTTCAGAGCTTGTGCTTTGTATCCCAGAGAACATTAGATTTGATACCCTGAGTATCCTTGTTGAATATAGTCCTTTCTGGCATTCTTGATCTTGATGATTACTTCAGAGATGTGCAGCGAAAGTCTTTTTGCTGACCATAATTGTCTTTTATTTTTATTTGAATTTAGTAGTAGGTGTTTCTTAACAAGACTGTGATTAGACAGCACTTATATGTCCCATTGCATAGTTCAAACTAAACTCATTTACGATTTTGTTCCATAAAATAAGATATTAAGCCTGGATTAAGATTTGTATCTAAGGGAATGATATGAATATTCTAATTTTGAGTGATACCATCTCTCTTTGTCAATTAACCCACTGGCTGTTTTAAGTTTAATATGGAAGTGGCTTTGTTACTAAGACTGGTGTCCATCTTTTCTCATATTCATCACTGTATTTAAATCTTCTCCAAAGATTACCCCTAGAAATGAAGGACCATTTTATGAGAGTTTGTATTATGTTAGAAGCCTCCACATTTATAATGGAAATCTCAGCATTCCCATTTTGGCTTCCATTTTCCATTAGAAAACACCCTTCATCATTTTCAGTTCTTTACCCACATGCAGTGCGGCACCACAGTTATTTTTATGAGAGGAAAAACCCTCTGCTTGGCCGTTGTGCTGCGTCAAAGGAGCATGAAAAAAATCTCCTTTTTAGTCTTCAAAAACTGAAGAAAGTTCACTGTACTTAATCAGATTGTTGGCCAAGATTTTCAGTTGATTTTGGGTGCCCAATTTGAGATGCTTGATTTTCAGAAAAAGCTGAGCAGCCATCGTTTGAAAATCAGGACCTGTTAAGGTGTCTCAAGTTAGGGACCCAAAACCACTAGTCACTTTTGAAGACCTTGATCACTAATCCCTCTAATGTTTAAGGTTATAAATCTGTAGGGGGTTTCCATTGTAACATTTGGTAAAGTGGAGCTTGTCTGAAATGTAATACTGATTCTCTGTTTAATATGACTTCCTGTTTTCGTGCAAAGGCTTGTCCTTCATAAGGCACATCTACCCCATATCAAGGCTTCCCTCTGCTTTCTGTTGGAGCTTTCCTATCTCAATGTTATCTGCATATTTTCCATCCAAAATGTTTAACATTTAATGTAAGAAGAAACAACACTGTCAACTCACTCTTATGTCCATCATCACTGTGAAACTTAAAACCTTTTGGAGGGACTCCTTTCTTCAGCAGGCACTCGCTTCTCTCCAGATTAGCTAAATTACAGCTTCCTATTACTCAATTCTCATAGTTTTCTTAGGTAACAGAATCTGTTCCTTTGTGATCATCCTGATGCGACCAGGATGATTCCAGGAGGAAAGGGAAGAAAATTAATTGTCCAAAGAAACTGTTAATTGTGCGTCAGGTTAATCACAAAAAGAAAAGCTTGCCTGGAAACCAGACAATTCCCCCCTTTCCCCCCAATCATATTATTGGCTTCCAAACCATAAGGGTTTTGATTTTTGTTCTTCGGGAGTCCTTTTCATTTGCCTTCTGCTGTTTGAACGTTTTAGGGTTTATTTTCAAGCTTTCATCTGCAACCACAAAAATAAAGCTGAGATTCTCATGTAGTAACAGGATTCCAGAAACTGGGGCTTTAAGACTCCCAATAAAATCACAAGAACTAGCAATTCCTTTTTTTTTTTTTTTTTTTTTTTTGAGTTAATGGGGATTCAGTGTTGCAAGCAGTGCACTTAACTGACTAAATCCTGACAGCATCTTGGAGAGTCTTAGGTCACTTCCTGGAAGAAGTGCTATTAATATATTTAAAAAAATGTCCAGTTCACAGAGCTCACCAAAGAATTTGCATTTTCCACTAACCACGATGGTTACCGTACTGTTATGTGAAGACCTAGTCTACTCAACTGTTCCTTGTATGTAGATCATGAGGGTCTTCTATCCACATGTATATGCATATAATAATATGCATGGGTAGTTCTTGTAAATCATTGTAAGTATCCTTCTGCCCCTCAGAGGGTGGCTTCGTTATCTGCGTTCCACAAGATTTCAGTTGTTATGGCTCTTTGCTCCTCTGCTGTGAACCAGTTCAATCTCTGGATACAGCTAGAGCGGAAGGGTCAGCGTTGCATGGAATTGTCTTTTATTTGGAGGAGGCTGGTGGTATTTCATTCCTCTTTTTGTGATGCAGACCAGCCAAGTTTGCTGCTAATGCTCCAGAGGAGCGGCCAGCCACCCTGATGTGGGACCTGGTCTTCAGCAGCTACATGTGTTGCTTTTTATTGCTCTGTTTTGGAGCAGCTGTCCCATGTGCTGCTGATCCTTTTGCATGATGAGGTTGGTTGAGGGTTTTTTAAAAACGCTGGGCAGTAATGCATGTTTGTGTGATCACCAGAAACGTTCCCTGGAACCTACAGAGGTGACCATTATGGTAGGCACTTCTGACTAGGCCAAAGGATTAGTTTCAAAAAGAGGATGTCCTAAGCTAGCCAGTGATGAATGCAGAGGGGAGGGGGCTCAGATCCTTAAAGGTACTTAGGTGCTTATCTTCGATTGATCTAGATGCTAGGTTCTTGACTGACAGTTCAGAGGGAGGCGCGTAGTATATTAATAGCACTTCTATTTCTCCACTTAGCATTCTTAGCCCTGAACGCTCTCCTGGAGTTAGGTGCTGAAGGCAATTCAGCCCTTTCTTATGAAAAAAAAACAACAGAAGAGCGAGATCCCTGATGCTAGCCAATAACCCAGTGGTTAGGGCACTCACCTGGGATGTGGGAAACCTGTTCTCGGATCCCTCCTCTGGCTGATTTGGAGAAGAGACTTGAACCCAGGTCTTCCCCCTTCCAGGTGAGTGCCCTAGCCACTAGGTTATTGGGTATTCTAGGGTGGAGAATCTCTCTTGGTGGGGGTGTTCCACTTTGTATAAATAATTACATAGTCATTGGGCCTGGAACAGTGAGAGTGGCTCTCTAGCCCAGTGTTTAGGGCACTCACCCGGAAGTCCCTGCTCCAATAATTTATTTATACAAAGTGAACAGCTTCAAGAGGAGAGACGCCCACCCCAGAATACCCAGTAGCCAGGTGGTTCAGGCATTCTCCTGGGAGGTAGGAGAGCTTCTTTTAAGTCTCTGTTCCAAGTCAGGCCTAGTGGGGATTCAAACCTGCATCTCTCACATTACACACCTCTGCCGGCCAGCCTCCCAGATTACCAGCCTGCTTGCCTCTGGCTGTCTTTTGTGAGGGTTAGGTGTGCTCAGTCAGGGCCGGACAGGGAAAAGAGGTGGGGAGACTGTCTTGTTTTGAAAATCCTGTCAGGGCTTAGGTGTGAGCTAAGGCCCCAAGCAGCATCAGCACTTAGGCAGCTTTGCATATGCCAATCTGCAAAAACGGAGGTGCCTATGGGTATTTAGGCACCCACAGGACTAGGCAGCAGCTGAGTGGTGGTTTTGTGAATGTCAGTGGTGACTAAGCCCCTTTGTGAATCTAGCCCTAAGTGACTTAAGAGCGCAAGTCATTTAGGCATGCCATAAACATTATAGGGTGAGATTTTCAAATTTTGTCAACTGAAAGTAATTGATATTACTGTGGCATTTGTGTTACCATATGTTAATTATAGGGAATACAATAGTAATGTTTGTTGCTTGCATAGCAAATAAAGATTTCACTGGCAACTGTTGTAGCTTTGGGTAATTCATGCCCTGTACCTTACTCTAATGGATGCAATATAAATGTTACCCGAAAATTTTTTCATTGTTCAGGACAGCAAATGTACAATGCAGATAGCATATTGTTACCCTCTAAACTAAATGAAATACTGTAAATTAATTCTGAGCAATCATTCGGAAAAGGGAATTGAGAAGAAATGACTTAACAATTAAGACTCACTTCAGCACTAATTATTTCCATTTCTTGGCATCTAAACAGCGCAAGGATGGTATATAGCTAGATGGACAAATGACTGATGGCAAACCTCTTCAAAACTGGACTAAATGAATGCTGATCTGGTAGCTTTTACTGATTGGGGCTTGCACACTGTGAACCAAAAAATATCTTCTATTCATAATCAATGGACATACTACCATTTGCTGATGCCAGTTTAGAGACGGATGCAGCACTGCACGTTGTCAGAACCGTTCTGACACCACCCACAAGCTCTACAGTCTAAATATCTCTTAAACCTCAAAAAGCTTCAGGCAAGACAAAAATAATAACAGCAACAAATGATGCTTCACACAAATCTCCTGTCCTGGCCTTGAAAACTTCCTTTCTGCAATCATTGATACTGCGAGAGGCAGAGGATAGTAACAGAGAGAGAGAGAGGAATTATAGGAGAGTGTAGATCACTTCTTCAAATGTTGGGATAGGACTGAGTTTTGTAGAAATGCATGGCTCCCTTGTCAGCCCAGATTTGTGGAGGAGTGGCTGTCAAAGTGAACGTGATATGATAGATATGATTTTTTAGGAGCTAGCCCCACCTACCATCTCTCAGTGTGATGAGGATGTTATGCCTCCTACTTATCTTGCTGAATCGGCCAAATGGCAGACTACTTATTGGAAAAGACAGACTGAGGATGGGTGACTTGTGGAAGGAGAAAGATAAATAAAAATGAAAGTGTGTCATGAAGAGAGGCTGAAGAGCAGTGATATGTGGCTTTGAAGAACTGGGGATGGAGAAAATGTGAGGGGACCAGATACAACATCAAATAAAATTCTTATAATTAAAACCCCCAAACATTGGCTCAGTTGTTGAGGGGAGAATGAATGTATCTTTAAAGTGTATCCTGATGCATCGAACAGTGTGGAAAAGTTTTGTATCCCCCCTGTGTTTCAGGGGAAGGATGCTACCATCTCAGTGTCTGAGAACCTGTGTGCTCAATTGCTAAATAGATTGGCCTGAGAAGGTCTGAGAAGAGAACATATCAAGAGCTAAAACGGTATTCCAATCTCATTGATCTGTTGCCTTACAATGCTCATATTATAAATGCAGCCCTCTAGTTGGATCCAGTGTATTGAGAGAGATATTTCTTGTTCTTTTTTAACTGGTCTGCCACAGAACTACAGTACTTGCCCATCTGTGTTCTGGTTGGCATGGCTGGAAATGCCTTTTTCTCAGACATTGAGGAAGGGAGCTGTCTCAGTGATAGATCTTATGAACTGGCTTGCAAATCTATCTCATAAAGCAGATTGAAGCCTGCCCCAAACATAGGTGCCTCTCTCCAACACTAGCATATTTCTTTGCAAACAACTCGGACACACAGGACATAACTCCATCATATACTTATTTCAATAATCTCCATAATGTGAAATGCTAAATATTCACTGGTACATTCCAGCTTTCTTACAGTATAACATTACATGCCAATCAAGTATATGATCAGAGTCCTATGGAAACACACAGTTGCATCACCAGAAATGTGGCATTTTCAAATGAGCTGTTAGCAGTGGCATATATACCTATATGGCTATAAGACAAATCCATGGGCTAGGCAAATATACTGAGCCAGATTCACTGATGGATTCTGGCAGCTTTGCACTTCACTATAATATAAAGTAGCTGTTCGGTTTAATTAGCTGGTTAAACCAGGTTTGAGTGATTTGTGTCATCAGAGCAACATAAAGCAGCTGGAGACTGCTGGTGACTCTGGCCACTGTAGGTTAAACAAAGTTTTCACCAAAAGAAAACCAACAAGATTCATAAAGAAACATCCTCTTTGCCAAAAGTAATCTAAAGGCAGTACAATCAAGGGCCATATACTTCTCTCAATCCTCATGTGCAACTCTCAGTGACATGAAGAGTAGTTAGTTGCATGAGTGGATTAACAGTAGAATATACTGTACCTGCAACATCTTATTCCATTGTATTCTGCAAGTATATTGTAAAATGATTTGAACAGTTCTATTTTATTTAATCCCTATTATATGCAATATGCCTTAAAATCAGGATATTAAAAATGTTTAAAGCACTTTTGCACTTTCACTTTGTCAGACATGGATGTCTCTCTGTGTTCTTTATGACACAAAGCCATGCTTGTTTGCTTTAGTGCCACCAAAACCGGTAACATCAACACAACCCAACCAACAGAAAATTGTGGTATCAAGGAGTTTAGACCTTAAATGAATGCTCAAACTGGGGGTTTTCTGTATCTACCTCTTCTTGCTAAAATAAGTGGGTTGGGATGGGAAGCAAACTAGTGTTTTTCTAACACACCTTTACTCTGTTGCAAAGATCCCCTGGGTCCTAAATATCTTTGGGGGAAGGGCAAAGTCCCCAAACCAATCCACTACTCTATGGACAAGAGATTTAACCTCCCCCTTAAAACAAAGAGCTGCAGTTTGTAAAATTTACATTTCCTGCTCTGTTGTAAAGTTAAAAAGAGAAGTACATGTTAACTGTAACTAGGCCTTCCAAGGTATGTCTACACAGCAAAGAAAAACCCGCAGCTCACCCGTGCCAGGCAACTTGGGCTCGGGGGGGTTCAGGCTGCGGCAGGACTGTTTCATTGCTATGTAGACTTCTGGGCATGGGCTGGAGTCTGGGACCCTCTGGGTAGGAGGGTCTGAGTCCGGAAGTCTACACAGCAATGAAACAGTCCCACCCGCTGAGCCCCATGAGCCCGAGTCGGCTGGCACAGGCTAGCCATGGGTTTTTCTCTATTGTGTAGACATACCCTCAATCTGCACATTGTAATTTGTTTTTCCTGACCCATCAAAACAATGCCTCTAAGAAGACTGGATGTATGGCAGTCAAGGAAATTTAGGAATGTTTGTATTAATCAAGATTGAATGCTCTGTTTAGCTTGACAGGACACCATACCAAGCTAACTGAACTATCATCTTGATGTCTTTTTAGAACACAAAGATAGAATGTTTCTGTAAGAGATACCAAAATCAGCATTATTCTCTGGAGGGCATTACTGGAGGTTAAAGACCAGTCTAAATGAAATAAGGCACTTAAGCCCCTCCCAGCCTGTAGATCCCGGTCTATAGCTATTGAATAGACTCTCTGTCAGATCTTGTAATTGAAATACCTTATGGCTACGTACAAACCTTTAAGGGTGAATGTATTATCCAACTCTTCTAGCCTTTCCTAGAACAGAACTTTCATATTCTGTTGTAAGATACAGCCCATCATAACGTACCAGTCTATCTAAGTTTGCTGCATAAATACATAATAAGTAAATAGCCAGATATATTAAATGGGTTATACATCATGGCCTACCTGTATTATCACCCAGTAGGTGATATTAAAAACTCAACATGTGCCTCCTTGCAGTGACAGCAGTACCAGAGTATTTCTTGCTCTCTATATAGGAAGGCACTATAGTGACTGTAGGCACCTGCAAAGTGAATGCTGAGTTTCTAATGGGCCCTGTAAAGGATAACAATCATACATGGGTAATATGTGCAGACCATATTCTATCCTTCCTCTGGGCATAGGATGCATATTGATTTGTACAAGCAGAATACAACATGGCGGAAACTGACAAATTCTCAATATATAAGCAAAGACTGTCTTTTTGTTCTGTGTTTCTATAGCACAATAGGGGTTCTGGTCCATGGCTGGGGATTCCAGATGCCTCCCCAATACAAAATAATATGGTCACTTGTTATCAGTTAGTCCTTGTTCTCATCAGTTATAAACAAGCATATTGAATTTTCATTTAAAAATCATAAGGAATTCCTTTAAAGAATCGGTGCTCTGTTACAACTTTGTTACTATTTCCAATCTTGGGTCCACTTTTATTTCTAACCTAGTTTAATAATCAATTACATGTCTACAACGTTCAAGATTTCACGTTGAAAAGGCTAGAATGAAGGATCCTCAGTGTTAAATCCTTCAGTAGACGCTGTTTTCAAACAGTATATCCAGAAATTCTCTTTACACCTGTTATTCGGGCCTTGACACTTATTCAGTGAGGAATATTTTCTTATCTGATACACTGCAGCTGCTGATGCTGTTGTGCCTGGCCCCTGGCTGGTCAACTTTTCCGTTAATGATAGATTACTTGTAATTTCTAAATCTTTTATGGAGGTCGCTGTATGTTTTCCCCACATACTGTTTCTTACCTTCTGCATGTTGACGTGATGAAATAAACCATTATTTGTGAATTTGCATATTGGGAATCACTTTTTGCTATCATTTTTGCCTGTAACAGATGTAGTGAATGCAGAAGGTGGATGCGGATGTTGTTTTGTTCTGTCATATTTGCCTGTAGTGCAGCTGGTGAATATGGAAGCTGGATGCAGATGTTGACAAAGGCTGCATCTCTTTAAATGACAGGAGTGCACTCCTATACTAGGTTTTAATTCTGCTCTGACAATGAGTGTCTGTAAATTAGTAGCTTTGCAGTAGGCAGTCATTGGCAGTTTTGGTATGGCCTTTTGTAGTGTATCCAAACTTGCAATCATGGGTAAGTTTCCTTGATTATTTTTGTGTAGTTAAAAGCTGCAGGCTTGGGCTTCACAACAAAAGGAATCCTGTCACAAATTTCATTAATATTTTTTTCTGTAATTAGTGTTCTCCTTGGTAGTACAAAAGATTTTTTTGTTTTGTTGTCATGAGGCATGTAAGAGCATCTCTGTTATGTTGTCAGTAGGTTTCCTCACTGCTGCAGCTGGATTTAATTTTTAAAATCAGGCTGTAAATAATGCTTTCTGTAATGTGGATTTGGTCTAATACATCTTTGTGTATAAATTCTATACACACACACACACACACACACACACGACAGTATAATATGGTAATACATCTGGCTCTATGGAGGTGTGTATCTATCTATCTATCTATCTATCTATCTATCTATCTATCTATCTATCTATCTATCTATCTATCTATCTATCTATCTATCTATCTATCTATCTATCTATCTATCTATCTATCTATCTATCTATATTTTTTTCTACTTCCTTCTACTTCCTTGTGTTAATCCCATCAAATAGGGTCCACTGTAGGAATCTTCTTCTTCCAGAGTGCTCTGTTCAATGCCATATCTTCTATCGCACCTCATGCTAACATGTCTTCCTTTGTGACATCCCACTACTTCTTGGTTTGGCCTCTCTGTCCTTTTCCTTTAATCTTGATCTGTTGGACTCTTTTACTCACATAATTGTCAGGACTGCACTTTACATGGCCAGACCATCTGAGTCTGCACTTATGGGTATTATTTCGATCATGTCTCTAACATATACATTCCTCAGACAGTCTTTCCTGATTACCACTCATCTCTCTCAACATTTTCATTTTGGTGGAATGGATCATTTCCTCATGTTTCTTCTTTGGTGCCCAACATTTAGAGCCATATATTAAACCTGGACAGACCACTTTATAGACTTTCCCTTTTAATTTTACTGGTATCTTCCTGTCACACACTACACCACTTATCTCTCTCCACTTGAACCAGGTGTTTATCATCCTCTAATTCATCCTCCATTTCCCAGATTCTGGAATGCAGATACTTGAAACTTTGCATTTTCACTACTGCCTGCCCATCTAGTTTCAAGGATAATTCCTCTGCTTATTTTGAGCCCATGCCTCATAGATATTAAGGTCAGAAGGGACCATCCTCTCCAAAGCATCTCTCCATTTATCAAAATCCTCTTTTACACTATCTTCTCACTGCATAGAATGATATTACCTGCAAACAGCATGTACCAAGGTGCCTCCTTCTGTATGTTCCCTGTGAGGGTCTTCAAGACAAGGATAAACAAGAAAGGGCTCAGTGCTGATCCCTGATGTACTCCCACCTTTACTTGTTTCACTACTAAAAGGGCGGACTATTGACATTGCCCCTATATACATGACTATATACAGGGGAGGAGGAGGGATAGCTCAGTGGTTTGAGCATTGGCCTGCTAAACCCAGGGTTGTGAGTTCAATCCTTGAGGGGGCCATTTAGGGATCTGGGTCAAAAAAAATTGGGGATTGTGCCTGCTTTGAGCAGGGAGTTGGACTAGATGATCTCCTGAGGTCCCTTCCAACTCTGATAGTCTATGAGACTTGAACATTCTAGTCCCATTTTCTCACTCATACACCACCAGATGACTTTTCTTGGAACTCCGCCTTTTCCAGATCCATGAACATCAAGTGAATATTTTTCCTTTTCTCTCTAGTTTTTCACTAGCTGTCTCAATGCAGAAACAGCATCTATTGTCAACCTTCCTGGCATGAAGCCATATTGAATTGCACTAATATCTGCTTCACTTCTTCGTCTCTTATCGATGACTCTCTCCCACAGTTTCTTTTGTATGACTTATCAGCTTTATACCTCTATAATTTGTGCAGTTGTCAGCATCACCTTTCACCTTGTATATTGGCACCAAGATACTTTTCCTTTCTGTGTTTTAGATCTTTTCCCATCTCATGATTGAATTGAACAGGGATGTCAACAGATGGGTACCTTCTTTACAAATGTTTTCCATGCCTCAACAGGGATTTTGTCTGGATGTAGGGCCTTGTTAGTTATTTCTTTGATAGTATTTGCCATGTCATCTGGTGTGATAGGCTCGACTACACTAAAGTTCATCATTTTGAAGTAACTTTGCTGTCTTGGATTTTCTTCATTTAAAAGCTGTTCAAAATACCTTTTTCCATTGATTCTTTATGCTACCGTATTAATTTAATATTGGGCGAACCTCACTTCCTTTTTATTTTTGGTGCTTCTGTTCCTTGCCAATCTATACACTTTCCCCTTTCTCCTTCATTTGTTCTAAGCCGTTGCTTTTGCTTTTGTAGCTACATTCCTGGTCAATTTCTTTATAGCCATGTATTCTTCCAGGTCTCATTTGCTCCTACTTCTTTGTCAGAGTTTAAACATTTTTCTTTTATCATGCCTTGTACTTCTTCACTCCAAGTTTCTTGTTTAATACCCACAACTTGTTTTGAACTGTCCAATATATTTGTTGCCATAAACCCCCCACATTTATCCACTCCTTCTGCGTGTGGTGTCTAAGGAGTCACTTATGGAGAAGATGAAGTAAAATCCTCTTTAGCCTTACCTTCTAATTTTTGTCATCTTATCTTTGGTTTTACCTTCTTTGATTTTTCTTTGTACTTTTGTTCTAAGAGAAATATTTAGGTGGTCTATATTGACTCATAAGACTCTCTCCTGCCCTTGCAGTCTTTTATATCTTTTATTTTCTGCTGAGAAACAAGCAAGTAATCAATTTGGCTTCTAGTCCTTCCATTCTTGTAAGTAATAAGATGTTCATCTCTTTGTGTAAAGAATGGGTTGGATACTACTAGGTCATGAGCTTGTGCCATCTGGAATATGTTTTCTTTTGTCATATAATTTTCAATAGCCCAGCCATATTCCTCCTTCCCATCCCAACAAGGTTTGCCCCAGCTTGGTGTGTGTGTGTGTGTGTGTGTGTGTGTGTGTGTGTGTGTATCAGGTTGTATGTGTATATATCATATGTATTATATAAACAGATGTTAATTACTGTTAATTACCTACTCCTACACAGACACGCACACATACTTTTCCATAGAGCCAGATGTGTGACCATCTGATGCTGCAGGCTCCTCTTTCTCTTCTCTTATGGAAGTTTGCAGTCTGTGACTGATGCCAGCATCAGGCTCTATGAAAGTTTATTTATGTTTCATTAATGTAGCTCAAACACATTAAACTACACTAGCAGGATCATAATTTAATATAAGTGCAAAGTGCTAATGCAATAATGCATGCATATTGGATTAGGAAATGAAAGCCGTTACAAGTCATTTTAGTTCATTTGTAACAATGCCGGAGACTGAAATACTGATATGGCATGAACAACTGAAAGAGAGATTTGGGGGTTTAGTGAAATTTCGCAAATCTCACCCCAGGAATGCTGTGGGGAAGCAGTACAAAGAAGGCTGGAAGCTTGATACTACAATCCTTTCCTAAGATACCTTACACAGCAACATGGTTGCTTTCTATGGGGATTTCCACACCACCTTTCCTTGACCTTTTCTAAACTACATTGATGTAGCTATGAATGGACATGTGCAAGAGCCTTCACTTACCTTGTACGTTGGCCAGCATCCTCATTCTCTCTCTCTCTCGCTCGCTTTTATATACATCTTCCTTTCCACCTTCAGATTTTTTTCCCTTGTAAAGGCTTCACTGGAGACTCCTATTTTCTGGATCATCTACAGGCTTCAGTTTGTTGCTGCCTCCTTTGAGGGCTTGCTCAGGTCATTCTGGGATACTTGGTTGGCTATATAAAGCCAAAGCTTCCCACAAACTTTATTACAGCAGTAGATGGGGACAGAGTTACATCACCGAGAACCTACCTGAATGAATGTAGGCATCTGCCTGCAATATGAACTTCTATTGCTGAAACCTTAGGGTTGCTTTGAAGCACAAAAAAAGAGAGATTTCTTTAAAACATGTATTTTTTTCTGAGTTTTTTTCCTCTTTCCTTTTAAATGAAACTAGCCGTGTTAGATAAAAATATCCAAGCTTTATGTCTCCCATCCTTCACCACCAAAAAAACCCAAAAAGGAATTCTGTACAACTAAGGACATAGATTCAGTTGCTTGGATTTCATTGTCATTTAATGAAATTCCTTTGGAAACTGTGAATTCTAGTAGTCTTCCTCCAGTCTTATTTCTCCTTCCCATCCCATCCCATCCCAAGGAGGTTTGTCTCAGCGTGGCCCTTAGTGACAGATATTGCTGGGTGAATGATTCAGAGTGAATCACTTATTCAAAAAATTTAGTCCTTTTTATTTTTCTATGCCAGTAATTATCCCTGGATGGGCTTTTATTTTTGCTAATATTTTGTTATTAAAAACTGTTAGACAAAACCTTCATGACCAGAATTTTCTGAGGGGCTCATGACCCACAACTGAGATCAGATTTTCCAAAGTGCTCAGCACTCTGCTACACCCATTGTTCTCTGTGGATGCTCATGGGTGCTGTGTTGTTTTGGAAATCTGGCCCCAATTTTGGCTGCTGAGTCATTCTGAAAGTCTGACCCTGTGTGACCAGATATAGGTTGTTTGTGAAATATTTGCTATTTATTAGTTGTGTTGTGTGATTAATCACTGAAGGTCACAAGGCATTTTTTCATGTTCCCTGGTTGGATGATTGAAACTCTTATAGCCTGGGGTAAGGAAATCCAAAGAGATTCCTAGGTGGCTATGTGAACCTTTCTGGAATAAACTTTTGTGTAAATACATTTACGCAAATATTCACCAGATGTTCACTTTCTTCAAACATTTTTGAGGAAAAATAAACTCTTACAAATATGCATGAAAGGTAAATACAAAGATCCACAAACTATTGTCAGAGTGAATTGGTGAACAGATGTTCAAAAACTTTTTTCAGCTTTCTCTTAGCCCCAGTGACAAGACATTGGGCCCTGCTTATTGACAATATTCTGCCACATTTACCATTGAGTAGAGAGGTTTACAGACAGTAATCTACTACTCAGTAAGGGGGGCAGACTTGAGCACTTGGGTACGTCTACACAGCAATTAAATACATGCGACTGGCTTGGCTCGGCTGACTTGGGCTTACAGGGCTCGGGCTGTGGGGCTATAGAACTGCTGCGTAGACATTCAGGCTTGGGCTGGAGCCTGAGTTCTGAGACCCCATGAGTGGGAGGATCCCAGAACCCAGGCTCCAGCCGAAACATCTACAGTGTGATTTATAGCCCTGCAGCCCAAGCCCAAGTCAGCTGACTCAGGACAGCCATGGCTGTGCTGCCGGTCTTTTATTCCAGTGTAGGTGTACTTTTTCCGAAGGGAGTGTCTTTTTACCCCATCTACTTCCTAAGTCCAATAGCTGTTTTCCAATCTGGGTAACACATTTTTTAGAAACTCTCTCACTGATTTCCTAAATTATGATCCTTATATAATAGAACCTTGCCAGAGTGCATTTTATAAATCTCACACAAACTAAAGCAGGCTCTCCGTCCTCTGTGATAATATCAGTGGAGGAGCGCTGTAATGAAGTCTCATATTACAAAATACTTCATTATTGTTACAAAATATGCTACAACATTATTTAATAGTATGCTGTGAAAAGTATTTTGTCAAATAAATGAACAAAATAAATTTTTGAAGCCTTCCTTTTAAAATGTTGTTCAGCTTACTAATTTACAAAAAGCAATATTTTTCAATTGCTCTCCTAGTCATGAGTGTGAATTAGCACAGTGCTATTATGATTGGCTCAGTTCTGCCATTTTACTTTCTTTCCAACTCATAGCCCATGCTTATAACATCCACTGGATGAGCAAATCACTGCATGTTGATGAACACTATTTTCATACAAATTGAATGAATGAGTTGTGTTGCATGTTGTGATAAATAAAGGGAGGGATAGCTCCCTTTGATGGACACCCAGCCAGTTAGCTGTAAAATCCCTCTTGGTAGCTGTTCTTTACCAGCTTTATCTGTAAAGGGTTAAGCAAAAGCCTAAATTCCAAATGCATTTTCTTTCTTTTTGTTTTTAATAAAATTTACCTTTCTTAAGAACAGAATTGGATTTTTGGTGTCCTAAGAGGTTTGTGCATGTTTGATTAGCTGGTAGCCGCAGCTAATTTCCTTTGTTTTCTTTCTTAGCTCTTCCCTGGATGGGGGACGAAAGGGCTTGAGGGTATCCCACAGGGAGGAATTCCCAAGTGCTCCTTCCTGGGTTCAAAGGTTTTTTTTGCCTTTCGGTGGTGGCAGCGTTTACCAAGCCAAGGTCAGAGAAAAGCTGTAACTTTGGGAGTGTAATACAAGCCTGGAGTGGCCAGTATTAATTTTTAAAATCCTTGCGGGCCCCACTTCTGCCATTGGAGTGACAGAGTTGGGATTCAGCCTTGACAGGAATATATTTGGAATTTAGGCTTTTGCTAGATTTTAAAAGAGCAATTTCAAAAATCAAGCACCCTAAAATAGCTTTCTTGGGGGTTCAGCTTAAAGGTTACAAGCAAACAAAGGCATCTGGGGTTAGCACAGAGGAGTTCACAAGCCAATAAGAAATAAAAGAAATAACCCTAATTACGTCTTGCTAAACATTCTGATCTACTTAAACATTTGGAGTTAGGATAAGTAGTTCTAGGCATGATCTGATAATTTATGATCATACCTGGCTTAAGCTGTTTATAGCACGGCTGCTCTGTCCCTCTAGCCCAGAGAACAACAGACAAAGGGAAAGTTTCTTTCCCAATTTTAAAAAGTTCTACCTTCCCATTGGCTCTTTTGGTCAGGTGCCCACTGTTTTTTCTTTACCTGGGGGGACTTTTTAACCCTTTACAGGTAAAGCAAGTAAAGAACAGCTACCAAGAGGGATTTTACAGCTAAGAGGCTGGCTGGGTGTCCATTAAAGGGAGCTGTCCCCCCCTTTATTTATCACACATGGTTGTTTTTTTTAAAGATAATATTTGAAAAGCAAAGCATTAGAAGTTTTCCAATGGGGTTCTTAGGATAGCAAATCACATCTAAAATTATTCATAACAGATTTCTTCTAAAAATACATCCGTATTAAAAATGAATAAAATGGTATGCTGTAAACTTACACAAGCAAACTGATACAGAGAAACCAGGGGAACAAATTCATTCTGCTTAAGGCCAAATTCTGCTCTCAGATGTGCATGAATATGTCTCGCTGAAGACAATATGTGCTGCACGGATCCAAGGACAGAATTTAGCTTAGGAGTGCTGGAACAATTTTTATAGTGGAGGTGCTGAGAGCCATTGAACTGAACTGTAAACTTGTATATAATGGAAACCCCTTGGGCTTGAACCCTACAAATTTAATTTTATGATTAACAAAAAGGCTGGGAAATTAAATACCGGAGCATCTTGCGTTACTTCAATGTCTTTTTTTTGAAAAACACCATTGTTGATACAGAAATTCAGTCAAATAATTAGCAAGGAATCTATATACGTGGAATCGACTTCAAGACTAAACACACACACACAATTTACTTTTAAGTTAGCGGTCATTAAATGCTACCATCAAGATAAGGGAAGACCAGAAATGAATCAACTATAGAATTACAGAAATATATCTTAACAGAAAATTTTTCTCATACAACTAATTAATATAACTTATCCACTCATCCTGCTATCTTTATTTATATAATGTCTTGCATATTTCTGGTTAAATCCCTGCTCAGTAATTGCTCAGGTTTGAGGGGACATGCTTGTATAATAAAATAACTGGGCCTAAAACTGACAGTATTCAGTAACAAATTTCCTGGCATATGCTTTTCTAAGTACTATTACAGATTCTCAAACAATTAAGAAGTCAGCTCACTCAAATAAGGGTATCTGGATACAATATACTGTACAATTTTGCCAAGAATCTCTATGGGTTCAATTAATTGTTTTGCATTTAAGAAAGATAAGCGAATGAATTATGATATGCATACCAGCATGTCAGCAGTGTTTAAATAAGCATATGCACACTATCGTACAGAAACCACAGATGGATATGCCAAAACCTCCTTTTAGTCTGATGGAATAAATTGTGTCTGCTGGAATTTGATAACTACCATTCCCAGTGAAATACTGGCAGCCTCTGAGACTTTGTGGACCAGATCTTTAGCTGATGTTAATTATTGTAGCTGGTGTTAACTGACTTCAGTGGCAGTATGGCGATTTATACCAGCTAGGATCTGGCTCCCTATAATTATTTCACAATAGAAATACAATCTTTTCAGTTTTAAAATAAAAGGGGAACATCTATTTTTGGACGTAACAATGATAAACCTTATAATACCAATTTGTTTAGTGGAATCTAATAGCAGGAAAATCTCCATGTTTCTTTTCAGTTGTGAGACTTAAAATCCTTAACATCATAGGATTTATTTGTCATTGGGGTTCCTTTAGTCTTAGAATGTAATTGTCTGATGGCAATGAACATACAGTATCCAGAGGAGGGATGATTAAAACTCGGAACCATCTGACCTTAAAGTACACGTGACAAACTAAGGGGAGGAAGACAAGCATCTACGGAACCAATTTTTCTATGTGACTAGGTTCTTTGTAGTCCAGTAATGGGGAACAGCACGCACAGACACAAGCAAATGGGTCACATACTCACCCCATATCTTGAGCACAACAGAATATCAGGAAGTCAGAGGAGCTCAGTCTAAGACCACGGCACCATCAATCTGTAATGATTCAAGCCTATATACAGTTCACACACACAGAAACTAAAATACCAGCAGGAAGTATCTGATTACAGACTCAGGACACCTATTCCCCAAGGCTTGGGCCTCTACCCGGTAAGCTAACAGAGCTTTTCCATTAGCTTAGCTAGTAGAAAAAGCTGTCATGAGTGAGTAAGCTCCATCATATTGCACCATAAGTCAATGACACATGCATATCTCATTCCATGATACACCTTGCATCTGTTCCTTGTTGCGATAGCTTCTATCTTTCCCCAAATATTTCCTCCTTTAAAGGAAAAACAAAACAGTTTTGAAAAGGCTGTTTATCTTCTTCTCTTGACATTTTTTTAAAAAAAATAAACCAATGTTCATATTTTATGCATTAAAACTAGAGATGAGCCTGAACCAAAAGTCTGGATCCAAACTGCTTCAACCTCTGTGAATGTTTGGATCCAAATCCAAGTTTCAGTCTGTCTCTCTCTAGTCCTATCTTGGGCTGAAGTAAAATCGTGGATCAGAGCACTCCTAGATTTTGAAGAAGTCTGGATCCAAATCTGGATTTGAATTTTGGTTGGGCTCACCTTTATTTAAAATGTACATCCTTATAGCCATCTCTCTGAGTTGCACTATTGGAATAGGAAAAGTCAATTACAGTAATAATACGTTGCTCTTCAATAGTGTATCTCATTTGAAGATCTCAATGCACTGTGCAAACAGTGTAATGTTAGGAATAAAAGGGTTTTAAACCCTCTTAAAACAGATCACAAGACTTCACTGCAGCCCTTACCATATACAGTATGAAATCCATGCTAAAGCCAAGCAATAATCAATTAACAACATCCTGGGCCAAGTTCATTCCTGGTGTAACCCCAGTGGATTGTGTAGAGTTACACTAGGAATGAATTTCAGCCTCCTGTGTTTGTGTTTCATACCAATTAATCAAAAGAAAAAAACAGCATGTAAATATTTTTAGCACTTGCATTAGCATCATAATGGCTCCCCTCTTCAGAACTGATACCATGCCAGCGTTAAGCAGTATCATTACATTGGACACCTCCACTGACGTTACATTAGCTCCTTTCTAGCTGACACGTTAATAGAAGTTCATTGCTACCGTTATTGTGCTAGCTGATATCTAGGAAATACTTCAAGTCTGTTCTTAATGTACAGGCTCTTCAGGGGATGCTTTTCAATCTTTGACTACCTTGCGAGTTTCTGATCAATACATAAAAGATGGTCTAAGTTTTACATACTTATTTGATGTCATAATAAGACCCTGGCATTAAAATAATGTAGATACTTGCAAAATTCAAACTGTCAGCCTGGGGCAGGGGAGGGGACTACAGACTTTAGAGAGAGAAACAGGAGAAGAGGGAGAAAATGCAGGTAAAGATTTGTCTTTAACCATATATAATACAAAATGATGTACTGGTACCTGCCATATGTACATATGCAGGGCTGTGGTTCTCTTTCGGGGTTCAGGAGACAACCTGAGCTTTGCTTTAAGGGTGTGTGATGTCAACAGAATCCCTCAAAAGCATTACAGTTAAATTAACGTACAGTAATTATTGCAGTAATATGGACACTAACTGATTAGCTTTTGCAAAAGATGAGTTGTCCAAAGTAACTTAAAGTTCTTTGCTAAAATCCACACTGTTAAACCTGTGCTACCTACTGCACAGTTGGGAATATATTCTTTAAATTTTAATGCCAAGACACACCAGCCTGTGGTATGAAGTGCCTGCAAAACGTCATCACTGGAAATTAACACTTCTAAAATAACAAACCTTTTTTTGACAACTCTAGAAGTAATAATTTAAAAAACCTAGCTTAATCAGTTTTAAGGTTCTTTCTCCTCCAACCCCTCCAAGGAGAAAGTATGCATCTGGCCTGAGAACTGGCTTGGCCCACATTCTATTCCCAGGGGACTTACGCTGCTGAGTGATAAACCCTGATGATTGAGGTTTATAGCTAAAATAACTATCCAGCCCTTAACCCCAAGCATTACAATAAACAACAAATAAATAGGAGAGAGATTTGTCATTCATGGTTAAAAAGGACAAATCAAAGGTTCTCCTCATTTCCATTTTCTTTCCCTGAAATATACTTGATCATGGAATAACTTAACTGCTTTTCTAGCATCTACTAACACAGGCTTGAGTACTTGTTAACATAGAGCATTATTTCCTTTAAATGATGCCTGAGCAAATACAAAAATAGAAAGATGACCTTGCCCTTACTATTACCATTATAAAAAAAACCTGTTTTAGATTTCTCAGAACTTTAAATGTTAGTTGGCTGTTTGTAATTCAGGAGACTGGTGAAGCTGCATTGTACAAAAATCTCTTTCATGGGGTAGAGGCAGACAATACAGTGTTGGATGCTGGGAGGAAAATGAACATTTAATATACTTGCACACACAACCTTATATAAAAGGTTGCATGAGGGACAAGAATGAGAACTAAGAAGCCTATTAAAACCCATACTCTTTTCCAGGCTGCTGATGAGTACTGAAGAATTGGTGTGATTAAATTAATCTGAATTTCAGTCTTTTCTTTCCTTTTATTATACAACTGCTTTTGCCAATATCCCAGGTGACTGAACTAACAGATTAATTCACTAACTAGCCAGATGTAATCGACTTTTATTAATAAAACACGGTAGTAATTTGCAATAATTGTCCAAAACTTTGCAGCTTACTAAAAATGTTACTGCAGTATTTTGGACCAATACAAAAGCATTTTTTAGGAGAGATTGCATGTCGTTGTTCCTTAAATAACTCATTAAACTAACTATACTTCTGGAAAATGTAATTCTGGGAATGAATCTGAATACTTTTCAGAACAAAAAGGCATTTTCAATTAATTGTGTTAGCAATTCCTGTACTCCATAAGATCAGCAATGTCATGGTAATGATAATACCTAGTCCAGTACAGCTTCCCTGTGCAAATCACACAGGTAAATGCAAACGAGGGCTGTCAATTAATTGCAATTAACTCACAAAAATTAATCATGATTAAAAAAATTAATTGCGATTAATCACAGTTTTAATCACACTGTTAAACAATAGAATACCAATTGAAATTTATTAAATATTTTGGTTGTTTTTCTACATTTTCATATATATTGTATTCTGTGTTGTAATTGAAATCAAAGTGTATTTTTATTACAAATATTTGCACTGTAAAAATGATAAACAAAGCAAATTGTACTTTTCAATTCACCTCACACAAGTACTGTAGTGCAATCTCTTTGTTGTGAAAGTGAAACTTACAAATGTAGATTTTTTTGTTACATAACTGCACTCAAAAAGAAACAAATGTAAAACTTTAGAGCCTACAAGTCCACTCAGTACTACTACTTGTTCAGCTAATCACTAAGACAACAAGTTTTTTTTACATTTACAGGAGATAATGCTGCCCTCTTCTTATTTACAATGTCACCAGAAAGTGAGAACTGCCATTTGCATGGCACTTTTGTAGCCAGCATTGCAAGGTATTTATGTGCCAGATATGCTAAATATTCGTTCGCCACTTCATGCTTTGGCCACCATTCCAAAGGACATGCTTTCATTCTGATGATGCTTAAAAAAAATAATGTATTAATTAAGTTTGTGACTGAACTCCTTGGGGGAGAACTGCATGTCCCCTGCTCTGTTTTACCTGCATTCTGCCATATATTTCATGTTATAGTAGTCTTGGATGATGACCCAGCACATGTTCATTTTAAGAACACTTTCACAGCAGATTTGACAAAATGTGAGATTTCTAAAGATAGCTACGGTATTCAACCTAAGGTTTAAAAATGTGAAGTGCCTTCCAAAATCTGAGAGGGATGGGTGTGGAGCATGCTTTCAGAAATCTTAAAAGAGCAACACACTGATACGGAAACTACAGAACCTGAACCATCAAAAAAGAAAAATCAACCTTCTGCTGGTGGCATCCGACTCAGATAATGAAAATGAACAAGCATTGGTCCACACTGCTTTGGATTGTTATCAAGCAGAACCCGTCCTCAACATGGACGCATGTCCCCTGCCCTGGAATGATGGTTGAAGCATGAAGGGACATATGAATCTTTAGTGCATCTGGCATGTAAATATTTTGCAATTCCAGCTACAACAGTGTCATGTGAATGCCAGTTCTCAATTTCTGATGATATTGTAAACAAGAAGCGGGCAGCATTATCGCCTGTAAATGTAAACAAACTTGTTTGTCTTAGCAATTGGCTGAAAAAGAAGTAGGACTGAGTGGACTTGTAGGCTCTAAAGCTTTACATGGTTTCATTTTTGAGTGCAGTTTTTTTGTACATAATTCTACATTTGTAAATTCAACTTTCATGATAAAGAGATTTCACTACAGTACTTGTATTAGGTGAATTGAAAAATACTATTGCTTTTGTTTTTTTACAGGGCAAATACTTATAAATAAAAATAAATATAAAGTGAGCACTGTACACTTTGTATTCTGTGTTGTAATTAAAATCAATAAATTTGAAAATGTAGAAATCATCCAAAATATTTAATGGTATTCTATTATTGTTTAACAGTGCTATTAATCCATGATTAATCACGATTAATTTTTTAAATCGCTTGACAGCCCTAATGCAAATGTAATTGTTAATCACTTAGTTTTGTGAGGAAGTGGTCAATAATATGGACACCAACTGATTAGCTTTTGCAAAAGATGAACGAACTTAGTTATCTGCTAAAATCCACACTGTTAAAATAGGTTTCAGAGTAGCAGCCGTGTTAGTCTGTATCTGCAAAAAGAAAAGGAGTACTTGTGGCACCCTAGAGACTAACAAATTTATTTGAGCATAAGTTTTCATGGGCTACAGCTAGCTCACGAAAGCTTATGCTCAAATAAATGTGTTAGTCTCTAAGGTGCCACAAGTACTCCTTTTCTTTTTACTGTTAAAATAATGAGTGAAATCCTGGCTCCACTGAAGTTAATGGGAGTTGGACCCAATATCTGTTTAACTAGTGCAGCAAATACAGTTTTATACCCTTCTACCTAGGATATTTACAAAGTGACAGTCTCTGTAGTATTAAAGATTATGTTCTATTCTAGGTTACGTGCCACTGAAATTGCTTTTTTTGAAGCTACATTTACGTTTGGAAATTAATCCTTTCCAGACCACCACACACTTCAGTTGTGCAAGCAGAGACTGCTATCCTGAGCAGGCAGTGCATCTCCTATTTCTAGCCACAGATACTGCAATTTGCAAGTACTTATAAAATGTTTCCTGCCAGTAGGGTGTCACAGGAGAATCTGTCCTTAGTGTTAAACACAATCTTGCTGCTGTAATAACTGCTTTGCCCTCATCTACTGAGCCTCGTTTGCAATTGGTTTTACAACCAAACTTACTTTTCTTTCTTTCTTACTTTTCTGAGCTACAGGTAACCTAAGGTAAGGTAGTATCCACGAAAACAACAAGGAGTCCGGTGGCACCTTAAAGACTAACAGATTTATTTGAGCATAAGCTTTTGTGGGTAAAAACCTCACTTCTTCAGATGCAAGTGAAGAAGTGAGGTTTTTACCGACGAAAGCTTATGCTCAAATAAATCTGTTAGTCTTTAAGGTGCCACCGGACTCCTTGTTGTTTTTCTAAGGTAAGATGTATCTCTCCTCTGGAATCTGATCCAGCTCCCACTGGCCACTGGAGAGGCCACCTGTGTATGCTGGTAGTAGACTGCTATGCTGATCTTAAGCCAGCAGAAAAGGGCTAAGGAGAACTGATCCTGCAGACTTCAAGACTTTTGCTGTTTGCTGTTTTGCCCTTATAAAAAGGTCTCTTAAAAATACAACAAATAGCCTTAAATCACTGAACTATGAAACACCTTGTGCTCAATGCTTTGGGCTGCGTTAACGTGTGATCGCTATTTTCTTGCACAAGGATGAGCTCAGATGAACACTTATTACCTTAATGCACCCCTGGCAGGGCCACCACGACTGGAGCCTCTATCTGTTAGTTAAATAAGGTTCCCAAGGTTGATTAAACTGTATGTGATGCAAATAAGACCGTGTCTCCTTTAAAAAGCTACTGTGCAAGCAAGTGGCTTTCCCCATGATTATTCAAATAGTTCTAATCTGTGTTTTTTGCCCTGATAAGTCAGATAACAGCCTTGCCGATTACTCTTGACTACGGTACCCGATTGTGGTGACATTGAGGCTGACCTTGGAGTCACCTCCCCCGCTGCCGCACTCTCCTTTGTCGTACCACCATTTGTTTTTCAATTTGTCCAAGAGGCCTTGCTCATTCAGTTTTAATACTGCCAGGTTAACAGCATTTCTTGAAACGATAAAACATAACTCGTAAGAAAATGCACAAATGCTTAAGAAATCGTAACGTATGAAAAAAGGAGCACAAGAGGACAAATTGGCTAAATTTCACAGACCGTGGAGCTATAAAAATGTTTCTACAGCAAATACAGGGTTCAATATTGGAAGGTGGCATGGAGGATAACATTTGCTCAGAACTGAAGTGTGCGGGATGGGGAAATTGTCTTTGAGGAAAAAAAGTAACAAGAACACCACATCATGCAATTAACATTCGTCACATATGGCAGTTTAACCCGGCTTTTACCATTTAAATTGAAAAAGCCACTGAACTGTAAAATTAAAACAGCAACAAACAATCAGAAAGGACAACACAGAGAGAACATTAAAAAATGGATGCATTAAGTAAATGAAACCATAATTTACCGTCTTATTTTACTCCATGGAATATTGAAGATTTTAAACTTTAAAGTTACCTCAAAATCCACAAGAAAGAAAATGACAACACAATACATCAGGGTAGGTGGAATACTATAACAACATATATATTGTTATATTATTCCACCCACCTTAATGCTGAGCCTTTTGGAGTTGCTACACCATAGCCTTTGGAATCCAGGTTCCCACCAACTTTCATTGTGTCACATGGCTTTCGCTGCTCGATATACTCGTTCATGGTCGATTCAAGGAGGAAGGCAAACTTTCCCTTTGACTTCCGCACTCTAGCGACCCCGTCAGCTGTTGTTTTGGTAAATACAGATGGCTCTGCTGACTTCATATACGACCACATTTTCTCATAGACCGCTATTTTCGACCTCTGAGAAAAATAACAGAAAGCAGAGAAAGAGATTTTTATTAAGTATGCACACTGCACAGTATGTAAGTGTTGTGCTGTCAAAGTCTACATAATACAGATTAGGTTGCAACTGACTGAAGATAACTCAGTAACTATGGTTTTGTGGACAGTAACCAGCACAAAGGGGCCCTGAACTGGTGAGCCTCGAGCTGCTAACACACTATATATGGTGAATAATAATAAATGCAACAGGTGAAGTTAGCTAATGGAGAACAGTACTGGTCCCTAAACAATTACCAGGCACAGCAAGAAGTTAAGGAAAAAAGTGGTAGGCAAGAGAGAAATGTAGCTGAGACATTTCTCTTGCTAACTGACATTTAATTGGCAGTTTAACATTCAAAATGAAAAACAGTGCATTTCATCCCAGTCCCTTGATCTTTCCGCTTGTATGCGTGCTGCTGTAAGATCGAACCAGATAAAAAATATTAAATCCTAGCTCATCTCTTATGGCTAATACATGAAAATGAAAGTCCTCTACTTTTCCACACAAATCATTGCTATCAGTTTACTTCATTCCATAACACACCACTGGTGAACCACAGACACTTGCTTATTAAAGGATTTGCTTCTCATAGTGGTGATGTAAGGTTTAGAACTGCAGCCAAGAGACGACAATAGCTCTACTGGGCTATTAAAAGATGAGGATACCCATCTGGGAGATATGTTCAGTGATTACAAAGACTTTATTAAACATTGATCAACTTTCTTTGTTCAGATCGTTTCAAATTTTGCTGAAAAATAACAAGCATGCTAGTAAGAAGCTGACAACCTACATTACACTCTCTCGCTCTCATTAAAGTGAAGAGCTCAATGGACAACAGGCTATTTTATTATAACCAGCTGCTGGTTATGCATTTTTTAAGTGCATGTTGATTTGTTCAGTTTGGAGATAGCCAAATATAATGATCCTGGCTCTAAGACACATGCTTAGTAACTTAGGGAGGCTGAACAACTTTTAAAACAGCAAGTTGGTGTGTTATTTCCCCTTTCTCCTTTCTGTTCGCTCTTCGTGTCGCAACCTTAGATGGCAGAAAACTCCGTGCTGGGGAATCTCCTCATCCTACCCTCCACACATTACAATAAACCATCTTAATGTACCGAGACTGACACCATTAGTATACTGCACCATCACTTAATGTTCCCCCTCTCTGTCCCGCACCATGTGGTAATGCCTGGTTAATTACTGCAAACTCCGGATTTATACAAAACTTTCAGTCTAAGCCATCTAACTTTGTCACATTCCTTGTCAACCCTTATCTGGAATCACTAAAGCTATTACGGTAGGTGCCACACACAGTGGTTAAGGTCAGTGCAACTATTGTGAATTTTTTTCAGAGTGATAGCTGTGTTAGTCTGTATCAACAACAACAACAACAAAAAAAAAGCGAGGAGTACTTGTGGCACCTTAGAGACTAAAAAATTTATTTGAGTGTAAGCTTTCGTGGGCTAAAACCCACTTTATCCGATGCATTCGGTGGAAAATACAGTAGGAAGACTACTCCAGGACAGGCCTAACAAAGAAAATAACAGAACGCCACTAGCCATCACCTTCAGGACCCAAATTAAACCTCTCCAGCGCATCATCAGGGATCTACAACCTATCCTGAAGGATGATCCCTCACTCTCACAGACCTTGTGAGACAGGCCAGTCCTCGCTTACAGACAGCCCCCCAACCTGAAGCAAATACTCACCAGCAACCACACACCACACAACAGAACACTAACCCAGGAACCTATCCTTGCAACAAAGCCCGTTGCCAGCTCTGTCCACTTATCTATTCAAGGACCATCATAGGACCTAATCACATCAGCCATACCATAAGAGGCTCGTTCACCTGCACATCTACCAATGTGATATATGCCATCATGTGCCAGCAATGCCCCTCTGCTATGTACATTGACCAAACCGGACAATCTCTACGCAAAAGAATAAATAGACACACATCAGACATCAAGAATTATAACATTCAAAAACCAGTCAGAGAACACTTCAACCTCCCTGGTCACTCAATTTCAGACCTAAAAGTTGCAATTCTCCAACAAAAAAACTTCAAAAACAGACTCCAACGAGAGACTGCAGAATTGGAATTAATTTGCAAAGTGGACACCATTAAATTAGGCTTGAATAAAGACTGGGAGTGGATGGGTCATTACACAAAGTAAAAACTATTTCTCCATGCTAATTCCGCCGCCCCCACTGTTACTCTCACCTTGTTGTCAACTGTTTGAAATGGGCTATCCTGATTATCAATACAAAAGGTTTTTTTTTCTCCTGCTGATAATAGCCCACCTTAATTAATTGGTCTCATTACAGTTGGTATAGCAACACCCATTTTTTCATGTTCTCTGTGTATATATATATTCCTACTGTATTTTCCACTGCATGCATCTGATGAAGTGGGTTTTAGCCCATGAAAGCTGATGCTCAAATAAATTTGTTAGTCTCTAAGGTGCCACAAGTACTCCTCATTTTTTCTGTTGTGAACTTGTAGCAGAAGACTCTTCATTCGGATCAGCTTGAGCTCAAGACATGCTTTTTTTCTTTTCCTTCAGGACAATTCAGTGTGCTTTGGATAATACAGTGACTAACAACTACTGTGTAAACATTTTATAGATAGGAAATCTTGCCTTCATTCCTTGTATTAAAATCCTGATGTAGCTGTGATTGATAGAGAGGAGTATAGGGCCAGGCTTTTATTATAACTATTTCTCCTAGTGAGCTGAAAACCAATTGAAAATACAATGCAGTTAAAACCATCATGATACACAACAGAACGTCAGAGAGAAGGCAGAATAGTGTGCCTTCATTAAGAGGTAGGTTGGACACCATACAGTAGTCAAGAGATTAAAAATGAAAATATTCATTAGAGAAAAATAGCTTTTTCAGATGCTTTTTAAAGGGTGAGGCATGAACTGCAGAGGTAGCTGTCTATGGAAGTGGGGTGATGAAATAAACTCCACATGCGAGGGGGGGAAGGGGCTAGGGTATTAGTCTTGGACTTGGGAGACCTGGGTCTGATTCCCTTTATCACAAGTTATCACAAGTTTCAGAGTAGCAGCCGTGTTAGTCTGTATTCGCAAAAAGAAAAGGAGTACTTGTGGCTAAAATTTGTTAGTCTCTAAGGTGCCACAAGTACTCCTTTTCTTTTTGCTTTATCACAGACTTCCTGTGTGACCTTGGGCATATCACATAGTTTTTCTGTGCCGCAGTACCCTACTTCTGTAACATGGGGATAACACTGCCCTACCTTTCAGGGGTGCTGTGGTGATAAATACCTCGGAGGTGCTCAGATAGGGGAGCCGTATAAGTACCTAGGAGAGACAGGTAAAAGCATGGCTGCCCACTTTTATAATATATCAGCTTGGTCAAGTTTATATTTACTCTATCCAGCATCTTTCTACCAAAGTATCCTGACATATTTTAGCAAGTTTAAACTGACACTCAAAGTATATGCAGAAATCCCTTTATCCACTATTCAAACACGGCCACCTGTGGGTTAAAACATGGCAGATGTTTAACAAAACACAGCACCACAATGTAATGGGTTAGGCCAGGAATGTAATGACTTTAGTGAGAATTTGACCTTGACCATGCGGTTTAAGCTCCTACTGAAGTTCTGTGAACTTTTTCAGGACCAGAACCTACTTTTATATAAAAAAGGGCAATTCCAGAAGCTATAATGCCAAGCTGGGGCATTGGTTACATACTAACTTAGAGCAAATTGTCATGCACTAAATTGCCAACCTAGCTTTATGCAGCAACAGAGCTTCCTTGGAGGTTTCCTATCAAAGAAATAATTGCGTGAAGGAAAGTCTAGAATACGAGTCTTTAGATCCGTTTTATACCTTTCATCTCCGGCAGACTTTTTCAGCCCACCTTACATCTCAGAAGCTGCCCAGAGCACAATCCCTGCACTTGTGATGACTATAATATACACCCAGAGATGCTGCTGGTGGATGTATAAATAGCATTGTCCTGCCCATGCCTCCTCCCCTAGAGAACTACCCTCTGTAGCAGCATTCCCTCTCCCTCTGAACCCCACAGAGGGTGCTTCACACAGGTGAGGGATACATGGGGATGAGGAGAAGGAAGGAGAAGATGGGCAGAGCTAAGATTAGATATGTAATACAACCAGAAATTGTCATACTTTTGTATGGACCTCCCTACTTGAAGAAAAACCTCCCTTAGGGGAGTATTTCCTTTTCCAGGCTAGTAAGGGCAGCGTTAACTAAACCTTCCTCTTGAGCCCATTAACAAGATGTGAGCTCATAGACGGATTAGACAACCCTGGTGCATTACAAAATGTAGGTTTCGTTACTTTAATTTTGAACTGGGTCTTAGTGACTCTTTTGCAGCGTCAAAGCTCTGTGCAAAACTTCAGAAGACCGAGTATGTTGCCTTTGTTGACTAGGTAATCTCAGAATTTAGGTGACATATTTCTGTTGCTAGTCTTGTCTAAGTGCTTTGTGGGGTGCAGTACATCTCACACCTGCACAGGGGCTATCAAGGCACAGCTGTGCCATGCACACATGATAGGAAATAGCTGAGTTGGAGAAGCTGGTTTATTAGGTAGTGGCAGGAGCTGGAGTTGTTACTGTTGCCTGTATCAAAGCCAAACAAGCTTTATGGAATCCGAATCCTAGAGAGAATTAGCTTAGCAGCCCTGTGCCCCAAGGCAGCACACAGGAGTGGAATGCACAAGCAAGCTTCTGAAAGACCAGAGCAAGATCAGACAAATAATAACGTATGCTTTATACACAGTTCTGGGCTCTGCAACCCGTTATTTAACACTGAAACCAGAGTAACTAGCCTTGAGTAAGAACTTTAAAAATGTTTACAAAATATTATAAAATATTCAGTTTTTCGTGTGTGTATATACACTTGCACATACAGTAGTATATTATAGGTAGAGCTGCAAATTGGTTGGTGAATTGATGTAGTGATTTTAGTGTCGACATGGCTTAAGATTGCACCAGCTGCCTTAATTCTGACATTTCCTAATTTCTGAGTGATTGACTTTGAAACCTTAATCTTCTTTTAACGTTGCTTTTTGTAAGTAATGCAAAAAACACATGCATATGTGTGCCTAAGTTAGAGCTTTATTGTCTGTCTCTAAAAGCTAAAGATTTCCTTGTCAAGATTTTACATGAAGTAAAATGTGTATTGCTCAATTGTTGGTTCATTTTTGCATCTAGATTGTGTCTTTAATGAAACACTTGAATTATAACATGTTTTTTCCTTTTCAATGCCTAGCCCACATTGGAATTTCTGTTTTAATAAGTCCTCTCTTACTGTTTCCAGCTGGCATGAATACCTAAAAGCAATTTGCAATGCATCTGTGAATTGTTATTAATATTTTTATTTGATAAAGGCCAACAGCATGCTCAGTGATATAAGGCACAAATAAAGATGTGCTCCCTGCTCTGAAGATGTTATAATGTAAGTGACAGATGAACATTTCCTTAGAGGAGAGGATGTCCTTGTGCTGAAGTAATGGGCATGGGGTGGGGGGGAAGAGGAGGGGAAGAGAGGGTAGGTCTGCATTCTGTTCTCCACTCATCCACAGATGTCTATAAATCATCTGCAAGTCACTTAGGGGCAGATTTTTAAAGGTAGTTACGTGCCTCAATCCCACCCTAGTGGGATTTGTCAGTGACAGGTACGTAGGCATTTTTGAAAATCTTGCTAGGTGCTTTAGACACACAAATACCTTTAAAAACCTTCTCATTAACCTTCTCATTTGAGCTTCAGTTTCCCCATCTGTAAAATAGGGATACCAGTAATTGCCTACTTCCTAGGGTTGTTTGTTAATTTTCAGGAAGTGTTTCCAATCTTTGTACGGTAAGCACTCCAGGAGGGTGACCTATTATTATCATTGCATTTCCAAATACTAAATTCCATGTGATTCATAAAAAAACCCCACAATTCCCCAGTCAGCATTAACAGTATTTAGCCTAACTTTGCTCACAGACTCTTCCCTTCTCTTAACTAATTTTTGTATGTGATCATAAAATAAATCAGTACGTTTTTACATGTATCAGTTTTCATCTCACATCTCAAAGGCATTTTGCTGATTTCTCCCTCAAACAGGATTTTTCTCAGAAGCCACGTTTTGTTAACTTCAGCTCTGCAGAAGGACTGTAACATTCTGGGGTGCTCCCTCTAACCAGACAAAACTATAACTTACCTTCCGGCAATGAGTGTTTGTCTGTATCGGCTGGAAAAGGTTGAAAAAAAATTAGAGATTTGCTTCCCTGGGCAGAGGTAGGAGTGTGAGTGCTGGCTAAGACTGAAAACTTCTGAGGGAAAAGTGGGTATAGCTGGGTCTAGGGATTCTCCTGCCTTAGACAGATCAGCAAATGTCAGCCCTTACCATCACACACAAAGTAAAGCAGCCACTGACTAGAGCTGGTCAAAAATTTTCATTTGAAATGGGATTTTTTGGATCAAAAATGGCATTTTGTTTAAACATAAATTTTCATGGAAAAATCTGCATTTCTTTTTAAATGTTTCCAGTTTTTCATGAAAAAGTGTAAATCAAAACCAATTATAAACAGAACATTTTTCAGCCTTTTGAATTTTTTGTTTTTTTGTCAATAAAATCAAAATATATCTGTAAATTTTTTAGAAAAATTTTCACCCCCCCCCAAATATTTTCTGAGCAGCTTCTATTACTTATTGTTTTGCTTCCTCCCACAGTTCGCTGTTATACCAGTGTGGGAGAGCCAGCCTTGGGAAGTCCCTGCTTGTGCAGTTTTTAAGGCCAGGTAGCCATCACTGGTGACATATTTGGGTTGGTGGTCATATTACAGATATAAATACAATCATATAAAATACTTCACCTCTGATTAAAAGATGACTTTTAAAGTACTGTTGTTTTTTTTAAAAAAGCTTAAAAGCACAGATCTAAGACATATTCTAAGCCCAAAAATGGAATGGATTTCTGTGTTTTGAAATTCCTTTTCATTTCTTTGATACCGCGCTTCAGAAATCCACATGCTAAAATTTCAGTGTGTTTCATCTAGGCCTTGGGACACATTAAAGCCTCTTTTCATTATCACAAGCTTGCTGTAGATATAAATAGACATGACCTTAGCTTAGTCAGCAACTGTTTTCCCTCTTCATTGTGAGAAGTTTATGCAAAACATGAACCACATACATTTTCTTCATCTCAGACATAACAGTATATTTTCACTGCCATGCACACAACAGCTTTTAATGTTAACACAAGCAGTGCATCTAATTCCCTGACTGACTCGCTGAGAATTTACTTCATTCCGTCCATCACTAATCACTATCCAAAGATAAGTCTCCCTTAGGTAGCAATGTTTTTATTTTAAAATAAAACCCCAGTACAATCAGTCCAGATTTTTTCACCCTTCACTAATCTTATTTTACTTTCTAATTCTCCCATTGTTTGTGTGTGTGTGTGTGTGTGTGTGTGAGAGAGAGACATTTTGATATTTTAAATGAAAAAAATGCAATACTTTCCAACATAAATATTAAGCTTGATCCAGGCTGGATTTAAATATTACACGCATCAGAAAATAGACCAGACTTACCTGCACAGTTGCCAACTTTCACGCGGTAAATAAGCACCCTGACTTTCACAATAAGCCAAAAATCCAGCTAATCCCATTTCAAAACAAGGCCAAAACAAGGCGATCCCTAAGAACCCCAATACTCTGTGACTAGATCCCCCTGGTATGCCGTCTGGGATTGTGGTGGGCCCGCTGTGCACCCCTGACTCTCTCCCTCTCCTCCCCCCCTTGCCCCTGCTTGCCGGGAGATGATCAAAAAAAAGAAGCAACAAGCTATAAGCCAAAAACTAGCCAACAAGCAATTTATAAGCCAATTAATCCAAAACAAGCCAAATTTCTGTGGTTTTTTTTGCAGTTTAGCATGTCTGCTTACCTGTAAATCGTGGATTATTTTTTCCATTACACTCAATGGCAGAAATGGGCTAAATCTGGAATTAGCAAACTTGGTTTGAATAAAATGGGACTGAATCTGAACGAAGTCTGGTCTTGTTTCTGCAATATCAAAACTTACCTGATGACATTTTCCAAAACCAAAACATACCCTTAGCTAACTCCACCTCTAACTCACAGTAAAATATCTTTGGGAGAACCAATACTTTCTTCCAAAGGCTGAACTATCTTTGCCTCGGTGCAGATATTTGTCTCCTCCCTCAGATTTCCTGTCAGTCTCTTCCAAAAGTGAAAAGGAGTGAAGCCATTATATTAGAAAGAAACCATATTTTTACTCAGCTCAGGATTAAACAAAGACTGTGAATGGCTAGCCAACTACAAAAGCAGTTTCTCCTCCCTTGGTGTTCACACCTCAACTGCTAGAAGAGGGCCTCATCCTCCCTGATTGAACTAACCTCGTTATCCCTAGCCTGATTCTTGCTTGCATATTTATACCTGCCTCTGGAAATTTCCACTACATGCATCTAACGAAGTGGGTATTCACCCACGAAAGCTTATGCTCCAATACGTCTTTTACTCTATAAGGTGCCACAGGACTCTTTGCTGCTTTTACAGATCCAGACTATCACGGCTACCCCTCTGATACTTGACATATTTTTACTGCTATTCTTAAAGTATTTTAGTTCTAAATAGAGTTCCCGTTTCTTTTTAGAATATTCTATCCTCTCTTCTACTTAGAGTCCCTGTTCAAAAATGCTGCCTCACATATTCTGTATTAGAATATTTTAAAAATATGGCTAAAATTATTCTTACTTCATTTTCTCCTTTTCCCAGAAGATACACCAGAGAATTCTTTCCCCATAAAATATGGGTATAACATCTGAGATGACCTTATTTATGTCAGTATTGCCAACCACAAGCATTCCAAAATCTCAGATGAGGTTCCCAAAATCATGAGATTTAAACCCACCCCAATGTTTTGGATTTTTCCGATTTATGAACTTTTAGGTGACAATTGGAGACATGTTTTCAAGCTCTCTTCTGCACAATGAAGGCTAGAAATGTACTTAAAAAAATAAAAAAAGAACGCTGAAATTCTCATGTGTTCATAAGAATCCAGGAGGTGGGGCTTGAGAAAAAACACACAATATCGCGGATCTCGAAATAGAATTTCAATGCATGTAATTTGGCAGGCACTGAGTCACAGCCAAATCTTGGCTGAGTTTACTGGGATCAGATGGTGGGACCAGAAAACACCTGTTGTAGCTCCCTGGGGCTGGTTCTAAGGCCGCTCTCACCCTGCTATACCTTAGAGCAGCCTAGGAACTTCTTGAAACTCTACCATTTGATTATGGACCCCCCGGGACCACCCACCAACTGAGAATGGTAAATGTGTAGCACATTTTGTCCACATCCCCTCTGCGCTCCCTTCACCAATTGCTGCAAGAAGGTGGCTTAGGAGATGCAATCCCTCCTCAAGTTCCCTCTGTAACTCAGTAATGTCACAACCTGGCCATTTGTGATCTTGTTTTCTTTAGTATTTGTTGCATTACAAATATTTTGGAGCTTTTTTTAAGTCAGTTACACATTGCAATGGTTTGTCAATGCTCTTAGGATACCAGAAAGAAGGGCGGTAAGGTAAGGAAGCCAACAGCAAGGGTCCATTGCACTCTGGCCAGAACAATAGGCATGGACAGAAAGAGAAGAGACAACAATAACACAGTTTAACATGCTCTTCTACTTTGTGTGCCATTTTTAACCACTTTCAGCTCCTTTATAGGGGCAGTCGATACTGAAAGACTGTTTACTTATGCAAAATGCTAATGTCCACAATAAAATTAGTGCAGTTTCTGTTTAATCTGAATGATACAATGTTATTGTTATATAGAGCCACACGTACATACCACAGTGCTGTAAATCAGAGGTGGATTAAGGGCTCCTTGGGCCAGAACAAGTGGGGGGGCCTCCTCCCTACCCCTTCCGCCTGTGCCCTCGTTCTGCCCCTTCCTCTGTGGCCCTGCCCTTGTTTTGCCCACAGTCCCACCCCATTCTGTGCCCGCCAGACTGTGGCCCCAAGACCAGAGAAGCTCTGTCTCCCCGCCATGGTCTCCTCCTGCTCTGAGGCCATGGCAGGGAGCAAGAGCTCCTCCAGTCCCGGGGCCACAGCTGGGGTCGGGCACTGGGGCTTCCCCGGCCCACTCACTGCTTCTGCCAACCCTCCAGGATTGTCCTGGAGTCTCCAGGAATTGAAGATTAATCTTTAATTAAAGATTATGTCATGTGATGAAATCTCCAGGAATATGTCCAACCAAAACTGGCAATCCTAGTCGGGGTGCTTGGGCTTCCCTTGGCTGCCCCGCGGCTTCTGCGAGGGCTCCAGCTTCCACCGCCCTGTGGCAGATTTTTGCTGGGGTGCCCATTTTTCTAGGGACCCCCCCATTGGCTGAGGCCCCTGGGCACGGGCCCCATGGGCCTACTGGATAATCCACCGCTGCTGTAAGTCTAATTAGTCACGTGTAAATATTACCGTTCTTTCCCACACTTCAGAGTTTTTCTTTCCTGAATGCAGTTAGCTTTTCCATAGCAGTTGCTAGATCCAACAATTTATGTACAGCCAGGTGGATGCTACTAACTTAAAGTGAAAAAGAGTGCCAGAGGATTCCTTTGATATCATTCTTGTCTCATGGCCTTGAGGTCCTAGGGTCCAACTCTCATATAAATCAGGTAGAGGACCAGTATCTTGGGCTTTCAGTGCAGTGAATTGACAGTGCAATTCAGCCTGGCTGCTGCACTTTTAGTTGGTCTGTTCTTTGAATGATACGTTAACATGTCTTCTCTGTCTCTCCCTGGTGGGATACTCAGGTGAGAGTAAATGATCACATGACAATATTTGAAAGAGCAGGAGATGACCCAGGGCCCACAGACTGTATATGAGCTACTGTTGAGCACATAATGGCTGCTATAACAACACTGTACTAATAACATAATTATGGCAATTCTCTAGTGCCTTCACCTAGATATCAAACCTCTTTACTAATAAGAAAAAATTAGGTCTCATAGCTCCCCCTTGAAGTCCCATTTTCCAAATGAGTAAACTAAAGTACAGAGAGGTTAAATTACTTACTGAAGGTCACATGGGAAAACGTGTGGCAGAACTAGCCAAACTTTATGCTCGTGTAGAAGATACATGCCACAGCTTTTATCTACATATTACTTATAGTACCAGCACTTTGATTCCCTTGAGGGGTCGTCAGTTCCATAATCATCTTGGTTTTATTACATCCTGGTTCAAAACTTCTGGTGAAATGGAAGTTAGCCGCATCCTCCCCCACCCAAGAAATATGCACCATGTGCTGCTCCCTCACTAATCCCAGCTCCTCATTCTACCAAGTTCCAAATGTCTGAGACTGTACTTAGGCAAGGCTCTGTTGTGTGTACTGAATTTATTTGTATATTGCTGGGATATACTAATTTTTCATCATATCTAAAATAAAAAATTGGCTATTGGGCTCTAATATTTCACAGGGAAGGCAGTGAGTTTGTGATGGGAGTCGTGCCTCATTCTTGTCACAGTGGTTTGAAGTTTGACTCACCTGAAGTCACTGGAGTGACATTCTCAGGTATAAACTGGTGTCACTGAGAATCAGGGCCTTCAAATCTGTGGCTTCCTGTTTTTCTTTTGGGACCTTTGTGACTCCGTTCAGATCCTCCCTGTAGGAGAGATTCTTTGCTGCTGATCACTTTTGCAGAGTGGGAAAGAGTCACCCCTGAACCCCTTATATATTCCTGTCATAAATATAAAGGGAAGGGTAAACCCCTTTAAAATCCGTGGCAGAGTGGTGGGATTAACCTGAAATCATTTTGAGATCAATTTAAGATTTTTTGAACCAGAAAAACAGATTTTAAAAAGGAAATATTTTTTTTTCCTTTGGGGCTACTGGAAAGGAGGTCCAACTGAAAGCAGCTAGTTTTTTCTCTGCTTTGGGGCCAGAGCAGAGACAAAAGGGAATTACCTTTGTGAATTGCAGGTTTTCTTTGCCTGGAGACAGAGTAGTTAACCTCCTGCAGGGAAATTCACAAGTCTTCACAAGACCTGAAGTTTTTTTTTTTCCTAAGAGTAACTTGAGGGGATTTCTGCCAATTTGCCTGGAGACAAAAGGTGTTAGGTTTTGTGGGGTTTTTTGGGGGGGATTTTTCTGTAGGCTGACAATCACTATCCGAGAATATAGGCATCCTATTCCAGCACAGCAAAATTTTCAAGCCAAGTTTTGTTTGTTTTATTTCTAACCCTTGGGTGTAAACTTAGTTAAAAACAGAGAGGTAAAGATGACAGACACCAAGGCACTACACAAATTGGAGTTAGCCAAACTGGAGTCAATGAAAGAAGCCGAAAAAGCCCTAGAAGCTGCTCACAGGAGAGTAATGGAGGCAAAGGACGAAGAAATGGAGGCAAAGGACAAAGAAAGGAAGGCAGCAAAAGAGGCAGAACAACACCAAGCGGCTGCTCACAGGAGAGCTATGGAAGCAAGGGACAAAGAAATGGAGGCAAGGGCCAAAGAACTGGAGGAGAAGAAAAAAGAGAGGAAGCATGTGGAGGAGATGGAGAAGGTAAAGGCTCAGCAGAATATACCAACAACCCTAGCAATCCTTCTCCAGGTACCACTTCCCATCCCAGAAAGTTCCCCACCTACAAGGCAGGCGATGATACTGAGGCCTTCTTAGAAAACTTCGAAAAGGCCTGCCTTGAGTACGGCATTTCTATAGACCAATACGTGGTAGAGCTGAGGCCACAGCTCAGTCGACCCTTAGCTGAGGTGGCGGCAGAAATGCCTAAGGCACAAATGAACCAGTCTGAACTGTTTAAATCCAAGGCGAGAGTCAGAATGGGGTTAACACCCGAGTATTCTCATTGGAGGTTCAGAGCCCTAAGGTGGAAACCGGACGTGTCATTTACCCAGTATGCCTACCACATTGTGAAACACTGGGATGCCTGGATATCAGGAGCAAGTGTTAAATCTCCAGAAGAGTTGCCCTTCCTCATGCAAATGGAACAGTTCTTAGAGGGTGTTCCTGAGGAAATAGAAAGATACATCCTAGATGGGAAGCCCAAAACTGTAATCGAGGCAGGAGAAATTGAGCCAGATGGGTGGAGGTAGCAGAGAAGAAGAAAACAGGTCGCAGTTTGGGCGGAGACCAGAAGGGACAACCCCAGATCACACCCTATTACCGGGGGCCGCCCGAGACCTGACCTACCCCCCAAAGAACCCTCCAGACACCTTATCGTCCCGCCACACCATTCTCCAGAAACCCACCTCGCCCCAGTGACCCGTCAGCTGGACGATGTTTTAAATGTAACAAGTCGGGGCATGTAAAGGCTACCTGTCCCAAAAACCCCAACAGATTACAGTTCATTGCACCGGAATCACACCAGAGGTCCGCAGGCCCAGATACCTCCCAGATACCCTTGGAGCAGAGGGAAACTGTGAGTGTGGGCGGGAAGAAGGTCACCGCGTGGAGGGACACCGGAGCACAAGTGTCAGTTATCCATGCTTCCTTAGTGGACCCCAATTTAATCAACCCAGAGATCCAAGTGATGATTCAACCCTTCAAGTCCAACTCTTTCAATTTGCCTACAGCCAAGTTGCCTGTCCAGTACCAGGGCTGGTCAGGAATGTGGACTTTTGCAGTCTATAATGATTATCCCATCCCCATGCTGTTGGGGGAAGACTTGGCCAATCATGTGAAGTGGGCCAAGAGGGTGGGAATGGTCACCCACAGCCAGGCTAAACAAACCACGATGCCTAGCTCTGTTCCGGAAACTTCTATCAGGACCCGGTCAGAGGTGATGGACCTGGACCCCAGGCCAATGTCTGCAACAGTGGATCCAGTCCCAGAGACCCAGACGGAACCAGTCCATGAACCGGAACCAGTGGAACAACCAGCACCAGACCCATTGCCAGCACTGAATCCAGTACTTGCAACCTCAACACCAGAGGGCCCCACTGAACCTGAACCGGCAGCAGCCCATAACCCTACACAAGAGGCTCAGCTGGAGCCTGAACCCCAACACAGTGCCCCAGCGGAGAGCAGTTCACAGTCAACGGAAACAGCCCCATCCCCTACTTCGCTTCCAGAGGGACCAAGCATAGGTCCACAATCCAATGAGGAACTGATGTCTCCAGCATCAAGGGAACAGTTCCAGACCAAACAGGAAGCAGGTGAAAGCCTCCAGAGAGCTTGGACGGTGGCATGGAGCAACCCACCGCCTCTCAGCTCTTCTAATCGATCCAGGTTTGTTGTAGAAAGAGGACTTTTACACAAGGAAACTCTTTCTAGTGGACACCAGGAAGACTGGCATCCTCAGAGACAGTTGGTAGTTCCAACTAAATACCAGGCCAAGCTCTTGAGCTTAGCCCCCGATCATCCTAGTGGCCATGCTGGGGTGAACAGGACCAAAGACCGTTTGGGGGGGGTCATTCCACTGGGAGGGAATGGGCAAGGATGTTTCTACCTATGGCCGGTCTTGTGAAGTATGCCAAAGAGTGGGAAAACCCCAAGACCAGGTCAAAGCCCCTCTCCAGCCACTCCCCATCATTGAAGTTCCATTTCAGCGAGTAGCTATGGATATTCTGGGTCCTTTTCCGAAAAAGACACCCAGAGGAAAGCAGTACATACTGACTTTCATGGATTTTGCCACCCGATGACCGGAAGCAGTAGCTCTAAGCAACGCCAGGGCTAAAAGTGTGTGCCAGGCACTAGCAGACATTTTTGCCAGGGTAGATTGGCCCTCCTCACAGATGCAGGAACTAATTTCCTGGCAGGAACTATGGAAAACCTTTGGGAAGCTCATGGGGTAAATCACTTGGTTGCCATTCCTTACCACCATCAAACAAATGGCATGGTGGAGAAGTTTAGTGGAACTTTGGGAGCCATGATATGTAAATTTGTAAATGAGCACACCAATGATTGGGACCTAGTGTTGCAGCAGTTACTCTTTGCCTACAGAGCTGTACCACATCCCAGTTTAGGGTTTTTCCCATTTGAACTTGTATATGGCCACGAGGTTAAGGGGCCATTACAGTTGGTGAAGCAGAAATGGGAGGGATTTACCCCTTCTCCAGGAACTAACATTCTGGACTTTGTAACCAACCTACAAAACACCCTCCAAACCTCTTTAGCCCTTGCTAAAGAAAACTTACAGGATGCTCAAAAAGAGCAAAAAGCCTGGTATGATAAACATGCCAGAGAGTGTTCCTTCAAAGTAGGGGACCAGGTCATGGTCTTAAAGGCGCTCCAGGCCCATAAAATGGAAGCATCATGGGAAGGGCCATTCACGGTCCAAGAGCACCTGGGAGCCAAGGAAAGGTCAGCCTTCACCACACATGTCGGGCTGTATGAATTTAATGTACTCCCTTTTGGGCTGCGAAATGCACCTGCGAGCTTCCAAAGACTTGTAGATGGTCTCCTAGCAGGATTAGGAGAATATGCAGTCGCCTACCTTGATGATGTGGCCATTATTTTCGGATTCCTGGGCAGAACACCTGAAACATCTACAAAAAGTCTTTGAGCGCATACGGGAGGCAGGACTAACTGTTAGGGCTAAGAAGTGTCAAATAGGCCTAAACAGAGTGACTTACCTTGGATACCAGGTGGGTAAAGGAACTATCAACCCCCTACAGGCCAAAGTGGATGCTATCCAAAAGTGGCCTGTCCCAAAGTCAAAGAAACAGGTTCAATCCTTCTTAGGCTTGGCCGGTTATTACAGATGATTTGTACCGCAATACAGCCAAATCGCCACCCCACTGACAGACCTAACCAGAAAGAAACAGCCAAATGCTGTTCAGTGGACCGAAGAGTGTCAGAAGGCCTTTAACCAGCTTAAAGCGACACTCATGTCTGACCCTGTACTAAGGGCTCCAGACTTTGACAAACCGTTCCTAGTAACCACAGATGCATCTGAGCGTGCTGTGGGAGCAGTTTTAATGCAGAAAGGACCGGATCAAGAATTCCACCCTGTAGTGTTTCTCAGCAAAAAAACTGTCTGAGAGGGAAAGCAACTGGTCAGTCAGTGAAAAAAAATGTTACGCCATTGTCTGTGCTCTGGAAAAGCTACGCCCATATGTTTGGGGATGGTGTTTCCACCTGCAAACCGACCATGCTGCGCTACAGTGGCTTCATACTGCCATGGGAAATAACAAAAGACTTATTTGGTGGAGTTTAGCTCTCCAAGATTTTGATTTTCGACATCCAACGCATCTCAGGAGCTTCTAACAAAGTGGCTGATGCACTCTCCCATGAAAGTTTCCCAGAATCAACTGGTTAAAATCATCCTTGAGATGTGGAAAATATTGTTAGTCTTTATGTACTTGGTAGTCTATTTAGAGGTGCATGTGTCTTATTAACTCTGTTTTTTCCTAGAGCACCAGGAAGAAATCCCACCCAGCGTTTCACCCTAGCTGAGATTTGGGGGGGCATCATAAATATAAAGGGAAGGCTAAACCCCTTTAAAATCCCTCCTGGCCAGAGGAAAAATCCTCTCACCTGTAAAGGGTTAAGAAACTAAAGGTAACCTCGCTGGCACCTGACCAAAATGACCAATGAGGAGATAAGATACTTTCAAAAGCTGGGAGGAGGGAGAAAAACAAAGGGTCTGTGTGATGCCTTTGCCGGGGACAGAACAGGAATGGAGTCTTAGAACTTAGTAAGTAATCTTGCTAGATATGCGTTAGATTATGATTTCTTTAAATGGCTGAGAAAATAGCTGTGCTGAATAGAATGAATATTCCTGTCTGTGTGTCTTTTTTGTAACTTAAGGTTTTGCCTAGAGGGATTCTCTATGTTTTGAATCTAATTACCCTGTAAGGTATTTACCATCCTGATTTTACAGAGGTGATTCTTTTTTACTTCTATTAAAAGTCTTCTTGAAAGGAAACTGAATGCTTTTTCATTGTTCTAAGATCCAAGGGTTTGGGTCTGTGGTCACCTATGCAAATTGGTGAGGATTTTTACCAAACCTTCTCCAGGAAGTGGGGTGTAAGGGTTGGGAGGATTTTGAGGGGAAAGACGTTTCCAAACTACGTTTTCTCGGGAACCCAGATAAAGTTTGGTGGTGGCAGTGGATGTCCAAGGGCAAAGGGTAAAATAGTTTGTACCTTGGGGAAGTTTTAACCTAAGCTGGTAAAAGTAAGCTTAGGAGGTTTTCATGCAGGTCCCCACATCTGTACCCTAGAGTTCAGAGTAGGGAGGAACCTTGACAATTCCCATCCTTGCTCAGAACAGGACTGGCGGCAAAGAGGGGTCTTGATGGGGGTCAGGTTGGGTGGAAGCTCAAATGTCAGGACTAAGTATGTAGGAAGGGGCAGAAAATGTTTGCAAAAATTGAGAATCAGTCACTAATCCAAAGTTTCCTTCAGCCATCTGTAACTTTTTTCAAATTTCCCCCTGACAATTGTTCTGCCCTCACCATAAAAGAAGCTTCCCATTACTAGTCTCTCTTCAATATTTTATTCATACTAGTCTGGATCATTTTGAAAAGATGTGTGGGCAGGAAACATATAATATGCTGTAGTTTCTTTTTAAAAAGACAAATCTTATTTTCTCAAGTGAGCTGAATTCATATAAACAGACAAACAAATCACCATTCAAGCTGTAACTAGCCTACACTTCATTGAAATGTCAATAACCATCTGAGTAATAGATTGTAAATCAAGTTTTAAAGAATTTCCTTTCCTTGCACAATATTGAACACCAGGCTAAGCCTGTATTCATCTCCCTGCACTTTATTGCTGATATTCACTCTTCTGCATTGCAATATTGAACTCAAAATTAAAATGACTCCTTTTACCAACAGACAGGCTGGTTTTTCAAACTTCTTTATGTTTCACTAGCTGAGCCAGTTCTAGGTGTATTCACATTCAATGGAAAAGTAAATTCTGGAAATTTAGACGAGATGATACCCTTGGTATCCTACTCTGGAAAGATCTCATGTCCTGCTAACTTCTTACATTTAGCCTGTGGCAAAAGTTATTCCTGCCCGTACATTCTGGGCACATCCACAACTCCCCAGGGTTCCTTTGGAATAGAACCGATGTGGTTCTGTTGTGAAAATGGAGACTGGAGAAGTGGGGGAGGCCACAGTGTGTCGGAGCAGAAGCAGGCACGAGAAGAGATGATGGTGGGATCCTGTCTGCCCTCCTTTGGGGGAGTGGCATGAAAGGACTTGTGGAGATTACTTCAGTTTTTGGGCTAAGACGCGTCATTGGAGTGGCTCTATGCCTGCTCTACAGCAGGGAGGAATCCTCTCGGTATCTTCCTATCACCCAGCTCAGCTATTCAGGCCATGCTCTGGATTTGGCCCTTGATGAATTTCCATGGCGCAGCGTTTTTCAGCATGATATTTGAACACTGTTAGGCCTGACAAGTTTTCAGCTCCAGTCAGACTAGGCCAAAATACCGGCAATGATGGTGCAATCCCAGTGCATTGCGTGAGATGATGTTTCATATTCACATCATTAAAGTTTCTAAACCTTCATGTATTTGCTAATTATGTAGAAGTAAAACTAGCAGCACGGTGGGTAATTTGTCAGCACCCATGCATTTTAAATGAATCCCTTTCAAAACACCTTATTGTGGCACAGCAGGGTTACATAAAGTAGTGCGGTAACTTGAGAAACTAGGGTCCCCACTGTCTTGAGAGTGTCATTATCATATAGCTATTCTCCAAAACCTAGAACATACAAACAGCAAGTGATTTCTCCCTTGGGCACTCACGGCTTTGCTTCGGTGGTATATCCACAGCTATATCCGACACTGTGTTATTTTACCTCCATATATTATGCCTGACCTGATAAAATAAGTCACCTACACAAAGCTCTTGGCAACTAAATGTCTATTTAAATATGTAAGTTCACATGATTAAGTTATAGTTACATGTATGTGCATTGGAAAGCCCAATTATAATCACAAGCAGAGTGGATAGAAGCGTGCATGCTGAATAGTTTATGGTAATGTGAATACTTATGCAAACACTTGCTACTAAGACCTAATCAGTATAAGCTTTGGCTAGAAATCTTGCTAGTCTGCCTTCCTTATTAAATGGCCCAATCTTATTAACCCTAGGTTTCAGATGAATGACATCTGTCCCAGGAGTGGATAATGAATGGCCTGCTAATTTTAATTTCCATAAGGAGGCATTTTCCTTCTCAATGCAACATATAAAGACAATAGCGCATTTAATTAGAGCACTTCGTCGAACACCATTGCTCTGTAGGTATATAACGCTAGCTTTGCTCCTCTCTTTAAAATTACTTGTTAGTGTTTGCACAGAAAGGGAAAGACAAAAGAAGCAGATTGTTAGAGAAAATAACTACTATCAGGCCATTCATTATGCACTCACTGGAAAGACTGCGATTGCTATGCATAGACATGCATTTATGAATATTTGTATATGCAGACACATACACATATATACATACACACTCTGCATGTTTTTTATATTGAGTGTGTGTATATATGCTGTTTTCCATATTTTATTTATTAAAAACACTTAAAATTCATACCGTGCTAGTCTGTTTTAAACAAATATTGAATCTATACAAATATTGTATACAGATACACCATGAAATGTGGTGTTAACAGTTATTAGTAACATTGAATAAATAATGACCAGTTGCAGTTATTAATACTGACCTATACATTTCCCATCAAACCTTGTGTAAGGAATAAAAAAAACAACAACCTTGATTCACCAGACTATTTAAGGGAGGTTTAAGTCAGTGCTCTGCCTGATTGCTCTCTTTCTACATCAAATCTGAAAGATCTATTTATCTCATGTTTTGGAAGCTATCTGTTTTCTGTGATATTCCATTTGCTAGAGACTATACATGTAATCACACTTCAATATTTTTGTCAGGCATTTGTTATGATCACTTTGTGCTTGATGCCAAAACACAGAAACCTTTTCCTTATCCTAGTTTTATCCAAAGGCAAGAGCAAAGTATTTGCATGAATGCTGTTCTCTGAACAATCCCTATATCTTCACAAGCAAACTGTATTTTGAAATTAGAAATCAAACAGAGTTTAGCTACAGATGAAGTCCGTGGGGTTCAAAAGCAGTTCCCCATGGTATTTTTAGCAGGCTCTATTACTGATCTCAAAAACACTGGGTTATAGTTTGATTAGATTAAATGCATAAATCTTGCATGGGAAGTATTGGTTTTCGTTTGACACTCTCAGTTTACTAAATCATTTTCTGACACAATTTATTTCAGTGATCAACACTCTTTGTCTTCATGCAGTATTACAGCAGAAAAGCATAACCGCCTGTAACATGATTGCTAAATTGTAACAGGTATAACGTAATTGTTAGCACATGCTACTGCTTTAGAACATATTCTGGTTGTTTCCTCTACCAATGACGATTTCTTCCTCTGTAGGCACAGGAAGATATTGGGACAGGTCCTGGGTTGCAGTTAGGGCAGGATTAGGTCTGAAAGGTGCCTGAGAGCTGCTTTAAATTGCCCCAAGAGGTGTAGAATGCACCATAAGTGAAAGCCTCCTTTGTGTACCCCATCTTCAGTGGTGCTGGGATTGTGCAAATCCTTCAGTCACTGTTTGCTCTCATGTCAACTGAGAGATTCTGGTTTCATGAAAGAAACTAAGAGGAGGAAGAGGTATCACACTTTGTGGCATCCTTAAAACAACTTTCTGGGTATTTTAAATTGGATGCTGTGTTACATTGGCCTGTGGTCGACCTAGAAGGTTAGTACAGAAATGCTTCATTTCTGAGCCTGGTTTCACATACTAGGAGACTGCAGTATCTGTAGCTTTCTGTGGAAATTGCTGCAAGTGAGGTCCAAGTGCTCAGTGCATCCACAAAACCATGTAAGATAGGAAAATTTTCAGGCAAAATATTAGTTAGAAAGGAATGGGTTGTCAAGAAGCGATGGGATAGAGTGAAGACATGATGGGCACACATGCTCACATTAAGAAGGGACATCTTCTTAATGTGTACATGAAGACATAAGATGAAAAAACAGTACCAGTAAAAATTTGGGGTTGGAAGATGAAAACTGGCCTGTGAAGTGAGACAAAAGGGCTTCCCCGAAGCAGGACCAGAAAAAAACACAGGGAGTAGGACAAGGCCTAATGTGGGAGGCAGATTATCTCACATTGGCTACTGTGGGGTTCTTACACCATCCTCTGAAGCATTTGATGTTGGCCATGGTCGGAGACAGGATAGTGGCTGATCCAGCCTGCCAGTTCCTATGCTTGCTAATAACACCGTTTGCTGTAATAGCGTCCTATACTTGCCCAGTTTAGATTGTAGATGCTTTGCTTTAAAGTCATAATCATTTGCTTAAAACCCACAAAAGTAAGACGTGTCAGAGCTAAGGCTGCAAATTCACCCCTGGTGTACCCAATCATGTCTAGGCATTGCAGCTCATATGGTATGAAGTCACTCCCTGTTCTTTGGTCCCCTGCATTTCACCTATGGATTTCAGCCTTAGCTCTGATGTCCCTGACTTTTGCCAATATGAATCATTCTTTTCTTTAAAAAAAAAAAAACCCAACATTCAAGGTATTTCAGTTTTAAGTGAAGAAGTGTTGGCTGGTCTGTTTGACTTCCAACGGCCTTGAGGCTCGCACTTTTCCCAGCTGAGATAAAGCACAGATAGTAGCAATGTCAAGTGTCAGCCTCCCTGTACAACAGCTAACAAATATCCAGAACCAGCCGTAGAAGTGAGAGGGCAGCTCTGCCAAAGCATCTAACAAAGCTGACAATTGGTGTCATTTGTGATAGGCATTAGGAACAGGATATAGAGCAGCAAGTCATTTCACGTGGGCAACAAATAGCCATCAGATGGTAACACTTCTTTTTCTTCACTAGTTTTCTTGACTGGAGTCAAATCAGTGGTCCGGAAGTGAAAGATTCTGTGACCCACTACCAATCCTTTGACTCAGCCAGTTCCCCCCAAAACATTACTTTAACACAGTTTTAGCGGTCTGACTATGAGATGCCTTCAGTTTCTCTATAAAAAGGAGGAAACGCAAGATGGCAAGATCATTCAAAATGTCCCATACAGCAGTATGTCCTTCTGTAAAGCACCACATTGCACTAAAGCACTGACACCTTTATGTCATTTCAAATATTTTCAGTAAAATCTAAATAGTCAGTTTATCAACAACTTATTAAACTAAAATGGTCTATACATATTGTTTTGCAGAACTCTATTGCTAAGCCCTTTAATGCTGTCACATGTGATCAGTTAAAAGAAGCCATCTGAATTGAAGAGCAGTTTACACTTGTAAATGTCCAGAAATGTGTACTTCCTCTTCATCTGAAGTTTCAGTACAGCCCCATTTACAGAAGAATTACTAACTGGTTGTAAAGGTCACCTCTTCGGAATATATGCGTATTGGAATTCTGAAACCAATTAGAATGGGATATTAGACATTTTCAGTGCTGAATGTAGATTAATTACACCATATTGATTTGATGTGCTGGTCACATTTGTTGAAACTTTAATTGAATGGATTAGAAGATGTTGGTTCTAACATATAAAACCCATAAAGGAAGGAAGCTACATTTTTGAAATTGCTTTCCAGGTTAGCAGTTTTTTCTAGAGAAAGATAGAAACATTTTTGAGTCTTTAATGCAAGTCTTTATGTTAATAAATCTCCAAGGAGAGATTTTTCCTTTCATTTTCCCTTACAATAGGGATGAAGGCCCTTTGAGATCATGTTGGGAATTGATGAAATCCATTGATTGCCATTTAAATGATGCCTTTATAAGCTAATTATTGCAAAATTGTTAAACGTTTCTGATAAGCGACTATCATCAAAAACACACATTTCCTTTGGTTGTTAGATATTCTGGGGTAATGAATATCCTTAAACAGCAGCACACCAATTAGTTAGGATGGTAAATATGGCCTGCTGTTATGACTTTGAAATAAATGTCAGACTGACAGCATTCAGCAGGCTCATTTGAAAAAGGGATGTTACAGTTAGCTTTGATCTATATGCATCGATGGTGTCTGGCTGGAAGACATTGGAATGGGTGAGGAAACAGTCAATGATATAAAATAGGTCACTGGCTGGAACCTGCCCAGAGCGGAAGTGGTTTCAAGTTGTTACCATCTGTTCACGTGGAATGAGTTGCTGGCCTCAATCCAGTTCCCAGTGCATAAATGTCCACGTTACAAAAAACACCAATGTAAGTAATACTAACTGGAAACCTTGCCAACTGTCTCTGCAAAGAGGCCAAGGACTGAACGGGCTGCGAACTCATTTCATCCTTAAAGGCAGCGAAGGTATTGGGCAGATGAAACTTGCTTGTGCTGTACCCATTAGAGAGAAAAATAAGGCTTTCCCCCCAGTACTGCTCATTTGGCTCCATTCACCAGCCAGTAAAATCCACTGTGAGAGGAGTGTTTCCAGACATTTTTAGCTTTGTGTCTTAGAAAAGAGAACTACCCCTCACATGCAAGCTTTTGTCATGGGTCTTAAGACTATGTCCTTCCTGGTCCAATGCTGCAAAGTCTGTTAACCTCCCCATCTCTCTATTCATGCATCTACAGTGGGAATGGTTAGCACTTTCATAGAATCATAGAATCATAGAATATCAGGGTTGGAAGGGACCCCAGAAGGTCATCTAGTCCAACCCCCTGCTCAAAGCAGGACCAATTCCCAGTTAAATCATCCCAGCCAGGGCTTTGTCAAGCCTGACCTTAAAAACCTCTAAGGAAGGAGATTCTACCACCTCCCTAGGTAACGCATTCCAGTGTTTCACCACCCTCTTAGTGAAAAAGTTTTTCCTAATATCCAATCTAAACCTCCCCCACTGCAACTTGAGACCATTACTCCTCGTTCTGTCATCTGCTACCATTGAGAACAGTCTAGAGCCATCCTCTTTGGAACCCCCTTTCAGGTAGTTGAAAGCAGCTATCAAATCCCCCCTCATTCTTCTCTTCTGCAGGCTAAACAATCCCAGCTCCCTCAGCCTCTCCTCATAACTCATGTGTTCCAGTCCCCTAATCATTTTTGTTGCCCTTCGCTGGACTCTCTCCAATTTATCCACATCCTTCTTGAAGTGTGGGGCCCAAAACTGGACACAGTACTCCAGATGAGGCCTCACCAATGTCGAATAGAGGGGAACGATCATGTCCCTCGATCTGCTCGCTATGCCCCTACTTATACATCCCAAAATGCCATTGGCCTTCTTGGCAACAAGGGCACACTGCTGACTCATATCCAGCTTCTCGTCCACTGTCACCCCTAGGTCCTTTTCCGCAGAACTGCTGCCTAGCCATTCGGTCCCTAGTCTGTAGCTGTGCATTGGGTTCTTCCGTCCTAAGTGCAGGACCCTGCACTTATCCTTATTGAACCTCATCAGATTCCTTTTGGCCCAATCTTCCAATTGGTCTAGGTCCTTCTGTATCCTATCCCTCCCCTCCAGCGTATCTACCACTCCTCCCAGTTTAGTATCATCCGCAAATTTGCTGAGAGTGCAATCCACACCATCCTCCAGATCATTTATGAAGATATTGAATAAAACCGGCCCCAGGACCGACCCTTGGGGCACTCCACTTGATACCGGCTGCCAACTAGACATGGAGCCGTTGATCACTACCCGTTGAGCCCGACACTCTAGCCTGCTTTCTACCCACCTTATAGTGCATTCATCCAGCCCATACTTCCTTAACTTGCTGACAAGAATACTATGGGAGACCGTGTCAAAAGCTTTGCTAAAGTCAAGAAACAATACATCCACTGCTTTCCCTTCATCCACAGAACCAGTAATCTCATCATAAAAGGCGATTAGATTAGTCAGGCATGACCTTCCCTTGGTGAATCCATGCTGGCTGTTCCTGATCACTTTCCTCTCATGCAAGTGCTTCAGGATTGATTCTTTGAGGACCTGCTCCATGATTTTTCCAGGGACTGAGGTGAGGCTGACTGGCCTGTAGTTCCCAGGATCTTCCTTCTTCCCTTTTTTAAAGATTGGCACTACATTAGCCTTTTTCCAGTCATCCGGGACTTCCCCGGTTCGCCACGAGTTTTCAAAGATAATGGCCAGTGGCTCTGCAATCACAGCCGCCAATTCCTTCAGCACTTTGCCCACTCCTGGCTAGCACTGGTGCAGCTTTGCTGGTGGTTACAAAGGAGGAAGCACTAATGTGGAGAGGGCGAGATAGGGAACAGTCACGTTTACCATTGTAGCCTGTGGCCAGCTTACACTCCTGCTTCCTCTGTCACTCCCAGCAGTGCTGAGAAAAGTGCTCTTATGTCCTAGTGTAGATAAAGCCCAAAGCACAGAGTGAATATAATCTATGAAGCAGGCATTCGGAAACTGCAAACTTCTTGAAGAGTTATTCTGAGTTTGAAGCCAACATTATTATCAAGTTAGGAAGCTAATAGAGATCGTATAATGAAATATTTCTTAAAGGTGTGTGTTCACATAAGGACATACCGGTACTTTTTTTCTCCTTCTCAAATCAATGGAAGAAGACTGGGTACAACAAGCAGTTCCATGCTCCATCATGACACGCAAAGTGGTTATTCTCTAGAAATTAATAGTACAACTGAAATAATGCAGAGCTCCCAAGAAAGTAAAATGTAGACAAGGATCGGTTAGCGCCACTTACAGTGCATATGAAGGACTGAGAGGGCCCAGTTTCTGTGCCACCAATTCCCCCTTTTGTCCTCCGTGTTAGCATAAAGCAGAATTTTGTGCTTGCTCCCACGGTTGCCAGTGCTCTGCTCTCCTCCCACCCCATTTCATTTTTCTTTATGCCTCGACAGAGCTGGCAGCTCTTTATAGGTCATCCTCATTTAGAACCCTGCTTTCCGCTAGCTTGAGGAGAGTGTCAGAGAACATCCCGACTCTTATCAGCACAATAAAGTATTCATACATTTACTAGACTTTGTATCCTTTCAAAAAAAACACTTGCTCCTTTGATCTTGCTCTGAGAAGGGATTTGCACATTACATCAGACTATTAAGAAAACAAAGAACTCTCCCTAACAATTCCTTTTTCTATAATTCATAGGTGCAAGCTATTCAGATGCAGAATTCTCCTGTAGGAAAAGTGAGGTGCATCTAAATAGCATCAAAGCTGCAGAGCCATTCAGCCTGGAAAGGCCAGAAGGGACTTTAAAGTCATAACATTTTTAAGTATGCAAAATCTGGTTTATATGAGTTTGAGGTTTTTTTGGCTTCCACTGAGCCTGTGCTATTCAGCTCATGGTAAGGAAGGAACCTCCCATTTCTTTCAACAATTGATTCCTGGCCACCTGGGATTCCCTGCAAATACCTGATATCTGACAGTGACCTTAAAATGGATAAGCTCCTCAAGCTAATTGTTACCAACACAACAATACGGCCATTATTCGCCACTAAATTATTAGCATATGCCACTCATACAGCATCTGGGGACTGATCCTCTAGGCTTACTCTGGTGGGATTGCAGGAGTAGGGTTTTGGCCCTCAGCCCCTTAACCTGGAAAAATGATCCAATCTCCCAAATTCTTCTGGTCATGGACAGCAGTGAATATAGTGATTACATGGCAGACTGCTAGTGCAAATTTGTACTTCTGGAGCCAGAGCCTGGGCTGATTTACATCAGTGGAAGATCTTGCCCTTGGTTTCCAGTTTAAACAGATATTTACCCATGAAAAATCCTGAAAATTATTTTTCACCACATCCAGTCTCTGGCCCCGGTCCCCCAACATAAGCATTGTCTTATTAAATGGGGGAGGGAGGGAAGCAAATTTCTGTACAATACTGAAATATTTCCAGCATGCAATTTATCATATAAAAATACAAAAGCATGCTTCCCACCCTGCTTTTTTAAATTATGGCAAAGACAGGCCAAAATTGGAAGCTCTAATTATTATTTATGGACTGCTGGCAATGTGAAACACCCAAAGTCGCTGCTCCAAGAGTCTTATTGTAAATGTTACGTTGGCCATTATATTGCTGCACAGCATGCTGAGCTTCTGAAAGTGGGGAGCCAAAACTCTTCTTGCAATATTGGATTTTTGAAAGGAAGCTGCCTCGCTACCCAAATCACCCCAGATAACTAACCCTGCTGCTCCAAGGTTCTGATCCTCCATTCTGATGTCAGTAGAACTACTAACAGACTCGAAGTTCAGCCTATGTATAAGTGCTTGCAGACTCAGGGCCTTGTTTATGAGGCATTTATTATTTAGGAACACTGTGAGAGAGGTTTAACAAAGCTGCCGTAAGCCAGACTACTTACTCTAAAAAATTCTTTGGTTGAGCCTGAATCCAAGGTTCCATAGGCTATTTCAGTTTGCTTCGCCAGATCCTCTGCACTTTCTATGGGAGAGACCATCCTTTCCACAGTAAGGAAGGCAGCAAGGTTGGCAGTGTAAGAAGAGATGATGATGAGTGTGAAGAACCACCAGACTCCTCCGACAATTCGTCCTGAGAGAGATCTACGGTAAAACAGACAGGGTCAAAATTGTTAATCCATTCTGTGTTTCTCTTCTAGAAGGGAAGCAATGTTTTTATTATAGCATCCTAAAGTGGGCCTGTAAAGTTTGCATGCACAACCCTTTTGGTGTACAATCTCCATATTTGCAGACTTTTCTTGTGCACATAAAATGGATGATCATAAGCCAACTCCTGATATCCTTACCCAGGCATTACTTAGGAGACGTTTCACTCTATGAGTGAAAACTCAGTACAGAGCTCAAGAGTTGTCTCTAAGGCCGTGATCCTGCCAAGACTTACACTAGGATTTCGATGGGATGACTTAATTTTATGCACTGTTGGTACAGACATAAGTCTTGGCAGATCTGAGACTAAGTGCGTGTGTGCCTACGTATCTGTGCAAGTGGGGACATGTACAAATGGTATAGACACAGGCACGGCCGGCTCTACTGTTTTTGCCGCCGCGGACGGCAGGAGAGAGAGAAGCTGATGCCGAGTTGCTGCTGCCGTGGAAGCTCTGCCACCCGGTTCTGACCGCCGCCCCAAGCACCTGCTTGGAACGCTGTTGCCTGGAGCCGGCCCTGGACACAGATCAAAGCACTTTCTTGAAATTTTGGCCTTAAATTAATTTTTAATGAGGCCTGAAGTTGACAGAGAAAAGTTTCAGCAATGAAGCCGAGGATGATACCACTAATGTTTTAAGACTCTATTTGTGCACTTCTTGCTTGGTCCTTGCAAAACCTAGTGATGAGTTTTGTCCCGAGAAAGGAATGAGTAAGGTGATGTGCAGAGTGTTTCAAAGGTTCATTGGATGTGTAGTGTAAAATACACAGGTGTAACATGGTATAAATAAGGTAATTTGTAATTTATTTAGAAGGAAAAATGGATGCAGTTATTACTGTGTGGCATATCCTGGGTAGGCATTTTAAAGGAACCAGAACCTGAAGCAGGCACTTCCGTTCCAGAAGTCAGGCAGGATAAGTAGATGAAGGAAGTCGTCCATGGGGATTGGGGGGGCCAGGAATAGGTCAACAGCAGTTGACCGATGGAGGCAGAAGATAGGTCAGGGGTGGCCAACCTGTGGCTCCGGAGAAGGCTGCGGCTCTTCAGAAGTGAACATGCGGCTCCTTGGCTAGGCACCGACTCCAGGGCTGGAGCTACAGGCACCAACTTGCCAATGTGCCGGGGGGCGCCCGCTGCTCAACCCCTGGCTCTGCCACAGGCCCTGCCCCCGCTCCTCCCCTTCCCCTCAGCCTGCACTGTCCTCACTCCTCCCCCTGTCCCCCAGAGCCTCTTGCATGCCACGAAACAGCTGATCAGGAGGTGTGGGGAGGGAGGGGGAGGCACTGATTGGCAGAACTGCCAGTGGCGGGAGGCGCTGGGAGCAGGGCGGGGGAGCTGACGGGGAGGCTGCTGACATATTACTGTGGCTCTTCGGCAATGTACATTGGTAAATTCTGGCTCCTTCTCCCAGTTTGGCCACCCCTGAGAAAGGTGAACACAGGAACCCTCCCACTCCCCCACCTCCCAACTCATTCTGCAGCAGATCAATGATAGGAAGTGGGCAGAAAAGTCCCATCCAATGCTCAGTGCTAGCTGATTACATGCGAGACCTGGAGCTAAATAATCTCCCCCCTGAGGCCTGCAAAAGGGGAGTTACTCCAAGGGAGCAGTATGAGGTCTGCTCATGCCATGGCTCAATGGGAATTAAGGGAGTCTGAATCCTACACATTAGAATGAGGAAACATTCTGGTATATTTTATGTTAATTAAAATTTGCATGTCTAAAACCCACTGTTCCAAACAATGCATGTTACTATTTAATAATTTGGGTTTGCCAAATTCCCATCTCAGCCCACACCACCAAAGCAGCACCGGAGTGAGGTGAAAAAATCTAATCACTGCCTGTTTTTTCCCTTAGCTTTTTTAAAAATGCAAAAGAAATAAAATAAAATCATTGTAAAATAAAAGGCCAGTCCTCAGTTGATGTAAAAGAGGGTAGCTCCATTGTAGACAAGGGATCTTAACTGAGCATAAAGCCCTAAATGTTTGTCTGGGACGCAATCCTGTACTCCTTCCTCAAGCAAAACCCCAATTTTAGGGCATGGTCCCACAAGGTACTGAGAACTCTGGTACCAATCCAGAAATGCACTTAAGCATGTGAGTAGTTTCACTGAAGTCAATCAGACTATGTCCATACTTCAAGGTAAGCACCTGCTGATCAATGACATTGTGATCAGTTACACTGCAGAAGATTGGTACAAAATTATCTATTCAAATATGTGTTCTTATAGTTCTCGCTGATCTCAGTGGAAGCAAAATCAGGTCCCACATATATTAAAGTCCATGGACCTTGATTCTGTAGCCCAAAATTTACAAACAAATTCACTAGAAATGGTTGAAAAATAGGGCCCCATTTTGCACACTTGCAGTATATTTTACCTTAGAAACAGCACACTCACCACCCATTGAGGAATTAGTCATTGATATGTTTGATTAATAATGCACCAGTACAGGGTTTTGTTGCTAAATGCCTCTTGCCAAACCTGTATCTCTTCCGCTTTGAAAATGATCCTCGGTTTTATGTGGAATAGAGGAAACGAGGAACTTTACATGCACTGGCAACAATAATTCTGGTATTTCCTAACTTTTCAGTTCTTGACTTCACGAACTTAATAATGTTCTTTTTTTTTTTGGTCTGTTATTTATGTGTACAGAAATATCCTACCAAACATTTACAGCTAAGGGTTCTTTCTTCTCCTATTATAAACAAGGAAAAGTGTCTATTTTGAATAGAAGGTGGGGGGGAGAGAATCAAAACCAAGCCCCCCTACAACCTAAAGTTTTCTTACTTTTTAAAAGCATGACATATGAAAATCCTTAAGAATATTTATTTTTATGATTTGGACCCTACCATATATAAGTAATTTTATACATGTAATTGCTAATGTTTATTTACATGGTGTATGCAAAAAAAAGTGTGAGTAGACGCCAATCTTTTGCAGTGATAAAGAAATAGACAATTTCAGCAATAGGGTTTAGAGCAGACAGGCCATTCTTGCCTTTGATGCAGAGAAAATGAGAAATTCTTACCTGATTATTTGGTTCCTTCAAGCCCCTCAGTGCCACCCCCAGGCAGGGAGTACAAGTTCACCCACCAACAGATGGAGATGAGAAAAAGGCAATAATCTTGTGCCATCACCCTACCCCTAACCTCATAAAGGGGGAGCTGGCTGGCCTTGCGCCACTGATGGGATTCCCGAGTAATAAAAATTCTATTCAATTCTAAGAAAGCCCAACATCAAAATACACATTCATAAAAATACTGCCAAAACAACAGAAGCAGAGTGGGAAATTTGGGCTGGGTTAGAGGGACATGGAGAAATCACACTAACAGGTATGAAGTTGCAATTCTCCAGTATATATCTAGCCCAGGGAACATCAACAGCAAATCCCACTGCAAGAACAGCTGCAGTCTGGTATCCAAAGATACTGCAAAACTGATGGATTATAGCACACATCACCCACCTGCTGCAGTCAGTATCTCCAGAAGCCACTGCATCAAGACTGTAATGATATGAAAGAGTATGTGAGGCTGTTCAGATAGCCACATTGCTCAGCTCTAGAAGGGAAGTATTGCCTCTTTGCCCAGGAGGAAGAGATGGCTTTCAAGGCATGAGCTATGACAGAAACCTTCAGTGTTTTGGACAGCATAAGCTTTCTTAATGCAGTCTCACGCTCAATAAGACATACAAGGCATAGAGGTTGTCAGGCTTTCCTTGGAGCCTCTCAAAAGGATAAATAGGTGACTTGACTTTCTAAATTCCAGTTCTCCTGTAGAGTCCATAAGAAAAGCTCTTCGCAGTAAGTGCATGATGAGTCTTTTCTTTCTCCTTTCAGCCACCTACACAGAATTAGGGAGGTGGGGAACAGACTTGATCACTACCTCATTCTGATAACATGAGCAGTGAAAAAGCTTGAAGCTCCAGCCCCCGCATCTGCCTAAACAGAAGCCCACTAAAAAGGCAGCTTTAAAAAGATTAGTTACACCTGTGTCAAGCCAAAGTAATGGTGCAGCCTGAGGAATTTCTCTAAGATGTTCCTCAGAGAAATAAAGTGAGTACCTATGAGGGCGTGTTAGCAATTGGATGATATCCGACGTGGCTAAGAGAGGGCAGAGCTTTCAGTTCAGTTTATAAGCTGCCAAAATAAAAATTAAAAAAAATCTCAGCACTTCCGCCGAGGAAGCCCCAGGGTTGAGCACTACCCAAAAGGAAGTTAGGACTTGTCAGAACCAGGTTAAAAAGAAGTGACCTGGTCCCTTTGACAAGAAAGTACAACAAATTTAACATGAGCCTGCTGCAGGAGACGTTACTGGTATTTCTCTAGTGACTCCAGGTTTGGGCTACCAGTCAGAAAGGCAAGCAATACAGGAACAGTGAAACCACAGAGCTATATGATGTTATAATAATTTATACAGCTCTGTACACACTCAGAAAGGTAAGTGATTCTTGTCCTAAAGTGCTTATAATGATATAAAACAAGACAAACAGACAAAAGATAAAATACTTGACGACAGTTCTGGGGCTGGAGAGTCTGGGCATTGAGATAGTGATGAGATGAAGGGAGGAGAGATTGCTCAAAGAGATGGGATTTCCTGAGGGATGTATGAAGTGCAAGAGATGGTTCTTGGAGGATGAGGAGCAGATTAGTTCTCCAGTTCTCTGATCTATTTCTGTTAAATCTGGAATGAGCTTCTGCTCACTCCAACAGCTGAGCTCATTTCAGAAAAAGCTGGATGAAACCATAGAGCTGTTTCCCCCAGAGTGCTCCAGAGAGCATGTGGAGAAAAATTAAACACCCACCACTCTGAAGCAACCTACATTAAAGTAGCTGCAAGTGGTGATTTGGATAGGATTGGAAAAAAATCTCTGAGGAAAATAAAGATGGAAAGCCAGTGTCTAGCCTAGCCAGCCAAAGATCTAGAATGCAATTGGGCAGGGTCTGCCAGCCTCTTTTATAGAGAAAATAACAACACAGGACTTTCTCCTCCCAACTCCATCTGCTGATTTGAAGGCTCCTTATACTCATTGCATGGGCTGGTGCAGAGGACTGAGGAAAAACAGAGTTAGCACGTAAACTCTGAATTTAAATCAGGCTGATGATAAGAGAATACTTATAATTTTAGTTGAGCTGTCACATAACTTATTGTCCATTACTCAGATAACGATTACAGAGAAAAAGGATTACAACTTAAAACACCTACAACCACTATTGTAGAGAGGTCACATCTGTACAAGGTATGCAGCATTGCTGTTTAAAAAGATCCTGTTTAAAAAATGCAAGCAACTTTTGATGTTTTATAAAATGCACATTTCCTCAGTGAGGCGGCACACTGTACACCATTCAGTTTAAATGAATTTTTTTATATTAACTAATTCATACTGAGCTTGATACAAAGACATGGTAATTGAACAACAGCATTATCAATATAGGGTTTTCAAGAGGTGCTTTGAAAGGGAAGTAAACAGAAAGTGAGCATACCTTGAGAGGAAATTTGAAAGGAAGCATGGAGTTAAATGAGAGCAAATTAGCAACAAGAGAAAAACACAACATTATTATGTAAAAGTTGCATTCACTTTGCAGAACAGTAATATACAGAAACAAATTCTTATCTTTTAATCAGAAACACCTGAATTTTTCCTGTACTCTTGAACACAAAAATGTGTATTATTTCCTATAAAAATTATAAAAAAATTTGGCTTTGCAGACATCCATTTTTAATTGGCCTCTTATCACTAATAAAAGATTAATAAAATTAAAAACTAGCAAGGCCGACTGGAAAACACTGACTTCCTTGGGGCAAAATCTGAATCTCTACAGCCACTTTTTCTTTCAAGTATACATGCAATTTGCTATATGCTAAACCGTGAGCCAAGTTCTGCCCTTACATCATCAGCAAGCTCATGGAGTGTGATAGAGCTGCATGAGATATACGTTTTCACAGGACTTGACCACATGACCCAAACCCCAGCTGATGAAAGATTACAATAACAGCATTTCCAGTTCTGACTCCCATTTTCCCACCACAGGAACTCCATGGGAGTTACATGCCTAGGTGCCGAAAATCCCACTATAAGTAACTCCCAATTCCTTTAGAGGAGTCACTTGGTTCTAACCGCGGAAGAAATAGGTCCCTGGAACTTGACAGCCTTAACCTACCATACTCATGCAATACTTTTTAATAAAAGACCTTGCTTTTACAGCAGCAATTGCTTACTCTGTCCCCTTACTTCTGCATGAATACAGAGCAAAATGAAAAGACATTGACTCGTAGAACCTGCAAGGAAACGATTTTGCTCAAAACAAGTTACGAATTTGACTGTGCTTTGTTTCAGAGTAACAGCCGAGTTAGTCTGTATTCGCAAAAAGAAAAGGAGTACTTGTGGCACCTTAGAGACTAACCAATTTATTTGAGCATGAGCTTTCGTGTCACGAAAGCTCATGCTCAAATAAATTGGTTAGTCTCTAAGGTGCCACAAGTACTCCTTTTCTTTTCACTGTGCTTTGTGTGGCTTTTCATTTTCTGTGTAGATTCTCCATTTAAAGAAAGCTAGGTAATCTATGTCTGAACTACCACGAGTGGATTCTCAATACTTTAGCTCACTATGCTGACAACACAGTAGTCTTTGATAGAAGAACAAAACGGCTGGAACAAATGTTGATTCCATAGAGGGATGTACTGAACACTGCGAATAGCTGTTATCTGATTCAGGTTAGACAAATCCTATTAAACACAGAGAGTGGAGTACAGGGATATATCCAGTGGTGAGGTGGAGCTGGTTCCCACCGGTTTGCTAGAAATGGTTGTTAAATTTAGAAGTCCTTTTAGAACGGGTTGTTCCGCGAGGGACAACCGGTTCTAAAAGGCCTTCTAAATTTAACTGGCCAAAAGTGGTGCCTTGGCGCCGACTCCGTGGGTGCTCCGGGGCTGGAGCACCAACCGGCAGCTCCTCGCCCCACCCCACCCCCGGCTCCAGTTCACCTCCTTTCCGCCTTTGCCTCCTCCCCTGAACGCGCCGCCCCGCTCTGCTTCTCCGCCCCCACCCACAGGCTTCCCGCAAATCAGCTGTTCGCATGGGAAGCCGGGGCGGGCTGAGAAGCAGGCTGTGGTTTCGCACTCAGGCCCAGGGAGGCAGAGGTAAGCTGGGGCGGGGGTGGGGGGCGCGAGGAGGGCTGCCCGCGCCACATCAGGTAACCCTGGGAGGGGGAGGGGGGCAGGGGAACCGCTCCTCGCCCCAGCTCACCTCCGCCACCCTCGGCCTGAGCGGGAAGCCGCCGCCTGCTTCTCAGCCCTCCCAGGCTTCCCGCCTAACAGCTGATTTGCGGGGGGGTGGGGGACGCGCAGAGAAGCAGAGTGGGGCGGTGCGTTCGGGGCGGAGGCGGAGGCGGAGGTGAGGTGAGCTGGGGCCGGGCGCAGGGTGGGGAGCTGCTGGTGGGTGCTCTGCACCCACCAAATTTTCTCCGTGGGTGCTCCAGCCACCCACAAGACCCTCCTGCCCAGTTCTGGGGGCAGTCAGGGGACGGGGAGGGGAGTGGATGGAGCAGGGGACCTGGGGAGCATCAAGGAACGCGGGGGGCTGGATGGGGCAGGAGTCCCGGGGGGCGGTGGTGGGCAATGACCCCCTCATGGGGTGAGGAGGGAACCAGTTGTTAAGATTTTGGCAGCTCATCACTGGATATATCCTCTGGAATATCCACAGAGAATACTCATCCATTATAGATCTAACTAGCCAAGAGATGTCAGTTATTCCACACAAAGGTGGCTGAAAGAGCCTTTATTAGGTAGCACAAAAGTGACCTCTCCAGAATGCTCGTTGGCATCTCTCTAAAAGTGCTGTACACTCTCACACAAGAAATGTATTCAGGCAAACTCACAATGGAAGAATGAATCCCTTTTAATGCCAATAAAATATAATGAAACAGTCAATATAATCAATGTGCTATGAATGATGTTTCTTCCTGACAAAGGTATGGATTCAAAATGGAATGCTTGGGAATAGTCCTTTTCTATGGAAAATAAACTAGACTCAACACTCAAAGTAACAGTGTTTCTGGAACTTAAAACATTTTACATTTTTTTGGTAAAAACTCATTTAACTGTCTGGCCTTCTGTTATCATTAAAGATAACAGAACAGCTGAATGTTGTCTTCAGTGGATGTTTCATGTATTAATATTAAGTTAAAAGTTATAGCTGGACGTATTTACTGCCATCTCTGTATACTTGGTATTTCCAAGTCATCTATAATTGTGGTATTGATAAAGATAGAATATATTCAATTCATTATGCAAAATATACAAGGCCAAACAGGTCAAAGAGTCACATGAGAACTTAACAAAAAAAACCCTATGCACTTCTGTTTACTGTCAATAAACAGGTCTAGTGGAAACAGCATAATGCCTGCAGCTTTCCATGTGATGTCCCGGTGCTTATTTCCCGGTCCTTTAAATTGGGCAAACACATGGTCAACAGCAATTTAAATGCTATCACTGCTCCGTATCTTTAACAGCAAGCAAAGGGGCATAGTTTGGGTACAGATTTTGGGACTAAACCACAAACACAGTGCATAAACATGAGGAACAAGCTAAAAGCTATAGATACACCACCAGGTAGCTCATTGGAACACTTACTCGTTTAACAGATTTCTTGCTAACATTACTGTATGCACATATTTAGGAAAATGTGTTGTGCACATAACTTTAAAAAAAAAATTAATCACTGTAATCAACTTCTCTTTCTTCACTGCTAAACTATACAAATTGCTAACCTTCAAATATAACACATTTAGTTCGACACTTCTTACATGTCCTAAATCTCTAATGAAATTAATAGGAGATTTGGGCGTGAAAGGAGTACAGGGTCAGGATCAACTCTAGATTATAAGTGATGAAATCCTGGCCCTTTTAAGACAATGGAACTTTTGCCCTTGACTTCAACAGGGCTAGGATTACACCCAAGATTTCTCTTTTTATATAGACTATGAAAATCTGGTAATTTGTCAAAGACTTAGGCATTGTCTGTACATTCAGAGGGGCACAGAAAGCATGTGGAAATGGGCTCTACTTGTTTTGAATATGAGTGCTGATTGAGAAATCATTTGACTCTCTAAGGTAATAAATATACGTTCACAACTTTGTTAAAGAGGAAAGGGCATACTGTTTGTACTAAATAAGTCTAATTTTTTTATAATTATGGTAGCTATACAATGACTTTAAAAATATTATTATACAAACCAGTGAAGATCCATTACTATAAAGCTACATAGATTTAGTGCTTATCACAGATGTCACCAATGTATTTTAATGATGTATGCATAGAAACATTTTTACTTTGTTATTTAAAAAACATTTTGAAGTGTGCATTGTTCAATCAAGAGAACTTGAGCACTCTCCAGTGCTTTGTAAATTTTTCTTTAAAAAGCAATCAAATTCTACTTAATATCAGTATTTGTATTAAAATAGAGCTAACATCAAATCTGTTTTCCTAACGGCTTATTTAGAAAGACTATTTGCATGAAAAAAATTAATTTTATGAACACTGGCAACACTTCTTAGAAGTCCACATTGACTATGAACACAAGGAGATCAGACAAGACTAGATTTACATAATGATACACATACAGTACAATACATAACGACTCTTAGAGATGTACCTATGGAGAAATGAATATATGAATGTGATAGTAAACAAATTAGTAATAGATGAATGGATGGTGCAATGGAAACAAATAGAAAATTAAAGCTCGAAGGAAAATTAAAAGGTCAGCATAAGCTGAGACCGGCATGGAGGTGTTTTAAAGTGCTGTTGCATGTGGTTTTTGAAGCAGTTCTTATTTTGCAAAGCAAAATAAATATGTTATATGCACCAAGCAGATGACCGTAAAATGAGATATGCAGCAAAAACACGGTAGCCCTCCAAGCATTGCTGAAAATGTAAAACCCTATGCATTTTACAGTCTCAACATGGTGTATATAAGTTTTTTCAGAAATGCGTGAATGGCATTAAAGGCAATGCCACTCGCACACTTACTAGTGAATAAGAATAGTGGCTTGGTGATGAAGCTTAGCATTGGATGGAATGTTAAACAAAAAATTTGGAATTGAAAAAATTAAGAAAGTAACATATATGCACCATGGCATCAGCATATGACCATAAAATGCAAAAAGGTGATGGAATGATATGGAACAAACCTTGGAGAAATATCGCATCCTTGCTGCATAAAGGCACCCAGGGAAAACCAAAGGCTGTTAAATATTCCAAACTCATTTGGAGGGTCGGGAGGGTTCTGGGGGTCACGCGGTTCTTCATTGTTGTCTTCCAAATGCCATTCATAAGGACTGAATCTGCTGACTAGGAAAAGAACTACGCTGACTCCAATGTAAGCAAAGACTATACACATCCAAATTTCATAAGCCAAAGGATCCAGAAAGGAAAATACGCCAGGTTTAGATTTCTGAGGCTTCTTGATCATGATGGAGATGCCCAGACTCATAAAAGGTTTTGAAAAGTCTATGACTTCTTCTCGTACCAAGGTTATGGTGAGTGGAGCAACAGCTATGTCTGCTCTCTGAAAAGAGAGAACATACTGGAGTTAGTTGTAAAACAGTCACCACGTATTACAATCTAGTCTCAAACAAAATAATTAAATGATAAAGCCAATAAAGAATTACAAGAATCATTGGGTTAAAATTTCGTTGCAAATTGCATGTGTTTTGGAATCATTAAAATGATTAAGAACATTATATTATTGATAGAAAGTTAATAATAATGAAAAATTATGCATAATTCTACATGAGGGGCACAATGAAGAAGGGGCGTGTAACCTAGCTACATATGTTTTCCAACTATTATGGATAAAAAAAGTGAGCTGTCCAATTAAATAATTCTGTACTTCCTGAATATGAAGAGGGTTATGTAACACAGTTTTACTATAATCTTCACATTGAATTTTGCTTTATCAAGTAGTCATAAACTCTCATTAAAACTGTCATAAAGCCAAAATCTGTCATTCAACAGGATTATGTTAAAATTGAAAGCACATGTAGATTATTTTGATGACAGGCCTTTAGTGTCCATTTTGATTCCTTAACAAGGCATTTGTTAATTTTTTTCCTAAATTCTAGGAAGGGATAATAACAACAACACCTGGAACTATCAGGACTAGCTGAGAACGTTTGTTGTTATATTTCTCTTACATACAATCTAGAAGTGTTATGACATGACAAGGGTTTTCTCCCTGTTGCTTTTGTTGTTTACCAGTGATAATCTGTGTCTGGAATATGCTTTGAGGACATAATGGACAAATACTGTGGTTCTCTATGGTTTGATTTTCTCTCTCTCTCTCGCTCTCTTTTTTTTATTTTAGCAAGATCAGCTCAGATTGATTTGTTAATGTAGGCTGGGATTTTCAAAGGATCTAATGGAAGTAGGCACCCAAATCCCACTGATTTATAGCAAAATAGGCAAATAAAGTTGGAAACGTTGTGATGGGATATGAGACAGTGACTTTCCTACCTAACTGAGACAACATTGTTTAGCACAGGTGGAATTTTCACTGTAAAATCAAGAAGGGCAATCAATTGGCTACTATAAGGATGAAGCATCCAGAAAAAATGAGCAGTTTTTATTTATACACAAACCATAATCTCATCATATTCTAGTCTAAGGGCTTGTCTTCACTACCGGGGTAAGTCGACGTAAATTATGCTACTCCAGCTACATGAATAATGTAGCTGGACTCGACATAGCTTAGGTCGACTTACCCCGCTGTCTTCACTGCACTGCGTCGACAGGAGACGCTCTCCGGTCGACTTCTCTTACTTTTCTTGGGGAGCTGGAGTACCGGAGTCAGCCGGAGAGTGCTCTGTTGTTGATTTAGCAGGTCTTCACTAGACCCACTAAATCAATCCCCGCTGCAGCAGCATCGATCTCCCCGGTAGTGAAGACGAGCCCTGAAGTACTGTAATTGCAGAAGAGCTCTCTTCCTCTGGTTTTCTGCAGAAGCGAGTGTTTCTGGCGATCCTTTTCATTTACATTGCATTGGAACCATGGAATACTCTAATGCTAATTTAACAGTGGTAATACAGGTCAGTCAGTGCATATGTAATAAATAGCTTGTATTGTTTGGGAAGATTGCAATGTTAGTTTCAGAGTAACAGCCGTATTAGTCTGTATTCGCAAAAAGAAAAGGAGTACTTGTGGCACCTTAGAGACTAACCAATTTATTTGAGCATAAGCTTTCTTTTTGCAATGTTAGTGTGTTTCAAATACAACATGGATCTTGCATCTAACTGTTTGATGGAGGGGGAGGCTGTGTTAGGGTTGCCAACTTTCTACGCACACAGAACCAAACACCCTTGTCCCACCCCTGCCCTGCTCCTCCTCTGAGGCCCCTACTCCACCACTTTTCTGAGGCTCCACCCCCTCACTTCCCCTCCTCCCCCCTGTCACTGACTCTCCCCACCCTCACTCACTCACTCACTCATTTTCACTGGGCTGGGGCAGGGGGTTGGGATGCGGGGGGGGAGTGGGTGTGCGTGAGGGCTCTGGCTGGGGGTGCAAGCTCTGGTGTGGGGCCAGAGATGAGGGATTTGAGGTTCAGGAGGGGGGCTCTGGGCTGGGGCTGAGGTGCTTGCAGTGTGGGAGGGGGCTCTGGGCTCGGGCACGGGATTGGGGCACGGGGTGTGTGTGTCAGGGGTGCAGACTCTGGGCGGCGCTTACCTCAGGTGGCTCCCGGAAGCAGCAGCATGTCCCCACTCTGGCTCCTACGCAGAGGCGCAGCCAGGCAGCCAGGCACCCCCATCCGGAGGCGCCGTCCCTGCAGCTCCATTGGCTGCGGTTCCCAGCCAACGGGAGCTGCAGAGGCTGCACTTGGGATATGGGCAGCTCACGGAGCCCCCTGGCTGCCCCTACATGTAGGAGCTGGAGGGGGGACATGCTGCTGCTTCCAGGAGCCGCATGGAGCCACGGTAGGTAGGGAGCCTGCTTTAGCCCTGCTGCGCCACTGACCGGACTTTTAACGGCCCAATCAGTGGTGCTGACCGGAGCCACCAGGGTCCCTTTTTTGACAGGGCATTCCGGTCAAAAACTGGACACCTGGCAACCCTAGGCTGTATGTGTCTAAAATCCACCTGATAGCTGTCTCCATGTTTGGCTGATTACTTTTCTTTTATGATCTAGAAACACTACAAGGCAAGTCTCATGGCATTTCCCCATTTACTTTCTCACATTTGGTTGTAGTAAGAATATAGCAAGTAGTACTCAACATGTATCTTTTCTTATAGTATCATAGCTAATGATTTTGGCATAAAGCTTGGCTGAGGGCTACTGATGAGGCTGGATTGGTGCAGGTAACCAATGGAGCTGCATCACCACCTCTGGTCTTATACAAATCAGGGCCCAGTTCTACTCCACTAACTTCAGTAAGCACAGAATCCAGTACTGAGGGATATGACAACACTGGGGATTTTTAACCAGCCTTATACAACATTTTTTCTACCACCTAATGAAACTGAATTGGGTCAATTTGGGCAGATTTATCGGAAAAGCTTAAGGGGGAAGATAGCATGTTCTAACTATTACAGCTTCACAAGTTTTTGCCTTAAGCGAAAGCTCATGATGGAATTCTCCCTCTTTCACTGTACTGTAACCTTCACAAAGTAATGATGCTCCAGAGAACTGGGAAAAGTTTTGCAATGCAAAAGTATTCACTTTCTCTATAAAAAGGGCAAGATCCGCCATCTGGTGTTAGCCAGAGTAACTCCCCTGAAGGAAATGAACCTATGCCAGTTTTCACCAGCTGAGAGTCTGGCCCAAAGTGTCTAAATGAAAATAATCTGTTTCTCTTTGCCTGATGTTTGCTACCGATGGAATGCAATTTGCCTTAGAGGCATTATGAAAAGTAGCTATGAAACATATGGCGTAGGTGTAGCTGCTTTTGTAAGCTAACTGTCTCAGCTGGATTCCTCCAGAACTAATACACCAGAAGGGTTTAGTCTGCACATTTCCAACTAACAATCTGGAATACTCCTTTCTGAAGTATATTTGCAGTTAAGGAAGGCACCAAAAAGCTTTTCTGAACCAACTTAAAGCAATTTTTAAACATATATGACTTTTAAGCTTGTGCCCTAATTTTTCTGCTGCTTTTAATGTCAAATGATTGAGTTCTGGGATTAACAATCATCTGTGCCCCCCGGTGTAAAACTATTGACTTCAGTGGAGTTACAGCAGAGTTCAGTTTAACCTAATGTTTACAATGTGTGTGTAAATATCAGAAACTGCTATTTAACTAACGCAGCACTGCGTATAACTAGAGCATGAGTAGAAAGGAGATTTTAATCTTTTAAAACAAAGAGAACGCCCATGCTGTATTGGTCATGTCTCTTATCTGAGAGGGAAAAAAATCATCTTGGAAGGGGCAATCTAATGTAAGCAAAACAGATAGACAGATAATATTTATATACAAAGGTGCACTTATTCCAGCATCAGTCAGACTTCTTTTGCAAACTGAGCTTGCAAATTCAATGGGACTACTCATGCATGTGTGCAGGACTGCACAGTGCTGTTTGTTTCTATTTTTCTAAACCCATTACTAACTACTTGAGCTAAAATGCTGAAGTGCTTGCAAAAGGAGCCTGAAAAATGAAATAATAATATAGGTTCCATTTGTGAACATTTTACTCACATTGAATAGTACCTTACTCTAGAACTAGTCTCATTGACTTCAATTAGACTATTGGTGGAGTAAGGCAGTATTCACCAAGAGTATCAGAATCTGTCCCATAGGGTTACATTTTTCAAAAGTGCCTAATTGAATTAGGAACTTAAGTCCCATCTTCAAAAATGACCTAGGCATTTAGTAGCCTCAAGCTAATAGAGTGCCTAAATCACTTTTGAAAATGGGACTGGGGTATGTCTACACTACCCGCCAGATCCGTGGGCAGCGATCGATCCAGCAGGGATCGATTTATTGCGTCAAGTCTAGATGTGATAAATTGACCCCTGAGCGCTCTCCTGTCAACTCCTGTACTCCACCACCATGAGAGGCGCAGGCAGAGTCGACGGGGAAGCGGCAGCAGTCGACTCACCATAGTGAAGACACCGTGGTGAATAGGTCTAAGTACGTCAACTTCAGCTACATTATTCACATAGCTGAAGTTGCGTAATTTAGATCGTTCCCCACACCTAGTGTAGACCAGGGCTTAGACTCCTAAATCTCAGGCGCTGAGGTGTTTTTGAAAATTTTGCCTCTCAATCTTTGTATCCTGAAGCATCTCAACACACTTAATCTGAACTATGAACTACATATGATGCTCACTTCTTCATTAACCACCTCTGGAAGGAACTGTAGTAACTAACAACTACCACACATTGGTTTAGAACAGGAAATCAAGGATTTATGTAGGCAGAATACCTGAGAGAGAACTTCTCTGGCTGGAATTTGGCCAGGATTCCAAGGATTCCATCCCTATTTTTGTAATTGCCATGGAGTTTTTAATGACCACAAGTGGTCAGAACATTTGTTTCACACTATATCTGAAAGGCAACAGCTGGGGCAAAAGCTAAGTGCAAACTCATTCAAAGAGAAGAGTGATGCATACTGAATTGCCAACATCACGAGTGGGTTCTGAAGGCATCAATGGGGAAAGGACTGATGAATACAGCAACCTCTGATTCTGGCTATGAGAACTGTTTTCAGCCTCTGAGATCTGCCCATGGTAGAACAAGGCAACATCATTCCTCTAGCAGAAAGTCCTCTGTGGCCTGTTGCGGGTCAGACACTGGCTTTTTTCAAAGGGTAGCAAGGAACTCCATTTAGATGAGTCATCGTGAGGGTCTGTGTATCTTTCACAGTTCCTGAAGGCTACTGCAGGAACCATTTCCTGCAAGGTTTCTGTGTATGCTACATCTTTCTGTGTTATGAGGAACAGATTGCTCTGTTTGTACCCCTTTGCAGATAACTATGAAATTGATAGTAATTAAACCCATTTGCAGGATTTCTCCTAATTCTTCTTGAATGTGATGGTTTTCGAGTACACAGACCCATTCATTTCAATCAGACTTACTGCCCTACTAAAAGAAAATGAGATTCATAAGAGGGTAGCTCTTAGAGCTTATAGAATTCAATGAGACAAATAAAAATGGCTCCTAAATTATATTCAAAGTTCAAACACAACACATTGTTACTATGCTAATATGAGTAATCCAGTGGCAGCATTTCCTAATACGGTTGATAGGAGGTGTTGTACCCAGAAATGTTAAGCCAATTAACATTGAAGTTGACAACAGAACTCCCACTGGATTTAATGGGAGCAAGATTGGACCTTTCACCATTAATAAACTAACTCATACATTTTTTTTATAGTTAAAAAGCAACATTTTAGTCCACTTACAATGTACAGCACATGCAGGAACCTTTTATGGTATTCTTCTCTATCTAACCTCAATAATGGTGCTGCATGGTGAAATTCACCCCTGTGAAGAGGGCTAACACTCTTGAGCCCTATTTTGAGAACTTACAATAGAATATTGGACCTGTGTTGGCTCTCTGTACAGGGTGCATTTGATCCTGTGTGCACTGGTTAGAGATTGCCAGTTTTCAGAGATGGCTACATTTTAGTAGTTGGTGACATGACACTGGTATATACAGGGTGTGATCTTATAGCCTGGAGACTTCAATGGGTTTTCCATATGTAGGACAGTTGCAGGAGGGTTTTTTCTCAGTTATGGGATAAGACCATAATTTGCAATCAGTCTGGAAAGTCTGTTGAGGTCTTTGGAATGCTAGAATGAACTGTGTTAATGTTTCTCTTTTTAGAAGAGTTAATTTACAGCATTTGATTCTACAACTCTGCAACAGTAAAACTATGGTATTTTCTAAAATGATAAAATAAACATCCATTGTATTTTGTCCTTTTAGTTATATGCAGAAAGCACAATATATTTAATCTACACCAGTGGTTCCCAAACTTGTTCCGCCACTTGTGCAGGGAAAGCCCCTGGTGTGCCGGGGTGGTTTGTTTACCTGCCGCATCTGCAGGTTCGGCCGATCGCGGCTCCTAGTGGCCGCGGTTCACTGGAAGTGGCGGCCTGTGGGAAGTGGCGGCCAGTACGTCCCTCGGCCTGCGCCACTTCCAGCAGCTCCCATTGGCCTGGAGCAGCAAACTGCGGCCGCTGGGAGCCACGATCGGCCAAACCTGCGGACGCGGCAGGTAAACAAACTGGCCCAGCCTGGCCGGGGCTTTCCCTGCACAAGCGGCAGAACAAGTTTGGGAACCACTGATCTACACCAATGATATAAAAACCAGCTAATGGGCATAGTGTACTGTAACCCCACTCATTTATGCTCAAATAAATTTGTTAGTCTCTAAGGTGCCACAAGTCCTCCTTTTCTTTTTTGCAGATACAGACTAACATGGGTCCTACTCTGAAACCTGTAACACCACTGTAAGTGTAAAAACTGTTCAGGTTAATGGAAAATATTTGCAGTGACTAGAATGGGGTGAAAAATGTGTGATAAGTTGTGCTGGAACAGAGACACAGATAATGCAGTTTGGGGTGGGTGGGCAGGCAGGCGGAAGAGATACCTGAAAGCCCCAAAATGTAATCACAGTTAATTACAATGCCTGCAAGTGAAAGAACTAGGCCCTTTTCATGATAAAAACTTAAACATTTTGATGAATGTATGCCCTATTTATTATAAAAAGTCCACTTAGCGTTATACAAGGTTACTTATCTTCTGTCTCATTTTAAACACTCTGTAATGATCAACATTGATATTATTTAATGAGTCAATGAAGTTTCATTAGTAAAGCATCATTTCAAAGGACTAAAAAAACCCAATCTTCAAGAAATGTAATTTATCAGTAACTAACATGGTGCACACCATTATACACAGATTTTGGTTTCCAGCTGTGCAAAAACTATCTTCTTCCAATGAAAAATGCCTGAGTGGAAGTTAATAGGAAAGGTTAATAAGAGCTGATTAAGAGCTGTGCCACAAAAGAAGTGAATATTGCCTTTATTTAAATCTGATTGCAATGTCCATGCCTTTCAGTCAGCCTGTCATTTATTGGTTCTACCAGAGAGGGTTTTTCTTTGGAAGTTTAATAAGCAGAAATGGGAAAAAAGAAACCTGGAGAGCTAGTCACAGTTATGTACTGTAAATACCTGCCAATGCCTGAGTTTGATTGCACAATCAAGTCTAAAGTCTATTCCATACACATATTTTATTAAAATAAAAACTAAATTGACTTTAATGAGGGTTTTGTCTGAGCAAGGACAGCAGTACTGGGCCCTGTAAGGGCCTCCTTACTAAAGCCTTTCTGCATGCAGTTCCCTCCCCCATGTTTGCTCAAGCAAATCAGGTGTGTTTCTAATTAGCTTCTCAAGTGTGCAATCATTTGGTACATATACGAATCTGTTGTTATGAATATATACTTGCACATTATGGAAATGCAAATAAGGAAGCCCTTTGAAAATTTGGCCCATCATGTATATTCTTATAGAGCTGCACATCTTCTGTAGACTTTCATGTAGACTATGTCTGTTGACCTACTCACTTGAGTGGTTATGCTCCACTAGAGAGGAACACCCACAACTCATTATTGCAAAATCTATTTTCAGGTGGCTTGAATTTTATATTTGTTTCTTATAGGCCAGTCATTTATTATGCTTGTAAATTAATGTATGGTTGGTTCATGTACATAATGATGAGACTTTGGGGGGACAAGTCAGCTAAAAACCCACTACAGGAATTATATGGTTTTGCCACTAATTCACTGAAGAATCTCCCAACACATATTTTTAGTCCCTTGGTAGATTAATGGTTAATAAACCACACTGGGTTCAGTATTAACCATACACAGTCGTTATACATGTGACTCACAATACATGTGTTGTGAATGTGCTGGTGTAACAGGAATCCATTGCTGGATGATTAACTACAGAAAAGGAACTAGGTAATTCGGCACATTTGAAAATCCCTCTTGGGGGCCTATCTGCTTGTTTAGGTGCCTAAGTGCTGAATCATCATGTGATTAACTGTTACTCTATGCTGTACTTATAAGAGCAAAGATTTATTATGTATCCAGTAGTATTTTATTTCAGGATTCATTGGACGGATTGGCAGATGCTTGCTTTTGCACTGACAGTTACTGTCAAAGGATAGATTGTTATGTAGACTCTCTTACTATCTTATTTACATTAATAGAATAAATATGTTGGCAATTCATTTTGAATGTAATTAGTTATTCTGACCCTGGTCTGCAGTAATGGTTAGAAAGTTGTTTTAAAAAATAATAATAAAATATGATAATGAGACAGTAGTTTTAGAAATAAGTTACCAGTTACCTTTGATACATTTTATGGGCAGCCTTCATTATTCACAATACTTTAATTTCTTTTCTATTATTAATTAGTGGTTCTAAATGTTCATCTGGAAGCAAACACCACCTCCCCCCCAAGCCAAACATCCCCAAAAAGAAGCAAAGTGAACAAATGTGGGAGGAAATTTTCCTGAAGAGGGAACGAGTCTGGGCTGTGCTATAAACACACTTTGCATTTTGTTTAAAATTGCCCATGAATTTTTCAGTGTTTATTACAGAAATTAAAGCACAGGTTAAAATCGGTGCAAAAATTAACTTTGGCGTAACTATATGGGGGATGGGAAGATAGAAAAAAAAGCAACAAATAGAGAAAAGTAAGTTTCAGAGTAACAGCCGTGTTAGTCTGTATTCGCAAAAAGAAAAGGAGTACTTGTGGCACCTTAGAGACTAACCAATTTATTTGAGCATAAGCTTTTTTTGAGCTACAGCTCACTTCATCGGATGCATACTGTGGAAAGTGTAGAAGATCTTTTATACACACAAAGCATGAAAAAATACCTCGAGTGGTGTCTCGAAGGTCTGGTAGCATAGGGCCTGAGGAGGAAGTCTACATAGCCAGACAATCCTACTACAGGACAGGCCTAACAAAGAAAATAACAGAATGCCACTAGCCATCACCTTCAGCCCCCAACTAAAACCCCTCCAACGCATTATTAAGGATCTACAACCTATCCTGAAGGATAACCCAACACTCTCACAAATCCTGGGAGACAGGCCAGTCCTTGCCTACAGACAGCCCCGCAACCTGAAGCAAATACTCACCAGCAACCACATACCACACAACAGAACCACTAACCCAGGAACCTATCCTTGCAACAAAGCCCGTTGCCAACTGTGCCCACATATCTATTCAGGGGACACCATCATAGGGCCTAATAACATCAGCCACACTATCAGAGGCTCGTTCACCTGCACATCCACCAATGTGATATATGCCATCATGTGCCAGCAATGCCCCTCTGCCATGTACGTTAGTCAAACTGGACAGTCTCTACGTAAAAGAATAAATGGACACAAATCAGATGTCAAGAATTATAACATTCATAAACCAGTCGGAGAACACTTCAATCTCTCTGGTCACGCGATTACAGACATGAAAGTTGCAATTCTTCAACAAAAAAACTTCAAATCCAGACTCCAGCGAGAAACTGTTGAATTGGAATTCATTTGCAAATTGGATACAATTAACTTAGGCTTGAATAGAGACTGGGAGAGGCTAAGTCATTATGCAAGGTAACCTATTTCCCCTTGTTTTTTCCTAATCCTCTCCCCCCCCAGACGTTCTTGGTAAACCCTGGATTTGTGCTGGAAATGGCCCACCTTGATTATCATACACATTGTAAGGAGAGTGGTCACTTTAGATAAGCTATTACCAGCAGGAGAGTGGGTTTGTGTGTGTGTGTGTGGGAGGGGTGGGGGTGAGAAAATCTGGATTTGTGCTGGAAATGGCCCAACTTGATTATCATACACATTGTAAGGAGAGTGATCACTTTAGATAAGCTATAGCCAGCAGGAGAGTGGAGTGGGGGGAGGTATTTTTTCATGCTTTGTGTGTAGTAAAGATCTTCTACACTTTCCACAGTATGCATCCGATGAAGTGAGCTGTAGCTCACGAAAGCTTATGCTCAAATAAATTGGTTAGTCTCTAAGGTGCCACAAGTACTCCTTTTCTTTTTGAGAAAAGTAAGTGTACTTCTTATCAGGCTCTCCATGCTGGAAGGAGATGGTGGCTAAGTATCTTGGACATCCCAGGTTACCATGCCACCTCTCCTACTGGAACAGGCCCGGAAGCGGAATAGGTGGAAGAGATGAAGGTACCATCTGCTCACACTTCTTCCTTCATCCAGTCAACTCCAGAAGAAGAGAGGCGGTGGCTCAGTTACCTGCGTGGCCCAGGTTACCAAGCCACTATTGGTCCTTCTGGAGCAGGGACCGGGGACTTCCAGTACTTCCTTTTTTAGGGAGTAGAGCACCGACATATGCTTGTGCAAGTGTGTGTGTGTACGTGTGTGAATATTCCACTACATTACCTTCCTTTAACAGGCAGCCTTGCATTTACACTTAGACTAATTTATTACTAACATAAACACTGCTACCTAGTGTAATATATTGGATTTTCTTAACGTAATCAGTATTTTTTTGTACTTGAGTGGTCTCAAATTTAGGTAAATCAGCTAGGGCTTGAGCCTCAATGCCTGATTCTTATCGCCCTCCTAGCAGCATTCATAATGAGTAACCCTGTTGAATTTACACCGCTGAGGTTAGAATCAGGCCCCAGGTTTCTAGCCAGGATTCATTTACTTACTTGTCTTTTTAATTATTTTAAATCTATCTACCTAAGGCTTTAGGTGCCCTAACTCATTGTTAATAATTGTAGCACTGGAGTGAATGTCTCTCTTGATGATGGACATGGAATAAACAGGGCCCATAAAAATTAAGACAGATTTAAAAACACAGCCAACCAACCACCCACCCACTACAGAATTTGAGGGTTTCTAAAACAACTAGCCTGGCTAATCTCTGAGAAATATTACTGAATAATTTGGTTTCAGGCATCTTCTTTATTGCTCATGTTGCATTTGAGCAGTACAAAAGAATGCTCCCCATTCAAGCCTGATCGGGCAGGAACTGTTGAGTCCCCTGTGGGACCAGGAAAAAAAAAAAGCCATGTAGAAACATCCTTCCTTGCAGGAGAAGGAAAGAGACTCAGAAAGAAAGATTAGATGCTCCCTGCTCTCAGGGACTGGGAATTCCTCCTCTCAGTAGGCCAATAGAAGATAGTGCTATGGATTTATACGGTGGTTGTGATTAAAGATCAGCATCTGCCACTGTTCAGTACCATGTGAGATGCCATCATTTCTCCCTATACTTAGAACAGGAAATAAGTTCATTTATCTCATGTATTACGGGTAGTATCTAAAGGTGGATGTTTGAATGCTGACCACTCCCTTCAAAGATATTAAAACACTTTCAAAGGCCATATTGACACTAATGAAAAAGGTGTGTTTTAACAAATTAGATAATGTTAATGAACATGTGTGTTCATGAAGTAATGTGTGTTAACACACGCATGGTAAAATCCAAGTGTAGATGAGGCACATTGTAGTTTTAACACATTCGCTGGGCATGGTAAACCCCAGGGCTACTGCATGTTAAAACTGCAACCGGCCTTGTCTACTCTAGGGTGGTAAATGTGATAGTTAACACAGTAGCTCAGGGATTCTCAATCTTTTTCTTTCTGAGCCTCCCCCCCACCCCCGTTACAAAAACTCCACAGTCAAGCTGTGCCAGACAACCTGTTTTTTCTGCATAAAAAAGCCAGGGCCAGTATTAGGGAGTAGCAAGCTGGGCAATTGCCTGGGGCCCCATGCAAAAGGCCCCCCCCCCGCGAAGAGAAGTTGCTCAGGCTTCAGCTTCAGCCCCAAGTGGCAGGGCCCTGGGCTGCAGGCCTGCGTGGCAGGGCTTTGAGTTTCTGCCCTGGGCCCAAGCGAGTCTGACAGTGGTCAGGCTTGGCGGACTCCCTGAAACCGGCTCCTGGCTCCCCAGGGGGCCCCAGACCCCTGGCTGAGAACCACTGCACTAGCTAACATGTTAAAAATGCACCTTTTCCCTTAGTGTAGACATGGCCAAAGTGTTTAGTAATTACATCCTCACAATACATCCATGTGAGAGAAGGAAGTATTATTATTCCCATTTCACAACTGGAGAGTCTAAGGCTCAGGGAGACTAAGGGACTTAGGGAACAGCCCCACTTTGAGCTGGCAGAGGGGAGGGGAATTCCCAGCTTGAGGAGACATACCCATGCTGGCTCTGATTGAACTAATGCACTATAAATAGCAGCATAGTCTCAGCTCGAGGAATCAGCTGTACTGAGTCCATGCCTAGCATCTTGGATGGGTACATACTTAGGGTGGCTAGCCCTGCTGGCCTTGACTACACTCTATTTTTAGCACGCTTATTCGGTCAGAGCTAGCATGGGTCTGTCTTCTTGATCTGGGAATTAGGGGCAGAGTTAGGGACAGAGTTCAGAACAGAACAATGTCTTGTCCTCCCCATCCTTCTTCTCCTAGCACACAGCTGCTGCTGCTGCCCCCATGATGAGAATGGTTTTCATCCCATTCACAAAAGCATGATGCTACTTAAGCACAAGTGGCCAGAATAATTTGAAGCAGAACATTATTCCTTTTAGTTGGCTACTTTAATGCAGTGAAGTATATCAGCACTTTCAAACATTACATATGACAGCGGAGAGGCTGCATCTCCCTGAATTCCCTGCTCCTCTCCTTTGCAGCATCTTACCTTCGTAAAGCGGTTCTACTAAAGACTCTTTTATCAAGGGAAGGTTTATGGAGCTTGTAGAGCTTGGGTTCTTCCCCCCCCCCAATAAAGTATTTTGTTCTCACAACTAAGAAATGTGTTAAACCTGCTTTCAATTAGCCTCACTGCTGTGAAAACCAGATCAGACCTGGGCGGGGGAGGATTCCCTAGCTGAGCAGGAAAGAAAGAACAGGAGCATAATTCAAAAGGAAGAGACTAAATAAAAGCCTATGGAAAGAGGCTTACCCTACATTAGGGAGAAGAGCCATTGTCTAGACCTCAATGGCTGGTAGGTTTAAAGCCTTGAGCAAAACATCTCCTGTGTGCACTCAGTGGGAGGTGCTGCTGCTGATCAGCAGAAGTAGAGGGGATGGCTCATTGGAGAACAGCACTTGCCTTGGTGCTTTGCTCTGCTGTTCAGATTTAAATGTTGACTCAGGTTCAGAGATCAGGAGCAGTCTAACTCTCTTTTCCAGCCCATGGAAGGGGTAAAGGCATATTGCTTCCCTTGCTAGCAGTGAGAGCTGGGCTGGGGTAAGCAACTTGCTCATGATCACTCAGGACAGACTGGGAACTGGAGCCAGGTCTTGTGCTGTAACCACAGGACCATCTTCCTTCCATCCTAAGCACAGCTCTATTGTAAATCTCAACAGAGTGATGGATCCTATGCCATATGAGTGGAAAACTATTACGGGGGGTGAGGGGGAGGGAAAGGAGGTGGCCACATGGCTTTGTCCACCTCCTGCCACACTGTTTGGCAGAGCCAAACTATAAAAGGCTGTAGCTGTGGAGACTCTGGTGTGTATTTGACTGGGGCGCAGGACTTGGAGGTGGGAGGTGCTGCTAATCAGCAGAAGTAGAGGGGATGCTGTTAGTGGATGGCTCATTGGAGGACAGCACTTGCCATGGTGGGGTGCTCTGCTCGTCAGATGTAAACATTGACTCAGGTTCAGAGATTGGGAGCAGTTTAACTCTCCTTTCAGTGGGGAGTCACCCCACTGCCATCATCCCCATGCAGCCACCAATTCTCTAGTGTGTCCCACCCCTTTTTGCGCCACTCTTGAGGTGCAAAGGGACAAGAAAGCAGCTACATCCTGCCGGCAGAGAATTTCATCCACCTTGGGAGAACTTTCATCACCAGGCCCCCCACCCAGGCCTGAAGTTGGGGATATGTCATGGGGCAGGGAGCAGTGCTAGTGAGAAGGTTGTTCTCTGGCCACCACTAGCTGGCATATGGGCTATAGTCTGTTGTGGGCTGTTCCTAGATGGCTTAGATAAGAGCAGACGCTCAGCTATGCTAACCTATGCTTGGGTTAGAGCAGATACAGCTCTGCCCTCAGAATCTAGGTCGCTCTGACAGCTCTTTCTCGGCTGCACTGAGTAGAAATTCAGCACAGCTCAGAACCTTGCTCTTAGTTTGAAGGAGAATGTGCAAAAATGAAGCTAAATGAGAAATCCAAATTTTAGTTACAAAAATGTGATGAAAGCAAATGGCTTTGCATTCAAGAATCTGCCTGGAACCTACACACAAGGAACCTGTCCCTACCCATCTGCCCTGCACACGGGCCAGAAGGTAGAAGCACAGGGATTGTTCTGCCTTTTCTCTCCTGACAGTGCCTGGTTGCCCCCAAAGAAGGTAGGAAGCAGTAAGGGGGAGGCAGCAATGAAGACATGGCAAAAATGAAGCTAAACATCAATTAACTTTAATTAGATTTCTAGCATTGAAATTTCAGACTCTATCGTGGCCCTAAGTGCTTCAGTAAAAAAGGTCAGAAACCAGGAGGCAATGCACACAAAAGGGACAATATTAAATAGGATTTGCATATTGTCTTCCCAGCGATGCCAACAAACATGTCAGATTAGCAGCAAGAAGTAATTGATTTAAACTGCAGACAGGGAGATTTAGGTCAGATATTCAGAAAAACTTTCTAACTCTGAGGACAGTTAAGCACTGGAACTGGTTACTTTAGGAGGTTGTGGAATCTCCATCATCAGCGGTTTTTAAGAACAGGTTAAACAAACACCTCTCAAGGATGGTCGAGGTTTACTTGATCCTGCCACAGCATGGGGGACTAGACTAAATGACCTCTCAAGGTCCCGTCCAGCCCTACATTTCTGTGATTCTATAACATGGTAACATCTTATTTGACATGCGACTGCACAGCAGTTAGCTGTTAAAACAAATACAATCTGAAATAGTGCGTTCAGCAGCAGCTCTGTTCAACTGCTGGATAAACTTGCTCCAAAAAACCCCAACTCAAGCCTCTTTTATCCCTACTTGTCTGGCTTATATACATGCTAATAAAGGCATGTATTAAATTAAAAATTAATCCCCCCCTCATTTACACAAAATGGAATCCAGAGGAGGCAAACGTGACAGTCTTTTCACAGCCAAGGCTCACAGTGGCACCTGGGGAAACGTGCACCTTTACTTTCAGTTTCATAATAGAGCTTTGAGCTCATGGGAGACAAATGAGAGTCATCACATAAATGAGACACCAGTTCCTAATAATTAGTGGTTACAGAGCATTTTTCATCTTCAAAGTGTTTTCTACATGCTCATTATCCCCACCTCTGAGAGTGCTGTAGGTCGCTATCCCCCTTTCTGAAGATGGAGAAAGGATAAGAACATTTCAGGAAGACACCCGAAGCCCGCAGATGATCGGGGGAGGCTTTGAAGTCTGTGTTGACTTCAACATAGCAGAGTTGCCTTCCCTGATTACAGAGATCCAGGTGGTCTCCCTAAGGCCTGCTGGATCCTGCAGTTCCACTCCAGCACCAGCCCAGCAGAACTGGGCAACTCTGTTGGGCTGGATCTTCAGTCAGACCTCAGGGGACATGTCTGCCCTTTGGATAACTGAGCATTGCAGTTAAATGCGAGTCAAATAATTAAGCGCTAACTGCACAAGAATAAGGAATAGCTGTTCATTTTCCCAACTGCACTGGGAAAAAAAGTAAAGCACCTGGGGCTCGGCAATATACAACTGGCACAGCCTTCTGAGTTGCGCTAGTTCCAGAAGGATGTGGCTGAGGGCTCTACATCAAACCAGCTTATTCAAAGAAAAGCTGGCTTGAAAAAGGGGGCAAACTTTCTCCTGCTCTTTGGGAGCACCTTGCAGAACTGGTATTAGTCTTCCTGGCTGCAAGCCCTTGATACAGAGGCATCTTCCATGGTCCAGCAGCTGCAGAGGTTAATTTTACCTGCATCAAGTCCCAAAGGAAGTGACATTGCTTATAACACACTCGCCAACAAGCTCAATCCCAGCTTGCGACTACTCCTTTAGGAATTTACTTTTCTCTTTGTCACTTGGTTCTTTTTTGGGAAGAGTATGCATTTTTAAAGCGACTATATCTGCTTTATTGGCTGCTACATGCCTAGATGACTAGGGCAGTTGCAGATGACCTAATTATAGATAACACTGTGGAAGTTTCTTGACCTGGACAGAGACACTGCGAGTTTAGGATTTCACTGCAATGTAAATATACTATGCCCTGAGCTAGCAACTCTCAAAGTGTCTTATAAAGCCTCACCCTGTGAGATAGGTAATATTATTATTCCTGTTTCATAGGTGGTAGAACTGAGACACAATAAAGTTTGGTGACTTGCTCAGGTCACACGTCAAGTCAGTGGGAGGGCAAGGATAGGATCCTGGAGTCCTGATTTCCCATCCACTTCACTTAGTCCCTATTAGACTCCACTCCTTCCTCCCTAAAAAGTCAGACCATAAAATTACTGTTTTCTAAGGTTTAAAATACATACAAGTTTAATGGGCTGGGCAGGCCTGAGTTACTACTTCAGCATTCTAAATTCTGTTAATTGTTTTTTAAATATAGCAACAATAAAACAGTTACCCAGTGTCTTTTGTGCCTATTACTCAAAGTGATGTACACACGATATGCAAACAGAAAAGTAGCAACACAATTAACTAGACAGCAGTTGATTCACTGATAGCAGATATTTAAAAACTAAATCCAGAGTTTAGGAGAAATAGACCTTGTTGAGGTTGTAATACTCCATAAATGTGGTGATATTAGGCCTGTATCATGAAATATGCCCTGGTGAAAAGGCATAACACATCGGTGCATCTTTTGGCCTGAAGTCAATGGCAAAACTCCCATTGGTTTCCATGTTGCAGGACCAGCCATTTAGGGCCAGGAAAGTTAATGGGAGTTTTGCCATTGACTTGAATGAGAGTAGGATCAGGTCCCTTGGCAGCTTTGGAGATGGAGTTCCTCCAGCCCGGATGACAGCTTCTATCCCATCTTTTTACAAGGGGACAGGGCAAATGTCTCCTCATGCAAAGCCAGCTCTGCACTCTTTTCTGGAATCCAGCACCAGTGTTGCTGGTAGCCTTGTGCAGTCCCAGTGCTCAGAGGAGAGAAGGATACGCTCCTGCCTTACATATGCACAAAGAAGGGATGGAAGAGCCTTGTATCCTCTCCTTGCAAACATATGCACCCACATTGTGAAGGGCACAATACATCCCTTACTGTTCACAAAGATTACAGGGAGAAGGAAGAAATGACTGTCAGCCTGCAAGCAGAAAGCAAGGTGCACACTAGATCAACATGTACAGGTTGTTAGCTTAGGTCAAAGCTACAAGAGCAGAAATGTTCCGCTGTGTTTAAGCAAAGTAAATATGTTCACCCCAAATACCATTGTGTAATGGTTTGGTGTATAATCTAGTTGCGAGTGGCAGTGAAAAAAACCACTCTCCATGCGATGGAACAAAAAACCTTTTTTTTTTAAACAGACTACAAAATGAGACTAAAAATAAATATCTAGAGATTGTAAAACAAATTTAAACAGAGATTTTTTATTTTGCAGTTTATTAACGTTGTGCATATTTTTTTTTAAAAAAAGAACATTAAAATGAACGTTAAGGGAAACTTACCCCATAGACTAGTTCACCCACCATGCCATTCCATATCTTAGACTCAGGGTCCCTAGCTCCGTATTTCCCATCTCCAACAATTGACAGTTTGTATTTTATTCCAACATGTTTTGCTATTTCATAAGCTAAGTCTACACAATATCCTTCATATCTCTCATTCCCTTCTAGTTGTTCATGGTTTTTCTTATACATTACATAGGGCGATTCCTTTGAAACAAAAGCAAAGATCAAAAGTCTATGAATATAACACATGCCTTTAAACTATGCAAAATGAGAGCTGTTATTAGCATTATTTTATGTTATTGGCAAATATCAACAATATTTCCTGGGCTGCTCTTATATAATAATTGGAAAGATTTCCAAGTCAGCTTCACATAAACATTAAAGGCTTCCTGGCAAGACAGAATAGTTTAGTTTAAAATCCTTAGAAGCGCACCTGAAATTCATCAGTGGCCAGATCCTGCAAACAAATATGCAATTTGCTTTAATCACAGGAGTATTCCCACTAAGGCAATGGGACTACTCACATGAATAAAGTTACAGTCTTTTTCAGGATCAGGCCTGAATCTCCAGTAGATCAAAGATAAGCACACTATAATAATGCAGTACACAGCTTATAAAGCAGTGATATACCCGATCCTGCTCCCATTGAAGTCAATGGCAAAATCCCCACTTATTTAAATGGTGCAGGATCATGATGATGCTAGGATTTTCAAAGAAGCCGGAGGCATTTAGGTGCCCAGCTCCACCGCAGATCACCTACCTCCCGTAGACTTCTTTGAAAATCCCAGCTGAAAGGCTGAGTGTGTCTCAGTAAATTATAGTCAAGTAAAATACGATCCTTCTCGCAATGTCATGAAACTGACTCACGCTCAGGACAATTGTAACAGGCACCAAAGGCACAAATAATTCTGTATTACAGACCATATAAGCAATAGGCTTTAGAACTGACACAGATAACACAGACTATGAGATACAAGAAGAGCATTATTCTCCACAAGCATTGGATGTCTTTACATATTATCAAAGCATTTCCAATTCACTGTGGGCCAGATTGTGCCATCCTTACTCAATCAACAGGAGCTGTGCCTGAGTGAAGGCTGCAAGATTTGGTCCTACAGCAGTAAGGGCCAGATCCTGCAATGACGTATATACATTAGTAACTTTACTCACGTGAGGAGTTCCACTGAGTTCAAGTAACTGAGAAGAAGGAAAGCACAATGTTGAGAAAGTGGGACTCCTCCCGTGAGTAAATTTACTCATGTGTGTAAGTGTTGGCAGGATCAAGCCCTCCGTACATCCCTGGAGGTTGCTGAACTTCTCAGTCACTTGAAGTCACACAGCATTCAACACTGGGCCTTCCAATAAATCTCACAATACAGGTGTCTTACCACCCAAGCACATACTGACTAAGAACATGCAACTTACCAGGATGGTAGTGACTACTATTGTTCTATTCTCCACAGATGAAGTGTCATTAGACACTTGCTGGTCTAGTGCTGGCACAAATCTTTCATATTCATTCCAGTAACCAGCCTACAAAAGCAGAGAGTGTTACCTAGTTACATATTTTTATAATGATTTTGGTGCATAAAACTGATGCTTAAATAGAGCTGCCCTTTTTATTTTTAAAAAGTGATTTTTTACTTAGATTTATTCAAGATACAAACAAATGAATATTGATCTAAAAGTTTTTCTAGGACCCCATAAGTATCTCATCAGCTATTAGCAAGGTCATGGGACACTTTCTTGCCAACATTGGGCTGTGGGAACCTTTTGCTGAATTTTTACATAGTGCCATCGCTGAGGGTGTAGCATGGAAATAGATAGGCAAAAACTATGTGAAAGTAATGTATGGTTCCTTATATATATATATATATATATATATATATATTATTATTACATAATATAGCTTATCAGAATACCCATGGAATAATTCCTGCATTTCTGCAACCAGGGAATGCAATATAGGACAAGAAAATAATTGCAGAATTTTGAATGAACTAGTTTTTATTTGCAGCCTTAACTGTCTCACTTGAACTCTGCACTTAATCAGTCTCAACCTGGTCTATTTCTGGCACACTAAATCTCTAACCCACTGCAAATAGCTACTATTTAAAGTAAACCCACCCTTTTCAAACAAAACAAAACAAAAATATAAGCTGCTACAAGTGTAGGTCAGGTAAAGGCAGGGGATAAAAATAACACAGCTCCTATGTCCTGGAGGGGCAATATTTAGTTTTGGTTCAGTGACAAGGTTCAAGACCTGATGTCATGTAGCTCTAGGGTTACATACACAGGCTGAGGAGCTGGGATTCTTGTTATACAGAAGCATCCATTTCTAGAGTAAGGGTACAATTTTCAAAAGTGCCTAAATGATTTAGGTGCATAAGCCCCATTGACTTGCAATGAGATTCAAGGCCTAAGTGCATCAGAGTCAGATTTTCAAAGGTATGTAGGTGCCTGAAGATGCAAATAGGCTCCTACTGGAATTTTTAATGTTAGGTGCCTAATTCTAATTGAAATCAATGGGATTTAGGCACTTAACCTGCTTAGGCCCTTTTGAAAATTCCACTAGGCACCTATTTGCATCTTTAGGCACCTAAATATTTTTGTAAATCTGGCCCCCAGACACTTTTGAAAATGGGACATAGGCACTTCTGAATATTTTATCTTAGGACATGAGATAATCGTCCTTTGAACATCCCGATTAAAAAGCAAATGCTGTTTTACACTGTTTTTAAGAGGTTTTTAAAATATATGTGTTCCAAATTCTTTATTGCTCTGAGGCCTATAATGGAGAGGAAGGAGGAGATGAAAAGGAATTTAGGAGAGAGGACTGGGCAAAGGGTCTCAGGACACCATTGTAGGAGGAAATCAGAGTTGAGATGTGGCAGGGTAGGTACTTCAGATGTGAAGCCAAGGCATTTGCTGTAGGAAGGTATTCAAGGAGTGAAGGGATTCAAGGGCCGGGGTGGGGGGGGAGGGAGGGGGGGGAGATTCAGAATAACAAGGGCAGAATGGAACTACATTCCTATAAAATTTCATAACTAAAGAATTAGGGAAGAGGAGAGATAAATGTAGTAGGAGGGGGATTTATCAGGTTTTATGTCTTCACAACAGTTGTATGACATTGCTTGTTTTCATGACTTTGCGGTGATACATATTTTTAAGAAGCCCAAGGAGAATATATATTTTGAGAACTTACCTTCCGTGATCCAGTAGCTTTCGTTTCATACACATCAATTGTGTAATTTGTTCTGCGTCCATAGGTGTCAAACTGGATATTTCCAGTCATTCCTTGGACTTGTACCTTAAACAGGGAAATAGTAAAACAGTTACATAGAACATTATTTCTATTTCCCCCCCTCTTTTATGTCCTGAAGGAATTTACTATCTCTGTGAGCATTTCCATTAATACCTGTGCCCTGTCCAGCGTCCAATAGGGACATTTGCATTCTGTCTACCTAAAATTCCCCAGCTCTCCCAGTTTCAGCTGTAAACATTATTATTCTTCACTGCCTATAAGCTGATGCAGAGCTGCCACCTTCCATTGCAAGGAAGGCTGTATTTCAGTGCTGAGTGAATCCTGCATATATATTATATACAAGGTCCAATTCTGCCATGTTTATTCACACTTGGTGAAATTCACTCCTTTTCAATGGGCCAACACAGGGTGCATATACCACTGAAGTGCCACATAAACCCTCACAATTAGGGTGCAAGTGATACATACTGCAGGGCCAGATCCTGATATTCTTACACGGAGTAGCACCTTATTCCACAATTTAGACCTGATGAAGTCAATATGATTGAAGGTATCAGACTCCAGCCTCATTAGAGGAAGAGTGGCAGAATTATGTCTATACCTTGTAAAGAGATTGAGCTTTGTCTAGATGGATGATGTTATATAAATGTAAGTTGTTACCATTACTTACTCACAGTAATAATTTTGAAGGAAGTATGAAGTACTTTGTTTCAAAGGAAAAAAAAATCTTTCTTGTTCCCCTAGTATTAAAGGAGGAGATACTTCAATTCATCACTTATCAATCCTGACAAGCTAAGACAGTAGAGGTAACTGTCAGAAACTTCAGTAGGGATAATTTATGTTAAATTTTAGAAAAATTTTATAGCGGTAATAAGAGTTGGATGATAGAACAATCTGCTAAGGAGGCTGTGGAATCATAGTCACTCGAGATGTTCAAAGCTGGTCACTGATCTGCCAAGGATGGTTTTGAGATGATGCGATCGATCTTGTCATGATGCACAGGGATGGATCACATAATACAGTAAAATCCCTTTGCCCCAGATTTATTCGGTGGGCCAAATTCAGAGGTGATATATAAAGAGTGTAAATTATGTGTCTGTAGTGGATGTGAGTCAATGTTAGAGTAATTTGATTGGACTGGAAGAAGATCCTTGACTTTCTTAGGTTCAGCTCAACTCATTATGATTCCAAACTTTATTGAACTTTTATTGCAAACATAGAAACTATAGAAGCCCTGATTCACCCATCCAGGCCTATTCAGCATGAGTTTAACTTCAGGCATATGCTAATTCCATTGGTTTAAATGGGACTTAAGCATGTGCTTAAAGTTAATGTCATGTGCTTAAAGTCATGGAGGATAGGTCAATCAATGGCTATTAGCCACGATAGTCAGGGAACGCAATCCCATGCTTTGGGTGACCTTAAACCTCTCACTACCAGAAGATGGGACTGAATGACAGAGGATGGATTACGCAATAACTACCCTGTTCTGTTCATTCCTTCTAAAGTATCTGGTACTGGCCACTGTCAGAAGACCATAAACTCGGCTAGATGGGCCATTGGTCCGACCCAGTATGGCCATTCTCAGTGTTCTATGTTCTTTCCTGAATCAGGGCCAGAGTAAATCCATTTCAAGTTTAGGAAAACATTAAGGTTTATGTTTGCTCAAAATGTTGATAATCCATCTGCTGAGGATACATCTAATCCATAAGGATTAAATAGGCTCTGGTGTCACTTTCTCAGTAGCAAGAAGCTATGGTCTGTGTTTGTAGAACAATATGTCTGGAGGGAAGGTAATCAGAGTAGCTACTGTGCACTTGATCCCCACTAACTTCAGATTTTGTTTGTTGGTTTTTTTACTTATATGGGAATGGAGGGTGCCCAGCACTTTGCAGGATCAGGCCTTGTTACAGGTAGGAGAAGGAGAAACAAGAAAGCTGGGTGCTTCTGTGATCAGAGGAATGTGGAGGCAATCACAAATGAAGTGATTATTTATAACACCTAAACTTTAAGGCCGGATGGGACTATTGAGGTCATCTAGTTTGACCTCCTGCACATCGCAGGCAGCAGAACCTCACCTCTCCTGTAATAGACCTGTAACGTCCGGCTGAGTTACTGAATTCATGATTTAAAGACTTACAGTTACAGAGAATCCACTATTTATTCTAGTTTATACCAACAAAAGACCCATGCACCATGCTGCAGAGGAAGGTGAAAACCCCCCAGCGTCTCTGCCAATTTGACGTGGCGGGCCATTCCTTCCCAACCCCAAATACTGTGATTGGTTGAACCCTGAGCTTGTTGGCAAGACCTACCAGCCAGACCCCTGGGAAAGAATTCTCTGTACTAACTCAGAGCCCTCCCCATCTAGTGTTCCATCTCCAGCCACTGGGGACTTTTGCTACTAGCAGTTGCAGATGGGCCAAACGTCATCATACGCAGTGTCTCCATAAATTCATCAAGCTCAGTCTTGAAACCAGTTAGGGTTTTTTGCCCCCACTGCTCCCCTTGGGAGGCTGTTCCAGAACTTCACTCCTCTGATGGTTGGAAAGCTTCATTTAATTTGAAGCCTAAACTTGTTGATGGCCAGTTTATAGCCATTTGTTCTTGTGTCCATATTGGCACTTAACTGCTCTTCCTCTCTGGTATTTGTCCCTCTTATGTATTTATATAAAGCAATCATATATCCTCTCAGCCTTTGTTTGCTTAGGCTAAACAAGCCAAGCTCCTTGAGTCTCCTCTCGTACGGTAGGTTTTCCATTCCTCCGATCATCCTATTAGCCCTTCTTTGCATCTGTCCCAGTCTGAATTCATCTGTCTTAAACATGAGAGATCAGAATTGCACACAGTATTCCAGATGAGGTCTCACCAGGACCTTGTATAATGGCAATAACACTTCCTTATTTCTACTGGATACACCTTGCCTGATGCATTCTAGGATTGCATTAGCCTTTTTATGGCTGCATCACATTGGCAGCTCATAGTCATCCTGTGATTAAAACATCCAGGTCTTTCTCCTCGTCTGTTGCTTCCAACTGATGACATAGCATTTTGCACTATTCAATTTCATCCCATTTCTATTACTGCAGTTTTCAAGGTTATTCAGATCTTCTATGATATTCCGGTCCTCCTCTATATTGGCAATACCATCCAACTTTTTGTCATCTGCAAATTTTTTTAGCACACTCCCACTTTTTGAATGTTAAATAAGATTGGTACCAAGACCAGTCCCTGAGGAACTCCACAAGTAACCTCCCTCCAGCCTGACATTTCACTTTTTAATATGACCCATTGTAGTCTCCCCTTTAACCAGTTTCTTATCCACCCTTCACTTCTCATCTTAATCCCCATCTTCTACAATTTAACTAATAATTTCTCATGTGGAACTGTGCTTTATTGAAATCCAGATAGATTAGATCTACTGCACTTTGTCTAAAAAATCAGTTATCTTCACAAAGAAAGAGATCCAGTTGGTCTGGCACGATCTGCATTTTGTAAAACCATGTTGTATTTTCTCCCAATTACCTTTTACCTCTATGCCTTAACCACTTTCTCTTTCAAAATTTGTTCCAAGACCTTGCATACAATTGAGATCAAACTATTGGGCCTGTAGTTTCCCAGATCACTTCCCCCCCCCGCAACCCTTTCTTAAAAATAGGTACTATATGAGCAATTCTCCAGTCATAGGGTATGAACTCCAAGTTTACGGATTCATTAGAAATCCTTGCTGTTGGGCTTGCAATTTCATGTGCCAGTTCCTTTAATGTTCAGGTCAGTTGTTGTCCACTTATCGGACACTTTAGGTTCAAATTCAGGGGAGGAAATACAGACTTGAATAGTTTTTCAAAGATATAAGGATGCAGAATCAGGTAATACCAATCTGCCTTTTGTTGGCAAGGTGACTGCAGTTTGACTTTGAGTCTGATGCTTAGATCAGTTATTTGTAGGACGCTTGGAGTGGTTGTTTGCCGATTTCTTGTACTGAATATTCTTTTTTTTTTTCAGGTGTTCCATGGCTGATGTAGGTAGAAAATATTATTAATTGGAAGTCATAACTTCCTGAAGCAAAGGTACAAGATCACCATCTAAACAGGAAAAAGAACATATTTCACAGTGTGGGTTCTGGTAGGAATCAGGGATGTGTGATGATCTTGCACTGAGTGGGTACTGAGTGGGGCTGTTGAGATAGACGGATAAACCTCTTCAACTTATGTTAGAATGTTTAAATATAATGGGCTGAAATCACCCTGATGTAATTCAATATCCTGTGCCTGCCTCAATCATGAAATTGGCTCTGTATCTTATGAATCTTTTATTAAAGTGGCAGCCTTTTACCAACCAACATTTGGATATTTTTACCTCTTTCAAGCAGGGTGTGTCTTGTTGCACTGTTTGTATTCCCATTCGAGCCCTGTGGATGTAAGCACTTTGGGATCTCTTTTGAAGGGTTTAGGTATCACTTCTAATTAAGTTCTAACTGACACTACAAATCTTTTAACTGTTATGAAGGTTGAAATTAATTAACTTATCTTCAAAAGTGTGTAATGCTACATTAATGAACCTACAGTTAGGGCATTTGTTAGGGAACTGACTCAGTGATATAAGAAGTGTTCTGACAGGGAGAGACTGAACCATGTCTCTCATTCTATGAGAGAGGGAATTACCCTTTTGATCTGATGCTTCCAATTTGGCAAATTTGAAAAAGCAATAATTAAGCCAAGTGAATGAAGATTAATCTAGGGGTCCTTTTTATATCATGCGGCCTTAATTCCAATCTTACTCACTTCAGTCTTACATCAGTGTAACTTCATTGAAACCAGTGCAGTTATTCCTGATTTCTACTGGTCCAAGTCTGAGCAAAATCAGATCCTATGTATCTGGTAGGTTTTCATTCACTTCTATGCCCCCAAATCAGTTCAATACAAAAGGGAAAGAAAGACAAACAAAACCACAGGGATTTGATCAATACTAGATCTGATGCAATAACTAATGGTTAGCACTATGGATTGGCCAAACAGGCAGTAATCAAGTTGGAAATAGGGTTATGTTAGGGTTCAGAGAGCAGGTGTGAGGCAAAATGCAGGGCTAAGGTTCAGGCTGATGCAGAAATCCTGCAATCTGTTAACATAGTCGATCATACTGTTTGTGCACTTTTAGGAAAAAAACAGAAGCTGGTTTTTGACTGGTGTGATATATAGATAAACATACACAGGTACATATGCTCATACTATACATGTGGTTTACAATACACCGCCTGAGGATAAACTGTTCACCCAGTTCTGTTTTATTTTGGGCCACATTTTTGACCTCAAAATAGGTCAGCCTATATCCTAGCCTCAGAATATGTTCGCAAAGCTTTTAACACCACCATTTGCAGAGATGCTAGTATACAGTACAGTGGGCACTGTGTCACATTGGCTAGCTATTACAGTTGATGCCCAGTTGTCGCGTTTTAATTCCTATGAACACTGAATTCTAGAAGACAAATTTTTGGCCCTGGGGAAGAGGGCACATGTGTAACACACTGAATATGTCACCATGGCCCTTAATTGGATGGGATGTCGGACCACTCTCGTGTTTGTCATTACCCTATTTACTGGCCTAGGTACAGGATAGTAATTGTTAGCTTCAGCACCAAGGCCTTGTGCTTATGGAGTAGAAGGATGTGAGTTCTGCTCCATTTGGCACGGACAGAGTCCTTACAAGTGCATTTGTTGCAAAGCTGCCCATGCAGATTTACAGGTAGCTTTTGAAAGTTGCTTCCTTCATTGTGCCCTTGAAAAATGGTGCTCAGGAGATACTCAGCCTTTGTTGTTGTTTTAAAGACATATGTTGTAAAAATGCGATACTCCTGTTCAATAGGTTAGGTACGTTTGCCCTTACCATTTTCAGTGCTCTTTCTATATCGATTCCTTGGCTCCAGGGCACTGCAGGGTTTGCTAGGCAGTCTCCAGCACTACCTCTCCTGGAAACATCAACACGCTGTCTTCGGAGGTAGCGGAAAGCCTCTGCTATGACTAGTATTGCATCATGGGTCAGGGCAGAAGTATACTAAAATTGATGCAAATAAAATAATTGTGACAAACTGCACTCTGGAAATTGCCTCAGGTTTATAAAGGTCAATTATTTCTCCCCCATTAAAATGTTTTTAGAGCAGCAACAATTTCACCGCCCCCCCCATATGTCACATGTTATTTAACAATTACATATATTTCAAGTAAGAAATTTAAAATGTTATGATTTTCTACAGTATATAGAAAAATAGTTTATAGTTCTGTAACATACTGACTAGATTTAATTGGAGAGCTGCCTATCTAAAGCAGGTTGATGAAGAAGACCTATAATGCAATGCTAGGCCATGTTGTAACCAACTGCAACTTACAACTCGTATTTGAGTTTTGCTTGGATTTTTTTTTAAAATGAGCTAACCAACTCAAAGAGCTAGGAGTAATTTAAAATTAACATTAATTGTTTCTGTCTGGCCCATGTTTCTGGTTAGCTAGGATCCATGACCAGCCACAAATTGGTTTACTTTTCTTACCAAAAAACCCAGCCCCAAAACAACCTCACCCTCACTACTTCCTTATATTGTACAAAACTACAATCATTACTTAGGTTATAAATCTGATATCATGCCCAATTCATAAGCAACAAATGTCTTTACGAGACGTGTCTGTATTTTTTCATATCCATTGATTCATATGAAAACTGTACTTCGCTAGAGACTGGCCCAACCTCTGGACACCGAGCTATTAATTTCTGGCTAAGCACTCCTGATGAGCATAGGATTTAGACTACCTTGTGTGCACAGGATCAGCATTACATTTAAATGCTGTATATAGAGTTCCACTGTAATCTTGAAAAATCGAATCTTGCAAACATCTGTAGGACCTCATTTTGACGCTGCTGCATCATTAGATCCCATCCTATCTCTAGAGTATTTGTATGTAAATGAGTGAGAAATATTTGACTTCCAAAAAGAATCTAGTGCATGTATGCACATTCCGGAATGCTCACCTGTCTCCTGGTACTTAGCAAACCTTACTTACGGCGTGATCATTTAGACCCCCTTGCATCCCATTTGACTTACATAGGTGTGAAAACAAACAAACACTACCCATGCACTAGTTGGAAGGATGGAATCTTGGATTTCAATAGCATTTTTAGCTGCTCTCCTACAGGACATGAGTAAATCCTATTGACTTCAATGGCAGTTACTTCTATCCTGTAGGGGAGAATAAAACCCCAGGTGGCCACTACATTGAAAAATGTTTTTGCTCTTATGGTGGGAGGCTGCCCATTTTGATAATAACCATGTAAAACATATGGTAACGTTTACAAAACTGCAAGGGGTGTGTGCGTTTATGCCTGCAGATCCAGAGAAACACACCTGATTAAAAAAAAAAAAAGCACAACTAGTGCCAGGGAAAAGTTTTTTTGTGCCAGCCATTCTTCCCAAGTTTTAAATTATGGTCCTATTTATAAACACTTGACTGCCTTGCCCTTTTCATGGTGAGATCATCTTTACAGCTGTGATTAGCTGGATGCAGCTGCTTATTTCAATCCTTGTCTACCTTACCTTTTTTTCCTGTGGTTCTGGCATTGCAGTGCTCTCGCTCTCTCTCATACATTAACAAATATTACACAACACTTTCCACATAACAACACAGAATTCAGATATTTTAAAAAGATATTTATTCTTGCATGAAAAAAATCTTGTAATAGCTTTCCAATCTAACACTACATAAAGCCTGCATGGTGATAATTTTTTTCAGTAGACTGGATCAATTGCCGGTAACCCAAATGCAGTCCCTTCCAAGTTATGCCAAAAGAGCTATCTAATTTTCTGCTTTATTCAAATTCTACTTACAAATGCATGAGCAGGCAAAGAAAAAGAAAAGACAGAGAGGGAGAGAAGGGAAAGGCTGATAAAATACAGAATAAATTAAACATCAGGGCTTTAATCTCTAGGTAATTTTATTCCCTAATCAAAAATATTGTACATCCATTTTTTAAGTATGCTTTTTGACTGATTGATGAATACTGTGTAAGTTTCTATAATGAGCAGTACATTTGTACAAAGGTAATGCAATCTCTGTGTTTTGCCATCTAAGATTATTTTTAAAGGATAGAGAATAACTTTTTCCCCAATGTAAATTGCTTTTGACTGGATTAAAATATGCCTAGGGTAACATCATATATTTCTGAGCTTTAAGACTAGTATGATACTTCCCTTTACTCCTGTATCTTCCAGTAAGCTCCTCTAAAGTGACAGGTGCTCCTGGCTCTGTAATTAATAGGGGACATCAGGGTTAGCCCTGTTTTATGGGACACTGGCTAGCTACCCCCCATGGACTCTTCAGTGGTAGTGTGTCTGTGTCAGATAGAGGCATGCAGGGGCCCTTCATGATAGGCGAAATCCTGTCGTTGGGGTGTATCTTCGAGTAGTTTGGTGTCAGCTTGGAATGAAATGGTTAGATGGAGCTGGTAAAACAGCAGAGATCATTAGGTTTCTTAGGGAAGAAGTGTCCATTTCATTAATATAAAATGCAGTAAAGGAATAAGAAATTTCTTTCCTTGTAAAAATTAAGGAGAAGACAGAAGAACAGCTTCAGCTATGAGATGGCTGGTAGACAGATTTAGCATCCCTCCTATAAGGTTAGTATAGGTGTGGGGATGAGCTTCCCCGAAGGAGATTTGCTTTGAAGTGACAGACTTTGAGGCCTCCTCTGTTGGTCCAATTGTGCTACATTGCACTGAATAAGTACTGGTGGGACCATCCTCGTCTGTCACCCACTGACTCTTCTGGAACTGGAGGAGTTCCCCCTTTCACCTATGTCAGTAGGCACAGTAGAGGAGGCCTAACCATTGGAGGAGGAGGGAGAAGAGGAAGAGAAAGGGAGAAAGGAAGAGCATGATGATAATACTAAGTACTTCGTTTAGCCCTTTATGATTTCAAACATTGACTGATGAACCCTAACAAAACCCTCTGCTGGGGAGGTAAGTCAATATCATCACCTCCATTTTACAGATGGGGAAGAAAACGAAGAGACAGAGAAAATCAGGGAGGGGTATTAACAGGTTGTGATTCTGTTACTAGCAATACCCTTTTTAGTCCATTAGACGAGGGTGAGTTTTAGCACATGTAAGACATGCTGTATAGCTATGTCCTGGAACCCCCCAGGAATCTGTATGGGGCTTTCTCCAGCTTACCCCACCTAGACAACTCTGCCAGGCCTGCTGAAGGGACATGGTAACATGGAGAACGAAGGGGATCAATCGGTGATGTGTCCAGAAGTGCCGTACATGTTTAGGGGGGGAAATAGTGGATGGAGGTTTCCTGATACATCGGTAAAAAGGGTGAAAACCGTAATGTGCCCCAGCAGGTCTGTGGTAAAGGGGGAATCATTCCGATTCTTTGACAGCCAAAACTACCATGGCTATGGTTCCAAGTCATCATGAAGCAGATTGCACTTCACATCCAAGTGGCACTGGGTAGTCAACAACCCAGTAGCAAATATACCTTAGAGGAACTATAATGCTTTTTACTACCCCTCATGCTCTACTAGACCTTATTCAACAGGGTGCAATATCACCCCATCTAGCTATGGACACAAGTTGTTAAACTGAAGACACCCCGCTTATCCAGACACGTGCAATAGCAAGCTGCGTCTCCTGTACCTTTTATGCTCACTAACAATGCAGTGCTCAGCTGGAAGTCTACCTTTGGTTTTGACTGGCTTTGTATCCCAAAATCAACTGATACGCAGCAGTGCAAGTACGGCGGTACGGTCTGGTACGCCGTACCAGCAAGATATTTATAGCCGGTACGGCGTACCGTGAAGACACAGGAGGAGCTGGCAGCCCCTCGGGCAGCTGTACCGCCCCCAACCCCATCCCTCCCAGCCCTGTCCTCCTGCAGAGGAGGCGCAGCTGTGTGGAAGGGCCGGGGGCGGGGCTGGGAATGGTGGAGCCATGCTTGAGGAGCTGCTGGGGTGGGACTGACCACGTTCTGCTCCTTTCCCCGCTGTGGTTCCGAAGTCTTTGGCGCAGCAGGAGGAGGACAGAGCCCCCCCTCAGGTAATGTGGGATGGCTCATGGGGCGGGGATGGGGAGAGCGTGGGGGCCCCAGGCTGCGGGCGAGGAGTCACATGGAGGGCGATATGAGGAAGTCATGTGCCCCCCCTTAGCTGGTGACCCCCGGTACGGGTAAGAAATGGATTCTACTTGCACTGCTGCTGGTTTGACTAGGTGCTAAATAACCATGCGTTCAGTGGGTAGCCTGCATTGCATCTGTAAGAACTCTCTGATCTGTGACAGCACTGTCAGTTCGTGGCACGTGGTTCTTTACTGACTGTTGTTTGTAGATACTTTGCCAAGACAAACATTAGCTGCACAATGAAGAATTGGAAGAAATGGTGTTATTGAGTTCTTCTGACAACCATGAAGAAGGATTTTGTTGTAGAAGATACCTGGGCAGCTATTAAGATCACTTGTGTATGAGATTCCACAGTAGAGCAATAGCAACAACTAAGGCATCTTAAACACAAATGGCGTCAAGTTAACAGCATCACACAAGTTGTGCGCTTGCTTGAGGAGTCAACCATCAGTAAAGACGGGATGTTAAACAGTCCTTTACATAAGGCGAAAGGAAAATAAAAAAGACATGGCAAATGCTCATTGCAAATGTTCGTTCCTGAGGAGAAACACCTCTCACTGGGTGAGACATAATTGAAGATAAGTGTGTAGACAATGTAAAAACAGGCTCCTACCCACCTCAGCCTGTGCATAGATATATTTATGTACAATCATGTTCATGTTTATATTATGTGCCTCAACACAGCAGGTAAAAACATACAAAGAAAATGGTTCATAGACGTCTAATAGCCTAGCATGCATAACAGTGTATTTCCTTATAAGGGCAATTGGCTGTATGGAGTTATTGGGGCTCCATTCCCTAATGGGAATATTGGGAGGGGTTCATGGTGGCCCCATCGTGAATCCAATCCTACATCATTCTGCAGCTGGAATTGCCCAGTGCTACGTAGTTTGGACCCAAATCTATACTTCCATACAATAAAGGGATATTTTTCAGTCCTCTCTAACAGAGGTCAGTGGCAGTGTTACATGTGGAATGACTGCAGGATGGGGCTCTTTGCCTCAGAGTCCACCATTATGTGTTTATTTCATGTTTCCAGCTAACAATCTCTCTCTCTTTTTGTCTGGCAGTGAGTGTTCTGACTCATTCTGAGCAGAGAAAATCCATACACGTATATATTTAAAAATGAATCTGATTTTTGCTGAACACAATGCAAAAGGCTTCCATCACTGTCAACAAAATTTTACCTTTAATGGAGAGTTCTTGGCTTCAGGGAATTCCCTTTCATCCAGTCTAATCCAGCGTTGTAGAAACTGTTGAACCATTGGGTTTTCATTGTTAACAATCTGAAATCCAGTAACATTGGCGCCTCCATGCATTACTCTCTCCAGCATAATATCTGTAAAACCCTGGAAGAATATGTGCAGAAAACAAGAATCAGTGTCATACGAAGTGTCTGCAACTTGGCTCAGTTTTAAAGACAAACATTCTGATAAGATGCTATTTTTTAATCTTTGGCTAGTTTAGCACAAAAGAAACTGATGAAAGTTCCCTGCCGCTAGTAGAAGATACCCTGTCTAGGGGACAATCTCTTGCAGCAGTAGATTGTAGTACTGGAATAAAATGGAATTTGGAAACACATGGATTCCAGACCTTTGTGATGGAACACTGGCTTGTTCCAGTGTGGCAAAGTTTCCATGTGATCCAAAACACATCAAAAAGGGTACACAATATTACACATAAAGCTCAGAAGAAGAGGACTGATTGGTATATGGATTAATGAATTACTCAGACTCTTTTGTTAAAATATGTAGCATCAGATGATAACTGGTATTTCATATACTGCATGCTGGATAATAATGTGAAAGGATTCCATGATTGTAAAACTAAACTACCTCTTCCTTAAGAGAACTATTTACAGAGATGCTGCATCTGCAGGTAGCATTCTAGCTACGTGCATTCCCAATAGCTTCTCAGTGCCTCTTCCAAACTCTTTCCTTCTGCAACCTGTACTCCTCCCTCCAAGTTCCATGCAGGTTGCTATAGCTGGTTCTTGCACCTTGTGCATGTGTTAAAGGTTGGGGGTAAAGGGGAGATGGGGTGCAAGGAGCCTCCTTGATGCTTCTGCTGAAGAGTCAGCCACTATTAACACCCTTAAGGTGCAAACCACACCAAAAGAGGGGGAGAAAGTTGGGGCCTGGCTCCAATACCTCCTTTGCACCAGCCAGCAGAGCAGGAAATGCTTAACAGTCCCCCTTTTTTACGAGAGAGTGCCAAGAAGCTCTGTGACTCAGAGGCTCCTTGATGCCTCTTGTTGTTCTCACTGCTGTGTTGTGGCAAAGCATGATTCTCACACCAGACAGTGCAGTGTTAATTATCACAATATTTACCTTAATGTTTCACTTTCAAGCCTTGTGGGCCTGAGTCTCCACTGCCCTATGCCTCATATTGTCATTTACTCCTGCGCAAAGTGGATATAGAAAGCAAGTTGATTGGGTAGCGTTTGCAGTCACCTTGCAGAAGTGTAAAGGCTATGCGTGGCACAAGGTAGTAGCAATTTAAGCCCACTGTTTTTTGGTTTATGCAATGTACACTGTAGTCAGTGTGAATAGGATCAGTTCCATAATGCACAATGACACATTTTAAAGCCGCACAGTATTTATAATGAAAATGGCATTTTAAAATTCATCTAACCTGCTTTAATCATACACAGAAAAAATCATTATAAAGACTCTTCTACAAAGTAGGATTACTAACTAGAAAGTGTGATATGACTTTAGAAGAACATTTTCCACACATAGAAGCTAAAAATGACTCTTTCTGCAGGATCAACTACATTATAACCCTTTTCTACAGCATGTCTAGCTGATGGCTTTTCAAAAATATCAAAGAAATATCTGAAAAGTCAGTTATAGAGTGTGGAGAAGTGGATTTTTAATATGGATAAAAATATACCGTCCTCTGCCTGGTCAATGAATATGTATAAAGTACTAACTCTGCAATGAGGTTCTACCTATATAAAGCTGATAAGTTGTTAAATAGCCTGGCTACTTTACTAGATGGAATTACAAATTTTAATTTGGTTCTTTATATCACTTGTATTATGTACAAATAAAATGTAATTATTTTTATAGTGTTTAAATTTAAAATCTGTTATACAGAAGATTAGTATTATCTAGTGAGTTATTTAAGAGATATAAATTAGTGGAGAACATATAATTGAATTGTTATTTTTAAATTAGTAAAGGATATGAACTTCTTAGACAAAACAAAGACTGTGTAATTGAGTAGAAATTACTATTACATACCAGTTCTAGTATTTACTGAAGTCATTTCTCAAAATCCAGGCACTCCTTCATGCATTACCTTCTTAGCTGATTAAAGCTGACACAACCTAAATAGAATATATTACCCTCTAAAACTTAGTTATACTTCTGCTGATGAAAAAGTTCTTACCAGGTTAGCTAGCATGTAGTGATAACCTCTGGAATGTTTACCAAGGATTACAACCTGTGTGTAGAAGAAACAACATGTATCACTTAATGTAAGAGAATGAGTCTCAACAAGCATAAGGAAAAAACCAAAAACCATGAACATTTTAGGAACACAGGACCCACTTCCATTCAAATTAATGGCAAAATCTCATTGTCTTCATTGGAGGCTGAATTGGGTCCACTTAGGGTGACCAGATGTCCTGATTTTATAGGGACAGTCCCAATATTCAGGGTTTTGTCTTTTTAGGCACCTATTGCCTCCCACCCCAGTCCCGATTTTTCACACTTGCTATCTAGTCACCCCTATGCCCACTACTTGGTTTATTAATAATTCGTGCAACTGGGACCTAGCTCGTGGCTACCTGAAGCTTTTGTGAGGCCCTTATGTGAAAGTCCTCCAACCAGCTCTGTCTCTATCATCAATCTCCCCTTCATCTCCACTAACCCCTGCATCCAAGCAGCTAACTGGGGAGAGGTAGGAATTCTCTGACCAAGTGGGGTGCAGAGCAGATGGGAATTGCAGAACCAGCAGGTTACTAGACAGAATATAATTGAGAGCTCAAGAAGAGATGAGGCCACAGTAGGATCATGTGGCCTGTGTAGCCACTGAGGAGTCCAGTTCAAAATGGTCAGTAGGAACTGTCAGAAATAAGGAAAGCAGAATTGGACCAATGGCCTCCAGAGGCTTAACGGTAGCACAGACAAATGTATCATAAATGGATAAGTACATTGCTGACTGAACATGGGAAATAATTTTTTAACCAGCAGTTATTTATGGATTCCAGTCTTAGAATGAATTATTTCACTTCTTCAAAGAAAAAAATTGTCATAGGAAAATTTTATCAAACAACTGTTCTTCTCCACCTGATTTCAGCCAGCTTCATTTTATTAGATTTCTTGGTGTTATTTCTTGCTAGACTAGACAGGAACAATATTTGCCATCTGCTGTTTGAGTGACCACTAGTCATACAAAGATCCTGGTTGTGCGTTTTTTCAGTGCAGTCATTTCTGTGAGTAAAAGGTGAGCATGTTCATATTTCCCTTGCCTGTACTATACCCACTCTGTTCTCAGACAACAGCAAGCTGCTGCTGGTAGTCTGGAACCTCTGCAGTTGTTATAAAGTGACAAACTTGGTACCTTATTTGTGGGAAAGGGGAACGCAGGTGTGAGAGAGGTAAGGTAAGGAAGTTTTGCCACCATCATTATCAATGCTCAGCATCAGTTACAATCAGGAAGGGAAACAGAGGAGAAAAGCAAAGACTGGCAAAGGGGGAAGGGAAAGCCATGCAGCCAAAGAAGGCCCCCAGGAGCTCATGGGCAGAGTGGTTTGAGATGCTGCAACAGCTGAGTTTTGCCAGTGAGGCTTAAGATTCTCTCTTTCACCAGGGGAACACGCAAGGGCAAAGCCCTACCACCATAAACGAGAGCCAAGCACACCCAGAGTGCAATGGGGAATCCTAACTCTGGCAAAATCACCTTGGCTTTCATAGCATCTCCCCTGTCAAACTTTGGTATCCGCTTAATTATATCTGCTCAGTAAATAGGTAACACTCTATTTCCTGACACACTTTTTAGTTGGCTACTGTTTACTTTGCTCCTCGTTTGTGGAGAACATTAGGGATACGTGAAACAATCCATCAGCTGACTTTGTGCTGATTAAAATGTCACTATCACAATTATACCACAGCAGGGCACAAATCAAACCGAGGGGCTTCCTGCTACATGTCTACGTGTCTTTGGGAAAGCTGGTCCTGACATTGCAACATTGGGTGCCTACAGTTAGGCTCCTAAGGTTATATTTAATCACCTAAGTAAAGGTGGCCCAATTTTCAGAGGTGCTGAGAACCCCCAACTCCCACTGCAGTTGTGCAAGCAAAGACAAGGCGAGAACTGGCCCTGTATGTCTAGGTCTGAATTCTGGTGATGCACAGGGGACAAAGAGGATGCAGCCAGATAAAAAAGCCCCATGCAGGCACCCCTATGTGCAAGTGGAGCAGTTTGGCAGACAGTGTGGTACACAAGAAAACAATAGGAAATGCACCATAAGCTGAAGGGTTGTGATATGTAGGGAAAAAAGGAGGGTTACTAGGTCCTACCCCTGTCTGGCAAGCCAGACGCACAAGCCAGCCCTGATACCACTTGGCGCATGCCGAGAAAGGAAGAAAAGCACTCTCCATGTTCAGAGGTGCTGAAACAATTTTTATAGTGGGGGTACTGAGAGCCATTGAACCAAACTGTAAGCATAGGATATAATGGAAACCACTTTTGTGGCAGCACCCCTATTCCAGCACCTACGCCCATGTGGAATCACCAGTAATAAAAATTGTGCAGGTCAGATTGTAACTTTGCAATTCCATCTCTGCAATCCCATTGTCTTCAGATTATAACCTCAGCCACAGCAGTGCAACCCTATAGTCTTCAGGAAGGATTTGATCCTGAAATTACAAGTGAGTTCATCCTGCTGGTTATGCATGAGACAGGATAGATTCAAGCTCACTCTCCTTTAGTTTTGTTGTGCTAACAGGAGTAACAAGTAGTCACCACTTATATTTGTTGCTATACAAATCAGCTGTAGCACTGACTACACACAGGGAGCAGCTCTGTTGAGTAAGAAGGTGCCACTTTTAAACATACCCTTTTCAGAGTAGACTCAGCTGTTAAATGGAACTATCCCGCATGCCACATTATCACAACTCTCCGGCTTCTGTATGAATGACAGATAAAGGATCCAAATGCAACACTCTAGAAGACATCTTTCCAAAAATGCCACTTATCTCCTTGATAAGCTCAACGGACATTTGAGTCGATGCCTTTAGATATACTGCTGGGCTGGTTACAATACTTGATTGAATTATTAAATTCCCAGTTGCCTCTTTGGACTGCCTTGTCCTTAATAGAAGCCATTTCTTTTAACTTCACGTTTAATTCTGAGGAATTTGCATACTTCCAACAATTTGAAAATAAATTGCTAGACAGATCCTCTTGAGAACTGTGTATACGCTCTATTGGTAGAAAACATTTGCTTTTCTGCACTCACATTTGTTTTCTATGGAAATATGCATGCTCCCCTTAGATGCATTTGGCATACATGCTATTTGCATACTAAATTCTCTGTATTTTGAATTTTACATTAACAGAGGTGATTTACTTTTGAAAGGTTAGAGGCAAAGGATTTTACACTTGTAAACCAAGAGCAACATTCTTTTGACCTTTTAGTCTCAGTAATAATTGAGGCTTTCTTTTTTCTGACTAGAAATGTGTATATTTCTGAAGAGACAACACCATGGCACTAAAAGCCATATTTTTCCCTTGAACTCATGCACGGGGCTTCCAGTGAAGTCAACAGGAATGTAGCAACTAGGAAACATAGGATGATGGCGCTGCAAAGCAGGGCACTACAAGTCCCATCAGCCCCTTCCCCACTGCACTTCCCTTTCTCCCAGCCGGCAGACCCGAGGTCCATCTAGTCGAGTAGCCTGTCTCCATTAATTGCCAGAAATAATTCCGATTGCCCTAAAAAACGGCCAAACTGCTTAATTCAAGCATTAGTTTACAAAGCAGTTTCCAGAAGAAACCCTGCTAATATTTATATTCAGACATTACCCAAGCATGTCAGATTATAATTAGATATTAATAATGCTTTTAAAACTCGGCACATGTGCTAGCCTAACCCTAAACAAGCATATCCCCTCGGCAAACATTACAGCAATTTGAATGAAGAGAAGAGTTGCTGGATTAGCAAGCATAGCAGAACCAATCACCCACATCAATGTGGCTCCTAAGGGAGTAAAAGAATGGATTAAGGTTTTCATGAAGAAGGAAAGCAGGAGTATAACAAATAAATCTCATCAACTGCTGATATATTGTGGCGCTTATATAGGAAGGAGGATATTGAATACTGGCACTGAATAGAATGTTAGGATTACAGGACAAGGATTTCACTGAACTACATGTCTTTGGGATGTTTCACTTCCTAGACTTAATAATGCTTTCATCTTGAGTGAAAGGAACGCAAAGAAGATTTGATACTAAACAAAGGAGGAGGAGAGGAGGAAAAATTGGTTAGAAAAAGTCATGAATAATTCAAAATTCTGATCCTACCTAATTTTATCTTGTAGGTAGAAAGACTATGTCAGGTTTAACATACTGTAACAACAGAGGTTTGTTTTTTATAATTAACCCTTAAAATATGTCACCAGTTAATAAGCACAAAAACCTAAAAGTGTCCTAATTAAAATGTCCTTGGCTTTAGAATAAACATCTCAAGCTACTGGGCAGGATCTGATGCTGTTTATGCTGAGTGGAGTCTTGGATTATGTACCATTTTTGAGTGATTACATCTGCCTTGCAAGTTGCTAGTCATTCACTTGCCTGGGGTGAATACTTTTTTTTGAATGGGTACATAAAACACTATTTGGTTATAATTATTATCAATCACCATGGTAACAAGCAGGCAAGTAGAGGTTGTATCTGGGCCAGTAAATTTCCAGTGCAATTTTCCAAGGCTGAATACAGAGATTAGCTAAATTTGCTGTATTTGTTCCATGTTGAATTGCTACAAAACCACTTGGCATTTCTCTAACAATAATGATGAAAAAAGCATGCTCTTATGATTAAGTGGCTACACAAATCAACTAGGTTTGAGAGAGTAGCATAGTTCCAAAGAAAAAACGCACCAAAAAGCCCTGATTTCTTTTTCAGGCAGGTGGTGCTCTTCAGACAGTACAATACGTCCTGTCTAGACGGAATGTGATATACAACGCAGCTTCGTGCGTTTCAGCACGAACAGATCATTTTGTGCAACAAAGGTATTATTTAGAGATATGGAACTAAATGGGAATAGTGGAGCTGAAATCCCCTTACTACAGGGAAGTTCACACCCAGAGCTGACCTTTACAGGCCTCTCTTGGGAATGAGTTGAACTGGAACAATATGGGGAGGATTCTGAGGAAGGTCAGTGTTTGTTCTCAGAAAGAACATCTCTCTCAAATTGTCACTATCATGGTATGCACATCTGGGAGTGCAAGAAGAAGATGGGGGCAGCAATGTCATTTTTTGTGTTAGTCTGAAACTGACTCTCTTACTCTTGGGCCTGGTTGACACTAGCAGTTGAGGTTGAATTTAACAGCGTTAAATCGATTTAACCCTGCACCCATCCACACAATGAAGCCCTTTTTTTCGACTTAAATGGCTCTTAAAATCGATTTCTTTACTCCACCCGTGACAAGGGGATTAGCACTGAAATCGGCCTTGCTGGGTCAAATTTGGGGTAGTGTGGACGCAATTCGATGGTATTGGCCTCCGGGAGCTATCCCAGAGCACTCCATTGTGAGCGCTCCATTGTGACGGCTCTGGACAGCACTCTCAACTCAGATGCACTGGCCAGGAAGACAGGAAAAGGCCCGCGAAATTTTGAATCTCATTTCCTGTTTGGCCAGCGTGGCAAGCTGCAGGTGAGTGCAGAGCTCATCAGCAGAGGTGACCATGATGGAGTCCCAGAATCGCAAAACAGTTCCAGCATGGACCAAACGGAGGTATGGGATCTGATCGCTGTATGGGGAGATGAATTCGTGCTATCAGAACTCTGTTCCAGTTTTCAAAATGCCAAAACATTTGTCAAAAACTCCAGGGGCATGAAGGACAGAGGCCATAACAGGGACCTGAAGCAGTGCCGCATGAAACTTAAGGAGCTGAGGCAAGCCTACCAGAAAACCAGAGAGGCGAACGGCTGCTCCGGGTCAGAGTCCCAAACATGCCGTTTCTATGATGAGCTGCATGCCATTTTAGGGGGATCAGCCACTACTACCCCAACCCTGTGCTTTGACTCCGTCAATGGAGTGGGAGGCAACACGGAAGCAGGTTTTGGGGACGAGGAACATGAGGAGGAGGAGGTTGAAGATAGCTCACAGCAAGCAAGCAGAGAAACTGGTTTTCCCAACAGCCAGAAACTGTTTCTCACCCTAGACCTGGAGCCAGTAGCCCCTGAACCCACCGAAGGCTGCCTCCCGGACCCGCCAGGTGGAGAAGGGACCTCTGGTGAGTGTAACTTTTTAAATAGTATACATGGTTTAAAAGCAAGCGTGTTTAATGATTAATTTGCCCTGGCATTCGAGGCCAGTACAGCTACTGGAAAAGTCTGTTAATGTGTCTGGGGATGAAGCAGAAATCCTCCAGGGACATCTCCATAAAGCTCTCCTGGATGTACTCCCAAAGCCTTTGCAAAAGGTTTCTGGGGAGGGCAGCCTTATTCCGTCCATGGTAGGACACTTTACCATGCCAGGCCAGTAGCATGTAGTCGGGAATCATTGCAGAACAAAGCATTGCCGCGTATGTTTGCTGACGTTCAAACAACATCCATTCTTTCTCTCTCTGTGTTATCCTCAGGAGAGTGATATCATTCATGGTCACCTGGTTGACATAGGGTGCTTTTCTTAAGGGGACATTCAGAGGTGCCCGTTTCTGCTGGGCTGTTTGCTTGTGGCTAAACAGAAATGTTCCCCGCTGTTAGCCACGGGGAAGGGGGAGGAGGGAGAGGCTAGCCACGCGCTGGCTGGAGGCAAAATGCAACCTTGGAACAAAAGCATATGTGCTAAGTCTGTAATGTTAACAGCAAGGTTTACCGTGAAAGAGTGTACCCATTGTTCTATAAAATGTGTCTTTTAAAATACCACTGTCCCTTTTTTTTCCTCCACCAGCTACATGTGTTTCAAGGATCACAGTATCTTCTCCTTCCCAAAGGCTAGTGAAGATTAGAAGGCGAAAAAAACGCAGTCACGATGAAATGTTCTCTGACCTCATGCTGTCCTCCCACACTGACAGAGCACAGATGAATGCGTGGAGGCAGACAATGTCAGAGTGCTGGAAAGCACAACATGAATGCGAGGAGAGGTGGTGGGCTGAAGAGAGGGCTGAAGCTGAAAGGTGGCGGCAGCGTGATGAGAGGAGGCAGGATTCAATGCTGAGGCTGCTAGAGGATCAAACTAATATGCTCCAGCATATGGTTGAGCTGCAGGAAAGGCAGCTGGAGCACAGACCACTGCTACAGCCCCGCTCTCCTCCCCAAGTTCCATAGCCTCCTCACCCAGATGCCCAAGACCGTGGGAGGGGGGCCCTCTGGCCACCCAGCCACTCCACCCCAGAGGATTGCCCAAGCAATTCAATAAATTTTAAATTTTTTAAGTTTTAAAGTGCAGTGTGGCCTTGTCCTTCCATCCTCCCCCACCTCTCCCAGGCTACCTTAGCAGTTATCCCCCTATTTGTGTGATGAATTAATAAAGAATTCATGAATGTGAAGCAACAATGAATTTATTGCCTCTGCAAGCGGTGATTGAAGGGGGGAGGGTAGGGTGGTTAGCTTACAGGGAAGTAGAGTGAACCAAGTGGGGGAGGGGTCATCAAGGAGAAACAAACAGAACTTTCACACCGTAGCCAGGTCAGCCATGAAAATGCTTCTCTGATGTGCAGCACGCGCTCCTGTGCTCTTCTAACTTCCCTGGTGTCTGGCTGCACATAACCAGCAGCCACACAATTTGCCTCAACCTTCCACCCCACAATAAACATCTCCCCCTTACTCACAGCTATTGTGGAGCACACAGCAAGCAGTAATAACAATGGGAATACTGGTTTTGCTGAGGTCTAAGCAAGTCAGTAAACTGCGCCAGCGCGCTTTTAAACATCCAAATACACATTCTACCACCACCATTCTGCACTTGCTCAGAACAGCTCCTGACTACTATCCAGGCTGCCTGTGTATGGCTTCATAAGCCATGGCATTAAGGGGTAGGCTGGGTCCCCAAGGATAACTATAGGCATTTCAACATCCCCAACGTTATTTTCTGGTCTGGGAAGAAAGTCCTTTCCTGCATCTTTTGAAACAGACTAGAGTTCCTGAAGATGTGAGTGTCATGTACCTTTCCCGGCCATCCCACGTTGATGTTGGTGAAATGTCCCTTGTAATCCACCAGTGCTTGCAGCACTATTGAAAAGTACCCCTTGCGGTTTATGTACTTGCTGGCTTAGTGCTCTGGTGCCAAGATAGGGATATGGGTTCTGTCTATGGCCCCACCACAGTTAGGGAATCCCATTGCAGCAAAGCCATCCACTATGACCTGCACATTTCGCAGGGTCACTACCCTTGATATCAGCAGATCTTTGGTTGCGTTGGCTACTTGATCACAGCAGCCCCCACAGTAGATTTGCCCAGTCCAAATTGATTCCCGACTGACTGGTAGCTGTCTGGTGTTGCAAGCTTTCACAGGGCTATTGCCACTCGCTTTTCAACTGTGAGGGCTGCTCTCATCTTGGTTTTCTGGTGCTTCAGGGCAGGGGAAAGCAAGTCACAAAGTTCCATGAAAGTGCCCATATGCATGTGAAAGTTTCGCAGCCACTGGGAATCGTCCCAGACCTGCAACACTATGCAGTCCCACCCATCTGTACTTGTTTCCCGGGCCCAGAATCGGTGTTCCACCACATGAACCTGCCCTATTAGCACCATGATGCCCGCATTGCCAGGGCCCATGCTTTGAGAGAAGTCTGTGTCCGTGTCCTCATCACTCTCGTCACCGTGCTGACGTCACCTACTCGCCCGGTTTCACTTTGGCAGGTTCTGGTGCTGCATATACTGCTGGATAATGCGCGTGGTGTTTAATGTGCTCCTAATTGCCGAAGTGATCTGAGCAAGCTCCATGCTTGCCATGGTATGGAGTCTGCACGGAAAAAAGGTGCAGAACGATTGTCTGCCATTGCTCTGACGGAGGGAGGGGCGACTGATGACAATGTTTACAGGGTTGGCGTACAGGGAATTAAAATCAACAAAGGGGTAGCTTTACATCAAGAAGAAACAAAAACAACTGTTATACAGAATGTCACCCTCAAGGACTGAACTCAAAACCCTGGGTTTAGCAGGCTAATGCTCAACCCACTGAGCTATCCCTCCCCCTGGTATTCCAGGCAGGACTGAATCTCCATTAAACTTTTCAAGGTGCCCCTGACAGACCTCACTGAAATGATTGTTGGCCATTGATTTCACGGAGGGGGGGTGGGTAGCAAATGAATATAAAACAAATCTGGTCTATTTCTTGTTTTGATCCACTCCATCTATCTTTTACATCTTAGGCTGGCAGCAGACGGTGCAGTAGGACTGCTAGCCATCCTCATCTCCTGGCTGCTCGGCAGAAGTTGATGCAATAGGACTACTAGCCATCCTCATCTCCTGGCTGCTTGCCAGAAGATGGTGCGATACGACTGCCAGGAGGACTAAAGAGAATGACCTGGTCGAGTCACTCCTATTTATGTCCCTGCGTCCATGTCTGCCCAGGCGCTCCTGACCTACCTCACCGACGCGGCCAAGAGCACCTAGGACATGATGACGATCGTTATCAGGCCTATTGCACCGTCTGCTGCCACAAGGCAATGAGCTGCTGCTGTGTAGCAAAGCAGCACCATGTCTGCCAGCACCCAGGAGGCGTACGGTGACAGTGAACTGAGCGGGCTCCAGGCCTGCCGTGGTATGGTGTCTGCACAGGTAACCCAGGAAAAAAGGTGTGAAACGATTGTCTGCCATTGCTTTCACGGAGGGAGGGAGGGCCTGACAACATGTACCCAGAACCACCCACAAACCACCCTAATGTTTTTGCCCCATTAGGCATTGGGATCTCAACCCAGAATTCCAATGGGCGGCGGAGACTGCGGGAACTGTGGGACAGCTACCCACAGTGCAACGCTCTGGAAGTTGATGCTAGCCTTGGTACTGTGGAAGCACTCTGCCAAGTTAATTCACTTAATGCACTTAGAGCATTTTGTGTGGGGACACACACAATCGACTATATAAAAATGATTTCTAAAAAAAGACTTCTATAAATTCGACCTAATTTCATAGTGTAGACATACCCTTTGACTCAGTTTTAAAATTACTTATGATTTGGTCCAGACAATAGGTTAACTATTAACCTATTCATTTTCTTCCTGAGGATTCAGGGTTGGAGCTGGTGGGAGGAGAAAATCAATGACTGGGAGACCAGTGAATTGTCAGGTAGGGAAGGGTATGTGTGAGGAGTGTGTCCTTAAACTGTGGTAGAGTAGATGGAACAGAAGAGAAACAGCTGGCGTGGCATGGACCTGGTGAGAAACCAGAGTAGTGAGGAAGTAGAGGGAGGAGGTGAACATAAACAGTGGGGCAGAGCTAAGGAAATAGGGGACAGAGGGAAACCACAGAACCTGGAGTAAGAAGCAAAAGTGGCCTGGAGGGAATGGAGAGAAAAGAGGAAAATATGGAGAGGCAGGCAGGAGTGGCATAGGTGAGGGGGACCAATCAGTGTTACTTATTTTAAATATTTTTTAAAAGCTAAATATCACTGTTTTGTTTTTATTTCAGAAGGCGAATGCCCCATAAGAGGAGGCGATAATTTTTTTGCTGTTGAGCTGGAGGAAATTATAGCAATGGTCAAAAACTTTTACATAGGCACGAGCCCTCCTTTCTCTCCTAGAGGTGGTCCAGCCATGTTATGGAGGAAAATTACTTCCCGACTCCAAATATGGCGACCAGCTAAACCCTGAGCATATGGGCAAGATTCACCAGCCAGATACACAAGAAAGAATTCTCTGTAGTAACTCAGATCCCACCCCATCTAACATCCCATCACAGGCCATTGGACCTATTGACCATGAATATTTAATTACCAAAATCATGTTATCCCATCATACCATCTCCTTCATGAACTTATCGAGTTTAATCTTACGGCTAGATAGATCTTTTGCCCCCACTGCTTCCCTTGGAAGGCTATTCCAAAACTTCGCTCCTCTGATGGTTAGAAACCTTCGTCTAATTTCAAGTCTAAACTTCCCAATGACCAGTTTATATCCATTTATTCTTGTGTCCACATTGGTACTGAGCTTAAATAATTCCTCTCCCTCTCCGGTATTTATCCCTCTGATATATTTATAGAGAGCAAACATATCTCCCCTCAACTTTCTTTTAGTTAGGCTAAACAAGCCAAGCTCCTTGAGTCTCCTTTCATAAGACAAGTTTTCCATTCCTCGGATCATCCTAGTAGCCCTTCTCTGTACCTGTTCCAGTTTGAATTCATCCTTCTTAAACATGGGAGACCAGAACTGCACACAGTATTCCAGGTGAGGTCTCACCAGTGCCTTGTGTAATGGTACTAAAACCTCCTTATCTCTACTGGAAATACCTCTCCTGATGCATCCCAAGTCCGCATTAGCTTTTTTCACGGCCATATCATATTGGAGGCTCATAGTCATCCTATGATCAACCAATACTCCAAGGTCCTTCTCCTCCTCTGTTACTTCTAATTGATGTGTCCCCAGCTTATAACTAAAATTCTTGTTATTAATCCCTAAATGCATAACCTTACACTTCTCACTATTAAATTTCATCCTATTACTATTACTCCAGTTTACAAGGTCATCCAGATCCTCCTGTATGATATCCCAGTCCTTCTCTAAATTGGCAATACCTCCCAGCTTTGTATTATCCGCAAACTTTATTTAGCACACTCCCACTTTTTGTGCCGAGGTCAGTAATAAAAAGATTAAATAAGATTGGTCCCAAAACTGATCCTTGAGGAACTCCACTGGTAACCTACCTCCAGCCTGACAGTTCACCTTTCAGTAGGACCCGTTGTAGTCTCCCCTTTAACCAATTCCTTATCCACCTTTCAATTTTCATATTGATTCCCATCTTTTCCAATTTAACTAATAATTCCCCATGTGGCACCATATCAAACGCCTAACTGAAATCTAGGTAAATTAGATCCACTGCGTTTCCTTTGTCTAAAAAATCTGTTACTTTCTCAAAGAAGGAGATCAGGTTGGTTTGGCACAATCTATCTTTTGTAAAACCATGTTGTATTTTGTCCCATTTACCATTGACTTCAGTGTCCTTAACTACTTTCTCCTTCAAAATTTTTTCCAAGACCTTGCATACTACAGATGTCAAACTAACAGGCCTGTAGTTACCCGGATCACTTTTTTTCTTTCTTAAAAATAGGAATGATGTTAGCAATTCTCCAATCATACGGCAGAACCCCTGAGTTTACAGGTTCGTTAAAAATTCTTGCTAATGGGCTTGCAATTTCGGATGCCAATTCCTTTAATATTCTTGGATGAAGATTATCTGGGCCTGCTGATTTAGTCCCATTAAGCTGTTTGAGTTTCACTTCTTCCTCAGCTATGGTAATATCTACCTCCATATCCTCATTCCCATTTGTCATGCTACCATTATCCCTAAGATCCTCATTAAAGACTGAGGCAAAGTATTTGTTTAGATATTGGGCCATTCCTAGATTATTCTTGACCTCCACTCCATCCTCAGTGTTTAGCGGTCCCACTTCTTCTTTCTTTGTTTTCTTCTTATTTATATGGCTATAGAATGTTTTACTATTGGTTTTAATTCCCTTTGCAAGGTCCATCTCTACTTGACTTTTAGCCTGTCTCACTTTATCCCTACATGTTCTGACCTCAATAAGGTAGCTTTCCTTGCTGATCCCTCCCATCTTCCACTCGCTGTATGTTTTCTGCTTTTTCTTAATCACCTCTGAGATGCTTGCTTATCCAGCTTGGTCTACAACTCCTGCCTATGAATTTTTTCCCCTTTCTTGGGATGCAGGCTTCCGATAGCTTCTGCAGCTTTGATTTAAAGTAATCACAGGCCTCCTCTGACTTTAGATCCATAAGTTCTTCAGTCCAATCCATTTCCCTAACTAATTTCCTTAATTTTTGAAAGTCAGCCCTTTTGAAATCAAAAACCCTTGTTGCAGATTTATTTTTGTTAATCCTTCCATTCAGTTTGAACTGAATTAGCTCATGATCCCTTGAACCAAGATTATCCCCTACAACCATTTCTTCTATGAGGTCCTCACTACTCACCAAAACCAAATCTAAAATGGCATCCCCTCTAGTCAGTTCAGCAACTACTTGATGAAGGAATCCATCAGCTATCGCATCTAGGAAAATCTGAGCCCTATCATTATTACTAGCACTCGTCCTCCAGTCTATATCTGGGAAGTTAAAGTCTCCCATGATCATGCAGTTTCCATTAGTATTTACTTCCTTAAAAACATTAAAGAGGGCTCTATCCATATCTAAATTAGATCCTGGCGGTCTATAGCACACCCCAAGCACTATCCCAGGGGAGGCTCTAATAGTTTTCTTCCCCAATGTAATTTTTGCCCAGATGGACTCTGTCTTATCCATTCCATCGCTTCTTATTTCTTTATATTTTACCTCATCATTGATATACAATGCTACTCCACCACTTTTACCTTTATTTCGGTCTTTCCTAAACAGCACATACCCTTCAATACCTGTAGTCCAGTCGTGACGACTATTCCACCATGTTTCTGTTATCCCTATAATATCTGGTTTCACTTCCTGCACCAGTAGCTCTAGTTCCTCCATTTTGTTACCTAGGCTCCTCGCATTGGTGTACAAACATCTTAATTTTTGCTGTTTGGCCTTGCTCACATTATGTACTCTATTAGGCATGGTCATTCTACAGCCAGTATAACTTATTAGACTGGTATCCACACTGCCCTTCCTCCTTATATACATTCTCCTACCTACAGCTGTATCCTTTCTTACTTTGTTTTCTTCCCTCTCAATGCTAAAATTTGGCATGGAGATTACCTGGACATCTCCGAACCATCTCCCCCAGATTCCTAGTTTAAAGCTCTCTTAATCAGTTGTGCCAGCCTCCATCCTACAAGTCTATTTCCTTCCCTACTCAGATGAAGTCCATCCCGAGAGAACTGTCCTTTGTCCATGAATGCCTCCCAGTGGCCATATATCCCAAAGCTCTCCTTATAGCACCACTGCCTAAGCCATCTGTTGATAGTCATAATCTTGTCACACCTTTGTTGCCCTTCTCTAGGAACAGGCAGAATCCCACTAAAGATTACCTGAGCCGCGATTTCCTTAAGCGTCTTCCCCAGCCTACCATAGTCTCCCTTAATACTTTCCAGTGAGAATCTAGCTGTATCATTTGTTCCCAAATGAAGGACAATTAGGGGATTCTTTCCTGCTCCCTTTAGGATCCTTTTCAACCTCAGGTCTACATCCCGTATCTTAGCACCTGGAAGACAGCATACCCTTCTATTCTCTGGATCAGCTCTGGTTACAGGCCTGTCTATTCTCAGTAAAGAGTCCCCGATCACATAGACCTGCCTTTTCCTGGTGACAGTGCTATTCTCCAGTCTATCCCCTGTTCCCTCTGGCTGCAAGTTCTTTCCATTCCTATTCTCCCTTGTAATCCTCTTCAAACCATCCTGTATCCTCCTGGGGCTCATATTTGGTATAGGCTCCATTGACTCTTCCCCTTTTCTTATAGGGCTAGCTGCTCTTCTCTTCTTCTTGCCCTTCCACCTTCAGTGACTACCTGCTGAGCCCCTTCTTCATTTTTCAACTCTGCAAACCTGTTCTTGAGCTCTATTTCTCCTTCACTAGCCCGTCTTTTCCTCTGCCTGGTTCTTTTAGTCACATGCTTCCACTGACCAATTTCCTCACCCAGCAGTCTCCCCTCAGAATTCCTCAGTCCTGCTTCCATCTGCAAGTCTGAGCTTTTTCCCTTCAGATAGCTCATGTCTTTGCTCCATAATCTGCTCAAACCCCCTCCTAAACTCAACCAGACTTTCCACCTGCATTTCCAAACCTCGGATCTTTTCCTCCATCAGCTCTATCAGATGGCATTTCACGCAGACAAAACTCTTACCAGGTACCCCCTCCAGGATCATGTACATACCGCAGCTTCCACATCCAGTCATCTTCATTGTGTCTTCCATGACGGGTCACTCCCACTGCTGCCTCTGTATCCTTCCCACCTAAATCCTGTTAATCTGGGAAACACAAACCACACCAGAACACCACCACCCACAGGAAAAACAAACCCCAAACAAGCACCACAATACAAACTCCCCTTACAAACCTTTATAGGACCCCTAGTCAGAGAAGCCCTGCCCCGTAATCAGGGCTCAGCTTCTCTCCCAGCACAAAACCCCTACAAGCCTCTCCACATACAAATACTACCACTACAAAACCAAACACAAATACCTTCTCCTCCAACAGAACTCCCACTCAAACTCCCCTGTTTACAGCTCTGTTTGCTGGCTCCTGTGCCGCTGCAGCTGTCTGGTATGGTATGATGTTTTTCAACAGCAAAACAAACAAATAATATGGGCCAAATTTTCCACAGGATGGCAAGCTGCCAACCTTGAGGTGGCAGGGATCCTCAGCCACATCAGATGTCACATTAAATGCACTCAGCAGTGATCTCTAAGTCTGGCAGTTCTGTTTGAACAGTACAGCTGATTTTACACCTGACTCCACATACAGCAGGTCAATAAACCAAATAAGCTATAGGGCACCCAACCCTACTCTTTTCTCCTCAGGTCTGGCTAAGAGAGTATATGGTACAGAAACAATCTATTGGCCCCAAATGGACTGAGCCTCATTCATATACTCAGGCTGGAATCTGAGTGACATATTTGTGATACAGGAGAATTTTCTCCACCGGGGCTGACTAGGGTTTTTCTCCCCCTTCCTTTGGAGCTTTCCACAGTGATCATCTGGTAGGATATTAATATTTATAGGCATGCTAAAGGGAGGGGACCACATCATTCTTCAAGAGGGCTGAAAACAGCTTGAGATGTTAGGGAGAGTCCTATAGCTACTGAGTCTGGCAAGACTTAGAGCATACTCTGGACATAAGTGAGATCATGTTTATTACATCTCAGCTTGTTAAGACTGAGTCTTTTCTTAGAGATGTTGGTTGTCTTAATTGCCTTTGTTAAAGCTCAGATCTTGGTTTGGGTGCATGCTGGTTTGTATTGCTTGTGGTGGAAGAATTTTGGGTGTGAAATGACTATAGGTACAGTATGTCTGTGATGGGGTGTATCTACCTCACACTGACCCAGTTGGGGTTAACCTCACACTGTGGGCCAAAGAAACCATGCCCCCTCACCCCTGCTGGGCATGCTCAACATGGAGACAGATATAAAAGGGAGTGGCCTGCTCAGTTTGGGCTGGAGGAGAGGGAGGGCAGATGTGAGCTGCAGGTTCCTGCCAGGGACTAGCTGGAGCTGCGGACCATGGAGGCCAAACCAGTGGGATCGACAACAGAATCCCTGCTGACGCCAGAGGATGGGAGTGAGCTGAAAGGCTGACTGACAGAGAGAACTGACAGAGCAGGAACCAAGGACAGGAAGTGACCCAAGGAACGTGACTGTTAAAATAGGAAACCCAACTGAATCACTGACTACTGGTTTCACAGGACCACGGGTCAGGACCTGGTGGAGAAGGGTGGGCCTGGGTCACCCTACCCTACCGTACACCCATTACAGGATGTGGGTGCTGCTCAAGGACTCTGGCTGCTAGGTCATGTTGCCCAGAGACCTAGGGCAGCCCCAAGGACTCTGGCCGCTAGGCCATGCTGCCCTGCTAGGAGAGCCCTATCTACTCTAGCCACTTGAGCCATAACCCCTTATTTGTCCCATGCAACCTGACCCCTGGTGATGGGGTAATCTATCCGGCCACAGTGCCCCATATATGAAGTTGATCCTACCTGGTACTGGATTGACTGGTTGGGGAGTTGTGGCTTGTGAGACAACACCAATGGGGTCTAAGGCATGGAATTATTCCTCTCTGGGCTTCAGGACCTTTTATCAGAGAAAAGAGGACTGCAGCGACTACTGAGATAATGATTCACTTTATTACTTCAATACAAGCTGCAATCGAGGTCCTCTGAACCAAGTCCCAGTGTGTGAGATCAAACGTTCAGGTTGTCTTGAGGTCATCAGCAGTGTGCCTTACCTAGCTGAGTGTCTAAGGCTGAAGAAAAGGGGCAACTGAAAAAGCCCTTCTCAAGCTGAAAAATGGCCACTTACGCCACCATGTTTTTATCTGCCTGCTGCTGATGCTTTGCAAGAGCCGTCTGTGTTTCATCTTCTGCAGTGGACAGTCTAATCTTAAGAGAGATCTATTAATCTTCTACATCATTATCATACATACAAAGGGCAAACAATCTAGGGGAACAGTATGTGACATCCAAGGTATAATCTTTATTTAATATATTATTCAATTTATTTTGCATAGGTCACTTCTCAGCATCCAACTAGTGGTACGACAAGCGAGAAGAGTGCAGAAGATGAAAAGCCCTTGTAAAATGGGAAACTTCTTCCCTTGAGGTGAAAATGATTTAACTATCAAACCAGGAATCAGTGCTTACTTCTATCAAATGCAGAAGGAGCCACTTTGTTACCTCACCGGCATCATTTCATTACTTGAAATTGCAGTACCCATTCCCCCAACATTATCTGAAGCACAAATACATTTTGGTGGCAAAATCAAGGTCGCATCAAGTGCTCTGAATATTTATTCCATGCTAAATTACCTCTGATCAAATATCCCCACAATTTCAATTTTTGCCAATTGGCCAGTATCATATAAGGCCTGTGTTGGTCTTTCTGTAGCTCCATGTTCACTGTCACCACAAGGTTAATTTCCAAAAGAAAGCAGTACAGGGTTGCAGCATTTTGTGGCAATGAAAGGCATGCCACAGCTGGCAATGACAGGTCACAACTGAAAAGGTGATATGTGACATGCCTTTGATTTCACTAAAATGAAACCCCCTCCACATTCCACAGAAGCAGCTTCAATCATGTATTCTGTTCTCTCATACACGGAGTCAGATAGTGATCCCAACACTGCAGGCAATTTATAACCCTACACCAGTGTTAATGGGGAGCAGAATCTAGCCCCCAGGGATTCTGATATAGTTAAATAAGGTAAACAATATTTTCAGTTTGTATTAGTGAGTAGTACTCCATTATACTTGAGTTAAATATTCAATGAAGACTGTATTAAAATATTTAAATGGTGATTCCAAACGTATCTTTTGACACAGATGAAAAATAACTGCTTATATGGATGAGTATAATCCATCCATTGTTTCACTGATTTAGTTTCCTCTATGGAGTGTCACAAATGTAGCTCCGCCCTGTCCCAATTGCCAGATTTTGTATTTTCATACAGTAAATGAGGTAGCAGAAAGTAGCATAAAAATCCATGCACTCATTCATCCATATCCTCATGTGTCTATGAATTTTGCCTGCTCGCATCTGCTGCCTCACTTTTGCAGCAAGAATAAAAAAATCTTTCATCTCCCAGTTAGGCGATGGCTATGCATTATGGTCGTCTCAGGTAAGTACAAGGAACATATGAAAGCACTATTGCTTTTCCCCCTCCATTCTTTCCTACTAATAGTTCCTCTCTCTGTAAATGAGTCAGTGTTTCCTGACTGAAGGCCATGCAATGGAAGGTGCATTTACTATCTAGATATATATTTATACTTGGTGCTTTTTAAAAAAAAATCACAATCCAACACATAGGTTTTGAGGGCACACTATTCTTCCCCATTTTCTTACAATTTGATGTGATGTGTGTAAGGAATTTATTGTGCTCTAAAACAGTCTCTCAAAACCTGTTTATGTTCCACTTCCTTCTTTTTGGGGAGTTAACAGTATAACTTGTTTACCCAAACTGGAGGTATTCTTATTGTTAAAGGACACGTGCTACCTCAAAAGCCTCAGGATCTTGAGGACATTGAGATGGAAAGATTTACAACCCATAGTAACTGACATTCAAATCGCAATAGTTTACTCATCAAGCCAAGCAAAATTCATTAAAGCACCTCTCCTTTAAATCAAGACCTTTTCTTTGTCTAGACAGATGAGAACAGAAAATAATAGAGTTGTACCTCTCAGCACTGCATCTATCTCCACAGGCTATGTCCTTCTGAACAAATACCTTGATGCCAAAAATCAATCAAAAACAGCAACTACTCTCCACCACTCAAAGCATTCCAGTCAAACCAAGATCAGAAGCAGAAGTTTGTTACAATGTATGACAACGCCTTACTAGGAAACAGAAAGGATAAACAAAAAGGCAGGCACATAGTACTTGTTGGAGAGACATCTTTGTCCCTTATCCTGCAAAGCGATTCGCAAGAGTAGAACCTTACTCCCACGGGGGATTCCACTAAAGACAGGAGCAAGCATACTGTAGCTACTGTATGTGCGTTTTACTATCCTTTTATTAAAATGGTGAATTCCTCTTTAACTTTACAAGAGTGAATAATGAATTAAATAAAATTCCAATTGTATTATGGAGGTGCTCTGGCAACTCCACAGTTACGCCTACATTGAATTTTCCATTTCAACTAGGGTGTAAATCCCTTAATTAAACACTCTCGTTCTCAGCAGTTATTCTCAAACATGGACTATTTCAGGAAGGAGGACACGCTTTAATTTCCTAGGTGCTCCTTAGGCTGATTAGATCCTTCTTTGGAGAATTCTAATAGACTGGAAACCCACTCCCTTTTGAAATTTTCCCAGAGATTCTCATGTGTTCTCAGTCCTCTGTAACCTCGCAGTCTCAAAAGTCAAACTTAAAATTTCACGCAGAGCTCGAGCCTACAGAAAAGCACAGCCCAGGATAGTGGCTGGGGAAATTTCAAACAGCCCTATGTTATTTAGCTTGTTCGCCATAACTGTTTTATTCTTCATTTTGAAGGCTGACAGAACACTACGGCTTAGCAGAGGACGTTTGTTCATCGATGCTGCCTCCCTTACTCACTAGCTCTCCTGCTCAGTTACAACCTTTATTGGCCCAGAGACGAGTGGACGGTCCATTGGTTAAGGGTGCTAGCCTGAGACTCGGAGGACTGAATTCCCTGCTCAGCCACAGACTTCCTACGTGACCATGGGCAAGTCACTTAGTTTCTCTGAGCCTCAGTTCCCTGTCTGTAAAATGGGGATAATGGTACTATCGTACCTCACAGGGTGTTGGGAGGATGAACACACTAAAGTTTGTGAGATGCTTTGATATGGACAACGGCAGAATCTGGCCTGAGAGTTACAGGGCATGGTCTACAAAGAGAGATTGAAAGACTGGGACATGGACAATTTAGAAGTTTACCTTCATATCTGTGGAACAGAGGTGGAATTTAGCCCTATTAGACTTTGTGCAGCAGAAGTCTCATGGAACTAAAGCATGCCACTACTTTCCAGTCTCACCCTGAAGTTTTGATACGTGGTGAAACCGATTCATCGCTTGGTGAGATGGTAATATGCATTGCAAACCCCAAAGAATCCCTGAAAACAGTCACACTGCAGGTACTTATCTTTAACCCCACACAATGCAACATTCTGCTGAAGAGGAAGTTGATTGTACTAACCATGGCTATTGTGCTACACAAAGGCTTTGTCATGCACTGCCCAAAGAGAAGGACCACTGCCACTGCCCATTCTTGGTAACAGTGAGCACGGCAGTCTTGGCTACTTTAAGCCCAGTTCCCATATGTTGCAGTATATTCAAAGCTTAAGGGAGCTAATTCTCCCCCGCACTTGCCTCACTCTGACACTGGTGTAACTTCACTAAAATTTCAGTTTTCCATTTAAAGGATGGCACAAATCACTTAATTAAAAATGATCATTAACAGAAATCATTCTCAAACATGGACTACTTCAAGGAGGAATCCGTTGGTTTTGGTACCGTACTATTCACACCCTTTAAAGCCTTCTCTGCAGAACTCTGATAGATTTAAAATAACTCCATTTTGAAAATTTCCTAAAGATTCCAGCTGTTTTATATTGCTGTAAGTATGATGAGAAGTTTATCCAAAATGTTTGAGTCATATGTTTAAAGTCAATTGTCTGTACAGGGAAATGTCCCTAGCGCGTCCACATACACACAGAATCATTTCAGGAGAGAGATAAAATACCGAAGAGATGTACATCTAATTTATTTCCCCCTCTTCATTGCATGCTATCTTCCTATTGTTGGGAGATTAACTCTAAAATTCTTTTGCATCCCATCAGTATTTCACAGCAATCACTGTAATCATAGCCGTGGCTCTAAGATTTGAACTAGAGTCCTTGAAAACAGAGCACTCTGCTTATATAAAGCATTACTGCATTCAGAAACCATGTCAGCCTTACTCCAGACTATTATTTGGATATAACCCAGAAGTGTCGCAGTAATTTAGTCCCAATGCTCACATAAGAATCTTTTAAAAAGGAGTTTGTACTGTAGAGAATTGCCTCCAAGCAGACTGGAAAATACTGAGCCACAGCCATCCTTTCTTCCTTTTAACATTTACTTTTTTTTAGATCTTATGAAATAAAAAAAAAAATACATTGCAATCTCTGAGAGGGAAGCCAGGGTTTTTTCATAGAACTTCACTACAGAGATTAACAACAACGGGAATTAAATACGATTTGCTCATTTCAATGCACTGAAACAGTTGAGAGGTTCATTGTGCTTCACTATAAACAGAGTGCTGCAGTATCTGAGTTCTTTGTATAACTGGGTTCCATTATGCATAAAACCCGAACCAGGAGAAATTATGAAGATTTAATTCATTTTTGTTAGACTTCTACGCTACAGTGTAGCCATTTTTACTCATATGAGGTAGTAAGAGTTACAGCCATGTTTTTCTTTCACAACTTTAACTTTACCAGCAATTGCCCAGGAGATAAGAAATGCTGGGTATTTTTTAGGGATTGTGTGTTGTATATTGTTAATATTTTTGTTCATTGTTATATTTTGGCGGAACCAAATTCCAACAGTAAATATTTAAACATGCTTACACATCCTGACAAAATGGGTCATGCATGTAACAATATGGGCCTATTTTTCCTCAGGTAGTATATAATTTCCTTTTAAAGTGTTGCGTCATTTTCATTCTCAAAATTTGTTAAGCAAGCTGGTTGCAGAGCAATCGACTAGTCACACGGTCTTGTCCACAGAACTTGCATGAACAGGGGGAACGTTTAGGTGAGGATGTAAAGGGTCTGGTTCTCTTCTTGCTTAAACCAGTATAAACAAGGAGCCACACCAATGAAGCTAATGGAATCCACTGGTGTAAAACTGCGGCAAGTGAGAAGAGACTCACGCTCAAAGGAGATAAACGTAGATAGACTAAGGATTATTGCAAAAAGAAAAGGAGTACTTGTGGCACCTTAGAGACTAACCAATTTATTTGAGCATGAGCTTTTGTGAGCTACAGCTCACTTCATCAGATGCATACTGTGGAAACTGCAGCAGACATCATATACACACAGAGATCATGAAACAATACCTCCTCCCACCCCACTGTCCTGCTGGTAATAGCTTATTTAAAGTGATCATCAAATTGGGCCATTTCCAGCACAAATCCAGGTTTTCTCACCCTCCACCCCCCCACACACAAATTCACTCTCCTGCTGGTAATAGCCCATCCAAAGTGACAACTCTCTTCACAATGTGTATGATAATCAAGGTGGGCCATTTCCTGCACAAATCCAGGTTCTCTCACCCCCTCACCCCCCTCCAAAAACCATACACACAAACTCACTCTCCTGCTGGTAATAGCTTATCCAAAGTGACCACTCTCCCTACAATGTGCATGATAATCAAGGTGGGCCATGTCCAGCACAAATCCAGGCTTTCTCACCCCCCCACTTTTTTCCAGGACACACACACACACACACACACAAATTCACTCTCCTGCTGGCAATAGCTCATCCAAACTGACCACTCTCCAAGTTTAAATCCAAGTTTAACCAGAACGTCTGGGGGGGGGGGGGAGGGTAGGAAAAAACAAGGGGAAATAGGCTACCTTGCATAATGACTTAGTCACTCCCAGTCTCTATTTAAGCCTAAATTAATAGTATCCAATTTGCAAATGAATTCCAATTCAGCAGTTTCTCGCTGGAGTCTGGATTTGAAGTTTTTTTGTTTTAAGATAGCGACCTTCATGTCTGTGATTGCGTGACCAGAGAGATTGAAGTGTTCTCCGACTGGTTTATGAACGTTATAATTCTTGACATCTGATTTGTGTCCATTTATTCTTTTACGTAGAGACTGTCCAGTTTGACCAATGTACATGGCAGAGGGGCATTGCTGGCACATGATGGCATATATCACATTGGTGGATGTGCAGGTGAACGAGCCTCTGATAGTGTGGCTGATGTTATTAGCGAATACAGACTAACATGGCTGTTACTCTGAAACCTAAGGATTATTGGTTTGCAATGGGATAGTACTTAACTGCTTCGGTGCCTGATCCAAAGCCCTTTGAAGTCAACTGAAAGACCTCCCTGAAGGCCTTATGATTTACACTGTGCTGTTATAATGTTCCAGGAAACTCAGACAAGATGTAGGTGGGACTTTGAACAGCACTGCAGGTGCCTGTTCCCACCCTATCTGACACTTTGCACAGCTGTAGTGCAATTAGTTCTGGCTTGGTCAGCACTGAGGAAAGACGTAAGTTCTTGTGCAGCTTTGCGCCTATTGACTCTTTGAGTCTTCCCATTCACAAATGAGATCACAAGCATACCAGCACTATTATGCTGTCACTGGTTATATGTATTGTCCGTTTGCACAGGAGTATTATACTATTCCTATTCTAATATGGCTAATGTCATTCTGGGGTGTATTAACAAGAGTGTCTTATGAAAGTCAACTATGTAATTGTCCCACTCTACTCGGCACCCAGCTTGATGACTGTGTCCAGTTCTGGGAGCCCAACTTTAAGAAAGCTGTGGACAAATTGAAGAGAATCCAGAGGAAAGGTTAAGAAAAAGTGAACATTTTTGGTCTTGAGAATAGAAGACTGAGGAGGACTTGATAACAGTGTACAAATACATGAAGGGCTATTATTAAAAAGGATGGTGATTGATTGTTCTCCACGTCCACTGAAGACAGAATAAAAAGTAGTCAGTTTAATCTGCAGCAAGGGAGAGTTAACTTAGGTTAGATATTAGGAAAAACTTTTGAACTATAAGGATAGTTAAGCACAGGAACAGGCTTCCAAGGGATGTTGAGGGATCCCCATCACTGGAGGTTTTTAAAAACAGGCTTAGACAAACATCTGTGAGGGAGGGTCTGGGTATGCTTGATCCTGCCGCAGCACAGGGGGCTGACTAGATGATCTCTTGAGGTTTTTTCCAGTCCTACACTTCTATGATTTTTTTTATATTATGTTTCCTTCCTCTCCCTGCAGATGGTTCAACAGAGTTGTCTTGATAATGGTTGCCTAGGAAACTAATTAAGGAGAGAATTTGGTTGGAAGTGGAGTTGCAAGCATTAAACTCTATTTGAGAGACAGATGCAGAAATTAAGGTAATGTCTGAAAAGATGAAAGGATTCATCCTTTATTTTGGGAAGAAGAAAGAACTGCATTAACTGTTTGGACTGTAACACAGCAGCTTTTCATGCAGCACTGATTTTTAAAGGATAAGAAGAGAGAACTGGTGATACTGAGCAAGAGATTTTAAAACCCAGGCTCTGTTTCGAGGTGGTACATGTGATGTGGAAAAGGTTCCCAGAGCAGTTAGATTTCAGAGTAGCAGCCGTGTTAGTCTGTATTCGCAAAAAGAAAAGGAGGACTTGTGGCACCTTAGAGACTAAGATTTATTTGAGCATGAGCTTTCGTGAGCTACAGCTCGCTTCATCTGACGCAGTTAGAGATGGTTAGATGGTCAAATGGGTTGGTAAAAATAAAATTGAATAGACAGGCTTTTGAGCAAGTTCCAACCAATTAACATGCTGTGTGTGTTTTTTATATTGTGTCATATATATCGTAAAAGCATTTCATGTGAGTTTCGTTTGTGAAAGGTGTCAGCTTGGCAGCCCCGAAGACTCAAGTCTTCTGTCTGCCTTTAGAACAGGTACAGCTGAGAAGCATCAGTGCAAGTTCCCACACGCTGCCCTACTAATATACATCAGGCCTGACCCCATCAAACAGTGAAAGGATACCTCAGTACCAAAGGGGCCCATTTGACCCTTTGCCTTTCTACTGAGTAGTAGTGATTTATATAATGTGAACACTGTTTAAATAACGGAAGGGGCACAAAGATTTTTTGGCTGTGCTTGGTAAGAGTAACCAAACAGGACCACAAAACTTCTTGTAATTGAAAAAGCAGCAAAAAATGGCTAATTGTACAACAAATGCAAAAGGGGCTTTTTACAGACATCTATTAATTAAGGTTCAAACTAGCTATACGCGCCTATCACTCAGGGCATGAGATATCAATTCTAATTTTCTTTCCAGTTAATTCATGGTAATTCCATTGACTCCATATTTAGGCCTATTGTACACTTAATTACTATATATAGATAGATCTATTTGTGTACACATATGCAGTATATGTAGCATGGTAAAATATGCAAAATGTCAAAAGCATATGCATAAATGTGTGCACACGTGTGCACTTATGGCTAATGATTATAAGTTACTAGTACAAAATAGTTAAATGCTGCTAATACAGAATAATAAAAGATCTTAATGGTGACTTCAGGTTGTAATCTCTTTGGAGTAGGAAATGCGATTTGTGTTGGAAATGGATCTTTAACTGTACAGCACCATGCATGTTATGATGCTATATACATTAAATGTGATTAATAATCATATTAGCACAGAATTGCAGTTCTACTGGTTTTCTGAATTATTCTATTTTGAAATCTGTTCAGATCCATGGTGACACTACCTTAAATCACTCTGCTGTATGAATAACATTCTGATCGTTAAATTCTTGTCATTCTGAAACTGGGAAATCTTATGAGAGCTAGATGATGGCTTTCAGACGGCATTAGCATTTACAAGATGGTAATTCTACCCATAGGAATGTGTGAAATGTTTTATATGTGCAGAGGATTAGCCCGATCTGAAAAGGACATTTGCTTCCCTATAGTTCAGACACTGTGCCTGTGGCTACTTATTAGTTCAATACCTCTTAGTAGCATTCCCTTTGGGCAGAAATGGCTGTTGACATTGGCATGAGCACACTTGCTCACCTTCCACAATTTTGTTGGCTAAAATCCAATGGAGATGGCTGCTAACCTCAGGAGACCCCCTTTTCTCCCCAATGGAGGCTTCATGTCCAGCATGATCACCTCAAAGAAGAGACCACTACTATACTTGTACATTCTTCCCCCTAAAATGCATTTATGGGCGTTTGGACTGGTCAAATCTGTGTGGAAGGATGACTGACGATCTTTTGGTGACAAAGTTTCGAGCTCTTTAGGGTCATGGAAATTAAATGGGTCAGTCACAGAGTGACTTGTAACAAGAGTCTGCGTATATTAGACACCCCTCAAGGCCTCACCCTGAATCCCTTACGCAGGCAAATCAAGGTCCTCACAGAATATGAAATGCTGGTCCATGACTCCTCTGTGGCACAGAGCCCTGAGAACCTCAGCAGCACACCCTGGCTCTGTGACAGCAGTGGAAAATACTCACTGGAGTGAGGAAGAGACCAATGGGACATATGGAGAAAATAGAGCCTAAGGATACCCAGCACTTTGGTACCTCCCCCAAACATGCCAGTTTATTTATGGGGTGGTTATTACATTTTTTTAAAAATTGCATGAAAAAGACAGGCCAGTACAGTAATTATGGTGTATGTTATACAAACCTAAAGCATACATGACTTGCAAGGTTGGATCTGGATTAATTGTGCACTTGGATATTTTTCCTGATATTTTTTGGTGATTTTTTAAAACTCTGTAATATAAATGAAACATTTTTTTATATTTATTCTTAAAACACCAAAAACCTGGGAGCCTTCTTGCAGTGAGCACAGTACCCCTCACTGAGGACTGAATGCTTCTACAAAGTTATACAGCAATGGCAATATTGAAAAACTTTACATCTTCTTAATCTTAAAATTTCAGACTCAAAAATCAAATCAGGTTATATACTTCCACTGCAGAGAATCAGATTCCCCTTTGTGTTCCTAGGGTCACTTTACTTGAAGGCTTTTTGCCAATTTGACCATTATTTAAAATTTTTGTGCATTATAGTCCTTCCTACAGTATTGCTTATGTTTTGTTTACAAGAGGCGTCCATTCAATATTGAGATTGCCTTGGAGCCTAACCTTTATGATTTTGTTTGGCAATAGTCTTCTTTTGATAAAAGCATATATTCTCTGAAATAAACCAGTCTTTTGTAATGTTTCACCATTTTGATCCTGAATGATTTTCTTCCGTCTTATTTTCCCTTCGGGGATTTGCTTCTAAATGGACACTGAGCCACTCTAGTCTGAAATATGACTTATCTTAGTTATAAGAAAGCCATATTTCTGAACCTGAAGACTTGTTTCTAAATAAACAGTCAAACTCTAAAGCCTGATGCTATTTTCCAGAACTAGATGACTTTGTTCATGACAATAAAATCATTTTATATCTACCTGTGAAATAATATTGGAATATTTTGGCATCAAGGGACAAGAAGAATGGGGAGTTCATGAATTTTACAGAGAATCAGTTTTAATACCAGTATGTGTGAAAGGAAGCTACAAGATTAAACTAGATATAATTTTGTCAAGAAAGGAAGGATGGATATGGGCCTAATTTACTGGATTTCACAGATACAGGACCACATCTATGGGTAAATATTAACAATAATGTGAGAAACAGTGATTGGATGGCAATACGAGTAGTAAATTACACGTGTAAAAGACAACCCCAATATAATGCCAGAATAACACACATGTTTAATTTTAGATTGAGATTTATAATTACAGGCATGGGGCCTATGTTTAGAGAGACTCTGGGATGGTTTCTTAAGACAGAAGAATGCCTATGTGTGGACTTTGGCCCATGGTTTATTGTTTATTAGTACGTATTAGTAAACAGAGAACCAGAGCCAGATTTTCTTGACCTCAGTGAAACCACTTGTGAGGTCAGATACTATTCAATGTAAGTAATAGTTCAGAATCTATGTGGATAAATGATAAAGCATGAACGGTATGATTGTTTCCTGGGGAAAAAAAGATCAAGACTATACGTAAGTATATTCACCAAAACTGAACTTTAAATTTGCTCTAGCAAGCATTTGCATCAAAAGCACTTCAGCACTCATCCAATTAGAGATCAGAAACAGTACAATGTGACTTAACTGACCAATAACAACTGAGCAATAAGGCCCAGATTTTTAACTATATTTATGCATTAAAATGAGATTTAGGCTCCTAAATCAGTTAGGTGTAGTGATGCTGAGCACAGCAATGCCTAAATAGCTTTAAAAAGCTGGGCCTAAGTGAATGCTCACTGGGAATTATTCATGATGAATTCAGACTTTGCAAAAACTCAAAGTGATGACATTTGTCAACATGTGGCATACCTCATCCAGTGCATTAAATGCCCCAGTGAAACCAGACAATCACTATGCTCTCGAATGAACTCACAAAGGAAAGTGATAAAAAGCACCACATCAGCTGTGGGTGAACACTTTTCACAAAGCGATCACTCTGACCTAACAGTCCTCATCCTCAAAGGAAATCTGCACAACACTTCAAATGACGACCCTGGGAGCTTGAATTCATAACTTTGCTAGACACTAAAAATCATGGACTGAACAGAGACACGGGATTTATGACATATAACAATGTATGGCCCACTAACCCCGTCCATGTCCCCCAGTTGCCTTACCCCTCCCTTCTTTCCCCCTCTGTAAGTGGAGGGGTGTTAACAGGACACTTCACCTTGAATGGTTCCTAGAAATATGTTAACTACTCGTGCTAAACAATCTGTTCTGCCTTGTATTTAGCTGTGACACTCGGAGTACCCGTCTCAGAGCTGAAGAAGAGCTCTGCTTAAACTCAAAAGCCTCTCTCTCTCTCTCCGACAGAAGCTGATTCAATAAAAGCTGTTACCTCACTCACCTCAACATTTGTCAAATGTTTTTGAAGAATAGATAAATCTGAGGAAAACTCTTTTTAAAATTTGTCTCACAACCTTCGCTACCACAGTTTTTCAATCTTCAAACTAGAGATAATATTACCTCACGGAGCTGTTGGGAGGTTTAATTATTGCTTAGAATGTGACTTAAGCCCCTTGGATTTAAATTGACATTTAAGTTTAAAACAATACTATTGTGTGTACTATATCTTATCAATGAGGCTAGTTTCAAAGTTACCAATTTAGTATTACCGGAAGACTGTAAATCCTCAGGTTGAACTGACACATGAAATGGCTTAAACTATATTCTGGGACCAAGATTTTCAAGAGAAACTAAATATTTTGGGGGTACCCAACCTGAACCAACTGAACGGGCTCTGATTTTCAGACGGCAGGTGCCATGCACTCTCTGATAATCAATCCCTTTTACTGGTAACATTTATGTTGGACAGCCAACATCCCTACTCTCTTTTGGACGTTTTGGATTAACTCGAATATACTACTGTTTTCAGTCATCACCTTCAATAAAACGAGTTCCCTAAACATCTAAACCTTGAACAGTCAGCACACAATGGTATTTGCTCATTTTTCTAAGAGCTTATTCACTTTTTTCTTGTTGGCTTTGGTAGACTTTCTAACTATGTGAAAAACAATCTAAAATATGCAAATCTAGAGTTATCCTTTCCACTGTCAGCAAAGCACAGTTGTCTATAAGGAGGATATCTCACCATTCCCTTGAGTATTTCAACTACAGTGAACTAACTACTGTTAGAATTTTTGTACGATTTGATTAGCCTTATGAGAAGATAAGCAGCTAAGCTGAAGAGACAGACGTAAAAGCCTGAAAAACTAATTGTACAGCAATAGACCCAGGGGTAGACCAATACTGACTTTCACCTGCAGAAAAAGAGGTCATTGTTCTTGAGTCTTGGACCAGAAAAATCTCTGGAGGCTGCTATTTGTAGATATTTTATCATAATGCACACCAATGTGGGGCCCAGTCCTGCAACCTTTTCTCATATGAATGGTCCCATAGGACAATATGCATGGGTAAGTGATGCACAACTGGACACTATCTTTTTTGTCTAGTATGTAATAGAGTATTTATCCCAAAAGTTGTGTTTGGTTTGCTTTACTAACTAGTTTATTTTGTTTCATAACCAAATAACTCAAAATCCCTTTTAGGCCCTGATCCTACAAATGTAAATGCCTTTACACATGGGCAATTCCAATGAAGTCAAGTAAGACTGCTCACATATATAATAGTAATCATATGCGTAAATGTCTGCAGGATCTGGGCTTTAAGCTATACTGTCAAATGATTAACTAGTCAATCACGTTCTATGCTATTGCATTACTGAAAACCACTGCTTCTGAAAACTGTAGACCAAATCCTGGTCATAGGCACCGTCTCTGGGGTGCTCTGAGGCTGGAGCCGCACAAGAAAAAAATAGGGGGTACTCAGCACCCACTGGCAACCCCCCAGATCAGCTACTCCTCCTGCCCACCACGATCAGCTGTTCAGCGGCGCGCAGGAGGTGCTGGGGTGGGGGGGAGAGGAGCAGGGGCAGGAAGAGGTGGGGGGAGGGGCAGAGGTGGGGGTTTGGGAGAAAGGGTGGAGTGGGGGCAGGGCTGGGGGCAGAATGGGGCGGGGTTTCGAGCACCCCTCGGGAACTCAGGAAGTTGGTGCCTCTGGTCCTCGTGCAAGTAAAATTACATTAGAGATCATTCAGAAGAAAGATTATTATACTGTTTCATGGAATCTGACTGGTAAGTATAAATAAAACAGACTTAGAAAATGGATAATTTAGCAATTCAGAAATGTGATATCTAAAGAAATGTGATATCTAAAGTAAAACACCAGACAATTAGGGATAACTTGGTGCTCAGTGCTGTGAACCTTTAGCTATGTGAGAGTTAAGAGTTCATCAAATCAATAATCATAATGATGGAAAGTTGAATCGAACATTTAACAAAAATATAACCCTACCCACATTTGAACTCAGTGCTTCTGAAGAAGAAATTAGATCATGACTCCCTTCCCTATTCCCCTGAATAAGCAGGTGCGAAATGAGGCTATTGAGCCAAGGGCAGTTGGGCTCAGTGTTTAAGGGAGAGAGGGGGATTCTCCATCTCCCACATAGGTAGAAACCATGAAGCTGCTTGGGAAGTAGGAAACTAAAACTCCTTTCCATCTCTAAGCAGCCTTTTGTGGATCTTTCACTAGCTTCCACAAAGAGGCATGTTCCAGTTAGCACCACTGCTGTGAGGGGGTTGGGGGATGGAAAACCCACTCCCCCTTCTGACATTCCCCACCCAATTGCTTTTGGGCAAGAGGAGGTATTTTGGACCCAATGGCTGAGTTGCGTGTCTGGTTAAAAGCTCTGTTTTGTAGCTTGTCACAAGTAGGGTTTCCAATTTTGGTTGGGCAAATTCCTGGAGGCTTCATCACATGGCATAATATTTAATTAAAAATTAATCTTAAATTCCTTGAAACTCCAGGACAATCCTGGAGGGTTGGCAACAATAGTCACTATGATATTTTCTTGCAGCTATGCAGCACATTTAGTCAGCTGGAAGTCATCCTGTGCCTCCTTTGACATCATCCCAACATCTTGACCATGTCACTGGCAGTCAAGGTGGTGGAGTCACAGACACCTTTGGTAAGGAGGACTGGAGCTGGGTGGCCATGTATATGTTATACAACCCACTCAGAGGTTGACTTCCCTTGGAATAGGACCACCCACCAGTCCCTGCGGCTACATGCTGTGGACATGCCTTGGGACAGTACTAAGTCCAGAGTGGTTAGGGCTAAACGAAAGCATATGCAGCCAACAGCATTGCAGGGCTTAGTATTATCAGGACAGACCCATCCATTCTGAGTCCGTTACAGATACTTGCAGTTCTCTTTCGCTCACATGGTTTCAAGTCACTCCCCAGACTTTAAGCCTGAATCAGACTGTTAGTGTCTTAGAGACATTTATGATAAATTTCCCAGTACTTAGCTTCTATCTAACAATACAGGCCTTTCTCATGCAGGAGGGGCCTGGTCCTGCTCCCATTGAATTCAATGACAAAACTCCCATTAAATTGAAAGGCAGCAAGATGAGGTCCTATAACTCCAGTGACTGGAAATGATTCAGCTTGGGGCTTGACTGGAATTGAATGCTGTCCGAATTGATTCACGTCTCCTGAAATTCTTTGGTTTTGTTTGTGGTAGTGTGGCTAGTTTGCCATTAGTTGACAATATACCATTTGTACAAGAATATGCTAACGCTTCATGAAATTTAAATGTTATTTTTGATTATTCCAGACCATAACTCTAACTACAGCTTTATAAAGTGGCATTTATCATAGGAGTTTGCAGTCTTAACCCTGAGCAAATCCCTGTGTGCCTATGAACAAACAGGCTGAATGGGTTGGTTCAACTGTAATGTAGGCTCTGCTGGGGCTGTGAGCCACAGCTTTGAGTGTGGCCAGTGGGGAGCCAGCCTGTCTCTGATCCCTGATGTGTAAGTGGAGTGCTGCTGTTTTTACAGCCCTTCAGGGGTACAGTGTACTTTCTCCCATAGAGACAGCCATGGTAGCTGGTACTGGAGGGGGATAGGACCATGGGCCCACTTCATTCCCACCTGCTTTTGGAAGACTACCACACCAGAGGCTCCTACCAGGAACCGATCCCCTTACTTAGACCAACATGGAGACTGACATTCTGGGCAGCCTCAAGGGGCTATTGGAGGATCTTAAACTGATTCTGAGGGAAGCCCACTTCCGAAAGGACTGTGTCATGTGTGAAGTCACCCAGCATTTGCCCTCTCTAGCAGCAGTGAATGGCACTCCACCACACCCTAGAATATAGTGGGGGAGGCTCCTTTGCACCCCCCGAAAAGGCCAGCCAGAGTCAGTTGAATTTACCCCCAGAAATATTTCCATATGTGACAATTTTATTCATACATGAGTCAGTGCCTCGGCCTCCTTCACTGGCTGATTTTAGTTTTTTACTGTGATCCCTTTTTTCAAACAGCACTCAATCCTGCAACCGTTACCCACAAGAGTAGCCCTGCCTTCAGTAGGGTTATTTACTTCAATAAGAGCTACTGCTGAGAGCAAAGGTTGGCCGTCTTTTTTATTAATTTAGAAGGCAACAACAAATTTACAGAGATGTTTTCTGCTGGGTTCTATTCAAATTATTTGCCATCAAATGTGAAAGCCATCCAGGATATTTAATTTTAGAAAGGTAATTGGCAAGTTTTTATGACTTATTTTTAAAGAGCTGTTTAATTTATTTCTATAGACAGACAATTCCAAAACCTTATGTCACATACAGCACAGATTTGAAAAATACCTGTTCCAAAATTGTGTTTATTCTCTCTACTTCACAGTCGATTAAGTATCTTTTTTCCTGTCGTCTGTCCATTTCCTCTATAATTCTCCTAAATTCCTGAACATCCTTTATACTTCCCACAGACCTGGCTGTGACTTGCCAGTTGTTTTGTACCGCTGCTTCCATAATTGCCTGAAGAATGGAAAATCCTAGAGGGGAGAAAAATACAATGCAATCATTTACTGAAAAAAAATGGTTTAAACATGTGAGAACAGGTTAAAAATTATATTGTATGAAAAGCAATATAGTAGATAGTAGCCTGCAATCAGTTCATGACCTGAATGACAAGATGGTAGGGACCAGATTGTGCTTTCTGTTACCCTGGTGTCAATTCTGAGCAGCTCCATTGACTTTAGTAGAATTACTTCAGAAATAATTCAATGAGATTGGTAGCTGGCCTAATAGCTCTGATGGTCTGACCTGGCCTGTTTGTGGTTTTATTAGGGTCCATGCCAGCTAAGGGTGTGACCCTGCAGTCCTCACATGGGCAAAACTCTCATCGGATTCAGGAGATGAACAGAATCCAGTGGGAGATTTGCCTGAACAGAGACTGCAGGAATGGAGCATTAATTGGTACAGACCCAACCACTGCATACAAGAATGCCAACTAAATCATCGAGCTGGCTACTGGAGGCATGTACTGTAGAGCATATTTGCTGATATTCATTTTTATTTCAAGAAATATTTTTAAATATGGAATGCAATAGTATTAACTAAACTTTTAAAGCTTATATTAAGGTAACATTGACTCATTCAGCAGCCTCAACAGAGCAGCAAAGCAGCATGAAATGAACAAAGAGCTGCACAGTGGGAAATTTATGCAAGCAAACTGCAGTTCATTCCTTGCGCACAGCTGTGACTGGGATGCAGACAAACTTGAGCAAAGAGCCGTGAGCTAACTGTAATGAAGCTGGAAAGGGAAATCTCCTCCCCAAAGGTAGTTTATGTGGGAGCCTGGGGGCACTGATTTGTATTCCTTGTCTTGTAGCATTTAGTTTGTGTTTACTGACCCCCTTTTTCCGGAGGTTGAGAGACTGTAGGATGTTTTAAATTATTTCCTATTTAGAAGAGTTCAATTCAGATAGCATAGTTCACCTACTTGACAACTCAATGTACCTACTTGGGTTCCAATGGAATGCATCCATTTCAGTACAGAAACTTCCGAGCAGAGTATGTTCTATCTAAATAATTTATTCATAAATTATTGAATTAAAATTTATTTACACTTTGGGGTCCTTATTCATAGTCCTACTTTAGAAGCACAGAATTCCTTCATGTATATTCTACACACACACATACATATACACACGTACACGCACATTTGCTAGGTTTAATTATTTATATTTTAACATGGAAATTTACTAGTACTTTATGGCAAACTCCCTCACCTGCTTTTGAGACTGAAAATCCTTGAGAGACACACAGGAACAAAGCATTAAAGATCTGAACTATACCAGTTACTATTCTGAGCTCAAATCTGAGATTTCATTGTAATGATGTTTTTTATACTAAATAACTAGGACAAAGAGTCCGATCTCATTTACGCGGGTGTAAATTTGCAACAACTCCACTGACATCAATGGAGAGTCTCTGGATCATTACTGGTGTAATCGAGGGCAGAATCTGACCTCTGTTGCTCGAGCCTGCATGTAGAGCATTAGTAGAACTTTTCATGGGGCTTCCCACCTCCCTTCAAAGGGCCCACACAGTGGCTACCTAAAGCTCCTTGAGTATTATTGGTTTTCCTTTGTATGGATGCATGTTATTGTCTTGTCAAAGGTGGTGACAATTTATACATGCTCTGGCTGGGAATCTTTTCTGGCATCCCCTTTCCACTGACACTATTAAAAGAGAGCCATTTACATATCTATAGTATGATAAACTCAATCTTCCTCAACATCATATTTTACAAAGATGGCTGTGATGTCTCAGAAAGTAGTATGATTTCACTGCGTACAGGAGGAAGTTCACATATAAGACTAAGATACTCAAGCTTACAAATGATGAATTCTGATATGGAAACATAAATACAATTAACAGGAATTTACAAAAGCTTTGTATGTAAAGATTTGCTTTTATAATATTTGTTTCTACTAAATAAGAACTATTTACACCTTTCTGCTTTACATCATTCATGTGTAAATACAAATCTTGTGCTTGTACTAAACTAATAATAAATTGGTCCACAATCTTTAGAAATCTTCCAATCAAAATGTACTAATCGTTTCAGTTTATGAACATTCTGATCCCATATAGGCACCTGCAAGAAATGGCATTGCTCTTATATTTTTGCAAATAAAGATACAGAAACACTTATGGATATTCCCAAAGAAATAAGTTAAAAATAAATATATTGGAAAGCATGTACTTTACTACAATCTCAAAGTAATGCACACTGGAAAACATAATCCCAACTGTACATACAAAATAACAGGATCTAAATTACAACTCAGGAAAGAGATCTTGGAAGCACTGTGGATAGTTCTCTGAAAACATCTGCTCCATATGAAGCGGCAGACAAAAAAGCAAACAGAAGGTTAGGAACCATTAGGAAAGGGATTGATAATAAGACAGAAAACATGATAATGCCACTATATAAATCCATGGTCTGCCCAAACCTTGAATGCTGTGTGTAATTCTGGTTGCTGCATCTCAAAAAAGACATATTAGAATTGGAAAAGGTACCGAGAAGGGCAATCAAAATTATTAAGGGTATGCAACAGCTTCCATATGAGGAGAAATTAAAAAGACAGGGAGTTTTCAGCTTGGAAAAAAGAAGGCTAAGGAGGGAATGATAGAGATCTACAAAATCATGACTGGTGTGGAGAAAGTGAATTAAGGAAGTGTTATTTACTCCTTCTCGTAACAAAAGAACCAGGAGTCAACCAATGAAATGAATAGGCAGCAGGTTTAAAGCAAACAAAGGAAGTACTTCTTCACATAATGCATAGTCAACCTGTGGAACCTGTTGCCATGGGATGTTGCAAAGGCCAAAACTATAATGGGATTCAAAATAGAATTAGATAAGTTCATGGAGGATAGGTCCACCACTGGCTATTAGCCAAGATGGTCAGGGATGCAACCCCATGCTCTGGAAGGCACTAGCCTCTGAATGCCAGAAGCTGGGAATGGGCAAAGGGGATGGATAACTCGATGATTACCTGTTCTATTCATTCCCTCTGAACCACTTGGCATTGGCCACTTTCGGAAGTCAAGAGATTGGGCTCGATGGACCATTGGTCTTACCAGTATGGCTGGTCTTATGTTCACATTACCCATACAGTTTGGTCTCTGCACTTCCTGATTTCAGATGAAGCTCTATTAGGCCTTATCTGACTTAATCAAAAAGAGGATATATTACAAGAAAGCCCTTTCATGTGTGGTATACCCAATTCTCTGTGTGTGTGTGTGCACATGTGTGTTTTGTCCAGCAGTTACCATTTCAAAGAAGTGCGAGGAGTGGGGAGGGTTATTCAACAACTTTTCTCTGATACATGTAAACATAATCAATTGCTCACAGCATGAAAGAATTCCATGGACTCCCCCCCACTTCTGTATCCCTTATGAACTTATCTTCAGGAACCTCTATGGCAATACTCCCCTCTCATCTTTCCATCCTTCCCATGATTTCTTTCTGTGCTTTGACATTTGGGTCCTCTTCTTGGTCCTTCTCTTCCTCATCTCACTCACAAACTATCATTTGCTCCTCCTGGGAAAGTCTACCTACCTCCCCACACCTGACTGAGTCTCCATTGCTTTATAGAAACAGCACAAAACTCACCTCTTCCACATTTTCAAGAAACCATCAGCCAGTTCCCTGAAAACACAGTATTCACTATTCCCTACCCTTCAACATCTCTTTATGCGTATTGTCTTCAGCAGCATTTTACTGTAATGTACATCCTTAGCCATTATGAGACATTTGCATGAACAACATGTTCCCGACTTCAGTTGTACTCTACCCTTGTGGATGCTGCTATATTTAGCAGCAGGGCTATTTTTAAAAAGGTTTTCTTTGTTTTTCTTATTTCAGTCGCTGATAGTTTCTTTGTTTAACTTAGCAACAGTGAAAAATGTGATTGTCCATGGGGATCTCTCTGTTAGGGAGTGAATGGGGAAATGTCACTCCCAGTTCCTTGCACATCCATGAGTGAGGCAGTGTAATCACTTTTTCCCTTCCAGATAAATCTATTTTAGGGTGAGTGTTTCACAAAAGATATTCTAATATAACAGAGGGCAGGTGTCTAGCACTCATGAATGGCTCTAATTTCGTGAACCCCAGAAGGAAGCCAGCCAGCTACAGGGTGTCTTGATCAGTTTTGTGGCTATTGGTATGGTAGGCATTGAGTCACGCTCATAAGTAGTTAATGGGCAACTAGTGTTTCCAGTTCAGTCTGGGTCAATGAGCAAGCCATTTGGGAAAGGTTTTGTTGCCAATTTGTTTCAGTTCAGTTGTTCCATATAAGAGTTAATCAAAGAAAGTAAATATGAGCTCAGCAAAGAGAAACTAATGCTCTTGATGAAGTGAGCTGTAGCTCACGAAAGCTTATGCTCAAATAAATTGGTTAGTCTCTAAGGAGCCACAAGTACTCCTTTTCTTTTTGAGAATACAGACTAACACGGCTGTTACTCTGAAACCTAAAATAATGCTCTTGTAGGTGACCGCGATAGGACATGTTTTTAAAATGTGTTCACTGATACCACTACTAAGCCCTCATAAGAAAGACCTTCTTCTCATCCTCTAACTCGGACCGAAGCTTAACATTCAAACCAGCCAATGTCAGGATGTGTCCGCCGGTTCTAAAGATATTGGTGATATCCAAAATCAAATCCTTGTCATTATCAACTGAATGAGCTGGAGGCAAAGGCAGAAGTAGCCTTTCTTATGAACTGAACAAAACAAACATAAGTAGCTAGACTCCTATTCAGCAAAACACTTAAGCATGTGCTTATCTTTAAGTATGTGCTTTGCTGAAAGAGGACCCCAAAAAGATAAAGCAAAGGCCAGGAATGGATTATCTGCCACTGCAGCTGTCTATGCATTTTAAATAGCCCAAAGGTCTCCATCAGAGCTGCACCCTCTGCAATCCCAACGCTGCAGCCATACTTCCTTCTCTGGCCGTACTAAAACACAAACAAAACCAGTATCTTCACTCTTCTAAAGGGAAAGCAGAGCCTATATTTTAGCTACTGTTATGAACCATCCCTTCTGAGATGGGTGTTTCTCAGCCAGCGCTACTGACACAGATAAAGACGACATTTCACCCACTTCCATCAGTTTACCAAAGCATGTGAGTCTCTTTCCCAAATCCAGCTAAGCAAAAATCTTCTGCTTGAACAGCTTATTCAACCAGATGGAATTTCGCATACTACATGATTGAACTTATTCTTGATCAGATTGCAACGATCACTGAAAAGCGCGTATACAATGGTATCATGGAGGGCATTTTTCTTCTTTCTGCCCAGTGGACCATACTGGAACATCTCTATCATAGCATGAAACTCTTTATGATTGGCACCAAAGAAATTAGTACAAACATTACTTTAAATCACTGATCCTCTTAATGGACCATATGAAGGAAATCCTAGACCTCAGAAATGAAGCATTAAATTGCAATCCCTTTTTCTTCTGTGTTGGTAAGTGTTAGGGATTTTTTAAGGGACATATTTTCCGATGGGAAACATGAATACAACATGTGTGGGCCAGAAAAATGAATTGTGCATACAAATCTGTGTTCTGGTGCTTCTAACTTCCGATTTGCATGAACAATCAGTTACCCAGAGGTGAAGAACTATGTTTTGGGCCCACAACTGAACTGCAGACACCCAAATGCGGACCCATAATCGGCAGATGTAGACTGAGCCAGAGAAATGAGGCCACCCTTGTGAAAGTTTCCCCTTAATGTCAAATATGAACTTTATGATGTGTATTTACACCTAAAAATCTACTCAGAGCACTAGAAGTTTAGCTGTATTTGGATATTCTGGTTACTTACCTTTGAACTCAGCACTAGTTTAAACACCAATAAGGAAAAGCATTTATCTAATATTGTTAGACTTGAGTAAAATAATGCATGCATCAGAGCAGAGGAGGAAGGGCAGGTGTGTTTTGCATACAGAAGGCGAAAGGAAAAGGTAACATAAGTTTATATGCTTCATGTATGATTAATACTTCTGTAAAGAAGCAGAACAAGCCAGGGATCTCTGCCAAGCTGGACACGAATACGAGCCTTAGCAAATGCCTCGGCCCTGCAGTGCTCTTTTATTCTAATTACATTTACTTAAGCTCAGCAGCTTGAATTATTAAATAAAAAATGGAATAATCTCACTTCAAGTGTTTCTTACCTGGTCATTTGAAATGCACCAATAACTTGCATATGGTGGACTATGCGCTGCTATTCTGATGTCACACAAACTGCTAGAATGGGAAGCATATAAACCCTTATGTGATCTTTTTCTTTCACCTTCTATACCACTAATTTATTATGCCCCCTATTGTCTCTTTCATTGTGAATTACGTTATTGCCCGGGTCGTCCATAAACACAAAAATCCTCACAAACAGATATGCCAATTCAGATGAGTGAAAGTGAACCTGTCTTGCCTTGTCAGCTGAAAAATAGTTTACAGGAACCATCTGGTCTGTATTTGTTCAGGAAGGGATACAGCTAAACACGCAGGATTTCAGATCCACTGCATGGAATGGTGTGTGTAAAAAAAGAAATATGGATGCTCAAAAGTCACTATTTCTTACTGACTGCAGCTCACTTTAATCTGCATTTTTTGATAATACAAGGCCTCAATCACCACTGCATTACTCCAGATTTAAGTCAGTGCAACGCCAGTGCTTCCAATGGAGCTGCACCAATATAAACTAGAGTGATACAGAGGAGAACTAGGCCCAAAGACTGTGAGGATCAAGGCCAGATGAAGATGTGATGTAACTGGCCTTTTCATTTGGATACAACTCTCATGCTGGTGGGAAAATGTGGTTTATATCTTGAACCCATTTTATGATCCAGGGTTTATGAAAGGGGTAACTCCATGTTTTTAATCTTTGTCATAGGATTCTTTATATAAATGTTTTCAAGGGCACAGTAATGAAAGAGTAATTTATAGTTTTCTGAATGCAGCTTGGAATAATCCAGGCTGAGAGACTCTTTGAAAGCAGACTCTGTTTGCTGTGTTTGAGGGAAAAACAGAACAAAACAAGCAGGTAATGACTGCCCAGGGAAGACAGCAGAAGTAGCCCAGGAAACCAGTGAGGGAAATAATAGTATGGGTTGCAAAGTGACAGAAGGTGAAGATCACTGTGCTATCCAGTGGGCAGGGGCTGCAGGGTATTCCCAGAGTACTTACTGCCGAGAATGTTGAGAACTCTTGCTACTGATGCGAACAGAAAGCTGGCAGAGGTAGCATTAAGGGCATTCTGTCACTGGAGGATGCAGAGGTCTGGAAGCCATGGGCTTCCGAGGTAGTGGAGAACAGCCTTCCCACAGGGAAAGCCATATGAAATGTGAACTGTTAAATGTTAAAGCTTCTTTAGCCTAATAAATTTAATTAAATTTGCAGCTGTTAACGTTCCAAATAAAAATAGATTAAAATAACATTGTTTAAATCAGAGGAACCTTTATCTGGCAAAGCTTAGGATGAGCTCAGGGCTCACGTTACGAAGTCCAGAGCGGGGCAATAAAGACAATTGCCTACAACGCCCCGCAGAATACCACACCTTGGAATTCAAATCCGGCAATATTCCTCCCCAACCACAATTCCTTTGTGTGGCCTGAATTCTGCACTCAATCAGGCCAAACTGCCATCGACATCAGGGAACTCAGAATAAAGTATTATGGGACAGCCAAAGAAGTGCTGTACTGGAGCCATTTTGGAATGCATTTTCTTCAGCAGTGTGAAACCTTTATCCGCATGCATCATTCGGCTGATACCAATGTGACCACAATTGGGAGTAAGGATTGAGAAAAATGACCTGAACAGGGCCCTAGGTGTACTGGTTATTTGAAGCTAGCCTAGGGAAAGATCCTCAGGGAGCAAGGCTGAAGAGTTATTTTAGTTTGGAACCAGGCTATGAGCTTGTCTTGTTGGAAGAAACTGGGAATGTCTTCAAAATTTGTGGATACATTTCTGGAACAAGATCAGCTGTACAGATAAGACTTATTTAATTGTTATTCCGTTTTTTCCCCTTGGGTCCTGAGACTGGAGAAGTCCATAAAAACTATAGTTTAGGCAGGCATAAGGCACAGCAGTTGAGCAGTAGATACACAGGACAATGTAGAAATGTGCATAAGATAAAATTTGGGAAGAAACTCTGCTTGAAATTGTATCTTGTGGTTTAGCTCATGACATTAACCTGCAATGTACAAAATCAAAGGGGGAAAAATATCCCCGGCTAGGGCTCAACTGATGATGCTAATTACTACATGTAAAATAATATATCTGACTATGTTTATATATTTATCTAAGCAAAAAGGGGATTAGGAATCATGCAGTTAGCAATTTGCAGGTTAGCAGATAACCTAGTCTGCTGGACAAGACAGCTGAGCTGCACTGCAGGAAGAATGGGTTCTCAAAGACAGGGCATACAAAACCCTGACTCGGGTAGCTCTCAGTTGGGGATAGGATGCCACTGGCTTAGTAAGTGCCAGACTCATGGGCCCAGATTCATTCCTGGTGTAATTTTGCTGATGGCAAAGGTAGGACATCAGGGAGAAATTTAGCCTAGTGTACCATTTGGAGAAAGATGGAAGATAAAAAATCACCACGTTAATGAACCTTAGAGAGGTGTTTGAGTAGTAGGGTTTTGTTCTTGCTGTTTTTGTTAAACCATTGTGTTTAACAGGTAGAGAGGGGTTGACTGTGCCTGGTCTCTGGGAGCGCAGGGCAGTGACGGTGCAGTGGATCTCACCATTGCTCCATGAACACAAGAACTGTTCAGGGGTAGTGATGTTGCTGGTCTTCTATATGCAGAAGAGTGTGGGAGGGGTCATGGTTGTTGCCTTTCTCCACACCAGTCAGCTCCCAGGGACTCCTGAAATACTGTGCTTTTAAGGTTTCTGTGGGAGTGGGGGCTCAATGGCACAGTTTAGCCTGGCATCATGTTATATGTATGTTACATGAGGACCTGCTTTGCACTCAGACCCACAGAGAATATACTGCTTACAATACAAAGGCGTGTATGTCATAACAGATGTTCTCCTATCATTCAATATCAGAAATCCTTCACCTTACGATGAATAACACTTGACAGTTATGTAGGGTTAAATGGTGCACTTTAACTAATTTAACCTCACAACACGCATGTGAGGTAGGCAAATATTATTTTCCAGATAGTAAAACTGAAGCAGAATAGGAAAATGAATTGTCAAGGCTGTATCAGTGAATCAGAAGCAAGGACAGGATTTGAACTCATGACCTTCTAATTTGTAATCCTGAATTTATTTCATCAGATAAAGCACTACTGTGTTGGTCAAGGTTTTGTTGCTATTGGTTAAAGATCCATATATATCTGCTATAAACAGTATTGACACACTACCCATAGAAATATTACAACAAAAGTACTGCCCTATTGTCTTACAGAGAGCATCTCTTTTATAATCCTACTTAATGAAGTAAATACAATAGTAAGCTAGCAGTCAAATGAAACAGGATTTTGATTTTAAGATGCATTAGTTATTCCAAGTAAAAATAATACACTAGCAGAATTAAAAATTAACAGTTCAAACACTGTTCAGCATGCCACCTACAGAATCTCACTGACATTACAACCTGCTTCTTCATTGTGTGAATTTGGAGGTCTTTCCTCCAAGCAATGATCCAGTTTACACCTCTGAGCTTATGATGCATGATGGGATTGAAACCCAAAACTATAGAATATACCACGAATGGGCTCAAGACAGATTGCTAGATTTATATTCAGCACTGAAAGACAAATATATGGAAGTACATTCTTCCCCCATTATAATCTTATGCTCCTATGCAAATACTGTATTAGACAGCGGATTCATTATGTCACAAATCAAAGAGAAGTTTTGCAGTAGATCCCCCTTTCTTACTAACAAGCACATTACACTTTTGCTACTTTATAAAATGCATCTACGACCCGTTTGTTTGTTTTTTGCAGCTCTTAAAGGAACGTTGATTTTACAACTGTCACAACTTGACCCTCAAGTGGGGAAGAAGTCTGTTTCCAGCACAGATTGTTGCAAGTAAGAGCTGAGAAAATTTCAGCATCAATACTTGTTAAGAGGAGATACGGATTTGACTTAAAAATTTGAGTGCGGATCTAGTTTTAAACCAAGTTTGGGTATGTTCAGATCAGGAGGTTTGGTTTGGCAGACTATAAATATAGCAAAGTCTGGATCCAAATCCAGACTTCTCCACATTGTCCCGGGCTGATCGGATTGGAGGTTTTGGGTCATTCCTCAGTTACAGACACTTAGCTGGCTGATGGGCTTTTTTCAGCTGTGTTACACTATTCATTTCTGTGCCTTTTGAAATGATCTTTGTATGAACAAGGATCAAGGAACTCTGACGAATCAAAAATAAATTACAGTGATGTCTGGGCTTAGAGAGAATTTGTCTAATTCATAGCCTGGATAAACCCTGGTTTAAAAATGCCATTGTGAGGGACTTTGTGAAGGTAATGAAATAGAATTGTGATAGCAATAAATAGGTCACTAGCAGTGACCTACACCAAAGACTCAACCTTGCTTCGGATGAGCATCTCAGACAATAACAGAGTTTCTACACATAAAATTGAATGGCTCAATGATAAATTAGGCAGCTCATAACTATTAAAATTCTTCCCAATATTAGCACATAAGAAGTGAACACTGTTATACTAGTAGGACTATGAAGCAGTATCAACAAAAGGTCAAGGAATTTTGGAAGGACTATTGGCCATTATATCTTAGTTAAGAGCTGCTAGATGAATACCAAATGACAAAACACGGAAAGCAGAAGAAAATGCACCTCTTAGCCATGCATCTAAAGAATACTACATCAAAGAGTGGCAAAAGGATGTTTAGATTTCGTTGCAAATCATAAGCTGCTGGTTGGAATCCGGCCAAAAGCGTATTTGGTTTTCAATATCAAACATCAATGGAGGGAATGTCCTTGCCCATACTGTATGATGGGGCAGCGCAATTCCTAACATGCAGTGTAAACTGTGCATAATAACCTGCCAAGAGGAATCTTCCTTTAAGAGTAATGCTTGGGATGTTTACATTAAATGGAGATGGTTGGTAGGTTGAGTCTGCCTATACTGTTGTAATTTATCCTGGCACATTGTTGGAAGGTGAAACATATGATCCTGTCATAATGTAGAATGAGCTGCTTGTTTTGGTTACACTAGGAAAAGCTACCTTAGAGGAACATTAATTTACACATCATTTAAGTGGTGAAGTCAACTTGGCATCCCATGTCTTACTAACTGTTACAAAAAAAAAAGTTTGGACGTGGTGCGTAGGAATAAGTGCCTGTCTATTGCACAGTATGATCGTTAAAACACACTTCAAAGATTATGATTGGACTATTGTACTAGATTCAGTTATACTACTTTGCAAACTCTATGGAACCACATGGACTTGCTACTGTACCAGTGAAGAGTATTCGGGAAAAGAGAATGAAACTAATAGCACATACTGATTTTTTTTTAAAGTCTATCTGCTATTCTGTAAAAATGTCAAAAGAGTAAAAATGTAAAGATTACATTAGATACTGAGGGAAGGTAATCAATGCCTTCAAATATTATTGAATTTCCTAACTGCCTTTTAATTTGCCCACAAACTTCTCAGATATGGGGTAACTTCACAGTGTACTGAGAGTAAAGTTTTCAGAAGTGTTGAAGTGACTTAGGGTATGTCCAAACTGCAATTAAAAACCCAAGTCTGGCCTGTGCCAGCTGACTCAGGCTCATGGGGGGGTGTTTAATTGCAGTGCAGTCATTCGGGCTCAGACTGCAGCCCAAGCTCTGGGACCCCCATGAGGGGAGAGGATCCCAGAGCTCGGGCTCCAGCCTGAACATCTACACTGCATTTAAACAGCCTCTTAGCCCGAGTCCCGCGAGCCCGTGCCAGCTCACATGGACTAGCCATGGGTGTCTAGTTGCAGTGTAGACACACCCTTAAGCTCAAAGTCCCATTTTCAAAAGTCTCAGTGGGTCCCAGGCAGCGAGGAAAAGATTTCCAAAGATATTTACGTGCCTATAGGTGCAGATAGGCACCTAATGGGATTTTTAAAAGCATCTAGGTGCCTAACCTGCTTAACTCCCATTGATTTCCCTAGGAGAGAGGCACCTAACTCATGTAGGTGCTTTTATAAGTCCCATTACACACCTATCTTTAAGTGTCTAAATGCCTTTGAAATCCTGGCTCCTATGTGTTCTAAATGAACACTTTGTTCATGGCAACATGGGTGTAAATCCATCCCACATTAGCCATCTGCACACTAGGCGAGGGATGGGATTCCTGTGCTCTTGTACACATGTTCATGCCCGCTCTCATCAAGCTAGAGTGAGTATAAATAGCAGTGTAGCCACACCAGCGGCTGCAGAGGCATGGCTTAGCCATGCAAAGGATTTAGCCCCCTGGAACCAGTGGGTACGTACTTAGCAAGGCTAAGCCAAGTCTCCACTGTCATTTACCCATGCAACTGCAGTTACACTGCTAGGTCCATGTGAGCTAGCCCAAGTATATGTACACAAGCAGGGGAATTACACCCCATCTCAGAGTGTAGATGTAGCCTAAGTGTCCATGTGAACCCTGCGGCTAGGCACTAAATGTTCCCAAGTGCTCTTTAATCAACTCCTGTTTCAAAGTGGGTGTAGGTCAAAGTGCAGCAGGGAACTTTCAGTGCGCAGCAGCCAGGGTCCACACTGACACAGCAGGCTAGTGAGGGATATAATTACACCCCAGCTTGCTGCAAACTAAGGCCACATCAGGTGCTACAGTGGAACAGCTATGGTGCTGCAGTTATGCCACTATAATGCTGTAGTGTAGATCAGTGGTGGGCAACCTGCGGTCCATCAGGCTGGCAGGCTGCCAAACAGTTTGTTAACATTTGCATGGCCCCCCGCAGCTCCCAGTGGCCGTGGTTCACCGTTCCCGGCCAATGGGAGCTGCGGGAAGCGGCACGGGCTGCAGGGACGTGCTGGCCACCGCTTTGGCAGCTCCCATTGGCTGGGAACAGCAAACCACGGCCAGTGGGAGCTGCGGGTGGCCGTGCAAATATAAACAAACTGTCTGGTGGCCCTCCAGTAGATTACTCTGATGGGTTGCAGGTTGCCCACCACTGGTGTAGATGCTTTCCCAAGCGACAGAAGTGGTTTTTCTTTCACTGTTTTTCTGTCTCACACTCTCAGAGCAGTGCTAGCTAATTCTTACACCAACCTAGTCGTGTCTACATGGGAGGGTTAGGTTGGCATAGCTATGGCACTCAGAGGTGTGAATTTCCCCCCATCTCTGAGCATTGAAGTTATGTTGACCACGTTTTTAAGTGTAGATGAGACATAAGTGTTCATTAAGATGGGATCTTAGTCACTTTTCAAAATAGTCAGTTTAGGTGCTTTTGAAAAGGCATATAGTTAGTGGGATGTTTTTACATTATCTATAACAATGTATTGTTTATTGGTTATTCTACAACAGTGTGTTCACCAAGCTGCAGTCATGTACAGTGCACACAAGTTGTACAAGGACTACCAGAGTAAACAAGCCATAGGCATGTCTGAGTGTGAATTTCAAATATCAGTTTGGGAAGTTCACAGGGGCTGGGCTGGGGTAAGCATTCCTCCCCCCACCTCCCACTCCCAGCATGCAGAGTGCAAAAACAGCTTCACAGTCATGGATCTGTTTTATGAAAGGAAAGACAGGGTTGCATCTTGGCTGCAATGCAAGTTCTTTATTTTTCTTGTTTTATTGCTCTCTGTTTCCTTAAGAGTTATTTTTTAAAATGAGAGAGCTGTAACAAACATCCCTGGGACCGGTGAGCCCCGGCACTCACATTACTTTAGGCTTCACACCCAATTACTCTGCCAAGTGTTTACTGTTACTTGAAACATTTATATGCTATTTGAATATTCAATCCAAGATCCAGTGAAACAAAAGAACTATAGTAGTCCATTTGTTACGATAGGGCAGCTCATGCATGACTACTCTTCCATCACTCCAAAGTACAATAAATCTAACTCTATGGTTACCAACACACAATGATAAAATATGCAGCAAGCTCGGTATTAACTAGTCTGATAGAGTGCAGTGTATGAGGAAATACAGATACAAACAGTGATTGATCTTATCACCATATTTATCAACTTAATCAGGGAGTCTGGGAAGATTGTTACACATTTAACAGATAAAATGCATATACTACGGAAAGAGCGTAACTGTTCTGCTCAAACGAACGCTCAAATTAAAAGATTTAATCTGATAATTCCCCCATTTTCTTGTTTGAGGTTTGGTCTTGTTCCACCCCCCCCCCCCGGCCCACTACCTCCCCCCCTGCCAACCAAACAGAAAATTTTGTTCTTTTTACATTTATCTCACTAGGATATTTACAGCTGGGCAGAAATGGAAGAGAAACTCGGATTGATATTGCCTGGGAGCTAGTGGAGTTGCCTACAAGAAAAATTCCATCTAAACTTACTAATTATTAACACACAGATGTACCTGGCTCAAACTGTAATGCCTGTATTTACTCTGGGGAGTTTTCTCTTGTGCCCACCCCCCACCCCCACCCCGATGTTAACCCTCCTACTGCAGTAAAGAATTGAATTGGTTGCCTTCCTTTTCCAAGAAAAGGGCTACGGGTTCTGTTATAAAATAGTCAAAAATTTAAAATGCATGTGCTCTAAATAGGATATCTTCCTATCTCATAGTCTACCTATCATATCCACACAGTAGTTATCTTCCCAATCCACTACTGCAGGCCCTTTCCCTCAGATCTTTTGATATTAATTTTGCCTCTTGGTGCTCAAATCACTTGCCCATCATTTTAAGCATGTACCATCTCCTCCCTCTTACCCCTTGAGACATTTAACTGGCCTGCCTTTTCTGCTCTGCCAGTAATTGCTAAACCTTGATGCCCCTTCATTCCCGTCTCTCACTAATCCCTCTGCCGTACTCGCCCCTGCTCCTAATGCTTTGTATGCCCTCTGCAAACCCACTCCCTGCGCTCCTCCTTCAGCTCATTCAAAGGCCCCATGTCAACTTGTCTTTGCCATCTCGCCAACGAGTGAGAAGTGATTAAAAAGAAAGCAAATGCTGACAGAACTAGTGAAGGTTTGTGTGTTAGGCCCCGATCCAGCCAGAGACCTAATCACAGGCCTAAACTGACGCAGCTGTGTAGTCCCATTGACTAGGGCCAGGTACTGCTCCAGTGGCCGAGGAGCACAGTGTGCTCTGGCCACTCCCCTTCATGTCTTCAGCCCACAACCGGCTCATTCTGGAATGCCCCCTGCACAGAGATGGGGTAAGGCTCAGTGGTGTAGATGGTGTTATTTTTGGCTTTATGCCACCAGCAGGTTCTCCTATGAAGGGAGTTCCCAGATGCCCTTTGAGAAGGAAACTTAGCCTGGGTGAGGTATTAGCACATTAGGCATTTCCTATTGGCTAGCGTAGGCAGCTCCCTGCTCTGTGTGCTGGCTTTGTGGAACCCATGCTTAGTTCCATAACTCTCCCCATGTACTATATAGAGACCCTTGGTGCCGAACTCAGGCCTGTGGATTCCATTGGATGGCAAGGTGCCTAACAAGTACTGGGCATCTGCAAGGATTTCAGTTATCCTGGCATGGGAATGCTACATGCTCTTAGGGCACAACATGATCAACGCAAACATTTAAGTCCCTTGGTGGGTCTAGCCCATATTGCTGAACTGTTTCCAAACTGTTTCTCCAATGTGGCATAACGGTGCTTTTCCTCACTATCAGACATTCGTATGATCTTGTTCTACATTTTTCTTAAATGAACATGTATTATTGATAGTGCAAGAGATGCATCACATCCTATTTAAGCTTGAATTCCCTAGGTCCTTTTGTAGTACCCCAGGGCAGCCATGCAGAGCAAGATCTTCAAGCACAGAATGGATCCTCCTTTAACACTCCCATGCCATAGAAGTGACTTGTAGTACTCAATGAAATTCTGCACCGGTAGTTCCTTCTTTTAGGCAGTGAAATTGATTTTCTTTATCTTGGAATGTGAAGAACCAGCGCACGCCCTCTGTCTCATCAAACACCAGTATCCATGACATCAGCATCAGAGGAAACGAAGGCAGCAGATTATAAAGCATCAGCACACAGACTATGCTGAAGCGGTTCTTCCACACAAGGCTACGAAACAACACTGGTGGAAGTGGGCTTTTCCTTGCTTGCTGCGTAGAGCACAGACTTTGCAAGCCCTTACACTGTGCAGTAGGAGAAATTGTGGTGCTCGTATCTGACAAGTTGATAAAAGGCTGAGTATTTTGGATGCTCCCATTCCCAAATGCCATGGGGATAATGCACTTAGCTTCCCTTAGCTTTCCCAGGAAAAAAAATAAGACAGAAAGAAAAAAAAAATCTAGCCCTTAATCTTTTTTTGGCCTGTTCAATTCTGCCAGGCTTGTTCTCCTGCAGACAGAGTGGCTTTTACGGGTTGGTCAGCAAATTGGACTGGATTTAGTAGAGGTACTGTGGGAGTGTTACAGTGAGGCTGATTACAGCAATTGTACCCCTACCCACAGCAGGAACTTACACTGATGTGTATTTTCAATGCAATTCGCAGTAGCTGAATGCACCAATCCAATTAAGAAAGCAAAGGGATTGCGTGCATACAGTAACTCCCAAGCACCATTAAAAAAACTAAAGCTTGATGTATAAAATTCAAAGACCTAGAGCAGAACAGATATATGTGAATATACATCACTGTTAACTTGAAAAGGGAGATTTTGACCTTACCTTGCATTTTGACTTCCTGCCAAGGAGACCAGCAGCCTGGACTCAGGGCTGCTTCCCCTTATTACACTGTGGAAGCTAGCTCCATTCCCCAGCTGGTAACTACACTACTGAGAGTATCCAATGGTGTGTTGCAAACTGCTCCATGGCTGGTGGAAAAGTGGAGCGTCCTCTTCCACCCATGTACACAGTGGGGATGCTTGCTTCCCTAATACCATAATTTCTTTTTAGTTGGCTTGCTGGACCTCTGGTAGCTTTAGTCTGTTCCTCAGGATTTCTGCTTCTGGAAACTTGGACCTGATTCAAAGCCCACTGGAGTCAACTGAAAGGTTCTCATTGGCTTCAATGCTCTTTGGATGAGTCTCTTGGCTTTGTAGTAGGACTTAAAAAGGGTATCTGCAAGGAATTCAGCTATCCTGGCATGGGAATGATACATGCTTTTAAGGCACAACATGGAAGCCCTGAGAAATTTAATCCAAGCCCTCCCCCAAAAAACTTGTCAGGTTTAAAAGGACAGATGTCTTTGCTTCTGTTGGACTGCCTGGTGCAATGGCCCAAATCAGAGGGTCTTCTGCTCCGTTAGGTTATACAAAAATAGCAAGGAGGTCAGATTGATTAAGTCCAGGGAGACAGCATGCAAGAAGTCTGAAGTCAAGCAGAGGATGTACCATACTTAACTCATCCACTTTGATCTGTTGGTTCTAGAGCCTGAGAGGAACCCAATGATGGAGAGCCCAGTTACTTAGACTGGCTCTGTGCTAAAAATTTGTTCCCCACAGATAATTTGCATTAAGTTTTTGGAGTATTGTCTCAAACCAGTTGCATTTCAAAGACATGCATGTTTCAGAGGATGATATCTGAAGAATGGAAATCTGTCCCAAGGTAAATATAAAAGTAACATATAAAGCATAGAGCAGAACCTCACTAGTTCCCAGTACATTCCCGGAGACCCACTGTGAATGACTGAATTTTGTACAGCATTGTTCACTTACTCAAACATTAACAAAGCTGACTGGGATGATGAATTATCAATATTTATATTACAATAGTGCCCAAAAGCCCTGAAATCAGAGCCCCATTGTGAGAGGTGCTGCACAAACACTTAGGATAACGCACTGTGAACCTGAAGAGCATACAATAAAATATTCTTTATAATTGTCACAATAAAAAGGTTTAATAATTTTTTATGAGGACTACATATAATGGTCACACTTTATATAACAGGTACATTAATAAAGTTTATAAAGGATTAATAAATTATTAACCATTTATTAATCAATTGTTAGAGTCCAACAGGTTGCTAATAACCATGGGTTATAACCATCAATAAATCATAGAATATCAGGGTTGGAAGGGACCTCAGGAGATCATCTCGTCCAACCCCCAATTTTTGCCCCAGATCCCTAAATGTCCCCCTCAAGGATTGAACTCACAACTCTGGGTTTAGCAGGCCAGTGCTCAAACCACTGAGAAATCCATCCTCCTCTTCAGATTTGCTAATGTCTCCCTTTATGTAAACTACATATAAATGTATGCTGAATATAAAGTGTGTTCAATAATATACTGATTTAGCTAGTAACAATAGTGGGGTCTCAGTAAAAGGAGTCCCACTGTAGAATTAGTACCATTAAACTGATATGGCCAAGTATGGAGATTATCAAAGGTAAATCCTACTGTGTTTCTTTTTGGCAACAAGTAATACTTTTGATGGTGGTGACAGAAAGAGTAGCTGCTAGCCATTCTAGAACAAATGAAAGAAACTCTTGTTCAGGGCCAGCCCTAGACCAAATGGCGCCTCCGCTCCATTTGTTAAACTTTTGAATACCTTATTTTTTATTGCATTTGTAGCCCATTTCATGACTTCGATGCACAATTTGCATGCATCATTTATCCGTTTCCTATAAGATGTTAAATTTGCATGCTAGGATCTGTAAATCTGTATTTATTCATGCCATATATAAGTAAATAAAAAAAATGGTTTCCTCTAAGCTTATAGAAACTTTTTAATTTTAAGAATAACTGAAATGTACTAACATCAAGAAATTGAATGGAACACCAACATTGGGTGGACCAGTATTAAATAATGTTACAGTAGTTGACAGCCTTAGAATGTTAACCCTAGTCCTTTAGTTCAAAAGGTTGCTTTTCTTGCCTTTTCCCTCGTGAACTGAAGCACAGTGCCAGAGAGATCCAAAGCCTGGCCAATGGCACTTTCAAGCGATAAAATAGCAAGCCATATCAGTTTCTCGTTGGCCATTGTTTTAATGAGCCTGAGCTTTGAAAAGCTGCACTCACCACTCGCGACTGTGACTGGCAGCCTGAGCAGGATCCTCCAAGCTATCCACACATTAGGAAAAGTATCCTTCAGTTCTTCATCATGAATGAATTAGAAAACTTGGAGTGGAGAGTCCTTCTCATGTGGCAAAATATGATGGATATTGTCCAATTTGACATACAGTTCTTTATCACTGATGTCCGAACATTCCCTGTGTGTCAGCATCCGGTGAAGATCTGAACAATTTTTCAAGAGTGTTTTCCTGTCCGCTGGTAGCTTACTAAGGTCATACAAAAAAACCCACGTCTTTTTATGGTGCTCCAAACCTTTTCCTGATGGATACCTGAGCAGTGTAAATGAGTGAGCAAAAAACCTCCCTCTTGAATTTTTCTTCTGAGCTTCCCATCACCTCATCTCTGCCCCTGTAACCAAACTGTCTCTTCTTCCGGTGAATACAAGTTTCCTTGAAGACAGGCTCAAGTCTAAGTTTTCCACCATTTCTTTGGCAACAATTATGGCATCTTCATATCTGTTGTCTCTGTAGGCCACAATGAAATCAAGGCAGCTTCTCATTGACTGAGTTTGTAATGCCTGGTTTACAATTGAGACCTGAAATTTGAAGTCAGTGATCTTTTTGCTGGGCTTTGCACTTGGTGTCGGATTCTAGTGTCGGCTATAATCGACTGTGCCAGTTCCACCACGGCATTGTAAACCTCAGTCACTTGGTACCTCACAGTCCTTACACGGTCAATGCGGCTCTCCCAGCGAATGTCAATTAGCAGCTTCACGGTCAGATTTGCAACATTGTCCGTGAGGATCTTCCACCTGCTAGTTGATGCTGAAAACAGGACATATATCCTTGGATTCAGCACAAGGATCCTTGCCTGGATGCCACTGTTTCTTCCCTTCATGTTCACCCCATTGTTGTGGCCTTGGCCATGGCAGTCCTGAAGCTTTATTTTATCTCATTCAAAATGTTCATAAACAGTTCTGTTAGGCCTTTTCCATAGAGTAGTCCACAGACCAGAAGCAGATAATATGTTCCTTTACTTGGATACAGCCATCCTCGTTGTCAACAAATCTCACTGTAAATGACATCTTTTCATTGTGACTAATGTCGGAAGTGCAGTCCATTATCACAGTGTAGTACTTTGCTTTGCCGAGCTACATCAAAGCAGCACCCCAAGCCTGGTGCCCCCCAACCCAGCACCCCAGGCAGTCGCCTGCCCCAGAATCTGGCCTTGCTCTTGTGTTTGTTACATTAGGCATAGGCTTGGTGTATCTGTAGTGTATCTTATCAGCATGCCCTGCCCCACAAATTCAATCCCTCTCCAGGAATATACACTTTTTCTGTCCAGAACCACAATGAAAAGTCCTATAAAATGAAACAAAAACACCAGGAGATGCACAGTCAGGCCCAGAGAGAAGAAATATATTTAAACTCTCACTCTACAATGGAATGTTGTGTAATAATAACGGAAGACTTGTGGCGGTGGAAGCTGGAGGGTCTGCATTTCACATACTGTACTTCCAAAAAACAATCTGCTACAGAAATATAGAAAGAAAGAGGCCGGGGGAGGGTATTGTAATGACAGTATTTCAGTGCAGTGAGAGTAACATGCTAAACCTTGTGTATTGTTTCATTCTTGTCAAAGTTTTCCTTTTTTCTAAATCCCTGCAACATTTTTCTCCTTGTAATATTCATCATTTCAGTGCCGGCCAACTCACTGTCTAGAACATAAAAAAGAGCAAATGCAGTATCAAATGGGAATGTATATCCGACATATCGTTTGAATGTGTCACAAAATGCAGGAGAGAAAATATGCATTTGTTACTTCCACGGTGGAATGTATCACTACATTATCACTGAGTAAAGTACAAAGCCACAGAAAGGAGGTGAGGCAAGACTATGACTTGCAGCTGAAGGAGAAGGCAGGGCACTAAAAGGCATCCTGCAAAGGCATATTAAGGGCAATCACTTTCTACATGAAGAGATTGAAAAAAAAAAAAAAGATTGAACTTTGCTATTGTAAGCCAAAAAACTGCATTTCAAGTCTGGCAAATATATCCTTATAAAATGCCTCAATGTCCAATTTAAATAGCTATAACTGCATTTTTATTGATCTATCACACACAAAAAGATCAGCTTTGCCCGGGATAAAATAATTGCCCCTAAGAGCACAGTGATTTCCTTCTTTTTTTTTTTTTTTTGCTTGCTGTCACTGCTAAATCCTGTTGTTTTAGGCAATAGTTGTGACATGCAAACTTCCTAGAGTAATGAATTTAAATACCCTGAGATGGATAAAATTGGGGCTAATTCTGAAGTAATTCTGAAGAGTCATACCAGCTGAGGCTCTGTCTCAAATTCTGTTTTTTTTTCTAACAGAGTTAAAGTAACTTTGCTTTATTTTGTGTTTGTATTCAGCAGCCGATTTGAAAATCCTGTGGTCTATTTTTTAATATGTTAAAGCACTTAGAAATGAGTCCAGGGCTATGTTCAGAGAAAAGCCACTGACACACAAAACACATTATCTGCATAAAAATGAAGATGAACATTCCATAAGCTAAGAACATATCTATACAAAATAAATAGCCCTTAAAACTGATACTTTAGAACAATATTATTTTTGCTGCCATTACCATTTTACACAGAATTTTCATAGGAGACCTCTTCAAGTGCTACTAGGATGCAGCTAGCATCCTAATTCCACTGTTAATTGGACAACGATGACACTAAGTGCTGCCCAATGTGGCCGGTTTCCGAAGAAGGTCAATATAGAGATGACTTAAATTAAATCTAGATGAGAACTGCCTACAGCTACTTGTAGTTAATATGCTTAGCTCAATATATATATTTTAATGAAAACTCAGTGCAGCTCTTTTTGTTTCAAGCTTTCTAAGCCACAGCTTCTTTCGGTGGATCAGACTGGAGCTATAGCAGTGAGGCCCATAAGCAGAGCTCATGCCATCTCAAGGGGGAAAGCAAAAGTATATGGGCACATTCTATTTTTACCATGAAGAAAATGGTGCACCAGTATAATTTTAAGTGTTATTGTATGACACATATGGTTCCCATTAAAGTAGAAGCCCTATCTGGTTCTATAGGTCAGTGAGGATTGTGTACAGGTAGACTTTTCTAGGGCTGCTAATACAACGAACACCTAGAATCCAGAATGGACATTCAAATTAATTCCGCTACCCTCCATTTTGTTGCTTTCTTGGAGAAGGGTAGCAAAATGGTGCCACAGAGGACAACTGGGACAATGCAGCACACACACACACAAGTCCTGGACCACAGTTCTACCTTCACTAACATATTTCAACATAAAACAAATTCTGAGCTTGAGACATAAAAAGAAGCTATGGAAAATAATACTGGAGCTGGAGCATCCTTCCAGACACCCATACTCTTACAAAATTGGGGGAAATAAATGTCCCTTTTATAATTAGTTTTCTTTTCTCTGAAATAGGACAACTGCCATTTAATGATGTATGTGTTTCAAGTGTTTATGTTCAGACTGTCTCTGTGATGCACAGCATCTCTACAACGAACACATACACTAATGTATCAGAGGCAGTTTGTTTCTAATGCTTTTTTTTTGTAAATAGCAGAGCATAAAACTCAAATTGTCAGTGCATAAATTACTGCTGCCTTGAGGCTGCAATAATTTATGCATCCTTGTTTTCAACCCCAATATACCTCCCCTGAAATCTCTTTCTTTTTCTGTCAGATAGAGACTTAGACCCCCCCCCCCAGCTTATCTAGCTCCCTCTAGGGCAACTGTTATAATGTCATTAAAATATGTGGGTTTGCCAATTACATGTGCAGGGGAGGAGGCAGAGAATAGGTTCATAAATTAAAGAAAGTAATACATGCAGCAAAAACAAAAGAGGTTTTTTTTGTTTTTTTTTAAGAAAGCACTGCAAAAATGTTGTTTCAATAATTATCTTTTCACACAGGTTATTGCTGCTTGTCTACAACCAGGCATAGACCATAATCAGATTTTATTTCTTTAATCAAACTTGATCTAATTTGAGGTTATCATTGTCCGTTCATGGACAAACACAGCTGATCAATAATGCTACTATTAAGTAATAAAGCAATCCTTGCTACCAAGCAATTACTGTCACTGATGTATTCAGATCGAAGGTTTCATCTTGCTGAGCGAAATACAATGCAGGAGGGCTGACTTTTCCTTTTCCTTTCTCTCTCTTTTTTTAAAGCCATCCTATCTTGATGGTAAAAGGAATTCCAGAACCCACAAACAGGAGACTAACCTGCAATTACATGTTTCTTGGTAGGCCAAAGAAGTCAATGAGAAACATGCTTTTGCAGCAGATTACATTATGTGATGAAGAAATATGTAACTTTAGCCATCCAAGTCATCCTGACAGCTGTGTCAATATGTAATCCAGTGTGATAAAATGCTGGCAAAATAAATACATTTAAATTAAAAGTTTTTTAGACAGAAATTGTTGCTTAAACTCATCAATTTAAAGTTCTCCAGGAACCAGACCCATGGATTGATATTTCATATAGATGTGTGACAACCATGGTTTTTTTTGCATACTTTAGATTTCTAAGCAGTAATGGCGGTTGAAAGTTTAACCTAAAAGAGGAAAGATGAGTTTATGTCATAGATTTATCCATCATCTTAGTGTACCTATTAGAACTGTACTCTTGGGTATTAATCTCAGCACCCGCATTAAATGCAAACCACTTGGTATCTTTAGCAAATGCCTCCTACTGCCAACTCTGGGATTATACCATTACTCTCAGTACCCAAGGGCACACAATGTAAAACCATAAGGCCACACAGAAGCTGTTGTTCTGCTGAAAGGATGGCAACCACATGACTTTGAAGTGATCTGCATGGATCACTGATTTTAGTCAGCTGAGAAAGACATTTGGAAAGTGTATATAATAATCACCATATTTATCTGACAATTTTAGAAGGCATTTAGAATATTCTAATGTACCCTTTTTGAAAAAACCTCTGCAATTATTATTGTCACAGATTGTTGCCCCTGGGCAAGACTATCATTACACAACCGCAGTTGTGAAAGAAAAGTTTAAACTCTGCATCATCAAAAAAGCATTAAAACTGCCCTTGGAAGGTTTAGGTTAGACTTTTAGCTAACCGAGAGCTAGACAGTGCAAGAATGGGTCAGGGCAAGTGTCTTTGGGACTGTTTTACATCATATGCCAAGGACAGAACATAAAGGGAGTTTAATAGGTTTTTCAGTTACTAGTGGTAAAGCATTACTTCGTCAGACCAAACAAAAACAGACAGAAGTGGGCAACCTGAAAGGAGTCAAATTCAAGCAAGGCAATTTGATAGCTGCAGACAGGAAAATATGGAATAACTTTCAAATAGATGATCAGGGTTCTATAAAAACAGGATGAGCAAAGCATCAAAGTCTGGGTCCCCACTTGTCAAATTAGGAAGGAGTCTCATTTAAATGCTCAAGAAACCTACGCTGGTGCAAAAGGGAAGCAAACCTAATTTGTATCTGCCCTTGGAGCTTGGCAATATGATCAGTTAAGAAGCAGAGTGTCCCTACTCCTTTAAAAACCTGGCCTGCACAGAGGGAATATCAAGTACAGTTGGGCAGATATTCGAATGGTAGTAAAAAATAACATCAATCATTGCTTCTCTGATTGCCTTCTGGGTTATGGACTGAGAGAGGAAAAATGACTTGATAGCTAGCAGAACGAGCCCCACCGGGTAAAACACATGCCTAGGACATAGCACAAGTAACAGTGACATTCTCACGGCTAGTATGCAAACTACACTAGCAATCCACGGAGTATCAATGTTATTGGGGTTCAGTGTAGTAGCACTGATAGAAATATCTCCCAGGCAAAGGACAGTTCAAAGATTTTGGGATTCAGTGACAACATTCCTCAGAATCCTTAACAACTATCATTCCGTCCCTGTCAACCTTCACTGGCAGATACTGTTTTATCCTTGCAACATGGCATTGCAATTCAGATAGCTTAACAGAACTGTACGATTCTAGTACAAGACAACCCCAATGGGGGCTAGCAAAACAGAGTTGGAGTTTATGTTTTCATTAGTTTCAATTCTGGCTTCTGAACTGTACTATTCACCTCTTCTGAATTAGAAAATAGCGATCTACACATGCCCTGCTACTACACTTAGAGAGCTGAGCAGTAGCACCTCATCTTCCTAGGGATGAATCCCAACCAGCTAGAATCAGCCCAGCTGCATTACCTGTGCACAACCAAATTCCGTGGTACGCCCACTTTGACCCACACTGCCTGCAGAATCTGATGAAAATGCCGGTGTATCTTGCTCCAGGAGGATCATCCCAGCAGATCTGGTGTTGTAAAGATGGCAGATTGGTACTTACATTACTCTAACTGCCTGTGTAGGGAACCTGGCAGGATGCTTCAATGCCAATAGTTCTCAACCCATGGCCTGCTTGCGGCCCAATCAGCACACAGTGGCAGCCCATGTGATATCCTCAGGGCCATACAGGTACTATATATATATATGTGTGGATGCAGCCCACAATGGTAAATAGGTTGAGAACCACTATACGGTGCTGATCCCTGGCTGCTGTTTTGGGAACATTAGCCATCAGCATATATGAGAAGTGTTTAACTCAGTGCAGGTCAACAGGGCCTCCACAGAGTGGGCGCAGGATCAGGAGAATACGAAAGTGAAATTTAGGTCACATGACTTTTCTTTGGGGCATTAGTCATTGGCAAGGATCCACCCAGAAAAGTCTCTGTATGTGGAATAAACCAAATCAGTGATTAAGTGTTAAACATTATACAGATTACACTCATTTTACATTCCCTGTTAGGGAACTTTTCCCATTGTCCCTTCAGAGATTAACACTCAATTGCTTTATAGTGGTATTTATTATTCCTTTTTACCACAGTAGCATACAGTGTGATAGAGATCCAGAAATGCATATTCACCATGCTGTCAAGCTGATGAATCTGCATGAGGGACACTTTAAAAAAGGGATAAGTGAGATTTTAAACGTCTCTTGAGAACACAGAGCTAAACCCATATTCACAGGAGGAAAATGCTTTAAAAACTACCTTAAAATTAATGCAATCTGAGGAAGCTTCCTTCTTTCCCTAATGAGGCTTGTCTTGTCTGCATTCACATTTATTTATTTTCTATGAAACATCTGAGTCATCTTTATGCTCAATAAGACAATAATTTCTGGAAAATGGGACATGGATAATTACACAGATGAGAAATTAGTTTATTCAATTGTCTGAAGTTTGAAAAACTCAACTGCATCTAAAAGGACAAAGTGGTGTTGTAGCAGTGTCAGTCCCCGGGTATTAGAGAGAGGAGGGGGGTGAGATAATATATTTTACTGGACCCAGCTTCTGTTGGTGAGAGAGACTATAAAAGATATTACCTCATCCAGCTTGTTTCTCTAAAAGGACAAAGTCACATAGAACGCACACATTCCTGTGTGGAACAAGGAATCATTGAAATCATAGCTGTTGGATTCCTCTGTATAAACTGTACCACAAATACAATTTAATTAGTACCCTGCATGCACAGCCTGTTCAGTAATCAATTAAGAGTCCCTTCAAAGAGACTCATTTGTTTCCCAGATAAGGGAAATGGAAAGTAAAATTTAAGGGAAGAAGCATGGTTTGGTGTTGAAAGCAGAGCTAGGAATGGGAAGACCTGAGCTTTTATTAATGGCCCTGTCACAGACTTCCAGTGTGGCATTGGACTAGCCATTTAAGGCTTGATCTCAAGGGGAGTACTTCCACTGATTTTAAAAGGGCAGCGGATAGGGGACTTAATCAGTTTGTGCCTCAGTTTCTCCATCTGAAAAACAGGGATAATACTACATGCCTGCCTCACAGGGGTATTGTGTAGCTTAATTCATTATTTTTCGTTAGGTGCTTTGAGGTCATCAGATGGAAAGTGCATTAGAAGTGCAAAGTGTTTTTTATAATCCCAACACCTTATGCTTCATTCATCCAGTACTGTATGCACCCTCTTATCATAGGAAATTTGAACTTCAGCTGAAGTAACAAAGGAAGGTATCACTACGTACTTGAACTGAAAGCAAAGAGAGCCTGGGGTCATTCTATCAAATGAGAATGATATGACTTCTTGATGTAGTTCAGACATTCCTTTTGATCTATATTTCTTGGAGGGTCCAAACGTTTTACTGGCACTCGTTTGGTAGCATCATCTCTTGCAAACATTATGGCCATCCCAAACTCAATCCATTAAAATCACACCACAGTGTATTTTCTCTGGGGCAGATCCTGGGGTGCTAGAACAATTTGTATAGTGGGGCTGCTGAGAGCCACTGAACCAAACTATAAACCCCGTATCCTGGAAACCAATTCAAGCCAGGGGGTGCATCAGCACCCCCAACACCCTTAGTTCCCGCACCAATGGGCAGATCTTCAGCTGGTGTCAATTGTCATAGCTCCATTAAGGGAGCTCTGATGATAGACAACAAGGCAGATCTTCAGCTGGTGTCAATCTCTATTGTATAATATACACACACACAGTTATGAAGTCAGCATTTGCATTGCCCTGCATTGAGCAGTATTGAAATAACTCAGTAAGTTTCCTTATTTAGGGGATCACTGCAGTGCCACACTGATACCCTTTGGCCAGGATGAAAGTTAACCATTTACCAGTGAAGGCGAGCACACAGAGAAGGGCAAACACTCAATCCAAACTATGGTGACATGGCATTCAAGTTTAAAAGAAATCTTAAGACAACACATTTATTTCCTTCGCAACCACATAAAAATATAGGGAGGCCATTAAAAAAAAATCAAAATCCTCCGGGAAGTCAACTGTTAACTGGAAAGCATAGTTTCAATGAAATATACATTAATTTTTAATATGCTGAGAAAGCTGAACATATATATAGTTGCGGATACATATTAGGTGCCTGCTTCATACTGGGCTCAATCCTGCAAAGTGCTGGCCCCTTGGGGCTCAAACAAAGCATTTAAGTATGGAAATAGTCCCATTGAAGTCAGTGGACTGCTCATGTGAATAGAGTTAAGCATGTGCCTCTGTGCTTTCCTGAGCAGGGGACAGATTGCTTAGCAACTTGCAAGACAGAGCCCTACAAGCACATTGGGCCTGATCCAACTTCTGTTGTCAATAGAAAGATTCCCACTGACTATAACGGGTATTGGAGGGGGTCCATTCAACACAGGAAGAGAATCAAAGTTTAATCAGCCTACATTTGATTCTTTTTTAATAACATCAAGCCTCAAACTTTGATATGTGAAATGAAGCAGCTACAGTCATATACTAGTTTGCAACCGATTCACTTTCTTCCTATTGGCTCTGCAGCACTTTGTGTGTGTGTGCAAATGGGTTGCTCATAACTCTGAAATGTTCATAACGCTGAACAAAAGGTTATGGTGGTTCTTTCAAAAGTTTACAACTGAACATTGATGTAAAATAGCTTTGAAACTTTACTATGCAGAAGGAAAATGTTGCTTTTAACCATCTTAATTTAAATGAAATAAGCACAGAAACAGTTTCCTTACCTTGTCAAATCTTTTTTTTAAAACTGTCTCTATTTTTTTAAGTTTTTTATGTTTAACACAGTACTTTACTTGCTTTTTTTATTTGTCTTTGCCACTGCCTGATTACATACTTCCATTTCCAAAAGAGGTGTGTGCTTGACCAGTCAGTTCATAACTCTGGTGTTCATAACTCTGAGGGGTGTATGTGTGTGTGAAATTCACATATTTCACAGGGACCTCAAATTATTTCTGCAGTGGTTACAATCAGCAGTCACATGCAGATTTTGATTTTGGCTTCAGAGCATAGTGGTAAAATAGCTGTTTTATATTAATGATGAAACTATGTAGAACTTTGTTGTATTAAAGCTCAAATTATTGCGGTGTCAGATTTCTATGGGATACCACTGTACAGGTGAACTGAATAAGCATTTCCTGAGTCCTATTCCACATAGAAGTCCATTATGGCTTCACATACACGCACCAGTAGGGAAAGCACTTCCCCCCACCTTTCAGTCTGTGTATGAGAGGTTCAACTTGTTGTCAAGATAGGATTCATTTTGAGTACCACTTTTTTTCGCTTTTGGGAATGTTTGATATTGGAAACACACAGTTCTGAATTTTCAGAGGGACAATTTAAAACACAAGTGCCATAATCACTCCCGGAGAAGGAAAAGGGCAGGGTAGGGGTTTACTATAGAGGCATTTCAGATGGTCTTAAATGAGGCAAATCTGAGTTTAGATTTCTCCTGGAAATGCGAGAGTTTGTTATTTTGAACCCTACTGAAACACATATAAAATCACCAAAGACCAAAGAGTCCTTTACTTAAATTATTTATATATACACACAATATAAAAATTAGATGTGCTATACCTTATTCAGCAAGACTAAATAAAACATGCATATTCATAAAGTGATAAATATTTAAGAGGCATGTATTTAAACGAGAATCAGTTTATAAAAGCACAATGACTCTCTGACTTTAGAATTATATCATAAGCCTACAGTGCCAGAGCTATTTTCTCCTGCTCACCATATACTACATTCAGGATGTCAGTTTATGCTCCCGAGAGCTTGCTTTAGGGCTGCTGTGTAGTGCATATAGTGGTTTTGGGTTATGTATTTCGCTTCCCCATGTCTTGTTCCCTACTTGTGATCTGTACCCGAGCATATTTTGTCAAACTCATGTTCAAAAACTCAGAGTTCATATTAATTTGGAAAAGAGAAAACCCAAACACCTAGGGCCAGATTGTGATGCTCTTATTCATGGTAGGAGCTGGGTTAAATTTTTCCTTCAAACTTTTTTTTTTGGGGGGCAGGGGGCAAAAATGCAGATCTGGGTCAGCAGAAACATTCTGAGAATTCATGGCAATTTTGTCAAATTACTTTAGAAGAAATTAAAGAAAAAAATCAAAATGTTTTGTTCTGACTTTTTCAAAATGAAACCTTTGGGGGTTTTTATTCGACACAACTTTTTCTTTAAAAATATCCTTCAATTTCTTTTAAAAAAAAGTTATAAAAGGCTGAAGATTGAGATGATGTTTCAGTTTGGGTTGAACAAAAGATTTAGTTTAATCTGAAACTTTTATTTTATTAAGTTTTTGGTTCCCTGAACATGCCAACATGAACATCTTGTTTTACGTTGTCCTGAAGTGAATTGTTTCCTGATTTTTTGGGGACTGACAATGTACCAAAAAATCCATTATTCTCAGCGCTCTGCTCATGACTTCAGTGGGACCACTCATACGCTTAGCCTCAGTCATGTTGAATGGGACTTATCACAACCTGTCCTTAGCTGTTCAGGGGAGAATGAAAGTTATCATGTTATTGCAGACTAGGATCTGCAATAACAGTATTGGGCCCACATTCCCGTTACGCCCACATTCCTGCTCTGGTTCCCCTGCTCTTCTTCATGAACGGGCTGGAGCACTTGTTCATGCCAAGGAGCTCCATGAGGCAGGGTACAGATCTGTTCTGCATGGGCAGGTATTCTACCCTTCGCTGGAAAATGTCACCGGCAGCAGTGCATGGTCAAATTGCCTCAGGGGATGCACGGGCACTTTGCCTGGGCATCTCAACACCGAGCCCAGCATGTCTATCTAAAATGTGCACACAACGCGCTCTACAGAACACCAGGGAACTCTGGATGCTCTTGGGCTTTAACCACACCTTTCCCGTGCCAATATGACACATCCCTTGCTGGGTGACTGTCGAAGTTGTTCTGTCCCTTTTGTTAAAGGTTTGGTTCACTTGTTTGGCTGATGCTAGAGAAAAAGTTTTATGTGACTACCAAGGGTTAGCAAATCAAAGAGCAGCTGATGTGAAGCACCAGGAGAAAACTGCTTAAGGCTCTCAGTCCATCCTTACTGTAGCCAATATAATGTCTAGCTGGAGGACCCAATGTTTGTCCAGGAAAGCATCAGAAGAGCTCTTTCAGGAAGCTGAGTGCCAACGAGACTTAGATGATCTCATTCTGAGATTATTACCTAAGGCACACAGGCAGGAAAGGCAAAACTATCCTGTGGCCAATGAAACAGAACATGTCAGCTCAGGGCCAGATTCTGGCACACTCACTGAGCAGTACCTTCCTCCGTGCATAGTCCTGTTGAAGTCGTTGGGGCTACTCAGCGTGAATAAGGGTGTCAGTATCTGCCTCTTAGGTGAAATTGCCTGTGCTGTATCCTAAAATTGCTTGAAACCAAACACTGCTTTTCCTAGGCATTGCAGGCAAATTCTAGGCACTGTAATATTCCATCAAACAGAAACTGATCATTTTCGTATTACACTTAGCTGCATGGAATGTGTCTTTTCTTTAACTCTGATTAATAGATTTCAGACCACAGGATTTACACTGTGTTCTGTATTGTAGCAAAGTGTGAAAACAATCATTTCAATTTCTTACACCAAATTACCCTCTTTATCAGACAGTAAGCATCAAAACATAATTCCAGGGAAAAACATGTAAGAGGGACAAAATTGCAAGTTGCGGTTTGCTGAATTGCCAACTCACCAGTAGGTCTTGAAACTTCAGCTATTAGGAGGTATGGCTCTCCAAGCCATCCTGACATCTGATGCTATGGATCATCCACACAGAGGTCTAACCTCTGCTCACAACTCCCTGAGCCTCATTATCCCACCAAGATTTCCTCTCCTTTTTTCCGCTCTGTGCAGTTGGAAGTGAAAGGAGAAAATGAGATGGCCCTCAGAATGGCTATCTAAATGCTGGAGATATGTAATGTCCCAATGTCATGCACAGTATTCTGGGCTGATATCCAAAATATTCCAGCAGTACAGCCATAAACCTCAAAAAGAATCAGACAAGGTTAGCAGTAATTCTTTCCTGTTATAGAGCCCTAGATGTTTTATAGTTTTCCAAGCATATGGTGTATGTTCCATTATTCTTTTCCACAAGCTGATATTTACCAGAAGACAATGTAAAGAATCTTAATCCATTAGGAATCTTGAAAGTGTAAGCAAAACACATTGCATCAACCCTTACACATATAAGCAAAGTGACGAGAATGAAAGAAGACTTGAACATATTTGCAGCCTATAAGTCGTGACATTTTTTAAATGAAAAGAGTACTGTGATTAATAGAGAGAAAATTATATTTGGCTCTAGCCAGTGTTGTGATTCCCATATTTCCACATGTAACACATTCAGCCCAATATTTTGGTTGGAGGAATAACATCCAAGGCCTTGAGAAAAGACCACTCTGATGAAACAAACAGGAAAGTTGTTGTGTGAAACCTGGAAATTCACCAGTTCCTGCAACTGTTGTGAACTTCCTTGACAATTCAACCACTGCAATTAGTTTTCTTTGATGTAAGACAGAGTATGCAAATGGCCTTACATGGAAAGGTTATATGGTAGCTTGAGGTCATCCACAGAGTTTGAGAAATTAGCTGTTTAGCAGCAGGGAAAATTCTCTGCCCCTGTAGCATGCTAGTATGCAGGATTTAGTGATTCTGTTTTAGATTACTTCTTCCACTTGTTTTATGCAGAGACTCATAAACCTTTCACATCCCCCCAAGGAACCACCCTATTCTCTTTTCTTCTTGACATTACTGGTATTTGAATCCAGGTTTCCAGAGGTGAAAGGCCAGTGTGTTAGTTCCCTGTGTTACTCACTGTCTGGTGGTTTGAGCTGGTTGGGAATTTTTTTGTTAAAATGCTTTTTTGGTTGGAAAATGTGATTCATTGCAACCAACCCATTTTGTGGAAAGGGTCAGTTTCAACCAATTTCTTGACTCGTAATTTTTTTTTTAAAGTTTTGAAATTGTCCAAAATGTTTTGTTCTGACATTTTCAAAATGAAAAATTCCAGTTTTCCACTTCAAAACAATTTGTTGTTTGTAAATTTAAGCTGATTATAGTAAAAATTTTTCCTACACAACATATTGCACAAGTGTCTCAGCTGACACCTGCTCTCACCACCTGCCACAGTGATTTCATCTAAGCAGATACTCAGTGTGATGTTCCTCAGATAAGCTCATTTTGTATCTACTAGCATTTGGCCACCTTATCATTGAATACTGGCTCATCCCATCTTGGTTTGGGCAGAGTTGGCTATGTTGTGGTGTGTACATAGCCAATTATCTACAATTTGCTAAGGCAGCAATGTGCATGCTTTCCATTATGAAGACGTTTGTCTATGGCCAATTAAGCATGATCTGCAATGAGCCTGTTTCTTGCGGCCCTCTCCCTTTAGCAGTCTTCAGTTCTCCTCCTTCAAGAACAGCTACTGCAGAAGTGACTTGTCCTTTGACCGTGAATATGGAGCGTAGATAACAAGCCTCATTGGGTAAATGCAGTAGTATGCAGAAGAGCTATTCTTGGCCGTCTGCAGATGTAATGGATCAGGTGTCAAGTCATCAAATGTGTCCAAGGCCAAATCAAGAAAATCCATGGCCCTAGACACAACTCATGTGGGGCGCTCATAGCTCCACTTCTATGCTGTGGTCTTTCTCCAGGCATGACCTCACCCACCTTAGAGATGACAGTGGGTTTCAGAGTTAAGATAAACAACACAGATCACATCTCGTGGAGCTACTGTTTCAGGCTGTCTGCAGACTCAGGCATCACTTATACTTGGTTCACATTTTGAAGCTTTTCTTTGCATCATTGAAGGTTAGCTACATAATTTATATTTTACATGAAAGCTGAGACTCTGATCTCATGCGACTCCAGGAGCTGTGGCACTAGGCATAGGACTATAATGCCTGTGCCTTTATCCAGCTGTGATCAGATCCACTACCAACCTTTTAAAAATGCATGGGACAACAGCTATTGAGTCGCTTGTTTAATCAAGATATTCCATCCACAGATACCTAATTAAATTACTAACTTCAGAAACTGGACCTTAGACAACAAATAGGTGAAATTCAGAGTCAGTCTAAATGGGTGCAAATCCGCTAAGTATGACCAGATATTTTATTAACATTCCAGCACCTCAATCAAGGTTGCAGCCCCTTTGTGCTGCAAGGCACTATACAAAGGAAGACAGCGTCCCTGCCCCAAAGAATTTACATTCTAAGCTGACTAGTGACCTTCAAAGAAGGGAGCAAGGGATACCCCCACAAGTATACAGGCTATTCTGTATGACTTGATTCTGAACTGCATTACTTAAATAAATATGTTTGTGCCAAAAAGTGTATGGTAATTTTTGAGTGCGCCATCTGTGTGTTAAAATATACTTTTACATAGTTAAGTGTCAAATCTGGTGAGATCTTAGGTCAAAAATGCATGCCTAATTTGGAGGCTTTTAGAGAGCAAACCAACTATACAAACAAGTGATTCTGATACAAAACATAAAATGAAACGTTAGTTAAGAAGCATATTAAAAATTCAGATTAAACAAAAGCTTCAGTATTACAATCCACAACACTAGCTGTATAATTAAATAAAAGAGACATGTAACTCTCATATGAAAGTAAGGAGAATCTAAAATGCAAAGGCCTGAATCTTCTTTCACTTACATTAGTTTTACACCAGTGTAAGCCCAACTGACTTCAATGGAATAACTACTGATTTACGCCAGTGAAACTGAGACTAGAAACAAACATGATGCTTAGAATGAAAAATAATCCTCAGCGTGAAATACATAAAGGAGGCTTTCTTGATGCATGCTATCCGAGTTCAGAATGGCTTTCTGCCTGTAACCCTGTCATAATTTCATCCTGACATGATCTTAATTAGCCTTAGTTCTACTGCAGAGAAGCCTACTGAGGCATTTAGCACCAGCTAATTAATCAGATATTTTGTGCGCAATATAAAAGCAGGACAGCAACTGACAGTGTCAATTCATTGATTGGAGTTAATCCCAACAGAAATTAACCCTGCCTTTTCCCCTTTGAAGGACATGAGGTACGTGGCATAGAATGAATGTTCTGACACATTTCCTTTACTATACATTGCTGATTGTCTTCTTTTTCCTTAACAGATTTTTCCTAATGTACCGTGACTTCCCATAAAGCATAATTTTTTTCAATTGTTATCATGTGAGTTTAAATGTCCCTCATATTTAAGGGCTTTACTGCAGTATAAGTCAAACCACAGACACATTTTAAATGTTTTCATTTCTGCTGCAGGATTTCAGGTGCCTTGTATTTTCTTAGATTTTGTTACCTGATTTAGCAGCACAGCTCCCACTTTTGAGAAATGGCATCAGATTTTTCACCTATTATATAAACATTTGTGGGTGCAATTTATAGCACTTAGGCACCTAGTAGCCTCAGAAAATAACTAAGGTAATTAGGTGTCTAAATGCTATGAAATGCACACACAATTACTTGCAGAATTAGAAGCATTATTGTTTGTCTATTTTATTGTATTTCTCAACTTTACTCTGTTTGGGATGCATCTTTATTCTCTGCACCACAAGAGACATGAAATCATGCTGTCATGTCTATTGATGTCAAAGGGTTAACCATATGATTATACCATGTGGTGAAGAAGAAAAAAATATCACTGCCTAAAGAGAACAGTTTCGAAGGAAAGCTGACTCTCATAGGCTTAGCTTGAAGTAGTTCAGTAAATGACATAAAACCACAGATAGGCTTCTTCTGTTTTGTTTGACATCTGTAATATGCAACAGTATTTAAGTCCTAGTAAATGCAGAGCTTAATGGCTAGCAGTCTCTTGCTTCAGCAGAATACAGTAAAACTACCTGCAAGAACAATTTGCTCAGTACCTAATATTAAACATATGAAGGAGTAGCTTAATGTATCATGATTTCTCACAGATAGTCCAATTCTAAGAACAAGCCAGTAAAAAGATAACCTTTACAGAGAGGAGGTATTTAAATGATAATTTATTTCAGGAGCTGACAGCAAATTGCTCAACATTTTCTCTCTATAGTATTTACGTCCCAAAGCAGTTGACTATCTATGGTATAAATTATGAAAAAGTATGACAGATCCAGTGTTTTCATTTTCAATGGAATCTCAGCGCAGGCATATGTAAGTCTTTTATTCACTATCCGGTGCAAGCAGCCTTTCACCATTATTATTGTTCAGGCTCTTGAGATGCTCTCTTATTTGAAGACCCATCACAATAGATTAGGCAGGCTTCTGAAACTGCCAGATATTTCAGGTGCTGTCAGTCAGGATTACTGCTCATCAGACGATGGGATTTAATGTCAACTTCTCATTGGATAATGCCCTGCTTCTAATTTACTCTCATGTTTCTTTAAAATACAGTAATTTTAATGTCAATAACAATGATACAAACACTGAGGTTGTTTTCACTAGACTAAACACACAGGATCAAAGTGTTTTGGTTCCTGTTTTAACATGAAGTTGATAATTTATTAACAAGGGTGGCTGAGGACAAATGTAATGGAAGGCAAAGAAAGAACCTTTGGTCTCGCCACACACCAGAACCAAGCTAAAACTTTTCCCAGGCCCAGATTCAATGAGAGAAGGATTTCTCTTTGCCTACTCTGCCATCCCTGCAATGCTCCAATAAGTACTGACATCTCTTCCATCCATACAAGCTAACCAAAGACACAGAGTTTTCCTTCATCTTGGAAGAGCACCCCTGATACTTCAGTAACTCCTGTAGGCTTCTTGCTGGCCCTTGGCTGTCATTGAATTCAAATTTCCCTCATGCTTTCATGTGCGTACCCCCAAGGTACATGAAATATGAAATCCACACTAGCCAGAACTGCTGGACTCATAATGGGATCTTCAAAAACAACTGTAAGGACCTATTAAGATGATATGAATGAAGAGGCAGAGAGCTCGGTCCAACATGACAACTGTAGGGAGAGAGAGCATAACAGAGCCAGACCCAGACTCCTAGGCCTCGTCTTCACTAGGAAAAAGGTGTGTTTTTAACATTTTTAAAATCTCTGCAAAGACAAGGTCAGTTGTAGTTTTAATGTGTGTTTGCTGGTCAAGGTAAATCTCAGAACCTCTCCTACAGTTTACCGTGACGAGCCAACTCATGTTAAAACAACAATTTGCCTTGTATTCACTTAACTAACCTGTTAAAATACACCCTTTTTCTTGGTGTAGTAATTGCCCTAGAGCTTAGAAAGGTTTTAGAGAAGGCTCTACACATATAAATGACTTCCCAAACTAAATCGACCCCCCAAACCTTTTGACTTTCAACCATTGCTAATCATGAACTTGGAGCAATAATGTGTTTCTTTCTCCGAGTAAAACATGTTCATCTTAATTCTTTCAGGTCACTTTACCCTAGAAAATATTAAATACCATTTTGTAATGATCATTTGTTGATATTGTTCCTTTGGTTCTGTGATAAATGACATTATCTTCACATAAGATTTCATCTAAAAATACACATGGTAGTTTCATACACTGAATTAAATCAGAGACCCAGTGGTTGTCAAAAGTTTCAAAACTACCAGCATTCTCAACTGCAGAGAATTCTTAATTCTCCATGTATTTCTACTTGATCTCACAGATTTGTAGTACATTTTAACTTTACCATGATCTATGCTTCCCAAAATCTATCAGTGCCCTTATGTCTCTCTGCACATTCAGACCCATGTTTTAAAAATATTAGTCTACACAAAATGTCTGCTCAACCTTTAGCTGCACCAAACATTATGAAAACTTTGCACAAATCCATTTAGTAATAACATGTCAAATGTGGCCTCTTGGGACTTGACCCTTTGTCACTCTGCTATACACCAAGCCCCTCAGAACTTCATGGCAACGATGGAACCCAGATCCTTTTGCTCCAAAAGTGACATCCCCTGCTATTTAAACAAAAGGAGAATCTCCATGAGCCATGTAGGGCATAGGGCCCACAGTTACCTGTTCTGAATCTATGCAAAGGAGGGCAGTGGTACACATATACATTACTAGTTCATTACAATAAAATGTTACATAGGAATTCCCATACTGAATCAGACCTGTGGCGCATTTAATTCAGTATCTTGTCAATGGCCAGCACCAGATATTTCAGAGAAACCCCTACAACAGACAGATGTGGGATAATCTGCTCCCACTCCCATGAAAAAGCTCATCCTAATTCATAAAAGTTAGAGGCTGATTTAAAACCTGAAGCATGAGGTTAATATCCCTTCCATTTTATTTTTAGTATTAGCTATCATAACTCCAGATATTCTTGTTATCCATGTACATGTCCAGTCTCTCTCTGACACTCTATGCTACACATCTATGTAGTACTTTTCATCCCAAAGACCAAAAAACATTTAATAAATTATATGCTTACCACAGCACTGAAGTGCAGCCACCTCTGGGGTGCAGTTTGGTAGCCACGTGGGAAAACATGCATTACTTTTGCCCAATTTCAGGGAAAAAGCACACAGTTATGAAAAGCACTATGGGATCTTTAATGCCAGTGCAAAGTAGGTCTTGTGTAACAATAAACTGCATGGCGTTTACCTTACCTACTTGGAAGATGTCAGCAACCCTATCAGGATTTAAACCTTTGGTTCCAGGGAACACAGGTATTCCAAAACTGATGCTTACAGCAGTAAGTTATTCCTCCTGCAAACATATTTGAACCTTTTGTTTTCTAGGACAATCAATCAGAAAGAACGACCTGTGTTCAAAGCCAACCATGGATGCATTGTTTGACATCAATATTTCCAGCAAGTTAGATATTGGAAAGCCTCCTAAAATGACAGTTCTTACCTCTTTCTGTATCGTAGAGGTATACAAACTTTTCCCATTTGTAATGAGTCAGAAGGCTCAGGATGGCTCCTTTTAACGCTGGCCGCATCTGAATGACAAACTGCACATCTGCATCTGCTGGGAAGCTGGGTGTGACAAAGGAAGTGTGCAGAGCTCCACAAAATGATGTCAGTGTGTTCATGGACATCTGGTCATAGAATCCAAAGATGGCATAAACTCCTCTAGAAAACTGTGAACAAACTAACAAACAAAAAACAGAGATGTTACAATATGAAACCACCATGAAGCAGTGTTATATAATCAATGGGAGGGGTTGGGGGAAAAAAGGAAAATTGCAGTTCTGGTTGCGAAGTGTTCAGTGTCAGCCCAAGGAAAGTAACAAGCTCCAGAGTGGAAAGTCCCCTGCTCAGAAGTACTTGCTCTGAGCCCACCTGCCTTCATCCCCCAACGTTTAACGCAGAGATTGTCAACTCAAACATTCCAGCTAATCTCAGCCTCTAGGGACTATCCTGGAGAGAGGAGGAGGTCTCAAGATAGACAAGCCCTTTATCTCTGAGCTACACTGCATGTTCTATTTCATGTTCTTGAAAAGAACAGGAGTACTTGTGGCACCTTAGAGACTAACAAATTTATTTGAGCGTAAGCTTTCGTGGGCTACAGCCCACCTCATTGGATGCATAGAATGGAACATATAGTAAGAAGATGTATACACACATACAGAGAACATGAAAAGGTGGAGTAAGAGGCTAATTACTTAAGATGAGCTACTATTAGCAGGAGAAAAAAACTTTTGTAGTGATAATCAAGATGGCCCATTTAGACAGTTGACAAGAAGGTGTGAGGATACTTAACATGGGGAAATAGAAATTAATGTGTTAGTCTCTAAGGTGCCACAAGTACTCCTGTTCTTTTTGCGGATACAGACTAACATGGCTGCTACTCTGAAAACTGAAACCAGGCAGATGAGACACAAATATTTCAGCCACCCCTAATCATCACTCTTGCCTAGTAGCCACACATTTTACCTAGCAAGATGCAAGGGAAATGAATTACATATAAAAGAAGCCAGGTCTTCTACATGAAGATATATTGCTTTCCAAAATACTACACCGAAACATTCATTTTGACCACAAATGCTAACATTCAGAATCATTAAAGCCTGTTTATCTTAAAAAGGACTCTCCCCAATATCAGGTCCTTGACAAGGCAGCATAGATAACACCTTGAATAGCTACTCAACTGTGAGCATTTGATTTTCTTCCAGGAGACCCAGATGCAAAAATATAGGTGGCATTAAAGAATCTTTTTAAGAGCTTGACCATTGTAAATGGATGTGAGCAAAAGTGGATACCAACAGCAAATAATAGCAGCTGCTATTAGAGAGAAAAGAGGAAGGAATAAATAAAGCACCGACTTTAAAGAAAAGGTTTTCAAAAAGCCTCCACAGCAGTAAAAAGGAAAAGATACAAAGGCAACCACAGTACAACCAGCATTTATTCCTAGGGGTATGATGCACACAGGAATTAACACATTAACAAAAATGCATTTTTGTTAAACTATGTACCAGTAGGAAATAAAAACAGAAAGTCTGCTATAAAAAGTATCTGCTGAAGAAACAAATAAAAACAAACAGAGTTACAGGCAAAATGGAAGTGTATCAAAAAGAAGGGAAAAAATAAAGGCTCTATCAGAAATTATGACAGTATCAGGATCATTGTAACAGCTTAAACTATGTCAACGCTATAAGAAAATCTAGCGAGTTTGGGCATGATCCTGTGAGATGATGAGTTTCCTAACCTTCCACTGACTGAGCACCTTGTAGACTCAGACCCTTAATGCATTCTCATGGATCATGTACTGTAGAGAACACTTAAAGGAATACATTTGTGCTAAATGCCCTGTTCTTTTAAGTGTTCTTCTGGTCAGGGAAGCAAGAAGTGTGCTGTTGAAATCTGAAAACTGTTAGGTCCTCACCATCCCTTTCTGTCTTCTCTCTGCTCTGGGGATGGGGCCCAACAAAATGTAAACAACCATAGACATACAATCCCTGTAGCAATATGCTGTCACCCCACAATGTGAATGCACTGCTACTGCCCTCTACTGGCTACAATATCAGACCTGGTCAAATGTGTATCATCATGTCATCCTTTTGTGGATTCAACCTACAGATGACATAAACCTTAAAACAACTTGGCAGGTGTGAATCTTGCCGAGATTACTACTGCTAAATGAATAATGTTGAACTGGGCTGTACCCAACATATGTTTTCCCATTGTCATCCCAACATAGTTCTGTTATCATCAGCCTTCCTGATGCCATGGCAATAAGTGCACGGCTAGAACCTAGTCAGGTAAACACTTTAAGTGCTACATTGATGCAGCAATTTTGATTCTGAAAGGGTTTCAGCAGAAATTGATATATATGCCCAAAGAACTACAGAAAAACATTTTCCATAGATTTACGTGGTATCAAAGACAACTACAGACTAACACGGCTACCACTCTGAAACCTGCCTGACTTAGGGTACCAGTTCTTATTTTTGATCAGAATGAATGCTTGCAAGAAAACTGGCTTTACGTTCACAAGCTGCCAAATACTAAACCAACAGAAACAAAATTTAAAAATATCCTGTTTTTCCCCTTCATTGTAGAGCAACATTTAAGTTCCTGATCTTGAAAGTCCAATGCCTTAGAATTCCCATCAAACTACCTTGTTTCTGTTATTTCACAAACAGAGGATATGCAGGGCTTGATTTTCAGAAGTACTTGAAAACTCACAACTTGGCTCAAATCTGTGGGTGCTGAGCACCTCTCAGATTAGGCCATGTAGTCCCCATCTCTTCAGCCAAATTCTCTCTCTCTTGCCATTTTAAAAAGTAGAATTAAATTGTGTCTGTGTTCTGACTGGCTCATCCCCACTTCTATGGGCATGGGTATTATGAGCAGGGAAGTTGTTTAGTGATTGTGGGCAGATTGGGTACATGACAGCATCTATGCCAAAAGATGCCTAAAAATCAACAGCAGGATATTGCCAGCCTGGAGCATCTTAGGACAGTTATTCACTACTTTGAAACTGCCTCTCACCTGATACTTGTAATTCTATTTTTCTTAGATACATTTGTTGGATCAAAGAATTTAGTTTTGTCTTAAAAGAAAAAGAGCATCTTTTATTTCTCCTGAATTATGTCTACTCACTACAACTCTACATATTTAATACTTTACAGAGTGACTTGATAAGCTACATTATTTCAGAATATCTTCATCTCTTAAAGCTTCCCTACTTCTTTCTTTGCAGCTTAAGACTTCTGATTACCTATTCAGCACACAGTGTAGGGTGCCAATTTGATTTTACTGGCCCATTTAAAGGGCAAATAAACTTTTATTTTTATAAGGGGAAGATAAAGGGACAGTTATCTTATCCTCAATGCTCATTTGCTTTTTTGAACTTCTAATTCTGTTATGATTTTGTAGCATAAAACTCTCTTTCACAGAGTGTTTTGCTCACCCATGGACTTACTGTAGCTGGCTTTCCAACAAATACATCTTTAAGTGAATTTTAAATTTCCTTACCATTCTAATGCCATTAATCAATGAGCCACATTTAAAAGCAGGTGTATTAGCAAACTACACACCCAATTCTATTTTCCTCCCATATACAACTTTTCTACTGAATGCAGGGCCAGTTTTCATTATTATTATTTTTGATAGTTCAGCACAAATTGACTTATATTTGCTTTTCCTTATTGGAAATACAGAAACAGTCATACACAGAAAGGGACTGTTAAATAAGCAATTTTGTTGCAGCAAAAGACAATGCAATTAATTTTTAAGAAGCGATGTCAGAGGCAGACTCATCACACCCGTAATTACTGATTCTATGAATTGCTTTCCCTCTTTACTCACTGCAATATAATCATTAATTCTAATATAGGAAAAGAAACACTAATAATTTAATTTTAGTATTTTAAGTGCAATGGGGGTGTGACAGGTTGGGTCATAGAAACCCCTTGGGACTGCCACCTGATGTGCTGAGACGACCTCTGAGCCTGTTTTCCCTGGCAGCCTGGGACTTCAGTACCATGTCTTGTTGAGCCAGACACGCTTGCCTGATGCAAACACAGACCCAGGTCTGAACCACGTCCCCCACAAGCTGCAGGTTTAACTGAAAACAGCTTAAGAAGTGCTCCTGTCTCTAGCACCCAGATACCCAGTTCCCAGTGGGATCCAAACCCCCAAATAAATCCGTTTCACTGTGTATAAAGCTTATACAGGGTAAACTCATAAATTGTCCGCCCTCTAACAACACTGATAGAGAGATATGCACAGCTGTTTGCTCCCCCAGGAATTAATTGCTTACTCTGGGTTAATTATTAAACAAAAGTGATGTTATTAAATATAAAAAGTAGGATTTAAGTGGTTCCAAGTAGTAACAGACAGAATGAAGTTAGTTACCAAGCAAAATAAAACCAAAACACGCAAGTCTAAGCCTAATACAGTAGGAAACTAAATGCAGGTAAATCTCACCCTCAGAGATGTTCCAATAAGCTTCTTTCACAGACTGGACTCCTTCCTAGTCTGGGCCCAATCCTTTCCCCGGTACAGTTCTTGTTCCAGGTCAGGTGGTAGCTAGGGGATTTCTCATGACTGCAGCCCCTTTGTTCTCTTCCACCCCCTTATATGGCTTTGGCACAAGGCGGGAATCTTTTGTCTCTCTGGGTCCCCACCTCTCCTTCTAAATGGAAAAGCACCAGGTTAAAGATGGATTCTGGTACCACATGACATGGTCACATGTCCTGTAAGACCCCAAGCCTTCATTCTCCCCAGCCTGACTCACAGGAAGACTTGCAAGTGAACAGAGCCATCTACAGTCAATTGTCCTAGTTGATGGGAGCCATCAAGATTCTAAACCACCATTAATGGCCCACACTTTGCATAATTACAACAGGACCTCAGAGTTATATTTTATATTCCTAGTTTCAGAAACAAGAATGATACATACAAATAGGATGACCACACTCAGTAGATAAGCTTTGTAATCATACCTTAACAAGAGACCTTTTGCATGAAGCATAATCCAGTTACATTATATTCACACTCATTACCATATTTTCATAACATCATATGGAGTGCAACGTCATAGGGGGTTGTTCATCTGGCAAGGAGATGAAGTACAGTACAGTATTTGGTATGCACTCCCACAGAAGAGGGAGGATGTCTTAAATCTAATTTAGGAAGTAATTTTGGTAACAAATTTACAAATGAATAACAAATGAACAACATGAATCAACATAACATGTTGATGTTACATGCATCAGTAACAAATGAAGCAACATTATTAGTTATATGGAAAGGCCGGAATGATTTGAAAGTACAACAAGGAATGCAACACACATTTCTTATAACACAACAGCAGCATATATTTCAACACAGCATTTAACGCTACACACATATAGAGAAGGCTGATCCACAGAACTCTCCAAGTAAGTGTTTTGCCTATCCGATAACTAAACCCCTTTACCTTGCTGGTGATTCCCTAGCTTTCCTAATGCATTCATTATTGCTTATGACTATATGAGCCCCAGCAAAAATGACCTACCTGTACATTCCATACAGTCAGAACGTATTCGGCCTGAAAACAGTACAGCCATAAGTAGTACAAAGGTTGTCCATAGAAGAGAGAGAAGACAAAGTGTAATATTGCATCTGTGGCAACAGCTATGCTGTGAAGAGACACAGATAAACCAGTGGCAGCTGTATTAGATAAGCCACTGACACTAAACTGGGAGAAGAGGTAGATACGCTGGAGGGTAGGGATAGGATACAGAGGGACCTAGACAAATTAGAGGATTGGGCCAAAAGAAATCTGATGAGGTTCAACAAGAACAAATGCAGAGTCCTGCACTTAGGACGGAAGAATCCCATGCACCACTACAGACCAGGTACCGAACAGCTCTGCAGCAGTTCTGCAGAAAAGGACCTAGGGGTTACAGTGGACAAGAAGCTGGATAAAAGTCAACTGTGTGCCGTTGTTGCCAAGAAGGCCAATGGCATTTTGGGATGTACAAGTAGGGACATTGCCAGCATATCGAGGGACATGATCGTTCCCCTCTATTCGACATTGGTGAGGCCTCATCTGGAGTACTGTGTCCAGTTTTGGGCCCCACACTACAAGAAGGATGTGGAAAAATTGGAAACATCCAGCGGGGGGCAACAAAAATCATTAGGGGACTGAAGCACATGACTTATGAGGAGAGGCTGAGGGAACTGGGATTGTTTAGTCTGCGGAAGAGAAGAATGAGGGGGAATTTGATAGCTGCTTTCAACTACCTGAAAGGGGGTTCCAAAGAGAATGGATCGAGACTGTTGTCAGTAGTACCAGATGACAGAACAAGGAGTAATGGTCTCAAATTGCAGTGGGAGAGGTTTAGGTTGGATATTAGGAAAAACTTTTTCACTAGGAGGGTGGTGAAACACTGGAATGCGTTACCTAAGGAGGTGGTGGAATCTCCTTCCTTAGAAGTTTTTAAGGTCAGGCTTGACAAAGCCCTGGCTGGGATGATTTAGTTGGGGATTGGTCCTGTTTTGAGCAGGGGGTTGGACTAGATGACCTCCTGAAGTCCCTTCCAACAGTGATATTCTATGATTCTATGAGTCTAAGCCCATAACCATCTATGTTTGTCCTCTGCAACAGATAGACCCACTGTTCCCATTTCTTTTGTTCACACTCAAGCTCATCTAGTAGCAATAACAAGCATAAAGTTAGGGAAGAGGAGAGCCATTTTAGCACGAGGTAATACAGAGAAGCAGCATAATACAAGAATAGTTGAGACACCCCCGCTAACAGGATAAGAAGTTAACTGCCATTTGTCTCCACTCATATGGCATAAGCGATGAGATGGCAGAAACTGATGAATCCTTAAGGATGTCAAGAGAAGATGAAGAACTTTAGGTTCATGCAGGTTTGAAGTGATTCCCATCAAGGGAAGAAAATGTTTGTAGGGCTAACAAATGTAGCACCCAAGAACACAAGGGGTATATTTACACTGAACACTAAACCTGGGTTCCGACTCAGGTTTGAGCTCAATCCTCTTTTCTTTCCACACACAAATCAGTTTGACTCGGGTCAGCAATTGCTCAGGATCCATGTCCTAGGACCCTGCTAGGGGTCAGAGCCTGAGTCCTGCTGGATTCAGGTTCAAAGCCTGTCATTTTGCACTGTGGACATACCTCAAGCTGCAGATCTGACTCAGAAGTGTAGTATGGACTCGTTAGCTTGGCTGTGAGACGTAGGCCTAGCAACTGTAAGCCCAGGTTTACAATGCAGTGTGTATGCTCAAACAAGGACTTGGAAACAGTCTCCACAAGCCTGGGTCTCAAAAACCCTGGGTTTACAATGCAGCGTAGACATAGCCTAATCTGTCAGGGCTATGTAGGGTGTCTTCACATTCCACCACCACCACCAATTTGATATAATTACCCTAGGTACACATTTCCTTTCTAATGCTCGGACATTCATAGAAAAGGCCAGATGGGACCATTAGTTCATCTAGTCTGACCTCCTGTATCCCACAGGCCATTAAATTTCACCCAGCTTCTCCTGTATTGAGACCAACAACTTGTGTTTGACTAAAACATCTGGTCCAGAAAGACATGGTTTGACTGTAACACTTCTTAAATGTACTGTACTTTAGCAGGAAAGAGAAACATATTGATTAGACCAGGTTCCTGGTCGCTCCATGTTTAACAGACTTCTTTCCCACAAACAAATCCCCGATGGAGCACTCAAAAGCAGTTGATTTGCCCAAGCTGAAGCCTGAACCTCATTTCACCAAAAGGAAACCAGAGTCCAACTTCCACATCAGAATCCCAGCCTCCCAATCCCACCCACAAGAGTGTTCCATGCAGAATGCTGTGGTTACACCTGATTTCCAGACTGCAGGTTCCTAGGAAGGCTCTAGGGGACAGAGCCTCACAAAGGTGCCTGATTCTTTCCAAGTGGTTATTGGTGGTCTTGCTGTTCCTTTGATTTTTGTTTTCTAACACTATTTAGTTCTTGCAGCTTCTTGTGGATTATGAATATTCATGACACAGGGAGTTTGTATTAGTTGTGACATTTCTGCAGTCTGTTAGGTGGAAGCTGACAGTATAGCCCTGGTTAGGGAAAAAACTGGCAATTTCTCCTCAAGTGCAGGTTCTTTTCTCTGAGGTCTTTAGTTAAACCAAACCAAATCACCTGCTTTCAGCTACAGACAATTGGTGTGTCATTGGGGAGATTTATAAGGGTTATTTTTTTTAAACTGTGGATAAAACCAACAATACTGACAAGATGATGAGTGAATTTTAGCCTGTTTGTTCTATTCAATGATGTCACTAATAGCCAATTTTTAAAGGTTAGAATGGAGTCCTTACACACCTGGCTTATAGTGTACTTAAGAAGAGACGGAATACTGTTAGAATGGGTACTGGAGACTAGGATTTCTGGACCTAATTCCCACCTTCACCCCAACTCATTGTGTAACCTTGGACAAGTTACTTCACCTCTCTCTACCTCAGTTTCCTTCTTGGAAAAATGGGCATAATAAAACTTACCTACGTCACAATGGCATTGTCAGGCAAGCATTACTGTAATTCTCCTGTATTTCTCACAAAACAGATTCTTCAGTTTTATGCTCCCCATTTCCCTGAACCTGGGATTGTCATAGGGTGGCCCCACCAAGAGCACCCTCCTGCGGCAGGCTAACACAGAACAGGCACACCTGCTTCAATTTCTCCTTCAGTGGTTCCCAGAAACTCCACGCAAGCTTTCTTGACTCACTGACACCTTATCTTCTCCATCAGAAACCTGATGGAAATAATGTGATGAAATGCAGACATCCACCATAATGATCCAGGCCAGATTCAAACCATTGACCTCGCTGTGAAAGTCTCCCTTCCCCCAAACCTTTGAACCTTCCAGTCACCTTGAGATTATTCATTCTTCACAAATTTATGTTTGATTTACGCCAACCGACTTCATTGCGTTCAACAAGTAGAACACCAACAATAAAAATCTGCCTGCCATATGTACTAATAAAGGCAAGGCAATCTGTGAGCTTTGGTGTTTTCAAAATTAGCACATTTTAAATGTCCTATGTAATGTGCACGACATTCACAAACACTGCAATTTTAATCGTTTGAAAAACCCCCCAAAAAACAACAACCGCCCTCTCTCTGCCCTTACTGGCGCCCCTTTACCTTCTTCAGAAATTCCAAGAAATATGAATCATGTTTTCAACTTTCTGAAATTTATTTTTGGAGTAGTGATAGGAAGTGTTGCAAAGGGAAATGGGGTTTGGAATGACTGGAAGCATGCTGTGTTATGTTTGTTGCCATCACTTGGTCACTTGCTATTTAGTTACTTAGCTGCTTACAAAGATAAAAATTATGTAGAATTTGGGCCATTACACTGTCTTTACTTGTAGCTTATTGTCCCAAAGCTAACAATTATGTAGAAGCTGGAGAAAGTATGCATAAAATGAGTACTTTGGCCTACAACCTGCTAAAGTTTAACAAAAGCTCTTGAAATTCTTTATATTCCTACCTCCTCTACAATGCTTAGGAACCCAAGAGTGCTACCTTCTACTTCCTAACTCAAATTTCTGTTTTCTCAAAATGTCTGATCAGAGCATCTCTTTTGCTAGGCCCCAAATGTATAAGCATTGCTTGTCTTTATCCTGGGAAGTTTGATACTTGTTAGATGTTAAACTGTGCAGGATTCAGCATGTTATAAGAATATTCCTTGTCAAAGGATATTAAACAGATTACCAGGGCCAAATACAAAAGGTAATCTGTTGGAGGTTTAGGGAACCAAAATGGAGGTTTAAAGATTAAACTAGATTAAAGGTGAGAGGAATGAGAACCTGACAGACTATCAATTAATTTTTTCTTGGAGGATTTCAAAATGAATTAAGCATCTGAGGACCATACTTTAATATGTGCTGCTTAGGATATTTCTGGATCTTGCCTAGAAGGATTTATTATTCTTATTAAAATGTTAACAAGGGTTAGTACTCATTGTGCTAAACAATGTTAACATTCCACAATATTCATTAATTTATTTTATTTCCCAGAATGTTCAATTACATTGCAATAAATTACAATGAAACCTCTGATTTATCTCAGGAAGACGATGTCAAAGGGCCACTCTGAAATACGACAGAGACAGGTTGGGTAAGTTAATATCTTTTATTGAAACAATTTCTGTTGGTGAAAGGAACAAGGTTTCGAGCTCCACAGAGGCCTTCTTCCAGTCTAGGAAAGGTAATCCGAACAACACTGCAAACACTTCTTAAACTTGCATTTCTACTTAAATACTGTAGGCTCCATTGCAGCACTTAGTTTTTTAAAAACGTGCACTGGGTTTCAATTTTGCACTGTGTTATGCTCAACGAAGGTTTCTTATTTGCAACTTGTGATGTGGCTTATTATTTATTATAAATAAATCCTTGGAAGTGTCATGACACTGTTTAAAAAACTCATTAAATCATTGCACAATGCATGAAAAAAATCCTTATTAAAAGTACCAGGAATCCTTACACAAACCCATGTATAAAGCATGATAAAATCCCTGTGCAAAAGGCATGCACCTCTCCTCCCCACAATCTATTCACAACAACACCCTAGCCTCAAAGTAAAAGCACAGCACATCCCTAATCTTGTGCCCTGACCCACTGCAACATTTGTCAGAGGCTACCTCCCTGGCTGTTCATAATGTGCTTCAAGTCTGCTCACCTCCTCTGCCCACCCTTTGTCAAGGCTCTCTGCCTTGCTCTCACAGACATAGCATGAAAGACAGTACGCAGATAGTGCTTAGCAGCTGCCAGCCATGATATCAGCCACCTCCATCTCCACTACAGCCTTCCAAATTCCCATTACACTGTCACTCTGCAGCTACTCAGGATATAGTTACCTGAGGCTTCAGAAGCCAGGGAGGCAGAGGGTAAGGTGGGCCTCCCAGAATGTGAATCACAACAGCAGTGGTCCTGGGAGTGAAAGTTCATTGCAGAAAACAGGCCAGAATTTCAAAAGATCCAGACATCATGGACCTTTCCAGACTACCCTATGTTAATTTTGGTGAGCCTACCACAGTGATCAGCCACACCTTACAACACCATGGACAAATAGCCCTTCCTGCTGATGAAGGCATGTGAAGGAGCCACAGAATAGGCATGTGTCCCCCATCAATGGAGTCAGTACAATTTGGGAATCCCAACCATGCAAATCCATCAATGGCCTCCTGTGCATTACCAAGCTTAATCACACCGGGGGAGAGCACCCTTTTGATAGCAGGGCACAGCTCATGACAGCAGTCCTGACAGAGGACTACCAACACCAAACTGGTTAGCTACTGACCAGTAGTTGTCAGGGGTGGCAAGCTTCCCATTAGTGATGGTCACACACTTCTGTGCACTGAGGAGAGTTTTCATGTTGGTGTTATGGTGCTGTGGCTCCAGGGTGAACTCCACACAGATTTCTAGACCACCACTGCCAGTCACCCCGGGTCTGCACCACTAACCAATCCCACCACTCAGGGCTAGTTAGTGTTTGAGTCCAGAAGTGGCTGCTCACCGAATGAAGCCGCTCCAGGAAAAGTTTATGAAAAAGAGACTGCTCAGTTTCATTCTCCTTCTCGACAGGTGCCTGTATCACGCTGCCTCTCAAGTCATCACGCATCTGAGATACAGATGTATCAGCTGTTCATATTAATGACCATCAGTTCACAACTCTCAGCAGCATTTACTCATGCTGACTGGCTGGCACTGGCTCACAAATAGATGAATAATGGGATGAAAGGAGAGGACTCATGGGAAGTTTTTAGTTTGACCGCAAGTCCCAGAATTCCAGTGTCTTATGGCAGGCATATGTGCAGCAAGACAAATCTCAGAATGCATACAGTCTAGCAGCAAAACAATGCACCATAAGGTTTTTGTCCAGAAAACGGAGTTCTTATTTCAATACGTAGCACTGTGTGGACACAATGACCCTAAAGGGAAGGAGCTAACCCAAGAGAACAAAGCGGAGTGGACACGCTGCTTGCAAAACAGTTATTCTGGATCACGTAACATGGATAAACATAAGCTAAAACTTTCAGTCGACAATCCCTTACTGCCAATGCACATGGGTGTAAGCGAGCAAAGAATCAGGTTCAGTTAGTTTAACTTCCTTTTAAATAACCTTTCAAAAGATCGACTTGCCACATGCAGTGAAGTGGAACTTAGTATGCAACTGCAGTTAGAAATTGTAAATAATGCCTTGTTTTAAGTGAAATTTGCCCAAGACCTACCAAATAGAAATGTATTAAGTTTGTGCATTTCTAATTTGCTATAGGTTAATTTGCAATATGCTCCTGTTTTATAATTTAATGATTCTGACTTTTAACTTGCAAATATCACGGTCAAATTTCAGTTTCAATTTAGAATAAACATTTGTTCTCTGTGTTAATACCAATATAATAGTCATTTAGGGATTTATACTCACGAGGAAATATTTGTTTTACTGAACTTACAGAATCTAATATCATGGTGAGATGCTAGGAATGGGGCAATACCATAATTTGTATTTACCTATCTCAAGTATTTCTATACTGTCCACCACAATAGTGTATAAGCATGAGCATCAATATTGTGATGAGGCAAACCGTTCTTTGTTTAATGTAGAACAAGTCATGGATTGTATATCGGATTAGTATTGTTCACCTTCACCCGCTGAACGTTCCAAGGTTATGAAGGCTGATTTCCCAGCAGACCAGACTCTCTGACAACAATCTTTACAACGTCGGCATCAGGGCAGTTTATTTTTGAATATGATGGTTGTGGTATTCCGCGAAGTAGATTTCTTTGGTGAACTGGGGTAGCACAGCTTTTCAGACAGATTAATAATTTAAGTGAAGTGTCTCTTCAGACTATAATATAAAGGGACAAGAGGCCTCATTTTCCATGAACAAAAGATTTTTTTGTACTAATACTGCCTCTTTTGATTGTATGTTTTAATCAACGTGAACAAATCCAGGCCTTTCTTCCAACCAGCGTGTTATCAGTCCGAGCAAAACCTTTCTATATAACAATAGAAAGGAAGCATGCAATAAAACAGAAATGTACTGAATAAAATGTAGCGATTTTCTTTTATGTGAATTTAATGATTGTGAAAGGTAGCAAACTGAAAGACACAAAGTCTTAAATACTCCATTAGTGCCACAGAAAAGGGACAGGAAATGGAGCAATTCTTCCCAACTGTGCCAGACCAGTCTGTCTGACCCCCTGTTCTGGAGGGATTACCTATAAGAAGGGAAAAGGTAATTCTGTCTCTTTGAATTATTCACCTCTTGTGCACTCTTTTGAAGCCACCAGTGAATCTGTGCTGAATAAACACAGGAAGAATTCTTAAAATATTTCAGATTGCTTGCACATCTTGATGGGAAGGAAGAAGAAGACACTTCTAAATCCTTTTTTGAGGTTAGGAGAATAGTTCTGACTCTGCAAGTTGCCATCTATGTATACTGCAGACCTTTGACTCACATGGTTTTCTGCAGAAGTAACAGAAGTCCACAGACAATGTTGAATATGGCACTATAGATGAGGTGTTTTTAAAAGAAAGCAATCAGGAAGCACGCAGTCAGATTGCAATTGGTCCAATAAAGAATGCACTCAGTCCATATTTTAAGAGGTCTTGATGCTTGTGTAAAAAAAAATACAACCCCTAGATCCCTACATTACACATGACCCTTCCAAATGTGACACTGGGACAAAGCCTGCTGTGTTTAGCATGGGTCAGATTGCAATACAGTTACTCACTCTGGTTTCAATAGTTCCTCACTCCACATTTAGTCCCAACAAAGTTATTGGGATTACTTGTGAAGTAAGATGCTACTCATTGGGAGCCAGGCTATATCAATCGAGCGCTATCGAAACAGTCCTAAAATGAAGTCCCATTGAGATTATTCCCATTAAGTAAATCAACCTAGATTTGGCTCACTGTCTTGTTATGATAGCGTCTTCCCGTAGTTCAAGAAGTAGTTTTGTGCTATGCCAGCGTCCTTCTCCCCTTCAGAGGTGCTGGAACAATTTGTATAGTGGGGGAGCTGAGAGTCACTGAACCAAACTGCTAACCCTGTATATCAGTGTTTCCCAAACTTCAGACGCTGCTTGTTCAGGGAAAGCCCCTGGCGGGCCCGGACGGTTTGTTTACCTGCTGCATCCGCAGGTTCGGCCGATCACGGCTCCCACTGGCCGCGGTTCGCTGTGCCCGGCCAATGGGGGCTGCGGGAAGTGGTGTGGGCCAAAGGATGTACTGGCTGCCGCTTCCTGCGGCCCCCATTAGCTGGGCACAGTGAACCGCAGCTAGTGGAAGCCACCATCAGCTGAACCTGCGGACGCGGCAGGGGCTTTCCCTGAACAAGCGGCAGACCAAGTTTTGGAAACACTGCTGTATATGATGGAAACCACTTCAAGCCAGAGGGAGCGGCAGCACCCCCCAGCACTCCTAGTTCCAGCATCTCTGCTTCCCGAGTATGTCTAGTTTTCCATGTCAAACTGGAAATAAAGTCAGTTTTAAAGTGACGAGTTAAAAACAGTTTCAGGTACTACATTCAGCCCAAGTCCTCCCAGCCAATTTTTGTGGTTTTACAATTACATTTTTCTATTTTTTTTTAATGTCTCTCTCTTCTGTCACTGTATAAAAAGACCCAGATGAACAAAGGGGGAACTAATTGGCTAATGTAGAAGGGAAACCTGGTGACAATTTGCTGTCACTATGCAAAAAATAAACAGAAAAATAGAGACTTTTTTGTCTCTCTCTTTCAGTTTCAGTGACCTTGATGCTCCTTGTAAAGACAGACATTTCAGACTGCATAAGTGTGCTTGAGAAATTCACAATATCTCTAATCAAATTGCCTGCAGGATTTGAGTCTATGTAATAGCCACTAAAGATTATTCACTCTTCCTAGCTTTAGCACTACTGCAGATGTAAGTAGCTGCTCAGGATCTTTGTACCATTACTTCATTTCACGTTTAATCTGCAGGAATCAACTGTTCTGTGAAGTTGACCACTTATGTTACTGGAGGACTAATGGGACAGAAGTGGAATAATTCTATGTAGTTATGGATGTAAATATGGTGCAGGTTACAAATAAAACAAATATAGGGATTTCATTCTGATTGCTAGGATATACTCATCCACCCCTTGAAACCACCACATGGCTTCACACATGGAAAGTCTCTCAAACAGCAGCTGCAAGCACAGCACAGGTTGTGCATTAGAACTAAAGCCAAATGCATATCTTAGTTACAACACTGTAACTCCCACTGAAATGCCCAGGTGTATCTGGGTTCTGACTCTGGTTCAGCATATGTACCAAACATCTCCCGTAAACACTTCATTTCTAATCATAAGGGATGGTTAGAATCTAGAAACAATTCATCATTTGATGTGCTCACCAACTCAAAAAGAAGAATATTTCAAACAAAAAAGGAAAGAATGTATCACACCCGGTATATGTAGAAGATACATTTTATTTGCCTGGCTACAGTGCTTTTATTTAAGGTACTTAAATGAGAGAACTTTTTGATCTAGCAGAGTATAAGGAGCTTTAAAGATAATTACGGTAATCTGTTCTATTCCAGAGACGTTAGCAAGATTTGCCTAGTTCTCATATATGCCTCTGTGTTGGTCACAACCACAGTTACAGTCCTTGCACTCTCCATGTGCCTGTGTAATATACTGGTGAGTGTGTTACAGGTCCCCTTTTTTTGCCTAATCCCCAGATGATATGTGGATGTGACAGTCCTACCTTGGCTCTAACTCAAACTGTAGCAGCTCATGGCTTTAGTTCTGAAGGTCCCGGATCAGTCGCTGGTGTCCCGTCCATGACGCTGGCCATCACATACGGATTTACTCCAGACTAGCAGTGAGAGGAGTACTAGGCTCCCCAAAGAGATACAAGAAGGCTGCCCCCTCTGTACGTGCTAAACCAGCACAATCTGTGGGAGAATGCATGTTACAATCCTGTAACAAGGTGGCAACACAGCCGGAAGCATAAAGCCATGATCTGACCCACAGAATTACATATAGGTGTACCTGCACACACACACACACACAAATCCATAATGTGACTAAAAGGCCCCCATTGTCAACAGCTTCCATTTCAGGTCTGCTGAAATTCAGGATGCCTCTCACTGCTGCATTTAGTGCTTATGTGTGGAGAAGCCTTTCTGTTAACATGGGAGCTAGGATGGGTATGAGACTGAAGGACTTTCTGAAAGCACGTATCAGATTGATGTTAAGCATCACTCTTTTCTCAGCTGCACTGTATATCTATTTTTAATTGCAGTCCCTTGGTTGAATTATCGTAGTCCTCTTTGATGGAGAGGTATCATTCAGGGAAGGATATAAATTACTATTACCCAAGAGTATTCGCTGTTAAACCTTTACTCAAGATCCTGACATTGCATTAAAATGCTATCTACTGTAATCAGAGAGATTCCTCTGTGTTTATATGACATTATAGGATTTGCATATTGTTGTAAGTAAAAAAGAAAAAAACCTCAGACACAGCTATATCTGGGTAGGATTGCCAGCTTTCTAATTGCACAAAACCAAACACCCTTGCCCTGCCCCTGCTCACTCCCCTGCAGCCTCCCTCCGCTGCTTGCTGTCCCCCACCCTCAGTTACTTTCACCAGGCTGGGGCAGAGGGTTGGGGTGCGGGAAGGGGTGAGGGCTATGGCTAGGGGTGCAGGCTCTGGGTAGGGCCAGAAATGAGGGATTCAAGGTGCAGGAGGGGGCTTCGGGTGCAGGAGGGGGTGAGGGCTCTGGGGTGGGGCCAGGGATGAGGGGTTTGGGGTCCAGGAGGGGGCTCTGGGCTAGGGCTGAGGGGTTCGGAGTGTGGGAGGGGGCTCAGGCAGGAGGTTGGGGGCAGGCTCTGGGAAGGAGTTAGGGTGTGGGAGGGGCAGGGCATTAAGGTGCGGGAGAGGGTTTGGGGTGCGGGCTCCGGCCAGGCAGCACTTACCTCAGGTGGCTCCCAGAAGCATCTGGCATGTCTGGCTCCTAGGCGGAGGGGCCAGGGTTCTCTGCATGCTGCCCACGCCTGCAGGCGCCACCTCCACAGCTCCCATTGGCTCAGCGTGGAGCCCCCGTGGCTGCCCCTGCGCTAGGAGCCGGACATGCCAGCCGCTTCCGGGAGCCGCATGGAGCCAGGGCAGGCAGGGAGCCTGCCTTAGCCCCGCTGCGCCACAGACCGGACTTTTAGTGGCCCGGTCAGCAGTGCTGACCGGAGCTGCCAGGGTCCCTTTCTGACCAGGCGTTTCAGTAGAAAACCAGACTCCTGGCAACCCTATATCTGGGGCCACTGCAAACACCAATTACTCCAGCTTTTGCATTCCTAGTGATGACTCTCTTTGTTTATAACACTAAAGGTGCATTTGACATGCTGTATTTGTTCATATGCTTTGCACTGGACTTCCTTTTGTTGTTGTGTAAAGTGGTTATAAAAATCTACCCAGTCAGGTCTTAAACAGAGGCAAGCAACGTAACCGTCTTGGTTTCATGTGGTGCTCTAAACAATGACTTTTCTTAAATAAGATTTAAGAAAATGAAAATCATTCCAAATAAAGCTGACCCTGCCACCCGCTCCAAGTAGTTCTGACAAGTAAAATGAAATCACATCACGGAAGATACAGAGTAGGAGTAGACAGAAACCATCAAACAGACACAGTGAACACATTTTCATTCACCAAAGGGACTTTTCAAACTAAAGTAAACAAATGTGTCATCGCGTATTTTCATAACTTCAAATACCCAGAGTAAGTGTGAGAGGTCAAGTAAATAAGTGAGGGTAATCACGCTGTACCATGCGGTAGCCCTCTGAAAAGTAAGCCACATTCTGGAGACCATTTCTAAAATGGCTGAATTTACAGGTACTCTAATACAGAGTCCATTATAATTTCCCAAGTGAATGAGAGAATCCAGTCTATAGTTAATTAGATCCAATGATATGGGAAATGCTAGATAATTAATTGCCTGTTTTAAAAGATTTAACTCTGAAAGTGAATTGTAGAAGGAGATTTTGGGGAATTGGGTAGTAAAGTTCATCTCCTATTATAAAACTTTAATATTGGTCTCCACACAGAATTTCCTAAGCAATCATGTTGTAGAGTAGGTTTATTAAGCAACATCATTGATCATAATTTTATATGACACTGCCACTTTACATTTATAACTTTTAAAATTTTGCCATTAATAAGAGCTGACGGCACCTGCACAAAAATGAGATACACCTCGTAGGAGGCTATGGCAGTGAAAACAATATTAAAAACAAAGAATGTTAATACAAAAAAAATAATAAATCAAGATGTTTAAAGCTTAGGAATATCACTCCAAGAGGAAACATGATTCAGTCAACAGATTTCCGCCATTAAAACAATAATGCCTTTTTTCCTTTTGCTTGAAAAAGTTCATTATTGTCTAAAAATTTTTTAAAAAAAGTTACTAAACAAATTACACTCTGAAAAGTAGTTAGCTACATTCAGAAGATGCTCAGGCTTGTGGTTAATCAAGGTACCTGTTATTATGCTTGCCTCTGAAAAATAAAGCCATTTAAACAAGCCAGCATGCCCAGCACACATCCTCTCTGGGATGTGTGCTGGGCCAAAATGAAGAGAAGAGGCACAAGTGGATGTTTGGGGCTGTGGATCCCGTATGAAGACGACTTCTGGTGGAGCTTGGAACACCACCACCACTTCTGAGCTCCCATTGCAGTCTGCTATTAAAGACAACTGAAGGAAATTCAGGGTCAGTGTACATTTGAATGAGCAATATCTTAACCATCTTTTTACGTCTGAAAGCAGGATTTGGATATCTTATTAAAGTGCTTGGTTGACAACGGGGCTCCCTGAAAGCGCTGTAATAAAGAACTTTATACAGGTGTACAAAAAAAAGTCTGTTATCTTCAAACAATATAATCAGCCTCCCTAGTGACCATACAACATACTCTCCTCTCCTTCTTTCATTTTGTTTTAATCTTAATAGAGGTCCAATCCTACAACCTCTATCAAGTATAGTGCTTACTGTCATCATGAATGCATCCGATGAAGTGAGCTGTAGCTCACGAAAGCTTATGCTCAAATAAATTGGTTAGTCTCTCAGGTGTCACAAGTCCTCCTTTTCTTTTTGCGGATACAGACTAACACGGCTGCTACTCTGAAACCTATCATCGTGAGCTATTTCATTATGTCAGTGGAAACAATTGGAACCAATAGGATTGTTCAGGACAGAAAGCACTACAGACACTAACCAGGGTTTGCAGGATTGGGGTCTTTGGCCATAAGCCTACCAACACTTATGCAAGTGCTTCACTTTGCACATGCAAGTAGTCCCACTGAGTTTGTAAGATTGTTTCTTAGATTGTAAGCACATCAGAGTAGGGAACCAGTATTTATAGTTTGTATTGTAACATGTCTCGCACACTTTATAAATAAAAAAACCTAGAGAAGATTAGAGCCCTTAGGATAGTATGAGGATTTTCCTTTTTGCTCTGTGGTAAACTATGGAAAGAATCACAATTTTCAGTAACAAGAAAATATAAAGACTCTTTTGTATGTTGTTTTTCCTCAAACTGCTCTTTTTGCTGAGAAAGTTAGAAAAGCAAAGCTGTTAAGAATAGTTTACCAAGGAAAAAATATCTGCTTTTCAACTCCCAGGTTAGCTTTTGGAATAACTTGATACCGCAGCTGAATAGCCAAGCTTGCACATGTTTTAATTAGAAGTACGATGAACACCTACTGTTTGCATTTATAATGTAGCTGGTTCATGAACAGTGGGAGCAAATTTGTCCATCACAAATGTTTGGTTTGTGCTGCTTTGCTGCATAATTTCAGCAGGAAAAGCTTCTATAACAATTAAGCAGAGACTTTCACAGCTGAAGACAGGCTCTAAATTTTGTCAACTACAATAGCTATTGTTTTACCTTTTCTGCTGTATTTTGTCAGATGAGGCATTGCACAAATTATCAAAAGAATCCAACTCACACTGGCTCTATGCTAACAAGATAGAGGGGGTCTATTCTCCAACTGATATATATGAGATATATTCAGCTAATTCTCAATAGCTTTTTCGGAGTTTGGGCATGTCAATATTCTGTGCTGATAAGAGAATAGACCCTTGACAATGTTATTATATTATCTGCTCAAAAAAGATATCATCAATTAATATGGCAGCTTGCAAGGTACAGTAGACTCATTCCAGGTACTGGTACAAGGGAAAAGAAAGCAAAAGTCTGGAATGTTAGTAAACTATTGAAGAGCAATGGCTCACTAAGATCTGAATTACCAGTTAAATGAACACACCATCTCAAGCTAAAATGAATATTTACAATGGTCCAATATACTGTTAAGGAAACACCTCTCTATCTGCATTTTGATTATATATTTTTAAGCTATTATTTGTAAAAAAAAAAAAGATAATTTTTCAGTTTTTGTCACTGGTAGTTTGTGCTAGGGGAAAAGAGTTATTTTTAAACATTATATTTAAAAACTACAATAGAGAGGTAAGATGTGAATTAAATTAAGCTTCTGATCACTAAATAACAAGCAAGTGCATAATGATGGGTTGCTTTTAAGAATATTACAGCATTGCAATTATTTTCATCAGCATAAATACAATGATCAAAATAGCATTTTAAGAATTATGGGCAAGACCTTCAGGTGGTGTAAGCCAACCAAGGTTCAGTGAAGTCAGAGTGGCTAGGCCGATTTACACTAGCTGAGATTCTGGTTTTATATATTTTGCATAATCATAAGTGCAATTATTTAGTAAACTTGCTAGAGTTGTAGACTTATGCACATTTATATAAAACTAACTACAATTGTCAATAGTTTTAACTACGACTTACCCTTCAAATTGTGCTCAACAAGTGAAAAGCTAATTGATGCTGACCCAGCAGCGAAATGAAGACAGACACATGCATGGAGCTAAGTGGCAGACTGCAACTTTTATTAAATTTCAGCACAGGAGATGGGCGCTGCCCGTCCATCAACCGTACTCTCCTGTGCCAGGCATTTAATTGGTTCCTTACCATATCACCCATAACTTGAGATAGGCTCTCAGCCTCCCCCTCCCCACCCACGCTGCCAGGACTCAGCTCCCTGAGGGGGACAGCGAGAGGGACAGAGGGTGCGGAAGTTTGGGGACCGCAGCCCACAAGGTCTGACATCAGACCGCAAAGGCTACAAGCTCAAGACCCACCACCAAATACAGGTCTTTTCCTCTGGAGACCCTTCATTTTAATTTTTTTAACTGCACTGGAAACTGGCCAAAAGTTGCGACGAATTAATAATTCAACCCAAGTATCTCAGTTAGGCACTAAGCGGCTTCCTACTTAACCCACTATGGTTGAAGGTGCTGCAAGGAAGGCAGAAAAACTCCTTGGTCCTCTGCCAATTGGCCCACTGGGGAAGAAAGCCTTCCTGACCCCCCAAACGGGTGATCAGCCAGACCCAAAGCATCTATCAGGTTGGGTTCCCGTTCCTAGTGGGTAGGATGGGGCTGGAGGAGTGGAGCCTAAAGAGACTCTCACTCCAGGTTAAATCCTGGGAGCTGGGGAATGCTGGCCAGTCTACACTGCTCCCTCACAGCTGGCCAAAGGGTGCTAGAGACCCACAGTGGAGGAGGAGCTGCGTGTGTCCCTTGGTAAGTGTCTCCTCCTTCGCTGCTGGGACTTTCCTCAATGAGTGGGGGAGCTTGATGAGGCCAGCACCAAAGGGGGAAAGTGGATGGCATTTATCTAGAGCATATATGGTGATATTCTGCTCTCAATTTCACCAGTTTAAATTTGGAATAACTATTGTAGTCCATGGAGTTACTCCAGATCTACACTAGCAAGTAATGGTAGAACTAAGAAACCCTTAGCACACTTTAATTTATTTCTGGCCACCCACATTTTAATTACCCTAGTAGAAGACAATGGGAATTATAAAGCAAAGCACATATACATTTTACTCTTTAATTTAACGAGCATAGTTAAGTACAAATATGAATCAATCATATATATAGCATCAGTGAAAGGACACATCATTTAAGTCAGACATTGGCTTCTCATTCGATGTATTTGTTAACGTTCTGATTTAGAACAACAGATTGCTGCAGTAAGGGTACTGAAGCAGCAGCCAAAGAGCCATCTGCTGAGCATCTCTCGGGTGAATTCAATACCAGAAGAAGTAGGTGACTGAAGAACCCAAGCAATGGGGATACACACCATTAACTAAGTGACAGAATGAAGGATTGAAAACTTTCTAGGGTCACTGTAGAGAAAACACAAATTATAGTCATTTTTTACTGAAAATCAGAAAGATGAAAGTATGAGCTATAAGCCCAGAAGATTGCTACTGTATGCACTATACATGGATTTTGCTTCTTGCTTTTGTCTCTCTTTCAACACACATGATGGTTGTAACCTGGACTGAAAGGCACATATATGTCTTTATCTTATAATGGAGCCTTTACTAATTTAATAAAACTGAATTTCTTTAGCATGTATAGCAAACAGTTGTTCATACCAGTTAGCGCTCATTGGGGTTTTATCATATGAGGTCATTTCAGGCAAAATTTCTTAACTGGCTGACTTTATTGAAGGCATTATAGTAATCTCCTGAGTCTACTTTAGCAATACCCCATTATACTTTCCTTTAAGTAACTTACTGTATTCAAAGTATGAAATGTTTTAAAATGTAACCTACACTAAAAAAGTATTAAGTCTCTGTATTTATAGCATACAAGGAAGGCATAATTCAGTCTATCACTTCACATCCCAGCTGTCATCAGAGACACAACCTTTTCATAATACATGTATTGTATGTGTGCCAGTGAGAGATGAATAGTCCTGTAAATAATCAATACAGTTCATTCAAACAACTGGAAATAGCATTTCAGACAATGGGCAATTTCATCAGTTTCACTGGGCTGTCCACAAATAAACAGCTTGAGATGATGGAATGACCTCCATGGTTATTTGTAAATAAAGTTAATCTTACTAGTTGTTTTTTGTTGGGGTCACCATCAAGGACAATAGAAATCTAATTTTGGCGCAAAAAATCCCTGGGAGGCAAGTCAGGTTCCGAGAATCTAAAGAACTGTTGAAGAATTATTTTTATTTTTAATTTGGCTTCACCTGACCCTCATATTTCAATATATGATCATTTATAAACATATGGGGGATCTTTCATGTACTGTAATAGAGATAAAACCTCTCAAGGAAGCGTCAACGCTATGGGAAAAAAGATCATATGGTCTCAGGGTTTGGCAATAGACTCAAAAGTCATATTAACTGAAAGCTTCATTTAGTGACCTGAGTGGGCGTGGGCCTGGGATAACTGAAAACCTGGATAAATTTATGGGTTGGCACCAAAATTCACATTCTGAACTATTTAAATGTTAAATCCAGCAGCTTCAGATGGAGTTTCTCTTTGAGCTTTTGGGTTTGTTCAAATCAGAGAATCAGATTGCAATGCAGGTTGAAGGGTTGGAGGTGAACCCAGGCAGATATGAAACAAAGGCAATGCTCACAATCCCTGTGAAGTGGAATAGCTCTATTTGTGAAAGTTCTGTATGCTCCTGTCCACTGACAGCAAGGGAGAGGAACTGGGCTTCAGAGAGCTGACAGAAAACAAACCAAACCAAAACAGCTCTATGGCATTCAACAACCTAGCTTCAGTTCCCATAGAAAACTGCCCCAAATCCATGAGACTTGGAATCTGTGGCTTGCTCTGATCCAGGATTTCCAAAAATGCTTTCTCCCCCTGCAGAAAAATATATGATCTGATTTTCTCTCATTTCCCCCACACATGGCTGTTTTTTAATTGAGTTTGGGAGGGGGGAAAAAATCACAACAGCCCTGGTGTGGGATCCCCAAGGAACAGAAAAGCTATCAGAGCTGTTCCAAGGAGCTTGTTGCTTCTAGGAGGGACTTTTGCTGCCATGAGACATCACTGCAGAGGATTGCAGCACAGGATTGCAGCAGCCTTTTCCCCCAAGTAGATGCCCAGGGTATGGGAGCCAAGGTCCTTGTCACCACAAATGCCTCTATGCAGAGTGCAGCACTCAATAGAAACTCTATAAGGTGAACCTTGTAAAAGATTCCTGGGCCCTCTGAGCAACTTTTACTGCAGGCAGCTGTGATATAAATCTTTATTATTACATTGAACAACCTTCTATGCTGCCTGTCAAGTTTCATAGAAAAGTCACAAAATTCTGTAAGTCGCTCCATAGGAATCTAACCCATTAGCTGACAACACTATAAATAATTATCACTGATACCTTCACTTTTAAAGACTGTTGCTAATGTTCAAGTATTCAGATGTTGGCAATCAAAGTGATGTTTCACTGCCAGCATCATCAAAACGCCCAGCCTTACCTGTACAGAATACGTCCAACCACAATGAGTGCTTCCACCCATAACAGAAAAGCACATCAGCTGGCTGTCTCGGACGTCGTGATCAATAGTGAAGAGGTTAACAATGTTAACTCCTAAGTGATCATAATTAGGTTTTAAAGAAAAACAAACTCTCCAAAAGGAATAGAGGAAATGCATACCCCTCTTGGTGCTATTGCCTCAGTGTCGCTGGGGACTCAGATTGCAAAGATAACTTCACCAGGCAATCAGAAAGACTACAACTGTTTTAAAATGAAAGCTTGGATTAAACTTTTAAAGGCTGCAGTATCTGCAGAAAATTCACAGGGAGACCCTAAATCCTCGAGCATTAGTATATTCTACACGCTTGCAGATTTTTTTATTGTTTTATATTTGTTTCAATATTACTGCTCTTTTTCCTAGCCAGCACTAAATTGAGGATTATCCCCCTGTACAATAGACACTGTAATCATTACACCACAACATTGCTTACTTCCCCCATTGATTAGCTTTAAACTACACTGTAACTGAACACAACCACAAAAAACAAATTGTGGCACTGGATGGCTCAAGAAATTGGCAATGAGGAACATAAAGCCTTTCAACTGTAGGTAACCAGTTAGAAAGCAGTGCAGATTGGTAGTAACCAACAGTTCATTTGGTGGGTGCTGAAATGAGCATTTCTTAAAGGAAAACAGTCCATTGTGACAAAAACCACACCCCTACAATTGGCACTAATTGACCCCTTTGTTGGCTGTCACAGCAGAGAGGCCAGTCAGCAGAGAATGAACCATAGGCAGAACAAAGCCACAGAGAATCTTGTTATCCAATAGTTTTGATAATAATACTTCACACTTCTATAGCATCTTTCATTCAGAATTGAGACTGGCAGGACAGCACTGGGGAAACTTACACTGCTACTGCCTTTCATAGAATCATAGAATATCAGGGTGGGAAGGGACCTCAGGAGATCATCTTGTCCAACCCCGTGCTCAAAGCAGGACCAATCCCCAATTTTTGCCCCAGATCCCTCAATGGATTGAACTCACACTACTGGGTTTAGCAGGCTAATGCTCAAACCACTGAGCTATCCCTCCACCCTGAAAAAAAGTCCTGTACCTGTTTTTAGGAAGAGGACTCTAGTCTCCAGGGTGATCAGTCAGACGCTTTTTACAAGTGCTAAATTCACTAATAATATATATTTCATAGTCCAACAAGGTTTCTGAGAACCCGAAAGGATTATCTCCAGATTTTACATGAAAGGTCAATTAATGATCAATCAATAAAATACATAAAATGTTTTTAACTGCCCAAAGAATTTTCGCACCTTAAAGAAAACCATATGTTAATTTTACTGTAACATTCTGATATATATCTGAAGAGAGGCTCAAACACCATCCACCAACTCACCTCAGCATCCAAGATACAAATACACACAATTTAAACACCACACAGTAAAAAGAAGGAATCAAAATGAATGAAGTTTGCAACCTTGTCCAGAAGGCTGTCACACGTGTTCAAGTGAAGATATTGGACAAGACACCCCATACCAGAGTAAAAGACTCTAGAATCAATGAATAAAATAATTCTCATTAACCTGGGGAATCTGCGACACAACTGGGAAAGTGTAAAAAATTTTCCAGCAAAGCCTGCACTTTGGGAATTTAGTAAATCTGTATTAACAACAATTTACAATCGATAATAATAATTATTTTTTTAATAACAAAGATCTCAACCTTTTGTTTTTATAGGTTAACTAACTGGCACACAAAGTATGGAGCTGACCTTTCAGTCCTTTCTCAGACAAAACACATTTTAAACATCAAGATTGGGCCCTACAGTGTACATAGAGATCACTTCACTCATCACTTGAAATGCAGACACTGCTGGTGTGAAACAGCAGCGGTTAGCAGAGCAGAGCAACATGAGTTTAAGACAGGAAGTACAGAATCACATATCTAATGAAACTTCAAGGGGATGTTTTCCAAATTAGAATTTGACCGGGATGCCAGGGTTAGCTCCACTACTCATGAAAATACCATGGGATGTTTACAACTGGCCAAGTGCCAGCTTTGTGTTTCACCCAAAGGACAGCACATTTGGCAGGCAGGGTCCACTCTTGTATTGGCTCTGTACAGACTCTGAGGGAAAAGTGCCATCTTCTTAAATTCCAACATCACTTTACCCAGGCAAGTAAGTGACACAATGGGTAAAATCTTGACTCCTACTGAAGTAAGTGGCAAAACTCCCATTGATTTCACTGGAGCCAACCCCAACCTCTCTATTCATTAAGGAAGGGTTGCAAAATCCATCAATGGAAACAGAGACAGAAAATAAAAGTGGGGAAAGGGATATAGCTGACTGGAAAAAGTAGTAACATGACTGGAAGAAATGGAAAATGGACATGGAGACTGTGTACATGAATCTGGCTAAAAGCAAAGTCAGCATCTTGCATCTGAGGTACTTTGTTTTGTTTCAGTATGATTTTTTTCCTTGTCAGGTTCTGTACAACACTGTCTATTACACATACTTCTGAGGTATCTGGTATTGTTTATAAAGAGACACTCCTCACTACAGAACTTGAACATTTTGTGAAGTTCCAAAAGACAAGTAAGTGTTACATTACAGAGTAGGTAATTCTGAGCTCACACTGGATTTATACCAGCTTATATATTGACTTCAGTGGAGTTATGTCTGATTTACACTGGTGTAAAGGAGCTCAGAATCAGGCTCAGTATATCCAGGTCCTATGATATCTTGATGGCCAATGCTTTTCTTATAAGATCTGGATAGACCAATTTTTTCAAAAGTGGAGCAGTGAAGTAGAAAGACATTTAGATCCCATCAATCATCTTGAATAAGTTGGTTTGCATTATTGCACGTGATTTTTCTTGTGTTACATAGCAGGATAGTGCACTAGGCAGTGAGGCATACCTGATGAATATGAATGTCCATTTTTTATCAGAACATTATTACGCCTGCTAATAAGTATGTTAGGCTCCTCACAGAAAAGACAGGTCCCTGCCCCAAAGAGAGAACAATCTAAACAACAGAAAGCAAACGAAGCAACCTTCAAACAAAGTTGTTGTTTTTTACTTTACCCATACTGCTTTGCAGGTATGTTCTAGCTGCAGTAAAATTATGCAGTCTCTCCTCTTTTGGCAGTGACGGTGTATTTGGCACGATCCATATGACAGAGAGCACACTACACCGGCTTTTCAAAGACTACTTGGCTTGCTTCAGTGTACCATTCAAAATGTTGCCTTTGATGTATTAAGCCCTATATGATTTGGGAACTAGCTATGTAAAGGATTGTCTTTCTCCTCATGTGCCATTGCAATGGCAAAGATCAGCTGTGACACGCTTGCTGGCAGTTCCCAGATTTGCACAGCTGGAGCCTGGAAGTAGGGTGTTCTTGGCAGAGAGCCCTTGGGCTCTGGAATTCACTCCCTTTCCATTTGCCCAACAAAGCACGAGTTTGTTGACAAAGTGAAGCCCATCTGTCTCTTCAGGCCTTAGCCTAAGGTGCTGTGATAGTGGGATGTGGGTGGAGCTCTTTTCTGGTGTGAGAATGGTTTTCACATGAAGCCTGTTAATAAATAATATATCCTATTTTGGTGGCTGTAAATGTCTACAGACGATTGTGTGGGCAGGTGTGCTTTTTAAATTTAAAAAAATACAGAAATACACATGCACACTAGTGAAAAGTACAGAGCTTTTTCCAAAACCTTGCAAGTTGTCTTATGTCTGCCATCCATTGTGAATCATTACCAACTACATGTCTCTATAGAATCAGGCTACATGAAGTTCAGGGCCCTGTTCTCCCATTGCAGGGTATGAATTACTCTGCTGAAGTAATGCTGCTGTCAAGGATAAGGTCACAGCCATCTAAGACACTCAAGTCAATACATATTAGGATTATCATTATCTGTATCTGTTAATAGTTAGGAGCTTAGCACAGGCATGCTCGAAGGGAAGGAACCAGAAGAAAACAGGGGTAGCTGGAATAGGGCTGCCATATCCACTTTCTCCCTGTGACATTATTTCATTGCTCATCAGGTTAGAGATCATACATGCATTTATATTTAGCTAAAACACCTACTACATTTTGCAAAGAGGTTCGCTTACTGCAAGAGAGCCCCCTCGTGGCTGGTGCCCCCTTCTGTTGGTTACTCATGCTTTGACCCCTCTCGCTCTCTTCATGATTTGGGATACTCCCTCATCATGACTTGGCCCTCTGGCCAGATCACTATATAGTCCTTCCCTTCTGGGGTAACAAAGTTCCACAAATAACAGTCCAATGCCCTTGGAACCCCAACTCTGGACCCCATGGTCTTCAACCCCAGTTCCGGGCCCCATGGTCCACGCACCCCCTTGGCTTAAGGCTTTGAATGTCTTTATCCCCTTACATCAGGGGCTTTATGTCAGGTTCCTAGAGGCTGATGGGGAACCCAAGCCCATCCTCTACTCTGGGTGCCAGCCTAGGGACCCTGTAGCTGGCAGCCAAGATCTGCTCCCTCAGACTCATTGCAGACTCCCTGGGCGGCTTCCTACTTGTTCTATTGCCCAGAGAGTGACGGCAGACTCTCTCCCTGCAGCCCCTTTTAGCTGCAAATTTCCTGGCTTTATAATTACCACCCAGCCTTTCCCCAGCCCTGCTTCATTATCAATTAAGCCCCCCCACCCCACCCACCCCCCTCATTAGTACTGCCAGGTATGTTAATTGGCCACTAAGGCTCACATTAACCCATTCAGGGCCTATCTGGAGTACACACACTCTTAGGCTTGCTACAAATAATACACAACATAAAGAAACATCTTTAGAATGGACATAAAAAAGAAAGAAGGAATTATGTTGAGGGCCCAATCCTGTATCTTTTACCCAGGCACAACACCTTGTGCCATCGATGCTCTGCTTGCAGGATTGAGGCTAAAACACTTTAATGAAAAGAAAAACCCCACACCAAAGTATATTAAACTTATAAGGCAATTTAGAATCTCTCACCCTCAGCTCCATATCCGTTTCAGTTAGTCCAGATTCAGTGCAAAGCTGGACATCAGACTGGTAGTTCACAAACAGAGGAATGCAGCTGAATACCTTTTGTCTAACTATTGGAAGACAACAAATGCTTATGAACCTGAGCTCTGTGACCACTGTGCCTCATTAGAATTTGAACATAGAGACATCAATTGTCAATCCCACATGTTTATGAAAACTAATTTCACAAACTACCATGGTGTAGGCAGCCCAGGGAAAGTTCACCAGCTGGAAAAAATAAATAAATAACTTCCTAAAAAATGGAACACTATAATTTGTATCATGGTTACAAAGACAAACAAAGAGCCATGCCATGATCTGCCACTGTGGAATTCTTCACACTCTCTTGGTCAGTCATTTGACAAACCATTAGCCTCAGCATAAAAATACAAATTAAAAAGCACTAGCCCTGCAAGTTGCTGAGTGCCATCAACTCCCTTCTTGGCTTCACCACTGACATCAAGGGGAGTTATGTTGAAGCCTTTCAGGATTGGGATCTGGATTTTCATTTCAATTTTTCAGCATTGTTTGACCAATATTATTTTCATTGGGCTGATGCTTCACCATTGAGGTCACTAGGAATTGTGCCACTGACATTACTGACAGCAGCACTGACGAATACATTTGTGAACTTTCACTACATCTTGACTTTCCAGTTATTACTCCTCAGAAGAAGCTTGCGGTTCAACTTAGCAGCCTCCTGTTAGGGCAAAAGGTGCAACTGACCATGACCACTAGTGGCTCAGAACACCTCAATGTAGCTGCTATTGCTGGTAGCTGGCAGAGGCTCTGCACCCTATTTTGAGGGTCATTTCCCCCAGAGATCAACACTAGAATTACACAGCAACCCAAGGCTGCCTTCTCGCCTGGGGTTGTATTGCAAACTCTGTGCAACATCACAGGGTGTCCCAAAGCATCACTAGTGTTCAGACACGAGAGCCATCGTACTTTCCTCTGGCTGACATCTGCAAATAGAAGTCAGCCAAGGAAATGAAAGGAGGCAACAAGCCCCAAACATTTGCTGTACCAGGTGTCCTGCCAAAACCAGCAACGGTGGGATTCTGATGGGGGCAAGCCCATAGCACCATCAACAGAGAAGAACAGGGGAACCAGCAGCCAGCCATGTCTCCCATAGAGAAATTTCTCCTCCCACCACTCATGGAAGTATGACTATGTCTACACTATACCACTGGCAATGGACTGCAGTGTATGCATAGCTAGACACTATGCTGAGAAGCACACCATGCCCACACAGCAGTGTGTAGCTACAGGTATCAGGGAAAGGTTCTGGCAGAGGGGGTCAGTGGGAAATGACTTCAGCAGCTGTCCATCGCTGGAGGCTTTTAGTGTGCCGAAGGAAGTATCTAGCAGGGTGGAGGCAGCAGGGAAAGGCAGAGCCAGAGACTTTCCCTGTTGCTGGAGTCTGCTGAAGGCTAAACACAGCCTTGCAGATGGCAGGGCACAGCTTGGGCAAGTAGAATGCCGTGCATGGTAATGTACTCGAGTAAATACCCACACCTTTCAGGCAGCTTTACGCTATTGGCTAAGCCATGCCTCCCCATCAACACTGCTATTTTTACCTGTGCTAGGGGGACTATGCGTGTCTACACTAAATGCTCCCACGTCCTCTCACATCCTATGCAAGTGCTGTAGTAATGTGGACCAGACCTGGAATACAGAGCTGTAGCAAGTGGGAAGTGAGGAACTCATTAATTCCCCCTTTGCAAATTCCAGGTGTGGAAGTGGGTATTTTTCCTTTGTGGCTCTCTGCAGTGACAGGTGGTCTGCTGTACAGCTAGAACACGTGTTCTGGGACTGTCAGAAGGCTGTGGACTATTCTTCTGGAGAGGACACAACATTAATAAGCACAACATTTGTTTTATTTTGTCAAGCTTGACGATGGGTGGCGGGGGGAGGGTTGGGATGCTGATTAAGATGTAAAATGTACTTTTACCCAGTGCTTTCAAAGTACTTTACAATCAAACATTGCTTCAGCCTTGTAATATCTATTTGACGCAGGGAAATCTGATTCTTCCGGTCTTAGAGATGGCAAAAGTGAGGCTCTGAGTGCCTAACTGACTTACCCAAAGTCACACTGAGTCAGTGCAAGAGCCAAGCCTAGAACTCCTGACTCCTGAAGTCAAGTGCCTTACTGGTGCCACCGAGCCATACCATATCTTTACAGAAGTTCTGCTTTTTAAGCCACACACTGGATGCTCATGTATGAAAAGTTATTGATAATGAAATTAAGAACTAAAACAATTTCTCAAGTTAAGATAGGAAATATCGGACTGAACACAATGAAAGAAGATCATATACACACATTCAGACAGTGCTACATAGGAATGGACACACATTTCATGCATTAAGCGGGTTCAATTTTTTTAATGTAATTCTTTTTCCATGACAGAAAAAGGGGTTGAGAGGGTGGAGCTACAATGCAGCTCTACCTTTAAAAAAATTCTCATTTGGAATTCATGTGGGTAGGTTCTACAGCACCTAAGCAAATTCTGATTATAATACGAGATGCTCCAAAAGTAACCCCATGATGTACAAGTGAAAGTGATCAAACTGTGTGTATATAAATATAAATAAAGACACCTTTCAGCATATCTACATGTTCAAAGTAATTAACTACCAGTGATCAGAGAGGTCACTCCACTCTAGCAAGAGGCTGTTCACACGGGCTATTTTCCAACACAAAGTGAAATTCACCCTTTGCTCAAGTGTCTGTGCAAGGTCCTTTGCAACACAGTGCCCCTCTGTAAGAGAACTTGCACATGGGGGTCCCTGTACCTTCTGCATGCTGGGGATGGTGGGCTATGCACTGGCTCTGACTACGTTAGCAAGGAAGGAAATGTTAAGGGTTGAAGAAGAGGGTTATGAGGCTCCAACAGCTGGGAACCCAGAGTAAGGGGGAGAGAGTCCGTGGCTGCCGTTTCAGTAAACGGGCTTCAGAAGCAGCCATCAAGGGCTGCCCTGTCCCCAGACTGAGCTGAGGATGGATTCATTGACCTTCTCTTTCTCTCCCTCACGCCCCCACACACGTGCTTCCTTTCAACATTAAAAGCCAATTTCCCTGTTCACTCTAGCTTTCTGTGGGAAGGAAAGGGGCGTAGTTTCAGCCTTAATGACTAATTTATGAGAGATTAACCAAAAAAGGCACAGACTTTCTTTGAAAATGTTATCTCCAAGCGCATAACGATACATGTTCCACCCACAACTTTGTTGGTGTAGGACAGATTCCTAGAAACTATAGAAACTTCAGAACATGGACTACCAGTTTGTGATCCCTGTAACATACATTATTACAGTGCTTTCAGCCTTCTTAACAAGATGTTCTTTGAATGTCTATATTGTTAAATAACTAAATTCAAAGGTTGAAGGGAAAATTCATAGTTTAAGTTTTAGATTTCTATATCATAAGGCAAAGATGCAGTAACATTTTGAAGACAAACAGGAATAATGTTAAGCACCCAGCATTTCTGCATGACATTTAGGGACAGCTGCAGCCCCCTGTACATATAAAACATGTACACATAGGGAAGAGAAAAAAATCCTCCTGGTGCATGAAAGTTGGAGACTGCTTTAGTACATTGTCATGTAAAGTTTCACTAAGACAGATAGTCTAAACTATAACATAAATATCTAAATATGAAGCCAAAATATCTTATGTTAAATGCACTAGAAATACTTTTCAAAGATATTGGTCTGTTTGACTCTCGACTGAACTAAGTAGAAAACAAAAACGTTGCAACTTCAAAATAAATCATTCGGCTATATTGATAACACAAGACTAGGACATGAAAAGAGTCTTAACTAAATTTGTATTCCATGAACGAGTGATGGCAAAGTGTGCATTTTAAACTCTTTCAGTGGGAAAAACATACAATTGCTGGATTGTGCTGATAAAGACTCATTAAAGTTACACGTAAAATTAGCACTTTCTCCCACTCTTGCTTTCTCATCTTCTTTCATGACAACCCAACACTTGGCATAGCCTCCACTTCCCAGTCACTAAGGGCCTAATCCAATGTCTGATGAACTCAGTGGAAAAAACCACTGATTTCAATTATCGGGGGTAGCCGTGTTAGTCTGTATCCACAAAAACAACAAGGAGTCTGGTGGCACCTTAAAGACTAACAGATTTATTTGGGCATAAGCTTTCGTGGGTAAAAAACCCACTTCTTCAGACTGTACTCCTTGTTGTTTTTACTGATTTCAATGTTTATTGGATCAAGTCCCAAGTGCTCTACCCTTTACGAATCTGTTTTAGCACACCCACTCACCAATGCTTATCTCCCAATCAGGGTGTGTCTCCATAGTCTCTTGGAGATGAACTGCTGTCCACTGTTTCAAAATTGTCATAGATTTGGCTTGACCCTACAGCTCACTGTTTCATGTGACTAGTCCCACTGGAGTAATGAAGACCATTCACGTGCGCCTTTGTTCGCAGTCCAATAAAAGGAAATGCATGTGCAGATTTCTACCCCTGCACAAATTCTGGTTGAAAATTAACTGATGTTAGGGGGACTGTGTGTGGTGTCTTAGATTGTACGTTTGCTTCTTTGCTTGCTTTGTAAAGCACTATGCATACTTATGGAGCTTTATCAATATGTATTCATTCATATTGGACTTTTCCCCCCTTCTGTACTAAATCAACTGAATAAAATCATAACATCTGAAAAGGGAGAAGGAACTTAGTCATTGAAGTTTTTCAATTTAATTTTAAAATCGAATCTTATTTTAAAATATCACAGTTCTTTGCTAGCAACAAAATCACCATAAGGTTAATCACAAACTCTCTTCCATTAAATGGTTACAACTTCTAGTGCAAACACAACTTTTTGCTATAGTCCCATATGCCCAAAGACACAGAAATTTTAACATCAGCTCTTTTAATTTTTAACAATTGAATGAACATGGGATTTTTTGTTTTAAACAGAGTACTAAATAAAATGATTCCTAATTATGGAATATCCATAGTATTAAAGCTATTTGCTAATCTGTTAGGAACAGAATAATTTTGAAAGCACATTTTAAAGTGTTGTATTAAGAATTTAACACGGACACAACCCTCATTCCATTCCCCACGCAGGCTAGTAAGAGATTTAATCTGCAGTCTTTACTCAGGCTAAGCCCACCCGCATCAGGCCCAAAGTTCGCAAGAATTTTACAGACACATTTAAGTCTTTGGCAGCAGGGATCTGACCACTTTGAGCATCAGTGTCCTTTGCCAGCTGGTCAAAGAGAGCACAGATGCGAGGAAAGCAAATTGTCTGCCCACTGGCAAAAAAATACTGAGCAGCAGCAAACAAGAAAGTGTGTGTGTGTGTGTGTGTGTGTGTGTTGGAATAAATAAAATTAAATAGGAAATGTTTCTTGTTACATTCTTTGCAGTATCTATTTCTACAACGTTATTGCAGCAACAAAAAGCAACTGTTCCTTCTCTAAAATCCTGTCAGACTCAATTTTAAAGATTAATTACCAAGAACATAAGTACAATGAATAACAATATTCAAATAAAGCTACAAATGTTACTCCTTAAGAAAGGACCCAAACAAATAGTTCAATGGATCTTGGCAAATTAGGATAATTAGGTAATTATCCTCTCTCCCTTTGGTTAGTTAAAGAAGAAATGCCTGTGGAAAGGACACTAAACATCAGAATTTGTTATAATATAAAAGGAACCTTGTGGGTTAGCAGATATGAGAAATGAGTTAAAAAAACCGATGGGACAGGAATTTGCAGCTCATGGGTTGGATTGAGCTGGGAGAGGGAGTCTGTGTGTAGATTACTTAAATTCTGCAATCAAAGTCTTTTTCTCCTCTTACATATCCCACCATCACTATTACATGATCAACAGATTTTTATTAAAGGTAATGCTTTCCCTTGCAAAATTCCACCGTGAATAACCTTAAGGTTGGATTTACTTTTCTAAATACTTCTTGCAAACGGTATGTAATCCAGGAGCACATTTGTTGGCTGTCAAGGTGTACAACAGCAATTTTTGCAATGACAGTGCAGAGAGGGAATATGAGATCTGTGTGCTAATGAGCGGACACTGCAGAGGCTAGAGCAATGTATTGTAGTGCACTACAAGTGCAGAGCGGACAGACATAGGCGGGTTATTTCTAGGGAATGTGATCTACAGAACCTTAAGCATAATTCGACATTAATGCTAATGTCCATACTCCATCAGAGATTATAATATAAACCTGAAACGTGCTTCAGTGATGAAGTTATTATACATTTCAGCTGTTACATTCAAATTATTTTGACAAAGACTACTCACTCCCTTTGTGAGAAATTTTGAAGAAAAGATCTAATGTCTGTGTTTTACCTCCTTTTTATTTATATACAGCTCCAGTTACTTTTTCCCCCTGGTGTTTTCTCGGCAGATGGATGGGTGCATATTTTAAAATACGTAATAAATCAGCAAAACTTCACCAATAAACTTTAATTCAGCTTTTTCAGGGAAAAATTGAATTCTTAGTTGAGTGCTTTTTTTCTCTCTCTCTCTCTCTCTGCAGATATCATAACTCTAAATAAACAGATGGATGGAAAGCTACTGTAGATATATCTGCTCAGTACTGAGAATGGAAGCAGGGTGTACAGAGACTATATAAGAAAACCAGATTATGCAGTATTTTAATTGAAGAGGGGCATTAGAGGGAGTTTGGGGCAGGGGTTTTCTTGCCCCTGAAGGAATTTTTCCCCCTCTTGGGATATTGCCAAATCACCCCTAGCAGAGGTGGCTTTTTATCTCGGTCTTGCGAAGATATTTAGAAGAGCCTTTTCTTTCTTCCTCTAGAATGCACCAGACTGCACCAAGTGGGATGTACAGTCTTATCAAAACATTTTTCGGAGTAGGATGCCCTCTTGTTTCACTCTCTCACTCACACGCCCCTACCTGCAAATACTTCCAATTCAAAACAGCAGGGTAATGACATTTGATGGTTTATGGATATTGACTAAAACCCACATTATGCTTGGACTACATATGGGACAGTCACTGATTTCCTGCCCCCCAATTCCTTTCCATCAGCCCCTCACAGAGTCAGTCACAGTGATTCTTACTGGCGATGGGAATCAGTGGAGTCACTGCAGGTTTCTCGAATGTGGATCCCTGCCAATTGCAGATATCGATAAAAAGTGTGTGTAACAGCACTTGAGACAATTTATTCTTATTTTCAAGAGGAGTAAAAATGTTGAGAGACGAACTTTCCTTCACTAATACACTGCCCCCTGAAATTACCCACTACTGCATTAGGAAACGACAAGCTGATTGAGGATACTTAGGCCAAACAGTTTTACATGTGAGCCATGCAGTGTGAAGAGCCATTAGTTCATCCTAGTACATTGGTATGTATGAGCATTCCGACTTTCAAAGATAATTGCTTGCAGATCTGAGAAGAAGGACAGCCCTTCTAGTTATTTATTTGTAACTGCAAGGACCCTACGTGTTCAGAAGGTAGGATTGTAAATATTCTTCTATCAGCATATGAGGTCAGTGGCATAGATAGACCCAAGGTCACCTTTTCATTTCCTTTCTTCTATTTATTTACCCTCATATGTTATTGTTCAATACACTGTAGAAGTTGATATTCCCTGGACTAAGGTGCTTCCAGGGATTTATCTTTTCCCAAATTTCACCACACGATATGTTCCCTGGAATATGCAGCACCATTTTCAGTTTGCTACAGAAAACCAACTCATAAAATTGCTAAATTACCATAATTTTCACATGCTAAACAACCCTCAAACATGGTTAGCTCTCAGAAAATTAGCAATGCGCTGACTAAATAATAAACTGACCATTGACAAAGGGAGCATGGCCCACTTATCTTAAGAGGAACCTATAGAAGTTTAAAAAACCCAATTTAATTATTAATCAGCGTCGCTGTTTAATGTATTTAGTTTAAATCCATATAATTGATATTTAGGAAACTATATTTGAGATACAGCCTCTTGAAGGGATTACACTGATTAAGGATTAACAGCCAGATGTTTGTTGTAAGAGCTGTTGAGGCAGGATAGGATTAGTAAAATAAGATGCAAAGAACAGACATACTTTTTTGTGTCTTTTTTAACACATTACCAAATATTATAATTGGGTATCTTAGATTTTTAAGTCCTAATCCCAACCCCTTAAAAAAGGCTAACCCTGTACTATTAGGAAGGAGGCACATGGGGTATGTATTAGAATAGCAATCCACATTTTTCACAGCAATATCTTTACAGAATACTTTCGAACTGTCAAATTTCTGGCCAAATATTTCAAATCCAGAGGAAGTTAAATTATCTGGTCATCCAGTCTAACAAAATATGTACTTAAATTATAGTGATCTAGAGAGGAACTGTACAAAAATGATTATATCACAAAATAAAACATTAAACACTCTCTAAATTAGCAGTTCAAGATACGAGGTTTTAAACCTACCAATAACAATGTAGTACTGCATATTAGTACAATGCTTTCTTTTCAGAAAACTTTCCAAGTGTTAGGATCTGTATAACAACTTCATTCAGATATAACCACTGTTATGGGTAATTTAATAAGTCTTGATAAATGCAGAACACAAACCAAACTTTCAGGCAGGGATGTTGTTTCTAAACATACAGACACTCCTCTCCAGCCTCTAGTTTGCATTGATTGCTACTGGAGAATCAAATTATATGGAATTACTGCATGTGCAGAGCTATTTTTTGAAATGCCAAGTTTTCTCTTCCCTTTCCCACTCCCCTCAGCTCTAACAGCATTCATCAGTTTGCAGTCTAGTTGGTTTTGATCAGGACTTTCTCGGTCAGGAAAAAAAAAAGGAGGATATTTTAGGGTAGGAGGAGGCCAGTAAGCCCATCTAGCTCTGTTTCCTCAAGGTCACTTGAAAATGGCTTTTTTTCATTTTTTATTCCTACATGGTGTTGCTTGTCAAATTATGCAATTATGCTTAACAATAAAGTAATATGTATCATCAGCAGGGGTTCACTAAACTAAGACTATAAATCTTGTCTTTATAAATAAGTCTAGCTGAAAACCATTAAAAAAATTTACATTTTTAAGGGGTGAAGAGAAGTGGTGATAAAACTTTCCCTAAGATATTATCCAACCATGCAATGCTGCAAACCCATTAAGCCTTTTGTCAGTACCACATTTGTTGCACTAGAGTACACGAAATATTAATTAGAGCTCCACTATGTTAGGGAGAATTTTTTAAAAAAATGCAGACAGGGACACCAGCATGCTAAATTACAGAAAAACAGCAGATACTTACAAGCATTAGTCACCGAAAAACTGTTGGAGGAGTCCAAATGGTCTACATGATAGTTCAAATGGAAGGGCTTTTCTGTGATATTTTGGTTTGTGTTGTATAACTGCACAGCAAATCGAAATGCACTGTGTTCCTGAACAGTATTTCTCATGAAAAGTCCACCTATGGTGAAAAAAAAAAACCAAAAGGACAAAGATCTGAAAAGGATTCCTTAGAAATAGCAGGCGTAAGAAGCTACATTTACAGGCCATATGTAGCAGCAGTGAACACATGAAGCTAGAGAGGTGCATATAGTGCATATATTAAATCTGTACTCCAAAATTGTCAGCCTTGGGTGCCTAAAACTAGGCTCCTAAAGCCATATACAGGCATGTAAATAAAGAAGTGTCCTGCTTTTCAGAGGTGCTGAGCACCCCAAACTCCCACTGAAATCAAGGGGAGCTGCAGGTGTTCAGCAGCACCTTTGAAAATCAGGCCACTTTTGTTTAGGTCCCCAAATGTGGATTTGAGAGACTAAATGTGGGCATGCCCCCTCCCTGCTTTTCCCATGTACAGTGTGCTGCTGTGGGGCACGATTTCCTACGAACATAGGTCAAATCTCCCTTTGGGAACAGAGGTGAACAAATACGAAGAGTAATTCAGCATGGCTTGGAGTCTCTTAACCCCCAAGGCCCATAGGCAGGGAACTTTTTTCCTACAGCTAAATAATAACGAAAACTACGCTCATAAAGCTCCCCTCTTTGTGCCATTAGTAGGCAGGCGAGTGATTATTTTCGTGATTCTGTTGCACTGCCCTGCTCTCCCACGCCCGGTGCCAGCCTAGGGCGCACACAGCCCCCTGCCTCTGCCGCTGGACAGGGCAAGGAAGTCCTTCCACGCCGCTGTTTCGTTCTGTTCAAAACAAGGCAAGTTGATCCTGGGAGGTTTTTACAATTTCAGAAGAAACCACGCTGGTGACTTCCAGGAATGCGCCCGATGGAAAGGAAAATACAATCTCCCACCTCCCTCCCCAGAGAAAGTCCCTCTCTTCCTAAGACCACCAGGGATCTAGGAGAGCAATGCACCCGCCCCCTCCCCGTTTCATGCAAACAGCTGCCTTGTTTTAACCAGACCCCTGTCTCTTCCCCTATGGGGGGGGGGGTCTATGTTTAATGCCTCGAGGTGAGAGAGTTGCAGCTGAAAATGCAAAGGAGATGAAATAACTCGGCTCGGCTCAAGTTCCATTCCCGAAAAGATGGTGCTTACCTATGCTGATGGTGTTTGGAAATCCTCCCAAAGACTCCCCCAAAAGACCCGCCACCAAAAGCAGGAGAGTCTGAGGCACGGCTTGCCCCATTTTTCTTCAGCCCCTTCAATTCAGTTCCTAAAACGAAACTGACAGAACAGGCATGGGGCGCAACGGGAGAGGCGATGAATAAGAACAACGCTGGCGAGCAGGCGGCGGATGCTGCAAGCCCTCTCTTCTTCCTCTCCACCCCAGCCGGGAAGGGCTCCTGGACTGCGAGGCTGGGCTTGCGCCCCTGTCTCTCGCCCCCCGCGCAGACGCCCCCAAAAGCAGGGACTTCCTCCCCCCCCCACCCCCCAAAGATGGTGGGCAGAGAAGAGGAAACGATCGCCCCCTTCCCCGTCGGAGAGGCTCCTCCAATTGGGCCGGGATGGGGGTTATTGATCAAACTTGATCTGACGTTGAATGCAAGCCGCACATCCTTCAAGTCCTCCCCGCAAACTGCAGCCCCCCCCCCCCGCCCCAGCGCCGGCGCTCGGCCGCCTCAGCAGCAGCCCAGCGATGCAATCAATAGGCACACACCAGCCTCACGTGGAGCCGCCTTTAAAGCTGCATTGCCCGTGCGTGTGTGTGTGTGTGTGTGTCTGGGAGACGAGGGGGAGGGGAGAAGGGGGGGCAGGAAAGAGAGGGAGGGAGGGGAAAGGGAAGGAGGGAAGGAAGGAAGGAAGGATGAAGGGAGGACGGGGGACTGGAAAAGGGGAGAGCAGGGAGAGGCTGCTCGACCTAGTCAGGGAGCAGCTGCAGCTGGTGCTGGTGCGGAACGCTCCCTGTGGAGCGCTGCCTGCCCCGGGGACCGAACAGTGGGTGCGGGGAATAGGAGGGGCAGGGCTGGGGAGGGGAAGGCAGCAGGGATGCGCGGGGGGGGGAGGGAGGTTAAAGAAGACCCACTGGGATTGAAGGGGGAGGAGAAAAAGGAGACCCTTCAGGGGGAAGAGCGGATGGGGTGGGGGGAAGGGACTAGGCGGGGGGAGGGATCCACCAGATACGGTGGGGAGGGACAGTCCCTAGGATTTGGGGGAAGGGGAGGGGGAGAGAAGCAGGGAGCCACCAGGGACCATTCCTCTGCCCATCCCCATGGGCAAGGGTCTGAGTGGGGCACCCACCTGGGTTTAAAGGGTGCTGAGTGGGGCCCCACCAGGAAGGGGGGATAAAAGGAGAGGGTTGCCAAAGGGGAAGCTCCAGCTAGTGGTGAGGAAAAGGGGAGAGCAGCAGAGACGAGGCAATGAGTGGAGGAACCACCACAGACCAAGACGGTGGGGGAAGGAGATGGAAAGGAGGAAGAGAAGGGGAGAAAATGGCTTCTGAGAAGGGAAGCCCTGAGAGATTGAGGGGGTGAGGAGAGGCAGCGGGGCCTGGACGGATGAGGAGGGAGAGCCCCCAGTGACAGGGATTGGGCAGAGGGGGTGTTAACACTGGTGAAGGAGCCCTCCAAGAAGCGGTGTTGGAGCCATTGGAAGGGGAAGCATTTGTGAAGAGGCGGGAGAGAGGGGGAACCACCAGGGACAGGAGGAAGATGGCAAAGAGAATCCAGCCCTGGAGAGAGGAAGGGATGAGGGGTCCCAGACTGGGTGCCTCTCCCTTTTTCCCGGGAAGGCTGCCTGTCTAGCACCTTGGCTCCTAGTTTGTCCGGCACATCTTTTTTTCCCCTCTTCCCTTCCCCCCCCCCCCGCTGATGCATTTCTGTAGATTCCCTTGTTCATTCGCCTCTGGTGCTCTGCAGAATAAAAAAGCTCCTTGTGAACGATTGGCTCATCTTGCTCATGAGGAATATTAGGCCCTTTCAAACTGGGTCTCTAGAGAATTGGATCCCAATGCAGTTTTCATTGCTCTTACATTTACTTTGCCAGGAAAAGAAAGATCTCGAGATAGCCCTGAGCATACAAAATGTAGGTTGGCCTACATGATGGCCACAGGGGAATAGAGAGATAGGGTACAGATAGCAAAGTCATCCCATATGCCCTGATGAGTACAGGTTATCACTGTAGGCTTAGACATGCACGTGGGGCTATGACATTGCTATTGGAAAGCACAATTCTCGGAGGTGCAAATACTGCATTCCACTCATGTTTATTAATGTCTCAGTATAAAGACAGCTCTTTTCTTTTCATGATGCTTTGAGGAAATGTTGGAAATGGAGATGGAAGAGAGCTACTAGTTACCTAGTCCATCCCTTAAGCCAGGGCAAGATTGTTCCCTATTTGATGCCTCCCCTTCTCTGATTCCAGCAGGACATCCTTCCTCGATCAACCTCTGTCTTTGTTTAGCTCAGAGTCTACTTCCTTTGGTCTATGTTCTCTGTTACAGGTTAGTATAGTTTGTCCTGTGTATTGTAATTAGCTGCGGCCTTATAGGGTATGTCTACATTGCAATTAAAACCCCCGCTGGTCTGTGCCAGCTGACTCAGGCCCACAGGGTTTGGGCTAAGGGGCTGTCTAATTTCAGAGTACACGTTTGGGCTCGGGCTGGAGCCTATACACTAGGACCCTGCAACAAGGGAGTATGTACCTCTTCCAGTGCGCGAAATACCCCCAATAGCAACTATGTGGGTGAAACCAGACAATCACTATGCTCTCAAATGAGCTCACAGGAAAATGATAAAAGACAAAAACACCCTATCACCTGTGGGCAAACACTTTTCACAAAGTGATCACTCTCTAGCTGAACTATCAGTCCTCATCCTCGAAGGAAACCTGCACAACACTTCTGAAATATGAGTCCGAAGGCTTAACTATTTAACTTTGCTAGACACTAAAAATCACGGTCTTAATAATGACACTGGATTTATGGCTTATGACAACAATCTGTAACTCACTAAACCCCCTTTTTGTCCAATGGGTGTTAATGGGCCAGTTCACCTGGAATGGTCCCTTACAATATATGCTAACTACTTATGCTAAACTATCTCTTCAGCCTTCTATTTAGCTGTAACACTGAGTACCTTTCCCAGACCTGAAGAAGAGTTCTCTGTAGGTAGAAAGCTTGTCTCTCTCACCAACAGAAGTTGGTCTCATAAAAGATATTACCTCGCCTACCTTGTCTCTCTAATAGCCTGGGACCTACATGGATATAACACTGTATATTTTATAATCCAGTATTTCTCAACATTTTTCTGGTTGGAGCTCTCCTTCCTCTCTCCACTATATCAGACTCTGCCCCCATTTCCACTCTTGCCATGACACATTTGCCTTGGTCTCTTTCCCCACATCACCTCAGTTCTATCCCTCTTGGCTCTCCCTTCCTACAGCCCCACTTCCCTTTGTCTTGCCTCTGTTGCCACATTTTCTCTCTCTTCTGCCGGAGACTGAGTGCTGCCTGCCTTACACACAGCCGGCAACACACAGGAAGAAATGCTGTTTAGTGCCATAGAGATTAGGGCAGAGGAACAGAAAAAGCAGTCAGGGATGGAGGAGAGGTGGGAGAGCCCCACTGGTGTCCATTAGAGGCCAGAAGGATGGGTGCTCCATCATCAAAGGAATCTGGCACTCTGCTCATCCCCAAACTGGGGAATCTAGTTATAATCTTTCTAAAAATATCTTCTCTGTCCAAAGGTGTTAATGTATTTTTTTTCATTATCAGTCTTCCTGTAGCCCCTATCACCCAGTACTGCTGGCATTGTTATCAATCACTGTGCCTTTCTTTTGGAAGACAGGGACACGATATTTCTCATGGTGAAATGCGTAATAGCCTCCCTCTCGTTCCTGACCAGGATTTTGGACAACCCAAGAGACTGCCTCCCAGATAATCCTTCAAGTTTTACAGTAAACCCAGTCTGTCCTGGGACAGGTCTTTGGGAGTTCAGTTAGTTTTGTGTGAATATTTATATAATGCAAATAGTTTATGTACTTCACTATGGAGTTTTAAGGAGTTCTAGGTCATACCATATTCTACCCAAACCTTACCTAACTAAATACAACTAGATTCTGCAGTGTGGTCAGAGCTGCAATTTTTAGCAATTTGGGATACTGCGGAATTTTGAGCACTGTCTGCCTGACGTGGAGAAGTTAATGATTTATAATTAGATAAAATGTTCCAATTGTAACATCAAGTAATGGATTAGCAAAGGGCTGTGAAATTTGGGACACAACACACACATGGTGCTTTCTGACTGTCAGTGAGCTGTACTCATGACAATAATACAAAGTAATGACAAAATTCACAAAAGTGCAGAGGAGCTTGGGTGGTATCTGCTGGCATGAAACTCACCCTAAATGCACCAGGCTGACTTGATCCTTTTTGTAATTTCCATTTCTTAATTGCAAGGGAGAACTCCAGGCAGTGTAGTTCTAGCAGTTATTATGCTTCTCTTAACACAGTCCAATGCAGGCTATAGTTGCCAAGAAATGTACTGTCTATTGTGTCTTGCTGCTTAATTTTTTATTTTTTTTTTTACTACAAGAAGAACCTTTCAGCTAATCAGAATACAAAATTCTTCTAGCGATATTTCCTCATAAAATAGAGGAGACACAATTAACTGAACTTTATGTAAATGCCAGCATTTTGATTAGCTAACCTGATTAATTTTACAGTAGACAGCTTACAGATACAGCGATAGTGGAGATAGACGGAAGCAAAATGAAAGGGAATTAAGGAAGGATTTGGAACAACAGATAAAGGGAGTCAATGGGAAAGAATAGTGACAAAAGAGGAAGAGGGAGTGTGAGCACATTACAGGATTACTTACTTTGGGGAAGGTCAAAAGGACATAGTAAAAGTATGCTAAAATTATGAATGGGGATAGAGCAAACTAGTCAAGCCCCCATATTTATCCTTTCCTATAATGCAACCAGGGGGCATACAATGAAATTAGAAGACAACACAAATGACAGACTAGAAGAAATATGTTTGTGCCGTGTATGAAGAATATTATTGATGAACGTAGCTCCATAGGTTTGCAAAAGAGAGTAAAACTTTTATATGAATAAGAATAGCAAATGCAACTACACTAGCTAGGAAAAATCAACCAGGGCTATCAAACCCCATGATTCATGGCAAAAACTGACTACCTCATGGGGTCAGGAAGAAATTTTCTCTTGGTGCACTAAGGGAAGTTATGGTACATTACAGAGTTGCACTTTCTCTTGCATTGGTCACTGCTGGAGTCGGTATACAAGACTGCTAGTCTATTATTGCTATTTATTTGTTGCGAATTACAGACAATGGGTGAAACCCTGGCCATACTGACATCAACAGAAGTTTTGCTATTGACATCAATGTGTTCTGGCACAGCAGTATGTTCCTAGCAAATGGGAATTTTCTGTGAAAGTTTGGGGATTGCCAAGATGGGTTGAGCTATTCTGCCTAAGGAACAATGTGAAACAGGAGACTGACTTGTAGATGAATATATTGTATTAATACATTGTTAGAGTCCAGTCAAGTGTTGACATAAACAGGAGCAATTCACATTAGGTTAAATGGGAATGACAACCATTTTAGCTCAGAGATGACTGTGGTGCATTCTTCATATTATAATAATAATCAAATATACTATAATTGCAACAACAAAAGTACTGATGAAAAAATGGAAATAAGTGTGACCTTCTATAAACGTCTTCATCTTGCATGGGTCTGGAGTATCTTTATTATACATACTCCTGTGTTACTGAAGAGTTATCACTCAATCATACTACAAATGGAACATTGCAGCCAATCAGATTAGATTCTAATATATGGAGAAAGAATGATCATACGATTAAGCCAGAAGACTAAGAGTCTGGAAATCTTGGTTCTACCACAGATATTCTAGGCCCAAAATACCAAAAGCACTCTGTTTCTGAGTACACAACTTTAGACACTGATTGATGACCTGATTTTCAAACCAGCCGAACTCCAACAGTTTAGGCAACAAATGGTCATTGATGACGCAGGTTTTGTTGCTACAGTTAGAGGCATCCAAATACTTCTGAAAATGTAGCTGCTCTTGGTCTGATTTTCCTCATCTGGCAAATGGGCATAATAGGGCATTGGGAAGCTTAATTAATTAAAGTCTGGAAAACACGGAGATGTTTGGTTGGTTGAAATGCAGGGTATCATTATATCTCCATAACTGCAGAAACAATTTATACTAACTTCTGCACTCTGATTAATTGTTCACTAGACATTGCTGGCACAATGAAGCCTGACAATTCTTATTTAAAGCTGTACCTTTTTACTGCTAGTCTATATTTAAGCAAACAGTACAAACCATAAAGTAAAGTTGTCCATTATACATTATTAACAAAATCAACTCTCCTTCTTACACACATATACACGTATGCACATTTCAAGTGATTTTGGGAGTAATTATATCATGTTTAAAAACACTTCAGCCTCTGCTCTGTATCTGAGTGCTGAATACTTTTGTTTCCATGTGCCAGGACCTAAAAAAATGTATTTTAAAAAGTCATTGCATGTAACAACATTGTGGTCCTAGGCAGTGGTAATGATCAGTTCAGATGATTGTTTTACAATTCAGTAGGCTGATTGATTTTATCTGCAGAATATATCTTTCTAAAATTGTATGGCTCTGCCTTGAACAGACCCAAACCATAGCAGAGATTTTATATTAATGTATAAGGAAACTGTCAGGTTATTTATTTGTATAAAGGTATTTTCTGTTCACACACAAAAATACTGGTTTTTTTGTTAGATCTAATCATTCCTCTGAAATAAGGACAACCTAAACATTGCAGTATTAGGTTAGTCCAGGAAAACCAGTAAGTGAAATTGACTAGAAACAGTCCACATTGGGAGGCAGGCCCTTACCCTGCTTAAGAGCTTTTGAAAATTACATTAAGCACCTATCTGCATCTTTAGGTGCTTTAAAACCTTATGGCCCTGAGGTCCCTGTCTCAAAGTAACTTTTGAAGATTTTACTGTTTTGGTGTCCTTTGACTAAAGAGAAACAAAATGGCAAGAACTCATATCAAACATGGCAAGAATGGGAAACAGATATACTCTTTGCAGCCAGTTGCCTTACTTAACATACCAACATTTGACTAAATTCCTATTTAAGCAATTTGACATTCTGCTTGGTTTGGCCAGAACTGTACAAACAGAACAAATAACTTGAGCAAAAAGCCAGATCATGCTAGGGAGCTGTAAGTAAGTTTTCTGAATGCAGCTCTTTGCATGGTCCACGATGTGCGAAAAATACTAGAGCACAACCACAAGTAAAAAAAGCAGATATTGGGACAGTGGGATAATCCCACTAGAACACTAAATCAATGAATATATACAACCTTAGGTTATTTGAGCATTTCAGTCAACTGGGGTTCATTGAAATTGGGAGTTGCTGTATAAGGAACCCTTTACTCACTACAGAAATGCGGCCATCTCTGGGCTGATACATGTTACTCACAACAGTAAAGGCCAGAAAGTTATGAAAAACATCAAATCTAACTCACAGTGCATGAGGGATATAAGTAAGCAGAATATAATCACTCAAGTTTTGTTCTAGGCTTAGAAGGCTGGCCCTGTGCAATTAGAACACAATCTGGTGAGTCCCAAAAGAATGTAATTTACAGTGTTGGAGCTATGATTGCTCCAGGATATTCGAAAGACAAAGTGGGTGAAACTTCTGTTGGTAAAAGACACACGCTTTTGAGCTGCACAAAGCCAAACCTGAAGAACTCTCTGTAGCTCTGAAAAGAATGTAGAACTTTGGTCAAATTCCGTTTTGCTAGATGATGAAAATCTAGTGCTAACTTATTTGTTGAAAGATCTTTTTTTTTATACTTGGTTCCATCTACTCTGTACATTGCAGGATACAGGATTAAGTTCCCATTCTGAAAATACTTACGCACATGAATAATTGCCCTTAATTTCTTACTGACTAGCATGTGACTTTTGTGCGAGAAAGGCGAGTGTGATTTGACCCACTGGGGCAGATCCCCAGTGGCTGTAAATGGTCATAGCTCCAGTAAAGTCAATAGAGCTGGGAAGAAAAGGAGTACTTGTGGCACCTTAGAGGCTAACCAATTTATTTGAGCATGAGCTCACGAAAGCTCATGCTCAAATAAATTGGTTAGTCTCTAAGGTGCCACAAGTACTCCTTTTCTTTTTGCGAATACAGACTAACACGGCTGTTACTCTGAAACCTGTCAGAGCTGGGAAGGTTTTTACCAGCTGAAGATCTGTCCTACTCAGTTTAACTGTCAGATCCGTCCAGAATAACTAACAGTCAAGGGTTTGGTTTTGTTTTTTACTGTAACCCTGACGAATGAGGATACAAAACCCTCTTTATCCTTTGGTAGGAAAATTGCTGACATAGCAAGAAAGGTCATCCAAGAACATTTACAGAAACTGATTCAAACATGATTCAGCTTACCAAACGTACAGGACTCCCACCCAAAATTTCAGATGAACCTCCTAAAATCTGGACTATTCAGATCTATTTTAACTTTAAAAAAAGCAGTCTACTGATCTTGACCCTCCTTTCACATTTACTATTATAGGGATTCTTCCTACTCCCATATAAATCACTGGAGGAAATCCTGACTCCATTGTTATGAATGGTAAGATTCCCATTGACTTCACTGGGGCCAAGATTTCACCCACTATGAAGTTTGCTATTCATTTCTATGTGAGAAGGATCAGGACCTTAAACTGTGAGTAGATCCACTGAAGTCAATGAAGTTACACTGGTGTAAAAGTGGTGGGAGTAAAAGCGAATCAGGCCATTATTTTTAGTTCAAATCCCAGCAGGTCAAGCTAGGTTTCAGAACATTTTTCTAGACACAAATCTCTGGCAAGGTGTGTGTTTTAACACAATTCTTTCTTTCTCGGCATTTGATTTGTTTTAAAGGGGGACTGTCAGATAATTTAAGGCCCACAGTTTAATGTCGTAAAAAAATTACAAAACCTTATAATAGCAGCAATTTTTTCATGCTTCAAAAAACTTTCCTAAAGAAATTAGGCTTGTCTTTGACTTTGTAACTTACACATTGCCCTATTGTACTAGTACCTGACAAATGGGAAGTGAAATTGACTAATCTATTTTCATTGTGTTCACTGGTAAAAACAGAGCAAAAGTAACAACGAGTAAACAATATTTTTAAGGTTCTTTTAGTTTGATTCATATTTTTAAGGTTTTTAGTTTGATTCCAGTGTGTTGTTAATAATGCAAAGGGCAACTATTTTTATTATTTTTTAAAATCTTATTGTGTCATTTTAAGTTATCTTACTTTATATGGCAGATATACCAAAGACATACTTTTGGATTAGTAACAAGTATGTTGGTTAATCAATTAACTCCCTATTCTTAACGCTATGGAATTCTTGCTATGAAAACTGTGACATGATCACTGTCAAATGTTTTCAGAAAATTCAAATAATAAAAAGGAAAAAAAATCATATAATCCTCGGCTAGACTCTCAGACAAGTTGTATTTACTGACACTAAGAGGTTAGACACTTTTTTTTTTTTAATGAGTTCCAGCATTTGCTATTGATGAGCTATGCACTTTTTTTTAAAGTCAGGAATTAAAGAGTTAACTGATTCTTGGAAATGGCATAATTAGAACAACACGTACCTATTCTGGGGAACTCGAAAAGGCAACACTTCCTTGCAATTTGTAAGAGTCTGCATATGTTTGGGAGATATGAGTTGGGAGACAGCAGATTGTTGCATTGGAACCTTAGAACTACTTAAACTGTGTTTAAAACAAATTAAGTATTTTGCTAGAGAATGCCAAGTGGCCACATTAATACACAAGAGCTGCAGTTTATGAAATGTTGCATGCATGATATATCTGTCAATAAAATGCCATAATAATTAGTGAATAAAAATTTCTCCAGCAACTGTTCCAAATGAGTGCTCTTGAATATAAATACTTGCAATGAGAGACTTCGATTAGCAGGTATCAGTATGCCTATGCTGGACACTGCTGTGGAGCTCCATCACTCCAGAGCTCAAGATTTAATGGATTGTTCATTACCCATCTCTCCCACAACTCATCTCCTTTTGGGTGCTCTCAGTGCCAAAACAGAGGGTGAAATGCTGACTCAGTTTATGGCAAAACTCTTATTGGCTTAAATGAGGGCAAATTTTCACACAGAGAGTTTACCGAAAGGGAGAGCAATGTTTATGACTGTATGGTAGAATGTGGCTATATTATCTGGAACTGCTCATAGGTCCACAATCAGCTAAAATCACGTTTTTCCATGAGATCTATGGTGCTGTGTCAGGTTAGCATCTGACCCATAATATGCAACGTTGCACTCACTATTCTGAGGTCTTTACAATACAGCTATAGGCACAATGGGGAATGTAAGATAAAGAGTGTCAACTCAAACTTTGAATTTTCTTGTTTTTGTTGTCTGACTCACAATGTTATAAAATTGTTTACTACATTCAATGAATACATGCTATATTATAAACACAGCAAGGTTTCAGCAACGTTGAGTTAAGACCCTGAAATGTAATTGACTCTGGCAAGATCAAGGAGCAGCAGCCATACTAGTAGGTTTTGTTAATTCTATTGTGTTTCTCATGTCTTTTCAATGTACTAGGCCAGCTGGTGTAAACTGTTTTAGCACCATGGACTTCCATGGAGTCACAACAATCTACATAAATTGAGGTTCTGCCCCACTGATTGTACAAGAGAGGTCTTGAGTTAGTCTTGAGGTCTTGTACAAGAGATTGTACAAGAGAGGTCTTGAGTTATTCAGGTAGTGAGTTAAACCAATGCTATTTTATTCTTTTGAAGAGGAGAACATAAATGTAATCGCAAAAAGAAAAGGAGGACTTGTGGCACCGTAGAGACTAACAAATTTATTTGAGCATAAGCTTTCGTGAGCTACAGCTCACTTCATCGGATGCATTCAGTAGCTCACAAAAGCTTATGCTCAAATAAATTTGTTAGTCTCTAAGGTGCCACAAGTCCTCCTTTTCTTTTTGTGAATACAGACTAACACGGCTGCTACTCTGATAAATGTAATCCTGATCCCTATGGTGCTGCAAACACAGTCTTCTAAATTAGACTGCAGAAAGATGTTGATTAGGACCCCTAGACCAGTAAGTAATCTCCCTGTGATTAGTTTTGTTCTTCTTCACCCATTCTTGAATATTATTTCCATAGGCGTGCACAGCATATTTCATTAGTGTGTGCACCCAGGGAATATTATTATTATTTTTTTAAAGGCGAACATTTAGCACACAATTTTCCACACTAAAAAAACCAGTAACCTAATTAATAAAATAGTAATAAAAATCAACTCATAGAATTAATGAAAAATGTGTATATACTGTATATGAGATTATTATATGAGAAATGAAAATAAGCTTGCTTTGGGATTTTACAAGGCACTTATATTATTTAAACACATTTGGTACCCTGAGGAATGATAACACTTCTTGCAAATCACAAATAGGGATCTTGTGGTCCCGTTCCTTCACCCCCTTGCAAAGGTGCAGGTGTTATTGCTGGCTGCCCTAGGGCTGCAGAAAACCCTTTGGACAAAACATATGGAAAGAAGAGGATCAATTTATACAGAGGGCTGAAGGGGGACTCCCATAGTACATTAATTAACATCTTAATAAATACATCAACATTAAATACATTACAGAGATAAGAACCTGTAATGACAACTTTACTTCATGAGAAGCTCCAGAGAAAGATGACCCAGAGGGAGTAATGGTAGGGGGAATCCCAGGGAGACCAAAGGGGCTGGTAGAGGGAGCAGACAGAGAACAAGACAGAGAACAAGAACAAGAGGCAGAGTGGCTGCAGGGTTGCCCAGTCTTCTGCATCTCCCCTGTGGGTGGAGACACTGATCTCTCACTGTAAGAGGGAACAATAGAACGGAATGCCCAGAAGAATGAATGACTTGAGGACAATTTCCCAAGGGACCCATACCCTTACAGAGCTCTTCTAGCTCTGACATTTACATTTCTACATGGTTTGGCCTACAGAAATAAAAATCTGCACATCTTCCATGGAAGATGGTTTTTGGACCAATGGAAAAAAACAGTTACAATTCAAGTGACTTTTAAAATTCCCTACGAAACTGAGTTAACAAAATAAATGAGCTTATGAACAACCAGAAAATATACTTCTCAAGTGAAAAACTATAACTGGACTTCTTTGCAAAGAAATTGTAAGTTTTCTTACAAGAAAAGCCACAAACTGTCTGGAAAGGAAGAGTAGATTAAATTACTTGCCTCAGTGAAATTAAATATCCAGAGAATTGCTGTGCCTGTGATGATGATGACGACGACGACGACCGGGGTTTGCTCACCTGTGGGTCCCCCTCCCCGTTCCGAGGAGGCACAGCTGGGCAGGTCTGCATCTGCAAGCAGGCCCCCTGCCTCAGGTGCAGCTCCCATTGGCCTTCATGGCCAACAGTCTGGGAGCCTCCTGGCCAATGAGCTGGTGGCGGGAGGGGGAAGGCAAAGGGGAAGATTGTAGGGAGCTCAGGAGCAGGGGAGGCAGTGGGGAGGGGAGCTGTCTCTGGAGGCACAAAGGGGGGCTCTCTGGAGAGGGGTAATATGGGCACAGGGGCTGGTGGGGATCTTCCACGGGGTCAGAGGGTTGTGTGGGTCTCTGTGGGGTGGGGGGAGTGATGAACAGAGCCAGCTGCAGCCCAGGTCTGGTCTGTGGGGGAATGGAGTGTTACTATCCCCCCCCCAGGAAACCCCCTCTGTACTGTGTATTTTATGTCAGCCCCAGGGTGCACATCGCTGCTCCTTTCTCCTGCCCCTGGCTCCATCTGTTTGTCCGCCCCCACAATGCCCCCGCACCCCCATCTGTGTCTGACAGTGACAGACTCCTGCTGCTCTCTGCCTGCAGCTCCCTCCCACTCCATGCTTGGGAGGCGTGGTCAGGCAGCTCTGGCACCACCCCCACAGCTCCCATTGGCCAGGTTCCTGGCCAATAGACTGGGAACTGGGTCAGCTCTGGGAGGGGGGACGGCGGCAGCGTGCGGAGTTGCCCTGCCTCTGCTGGGACTCTCCGCAGCGCACAGGGACGCCGGGGAGGGGGGAGCTGCCCCCGAGGGAAGAGCGCCTACCTCACGTTGCTAAACCATGGAGCAGGGGCACCATGGCCCATCTCGCCACCTGTGTATCCAACTGTTGCCAGCACCCAGTGCCGAGAGGCTAAACAGCTGGAGTTGGTTCGCTGCCCGGTGCGCTACACCCAATCATCACAACAGGGTGGAGAAGCAGAAAAAGTTTATTTGCAGCTCCAGAAAGGTCCAAGGAGAAAAAAATCTCCAATCCTGCACACAGAGCAGGAAGTTACACAGGCTTTTATACATCCTTTTTCTCAGCATACTTATCCAATAGCAAGCTGCCCTAAGTATCCATATAGCCAGCCAATCCAGTTCCCAGCTAGTTCCCTTGTTCTCTGTATCATTTGTTAAACCATACATAAAGCTGCTTTATTCAGCATTGTTCTTCCGTATCTGCCCTGTGTGGCCTTGCTTAGTTTCAGGCAGTCTGACTCTGCAGCATATTGTTGCAGATCCTCAGCATAACTGCTGTGAGTGCCTCCAGGCGGGTGGGCAAGGACACTTGGGCCTAGTGTGAGGGGGCTTCATCAACACTCGTGGTCTTCCATCCCCTCGAGTTACCTAGTGGCCATGCCCCAGTGTCCCCAACAACTCCCTCCTTTGAGAACACTCAACAGCCTTGGCTCTGAGTTTTCTCACTTGGGCTACTTATTTCTTTACAATAGGACTTTGCATAAGCACTTTGTGATAGCCCTGAAGAGAATGATTTATTAACTTTTGCAAAAGGGCCCTAACACATGATACTGGACAGCATAATACCAGTAATACAAGCAATACAGGAAAGAGAAGTTTCAATAACAGGCTAAATAAACCACCAAGCCAAAACAACAAACCCCAGCCTGAAAACAAGGTTTGCAACCAATCGCTCTCTGGGTCAGTATAGGCAACCTGTGCTCCAGCTTGGGCATGGGCCTCAGCCTGTACCACCTTTTCATAGATCTCATAACTGCTATCATTTACATATACACAGTTTCGGGGCCCGACGAGGGCACAAACCCCTCCTTGGGATGCCAAGAGATAGTCCAAAGCCAGCCTATTTTGGAGGGAAAACATCCTGAGATGCTGTACCTCTTTATTTAATGTTTTTACTGCTGATCCTAAATCATTAACCGAGTCATCTAACTCTAAAGCCACTTTCTCAAGTACCATTTGCAGCCTTACAATATAGCGGCCTATCCATGCCATGGCTGGCCCGGTAAACAGTGGTGCTATTCCCAGTACAGAGCACCCTACAAGCTTCTTGGTTGTGAGGGAATTCTTCATATTGCCCTCCAATGCCGTAGTCAGTCACCGCAGAGTCTTTTCTCATGACTCAACAGAGGTGTCTTGGGCCTTTCTAATCTTTCCTTTGGGCAATGTGGCAGTTATGGAAAGATGAGGAACTCCATGAGCTATATAACAGCTACCTGTCCAGTTGGCTGGCAGCACCTTGTAAGCCTTTCTGCCACATCCAAAATAGTGACCCTGTAGGGCCCAGTAAGGACTGTTTCTTAAAGGGATTCCTGGGATATTTAAAGCTGCTTTGGCTGCTTTTCCAAACAGTTCATATGCCCCTAAGGGGGCATCCCATCCTCCTCATTGGGTACAAGTGGGGGGCGTTTCTAATTGTGCTGTTCAAATTACACTCGCCATAGGGACCACTACAAACCCACCATTGGCTTGCTACATTGGAGATATTAACTCGATGGCAAATTATATTTCCAAACCTTTCTTTTGTGGTAAGATTTGTAAGAGTTTCCCTAAAAGGGGAGGAACCATTACACCCACACTGCTGGCCTCCCCTTTTGGTCTTTATTCAATACCCATCAGCCCACTGTGTAATAACACAGGAGCTTTTTCCCACAGGATGCCCATAGTGATCAGATTGGTTTCGGGTAAAACATAACACTCCCTCAGTGAGTACTGCAACTGAATACTCTTGGTCCTGATAGGTGGCTTGCTGTAAAGAGGTCTTATTCCAGAACGGCGAGTCCATTCTTTCCTGCTCTTTGGTGGCGGCTAATTCTGCTAGGGTCAAGGGCAGCATGTCAAGGGGCATTCCTGTTTTGGGGGTCAGTAGAGTTGGAGCACATACCCAACAATCAATCTGGTTTGTTAATGTAGCAACATGGTGCTCAAGCGAAACAAAGGAGTTATGCTCCCGATATGCACAGTTTGGAAATACCAATACAGAGAATAACAATGTAACCCAATTAATTACCACCAGAGTCTTTTTAACCCAGGGTCTTTAGTACCTGGGTGGGCCCATTTTAGCATAAAGGTGCCCACTATTTGTGTCTTTTAAAGAGTAGCTTTAGCCCGAGATCGTCACTAGATGAGGAGTCAGCAGGTTGGACGGTCCACTGTTCTGCTGATGAGGGGGCGGGTACTGCTTTCAGACGAGAATGATGGATCCAGTTCTTGTGTCCCTCGATCTTTGCCGTTGTATGGGAGATCAGCAGGACGGTATAAGGTCCTTTTCACTTTTCCTGGAGAGGCTTGTCTTTCCAGGTACGAACAAGCACAGAGAGTCACCGGGCTATAAGGAGTGGATGGGAGAGTCCAAGGGGAGAGGCTGGGAATCCTTGGTTTACCTGTGAAGAGACAAGAGAACAGCAGACAGGGAACACATATACTGTGACAAAAAACCATTACCCAGCTCCCATTCCCCTGACAGAACCGGGGTGCCATTCATAGGCCATGCCCTGCCAAACATAATTTCAAAGGGACTAAGCCCTAATCTACCCTTAGGGAGAATGCGGATACGAAGTAGGACGAAGGGCAAAGCATCAGGCCATCGCAGTGAGGCTTCTTGGCACACTTTTGAGAGATGCCGTTTAAGGGTCTGATTGGTACGCTCCACTACCCCACTGGCTTGCGGTCTCCAGGGCGTATGGAGTTTCCAGGGGATCTGTAAGGCATGTGAGATGCTTTGAATGATTTTTGACGTGAAGTGTGTCCCCTTGTCAGATTCCATCCACAGGGGGAGTCCAAAGCGAGGAATGATCTCCTTAACAAACTTGAGGGCCACTGTCCTGGCAGTGCAGTTACGGCCTGGGAAGGCTTCTGGCCATCCGCTGAACTGATCCACTATGACAAGGAGATATTTGAACCCTTGGGTCTGGGGAAACTCAGTAAAGTCTATTTGCCACACTTGTCCGGGGCCCGGAGTGGGTTCTAGGGCAGCTGGTGGCACAGGATGTCCCGGTCGGGGGTTATTCTTTTGGCAGACTAAGCAGTCCGCTTGTACCTGGGCAGCCAGGGGTCGGAGTCCGGAAGTGATAAAGTATTTTCCCATTAGCTGGATAAGTGCTTCCCTGACAGCATGAGTGGTTTGATGTAGTTTCTGCAGCACCAGCTGGATCAGGCCCTTCGGTAAGAGGACCTTCCCTTCTGGGAAATGGAGCCATCCCTCCTTTTCCCGGAGGGCGAGTTTGTCAGTTAGCTGTCTCTCCTCCCCAGATTACTGAGGGGTTGGAAGCTCCCCTACTGATGGGATAAGGGCATGCATATGGGCGTTCTCAGTCTGAGGGGATGGCAGGGTGGCAGCATGCTTAGCCTCTCTATCTGCCAGGGCGTTACCTCTGGCCACATCTTGATCCTCCCTTTGATGGGCTTTACAATGTACCACTGCCACTTCCGAGGGGAGTTGTACGGTTTCTAGGAGCCGGAGGATTTGGGGCCCGTACTTGACTGGGGAGCCTTGGGCTGTAAGCATTCCCCTTTGCTTCCATAGGCCAGCATGAGCATGCAGCACACCAAAAGCATACTTTGAATCAGTAAAAATGTTGACCCACTTTCCTTTTGACAATTCAAGTGCACGGGTCAGGGCTATTAGTTCGGCAAGCTGGGCAGAGGTCCCAGCAGGCAAACCTTCAGCTTCCACAGTGTCATGGAGGGTCACAACAGCATAACCCGCCCTCCTTTGCCCATCTATTGCATCAGTGTACCACTCATAATCTGCATTTGGGAGGGGTACATCCTTTAAATCCGGACGGCTGGAGTACTGGGCATCTATGATCTCTAAACAGTCATGTTTCTGTTCCTCTGTTTCTGGCAAGAGGGTGGCTGGGTTAAGGGAGGGCAAGGCTGTAAGGTGACTTCAGAGTTCTCTAACAGCTTAGCCTGGTACCGAGCAATCCGAGCCTGGGTGAGCCAAAGCCCTCCCTTTGCATCCAATAAGGCTCGGACCATATGGGGAGTATAAATTTGCATAACCCCTCCCAATGTTAGCTTCTCTGCTTCAGGGCAGTAGCTGCGACCGCCCGTAAACATGCTGGCCAACCCTTTGCAACCTGATCCAGTTGCTTAGAAGAATAAGCCACGGGACGTCTCCATGCTCCTAACAGCTGTGTGAGCACTCCTAGGGCCACCCCCTTTCGTTCATGTACATACAACTGAAATGGCTTAGAGAGATCCGGCAGGTCCAAAAATTTTCAAGATTTTAAATGCCCTGTCAGCCTCTGGGGTCCAATAGAAGGGGTCATGATCTGCTCCTTTTACACAGTCGTACAGGGGTTTAGCCCACAGTCCAAATTCTGGGATCCATATCCTGCAAAAGCCTGCCATACCCAGAAATGCCCTGAGCCACTTACAATTACTTGGGGTAGGAACTTGACAGATAACTTCCTTTCTTTTTTTTTTTTCCCCCGCTTGAACGCCGACGCTCCCCTTGCCTTAGCTGTAACCTGATCCCTCTACCTCAGACAACAGGGTTCTCAGGAGGAAATTACAGTCGTCTCAATCCGGCTTGTGACTACTGAGGCACCGCTCAAAGACTGAAATAAACCTGCTTGGGTTCATTGAGAATTCCCCAGCCTGTGTTTTAAAAGCCTGCTAAGTCTATTGGATTGAATGGCACATGGGTGTAAACTTGCAGAGTGGTAGCCTGACATCCCTCTGCCCCTGGGCAAGCCACAACAGTCTTGGTAAGCAAAGGATTGCCCCCTCGGTGGGACTCTCTCTCTGTAACCCGAAGCATCCTACCCTTATAAGGTGGGGGTGTGGGGGCCGAAGGGGACACCGGCTCTGCCATTACAGTAGGGGTGGGGGTCTGGGGACTAACATTAGCTGCTACAGAACCAGTCGGAGTCAAATTACAACTCTGCAGAATTACAGCTCTATTCTATTTCTTAAAGCCATAAACGCTTGTGCATACAAATATTCATTCCATTTACCCATTCACTGACAAAACAAAACTAATTGGAGGATCGTGTTGTAATTAATTGACCCTCCTGGTAGCCACCACTCCTGGTCCTCTAGTTGATATTGAGGCCAGTCAACTGTACAGAATCGTTTTAATTGGCTCTTAGTCATCGGATCCGCACCAAATACCTTCCAGTTTGCTAGAATGCATTCTAGGGGTGTACACCGTGCCCTAATCCCCGAGCTCTGTCCCTGTCCCATACCTACAGGGTAACTCTGGGCATCCCCAGGTTCCAACAGAGCATACAATCCGGATTTCAAAAGGTTCCTACCTTATCCAAGGGACCGATTCCTCACTGTCGTCCACAGCTGCTTCTCCACTATATGAGTGCGTTGCACTGTTGTGCCCTCCGGGGTCGATCAAATCGCGTCTCCTCCGAGGCCCCCGATGAACTCACCGGTGCGCGCTGGGCGTCGGTTCTCGCCGCAATCCTCGACCTCCAGGAGGGGTCCAGGCAAGGCTAAATAGCAGCCTCGTCACCCACCCAGGGACGCCAAAAGCTGTTGCCGGCATCCAGTGCCGAGAGGCTGAACAACAGCTTGAGTTGGTTCGCTGCCCGGTGTGCTACACCCAATCATCACAACAGGGTGGAGAAGCAGAAAAGTTTATTTGCAGCTCCAGAAAGGTCCAGGGAGAATAAAATCTCAAATCCTGCACACAGAGCAGGAAGTTACACAGGCTTTTATACATCCTTTTTCCCAGCATACTTATCCAATAGCAAGCTGCCCTAAGTATCCATATAGCCAGCCAATCCAGTTCCCAGCTAGTTCCCTTGTTCTCTGTATCATTTGTTAAACCATACATAAAGCTGCTTTATTCAGCATTGTTCTTCCATATCTGCCCTGTTTGGCCTTGTTTAGTTTCAGGCAATCTGACTCTGCAGCATATTGTTGCAGATCCTCAGCATAACTGCTGTGAGTGCCTCCAGGTGAGGGGCCAATGACACTTGGGCCTAGTATGCAGAGCTGCTGCGAGTGCCTCCAGGCAAGGGGGGTCCCCCCAAGGACACTTGGGCCTAGTGCGAGGGGGCTTCATCGACACTCATGGTCTTCCATCCCCTCGAGTTACCTAGTGGCCAGGCCCCAGTGTCCCCAACACAACCCACCCTGCTCCCTGTCCCCTGACTGCCCTCACTCCTTATCCAAGCCCCTGGCCCCCTAACCATGAGGCTCTTAGCAGTGTTTGGGTCAGCAAGCAGCCCCGCCCCCCCAGAACTCTGCCCTGCATTAGGGTGTCCCTGGGCACACCCAGCACACCCCGTGCACACGCCTATGATTATTTCATGAAGAAGGTGAAAAGATGCTCTGAATGCTTTGGGCATTTCCAGAGATGAAGTCTTGAGCAGGAATGTTCTTTTATTCAAGGTTTGTATTTAAAAATAAATCCAATGGAATGCAAACAGAGAACTAGGCCTAAAGAGCCACAAGCACTTAAGGGCACCTGCAAAAGAGGAAACAATGAGCTTGGCCTATTTTTCTTCTTTGTCATCTTTAGAGAAAGCCTGGAAGGTTGATTGCTTTAAAGAAAATATTTTTTCTTCTCCTGGTTTCTTATCTTTGAAATATTAAGAATATCAAATCTAATCTGACTGTAGTCACAGGAGATCTCTTTGGAGGACATTGAGAACTGTTGTGAGAGATTTCACAACTCTTTGCTGGGGAGAGGAGATGAATCTTTAACAAAGAGATTGTCTCCAACTTGTTTATGGGTTATTTGAGTTAAACAGATACTTACAAACACAAAAACTGTGAATAAAAATCCCTTCCTTTCTCAGTTAATCTGCTTTTACTTCTATTGTACTTCTGATGCTGTGGTATTTGATCCAAAACCCACTGAAGTCAATGACAGGTTTCAGAGTAACAGCCATGTTAGTCTGTATTCACAAAAAGAAAAGGAGTACTTGTGGCACCTTAGAGACTAACCAATTTATCTGAGCATAAGCTTTCGTGAGCTACAGCTCACTTCATCGGATGCATACTGTGGAAAGTATAGAAGATCTTTTTATACACACAAAGCATGAAAAAATGGGTGTTTCCCACTACAAAAGGTTTTCTCTCCCCCCACAAACCCACTCTCCTGTTGGTAATAGCTTATCTAAAGTGATCACTCTCCTTACAATGTGTATGATAATCAAGGTGGGCCATTTCCAGAACAAATCCAGGGTTTAACAAGAACGTCTGAGGTCAATGAATATCTTTCCACTGACTTCCACAGGCTTTGGATGAGGTCCATAGTCCATTTTATTCCCTCAATGTCCATAAAGTCTTTCAAGAAAAACTGGGAGAAACAAGACCTGAATTTCTAATATATACACAATGTAAAACAAATATTTTGGTAAAATTCTCAGCCCCTCTGCATACACCATAAAGTAGCAAAAAAAGGCACAGGCATTGCTTGGTTTTTTGGGTTTTTTTGGCAGGTCACCTATAAAGCACAGGCTGAACCTAAACAGTTATGTAAAAAATCCCCTTCATAATCAATATAGCTGCCTTTTGTGGCCTGATTCTCAGACACATACTATGCTGAGTTGCACCTTACTCTGCAATTAGCTTCACTGAAATCAGCCATCCCACAGAATTGGTTTCTAATTAAACCCATGAACCAATCAACAATATGAAGTTAATGCTACATAACCTCCCCTTAATAAGCTTTTACTTGCTGTGGGGGCGGAGGGGGTCACTAAGCAGTGACTGATCTTACAACAGGTCTCTTTTGTGCTGCAATACTTAGTTGCAAGGGGGTGAGTTTAGGGAATGCAAACACATAATTTCTGACTTAACTTTGAAATTCTTTCCTTTTGTGTTGTAAAGCAAGCCTTCCACATTACTTTGATGTACTGCAGTTATTTGCAGGTTAATCTTGTATAATAATTAACTCCAATTGATCCACTGCAGTGCTTTAGCAAAGTGTTGGGACCTATTGAATTGGACCAAGAATACATCACTGCTTTCCTTATTCCTACCATAATTATGCGGCTGAACTCCTCCTCTCCCCACCCCCCAACCACCAAACAAAGTAGGGTAATGCACAAGGCATTGCTAAATGGGTCTCCTCAGTGCTCTAAATGTTCAGATTGCTGTTATACAGCTTTAAAATATTAAATATACATAAACAAGAGACGTGATAGAAATCTCCCCCTACGAAAGCATATGTTTCCATTATTCCTTAAGAAAACATTTTGCTGTCAAAAGTGAAAGCCCCTTAGAGAATCCTTACCCAGGTAAACCTTCCAGACGTCAGTGAAAGTTTTGCCTGAGCAAAAGACTGCAGGATTTGGCCTTATTATGTACTAGAGGTGCCACTACTAATTCCATAGTTAAGATGAATTGAGATTTTCATTTAAAGCAGGACTAAAATCCTGCTGTCTCACATATTAGTGGCTGAATTTAGCGTCCATTCTATGCATAATAACTCTTCAAAGGACAAATAAGTTTTCTATGTAATTTCTGTACGAAAAATATTAGCCAAATTTTGCAGTGAAAATATTTACAGATGCTCCCTTTTAGAAATTCTGCCCTATTTTTCTCACTTTTTTATGTTCCTCTAGCTAAACAACCACAATCTTCACTCTCAGACATGCACACATTGTGGTAATGTGTGAATACTATGCACTGCTATGGACCAGAAGTAGCCACACTAGACTTGTTGATGTCCAACTGAACATTGCAAGGTGGTGGATCACTGGAACCCTCAAGTTGACCCCAATACATTGGCTGCTGGTGCTGTCACATTGATCTCTCATCCATTCGTCGTATGCTGCAACCCTTCAGGAATCCCAGAGGATCATGGAAAACAAATGTCTTCCCATCCACTAGGACCTTAACAACGTCCCTCACTGCCGCTTGAAGTTGCGTAAGCCCTTTTAGACCCACGTGTTTAACCTTTAATAATGCAACTTCAACCCTAATGAAGCTTGGAAAGCCGAATGGAGTTCACAAGAAGTCACAAATAATGCAGAAAATCCCTGGTGTTGATCTCCCATGAAGCTCATGGGCAACCCTAAACTGCATCCGCACAAACTATGGCAGATGCGGACGCTTGCTGCACAAATGAAAAAAATGAAAGACTCTCCAGTGTGCAACTGTAGCGATCCATAACAGAGCATGGAACACACAACTTGATGCCCGATTCACAAATATGAAGGAGGCATCACAGCAATACAATCTGCTCCTCCAGACAATTATCTGGTTTAATCATCTGAATGTAAAATTATAATTATTGCTCTACATCTAAATCAGTCATACGAAGATGATGACGGCTGTGGTAATATTTCTGACATAGGCCACTGTGTTTAAAATTTTAAAATTAAACTCAAAAAGAGTTAGTTCCCTTATTCAGAATTATTATTTTAAGATACACAAAGATCAGCTCATGGAACTTCTCAGATCTATCCACTGTTGCCATTTTTGATGACAAATGATAATGAAAATGTTCAAATATGGTTCAGAGGATATGCACTTTCAATTTAGTGGATTATCACTGAGGTTTTTGCAGAAATAGTGATATTTGAGAAGGGATTTGGAATACAGAGAGAGAGGTCACTTGGACCAGAAAGCTATCCCATGGGATGTGTGCAGTATAACTCATACAATTGTACTACTCATTTCATGCCTTTCATTGGGGTCAGATATTTTAATAAACAATGAAATATCAGAAATTATTCAATTTACAATGAAGCTTAAAAAGACACTGTCAGTGTTGTTAGATCAAAAGGTTGGCTTACCTTGACAGCCATTAGGCCTTAAAAATTTAAAGTTGTAGTTCTTTGATAATAGCCTGATTCAATGTCCACTGAAGTCAATGGGCACTGGATTGGGTCCTAAACCACAAGGTGGAATATGAGTTACAAGGAAGTTAAGCAGGGAAAATTCTAGTTAGCGTGACTGACACATCTGGAATTGCTAATGCAGTATTACAGTTCATCCATTGCAATCTGTCCTCAATCCATCTTTCCTTTCTTTACTAGTGAGACTCACAGCAAGCAAATTGTTTGTACACCTGCTTTTGCTATCATAGCATAAATGAAAGGTTTTTTTAATTTGAGTCTCACAGTAAAGTCATATGTTTGCTATGTATTTTTGGTTGAACTATGGATCCAACCAAATTAAATTCTCACTAAATCAGATAACCTTCTGGCCCAACAGACAGACAATCTTGACAAGTGTCTAGAGCATACAACTTAAAATCACAATAATAAAATCATAGATATTTGGGCTCGGGGAACCTGCTGGATCGTCTAGTCCATCTTTGCTGTCGCAAGTAAAAAGGAAACATCATTACTCTAATCTGATGCTGATTGTCTCTTGTGATTGGGTCATGATTACCGGACTTTCAAATATACAGTACTATGCACTGCAAAAGGAAGTTTGTGTTGGTGATTCACTAACTTTCTTCAAACTGAAAGATTGTTGAACTACTTCCCAGCAACTCTGTAAAAATAGCATTGTGGGGTCCCATGTTTATTGTCTCAATATTTTCTGCACTAAATATGCTCAATTTACCAGTAAAAAAAATGTGTTTTCAAACTGCTAGCCCTGCAAACTCACAACCACCACCAGTACCATCCACATAACAACAACAATCATGAAGCAGAATATAGGCACTTGGTAGGGAACAGTTAGGTAACATTAAAATAGTTTGGCTGCTCAGGTATGTAAGGTACCACAACTAAGCAGAGATTAACTAGATACAAGTTTGCAGGAAACTGTTATTTGGGCAGTATTATTGGTCATCTAGGCCAGATGGTATTGTTTCTGTTCCCTAACTGTATGATTTGCTAACCCACAAGAGCTTTCAGGATAGCTCTTGTGGCAAAATACCTTGTTCACCTCAGTAGGCTCAGTCCTTTTTAGCCTTGGAGACTCAGGTTTGGGGCAAGACGAATCCTTATAGGTGGCACAGGGTCCTGCTACTCCTCTCCTCAGTCAGTCCCTTGTGCTTGTTTTCCTTCCCTTCTGGGGAGCGAGTACAGCCTCCCTACTGGGAAGGTCTAGTATCTTGCTGCAAATAGCCTACTGGCAACTTCCCTACTCCCATCACTCTCCCTCTCCTACCACCCGGGGAGGGTTTAAAAAGGTCCCAAGTAGTTGGAGTCAGCTGAACCTAACTGGTTCCTTAGCAACCCCTTTTCCAGCTGAATCTTATTGCCCCTTGGTTCTCTCCTCAGTGGATAGGGAGGGGCCTTTTAATCCCTTGGGACTAATTACTACCCCCCCTTTTGTAGCTGTTTGTCCTGGGTTTACCACACTCTCCAAAGACTTCCAGAATGAATACATACTGGATTATGTGATATCTTATATGCATATATGATACCTTCCCTTTCCACCAACCGTCTTGTGAATAACATTATTCTCTCACTAGTGTTTGTGAAAAGCGAACGACAGGGTTCACAGATACCATCAACATGAACACATGTCAGCAAATACCTCTTCACAGTAGCTTTAGCACGCACCTACTCATGTCGGTCAGGGTTAAAGAACTAGGTCTAGACCCCTGGGATACAGATACCTTTTGTAACAGCAAAAGACAAAAAATCATGCAGACTTACTGCAAAATGATCACGTCATGGTGGTGCAGAATTTTTAATTCTAGGCAGCTAGTACATTTTGTGAATTCATCATTTTGCTGTTCAGCACTGGCATGCACTGATAGCTAGGCACAAAAAGCTTTAATGCCGTCTAGAAGTGGCATTCAGCCTCCAACAACCAAAGAGCTAATTGGGCATCAAGCACAGGCTCACAAAGTCACAAAAGAATGAACCATATTTAAAACAGAAAAGTGAGCACAGCTAATTTATTGGAGAGTTAATACACTACTGCAAACAAGTCAGTAAAAGGTACAGTTGGAGTAGTGTTCTTCAGGGCTCAACCAGAGACAGAGCATCGCTCGACATCTGTCATCCATTTCAAGAAGACCAGCTCTATGGTCTTTCAGTGCAATCCGTGTGTGTGTGTGTATATATGTGTGGGTGTACTTGCACCTTTATGTTTTGTTTTAAATTGCCTGGGGGCAGCTGCCATATCACCGTCAGGACATCGTGTGATGCCTTAATCAAATGTGAGAAAAGAGCCCGGAGCAATTCAGAAGCCACAGGTGGAGTATAAATACTGGAGAGCTGAAATATGACAGGAGCTAAGTAAAGTAATAATTAGCTTCAACTTTTCTTGTACCCCACACACTCTTTTTAGATGCAGCAGTCTCTCTTGTTTAGTTCCTCCAGACAGATGTGAGAAAGAATAAAGAAATACAAATGCTTAAGGTAGATAATGGTGTGGTGGCTTCCACTTTTTGGTTTTAATAGGTTTCTTTGATTTATTTCACTTTTATGATGCCCATCTGTCTGGATTAGGACAGCAACTGAGCAGAAAGATGTGGCAGTTGCACTCTAATCATGTTTAAATCTTAGAATAATATCTTTTTGCCACTTTTCAAATATACACTTTGGTTCCAGCCCAGCCCAACAGTTCTTTCCATATGCAAAAATTCCACTCAGATCAATGGGACTTTTGCATATGCAAAAGGCTGCATAGGTATTTGTTATATTTGCCTCAATTTCTAACCTGTTCTATTTTGGAGAAATCTGTATCAACCCAGGGAAAACATATTAGCACTTTTAAAAAAGGTTTGATAAAGCTTCAAAGCACATTTTTTCAAATCAGCTCCCACAGTAATTATTCCTCTACAGGCTGTTGAATCATCAATACTGCAATCAGAAGTGTTACATTTGCAAGTACAGTATCTGCAATCCCTGAAGAATGAGTTTTAAAAATGGTGCATGGAAGATATGAAGACTAATCCCATTCACAAATAATGTTACAATAACAAATGTCTGAAAGTTTAAGTACACACGCGAACACGCACACAGTCTCTCTCTCTCTCCCTCTTCCCCCCTGCCCCTCCCAACTCTCTCTTCAAAAGAGGAAAGGAAGTATTTTCAGAATTCCCTTTGTTGAAATATTCATGCCCAGTCTCAGAGGGTGAAGGGTACATTTTAGTACCAAGGTCTCTATAAGATAAACATGAAGCTTCTAGCTCAGCTGGTGCTTGACAGTGGCTGTATTTGTCTCTTCTAGCTTTTTGTTAAGGGATTTCTTAATTAATAAAAGAACCTTTTTAGTATTCACACTTAGATTTCTTTTACTGTTTGGTTCAAGGCAGTGCTTATTGCAAAATAGGGTAACTTGAGAACACTAGGTTTCCCCAAAAGTTAATGTTTCTTCAGGATTTTTTGAAATCTATTAATGTTTAAGCTTTATTTCCAAAGCTGAGATCAGGAAATAACATCATGGATTTCCTTTATATATCCAATAATTTGACATGTTCAGTCTTTTCCCCTTACCCCTCATCTTTCTTGCATTGTGTTCCATCCTTATACACAGAACACTCCTTTCCATCCCTATGTTGTGCAAGCTACACTGTGCTTCTTCAGTTCAGAAACAAAGAGAGCACTAGCAAAGAGACCCCAGGATTTCACCTTTTGGATAGAGAACCTGGAAGGAAACTCTGCTTTAAAACAATGACAATGAGAGCATGTGTGAGCTCAGATAGAACTGGTTGGATTTTGTCTCAGTGGCGTTATTGGTACTAGCTGACGATTGCAAGCCACTGCTTCTCCCCCTTTTTTTTTTAATTGTTTTAGTTTCTGGGAAATAAGATTTTTTTTCCCTTAGCCTGAAAATGCATATGTATGATGAAGTTGTGCAAGTTGTCAGACAACCTAAAACCGCCTGATCTTTCTAGTGTCATGCCAACCACTGCCATTCTATTACTGTCCAGATGACAAATGACAAGACAGAAGCTCGGCTTAAAATACATTACAAAGGCTCCTTCTGCTGGTTCTGAGAGTTATTACTGACTTCTCCTTCACACAGGATGTGAATGACTTGAGTGAGATTGTATTTTTAGTGACAACACTGTAAAGGACTTCAAAAGACTTGTAAGGCTACAGTTCCTGATTTGGAGGTGAAGTATGCGTAACCTTGATCACACAAAAGAACATCTGTATTGTACAAGTACAGTCATCCCTTACTTATAGGGTATATTTTACCATAAGATGAAATTCATACTCTTTGTATAATGAGCTACATACTTTATCCTTGAATGTTGCTGATCTTTCCTACAGAAAAAAATGTTTCAGGTTCCTTAGTTAGAATTATTATTATTGGATCCATTAATTCATTCAGAGGTTTAGGAATTAGTACATCAGAGTGTGAGCCAAGACTTGGAGTAAGAGCAAGTGAGTTGAAAATTAAATTTCTCCAAGTGAAATCTCTAGCTACTTAATGAAGAAACAGTTTCAATAGTTAAACTATCAGAAACTCTCCCATTCTAACTAGAGATGGGCTCAAGCTTCAGAATTTGAACCCAGAATAAGGTTTCAAACACAACAAAGTCTGAAAATGTTTTGATAACCCTGTAAGACTCTATGAACATCTTTTGTACTCAGTCACTGATAACGGTGGCTCCTGAACATCGTCCGCATCAACCCCAACCCCAACCCCTTGCCTCGGTTTACATGTAACCTGCCAACAGTTTAAATGGATGGCATGAGGAAATTACACTCCGAGTCAGGTCATTTGCAGCAGGCAGACTGATTGTCTGACTTTTCTCTCCAGCATTGTGTCTGGAGGGGAGAGCACATGCTGCGTGCCCTGCAGCATCTTAGGGCCCTGCATGCCACAATGCTGGCCTTGTTCTTTTGCACCTCTGTCCTGGCTGTGGAAAGTTTCCTTCTATGTCACCATTATGTCTGCAAAGTCCTTGCCCCAGACTGAAAACTTGGTGAGTCCTGTCCAACTCTGCTTGGAAACAGATTCAGATTTGCCTCACTGTAAGGAACTCCTATTTGGACACAAGCAATTGGACTCAGATTGGATTGGTTTTATTTGTGGTGGTGGAAACGTGTCTGCAGGTGGTAACCAAAGCAATGTTTTCTCTATTTGAGTTTGGACCAGTATTGCTCACTGAGTTCTTAGAGGTGCTGATGGAGCTTTGACTTCCAACCTCTCATGAGAAGCCCCTCTTGGCTAGTGAAATCAAGCAGAATGGTATTATATCTGCTTTTAGTCAATATTATTAATGCTTCTCCATGGGACAGCCAGATACCAGCTCATTCTCTCAGTTGTTCGGGCCATGGTCAAGAAGCTGTCTCTTGGACAATGGCAATTTCGACAATTAATCTCACTGCACCTATTATTCCTTTTCTGGGAAAGACTATTGAGTGGGTTCTGGCAAACCCATTTTGGTGCTATCTTGAGTCCTCAAACTTCTTGATCTCTCTTTCACCACACTCGTCTTGTTGGTTGATGAGCTGAATGATGGACAAAGGTCACACAACCATGCTGATTTTATGCTTTGATACCATAGATTGTAAGGTTTTGTTGACTTTTCTGCAGACCATAGCTGGACTGAATGATGCCACTCTGGAGTAGTTCTGGTTCTTGGTTTTTTGAGAGATCGCAGGTGGAGGTTTAGGGAAATTGCTCTTCTTCAGCTAGGGATGTTCCATGTGGTGAACAGCAAAGTTTTCTTCTGACACCTCTCCTGTTCAACATGTATATGAGGATAACTTTTTCAGTCATAACTAGATGGTACAGTCTCCTTACTTTACTATTGCCCAGCTGAGACTGGAACTTCAATGAGAGTGAGCAGAATGAAGCTCATTCCAGGAAAGATGCAGATGATGCTAGTGGATTGGAGGGAGTGGTTTCGTTTGAATATATGGTGGTGATGTGTCCTGCCTTACTATCAGGGGACTTTGTTCACCTCTTCTCCAAGACATTTGTGTAATTTTTTTTTTGGGGGGGGAAGGGGGGATGCTTCTGAAATCTTATCTGGCACTAGTAGTCAAAAGCACCTGAACCATTTGAGCGTGACAAAGTATTTAGCGGTTGGCCTTACCATGGGTGTTCACATTGAGAACTTTTTTCAGTATTTTCTGGTGGACCTGCAAAATTCATTGCCTCATCAGTCCCCAAACTTAAATCACTCTTAATCCACTAAAATCAGGCCTGTCATGAAAATTTGAGAGAGGCTTAAAGAAGTGATACCTTGGGGTGCACAAAAAATTTAATTGGCTTCCTAAAAGCAGCAAATCTATTTCAACCCTGGTGTAATGCCACTGAAATCAATAGAATTATACCAGTAATGAACTGGTTCCAAAATGTTTATTCTCTAACCTCCCTTCACATTGCAAATCATTGTAAGATTAGCATTAATCTGACTGAAATATACTGAGCAATCCAATTCTCTGGCTAATTCTATTAAGAAGTATTTTCCACAAGCTAGTTTGAAATGTTATCATATGATGACACAATGTAAGCTATTTTATTGGATTTATGTAAATCCTTTCTTCACTGAACATCTTGGAAGGGTTGTGCAGTTGCTTATGGATAGCACTGAATAGCATCACAAGTATTTCTGATGGGCTGGTATTTCTTCAGAATAAGCAACTTCTTAGGGCCCACTGCAACTTGCAACCCAGTCTCCTGCTCCAGCAACATGAATAGAGGGGAGACAACTCCCTGCGTGATCTCCTCTGCTTGCCCTAAGATAGGCCTGTTCTTTCAAAGGTCTCTGAGGAAGTTAAATGAAATAGGAGTAAAATCAGCATGTTTAAATCTTGCCTGGTCTTTCATTTTATTTAGCCATGCTGTACAAATGACAGGGAGAGTTTATACATATGGATTTAATTTGCTGTTGTTTCTATAAGAAAAATGGTAGATTAAGAGCCAGATTCTCTTACCACTGAACAGGTGAACAAGGGAACTCTTTTCCACTGCTCCTTAATATGCTTGACCTAAGGACAATAGAATTTCATGGTCTCTCAGAAGTTCTGATCCAGAAGTTCTAAACCACTTACTTAGATTGTTAGCTCTTCAGGGCACGTTTCTTTATATTATGTTCAGCGCTTAGCACAATGGGGAACTGTTACATGATTGGACTCCTGCAGCTCAACTGCAATACAAATATTAAATAATGATAAGCACTTGCTTGATTTTAAGCAAGCGAATAGTCCTGTTTGCTTCAATAGGATTACTCGTGCTTTTAAAGTTCATGTTATATTTAAGTGCTTTGCTGGACTGGGGCCTCTGTTTCAAATTACTAAGCTTTTCTTCAGTAAACGTACCAACTTTCTTTCTTAAATGTCAAAATAATGGCCTTTCCTATTTCCTGGTGACTCTTTAAAATATCTCTTTTAAAATATATTTAATTAATCCTGAATGCCATGCCATGAATGTATGCCATGTAGGGCCCAATCCTTAAAACAACCACAGATGTTAATGGGAAATAGGGCTTGGAAAAATGTACGAGACTGGTCTCTAAAACATCTCCTTACATAGACAGAATTTTTTAAAAAGCTCCTTATTCTTATTTATTTAGTTGTTTTCAGACCAAACAAAAGCAATGTTCTATCTGGACAAGGAGACTCAAGTATTGCTTTCCAAAATATGAAAGAATAAATGCCACATTTACAGTTGTTTCTGAAAAGATTTGACCTTTATTAAAGTAACTGAGTAAATAGAATTCTGAAGGGTTTGTTTCTCTTGTAAATTAAATGGTATGTTTGTAGATGGAAAGGTCAATTTTCAGTAAAGCTGTGCTTTAAAAAAATATCACCTATTTTCAGCTAAATCAAAGGAGCTAATTAGTTGTACAGTTGGAATACAAAACATATAATTCTCTTATCTTTGTTTGAAAATCAATTGTTTATGGCATAAAAAGGATACAGTTGTCATCATTAGGTGTAAATGTTTGTTTACACCTAATGATGCAAAAATGATGCAAATATAGTTTCAGTCTAAAGCATGAGTCTGTGGGGACTTGAGGGGTTGAGGTCTTTTGAGAGTATACACAGATCAGCCATGTCCTACCTGTCAGATTTAGTATATTGAGTCATTTTGTTCCTCTCTATGGGTGGGAGAGGGGGAGAATTCCTACTTTCTCTTTAAAAATGTCTATTAAATTGATGAGGGAAATAACGTTGATTAGTGTATTGATCACACTTACACATCAATACCACATTGAGAATTGTGCAGAGGCACCCCTTTGCCCACATGGCCCTGGATTCAGGATCAGTGCCTTATTGACTGTTCAATATTCATTACGACACGAACAGTCTAGAACATCTAGACGTTTTAATTCAGAAGCGTTATGGAAGGCATGAATTTTCATAGTTGGTTCTGCATAAGATTCTCATTTATGCCACTCAGTATCTCATAGAGTTATGATGAGGAATAATTAGATCAGGCCATGTCATCCTCGCTACTGTTTGCCACAGAGAATATTGGAAGGAATGGAAAACCTGCTCCTTTTGATCAAATCCTGCTGGACTGAGACCAAGTGGCATCATCTCGTTTCTCTCTGACTCCATGGAAGCCCTCTGCATGATCTCTGTTCATACGTGTCTCCATGGTTCAAGAAGTGTATGTGACATTACACCCCGTATTCTTCATAGAAATATAGTTAGGATATAAATATGGCATAACTAAGATATACTTTATGCACGATGACTTGTAAGATATTATTGGAAAGGTTCTGATTTACTGAATGTAATTATCCGATTTGTATGCATGTATCATTTCTGCATCTGAAGTTAGGAATATTGACTATGTAACAATTACAACTGTGTGTGTATTTGGGGAAACGCCCACCAGACCGTTGGCAATCATCCAGAATAAGCCATTTAAGACGGACAATAGAACTCTGAAGATACTAATCTCCCACCTTCCCGAGGAGTTTCTTGGGATGCTGCATTGACACTACAAGATCAGGTGATAATATCACCTGATGCAAAATACCACCTTGGACACTACTGGTACTTTTCCTCTGCAGGGGGATAGGGATCAAACAAAGGTTTCCTGCCACAGGTAAATCCTTTTAAAGGCTGGGGATGGGGTTGATCTGGGCGCTCTTCCATTGCCTACCCAAGAAAAAAAGACTGCTGAAAGTACCTGATGGGACAAAAAGAAAAGGAGTACTAGTGGCACCTTAGAGACTAACCAATTTATTTGAGCATAAGCTTTCGTGAGGTACAGCTCACTTCATTGGATGCATACTGTGGAAAATACAGAAGATGTTTTTATACAAACAAACCATGAAAAAATGGGTGTTTATCCCTACAAAAGGTTTTCTCTCCCCCCAACCCACTCTCCTGCTGGTAATAGCGTACCTAAAGTGATCACTCTCCTTACAATGTGTATGATAATCAAGGTGGGCCATTTCCAGCACAAATCCAGGGTTTAACAAGAACGTCTGAGGAACAGTGGGGGGAGGGGGGAAGAGAAAAGTAATAAACAAGGGGAAATAGGTTACTTTTTATAATGAATCAACCATTCCCAGTCTCTATTCAAGCCTCAGTTAATTGTATCCAATTTGCAACTAATTCCAATTCAGCAGTCTCTCATTGGAGTGTGTTTTCGAAGTTTTTTTGTTGAAGGATAGTCACTTTGAGATTAGAAATCGAGTGACCAGAGAGACTGAAGTGTTCTCCGGCTGGTTTATGAATGTTATAATTCTTCACATCTGATTTGTGTCCACTTATTCTGGGAATGGTTGATTCATTATAAAAAGTAACCTATTTCCCCTTGTTTATTATTTCCCCACCCCACCCTCCCACTGTTCCTCAGACGTTCTTGTTAAACCCTGGATTTGTGCTGGAAATGGCCCACCTTGTTTATCATACACATTGTAAGGAGAGTGATCACTTTAGATAAGCTATTACCAGCAGGAGAGTAGGGTGGGGGGAGAGAAAACCTTTTGTAGGGATAAACACCCATTTTTTCATGGTTTGTGTGTATAAAAACATCTTCTGTATTTTCCACAGTATGCATCCGATGAAGTGAGCTGTAGCTCATGAAAGCTTATGCTCAAATAAATTGGTTAGTCTCTAAGGTGCCACAAGTACTCCTTTTCTTTTTGTGAATACAGACTAACAAGGCTGTTACTCTGAAACCTGTCATTATGATGGGACAAAGGAACTAACCTGAGGGGAAAGGCAAGGGTGAGTCCAGACTAAGACAGGGGTCCAGTCTGTAAGAAGAAATAACTGGAACTCTAAGCTACAGAAACTCTGCAACTTGCCTAAAATAACATTTAGGGTGAGAAATTACTTCTTGAAACCAGTCTCTTTAAGATCTTAAGCTTAGTATGCGTGTTTATTTAACTTGCTCAGTAATCTGTTTTGTTCTGTTTGCTATCCCTTATAATCACTTTAAATCTTCCTTTTAAAGTTAATATATTTGTTTTGTTTATTATTAAAACCAGTTTGTGCAATTTCTAACTGGGGGGGAGAAGGGCTAGGAGTTGTGCATATCGCTCTTCACATTGGAGAGGGCATGAACTTGCGCTGTGCAGATCCTTCTGTACAGCTCAGAAGTGTTGTGTCTGATAACTTTGAGCAGCTTCCCCTTTAAAATTCATCCTCATGAAGGGACAGTTAGTTGAGGATTCCCAAATAACATGATATATGATGAGCAGGCGTGGCAGAGTTACAGACTATGGTGTTCTCTGACTGCTACATATGGGGTAATTACCCCTTGTAGCATGGAAACCACTTACTGGCTCCTGTGTGGCTACAATTGCCTCTCTGGCTGTTCCCTGGCTTTAGCCCCATCTAGGCCCCTTTAAGAACTCACTCAATCTCCAGTGACCTTCTAAACTCAATCTGTTAATTCACTCTCCACAAGTTCTCCTCAGAGTTTGCCAAAAAACAGAACTTGAAAATCCCAAACAAACATTCCTCTCAGGTGGAGCTCATCTTGTGATTAGGGCTGGCTTAGCTCCAGGTTCACCAGGCCCTAGGCAGACCACCCTGTTACACACCCTTCCTCCACCGCCGAACAGCCCTGGGGTTCTACTCTCTGTGCTTTGCTTCAGCGAGTCCAACCTGAGGGAAAAAATCTGCATTACATTGTTTCCCAGGCCTATGTTACACCTTACAAGAAAAGGGCTGCAGAGCCAGGTACCAGTGTGTGATTCTGGAGTTTGTGCCCTTCATGGCTTTAAGGCACCTAATGGGACATGGTCCGTGACAAGTGTGAAGAGGTTTCCAGTAAGGTAGGCATTCCTTCTCAACTGTCAAATAACATATTTCTCTGAGGAAAAGCTTGCAACTCAGAAACACAATGAGGTCCTCTTCCTCATCAAGTTCCTGTGACAGAAAGGCTCCCACTCCCACACTGGGACTGCATCAGATTGCAATATAAAGGATCATTTGAAATCCAGGCTCCATAGCCCCAACTGAGAACACAAGAGATCTTTCATGTTTTAAAAGCTTTTTCACATTGGTAGGTCCAACGTACTCATGTCAGTACTGACTATTTTATTTGATCTGTGAGTTGGGAGGCTATTATCATGAAGTGGGGCATGAACTGCTGATAATATCTGGCTAAACCCAAAAAATGTCTGTACTTGTTTCATCATGGTAGGCACAGGTCTTTTCTCTAGGGCATCAACCTTGTCCATCAGAGTCCATTCACCATCAAGTATCCTAAGTATTTTGCTTCTTTGTTCTCAAATGTGTCCATATTGGACATAAGTCCAGCTTTTCGTGATGCCTGGGGGACTGGATTGATGAACAAGCTTTCCTGCTCCCTCTAGGATTTCAATAGGTTCACAAGGAAAATGCTTTTTCTTTTAGTCAGGACAGCAAATCTCATGATCTTTTCACTCGTTCATATGACCCTTGCCACTTCGCTAGCAATTTTCTTTCTGAGAGCGGGAAGAGGAGGAGGAGGAGAAGAACTTTATCCCCTTGTTGGAATACTTTCTCTTGGCAGTGCTTATTATAACATTCTGCCTGAGACTGTTGTGCTTTGGCTAGGTTCTCTTTGGCTCAGTGTTTCCAGCTGCTCTCTCATCTGGAGTATGTAGGGGATACATTAGTATTCCAAGGGGATGACCTTCCAAAAACTTCCCGTACTAGAGCTAGTATTCCTGGTCTTCTGGCCTCCCACCTCTGTTTTCGAGATTTCTAGGAGATGGGAAATGTGCAAGGTCTGCTTTTCCTAGGGGGACTATGCATGCCAGATCATCTGAGGAATTCTCCCCGCCTTTGTTTTGATGGGGGCAGGTGTAAAGCAGCTTCTGGAGTTGTTTCCAGTCCTGTCCTTTGACAAAAGGCCTGGGTAAATTCTTTGAGACACCTACTCAGATCTCATCTTCATGTTCTCCTACCTGCATTATGACAACTGCAGTAAAGTATAGTTTTTCATCACCATGGATGCAAAAAATATCTAATTTTTGCAAACACTTCGAGGACATTAGGTCTTCCAGACCAGACTCTGAATCCACCAGGCTGGAGGTAGTGTGTCCCTCCAGGAGGACTGGCAACATAATTATACTGGCAGCCCAAGTGGGAAGCATCGCGGTGATAGACAGGCATTGGATCTTCCCCACTTTTTGAAGTGCTTCACCTTTTCCTCCTTGGTGGGACGGGGCTCATCCTCTAATCAGGTGGGGCTCATCTTGTAATCAGGACTGGTTTAGCCCCAGGTTCTTCAGCCCATAGGCAAGCAACCCAGTTACAACCATCAACACAGAGGAGAACCAGATGGCCTCAGAGCTCCAGAGGCCTATTAAATTCCATGAGTCAGTGATCAGGAAAGTTAATTTCTTCTGAATAACTCCTGTTCTATAGTATCTACGGCACACACTGGTATGCTGTACTTTTCATCATGTATTTCATATCAAGGGCTCTACTCTATTACAATCCCTCACAGAATGAGATTTTCACTGACTCTATAAAATATACCAGAATGGCTTATAATGTCAATGCTTAAGATTAGGTAAGAAGCCATTATATCATAGTTTTTAGAGCTAATGTCTAGTATAAGGCACTGACATTGTAAACCATAAAGAAATGGAAAGAAATGACTTTCAGATGGATTTTTGTTCAGTGCTTGGTAATAACAACAACAAAGGTTCTAATATTATTTTGTTGTGATTGAGTAGTTATCCTACTGACTAGTTTGTTACCCTGGGCATGTAAATTTTACAATGCCATTTTGCTACTGTTACTGCCAAATTGGAATGCTCTTACTGCTAACCTTTCTCCTCCCTCCGCCAAAGATGTCACCTTGGATTGAGGATTCAGAGGAGGAAAGTTTGAGAAACAGGGAGTTTGCACACACAAGCAACAAAAGGTGGTCTCTAAGAAGGTAAATGAACTAGTTTCTTTCCCTTTCTTAAAATGTTTGTTTTCCCCAGTTGTCAGAGATAACAGACTCCGGGTTTACTCAGGAAATAATTCACCATGCTCAATTTTTCCATCTCTCTTCCTAAAACTTTTGATCATCCTTGGGTTCCAGAACTCAGTTTGGCTAATTCTCCTTCCACCCTGTAAGAACATAAGAACAGCCTTACTGGGTCAGACGAAAGGTCCATCTGGCCTAATATCCTGTGTTGCAACAGTGGCCAATGCCAGGTGCCCCAGAGGGAATGAACAGAACAGGTAATCATCAAGTGATCCATTCCCTGTCGCTCATTCCCAGCTTCTAGCAAACAGAGGCTATGGACACCATCCCCGCCCATCCTGGGAAATAGCCATTGATGCACCTATCCTTCATGAACTTATCTAGTTCTTTTTTGAACCGTGTTATAGTTTTGGCCTTCACAACATCCTCTGACAAGTTCCACAGGTTGACTGTGTGTTGTGTGAAAAAAATACTTCCTTTAGTTTGTTTTAAATCTGCTGCCTATTAATTTCATTTGGTGACCCCTAGTTTTGTGTTATGAGAAGGAGTACATAACACTTCCTTATTTACTTTCTCCACACCATTCGTGATTTTATAGACCTTCATCATATTCCTCCTTAGTCGTCTCTTTTCCAAGCTGAAAGTCCCAGTCTTATTAATCTCTCTTCATACGGCAGCCATTCTATACCCCTAATCATTTTTGTTTCCCTTTTCTGAACCTTTTGCAATTCCCTCTTACCCCATGACAGCTTACTTTGCTTAAGAGCCTTTGATGAGGGACCTTGTGAAAGGCTTTCTGAAAATCTAAGTACACTATATCCACTGGATCCCTCTTGTTCACAAGCTTGTTGACCCCCCTCAAAGAATTCTAGTAGATTGGTGAGGCATGATTTCCCTTTACAAAACCCATGTTGATTCTTCCCCAACAAATTATATTCATCTACATGTCTGACAATTTTGTTCTTTACTAAAGTTTCAACCAGTTTGCTCAGTACGGAAATCAGGCTTACCGGCCTGTAATTTCTGGGATCACCTCTGGAGCCCTTTATAAAAATTGGTGTCACATTAGCTATCCTCCAGTCATTGGGTAGAGAATCTGATTTAAATGATAGGTTACAGACTACAGTTAGTAGTTCTGCAATTTCACATTTGAATTTCTTCAGAACTCTTGCGTGAATACCATCTGGTTCTGGTGACTTATTACTGTTTAGTTTATCAATTTGCTCCAAAACCTCCTCTAGTAACACCTCAATCTGGGACACTTCCTCAGGTTTGGGAATCTCCCTCACATCCTCAGCCTTGAAGAGCAATGCAAAGAATTCATTTAGTTTCTCCGCAATGGTCTTATCATCCTCGAGTGCTCCTTTAGTATCTCAATCGTCCAGTGGCCCCCACTGGTTGCTTAGGAGGCATCCTGCTTCTGATGTACTTAAATTTTTTTTTGCTATTACTTTTCGAGTCTTTGGCGAGCTAATCTTCAAATTCTTTTTTGGCCTTCCTAATTATACTTTTACACTTCATTTGCCAGAGTTTATGCTCTTTTCTAGTTTTATCAGTAGGATTTAACTTACCCTTTTTAATGGATGCCTTTTTGTCTCTCGCTACTTCTTTTACTTTGTTGTTTAACCACGATGGCACTTCTTTGGTTCTCTTACTATGTTTTTTAATTTGGGGGATACATTTAAGTTGAGCCTCTATTATGGTGTTTTAAAATTTTTTCCATGCAGCTTGCAGGGATTTAACTTTTTGCACTGTACCCTTTAATTTCTGTTTAACTAACCTCCTCATTTTTGTGTAGTCCCCCTTTCTGAAATTAAATGCTACAGTGTTGGGATACTGTGGTGTTTTCCCTGCCACAGGGATGAAACATTTCATTATATGATGGTCACTATTACCAAGCTGTCCAGCTATATTCACCTCTTGGACCAGATCCTGTGCTACACTTAGGACTAAATCAAGAATTGCCTCTCCTCTTGTGGGTTCCAGAACCAGCTGCTCCAAGAAGTAGTCATTTAAGGTGTCAAGAAACTTTATCTCTACACTCCTTCCTGAGGCGACAATGTACCCAGTCAATATGGGGAGGTTTTTTTTAAGAGTCAGGTCAGGCTATGCCTGCTACCGTAATGAGGGTAGATGGTACTACCTGTGGCTCATCAAACCCACTGTTTTGTGGGTAGCCCAGGAAGCTATAAGGCTAAGGGAGCAACCCCCGACAGAAAAGCCCCACTGCCTTGTGGGGGAATTTGGGAGAATGTAAGGCCATGAGAGTAAACTCAGACAGAAAATCTGGAGTGGAGCCCCTAAGGTGTTCAGGTACTAATATTTTAGTATCTTTCTGGCAACTCCTGCAGCAGATCGGGTACCACGTGTACTGGTTTTTCCTCTCCTCTGGATTTCACTGGTGATGCTGAGAGGGGGGGGTCCTGATTCATGGGCAACTCAGGGCCTCGATATCATCTGCCCAGGCTTATGCCCTGGAGAGGTTCCAGCTTTGCCTTGAGCATTGACACAACATGGGAGGCAGCAGGGTTCTAAGCTCTTACTCGACTGGCATAGAGTTGAGCGAAAGAGGCTGTCTCCGATGGTGGGAGAGATCATCGTATCTCACTGAACAACCACCGCTCACCATAAAACTGGGCAGCCTGCAGACAATAGGGTGTTGTCCAGCCACAGTCTGCCTGCTTCAATTGGTGCTTGGAGCTTAGAGTTTTATAACTTGACAAGTGGAATGTAACCAATGCACCAGGCAAATCAAGTAAAAGAAAGAAAACTTCCTTAACGATAGGGTGCTGGAACATTCGCACCATGACAACTGGATTATCTGAGGACATTCAACAGATCAACAATGCACGTAAAACTACCATGATCAATGATAAGCTGAAATGACTCAATGTAGATATCGCATCCCTCCAAGAAACACGGCTAGCATCAAGCGTATCTCTCCAAGAAAAAGACTACATATTTTTCTGGCAGAGAAAAAGTGCAGAAGAAACGTCAGAGCATGGAGTGGGATTTGCCATCAAGAACTCACTTCTGGGGATGATTGAGCCACATACAAATGGATCAGAGAGAATTTTGGCACTATGATTGTTCACATCTGAGGGCCCAGCAAACTTTGTGAGTGTGTATGCCCCAACATGCTCCTCGTCTTCTGACCTCAAGGACCAATACTACAACCAGTTGGACACCACCATCAGCAAGATTCTGAAACACAAATATGTTTTCCTGCTAGGGGACTTTAATGCAAGGGTGGGAGCTGATCTCGAAGTATGGACCAACTGTCTTGGTCAACTTGGAACTGGTAAGATGAATGTAAATGGTCAGAGACTGCTAGAATTTTGTTCCTATTACTACCTCTCTGTAGCAAACTCATTCTTCCAGACAAAGTCGCAACACAAAGTGTCTTGGAAACATCCCAGATCTGGCCACTGGCGTCAGCTGGATCTTATCATCACTAAGGCATGCCAACCTTAACATCGTCCTCATTACCCACAGTTATCAAAGTGCTGATTGCGACACAGACTGCTCTCTGGTATGCAGGAAGGTTAGACTTAAACCAAAGAAAATATCCTTTTACTTTAGATATGTATGTCTTCATATTAACGTCAGTGCCATAGCAGACCAAGAAAAGTCACAGCAGTACAAGAACATAATAAAAAAAAGCCCTTGACACCAGTGATTGTGCCACAAGTGCCCAGGTGAAGTAGGAACAACTGAAGAACACAATCTACCATGCAGCTCTGTCAGTCTTTGGGAAGAAGGAAAACAAGACCAAAGACTGGTTTGACGTGTATTCCAGTTTATTGCCACCAGTAATAGAGGCCAAATGCACAGCCAAAACCAACTACAAGAGACCCAAATGAAAAAATCTTACAAGCGTTGAGAGTGGCGAGAACCAAGGTACAACAAACTGCTCGACGCTGCAGCAATGACTATTGGCTGCACTTATATGAAAGCATCCAAGCAGTAGCTGATGCAGGCAACAAGAAACATGTATGATGGGATCAAGAAAGCCTTGGGTCCAACTTCAAAGAAGACAGCCCCATTGAAATCAACAACAGGGAAAACAATCAACAACCGCATCAAGCAGGTGGATTGCTGGGTAGAACACTACTCTGAGCTTTACTGCCATGAAAATATTGTTACTGACGCAGCCATCAACGCCATCAAAAGGGCTGCCCATTATGAACCAACTTGACGATGAACCGACTGTCAAGGAGCTTAGCCTTGCCATAGATGGCCTCCCCAATGGAAAGACCCCTGGAAAAGACTGCATACCATCCGAGGTCATAAAATGTGATAAACCTATTCTACTGAAACATCTTCATGAGTTGCTCTGCCTGTGCTAGAAAGAAGGTAAATTACCACAAGAAATGAGAGATGTCAACATCATCACACTCTATAAAAGCAAGGGTGACAGGAGGGACTGTAACAACTATCGTGGCATTTCCCTTCTTAGTATTATGGGAAAAGCCTTTGCCCGAGTTACCTAGCAGCCTAAATTTGGCCTCCAGGACCGCTCTCCTTTCCTTCCCTAGGTCATTGGTACCTACATGTATCACAATTACTGGCTCCTCCCCAGCACTACACATAAGCCTATCTAGATGTCTCAAGAGATCCACAACCTTCGCATCAGGCAGACAAGTAACCATGTGGTTCTCCTGGTCATGGCAAACCCAGCTATCTATGTTTCTAATGATCGAATCCCCCATAACTATTACCTGTCTCTTCCTAATAACTGGTGTTCCTTCTCCCAGAGAGGTTCCTCAGTGCGAGAGGATACCACGACATCATCAGGAAGGAGGGTCCCACTATGGGATTGTTCCCCTCTGATCCAGTTGGAAGTTCTCCTTTCCTGAGACTTTCACCCTCCTCAACAGAACAGAGGCTGTCAGACCAGGGGTGGGACCATTCTACTGTATTCCAAAACGTCTCATCTATGTACCTCTCTGTCTCCCTTAACTCCTCCAGTTCAACCACTCTGGTCTCCAAAGCCTGTACACAGCCTCTGAGGACCAGGAGCTCCTTGCAGCAAATGCACACATATGTGACCTGCCCATAGGGCAGGTAATCATACATGCTGCATTGGGTGCAATAAACTGGATAGCCCCCACTCTGTTGCTGGATTTCTGCCTGCATTCTCTTTTTATTCTTACAGCTCCTTTCTTTGTTGATGTTTTGATTTGTGGTGTTTTTGGCTTTAAGTTTAAAGAATGTTAACTGTATCTAGCCACCACTCAAACTCCCTTCTAAACTCCCTCACAAAACTCCCCTGTTAGCTGCTGCTGTTCACTAGCTCCTCTGGTCTCTTAGGAGCGAGCTTTTTAAAGCCCTGGTCTTCCTGAGTAGCCCTGCCCCCTGGTTAAGGGTTGATGGGTGCTAAAGGGCTTAGGGATCAAAGTCTCATTAAGAAACTCTCAGCTTTGCCTAGCAGGCTGCTCAGCACACGGTCCCCCTGTCTTATATTTCTGACTTCAGTTTGTCTGTTCTGAAGTGCATAGAGTGACCAGATGTCCTGATTTTACAGGGACAGTCCTGATATTGGGGTTTTTTTTTAATATGGGCTCCTATTACCTCCCACCCCCATCCCAATTTTTCTACACTTGCTATCTGGTCACCCTAGAAATGCATTATTTTTTTTCTCAGAAGCCAAGATTGGGGAGTAGGGAAATTAGAAATGGGCCTTACTCAGCCAAACACATTCAGCCTTTGAGGAATTTCAGATGTAGAGCTAAACTGCATAGCGGGCTGGTACTGCTATAATGAGCCAAACTGAAATACCAGATGCAAACATCTTGAAATTTTGGAAAGTTTGGATCTAGATGCAGGTTTAAATTTTGCAGCTGGGCACCATTTATAATGGAAATGGAACTAAGTATATGATTTTCAAATATGTATAACTTTGTTATTTCTATGCCAGATTTCATTAAACATGCCTAAGGCATTTGATCTTATTAAGAACTAAATAAAGGCAAATTTATAGCCGTTATCTGAGCACAAATATAGCATCTGAAATTAATTGGTGTATAACATATTTTTCCATGCTCTAATAAATCAAATTACCAAACGGATTCTTACCATTCAAATATCAACAAAAACCATACCTCTCCCCCCACCTTTGGCTGTGCACAAACATAAGGCATTTCAACCTGAAAGATTACTTTTTTTAACCAAAATTTACATTAATTTGAATGTGTGAGAGAGCATGTGAAAGCAGATGAAGAATAGACACACACTATATCAGATTTTAATGTATAAAAGTCAACTCTAAATAGAATAAATACATCTAAAGAAATCTGCATTAAATGTGAAGGTTGCAAAGTCAAGCACTCAAAATTTAGAAAATTTTAATATTAAGCTTGCCTGCACCACCTTCCTTCACCCCCTTTCTGGCGCGTATGTATTACGATACAATTTTTATTTACACTATCATACATTATTTTTCCACAGGAACCCCGGCCTCATTCAGTGTACAGAACATGCACTCTGGGAATTAGAAAGGGTTTTATAATTAATAAGGCTTCTATCCTCACCTCTTTCTGCTCTTAGGCCTCTGCCCGCCCCTTATTCCTATTCCTCCTCTGCTCCTGCCCCATCCCACCTCTTGAGATCCTACTCCTGTAACTCTGCCCTGCATCTTTGTATTCAAGTCAGGAAGCATTCTCCTTTCCCATCTATGTTGCTTGGTTACCAGCATGGGGAACACTGGGAGCTCAGAAGAGACTGTGTCCTGCACTTTGGTGGCCCTTGGCAGCTGGGAGGAGCAAAAGCAGAGAAGGTCTTTCTCTGTCCCTACAGCCCCAGTTTGGAGCAAGCTTTGTCACTCTGTGGGGATGGAGCATCCATAGACCAGTCAGAAGCAGGAGATATGAGGGGCTGGAGCATGCTCAGTACAAATAGAATCTTTGGAGAATTTAGTTGCCAAACTTTAACAAGTCTCTACTGAGCATGCGTGAGCTGAGATTTTTCAGAGGTCTAGCACTTGGCCAAATCTGGATACATTTTCACAAAGCTGGCAAAAGGCACATGCCTGACAGTAGCGAGACCCCTTTGCCAGATTTCAAGTCTCTGGTTTCTCAGTTAAGCAGTTGTGAGAATTGTTTACTTTGTCAAAACAATGTATTTCCCCCTAACCTCATTCTGAGAAACAGCCAAATGATTTTAGTTGAAACTTTGCAAAAAGGAAAAGAAGTTCAACTTGAGGCAGACCCTCAGCATGGAAAATTTCAGTTCAAATAGTTTAATTTTTGCAAAGTTACAAGTAATTGAAAACAGGGTCTTACATAAAAAGTGTCGAACAACCTTAACTAAAGGTGTTGCTACTTGCACTACCTATAATACACAGTACTGCATAGGCACACATGGGGAATTAATTACAGCTGGCATGGGGATCATAACTTTAAATTTTGTGACTAGTGTAAACAGACCCTGATCCAGAGCCCTCTGAAGTGTATGGTTATCTTTCCACTGGCTTCATTGGGCTTTGGATTATCCCAGGGAAGGGGAAGCTCCTCAGATGAGCTGGAGCACCCTTGGTGCAGCTTTGTGACACTAGAAGGGAACAAAACTCACACTCTCCCATTGTGGGTTGCACAAATATTAATGCAAGCACATTAGTGTAGATTCAACTATCACATTCCATCATCAGGGCTGAAAAAAAGCCATTCCTATGAACATTCACAGAGAATGAATATAAAGGATTGTGAGCGCTGTTGAATGAATGTGCTGGTTTATTTAAATGAGTATGTGTGGATGCTTTTTTATAGTATTGGCCCAACTCTAGCATAAATACAGTTTTTAGTATTTAATCATCATTCAATTTGAATCTGAGAGATGAATCTCCCCAATTTATTAGGGTTTATTGGGGAATGGAACCTCTTTGACCCTTTAAACCAAACAGAAATGGAAGAGGGACTTGGAAAGTGCTAACCCAAATGAGATTTGGCAAGACATCAATATCTGTCTTATGGTTTAAATATTTACTAATACATGGCAGAATTAAACCATTTTAACTTTTTACAAAGGTATTATTTTATCCTTGTGAAAATGTATAAAAAGAGTGTGTGTTATGGAGTTACTTTGTCACATGTTATTTATCAGCCTCTTATCTAATGCGGAAGAAGGGACATCAAGGTAGAATGATGTTTATCTACCTAGAGAAAAATGATTGGAAGGGATTTTCAAAAGCATGTAAAACATTTAGACATTTAATTCTCAGTTAAATGACCAGGCGTTGTGACTCTAAATCACTTAGGCAACTTTGACATCCCTGCTTCCCCATTATCTTTAATTAAGTTCATTTGTCTTTCTCTTGGCTACTGTGACATTACGAGTCAGCTTGAGGCTGTCTTGAAAATGACAGGCAGACAGACAGATATCTTTCTACTGTTAGAGCTGCGCCATTCGGCACTAGTTGGAGTTTCCTAAGAGCTGATGGCTTCATGCCCAGGTATACTGAATTGCCGTAGTCCAGATGGAAGGTGACAAAGGCATGAATAACTGAGGCCAGGTCATTGTTTGCCAGGATGGGATGGAGTCTCCCAGCCAACTTGAGATGGTATAAAGCATTACTCACAGGTGCTGCTGTGTGAAAGATTAGCCTCAACACTCCTAAATAGCACTCCTAAACTATGGATTGAATTGGTCTGTTGTGGGTGCGCACCTTCAACCACACAACACTGCCCCATGGCTGCAAACTCTTCAAAACGCATTCCTCTGCTCAGCAGCAAAATCTTGCTCAGGTCCTTCCTGAAACATGTTACCAGATTTTCCCCTGTGGAAAAATCCCTCAACCCATGAACACTGACCAATCAAAACAAATATCCAAGTGCCCATGTCTGGACAAGTCTACCCATTTGAACGTCATCTATTGTGCTGTTAAAAAAACTGCATGACATTTCTGGGAGCCCTGAAACTAACTAACTGCAGTTCTTTCAGTTTAAACACATCTGCTTTGCACCAAACCTTTTCAACTCTGTTTATTCTTATTTATAAACAATTTTAAAGTAATATGTTTATAGATCACCGTGGCCTTTTGTTACCTACTTCCCACTTTGGATAATCCAAAATACCATCCTAGGTTACAGGGCTCAGCACAATAGGTAGAGCTGTTTTTTGATAAAGATTTCTGAAAGTGTATAATTTTATCACTGAATAACAGCTGATATGGTTTAAAATATATTTTGGACCTGCCTACAAAAGGCTGGTGAGTCTAGAAAGAACACTGGGAAGAAAGTTTTCTGAGACAGGGAAATAAACAGGAGAACAAGACACTAAAGGAACAAGTAGCTTCTAGCCATATAACTAATTTCAGTTAAGACAGTGAGTTCTCTTCAGTATGATACTGCATTGCTGAAATACAAACTTCTCCAATAAACACTTTTCTTTTTTGACATCTGTATTAAAGACTTGCTTATGCTGGCTGTATGCCATTATTACCATCATTATTTAGTGTTTGTGTAATAGTAGACATATTGACCCCCAACTGAGATAAAGGGATATTGTACAAGGTACTGTGCACCTAATAAGTGATAGTTCCTTCCCCAAAGAGCTTGCAATCTAAAACACCAATCCTACAATTTACAATGTGTGGGGTGTCCCCACAGAAATCAGTGGGGCTGTGCCTGGTGACTGGATCCATTTACAACACACTGGTGACCATACAGGGGATTAGTGGGCCAGTCTCTAACAAGAGGAAATCAAAGATTTTCTTTGTTCAGCCTCCCTTCAGGTTGTTTAATGAGCCTTATTAGATCTCTTGTTCTGCAGTGTTAGGGTATGAAAGCTAGGTTATTTGGTAATACTTCAGGGAGCAGCTATTATCACACCTGCACCATCAATACATAAATATCCATAGCAAGCACACACTTTCATGCAAATAATTCAAAGAAGGAATAATATTGACATTCTAATAATAAATACTTCCCAGAAATATACTAGGCAGGACCTAATGAACCAGCTTATATACACACTTATGCTCAATACTATTGGTTAATACATCATATCATGCACTTTATGATCTGTACAGGGATTGGTTACAAAAATTAGTAGACCAATCAGAAACTGTCCATGAGTTGCAAAGTATGCTAGTAAGCAAAGCAGCAGGTACAAGCTTATCACATATTATCTTATTATTTCTTAATCTACTAACAATATATTATTTATAAAACCACCTGTGAGTTTATGCTTTGTCCATTGTTAATCTATGTTTCCTTACTTCTGTTTTCTTTCATTGCTCATGCAAGGCCGACAAAATTTTTTTTTTTAGTCAGCAGTTTTTTCATTTCATTTCTCTTTTTGCCTTTTAAAAAAAGGCTTATTGTCCAACAACACAATCCCAGGACTACAGTGGGGGTTACTAATTGCATTAAAAGCAAACAACGTCCGAACTATAGGCCGGAGGTCCACTTCCACTGGAATAGCCACAATGAGTTAATTGTTTTTGCAATGGTGATGGCTCTCTCATTGTTTTCTGTGGAGATGAGCTGGCTGACATATACCAATGGTTCCAAAGTGCATTCTGCTAATCCCTTGTTTTATTTCTTCTATTATCTGAACTAAATTAATTACAAGTTTATTACAGTATATATTTTATGCAATAGGCTTGAACACATTATTATTAATAGGATGTATAGAGGTTTGGGCCATTAAGGTAAGGCCTACATATATGTGGCAAAATCCTGTAATCCACAATCAGTTTTCACTCTGTCCTTCAGGCAAAACCTCCAGTTGATTTTATGGACAGTTTTACTTGAACAAGGAACTCAAAGTATACCTCTTAATTGGACCAGGAAGAAAAAGTTGCTTTTCTGTTTGGCTGCCATTTGTTGAATACTAAAAAGCTATTAATCTTGCTCTTTAATAATTTCAGAAATCTGCCGTGAGAGAAATCTCCATAAATTAAATTCAGATTTAATCATCATTATAGATACTTTTCTTTAATAGTATTTCTGAATATTTCAGCCACTTATAGGAATGTATACAGCTAGAATTTGCAAAATACTCCAATCAACTTTATGGTTTTCCTTTAACTTTCCAATTGCTATTGTCCTTCATACAAGCTTTTGAAAATGACAGCACCTGCAGGCATCTTCAGACTTACTGCTCTTTATTTTATTTTTTTTAAAATTTTTTTTTGCTTTAACAATTAAATACCTACAACTGTCATTTTCAGGGTTCAAACAGACTGAAAGACAACAACTTTTGCTTGGCATGTTTAATGGACTGCTCTGCCTAAGGTTACACCATATTCTGCTGACAAAAGTCAGTGTAAGTAGGGAATTTCATGATCAGTTAGTTGTTTAAATGAGCATTACCATTGTAGAGTATCTAGAACTTAAAATAATTTAAAATGACAATTCAGTAACTGTAAAGAGCCTAGGTTCTGCCAAACTGTGCAACATAAACATGTACAGGTGGTTTCCAGCAACTGTATCATACTAGATATGTTTTTGAGTCTCTAAAAAAAGTACAATGATAATGAAGAACACTATCTGTTCCTTGCCATTAGTAAGGACTACAAGAACATGCCCGCCTAGACAAAGGTCCCTGTTCACCCTAAATTATCCTGTCCTCTTTGATAGTGTTTGAAGCCGTATTTCCTTGGTTTGTGATCTTGCCAGATCTTACAAACCAAGCAACCACTGAACAACCCACCCTCCCCTGGCGTGGATAGCCCAGGCATCACCCTAGGCTGCAGGAAAGGTGTTGGTGATTCTGTAGGTGCCATTCTTCCCTGTGAGTCAATTCTGAATCAATGCTCCACCACAATGCAAGAGTCTAGCGTACTGATGGAGATGCTATCTTTCAGATGAAATGTAACCAAGGTTTGCAGTGAGTGAGTAGCTAGAGAGTTTGTGGTGAGTTGATCAAGCGTCCCTCACACATCAAAAAATTCTTTGCTTGATTCCAAGACTGTCAAGATGGAGGCACTTTGAATTTTCTGATGCATCTGAAAAATTGAATCAAGAACCCCTTGCTGTCATAATTCATCCTCACTTTCCCAGATGAAGAGCCATTGCTTTAGTTTCTTTATTGTTGAAAGACTTGAAGGAGATACCAGTAGGTAGCACTTAGCCTGGGTATCTGGGAAGCAGTGAACTTTGTATGTTAGCATGTACAAAATAGCCTTGACTGGTCTATTAACATTTATATATGTTATTTGCTGCACAAGTGTGTGCCTTTGGAATGTGACAGGCCACCTCAATGTACATTGGACCCTAATTATTTCTAAATTCAGGGTGCATGCCATGAAAAAAGCCTGGAGATCTCCAATTGGTTAACAGAAATGTATATGTTGTAACCTCCAGTGTGTTTAAAACATTCGTATTTAATCCCAGAATGCATGCAAGACATTGGGTCAGAATAATTGGTGAAGAATTTAATATTTTTTGAAGGTCCAAAACAGCATGTGCGTGATAGACTTCTTGCTAGACTTCATTATAAACTGTCTAGTAGAAGTAGTACCCAGTATATGCTACCTCATTTTGCTCTTGCACATTTTTTTCCCATTCAGATTTACATTGTAGAACAAATTAGGCACTCGAGGTATCCTTAAAAACTTGTATTCAATGCTCTTTTGATCCAAATGAATACATATAGTTTATCCTTTCTTTATCTCACAAGAATTATTGAAATGGACTTCAAGCAAGTAAATGGCATTGACTAACTGGCATATCCTTTTGGTGCATTATTAAAAGTCTGTACATAAAATTATGCACATCACCAAAATCGGAAGAAGTAGGATGCTGAGTAGCTTTCTTCCCAGTAAAAGAAATGCATCCTGTCAGCAAGCCTTCTGGGTATCAGATTTTACATCAATGAAGAAGAGACCTAGAAGTAAGAAAATCCAATAATCTCTACAGATTTTATGAGTGTCCCTTGCCATATATGAATCCTGGAGTTTAAAATCTCTAGGAGATCCTAGCTCGTTACGTGTGCAGGTATTGCAACGTCCACTTACAATAATGGATTTCATAATCAACAAATCCAAATCTAAGTACTTCCATTTACTTATTGCATTGATTTATAGAGCTCTATTTGCAGTGAGATGATGATTGATAATAAAACTTGAAATAAAAAAAACCATAATGTACAAACAAAAACAAGCAGAAGAATCAGGTACCATGGAAGAACGGATGCTGCTGGTTCCAGAAATGTTAGCAACCAAAAAAAAAAAATAAAAAAAACTAACCTCAAATAATGGATTTCATCATGCCTCTACACTTGGTAGAAAGGCTAGCTTGTTAGGGACCACAAAGGACAGCACATTCCAGTCAAGAAGCCCCTTGGTAGAAAAATATCTGCTGGCAAGACATCAGAAACCAACAGCCAGAGTCTGCCAGATGAACTTAGCTGATATGAGAGGAGATAGGAGGTGATGAATTGATCAGCTACCTAGGTCTGAGATACAAGGCTTCAAAAATCATCAGCAACACCTCAGCTCCACAGGCTTGCACTGGACCTGGCTGCTCACCTCTTTGAGTTAGGATCGTAGGGGAAGCCCTGAGAAGCTTAGGAGTTCTTCAGGGCCAATCTTTCCTCTGATGTGGGAATCCTTGGATGGTTGAATGGATCAGGGCTTTCCTCCTGTAGATCTTTCTGTGGACTTTATGACTGGAGCTTCAGCTCCTTGTAAGATGGGGCCCTTTCGGTACAAATAATTCTCCATACTTTCAGGTCACTTTGAAGTAATTTCTCATTTGAAACGGTATATTAGTTTTCAAGAAGGTATGCATCTATAAAGGAAAGAAGCTGCTTTTTCAATTGGACATCCTGTTTTGTAAAACTGACATGGCTTGTTAAAGCCTTTACATTAAAATTTCCAGTTAAAGGAGAACCAAGTCAATTTATATACATTATAAGGATTCAGATTTCAATAGAAAATAATTATACATAGAATAGGTTAGATTTTCGTTAGTAATTATTCCACTGATTTTCATTGCTCATTATAGTTGAACAATTCCAGACCAAATGTACAAATACTGACCTGCGAGTAGCAGAATAAAGCATAAATTGAACAAGCAGAAATGATCAGTGATATGGAAGCTCTTTGCCACACCATAGCAATGTCTCAGGAACCGTATTTGCAAGAAACTTTGAGGCCCACACACATTTCTTTCAAACATTAGGCCAGGCTAGATGTTGGTGTGATTGAGCCTGCTGGGCTGAAGGGAGAGGTGGTGCAGGCCACATACTAATCAAAGAGCTAATTCTGATAAAGATATTTTGTATCCGGGCACATGATGGGTTGTAAAATCATATGTATGGAGCTATCCCAGCAAAAAAATGGAGGCAAGCCATTTATGCAGCAATGCTCTGAAAGGGAAGCCGACTGTGAAATCACTGTAATTAGATTTATTCTAGTTTGTATTTTTGTCCAATAATAAAATAAATAATAAATAATACTAATAAAAAATCTACCATCAATTCCTTGGGTTCTTCCAAGTTTGCTAAGGGATAAAATTGATTCAATTTATCTTTTGCCTTTTTTTTTTAAAAAACTCCATTATGGCTTTATGTACTATGGGTAGCCTGGCTCTGATTCAGCCACTCTGGTCTCTTCCCACATAAACAATGTAAATGCACTTGTAAAATCTCCAGTTTTTATTGGTAAAGCCATACTGTCGTCTTTAAATAAATAACATTTTGCACTTTCATTTGTGGATCTCAAAGAGCATTACAAACCTTCATTAATTAAAGCCACACATCATTGCAGACAGTGGCACTGGTAAGTGTTATTATAGATGAGGTATAAATAGCATGTACAGGATCCCACAAGTCATATGCAGAGGTGGGTTGGAACTTAGAAGCCCTGACTTCCCATTCTTGACATTCATTCCTGTTTCCTACAGTACTGTCCCAGTCTTGGAATCAGTGCACACACAGACATCTCCCATTGCATTCAATGCAAGTTCTGTTTATACACAAACAGCAACATTTGGCCCTTGTTTTGCACATTAGATTAACCAAAAGAATGGTCTCACGAAAAGCAGCTAAACTAAAAGCCCTAGAATATTATTCCATGACACAAGATTTGGGCTTAGGTTTCTAGTTGCTTCAAAATTAGATTAGCTGTGTGGGTATTGGGCTGTGTAGCCACTTGAAAGTTTAGCACCTATGGAGACAAGTATTTTCTGGAGACAAGCCCCAAGTAAGCATAACTGCACCTGACTCTTTCAAATGTCTGCCGGAAAGAGAAATGTGCATATCTGTACTGGTCAGTATCTCTCATGGAATATATTTACATATAAATTTTCAGTCAAGTGAAATATTCCCAGACATTTAATGGACCTGGAGGATTGAGATCTTTGGAAGTAAGAGTCAAGAGCTTAAACTTCATCTCTGCCGATAAGAATAACTTGTTTAATAAACGTGAATAGACCCATTTGTCACATCTTTGTGAGGCAACGTGGTCTAGTGGATAGAGCAGGGTCCAGGAGCTCTGTGTTCTCTGTCCAACTCTGTGACGGACTCACTGCATGGTCGTGGGGGTGTCCGCTTCTCTGTGCCTTAGTTTTCACCTACCTTTACAGAGTTCTTAGGATGGTCAGATGATAGGCTTTCTATAAGTACAAAGTCTTACTGTTATCTAAGAACTCTTGTGAGGCTAAAATTCACAAAGCCACCTAAGGGATTTGGACTCCCGGTTCCCATCCAAAGTCATGGGAACTGCATATCCAAATTCCACAAGTAGCTTTGAAAGTCTCAGCCATAATACTTGCTGTTAGATGGTGAGTTACCATAAATGATGGGACAGCACTAAAAGCAAAAGAGGAAAGATGGTCTGGTGGTTAGGGTGCTTGCTGGAGACATGAGAGATTTGGGTTCAGTGGGATGCTTGGCAACAGGTTTCCTTTGTGACCTTAGTCTAGGATTTGCAGAAGGTGGGATCCACTCCTGCCTCTTAAAAACATCCCCACTGGCTGCAGCTGAGGTTTTACATGAGGCAGAATATCAAGCTGCTAGCACAAGAACACTAGGGACCTCATAGTGCAGATACAATATATGATATCTGTGTAGGCAATATAGAAAACCCTAAGAGAGACACAAACCGAACATCTGGAAACTTATTTCTGGGAATCAAACAGACTGCTACTGGGATGTTGTATTTTCTTATGAACTTTTGGTAGGCAAGATATATTTATGAATGAGGCAATATTTATTATTCATGAATAGGAGATATCTATTTATGTTTTATGCTTGACACATACCTCTAAAATACATTTTAACAAGCACAATTAAGAAATACTATCAACTAGCATATACATCAGCACTACATGACTTAACACAATACTCCAATGTGATTTAAGATGTTCTGCATTACTCTTGCCTTAATCCATAAATCACATGCAACTGTCAAATAAAAAAATCCACACACAGTAAATATCCATCAAATACTAAGGCAATTTAACTGTTTTGCACCTGACAAGGCTTGTAAAAACCGATCAAATTACACAAGAGACTTAAATTGATTTAGTGAGGCCAAATGGTATTGGGATACCTCTGTTTGTCATCCAGTCCTTTCTTTTACCATAACTTTTCATCATCTTTCTCTGCATGAGTTGTGGTATAATGAGTTGACCTCTGAAAAATGTTGCCAGAGAAGAACATTAAGGTTGTTTAACATTTAAAATCTCAGCGATACCGGGGCAAAGTTTTATTCCCAAAATCTCAACATGAGCTTAACACAGAATTGTGCAAGGGATAGTTTCTTGTTTGCTACTGATCTAATTAAAAAACAGTGTGGAATTTGCAAGGTTAATGGTGAATTTAATCCTGTATCCTATGTGCAGGGGAATGACTTTCATCTAGAGTTCAAAGTCTGAGAGTAAAGCTGTTGCAGGTATGCAACTTTAACAGGATGTTAGTTCAGAAGCAAGTGAACACTACCAGGAAGAAGAGCTGGTGTGTCAGGAGGATTATTAGGGATTGCTGCCCAGTGAAAGTGCTAGGCTCTGCTCCCCAAAATAAAGACAAGATACACTTGTCTGTGCTTCAGTCTTTGTTACACAATGGGCCAATGAGCTGCACCCACTTACACCAGGTCTGAAGTTATTTGAAATTAAAAAGAAACTATAGAAATAGATGGTATATTGCAAGGAATGCAGGGTAAAAATAATCACACCTTAAAGAGAATGATAAATGCAATTGAAAATATCAGTTGAACCCTGAGTCTTTGCAGATGATTTGCTTCCCTTAGATTCTGCTGATCAGAGATGTTAAAACTCTGGTGTTCATTTTTCTATGGAATATTGATGGTTTTAGATTCTTATGGTACATAAATCACCCACCAGAATCACCTCTGAGATGATACCCTATGAGATAAGCCTACCTACTGGTTTTAGGGATAGCTTTAATTGAATTTCATTTGTTATATTTATTGTAAGTACTTGAATATGTCTGGGCGCGACACAGCAGCTTCTTTACACACCTGTGCAGACAAAGTGTGCCTTGTCTCTCTCTGCTAGCTAGTCCACATGGAGGATAACTGCTACCAGCTAGTGAGAGTTACTGCTGGAGCTCAAGTGCTAGAGGCCTGTGCCTGAGTTTGGAGATGCTGGATTTCATGGAGATGCAAATACACTTGCTACGGTATTTCCCTTTTTTCCAATGTGTTAAAGATCATCAAACTGACACCACACAGGTCCACTTAGAGGCACTTAGCAAATAACCTGAGCCAGTGAATGGGGTTGACCCAGAGTACAAATCAAGTTAGAAGTTCGACTGTAAACTCTTCATGGGGAAAGATCGTATATTTCCATATATTTGTACAGTGCCTAGCACAATGGGACCCTGCACCTGTTGGTGACGTGTGTACTACTGCAATAATAATAATAATGTAGCCTTCTGAGAGACCATGTAAAATGTTGTGGACTACAAAAAGTAATTTATCTTGATCTCTAATATTATACCCTGTACCCAAAGTTATAATTTGCACAGGAATTCAACTTTTCTATAGGAGTTCTCCATTTTACTTCAAAATTTTTTTTGGTAAAGAATCACCAACTAAATGTAGAATTGGGTGGAGAGTTAATAATGCACCAAAGACTATCTCTGGGGTCCCTGATTGAATTGTCAGGATGCATCTGCCACGGCTTTCATCTTTTCAGTAAGTATTGTGATCGGTTGGGGCTCTATAGTACAGGGAAAGGTACAGATACGTGGGGAAATCCCATCCCACCTGTTTATTAAATGTTACACTATTAGTCATCTCTTTGCGGAGGTACGTGCAATGACTTGAACAGCTCGGTCTCTTGTGCACTCACATGACCATGTGGAGTCTCTCTTATTTAAAATGCTGCAAACTGGGAGTCCTGCTGACTCAGGTTCCGAACACATATTTCCACATCATCATCGCGTTGCTTCTGAATCACAGAACCCTAAAAGGGGACAATGAGGTGAATGCCAGGGATGTCCTCTGTCAGGCATGACATTAGGAAAGTGCTGATTCAGTCAGTTGCAGCCTCTGAAGAACATATTTGTTTACTGCAGCGGTGACATGTGCAGCTGTCTCTCTGCCTCCAGTTGGGCTTTCAGGCGTTTAGCTGAATAGATTAAATTTCTGGTTTCATTCTGAGTAATCTGCAGATGCTTTACAACTAATTATTCCACCTTTCATTGACTTAGCTGTGCTTAATTTACACAGTTAAAGGTGCGGCAAAAAAATCACATTGCTTTGTACCATAGCTAACCTGTTTTTTAACATCCCATACCTGCCTTAGAACACAGATAAAAAAGTATGAATTTTTTGTTAGGGAGCACAATTTCAAATCCAAATGAATGGCTTCAGATAAAAAGATTAATGAAAGCTTCCTCCTGCCCTGGCTCTGACAAAATGAAGTCATATACCGAGGTCACTTCACTAGCAGAAAAAGGAGTAGAAACTACTGGGATAGGCAAAGCAGAGTATGAAGTATTTTTAATACACTGGGAGGACATAATATGATTAGTCTATTTTATTAAGCACTGGGATGCCTAGAGATGAGTGTGTAATATAATGGACCACCTTCTAAATGACATTTATATGCCCCTATAATTAATGATTCACATTCTGTATTGGATTGTGCTACATGTATATGGATGTGCCAAGCACAGAAGAGGTGGAAGTGCATGTGGAAGGAAAGTTACCCCCAGAGACTGTGTTGTTTTTGCACCGCTGGGGTGGGAAGGGGCTGACATAAGTAGGAAAGCTGGGTGTGTTTTACATAAAAGGGGTGTGTCCAAGGTGGAAGTATTCTTAAGCTAAAGATCTTTTATACTAGATTCTTCATCTCTCTGCCTGCTATGTTACCTAATAGCTAGATCACTACAGAAGAAAAAATACGGGTAATAATGTACATATACCATTATCTGATTTGTTCAGTGCCGTTCCTGTTTGGCAGAGCGGTGCTTTGTTTTTGTTCATTACTAATGTAGTTGAAACTATGGCAGAATAAGTAGGATGATTCCTTTCAGTAATTGCAAATCAAATATTTCAATATGATGGTAAGATATTGTCTGATGATTTATTACCCTGTTTGCATATCGTTATGAACTCTATCACTCTATCACTGCACCGCCAAGATACTGGGGCTTCTTTTAAAACACCTGATTGGCTTGTTTAAATTAGTGATCAGACCATAAATCTAGTAAACATGCATAGTAATCTCAATAAGAATATTATGAATTGATACAGACATTATTCATCAATCTCACTATAGGCCTGATCCAAAGAACATTGAAATCAATAGAAAAACTCCCAATGATTTTAATGGGTTTTGGATCATACCTTCAGTTAAAAGCAGCAAGCATGATGAAAACACAATTGTGCACCACTCTGAACACTCCTAGTAATGTGCAATCAGGAATAGTGTACAGATAGGAGATTATTTTAAGAGTTAAGTAATGGTTCGATAAATGCCATGTATTATAGGCCAGCAATGGAAAAAGGGTTGTTTTTACAACATGATAGCTAATAGTGTAGGCCTTACATCAGTTTAGCTGGTCTAGCTATGACACTGTAAAATATACTTTTTTCCCTAATGTAGACATACTCTAAGACTCCCCTTCTGCATTGCCTTCCTAGCATTGTTCATACAACATCAGTGATAACTTGGTAAGTCAGGATAATAGGCGCTCCCATGAGTCTTATGCAAGCTTCTTTAAGTTTAAAACAGAGAGCTGTGAGAAAATGGGAGAAATCAACATATCATGAGTCATTTAATATTAGGGGTATTTGGAAAGAAAAGGTTAAAGCTATTTCCAGTGGCAAGCAATTAAAGAATGGTAGGGTAAACTATTCCAACCCATTCTCTCACACAATGTAGTGGTGAAAATATAGTGGTCAAGGCTGACCACCCAATGATGAGAAGAAGTACTCTAGTTTGCAGTTATGTCAACAACTGATTCATGTCTTCTACATAATGCAAAGTTACAATCTGCTTACTTTCTGTATGCTATAATAGGCTACAGTTTTCATGAAGAAGAGTAATTAATTTGCACCCGTGAAATCTCTATTGTGATTTCATGGCAAATATGATCTTAATTTTCACTGGTCCAATGGTATTTGTAAAGGGCATGGCTTGCAATGGGTTAAGCCTTTCACAACTTGCCTCACAACTGCAAAAATGAACACATAGATGAGCCATCTGGCAAGTACCCCCTTTCATATTAACGGCCTTCTAGGTCTCTCTAAGCTACCCTTAGGTACTCTGAACAGCTGCAATGTAAGTCTCCAAACTTCCACTGTTGTAATGGGAATGAAGAACAAACAATGCTTGATACTTTTGCTTCCCATTAACATTGGAAAAAACAGTTAGTTGGAACCAAATCTAATCTACCTGCAGACAGGTGGGCACTTATGTTTAGAGGCAACCAAAGGATTTTCACCTGTCTCAGCTCTTCTTTAGGCAAATTAGCAATTTCTTTATGGTGATAGATATTTAACTCAGATTACTTTTTTCAAGGCACTGAATGTTCCAGTGGAAATTAATAATTTACCTGCTACAAGAGTGCTCAATATCCATATACATGTAAATAGTCATTAGACAAGATGGCAGTAGGTGGCACTCAAGAATATGTATCATAGTTCCTTGATTTTGTAGGACTCACAAAACTTGTTGTGCACAGTAAATAGCTGACAATGGCAATTCTGTACGTCAGTCTGGGTCTTCAACTGCATGTACAGAACCAAGCATACTGCCACTGTTCAATAAGTAAATAATTAATACCCTTCCTGTGTTTCAGGAGAAAATTGGATGTCAAGTACAGCTGTCCTGAAAAAAATCTAAGGTTGGTTTATACATGGGAGCTTGTATGATACTTACATGCTATATTTGAGGGGGGGAAACCACATAGGGAAATCATTTTAGAAATGTATGCAAGTTTTACTTTGTTTAAAATATATATTTGTGTGTGAGAGAGCAAACAAGTGATGGGAATGCCTGCATCTTATACTAGATTGTATTAATCTTACTACATTAATTGCGAATATCTGTCACAAGCAGGGAATGTTTTGGGACCTTCCTTTCCTATATTTACTCCCGAGCACTGCTAACAGAAAATAAAAGATCAAAATGATGACTTTATCTGATACTGGTTTTAACAGATTTATTTCCTGTTCTAAATTTCTTCCATGGAAACTGAAAAGTGAACTGGTCTTCCAATTATGTCTTAGAATGTTGTTAGATTTGGAAATGGAGAAGATGAAAGACTATACTGTAGAGAAATGGATTTTTCTTCTGATGGGCTGGTTATGAAATAACTTTTTTAACTCCAAGGCTTTAGAGAGGTGTAAAGCACCTAAATCATACCAAAGTGGTAAATAATGAAAGAATTGACCTCTACAAAACTGGGAATTTGCCTTGTAATTGAATAAAAGAACAAAAACTTCCATTACCATAAAGGTGATTTAGGGTTAGGAGACTGACCTCTTTTCAGTCTCTGCATGCTGGATTACTAAATACCTGCTAAGTTATGACCATACCAAAATGAAGTATTGGAGGCATGATCATCTGTCTACTGTCCTTTTTATACTTGAAGAAGGTGCTTAATCAAATACAGTAGCTATTCTATTTCCTTAGATATTCAGCCTTTAAGAAAGGCCCATAAAAAGTACAGAGGTTATGAAATGGTAAAATTCTGATGCTTAAACAGAGGTAATTGGGTATTTCAGAAAAGTCTTGACAATTTGTCTCACCCTACAGCCCCACTAATCTGACTGAAACTGCACCAAAGCCTTAAGAGGATCTTAAAGTGAACCTACTGACACATGTATCTAATTCAGGCTCAATTGTTTTTCCACACCAATTTCTAAATTATTTTATCAATGTTTGTTTAAAATCCCACTAGAAAATTTTCAAAGAAAATGTTTAAAAGCATAACATTTCTTATAAAATATTAATTTTAATTTAACAAATTAGATTTAAGGAAGCAGAAGAAAAAAAGAGGAAAATCCTTCCTAGACAGTAGAATAGAGTCAAAGACAATATTCTTGATTTATAACAGGAATAATATACATTTAAAGAAAAAAGAATAGAGTATAATTAGAAAGCCTGACCAGTTGTGGGAAGCTCTTACTATTATTAAGAAATAAATGTCTTTATTTATTTATAACCAGGCTAGAATGTTCTCAGGTACTTGGTAATATTCTTGAGGTAAGGATGAGGTAAGGGCATAGGTGTGTATATATCATCTATATCTATATATATATATATATATAATCATTATTTTCTTCTGTGCACTGTGTACTAAGACTCAATGCAACACCTTAGCTTGACAAATTTCCATTATGATAGGCTGATCCTTCTTCTAGAGGTTTTATTATGAGCCAATAAATAAAGGGGGAAAGAGAACAATTCTGCCTGCCTCTAGCAGTTAGTTAAAAGATGAGTTCTGAATAGCTCTTTTATTAGTTCATGGCCAAAAGTATCAGTTTAAAGTTTGCATTAAAATAATAGAGAGAAAAGGTGGGTGAAGTAATTGGACTACCTTCTGCTGGTGAAAGAGACAAGCTTTCAAGCTGCTCTGCTCTTAGCAGACATCACACCTGCGTAGCTTGAAAGCTTTTCTCTTTCAATAACAGAAGTTGATCCAATAATAGATATTATCTCACCCACCTTGTCTCTCTAATATCCTGGACCAACATGGCTACAACAACACTGCAAACATCAAAATAATACTCAGTTTTTGAAGACTTTTTGGCCAAATTTAATGACTGAATTCCCACTCTACCTTGTCAAATAGCTTTTTGACATTTATCAAGATTACAGCCGGGGTCTCAAGTGAGGGTGTAACAGTGGTAAAGCCAAAAAGGGAAAACCATGAATCAATCTACGTACCCCATCAAACTACCCATCTACATACCTATTTCTTAGACAATGATCACAAACTGGTATACAAGTGCAAAAGTATCTCAGTTATAACCAGAAGTCTTTTACAGATGCTCTAACCTTTAGATGACAATTGATATCAGAATTAAGGTTCAGGACTACATTATGCCTTTAAAAGTCACAGCCTGCATCAGAGTGGGATGTGATGAGCACACTGCACAGGAAGGCTGGGTCATAGTTTCAATAACATTTGCCCTCCTGAGATCTCTTTTTCCCCTGCAGCCATCATTCAATCACTGATCCAAGAAATGCTGGAAATACCTTAGGAAAGAAGCCTGAGAAAATGCAGACATGGGAATAAACATTCAGAACCTGAAGAACAAGTGGAGACTTTAATCTCCTAAAGGAGAATGGAAAGGCGAACAAGGCACAAACATTCATGAGGAGATTGACTCTCATGAAGAAGGCCAAAGACGAAATGATGTTGGAGAGTCCAGCCGTGATAAAGAATGAAATGAAGCAAAAAACCATGCACTACTAGAAGTCTGAACAAGTAGAAAATGTGTTTAGAGCTAAATACATTAAGATTATAGGAAACCCTAAGCAAAGTGTTTCTAAAAGCTGGTAAGCTGCATCCACATAAAATTCTAACAGCTTTCCAGTTGTACAGTGCCCAGAATTGTATGCCATATTCTCAGAGTGGTCACACCTCTGCTCTGTCACTTTCTGCCCAATGCAATGTTGCATTTATCTTTCAGGCTATCATATTCATTACAAATTCAAATCTAATTTACTGTTCACTATTGCCTGTAGGTCTCTCATAGCTTTACTGCTTCCCAGATTCTCGCTGCCATCCAATCTATTGTGTATGTTTTTAGGTTGATGTTTTATGAACATGTCAGGACAGAGACACAATACAAAGGAATTAAGAGATTTAACAATTTTATGAAAGTTAATGTTTAAAATCAAATTTACATAAGTTAAGAGGGAAGGTATTGTACATCTTGGGGTCGGGCTTGGGTTATGGAGGATTGCAAGTATCGGTTACAAGGTTCATGAGGTACATATATATCACATAACCAGCATAGATCCAGATAGGGGTGTGGAAGATTTTAAAGCGTCAGTGGATAAATGGACTCGGGTACGCCACCCAGGGAATGTATTAAGAGTCCAAGTCAGTATTGGTGTAGAGAATAAGTAGTATTAGAAACCAAAACAGACTAAATGAGAACAGCTTTCCTGCTATTACCAACAATAATCAGGGTAATTCTCCTGAATGAGTCTTTACGGTTTTCAGACATGATATCAGTGATGCATGTACCTATTAGAAAAAAACAAGGCAAAAGAAAGACAAATGTGTGTAGAGCTGGAGGAGAAATGTTCAGAGAAGGGTTGGGACTGTATATAGTCTAGTCTATCTGTTGTATCATCTGATATTCTATAAACTGAATAATGTATTTTGTATTGGATATCGTTGTTTGTCTTATTTACTGTTCCTATTGGACACGGTTTCCTTAATTTTTTCTCTTTAGGAATCTTCTACAATCTGGCATGGTTTATGGCAGAGAGGAAAGGTTATTATTATTGATTTCATCTACTTGTATCAATCTACTAAAAAGATACACTAACACATCAAAAATATTTAATGACCCTGAGGAACAACAAATAGTTTATAAGCTAACCACACCGATGCAGAGTTCTCTGTTGCCTTTTGCGGTTGTGTCTAGTTGCATTGTTGATGCTTGAATTCTAATGTACTTGTAAATTTAATTCTGGACCCTGCTATTCATTGGATATATCATTATAAACTGGGTATTTTTCATCACTTAGAAGTAAAAGCATGGATGTTCATGGAAAAACAGGCTTATACTTTTGTAATGAAATCAAGAAAATAAAGTTTAAAAATTGCATAAATGACAAAGTTTACTGCACATTTTCATGACAAAAACTGAACAGTTACCAAAGATAAAAGTGGGCAAAATATCAATACCATCTGGTTTCTCCTAATAGTCATAAAGGCTGGAAACCTAAAATTAACCAAAGAAAATAAGCTCCTTAAAAAAAAGCGGGGGGGAGAGGAGGCATTTATTCCAGCAAAGAACTTGCCTTTCAATTCCTGGTCGTCCCTTAATTTTGGGTCTATGTTATAAACACTGACCACTCTTAACTTGAACTTCTGTGCCAGCAGAATTAAAAAGACACCATCAATTAGAAAATTCTGTAGCTACTAGTAGCTTCAAGAAGTACTTAAAATTACTATAACTGAAAGGAACAGGCAAAAAAATAAAAAAGCCTGTTTTTCTTTGTACATCTGACATCACTGTGTGTATATTCTGTCACTGTTTCCTCTGTAACTGTAGAGGACTGTAATTGTAACTGTTTCCTCTGTTTCCTCTTTTTTTGCTGGAAAGACCCTTACAAACAACAGCAGAGAAGTAGAAAAAAAATATTTTTTCAACATATTTTAGCAAGTCATTACATAGTATTTATTTGGTCCTGTATCAAATTTATTTGGTTCTGCATTTGGTTTCTTTATTTGTCAGAGTGCAATCCATTTTTACAACCATGGAAAGAAACTGCCCCTTTTTAGGACCCAATCTACAACAAGCTTCTTCTTCTTCGGTTATTCCTCGCTGCAAGGATGATGTCTGCCAATGGGGGTCATTGGTGGGTTTTTAAGTGGCTGAGGAGCCCAATTAGTGCCCCGCAGATTTTCCCACAGAAGTGACGGGTGTAATCTTGGAGGAGACGTAGCTGTTGGCTGGACTGTTGTGCCCTTTCTTTCCTCCTTTGTCGCTTCTCTGTCTCATGAGCACGTCTGTTCTCCACAAAGTGAGCTGTGGCTTGGTGTATGGTGTGGCACTGCTGTGTTCTGTTCCACCCCGAGTCCTCCCAGCTTGTTTTGGCCGCAGAGTTGAATGATCCCACTGGATGCGGCCATCCAGTTGGAAGAGTGTGAGACAGCCTATGTTTGTGTCATCTTTTCCCCATTTGGGGTGAGCAGAAGGGATCCTAAAAAGGCCCTGTTCAGTCACAGCCGCTGCTGCTGAAATGCACTTCTGTCTCATCCAAGCACAAGATGACTGTTCCACGGCTGCCGCCTGCATACAGATTTGTGACTAAAGACTCCCAGAAATCACTGCTCCTGTCTTCATTGCCACTCATCCATCACCGCAGGGCTTTGTGTGGGCGTGAGCCATTTGGCAGAGGCCTACGCGTGAAATCTTTTAACGTGGGGAAACCGGTGCGCAGGTGGTAACCACATGAGACTTGACAGGAGAAAAACTCTGACCCAGTGGCAAGGAGATCCAAGACAACCAGAGGCCTCCCTCCTGCTGCAGCCCTTATCCACCTTCACAGCCGCAGAGTACTAAAAGGTCCTCTATATGTGCCTGATCCACCACTGGGGTCTTGTGAAGTTTGGACCGTGGTTAGTCAGGAACCTCGCCTCAGGCCTGCTCACCAAGGGGGAACCTTCCAGGGGTATGAAAGCTCCAGACGATGTAGCTCTGAGGGTCTTGAGTTCACGCAAGCCTCTCCATCACGACAAGGTTGCAGTCCATCAGAGAGGAACAAGCACCAGGCAGGTGGAGGACTCAGCTCATTGCAGACTACTTGTATTCATGAGGAAATATAGTATAACCTCTGATATTTTATGTGGAGGATTCTGATACTAATGGTCAAAAAGCTGTTGCCACCATTTCTTCTGATGCTGTTGCTTATGTAGACAAAGATCATCATATGGATGATCTTTAATATTCCCCAAAATGCAGATGGTCCACTTCAGAGGAAAAGGTCATTTGTAAAGAGCTACAAAAACTACCAAGGTTTTTGTTTCTTCTTTTCTTTAGAGTTTTGAAGGAAACTCGAAGGGCTGGGGGGGAGGGGATTTGCTGCCCCATGTTTATATGTTCTCATATGGGGAAAAAGAGAAGGAAATTGTATCTGGTTATAGACTGAGGAATTTCTTTGGTTGAATCCAAGGAGAGAAAGCTTGTACAGATAGGGGCTGATCTTGCAAACTGTTGTGAATCAGTAACTCCCCTTCAGGTTAGCAGCACACTCAACACCTGTCAGGAGTTGCTCACAACCTCCTAGAACATGGTCCGTGATGTTGAAGGGAAATGTTTGTTGAATATCCTGCATTTTTAAAAAGAATAATAAAGTCTTTCCCCCAAGTTGTGGTGTGAAATTCAGTAGTTGAAAACAAAGAATCGAAACAAAATATATACTGTAAGTTGGTGAAATGGCTTGGCAGAAAGAGTACCGTTGGAATCGGAGAGGTCTTTTCCCTAAAGGGTAATGTTTACAAGAAGTAAGCAAATTAAGGGACCAGTCCTGCAAACACATAAACATGTGCTTAACTTTATCCACATGGATAATCTCACTGAAGACAATGGGGCTACTCACATGAGTAAAACTAAGCATGCACTTAAGGCATTCAGTCCCAGGTATCTTAGGCCCAGATCCACAAAGGGACCTAGGTATTGCAATGCTTAGCTTTGCAACACTTTTAGGTGCCTAGAAAATCACTGGAGCAACAGTGAAATCTTCAATGCCTGAGCTAGGCACCTAGGCTCCCCGTACAATGCATTGGGAGAGGTAGGCACCCAAGAAAGTGAGCTACAAAAGCCAGCATGCTTGGCAGTTCCTTGCCTAAGCTATCCAATGAAAGATGCTGCCAACAGGGGTGTGTCCTAAGTCGCACCCCTCTCACAGAGATAGGCACCTCTCTCTGCTTGCAATCTACAGCTGGGAACCCCTCTCCAGGAATCACGCAGCTTAGTTGACTAAGTCATTTCTTAAGAGAATAAGTCAGGCACCTGTCTCACTCCGCACGATATGACTGGAAGAGGAGGAGGAGGAGGTGGTGCCAACTCCCTTATGACTTTTAGCCCAGTGATTAGAGCACTCTGACCCAAGATGTGGAAGGCTGAAGTTCTATTCCCTTCTCTGCCTAATGAGGTGAAAGGATTTGAACAGGGTCTCCCAGTTGTCCTAACCACTGGGCTATGGGATAGTCTGATGTAGGGTTCCCTCAGTCTCTCCTGTTGAAGCTGTTTGTCACAGAGTATGTCACTCTCCGCCGGACTGGCACCTCCTCCTGGTCATTCTGGGATTAGCTGGAGGCTGACAACCCATCCGCAGTCAGCACCCTGTCGCTCCTTTTCCGCAGCCAGCTTGCAGCCGCTCTTGTAGTGTCAGGAACTGCAGCATCCTCTTCGTGACTCGGCCCGCCAGCCATGTCACTCTCCGTGTTCCCCCCCTTCCTGGGTAGTTTAGCTTCTAGTCCAGATACTAACCCAGTGGTGACTGCAGTCAATTATCCTGTCCTTCTCCCAGTGGTGAGTGGGTGGGACCCAGGCCTGCCCAGTACTCCAGGTCCCAGCCCAGGGACCCTGTGGATTGCAGTCTCCTGCTGCCCCTCAAATTACTTTCCCTACTGCTATGTCTCCCCAGGCTACTTTCCCATGGCCCCAGTACACTCCTCAGTCTCAGCAGCCCGTCCAGAACTCCTTCTATTTGCCTTGGGTTCCTGCCTGCATTGCTCTGTCCAAGGTGTTAGCAGCCTACACCAGACACAGTCTTCCCTCCTTGAGTTCCAGGCAGCTATTCACCCTGCTCTGCCCTGGAGCTCTGTTTATATTGGCCTGCTGGGCCTTAAGTGGCCGCTCCTCACAGTCCCTCTCCTACTGGCTACTTTTTGCAGCCTAGGGCTCTATTAACCCCTTCCTGGCCAGTGTGGGGCTAACGCCCCCTCACATGTTCCAATTTGGATAAATACTTAAATAGTCATTCGGCCAGAGAGTGTGTATGTGTAAATCACTCAGCAGCCTCCTGGCTAAGGCACTCACCTAGGAGATAGGATTGCTGTGCCCTTTATGGATCCAGGCCTTAGAAACAGCCATCACTGGTCTATTATACCTGGTAATTATCAAACCACTATCTTAAAAACAATCTCCGATCTGAGTACACGATGTGTTACACAAAGGCTGTGTTTTCACCAGGTTTGTTGCTCCAGTGTGTAAAAGTAATTAAAGTCATTGGTGCAGGGGGACTGGAGCCTGGATCTCCCACCTCCCGTATGTGTACACTATCTACCAGACCATTCTGTAATTTTCTTTCTCTGCCCAATGCCTAACTATGACAGCACACTCCTGGAGGGTAAAAGACTCCTTTTCAAATCCTTTCTCCCCCTCTGGCAGAGAGGGGGGACTTAAACTTGGTCTCCCACATCCCAGGTGAGTGCTCTAACCACTGGGCTAAAAACTGGGCACTGCCAGGCAGCTTTTGAATGGGACCTGATCCAGTAGGCAGCTTCTGAATGTTCCTACCTGACTGGGCTCCTCAGCTCAGATAAGTGCTTCTTTACCTATTTTCCTTTGATTCAGGGATCGCACTAGGGCTTAGGCGAGAGTTAGGCACCTGGACATCTGGAGGGAAGCAGCAGCACACGAGTCTAGGGAATGTTTACAGTCAAAATTTAGGGGCTTAGTGAGTTCAGGTGCCAAGCAGGGGTGTTGTAAATCTCTGTGGTGAGTAAAACTGGGAGTTAAGTGCCTACATCTAAGACTTAGGCACCTTAGTAGAATCAGAGGACTGGCAGGGACTTCGAGAGGTCATGTAGTCCTGTCCCTTGCACTCAGTAGTAGTTTTGTGGATTTGGGCCTTATACACCTTTTTCCAGTGCACCTGCTGAAGAGAATGGGGAAGTATACTTGTGTTAACCACTTGTTGTCCTGGAGACAAAGAAGTGCTCCTGCACCCAGTCATCCATACAGGAGTTCTGACTGGATGATCATAGTGGTCCCATCTGGCCTCATACGCTATGAAAGTAATAGCTATTGCTAAAAACACACACAAAATACTTCCATTTCAGGTTTGCTGATAAACTTTAAAGGGAGAGAAATAAAATCAATGCACACGTGTCAAAGCCACACTGATACTGAAGAGCTAATAGCTTGAAATGGGTGGGAATGATTATATTTGCAAAGCACATGTATTGTGGTAGTACCTGGGATAAAAATAAAGAGAAGACAACCATAGTCCTAGTCACATCTTGGCAACAAATAGGATAGACAGACGCTTGATGTTGTATGGTAATTATAGATGGCTGAACTGAGAATAAATCTTTTTTGTGGATAATAGTTTCTGATTTTGAAGGCCATTTTAAATTCTATAGTGCAGGTTTCTGTCTCCCTGCCAAGGACACCAGTTAAATATTCAGTATAAAGTACAGTGGTGCTCTCTCTCCGAGCTTGACTTTTAATTACAATATGCAACCAGGCTGGTTAGTCATGGGTCAAACAGTATCAGTCATCAAACTGAAAGATTTTTTGTGCATAATGAGATTATAAATGTTTCTGATTATCAGAAGCTGGTAAGGTAACTAAAGTGAAAATGACCACAGCATCTTTATGAGTGTTCTGTGCCGTGAAAGGACAAAGGGTTTTCAACACAACCCTGAAAATCAGAGTTGTCAAACTTTATATCATGGTGCAACTGAGAGTCATGCTACTGCTATGCTCTGGTTCTGTTAACAGATGCAGTACTAGGGAACCGAGAGTGAGAAAGACATTGATGTGATCATCTCCAAGGGCATTTCACCAGAATGAATACCTGAGGTAACACAAACAGAAGGGGCACTAAATAATTCATCAAGAAAAATTAGATTTTCAAATAGCCAGGTTGCCACCCAAAGGAAACGAAGAAAAGCAAGGCACCCTTCAACAAATTCCTGTAGAAGTCAGGAAACTACTGACCAGCAACAGCCTTATATCCAAATCATATGGCCAGCAATGAAGCATCCTTCAAGAACAAATCACCAGTGCTGAAATTACAGGCCCTACAGTAAATCCAGTTCACATGGAACTCCTACTTAAAACAGAGACAAATGTTTTCAGACAGATCAGCGGGTGTGAGCTGTCGAAGCTTCACGAATTTTGGTGAACCTATGTCAATTTACAACAGCTGAGGCTCTGCCCCTTTGAGTATTGCAAAAGGTTTTGTTAAAGTCAAGTTAAAGAAAGCGTAACTGCGACGATACAAACAGTGACACACGAGAAGCTCGACTTGGATACGTTGCCCATCAAAAGCAGAGGTTTTTCAACCACCTGAGAAAAGTGGGTAGCAGATAAGTCTGCAGTATGGGACGTGTTGGAAAAAGAGAGAGAAAGACAGTGTGTGTTAAGTATAAGGACACAAACATTTCCTCTCCCCACCCTCAAGACAAAAACAATGTTTACAGTTAAAAAAAATGAATGGCCAGATCCTCAGCTGGAATTACCTTAGTCTCATTGTCTTCAGTGGAGCTTAGTTGCTGCTGAGGATCTGGTACTGCTTCCCTGCCCCCAAGTCTGAAGTATTGCAGAAGGAAGGACTGCAGCTATGTAGAGAAAGATTGAGTAAACTGACTGGAGATAAGCAGGAGAAAGAGCCATGTTACTTTGTCTAAAGGACAATGTCTATAAATCCACACACATTTCCAGATGAGACATCACCTGCCTCTATCAAAAATTTTTAATGCAGAAAACAATAACCTTAAGTCAATGTTCAATATTTTCTGACATGTATATTCATGCTAATACTTTGAATGGTGTTTTGTTTTTCATTAGAGGACCTGAAAACACCTTACAACCATTAATTAAATCTCTAAAGATCCCTCTGATTATTTTATCCCCATTTTACAGAGGCGTAAAAGACTTGCCCAAGGCCACACAGTGAGTCTGTAGCAGAGCCAGGAATAGAACCCACGATTTGTGGCTACCAGTCTCCTGTTTGAACCACTTGATGCCTTTCCTACTATTTTGGAGTACAACATTCCAGCTAAAAGTGGGAGTGGAACTCCTTATAGTATTTAAAAAGTGTTTTATATAATTTGTCTTGGTTTAATAGTTCTGTGATAAAGAAGAATTCTCACTCTAGGAACATCATAGGCTTCTATCACCAACCCTTCCTGTTCAATATCTTCTTCCTCTTCTTCACCTTCCTGTTTTGGAGCACTGCACAGTGTACCATATGAACGGTATTAAAATAAGAGAATACATACAACTGAGAACGGAGTGAATGGAATGGAATAGCGGAACATTTAGAGCCTGGCCCAGCTCCCACTGAAATCAAAGGGACTCTTTCTACTGTCTTCAACAGAAGTTGGGTCAGGCCCTTAGTTCTCCAACATTTTCTCTGACCTGCAAATACTAATGAGATTTTAGATGCTCACTAAAAACCCCACCACCAAGACAAATAAAATGGATGAAGGATTATCTATGTTTCTGAAAGAGAAATAAAGTATTTTATGAATAATATAGTAAGAAATAAAATGAGTTATTGACTCTTGAAGAGCTTTGAATATAGTAATTTACAGTTTGAGGATATGTAAATGTGGTTCCTAGAATCACAGAGCTCTCCTACATTAAGAACTCAAAACTCCTAAGAATCAACTCAAACCCATTACAATTAATAAGTGAGATCTCACTTCATCCAAGTTAACAAAATCAATTCAATATTCATGTCTGTGATTACACATGGAGAAACACTGAAGTCCAGGGATGACCATCTCACTGAATATGACATGTCATATTTACTATGGAAAACAAAGTTCTTAATGTTTGAGGTTGTTTTGTACCTATACACGGTAAACAGCAAGTTATTCAATGGCTGGCTCTACACTGGGCTGACACGACCCTGAAAGAATGTGAACCTGGGAATCCAAGTATTTCTAATCTGGGACTCGACTCACCAGATTAATGCAATACTCCAGTTTTATGCTGGCAGAGCTCCACTGATTTCCATGCAACTCCATTGCTTTCAGTAGTTGTACTGGGAGACAGTCCCCTGAGGTTGTTCCCCCCTCACAAGCATAAAATACGATGAAAAACTGCCCAGAATAATTGTTAAAAGGTTCAACAGCCTCACCCCTGCAAAACGTTCAAGGAATTTCTTAATATAGTACATTGAATCAACAAAGCATATATAGTGTACCATCTATGAAGGATTTAGGCTGACATCTCCTCAGCTAGACATATTTGCAGGCTGCTTAGAATAGTGCTCACTGGCTTCATGGTAGGCAGATGAAAAAAGGGCTATGGAAAATTTACTTTCAAATGCAATTTAAACAGTTTCACTCCATTCCAAATGTCAGCCTGAAATTTTCCACAGTTTAAATATGCCAAGTCTATGCAGACTGATGATTCCAATAGAATGAGTCCTGAACCCCAATGTATAAATCTTTTTTTAAAACATGTACCTTGCTGTAAAAAGGCCAAGAACACCCACATGCAGAAAGAATCCTGTTGCTTTTCTCTTGCTAGGTACAATCTGACAAATGAATTTTATTTCCTTTGATGCGCCACTTGTATAACTGTAAATCCTACTCTGTTCTGAGAAAGAGAGAGAGAAATAAAGAGACATAACACAATTTATGCCATCTTCTAAAATAGTAAAGGATTTGCCAGAGAATCTTGTACTGCTTTGGGAAGCTGGGTACATCAAACTTGTCTCTTGCTGAAAAACTGTTATACTGAAAAACCCAATATCTGGGTGAGCATACTGTGTCTGTAGGTACCTGAAAAGAAGTTATGACAGCAAGAGGAGGGAATTAAAGGAGCCAGACTGTCAGCTAACAAAATACAAGAGACTCTAGAAACAAATGCTGATGACTGAGAATGCTGATTTTTTGGGAACACAGCACATGGTGCTAAGATCTGTGGCACTGTTTTTTGTGCTGACACTTGGAAAAGGCAGACAGTATGAATACATCATATCTGGGGCCAGATGCCACCTGACAAGTTCAAAAATGTGCGATTTCCATAGTAATTTGTTTGGCCTCATCTCCAGGGGAGGCCAGCTCCCACCACGATCCCCCTTATTAGCGTTGTGTGAATTACAATTTTTTTGGTTCACGGTAGAACAAAATAAATCAATTAATCAGGGGAAAATTGTTTCAGGTTGTCATGATTCCCACCCCCACCCAGCAAAATGAAATAATTAATTTCACATCAAACTAAACATTTTGTTAGACCTGCAGTGTTTCATTTCATTTTGTTTGAGTCACTTTATGTTTAAATAAACATAATGGAAGTAAAATTTGAAACAAAAAATTGTTTTGAATCAAAAAATCAAAATGTTTCATTTAGAAAAAATAAACTCTTTGAATGTTTTTCAGAATGTTTTCCCCCTGACCAAAACAATTTGGTGAATTGTTCAGTTAACCAGATTACGCATTTTTTGACAAAAAGTTATCTGAAAAATTTTGCCCAGCCCTAAATATGTTGGGTAGAGAGGCTATAAATCGAGGCTCCAGAGAGACCTGCTGGTGAAGGCTGTTGGAGGGATGTTCTGTGCACCCCCCGGTCATGCTGTTTCCCCAGCACCACTGCCAACTTTTCAAGATGCAATGGCTCTGTGAGGCCCGCTGGCAGACTGGACGCTGCAGAAGTTTTCTGGAATAAACTGACCCTTTGCACACACTGTTGAAAAAATTGGGATAACCTAGGGTCAAATCTGCACTAAACAATTTTTCTAAATGATACTACTGGTGATGTTGCTGCATATTTCTAGGATTTGAGGATCAGGTCTTGGTAGTAAAATCAATGATAAGCAATTGGATGGTTCAAATAGATTGGTAAAAGAATATGGGGCCTTTCACTTCTAATCCACAAGGTTGAACTGGGTTGATAGTATCTGAAGGTCATTACTATCTGCTGGCTGTTGAATAACCTATATGAAGAGGGTTTGTGGTGTCAATCCAGGTTCTAAGTGAACAGGTGTCCACATTGCAACAATTGGCTGCTTGCATTGCCCTACATACACTGCATCTCTTCTATGTATTTGTAAATATATAGTTCCCTTTCCGAGGGCTATCGATCTGTCACCTTTCACTAATTTAAAAAGTGACGGTAGAACTGTAACTATCAGTAACTAATATTCCATGGGCTTGACTCAATCCAGTTGACAGAACAGTTTAAACGAGTTGTAATATACCATCTCCCCTCTGTTTATCAGGGATGAAAGGAATGTTTCCAAAGCCACTGAAAATCCTAGAAACTTCTGACAAATCCTGTTGGATTCCAGCAAATAGTAAAATAAAATTCTTGAATACTTAGTTCTAGTTGGATTCTGTATATGGAGGATGGGGAAAGAACTGAAGCTGTTGTGTTTTTACACCGTCTGTATAAGAACATGAGCTATGATCCCTTTTGTTTGAACTGTTTGCTGGAGGCTCCAGACTAGTAGTTGAGGGTTTCTGCCAAACTAAGACAGACACTTCAAATGAGTTCTGGTCTCAAAGTGGAACTTTTTTCATCTCAGTTGAACTATTTCCCTGATCTGTTCATCGTGCTCTCCTACCCTTTGCTGCCACAATTTTCCCTACTGCCTTCCTTCTGACCTCAATCATTTCCATTTCCTCTCTATTACCCTTCGCGTCAAACCTTTTTATAAAAAGTAAATGCATTGTCTTAGGGCCACCCTTAGTCATGCTACACAGGACCTCACTCCTAGAGCAGCCTATTGAGTCTCATAAGGTTTTACTCAGTATGAATAAGGGTAACAAAATCTGGCCCTTAGATTGTAAGTTCTTCACGGTAGGAGAGGGACTGCGTCTTCTTTCATGTTTGGACAGCACCCAGCACAATAGGGCACCTATCTTGATTAGGGCCGTTAGGTGCTATCAGAAAATGCTGATAATTCCTATTAGCAGTAATGCAATGTGGGTTCTTTATATTCAATTTAGACTCTATAAAAACTCAACCAAAGGCACACAGGGAGGTACAAGAGAGCTTATATGACAGATCCCTTCAGAGCTGTTATGTAGAAACAAGTATTTAGGCAATTTAAAAAAAAAATCTCTTATTGGTGGTATTCGCCAGACTGAGTTTTATAGTGTGAATTCTGAATACACCATGTGCAGGGTAAATATCCTTCTGAAAATAAATTCCTGTCAATGTGCAGTTGCCACTTTTCTATCATTCTTTATTAAGTCTTTTGATATTCTAAACATGGAGAAGATGCAATGTACTTTACACATCGTTCCATTATATCTAGAAGAGAGAGTGGGATTTAATAAAGTAGGCTAGAAAAGTAGCCACTGCACCCAAAGGCCCAAATATATAATTAAACAAAGCAGATGTGTATCAATTCTAGATAACACACAAATGGGATAGAAAAGATCTATATGATACCACAGTAGTAGGAAATACTAAACAAAGAGCAGAATAGTGACCAAAACAAGAGTGCCTACCTAGAGATAAAATTCAACATGGACTAATCTGGTCTTTATGTTTTTATTTTGACACAAATGTAATTTTCAAATGACCAAACAAGGAACTTCAGCAGGAATTTATCCAGCCAGAAGATGAAATTATTATAGTTGCAAGATCAGCATCCATGGCTTTAAAGTAGAAGGCACAGTTCCCAAATGCAAATTCCCCAAAATGTTGGGAATGTTCTGATTTTGGGAAGTTCTGTGTTTCTTCATCCCTCAGTGAAGTCAACTCAGCACTTTCCAGGGTCAGGCCCATAGTGAAGAGCAAATCAGGAAAGGTACACATTAAAATTTGAGATGGGCCAGAGACCCTAATATCCACAAACTCTGGGAAAAGTTCAGCTCCAGATCTGAGTTTGTATTTCAGGCCTATTTCTAATTAAATATATTTGCCACCTTGACTGTTGTGGCCTGCAACAGTAGCTTCATCTATTTGAGATTATAGAAATATAGAAAGCAAGAATAAAACACAAATCATTACAGCTCCTGAAGGCAACTGAAAGCCTTGTCTTACCAAATGTATGGATATACTTCTGAGCAGAAAGAAAAGGAGGACTTGTGGCACCTTAGAGACTAACAAATTTATTTGAGCATAAGCTTTTGTGAGCTACAGCTCACTTCATTCCACTGAATGCATCCGATGAAGTGAGCTGCAGCTCACGAAAGCTTATGCTCAAATAAATTGGTTAGTCTCTAAGGTGCCACAAGTCCTCCTTTTCTTTTTGCAGATACAGACTAACACGCTGCTACTCTGACTATTGAGTAGGTGCAATTAGGACTGTTTGGACGGAGTGCATCCAAGTGTAACCAAATTGACTTCAGTGGAGTTAGATTAAGGATGAATTTGGCATGTAATTTGGAAAATTTGGACAACTGTTTTCAAATGGTAGTTTTGATACCTCCAAGAAGATAAAGCTTGGATATATAGAGAGGACCAGTTTGATCTCCTTAAACATCACCATGTCCTCTACACACAACAGGGCATGTAACTTTGCATACTGTGCCCTGGTCTACCCTAGGAGTTGAGGTCGAATTTAGCAGCGTTAAATCGATTTAACCCTGCACCCGTCCACACGATGAAGTCCTTTTTTTCGACTTAAAGGGCTCTTAAAATCGATTTTCTTACTCCACCCCCGACAAGGGGATTAGCGCTGAAATCGGTCTTGCCGGGTCGAATTTGGGGTACTGTGGATGCAATTAGATGGTATTGGCCTCCAGGAGCTATCCCAGAGTGCTCTATTGTGACCGCTCTGGACAGCACTCTCAACTCAGATGCACTGGCCAGGTAGACAGGAAAAGGCCTGTAAACTTTTGAATTTCAATTTCCTGTTTGCATGGTCACCTGCAGCTTGCCACGCTGGCCAGAGCTCATCAGCAGAGGTGACCGTGATGGAGTCCCAGAATCGCAAAAGAGCTCCAGCATGGACCGAACAGGAGGTACGGGATCTGATCGCTGTATGGGGAGAGGAATCCGTGCTATCAAAACTCCATTCCAGTTTTCGAAATGCCAAAACATTTGACAAAATCTCCCAGGGCATGAAGGACAGAGGCCATAACAGGGACCCGAAGCAGTGTTGCATGAATCTTAAGGAGCTGAGGCAAGCCTACCAGAAAACCAGAGAGGCAAATGGCCGCTCCAGGTCAGAGCCTCAAACATGCCGATTCTATGATGAGCTGCATGCCATTTTAGGGGGTTCAGCCACCACTACCCCAGCCGTGTTGTTTGACTTCCTTCAATGGAGATGGAGGCAACACAGAAGCAGGTTTTGGGGACGAGGAAGATGATGATGATGAAGTTGTAGATAGCTCACAGCAAGCAAGCGGAGAAACTGGTTTTCCCAACAGCCAGGAACTGTTTCTCAGCCTAGACCTGGAGCCAGTACCCCCCGAACCCACCCAAGGCTGCCTCCCGGACCCGCCAGGCGGAGAAGGGACCTCTGGTGAGTGTACCTTTTAAAATACTATACATGGTTTAAAAGCAAGCATGTTTAATGATCAATTTGCCCTGGCATTTGCGGCTCTCCTGGATGTACTCCCAAAGCCTTTGCAAAAGGTTTCTGGGGAGGACAGCCTTATTCCGTCCACCATGGTAGGACACTTTACCACACCAGGCCAGTAGCACATACTCAGGAATCATTGTAGAACAAAGCATTGCAGTGTATGTTTGCTGGCGTTCAAACAACATCCGTTCTTTATCTCTCTGTTGTTATCCTCAGGAGAGTGATATCATTCATGGTCACCTGGTTGAAATAGGGTGCTTTTCTTAAGGGGACATTCAGAGGTGCCCGTTCCTGCTGGGCTGTTTGCCTGTGGCTGAACAGAAATGTTCCCCGCTGTTAGCCATGGGGAGGGGTGAAGGGTGAGGGGCTAGCCACGTGGTGGGGGGAGGCAAAATGTGACCTTGGAATGAAAGCACATGTGCTGTGTATGTAATGTTAACAGCAAGATTTTACCGTGAAAGAGTGTACCCATTTTTCTATAAAATGGTTTTTTTTTAAATACCACTGTCCCTTTTTTTTTTCTCCACCAACTGCATGTGTTTCACAGATCACAGGATCTTCTCTGTCCCAGAGGCTAGTGAAGATTAGAAGGCAAAAAAAACACACTCGTGATGAAATGTTCTCTGAGCTCATGCTGTCCTCCCACACTGACAGAGCACAAGATGAATACATGGAAGCAGACAATGTCAGAGTGCAGGAAAGCACAAAATGACCGGGAGGAGAGATGGTGGGCTGAGGAGAGTATGTGGCGGGCTGAAGAAAGGGCTGAAGCTGAAAGGTGGCGGCAGTGTGATGAGAGGAGGCAGGATTCAATGCTGAGGCTGCTGGAGGATCAAACCAATATGCTCCAGCCTATGGTTGAGATGCAGGAAAGGCAGCAGGAGCACAGACTGCGGCTACAGCCCCTGTGTAACCAACCGCCCTCCTCCCCAAGTTCCAAAGCCTCCTCACCCAGACACCCAAGAATGCGGTGGAGAGGCCTCCGGCCACCCAGCCACTCCACCCCAGCGGATTGCCCAAGCAACAGAAGGCTAGCATTCAATAAGTTTTAAAGTTTGAAACTTTTAAAGTGCTGTGTGTCCTTGTCCATCCCTCCTCCACCACCGCTCCCAGGCTACCTTGGCAGTTATCCCCCTATTTGTGTGATGAATTAATAAAGAATGTATGAATGTGAAGCAACAATGACTTTATTGCCTCTGCAAGCGGTGATCGAAGGGAGGAGAGGAGGGTGGTTAGCTTACAGGGAAGTAGAGTGAACCAAGGGGCGGGGGGTTTCATCAAGGAGAAACAAACAGAACTTTCACACTGTAGCCTGGCCAGTCATGAAACTGGTTTTCAAAGCTTCTCTGATACGCACCTCGCCCTCCTGTGCTCTTCTAACAGCCCTGGTGTCTGGCTGCGCGTAACCAGCGGTCAGGCGATTTGCCTCAACCTCCCACCCCGCCATAAATGTCTCCCCCTTACTCTCACAGATATTGTGGAGCGCACAGCAAGCAGTAATAACAATGGGAATATTGGTTTTGTTGAGGTCTAACCGAGTCAGTAAACTGCACCAGCACACTTTTAAACGTCCAAATGCACATTCTACCACCATTCTGCACTTGCTCAGCCTGTAGTTGAACAGCTCCTGACTACTGTCCAGGCTGCCTGTGTATGACTTCATAAGCCATGGCATTAAGGGGTAGGCTGGGTCCCCAAGGATAACTATAGGCATTTCAACATCCCCAACAGTTATTTTCTGGTCTGGAAAGTAAGTCCCTTGCTGCAGCTGTTCATACAGACCAGAGTTCCTGAAGATGCAAGCGTCATGTACCTATTCCAGCCATCCCATGTTGATGTTGGTGAAACCTCCCTTGTGATCCACCAGTGCTTGCAGCACTATTGAAAAGTCCCCCTTGTGGTTTATGTACTCGCTGGCTTGGTGTTCCGGTGCCAAGATAGGGATATGGGTTCCGTCTATGGCTCCACCACAGTTAGGGAATCCCATTGCAGCAAAGCCATCCACTCTGACCTGCACATTTCCCAGGGTCACTACCCTTGATATCAGCACATCTTTGATTGCGTTGGCTACTTGCATCACAGCAGCCCCCACAGTAGATTTGCCCACTCCAAATTGATTCCCAACTGACCAGTAGCTGTCTGGCGTTGCAAGCTTCCACAGGGCTATTGCCACTCACTTCTCAACTGTGAGGGCTGCTCTCATCTTGGTATTCATGTGCTTCAGGGCACGGGAAAGCAAGTCACAAAGTTCCATGAAAGTGCCCTTACGCATGCAAAAGTTTAGTAGCCACTGGGAATCGTCCCAGACCTGCAACACTATGCGGTCCCACCAGTCTGTGCTTGTTTCCCGAGCCCAGAATCGGCATTCCACAGCATGAACCTGCCCCATTAGCACCATGATGCCCGCATTGACAGGGCCTGTGCTTTGAGGGAGGTCTGTGTCCATGTCCTCATCACTCTCATCACCGCTCTGATGTCGCCTACTTGCCTGGTTTTGCTTTGCCAGGTTCTGGTGCTGCATACACTGCTGGATAATATGCGTGGTGTTTAATGTGCTCCTAATTACCAAAGTGATCTGAGCGGGCTCCATGCTTGCCGTGGTATGGTGTCTGCACAGGTAACTCAGGAAAAAGACGCGAAACGATTGTCTGCTGTTGCTTTTACAGAGGGAGGGAGGAAGGGAGGGCCTGATGACATGTACCCAGAACCACCCGCGACAATGTTTTTTGCCCCATTAAGCATTGGGATCTCAACCCAGAATTCCAATGGACAGCAGAGACTGTGGGAACTGTGGGATAGCTACCCACAGTGCAACACTCCGGAAGTTGACGCTAGCCTCGGTAGTGTGGAAGCACTCCGCCGTGTTAATGCACTTAATGCACTTAGAGCATTTTGTGTGGGGACACACACAATCGACTATATAAAAACGATTTCTAAAGCGCCGACTTCTAGAAATTCAACCTAATTTCGTAGTGTAGACATACCCTGTATGATTTTGGCAGGTACTGATTATAAACAGAGTTCACAGTGTAGTACTTTGCATGTATGCTTTTGCGTGGCCATGATGATGAAGATAAATAATGCCATCACAGTGTATCTTATCAAGATTCCATTTACTGAATGTTCTGACATGTCTTACACACATTGTAAACCCACAGTAATATTTCCTCCCACACACTTTCTTAGTTGAGTCTGTCCTCGTTGTCAAGTTCTGCAGGTATGATTGGAAACCATGGCATCTAGGAAGAGCCCTAGATAAGCAGATCATTTATTCTGTTTTTAGATTGTCACAAAAATGGATTCAGTTTGCACTGTTTCTCTTCTTGTTATGTACTTTGACATGAACATGAAACTGGCAATACACTAAGTACTAAAATTCTGTGATGACTCATAATTGTTACAAAGATTAAAGGAAAACAGAAAATAGATGAATCCATTCTCATAACAATCTTCTGGCTGTGATGCTAACAGGACTGGAACAAAATTCTCATGGTACAGACTGTAAGAAACATTTGCAGCTATTGCAAAATTAACCCACTTCCATGACACTGCTCAATGACTTCACTGTTTTTCTCAGATGACAGTGACAAAGTTTAGCTTTCTAAAAACTTGCTTCTTTTTGAATTATTTGTGTTTTCTCTGCTGACTTGGGAAATCAGAGGCTGTATATGGACTCCCTGTTAATATCATTAATACTTTATTATGATAATTGGCATGGTGGCTGAAGAAATCAGAGCTGTGAGGTATGAAAAGCTAGACAAGTAATTCAAAAGTGGCACATTTTGGCTTTCTCGATGTTATAAAATGCAGTTTCACTTGTGTGGTTTTCCTTGTTTTCATCATATTTAATTAATTTTATTATTTGCAAGTGAAAATTGCTCTGTTCTTATTGGAAACACTATTAAGGACAGCAGAGAAGGTGGCAAGGGATATGCTACAATTGCTGAAACTCCAGCTGGGCAAATAACAGATTTTTTGGGTTTGTTGGCAGTTTCAAAAAGTAAAAAACAATTTGTTTCAGTTTGGACTGAAAATGAAAAATGATAAAATCTTTGGTGAACAGTAAAAAAAAATTATATTTCAACCATTTAAAAATATTTTTACACTATTAAAGGAATTTTTTAAATGAAAAGTTGTTTCAAACCAAAAAAATAGATTTTTTTTCTGAAATGAACAGTTTGGTGAAATCGATACAAATTTGTGAAACATGTCAGTGTGCTGAATCTACATTTTCTAGTGAAAAAGTTTTGACAGAAAAATAGCTGAGAGACATTTGTGCTAGCAAAATCTTAACTATGTGATCAGCAATAAAAATTGAAATCCTTGGAGAGTGAGTGAAAGCTCAGAATGGTGTGGAGGAAAAACATTTGTGGACAAAATCAGCCTTTGGATACATATGGGCATCTCTTATTGACTTCAATAGAGGCTATGTGTGAGCACCTAAGAGTAAAAAATGGCCCCTGTGAAACACGAGTACACATCATTTAACCCAAATTGGCCAGCATATCTTTTACTGATCTTTTCAATTATTGCTGTATGGTAATTGGAAAGGAAATTACCTATTTATTCTATTTACCTTATCAGGAAGCAGAGAGGGAGTTGATTTAACCAAGAGAACTGTAATTGTCAACCTGACAACAGGAAAATGATGAGAAAACATTAAGTTAACTGCAGGAAGCAACTGAAGCAAGCAGTGGCAAGATGAGCTTTTCATCTCTCAGGAATTAAAACAGGCCTCATTTTCTCCTTAAAAGGTTCCTTTATTTTAAGAAATGCGGAGCTAAAGGCAGAGGATGGACATTGCAATAGTATCAACAGTAACAGTACGGTATCTCCTCTTCCTTCCTCCAACTAACTGACTTCATCTTCCTCTCTCTCAAAAAGAAAAGGAGTACTTGTGGCACCTGAGAGACTAACAAATTTATTTGAGCAAAAGCTTTCGTGAGCTACAGCTCACTTCATCGGATGCATGCAGTGGAAAATACAATGGGGAGATTTATATACATAGAGAACATGAAACAATGGGTGTTACTATACACACTGTAACCAGAGTGATCAGGTAAGGTGAGCTATTACCAGCAGGAGAGCGGGGGATGGGGGTAGACCTTTTGTAGTGATAATCAAGGTGGGCCATTTCCAGCAGTTGACAAGAATGTATGAGGAACAATGGGGGGGGGAAATAAACATGGGGAAATAGTTTTACTTTGTGTAATGTAAAACTTTATTCTTTATTCAAGCCTAAGTTAATTGTATCCAGTTTGCAAATTAATTCCAATTCAGCAGTCTCTCCTTGGAGTCTGTTTTTGAAGTTTTGTTATTGAAGAATTGCCACTTTTAGGTCTGTAATCGAGTGACCAGAGAGATTGAAGTGTTCTCCAAATGGTTTTTGAATGTTATAATTCTTGACGTCTGATTTGTGTCCATTTATTCTTTTACGTAGAGACTGTCCGGTTTGGCCAATGTACATGGCAGAGGGGCACTGCTGGCACATGATGGCATATATCACATTGGTAGCTGTTCAGGTGAACGAGCCTCTGATAGTGTGGCTGATGTGATTAGGCCCTGTGATGGTGTCCCCTGAATAGATATGTGGACACAGTTGGCAACGGGCTTTGTTGCAAGGATAGGTTCCTGGGTTAGTGGTTCTGTTGTGTGGTGTGTGGTTGCTGGTGAGTATTTGCTTCAGGTTGGGGGCGCTGTCTGTAAGCAAGGACTGGCCTGTCTCCCAAGATCTGTGAGAGTGATGGGTCGTCCTTCAGGATAGGTTGTAGATTCTTGATGATGCGTTGGAGAGGTTTTAGTTGGGGGCTGAAGGTGATGGCTAGTGGCGTTCTGTTATTTTCTTTGTTGGGCCTGTCCTGTAGTAGGTAACTTCTGGGTACTCTTTTGGTTCTGTCAATCTGTTTCTTCACTTCAGCAGGTGGGTATTGTAGTTGTAAGAACGCTTGATAGAGATCTTGTAGGTGTTTGTCTCTGTCTGAGGGGTTGGAGCAAATGCAGTTGTATTGTAGAGCTTGGCTGTAGACAATGGATCGTGTGGTGTGGTCTGGACGAAAGCTGGAGGCATGTAGGTAGGCATAGTGGTCAGTAGGTTTCCGGTGTAGAGTGGTGTTTATGTGACCATCGCTTATTAGCACCGTAGTGTCCAGGAAATGGATCTCTTGTGTGGACTGGTCCAGGCTGAGGTTGATGGTGGGATGGAAATTGTTGAAATCATGGTGGAATTCCTCAAGGGCTTCTTTTCCATGGGTCCAGATGATGAAGATGTCATCAATGTAGCGCAAGTAGAGTAGGGGCATTAGGGGACGAGAGCTGAGGAAGCGTTGTTCTAAGTCAGCCATAAAAATGTTGGCATACTGTGGGGCCATGCGGGTACCCATAGCAGTTGGAGTACGCATGTGAGCAAGGATTAGACATGTAAGTAAGGCTGGCAGGATTGGTCTCTCCATTGAAGAATCTCCTCTTGGGTGTAAATTAGCCACTTTCACTTTTTTGTCTCATCTTACATCGCAAAAGGACTTTTGTCTTTGGAGTCTAGGCAACTGGGAAGTTTAGAGTTAATAAGGAGCTCATTGCAATTCTATTAATTATAATCAAGAAAAGTTTGGACAAAAATGACATTTCAGCTAATGTGAGGATCATTTAAAAGGGCCATTTGCTACTGCAACTTAGACTTTCTTTCTATGCCTGAGCATGGACGTTACACTAAATAGACTCCCATACAATCACTTACATGAGTAAGTGGGTACATAAGCCAGTCTTAGTAAACCTAATGGTGTGTGAGGGAGTCTATATTACAGGAATTTATTCCAAATTTGGCCCAATGCTATAAAAACTTTTTGGTAACAATGCAGCTTGCATGTGCCATGCTTAAAAGTTAACATAAACCATGAAACACACTGTGAGTGCTGGATCACAAATTTAGTGAAAGAGTTATTCCTTTTCCTGAATTTTACATGAGTGGGTAATTACCCACAGCAAGTAATTTTTGTCTACCTGTGAAGAGAATGGAGTAGAAGATACCACAGTACCTCTCCCTCTCCAGCATCAGTTTATGTACATAATGAAAAATAGGAAAAACACTCTTTGTAACTGATGTCTTGTATAACAATAATTGGCTCATTAACCTTAAGTATGCCACCCTGTTCCCATTATCAAGGTCAAATACAGGAATGGATGGAATTCTATGCTGCCATCATATTTTACACATAGGAATACATGGCTCATTTACCGATACGGTATGAATATCCAAAATCTTAATACTGTGTTGAGATTTTTAAGAGCATGAGAACAGCATTAGGAAAAGAGAAGAGAAATTGTCCATTTGACATGCAGGTCCCTGACATTTGGAAAAAATATATTACTACAAAGTGGTTATGCAGTTCCAAAGAAATCCAATAAATCAATTAAAAAAAACCTCTTGTCAGACCACACAAATGTCCTACAAATTGCGCCATAAATGGCAAAACATTTTAGCTGATGTCACTAAATATAGTTTATATGGCTTGGAAACCAGACCACATCCTATAAAGTCATATGCAAAACTCAAAAGCAAATATGTGAAAGCAAAATGTTAGCATGACTGAAATGACTACCACTAATATCCTTTTTGAAGTTAGAGGATGTACCACGACAATTAAGTTCTTTGGACCAGGTAATTCTCTCTTTGTTTTGTGTTTGCAGAGTGCTGAGCACCATTGGCTGCAAAATCCATGACTGTGGTCCCTGTGCGCTACTATTATCCAGGCAGTAAATAACAACAATGGTCTTTTAAAAGCTGGCACAGGACCTATTCTATTACAAAGAGAGGTACACCTCCTGCCATGGGTGGAAGAGGACCTCCAATTTTGAGATCTGTCTGATTACTAAAAAGTATTGATGGGTAAGGAGATCTTCAGGCCTGAAGAATCTCTTTTTTGAGAGGTTGGCGATGGGGAGGGGAAGAGTGCTGTAGCCGAACTGGGAGTCCCCTTCACCACGGAGTGAGGAGAAAAGAGGAAACTTCCCATACGCTGTTGAACTCCCCACACCCATAACTCTGTTCAATGGATGCTATTATGGGAGACTGCCCATCCCCCACGCTCCCAGCAAGCAGTACTGAAAGGGAGGAGGGCCAGTGGAGGTGCTCCAGCCCTCAAAAATGTGATTGTGTGGGAGGGGCTATTCTGAAAGCTCTATCTCCAGGGTTCTGAATCAAGTAACTTTCATGAGAACTAAAATATTTTTTTTAAAAAAACCTGAGCAATTCTGAGGACGACACATGGGGCAGACATTTGAGAGTGAAATCTCAAGACGACGCAATGGAGCAGAGGTTGGAGACTTTTGGTAAAGAGCATTTACTTGAAAATGCCATGATGTTCGGGGGGATTATTAAGAGTGGGAATCCCTCTTGCACAGTATGGTTTATGTTTTATAGGAAGTGCCTAATGAACCATGATGCTAACAAGAAGTGGCTTTATTGGGCCATGGCATAAATAGAGACACAGGAATCATTTCAGAATATGATATTTACAGACAAGACCATTTTTCTAGGCTATTTTTTGCACTAGTTGATAAAATGCTATTTCACTATGAATAATAACTGCATGTGCCATATCATAAGTCAGCTGCCGTACAGCTAGATTAATTTATTTCCTTTTTGTACTGAATCTTCCTAACTAAACCATAAGTAAAGCACATTGCTGAAGCTGAATGACCTCGATAAGATCTGTCCCCAAGCAGGAGGTGAACTGCTTCAAAAACAGTATTGGTGTCAGTTAGTAATTTGTATGGTTCTGTAATAAATGTACACTTGGTTACAGCATTTAAACAATGGTGTTGCCTGGTAAGGGTTCACTCATTGTGCTGATAACATTCACCCAAAATATTGGCCTGGTTGAGCTGCTTAGAATGCATGGCCTCTTGCAGAAACCAGTGCTACAGATGACACATAGTAGTAGTATCAAAGATTACATCCCACTTGGCCTCATCCTCCTCTCTGACTTCAGCTGGAATAGACTCAAGTCCCTAGGTTTAGTTGGACTGACACACTGAAGAGCTGCTATGCAATGATATGCACGTTCGTTCCATGATGTGCATTTCAGGCTAAGGTAGAGCAAGAGTGTGAGAGAGATTACCACACCTTCCAAGATGCATGGGTCCTACAGATGGCTATCATAACATAAGGTATACCTCCTCCAGTGCATCAAATGCCCCAGCACCAACTACATGGGTGAAACCAGACAATCACTACGCTCTTGAATGAACTGGCAGAGAAAAATGATAAAAGACAAAAACACCATATCCACCATGGGCAAACATTTCCTAAAGAGAGATCGCTCCATATCTGACCTCACAGTCTTCATCCTCAAAGGAAACCTGCACAACACCTTCGAAAGACAAGATCGGAACTTACATTTGTAACTCTGCTGGACCCGAAAAAACATAGACTAAATAGAAACACTGGTTTATGTCTCATTAGAACGGTTTGTAACACTGCCTGATAACCCTTAATTTCCCATCCCATTTTTAAGTGATCTCTTACTACAGCATGTATGAACCTCTTATGCTTAACAATCTATCCCAACTTGTATTTAGCTCAGACACTCTGGTTACTTTCCCCAGACCTGAAGAAGAACTCTATGGAGCTTGAAAACTTGTCCCTTCCACCAGTAGAATTTGGTCCAATAAAAGAACATCTATCTTGCCTCTCTTATAGCCTGGAAGCAATAAAGCCACAACACTGGAAAGAACATCACAGACACCCAGAGTGCAATCCTGGCTGTAAGGAAGTCAATGTGAGTTTTGCCAAGATTTTACACATGGTCTTGGAAGGTCAAGAGGAATGAGCCTCCCATGGTGCAATTAATACCAGTGGTACAGTTAAGTGACATACATCTTTAAGAGAGGGTAACTGTTGCATTTCTGATGATGATAATATATTAATGAGAGTGTGATGCTGACGTGATACCCTGTTCCACTGCTGTAGTACACCCCCGTATTCTGAAATCATACAGTTTACTGAAACCTGCTTAGAACATATATAGATGTAGGAAAAAGTTATATATAATTTCTTTTCTTAACCCTTTCCCTACAATTCTGCAATGATGCACAGCGCAGTAGGAACCATTTACTGCAGGACTTGCAGATAAATGGCATCTTTATGACTGAATTTTAATTCATTTGTGATTCAAAATAGAGAACAAAATTATCCTTGCGCTTCATTAATTTGAAGCCTGGCAAGTATCATTAAGCAGAAATTTGCATACAAAAGGTGTTGCTTTTTAAATAATTATGGCAGAAAAAAAATAATGAGTGTACAAGCAGTGTTTACATGACTATGCATGAGGCTACATGGAAGCATTATTTAATCTTTTTCCAAAATTCACCTAAGCCAGTGAAGATCACAGATGGCTCTCAGGAGGCTCTGGTGTCACCTAAATCACCAAATTCTGATTGTTGGTTTGTAGATTTTGGAATAATTATGGCTCCATCCTGAATTCTTTGCTAAACCAGAATTCCAACTTCAGCACTGGGAGTTTGGGTGCATAAGGCATGCAAAATTGACCCCTTGACTCTGCAGACTGACTAAACTGAACTTGATACAAGTCCAGAGGTTGTAAATCAACTTTACAGTATGCTTCCCTAATCACGTTCGCCCAGCTCTCAGAGTACATTAAAGCAACCTGAAGGCTGATGTATTTTACGCAGGCTGCCAACAGCAAACAGAACCCTTCTGGGAGCCTGTGATCAGCCCAGAGTCATGTCTTGGACACACGCCTATACTGCTGCAGTAGAATCTACATGTACAAACCCCCTTTGCACATGAAAATAAAACATATAGGGCTTTTGCACATATAAAGTCTATTATCTGCGTTTGCAAGTGTTAGTGTGTAAAAATGATGCATACAATCACTGGCATGCTCATAGAGGCATAGGTTGAGGCCATTTTGAAAATTGGTCACTCACTCTAAAACAAGAGATTGAGCTTCTATCATATCAATTCCTGCATTCCAGAAAGAGTTCTTGAAATAAGGTATTAAATGTTCTTCAGACAATTAACTGGTAACTTCTTCCATTTAAAATTATATACAAAAATAGTTTTGTGCCTGTGGGTGTGTGTGTATAAATTACACAATAAATGAAGTACCAACTGTGAGTTTGTTTTGCTATTGTTGGCTCTGTTGTGCTGGTCAGGCTCTGAGCTTGTTATACTCTTAATATAATTGCCTATAATGTGGCTTTTCTAAGTTTGGTTCTTTCAGTGACCTTCCACCAAACTCAAGAAAAGTAGATCATTCCACACCGTAAGTAAATAAATAAACGAATGGGGCTGTATTTATTAGCATTCAGTATTGGAAAAGGAAACAGAACAATAGTATATGAATAAACACAGTGCAAATACCATATGTGATGTGTGTGGGATGTACAGAATCACATAGTATATACCCGGAGCAGAACTGAACCAAGGAGACAATGTTCCAGTACAGAACTGGAATAAGATTAGGGTTAAGATTCAGGGTTCAGACTAAACATTAAATTCGTATTCGGTTATATCAAAATCTGGCAAGATCATCTCATCAGAATTTAGTGGCAAATGGTGGAAACTCATGAGACCTTCTGATTTCAGCCATCTAGAAAGATGGAAAATCATGTAAGAGCAGCCGTTTTCATGAGATTTCAGCCATTTTGAACCAAAATCTCATGAGAATCATTCTGGCTATTCCTATATTCTCACTTAGTTTGATAGTGCCCAGCAGCATGATTAATGCTTTTCAGAAACAAATAGAAAACCATGGTCTCTGCCCTGAAGTCCTTACAATCTATATTTATGTGTAATACAGTGAAAGAGGAGATTGGGTTGGAGTGAGTCAGGATAACAGCACTATGTCCTGACGCGGGACAGAATATGATCACATGGTGATTTACTTTTGGCATGTTTACATTTTGATGGTTTAAACTTACATGCCTACCTCTCTCAACCGTTCATTATTTTGACAAAAACCTTACTGTGATGGTAGCTTCAGATATTTGTGTCTCAAATGTGTACACTGGTTTTTAAACTTGTTTATTATGTTTACTCTTCAATCAGGTAAAGAAGGATTATGACTAAAAAGAAGCCATGGTCGACAAGACACATGGTCAACAGGATTTTTAGTTATTTATTAGATATATTTTACACGTTCTGTTTACTATCCAATATTTAAATGTCTGGTAAGTGTAATTAAACAAAGTTTGCATTACAGAGGTATTGGTATGTGAACAAGTAGGATAGGATAAATGTATAAACATGTTTATTTGAGCAAATGCTTGTGGCTTAATGAAACCATGATTTAATCTAAAATTCTCCTAAATTACCATATCGTCCAGTAACAAAATATTTGCAAAGACCTGAATAGCGTTGAATGCAGAAAATGAAGTTACAGGCAGATTACGTTTTTGTATCGTATCAGTATTACTTTGGTTATTCTATGAACCTAGATTTGAATGTAAAAATATGAAATAAGATACAAATGCAGAGCTAGTAGCAAAGCATATTCCACACCAGCTTAACATTGCAAGCAGACTGACTGGCAGGCAGGGAAAACCTGTTTCCATATTAGGATGTTGGGGGACACACTGAACACGCTTCCCATACTTGGCCATATTTTGACTTTACTCATAACGACTCAATTTATTTCCAGCCACTAAATAAATCTACTGCACAGGGGCTTCATGGAGAAGAACTATCCCCAAAACAGAGCTCAGTCAGGGTGAAGAGACGTGGCACACTGTACCAAAGATGCCCCCATCAATTAGTGATTGGGGAAGAAGCAAGAAGGATCTCAAAGACAGTAATGGATGAACTCTCCCATCAGGATAATGTGGATCAGTAGGAAAGCACCCAATCCAGCTGAAAGTATGTAGCTTTCATTGACTTCAATGATGCCAGATTGTGCCCTAATTGCTTATACAGTTTAGATTGTTCAGTAGATTTGATCATCTCTTTTTTGATCCCTTGGGTGGAGTAGCCATGTGCTGCACTTTGGGCTAAAACATAAAAATTGGAAGGACATTGGTTGCATCAAAACCTCTTATCAGAACGTTTATATGTACCCGTGCTTCCATAAGTGGCTCATGCATGTTTCTTTGTTTCTATACGAATATTTAATACACTTTAAACAGGAACAAAGAAGCTTTAAAGGTACTAGTGATATAATGAAAAGAGCAGTGAAAACCACATAGAAAAAAAGTCACAGAAGCTCACCTGAAAGGCTAAAAATAGAATGCAAAGTTTTCAGTTTTGGAGGTTTATCAGTGACACTGGTATCAGTTATGCAGCCTAGGAACTACTGAGAAGAGTATGGCTAAACTCTACTCTTTCTATAGCACCTTTCATCTCAGGATCTCAAAGCCCTTTTCAAATATTGATTAATTAAGCCCATCATCATCCATGCAGTAGATACCAAGAAAACTCATTAAAACCATCTCCAGGTACCCACAGTAATCACAGGACCTTCCTTTACTTAAAACAGAAGATAAAGGAGAGCTGCAGTCCCTGGAGAACGGCAAATGTTGTGTTTTAATGGCTTCTTCTTACACTTCCCTGTTTTGCATATGGGGAAACTAAAGCACAGAAAGGCTAAATCACAGAATCAGCATCCATAGTCAGGAACAACAGTTTATGCTCAGGACTATATTTTGCCCGGATTCTGCACATGAAGCTGTTTGCTTCTCAGTGATGCATGTCAACACCCTTATCTCTTTCTCCTATTTTTTTCATTAATTTTCCATAAATCTTCTTTAGAAGAGAGACAATAAATTGGAAGGGTTCAGTCAGAGAGATGCAGTGGCACTGGACTCCAGAACAATAAATAAATAAATAAATTGAAGATACTTGTCAACCACTAATGTGGTCATTAACTTCCACTTGACCTGGATGCTACCCCATAGCCAATAAACTAAACACTGATGGTTTTCTTTAGGCCTTGGCTGCTACCGTGTAATGCTGGCAATCTATGGGCAACTGACAGAAAACATTTGTCACACTCTATGGAGCATTAAGCCTTTCCTTACAGTGTGATTTTATGAGGTAAACCGAAAAAAGAGGCAAAAGCCTAAGAATGGATCTGATTCTGTAACCTTCACTCATGCCGACTAGCACCTACTCAGGCAAAAAGTCTCACTGAGACTGGTTGTTGTGAGTTCAAAGTGATTACTCATGAGTAAGTTCTACTCAAAGGGAGTAAGGGTTGGGAATTAGACAATAGAATAGTAAGGAAAACTTGAAATTTTGTCACTGTGTTTGTCAAAATAGAGTGTAAATGATCAGAGTACGGAAAAATATTCTTTAAAAATGTTTTCTCCCAGTTATATTCTCCAAATGCAAAAACACCCAGAACAAAATAATTTTTCAGCAAAATGAAAGAGGGTAGTGACAAGGAAGCATTTATAGTCACATTTGTACAGCAAAGTTCAAGGGAAGGAGTTTGTTCTTTAATAAAGTAGCAGCATTGCCTTGTAATTCTGATTGTGCCTCAATTTGAATCATGCCTGGTTATACATATTTATTCCTGTACGGTGTGCTCCAGCATGAAACATACATGATCTGTAAAGCTTGTGCACACATGCATGTGTGTAAAACAAAGAGTCACTTGTAAATCTATGTTTGTTATATCTTTTCAGAATACCAGTATTAGGTACAGTAGAGCCAAAGTTTGCCCTTCGCCGTGAACACGCAGCTCTGGCTGACTTCAATGGGAGCCCCAGAGGAGCATCCAAAAGCCAAATTTGGACCAAAATGTTATATGAGATAGTTTGTTTGGACATCTGATATTTCCAGTGAACAGATTCTCTTTTTTCCAAATCCTTAGTATTTTAAAAAGAAAAAACTGATTTTGATGTTGAACTTATGATCAGAAAGGCCTCTCTCCCCTCCCCCCCCTTAGGATCACTGTCATGCTCTCTGTTTTTCCAACTGGAATTTCCCATGTAGCAGTTTCCTTGAAGCTGTGCTGCCATGCCCACCATTGGCCCTCTCTTCCAAATCAGTGTGTATTTCAACATAAAGGATATAACATTAACTGGTGTGTCCATGTTATTTCCTCAGTTTGTATCTGTTTCCTTCATTTGTATTTTGCGTATTAGCAAGCAGGAATTAAAAAATTATTTTCCCTTGTTTGCTGTATATTGTGGTTCTTGCAAGTCAGTGTATACAATGAATCTAAATGCCTGAGTCTTTTAAATGCTCATTTCTTTTCTTCTGTACAGTTTATAAATGGCATCTGTACCTTACATCAGTCAAGTACCTTGGAATTCCTCATGCATCAGCTCCTCCACTGCCAGATGTCCCAAAGTTTGTTCAGTCACTCAGTTATCGTCAGCATCCTGAAGATGTTTACATATGGCTGCAATTGTAAATCTTGCTGGTACTAGCATATGGTTTAGTAGTTTAAATTCTTGTAAATCATAAATCCCTTTGATTAGCACACACAATAGATGCAACTCACTTTTCACTGGTAAGGCTGTCGGAGGGATTCTTTTATTGTTTGGGCCATTCCCACCATCCTTGAACAAAAGATCCTATTATACATCAGTTAATCCAACCTTGACTGGAGAATGTTCCGCACATATTATAATGATTTTGCATGTTAAATAGCAAATACATATAATCTGAAAATGGAAGTCTTTAGTAGATGCCTGGAGCATAGCATGGCCATGTCTCTTTTCAGACATTGATATATGCACACAACTTCCAATGATTGGAGATCTGTGCAAACACTGAAGGGAGACTCTACCCTGAAGAGGCAATTAGAGAGGAGTTATTTGGTGGGGCTAGAGACAGACAGACAAATCTTCATATAAAATAATACATTTGCTTGAAGGAAAAAAATAGAGTTGAACAGTAAACAGTACACTCCTTGGGGACTGTTAATGGTCTCTAAAGAGGTTAATATGTTTCCCTCAGTCTGTTTTTGTATGTAAGTTCCTTTAGTCATGCTGAGAATAAAAAAAAAGGAGAGCAGATGGCCATGACAGATGAAGACAGCAGCCAGCAATTCTCCTTGGGCAGAAGGGCCATTTAAACCTATGTGAACTAGTCATTCGAGGGATGCAGAATACCACCAGGGCAAGATTATAGAGGGAAGGAACTAAAATGCAAGCTTTCCTAGGCACCAGCTCATAGGAGAGAGTAACAGTCTCATTTAGAGTCGCAGGCTGCTATATCAACAATACAGCTTCCAGAGGCCATGATGACTTGTAGAAAGAGTTTTCACTTTACAACTTCAACAACTCAGCAGCATCAGGTGATGGAAAGGTTTATACACTTGAAACCTTCTTAAGGAGACTGGATTTAGACCCATGGATTGAACCCTTACACACCTTTATTAAAGAGGAAGTCCTTAGACTAGGAGAGAATACTGCAAGAAACACTCATCAACATTGTGCTAAAACCCTGGATTCAGTAACTCAGTGACATTTTTCCAAATGTGGGTTAGTTTTCTATTATAGGTACGTGAACTATCTGCAGCAAAATGTTCATTAGATGATTTTAGCCCCTTCTTTTTGTTATCCAGGAATTATCTGCAAACAGATTCTGATCATTACAAATTTGCTCATCACTGAAAATAATTCAGTAAGTGGTTTAGTTTAACACAGTTCAGTTTACAAATTGCTTTTGCTTTGATTATTTTCTATTAATAATTCACGTTAACAGGCCACCTAAGTCACATGGTTTTGTCTTTGATTCCTGTTTGGATGATTCCCAAACCCAAAGGGCTTTCAACGATGGCCAAATGAACATTTAAATTATGAATATTCATCTGAATATTAATATGTGCAGCTATATTTCTGGCTTTTCACTTTCCATGAACATTCTTGCAAACCAAATAATGCTCACACAAACATTCACAAAAAGTGAATAAATGGGATTGTAAATAACATTAAAGTGATTTTCTGTTGTTTTTATTCAATGAACAACCACTAAAAGTTTCTTGCAGGATACAGTTTGCTCTAGATGCTACAGTATATTGGATGCCACTGCATATGGAATCGAGAGTTATCTTGTATCTTCTAAATGGACCCTTGACATTTATCAGAATGAAGGCTGGCTAGCATTGTCAGAAGAAGACATAAGAAATGACAATTTGATTTATAGTTTTATTCCTCAGAAACAACTGTGTTCTAGCAGGCATTACCAAGAATTTCAGGAGCCACTGTAGAGCTGAATTATTTAGCATTCAAACACTTTTAAATCACTAACACTGAATTTTACTCTATATCAATTAATACTCTGATCTCAGATGAAAGCAAGTTATTACTGAATGTTGGTACCATACTTTTATATTTATTGTAGCCTTCTGGTATGTATCTTAGGCTCAGTTTTAGATCTTTTCAAGAGCTTTATGAATTGTTGACTGAATTCTTGCTCCTGCTACTTTGTTGGGTACAATCAACAACAGTGATGTGTAAAACAATGGGTTAAGTATTCTCTGTAGTGCTATAGAATTGTGTTAATGATCATTTGATTGTATGGTTAGAGACAATACATCCTACAATCAGACAAGATGGAGAATTTTGTATGAAAAACTAGTTGAGATTTCTCCCTATATATTATTACTAGAGCTGGGTGAATTATTGATTTTTGGTTTCAGTGACCAAACTGAAAAATCCAGAGAGAAAAAGTCAGTTTTGGGTTGACCTGAAACAACAACAATTCCTTTTTTCTTGGAAAAACCAAACAAAAATTAGATTCAGGTTGAACATAATGTTTTGTTTAGTTTTTGCATGCTTTTCTGTGGCTTTTTGTTGTTGTTGTTGTTAAATATAGCTACATTTCAAAATGAAACATGGTTTTGAAATGAAAAGTCAAACATTTAGTTTCAAAAATGTAAAAAAGAAAAAGTTTCAGTTTTTCTGGAATTTGTTTTTCTCCATTTTTATTCATCTGCAACTATTCATTGAATTCGACCCAACTTTGCGAATAGTTTCATTCATTGAAAAATGCTTTTTTGGGGGGCAATTAAACTATGCACCAAAAAAATTCTCACAAATATTTACTATAATTAATAATTACTGTAGCTACCTGAGGCTATTATGCAGGAATATCAGAGAGGAAATGGTTTTAGTATGTTGATAAAGTGCACATCTCAGACCATTTTAATTCTATTCCCAGTTAAGAGTGACAAAGGCTGCCCTTGTCCAGCAAATACATTTATGATGGGATAACCTTTAGGAGTTTATGAATTTATGTGAATCTCTTTTTTTGGGTAATTTTAAAAGAAGTTACATGAGCTCTCTATAATCAATAAGAAAGCTGTGGTTTTCTCTATCAGTTTAAGACTGCTACCAATAAGCAGGGATCATGATGTAGAACAATTATCAAAAAGACCACCATAAATATTACCAACATCTGAAGTCAGAATTAAAAGGTATGACAAGAAAAGAATAAAATTTGAGTTTAAAAGTTTTAAAGTCTATAGAGGCTGAAGGCCCATACACTGTTTTCTTCTTAAGTTTGGTAGATCTGCAGAGAAACATGTGGACTCTGAATAAACAAAGAAATTCACAAGTTCCCCATAGGGTTTTCTGTTTGTTTCTTTGTTTGATTTTATGTAAAGCTGACCAGAAAACTGAAGTTTTTTCCTACAAGACATTTTGAATGAAATTTTAAAAAAAATGTTTTGGTTGAAAAATGTTGATTTTCCAACAGAAAGTTTCCAACTCATTTGAAAAGAAAAATTTTATTTTGAATTAAAATGTTATTTCATTTCGATTTGTTTAAACCAAAAAGCTAAAACAAAATAACATTTTAAATTGAAATGAAAGCATTCATTTTGATATTTCCCTTGGGAAAAATCCATTTTTTTGTTGGAATCAACATTTTCCTGTGAAAAAATTTCAGTTTTATCAGATCATGCTTTTGGCAGGAAATGTTTTTGCACAATTTTTTGAACAGTTCTAGTTTTTGCTTCATAAAATATCACAATAACCCGACTAACAAAGCCATCTAAACTTGCACTCTGTATAGTTCCACCCTATTGTACACAGACCCTGGCAGAAGAAATAAAAATGAAGGTTGTGTACCTGTTATCCAAGTCCTTTGAGATGAACTTCTGTATATTCCCACTTGTAGGATCAAGATGCTGCAAGACAAGCTTCCGTAACCTTCTGGAAAGCAGGTCCATTGATTCCCTCCCTCTCCCCCTTTTATACCCTTGGAATTCTCCAGGATGGAAGGAAGAGGGAATCACTGGACCTGCTTTCCAGAAAGTTACAGAAGCTTGTGTCGCAGGCATCTTGATCCCACAAGAGGGAATCTACAGAAGTGCATGTTTGGGTGGCTTAGTAAGTCAGGTCATCATGATCTTTTCAGTCTGAAGTCTATAATTAAGCTATACAAATGCTAAGAACGAATTAAACTAACACCACTATAGAATTATTTACAGGTTTAAGATTGAAAGGCTGGCTAACTGTTAGCAAAGCTACAGGGAACTCTGACCCTTGCCCAGGGTGGTGAGAAGGAACTGAGAGGGAGGAGGCAGATCCATCCCTTTTATGCCCACAGCTGGGCACAAGGCGAGAAGATGTGCCGGCACAAATCTTTGACTTGAGTTCATTGTGCGCACACACACCTAACATGAAATGTATACGCGCACAATCACTCAAAGGAGACAGTTTCCTTCCTGGCTTAGAAGCAGGAACTAATTATAACTGAAGGAAGATAGTCTAGAGCCCAATAATGTTCTATTAAAATTTCCTCCTATGAGAGATCAGACACTTGGATCCATCAGCATATTTATGATACCAGATTCAAGGAATATCAGAATGATTCTCACAGCACCTCTTATACAGCCATAAATCTAAAATGGGACGTACAGCATTCTATCTTCTCTACAGAACATTGGCACTGCATCTTTTAATTAACTGAAGAAGAAAATGAGATCCCAGAGATCTCATTACTGCGTTTGCATTTGAGGGTTACAAAGACACACTGAAGAAAATAGGCAGGCATTTCTGGAGCAGGGAGATCCTGTGACACCATTCTGTTTCTCCTACAGAGACTGTGTAGCAAAGAAATCTCTGGGATCTATGAATCTCAAAAGCCATAGAACTGAGATAGGCGTAGTGCCCTCATATCCTAACGGAGCCTCCAATCCTGATGTCAGTTCTTAGCCTGTCAGATTCTCATAAATCCACCCTTGAGCAGCTGAATTAGCCTTTAGAAATGGGCTGGGAAATCCAAGAGAACCTCAGTGGTTCCTACCCAGAACCAAGAGAACTGACAGTTCCAGGACCAAGTAAATTGGCTTTTACAACTTCTGATAGTAAAAGAGTCTAAGACCACATCTACACTTACCGGGGAGTGGTGCTGCTGTGATCAATGCAGTGAGGGTCGATTTAGCGGGTCGAATGAAGACCCATTAAATCAACGGCAGAGTGCTCTCCAGTCGACTCCTGTATTCCACCGGAACGAGAAGAGTAAGGTAAGTCGACAGGAGAGCGTCTCCCGTCGATGCAGTGTGGTGTAGACACCACAGTAAATTGACCTAAGCTACATTGACTCCAGCTACGTGATTCACAAGGTCTAAGAATGGATCAGTCCCTCTCTTCTCACCTACAGGAGTGAGGGTCTAATAGATGAAGCATTGGAAAGGGAAAAATCTTCTCTCAAACAAGCAGGGTATTGCGTGTGTGCATCTGAAAATGGCCAAACAGGAAGCACGAGGTGAAATCACTATCCTGTAGCAGAGAGATCCACCATTCCAGATCTGATCAAAAGCTTTCCCCTCTCCAAGGTTACGAGGACCTCCACACTGATCAGCTTGTTTATGCCACTAAGTTGAGCACATAGTAATGCAATCAGCTCTGCAAAGATCATGATGTTGGAAATGTGCGCCAGACTCCATTAACCTCTGTGGATTCAGGGCCTGAGTGGTACAAAGCCACTAGCCAAGTAACTCATCAGTTAACGATGTCAGATCCTCATGCTGGCTGAACCCCAGGTAATTGGATCCTTTCTTGGCAACTGTGCTTGGCAGTCCTTCATGCCTGACTGGTGAATTGAATTCCGGCTCTGACCCTGATCCAAAGTTGTACTTATCAGCCACGAATCTGTACACAGCTTTTTTCTTTTCTTTTTTTCCTTTGGGAGCTCTAGATCTGTGCTTTGGTATGGTTCCACAGCTTCTGGATCAACACCTGCGAGATCAGGATCCAGAATTTGCAGGCAGAATCCAAGCTCTGTGCATCCAGATCCCAGCATTGAGAACCAGGAGGCAAGTTTGTTATTTAATAGTTATTGGCATAGATGTGCTTCTCGAATAACATACCAAATGTGATGCCTGTCAATGGTGTTGAAGATATTTCCCTAACACAGAAGGATCAACTTGTTAACCCATTTTCAAATATTTCTATGAAGTTCTAGGTATATTGCCTTTTCCACTTGATTCATGTACACTACATATTTAAATTACCGTAGTTTTTAACCTGATAAATGAGGACTAAAGATTAAATGAATAATTTGCAAAATTAAATTCAATCCTAATTGGTTTCTATCAAGCATAACACCTCTCATACAAAGGTAGAAATGACCAAAGACAAGAATAAAGTTATCTTGTGACGAATCCACATTAAATTCAATCTTAGCTGTTTCAAGAATTAATTGTACTATAAGAAAAGTTAGCTTTTCATTTTCCAATGTCCTGGTGTCAGCTATTTTTCTTATCTTGGTTATAGTCACACATTTGACAACTGCTTGAAGCTCTTAGCATACTGAAGAGCATGTTTGCTAGGAGATGATAATGGAGAAGTCATTGTTTTAATACTTCTGAAGTAGTTAAATATACAAGAAATACTATAGCTACAGCTTACTTTGTGGCGATTGGTCACCTTTTAACAGCACGCTTCACCTGCGACCATTTGCATACTGTCGAAGTTAATGAGAATTCTGAATGTAAAAGGACTGCAGCACTGATGCCTTTACATGCAACGAATTGAACCCAATCCTGCAAGGTGCTGACCACACTCGACTTGTATTCTAGAGGGAGCTGAGGGTCCAGAGCATCCAAAAGGGACAGAGCACCCTTGCTTTTAATCATCCGTGAATATTGCTTGAATTCAGAACAAAAAACAGGATTTCCTTCAGGTGTATGCATGTTTACTGTGTTAACTTTCCACAAATATTCTAACAAAAAAGTCTACTGGCAGGAACATGGAGAAACCGTTAATTGTAAGTGAATCAAAGAATATTCATGGAAAGTGAAATCTGAACTCAAAGGGTCAAGTGTTCACACTATAAAACTATTTCAAAGAATTATGCTGATCCAGTCAGGGAAGAGAAAAATGCCATGTGACCTATGTGCCCAGTCACAAATAAACAACACAGCTCTTAATTTCATTCGTGAGTACTAACAGCAAACTGCTTGCCAACAATCTACAGACCAAGAACTGTTGGTAAAACCATTTGACAAACAATTACAAATAATAAATAAATTTAGAAAAGTCTAAGTGCTTGTGGATGATTCACAAAGAAGAAAAATAGGCTAAATTAATCAGATAATTTCCTCAGCTTTAGTAATTTATCAAAATTAGTTCCACTAGAGCACCTCTCAGTCATAAGAAATAAATAACTTGCTCATAAACATGCTCCAAGTAGACATCTAAATACTGTCGTGAATAAAATGTACATTTTGTATTTTATGTCATTGGAGGCTTGCACTCCTTATTTATTCATACAGCAAATCATTAGGAAAATACATACATCATTGAAGTGGAACATAGCGATTAATTACACTTTGGTGCAGAAAGATACAGACTATTGGTAAATAACTAGGCCTGTGCTCTAGTGTGTCTAGTCTGAATGTGTGAGGTCTTTCTGACTGCTTCTTAGGCCTGAGTCAGGCTTGTTCAGGCATATTACTACAGTATGTGTGCTCCAGCAAGATACATCTATATGCTGATCAAACACAGATTTATTGTGCTGATTGCTATACAGGAACAAGCAACCAGCCTGAAGTGGATATTATTATTTGTAAATTGCAGATCACATCCATCAGGGTGATTGGTTTTCCTTCTGTTGCATTGTAAACAGAGGAAAGGGACACAACTGTTTCTCTGAATCCTGAAAATATGAAACTGAGCTATCAAGATGGAATTTCTGATTAAGACGTTTTGTAAGTCACGTGTAGATTTCTAGTCTGAATATTGAACAGAATTTTCTTTTTATGCACATTAAATTCAGGTGTATGTGGGCTCTACGTGTGTTGTGTCAGATCTTACAGCCTTTCAGAAATTGTTCCCTTGTTGTTAGTGTGCATGTGTTGGGGATCAGAGTGAGTGTGTGAACAACCGTGACGCTGGTGCCCTCGCTCTTCTTCACAATCTGCTTCAGAAGCAAAAAAGGGGAGAGACAGCAGAGGTGCAACATAGGAGGGGGCCAAAGAGGAAATGGGAAGGTGGGACAGAGGGGAAAAATGAGGAGCAGGAAGAAAACAGCTTGAGGACTACGACTGGGCTCAGCAGGGTTCTGACCTTTGTCTAATTGGTGGAGGATGTAGTTTCAGGAAAGAAATGGCTGAAACCACGCCCCTGCTCAGGACTCCAGAGTACTGGTAAGTCCTTTAAGTTACTTTCACCCCTGATTAAGCCTTACGAGTAGCAAATGGATGTTTTCATATGGAAGGCTCTAGCCATGTGTAGAGATAGGAACCTTCATGTTCAGCTTTTGCTCATTGTGAATATTTGGGATCCCCAAAAGTCTTCTTATGAATGAAAACATAATCAAAGTCTGTTTTAATGCTGATATAACTGTGTAAATGTTTTCAAAACCATGAGATTTTTGCTGGTGAGAAAAGGAATGTCAAAGTTCACCCTACTGTTGGCATTTTACTCTTCCCATCAGCATTTTATTTATTATTATTATTATCATCATGGTGACATAGGTGCAGCTAGAGCTTTGGGAAACACATATATTAGGCCAAATCCTACAAGCCTTCAGGCTAATTTTGACAGGTGTTGAGTTTTATGTTAGACAAGCCTGTGATTCAATGCACCCAGACTTTTTAAAGGTGACCTACAAAGTAAAAACAAAATTGGTTTTGTGCCATATTTGCTCGGTTATCATTAATAAAAGCAGCCTAAGAGCACTGCATTTTATTTACTGTTAGTTTGTTCTTTTGCAGCAGAAATGCAGGCTTTATGTCCCCTATCTTAGTGAAAACAAACAAACAAACATTCTATGAGCACTGGAGAACTAGTGCATTTATGATATTTGAGAAGTGTAGCAAAAAACCCCTAATGCTGTTTAGGCTATTGTAGTGTTGTCAAATTGAAAAGGCTTCTGAAATTAACTCCCTGTCCCTAATGAAACAGCAATGGGTAGGGGCAGAAACATAAACATAAGTGTAAGTAGCATAAAGAAAAGGAGTACTTGTGGCACCTTAGAGACTAACCAATTTATTTGAGCATGAGCTTTCGTGAGCTACAGCTCACTTCATCGGATGCATACCGTGGAAACCGCAGCAGACTTTATATATACACAGAGAATATGAAAATGCTGCGGTTTCCACGGTATGCATCCGATGAAGTGAGCTGTAGCTCACGAAAGCTCATGCTCAAATAAATTGGTTAGTCTCTAAGGTGCCACAAGTACTCCTTTTCTTTTTGCGAATACAGACTAACACGGCTGTTACTCTGAAACCTGTAAGTAGCATGTCACCAATTTTAAAAATGACTCCCATTAGGGAATTTGCACTACTGAGATTTCTAAATAAAATGCAACATTTACTTTAAAATAAATTAAATAATTACCATTTGTAAAGTGAAGCAGCAGACACAAAGTTCTATTCCTATATTGAAGGGAGTGGCATTTTCTGACACAGGAGATACACCCATCAAGAATTGCTTTCCGCTGGACCACAGCTGGGAACAAGAGGGAGATGCAATTTCTAAACCATATATTTTTTTCATCCTTCAGAAACTGAATGCCTCTGCTCAGGGATATTTGAAATCTGCAGTTTTAGAGTTTCATTATGGTTCATTTCCAAACTCACTGATTCATGACACACAGAAAATAAAGCAGAATACAATGTTACATGGTATCTAAACTTTAAATACCGCTGCTGCATTGAGGCCTGATCAAGAGCCCAGTAGACTAAATGGAAATCAGTGATTTCACTGGACTTGGGATCAGGAACCCAATGTAGACTGGTTCCAGCTATCATGATGAAGACCAATAATTAGTGCAATACACCTAGGAGATAGATTACAAAAGAGTGGTTTAAATGTATGTAGGTGGCATCAGCATTTGATAACAGTGCAATGAAAACATCATATTGGGGCATTCAGGTCAGCTAAACTTGAACTTACAATGTTTAGATTTAGTATGAGGATCTCAAAAAGGTTGCGTCAAGAATGGAGGTAATTCTCCCCTCCCCCAATCCATTCACTCAGTCCTACTTAGCTGTGAATTATCTTGCTTCCACTGGTGTAATTTTTATCACGGTATCGTCATACAATAGTATGTTGTGTTTAACAGAAGCCTACAATTGAAAATAACTTCTTTACATTTGCATTTAATTACTGTATATGATACATATGAAGTAACCCTCTAAGACTTTATTTGATCTTTAACTACAGATGTCTTGGTAGCACTTCAAATGATATTACAGAATTAAGCTGTCAGGGTTCAGAAAGTTCTACTGCAGAAAAATATTGATCTGAACTATGACGTGATCTAAAAAAATAAAGTTTGCCAAATAGTGCACAGGAGATCCTTTAAGTCATAGTCTGAGCATTCCACACTTAAGTATTTCTATGGAGAGCGCTACCTAGAAGAACGCTATATTATAAACACATACAATATCATAGTTAGCACTGAATTAGCTCCATTACTACCTATGAATATCATATTTTATCAAGACACACTACTGATTAAAATAACCTATCATCAGCTACTGCACCTGTGAGCATTACGATATTCTAGCATGTTACCTTCCTCTGCAAAATTCGAGTCAGCTGTTTGGTACTTGAATGAATCACCTGACAAATACTGTTTCTGCCACAGCATTCAGCGTGAAACATTCAGCATCACTTTCTACCGCTCAACCTGGCATTTGTCTCTGAAGGTGTAAAGAAGAAGAGGCATCAAAAAACAATTGTAAATGCTCACTGCCAGTTGGCTTCAAAAGGTGTGGGAGACAAATGTACGCCATTAGCCGTTAATGCCGGTCTAAACAGCAGTCCTAATGAGCAGGAGACATCAGTGGGAGGGGAAATGTCAATCAGACACTGATAACAGAGAAATAGACACATGCCTAAATAACAAAGGGACAAATCAGGGCTGCCCCAGCGTGGGTTCATTAGGAGATGGAAAGGGCACAGCATCTGAAGAAGAGGCAGCCATAAAATAGCTGCCTGGACCGAGGAGAATGGGGGCTGTTAGCGCTGCCACCAGCAATCAATTCCCCAGAAGCAAATTGTCCGGATGATAGCTATGCTATAGCTCCACCCCCTGCATGCTGGACAGCAGCTGGAGAGGCAGAGCATAGGTGACATCCTTCAGGGTGCAATGCTTACCCTAACTCCCCCACTCCCCCCGCACGCAGGAGCTCTGTGTCTGCTCTTGGCCTCAACAGACATATCATCTTCAGCCACTGCTACTAGACCCACCTTCTCCACACTCCTCAACCCAACCTGCCTTAGGGAGTCCTGATTGACCCCAAAGATTACAGACCATTTGTGGATAAATAAGGCTAGATTCTGGTCCTCAGCCTGGCTGGTTTGCATATCTACAGCCCGGTATCTACATCCCAGTTTGCATCCTGCTGTAGCCAAATAATTAGAAGGGATTGTTACTTTATTGTTTTAGTGGGAGGTAAATGTTCTCAATTGGTTAGCTGAGAAATGTGCAGATGTCTGTGGACAGTTTAAATGGCTACCCAATTCAGTTTCTTAGCTCTCAGGATATCATCATGTTCTCAGTTTGGACTAGTTTTGAAAATAAAGACAGTCTCATAAGGCATACACACAAGGGGACATATTAAGGTTGCACAGGCAACCTTAACTCTCATGTTTCCTAACTTCTGAGTGCTTGACTTTTCCACCTTAATAATGTTCTCTTAACAGTTTGTGTGTGATTTCCTAGGTTTTTAAAAAAGCAAATTGAAAAAACAGAAATTCTATAATCTGGCATCACATTGACACCCACATGGATTATCAACAGGATTAGAACTTTTAGATCAACCACACAGAACGTGGTCACTTGAAGTAACAGAGTAGGTGATAGCAACAGTAGGTTGTCATCATCTATGTGGACCAGACAGAGAGAGAGGAGATTCTTTGCCAGTAGGTTTCACAAATATTTTCTGATAGCAGAGGAATGGCATGTGCTCTAGTGGGCATAAACGCTTGCACCCATTCCCTCTGAGCTTCACGCCTTCTGTCCTGTGCCCTCCAGCCTGCCCCCAACTTTCCCAGCCTCAAGCTTCCCCCATCCCAGCTCCGTGCCCCTAGCCACCTTGTCCAGTCAGTCCCAGTTACTCCCCTCCTAGCTCCTTGTCCAATCTTTCTCTCTCTCTTTTCCCAATCTTTCCACCTCCCAGCCTCCAGTTCCCTGCCTCTCAGCTACATTCCTACTCCCCACTTTTTCGCAATCCCAGTCCCTCTCCCTAATCTCTTCCTCCAGTCTCCTCCCCTGCAAGGTTCTTTGTCCTACTCTTTGTCCAGCTAATTCCAATCCTTTCCCTGCATCCTGTGTCCCCATCAGATGTTCCTCCTTTCCCCCGCCCTACTGGTTCCCAATGTCTTCACCCAGCAGTTCCAGTCTCCCCTGAGGTCAGACTAGATGATTTAATTGTCCCTTCTTGACTTAAAATTTATGAATCTTCTCTTCCACACCCCCCAGCTCCAAGTCTTCTCCCACCCAGCACCCAGGCCTCGTCTCCTTGCCTGCCAGTACCCGTCTCCCCCATGCCAGCCTCTAGTCCCAGTGATGCATTCCCCATCTGTCTCAAGACTCCTTGGCCCAGTGTATCTTCCCACTTCCCCAAGTCCGGCTCTTATCACCTCTGCAATCAAATCAAACAGCTGCATTCTCTACACTGCCTTGGCACAAGCAGGGGTGTCACTGAAAGCACAGAAAAGAGTCTCCTGGATATCCATTCAAGTGCCCAGACCTAGACCAGGCATAGACTGCAGCAGCCCAGAGTTGCAACTATCTGAAAAGTCCTGCTCATTCCTGGGCTGGAGCATGCTCAGTGACAACATAATCTTCAGAGGGTTTTTTGTTTTTGTTTTTTGTTTTTTGTTTTAAAGCCTTAGTAAGTCTCTGAGCATGTGTAAAATTTGATTTTTAAAAAAATTTATAAATTGGCCGAATTTGGGAAGATTGTCACACAGAGATGACAAAGGGCACATTCCTGACAGAAAGGCTACCCTTCCCTGCCCCCACCAACTTTCAAGTTCCTGCTTCAAAGCATGGGGTGGTAGAGGTTTTTCAAAGAAAAGGTTGCCAGAATTTTTTAACATGTATTTTTTCCAGCCTCATTCTCTGTAACTGCCAGGCCCGGGGACAGGGGGTGGGTTGGGGGGCGCCTAAAGGGGGTAATTTCCCAGGGGCCTGAACAATTTAAAAGGTCCCAGGGGCCCACCACAGTGCAGTCGGGCTAAGGCAGGCTTCCTGCCTGCTCTCACTCCGCACCGCTCCCGGAAGCGGCCCTACAGCCCCTGGGGGGGACAGTAGGTCTCCATGTGCTGCTACTGCCCCAAGTGCCGACTCTGCAGCTCCCATTGGGCAGGAACTGTGGCCAATGGGAGCTGCAGGGGCGGTCCTGTGGGCAGCGGTGAGTGGAGATCCCCTGGGCTGGGCCCCACACCTAGGAACTGCTGCCAGAGGGGTGTGCCAGTCACTTTCGGGAGCCACCCGAGGTAAGCACTGCCCCCCCCCCGCACCCGAACCCTCTGCCCCACCCTAGAGCCCACACCCAAACTCCCTCCCAGAGCCTGAACCCCTCACCCCTTCCCGCACCCAAACTCCCTCCAGGAGCCAAACCCCTCACCCCCTCCTGCACCCAAACTCCCTCTCAGAGCCCGACCCCTCCCCCCTCCCAAACTCCCTCTCAGAGCATGCACCCGCACCCCCTCCAGAACCCCAATGCCCTGCCCCAGCCCAGACCGAGCAGCAGAGTGGGGGGGATGGAGTGAGCAGGGGGGGGCCTCTGAGAAGGGGTGGGACGGGGCAGGACCTCAGGGAAGGGGCAGGGTAAGGGTCTTTGGGTTTGCGCAATTAGATAGTTAGCAACCCTACCGGGCGGGCATGTCAAGCCCCGGCCGTGCCGGAGGAGCACGCCCAGAAGTGCAGCTGGCAGCTCGCTGAGCACCAGCCAGTGCAGGCGCAGCACCGCCCAAATGTCAGGTGGACCATGTCTGCGTGGGCACAGCGTGGGTCCCATTAACTGCTCTGCCCTGGAGCCTGGAATTGCTGCCGCCAGGCCTGATAACTGCCGAGCAATTCTGACTGAAGTCTTTCAGAATAGTTCAGCCTGAAGCAGCCACGTGGCATGGAAAATTTCAGTCAAAATGATTTAAGTTTTGAAAAGTTAAAAGCAGCTGTGGTGGGTAACCTTAATAATAGGTGTTGCTACCAGCTTTCCTTGTAATGAGTCCATCCCCAGTTACAACATACAGGACACAAAAATAAAAAGTATATAAACCCTTATGCTTCTGGATTTAAACCACTAACAGAGGTTAGGAAGAAACATTCCATAGGGCAGGTAATTCAAATAAGTGTTTTCTTAAGGATATCTGGTATCTTGCTGGCCACATTCAGAGACAGATTACTATCTGGATGACAAATGTGCACAATCTATTATCACAATTCTGAGGAAATGTAGATGGTTTAACTTTTGTCCTTTTCAAGTTATATGGTTCACGTAGCTGTTCGCTCTCTTTTAATGTTCCTCGTTTAGCCACTCAAAATTAGAGAAGGCCCCAAAGCCATAAAATTCACATCTGAATCAAAACTTCTCCAAAGTTGAGGCATGTTCAGCTCCAGGGCTTTGAATTTCAGGTCCAAAACAGGCCTGTTACTCATTATACAGGTGTATGACATTGGTTCAAAAGATGGATGCTCTTCAAACTCTACATAAAATAATTCCACATACAAATGAACTGGGGACACCACATATTTGATCTTGCTTTAATATTATGCAAATAGCTCATTGTGTTAATTATACACAGAAGTAAATTATGCCCTTGAAATGTGTCTCAAGCAAAATTTAAACAGATTTATTATTGCAGTGCTTCATCTGTGAAAGACTTTTTCTGTTCAGCTAAACACATTTTGTGTGTTATGATATCAAAGGATTAAAGAAGGCCTTTCTTATGGATCTAAATTAGAGAGAGTAGAAATACAAACATCTTGGGAATTATCTTATAGTCTTATATATATATATCTGTTCTTCCCTGTTAAATATTTCCCTGATCCTGGATTCTATAGATAAGAGTTTTCATCTGTCAAGGTTACAGGCTTTCTTTGTTTCCAAACTGAACATAGTATCTCTTTGAGAACACAAGGTGTGATGCTTCAGAAGTGGCAGTACCTGGCTCAAATGGCAGCATTGGCATGGACTTTCCAAGTGAGCAGTGACAGATGGTAGTTAAACTAGCAGTGATACGCCAAGTGCGAAGTTGAATACTTTCCTCCTCTATCTTGTGTTCTTAACATAGCTTTGTACAGTTTTTTGTTTTTCCAGGAACCAATTAAGCAAGTAATAAGTAGAGTCCAAATGAATTGAAACTTTGCTCAAGATGAAAGCTTTGGCAAGTTGTTTTTATACTGCAGCTAGATCACATGCTATGTGTCTTTCAAAGTCCTTGGATTTAATGGAACTTGCTTCAAATAATCATCATTGTTGTCATTCTTTCCCATGAAATCAGTTGTGCAGCATGAGAGTTTTCATGGCCAGCATCCTTAAGAACAAAGAGCATTTTAGGCAAGAATAACATGGCTTTAGACTGCCCAGTGTGTACAATACTACAGCAGCAAGAACAAATTAACTATTGCAGTGAAGCTCTTCATAAGAATTGCTGATGGAAAGAATACAGCCTCAATAAGAATGAATTCTCTGTGTCCCAAATTGTGGCTAACTTAGCTTGTTTTCTGTGTATTGCCCTTTTACTTTCCAGGAGTCTGTTCTCGGCAAAGGCAGGTGCATTCTGTGAAGTAGAGCTAGGGCAATTCATCACACAGAAGATTTGCACCACAATTCCCCACTTTACTTTTGTTCTCTCTTTTACTGGTTCCATTATCTAAAGTAAAAGTCATAGTCATCATAGAAGTGGTATGTTTGGGGCTCTGCCCTGGAGCAGCCGTTTGCCTCTCTGGTTTTCTGGTAGGCTTGCCTCAGCTCCTTAAGTTTCACGTGGCACTGCTTTGGGTCCCTGTTATGGCCTCTGTCCTTCATGCCCTGGGAGATTTTGACAAAGGTTTTGGCATTTCAAAAACTGGAACGGAGTTCTGATAGCATGGATTCCTCTCCCCATACAGCGATCAGATCCCGTACCTCCCGTTCGGTCCACGCTGGAGCTCTTTTGCGATTCTGGGACTCCATCATGGTCACCTCTGCAAGGTATTATTGTTATCTTACAGCTGCAAAAAACAGAGAGTGTGCAGTTAAGGAATTCACCAAAGTCCATGCAGCAAACCAGAGTCAGAGGAAGAATGAGAACAGGATTACCCTTGAGCTCAGCTCCATAGTCCATGTTCCCTGTTCTCTCAATGTCCAGGAACTGCACTATAAAGACAGATTTAATATTCTCTGTTGCCTTTAGTAGCAAAGGTGTTTTACCTCCCTGCAAAGAAGCTATTAGAACATACACACTCGGAAACTGCAGCAGTTTATGACCACAAACCCTGCAGTAATGTTATTGTAAGCTGTGCTTTTAGCTATTTCTGTGGACGTTTTCATTAGGGAGAAACCGTTTTATTAGGCAGGATTTTGTGTAATCCCTGTATTTTATAATATATTTCCACTCCAACCCTTTAACCTAGCTCATACTCCAGCTCTTCCCTTTATGGTTGTATGATGGGTATTGTATTGTCCTGTATTGTTTTCTTGTGTACTGTAATTGTCTGAATTAGACAGAGAACTCTAATAGGGAGGGAGTATGCTTGTACAGTACTATGTACACATATGGAAATCTATTCACAATGTGCTCAATTTAACCCTTACACAGTGCTTTTTTCAGGGTCTGTTTATTTTTGAATCATTTATTTCCCCTACTGTCACAGTATGGCATTCGCCCATTAAGAGGGAAGATGCCAGTGAACCTGTGACTGGTCAGTTGAGCCCCCTAGTTAGGCTTAAGAGAGATCATGTGGGCCCTAACGGGGAGGAAGTGGGTGGGTCAGAGACATGGCAAGTCAGAGCCTGACAGATTCAGAAAGGGACACGTAAGAACTGCCTGAGACCCAGAGGAGAGAAGCAGCAAGGAAGAACTGCCAGGAGTTGCTTGGGCAGGAGCTGAGTTCAGAAGCAGAGCAGTAACTGAGCCTCCGGTGAGGAGCTTAGAGGAAAGCTATTGGTGAGAACTAATGTAGGCTGGGGACCCCTGGTGCACAGAAGGCTCAGGCAGTGGCCTCCAGGAAAAGGGAAGCCAAATGCAGAAGCAAGAAGGTTGGTGTGGGTGGGTGGATCCCCTGACCGGTTTAGGACTCCCAAGCAGGGAGACCTGGAAGAGTGGAACATTGGATGAAGTGGAGCCCTCAGAGTAAAAACCTGAAGGAAAGGGCTGCGGTCAATCTCAGGCAGGGAGGTCTGGAGAGTGGGGCCCAGGATCAGGGGCCAAAGGAACTGAGAACATACTGCTGCTATTGACTCTTGGGTGGGTGACTTGCTGGTGATATCTCAGGAGATGGGAAAAAATCCTCAGTACATTTATTGTGGAAATTTGAAAATGGTTTTACTTCAAGGTTTTGGGGGAAGTACTGCACAGGTGCATGTGAATAAGTTATGCCCAGAGGTGGGCTTCATATCAGACTCTAAAAGTTCCTTTGTACTCGTCATAGAAATGGAAAACTGAGGCACACTTATTTTGCTGCAAGGGCTGCCCTATGAAATATACGCTTTGTCACAGTGTGTGTTACCTCAGTTGAAGACCAACACAATTGGCCATCCTGATGATGCCACCCTTCTGCCAGGCTAGATGAAAGGGGGTAAATACACATAAGGGTCTATATTTACAACCATCAGACCACTTGGGTAGAAGCAAAGAGGAGGGGCAATTGTACCTCATTTGTCGTGACAAAATGTCTATATTATTTGCTTTCAAGTAGATCGCTGTCCAATCTGAGAGCTTCGTGGCTGAGATTTAAGGAAGCAAATTGAATTGTTCTATTCTGTTCCATTTTGTACTGAGCTTTATCTGCACATTTTATATTTAAGTGATTAGTTACTGCCACACATACCAGGTGTAGAGGCTGAAATCCTATTTCATCTCTGCTTAGCATATCTCTGCAGTGTTACCTTATTTCCAAGATGATTGAAAACAAGAATTCAGAAACAACAGATGTTGGCAGGCTTCCAGTCACATGCACCCACACAGCTAGAAAGTTAAAAATATACCAACTCATACAAACAGACAAGTAGATAAGATAGAAAGGACTGATGGAGTAGACAGACAGACATGAATATTCACAGAGGGCACTAGGCATGTTTCTGTCAATGAAAAAGGGCATAATTCAAGAGGAAGAAGGTTCTGATGACATTGTTCTAGAGGATGGAAAAGCTTACCAACAGATATTTGGATTAAACCCTTTATTGCCTGTCCTTAATTAGGCTTGGAAAGTCACTCATAAGAAACTGACTCTTCTTCCCTTACTCATTGTTCCCATACAGGAACACCCAGCCTTCCTATTAGGCATTACTAAGCCTTGGTCTACACTAGGAGTTGAGGTCGAATTTAGCAGGGTCAAATCGATTTAACCCTGCACCCGTCCACACGACTAAGTCCTTTTTTTTGACTTACAGGGCTCTTAAAATCGATTTCCTTACTCCACCCCCGACAAGGGGATTAGAGCTGAAATCGGCCTTGCCGGGTCGAATTTGGGGTACTGTGGACTCAATTAGACAGTATTGGCCTCCGGGAGCTATCCCAGAGTGCTCCATTGTGACCGCTCTGGACAGCACTCTCAACTCAGATGCACTGGCCAGGTAGACAGGAAAAGGCCTGTAAACTTTTGAATTTCAATTTTCTGTTTGGCCAGCGTGGCAAGCTGCAGGTGAGTGCAGAGCTCATCAGCAGAAGTGACCATGATGGAGTCCCAGACTCACAAAAGAGCTCCAGCATGGACCGAACGGGAGGCACAGGATCTGATCGCTGTATGGGGAGAGGAATCCATGCTATCAGAACTCCGTTCCAGTTTTTGAAATGCCAAAACCTTTGTCAAAATTTCCCAGGGCATGAAGGACAGAGTCCATAACAGGGACCTGAAGCAGAAACTTGCCACATGAAACTTAAGGAGCTGAGGCAAGCCTACCAGAAAACTAGAGAGGCAAATGGCCGCTCCGGGTCAGAGCCCCAAACATGCCGCTTCTATGATGAGCTGCATGCCATTTTAGGGGGTTCAGCCACCACTACCCCAGCCGTGTTGTTTGACTCCTTCAGTGGAGATGGAGGCAACACAGAAGCAGGTTTTGGGGACGAGAAAGATGATGTTGATGAAGTTGTAGATCGCTCACAGCAAGCAAGTGGAGGAACTGGTTTTCCCAACAGCCAGGAACTAGCTAGAAGACTTTTATTAAAACCTTTAAAAAATGTAATGTGGTCTAATGACAGCATTTTTATATCTCAATGACAAAATACTTAGAGTACAAATAATTTTGTAATAAACCTTGTTATCCAAGGTATGATATACAACCAATGTAACAGGCTGCCGGTGTTTTCCTGAAACTCTGTACCCTACTAGCAGGTGTTGATCCTTCTTGAAAGAGTTTGTTGGATTACACTGACTCTGTGAGGAAGGTGACTTCTCACCAGATATCAGAAAGGTGCATACACTCAAAATTTGGTCCATTAGGCTTTCTATTTTAGCAGCCAGTCAAATAGCTCAATGGCTAGAGGAAGACAGATACAATAGCAGTGACACTAAATGCAAATGGAGGACAGCATAGAAAGAAAACTAAATAAGAGCAATACTGTGGAAACAATTGGAATGTTAGTATTTTGAATGACTGGATGACTCAAAGGATAGGCAATAAGGCACTGTTTTTTCATATGCGGAGTGGGGCATCAGTTCAAACCTCTCCTAGGTCAGCAGCAATTCAAAGTTACTACTGCTTGATGGCCTAGGTGAAATGATTTCATGGTTTCAGTTCAGTTTCTAGGAGTCAGATTTGTATGCAACAATAACCACCATTACAATAAAAAGAAAAGGAGTACTTGTGGCACCTTAGAGACTAGCAAATTTATTTGAGCATAAGCTTATAAACTTATGCTTATGCTATAAGCTTATGCTCAAATAAATTTGCTAGTCTCTAAGGTGCCACAAGTACTCCTTTTCTTTTTGAGGATACAGACTAACACGGCTGCTACTCTGAAACCACCATTATAATGAAATTCTACTACACTTTGATTGGAAGCCTCAGCAAAGAAACAAAGAAGCAGACAGTCCATGGAGTCTGAACTTGCCAGTCTGCTGCTCACAGGGTGATGCCTTCAGAACAATGGGATGGGGGTATTGTAGGGAAGATTGCACTGCTGGTGATATAGTACTTGTCCTCTGGATACATAGAGGATTTCAGTCTCCAGGGTTGGTAATGATGCAGGTTTCATGACTAACAAATTCACTTAAAAGAGTACTTCCTTGAGAAACAAGAGAGGACTTAATAAATATTAAGAAGAGAGATGGAGCTGAACCAAAACCCTAGATCTGGAACCAAATCCAATGTACCCTGAAGTTTAGGAAGTTCCATTTCAGTTTACTAGAGAGACGGTTTCAATGTGTGATCTCTGGTCCAAGCCCAGGTTCAGATCCAAGGTGATTCAGGTGGATTAAACAGGACAACATTTAAAATACAAAGGAAATTACTTTAGAAATTAACTAAGTTCCTGTTCATTCATTGTACTGGAGATTCATTTGCACAGGAGAACTACATTGCATAGGATTTTTTTTAAAACATGCTGTATTGTTGGATACTCTCAATAAAGAAATTATTGAATAATCATCTAGAAAACTGCAAGTGGTATGGCACAGATATCAAGTGAGATTCTGTAAGATAATCTTTCCTTGATGTGTTAATGTACCATTATTTCCCCATACAAAAGCAAGTACAGAGGACAAGAGAAAGTATGCTGCTCCTTTGTGTTGCTTTTTTCCCCTTAATGCTCTTCGGACTAAACGCTATGCAAAACTGGAACAGTGCCTTGGTAGTTTCACTACCAACTGCTACTGGATCATGCAGAACATAAAGCAGATGGAACATATTGCCAACAAATTTCCTTGCCAGCTAGCCAATCAGTTGAAACCATCCATAATTGGAAGTTGAGATAAGCGGACCATTTTTTTTTAAAGGAAAAAGTTAAGCCAGGCAGGATTAGTACTTATTCTCAAACACAGCACAGAGGGCACTGATCAGAAAACCAAAAACGATGTAGCCAATGTCCCACTCCGCATAGTTTAGCAATTCAATGGAAGTCACTCCATGTGCTATGAAAACAGTGTCCCAGTAAAAATAACCAAGGAAACAGTTCACCTTTACTCCCTGATCTAACAAATATTCTAAAAGATGTCTGGTTATCATTATGAATATAATAAATATGACTTGAATACTGTACTGTACTCATGAAGGTGTTGCAGTCACTTCAAGCTAAATTCCAAAAATATCACCCTCACTAAAATCAGTAATTCAGAGACTGATGATATAATGCCAGTAAAGCTTCACTGCACTGTAACCTTGTCCCCAGAACTCTTACTTCTTAGAGACAGTACTTTACAAGAATTACAATCACAGCATAAAGACTTTGATGAGGAGAAGCAAACACCAAGGTAGTCTGGAGATACAGGGTAGCCAATGGCCCAGATTCTCCTCTACATCTGAGTTATGCTCTGACATAATGGCACATGATGGGGGATTGTGGCTACCTGATCCTCAGCTGCCAGGTCCCGATGGACGTTAGAACACAAGGGAACATGTTCTAACTTCTGTCACTGGCTTACAGTCCATAATGGATGTTACAAAAGTGGGGGATCAAGTGTAGTGGAGTTCTGCTGTACCACACGCCCCCCTCTCCCCCCGCTTAAACCAGGGTAAGAGGAATGATTGGTGAAGTCAGGTTAGACACACTTCTGACAGCTTTCCTCCAGGGGAGAGTTCCCTTACTTATGTTTTAAGTCTCCTGTATGCTGCTTAACCAGCACAAAGTGGCCTTAGTGGCCTGGAGAATCCAGCCCGTGGTATTTGGAGATCTGAATGAACGTTCAACTGAATGGAGATAAGTGCCCTACAAATCCCTAAAGGCCTGATCTCACATGAATAGTCCCTTTGACGTCAGTGTTGCTTGATCCAGAAGTAGTTGGTTGCGAGACCTTACTGAGCAAAAATAGAGAGGCAAAAGAGCATCTGTACTCCAAACAGGACTGCCTATGCAATCTGGGTCTGCAGGATCAGTCCCTAAGAGACAGATATTTGACTAAGTTACTTTGGTTTAGACTCAGGAACAGCACTTTGAGGCCTTTCTGTAAGGGTTGTGTGTCTTCCATTTTCAAAGTCCATTTTGGCTGACATACTGGGTAATTTGAATTTCCCTAGTTCTTCAGGAGTCATGTATGGCTTGTACTAATGTTCCAGTATTCTCTGCTGCCTATTTTCTGATGGGTTTTCCCTGGACACGTCCAACAGGGTTCAGTGAAACTAAATGAGCAGTCTGTTAGCAGAGCATGAACACTCAGAACTGATGCATGTATACAGAATATGCCATAGACAACCAAAAAAAGGGAGTGGACCACTAAGCATTATACAGAATTACAGAATTGACTTATAAAGATAGGCAGAGTAGAAGCTCAAAACAGATGGAAATGCCCAGCATCTGGTTCAATCATCAGTTCTGTCAGGTGGAGGAAATTTTGATTCTCTAGTTTTGATAACACATATTTACTGTCAGAAAATACTAGCTTTTCAAACACTGGAAAAAAAAAAACATCTCACTAAATGATTCTGCTGGACATAGAATGTAAAAGCTCACCAGAGTCCCATAATGGTTTCTGATTTGGCAAGATGCAGAAGTATGGGAAGTCAGGTTCATACCTGAATACTTTGATTAAATGGTAATCACATTATGTTGCTATTTTGTTTTCAACATCTCAGACATTTACTATTACAAAGCAAATTTACACGCAGACAAAAAGAAGGCCTCAAGTGAGACAAAGATATTCTAGTCTCATCAAACGTCTTCTGGAAGGACAGCAGTCTTTAAATTAAATTTCATGTAAAAGCACATTTTAAAAAATCCTAACAATATTACAGCTTTTCAAAAATGTGTTTAGTTAATTGAAATTAAATCGGAATGATTGTGACATTTTACATTTTTGCTTATAATTAATAAAAAGATCAATCAACAGCAAACCAAATGTAAAAGGGAATTAGCTTCTTCAGTTTGTGCATTAGTTTAATGTAGGAACAAAGTGAGTATTTCTGCTCTTTCTATTTTAGCCCACATTTGCTCTGCAGGCTTAAAGCAGGCTTCATAAACATATTATGATCACCCAAGTTTATCATTTTCTGAAAAACCCTGACGTAATTCAGATGACAGCTTTCTTCCTTTGGGTTCTTTTTTATCTTTTCCCTAAGCCTTTATACCTTTCCTTGGGCATGTATGACTCTCCCTGAAAGTTCAGTTTCCTAACATATCCTAATTCACAAAATAATAAAATACACTTCTTATCACAAACTAGGCATTAATTCAAGCATTCAAAATCATGTATATTGAAAAGTTCTATGAATTCCTTTTCTTTGTGCATCTTTCAAATTCCAAGCCCACTACATTCAAGTGGGTGTAAAGGCAATTTAGATTTCAACAATGTTCTTTTACTAAAGCATAGCATTACCTATTATTTCTAACTAGTGGTGAACGCAATTACAATTGACGATGGGCAAGCTTCAAAGGCTTCGGAGTTTGGCTTTGGTTTGGATGCCTATTCCCATATTGGTAACCTTCATCTGCAAAACTATGCTGAAACATTTCATCAGGCCAGGCTTTTTGCTTCACATATATTGACGATGCTGGAAATATGTGGCCTGCTTGCTGCATTTGTGGCCTAATCCAATACTCACTGAAGTAAGGAGTCTTTCCATTGAATTCCACAGGCATTGGAGCAAATGTAGCCCCTGAATTTGACTTTCCTGCGTGTACCCCAGAATTTGACAGTTCTGCAGTCAGCCATTTCGTATGTTCAACCATTGCCAGATGAAACCCAAACATTGCATAGCTAGGGATAGTTGTGGGACCCTGAGAGGCAAAGCCATGCAATAGCATGTCTGCAGTTTTGCTATCAGAATGGGAGGAGAATGGGACAGGAAGTTAAGGTTCCATTAAAACAGAAGGAATGTTTGGACAGCCTTGATTTTAGGTGCCTCTGACATGTACGTTTTATTGGTGTTATGACTAGAAATGTTTTGCTGATAAGAAGCATAATGAATTGTCATCGGTTGTTGCTAGGGAAATTGTTAGCCTTAGGGGCTGTTATGAGTTATGTGCTTTGTTCAGAAAAAATGTATAGAAAGTTTAGTTAGAAAGTGTGCTTGGGAGCAGTCCAAAGAAGTTTTTCTTTGGGCAAGGGCCTGACATTTAAGTTCTCCAGCAGCTAGATGGAAGGAGCCTGGCTGCTGATTCCTCAAAACCATCTCTTAACTTTAGATAAATATCAGTGTTGTAGGATACTCTGAAACCTACTGCAACAGTCTGTGTGTGTGTATATATATATATATGTGTGTGAGTGTGCTTAAGAGCTAATAAAAAGTAGTTTTAGGTAAAAGCACTCTGGTTTATATCAATCACATATCAGATGGAGGAACTGTGTTCCCATTGATTTATTTCCGACACTGCCTGGAGAGAAACAATAAAGTTACCACTGCTTTGGGTTCTGAAAACCCGGGCTAACACAAGACCTGTGTGTTTTAGGCACCAGCATAAACCACAAGTCGAAACAAATTCTGTGAACATTTGAGAACATCTAAAGAGTTGATTCTGAGAGTTGGATTTCAGAGCTGCATGTAGATTGCTGGTGGTGATGAGGTGTGTGCGGGGGTTTGTGTGTGAAAGGATTTAAAAAACAAACAAACCTGATTCATCCTACCATAGTTATATAAATTTGCCATAAATGCTATTTTCAGACTTACACAATACAAGTATTAAATTTGTTGCTGAAATATACTATGAACACGTAGTTCCTTTTGGTTGTGCCTGATTCTCCTCTCACTGATGCCAGGATAAATGAGTAGTCAGTATTGAAGTCAATGGATTTACACTACTATAAAACTTGTGCGAGATCAAAAATAGGCCCCAGCATGCTTTCCAGTGTTTGGGTAAATTGATAACTTATTATATTTGCTAATACCCCCTTAAAGAACTTAGTATTGAGCCATTTAACGTCACCTGTTTGCCAAGGAAAATCTGACTGAAGCAAGATCGTTAGATTTCCCATTCTTCCCCAGTCCTTCCAGCATGCTAGATGGACTGAATATAAAGGTCTTTTTAGTTACAGTAAATTACATACTGGAAGTAAACAAACTGACATTCTGTCATCTTATTTACAAGCATGAGCATACAAATACTACAGAGAAAGTGACCATATAAGCATCTAGATAGTGTGATGGACTATTCATATTAAAGTGAAAGGAAAAATATGGTTTAAAATCCATGGTTTTTCTGAGGCTTGTTCTATAATCTTTCAATATTGTGTTAAAAGACCTTTCATCACTTCATTTACAATCTGACTTAGGGATTTTTTTTTTGAGAGAGAAAAATGAAAACAAAAATGTTGAGCAATTTATGTGTGAGAGAGAGAGACAGCACAAGACAGAAAAAATACAGTTGACTTAATTATTGCAACAGAGTGACACTGAAAAGGCCTCATGTAAGTCTATTTCACCTGAACAAACTTGAAGTCTGATTGAGAAGCAAAAGTGTTTTTTGTCTCTAAGGAAAACTGTTAAAGGGCTTCAGTGAATACGACTAACTTCTCAGAATTTAGAGAAAGAAGATTGCAGATTGCAGAGCCATTGGCCATTATCTTTGAAAACTCGTGGCGAACTGAGGAAGTCCCGGATGACTGGAAAAAGGCTAATGTAGTGCCAATCTTTAAAAAAGGGAAGAAGGAGGATCCTGGGAACTACAGGCCAGTCATCCTCACCTCAGTCCCTGGAAAAATCATGGAGCAGGTCCTCAAAGAATCAATCCTGAAGCACTTGCATGAGAGGAAAGTGATCAGGAACAGCCAGCATGGATTCACCAAGGGAAAGTCATGCCTGACTAATCTAATCGCCTTTTTATGATGAGATTACTGGTTCTGTGGATGAAGGGAAAGCAGTGGATGTATTGTTTCTAGACTTTAGCAAAGCTTTTGACACGGTCTCCCACAGTATTCTTGTCAGCAAGTTAAGGAAGTATGGGCTGGATGAATGCACTATAAGGTGGGTAGAAAGCTGGCAAGATTGTCGGGCTCAACGGGTAGTGATCAATGGCTCCATGTCTAGTTGGCAGCCGGTATCGAGTGGAGTGCCCCAAGGGTCGGTCCTGGGGCCGGTTTTGTTCAATATCTTCATAAATGATCTGGAGGATGGTGTGGATTGCACTCTCAGCAAATTTGCGGATGATACTAAACTGGGAGGAGTGGTAGATACGCTGGAGGGGAGGGATAGGATACAGAAGGACCTAGACAAATTGGAGGATTGGGCCAAAAGAAATCTGATGAGGTTCAATAAGGATAAGTGCAGGGTCCTGCACTTAGGACGGAAGAACCCAATGCACAGCTACAGACTAGGGACCGAATGGCTAGGCAGCAGTTCTGCGGAAAAGGACCTAGGGGTGACAGTGGACGAGAAGCTGGAGATGAGTCAGCAGTGTGCCCTTGTTGCCAAGAAGGCCAATGGCATTTTGGGATGTATAAGTAGGGGCACAGCGAGCAGATCGAGGGACGTGATCGTTCCCCTCTATTCGACATTGGTGAGGCCTCATCTGGAGTACTGTGTCCAGTTTTGGGCCCCACACTTCAAGAAGGATGTGGAGAAATTGGAGAGAGTCCAGCAAAGGGCAACAAAAATGATTAGGGGACTGGAACACATGAGTTATGAGGAGAGGCTGAGGGAGCTGGGATTATTTAGCCTGCAGAAGAGAAGAATGAGGGGGGATTTGATAGCTGCTTTCAACTACCTGAAAGGGGGTTCCAAAGAGGATGGCTCTAGACTGTTCTCAATGGTAGCAGATGATAGAACGAGGAGTAATGGTCTCAAGTTGCAGTGGGGGAGGTTTAGATTGGATATTAGGAAAAACTTTTTCACTAAGAGGGTGGTGAAACACTGGAATGCGTTACCTAGGGAGGTGGTAGAATCTCCTTCCTTAGAGGTTTTTAAGGTCAGGCTTGACAAAGCCCTGGCTGGGATGATTTAACTGGGAATTGGTCCTGCTTCGAGCAGGGGGTTGGACTAGATGACCTTCTGGGGTCCCTTCCAACCCTGATATTCTATGATTCTATGATTCTATGATTTTTTTTAAAAAAAGGGTCCACTTAATTTGCAGAATCCCACTGCATGCCCATCCAGCAGTAGGACTGCCCATCCCAACGGACTGATCGTGTTTCAGCATTCTGAGGAATATGGATTTAATTTTAAACCTGTCATAAAGAACATCTGAACTGGAACCTTAACAGAGAATCTTAAATGGTTCTGCAGCCCTCAGAAATGCACTGATGGAAGAATTTAAGATGTGCCAAACAGTATTACACATACGTCTTCCTCTATCTAGAAGAAGCATGGCGGAATAAACTCCAGGGATGGAGTGATGGTCCTGAAGAAATAAATTGTAAAGGGAGATAAGTAGAAGTAGCAGACTCACCTTTAGTTGATTGACACTGACTTTTAACAGCTTGAATCTTGGCATAAGCACCTTAGCTAAATGCTTGTCACTGAAGATTTTCAAAGGGAATGACTTGTCGTAAGCAAACTAATGATCAGAATCAGAGAGAAAGGAATATAAAACTTGGTTTTAGAAAAGTCCTCTTTATAGACATATTGTTCATATATTGTCAGCTCAAGACTGAAGATATATGTGAGGTCTGAATGCAGTCTTGGTTTGACTGGAAATCTGGCTATAGCTAAAGCAGGTAAGTCAAAGCTTTTCATCAGCTTACAGTATATGAGGAACATTATCAGGTTTCATTTGCCACGAGTTTCTCTGATTTTGCTGCACAAAACATCTGAAGGAGAAACCAATAGCTTCATACAGGTGTTCCTGTGACTGAACAAATAAGACAAAATTCAGACCCAACGTAAGTAGGCACATCATCTACTGAAGCCACTGAGACTGGGACCCACTTGTGTTAGGGCAGAATTGGCTCTTCGGTGAGAAAGAAGGCAAGAGATATTATGACATACATTTCATTTCCTGCCAATGACAATCTTTAAGTAACCAAACTTGTTTTACATCTCTCTGTATCATATTCAGTTGTTAGAAGTTTTGTGGGGGTGTCCCTTGCAATATTCTCTCTCACACTTCTGTGGTGGCTCTCTTGGACTGGTTTTTAAAATGTCTACAGTAGCATTTTTTGTTGCTGTTTTACTTGCTGCCATAATTTGTTTTCTCACTTTTACATTCACTATTGATTTTAATTAAGCTCACCTAGGCTCATTATCTTAGCTGACTTGTCTTCACTTTAAAACATACGCATATTGGTTATTTTCATTCTGCTCCACCGTTGGCACGGACAAAGCCTTCCAGAATAAAGCCCCTCTGCTTGTGAGGAACTGTGGGGATTTTAATTCATACTGTCACAGCTTTAGTTTTACAAGGAACCAAACTAGACAGCTGATGAAATACACAAATTAGTTGTTTCCACTGGGGAATGGAGCCCTCTTTGTTAGGGTGACTTCACCTCATATCATAGGGCCCAAGAAAAAGTCCTTCCACTCTTTAATCCTCAGTGCTGGGCTTGAGTAGTACAGAGGGTCTTGCATGGATCCTCTGCACTGGGCTGAGTCTTGCCCTTACAGCAGATACTCGTTTGATTAATGACAAAAAGGGTTGGTCATACATATTTGCTATCTCAGAGGCTGTTCCATCAAAAAAGGCTAGTCAGTGTTTTACTCTCCAACTGCGATCCCTCATCTGCCTCCAAATCACTTCAGTTACCACATCTTTCTCTCACCACTGCCTTGCTTCCCTCCCTGGATACAAATAATCTCTTAACTACCGTGTTCTACATAGGAGCTGCCAGACTGGATCAGACCCATGGTCCATCTAGTCCAGTAGCCTGTCATTGTCAGTGGCCAGTACATGATATGTCTGAGGAAGATGCAACCCCACAGTGGACAGATGTGAGATTACCCACCCTCCAACCCCAGCAAGAAGGCTCCATTCTGCTCTCTAATAGTTAGAGACTGGCTTAAGCCTGGATGCATGAGTTTTTATTTCCCTTCGAAAACTTTTCATTTAGCATTAATTATTATAACAACTATTCTCATAAACACATCAGTGTGAGCCTCTGTCTTAGAGCAGCAAAGAGTTCTGTGGCACCTTATAGACTAACAGATGTATTGGAGCATGAGCTTTCGTGGGTGAATACCCACTTCCTCGGATGCATGACATGCATCCGACAAAGTGGGTATTCACCCACGAAAGCTTATGCTCCAATATGTCTGTTAGTCTATAAGATGCCACAGGACTCTGTCGCTTTTACAGATCCAGACTAACAGGGCTACCCTTCTGATACTTGTCTTAACAGAGTTTGCTGTATCTGGGATTTTCTTAGTGCTTTAGCCAGCCTAGATTTATATGCATCACTGTATTTAGTCCACAGAGGTAATCTATCTACAAGAGTTTATGTAGGACCATGGAAGAGTAAGGCCATGTTTTCAGTATTGGTGTTTATTTTTTATGTAGAGCAGCGGTTCCCAAACTTTTTCCGCTGTTTCTGCAGGGAAAGCCCCTGGTGGGCCGGGCTGGTTTGTTTACCTGCTGCATCCGCAGGTTCAGCCAATCGCGGCTCCCAGTGACCACAGTTTGCTGCTCCCAGCCAATGGGAGCTGCTGGAAGCGGCGGCCAGTACGTCTCTTGGCCTGCGCTGCTTCCAGCAGCTCCCATTGGCCTGGAGCAGTGAACCGCAGCCACTGGGAGCCGCGATTGGCTGAACCTGCGGATGCAGCAGGTAAACAAACCAGCCCGGCCCACCAGGGGCTTTCCCTGCAGAAGCAGCGGAACAAGTTTGGGAACCACTGATGTAGAATATAGCAATTCATATCCTAGAAGTACGTGTTCCATCATTTGTCATTTCTTCCCTTTTTCTCTGTACCACCTTTAATAGGTAGCCTCACACAGCCAGCAAACTAGAACCAGCCCTCATCCCCAAACGTCTCTTCATAAGCTCAAAAGAATGCTTAAATGTCAAAAATGTTTAAGTTTTAAAGCATTCCACTGATTTACTTCTTTATCCTTAGCTACAGACATGTTGTTTTCTGAATGAAAATTATTGCTTTATTTGATGCTGGTGGTTTAAGGCAAACAAAAAATCCTTTCAGAAAATTATAGAGGAACAAAGGCCAGGAAAGGTTTGAATAAAATCCTTGCCATAAACCAGGAGACTCTCACCTAAGAATTCCTCTAGGATAGTTACAATTAGAACTAATCATCATCCAATCTCTAAACCAATTTCAGTCCCTTGTCCTGGCCTGATTACAGGTTGTGTTGAGTCTAGAATATTAGCTTCCATTAGATGGCATTTGGCTAGCTTCTCTTTGAGCTTGCTCAGGATTGGAAGATTTGACATTAGGCAGTTGTAGTAATAAATAATAATATCACCACCACCACCACCTAGCTCTTATACAGTGTTTTTCACCAGTAGCTCTCAAATCACTTTACAAAGGGAGGTAAGTCTCATTGTTGTTATTTTACTGATGGGGAAATGGAGGTACAGATGTACAGAGAGGTGAAGTAACTTGCCCAAGGTCACCCAGCAGACTAGTGGCAATCTGGGAATAGAACCCAGGGGTTCTGAATTCAACTACAATTGATGTATTTCTTCAGTGTCAGTTGAACTATTCCATGTTTGAAGGGCGAAGGGAAAATTACTTCTCTGAATGAAGAAAAGGAGTACTTCCTGCTGAATCATGGCTTCCCAGAAAGGGGCTGCCTTTACTCTCAAAGAGCCAGAATTGCAGGGAAGCTGGAAAACTTGCTATAGTTCAAGAAAAATATTTATATTCAGATGATACATTTTCGGTGATCCCCATCCCATATTTAAAAAAAAAACAAAAAATCCCCACCATTTGCAGCCTGAACTATCTGAGGGTGCTCCTTTAGTATTATAGTCCGAAGAGTTTTGCATTTCAGTTCAGATATGTTTTAACTAAGTGGTACTGTATGGATGAATTGCTTGGTGTGGAGAAGGTAATCAGTATTCATTGCCAGCAGAAAGAAGTTGCTGGACTGACATGTTAGTAATTCTGCATTTCCACAAGTCTAGTTCTAATTCCAGTGTGAATATAGTTAGTGTGCAAAACTCCATATTTCTAGGGCTGAATGCTCACAGAACACACTGATACTGGACAACATGGGCTCAAAAATACACCTGCATTCTGGACTTCTGGTGCAAACACCTCTTCTCACACTCTATTACAGAGTGAGGAAGAATAAAAGGTGTGAGAAACGAGAGTATGGAAGCAAAGGTTTTAGAGTAAGATTCTCAGAAACACTCAGCACTATCTGAACTCTCTTCCCATTGAAGTCAATGGTAACTCTTATAAGGGCAATTTAGGCAGCAGAAGTTGCCCGAAGTTGAAATTTGGCCAAGATGGCATCAAAGGTAACAGCTATCTATATTCAGAACAAATAATACTATTGGCTCTAGGAAACAAGAATACTGTCAATATTCTGGATGAGTTCATATTTAGGTGATGGAGAATGTGGAAGAGTACAGTGTCCCTGGCCATGAGTACAAAACTAGAGTGTCTGAATTAAGGAGGCTGATCTAGGGTCAGAAACCAAAGAGAAAACGGGCTTTGATATGCAGAAGAATGCCAGTATTCCAAGCAGATAGGTAAAGTGCACAGTCCTTCATAGCAAAAAATGTGGCACAAAAACCTCATGGATTCAGTCCTATTGTCCTTACTCTGGAAAAATACAAGCTGGCTTCAGTAGGCTTCATATGGTACATTGGGAACACTAGGGATGTAGGGTTGTGACCAAGGTGAGTTTTGCACTGGAATGGAAAACTGAATTAGAGCCTATGTTCTGTTGCCCTGCAGTCTCATAAATACATTGTTTTGTTTATCTTACCCAAGACTAAAACCTTAATGTATCATCCTACTGTCTGAGAATCAGTGCAAGGGAGAACAAAAGGACCATGACCAGACAGATAAAAGGGAAGGCATATTTAGGGTAAGCACCACATTTCAAATAAACACAGGGCAGGAGTCAGAGGAGCAACAGTACGGGAGCTGGAATCAACAGAGAAAAGGAGCAGCATGAAACAGGTTGCAAGGGTGTATTACTTTCTGGGGACTGAAAAGAGAGGCCTCTTTAAATAACCCTCTCTCCCTAGCTACCTGAAATCTATATAGCTATGTGATGCAAGTATATGAATGTGCACATACTTTACTCATCTAGATCAAGAATCCTGCAAGTCTTTAAAATAATTCCATTTTGAGAACTAGATTTGAGATACTTTATTTCAAGTAATAGCCCCTCACCTGATGCTATAAGACAAGTGCCCTCAGTTCCTGGATACAATTTAAGTAGTTTCTCTAGCAACAAGTATCATTTGCAAACACTCAGAGTAGCTCCATCCCCTTAGCATTTTCTGCAATATTTTGTAAGAGGAAAAAATGAAAGTTAAGGGCAAAATTCTGCCCTTAGAGCAAGAGGCATGGAGTTGGGGAGTGGAAAGACTAAGTGGAAGAGTGCAAGAGCTCAGGAGGGGCAACACACCCCATAGAATTCCTTATTGATGCTCTAAAAATGAGCAGAATGCATCCCCCCCATTGCCTTAGTACACACAAATTATACCCTCATTCACACAAAGACCTTACTCCCACCCCCCAGGAATGCTGGCAGACCCCACACCTAATTCTTAAGGGGGTACTGTTTCTGTATCCCTCTTTGCTCTGTCATGAGTGTTCCGCAGGGTTAGCAGAAAGGTTCCTCTATAACAATTTACCTGTAGAAGACAGGACAGTATTTTGCCCTAAGTATTATATTGCAATTAAAAGCAAATATTACTACTCTCTATATTTGGGCCTTGATCCTGAAAATTATTGCATGGGGCTACTGCTGCTCTCATGCAGAGCCCCATTGACCACAGTGGGGCTCCATGCAGCATTCTGCTTACATGTAAGAAGTTGCAGGATTGGGCCATAAAGACTCAGCATTTCACCAAGAATATTTTTATAACAATATACTAAAAATCCTCTTCTTTGCTTTCATCTTTTACCGTTGGTCTGGGTCAGCAGCTCTTGCTCTTCATCTCCTAGCATTCCTGTCGAGTGTGTCTTCCAAGCGGACACCAACCTTCTTCATGCTCTCCTTCAATGTCTCAAACCACCTTTTTCCAGGTCTTCTTTATGCTCTTTGTCCCATAACCCGAGGTCGTATACTCTTTAACAAACATATGATGTATCTCATTGTGTCACATGACCCAACCATCTCATTTGGTACTCCTTTGGCTTTTGCATGACGGGGGCACCTGCATCATGGCTCATGCCGTTTCATTACACAGCTTCTGAGCTATCATCTTACCCAGCATCCATCTAAGCATTTGACAGTGTGAAGTAGTAGTTGTTTTCCTGTCTTCATTGGCCAGTATTCCAGCCTACAATGTCATCGCTGGCCTAGTCATGGTCTTAAAAACTTTACTCTTTAGTTTATTTGACATATGTTCTTATTGCAGAGAATTCACATTGACTCCCTCCAAGCACTCTTCAGGTGACTCCCAGCATCTCCATTCCCATCATAGCTAGGGCCTTACCAAATTCACCATCCATGTTGGTCAATTTCATGGTCATAGGATTTTTAAAATAGTAAATTTCATTATTTCAGCTATTTAAATCTGAAATTTCATGGTGGTGTAATTGTAGGGGTCCTGCCCCAAAAAGGAGTGGCAGGTTGCAAGGTTATTGTAGGGGGGATTGCGGTACTGCTATCCTGACTTCTGGCTGCTGCTAGTTGCTTCTGCCAGCAGCAGTGCAGAAGTAAGGGTGGCATAGTACGGTGTTGCCACCCTTACTTCTGTGCTGCTGTTGGCGGGACACTGCCTTCAGAGGTGGGTTCCCGGCCAGCAGCTGCCGCTCTCCGGCCACCCAGCTCTGAAGGCAGCATAGAAGTAAGGGTGGCAATACCGTGACCCCCCTAAAATAACCTTGCAACCCCCCTGCAACTCCCTCTTGGGTCAGGACCCCCAATTTGAGAAATGCTGGTCTCCCCCATGAAATCAGTATTTTATTGGGTAAAAGTACATAAAATACCAGATTTCACGGAGGGAGACCAGATTTCACAGTCTGGGATGCATTTTTCGGGGCCATGAATTTGGTAGGGCCCTAATCATAGCTCAGCACTAAATTAAGGTATTTTAATTGTTGCACAAACTAACTCTACCACCTAGTTTTACAATGTAATAAAAATATGGACCGAATATCCAATATTTTTGTGTACACATAAATCCAGTATAGTGGGGGTTAACTGTGATGTACCATTTCTGTCAGTTTTTCCATAGTACTGGTCAAAGATGCTTATCTACAGATACCATTCTGTTTACTGATAGACGCATAGACAGCAATACATGCCATGCCTCAGCCCCGCCCAGAAAAGACCACCTCCACTGAAGAGAGACAAGCTGGGTTGAGGAAATATCTTTTATTAGACCCACTTCTGTTGGTGAGAGAGAGAAGCTTTCGAGCTTACACAGAGCTCTTCTTCAGATCCACAAGCAGGTCCAATAAAAAAAAATTATTACCTCACCCACCTTGTCTCTCTAATATCCTGGGACCAACATGGATAAATAACATTGCACGCACTTCCACTGTAGTCCATTTGCCATGCCCAAATTCCATATTTTCCTAATTTTTTTCTTTACCCACAACAGGTAGCAACTGAATTGTGTCCTGAGGCATATGGGTCAGCATGTCTAATTATTTTCCTATTTAGTGTCTCTGCAGACAATGTTTGATCCTTTTTCGAATCCTACTAACTTCTTTGCCACAGTTATTTCTCACAGGCTCCTCACACAGTATCCAAATAAAATTCCTCAATCCACAACATTACTCCTAGACAGAAACTGGGCATTTTTACTGGAAATGCCCCCAATTTAAATGTTTCCATCAAGAAATAATACTTTTCTTGTGGGAAAATTTAAAAAAATAATCAAGAATGTGTGGAAAAGCCTACTTTTCCAACTCATGGTCAAATTTTCCCACAATTTGAAATGAAAAATTTCAAAAAACACCAAAATAATTATATTTTCCCTCTAAAATGTTCAGTTCAAAACAAAAACACTTTGTCAAATGAAATAGTTTTCTGTGAAACACCCTCTTTCCAACAAAAACTTTTTTCTAAAATTTTCAATCATCTCTACCTGACATGAAGTGAGCACATGTATCTGGGAGATTAATTAAGTCTCCATGATGCATTCCTTCCTTGGCAGATTCCTGCCGACAAGGAAATGGACCGAAACCCACCAACATTTATTTAAAGTAGGCCACTGAGCAGTCACTGGATGAATGGATGAAGTCATTGGTCTTAGCCCAATTCATATTCTGTCCCCATTATGAAAGCCAATGAACAACGTGATATAGTTGTCATCCTCAGCAGAGAGAGTGAGGTGAAAGGGACAAAAGCCTTGGGGCCTGGTCTACACTGAGGGGTGGTGGGGTGGTGAAGGAAACAATCTAAGTTATGCAACTTCAGCTACGTGAATAACACAGCTGAAGTCAAAAAGAAAAGGAGTACTTGTGGCACCTTAGAGTCTAACCAATTTATTTGAGCATAAGCTTTCGTGAGCTACAGCTCACTTCATCGGATGCTAACGAAAGCTTATGCTCAAATAAATTGGTTAGTCTCTAAGGTGCCACAAGTACTCCTTTTCTTTTTGCGAATACAGACTAACATGGCTGTTACTCTGTAGCTGAAGTCGACGTACTTAGATTGACTTACTGCGGTGTCTTCACTGCGGTAAGTTGACTGCTGATGCTCCCCCGTCGACTCCACCTGTGCCTCTCGCTCCAGTGCAGTACTGGTGTTGACGGGAGAGCGCTTGGCGGTCAATTTCTTGCGTTTTCACTAGATGCAATAAATCGACCCCTGCTGGATCGATCGCTCCGGAGGTAAGTGTAGACATGCCCTTGGTCTTACCCAGTTAATCTGCCCATAGGTGGTACCATGGTTTAGTTTAAACCTCTACATAGTAAAGCAAAATGGAAAAAGATGTTTTACCCATTCGACCATATCACTGGAAAATTTTGGTGTAAACCTTTAAAACGGCACTTCTGTTCTTGCATCTTCCAGCATTCTAATAAAAATCACAGTTTTAGGGAAGTAATAAGTGAGTTAAACCCCAAACACAAAATTTGATGTGTTTGCTGTACTTAAATCTGAAATTAATTGCTGTGTGTTGACATTTAGATAGGTGTATTGAAATAAGGAATTATTTAACCTGCCTGTTTGTGAGTTCTGAATGGGTTATTGGAAATATTGTTTCTCTTATGTATGATTGGCATTTCTCTTTCTTTTAAGCACATTGTAATCATTGTAAGCATATACGTAACAATTAAATATACAGGAATGTTTTATTTAAACCTTCAAAGTATTTCCTAATTCTTTCCCCTTCACAACACATCTCTTTTATTCCTCATGCCTTTTTATAGCATGGAAATGAAAAGATATAAGTGCATTCATAATGCAGCATTTAGTTTACATGTTTAATTAATGTGAACAAATTCATGGTTTTATTTGGATTATCTGAGAGGTTTAAACATGAAGGCTTTGTAAAGCATGAAATTGGTGCCATGACCTGGAGAGGTCTGCCACAACATTTCTTCAGATACTTTTGGCAGAGCAAATTACATTAATGTTACATGAATAAATGTATATTTCCATATTAGAGATGTGTATATTCTCTCTCGCTCTCTCTCACACACACACACCCCCACACACAAAGCCATAACTTACTTATATTTGGGTAACAATATATATAATTGTTAAGGAAATTACACATACACAAATTTCAAGGGCCACTTACACAAAAAAATAAAAACATTGCTATCACTGTTAATGTGATAAAAGAATGATTCAACTGAGCAATTTCCCAACCTGTAATCTCAACATCATTTTGTCCTCAGATAAATCCATGAAATAATAATCATCACTTACGGCCTACTCAAGACTCAAATGTTTCTAATGGCATAGAATTTTAGAGTATTTACTGATTATTTTTCTCTTAATAATTGCTCAATTATTTGACTTTGTGTACTTGACTCTAGCTCATTGTCCTGTCCTTCCTACTTGCAGAAGGGCACATTGAAAGAGAAAAAAATATCATTAAGGTCAGAATTAATCACATGAAACATTGATTTTAGAATAAACAGAGAAAAATACAAGTTTGGCTGAAAATGCATTATCGAGTTCTACATCTAAATGGTCTGGGCTCCTGTTTATCAAAATCTTACGCTCGATGTGAAGCCATATTTATTTAACCAATTTCACTGGGAGCTTATGATAGCCTGTTCTGACTCTCTCCACAGCTGTGTTCACAAGCAGTCAGACAGCAGGGAAGTATCCTTTGTAGAGATGATCTGTCAGTAGCAAAATGATGTTTAACTCACAGCAAGACATTCAAATGTGCCACTGCACTGAATGCAGTAGGCACCAGAGTCTGACAAAAAAGCAGCAGTAATTTCACTCTTTTAACTCTAATATCTTATTGGTATTACTAACCTCACAGACACAAATTACCCAGAAAAACTTTGATCTTGCAATCGTGTACAGGGGTCCTCCAACAAAGATCCAATTGCTGGACAAGGGCCAAAACAAAAAAAGAAGCAAAGTCAAGTACACACAGGTTGATGTTCTTGTTACCTTAAGCTTCATTTTAAAAATATCAGGGGGTAGCTGTGTAAGTCTGTATCCACAAAAACAACAAGGAGTTCGGTAGCACCTTAAAGACTAACAGATTTATTTGGGCAAATAAATCTGTTAGTCTTTAAGGTGCCACCGGACTCCTTGTTATTTTAAAAATACTAATTATAGTTGGAGATATAGTACAGTTAAGAGAATGTGTGGTTGTTTGTACCTGCATCTTGCAAGTCTCCAAGAGTTCTGGACACCGCTCTCATTACAAATAGGAAAAAAATAAAATAAACTAGAGTTATTTGAACCTTGTTTTAGTTTAAAATTAGATGTTTGGGCAAATGCATTTCCTTTTCACCATTAAACGAATAGGAAAAATGGCAAAACTGATTATCGTTTCCTTAGTATTCAAGTTATTGTGAGGTTTGTTGCTACATCCTACAGAAAACACTGTCAACAGTTTAAAAGCAAGTACATTAAAGCTTTTGTTTGGTACTTTGTGAGAATAAAATGATTCTTTATTACTATCCATTTGATATTTTTATCTTCAATAATTTCCCAATTTTCAGCCTAGGGGGTTGCAAGTGCAGGGCTAGCTTTAGGGGGTGGTAAGCAGGGCAACTGCCCAGGGCCCCACACAGCTAAGTTACATGCTTCCGCCAGAGGAGCTCAGGGGTACAGTAGTCTGGAAAGGTTGAGATCCACTGAAATAGCTGATGCGATGTCTGCACACGAGGTGTCATGAAATCTGCCCATTTCTTATATCCTCTGAAGAGGATTTGCCCAAATGGGGGCCTCATTCAAAAGCACAGTGATCTATTGTGTGTGAGAGGAGCTTGGGAGAGGGGAACCCTCCGTGTGTTATTTTTTAAATAAAGCAGATACATAATATTGCCACACTCCTTTCTTTTACTTGTTCTATAGAGTGAATAGCTGGAAAGCCATTTTTCCTACGGAGTGTACTGCAGCAGGATGACCTTTCAGATATATTTCCCAAAGTAATGTATGCTGTTTCTCATGGTGAGTGATTTCAGCAGGGCTTACTTCATTATCATTGCCTGACAACTCAGCAAGATGTGGCATGTAATAAAAACTGTCCATTTTCAGTGTCAGATGAGTTCAGCACAATATCTCTGCCTGTTTTGAATGCACCCTCATGCGTGAACACAGCTATTTGCTGTTACAGGTGATGCTACACAGACATACAGAGAGTGTAGGTCTAGGGAGCTGGAACCGCTGATTTCTGTTGATATTCCGAAAAATTGCTTGGCTGCTGGGGCTCAGCACTATTTTTTGATAGGCTTGGACCACACAGCTATAGATCTAGTTTGCTTCGCCCTCAGATACTGGTCATGCTTCAATCATCATGCAGAAAAAATTAGTGATGAGCAATATTAAACAGAGCATTTTGTTTGGCGGATCTGCACACAGTACTGATAGCAAATCCCAAATTCTCCACGCTTTGTTGCTTTTACAGGAAGCTCTTTCCTGAGAAATAAAATATTTGAAAAGGACTCAGAGTAAATCTACATGCAGCAGAAGATGTGACTACAGTTCAGGTAGGCATACACGTGCTAGCTTTCATCTAGCTAGCATGGCTCGAAGTAGCAGGTAAGACGTGGTGGCAACAGCTGTGCAAGTATTACTCCTGAGGGAATTCTGCGCCAAAAAACAGAAATTAGGCACACAATATTTTAAAATTCTAGAAATTTTATTTGTCAGTAAATAAATGTGGTTCCAGCATGGCAGTGGGGAATACAGGTCACTGGCTGCACTGAGGTGGGAGAGCTCCCTGAAACCCCATATCCCCCGGTACAGGGACTCAGCAATGGGGCTGCACCCAACCCTGACACAGGCTCGGCCTGCCCCAGAAACACCCTGGGGCCTTGCCCCTCTGTGCTAGGTGCATTAGGTGTGGTTGGGCAGGCTCAGCCCAGCAGGATCCAAGTGTGGAGGGGCTTAGTGTGTGGGGTGAGAGGCTTCTGTGTGGGGCAATCTGGGTGCAGAGATCTGGATGCACAGGGGCTAGTTGGGGAGTTCCAGGTACAGGGGCAATGGGACTCTGCAGGAGATTCAGGTGAGGGTGGTTGGGGCTCAGCGTGGGGTGGGTGTGTCTGCCTCTTCTCCCCAACTCCCCCCTTCACTCATTCCCTCCTCCCTCACCCAGCCCCACCACAGGCACTCATTCTTACACAAAAACCAGGAAGGCTCCCAGCTAACAGAAAGGGAGTGTGACTGGCACTAGGACCAAGGAGGCAGTGTTCAGCTGCAGACTCAGCAGAGCCCAAACACAGCCTCCTTCACCTGGGCAGCTCTTCACTTGCAGAAATGGGGGGGGGCGGGCAGTGGCACGTAACCCCGTGTGCCCCCCACGCCTTGCCTCTGTTTGGGGGGGGGGAATCCACCCCCCAAAACACTGCATCCATGGTCATCCATTCCTCCACTCCCACCACCTCCCACGTGGGTTCCCTACCGTTTTCTGCAGGGAAGCACAGGAATTCTGTGGGGGGCATTTTCTGCAGACGCGCAGCCCTGCAGAATTCCCCCAGGAGTAAACTACGTACCCAAAGTTCTGGGTTAGATTGTACAGCCCACACTGAATCCTATACCACCATGTCTTTATTGCTATTTTTAGCCACGCTAGCTGAATTAAAGTGAGTGCAGGTATGCCAACCGGAGCTGAAATCACCCCTTGGATTGCAGCATAGACGTGCCCTAAGAATCGACTGATATCATGATCAGTTATTTTCCTCTTGCACTTTCAGCTGGAATTTTCAAGGCCTATATAAAAATACCAAAATGGCAGATTTTTGTGCTAGTGTATATTCAGTGGGAAGGTTCTCATGCAGAATTATATTTTAGCAGGTTCCCCTGCATGAGTCATGCATGATCAATAGACTACTATCACTGCTAGCAATAAGGGAGTATTGGGATGATATCTGTGAGAAATTACATTCTTACTTGGTTATTGCAGGATATATAAATAATTGTTCAGCTTGGTGTGTTGCAAGTGTAGAGAGGGGTTTTTAAAAATTATATATAGATTGATTCCATTGTGAATAGGAAGAAATGCAGTTAGTTATTCCATATTTTATGGTATCTGGAGTTTAGAATGATTTGTACCCCTCTGCCTCGATTGCCTACAGTTGGACTATTCTGTCACGGACGTTTATTAAACCACCAACCACATTGTTGCAGCACCTTAGGTGCAGTTTGGTTGTTTGCTCCCTTTGAAATGTATTTGACGTGACCTTAAATTTCCTTAAGATGTCTTATAGGATATATCTGTCTCAAACTGTCCAGTGTGTTGTTAGTACCACCGTATGACCATTGTTAAACATACCCTTGCGATTTTAACAAGCTGCCCCTTTGCTCTTTCCAGATGATTCAAAACACTTACACATAAAACATCCCATTGTTGCAGCATATCCAAAGTCTTGCAATAAGCACAGCCTTTGGGGGCTGCAATGTTACTATATAAAACCATAATAAGATTCATTGAAAGCAACAGAACAGACAGAAGTTTTCCTCCTGAGCACTGTCTTTTACATCTGGGCTCTTTGATGGTTTAGTATGTTTTGTCTTGATGGCAAAATTCCAAAGCTTCTAGCACTCTCCACTGAATTTCCCTAATGTATTATTCTCTTTCTTGAACACTGCTTAGAAGAAAAACTTTTTGATAAGAAACATTAGATTTTAGTATAAAAATTACCATAAATTTCAGAGAAATAGGGAGGGGAGAGAAATCAAAGGTGCTTTCGGTTAGCAGCTTGAGAATGAGAGACTTTTCTCTTCAACGAAACTCCAACAAACAGCAATTACAAGAGAACGATATTGTTGTCATTTATGTTACTCTAAGTAAGGAAGGTGTCAGCTTTAGGCAGGCAACGTGCAAGCATCTGTACATCACCGACCAAAAGCTTGAGCTGGAGAATTACCTCTAAGGAGCATATGGTAGTTAATTTTCCAAACCCTTAGCCTAATGGATGATGCTGTGCCATCACTGGTAACAATTGTGATGGTGGTTTCCATTGTCTACAGACCACTAATTAATTTCCTCTAGATAAGTAAATACAATGATTTTCATACATTAGTGACTCAGGACCATATCCATGTTTGCTGATTTACACCAGCTGAAGATCTAGTCCCCCAGTCTGGACTCAAAATGGTGACTGAGGATCCCCGGCTTAAGTCATGCAAGCCCCTCTCTATCAGGAATTCTTCCCAACAGTCAGAGCTAGTTTCCTGATAAGCTACATTAGCTCAGCATAAGTGTTTTATTTATTCTTAAAGATGGGTTGGAAATGTGCAAGGGCACTTGAATTTATCTTAAAGATAGCTGCATGCTCACATGAATGCTGAACAGCAGCCTGGTGAGTCCAGAGCCGTAGAATGCCATATGTCCTGCAGGGTGAATTCCACTGAATAACAGTTCCTTTAAAACAGAAATGGCCTAAATAGATTCTTAAATTCCTGTAATGGGGTCAGCACCAGCCTCTTGCGAGCACCCCTTTCTCTGTCCGATAGTGCCTGCAAACACAGTTCTTTCCATTGGGCGGTACCCACCTCTTGTGGACGGCCCCCTTTTCTCGGTTGGATGTGAACCTGCTTTTGTTTTTTGTCATACATCAGGGTGGCACCCACCTCTCATGAGTGCCCCCCTGGCCAATGTTCTTTCAGCAAGTCTTCAGCAGCTCAGCCCTCTGGCTGAGCCATATACACGACCTTCCAGGGTATACAGTGCAAGTTCTCATCACGGCCCTGGTATGGGGCTGTAGCTCTGAGGCGTCTCCCAGAGGCACTGCCTTCTTCAACCACCCAGTGGGGGCAGGGCAACAACTGTGGGTACCAAGATGGGGTGTTTCAGCAGGTCTCTCTGGGCTCAGTCTTCAACCAGACCAGCGGGTCTCATCTCAGTACTCTTGCTGGACTGGCCAGGCTCTGTGCCTCAGTCCCCCTAGTACTTAGCCTGCCCACACTGACTTTCCACTGGTCCTGCAACTCTTCCCACCAGCCAGACACCCGGTCTTCAGCAGCCTTTCCTGGGCTTCAGTCCTGCCAGCAGTGAGCTCTTCACCGTGAGCTATCTGCAGTACTGCTGCTCTTCCAACCCTTCACTGCTTGAGCTCCACACAGTAACTGCTGCTTGTCTTATATAGGGCCCTTCTAGCCCCGGATTGGCTACTCCCTCAGCCCCTCTGATTGGCTGTTGCTCTGCAGCCACTCTAGGCTGCCTGGAGGACCTCTCTCTGCTCTATTCTGGGGCAGTTTGACGCAGGGCCACCCGGGGGCATCCGGATCTAGTCTACCCTGCCACAATTCCTATTTCAGGAATTGTGTATGTTGCAACCACAGCTTTTTTGATAAGTGCCCAGGTACACTAAGTAACATATAGTTCAGTTATATTAGTATGGTGCCTTTAAGAACCAGCAGTTTCAAGTGGACTGTTAGTCAATTCTGTTAGTGCCTATGCAAGAGCCTAGAAAACAGATAGCCCATGAGACTTGCCCTGAGATAAATCTAGGTGCTGGACCATGGGGAAAAAAAGTTCTGGATTTGATGACCCCTCACACTACAGTTTAATGGAATCACACAGGCAAGAGGTGAACGCTAGGGTAGGAAGGGCCTACAACATTCAGGGCTTTATAGGTCAAAACCACCATTTTAAAATTCACTTCATCGAAGCCAGCAGAGGTTACATAGCTTAGGTGCACAGTGCTTCCTATGAGAAGTCCCAGCTCAGTAGGCAGCTGCCTTCTGCACCAGCTGCCATTTTCAAGTAACCCTATGCAGAACACAACCCAGTAATCCAACCTCCAGGTGACAAAGACATAGATTAGCACGGCTAGGGCTGAATCTGCACTCTTCTTGACAGAAACAAATGCTAATAAGCACTCCTGGCAACTGGTGCTAGCAGGGCATCCGTCAGCATCAGGAGATCCAACACAAACTCCAGGTTGAATACTTGGATAACAAGTGGCTAGTGGAGCCACTGTTCTCTCCAGTGTATGAGCATCATCTCAGTATTATCTAGATTGAATCTCAGCAAGCCACCCCTGCTCCACACTCTCATCTCCGATTGCCATGGTAAATCATTCAGCCACTCTTCTCTAGGTCCTAATGGCCCAATGTACATATTGAATAGGAAAGGAGAGAAATAGGTAGACCAAGTCACCTGGAACCTCACATGGCAGAGCTTTTGGGGGACACAATCCACTGCCCCTTCCTGCATTCTGGGATCTCTTAGTGATTCCATCCATTTTTTCCTAAGAAATTATTCTGCTTCTGCCAGGAGTCACAGACGTGGCAACCACACCTCATGGACAGCGACCCTGAAGGCAGCTGACAGGTCTTAAAAAAGGCGGCATTTAATAAGACTCAAATGAGAGACTTATAATGCCATACGACCAGTGGCATTTCAGAAGCTCTCATTTCTGAGACAGCTGGTTCGAATTATTATTATTTATTGCCTATACAGAGCCCAAAGGTATTATAATGGAATTGTAGATATTAAAGCCACCAGAGAGAACAGACAAAAAAAGAATGGCAGTATGAGGGAAGGATAGTCATATGAATAAAATTATGTGGTGGTCACATGAATAAATTTATATGGTTAGGTTTGGATTGAATGCATCTTAACGGTGGTGTTTTTGAGGTGTTTTGGGTTGCTTTTCCTTCACAGCTCACAATTAATTTGCTTATGAGTTTCAATGCTCTATTACTGGGTATCATATATATTTTATATTTCAGATGACAGTAGGAATGGTTTTGTTGTCCTGAAGTAATTCCTTTCTTGATTAACAATGAACAAGTTATAAATAAGTTATGGAGTTGTTCTTAGTGAGCTATCCAACATTCTGTTACCCAGAACTCACTTGTTTAGATACTACCTATTGTTTCCAGCATATTAAGGCCATCTGAGGCTTCTCCCCATCAGAGAAACAATTGTATAAATTATTCAACATGCCATAGGAAGACTAATAAATTATTTTGGCACCACACTGCTTAATGGTAGCTGAATATAGGATTGCAAACACATTACCGTAATCAATCTTGAGCATGGCTAAACACTGTTCAAGATGTAGTGCCAATCTTTAAAAAAGGGAAGAAGGAAGATCCTGGGAACTACAGGCCAGTCAGCCTCACCTCAGTCCCTGGAAAAATCATGGAGCAGGTCCTCAAAGAATCAATCCTGAAGCACTTGCATGAGAGGAAAGTGATCAGGAACAGCCAGCATGGATTCACCAAGGGAAGGTCATGCCTGACTAATCTAATCGCCTTTTATGATGAGATTACTGGTTCTGTGGATGAAGGGAAAGCAGTGGATGTATTGTTTCTTGACTTTAGCAAAGCTTTTGACACGGTCTCCCATAGTATTCTTGTCAGCAAGTTAAGGAAGTATGGGCTGGATGAATGCACTATAAGGTGGGTAGAAAGCTGGCTAAATTGTCGGGCTCAACGGGTAGTGATCAATGGCTCCATGTCTAGTTGGCAGCCGGTATCAAGTGGAGTGCCCCAAGGGTCGGTCCTGGGGCCGGTTTTATTCAATATCTTCATAAATGATTTGGAGGATGGTGTGGATTGCACTCTCAGCAAATTTGCGGATGATACTAAACTGGGAGGAGTGGTAGATACGCTGGAGGGGAGGGATAGGATACAGAAGGACCTAGACCAATTGGAAGATTGGGCCAAAAGGAATCTGATGAGGTTCAATAAGGATAAGTGCAGGGTCCTGCACTTAGGACGGAAGAACCCAATGCACAGCTACAGACTAGGGACCGAATGGCTAGGCAGCAGTTCTGCGGAAAAGGACCTAGGGGTGACAGTGGACGAGAAGCTGGATATGAGTCAGCAGTGTGCCCTTGTTGCCAAGAAGGCCAATGGCATTTTGGGATGTATAAGTAGGGGCATAGCGAGCAGATCGAGGGACGTGATCGTTCCCCTCTATTCGACATTGGTGAGGCCTCATCTGGAGTACTGTGTCCAGTTTTGGGCCCCACACTTCAAGAAGGATGTGGATAAATTGGAGAGAGTCCAGCGAAGGGCAACAAAAATGATTAGGGGACTGGAACACATGAGTTATGAGGAGAGGCTGAGGGAGCTGGGATTGTTTAGCCTGCAGAAGAGAAGAATGAGGGGGGATTTGATAGCTGCTTTCAACTACCTGAAAGGGGGTTCCAAAGAGGATGGCTCTAGACTGTTCTCAATGGTAGCAGATGACAGAACGAGGAGTAATGGTCTCAAGTTGCAGTGGGGGAGGTTTAGATTGGATATTAGGAAAAACTTTTTCACTAAGAGGGTGGTGAAACACTGGAATGCGTTACCTAGGGAGGTGGTAGAATCTCCTTCCTTAGAGGTTTTTAAGGTCAGGCTTGACAAAGCCCTGGCTGGGATGATTTAACTGGGAATTGGTCCTGCTTTGAGCAGGGGGTTGGACTAGATGACCTTCTGGGGTCCCTTCCAACCCTGATATTCTATGATTCTATGATTCTATGACTCTGGTGCACCAAGAGTGTGGGATCTATAGAGATTATAAATTAACCAGAAAGAAATCTGTAAATACGAGTAAAGTAATTTGAGACCATCTAACCTCTTCTGCAAAATCCCTAGGGAAGAAAAAAATTCATCATCCCATTTCTTCTCTAGCAAATATTGGCATGAGGGATTAATTCAACAAAGGTTTTCAAAGGATTTAACAGAGGTTTTGTTTTTGTTTTTTACTGTAGTGAAATTTTGTTCCAGCGTTTTCAAGCACTCACACGTTTGTTCTAAACTACCAGAATTCAGCAAAATCACTGCTTTCTAAGCTCATATTGGATCTTGAATTGAGACACCTTTTCCCTGAACTATAAATGTTCCATTTTCTCTAATGGCATCTCTCCATGTATTATTTAACATCTGTTCATCACAGCAACTTCAATTTGTTGGGGTTTTCTCAGATGCTATTTGTGTCCCAAGTCAGGATATGTCAGCTCTCTGGGAAAAGAGAGAGACCTGGCAACACTGAAAAAGTGGTGTCTTTATGCTAGTCTTTCATGAGAAAGCTGCCATAGCCCCAAATGAATTGTAGACCTTTTGTAAGAAGAGGAGAGGGAGGAAAACCTCAAGACTCCTTCAACTTTGTTCTGGTTGTACCAATCACAGCCTTCCTGATTGCACATATACATGGATAAAGATACCAGGCCTGATTCTCCACTGGCTTCAATCCTGCACACAAAGTAGATGTCACATGAGTGGAAAATTTTGATGTGATGGCATTTTACACTCACTTTATACAGATGCGCTGTATATAGATGTGTGAACAATTAAATTCTTTTGCATATGTTTTTAAAAGAATGGCGCCTCCATTTCAATAGAATAAAAATGGCAATGATTATCAAATCGTCATGTCTCAAGGTATAAAATGCACACAAAAACCCCCACTCTTGCTCACTTTGAGTGACATCCTGACCTCACTGAAATCAATAGCAAATGTCCCATTGACTGCAATGGGGCCAGAATTTTGTCTCTTATGCTTGAGGTCCCACTGAGCCATATCTTCTCCTACTATAACTCTTTTTAAAGACAGAGATGAATCTGGCCTATTGTCTGACTAAGGCATTTAGATTGAGATTTTCAAAGCAGTTCAGGGAATTTAGCCATACATCTTTCATTAATTTTAACGAACACTGTATTATAGGCCATCAAGTAATTTGAAACAAACATATTGCTGAGTGTGTTGATGTAATTTGAACGCACGTCTTGTTTTTGACTTTGGAGCTGAGAGGCCATGTCTGCAGTGCCTAAACACATTACCTAAGAAAGGGATAGATTGTCAGTTTGCAGACTGTCTAATGGAGGATTGAAATAGCTGGATTAATCTCTCTGATTCTATGGCAATTTCTAGGGGCAGACCATGATACCCTTACACTGACTTAAAACACAGAAGTAGTCACTTTGAAGTCAATGGGAGAACTTGTGGAGTAAGGTGACACTCAATGGGACTGATTCTCTATTGCCCTGTGTAGCATTTTTCATCTATTTTGCTGTGGTGTAAATAGCTCCCAAATCAGCATGGTAGTATTTTTCATCTAATTTGCACTGGTGTCAATGGCTACACAAGGTGCAGGGCAACAGAGAATCAGGCCCAAGATGACAGGACAAGGAGTAATGGTCTCAAGTTGCAGTGGGGGAGGTTTAGGTTGGATATTAGGAAAATTTTTTTTACTAGGAGGGTGGTGAAATACTGGAATGCGTTACCTAGGGAGGTCGTGGAATCCCCTTCCTTAGAAGTTTTTAAGGTCAGGCTTGACAAAGCCCTGGCTGGGATGATTTCGTTGGGATTGGTCCTGCTCTGGGCAGGGGGTTAGACTAGATGGCCTCCAGAGATCCCTTCCAACTCTGTTATTCTATGATGAGTAAGGGCATCAAAATCTGGCTCCCTATGTCACCATGTTAATACTACTTAGTCATGATCTATGGTGATCGTGAAGCAAATCATGGAATGTAGGCTTCTAAATGAATGCATAAAAAAATCCAGTCGCCTTACACTGTTTAATAATGTACCTATTTTGTTAGCTAGTGTCCAATAGTTACCACAGAAATGAGATTTCACAGTTCTAAAATCTAAAACAACATATGACTTCCAATTACATCAACATGTTCTAAAATATCTTTAATTGAAAGTAACTGATGGAATATAATGTAGCATTTATCTTGCTACAGGTGACACGAGGCACAAAGCAGAATGTTTTAACAAATGTTTTATTTAAAGACAGGCTTGAAGAGTCTTTGAAAGTAATTGCCAGTTTGTCAGCTGAATCACTTTAGCCTTTGGAAGAGCTTTTTGTCATTATATTAGACTATTCCTGATGCTGGTACAGGGCGAATCACTGACTAAATGTCATGCAGTCTTCATGTATTCCATTAATAAATATTAAAATATTAATTTGGGAGTTGTCTTTAAAAATGGTGGTTGTTCACATAATAATGGGAACACTACTTAATGAGCTATGCATCCAAAACCATACATTTTAGGATAAAAGGGCAACTCAAATATAAAGATTTCTTTTTATTTTTGTCCCAGTTGAAAACTGCAGCATAAATGCACTAAGCTAACTGTATGATGTACACAGAAAATAGTAATATGTAATGTTTTATATTCTGGTCTCAGTTACACATGAGAAATTTGGCCCTATATATTCATTATGCATTCATTTTTCTCCATTATGTACCATTTTAGACAACTGAAATTAGAGCAACACATTGCCAAGAAGAAAATTACATAAACAACCTTAATCACTGTAAATCAATCCAGAAGTCTTTCAGCTTTATAAAAAGCTTACTTTCTGTTGAATAAGTTACTCTGCTTATTTTAGAAGTCTGAAATAATTTGATCTTCAAAACATAAATGGCATAACAACCAATTTTTAAACATGAGAATTAAATCTGAAGATTGTTACTGTTAAAGTTCTTAAATTTAACTGAGTCAAATTAAGAGTTTCACTAGATTTATTGAAATGCTATTGACTTCAAACTTTCATAGAACCATAAACAGGTATTTCATAGAATATCAGGGTTGGAAGGGACCTCAGGAGGTCATCTAGTCCAACCCCCTGCTTAAAGCAGGACCAATCCACAAGTTTTTGCCCCAGATCCCTAAATGGCCCCCTCAAGGATTGAACTCTCAACCCTGGGTTTAGCAGGCCAATGCTCAAACCACTGAGCTGTCCCTCCCCCCCAAAACTGTTTTATACTGTATAAATCTGGGTTATTTACCTATCTATATGTAAGAACATGTACAGATTTCTGTAGGAGATATAGTACTTCCTATTATTCTGTAGGCGGCAAACAGCACGGAGATGAGCAAGAAATGTATGAATCATCTTACTACTAGAATCTATATATGACTATTTGTTTATAGTAAGGAATGTCACCTGTCAGTTAGCCAGTAGTGTGGGATACTGAAAACTTCACACTAAGTTTGTTTGAAGAACCATCATGTTTTAATCTTCCAATGAGAATATCTTTTTGAAAAATTGTTCTTAAAATTGGACACGAGACTGAACCAAACCACCAGATGTGAACATTAGGGAGCTTCAAAAAGAATTTGGATTCAGAGCCAAACTTCACAAGCAGCACCTCTCTTTGCAATGGGCTAAATCAGAACTGCAGATCCAAACACCTATAAACACGAGGGTAGTTCCCATCTGGTTCCAATGTATGTCTTGGTTATTGGCCCTATACCCAAAATCATCTTAAGAGTGCGAGGAGGATATTTTTTAAACTTCAGATTTTTATCATGTGATATTATAAAGAAAACTGATAGATCAGCCTTTCCACTACATGGGCTTTCACTTAACATATTTCTCCTTCTCTCATATCCCCCAGCCCATGTCAACTACGGGCAAAATGTAAAACCCTTTTCCCTCATCCCACGTTTTCAAATACTTGGGAAAAGAAGATGAGTTTTGATGGAATTTCTGCTTGGGCTTTAGCTTCTAATACCCATAAAGGCCCAATCCCAATAGAAGCTGGGCTTTCTCAAGTTTCACAAGGATCAGTGGCAATTCAAGACACTTGGGCCCCAATCCCACAACACACTTAAGCACATGCTTAACTTTAAGGATTGGAGTAGTTCCATTAACTTCAAAGGGGCTACCCATGGGCTTGAATGGAGCATATACTATAAAGTTAACAGGACTACTCAAATGCTTAAAGTGATACATTTTATTACATACAGTGATGGATCAGGTTCTTTGTGCCCTTGCAGGACAGGACTCTAAGTTTTATGATAAATACTAATGGGGGATTTTGATTTTTTTTTAAATATTGCCTTATTTTTTCAAATACTGACTGTTTATTTTGTTTTTACTTTATCTCTGTTCTAAATGGTTGTAAATTAATAAATAACTGATAAAAGAATAATAAAAAACACTTTACAGCTGCCCCTGATCTTTGTAATGGACTGAACCAAAATCCCAGATCCAAAGACATCTAGAACTGTGGGCAAGTTCAGATCTAGATCCTAACTTTGTAGCTCATTATCCACCTCTACCATGGATTCAATAACATCTTGCACTCAGAGATTTATAAATATTTTGCGAATATTGGGAAATTAAGTTCCACAGTGTGCAGATGAGCTACAGAAACATTTCCATTTTACAAATGAGCAGTAAAATTTTCAAACCTACCTAAATGACTTTGGAGCCTGAGTTCAATTCTCAAAAGCACCTACATGCTAAAGCCTAGTGAATTAGGGTGGCTTTGAAAACAGGATTCAGACTCCGAAGTCACTTAGACACTTGAGAATTTTACACAGAAAAACTATGGTGCAGAATTGAAGTACTTGCCCAAGGTCAACAGGAAGTCTTGGCCAAACTGGAAATTGAACCTGAGTCTCCAGACGCCCAGTTCTGTGCTCCAGCCATAAGAATTACAGTTGCACTGCCTCAGGCCTGAACCTGTCTGACCCATATATTCCCATGGAAAAAACAAAAGACTACTGTTCGAATGCAATACTCAATGTTTCAAAATTACTCCTTGTGACTGTTAAATCCAATCTTGATTTTTACAAATCCAATATTTGCTTTAATTTGGATCAGGAGTTTTGTGCCCAAAGCCTCCTGGAAGCAATTTTTTCTGAGAATGCCCAAATGCCAATTTTCTCCAAGGGTGTGGTGTTCGTTTTTTGCCATTACCTGCATTTCTGCTTATCAAAGCTCTGTTTTAGAGATGTGCTGACAGCAGCAAAAAAATCACTGAATTTCCACCTAGTGTTTGTACCAGTTGCAAATGTCAAATGAATATTGATTTTCTTTTTACAATTGGGAAAGCTTTAGCACACATGGCTTTAGTAATTTGTGGTAAAGAGTACTTAACTAGACGCTGAGATGAAGGGAGCAGTTTTCTTGTTACCATTACTAGTGCAGTAATTAAGATTAACTGAAAAATGAGCCATGGGGGTGACTTGTTCTCAAAACTTTTGTTTTACTTCTGGAGACCTGGGTTCAAATCTTGTAGGTCGCAAGCAGAATGAGATTAGTAGTCTCCACTTGTCTGTTTGGATGTTTTTTCACATCTTTAAACTATCCTATAACTTGACAAGATAGGAAGTCTCTATAAAGCAGAGAAATTGTGTGTGTGTGGGAGGGGGGAGGGAGGACTGCAGATCATATTAATGACTTTGCTTTGACAGAATGTGTCTTAAAGCATAAATAACCATTGTACATAGCACCAAACAAAGATACAAGCTGAAAAATTGTTCAAAATGGATTCTTCAACAGAGAATTAAAGGTTTTGCCACTTAAACTTATATTTGGTGCATGTTGCTTGTTCTCCCCCTTCCCCTTTTGCCAGGGCTGGATTAAGATGGAGGGACTGTAACCCATGCCATACCCCAGATCCCAAAGTCCTCAGTATTCCATTAAAAATATTAGTGGAAGTTTTGAGCCCTTGTGGTAGCTAAGAAATGTTCTAAAGTATGATGTGGGTGTAACTGGTACAGTGGTTTCTGCTTTAATCTGCAGGCCACCTGGAACAATAGAGCTGATGGATATGAACCACAGCCTGCAGCTCAATGTAGTGTTAGATCCATGCCCCAGTTAGGGTCCCTGTGTAGCAGGCAGGGAAGAGTTAAGCAGTACAAGCCCTCACATCCTTGCAGATAGACGCGGGTTACTGAAGTAATTACTGGAGACTTCCATGCTGTCGCCCCTGCCTCTCCTGGATGGAAAAGGTGACCTACGCTGCCCTTGTTGCACCCAATGAGGGAAGAACCCCTGCCGCCACCACTTCTGGAAGGAGAGGAGCCCCAGGCCCATGTCACTCCAAGTGGCTGGCAGGGCTGCATGGGCAACCATGGCAACCGGGGGGAACCATGTTGTGGTGTAGCTGATGCCCCACGTTGCCTTAATCCAGCCTTGCTTGCTGAACCATTGAAAATCAGACCCAAGTGAAAAATGACTTGAAAATGAGTGAAAAATGACTTGGCAAACATTTTCCACAAAAAAATTCATTTCCATAAAGGTTTTTTGGGAAAAATTAAAAACCATTTTTTTTGTTTTCTGAAAACTGAAAATATTTCAGTTATCAGTAAAAAAAATATTTTGGTCTTGGAGACCAATATTTTTAGAATAACCAATAATTTATTTTTTGAAAAACTAAAATATTTTGTTTTTTTATTAAAAATATATTTTTCAAAGGAAATTTAGGTTTTGTTTGTTTGGTTTTTTATACAAAATTTCCATTTTTCAGCCAGCTTAACTATTTAGTCTTTCATAACATAAGAAGAATGGGACACTCAATGACTTTAAAAAAGACCATACATATGAAATGGATTAAAAACTTAATACAATACACAGTTGACTTGGAGAATTTACTGTGGCAAAATATGGAGGCAAAGAGAATACTACGTTTCTCAAAAAGATTAGACAGTGACATGAATAATAAGAAAGTCATCTGCAATTACAATACCTTGGAGAAAAATTTAAATTTCTCCCCAAAGTCTCCTCCATATGATTTTTGCATTCCAAAGCCTCATTCTGCCCCTGAACACCTTCCTTTTCTCGTCCTCCTCTCACAGTTAACACTGCTAGCTACAAAGTCCTAGATCAAGTCCATTATTCTTCTGACCACAGAAGAAGAGATCACCTTCTCTTTGGAAGAGTACTGCTGCTGAATTGAACAAACCACAGGTAACTAGATTAGTTTATGTGATTTTCATTTATCTTAAGTGTTGTCTAATGGCTAGAATAGTTGTCTGAGAGACAGGACGCTCAGGTTCCATTTCTTACTCTTCCACTAGCTCAACATATTCTGGGAAAGGGTCTGAACATTAGTCCACAAAACGAGTATAACAGAGTCTAGGTCTTCCAGTAGATGTTGTGAGGCTTAATTAATTAATGCTTGTAAAAAAGTTTGCATTTTCAGTATATAGCACCTTACCTCCAACCATCTCAAAGTATCATCATTATAATAAATTTTACAATAACCAAGTTAATTATAATCTCTTTTTTTTCTTCCAGATAAAAATTGTTTCACACAGGACAAATTGACTTTGTTTAGAACTTAACGGGAGTTCATTATCATAGTTTATCTTAACATTATTCTTTTACTTATTAGGAAAGATGTATTAGGCTTAATTTTTTGAGTGGCCTTAGCTGTGTACGCTGTTGTGTCTGCAGAAAGGCCGTTTGTCTGATCTCATTAAGATGTTTATTGAACATCCTGAAAAACCAATGTACAGAGGAATAAAAAAAAAACAAAACAAACAAAAAAACCCAAAGTTAGTTTTTTTCCCACCCCAAGATAACAAAATGTGGCTTGTTTGTTTGTTTGAAAAGCGTAAATTGGGAGTGCTTGTTCCAGGTGGGCCTGGAGTGGTTGATTGTAGGGAAGGCTTTGAGCCGGGGCAACTGCTTCAAGCCAGCAGCCTTGTAAAAAAGCAGCCAGTTGAGGAACCGAGTGAACTGAGAACAGGGGAGAAGTGAACAGAGGGAGTTCGGCTGGGGGGGAAGTTCCCACGGAGGTTTTTTTTGCCTTTCAGGCTTCTGTGAGCAGTAAAGACAACATCTGAAGAGACTTTTAGAAGGAAGACAATATGGATAGTGAGCAATCAGCTGTTGTGACTTGCATAGGATGCGCCATGTTTATCTTTCTCCAAGAGGACAGAAGTGACTTTGTACGAAGTGCAAGCCGGTCTCCATATTGGAAGAGAAGGTTAAAGGACTAGAGATCCAAGTATCAACCTGCGTTGCATCAGGGAAAATGAAAAATTTCTGGATAGACGTCAGCGTTTGGTACAGCAGGCACAGCATGCTGAAGAATCAGAGAGGGCAGTGAAGAATGGGGGAAGAAAAATGGCAGCATGTGACCTCAGGAAGAAGAAAGAGGAGAAACCATGTACCCCCAATGAAGATAGAGGTCAGAAACCATTTTCAGACTCTCTGCTCAGGTACTACAGCAGAGAATGGTTTGGAAGAGTCATCTGAGGGAAGGGATCAGAAGGAGACCCCATCGACCGGAAGACTTGGGATGCATTGTCCTAGGGATGGGGGTTCCATGACCACCACTCCCAAGAGGAGGAGATGGGTGGTGGTGGTCAGGGACTCCCTCATAAGGGGGACGGAGTCATCCATCTGCCATCCAGACCGGGAAACTCGAGAAGTGTGCTGCTTGCCTGGAGCTAGAATTCAGGATGTGACAGAGCGTCTGCTGAGACTGATCAAGCCCTCGGACAGCTACCCCTTCCTACTTCTCTATGTGGGCACCAATGATACTACCAAGAATCACCTTGAGTGGGTCACTGCAGACTATGTGGCTCTGGGGAAAAGGATAAAGGAGTTTGAGGAGCAAGTTGTGCTTTCCCCATATCCACAGAGCTAGTTATCTCATCATAGAAGTCAATCAGGTTGATCAGGCATGACTTTGCCCTTGGTGAATCCATGTTGACTGTTCCTGATCACCTTCCTCTCCTCCAAGTGCTTCAAAATGGATTCCTTGAGGACCTGCCCCATGATATGGGGAAAATGGTGGATGTGATATACCTTGACTTTAGCAAAGCTTTTGATATGGTCTCCCACAGGATTCTTGCCAGCAAGCTAAAGTAGTTTGGATTGGATGAACGGACTATAAGGTGGATAGAAAGCTGGCTAAATCATTGGGCGCAATGGGTAGTGATCAATGGCTCAATGTCTAGTTGGCAGCCGGTATCAAGTGGAGTGCCCGAAGAGTGGGTCCTGGGGCTGGTTTTGTTCATCATTAATGATCTGGATGATGAAATGGATTGCACCCTCAGCAAGTTTGTGGATGACACTAAGCTGGGGGGAAGGATAGATAGGCTAGAGGGTAGGGATAGGGTCCAGGGTGACCTAGACAAATTGGAGGATTGGGCCAAAATTAATCTGATGAGGTTCAACAAGGACAAGTGCAGAGTCCTGTACTCAGGACGGAAGAATCCCATGCACTGCTACAGGACAGGGACCGACTGGCTAAGTGGCAGTTCTACAGAAAAGGACTTGGGTATTACAGTGGATGAGAAGCTGGATATGAGTCAACAGTGTGCCTTTGTCGCCAAGAAGGCTAATGGCATATTAGGCTGCATTAGTAGGAGCATTGCCAGCAGATCGAGGGAAGTGATTATTCCTCTCTATTCAGCACAGGTGAGGCCACATCAGGAGTATTGCGTCCATTTTTTGGTCCCCACACTACAGAAAGGATGTGGAAAAACTGGAGAGAGTCCAGTGGAGGACAACGAAAATGATTGGGTGCTGGGGCACAGGACTTACGAGGAAAGGCTGAGGGAACTGGGCTTATTTAATCTGCAGAAGAGAAGAGTGAGGGGGATTTCATAGCAGCCTTCAACTACCTGAAGGGGAGTTCCAAAGAGGATGGATCTAGACTGTTCTCAGTGGTACCAGATGACAGAACAAGGAGAAATGGTCTCAAGTTGCAGTGGGGGAGGTCTAGGTTGGATATGAGGAAAAACTTTTTCACTAGGCAGGTGGTAAAGCACTGGAATGGATTAGTTAGGGAGGTGGTGGAATCTCCATTCTTAGAGGTTTTTAAGGCCCAGCTTGACAAAGTCCTGGTTGGGATGATTTAGTTGGGGTTGGTCCTGCTTTGAGCAGGGGGTTGGACTAGATGACCTCCTGAGGGTGAATGACCTCCAACCCTTCTATGATTCTATTATTCTAAGTTTCTTAACAACAGAAATCAGTATATATAGGCCCCTTTGAACTGGTATTATTATATTTTAATGGTCAGTCTATACAGTGCATATAACTGATCATGACCTTGTGACTTTGTTGTGAAAGATATTATATACATTTAATGTGTTTTTCATATATATATATTAAAGCTGAAACTTTTTTTTAAACACACAGCTTGGGGCTACATCAAATCTTCAGAGAGAATCTGCTGTTAATTTGTGTGTGTTTTGTTCAGCTGAATAACCTCCATGGCACTATTCAAGGTTTGTTTTACTTTGTTTGCTGTATATGGGAATACAAGGAAGGAAATAAAACCAAAAAAAGACCAGAGCATACATTTGTTACTGAGTTATATGATGCGATTGGTCAAATGAACCCAGGGCTCGATTCTACCCTGAATACCCTGGGAGACAGTAGTTGCAATTAAAATCTTTACAATTCTGCTGATGCAAATAACAAATGTTATTGCTTGATATAGGAAAGGGAATAGTGCAGTAACCTTAATCTTAATATTTGCAGTGGCAACACTGTAAAGATGTTAAAGTCCTCCATAGAACTTTTAACTCCCATTGACTTTGGTAGGAGCCCAAAATGTCATTGACTTCAGCAGGAGCCAGAGTCAGATTTGACCTGAAAATAACTTCCTCAGACTCAAACAACACAGTAACATTTTCTAACATAAGGACCTAATCCTGCAAATGTACTCTCATTCAGAGGCTTTACTCACATGTGTAACCCAACTGATTTCTGTGAAACTACATGGATGAGCAAGTGTTTGCACGGATGGGTCCTAAGGCTCTATAACATCACTTAATCCCTTCAGTGGCAGCAATGCTGATGAGCAGCCAGGACTACCAAAAACAAACGCAGGATAACAATGTAAGTGAAGGAATAAATCCTTTTATTATTGACTGAACATTCCCTGTTCACAGTTAAATAACTAGAACCCACGTGTACCTGAAAAAGAACCTGCAGTCTTGGATTTACCTGTTACTGCCCCCTGAAAGATGACATATGTTCCCAAATGAACTAATCTCAGGTAGATTTCAGAGTAACAGCCGTGTTAGTCTGTATTCGCAAAAAGAAAAGGAGGACTTGTGGCACCTTAGAGACTAACCAATTTATTTGAGCATGAGCTTTCGTGAGCTACAGCTCACTTCATCGGATGCATGCCGTGGAAACTGCAGCAGGCTTTATTTATACACAGAGAATATGAAAAAATACCTTCTCCCACCCCACTGTCCTGCTGGTAATAGCTTATCTAAAGTGATCATCAGGTGGGCCATTTCCAGCACAAATCCAGGTTTTCTCACCCTCCACCCCCCCACACAAATTCACTCTCCTGCTGGTGATAGCCCATCCAAAGTGACAACTCTTTACACAATGTGCATGATAATAAAGTTGGGCCATTTCCTGCACAAATCCAGGTTCTCTCACCCCCTCACCCCCCTCCCAAAAACCACACACACAAACTCACTCTCCTGCTGGTAATAGCTCATCCAAAGTGACCATTCTCCCTACAATGTGCATAATTAAGGTGGGCCATTTCCAGCACAAATCCAGGTTTTCTCACATGCCCCCCACCCCCATACACACACAAACTCACTCTCCTGCTGGTAATACCTCATCCAAACTGACCACCCTCCAAGTTTAAATCCAAGTTAAACCAGAACATCTGGGGGGGCGGGTAGGAAAAAACAAGAGGAAATAGGCTACCTTGCATAATGACTTAGCCACTCCCAGTCTCTATTTAAGCCTAAATTAATAGTATCCAAATTGCAAATGAATTCCAATTCAGCAGTTTCTCGCTGGAGTCTGGATTTGAAGTTTTTTTGTTTTAAGATAGCGACCTTCATGTCTGTGATTGCGTGACCAGAGAGATTGAAGTGTTCTCCGACTGGTTTATGAATGTTATAATTCTTGACATCTGATTTGTGTCCATTTATTCTTTTACGTAGAGACTGTCCAGTTTGACCAATGTACATGGCAGAGGGGCATTGCTGGCACATGATGGCATATATCACATTGGTGGATGTGCAGGTATACGAGCCTCTGATAGTGTGGCTGATGTTATTAGGCCCTGTGATGGTGTTCCCTGAATAGATATGTGGGCACAATTGGCAACGGGCTTTGTTGCAAGGATAAGTTCCTGGGTTAGTGGTTCTGTTGCGTGGTATGTGGTTGTTGGTGAGTATTTGCTTCAGGTTGCGGGGCTGTCTGTAGGCAAGGACTGGCCTGTCTCCCAAGATTTGTGAGAGTGTTGGGTCATCCTTTAGGATAGGTTGTAGATCCTTAATAATGCGTTGGAGGGGTTTTAGTTGGGGGCTGAAGGTGACGGCTAGTGGCGTTCTGTTATTTTCTTTGTTAGGCCTGTCCTGTAGTAGGTAACTTCTGGGAACTCTTCTGGCTCTATCAATCTGTTTCTTTACTTCAGCAGGTGGGTATTGTAGTTGTAAGAAAGCTTGACAGAGATCTTGTAGGTGTTTGTCTCTGTCTGAGGGGTTGGAGCAAATGCGGTTGTATCGCAGAGCTTGGCTGTAGACGATGGATCGTGTGGTGTGGTCAGGGTGAAAGCTGGAAGCATGCAGGTAGGAATAGCGGTCAGTAGGTTTCCGGTATAGGGTGGTGTTTATGTGACCATTGTTTATTAGCACTGTAGTGTCCAGGAAGTGGATCTCTTGTGTGGACTGGACCAGGCTGAGGTTGGTGGTGGGATGGAAATTGTTGAAATCATGGTGGAATTCCTCAAGGGCTTCTTTTCCATGGGTCCAGATGATGAAGATGTCATCAATATAGCGCAAGTAGAGTAGGGGCTTTAGGGGACGAGAGCTGAGGAAGCGTTGTTCTAAATCAGCCATAAAAATGTTGGCATACTGTGGGGCCATGCGGGCACCCATAGCAGTGCCGCTGATCTGAAGGTATACATTGTCCCCAAATGTGAAATAGTTATGGGTAAGCACAAAGTCACAAAGTTCAGCCACCCGGTTAGCCGTGACATTATCGGGGATAGTGTTCCTGACGGCTTGTAGTCCATCTTTGTGTGGAATGTTGGTGTAGAGGGCTTCTACATCCATAGTGGCCAGGATGGTGTTATCAGGAAGATCACCGATGGATTGAAGTTTCCTCAGGAAGTCAGTGGTGTCTCGAAGGTAGCTGGGAGTGCTGGTAGCGTAGGGCCTGAGGAGGGAGTCTACATAGCCAGACAATCCTGCTGTGAGGGTGCCAATGCCTGAGATGATGGGGCGCCCAGGATTTCCAGGTTTATGGATCTTGGGTAGTAGATAGAATATCCCAGGTCGGGGTTCCAGGGGTGTGTCTGTGCGGATTTGATCTTGTGCTTTTTCAGGAAGTTTCTTGAGCAAATGTTGTAGTTGCTTTTGGTAACTCTCAGTGGGATCATAGGGTAATGGCTTGTAGAAACTCGTGTTGGAGAGCTGCCGAGCAGCCTCTTGTTCATATTCCGACCTATTCATGATGACAACAGCACCTCCTTTGTCAGCCTTTTTGATTATGATGTCAGAGTTGTTTCTGAGGCTGTGGATGGCATTGTGTTCTGCACGGCTGAGGTTATGGGGCAAGTGATGCTGCTTTTCCACAATTTCAGCCCGTGCACGTCGGCGGAAGCACTCTATGTAGAAGTCCAGTCTGCTGTTTCGACCTTCAGGAGGAGTCCACCTAGAATCCCTCTTTCTGTAGTGTTGGTAGGGATGTCTCTGTGGATTAGTATGTTGTTCAGAGGTATTTTGGAAATATTCCTTGAGTCGGAGACGTCGAAAATAGGATTCTAGGTCACCACAGAACTGTATCATGTTCGTGGGGGTGGAGGGGCAGAAGGAAAGGCCCCGAGATAGAACAGCTGCTTCTGCTGGGCTGAGATTATAGTTGGATAGGTTAACAATATTGCTAGGTGGGTTGAGGGAACCATTGCTGTGGCCCCTTGTAGCATGTAGTAGTTTAGAAAGTTTAGTGTCCTTTTTCTTTTGTAGAGAAGAATCTCAGGTAGAGAGGATTGACTGTGTGGATGGGTTCCTTTGTAAATCATTTTACCAAATAAATTATCTTACCAGGGACAAATTATTATCCTAATCAAGGGAGCCAACTATTCAGACTTGCAGAATGATCACATCAGTGTCATGTCAAAGTCATATTGGAAGGTCAAATCTGAGAGCTTAAATGTAAGTGTAACTCCTTCTGCAGCATGTGGTTGGTAGCACAAAGGACTGGGTTCAAATATCTAGGGGTTCTTCTTGAAATCAGCACCACATGGACTTGTGTCCATACAGGAAACCTGGGAAAAACTAAATACCTTCCCTGGGTGCCCGCACCGGGCAATACTTCCCCTCTCAAAAGCACTGAGTCTACGTATTAAACAAAGAAAACATTAAGGAAGCAGGGAACACAGCATTAATTCAGAAAAATGCAACAATATTAAATCAAGAATATATAAATCTGAATAATAGGCAAGACACCTATCCCTATGGAATCTTTGGGACTAGTCCTTTGCCTCATTTCCCCAGCTGCTGGTGTGAATGTCCAATGAATAAGTGTCCCTTTAAGACATCACTGACCCCCACCTACTCCACTGCACTTCACTCACAGTGGTTAACGAAGTCCCAGAGTCATGGAGTGTACTCAGGCAGATTCCCTTCCATCCCATAGGGGGAGTGCTGCACTACCACCTAACCTCGCTGTATAAATTAAAGCTTCATTGGTGTTGAGAAAAAGGACCTTCACCAGTGTTCACTCGGCTCTGTTACAGATCTCTGCAACTTCTGTGAAGGGGCGCCGCTACCTCAGAGCGTTCAGGGGAGAGGAATCAAGGAAATATAAAATTCTTTGATCAGAGCCCTGCCATCAGTGCTACCTCCTTGCCGGAAGGTAGGAACCCCACTCCCCTCTGTCTGGCTCATGTCCAAGCTCCACTATCCAGTGGTGCCAGACTAAGGTTTTGTTCATGGTGGCTCTTTATTCAGGGCATATTCAGTACAGGCTACTCTTGTCACACAATAACTGTGACAACATTTCATTGACACCTAAAAGGTAAATGAATTTGATCCAAAACATTCCCACTGTCCCTCATACTTCGGAGGAGCAATCAGTAAACATCCACAAAGCAAACCACAAACCTCATTATCCACCTTCACATCCTTCAGGGAGCTGACTGGCCTTGGAGTCTGGAAGCCCTGGGGTCTCTGGTCTAAGGCAGTCGATATGGCAGAGCTACGGACCCTAGGAGACCATCCCAGGATTCCAGGTTCCCTGCTGTAGAGCCAGGAGCAAAGTGCCAGTTAGAATTAGGACTTTCGGGGCTTCTAAAACAGCGCCCAAATTTGCTAATGCAAAAAGAAAGGCTAGGTAGGCCCCTTTTTAAAAATAAGTGTAATTGTGCATACAAGAATCACTTCACTACCTACTGCAATACAGTCCAATGTTTTACTATTTAAGCTTATCCTGCTAACTTTCATTCACATGAACAGCCTTCATGAGCCACTCATTTCAAGAGAACTACTCGTCAGAGAATCACATGGGGTCCAGCCTGGCAAACACTACTTACATAAGTAGCCTATGGTTTTTCATAAAACTAGTCACATTCTCGAGCACTACACCTATGAGTGAGATTTGCATGACTGGGAGCATGAGTAGTAAAGGGTTTCCAGTACTGAACCTACAGTGAAAAGTATATTAATATTTTCATGGCAAAGGGTTCTGTGTGATGCACTGAAGATAGCATGAACTCTGCCTTCTTCACATGGCTCTGTCTAAATACAGAGCCCTGATCTCTTGTGGCAGGGAGTCCAGTTGAAATGTATCAACTTCCAAGTGGCACTCCACAGTCAGGTGGGGTGTCTGTGCATGTGTGTGTGTATATTTAAGTCATTCATTTGCCAGCCAGCGGTGAGTCCTGATATGTGGTGACAGCAGAAGATGAATGTATTGCAAGTGTCTTATATTTGAAATACTTTGAGCACTAATAATGCAATATTGAAGGTATGGTTCCCACCACTGCTTTCTCATTTCTAATCATTTGTAAAGAAGTTGATCCAAACATTTATTCAGTGTGGTTTGGGTAATGTGACTTTGCACAATTACCAACATTTTATTTGTATTTTTATCATAAACTTCAACATTTTAATAAAATGCACATTTTTTTATAAAACAGAAAATGTTCATTTCTAAAGGGAGGGTAACCCTAAAGAGCAGCATTACAGAACAAGAGGCAAAGCCGTAGGCAAAGGCAGAGGTGGTAGTTGAACTAGACGCCCGGGTATATTCATGTTTCTAAATAGCATCCACGGTAGCATCTCCTGCCACTAGAAATCCATATTGGTCATTAGAAGCCCAGGACAAACTCCAGCCCAAGTCTGTTGCTGCAGGGTTCCTTTTTCTTCATTTCAAACATTCTTTAATTCAGCACTACACTAAGTACTGCTGTCAGTGCAGAGGATATTAACGAGATCACTAATGTGTATGGGAAACAGAATTTAGGTGCAGAATGAGGTTTATAGTTCCATCTATCAGCTGTAGGCTGCCCTAAGCAACAAGTATGCTAGTTTCAGCTTATTTGGTAAATGCTCAGCTTATTTGATTTCTTCAGCTCCTAACACTTAAATGAGGCAAGAAAGAAACAAAATGAGAGAAAATAATGGGGAAAAAATTGTTGTGGAGTAGGGACCAGAGGTTATAGCCGACACCTCAGGCCTCAGAATTCACCAAGCTACCTGATTACTTTTGTTCTGTATAGATATGTTTGGCTGAGTGGAAGGGTCCCAAGATTTTTTTTTTATCGTCTGTTTATATATTTACATATTAAAGTCAGAATCCTCCACGGGCAGAAGAAAAACATTTTCAACGTTTTTCAAAATATCGATTGGCCGGGGTTCACATCACTGGCGGTTTTCGGCAGCAAGGATGATTCATGGGGAAACTTCTTCCCAAATTATAGGTATCAGGATGGATGAACCATTTCACAGTACACAAGAATTTGAAATGGGACCAAAGCTCAACTTCTGAGGTAGCATTCACAAAACAGATTTAAAAAGGTTTCAGCAGCAGCAACAAAAGACATAAAAATCTAGAGGCCCAAGATCCAAACACCCATCATACTATGGAATCGTGTAGATTCTGATCCAAATTTTGTAGCTCAGAATCAGCTCTAATTACCAGGTTTTAAGTGAATGTTGACACTGGGTTAGTTTGGCTTTTCCTTACTTACCCCTACACATCCAACCACAGGTTTGCTATGTGTACCTATCTGATCCAACCACTAGTCCTATTCATACAGGTTCCTGAAGATCCCTATTCCTCTATTCTCACGTGACTTCAACCCTTTTCCTGCACCACATAAAGAAGGCGAGGTATCTTTTGAGACAGACACAAACATAGTTAAAGACTAAATTCTCAGAAGATGCTTATGTAGTAGGCATCTGTCACTTCCTGTTGAATCCAGTCATGGCACTATGTTATATTTAGCGATGCAAATTAAAGATATAAATACAGATTCCCCCTAAATTCAGTAGTGCTACTGACCCACTGATCCAGAGTATAAACAAACTTATGAAACATTGTTAGTTAGAATCCTGAAATTTGGAAGGAGGCATTCTAAATGCTTTGTGAAAAGAACGCAATAAACTGATGCCACAGTCCATTGGAATCTCAGGAATATGTCACTAAACTAAGTATATTGTAATCACTGTAATTAAGAGAATGCTTAATTAACACATTTAATGGATAACGAGGCACATTTGCAATTACAGGCTAATAAATGAAAAATATCCTGTGCCAAGGCAATGGCTTGAAATGTGGCTATTTCCACACAAGAAGAAACCAATCAGTCACTGGTGTACAATATTTATATCATGAAGAGCTGACACAAATGGTTTGAGTGAGCAACAACTATGTTTCAACGCTTTCTTCTGGAAGGTTCATTGTTATTATTTGTACTGTGACGGTACCTATGAGTCCCAGTCATGGGACCAGGACCACAGCCCATTGCGCTAGGCACTGTACTGCTATATCTCTTTTCAGTTTTTATAAATGTGCTGGGCCTAGACACATCAAGATAAGAGAACATAGTTACAAGAGAATATATAAATTGCAAAACACACAGAGGTTCAGATCCCTGAGACCAGCTTTTCTGTGCTGGGAGCAGTTCAGGAGTCAGGTGGCTGGCCCTACACACCACTTTTCAGACAGCGGTCACGTTGGCTTTGCGGCTCCTTTGCACCAGCAAGTTGATGGCCAGAAAACAGCACCCAGGATCTGGCCCATACATTATGCATCAAAACATTCAAACCGCTTTCTCTACATCTTTTTCTCAGATGAGACACACACAAGGAGTAAACATTTCTTCTGATGCAACTATGTATATGACTTTCTCTCAAGGTGTGCACTGATAGACTGCATAGCGTCAGGAGTCTCTGTGTATAGCATACGGCCTACTTGATGAGAACGTCAGAATTATTAGTGCATGTTACTGTAATGCAAGTTTTACAATGGGAGAAGAGCAAAAGGGTGAAATATAGCAAACTGGCTTGCGCACTGCTAGTAACTGGTATCTGGGAAAGTACGGTCTTCTTTCCATGCCAATAAAGTCACTGTGTAATTTCATTTCAATTTGAGAAGTACCTTGAGGATTAATGCTGGAAAGGGGAAGATAAAAAAAAAAAGCTTGTTTTTGATGAGAGGCAGAAGTTATGCATTCTCTGTCCAACAGCAAACAAAATGGGGACGCTGAACTGAGTTGATATTTGGAAGGCTGGAGGATCTGCTGAAACAGACATGGATGACTCTTGAAAAGAGAATTCCTAAGAAAAAAGAGTTTATTCATAACTACCTTATCCTTCTATAAGATGTAGAAATTTCTCTCCCCCACTCTCTAGAGTCTCCAGATGAAGGACCAAAAAACTGTTCATAGCTCTGAAAAAAAAACAAACAAAACAAATAAGGTCACTTTACTATAGGTGCATATATACAGCTTTAGGTGCTTCACTTTAGATATATAAGTTTTGGAAATTTTGGCTTAAGAGACTTGGCCTAAAAACCACACAGTGATTCAGTGACAGCACTAGGAATAGAACCCCAATTCCCAGTCCCTACCTTTGGAACAGGCTATAATTATGCTGAAGACTTTAAATCATTTTTCCCCCTTTCTTAAAAAGCAAAAGTGTCAGTGTGAGATGTTTTATTTCAAGGATCTTCCACAGAAGGAATTTAACACTTCCGCCCCCCCAAAAAAACCCACAACCCATCCACCGTGACACTTGAAAAACAAATTTCACTCCTCATTTTGTTAGCAGCCAGACAGCTCCTTTATTTAACACCTTGTCTTTTCCTCTGCCCAAAATTCTTGAGGAAGACATTATGGAAGAGAGGGAATGAAGGAGATAAGGAGGTTAACTCGCTGCAAAAGTACTCTATCCAGAAGGCACATCCTCTGAAAAATCACGTTCAGAGCTATCTAAAAAGTTCCCTTTTCTTATATATTATGGCTTTTACTTGAGGAAACTTTTATAATTACTAGAAAAAATATTAACCTTTGAGTAGCCCACAGTACAGGAAAATGACTGACTGAAGGGCACACTCACAAAGTTCATCAGCATGCCACTGAATTTGTCTCAACTCAAGCTAATCCAATGAAAGATTACACAGTCTGTGTCACTGGTTTCTACTTATTGCCTGGCAATGGAATAAAACTACATATATAAAGGAAAGGTTAACTTAATATTTTGGTACATGGCCCGCTAGTCACTAATCATTAACTCGTTTAATAAAAATGTTTAAAGTTTGAAGCAGATGTAGGTATAAGTAGTGTATATTTTTAGTTCTTTTATTTCTGTAGAGAATGTAAGGAGCAGAAGACTATCTCCTGGTTCATAAAGGAGATAAAATTCACACCATTCAAAAGGCAGAACAATTCTCATTGATTCCTTTTGCAATCATTGCCACCTATTCTCAAAAATGTTTCACCCCTCCGAGATGGTACTTCCCTATTTCTCTTAGAGCATTTGTAAATGTCCAGCAGTTTGCAAAATCTAGGAGAAAAGGGCGATGATCTCTTCCTGTACCACTCAGACTGTTATTTTATCTAAAATTTTGCAAAGGAAATGGTTCCAATGGAATAAACAGTAAAAAAAGAAGTAGCCTTATGATGATGTCTCACATATCGATCTATTCTTGCCTGTGCTAGAGACAGGCCCCTATTAGGCTCCAGCTCAGGTCCCATGTCAGCCAAACTCTTAAGCACATATGTAACTGTTGTCATATAAGTGATCCAATGTGATTACCCACATACTTCAGTTTATGCAACTATCAGTACTAATAATTCTTAAAAATTTCATAGGGCCAGATTCTGCCTCCCTTACTCCAACTGAGTAATACCTTTTTCTCTGTGTAGTGTAATGAGATCCACATGGCACTGCTTGCCTAGCAAGGTAGCTCTCAGCATAATCAGGCCCTCCTCGATATGAAGTGTGTTTGAAAGTATGCTAATGAATGCCATGGCCAATTTCCTTTACCAACAGAACAGCAGCTAGAGCTTGTTAGTACCTACCATCACACTGACATTGTAAACAGATTATTTAATTTACATTTGTTCTTATTTTGATACAACTCTACTTACATGTGGTAATTATCAGAATAATGACAGGTTTCAGAGTAACAGCCGTGTTAGTCTGTATTCGCAAATGAATGTTATAATTCTTGACATCTGATTTGTGTCCATTTATTCTTTTACGTAGAGACTGTCCAGTTTGACCAATGTACATGGCAGAGGGGCATTGCTGGCACATGATGGCATATATCACATTGGTGGATGTGCAGGTGAACGAGCCTCTGATAGTGTGGCTGATGTTATTAGGCCCTGTGATGGTGTCCCCTGAATAGATATGTGGGCACAATTGGCAACGGGCTTTGTTGCAAGAATAGGTTCCTGGGTTAGTGGTTCTGTTGTGTGGTATGTGGTTGTTGGTGAGTATTTGCTTCAGGTTGTGGGGCTGTCTGTAGGCAAGGACTGGCCTGTCTCCCAAGATTTGTGAGAGTGTTGGGTCATCCTTTACAGTCCTGGACAGTCTCTACGTAAAAGAATAAATGGACACAAATCAGATGTCAAGAATTATAACATTCATAAACCAGTCGGAGAACACTTCAATCTCTCTGGTCACGCAATCACAGACATGAAGGTCGCTATCTTAAAACAAAAAAACTTCAAATCCAGACTCCAGCGAGAAACTGCTGAATTGGAATTCATTTGCAAATTGGATACTATTAATTTAGGCTTAAATAGAGACTGGGAGTGGCTAAGTCATTATGCAAGGTAGCCTGTTTCCTCTTGTTTTTTCCTACCCCCCCCCCCCCAGATGTTCTGGTTTAACTTGGATTTAAACTTGAAGAGTGGTCAGTTTGGATGAGCTATTACCAGCAGGAGAGTGAGTTTGTGTGTGTATGGGGGTGGGGGGGATGTGAGAAAACCTGGATTTGTGCAGGAAATAGCCCAACTTGATTGTCATGCACATTGTGTAAAGAGTTGTCACTTTGGATGGGCTATCACCAGCAGGAGAGTGAATTTGTGGGGGGGGGGGGGGTGGAGGGTGAGAAAACCTGGATTTGTGCTGGAAATGGCCCACCTGATGATCACTTTAGATAAGCTATTACCAGCAGGACAGTGGGGTGGGAGGAGGTATTGTTTCATATTCTCTGTGTATATATAAAGTCTGCTGCAGTTTCCACGATATGCATCTGATGAAGTGAGCTGTAGCTCACGAAAGCTTATGCTCAAATAAATTGGTTAGTCTCTAAGGTGCCACAAGTACTCCTTTTCTTTTTATCAGAATAATGAATTTCTCAAATAAAGGAACATACAGAGTATCGGGGTTTGTGGGTAGGAAATAACGTAAAGAGGGCAGTAACTATTTGATATGATGCAAAAGGTTGTTTTTTTAAAAAAATAACTAGAGTAGAGGGCTCTCTTTATATAATTATAAAATCACGCTTAGGATGACTGATTTAATTTGAATAGCATTCCCTGGGGAAATATACTGTGCTATCAACTTGAAATGATGATGATTATTTGGCCTTCAGCAGTCGTGGGATAAGTCAGCAGCAGAGCTGGATGGCAGCATGCCCACAGCTACACCTAATGCAATGAAGCAAATCTGCGGCTCTGACAGTAGGCAATACCATGGAATGAGTTAATCTAATGGCATTTCTTTATAATGCCTAATCCTGCCAGAGTTTTCAACCACCTACGGGCCAAACCTCAAGGTCCTTACACAGCTTTTACTCAGAATCAGTGAGAGTCTGAGTGAAAACTGAGGGCCAGATTCATAATCCTATGTGGAAACACCAACCCAGAGGGTAGGAAACTTATGTAGTTTCCTCTGAATTCTTCCATCAGTGGGACAGGATCTGTGAACCCCGCCACCATGAAAGAGACTGGTGGGGTCTGGTTTATAATCCCTATCGGTCTCTGAGACACAAGCCATCTGCATTGAGTGTCTGTTCCTCCCAACAAGCAATGGGCTGCCAGTATGGTCTGCCTCGGCTGTCATATAAGACCTACCCCAGGGAATTCCTTTAATGAAATTGCCCAGTTCAGAATAGGCACCATAGAGAAATCAATGTGACCTCTGGCCATATTTACTTTCTGTTGGATGACAGAGGCTGACATGCATCATTCCTGGCCATCTCTCTCCTACACAGTGTATTCTCAGACCTCCTGAGGAAGGGGGAATTTTGCTGCAGAGACAGCTAACAATCGTGTTCAATATATATAGAGGGGGAGATGTGTATAGAAGGGGGTCCCCTTTAAGCCTGGATTTTAAGGGCACAATGTGGTCCTGAGTAAGCCATTTGTCCCCACATGAATAGTCATTTATAATGATGGATACTTTAATGATATGCTAAATGAAGAGAAACTCCATCAAGCTGGGAATAATTGTGTTTTATTTTGTGCTGCTCTTCTGAGCTCAGCAAGTTAAGTTCCCACTATGTAAGTGCTTGCATGGGACATCTCAGCAACATCCTGCTCTGATTCAGGAGATGGGTAAACAATTCCAGTACACAGAAATCCCATTCTCATCTCAGAAGGCTACTCATCAAACCAACCAACCAAAATATCTCTTTTTAAATTGCAGTGACAGGTTGGGTGAGGACTCCTGCAACTCTTGACTGTATTACACATGCCAAACAGATTCAAACAGCAGATTGTCTCTTTGTCTCAAATTAATAGGTACTCAGCCATCAGAGATGAACCACACCGGTTCACTAAACACCAGGGACTCAGAAGAAGGTGGATTTCACAAGCCAGTAAATAGCCACAAAGTATTCAAAACCAGAGCTTCCTCTCCCAGCAAAATACACATGGGAAAGAGCTTGAGGGAAAGATGAATTTATCTTCAGCAAATTCTCTGGAGGGATGTTATTTGTCCTCCTGTCCCTTGAGAATCAGCCATATTTCACTTTCTGAACTGAGAGAGTCTCCTGGGATCCACCAGATGCAAGAGTCATCCATGCAGATACCTTGCATTCTTCTGCCCTCTCTCTTTGTTCTCTGGTAGCACAACTCCAATGACGGCACAATGCCAATGACTCCCTGGTGGGCAGATGACCCCAAGATCACCCTTCAGTCCAGGGGAACAGCACTGAAAAGGTAACAGCATTGTTTTCCATGGGGTAGGTGGGATGATGCTGTGGAAGCTGTTGACAACCCCTCCCCACTTCCAAGCAGAGGAAATCTGTGTTCACTCTACAGCAAGTCAAATTCACCCTATGCAGAGCTCCATCCCAAGGGGAAATCAAGGCCAACTAACCACTTAAACTCTGCTTCCAGGGTTCATGTGGGAACTAAGTGATGCATAAGGACCAGAGCAAGTCTTGCACAGTAGTCATCTTCATCCATGAATCTTAAAGGCACAATCTGGGCACAAGCTATTATCTACCATTATGCAGCTTTTCCACTTCCAGAAATCCCCTCCCCTTATGGAATGAATGAATGGCTATCAAGAAAGATAGTATAGTGTAAGAAGTGTAATTGGGGTGGGTGAAATGGGTTCAGATAAGAAATTTGCCTTAAACTTGAACTGAACCCAAGAAATGAATTTGGAACAATTAACTTTTCTATATTAAGTTTTACAGATATTTTTATTTCATTTCCTTGATTGCAATGGGACTGAAAGCAGAAGTGCCATACCACCTCAAGAAAAGTTACCTTTGTGATATTTCTGGTCTGAGTGGAAGCAGCAAGAATTATGTAATAAAATAATAATTTTAGTAACTTGATATACTCCCATTAATGTATCTGGGAATTAGGACTTCTGTCTGGAGCTGCCTCTCCTCGGTGCCACAGAGTCTCCCACAGAGCCTCCAATGCACTGGAAGAGAAGGCCAGATCCCTGATCTTTGGTGGGTCTGATGGTACCAATGGCTGCACTTCAAGGCTGGAAGGTAGAATGGGCGAATGACTCGGTCTCTTTGTCATTGACTCCTCCAAAGTAACAATATTCTAGAACATACACTCACTTGATAGAAGTGGTGAATGCAGATAGGGGAGAGCAAAGATGTCTTCTGGGGAGTCGTATGTCCCCGACTGTCACAGAGTATGAGCAGAGTACACTGGCAGAGCCTCTCTGGTCACCGTGGTGGTCAGCTCCTTCTGGGGCCGCATCGCTATCGGTACCGCCTCAGTTCCTGAAGTGGATGGAAGCACCAGAAGCTGTCTACCCTGCATCTTCATCACCAGAGCCACTGTTGGGCAGTCAGATCTGTATCCTTGTGTGCTTTCTTCTCTTGTTGAGATGACTTAGTAGGGCCTAAGACCTTAGTGCCCATGCGTGCTGGCTCTTCTGACTTTAATGGGGTTGAGGAGGGATCCCTTCTTTTTAGGACAGTCTTAAACATAGATAACTTGTCCTTATGTCTATGAGAATATGTCCCTTACTCTGTTGTGAAACCTTCTCTTTAGGCTTAACAGACTTAGCCTCCATTTCTGAGTTTGTACTAAGATGGGTGCTATCCACTTGAGGCTGATGCATGGGTGTGGGGAGGTAACCTTCGTGAGGTGCAAGGTCTCTGGCACAACAGGTCTCTTAGGGCCAGTTTCTTTCTGAGGAGATCTGGAGCTCCTCTTAGCAGAAGATTTAGCACTATCACCCACAGATCTCTCCTGCAAAGATCTGCAAAACTAGATGAGATGCTGTGGTCACTTGAAGACCACTGTACAGAGGTGCAGGACATTATCCAGGCCTGAGTCTGACATGGGTGGAAGGGAGCATTCCCTCATGAGGAGTCAAAACGTTATCTCCCTGTCTTTCCTGGAAGGACTCCTGAATCTTGAGGAGATCTGCACTTGGGTAGCACATGAGTATCCCCTAAGCAGCAGATAGTGTGAATGGCAGTTACTAACTAGGAAGGACTCCTGGCAAGCGAGATAATACTTGAATCCTGGGGATTGAGACATGCCCCATCAGAGAAGGAGAGTTCCCTTGAAGAAGGAAAGATGGGGTGGGAAGAGCCCCTTGTGGAAGCCTCTTCTGGAAACATCCCCTCCAAACAAAAACTAAAACTATTAAAATGAATACTAAATATTAACTACACTGTAAAGTACAGACAGGGTAGATAGCTAAATAAGCAGGCACCACTAAACACTCCATCTCAGGCTGAGGCGGCGGAGAAGGAACTGAGGCAGTTTGTCCTTCACAGCCCTACATACCCTCACCGAGGGGCATGAGGATGGCTAGGGTACATGTGCAGACTGAATGGGGACTACTGTCAAAAATCTTTGATTGAAGGGGAGCACCTATAGGGGAATTACACAAAGAAGAAATTAAGTTTGGCCTCAAAACTGATCTGAGTTACTGGGGTAAACAGGGAAAAGTGTTCACTAAAAACAACCACCTATTAGGGTAATTCATGGCAGGTGGGTATAATAGGCCAGGGGAGGCTAAGCCTCCCCAACCCAGGCTGCGGCCTCACCCATCCTCCACCCTGAGACCCTACCCTCACTCGCCTTCTCCCCCGAAGCCGACGGGGACTCAGTTCAAGCTGATGGCCTGGGACTCGGGGCGGTGCTCAGGTGGGCCTGCCCGTGGCCTGGGGCTCAAGGCAGCTGGGATGGGTGGGCCAGGGCTTGGGACAGGTCAGCTGCAGCTCCTCCAGCTGTGGGGAGGGGCATGTCAGGGCTCCAGCAGGAGAAAGGGGGCAGAAGGGGCAGAGCTGGGGGGGCTAGCTTCCCCAAAGTGGGGGTTCATGCACCGCCCATGGGGTAATTTCAGAGTCAGTACTGTTATGATAAAATATTGTATTATTTACACATGACCTACCTACATGTTTATGTGATATGTTATTATATTGCATCAATTCTCATGCATTTCCATGAGAGAATTTCTTATTTATAGCAAATATTTAAAAGGATAATGGATCACTAAATCTGTCAAAGTAACACTAAAATCCTAATTAAACCTACCAAGCATGAAGGCTAAAACTCTGAGCTTTCAGACGGCTCTTAAGTCAATAGGTATCTGCATTGGCAACTACATGGGTAATTGCCTGAGTAACCCCTGACCCCCACACAGATCCCTTTGCAGACTCATGGTCATAGCATGGTCCTCAGAACAGTGAAAGATGTACCGCATACACTTCAGTACACAACAGTAGTTTGATGTGGCAAAAAGCAACAGACCATTTTAAAAGGCATTTTAAAAGCCTCTTTTCACAGAGAAGCCTGGCTAATTTTCTCAGCTAGCCAAGTTAGCATAAGCTTGGACTAAGGTGGTCAGTCAGCTCATAGTTGTTCAGACACAACATCCACAAGCCAAAATGTAAAGTGAACTGTATGCTCATGACAGAAGCCTGGCCAGGCTTGGAGTGCTGACCTCTAGAGAGCAGAAATAGCAGCCAAAAGTACCATACTGGCCGCTGTTTTATAACTTTGTTGAGTCCAGCCTTTTCTCCTTGAGCACCTAGATGGATTCCCAGGGTTCAAGCTTCTCCCTTTTAACCTAATGTTGTCTCACTTTGGTGTAGGAACCAAGATCTGAGAGATCTGTATTCTCTTCCCCATCACAGAAGAGTTCTGGAAGAGGTTTTATCCAAAACCCTGACTCTTCTTGCTTTGTGTGTGGATTTAATCAATCAGACTTTGAAATGTAAGATTGGGTTATTTATTTATTTTGGTTTTATAACATTTTTGTTACAGAAATTCAGCTATTAAAAGAATTAAGGAAATTCATGTCTCCACGGAGGCAAAAACAGCTTTATCAAATTTCAGCTTCACACGTAAAAAGATATTTTTAAACATTCACTTGCTGAAATCTTCAGGAAAGAAAGTATGGCTAAAATATAAAATCCTCAGCTTTTCAGTACTTGTTACAAATTCATGAAGAAAGAAAAACAGGAGGACTGTAAAATTTCATGCCCCTCACTTTACATGTTGTCTTTGGGAATCTACTCTGAATAGGATAGGTATAAAAGGAAAATTTAAGCTTGCATAGTTCTAACATAACATTATGTTTTGGAAATTCCCATGGAACTAAGCAAAGAAAGGGCAAGAGGACGTGTTTTTTGTATAGCATTTCACAGGTGTCCATGTAAACATAAATTAATTATTTCAGATGTCTTGGAGCATGAATTATGCAATTTGGGATTAAAAAATAAACACACAAAAGTATATCCTGAGCAAAAACATTCATATGCACAGCTGGATACAGACATAGCAATCTGAAATTATAATTACGATTTACCATCTCTATAGAAAAGAAGTGACGCAAATTCATTGAGATCAGAGAGGCTATTAAAATTAAAAAGTCAATAATAATGGGGGATTTCAACTATCCCCATATTGACTGGATACATATCACCTCAGGAAGGGATGCAGAGATAAAGATTCTTGACACCTTAAATGACTGCTTCTTGGAGCAGCTGGTCCTGGAACCCACCAGAGGAGAGTCAATTCTTGATTTAGTCCTAAGTGGAGCACAGGATCATGTCCAAGAGGCGAATATAGCTGGACCGCTTGGCAATAGTGACCATCATATAATTAAATTTAACATCCCTGTGGCAGGGAAAACACCACAGCAGCCCAACACTGTAGCATTTAATTTCAGAAAGGGGAACCACACAAAAATGAGGAGGTTAGTTAAACAGAAATGAAAAGGTACAGTGCCAAAAATAAAATCCTTGCAAGCTGCATGGAAACTTTTTAAAGACACCATAATAGAGGCTCAATTTAAATGTATCCCCCAAATTAAAAAAAACCAGTAAGAGAACCAAAAAAGCGCCACTGTAGCTACACAACAAAGTAAAAGAAGCAGTAAGAGGCAAAAAGGCATCCTTTAAAAAGTGGAAGTTAAATCCTAGTGAGGAAAATAGAAAGGAGCATAAACTCTGGCAAATGAAGTGTAAAAATATAGTTAGGAAGGCCAAAAAAGAATTTGAAGAACAGTTAGCCAAAGATTCAAAAAGTGAAAGCAAAAATTTTTTTAAGTGCATCAGAAGCAAGAAGCCTGCTAAACAACCAGTGGGGCCACTGGACGATTGAGATGCTAAAGGAGCACTCATGGGCGATAATTTATTATTACCTGTTCTGTTCATTCCCTCTGGGGCACGTGGCATTGGCCACTGTTGGAAGACAGGATACTGGACTAGATGGACCTTTGGTCTGACCCAGTCTGGCCGTCCTTATGTCTTTAAATGTGAAGGTTGGAAACTCCATGGGGTGACTTTAGGTGCTAGTAAAGACAGACACAACTCATCACAAGGATAAATTCTGTTTCAGTTTAAAAATATGCCAGATACGAGAAAAATAAATGGAAATGATAAAGTAAAAGGAGAGAAACTATGGTAAAGGAAAGAAATCAAGAACAAACAATATATCTGAAGCAATGGGGACATGCTAAGTGAAAAGGTATGCCGAGATCAAATCAATCCACAGATAAGCAAGCCAAAAAAAAGAGAACAATTGGGATAGCAATACGTTTTTTTCTTAAATAAACTCCTTGCAATGGAAACATGGACCATTTTTAAAAAAAATAAATCCGGTTGCTATAAGTAGGTCCATAAATCTAGTTAAATTAAGGAAGTTTGCAATGCACAGGGACAGTCCATTTATTACAGCTGATAATTACGGATTGTAAATGAATATATTCCCATTCTGAAAGAGAGCTGTAAAGAAATTTAATTCTCAATATTCGTGAATCCCTCAGTAATAATATTAATAATAATCAGATAAAGTAAAGTTAAATGATTCAGTGAATCAATTTACATTTCAAAACAGAGAAATTGTAAGGCAGAGCTTCTTGGATCAGATAGCAGGATTAGTGCTTTGAAACATCTCTGGAGGAAACTTCTATGCAATTTCTTGTTTTTGTCAGTAGGCTACCTTCATACTCAGTTTTCTGTACTCAGTTCACAGAAAAACGTTTAAAAATCAATTACCAGGGTATTTCAGAAGGGATAGATTAGAGCCCTTTCTGCTATTTCTTCTTTTTAAAACTGACATACAAAGAGCTATATAGTGCCAGTAAAAACTCTCTACCACAAATTGTTCAAAGTTTTAACTGTATTGCTCTGCTTTGAATTATTCTTCCAATAAGACAGCTGCATCTAGGTTTATGGGAAATGCTAAACAGTGTTCTTTCTTTACTCTGATGATTCATGGCTTCAATTTTCAAAGAAGTTTCCTTTTCATCTTCAATATGAACAGTTTTGAAATGTACAAAAGTCTCATTTGGATTTGTCATCTCTTACATTCAGAAAACTTGGCATCAAACCCTGTGATCAATAAGGAGTATTTACAACACTACCAAGATATAACTATAGTCATTCTGATTAGACACCACTAGAGAAGCTTTTAATTTGAACATTTATTTTTCAGAATAAGATATGATTAATGTTTAATGCTTGCTTCCAGAATAAAGAGGTCTTCTGGATAGATATAACCTAGCAAGAACACATATTCTGCATTGCTATTAAAATGCTATATTAAAAGCATTCTTGTAATTTAGAGGCAGGATACAATTAAGAGCACTGTTATCCACTACTAATAGTCTTTTCTTTATGGCACTGACCTTCTGCTTTTTGCTGCCATGGTTCATAGATGCAAAAAAGGAAACCTAGACATTGAATCAGTCAACACTGCTGAAAGTGGCTGTGGAGTGGAGTGAAAGTGGAGTCAACACTGGCTCCAAACTACAAAACAGAAAACAATGACAAGCAACAGGCTTAAGGAACATTATGATAAGGTGAAAATACAGTAGGGGGATTTTATGAAATATAAATAAAACTGAGAAACACAGATACAAGGGATACTAATATGCAAATATGATTCTTTGAAAGTTTCTGGAAAATTTTCTTATGGAGGTATCATACCAGTAAAACAACTTGATTTACACATTTCTTTGATAGGTTTTTAGGCTGCCATTTCATTGCATTTGAAGTTGCATCATCATAACACAATGCCACAAATGTTGCATTCTGCACAATAAGACTGCAGTGCAGAATGAAAGAAAACAGATCTCTTGTTGCTCTTTCTCCAGGAAAACTGAACCTCTAGGAAAACTGCAGATACTTTTAGCTCATTGTAAATATTCAGATTTTGTGCCATTATTATCAGAATGGCTTAATCAGCTCAACTACGGCTATTTAAATGTACTCAGCTTGTGCTACAATGTTGCAATTGATTATTTTTTTCCATTGTTGTTTCTCTTCTCAGTGGGAACTCCTTCCCTGAATCTCCTGGAGACATTCTGAGCAATAAGAACAGGAGGACTTGTGGCACCTTAGAGACTAACAAATTTATTTGAGCATAAGCTTTCGTGAGCTACAGCTCGCTTCATCGGTGAGCTGTAGCTCACGAAAGCTCATGCTCAAATAAATTTGTTAGTCTCTAAGGTGCCACTAGTACTCCTTTTCTTTTTGCGAATACAGACTAACACGGCTGCTACTCTGAAACCTGTCATTCTGAGCAGTGTTCAGCCAGGTTTTGTCACTCCCCCTTCAATGAAACAGGGCTTTTTCAGAGAGGCAGCATTCCTTTTGTAAAGGCTCAATTTGCACCCGCAAAATGCCCCTTTGTGTTTTTGGGCTCTGTCTATTGAAATAGAGGGGCAAATCTGAGTGCATAGCCCACCCTTTCTCCGAGCACTGAGCAGCAGAACTGGCTAGCTGTGGGAGGGGAAGGCATGAGCACCATCTTAAAAGACAAAAAGAAAAGGAGTACTTGTGGCACCTTAGAGACTAACCAAGAAGACCTTAGAGACTACAGCGAGCTGTAGCTCACGAAAGCTTATGCTCTAATAAATTGGTTAGTCTCTAAGGTGCCACAAGTCCTCCTTTTCTTTTTGCGAATACAGACTAACACGGCTGTTACTCTGAAACCTATCTTAAAAGACATGCTCCCTGTGTGCCTCGGTGCTATGGGAGCCTTCTTCCCCCTCCCCGTAGCACTTGATCCCCATCTTCCAATGACAGTCCGTGCTATAAAGGTACAATGTGGCTTGTAACCCTTTGGTATCTTAGATGCCTCATCTGTAAAACAGGGAAAAATAATTACTTAGGGACACCAAGAACTCCCAGAGCACCCTGTTGTACAGAAAAACATGCCTTTTAGGAGAGTTTAAAGTGCATTCGCCTGTCACAGCCAGCCAGCTCCGTGCTGGGGGAGGGGGGGGGCGTGTCTATGGAATTCTGTGGCAATTTTGCAACAGAAAAGCTTCAAAAACAGACTCCAGTGAGAAACCGCTGAGCTTGAATTAATATGCAAACTAGATACCATTAACTTGGGTTTGACTAGAGACTGGGAGTGCCTGGGTCATTACACATATTAAATCTATTTCCCTAAGTTAAGTATCCTCACACCTTCTTGTCAACTGTCTAAATGGGCTATCTTGATTATCACTACAAAAGTTTTTTTCTCCTGCTGATGAGAGCTCATCTTAACTAATTAGCCTCTCACAGTTTGTGTGGCAACTTCTAACTTACCTGTGTGTGTGTGTGTGTGTGTGTGTGTATGTATATCTTCTTACTATATGCTCCATTCTATGCATCCGATGAAGTGGGATGTTACCCACAAAAGCTTATGCTCTAATAAATTTGTTAGTCTCTAAGGTGCCACAAGTACTCCTGTTCTTTTTAAGGAATTCTGTGTTTCTTGCCTCTGCAAATTGAACCGGTGAAAATTTTAAGGGGGCAAATGGCATCCAAATGGAGGTGGCACCTTATGATTTCTAAGCAGTGCAAGGTATTGAGCTGCTTGGACGAAGACACAAGTGGCATACCGTCGCAGCTTACTGAGCACCTAAAATAAGTATTGTTTTTTTCCATAAGACGTGTGTAACGATTGGATATTCTGCAACTTCAGGTGAGCCACACACACAAAAAAATCCTTCTAGTGCTTCATTCTTCTTTCCCTTGCTATTGCTAGAGATGTTCATATTACTAGATGGGATGAAATTGTGGTTGGCTCAAGAAGCTCTATGATACTTAGTTTTTTATGATGTGGGGTCTTTGTAAATATTTACAATATTTCCTGACATATTATGCAATGTTGCTGATTAGAAAATGACAGACCAAAAAGTCTGATGACGTTCACAGGGAAGACAGTTGGAAAGCAAATTGAGGACAGAATAGTGGAATGCCGAAAATATCAATGAAGGAATAACAAAGCATGGTGGCCTTAATATCACCTAATCATTTACCTGCACTTTCTAAAAAGGTATGACATGGCACTTAAACACCTGCCCCAAAAACTGGGGACTTAAAGAAAAAAAAAAAGAGGCTATAAGGGAAATAGGGTGATGAAATACCAGCCCAAAGGATAAGAGGCCTCCAGAAAGAGATTATCTTTTTAAATGGTTGGGCCTAGACTAGCCAGGGGCCTAAGGCCCACTTCTCACATAGTTTTGCTATCAGCTGTTAGGGGATGAGGTGTATCAGACACAATTTCAGAAACTGAGAAGTGCATGCTCAAGCCTAGTGGTTCGGCTGGGAACCAGAGTCAGGGGTCAGAATGGGAATCAGGAACCAAGAACAGAGTTGGAACAAGACAAGGATGGGAGCAGCATGTCAGAACCACCAAGCAGAGGAGAGGAAGCTGGTGAGGTAGCGACATTGAGCAGACTGGAGTGGCTGCTCTCCTTGGAATCTATATCCCTGGCCTTGGGATCACCTGGTTAGACCTTTATCCTTGCATTGGCTGAGCCCTGGTTGATTGGCATGGACCAATCAATTAATGAGATTGAGGGATGACTCATCAGGCTCAGACAGCATTATCATGCTCATAATTCACACAAAAACACAGCTATTTCCATTGACAAAACTGATACAAAAATTCACTATAAGTCAAAATTTGTGACCTTTTGCCAACCATTTGCATCTCTAAAATTTGGGAAGGGAAACTGGGTAATTTCATGCAGCTCTAATTAACCTGAAGACAGATTTTGTTCAATTTAAACATCGGTAACCTGTAAGAAAGAATTATGCAGTAAGTTGATGAAATGTGCTGATGAGACACAATTTCAAGGGGAATTCAATACAAAGGAAGAAGTCAGGAAACACTGGGAATAAATGCAGATGAGAGAGATGGATTTCTGTTTAGAGAAACAAGGTAATGAGGCTAGGAACCAAAAAAAAATCACAATTCAGTTTCCATGGTCATAGATTATAAAACACTGATCAGGAGATGCATCTGGGATAGTGGTGGATAAAGCTCTAAAAATACATTTGGTACGTGCTCTAGTAATCCATCTCTATCGAGGTAGTTATATGGTCCCCATCCTTACAGTATCTGAGCACCCAGTCATGCTTAACTACAGTAAAAATACAAACAATTCTAGTATGCGTAAATCAAGGTATTGAGTAAAAGTCAAAACATTTATACTGACAGTGTAAAGATACTGGAAATACAGTTCAACTATTACACAGAGGTCACCTTATCATAGGAAAGGATATTATAGAAATTAAAGAATAGCTGCAGGCAATTTGGATAGGAATTTCAGGGTCTTAGTCAACCAAAAAGGTTAGAGAAACTAGTGTTCCATCAGCGTACTGGGGTTTATAAATTTTACTCCTATTCATGTTAATGGGATTAATGCCCATCACTCCCCCTCCACCCCCATCCTCACATACCAACTGAAGAATAAATCTCTGGATCAATACTGTTCAGAAAAAGAGGAGATTAACTGCTCATTCCCACCTCCCAACACATGGCATGGCTCACCACATAGCTTGGGAAGTTAGCTACTGTGCATCAGCCTATATGGAGTGTAACTTATTACCCAAAGACAGCCCCTGGCCAATTTTAAAGGGCAGAAATGGGCACTGGAAGTATGAGGTATTCATTGAAAGGAATAAACTTTTCCAAGGATAACAGCAAGGGAAACACTGAAACCCTTATGCTTAGCATGTGCAAGACAGTAACAGGAGCTGCAGTGTACAATAAAGAGATACAGCAACAAGAAAAAATTAATATTTTAAGCAGTTAAATGCCCCTAGCTAGTAACATGAATGTGGTTAAATGAGTGAACAAAGTAGCAATAGGAGTAGGAATGTGCAGCGGTATGGTTTTACTGGGCCAGATCCTCAAAGCCTGGTTAAATTCCCCTTTTAGTTGCTGGAGTGGTGCAAAGGGGCCTTAATCAGGCAGCGGAGGATTCCCTCAGTATGTAGGTGACGTTCTGGAGAGGAGCAGAAGCACACCACCCGCTAGCAATCCTAGGCAGCTTTAAATTGTGATGGCTCCCACATCAGCCCATGACTGCCCCCAGGACTGGGAGAGGAGCAGAAATGGCTTAAAGCAACCTTTGCCTCTTCGAGCATGAGCCTGGCATAGCTGAGGATTCAGCTCAGAGTCAAAGTGTAAAGTTGGACAGGATCATGAGATCATCTAGTCTGACCTCCTGTACCTAACAGGCCACCACCACCATCCCACACAGGAAACCCACCAACTGATATTAGACCAAAGTATTACAGCTCTCAGGAGACTAGGACTATTATGTGTCACCGACAGAGAACGGGAGCTGCCTCAAGGTAAAGATCCAGTCGACAGTGGATGATTGGGTTGAAAGCCTCACTGAGTACCATGTCCTTTGCCATAAAGTGCATTGTTGATCAGAGACATTAAAACAGAAGCAAAAACGTTCCCTGGGACTGACAGTCACATAATGCCTCTATAATTGATACATTCAACCTTATCACCCATTTTGAACAGAGGCAGAAGAAAACCCTTCTTCCATTCACTGGAGATATTAGTATGACAGATGGTCTGGAAGACCCTATTCAGCCACAGTACAACAATACTGTCACCTGTCTTCAGCAACTCAGGGACAGTGTTACAAATCCTCAGTACCTTCGCAGACTTCATCTTAGAGATGGCAATCCAGATCTATTCTTGGTTGAACGTGGATCTTTCAGAACTTTCTGCCCCTCTTCAAGTAGAAGAGGGACTGTAGGAAACAGACAAATGACAAGTGTCTTGAAATGATCTTCCCATCGATGTAACTGATTCTGCAGACTCTAGCTGATGTGGTCACCCCAATTCTTTACTGGACAAGCTGATGCCAACTTTCCCTGCAAACACTGCAAAGTTGAATACGGGATGCAGAGATGATGCCTGGGGGCAGCCTGTTCTGAACATGACTGCCTGAGTTGACCACCAGGATTCCTTATCTTTCTTACACAGTGATTTGACAACATGCCAGAGCTAAACTCATTTGGCCTTTGCTTTTGCTCTCAGCAAGCATGTCTTTGAAGACTCAAATTGTAGCCTGGCTTTATTCTTAGATCCAACTGCTGTGAGAATCTTCTCGCTGATCCATGAATGACATTTGAAGGTTTCGTTGTTGTTTTTGCCTCAGCAAAAGAGAAACTCTTTGTTGTTTTAGCTACAAGGACAAGCATACATGGGCAGACTCTTAACTGGTATAAATCCATGTGGCTCAACTGACTCCAATGGAACTACAACTGACTTCCACTGAATGAAGATCAGACCCGTGGTCCAAAAACAAAAGTTTGCCCATATTTTCAGACCTATTGTTAATTGTGAGAGCAAATATTAATGGGGCCAAATTCCCAGTTGGTGTAAAGAAGCAAAACTCGGCTTAAATACCATTTGAGTCTGCAATTCATTGCTGACTGCAAAGACAGCACCACAAATTTTGTGTGAGTGCAAATTTGGATTCACAAAAAATGAAGGCCAGGGTAAACTCCAGCTGAAAATTTGAGCTGGATTATGCAAGGCAGTAATTTAAAGTTCTAGATCTACATGTTTAGGAGAGAATTTAGTATGTTAGTGATACATAAACCTGGTTCCTAAAGACCACATCCTGCAAGCATGCACACCAATGGGACCAGTCCAGTGCATAAAGTTACTCGTGTGCACAGGTGTTTGCAGAATTGAGCTCTAAGTGATTACAAACATACAATGTTATGGCTCCCCATTCATGTCAGTATCCAAAAAGTGTTTTCTTGTTTTAACACCCTACATGAACTTGGGCCTCATTCTTCTTTCACTAACACTGGTCTAAGTCAGGAGTAATTCAAATGGAGTGTATAGTCTCTTATCTCACTGATCTTCTTTCTCCCCTCTTGTAGAGCATGTATCGTCTATCCCAGGAGGTAAGTCAATTTTTTTTGGTCAAGGTCCAAGTTTCTTGGTCAAGGTATAGTCAAGGTCCGGACTCCAGAGTACATAATAATAAAACAATAAAATAAAACAATAATAAATAATAAATAATAATAATAATAATAATAATAAGTAAATAAAAGGATTTCAGGGTCCATTCAAAAGCCTCTGGTGGTCCAGATTTGGCCCACGGGGTCTGCTTCTTGACTACCCATGTGATGCAAGAATCTTCTCTCCAGCTCCTGCTATCTCAAAAACTCTTCTGTATCTCTCAATTTCATTTAATCAAATTGGATCTGAAAAGTGGACTTTTCTCCTTTGTCCACATCTTTTAATTGCTCTTTCCATTTATGGTTATTATAGTATGGTGACCCACTGACACGAATGGAGCAGTTCACACAACTCCAAGCTGTTTTTCTCAGGCTGTATTCATCTCCAGCAGGTGTTCTCTTTCAAAGATGAATGAGGCACTTACCACCTCCCTGAACTTTGAAACCCACCATGGGCAAAAATCTGAGAATGACTGTAAATATTGGGGGAAAATCGGTTTCTGTCAAGGTATCAACGGGGGAGAAGAGGGGCATATGTGTATTTGAATGCACCTGTGTGGCTTATTGCTGTTGCTATTGTTAATTGGAGAAATGTAATCTGAGTGCAGCAGAATATTCAGAAGGTGCTCAAATTATTTTTAAGAAAAATTATACATGCAAATACTCACTGAGGGGGAGGAGTGGTTAGGGGTGCAAGAGTCTGAGCCTGGAAGTCTACATAGCAATGAAAGAGCTCCACATCCCAAGTTGGCTGGCATAGGTCAGCGGCGGGTGCCTAGTTGTTGAGTAGACATACCCATAGAGTACTTGCCAGAATGTGGGAGAGGAGTTTTGTACGTTTGAACACTATCATGTTATATTTCAGCGAAGTGATGACTTTAGTCAATCATAGCATCTCATTTCTTTATTCTATCCTATCAATTCTACAGAAAATCTAACGACCCCTCCATAAAAGATTTAGCTTTACAGTTTCAACCTTTTTTAATAGTAACTTAATTAGCCGAGAATACATGTAGAACTCATATCCTCATTTGATACTCACATTTTCACATCCTTAGTTTCTGCCAAACCAGCTGAATAGCTTTAGTTAATAGGTTTCCCTCCCCCCCCCCACCGGCCCAGTATACATTTTAGCCTCCCTAAATGTTTCCGTATCAATCAATTACTAAATCTAAATTAAATGTTTATTGGAAACATTTAATTTTCAGCATTCCCAACCAAGGCTAAGCTCTGTGACTCTGCAAGTAAGCTAGAAGGTTTCGCATGTGACAGTGATTGCTAATTAGACAAAGGTTTGAAAGCGAGCATACAGTTTAAACCCTTGAACCTGGATGCAATGTAATTCTGACTAGCGGCATCATAAAAAAATTCAGATTAAGGAAGAAAAAAACAAGTGTTGCAGATGAATGCATAGATTCTACTGATCTTTCAAATGAGGCTACCAGATCTGGCCTACAAAATATTTTGAGATAATACCAGTGAATTTTATACTTAGAAGCCCAATTTGGAAATATAGATAATTAAAAGACAAAACAGTCAGTTGATAAATGAGCCTTCAGTATATGGCATTATTGGGAAAATAATGCAAGTTACACCCCCAGCCCTTTAAAATTCCTTCTGCCTTGTCTGTTGAACAAATCCCACTGAGTAATATGTAACACCGAGTTCTGATAATGAAAGGCCTTCCTTCCCTCTAGGAGTGGAGAAGTTTTATAGGATTAGAACTGTGATACCATTCCAGAATGATTACTAATGGTTAACAGTATAATAGGTGGTACAATCAAGGGATAAGTCAGCAAAGATGATAAGTCCGTGGAACTTTTTTCTCTTCTTGAACCAGAAGTCTGGAGATCACACACAGGCTGTGACTTTACCTTCTTTTGCAACCTTGGATAAATGGCTCAAGAGCTCTAAGTATTTCTCCATCTCTTAAAACAGGCATAATACCTGCTGTGTCTCACAGCGGTGTGGGAGGATGAGTCAGGGTTTGTACAGTGCTTTTCTTTGCCATTTTATTTAAGAAAATGATGAGTAAAGATGCAATAAAATAGTTAATTAGAAAAACAAAAACAAAAAATCATTCTTAACATAGTAGAAGGATAAAGAAGGCCACATCTATGAGAATAATGGAAAATAACCAAAAGGTGAGATGATTATATACCACACCATTGACTGTTCTATTTGGTGGGTTACCACTCATGACTACCTGAAGATTAAGTAAGAGAAGCATGAAAAAAGGAGAAGGGAGAAAAAGAGGATAAAAAAAGAAAAGTGAGAAGGGGAAAGTGAGTACCAGTAATTATATCAGTGTCTGGGGGAGAGAGAGCGATGAAGTAGCTACATCTTAGTAGTCTGATATTTATGGACTACAGCATCTTTCAGGATTTCCAGAAGGAAAAAAATCCAACAGCATGAACTTCTCCAGGGTAAGTGTTGTGGTCTCTGGCATCCATTTGCTGAAAGATACAGTGGTGCTAGGAAGTTCTGTTAAAGAAAGACATTGGTGCTAAGGCTGGTTTAAAGCGCTTTGAAGATAAAGAGAGTTGAGTATCACCATTCAGGTTGGGTCAGATGTTATTGCCACTACATGCAATAGAAGCTTTGCTAATTACCCTAAAGGGAGGAGGATTTAGCTCGGTATTAGTTGCAGTTTAGATGAAAGGCACTGTTTCTGTAAGGTCCAGGATTCAGTTGTTATATGAGTACCATGGAGAGTGAAGGAAAATAAAATCTAGTTTATTTTGATATTTCTGACCAGGACATCTGCAGGACATACAAGAATTCTCTACTTTCCTGCATCAAGAGGTTCCTTATATATACACATATGTATATATATATATATATACATACACATATACACACACACACACACACACCCAACCTTGAATAATTTAATAAAACAAACCCAAAATATTGGATTATGAGCCGCATGAAATCCTGAGAACTTTCTTTATCTTAATTCCAATGAAATTGCCAAACATGGTTTCTCACAGCATATCCCCATATAAAGTTGCTGGGGTGTAGTACCCACTTCAGGGGACAGAAAACAAAACCCGTCCCAAACCCAGGTTTGGTTCTGTGGGGACACCTCTTAATATGACCTACCACACACACTGCTTATAAACAGAAGAGATAAGCAAAGTGAATTTTTAGTTGCCGCTATTGTGTGCTAAGTTGTGTTTTACGCACAGATCGTAATGATGTACAGTGCAGTACTGTAGAGTGAAAAGTCCCAGATCTCTATTCAGTAATTATCCCCAAAAGTTCAAGTAATTACAGCCAACACCACAGCTTATATATACAGGAATCCTTTTCCACCAGCTCTGCTAAGTGCTAATGCCTCCTGCCATCTAAGGGTTATAAAAACCTCACACTTCATAAATTAAGGTTTAGTTAAAGAAATCAAAGGGTTTTTTTGTTTTTTACATTTCTAACATCTCAAGTTACTGTACGCCATACCCCAGTTAATGTGACAATGCAGCATATGACTGACATAAGCTGATTTCAGAGAGACAAGATAGGTGAAGTAATATATTTTATTGGGCCACTTTCTGCTGATGGAAAAGCAGTTTTGAGCTACACAGAACTCTTCCTCTGGTCTGGAGAAGGTAACCAGAGTGTAGGAGCTAAATGTAAGATGGGACGGATGGCTAAATGTAAGGGGTTCACACATGTTTTAAGACACCATTTAACATGAAGTGTGCAATAAATAGCAGGCAGTAGGGTGTGTCACCAATTGTTCTAATGAGCCATAAAACCAGTGTCTGTTAAGTCCAGGGTTTTTAGGGTCCAACACAGTTATGAATTTAAGTTCCCAGGCTCATCTTTTGAAGGTGTTATGCAAGTTTCTTCTGAGGAAGAGGAATGAGACGTCGGATACGGAGTGCTTCATTTTAAGTGGTCTCCCCAAGCATGCATAAACTCCTTATGCTTAACAATCCCACATTGTATATAGCTCAGACACTCTGGCTACTTTCCCAAGACCTGAGGAAGAGCTCTGTGCACCTTGAAATCTTGTCCCTTCCACCAGCAGAAATTGGTCCAATAAAATATATGACCTCACCTACCTTGCTCTCTCCCATGTTGGGACCAATATGGCTACAACAGCACTTCAATAAGTGGATGTAAACAGGGTGTAATACAATAAACATGTCAGTTGGAAAAAAGTGTCATTTTTCTGAGTTGTAATTTTGAAGGTTAACTTCCAATTTCAGTCATTGTTGCGGGGGGGATCTTCCAGTCTACAAAAGCCATTACTTCAGGTTGTGTTTACCACTACACTGTTTACTAGCTGAAATACTTTATATAAAATTAAAGGATAATCCTATCATAGAATATCAGGGTTGGAAGGGACCTCAGGAGGTCATCTAGTCCAACCCCCTGCTCAAAGTAGGACCAATCCCCAACTAAATCATCCCAGACATGGCTTTCTCAAGCCTGATCTTAAAAATCTCAAAGGAAGGAGATTCCACCACCTTCCTAGGTAACCCATTCTAGTGCTTCACCACCCTCCTAGTGAAAAAGTTTTTCCTGATATCCAACCTAAACCTCCCCCTCTGCAACTTGAGACCATTGCCCCTATGATTGACAGCATATACTGACACCCATTGAGAGCACATACTAATTTTCTCTAGGTATCTACTGTTCTGGAACATCTTCATGCATGAATATAATTCTATATATATTTTAATGTTCCAGTCATTGCAATATCTATGTGCCATGATTATTTCATAATGTGAAAAAAAGACACAAGTATATGGTAATGGTTCAGTCTGGATTGTTTATGTACCAAGCCAGTATTATTTCTCTTGTGGCTTATCACCCAGCCAATATGAAAGATCTTTCCAAGGAATGGCTCAAAGATTATAAGGCCAGAATGGACTACTGTGATAATGTAATCTGATCTCCTATATAAAACAAGGCATAGAATTTCTCTGAATTGATTCCTGTTTGAACTAGGGCATATATTTTAGACTAAAAAGTGCTACACAGACACTGATGGTTGGGGCCATTGCAGCTGTGATCAGACTAGACCATGGTGTGATCTGACAGTTTATGCAGTACTTCATGTGGTACATCATATGATGCTTGGATATTATAGTGATGGATATAATACAGCAACTTGATTAGAACAAAACAGGTCAAGGTGTCCAGGTGCTGAAATCTGCATGAACAGACAGAGATGGACATGGATGACGTATTAGCTGGCCGGAGTGGGGCTTTTGCAGACACAGAATGAGCGAGAGAGTAACTCTTTTCTGCAATCATATAGAGATCAAAATGGCAGCATTTCCCATTTGTCTAACACAAATGACTACACAAAGTATAAGGCAGTAGAGAATCAGGCCCCAACTCTGATGAGCAAGGGACAGACTCTCAGAGAGTGGACACAGTGGGCCTGATTCTCATCTCACCAACATAAATCCAGAGAAATTCCACTGCAGTCAATGTGAGTTAGAGAGAGGTAAAACTGTTTGAAGTCAGATAAGTATCTGTGGTTTGGTCTGTGAGGACAGCATACAATCGTGTTTCCATCAGTAGACACACTATCCAAAGTGGTCCAATGCATTATGGTTCCATCTAATTTTAACAACACACAATCATAGAACCACAGGATTAGAAGGGACTGCAATGGTAATCTAGTCTAACCCCCTGCCAAGATGCAGGATTTGTTGTGTCTAAACCATCCAAGACAGATGGCTATCCAGCCTCTTTTTGAAAACCTCCAGTGAAGAAGTTTCCATGACTTCCCTAGGCACTTTGTTCCATTGTCCTACTGTTCTTACAGTTAGGAAGTTTTTCCAGAGATTTAATTTAAATCTACTATGCTGTAGTTTGAATCCATTGCCTCTTGTCCTACCCTCTAGGATCCAAGAGAACAATTTTTCTCCATCTCTTTTATGGCAGCATTTCAATTATTCGAAGACCACTATCATATCCCGCTTTAATCTCCTCTTTTCCAAACTAAACATACCCAGGTTCGTCAGCCTTTGCTAATATGGCTTGCATTAGATCCCTTGATCATCTTTATCACTCACCTCTGGATCTTTTCCAGTTTCTCTACATGCTTTTTATACATTGGTGACCAAAACTGGACACAGTACTCCAGCTGAGGCCTAACCAGCCCTGAGTGGAGCAGTACTGTCAGCTCCTGTGGCCTGCATGCTCAATCAAGTTTCTAGGTGTGAGAAGTTTTGTGTGAGACTCATTTGTCCTGATTATTGCACTTGCACCAGCTTTTTATTAATTCAGCCTCATCTGAATGCAATTACTTCAATCCTGATTTACACTCCTGTGAGGAGAGAATCAGGCCCATTTAATTTAATGTCACATTTTGTCGCTTTTGGAAATGAATATCCATTGTCTAGCCCAGTGGTGGGCAACCTGTGAGACAGTTTGTTTACATTGACCCTCCACAGGCATGGCCTTCCGCAGCTCCCAGTGGCCACGGTTCACTGCTCTGCGGGAACAGCGGCCAGAACGTCCCTGTGGCCTGCGCCACTTTCCGCAGCTCCCATTGGCCGGGAACGGCGAACGCGGTCACTGGGAGCTGCGGGCAGCCGTGCCTGCGGACGGTCAATGTAAACAAACTATCTTGCGGCCTGCCGGTGGATTACCCTGACGGGCCGCAGGCAGCCCACCACTTGTCTAGCCTCTCTAGGTGTTTGTCCCACTCATTTCCATTCAGGATGCTGCTGCAAAGAACATTTTCCGGCCTCGTTGCTTGGACCATGCTACCACATATTTTGCATCCCTCTGCTGCCTGCCTATTCTCAACTATATCAGATATAAGCTACTTGTCTTCACTTCCAAGGTTCTTCATGACCTATCCCCTCACTACCTATCATCTTTCATTTAGTTTAAAAAGATTGACTCCCGCGTCCAATCAGCCAATCCAGCCTTCATCATTCACTTATTACATTTTCAAACAAGCACCTTTGTGCTTTTTCCTGTGCGGTCCCTCACACTTGGGAGAAGCTCCCTGTAAACTTCCACAAAGCCACTTCATTGTTCTCCTTCAAATCCCTCCTTAAAACCCTTCTTTGACATGATACCTAAAAAATCACCTTTGACAATGGTTAAGCTGCTTGTGTGCTGAAATTATAGCCTATCACACTGACCAGTATCATCTCGTTGTTTCCTTGTATTCACCTCATTGTTCTGTCCATAGCCATCTGTTGTCTCTTGTCCTATACTTAGATTGCAAAATGTTTGGGGAAGGACTGTCCTTTTGTTCTGTGTTTGTACCATGCCCACTGCAACAGAGTTCTTGTCCAGGACTGGCTCTTGTAGGCACTACAATAATACAACTACCATATAATAATGAATAATTAACTATGATAAATTCTTTGGTAGCTGGAAAGGATTTCCAGTTTTTTCAGTCAGTAATGACTCTATTTTGACTCAATACCCCTGTAAACACACTATTTGACCATATTATAATCAGAGTCTGAATCTATTCACCATTTCTACGGCAGCATTTGGATTGTCCTGTGCAATCCAACTCAGTGGTAGGTGAACACTATGAGAAAAGATTAAAACCCACAACACTATTACAGCTAATGGAAATTATTCTTTTCTACAAGTGGTGGAGATTTATGTTTTTGGAAGAGATGACCCTGTACTCTGTCCCAGATGCCGCAGTGTAAACAACAAATCTGTCTAGCCAAAAATCCTATACAGTATGGCCTCATGCTAGTCACAAGAACAATTTGAACTAGCTTCTCCTTTTGTCTTACTGCAGAATTAAAAACAGTGTGAGTTAGAAATATTTTCTCCCATTACCAAAACTAGAAGGCAACCACTACAAACTATTCCTGTTTCAGTAAAGTACTTTAGGTCATTAGGTGCCTAAAATCAGATGGAGAACGACAGGAGCAAAAGGAAAGAACAAGCTGCTGCAATGCTAAGCTTAGCTGACTTAGCAAGGTTTCCTAGTAACAAAAGCAGTTACGTTTATAAATATGCTGTAACCCCCACAATATGGATTTTTTCCCATTGTTCGAAAAAAAAAGGATTTTAAAAGAGCAGATTAAAAAGACTTTAAAATAAACTCTGGCTAATTTATCGGGCACCCCCTTCTGCCACCCTTATGTACACTGAAATACTCTGGGGATACGCTCAGAGAAACAGCAATATTTAGTATGTATGTACAAGGACCAGAATACAGCTCTTAGAAATTAAACATAATTAAACTAGAGATATCTGGATATCTTTAAAGTGACCTATTTCTAATCAAATATGTAATAGTTTATTTAGCTCAGAATATAAAATGATAATGTGTATGTGCCACATTCTAGATATTTTTACATATTTCAATTTACAATATAATAAAATATGAAATACATACCACTCAAAATAAGATTTTCTGCATACCTCTAGAAAAGTATTAAACAAGAACGTTCATATTTGTATAGTCATATGTTTTAACTTCACTTCACAACCGATACCAACTTAAGAGACCAAAATATACACACATACACAAAATAATATTTTATTCTGATGTCATTAGTAATGCAAAACCCTATCAACCTAAACAATTGTTCCAAACACAGCCAGAACTACTTTCCAATTCCTAACACACACACACACCATGGAGGATCAGTCCCACATGTAATGAGTCACTAAAACCACTGGCTAGTGGCACAAATCTGCGTTCTAGATAGTGCCTTTCAGACTATTTCTCTGAACTCGGATGATATATGGAAGTGATCACAGAAAGTATAGGATTCCACTCATTCAGAATCAACCATTTGTTACATTTAGGGGAGGCAGAAACAAGCCTCACCGAAAACCACAAAAGTTTAAAAAATCATATATATATACTGTATATATAGATATATATATATATATATATAGTGCTTTTGGTCGGGCTTCTAATTTTTGAACTCCCCTTGTCCCTTCCCAGTGAGTGTCTGGGTAACAATTAGTGTTGCCAACCCTCCCAAGTGTACTGAGTAAGGTGAGTGTGGCCCTTGTTGCTGGATCTCTTGCTGCCATGTGACGGTGCAGAGCTCTTCGAACCCCAACACTCTAGCTCATTAATTCAGTGTTGCTCTGAGCTCCACGTCCCCAGCTCAATCGATTATGCATACACCCCCATCTCCCAGATCAATTCTGGCCTCCCACATTGATGCAGTCTCCCCAACTTCATGTCTGTTCCTCCTGCAGCTCTAGGGGTTTGTTGCCCCTCCTAGGCAGAATATTGCCGAGAGGGAGGAGCGGGAAGCAGACTCATCCATTTTTCATAGAAGAGAGGAGGCACCCTGAACTGCGGCTGGGCTCTTTTCTTCCTCTGAGAATGGTAACAGCTGCTCCCTCTCCTCCCTCCCCAACAAAAAATGCCTATAGCTCCTGAGGGGAAGGGGGACAACTCTGCTGGCTTCCTGCAACAGCCCTGATTGGCTACTCTTCCCTGGGGCTCAGTAGGTGGGTGGGGAAGTAAGTGGAGAATGTTGCAATCAGAGGGGGTTTCCCTCAAGCAGGGCTGAAAGTCATGAGATGTCTGGAGCTCCTCACATCATTGCTGGCTCCAGCTCTGATGGAACTCCTGAGGTGAGGAAATGGCAGGAGTTCATCATAAAGATTAAGGCCAGAAGGGACCACCACATCATCTAGTCTGACCTCCTGTATCTCACAGGCCACCGACACCACTCAGCACACTAAACCCAACAGAGCTAACCACACTATGAAACTGGATTAGGGGCTAGAAGGCCAGGAAGTTCCTAGGACACTTGTGAGGCAAATCCACCATCTGAATCATTGTCAAGGTCTAATTTGCCACCTGTCTCTCTCTTGCCATACAGCTTGCAGCAACATCTGATAGTGAACACAATGCAGTGGACTGGTAATTTCTAGAAGCAAAACTTATCAGATGCACTGGAGTAAGCAGTGAGTAAACAAGGGTCACTAGGGCCTCCTGGAGTAGGTCAGATGGAAAGCTAGTTTTGATCCATAAGAAAAGTTACTCACCTTGTGCAGTAACTGAGATTCTTCAAGATGGTTGTCCCTGTGGGTGCTCCACTTTAGATGTCTTGGTGCCCTGTGCTTGTAATCAGAGATTTGTTGTAGCAGTGCCCCAGCTGGTCGCATGCCACTCCGAGCAGCTACTTAGTGTGCACAGCCAACCGTCCCTTGGTTCCTTCTCTACCCCAGAGAGTCACTGTGAAGCTCCAAAGTAGAGGGGAGGAGAGAGGGTAGTGGATCACCCACAGGGACAACCATCTCGAAGAACCTCAGTTACTGCACAAGGTGAGTAACCTTCTCTTCTTCGAGGAGTTCCCTGTGGGTGCTCCACTTTAGGTGACTATGGAGCAGTACCCCTCAATGGAAGGAGGGGCTTCGGAGTATCTTTGATGGTGGACAGCACAGAGAGTCCAAACTGAGTGTCGGCAGAGCAATGTTGTTCCAGGGCATAGTGTTTGGTAAACATGTGGGCCAAGGCTCAGGTAGCTGCCCTACAAATGTCTAGGATGGGTACATTATTGAGAAACACTACTGATGTGGATAGCACTGTGGTTGAGTGCATACGAACCCCAGCTGGAGCTGAGATGTTGCTCTGATAATAGCACATGTGTATACAGCCAGAAATCCACTTAGATAGTCTTTGTTTAGAGATGGCCTCACCCTTCGATCGTTCAGATAGAAAGAGACGTGGGGATGGTATTCTAAATATACTTATTCTTTCTAGGTAGAAGGCCAGAGCTCTATGGATGTTGAGTGTGTGAAGGGATGCCTCCCTGGCATTGGCATGGGGTTTTGGAAAAAACACAGGTAAGTAAATGGGTTGGTTTAAATGAAATGAGGAGACTACTTTAGGTATAAATTTAGGGTGGTCTCTGAGGATCACTTGTCTTTATGGAATGTGGTATATGGCAGGTGTGCCATTAGGGCCCATAGCTCCCTATCTCTTCTTACTGAAGTGATCACGATAAGGAAAGAAACCTTCATCGATAGATCTAGCAATGAGCAAGTCACAAGGGGTATAAATGGTTTCCCCATGAGGGTGCATAGCACAAAGTTAAGGTCCCATATAGGAGTAGGATATTTTAGGGGAGGGTAGATGTTGGTCATACCCTTTAAGAATCGTTTAGTTGCTGGATGACCAAAGATCGTGGTTCCATCTACCTTATGTAGTGAGGTGATTGCTGCTAAGTGAACCTTTATGGAGCTATTAGAGCGGCCCGCCTTTTTAAGGCCTAGTATGTAGTCCAGGACTCTGGGTAGAGGGGCAGAATGAGGAGACATAGGTGAGTCTCTCACCAGGTGCAGAAACGTACCCACTTATGAGCATATGTTTTGCGTGTGCTCAGTTTGTGACTATTCAAGAGAACAGTCTTAACTTCCTCAGAGTAATCCTGATCCAGGACTGTTAGCCATGGAGTAACCAGGCCTTGAGACGGAGAACTGCTAGGTTGGGGTGACTGTTGCGGCTGGCATCCTGTGTCAGGAGTTGAGGAAGTTGTGGACGGGTTCGAGGTCGGTTCACTGCCATCTGTGTTAGATATGGGAACCACATCTGTCTGGGCCATGTGGGTGCAATGAGTATGACCCTGGCCTAGTCCTGTCTGATTTTGTGTAACACCCGGCACAGTAGAGAAATTGGGGGAAACACATACATTAGTGGTGCTTCCCATTTTGTGAGGAGAGCATTGCCCAATGAGTGGTGCCTGAGCCCCGCTTGGGAGCAATATTGAGGGCATTTCGTATTATGAGCTGTTACGAATACATCTGTAACAGGGAACCCCCACCAGTTGAATATGGTCACAGGAGTTGGATAGCCCATTTCCCACTCATGGGTCTGTGACAAATGTCTGCTCAGCTGGTCTGCCATGGTATTCTGAAGTCCTGGCAGGTAAAACTTCAGAAACGTCTATCTTGTTGGATATGCACCATTACCATAGGTGTAGTGCCTCAATGCAGAGAGGGTATGATTGAGCTCCACCTTGTTGGTTTATATAAAACACGCAGGCTGTGTTGTCCGTGAGGACTTTGATGATATTGTTGCGGATAAAAGAAAGGAAGTGTTTGCATGCTTTTCTGACTGCTCGGAGCTCTAGAATGTTTATATGTAGGTTGGTTTCCGCTGGGGACCAGCGTCCCTGGATGGTGTTGTCCAGATGGGCTCCCCATCCCATGAGGGAGGCATCTGTGGTGATTGTTATAGTGGGAGCTTTTTGTTGAAATGGGACCTCGGAGCAGATATTTTGCGGTTGCATCCACCACTTGAGGGAGTCCCTCACCCTGCGGGGCATAGTGAGCTGTTTGTGGAGGGAATGCTTGTGTGGTACATAGCAGGTGCATGGCCAGGCCTGTAGGCATCTCATATGCAGTTGGGCATGTTTGACTACATAAGCTGTAGCAACCATATGCTTCAAGTTGTAGGCAGGTCCTGGCGGATGTTTGGGGGCTGTCTGTGATTGTTATCATCAGCCTGGTTAGGTTGAGGAATTGCTTTTGAGGTAATCTCACTTGTGCTGAGAGGCAATTGAGACAGGGCCCTATAAACTCCAGTTGCTGGACAGGAACCATGGTGGACTTTTGGACATTTATTTGAAACCCTAGGTTGCTGAAGAGGTTTATAGTGGTTTGTGTGCCTTGTATGGCCGTCTGCTGAGTTGGTGCTCTTATGAGGCAGTCGTCCAAGTATGGGAAGATCATTACCCCAGCCTGCGGGAGTCAGCTGCGGTGATGGCTAGGACTTTGGAGAATACCCTTGGGCTGTCAACAAGCTGAAGAGTAGCACTTTGTATTGGTAATGTTGATGGCTTAGTGCGAAGCGCAGAAATCGTCTGTGTGCTGGATGGATGGTGATATGAAAATAGGTGTCCTGTACGAAGAGGGATGAGAGCCAATCTCCTTTCTCTAATGCCGAGATTATGGTTGCCACGGTTACCCTTTTGAAGGACTGCATCCTTACAAACTTGTTGAGTTCACGTAAATCCAGAATAGGTCTCCATCCACCATTCTTTCTGTGTGAGAAAACAACAGAAATAAAACCCTCTTCCCCTGTGTTGGAGTGGTAATATTTCCACGGCTCCTAGTTGCAAGAGATGGTCTGTTTCCTGCTGTAACAGAGTGTCATAAGAGGGGTCCCTGAAGAGGGATGGAGGGAGGTGGGGGAGGGGAAGGGGGAGTAGAAATAGGATAGAGTAATCCTTCTGGACGATTTCCAGCACCCATTTGTCTGTAGTGATGTTGTTCCAGACTGGGTAGTGTGGTAGCAGGCAGCCTCCAAAGAGACAGAAGGTCATCTGATAATCCGGCACGGGAGAAGATAGAGGTCTCGAGCCCTGGACCAATACTTCAAAACGATTGATGGGATGTTGAAGATTGAGACGTGTCAGTGATCTTGGTTCTGCCTGTTTTTGCTTGTATTGTCTCTGGGTTTGGGAGTAAGGGGCGGGACGGAATCTTTGGGTATAAAATTCGCCCTGTTTTGGCACTGCTGTCACGCCAACTCAAGCCAAAGGCGGTAGAGAAGGAATCGAGGGACGGTTGGCTGTGCACGCTAAGTAGCCGCTTGGAGCGGCACGAGACGGCTGTTACACGTGCACAGCCAACAGGGGCGCTGCTACTAGAAATCTCCGATTACAAGCCCAGGGCACCAAGACACCTAAAGTGGAGCACCCACAGGGACACTCCTTGAAGAAGAATTACAGGTCTTCTGTAAAGTTTCCAGCGTGCTGCGGTACCAGCCCGAGACTTGAAATAATCCCGGAACTTTGCCAGGGCTCCGGGAACCGTGCACCTGTGGCCAGTTCCTCCCAGCTTGCCCCCGCTCCCCAACAACTATGGAATCATCCCTGTTTATGCCTCCCAGGCAAGGGGGAAAATGAGCAGTAGCAGAGCTTTCAGTCCCTCCCAGCAGATTCACCACAGTGGCCCTCTGCTGAGCCATCACTATTCTTTGTTTTTATTTCAGTTTCATTCCTTTCAAACCATAGCTAGTCCAGAGAGAGAGAGAGAGAAAGAGAACACAAACATGTGCCACCAAGTCTTTGTTAATCTACATACATTTAAAGTCACCATGTTTAAAAAAAATCAGGACACTGTTGTGGTTACATCTTTTAGGGTCATGAAGTCCACCTACAAAAGAAAAAAGTAAACTTCATTTTTTCTAAAAAGAACATCAACTAGTGTTGCTCCTGCTAGCTCCTGACTCAGTAGTATATGAGCGTATAGAAGAATGGAGGATTCTCACCCCCCCGAGTGTTCTGAATGATTTTTATCATGAAACAATGAACAAGTGTCACTGATACTCACTTTGAGTTCAAAAGCAGCTTTGATAGTGTCTACTCTCTCAACTTTTCTCTTCACGCTAAACACTGAACACTTATTCCACTGGACTGGTTATTGTCAGTAAACACAGATCTAATTTTACACAGTAACCTGCCAAACAAATTTGTAGTTATTGGAGAGAACACACACACACCAGTGTAATTAACTGAAAAAACCAAAACATTTAAGGAGTCCCAAAAGGAGTTCCTGAGACTTGATATGAAAACAGGGACGTAGGATTATTTTATGTATCTTCCATAAGACATGTGCATCCTTGAAAATCAGAAACCTTGACTGTGTGTCTTAATCTTGGTTTATTAACTAATAGATGGATATTTTAGTAAAACACTGTTGAGAAGCCAGGCTACTCACCTGCTCACTCCTTCAGAAAAGAAGGGTGGAGTTTTAGCCCCACCCTAACTCACTGGCCAGAGCAGTTGAGCCCATGCAGGCAGAGGCATATATTAAATATTTTTTTCCCTTTTTCATCATCCATAACATTTCTCTCTGGGTCTGAAACATCTGATCTTTCTATGAAATATTCTTTTTATTGCTAGGACTTTAAATATTTACATTGCTGTCAACAGCAGCAACTCATTTGCTAAAGACTGTGCTACTGCCAGACAAGCTTTAAATTTATCTTAGAGAGTGTGTGTGTGTGTATACACACACACACACACACACGTTCCAATTCTCACACACTGTAAAGACTACACATTCAAGTTAGAGCTTCCTTTGGCTCGTTTAATTATGGATGTTATTTAGTCTGTCTGCTTCCTTTATCATTACTTTTTAACCAATTTAAATGCATGCCTTTTGCTGTCCTTTCTGCATTAGTTGCCCCATAATTGATTTTTATTACCTTACTAAAGATAAGATTTTGCAGTTGATTGCACTTTACAGCTGAAACAGTTCACTTATGCTGGGAATTAATACTGCCACTGGGGCTTTTAAAGATGGCTCTCACTAGTCTTATGGATCAGTTATCTCCAGCCCAGAGCAGTTGTTAGAACAATATCGATGAATGGTGCACAGCTTTACATGGGAAATAAAAATAAATGCACAGAGCCTTGAGTAGTGTTAGTAGTACCAGTTTTCTTTTCATTATAAAGAACTCCAATATGAAGTAGCACCCTCGAAGGTGATCTACTTGAGTTCTTGTCTGAAGCTGCAGATATAACAGTAGAACAAGTCATGTTCCTTTCCTTCTTTCACTCCTGGTTACATGGAGGAGAAGCAGCAGGTGAGAAAAACAGGGGCGAGTAAAGGAAAGAGCTGATGGGAAGAAGAAACAGGGAATAGCGATGATATTCTTTCCCTCTCCTTTGTTGGTTTGGCAACACTGAGGTTATGTTTGATGAGCTAATTGATGGATGTTTCAAGCCCAAAGGTTTCAGGACAGTTGGTCGTTTTGGTTCATTGAGTGGAGCTGTCGAAGGATAAGGAAGGGGGTTTAAGACGTTTATATGGTCAGCTACAGCACCCAGAATCCCATTTTCCTTTCCCAGAATGGATCCAGTTCACTAGATTCACCAGAGTACATAGTAGAGAAAACACTCCATCTCCGTGAGGGGGGTGGGTAACAGGACAAGGTAGAGTGTCTGGCAGTTTGTCAAGATACTGGTAATTCACCAGAAGGTTGCCATAGTATATTTCAAGGTGACAAACAGCTGGGCTGGGAATGTCACTGCAAGGTCCAGTGAATAACTTGATTGCCTTCCGCAGGCTTGCCGGCTGATTATTTCATCATTTGTTTCTTTTTAGGGAAACAATACTATATTTTAACTTAACTACTCTTATGTTATGGGAACACATGATCACATTGAAGAGGTTACCTGAGTGATGCTTCTGGGATTATGTTAGTTTGGAATGTCAGATAATTTCCGAGTTGGCACCCACCTACTTACCTTCTAATATCTGAATCTTCATTTATGAATACCTATCCTAGATACTTAGAGATCTCTGCTTGCCATAGATATCAATATGGAGATATGTAATGATGATACAGCCTGTTTGTGTGAGAGAGAGGGAGAAATACAATATAGGAATAGTTGTTACTCATACTTCTGTTGGGAGAATAGAGAATAAAACATCCCTTCTATAGGTTTTTCCACCATTCTATAGAAAGCTACAGTAGGAATATGAGCGACTATTAAATTCTACAGGACAGTTTAAAAAAAACCAAAAAACAGAAAGGTAAGTAATTTTCTATTAAATTCTATGGGGTCTTTCTAGAAGGGTTATTTTTAAACCCTATATGTTGACCCTAAATACACCTTCCTCTCCATGGTTTCCCAGAAGGGTGTCTGGTTATTGACTTCTGAAGATTATTACCCCACTTTTTACAATGATAGTGTAATAGAATATTGGGAGTGATTCTATAGAACTGAAGGTTTCAGAGTAGCAGCCGTGTTAGTCTGTGTCCGCAAAAAGAAAAGGAGTACTTGTGGCACCTTAGAGACTAACACATTTATTTGAGCATAAGCTTTCGTGAGCCACAGCTTCACTTCTTAGAACTGAAGAGCGCTCGTCTCCAACAGGACTCAGCTGATGGAGATGAAAATGAAGTGCTCCTCTCATTACAAAACTAAAAGCTCCCCCAAGTTGGGGGAGATCAACACTTACACCACAAATTTTTTAAATATGTGCATCTTTTTATTCAAGAGGCCAGCAGGTTTATTTAAAATTCTGATGTCTCTGAGATGCCTATCATTTCACAACTGCCCCTATCTCAATGCTCCAAAGATCTGACTTCTCTTATGTAAATGTTCCATTTTTTTGCTGGTAAGAGATGTATCAAAATGCAGAAGTCAACCATCAGAAGGGTGGAAACAAGGATAATATAACTCAATGTTACATGAGTATGATTTTCTTTCCAGATATCATAACAAGTGTTATTAATATTTTCTCAGCTGCATTTCTGAATCCCCATGGCAATGTCTGAATGGTCAAAATCAGATGAAAATGAAAGGCAGAAACTGATGATTCAGAAACAGCACCTGGAAGGAGAACATTTCAGGCAAGATGTGTTTGGAAGCGGATATGAAGAAAATCACTACAATTAGAAGAAATAATACAGAGACAAATTTACCAAAAGCTAGAGAATGCCATCCAAAAGAAATGAAATGATGGATCTAATAAATGACAGAGCCCAGGATATCACAATAATTAAGATCCTTGTCATTGGTCCCAGGCACTGGTACAGTTAAACATGTATCAAAAAAATAACTGGTATTTTTGTCTCTACTCAAGCCTCCAGAAGTTGCAGTAAAGCAGCACCTCACTCTGTAAATCTAGCATCCTCCTCAAAGGGCAGAGTGTTTGTGGAGATCACCCTGTTTGGTGCTTTGTAAATCTGCCCATTTTAATGAAGGCTGTATAGAGAGAAGAAGTGTAACACTGGCCCAGAGACTGATCTTGTTGAGAATAGGATGGAGCCTTTAAGACAGACAGCAGGATGTGTTGTTCTTAGAGTGGGCAAATAGCCGATTTTTCGGTTTGCTGGGCAATTTCAAATAATTGGAAAAAAATGTTGTGTCAAACCGAAAACAAGATTTAAAAAACAAAAACAAACTGGTGAATCAAAAAAGAAAAAAAATTGTTGAGTCAAATGAAACATTTTGTTTTGATAAAAATCTAAACCTTTTGTTTCAGTTTTGACCATTTTAAAAAACATTTGTTAATCAAATAAAATTAAAGGAAATTTTGAAATGGAAAAATTCTTCAGCATGTCTGCACTCTGTGCAGGAGAAAACTCAGCAAGCAAGGCATTTGAACAGAGCTGCTACAACATCCAGGATCGAGCTGCAGACATGCTACCAATCAAAGATATCTCTTGGCATCCTACACTGCAACAGAAGAATTTTCTGTCTTGCAATGCTCCATAAGAACCTAAGCTGAAGGAAGATGGCAGGGCTGCCGGGTATCTGAAGGAAGGCTAAATGGAAGGATGGGACCAAATGGAAGGATAATGTCCTGACTGAAATGGTGAGTGATAACAGCTAATTTAGACCCTATGAAAGAGACCTTGGAGTCATCATGGATAGCACTCTGAAAACATTTGCTCAGTGTGCAGCAGCAGGCAAAAAGCTAATAGAATGTTAGGAACCAATAGGATAGGGATAGATAATAAGACATAAAATATCATAATGCCACTATATAATCTATGATATGCCCACACCTTGAATACTGTGTGCAGTTCTGGTCACTCCATCTCAAAAAAGATATGTTAGAATGGAAAAAGGTACAGAGGGCAACAAAGATGATCAGAGGTATGGAATCTTTCTCATATGAGGAGAGATTAAAAAGACTGGGACTCTTCAGCCTGGAAAAGAGATGATGGGAGTGGGGGAGGAGATCTATAAAATCACAAATGGTATGGAGAAAAATGAATAAGGAAGTGTAATTTACCCCTTCACATGACACCAGAACTAAAGGTCACCCAATACATTTAATAGACAGCAGATTTAAAACAAACGTAAAGAAGTACTTCAAATAGCTTCCAGGAGGTGTGCTCAAGAAATTTGGCTGGGTCTTTATGGCAGCATCCAACAGGTGGTTAATGCAAGTGACAGTAGGATGGCCTGTATGTGAGAGCATTAGAAAGGCCATTGGGCCGATAAAGAACAAGACAGCTCCATTGAAAGATCTGGATGGCAATATTTTAACTGATAAAGGAAGCAACTATAGAGGTGGACTGAGCACTATGGAATGATATACTCAACAGGAGTCGGTAGTAGACCAATGTGTGTTCGATGAATTGCCTGGATTTGAAGTTATGACTTCACTGGATGCCAAACATGCACTAGAGGAACTTTAACAAAGCATCAAAAAGATTCCCAACAACAAAGCTTCAGGATCTGACTCTTTGCCTGCTGAACTTTACAAATGTGCAAACAAAGACTTGCTGCATAGGTTGCATGAGGTACTGCCACTTCGTTGGAAAGAAAAAAAAACTTAACACATGATTTTAAGGATGCTCATTTCACCCAACTCTATAAAAACAAAGGAGACAGAAGTAATTGTAATAACCACAGAGGTATATCTCTTAACATCATGGGAAAAATTTTAAGTTGTATTCTTTTACCTAGACTTCAAACTTTAGCTGAGCAAATCTATCCTGAGAGGCAGGTGTGGCTTCCACTCAGAAAGGGCCATCTTAAACATGGTCTTCTCTATAAGACAACTGCAGGAAAAGTGCAGAGAGAAGCATATTCTACTGTACAGGGCTTTTAGAGATTTAACAAAAGCCTTTGACACGGTTAGTCGGTCAGGGCTTTACATTGTTCTGAAGAAGCATGGTTGTCCATCTATATTGCTAAACTTTGTGAAATCCTTACATGACGGCATGAAGGAACTGTAATGTTGAAAACTGAGAGTCTGATTCGTTTAACATCAATAATGGAGCGAAGCAGGGTTGCGTACAGGCTCCCACATTATTTAATATTTATTTTTCATTCCTGCTTCAACATGCATTCCGTGATTTTGAGAAGTTGTCTATCTTAGCACTAGACAAGATGAAGGTTTGTTAACATTAGAAGGTTCAGAGGTGAAGGAGATCATCCTAAGGGACCAGTTGTTTGCAGATGACTCATAGCATTGATTACTTGGTAATAAAATGTTGTTGCGTTTGATTCATGCAAAATCTTTGGGCTAGCAATAAGCTTGAAGACGACTAATCATGCACCACGGCTAATTCCAGATATCACTTAGATGGTATTCATCTAGATGTTGTTGACGTTGACTCTGTTACCAGCAATGGTGAGCTTACTATTAGAATCAACAAAGCAGCCAGGAACTATGGTCTTTTGCAAGACAGAGCCTGGAACAATAACAAATTGTCAACTAAAATGAAAATACATATTTATGAAACACGTTTTATCCATTCTTCTATATGGCTCAGAAACATGGACAATTTATGCCAAACATACCAAAAGACTAAACAGTTTTCATATCAGATGCTTGTCTAAAATTCTACGAATAAGATGGCAAAACAGGGTGAAAAATGTAGAAGTGTTAAATCATCCTGGTATGTTATTCACGGGAACGTTGATTAGTAAGAAAAGACTCAGGTGGCTTGGACATGACAAGTAAATGCTGGATTACAGGATCCCAAAGAGTGTGCTGTACTCCGAAGCGCGCAGAGAGTCTAGAAAGAGGCAGACTGCTGTGCGAATTTCAGGATGCTTGCAAAGATGATTTAGTACCTTTTGGACTCTCTGTTGATGATTGGGAAAGGAGTGCAAAATGCTGCTCTGGTTGGCAGAGTCAGCTTGTAGATGGAGTGAGGCTTTGCAAGGTGGACTGGATCAAGCTTTGTGGTGATTGGTATCAGAGGAGGAAAGCATCTGCTGCTCAGATTCAAAGTATTACTAGTGCATGAGCATGTCCTATCCGGGGACAGGACTGTCCCTTGCACATTGGACTCAGCCATCAAACAATCCACACATAAGATCTCCCAATGGAAATACAGTATGTAACCAGAGATAACTCTGGCTGAGACTCATTCATTACAGCAGAAATATTGTACATACTTCCAGTAGACAACTGGGTGGAGAAACTCATGAATGCCATATAATATCCCACTGTCAATTTAATGAAATAGTTATTGTCTTTTGATACCCAATCAGCTCTCCCCCCTTACCCCACTTCTTTCCCCTTTTGTTTCAGCATTTGTATCTTTTGCATTCTGTTCTTGGCATGTCTTCCATTGAAATTTTTTGCCAGTTATGGGCCAGATTCTCATCTCATGTAAAGCAAAGGAGCTACAGTGATTTACATCAGCTGATGATCTAGCAAGCTATACACAAAGTGGTATATTTATACCACTGAACTTTACTACTTTCCCCTTTTTGGCTTGCACTAGAATTTTATAAGACAAGGGAAGCTAAATTATAGGAAGACAGATAGGTTGCAGGCTTTTACCTTCAGCAGAACTCCGCATATATTCCCACACCCTCCTGAAAATCCCCAAAGTGCACCCTCTCCCCACTCCCACTAAGGTCATCTCTAAAGCTATGTCTGCTCTGCAGCTAGAGGTGTAATTTATAGCTTGTGTGGACATACCCATGCTAGCTTTAATCTAGCTAGCTCACAAAAAATTGCAGTGAGAACACAGCAGCGTGGGCTTCAGCCAGGGCTAGAAATAGAGTACGTGCCGGGGGCTTGGCAGACAGACACACCAACTCTTCCTCACCGCTATTTTTAGCAAGTTAGATGAAAGCTAGTGCATCTACGTCTGCATGAGCTGCAAAGTGCACCTCCGAGTGCAATGTTGATGTAGCCTAAGAGATCCCCAGATCTTCTTTCTTCCCTAGTCACCCCTACTAAGACTACTGCTTCCTGATCCCTTCCCTTATTCTCCACCATCCCTTTCCAATGCTCCTATTCAAGTTATCATTCTTTTCCCATCCTTTCCTGAGCCTTGGGGGTATAAAGTTATTTAGCCAATAAGCTTTAATAAAACAATTATTTTAGGCACCCCTTTTGAACAGCTACATAGTCAGTCAGCCTTTTGATGATCAAGACACATTTCAGTGCCTACTTAGCACCTGCTGCTACCGAAGCATGGTTTATTTTGTGTGATACAGGCACATTACAGTGAAAGCCAAGGACGCTAGCAATTTCTTCTGGCTTGAGAATATGCCATTTGATGAAGCCCTAACAAAGCTCAAACCAGAGGGACAAGATGAAAAGGAAATTACAGTTTTTAAGCATGAGCTAGAAAAGCCACACTCAGGATATTTAAAATTATTTTCTCTGCTAAGTATTTAAAATTAATGGAAATAGCCTCAACTTCTTCAAATTTCATCTCATTGGCATTTTTAATACCCCTGAAATATTACAATTGACAGAGGTCACGTCCCACAGGTTTATATCACCAAAAGAATTTGCAGCGTTGCAAAATAAAGTTGTTTACCATCTACCCCCTACAATTTCATACAACCTGATTCACAACGCTCCGTTAGTAACCTTTATTAAAATTGCATCAGTCATTTCCCTTCAAAAAAGATGATGTACGCATTTTTTCATGCTATGCCAAACACTGGAAGAGAGCGAGAAAGAGCCATTCTAATTTACATAAAGATTGCAAACTCTTGTTCCGAAGTAATTTTGAAGTGGCATGCACTGTGTGCAGGCGTTTGATCTGATCACATTTCTGCATATTGAGTGTGACATCTATAATTGGAGTCTGTTTTCTCAAGAGGGAAATAGTTTCTTTCCGTTAAACCAGGCAATATTATATTTCTCGACTGGGTGTCTCCGGGCATTTTTTTCATGTAAAATTAAATCTTTTATTTTACACAAACCAGTAGATGTTCAGAATTAATAATGATTTCACAAAGATCTACTACTTAAGCTACTTTTCTGCATTTTTTAAAAAAACAAAAATCACAGTACTTTTATCGAATATACGTTGTACTCTTCCAGAAACAGAAGTGGTGGGGTTCATTACTTGTTCTAGGGACACTGATATGCTGGGATACGTATACTATTTCTTGTATACCTGAACTTATAACCGCCTAGAGTCAGAACACACCAAACATTTTGGGAGTATAAAATCCAGGACTGAATCTTCATGGCTCTAGCCCATATCTGGTTTCTTGTCTTATATGCATCCTCAAAATATATAAGAGAATCCAATGGGTATTTGAGTTTAAAAGATTGGTAAAATAAATAATAATAATAATAATAAAAACATGGCCACACAGAAATTGCTGTTTGATAATCACATCTACCAGACTAAGGAATTTCTAAGGCACCTTGGAATTCAAGCATCCTGCAAACTTTAATATTAGTATCAGAATGCATAACAAAAGTTGTGTTATTTCTTTCGATTCCTCAGTGAACAGTATTGTGTGAATTGAAACACTGGGTGTTCTCTGTGTGTGTGTGTGTGTGCACCTGCATGAGTGTATGCACGTTGTTATTGTTGCTGTGTGAAATATGTGAGGAAAGTTTCTCAAAAAGAAGGTTCTTGAGCACAGTCAGTCTTGATATCAGTCCGCTCTCTAATGACAAAACAATCCATCTGAAATAGATGATGTGCTCTTTTCACAGCCAGAGTTTTATGTTCTTTGGAACTTAACAACTTGAGGGAATGGGTGGGAATCAAAACAAGGTAGTTCAATGGCCCTTCTCTTCCAGCATGTGCTTCTACATTCTGACCATAACAGTTTCACAGATCACCGAGAGCAACGAAGAGGATTTTTTTTTAAAGGGATTGGGTGGTACAGACAATCACTCTTCACTACAGTCAGTATCTTGGCAACTCTCTGAAACAGACAGATGGAAACGCACCAAATGACTGTGGTGTTCTGAGGGAGCAAACTTGTCATCCCCGGTGAAACAACAATCTTTGTGGGCCTAATACCAATCCTCTGGGAGTCAGTGAGTGACATCAGCAGACTTTGGAACACACATATACTAGATGTGCAGCTTAAAGCCAGAAGAGAGGACTGGTTTCAGAGTACAAGCTGTGTTAGTCTGAAAGCCTGGCTTAATTCCAAAAAGTTTATTAAAACCCTCATGATTAAGGGTATACCCAAATGACGGTTGCTTAGATTATGAACCTCTCAGAGCAGAGGCAGTCTTTCGTCAGGGTTCGGAACACATCTGACTCAGAGGGGGCACAACTGTAAATAAATATTTAATAAAAAGTCAAAACGTAAAGGATTCATTTTAATTCATTCATCTTAATTCATTAAGAAAATACACAGTGGAATTTATGGGCATTGTATCTTCCTGACAATCTCCCAGACACTGAACCTACCCTCAAGTCCATCAAAAAAATTACCCACTCCAAATGCTAACCCTATCTGAAAACCCCTCAGTAAGTGATGTGAGCAGATTTCACTGTCATTTTCTCCATTAAAACTGGGAAGAAATACAGCATTGTGAACACACAAAAGATGGGAAAATTAATAGTTTATGCTTTTCTATGACATGCCTTAGGTTGTTCTCCCCCAAACATGTCCTATTCTGCATGGGTAGTAAAGCTTTCCCTGAGAGTTTTACCTCTGAATGATCTGACCTTTGTAGACTGGTCTTAATTGCTCATTGAGCAAAGGTCTTGTTAGATTTTAAACAGAAGCTGTGTTTCATTGTATTTTTCATTATACGAGAAATATAATTAATAAGGAAGCATATTGTTTCCAGTATTGGCAATCCCATTACATGGGACAGTTAAGTGAAATTTACAAGTTTTAGTAAATTTCATATTTGTATTCAGGCAGATCTGCTCCCTTCCCAGAATTAAGTAGCATAGTGATACCTATCACAGCTGGAGAATTTTACTCCCATTCCAAGTCTAGGTCCAGTGCCACTTTCTCCGTGGCTAGTAGCTAGAGTTGCCAGGCGTCCAGTTTTCGACCGGAACGCCTGGTTGAAAAGGGACCTGGGCGGCTCCGCTCAGCACCACCAACTGGACCGTTAAAAGTCCAGTCAGAAGCACAGCCGGGGTCTGGGGCTAAGGCAGGCTTCTTGCCTGCCCTAGCTGTGTGTGGCTCCCAGAAGCAGCCGCCAGCTCGATGTGGTCCCTAGGCATAGGGGCGGCCAGGGAGGTTCCATGCGCTGCCCCCGCTCCTGCTTCCATCTCTGCTGTTCCCATTAGCTGGGGACCGCGACCAATGGGACCTGTGGGGCAGTGCTCGCAGGCATGAGAGCAATGCGCGGAGCCTCCCTGGCCACCCATGCACCCATGGGCCGCAGCGAGCTGGCGGCCACTTCCTGGGAGCTGCGGTAAGCGCTGACGGGTTCTGCTGATTAGCCATGATAAATAAATAAAAGTTAACCTCTCAGTTTACCAAACACATCCAACATATTTCACAGGTCCCTGTTGATCTGCAGACCATGTCACGTATTGTATCATTTAGGACTTTGGAAGGGAAATCAGTAGTGTGCGACACTGCACCCCATATTCTTCATAATGATATTATTATAAGATTATGACATAGTTATCATGTATTTTATGCAATATAAGGCATATGAGAGGTCATTGGGAAGGTTATGGTTTGCTGAATATGATTATCTTCTTTGTATGCATGTATCATTTCTGTATCCAAAGTTATGAATATTGACTATATCTATTTCACATGTAGCTATTCCTGGGCAACGCCCACTAGGCAAAATGCTCTCAGTCTAGATGGCTGGCTGGGAAGAGCCCATTCAGGTTAATGAGACATTAGAGAGAACAATAGGCCTTCCTGAGGATGCTACAGACATCCTCCAAATAAGGCTGCTGTGAGACTACAGGGATATGTGACTAGGTCACTTGGTGCTGGACTCCATCTTGGGATGTCAATATTTTTCCATTGACTGGCATGGGAACCAAGCTTTGAAACAAAGGGTTCCTTCCATTTGCAAAAGCTATATAAAGCAGGGGAGTGACACCTGGGTTCTTCACTGACTCCCCACCCAAGAGGACTCCTGGAAACACCTGAGGAACAAAGACTGAACTGGGTGAAGCGCTGTCCCCAGGCTAAAGGGATTTTTAGCCTGTGAATGGAACACCTGGGGATTCCAAGTGGTAAGCAAAAAGAGGAGGAGGACTTGTGGCACCTTAGAGACTAACAAATTTATTTGAGCATAAGCTTTCATGAGCTACAGCTCACTTCATCGGATTCATTCAGTGGAAAATACAGTGGGAAGATTTATATACTCAGAGAACATGAAACAATGTAACGAGAGTGATCAGGTAAGGTGAGCTATTACCAGCAGGAGAGCCGGTGGGGGGAACCTTTTGTAGTAATAATCAAGGTGAGCCATTTCCAGCAGTTGACAAGAACGTCTGAGGAACAGCGGCGGGTGGAGGGGTAGGAGGGGGAGGGCGAATAAACATGGGGAAATAGTTTTACTCTGAAACCTGTCATTATGCAAAGCACTGAATTTAGCCATATGGAGTGGAAATCTATCAACTTCATGAAAAAATTGACACAGATACAGACAGACATCATCTTTCTTTCCAAACGCAAACAGATGGACATCATACCAAAAAGGACCGAAGGTAAAAAAAATCCATTGCAATCTACATACCATACAGACTATGCTGACAGCTTGTGCCACACGCTCTCAAAGAAACTGCGGAACCACCTGATCAACATCCTCTACAGCAAACAGGGAAAGATAAAGAATGAGCTCTCAGAACTGGATACTCTCATAAAAAGAACAACCTTCCACACAAACTTCCTCGTGGCTGGACTTTACAAAAACTAGGCAAGCCATTTACAACGCACACTTTGCTTCTCTATGAAATAAAAGGGACACTAAACTATCTAAACTACTACATGCCGTAAAGGGCCACAACAGTGGTTCCCTTAACCCACCCAGCAACATTGTTAATCTATCCAACTATACTCTTAGCCCAGCAGAAGAATCTGTCCTATCTCGAGGCCTTTCCTTCTGCCCCTTGAGCCCCACAAACATGATACAGTTTTGTGGTGACCTAGAATCCTATTTTCGATGCCTCCGACTCAAGGAATATTTCCAACACACCTCTGAACAACATACTAACCCACAGAGAGCTTCCTACCAAGACTACAAAAAGAAGGATTCTGGGTGGACTCCTCCTGAAGGTCGAAACAACAGAGTGGACTTCTACATAGAGTGCTTCCGCCGACGTGCACAGGCTGAAATTGTGGAAAAGCAGCATCACTTGCCCCATAACCTCAGCCGTGCAGAACACAATGCTATCCACAGCCTCAGAAACAACTCTGACATCATAATCAAAAAGGCTGACAAAGGAGGTGCTGTCGTCATCATGAATAGGTCAGAATATGAACAAGAGGCTGCTCGGCAGCTCTCCAACACCACTTGCTACAAGTCATTACCCCCTGATCCCACTGAGGGTTACCAAAAGAAACTACACCATTTGCTCAAGAAACTCCCTGAAAAAGCACAAGAACAAATCCACACAGAACCATCCCTGGAACCCTGACCAGGGGTATTCTATCTGCTACCCAAGATCCATAAACCTGGAAATCCTGGGCGCCCCATCATCTCAGGCATTGGCACCCTCACAGCAGGATTGTCTGGCTATGTAGACTCCGTCCTCAGGCCCTACGCTACCAGCACTCCCAGCTATCTTCGAGACACCACTGACTTCCTGAGGAAACTACAATCCATCGGTGATCTTCCTGAAAACGCCATCCTGGCCACTATGGATGTAGAAGCCCTCTACACCAACATTCCACACAAAGACAGACTACAAGCCGTTAGGAACAGTATCCCCGATAATGTCATGGCAAACCTGGTGGCTGAACTTTGTGCCTTTGTCCTCACCCATAACTATTTCACATTTGGGGATAATGTATACCTTCAAATCAGCGGCACTGCTATGGGTATCCACATGGCCCCACAGTATACCAACATTTTTATGGCTGACTTAGAACTATGCTTCCTCAGCTCTTGTCCCCTAATGCCCCTACTCTACTTGCGCTACATTGATGACATCTTCATCATCCGGACCCATGGAAAAGAAGCCCTTGAGGAATTCCACCATGATTTCAACAATTTCCATCCCACCATCAACCTCAGCCTGGTCCAGTCCACACAAGAGATCCATTTCCTGGACACTACGATGCTAATAAGCGATAGTCACATAAACACCACCCTATACTGGAAACCTACTGAGTGCTATGCCTACCTACATGCCTCCAGGTTTCATCCAGACCACACCACACAATCCATTGTCTACAGCCAAGCTCTACAATACAACCACATTTGCTCCAACCCCTCAGACAGAGACAAACACCTACAAGATCTCTATCAAGCATAATTACAACTACAATACCCACCTGCTGAAGTGAAGAAACAGACTGACAGAACCAGAAGAGTACCCAGAAGTCACCTACTACAGGACAGGCCCAACAAAGAAAAGAACAGAACGCCACTAGCTATCACCCTCAGCCCCCAACTAAAACCTCTCCAACGCATCATCAAGGATCTACAACATATCCTGAAGGACGACCCATCACTCTCACAGATCTTGGGAGACAGGCCAGTCCTTGCTTACAGACAGCCCACCAACCTGAAGCAAATACTCACCAGCAACCACACCACACAACAGAACCACTAACCCAGGAACCTATCCTTGCAACAAAGCCCGTTGCCAACTGTGTCCACATAACTATGCAGGGGACACCATCATAGGGCCTAATCACATTAGCCACACTATCAGAGGCTCGTTCACCGGCACAGCTACCAATGTGATATATGCCATCATGTGCCAGCAATGCCCCTCTGCCATGTACATTGGCCAAACCGGACGGTCTCTACGTAAAATAATAAATGGACACAAATCAGACGTCAAGAATTATAACATTCAAAAACCATTTGGAGAACACTTCAATCTCTCTGGTCACTCGATTACAGACCTAAAAGTGGCAATTCTTCAACAAAAAAACTTCAAAAACAGACTCCAAGGAGAGACTGCTGAATTGGAATTAATTTGCAAACTGGATACAATTAACTTAGGCTTGAATAGAGACTTGGAGTGGATGGTCATTACACAAAGTAAAACTATTTCCCCATGTTTATTCCCCTCCTCCCTCTCCCCCCGCCCCCCACTGTTCCTCAGACGTTCTTGTCAACTGCTGGAAATGGTTCACCTTGATTATCACTATAAAAGATCCCCCCCTCTCCTGCTGGTAATAGCTCACCTTAAGTGATCACTATGGTTACAGTGTATATGGTAACACCGATTGTTTCATGTTCTCTGTGTATATAAATCTCCCCACTGTATTTTCCACTGAATGCATCCGATGAAGTGAGCTGTAGCTCACGAAAGCTTATGCTCAAATAAATTTGTTAGTCTCTAAGGCGCCACAAGTCCTCCTTTTCTTTTTGCGGATACAGACTAACACAGCTGCTACTCTGAAACAAGCGGTAAGCAAGTGCAGCTTGTCCCTTAAGATTCTACAGCCTGCTTGTATTATCACTTTGGGTGAGGATCTGCTATTCATATCCAATCTCTTTAGTATATTAAGCTTAGTTTGCGTTTTTTGTTTATTTGCTCAGTAATCTGCTTTGATTTGTTTGTTATTCCTTGTAATCATGTAACATGTATCTTTTGTAATTAATAAACTTGTTTTTGCTTTATCTAAAACCAGTGTGTGGGAATCATAACTCGGGGGAGAAAGCTGTTGCATATTCCTCTCCACATTGAGGGAAGGTATGAATTTTATGAGGTTATGCTGTACAGTTCCCTGTGCAATGCAAGATGGTATATTTTTGAGTTTATACTCTGGGGAGGGGGGTGCCATAGGAACTGGGAGATGCCCTAGCTGAAGCCTTCCCATGCAGGGGCTGGTTGAAGAGCCTGCCTGCATGTACTACAGCTGGGTGTGTCCCTACATGTATGTATGCTGGTGACAGTGCAGACTGAAGCCTGGAGGGCTTGGCAGCTTGTCATAGCAGTACAGTGTAGAAAGGAGACTAGGCTGGTGGGTCGGGGGGCTCAGTGGTACCCCAGTTTCAGGTGGCACCCCAGGGGAAACCCGTCACAGAGAGACTAAAGGTTGATGATATCTTGATTTTCACTGTCTCTTTTGGTGAGTGGTTTCTTGTTTTTCACCTGCTATTCCAGGTTAAGTATTTTAGAAGTGGTCTTCAGTGCCAATGAGACAATACATATGAGCTCTCCCATATCCATAAAGTTAAATATGTACATAAATGTTTGCAAGACAAAGGCCTATGCTGGGAAAACGACTGTTGATTTCATCTCCTCATAATTAACTCATGGGTATTTTTCGCCCTCCAGAAAAAACATGCTCAAGAAATTCATACAGCTCCAAATTGTGAAACCTTCCTTTTTCTCTCTTCTCCCTCCCTAATAAAAAGTGTTGAGCAATATCTGTCCATTTCACAATTGCCAAACATGGAACAAAACACACATAGAGATCAAAACATGCCGCATGTGCATAAAAAGAATATATAGTGTCCTCGATTCTGTACTATAGCACAAAAGAACAAGCCAAAAAAGGCTTGCTAATTTTTTGCCTTTTGTATGCCAAAAACCAGAAGCCATAATTACAGGATTGTAAAACTGCACATATCTATTAGAAGAATAAAAGAGTCTTCAGCCTGCTTAATATTTTAGTTCTTCAATAAATGTATCTATTTAAGGAACATCATTGTAAGGCAAATGTGATGTTTTACTGAAGAAAAGCAGTCAACGGCTTTCTGTAATTACAAGCACAGAAGAATTGTGCCCCATTTCAAAGCTAAAGCTACATGAAGAGCAGTCAAGCCCTGAAGAAAAGCTTCTCTGGGAACACTTTCAAGGGCATGGGCAAAAGATTAGCATTTATCTGAAGTTACTCACACAGAGGAGCTACAGCTTTCATTGGAATATAGCAGGTCAATTTCTTACTAATAAACATGCACCTAACACTCTGTACTTTCTATAATCTTCCTTCCTGCCTAGACTCAAATTGTCATTTTACATTTTTGTCAATTCTTCTAGACTAGAAAAAAAATTTGAAATCCTTTGCTTCACTCTCACAAAGTCTCTATTCCATGTTTCAACTAAAATCCTTTTCCTCATTAATGAAAACTGGTCCTCCAAGCTCAACCCCTCTCTCCCATCTCCTTCAGTTAGGACAGCCATGTGCTGGAAACTAAATTAAGATACTTAAAAATGCAAATGAAGTCAGCAGAAAATGATTTTTTGCAGTACTCAGGAATTAATCAATAGAATAATACAGCTTTTTGAGATCAGCCTATAATCCACCTCAGGCAATTTTATTTAAATCAAAAAAGTTATCTAAAATAACATGCAGTGGGAAAAAAATTCAAATAGTACATTCTGGAAATGTTTTAAATTGGCTTTGTAGAGATGTAAGTTTACTTGCTTCCCGCTGCCTTAACACTGATGGCTGATACAGTATCTGCAGAAGCCAAGCAATTAGAACACTATGCGATATTGCTTGTAGGATTCATAGAACTGTTGTAAAGTTAGAAAAAACAATGTAAACTCGTCTTAGATGAGAGAGGTTTAAACAGCTAAGACATTTACACACAAAGTGATTATTGATTTTTGTAATCAAGATATCTAAAAAGACTTAACATTAATAAATAGCCACTTTACACCTAATAATTGAATACATGTCATACCATTAAACACTACTCCTAAAAACAGGTATAGAAAGCTGCATTCAGTTGGACTCTACAATTGCCCCTTTGGTGATTTTCATAGCAGCTAAGACCTTACTCAAAAATATAGTCTAAAAATAAAATAACGCCAACCAATAATACAGAATTGTTCCTAGACAAACACAAAAGAGGGGGTTGTTTGCTCTGATGGCAATTTGGAGTAGTCAGCTTTGCAACAGTAGAATTCCTATTGACATACCTGGCTTCACTTATATTTCTCAACTTCTGTCTCTGTCTTAAGAGCACCATTTAATAGTAGACAATAAAATGTCTACTGCAGTCTTTTCTGAGACTCCAGCTCAATGGTTACTATATTAAAAAGAACACCAAACACAGTGTGCGCACGACAAGCAGGGTCTAATAGCCTCTTAGCACTGGTATCTTTAAAAAAACCAACAGACCCACAGCAGTAGCCCTTTCTTATTTACTGCTTCATTGCAACAAAATCCTGCCCAGCAGACCTACTGTATCAAGAAAGAAAGAAAGTTCCCAGGGAGGATCAGAAATATAGGCACTAAGAGACAGCTAATGGGGATAGTGAAAATTAAATACCTATTTCAGGCTGTGCAGCTTTAAACATACACAATGCAAGCAAATGTTCAAGCTTTCATGTACACACATTGGTTGGCCCAATGTCCCCCTTAGGCAGCAGAAAAAGCTCTCAGCTCAGCTCCCCAGATGACATTGAGAATCCTAAAAGAGAGGCAATTAATCACCCACCCAATCTGTCCTGCCTGTAGAGGACTACAAAAAATAGCAAATCCCAATGATGGCCCCCTAAGTTTCCAACAACGGAAACACCAGCCCTGCTTATGCGATGACCTGGGACCTGCTTTGTAGTGCTCCAATCAGCTTTACTATATCCCTTTTGCCCTGCCTCTGCACCAGAATTCAGTCCTGTGCCGCAACACACCATGATTTCTCTCAATCTTGCTTCCATTCTGTTTTTAGTGTTAGAGGCTGAACAAGGTATTCATTCCCATTAAGGGAAAAAGAACCAGGCAAGGTCAAATTTGGCATGGACAACACCATTTGCAAGCCAATGTAGAACCTCTCAGATTTCTTGGTTGATGCAGAAAGAGTCACTACATCAAGTGAACCATGACAGGATGATAATTCTTAGGAACTATTTTCAAACACTGAGTCTGTGATGGGGCAGTGATGGAAAGTTCTGTCTTTGAAGCTTTAGTCCTGGGGAAAAGGACATTTTATTACATGTGAACTTTTCCCGGATCAGCAGACTGTCACCAGTCCAGTCTCCTAGAAGGCGTTTCAATTCATTCACTTGCACCAAATAAGCAGCTGTCACTTAAACTGCATATGCCAATATAGGAATGCTGCAGACTCACCCACTCCTTGACACAAATGAACGATTTGCTCTTCAAAAAAGCTCTGTCTTTTATTAATCCAAAAATATATTACATATAACTTTCCCCAGAAGCATAGGTTGCTTTTGATGGGCAGGGAAGTGAAAGACATGGACTGCATTGCCTGGGTTGCTCAATATTATTCAGAAATAGCCTGAGATCAAAAGAAACTTGGTCACTAAATGTGAAATTTGGTTAAGACCAAAAGAAGGAGGAAACTAGAAAAAATAAACATTTTGAATATATGAGAATCTAAATTTACCCACATTTTATCCTATGATATGTACATTATAGCCCTTAGGAACCACCATGTAGAAAACTCAATTCAGGAAATGTAAATTGCAATACCTTCAAGTATTGATACCACCACACAAATCTGCTGAACCAGTTATTCATTATTCTGACGAGTCATATACAGAGCCTCATGTGGGAAGGAAATACTGCTTACCTTTTATCTTATCACCTAGAAAAATGAAACTGAAGCACAGGAAATCATCCTTGCAGTTGGATGTCAGAGAGTCGCATTTCCAGGATATCAAAGCAGGTATTCAACTTGCTATTTCCAGATCTTTGCTATCCTAAAGGTTTACTAAGATTAAACTACAAAGGAGTTAGGTATCAGCAGGATAATAAAATGAGAACTGCAAGAGTTTTGTATAAACTTGCACAGACCACTGACTCCTTTTCGTCTCACTCTTGGAAAAAGACAGGCTATGTGGGCAGAGAAAATGTGATTACTACAGAAGGATGAAGGTAGCTAGCTGAGCTTTATGGCCCTGCAAAGAGGGCTTGGAGTTTGAAGGCAGAAAGGTCAACCTTTCCCAAGAGTTGCCATATTACAGTGTCTACTTAAAATAAGAAATAACGGTGGTAACTTAAAGGGAAACATCTGCTACTACGTGATGGTCAGTGATGGTAGAGGTTGACTTTTTAAACAGTAACCACTTTAATCCACATTTTTCTTGAACACAAGAGGCAACTGAGTATATGTGGAAAACACATTTTGCCACAAAAGGCTGTTTTTTCTGCAAAGCTAATGAAATTGGCCTGAAAAAAAGATGAATTTTCCAACAAAGATGCATTCATGATCCTGACGGTTTTCTCCTCCCTCTCTTCACACTTTGCTGTTGGCTACACATTTTCTTTTCCCACCTTCCATCTACCCTAAGGTTTGTGCAGCTCCAAGAAACACTCAAATGTAGTAGATACGAATGAACCTACCCATTACTTAGTAATCAATTTTAAACCATTTGTAATGATGCTATTTCAAACCATGTCTGCAATTACTGTATGGCTCTATCATTTTGTTGAAATAAATACAGTGTTTTGACTATGCTATTTTATGCAGGATTTTCTGCTACTACTCAGATGCTGTTATTGTAGTAAGTGTTTGTGTTGGTACCATATTTAAAATGGCACCTTAGAATCCTCTGCTATATGTGCTGTACTGATTAAAATACCCTAGGAAAGAATGTGGTAATTTTATCTGACATAAGAAAAGTCTGAATGAGGTAAAGTTTTACATGCAAAGTTTTTTTCACACGTGTTATGCTGAACAATCTACTTTGGGTGGATCAGGGATTGGTAACAAGATACAGAATATTTCACCTCCAGGTCACTAATTCAAATTTCACCAAGTCAGTAGTATCTGAAAGTGATCATTTTAAGGATTTTCAATGGGTTGAAATAAGGTAGTAGGTTCTCAGTAACTTTCCTCTTGGACTACGGTCCATAAGCCAAAATCCACCATCCCCTTTGGTATCCCAAGAGATGCCTAAGATTGGATGGGAATGAAGACAAAAATCTTCACATCTGCTAGAGGTGACCATTCCTGGTCACATCACCAGAACAGCATGGGGGAAGCAGTTGGCTTAGCCATTTTTCATGCCATATCTGTCCGGAGAATAAATAGAGGACTTAATTGCAGCCATTCACCTTCCAGGAGCACTACATTTGCTTAAAAAGTGAACTCTTCTGCATAAAATCTGAATTAAGTAGTTTTATTTATATACAGTTCTAACTATTTAAAAGATGAAGGGAGTGGGGAACCAACACACAAAAGTCAAATTATTTCCTTATGGAGGTTCAGAAGTGTTCAAGTGAAGCCTTTCTGTATTGTTGAGTGCGCAATGGGTGCTCTCTTCAAAACCCAATAACTGGTATGTGAAACAGATAGAAACTGGAAAGCAAGACTTGGGTGAGTCCATAGATTAGTGCCAAAATCCAATATGGCTGCTTTTGCTCATATAAGGAGAAATATAGTGCTAGCCTTTTTTTCAAAATGTATACAGAGTTCTGTTTATGGTTGTAAGTAATCATCTTTCTGCAACCTGAAATTTAAATAAACCACAGCAGAAAATCCTCTCACATCACAGATATACTAGTTGACCTTTGGACTCATTGCTGTTCTCTGTAGTCCTTCACTTTGTTTTATTTATTATTTTTACCTGTGACGATGTTTTGGCTGTTTTGTCCACCCTCTGGCATAAGTCTCTCTCAGGGTTGTAACATCAGGAAGTTAGCTAGTTGCTCAAAGTGTTAAAGAAAACACGGACATTTAGAAGCAACCCGATTATTTTCCCCTCAATAAATGTAATGGAAGTCTGCACAAATGAACATCTTTTAGTATAATGCAGCCAACAGACTGGAGACTAAAGCAGAATACAAGGAACTGCATAAAGGCAAGTGATATATTTGGTGTTTATAAAAGGATAATACATCTTGCTGAATAGATACAATTTATGTCCCATGTGGTTATTCTTTTAAAAAGGCAAAAATGTGTTTTTTTCCCATTTGAGTGCTTATTAAAAAACAATCACCATACAAGTTTGCCAATGTGTAAAGAAATGCATGTCTTTGAATCATGTAACATATGTAAGTGAAATGACTATACATAAAAAGTCATATAGATGCACAAAAATATTGTCTACAACAAAAGATAAATCATGTTGAAGCCATTCCATTCAATAGGACATGCTCGTAAAGCACTTTGCTTCAAAATAATTGAGAAAAAACCCACCACATTGCCATAGCAAGTGGCACAGAAAACCGTAGGAGGCTTCCCAATGAGGAATGCATTTTGTTTGTGGAATATTTTTAAACAAAGTACAGAAAGATGGTCCAATTGCGGTGCTCTCATTTTGAAAGATGTATGTGAAATGTACTGTATGGGTACTTATATAGTTCCATTACTGTGGCACTCTCCTAAATATTTAAAAACAGAAACAACAATAGTGTCAATTTTTTTTCTTCCAAATCCACATGAGAAACAGTACTATTAGTTTATAGCAGTTTTTTTTAAAATGCTATTTATGGTTTTCGTGGGTATGAGAGAGTGGGTATGTTGTGGGTTGGTGTATGTGCAGAAATCAGCAGTGCATTTAGGTTCCAAGTCTGCAAACTCACATACATGCTTAACTTTAGGCACAAGCTGTCCTAGTCAAGTCACTGGGGCTAGTCACATGTTTGACTCTTTGCAGGGTTGGGGCCTTACATCTGAAAATGATGAAGTCCACAGACACTCATCTCTTCTGAAAGAGTTCCATAGCCTAAGTCCAGCTTCCCCCGCCCCTCCCCTCCCAACACATGTACTTTGTGGGTGAATCCATTTTAAACTTTGATTGTTATGCCAAGATGTACTATTTCTTCATTCAATTTTATGCCTATGATTGCCCCCTTTTCCAACACTATTATAGCTTTCTGACACCAGCATTGCCCCTCTGCCTGTGGATAGCAGAATTCTGGGGCCTAGCAGTTCTGTTCCACTGTGGAGGAGAAACCAGTGATAGGGCATGTGGGTATGTTCTAAGTGTTACTTGCTTTATTTACACAAATCCTGGAACAAAGATGCAGGGCGACCCCTTCTTCAGGAATGTCAGCCCAACACTAATACCCTTTTCCCAGGGAAATTTGCTTCCAGAAATTACTCCAGAGGCCAACACAGAGAGGAAACTCTCCCGCTGCTTCCACAACTCCCGTTCTAAGGGCTGCTATTCTTCATGGACCCTGGCATAACAAAAACCAATGCCAACAAGCAGCATTTCTTGAAGAGTTAAAAACTAGCTCACCCACAAAGAAACACCCTGGTCAGATTATGCATAATAGTGCCACCTGCCAGAATATTGTAACAAACAAAAGAGCAACCATCCCAAATTCTGCGGGCCCTTGATTAACCTTAAAATAGATAATAAAATAAACAGATTCCAGCGATTACCAAGAGATCACTCATTAATAAATACCACTAAAAGTCTCTGTCTGAAGTATGAGGCGTGGTTGAAAGGATGGTCAAACTTCCTTCTCAACAACTGTCCTGCCAAGACATTTCATTTAACAATGCCTATTGAATAGATTTTTTCTGAAATATTCCTTCATCTGCACCATCATGAGGTTTTAAATAGAGGTTGTTAATATTAGAACAAGTTATAGCAGATACGGGTACTAATCTGGCAGTAAAGCATCAGAAGCATCAAGATTTTGATAAGTCTCTACCAAAGAATTCAATACAGAAAAGTGTTCTCTTTTTCTCTCTCATTATTTTTGTTTTGTGATTATCCTTGCTGAATTGATAAGCAGCCTTACGTGAACGTAGTCACTAAAGGAATTCAAGGGCAGGTTTACAGATGGCTTTAGTACTAGGTTTAGTTGAGCAAATAAATTTCTGCCAGATAATAGAAAGACAGGTGTTTTATCTATGTTAATTTGAGGTGTATGTTTGAGAGTAAAAGTGATATGGGAGATGTATACCTCTCAGTTTCCATTTCTGTCAGAAACCAAAGTCCAAATTGCAGTTTTCAGGGGATCTGTTTGATTAGTTTTTGAATGATGTCTGCTGAGCTTATGTTATATTCTACTACCTAGAAAATAATTCAGCCGTGGGTTTGAAAGGTTCACCAGGAAATGGTAAATGACAACTATCATCTTCTGTAGGTCTTTCTGTGCTTCACGACAACTAAAAATGTTTCCAATAAATCTGAAGGCTACAGCTCAGGGATGCACAGAGGGGACTGGAAAAATAGTGGTTTTAATAAATAAAATCCAAAGGAGTACTGTACCACAAGGTTTTGAGGACAAAGCCTAATAAAATATACAACTGCATTTCCCTAGGAGCATTGAAAACTAATGAAGGACCATAAAGTAAATGACTTTCTTGGCTGAATTTTGCAGCTTGATGCGAAGCATAACTTTACCAGGGTTTCAATATATCCCAATGCATGCCAGGCTATAACATGCTTTATAATCTATATATCAAACTGTCTAGCAAGTAAATCACCAAGGAAACACCAAGATGTGACATCTTGGGGGTTACACGAATGTAGTAGCACCGTGCAGGACACAAGGTCTCGTTATTTCGGCAAAACTCCCAAGGACTGAGGATGGCAGTGTTTGACCCTTCTCTTGTGTGAGATGCCCCAACATGTCACACACATGCAGTTCAATAAATTATTGAGACAAACTCACCACTGATGGAAGTGACTCAAGGCTTTATAAGGCAATTGAATCATAATGTATTAAAGGCTTTTTTTAGGGAGTGAGATGTTTTGAAGACTCTGAAGTTTGAGTCCATTATGAAAACTTAACCATTCCAGCAGTAAGGAACTTTCCCTCCATGGCTGTGATGAGGTTTTATGTACTGCTTTTCTATTATTATTTTCTATTATCACCCTAACACAAGTTAAATTTTGTTCCACTTAGATGTTGCAAATTTATCATTCATCATCTTTCACAGGATTTGCTTTCTTCTGTGATGTTTCTTGATGCTGCGGTATGGAAGCCAAGCGGTTAGCTCCATGGGTCTTAACTTTGTGGTGTGCAATAGGGCAGCTTGCAAGGAGTCAATATTCTTGCTTCCTAAGGGTGGGGGGAGGGTGGCAACTTATAACAGTGAACCATTGCTCTTAGAGCATTGAAATTATTGCCTACATACACAAGGCATTAGGGACAACTAGTAAAGTAATCAGAGTGAACAGCACAAGTCCCTGCTTTGTCTGGACAACATCTGTCAAAAGCTAACAGTGAACAAAAATTACTTAGCCCTGTATGTAATTTCAGACAGCATTTCCCAGAACTCAGCTTTAAATCGCTTGCAGCCTCAGACAGACAAGTTAATTATTGCAGAAATGTCTTTTGTCTAATTTTACTTGGTAGGTCAGCACTTGTCAGCCTCTGTATTTCAGCTTTCCTGTCTGAACTAGGAAAAGTGTTGCCAACTTTCATGATTTTATTGCAAGTCTCCTGATATTCAGTGCTTTTCTTAAAGCCCCAGCTCCTGGACTCATATTTTCTGAGAATCTGGGCTTTCATTTAAAAAAAAAAAAAGCAAATTTTTGGGGGGTTGCATGTAGATTTCATGATTCTTAAGCCATGATTCATAATCCTGGAGGGGCCTGACTCATGATTTTTGAATGTTTGGGGTTGGCAATGTAGTAGGAATGATTTCAGTATCACGATATTGAGGAATATTAACCATATTAGCGCTTGGTCTCAGTCCTGCAGCCATTCATCACAAGTCACATTACTGAGATCAACTGGATCAATTTGGATGACAAGTGAGAACAAGATTTGCTCCTACATTAGGTAATTGGCTTGCTGAGCCAGTAGCAATGATTCTTGAAACATCATGTTGAACTAGGAAAATATCACCGAGCACTCATCCTACAGATTTTTAGAGGAAGAAGAACTATCAAGGGATCCCGGGGTGCTTAAGTCAACATCCCTGGACCATGAGGCGCGTGATGCTCACCTTGCCTGCCCCCCCCCCCCAGGAGACTCACACCAATCTCATCACCCTCTGCTTTGTTTCCATTAGTTTTAAGTTTACTTTATTGCCACCTCATCCAGAGCTGTGATCATCCAGGGAACACCAGAGGCAGCAGCTGCTACATGCTGCCTCACCTTTTAGATAGCTCCATCTAGAACTGACTCCACTGCTGTGCTATAAACAAAAAAACCACCTCTTTTGTGAATAATGGAATGGGCAAACTTCAAATTCACTTGCCACTGCTATAGAACAAGAAGAACTCAATGGTATGAATACATTGGCAGAAAGTGAACCCAAATGGGAGACATGCGCAGCTGAAGATAACTGTATTCTATTCAGGAGGGATACTTCTGGAAACTATTTACCTTGGAGTCTATCTGGTAATAACAGTAAAGTGGTGAGCCATATCTGGCCTGTGAAAATGTGATAAACACTTTAAGTAGTATAGAGCTTAATCCATCAAGGTGCTGACCACTCTGTCCCTGATCTGAGAGAGCACTGGAACATGGCTTTCCTTCGAAGCATGTGGGTAGTCCCCATGGACATCATCTTTTCAGAACCGAGCCCATGACAAGGACCATTAGCCATCCGTTTACAAAACATCCAAATATTGCTTCATTTCAACTGACTTGTGGCTTAGTAAAAAATTTGCTGTGGGCAGTTGAGTTAACTTTTGCCAGCAACAACTCCTCAAGAACAAAGACACTTAGTCTGAATTGGAATTGTAACTTGAAGGTGGAGTTCAGGACTTTTTATCTTCATAAACTGTGTCAGTGGCAGATTTGGTTCTGGCTATTGGAGCAATTGCTGGCTACCAAACGACAGGACACTTCCTGAGTGAAAAAGGCTGTTTTTCTGAAAAGTCAGGCCTTTGCAAACAAAATTATTGAAAAAAGGAATTGTTATTAATGACACTTGTGGCTTTGTCAATACAAGGAGTTGGAGTCATCATTCCAAATGTTTCACACTCTTGTAATAATGACGTATCTAACCTACCCGATCACAGTAATACCTCTGTTACTACTGCAGTCCCCCCTGAGCTCACACAAGACATTCTTGATGTCTGGTGTTCATGATGTTGAATACCGTAAATAAAATATCAGATAATTCTGTGGCAGATGTAGGGTTACATTTTCAGAAGTGTTATGTGTGCAGTTACTCATGTAAAGTTACCTATGCAATTATTGTACTTGTACATTTACCACATTCAAATTAGGAATGCATTTTGCACATTGCAATTGGACAGATGGGCTCCTGAAAACCTGCCCCCTCGATTATTGCAGTTTGATGGAGGAAATGAAGGGAATCATTCTGCTATTGAGCTGCAGCATATGGAACTAAATAGGATTTAGTCAAAGGACTGGAAGTTTTCACTCTGGAATCAAAATCCAGAACAGTGATACAAGATTCTTAAATTGACAGCTGGTTTGGTTCAGATAGGCACCAAAACAATCTGGATCATATTCGTATTACCTGAACCTCATTGGTTTGGAATTCAAGATGGAGATGTTGCAAGAGGAGGCATACTTGTATGATACTCAGTACTTTCTAGTTTCAACTGGGCAAAAATTACCAGGAGATAGGGCCAATATGCTAATCCTTTGGCTTCTGGGTGGAAAGTATATTCAGGATGTACAGCAACTTAGGAAGACGCATTTATAACAAAATGTTAAGTGCTTTTTTGTTTTAAACCTTCATGAAGGTTCCAGATGGTTTTGAATTTGGAGTGAAAAGTTTGGGTCAGTTTTGATTTACTCATTCTCACCCATCACTAATTCCATGATGGAAATAGAGCTTGCATTACAGGCTAGAAGTGAAATTGGTTTGGAAAATGAAAACTGGAGTCTCTGGCCTTCCGAACATGAATGGCGAAAACAGCGAAGGGGGAGAGGGAAGGAACTTAATGCACTAGTATCAAAAAGCTTTAGAAGTGACAAAGTAAACTATGCCAACTGGAAAAGAGAAAAGATTAAATTCAGCAGCCACTAAGGAAGATGGCCTTGAGGGAACAGCTAAACAAACTATGACTTCCACTAAAAATGATGAAAAATGTAAAGAATCTGTAAGTGATGCAGCAAATACTATGCACAGAGGCATTTCATGCAGCATGGACCCTGCAGCGAAAACCCCCTAAATGCAGCCACTTTCACAATCACAGCAAACAACCACTTCAGCTCAGTCAAGAGCCCCATTAGCTTCATAACCAACCCTCTTAGTTGCTCTGGTCCTAAAGGTGATGAAGGAGAGGCCCTTACTCTCCTGATTTACCCAACTCAGTAATTTGGAGGAGAATAGAACAGATGAAAGTAAGAGGAAAACAAAAGGGCAAACAACAAAGTTTGCTTTCTAAATTTTATAGGAGATAGGGTCAGAGTTCAGTTTGGTTTATGGCTCACTTTCTTCTCTTTCGTTAAAACATTCATCATGTTCATAGTTTAAGATAACATGATATATAGGCTGAAGTAAGAGTAAATTTTGCTGCTCACTGTGAAAGGTCAAATACCTCACTTTAACACTGGTCAGTTATTTCCTGTTATTGACTCTTATTTTACTTTTTTGTGGAGCTTATTACCTTCTGGAACACTTCATGTCACCCACTAAAAGTACATTGGGGAAATGGTTTTGCTCAGTAACTATATTTGCCTTGTGGCTCTTTTTATTAGTGGCCTTAGAATGAAGAATATCCACAAGATATGACAAGCAAGATGGTGTTTAGGTCATTCATGTGCCTCACTGCAATAGATCTATGGCCTTCTGTGCTGGGCAAGAGTAGGAAAAGCATGCTAAGGGCTTGTGTACACAGCCTTGCAAGCCAGGGTGTGAACATACAGCGCACTAACCTGCCATGTGTTAAGTTGCCCTGTAAACCCTGCTGCTGCTCATTAAACGTTCCCACAACAAAAAACTAGGTAGCAGCATCCACACGACGACTTAGTGCGCAGAAGGCTAGAGCTCTGTACATTCACACCCTGCCTCGCCATGCACTAAGTCTCCATGTGGACAAGCCCCGAATGATTCCCTCTGAAATTTCTGAGTTAATTGCAAAGGAGACACTCACTGGAATAGGCCTCGTGAGCATGATTTGCCTAATGATTTCAACTGAGGTGTCTTAATTATGCTGTTAATATCAGTAGACACAGACTATTTGATGTCTTATTCACTATCTGCTAAAGAATTACCACACCTCAAATTCTTACATTGTCAATGATGTGAGGAAGAAGATTTTAATCCATGAATTGAGCCACATATAGTTAGAGGTGTGTTTGACTTGGGTGAAAATGAACAGTTTACTTTTTAAAACATCTTTTAGTTTCCTAAGATTTGGATTATTCTTAGTAAGTGTCTGATCACATCAATGTTCTGTTTAATGTTGGTCAAACCATCCTGTTACTCACTTAAATTGTCATTTTCACACTTTCCTGTCCTGAAAATGTCATTTTTCTGAAGTATTTTCAGTTTTCTTTTCTGCTGACTGATATAGGCATTCCTGCCCTGGTTTGTTTTAAATGATGCTACTTGGTGACATCATTAATACTTCTGGGGCTGTGCTATCTAGAATCAAATTTTAATTTTAGTACCACAGCTGAAGAGCCTGTTATTTTTATGATTTATAGTACAGCAGCATCTAAAGACCCCAGCCAAGATCAGGGCCTCATTGTGCTAAGTATTGTGAATACACATAGTAAGAGAGAGCCTTTGTTAAAGAGCTTAAAACCTAAATAGGCAAGACAGACAAAGGGTTAGAGAAACGTAGATATATTTTCCCATTTTACAGGAGAGGAACCGACGCACAGAGAGATTTTCTTTGAAGAAATTCTCCTTCTCTGGGCACCATCTTTAAATCTCTAAAGCACCAGTGGGCTATGAAGGAAATGGTTTGCTGGCAAACTACACAGCAATTTGCTACGTACTTAAACCTGGATGTGAACCCGTTAGAAGATGAGATAAGAGAACTGCAGAAATCTCTCAAAATCTTATTCAGCATAAGGCTACATAAGTGCATGAAATATTAAAATAAATTGTTAGTTGATCTCATGGATAAGAAGGTTCAGGGGGCACTTCGGAAATTCCGTTTCAGGTGCTGTCTAAGATGAATGTGCCCAAGAAAGCTTTTCTTGAGGCATCTGAGAAATAAGTTGCGAGCGGCTTCAGGAGAAGAGCTAAGCTGAAGTAAGAAGGGATCTGACAAATCTATAAAAGCAAGGAAATTCTGGGGTAAGATTGTTATAACACCTGTAACTCAGTCTCCTGGTAATAAGTTAGGGTAGCATATGTGGTCCTCAGAATGAAGGCCTAAGAAAGTGGGGTTATCTGACACTATTAGACAAATACTTACTTCGTCATCTACAAAGAGAATGAAAATTCTGGTTGAAAATTCATCATGTACAATTATTATGGCAAATTTTGGTCTTTTTTCAGTTTCTGACTCATTCAGGAACTGATCCCAACCTCTGTTACTTTGTGTGTTATTTCCAAGAGTTCCTTTACTCATTTAGGCCAATAAATTTCAGCCTTTGGGCTATTCCCAAATGGTTAATTTTGTCTATTTGTTATTCATGGTGTGTTGGTTGGCCAGGTAAGTCGTGTAGTATTGTTTGATTGGATAACTTTTTTTAAAAAGGAGGATAATGAATGGCAAATAACAGTGACTAATCAATAATGCACTTCCTAGCTGATTTTCCAATAAATCTGTTTTATGCAAGAGACTGAGCAAATTTTAGAACTCATGATCACTTGCTCAAGTAACTGTCAGTCATCTAAATATTTTCAAACAACGAACAAAAGCGGAGCTTGAAATAACTGTAAAAATATTTGCTAAGCATGTTGTTATATGACCAGGTCTAGCTATGAGTCAATGAAGAAAGACAAATATTTTGGCATTTCTGTATAAGTGGTAACACAAAATATATACAGAATTTGCAGAGTTGAATCTGTTATTCCTGGACTCCAATTATGTACACTACACAATGACTGTACATTATCTGCTACCCTCAGGACTCTCACAAAATAAGATGTCCGGTTTTGTGACTGTCTCCTGTTGATCAAAATTTTAAAACTTATAAATAAACTATGTACAGAAAACATTTATTTTCAGATGGTAAATCAAATAAATTCAGATATAGTTTGTAGGAGTGTTTTGACTCGGTGCATCCCTAGGGATGAGAGAAAGATTGAGACAGAAAGAGCTTCCACACACACATTGCTTGTTACTAATACAGAAGGGAACAGTGCGTGAATACATTCCAACTGCATTATATTACCACAAACTTCTAAACTTCTGTACAGAGGAGTGTGCTATTATGCTTGCCAAATTTACACTGTATATTTAAATTTAATAACATATTCATATTAGCAGAGGCCCGATAACAAGATGTTTTCTTTTAGTTATTATACAGATCAGCTAAAATCAAGGATTGTGTTTCCATGCTATTCCTGGCCATTTCACAGATAACTACTGAAATGGATCAGTGCATAAGTGTCTTCCATAAGTATACATGTAAAAGGAAGTTTTGATTTAGCATTTTACCTAACAGAATATATGACTCTAAGAGGAGATTTTGTTTTTATGAGAGACAGTGGAGAGGACTGCGCACAATTCAGCCAGGATCGATGTAAATATACACAGAAAGCAAGGTTAGTGGAACTCAGAGGAGATTTAGGTTTCCAGAAAACTCTGAATAGTTTTGTGCACTCACTCCACGTTCAGGATCCTTCTGAAGTGCCTTACTAGGTTTAAACCACCACCCAACACATGCAGCAGCAGAGTGTGGAAGAGGGCTATTGTTCCCAAACTGCAGTGACAGATGGAAAAGGTGAGAACTATCAGGGTATTTTGTGAAAAACTATGAATTGTCTACCTTGTGCCTTTCATCAGAGGTTTAAATAGGACTCTCATAAGAGATACAGCATATGGAATCTATATTTGTGCTCTTTGCACAAGATCCTGAGCACTTCCTGAGAAGTACTGAGAATGGACAATGATTGAGTGGATTCAAAAGTAGGCAAAATGAGTTTGTCCACCTCTAACGCTTAATGGTACAGCCTGAAGCACCAGCTAAATCAACAATGTTGCCATCATACCATAGCAACTCCATAATGTGTTAATCTCTGGGCTGTGTATACAAGGCATTATCTGGTCTACAGAAAATATTCCATCTTAATAAGAGGGAGGTGGGCTTTCTGAAAGTGAAACCTGTGGTATGCATTCAGCTTCTCTGGTTAAAAACAAAAATCTATGATAAACCAAAATGACACCTACATAAAGCTGGAATTCTGGTACAGAATTAATGAAGGCTCCATTTGCAATAGATACTGAATTATAATAAGAAGAATTCTCTGTGTGGGATGTACCTTAGAAAGGATTTTTGTCTTGCAGATAAGCCATGCCAAACTAGATTGCTAGCAAATTTTCTTTTGTTTTGCTTCAAAGTTTGATGTTATGTATATTAGTCAATCTTATCTTCAGCTAAGCAGTGAAGTGCCAAATGCAGGCATTCTGAGCAATAGGAGGGGTTTTTTTTAAAAAAAAAAACAAAACCACTGAATACTAGAAGAGAGAAAAATTAAGGCTGACATTCACAATTATTATTACTACTACCCCTACCACCACCACCAACTGCTTCTCCAAGGACATTTAAGGTAGCTGCAGAACTCATGTAACTGTCAAAAGCAATAAATAAATAAGTCACAAAGAAAACACAAATTCTCTCTATTTCCTATCAATGCCAATTTGGTGAACACTCAAAATAATCTAGTCCCACAAATATTTTGATTTATTTTGATTTACATATGGTACAAAATGCATCTCAGGCTCCAAGTGCCCTGACATCCATTAAATATAAAATCCATAACAATAAAAGTAAAAGGAACAGAACAGACATGAATTCCATTCAACATAAAACCAGTAACCAACAAGAAAACATAACAAAACAATCTCCCCATTCCTCACTCTTCCAGGACAAATATCACACCCCTACTTCTTCAGTCCTCCATCAAATGCCTTTTCAAAAACATGTGTTTTGAAGCATGCCCTGAAGGTCAACACCAAGGGAGTGTGTGAATTCCAAAGCAAGGAACTTTGATGGAGAATGCCCATCACCAGCCCACTGATTAGCAAAGGGAGATTCAACGTGAATGTCTCTGCTGGTAGCAACTACAGAAAATCTCATGGGGAAAGAGGCTGTCTCCCAACATATGTTCAACCAACATATAACTTTATAGGTCAATTCCAATATTTTAAAACTTCTTATTCCCAGAAGTTAAAAGTCAGCCAAGTGCATATTCCAGAGCACTGATGTGTCACATGTTCACAGTAAGAAAACTCCATTTACCAAGCAGGAGGCAGTATTCTACATTAGCTTTAGTTTACAAATGGATTTGAGGAATAGCCCTCATGTAGAGCACCACGGCAGTAATCTAAACTTGAGGTGACAAAGGTATGGGTTCCACTATGAGGTCTTCTGACTAGATGTATTTGGTCATCTAAAAAACAGCTAGGGACATAACTAAACTCCCAAGTTGCAAGCTTTAGCAGTAAATGGTGGATGCAATCTTTATATAGCCTCTGGTTGCTTCCCCAATCTATCACAGTTTATCTGGAATGAGTCTCAATCAGCTTGTTTTCCTTCATCCTCAATGGCATCCAAATACTGATCAAGCCACTTGGACAACTCTCAATGTAGGCAAGACAGAAATATAATAAGTATCATCAACATAGTGAAAGCATTTCAGTTCATCTCTCTTCACTAACTCCTATAAATCCCTCCCATTCACACTGAATAAGAACAGTGACAGCATCAGAACTTTGGGGTAGAAAAACAAGTGCCCAGTTTTATCTTTTGCAATCCCTCTAAGAGAAAGGAACTGCATGAGATCCGCCCTATAACACTCCCACCAACCACTTTAGGAGAGTGATTAGCACTTCAACATCCACAGTATCAAAAGGTAGTTGGACCCAATACACCATGATATCAGTTGTGTGTGTTGGGGGTGGGAGGGAGATCATTGACTAAAGGGACAAGTTCTGTCTCTAAGTTAGTAACTTGATTGACAAAGGTTGAGGATGTCATAGGCACTGAAGGCGAGATTTGTTTTTTAAAGGCTTTGTGGCGCCTGCCTCATATTCATTGCAATGGGAGGTATGTGCCCAAATACCTTTTAAAATCTGGCCATAATAGAACAAGAATTGTCTAGCCAAAACCTTTCCCCTAAAATATTAAGAAAGCAGTCAATAACTGAATAGCTTCTGAACATTAAAGGGTGGCTTTTTAAACAGAGGCAGAACACTTACTTCCTTAAAAGCAATTGGCACTTTGCTTTCCTCAAAGGAAGGGCTAGCAGTCTCCATCTTCAAAGGTCCCAACACTTCCCCAGTGGCCTTCACCAGCCAGAAGGGACAAGGATTGAAAGCACAAGCTGTGACTCCAACAGATCCAGAACTTCCATGAGTGACATCAGCATAAAATCAAGCAGAGAAATATATCACATTGCCTCTATGGATCTTGGTTATATAGTCAAATAATGCCATTATTTTCACCTTGAGAAGAAGTATTAAGGAGGGGAATGGGATGGAGAGAAGACAGTTATTGTGGCACTATCCTGCCTATTTAGACTAACTTGGGGTCTACACTCATATGGACATTACATTTTTATGATAAAATATAGGACACTGTTGAAAAATGCCAGATGCCCAATTTAGATGTCACTGAAATAGTCTTCAGAGGACATTTAAAAAAACTGCCCAGATACATTACATATCTCTGTTCACTACACCTTGTGCATGGCATTATTGACTGACCTTCAGATTAAAAATACCTGACATTTATAATCACCAAAACCAAAAGCTAGAAATAATTTGCTGGGTTAAAAATCATTAAGTTTTAATAAATGCCTTCCCAGTCCTAGAACAGACTCTTCTTTAGTACCCAAAGGAGATGTCTAATTTGTTATCACCAAGTAGAAGAAAAAATACTAAAAAAGTAAATTATGTTATATAAGAGTATCATTTTGTTTCCAAAGGGCATTTTAAAAATAAAAGTTAGCATATAATGTTGAAATTACCCATGCATACTACATTTTGTTAATTCAGACAGTAATGTTCAATGGTTTGAAAAATTTTAATGAGAAAAGTCATCTCAGTAGATTGAAACTAGAACTTAAGGTGGATGTCCTGGTTAGCAATTGAAAAAGTGACTCTCTCTTGCTAAAAATATTCAGTGTTGCTCCTATAAACTTAATTTGTGCTTAGATTGTTTTATCGTGTACTAAAGCTTCATCGTAACGTCTCCTGCCTAAAGCTGTACCGTTCTGTCTAAGCCGTCTAAGCCGTAATGACTTTCTTTACAGAGTAAAGGATTTGATAGACATTTTTGTGATAAAGAAAACTATGACCTGATTTGGTATTGAAGATGAAGCCCTTGGCTTTGGCTGCCATCTTTGTCTTTCCCCTGATCAACCAAACACCACAGCCTGTGAAAGTCAACCTCTCATTACCAAATATCAGGTGGCCACAACCAATGCTCTTGGTGGTATTAAAGATATAACTGCATGTCCTCCACCTTCTAGCATACATGAAATATGTCACTAGAGAGATCAAAGAAGGAGGACTAAGAAATAACAGAAAAAGCATTAGAATTTTATGGCAGGTTAAACCTGAGTTTGATTCCCAGATCTGGTGCCTCTCAACTAGTGCTGTATGAAGATCATGAGTTGAACTCCTAAACAAGATTGAGTGGCTCATATTGCCATATGATGGCCCTTGTTTTCATCTAGAACAACATTGCTGGACCATGATGCCCAAAGGATGTAGGGAAGTATGGAAACCTCCATTGAAGACAGTGTAATGTTAAATAGGCTCATAAGTATACAGTTTATTTTCATGATTCTATTTATTAAAGAAGAAGGATATAATAGTACAGATGGATTTACATCTCAAACCTATGTCCACATATGAATGCTCAGTGAGTTCAGATCTAGGGTTTTCATTCTCAGTCTCCATCTCTACATAAAACAGTTTAAAAACCTTCGAGAGACATGAAAACAAAAATGACAATTTCTCAATATACTCAAACATAAGTTATAATAAAAGGACACATTTCATCTGTTTAAGTGTCAACTTGTCTTATTGCCTATAATCACGATTGAAGTTTCTGTATTTCAAAGACAAAAATAGCAGATATAATAGGAAAACCTATTGCAGTTCATAAGTAATGCTTCATTAGAAGAAATAAATTTGGGGGCAATTTTAGGACAATTTAAAAATTGTGACTTCTCAAGAGAACAAGCTCTCAAGGTTAATGTTTAATTTATCCCCAAGAAACTGTAGATAAGGGGGTTGGGTTGGAATGACATCTAAGCAGCCAATGAGTTTATAGCAGATGGGCAATCAAAGATAGAATAGTGGTTGGTGGAAATTGCATATCTAGAACAGGAACAGAACATTTCATGTCCAGACTGTCTGTGTATAATGGGCTGATTCAGCCCATTTAAGGCCATCTCTAAATGAGTAGTAAAGTAGTAAGGCCAAGCAAGCTGCTCCCTGTAAGCAGATTCTTGTATTTGACTTCAGTGCAGCACTACATCATGGGACTACCTGTGCAAAGCAACTCACAGGATTGTGACCTGCCTCTTTTGTGTGGTGCAAAGTATTAGGGAGGGGATTACCTCTATCTTCTTACTAGAGACTAGTGAAGCGGTTCCTCTACGGGAGATGGAAATTACTTTTGAATTTTCACTTTCCTAATTTACACTAAGATAAAGTAAGCATTAAGGTATGAGAAACAGAGACTAAGCAGATTTTCTTCCAACAACTTCATCTAATATTACCTTTTGAGGGCACTCTATTAATCTGCACTGATATTTTTATTGTATTAAGTGCTTAATGGCTATCTGAATTACTAAAAGTAGTTAAAATAAAGAGCCTATACCCATACTGTAACCTAACCCAACTGAAATCTTTCCTGATGTTAGAACAGGAAACTTTTCTTCTTTTCCTCAACTAAGCTGTTGGAAGGAGAGAGGAGGGCAAACGTTGGACAACAGCCCTCAAAAGAGTTTGGGTAAGCCTCTGAACTGGACCTAACCTCAAAATCTTTGGAGATGCACCCATCACCAAGTATGACACAAGACAAAAGGAAGACCGGTATATAAATCAATATGTCCAGAGTTCAGAAACATACTGAAGCATGTGAGTAGTCCTATTTTCCACAGGATTACTCACGTGCTTAATGTCAGGCACATGTTGCATCAGAGCGTATACTGGGGACAAAACAGTTGGGGCTCATTCCACTTTTACTCAGCGATACCCAACAACTCCAACCAAATTAAACCACAGGGCTTTCTCAAAACATTACTTTTTAAAAATAGTAATTTATTAAAATTAAATGTAATTAGAGCAACTAAATGAAGTACTGAAATGAACTGAGCTAGACAGCAAGTTAAAACATGCCTCGGGGAAACAAATATGTTTTTAAATTTTACTTTTTAACTACAGATTCTATAGTGTCTGTCCTGTAATGCAAGATGTGGCAAAAGAGTTCTCAAAAAATTCTAAATTATGAATGAGACAATGAATTAGTAATGAACATTGAGGAGAAAGAGTTAAAAGTGAAGGCAGTTCAGTCTTTGGCATGTACACTTTTGATCACAAGCTTGAGTAAATGAAAAAAAAATCTTAAGAAAGAAGAAGAGCAAAATGAGGACCTAAAAATGCAGCTTGAAAGCATAAGTTGTTTAAATGTGCCACTGGTTCGTAGTTTACAAAAGACAAAAGGAAAGTTGAAAGAATGTCAGACAACATGGGAAAGAGAAGGTACAGAAATTAAATTGTCAAAAACAGGAGAAAGAGTACAGAAGCCTTTACTGAGTAGCTCAGGAGCAATTAATTGCGATGAAACAGGGTGCACCGGCAAGCCATACTAAGGGTATGTCTACACTATGAAATTAGGTCGAATTTATAGAAGTCGGTTTTGTAGAAAGCGTTTTTATACAGTCGATTGTGTGTCCCCCCACACAAATGCTCTAAGTGCATGTAGTCGGCGGAGTGTGTCCACAGTACCGAGGCAACCGTTGACTTCCGGAGTGTTGAACTGTGGGTAGCTATCTCACAATTCCGGCAGTCTCCGCTGCCCATTTGAATTCTGGGTAGAAATCCCAGTGCCTGACGGGGCTAAAACATTGTCGCAGGTGGTTCTGGGTACATATAATCAGCCCCCCCTTCCCTCCCTCCTTCCGTAAAAGCAAGGGCAGACAATCGTTTTGCGCCTTTTTCCTTGAGTTACCTGTGCAGACGCCATACCACGGCAAGCATGGAGCCCACTCAGCTAACCGTCACCGTATATCTCCTGGGTGCTGGCAGACACAGTACTGCATTGCTACATAGCAGCAGTTTATTGCCTTTTGGCAGCAGACAGTGCAGTATGACTGGTAGCCGTCGTTGACATAGTCCTGGGTGCTCTTTTAACCGACCTCGATGCGGTCAGGGGCGCCTGGGCAAACATGGGAATGACTCAGCCAGGTCATTTCCCTTTTAAGTTTCGTCTCATGGTGATTCTTACCAGCAGTAGATGATGGCCAGCAGTCATACTGCACCGTCTTCTGCCGAGCATCCAGGAGATGACGATGGCTAGCAGTCGTACTGCACAGTCTGCTGCCAGCAAGATGTATAAAGATAGATGAAGTGGATCAAAACAAAAAATAGACCAGATTTGTTTTGTATTCATTTTCTCCTCCCTCCCTCCTTGAAATCAACGGCCTACTAAACCCAGTTTTGAGTTCTATCCTTGAGGTTTTGAGTTCTATCCTTGAGGGGGTCATTCTGTTTCTCGCAAAGCCACCCCCTTTGTTGATTTTAATTCCCTATAAGCCAACCCTGTAAGCCATGTCGTCAGTCACCCCTCCCTATGTCAGGGCAACGGCAGACAATCGTTCCGCGCCTTTTTTCTGTGCAGACGCCATACCACGGCAAGCATGGAGCCCGCTCAGATCATTTTGGCAATTCGGAGCACTTTAAACACCACGCGCATTATCCAGCGGTATATGCAGCACCAGAACCTGGCAAAGCAAAACTGGGCGAGTAGGCGACATCAGCACAGTGACGAGAGTGATGAGGACATGGACACAGACTTCTCTCAAAGCACGGGCCCTGGCAATGCGGGCATCATGGCGCTAATGGGGCAGGTTCATGCGGTGGAACGTCGATTCTGGGCCCGGGAAACAAGCACAGACTGGTGGGACCACATAGTGTTGCGGGTCTGAGACGATTCCCAGTGGCTGCGAAACTTTCACATGCGTAAGGGCACTTTCATGGAACTTTGTGACTTGCTTTCCCCTGCCCTGAGGCACAAGAATACCAAGATGAGAGCAGCCCTCACAGTTGAGAAGCTAGTGGCAATAGCCCTGTGGAAGCTTGCAACGCCAGACAGCTACCGGTCAGTCAGGAGTCAGTTTGGAGTGGGCAAATCTACTATGGGGGCTGCTGTGATGCAAGCAGCCAACGCAATCAAAGATCTGCTGATATCAAGGGTAGTGACCCTGGGAAATGTGCAGGTTAGAGTGGATGGCTTTGCTGCAATGGGATTCCCTAACTGTGGTGGGGCCATACATGGAACCCATATCCCTATTTTGGCACCGGAGCACCAAGCCGGCAAGTACATAAACCGCAAGGGGTACTTTTCAATAGTGCTGTAAGCACTGGTGGATCACAAGGGACGTTTCACCAACATCAACGTGGGATGGCCGGGAAAGGTAATGACACTCGCATCTTCAGGAACTCTGGTCTGTTTCAAAAGCTGCAGGAAGGGACTTTATTCCCAGACCAGAAAATAACCGTTGGGGATGTTGAAATGCCTATAGTTATCCTTGGGAACCCAGCCTACCCCTTAATGCCATGGCTCATGAAGCTGTACACAGGCAGCCTGGACAGTAGTCAGGAGCTGTTCAGCTACAGACTGAGCAAGTGCAGAATGGTGGTAGAATGTGCATTTGGATGTAAAAGCCCACTGATGCAGTTTACTGACTCGGTTAGACCGCAGCGAAACCAATATTCCCACTGTTATTACTGCTTGCTGTGTGCTCCACAATATCTGTGAGAGTAAGGGGGAGACATTTATGGCAGGGTGGGATGTTGAGGCAAATCGCCTGGCTGCTGGTTACGCACAGTCAGACACCAGGGCGGTTAGAAGAGCACAAGAGGGCGAGGTGCACATCAGAGAAGCTTTGAAAACTAGTTTCATGACTGGCCAGGCTATGGTGTGAAAGTTCTGTTTGTTTCTCCTTGATGAAGCCCCCCGCCCCTTGGTTCACTCTACTTCCCCTGTAAGCTAACCACCCTCCCCTCCTCTCTTCGATCACCACTTGCAGAGGCAATAAAGTCATTGTCGCTTCACATTCATACATTCTTTATTAATTCATCACACAAATAGGGGGATAACTACCAAAGCAGCCCAGGAGGGGTGGTGGAGGAGAGAAGCACCAGGAGGGGTGGTGGAGGAGGGAAGGACAAGGCCATACAGCACTTTAAAAGTTTAAAACTTTAAAATTTATTGAATGCCAGCCTTCTGTTGCTTGGGCAATCCTCTGGGGTGGAGTGGCTGGGTGGCCGGAGGCCCTCCCACCACATTCTTGGACATCTGGGTGAGGAGGCTATGGAACTTGGGGAGGAGGGCAGTTGGTTACACAGGGGCTGTAGTGGCGATCTGTGCTCCAGCTGCCTTTTCTGCAGCTCAACCATGCGCTGGAGCATATTAGTTTGATCCTCCAGCAGCCTCAGCATTGAATCCTGGCTCCTCTCATCACGCTGCCGCCACCTTTCAGCTTCAGCCCTCTCTTCAGCCCACCACTTACTCTCTTCAGCCCGCCACCTCTCCTCACGGTCATTTTGTGCTTTCCTGCACTCTGACATTGTCTGCCTCCACGCATTCGTCTGTGCTCTGTCAGTGTGGGAGGACAGCATGAGCTCAGAGAACATTTCATCGCGAGTGTGGTTTTTTGGCCTTCTAATCTTCGCTAGCTTCTGGGAAGGAGAAGATCCTGTGATCCTTGAAACACATGCAGCTGGTGAAGAAAAAATAAGGGACAGTAGTATTTAAAAAAAGACACATTTTATAGAACAATGGGTACACTCTTTCACGGTAAACCTTGCTGTTAACATTACATACATAGCACATGTGCTTTTGTTCCAAGGTTGCATTTTGCCTCCAGCCAGCGCGTGGCTAGCCTCTCCCTCCTCCCCGTGGCTAACAGCGGGGAACATTTCTGTTTAGCCACAAGCAAACAGCCCAGCAGAAACGGGCACCTCTGAATGTCCCCTTAAGAAAAACACCCTATTTCAACCAGGTGGCTATGAATAATATCACTGTTCTGAGGATAACACAGAGAGATAAAGAACGGATGTTGTTTGAATGCCAGCAAACATACATTGCAATGCTTTGTTCTACAATGATTCCCAAGTACGTGCTACTGGCCTGGAGTGGTAAAGTGTCCTACCATGGTGGACGGAATAAGGCTGCCCTCCCCAGAAACCTTTTGCAAAGGCTTTGGGAGTACATCCAGGAGAGCCACGAATGCCAGGGCAAAGTAATCCTTTCACGTGCTTGCTTTTAAACCATGTACAGTATTTTAAAAGGTACACTCACCGGAGGTCCCTTCTCCGCCTGCTGGGTCCAGGAGGCAGCCTTGGGTGGGTTCAGGGGGTACTGGCTCCAGGTCCAGGGTGAGAAACAGTTCCTGGCTGTCGGGAAAACCGGTTTCTCCACTTGCTTGCTGTGAGCTATCTACAACCTCATCATCATCATCTTCTTCGTCCCCAAAACCTGCTTCCGTGTTGCCTCCATCTCCATTGAAGGAGTCAAACAACACGGCTGGGGTAGTGGTGGCTGAACCCCCTAAAATGGCATGCAGCTCATCATAGAAGTGGCATGTTTGGGGCTCTGACCCGGAGCGGCCGTTCGCCTCTCTGGTTTTCTGGTAGGCTTGCCTCAGCTCCTTCAGTTTCACGCGGCACTGCTTCGGGTCCCTGTTATGGCCTCTGTCCTTCATGCCCTGGGAGATTTTCACAAAGGTTTTGGCATTTCGAAAACTGGAACGGAGTTCTGATAGCACGGATTCCTCTCCCCATACAGCGATCAGATCCCGTACCTCCCGTTCGGTCCATGCTGGAGCTCTTTTGCGATTCTGGGACTCCATCATGGTCACCTCTGCTGATGAGCTCTGCATGGTCACCTCTGCTGATGAGCTCTGCATGGTCACCTGCAGCTTGCCACGCTGGCCAAACAGAAAATTGAAATTCAAAAGTTCACAGGCCTTTTCCTGTCTACCTGGCCAGTGCATCTGAGTTGAGAGTGCTGTCCAGAGCGGTCACAATGGAGCACTCTGGGTTAGTTCCCGGAGGCCAGTACCGTCTAATTGCATCCACAGTACCCCAAATTCGACCCGGCAAGGCCGATTTCAGCACTAATCCCCTTGTCGGGGATGGAGTAAGGAAATCGATTTTAAGAGCCCTTGAAGTCGAAAAAAGGGCTTCATCGTGTGGACGGGTGCAGGGTTAAATCGATTTGACAGGAGGATTTGATAGAGCAGGTTTGCGTTTTAAGGGGACATGTCCAGGCATTAAGTAGGAAAACCAAAAAGTGAAGGAAGTTAATAAAATTAAATGAGCTGTGGAAGGAAAAGACACATGAATGAACAATAGACTGGAACAGACTTAGACTTAGACTCATTAGAAGAAAGAGGGACTGCAGCTTCATTGGTCCAAGAAACAACAGTGATCTAGGAGGTAACAGTGGGTGGTTTCAGTGAAGGAGAAACTGAGGACAACCTAAATTTAAAAAGATTATCTGGAGAAACTACCAGCTTGGAATAAAAACCAAGTCAGCCTGATGGCAGATCCAGACAAAACTCCTAAAAAGAAAATGTAATGTTAATCCTATTCTAAACAAAACTATTAGTTTAAAAAGAAAAAAACAGTGTGCTTTTAACAAATGTTACATTGAATGAAAAGATATGACTGGCTCTTGGCTAAAAAGCAGGTAAAAATTAATGCTACGTGTCGCAGGGCGACGACTCACTGCTGCGGTGCCTTCTGCTTATTGTCCAGGGAATTCACTCTTTTCAGACAGGAGTGCCCTCTGCCGGTCAGTGTCTCGCCTGATACTGGCCACGTGCCCCCTCCCGGACCCTGGTGCCCTTCTAGATTAGGGTTCTGCCCCCTGGCAGTACCCCCTCAGTCTGGATCTCCCCTCCCAGGGGAACCCCCAATCCCCCCCCTGCCTCAGTGGCTACTGTCAGTCATCGTCTAGCCCCCACTCCCTGGGGCAGACTGCAGTCTGTACCACACATCATCGGCAAGGTGGGGTCGGACCAGCTGCCTCTGTCTAGGTCTGGGCTGCTCCTCTGCAGCCTTAGTACCCTTTTGTGGGCCTCGGCCTGCAGCCTGGGGCTCTGCTAGGCTGGAGTTCCCCAGCTCCCTCTGTCCTTCCCCAGTTTCCCAGGCAGCCAGGTCCTCCTCTCTCCATGTAGCTAGAGAGAGTGTCTGTCTCAGCTCCTGGCTAACAGCCCTCTTATAGGGCCAGCTGTGGGCTGATTGGGGCATGGCCCCACCTGTGACTACTTCCCCCAATCAGCCTAGCTTTCCTCCAGCTACAGCCCTCTCTTAGGTGACCACCCCGCCACACTACCCAACTAAATGATTTGGAAATTTGAATTTGCCATAGAATGCTTCTATTAACAGGCATACTGACTTGATCAGTGCACATCTTCCCACTTCCTAGAGTGGAATGTGCATGTCCTTGCAATCACATGAGCATACATTAAAAGGAGGGGAAAGGAAGAGGCCAATTAATTAAACCAAATTAATTCAGATTTTAAGAAAAAATACTTAAGTAGGTGCAATACATTTGTGTAATTGTGAAAGGGTTTTAGAACCTAAATGGACACTACCTGTTTATAAAACCCATTTAAAGAGGGAGGTGTACGTGAAACGTATGCATAAAATGAACTGGCCTCAAAAGATTCCACTAAAAATTAGAGTACCTTAATAATCAAAGAGATTATTTTTATTTTTAACATGCAATTGTAAAGATAAATAATACTTTTATATTAACAAGTTAAGTAATTTACCAAATAATTTAAAAGTAAAAGGTATTAAGTCATTAATTGCTATTGTGCCTTTAAGTTAAGAGTCCCGTGCAAGCTTTGATTCCAAGTTGAAAACTTGACAGGAGACAGTAAAAAGCAAAGATGTCACTTGGACTCTTTGGCCAGTAGCCAACATGTGTACAAAGAGAAGTGTTTTTTCCCCTTTGCCATTTTCTGCTAAACTGGTTCGCCTGTAAAAAGAAACAAACAGCTAATTTTGCTTTTAACCAAAGATTTGGCTAAATGGGAATTAAGATTTGTTGCCTATGGACTCCAGTCTTAAAACACAAAAAAATATAAAACTGAGCAATTACAATTTTGAAGTGCTAATATCTTATTTTAAATCTAAACAATGGATTTTGAACTCTGAAGCCAAACACGTAACTAATATCAATTGGCTTTTTTATTTAACAATTAAATTATACCTTTGAAAAAGGTATCCCCACTGGGTACATCCTGCTGTTACAGAATTCAACATCTCTTTGAACAAGGTTATGTCTCATATAGAAGTGTTAAAAGTGAATTAGTAAACACCATTAAAACAAAACAAAGCCCTGCTCACCACCCCTCTAACTTGCAAACTATGGCGGGGGAAGAGTAGAAGCAAAAGCAGAAGTAAAAACCCTTCAGTAAATTAAAATATTCAGCATATGTATAGAATGTTTTGTTGCTCACTTATCAGTCATGAGGATTATTAATTGAAGGTTGCTCGCCTAGTATGTTAATAGTCATAGAAGTAGAACTGCTATTTTTTATCCTAGATGAAGAAAACCCTTATTCCCCCTCTTCCCTCCCTTCCTCAGGAAAATTCTTAGCTTTTAAAACTTTTGCAAGTAACCCAATTTCCTTTTCTTTTTGTCAATTGTTGACAGTCATGGTAGAAATGATAAATAGACTTTATGTTTTTGCACATACTGGATTATGGGAGCCACAGAATAATTTATGGTTGGACTTTATGGCTCGACAGGGATATAGTATAGATTAAATTAACCATTTTTAATGTGTAGCAATTCATTGTGTTTTGGGAAATGATACAATGATATCTATTGCCAGGCCATTGAAACAGTTAAAAAGCCTGCCGGTTATAATTAATCAGCTCTCTCCATCCCTTTTGGGGATATTGTGCAACCAGTCATTGAGGCAAGTACCTCGGGCTTTCCTCAGCACAAATATGACTGCGGAAAAAATAGCAAAACACGGTTACTACTATGGGTCCAGTCCCACTGTCATAACAACAGTACTTGGACTTTTCTCCCCCAAAGCTTTTACAATTTCCTTTCCATTTTCCATGGGCAAATAAAGCACATGTTGGTATTATTATAACCATCTGCTTTTTTTCCAGTGTATGTTCAACGGTTGTCTTGTTACAATTTCCTGAGGAAAACCCTCTTTGCCTCCTGAAACACCATTCTAGCCACTATGGATGTAGAAGCCCTCTACACCAACATTCCACACAAAGATAGGCTACAAGCCATCAGGAACAGTATCCCCGATAATGTCACGGCAAACCTGGTGGCTGAACTTTGTCCTCACCCCTCACATTTGGGGACAATGTATACCTTCAAATCAGTGGCACTGCTATGGGTACCCGCATGGCCCCACAGTATGCCAACATTTTTATGCTATATATATATATATTACACAGGAGAAATCACTTTCTGTTAAAGTGGACCATTTTTATTTTTATGGCTGACTTAGAACAACGCTTCCTCAGCTCTAGTCCCCTAATGCCCCTACTCTACTTGCGCTACACTGATGACATCTTCATCATCTGGACCCATGGAAAAGAAGCCCTTGAGGAATTCCACCATGATTTCAACAATTTCCATCCCACCATCAACCTCAGCCTGGACCAGTCCACACAAGAGATCCACTTCCTGGACACTATGGTGCTAATAAGCGATGGTCACATAACCACCACCCTATATAGGAAACTTACTGACCGCTATACTTACCTGCATGCCTCCAGCTTTCATCCAGGACACACCACACGATCCATTGTCTACAGCCAAGCTCTACAATACAACCACATTTGCTCCAACCCCTCAGACAGAGACAAACACCCACAAGATCTCACCTGCTGAAGTGAAGAAACAGATTGACAGAGCCAGAAGAGTACCCAGAAGTCACCTACTACAGGCCCAATAAAGATAATAACAGAATGCCACTAGCTGTCACTTTCAGCCCCCAACTAAACCTCTCCAGTGCATCATCAAGGATCTACAACCTATCCTGAAGGACGATCCCTCACTCAAATATCTTGGTAGACAGGCCAGTCCTTGCTTACAGACAGCCCCCCAACCTGAGGCAAATACTCACCAGCAACCCCATACACCACACAACAAAAACACTAACCTAGGAACCTATCCTTGCAACAAAGCCCGTTGCCAACTGTATCCACATATCTGTTCAGGGGACACCATCACAGGACCTAATCACATCAGCCACACTATCAGCCACACTATTCACCTGCACATCTACCAATTCAGTCAGGGTGGATGTGGTCTACTCCCAATAACTGAGCAGGTGTCAATCCACCATATCAACCCTGACTGAATTGGCCTTGTCAGCACTGGTTCTCCACTTGTAAGGTAACTCCCTTCTCTTCATGTGCCAGTATATTTATACCTGTATCTGTAATTTTCACTCCATGCATCTAAAGAAGTGGGTTTTTTACCCACGAAACCTTATGCCCAAATAAATTGGTTAGTCTTTAAGGTGTCACCGGACTTCTCTTTGTTTTAGTCTATGTAGACAATTTTTTTATATATCTCACTTCCTTTACAAAAATTAATTAAAAATAGAGTTCAAAGTCTAAATACAGCCTTCCTATCCCTTGACCTGGCTTACACCACACATCCAGTGTGATTTAAAATAAGCAACTATATCAGTCTAACTCAAAGCTAGCTTGTAATGTTAACTAGGAAGTAGCCACTGCCATCCCATACCACACACAGGAGAAATCACTTTCTGTTAAAGTGGACCATGTTTTTATCATTACAACACCAAAGAAAATTAATCAAAATTTGAGGTGGTAGTAACTTGAAATAAAAATGGATACCAATGAAAGGAAATCAAAAATATAGTTTTAGAATAAAATTTTAGTAAACAGAATCCACATGTTGTAGTCACTAGGCTATGCATTTCTAGCAAAAAAATCCACATTTTGTTACAGAGGTGATATAGTTATATAAAATTACGTTTTAACCAATTTGACTTCCCTATGTCCATTTTATTTTCAAATTGGTTAAGAGTGACATTTAACATTAAGAAAACACCAGCAAAGAATGTAAGCAGTTGCTCAAATTTCAGCATCTAAGCAATGCTTTTGAAGTCAGCCCCTTGTGGAGAAGGGGAGGCAGGACTCGTATGGGAGGTGGAGGGGGGAGCAGGCAGGGTTCCAGCAATCAGCGACAACCTCTTGCAGGGGACAGGCAGGGTTCCAGCGACCCCAGCCTTGCATGGAGGGCAGCCAGATTTCCAGCAACCCCAGCCTCGGGGGTGGGGGCGGGCTATAGGAGGGGCCGGCTCAGGCCAGCCCCCTGAGGGAGATGGAGAGGGCCAGCCCAGTCGGGGGGCTTGGGTTAGCCCTGCATGGTGTCCCATTTTCCCTTTGGGAAATATGGTCACCCTACTCCCAACTTAGTTCAAAAGGTCCTAAAAGTTAAAAGTAAAGGGAGTAAAAGCATCAATGGAATGGATGCTACTTAAAGTAGAAAAACCAACAAAAGTAATAATAAAACATCAGGAGGCATGTGTACCACTGAACAAAATGGAACCAGAAAGTTAAAGAGTAAACTAATATGGTTAAAAGGCAAGTTTCAAGAGGAGATTCAGCCAAACAGAGATCCTTTAAAATTTGGAAATCTGAGCTTAGTGAAAGCAATAGACAGAAGCATAAGTTAAGGCAGGAGTTTTGCAACAAAAACTAGAAAGGCCAAAATGGATTTCAAAGAGCAAGAACAAAGGGACATTCCAGGAACTTAAAAGGTGGCAAACTCAAAACTGATAAAACTCACCGACTGCATATTAGAGTGGGGAACTCTGCCACATTAAGTCATTGAGGTCAAGAGCTTAACAGGATTCAAAAAGGGATTGGACATGTATATGGATAGCAAGAATATCCAATCATCATAATTATTGGTAACAAAATTTTGGAAGGGATATTAAATTGAATTAGTTAGTGTTTAAGCCAATCTCTAACAATTAGAGATCAGGATGAGCTCTAATGTGGGGGTTCAGATTATCCTAGGTCTGTCAGTTGCTGGGTTGTTACTGAACTCTGACCACTGAACACATATTTTAATAATTCAGCACATTTCTATTTTTGTTTTTAAATTTCTCCTCTAGTTAAAGTGGCAAAATGATATGCTTTCGAACAAAGAGGCAATGCCCCATCACACATTGACCCTCCCGCTTTGAATTATTAATAGCAGCTCTGTTTGGAATGCCATTACATTGACAGACATTTATGCAAAGGTCAGCTTTGCTGGAAAGCCACTAGTAAAAAGCTAGCAGGACTGATAAGCCTTTTGGGGAGGAAAAAGCTGCATTTTAAAATAATGTCAACTACCAAATTCTGGCAGTTACTATGCAGAAGTATGTAAGGCTGTCATTAGGGTTGGAAGGATTAGAAGTAAAGGCTGGTAAAAGCATTGCTTTTACAATGCACACATAAACCAATGAAAAATATTTCCATGGATAATTGAAATTTACAGATAGCTAATATAAGAAAAAGGCTGCTTGAGAACTCAGTGTTTGTTTAACAAGGAAAGGAAAGGAAAGGAAAGGAAAGGAAAGGAAAGGAAAGGAAAGGAAAGGAAAGGAAAGATCTAGCTCTCATGGATGCAGAGAAAATCTGGAAACCATGAACTCTAAAGACTCAAAAACCAGACAGCAAATAAAAGGACCCCACTTTTAAAAAAAATCTCATGATTTTTGATATATGGGGGTGGCAATACTGCTAGTATAAACTGGACATATTCTAAAGCCTGACTAAACTAAGCCTGAATAGGCTGCTAATGCATCTTAAAATAAAGGATCTCCTGACCAAACTACCTCCTGAGGGCTTGCTTAACTCAGCTATCCTGATTTAGGCCACTCAGATGCTTTCACCTAGAGAGAGGCATTATGTGGTATACCCAAGGAGTCTGCATGTTTGTGTGTACATGTTCACTGAGACTACAGTGATTTCTGCATATAAACCCCACCTCTTCCCACGCACAGATTATTCCAAGACCTGCTTTGGAAAAAAGGGATAATGGGAGTCCCCATTTATTGCCCCATTTTCTGTATCATATGTTCGCAGTTTACAAGTAGACAGGTGTTTAACTACCTACCAGCACAGTAAATTCAGCCAGGTTTCTTTCCTTCTTTTGCATCATTATCAGAGAGAGATAGAGAGATTTGCAGGCCAAATTACACCCACAAGTACACCTCCCTGTCTTCAGATTATGCTCTCAGCAAGACCCCAGTAGCCCCAGGTAATTAGTATACCATATTTTCTGGATACTGGGAGACAAAGAATGGATTTGGATAAGCAGAGGTTTGGATAATACAGAAGAGAGCCCTGGCCACTGGGGAGACCACTCCGCAACTGAATGGCTCCCGCAGCAGCTACTGTCCTGGCCCTGTCACAGGAGTGAGTGAGCAGGGACAGGACAATGGGGCTTCAGAGGGCTCCCTGCGCTCCCGTTCCAGCTCTCATGATTTTCTGAACTCTTGATCATCAAAATAAAAATCGGTGTCCCCCCATACCATTCAGATAATTGGGAATATGCTTTATTTAACACAGGACACTGCTTACTAACACAGCAATAAGCCCAAACCCCCAGCAATTAAATGAGCCAGGTCTCCATACACAGATTGGCACCCACAATTACTTTGCATGACTGTTACAAGTGACAATTCAACTCTAAGCCCCAGTCAGTAAGTTTTAATGGCAGCCTAAGTTTGCTGGGGATTAGCTCGTCAGGCACGGCTGTTGGCAACTCAAAAAAAGAAACAGATTGAAGTTCCCAAAATTCCTAAACTTTTTCATTTGCTACTTCTTCCTAAAAGATTCGGAGCTTCAATGTTTCTTTGAGCTCTCCGCCCGATTATAAGAGTTGCACTTTCGAGAAACACTACCTTGTGATATGTAGCCAGTCACACTAACCTCCACAACTGGAATCTCAAATGCTCCCTGTAAACAGTTTCTGATTGGTCGTACAGAAACAAATATTCTGTGATCAGTAAGAGGCTAAATTCAATGAGTGTATTACTTGCTATAAATTATTTGCTCAGCTCAGTTATGACATTTAGACATTCTGCCTAAGAATTTGTTACCCTATGGTCAGAATAAGACCATTACCTTGAAAAGTGATCCTAATTTTATGAAGGTTCATCTTGTCACAAAATAATAAAAGTACAGAAGGAGGTATATATCCCCAGCGCTACCCCCCAACTACAGGAAATGATTTTCAGTGCAAAATATATTCTCTGATGTTTTCCTGTTTGGAAAAAACTATCTTTAAAAGAACCACGAGTGTTTGAAACTGTACTCTTTAGCCTAAATAATATTTAGAGATTTATTAAATGCCTTTGCTGGTCAGAGAGTTTTTCCTGTATTGCCTCTTAGTTTTTACTGTCTGGGGAAATTATTTGCTTTTTTGCTAGTGTAGCAAAAAAATATTGAAAAGGAGGTTACAGCATGAGCATGTGAGTCAGCTTTTCCCCTTGGATTTCGCTTATCATCAAAGGCAAAGAAATCTTGTTTGCTATCGGAGCAATCTATACGCTACTGTATCTGAATTATTGTACAATGAAGACTTTTGCTGAGAAGTAGATGAGAACAAATGTGTCTTACTTGATAAAGGGTGGTGCTTAAGTATCTGCAAAATTCGCTAAAAGCTGCCTTACAACAGAAAAACATGAATGCAACAACTAGTTGGGTAAGGCAGGATTTTGTATAATAGAGTCTTCATTTCAACTCTTCACTTATTTGAACTTCCATTAACCCCAATCCTGTTTCTTTACATACAAAACCTCAGATGTATTGGAATGAACTGGCTAACAGAGGTGTATATTCTAGTACTCCAGGCGGTAGTGAAAAGACAAGACAGCATTCTGTTGTAGTGAATACAAACAATGATTCTCAATTCAAGCATCTGGATACAGAACAGGTCTTTGTAGATCTTGCTTGCTCTTTTAGACTACCCAAACACAGCCTGTTCTACGTAGTGTCACCACACAATGTCTCCCTGGACTAGGGTTACCATACGTCTGTATTTTCCCAGACATGTCCGGTTTTTTGGTTCTTAAATCGCCATCCAGGAGAAATTATTAAATATCCAAAAACATCCGGGATTTTGCCATTATTATTTTTCCCCAAAGAAGAGTTGATCATTCAAGAAAAAGAGTGAATGTTGATCACTCAAGAGAGTGCTTACATTTTCCACCTCACTCCCAGCGCTTGTGCCGTGAAATAGGGCCAAGGCAGGGGTTTGGGGAAGGGGTCCAATGGGTCAGGGAGGGGGCGGAGTTGGGGCGGGGACTTTGGGGAAGTGGTTGGAATGGGGGCGGGGAAGGGGCAGGGATGGGGTGGAGTTGGGGCAGGGGGGCATGAGCAAATACCCCCTCCCCCCCATGGAGTGTCCTCTTTTTTGAATGTTCAAATATGGTAACCCTACCCTGGACTGGACAAGGATTCATGGAATTGATTGGTGTCTACATGTGTACAACTGCTCTCTGCTGAAAGGAATAAAAATTGCTCAGCTTTGTATCATAGACCCCATACTGGGGAGATTCACCTTTAGTTCAATTGGCAAGAAGCTGTGCTTCTGAAGCAGGGGCTTCCAAGTTCCATACCCCGCCCCCGCCCCGATTGTTGTGCCATTCCAGGTACCCATAGTGTGCACCATTAGTAAATACAAAATTCCCCTCAGTGACCACAGAGCTGGTAGGACTTCTGAAGGCATGTCGTATCACTCCTCAGCAACTGGAACTTTATGATTGGCTGCCAGTGGGAGACAGACCATGTGTCTGTAAGTCTCAGTAGTAAAAACGCACTGTTCCAGGGATAAAAAACAGAGGGAGGATGGGGGAGGATGGGGAAGGACTACTCCCTTCCCTGTGCTGAGAGCATTCTCCTTTCTTTGGTTTGGGCAACCCCTTCTTCCCAGAACTCCCCTTCCTCTCCTGGAGGAGACACCAGGCAGCAGATTCTGAAGTTGGAGCAGCACCTGGAGCTGAGGTGTGTCTAGCGCTGCCAACATTCTCACCAGTAGGTGGAGCAGCAGCATCACCACCGGATGGCAGAAGAAATGGTATCTCAGCCAAAAATCTCCTAGACCTTGCCCTTTGGAGAGGGAGAGTGACAAGAGGGAGACAACACTCCAAGCTACCACCACCTTCCAGGAAGCTGGGGGGAAAACAGCAGATATCCAGGAGATACATTGTGTCTCAAATGTTATGTTTGAAATGTCTCTAAATCTTTTAAATTGCATTGGATATTTCAGAAGGTTCTGAGAATGGATCCTCTGGAGCTCCCAACTTTATTTGTTTTTACATCAATACAAACTTTTCATCCTTTCCCAGTGCAGGTGATAGGATGGGAAGAATCAGTAATCTGCATTCCCCCCATACACACACACTTGCTTGACAGGCTAGGAGATGACTTAGAAACGTGCATCCCGTTTGGATGCATTTGCCCCTCCTTGTCCCCATCCTCTCCCCCTTGCTGTGTCCTGTCCCAACAAGCTAATGCAGCCCCATAGAACATCAAAGCCTGTGACAGCAATCACTGAAGTTGGTAATGTCCCCCTCCTCCCTTGATCTGCTTTAATCATTGCATAGTCTTATTTTGCCATATGAATTCCAGTCCAATGGCTTCCACGGTGTATTTCAGTGCAATTTTTGGTGTTTAAAGTCATGTAATCTAGAGAGAACATGATTACAGCACAGGACCAAAAAGATCAGAAATTATGCGTTCTATTCCCAGAGCTGCCGCTAGGTCATTATGTCACCTTTAGCACCTAGCCTATGCCTCAGTTTCTTCATCTGTAAAATGGGGCTGTTGTATAATATCCTGGGATTACTCCTTCAAGCTTCCTAACCAAAACTTCAGGCAAACAAAGATGACAACCTCTGCCCATCTGTCCCAGATTTTACACCAAGCCCTGTGAACACTGGGACAGTCTTTTGGACAGTTTGGTCAGTGCTATGGGAATATTCACACAATATAGACATCATCAGACAAAGCGCATAGCTATGTCCTCATTACAGCATCTCAGTTTGATTTGAGGAGTTCCCCAAAGTAACATGGGACACAGCACTGTAAATTTTAATGTTGAAGTACTTTGAGATCCTGGGATAAAAGGATGATCAATGAAAAATATTTTTCTTCTGGACAAATTGTGAAATTTAAAAATCAGAATAAGACAGCAAAGTTAAACATAGTGTCACTCTTGGAATCAGCAAAAAGTTTAGGTGTTTAATGACCTATGAGTAGCAATTTAAAAAAACCTAAATAAGTAGATTTTGTGGATCAGAAAATTGATAATGGAATATGGAGCACTTCATTTTTAGATCAAAGAAATGAGCCTGACCCATGCCAACAGTTTAAAAAATGTTAAAATAATAAATTGACAAATGTGCTAAGATGCAGATGTTCTATAGAGTTTAAGTGGCCAAAATATAAGTCTGAAGCGAATTTCTAGCCAAAGGTAAACAAGCTTTTTGTCACCATTTGCCTATTACATCAAAAAACTTTTCCATCAGACTTAGGTCCAGCTTCCTAGTGGCAATGCATTTTACTGAGGGCTATAGCAATCAGAAGACCAAGATAAATTACCACTAAATTCCTCATTTTGGAAGAACGTGTACTTAAAGTACATGGTGCAGCGAAGTCAGTTGAAGATTTGAAGTGCAAATGTTTTATGATGAGTGCAGTTTTAATTAGCGTCTGACCTGCAGTACTACAACAGCATCCATGGAGATTTTTGCAGAGAGATTAGGGAATAGGGATAGGGAATCACTGAATTTAATGTGCATCTATTTAACATGCATTTGGAGGTGCGCTCACACATGATTTACCGTCCATCAGGACGGGAGTAAAACTCTGAAGGACTTAGCATAGCCGACAAAGAAATTCATAATGGATGGAATAAAAACTAAGCAAAAGGATTATTTATTAATATACTAAAGCCAAACAAAACAGTTCTGTAAATAATTAGCTTCTAATGACCTTGATAATTTCTGACATCCATTTCCCTACAATCTGCTGAATTCTTTACAGTCCCAAATATAAATATAGACAGAACATCCACAACAGAATTAAGTACAAAATACAGACCTCACAAGCAGAATCAAGAGAATTTTTCTTTAAAGCAGTCTGTGTGCTTTTAGCTGCAAAGAGATTTTATGAGATCGTTTTATTTATTATGACAAGGAACCAAAAAATAGAATATGAAATTATATCTGCTCCCTTGCTGAGCTTGGCAATTACCTTTTCAACATTTTGCTTTTCATAAAGACTAGAAAATTAAAATCTCCTTGTTCAGGACTGAAGAGCTAATATGCTAGTAAAACACAATATTTTAGCCTCTCATAAATCCACAGAATCTAGTTAGGATGCCATATCCCAGCCCCTAAAAAAAAACTCACATCACGTTAATGATGTCTGCTTAAAACTCACATTCTGAGAGCATTTGTGCAAGTAAAAAACTATCACCTGAGTGTTCATGGAAACTGAACATTAGGGATATGTACATGGCCAAAGGAAGAGGATCCATTTTTGGATTTGACTGTGTACAACTAATGGAAAGTGGTGCAAGAGATAGAGGATGGGGGAGTAATATTCACCAAAAGAATGCCTAGCATCAGTTTACATTTGGAAAGTTAGTTTTGTATAATGCAATGCGCAGAGGTCACCAGCAGCAGGGTTAAGGTTGCCAAGCCCCCAGGATTATCCTGGAGTCTCCAGGAATTAAAGATTCATCTTTAATTAAAAATTATGTTATGTGATGAAACCTCCAGGAATACATCCAACCAAAATTGGCAACCCTAATCATGGATCAAACCCAGATCACAAAATCTTAAACCTTGAGCCTCTACTGCCTAAACTAGAAGATCCAGTTCTGTTAACACAAAAGATGTGCAGATTTATAAACCTCTACATGGTCCAGGCACTAGAGGGAGACAAAATGCTACAGAGTGTAAGTGTGGGTTACACTTGCAAACACAAGCACCAGGAAACAAAATTAAATGCATAATTACATTGCGTAGAAACTGATGCAGTCAACAGAGAGGTTTTGATATGGCAAGCCAGCACATATTGGTTCAATTCTCTGCCTGGTTGAGGAACTACACGAGGTGTAGTTTTGCCTTCTTACTCTGCCAGTGCTGAGAAGGCATGAGGAGGTGTTAGCTCTTCTCCTGCTCCCATAGCACTTCCTTTGGCTGATCAACAGGAAACACGTCCCAGACTACACTCAGTACAGCACAATGTATAAAATAAGACCCTGATCAATGAGGTGTGTACATGTTTAACTTTCCTAGTTTCTAAGAATTTTTCACTCTGTTGCAATGGTAGCTGCGGGCAAGTCTCCATTTTGTAACAATGATAGACATTTATATTAACATCAAATGTAGATTATACATTTTTACATCCTCTGCCACCAATTTGCTACGTAACCATAGGCATGCCACTTCACCTGTGTGTGTTTTTTGCTTCCCCATTTGTATAATGGGGTTAATAACTCTGACCTTCCTCCATCCCTCCCATGGGCGTTGTGGAGATTAATACTTGCACTGCACTTTGAACATGTAAGTCGCTATAAAAATACTGAGAATTGCTATTTCAATTGCCTTCAAGCTGGTTTAAAATAATGAAGGTTTATGAGACAGTGAGTGTGTTTCACATTCACCATATGGTAAGAATATGCATACAGATATAAACAATGGTTGGGATGCCTGGGTATGACTCTTGGATAATGCCTTTATAAGCCTTTTTCTTTATAAGCTACTTTCTCCATGCATTAGTTAGCATTGATACCACTGCATAGCTCAGAACCACCACTTTTGATTGCACTAGGCTCTTGACGGCAAAGTCATTTTGTGTGATTTGGGGCAGGGGCAGTTCATAAACGTTAATGCTTTCAAAACCAGCTCATTTTTCCTATAGCTGTATTTGTACAGAAAATTTAAGATTTAAAAAAATCAAATATGGCACAATAGTCTTTTTAAGCAGACAGCATTTAAAACAGTATAATTGTCCACCACAAACTCATTCCACATACCAAAAGGCAATTATACTAATATTTGAAGTACTGAATGAATTACATCCATCAAATAAGTTTAATTGTATCACAACATGCTTCCACAGCATAGCACTGCTGAAATAACTTACTACTAAGGAGTCCACAGTTTCCATTCTAAGCGCTTATTTTAGGTAGAGATGAGCTAACAGTCTATCCATGTTAGGATTTTCCATAGTGCTCACCACCATAGTTTGTAAGTGCTAACTTGGGATAAAAATACAGACTGTACCAGGTTTATGCTAGCATTTGGGTTGGAGGCCATTTCAGAATCATTGGTAATGACACCTCTCAAGCAGTTTTTATGGAATTTTTGCCCCCAATGGTAGAAATCTCACAGGATCAGCTACTACCATAAGACTAATTTAGTCATACCAGAAGCAGAAAATTGGACTCTTTGTTTTAGGTTCCACCCCAGAATCAGATCCAAAGGGGTAGGCTCAGATATAGAACTTGAATCAATTACCCCCCAAATCTGATAGCTTCAGATTTGAACTTCCAGATCTGGCCCTTCTCAATTTAAGGGAGTTTCAATGTTGGTGCTTCTGAATGAATTACACTAACATAGGATATATTTTTCATTCATTTTCAAGTCTGAGTGCTAGAGTTCCAAACATGGTACTGCGGGTTAGTTTCCAGCTGCCTTTTCACCATTTCAGCAAGCACAGAGGGTGAAATTCATCAGTGTGGAGAAGCCAGACCAAAGATTATATTATACTTAAGTCATACTTATGCCCTCAAAATACAGCATAACTGGCACATAGGCCTAGATCGAGCAACCCGCACAGGGGTGAGAATTTCACCCTAAAAGAAAGAGGCTTCATGTTTACCAAGTGAAATAATGGAAGCACTGCTCTTAACCATTTCTAGTGTTCTGAAGGAACGTTATACGAACAACTGAACTATTCAAAATGCAAAACTACAGCAGGTGCTGAGCATGCACGGCAGTCAACTCTTTTAGCTCCTGGTGAGATGACTTAGAAGATGCTAGCACTGCTCACCAGAATCAGAACAAATGTGTTGTGACAGGCATCGAGACCTTAACTGCATTTTAATTAACATAATGATAACTCATGGCTATCCACGTATAATCTAGGGATCGTCTCAAGTAATCTTACTACTAGTTCACTACATCAATGTGAAACCCCCCCAACCCCACACCACAGTACAGTTCTGGGTTGGATACTGGTGTGACTGCACCATATTAATAACCAATACTGATAAATGGGCAAATAAATAAAACAATTGTTTTTTTTAAAAAAGGAAGTTCTAAATGAAGCACTTCCCAGTGCCCTGACTCAGCACCAGTGTGCCTAATTTCATCGTAGCACATTTCAAGAGATATCTAGGATATGTACTATTGCCCAATGTTGAAGGATTTTTTTCTTGCATTAGGTGTTGCAATGCCTAGCCATGTCATAGCTGAACTAGGTATTTTGTTCATTAAGGTGATGCGCTTTGCAGAAAACTTCGATAATCTCCATGACAGTACCTTACTGACTGCAGAACTATAAAGCAGTATGCCATACTACCTCCCCCGAAAATGTTCAGTATATTCAGTGAAATGCAGTTTTATGCTATACTGCTTTGACCTTTGCAGTATTTTATATTTTGAGCAGCTGGCCATTATAGTTTTTTCCCAGAGGCTAGCGAGGCTGTAAACAGGAGGAGAAGAAGAATAGCAGCCAATATAATTACAGAATATTGAAAAGGTCAAGGAAAGTGCACCATGCTACTATAATTTACAGAAGATATCAAAAAGCCCCTTTTATAAAAAAAAATTGTAACAGAAACATACGTCAGTATGAATTCACTTGCACAATGTATTGGGAACTGGAAAAACTCATACTCAGTGCAGCATTCCAGGCTGTAAGTTTGTTTGTGAATGCTAACCAAGAGAAAGCTACCAAAGCGTTTCATCCGGCTCTCAGTTACACCAGTGTAAATTGCAAATAACTTCATGGGGATCAATGCAGTAATACCATTGTAAATTCAAGGCAAGTGTGATCAGAATCAACCCTATACAGGCACAATACACATACCGTTCAATAAGGAGATGGATGCCAACCATGTGGAGATACCAAATGCATGAACCTGCTAAGTCAGACTGAAAGTATCTCCAGGTTTTCGTACTCCTTAAACCTACTGCGAAACATCCAACACCTTGGTGTTGTCACTCAAAATATCACCATCAGGATGGTTCCAGATGACTTCTCTCAACTCTGTTAACTGAAACTGCAGCCAGCCTTGGCACCTTTTAAACATTTTCTATCCCAAAAGCCATATAGTCACCACAAACAAGGAAGCTAGACCTGGAGTTGAGCCCTCCAGAACTTCCAGATTACAAGAAATCGCTTCATGCCACATTTCTTTCCCTTTCATACAATTTGTGGCTCATGCTCTTTCTGCTCACTCCAGCTGAAGTCGTACCAGTACAGAATGCCTACGGAAGTCCCTGCACATTGCCAACTCCCTTAACGTGGGGCTTCAGAGATGGGTGTGGCCTAGCATTGACCCTGTGACTAGGGTGATTTAATCCCAAAATTAGAGAGAGAGACTGGTGGCCCAAATATGTCACACTCTGAAAGTGGCTTTGAAAGCAGTATGAATCAGAACCGTTTTGGAAACACACTTCCAAGCCAAAAACAGTTTGCATTGTCAGAAACATTTTCTCATGAAAGGGCAGCACTTAGCTAACAAAGTGCCATTTCACAGGGAAGGCAGAGAAGGTCAGAATTTGTAAGCATTGCCATAAAGAACAGAAGGGAATGTCATATATATACTGGTCACATACATTGGAAAATTAGGATACGCTTGTGTTAAATCATTAGAAAAGATATTTTAAAGCTACTTCAGTTAAAAGGAGTATTAGAACCTACTAAAGTAAAAGGAATGAGAAAGAGAAAGACTTTGCAAATAAATACTGAACTGTAAAAAGACCATACACACACACACACACAATCATTTATTCTCCCCCCCTCCCATCATTTATTTCAACTAATTTCAAAAGGAAAGCAGGGAAATCACACAGCTATGTAAAAAGGGTGAAAGGGAGAAGAGAGGAGGCATGATGTTGGACCTGTATTAGTGGCTACAGATCCTGGGTGGGAAGAACAGGGATGCTATAGGGATGAGGGAGAGTGTTATGAAGGTTCAGGCTGAGTGGATGGGACAGAAAGTCTTGGTGAATAATTGGGATGGAGAGTTTAGGCCTTAGCAGGAAGAAGGGTGGTAGGGAGTACAGGATGTGATTGAGATGGAGGGTGCTACATGGGTGTACTGGGTCTGCCATCTACCCCCAGAAAGATGTTAGAGGGAAGCAGACCACTGGGCCTTCCCACAGAAGACAGTTTTCTAATACTAGAGACTGGTGTACCACGTGCTCCTATGGCAGTACACACTAGGGGCTGGTATGCTGGGCACTGTTCTGTGTATTTAAGTCACATTCGGGAGTAGTTATCTGTGCATTTCACTTTAGTAAGTAGATACTAACCTCAGTTGCATGCATTTCATTTTATTCCTCTTCTTCTCCTAGAAGCAGGATAATTATTTAACAATGAAAATGGAAATTATTATTTTAGCCTGAGAATGTCACAAGTAAGGAGGAGAAATGTAGGAAATGTCAGATATACTGTGAATCCAAAACCCAAGGGGGATTCTGGCTTTGTCACAGGATAGGCAAAAAGCACGACTGTTTTTTCTGAACCAAAGCACGGCCATCCAAGCCTCTCTCTAGTTTAAGCAAGTGTCTTCTTAGCTCAGTATCAATGGAACATATGAGTTTAACTGAAACTAGAGTACAATAAAAACCTTTTAGCTCAAAAGACATTCTCACCCCATGAACATGTCTGAATTGCTAATGATGGGTCCAAACTTACTCCCATTGTAGCCAATGATGGTTTGCTATGGACTTCAACAGGTGCAGAAGCAGGTAACCTTAAGTAACCTAGGGCTAATTTCAAGAGTCATCTACACCCCATCCACACCCCGAAATGTATGAGTTGTAGGTCAGCACTGAATGTAGCCTTAGACTCTAGTATGCATCACTCCCCAAAATATTTCTTGTTCAGACATCAGTACTAGTAATGAATTAGACTAAAAGACTCATCCATCTTTATTATTTGAAAGATAATATATTACCATCTGAAGCATCACTTACTTTCCAGCACCAAATGTGTATTTTCTAGAGTACAATTTGCATGGAATATATATTTATATAATATAGCACATAAAGAAGAAAATTAATGTCTAATGAAATACAACATATTTGCTGCTATCATTTGTTTTGAGATCACTAGTCACTGTGACTTATAGCGATCCATAAAACCTTCCAAATATAATCTCTCTTTAGAAAATGATTTTATAAGTTTTATATGAGAAAATACTCTTTTGGGGTCATTTTAAAAAATTAATTACAATTGCATTATAAATGCCCCAATTATGTGTTCCTATTAAAAAATGCTAGACTTTCAAGAATTATGGCATAATCTAAGTGGAATGAATTTCATTGTAGATGTCCATTTATCATTTTGCAACTCTCAGTTAGGCATGAAAATGTTTCTCTAATGACAGACGTAGGGCCAGATGCAGAGATGGTGCAAACCACATCGCACGACTGAAGTTAGCCACTTATTTCCAGCTAAATGAGAACTAACACCATCCTTAGGATTGGTCAGGCTGGTTGGCTGTTAGTGGAGAAACAATGGATGGTCCTGTGTTTAAGGTGCTAGGCTGGGACTTGGAAGACCCAGATTCAATCATTTGCTCTCCCAGAGACTTCCTGTATGATCTTGGGCAAGTCACTTCGTCACTCTGTGCCTCAGTTTACTAACTGAACAATGGAGATAATAGCACTTCTCTACCTCCCAGGAGTGCTGCAAGAATAAATAGGTTAAAGATTATGAGGTGCTCAGATAAAATGGCAACAGGGCCCATACCAGTATCTTAGAGAGGAAGACGTGCTTATAGCATTGAAAACTAGGAGTGTGGGACTAATGTGAAGAGCTTTTAGGGGCTAGGAGAAGGAAGAAAAGCAACCTCATCTGACTGAGTTCCTACCCCTCTGAATAGCCCTTTATGGATTCTGGTTCTCCTTTTTATCTCATGCAGAGATCACAGAAATACTGCAATCCCAGACATGTGAACCAGTTAAGGTCATACACCCCAAAATAAAAGGTAGCAGTAGCTAGTGTTCCTTAGTGTATCCTTATCCCCTCTGCCCAATCTGCCCCAGGTCTGAGGTACTCGGAGGTAGCCATTATCACAATACCCATGACATTGAATCAGTTCATAGGTGTCTCCCTTTCAATCCATAGGATAGAGTTTTCTATTATGTAGCCTTGCAGCTGTGACAACACCAGCCTATTTTCCCCTCAGCATTTCTCACGGTTGCAGTCACTGGTGTGGCTATACCCTAGCTCACAGTGGAGGTGCTCAGGTAGGAAAGGCCACCCTCATGTTGTCTAACCCTGTTCAGAGCACATCTAGATGGAATGAAAGTTAACAGAGAAATTTTAGGGAAGGACAGCTAAGGGACTGGCCATCACACAGTGCAACCACGGCACTGCCGTGCAACGCTTGGTTTTTATCCTTCCATGTTCACATAAAGGCAGCAGGAATGTTCTGTTTTCCATTGTTTTTCAGTGAGCACATGACAATCTGTCAGTTCGGAAAAAAACATTGCAGTGATATTTTCTTAAAGGGCAGAATTCTTTATTTTGAATTTGGAAGTTGAAATTAAAGCCAGTTAGGAGAGAGTTTGGTAATACTTCTAATTAAGTCTCCATTTTACCCTTATCTGAGCATTTAATTAGATTCACTGGATGATTATGCTATGCTTAAGTAATACCAAGAGATTATTAGGACAATATTTCTGAAGGATAACAAGAATGTACTGAAATCGCGACATGGTTTGTTATAGGACATGGTGGTTAAACTTTAACAAAAATGTGTTTAATATAAACTGTTAGAGCTATATAGTTGGTGCAGAAATTGTCCTATTAAATACACATTTATTCTATTATAATACATGTTGTTTGTTAATTAAATGCTAGTTGAGTATCCGTAATGTATTCATTGATGTAGAACTTCTAATATACACAAGGATACACTTTTCTTTTCCTTTATTTTTTTTTTCCAGAAGATCTCAGACTACTGTAGTGATCCTGACACTATGTCCTGGTCTACACTTAAAAGTTTTACCAGCCTAGCTGTGTTGGTTAGGGGGGTGATTTCTTTTTACTGACATAGCTATGCCATAAAAGGCCTAGTATAGACCTAGCTATGCCAGTATAGCTAAGGCCATGTCTACACTACAGGCCCTTCTCCTGGCCTAGCTATGTCAGTCAGGAATGTGATCCCTGACTAACGTAGCTGGGCCAGTAGAAATCCTTCGCTTAGATGTGCTTTTACCGGTATAGCTTGTTTTGCTTGTGAGGTTGATTTTATTATACTGATACAAAGTGCAGCTTTGCTGCTATAAGCTACACCCACACTAAGAGTGCTTTGCAGGTATTGTATACCTTTATTCCTACACCGATAACGCACTCCTAACACAGGCATGGCTTTGTGCTGGGTCGGCAGAACTGGCATAAGCTATACCAGGATAAGCACTTTTATATGGATATAGCGTGTGTCCACACTAGAGAGTTTTGCTGGGTTTTAATTATACCAATGAACATTTCCAGCAAAACTCTCCTACTGTAGACAAGGCCTGTAACTGCCTCACTCTGTGACCCTGGCAGCTAACCACTCTGTTCTTCAGGCCTGATCTACACTTAAAAGTTAGGTCAACATAGCTGTGTTGGTCAGGGATATGAAAACACCACACTTCCGGCTGACATGGCTGTGCCAAAGTTAACTCCCAGTGTATATGCAGCTATGTTAATGGCAGAATTGTCATTCTGGGAGATGGTGTTCCTACACTGTCCGAAAAACTGCTTCCGTCAGCATAGGCTACATTACAGGATTATGCTGGCATAGACATACCCTCAGTGTCCTCATTTCTAAAAAGGGAAGATAATGTTTATCCATTTTTCTTTAAAAAATTTTGAGAACCTTAAATGAAAAGTGCCACATAACTGCAAAGGACCATCATGATATGCCTAATTCAGAGTGCCACCAAGAGTTTCATATTTTTCATTTGACATAAGAATATTGTATTCTTGATCCTTATCTGGTGCAAATCAGCACAGCTCCTTAGAACTCAATGGAGCTACGTTGCCTTGCAGCAGCTGAGGATCTGAACCATTGTTTCTTCTCAAAATGAAATGTTCATACGAGTATCTTAAATTGCACAGTGTGAAACTGTAAAGGGCATGTTGCTGTCCCTTAGATTTAAAAACAAAAACAAAGAACACCTACTGCACAGTGTAGAGAAGGGACTGGATCAAGCTCTCAGATCTAAGTACACTCAAAGCTAGGGAATGCTTAACTCTAATCCAAGCTTTTCAGCGTCTGATCTTTTCCAATAGACACACAAGGTGCAATCTTTTGCTTTCAAAGACGATAGAGACAAAAATGACTAGCACATGCCTCAATTTGTGAATGGGAATCTACTGTATAGTACCTATGGAGTCTTTAAAGTTACATTGCATATACAGTATTCCAAGTCTTGAAACATTATCGTCCTGGTCTGTCCTTTAAAATTCCACCTGTCCTGCAGGGAGGGAGAGTTTTTGTTTTAAAAAAGAGCTCGCTTTATTCAAGGCTCTTTACACTGCATGGCAGGAAGTCTCCTGAAGGACAGGAGAAGTCCAGGACTATATAAAGGACCAATTGAGCATAAGAATAGAATCCACCATTAACAAATACCTTTAATAAGGCAACTGATAATAAATGTTACCATCATTAAGAGAGCACAGAGATTATGATCACCACATATTGTTGTATGGTGGGAAAATGCAAAGTTCTGTGACAAGTCCTCTTAAAATGAGTCTTTCAGCCAAACCATCCCAAACACTACACTCCAGCTTCCTCTCTAGCACCCAGTTCTGGATATTCCAGTAGCGTGACTCCATTATAGTATTTTATGGAAATTGTCCAAAATGCTGAATATTAGAATAGTTTCACTGGTGCAGTTTGCATCGTTACTGCAGAATAAGGAAGAGAAGCAATTACATTATTAGGGTAGCCAATTTTAATTAAACAAACCTCTACATTTTATAATGTTCATACTGAGATCCAGACACAAAACACAGGCTTCCCAGGCAAAGAAAGTTAAGGTGGTATTTCTGAAAGGGGCCTCTAGTAAATACTTGTGATCCTTAAAAATATTTTCTGCAGACAGTGGGTACTCCTATGAATGAAGTTAACAAAACCTTAGCCGAATAATTAGGGCCAGATTGTAAACCCCTTCCTACCAGTGGTGCACGGATTATTCACGAACGATCCAATTGGCTTCAATGGAGCTACTCATGTAAATAACTGATCATCACAGGGAGTAAGCAGCTAGTAATCTAGCCCTGGGAGGATTCTGCAGTACCAGAACACTTTCTTTTTTCATGGGGTTAGTGAGATTTGCTCCTTCAGAGGCAACGCTTTTGGAGAATACCCATCTAACAGACAGTGGATCTGTTTAGTCACTCACTATACATGCTACCCACAAGCCAGTCACATGCAAAATCCTCCATGCACGATCCTCCAAGTCCTCAGGCACATGTGGTCCCACGGCCCTCACATCATCAATACAGGGTGGTTTGCATTCAGAGGGCTAGATTCTCAGCGGACATATTGACACAGCTCCATTAAACTCAACTGAGGTATTACGATTTACACCAGCTGAGGATTTGGCCCAGAGTGTTATGCTAAACACACATTTGGTCTTAGAGCAAATCCCAAAGATAAGAGGCAAGGGAACAAAATCTACACAGCAAGAGTCACCACTCTCTCATCCATCATTCCGCTCTGTAAATCTAGACTGAACGCATAGTTTAATTTAAACACAAAACCACCACCAAAAGGGTTGATGCTAGAAATGAGAGAGTATGTTAGCCTTTAGAGGGCACTGAGTAAGCCATCCTGCTGACAAAATTATGAAGCTCATGCAACACTGTCGTTTTATTGCCACCACTCTTGTTTTAGAGACAAATGCCGGGCAACTTTTCTAATCAGACACTTTTAATACTGCAGTACAAATGAAATGCATATGGGCATTATCAAAATGGTTGTGATGATGTTTCCCTCAGAACTACCCTTTCAAACAGGACGTTTAAGCAGGGCAGACTAAGGCTAACAACATACTCAAAGCACAGATGACAATCATAATGAGCTTTGAAGCCCCGCTACCAAATTGTGCCCTTGTGTAAAATGTTCTTTTTAAATCTGCTGGGGACAAGTTACCTGCTGCCTGAATCTACCTATAGTCAGAATTAAAATATCACTTCTGAAGTCTGCTATGCTGCATATTAATTGCCCACAAAGTCCCAGATTCTCAGAGTAAAAGCAGCCAGCGAGCTATCTCACTGTTACCTCCCCAATTACAAGGAGCCTTTGATATCAAGGCACTGAGATGCAGTGGTAAGCTGTAGACTACTTATGAGCTGTACTGAGAGTGTCTGCACCAAGCAAGTATCCACAACGCGCTGATTAACCTTCTAAAACCTGGACGAGCATATACTTGTCTCAGTGCAAACCCTCCGATGGATTCTCTGGGGCTAGGCCTTTGTTTGGTTAGTTAGAAGTCCGGACAAGGGACAGTGTGCAGAACACTACACTCACATGGGTACTTGTCATGGTTACAGGGCTGCTTGCACTATGGTCCCCCTTCATAGTTTCTCCGATTCTACCCCCTCAGGTGTTTGGCATTATGCCTTTGCCTGGCTTGGGGAGTTTGACGAAGCTCACTGTCCCAAGTGCTCCCTCATGGAGTAGTGAAGCATTGCACCAGCTTTACCCCAGTTTCACTTTGGGCTTGTGAGACTCCACCCAGCCTCCAATGCCTTCTGGGCTGCTTTGGTGATGCACTGACATAGATATGACTTGGCCCTCCAGCCAAGCTACTAAGAAAATACCTTCCGGGGTATCTGAGTCCAAACCAAAGAAAATGCAAGTCTTAGCCCCAACCTCCAATGGGGCCCAGCCCCTCCTTCCCAAGACGACGGTCTTCTTTCCTCTAATATCAGAGAAACTTCTGCCCACTCTCTCGGCTCAACTTTCACCTTCCTTTCCGTCTCTCCCCTCAGCCTGTCCTGGGCTTATTTGGGGTACTCTGGGCTCTTTCACTCCAGGCCTTCTTATTTGGAGCCTCCCACAGCCCTCTCTCTGCCTTAAGCTCTTCTCTGGTTCCTCAGAGCATTCTGCCCTCCTCTCCAGTCAGCACACAGTTCTGCTCGGCTTTCCTCTTTTTCACTACACTCTGCACAGATGTAGCAAGGATGGGCTAACTGAATAGGACTGACCAGCTCTGGCCCTTTAGGAGGCAGGTTGCCCTATTACAGGGTAGAATTTCCCAAGTCTCACACTGTTAGACTGGGATCTGGATACAACACTCCATCTATACCAACAGCTTATTATTGGGCAGGTCTGTTGGGACACCTGTGTTTCTTGCCTCTGAGAGCTTGTGACCAGTGCTATACAGTGACCAACAGCCTTCATAAAATAAAGAGGTTTATTAGCAAAAGGAATAAACCATTAGAGAAAGTGATTTTAAAACAGCAAAAGCCTACATTTACAGAGTCTCATTTAATCTTACACTTCACTACAAACTATATTAGATGGGATTCCCTCTTGAGTTATGGGGAACAGACCAACCCCAATTCACATTCTTTTGGAAAGACCAGGAGCTCTGGCATCCAGGCTGGTCTCAGTTTTCATACAACAGAATCTCTCTCTCACCATTTCCCCTGACATTGTGAGGGATAGATCACTATGGAGCAAAAGTTTTCTAAGTACTCATTAACAGTCTCATTACACAACCTCGTATTAGTTCATTCACCCTGGTAATTGTTTCCCCTGGAAAGCACAGGTCCATAATGTTGATTTGTCCTTTAAGAACTGGATTCAGACCTCCATGTTTATTTCACATGTGCCATCAGACTGAAATTGATTTGGGTAACGGCTAGAGACCTGCCCATACTCAAGCTCCAGTTCCTAAATGTGTGGCTCAGACTCATTTCTAGTCACTCCCTATCCCCCTCCTATCTAACATCTCATTCTGAATCAAAAAGGTCTACTCCTGCCTTCATCAGCCTCCATTACCCACTGGTTAAATTTCAAACATGTAGCTTTGTGCTTTTCCCCCATCCTGCCTGTCAACTCAGGAGGAGGTCCTCGCAAACATCCGCAACATTATCTTCCTTCATTAGATTATCTTCCTTCAAATCTCTACTTTGGTGTGAAGGGTACAAAAAACAAAATAACTTAATAATGGCTAGGCTGCTGGTGTGCTGAGACCACAGCTTATCACACTAACCAATATCCTTTCACTGGTTTCAGAGTAACAGCTGTGTTAGTCTGTATTCGCAAAAAGAAAAGGAGTACTTGTGGCACCTTAGAGACTAACCAATTTATTTGAGTATAAGCTTTCGTGAGCTACAGCTCACTTCATCGGATAGCTTATGCTCAGATAAATTGGTTAGCCTCTAAGGTACCACAAGTACTCCTTTTCTTTTTGCAAATACAGACTAACATGGCTGTTACCTTGAAACCTGTCATTATGCAAGGCACTGCATTTAGCCATATGGAGTGGAATTCTTTCACTGTGTTCTGGTACTCCTCTGTCAGTCTAACAGCCGTGTTAGTCTGTATTCGCAAAAAGAAAAGGAGTACTTGTGGTACCTTAGAGGCTAACCAATTTATCTGAGCATAAGCTATCCGATGAAGTGAGCTGTAGCTCACGAAAGCTTATACTCAAATAAATTGGTTAGTCTCTAAGGTGCCACAAGTACTCCTTTTCTTTTTGCAAATACAGACTAACACGGCTGTTAGACTGACAGAGGAGTACCAGAACACAGTGAAAGAATTCCACTCCATATGGCGAATACAGACTAACATGGCTGTTACTCTGAAACCTGTCATTATGCAAGGCACTGCATTTAGCCATATGGAGTGGAATTCTTTCACTGTGTTCTGGTACTCCTCTGTCAGTCTATCTGTAGCCTTCTGTTGTCCTCTCTTACAATTAGATTGTAAGCTTTTGGGGGAAGGGATCATCTTTTTATGATTTTTTTGTATGGCACCCAGCATAACTGGGGCTCCTAGGTGTTACAGTAACACAAATAATAAATAACTACTAGCCTGCCCTGGATCTGAACTGGCAATCTAGAGGTTTAAAGCTCTATATCCCATTACTATTCTCTTGATCCATCATACTCCCTACTTTCCAAATGTTATAATTCTTGGCATCTAATATGTATGCACAATTCTTCATACTGTATAAAGTCCTTCCCTCATAGCTGATATTAGGATGGGGAGGGGTGATCATTAAAGTAGATAATGACCTCATTTCAATCTGAAACCAGATGCAACTTAATGTTTCCAGATGCACTTCACATTGAGGTATCAGCTTCATACCCCAAACTCAACACAAAACTCTGGATTGTGGGAAGTGCAAACTCACATACATTGAAACAGAAGAAGATAATGACAAACTCTTGAAAAATAAAGCCACTGGCTTTTGCACATCTTTCTCTAGGACACTGTAAACTTTAGCTACAGTATTCGTACTTTCAGACTGCTCATCTGTTCTCTGCAGTGCTTTGTATTATGGCTCATCTTACGAATGATAAAATTATCTATCTTATTTTATATTTTACCATGACTATTTAAGCCACTCACGTTTATTCCTTAAACTATTAGTTTTCTCCACTGTTTTCTTGACATGCCTGTCTTTTAGAGCCTCCTCATTTGTACCCCACTTCCGTTTGATTAAGTACCATAGACCTTACTCACACAGTTTCTGATCATGGATAGCTGGTGTCTAGTTTGGCTTTTTCTTTTTTGCTCAGTTCCCTTTTGTTACTGTCCATTCTTTCTAGTTATACCAATTGCTTCCTCCCCTTAAAGCATGCATTAATCATATATTCCCCATAACCCTGCATGTTGTGTCTTGCTCAGTAATCTCAATGGAAGTGGTCATTTTTAGATTTAGAATAGGTACTGGGAGAGAGAGAAGCCACCCAATAAGCTCTCTTCAAACTTCTTTCTTTAAAAAAGGACCCTCAGGTACAGCAAGAAAATTGTACCTGAAGCTGTATTTCCTCTGAGAAACAGTGTCACCCAGGGGTCTTCTGGAGGAATTACTATTACTAGCTGAGAACACATCAATTGTCACCACCTATTTAAAGGCATTGTTGGGGACAGAGTTCCGCCCTTTCTATCTCCCTCCCTCCCCCCCACAATTAATTAGTTGGCCTTTTCAGGTCATCTGTACTAAATATACAGCAGTGAAAAGCCTGAAGACATTTGCAGCTCTAGCTTGTGGCCCTGAATCCTCTATCAATATGACCATTCCAAATGTATGAAAAGCTCATGTTAGCAGCCACCAATGTTCCTGCTTTCCTATCAACTCCCATTTTCTTGGTTGACAATGTGTTCCATCTCTTTGATGCTACCTGTGTCTCTTCTATTTGTATAGAATGGCTTCTTAAACACCAAAATTCACTTCACAGACTAACCTGTCAAGTGATTCACCTAGAGTGTGATCTTTCAGGTTTCCTTCCCTTTCAAAAGCCATACATTGCTCACATGATCTTAATTTTGCTCCCACTTTCAGAAATTATCTGGTTTGCTGTAGCCTCCAGTTTCACTATCACATGTGCAAAAATGACTCTGGTGACTTGGTTTTTTTAAAAGTTCCCCCTCCCCCAAAGCCCATTTAAACTCATGAAAGTGTTTTGGGACAGAGTACCTCAAACCTTTGTCATGATATAGTTTACTAAAAGGCGAAAACCAATTCATTTCCATTTTAGAGGATCATTGCAAAATAGCAAATTATGCAAAAATATCATGGCAGCATCCTAAAATCTCTCTTTGCATGAAGAAAGGGAATTTATGTATTAAGGAGCCTTTTTATGCAAGGATTCAGTCTCCAAGTGAAACAATGATCTTGTGATCAAAGCACTGAATTGAGACCTTGGATAATCAGGGTTCAACTCCAGGCTGTCTCAGAGACTTTGGTCAAGTCAGTTAATCTCCCTGAGGCTCAGTTCTCTTACCTGTGAAATGGGGATAATACTTCCTATCTCCTACCCATTGTCTATGTTGTCCATTTAAACTCTCACTGAATATGCACAGCACCTAGCAAGGTGGGGGACTGATTTCAGTTGGGGCTTCTAGGTGCTACCATAATACAAATAAATTCCTTTGCAGGGCAGGAAGTACCTTACAAATAGAGAGGTATTTTAAGTTGCTGCCACGATGCTTGTGCTTGCAATGTATACTACTACAGCCATGAAGGACGAGTTTGTATTTCACTAGGACCACAAAGTAGATTGAAAATTTGAGATCTCAGACATTTGAAAGACAAGTGCCTTTCCTCTGCTAGCTAGGTTACAGACTACTGGACTACAGTATGTGTGCAGATCTTTAAAGACTGCTCAACATACTATGAAAGTACCTTGTAATATAGTAAGTGTAGCCTAAGTAAATTGGAACGGACATCTCATCTTAAAGGTCAGTAACAGTGAGGATGCAATAAAATGACATCTTATACCAGGTAAATTACCACACCTCTGGAGAGTTTCCACTGAATGGAGATAGCAACTATGCTGTAAATAACCATTGCATGGTATAGATTACTTCAGTGAAGTTGATTTTGAAAGATTCTATTTATTCATTTTTTAAAAAATGAAGTACAGTAAATTGTCAGATAATCAAGACACTTGCTAAGCACTTTACAGAAATTGAACATTTGCAAGTAAATTCATGGTGATTTTAGCCAAGACCCTATTCAAATAAGCTCAAATACTTGAGTTACTTGGAGTGTGCTTTTTATGAGGCTCTGTCCAGCAGAAATGTATTTTGCTTTCTATAATGTGAGCCCAAGATGGTCAGAGTGGATAGGAAGGTCTGCTGTAAAAGAATGTAACCCCATGCATCCACACCCCGGCCCTACCACTACAAATACGACAGGCACCCAGGAATACACAGCTTGCACAAATGAGCCATGCTTTTGGGTTGCACAAAACCAATTTCTTATTCCCTCCTTAGAGCTCACAGCTATGCAGCAAAAGCAGGGCACTCCAAATAAAGGTGGGGTGGGGGTGGTACAAATGGTGACATCCATTAAACACAGCCATCCCTTTACCATATGGTTTTATGCTAAATATTTTGGCCATGTAAAAAAACAAAAACTTCTGCCTCATTCTTCCCTGGCTGACAAGTCAAATTTCCCATGTCAGACCAGCACAGTCATTTATGCCACTCATTGTTTGCTTGTAGAAGTAGCTATTGAGGATATAATACAGTATTGTCAGATCAGAATGACAGCTGATGATAAGGTGAGTTTCTCTGTGCTCTGGGTGCCAATATTAACTCTAATATTTGTTGAGGTTTAATGCTGAGGGGAAAAAAGAGAGTCATATTCTTCGTCACGTTTCAGAGTAGCAGCCGTGCTAGTCTGTATTTGCAAAAGGAAAAGGAGGACTTGTGGCACCTTAGAGACTAACAAATTTATTTGAGCATAAGCTTTCGTGAGCTACAGCTCACTTCATCGGATGCATTCAGTGGAAAATACAGTGGGGAGACTTATATACATAGAGAACATGAAACAATGGGTGTTACCATACACACTGTAATCAGAGTGATCACTTAAGGTGAGCTATTACCAGCAGGAGAGTGGGGGGGGGAGGAGGGAGGGCCTTTTGTAGTGATAATCAAGGTAGGCCATTTCCAGCAGTTGACAAGAACATCTGAGGAACAGTTGGGGGTGGAGGGGGGGGAATAAACATGGGGAAATAGTTTTACTTTGTGTAGTGACACACCCACTCCCAGTCTCTATTGAAGCCTAAGTTAATTGTATCCAGTTTGCAAATTAATTTCAATTCAGCAGTCTCTCGTTGGAGTCTGTTTTGAAGATATTTTGTTGAAGAGTTGCAACTTTTACATCTGTTATCGAGTGACCAGAGAGATTGAAGTGTTCTCCAAATGGTTTTTGAATTTTATAATTCTTGACATCTGATTTGTGTCCATTTATTCTTTTACATAGAGACTGTCCAGTTTGACCAATGTACATGGCAGAGGGGCATTGCTGGCACATGATGGCATATATACATTGGTAGATGTGCAGGTGAACGAGCCTCTGATAGTGTGGCTGATGTTATTAGGCCCTGTGATGGTGTCCCGTGAATAGATATGTGGACACAGTTGGCAACAGCTTTCTTGCAAGGATAGGTTCCTGGGTTAGTGGTTCTGTTGTGTGGTGTGTGGTTGCTGGTGAGTATTTGCTTCAGGTTGCGGGGCTGTCTGTAAGCAAGGACTGGCCTGTCTACCAAGATCTGTGAGAGTGATGGGTCGTCCTTCAGGATAGGTTGTAGATTCTTGATGATGCGTTGGAGAGGTTTTAGTTGGGGCTGAAGGTGATAGCTAGTGGCGTTCTGTTCTTTTCTTTGTTGGGCCTGTCCTGTAGTAGGTGACTTCTGGGTACTCTTCTGGCTCTGTCAATCTGTTTCTTCACTTCAGCAGGTGGGTATTGTAGTTGTAAGAACGCTTGATAGAGATCTTGTAGGTGTTTGTCTCTGTCTGAGGGGTTGAAGCAAATGCGGTTGTATTGTAGAGCTTGGCTGTAGACAATGGATCGTGTTGTGTGGTCTGGATAAAAACTGGAGGCATGTAGGTAGGCATAGCACACAGTAGGTTTCCGGTATAGGGTGGTGTTTATGTGACCATCGCTTATTAGCACCGTAGTGTCGAGGAAGTGGATCTCTTGTGTGGACTGGTCCAGGCTGAGGTTGATGGTGGGATAGAAATTGTTGAAATCATGGTGGAATTCCTCAAGGGCTTCTTTTCCATGCGTCCAGATGATGAAGATGTCATCAATGTAGCGCAAGTAGAGTAGGGGCATTAGGGGACGAGAGCTGAGGCAGTGTTGTTCTAAGTCAGCCATAAAAATGTTGGCATATTGTGGGGCCAGGTGGGTACCCGTAGCAGTGCCACTGATTTGAAGGTATACATTATCCCCAAATGTGAAATAGTTATGGGTGAGGACAAAGTCACAAAGTTCAGCCACCAGGTTTGCCGTGACATTATCGGGGATACTGCTCCTGACGGCTTGTAGTCCATCTTTGTGTGGAATGTTGGTGTAGAGGGTTTCTACATCCATAGTGGCCAGTATGGTGTTTTCAGGAAGATCACCGATAGATTGTAGTTTCTTAGTAGTATTCTTAGTCCTGGCTGCAGCTAGACAGTTCAGAAAGTGGGTGTTTTGTTTTGGTTTTTTTAGTTAAACAGTTTTTGGAAGCAATTCTGCCCTCTCCAAATAAAATAAGCCAGACATTCTGTAAGCAAATGACTGAAATCTGAATATTACATGGGCATCCCTAAGTCTGTTATGTGATCTTACTCATATTAGATCAGACAGACAATCAACTCATTGTACAATTTCAGAGCCACAATTCCATCTAGAAGACTGTAACAGGGTTGCCTGTTTTGGTTGGACATATTGCTGGAGGTTTCATAACATGACACAATCTTTCATTAAGCTTCAATTCCTGGAGACTCCAGGATAATCCCAGAGGGTTGGCAACCCTACCATCTTATGAAGATGGGTGATGCCACCATTGCATATGATAAAGATATTGGAATAAGAGAGTTACTGATACCCTTCCAATGCACTCCCATTCAGTAGGCAGTGGACTCTGGGCCAGATGCTGATCTCATTTAAACTAGAGTCAATCTGGCTTAATTCCAACTCATTGAATGTCTCTGCAACTACACTGAGGTAACTAAGACCAGAATCTGGTTTCTGGGAAAAGGGAGTGGGGGGAGAGAGAGAGAGAGAGAGAGAGTGTGTGTGCACATATGTGGGCTGTTACAGACTAGGAGAGAATGTTTAAAGTTTTGAAGAGATTTAGGGTGGGATTTTCAAGAACTGTTCAGCATTGGCCTAACTTTGCTCTCACTGAATTCCGTGAAATGTCCATTCCGTCTGGCCTAACTTTGCTCTCACTGAATTCCATAAAATGCCAATTCCGTCTGTCCTACCCATGTATGATGTGCATAGTCTGAGTATTGTTATTTGTACTCTTGTAGCACCTACAAAGTGACTCAAATAGTTTAAAGGCTAAGAAGACAAGCAACATACAAAGGGAGCAAGGGAGGTGGAGAGAAATAAAAGCCATCAATGTATATACTTTTTAAAATAATACAGGTCAGCCACCCCATCTACCTCTTTCTATTGCATCTTTCTCCCTCTCTCTCTCTTCTACTCCTCCTTGTAATCAGTGATATTTTCTGATTATAGGCTGCTGGTGCTTAGATGATGAAAGAGGACCAACAGAATTATGAAAACTGTGAGCATCCAAAAACTGAAGCCCTCGGGAGTTCTTCCTAGAAAGCCCTTCCCAGAACTGGAGACAAACGTGATGGATAGAAAGCCTGGATTAAGAGATATCATGAACTGTAATGATGAACGACGAAGAGGATGATGTTAAAACCCATAGCAAACGTATCACTGAAACCTGGCATTCAAAGTAGTAATAATATGGTGATAACCCCTCTACACTGGCATAAATCTGGTCTAATACAGTGATCTGTCTACAAATGCCAATTATGCTCCTTGATTCACACTCTCTAACACACTATGACTTTTTCCTTTGACTCTCAATTAGGCCCAAAGGGTGAATGCAAATTTTTACCTTTTCCTCCTTGTTGCCACAAGAAACAGGCAAAAAGTGTAAAAATAAAGTTGCAGATTTAAATTTAAAGCAGAAGGAGATTACTGACAGAACACACACATCCATTTCCCGACCCTCACCCCCATCTTTAGCAGGACTATGCAGGGAAGTCAGTCCTTATACAAGCCATTCACTAGGCAGAAAGCTTAGAATGGTAATTTTCCAGTTGTTTACATAGGGGGGAAAAGGCTTGCTCTTTTTGGAAATCTTGATTACAATTTTATGCTGGTCTCCGAAAAGAATGACCACTCACTGGATTATTTCCCTTTTCTCTGTAGCTTTTGCTTTATAGGTTTAAGAATAAATCATATCACTGCACCTAATAAACTAACCTTGCTGTCTTCCCTATGCTGAAATTAGTCTGCTCTGTTTTGACTTGTGACAAAGCAGCTGCTTCCCTGCCTAAGGCCATGCAGGCTAAGAGAACAGCAGCAGCATAGCCAAGAGTTAATGACAACAGCTAGAATGTAATTCACAGCACCTGATTCTCCACGGGTTATTCCAATGTAATGCAGATATAAATCCATTTATTCAATAGAGTTAGACCCAGAAAGGACTCAGCCTGATAGAATGTAATGTAAAAATCTGGGCTATTCTATTAGGACAAGATATAGAAAAGGAAGATACTTTTTCAATGGCAATTATTTTATTCTAATTGTATTCAGGTTTGGACTGTTAACCAGAACGACGTTCCTAGACATCCAGCTGAACGAGGTGTCCCCATTTGGCTCACCTTTACATGAGGCAATGACACGCTAACAACAGTCATAACATTCAATAGCCTTGGCTGCACATATAGCAGCTCTCTTTTTTAAATGACAGGCCCATACCGGGTTAGGTTGTCCTGCGCTGCTCTCCAGTTTTATGGGTGCAAATTACAGACACCAATACCTGTGAGCCTAATTATGCTTCCACAGCTAAGTTTGCTTAGATGTCCAAGTCTCTGATTTGGGCACAGCGAGGTAGGTGACCTATAAGGCAGGTACAAATAATTATGCAGAACAAATTGTTCATTCCATTATTTGCAGGTTGAAAATCAAGCTTATTGTGAGTACTCACATACACGGTATGTACACAGAAGACAAGAAACTATGATACAGTAAGTGCTGAGTTTTTAAATGGGGGCTCAGTGGGGACCTTTTAAAACTGAAGTAAAAATAGACATCATGCATAACATTTAATGGAAGCTATGTATAAATAAATTGCCGATTCAGTTTATTTAAGATGCGTATAAATAAAGAGTTATGTGTATATCATTTTCCAAGTTCATAGCAAACTTCCTGGATAAGGATAAGTATATTATTGGCTTGGGAGTGACTACCAATAAAGATATGTAATGTTATTGTGAGAGTGATGATGATAATGCTTGTGGTAAGCCTCTAAGCATACCCAGTGGGAACTCGTGGGTCCCCAGAAGCCTCAGTTAACTCAGCCTGAGCTGAGCGATTGAACAGTTCATGAAATGTGTTGTGTCCAGACAAGCCTGACTCCTTAGCCCTTGTACTCAACATTACATCCAAGGAGAATGATTCAAACAGGATTTTAGTAAAACCATCATTTCTTTTCACCCTTTAAAGCACAATACACCATTTTGGACCTAATAAAGGATTTTAGTCAGGTATTAAGTGTGGGGAATTTTGACATCACGAGCATTCAGCTTTGAGCAGTCTTTGGGTAAGTGGAGGGGCTCCAGTGACAGCTTGAGACACATACTCCAATTATAAAACATTAGCAGTGTTTATACCCAGGCTTCATTTAGCTTGTAATTCATTCTGTTCTCAAGAAGAAAAATTAAAATTTCTTACTAATATATGCATGCAGCTAAGACTGAGAGCTACAGAAAAACAGTTTTCAGAGACTGGGGTTTTTCATTAGCAAGAGGGAGAGAGAGATTTTGACCAGAGTAAGTCTCCTCCTTATCTACTGTCCTGCCAAGCTCACAGTGAGCTTTCATTCTACATGACGTGACACACTGGAAGGACCTAGAGTTATGGTGCTGTCATTCCTGGATAGTCTCTTCCATCTTCTGTTTATTTCTGTACCAGTCCATATTATACAACTAATGTGTCCCAACAGAGGGGGAACCAAGACATCAGCCAGTTACTCCCAAGGTTATTGTCACTGTAGCAATGACAACACACACTCTGCTAAAGGCCTTCCAGAATAAAAAGGGACAGAGCTGTACGATATGTTCTGATCTCCCAATGCCAGCAAAACCAACCCATATTAATCTGGGAAACCTTAACCCTGAACACACAGGCCATTGTATTCACATGTCATTGTATCAGCAAGCCCATGTCATGGACAAATATTTTCCATCTAATGACAGCGCAGATATTTTCTAACAAATGCCACACTATATAATATGTTCGAACTGGTATTTTATCATTTACTCAGATTTGTGGACAAACAGGTCATTAAATTATAAAATGAAATGCTTTTATTTCCAATAGAAAAAAGTATGTCTGAATGCACAGGATTTTTGTCAAATAGTTTGATTAAAAAAGCTTGACTCGTCTAAGTAAGTCTACTTGTTTTAGTTTTGGATAATCATTCGTCATATAAAAGAACAAAACAGAAAAATCAACTGCTTCAAAGCATAAGGTTTCTAGTAAGCTTTGAGTCGTGTACAAAATTGATTTTTACTGTATACAGTGGTATTAGTGCCTCATGTTGATGAATTACCCTGCTAGTGAAACACAGTTTCTACTAAATCAACAAAGAGTTTGCTATAAAGGCCATAAGACTTACTCAGTTTCTGTAGCAGAAGCTCCCATCTCCTGCTCATTAATCCTTGTAAGCGAGATTCAATAGATAAGGGAAAATTCCAGTTGCCTTATGGTATCCTTAGCCATTTTCTAATGGTTATCTGTAAACAAAACAAAACAAAAACCAGCAAAGGTTAATTTAAGCCACGAGTGACCCACAAAAGTCTGAGACCACTACAGGAAGCTATTGTCTCATGTCAGGATTATGGGAAATATTGTATTCACCTGCTAATCTTTCAAATGTGGATTGCTGAAAAGAGCAGCAATACATTTAAAAATACTGGAGTTGGAGAATTTCACAAAAAATCATTATCAGAACAAAAGAACAAGTGCACAGGTTTTCAACAATAAGGGCTCATAATTGAATTTTGAAGTGAAAGCAATAATTCTGTATCATTGTTGTAATTTTTTTCAAATTGTCAGTCCAGTTTGTCGCACATTCGTCATGGATATGAGACGCTGTTCTGACTCCACTTTAAAAAAAATAAAAGTGTTAAAAGAGAAGAAAAATCAAATAACTTTAGATTTAGGACTGGAAGTCTATTGGGCATGTAGCCATTTTGCTTCAGAGAACTAATTTTACACTCTCACATTTATTCCTGGGGAAGTGTTCTTCTGGAGACGCTTTACAGGTGAATATTTTTGGAATGCTCTATCTTAATCCATGTGCCTAACAAAGCAAAATGAGAGATTATCCAGGATTTCTCTAAATAAGGGAACAGACAATATATAGCTTTGATTATCCAATTTATTTCTCTCTGAACAAGCCTAACTACTGTATTCAGTTTCATTTTAAGAGATATAGGGCTAAACTGTGGCTTCTGTCATAATTGCTCCCAAACAGATGCATAGTAGCATAGCAAAGGCACATTGAATGAGAGACCATACTCAGGTTGAATTATGCACCAGTCCCTGCTTCCCACACACATCCATGGAATAATCTACAGGGGCTGAGACAGGGATGGGGGTAATTAGGATTCAGGGTGTGCGCTTTTTAGATACACATTGTGGAAGTGCTCATTCCTTCACCTCTTATTTAAGTGGTTATTGTAAGAGTCTAGTTTCCCAGCTCTCCAGGTCTCTGCCAGGTACTCCCACCCCACCACACACAAATGTAAACCAAAACCTTCCTAATACACCACCCTCTGTAGCTCTGGCTATGGAGGAGCTGAAAACAGCATCTCCATAGGTTTGAAGGGAGCAATATTTGCCCTGAAGTTACTATCCTGGCTGTGGCTTTTAAGGCATGTGTATACATGCAACCCAAAAACGAAATCTGGTCCACATTCTAATCGCCAAATGAAAACATCATCATTTTTTATTTGAACAATCAAAAGCGTTCAAATGTCCATGTATAATATTTGCCCATTTTTAAACCAAGTACAAGTGATATCCCCCTCACCAAAACAGCACTCTGGATGGAGTTTATTTAAGCTATACAATCCAGTAGCCTAAATCCATTTGCTTAGGAAACTTCAACTATTTTTGTGACTTGTACATTGGGACCAAGTCATCTGGAAAATGAATTTACTTCCTTCCTTGATAGATAATCTGCACAATGAACCTGTAAAACAGCTTTTACCTCTCTACGCCTGATACTTCTCCCACCTAAACTGGGGAACGTCAATGGAGATACAATGGTGCAGATGGGATGAGAATTGAATTCTCCGTATCTTGGCAAAAGTCAATTTCTCCAGATACATAAAGGACACCGTTGAGCACAAACTGGCACCAAATAAACATTTTCATTCACATATGTAAGCAACGGATCTGAAAGCAACATTCCCAATAGTTATAAGGCCACATCTAAGCCACGTTAATGTCAAAGTTTGCCTTTCCTAACTGCTGAGCTGATTACTGTGCCTGTCTTGTGTCTGTACCACACAGCAAAGAGCATAGTACCACTCTGATTGTACATCATTGTTGACATTCACTCTGCACTGGGCAAGGCGTTCTTCAGTTCATCCATCACTCACCACTTGCTGCAGCACGACTGCAGTGACTATTCAAAGCCAGCATAGAATCCATGACACAGAGCTACGTAGGAGCTAATTGTTTTGAGTATGCATTTTTTTTTCCATTTTGCCACATGACCACAAGGTGCACCAGCGTCAACATTACACATCCTGAAATGGAAAGCAAACAAAGGAAAGGGAGATTTTCTGTTGAGCTTTTCTGTTTCTGTAGAAAGTTTGACTGTTTAGACACCAATTTTGTAGCATCGAAATTGCACTGTCTCCCAAGTCCTGTAACTGTATTCCTTAAAATGAAGAGAGAAACAGAAAATGCCTTAATAAGTATGCAAGATCTTGTAAGACCTATGACAAAGCCTTGGATATAGGGCAGGAATATCAGATACATTTACACGTATACCATTTAAGGCATTCAAGTAATAGGCATACAGTATATGAGAGTATTGTCTAGAAGAGGAAGCATTGAGTTGGCAGCTATAACATCTGGGATCTAACCCCAGGATCTGCTGGAATTAGCTTTGTCAAGTCATTTCACTTTTCTGTCTTAGTTTCTCCACTTAATAATATTTTGACTCACAAGGGTGCTGAGGATACATTCATTAATATTATCGAGGCACTCAAGTGCCAGTGGCCATGCAGGTACCTCACTATAATGGGTATCTGGTCAGATAGATGGCAAGGTTGTGATCCAATGAAAAGTCCCCAGAACTGGTCAGTCTCCTCACATCGTATAATCAATCTTAATCAGAGAAAACTATAAGAAAACCAATACACCAATGGCTACCACATGATGAAAAACAATTGGAGATCATAATTAACAAAGGGCGGTAGACACGGGGTTGAGCATACACAGACCCTAAAACGTGGTCCTCCTGCTCCCCGGTATTCTTCATCCCGGTCCCAAGATGCCAAACAAGGAGCATATCAGCAACAGCATAGAGACGTGAGACAGTTGCCGCCCTTTTTTTTCCTCCTAGGCAGTTATTGTTGTTTATTTTCCCTACTGCAGGTGCACTCAACGACCCCAAACAGAGACCTATTGTAGTAGGCACTGCACAAACAAAACAACAGGGATTGTGAGCTCTCCAGAGCTGGGACTACAGCCTGCTGCTCCTTGAAATCACCCCTTCCTGACCAACTCCCTGTGCTGCTGCAGCTCTCCAGATGCTGGTTGGTGCCTAGCTGCCCTTTTAATAAAGAGGTAAATATCACTTTAACATTTAAAAATATGCTTCCAAAACAGCACATACTAAACCCAGCTTTCACAGAGGTTAAGACCAGGAGAGGCCATCAGTCATCTAGTCGGAGCTCCTGTGTATCACAGGCCCTGAAATTTTACCCAGTTACCCCAGTAACAAGCAATAACTTGTGTTTGACTAAAACAAATCTTCCAGAAAGGCAGCCATTCTTTATTTGAAAACTTCAAGAGATGGAGAATCCACCACTCTCCTTGGTAGTTTGTTCCAGTAATGAATCACCCTCACTGTTAAAAATAGGTCTTATTTCCAATTTAATTTCATCTGGCTTTAAGCTTCTCGCTTGCTTCTTCTTATGCCTTTCTCTGCTAGATTATATGCCCTTTAGTACTCCGTATTTTCTCCCTATGAAGTTAGTTATAACACTGTAATCAAGTCACTTCCCTTCTTTTTGATAAAGAGCTCAATCTGTTTAGTTTAAGTCTTGCTGTACAGCATGTTCTCAAGCTCTCAAATCATTTTTGTGGCTCTTTTCTACACCCTCTCCAATTTTTCAACATCCTTTTTAAAATGTTGACACCAGAACTGGATGGAGCACTTTAGTGTCAGTACTGGATTATCAAGGCCACAGAGAGGTAAAATCACCTCCCTATGTGGATTCATTAGTCCCATGTTTATATACCTAAGGATCACATTAGCCCTTTATGCCACAGCAGCGCATGGGGAGCATGTGTTGAGTTTCTTGTCCACTACTACAGCGATATCCTTTTTAGAGTCACTACTTTCAAGAACACCGTACCCATTCTGTAGGCATGGCCTGCATTCCTTGCTCCTAGATGTATAACTTTTCATGTGGCTGTATTAAAATGCATTTTGTTTAAGTGGGCCCCACTTACCACTGTGATCCAGACCACTTTGACTGTCCTGTGAGATTCTTTTTACCACTTTGACAATCTTTTTGTCATCCACAAATTTCACCAAATTTTAACTATACTTAGTTCCAGATTACTAATGAAAATGTTGAATAGCATTGGGCTGAGTATTGAACTCAGGAACTCCACTTGAAACACCCACAATGACAATTCTCCATTGACAGCTATTTGAGATCTGTCACTTTGCCAGTTCTTAATCCATTTAATGTGTGTTGTACTGATATTGTGTAGTGCTAAATTTTTAAATCAGAATGTCATGAGGTACCTCTATGCATTTATCTTTAATCAAACTAGTAATCTGAAAGAATGAAAACAAGTTTGACGAGATCTATTGTCCATAAAACCACGTTGACCAGCATTTTTTATATTCCTATTCTTTCATTCCTTATTAATTGAATCCTGTAGCAGCTTTTCCATTATTTTGCCTGGGATTGATGTCAGACTAACTGGTTTATAGTTAGCTATACCATTCCACTTGCCCTTTTTGAATACTGGTATAATATTAGCACTCTTCCAGGATTCTAGAATTTCCCTGAGATTTCAAGATTTATTAAAAATGAACATCAGCAGGCCAGAGATCTCCTCAGACAACTCTTTTAGGACTCTTGGGTGCAAGTTACCTTAGCCTGTTCATTTAAAAAAATGTTTATTCTTAATTTAACATTCTCCTTGCTTACTAATGGACTGGAAAGCACATCCTCCTCCTCATGTGATACAAGCACATCATCCTGCTTCTTTTCAAATACAGAACAAATATTTACTGAACATGTTTGCCTTTTAATCACTATTATTAGCAAGTTAACTACATCTCCAACTAGTAATGGACCTACAATATGACTAGGATTTCTTTTGTTCCTGTTATACTTTTAACAAATCCTTTTTATTGTCCTGAGCTGTGCCCGCCATGGATACTCCTCCATATTCTTTAGCTTCTCATATCAATTTTCTGCACTTTGTAACTTCTAATTTTATTAATTGCTATCTATTACTGTAATGTTTGGTTTTTTATTTCTAATTGTTGCCTTCAGTTCACAACTGAATCAGGATGGCCAAAGGTATCATCTTTTTTAACTATGGAATTGTGCCTTTTTGGCCAATAAACTCTCCTTATAAAATTAAGAATTTCCATTTTTCTGTAATTTTTCCTCACCTTTAGGAAATTACCCCTTTGAAGCACCAAGGATATATATTACTGACTGGGACCATCCTCTGTTTGCCCATATTGAAGTAAGGCAGTCATAATCACTGGTCCCTAGACAACCACCAGCTTCGCGTCCAGTAATTAATAATCTTTATCTGTCATAAAGAGGTGAAAAAGTGTTACCTCATGTAGGGTGTCATACCTTTGATGCTAGAAAAATCACCACCTACAATCTTTCAAAGTTAATGCCAGCTGTGTGGGACCTCCAATATAAGTCTCCCAAATTGAAGTCCCCTCATAACACCATATTTTCTCTCTCCACACACTACTGACAGCAGCTAAAAGCATTTGGTTCAGCAATCTGTAACAGACTCCCAACAATACTCCCTTCTGGGCTTTGTTAGTTAGCACATTGATCCATAGGCATTTGAGATCCTGTGGTTCTGAGTTAACAATATAACTCTAAAACAAGTAATTGTATCTTTAACGTAGAGCATCACCCCTCCACACATACCTCTTTTGCCCATTCTATTCTTCCTAAACAGGTTATAACCAGAGATTCTAACATACCAATTATGTGAGTTCTCCCACCACATTTCTATATATTCCAAGTATATCCATTTTCTTCTCATCAAATGAGAATTGCCAGTTTCTCTTGCCTGTTACCCAGACTCCTAGCATTAGTGTATAAGCAACTGAAAAATTTCATCTCTTCACATTCTGTGTCACATGGGTTCCATTTGTTTGCGGTATGTTGAGTTTGCACCACATTTGCGTTCTTAGCACCCTCCCTATGCATTGCAAGTTTCCTTTGTTGGCCTATTAATTAGTACAGCCCTACATATACAACTGGCAGACTTGAAGAGGTCCCATTGTTTGCTCCTCTTGTGCAAGTGGAGTTTGGCACTCTCCATATGAAAGCATAGATTATTTTAGTGCTTGAATGCAAGTCAAGTCACTCGTAGATAGTCTGTTACTATGTGGTGGTGGTGTCAGAAAGGTTTTACCATAGCAAGAAAAAAGTTAAAGGCTGAATCCTACTGGTGTCTTCATGAAGAAAGCTCCATTTGGTTTCAACAGGAGCAGTTCATCCATTAAACTGACATGAAATGTCCCAAGTGTCCCTGAAACTTGTGGTTAAGGACTAGAGGACATTTCTTAGAAACCAGTTAGGAAAAAATAACTCTTTCTGCTCGTCAACATGAGCCACCAATTTAACTCCATTAGTTCAAGCATATGGGTTTAAAATGTGTTTATTGCACTCAGTTAATCATGATTTTTCTGAAATATTGATAGACTAAGAGACTATTCATTAAATGCAAATAAACATTAGAGAAATGCAAGCCACGTATTAAAAGAAATAGATGTACATTGAAGGTACTGCAGCCCTTGAGATGCATAAGGAAATGCATATGACCAGTCTAAATCTTGGTTACTGCTTCTCATAATAAAACCAGAGGCATTAAAAAACGCTAAAGTAATAGATCGAACATGCACTCAGACAAGAAAGAGAAGGTGTGTGCTGGCTAGTCATTACAGCAGGCCACAAATAGCAGCTTTCTTATGGCCTAATCCAGCAAGTAGCTGTGTTTGGGTGGAGCCCCAAGGAAATTAATTGGGCTGGATGCAGGAGTCTGCCTGAATGAAACAGTCTGCAGTACCAGAGCCCTAGTTTGTAGCCTGTAGGCAGATGACCTCAGCTTCTGGCCAACATGGGAAGAGTGACACTAAGCTTGTCTCCACTCTAAATTTGGGACCCCAATTTTTTTTAAGCAGCCTCCATTTCCAGGGGTTCAATTTGCTCCATTCAGACCATTGCATCCAGCACCATTAACTCCATGTGAGTACAAGGGCCCCAACCCCTCCCACCAGCTCTAATGACCCCTATTTCTGTGGGTGCCAAACTGCAGGCTCACAAACAGGCCAAATTAAGACCCTGTTAAAAACCAACACTGCATGTTTCGCTTACAGGAAAACAACAGTTAGAGAGAGGAGACCTCATTTAGAAGATTATTGTAGAAGCAACATTAAAATGTAAGACCTAGCATAAGTGCTTTAAAAAGCCTTAAGAAGCCCTGTTTGCTACCCTGGTAGAGTTCACATTGTTTCTATTAAATGAGTTGGATATAGACCCTTTTAAATATCATTGTATTTATACCAGCTTTGTTTCCGAAGACTTTAATCTCAGCTACTGACAGTCAGCAACCATCCTGAACGTGAAAAGGATTTTCTTGCCATGATTTAATGTGTTTCACATCCGGGTACTTCCTGGTCTCCTCCAAGATTACACCAGTCACTTCTGTGGAAAAATCTGCACAGCACAAACTGGGCTCCTCAGCCACTTAAACACCCACCAATGAACCCCCTTGGCAGACATCATCCTCGCATAAAGGGATAGCCAAAGACTCTTTTCTTCAGTCCTCCTTTAACAAAACTAGCTAGCATCACCAATTCAGTCTTTTATTTATCACTGCTGGCTAATAAAACTGAAATACATCCCAGAGGAAGTTTATTAAGGTACTGATTCCAAGCAATTATTTTTAAAATATTAATGATTTTATTCATTATAAAGCTGTGGTGAACATTCATTGATATTTCTAAACAGCAACAAAAATCTCCCAATGGCTAAAATTCTACTAAATAGACATGACTATGCAGTCTGCTGTAAAACTGCTTAGAGACAGAAGTATTTATTATAAAAACTACTAAAGAACTATTGATAAATATTGCATGAGAGCAAGCTAGATTTTGCTTTGCTATTTGTTTATTTAAAGGAGACATTATACAATAGCAGTAGCAAGCCTTGAAGCAGTGCTTCGCAAATCATATTTTACTACCATATACTCACATGCATTTAAGCTAATTGCTACTGAAAGGGGCTTCTTCTGCCCCAATCTCCTGTATTCAGTATGAAAATATCTTCTCTATATCATGTCTCTCGAGTTGCCAATGTCTCTGAGGCAGCCTTTATGGGAAATCCTATAAAATTAATAGAAAATCTCAACCTTTCTATGGAAATTTTTTAACTCAGGAGAGCACTTAAGCATATGCTTAAGTCCATCCTTATTCAGCAACACACTTAAGCAGTAAGTGTTTTGTGGAATAGGGGCCTTGAAGTCCAATCCAACTCCCACTGAAGTCAATGGGAGTCTTTCCAATTGACTTAAATAGCAACTGTACCAGGTGCCAAAAAAAAAAAATTAATAGATATTAAATCTCTGCTATAGTCCTATAGAATGATTTTAAAAATCTCTAGAGAGGATACTCTCCATTATTAAATATGATAACGGTCCCAATTTCAAAATGGACTTTGGCATCTAGGAGTTGAATCCTCATTGAAAGTAAATTGGATTTAGGAACCCAAGTGCCTAAGTCACTTGTGAAAATAGGACTTAGGTGCTTTTGAAAGTTTTACCCTGCATTTAAGAATAAATGTCAGTTCTAATGGAAAAATCCAAAATGCAGAGCTCTATCTAAATAGTACAAAGCATCAATCAACAATATAGATGAAAAACCAGACTTTTTAAAGCCATCTTTTCATACATACATACAAACAGAACTACTTTTTAGTTAGAGATTTAGGGTAAAAGAGATGGGCAAAAAAAAGCCAAACACCAAAGACCAAGCCTATACATGAAGAGGTGAGATAGATTTTGGCACTATTTGCTCATGGGTTAATTCTCATTTCCAATAAGGACTAAGAAAAGACCAAAAAAGGTGACGTTGAATAAGACAAAGCAATGAAATGGGTAAAACACAAAGGGGAAGAGGCAAGAATTCAAAAACAAAATGACAAAAGTATCCTATGGTAATAACTTTTAATGGGTCATACAAAAAAATAATCTGAGATAGAATAGAGGCACATATACTACTATATCAAAATCTGCATTTTGTCCAGTTAAATTAAAGCTCAATGGAATTTCCTGGTACCAATATTTACTCATTCTGGAACCTGCTTTGCTACCCTTCTTGACCAGAATACCACTTTTGAGCCTAAGATTTGAGTAGGGTTTGATGTGCAGATTTTGCAATTCAGAAAAGATATTCATTAGAATTTACACAGAAACTTTTTTGCCATGCAAATTTGTTCCTTTTGAAACATAAAAGACACATTGAAGTTTACAGAGTTGGGCTCTGAGTAAGCAGCTCAGCTCAGCTTTAGGTTCTTAATTAAGGCTTTTCATTTCAAGATCTAAACAGTAGAGCATTGGGATTTGCACTGGAAGCCTTTTCCACAGCAGTAATGCACAGTGATTGGTGTGATTGTAAATGCACGGATTAGCATACTGTGCACTCTCTAGCAGACTCTTACTGTTTTAAGCATCACTAACACAAGGCAGTTCTCTTCCATAAACTTAAGATATATTGCACTCTCACAATGATATTCATTCATCCCTCTGGCATGTGCATTTTAGTAAACGATGCTGCAATCAACCTAGAAGGGTATATTTCACTGGCGATTCCTGCAGTGAAATATACGCACAAACCACTTCAGGCTTCAGTCAGATTTCGCAAGCTAAATAAAGTCATAGTATTTGGATGTGAAACAAAAGGAAAATCCAGGCGTATGTGGTTTAGTGGGTAAATGCTCTTCTCGCTGAGTCAGAGTTGGACCAATTGCCCCAGGATGGTGTTTACGGCACTATATTGTTGAAGCTACTGTCTTTTGGACAAAGAGCTAGCCCCGTGGTCTCAGAATTGCTTCCCTACGGTTTTAATCACACACTGTCCACTATTCCTTAGGGCAGGTTTAGATGGAGAATTAGTGTGCAGCAAGCTGGGGTATAAATCTACCACACACAAACTGTCCATGTAGACCCAGTTACTGTGCACTAAAAGTTCTCTAGTGTGCTTTGATCTACTTCACTTAGTGCATGGCAGGCTGGTTCATTGTAGTTATACCCCAGCTTGCCACACACTAAATTCTTCATCTAGACAAGCCTTAACAAGTAGCGGACAGTGTGTGATGCAGCACTTCAGGGAAGCAATTCTGAGATACAGTTGGCCTGATTCTCTGCTCACTTACACCAGCGTAAAGCAGATGTAACTCAGTGACTGCCCACTTACATCAGATTTAGTCAGACCACTGGGTGCCAGGGCCTTAGCAACAGAAATGAGGCCCAGAGACAGCAGAAAAGGACAATCTGCAGTGAGAAGTACATGGCACAACTGCACCAGGAGAGAAAGCAAAGACAATTGCACTGTTGCACCAGGATTATGACAGCAGCAAGAATAGTCCTCTTGCAGTATTCTAATCCTCACCACATTTACCAACATCCTTCCCTGTCCATGGCATTCACTTGTGCATGTCTTGTCAATACAGACGCCTGTGCATCATTGTAAAGGACAGAGTCTGCTGGGTACAAAAGTGTCACCAGTGTGAGATTCCCCAAGCCCCGTGATCAAATGACAGCAGCACTGAAGTTTTGTTTATGTATCAAATAAGGTCAGGAGAGGGAAATTAGAGAGCTAGCCAGTCAGTAAAAGCCACTTGAAAAGGTAATATAGTGCTATGTGAGAAACATACACCAGTACTGACTGGGAGAAGGGTCAGAATCTGGGGGGAGCATGGGCTGTTATAGCAGAAATAAGGAAGACACAAGACAGAACTGGGGCAGGGGGAATCAAATCAGTATCTTAGATCTATAATAATGTGAGAAGTATGGGGAATAAGCAGGAAGAACTCAAAATACTAGTAAATAAACACAACTATGACACAGTTGGCATCACTTAGACTTGGTGGGATAATACGCATGACTGGAATATTGGTATAGCAGGGTACAGCTTGCTCAGGAAGGACAGGCAGGGAAAAAAGGGAGGAGGTGTTGCCTTATATATTAAAAATGTATATACTTGGACTGAGTGCAGAGGACTGGACTAAATGACCTCTCGAGGTCCCTTCCGGTTCTATGATTGAGCCAGGAGGTAGGGGAGAAGAAGCAGAGCAGAAGTGGGTATGCTAGTAAGTCAGTTATCCCAGTTAAAGAAGCATCAGTGAAGCAAATTACCCATCACTAGGACTACTGAAAGTTGACAACATAACAGATTTCCACAATTTCCTGGGCATTTCCCCACAGCTTCCACCACTTTTAATTCTATCAGCATTGCAACCACTGGCCAAGAATTCCCATGAAGAAGTACTTCCTAGAGGATTCAGACCAGATGACTTGTATATTTACTCCACCAACTCTGGGGCTGAGAGGGAGGAGCTCTGAGGGCGCAAGACATCTGTAGGAGAGAGGTTTGAGCACCATTATGTTCTTCCTCGGTCTGCCGGAAGAGAGGGGTCCATCAGCAACAGGAGAGGTGGACCCATGGTCAAACCCCTGATCCTTACTGTATCCTTGGTTAGTAGCGCTGGCTGGGGCTCTTCCGACTGGAGTGGGGGCAGCGGCTCGGGGCTCTGGTGGGTGGGAGGTGGGGCCTTGGGCAGAAGGAGCGGGGCTGAAGGAGTAGCCTCACCAAAGGGGGGCAGAATTCACCCACAATCCCTGAGTGAGTGTGTCTTGTTGCGTGGAGCTCTGTAAACCCATACTGCAGTCACCATGCTGCAAGAACCTCTTGAAAATATGGTTTTCCTGGATTTCTTGTATTTCCTATTGGGGGAATGTGTGCACCATTAGGATGAGAATTGCATCCATCTGCCATGACTGATGAGCCTCTGAATCCTTATGACAGTTTCTGCCTTTTCAGGAGCTTATACAAGTAATTCAGGAGGGCATGCCTAAAAAAAAAAAAAAAGTTTTGAGAGTGTTGGTAAACTGTGTCGTCAATTGCTTGACCACACTTTGGCTCATTATGCAATATACTCAAGAGGTCAAATCACCAATGTCAGTCAGGCTTATTGCTCTAAGCCTGTAATATAGTACAACAGAAAGGTTCTATATACCAGTCTCTGGAATGCCGTCTCCTGCAGCGATGTTATAGTCACCTTACACTGCAGCTGTGCTTCCAACATTATACATTTCAGCAGGTATTGTTTGTATGGTGATTCTACAAGTGACATCTCTCTTTACGTGCCACTAAAATCCAACCCATCAGTTTGTTCCAGATCTCTAACGTCTTGTTCTGCTCCTTCCTTCTCTTGGTTTTGGATACCAGCATTCCGGGTACTGGTCCATGAAGATACTTCCCTAGCTTGCACTGAGACACAGAACAAATGTATCTGTTTATGCCTCATGCTTACTTCAGCAAACGCCAGGGTGTTATGGGATATTTAATATAAGTGAACAGGATTATGATATAGACCATTTTAGGCTATAGCACTGTTCTTAATGTTATTGGTGCTTAATGCATACTAATGTGTGTACGTGTGTGTGGGTGTGTGTATATATTATATGTGCGTGCGCACACACACCCCCTAGCCAGCACACATTACTCAACAAGAGGAAGAGTGGCTCAGTGGCTGGGGAACTGGCCTGGGACAGTGGGAGCCCTGGGTTTGAGTCTTTCCTCTACCACAAACTTCATGTGTGACCTTGGGCAAGCCTGTTAGCCTTTCTGTGCCTCACTTCCTCATCTGTAATTTGGGACTCCCAGAGAGTAGATAAGCACCACTGGGGAAAAAACAACCCATTGGAACATCATGAAAAGGATACCCCTATAACCAAGTCGGTCAGGAGATATACACACAATCCGTGTTTTATCTGTCTTTTGAGGTGACACTTGTGGCATAACAAATGTGGTTGGCTGAACCGTAGAGGACTTCCAAGTTCAAGGAGTTCTGATGCAAACACACAAGTCACTTTTGTGAGCAATGTCTCCCTATTTCCTCCTTTCCAATGTGATAAATAAAAATGGAATGCTCAAAGAAACATGAATTGATAGATCGCTTGTTTATCTTTCTAGGAGAAAGGCAGATGCTTGAGCATCTATATGAAAGTCTATGGTAGGAAGATGTTAAGACAAGCAGGCCTGCCGACGGGGTGGTGGAGGGCATGCAAATGTGGCAATTGCCCAGGAGCCTGGGAGATTTAAAAGGGGCCAAGGGCCCCCAGCCACCATTGGCGGCCGCGCAGCAGGGCTAAGGCAGGCTTTCTGCCCACCCTCCACACCACTCCTGGAAGTGGCCGGCACCCAGCACATCCCTGCAGCCCCTGGGGAGAGAGTCTCTGTGCACTGGCCCCACCCCAAGCGCTGACTCTGCAGCTCCCATTGACGGAGAACTGCGGTCAATAGGAGCTGTGGGGGGATAGCTGTGCATGGCTACCCCTGTGCCCAGGCCCACCGACAGCAATTCTGGACCCCAGGGCAGAAGAATCAATGGGCCCCCCACGCACGCATAAGCCACACCTGTGCAGACACAGGCCGCCTGACACAAACACCCAAACTCCCTCTCAGAGCCTGCACCCCACACCCCACCACCCCTGCCCCAGGCTGGTGAAAGTGAGTGAGGGTGGGGAAGAGCAAGCGATGGAGGGAGGGAGGATGGAGTGAGCAGGGGTGGGGCCTCACGGAAGTGGGGGCAGGGCAAGGGTCTTTGGGTTTGCGTGATTAGACAGTTGGCAACCCCACTGAGCAGGCATGCGGAAGCCCTGTCCGTGCCGGAAGAGTGTGCCCAGCAGCGCAGCCGGCAGCCTGCTAGGCACCAGCCAGCACAGACACAGCACCGCCCAAATGTCAGGCGGACTGTGTCCACATGGGCATGGCTTGTGTGCGCATGAGGGCCCATTGACTCTTCTGCTCTGGGGCCCGGAACTGCTGTCGGCAGGCCTGACGAGAAGAAGGCAGGAGGGGCATGCATAACGTCAACTGTTGAGCCTGGTATGAAACTTATACATAAATTGAGAACTTCATTAAACGTTAAGATTCTCTCTCACTCTACTCTGGTGCACAACATTCAGAAAGTAGTCTCGGCTCTCTAGTGATAGTAAGCTGCTGGCCACTCTCCTCCTCTAATTTGAATATGGGAATGCCTTTGACTGTATTTAATTGCTTGATGATTAGGTAACACTAGGAATTTATTCTCTCCTTGTTACTTTAGGAAGTGCAGTACATCTCCTCATGTATGAGAGGAACCCAAGAGTTTTTCCATAAACTCCAACAAACAGTAAAGCTGAGCCAAATATAAATAGTAAATAATTTACTAAACAAAATTTGCCCTATTTTCTATTTGATCTTACATGTTCCTTTCCTGATCTTCAATTTTCTGAACACTTTATACTAAAATATTTCAGCTCATTAGTTGTCTGAAGGTGTGTCTTGGACTATTCACACTACATGGTACATGGGTGGTTGCTTCAATCACATAATATGGTATCTCCTTCCTGATTGACTGCCAGACTGAAAACTTTTATAAAAGGGAGGAGAGAAACCAAAGATATTTACCGGTGTCCATATGGACATCTCTGTCAAACCAATTTGTTAGTCTCTAAGGTGCCACAAGTACTCCTTTTCTCTTCACATGAATGTACATTTGTATGACAGTTCATGAGCCTTTTATTTTCTGTGACCATTCTTGCAAGCAAATCACTTCTACAAATGTTTGGATGCGAACACCACACTCATTGAATATCCACAATTGCATTTTTGTTCCATTTGCCCAGCTCTAATGATTGACTTTTGAAACCAATGTTTATGTTATAAAACAAATGCTGAACACATCATCATCAGTGGCCAGTAGGGTGGGTGAAATGCCCCCACCCCACCAAAACATTTTGCAAATTTGTGTCTAATTTGCCAGATTTTTTTCTTGAAAAACAAACTTCTTAAAATAAAACAAATAAAATCAAATCAATCAATCAAAACACACACAGGGACTGAATTATGGTCGCACGGGTAAAGTTCATTCTGGCATTTCCTAACTTGAGAGTGTTTGACCTTGCAAACTTTTAATACTTAACTTTGTATTTCCTAATTTTTTTATGGTTCAGTTTAGAAGTCAGACTAACATTAAATGAAGCCATTTGTTTGTGAATTTCTTTTGTTTTTAATAGCTATAAAATATTGAAAATATGTGCTATTTAAATAAAGCACTTGCACTGTGTCTTCAAAGGTATATTTTATTGTCATTGTTACGTTTGTCAAGCTCACTATTTCATCGAGTGCCATGTTGACCAACACACTGAAAGTAATTAAAGTGTATTCAAACAAAACATGGGTTTTTTTAATGCAACTTGTTTTGCTGCAATTTTTAAATGACTTTTGTTACTGTAGCAAAAGTGAGTAGGGATTTGTATCTATCACTTCCTGCTTTTTTTTAAAAAAAAGGTTAATATTCAGAAAGCCAAAGCTCCAATTTGTAAGAAGCATCTAAACAATATCCATCGAAAGGAGCTGTAATTTTGTATCTTATTTTTAGGTAACCCTTTTTGAGGAAAGTAATAATCCCCCTTTGAAAAGAAAGCGTAATTTACCACAGTACAATCTCAAAGAAGCACAGTAGCAGCTTATCCAAACCCAGTCTGCTTTCCTATCAGCTCCTCCTGGGACCCTTCTTTTTAAACAACACCCGGGTTTTCTGAGGGAAATCAGGCAGCTAACAAAGGCAGCTGTTGCCGTGACAATCAGGGCACTTGTGACTCTCCCCAAGTAGCAAACAAAGGGGAGGGAATGAGGAGTGGCTGATTATGTCTGATGTCACAATGTTACGGCTCAGCGAGCAGTAGGGGGCAGCAATGTGCACTTAGGGAGAGAGGGAAATCAGGCTTTTCCAGGGTTCTGGTTTTCCCAAATTGCCTACCCTACACTCCAACAATATACAAACGAAAATACACATTGTGTGTGCGGAATGATCTCCAAATTAGTGGCTGAAAAATTGGGTCAAAAGGTGAGACACAGATACAGACCATGTTAAACCGAAAATGTAGATAAAACATTATATATTATGGTCTCACTACCGCAGGACTATACTATATAAGCACTACTCGACATTTTACTCTCATATAGCTTTTAGTTTTTTGTTTACACCTTTAACAGCAGTAAAAGTTCACCTACCATGTAGGGGGTTTCACTAAATAATATTGAGTTATCGTGAGAGATACCCCAGCTTCTACTATAGATTTTAGGATTCCAGGACGGTAGGCTAAGCCATGAAGAGATCGCTTCCACAAGAATGCTGGACAACAAATTGAGATTATTATTGTTTTATTTTACATATTACGTGTAATAATTAGATCTTGGGGTATTTATAGTGAGCTCAGACAATTCAAATGTACTAGATAGAAATTGTTTAAGAATAAGCTATTTTGAATACCTGCATTTAATCAAGGTTATTGGAATTTTGAATGATTTGAAATGTTTGATACAAATGGGTTGGTCCTAAATGATGCAAACTTTAGGTATATTTTGTAAAATATGCTGTCTTGTATCCTTAAGGGTACCCCAGAGCATGACGATGTGTATACATAAAGGCCTACTCCTGGCTAGTCATTAGCAAATTCTAATGGGGGGTTCCACTAATCACATGGGGAAAGAAAAGGAATGGGAGTTTAAATTAGACCTGGTTAATTAGCAGCATTGCTAATATAAACAGTTAAATTGCTGAGTACTGAAAAAGGCGGGTAAGGTTGCCTGTGGGTGAGGCAGATTGTAAACTGCGAATGTTCCACTAAAGTAATGCAGCAACAAAATAGGATGTTAAATTAGTTTCAAGAGACTGCAGTGGCGCATGAAATTATTTCTTATGGCATGCTGCAAAGATCCATCCCTTGTGGGACTTGAAAACTTGAATAGAAAAAGCCACACAGAGAGGGCTGTTCACAAGAGTGTTTAGAATGGAGATGCTGTAAGACACATAGTATATGATTTTCACCATTAGTTTTATTTCTGAGGCATCAGTTTAAAATGTCACTAACAGTAGTTTTAAATATAGATCAACACACACAAATAATTTTTGCATATCACACTGTAGGGGTATATTTCCAATAGAATAGAACTGCAAATCATTGTCTATATTGTCACTGCAGCAATGGGATCAGGCAAGAGTTATGTTTTTGCAGGGTGCAATAGTGACAAAATAAAAACCCAGCAAGAATGAGTGTATTAAAATGCACTCACACCAAGTCTTCTGAAGATTTTGCATGGTCTCATTGAAGAAAAATATCAAAACGCTCCGCGTTGCTTTGTTCTTGAAGCAAGCTGTTCCCACTGTGTGGGCAATGTGCAATAAGTGGGCAGATGCTTGCAGTAATATTAAACTCCTGAAATGAGTAAGACGATTACCATCATGATCTCCCGCTACAAGCCTAAAAGCATTTTGCAATACCAGAGCACATTAAAAAATCCCCACTCCGACATAAAAGGGTAAATGTAAGAGGCAGCGTATGGCAAACGGGGCATTGGACTGAACGTCAGGAAACTGGGTTGCATCATTAGCCTGGTCACTGACTTGCTGCCAAAAATCACTTCACTGTGCCTCTGGTTTGCCTCACACTCTTTTTCATTTTTTTCTATTCAGACTGTAAGCTTTGGAGTCTGGGACTGTCTCCCACTGGTTTTGCACAGTCCGTAGCACAACGGGGCATCAGTCTCAGTCAGGGTCTCTGGACCCGCCATAACAAAATGTAACAACGGCTGCATTACTTTTCATGACGGCACCACAACTCGCACCAAGCTCCCATCTGATGCTGCTATGTGCATACCCCCGAAGTCAGACAATATGGAGTTAAGCTATGGTTTCAATCTCCCCTTCCAGTGAGCATGAAGCTTTAATGCAATGTTAGCACTAGGATACCAGCCTTTACCCTGCCGTTCATTCAGTTAGACTGAACTACGCTGGCTTTGCTACCTTTCAGAGGGTAAGTCTACACTGCACTCTTCTTTCGGCAGAGGGTCGCGGTCATACACAGGCCCTCCTACCATGGGTATAAATAACTGTGTCGACAGTGAGGCGCAGCTTAGGTGAGTAGAGTGAAAGACATGCCTGAAGGGTGTGAGTATATACCCCAGTACTTTCCTACATGGCTCTCTACCATCTACACTGCAGCTTGGCGCCTGCTGCTGGAGCCCTTCCCCACCACACAAAAATATTCCAACAATGGGGAAAGACGCTGGCAGCTCCCCACTGCTGGACCCCTTCCTTGCTGCAGGGAAAGATTCCCTGCTGCCTCTCCCCTGCAGAGCTTTTCACTAATACATGTAGCTACACACCATGATCTGGATGAATCTTACTTTTCATTGTGGTGTATAGTTACACTTCCCTACACGCTGCTGCCAGTGGGTGTATAGCATAGATGTAGCTTCAGTCTCTTCGTGCTTTAACATTGTGATTTCAATTCAGTAATTAAGACCAAGTGACCGTTTTCCTTATCTGAGGCATTACGAACTGTCAATTTGAAATTGTCATTTCCAGAAACCAGCAAAGCCTTGTGTTGGCACTATTAACACAGCATTCAGAATCATCATATGTGAATAGCTATTATTTCCCGGAAGAGTTGCCTGCTTAGCAGGAAATATGGCCCCCTCCAGCAAAGTAGGTAAACGTGAGAGGAGTCAGTGTAATGCCTTTCTCCCTACAGATTGCATTCTAACCATATTGCACCTTCCATTCTTATTTGAGTTCTGTGGAAGGTTAAAAGTGCCTGCAGGACAGCTGTTGATCAAATTTAATTCGAACGAGAAAACGTGAAAGCTATATAGGGAAGATGAAGCAAAGACACATTGTACCAGGAACTCAAAGATTTATATTCTTGCCTTAGGTCTTCCACAAATTCCAGGCCCCCGTTTCACTGCACAAGAACGAATGATTCTGGCTGGTCGGACTCCACGGAGAAAGTAAAATTTTAATATACGCGGTTGAAGTTCAGACAATTCTGCCTATCCTTAAGGCATAAGTAAGTAAACTAGCTCTAAATAGACATAAAGAGCTAGGTTGTGCTCAGTCAATTGGGGCATAGGAGGGTAATAATGCCTCATCCACTCATGTGGCCCATGTAAGAGCAGGGCACATTTGCAGCCTGGTGTTTGGGGGAAGTGCAAGGACTGGAGAGTGGATGCTTCCTCTCAGGAGCAACCAAGTGGGTGGCGGTGGGGGAGCAGCAGGAAGAGCCATTGCTCTGAATGCATGGAACTCATGCAGCCTGCGCAGGGCTTGTAGTTGAATTAGTATAGCTTACCCCCTATTGGCCATTGCCCACCAGAGGCCGCCCACACCAGCCATATATATGAACTCAGTGAATTAGTCAGTGTCTACTTAACTCAGTGACTGCTTGGCTTCACACCCACTGGGGGCTGTGTTGTGTGCTTGGAATAAAACCTGATGCAAAGTCAGATGAAGTGTTACCTTGTTCCATGGCACTCACCTGCCTAGACACAAATCATTTGAATTGGCTGCATGTGAAGGTGGGGGAGGGAAGAGACGAGAAGAGGAAAGTATAGGCGCTGACTTTCTGATTTCCCTGGGGGTGCTTAATCCCCCACTCCACCCCAGGCCCAACTCCCACTTCACCTCTGCCACCAAAGCTCTCCCTACACCACCCCCCTTCCCATCCCTACTCTGCCTTGCCTCTTCTCGCCACATTCCATCCCCTCCCCTAAGCTCGGCCCACCCTCACTCTGCCTCTTCCTGCCCCAACTCCTCCCTGAACCGTTGATCAGCAGCAGGCACGGGGGAGCGGGAAGGAGTTGATCAGTGGGGCCCACCAGTGCGTGCTGAGCACCCACTTTTTTTTCCTGTGGGTGCTCCAGCCCCAGAAGCCTATGGAGGGAAGTATGCTCCACTCTTTCAATGAATATAGTAAATTACTCCCCACCCTCCCAGAGCAAGTGGGGCACTCCCGTTTGACACATTATGCTTCTCTGAAGCACAATGCCTCCTGCCCTCCACCGGCACACTGACCCTTACTATGGGGCGCATGTAGAAAAAGCATATTTGGTTCAATGAACACCATCATATTTCTTTTTTAAAACACTAAAAGACTAGAACCAAATCTCATGGCCCATGCAACACCCCTGCTAAATTTTGAAAAAAGTCAAAACCAGCATGGAAGTTCAGGCCCAGCTTTACCTTTTAGCACAGCCAAGACTAACTACACAAAACGTAGGATTTAAAAAAAAAAAATATAACAGCCAGTGAGACAATCTTTTCCCTCCACATAAACTGTTTAGAGCAATGTATCAAAAAACAACACTCTACAGTGTGGTTATACCTTGAGAGTTCCTAAATTATTATATTTAAAATTTAAAAAGTGTTTTATAATGCTAATATATCAACTCATCAACTTACAGTACATTATCTTAACCAATAAAAACTGCTTGCTTGTTAAGGATGGCCTACTAAAATAGTTGGTTGAATACTATTCAGAACTATATGCACAAGAAAAACATCACCTGTGAAGCACTGGACCAAATACCAACTCTACAGGTCATGCCAAAGCTAGATGTGGAGCCCACGGTAGAGGAGCGAAGCAAGGCCATCGATCTGCTATCCAGCGGCCAGGCTCCTGGAAAAGACGGCATCCCGGCGGAAATCCTCAAGTGCGGGAAAGACAGCCTATTGCCATATCTTCATCAGCTGCTACTTAAGTGCTGGAATGACGGTGAGGTACCACAAGAGATGCATGATGCAAACATCATCACTTTGTATAAAAATAAAGGCAAAAAGGATGATTGCAACAACTACAGGGGTATCTCACTACTAAACGTAGCAGGAAAAGCTTTCGCAAAACTCATCTTAGTGCACCTACAACAGTGGGCGAATCGTGTCTACCCTGAATCACAGTGAGGATTCAGGGCTGGAAGATCAACATGATATTTTCTCTGCATCAACTCCAAGAAAAGTGCGGAGAGCAAAACCGACCATTGTATATCGCCTTTGTAGACCTAACCAAAGCATTCGACACCGTCAGCAGAGCAGGTCTATTTGCAATACTAGAAAAGACAGGATGTCCACCGACCCTATAAAGTCTTAGATGTTCATTCCACAACAACATGAGAGCAACTGTCCAGTTTGACGGGTCCACTTTGGACAGCTTTGAGATGAAAAGTGGACTGAAGGAAGGATGTGTTCTTGCCCCTACAGTCTTTGGAATCTTCTTCTCCATACTCTTGAACTGTGCATTTAAGGACATGAAAGATGGAGTGTACCTTCACACAAGATCAGATGGGAACTTAAGTCAAAGACCAAAATCAAAAAGGTGGTAATCAGGGAACTTCTATTCACTAATGATGCTGCCCCATAGCCCACAATGAAGATCTATTACAATGCTCTCACAATCAGCATCAAGAAAATGATAGTATTAGACAGGGGGTTCCACAAGATCCTTCAATTACCTTAAATGGAAACCAGCTAGAAGTAGTCCAAAAGTCCAGCTATTTAGGTTCTATAGTGACCACCCACGTCTCCCTGGATGAAGAACTAAATATTGGCATTGGAAAGGCTGCCCCACCTTCAACAGACTAATTAAAACAGCATAGAACAATGCAAAGCTTACCATCAAGACCAAAATCCTAGTGTACCAAGCTTGCATCCTCAGCACTCATGTATGGTGGGAAAACATGGACAACTTATGTTTATCAGAAGAAAAGGTTGAACAGTTTCCACCTATGTTGTTTATGCTGCATACTCAACACCAAATGTCAAGATAAAGTCACCAACCCAGAGGTTCTTCAAAGAGCAAATTTACCAACTGTGACAACCCTGCTCAAACAAAGATGACTGAGCTGGCTGGGCCATCTGAGTAGGTTGGAAGATGGATGCATACCCAAGAACATGCTATACGGGGAGCTATCAGAGGGAACAAGAACAACAGGACATCCCAAGCTTCACTATAAAGACACATGCAAGCGAGTTATGCAGGAATTGATCCTGACTAATGGGAAATCTTGGCAAGTGATCATAACAAGTGGCGCCATCATCTCCATCAGGGCATCAAAGTCCATGACAGGAGCTGGCTCCTACAGCTTGAAGAGAAAAGAGCCCAGAGGAAGCAATCACCTCCCAACCAAGATACATACATTTGCAATAACTGCCAAAGATCATGCAAATCTCAGATTGGCCTGTTCAGTCACATGAGACTCCAATTCCCACCATCTCTTGCACACGAAAGGATGCCAAAGTAAAATAGCAGTAATAAATTACAAAGATTCATTTATAAAAACGTTCCATACATAAATGTCAAACTTTTAAACATTACAAGGGGGTGTGCAGTAATTCAAACTGTGAAGGGCTTGGATTCTTGCCAGGTAAAGCGTTTGATGGTTTCAACTCTATTACCCAATAGTCCATTTTCTAGATTTGAATTAGTAGAATTGGCTAACTTGAATCTATCAGTGAACCACTGAAAACTTCCATGAAATGTGAGCTGTGATATAAGCTTTTCTGAATACTTTTGCTAAGGGAATCTCCTTCCTGAAGTGAATGTAACCAACACCACACATCTTATAGACAGAAAATTAAGAATGTGCTATTGCTCTGGGGACTTGGTAGAAAGTAAAGCTGTAACACGGTATTTTCACAGTTCCATTGAAATCAGTGGCAAAACTCTCTCTGACTTCAAATGGGAGCAGATTTTGAGTACAGCTGTGTGGGAAAAGGTTTTCCTGTCCCACAACATTTCAAAATGTTTCCTGTTCTGCAGAAGGATGAAATTTAAACCTTTCTGGTTTTTCCCCCTATGAAAAAAATGTCTAGGGCCACCCGTTTGTCTAGGGTGTGGGAAACCCAGGCTCAAATCCATACAATTCATGCAGAGCAGGACCTTGAACCTGGATCTCCCACATCCCTGGCGAGTACCCTAAACACCCATCTATGGTATCTGTCTTTTCTGTTGGAGTTATTCCATTTTGTATAAATAATGAAATATTATTTCTGCCAGAAAGACTAATTCTATAGTTTGGTGGTTAGGGCACTTACCTGGGATTTGGGAAGATCTAGGTTCAAGTCCCTGTATCTCCCACATCCCTGGCGAGCACCTTAAGTACTGGGCTATCCTGAGGTGGTGTTTCTCCCTCTCTTGAAATTTGATCCTGGACCTGAGAAGCCTTTCCGAAAAAAGTTTTGTTAAACTGATACATTTACACAACAAGTTTCGGTTTTGATGAATTCACATTTCCCCTACACAAAACAACTTTTTTGCAAAAATTTCCTGACCGGCTTTAGTTTAGACCCCCAGTACCTAAAGCCAAGAGGAGAATGGACAAACATGAGGATGCCTACTTGACACAAGGGTGCTGTGTATATTTTAGTGCCACTTCCTGTGGGCTGGCTCACAGAACCTCTATTTCCTGGATGCATTACAGCACCTAGAAAAAAAATTCAAGAACTACTTTAAAAACCCAGCCTAAAAAAATATGTGCCAAATGGCAAGCACTAACTGTGGTTCCCTGCCAGCTTCACAACATTTCACTTTTTACTATTGTGGGAGAAGGGTGGTCATAGAATCATAGAATATCAGGGTTGGAAGGGACCCCAGAAGGTCATCTAGTCCAACCCCCTGCTCGAAGCAGGACCAATTCCCAGTTAGATCATCCCAGCCAGGGCTTTGTCAAGCCTGACCTTAAAAACCTCTAAGGAAGGAGATTCTACCACCTCCCTAGGTAACGCATTCCAGTGTTTCACCACCCTCTTAGTGAAAAAGTTTTTCCTAATATCCAATCTAAACCTCCCCCACTGCAACTTGAGACCATTACTCCTCGTTCTGTCATCTGCTACCATTGAGAACAGTCTAGAGCCATCCTCTTTGGAACCCCCTTTCAGGTAGTTGAAAGCAGCAATCAAATCCCCCCTCATTCTTCTCTTCTGCAGGCTAAACAATCCCAGCTCCCTCAGCCTCTCCTCATAACTCATGTGTTCCAGACCCCTAATCATTTTTGTTGCCCTTTGCTGGACTCTCTCCAATTTCTCCACATCCTTCTTGAAGTGTGGGGCCCAAAACTGGACACAGTACTCCAGATGAGGCCTCACCAATGTCGAATAGAGGGGAACGATCACGTCCCTCGATCTGCTCGCTATGCCCCTACTTATACATCCCAAAATGCCATTGGCCTTCTTGGCAACAAGGGCACACTGCTGACTCATATCCAGCTTCTCGTCCACTGTCACCCCTAGGTCCTTTTCCGCAGAACTGCTGCCTAGCCATTCGGTCCCTAGTCTGTAGCGGTGAATTGGGTTCTTCCGTCCTAAGTGCAGGACTCTGCACTTATCCTTATTGAACCTCATCAGATTTCTTTTGGCCCAATCCTCCAATTTGTCTAGGTCCTTCTGTATCCTATCCCTCCCCTCCAGCGTATCTACCACTCCTCCCAGTTTAGTATCAGTCGACTGTATTTAGTATTTAGTCGACTGTTGGAGCCGTCACCAGAGATGGTGGGAAATTTGATAAGCATTACAACATTTTCCCAAAACTACTGAAAAGCATCTGCACAATTCACAAAATTCCTGCAAGATATGGGAAATCAATTGGACACATGTAAGAGTTAATTAAACTTGACCAAAATTAAACCGTAGGCACTATTTCCTGCAAATTTTTATTATTTCCATTATATGAAATTGTTTTCAAGAAGAATAAATGGACAGTGCATTTTTTAAAAGCTCTCAGTTGGCCTAATTCTCCTCCCATTGAAGTCAAAGGGAGTGTTACCATTAATTTTAGAGGCAAATATCATGTGATTTTGAAAATCACCTAAAAACACAAACACAAGCTAAAATCTGTGCATTTATATAGCACTTTGCAAACAGAGAGGATACATTTCCTTCACTAAAGAAGCTCCTGTAGAAAGGCCTATCCTGCAAGGTGCTGAGCACATATTGAGAGGTACTGTCTCATAGATCCATAGACTCTAAAATTGGAAGGGATCATCACAATCATCTAGTCTGGCCTCCTGCACATGTCAGGCAACAGACTCTCACCCACACACTGCTGTAAGTTGCCCATAACCTCTGACTGAGTTACTGAAGTCCTCAAATCTTCATTTAAAGACTTCACGTTACAGAGAACTCACCATTTACCCTAGTTCAAACCATACTGCAGAAAAAGACACAAAAAAACTGGGGGGAAATTGCTTCCCAACACCAAGTATGATGATTAGTTAGACAAGAAGTACATGGGTGAGACCCAGCAGCTAGATATGCGGGAAAGTATTCTCTGTAGTAACTCAGAGCCCTTCCCATCTACGTGTAGTGATCAATGGCTCCATGTCTTGTTGGCAGCCGGTATCAAGCAGAGTGCCCCAAGGGTCAGTCCTGGGCCGGATTTGTTCAATATCTTTATTAATGGTCTGGAGGATGGCGTGGATTGCACTCTCAGCAAGTTTGCAGATGACACTAAACTGGGAGGAGTGGTAGATACGCCGGAGGGTAGGGATACAGAGGGACCTAGACAAATTAGAAGATTGGGCCAAAAATAAATCTGATGAGGTTCAACAAGGACAAGTGCAGAGTTCTGAATCTAGGAAGGAAGAATCCCATGCACAGATTAGAGACCAAGTGGCTAGGCAGAAGTTCTGCAGAAAAGGACCTAGGGGTTACGGTGGATGAGAAGGGGTTCCAAAGAGGATGGATCTAGACTGTTCTCAGTAGTACCAGATGATAGAACAAGGACTAATGGTCTCAAGTTGCAGTGGGAGAGGTTTAGGTTGGATATTAGGAAAAACTTTTTCAAGGAAAAACTAGGAGGATGGTGAAGCTCTGGAATGCGTTACCCAGGGAGGTGGTGGAATCTCCTTCCTTACAAGTTTTTAAAGGTCAGGCTTGACAAAGCCCTCGCTGGGATGATTTAGTTGGGGGTTAGGCCCTGCTTTGAGCAGCGGGTTAGACTAGACCTCCTGAGGTCCCTTCCAACCCTGATATTCTATGATTCTATGATACATGCTCATCTTCGACCATTGGAGACATTTGCTAATAGCAGTTGGGGATGGGCCATATGCCACTGTAGGCAACCTCCCCTCCATAAACTTATCAAGCTCAGTCTTGAAACAAAATAGGTATTTGCCCCCACTGCTCCCCTTGGGAGGCTGTTCCAGAACTTCACTCCCGTAATGGTTAGAACCGTTAGTCTAATTTCAAGTCTAAGCTTGTTGGTTGCCAGCTTATACTCTTTTGTTCTTGTGAGAACACTGGCCTTTAACTTAAATAATTCCTCTCCCTCCTTGGTGTTCAGCCCTCTGCATTTAGAGAGAGCAATCATCTCTCTCCTCAATCTTCCTTTTGTTAGGCTAAACATGCCACTGGGAGCTGCGGGCAGCTGTGCCTGCAGACAGTCAATGTAAACACTGTCTCATGGCCCACCAGCAGATTACCCTGATGGGCTGCATGTGGCCCACTGGCCACAGGTTGCCCACCACTGTCCTTAAGTCTCGCCTTATACAGAAGGTTCTCCATTCCTCTGATTATCCTAGTGGCCCTTCTCTGCACCTGTTCCAGTTTGAATAACTCTCTCTTAAACATGGGAGACCAGAATTGCTCAATATTCCAGATGAGGTCTCAGCAGTGCCTTGTATAATTATAGTAACACTTCCCTATCTCTACTGGAAATACCTCACCTGATTCATCCTAGGATTGCATTAGCCTTTTTCCTGGACCCATCACGCTGGTGGCTCATAGTAATTTTGTGATCGACCAATATACCCAGGTTTTTCTCCTCCTGTGTCATTTCCAATTGGTAAGTCCCCAGCTTACAGCAAAAATTATTTTTGTTGGTCCTTAAGTGCATGGCCTTGTGCTTTTCACTATTAAATTTCATCCCACTTCTATTACTCCAATTTTCAAGGTTATCCAGATTTTCTTGTATGATGTTCTGGTCCTTCTTCATATTGGTTATACCTCAAAACTGAGTCACCTGCCAATTTTATTAGCAGACTCCCACTTTGTGTGTCAAGGTCATTAATGAAAATGTTAAATAAGACTGGTCCCAAGATCAATCCCTGAGGAACCTCACTAGTAACTTCCTTCCAGCCTCACAGTTAACCTTTCAGCATGAACTATTGTACTCTCCCCTCCTAATGAGAATGGGAGTTGTGGACAGTTGGCACTTTGCATTAAAAGTTACTTTGAAAGAAAAAATTAGGAAGCAAAGAGAAAACAAACTGATGAAATCTGTTGTAAATGAGGATAATAATAAAAGGGCCAAAATCAGAGTTGTGCTGAACACCTAGAATCCTACCATTTGGTGTCAGAGGTGTGTCAGGTACTCCATGTCTCTCAAGATTTGGCCTAAAAATAATAATACTCTTCATCAGATGAAACACCTATTAAAACAACATCTCCATACAAGAGTATAGCAATCCCCATTATTCAGATAAATCCCGAGAGACTTTAAGCAAGTTTACAGAAGAAGCAAGATAATTTAAACAGGCAAGAAATCTGGACTCCCATTCAAACAAACTAGCTTACAAACCAACTACTAATCTACAGTGGACATGGCTGCATCACCACAAGAGATCAGCATTATCATGGATTTTTATTCTCAATGACAAGCACTATACTTCAGATATGAGATGTGATGAATTAGTTAAATGCAGGAGACAGCCAGAGAATTGGGAGATGTAAGAAGCAGCAAAGATACGCCAACAAACCTTGCCAGACACAAGAGCAATTAACCAAAGTGAATTTGAGAAAGTCTGCAGAGGAAAATGAAAGGGGATGAGGAGGTGGGAAATGTCTCATCAGCACCAGCATATGAACTATGAGACAGAATGAGGTAAGATGGTGACATAACAGAGGTAGGAGAAGGAAAGACATTTGAAAATAAGAAGCAAATTATAACAAACTGAAGGAGTGGGCAAATAGATAAAGTAACATGGTAGTACTGTATAAGACAGACAGTAGAATGTATAGGTCTGTTCAAAACCCTGTGGAAACATTCACAGAGAACATAAGAAAACATGGTACGAGTGTGATGGCATACCTGTGAGAGAAACTGAGCTGTAAGGAAGAGATAACTGGTGATGGGACAACAGCAGATGTTCTCCCTCAAGGGCAATGATGACAGAGTTCATACAGTCAGACAACACTGTGAGGAGGGGTTTTGTTTTGGCAACCTTACACAGATTCATTTTAGTAAACATGTCAAGCACCTGCACAATCAAGAGTGGAGAAAGACAGAGACACCCTCCATGTCCTGAGAAGCCAAACAACAAAGCAAACAGAAAGGATTGCAGAATTCAGCTACAATAATTTTACATAAAGTGAGGCAGGATCCTACATTACTAAAAAAGGCATTTTAATGTGATTTCATCCTAGGTTGCTTGCAGAGCAGTGGTAACTGCTGATCTTTGTGCCACAGTCAAACCTAGGCTTTGGGAAATATCTTATCTATGAGAATACCAATAAGTATTGTTATGTCGAGCTTTTGAAAAGTTTTGAAGGAAGGAACAGGAGAGCAGACAAGTTGTTCTGTGATTCACCTGCTGCATGCACTTTGCAAATAAATACACTGCACCTTCCATTCTACCTCACAAAGAGGATTCTTCATCTCATCTTCCTTCTTGTTTGAAGTTGTTGAAATAGAAGAAATATAGCAGAATATATATATATAGCAGAATCCCAGACCAGAGGTTGTATTATGAAAGCTAGGCAGTCTAAGAGCATATTTTAGCATACTCCAAAGAGCAATACCACGTAAAAGACAAATGGCGTGGTCTGCATAGGTTTGTGCTCCCTGAGGTTTTTTTTTTTTTTTAAAAGACCTACATGTTTACCCAAATAATAGGCAAACCTTAGCTGACATCAGTTTCACCAACCCCCTCCTATGCAGATTTCTGTCACTTACAAAACAGGCTCAGGCCCTTACCCTAACAGTCTTTCTCCACTAGGAACATTGCCTATGGTTGACAGTGGATGTCAGTATCAGATGAACTAGTGTTAAACCGCACATGTTGACCAGGACAATCATCATTCTGCACGGTTTCAGAAAACTTAGTATACTGCTCCAAGGTTTCTCCAGATCCTTTTTGTTCTTAGTTCACTGGCCCCTTTCTTCACTCAGAGCCATCACAATTAATGAGCAGGAAATTGAGAAGTGAGTATGGGTAGAAAGCCACTAGGTCTTCCTGCCACAAAAAATACTTTGAGCTAAAACAGTAGCAGGTAGCCCTGATATGAATCTCTGAGACGGGGAATGAAGTCCAAAAGCAAGAAGTTTCCTTTGAAAGTTGAATATGGTACTAGTTGTAACAAAGGAATGTTATACGATATAGTGACAGCCTGATGATCTCATCTCCCCACTGCTCCTTTGTAACAGGAAGTTATACTGTTAAGCAACAGTTCACTAAGCATACTAATTTATCTCATCTTTTATACCTAACATACCTTGTGTTACCTAGAATTCTAAAAACAGGCTGACATTAAATACCCATATGACATTAAATTATAAGAGATTGGTGTCTGACATTCAAACAATGACTGGTGGTGTAGTAACTCTTTCCTTCTTAGCATTCAGGGAACATGACCATAGATTAAAGGACTTAATAAAACATAGGAAAAACAAAGGAAGTGGGGAAGGTGACATCATCAACAAAAAGAGGAGGAGGAGTGAGGATAGTGGGGAAGTCTTCACAAAATACTGTAGATTCTCTCCTTTACAGAGTAGAATAACTTTTTTCAGCCCACTCTCAGCCAAAGTGACACAGGGTGTGTCTACACTGCAATGTAAGCCCAGGGTTCAAACTCAGGCTCAAGTCTAACCCACTTCTATCTACACACAAATCATGCTAACCCAGGACTCAGACCCAAGTCCCAGGACTCCACATCAGTGGAGGGTCGGAGCCTGAGTCAAGCCAGTCAAGCCCTATTGCTTTGCAGTGTAGACACAGCCTCCACTGGACGCATGCTCTGGGAGTCCACCAAAAGAATCACACAGTCCCATAAGCCAACTTTATTTGTCCTCTAGACAGTCAAGTTGGTGGACAGTCAAGTTTTTGTCCGCTGCAACACAAACTAAGGGCTAGAGCAACCGCATTTTGGGAAGGCACTAGGAAGTCTGGGATATGGCTGGTTGGACTCGGGCCTGCAGTGGAGCCCCAGGTTGGGACCCAGGGTTCAACAATTCCTAACCTGGAGCTACAAATGAGCTCAAGTCCTAGGTTAAGAAACTTGGGGGCTGCTAACTCAAGTTCTACTAACCCTGGGATTACATTGTAGCATAGACATACCCTAAGTGAACCTCCCAGCCCAGGTACACAGATTCATGCTAGCGAGATTCAGCTAACATACTAAAAATAGCATGGGTGTTGTAGCTCGAGCCCACTCAACCCCTTGGGCTTCAGAACCTGAGCTGCCAGTACTAGTGTCCACAGAACTATTTTTAGCATGCTGGCTCAAGCCCTGCTAGCACTAGTCTATCTGTGTGGGCTGGGAAACTCATCCGCAGCTGCAGTGCAGACATGTCCTAAAATAGGATGCATTCTGCAGACAGCTCATGAAGCAGAGATCCGTGAATCTGGCACTCAGGTATGTCAGCTTCTGATTTCCAGTCAGCCAGACACCAGACTTAAGGGGGGAGCGGTTATAACCCTAAAATATTTTACAGAAATAATGAGAAAAAGAGAGAGAGAGAGAGAACAAACTCTCCACCCACTGTAACTAAATTTAGTCATTCGAGCCGCCTCCCAGGTCAGCCTCATCTACACAAATGTAAATTAGAGAGGCAGATACATAATCTGGGAAATTTTCCAGATTTATTATACAATAAAACAAAACAAAGAACTCAGTACTGCCTGCACTAAGAAGCCAGATCTTTCTGCCTATATAAAGGCTACCAGCAGCACTGAAGATTACTTGAGTATACTTGATATGGTGAGCAACTGCGGTAGAGAACAATTTGTGCCAGAGCTAGGGCCAGCCGACTTCCTAGCAACCAATACACTAACATTTTCTCTTCAACAACCACTGTACAGAGACTTTTCAGTGTGGGAATCTCTCTTTGCCCAGACTGAGTGTGCTTGCTAGGCCTGACTCCCTCTGGGGCAATAGGAAAACTCCCAGCTTCACATCTTATGTAGCACTCCAGTATGGGTTAACTGATATCAGGAAACAAATTTGGGCCAGTGTTTCTCCCTAAATAATTTCATCATGGGACTCTTAAGGTGCTTGTTAGGGTCAAATATCTTATCATACGTTTCCTGAATGGCTTTTAAAAAGGTGTGACATCCTGCTGAGGTCTGCATTACTGTGCTAACACTCCAACACCAGCAGTTGCTTAGGGAGGAGGACGCCAGCTGAAAGTAGTTTAAGGGAATTGGTGTAATCCCTTTTTTGCTTCTTGACATACTTTGAGGATGGGGAAGGAATGAGGGGAAGGCATATGCTGAGGGTCAAGTGACTTCTCCCATTTTAAGTGGAGCTAAGCCACTAAATCTCCCCATAGTGGGCTGAAAATTCACTTAGTGGCTCTCCACTGCACAGAAATGCCTCCATCAGTGGTGTTTTTCAGAATCAGCTATCACCCTATTTCCTCCTTTTTCCTCTCATCCCACTAGAGCCAGAGAACGAACCTCAAAGTAACTGAAAAATGATTGGTTTCGGAGTAGCAGCCGTATTAGTCTGTATCCGCAAAAGAACGAGGAGTACTTGTGGCACCTTAGAGACTAACACATTTGTCTGAGAATAAGCTTTTGTGGGCTGCAGCCCACTTCATCGGATGCATAGAATGGAACATATAGTAAGAAGATATGTATCAGGGGTCGGCAACCTTGCAGAAGTGGTGTCCCGAGTCTTCATTTATTCACTCTAATTTAAGGTTTCGCGTGCCAGTGATACATTTTAACATTTTTAGAAGGTCTCTTTCTATAAGTCTATAATATATAACGAAACTATTGTTGTATGTAAAGTAAATAAGGTTTTTAAAATGTTTAAGAAACGTCATTTAAAAATTAAATTAAAATGCAGAGCCCCCCAGACTGGTGGCCAGGACCCGGGCAGCATGAGTGCCACTGAAAATCAGCTCGCATGCCACCTTTGGCACACGTACCATAGGTTTCCTATCCCTGATATACACACACACACACACACCCCATGAAAAGGTGGAAGTAGCCATACCAACTGTAAGACACTAATTAATTAAGATGAGCTATTATCAGCAGCACTTTTGTAGTGATAATGAAGATGGCCCATTTAGACAGTTGACAAGGTGTGAGGATACTTAACATGGGGAACTAGATTCAATATATGTGTAATGACCCAGCCTCTCCCAGTCTCTAGTCAAACCCAAGTTAATGGTATCTAGTCTGCATATTAATTCAAGCTCAGCAGTTTCTAATTGGAGTCTGTTTTTGAAGCTTTTCTGTTGCAAAATTGCCACCTTTAAGTCTGTTACTGAGTGACCAGAGAGGTTGAAGTGTTCTCCTACCGGTTTTTGAATGTTAGGATTCCCGATGTCAGATTTGTGTCCATTTATTCTTTTGTGTACAGACTGTCCAGTTTTGCCAAAATGCAATAAAATGAATAATGTTCAGGGTTGTTGTTCTCTCTCTCTCTCTCTCACATACACACACACACACACACACACTTTTTTCCTTTGCCAGTCTAACTTTTCAAAAGTTGAGGGAGTTTTGAAAGGTTATAGAATGGGAAAAGAACATAAAAAGACGACAAAGGGGAAAAAATGAAAGAGAAACTAGATGCCATTCATTCAAATTATTGCATTTGTTGTATTACAAAAGAAGGGAGCAAGGGAAAAGGGGAAGAAACTGAACTTTTTGTTTTTGAAAACCAACATTTTTTAAAAGTTCAATTGGAAATGAAAATTTTTCCATTTTCTTTCGATAGCATTGTGGTTCACAGCTGGTTTGGCTAGCAAACCTGCAGGCAATGAGGCTTGCACAGAGGAAAGATAAGGTGGAAAACAAATCAAAAATAAAAACCAAGCCAGAACTATCTATCAGTTAAGTTGGGGGCCAAGAAACAGACACTGTTGGGGCATTCAGATAATTCAGTGACTCTTGTCCACACCAGATGTTGGTCTGCACTAATGTTGTAAATCGATCTAAGTTATGCTAGTTAAGTTACATAAGTATGTAACTTAAGCCGATGTACCTTAGATCAATTTACAGACACAACATAACTTCTGCCTCTTGTTAAGGTGGATTACAACAGAGATCAATGGGAGAACACTCTCCCATAGACTTAACGCGTCCACCAGACCTGTTAAATCGATGCAGCTGCATCGATCGCAGCAGCGCCAGTTTAGCCGCATAGTATAGACATGGCCTAAGCTGGTGCAGGTTAGTGTAAATTATTCCTCCCTATCCCACTTAATACCCATGAACACCAGGGGGATTTGGCAGGCCATGTTGCCTCTTCTATTTTACCTTGGTGTTTCAACCAGCAGAAGGCAGCTTTAGTGTATGCGGGAGAACCCACAGGAGTTCTGCTAGCAGAGGCTACTGACAGGGATGGACCAGTACAGTCACTGATCAACCCACCTTTCTCGCCATATTGTGTGGCTAGGATTTGGTGGAAAGGATTTTGCAGCTGCTTTTCATCTCCATATTCCTGCCTCCACCTGATGGCAAACTCAGGAGCAGATGGCCTGAGGTAGAACAACAGAAGCCAACATTTGATTCTGGCCCTAAATTTACAAATGGCAGCTACTCCAAACCATACACTTGGCTCTTTCTAGCAGTAACATTTGAAACATGCAGCATAAAACTATCTGGTCTCTATATGGCTCATGGGAACTTTTAAAACAACAGACCAGTATATATTTTTCTTTACTTTGTAATAAAGTTTTATTACTCTTTGTGATGTGGCAGTGTGTGTGTCTAGCTTTCCTAACAACAAGATCATAAATAGTTCTCGGATTTTCTGTATGTGTTTATAATATTGACTGGCTTACTAGAATATTTACAGCAAGCTGAAAATGACACTTGAGCTGAGAGAGCTTTCCTCAGTTCACAGAGAAACTACGGGCAATGCAATCACTATAGGGTTTCCTGATGAAATATTCAATTCAAATGCAGCAGGAATTCCCATGAAGCCCTGGAGTCTTAAACAAAATAAGAAAACTAGAATACTATGTGTGTCTTGAATACCTTTCAATTCCCACAGATACCTCAGGCCCCAGCAAGCTGGGTCTGTGGGACAAAGACATCACTGTACAGTTCCTTCTGCTCCCTGAAATAGTCACATTTTCTTCAGTAATGAATACTGTAAACAGTAAGACAGGGTGAACTATAGTTTATTTTAATCTCTGATGAGATTTCAGGGAGGCGGTGTTGTCCTATAGATAGAGCATTGAACTAAGAGTTCAGTTCCATCTCTACCACCAACCTGCACAAGTCACTGTTTCCCTATTCATAAAATGCTTTAACTTATAGTGCTTTTCATCCATACAAGTGAAGTATTATTATTATAGACCCATTTTTAAAAGAGGTCTATATAAGAATCTGACTTCTGCATACTCCATTTTTAAGCTTTTCCCATACTTAAACTTAGGATCTGCACATGCGTATTACGGTTACATAGTCAGAAATTGGGTAGCCAAATGTCAAACTTATACTTGCAACATAAGTAGGCAATTTTTCAGAGAACTGTTATTTTGAAATGGGGGTCTTTATGTGTCTTATGGCACTAGAATCAGAGATCACATGACAGAGAGGATCAAACTTCTGACGTGAGGGGAAGACAGACTTACGCTGTGCTGCTACTCAGCCCCCATTTCCACCTGCTTATTCTGCGCTAACCAACCCATTCATATTAGGTAGCATAGCACCTGCCTTTTTTAGTGGGGGACAAGTACATTCATATTTGGTGGTACCAACACTATTCTAATTCAGGATGGACCTCACCTAATGATGATTGCTCTAAACCAGAGATTTCCTGAAATAACGGCTTTCATCATGATCTTAATTGATGTGCTTTTTTCCCTTCAAGATAGTTCTTTTCATTTTCATCCAGCATAAGGAGCACATGGCATGATACTTTGCTAAGGTATCGACGTCCTTTTTAATGAACACCAGAAATAAAAGAGAGACACAAAATATGAGGAAGTGGTGATTAAGTTACTGGTATCCAAAGGCTCCAACAGTTTATGCACATTTTAGATGATCACAATTTTGTAGGCATGAATATGCATACTGCTTTAATGATGGCTTTGCCTCTTTTTAACTTGTCTTCCACCCTTTTTTTAAGCTACATTCTAATACAGCATGACAGACAGCCACTTACGATTAATCATGGATAAGATTATTATGTAGAAAAAAATATTCAATGATTCACTCACATATGCTATGTATGGTCAGTAAAATATAAGTGAAATAAAATAGTTATAAAAATGGAGGCTTAAGATCAGACTGAGCAGGCAATGGAGAGGCATAAGGATGGGGAAGATCTGACAGGAGTAAGCTAGATATTTCATACTATAAACAGAAAGCAAAGCACATTTGAGAACTGACATACTGTAGATTTGTTTAAGCAGCCCTAATCAAGCACCCAATAACTTTGGGGATAGGGACATTTAAGACCCAACTCCAGATCTTTATCTGAATTTTGCTTCCGTTGGACATTATGAATCTGCAGAAGTAGCATGGGCCACGATCTTATTGGTCCACACCAGCATCTCCAAGAGAAAACAAGCTGGACCATCCACCAGAAATTGGATCAGCAGATCACTTCTCAAAAGCCAAATACACCTGGAAGGGATAAGATGGAGGTCCTAGGTCAGCCACCTAGCCTCCTAGTGACATCAAGTACCTATCTGAGATAGGCACCTTTAACTATCTAACTATTTTCCAGCAATTCAGGTTACTCTCTAGAGCAGCAGGAAAAGACTACAGTGAACAAAACTAAGATGAAAACTGGTGGCTGAGCAAAGATCTAGTGATAAGTGACCCAAGAGAAAGTCTGTGTAACAACCCAAATTAGTCATTTGAACACTCCTTGAAACTGAGTACCTAATTAGTAAAGAAGTATACAGAATTGTGTTTTAAGGACCACCAGAGTTACTGTGTGTGTCTGTTTTGTAAGAAGCTCCCATCAAGATTGTTTTACGTATTTTTAAACTGCACAGGTTACTGCTACTAACTAAGATTGTAGAACAGTGTACACGTATCTACCATAGTTAATGATCTCATACGGTCTTTCAAATTAGGTGTAAATAGACATGAGACCAAGTGTGCAAGCTTTTTCAACTGCAGTCAGTCATAAATCTAGGGGGTTGATATTAACTAGGAGAGTTAGTCAGTCCTGAGGCTAACAAACATTCATAGGAAAATTGATTTAAAAGTTTGAGTACTATAGAAAAAATGTTTAGAGCAGACAATGGACCTGTATGCAGTCTTCAACTGACTTGAACAAAACTTTTGATAACAGAGAGAGTCTATGGGCTGTTCTACATAAACTGGGCTGCCCAAGAAGGTTCATATAAATCATCCATCTGTGCCATGACCACATGACAGTGTAAGTGCTCTCAAATGATGACTCTTCTAACGCATTTGGAATCTTGAATGGAGTGAAGCAAGGCTGCATACTTGCTCCAGACAGTGCTCTTCAACTTGTTCTTTTGCCCATGACCTCAGCCATGCCACAAGGGACTTGGACCAGGGGATATGCATCCACTACTGACTCAATGGGTCCCTCTTTTAGCTTTGAAGACTCAATGCTAAGACCAAGCTGCTGGAGAGTCTTCTCATTGAGGCACTTTTTGCAGATGACTGCACCTTGGTGGCCTATAGATATAATGACCTCCAGGTCATCGTTGATAGATTTTCTGAAGTATCCCAGCTCTTTGGCCTTATCATTCTTGGGAAAACATAGGTCTTGCTCCAGTAAGCACCTCATTCCAATGGAATACTGGAATTAATAACCAATTTGCCCAAGTGAGCCATATTGTGAAGGACTCAGTCAAAAATCTTAGTCACCTTCCCACAATAGTAATTAAGTGTGATTTTCTGTTGTGGTTATGTGATTTGATTCTGAAAACCTTACTAGTTATATCAACTAATGTTCTAGTTAGTCTTAGCCAAATCATTGTCCCTTAGCATTTTTGATTTCTTATCGCCTATACTATGAATTCCTGTTGTTAAGGGATAGTTAATAAAGCTTTATTAAACTAAACTACACTACTATTAAACTAAACTAAACTACACTCAGGTTCTTTTTTTTTACTGAAGCAATCAAAATTAAAAGAACCCTAAGAAAGGCGATACAGGTAATCAATGAAGCAGCTGCTCAACTAAAGTATGTTTCTGATATCACTCTTCGGATTCCTGGCTTGGCATGGCACATTTTCATTTCACCTGCCAAAGAGGGGGGGACAGGGAAGGCAGCTCCCTGGATTGAAGGAGTCCTTTTTATTGTAATCCCTAAATAAGACAGGCTCTAATGCTGATTCTTGCTGTACCACACTTGGCTCTTGCCCTTTTCTGAGACCTGCTTTACATGCAAAGTTGCACCAGTCTAACTAAAGGTGAATTTTTGAAATAGCACAAGACAGTATACCCATATATCTGCTTAAAGCAGGCACAAGCTGAACCATATTAATCAGCTTCAAGTTAATAAGCGTGTCCATACTGGGCTTTGCAATGGTTTAACTGAAGTCAGCTTTTAGAAGGTTTGAGAAACATTAAAAAAAATAATAATAATAATAAAGTTCAACAGTTTAACTGAAGTTTACTCAGACTTCCTTGGACTGAAATCAGTCTGGAAATTACAGGACAGCACCAGCTCTTAAGAAAACTCTGGAACTTCCTTCTTCCAGCCAGGTTTCACACATCCCACAACATAGTTTCTTGATGGTGTTCCTGATATTACTTAAAGGACAACAATCACCAACATTTTTCAATGCATCAAAAAGTTATGTTCCAATAGCAATTTTGAGTCTATTTTACTTGAACCCATTTTTATTAACTACCAAATTCCACAGAAATTATTCCTTTCTCCAGATGTGTGTATATTTCTCAGTGTCCTGATCTAGTCTAGTTTGGGATCCTTCTAACGTCCCTCACTCTGTTTCAGAAGCCACCAGAACCCTACCAGAGAGGTAGCACACACATGTAGCTAGGCCTTATATGTTGTAAATAGTTTGTAAACAGTTATTTGCGCTACACTATGTCCATGTGATTCAGTCACATTATGTTTGTTGCATAGAGAGGAAAAAAAACAACACCTGGGTTCAATATCTTAAGACAGTGAGACCGACAATGTTTGCCAAATTCATTCCTTGTGCAGTAAGAGTGCACTGTCTACAAAAAGCTACAAACAACAGTTATGGTAGCTCATTTCACACTGATCAGATCACATTGATAATATGCTCAAGAGAAGAGTATCTGACATACCGGACTTTGCTGAATGAGACTGAGAACTGTTGTTTTTAGTCTCCAGGGGAACAGTTCAAGACATGCTCAGTCAAATATATGTCATCTTAATCAGTTCCAACATGCTAAGTGTTGAGTAAAAAAATTTTCCTCCTCCTCCACTGTTCTAATTGAGAAATACAAAAAGAAGCGCTACTGTACAGAGATCAAGATGCAAATGTTGGAACATGTGTTGTGCATGCTAAAAGCAGTTGCATTGACAGTAGAGTGCAACATACTGAATTCCCATAACGTACCCTAGCACGACCCTTTGTAAGAATATTAAAATATTAAAGAAACTAGCCTGCATTCCTTGTTACAATCACATACCATACCATACCCCACAGATACAATATAGTAGCATCAAAGTAATGTTGACTGCAATGGGCAGTAAAACTGTTGCTAAACATTAATGACTAAAAGGTAAAAGACTATTGTTGAGCTAACAAAACCAAAGTTGCATCAGCTCATACTACCTCTGCCATCTTATTTCAGCCTCCAGAATCTTTCATCCAGCTGTAGAGAATGAGAGTAATTCAAAATTAAGAATGAAAAATAAGACACTAAGGCTCAAATCAATGAACCAACTGTAAAAAAATAAAAAAGAATGATTAATTCCTTCCCCATAGAAACATGGCAATTTTTGCAGAGGAAATTGTGCTGCAACACCAGTTTGCCAGATATATTCTGCTGTGTGTGAAAGAAAGAGATATACAGACACTGTCATGTCCATAACACACACATACTCTATCTTCTCTGAAAAATCCTCTCCCTCAATTTAGCCTGCCTCTCCAGCAACTTCTCCATCTCCCTCTTCCCTTTTGTTGTCTACTCTCACTCCCTAAGCATCCTCATTCAATACCGAGGCATGCTGGGATAATGCTAATGTCCCAAACATGTAATTGCCAGCCCCACATGAGAATTTCCAGGCATCAGCCTATCCTGGAAGCAATGGTCTTCAGTGAACCATTTCAAAACATCGCATGGCAAATGTTTTTGGAAGATGACAATGCACAATGTGACCATGGACACCAATCCCAAACTATGTTCAGGGTCACTTCTCTGATCTTGTTCTTCTTGATGTCAGCCCTGAGCAAAGAATGGGGCATCAGCTGCACCAGCTGAGTGTCCCCAAGAGGCAACGTGCTTCTGAAGCCCAATTCTACAGCCTTCCTTCCCCAGGCTCGCATGGAGCCCACTCCGCTGGCCAGGACGTTAGGGTGTGGTCAGGTTCAGATTAACCAATGTGCACTCACACAGGAACTTCATCTCCAGGGGCCCCACCAGCTACCCCACAGAAACCCTAACAAGCAGAGTGGCACTGCAATCCTGTGCACCAAGTCGAAATGTCACTCACTCATATTTGGCCTGGCTGTCTCCATCCCGGGCATGACCAGGCCAAACCTGACTGCGTGCTGCTGTGACCTGGCACTTGGCCCCCACACTTTTACCATACCCACCAAACCATCAGATGGCTCACTGAGCCCCTCCCCACCCGAAAGGTGTGCATTTCTACAGGTACTTCCACATGCATTTTTAAAGACCCCATCAAGGTAACCTCTATTAGCACATCTCTATGAATCATCACCTAGTAGCCTCCATACCACACACCTCCCTCGTACCTTATCTGTGTATACTTTTCAGCATTTGCCACTCTGAATTTCCTAATTCTTAGAAATTCTGTATTTCTAATTCTTGGGGTTGCTTGTTTGTTTAATTTTTGCTTAGTACAACATACTTATGAGTTTCTGATACATATTGTCAGTCCTAATTCCAGTTTAATTAAATTCATAGTCTGGGAATTTATTCTGCTAGGAAGTTTCTGATATGCCTTTTTCAGCTACCTGGAGAGACCAACTATCTGAATATCTGTGGGGATTTTGGTGGAACTCATAATGCCAATACGAGTTTACGCATTTCATTCTTGGTCTATTATGCAGATTTTGCTAGCGGATATACATTCAGCTATCAGTTCTCGAGTCTCCATACATCTCAGTTCATCTGCCCAGTAGTTCCCTGCTCAGGTATTCACAGCAGATCAAGTAAACTCTCTTGCAGCAGAAACTGGAAGATTGAACACAGTTTGCAGTAAGCAATATTTGAGATGCTACAAAGCCTGATACAAAAATTATCAGACACATGTCAAATGTAATTTTATAATGGGAAATGTGAAGCAATGCACAGTTGGCTTAAAAATAATTGACACAGTAAACTGAATAAAGAGAAATCAGAGTAATTGAGCAGGACAATAGTGAGGGGACAGTGAGCTGCGCTGTGTGAAAACAGAAAAGGGAAGTTTCCAAATGCTAGAACACCCAGCTAAACATGGGATGGAAGAGGGACCTCAGAGTAAGACTAGATGATGATATTCAGTTCAGTTCTGGCCACTACATTAACAACATATTGTGCAATCAAAAGAGTAAAAAGCATTAATCCCAGGAGTAAACAGGCCAAGTTAAGTAAACAGTAAGAGAGTCTATTGAGGAAAAAAAAGGTATGGAAAATGTTTATTCAATGTTTCCCCTTATTTTTAGAATAGGCTTCCCCCTTCCTGTCCATCAGTAAACCTTTCCAAACCCATTTCTTTCAGCACTACCTTCTTTCTTCTCCCCAAATAACGTCTCCTCTTTGTCCCCCAGCCCCTTTCCTGAAGCACTGTTTTGCATCATCATGTTGCTCTCTGTCTTCAGGTCCATTCCTACAAGGTTCTCCAAGGGATATCACTAGATGTAAAATGGGGTCAGCACCTTTTAGGTGGTTTTTCCCAACTCTCAGGTTCAAGACCTTAGAATTTAAGCTTTCCAGTGTAGGAGAAGTGTCCTACTTTTTATAAAGCCTTGTACATGTTAATACTGCTATATAAAGGCTGATGCAGATGTGCAACGCAAAACTTAGGAGCCGAGTTGTATCCCATTTAATAATGTAGCCCTGAGGCTGAAATACAAAGAAATTTCAGTATAGAAATAATTGTTCAAAGAAACACAGCACTCATAACTAATAAGACTCCTTTAGATCAACCTAAAATTTGAAAGAGTGAAATTGTACCAACTGCAGCCAAGAAATTGACAGCTCATTGTTGGGACATGCACTGGAGGTTCTACTAAATGTCTTGATACACGAGCAAGATAATTTAGTTGTACCTTAATGGCACCTGCTTCATCTCTATATGCAGCAAATAAGCCACTGGGTTTATGACACATATGAACAACATAGACAGATAACTGATGAAAATAGTCTGTTTAATGAATACACTTGTGCCAAGCAATATGTGATTAATGCAGTGCAGTGAAACCTGGCAATAACAGAGGACTTTGCTCACAAAAGAGCTGGAAGTGTTTAGTGGTGCAATCAGATTCTACATTCCAGTGCTGGCTTTAGCTTTTGAGGCGCCCCGATCAAAATGAGCTATATTACTGAAGTCACTGCATTACAGTACCATGCTAACAACATTAGGGATTGCATGAACACCTGCTGAACAACCAACCACAAGATAATAAAAGTGATTCATTAAAATGAACCCCCTCCCCAAACCCAGAACAGGACCTGTTTAGTGCTCGAGCAATTTTTTTTTTTTTGCAATGAGAAAACTACTTTCACAGTGCCTCCAGCCCAGCCAAAGGCAGAAAGAGAGCCTATTCTTGCAACGGTTACAGCTAGCTACACCTAGTAAAACTTGGAGAAACATCTGCTCCTTCAGTTGCTTACCCAAATCAAACTCCTGAGTCTTTGGAGATTCAGCTATTGCTAATTCAAAGTCGGTGATAATTAATGAAAAATATTTGTTTCAAAGTAATGTAGATTTAGGGTACAAATGAAGGTAAAAAGAAGTCTGGTGGTTAGAGGAAGGGTGTGCAAATCAGGAGGGAAACAGATTCCAATATTATATATCTGGGCAACTCATCCTCTCTTTGCCTCAGTTTCTTTGTGTTTTCAGGAGAGTCCAACGTGTAGGGCACTAACCTGGGACTCATAAGACCAACCCTGCCACCCACTGTGCCTCTGTTTCCCTCACTCTCTTGATATTTAGATTGTAAGTAAGCTTTTATGGTCAGGAGCCTCTCTCACTGTGTGCAGGCACTGTGGGGCCCCAGGCTTGGTTAGTGCATCTAGGTGCTGTTATAAATTGAATAGTATTTACCCACCATCAGGAGACACAGAGATCCCTGAACAAAAGGCTGCAGCATAAATGCGAAGTGTTCCTTGCCTGATGCATTGGAATGGAGCCTCAATAAATCTATTGCCACACCCGGATAATTAACAAGCCTTCCAGGGAGAAAGGAGCATAACTGTTAATGGTGATCACCCCTCAGCAGGAGAAAGCCCCCTATGGGGACAATTATGTCTTCTTTATAAGATACTCAGCTCTTAAAATCATCCTCAGCTTCTTCCCCAATTGTAGAGATAACTGCATGGAACTCACTTTTTGGTGTGATTTTCATAAAGCAATAAATAGTCAGCAGAGAAAGTGTTCATGAAGTAACAAGTATTTCCACATAATTTGCAAGTTACTAAAGGTTTCAGAGTAACAGCCGTGTTAGTCTGTATTCGCAAAAAGAAAAGGAGGACTTGTGGCACCTTAGAGACTAACCAATTTATTTGAGCATGAGCTTTCATCGCATCCGATGAAGTGAGCTGTAGCTCACGAAAGCTTATGCTCAAATAAATTGGTTAGTCTCTAAGGTGCCACAAGTCCTCCTTTTCAAGTTACTAAAGTATCCCAAGATTTGAGGTACTATTTGCATAACTTTAGAATCTACTGTTAAGATCCTTGTTTTCCCACAAACTACAGAATTACTGGGGGGTGGAGGAAGGGGAGGTAAAATAGCAACTTTGTAAGCATCAGCAGGTTTTTAATTTTAGAAATACCCTGCAACATAAAGCTTGTCAGGATTGTTTCCTAAAACAGGTATATGTAAATAGCTTTTGCTCATTCAAGTAATCCCAATCCAGTCAACAGGATTATCATCAATTATGGGGGAGGGATTTAGGTTCAAATCCATTTTCATTGACGTTTCACCACTAACTTCAAAGGGAGCAGGATCAGGCTCTGAGATACCACCTACCATATACCACCATACGTATCTGAGCCCAGTGTAGATTACTGAATGGGGCAGTGTAACACAACTCAGGACTCCCAGTCATGGAGAGGCATTGGGTGTTTTGATGTTAAGGAGAACTCTCCCCTCTTCCTGAAAGGCTACAAATTAGGCTTTTAAACAGAACGATACTGAGCACAGCAGGAACTCTCTTCTTAGGGTCCCCATCCAGGTGCTATTTTCACCATTATCAAACTATAGCATGTTTAAAACAAAACCAAACAAAACCACACATCCCCCAAGTACAGGCCAAAACACATATACAGCCCTCTGGCTAAAATCCTTACATACAGCCACCCTGGTTTGACACCTAGCACCTTTCAGTCAAGATCAGCAGGTTAAACATCTCTCTGCTGGGCTAACTGCAAGATAACAAGAGCAACCAGACAAAAAAATCCAGTTTCTTAACTCCCATTGGATTCTGTGGTAGGGGGTTCCCTCCCCACACCCAAGAAAACAGTACAGGGTGAGCTACCGTCAAGTCAGTTGCGTTCTCCCTCACCCAAGGGCTAGTCATCCAGCCATCTCTAATTTTTCAGAATCCTCCTTTTTAGGCTTGCGTGGAGAACGACCTGTTTCTGTCTGGAGCTAAATACAGTAAACTTTACATCTAAACATGCCATCTAAAAAGGGGGAGAGTTGGAAGAATTAGGAAGTGTACAAAAAGATCCCAAACCAAGGAAGAATCAAAAATAAATGTGAAAAGAGTGTAGCTGGAGGCGTCAAACATCAAGAGACTTCTAGCAGAGTGGACAGTGACTCAGCCAAGGATGAAGACAGACGATTTCACAATGGAATGAGAAATACAGCCACAGAGGATGATAAAATAATTCAAGCATTAAATGAATACTTACATGTTTACAACAGAGATGACTACCAATGTGTCAGCTGACACTGGCTGTATATCTACTATTGTGAAAGAGTTCGGGGGCAGCCAGGTAAAAGCATTAAGCTAGCAGGAGCAATTGAAGAAGGACAAGATTACTATAGAGCTTTAACTACTTGGGTGCTGCTGTTCAACACAGTAGCATCCAGTTAGGACCCACCTGTTGTGTGCTGAATGGACCAGGTAGGTACTTCCATTCTTTTGGTTTCAAAGGGTCATAGATTTGAAGAAGCACTCAGCATTGAGCTAACTCTGCTCCCACTGAAGTCACATGGAATGAAATCATGGCCTCATTGAAGTCAATGGAAAAACTCCCACTGTCGTCATTGGGACAGGGAGTTCACCAAGTGATTTATTGACTTCAGTGGGGCTAGAATTAAGCACTTTGGAAAATCCCATCCTGGAAGCACAACAGGGTTGATAGGGGAGGAGAGCTCCCATTGAAAGGGCAGCTACTCTCTCAGAGGGCTCGTCCTCCTGATGGCATTCCAAGTTCACGCATACGGCTCCAAGCTGTGTGACTGGCAGCATGAACACAGCAATTCAAAACAGGAATTACTTTTATTTAGAAACAAAAATTAAAAAAATCCCTCCCCAGAAAACTAGAACTCAAGTAAGTGTGTCTGTTACTTATTAAATACCAAAATACACTGAAATCTGATGCATTTGTGTGCATACCAGAACAATACATTTCAAAACGGAATGTTTAACAAATTAAGTCTCTCACAATTTGGGGCATTATGTAGATGTTGACATTTCATTGCATAACTGATCTAGCCTTCTAGAAAGTCTTTGCCTTACATTCTTCCTGTCCCCTCCACATCTACCCCATTAGCAATAACTCAAATAACATGGCTGCAGAGCAAACAACAAGAGTTGTAGGAAAATATGGATTTCTTCTTGGAAGGGAAGGCAAGGGGGTTTATACCACCAAGGAAGAGAGGGAAGCTGAAAGTGAAGTGAAAGTGAAGCTAAGCTAATAATATGCAGTGAATCATTTATTTGATAGATTTAGCCTCTTTCATATTGTGAATTGTCCAGGAACACTTGGCAATACCCTCAGATGTACTCCCAATTTGAAATTATTTTCCCCTGTCCTCATCCTCATGTCCCATACTCCATTGAGACCTGACTCTATGGCCCCCAACACCTTTCCTCAGTGGGCAGGGTCTCAAGGAGGCAAGGGCAGTACTGCAAACAGAAGTTGATGTACACGGGTGAAATGCTTCAGTCTTTTATCACTACTGCACACATGGTACCTTCATACTAGCCATTGCAAGTATCTGCCCACGGGGTCTGGGCAGGTTTGTACTCAGGGCAGCTAACCCATGCCACTGCTGCTCATGCTACCATGGTTACACTCCTAGGTTTAGCACACCAGCTTGGGCAGAGCTACACAAGCTGGGAATCACACCCCAAGCTCTAAGGGTAGATGTAGCCAACGTGTTAGTACCCAGACAGCATACTGTATTTATTGGCACAATGATTTTTATTCACTTTTGCTTCTGCAGAACCCAGTACCAGAACACTTACTCAGGTCGGCCTTACTCAGGCTAGTAGACACAATGAAGTGAGAACTATTCTTGTTAGTAAGAAGTAACAGGAAAAGGACCTATGGTATATTTGTAAAACAAATTGAGTTGCCATTTGTCTAATAAGAGGCAACATTACCTTGTAATGTTTAAGCACAGGCGCTGGCTTCCTCCAGGCCCAGAGTGCTCAACACCCTGCTCTGAACTGGCCACACCCCCTTCCCGCCCCCGCTCCGCCCCATGTAGAGACTATTTTATAATGCATATACACAAGGGGACCCAATTAAGGTTGCAGAAGCAAGGATAAGGAGGACTTGTGGCACCTTAGAGACTAACACATTTATTTGAGCGTAAGCTTTCGTGAGCTACAGCTCACTTCATCGGATGCATGCCGTGGAAAATACAGTGCAGAGATTTATATACATAGAGAACATGAAACAATGGGTGTTACCATCCAGACTGTAACCAGAGTGATCACTTAAGGTGAGCTATTACCAGCAGGAGACCAGAGGGGGGTTGCGGGGAGAACCTTTTGTAGTGGTAATCAAGGTGGGCCATTTCCAGCAGTTGACAAGAACATCTGAGGAACAGTGGGGGGAGAGGGAGGAGGGGAACAAACATGGGGAAATAGTTTTACTTTGTATAATGATCCATCCACTCCCAGTCTCTATTCAAGCCTAAGTTAATTGTATCCAGTTTGCAAATTAATTCCAGTTCAGCAGTCTCTCGTTGGAGTCTGTTTTTGAAGTTTTTTTGTTGAAGAATTGCCACTTTTAGGTCTGTACTCGAATGACCAGAGAGAGATTGAAGTGTTCTCCGACTGGTTTTTGAATGTTATAATTCTTGACGTCTGATTTGTGTCCATTTATTCTTTTACATAGAGACTGTCCAGTTTGACCAATGTAGATGGCAGAGGGGCATTGCTGGCACATGATGGCATATATCACATTGGTAGATGTGCAGGTGAACGAGCCTCTGATAGTGTGGCTGATGTGATTAGGCCCTATGATAGTGTCCCCTGAAAAACTTCTTTCCTATTGCCCATGTTAACACACTCAACCTTACTAAGCATGATTGCAAAAAGAGGTACACAGAAAAAAGATCACAAATCAAGGATTCAATCCTGTTACCCTGAACAAGTGTTGGGCCTGAAGCATAATTCATGCAGTTCAAGTTCACTGCTAGCAAAAGCTCTGAGATTTTTAAGATGAGAAAGGAAAGATATTTCATGTAGTGCTCTGATTCACAGGGCAAATAAATATTTGTTTTCCCACTGTAAGCCATTTATGTAGAATAAGATCCTTTATGTTGTAGATCTAATCACATTTATCTGTGGGAAGAACTACCTTGAAATTCGAGTCATGTCTGTACATCCTGTATCTGCAGAGGCATTCACAGACTCGTACATTACTTTTATCCCTGCAGTGCTCTTCTTTTAGTGCAGAGTTCCACCTTTTTTTAAAAGGAATTTTCTTCTTCTGCAATTTCATCTTCTGTTATTTTGTCCAGAAAGGAGACGGAAGGTTCTGCAATCGCTGGGAATATAAGCTTCAAGTATATCACTATTTCTCTACATTGCAACCCACTTTGACAAAATACCTAAGCATTCTAGGCAGATCATGTTTTAAATAGGACTGGCTCCTTTTAAACAAATCACTCAATAGCCTGGTTCAGAGTTATTTAAAGTGGTTGGGATTTTATAACCCTATGAATACTTCACATTGCAACTGCTGAGCTTTAAAAACACAAACTAAAAAGTGGGTACAAGAAACTGCCATCTGTCCCTCTAAACAATTATCGTCCTGCCATCTGTCTGTACACTGGATAATGTTTTTGCTGTTGATAATATCTGATTGAAGAGGCTCTCCCTCTACAGATACAGAGAAAAAGGAACTGTTAAAAATGCTGATTATTCTAGTTTTTCCTCTATAAAAGTCTGCCATTTCAATTGGATCTTTACATTTTATACTGTTGGTATGTATCTAAAGCACACATGGTATCATTCGGTCCCAATAAATATTTAAGCAACTTTTTTCCATAGGTCTCTTCCATTAGTTATAAAATCCTGATGGCAACTGGCTTTAGGCTATTTATTTGTGCCTTTTGTATTTAAGAAAAGCAAACTAATTAAATTGGCCAGGAGTGACAATACCTTTCATATTTGCTTTGGACTCTCTTCTCTGCTTTTGTTTTCCTCTCTCAAAGTGTAATTGCTCAGCAGATAACCAATATTAACAGGGGTAAATCCTCCTCCCCCCTTATCTGATACAATTCTATCATACAGTGGGGGAGCAGTGTTTGGGGAGCCTGCACAAGGGGTCCACACCTCCAGCAGAGGCCAGCTCCAAGGAAGCTTCCTTGCACAGCTGGATTTGGTAGGAAGATCAGGGATGTAGCCAGTGGATCTCTTTGTGGGTCCACTTCCCAAAGACCTTTGCAAACGGATAACTTATCTCGAGATACTTTTGGGAATTCTCTTGCCAGGTCACCACCCTAGCATTCATGTCAGAGGTCACACACAGGATATTGTAGTCTTTTGGGATGAAAGGCTGTATAGAAATGTACTGCCAGATATTAATTTTACACTATAGAGCTTTTAATTACAACTTTGCTTAGAGCAGTGGTTCCCAAACTAGGGGCAAACTAGGGAAAGCCCCTGGCAGGCCGGGCCGGTTTGTTTACCTGCCGCGGCCACAGGTTCAGCTGATCCCGGCTCCCACTGGCCGCAGTTCACTGCTTCAGGCCAATGGGAGCTGCAGGAAGGGCGGCCAGCACATCCCTTGGCCCACGCCACCTCCCACAGCCCCCGTTGACCGAGAATGGCGAACCACCACCATTGGGAGCCACGATTAGCCAAACCTGAGGAACAAACCAGCCCAGCCCAGGCTTTCCCTGAACATGTGGTGCCCCTTGTTTGGGAACCACTGGCTTAGAGCATGCGTGTCAGAATTATGCTTTGCTTATTTCATTAGTGCAATTACTAAATTATTAGTTGTAGAGTACATTTATAGGGCCCAATTTCTGCAGTCCAGAAGCATGCAAAAACTCTCAGCGAAATTTAACATACTGAAAGGCAATGTAGATATTTCATTTGTGTTCGGATTCTTCCTCTGCAGCATGGGGCATGGGTCACTTGCAGGTTTAAACGAGTGTAAATGGTGAATTCTCTGTAACTTGGAGTTAGTAACTCAGCCAGTGGTTAGAGCCTTAGTACAGAGATGGATGGGTGAGGTTCTTTAGCCTACCATATGCAGGAAGTCAGACTGGATGCATACAACCCTAGAGCTTTAAGATCAGAAGGGAACATCATGGAGGAACATCCAGGGCCAGCCCCTCCGTGCCCCCAGCTATGTCCCTGGCTCTCAGCCCTGCGCACGGCCCCATCCCCAGCCTTGGCACAGCTCCACTTCTGGCCCCACACTCGTCCCCAGCCTCAGCCACTGGCCGCAGCTCCATTTGCAGCCCAGAGCTGAGGCTGGGAACAAGGCTGGAGCAGAGCAACACCTGGCCATGGGCCCAGCTGATGGCCCCCACCACAGCCCAGCTGCAGCTCTGTTTCCATCCCCAGCCTCGGCTCCGTTCCTGGCCCCAGACCCAGACCCCTATCCACGTGCCCGCTTCCAGTCCTGGCTCTGGGGGAGGGCGCAGACAAAGGTAAGGGGGTGTGACCCTCAAAAGTTTGGGGACTGATGCCTTAAAATATATATATGAGTCTATTGCAATTCTTAACATTCTGGACTCCTGCAGACCCAAAGAAATTAAACAACAGAGGCAATAACAGACCCTAAGAAGAAGCTCGCTCAATTGATAGCAGAATTTGGGAAGCCTGCAGCATGTTTCTGTAATGTAAATCAGCCATATTTGTTGTGATGGAGGAAGAAATGAACCAGGATCAGAGAGCTCAACAGCACAGAGGTTTAATGTACTGTGCAAGCCTTTCACTTCTGGAGAGGAGTGTTTTAAATCCTTTAAACAATGCAAAGGCTCTTACGTAAATTAAGTTGTCATGGGATAAGAGGGAAGATCCTTTCATGGATTGAGAACTGGTTAAAAGACAGGGAACAAAGGGTAGGAATAAATGGTAAATTTTCAGAATGGCGAGGGGTAACTAGTGGTGTTCCCCAAGCGTCAGTCCTAGGACCGGTCCTATTCAACTTATTCATAAATGATCTGGAGAAATGGGTAAACAATGAGGTGGCAAAGTTTGCGGACAATATTAAACTGCTCAAGATAGTCTGCTTTGGTCTAAACTGTGAAGAACTTCAAAAAGATCTCACAAAACTAAGTGATTGGGCAACAAAATGGCAAATGAAATTTAATGTGGATAAATGTAAAGTAATGCACACTGGAAAAAATAACCCCAGCTATACATATTTAGCTACAACTAATCAGGAAAAAGATCTTGGAGTCATCGTGGATAGTTCTCTGAAGACGTCCATGCAGTGTGCAGCAGCAGTCAAAAAACCAAACAGGAATTTAGGAATCATTAAAGAAGGGATAGAGAATAAGACAGAGAATATCCTATTGCCCTTATATAAATCCCTGGTACTCCCACATCTTGAATACTGCATACAGATGTGGTCTCTTCATCTCAAAAAAGATATACTGGCATTAGAAAAAGGTTCAGAGAAGGGCAACTAAAATGATTAGCAAAAAGAAAAGGAGTACTTGTGGCACCTTAGAGATGAACACATTTATTTCAGCATATGCTTTCGTGAGCTACAGCTCACTTCATCGGATCCATGCAGTGGAAAATACAGTGCAGAGATTTATAGACATAGAGAACATGAAACAATGGGTGTTACCATACACACTGTAACGAGAGTAAAAAGAAAAGGAGTACTTGTGGCACCTTAGAGACTAACCAATTTATTTGAGCATGAGCTTTCGTGAGCTACAGCTCACTTCATCGGATGCATACTGTGGAAACTGCAGCAGACTTTATATATACACAGAGAATATGAAACAATACCTCCTCCCACCCCACTGTCCTGCTGGTAATAGCTTATCTAAAGTGATCATCAGGTGGGCCATTTCCAGCACAAATCCAGGTTTTCTCACCCTCCACACCCCCACACAAATTCACTCTCCTGCTGGTAATAGCTCATCCAAACTGACCACTCTCCAAGTTTAAATCCAAGTTAAACCAGAACATCTGGGGGGAGGGGGTAGGAAAAAACAAGAGGAAACAGGCTACCTTGCATAATGACTTAGCCACTCCCAGTCTCTATTTAAGCCTAAATTAATAGTATCCAATTTGCAAATGAATTCCAATTCAGCAGTTTCTCGCTGGAGTCTGGATTTGAAGTTTTTTTGTTTTAAGATAGCGACCTTCATGTCTGTGATTGCGTGACCAGAGAGATTGAAGTGTTCTCCGACTGGTTTATGAATGTTATAATTCTTGACATCTGATTTGTGTCCATTTATTCTTTTAGGTAGAGACTGTCCAGTTTGACCAATGTACATGGCAGAGGGGCATTGCTGGCACATGATGGCATATATCACATTGGTGGATGTGCAGGTGAACGAGCCTCTGATAGTGTGGCTGATGTGATTAGGCCCTGTGATGGTGTCCCCTGAATAGATATGTGGACACAGTTGGCAACGGGCTTTGTTGCAAGGATAAGTTCCTGGGTTAGTGGTTCTGTTGTGTGGTATGTGGTTGTTGGTGAGTATTTGCTTCAGGTTGCGGGGCTGTCTGTAGGCAAGGACTGGCCTGTCTCCCAAGACTTGTGAGAGTGTTGGGTCATCCTTTAGGATAAGTTGTAGATCCTTAATAATGCGTTGGAGGGGTTTTAGTTGGGGGCTGAAGGTGACGGCTAGTGGCGTTCTGTTATTTTCTTTGTTAGGCCTGTCCTGTAGTAGGTAACTTCTGGGAACTCTTCTGACTCTATCAATCTGTTTCTTTACTTCCGCAGGTGGGTATTGTAGTTGTAAGAAAGCTTGACAGAGATCTTGTAGGTGTTTGTCTCTGTCTGAGGGGTTGGAGCAAATGCGGTTGTATCGCAGAGCTTGGCTGTAGACGATGGATCGTGTGGTGTGGTCAGGGTGAAAGCTGGAGGCATGCAGGTAGGAATAGCGGTCAGTAGGTTTCCGGTATAGGGTGGTGTTTATGTGACCATTGTTTATTAGCACTGTAGTGTCCAGGAAGTGGATCTCTTGTGTGGACTGGTCCAGGCTGAGGTTGGTGGTGGGATGGAAATTGTTGAAATCATGGTGGAATTCCTCAAGGGCTTCTTTTCCATGGGTCCAGATGATGAAGATGTCATCAATATAGCGCAAGTAGAGTAGGGGCTTTAGGGGACGAGAGCTGAGGAAGCATTGTTCTAAATCAGCCATAAAAATGTTGGCATACTGTGGGGCCATGCGGGTACCCATAGCAGTGCCGCGGATCTGAAGGTATACATTGTCCCCAAATGTGAAATAGTTATGGGTAAGGACAAAGTCACAAAGTTCAGCCACCAGGTTAGCCGTGACATTATCGGGGATAGTGTTCTTGACGGCTTGTAGTCCATCTTTGTGTGGAATGTTGGTGCAGAGGGCTTCTACATCCATAGTAGCCAGGATGGTGTTATCAGGAAGATCACCGATGGATTGAAGTTTCCTCAGGAAGTCAGTGGTGTCTCGAAGGTAGCTGGGAGTGCTGGTAGCGTAGGGCCTGAGGAGGGAGTCTACATAGCCAGACAATCCTGCTGTCAGGGTGCCAATGCCTGAGATGATGGGGCGCCCAGGATTTCCAGGTTTATGGATCTTGGGTAGTAGATAGAATATCCCAGGTCGGGGTTCCAGGGGTGTGTCTGTGCGGATTTGATCTTGTGCTTTGTCAGGAAGTGCTTTTTCACTTTAGATAAGCTATTACCAGCAGGACAGTGGGGTGGGAGGAGGTATTGTTTCATATTCTCTGTGTATATATAAAGTCTGCTGCAGTTTCCACAGTATGCATCCGATGAAGTGAGCTGTAGCTCACGAAAGCTCATGCTCAAATAAATTGGTTAGTCTCTAAGGTGCCACAAGTACTCCTTTTCTTTTTGCGAATACAGACTAACACGGCTGTTACTCTGAAACCTGTAATGAGAGTGATCACTTAAGGTGAGCTATTACCAGCAGGAGAGCGGGGGGGAAAAAACCTTTTGTAGCGATAATCAAGGTGGGCCATTTCCAGCAGTTGACAAGAACATCTGAGGAACAGAGGGGGGGGAATAAACATGGGGAAATAGTTTTACTTTGTGTAATGACCCATTCACTCCCAGTCTTTATTCAAGCCTAAGTTAATTGTATCCAGTTTGCATATTAATTCCAATTCAGCAGTCTCTCACTGGAGTCTGGTTTTGAAGTTTTTTTATTGAAGAATTGCAACTTTTAGGTTTGTAATCAAGGGACCAAAGAGATTGAAGTGTTCTCTGACTGGTTTTTGAATATTATAATTCTTGACATCTGATCTGTGATTTGATCTATTCTTTTACATAGAGACTGTCCAGTTTGACCAATGTACATGGCAGAGGGGCATTGCTGGCACATGATGGCATATATCACATTGGTAGATGTGCAGGTGAACGAGCCTCTGATAGTGTGGCTGATGCGATTGGCCCTATAATGGTGTCCCCCGAATAGATATGTGGACACAGTTGGCAATGGGCTTTGTTGCAAGGATAGGTTCCTGGGTTAGTGGTTCTGTTGTGTGGTTGCTGGTGAGTATTTGCTTCAGGGTGGGGGGCTGTCTGTCAGCAAGGACTGGCTTGTCTCCCAAGATCTTGAGAGTGATGGGTCATCCGTCAGGATAGGGTGTAGTTCCTTGATGATGCATTGGAGAGGTTTTATTTGGGGACTGAAAGTGATGGCTAGTGGAGTTCTGTTATTTTCTTTGTTGGGCCTGTCCTGTAGACGTTCTTGTCAACTGCTAGAAATGGCCCACCTTGATCATCGCTACGAAAGGTCCCCCTCACCCCCGCTCTCCTGCTGGTAATAGCTCACCTTAAGTGATCACTCTCGTTACAGCGTCTATGGTAACACCCATTGTTTCATGTTCTCTGTGTATAAAAATCTCCCCACTGTATTTTCCACTGAATGCATCTGATGAAGTGAGCTGTAGCTCATGAAAGCTTATGCTCAAATAAATTTGTTAGTCTCTAAGGTGCCACAAGTACTCCTTTTCTTTTTGTGAATACACACTAAACATGGCTGCTACTCTGAAACCTAAAATGATTAGGGGTTTGGAACAGGTCCCCTACGAGGAGAGATTAAAGAGGCTAGGACTTTTCAGCTTGAAAAAGAGGAAACTAAGGGGGGATATAATAGAGGTATGTAAGTGAGTGGTGTGGAGAAAATGAATAAGGAAAAGTTATTTACTTGTTCCCATAATATAAAAACTAGGGGCCACCAAATGAAATTAATGGTCAGCAGGTTTAAAACAAATAAAAGGAAGTTCTTCTTCACACAGCACACAGTCAACCTGTAGAACTCCTTGCCTGAGGAGGTTATGAAGGCTGGGACTATAACAGGGTTTAAAAGAGAGCTAGATAAATTCATGGAGGTTAAGTCCATTAATGGCTATTAGCCAGGATAGGTAAGGAATGGTGTCCCTAGCCTCTGTTTGTAAGAGGGTGGAGATGGATGGCAGGAGAGAGACCACTTGATCACCACCTGCTAGGTTCACTCCCTCTGGGGCACCTGGCATTGGCCACTGTTCATAGACAAAAGGAAAAGGCGTACTTGTGGCACCTTAGAGACTAACCAATTTATTTGAGCATAAGCTGGAGCTCACGAAAGCTTATGCTCAAATAAATTGGTTAGTCTCTAAGGTGCCACAAGTACTCCTTTTCTTTTTGCGAATACAGACTAACACGGCTGTTCCTCTGAAACCTGTTCATAGACAGGATACTGGGCTGGATGGATGTTTGGTCTGACCCAGTATGGCCATTCTTATGGTATCATTCCAGCCCCTACAGACACTTGTTCATGTCACCAAATTGTTACACTGTTTGGGAGTCTCCAACAAAGACACCCAGGATGAAGAGGCAATGCAAGAATGTGAGGACTGCATCCCTAGCGCCTACTTGCGTCATACCTTGCTTTACGCAGTGTTTTTAGTCCTCGGCTTTTATAAGCAAAAAATTCACAGGAGTAAAAAAGAGGCATAAGGGTATTTTAACCTGGATTACAAAAATCATGACCAAAAATTATCACCCTGCAATGAAGAAGATATCCTACTGCACAAGAGAACTGAAAGAATGTATTTCCATTTCTAATGCCCCCTCAGCATGGTGCACAAGCACCAGAATCTTTCGTGTCTATGGAGCAATGCAATATACCATACGTAAGAGCAATGTTGATTCAAAGTATGTCTGAGTCACTGAAAAGGAATCAGAGTAAACACTAAAGCAATTCTCATTGTGGCAGCTCTTATGCCCTTAACTGAGAGAGTCAGATCGTGGTCCATTTTGCCCACTATCCGGTCTCTGACAGTGGCTCATACTAGAGCTTTAGGGGGGAGTGTATGTAAAACTATGTACAGAACAGGGCAATTATGGAGTGATCCACCCCATCTTCCACTCCCAGCTTCTGGTGGTCTTTGGTCTACAGTAGCCCCAAGCATGGGGTTGAGTCCCTGACCATCTTAGCTAGTAGGTCTGTCAATGGCTCTCTTTTTTTGAACCCAGTTGTACTTTTGGCCATCACAACTTGCCATGGCAAGGAGTTCCACAGATTAGTTGTATGTTGTGTGAACAAGTACTTCCTCTTGTTTTTATTAACCCACTGTCTATTAATTTAATTGGATGATCTTTGGTTTTTGCATTGTGTGAAAGTTACTTCTCCATTTACTTTTTCCACACCCCTCACAATTTTATAGACTTCTATCATACCCCCTTCCCTCTTAGTCATCTCTAAGCTGAACAGACAATCTTTTTAGCTTCCATATGAGGAGAGACTGTTCTGTATGCTTGATCATCTTCGTTGCTCTTCTCTCTGTCTTTTCCAGTGGCACACCAGTATAACCTTTTTGATGCGGGATGACCAGAACTGGACATAGTGTTCAAGGTGTGGACACATTATGGATTTATATAGTAGTATTATGATATTTACGGTCTTACTTTCTATCCTTTTCCTAATAGTTCCTAAAATGCTGTTAGCTTTTTTGACCACTGCTGTGCATTGAGTGAAAGTTTTCAGAGAACTATCCACACTAATTCCAAGATCTCTTTCTTGGGTGGTAACAGCTAATTTACAGCCCATCATTGTAGACATATAGTTGGGATTATTTTGTCCAATGTGCCTTACTTTGCACTTATAAATGTTGACTTTTACCTGACATTTTATTGCCTGGTCAATCCTGTTTTGTGAGATCCCTCTGGAGCTTCTTGTAGTCTGCTTTGGACTTCATTTTGTCTCTGCTGCAAAATGATTTGTGTGTGGTAAAATACCCTGAATTTAATTTCTAAATCACAAACCTGAACCTAAACTGGGAAAGCAGAAATCCAGAATGTAGATTTACCATTAATAAAAAGGAGGTGGTGGGGGGGGGACAATATAGAAAAGGCACATACCAGCTGTATTTTGCAAGGCATGTATTTTATTCATAAATGTACACTGATAAATACACGAAGTGGTATTTAAAGGAAACCAACTACAGAACTCTGCAGCAACAGTGGTCATGATGGACTATACTAATGCTGTTTTGCTAATCTCTAGGTCTCTCTCTTTTGCCAATATTGCTGCAGTAGTAGAATTGAAAGCAGGCAACTGAGTTGTTTTACTTAAGATCTGTGAAGTGACAATGATCTTTGAAAAGGCTCTTGGAAAGAATAATTCAGCAGAGCAAAGCAAGCCCATCGTGTAAATAGTTTTGAAATCAAGCTTCTCAAAGTAGCACATACAGCAGTTTAGTAGGGGAGAGATTCAGCACTAAGCTCAGACTGCTCTGCCCCACTTGGTGAACAGAGCAGCTGTAAACCTAGCAGAGTACCAATGAATCTGGCCCTACATACTTAACAGGTTAGTTTTATCTGTATCTTACTTCTGAACTGACCTAAAGGCAAATGCACAAATATTTTAAAAGTTGGTATTTGTGAAAGAAGCTGGATCCACAGACCTGGTCAATGAGGTCACTCACACATCACAAGTAGCGTCAGTTCAGGTTTCCACCACTACCAGAGAGCATTTTAAGACGTTGAGTACTTTCGCAAAAGAGAATTTCATCCAGGTTAAGAGGTGAGAACAGGGTACAACCAGGGAGGACACTTATGAACTTTCCAACCCAGAGACAGGATTCTGATACTATTAACCTCTGCAGAGTCAAAAGCAATTGTCTGGTGACAGGTTCCATAAGAGGTGTTTAGACAGACAAGCCCAGGAGATCATGAGATTAAAATACCCAGCAGGAGGAAGGAAAGTAAGGTTTACCATGGAAAAACTTCTCAAACCATGGAAGACCTGGCAAGCTCTCCAAATAAACGCCAAACCCTGAGCTAGGACCAGACGTAGCTGCTTGCCTAGAACCTTGACCCGTATTGCTAAGTGAGGCCCTTTCACTGGATCGGAGGATCCAACTGGTGCAAATAATCAGACATTTCATTCCTGTATTCTGCACAAGTCCAGAAAGGACATGTGATACAACATCAGCTGGAAACAATCCCGGGGCAGCTGGTTAGGGAGAATCCCCAGGCCTTACCAAAAAGGACGTTGAACACAATGAGAAGTTCAGGCCATGCTGAGAATGGGGGTCATTGAGGAGTCTAAGAATGACAGGAGGAGGCCTACATCACTGGTTCCCAGAGCAGACAAAGTCTGAGAAGAAAAACGTGTTCTCAACCCCTTTTAGCCATTTCCATTTTAAAACTATGCTGTTCAACCGGCAAGGCTTGTATTGCTCAGCCACAGGAGGTGTTAGCCAATGGCAGCCTGGCTACCAAGGGTAAAGGGCAGCCCATGGATCATCATGAAGGGGAAAGCCTCACTTTGGCGGTTCCAGAATCCAAGAAGTTAGGAACAGAGTTTCCCAGGGATCACCGGCTCCCACCTCTCATGCCTTCTCTGTGGCTTGCCAGACCGCTGCCCTGCCCACAAGGGCAGCAATAGAAATGAAACTCAATGTGACCTCACAGCATTTCCTGAGCCCTTTGTCCGCTACCCATGGAATTTTCCCATGGGAAGGAATGCTGTGGCCACAGCTCATTAAAAATCATGCAAGTTCTGTTTAATCTTTGAGCAAAGGAATGGACTGCCACAGCCTTAAAGGCTCTGATTCTGAAGGCTTTTTCCTCCCACATCCCCAAACTCCCCCAGACTTTTAATGTCTCTACTTAATTGCAGCAGAGTTCAAAGCCATGTAAAAAACTCTTGAGAACATGAACTACAAATGTATTTCAAATTTTAAATATAAAGTTGTTAAAATGAAGAGCGGGAACAGTTGCAGACATCTCAGTTTATTAAGCCCTTTATGACAATCAATGCAAATTCATCAGACTGGATGTTTTTTGATAAGAGCAGTAAATCATTTCTTCCTGAGCCATCCAGTCAGGACATTCTACCTACACTTCCATTGTTAATTCTCCAGCTGGTTTCCAATATGCAGCAGTCCTCCAGGCTGTAACCTATCAGTTCCTTACTTTCTATTTTCCCACATTCAAAATGAAGCATTTATGCAAATAAATCATGTTCATCTCCATATTGCAGTGGAAACCTTACAGTTCCAAATCTACTCCCCTGCACACTTTCCTAACATATGTCTTTAAGATGCACTTCTCACAATACCGTGAATAAGCATGCTGTCTGGCAGATAAACTTCTATAAGAGGATTATTAAATCTTTACATTTTGTCTCTGCACAGTTAAATTAGCAATGAAGTTTGTCACAAAGTTCCAGCAAATGGAACATTTTGTCCCCTTTATCGTGATGCATTGGACTTACAGAAAGCAGTCTTTACGGTTATTTAACCCTTTGCATGATCCCTGCACTTCCTTTTCTGATTGCCTACCGTAGCTGGGTGAAGTTCTATTTGTAGAATAAGGGCAAAATTCTGTGGGGCAAGCTGTGCATGGAGGAAGAGAATGATCATAGAAAGGAGACGAGAAGAATCATGCAGATTTGAGATTAGAATTTTGCTCTATAAACAAAACCAGTTAAACTAGGAGAGTAAAAATATCCAAAATTATCATTTTTCCTCTGATCTCCTTGCATTCCCCTGCTATTACACAAGTTACTTTCAAAATCTGAGAGCCAAGGAATATCAGGGGTCTCTACTAACACCTATTTCCATGTAAATGAAGTGCAGTCACTTCATAATTCATTAAGGCTAAAATTATTTCTGTGTGTGTCCAGCCTGAGCAACTGGACTGGGTGCCACAGAATTTCTCATGTGGAAATGGGAGGAGGAATCTTCCCTCAGGCTGTGGAGGGAGAGAGAAAGAAAAAGAGTGGCTGAGTGGGGCTGCTCTGTGGAGTCTACTCCAGCCTAGTTAGGCATGCCACACACTGTCTGGGGGCTGGTGGGAAGGAGGGACTGCAAAGAATCCATGCAGCATCAGATTCTCCTACCTTGCTCATGCTTTGCACCCCCCTCCTCCACTATAGGGTGACCAGATGTCCTGATTTTACAGGGACAGTCCTGATATTTGGGGCTTTTTCTTATATAGGCACCTATTACCCCCACCCTCTGTGCAGATTCTCACACTTGCTATCGGGTCAGCCTCCCGCCACATGACCACATGCAGGGACCCTCTGTAGCGTAGCACTATGAGAGAGAGTGCACCTCCTGCAAAAATCTCCCTGCATTCCATAACCTTCTTAGGGCAGCAGATATGCATCAGGTGTGCTACCAAAGAGACCTCAGAGTTTGTGAGGGGAAGGGACAGTAGTGACTGCTAAGCGTTATTTATGGGACTTTTGCTTTCTGGATCCTTATGGTTATCTAGTGTAGTGTCTGAAGAACCCACAGTTGGGTTAAATAGTTCTCAGTAGTTGCTACTGTAGGTGCCATGTCCTGCCATTCAAATATGACCATCCCCTAAGAGTTGTTCTGAAAGTGGAATGCTTCTCTTTTAATGTTTCATTGGCTGCAAAGTGTCACTCAGTATCCTGCTGAGGGAGCTTAGTGGTTTTTCCACTGAACTCCACCCATCTGAACAGAAAGTAGCTAATTTCCAGTTCTTGTGCAGAGGAATTAATCTCTCTGCAGTTGTTTTGCTTCTAATTGTGCTTCTATAATCTGAAAAGAAACATTCAGCCAAATTCAACCCTGGCATAGTCAGATGCAGTTCCATTGACTTCAGCAGATCTATGCCTTGCAGTGTGGCCATTTTACCTCATGTATATAGTACCTGCATGAGAGAAGCGGTAAGAAAAAAACATGTGTGGAATAGAAATACATTTGGACCTTGGTCTAAATGAGGAACTCGAGGGGCATGACACCTGGGGAGACTGGGCAATTCCATAACCAGCCCCAAGAGGAAGGATGGTCCCACAGTTAGAACACTGGTCTGGCACTTGCCCAAAGTCACTCAGGATGCCCAAGTCAGTTAGCTATTCTGTTCCTCAGTTCCCTTCTAGGAAATAAGGATAATAGCACCACCCTATCTTACAGTGGTGTTGTGAGGATGAATACCTTAAAAGATTATAAGGCACTCTGCTATTATGGGGACTATATAGCTGTACTTATAAATGGGACCACCACTTAGATCTCCATTTTAGATAAAATATCTCAACCAGTTTGCACTAGGTAAATTTATGTCCTCCTTTCTTGAAAAGAACACTTGAGCTCTCTTTTCCCATTTGGCTTTGAGATGGTTTAACTGCGTTTATTACTCATTAAAAGAGAAGCAGAATAAAAGTGAACCAAGCTGCTAGGCCTGTCTCTCTTTGCTGTGTGTAAGGCAGTGTACATAGTTCAAGAATGAGGCCATTCCCCCGTCCCCCACTAACATTTGTGATAGAATCATTCCCCACCATTGGACAAATACTTTCTTCAGTTTATTGCATGCCTGCCACTTTACACTGTCAGATGGAGGTGAGGACAACATCTCATAGGGCGGGGACCTCCACTGTCTCTATTGGATACTAATCAGTGCACAGAATTGTATATATGGTCCCAGCTTTTCTGCAGTTAGTGGTGCACCAGTTCATGCAATCTTAATTGGCAAGAATGATCTCATAGGTGTAATCCTTGTGGAAATCTATGAGTAAGGACTACTTGTGGAAGTAAGGGTAATAGGATCAAGCCAAATATTAATAATCTTTCCCGTGTGTGATCCACTCCCCCCCCCTCCCAGCTGTAGTCAGCCAACCAACAGCCTGGGTGTGACCATAGTCTCTTCCAGGCTCTTGCTCTTGGGTGCTGTATGGGAGCTCCTACTCCTTGACATGCTCACTGTTCCCCACAGGAGTTGAGCTAACTCCCAGGGCCCCATTACCTTCAGGCCCTGGCACCACTCCTCAGGTCAACTGTGCCAGAACCCAGGTGGCCATGCCTCCCCCCAATTTAACATAGGCATAGTTTGGGGGCACGCCTGGGTGTGCCCCCCCCCTTCTACAAAAGGTTCCAGCACTCTTGCCTCAGGTCCAGCTACAGGGAGAGCAGACATCCAGGGATGTCAGGGATGCAGTGTCCGTCTTCCCTAAACGAGAGGTGGGAAGGAAGAGAGAAGGGAAGGCTAGTTACTGTCTCAGGCTGGCCTAAGCTACTGGGCGCCATAGCAGCCTCTCCTCTTGGAGAAACTTTGTCCCCTGCTCTGTGGCCAGCTTCACCATTCTAAGATCCCCTTCTCCCAGTACAGTACTCCCCACGGGTGTGCCTAACTGGCACTGCCTGAGTGCAGGGACCCTCATTAGGCTTGCTGTCAGTGGGATGGGGGGTGTGTCCCATCATACCATTCTCTAAGTACAGATTCAAGGAGAAGCAAAAGATTACCATATGCAGGTTATAATAAAAAAGGGCTCAGAGGAAGGGCTCTCATTTCTGTTCTAATCTCTCTCATAATTTAAGAAAACCCTAACCTATATCATAAATCATTGCACTGTTCTACCAAACAGTTCAATTGACTCCTTGGATCTTTTCACCCACGTAAAAATATTTACCATGGTTAAGTTTTTAAGTAGATTATGGTTAATACGCTATTACCTAATGCTGCAAAATTTGCAACATTAAAAAAGTCCTACAAACATGGTCTCGTCTCAAAAATCTTACCTCAAAAGATGAGAAACCTAGATCACGAAAACAGATCAAAAATCAGAAAGTGGGGAAAAGGGGGAACAAGGACTAAGCTGAATAAACCATGTGAGCCACATCAGATTCCAGTAGTGTGCTTTAAAATGTACTGTGCTCACAAGACATTTTAATTTAAAAAAAAAAAAAATACTTGCAGCAAGAACACTAAGTAACATTTTAAGTCAATCCCACCACCCCTTCCCAAATTATATTATTAAGATAAAGGATATGAATTCAAACTAGGTTTATGATCCTCACAATGGGTTCAATCCTGCAAGATGCTGAGCATTCTCACATGAACTGAGTACCTATGTGCATGTTTAACTTAAAGTCAATGGGGCTATTCAGGTCCTTAATCACTGGAACCTTGCAACAAGACTCCACTGCCATTTTCGTGGAACTACTTACAGAGGCCCGTATCCTGCACCATTAACATTAAGACAGGGGTTCTCAAATTGGGGCTTATGACCTGCTCAGGGTGTCACACAGTTATGATGTGGAGGAGCCACAAGCCATCAGCCTCCACCCCAAACCCAGTTTCACCTCTATCATTTATAATATAGTGTTAAATATTTTAAAAGTGTTTTTAATATATAAAGTGGGGGGGTGCACTCAGAGGCTTGCTGTGAAAGGGGTCACTAATACAAAAAAGTTTGAGTCACACTACATGAAGGGAAACTTTGCCATCGCTTTCAATCAGTGTAAGATCAAGCCGATGATGCTTAAAGTTAAGCATGTGCCAAAGTGCTTTGCTGCATCACAGCCAGAACACTCAGCAATGTGCAGGTTCAAACTCAATGTAACCATGCGTTCTTCCTTCTTCTATTACCAGATATATGATAAAGCAGTTGTGATTAATATGAACAAAAGTATTGTCAAGATAAAAATAGACAAAGGTATTGTCAGTGTTAGGCCTCAAACTTCTGGTAGCTTCAGAAAGCAAGCTTTGCAGAATTAAACTGAAACTTGTGGTCAGGATGCTCTGCAACCAGATAACACTTTAGGCTGCATATGTATTGAGATCATCTGTGTGTTCATACATAGATTGTCAACACAGTTTGACCACATTTGAGATAATTGGCTACATGGAGATAAGTTATGCACCCGCACATAATTTATAAAATCAAAGCAACCACACTAACCATACTAAGAATTTGGCCCACCCTGATGGGCTGGTCTGTTTTAAAACATGGCTGACAGATAAGATAAAAAGTACGAAGGCACAGGACTAAAGGTGTGTGTTTTGGTCATAAGGGGACTCCTCTTTAATCAGGGAACCTGACCCACACCCCCTGAACCGAAGGGACGTGTACTTCTGGACTGTCTGTACCTGGCCAGTGTGGAAAAGAGCCGATTACCCTTCAATGTCTTTTCAGACGAATGCAGGCTAAAATTATGGAGTAAAGAAGTCTGGTTACTCGAGCTGAATTGATCTCAAGTCTGTATCGATACTATAGTGTTAAGAATAGAAGTAAGTAGTTAGTACATGTACTTGTCTTCAGTATAACTTGCAATTTATATTAATCCTTATTCAGTACTGGTCTTTAATCTTTCTTTAGGGTGTATTGCCTTTATAGCCGGAAGTCATTAAAAATCTTTGAGGAATAATTAGCAGTTTTAATTTCTCTTATACAGGCAATACTCAACTTCATTACATCTGTGTTGGGTGGTGGGAAGTAGCGATCACCCAGGGCACAATTAGGGCCCTGATGCAAGTCCCCTTCTTCCTTCATCTCTGCAGTAGTATATATTTATTCTAAGTGCAGTGTTAGCATGTCACATGATTGCTGGCAAAGCTAATAATCTACTGATGTAACACTAAATTCAGTTACTTACTTCCCCAAAAGATTAGCATGTGGTTTAAGGGAAACACAAATTCTCCAAAAATGACTTAATTCACCTTTTGGCTAAGACAGAGGCACAGTGGGATTGTTGTCCTAATTGGTTACAAGAAATGCCACGTTCATACCATTTTGCCTGGATGTTACAAGATTTTTTCCCCTATTATAACAAGAATTCACAGGCTGAAATGTGTGTTTGGGCAGTAAAAAAATATATATCTCCCCACAATTAGAGGCAAGTGAATAGAGGGGAAAGAAGCCTGTGAATATTCATTTGAATTCAAAACTACATTTTAATTTGAACAAGTCTGCAACCCTTTCATTTTCTCTTTCTGTTCAGAGATTTGTGTGTTCAATCTTTACTAGCACACAAGTCATAAAAAGTGGAAGCTGGAATATTCATTGAAAGCAAATTTCATATTGTAAGTTCCACTGCATTACTCACAAGTTCTGTTTTGTTGGTTTGTTATACAAGTCATCCAATCAGGGAACAAAAAACAGAGTTTATGGAACTAAATCAACATGGTATGAGCTCAGTATATTCACAATGAATTACAAATAAATTACTTCAAGTCTGAGAATTATTCCATGAAGAGATTTATTAATTTCCAAAACAAAGATCTGAGAATTCAATGCTCTGAGAACAATTCATTAAAAACAAGAAAAAAGCCAAAAGTCCAAGTATTTTTGAGAATTATTTGTTTTGCTCCTTCTACAATGTTTAGAGAAACCAGAGCAAAAAGTCTCAGGAGAGGTGGAGTTTAAAAACAACAAAAAAACCAAAAAACCACACATACGGTATTGACTCCCCCTCCCACCCCGAGATCCTGGGAATTCCAAGCTTTTCCAATTTTCATTGACATTTGTTTTTGTATAAACTCAATCATTGTGAGAATGGAGCATACCTCATTGCCTTGCTTCCCACAGGCCATCTCAAGGAAGTTACATGAATAGAAACGGACCACTTCTCATTTAATACCCAATCAAATCTATCTAGCACAAGGGCCGGATTTGTCAACAATTGTAATGGTTTTTGTGTAGAAGAGTTCATCTGCACCTTTTCTTCAGTTTCAATTGACGGGTTTACACCCTTCGAGTTCAGCTCAGCCAAAACAAGGCGAGACTGAATTTTGTGGGGTTATTATGCAAAACCACAAACTAGTGCAGATTCTCTTCAAAGGTTTTTAAACTGCAAAAAATCTCAAACAAACCTGGGCTTATTTCCAGGTCTGAAATGAAACCAATAGGTGGTTTTTCACATGGTTCTAGGTTTCAGAATGTTACTTTCATAGAACCTTACAGATTATCAGATCCTGCAATAGTTACAGCATAAAGCAACAATGTATTTGTCATCTTATCCATTTAATTTTAAATTTCATCCTTTACTACAGCAAAGAGAGGAAAACATCTGTCCATATTACTTAGATTTGGTCATCTATTGTAATTAAATATTTTTATTCTGAAGTTTATTTTCAATATGTTAATGATGGACCAAGCAATCTATTTTCTATTAGTGACCCTAAACACCAGTCCTACTACAGAACCTCTGAACACTCCATTCTTAATGTTTCGCAAATACTGAAAGTTGATCTTGCATTTCTAATCTTTGTCATGGGTAAGAAACTGAATAAGACAGGAACACAATACTTTATCTGTCAACCATGACTTAGTTTCTATAATAACCTCTAGAGAGCTTCTTTTTGTCAAAGGCTTTTTGAAACCCCAAATAAATTATGCAAACTGGTTCTTCTTTATCTGCTAATTTGTTGACATGCTCAAAGATTTCTAGTAGACACACATGGTTTTTCTTTGCAGAAGCCATGCTGATTTTTCCTTACTATGTTAATTTACATGATCTATTTTTAACTATTGTTTCAATGAATTTACCTGGTAATGAAGTAAGGCTCACTGGTCTGTAATCTCAAAAACATCCATAGCATAGAAGGGTAGTCAATATAGTACATTTCACTCTCATAAATTGACTGATTTTAATGAGGGATTTCAAGTTTTGTTAGCACCTTCATAACTTTTGCATGTATGCCATATTGTCCTGAGAACTTCTTGTTCTTTAGTTTATCAGTTTGTTCCAGCACTTTAACTTTGACCTTACCTTATCTACAATACCCAAAAAGAGCAGGCCTGGGATAGCTAAATCCTTTTGGCGTAGACTGATGCAAAGAATACTTTGCTGAAACTTCTTTAGCTTCTCTGCAATCTCCGAAGACGACAAGATCTGATTACTCCATGTTGGAGCTTCTCATGCCCATATGACAATGATCAGTTTCACTGACTTCTCTATCCAACTGGAGGCTGAGAGCTAACAATAAGTAGGGAAAATGATCTACAAAAGGACATCTCACCGTATTTAAACAAAAAACAGGACTGGCAACTCTAGCCTGAAGGCTCCAGTGCAGGAAGAGAAAGTAACACTACCAGCTGCTCTACAGTTCTGAAGCCTTGATTGAAAATCTAGATAAAGACATATATACTGAACATTAACATAAGCAAGGTCCTGTACCACACTGCTGCCTTGAGTGCTTGAAAGAAAGAAGTCTATCTAACATGATTGCATAGGGGAGGATGTAATTTTCCTTGTAATGTGCACAAGATGCAACTAATAAACATTAGGTAGGTAGAAAAATGGAGAGATTCTATGTACAACACCAAAGAAAGGTTAACATATAAACTAACACTGTACTTTAGAGATATTGCTGCAGGAGCATTCAGCCCTATGGAAATCAGCTGTACAAAACCCCAAACTGCGTGAAAATTCACAGAGTTTTGGATTTCATCATAATCTTGAAATTCAGATCACATTTATCAAAAAGGTGTGCCAAGAGTCAGAATCTCTTTGGGCAAATCTGATCCTAGCTTAGAGCAAACTTGATTCAATTTATGGCTGTGTGATAGCCATATGAAATTCACAGTTTGGTGTAGTTTCACATGACCAAGTTTCAGATTATTTGAGTTTTGTTTTGTCTACACACAGACTGAAGCCAGAGAGACAGAATGGTCAAAATGGTCAAACATCGGAGCCTAAATTTAGGAACTCAAATCCATGTGTAGGTGCCTGAACAGAAGTGATTTAATTTTCAGAGGTGCTGAGTACCCACATTGCAGTCCAAGCTGTGGACTTACTCAGTCACACATGACTGGATTACTTCAGCACCTCTGAAAAATCAGGCCACTTCTATTTAGGCACCTAAACATGGATTTAGGCATTTACTTTCTCAGGAATTCCTATGAAACAAAATCAATGTGCTTTGCCCACCTTTAATGGAAGTCTGACCTCTGTAACACGGCTAAGGTCAATGAGACCATACACACTCTAAATGCCAAATAACTATTTCAACAACAACTTGTTTCTCATATACATTAATAAATTACTCCTTCATTTTATGGGAATAAGAACATGTTCAGCTCTTCCTACTAAACCTTTCCATTATACAATAATTAGAGTGGCAATACCAGACAGATTCTATAAAGGAGAAAAAAAAAAAGAAAAGGAGTACATGTGGCACCTTAGAGACTAACCAATTTATTTGAGCATGAGCTTTCGTGAGCTACAGCTCACTTCATCGGATGCATACCGTGGAAACTGCAGCAGACTTTATATACTTATATATATTTATATAATAGCTATTACCAGCAGGACAGTGGGGTGGGAGGAGGTATTTTTTCATATTCTCTGTGTGTATATAAAGTCTGCTGCAGTTTCCACGGTATGCATCCGATGAAGTGAGCTGTAGCTCACGAAAGCTCATGCTCAAATAAATTGGTTAGTCTCTAAGGTGCCACAAGTACTCCTTTTCTTTTTGCGAATACAGACTAACACGGCTGTTACTCTGAAACTTCTAGGTAGAGTTCTCTCTCAGCTTTATGATTTTTAGGAATCAAAGAAAAGGTTACATTCTGGAAAAAAATATACTAAATCTTGTAAATTCTACTGTAGCTTAGTAGCGTAAAACTCATTTTTGTTTCCCCACCGACATGGCTCTATTGCTATTGTGGAATGAACTGAAGTCCATCCATAAAATCAGAGCAAACAGAATTAGCAGAGGTGATAGTAGATCTGTCAAGGTAACCGTCTGGATATGGGTCAGTGAGTATGTTAATGTTTGAAGGACTATCTTAAAAGGGCACAGACTGGGGGGGAACTCAACTGCCTCGGTCTCAATTTCGTTTCTCAATAAAACTACATAGTGCACAAATTATTAATCATAGAGCTAAGGACCTAATCCAAAGAAAGTCCATTCAAGTCAGTGAAAAGCTCTTATTGATTTGAATGGGCTTTGGATCAGGCAGGAAAAATAATTATTTAAACTATTTGTTTTCGTCCAACACAACACTAATTCTGTTTCCTTGAAACAACGGTTTAATCCAGTCAACACGCAAGTTTTATGAAAAACAGTATTGAATTACTTCACATTTCAGAGGGAGTGTATTCAGATTTATTATGGGTTTATGAACATGACAGACATTTTTGTCTGCACATTTATTAGATGTCTGAAAATGGACTAAGGAAATGTTTTCATTAAATTGGACTCAACTAGGCGTAATTTTAATATTTGCTGTGAAAATGCTTCACCTGGAATTCTAGAGCCGCCATTTTCATCTTAACACTTCAAATGGTTTCCAGGTATCCATCTCCGGCAACAAACTGAAAGGCATAGACTGTGCTAAGGATTCTTTCAAGAAGGGCAAGAATTCAGTGAAAATTGAATTAACCATCTCATGGGAGCAACAAAAAGTGGTCTCTTAGCGAAGCAGATGTTCTAAGGTGGCTCGGAAATGGACTAACACGTACGGGGAATCCCATAAATACTCCTGGATGCAACAAAATATTGCATTGTTTATTAAATACTTAAAACTCTGAGGCCTAGATTTGTACTGGGCCCTTACATAAGAGTGCAGTCACCAGAGTAGGTGAGGAGAATGGATTCTTCATACCTCCACTGCGATATCCACTTAAGGGCCAGGCAGATTTGCCATCCATGCACTCACTGGCTCCAGGAACTCCTTGCTCCATACCCCATGCAGGAGGGAGACCACCAGGCATGGCGTCACCCCTCCTCCAACCTATGATTTTGCATCAACCCAAGGAGCGAAACTGGCACAGCATACAAGGGGAAAAGCAGAGGTGCAGAAGACGACATTTCGCCTGTGCACAGGGGTCTTAAGGGAGGAAGTGCCTGGGGTGGTATAGCTCTGCAGTGCTCATTATGCCAGACTAATCCTGAAGGACACTATCGAGCCCATAGTATAAAGCTTAGTAGTGCTGTGGCATCACTTCTGGTACACACAGTCTGTTTTGAAACCTGTCATTAATGATCACGAAATACCAAATCCCCAACAAAGGTTGATGTAATTCAAAATCCGTGCCTTGATCCTGCAACAGAAGTTGCACTCACACTACTCTCAGTAGATGCTACACTTGGTAGCTAATGCTTTCAGGATTAGACACAGAAGTTGAGATGGTTTGCAGGACTGGACCCTTTCCTCACATAAGCAGTCTGTACTCAGAGAGGGGTTCCTTTAAGCATACCACCAATCAGGAAACAGATTGTTCAAGAAGAGTTCAGCCAATAAGATTAGTTAAATGAGGACTCCTGGTGTGAAAGAAATATCTACCTTAAGAAGAGAAAAAGTAAAACATCTTACATTCTAGGACTCCCATTGTAGCTTGTTAACTTCTTCCAAAAGTCTGTTTGTATTTTCAGATAGTTTTCTCCCCTTTGGCATTGGAATATTTCACGTCCTAACAAAACATACCATCTCCAACTGACCCAGAGATAAGAGAAAAACCTGAGATCTTGGCTATTTGCTGTATAATTCTTATTAAAGAGTTTCATATTTTTCTTCATCTGTGTTAGGGCAAAGTTTCAGTTTCATTTCTTTTTTGAGACATGCTTACATGCCCTCTGGCTGTTGAAGTAGAAACACAAAGCAGATGCAGTGCTAATTTAATTCTATAGCACGTTCTCAGTGGTGCCAGAGCGACATCAAGGACCATCTAAGAATATCAAATTAAAGCCATCCATCATGCTTGTTGCACTACACAATCCAAATGGCTCTTCTGACACCAGTGAGAATTTAACTGTCACAAGAGGATGGAAATGCAGGTACCTTAGGTTTAAAATTAGAGTAGATTAGAGTAAACTGAATGAGTAAAGGGGGAACATTATCACGAACCTCAAACAAACAGGTTTAGGGCCTTTAATCAATCTTCACTCATTTGTCAGTGAAAATGTTGATACTCAGAGACTGAAGCAGAATACAAAAAAACCCTCTTATCTTTATTAATATGAAAGCTCTAAGCAGGTCAACTCTAATTATGGATAGTAGCTATCTTGACTGCCTACTTGCTGTGTTTAATCTGCAAACCCCAACGTCCCCAGTTGCTCAATTTGTAAGATATTTCTGTCTTTTTGGAAAATTGAAAGTGTCATAGCTCTGAAGCCTGTGATCTATATTTTCTGCATGTGTCTGTCTCTTTGCATTTATTATTTCACTACAATAAAAAATTCAGGGCAACTAACTAACTCAGAAACCTAGCACTCGAAAATGCTTGAAGTCACTTTATGACTACAGCTTCTGCTCCCATTACGACAAGCTAAACTAATCCACAGCAGACAAATCCGCTAAAATAGATTTTTATTCCTTTCAGGAGTAATTTTCCTCCATAATCTGGAGTAAGTGCAAATCCTATTTTCTAGTGCATCTCACTAACACCACAATAGAAAACATTTGTCTTTATGGTTTAAAATTTCAAGCTTCACTTCTAGTAAAAGCAGTACATTTAAAACTCCATGGTCCCTCTTGCACCTTGTTAGTGACAGGCTCCAATTTGTAAAGTAAAATTGCTACTTCTGTGGCAATAGCATAGGGTGGGCTACCACTGGGCTGTCTTCCCAGGGCAAGTGCTACCACTAGAAATATAGTCTCCCTTACTGTGTGAAACGTTGTCACATTCTGGAAAGGCTTAAATATGAATGGATTGGGAACAGTGATGAAACACTAAGATATACTTTTCACTAGTATCTGTGTTGTAAAATAAGTGATTATATCAAACACATAGCGCTCAGTCCTGCCCTGTGATAAATCCCCTTTGAGCTGCTAGAGAGAGGCAATGGGACTTAAAACTCACTTAAACGAGTCAGCTGAGGATTCCCTTACCATGCAGGAATCTTTGGGTGGTATAAATCCTTGGCTTAGCATAGGAGACGTGGCTGGAGCTCAGATGCACTTTGGTGAGCCTGTGCTGGCAGAACAGCCCAGAGGAAGCACATCCTGCTGGTGTAAATTAGAGTATCCCTAAAGCTACTCTAGTTTATGTCAGGGGCCACACTACCCGCTTGGCCAGCTCCGGAACTGTGCTTATGTCCGGGGTTCAAAAAGGAGGCATAATGCATCTTCACCACTCCCGCTCAACTGCGCAGATATTAGGCATACCCCAAGAATGATGTAGCCCATAGAATTATTTTGCTAGCTATTACATCCTACTAATCCAGCCAGCAGTATCAATTAATATTTTTTTTCTAAAATTAATCCATTTTATCAGTATTAATTCTTTAAAATTAAAAATGTGCTAAGGCATGCGTTTCCTAATAATGAGTTTTGCTAAAACGCAAAAAGCCTCCTGGCCTGTAAAATCTTCTATATAGCAAAAAGTATCATCAGTTATAAATGTCAGCATAAAAGCTGGCAACCTTTGGCACTGTCATAAATATAAAGGGAAGGGTAAACCCCTTTGAAATCCCTCCTGGCCAGGGGAAAGCTCCTCTCACCTGTAAAGGGTTAAGAAGCTAAAGGTAACCTCGCTGGCACCTGACCAAAATGACCAATGAGGAGACAAGATACTTTCAAAAGCTGGGAGGAGGGAGAGAAACAAAGGGTCTGTCTATATGCTGGTCTTTGTCGGGGATAGACCAGGAATGGAGTCTTAGAACTTTTAGTAAGTAATCTAGCTAGGTATGTGTTAGATTATGATTTCTTTAAATGGCTGAGACAAGAATTGTGCTGAATAGAATAACTATTTCTGTCTGTGTATCTTTTTTGTAACTTAAGGTTTTGCCTAGAGGGGTTCTCTATGTTTTTGAATCTAATTACCCTGTAAGATATCTACCATCCTGATTTTACAGGGGGGATTTCTTTATTTCTATTTACTTTTATTTTTATTAAAAGTCTTCTTGTAAGAAACTGAATGCTTTTTCATTGTTCTCAGATCCAAGGGTTTGGGTCTGTGGTCACCTATGCAAATTGGTGAGGCTTTTTATCCAACATTTCCCAGGAAAGGGGGGGTGCAAGTGTTGGGAGGATTCTTCATTGTTCTTAAGATCCAAGGGTCTGGGTCTGTAGTCACCTAGGCAAATTGGTGAGGCTTTTACCAAACCTTGTCCAGGAAGTGGGGTGCAAGGTTTTGGGAAGTATTTTGGGGGGGAAGGACGCGTCCAAACAGCTCTTCCCCAGTAACCAGTATTAGTTTGGTGGTGGTAGCGGCCAGTCCAAGGACAACGGGTGGAATATTTTGTACCTTGGGGAAGTTTTGACCTAAGCTGGTAAAGATAAGCTTAGGAGGTTTTTCATGCAGGTCCCCACATCTGTACCCTAGAGTTCAGAGTGGGGGGAGGAACCTTGACAGGCACAAATAAAAATGGTCCCCAAAACATTAAAAAAACCCACCACCCCACCACTATCCGCATCACATCACAGGTTATTCGGCATCTACAACTGGTTGTTAACTGCAGGGTACACCGCAATTTAAAGGTCATCAAAAAAGCCTAGGTAGGCAGTTTTACAGTAAAATAATCCTTAACATATTTAGAAATTAAGTGTCATAATCCAGTAACCTATAAAAAAGGGTACCCATAAATTTCTTAGGGTTCAAAAATAAAATTTGGGATAGTAGATTGGTCCTAAATTACATAGGTCAAAATCCTATAAAATACCTTTTTAAAAAGCTCTTCTAGGCTTTTCTAAGTTCTAGGCTCTTCTAACTCCTAAAGCTAAGATTTCTTAAAGTCCTTTTTCCAGTTCTCCTATACTCTAAAAATGATCTATTCTATCATGCTATCAGCTCAGCTTGCGCAGTATAGTATAACTACTCAACATTCCTAATCATTAACAAAGCCAGCATCATTGCATAATCGGGCATGCCAAAAGTAAGGCGGGTCCTTCACCTCCTATTACCCCCTATTAAAAAAAGGAGGTAAGTATGTTCAGTTAAGGTACTTATAATAAAAATGGTACCACCAAAAGTTTTAAAATTCCTTTACTGTTTTGCAATTAAAAGTTTCATTGCATTTCTTATTTTTATGATAATTTCAATAAAGGTCTTATCAATTTGGTATTGTCCTCAGTGTACGTGTTCTTGCCAAGCACCCCAGAAGTCCTCTCCCAATACAGAACTGAGTTCTTAAACTCTGTAGTCTAAATTAAATAAAACCTATAAATCTTCTGCTCAAATGCAATCGGTGGCAACCCATAACAACTAACCCATCAAATTCAGGTCAACAATGAGCAGAGTTTGTAGACAGCAGTTTATCTTCCGTGACGGACTCAGACCAGAAAGACATGAGAGAGCAGTCTTATTGGGATTCACTGCTAAAGGATCCCCCCCCAGCCTAAGGGGGGTGTCCACAGGACCTGGAAAACCAATTAATTACGGGGGACAAATAATGAACAACAGGGATAGGAGTGCGGTCAAAGGATCAAACGAAGGGAACCGGACGGGGACACCAAGCAGAGAACCCCGGACAGTGCCCACCGCTCCTCAAAGGCGTCAAGGGAGTCGGTGGACGCCGCCCAGAGGAACTCCGCTCGGAGGCGTGAACGGACAGAGAAGCGGAAATAGGCCCCGCAGTCGCAGGAGACTCCATCGGCCAACCTCCTCACCCTGGTTTTATAGACGGCCGCTTTAGCCAGGGCCAGGAGGAGGTTGACCAGGAGGTCCCGCGACTTAGTGGGGCCACGGACAGGGAGTGTGTAGATGAGAAGGTGAGGAGAAAAGTGCAACCAAAACCGTAACAAAAGATTGGTGAGGAGCCGGAATAGGGGCTGCAACCTGGTGCACTCCAGGTAGACGTGCGCCAGGGTTTCCCTCACACCGCAAAAGGGGCAGGTGTCCGGAATCAGGGTGAACCACGCCAAATACACGCCCGTGCTCATGGCCCCGTGAAGGAGCCGCCAACTGATAGCCCCGGCGGGTCTCGGCAGTAGGGTGGAATAGAGGCTGGCCCACCGGGGCTCCTCACCCTCTTATAAGTGTAGTGGAAGGCAGGTATATCAGCCTCAGAATGAGCAGGTCCCTGTTCCCTGGATAGCCAAAGACACCCGACGCCAATTTAACCAGTTAAGATTGTTAGGCTAATGCTGGCACCTGACCTCAATTAACTGGCAAAGGGTCAGTTAACACCCTTAGACTAATGGAGACAGCTAGAAGCAATTAAGGTCCTACTCTACTGCTTCTCCTCCAGCTCCCTTCACCTGAGCCTCTCTCAAGAGAGGCTGAGAAGAAGAGCTTTTAAGCAGTATTGCTGAATCCTGAGGTAAGGGTGAAGCTTGGGAAAAGAGGACCACAGGAAAGTGGCCCAGGGAATTGAAGCAGCATCATTGGTGGAGGGAAAAACTGCCAACAGCTGCTACCATTAGGGTCCCTGGGCTGTAACCTGGAGTAGAGGGCAGGCCCAGGTTCCCTACTTCCCCCATGCTCTATAGAGATCCCCTTGAGAGGGGAAGCAGACTTTGGTCCAGGCAGGAGGCCAAACTGAGCCTACTGAACTCTAAGAAGCAACAGAGACTGTGGATATTCCACCTTCCATACTGGCCTGTGATGAAAGTAGCTCAATAAGCTGTGACCTTTGCAGCTATACTGGGAAAGGGAGGTCATACTGAGGGTCTTAGCGAGCTTCTGAGGCCACTGAATCTGCCTGGAAGCACGGGACCCACCAATACAGGCTCAGAGCTTTGTCACACTTCATATTTCATTGTTTAGATTAGATAGTATCATTGATAATGTTTGGCAGTTAACATGGCTCTAAGAGTATTTTCTGAGCAGAATGATATTGTTGCATAACTGATGAGGGCCAGGGGTTTATGAAGCTACAATACAAAAGGAAGATGAGGGTTAATATTTGATGAATTGTGGAAATTCACAAGGGAGCATTACCATGTAATGGACATACCCCTGGGAATTAAAGCATTAGCTTTATCCAAGTGCTTCTACCATGTCCAAGATGAGATTATTTTAAGGTAACCACACCACTTGGAATTGCCTAATTGCTGACACTGAATTCTTGAGGAAAGAAAATAATGTTTGTGCCAATAGAAAGTGTTGGCAATGAGATCTAGAAATATGCATGGGTAAACAGCAGTCAGCAATGAGCTGTGCAATTTGCAAAGTAAACCTTAATATTCAGTAAACATGCAGCTAATTTATTGGCCTTACTTTGTTATAAATATTTTGAAGAATGGGCTAATGCCAGAGTTACACAGAGTGAGGCTCTTTCCAGTAAACACATAATCGGCACTACCTCATACACAAACAGGAAACATTTGCTGAAAATGTTGGGGTCATCTAAGGCATTGACCCTGCAAGGTGCTGAGCATCCCCAAGTCATTGAACACAACAGGTGTTAAGGATGCTCAGCTACATACAGGATCAAGCCCTTAGCAGGTAATAGATATTAGAGAAAACAGCATAGACAGCATAAGCAAGACGCTTCCTAAATAAACAGTGTGCAGAACAGTCATTGGAGCCAGGCGCAGGGATAGATCCTGCAAGAGAGAGGAGGAAGGTGTGGAAAGAGTGGTACCCTAAGGAATTCCTCCCAATCCAGTGAGCAGACACATCTTCCATACCCCAGTCCTCCACAGTCCCAGCATATCGCAGGACTTGGCCTTCAGGGAGGCAATACTGCATCATGTCATATTTGGCAGGTTTTCTCTACAACAATAAAGGCCATAAGTGTAATTAAAGAAAAAAATATTAAAAGCCTACATAAACTGACGGGCTCACTGAAAAAGTGCTGGTATGACCCTGAGCAGGGTACGAGGGGAGGTGGGGGAAGATAGCTCAGTGGTTTGAGCACTGACCTGCTAAACCCAGGGTTGTGAGTTCAATCCTTGAGGGGGCCATTTAGGGATCTGGGGCAAAAATTGGGGATTGGTCCTGGTTTGAGCAGGGGGTTGGACTAGATGACCTCCTGAGGTCCCTTCCAACCCTATGACTCTATGACACCAGGTCCCAGCTCATCCTATCCCCCAGGTCTTAGTCTGTAAAGATATGGATTATTGGTATTGTGTATCACCATTAAAAGGTGTGACCAACTAGATTAACAGTAGAGAATCCTAATACCGAGTAGAACTTGTACAAGACCGAAGCCCAATGAACTATTCATTGTAACTGTTGGGCTAAAAAGAAATTTAGGCCACAAAATAAGTCCCCCATTTGTCCAGACCCCCTTAGCAGCTTTGGACAGTGTTTCTAAATTCCTGTTACTGAGGCATCTCCTGTGGTTATTAATGAAAGCAGCTGAGAATTTTTCCCTAGAAATGATCAAAGTTACAATTCAATGGGTTAAGAGCTAAGATTACTACTCATTTTGGCCTGTTATTCCTAGGGCCTGATTTGAAATCATACCAAAAGATAGGTAATCATGTAAAGATCCCATATATTCAATATTTATAAGTCAAACATTTTATTGTGAAATCTGGCTATGAGGCATCTCTTTCTAGACCTGTAGGCAGATTGAGGAGTTGGCCCAGTAGAAAGCTGGAATAAAACGTTTAATTTCTAAGACCTACAATTTTGATTGGGGGAAGCTGATAAGAAAACAATCCAGATAAAAATATGGGAGAGGGATTTGGAAAAAGTTGTTTGTCTATATGAGTGGATCTGTATATGAGAAAGGATATAAATCTTCAATCTGTGTTGTTCATAAAGAAATATTTATGCATTACTGGATAGATGGCAATTTACTCCAGTTAAGATCCATTATGTTTTTGCTACTAGGGCACTGTGTTGAAGGGGCTGCAGGGAAAGGGGAACATACTTGCCATGTGGTGGTTGTGTCCAGGAATTTGAAGGCTTGGGGAGAAAATGATGAAAGAGATTCATTTTATGACAAAAAGCCAGCTTCCTAGAGATCCCTGAACTGCTTACTTAATGCCTAAGTACAGGATCTGCATTTTACCCAGTAAAAGTTAAGTTATTTCTTGTTAGCAGTTAGACTTTGCATTGACCTTTTCCAGTGACCTCTCATCCTATGGAATTGTGGTATAGGAAAATATGGACTGTCCTTGCAATGGAAAAAACTTTCATACCAAATATATAGACACAAGAGAAGAAGATAGCTAGGTAGAAATTTGGTCACGCTTTCTAGCATACTCAGAGAAGAGGGATTCCCCAGCCAGCAAGCCAGAGCAACCTTAGCTAGCCAGGTTCTTTGAATATTAACTTGATCCTGAATAACGTACAAGAATGTAGTATGGTAACATTTTATTACAACTTTGCCTTAATAAAAAGTGTAAAGTTACCCTGCTAGTTAAGGTATATTACAGGTCCTCAGTGCAAATCTATATCTTGAGCAGAATACAAATTAGGATTGTATGTAGCTTCCCTATTATTCCACTTGTAATAATGCTTGACAAATTTACCTCAGTGATCATCACCAATACTGAAAACCTATAATTTATCTCAAAAAGAGGAGTGATACTAACCAAACTGAATAATAAACTTATATCCAAGATGGGTAGAAAACTGATAGCTAATTTCCAGTGTGGATAGGCGCAGTGTTACAATCCCCGATAGTCACTGGCTACCCACCCAAAACTAAGGTCACGTGACTCACCAAAATAACGACAAAAAGGGCATGGTATACGTTTGCTACTGGAGCCGATTACACATAGAAAATTCTCCCCGAAGAGAATATGCCCCTCCTAAGGGATGCTAACCATTCATAATGCGTGCGCACTTCATGCTATAATGAAAGTCATTATGTTTACTCTTGGTGATCATGCTTCTCCACCTTTTACTTCAGATGCAATCCTCTGGTAACTCCTCCTCCTGATAACTGAGCATATGTCTACACGTCAGTCAGGGGGTAAGATGGCAATGTGCCTAGACATACCTGACCTACCTTTGCTACCTAGCTCTCTACAAATAAGAGTGAAGCTGCAGCACTATGGGTGTGGCACAGGCTAGCCACCCTCATAGAAGCCCATGCCTGGGACCTTGGGTCCATATTCAGGAGGCTAGCCCGTGCTATTGTCCATGCTGCTGTGGCCTCTGCTATTTTTATTGCTCTTGCTATATCAAAGCTAGCTCAGATATGCATACACGTGCTGCGCCTTCCAACTGCCATGTAAATGTATGCAGAGTAGCACCTCCTTCTCTCATGATTAGTCTTTAAACAAAAAAGAGGTGGCTCTTCTTTGAGGGTGGCTGAACTTTGTGACTTTGTCCTTACCCATAACTATTTTACATTTGGGGACAATGTATACCTTCAGATCAGCGGCACTGCTATGGGTACCCGCATGGCCCCACAGTATGCCAACATTTTTACGGCTAACTTAGAACAACATTTCCTCAGCTCTCATCCCATAACGCCCCTACTCTGCTTGCGCTATATTGATGACATCTTCATCATCTGGACCCATGGAAAAGAAGCACTTGAGGAATTCCACCATGATCTCAACAATTTCCATCCCACCATCAACCTCAGCCTGGTCCACACAAGAGATCCACTTCCTGGACACTACAGAGCTAATAAATGATGGTTACATAAACACCACCCTATACCAGAAACCTACTGACCGCTACTCCTACCTACATGCCTCCAGCTTTCACCCTGACCACACCACACGATCCATCGTCTACAGCCAAGCTCTGCGATATAACCACATTTGCTCCAACCCTCAGACAGAGGCAAACACCTACAAGATCTCTATCAAGCATTCTTACAACTACAATACCCACCTGCAGAAGTGAAGAAACAGATTGATAGAGCTAGAAGAGTTCCCAGAAGTCACCTACTACAGGACAGGCCTAACAACAGAACAACTAGCAGTCACCTTCAGCCCCCAACTAAAACCCTTCCAATGCATTATCAAGGATCTACAACCTATCCTGAAGGATGACCCAACACTCTCACAAATCTTGGGAGACAGGCCAGTCCTTGCCTACAGACAGCCTCCCAACCTGAAGCAAATACTCACCAGCAACCACATACCACACAACAGAACCACTAACCCAGGAACCTATCCTTGCAACAAAGCCCGTTGCCAACTGTGCCCACATATCTATTCAGGGGACACCATCACAGGGCCTAATAACATCAGCCACGCTATCAGAGGCTCATTCACCTGCACATCCACCAGTGTGCCAGCAATGCCCCTCTGCCATGTAAATTGGTCAAACTGGACAGTCTCCACGTAAAAGAACAAATGGACACAAATCAGATGTCAAGAATTATAACATTCATAAAGCAGTCGGAGAACACTTCAATCTCTCTGGTCACACGATTACAGACATGAAAGTTGCGATATTACAACAAAAAAACCTTCAAATCCAGACTCCAGCGAGAAACTGTTGAATTGGAATTCATTTGCAAATTGGATACATTTAACTTAGGCTTGAATAGAGACTGGGAGTGGCTAAGTCATTATGCAAGGTAACCTATTTCCCCTTGTTTTTTCCTACCCCCCCCCCAGACATTCTTGTTAAACCCTGGATTTGTGCTGGAAATGGCTCAACTTGATTATCATACACATTGTAAGGAGAGTGATCACTTTAGATAAGCTATTACCAGCAGGAGAGTGGGGTGGGGGGAAAGAAAACCTTTTGTAGTGGTAAACAGCCATTTTTTCATGGTTTGTGTGTATAAAAGGATCTTCTGTACTTTCCACAGCATGCATCCGATGAAGTGAGCTGTAGCTCACGTAAGCTTATGCTAAAATACATTGGTTAGTCTCTAAGGTGCCACAAGTACTCCTTTTCTTTATTCTAGAGACCTGTTTCACTTCACTAGAGGGCTCTTAATGATCTTGGAGCAGGAACCTACAGCAACTTCTTTTACCTCTCTCCTTATGAGGCTTCCTAGCCTCTTTAAAAAAGATTTTTAAAAAAATGCAAAGTGTCTTTCAAAACATTTAACCCATTATAACCACAGCAGGAAAACTTCTTTATTGGTTTCTCTGCTGTTTTAAAAGGCTCATGAAGAGCTGTCCCTGATAGGATTCCCAGAGAAGATAAGGCTGTGTTTTAATATGCCTTCATAGAAAGTATACACAAACATTTGATAGAAAATGTCCTATTTTATGGGAACCATTTTCTGCCACATTTGGAAGAAAAACCAAATAATCTAAGGCCTTGTCTACACTAGAGGGAAAAGGTTATCTAAGCTACGCAATTTGAGTTACATGAATAGCGTAACTCAAAACGACAGTTTAGATCTAGTTACTGCAGGGTCCACACTACACAATGTCGATGGGAGGCACTCTCCAGTCGACTCCCTTTACTCTTCTTGATCTGGTTAAGTGCAGGAGTCGATGGGAGAGCAATTTGTGGTCGGTTTAGCAGGTCTTCACTAGACCCACTAAATCGACCGCTGATGCATCTAGTGCCGATCCTCAAGTAAGCGTAGACAAGCCCTAAGACAGCACTATTGCCATGTCCTCATTAACCAGACTTTTAGGTTCCCACCACAGGGCCATCTCTACTTATCAGTCATGCTTTGTTACTTGTTTTTTCAATATTCTTTTAGCCTGTGGTTTTATTTGTATTTTGGTGGGCGGGAGGGAAGGGATGGGACAGGGAATAGAACTTTACTTCTCTATCAGAGATCTGGGATTTTTTTAGCCCTCTGCTAAAAGGTATCTTTGTACAAATTTTGATTGCTGGAATGGAATAGAGTCACAGTACACACTAGCCTTCCCTGCAGCCACTAGAGCACATTCATTAATTTTGCCAATGCTGCTGTTCGCTTTATTGCACAACTCCCACAAATGATAAAATAAACCTTTTAAGGATGTTATGGCTTTTGAGGGAGGAGGAAGTCGTTCCGTTCTGGGTCCATAAATTTGAGTGTTGCTTCAATAGAAGCAGGTCTCAAAGAAGGGTATCCTGATTTCTTAGCTGTACAAGCACTACAGTAAGAACAGTAATTTGGTTTACATATCTCGCATTTGTGAAGGGAGGTAGATGATGCTGAGATGGACTGTCAGCAGTGTTAAACCAGAACATAGGATGGGTTGGGGGAGGATCTTAAGAGAACCTAGACCTTTTCCCTAAAGAGGAGCTCCCCACTCCATCCCTGCAAACCCTGGATGTGGGATTGCAGGATACCATGCTTCTTCCTAAGAAAGAAACCCAGGCCATAGAAGAAGGCTGGGCTATTGGAAGTTAGGGTTGTGGATTATGTGGGGGTGGGGGAGTTGCTGGACAAGTTAGGGGATGTGTCCTTAAAAGTTTAGCTAATTCACATGGATTTAATATTTGGATATTTCTCTCAGACCCCAAATGCCAAACTCCTCAGAGTTTGCCGATCACTTAAAGCATTACACTCAGCTGCTCACTAAAGACACTGCAAATTATTGTTTAGCCCTACATCGTATCATAATGTACATAGTGCTTTCTGTGAAAAGACATGGTCCCTGCCCTGAGGAGTGTACAACTGAAGACCATAACTCTGCATTCCTAGCACTCTTTAGGCCTTGTCTACATTGACTGGAACAGAAGCTGCTGGATGCTTCACATTCTTGGACATGAGGCCACTTCATTATGTGGCTAGATATGGATTTAGGAGCCTATCATTAAGCACCCATGTCTGAAAAGCCTGGCACTAACCTACAGATATTCTGTCAGGTAGTATCAGTTGCCCCAGGGAGCAGGCATCCGTCACTAAGGCCATCCTGATTTATTGGCTGCACAAACCAGGCAGCCAATGTACTTCATTGCTCTTTCTGAAAGGGAAGAGACACTCCAGTAATCAAAATTGAGAGTTCTTAGGTGGCTAATTTTTTCCCCTCCAAACTGAATCTCAAGACAAATATCAGTGCTCTAAATAGCAGCATAGAGGAGGTGGAAAGGGCAGTATATGCCATGCAACACAAGAGCTGTTTTCAGAAAAAAATCATTTAACCAAATACACATGCACTTTGTTCTCCAGAAGCCTCCCCATCATGCCATTTTGCTACACACTCAAAGCTTGCTCACATTTTTATAATTATAACTCTGCAGATATTAGGCAAAATACTGGAGCTTCACCAAGACAGACATAACTCTCAACTTGCAGACATGCCCATCTGTGACAAACTGGGTGATAAATGGCTGGGATGGGAAACCCCTGCATTGTGTTGCACATGAGGCTGTAATTGGCAGAGGATAATTTATCATAAAGCCACTTTGAAAGATGTTTCCTCACTATGAATTAAGTAAACGTTTTATGTAATCTGTTACAGATGGGGAGGGGTAATTAAAGGGGGCCCAGCCCAGGTTGCATAGAGACTGATGGATTTGAGTAGCGTGTCTGAGTCTGGATTTATCAGGGCACTGAGGGAAGGGTAGAACGGTCCATACCATAGAGGACCCCCAATACATTTAAGTCAGGCCACCTCGGTTCCCAATAAAAATTAATTCAGGCTATGCTCCCCTACTCTCCCCTCCAATAAAATTAATTCAGTTTCTCTCCTACCTCTTGGCAGGGCAGGCACCACAGCTACTGCTTCCAAGGTGGTGGCTGCTAGTGGGGGAAAGGTTGGGTCCTGTTCCTCTTGCCGCAGAGAAGTGGAGAGAGGGAGTCCACCTGCTGAGAAGATGGCTGCTCTTCTTTAGGAGGAAAGCGATCAGAGGGAGCAGGTGAGGGGCTTGATTATCATCTTTTTCATACGAGAAACAGCATGCATGCGTGGAGAGGAGAAATGGATTCTCTCATGCTGTGAAGAGCCCGGCAGCTAAGGGCCTGCCCTCTTTCCTCTCCCAGTCTCTCCTCCCAAACTCACTTGCCAAGTCTCCTTCCTCACGCCACCACTGCCCCCTCTCTGGGAGCCTCTTTCTCTCCATTGCTTGAAGAAGAAGGGCAGAGATGTGCATGGACTTGGAAGACCATCTCCTCCTCCATCCCCACCAACCAGTTGCTGCTGCCCCCTGTCCATACTGATGCAGGGGCACAGACCCTGAAGCAGAGGTAATGGGAGCTACTGCAAAGCATGGGACAGCTGCAGGGCCTGGAGGGTAAGGCCTTCAGGGTTTGACCCAATAGTGGTTTTTAATGCTTCCATCAGGCTATTCTGTAGTCCTTGCTCACACCAACTGGTACTTTACTCCAGAAGCAATCCAGTATCCACAGTAAAGTTCTACCTGGTATGCCTAATGGTGGCAGAAATGAGCCTCTAGTGCTTTTAATCTGAAGACCTGGAAGTGCTTTAACAACATTGAGTAAATCCTGCCTCTTCACCACCAAAAAGGGTCCCATGTACAGCAGAACTGGGGTTCTTTCACTGCACAGGGCCAGGCAGGCTTTGTGGGAGTGTATACTGGGTTCAGATTCTCTGTGTTCCTGCAGCTTGCTGCAGGGAAAGAGCAGGCTGAAGCAGCAGAAGTGAGGTTCCACCAGCCATTGCCCACTGCAGGTTCAGTGCCCCTACTGCAGGCATGAGGCTTCAGATGGGGGAAAAAAATGTTTAGAAGAGAATACACAACTACCCATGTTGCCCATCAATAGCCTGTTCTGCTCTCATGCAAAACTCAGCTCAGTCTTGTCTATTGGACTTCACTGGGACTTTTTGCATAAGGGACAGTCTCCTGTATTCCTGTACAGAGAATGTTTCCGTAATGACAGGACTATGTCTGAAAGAAGCAGACCACATCAGCTGTTTTAACTTGTATTGCAGGAGAGTTGGTGAGCTATATCAAGCTGTCAACCCACATTCTAAGATTCATAAGTTGATTTTTTTTTAATAAAGCAAGAGGCAATCTGTGTACTACAGCTATGACAAGCAGTCAATCATCACTTCAGGTCCTGGTAGGATGAGCTTTGCATACAAAAACTGGTTGCTGAAAGCATAGTGGAGCTTCCAGTTCTCTGTGGAGACTACTTCCTATCCCTCCCTCACACACACAAACACAACCTTCTATTTTGATTAGCAAACAAAGTCAGAATCTTTTAAAATGAAGTACTATACTTTTCCCTGAAATAGGAAGCCTACATTCAGGTGGCTTTGTGATGGTAACTGTTCTCAGGTCACCAAGAAAAGCACACAGCAAGGTTTTTTTTCCTACCTAAGCAGAGTTTTCATAAGATCTTCTGGCAATATCAAGCTATGAACCCGAAGAGGTATATGAATAATTCAACTAACTCTCACTAGAATAAAGAGATCCATAGAGCACATTAAATGGTGCCTTACCTGGATCAGGAGATGCAAATCATGTTTTAACACCAATGGGAATAAACAATGTCAAAACATTTATTTTTTCCCTCCCAATACCACCATATAATCTGGCATTGTATCTATATACAAGTAATAGTGTGGGCCCAAAGCTCCAGAACTTGGGCCAAAAGCTGCTGAACTCCTCCTGCAAAGTATTTTGGATGTTCAGCACATCCTAGGTGGACCTCACATTTAAGAATTGGACCCATACAGATCACTTATTCTGGGAACTTCTTTTCCACTGTCCTCTCTAGCTCCTCAGCAACCACTGTTTAGAAGTATGTTAGAAGACTTGCAGCCGGTGTAAATTGGCATAGCATCCTTGAAAGTCAATGAAGCAAGGTCAATTCACACCAGCTAAGGATCTGGTCCAGGTATGTACATTACAGAGAGGGCTGATAGCACTGCCTGTAGTTAAGGATGTGTGATGGAATATACCCTTGTATTCACACCCTATGCCCTATTGTAATGATCTTTCTACAATGTGCACCTTGTAGAAAGTACCATTTGAAAAGCCAATCTGCTGGTCAGTATTGTCCTGGTAAAATGTGTATGGCAACATTTGTGTGTGATATTAGATCCCCCTCTCTGGTGTTAATGTAACACCAACAGACCCCAGTAATCGGTGGGCAGGATCTATCCTGGGACCTCTGGAGCTTCATGCATGAGTCTCTATTGCATGAGCTAAAAGCCATGTAGCTGTTAGCTAAGGCTGCAGAGCAGACTCAACCTCTTTCTCTGTAAGTTGTCTCTGTTTCACTAGATGGGACAGAACACCATACCCAACAGGTGTGGGTTACATTAACACCAGGTAATCCAAACCCCACAGCCCTGCCCAAACAGAAGTTGGCAAGCAAGTCTGAAGGAAGGTGTGCTCTGCTTAATTTGTATTTATGCACAGAGTGAATCAAGCAGGAAGGAAAGACAAAGGAAGTTCAAACGGGGGGAGGGGGGGGGAACAGCAGGGAATATGCCCCCGTTAAAATATTCTGGCAATGGTTTCTTTGAATAGCTCTCCTGCTCCTATACTTTGGAGACAGGACTTGAAATTTGGCAAGGGTTGGCTTTTAGTTTATGCCTTTTTGTCATCCCTGTGAAATGTTCACCTAAATTTAGCCAAGTTCTAGGTCTTTGAAAATTCAGTTTGCACTTGTTCAGTAGAGACTTTAGATTTTAGTTGCTAAAATATCCAAAGAGTCCATCCTCACTGAACTTGCTTGAGTCTGACAACCCCTATCACCGACTGGGCTGTGTACCTGCCATCCCCACAAAGCAAAAGAGCATGCTTTATCCCCTCACAGCTCCTGTCCATGATAGGACTGGACATGCATCATCCCTGTAGGAGGACAGAATATGCTCCATCCCCACACAGAGCAACTGAGCAAGCTCCAGCCCAGGGCTACAGAGCTGAAGGCAGACTTTGTTTCAGAAGTTGGAAGGCGTGCAGTAAATGATGTAGGCAATTGCAAGAAGAGAAAAGATGGTCTCCCTGTGAAGACTGTTAAATGCCACCCTGTGAAATTGGATTCTACCCTGCCTTTGCCACAGAGTTCCAAACCACTTACACCAAACTTTCTACAGGTGGTCAGTAATTATCTGTTCCTAATTTTCTGCATGCCCAATTTGAGACCCTGGGGTCTGATTTGCAGAAGTGTGGAGCCCTCACAACTGCAACTGAAGTCAACAGGAGCTGTGCTTAGCATTATTTAGCTCTTTACATATTCAAAGTACTCAGACTACTACAACCTGATATTTTTCAAATGGGACATGCAAAGTTAGGGAATTTTTTTAATCTCTCTGTGCATCTGTTCTCCATCAGTAAAATGGGGATAACAGCACCACCTCATCTCACAAGGGTGTTGTGAAAATTTAAAGTTTGTGAAGCTCTTGGATACTATAGCTACAAGCACCATAGAAGAACCCATGAGGAAATTGATAATCTAGTCTTCAGAGCAGACTTTGAATAGTGCACAGTAAATGAGGTGGGTGGCAGGGGAGACAGATTGAATTTAATGCAAAGAAAGCAAAGCAGATAGTAAAAAATAAAATACTTGAATTGTACAATTTTCAGGGTTGTATTATGCACTTTAATATACACTTAATACCTATTTTCCACACATCTGAACAAATAACTGCTGATAGAATGTGTGTATTACACACAAACAAATGGCATTAAAACATTTGAGTGATTCACTTTGCAACCTTAATCAGGAAATTCCAGAGTCAAGGTTGCCTGTGCAATCTTAATTCCACCCCCTTGTGTGAATACATTAAGATACAGTCTCCAATTACATGATCATATACTCCCCTGCCCCGCCCCAGGGCCCCTACCTCATTCAGTGTGCAGGACTGAAGGCGCTCACTTAATGAGCACCTATTCAATATTTTGTTCTCTTCTCATTGTCAATCAACTCAAAGCATTTTGCAGGTCTCTTTCAGGGCCCTAATGATTGTTGCTAAATAAATTTAACAGGCTTGGATATTTTATGCAATATTTTCTTTATAACTATGAAAGTCAGAATAGCTCTCATAATTAAACTGAACTTAAGTGAAATACATTTCTAGCCATGATTATATAGCACTATCTTAACTCAAATTTGAGCACAGAAAGCTTAGAAAATTTTAAAAAGTGACCATCATTTCCATGGAAATAAAAAAATTTGTCCTTATAAGCCTCATGTAATACAACTGAGCCAGAATTACTGAGAGCCCTGAAACTATACAAAGAACTTAGTGCCCTAAGGGGAAACGTAATGTTTATTATGTGCAACTGTCTCTAGATTTAGTCTCAAGTATGAGCAGTTGAAAGATACTTGTTGATATTTTTGGTTGAAATATCTCCTAGAACGTTAAGTTAAAAAGCAACACCAAAACCTTAAGTTCTAACGTCAAAGGTTTCTTATTTAATGGATTAAAAATGAAAAGAGAGAGTTAAGTCACTCCATTTTGTTCTACAAGTTCCAGGCATCAACCTGCTCAATCAGTCCCTTCCAGTTTTTGTGCTTCACTGGAGAAAAACTGCACCCAAGATGAAAGGCAGGTGGCAGACCCCAGCTACGGAGCACCCAACTACAAGAGATCAGGATAAACCCAAAACCTACTGTGGAATACCTAGCTGTGCAATTTCTTATTCTGTTTTATCTGTACTTCAACTTAATGTTTCTTAGGCACCTCAGAACCTGCAGGAGAAACTGCCATTTTATGCAGCACGTTCCAACGGAAGTGCACGCTGTTCTCTCCCACAGTGACTATGCTTTTGTTCTCTCTCATTTACTTGGTCCCCTTAACCCAAAATGAAGGGTTATTTAAAATGAACTAGTTCCTCTTGGCATCTGGAGCATACCACCACTTCCAGGGCACAAAGCATCTCTTTATACAAGTCTTCCACCAAAGTCAGCTGCTGCAGAACAGCTGGCTGTGGACTCTCTGAAGACTAAAGCACCCCTCCTAAAGAAAGGAATATAAATCATTGTCCTCTTGGACACAACCACAGCTGTTAACTTGTCTACACCATGATTACATGCTATAGTGATGGGTGCCTGTGACCGAGGGCAGGGGGCGCTTTACTCACCACAGGATGGCACCTCTGCCTGACTGTTCTGAGGATTAGCTCTGCATGGTCGAGGCCTCTTCCTGGGGCCGTGCACGCTCTCTCTCACTCCACAGCCCCTCTCTCACTCCAGAAGCTGCGGCCTCTTTGTGACTCAGCCCTCAAGCCAGATCACTGAGCATTTCCCTCTTCTGGAGTTGTCTTTCAAAGTCTCTTCTGACCATGTGGCAGCAGGCAGTCTTCCAATTCACTGCCCTTATGCAGTCACTGCTCCAGTGACTCAGGCAGTCTTCCAATTCACTGCCCTCAACAGTGCCACTCGGAACCTACACCCACCTTCTACTCAGGGTTCCAGTCCAGGGCCCTGTAGTGAACAGAGCATATTGACATCCCTTACTATTCTCACCCCAGACTCCTTCCTACTGAGCTTTTTCTCCACTTCCTCCTCCTACAGGGATGGGGACTACAGGCTTCCTCTCATTATTGCTAGCCTCCTGGCTTTAGAGAAGCCCCTCCCGTTCCCTCACAGGTGCACATTCTTCTAATTAGTTTCCTCCCTCTTAAGTCTCCTCTTTTTGCAGCCTGATTGGACCCACTTGGCCTAATTTAGCCCTCAGCCCCAGTGTGGGGAGTATCCCCCATCACAGTGCCTAAAAATAAAGTCTAATTGTATCTCACTCACACAAAGAGCATGTTATACAGGGCTGATACTCCAAAATCATTATCAGTATATCAGAGAATAAAGGACAGGGGGAGAAGTTTCATCAAAAGAGTGGGATTTTGCCACCAGAATATCTGTTCATCATATTCTAAATATACACTTCTTAGAAACTTCAATCTGGATGCGAAATAGAACACTGCTGTCCAAAATCAGACCTGAATAAAAAAAATAAACTGCAATTGTTTCTCAAGGAAATGATACTATAAATTACAGTTTTGGCTAAGCCTTGCAATTCATTCAGGTAAAAGAGTAAGGGCTGACGCTGTTGTGTTTACTATTTCAACCAACGTGTTTATAACTGTGCATGTACTTTCTTGTCTAGACTCAGTCTGTTGTCTTGATCTAGGATATGTAAATATAGGATGCAGGAGTGATCCAGCTTAAGAAAATGGTTCCATTAGAACAGCCTGCAAAATTACTTTGGATGTTTGAGGAAACATTTTCCTGCCTTACATTTCTTGACACAAAACTAAGAAGAAAATGTTTTAGACAAGAAAAGGAGTTCATTTCAGATTAATTTTTATTTGACTTCTGCTAAAAAAAAACCAAAACCTCGCAATCAACTAATGCTAGAAACAAAACAGTTACTGATAGCATAAACAAACACACAGACACTCCCTTTAAAATTCCATCTGTCCTGCATGGGAGATTCTATTGAATATCAATAATTTGTTAGCTTCAGAAATTTCCAGAAAACATACAGTCACCACCTGCTAGTCTCTAGATGCTGGTTAATGATTACATGTCAAATAAATTCAAAACTTTTTTTCTAACATGGTGTATTAAAAGGCTGTGATCTGGTGGTGCCCTGCACAGGTATTAATCTGCATATTATTTGCATTGTGGTAGCACCTCAGAGCCCAAAGCAAAGATCAGGACCCCACTGTGCTAGGTACTGTACTAAATAAATACAGACCAAAATGATGGCTCATGGTCAAAAGAGCTTACAATTTAAGAGCTTATCTATACGGTGGGGTGACGCGCACATAGTGTTTCAAACAGCACTGCATTAGAGCACACCAGCAGGGCCTACATGGACCGATTAGCGTGCAACGCATTCTTGTGCTTTAGAAGTCACACCCCGGTAGAGTGCATTACCCCCCTGCATAGACAAGCAGGAAGTGTAAGGCATGAGGACAACAGCGGCTACAGACAGACGAGGGGGCAAAAGGAAACAATGAGATAAGATAGGTCAGCATGCCAGGCAGTGGTCTAAGCAGCTCACCTGCTGCCTAAGCCTTGTCAAGGTTTTGGAATCACCCATGTTCTCTGTAAACTGCATGGTCATGCAGCAATCTTGCACATATAACACAGGTTAGAAACCCGGTCGCTTTCATCTCCTCTGTGCAGGCCCAGTAGGGACGGGAACCTGCTCAACTTGCCCCTGCAACACAGCGTATGAGGTTCTCCCACTCCCCTGCAGGGAAGGGTGGCACTTCCAGTCTTTGGGACATTCTTGGCCTTGCCAGGAGGAGGTGCTAACTCTGGGATGCCCCTTGCACAGGGCCCCAGCCAAGCTCTGTGGTGCCAGCCCAGGGCAGGGGACTCAGCTGTGGCCTGATCAGGACAACGAACTTCCTGCCATGACCCCTTCCCCCAGCCCACACAGCATTTGGTTTCCAGGGATGCAGCAGTTGCTGCTGCTGAGAGACTGCAGGGAAGGGAGCTGTGACCTGGGCCCCCGATGGGAGTGCCCAGCCTGGTCTGACACCCTCCCACCACCATAGATTCCTGGCCAGGCTCCTAAAGCTTCTGTTGCAGAGCAAATCATTTTCCTTTAGGACCCCACAGCTGGCAGGGGCAGGGACTACTGTGTGCGATACTGGAGAGGAGCTACCCTGGGGCAGCCCACCCTGCACACCCCTCACCCCCACAATTCCCAATATGCACCCCTCACTTTATTTAAAAAAATAAAGTGTTAGCTTGCCCAAGGACATGTAGCGCTCGGTCATGTTTGCAGCCCAATCAGTACCAAACAAATTGACAGGAAACATTGATCATCATGGAAAAGGAGAATTTGAAGGACAACGAGGTGACTTTGCAGATGTTTATGAAGAACTCCTACTATGCATGAGGGGAGGTATGGAAGAAAGCACGAAGCTGCTTGTAACAAGAGGGGAGTGAAGACAGGTGTCACTGGCTGTATGTATGAGATGATGACAGGTGAAGGCTACAAAGGGCCCTGAAAGTGAAGACAAGTAATTTATGGTTGAGGTGATGGAGAAAGGGGAGCCAATGGAGGAATGCAAACAGAGGGCCGACATGCTCAAAGTGAGAAGACAGAAAAATTAAAAGTGTATAACACACTGTGCAGTGAAGGGACATTGAAGCTTCTGAGCACCTCCAACTAGGTACTCAGCAGTTTACAGGATCAGACTTAAGGTAAAATGGTCAGTCCTGCACCCAGCTGACCAGGATACCTCTCTTCACATACCACTCAAACAGCACCTCCTAAGACGACACTGCAAATTGGCTGACATTGCGGCAACATTCCTGCAAGCAGTTCTCAGACACAGTAGGGTGCCTTCAGGCATGCAGCCCTCAGTTTATCTCAGCTGTGGACAAGATAGTATTTTAAGGCAACCCAAGTGCTAGTGGGGAGGGGGAAGTTCAATTTCTGTTTCTCTTTATTTGTAGCTTATAGTTTCTGATGACATTCAGACTTGAGACTTCAATTATCTTCCAATAAACCAGTGCCTACAATTACAGCTTCCAGAATGACTACATTTTATGCTTTCCTGACACTGCTAAAGCACTGTATATTATTTTCAAATCAATGCTAAAATGGATAATTTGTATGCACCAGTGAGCTTTAGTTGAAAACTAGTAAATGTGCCTAAAAATAACTTATGCCAATGGGTAAATTCTGACAAGTTATTGAATCAAAAGGAGTGTGACAGAGGTGATTGGAGAATGTAATGGGAATAATTTAGCTGTTTTCTGTTTTTCATTGTGGAAAAAAAAATACAATTTGCTAAATCTAAAAACCTAATGAAAACCTGAAACTTGTTCTATTAGAGGCAGCTGTCATTTTCTCAATAACTAATTAATTCTGACACCCAAAGCAACAATTCATGAAGCTTGAATATTAAATGAATTATTTGTACCCAATTTGCTACAGCCTACAGTTTTGTTTCTGTTGTTTAAAATTCAGCCTAAAATGTATTGGAGGATGGAAAGCCTTGAAGTTACCCAGAGGCATTTGCACAGCAGATGGAAAGTAAGATACAGGAGTTTCACGAGTTTGTTTATATGAGACAATACTGTGCAGTGGATTGAACATGGAATTGGGAGAAAGGAGCTCTTAAGGTCTAATCCCAGCTCTACCACTAACTTGCTGTGTGAGCTCTGGCAAGTCAGGTAACCTTCTGTATCCCTGTTTTCCCATTACACAAATTGAGGATGATGTCTCACGGGGTTGCTTGTGCAAATTAACTGATGTTTGTACAGTGTCTAGAAGATTAAAAATGCTACATAAGTGTAAAAATTGTGGTATTTTCTTTCATAATTGAGATACTTATAGTTGCACTAGATCACAGTCTGCATCGTTATAAAACCCAATTAGCATTTCTGAAACGGTACCTTTACGATTTCTTCTATTCAAACTGGATTGGCCAGCAAATAATTCTATTGATGATTTCTTCAAGAAAAAAAGTGTGTATATACACACACTAAAAACAATGTACTGTTATCACAATAGTACTTACAGGCGTGCTGTTTTAAGGATCAAGTTCATAATCAGGATTCTGAACATGTGCATTGAGAGATACCTAAACAGCAACAAACACTACAGTCCTAACAAGATGCTAGAGGGAAAAGTGCAAAGTCTGGGCATCTTTGGAGCAGGCACTTTGTTTGTTATGTGCTTGTACTGCACCTAACCAAGATGGCGCCCTGATCCTGACAGGAGCCTTTAGGCACCAGTAACAATATATGAAATAGTAAACGTTCACTTTTGCAAGAAATTCTTTACATTCTGCTTGTTTGCATGTGCAATTCAGTATTTGATGTTAGAACCCAATTCGGCTGGTCTTTTTTTAACCACAGGCTGGTCAGTTTAGTGAAAGCCAGATGAAAGAGGCACTCAAGGATGGTTTCAATAGGGACTATTCACAACCCATTTTATACACAGTGAGCAAAACCCACAAAACATTAAAAGAAACTAACAATTCTTTCACAAACCAATCATGAAGTACTTTGCTTTCATGGAACTTTAACTGGTGTACAGGCCAGAAACCTAGGAGAGATTTAAAAAAAAAAAAACCCACACAAGACAGACTTAAGGCCTGGTCCCCACTGGAAACATTCCCATTAGTTTCAGTAGGCTTTGGATCGAGCCCAGAGTTAGTAAGCCAGCTCACAGGTCTTTGCTCCTGACCATTGCCTTAGCAAAACTACCACCGATGCGTTGCCCTGCGTTTTACAGGTATGCAGACCTGGGTAGGCAGACTTGTGCTAGCAAGGCTTGTGCTAACGTACTAAAAAATAGCTGTGTGGATGTCGCGACACTGGCTGCAGCTCAAACTAACTGCAGCTGAAGCCCAGCCTCCCCCTTGGGGCTGAGCTCAGGCAGCTAGCGCAAGCTTTCACCTGTGCCACAACATCCACACAGCTATTTATGGGGCATTAACATGAGCCCTGTGAGCACAAGTCTGCCTACCCAGATTGGGCGGCTTGCTCCTAGCTGCAGTATAGACATACTGTACATGACTCAGCATATTTGCTGACCAGTTATCAGTTGAAGATATATTGGCCCTCAGTTATGTTTTTACTCATTTCACTAGCAAGCCCCTGAAACCCAAATTTACGTGTTGTAACTGGACAGCCCCTACCTCTCCTCACTAGCAGAGTTAGAGGAAGCAGACCTGCCACCAACTGGGATTTAACTATTTACTATCAGCCTTTTTTGGTTGTATGCTGGTGTTAGGCCACCCCAAAGAGAAAGACATGTTCTGTATATTAAACCCTCAGAGCCTGCTTGAATCACCCAAGAGAAAAGCCTGAGAAAACAAAGGGACCCTGCAGCATGACTAAAAGGTCGATGAAATTCAGGTTAAGCATATGTCATAGACAAGGACACCTCAATGATCCCTTGGGCCACCCAAAACTATTCCCCTCCTTTTTCATGTTTATACCAGAGCTATATGGAAAATTTCAGTGCAAAACAAACATTTTCACACCCTGGAGTCAATGGAGTCCTTCTGGACACATTAATTTCAACCACTGGGTTGCAAATATAGTACAACATCAGCTGAGAACCATGCTAGTGAGTACTCAAGTATCCTGCTGTAGTAAATGCCGTATCCATCCAGGGATAAGCATTACACACTGAGGCAAATATTTTCAAATTTAGTTGCCTAAAGTTAGACAGCTCAATATAGCAGCTCAATTTAGAGGTTTTGAGTAGGGCTAGTTGAAAACTGGAATTTCTGACCTGCAAGAAATTCTGACGCTTTTGACTTTTGTTATCCTGAATTGGGATGAAAAGTCAAAATATAGTAACTCTTCACACAATGAAAAGTTCCCAAACTTTTGATTCAGAAATATTGAAACATTTAGTTTCAACTAGTTAGTTAAATTGCTTGGCTGGACTACATCTCCCATGATACACCATAGACATGTGATTCCCATAATGCATCACAGCAGTTCAGCCAAGCAAGAGGCCAGGGAGATGCAGTCTGCCCAGAGAGCCCAGCCCAGTGGGGAGGATGGGGGCATGAGACAACTGAACTGTGACTCTAAGGCACCAAGGAAGCTTAGACAGATGCAAATTTACATACATTCATTCTGAAACAAGTTTTTATTTTCTGGATAGAAAATTTAAAACTTTCAGGAAAAAGAATCTACATTTTCCTGTGGAAAAAACATTGATGGAAAATTCTCAACCAGCTCTAACACTGAACACTCAGTTATGTGGATTTCTGTTTCTAGGGTTTAACATTGTCATTTATATGTACAAAGGTGCCTATGAGTCCAATCCCAGCCAAGGGAATGGGAGCTTCATGTTCAGAGGGTCTGCAAGGTAGAGCTTTAAGTACTTATCTGAGGACCTAAATGTGAAATTGAGAACCATGACTTAGGTATACAAATTTGAAAACTGGTCTGACAGTCCACTAACCAGTAGAAATGATGTCACATTATTGCCCCCAAAAGCACTGCACAGACAATAATTATGACAAAAGTTCAAATTTTCTGAAGTGGCCAGTAACACCCTCCTACACCCACAGACTTGCAAACATTTTCAGCCCTGTTGGAGTGAGATAAAAGTAATTACTTTTAATCACAAAAGAGTTGACTATTTAAAAAACTGTAAATTGTCATTGTAAGAACTCTGTGAATCTAGCTTCTCACTATCTTTCCTTATGAAAGACAGATAACATGTTGAGCTCCATTTACATGGTGGAGTTTTTGTTTTGTTTAAGTTTAAGTCTTTTCACTTTTGGAAAAAAGAGGCAATTTGTAAATCAACCCACCAGGCTGCATTTGTCACTCGTGAAAAAGCTCTGCCTTTTTTCTCAAGGATTGAATTAACATGTGGCTATGACTTCTCCCTCTTATTTGCAATTGCATGTAAACTATGCTATTATTTCAGAGCTCCTTATCGTTCCTTCTGGGCTCTATCTGTAACTGCGCAGATGAGCTGCATTTTGCTTTTAAAGTTTGGAGCACAAGGTCATCCGTTAACAGCTAGATTCAGAATTACAAAAGGGCTAAGACTGAATGGGATCTAGCGTGTTTAGTAAGTAAATACACAGTGATACAAGAAGCCACCTTTACATTTCATTTCTCTAAAGCAATGGCATGAAATTAAAGCTGTAGCTTACATTCCTATGTAATGAAACTGCTACTGGGCATTTTCTTCGTGCCTAAAATATCTTTCTATGGTTTATTATTGTTTCCCAGTTTAATTAAGGAAACATCAAGGGCACATTTCTTGAGCATTTACATGCACCACATGTGTCATTACTAGTCTTGACCAAAGCAAGCTCCTGTCCAAAAGACCCTCAACGAAAGGGCAGTCTCATGTTAGTGAACTCCCCCAAACGGGGAACAATTCTAAAAAATTATGTTGTAGACTCTGAAATGCAGCTTCTCTAGTACAGCAATACCAGAAATACCTCTTCCCTACGGTCTGCTCAGACCCTGAAAACACTTATGCACATACTTAACTTTACTGCTGTGAGTAGTTCCATTGATGTCAAACTGATCACAGTAGTAATGTCAAGCACATGCTTAAGTGTTTTCAGGACCAGGGACTAAGTGGGTGCTTCTGGGAATTATGTAATACAGGGCTCTGGGTTAGGGTATTTTCAAGGGACTATGCATACATCTGGGTATCTTTCTGCTATAGCTTACGTCCGATCCTGAAGATGGATACATGCAAGTGAAGGCCCTCGCCAATGCAGGGTCCAAAGGAAGTATATGGGTTCTTGCATGTGTGGATCCAATGTCAAGACTAGGGTCTTAGAATCTAGTGGTACAGCTATACCTGCCAAATGCTGTCCAATCTAGATGATTTATGTCAACATGACTTACTATCCCCCTGTGCCTTTTCGAGATGCCTAGTCTCTTCTAAAAGCTTTCCCTTCTGGTTTGCTGATTGTGTGATCTGAATTAATAATGCAGAGCAAATAACGTTTTTCTACAAACAGCCCCCCAGTTAATGCTAACAATTTTAACAGCTAATAGTTTTCTCTCATTTATTTGAAATTATTCACCAAATAATTTCTGTTAAAATTTCCTTGATCTGTAGGTTATTTGCAAGCAATTCATCATGATGATTTGATATTAAATACGTGCCATTTTCGATAGAAACAATACCATGGGGCCTTTGTATCCAGTTCCCTGGCTAGCCAAACAGAACTCATACAATCACATTTCACTTTTAAGAGTTTGACATCCATTTTCCCATAATATACTCTCATATTTGCTTAAATTGACTATTTACATGCACTCCAGCCAGGAAACCTGTTTGTTGAATATTCATGGAAAGCAAACCCAAAAAGGGAGTATGAATAAAACTGAATTTAAATTTTAATTACTGAACTGACTACATATGAAAACATCTACCAAGGTATTGGCCCAGCTCTATTAAGTGTGCGCCTTAGACTGATTGCAGTCATAGGTGACCGTGAAACAAGACAGATGAAAGCTGCAGTGACATATAATAGCAGCATGAATTTCCACTTACCATAATAAGCAGCCCTGCCAGTTGAAACTGAGATCTCATCATAACCTGGTTTACCATTGTGAGATAAGTCTGGTCAGTACTTGGAAGTGAGCTAGGTAGGGAAAGACCCGAGTGCTGCAGGAAGAGGCGATAGTAATATAGTAGATAGTGCTCTTCCTCTGACTAAGGCCAGGCTCCCACACTATGGGAGTCGATGGGCGCTTTGCCATTGACTTCAATAGGAGCAGGATTCAACCCCAAGTGCGGCATTACTGAACTAATGTCCCAACAAGATGTTATGGAATACTGTCCACCTGAAACGCTGGACCAAATTCTGGTCTAGGCAGAAGCAATTAGAAATCATTACAATCCTTTCTTGATCTGTGGATAACGAGACTCCAGGGCCCATTACTGTCTATTTGGCACTTTCACACACAAAAAAAAAAAAAAACACACACACATGCAATCTATTTATTCCTTTGGTTCCACTGATCACTCATGTCCCTGATGAGTAATGAATATTGGAGAAAAATCCTGACTCCAGAAGAGTGGGTTCTTTTCAAGAAGCTCAGCCACTGAGTTCCAACCACACATTGCTGCCTAATCTTTAGCAGTCATTTTCTGGTCTATTTACCTGAGCAATAGGAGACAAAAGTAGGCATCCCTCTGCCACCCATGGTAACTGGAATCTGAGACATTTCTAGGGAATGTGATGTCATGAGAGCTACAAGCACAAAAAATCTCCAGTTCCCAGAACATGTCATTCCAGTCCATTAGAAGAGTCATCTCCTCCACTTCACTCATACAGATTCATGAGTAATCTTTTTGATGAGCTTGCAAAGTTACTACCATTCACATTTGCATTTATAAGAAAGTTGGAAAGTTTTAGGATACTCCCAGAAGCACATGTGGAATGAATGATTAAACGACCTGAAGAGCAGCTCAAAAGCTTGTCTCTTCCACGAACTGAAGTTAATCCAATAAAAGATATTACCTCACCGACCCTGTCTCTCTCTCTCTCTAATGTCCTGGGACCAACATGGCTACAACAGTGCAAATAACTTGCCTTCTTTGTCATTCAGTTTGAAAAAAATCAGACGTTGAGTAAGATTCCTTTCTCTAAATGCTGTGCAATCTTACATTGCATTCTAGATAAAAAGGCAGCCACACTTTGTTTGGGTTCAGATTTCAGTTTCATGCAGAGTGTTCACTGCGTTTCTTCCACTCCAGAGGGAGATTGGGATTATCATGAGTCCTGAGGTGTTATTTTCCTACTGCATGTGCCCCCTGAAAGATCATATGAAGAAATTACATAAGTGGACCTGACATTTAAAAGAAGTTTGATATGTTATTATTTGCACTGTAATGGCACCCGAAGTCCCCAATCAGGATCAGGCCCCCATAATGTTAGACACCACACACACACAAACCCTGGAAGACAAGTACCTGCCTTGAAAAGACAAAGGCAGACAAAGGGTAGTGGAAAAGGATATAGGATACAAGCAATGGACTAAATTTTACTTCGGGCTATTCAGTCACAGAATGGAGTAAAGCCCTGTCATAAATATAAAAGGAAGGGTAACCACCTTATTACTTACTAACTTAACAGGAGTTGGAAGGCTGCATTCCTGAGCTGTTCCCAGCAAAAGCATCACACAGACAGACAAACCCTTTGTCCCCCCCCCCCCACCTCCAGATTTGAAAGTATCTTGTCCCCTCATTGATCATTTTGAACCAGAAGCACAGTAGGATTTTAAAAGGTTTTGTAAAAGGTGTTGGCGGTTGTAGATTCTGTTTCTCTGCCTGGGGGAGAGAGCAGTAGGCATAACAAAAGGATTTTTCTGTAGGCTGAGAATAGCTATCAGAGACAACAGGTATCAGGTTACAGCACAGCAAAATTTTACATTTTTTTTGTTTGTTTTCTTTCTAACTCTCAGGTGTAAAGTTAGTTAAAAACAGAGAGGTTACGATGACAGAATGCAGCGTTCAACAGAAGCTGGAATTAGCCAGATTTGAGGCTGAGGAAGGACAAAAGGAACATGAAAGACGGGTAGAACTCAGACAGATGGAGATGGATGCACAAGCGGCTAAAGAAAAAGAAATGGAGGCTTTCCACCAGAGAGCTATGGAAAGATGTAGAAAAAACCAAGGAGGCTGCCCACCAGGGAGCTATGGAGGAGAAGGAAAAAGAAATGGAGGCAAAAGAAAAAGAACTGAAGGAGAAGGAAAAAGAGGAAGCATGTACTGGAGATGGAGAAGGCAAAGGCTCAGCATAATATACCAAATAACCCTAACAATCCTTCCCCAACAATCCACAAAATGGGAGTGACTATGTCCACAGTATGATGAATCCAGTGATATTGCTGAATATTTTCTCACCTTTGAGAGACTGTGCACACTCCATCAGATTCCTGAAGTGACAAGATGACCACATTGGTCGCAAAATTGACTAGAAGAGCTCTGGACATATTCAGTAAGATGCCTATTGAGGTGGCTTCTGACTATAATAAATTCAAGAATTTGGTTTTAAAACAATTTCAAGTTACACCTGAAATTTACAGTGTAAAATTTAGAGCCCTTAAGAGAGGGCCGGAACTAAGTAATGTGGCTTATGTAAACCAGATGACAGATCTGTTTCATAAATGGCTCAACGGACGGGCTGTAACTAACTTTGGAGGAATGCGGGATTTGATGATACAGGAACAATTCCTGAATATGTCCAAAGAGAATATAAAACAGTGTTTATGGGATAAGAAAACGGACTCAGCAGGAAGTCTTGCTTCTTATGCTGATCAATATGAGCAGTCCCAGACTGCCAGAGAGGCGAGGAAAGCTGGAACAAAATGGGTGGAGGGAGGAGAGAGGAACAACCCTGGTGGCAGTTGGAGCGGATACCAGAAGGGACACCCTCAGACCACACCCTACTACCGGGAGCAGACCAAAGCCCCAACTACACCCCAAGGAACACTCCAGACACCTTATCGTCCCGCCACACCATTCTCCAGTAACCCACCTCACCCCAGTGACCCGTCAGCTGGACAATGTTTTAAATGTAATGAGCCGGGGCATGAAAAGGCCAACTGCCCCAAGAACCCCAATAGATTACAGTTCATTGCACCGGAATCACACCAGAGGTCCTCAGGTCCAGATACCTCCCAGATACCCTCAGAGCAGAGGGAAACAGAGTGTGGGCGGGAAGAAGGTCACAGTGTGGAGGGACACTGGAGCACAAGTGTCGGCTATCCATGCTTCCTTAGTGGACCCCAATTTAATCGGCCCAAAGGTCCAAGTAACAATGCAACCCTTCAAGTCAAACTCTTTTGACTTGCCTACAGCCAAGTTGTCGGTCCAGTACAAACGCTGGTCAGGAATGTGGACTTTTGCAGTCTATGATGATTATCCCATCCCCATGCTGTTGAGGGTAGACTTGGCCAACCATGTGAAGCTAGCCAAGAGGGTGTGAATGGTCACCCACAGCCAGGCTAAGCAAGCTGTCACACCTAGCTTTGTTCCGGAAACTTCTACCAGGACCTGGTCAGGGGTGATGGAATCAGACCCCATGCCAACGTCTACAACAGCAGTAGTGGATCCAGTCACAGAGGCCCAGACAGCCAGTCCCAGAACCGGAACCAGCGGAACAACCAGCACCAGAATCGTCCTAGTGGCCTTGCTGGGGTGAACAGAACCAAAGACCATTTGGGAAAGTCATTCCACTGGGAGGGAATGGGCAAGGATGTTTCTACCTATGTCCGGTCTTGTGAGGTGTGCCAAAGTGTGGGGAAACCCCAAGACCAGGTCAAAGCCCCTCTCCAGCCACTCCCCATCATTAAGGTTCCATTTCAGCGAGTAGCTGTGGATATTCTAGGTCCTTTTCCGAAAAAAGACACCCAGAGGAAAGCAGTACATACTGACTTTCATGGATTTTGCCACCCGATGGCCGGAAGCAGTAGCTCTAAGCAACACCAGGGCTAAAAGTGTGTGCCAGGCACTAGCAGACATTTTTGCCAGGGTAGGTTGGCCCTCCGACGTCCTTACAGGTGCAGGAACTAATTTCCTGGCAGGAGCTATGGGAAGCTCATGGGGTGAACCACTTGGTTGCCATTCCTTACCACCATCAAACAAATGGCATAGTGGAGAAGTTTAATGAAACTTTGGGGGCCATGATACATAAATTCATAAATGAGTACTCCAGTGATTGGGACCTAGTGTTGCAGCAGTTGCTCTTTGCCTACAGAGCTGTACCACATCCCAGTTTAGGGTTTTCACCATTTGAACTTGTATATGGCCGCGAGGTTAAGGGGCCATTACAGTTGGTGAAGCAGCAATGGGAGGGGTTTACACCTTCTCCAGGAACTAACATTCTAGACTTTGTAACCAACCGACAAAACACCCTCCGAACCTCTTTAGCCCTTGCTAAAGAAAACCTAAAAGATGCTCAAAAAGAGCAAAAAGCCTGGTACGATAAACATGCCAGAGAGCATTCCTTCAAAGTAAGGGACCAGGTCATGGTCTTAAAGGCGCTCCAGGCTCATAAAATGGAAGTGTCATGGGAAGGGCCATTCACGGTCCAAAAGTGCCTGGGAGCTGTTAATTATCTCAAAGCATTCCCCACCTCCAACCGAAAGCCTAAGGTGTACCTCTAAAGCCCTTTTATTCCAGAGAATTAAAGGTGTGTCAGTTTACAGCCCAGGGAGGAGAGGACGCTGAGTGGACTGAAGGGGTCTACTACGAAGGGAAAAGCGATGGTGGCGTGGAAGAGGTGAACCTCTCCATGACCCTTGGGCATATGCAGCAACAGCAGATCCAGGAGCTGTGCGCTAGCTACGTGCCAACGTTCTCATCCACCCCGGGACTGACTGAATGGCCACACCACTCCATTGACACAGGTAATATTCACCCAATTAGAACCCAACCTTATTGGGTGTCTCCTCAAGCTAAAACTGCTATAGAACAGGAGATCCAGCATAGGCTAGAGATGGGTGTAATCCGCCCTTCCCACAGTGCATGGGCATCTCCAGTGGTTCTAGTTCCCAAACCAGATGGGGAGATACGTTTTTGCACGGACTACCGTAAGCTAAATGCTGTAATTCGCCCAGACAACTATCCAATGCCACGCACAGATGAACTATTGGAGAAACTGGGACGGGCCCAGTTCATCTCTACCTTGGACTTAACCAAGGGGTACTGGCAGGTACCGCTAGATGAATCCACCAAGGAAAGGTCAGCCTTCATCACACATGTCCGGCTGTATGAATTTAATGTGCTCCCTTTTGGGCTGCAGAATGCACCCGCCACCTTCCAAAAACTTGTAGATGGTCTCCTAGCGGGATTGGGAGAATATGCAGTCGCCTACCTTGACGATGTGGGCCATATTTTTGGATTCCTTGGCAGAACACCTGGAACTTCTACAAAAGTCTTTGAGCGCATACGGGAGGCTGGACTAACTGTTAAGGCTAAGAAGTGTCAAATAGGCCTAAACAGAGTGACTTACCTTGGACACCAGGTGGGTCAAGGAACTATCAACTCCCTACAGGCCAAAGTGGATGCTATCCAAAAGTGGCCTGTCCCAAAGTCAAAGAAACAGATCCAATCCTTCTTAGGCTTGGCCGGATATTACAGGCGATTTATACCGCAATACAGCCAAATCACCACCCCACTGACAGACCTAACCAAAAACAAACAGCCAAATGCCGTTCAGTGGACCGAAGAGTGTCAGAAGGCCTTTAACCAGCTTCAAGCGACACTCATGTCTGACTCTGTGCTAAGGGCCCCAGACTTTGACAAACTGTTCCCAGTAACCACAGATGCATCCGAGCGTGGTGTGGGAGCAGTCTTAATGCAGGAAGGACCAAATCAAGAGTTCCATCCGGTCATGTTTCTCAGCAAGAAGCTGTCTGAGAGGGAAAGCCACTGGTCAATCAGTGAAAAGGAATGTTACACCATTGTCTATGCTCTGGAAAAGCTATGCCCATACGTTTGGGGATGGTGTTTCCACTTGCAAACTGACCATGCTGCACTACAGTGGCTTCATACCGCCAAGGGAAATAACAAAAACCTTATTCGGTGGAGTTTAGCTCTCCAAGATTTTGATTTCGACATCCAACACATTTCAGGAGCTTCTAACAAAGTGACTGATGCACTCTCCTGTGAAAGTTTCCCAGAATCAACTGGTCCAAATTGTCCTTAAGATGTGGAAAATATTGTTAGTCTTTATACAGTTAGTTGTATATTTAGAGATGCATGTGTCTTATTAACTCTGTTTTCTCCTAGAGCTCCAGGAAGAAATCACAGCCAGTGTTTCACCCTAACTGTGATTTGGGGGACAGTGTCATAAATATAAAGGGAAGGATAACCACCTTTCTGCATACAGTGCTATAAAATCCCTCCTGGCCAGAGGCAAACCCCTTTCACCTGTAAAGGGTTAAGAACCTAAGGTAATCTCACTGGCACCTGACCCAAAATGACCAATGGGGGGACAAGAGACTTTCAAATCTGGACATGGGGGGAACAAAGGGTTTGTCTGTCTGTGTGATGCTTTTTCCAGGAACAGATCAGGAATGCAGCCTTCCAACTCGTTTTAAGTTAGTAAGTAATCTAGCTAGAAAATGCATTAGATTTTCTTTTGTTTAATGGCTGGTAAAATAAGCTGTGCTGGAGAGAATGTATATTCCTGTTTTTGTGTCTTTTTGTAATTTAAGGTTTTGCCTAGAGGGATTCTCCATTTTGAATCTGATTACCTGTAAGGTATTACCATCCTAATTTTACAGAGGTGATTCTTTTACCTTTTCTTTAATTAAAATTATTCTTTTAAGAACCTGGATTGATTTTTCATTGTTCGTAAGATCCAAGGGTTTGGGTCTGTGTTCACCTGTACCAATTGGTGAGGACTGGTATCAAGCCTTCCCCAGGAAAGGGAGTGTATGGCTTGGGGGGGATATTTTGGGGGAAAGACGTCTCCAAGTGGTCTCTTTCCCTGTTCTTTGTTTAAAATGCTTGGTGGTGGCAGCATACTGTTCAAGGACAAGGCAAAGTTTGTACCTTGGGGAAGTTTTTAACCTAAGCTGGTAAGAATAAGCTTAGGGTGTCTTTCATGCAGGTCCCCACTTCTTTACCCTAGAGTTCAGAAAGGGGAAGCAACCTTGACAAGCCCCCTTGCTTATCCGCATGGCCACCTTCTCTAGATTGGGGCTCCAAGCACACTATATGCTTAATACTCTCCACAGAGAAGGAAGTGAGCGGGAATGGGTAAAAACTTACCTATGTGCTGGATGGCAGTGCAGTCCAGATACGAATGGGCTAGTAAGCTGCATCTCTAAAAGGGTGAAGTAACTTACTGCCTCCAGCAGAGGAGAGGCTGGTATCCTTGAGTGCCTCTGTTAATCAAGGGAAAGAAGGATCATTGTGAGGGCAGGTAGGCCTGACAAGCCCCTGATCCTCCTTCGCCAATCCTGCTGATAGCTTCCATAGGAACTGGAGGCTCTTTATTGTTCGGAACACTTGTCTGTTCCTAATTGATCTTTGCTTGATTGGGATGTGGGATATTTTCTTCTTTTTTACCTTGTCTGAAAGACTAACTGGCTCATACTTGGCAAAGTCTGAAGTCTTCCAGGATTTCTTGATGTCTTCTTGCTTCATGATCACTTTATTACCTGCCACCTTAATATCTGCTGTGGGAAGCGTGCTTCGGGGAGATGCTTGATCGACAATGTTGAAAAGGTTTCATTGCATTGTCTCTTCTTCTGCTGCTCTCAGGCTAATTAGTTGCTCTGCTCCTGTATGTATCTTTTCACAGACTTTGAAGGTTTTTTGGTATTTTATTTTCATTCCAAAATACCAGAATTTGGTATAATAACCTTGACTGTAAGCACAAGACACAGTGCCTAGGTTTTGAACCCAGTCTGCACGTCCGTGGATACCAGCAGAAATTTAATCAGCTTTGCTGCCAACCACAGATTTCAGAAATCAAATTGATTGAGCCTCTAAGGGATTGACTTGAAAGCAAAGTATGCAGGCCTTTTTATTTTAGTATGGCCTCAGGACCATGGACAGTAATTTCAGCAACACAATATTAATATCAAAGGCTTCTACACTCTGTTACAAACTGAGAAATAATGGTCACTGAAAAAGGTGTCAAGTTAAATTTTTCTCCCAAAGCAGTCATGTTTCAGAGCAGTTCATAGAAGTAGCTGGATGTTCTGCAGTGGGGAACATTTGTAATTATTCTAACAATAGCAATGTAAGCAGGAGATCAGATGGGGTTTGAAATGGACTCTGTTTATTTCAGATTTTGAGTCACCCTCATAAAGAGGGAGAAATAGGGACAATTCATTTTCATACTCCCTGTCATAAATATAAAGGGAAGGGTAAACCCCTTTGAAATCCCTCCTGGCCAGGGGAAAGCTCCTCTCACCTGTAAAGGGTTAAGAAGCTAAAGGTAACCTCGCTGGCACCTGACCAAAATGACCAATGAGGAGACAAGATACTTTCAAAAGCTGGGAGGAGGGAGAGAAACAAAGGGTCTGTGTCTGTCTGTAGTCGTCTTGGCCGGGGACAGAACAGGAATGGAGTCTTAGAACTTTTAGTAAGTAATCTAGCTAGGTATGTGTTAGATTATGATTTCTTTAAATGGCTGAGAAAAGAATTGTGCTGAATAGAATAACTATTTCTGTCTGTGTATCTTTTTTGTAACTTAAGGTTTTGCCTAGAGGGGTTCTCTATGGTTTTGAATCTAATTACCCTGTAAGATATCTACCATCCTGATTTTACAGGGGGGATTTCTTTATTTCTATTTACTTCTATTTTTTATTAAAAGTCTTCTTGTAAAACACTGAATGCTTTTTCATTGTTCTCAGATCCAAGGGTTTGGGTCTGTGGTCACCTATGCAAATTGGTGAGGCTTTTTATCCAACATGACCATGACACGGTTCCTCCCCCACTCTGAACTCTAGGGTACAGATGTGGGGACCTGCATGAAAAACCTCCTAAGCTTATCTTTACCAGCTTAGGTCAAAACTTCCCCAAGGTACAAAATATTACCCCCGTTATCCTTGGACTGGCCGCTACCACCACCAAACTAATACTGGTTACTGGGGAAGAGCTGTTTGGACGCGTCCTTCCCCCCAAAATACTTCCCAAAACCTTGCACCCCACTTCCTGGACAAGGTTTGGTAAAAAGCCTCACCAATTTGCCTAGGTGACTACAGACCCAGACCCTTGGATCTTAAGAACAATGAACAATCCTCCCAACACTTGCACCCCCCCTTTCCTGGGAAATGTTGGATAAAAAGCCTCACCAATTTGCATAGGTGACCACAGACCCAAACCCTTGGATCTGAGAACAATGAAAAAGCATTCAGTGTTTTACAAGAAGACTTTTAATAAAAAATAGAAGTAAATAGAAATAAAGAAATCCCCCCTGTAAAATCAGGATGGTAGATATCTTACAGAGTAATTAGATTCAAAACCATAGAGAACCCCTCTAGGCAAAACCTTAAGTTACAAAAAAGATACACAGACAGAAATAGTTATTCTATTCAGCACAATTCTTTTCTCAGCCATTTAAAGAAATCATAATCTAACACATACCTAGCTAGATTACTTACTAAAAGTTCTAAGACTCCATTCCTGTTCTGTCCCCGGCCAAGACGACTACAGACAGACACAGACCCTTTGTTTCTCTCCCTCCTCCCAGCTTTTGAAAGTATCTTGTCTCCTCATTGGTCATTTTGGTCAGGTGCCAGCGAGGTTACCTTTAGCTTCTTAACCCTTTACAGGTGAGAGGAGCTTTCCCCTGGCCAGGAGGGATTTCAAAGGGGTTTACCCTTCCCTTTATATTTATGACACTCCCTAACCCCAAATTTCCTCCTTCCCCTAATGTTACTCCTCCTCCTCCTTCTCACAGCTCACAGTACTGACACACACCAGTCAAAATGTACCTTTTCAAAAAGCCACAAGCTTTTTACTAAACCTAGGCTGGGTTCTTCTGCTGATCCACCCTGTTATCAGGTGTTGAAACCCTGCTGAGAGATGCTGATTCCTCATGACTTACTGTGATACGTGTGTTTTGCCGCCTCCACCCTGAAGGTAGCGGATGTTTAGGATCTGGGTCACTACAGGGAAACTAGGAAGAGCCAAGCTGAGAGAGAGAAAGTGGTCTACTTTGGGGAAAGTTGCAGCAGTGTAACTACATTGATGCAGTTATACGACTACGCACTTTTCTAATATAGGCAGGACCCCTACCTTTTTTTTTTTTTTTTTTAATTTGAGTTTTCAAATAAAGCCCAGCAAGAGTTTAAGGTCGAACTAACCACAGTCCAGGTTCTATTTAGAGCAGGTTGGGAAATCCACCGTTCACAGCCCCTTAAAGGCTTCCACATGGCAACTTTCTTCTAGGTCACCATTAACGCTTCTGCATAAGTTGACTTAATGGGGTACTCCTCCTAGAGGTACATATTTCAATGTACTGGCTTTCAAGACGTCACTTCAAAATAAAGTGTTGAAAGCATTGGCTCAAAAATGAATATGACAAAACCAAGGCCAAATTCGTGTCAATTTACATTCCATGCAAACCAACCAATGTCAAGAAGATAGATTTTCAAAGGTATTTAGGAATCTAAAGCTGCAGACAGATGGTTAGGGGGATTTTCAAAAGCACTCAAGCAGATTAGGCACCTGTTTGATTTTCAATGGGAGTTAGACACCTAAACAGTTTAGGCACTTTTTAAAATTCTACTAGGCCCATAACACCTTTGAAAATCTGGCCAAATGAGGCTAAATCAATGCTTAATTGGACCCACAGTCTTAACAACATTTGTGGGGCAAGGGAAGTACTGTTTTAGTACTCCTTAAATTGTGTTCAGAAACTTTCAGCCTTCTTGTTGGGCATTTTCAAGATGAGATATGGTTCTTGTAGGCACTCTCCTAATTTCACCATGATTGAGCTGAAACTTTGATTAAGGATGACAGTTCTTCCAAGGACAATTTAAAACTGACACTTTCATTTGGCAATTGCCAATCACTGGCTTCAAGTGCGCCAGTCATATATTCTGTAGGCTGTGGGGTTTTGACTTTAACTCATTTCTCTTCTGACAAAATCTTTACAAAGGAATTATTTGCAGTTGCTACAATGTATGATGGATTTGAACTTAGGTCAGGGAGATTGTATTAAAGCAGAGGACATCCTTGTGTTGAAATCAAACTAACCTTTCTGAATAAAATGACTTACCCAAGTCTGCCAGAGGCTTGAATAATGTAGGAGATACCCAATCACAAAAGGATATTTTCCTTTTCACGAGAACAAGGTATATTTTACTGCCAAAAATATCGAAATGTCACAAGCAGAACCTACAGGAATTAATTTTAATCTATGAAGAAATGCTTTTAAAACCTTTCCCCTCTCTAATTTGAAAGTTTAAATGCAGCCATTTTTTCAGCTTATCTATTCACATGATACAGTATGTGTGTTTTGTGCTGCATCCTATAAGATTACAATGGGGTGATCACACCAGGTTAATTCATATAACCTCACATGCTAAATGTCAACGTGAAGTATTTAGAAAGAAATGCGTCCTAGTGGTTTGTATTCATTGCATAAGCACTATCCCCACTGGGATCAATTCCATGTATCTACAAGCATGTGCAAACATTGCGATTGTCAACAGGGCATTTGTATAGTTTCCCTGAGCAAGGGGGATAGGGATTTGCCTGGCTAAAACCATATGGTGAATGAGTGATGTAGAAGCTGTACGAGAACCAATAACTTGGTATATAACTATTGGGATAACTAACACAATTCTGATATCAATGTGCAGTCTCAAAACATCAGCTGAAAGACTGTTCAACAATTTTGATTTACAGATCCATTCACTAACACTGTATTGCTTGTGAGGGAAATGTGGAATTCCCTTGAACTGTTACAAATTACAAAGTCTTACAATCAGCATGGAAAGAAAGCTTTACTGTATTGAGAGCTTCACTACTGGTAGGTACCACTAACATGCCAGTGAGTAATCTAGAGTAGTTATCTGGCATACTAAAAGTGTTTGCTGTCTGAGTCTTTTTGGCCAGCTTATGGCTGCCTTACTTCCTGTTATGGGGTTGGAGAAGGGAGCCCCGAGCCTGTGTTTTTGCATAGGAGACAGCCACAAGTTGGTTTATTGAATAAGGCAATCATGGGACCTGGTCCTATTCTTTTCTCTGCCACTGCCTGGCTGTGAGTCATTTGATAATTATTTCCTCTCTCACCCGATCTCTCTCTTGTCTAGACTGCAAGTTCTTTGGGACAGGGACAGTTTCTCAATATGTTTGTACAGTGCCTAGCACAATGATCTTGACTGGAGTGTCAGCAGCACTACACCACACAACAGTATGATTGGCTGCCCTCCCTGAGTTGGGGTGTGTCTGGGCAGGGTGGGGGGATAAACATGGATTTACCTGCTCCCTACATTTGAATGGAGAGTATACGATAGTGTACATAACTTGGCAGAAAGCTCTAAGATCCAATAGCTTGTTCAACTTCTCACATTCCTCTCAACTCCATCTTGTAAGTGTAGACCATGAGGAGCTAACACAGAGACACCCACCATAACATAAGACCAAACCTACGAAAAGTGTCCAAGCCCTTTATAAAAGTCAAATAGACATGGTTTCCACATACTATAAAAGGAGAGCATGAAAATAGCCCAGCGGTTTCTAGGGGGCCAGCTTCCAAATCTTTACTCAAGCCAAATTCACACTTTGTGTACTTGAAGGGTTAAAACCTATTGCTGATGTAATAACCTGCTATATGGATTTGCGTACAGGCCCGGCCCAAAGTCCAGAGTTTGGTCAAGAGGCCTAGCAATAGCTAAGAGAAAGCAGAATAACCAAAGAACCTTGCTTTTGCTAAGATATGCCTGGTCAGCAAAACACCAGATGTTGGGGGCAATAATTGTGTCCTATTCAAAATTGCAATTAGAACAAAGAAGCCCTGTTTCTGTTGTGTTAGTTTCTTCTGTAGGGAGATGTTCTTCCCACACATCCAACCTTGAGTTTATGAAAGATTCAAGCATGTCAGTATAAGATATGGCCTCCTCCCACCTCCCTTTCCCAGGGACCAATGCCTACCTTAAAACACAAATAAGCAACTTGAAAGACAATCTTTATTGCCATATACTGTTTCTTTGCTTTTTACCCCCAGATATGTATCTGTTAGACAATCAAAGGAGCTACTTCATTCCTATGGACCCCAAATCAGAATTAAACATGTATTCGTATAAAATATATTTAATAAAGCACGGATTAAATGTTAATTTGTCAACTTGATATCATGGGTGGAGACATTATGTAATCTTTGACCACTGGCTACTGTGCTATCATGTCTTGCTGCTAGACCTATCTGGGGAAGTGGGACTGCCTACCCCATCAACTTTCCCCCGCCTATGGAAAATCCATATATTCCATTGTAATCAATTGATTGATAGTGTCTGAGCCTAATAAGCAAGGTGACACTCCATCAGCGCTGTAATAAACTCCTGTGCTTGACCTCTACACCGTGTGGATTTAGGTTCTTCAGTACTGTTTCTTTAAAACTATAGCATGAAGCCAGGCATCAGGAGGGCCAGGGAAGATTGTAGGCAGAGCCTTTAAAATGAAGCAGAGCGAGAGGCTTTAGGGATATTTTGCCTTATTTTAATGAAGTTCCTTGTTCAGCCTTCAACTGGTTGTAACAGGACAATAAGTATTAGGGTGACCAGATGTCCCAATTTTATAGGGACAGTCCTGATATTTGGGGCTTTGTCTTATATAGGCTCCTATTACCAGCCCCATCCTGATTTTTCACACTTGCCCTCTGGTGACCCTAATAAGTATGGGCTTTAGATATTTTGCCTTTAAGTCCCAGCCACATACTTAACCTGCAATAAGAAGTGTGATATGGTCAAAAAGTGACTATATTAAAACAGCTCCTTTTTAGTCAGATTTTCTCCCTGTGTGTATTCAAAGCCATATTTACTTGCTTTAGTGAACAAAATCGGTTTTTACTACTTTTTACTTCTGTTGTCACCGAAAGGCTGCAGGAGAGAAAGCTGGCTCCACATCAACAACTGATGTGTGATGATATTCTAAGTTCAGAGTGCAGCATACTGCACATTACTAGTGATAATGTGTGAGCCAAGTGAGCAGCAGTTGATGTTTGGATTCCAGGTTGCTGTTGCTGACCTGGCAGTGACAAAAATGTATATGGAAACTTGAGAGAACACAAAAACTAAACCCACACTGCTAGAATCCAAGCACATTTTTAAAACAGTGAATTTGAGACTCATGCACAATGGAGGAGACAAAAACATCTATTTATAATTGTGAAGATTCAGTATAATCTAATCCAGTGTTAAAACTGGTTATTCCATTTGTACTGTCATTTGCATTAACAGTTCATTTATTCTATTTAAATTTCCTTTTCTGTGAATGACAAAAATTTTAAATGAAATACAGAAGCACATGATCCTTAATGTAACCTTCCTATAGGTGTAAAGTTAATTTGACAAAGAGATAAAGTAGCAATTAAATCCTGTGGTGAAATATTTCTCTTATCACTTAGTAATTTTTGTTCTTAAATAGCATAAATTTCCCCTTCTAGTGGGCTGTTTTCAGACTCCTGTTTAATTAAAAATCTGTATTTATTAAAACAGTTCCTTGACTAAGACTTCTGAAATAAATCTCTCAAATGCAGACAAGAAATTATGAAAATTGATAAATATTACATTTTAATGGAAATTAAATTAGATCCGTCTTATCTAAGGTAGGACTCATCCACATTAAAAGCAGCAGATCCATTGCCAATTTCAATTTACATAAATAAATTTGCCTCCTTTATAAATACAAAGATCTTGAACAATACCTGTTAAAGTAGTGGCATCCGTTCTGCATGTTTAAGTCTGAAAGCTTTGTACACATGTTTTTTGTGCTTTTTCAATGACAATATTTCCTTTCACCCATAGTATGAGAAGTTGATGGGTTCCCCCCCCCCGATGTTTGTGTAGAAATGTTAAATATTTCCACACTACCCGTTAATGCTGGTATATATGTAAGGACTGAATTCACATATTTTATGATTATCCCCAACTAATCCATCAGCTAATAAAAGCGTGACATTTAAAATGGTCACAAGAAATCCATGCACAGAACAGGATTTACCTTCAGAGCCCCAACACTTTCAGTACAAAGATTGCTTCCTGTTTCAACTCACTTCGTTGGCTGCTTCATTTAAAAAAAAGAAAAGAACAAAGACTGAGTGAAATGCTGGGTCCACTGAAGTCCATTGCAAAACTGCCACTGACTTAAACAGGGCAAAGCTTTTACCCTTGGTATCTATTCAGAGTTAGTTTATGAAAAAAGCATGCTCAGTTACTGTTACCCCATCCACCTTCCCTATTTGTTTACCCTCCTGTTGCATATGGTCTCAAAAACACTTCAGTGCATGCCTCCCTGTAGGAAAGTACGTAGTCTCATGGTCTTCAGTGGGATTACTTATGAGTACATTTTATCATGTAAGTAAGTGTTTTGCTGGATCATGGCCTCTGACTGTAAACCCTATGGGATGATATCGTTTCTATAGGTTTGAGGCCTAGCACAATGGGACCTCAGTCAGGCTGGGGACTGAAGGACCACTGAAATAAAATAAATAGCAGCGAAGATAAGGAGCATGAGTATAGATTGTAAGCTTGCTGGTGCAGGGACTGTCTTTGCTTTGTGTGCACAGCACCTAGCACAAATGGTCCCTGAACCAAGCCTTTCGGTGCTACCATAATATAAATCATTTCAAACTGAATCCATCACTGTGTCCTGTGTGCAGCAGTTAGAGACTCTTCCCTGGTCCTCCCTCCCCCCCACAGTAGTTACAACTAACCTCTTTAGATTTGAGAGCATCTCAGACTTTTCACACCCACACACTCATCTGGGATTTCTTCTACCCTCACTGTAGCTCAGAATGCTCATACCATATTTACCACTGAAAAACAGCCATGTATGCATGGCATGTATGCTAACGCCAACCTGAATGACTGCTTTTTCATATAGCTCCAAAACACCAAAAGACATTTTTCCTATTGCTTCCTCAACTGAGCCCTTTGAGTGCTTCCTTGCTATGCAGTGTCTTAGATTAATGTCTCTTCTACTTGTTTCATTGATGAAGGAGATGTCAAATAAATATGCCCTTTGGCTGGTTGTGTGGGAAAATAAAACCTCCTGTGGCACTCACAGAAATAGCACAGAACAGGCACTAGGATTTCACATCCTAAAGTGGATTAATCTGTATTAACTGAAAGTAGGTTTACAGTAAAAATATTTCCTCACTGAAAGTATTAAATCTTTCACAGCCACTTTGTTATTCACTCAGGATGCCATTCCCAAAAAATAGGATCCAAGATTTTCCTCCAAGATTTATTGTGTTTTAATGTTCCCTGCAAAGATTGTGTGCAGCTCCACCCAAATAATGGGGCATATTCTTCTGCATAGCAAGAACAAAAATTTCCACTAGGATCAATGTCCCATATACTCCCTTCCACAGTGTGCCATGGAAGAGAGAAAAAACTGGAAAGAGTAACCTGGGAACAGCATGCTTCCCTCACTACATAACAATTTCTATTTCCTCCACAGGACCATAAGACAGGCAAGCAAGGGTGACCAGCATAAGCAGTCAGGAGGCAAATGCAGAGAGCAGTAGCTCCAAATGACATGCTTCCATTCAGTAGTAATGTTCTATGCCACATGGCTGCTCAGTGTGCATTACCCACAGCTGCTATGTGCCCTGTGAACAGTAAGAGGGTCACAAAACAGTTTTGAGGGAACCAGCCAATGGAAGGCTAGAAACCGTACTGTTCTGCTGCTACAGCTTGAGTGTAGGGCCCAGGGATATGTGGAGGCAAGTCTTCTCCATGCATTAGCCTGAGATCCAAGCTGATGGGACCACCTGTACCCACAAAATTCCAGACTATGAATGTTTAAGGCCATGACCCCAGCTCTTTGTGTATCACCATTCATCCTTCTCACAACACGGGAGCCAGAGGGACAGTTTCCACACACACTACCATTTTAAAGCAATTCTCTCTTCAGGGGCTTGCTTTTTTGGGGCGGGGGGAGATAAGAATTGGATTGGATCCTAGAGAGAATTACTAACTCTGCAGCCATGAAAGTGCCTTAACTGTGGTGTAAGTATCGTTCCACTGAACGAAGGAGACTTGGTTGGGGGTGGGGTGGGGGGGATTATGGGCATTCATTGGGTCACTGCTGGAAGTACAAAATTGAGCAAATGTTTTACAATAGACCTTAACAACTGAATATTTTTTCCAATTGTGCATAAAGGCTTGAGATGGTTTTTTGTTTTATCTAAATTGCCTCACTCAGACCTACTTAAAAAGCAATCCAGGTAACAAATAAAAGAGGCACAGACTGCATGTTCCACAGTGAACACCAAAATTAACAGATGTCTCAGCAATACTCGTTATTTCTTGATCTACAGCACTACTTTAGTGCTGGAGGACATTCAGAATTCATCTCTACTTTTACCAGATGTCTGAGAAGTAGTAGATCTTCCTGGATCCACTCAACTTTTTTAATGCCTTAGGATATATTCAGCATACATTTTGAAAAGAGTACTTAGATTGGTTCTATGGTTTTACGTTGATTGTCATCATGCTTGTTGTCCTAAATAATGGGAAAGACTAAGAGACATGATTATAGAGAACAGAACTGAGCAAATAGAAAAAAAATGCTCCCTGGATAGGTCTCCAAATTTGACCATGGATTTGGATTAGACTATATTTGCAGCCTTTTCATGTTGTACATAAATGGGAGTGTAAACATACAAGGCAGCGGGGGAGGAACAATCACAGCATCAATCTTAAGGGTGAATATACACTAAAAGGAAATTTCAAATTGTGTCATCCTTTGCAGACTGCGTGTACCACCAGAGTAGAGTAAAGAAGCTGAAGTGGACCCAGACTTTGACCCAGTGTCTTTTAAAGCTTGTGCCCAGGAGTTTAATGATTAGCAGGTTTTACTGCTATGCTGCTCTCCTGCGTTTGCACTGCATGGGTCTGCAAGAGAATTGGAGAAGATGGCACAATGATTTGCAAGGTTGTGTCCAATTAGCTGTGGATCCTACAGCTTTTCCACAAAAATATATCTCGGGCTTTTTCAGCCTACAGCGGTGGGACATTGAAAGCTACTCTTGTATCATACTTATTTCAGATTGCTAAAATCATGAAACATATATAAAAAAAGCAAGGGAACTCAATAGAAAAAGATTGCAATCTCACAGGTTACATAAACAAAAGTCTGAGTCAAAGAATATTCAAGGCGTTCCTTTCATTGTAATCACCAAGAAGATGCATCTTTTGTTAAAAGCAGGAAAAATTTGGCAGCTGGGTTGCTTTTCAGCTTCAGATACTCAAGACAAAAGAATTTATTGACTGACAACTGCCAGCAACAATAGCCAAAGGTGAGGATGAAGCCACAGTCTAGCTTCTAAGGGTACACACTGCAATCAGGATGTGTAACTGCAGCTTGTGTAGGCACACCAGAGCGAGCTTTGATCTCGCTTGGTTGAAGCTAGTTCCAGTAACAAGAACAGTGTAGTCACCACCGCAGCATGGGCTAGCTCCTAAGTACCCCACCCAGGACTCTAGATACCTACTCAAGCAGTGTGCTTGGTGCCACGGCCCATGCTGCTTGCAGTTACACTGCTAGTATTACTCTAACTAGCTTTGATCTAGCTCGATCAAAGCTAGCTTGGTATGCCTACAGGAGCTGCAATCACACCCCCTGCTTGCAGTGCAGACATACCCCCATGTCAAATCATGCACCCTAGGTTACATACCCATGGCACCATGCAGAAGACAGCTGAGGCACAAGTAGAAAAATGATTTGGGTTCCAAGGTTAAGAATCCATCAGCAGCATCACCGATACCTCTAAAGCCATCTGGGGCCATCAGTTTTAATCAATTGCTTCTTACTGTCCTTTGAAGGAAGGAGAGAGAAACATTTAAAAATGGAAATTTTTATTTATCTTTCGCAGGCTGTTAACTGGGGTGGGGCAGGGATTGAGACTGTTATATTCACAGGCAGGCCTTTTATACAGATTTCTGTGTTTTAACCCCCGGATAGGCACCCATGAGATATATATGGGCACCCATCCTAGGTTTTATACATTCACGCAAAGAACACACATTTTTCATTGTGGTTTTATTTATATGAACAGAATTTTAAGGGGGCTGATACTCTATCACTGCCCAGAGAACAGAGCACCCCAACAAATGGGGTTATCCCATCACACACACTTTTCAAAGTTTTAAAGGCCTTCTTTTGCCTTGGTGGTTGGGTTTTATTATTAATATCATCATATGAAATTTAAGGAGGCTAGAGCTCAGTCTCTGCTGTGCTGAGACAGAGGCTTTTCTCCCAGGGAAAACACCTCACTGGAGCTGCAGTTGGCTTTGCAAGGCCAGTGAGAGGTGATACAGCTCAGGGTGTATTTAACCACAAATGAACTCAAATCATTGCAAATTGCCTAGGCCAGAGTGAGGCAGAGGAGTGGGAACTGAAAACTATTGGAATTGAAGCCAATTGAAGTCAATAGAAAGACTCTTATTGACTTCAGTGGAATTTGGATCAGACTCTTAATGCATATATTTATTATTGAAGCTGTTTTTCCACATTTAGTGGGAAGACAGGGACAATGACAAATATAGAAAGCATTAAATAGGTCCCCTTCCATTTCTAGATGGTAAGAGGATATCTACATCTTGGGTCTACTTAATGCACATCTTGTATATCTAGTAACAGCCTGGGAAAGCCCAACCAAACATTAGCTCATTGTTCCCTGACTTGCCAGCCCAGTAATACCAGAGTAAATACATTCAAAAGGCAGCTGCTGCTACTGAAGATTTTCATACACAACTAGCAGCAGACACAAATGTGAAGTGCAAATATGCCATTTTTGTTTTGCTACAAATTTGCTATTCTTCCCTCCCGCCCTGGTCTCCCAATTATCACAGTACCACCGGAGACATCAATGTCTAAGTCAAATCTCTAATAGCAAAGCGGTGGTGACTAGGAAAACAGAAATGCATCTGTGGCAATTTTATATTTTTTTTAAAAGCCATTACTGATGCCTGGTTCCTCTTAAGGATATTTACATGAAGTTTCACAAATGAGCCTCTACTTAATTTACATTACTGTCACTGCTGCAGACAGGCTCAAAGTAATAGCTATGATATGTAGTGAAAGGTTGCCATTGTTGCTCAATTCACAATATTTGAAGATTAATTTTAATGGGGCTGGTTTGGCACCTTGCAATCCCACTTGATTAAGGGGCAGCACTTAGCCACACTGCCTCAGGAGTGGAACAAGGACTATGCTGATATCACCACCGGATCCCTCCTTCCTCCTTGTTCCATTGTAAACTATGCCAGCCATTTTCCTGGCCCAGATTACTTCCCCTCCTTGCTGGCTCCACTGTGCAGGTTAGCACGTTGGGAGTGAGGAACCAAAACTCTTTCCATTCCTCTCACCAGCACAGCCACTCCCCCTTGTATGGAAGGGGAGAAGCTGCCTGGAAGCGACTCCTCTTCCCACAGCCACACAGGATCCAGTGAGGAGGGTAGCCACAGGACGACTCCTTTGTCCATTATGAGGAGACACAGACAAGTTCATGATTGAGCCCATGGTACATACATTGTATCACTGAAAATACAGGAGCCCTAGAGAGTGTTTTACCTAAGATGGTGCTCTCACTGAAGTCAAAAGGTAAGCTCTTCTTGCCATCAGAGGGATGAGACATAACAATCATGCGGCCTGCATTCAGCACATATGTTGTCATACTGGATGTGCGTAAGTGCCACATCTTTGCGGAGAGAAACAGGGCAAGCAGTTATTTACTGTACCGAAGATACATGCAATAGACATGTCCTTGAAGGTGCACTCCTTTCCAAACAGACCACACCTGGTACGCTATCGTTTTAAAGGTTTGGACTTTCCATGTTTCCCCTAGAAAATATCTTCCTCACTCCCCTCAAAAGTAAAACCCAACTGCTAGTTTGGGGCGAGATTCATTAGCACAGCCACGGGGGGCCTGTAAAGTACACCTTCCTGTACTCAGATGGACGTTAGCCCAAAGCAAGGCGGACAGAGTTACAGCCAATAACTTGACTGAGGTTTCTGTAGGGGCAGAGGTCAGCTTTAGTTTACAGTGGGGTCCACAGCAGCTCTGTAGATGTGGTGACTCATCACATCTTGTTACTACTCTGGCCACACCCCTTTCCCTGCCATCATCTTTGGAGTGATGCTAGCCCTCTAGAGACACAACTGTGCTATTACATTGCAACTGTTTTAAACAGGCCCAACCTGTTTCCCCAGCAGGTTCTGTCACTGAGACCAGCAGGTCTCCACCAGTTTATCCTAGTGAGTGTGGCTCCTTATTGTAAAATCTACCTGGTCAACAATTTTGTAAAAATACAACACACTTTTCTAGTGGGAGCTTGAATTTGGCCTTTCAGATGCATCTCTTTAGAAAATGACCCATATAAATGGGCTTCGATAACATACTTGCTATGCTGTGCTTTCTTGAGGAAGTTAATTTGATAAGGACTTCCAAGTGGACAGTCTAGCCAGGGATTTGATTCTGGAAAGTGGTCTGAAACAGTTTGTCTAACACATTAGAAAAAGCCTGCTGCATTCAATGATTGAAACTAATTCTGGTCAGAGCCTCATCGTACATCTCCCTTCTCTTGCAGAATCCTGATAATGTTAAAAGCTTGGCTGAGATCCTGGACAAAACCCTTCTACCAGTCTGCAAACTGGGAGACAGCTAAAAAAGCCTACTTGATTCCCTTTATACAAACAAATAAAACTGCATGTTCTGATATTTGGCCAAATCTCTCCTAAACCCTATTATTTCTTCAGGAGATGAAACTGTAAAGAGCCTTTGACTATGCAAGTCCAGGGAGCAACTTACTGCCTTGCTGGACCCTTTACCATGGATTCCTATGTACCCAAATGTATTCTAGAATGTTTGTCTTCCAGCACCAAACTGAACCCAAGCCATTAAAAATGAAAAGAAAAAAGTCAATATTTTAGCTAGAAACTCTCAGGAAATGTCTAACCTTAAAAATGACATGCTTGTGTCCTCTTGGCTTCTTTATGATGCCTAAACAAAGCCTGAAAAGATTCCCCGCCCAGTGCTTGTATTGTTCACAGTAGAAGTATCAGGTCCTCCCTGGTTTTGCTACAGGACTTGTGGGGTCTCCAAGGATGCATGTTAGGTCTCCTAGCCTAAGAGAAATAGCAAGGGTGCTGATTCTTTAAAAAAGGCTTTTTTCCCCAAACTGTTCCTCACTGAAGTTAAATGGGTCATAGCAAGACAATCAGGGGGAAATCATGTGACTAAAAATACTCTTTCCCTCAAATTCTCAATTTTCGGTTTCTTGGCTCTGATGCCATCATCATTTCATTAATATCAAAAGACAGACTCTTCCAGGCTAAACAGCACCTGAATTTACAATGCTAGAAACAAGCAAAGGGGGGAGGGAGGAGAGAAATAAGACAAGACAAGAGATAACTTTTAGCTTTTCTTTAAACATCCTAAAGGAACAATAAGAACACTCATAAAGTGAATTGCAGAACACTTGACAGTAAGATCCCATCAGAATATCCAGTTCAGTCAAAACTGAAATGCTATGCGAAATCAGGTCAATTTAGCTGGAATTTCATTTTAGAAGAAGTCCCTACAATGTCAAACGATCCCATTTCAACAGTGTTGGGATGAAACATTTCAATTTTTTGTTTTGAAATGCCTTTTCATTTTGAAATTCTCTTTTGTATTATATATTATAGTACAAAACAGACAAAATCAAAACAAAATATTTCAATTGATCCAAAATGAAAACTGTTTTCTGAATTTTCCTTAGCAGAGAATTTCATGGGGGGGGGGTTGCTCCCCTTTGGAATGAAGCTACGATCTGAAATCTCAAAATCCTTCGTGTAACAGAACTTCCATCTTCTGCATAGCTCTAGATATAAGCCCATTTTTTCCCCTTTGCAGGTCATCTTTAAGTAAAGACAGCTCTTTCTGGGCTACTTTGAAAGATGTATTTACAAAATAATTTTATATATATAAAAATTAGAGAGACACACACACAGACAGGCTTGTGCCTAGAGCTATGTGTGGGTGCCTAGAGCCATACCATATCCCCACACACACAACTCTCCTTTAACAAAATTATCTGCTCCCTATTTAGCTGTCGAATTTATAATCCTGTTAGAATCCTGCCTTATGGATATTAAGCTGCAGAGAGCACGCAACAGCTGTGCTTGAAAGACTGAGCTGGTTTCCCCATTCATTTCCAGATGCAATTCACATTGTCAATATTGATATTTAAAGCCCTATATGGATTAGAATCTACTTAGAGACACACTTCTCCATTGTCAGCTGGAGCAAATCCCCAGCTATGAAGTTGGAATGGTGACAGAGGATTCTGAGTGGAGGGCCCCTACCTCTATTCCCCCCATGATCTGAGACATGGCCAGAGCTTAACCTCCAGGGCAAAGCCCATCTGTCTCCTCAGAGACTTTTGCCTGAGTTGGTGATGTGGATATATTTTTGTTTACAGCTTTGTGGAAGTTTAGTTTTAAATGGCTTTAGCTTTCGTTAACATGGGTCAAATAAGTTTGGTATGTTTTAATTTGATTAGCATAAGGTCGCAGGGTAGTGTTTGTGCCCTGTGATATACAGGAGGTTAGACTTGGTGCTGCCTTTTGGCTTTAAGCTCCATGACTGGAGCACTCAGACACATTAGTCCATAAGAAGACCCTTTGAAGACAGTGGTGTGAAGTGATTGTGATCTACCAAATGGGTGATCTGATAATCAAGTCAGAAAATACATAGCAGAAGCTTGAGGAGGAAAGATCCCCCTTCTCATGTAGCCCATTGGGAACAGGTGTCTGTTTCCCTGCATGGGTTCCTGTTGTTGCACCCAGGCAGTGGCCTTAGTCTTTTAGCTCACATGATAATGGTGCTTTGGAACCAAAAGTCCTGGATTCAACCCTCAGTGAGAACCCACCTATGGGTTGTTGTACATGTACAGATGTAGTAAAGAAAAATCAAGGTAACACAGAACTGATCACAGATAGAAAACTTTGAAGACACTCCTTTTCTTGTTTCTAAACTGAATACTTGAGGCACCTTAGAGACTAACCAATTTGAGCATAAGCTTTCGTGAGCTACAGCTCACTTCATCGGATGAATACTGTGGAAAGTACAGTATACATCTGATGAAGTGAGCTGTAGCTCATGAAAGCTTATGCTCAAATAAATTGGTTAGTCTAAGGTGCCACAAATACTCCTTTTCTTTTTGTGAATACAGACTAACGCGGCCGTTAGTCTGAAACCAGTTTAGAAACAATTATACTTCTATGTGACACCAAATACGATAGGCTGCCATGTTCTTTTAAAATCAACAGATAAGGGTGGCTGGCCTCACAGAATGTACTCACTGAGTTCTGCAGAATACCTGTTTTTCTTGCAACGTTTTCCTGAGGCCTGTAATACTGTTGCCATTTTAGACCATATCCTTAGGAAGGTACAATGCCATTTTACTCCACCCAAATCAGTGCCGTGAAGTTTTATTACAATGCAAATATCTTATTTGATAATATTTCTAAATAATTAAACAACTCCTGATAAATATATTTGTTTATGCTAAAAGTCATCCATAGAACCAAGGATTGACGAAGGTTTCCATGCTGTGACCCACTACTGTAATATCCAACTGGCCACTAAACAAGTGGGCACAGAACCTAACTACCCATTTATATCTATCTATTCACATAGCACATCTGTCCTCCAGGATGCAACAGCAACACACAAACTGATTCAATAACTGCAGCCATTCACCCTCGGCTTCTCTGCTAAGACTATGACTAAGATAGCGATAACTCCTAACTGAAGGATGGGACTTTTGCAACGTGAACTCTTACCCACTAAGAACTGGACTACCACACGTTCCACATAAACCACTAAGCAGCTATTGGACAGCAAAAGCTTTCAGACACAGCTGACTAAGGCTGGGTTCAGACAAGTGAGCCAGAGGTTCCATCTCAATCTCCCAAGCCATCCAGGGAAGGATGGTTTTTGGTTTAAGGCTTTGGATTTTCATCCACGAGAGCTGGGTTTAATTCCTGGTTCTACGATCCACTTCCTGGGTTACGTTGAGCAAAATCACTTAACTGCCATACTTCAGTCTCACCTTTAAAATGGGGATATTTCCCTATCTCACATGGGGATTGTTCTGATAAGTTAATTAATGTTTGAGGTAATCAAACTGTACAATAAGAGCTGGTAAAGAACTGAAGTCTGTTCTCTGGGAATTTCTGACATTTCGATTTCCCCCCCTCCTAATCAGATTCAGAATGAAGAGGCAAAATTTTGAAGTTTCCTGTGAGAATTAAAAAAAAAAAAAAAGGACCATCAACATATTTGATTCATTTGAACTTCTCATATTAAAAGATCAATTATATAGGTTACATTTATATTTTAATGGAATATAAAGGTTGAAATGAAACATTGACTTTCCCATTGAAAAGTTTAATCAGAATTGACACTCCCCCACAAAACATTTTGATTTAGATGCAACTGCATATTTGATGGAAAACGGTCATCAAAATCTTTTCACCCAGCTCTATGTAAAATAATGGAGTAGAAAGATAAATCCAGATTCCATTTACCAGCTATTTTTACTGAAACTTCATTAATCCAACTGTCTCTTACTTCCTGCAATAGAGTAGCTTTGTCCTTAGCTCTGCAAATAATTCTTCTGTACTCTGCTATCTTCCTGAATATTGTTATGATTTTGTATCTGCTACCTTGACTTTCTGATATCATGGTCTTTAGAAAGAGGCTAGAAATGAATCCCTCTACATACATTTAGAATGTCAGTTATCTAAATCTATACCATCAAGCACCTGTTCCACTAATTCTTACTTTGGGTATGTCAGGGATAGTGGCTGCTTTAGATAAAAAGAAAATTACATGTGATTTGTTATCTCAGGGAGTTTTACTGCTGCTTCTGTTGAATGAGTTAACTAACAAGAGCTCTCTTGCTTTTTCTGTGTAAACACACACACACACCCCCAGAAGAAGCTGACCAAATGACATCTGAAACATTTCTGCCTCCAGCACTGAATTGAATTTAACACAGTGCCTGAAGCACCAGGTCTTCTGATTTGCATCACAATACACTGTCTCCATACCCCACACATGCAGATTTTTATTCCATACTACATCATGCTTAATATAAATGCAATATTTTTCTTTGATACTGGTTATGTCTATTTTTCATTACCTCATTACAGAAACATCCTTAAGAGAGACAACCTGAGCTACAAAATTCTGAGCTGGATCCAGGTCCCAAGATCACCTCTGCAGAGGTTTTGCTCTAAAGTTTTACATGAGTATATATTTTATTTGTTTCTTTTTTCTCCTTGACATTTTTGTTCAAGACACAATTTAGGAGTTTCTTCTTATAAGGTCAGAATTCCTAGATGCCTTTTTACAGAGAAAAGGAAGTTAGTCTGGATGATCACAATGGTCCCGTCTGGGCTTGGAATCCATGAAAATGTTGTGTCCATTCAGAAAATGAACTATTTGAACTGACCTGAAATGAAATATTTTGTTTCAAATTTTGCCAAATGGGGAAAAAAAATCAATTTTTTTCAGCAAAATCAAAGTTCTCCCTGGGAAAATTCTGATTTTGCAGAAACTGCATTTTCCATTTCCAGAGAATTATTCTGATGGAAAATTCCCAACCTGCTACTTTCCCTTTAGAGATGTTGGCCACAAAAAAAAATAGATGTGTAAGGTGGTGTTCTGAGAAACAGCACTTCAGGGAGCAGACCAATGCAAACACAGCAGAGTAAATCCCCAGTTCCAGTGGGATAGAAATTATCAGAATAAGAGCTTGGGGAAATTAGATTTTACCTTGCTACTAGTGCAGACAAATCAATGAGTGTAAACTTTATATCTTTGATTATTATAGCTGGATCTTTATATGAATTATTATCTGCTTGATTGCTATGGAGAGCCAACTGTTTGACTCCCAAAATGATGTGAACACAGAAGCTCCCAGGGCTCAGAGCCAGGGAGAAGAATTTCCACCAGGTTATAAAGGTGGAGGTGTTAATCTGCCTTAAAGACTCACCATTTCTGCACACTGACCAAGTGCCTACCCTTCACTGATCAAAAAGGTTGCAAAATAACTACCAGATGGTGGTGTAGCCAAGAATTATCAAGCAGATCATTGTGGATCCTGTCCAAACACATTCCATATTCAAACGTGTGTGTCTTCAGGAAAGGAATGGATCACAGCTAGAGCAGCCTTTGTCTTTTGAAATCCTCATTCTAGAGGTGGGAAATTCCTACTCTGGTGATATAGTCCTCTTTGTGATGATGAAAGATATCTTTATGAAAGACAATTGACCTCTGCTGCATCCAAAGCCCTGACCACAACAACCAGGGTCTAGACTACAAGTCTAGTGTCAATCTTCAGCCCTATGGTTAGAGCTGTAGTGGTCTTTTTCACTCTCTGATTAAATCCAAATTGAACAGATGCCATCATTCAAATCCCCCTGATACTTGATTCAAATCCTTGTCACCCTGACAAACAATGGTAGTTATGGTAGAAGTAAAGGGACAGATGTTCTGACTCACTCTGCTCCCTTCACACAGATCAGGTGGTGCAAAGGAAGTGGATGCAGGTCCATCCACTGAGGCAGGGGTTCACTTGGCTCAGGACGTATATGAGGGCAGGGAGGAGTGTGTCCAGGGTAGGAGTGGCTGGAACATTTTGTGCTCTGGCTATCCTCAGCGGTCCTTTAGGGACTATTGCCACAAAGCAACTCTAACCTTGACCTGGGTTGGGTGCTAAGCAGAGAATGAGGAAGCTCAACATGTTTCTCCAATTTGTCAGGCTCCTTCATTTTGTAATTGTGTGTGTAACAAGTTATCCTCTTTCTTTTAATGAGTACTTGTGCCACCTACCCCCAGGGCTGGATTAAGGCAGGGGCTTTAGGGGCTGCAGCCCAGGGCCCCGGCTCAAGGGGGGCCCCACAAAAATAAATCACAGGCAGCTATCTCCAGGCTGCTAAAAGGGGTGCTTATGCAGGCTGGCTGCCTTCCATAGCCCCATGCTGCTCCTGGAAGCGGCCAGCTGCTGGCAGTCTCTGCAGCCCCTGGTGGGGGGTGAGAGGCAGCTACGCACATTACCCCTGCCCCCAGCACTGTTGCTGCAGCTCCCATTGGCCAGTTCCTGGCCAATGGGAGCTATGGGGGTGGTGCTTGCGGGGGAGGGGTGGGCGGTGCACAGAGACCACTGCCTTCTTCCCCGCAGGGGCCACAGAGATGTGCTTGGGGCTATGAGTGGCGTGGGGCTGAGGCAGGCAGCCAGCCTGAGCCCTGCTGGCCGGGAGCCACCCGTGGTGAGCACCTCCCAGCCAGAGCCTGCACCTCTCACACACACACCCCCACACACCCTGCACCCAAACTCCCTCCCAGACTCTGCACCCCTTCTTGCATCCCAATCCCCTGCCCCAGGTCAGAATCCCCTCCTGCACCCAAACTCCCTCCCAGGAAAAAGACTTGTATACAGGGGCCCCACACAATCTAATAGCCCCAGGTCCACAGGAGAGGTAATCTGGCCCTGCTTACCCCGCATTTCCTTCATTGCTTCCATCACATGTCAAGATCATTAGTGTCTGAGGGTGTTGCTTAGCAATAAAATAATGGAATGAAGTATATTTCAAATCTTCCCCCTCTGCTAGAAGTCCTGTGGTGGCCATTACTTGAAAAAGATTGGCTTTTCCATTACTTTCTTATTGTTTCCAAAGCAGTTGCTCTTCTGTTTCCATGGCATTTTCTTTCTCCTCCCTCCCCGAAGTAAAATCTTTTATTCCCTTATTAACCTTTTCCTAGATACAGCACCTTTTCCCACCTAGCTTCTAAGTCTAATGTGCTTTTCAGCTGTAGTTTCTTTATGGGAAAATTCCACCCCCCATTCTTTCTGATCAGCAAGACTCACACTCTTAACTGAGAGAGAGAGAGAGACACTGACTCTTGAAGTCTCAAGACAACATTGGTGCAATAGCCTCAGTGTAAAAGTCAAAATGTAATCTTCCCCCAGATCCTTCTCTGTTTTAACCAAGAGATTCAGTCCAGATATGCCCTAAAATAAAATATAGGAAGCTAAAAGCCAGGAATAGAGGGTTTCAAAGAGGAGGAATCTGGGATAAGTAAAGTGAGTTTTCCATAAACTACACTGATCCCAAACTTAGAAAAAGGTCCAGTGTCTAGGGACATGATTCAAGACAAATCTTGTAGGAACTATTTTGACTAATCCTCAGCTACTGTGTACCAGGAGTCTGTGGGAGCCTGCCAAATGGTGAGAGAGGGAGCAATATAAGGTGCTTGAACCCCATGGTTGGGCCCTTTTGGTCCTAAACCCAAGCAGCTCTCTTTTTGAGAAACATTCCTGTTGACCTTTTAGAGAAATAGCAGCAAAAAAGTCTCTTCGTAAGGGCCCCTCAGTTCGTGGTGCTGTTCATTCAAACAAGGTCCAAACCACTGTTGACCCAGGATTACTATGCATTTGGGGCTGACACTCAGGTTTATTAAGTCAAACAATTTGAACCAGAAGTCTGGCCTTGCATTTTACAGTTACTATAAATGCAATGAATGAGAGATAAACAAAGAAAGGTATTGATCAATTACCTCCTCTTGGTGCATAGGTGGCTCATGATGGATTCCTCCTACAAAGCTCTGATTATCCCCTTACACTCCAACATATTTATATCTTTCCTCATGATCTAATTATCCAATCAGCATTAAGCACGGTCTTATAACCCATAAACTACACATGCGCAAACATCATTTATATAAATTTTTGCTGTTCATGCTATTTTCAGGTCATAATGTCTCCTTACTCAATGTAAGGACTTTCCTGTTTTTCTCCCCAGCTTAGGGATTTTTTTGCCAGTACCTTTAGTGTATTTATTGTTGTGATTAACTTCCTCTCATCTATGTCCTTCAACACAGTATGTTCCATGATCATAGAATATCAGGGTTGGAAGGGACCTCAGGAGGTCATCTAGTCCAACCCCCTGCTCAAAAGCAGGACCCATCCCCAACTAAATCATCCCAGCCAGGGCTTTGTCAAGCCTGACCTTAAAAACTTCTAAGGAAGGAGATTCCACCACCTTCCTAGGCAACGCATTCCAGTGTTTCATCACCCTCCTAGTGAAAAAGTTTTTCCTAATATCCAACCTAAACCTCCCCCACTGCAACTTGAGACCATTACTCCTTGTCCTGTCCTCTTCCACCACTGAGAATAGTCTAGAGCCATCCTCTTTGGAACCCCCTTTCAGGTAGTTGAAAGCAGCTATCAAATCCCCCCTCATTCTTCTCTTCTGCAGGCTAAACAATCCCAGCTCCCTCAGCCTCTCCTCATAACTCATGTGTTCCAGACCCCTAATCATTTTTGTTGCCCTTCGCTGGACTCTCTCCAATTTATCCACATCCTTCTTGTAGTGTGGGGCCCAAAACTGGACACAGTACTCCAGATGAGGCCTCACCAATGTCGAATAGAGGGGGACGATCACGTCCCTCGATCTGCTCGCTATGCCCCTACTTATACATCCCAAAATGCCATTGGCCTTCTTGGCAACAAGGGCCCACTGCTGACTCATATCCAGCTTCTCATCCACTGTCACCCCTAGGTCCTTTTCCGCAGGACTGCTGCCTAGCCATTTGGTCCCTAGTCTGTAGCTGTGCATTGGGTTCTTCCGTCCTAAGTGCAGGACCCTGCACTTATCCTTATTGAACCTCATCCAATTTCTTTTGGCCCAATCCTCCCTCTGTATCCTATCCCTGCCCTCCAGCATATCTACCATTCCTCCCAGTTTAGTATCATCTGCAAATTTGCTGAGAGTGCAATCCACACTATCCTCCAGATCATTTATGAAGATATTGAACAAAACTGGCCCCAGGACCGACCCCTGGGGCACTCCCCTTGACACTGGCTGCCAACTAGACATGGAGTCATTGATACTACCCGTTGAGCCTCACAATCTAGCCAACTTTCTACCCACCTTATAGTGCATTCATCCAGCCCATACTTCCTTAACTTGCTGACAAGAATACTGTGGGAGACTGTGTCAGAAGCTTTGCTAAAGTCAAGAAACAATACATCCACTGCTTTCCCTTCATCCACAGAACCAGTAATCTCATCATAGAAGGCGATTAGATTAGTCAGGCATGACCTTCCCTTGGTGAATCCATGCTGACTGTTCCTGATCACTTTCCTCTCATGTAAGTGCTTCAGAATTGATTCTTTGAGGACCTGCTCCATGATTTTTCTGGGGACTGAAGTGAGGCTGACTGGCCTGTAGTTCCCAGGATCCTCCTTCTTCCCTTTTTTAAAGATTGGCACTACATTAGCCTTTTTCCAGTCATCCGGGACTTCCCCCGTTCGCCACGAGTTTTCAAAGATAATGGCCAATGGCTCTGCAATCACAGCCGCCAGTTCCTTTAGCACTCTCGGATGCAACTCGTCCGGCCCCATGGACTTGTGCACGTCCAGCTTTTCTAAATAGTCCCTAATCACCTCTTTCTCCACAGAGGGCTGGCCATCTATTCCCCATGTTGTGATGCCCAGCGCAGCAGTCTGGGAGCTAACCTTGTTGGTGAAGACAGAGGCAAAATAAGCACTGAGTATATTAGCTTTTTCCACATCCTCTGTCACTAGGTTGCCTCCCTCATTCATTAAGGGGCCCACACTTTCCTTGGCTTTCTTCTTGTTGCCAACATACCTGAAGAAACCATTCTTGTTACTCTTAACATCTCTTGCTAGCTGCAACTCCAGGTGCAATTTGGCCCTCCTAATTTCATTCCTACATGCCCGAGCAATATTTTTATACTCTTCCTTGGTCATATGTCCAACCTTCCACTTCTTGTAAGCTTCTTTTTTATGCTTAAGATCCGCTAGGATTTCACTGTTAAGCCAAGCTGGTCGCCTGCCATATTTACTATTCTTTCAACACATTGGGATGGTTTGTCCCTGTAACCTCAACAGGGATTCCTTGAAATACAGCCAGCTCTCCTGGACTCCTTTCCCCTTCATGTTAGTCCCCCAGGGGATCCTACCCATCTGTTCCCTGAAGGAGTCGAAGTCTGCTTTCCTGAAATCCAGGGTCTGTATCCTGCTGCTTACCTTTCTTCCCTATGTCAGGATCCTGAACTCAACCAACTCATGGTCACTGCCTCCCAGATTCCCATCCACTTTTGCTTCCCCTACTAATTCTTCCCGGTTTGTGAGCAGCAGGTCAAGAAAAGTTCCCCCCTTGTTGGCTCCTCTAGCACTTGCACCAGGAAATTGTCCCCTATGCTTTCCAAAAACTTCCTGGATTGTCTATGCACTGCTGGGAGAGCAATACAGCTGATATCAGGAAAATTAAAGTCACCCATGAGAACCAGGGCATGCGATCTAGTAGCTTCCGCAAGCTGCCAGAAGAAAGCCTCATCTACCTGGTCCAGTGGTCTATAGCAGACTCCCACCACTACATCACTCCTGTTGCTCACACTTCTCAACTTAATCCAGAGACACTCAGGTTTTTCTGCAGTTTCGTACCGGAGCTCGGAGCAGTCATACTGCTCCCTTACATACAGTGCAACTCCCCCACCTTTTCTGCCCTGCCTGTCCTTCCTGAACAGTTTATAAACATCCATTACTGTACTCCAGTCATGTGAGTTATCCCACCAAGTCTGTTATTCCAATCATGTCATAATTCCTTGACATCACCAGGACCTCCAGTTCTCCCTGCTTGTTTCCAAGGCTTTGTGCCTTCGTATAGAAGCACTTGAGATAACCTGTTGATCGCCCCTCATTCCCAGTATGAGGCAGGAGCCCTCCCCTCACAGACATTCCTGCCTGTGCTTCCTCCTGGTATCCCGCTTTCCCACTTACCTCAGGGCTTTGGTCTCCTTCCCCCGGTGAACCTAGTTTAAAGCCCTCCTCACTAGGTTAGCCAGCCTGCTCGCAAAGATGCTCTTCCCTCTCTTTGTAAGGTGGAGCCCATCTCTGCCCAGCACTCCTTCATGGAACACCATCAAAACATCACCTTTGTCCTACACAGCAGCTGTAAGCATTATTTACAGCAATTCCACATAAGGATGAATCAATAAGACAATACATCAAACAAAGACAAGGCCAAAGCCAGTTTATTAAGCGTAAGTATTAGCCTGGCTTGTCCAAATTCATTCACTATACATATGGGCCATAAATTATGACATTTCCACAACAAAGCCAACCAACCAATCCAGTGTGCACACAGCCATATCAATGCTTTTAAGCAGCAGCCCCTCCCCAAAAGGCCACTCTCTGTATTAATGCTCCATGAGAAGTAAGTGCAGCTGTCCTACCTGCTTCTCTGGAGCTGCTAAGGGAAGTCCCCTGGGTACTAGCCTCCCATTGCCACAACAGATTCTGCCTCCTTTCTTTAGGAGAAGCTTGGATGTGGAAGTACCGTAGCCAAGATGATCCTTTTTTGGTCCCTCTCAGCGAAGAAGAGTGCAGGGAGAGAGGTGGTGGCCATTAGGGTTTTCATTGCTACAGCTTTGTCGGTAACCAACTGCAGGCAAGAAAGAAAAGAACATAATATTTTAACCACAGGTAAATCAAATACATCAATTCCTTAATTCCAGTATCTAGCTCCATCAAACAAATAGAAAGCTTTAGCTTGTATATTATGACTGCAAGCCCAGTTAAGTCTTCCATGTCATTTATTAGATTTGCAGTGCCAATAACCATGTTAGTGTAAACGGCTAAGGGACTTTCCTTTCCTTTTTGAAAAATTATAGTCGCCGAGAAAGGTATTATTTGTCTTCCAATTACAGTCTCTGCTTCTGCTGGACATCTCGGTCATCCTTTTTGGTTAGTTTTAAAAAGGACTGACTATGATCTTTTGTGGTTAAGGCACTGGACTGGGCCTTGGGAGATCTGAGTCCAATTCCTGGCACTGCCAAAAAGTTCCTACTTAACTTTGGGCAAGTCTTTTGTGTCTCAGTCCCAGATATGTAATACTTCCTTTTCCCACTCTGGGTCTGTTTGGCCTATTATTTTGGCCCTCACACTGTAGTGAGAACCATCTAGGTGGAAAACTGGCCTTCACAGAATCCTGTTGAAGTCTGTGTGGGTGCAGAGTTCATAGTAGAATCAGGCCCTCACACTGTAAACACTGATCCTGGGACTGTGTCACTTTCTATTTTGTACAATAGGTAACTGATGTGAGTTAGGGCCTCCTGATGTTACTATAAACAAAAAGCTATCCAGGCATTCTTAGATCTAAGCTTAAGGGCTGGGGGAGGGTTGGTTCTTAGACTCACAAAATTGTTAGGCTAGCCTAAAATACCCAATTCTCCTCCAGGGGAGATGGGTAATCCAGATAAACCTTTTGTTAGTACTGCACCACATGTATTTATATATAAACCCGTTGCAATTTGCCTTTTACTGGTTTTGTGAAATGGACTGAAAAATGAAAAAAGCCTCCCACTTTCTTAAGCATAGTTTTTCAAATTCTCCTGGTCTGTTGAATTTTCTCAGCTATGCCTTGCTGTCAAGATTATTAAAACTCAAAGCTGTACATGTCACAGAGCTTGCAAGAGCAGAAGGTTAAAGTTGTGTTTTCAGTTGGCTGAGTCACATGTTCTTGATCTGATCAACAGCACTCACCATCACAATGAAGAAATTATGAAGAGAGGGAACAAAGAAGCTAGAAATAGAAAAGACCTGTAAACCCATTTTGACCATCCTTTTGCCACAGCAGATTTGTTCTCTACAATAGGCCAAATTCTGCTCCCAGATATACATGTGCTTTTTATTATAGAGATCAGCAGTTGCATGTGCTCTTCCACAGGCAAAATTTGGCTCATGATTTTTTTCCAGTTCTTAATAATGTATAAAAGATAGTCTTGTTAAATGATATGGAAAAATAATCGTGTGTTTAAGAAGCTGGACTGAGAGCGAAGAGACCCTGGTTCAATTTCTGGCTTTGCCACAAGTTGTATCCTTGAGTAAGTCATTTAATCTCTCCAAGCCTCGGTTCTCCGTTTGTAAATTGGGGAAAACATTTTCTTGGTCTATCTTGCCTATTTAGCTGGTTTCTCTTATGTGTTTGTACAGCATGTTGCACAGTGGAGCTCTGGTTGTGGTTGGTGTCTCTGTGCACTACATTCATATAAAAAAATATATATGTTTCCCTTGGGAGACGATTCTACTGTCTCAAACTCATCTCTCACCATTTGAGAAATTGTCCTCATTCAGCCTCCGGCAATAGTTTTGTATACAATTGTAAGAGATTTCTCTGCTTCCTTGCCACTTACTACAGCAGGGAGAAATTGATAACAAACGTTTGGTGAAGATTCTCTCTACAAATTTTCACAGTTTGTTTTGAAGGGATGCACCTCCCCCAAAATAACCACGGTTTGTAAAAGATCTACCATGGAACGTGCAGAGGGTGAGCCATGGAAGGACCGACAAAGCCAAGCTCTGGCACTGAGTGGGGACATTTATTCAGGGTGTCTTATGTGGAGAATGGGGTAGGGATGCAGTGGTCTCACATGATTTTTGCAAATAACTGGGAAATAGTTTAGCAAATTTTGAAGGTGATGTTTTGTTGTGGTTCCACTCACAGTATGTTTCCAATTTCCCCTTTTCTGCTCCACAAGTGGTGCAGAATGCTAAAAATATCCCTAGTGCTGCTCCAGGCAACCATGGCTCTCACAATTCAATATAGCTAATTCAGATGGCAACATAAAGGGCCCAGCCAGAATGGACTTTTCAGTAAGGACTTTTCCTTAGTAACCAAGACTGATTCTGCATTTGCAATGTAAAAAAAAAACAAAAACAAAAAAAACCAATTGCTAAGGGCCTGACCCTGCAGCAAACTTGTGGGCAGATCCTTGCACCAGTGTACATATCAATGGCTTTAATAGATTTCCTTGTGGCTGCAGGGGTCTTTCAGCATGGAGTTCATTACAGAAGCAGAGTTCTAGAGCCCAATTCTGCCTTTTGTACTCACCAAGGCAGAATACGTGTACTGCCTGTGGTCAAATAAATGGTACTACCTATGGCACAATCAGGCTCTTAACCTTCACACACCCTGATTTTTAACAAATAAGAACAAAACTCAGGCCGTTCTTTTCTTTATCATTGCAGAGATGAAACTGATATATTAACATTTTGCAGATGGGTTTTAATAACAAAAGATGCATCAGTCACACCAAGCTTTTCTTATCTGGGGAGTTTTCAGGAAATTGCAGTGGACACCAGATATCAGTGTTCATAGGAATCCATTTTATATTAAAGTATCTTTTCCATCACACATTTTACCTCAGAAATTCCTCATACAGTAACATTGGCTCGATGTAAAACAAAAACACAGCAAAAAAATGCTTATTTTCGTCTATTTAGGAGCCATCTATAGGATGAGTTAGATTTTATTGAAGCCACTATTTGGGGATGAGATTGTTTGGACTTTGTGTAAGTTGGATTTATAAAGCTAAGATCCTCTGAAGCACTTGTACACAGTATGCCTGATCCATCAGTTAAATAAGCAGAAATGACGAGTCTGAATCTCTCCTCCCTTCCTCCAGTTTTACACCAGTACAATTCCACTGACTACAGTCAGGATACTCCTGATGTACACTCATGTAAGATCAGAATCAGACCCTATCTTCCTAGTCCATTATTCCCCTGCTCCTTACCCCTTATGGTATTTTTGCCTCTAGATATTTGCTCCCCTCCAGCCCTTTGGCACACTATTGCTAATTTTACTTGTCAAGTCTTGATTTATATATTTCTCATCCATGAAATTGTCTGTTCCTTCAATCCAGCATTAAACTTGTATGGTCAATGTTTCTGAGCTGAAAAGGTCAGTCAACAGGAGAGTTTGCTTCTCTATACAGAATAAATGTTTTGGCACCAGTCTCAGTTGTTCATCTGCTTAATCAAACATAGCTACAGACAAACTTCAGCATGGAGAAGGGGAAACTTGTTTTAATTAAGCTACACACCTTTTCTGAAACCAAATATTAATGTCCTTGTTCAATGAAATTTCACTGTTGGACAGTCACATTGCTTGTGTCATAATTAAGGCTGCGAGTTTGTCATGGAGGTCATGGAAATAATGGATTCCATGATTCTCTGTGACTTCTGCAGCGGCTGGTGCGCCTGGCTCAGGCAGCCCCCTGCACCAGTCGCACAGCTGCTGCTGGGGCAGTCTCAGCCCCCCTAACCCCCACAGCAGCACAGTTTGGGTGTGGGAGGGGGAAGAAGGTTGGGGCACGGGATGGGGTGAGGCGGGCTCAGGGCAGCGCTTATGGGGGTCCCCAGAAGCGACAACTCTCTCAGCTGCTAGGCAGAGGCGTGGCCAGGCAGCTCTGCACGCTGCCTCTGCCCAGTGCTGGCAGCATGGCTCCTATTGGCCAGGAACCGCCAGCACCTGAGCTGCCCTTCCCCACCCCAACCCCAAGTTTTAGTCATGGACAGGTCACAGGATATGAATTTTTGTTTACTGCCCATGACTTATTAGTCAAAATACCCGTGATTAGAATGTAGCCTTAGTCATAATTACTGTAGATCTGTTGATACGACAAGCTTCTGCCACTGAACCTGAATTCTGACCCTGCTCTTTTCCATTTCAAAGTGAATGGCCAGTATAGTCACACTAAGCATCACTTAGATTGGATTAGATTCTGTCACATGGAATTTACCACACGTTTCAATTAAATTATTTTAGATTTATTTTACAGTGAAGTGAAAAACTACAGTACAGGGAGTCCTCAGACTTACGACACAATTTGTTCCTCAGAATTGCGTTGTAAGTCGAAACCGCTTTTCCCATAGGAATCAATGATCTGAAGGGGGGAAGATTGGTTCCTGAACCAAGGCTTGATACATTATTTTCACCACAATAACCCAGATTTTTGTACTAAGTGAATTATAGATGACTAATGTTGCAACATCAATGTATTTACTGTACACTGTAATTTGTAAACAGCATTCAAATACAAACTCACATATGCTGCTCAGAATGCCGGCAACACAGGCTCAGAAAGCCAGGGAGAATGGCACACATGCTGAGCCTCAGCCAATCACTGTTCAAGCTTCCTGATGGGCTGGGGCCAGGAGCCAAACAAAAACAAGTGGCAACCCTACCCTAACCTGCTGCCTCAAAGCCAATCAGAAGTGACCCCTTCCAGCTCCATACCAGTAGAATGCAAGCCGGAAGGGATTTCAAGGGAACCTTATGCAAATCGAGCACCGTAAGGGTGAAACCACCATCATAGGGGCAAAACGGACAGTCAATTGAAAAGCATCGTAAGTGTCATCTGATGTAAGCTGGGTGCCATAAGTCTGAGGACTCCCTGTAAGCACATTGGGAAAGTTCATTGCACTTGAAGAAATATTGCTGGCTTCAGCACTATTCCTTATAGTTCATATGGGGAAATACTGCTGAAATGCTGCTAATGACCCTAGCTTGAATGAATTTTCAGGCATGCCTACTGTATTTCAGAGGGACGAATGGGTAAGACAAACAGTATGCAATTAAACACTCCGTCTGTAATAGAATGCATGCATAGACTTAGGCTGGGATTTTCAGTGGGGCCTAAGAAAATTAGGTACCCAACTCCTGTTGAAAGTCAATGAGAATCTAAGCCTTACCTGACAAATTAAGGTCCTGGTCCTACAACTGATGGCACGTGACTGAAATGCTGTATCCTTATGGAGCCCCATTGACTTCAGTCAGTGGGGTTTGATATGGGTATAGCACTCTTCCCACAAAACTGTCAACTGTAGGATCAGGGCCTTAATTTGTCACTTCAGGCTGAAATTTTCATTTGTAGGATCAAGGCCTTAACACAGCATACAATAGCTGAAAATTGGTTCCATATTGATGTAGGTGCTAAGTTTCTCCTGTTACAGCTAACACCACCAGGAACACCTAATAGTGCAATGAAAACAACTCTGCACTGCTTCAGGTGTCAGTGATGTGAGGTCCATAAGAATGGCCTCCTCTTGCAGGAGAAGCTGATAACTCTGAACTCAGGTCTTGGTAAGTAAACAGTCTTTCAGGTCATGATGGAAACAGCTCCTATGCAAGCCAAGATGTGTATTGCAGGCCTCACTCAGGAAATGAGGATTTAAGATTAGGCCCATAGAAGGCATTTAAGCACTCATGGGATTGCATCACGTAGGTGAAGCTGTTTGCAAATAGTGATTATGAACAGGAAGGACAGCAACGTTTCTACATTAGGCCCAGGAGCTCCAGGAGGTTAACTGAACTGCCATGAGAATGAGCATTCAAATTGCATAGTACACTGAAATATTTCAGCATATTGAGTTTTGGTGAAATTCAAGATGAGAGCCCCCTGGATTTTTCTATTAGTGAAAAAGGATATCTAAATATTCTGAGGTAGGCCAAAACACAGGGAAAATACAGTTATTTGGGGGGAGGGATAGCTCAGTGGTTTGAGCATTGGCCTGCTAAACCCAGGGTTGTGAGTTCAATCCTTGAGGGAACCATTTGGGATCTGGGGCAAAAATTGGGGATTGGTCCTGCTTTGAGCAGGGGTTGGACTAGATGATCTCCTGAGGTCCTTTCCAACCCAATAATTACCAGGGTTTTCATACAGGCCTGAAATGATCCTTTAATCTGTTTCTGATAGATTAAAAAAGTATTAAGCCAATGAGATGTGTCCAATATTTGAACACTATGGGCTGTAACTGGTTTTCATTTATATTGGAGTATATCCAGACTGACTCCCCTGAAGTCACTATAATCACACATTTTAGTAATATTGCAGTTGGAGATGTATTTTCCTAACTCAAGTACAATTAAAGGGGTGAATGTTAGAGATAGAAAAATGTGTGCTCAGTATGGAACAAATATTTAAATAGGACTTAATGCCAAATAAAAGTTCAGGCACCATTCTATATGCACAAATATATTGAGGTTAGATGAAGCCAACACTTCTCCATTCTGCTTCTCATTCTTTTTACAATTTATTACATTTTAATTTGCACAACTGCTCTGTTCTGCTTCCAAGCACAATGTGCTAAAAACCTATGGAGACTGTATGTAATTTATTAATGAAATCTGATTCCCCCATTGTGTATGGGAACATTTGATTCCTACACTTTTGTATGGTAATACTTATACCTTACATTTTGGACATCTGTAAGTTCATTAAATGACATTTCATAAATAACCTTTTCTCACCGTTAATAGCAGGTAAGCCATACTATCTGTCTGACTGAGGAGATAATGACCCAGAAGTGTCTCCTCTTTGACAACTATCCAGTGCTTCTTACTTTTGAAAGTGTGTATTTGTCGACAGGGGCAGGGAGAGGAGAGTAACAGAGGCAAGTAGTAAATACAAAATTATACAGAAGTGACTATGAAATAAAGTATAAAAAAGGTAAAATTATTCCCTCAGGACTTGAATCAAAGCCTACTGAAGTCAATGAGAGTTTTTCTGCTAACCTCCATGGGCTTTCCATCAGGCCCACTGAAAGGCCAACATAACCACCACAAATTCTAATTAGAGACCAAAAGATTAATAAAATTTCTGGCTTCAAGGCATCTGCATTTGACTGTCTAAGAATAATAAGTGGTACCCAAATATCGAGTGTGTGGGGATTTTTTAGGGCAGTAACACTTCTTCATTGCAAGGATGTCCCATATTATACAGAATAAGAGACAATCATAAAAGGAACACAAGGATTAGGACACTGGGCAGGAATTGAACTTCTCTCAGGTTTCAAATGAAAAGATGGATTTTTCTAGTGGGAATATCGCTAGCAGAGCCCAACAGGACTATGGAGTTTCCCATGCAACCAACAATATCCAAACTCAAACTAAGTCGAAATTTGATCATTTCCCAAATATTTATAGAAATGTACATGCCATCATGCATTATTTGAAAGAACCTACAGCAGAATTAACATGTATCAGAATCAGTTTGGGCCATTCTACATAATCTATGTAGGGCTAAGTAGCTTCTGTACAATGGTTGATATTGGATGTTTAGGTGGTTATTGAATTTAAAAATATGCTTTCAGACTTCCCCCAAAAAAATTTAGAGTGAAGACAAGCAGAAATTGAAGTATTCCACTCCCAGTTGTCTATATTTTCTAAGCATCTCAGAAACCCAAGAATGGCCATTAATTATTTTTGTGCGTCTTTCTGCAGAAATGCAGCATATTTTCAGTGTAAAGTTTGAAAAGATAAACTTTGCCTAAATCTCCGATTAGCTGGTAGGAGTGGCAGAGGAGATTTTTTAATATTGGGGGGGGGGGGGGAAGAGAGGAGAGAAGAGATGGATAATATAATTGGGATATTTCCTGAGCACAAGATACAGGGATCATCACTCTAATCTCTTGCCCATCCACCCTTCTCTCTCCCCCTCTTCCCTCCAGGAGAACTTAAGAACGGCCATACTGGGTCACACCAATAGTCCATCTAGCTCAGTATCTTGTCTTCGGACAGTGGCCACTACCAGATGTTTCAGAGAGCATGAACAGAACATACGAATGTATCAAATGATCTATCCCCCGCTGTTCAATTCCAGCTTCTAGTAGTCAGAGGTTTACGGACACCCAGAGCATGGGGTTGCATCCATGACCCTCTTGGCTCACAGCCATTGATGCCCTATCCTCCTGTACACACGTTAACCTAAAAAGTTACACCCAACTGAAAATATACTGCAACATCAAAAGTAGACGTGGCCTGAATTTCGCAAGTGCTGAACACTCACTGTATTTAAGTGTTTAACTATGGATCTAGTTGTCTAATTTTAGGCAACCAATGTTGAAAATTATGACCTTTGCCCCACTGTGCCTCAGTTTCCTATCTATAAAATGGGGATGACACACAGGCCTGGCCAGAAAAAATTCCGGTTTTCTTGTAAAAGAATCTCTGCTCCACTTAGAAAAATTCAACTGAATAAGCCTGAGTCCCTTTTTTGAAAACGGGACTGAGTTCTTTCTAGACAGGTGGTATTCTAAGCGAAAGGAATTGTATATACTTAACTACCTACCTGGCAAAGAGTTGTGAAGCTTAGTTCGTTTTTGTTAAGTGCTTTGACGATGCAGAATGCTCTATAAATGCTAAGTATTATTTCCAATACTGTAAGCATCAGTGAAAGTTGCGACTAGCTAGATAATACCAAATTTCTGCAAGAGTTATTTATGCAAAATAAATTCTGCTTTCTACTCCCAGATCTGTGGTTGTCACAGTGATTAAAAACTCCATGTTTCCTAAACAATTAGCTAACAGTCTATTAAATCCCATTTTATTACTTTGAATGGATTGAGATGGTACAATAACCCAACTCAGAAGCACAAGGGAATTTACATCTCTTTCAGAAAATGGAGGAGATGTAAAATGAACTACATGGTATATAAAGCCAGATCCTGAAGCTTTTTTGGTGTGTTTTGCATTTGATTTTCTTTATGATAGTACAAACAAAATTCAGTAGTGATAAAAAGAGATTACATATAAACTAAACTAGAGAGCGCGCAAGAGACAGAAACACCTCTTCAGGCTACCAAACAATTCACTTAAATGGAAGCTACACTCACTCAGTATTTTTAATAAATTAAATGAGTTATCAACCCAAATATTTGTTTTCTCTGACTAGTGCTGGGGGGAAATTTAATGTATGCTTCACCTGCCTCTGAATGGGTTTCATGTTGAAACATAAGTTTAGTTTTGTGGGTTTGAAAATTTTTCTTTCTAGTATTTAAAAATAATATATGACCCACAATTCATTTAAATTTCACATGTAATTAGTAGCTGACAACTAAAACAAATTAGGTGCTTGATAAACACACACAATTATATTTTCAAAGCAGTTGTATTTATGCTTGGAAGAAAGGACAGTTTTATGAATGTGTAATCAAGGATATAAAATTGGAAAGAACACAAAATAGAGCATAGTTAATTTTGGTAGTAGCAACAAAATTAACACTATGCCAAGCACCCTGCGCATGCACTGCCCTGATAAATTTGTTATTGGCAAAGGTTCACACTGAGAAGAGCCTGCTAATCCTTCTTTTCGCTGTCCTCATTTATTACTCCTTTGAGAAAATGTTGTTTATAAAATAAAGATCTGCAAAAGTGAAGATAACAGAGTCCCCATTTCCTGTCTAACCTGTTTAATACCTAACAAGCTGGAAATATATAGCTCTTCCTTTCTATTTCACACACACACTTGGTACAGGTGTGTGCTGTACAGAAGTGATTACAAGATGTCCCTGAGCACGTGCCTCCAAACTAAAGATGAAACGGAACAGAAAAGTTTGTTGGAAATACAAGTCAAGTCATCACAGCTGGCAGGGTCCAGAAATAGCACAGCTGAAAATGAATGGCATTAGGAAGTAATGCTGCAGAGCATTGGTGGTGATGGGAAATAGCACAAGTGAGCAGATGATTTATGCAGGTAAACCAGGCAAAAGGGGAAGCAAGGGGAACCTAGGAGGGACAAGAGGGGGGAAAGAAAGGGGAAATTAGCTTAAGAATGTTGAGGGTCTGACAGAAGTAGAAGAACCACAAAAAAGGATCTAACAGAAAGGAAGCAATATGTAGGAACAGGGTCTCTTTGCAGAGCAAAAGTGATCTTACAGAAGGCATGGGGCAAAACAATTAGTCATCCAGAGGCAAAGAAGGAAAATTGACCAGCTGCCAAGGAAGAGAATCATAAAGGGATTCATAAATTCAGAATCAAAAAACCCTAGCCAACTAAGAAAGCCACAAATCTGGCATTTTTTATTTTTCTTGATGCAGTATGGAAAGTTTCTTAGAGAAAAAACAAACATTTATTGTGAATTTTATAAAGTGAAAGGGGATCCTTGGGGTAAAAGGCTATATACAAACAAGAATGCATGAGCTTCTTTTTTGAGTATTTTGCAAGAGAAAATTGATGGCATCAGAAGCAGGTTTTACCCTTGATTCAATTCAGCTTATGTCCATGGTGTAGGAGAGGAATCCATAGTTCAGAGTCAAAACACTGACCTGTGAATTTCTGATTGTGAATACCTGGTGAATTACAAGACACAAGGAGCCACAGTACATAGGATAAAATGCATTTTCAGAAAGGGTATTTCTTGTTGCAGAGGCAGTTTGCATTCACAAAATGTGATCCTGTATTTTTGCACTTTAGTTCAACTGTGGTTGTAATCGGAATTGCTGCATCTCCCACTATCTGTTCCTAAACTCAAAGCAACTGCCCAACTGCTCAGATTTCTACCCACAATTTAGCCCCCTTGTGACAGGGTTACACTGGATGGGGAAGGGTTAACCCTACATTGTGGGCTGAGGAACCCAGGCCCCCTTCACTCTACTGGGCATGCTCCAGGTGCACTAGTATAAAAGGGAGCAGCTCAGCGGGGTTTGACCACTGGGGAGGAAGGGCATACTCTGCTGGCTCCAGCCAAGGATCAGCTGAAGCCCAAGGCTGCCGGAGATGCCATAACCCAGGCAGATGCCAAGGTACCCACAGAGACCTCGCTACATCTGGAGTTACCAGGAACAGCACAGACTGGAGAATCCAGAGGTAAGAGACGCCCAGACCATGACAACAGGAACTACAGTAGGAAGCAGCCCAGGGGCTGAACTGGAATTTTGAGTCAGTGTGTTTTGGTCATAACCTTTCCCCTCCACAACTCCCCACTGACTCAATGGCATGTGCCCCTGCCACCACCAGGGCCCTGATTTGGTGGAGAGGAAGGGCCTAGACCCACCTACCTGGGCCACTACCCCCTTTCCTGTGCATGGCATCCCCCATCCTGACTGATGCTGGCTGCTAGGCCTTACTGCACCACTAAGAGGGGCAAGCCTATTGACTTTGGGCTGCACTGCCCAGCTATTAAGGGTGAGTATGTTGACTTTAGCCATTAGGCCTCATTACCCCACTAATAAGAGCAAGTATATGGACTCTGGTTTAGGAGGCTGTGCGGGGCGCACTCATCCCGCACTGGACGAGGTCTTCCCTAACCCTATCATACCTGTCAAAAACAAATCTCAATACTATAGAAAGAGCTGGTTGTACCACCTTGTAGTTAAGGTTGTCTGATATTTTCCACTACAAGATCCTGTTTTCAGTTGCTTGTAACTTTGCCAAACTTTAGTTATTTGAGCTGAAGGGTTGCCATGCTGGGTGCCTGACTGGCTGAATTTTTGGGGAAGTGTCTGCTAAAGCCCTTCAGCCATTTCCAATTAAGGAAATATGCATGAATTTTCCATATTAAATGAAATCTTACAACCATTTAGCTGAGAAGCTCTAATGCTTCTATGTTTAAGGGCTTAAAATTTCACAAGTGGTGAGGGTTGAGTGGACCATTCTGATGTCAGGAGTGCCCCTTCAGCAGTTACTCTGAAAACCAAGTCTGGCCAAAGTCATCAGCCTCCACAAAACCCTACTTCCTATGTGATCAATAGATGTGTTAGTTTGGCAAATAAATTCTCTGGTGACTTCATATGCCTTAATACTGGCATTTCCAAACTTTTGAGTGCATAGCTTTGCAACCTCAATGTTCTTTTCATGTAGTTGATGTTAGATCATTTAGAAGTTTAGGCATCGAATACAAAAACCACAACTCAGACCATTTCTGCTATTTTCAGAAACTTCTAGTTGTATTATTTAACAATCAGTCAGTATGTGATTGTTTAGGGAAAGCCAGCAACTTTCCCCTCCTGAAAGATTGTTGCAGATGATTCAGATGAGCTACTTGTGACAACCACTTAGCAAAAGCTTTTACTATGAGTCACACAAGGATGATTCATTCAGTTTTTGATCATTTCTTTATTTAATTTCCTTGTATGAAATAGTTTAAAGATCTGTTTGAATAGATAGCTTGCAATTGCAAAGCTCTTTTTGTGTTAGTTGCAGAGCTGATATTTGACAAAAAGCAGAGCTATGGCGAACAAGCTTTAATCTGTCTCCAGAATCTGAAGCACCCTAAACCAAACAAAAATTCAGAGTAGTGACCTCAGCTAGAAAATGAAACGTGGAGTACTAGATGCAGCTGCAATGTTTTGCAAGGTTACACAACATAAAAAGTAGTCAATCATAGCCATCTTTTTGAATTCACTCTCCTCAGACATAATGGGTCAAATGAACCTCGGGTGGCACTCCAGTGAAGTCAGCGATTCCACAAAGTTTGTTATTTGTGTCAGCAGATGAGTAGCTGCAGTCTAGACTCAAAACATATGGGCACCTTGGGATTTTATCCACACAGATAAGACCATATTCCTTGAGCACAGCCATCTAACAGCTATAACAGTCTTCGGGATGAGTATCCCAATATGGAATCTCATTTCCCTCAGGTCCTATACTTGTTTTATGTGGAGGAGAAGGTACCTTCTTCCCAATGAGGAGAGGCAATTGTTACAGTAGTGTGATATAATCAAAAGGTGTCTTTCCACAACAGACTGAGGTAAATTCAGTGATGCTAGTTTCAATAGTCTTGTCATCTTCTCTCATAAGTGTGTCCCTGTTGTCTTCTATGCTGTCCCTTGTGGTTTGGGATGCCCTTCTATGATCTGTTCTGTAAGCCTCCACTCTTGCCTCATCCAAATCACCAGTGAGATCAGACAGGAGGGCAAGTAAACTTTCTACCCTCTAGAAGATATTCCAGAGATTTGGGGGAATAGAGTGGAGCCATCTTGCAGGATTCCCAAAGACGGAAAGTGACGGGGAGTGATCCAGCTGTTTACCCTCCAACAAGATCCCCATCCGATAGCAACAAAAAGGATGGGGCAGCCTAGGACAACAGGCAGGTTTTCAACTAATGGAAGTTATGTGACATGGTAATTTTACTCAAGTTTCAACTTTGATTTTCAGTTTGAATAACCCTTCATTGACACTCAGCCCCATGTGAACCAACACAAACATGTTCACAGAACCGTCTAGAGACCAAAAGCAGACACACATAATTATCACTGCTACAGCAATGAAGTTTGGAGTCAGTGCGGACTGATAGAATAGAGCTAGATACAGAGGTTCTAAACAGACAGTCCTTGTGTTGAGGGGGAAAAATAAATTACTACAATACAGTCAAACGACATCAGGAATCTGACACCATCAACACCAAAAACAGGAAATGAAATTTTAAAAACCCACCCAAATCAGAAACTGTCCTCATCCAAGTCCTTTTTGCCCACGTGTTAAATGGTTCTTACACCAGCTGGTGATCTTACATATCAGACATGTGCTGTATGGTACGTAATGAGTACAGTGGATGCATTAAGGCTAGTTTTTCCAGTAACACTGAATTTGCACTGGCAAGTTGATGCCAGACGCTTCCAGTCATAGGCATCTGGATATTCTGAAGCGGTTAGCTCTAGTTCTGATGCAATTAGCAGAAAAGAGAGAAAAAAAACCTACTTTCTCTCTTAAATGTCATTCCTTGTAAACTAAATAAGCCAGATGTGAAGGCAGCAATGGCATGCAGTTTTGTACAGCAAATCATTCAGAATGAATGTCTCATACTAGCTCGAGCAGGCAAAAATCTCACTTTTCTATTATACACAAACTAGTATTTTGTATTTGTCAGTTGGGATGTTTAAAGCAGGTATCACACAGAAGGAAAGCTTTGTGAACAGAACAGTATATTTGCGTAATGAACCTGTTAGGAATATGAGAAATTCTGGAGTAAATTCTCACCTTAGGTATACTGCTATCTATTGACCTCACTGGGTATTAGTGGACATAAATGGCCACAGAAATTTAGACTTCAACTGGTCCATGACATTTAGCTAAGAATCTGCAGAGTTTCACATCATTCATATAGTGATTGAACTCTGGGCTTCGGTAACTCTTCCGAGTAAGAGCAAAGTCATATCAGCTTCTTATGCCTATTTATGAAAGATGGATTATATCCATAATGAGGCTGACTAATCTGATGATTTACTAAAGACTGGAACCAGTGACACATGCCAGAATGTTCTCCACAGCCAAGTATCTGTACTCAGCGATCCCAAAATAGCTATTGAAGGAAAACAATTAATTTCAAAAATACTCACTGAAGACTATTTTCTGCCTCTGGCACCTTGTTATAGCCATCTGTTGATCCAGAGTAGGGTTTACATACATGGAGAATCAAGGGACCTTCCTTGCTATATACAATACCTGTACTTAGAGCCTTACAAAAGGCCTGAAGCTAAAGAAAAAATATGTATTAACTTTTCTCTGACTGTAACAATTGGGAAGAAATAGTTGAATAACGGGATAAGATACTACTGCAGTGGTCCTCAAACTTTTTTACTGGTGACAGCTCACAACCCCCTGAGGGGTCCCAACCCCCAGTTTAAGAACCCTTGTTCTAGTGGAACACAATATATGGAGGAGTCCTACAAAACAAAGGGAAAGACTGACATACCTCTCTGGTCCTATGACATATACTTCTAGGATTATACAATCCCTAATCATAGATAGAATTATCATACATATTGTGGCAGAGCTCCAACCTTGTCCCTGTGGGTCCCACAATTCCAGGCAGTTTATGCTAGCCTCAGAGGCCCACTGCAACCCTCCACATAGCCCTTCTCTCTCTCTAGGACCAGGGTACAGTCTGAGCCCTTTTCATCATAAGCCAGCAAGGAGACTGCTGAGAGAGCTCCCAAAGTCTCTATTATCCCTACAGGATTATTCAAGAACAGTTTAGTCTCCTGTCCTGACAGTGATCTGTCTTTGCCTCCCAGGAGGTATTTCTGTAGTGGCAGGTTGGGGGAACTCAGGCCCCACCTCTACTCCAAGTTCCAGCCCAGGGACCCTAATAGCTGCAGCTGCTGGCAGCCAACTTTTCACAGCCAGAGTTGCTATAGCTCCCCCACTTCTTTCTCTTAATGCCTTCTTCACCCTTACCTTAGGGCTCCCTTTCCCGTGAACTTCATTACCTAACCCTTCAGCTGCAATTCCTCTCCTCTGGCTCCCTAGCCCTCTTTGGCCTTTTATAGTATCAGAGGAGCCTTAATTAGAGTCAGGTGTTCACATTAGCTTAACAGCCTCACCTGACTCTTTGCAGGTTAATTGGAGTCAGGTGTTCTCGTTAGCCTAACTGCTTCAACTGACTCTTTGCAGGCTAATTGGAGTCATGTATCCACCCTAGCCTGGAGCAGTTGCTGTTCTGGTCAGTTAGGGAACAGCAACCTGCTTCTCCAGTGGCTAGAAGTTCTGCCTCTGACTACTCTCTGATAGCCCTCTGGTCTGGAGGAAAGCAAGAGGCTGCTCCTGGTAGGCCCTGGGCTCTTGCTGCTCCTACTCCAGCTGCTCCCCTGATTGGGCCAGATGCTACCCTCTCCTTCTCTGCTACCTGGTTGCTGGACCCCCACCCCCTTGCTTCAGTTGCTACTGCTCTAGCTACAGCCCCTTGGGGGGCCTGCTGGCCTGCTCCCTACAGGAGGGGAGTGAGGGACCCCAGCCCCAGCTATTGCTGCTGTGGACACCACCACCACCACCACCAGTGAGGGGTCCTTTCTGCCTGCCTAGCCACCAGACTGCCACTTGGAGTTGCTGGAGCTGCTGGACCCCAGAGGAAGAGACAAAGAGGATCTTCTGCTGTTGGAGAGGTGTGCAGAGACTCTGCAGACCACTGTGGAGGGGGCCAGGAAGGACTGAGTAACTTTTGAACTGTGCTCTTACGGTGTGGGTTTTGTCTCCCACAGTATTCTTGTCAGCAAGTTAAGGAAGTATGGGCTGGATGAATGCACTACAAGGTGGGTAGAAAGTTGGCTAGATTGTCGGGCTCAACGGGTAGTGATCAATGGCTCCATATCTAGTTGGCAGCCAGTATCAAGTGGAGTACCCCAAGGGTCGTCCTGGGGCCAGTTTTGTTCAATATCTTCATAAATGATCTGGAGGATGGTGTGGATTGCACTCTCAGCAAATTTGCGGATGATACTAAGCTGGGAGGAGTGGTGGATACGCTGGAGGGGAGGGATAGGATACAGAAAGACCTAGACAAATTGGAGGATTGGGCCAAAAGAAATCTGATGAGGTTCAATAAGGATAAGTGCAGGGTCCTGCACTTGGGACGGAAGAACCCAATGCACAGCTACAGACTAGGGACCGAATGGCTAGGCAGCAGTTCTGCGGAAAAGGACCTAGGGGTGACAGTGGACGAGAAGCTGGATATGAGTCAGCAGTGTGCCCTTGTTGCCAAGAAGGCCAATGGCATTTTGGGATGTATAAGTAGGGGCATAGCGAGCAGATCGAGGGATGTGATCGTTCCCCTCTATTCGACATTGGTGAGGCCTCATCTGGAGTACTGTGTCCAGTTTTGGGCCCCACACTTCAAGAAGGATGTGGAGAAATTGGAGAGAGTCCAGCAAAGGGCAACAAAAATGATTAGGGGACTGGAACACATGAGTTATGAGGAGAGGCTGAGGGAGCTGGGATTGTTTAGCCTGCAGAAGAGAAGAATGAGGGGGGATTTGATAGCTGCTTTCAACTACCTGAAAGGGGGTTCCAAAGAGGATGGCTCTAGACTGTTCTCAATGGTAGCAGATGACAGAACGAGGAGTAATGGTCTCAAGTTGCAGTGGGGGAGGTTTAGATTGGATATTAGGAAAAACTTTTTCACTAAGAGGGTGGTGAAACACTGGAATGCGTTACCTAGGGAGGTGGTAGAATCTCCTTCCTTAGAGGTTTTTAAGGTCAGGCTTGACAAAGCCCTGGCTGGGATGATTTAACTGGGAATTGGTCCTGCTTTGAGCAGGGGGTTGGACTAGATGACCTTCTGGGGTCCCTTCCAACCCTGATATTCTATGATTCTATGACTGTGTTTGTGGGGACACGGGGTGTGGTGCGGAGTTGTCCCCCCAATCCATCTGTGTGCCCCCACCAACTTCTACCACCACTGCTGCCCCCACCACCACCCCCACTGGCTCTTTACCATCTACCTCACCTCCTACCTCTGGACTCAGCTGCTTGCTTGGCTTGCCACGTCCTGTTTCCACCATTTGGGCCTGAAGCAGCAGCCAGCCCACACTGACTTTTTGTGTAGGCGCATGTGCCCCCCTCCCACAGCTTTGCCCTTTGCTACCTGCCCCATTTGCCCCTTGCAGACTTTTGCCCCCCCTTTGCCCCAGCCCCCCTCTTACTAGCTTTTGTTTGTTTGCCCCACTCTAGCCTCTGAAGCTACCCCCTTGGTTTCCCTGTCCGACCTCCAGCCTGTTTAGCCCCTCGCTCAGTGCGCCCATGCCCCCTCCCATGCGCTTGTGCCCCTCCCATTTTAGTTTGAACCCCCTTTGCTGCACCCCCAATGCTGTTGTATTAACCCCCTCCCCTAGTGCAGCTAGAGGATGCGGAATCCCACCCCTTTTGGCACCCTCCTCCCCTGCATGCAGCCTAGCAGAGAGGAGTGGTTGACCTGCTTCCCCTTTTCCCCTCCTCTCTTTGGTGTTTTTCCGCTCCCTCCCCGCTCATTATGGCCGGGGACAAGGCGGGTGGGGCCCCTCCAGCAGACCTTGCCATCCCGTTGCCCCGCAAGCCTCTACCTCAACCACTGCTGCCGAACCACCTCCTATCGCTCCCGCTGGGGCGCTGGCAGCAGCGGGTAACAGGGTGACCTCGGCTGCTGCCACCTCCCTCGCCCCCTCAGACTATGGGGGAGCCCCTACAACTGGCGGGAAGGGCCAGGGTAAGAAGGGGAAGGGAAGCCCCCACCAAAAAGACCAAGCCCTCAATGGTAGGGGCTGCCCCCATTGCCACGGCCCCGCCACCAGCATCGGTGTCCCTCCCCGCTGTTCCCTCCACTAGCTCTGCGGGTGTCTCTCCCCAGGGCGTACACCCAGGTGGTGGCAGCCCCCCCCCCCCCCCCCCGCCTGCCACTATGTCCTCTCTCCCACCCATCGTCCTCTGCTACCATCTATACTGGCCGGGGCCCCTTCCCCACCGTGACCAGGAAGCACGGCGTCTGTTGCCTCCTGGTGCCCACCTCACCCCACATGAAGATCTACATGCGAGCGTTGGCGAGGCAGCCTCCAAAATGTATGGAAAGGTCGTCATCGTCTTAGCATCAGAGGCTGCTGCTGGAGGCAGTGGAGAAGGGCCTGGCGGTGAGGGGCGTGTTTGTCCCCCTAGAGCCGCAAGAGGAGCAGGGCGTCCAACTAGTCCTGACCTCTGTCCCTTCCTTTCTTCCCAATGCCACCCTGTTACCTCCCCCCCACCCTGGGGAAACCCATTTCTGTAGTAAGCCCTCTCCCCTTGGACTGCACAGGCCCCGCCTTCCATCATGTTCTCTCGTTCCGCCGGCAAGTGCAGCTTCAACTGCCGCCCGCGGCGCGTGACGGAGAGGCGCTCGAGGGGTCCTTCCTGGTTCCATACCAGGGGGCCCATTACCGGGTGCATTATTCTATGGGGGAGGCCCGGTGCTACCTCTGCTGGGCGATGGGGCACGTCCAGAGGGACTGCCCCTTGGCCCGGCACAGAGGAGCATCCGGGACCCCCGAACCCCGGCAGGGTGCCAGCCCCATCATTGCTGGCACCCCTGGCTGCCTGGAGCCGCCCCTCCTCCTTCCTAGTCCACCTCCGCCCCAGCTCGGGCCCAAGGGGTACCTCCCCCAGTACGCCCAGACGAGCAGGAGAGCCCCACCTCCACTGCTTGCAATCTGGCGGGGCCTGTGGAGGAGGGTGCGGTGGGGATACCGCTGGGCATGGGAGAGGGCCTGCCCCAGGGAGAATCTTCCCTCCCTTGTGCTGCCCCACCGTTACCTCCCCGAGTCCCTGAGCCATCGCCCCTACCCCCCGACCAGACCCCTGCTAGCCAGCCCCCAGGTGATGCCATGGAGGGCTGTGCCCTAGTACAGGGGAAGCGGGGCAAGAGGAAGGCTCAAGCTCTGCTCCTTCCATCTGATGCGGAGGCCCCCTGGAAGACCAGGAAGGGGGGCACCAATGCCGAGCCTTCCACCTTGCCCACGGGTGTGTTCCATCCACAGGTGTGCCGGCTGGGGAAGACGTGGCAGCACCGGAAGGCAGTATCGCCCCTCCACAGGAGTCCCTTCCCTCTGAGGCCCCCGATGGACCCCCTCCTGCCCCGGTACCATCTGAAACCCCTGTGAGCCCTGAGGCAACCCTCGCTTCAGGTGCCAGCGGGGAGAACCCCCGGGTGGCGGAAGGCGATCTCCCCTCCATTGAGGAGATCGAGACCCTGGGTCTGACCCCCATCACCCAAGGGAGGATGACCCCCTGCCAGCGGGCCTTGATCTGGGCAACCTCACTCCAGCCCCCCTTTCCCCATGCTCCCTCCCCCTAACCATTGCTTTTGCTCCCACCTCCGAGGAGCCCCTGGACTCTTCCACCAACCTGGCCACAGATGGCACCCTGCTGACAGTCAGTGCCACGCGGCCGGGACCTGAGCCACCAGGGTGGAGCAACTGACCTCCTTTCTGGGCGGGGGCCCTACAGAAGATAGTCCACCTCCTGATGCTGTGGCTGCCAAACCCACCATGGAGCCTGCGCCTGGCATCACTGTAAGCCCTCTTCCCACCCCCTGAACCCTTCAGCCTGACTGGGAGGTGCCACTGCCCAGTTGCTTGGCTTCTGGAGCCCAGAATCTCGCCTCTGCCCCTCTCCCTGACTCTCTCACTGACCCTGGCCCTGCCCCTGTTCCTGATCCCAGCCCTGCCCTGATGCTGACCCTGTCCCTATTTCCTCCACCTCCCGCGATGTTATTGCCTCCCCTGGAGCTGTCTCCTTCCCTTTTCCAGCAGATGACCCCCAGGGAGCAGCCTTTGTGTTTCCCTGTCCCGACCCACTAGGGGCTGCTATCTTCCCTCCGCCGCCCCCTACTAAGCCAGGGTTCAAGGCAGGCTGTGTGACGCTGGCCCATCAGGCGCCACATCGGGGGTCCGTCCCTTGCCTGCCCGTCTTGGTGGACCATGGGGCTGTGCCGGGGCCCCGCCAGAGGATGGTCAGGAGCCAGTAACCCCATCCCACCATAAGCTGCAAGAGGAGCTGCGAGTTTCTTGAAGACATTCACAGCTCCCACAACAAGATACAGCTTGCTCCCCAGCAATGGGAGAACTTTCATCAAATCCTCCAGGCCTTGAGGGCCCTTATGGGGGAAGGTAAAAGGACTGGGAAGCAGGCCGCTGCAGCCTACCAGCAGGTCTGCAGCTTCCGTGACTCCTTACTCACCTATGGGGTAGGTCACGGTTTGCTGCGTGGCTCAATGGGGGCCGTGAGTGTCCCTGCCGGCGAGGATCCCCCCCCACCAGCCCTCCTCATGGCACCCATCACTATCGCAACATTGAACGCCTGGGGCCGTAGGATGGGTCTCCACAGGAGCCAGGTGCTCTCCTTCTTTTGGAAAGGGGGGTATTCTGTGGTTTTCCCGCAGGAGACCCATATGGATCCGGCCGCCTAAGACAGCTGGCGGCTGGAATGGGGGGACAGGGTCTACTTTAGCCATCTCACAGCTCGTATGGCTGGAGTGGCGACCCTGTTCTCCCCCAACCTATGGCCCAAGGTGCTGGGGGTTGCTGAGGCTGTGCCAGGCCACCTGCTGCACCTCCGGGTCTGTATGGAGGGGCTCGTGGTCAACTTCATTAACGTCTATGCCCCGACATCGGGCCCGGAGCGGCTGCATTTCTATCAGCAGGCGTCCGCCTTCCTCGGCGCCTTGGATCATCTTGAGTGCCTGGTCCTGGGCAGAGACTTTACCACCACCCACAGGAAGTGGGACCAAGCAGTGCCCAGCTGTCATGGACGTCCTTCAGGAGTAATCGAACATCACTCCCTGGTGGACGTCTGGTGCGACCACCACCAGGACGACATCTCGACGTTCACCTTTGTCCGGGTGGAGGCCCATCAGTTGCGCCACTCCCGATTGGACCACATCTATTTATCATGTTTCCACCTTTCACGGGCCCACTCCTCCAGCATCCGGCCGGCCCCATTCTCTGATCACCATTTAGCCACCATGGTGGCCTCTCTCTGTGCGGTGAGGCCGGGGCTGGCCTATTGGCATTTCAACAACAGCTTGTTGGAGGATGTGGGCTTCGTGGCGTCCTTCCGGGAGTTCTGGCTGGCCTGGCGTGGGCAGCGGCATGCCTTTCCCTCAGTGCGGCAGTGGTGGGACCTAAGGAAGGTGCGTGCCCGCTCTTCTGCCGTGACTACACCTGGGGCGCCAGCCGACGGAGGGATGCGGCAATAGAGCAGTTGGAACAGGAGGTCTTAGCTGGAGAGGCGTCTGGCCGCCAGCCCTGAGGATCCATCCCTCTGCAGAGTGTGCCGGGAGGAGCTCCAAGCCCTCGAAGACCATCAGGCCCAGGGCACCTTTTTTCAATCCCGCATCCGTCTCCTGAAGGAGACGGATCGCGGCTCCTGCTTCTTCTATGCCCTGGAGAAAAGGAGGGGGGCCAAGAAGCATGTCACCTGCCTTCTGGCAGAGGACGGCAACCCCTCACGGATCCGGCGGAGATGTGCCTGAGGGCCAGAGCCTTCTACGCAAGCCTTTTCTCCCCAGATCCAACCTATCCTAACACTTGCAGAGTGCTCTGGGATGAACTCTCTACGGTCAGTGTGGGTGACCGAGACCGGCTAGAGCTGCCTCCCACTCTGGCAGAGTTCTCGGAAGCCTCTGCCGCATGCCCACCAATAAATCTCTGGGCATGGACGGGCTGACCGTGGAGTTCTCCTGCATGTTCTGGGACGTCCTTGGCCCAGACCTAGTCACTGTCTGGGCCGAGTCTTTGCAGAGCAGGGTCTTCCCTCTTTTGTGCAGGCGAGCCCTGCTCACCTTATTGCCGAAGAAGGGGGACCTCCACGATTTATGAAATCGTCTCACTTCTCAGCACAAACTACAAAGTCGTAGCGAAAACCATCTCGCTGTGGCTAGGGTCCATGCTGGTGGACATGGTCCGACCAGACCAGACCTACACCATCCCAGACTGCACCATCTTTGACAACCTGTATCTGGTCCAGGACTTCTTGGAACTCAGGTGTAGGGATGGTCGGTCATTCGCCCTCCTGTCCTTGGATCAGGAGAAGGCGTTCGACAGCGTGGACCACGGGTATCTCCTGAGCACTCTGCGAGCGTTTGGCTTCGGACCCCAATTTGTGGGTTTTCTTCAGGTGCTGTACACCTCCGCAGAGTGTCTGGTCAGGCTCAACTGGACCCTGACCTAACCAGTCTGCTTCAGGCAAGGAGTACAACAGGGGTGCCCCCTCTTGGGCCAGCTGTACGCTCTGGCGATCGAGCCCTTCCTCTGTCTCCTCTGTAGGAGGTTGACGGGGTTGGTGCTGTGGAAGCCGGAGCTGAGGCTGGTCCTGACAGCATAGGCCAATGTGCTCCTCATGGTCCAGGACCCGGGTGACTTGGCGCGGGTGGAGGCTTGCCAGGCCATCTATTCGGCAGCCTCCTCTGCCCGGGTCAATTGGGTCAAGAGCTCTGGCCTGGTGGTAGGGGATGGGTGACAGGCGAGCTCCCTCCCACCTGTGCTTCAGGCCATCCGGTGGAGCGTGGGTCCGCTGCTCTATCTTGGCATTTACCTTTCTGCCACGCATCTGTCTCTGCCAAAGAACTGGCATGATTTAGAGGGCAGGATTACAGGGTGGCTCTGGAAATGAACAGGACTACACCGGTGTCTCTCCCTTTGAGGGAGAGCACTGGTGTTTAATCAACTAGTCCTGTCCATGCTCTGGTACAGGCTCAACACCCTGGTTCCGGCCCTGGGTTTCCTGGACAACCTCCGGACATTGATTCTGGAGTTCTTCTGGTCAGGACTGCACTGGGTCTCTGTGGGGTTCTCCATCTACCCCTGGAGGAGGGAGGACAGGGCCTGAAGTGTCTGGACACTCAGGTCCATGTCTTCCACCTCCAGGACCTGCAGAGGCTCCTTTATGGTGCAGGTAGTCTGGCATGGAGCGTATTGGCGCACGCCTTCCTGCACCACTTCTGAGGGCTCCGATATGACCAGCAGCTCCTTTATCTCCATCCAAGAGGTCTTCAGCAGCCTGGAGAGGTCTCGCAGGTCTTCTACCAGGACCTCCTCCAGACCTGGAAACTGTTCTCAGCGACCAGGTTCGTGGCAGCCACTGTGGGGGCAGATCTCCTTGTGGAACCCCTGTTATGCAATCCCCAGCTCTGTGAGCATGTGGCGGAGTCCCCCTCAGTGCACCAGAGGTTGGTCCTCGCAGAAGTCACAAGAGTCAGAGCCCTCCTGGACTACGACCGGGTAGACTGGCTGGATCCCCTGACGTTCACTCAGCGCATGGGGCTCTCCAGGCCTCGTACTCCCCGGCACGTACTTCAGGAGGTGAGGGCCGCTTTGCCGCCCACTGCTTGAGTTTACTTCAACCGGGTCCTGCATGAGGGCACACCCCGCCTGCCCTCCACCCCAGGCCCACCAGACCTTTTCATTGGGCCTCTGCCCTGTGGACCCAACCGCCCCCCCTTCACCGTGAGCCGGCTGCACGATCTGCAGACTGTCTGTTTCCAGACCGCTCCAAGGAAGCATCTATACACGCTCATGCGCCACACCCTTCACATCCTCACCCTCGTGTCCCGCCCCGACACAAAGGGGTGGGACCTCCTGCCACCTCTAGAGGGTGAGGAGCCCCAGTGGGCCAGCCTATACTCCACCCTGCTCCCAAGGCCCACTGGGGATATAAGTTGGCAGCTCTTTCACCCCTGTGCTCATGGCCCTGTGTACTTGGTGGGTTTCACCCCTATCCCAGACATCTGCCCTTTTGCGGCGTGAGAGAAACCCTGGCACACATTTACTTAAAGTGTGCCAGGCTGCAGCCCCTATTCTGGCTCCTCACAGATATTTTGTTATGTTTTTGGTTGCACTTTTCCCCTCGCCTCCTTATCTATGCACTCCCTAGCTGTGGCCCCACAAAGTCACGGGACCTCCTGGTTAGCCTCCTCCTGGCCCTGGCTAAAGTGGCCATCTATAAAACCAGGGTGAGCAGGTTGGCCAATGGAGTATCCTGTGACTGTGTGGGGCCTATTTCCAATCCTCCATCCGTTCACATAACCGGGTAGAGGTCCTCTGGGCAGCATCTGCTGACTCCCTTGATGCCTTCGAGGAGCAGTGGGCTCTGTCCGGGGTTCTCTGCTCAGTGTCCCAGTCTTGTTCCCTTCATTTGACCCTTTTAACCATACTCCTGTCCCTGTTATTTCATTAGTTGTCTCCCATATTTATTTGGCTTCCAGGTCCTGTGGATCCCCCTCTTAGGCTTCACCTGCCCACTTCCTGGATCCCAATAGGACTACTCTGCTGTACCCAACTGGCCTGGGTCTATCACAATAGATATGTTCAAAGTCTTCCCTCACCCCCACAGGGATTGCTTACCTTCCAGTAAAATGCAACCATTGCTACAGCAACACTATGCAAAAAAAAAAAAAAAAAACATTTAAGGAGGGGAAGGGAAATTGTCCATTTGAAAGTGCACATGAATTCAGAGAAGCAGAATAGTGGAAGCTGAATGGTGCATTGGTTTAGAGCTTTGACTGTACAGCCTGGATGTTGAAACTGTTTCCCAAGTTTAAAATAGTTTTGAGAACTTATATTAGTCCATGGCGATATTTCTCTACATCAGCAAGTGCTGCAGAATTAGGACCCAATTCTGCAAGTCTTGGAAAAACTCCCATAGACTTTAAAGGGAGTTTGGGATGACTAAAGATTTGCAGAATCAGGTCCTTTAGAATAATTAGCAGTTTCTGCCCAGGAGATGTCCAGGACTGGATTAACCAGTCAAGACAAGACAAGCCCAGGATGAGTTGCATGGGGAATCTTGCAAAATGTCAGCCTACATTACACAGCTCGAACAAGTGTTATTAATCTTTCATTTTCATGAACACTAATTTCACAAAATTGCTTTTTTAAAAGGAAGTTTAAATAATATGTAGCTCACCTCCACTTCTTAGCCTACACTACAGGAGGACTTTTAACCCACTATTTATAACTACAACTAAATACTGCAATTAAATGAATATATTTCTAATTTCAGCCATTCCACAAAGGTAGTTACTAGTTAATAGCTCCAAATATTATACCCAGACTGAGGAAATCAGCTGAACTTTGAGCACGTTATAGGGCCTTCCAAGAAACCTTTAAGCAGTTCCCTACGTGGCCTCCTGCCAAATCAATAACTGCCACCATCTTGCAACAACTGTTTCATCAGAGATGTCTAACATTAAGGGAATCTGCCAACTTCGTGAAAGTGCCTAATTCCAAGACATAAAAAGAGGGGTCACCTGCCATTCCAGCAACTTCACAGGTATATGGGAGAGAGTGCTAAGTATCACATATTTCACTCTTGACCTTCTAGCATGTGTTGTGTACTTATAGATCTGGGTCTTCCCGATCACTGTATTATGATTTATATTCGTATTACAGTAGCATCTACAGGCCCAAGTGAGACTAGGGTCCCATTGAGCTAAGTGCTGTGCTTATGCATACTACAAAACAGTTCTTGCCTCAAAGAATTTAAGAAAAAAAGAAAAGGAGTACTCGTGGCACCTTAGAGACTAACCAATTTATTTGAGCATAAGCTTTTCGTTATGCTCAAATAAATTGGTTAGTCTCTAAGGTGCTACGAGTACTCCTCTTCTTTTTGCAAATACAGCCTAACATGGCTGCTACTCTGAAAAGAATTTAAGGTATGTCTATACTGTAGCTGGGCGCATGCCTCCCAGCCGGGGTAGATGGACTCACACTAGCTGTGCTTGAGGTAGTACACTGAAAATGGTAGTGGACATTGAGGCACAGGCTGCAGCTCAGGCTAGCTGACCAAGTCCAAGCCTGCCTGACTTCCAGTTCCCTGCCCTATACCACCCTCCCTCCCAAGCCCTTGAATTCCCTTGTAGAATTTGAGTCCTTTCTGTTTCAGAGCTGTATGTGTTTGTGGATTACCAGAATTCTTTGATTGCAGGTCGTGTATCCTCATCTCTGTGTAGTACTGTATGCCAGTTTTCCTGCTTCTCTCATTTCCCTGTGTGTGTGTGTTTGTTTTTTTTTTGTAGCCTCTCCAAGATCTCTTCTGAATACTCTTTGCATTTCAGGAGCCAGTAACACATTATTCCTCATGAAGTGCATTTTTAACTGTTATCAGGGACACTAATTTAGTTCAATATGATAGTGAGAACCGATAGACATTGCCAAGGTTAATGATCAAATCATCTATGATAAAACATACTTAAAGTCAAATTGATTACATTAATTGCCCTATTTAACAACACAAATGACATTAGTGCATTTGTCTGCAGTGTTCCACTCCTCCTGGTCAGGGGCGTTGTGTACTTTATTGGCAGAATGTTATTTATCTCCTTTTACATAACTGATATACTGTACTGAAGATATTTCCTGGAGCTTCTCTCTTGGTATCTGCACCATGTGGCATTACAAGGGTTATTTGCAATATGATTAGGAAGTCTTAAATACTATTTTGTGGAACAGAGATACACTATGACAATATTTGAGTGGGTCTGATGAGTCATCCACATTTTGACTTCATAAAAGCCAGCCTGCATGACAAAGTGGGAGGCAGCAGTCTCATTGGAAGTGCAGTCACATACTGCCACCCTCATTGAAAATACACTCACACGCCATTCTGTTACTTTTATACAATATGATAGCCACTTATTCTTAGCAAGTGGCACATTGTATGCAAGTGGAATACTGCATGGCATGACTGCCTCTTGTGCTGTTTCAGACAAATGCAGAATAAAATCCAAGTAGTGGCTTCATAAACAGCATATTTGGCCAGCAGGGTACATATTAAGATTTACAAATAATCCAGGCTACCTTGTTGTCTTACAATAGTAATAACAGGCAACATGAGTTTCAATAATACTAATTTTTACCTGCAAACAGCAAAAAGCTCAATTTTTCCAGTTCTTCAGTCAACCCATTTTTTAAAAATATTGTTGTGGTTTTGCTCTACCCTCCCACCCCTGAAGAAGCTTGATCATCATGAAACGATTGAAGAGTGTTCTGTCAGGTTACATCGTGTCACAGAAAACAATTTAACTGAAGACACAACATGCAAACAAGATTCAGGACACACTTAGCACCCTTGAAATAAAAACCATATTTCATAAAAGCAAATACCAGCTGCTTGCAACACAATACGGGTGCCTAATTTGCTGGAATTACAGCTGGTAATGTTGTAAGGAATATACAGTAGGAGGAATATGCAGTGGGAACCTATAGCACAGAATCTCTGTCTCTTAAGCACTTCAGTGCCATAGTTACCATCTCTCTGTAATCTTCCAACTTCAGCAAAGAACTAGGGATCTGATGCTATATTAAGGTCACTGGAGTTACACCTCCTTATGCCAGGTCTGAATTTGCTCCACTGTGTTTCAGCACCCAGGCCATGAGTATGTGATCAATCAACTGACATAACATCACCTCCACTCTGTCTTTTCACTAAGACAACCCAGAGAGCTTAACATTGTCTTAGGCCAATCAGCAAAAACTAGTAGTTTCTTAAGTTGCCCTCAATTACTTTAATTTACCAGTATAGTCACACCGAAGCCCATGAGGTTGCTTGGATGCAACTGAGAACAGAACATAGATCAGAAAACAGTAAAATATACCTATGGTCTGCTAAATTTTTCACTACTACAATGTATATTGGGCTGCCTTGGGATGATGCCTTTGAGCACATGCCCCTTGTGGGCCCTCATGGCCTTGAAGGTGTATTGCAATCAGGGCCCTCTCAGGTTCCATCAATCAGTTACCCAGACTGAATTGGTTTAAGACATGTTGTTCTTCCCTTCCTGGGGTCTGATTTATTAAGTCTATTAAGTGTAACTCACTTTGGTTAGTTGCCCCACGTCACCCCAGTCTGGGTCCATATAAGTGGCCTAGTCAGATCTATCAAAACTGGAGTCCCCGGCTCTCCCCCTTGAGCTGGGCTGTAAGTTAGCCAGCCTCTCCTCCTGCTGACCCCTTCTCCCCACTTATTCCTCAAGCATGGAGGATTCAGCAAACCAGTCTTCTCCTGAAGACAGCTGTCCTGCTAAGTGGGAGGAGATAGCATTTATGTTGGTCCACTTCTCCCAGTTCATCCCCAATCATTTGGAAGAGAGGTGAGCTTTGCCTAGCCCGCTCTGCAAAGCTCCTGTCCCCAGGCCCTTAACACTACAGTGACAGAATTGCCTCCCAAGAACCACTAATTTCCTCTCCATCAATATCTCGTAGGTCCATATTTTATATATCAAACCTTTCAAAATCCTAAAGGACCACGTAATGGGGGTGGGCTGGCCATGAGGCACCACTCCTCATAAGTGAGCAGACTACCCTATCACATGGGCACATTAGAGAATTTAACCACATGCCATATTTCCAAGGGCAGCAATAGTGAAATCAATGAACCAGCAGTTTGGAATGATTCAGCGTGAATAAATGTTCTACAAGGTAAATTCATATAGGCCAGTTGGGTAGTAGCACTGGTCAAATGCACATGTAAGTTGATGAAAAATGCAGACTGAATTAAAGTCCATTATTTTCAAAGGTCTGAGAAAGATATAAAAGAATATGAAGGAGGCCAATTCTGAAGCAATACCTGCAGCACAGCTGATGAGCTTCTAAAGGGACTTCTGAGGTGATCCCACCAGACTATTCCAAGTCTATCCATTTATTTTTTGCAGTCTCTCTTTCAGTTGCAGACTAAGGGAATTCATAAAAACTGACGAATTTATTAATATCTGCTGCAACACAAAAGGTAAATATGATTATGTTTTAAGCAAAATTTTACTAAACCAGAAATTTGGTAAGAGAGGGCTCTTGACTCCAGCAGACAAAGGTATAAGATCCAATGACGGGAAGCTGAAGCTGGACATATTCAGATTGGAAATAAGGTGCAATATTTTTAATTTGAGAGCAGTTAACCATTGGAACAATTTACCAAGAGTGGTTGCAGATTCTCCATCATTGGAAATTTGTAAGTCAAGATTGGATGTATTTCTGAAAGATCTGCTCTAGTTCAAACAGGAATTAATTCAGGGAAGTTCTCTGGCCTGCATCATATCAGAGGTCAGACTAGATGATCACAATGTTTCCTTCGGGCCTTGGAATCTGTGAATAGAGTTTTAAGAGTTCTGTTCCTCCTACACACACACACACACACACACACAGGAGTCTCGTCCACTTTAAGCTTCTTTATAGAACAAAACCACTGTTACAGTAGAAGAACATAGAAATTGCCAGCCTGCACCCGACCTGAGGTCCATCCAGTCCGGGCTACTGTCTCCAACAGCAGCCAGCACCAGATGCTGCAGAGGAAGGTGCATGAAACTCCATAATTGTTCATTATCAGGTGTCGTGCACCTTCCTCTGCAGCATCTGGTGCTGGCTGCTGTTGGAGACCATAACCTGCTCATGTGGCTCCACCCTAATCCCCTTCAACCACATGTCTTACAAACTGAAGCATGAGGGTTTAATATCTGTAGCACCTTGAGGCCAAGCAGGTTTGGCCCAATTGTGCTAGGCACTGTACGAACAGAAAATTACGATCCCTACCCCCAAAGAGTTTACATAATATCTACTGGGAATATTCGAATTTTTTTCCTTTTTGAACTCTACTAATCTCTTGGCCTATATATAAAAGTAAAGATTTTCTATTATGAGGAATGGTATTGAGTGCCTGATTTACCTTTCCTGCACCATTCATTGTCTTATATCTCTATCATATCCACTTTTATTCATTTTCTTTCTAAATTAGTGACTGTCTCTTTCCTATTTGCTTACCACTTCGGTTCTCAAAGAGTAAAGCAAAAGAAAAAGTAATATTGACAGTGTAGTTGTAGATGACAAAAGCTGCTATAGGACACACAACATGAGTTGTGCTAAACTTAAAGGTTTTCGGTTGCAGAGCTTTAGGCCAGTCTTTAATTCAGTATCCATTCACAGCAGTTTGTACTCTTAGTTTTGCTTTGAGTTCTGTGCTTTAATGGACCCAAAAATCTCAAAGAGAAACTCAGTTGAAGCCATCAAGTCTGCCTGATTTGGGGTCAAAACCACTATGTTTCCAATAGCTGCCAACCAAAACAAGAAATCATTCTTGGTCCCCCTCAGCTCAGCCCAGGTTGCTCAGAACTTCAGCTCAACTTCACCAGAAAGTTCCTGAACTCAAGCAAATTTGGTTTTCGTGAAACCTTCACACAGCTCTAACTCAAACAATGGACAAGGCCATAAATTGAAGCCCATGGCAGTTGAGGGTGCTCCACACCTCCAAGATTTGCTGAATATCTGGTAGGATTACTCCCCATTAGCAGGGTCACAGAGTTCACTCATCGCTAGGGACCTCCTCCTGGCTGCTCTGGGGATTAGCTCCATCTAGGTCTGACACCCCCTTCCTTTGTTTGCTCTCGCCAGGACCCATCTTGCTCTCTGGGACTCAGTGCGCTCCTCCTTTGTGACTTGGCCTTCTGACCAGGTTGTTATGCTTATAAGAAGCACACAGGATCTTTTTTTAGGGGAAAAGGCAATACACCGCATTTACTGAAGATACAACTAGCATATGCATTTAATCACACCATATACACACACTGTCCCGCCAGTCAATGTTATAGTTACCAGTCCAGAGTGCAGATCTATCTAGTGGCCAGCTAGGTTGATCATGGGTAGATAGGAGCCGGGTTCTGTTGGTCGCGACACGATGCTCCGGGGAAGTCTTGGCAGGACGAACCCAAAGTTTCAAGGCAAGGCACCCTGTTTATATACTGATTTTCCTTCATTGGGACCAATGAGTTTTGCACCATCATGCTGTAATCAATTGTTGTTTGACGAGTGCTTGTTTTCTTAAATTGTCCTTCTCATCCTTTATCTTGTTCTTTCATCAAGTCTCTCAGGGAGTTATTCGAGGATGGTTTTGATCACAGCTATCTTGTCCCCACTGACAGGTACCTGTCTCATCTTTAGAGTCGTCAATCTGCCCTCCTCTGACATTTCAATAGGGGCGTCTTGCAGCTTCCTGGCGCCCTTGCATTTGTCTCCGGTTTCTCTCTAGAACATTTGGTTCAGTGATGGCCTTCACAGTTATCTCTTAACACATTCCTCATTCACACACAAAACAGAATTAATTTACACAGAACATTTTGAACAGGAACATCAAGTTGCAATGCAAAAGAAAAACAATCACCGCATTCTTTTACTTATTTTAAAATGCGAAACCTACAACAAAGTGGTGACCCTCAAAGGTCTGTTACAGCCTTGAAATCAGTCCAGACACAAGAAATTCTGGCTGATGCATCTCTACCAATGGCACGTTAGGCCATTACTTTCTGCTGTTCAAAAAGGGTGGCTGGCAGGATATGGTTAAATCATACATCAATACAGTTAATACATGCTACATTATCATCTTATTATTCTTTATCCTTCATTCTAAATTATACAAAATACAAACATAAAATCCTACTACTACAAGGTCACGATACACATTTTCCCTTCCCGGGTAGCGAAGTCTCTCCAGACTAACTGTCTGGCTGCCTTTCCAGGCCATCCTCTAATCTAAGACTATGCCACTCTCCCAGTGGCAAATAGAGAAACCCTGGCTTGCCCCACTAATCTGGGTTCCAGCACAGTGACAATCTATCAAGTAACTATGGTCTGCATGCTCCTGGACCCCATCACTATTTCCCTGTGCACCTTTCTTTCTCAGTATCCTGTCCCACCTATGGGATTCCACTCAAACTCCCAACGCCTAAGGAGTGACTGCAGCCTACTTTCCCTGCAGTACTTTCTGTTCTCAGCTTTCTAGCTTTGTACCAGCTCAGCCTACACCTGTTCAGCTGAGCTTCCTCTTCCATTAGGGCTTGTCTACCCTACCTAATTCTCCCCCAGGGGCAGCCTACTAGGTTAATTAGCCCCTCCCACCCTACCTTAATCCCTTCAGGTGAGGTGTGGAGTGAACACCCCATCACAGGCAGTAATGTGGGTACTAGCATGGGAGCTGAATGTTTCTAGCTAACAAATAAGACACTGTGTGAAACCCTGAACCTATTGAAGTCAATGGAAGTTTTGCCATGTCCTTTACCTGAAAGTCATTATGTTTGTTAATGAATAAAATAATCCTTTCATTACTTAATATATTTTTAAATCTGTGTATTAATAAATAAAGTAGTACATTAAAAATTAATATGCAAACTGGGTGACCAGCTTTCTCAGGCAAGGAAATGTATCCTTAAATATAGTTTCTAACAGTATTTCTCTTAATGTTCAGTAACCAGCAAATAGGAATGATTTCAGCTTTTAACATAATTAGGGAAATAGAGAAAGGCACAAAAGGCAAAGTGATTTAATGCCTGGTCCAACTCCACTGAATTCAATCAGAGTTCTTTCCATTGAATTCGGTGGAATTGGATCAGACCTTTGCAGGCGCATGCTGTCTCTCATATTTTATATTATATATAGATGAATGAGAGCAAAGAGTTCAATGTGTGTTCCCACACAGTATACTAATAGCCTGCCACTTGTTCCATAGGATTGACAACTCACCTGTTAGCTGACGTACATACAGAAAATACACTTTCCCAGTTCCCTTGTTAGCTCTCAATTTACAGAAATAATCTGAGGTTGTATGGATTAATGATTCTAGATCCATCAATGTGATTAGCCACCTCATTAACTTTAATGCACTTCCTTTCTGTAAGGCAGTTCTTGGAAGGGGTCAACAGCTGTCTGTTTTTCTCCAATGGGGCACATGCTTCCATTTGTACTGTGTTGAATTTACTGAGTCAAATTTTCTTCTGATGAAACTACACTGAGGTCAAGGGAGATGTGCCCATTTACACCAGCAGAGAATTTGATCCACTATGTTTTCTGTCATTCATTGAGGAAAGAGACAAATATTGTAAGAAAAGGGTAGAAATCTCTAGATTGATTTGCTCTTCAAATTTCAGGTATTTTAGGTACTTCAAGACTCTGATTAAATAAACATCAGAACAGAAGTTTATTAATAATATTAGGGTTGTAGAATGCCCTTTGCATGATTTTTATACAACTAAAGTGGATTAAAAGCATTCATATTTAATGAGTGGGTAAAAGGTGTATCATCAACTATGATTTCCCAAGTGATTGATACAAAATGTGTACAGTCAACCAGACATATTAGCCGTCAGATTGCACTGAGCCGATTACATTTGCCTTGCTTATCTTAAACTCGCCTTGCATGACAGATTTCTGCTGTGCCAGCAGTGATCCAAGAACATAAATTACAAGATCTTTGACAAAACTCATCCAAGGAACAAATAAACTTCCTTAAAAAAAAAGGATCTTCAAGTTGGCCTGACTCATAAATCTGTGGTATGCTTAATTAAAGTCAATAGGCAATTTAGGAGGAGAGAAACAAATTAAGGAACTTCTACTAGAATGACAGAAATGTCCAAATAGACATAATCCATTTTGTATTTTAATTCCAATATTCTTTGTCTTTGTCAGGGACTGACACCTCACCTTCTCACGTTTTTTCATTGCTGGCAACTCTTCCTTGGCATTACTAGTGTAACTAGTTAAGAAAAACATTAAAAATATATAGGATTGTAAAAAAGTGAGAACCTACTGCTCCTCCATGTATATATAAAGTAAGGCAGATAAAAAGATACCATTCTTAATTATGCAGAGGACTGTCTACTGATTCATCACCTCCTAACCCATCCAGAGAAAAGCAATTAGCATGTGGCTTGCCCAGATCCATCAACAATGGCATGTATAAGTTGTAAATATATCTCTCACGTTAGATTTACTACCGTATCTTCTAGACTGACAGATTTGTTTCTGTTTTCTGGTAAGGGGGAGCATTACTGTAGGAGATAAAGAAGGTAGTTCCCAAGCAGCAATAATCTGCATTGTGCTAGAGGCCCTCTGAATCGATCTACATTCTCATTCTGCTGCCATCATCATGGAATCCAAGCAGCTTTTGCTCTTATTAAAAGAAAACACAAGGAGATCTCAGTCTTTGTCTTCTCCTTCCCCACGCTGCTGAAAGCCATTTCTTTTGTTGTTTCATTTTGTCTGCGTTTGTTGTTTTTCTTTCAGAGTATGATTTTGGTAGGGCTGTTCGGGAAAGGCCAGGCTGAAGAAGTGGGTTCTGCATTTTGTTCTGAAAGTGCTTCCAGGAGAGATCTGGGTGATGAGTTCCACAGCTATGGGCCAGCAGCTGAGAACATGCGTGTGCATGAGTCTCCCCGCTGACAGTAATGGAGCCTTCCCTGCAGTGGTACGTGGGTGTCATGGAAGCCTGTGTCTTTTCAGGGTGAGGCCATCCTTCAGACTGAGAAACACCAGACCATCATAGATGACACTCCCCCTCAATCCCCACCTCACCTTTCCCATGCCCACTTTTCTTCCTCCCACCCTACTTTCCCAACCTTCCGAAAAAGGCACTTAACCTTCAAGCAACCTGTCAGCCCATCCCTAGCCTGATCCCTTGGTCCAGTGCTGTGATGAGTCACCCCATGCAGTAAATAGCAAGGCAGCACTTTCCATCAGTGGAAGACAGGATGTGTTTACCTGGCTGGGCTGATTCACTGTGGCTGCTGGGTGGCAGGTTGGGGGTGGGTGGAAAGAGATGGCAGCTTTGACAGAAAACATTTGCTTTCAGAAAAGTAAGGGAAAAAAACGGGGGAGAAGCCTGGGGAAGCCTGACAGGTGGCAAATCATGACACTTTTCATTTGGTCTCTTTAAATGACACAGGAGACCACTGTGTAGCTCTCCCACATACACTGGTTTATAACATATGTATGTGTCTATTTATAGACATAGTAGGTAGATAGGCAGATGCACACACAAGTACTATACTACTCCTGCTGTAATTACAGTTCTTCTCACCTCATTCGTCCCTTTATCCCTTCTTCCTTCCTTCATGCCTTTCACTCTGGTCTCTACACCTGGAGCAACTTCCCTGTTCCTGTGGGTCAAGCAACTTTCATAGATTCATAGACTTTGAGGTCAGAAGGGACCATTATGATAATCTAGTCTGACCTCCTGCACAATGCAGGCCACAGAATCTCACCCACCCACTCCTGCAATAAACCTCTCACCTATGTCTGAGCTATTGAAGTCCTCAAATCATGGTTTAAAGACTTCAAGGTGCAGAGAATCCTCCAGCAAGTGACCCATGTCCCATGCTTCAGGGGAAGGTGAAAAACCCCCAGGGCCTCTGCCAATCTGACCTGGAAGAAAATTCCTTCTCGACCCCAAATATGGCGATCAGCTGAACCCTGAACATGTGGGCAAGACTTACCAGTCAGATACCCAGGAAAGAATTCTCTGTAGTAACTCAGATCCCACCCCATCTCACATCCCATCACAGGCCATTGAGCCTATTTACAACTAATAGTCCAAGATCAATTAATTGCCAAAATCATGTTATACCATCTCCTCCATGAACTTATCGAGCTTAATCTTGAAGCCAGATAGGTCTTTTGCCCCTACTGCTTCCCTTGGAAGGGTGTTCCAGAACTTCACTCCTCTGATGGTTAGAAACCTTTGTCTAATTTTAAGTCTAAACTTCCTGATGGCCAGTTTATATCCATTTGTTCTTGTGTCTACATTGGTACTGATCTTAAATAATTCCTCTACCTCCCTGGTATTTATGCCTCTGATATATTTATAGAGAGCAATCATATCTCCCCTCAGCCTTCTTTTGGTTAGGCTAAACAAGCCAAGTTCTTTGAGTCTCCTTTCAAAAGACAGGTTTTCCATTCCTCGGATCATCCTAGTAGCCCTTCTCTGTACCTGTTCCAGTTTGAATTCATCCTTCTTAAACATGGGAGACCAGAACTGCACACAGTATTCCAGATGAGGTCCCACCAGTGCTTTGTATAACGGAACTAACACCTCCTTATCTCTACTGGAAATACCTTGCCTGATGCATCCCAAGACCTCATTAGCTTTTTTCACGGTCACATCACATTGGCGGCTCATAGTCATCGTGTGGTCAACCAATACTCCAAGGTCCTTCTCCTCTTCTGTTACTTCCAGTTCATGCGTCCTCAGCTTATAACTAAAATTCTTGTTATTAATCCCTAAATGCATGACTTTACACTTCTCACTATTAAATTTCATCCTATTACTATTACTCCAGTTTACAAGGTCATCCAGATCTTCCTGTATGATATCCCAGTCCTTCTCTGAATTGGCAATACCTCCCAGCTTTGTCTCGTCTGCAAACTTTATTAGCACACTCCCACTTTTTGTGCCGAGGTCAGTAATAAAAAGATTAAAAAAGATTGGTCCCAAACCGATCCCTGAGGAACTCCACTGGTAACCTCCCTCCAGCCTGACAGTTCACCTTTCAGTATGACCCGCTGTAGTCTCCTCTTTAACCAGTTCCTCCTTAAAAATCAACATCTTTCACGTGAATTTCAACCACTGACTTCATCTCTGTGCGGTCTGCTCTTTCCCTACTTGACAAAGCTCCATCTCGATTTTAAAATGTCAGCATGTTTAAGATCTGCCTGCAACGTATTGAGAGTCATGTTCATTCTTTTTCCCCCTCATGCTTCCTTTCCTTATCCCCCCCACTTTTTTTTTGTCTAAGTCTCATTTAGATTGACGGCTCTTCTGGCCTAGCTTTAAATCTCTGTAACGTAAAGTGCAAAGTTACAAAGGTTTGTGAATAATTAAGACTGGTCATGGGTAGGGCTTGCAACAGTTATGGTTAAATTCCAACTTCCGTTCCATGTCCCTCCACCATCACCACCCCCCTTTTTTTTTCCAAGTTGCTCGTAGAACTTTCTTAAATGTATTTGGGGCTAAATTTTTCATTCTTGTTCAAATCCAAGAAGTGAATTCTTTGAAAGTTTAAACCAAGTTGGTTGGGCATTTTTCTGTTCTTCATGTGTAAAAAAATGCACATTCCTGCCATGTGTTCTGATCAGGAAGTCTGTACAGAGAGATAACAAGGGCTTTTTTAGTTTTTCTTGAGACTTTTGGGAAAAATCACGTTTGATGAAAACTGGTTATGTAGCTTTAAAGTTATTAGCCCTTGAAGAGTGAAATTGAGTGCTTATGCAGAAGATTGTCTTAAATGTGCTAGAGCCATTTGGAGCGTGTTAGCCTTGGATATATCTAAACTATGTGATGCTCTAAACTTTGAGATGGCCAAGAGTTAGAGATTCTGGAGTCAGGTTCCAGAGAACTGAGCCAAAGGCAGGCTGGCTTTTGGAAGTCAAAACCAGTAGTTTAAAAGTCAAGGCACTTCTGAGCTCCAATGGCAATTTTAAATCTCCATTTTTAAAAAACAGGAAGAATAAACCAATTAACAAGCGAGGCAAATAATGCCACTAATGTAGCATTAAGAATGAGAAAACAAGAACTCAATAGTCACAATTCACTGAAAATTAGAAAACCAGACCAGCAAAACCACAAGAACAGTCTCTCTCATGGTGTTTTGGTCTTCTACACCAGACAGAACCTGTAAGCGCAGAACAGTTACAATTGTAAGTGAAGATTAAATGGTGTTGCACTTACTTTTTCTAAACCTGCTCCCCCATTCCTAGTCAAAGGAGTATAACAATGATATAGCTGGATTATTGCTGTGCAAAATGACATAATAATACATGGTAATAATAATAATCAGTTGTATAATGCTTTCCATCACAAGATTTTGAAACCATTAAGTTTCCCAGCATGCCTGTAAGATAGTGAATTATTACTGTCCCACAAAGAAGGGTAAGCCATTTGAGTCAGCAAGTGGGCCCTAGTTATGCCAAACATCAACTTTTTAAAAATTTTGCAACCAGGTTTTATTGCAAGATATCAGCTGTATCCAAACCAGAATTGTAAATTAGGCCCATTCTGGTTTTGGAGTGAGCTAGGGGAGCCGATTTCCGATTCAGGTGCTTAAGTCCACATTCTCCTGGAACATGATGGGGATTCGATGTGGGATTCTAGCATAACGTAGAAATGACCTTATCTTTAACTGAAAATTCGCTTTGAATTTTGAAGTTGACAGCATTCAAGTTCACCGGGGCAATTAGTTCAATATAATGTTTGTTGCATATGTGAAAAACAAAATTTATTAGCAAAGAAATATGTATGTCCACTGTTCTCAAAGAACAGTGAATCAAACACTCGCATTTTAAGGAGTATCACTACTGAGGGTATTGTGGAGAAAACAGAGCCCTTCTTAATGAGGAAATGTCTAGAATAATAACTTAACTACAGACAATCCTTCACATGTGAAATGTGGAGGAACCTGTAAGTGGTAGTGAGAAATCTGCAGTGCATTTAGACAGCTTAATTTGTGAAGCTTGCAAACATAATTAAAGGAGTCCTACAAGCTCTCCAACCACAGTGGAATCTTTTCATTTAATGAGTCAGACTGACACATCTCTTGGAAAGTGTGAGTTTAATTCTTCAGGCATGGTATTAACAATGTTCTATATAAAAAATAAAATACCCCTACCCCAAAAAAACACACCGCTGCTTGGCCCTCTCTCAAAAGCAGAGGCTTTTTTGTTGTGTCTGGGTGTCTCATCCCAGGTTGAGTAACTCTGGTATCTAGTATGCCCATCATGATGGTATCTGATAAGCCACCAAAATTCCTAAAAGCAATCAAACCATATTGTCTTACTTGCCCCATGGTGATCTGGGAAAAAAGAAAAAATGTTCCCTTGCTCTTTCAAAGGAAGTTACTGTGCGAAGACTTAACCACATATCTGCTGGAGGAGAGTTCCATGAATGTGAGACAGCAGAGAGGCCCCAATCCCCTGTACTTGAAGGTTTTACTTTATGCAGCCATATCCAGTGAACCAGAGAAGTGCAGCTCATGTGCTAGGACATGGTCCTGGAAAAAGGGTTTGTTTTAGATCATGAACTGAACAGGGGCTAAGGACCTTAAAGATCATTTTTAGGACTAGAGCTAGTCAAATGAAATTTTTAAATAAAAAAAAAATGGGAAAAATTCTGAAATTTTCACAGAGCCCCCCATCCACCTTTCTTGTTTATTGACCAACTATAGAGCTGGTGAAGCATCTCGTTTTAAAACAATGAGGGGTTTGGGGGGAGGGAGTGCGGGGGAGGTTGCAAAGTTCCCCTTCACTTTTTCCAGAGGGTGAAGGCAGAAAATTGAATTGGATCCTGTATTAGACCTGGAGTCAATGTAGTGTGCAGAGTACTGGAGTGGTGTTTTCCTGTCATCCTGTGGTTTTTAAAAAAGAGAGGTTTCAGAGTAACAGCCGTGTTAGTCTGTATTCGCAAAAAGAAAAGGAGTACTTGTGGCACCTTAGAGACTAACCAATTTATTTGAGCATAAGCTTTCGTGAGCTACAGCTCACTTCATCGGATGCATACTGTGGAAAATACAGAAGATACCTTTATACATACAAACCATGAAAAAATGGGTGTTTACCACTACAAAAGGTTTTCTCTCCCCCCACCCCACTCTCCTGCTGGTAATAGCTTATCTAAAGTGATCACTCTCCTTACAATGTGTATGATAATCAAGTTGGGCCATTTCCAGCACAAATCCAGGGTTTAACAAGAACATCTGAGGAACGGGGGCGGGGGGTAGGAAAAAACAAGGGGAAATAGGTTACCTTGCATAATGACTTAGCCACTCCCAGTCTCTATTTAAGCCTAAGTTAATTGTGTCCAATTTGCAAATGAATTCTGATTCAACAGTCTCTCGCTGGAGTCTGGTTTTGAAGTTTTTCTGTTGTAATATCGCAACTTTCATGTCTGTAATCGCGTGACCACAGAGACTGAAGTGTTCTCCGACTGCTTTATGAATGTTATAATTCTTGACATCTGATTTGTGTCCATTTCTTCTTTTACGTAGAGACTGTCCAGTTTGACCAATGTACATGGCGGAGGGGCATTGCTGGCACATGATGGCATATATCACATTGGTAGATGTGCAGGTGAACGAGCCTCTAATAGTGTGGCTGATGTGATTAGGCTCTGTGATGGTGTCCCCTGAATAGATATGTGGGCAGAGTTCACAACGGGCTTTGTTGCAAGGATAGGTTCCTGGGTTAGTGGTTCTGTTGTGTGGTATGTGGTTGCTGGTGAGTATTCGCTTCAGGTTTGGGGGCTGTCTGTAGGCAAGGACTGGCCTGTCTCCCAAGATTTGTGAGAGTGTTGGGTCATCCTTCAGGATAGGTTGTAGATCCTTAATAATGCGTTGGAGGGGTTTTAGTTGGGGGCTGAAGGTGACGGCTAGTGGCGTTCTGTTATTTTCTTTGTTAGGCCTGTCCTGTAGTAGGTGACTTCTGGGAACTCTTCTGGCTCTATCAATCTGTTTCTTCACTTCTGCAGGTGGGTATTGTAGTTGTAAGAATGCTTGATAGAGATCTTGTAGGTGTTTGTCTCTGTCTGAGGGATTGGAGCAAATGCGGTTGTATCGCAGAGCTTGGCTGTAGACAATGGATCGTGTGGTGTAGTCTGGATGAAAGCTGGAGGCATGTAGGTAGGAATAGCGGTCAGTAGGTTTCTGGCATAGGGTGGTGTTTATGTGACCATCGTTTATTAGCACTGTAGTGTCCAGGAAGTGGATCTCTTGTGTGGACTGGACCAGGCTGAGGTTGATGGTGGGATGGAAATTGTTGAAATCAGCCTGGTCCAGTCCACACAAGAGAAACCTGCTGACCTATTTCCCCTTGTTCCCCCCGTTCCTCAGACGTTCTTGTTAAACCCTGGATTTGTGCTGGAAATGGCCCACCTTGATTATCATATACACTGTAAGGAGAGTGATCACTTTAGATAAGCTATTACCAGCAGGAGAGTGAGGTGGGGGGAGGGAAAACCTTTTGTAGTGGTAAACACCCATTTTTTCACGGTTTGTATGTATAAAAGCATCTTCTGCAGTTTCCACAGTATGCATCCGATGAAGTGAGCTGTAGCTCACGAAAGCTTATGCTCAGATAAATTGGTTAGTCTCTAAGGTGCCACAAGTCCTCCTTTTCTTTTTAAAAAAGAGGGCTCTTTCAAGTTTTACTGTCTGTGATTCTTTGTCATTTTCAGGCTTGACTACTGCCGCATCTCCACATGAAGAGTGTTGCAGTGCTTGACAACTCCAAGATCACTGGGGCCAGGTCTGCATCCAAGAGGAAGAGCAATAGACTTCAGGCCAGCTGAAGATGACGCAGTAGAACCTCAGAGTTATGAACATCTTGGAAATGGAGGTTGTTTGTAACTCTGAAATGTTCATAACTCTAAACAAAACATTATAGTTGTTCTTTCAAAAGTTTACAACTGAACGTTATCTTAATACAGTTTTGAAACTTTACTATGCAGAAGAAAAATGTTGCCTTTAACCATCTTAATTTAAATGAAACAAGCGCAGAAACAGTTTCCTTACCTTGTCAAATTTTTTAAAAACTTTCCCTTTAATTTTAGTAGTTTATGTTTAGTACTGTACTTTATTTGCTTTTTTTTTGGTCTCTACTGCTGCCTGATTGCATACTTCTGGTTCCATGTGTGGATGTCTGGTCAGTTTGTAACTCTGGTGTTCATAACACTTAGGTTCTACTATGAAAGTATTTCTGGCTACTGAAGCTAATTGGAGCTCTAGGAGCACTGAAGAGTCCAGAAAGACCATGAGATGACCATGACTGATGAGGTTATGGTTTGGGATAGTCCCTCAGAGCATTTTCCTCCGCCCATTAACACTGCTGACGTCTATCCCTGATTTAGTTTCAGGAAGCTCCTTTTTATATGGGTATTAATCTCACCCAGGCACAAAGGGATGATGCTGTTGACGCTGTTGAGATGTAAGGCTGGGTAACATCTGTGTACAGCTGGCACTGAAGCATATGGCATCTCCCCTATGACTTGGACATCAGTGCTGAATAGGATGAGAAATACTAGCATTGAGACTTGCAGGACTGCACCAGAAAGTGCACTCGAGAGTCCGGTCGGTCTCAAAGACAGAATCAGAGCCAGTAAGTCCATTCATTCCTGAAAGGCATCTCAAGGGATTTCGTAACACTTTAGGATTCACTGGCTCAGCAAGCGTGCACACATTTGTCCATTGTCCTGAGCTAAAACAAGATCATTCACCAAGAGAACCAGCACTGTCAGGTTAGTGACATAACCTGGCCTGAAGCCCAGATGTGACGGTTGGGTCTAGGGTGGAGGACAAACCTGAATCAGTAAATATTCCCACTTCTGCATAATTTATGTTGCTTTCAGTAGGTGGTGATTCTACTGTCAACATTGTATAATAAGAGACCTCTGTAAATAAAGAGGGAAATACATTCTGATTCAAGCAATGCATTTGAGATGGAAATAGGCTTTCAAATGGAAGGGATCCTCAGAAGTATTTTGTTCATTTGATAGAGCACCAGCAGTAAAAAATGAAATGGTGGAATTTATCAATTAACTGGCAAATCTTTGAACATCTCATGAGATTTAGTGTGATGTAACTAGATTGATGGAGTAACTTTCTTAGTCTGTGATATCACTGAACAAACTCTGCTAGTTCTAGGCTCATCCTTTCAAACAATTCTCATTTTCTGAAAGCTTAATATTTTTTATTTTAGATACATACCTACAGACACATTTAAATGAGCCAGAGAAAAGACGTACCAGTGCTGGACCTTTTTTCCCCCTATTTTTAAAGCATGTAACCTTTTCCTGCAATGTCAAAGTGTCATGCATCAATTTTTTTATTTGACCTGTTTAAGTAATACACCAAATCTTTCTTGTCTAAAGTTCACAGATGACAACCAGAGTCACTGCACATGACAGACAGAGATATTGGGGGATATTACTGCACAAATTAAATGTAATCAAAGGCTGAATTGTGACAGCACATACTAGAAAATGCAGGTCTTCTGAAGAGCTATATATTTTCTTAAGCTGGGACTTTCCATTACATAAAAGAAAGCTCTATTCAGCTGCATAACTGTAAAGAGAAAAGAACTAAGATAGATCAGCACCAGAAATATCAGCCATCATATAGGCTAGTAGCAGTGCTAATGTAATATTTATAGACCCTGGAAAAAGCTATATTGAAGACCTAACAGATAATGACAAACAAGGAAATTCATAATTCCAGAACCTAAATACAATAGTTCACAACATGAAAACTGATAGAGAGCAAAACTAACAGTGAATTGTATTGCCTTTGTTATTTGGGGCTTGATTCTGAAAGGGGACTCAATCAGATTCATCCCAGCCTGCCATTTTGCAAACGTAAATAAGTCCTACTGACATGCCTTCAGTGTCTTACTGAATAATTTGCAGGTGCAATCAGACATATGTCTAAGGAAGATCTATTGTATCTGCATTTACTTGCAGTTGCAAAATTGTAAACTCCTAATGGGAAGCTGCTTACTATCTGGAACAATGTTTCTCTCTTCTTGCTTTCAAAGTCCCCTGTCTAGTGCCAGCCCATCCAATTCTTGAGCCTCTCATTTATTTTTCTCTTCTCCTTCTCAATTTAGTTATAATGACATGTACCACGAGAGCATGCTAAACAGCATTTGGATAAACAAAGTGTAGCATCAAATAAAAATGGTGCAAAAATACCTACTATATGTAGATGAACAGGTACAGTGGATGATTAGCTGTGCCGGGCCAGAAAGTGGCCTTAAAGACATCTTAACCAGCAACATGAAGATCACTCAGTATATGGGGTGGTTTCTAGAGCTGGATTAGTGGCCCTCACACTTGTCCCTCCATTAGGTCAGTGGAGATGGGGCAAGGCATTTCTCTGTTTGGGACTGTCATCTTACTGCTTCTCTGTGCCCCCTGAACTGAGCTTCACCCTCTACTATCACACCTATGGATCTGACCCTTCATGCTGGACTTTGTGGCTTATGCAGAAACACCCACCAGTACCTGACACGGACTGAGAAAGTTATACTCAATATTCCTTATGTGGACAGCCCCATACAATTGCAACAGAAAGGTGCTATTAAGCAGAGGTGTTTGCTGTTCTGCTAATAGTGAACAAATAAGTAATACATGGATTCCTAGCTTTTGCTTCACTTGAAATTCTTCAAGGGAGACATACATCACACAAGAGACAACAACTAACATATTTGGAGGAGCAGCTCATGGCTTTCTTACTCTCAGCCCAGAACACTGATAAGAATATTGGCAAAGGCAATAGTCAGGCTTTTGAGACTATCTGAAATTGAGATTAGCACATAATCTGTTTTCCTTTATGTTGTTTTTACTCATTTCTCAGACCATTTCATTATCCACAGCTATCGGCTGGGGACGGGGAGATCAAAAGAGGTACACCAGAGCCCCATCAGGAGTTCCCAGGGCTCACCTTTTGCAGGCTAGGATTATATAGCACCATGGATGTGCATAGTGGTTTACAAGCATAAAAGAGAAGGCTCCTCCCCCAAAGAGCTTGCAGTCCAAGGGCTCAGTGACCCAGGCTTGCAGATAGGGGTTGTGAGAGTACATCACTGCTTCAGTGTAGAGCTGCTGAGCATGGGGCTTTATTAATCATGATTTAATACAGTAAAGTAAGTACTGGGGGCTGCTGGGTCACCAGGAGGTATCATGCATATGACCCTGAGACCTCCTCATTGCTTTTGTGGATACGGACTAACACGGCTACCCCTCTGATACTCAGACCCTTCAGATATATTTCTGAGTCAGTCACTGGCCCTCAGACGAGTGCTATTTTCATCTTCCTCTAAGAACGCCTCTAGACCATGCTCAAGTAAGCCACTGCTCCTGGCCAAAGGCACAAACAACAGAGTTCTAGAGAATCCCAGCACATCTCAGATCCATTTATTGGATTGCATTAAGGCATCTGTGACCTGTGTTTAGCCCACATCATATCCATACCTGTGGTGTGACCCCAGCAGTGCTCAGGTCAGGGTGAATTTCAGCCCTTCTCCCAGCAGAGATTTGGAATAGAAACCATCTGTGTGTTTTTAATCACTCTGGATACGGTGAGATAACTTTATCAAACTGGATGGGTGTTTCAGAACTTCCTAAAAATGGGCAGACTCTGGATGAATCCAATCATTTTTCTGGGGGCTCGTTCCACAGTTAAATCCGCTCTGAAAAGATTCTTATCTCTGTTTCTCACTCAGTTTGAGCAGGACTTTGTGAGCTGTGTTTTCCCCAGAGGATTGCAGCTTCCTTGGTGGATCATGGAAGAGGATATGGTACAGTGGCTGAGGTACAGCATCTGGGTCCTGACCCACTGATGGATCTGAGGACAAGGAGCTAGGCCTCGAGTTGGAAGCAGACTAGAAGCCAGTGTAGGGGTCAGTGTGATGTTCTCACAGCAACCTGTCCCATTAAGAAATTAGGTTCCTGCACTCTGCATAAGCTGGAGCCTCTGCACTGCTGGTTACATGGAGTTACGGTAATCCAACCTAGCAGTGACAAATCTATGGGTTGCCATGTCTAGATTTTCCGGTGGGGGGAAAGATTGGAGATTCCTGGCAAGCTGGTAGGGAAGAGCTCTATGGGCTCTATTGCTGGACAGGGAGGACAAAGTCCTGGCTAGTTCTTTGAAGCATTAATGTCTGTCTTGTTCTATTTGAGAAAGCATGTTTGTTCTCATTATGCTTCGCAATGGGGGATCACTTTAACACTCAGCTAGCAAAGGAATATGAAGAGAGAGGCCGTATCTGGGAAAATAGGTATACAGGTTGTCACAAAAGCAGAACTGTACACTGTGAATGGAATACTTTACATTTTTCCATCATTATTTTCATTGCTGGCATTCATACTAGTAAATGAACAATGACAATACATATCTCTATTCAGCTGATAATGAGTTGATATGGCATTGTTATATGGCTTTCATTTGTGTTTCTAGGACTCACATTATATATTGAAAGGACATTTATAGGGTTCCATAATTGTGAGTTTGACGTGTAAGTGTTCTTAAAGTTTTACTAACAATGAACATTCATTTTGTGAGCAATACATCATTAGACTAATGTCAGAGAGTATAATATTAACTTTCAGTTATTTTGGCAACTCTACCCCCCTGGAGATGCATCAAAGAACCTGAGCATCAGTCAAGTGGCTTCTAATCTAATTTACAATAGGTTCTTTAACTAGATAAGAGAGTGCACCCCAGTTCAAGGGGAGGATATAGTTGTAACACAACTTAACTTTTGAATTACACTACCAAGCTGTGCTGTGTATCAAGGTCTTAGACTTTCCTACACATTACATCTTGCTTTGATGAAGAGCTTTGGGTAATTTATCCTAGTCAAGGGTGGGTGTGTCATTGTCACTGGAAAAAAATGACAAAATTCCATACACTGGACCAAAGTCACAGTCCTTCTGATGAATCCCTATAAAGGTATCTATTTTCATCACCTTAGACTGTCAAAGCAAGGTTAGACAACAAGTCACAACTCCAATGGTATAATGGCATAGTCCATCCAACAGCTGCTTCTAGTCCATGCAGCCAGTGGCAGCATGAATATGAAACTTCCCTTTCCCTTCTCCCAATTACTTTCTGACCCAGTGGTGGGAGTTCTACAAATTGAACTCTGATTATACTTTGTAACGGCTGAGTTTTACAATCAGAATTATGGACTTGAAGTCCTAACCTGAAGTTGCAAGAAAGTCTGGTGGGAGAAGAGGGAATATATCAGGCCACTGGCAAACAAAAAAAAAAGAAATTGGAAGGGAGCCTATGTCCCTTGTTGGTTAGAATCCTGCTGGGATGAGGTCACTGCCCAACCCAAGTCTGAGTTTCAACATGGTATTCTGCAAAATTCCGCAAGTCTGTGATGGGTCCTAAGTCTGTGACTGGCCAAGTTTCACACATTCTTAGATTTCAAGCTGTAAGTATCACAGAGCTCTACAGATTGTTATTAGTCATCCCTATGTACATACTCTGAAGAAAAGAATGCAGAGGGATCTGGAGAACATATATCCTGATGATTAATATGAATAAATGTATCATTAATGGGGTAAGGTAGCAATGACAGAACTGGTTAAAATAATATAAGAAACCATGAAACCTTCACTCCTTTCTGGGACAGAAACTGCATCAACCCTTCTTAAAGGTTCAATTAAACTTTTTTTTAACCTCTGTGAATTTTCTTTTTTTTTTTTTCTTGTCTCTGTATCTTAGGGGTCCAGCCAAGCTAGGAAGTACTGAAATATCTCTAGCAAAGCAATTCTCATAAGATTTCCACCCCAAAATTGGCAGCTGAAAAGATCTGGCTTACTTAGATAAGCATGCAGGGACAAATTCTGTGCTAGTGAAAATGGATATAGTTCCAGTGGGCAGAGAATTTGCTCCCCCATCTTTCAACTGCTGATCTGAATTGACTCCATCCTACTATAATATGCTGCAGAAGTCGCCTGGAAATACATCACTAATAGATGTATAAGCTCATCATCGTCAGATAGATAAAGGACCACACCCAAAACCTCCCAAATAGAGCTGATCTCCGCTGCCAGTAACTTTACCATTAGCTACTTCTCTATCTGCCATGTCTTCTCCCCCACCTCCTTCATATTATTTGTCCATTAAGTGACTAAGATTATTTCATGTAGAAAGAATCCCTGGTGTACAGTCACACTAGTGTATTCATTGGGGGGAGGATTTTTAAGCTGTCTGAGTCATCAGCATTTTTCACATGGGCTGCTCCTAATATTTCAGGATTCAAACTTAGACAATAACCGCTTGGAGGAATTATTTTTTCAGAGCAGTGAAGAAAATAATTTGACACCCTAACGAAAGCCTTGAAAACATCCCAGGTAGTGAAGGTTAATGAGTCATGGCCCTGATTGATCTCCTAATAAACATTTATCTAGATACCAATGGATGTAATAAATTGTGGGATTTATATGTAGTTCCTGTGTAGAGACCATCTTTTAAAGCACCTACACCCAGCGCAGTAGACTGTGGTACAGCTTCTAGCTTCAACTCCAATAGGAACTAGAGCCTGATCAATGTATGCACTTGATCTGACAAACAATCGGATGGAGGATTTTGCAAGAGACAGTACAAAGAAATAAATTCATTTCTAAGTTAGGTTTGAATATTTTTAAAAAAATATTTTAAAAATCAGCTTGAAGGTCAGGACATGCTCTAAGAGTCATAAAACTTGCCAGAAATCTCATATGAATTGATCATCCTGGATGATGGTTATTTTTTTTGCAACCTCTCAGTATCTTAATCACAAATCCCAAGTACAACTAAAAGCCCCTCTCTCATGTAAGAACGAAAAGGTAAAATTTTCAAACACACCTAAGCTACTGAAGTGCCTAAGTCCCATTTTAAAAAGTGACTCAGTCATGTAGGCTCTGAAATCCTATTGACTTTCAATGAGGCTTTCATACCCTTGGTGGCCAAAGCACTTTTGAAAACAGGACTGTTGAAAATTCTACCTCAGATAATTTAGTAATGGAGGAAAGAGTCAATAAAGAAGCTGGGAAAATCAGAGTGTTTGGTGTGCATAAACATCTGGTTTCCTGATGCCAAGATCTGAGTGTGCAAACTCAGACCCTATTCCTTTTATGAGAGTTATTTGGGTACTTCCAGTTCCTCTTTGGTTTTCACTTCACTGGGGTCAGGAAATCTGGACCTTTTTTGGAAAAGGGGGTTTGGGTGCTGAAAGATGGATTCCTTCTCAGTGACTAATCCTTCCCCTGCAGGCTCCCCGTCTCAGTTTAGGAGAGATGGGAAAATGCTGATGCCAGATTGTGATTGACCCTTGCCTGTATGTGTAAGGAAGGAGGCAAAAAATTCAGCCCCTTTGCAGCCACAGGGGACAGTCTTGCGGATCTCTGCCAATCTCCAGATCCTGCACTGACCAGCAGAAGAGTGTATGTTATACCCCTAAGGGCATGCTCTCTCTCTGTATCTGGGAATTCTCTGAGGAATAGTAGACTTTATCCTATTCCCATTGAAACCAAGGGGAGTTTTGCCATTGACATCAATAGGAACAGGACTGGGATCTTAACGGAGCTGTAGGCTACCACTGGGGGTGGGTGGTGAGACTTCACAATGCCCCCAATGAAGAGGGGTCAACAGCCCTTCACATTTACTGTGCAATCCCAATGCTTGTTGCTCGCACGGATAATGGATTCTCTGTACTGAGGGAATGGCTGCAATACCACTTTCACAACAATTACTTTCTAATGGCACTTGATAACATTTTAATAGTGACCACTCTACGTATAGGCAACTGTTTTCCTACCCTTTACAAAGCTGATGCAAATTCTGACAGTTCCCAGAAAATTGAAACCTCTCCAATGAAGAACAAGAATATCAATATATTATTTTGACGAGGAGCATTTACAAATCATCAGCGCAAAACATATTGTCCTGCTTGATGCTTACTTTGATAGCGCAAATATTAATGGCCACTTACTTCTTTTAATGTTAGCATTGCTTGGCACCTGAAATCAATATTAGCACAAATAAGCAATGTACAGGAGGAAGTTCCAATACTGACTAAACTTAAAGATTCCAATCCTCTTTTTTGCACCCATCAGAAAGATTCAATACTAATTGATGGTGTCTTTGTGGTAATCTAAATGCACATGCCTATGAAAATTATAGAAGCTCTATAAGAAAGCATTTACTTTTGGGGGTAAACTAGATCTTGCTCCCTTAATTCATACCTTATTAACCCTTACACCCCACAGAGCCATTGCTCTTAGAAAGACAAACTTTAAGAACCGTAATCACAAGGTGATATCTGAGATGCCACAATGATTCAAAATATATGGAATAATGCAATATCTCAGATACCAGCTATGGCAACTGTTGGCAAATGTTACCTACTGTAAGGCTTGCAGAGAAGACAGTGGCCTCTCCCCACCAGCCGGTAAAGTGCTATAATTAGGTCTCATCAGAAAGTCTCTCTCAACTGCTAACACCTAGGGACTGAATTTTAAAAATGCTGCCGTCTGGTGTCTGTTTGGAAGGGTGACATCTTTTGTCCCTAGAGAACTGAATCTAAAATTAATTGGGGGTTCAAATGCACCCATTTAGACATCATAGCAAAATCATACCCACAACAACAGAAATTGCTTTTCAAAATCAGGCCCTACAGCTATATCAGGGTCCTGCAAAACATGCATCTCAAAAAAATAAAATAAAAAAGGCAACTCATAAGCAGCAGAATGACAAAGGAGTCTTTACTGAGAACAAAAAGCACATATATTCTAAATGTTAGAGTGCTGTACAGACAGAAAATCTGAAAAATAGAAGCTCTTTTATAACCTCGAAGACCAAGTTCTCTTTTACAACCCTTGCAATGAGCAAAGTATTAAAATGCCCTCTAAATGGAACCCCTTCTACGTGCCAGAAGTTATTAATTAACACTTGTTTTAAAAAATCCTGACTGAACAAGTGTTTCCATGTTGTACACTTTAATTAACACGGCTGTTACTCTGAAACCTACTTTAATTTGCATGATGTGTTTCATCATTTTCCTGAGGCACCCACCATATTCAATTTAAATGGAAACTATTTTATTTAAAGATAAAATAAGAAGGTTGAAGTAATTGTTTAAGTGGCAAATATTGCCCTCCCTTCCCTAGGTAATGAAAGTTCTGCACACGGAACGGGACAGAATTTGTGAGTGAAACTCTTGTGTTTCATGACTTGAGTGCTTATCTGCACGATCTTTACCTCCTCCTCACATGCAGTATGGTATGTTTCATAAACACAGTCATATGCACACACAGTGATGTCAGGCTACAGTATAGTTCTGTTACAAAATCAGTTAAATGAACCGTCAGTATCTGCACATGCCTAAACCTGAGTCACCATATGATGCTACTGGTATATTAATTGCCCTGCCTCCTTCTGACCCTTCTGTACTGTTAGCCTCATTCATTGTCTGAACTTAGACTATAGCTTTACAAGGCAGGGACCTTATTATTATTTACTATTTGCATTACTGTAGCACTTAGGAGCCCTAGTCATGGAGCCCATTTTGCTAGGCATTGCACAAACACAGAACAAAAACATGGTCCCTTCATTTCTGTAAAGCTCCTAGCACAAAATTGGGTCCTGTGAAACTAATAGAACAATCCATACCATATTACTGGGTCAAATGTGCAATAAACTTTTAGCTAAAAGCATGGAAATTTATTTTATATTGTTATATATTATCAACACAAGCAGTACCTCTAAAATACCCTGAGTTTCTGCAAATAAACGCAGGGGCACTGGAACGGTTTGTATGGGGTAAAGGGTGGTTGCTGAAAAGCATTGAACGAAACTATAAACCCTGTATATGACGGAAGCTGGGTATTCAGTTGCTATTATTCCTTCAAGCAAGGGGTGCTGCTCCCTGACCTCAGCACCTCTAGTTCCAGTGACCCTGAACAAATGCCTAGAACAGGTCCCGGTGTAAATGAAAGGAGTAGGGAAAGGAGTACATCCTGGTTTGTATATTAAAGCGCAGCCTTCATGCCTCATATCTAAAATGATTTGTTTCACCTTAACATCTCTCTGGTTTCATTAGCAAAGCAATGCTATTTCAACAATGGAGATAGATACACTTGGGGTGTCAGAAGTTCAACTACAGTAGGCATGCTATATAAATGAGAGGCTCAGAGCTTGATTCATCAAAGGGAGTACAGCAAGATGTCTTGAAAGAGAGGAAAAAAATGAATTCAATGAATCATGTAACTGGCAGCCTGCATCTTGAGGGAACAGTTCTACATACGGTAATTAGGAATGTGTTACACACACAGAGTTTCATTAGTAAACGTTGAAGAGGCAGGAAAAAGCCAAGAGATTGCATATACATGGATGCCCTGGGCTCAGTGGTTCTGATTAGTTAAGAGAGCCCTTAGACATGCGTGCTTTTGGGCCTGGTTGGGATGGGGCAAACATTAATACTTTGTCCCTTTCTTTCATTATGTTATACAGACCTGACTGTTACAGGATGTTTAAGGGCATAATAAAGATTCCAGTCATGAAGTTTTTTAGGTTATGGAACCTTAGAGGACCAATCCTGCCCACAAAATTCCCTTTAACTTCAATGCAGAATTACAGGCCCTTGATATCGTTTTTGGGGTTCTATTTCATATGCCTTTGTAGCTCCAGTATGTGGCACTAAGAGGCATTTGCAACCACTTTTTTAGTAACAATAAAAGTTAGTCTAAACTATGTTTGCAATCCATTTTGTCTGCTTTTTGCTCATGTTCCTGTGAGCAAATTCTTGTTTGCAAGAAAGCTCATGGAAAGGGAAAGTGTCACAAATATTTGTGCAAATACGGTGCTTAGCCATTACGGGTATGTAATCAGGTAGCACCCCCTGGTAGCCCATCAGGGTGCAACTCACCCAGCTGTGCATCCCAGAAGGTCAGGTGCCACCCTTCACAGGTCCAATGCAGTGGTGCCTTAGCCGTCTGGCTATGGCAGCCTGGAGTCCCACCCCTTCTGGTGTATTAGAGCCCAAAATAAAAGGAAAACTGAACTCAAAACTATGGTTATCTGAGCATTCATTGGCAGGACTCCACCCCCCTATTGAGGGCTTGTCTCTGTGCAACCAGGCTTTTTTGTCAGTCTTTCTGGACTCGCTTGTCCCACCCACCAGGGGGCTTGCCCAAATAACAAGCTGTCTCAGGCTCTTGGCTGGAACTAGGCTTCTCTCCACACCACCCCCCGCCAATGAAGAAGAAGCAGAGTGCTCTCCTTCCTGATCATCCCCTATCGAAGGCAGGGCTCTTCCTTTTAAGACCCCTCTCCTGTCAGCTGCTGCAGGTATAGCAGGGCAAGGCCAATTGTATCCACAGGCCCTTGTTAATGCCCTCCCAGCCACAGCGGGGCCTATGTGCCACATCACAGATGAAGCAGCTCATATGTAAGTCAGCTCACCTGCAGTGAGATATATTAGACAGACTAATAGGTAGATATGCAAACGTGTTTTCATTGGTAGTATTTGATCAGTCATCTTGAAAGTTCATTGGAATTTTGGGAGCCATCCAATTAGAGAGCAGAAATTATGTCATGTGGCTGATTGCACAGCATGATTAGCAAATTATAAAAAATGAATACCTGATGCAATAGTCACAGGAAATAGTTATTATTTATATTACCATATTGCCTAGGAGCCCTAGTCATGGCCCAGGATCGCATTGTGCCAGGCGCTGTACAAACACAGAACAAAAGATGTAAGACAAAAGACAACAGATGGATATAGACATTCAGGTAGGGAAAAATAAGGAAACAATGAGACAATATTGAGCAGCACGATATGCAAATATATCTCAACCTAAGGCAATCACTGAATAATTGCAAAATCATGAACAAATTCATGAACAACCTAAGCCTGTTCACAGATAATACCCAAACAGAAGCACTCAGATTTCACAGTGACAGAACAGACGCACATTTGTAAAATATACTGTTCATTGTGAACAGTTCTTCTAGTTCTAGTCCTAAGTGATCCCTCGCTGAGATAAATAGGAGGCACTTTGCCCGGATAGGTTTGGATCATATAGCAGGCTAGATCCTCAGATGGTGTAAATCAGCATAGCTCCACTGAAATCAATAGAGCTACACCAAGTTACATTGGCTGAGAATCTGTCCCAGTAGCTTTATTTTATTTTGAGCACACCTTCAGGGGAAAGGAGACCTGTGGCTTTCTTCTCCATCTGAACACTGCTTAAGTAGCAGCTTTACGCCTTTTAGAACCACACCCTCCAGCTTGCTGTGATACATGCAGTCCTTATGTCAGAAAACAAGGCAAGTAAGATTCAAATAAAACTTTCCAGCTATACAATAAACTCTAAACAGCATCCCAGGAGGAGATGCAGCCTAGCTGTACTCCCAGGTTCCTCACTAATACTGAACAGTACAGCTGGAGAAGCAATTTACAACATCAATCAAAAATATCACATTAAATATTATTGGAGCAGTTCTATTGGCTAGACAAGCAGCCACAGCAAAGTCTTTCTCAGCCTTTCCCTGGCAAGTGGTCTACACTCCCACTCTGCTCGATGCAGAGTTGGCCAGAGTAATCCAGGCTTTAAATGGCCTGTAGACTTGATTATTGTGATGCACTATACTTGGGGGTGAAGCCACAAATGCTGGTGAAGCTTCAAAGTGCAACGGGTAGCGGCCCGCCGGCTGATCAACACAAGTCAATGGGCACGTACCACCCCTGTTCTCCCTTCACATCACCAGCCACCCACCAAGAGGAGTGATGCTTTCTCAAGGTGTCCAGAACTGTAAGTCACCCTGTTATCCCTCTTCCTTAGCAAAAGAGAGATTTGTTGATGCTAAACTGTTGGACAGTCCCCTGCCCCTACTCTGCTAGTCAGCCATACAAACTCCTTAGGACTCCACCAGTCCTAATCTTGCCTTAGTACACTAGTTCCTGAACTCTCCAAAAGCAGCACCCTGAAGCACCCAGGCCCTGTCACTGGGCTCTTACAGAACTTACCAAGTCTGCTGTCTCTATAGAGTTCACACCAGCTTGCTTGATTTAACCAGGAATTAGTTATCACTTAAATTTCTGTTTTTATTAAAGATATTCTTGTTTTATTATAAAACCATCTCAATATTCAAGTTTGCGGTGTGCATCCGCAGCAACTACAACAGAATTAATGTTAAGCCGTGTTTTCAAACTCTTAAGTTAAACATCCCTTTTACTGCAAAACAAAAGAACCAGGAAATGTAACTTATGTATTTTTGTGAAACGTCAGTGGGGTGTTTAGCCAGTCTGTACTTACATGGATTCAAACTCAAAAACATGCACATTTATTATAACTAGATATATGGGTGGTTTGTTGTTTTTTTTTATGGTCACTGCCAAACAGCTGCCCACAGACTGCCTGCGGCAGAATGCATTACCTAGTAAACAATCTAATGGAAGACAAAAAATATTTACAGAAAGAAGTTGGCAGATAGCAAGGAGAATATATTATTTACATTTTTGAATCTAGTGAGTGAGAAAATGAAACAGTTTAACAAAATAAGAATAGAACTGAAATACTATATTTTCATAAAAAGCAGCCATAGTGACCTTTGTAAACCAACACAGATCTGTTTAGCCATTACTTTTCAATTAGTCATATTCAATACATTTACAACAGAGATTGCCAAGAAATAAAACACTAGCCCCAAACAGCCACAGGCTTTCAGAAGGTGAATGCAAATCCAAAATCAATAGCTGTTGCCTATGTCTACAGTGGCCTGAGCCAAAATCCAGATCCAAACATGGGTTCATTTGCATCTGGAATCAAACTTCGCAGCACAGACCTAAGTCAGATTTACAAGAAGATATCAGAGAACCTCAAGTCTTTCAGATAGCAGATCCAGATTGATTCACATTCAGTTTAGAGAAGCTTCAACCTTCTGAGTTTGCAAAATTGAAATGAAAATGTCATGGGAACAGGCTTGCTCACAAGAGTTCTTGTATTTCTGTTTGTGGTCCTCAATGGAACCCTAAATACAAAGCCTATAGATATGGGGGGAAAGTTATCTGAAACTTTGAGAACTTCAGAAGTGGCCCAATTTGTCTCAGGATCTAAAAAACACTCATAGGCAAAGACTCAGGGAGAAGGTGAGGGCTGATCTAATTTTATATGAAGCAGTTCACCCATCACTAATTACAAGATGACATTCTGACTTTTCAAATAAAACATCTTAGCATAACGCAAGGTCTCTCAATGTCATAGTTAATACACGTTGTGTAAGTGACTTTAGAGCTTGAGAATGCTACTGAGTTAAGTCAGCTGGAATCCCTCCACAGGACAGGTAAAGCGGGGACAGCTGTACTGAAATGTTTGTCAACCCAGACCCTAAGAAACCTTAGAGATGGCAGCACTCAATCTTTCAGCTGTGATTTGGATGGCTATTTAATGTCCCATTTGTATGCGGATCAAGAAGAAGCTTTCCCTTAATAGAGAAATGAGCAATACTTGAAAATAAAGCAAGATGTCAGCCTACCCTACGTTAAAGCAAGAGATCGTAATAGCTAAACTAAGCAACAGCAGGTGCAAGCCACAAAACTGGATCTAGGTTTCAAGCACTTCAAAATGTGGGGGTATTTAGATCCAGAATTTTGGTTCTGCTCACACCAAACTAAGAGAGCCCAACCACCTCTGGATTTGAATCTAAACCACTACAAAGTTTGGGAGGAATTTGGATGTAGGATTTTGAGTCAGGATCATCTCTAAAAAAACTAAACTGCCACTTTAATGTTTCTGTACAATTAATTTCAGAGAGTGGTGTAAGCCTCAATGAACACTTACTCTAATCATCAGCCTGTTTACTAATAGGGGGATTGATCCTCCTCCCACTGAAATCAATGGCAAAACTCTCCCCATGTTCAGAAGGATTAGACTGGGACAGGGATTTCCCTACACCCTGACTGAATTTCCCCAACCCCCCCCCTCCCCAGTTTTGTGAACTAGTTACATGCAGTGTTGCCAATTTAGTGATTGTTTGGAAATTTGAATTGAAATTGAAACATCAATACACACTTTAAAAGCACACACAGTGTATGATAAAATATGTGTATCTGAAAAAGTATTATAGATTTTAAAAGTATGAACATAGATTAGCTTCCTTATACAGCTGTTGTTTTTTATGACAATGTCAGTGCATTCATTTCAGTGATGTTGGCCAACCTAATAATTTCAAATTATGGTTTATAAGCAAAGTCTAAATGAGCTCTCCCTGACAGCTAGTGATGAGCTAGGGGCTGGGGGAAAAGGCTTCAGGACCAGATTGTATTTACATTCACACCTAATCTACCTAGGTATCCAGCAAACAGAGCTGTGTTCCCCAAGTGATAGATTTTGTCTGGGGTTGGGTTACAAATCACTTGAATGCAGGAGGGTGAGGGGGTAATGAAATGTTATTCTTCTTATTGTACAAGTAAAGGGCAGTAGAACTGTACTTAGCCTGTGCTGACTGGGGGCATCAAGAGAGGGTGGGGACAGGTGTTTTGCTTGATGGTCTGCCTGAGTCACAAGTACTGTTTGACCTGCCCCCTCCACTGTTTAAAGACAGAGCTGACTAGGCTCCATAGAGAGTCTTTTGTTGTGTTCAGTGACCACTACAGCTGAAATCCCTGATAATCGGGTCTACGTGCTTAGACCGGCTGTGGGACAGTGTTCCTGTGGAAGAGACGGCCCAGCCTGCACTAGCAGCGGCGTCCCCCACTGAGAGCTGGTGGAACCTCAAGAGACCAACTCGCAGAGGCCACAGTGGCAAGTGGCAGCAGAAGGTGATGGCCCAGGGCCATTGGCAACAGAGCGGTGGAGTGAACGGGGGCACAACCAACAACAGTGGCCAGAGCGAACCGTGAGCAGCTGGAGGAACAAGCAAGGCGCCTTCTTGCCCTTGCCTTGGGAGGTGAACTCATGTGAAAGCACCTCTGACCTCTGAGACTCCACTGACCAAGGACAACTCCGGTGAGTGTTAATGAGGCTGTTAAGAATGTTGGAGACACAACCCAGTTCATGCGAACAAACATGGCCGTGGCATCATACTTTCTAGTTAAGCAAGAGATACCGCACACTACAAACTGGAGGCCAATGTTAAGGGCATGGTCACTTGTTCATCCTGAAGTTGAACACTGGTTCCGAACAAGACCAGCAAATGCTCACTATCTTTCTGCAAGAAACTCAACTGACTGGCTAGACGCATGCGGTGCAACAGTGAAAGACTCAACAGTTGAAAAAGTGAAGAACTCTCTCACCGCATTCAAAAAATTTGTGTACATGGCTGATGAACGCACTGATGCAAATGGGCTTCAAGTATTAAGTCATTGTGTACATTATCTTGATGTCAGGGGTAGGCCAGTAGATGCATTTCTGGATGTACAAGTTATAGAAGACATATCGGCTGCATCTGTGACAACCCACATCTTAGAAGAGTTAAATGCTTGTCAGTGGGACCCCAAACAGATGGCTGATTTTGCATTTGATGGAGCTGCAAACTTCTCTAGAAAACATGGTGAAGTACAAGCTTTGCTCAGAGAAAAGTGTAACCCTAATTTCTCCTATTACACACTGCAGAGGCCATCTACTCCAACTAGCGCTAGTACGAGCTGCAGACTCTTCAAAAGATATTTAAAAAGCTATAAATTTAATGTCATTATATTCTTTTTTCAGCAAGAGTCCAAAAAGAATGAATATCTTGGAAAATATAGAAGATACACTTGGACTGAAGTTCAATTTAGTCCAACCTGGTCAAACCCTCTGGCTTTCTCATGAACGAACCTTGGCTGTTGTCTTAAAATTACTCCAGCCATTATTACTATCTTTGGAAAGTATCTACCAAGATGGGATGGATCTAAGTAGTGAGGCTGGTGGATTACTTTTGCTAATACGTTCAGAGAAGACTATTGCCATTCTCTCTTTTGTAAATCTACTGTTGAAACCACGTGGGTCATTAAACAATGCCATCCAGGCATCTGCGACAACAGTACTAGATCTTTGTCCAGCAATAGAAGCTACATTTAGATAAATCAGAGAGCTATCCATTGAAAAAGTACTGGAAGAAGCAAAGACTTCAGTCCAGAAGTTGACTAATGAAGGTATTTATATTGAATCCTTAAGTAAAGAGCACAAGAAGTGTTTGTTAAGACAACAGAAAAAGTACACAGACTTGATTCTTAAAAATCTACAACAGCGACTTCTAAATTCTACTCAACCTCTACGTAGCTTTTACAGATCCCTGTCCTATAAAACACTGACAGTTGAGTGGAGTGAGGCACTACCAGAAATGGGACTGCCATGTGCTCAGGACAGCATAGAAAATTTGAACACAGAGTAGAATATCATACGACAAATGAATGAAGATTTGACTTCAACTTCATTTTTATCATCACTAGTGGCTTGACCTGATCTTTGTGTTATATTTCCTGGGATGCAAGAAGTAAGAATCCATCTCTTGCTACTCCCAGTCACAACAGCTACAGCTGAGTGTTCTTTTGCCTCATTGAATAGAAGTTTGTGTTCTGAAAGAAGTCACCTTCTGCCTGATCATGTGAATGAACTAATGAGCATATCAATTGAAGGAATGGAAGTACCGGACACATGAGAAGCCACCAAAGATAAACACACTGCATTCAAGAAGTTCATTAACAGAGTTGTGTAAAATTATAACAAGAAACCAAGAAGGAAGTAGATGTAGTGCTTCACAGAAGGCTTGAGTGGCCAACTTTAGTTTGTGTGATGATTTTAAAACATGAGTTAAATCTAATAAAATGGTCATGAAACATTTTTTCAGTTTTTACTATGGTGCCATACAGCCCACCTTCACCCTCATGGTCTCACCCCGCATTGACCCTAAGCGCCCCCCCCCCGGGTAAATTTGGACACCCCCCCTAATTTCAATTTCTGGGGAAAACACTGGACTGGGACCATATGTTGCCAATCAATGACCCTTCATTATCACAGAAGTAAGTCATATGGAAACAACTCATCCTTTTAACTCTTGCATTCTATAACTGTAATATAAAGAACATGTTTTTTTTGGAAACTAGCACTGCCAGGAGGAAGACAATACAAAATCTATTAAATGGATGCAATAAAAATATTCTACAGTCATTTTGCAAATACATTCCAGAGAATAGTCATCAGCTAGGGTGTTTGTTTTGTCTGTCTTTTCACTGGTTTTACAGTTTGTCATAAAAGAAACACCTGTGAAAACAAACAAGCGTGATTACATCTTCAGCCACAGACAAATTACATTTCCCTAGCTAACAAAGTCACATTGGACAGAAAATACAATCAGTAGGTCAGCAACAAGTGACTATCATTGCTCTTGGATTGCCGGAGTGGTGGCCTATGAAAAATCAACATTATAAACTCAATCCAGCTCTCAGCCAACAGGTGTCCATATAAAAAAAATAGCCACCTAAATTGATGTTTGGCACTTTTCTTGAGTGTTTCAGTACAATGGAGGAGGAGTGGACTGGCATTGAATCCAAACTACCAGTAGGCAGATTCTCCTGTCACTTCAGGTTAAAAGTAAATTGGAGGGGCAGTGTGGGAAAGTTTATTGTGTGGTTATACTACTAACCAAGGCCAGGTTTACAACCTTGACCTAGAGATGAATCAGTAACTCGGACTACATGAAAAGACTGCGACAAAATCTGAGACTGTCTGGCTTGGGGTTCTGTTCGGAACTCAGAACTTGAACCTGGACCAGGTTATCCAAAAGGGTTACTAAGGTATCCCAATCCCTTTTAAAGTGAACCCTGTCTGACCTATGGTGCTGCACCAAAGCAGAGTAAAAGGAGACAGCTTCACACAGCCTTGCACCTAATATTGTTTATGCAATGGATCACGCTCAATCAATAAATATATTACTGAGCACTTCTATCACACTGGGGGTCAAGGAATGTGCAGCATCTTTCTAAGGGGTGCAACATACTCCCCTGTGTTGGCCAAAGAATTGTGGTGAGGATGAAGTTTAGAACCATTACTCTGCCTATTCCACATCCTCCTCTACCACCTTTTTGGAGAGTAGCTCGTGAGGAGGTGACAATCCTTGCACCTTACAGAGTGCAAGAGCTGCTGTTCTGGAGAGTCCTTACGCTCACTCACTTAAGGAGCAGACATGATCTTGTCCTGAGCAAGGACTTCAAGATTGGGCCATGGGATGACCTTGCATTTATATAACACTTTCATCTAAGGAACTGAGAGCACTTTACAGAGGGGAAACTAAATCCCATTATACAGATGGAGAAACAAATCACAGAGAGGTTAAGTAACTTGGTAAAAGTCAACCATGACTCTGTCATGCCTGGGTGGGTTTAGGAATGAGATATTTTTAATCCATAAAGTGAATGGCCATCCTTTTCGTGATGTAAATCGTAGTAGTGTGAAGAACTCCATCTGATTTATCTGGGAAGTCCCTGCACACAGACAAGTGCTGTATATGGCTCTCAATGTTCTTTCAAGAGAAAAGGAACTCTGTGAACATATATTACTCTCGCAGCTACGTATCTCTATTCATTTTACATCCAAACAGCAGTACTCCAACCTGTCTTCTTGTTGCTTTGCATTAGCTCTGTTTAACTGTGAGTGCTAGTAAAGATACCTCAGAGTCTCCTATCGCAGCAAAACATATCAAAAGAGTTAAGTAGGAAACTGACATTTTATCATTTTATACCTTTTAGTGCATACATCTTATTTATGAGTTTACTGAAAAATGAACTGCACTGTTCATAATACATTTCCTGTCTATGAAACTTTAAGATGGATTTCAAATTACCAGGAGACGGTTAGTTTCTATTTTAATTAAGTAATGAACGAAAAGGAGAAATGTATGATGTCCAGGGTCATCATCAGCCAGAGCTGATGCAGGACAGCATGGTAGGATCTGACTAATCGGCATATGATGGAATCAAAGCTGACAGACAGAAAATCCTTCATTTGTAATCTGCATTTTACATATGAAATGGGCAGCTTGTATCAAAATAATTTGATTGGCAAGCTAGCACAAGCTTGAAGCCACAAACAGATGCAAAAAAGACAGCCAGCCATTTCCTTCTCTTGAAATGTGTCTGGATAAATTTGAATTGAGCACTAATTTTCGGAGTCTCTTTCAGAGCCTACATGAGCAAAGATGTGCAGATTACAAAGCATACACTTTCCACTTCCACCTGCAGATACTTTAAGTGAGCTCTCGCTCACAAAAGCTTATGCTCAAATAAATTTGTTAGTCTCTAAGGTGCCACAAGTACTCCTTTTCTTTTTGCAGATACAGACTAACACGGCTGCTACTCAAACCTTTAAATGTCATGCATCTCATGAGTACTCAATCAATACTTCCATTTTCAGGAGCAATATACAACAGTCATGGCCGTTCTATAAATACCTGAGATAGATAACATTCCCCTCCTGGGAAAGAGCACAGACTATATGTCCATAGTAAAAATGGCCATCTGCAATTCTGTGGTCTTACTGCCTCTGACAGGCCTGTTTGTTCCCACCAAGAAGCCTCTTTTATCTGTCTCTCCCTGAAACAGTCCTAGCAAGAAGGCTCCATCTGTTATTTACTCTCTCTATGAACTGTCCAAATAGCTCTCTGCATGCTGCCCCATCCCACTCTGATAGTGATTGACTGCTAATGTTATCATTTATAAAAAGAACACTACAGTATTCTGTGGGGATGACTCCCAAACTTGGCATCTCACCATTTTGATGCTATGGGGTTTCAGGCTATTGCTCTAGAATCTCACTGTATTGTTAAAAGCGATGGCAATCAATATATCTGCCTTTAAACTAAACATGCCAACTTAAAAAGAAGGTGCAGCCAATCTCAGCTCCCACATCTGGCTCAAACACATGTTAATAAAGCAATTTCTGCAAAGGGAAGAGCTAGTGCTATTTTGGTCACTGCTTATTCCAGTTAGATGTCAATTAACTTTGGGCCACATTTGTGAGTGGTTACTCACGCATGTAGTCCCATTGAAATCTATCCCACTGGTGAGCAGTTACAATAAAGGGTTCCCAATCTGGCTCTTTATTAGAAAACTTCAGTGGAACTGTTGGGTGCACAAGGAATGCTTATCTTAGCCCAGAGATAACAGTATGCGCTAACATGAAAAAACCAACCCAATCACCAATAGTGTCAATGAATTGATACTGGTCATTAGACAAAATAACAACAAAAAATTCTAAAAAGACTCACCACACATTGATTCTTCATTGAATTCTATTGCTAACATATGTTCTTTTTACCCATCACACGTGACCTGCCCCATAATCGTCTCAAATCTGATTTTTCAGAACCTTGGTATGACTGTGTCTGAATATAACTCAACCATCTCAGTCAAAATTACTATGGATAAAAAAGTGTGACACATAATACCCAATTCTGAGCAATATCTTTCTGGTATCAAAGTTGTTCTTAATACAGCACAGTAATGGGTCGAGCCTACAGCAACAGGAGGGGGATGTTCAGAGCTTTACATGCCAGATGGCACATGCAGAAGCTAAACTTCCTTCAGTTTGGGACATGGAGCAAAGGAGGGAGGAAAGGAGTTTAAGACCTGATCTAAATCCTAAATCCTGATCTAAATTCAATCTGAGTCTTTCCAATGCCTTCAATGGATTTTGGATCACGCTTTTAGGGTTGCAGCAACAGATCACCCCGCACTGAACCCACCTTTGGGGTAAAATTTGAGTTACCAGCACCCATTTTCTTTTTAAAAAATAATACCGCAAATTGGTGAAACTTGTGTGCTTTCCACATGGGAAGTTGAAGGCTGACCCAAGTTAGGGAATGTAAGGGGTTGTGGGATGAGAACACAGGTCGTCTATCTTGATCCTCTGCAGTGCTTTACTTTGTTGATGTCAGCCTGATACCCTATTCTGTTAAACCAGAATACACAACTTGGGGCAACAGTATCATGGTTACAATATGCTCCGAGTAACATGCTTATTTAGGAGGTTCCAAACAAGAAGCGATCCAGCAGAAATGTATTCCACAATCTACATGCCTAAACCTTTCTCCTGAAGGTCATGTTTTTCCACCTCATTGTGCCTGATTCCGCTGCTGGTAGATGGGTCACAGAGGGTGAAATAAAGGCAACATTTTGGCATTGACCCTCAATTTCTTTGCTTTAGGAGTTTATATGCATAAACAGCTACTCTGACTCTCGCACAGGGCAAGCAATAATGAGGCATTAAGGAGCATTAAAAGAAGAAAAATGTAACTTAATAAATTTAGTGTTCTACTTCTCATTTAAGCACTTTTTCCCCCCTACTGACTTCAGTAATTTGAAGACCAATTCTGTGCCAAGGAATTCAGCAACTTTTTTATTTGATAGGGAAGATGCATCTCTCCTTCTGTTTATTCCTTCCTCATGGGCCTTCCCCTGCTGAGATGCAAAGAAAGAAGGATTACAAGGTACTGTACTACTTGTGCTAGGAAACTGCAATATGGAACATTCTTTATTTCAGACAAACAATTTAGAGTGTTAACATAGACTTAAGCTACCAGATTTTCATTTGGGGTTTCTAACCCGCCTACTCTCATCCCCATAAACAATCTGATACTTTGCGTAGAATGTAACCTCTAAGCCTCACTGTCTCCCTTTGAGATTTATATCTCTCCAAATCTAAAGGAACTAAAAGGTTTCCTAAATGTGTATTACATGATCTCCAAGGCCCTGTTCCAAAGGCCACTGAAGTCAATAGAAAGACTGCCTTTGACTTCAGTGGAGTTTGGATCAAGCCCCAAGGGCTACACTTTCACAGTTCTTGCTCTACCTTACTACCTTGCTCAGCCTGGCGTAGACTCTGAGGCTGGCTGTAAGAAGAGAAGGGGATGCTTGTCTGATTCTCCTCACGCTAAGCAAAAGGGCAAGGAGGGGAGGGAAGTAGGATACTTGCCAGCCAAAATACCTGAGCCAGGGCTCAGCAGGGAGTAAGCTATTACATGAAGAAGAATGAAGTAACTTGCCCCTTTCTCCAGAACACGGGAGCATTTGTGACTCGTTGGGTGACAATTCACTCTTTAAGAGTATAAGAGCAGTCATACTGGGTCAGATCAATGGTCCATCTAGCTTAGTATCCTGTCTTCCAACAGTGGCCAGTGCCAGACGCTTCAGAGGGAATGAACAGAACAGGGCAATTTCAAGTGATCCATCCCTTGTTGACCAGTCTCAGCTTCTGGCAATCAGAAGTTTAAGGACACCAGAGCACTGGGTTGCATCCCTGATGATCTGGGCTAATAGCCATTGATGGACCTATCCTCCACAAACTTATCTAATTCTTTTGTGAACCCAGTTACACTTATCGTCTTCACAATATTCTCTGGCAATGAGTGCCGCAGGCTGACTATGCGTTGTGTGAAGAAATACTTCCTTATGTTTGTTTTAAACATGCTGCCTATTCATTTCCTTGGGCGACCCCTAGTTCTTGTGTTATGATTTTATACAGCATTTATGATTTTATAGACCTCTATCACATCCCCCCTCAGCCATCTCTTTTCTAAAATGAACAGTCCCAAACTTTTTCATCTTTCCTTGTATGGAAACCATTCCATACCCCTAATCATTTTTGTTCCTCTTCTCTGAGCTTTTTCCAATTCTAATATATCTTTTTGAGATGGGGTGACCAGAACTGCAAACAGCATTCAAGGTATGGGCACACCATGGATCTATATAGTGGCATTATGATATTTTCTGTCTTATTATCTAACCCTTTCCTACTGGTTCTGAACACTATTAGCTTTTTATTTGGCAGCCGCTGCACATTGAGCAGATGTTTTCAGAAAACCATCCACGATGACTCCAATATCTCTTTCTTGAGAGGGAACAACTAACTTAGACCCCATCATTTTGTCTGTAGAGTTGGGATTATTTTTTCCCAATGTGCATAGCTTTGTACTTTTCAACATGGAAGGTCATCTGCCGGTTTGTTGCCCTGTCACCCAAGTTTAGTGAGATCCCTTTGTAACTCTTCGCAGTCAGCTTTGGACTTAACTATCTTGAATAATTTTGTATCATCTGCAAATTTTCCCTCCCCTTTTCCAGATTATTTATGAATATGTTGAACAACACTGGTCCCAATACAGATCCCCCTGGGACCCTGCTATTTACTTCTGTCCATACTTTTTAAAAGTCTGGAAAGGAGTACTTGTGGCACCTTAGAGACTAACCAATTTATTTGAGCATGAGCTTTCGTGAGCTACAGCTCACTTCATCGGATGCATACCGTGGAAACTGCAGTGTGTCTACTGCAGTTTCCACGGTATGCATCCGATGAAGTGAGCTGTAGCTCACGAAAGCTCATGCTCAAATAAATTGGTTAGTCTCTAAGGTGACACAAGTACTCCTTTTCTTTTTGCAAAGACAGACTAACACGGCTGTTACTCTGAAACCTTTAAAAGTCTGCTCATGCAGCAGAGCATCTTCATGCTCTCCTTACTAATGATTAGGGTGACCAGATGTTCCGATTTTATAGGGACAGTCCCAATATTTAGGGCATTGTCTTATATAGGTGCCTATAGCCCCCCACCTCCTGTCCCAATTTTTTACACTTGCTGTCTGGTCAGCCTATTCATGGCAGGCTGTAAAGTGACAATCTACCCTAAACTGGATCCCCGAGGAAACGGTTACACTTTTCATAAGAGACTGATGCCCCCCTTTGTGATCAGTTGTGATTCTGTAAGTGGCTCAGTGCAAGATCACAAAAGCTGGTTGAATACAGTTCAGGTAATGAAGTTAATGCATTCTTTAATTTTTAAAAAGCAAATTATTCAAATATAGGAAAATATATTTATTAACAGGCAGACTGACACACTTACATGGCATTAAATCGTACCTTTCTCTGCCAAGATAACCACTGAAATCAGCAGAACTGCAGGTGGAGTAAGGTGCTGTAAGAAATGTGTGAGGCTATAGACTCTGGCTTTAAATAATTACAAGCAAGGATCTGGGGGACAGGGAGTCAAATAAAATGTGTAACAAAACCCTTCCACCCATCCTCCCACCCCCACTGTAAAGTGCAAGAGTTCTAGTGATTAAGAAGTATCCACTGTGAATTGGACCATACAGCTACATGATCTAATAAGTGAGCTATGTGTATTCAGGCACACAGTTTGCAAAGGAGTTAAAGGGGATAATCCTAATAAGAAAGAAGCATTTGCCAAGACATTAGTTTGTTTTCCACCAAACTTAACTTATTTAAAAAAACACAACACCCAGCAATATTTGTAACCTTTTCAGCTGGTTAGATGCCCTCCACCATACAAATCAATGTACTTCTGCCCTGGTAACCCAGCACTGAAGAGAATGATCTAGCTGAATAATCCACCTGCACTAATAAAAGGGCAACTAAATGATCTAACAGGCCTTTTCTAACTCTAGCTCCTCTGATTAAACACCAGCCCTCACAGCACATTGTTCAGTTCAATGAGATGTGAACCTAAAAGACCAGTTAGGATGATGTAAATGCTATTAAACCACGAACAGTCTAAGAATCAAACACTCAGCACAGAGGCGCGTAAGACATTGGGCCACATTCGTTGTTGGGGTAAGTGGTGCAACTCTGCCAAAGGCAATTTGGCCAATTAACAGCTCTCCAGCCTCATTTCTCCATTCCCACCCCCTCACCTCAAGCATACAGAATTCAGTGATTTTGTGATAAAGATAAAAGGGTTTTATTCCAATTTCTCATCTAGCTGCATTTTTTAAATAGCTGCAGATAAGAAACGTGTCAAATGGAATGAGACAGAGAAAATTGATTTTATAAATGTTTCATTCTTTCATCAGCAATTCTTATGCGCTGACTATACTGTATTAAGAACTCTCTCTATTACTGCCTATGTATCTCTCTTGGCCTCTCTCCCTCACACTTTCCGTGCTGAAGTACATCAGTCACTCGAAGAGAGCGAAAGTTGTGATTCCTGAAGTGACAGTCCAAGACTGATGGGAACTCTAGCATACACACAAACCTTTATTAGTCATGGTTAAGCTTGCTAGAACTTACCACAAAATCACTCTTTCTTTGCATGGTCTTTTTGCTAAGGCAGTGCACTGTTACTGTGGTAAAGAGAACCCCAAAGCATTAGCCAGAGATTGGCAAGAACAAGACCAAGCTGACACATTACACAAGCCCTTTTTCCATGGTGATTACACTTGTCACGATCACAGTCTCTCCTACATTCTCAGCACATTTTTAACCAACTGCTTTAATTAACAGAAAGCTGAAAATGCAAGTGGCAGTCACAGAAATTAAATACATACCACATACACACAAACCATGCATAATGTAATGTATGCATATATTATATAAAATGCATATCGTGTATGTGAGAGTCTCATTTACGCTAAGTCCCCATTATACCACTCTAGCAGTGTTAAGTAACCAAAAGTCATAGCAAATACAATTTATAGCCACTTTAAGACCCCTTTACATTGGGCCACAATGTAAATCAGAATCGGGCTTTCTGTCAGTAACCAGACACAGATGTGCATATATAGGGGATGTTTCTTGTCATTTGTTTGATTTTCAGTTTTATTCTATTAATTCAAGGGGAGCAATGAACAAAACGATGAACTTCTTTTCCATCTACCTTCCACTATTTAGCATATCCTGGCAGAAACTATCCACTTATTGACATCACAGCACGATCGGGGTGAGCTGTAGCTCAGGAAAGCTCATGCTCAAATAAATTGGTTAGTCTCTAAGGTGCCACAAGTACACCTTTTCTTTTTAAAAATTTAACAAGCTCTTACTATGTGATGTTTTCTCTTGGGTTGGGAGTGGAGAACTAGCAGTGCAATTCCTAATGTTCTGCATTTGGGTTCATACTTCATTTTTATTCTTAGCTTTCCATTACAACTTACATTACACTGTGGCGCAGTGTTGTGTTTTTCTTTGCTGTCCAGTGAAAATGAGCTCAGTGGCTGGCTACACTTCCTAGGTGTGTTTAGAGAATGGATTCTCCATGGCATAGTCATTCATATGGAGGGTAGGTGGGAGAGGGAGTTATTATTTTCAACCAGGAATCAGCTTATACATCAATAGAAATCCCTACACCACCTGGAAAAACTTAGTACAAAGGGGTATGTGGGCAGATTTCAATACCAGTGCTATTGTTACTGGGATTGCCAGTAATAGGCACTTTAGCAGTTCAGGGAGGTGTGCATGTTGGGGGAGTGGTTTCTTTGCACTCTGTCACAGTAGGATTATTCTCCTGTATTATTTTATATTCTTACAAATGTTTGCTTAAGTGTGCATTTTTTTCAAGAAGACTGAAGGCATGCCCACCCCATGAGTTAAATGCTTTACCTCATTCCCTTTCCTCCAAGATCAGTCCAAATCAGTGAACACTGAGGAATATACACAGCACCACGCTCTGTGTTAGACCTTCTATTGCATCCTTCAGGGGGAAGGCAGGTTGCTGGTGTCTAGATCTTGCACTCTGGGAAATGTGGCCCTCAATGCATTCATTTGTTTCACTACTGAATTTATGAAAATAAAAAGAAACTCAGTGTGGAGACATTGGAGAGTTTTGATCTAATGGCCATTAATCAGCCAAACTATATACATTCTCCATTTCATAACAGCCCAACAGAAGTCATAAGACATAAAAAGCTCACCTAATTGTAGAATGCTATATTACATCACCCACAAGTTGTTCAATTAGATGCAAGAATCAGTAGGTGAAATATATGGTCTGTGTTGTACAGGAGGCTTGATGAGATGCTCATAGAGGTCTCTTTCTGGCCTTAGAAATCTATTCACTCTATTCAATGTCTTCCAGCAACTGATCAGTTTATGCTCTGATAAATATTTGATAACCCTTATAATGATCATCTTTAGTAGTGTAACTGCAAAGGTTGTTCCCCAGACATTTGTCTATGGTATTTATTTGTTTTTAAAACTTAAAAATAAAGCATTTGCCTTTAAACCCATGCTGCAGGAGTGAGCTCCACAGGTTAATTAAGTTGAGTAGAAAACAATCACCTTTAAGGTTGCTACATTTTAATTTCAATTCAGGATTTATGAGAATTTAAGAAACATGCATAGTAAAAAATCCATAAACAAATAAGTAATTTTGCGATTATATTGCTAAACTCTTTAATTGTAATTGATTATTTTCAATTATCCATGGAATAGTTCATCCTGAGTTTCTGCTCACTTACTCCATTCTGACCGACCTTGACTACTCACAAGACACTACAATTGTTACTGAAATTGAACAAAATTGCTTCCCCTTTTTGAATGTTTTGAAAGATTGGGTGTGAAATCACAGATTGAATATCAGCCACAGGAACACCGAGGTCATGCAAGTTAAATCTGTTACATTGCAGTGCTCAGGATGTAATCATGGAGCCAATACGCTAAAGGCTTTTGTTGCATTATCTTTAATCCATGAGGCAATTGACTTTGCTAGAGAAATGGAGAGTGGAACAGGGAAAGCAACATTAGTCGCTTGAGGCTATTAAGGAAACTTGCTAACCACAGGTTGAGAACGAAAATTGTGTCACAGATTAAAAATTGGTTAAGAGAGAGAAAGCAAAGAGCAGAAATAAGTGGCCACTTCTCACCTGAGGAGAGGGCAGGAGCACGTTGCTTGAAGGACTAGCACTAGAAGGAGTGTTGCTCCACAGAGGGGGAATGAACACTCAGATAGCAAACCTTGCCGATGACAAACATAGGGCCAAATCCCGCACTCCCAAAGCTGCCATTAAAACTTCACTGCAGGATCTGGTCTTTGGTTCAGTTAGTCAGGGTGGGACATGGGCAGGTAGAGGCACCGGCCAGCCATCTGACCCAGGGAAGTAATTGGCCTCTGTCAGGAACTCACCTGCTTCTGGGCTCGGTTTTCTAGGAACCCAATAAGCTCAGCTGGGCCCAATAAACCTGCACTGACTGTGCTCCCTGACTGGTCAGAAGAGCCAACAGATCACCATGTAAACCCTCTAGCAAAAGCAGCACAGCAGCTGCTCAGTACGTTCCATACCGGCAGCTGTGCCAGTCCTGCTGCCTGTCTAGCCCTGGCTTCATGCTTTGCCTGCTCCACTCCAGCCCTACCTCCTACCTGCCTCTCCCTCTGAAGTTCTGATTCTGTCCACTGCCTGGCCTCCTGGCCACGGCTCCAGTTCTGCCCTTTGGTTCTGTTCTGGCTCCGGGCTCTGACCATGGGCTTGCCTCCTGACCACACCACCAGTTCTGCTGAGTCTGCTCTGACCGCTCTAGGCCATACGGACCATATAGTCTGTAGACTCCTACTCTATGTACTAGGTTACACTGCTGACACCTCGGTGCGTGACAGCAGCAGCCAAAGGGCTGTTGTAGATTGCTTCCCTTCTGGAACAAGGATGAAGCAGGAACCACATTGTGACTCAGGCTCACAATCTGGTTGCTGTTCGGCTTTTGCTATACAGTGCCCTTTCATAAAAGTGGCTGGATTGGACCGTGCAATCCAGCCTGTGGATTCTATAACGTACTCATTGAGAAAAATGACTATGTTAAAACAGAGCTGCACACAACAGGAATTAGGAGTGTCTCTAATTAAAAATGATGGCTGACATTTTAGATGCAAGAGGCAGTCAATGGAGTCAATAGGCCACAAGCAAAAAAAATAAAAAATAAAAGTCAAGAAATTTCAAACTGTACACAACACAGGGAAGACCCTACCCAATCTGACCGTTGTATTCTATTATACCATCTCTAAAATTACCCCACAAGACAAGGACTTCTCCAGTACAACTTCTCAACATGATTCAAAGCCTCAGTTTAGTGCCTGCAGAAGTTCATAAAAAAACACACAGATTCATCTCCCATTTTATTTGCAACAAGTGAATAACTGAAAACCTACTGTTGATTTTATAGTGGTAAAAAATTGTTAGGACTATTATATTTTCAGTACACCTGGTACAAAAAAATTAACCAGGGCCCCCTAAAATAAAAGCCTGCAGCAGAAAATCAATAGCTGAAGTTACTTCTGGTCTCCTCTAGCATATCTTCTGTTCTCTATTACTGGCATCAAACTGATAGCCTGTATTTCCTCTTTTGTTGAATAAGTCAAGGGTGAGACTGCTAGTGACGTTTTGAAGATAATTTTTCTGTGCGTTCCAAATTGGGTCCCCTGCTGATCTCAGTTGTTCACAGATGTCTTCAACTCTTGCTGACAAATAATGCATAGTTACAAAGTAAGCATACTGTCAAGTTTAACTTCTTCAATTAATCTTGCATTAACATTAGATCCTGCCCTTCTGCTTCCTTTGTTGTTTTCTTTTGTCTGGTTCTTGGGCTTTGTTTTATGGAACATTTTTAAAAAGATCCTTGAGCAGTGTGACTATGTCATCACTGGCTGATGTTGCTATGACAACAATTTCACACTGCACATCTTTAATAAAACAGTGTGTCCCCGTAGAAAAGAAATCTACACTAACCTCATCTTGGCCTCTGTTGGAGGAATTAATGCCCAGTCATGCAAGGAGATGAATTTTCTGAAACGTACTCCCATTTGCTTTTACAGAAGGTACTCAGCAGGATTGGGCCCATAAAGATTATTCAAATAGGGTCTGATCCAAGTCCTTTTGAAATCAATGAGATTCTTCTCACTGACTTCAATGGCAGTTGAATCAGGCCCACAGCAAAAAGTTTTGTGTCTCCCTCCCATTTGATATGTTCAAAATTCTAAATTTCTAAACAATATAACAAAGAAGCAAAGGTCTATATTCCTTTATCATGAGTAGTATATCTGTTTTAATTGGTGCATCATCATATGACATAACTAGTTTAAACATCCACTAAATGTGGTTTAAATAGTTCAAGTCCTCATATTTTGAGGCATGTAACTTTAAACAGCTCCAGAATTTCCTAATATTTTTGTTACGGTTTCCAACTCTTCTTCTGTTTCTCCAGTCACTTTGTGTAATGCGAAGATCTTTGGCTGTTGCCATTCATGGAAAAGTCCTTTAGAGAGTAACTGGCATAAAAAACCAATAGAGTTCTGTAAGAAAGTTTAGGGGGTGTTTAGAAGTTACTTTAAACCTACAGAAAAGATTGGTAATCCTTCTGTAGAACGGTTTAAAAAAATCTATAGACAGGATATATAATTTTCTCTTAGATTCTGTAGGTTTTTAGGGTAGTTTCCATAGAACCCTATTAAATTTCTGCTAAAATCAATAGTTTGCAGGCTCATCAAATTCTACAGGATTTTCCATGAAACACATAATCAATGATGTCCTGTCCTTCCAGGGCAGCAATATGGATTTTTATACCAAATCCTCACATTCACTCCCATGTCTCTAAATATTTTCAGCTGAAGTCATTTTGTTTAGGAACAACAGCTATGTAGGACATGCTGTTACGGAGAGAAAAGTGATTTGAACAACATCGTCTACCAATTAGAGACCAGTAAAATCTTGGTTGTGTCACTAAACTAAACAAGCTAAACAGGCAGATTGGAGCCATGATGCTTGGTTGGTGAACTCTATCCATCTATGGTATTTATCCTCACAAACCCCTGTGAGGCAGAGCAGTGCTATTATTGAGGCACAGAGAGCCTAAGTGACTTGCTCAACGTCCCACAGGAAATCTATGGCAAAGCAGGGATTTGAACCAGAGTCTCCCATGTTGGCACCCTAACAACTGGACCAGCCTCTAGATACCATCACAACTCTAACGATCATAATAACAAAAATCCCATTCACTTTAACAGGAGCAGGATTGGGCCCACATGCTCATTTCAGTGTATTATGTTGGCCTAAAGCATAAGTCAACTTTTTCTATGTATTGACGAGATTTCCTTTCTCCCTCTAACTGGTCACCAGGAAGCACGTACTTAGCTCTATCTCCTATCCGCAATGTCAGCAGGACTCAGACCACAAGTGAAAGCTTTGAAGAGCCAACCCATAAGGAGAGAAATATTTGTATAACTTTATTTTCATGTTAGTTCCATGGATGCACATGTGCACAGATGTCAGAGCAGTGTTACTCAACCTGACTTCTATCAAGAGCAAATCTTTTCCAAACTCTGATCCAGCACTCGGATCCTTTAGCATGGCTCCATTGAAGACATCTAATTACATGATGAGTGAAAGTGATCATGAAATGATAGAGTTCATGATTCTAAGGAATGGTAGGAGGGAGAACAGCAAAATAAAAACAATGGATTTCAAGAAGACAGACTTTAGCAAACTCAGGGAGTTGGTAGGTAAGATACCATGGGAAGGAAGTCTAAGAGGAAAAACAATTGAAGACAGTTGGCAGTTTTTCTAAGAGACATTATTAAGGGCACAAGAGCAAACTATCCCACTATGTAGGAAAGATAGGAAGTGTGGCAAGAGACCATCCTGGCTTGCCCAGGAGATCTTCAATGATCTAAAAATCAAAAAAGAGTCCTACAAAAAGTGGAAACTAGGTCAAATTACAAAGGATGAATATAAACGAATAACACAAGTATGTAGGGACAAAATTAGAAAGGCCAAGGCACAAAACAAGATCAAACTAGCTAGAGACATGAAGGGTAACAAGAAAACATTCTACAAAAACATTAGAAGCAAGATGAAGACCAAGGACAGGGTAGGCCCATTACTCAATGGGGGCTGGGGGTGGGAAATAATAACAGAAAATGTGGAAATGGCAGAGGTGCTTAATGACTTCTTCATTTCGGTTTTCACCAAGAAGGTTGGTGGTGATTGGACATCTAACATAGTGAATGCCAGTGAAAATGAGGTAGGATCAGAAGAGGCTAAAATAGGGAAAGAACAAGTTAAAAATTACTTGGACAAATTAGATGTCTTCAAGTCACCAGGGCCTGATGATATGCAGCCTAGAATACTCAAGGAGCTTACTGAGGAGATATCAGAGCCATTATCTATTATCTTTGAGAAGTCATGGAAGATGGGAGAGATTCCAGAAGACTGGAAAAGGGCAAATATAGTGCCAATCTATAAAAAGGGAAATAAGGACAACCTAGGGAATTACAGACTAGCCATCTTAACTTCTGTACCCGGAAAGATAATGGAGCAAATAATTAAGCATTCAATTTGCAAACATCTAGAAGATAACAAGATGATAAGTAACAGTCAGTGTGGAGTTGTCAAAAACGAATTGTGTCAAACCAACCTGATAGCTTTCTTTGACAGGGTAACAAGCCTTATGGATGGGGGGAAGTGGTAGACGTGGTATATCTTGACTTTAGTAAAGTTTTTAATACTGTCCCTCATGACCCTCTCATAACTAAACTAGGGAAATGCAACCTAGATAGAGCTACTATAAAGTGCATGCAAAACTGATTGGAAAACCATTCCCAGAAAGTAGTTATCAGTGGTTCACAGTCATGCTGGAAGGCCATAATGAGTGGGGTCCCACAGGGATCAGTTCTGGGTCCGGCTCTGTTCAATATCTTCATCAAAGATTTCGATAATGGCATACAGAGTACACTTATAAAGTTTGTGGACGATACTAAGCTGGGAGGGGTTGCAAGTGCTTTGGAGGACAGGATTAACATTCAGAATGATCTGGACAAACTGGAGAAATGGTCTGAAGTAAACAGGATGAAATTCAATAAGGACAAATGCAAAGTACTCCACTTAGGAAGGAACAACCAGTTGCACACATACAAAATGGGAAATGACTGCCTAGGAAGGAGTACTGCGGAAGATGTATTAGCAGGAGTGTTCTAAGCAAGACACGAGAAGTAATTCTTCCGCTCCACTCCACTCTGATTAGGCCTCAGCCGGAGTATTGTGTCCAGTTCTGGGCACCACATTTCAGGACGGGGTGTGAACAAACTGGAGAGAGTCCAGAGAAGAGCAACAAAAATTATTAAAGGTCTAGAAAACATGACCTATGAGTGAAGATTAAAAAAATTGGGTATGTTTAGTCTGGAAAAGAGAAGACTGAAAAGGAACATGATAACAGTTTTCAAGTATGTAAAAGGTTGTTACAAGGAGGAGGGAGAAAAATTGTTTTTCTTAACCTCTGAGGATAGGACAAGAAGCAAGGGGCTTAAATTGCAGCAAGGGAGGTTTATGCTGGACTTTCAGAAAAACTTCCTAACTGTCAGGGTGGTTAAGCACTGGAATAAATTGCCTAGGGAGGTTGTGGAATCTCCATCACTGGAGATTTTTTAGAGCAGGTTAGACAAACACCTGTCAGGAATGGTCTAGATAATTAGTCCTGCCACAAGTGCAGGGGACTGGACTTGATGACCTCTTGAGGTCCCTTCCAGTTCTACGATTCCATGATGAAGACAGGAAATTAGATGTCTAAATGTTAGAACTGATGACCACAATTAACTGGGTCATCAAGATTGGAGACCATTTTTAACAATCATACCATTAGGACACCAGGCCTTAGATACATTAGCGTAATAGCTATTGACTATAGCTAATGTGCTGCCCTTAGTTACATAAGGCCAACCCTATTGACTTCACTGAGGTTGCATGGGTGTAACAGATGGCAGAATTTGGCACAGACATTTCATCAGCATGTACAGGACTAAATTCAGTTGTGTATACCAGTGCCACATCACCCCTTCAGAGGGACCGTGTTAGTGCAACAGAGAGATGATAATTTTTGTAGAAAAAAATCCCATGGTACATTATTTTTGTTGACCAAAAAGCATACCAGGAACACAGCAGCCCATAGGGGAAATTTATTGAATGCTTAATGATGCAGAAAGGCCAGTATACATCTGTGATAAACGTTTGCCTGACAAACACGGGTACCTCCTACCAGGCAAAAATAAATATATCCATTATTCATGGAATTATGATCAAGTTTTTTACAACACAAGTAATATCTATCAAGAATAGTTTGGGTGCAGAAAATGGACTGGGCCTTTCTATTAAGCAATTGATAATTCTGTGACAATTGTTAATTCTTGAGCAAAAACAGTTACTTAAGTATACAAAGGAAGGGTATGATTGATATGTTTATTACATAGGACAATTACAGTATGAAGTTAAAAGAAATAGAAAACATCCAATGTAAAACAATGGTAGTTTATATTTACACAGAGAGAAGCTTGTTTTTATCCTACAGTAATTAGTTATTAAAACTATTCCAAAAACATTATAGGTGAAATTCATTCACCTCCATAAACTGCAGGTAATGTGTATTATATTTATGTATTTCTGCACTATAATTCATATACAACTAATAATTTCATGCTTGATCTCCCCAATGGAGTAAATGTATTTTCATTCTATGATAAGAAATGTTGGATTAGATTTATGTAGTCATCATTTACTGATTGGCTGTTTTTATTCCCCATAACTTATAAATAAATCTGATTTTCTTTCCTCTTTGAATAGGATTTATAAAGTCATCAGAAGCCCCATGGATAGTTACTAACAAACCCCTTAAGAAGGAAATGGGTTAATTACCATTATGGATGGGTGAATTCACACTGTATAGTTTTATACATAGGTGGGGCACAGGACAGGGTGAGGTGGGCTCTGAGCAGCACTTACCTGGGGGACTCCCTGGAAGCAGCAACATCCCCCTCACTCAGCTCCTAGGTGGAGGCATGGCCAGGCAGTTCTGCGCACCACCTACACCTCCCCCTCAGCACCTGGGCTGCCCTCCCTCAGCACCCGCAGTGCCCCCGGGCAGCCCACCCCTCCCCAAGTTTTAGTCAGGGGTATGTAGTAATTTTTTGTTTACTGCCTGTGACCCGTCCGTGACTTTACTAAAAATACCCATGACTAAAACATAGCCTAAGGGTATGTCTACACTACGGAATAAGGTTGAATTTATATAAGTTGTTTTTTTAGAAATCGGTTTTATATATTCGAGTGTGTGTGTTCCCACAGAAAATGCTCTAAGTGCATTAAGTGCATTAACTCGGCGGAGCGCTTCCACAGTACCAAGGCTAGAGTCGACTTCCAGAGCGTTGCACTGTGGATAGCTATCCCACATTTCTCGCAGTCTCCGCTGCCCATTGGAATTCTGGGTTGAGATCCCAATGCCTGATGGGGCTAAAACATTGTCACGGGTGGTTCTGGGTACATATTGTCAGGCCCTCCTTCCCTCCCTCACTCCGTGAAAGCAAGGGCAGACAATCGTTTCGCGCCTTTTTTCCTGAGTTACCTGTGCAGACGCCATACCACGGCAAGCATGGAGCCCGCTCAGGTAACCGTCACCGTATGTCTCCTGGGTGCTGGCAGACGCAGTACGGCATTGCTACACAGTAGCAGCAACCCATTGCCTTCTGGCAGCAGACGGTGCAGTACGACTGGTAGCCATTCTCGTCATGTCCAAGGTGCTCCTGGCCACGTTGGCTGGGAGCGCCTGGGCAGACATGGGCGCAGGGACTAAATTTGGAGTGACTTGACCAGATCATTCTCTTTAGTCCTGCAGTCAGTCCTATTGAACCGTCTTATGGTGAGCTGGCAGGCGATACGGATTGCTAGCAGTCGTACTGTACCATCTTCTGCCAGGCACGCAAGAGAAGAGGATGGCTAGCAGTCGTATTGTACCATCTTCTGCCGGGCAGGCAAGAGATGAGGATGGCTAGCAGTCGTACTGTACCATCTTCTGCCGAGCAGCCATGAGATGTGGATGGCATGCAGTCCTTCTGCACCGTCTGCTGCCAGCCAAAGATGTAAAAGATAGATGAAGTGGATCAAAACAAGAAATAGACCAGATTTGTTTTGTACTCATTTGCGTCCCTCCCTCCCCTGTCTAGGGGACTCATTCCTCTAGGTCACACTGCAGTCACTCACAGAGAAGGTGCAGTGAGGTAAATCTAGCCATGTAGCAATCAGAGGCCAGGCTAACCTCCTTGTTCCAATAAGAACAATAACTTAGGTGCACCATTTCTTATTGGAACCCTCCATGAAGTCCTGCCTCAAATACTCCTTGATGTAAAGCCACCCCCTTTGTTGATTTTAGCTCCCTGAAGCCAACCCTGTAAGCCGTGTCGTCAGTTGCCCCTCCCTCCGTCAGAGCAACGGCAGACAATCGTTCCGCGCCTTTTTTCTGTGCGGACGCCATATCAAGGCAAACATGGAGGCCGCTCAGCTCACTTTGGCAATTAGGAGCACACTAAACACCACACGCATTATCCAGCAGTATATGCAGCACCAGAACCTGGCAAAGCGATACAGGGTGAGGAGGCGACGTCAGCGCGGTCACGTGAGTGATCAGGACATGGACACAGATTTCTCTGAAAGCATGGGCCCTGCCAATGCATACATCATGGTGCTAATGGGGCAGGTTCATGCTGTGGAACGCCGATTCTGGGCTCGGGAAACAAGCACAGACTGGTGGGACCGCATAGTGTTGCAGGTCTGGGACGATTCCCAGTGGCTGCGAAACTTTCGCATGCGTAAGGGCACTTTCATGGAACTTTGTGACTTGCTTTCCCCTGCCCTGAGGCGTATGAATACCAAGATGAGAGCAGCCCTCACAGTTGAGAAGCAAGTGGCGATAGCCCTGTGGAAGCTTGCAATGCCAGACAGCTACCAGTCAGTTGGGAATCAATTTGGAGTGGGCAAATCTACTGTTGGGGCTGCTGTGATGCAAGTAGCCCACGCAATCAAAGATCTGCTGATATCAGGGTAGTGACCCTGGGAAATGTGCAGGTCATAGTGGATGGCTTTGCTGCAATGGGATTCCCTAACTGTGGTGGGGCCATAGGCGGAACCCATATCCCTATCTTGGCACCGGAGCACCAAGCTGCCAAGTACATAAACCGCAAGGGGTACTTTTCAATAGTGCTGCAAGCACTGGTAGATCACAAGGGACGTTTCACCAACATCAAAGTCGGATGGCCGGGAAAGGTACATGACGCTCGCATCTTCAGGAACTCTGGTCTGTATGAACAGCTGCAGCAAGGGACTTACTTTCCAGACCAGAAAATAACCGTTGAGGGTGTTGAAATGCCTATAGTTATCTTTGGGGACCCAGCCTACCCCTTAATGCCATGGCCCATGAAGCCGTACACAGGCAGCCTGGACAGTAGTCAGGAGCTTTTCAACAACAGGCTGAGCAAGTGCAGAATGGTGGTAGAATGTGCATTTGGATGTTTAAAGGCGCGCTGGCGCAGTTTACTGACTCGCTTAGAGCTCAGCGAAACCAATATTCCCACTGTTATTACTGCTTGCTGTGTGCTCCACAATATCTGTGAGAGTAAGGGGGAGACGTTTATGGCGGGGTGGGAGGCTGAGGCAAATCGCCTGGCTGCTGGTTACGCGCAGCCAGACACCAGGGCAGTTAGAAGAGCACAGGAGGGCGCGGTACGCATCAGAGAAGCTTTGAAAACCAGTTTCATGACTGGCCAGGCTACGGTGTGAAAGTTCTGTTTGTTTCTCCTTGATGAAACCCCCCGCCCCTTGGTTCACTCTACTTCCCTGTAAGCTAACCACCCTCCCCTCCTCCCTTCAATCACCGCTTGCAGAGGCAATAAAGTCATTGTTGCTTCACATTTATGCATTCTTTATTCATTCATCACACAAATAGAGGGACAACTACCAAGGTAGCCGAGGAGGGGAGGTGGAGGAGGGAAGGAAAATGTCACACAGCACTTTAAAAGTTTACAACTTTAAAATTTATTGAATGCCAGCCTTCTTTCTTTGGGGCAATCCTCTGTGGCGGAGTGGCTGGTTGGCCGGTGGCCCCCCCCACCGCGTTCTTGGATGTCTGGGTGTGGAGGCTATGGAACTTGGGGAGGAGGGTGGTTGGTTACACAGGGGCTGTAGTGGCAGTCTGTGCTCCAGCTGCCTTTGCTGCAGCTCAGCCATACACTGGAGCATACTGGTTTGGTCCTCCAGCAGCCTCAGCATTGAATCCTGCCTCCTCTCATCACGCTGCTGCCACATTTGAGCTTCAGCCCTGTCTTCAGCCCGCCACTTACTCTCTTCAGCCCGCCACCTCTCCTCCCGGTCATTTTGTGCTTTCCTGCACTCTGACATTATTTGCCTCCACGCATTCGTCTGTGCTCTGTCAGTGTGGGAGGACAGCATGAGCTCGGAGAACATTTCATCTCGAGTGTGTTTTTTTTTCTTTCTAAGCTTCACTAGCCTCTGGGAAGGAGAAGATCCTGTGATCATTGAAACATGCAGCTGGTGGAGAAAAAAAAAGGGACAGCGGTATTTAAAAAGACACATTTTATAAAACAGTGGCTACACTCTTTCAGGGTAAACCTTGCTGTTAACATTACACACATAGCACATGTGCTTTCGTTACAAGGTCGCATTTTGCCTCCTCCCACCGCATGACTACCCCCTCAACCCTCCCCCCTCCCTGTGGCTAACAGCGGGGAACATTTCTGTTTAGCCACAGGCAAACAGCCCAGCAGGAATGGGCTCCTCTGAGTGTCCCCTGAAGAAAAGCACTCTATTTCAACCAAGTGACCATGAATTATATCTCACTCTCCTGAGGATAACACAGAGAGATAAAGAACGGATGTTGTTTGAACGCCAGCAAACATACACTGCAATGCTTTGTTGTACAATGATTCCCGAGTATGTGTTACTGGCCTGGAGTGGTAAAATGTCCTACCATGAAGGACGCAATAAGGCTGCCCTCCCCAGAAACCTTTTGCAAAGGCTTTGGGAGTACATCCAGGAGAGCCGCGAATGCCAGGGCAAAGTAATCCTTTCACATGCTTGCTTTTAAACCACGTACAGTATTTTAAAAGGTACACTCACCGGAGGTCCATTCTCCGCCTGCTGGGTCCAGGAGGCAGCCTTGGGTGGGTTCAGGGGGTACTGGCTCCAGGTCCAGGGTGAGAAACAGTTCCTGGCTGTCGGGAAAACCGGTTTCTCCGCTTGCTTGCTGTGAGCTATCTACAACCTCATCATCATCATCTTCTTCGTCCCCAAAACCTGCTTCCGTATTGCCTCCATCTCCATTGAAGGAGTCAAACAACACGGCTGGGGTAGTGGTGGCTGAACCCCCTAAAGTGGCATGCAGCTCATCATAGAAGCAGCATGTTTGGGGCTCTGACCCGGAGCGGCCGTTCGCCTCTCTGGTTTTCTGGTAGGCTTGCCTCAGCTCCTTCAGTTTCACGCGGCACTGCTTCGGGTCCCTGTTATGGCCTCTGTCCTTCATGCCCTGGGAGATTTTCACAAAGGTTTTGGCATTTCGAAAACTGGAACGGAGTTCTGATAGCACGGATTCCTCCCCATACAGCGATCAGATCCCGTACCTCCCGTTCGGTCCATGCTGGAGCTCTTTTGCGATTCTGGGACTCCATCATGGTCACATCTGCTGATGAGCTCTGCATGGTCACCTGCAGCTTGCCATGCTGGCCAAACAGGAAATGAGATTCAAAAGTTCACGGTTCTTTTCCTGTCTACCTGGCCAGTGCATCTGAGTTGAGAGTGCTGTCCAGAGCGGTCACAATGGAGCACTCTGGGATAGCTCCCGCAGGCCAATACCGTCGAATTATGTCCACAGTACCCCAAATTCGAGCCTCAAGGCCGATTTAAGCGCTAATCCACTTGTCAGGGGTGGAGTAAGGAAATCGATTTTAAGAACCCTTTAAGTCGAAATAAAGGGCTTCATCGTGTGGACGGGTGCAGGTTTACATCAATTTAATGCTGCTAAATTCAACCTAAAGTCCTAGTGTAGACCAGGACTTAGTCATATTCTGTCCTGCCCATGGCTTCAATAGGAGTTTTGCAGAAATAAGGATTTCAGGATTTTCCCCAGTATGTATTACCGAGCGTGTTTGTAGAGAAGTGTACACTGCAAGGCAATTATTTGTGGCTGCCTATTTCTGAGGCGGAGAGATTCTTCTATATCTAAAGATAGCACAAGATGGCACTTGTAAAAATATTAACAATACAATAAAATAAGAGGGAATTCAAACAACAGGGGACAAGCTCCGTGTAGGTTTAAAAATTGTGTCAGCTCCTAATGGCTTAAGGTCTGTGCTTTATAAATCAAAATACATACAAAATAAATAAAGTCCCAAGAATAGTTTTACAAAACCTCAAGCTCCAGGAGGGGTGCTGTTCTCTAATTACCTGCCACCTTCTGATGTTTAACAAGGGGATTTAAAATTCCCTAGACTTTGTTTGCCTACAGGGAAGGATTCCCACTGAAAAACTCATTAGAAGAGATCACATTTTGCACTTTTCCTTCCCAAAATTTACTCCATGACTCTGATTGATTTGAGTTCTAGAGAGCCAGAAAGTCAGTGTCCCCCTCTCTGTTTTAAATGTTGCCCTCTTACAGAGAAACTGGAAGCCATTAAACGATTTATGCTGAAGCAGAACAAAAGTCCTGAATAGTTTAGCTTCCTTGCAATGTGTTGAATAGGTGAACTGACACTTAAAATGGCTTAACACGACTATAAGTCCATTGAAATCAATGGCATTAACTCCTGATTTATACCATTCGAGGCAAGAGGGCAATCAAGCCCACACTTGAGAACCTAAGTGTAAACTGATACAAAGCTTTGTGCTTGATGGTCTGTACTGTGGAAATAATTAAGTGGCTGGCTTTACGGTGCTTTAAAATGCAAACTCCCACTGACTTTGGTGGGAGTTCTGCACATGAAAATATGCACAAAAATTAATAATAAATATAGAAACTAAATTAAACTCCCTTTCAGATTTTATTAGACAAGCCACTGAATAATTTCCTCAAATGATGGTTATTCCTCAATGAAATTATTAGGATATATGCTCCGAAAGATTGTTTTTGTGACCCACAGGAAATACCAAATATCCCTGCAGCATGAAAGCCGAATATGCAAATAATAGCAACATCTTGACCTTGCTTCAGTAAAGTTCTTTGCTGGCTCTGAAAACTTTTTTCCAGGATATACTATTTACTCTAGATTCATTGTGTTGGTATGACTGACTAGAGGGAACTATAACATAAGAAATCAAAAAGATTGGTGGAACCGTCAGCCTGGTTTATTGACAAAGAAGCTGCTGCAATTCTTCTCTTTTACTAGTTTTCACATTTCTAGATGAGCATAGCATTTTCCCACTTAATAGAATGCCCTTTTGTGAAAGCATGGCTAAAAGGAGCTTTTTCTTTAGGGACAGAGAGAAAGACAGGTGTGTGGGCATGTGTTGTGGGTGCTGGATGGATGTGAGCATGTGTAGTTTGTGCTTGATGGTCATCTTCCGAAATGATCCAATCACAAGACTTAGAAGGAAATGTTCCTGCAATCGATAACTGAAACTCCAAGATGTACAATTATACTCAACCAGTTAGAATTGAATCACCATCTGCAATATGTCAGTTAACTTTAACGTTCTCTGTGGAGTACCTCAAAAATAAAATGATTTGTAGAAGACATCTGCAAATTCCATTCCATAAGAGAGGCAATAGTTTACCGCTATCTAAATTATCAGAGTGCTGTCTACCATAGCCCTACTGGAGAGTGTAACTTCTTTAATTTGGGGATGCTCCCCAAGGTTTTAACAGGAATATCTGAGAATAGATTCGATATCTTGGGCCCCAATTCAGCAGTTCATCTACAGTTATCAAAGCACTTAACTGTAAGCAACGTTTAAGTGCTTTGCTGAATAGAGCTGGTGCTAACATGTTTTGCTGAACTGTGGCCAAAATACATATTAATTGTATCACACATCTTAAGAAACAAAACCTGTTCCTGAATTCTGCATCCTATTAGAGAGCGTTACCAATATTACTTGCAGAACATTTAGCATCACTGCTATGATCTCCTTCTACACAAAAGAGCCAACACAGGTTAACTGACTACATACCATGAATAAAACTACGCGGAGTCTAAATATCCTGATGTTCCAGAGAGAACAATTCAGGGTTGAAATAAAAGATGAAAAGGGTTTTCAGCAGGTTTGAAAATATGCTAGGAGAACAACAGTGTGCCATTTTGAATATTGCACACTAACACCTTACTGGCTTGTGGCACTCTGACCGGGGCGCCATTGCTGGTCCCCAGCACCAAACACGTGCTGTCATGCCCAGTCCCAGGTGAGGTGGTTTATTTTTTTTATAACAAAAGTTTAAACAAACCAACAGAAGGCAGCAATACCTGGGCCCCCAGGCATCAGGGCCACCCCTCCCAGGGGTCTCTGGCTCTCCAGCACATGGCAGCTTCCTTGCCTCCCTTCTTGGAGTTGCAGGGCTGTTTCCTTGAGCCCCATGCTCCCTTGCTCCAGGGACCCACCACAGAAGTTAGCTCCTCTCTAGTGTAGCCTCTGCTGACCAAGGCTCAGCCCTTCCTTGTCCAGCTGCCCAGGTGTAGCCCAGTTCTCTGTAATTAGCTGGATTGGGGTCACCTGCTCCAGTCCAGGGGAACTGAGTCTATCCACAGAGACCAGCTGTCCTATGACAGGCACATTTGTTATTAATAGCACAGGACAATGACACTAACGTCACTAGGCATGTCAGGCCAAGTTAACCTGGGAAAGGGGACGTTTCAGAGTTTTCATTCCTTGTTTTGGCTGAGATATGGTAAACTCTCTTATTGAAAATAATGTTGTGAGCAAAAAATTGCAGAGTCTGGATCTTGACATTCCAACAGCTTGCAATTTTCTTGGTGGCCTTCAAGATGCTTTATGGTAATTATTTTTTTTTGTGATTTTTGTGTTGCGTGTAAGGAAGTTGCTGCTTCACATGATGAAAGATTAGGAATATCCATGAAGTTCAAAGAGAAACAATCTTGAAGCGGAAAGTAACGCCAGGCAAGCTTGCAGAGGACAAAAGGTAATCAGATCCAAAAAAACCATTGCTGAATGTGAGGTTTTCACCTCAGTGGGGTAATAGGATGCGTAAGCATGATGGAATTGGAGAACGGTTTGCTTTTTTGATGGGTGAGAAACTGAAAATTATCAGTGCCGAGAGCTAAAGAGTCATGCTCCAAACTTAGCAAGCAGTTACCATGAGGATTTAAACTTTGAAAGATTTGTGAATGAGGCTGAGCTCAGTTTTTGCAAGCAAATATTCAAGGAGGATTCAAAACAAAGGCACCCATTGATCTCCTTAGCTCCATTCACAAAATGTCTTTAAGTGCGAGTTTCCCTACCGCTGAAAGAGCATTGCTTATTTTTTGCTGTCTTCTCGTAACTACGGCTATAACTATGAAAGGAGTCTCGGCAAATGAAAATTAATCAAGGCCTACTTAAAAAGATCCATCGGGCTGGAAAGGTTAAGTGACCTGGCAGTTGATTCTATAGAGAAATCTGAAGCAAGGCTGATAGATTGGGACAAGCTAATTAATGAGATTGCTTCAGGGAAGGCTAGGATGGTCTCTTTGTAAGAGTACTTAATGGTGAGTTTGGGGCTGGGAGAGGGGGAAAGAAAGTCCAAGATCTGAGTCTTCAGACCAGACCCAGAAGACCCTTGGCACAGCACTGTGTTCACTCATGTGACAGAATTCAGGCCCAAGACTCACCTCACCCACACAGGCAGCAGTAACATTTCCTGACACCAGGGTTTTGGTTTTCTCTGTGCACATAGGCAAATAAGGGAAGAGCTCCTGTACATTTCTCTCCGCCTCATTACACACCGTCCTGTGAGCAGCCAGAATCTGGTGCTGCTAAATGCTCATCTGCCTCTGAAATACTACCACGGCACACTTGTGCTGCTGCGGTGTAGACAGTACCTACGTGGATGGGTGGGGGGTCTCAAACATGCCGATACTCCCCAAGCCATCCAACTCTTTCCCTTCCTAATGTCAGCTGTGGTAAAGCTAGGGACATAAAAAACCTACACTTCTAATTGCACATATTTCCCTTTCCCCAGGGTAACCTGGCCTGACATGCCTAGTGACGTTAAGCGTCATTTTCCTGTGCCATTAATAACAAATGTGCCCGTCATAAGACAGCTGGTCTCTGTGGATAGACTGAGCCCAGTTCCCCTGGACTGGAGCAGGTGAGCCGAATCCCGCTAATCAAAGAGGGCTGGGCTACACCTGGGCAGCTAGGCAACTGGAAAAGGAAGGAGAGGTACCGGCTGGCTAAGAGGGCTGCAGCTGTGGTGGTCATTGAAGCGAAAGCCCATGCTTGGCAGGAGTTTGGAGAGACCATGAAGAATGACTACCAGACAGACTCAAAGGTGTTCTGGCAAACCATTCGTCTCCTTAGGGGGGATCAGCGGGATGTTGCCCGGGCTATACTCAGCAAGGATGGTAAAATGCTGACCTCAACTGAGAAGATCATAGAGAGGTGAAGGACCACTTTGAGGAACTCCTCAATCCAATGGACACCCCCCCCCCATTCCAGGAGGCAGTGCTGGAAACCTCCGGTGATATTGGATCTATTTCTGATGCTGAGGTCAATTTGGCGGTAAAGTGCCTTCATAGTGGTAAGGCAGCAGGGGTGGACGAGATTCACCCGGAGATGTTGAAAGCACTGGATAATGTTGGTGTGTCGTGGTTAACATGCCTCTTCAATGTTGCATGGAAGACAGGTGCAGTACCTCTGGACTGGCAAACCAGCGAGATAGTCCCAATGTTTAAGAAAGGCAAACAGAGGGTGTGTTCCAACGATAGGGGGATCACATTCCCTAACTTCCCTGGTAAAGCCTATGGAAGGGCGCTATGGAGGTTACGCCCATTAGTTGAACCTCAGATTCAGGAGGAACAATGTGGATTCTGTCCTGATCAGGGAACAACGGACCAGCTCTTTGCTCTCTCGCAGATACTCGAGGGGTCATAGGAGTTTGCTAATCTGGTCTACCTTTGGTTTGCAGACCTGGGGAAGGCATACGACCATGTTCCCCAAGATGTCTTGTGGGAAGTGCTGCAGGATTATCAAATGCCAGTGCCGCATTTGCGGGTCGTCCAGTCCCTCTATTCTCAGAGTAAGAGTTGCATTCGTATTCTTGGCATTAAGTCGAATTCATTCAAGGTGGGTGCTGGACTCCACCAAAGGTGTTTCCTGTCCCCACTCCTGGTCATGATTTTCATGGATAGGATATCAAGGCTCAGCTAAGCTATAGAGTACATCTGGTATTGGGACTTGGAGGGATCTCTGCTGTTTGCAGATTATGTTGTCCTTGCTTCTTCAGATTGCAATATCTGAACGTTTCGCTGCTGAGTGTGTAGCGGCTGGGATGAGAATCAGCACCTCCAAATCAGAGGTCATGGTCCTCTCCCAGAAGAAAGTGGACTGTTCTCTCCAAGTGATGGGGGAGCAGCTACCCTTAGTGGACAAATTCAAGTATCTAGGGGTCTTCTTCACAAGTGATGGCAAGTGGGAGCATGAGATCAACCCGCGGACTGGTGCGGTGGCGGCAGTGATGCGGATGCTGTACCGATCCGTGGTGGTGAAGCAGGAGCAGAGTTCTTTGACGAAGCTCTTAGTTTAAGGTCACTCTACATCCCTAGCCTCACCTATAGTCAGGACCGTTGAGTAATGACCAAAAGGACAAGATCATTGGTACAAGCAGCGGAAATGAGGTTTCTCTGCAGGATGGCTGGGCTTACTCTTCAAGATAGAGTGAGGAGCTCGGCTATATGGGAGGGCCTTGGAGTAGAGCTGCTGCTCCTCCGGAGTGAGAGGAGCCAGTTGAGGTGGTTCTGGCACCGGGAGAGGTTCTGGGAGGCATCCGTTGGAACTATACTGGGCACATCCCACTGAGAAGAGGCCCCGAGGCTGACCCAGGGCATACTGGAGAGATTACATCTCCCAACTGGCCTGGGAACACTGGGGAATCCCCCAGGAGGGGCTGGAACCTCTTGCAGAGGAAAAGGAGGTCCGGTCCTCCTTATTCTCTATGCCGGCACCACAATCCTCACCAGGGAAAGCTAAAAGCAGCAAGGCAAGGCAAGGCAATACTGGCCTTAAGAGCTTCTACATAAGTTCGCAACACAGTGTCATACCTTGCAAGCAATTAAAGTAAACCCAAAAAATTATCATTAGGTAAAGCCAAATACTCTCACCTAATTATAACAAAATATCCAAGAGATCATGCAAAATGTAGCCCCACCTGTCCTTCTGTATCTTTGTCAACTGTATGATCTTTTACCCAATCATTCTGCATGTTCCGAATGGTCTGTTCAGGGACCTACTGGAAAAAGCTAGAGCCCCATGACGGAACAGACGTGAAAAATAAAAAAAGTAAAACAAAAAATAATGTAAAACCAGGGCCCTTTCTGGTCCCGGTTCCACTGGACTCATTTGAACTCCCCTTTGCACGGCCCTGAGTGAATGGGGGTAAATTGTGTATGTGTAAGGTCTATAATCTATTCACGTAGTCCCCATTCCTTAAAACAAATATGCATGCAATTAACTTTATACATGAATAGTCCTATAGAATTCAATGGGTGAAATCCTGCCCCCATTGAAGTTAACAGTAAAACTCCCACTGAGTTCAGTGGGACTGGGATTTCAGCCAGTAGGATTACTCATGAGCACAAAGTTCTGCAAACAGTTATACATGTGCTTGACTGCAGCTCTAGAACAAATAATGTGTTTACACAAGGTGTCCTGTGTTTGCAAATGCAGGCCATTTTTGAAATGTAGTCCATGGCTATTTCCCTTCCTTTACTCTTATGACAATTTGATATTGGGTAATGTAACTTCTAAGCAAGAAAGTCTGGATGTTCAGGAAGTTTTGGGGCACTAACCTCCAGTTTTATCAGGGTAAGTTATACTTGCTATTTAAGGACGTCAGGAATGGGCAAATCTGAAGGGATACAGTTGATTGGATTTTTCCTTCCAAATTTCTTATTGAGCTTTTAGCTTTTATGGCTTTTAATAGTTAATCTGCATAACCTTGAAGAGTCTCTTCATCTTTAAGCTGATTAAAAATATTTTTCACACCCAGTAAGCAAGAAGTGACTCCATGCTATGTGTACTTAATAGAGAAAATATGCTTTACACGCTTCATTAAGTTATTTGTGAAATTGCATTAGTGCCATTCCATTAGTGTACCTCTTTCAACTACATCTATGGCCCATTCTTGACAGGAAAATTAAGAGTTTCATAAGTCTATACTGAGATTTTTAATGATCTTCTAATACATTGAAAAATATCCATTTTAATAGGAATTTTAAAAAGTAAATAAGCATTTTTCTATATAATTTTTGCAAAATTATCTGCCGAGAGGCAAGTTAATTATCAGATTTCTTAAAGCAAGAAATTATGGGTTATTCTGGAAACTTCATTAAAATTACAACCTTATGTAATAAAGGAAAATTAATCTTAAAATAAGATATTACAGTGAAGTTCATACTGATTATAAGAAGTGGAAGCAGTATGAGCGGGGTTGAACTCCAGTTGGAAGGGCTTGGGCTGCTGTTCTGGTACACGGACAGGAGAGGACTGACAGACAGCTGGGGCATGGCAAGGGATGCTGGGGTCTGTATGTTACACTTCTGTTTGGACTATGGTTTGGAAATTCTGGACTATGGTGTTGCGATTTATACGCACAGGAGTTTTTTAGTAAATGAACCGTGCCGGGGCTATAATTATACTTGGGAAGATGCTTTGACTATTTCTGGGGCATCTGGAAGAGGGAAACTGAGGTAGTTGTGCAAGTTATTCCACAGCCTACGGCAATCAGGCACTCCAGGGGGGCTGCCATATGAGAGACTTGTTTCACTTTAATAAGTAAATCAAGTCAGCAATCCATGACTGCTCCTTTGCCTAACCCATTGTTGCCTGGCTGATTTCTTGTAGGCTTCAAAGCAGATGTCTTAAAGAGGGATTTGAAAAAGGGAAGGGTAATGGCCTATAGATCTTTGAAGTGTTTGGTAAGAAGCAACATCTGGTCCAATAGAAATGCAACAGGTCTTAATTTGAGAGATGTCGTAGATGCATTTCTTCCTGCTGCCTGCTTACTGACCTTCGAAAAGAATGAGAGGATGGGAATCAGATTATAGTTCAATGAGATAAAATATATCTATGATACTGGCAGGGTAGCAGCTGTTTCACTACACTAACAAAGATCACCCACAGTAAAAGAGACGCACTCAAATGAATAATCACTGGAATCAGTGAAAGGCCACAATTTGTGATTAATTTTGTATGCCAAGATTCTAGTTTACGAGCAGCAGTATACATGTTTCAGATAATTTCTTGAGCACCCTTTGATGTTAAAAGAAGAGAAGCTCAGAGGGAAATATACCAGAGGTGAAAGTATCAATGACTGAAACAACATTAAGGATTACAGCATCACTAGAAGGCAGCTGTCTCTGGATAGTATGATTTTATTCTAAAATGAAAAACTCTTGGCAATGTTCTGTCAATGGCAAAAATAAGCCAAATTGGATGTCTTATTTAGAGTGCTAAATAGCAAAACAGGGCAATTAGCCCACACTACAATTACATCTGAATAGCAAAGAGTTCAGGCTTGTTTCGGAGAATCTCTGGACACATTAGTACGCTTCTTTTATGTCTGAAAACATGTGAAGTTGAGAAGCCCTTCAAAGTTTCCTCTGCTCTTCATTTCTCAAAGCTTTTTGTATATCACAAAATGGCATATAAGATTTATCACTTCGGTGCAGAACAGAAATAATCTTGCTGAGCTACATGGCGTTATTAGAAACATCCTGTTATTCGGATCTCAAAACCAGACAACTGACACTACCCTGTTTGATTTCATGAATTAAGTTTGTCCCAATCTCCTACCGATCAGGTACACAGCTTCGGAATGGCCCAGCTACCGCACCATAGGCATTGCCTTACATGTTGAGCTGCTATCCCTGTCCCCAAACATTGCCTGCACTGATTCAGGATGACATGGGAAGACACAAGCCATGCCTATTGCATTTGCTGTCACACAAAATACACTGTTGGAAGAGGGAGCAGATCTCAGGCGTAAAAGAACAGAGGTGGACAGATTTAACTCAGCCTCTGCTATCAGCTGGCTGGCATGACCTGGATAGTATAAAATCAGAAGGCAAGTTTATTTTTATTTTTGCCAAACGTAAATTGCTTTGGCCACCTATTTATATTACAGTAGCACCCAAAATATGCAAGAGGCTAGAGTGAGATCTTGGAAAACACAATGCCTGACCCAAAGAGCTTATAATCTATAAAGATAATTACAGGTGACTTTGGACTTTTTACGCTCCCACTGAAGTCCACCTGGGCATGGCCCTAGGCTGGGCAATCTTCGTCCCACTTGCAAAATCTGAATAGATTTATTTTCAGAGGAATCCCAAATTGCTGTATCATCCCAATAATAAACCAAGACAGACATGCAGATTAGCTCAATAAGATATTCGATGGAAAACTTTGGCTAATGATAAACCACCACCTATGTTTAAATTAGATGGACCAAGACTGTAAAAACAAACTGTCATATTGACAATCTGTTTTGTGTTAACATATGCTAGCACAGCAAACTGATACTAAGGCAGATTCAGTCCTTGCCTAAATGGAAGCACTCCCGAGTGAAAGTCAATGGAAGCTGCCGTCCAGTTACACCAGGAATTGAATTTTGACCATAATTTTTAATTGCCAAGTACTATTTAGAACAGCTGTTCTCAACCAGGGGCCTCCCCCCCGGGGAGGCCACGAGCAAGTTTCAGGGGGTCCACCAATCAGGGCCAATGTTACACTCGCTGGGGACCAGGGCAGAAAGCTGAAGCCCCACTGTGCAATGCTGAAGCCCGGGGCCCCGAGCCCTGCCATCTGGGGCTGAAGCTGAAGCCTGAGAAGCTTAGCTTGGGGCCCTGGGCAATTGCCCTGCTTGGTACCATCTAACTCCGGCCCTAGCTTTTATATGTAGAAAAACAGGTGTTCTGGCACTGGTTGGCCGTGGAGTTTTTAATAGCACGTTGGGGGCTGGCTCAGAAACAAAAAGGGTGAGAACCCCTGATTCAGAAAACATCATTGACTGAACGAGTATGCCTGACATATAAACAGTTCAAAAATCACTTCCAGCAATACTCCCTGTACTCAAAATGGGGAATACTGCTACAACTGGGAATATATTTAGAAGCAGAATTATCTTTTTAAGTGGACCCGTTCTGGTTTGTTACGGGGTTTACTTTTGTGTATTTTAAGCCATCCTATCTCCCCCCATCCTTGACTGGAGATGGATTTATCAAATCACACTAAAAAGAACAGAGGAAGGCAGCTATCATTGTCCCAGACACCACAGGCACAAAGACAAATCATCAGGAATGTGGTATAATTAGGCTGCAACTTTACTAACACATTTGGGAACTATCTGACAATCACTCATTCAGTGCAGCTCATCCTGCCTTCCAAATCCATACCACCTGGTGGAGGGCTTTACTCCGCTCTCAACCCCATTAACCTGGTCCCAGCACCATTTCTGGGACCCTCCTCTCATGCGAGTGTAAGGGGACTGTTGCCCCCTTACTAACATTCAGTGGGGGTGTTTTAGTTGCTAGCTCCCAGTACTAACAGGGGGGCCTATGGGAAATCAGGACCCTGAGACTGACAGTCCCCAGGAACAATGGGGAGAGGCCAATGCTCCAGGTCAGCCTGAATGACAGGACAGGCAGGCTAATCAGGGAGTCAGGAGGCCAGGTAGGTCCCATCCTCTGCGTGAGTTGGAATTGCCTGGGTCAGACAGAGTGGGGCCGAGCTAAGGAGAAAGCAGGGGCCCAAGCTGAGCTGGGGAGCAGAGCTGTGCCAGATCCAGAGAGAGCAGACCCTGTCCTGGGAGCAGAGCTGCAGCCCCAAAGTCACAGGCACAGCCCAGAGAGAGCAGACTTGCCCTGGGAGGAGAGCTGCACCAACCAGAGCCAGAGGGGTCAGAAAAGCAGCCCAGGAAGCAGGTCAGTGCTGGGAGCAGAGTCACAGAAGCAGCCTGCAGAGCAGACCTGTCCTGGGAGCAGAGCTGTAGCAACCAGAGGCAGAGGGGCCAAAGGAGCAGCCCAGGGAGCTGGAGGCAGAGCAGCAGCCGTGCTGAGACCGAGTGGTGCAGCTGGGGCTGGAGCTGTCCGGAGCTGGGTGCGGTGAGCAGCTGCAGAGACCGAGGGGGACCCTGTGCAGCGGGCCCAGCACAGGGAGACGCCTCAGCCAAGAGGCTCCGCAGGCCAGGCTTGGATTATAACCCCGACAGGGCGGGGGCAACACTGGGAAGAAGGGTCCTACCACTTAGAGCCTGAGAGCATGTGGCCACCACCGGAGCAAGTGTCCGACCCACAGCATCCCTGCAACACAGCCAGGGCCTGAGAAGGAGGCCTGGGACTTACAAGGAGCAGACTGTGAACTGCCCGGACGTTCCAGAGACCCTGTTTGTGATGTTCCCTGCCACAGAGCGGGGTGATGTGTTTCCTTTAACCTTTCTCATTATTCCTTATTCTTTTTAAAATTAATTGTTGATTAAATAACTCGCATTTGCTTTAACTTGTATGTAATGGTCAGTGGGTCAGAGAAGTGCCCGGTGCAGAGAGAGTACCCCGGAGTGGGGACAACCTAGCCCCTGTCCTAGGTGACCACAGCAGGGTTGGGGGTCGAGCCCCCCAGGAATCCTGGGCCCAGCCTTGTTAGGGTTACGAGGACTCTGCCAGGCAGGAGAGTGGAAGGAGAGTCCTCGAGGGCAGGGAGGTCACTGGGTTAAGGAAGTGGGAGCGAGGACTCAGATCCTTTTGCTAGCCCACTTCACTGGGTAGTGCAGAAGCCAGGAAAGTTCCCCACAATAGGGGGACTATTCCCCCGCTTACACGAGGGTTAAAGAGGTGCAGAAGAGAAGGTAGTCTCCACGCAACACCAGACAATAGGACTGCTAACCCCATTCCTCACCTTCTTTAGATGTTTCTCCTAATCTACTTTCAATTCCAGTTTCTCAGGGAACCAGGTCCCCTGTTGGACAATTACTTGCACTGGACACCTGCCAAGTAGTGACAAAATGAATTTAACAATATAACCTACCCACCACATCCCTGGGCTGCTGAGACGAAGGTGAAAACCCCCACGCTGCCCAGGCCAATGGCAGTGAGGGAAAAATTTCTTCCCAGCCCCAAAAAGGTAACTAGTACGATACCCATAGCAAGGCACCAAAATACAGTCCTACTCTAATCCCAAGGGGAGAGGTTTTCTCCCAGCGCAGAATGGGAGGCAGGCAGAAGGCAGGCAGAAGGGTTTATAAACTGTCCCCCTGAGGTGTGCAGGATCCAATAGGCTTATGCTTTACCCTTCTGTACAAATAATCAGACAATACACCCCCTCCTTCCCTTATCAAGCCCATAAAAAATGGAGGGGGAGCAATCCCTAAAGGGGCCAAGGGTTTTCTTTCCCATGTTGGGCCACATAAAGCTGTGGGGAAGGGTGTCTGAGGGGGGCATTAAAGCTCTGAAATGCTCCTGACAAAACCCAAGGCACACACAAAGAACTCACCTGGGCTTCAGGTTTAGATGCAACCTCTGCACTCAAAGGGCTTGCTAGGGGCTACCAAACTTTTGAGTAAACTCAGGCTCATCTCTGGTTTGGCACCAAGACAATGGGAAATGTGTGGGTTCATGCTATTTCAGAGTGAAACCAGGAGAAATCTGGTCTTCGAACAGTTTCACTTTGAGATTAAGATCCTTTCTATTCTCTGCCTGTGGCACACAATAATTTAGTCCCCGGGGAAAAGGGGGGGGCTATCATACTTGTTTCAGAGTAGCAGCCGTGTTAGTCTGTATTTCCAAAAAGAAAAGGAGGACTTGTGGCACCTTAGAGACTAACCAATTTATTTGAGCATAAGCTTTCGTGAGCTACAGCTCACTTCATCGGATGCATTACGATGCATATAAATTTTGTTAGTCTCTAAGGTGCCACAAGTCCTCCTTTCCTTTTTGTCATACTTGTGTCACTCTAATTCAACTTATTAGGCTCAATGTGGGGGCACCTTGGTGGGGTATGGTAGTCTGTGATATGCGATAATCTAATGGTCTCTTCTGGTTTAAAATTCTCTGACTCTGGGAGACTTTGGGTACATTTGGAGAAAAGCCTGTAAAGTAAAAGCAAACATTCTGTTTGCACAAATCCCTGGGAAGTGCAACCTCTGTGTTTTGCACAGCTCCTGCTGCCAGTGGAGCTTGTTGTTTCTGAACTCTTACATGATCCACTGTGTCTGTGAATTCCCAGCCTGAGGCTTGCCAGGGCTGTAAGGGCAGAAGTTCTGAGTTACTAACATCCTGTATCTTATGTTGCTTTGTACGTTTCATATTCCCTTGATGCCTCTCTTACACTCAGCTGACTCTCACGTACTCTTCAATCGTAACGTTAAATACAGAAATTAAATCGGCACACAAGAGTTTGGAAATTGCACTCATAAGCATCTCACATTTACAGATACAAACTGAGCCCAAACATTCATGTACATTTTGAGCAATTTGGGCATCCAAAGCAGAGCAGCTAAAATCAAGTAAAAATGAGTAAACGCTTGTGTGATGCCATATATCAAGTGTATTAGCATATTTGCTTTTGCCACTTGCAGGCACACTATAAATTATATTCTTCCTACTCTAGCAGATTTTAAACTATTGACACATAAGAGTTTCTGGACCCAATTACAGTTCACATAAATCAATGCCACAAGACTTGTAATCATCTGATACAAATGAACCACAGGAAGAGAAGGCACAATTGAAGAAAACTGGAAGTAAGGATGGCTCGCTGCTATAGACCCCACACAACTGAACAAGCAACATACATGGGAGAGACCACAGTGCCCAAGATTGCAAAGGAAGGGTAGTTGAAAGCTGCACCAAACTCCGGAATCACATTCAGAAAGAAAAGGCATCCTTGAAAGAAAAGTTTGTTTTATAATTTCCTTGGGGAAAAATTTGTTCCATATCTGTTTCTCTTTACTGCCTGCCTGCAGAGCTTAACATAAAAACAGAGGCCCAAAATGACCATTTTTATATGCAGTACGTAAAACCCAATATATAAGTAATAATAATACCTAGCTCTTATTTAGCACTTTTTATCCATAGATCTCAAAGCACTATACCAAGGAGGTCAGTATCATTCTCCCCATTGTACTGATGTGTAAATTGAGGCATGGAGCGGGGAAACGATTTGCCCAGCTAGCCAGTGGCAGAGCTGAGAACAGAACCCAAGTTTCCTGAATCCCAGGCTGGTGCTCTAGCCACTAGGCAACACTGCCTCTTCAAAACACAACCAACCGGTCTTCCACTCTCTTCCTGCCTAATTTAGGTGTATTTTGAGCAGGCAATACACGCACACAAAATTTCTAGACTGTTAGGTTTACAGGAGCTTACCAGGGCAATGACGGCAGTGTAGGCTTTTGGAAGGGTCTGCTCTCTATTTGCCTGAACTCAATGGCAAGGGGACTAGTGTGTTCCAGAGCTGCAATCGAACAAAAGAAAAATTGCCAAGTATCATTTGGTGTCCTTAAAATGACTAGTGCAGCCAAATTGGAAACACGCTGTAGTGCAAATCCCATGCAGGAGAACCAGCCAGACAAGGAGTATGCTTTTCACATACTCCAGCCTTCAGCACCACAAGGAACTGTTTGTCTTACCACATGGAAGTTCTTTCATTACTGATGACACCTAGGAGCTGCTAATGTGTGCATTTATATATGCCCCTATTCTGCATCTTATTTAAAAAGAAGCTGATGGCTCATTAAAAGCGATGAAAAAACATTCTCTTTAGAGGTGTGAGGAAAAAAATTCTGACTTCCGGCAAAACCAACAAAAGTAACAGTCGTTGCGAAAGAACAACGCATTTCACAGGTTTGCTTCAAATTTTTCACTGGTTTTGGTGAAAATTAAGAATAGTTTTTTCTCAGGGAAGATTTCCGTTGCTCTCACAGATGGCTATTGGGAGTGCAGAATGAAATGCCATTGACTCCATCACAAAAATGGTAAAATTCTCCACTCTGAATAAAATCTCATGAAACTGGGTACATTTGCTTTGGCAATTACATCCAACCATTTTAGTTGTAAAAGACTGGCAAAAAATGTGAATATAATATCACCTCATTTTTCAAATGAAGAAATTTAGGCAAAGAGGGATTAAGGCCCCAATTCAGGAGATCACTTAAGCACATGCTTAATAATAATATGGATGTTTCCTGAATAATGGCACAGATGATGTCCCCAAGTTAACACAGAAAATCTTCGGCAGAACAGCATAGATCCTACATCTCGACTCCCAGTCTTATGGCTTAACCACAAAACCATCCTTCCCCCTCTGATATATGCTTTGCATAATCAATTTGTTACCTGATACCAAAGGAAATAAAGCCAAAAACTGCCAGATATTTGCTGTGATTTTCACCATAGATCATACACTCAAATATAACTTCTGGATGGAATAGCTTGACCAATCTGATTCTCAAATAATGGATTCTATCACACCTGAAAATTACTTAGTGTTATTTACTATTAGTTCTCGCGCAATGCATTAGGTGCTTTCTAACCATAAAGGAGGCATAGTCCCTGCCCTGAAAAACCTGCATTCTAACAGTCAGAAGGAAAAGGATATCTCATATGAGTCAATTGTGTTCAAGATGGGCTTAGCAACATTTTGGTAGTACAATCTTTTTAAACACAGTGAAGATTTTCTTTTGATGTAATAAGATGTTCAGGCTTATCCCCAAGCATCCACATCCTTGCCATACTCATCTGATATTTTCCCATAGGTGTCACAGTAGATATGTGAATTCTGAAAGAATTTGAATATGGAGAGGTTTACAGCCCCTCTCAGAAAGGGCATCCCAAGTGTAATGGGCAGCATGGCAGAAGAAGATACGCTCATATGAAAAGTGGACAAATGTCAGAGCGGGCAGCATTGACAGAGATAAGGGGCATGTGGGACTGACCAAAAATGAGGCGAGGGCAGATAAAGCAGGTAGTGGCAGTTATGAAAAGCCTTGAAATCAAGAATAAGAAGTTCAAACTGAATGCAGTGGAAGAGGGAGGAGTGAAAAGAGTTACCTAGTGAGGTCTGAAAGAATGTCAGAAAGGCAAAAAACCTGCTCCCCCCGTTAGCTCCTGGAGGATGAAGGATGGAAGCCTGGGATAAACGTTTCTTTCCTTTGGAATTGACTCTGGGAAACCTTCTTCAGTTGTATTTAAGAAAAACATTTCTAAAAATTACAGACATGGTTCCGCTGGTATTGTGATGTGGATACCAGCCTACTAAGAAGGAGGCTGAGATCCCTCTGAACAGCACTCATTAACTGTGCCAGTAGGGAGGCCTTCTTCGACCCTAATTCTATAAAGACTTGCTCACATGTTTAACTTTACGCATGCAAGTAGCCCCACTGGAATCAGAACAGGGTTTATGCAGAGTGTAAGAGGGAATCTGCACTGTGGCTAAATACATTCCTGCAGCACTAGAATTCACTAACAATAGAAACAATTAACATGATCTTCATGTAAATGTTTTATTAGCTACATTGTGTGCACATATGTGAGTGTGACATTAAGAAACACAAAATTGCAGTTTAACTGCTGCCTCCAAAACAAAAATCACTGATGCGTGCCATGAAATAAAGGAAGGTGAGCTATACCTGTCAAACCATTTGAAAAACAACATGCTGCAAATGAAACACATACTTGGGAATTTGCTAATATAACAAAATGGCTGTGGGGGATGAAAGCTTAGAAGAACAAGCACAATCATATAATGTAAGCAACTATGAGCAAAGATGGTTGTGATTCTCCTCCCCTTTGATAAACTTTAAAGAAATGCTAGTGGATATTGGCAGTAGTTTATATTAAACAGCCAAAGGAATGATGTGTGCCACAAAGCAGTGATGGCTATGGATCTGTGCTTCTAGCCAATATTGATTAACAGCATGCAATTAAACATGAGTATACCAAAAATGTTCCAACTGAGAGCTGCTTTACTTGAGTGCCCTAGAAACACTGGACAACATGATTTTTTCAATTTTTTTAAATGCTCTCTATACTCTCACAAGTGGAAAGAAAACAATGCAGCTTTTAAAAAGCTTCAGAAAGACCCATGTAGGCTGAAAAACAGACATTTGGCACCATAGGCACCGACTCTGTGGGTGTAAAGGAGGCTGCTCCAATACATAGGTGCTCCCACTGGTCCTCCAGCCCCTCAGCACCTGTGTTTGGAACCTTTTACTAATGAGAAAAAATATCCTCTGTTGGGTCCTCTTGTACTGGAATCTAGTCAGCCAACATGGATCTCAGTACTGAATACACTGCTTCCGTCTCTGGACTTGACATATCACTAATGTATCATTCAGTGCCACTTGGAAAAATTATGACATTCCTTTTAATGTTGGATACACATACGTTTAGCTACTTAATAATGACACTTGTAAGCATTCAGGGCCTTTCATCTGAGCTCCTGAAACCACTCCACCAGCATTAAGCCAAATCCCGCAGACCTTGTTCAGGCAAGACCCCTGCAGTGAAATTCTGGCCCCATTAAGCTCAGTGGCAGTTTTGCCATTGATTTCAACGGGGCCAGGATTTCACCCATAAGATTTGTGTTGTACTCAACAGAAAGGCAATGAAAAAAGCTTTGGCAAAGAAGCGAGCCTTGAGTTTTCTCCTTATTACAGTCAGGCCTGCAGGCACCCTTATTGCTCACATTGGGTTTCATCCTATATCTTTGTTACTCAGAAGAGAGATGTTTCCTTTTTTATCTTCAACGGGGATGCAGAAGCAACACTGGCTTTCTTCTTATATTCCCCAGTATTTTCCAGCTATCAGTCCTAGCGAGCATCCAAAGGGATACTTGGGGTTCAAGTGTTAATGTAATATCACTGTTATGCAACAATGATATTAGAAATGCCAGTGGGATATTCCTCATTTTGTGCCCTTTCCTCAGACCCGCTCCCTCCCGGACACCCAAAATCATCCTCTGCCATTCGGTTAGCTATATTCTCGTTTCATGATCCCTCAATGTTTCTCCTGTATTTAATACTGTAGTAAATTCCCCCAAGTGTCCACTTTCTTTCTCTTGACAGCTACACTGTGATACAGAGTAAAAATACCTTGTCAGATCTTGTTATGGCCATAAAAATAAGCAGTAAGAGTAATAACAACAATATATGCTATACCATGAATGGAGTTTTTCCTGTTGCTGTACACAGTAGTACCAATGAGCACTATGGAAAGCACTTAATGGGCCTTTGTCTCTTGCTGCTGATTTAGTGTGTTCAGCTTTGAGTTTGGAGCTGAACTAGTGGCTCAATTTTTACCTTTCCTACTTTCATAAATTTATACTCTCTCAATGTCAGTCCCAATCCCCGTCTCATAGACACTCCACTAATAACTCACTGAATCTTACCCGGGTCACTCCCCTTCTATTTCTTCCTCCTTGATTATATTCAAACATTCTCTCCCACATATTTTCACAATTGTTTTCAGTTCCTCCCCACACATACACAATGTTGAAATCTGAACGGATACCTGCAACATTCCAACATTTGTAGAGTAGAAAGTAACAAACAAACAAGGGTCAACGTTCTCATTTCCTCTGCAGTTGAACCCAATATTTTCAATACTTTATTTATAGAGATGTTCTTGCATATTGTTTCAAACCAGTGGTTCTCAAACTTGTTCCGCAAACCGCGGCCAGTGGGAGCCGCGATCGGCCGAACCTGCGGACGTGGCAGGTAAACAAACCGGCCCGGCCTGCCAGGGGCTTTCCCTGCACAAGCGGCGGAACAAGTTTGGGAACCACTGGTTTATACTATTCACAAGAAACTGAACTTCACTGGCATAAGAATGACACTTGCAAGGAAGCATTTTGTCATTCTTTTTATATTATAGGCTCATTAACAAACAATAACATTTTAATTGAAACAAAAGGCATAGTTTCAAAGCATGGACTGAAAAGGGAATATGTATAAACTGACTTTTATTTACGGATTTATTGCCTTCACTGGAGTCACACCATGTCTAACAGCAGAATTTCAGTTGTTTTCTTGCATCTAATATTGCTGCCCTCACCACCAGAAAACTGAAATCTAAACCATTTCTGATTAAAAAGAATCTTTTTGCCATTATCAGAAATTCTGAGACATTAGAGATGGAAAAAGCCAGCCAGCTCATCTGGTCAATAGACTTTAAGCACACGCTTAACGCTAAGCACACACTTAAGTGCTTTGCTGTATTGAGGCCTTAATATTTATTCTAATGTTTTATTTACTTATTCCATTGATTTTTTTAAAAAAATACAATGATAGACAACCAGTTTTACTAGGGGGCTGAAGTTAGATCTGCCAGACAGTAATTGCATAGATGACATTCTCTTTTTCACCCCATTTCTGATGATCAGTGGTGTATTTGATTTTTTTCCTAGCTGTCCAGACCCTTCAAAGATAATTGTCAGTGGTTCAGTATCATTAGGCAATTCCCTTAACACCCTATGCTACACTGCACATCATCTAAACCTGCTGATGTGGATACATTCACTTTTGCTAAATACTCTCTCACCTGCATTGTCTCAGTAGCTGTATTGGCAAGGTCTCCATTCTTCCTAATCACCATCAAAGCTTTTCATGTGACAGACCAGTGTTTAAACATAGCTGAGCAATTCAGCCATTTTAGAATCAACGTTAAATTATTCTCTATGCTCATATTAATGAAATTTCTCTCTCTCAAGTGTTTCTGTTTCTTTTAATAGAGCTGAAAAGCCCTTCTTATTCTCCCTAACCCCTACGCATTAATTCATTCAGCTTTCCACTGAGAATCTTAACTGACTCGGTATATTCTGTCTGATGTGGTAGAGAGAGTCCTCACATAACCCATTTGATGCTCAGCATACATGAGATTTGTGATGGGTTGGGTGCCTGCCATTAATTGGCTCAGACAGACTGAATTTTGTCACAGATGTTGGCCTTTATTGAACCAAGAATTCTTACAAATATAAAGGTCAACAAATCCCTGCCTTAGCGCCTCTTTATAGTGTTATTTTGATCTTGTGTGCCAAAATCCAAATCTCTGGTGTCTAATAGCACTTCATACATATATAATTATTCTAGTTCCTTTGTAGAAGCTGGAATATTAAAGCATGCCGCATGTGAGCAGTAGTTTTGAGTATTTCAAGCACATCTGAAAAGTTGTCTCAGTTCTTGGTTAAAAAAAAAATACTTTGAAGGTCTGATAACTGTCAGGAAATCAGATATCGGGTCCTAGTATCATTAGACAGGGTATTCAAAGGACTGGCTCCAATGGCTGCATCAAGAGTAGTTCAAGGTTGCGGAAGATGAAGGTAAGCATCAGCTGTATGTGTTAATATAATACCAAGCTGCCAAGATACTGATGGACTTTGCCCCCTCTCAAAGTGTCTGAAGGGTGCATCTACACTGAAAGAAACCACCCACAGCAGCAAGTCTCAGAGCTCAGGTTAACTGAATCAGGCTTCCTGGGCTTGTGCTACAGGGCTAAAAATGGCATTGTAGATATTTCCTCTCGGGCTGGAGCCTGGACTCTGAGACCATCCCCTGTCACTGGGTTTCAGAGCCGCAGCTGTAGCACAAGTGGAAACATCTACACTGCTATTTTTGGCCCCATAGAATAAGCCTGAATCAGCTGACCTAGCCTCTGAGACTGCTGCCGTGGGCTTGGCGCTGTTTTTTTTTTTGCAGTGTGGACATACCCAAGTCTATTCACACCATGCCTACAAAATGTTCTTTAAAACAAAAAATGAAGCATTCATATCATGAGAAGACCTATTTTATACTGCAGTCATTATACAGATTAACACACAGATTCATAAATTATAAGGCCAGAAGGGACAACAGTGATCATCTAGTCTGACCTCCTGCGTAACACAGGCCAGAGAAACTTCCCTGAATTAATTGCTGTTTGAACTAGAGCAGATTTTTTATAAAAACATCCAATCTTGATTTTAAAATTGCTAGTGATGGAGACTCCACAACCTTTAGTAAGCTGTTCCAATGGTTAATTACTCTCTCTGTTAAAATTTTGCAACTTATTTCCAGTCTGAATTTGTCTAGCTTCAACTTCCAGCCATTCTAGCTTGTTATTCCTTTGCTAGACTGAAGAGCCAACTAGCAATTTTTTGCCTCAAATAGATACGTATAAACTGTGATCAAATCAACCCTTAACCTACGACAATAGCTAGATATAGATTCACATTAGTCGCAGGGAAAACTGTTTCCTACCATCCCATGAGACTTTGACATTTCCAAAAAAGTTCCCATCCCAAATCAGAATGAAAAGTTTAAATATTGAAAATTCTTATGAACCGGCCAACTTTGGTCAATCAAAACATTTGGTTTCAATTTTTAAATGTTTTATTTTGATGGCTTTTGGTCTAAATTTACTAAACGTTCCAAACAAAAAGTCATTACAACTCAAAAAACAAACATTTCATTTAAAAATTGTCAAAAGGGGATGTTCTGACAATTTCAAAACTTTTCTTTTAAAATTTTTTAATTCTGAGATTTGTTGAAACTAACCCTGTGAAACAAAAAAAAGGTTTCTTCAAAAAATTCCCAACCAGCTCTAATATATTTTTTACTGAACTAACAAATAAGTATGTGTACTTCTGCTGAATGCAATCAGAACTTCTCAGCTGCTAACAACTAATGGAGGTTCTTCTTTTTAATTATTTCATGTGGTAGGGGCCTGTGATTCTGAAGCAGAAGTTTCTCTGAATTATCCAGCTGTCCCCATGAAGTCCCACAAGGCCATATTGTGCAGCATAGCGACAATCAGGAAGTCCATGGATTTTTTTTTACAATAAATGCTTGGAGGAGGAATGTTAGAACTCATGAAAATTAGACAGAGCCAAGCAAAATGAAACTTTCTGAACAAGCTTCAAGTTTTCCCCACACAGCCCAACTAAAGCATCTCATTCCCAATTTATGAAAACTTCACAGTTCCAGAGATTGGGACAGCCATAGTGGTCAATGTATGGAGTGGAAAAGTCGCAGCTTCTTTTCAAACGCAATTCACTGGCAGATTTTAATACAGACCTTCGAAGAGGAAAGCTAGTGGGCCAAATTTCCCTCTTTTACTCTGAAGCAATTCAAAAGATGTCTGAGGTACTTGACAGCTTCCTTAATGACAAAACTCATACCTGTACGTAACTCCACCATACCTCCACAAAGAAAATCTTACTTGTAGATTAAAATCCTTTATAAATATTGCTGTAATGCAACTTAAAACACAACTTCCTTCTGATTTTTGCAGGGTTCAGATAGTACAATCAATTTTCACACAATAAGAAAAGGAGTACTTGTGGCACCTTAGAGACTAACCAATTTATTTGAGCATGAGCTTTCGTGAGCTACAGCTCACTTCATCGGATGCATACCGTGGAACAAGAGGCTGCTCGGCAGCTCTACAACACCACTTTCTACAAGCCATTACCCTATGATCCCACTGAGAGTTACCAAAAGCAACTACAGCATTTGCTCAAGAAACTTCCTGAAAAAGCACAAGATCAAATCCGCACAGACACACCCCTGGAACTCCGACCTGGGATATTCTATCTACTACCCAAGATCCATAAACCTGGAAATCCTGGGCGCCCCATCATCTCAGGCATTGGCACCCTGACAGCAGGATTGTCTGGCTATGTAGACTCCCTCCTCAAGCCCTACGCTTCCAGCACTCCCAGCTACCTTCGAGACACCACTGACTTCCTGAGGAAACTTCAATCCATCGGCGATCTTCCTGATAACACCATCCTGGCCACTATGGATGTAGAAGCCCTCTACACCAACATTCCACACAAAGATGGACTACAAGCCGTCAAGAACACTATCCCCGATAATGTCACGGCTAACCTGGTGGCTGAACTTTGTGACTTTGTCCTTACCCATAACTATTTTACAATTGGGGACAATGTATACCTTCAGATCAGCGGCACTGCTATGGGTGCCCGCATGGCCCCACAGTATGCCAACATTTTTATGGCTGATTTAGAACAACGCTTCCTCAGCTCTCGTCCCCTAAAGCCCCTACTCTACTTGCGCTATATTGATGACATCTTCATCATCTGGACCCATGGAAAAGAAGCCCTTGAGGAATTCCATCGTGATTTCAACAATTTCCATCCCACCATCAACCTCAGCCTGGTCCAGTCCACACAAGAGATCCACTTCCTGGACACTACAGTGCTAATAAACAATGGTCACATAAACACCACCCTATACTGGAAACCTACTGACCGCTATTCCTACGTACATGCCTCCAGCTTTCACCCTGACCACACCACACGATCCATCGTCTACAGCCAAGCTCTGTGATACAACCGCATTTGCTCCAACCCCTCAGACAGAGACAAACACCTACAAGAACTCTATCAAGCTTTCTTACAACTACAGTACCCACCTGCGGAAGTGAAGAAACAGATTGATAGAGCCAGAAGAGTTCCCAGAAGTCACCTACTACAGGACAGGCCTAACAAAGAAAATAACAGAACGCCACTAGCCGTCACCTTCAGCCCCCAACTAAAACCCCTCCAATGCATTATTAAGGATCTACAACCTATCCTGAAGGATGACCCAACACTCTCACAAATCTTGGGAGACAGGCCAGTCCTTGCCTACAGACAGCCCCGCAACCTGAAGCAAATACTCACCAACAACCACATACCACACAACAGAACCACTAACCCAGGAACCTATCCTTGCAACAAAGCCCGTTGCCAACTGTGCCCACATATCTATTCAGGGGACACCATCACAGGGCCTAATAACATCAGCCACACTATCAGAGGCTCGTTCACCTGCACTTCCACCAATGTGATATATGCCATCATGTGCCAGCAATGCCCCTCTGCCATTTACATTGGTCGAACTGGACAGTCTCTACGTAAAAGAATAAATGGACACAAATCAGATGTCAAGAATTATAACATTCATAAACCAGTCGGAGAACACTTCAATCTCTCTGGTCACGCAATCACCGACATGAAGGTCACTATCTTACAACAAAAAAACTTCAAATCCAGACTCCAGCGAGAAACTGCTGAATTGGAATTCATTTGCAAATTGGATACTATTAATTTAGGCTTAAATAGAGACTGGGAGTGGCTAAGTCATTATGCAAGATAACCTATTTCCCCTTGCTTTTTCCTACCCCCCCCCCCTCGACGTTCTGGTTAAACTTGGATTTAAACTTGGAGAGTGGTCAGTTTGGATGAGCTATTACCAGCAGAAGAGTGAGTTTATGTGTGTGTGTGTGTGTGTGTGTGTGTGTTCCCGGGGGGCGGGGGGGGGGGGTGAGAAAGCCTGGATCTGTGCTGGAAATGACCCACCTTGATTACCATGCACATTGTAGGGAGAGTGGTCACTTTAGATGAGCTACCAGCAGGAGAGTGAGTTTGTGTGTGTGGTTTTTTGGAGGGGGGGTGAGGGAGTGAGAGAACCTGGATTTGTGCTGGCAATGACCCACCTTGATTATCATACACATTGTGAAGAGAGTGGTCACTTTTGATGGGCTATTACCAGCAGGAGAGTGAGTTTGGGGGGGGGGGGCGGAGGGTGAGAAAACCTGGATTTGTGCTGGAAATGGCCCAACTTGATGATCACTTTAGATAAGCTATTACCAGCAGGACAGTGGGGTGGGAGGGGGTATTGTTTCATGGTCTCTGTGTGTATATAATGTCTACTGCAGTTTCCACAGTATGCATCCGATGAAGTGAGCTGTAGCTCACAAAAGCTCTAACCAATTTATTTGAGCATGTCTCTAAGGTGCCACAAGTACTCCTTTTCTTTTTGCAAAGACAGACTAACACGGCTGTTACTCTGAAACTTTTCACACAATATAAAGCTAAAGTACTAGCTTTAAAGATACAAGCCAAAGCTTCCCAAAAGGACAAGGGATAACATATTTATCTTCAAGTCTACTTTCTTTTCTCAGGATTTGGACCTATGATGACTATTTGCACTTCTTCCTTGGAGTTGCGTTGCCAGGCTAAGCTGCAATATTACATGTTATACAGATTCCTGGATTTAAACTAAATAATTTATAAATAAATACTAAATGGGGCAAAGCATAGATTTGAGAAAGTCTTGACTTAAAGCTTATTGTTCTATCAGCTTACTTTTTCTGGGCTGTAAGACATCATCATCCTTCCCAGGAAGGAGCAGGTGAGCTTATGTCTTTTTTATTTTGCTTAATAGCACCCCAATAGGTAAGTTTAATCATTATCCCTGTGTGATATTTACCTGATTAGTGTCACTAGTACTACAAACTGACACGCGATAAGTTCTATCAAATAAAGCACATTAATTATGGCATTTCTCAGTTATGCCCCAGATGGTGCATAACTAGATATGGATAAGCAGCAAAAATTCAGGTAAGGATTTGGATCACCACAAAACCTTGGAGATGCTTAAATACAGGATTCTGGTTTGGCCCATTACATAAACAGAGACCATTTGTAGTATTTGGATTTGGATCTGGGTTCAGAATATTAGCACGCACAGAACTCAAGGCCTTTTGGAGCCAGTACCCAGTGGTGGAATGACTTTGCATGAGATACTCTCATTAGCTAAAAATCCAATCCTTCCATTTTTAAAATGGTGCTCTGGGCTTTAGCTGTGGAACTCCCATTAAAGTCAAAGGACATTATGCATGTTAGAATTTCCACACACTGCTTTGAAAACGTAAGGTCGAATGTATAACTTTTGAACCGTAGCATGTTTTTTGATAGTTACTTAATTCCAGATCAGGTTAAAGTGTTTTATTACCTATTCAACATATGAGTCACATACTGAGATAAGATCATATCTTGGTTACATTTATCCCCTAACCCTCTTAGCCAGTTTGCTCCAAGTTAAAAGTATACATGACAAAATTGACTTCACTGGAGTTGCATATGTTAAACACAGAGCAGAATTTGGCTCACTGTCTATGGCCCTGATTAAGGAAAGCATTTAAGCATATATTCAACTTTAAGAACATGTTTAAGTCCCATGTAAGTTAAATGCTAAAGTTCTTTTTCTGGATCAGAGCCCATAAGAGGTAATTAATCCAAAATACTATCCTTCACTTCAGATCCATTCCAGCACTGATATCATTCAGGTTGGTAGCAACAGCTGTAATAAAAATCAACCAACCATCCCACAAGTCGCCAGACTTCTTTGTGCTCATAGGAACCAATGGTTCAGAAACTGCATCTGCCCCACTGAAGGCATAATTACCACAAATTGAAAATAACAACATTCCCTTTGCACATTGTTTCAACCTCAATAGTTGCTCAAACACCGAAGACTGAAATCAAGAGTCTTAGATGAGAAATGCAGATATAATTGAGTGTGAAGCATCTCATCTGAGGCAAATTGTTTCACTGAAATATGTACATGTGTAAGATTCAAAAGATGTTTTGAATTGCAAAATCCAATCACCGAAAGTGTATGTGAAATTAGTTACATTTTGCAAAACACACAGCAAAAGCCTTTTTTTTATGGAAGAACATTACCTCTCTTGTGAAATTTTTTTTTTATTCTACGGTAAATAAATCACATTCAGGCCAAATGTAAATGTATTAAAGAAAGCATGTCTGTAGCTCCATAGCCAGTAAAAGCTCAAGTAGTCTTTTCCTTTACTGAATAGCCAATTAGAGCAATCAGATTTATCCTTTAAAAAAGACTCAGGAAAGACAAAAGGAAGAACACAAGTTAGAACAGATGCATCTAAATCCTGGTGGTCAGCTCTGCTGAATAAGTTGTGTTCACCGGCTGGATTTAGTTCAGTGGCTCTCAGAACTTCTCCATTCACATAAGCAAGGAGGGAGAATGGACTAATGGATAACAAAGATGACTAGTAGCCAGGAGTCATGACCACAAAGTGGATTGAATTATTCACTTAGAGGGCCACAGCAGTCTGTGTATTAAACAGTAGCTCTGGGCGATCCTTGTATTATCCACAACTGGGTGGTGGAATAACTTTGCAATTATTTCATTTTCTAATTTATGGTGTATCAGTTAATGGGCCAAATTATTATTTTTAGATTGTATTAATAATTAAATGTACATTTATTATTTATTTACTAATATGGTCTTATCCTGTCTTCAGTTTTTATGGAGAACACATCATTTCAAATGGGGAATTTTGTGCCTGTATCAAGGACACCATATGGCTCACCCCACTTTGGGTTGAGTTGGCCTTAGTCCTTGTTACTGAAAATGAACCAGAAATGGCTAAGCACTTAGACTCTGCTACTGACACCTCTGGGTTCTCCAAAGATATATATTAATACTGAGCAGTGGTTCTCAAACTACTGGACACTTCACCGAGGTGGGGGGGGGGCATGCACCTAGGGAGGTGCCAGTTGCCTGTCTTTTAGCCAGGGGTATAGTGCTGATGCTGCAGACCAGAGCACATCCGAGTCCCTCTGCCCTAATACTGTGGGAGCACCATCTCACCCCAGAATAGTCTGTCACCAGGCAGCGTTGCTTCCTCCCTTGAAAAACCTTCCCCAGGCCCGTGAGCTCCATTCGGAGCTCAGATTACCGTGGCTGGGGCTATCCAGGCCACGTGGTGCCCCTGCCGACAGGGAAACCCTGCTCGCTGGCCGCCATGGTATGGGCAAACAGCATGGCCGTGTGAGCAGCGCTGTGTGGGCCTCAGCAGTCGGTGGTAGCAAATGGCACTAGTAGAGCCTGTGGCTCCTCACCACTAAGTTCACGTCACTGCTGCAGGAGGCCAAGGATGGCGTGCTGGACCTCACAGCAGTGTGTGTGCAGGAATGAGACCAGGATCTGCAAAGGTGGTCAGATCCACAGGAGAATTATTGCAGGGTAGGGGGTCAAATTTGCAGAGACACCTCTGAGGGGATCAGATCTAGAGGGGGTGGACTTTGATTTAGAGGGGTTCGCCATGTGAATGTGAGGGGCTAACCTGAGGATTGGGGGCAGGTGGTGAAGGGGCTGAGGAAGGGGAGGTCAGACCTGTATTGTGTGTGGGAGGATACTGAATCTGAATGGTGGTCCCTGTATGGGTGGGCAGACCTGTAAGGAGAGGTATCTGGAACTGGACCAAGTCTGTGTTTATGGGGGAGGGGGGGCAGTCCCTGTGTGCGTTGGATCTGGTTGATCTTTGTGGTGGAGGAGGACCTGTGGTGGTCTGGATACAGAGCTGAACATGGGAAGAAGTATGTTTGGGGGTGGGAGAGTCTGAAGCTAGTCTGTGTGTATTGGAGTGTATACAGAAAAAGGCATCAAGGGATCTGGAGCTGCATATGGCATGTGTGTATGAGTTGGGATGCACTCCTCTCTCTATTTCCTGTACACAACACTGATATTTTCCCTCAATAATTTTCCAAGAAAGTAAAGCTGTAGAAAGACTCCTTGCTGTCTCATAATGGGAAAGGGTTACCGTTTGCAGGGACTGGAACATGAGCAGGATCCTCTATATCCCAAGTGAGAGTGGAGTCAGGGCACAAGTCTCCTTCCTTTCTAGTTCCCCTGCTGCACCATGGGGCTGGCTTGTAGTTTGCCAAGGTCCGCGGAGCCCGAGCCAGTGCTATGAATCACTTGTGACCAAGGCCAGTACAGGTTACAAAAGAGCCCTTTAACCTTCTCTGTCTGAAATCCTGGCAGTGAGTAAAAGCTCCTGTAACAGTGGATCTGTTTTGGGTTGAACTGGGGAGGAGTTGTGTTGGGCGGGAGATGCTGAGAGCGAGTGCATAAGGCCTTGTAGGGATGTACAGGGGCTTTGTTTAAAATTAAGAAATGAAACCTAAAAGCATGCTCTGTTGTGGAGGGGGGAAGGGGGGTATATTTATTAGGAACTCGGGAAACTTTTGAGAAAGGGGGAGCCTATCCAGGAAGGATGGGCTCCACCTAAACCAAAAGGGGACCAGATTGCTGACACTTAACATTAAAAAGGTGATAGAGCAGTTTTTAAACTAAGGGCTGGGGGAAAGCCGACAGGTGCGGAGGAGGCTTCCCTTAGGGGAGGATCTATTAATGGAGATTCTCTATGTCCTAGTAAGGAGGAGAGGATGAAAGATGATAAATTACAGGTAGGATCTGACGAGAGACAGTCAAATGAAAGAGAGTCCCATTCAATTACATCATGTAATGGCAGACAGCTAAAAAGTGACAAGTTTTTAAAGTGCTTATATACAAATGCTAGAAATCTAAATAATAAGATGGTTGAACTAGAGTGCCTCATATTAAATGAGGATATTAATGTAATAAGCATCACAGGAACTTGGTGGAATAAGGATAATCAATGGGACACAGTAATACCAGGGTACAAATATATCAGAAGGACAGAACAGGTCATGCTGGTAGGGGAGTGGCACTATATGTGAAAGAAAGCGTAGAATCAAATGAAGTAAAAATCTTAAATGAACCAAACTGTACCATAGAATCTCTATGGATAGTAATTCCATGCTCTAAGAAGAATATAGCAGTAGAGATATATTACAGACCACCTGACCAGGATAGTGATAGTGACTCTGAAAAGCTCAGGGAGATTAGAGAGGCTAAAAATAAAAAACTGAATAATAGTGGGGAATTTCAACTATTCCCATATTGACTGGGTAATCTCACCTCAGGACGGGATGCAGAAATAAAGTTTATTGACACCTTAAATGACTGCTTCTTGGAGCAGCTAGTCCTGCAACCCACAAGAGGAGAGTCAATTTTTGATTTAGTCCTAAGTGCAGCACAGGATCTGGTCCAAGAGATGAATATAGCTGGACTGCTTGGTAAGAGTGACCATCATATAATTAAATTTAACATCCCTGTGGCAGGGAAAGCACCACAGCAGCCCAACACTGTAGCATTTAATTTCAAAAAGGGAGACTACACAAAAACGAGGAAGTTAGTTAAACAGAAATTAAAAGGTACAGTGCCAAAAGTGAAATCCCTGAAAGCTGCAAGGAAACTTTTTAAAGACACAATGATAGAGGCTCAACTTAAATGTATCCCCCAAATTAAAAAACACAGTAAGAGAACCAAAAAAGTGCCACTGTGGCTAAACAACAAAGTAAAAGAAGCAGTGAGAGACAAAAAGGCATCTTTTAAAAAGTGGAAGTTAAATCCTAGTGAGGAAAATAGAAAGGAGCATAAACTCTGGCAAATGAAGTGTAAAAGTATAATTAGGATGGCCAAAAAAGAATTTGAAGAACAGTCAGCCAAAGACTCAAAAATTAATAGCAAAAAAATGTTTAAGTACAACAGAAGCAGGATGCCTGCTAAACAACCAGTGGGGCCACTGGACAATCGAGATGCTAAAGGAGCACTCAAAGGAAATAAGGCCATTGTGGAGCAACTATTCAACATATTCATAAATGATCTGGAAAAAGGGATAAACAGTGAGGTGAAAAAATTTGCAAATGATACAAAATTACTCAAGATAGTTAAGTCCCAAGCAGACTGCCAAGAGCTATAAAAGGATCTCACAAAACTGGGTGACTGGGCAACAAAATGGGAAATAATGTTGATAATGTTGATAAATGCAAAGTAATGCACACTGGAAAACGTAATCCCAACTATACATAAAAAATGATGGGGTTTAACTTAGCTGTTACCACTCAAGAAAGAGATCTTGGAGTCACTGTGGATAGTTCTCTGAAAACATCCACTCAATGTGGAGCGGCAGCCAAAAAAGCTAATAGGATGTTGGGAATCATTAAGAAAGGGATAGATAATAAGACCTTTTCCAATTCCAATATATCTTTTTTTGAGATGGGGCGACCACATCTGTACGCAGTATTCATGATGTGGGCGTACCATGGATTTATAGAGAGGCAACATGGTCGCCCCATCTCAAAAAAAGATATATTGGAATTGGAAAAGGTTCAGAAAAGGGCAACAAAAATTATTAGGGGTATGGAACGGCTGCCATATAAAGGAGTGACTAATAAGATAGAACTTTACAGCTTGGAAAAGAGACGACTAAGGGGAGATATGACAGAGGTCTATGAAATCATGACTAGTGTGGAGAAAGTAAATAAGGAAGTGTTATTTACTCCTTCTCATAACACAAGAACTAGGGGTCACCAAATGAAATTAATAGGCATCAGCTTTAAAACAAACAAAAGAAAGTATTTCTTCACACAACACACAGTCCACCTGTGGAACTCCTTGCCAGAGGATGTAGTGAAGGCCAAGACTATAACAGGATTCAAGAAAGAGATAGATAAGTTCATGGAGGATAGGTGCATCAATGGCTATTAGCCAGGATGGGCAAGGATGGTGTCCCTAGCCTCTGTTTGCCAGAAGCTGAGAATGGGTGACAGCATGGATCACTTGATGATTACCTGTTCTGTTCATTTCCTCTGGGGCACCTGGCATTGGCCACTGATGGAAGACAGGATACTGGGCTAGATGGACCCAGTATGGCCATTCTTATGTTATTATGTAAAAAGAGAAATTAAATGCAGAGCCTTTGTTTCCAAGGACTAATTGAAAGGAATGTGTTATGGGAAGCAAATTACCAGGACGTTTGCAGATATGACAGAGACAAGTAAAATATGGTGAGGAAAGTCCTTGAAGTCTCTGGGTACTTGACAGCCAACTAGTAAGGGATGGTTTGGACTGGTTTTAACAATGGCAGAGAACTAAAACTGAGCAATGTCAGATAAGTTGGCTTGTTTATTATAAGGTATAAAAGGAGGAAGAATAGGTGGGACCACTTGCTAGTGCCTGTCTGTCCAACTGGAGCCAGCCAGCATGGGTTTGAGCATGTCAGGCCTAGTCCTGTTATAAGTATCTGATAAACACTTATTAGTGGTAGCTGTTATATAGATATAGGTTAAGTTTAGCTAAGCTTAGACTGCATATTTGGAGTAATTATAAAAAGGCCAATTGGTCTTTGGATTAATTAAGAAATCTATGCCTAAATTCTGGTGTTGGTCCATTTGAACATTCAAATATAGATCCCAACAGGTCTGTACTGGTCTGTTACTACTTTGTAAGGCTTTCTGTGTAGCACTGTTTATTTCAGGGATTGGTTGGCCATTTTTTGACAGCTGAAGAGGTCTCTTGGCAACTTTTCAAAAGCCTGAACAGATTGTAAGTGCCTTACCCCTGGAGCTGCACTTGTGGAGAGGTTATGGGTCTATTACAGGAGTGGGTGGGAGAGGTTCTGTGGCCTGCAACATGCAGGAGGTCAGACTAGATGATCATGATGGTCCCTTCCGGCCTTAACCTCTATGAGTCTATGAGACAGATTTCTGAGTGAGGGGCAGCTAGGAAACAAGCTCCCTCCTCCCATTGACAAGGGCTGGTGAATCCTGACACAAATTGTAATTGTTTGATGTTATGATTTCCTAAAATGCTTGTGCAGTTTTAATTCTGCTGCTGCGACTTGTACTCATTTGGAACAGAACTGTGAGATAGCACAAAATTTATACTTTGACACCCATACTTTTACTGTAACTATATCAAAGCCCTTATACTTTATTACTCATATTCTTGCAAAGTATAGGATTTTCAGTTCTCTGGGTTTTCTTAGTAAACTATGGAGAGGCACAGTTGGTTTGGTTTTGTTATTAGCTTAGGGAGGGTCACTGTGTCAAAGTTTGAGAACTCCTGATATGGAATGATGCTATGTCATCATATACTGCAAATACTGTATCAATAAAAGATAAAGTATTCTGCACAGAAGTAGAATATTCCTTAATTATCCATTGCAAGGACTCCGGCATCTTCCTCTGAAGCCTCTGGTATTAGCCAATGCCCAAGGCACGATATTGCACAAGGGGGTGACTGGTTTGACCCAGGGGTGACACTTCTTAGGTTTGCATGATGATAAATACAATTTCTGTAAACAGCACTTGACTTTCAATGGGACGTAGATTCCTAAGTCACTTTTGAAAATGGGACTTAGACTTAAAGGCTATTGAAAATCAGACCCATTGTCTTTAGCCCCAGGAAAACACAGGATCCACAGAGCCACAGAAAAACAAGTATGCCTGGAAAAGCAGGGTAGACAATGTCAATATTCTGTCACGTTCCAATTAGGCTTCTGCCAGGTAAAGCACCTTAAAGCCTTGGGCCCTTCCAGCTTTCAGCTTAACAAGATCCATATTCCCATGGCTCACAGAGAAGGAATCCCAATTCACTACTAGGCAGACTACTCAAGCAGTTTCAGTGCTATCATTTTTGGAAAAGTGTATTCCTTGAGTGGCATACACTGGAGAAGTTTCATCTTTTCACTGTACCATTGTAGGGAATATAGAAGTCTGACCAAGAAGTCTAAATAAAGAAAACTTTCCAGCACAGAAGTAACACTATTAAACAACAGTACTGATCCTTTTTAATTCAATAAAGGCACTTTTTCATCCTCTCTGCAGTTTACCAGGGGAAGGCAGAGCCCATAAAGGTATTTGTGTACCTTCCTACTTTGTTCCATCCTGTTTCTTTCGAAATGCTGGACTTTGATAATCAGACCCCACGAGAATGTCAGCAAAATCTCTAATATTTTTCTTGTACCACGTAAAGTCTTTTTTCTCTGCACAATGAAACCTGTTAGAGAAATCTGTGCCCATAATCATAAAATTCTGGCAGTTGCCTCCATAACCCATTACAGTAAAAGATAGCAACAATGTTTTCATTAACCAAAATCAATAGCATACACAACTGCAATTTGTTTGAGCAGCAAAAATATTGCATTCCAATTGAAGTATGTACAGAAGGTTGTAAGTTCTCTGAAGCCACACATGTAACTAAAATTGCAGTGGTAAACCAGTCACTTGTATGGAATCAATATAAATATTGAACTTAAAATACTATGTTGAAATCTTTACGGTAAAAATGTATGATTTATTAGCTGCATGGGTAACACGAATCAATATAAGAGCAAGACTTAAACAGACAATGTATTAGTTAAATTTACTGTGTGTACCCTTTAATTTGGTCAATTTTTGAAACATATGATTATTGCATTGTGGTTCGGACAGTAAAAAACAATAGTATAATCGTTTTTATTTCCTCGGGCAATGGTGGCTGGCTTTGTGGAAGCAACATTCCTTATTTTTGAGCCTGTGGTCTGCCCATTTGGAGGTCCTTTTGCTTAAAAAAAAACCCCTCAGGTTGGTTGTTGGTTAGTCTTAGGCTCTTCCTCCCCTGACATTTGGCTATCTCATAAAACCACTTCCCATAACTCAGCACCATTTAGCAACTTCTGCTTAGCAGAGAAGAATTAATTCACAAGCAAGATGAATAACAGCGCTTCTTACTCTACCAGAAAATGCTCCCACATGATCACAGCTAAGGTTAGTAAAGAGGCACTAAACAGGTCTGTAATTCATTAGTTGGTACATAAGAGTTTCCAGTTCAATTTCTTCCCCCCATGAGCATAAGTATCCAGTGACATAAAAGCTAAAACTTGACATAAAATGGTGTGTAAGTTGTTCTTGATTTTCTGTGGTGCTCAGTTTCTTATTTTGCTTTCACCGAGTATTTCATAGACTGGGTCATGTTCTTCATTAACATATTGAGTACTCACTGTGGATGCACACATGTGCATGACTATACGGTGCATTGATCTTGCACTTGAGGGTGCACGGTAGCCTATACTCTAAACCATTCTCCACAACTGAGTGTTACAATTTATTTTGTTTCATAGTAAAATATGAACACCCATTCCTGTGGTGTCTGGGTGCATCAACTAATGGGCCACATTTTCTGCAGATGAAAATTGGCAGAGCTCTGTTAGAATTTGGCCCTACAACCACTTGGACTACACTAGAATTTGGCTCTATTTGAATGCCTTGAGCAACAACACTCTCCCTCTTCCTCATTTATCCACCCACGCCAGGAAGGATACAAGAAAAATAAAAACAAGCCTCATTCTAGTTACACGGGTGTAACTTCAATAAGTTCAATGGAGTCACTCCTGAGTTATAGCTGTGAAAGTGAGAACAGATTCAAGCCCAATGCTTTCAAGCCAAGTCCAATGTGGCAAATGCTTGGCCAAAAAGATGAGGTTAAGAGACTCAGGATGAACCAGACAGGTACAGTTGGCAAATTCTGGTCAGGAACACACACTGAGTTCAGTCTCACAAGCACACAACTAAGACCATCTAAAGCAGCTCATTTGGTCTCAGCTGTTGCAATGGCACATGAAAGGACAGGAGGTTTCTAATTTAACCAGCTCTCAAATCTACTTTATTACATGGAAAGCTCTCTTTGCTGATGTTTGTCTTCAGTTTCTCTCTTCCCATTAAAAATGTGTATGATTCTGAAATGACAACGTCCATGGACAGGTCATTTTCTTAATTAAAAATGTCATCTTAGTTCATAACAATAGGCTCAGATAGATAAAAATAAAATAACAAAAGCACATCTGCAATAATACTGCTTTAGTGAACATTAACAGGAATGACTTGAATTGGATTTCCCCACGTTTTTATAAGTCTTTAATTACTTCTTCGGAAAATTCAAGGTAATTGTTTAAAAAAAAAAAAAAAACCTTTCACACACTTTTTTTTTTCTTTTAAAGACTGCCAGGGGATGCTACTAACCAAACATCTGGGACTAGACTTTCCTCCAGAAACTCTCTGCAAAGCCTGAGCTTCTTTATCAATTAATTCTTGCTGGATGCAGTTCAGCTAACGAATTGTTATTTTAGTGAAAAATGCCACCGTGAGCTGAAGGGATTTGTTCAATCAGCTGTAAATTCTGTTTTGACCCATTTACAACATGAAAATCTGATCTCAAGAATGAAACCTTCACTCTGCAGCATGAGGGAATTATTTGCAGAATGGAGACCTCATGGGTAGACTTTTCAAAAGCAGTCAGCACTGGCCTACCTCTGCTCCCACTGAAGTCAATAATAAAACTTCCATTGAGTTCAACAGGAGCAGAATTCAGCCGGTGCTGAAGGCCTTTTGAAAATCCTACCCTGTGTGTAGTAGGATATGGTTTATAATTTCAAGTGACCACAGTTTACCTAGAAGGTTTCACTGTCTCCAAGTCTAGAAGTCCATTGCCCTAATGCATATAGACCAGCATTCCCATTCATAGGATCCTGCTAGTTGGTCATCCTGTACCTAGACACCGAGGTGAAGTGAGCTAATGGAATGATGTATGCAGTGCCTTTTACATTCCATTCCTGTAGATGTACTACTTCAGTCTGTGGTCTTCTTGGATCTCATTAGCTAAGCAGAATCAATACTTGCATGGAGCACCTGGGTGCTGCAGGAAATGGGGATGGTCATGCAGCGGACCCCGAAGTGGGTGCTGAGTCAGGGGCCCAGTATTGGTTTCAGGGGTAGTGCTTTGTTTGCAGAGTTGTCTTTCAGACAGCCATAAAACCAAGGCTGTGATCTTTTGTCACTATTTAAGCACCTACGGGCCTGATTTCCCTCTTTTTTGAAATCAACAGAGTTAAGCCAGTGAACGGGACAGGAGAACCAGGCCCAAAGGCACTTTTCACAAATGAAAAGATTATTAACTCCAGTGTCCTGGCCAAATTCTAAGTTGATCCTGCCGACAGCACCTAAAATTCCCATTGTTTCAATCCATCATTGAAACAATTGTTACATCTTGCCTCAAAGGAGGCAGTAGCCAATGGAAGATGAAATTATTCTTATGTACAGCACTTGGGGAGCCTTCTGCCTGAAACCCCACTTCAGGAACATGAGCTATGATTATTTTAATTGCTGTGCCCATTTTTGATCATACAACAAACCTTTTTCCTTTTAATCAGCGAACAGTTGGCTACTGCCATGCAGCACAGTCCTACAGACTTTTCTGCCTCCCTGAAAGAAATGGAAATGATGTAATAGAGCACTGCAGCACTCTGGCTTTGTTCCTCGTGAGTAAGCTATAAGACCAGTCCAATGTTTGCAGATGCCACAGTCATTCACTACACATTGGGAATTGTATTCCCGCAGCACTAGCTAGCCCTTGTACAATTACATCATCAATTGCATTGGAAATGGAGTTGTGGGGGTGGCATGATAACTCTGCAGCAAACAATGTGCCCTGAACTGATATTTGAGAAGGAGGGTCATGAGCTCAGGAGCACACAGGGTGACCAGACATCCTGATACTATTGGGACCATCCCAATATTAGGGGCTTTGTCTTTTTATAGGCGGCTATTTCTTCCCTGCACCCGCAAAGAAAAAAAGATCCTGATTTTTCACACTTGCTATCTGGTTACCCTAGGAGCACATTGAAAAAACCCTCATCGGAAGCTGGAGAAATGTACAAAACAAGTAAAACAGCAGTGTTACAGTCTGCTGGGTCCATAATGGGTGGGTGGGTGGTGGGAGTGGAGACTGTGGGAGACAGAAAGGGACCAAACTACTGGTGCGAGACCCATCCACAAAAAACATGCAAAGTCCCTTAATTTTAGGACTAAGATTCGGGCTGATATGATCAATACTCCTCATTAAATCCTACAGGAACCTAAGCCATTGGCAAAAGATAAAATGCAGTCATGAAAATTAACATTAAAATAATGTTAGTGATTGGATGTGAACTCACCAATACCAGAGTTTAACTCCACCATTACAGGCGAAGCCGTCCCGAGGGCACGGCGAATTGGGGCAAGGGCACGGCGAATTGGGGCAACCGCTCCAGGCCCTGTGCTTTGAGGGGGCTCTGTGGGCCAGTGCGATTGGCCGGTGCGGTGGGTCCCAGAAGTGATGGATTCATTTCCCCCGCAGGCCCCGCATCCCCATAGGGATGGCCCTAATTACAGGTTCGGTTATTTCTAGGTATAGCAGTATAATGCTTCCAACAACAATGAAGAAACAGCTAAGAGGCCAGGCGCAACAGGATAAATGGGGTAGAGCTTTAAGCTTTCATTTTCTTGCCTGAGAGGGGTTCATTTGTGCTGTACCCTGAATTTAGCACTCCCTTCAGTGCATTACTTTGTTTACTAAAGATCTCCACAACTGACAAGACCCTCCAATGCCTGTACATTCCCCCCTTAAATTTGCATGTTGATCCTTGCAGAGTCTGTAGGTGTTGTTCCTGTTCCTCCTCTGTCTGCTCTCTCCCTCCCCTGCAATGTGTCAAGCTCCCTTATTCTACTTGGAGTAGGGCAAAAACGTTTTCATTTTTACCAAAATTTCCTGCAGGGAAATTTTTTTTCATTTAAATCAAAATGTGCAGTGGAGAATTTAAGCTGGTCAATTGAAAACCAGCTGTCATTCGTTCTCCCACTTTCTCAGCGCTGCTTAAGATGCGATGACATTGTAAAAGCTATATGAGAATTTTCCTGCTTTACTGCAGTACTGGCATGAGCAAGCCCTACTACAGCTAAGACTTTGCTATTAGTCAGCTGGGCAGGAAATGGGTTAGCTGTCCTGCAAGAATTTTAAATTTTTTCTCATCCCAATTGGGACAAAAAGTCAACATCTCAAAAACGTTCACGAATCAAACCGCTGAGAAAAAAAATTCAGCTCTGGTCAATAAAACATGTTGTTTTAATCATTTCAAAATGTTTCTTCTTCATGTTGGAGAGACAAGATGTGTGAGGTAATGTCTGTTATTGGCCCAACTTCCACTGGTGACAGAGACAAGCGGGGGATTCTAAAGCCAATCCACTGGATTGACATCCCAGAGTCTCCAGGGGTTTGACAATGCCCCGTCTCTGCTGCAGAGGGGCAAATCCTCACATGCACCTAACAGAATGATCATGAGCAACTCCCTGAAGGGAATCTCCCCCCTGGCCCAACCCCCATTTTATGCAAGGGGGTGATCTGGCCCTATGATATTCAGGTTTTAAGAGCAGTTCCTAGGCATATTCATGGGCTGGCACTTTACTATCCATTTAGTATTGCAACAAGTACTAATAAAGAACACAAGGCCATTCATACCACAACACCACGGCTGAAATAATGCACAACACCTACCTCGAGCTTCCTGGGCCCAAAGATGCCTGGGACACTACAGTTGATCCTATTGCCATGCCTACTATACCAAAAGCATTAGTCTGGGACAAATGAAATGACACCATTTCAGAAACCTGCACTGATGCCTTGACTAAACCTGACAGACACAAGGAAATCTAGAGTTTACAGCTTCTCCCTCCGGCTCCAATTCATCCTTTTTTGTGCCTATTGTAGCTGTTACAGCAATATGCTACACCACATCACCCACCGATCTTGGCCTACTATAATATATGTGCATAATGGAGCGAGTCAAAAACAATCAAAGCCTTAACTCATTTCCACATGGCTTCACATAACATTTTCTACCTTCTTCATCTCCTGTATCCCCATCCTGGGAGATTCTAATTTACACAGCCAAGTTCTGAAGCATGCAGTTCATCTTGAACACCTAATAAGCATTGATAAAGACTAGGCTCGAAGTGTACTGCCAAGAGATCTGTAGAGATTTTGAAGCCACATTTTCTGCATGTGTCTAATGACAATTATCACATGTTAATGTATCACCCAGGAAAGCCAACTGTAATACTGGGTCATTCATAAAAACCACAGATACTTTGTTTTTCAATGAGGCTGTTCACTGCAATATAATGATCAGCAGTGGATCCCAAACATCAACAGTCTGAATTTACATGCTAGTGTACATGGGCAATCAAAGTCAAATTACAGAGATTTCACTTTGTTTCTACTCTGGTTAATACCCCACATCAGTTTAAGTAAGGAAGTGTGATCTAATGGTTGGAGAAAATCCTGGGATTAAAGACTCTAGCGGTCTAATCCTGGCTTTGCCACTGATTTGCTGTGTTGCTTTGGGCAAGTCATTTAACCTCTCTGCACCCCAGTATCTCCATTTATTATAGTAACAAACTGTTGTGAGGTATAGGCCTTCATCGTAAAATGGCCTCCAACACGGCAGGAAAATATCTGCACCACCAAGATCAGATAATCAGGCATCTGCATGGGTGAAACAGTAGAGTACAAGTAATTGCTCCTGCAAGTTTGTGCTTGCACTTACTTATCGTCACAGACCTGCACCTACACCACTGGGGCAGATTAAGACCATAGTTTTTAGCCAGGTCTCAACGATTTAATATGCTTTGAGATTCTCAGATAAGGGACTCTGTCAGTGCAGATATATTATGACTGCTGTGTAAAAAACACAGAGGAGAACATCAGCAAGGTAAAGTCACAGGGCCTGATTCTGCACTGCCCTACACATTGTGTCCTCATATACACCAGGGTAAAGTGAGTGTTTTGTAAACACTTTACACTCACTTTTCACGGGCGAAAGTGATGCTACAAGGCAAAGGAGAACCAGGCCCATACTGTAGCTTAATGCAGCAGGTGGGTAATATGCTGTAAACTGGGAGAGGGATGTATTATCTTCTTGACATGAGCACAAGAGCTCAGATTCAAATCTCAGTTACTCCTGAAGTGATTTTGCTTAGTAAGTGAAGTGCCTTTCTGTTTGCACTTATATAAACAAACAGATTCTAGCCAGAGATTCCATTCAAGCTAATGGAGTTACATGAATTATTGTAGGAGTCTCAATGAATTAGTTTGCAAAGCAGTAGCTGATCAGCATTAACCTTACAACTTAGCAATATTCTCATTGATCAAAAAGAATCATGTTTCTGCAAATCCATAAACATTGTGCAGCGTTGACTCAGATTTTGTACTGTGATAAAACTAAGTCACCTTTTTTGACATTTATCCATCAGTGCCAAAGATGACTCCAAGAAAGCTAACAAAAGAGAACTGTAAACAAAATAATATAATTTTCCACCCAATTTTACCCAGTTGAATGTACAGAGGGTCTAATTTCACCATTTTCACTTTTACATTAAAAACTAACAAAAACCCAGAAGAACCACTTTACAGAAGCAAATGGATAATCACAAAGTGTAAACTGCCTTAACTATTCTGTCTGCAGTCTTGGAACCATGCTTCATTGCCTTTGAACAAATAATTTCATATACATGTCATGCTTTCTTCATGATGAAAAAAAATTATTTCCATCTTGATAATCAAGCAAAATGGGTGGATTGGGCTTAGAATGCTAAGCACAGTTATCATGCTGGCCAGGGCAACGTTTGGTACATAAACATGACTGAGTAGTCTGTTCTTCGATAGAAATCACAGAAGAAAAAAACCACACACTCTCTCTCTCTCAGGGCTAGATTGTGACTTAAATGGAAGCAGGTGAGTCATTCCAATGAAGTCAATGGGCAAAAGACTCCAGGAGAACTTGGCAGGATGCGTTGGGGGATCTTGCAATCACGTGAGTGGCCTAGAAATGCTGCTGATTAGAGCCGGTGGAAATGTTTTTCCACCTAAACCATTTCTCAGAATGAAATTCGTGGTGGGGAAAAAGCAAGAGAAGTGCCACTAGCCTTAGGACCAATGGCAAGGACCATTCACCTGGTATGTGGGAGACCCACATTCAAGTCCCTGCTCTGATTCAGTCTCTCTCACTAGCCCAATGAATATTTAATTATTTGTACAAAGTGGAATGGCTCCAACAGGAAAGATTGAGAGAGAGAAAAACTCACTCTACCCCCCGGTAGACCTGAATCAAGCAGAGCAGGGCTTGAAAGTGGGTGTCCCACATCCCAGGAGAGTTCCCCGGCTATTCTAGGGTCTCTCCCTCTCTCTCATTTTTTTGTGAAAAGCTTCAAGAGGTCTTGTTTTCGTTCCTCATTGGAGTGAAACCTCGACATTTCTCGTGAAATGGAATTGCTGGTTTTCAGCCAGCCCAACTGCCAAGATATATTTTCCGTGAGCTGAAAATTAAAAAAAAAAAAAAAAATTAAGTTTCATTCGAGCTTTTAAAAACTTTTATTTTTCAATGAAATTCAAGTACATTTCTACACGAAAAGGTGTTTCTAACTGAAAAATCCCAGTGTCTCATTCTGAAAATGTCAACTTAAAATCTTTTTATTGTTCAGGACAGGAGGTCTCAGTGAAACAATTCAGCAAATTCATCATGACTTTACAAAATATCTTGGTCGACCCGAATCTGCATTTTTCATCGACAAAAGTTTCAGCCAAAAAATGTCACCCAGCTCTAGGTATAGTAGGAGAAGCAGGAGAGCTGCTGGACAACAGCTCCCAAACAATGCACACAGTGGGGAGGTCAGGTTCATGCCCCTAGCTCTTTATCTGATCCACTGCACAAAACCTACTTTGGCAGTAATTTATCCTCAGAGAGCCAAATACTGTGAGGGTTTTTAAAGGATCCCTCATTTGGGCACCTAAATCCATATTTAGGCATGAAAGTGGCTGTTTTATAGGCTAAAGTGCTTATCTGAGCACCCAGACAATGTACCAAAGCACTCATATTCGAAAATTGTCCTTTCCCCTACCAAATTTATACAAACTATAGATGATATAGATACAAACTTACTGCAGTAAACAAGATACTGTCTCTCCCATCTGAGGCTCTCCACTCTTTGGTTTGTATCTTACCATCCGTTTTTAATTAGAAATCCCCACTGACATCAGAGAGTTCTGCCAAAAAAAAAACCGCTCAATTATTGGACCACTGTATGTTAGTGGAAGGGACAAGTTTTTGAGCTACACAGAGCTCTTCTTCAGGTCCTACATGAAGAAGAGCTCTGTGCACCTTGAAAGCTTGTCTCTTCTACCAACAGAAGTTGGTCCAATAAAAGATATTACCGCACCCACTTTTTGTCTCATATCCTTGGACCAACACAGCTACAACAACACTGGGAAAAAAAATCGATGGCACATTATGGTGCTTTAATAAAGCTCATCATTACTAGGTATTTTAGGACACCAGGAGACTAATGTAAAGAGGAGAGCTGTGTTAAGCAGACTTCTTTCAAACCAGGCTGAGACTTCCTGAATGAGAGTGACAGGGGAACGTAATCATCTTAGTTTAAATTCCATGATAGCTCCTTATATTGTAAAATATAGGAGGTCTTGAATATTCTGCTAAATAACCATAGACTTTACCATTAAACCCCACCCTCTTTTGTCCCCCCTTCCCAAAAACACTTCAGCATGTTGGCCTCAATTTCTGTGTTGAGTTTCCATAAATCATTAATCTAAAGTGAAAAGGAGGACTTGTGGCACCTTAGAGACTAACCCATTTATTTGAGCATAAGCTTTCGTGAGCTACAGCTCACTTCATCGGATGCATTCAGTGGAAAACACAGTGAGGAATTTTTTCATGGTCCGTGTGTATATAAATCTCCTCACTGTATTTTCTACTTTATGCATCCGATGAAGTGAGCTGTAGCTCACGAAAGCTTATGCTCAAATAAATGGGTTAGTCTCTAAGGTGCCACAAGTACTCCTTTTCTTTTTGCGAATACAGACTAACACGGCTGCTATTCTGAAACCTAATCTAAAGTGACAATTTAACTAAATATGGTAGCTCCCATTTAAACAGCCAGCAAAGGAAAGGTGAAAGGGTCAGTCTGTTGCTTCAATGTTTGTAAAATAGATAACAGAGCTCAAAGAATAGACATATAATATTTCCTGTCCATCAGTCTAATGCTTTCATTTTACAGTGTTATCTGCCATCTAAAAACTAGTGGTTTACCCAGGCGCTCTTATCTTCTCTCTGTGTGAAACTTCTGTGCAATAAATAAAATGCCTGGTGTTTTTTGTGCATCGAGATTGTTTTGATTTCAAATACACTCAAGATTGTATTTTGGTTGCTCTTCTGAAAGCTTATATTTCATATTATTCTACAGCATCAAAGTGGGCAGAAACATGCTACTATTTCTGCATTTTTTCCTTTTGCTAAACTAAGCTAAATATAAATATGTTTTAAAAATATGCATTTCTGAGAATTTTTCAGGCGATCTTCACTGATGATCAGATGCAAGTGGAGATGCAGCCTTCCAGTTAAAGTGACACTTAAATTAAGGTTCCCATATTTCAAGTTCCCAAACAGAGGTCACTGCCGGGGGGAAGAGGAACTAGAGAGAGGGTACAGTTTCTACTGTACCATTTCTTTCTACTTTGAATATCTAACGTTTATAAATAACAAGTGTAATGGCCTCAAAAATAAATGTAAATCAAATTTAAATGTCCCTTTTTACATGCAGTCAGTTCTCTCCTACTGCACTTCTTCCTGTTATGCCCAAACATATTTCTCTGTAGAGCATATCTTTCTCAGCTGTGGTTGATTGCTCATGAAATAGCCATGAAAGTCTTTACAGCATGTGTGGCTGAAGTTGTACGGTACATGCAGGCTCCATTTCAGCGACTCAACAGTCAATATCAGGCCAACCTTACTTCTGTGCGGCTGCGAGCGGCGGCACTGCCTTGAGAGCTGGGCCCCTGGCCAGCAGCCACCACTCTCCAGCCATCCAGCTCTGATGGCAGCTGCGCTGCCAGCAGAAGTAAGGATGGCAAACCAGTAAACATGCACGCCGCGATTAGGGTACACTGGGAATCGCTGTTCTACCAGAATTGATGTAGGAAAAAGGACAAGCAAGGAAAAGCAGGACATTTGTTCATATTTCAAAAATCCACCCAGAGGGAGATCAGAGGACCAAAAAAGAGGTCATATCTGGGAAAACCCAAACATGTGGTAACCCTAAAATGAACTGTATTGTTTGCAGGGAGATCTCCTCAGAAATATCTATGTTGCTATTCCCTGCATTTGTATGGCAATAACACTGAATGGGAGCCAGGAAGTGAGGTGAAACAATAATCTTTAATAACTGCAGACAAACCTTTATTTAAAAAAAAAGAGAGTGGAAAGTTAAGCATAAGCTAAGTTGGGTGCTGGAAAACTCCCCAAAAGAAAAGAAAGAAAATAGGAATTTAATTCTTGTACTCGTATTCTACTGACGAGACAGGTTTTAGTAAGGTTTTTTTTCCCCATTCACAGAACCTCATAAAATATTTAGATTAACTTAAAACTTCAGCTGACAAACACAGCTTTGGCAGTCAGAGAGGGTTCCGTTTGGTAAAGCAGTGCTGGAAGTAAATGGAAAAAGTTCCTCAGCTGGTGTTAAAACCTACCTTCTTCGCATGAACCTATGAATATAATTTCGCTTTTTTCATTCACATGCAAATGCATTATTTCAAGTGCCCAAAACATGTACAAAGGAAGAAATTAAAACATTATATTGTCTAATACTAGGGTTTTTACATGTCAAGCAAATTTCTGTGCTAAGCTTTTGTTTCAGGTTTTGTATAATATGACAGCTGTTTCTATTCAGATGGTATGTTAAAGGAAACGTTTTCTGTAATTTCAGCTCAATCATATTCAAACGAGCAATACTCCATTTTAAAGTACCACTGAGAAAATGCAAACTGTTTCTACAATGAAGCCAACATTTACTATTCTAATCTAATGCAAATGCTCGTTAGAATCAACAAGAATATATAAGTGCTGTGTCAATATCTCTTGTGCTCTTTAAGATTATTTCACATCTAATGCAGCCATAGACAAAATTCACCCAAAGATGTATTAAATACTAGGTTAAAATGTGTTGCTATTTATTATTTCTATTATGGTATCATCTAAGGAACGCAAATGGGGATTAAGATTCCATTGTTTAAAACAAACACACACAAAAACAGTCTCGGCCTGAGAGACCTTGCAATCTAGAATATAAATTAAAATTACAGGCCCATTATTGCAATTCCTATGTAGGCAGAACCTTAATTGAAATCGATGGGAGATCTTCCCTACGTAAGGGCTGCAAAATAAGGTCCAAATTTTCCAGCATCAGAATATTATAGAGCCTTTTATATCCCATCAGAGAGCACAAATTTTGTCCAGCATAAGAAAAAATGTTTCATCTGTGCTTTATTCCTAAACAAATTCAATTCCCTTTCACTGAGCAACAGAAGAGAGCAATCCATGACAAAAAGGTAAAAGGATTGTTTGTGCGCTGATGAAGGGTGCTCATTCATACAAAAGAAGGAGATAATGCAAAGATCATTTCAACTTGTCTGAATTTCCTCTAGCAATATCTCCAAATGGTGCCAATGGGACACAAAAAAAGGAAGAAGCTGGTGAATAGACAATAGTGGGAGGTTATTTAAGTCACTGAGAGATGAGCCATGTGGTAATAAGAAAAAGTCAGCCATTTAGGTGGCCATGGGAGAATTGTTTGCTTTGCAGACAGAGATCAAGACAAAAGTGGGGAAAAAATAGTAAAACTGAGAAAAGCACCTGGTGCTGCCAGCTGGAACAGCTGAGCAAATAAAACAGGTTAGTGATTATGTAGATGGAACCCTCCATAAATCTGGCCAGACATATGGAAAACAGGAGAATGAAGATGGCTACAAAACCAGATCATGCTTTCTCCTATCCTTGGAGGAGGCAGAGGCACCTGATAGCTACTATGAGTATTATTCACATAATACTTGTGACCCTTGTGCTATTATATCTTAGTTGCATCAAGGAGATGATGATGACAATGAAGACGACGATGGAAGCAGTAAAAATGGTCATAGCAGATTTACAGTTTCTACAGATAAGAAAGTCAAAACTCAGGATGTAAATCCAAGACTATTTAAAGAAAATATAGGTTGACAGAAATGCCTCCAGCTACTTTGCAATTACCATGGTTGCTCTCAATGCTCTCTGGGTTCTCACTTGACAAAGTATTGGGAGCCAAAGTTGTGTAGAGCAGGTGAATACTGACCTATTAGTGATGGAGAGACCTTCAAAAGCCTTGGAGATTCAGTTCAGCTAAACCTCCATATGCTTCTAAGTTCTGCACTCCCAAGGACTTATCTCAAAAAGACAGCTCACCGTTGCCCTTTTCCCCCTTCAGTTTGAGTGGCAGCATGTGATAATGTAACGCCTGCTGGTACCCTTGGCCTCCTATTGTGCATTCCTGCAGTTTGTTCATCACTGAATCACACATAATTTATTCATCTCAAGATGCATCATTGGAGCTGCAGAAGATGAGCAGTGAGCAGAGCTGGGTGCATGAATCACCAGCAAGTCCACAAAAAAGATATTATCACTTGATCTGACCTGTTTCATTTACTTTTCTGCAAACACCACTAGCCTTATTTTCTTCTCACACATGTTTGGGGAGAATATTTTGTTCCTGTGAATGCAAGGTCTTGCACTTCAGTGCACACACCCACCCACATGTCGGCGAGCACATCTGCACTCAGATACCTTTATCTGTGCCAGAAGTGGTCACTTAGCAACCCTATAGCTCCTGGTTGTGGGTGTTTGGGAGCCAGAGTGGTATGTGGGAGGGTGAGACTAGGAGAGTGCTTTAAAGTTGTCACAAATATAAAGGGAAGGGTAACCACCTTTCTGTATACAGTGCTATAAAATCCCTCCTGGCCAGAGGCAAAATCCTTTCACCTGTAAAGGGTTAAGAAGCTAAGGTAACCCTGCCGGCACCTGATCTAAAATGGCCAATGGGGGGCAGAGGGGACAAAAGTCTGTCTGTGTGATGCTTTTGCCGGGAACAGATCAGGAATGCAAGCCTTACAACTCCTGTAAAGTTAGTAAGTAATCTAGCTAGAAAATTTTCTTTTGTTTAATGGCTGGTAAAATAAGCTGTGCTGGAGGGACTGTATATTCTTGGTTTTGTGTCTTTTTGTAACTTAAGGTTTTGCCTAGAGGGATTCTCTATGTTTTGAATCGGATTACCCTGTAAAGTATTTACCATCCTGATTTTACAGAGGTGATTTTTTTACCTTTTCTTTAAATAAAATTCTTCTTTTAAGAACCTGATTGATTTTTCATTGTTCTTAAGATCCAAGGGTTTGGGTCTGTGTTCACCTGTACCAATTGGTAAGGATATTATTATCAAGCCTTCCCCAGGAAAGTGGGTGTAGGGCTTGGGGTGATATTTTGGGGAAAGACATCTCCAAGTGGGCTCTTTCCCTGTTCTTTGTTTAAAAAGCCTGGTGGTGGCAGCATACCGTTCAAGGACAAGGCAAAATTTGTACCTTGGGGAAGTTTTTAACGTAAGCTGGTAAGAATAAGCTTAGCAGGTCTTTCATGCAGGTCCCCACATCTGTACCCTAGAGTTCAGAGTGGGGAAGGAACCTTGACAAAAGTCCTTAGCTTTATCCAAAAGCAAACAAGAAATGCAAACTCAGCATGAAAAGGAAGGGAGAGACAGGGGGATTGGAGGATCCTTTTGCTGGAAACACTTTGCACATATTTGATGTCCCCAAAGCGGAGGTGGATGGGTGCTAGAGAAGCAGGACAGCAGAGTCAGGTGCATGGACAAGAAGTGGCTGCCAAGTGCATTGTCACCAGTGCAATATAAAAAAAACTAGATAGAGAAATATAGATGATTATAAGGAAGGGACTTGCAGCCACACACTGGCTGTGCTCAGAGTTATAACTGTGATCCTGAGGCGAGAAAGGGAGGTGGGCTGGAGAGAGGAGCTGCAGAGCCACTCCTGTGAAAAGACAAGGTTGTAATATGAGAGGATGGCTGAATCCCTGGATTTTTAAGCTCTTTAGTGGCATGTCACTAGTTGAGGATCAAGAATGTAACGGGGAAGGGCGCAGCACATTCTAAGGCACGTGGAAGCAATTAAAGAACAGTAATGTATCCATGGGCTGTCACTTAACATGTTAGGTCAAAAATTGTTGTGAAATATTCTTCAGAATCCTAGGCCTTTTTAAATCGCCCGGGCAAGCCACAGGGCTCCTAGGCATAGGTGCCAAGTGGGTGCTGAGCACCCACAGGCGGGCAGGTCCCTCCAGCGCCTCCCGCCAGTGGCGGGCCCCGCCAATCAGCTCATCCCCATCCTCCCGCAGTGCCTCCTGCCCGCCGCCATCAGCTGTTTGGTGGTGTGCCAGAGGCACTGGGGGAAGGGCAGGAGCGGGGGTTGGGAATAGGCAGGGCAGGCCTGGGCGACGCATGACCCAGATGCCGGAGGTGGAAGGGGCGGGACCAGCCCCTTCCAGCCGCGCCAAGATGCTGCTCTGCAGCCGTGTGTGGCAGCTGCCTGAGAAAGCCTGGCTGGGGAGGTGACTTCCGCTCCCTGACCAGGCTTGGGTGCTGGGGTCCCTGGCAGTCAAGCCGGGTGGGGAGCGGAAGCCACCTCCTCCCCAGCCAGGCTCCATTGGGCAGCTGCTGGGCAGGGCTGCAGAGCAGCAACCAGGAGGGGGCGACGTGAAAAGCGGTTCCCTCCAGCTCCCCGCATGGGCTCCTGCCCAGCTGGGAGAGCTGCAGAATATACAGGTGCAGCGGGAGGACAAAGCACCCTCCCTGCAGGTAACATGGGGTGGGGAGAGCGTGGTGGCCCTGGGCTGGGCACAGGGGTGTGGGTTGACCCGCCCTTTAGATCGTGCCCCCCACTATAGGGAGGCATCAATTGTATATGGGGCAGTCTCGAGGGAGGGGGCAGAACAGAGGTGGGAAGGGGTGAGGCAGGGGTGGGGCATTGGAGGAAGGGGCCTAGGACACCAGCGGGGGCCCATTGACTGTTCTGCCCTGGGGCCCAGAATTGCTGTCGACAGGTCTGACCCCAGGGCATATCTAACTTGGTCTTACATGAAACGGCACCAAAACTGCACTAGGGAAATCTTGCCTGGGAAAGGTTTTGACAAAGTTGGCTTCTACTTGTAAAGTGTATTGAATATGTTCGGCATCACTATATTCCATTTTAACATTAGGCATGTCTTTATTCTTAATCCTTTCTACCTGCCTTGAATAACCAAAATTTGATATTTTCCAGTGTTGTATGCAGTGTTGTTGTAGTTGCATTTGTCCCAGGATATTAGACAGACAAGGTGGGTGAAGGAATATCTTTTATCGAACCAACTTCTGTTGGTGAGACAGGCAAGCTTTCAAGCTTACAGAGCTCTTCTTCACAAAGATATTCCCTCACCCACCTTGTCTCTTGAATAACCAAAGGCAGAATGCCCAGTGGAAAGAAATCCTACTGTTAACTTGATTTTTAAATCACCCCACATTCCATATACATTAGAAGATCATTAATATGCACAGTAGGCCATGCCCTACAGGTCTTAGTGAAATTTTCAGGGCTTAGTGGTAATTTTCAGTTATCTTGCCACTTGTGAACTAACTGCAGGTTTTCTTTGACAAAGGATGACTGATGGGTTCAAGGTTGTCCCCCAGCCTCAGTAGCAGATGATGTGAAGATGGATGAACCAAGATATGACATCAATAAGGTTCTCTTCTAAGACCCGTGGCCCTGTTATTAGAATGGCTGTGCCACATTAGAAGGGCATGACAATTATCTGTAGCCAGTCACCCTTTCTGTGTGCTAAGTGGAGAGACAGGGAGCAAGAAGAGACATTTACATAATGCCAATAATTTCAGATATTTCACCCAGCTCTAATTATAATCACCATTGAACGGATGGGGAAACAGAGGCACAATGCTTAAGTGATTTGCACAAGACCACACAATGGATTTGTGGCAAAGTCAGGAATGGAACCCAGGTCAGGAATTCAAACTCCCAGACTTCTGCCCTAACCATCCAAAATCAGTCCAGCAGTTCCAGGATATTTCATAGGAAAATGGCATGCATCAGGGATTAAATTGCTATGCGAACGGAGTCATTTTGTATCATTATATTTGTTACCAGGACAATGGGATTTATTTTATATTTTCAGTTCTTATAGGAGTCCCATCATAGTCACAAAGTGGATATATTTTGAGGCAACTTCTGTTCTTTTTACATTTGTCTGACAATATATACAGTATTGTATATATTTTACAGTAGTAAAAATGAAAAAATTGAGTAACATTAAAATGCATTATATAAGTCACTTTGGTAAGGAGAACTGAAATGGCATTAAATTAATCTATGCTTCTGCTGTTCTCTCTGGTGAGAGATTATGTATTTACAATGGACAATTAAAAAAACTGATATTGCGCAAGGGCAAATCTCTTATTCTTCAAAGGTATAAGGATGGCGAAAGGAATTGACAGAAATAATTCCAGCCCTGAGGCATCACTGTAGCCTTCTCCTTTATTCCCTCAGGGTTCTGGGTTCACCTGTCAGGGCATCTGGTGCCTCCATCCAAGGAAACCCCTCCGAGCACTGAGAACACAGAGGCTTGTCCCCCTTGGGGAAATATTTAACACACAATGTTTTACTGAGGAGTGTCAGTCAGAGCACACAAAAATAAATAGCTATCTCAGTTCTCAGGGTAATAAAACAGTAACGAGGTATGGGGAACTCAGGATAAGAGGCAGTGAAAAAAGGAGATTAGGATAATAAAAGACGAAAACAAAAAGACATACACTCTACCCCTCCCACCATTTGCAGCCAATACAAACCACACTGTGATTCTCTCCCCGCCCCCCGCACTGGCCTCGGCAAATAGTGAGTTTAGGGTCAGTCTTTGACAGGTGGTGCAGCGCTGAAGTTGGTGGCCAGCTCAAAACAAAACGTCAAAATAAAGAAATGGGTGTTCTTACAAAGTAGCCACACCAAGGATGGTAAGACTGTGCAGTTAGGCTAGCTCTCGGTAGCCTGACTGTGACTCTCCTCAGCCTCCTGAGTTTCTGATCTCTGCTGAGATGATACTATTCAATGTCCCAGAAATCCCAAAAGGACCCAAAGTCTTCCCTTGGGTAGGAATGTGAAGGGTAGAAAGGTCCTCCCTGGCTGTGAAGCTTCTCTCCCTGCTATACTCCTAATGCAGCCAAAACTGAAAGTAAAACCATACCCTTTGTCTTGGAGTTCTAGCTTACGATTAGTTCGGGTAGCGTTGGTCACCGGTTCTACTCCTGCCCTGGAATCTACTCAGTCCAGGAAATGGAGTCCTGAACCTCAGTCAACACTGCTGCCGTCGTCGAGGGGCAAGGCCCCTAGTCGCTCAGTGGTGATTTCAGGAGCACCCCTTCCATATTTTAGATGCTTTGTAGCATAGACTAAGCCTACGTCCCCACCACACATGGGGATGGGTAGTAAGGGAAAAGGAGCTAGAAACAGACAGAGCCTTAGCAGGAAATAGGCTGTCCAGAAGAGGGGGCACATACACTGCACCAGGTGCCAAACCCAGAAGTAGGGGGAAACATGCAAGGCAGATTAAGAGTCTCCTAGTCCCAATCTCCTTTCTGATGCCACACTGCTATGCACTTACCCATACACGGGGCTTGTAGAAAATGAATTATATTAAACATTTGAAAGGCACAGAGATTTAAAATAATATATCTATTTAACCCAGTTTTGAAGTCCCTACTTCCTGGAACATGTGAGGTCCACTTGAGCGTAGAAATGTGCACCTATTTGCCTGCAGAGACCTCCTCCTCTGAAAGTCTGGCCCATAATATTTTAGACACCGCCACAGTATCCACAGCGACAACGGCCAAATCTGTAGCAATTTCTCTGTTTTGCGGATTACATGGTTACTAAATGGCTTTGTAATCAAGATAATTGTGAATGGCTCTTATCAAAACAATGGAATATCTTCCTGCACAACTGTCACTAGGAAGCCCCCAAAACAATACCAAACAAAATGAAAGAAAATAAAAACAAACAGATGTTCCTAACTACCTGATCAGCTCCTTTCAGGCTTCCTACCAAAGCAGCATGGAGCATCCACAACTCCAGCTGGTATTAATGAGGACTACAAGTGGTCGCTACCTTTACAAATGAGGCCATTAAGCGTCCCAAGGTTCTCTTCTTTGTCATATGTAACAATGACCTAGCTTGGTGCAGTCCAGGCCCGCTGACAATTATTCCTGGCCCCAGGGCAGAACAGTCAATGGGTCTGCACACACACAAGCCGCAGACATGATCTGTTTTACATTTGGCTGGTGCCCAGCGAGCTGCTGGCTGCGCTCCTCTGGCACAGCCAGGGCTTCCACATGCCCTCCTGGTAGGGTTGCCAACTGTCTAATTGCACAAACCCAAAGACCCTTGCCCTGCCCCTTCCCTGAGACCACGCCCCATCCTGTGCCCTTCTCTGAGGTCCCACTCCCTGCTCACTCCATCCCCCTACCCTCACTCACTTTCACCAGGCTGGGGCAGGGGGTTGAGGTGCACAATGGGGTGCGGGGTGCAGGCTCTGGGAGGGAGTTTGGGTGACGGAGAGGGAGAGGGGGGCAGTGCTTACCTCGAGCAGTTCCCAAAGCGACCAGCACACCCTCTAGCAGCGGCTCCTAGGCGGGGGGCCCAGGGTGTCTCCACACGTCGCTGCCCGCAAGCACCAGCACAGCAGCTCCCATTGGCTGCAGTTCCTGGCCAATGGGAGCTGTGGAGTCAGTGCTCGGGGCAGGGGCAGCACGCAGAGACCCCCTCCCCAGGGGCCACAGGGACGTACCAGCCGCTTCCAGGAGCATTGCAGAGTGAAGGCAGCCAGGAAACCTTAGCCTTGGGGCCCCAGGCTCTTTTCAAGTGCCCGAGCCCCTGGGCAAGTGCCCCTTTAGCCCGCCCCCTCCCCCACTCAGTGGGCCTGGTGCAGTCCTTCTAAAGTTCCTCACAGTCTTCAATGTCCTCAATACACGTGTGGTCTTCAAATTTTGCTACCTCACTGCTCGACCCCTTCTCCAGATCCTTAATACATGAAGCAGCAGCTGTCCTAGTACAAAATGTGGAGCACTGAAGTAACGCTATATTCCTACTCTGTTTTCTGTCTCTTGCTCAGTTTCTAATCCATGACAGTATCTCTCATCCCTTGACTATTTCCTCCACTATTGTTTGTGTCATTGTCACCTTCCCCATCTAGCTGAGCATCTTTAACACTTCACTTGCTTTTTATGGTATTTCCCTGGTCTCCCCCCCATGAAGTCAGGATCAAAGGTACAATGGGTGTCTGGCATTAAGATACTGTCATCTACCATCACAGTGAAATTACCGCGTTTGTTGTATCCACAGGATACTAAGCCCTTGTTTACAGGAAAACTTATTTTGGTATAACTTACATCGCTCAGGGATGTAAATAATCCATACCCCTGAGCAACGTAAATTATACCAGCCTAAATGGTGGTGTAGACAGCTTCTCCCAGAGACACAGCTACTGCCTCTCGGAGGTGGAATAACGAAGCTGACAGGAGAGCTCTGTCCCGTCGGCTTAGAGTGTCTTCACCCGAAGCAGCTTTGCCGTATCAGCTGCGCCACAGTAGTGATTCTAGTGTAGATGAGAGCTCAATGGAAGCATTTTCAAGGGGGACCGCTGCAAAGGTAACAAATATATTTCCTGTGTGACTTTTTTAAAAGATGGTCACAACAAGGTTTTGAAAATGTTCTCCTTGCTTTCCAACCATTGTATGTCTTTGGTGCAGTATTTTTCCTACTTTCTTATAGACAATAGAACAACCACCATCTTAATCAATGATCCAATTTTTTCTTGCTCACATGCAGCTATGAAGCAAACTAATGCAGACTAAATATCAATGTTTAGAGCCTTTGGCAAGCGGCCCACCAGGGTAAGCCCCCTGGTGGGCCGGGCCAGTTTGTTTACCCGCCATATCCGCAGGATTGGCCGATCGTGGCTCCCACTGGCTGCGGATCACCGCTCCAGACCAATGAGGGCTGCAGGAAGTGGTGTGGACTGAGGGATGTGCTGACCACCACTTTCACTGCTCCAGGCCAAGGGGGGCTGTGGGAAGTGGTGGTCAGCACATCCCCCAGTCCACACCACTTCCTGCAGCCCTCATTGGCCTGGAACAGTGAAACATGGCCAGTGGGAGCTGCGATTGGCCAAACCTGCGGACGTGGCTGGTAAACAAACCGGCGCAGCCTGCCAAGGGGCTTATCCTGGCGGGCCACAGGCCAAAGGTTGCTGATCCTGGTTTAGAGGCTTACAGTTAATTGCTTCAGTACTGCAGTCATTTTACCATTATCTTAGACACGGTATACATCCTACAGCAGCAATGCTATGGTTCTGGCGGATCCACAGACAAATTTATCCCGAGAAAAGTTTATGACAGATTCTCACGTTTGGCTTCCCTGGTTTTGCTCAGAGTTATACAGGTCAGTCCCCTAAGTTTAATATTAGCCCTAATTCAGCAAAGTATTTTAGCATGTGTGCAACTTCAGGCATGCCAATAGATCAACTGAAATCAATGCTTAAGGTCAGGCATGGGCTTAACAAGTAGTTTGATGAATCAGGGCCTTAGTCCTCTAAGTAAATCATCTTTGTTATGGATGGTATGAAATTCTGTATGTGTAATGATGCTGGTTCTGGTGAGATCCAACTGAGAGTGCCAATTCAGGACAAACTGCTTAAAGCAGGGCAGTTACAGCCCAAGGCTGAGGTTTTTGTGCACACCAAGGCAAACCAAACCAGCCAGACAAAGAGGACTTTGGTTTTACCCCACTGGCTAACCACAAGTCACACAAGCAATTCCCTTAGACACTCCAGTTTCCCAGTATCACCACCAGTGCCCCTCATTATGGGGACAAATGATTATGCAAACCAATACCCCAGTAAAAGAATAAAGGTTCTCTTGATCCCAAAGGACCAAGCCCCAGACCCAGGTCAATATACAAATCAGATCTTACCCACAAATCTCGCTGTTGCCAATCCTTTAGAATCTAAAATCTAAAGGTTTATTCATCAAAGGAAAAAGATATAGATTGAGAGTTAGAATTGGTTAAATGGAATCAATTACATACAGTAATGGCAAAGTTCTTGGTTCAGGCTTGTAGCGGTGATAGAATAAACTGCAGGTTCAAAGCAAGTCTCTGGCGTACATCCACAGCTGGGATGGGTCTTTCAGTCCTTGGTTCAAAGCTTCAATGTAGCAAAGTCCCTCCAGAGGTAAGAAGCAGGATTGAAGACAAGATGGAGGAGCTGCAGCTGCTTTCTATATTCTCTTGCCACGTGATGAAATAAATTTATAAATAAATAAATGAAAGAATCTTTCTTTCTTTGTTCCAAAGACAAGCTGTCCATCCCATGGCCTGGAAAAACCTCAGAGTTCTGTCCATAGGCATGTCCCTGCATACCTTGCTGAGTCGCAAGGCGTGTCTGCCTTCTCTCAATGGGTCAGTTGTACAGCTGATGGTCCTTAATGGGCCATCAAGCAGGCTAGGCAGAGCTGACACCAACTTGTGTGGGGTTTCACTCAGAAGCATAGCACAAGTTTGAACTACAGACAGAATAGAGCCAATACTCATAACTTTAACTACAAAAATGATACACACATATAGACAGCATAATCATAACCAGCAAACCATAACCTTGTCTGAGACACCTTATTTGACACCCTTTATACAATATTTGGTGCCACTACAGGACCTTGGTTGCAACCATGTTCTATACAGTCCCAGTTCAAGTCAATAACATCACAGTATGCAATGGAGATACGTTGTTTAAACAATTTCAGCAATGAACAGCCCAAAATAAATTGTCCAGTGTGCTGTATATAGATGTTGTTTACAGAATATTGTTACCATCTTATCTTGGAAAAGAAGTGTCACGAGACACGTATTATTTTCTTAGTTAGTGTAGGGTTGCCATGACTTGATATTTGTATGACTAAGTAATGAAGATACTGCACAAAAGCCTTAATACTGTTATTCAGCTAAGAGTGGAAACAGTAATCAGTGTTTAGCGTTCAGACACAGAACAATCTGACAGCTTTGTTTGATTGCAACTCAATATTTTGCTAAAAGCAAACATTGGTATAAATGTCCAGATTAAAAAGGGGAAAGTGTGATTGAAAAGGTAAGTATGTGGGCAGCTCATGGTCAGACTGAAGTATTCACATAATGCAGAAAACAAATCAGAGACAGGAAGAAAAATGGGCTTCTTTGACTTTTGCCCATATTAATTAACATTGGTTGTATCCACTTTAGGTGAATTATCCCTTGTAAGTGCTGCCATCTGAATACTTTTATGTATGATTTGAGCACAGAGGCCATTGTGAATAATCTTCCATTTAATGAATATAGCTCAGAAATGAGCGATTAAAAAGAAATCCTATTTTAGGTGCAGTTAAGCATACATTTTTGGAAGATTAGAAACTCTTGTATGAGCTTTGGTCCTAAGAGATCAGACTGCTTCAAAGATTAATAGAACAAAACCAGAAATAACATTTTTCATTTGTATCTTTCAGTGCTAAGATACCTAAATACAGTGTTAAATTGTTACACAATTAGTCATGCCTCCTCTGTAGTTTGAAGGATGTAACCCTAAATGTTTTCACAAAGTATCTGTTGGGTTTTGTTAACCTAATGCTTCATCAGTTCCGTGACAATTCTTAAAAGTAATTAAACTGGATCTGGAATAGCACCATACAGTACCTAGAAATTGAACTAGTCATGCTGCAAATTGAAATTCTTCAGTCTGAATCCCTATAAATAATGCACATTAACATAAAAAAAATCCATCAACTTTGATAAGATCATTTCTGTTTCTCAGAAAGTGAATTTAATTTATTTCATCAGTGCCAGGAAAACACATCAAAATAAACAAATGTTAAAGATGAGCCTAAGCAATCTGAAAAATAATGCTTCTGAACACCTGAATGTGGATGACTTGTGAAGGTCTAAAAGCCACATAGCCAAATTCATCACTGATGGCATTCCATTCAAGTTAACGGCATGACCACAGGGATTAATTTGGTCCATGAACTTCAGGTGTGGTGGCACTGAATACTGAAAACTCTCTTAGATATGTACGGTAACCTGCAAGGAGGTGAGGCAAGGAAAGCCATTGTCCTGAGCTTCATTAACAAAGGCTAAAACAATTTCTATACTTCACTGCTGCTCATTTTTATTCATGGGAAGAGTAGTGCCAATATATAATCCAATTACTTTTATGAGCGAACCCCAATTAGACACCTAAAATGGGCACCCATTAAAAAGCCAACCAACATCGACCACCAATTTCCATGGTATTAAGAAACCCTACTTTACAGGAAAAAGTACACACAAGATTTCTGCAAATAACCAGCTTTGTTTTCTTTTATAAATAATGTAAGGACAATGCCAGTTCTCCTTCTGGTAAACAGGCCATGAATATCCTGGGGTAATTAATTAGCATAAGTAATTAGTTATTTCAGATCTAGTAGAACTTTATGTTCCTGAAAGGGACACTGTCAAGTTAGAATTCATTGACTACATTCCTGGTGCACCTCAAGTAAAGAGGGTGGATTTGCAATAGAAATGACTTTACCTTAAATTAGGAAAACTGAATTTCAAAAGTTAAATGTACTTTTGTGTGTTATGTTTTTTATTTCTTTATTTATACAGTTTGAATTCAATTTCCAGGGCACTGCTGCACTTAGACCCTAGTCTTGCACTTCGCTGCACGTGGATGTGTCCCTATGCCCAGGCATTGACTGCCACAGTTAGTGGGGAAGTTGTGCCTGTATGTAATCAAGTCCAGGATTCAGATCCCAGACTGACAACACTCCTTCATTGGGGGAAATTTCTTCTTTACTCTAGGTGGAGACATGGTGATCCCATTGTCCCTTGTGAATTTATCTTAGCTACCGTAACCCCCGTTGATGTTGGGTAATAAGATATTATTCACATACCAGTCATAAAACTAAACATACCCAGTGCATACTAAAAACTAAATTCAGTTGCCTAGCTACCTCTACAAGCTAAAAAGACTTGCAAACAAACTGCTACATCTTAATATTATTGTACCTAAACCTAACACATGGAAGTGTGCTGTACATGTGTAAGATACACAGACATTTCCCGACAGGATTTGTGTTCTTTAATTTAGCTAAGACAAAGTACAAGCACAAGAGACAGTAGATACATGTGCCTGTAGAATTCAGTTCACAGTGTTTCCCCACTGGTTGTGAAGCTGAATTAATCTCTTACCCTGCTAATATCAGAATCATCTGATTCAGGCACTTACAGGGTAAGTTTAGCATCTTCAAGAGTCCTTTGTATTCTGATTTTTTCTAGAAGCAACAGCATCTGGGAATCTGATTGTTATATGATCTCCTGTCTGACTCCACAGAAGCTGTGAAACTGCTTATGCTAATAAAGGTAACAAAATATTTCTCCAAGGACTTGAGCCTAAATTCCATATGCCACATCCTGAAGTTGCCACAAAGCTTCATCCTACCTGGTTTCCTGAGTGAGTCATTTCACACAGAAATAAAGTAATGATAATAACAGGAGGGTATAAAAGCACCTTACTGCTGAAGCCTTCCAACACCCCTGTGAAATAGAAATGGGGAAACTATTGCATAGAGACTATGAGAATTGTTCAAGTCATGCAGCAGAACTGATATGTTACATCTTTCCCATGGCTGAAGTCTTCAAATGTCCACAGTGGGTAGAGGTGGAAGGGTGTGTCATTTTCACCTAAAACCACGCTCCATAACTTATTGCTGAACGAAAGCAGAAAATGGAGTCAAAGAGATGACATTTAATGAATCTGAACTAAAAATAAAAACAGCAGATGGAAGGCTTCAAGGTAACAAAATCGTCATAGCAAGAGAACAGAAACTTCTCAAGATGAAAAGAAGTGTCCATAGAAAGGACCACTGGTAGTAAGACACTTGTGAAAGGGACCAGGTTGTCACCAATTTTGGTTGCGACTTTTCTGGGGGTGCCCTCAATGCAGCAGGTATCAAAAATGCCACCATATTGACCAGCGTCACCACTGTGGTCATCCCTGCCATCACCACATGCTGGGACCCAAAGTTTTCCCATCACATGCCCTCTGCTTCCTGATCCTGAAAGACATCCTTACCAAAACCAGACATCACCGTCTCCATGGAAGTGTCCTAGATGGCAACTCTAGAGATCAGAACCAAAGATTTCTGCTGTCCCCACATGAAGTGTATTTTTCTTACCTATTCCTTCTCTCTCTCCATTTTCTTTCTGTCTAATAAAAGCCCTGACTACTCAGCTAGGGCAGATTTACCCAGCAACAGTTTGCTGTTGCCAACACAACAAGTCAATCAAGAGGCTGAGTCTCCTCATCTCAGTAAAAAGATTTGGCTCTCACAGACCAACCAGAGAAAAATAGAGCATCTGAGCCAAATATCTCCCAGAGCAAGGGGAATAACTCTGGGATCCAGGAGCAGATACTGGCTCATGTGCTTTGCTTGTGGTTGTTTAGCAACCAAACCACACCCCAGAAGAGGGCCTGATTCTGATTTACACTAAGCTTGAATTATATTTAAATTAAATGTAACCCTTCTGCCCGTCAGACTTGGCAGCAACAAGGGCCGGGTTCAATATCTAGGGGATCCATTCCAATAACACAATGAAATCCAGCTCGAGCCCCCACCCAGTGACCCGGGACAAATATATACCACCCCCGCGGGGTGCCTCCAAGAGGCAATACTTCTCCTCTCGCAAGTACATAGTCTGAGTGTAGCAAAAAGCCTTTTAATAACAGAGAGAAACAATGTAGCATTATGTTGGGGAAACACCACCAACAGGATTCATAACACAACCCATGAGCAAAAAACCCATCCCAAGCAAATTGGGGCATGCCCTTTCCCTTTGGTTCTTGAGTCCAGCAACCCCAAATCACTCAAAGTCCCAAAAGTCCAATGACCCAAAAGTCTCTGTCCCTCGTCAGGGCAGCCCCAGAGTTCGAAAGTTTATCTGCAGAGCTTTACCTCCCAACCTGGGTGGAGATGGGGGGGGGAAGAGAGAGAGAGGTAAGGGGCACCTTACATGATCTGAAGCTGACCTCCCCACAGCTCCATAGGCCTTCGCTCCGCCAGCCGCCCCACGAACTGCTTCGCTCAGCTCCGCTCTGCGGCCCACAAGCAGCTCCCGCCATCCCATGAACTGCTCCGCGTCCCACAACAGCTCCCGCTGTCCTATGAACTGCTCCACCAGCCTGTCCACAAGGCACTCCAGCCGTCCCGCAAACTGCTCTACAATATATCTTCAGGCTCCCCCACTACTTAACACTACGCTCAGTGATTTCAGCTCTTAGTCAGTTCAGCTCTTTGGTGAATTCAGCTTGTAGTAGGGGAGCCTCAGTGCTGGTGCACCATTAGTCCAAAGTGAGCTTAGCAGCCTGTAACTAGACTCCTAATAGAATCAAAATTAGCTCTGATATTCCACAGTGGAGAGAGGAGAAAGTGCAATTAGCATGTAAGGCCCTCACCAAGGGGCCCATGCCACCAAGTATTAATACTTGTCCCCAGCCTCTCTCAATTCACAGAGTTTTGGAACCCATGACCCTTGCCTAGCGAGTGCTACTTAGTTGATGGTGAATCCTTCCATCATAACAAAAGGCCAAGTACAATTCCAAGCACAGTTCCCATAATCAGGGTAATAACAATTTATTCTTCCTGCCCCAATAACAGAGACACTGGGGATCCCACAGCAGCCAAAGTGACCATTTGGGCAGCTATGGCCTCATTCTAGGTGGGGTGGGTGTGCCTATGCAAATGAGATCAGCCCCTGAAGTTCTTTTCCACAACTTGCCACACCTCACCACCAGATGTCAGGGTGGAGCTCATCCTGACACTGCTTACATAAATTTACACTCAATTTAAAGCCTCTTGTCACCATCAGAGATGTGTAAGGGAGCCTTAGTGCAAATGAGAAGCAGGCCAAGAAGCTGCGTTTTCCTATCTTTTCTCTCTCCGCCTTTGCCTGTGTTTCTCTCACTTTGTCTTAAGAAGAAACAACCCTGGATTTGAATGACAGAGACTGAGAACGGAGTGCAACTGCCAAAAAGACTCTCTCTTTTTCCCAACAGGACATTTAATATCATTTAAGAGACTGTCAAGCAAAGGGGTTTAACATGGAGGAACGGGGAAACAATTCAAAGAGGGATTGGGCATGTGTATTGATAACAAGGATTTCCAGATTTAATGCTTTAAAAGAAAAAAATGGAAGGGATATTAAATCTCATGCTTCAGGTTTAAGCCAATCCTCGGACTATTAGGGTTTAGGATAAATTCTTAATAGTGGGTAGATTATGCCACATCTGCCTACTAAGGAGTTTCTTGTATCTTCTCCTGAAGCTTCTGGTGGTGGATGCTGTCACCATACCAGACTAGATGGACCTCAGCTTTGATTAAATCAGGCAAACCTTATATTCCCATGTTCCCATGTTTGATTAGTCTGAAATAAGGATAGAGACACTCAGTGTAAAATTGCATAGCTCCACCGCAGTTAATCAAGCGACACCAATTTACAGCAGCTGAAGATCTGGCCCTAAATATCCTGAGTGGTTTTTTTTTAAAAAAAAACCTTTTTCTTTACTTTTTAATGCATCTCTAATAAATGTTCAAAAGAATCCTGTTTGGTGGCGCACAACAAGTGAAACCAAGAGAGCTCTGAATGAAACTACTGTCCATGTTGTTTCAGTAAGTAATGAACAAGGTAATTTACAAACTACAGCCTCCTAAAACCCACGCCGACCCTCACAACAGAACCCGGGGGTTCTGTTGAGTCAGATCCCCTTACAGTAATTTAGTAACACTTATCTAACACTGCCTTCCTGTGCTTAATAGCACCAAAACTCTTGTGCAGGTTTGCTGGGAAGAGAAATTCCGTTATAGTTTGCATCTGGTATGAAATTAACGTCACCATGCCACTTGGCACGGGGCTCTTTATGGTAAATTATGGTTAAAAATCAAAACCTTTTGACATACAAGCCTATTACATGTTTCAACCTAAGCACGTCAGCCACTTTCTTGTGAATAAAACCATTATTATCATCGATTATAAAAAAGGCAATTTACAATTCAGCTACAACATTTATTAGCCTTTTTATAGCCTATTACAGAGTCTCAATTTTCTTTTTTATTAAAAGAAATAATTTCCATTACTTGTGGGTTTATAAAGTGATAAACAGCCCTTGGTTAGCCAGTACTTTCAGGGAAGCCATTTACAGATAATTACATGCTTCTCAAAACTAAGCAACTAAAAAAAAAAAAAAAACAGTTACCTTCTCGTAACTGGTTTCAGAGTAACAGCCGTGTTAGTCTGTATTCGCAAAAAGAAAAGGAGTACTTGTGGCACCTTAGAGACTAACCAATTTATTTGAGCATAAGCTTTCGTGAGCTACAGCTCACTTCATCGGATGCATACCGTGGAAACTGCAGCAGACTTTATATATACACAGAGAATATGAAACAATACCTCCTCCCACCCCACTGTCCTGCTGGTAATAGCTTATCTAAAGTGATCATCAGGTGGGCCATTTCCAGCACAAATCCAGGTTTTCTCACCCTCCACCCCCCCACACAAATTCACTCTCCTGCTGGTGATAGCCCATCCAAAGTGACAACTCTTTACACAATGTGCATGACAATCAAGTTGGGCTATTTCCTGCACAAATCCAGGTTTTCTCACATCCCCCCCACCCCCATACACACACAAACTCACTCTCCTGCTGGTAATAGCTCATCCAAACTGACCACTCTCCAAGTTTAATTACAAGTTAAACCAGAACATCTGGGGGGGGGGGGGTAGGAAAAAACAAGAGGACACAGGCTACCTTGCATAATGACTTAGCCACTCCCAGTCTCTATTTAAGCTTAAATTAATAGTATCCAATTTGCAAATGAATTCCAATTCAGCAGTTTCTCGCTGGAGTCTGGATTTGAAGTTTTTTTGTTTTAAGATAGCGACCTTCATGTCTGTGATTGCGTGACCAGAGAGATTGAAGTGTTCTCTGACTGGTTTATGAATGTTATAATTCTTGACATCTGATTTGTGTCCATTTATTCTTTTACGTAGAGACTGTCCAGTTTGACCAATGTACATGGCAGAGGGGCATTGCTGGAACATGATGGCATATATCACATTGGTGGATGTGCAGGTGAACGAGCCTCTGATAGTGTGGCTGATGTTATTAGGCCCTGTGATGGTGTCCCCTGAATAGATATGTGGACACAATTGGCAACGGGCTTTGTTGCAAGGATAAGTTCCTGGGTTAGTGGTTCTGTTGTGTGGTATGTGGTTGTTGGTGAGTATTTGCTTCAGGTTGCGGGGCTGTCTGTAGGCAAGGACTGGCCTGTCTCCCAAGATTTGTGAGAGTGCTGGGTCATCCTTTAGGATAGGTTGTAGATCCTTAATAATGCGTTGGAGGGGTTTTAGTTGGGGGCTGAAGGTGACGGCTAGTGGCGTTCTGTTATTTTCTTTGTTAGGCCTGTCCTGTAGTAGGTAACTTCTGGGAACTCTTCTGGCTCTATCAATCTGTTTCTTTACTTCTGCAGGTGGGTATTGTAGTTGTAAGAAAGCTTGACAGAGATCTTGTAGGTGTTTGTCTCTGTCTGAGGGGTTGGAGCAAATGCGGTTGTATCGCAGAGCTTGGCTGTAGATGATGGATCGTGTGGTGTGGTCAGGGTGAAAGCTGGAGGCATGCAGGTAGGAATAGCGGTCAGTAGGTTTCCAGTATAGGGTGGTGTTTATGTGACCATTGTTTATTAGCACTGTAGTGTCCAGGAAGTGGATCTCTTGTGTGGACTGGACCAGGCTGAGGTTGGTGGTGGGATGGAAATTGTTGAAATCATGGTGGAATTCCTCAAGGGCTTCTTTTCCATGGGTCCAGATGATGAAGATGTCATCAATATAGCGCAAGTAGAGTAGGGGCTTTAGGGGACGAGAGCTGAGGAAGCGTTGTTCTAAATCAGCCATAAAAATGTTGGCATACTGTGGGGCCATGCGGGTACCCATAGCAGTGCCGCTGATCTGAAGGTATACATTGTCCCCAAATGTGAAATACTGTTGTTCTTCGAGATGTGTTGTTCATGTCCATTCCAATCAGGTGCGTGTGCGCGCATTTATAGCCACATTTATAATACACACAAATGTAAAGGAAAGTAGTTTTAGCCCATTTAATATTTTTATAATGGAAGTTTTATATTAAAGAACAAAGTTAATACATCTATACAGTATCTTGAGACCCACATTCAAGTATTCCTCTTCCTTGTATAGACCAAAATTTTGGCTCCAAAATCCATATTTAGATTCAAACAAAAATTATGTGAAGACCTGAACACCTGCAGCTGCCATCAGTTTTGTCTGTGCATTTAGGAGAAAATGTTAGCCAAAATATCTAATCATATATTACATCATGTACCATATGCTTCTCTCAAATTGTATGGCAGAGGTAATCCTAATGAATAATAAACTGTTTAGATAAATGTTTAAAACTACTTAAAGGCTGAGTGAAGCAACAACATCAAAATGTTACTTACATGGGCACAAATCCATTATTAGGAGAGCCTTCTGTTTGGCAGATTGCACACAATATTTGCCAAGCGTAAAATTCACCCCATCCCATATATGCACCACTCGAGATATGGACCAGATTCAGCAAGGAACTTGAGCACGTCTAACTTTAAACATGTGAGTACACACATTGACATCAATGCTTTGAGTTAGGCCCCAATTCAGCAAGTGCCTAAAGGCTTAACTTGTGCATGGGACCCTCAGAATTTGGGGTGAATTTTACACCAAGAGATCCAGAAACATAAGGGCATATATTGACATCAAGGTCAGAATTCTGCCAGGCACTCACTTGACAATTCACTTCAAATACAGGCAAAAGGTTTTAAGTTTATCTTATAAAATAAAAATTATATTAAGTACTAGTCAATTTTAAATTACTGTCACACAGAATAAAGTGTTTGTAGGGAAGTAATTAAGTATTAGTGTTTGTTTTCATGCTGCACCTGGGAACGATACCAAAATAACATCCTGTCTGATATATTTAATTAAAGGAAATACTACAAAAACACACCAGTCCAATCACATTTTCTTTGGTTTATTAAAATGTACATCAAACACATTTGTCAGCTTTTCATCTAAAATTAATGTGTAGGAGAAAACTCCATAAGTCAGTTATTAAAAGGTTCTCTTGAAACAGATATATCTACATAAGACATTTGTTTTGGAAATCTGACAGATATACTATATTAAAGTAAAGATGCCTGGAGTAATGTTGGATCTTATAATACAGATTGGAAAGATGACTAAAAAGTTCTCTTAAATGTCTGCATAATGTTTTAGTGGTGCAAGTAATCAACTGGGAAAAGTGATGAACTCTTCTTTAAGAGGGACACGAACTGACAGCAGATGAAAATCCCCCTCCATGGTCCAGTAAGAGCACCTACTTTAGATTTCTGGTTCCCAGCCATCACCCCCCTTGGGTAGAGACCCACATCTCACTCCCTCTTGACCAGGGATTTTAAAGCTGCACAGTTCCCTGCCTTACACTGTGATCCCCCCAGCAAGCCAGACTGCCTAAAAAAGTGCTTGCACTTTGCTTTCTCTTCAAGGACTATGACCAACATATTGCCTGCCGTTCCAATTTACCACACAGCTCCTTCTGAGCAAGCACTTTTATTCTTCACGTAAAAGCATTATAGAGATTACATATTAAAATAGTAAAAGAAACTACACACATGCTAAAAACTTACCAAAGATCAACCCAACACCATCCTTGGCCTCTGGCAGGTTTCAGTCCTTCAAAACCCACAACTGGGTTTTCCCCATGGTTACAAGTTCATCTATCTTAGATTCAGAACCAGACCCAAACTGGGCAGATCAGCAGAGGGTTTTATATAGCTCAGGCCTTTGATCTTGGCCTTCTGTAACAGGGAGTCAGCAGACAATGATCATCTCTCCTCAGGGCATGGCTTCAAAAGGCTGGATTTTTGCATAACCAGAGTTGGGGAATTTGCATTCCTCTCCCCCTAAATTTCCCTAGGAAAATCACTTCACATCCCCAAAAGCCATACTTTTCTGCCATGTTTTTAATATAGTCATTTGAACTCCCAGGTCTTACCTCTCTCACATCTTCTACCCCCCCATCCCCCGAGCGGTTACATACAATCCCAGCCTGCAATTACACATACATTGAATACAATACGGTCTTTCAAGGATATTGCAGGAAATTGCCATATCTGTCACAAAGTTGTCAAACATTGCAGATGAAATATCAGCAAATATAAAGTACAAATGTAAGAGTAAAACACCACCGTTAACCTTAAAAGGTGCTGGACCGCACTCATGTGCAAATGTTGCTTGTTCTTGACTGCTTAAATTAATAAAATAGTTCATTGTCACGTCTGTGAAAGAGAATTCAGTAGTGAGCTGAGACGTCTATAGAGGAAAGGTGCAAGCAACGTTAATGTGACATGGTACAAGTGGGAAAACATTTATCAGAACAGCTGTGTTGATCAGCTATTTCACCTACAAAGTCCCTCTTGCCTACTTTTCCAAGGTATTGTATAACAACATCTCTGTGAACCATTTTCTGAATCAATTTTTTCCCAGATGCTTCATGAACATCAGGAAATGAGCTCAAGACAGCAGGTGGGAGTGAGGAGAATAGTTAGGAGCAACCTGACTCATAATGATTGCTGTGAGGGAGTAAGTGAAAGTGTTTCGCATATCATGCAACAAATCTCTACAACCTTTCTAAGGGCCAGATCCTGCCAGACTCTGAGTACTCTCAATCCCCAGCAAACTCAATGGGACTTGAGAACACTCGTCACCCTGCCATGGATGCTTAGCCTTTACAGGGCTGCCAGCAAAGGGCCAGTGAAGCCAGTTTTCCCAGATGTGGGACTGGGATCAGAACATGTCTATGCGACACAGCAAGTCTCAACAACACTGCAACAGCTCATCTGGCTGGTGTCTGCTGCTGTAAAGTGAGCTAGGAAAGGGTGAAATCCAGTGGATGTACAGTATAAGGAAGGGGAAAATACAGCACAATGAGTTCTGAGGAAAGCTCTTAGCAGTCCTTGGCTATCCTGTGACCATGGACTTGGTATGGGAAAGGGTGAGGGAATGATTGTGAAAGAAAAACCGAGTGTGGTGGGCAGAGACAAAGGACCCTCTGAGAGCAGGATCAAAAAAGAGAGGCTGTGAGGCAGCTTCTACATCTTGTTCCTGAGCCAGAAAACTTGCAAGACCCACCATAACTTAACAGCCCCAGCATTTATCAAACATAATCAAAAGAAAAGGAGTACTTGTGGCACCTAGAGACTAACCAATCTATTTGAGCATAAGCTTTCGTGAGCTACAGCTCACTTCATCGGATGCATACTGTGGAAAATACGGAAGATGTTTTTCTACACACAAACCATGAAAAAATGGGTGTTTACCATTACAAATGGTTTTCTCTCCCCCCACCCCACTCTCTTGCTGGTAATAGCTTATCTAAAGTGATCACTCTCCTTACAATGTGTATGATAATCAAGGTGGGCCATTTCCAGCACAAATCCAGGGTTTAACAAGAACGTCTGGGGGGATAGGGGGGGTAGGAAAAAACAAGGGGAAATAGGTTACCTTGCATAATGACTTAGCCACTCCCAGTCTCTATTCAAGCCTAAGTTAATTATATCCAATTTGCAAATGAATTCCAATTCAACAGTCTCTCGCTGGAGTCTGGTTTTGAAGTTTTTCTGTTGTAATATCACAACTTTCATGTCTGTAATCGCATGACCAGAGAGATTGAAGTGTTCTCCGACTGGTTTATGAATGTTATAATTCTTGACATCTGATTTGTGTCCATTTATTCTTTTACGTAGAGACTGTCCAGTTTGACCAATGTACATGGCAGAGGGGCATTGCTGGCACATGATGGCATATATCACATTGGTGGATGTGCAGGTGAACGAGCCTCTGATAGTGTGGCTGATGTTATTAGGCCCTGTGATGGTGTCCCCTGAATAGATATGTGGGCACAGTTGGCAACGGGCTTTGTTGCAAGGATAGGTTCCTGGTTAGTGGTTCTGTTGTGTGGTATGTGGTTGCTGGTGAGTATTTGCTTCAGGTTGGGGGGCTGTCTGTAGGCAAGGACTGGCCTGTCTCCCAAGATTTGTGAGAGTGTTGGGTCATCCTTCAGGATAGGTTGTAGATCCTTAATAATGCGTTGGAGGGGTTTTAGTTGGGGGCTGAAGGTGACAGCTAGTGGCATTCTGTTATTTTCTTTGTTAGGCCTGTCCTGTAGTAGGTGACTTCTGGGAAATCTTCTGGCTCTATCAATCTGTTTCTTCACTTCCGCAGGTGGGTATTGTAGTTGTAAGAATGCTTGATAGAGATCTTGTAAGTGTTTGTCTCTGTCTGAGGGGTTGGAGCAAATGCAGTTGTATCGCAGAGCTTGGCTGTAGACGATGGATCGTGTGGTGTGGTCAGGGTGAAAGCTGAAGGCATGTAGGTAGGAATAGCGGTCAGTAGGTTTCCGGTATAGGGTGGTGTTTATGTGACCATTGTTTATTAGCACTGTAGTGTCCAGGAAATGGATCTCTTGTGTGGACTGGACCAGGCTGAGGTTGATGGTGGGATGGAAATTGTTGAAATCATGGTGGAATTCCTCAAGGGCTTCTTTTCCATGGGTCCAGATGATGAAGATGTCATCAATATAGCGCGAGTAGGGGCGTTAGGGGACGAGAGCTGAGGAAGCGTTGTTCTAAGTCAGCCATAAAAATGTTGGCATACTGTGGGACCATGCGGGTACCCATTGCAGTGCCGCTGATTTGAAGGTATACATTGTCCCCAAACATAAAATAGTTATGGGTAAGGACAAAGTCACAAAGTTCAGCCACCAGGTTAGCCGTGACATTATCGGGGATAGTGTTCTTGATGGCTTGTAGTCCATCTTTGTGTGGAATGTTAGTGTAGAGGGCTTCTACGTCCATAGTGGCCAGGATGGTGTCATCAGGAAGATCACCGATGGATTGTAGTTTCCTCAGGAAGTCAGTGGTGTCTTGAAGGTAGCTGGGAGTGTTGAAGTGGGGCAACAAATTGTTGCTGCTGAGGAGTCACTTGAAACAATCAGACCAGGCCTGGTCTGACTCTTGAGAGGCTGGAAAATGTCATGAAGAAAAGTGAAAGGAGAACAAAACTTCTAGAGTCTGGTCTCCAACTGGAGGGGTCTGTTTCATGGAGAAATGGTTCCCTGCTCACTTTCCCTGGAGCTCAGAAAGGATCATTGAAAGAGGAGATTACACTGACCTTTAGAGGTGCAACCAGCAGAAAATAACTACATTTGGACGAATGGAAAAGGCCTGCAGAATGTTGCCAATCACCAGGGAAAGGTTTCCTCCAGACGTTAGCACTGCATAAAGGGAGAAAGCATTCAGGAAGTTTGAGCCTCTGACATCCATGAACAGAGACAACTCTGTGCTGTCCTGAGGGAATAAAGCCATGTTGCCCTTTAATTATTAGGGTTTTTTTCCCCAATTGACCTGGGACTCTCTATAAATAAAAGTGCATGATGATTATTTGAGGTCTGATTCCACAAATCCACCCTCAGTTTTCCTGGCATAAGTAATTTGTGAAGGTCTTCATGACGTTACAGAATGTGTGGCTTTTCCAGAATGTGTTGCAGAGAGACTGTAAAATTGGAGGTGTGCAAAATGTTCAGACTCTGCCGTTGCATGAGACTTTCTGAAACTGTGGATACTTTTCAACCTGAAATCTCAAAACAAAACTTAGAGTGTGGCATAGACTTCTGCAAAGTGAAACCACCAGCTTTTCTCCTGCTTCATTCAAAGACATTGTGATGGTCTCCGGCTCCGCTTTATACTCCAAATATTCTGAGGTGTTTTTTGCTTATGTTCACTCACTTTTCTGCCCTTCGCTGGGGTTGATGAGGGAAGCAGAATTTGTAACTCAGGATATATAGAACTCCAAGAAAAAATGAGAGGACCACATATATTTCTCCTCTTTTGCCTCCCTCACAGATGGGCAGCTATTCTCCTGCTTATGAAACTCCTGTGTCAACAAGGAGATGTGAGCCAAACCCTGAGGGAGAAGGATTTTTTTTAAAATTATTTATGGTGCGCTCTGGGGAAAAATAATAAACTTATGTAACATATACACTCCCTATGCATTCAACTTGAGCTCTGCAACAGCAATTAGTTTCAGTTACTTTGATATCAGTGTCCTGAAATCATTTCAAAAGGAGATTTTAATATTCTTATCCTGTAGTCCTCAGGCATAGATCTTTCACTCCATGGCACAGAAACCTGGATTTTCTCCATAATGATTACCCTTGTTGTGTGGAGGTCTGTCCTCAGTAGATATTTGGAGACAGCTATATCCCAATGGGCAAGATTACACTGGCTTATCTTCTTTTTATGCATCATGTTATTTCACTGATACTTCTGCCAGCCTCTCCAGTCCTGATAGCTGGATTAGTAGCACGGCCATAGCTGGGGCCCCTCTGCCAACCCCAGCAGAGCTCAGAGGGAGAGACAATTCAGCTCTGGGCTATGTATTATCTTTTCCTGGGAAACTTCATGAGCCTTCAGAGGGGATGTGAGTCCTTCCTATAGTGTACTCCTCTAAAGCACCAGTCTCCACCTTCTCCCCCTGTGTAAACACCTGGCCCAAGGAGGGACCTCTGTGGAGGCTGTGTGGCAGGGGGTGAACGAAGAGATGATGTCACAGAGGAAGCACAGAGGTTCCCCCTCCATACACACAACTCTGAAGGCAGTCCTGGACATGAGCTGGAATTTCCATCAGCCAATCAGATCACAGATCCAAAATATTTTATAAGGAAAAACTAACTTATTTACTAGAGAAAACTCTCATCAGAAACTTAGTATACATTTTATTGTGGAAACCACACAGAACGATATTCTAAAAACAATCCTCCAACCAGAGCTGCAACCTGCAGGAAATCAAAAACTGGTGTGCATGCAAGTACATAGATCTCAGCATCAGTATTACATATTGCACATTAGGCTGAAGAGAATAAATGTAGCTGTTCCTTCAAAAAGATACATACCAAGGTCAAAGCTTATGTCATCACAAATGCAAAACATGAGAAGCCTACACATTGCTTTCGGCAACAGTTCTTTTCGCTGACATGCAGTTTTCTATTAATTTAGGACATTTCTGTCTAAGATTAAAAGCCAGAGGGTACACTCTGTGCTGACCTCCCTTCCGCAATTAAAAAGAAAACGAAATCTTCAGGGCTTTAGGGAAAAAATTGATGCCATTTTTATTCTTAGATAATGCAGCATCAATGGGCCCAATCAATATCATACAAAAGGCAGCCAGCAATTTAGGCATCTCATTACACCATTTTTATATATTTTTTTGTATTCTTACTAGCAAAGGAACAAAACTTTTCTACAAGGATCAAAGCATAGTACAAAAGCTGATAATTGACTAAAATTGCAGTTCAGCATTATATTTCTGAAAAGATACTGTTAGAGCAATTTGTAATGTTCTCAGAAACTCATTTTGTTCACCAAGATCTCAACCCAGCATTCTCTATGGTAGTTTTGATTAGATATTAGTTGTATTGGAAATCTTTATGTACCCTCCTGCATAGCAAAGTCACAGCAAAAGTAGTTTAATAAATATTTTCATCTAACTCAATAAAAACTATGTTTGTGTTAGGGAGCAGAAGTAGGACTCACTGGATTAAATTATTCAGAGAGCCAGGTGCAATTGATCAGTTTTCCAGGAGTATAAAGGAAAAAAGAAAAAAAGAACAGGAACTGGAAATGTATTTAAAGACCCCATAAATCATGATGTATAGAGCAAATACACACCTACCATATATTAAAGGCATTTTGTTGCTTTGCTGCTTCAATTTGGGCTGGTTTCGATTTTTTTTTTTTTAATCTTTTCTTTCCTACTCAAGGATGAGAAGCAATAATTGATCGCAACTTATTTGGCTCTAGTCTGATCACAGTCATGTGGCCAGCAGAGAGGTCTGCCAGGTCATGCGGAGAGGTCTGCCAGGTCATGGAACTTCATTTTCATTTACACAGCAGGTCCCCATGTCAAGAAAATTCAGTGCTTGTACATAGGGGGAGATATCTCAGCCAGCATCTAAAACAATTCTCCCCAGGGTCTGTGCGAGACCTTACGTGGGCATAGCTTTAGCTGACCAAACTTCCAAACATCACTTTGTCAGTTCTCAAAGAACTGGCCTCCAGCAAGTTCTTTTCTAACTAACCAAAAGCTTTTGTACATGGCCTTGAGTTATGCTGCTCATTTCCAAACTTTTGTTTTAAGTCATTATGCTTTTAAACAGAGGCATCTCACTGCCAGGCAGCTATGACATGCCCTTCTCAAAGGAATTAGTTCAGGGGCTATGCTGAGCATAGGCTATAGAATCCAACAATCCTCATTACCAAAAAATCTCCATATTAATAAAGGGTATTTAGGTGCTATCAGCAAGTCAAACTGATCTACTTAACAGGGTAACCAGAGCAGAAATCCCAACTCAGTGATTCGAAACCTGCAGACACTCAGGTTCTAGCAGATGAATGACAGTTGCAGAGTGGTCTAGTTCCCATTGGATTTAATGGGAATTTTGCTATTGAACTTAAATGGGAGCAGGTTAGACCTATAAGGTATGTCTACACTGCACACTTCTTTTGGCAGCCTGTACAGAAACAGTTCTTGCTCACTCTCTCCTGCCCTGACGCTCATGGAATTTGTAATTGTTTTGGTTTGTTATAAAATGGCATCTGGGTGGGGTTACTGAGGGAAGCGTAGGCTGGAGAAGTGTAGAATTATTTCATTCTGAAGGCTCTGAAGATTGTGGATATTCTTCCAGAAGCAAGTTCAACCATGGCTTGCCAGTTGCCAAGAAAGCCCTGTTTCCTATGCGTATAAATCTCACCCTTGAAAATGACAGTCCCATTGTTCCAGTGGAATGTAACTATTATGGGAGGTCCTGATCAGCTGGGGTGAAGCAGCTCCCAGGAAACTCTGTCCTGTTCCATGGGAAGCTTTGAGGATAAGGACTGAAACCTAGAATCTGACCTGCTATTCAACAAAAAGGCAGTGAAGAGAGCAGGGCATTAGACTGATGAGCTCAGGTGCACAGTGCTGACCTACTTGGTCCTCTAAGAATGGAAGTTCCATTCCTAATGTAATACAAACTATTGTATCGAGCCAGGAGGTGACGAATGTATGATCTCCTGTGACCCACTACTAACTCAATAAGCACTTAGATGCCACTGCAACAGAAACATACAAGGACCTAGATGAATACAGGCAGCACAGTCTTCTGGATTTTTGCAGCCATTAGCAGTCGAAGTGAATACTGACATTATTCAGTCATTATCAACGATCTAAGGACAAACCCTCATATTGGAGGATTATTTTAAGTACTTCCCTCTCCTCACCAGCATCACTTCATTCTTAGACCAACTGGCTCAGGCTGGAGCTGAATCCCTCTCCCAGCTCTCCAAGAGCCTGGAAGAGATGATGCTGTTTGGACTCATGTGAAGGTCATGCAGAGCGAAGTGTCATCTACCTACTGCTGATGCTTACATCCATACTGCTTCACAATCACCTACAGCAGCAATAATGGAAATTGAGGGAAAGAGACCAATTCCAAATCCAAGGGGTATGGAAGCTGAGGAACACATATTCAGCATGATTCTCCTCATGTGGTCTGAAAGGAACAACTGGCATAATCTCACTGTGATCCCACTACTCCCTACCTTAATCTGATGTGAGACATTGGTGCGTCAGAGTCACCCATGCCAACTGCTGCAGAGAGGTCCCGAAATAGAATGGATGCATGGCCCTTGCCCAGACCCAAGAGGAGATCATCCATCCGTACCATTTTCAGAGGAAGTGAACTACTGTAACTCCACCTATTTCACTAGGAGTACAGGTACCTCTACAGACTGAGAGTTGTGGGGGGTTATAATTATTTATTTTAAAAAAGCTTAGCTTTAGGTGTTCAGGTTTGAAATTTTTGACCATCTGCTGAAAGTTTTAAGCTTCCTTCTCCTCCATCCACAAATGTTCGACAAACAAGAGTTGTTGAACGTGCTTTATGCCACTAGCTCTGCAAACTGAAGCAAAACTAAGAATAACAACTCCTAAAGCTTTCTATAAGGACTCGTCCTTGCAGAAATTCCTGATGTAGCAGGGCCATCCAAATGACACAGTTTCTGCATACAGTAGCAGAAAAGGCATGGAAGTGCTCTTTATATTCCCAAACAAAAGTTAGCGATTAAATAGGTGAGTTCGTTATGAGATAAAGTTTGGTGAACAGAGGGAGAAGGACAATGACCTTGCAACGAGACGGTAGCAAGTCACTTATAGTGGTGGCATAATTAGTGAACAGTTTTCCTAGCAATGGTACTTGACACTAAATAAGAATTCTATTTGCAGTATATACAAAAGTGTATATACACCTGGATTTGTGCTGGAAATCACTTTAGATAAGCTATTACCAGCAGGACAGTGGGGTGGGAATAGGTATTGTTTCATATTCTCTGTGTATATATAAAGCCTGCTGCAGTTTCCACGATATGCATCTGAGGAAGTGAGCTGTAGCTCACGAAAGCTTATGCTCTAATAAATTGGTTAGTCTCTAAGGTGCCACAAGTCCTCCTTTTCTTTATACAAAAGTGTGTTTCATTTGGTACATAGTCAGCACCTATGAACTAAATGGAGAGAGAGCTTTTAATTACAGGCATTGATGATGTTATCCAGAAAAAATTCCCTGACATTTTACTTATCAGTAAAAATCACATTAACTCCCACCCCTTCACCCCCAAACTTTCATCAGCATTCGACCCAAAATATAATTAGGTATCTTGAAAGCAATTAACACTGAGCAACACAAATATATGATCTCTCATAAAAGAAAGCACAAGACACAAATATATGCAATTGCTTACTTGAGAAACAATTGAGATCTGGATTGCTAACATCTGACTCCCTCTGCGAGTTTCAAATAAGCTTTGATTGGAAATGTCAAAGAATCAAAATCTCATTAATAGGAATTTATCTCTATTGATCTGACCTCTGTCCAGTCAGCAGAAGTGTTGTGTTGTTATGTTATGTTTCTGCAATAGGAATTATTGTGCACTGATCCCCCTGCTTAAGCAAAAGAGAAAAGCCATACTAAGCGCAGGGAGAGGCACGTTTTTAGCTGTAGGCAATTTAACTGATCTGAGATTATTTCATTACAGGGAATTTTATAATCCAAACAGCTTTTTATATGTATAGAGAGAGAGAGCTAGGATCATAATGTATTAACCATGTTACACAGTTCCAAGACACAGAGATTAAACCCAGGGCCCAATTCTGACCTCATTCAGACAAGTCGCTGGAGTTGCCCTATCGTAAGTGTGAGGAGAATCAAGTTTGCAATATCCAGCCAGCTGCACGCGTTCTTCCTGAGAACCCAGGAACAGGGAGGCTGTTCAGATGGCTTTAAAGCTCCTAATCGCTCTGTGAACTCTTTACAGACGCAGGGCCAGACCCTCAGCCAGTGTAAATCTGCTTCGTCCAGTGATTTCAGTTTACACCAGATGAAGATCTGGCCCATTTTTCCCCAGAAGGAAAGTATATTGTAGACTCCTGTTAAACACATGGGGTTTGGTTGAGGCTATGCAGAATGTAACTCAGAAGCCTCCTCCCCACAATAAAATAGATGCATTTCATAACTTTCTGATGCAAAAAATGGGTTTCAGAGTAACAGCCGTGTTAGTCTGTATTCGCAAAAAGAAAAGGAGTACTTGTGGATTTTACTAAAACTAGACAAGCCATTTACAACACACACTTTGCTTCTCTACAAAAGAAAAAGGACACTAAACTTTCTAAACTACTACATGCTACAAGGGGCCACAGCAATGGTTCCCTCAACCCCACCTAGCAATATTGTTAACCTATCCAACTATACTCTCAGCCCAGCAGAAGCAGCTGTTCTATCTCGGGGCCTCTCCTTCTGCCCCTCCACCCCCACGAACATGATACAGTTCTGTGGTGACCTAGAATCCTATTTTCGACGTCTCCGACTCAAGAAATATTTCCAAAATACCTCTGAACAACATACTAATCCACAGAGGTCTCCCTACCAACACTACAGAAAGAGGGATTCTAGGTGGACTCCTCCTGAAGGTCGAAACAGCAGACTGGACTTCTATATAGAGTGCTTCTGCCGACGTGCACGGGCTGAAATTGTGGAAAAGCAGCATCACTTGCCCCATAACCTCAGCCATGCGGAACGCAATGCCATCCACAGCCTCGGAAACAACTCTGACATCATAATCAAAAAGGCTGACAAAGGAGGTGCTGTTGTCATCATGAATAGGTCGGAATATGAACAAGAGGCTGCTCGGCAGCTCTACAACACCACTTTCTACAAGCCATTACCCTATGATCCCACTGAGAGTTACCAAAAGCAACTACAGCATTTGCTCAAGAAACTTCCTGAAAAAGCACAAGATCAAATCCGCACAGACACACCCCTGGAACCCCGACCTGGGATATTCTATCTACTACCCAAGATCCATAAACCTGGAAATCCTGGGCGCCCCATCATCTCAGGCATTGGCACCCTGACAGCAGGATTGTCTGGCTATGTAGACTCCCTCCTCAGGCCCTACGCTACCAGCACTCCCAGCTACCTTCGAGACACCACTGACTTCCTGAGGAAACTTCAATCCATCGGCGATCTTCCTGATAACACCATCCTGGCCACTATGGATGTAGAAGCCCTCTACACCAACATTCCACACAAAGATGGACTACAAGCCGTCAAGAACACTATCCCCGATAATGTCACGGCTAACCTGGTGGCTGAACTTTGTGACTTTGTCCTTACCCATAACTATTTTACATTTGGGGACAATGTATACCTTCAGATCAGCGGCACTGCTATGGGTGCCCGCATGGCCCCACAGTATGCCAACATTTTTATGGCTGATTTAGAACAACGCTTCCTCAGCTCTCGTCCCCTAAAGCCCCTACTCTACTTGCGCTATATTGATGACATCTTCATCATCTGGACCCATGGAAAAGAAGCCCTTGAGGAATTCCACCATGATTTCAACAATTTCCATCCCACCATCAACCTCAGCCTGGTCCAGTCCACACAAGAGATCCACTTCCTGGACACTACAGTGCTAATAAACAATGGTCACATAAACACCATCCTATACCGGAAACCTACTGACCGCTATTCCTACCTGCATGCCTCCAGCTTTCACCCTGACCACACCACACGATCCATCGTCTACAGCCCAGCTCTGCAATACAACCGCATTTGCTCCAACCCCTCAGACAGAGACAAACACCTACAAGATCTCTGTCAAGCTTTCTTACAACTACAATACCCACCTGCGGAAGTAAAGAAACAGATTGATAGAGTCAAACTGGTCAAACTGGACAGTCTCTACGTAAAAGAATAAATGGACACAAATCAGATGTCAAGAAGTATAACATTCATAAACCAGTCGGAGAACACTTCAATCTCTCTGGTCACGCAATCACAGACATGAAGGTCGCTATCTTAAAACAAAAAAACTTCAAATCCAGACTCCAGCGAGAAACTGCTGAATTGGAATTCATTTGCAAATTGGATACTATTAATTTAGGCTTAAATAGAGATTGGGAGTGGCTAAGTCATTATGCAAGGTAGCCTATTTCCCCTTGTTTTTTCCTCCCCCCCCCCAAGATGTTCTGGTTTAACTTGGATTTAAACTTGGAGAGTGGTCAGTTTGGATGAGCTATTACCAGCAGGAGAGTGAGTTTGTGTGTGTATGGGGGTGGGGGGGTGAGAAAACCTGGATTTGTGCTGGAAATGGCCCACCTTGATTATCATGCACATTGTAGGGAGAGTGGTCACTTTGGATGAGCTATTACCAGCAGGATAGTGAGTTTGTGTGTGTGGTTTTTGGGAGGGGGGTGAGGGGGTGAGAGAACCTGGATTTGTGCAGGAAATGGCCCAACGTGATTATCATGCACATTGTGTAGAGAGTTGTCACTTTGGATGGGCTATCACCAGCAGGAGAGTGAATTTGTGTGTGGGGGGGTGGAGGGTGAGAAAACCTGGATTTGTGCTGGAAATGGCCCAACTTGATGATCACTTTAGATAAGCTATTACCAGCAGGACAGTGGGGTGGGAGGAGATATTGTTTCATATTCTCTGTGTGTATATAAAGTCTGCTGCAGTTTCCACGGTATGCATCCAATGAAGTGAGCTGTAGCTCACAAAAGCTCATGCTCAAATAAATTGGTTAGTCTCTAAGGTGCCACAAGTACTCCTTTTCTTGATGCAAAAAAGAGAAATAAAATGTGAGGTCCCTTAACACTTAGTCTAGGCAGAGGCCCAGCACTGGATTGTGAAGTCCGGTATTTAGGCCTTGGCCATCTCTCTTATTTGGGCCCATACCGCTGCTTAAAAGGAATGTAAACTCTCTCTCTCCGATTCTCTCCTTTTCCACTGCAAGCTCTCCAAAGGACACTCTCGGGGCTGTCATTCAGAGGTGGCACCTGCATCAAACTAGGTCTGAGTCTTTCTCTACTGTCAGTTTTCTGAACACTTTCAGATGCTATTTGCTTCCACGGATTAAACTCTTCCCCACCCCACTAGGGCTCTGACTTTCCAGACTAGGCCCTGTCCCTTTTATATTCCTGCAGACCCTATGTTCCCTTCTAGCCCTCTCCTTTCCACCTCTCAGCTCCTTTGCACCCCAAATGCATGGGCTTTCTTCTAGCCTTTTGCCTTTGCCTCCTGAAGCCATTTGTCATGCTTCTTTCGATGCACAAAGCATTTCTGATGAGCCAAGACAACTCATCCTGAGTGTGCCAGACTTTCTGCTGTGATTCATCTGGGAGCTCCAGCACCAAAGGATTACAGAAACTAATTGAGATGGAAAATTTACTAGGCCACCTATTCCCCTCTCCCATCAATATAGGATTATTCATTAAAGTACATTTAGTAGCTCTCTGCTAGTCTAATTTTAGTGTATCAGGAAGTTTCCCATTCCCTAATTTCATCCATTGCTACCAGTTTGCTCCAACCTAAACAATTCCCTTCCCTGCTTGGTTTACATATCCTTAAAATATCTACATGATTATGTCCTTCCACCCCGTTTATTGTTGCTGACCTAAGTTAAACATATCTGACTCTTCACCTTTCCTAATAAGTCAGTCCCTTTCCCCCGAGATATTTCCTTTATTGACCGCTGTCCTCCTTTGGTTTCTTGTACTGTCAATGTTGTATATTAATAAATAAGAAGAATATACAGCATGTGTTAGGGGTAAACTGAGCCCTCAGAATCTTGTAGGAAGTTTTATTGCAGCAAAAGAACCCACACACATAACGGTGCAGAAGATGCTACTGCTGACATGGCTAGTGAAGAATAGTTCAATGGTCAGGACTCTAGCCTAAGACAGGGGAGACCTGGCTGAAGTCTCTGCTTCACCAGAGTTCCTGTATGTCCGTGGGAAAGTCACTTAGGGTTGAACGCTCAAAACAGAGTTAGGCTCCTTACTAACACGGAAATCAATGGAAGCTGGAGCCTAACTCCCTTTGAGCATTCCACCTCTAGATTCTCTGTGCCTTAGTTCCCCATGAGCATACCACCTCTTTCCTACCTCGCAGCAGTGTTGTGAGGATAAATACATTAAAGATCATCAGGGCCTCAGAAACTACAGTAATGGGAGACATTTAAGTCCCTCAGATAGACAGATGTTGTAATAAAAGAGAATTCAGAATATATTCATTTTGGACTGCCAGTCCTTCCTTAGTGAAAGACAGATGTGGATTTTTCAATTTGCAGGTTTGAAAACAAAAAAAAGCTACTTCTGCCCTCTACAGAGAGATGGCTAATGCATGAGTGACAGCCGGAAATGCCCTAAATATATCAGCTTTCATCTATTGTGAGAACATTTGCAAAAATTACTGCTCTCTGAATTTCTTCTTTTGAACATACACCACAGTGAATCAGCGTCTTGGTAAAAAGAAAGTTCTCTGTAGCGATAATAAGATGACGACTAGGGCTGTGTTTCCATTAAGCACACTTTTTGCATATTATATTTTGCAACAAAGGAATAATTTAATAAGGCAATTAGCCACAACAGAATAATTAATGTCAGTGGTACAAGCCGAGCTCTTACTGGTAGATGGAAGCTAACTGTCATTAACACTTAGTACTGCACCTAATTATTCTGTTTTAAAACATCTCCTGTAAAGACACTGAATGGCCACATTAAATTATTTGCATTTTCTACATGGTAAAAAAAAACAATTAGTGGCAAGACCTTTGTTCCAAACTATTTGATTTGCGACAGAATTAACACTGGAGAATAGATGTCCTACTATTCAGTCCAATATTGCCTGTTTGGTTTTTAAAATGTTAAGGATTTCAGGTCAGGATTTAATATGGCTGTGTGTAACAGGGCTCAGGTTTAGATACAGAGTGTCAAATACCAATCCTTCAAATATGTTTAGTCACTAAACAACTCTCATCCTGTAGAACCACCCTAACAGGTTGGTAAACGGTGGGTGAAATTCTTCTCACCCAGCATTATTATTGACTAAGCACCATAAATATACCATGATGCTGTACAGACAGATAATAGACACGGTCCCTGACCCAGTGAGTTAATAGCCTTCAGTGCAGACAGAAAGCCCAATTATATGTTAACGTGAGAGTTATGTTGGAGACATGCTCTGGGGATCTGGGAAGCATGATCCAACCCTCTCCAAGCTGGTGTCATGGTGTGGGGCTGCATCAGAGCCTTTTCCTCACCACCTCACTCCACTGTCACTACTTCATTATATGGGCTGGAACAGCAGCCCCTTCTGATCCAGTTTTGCAGCCCATGTTTTACAAACCTTAAGATTCCATAGCCCTTGACCTGCACCTCCAACACCACCTCCAAGCTGGCTTACATGGGAACGGTGTGGGGAACTCCCCTGTGAGGCAGAAGGGGGTGAGGAAACTCTGGTGTCTCTGCACACATACAGAACCTTCTGCCAGCCCTTCATAATGTGGTGAATTTCACCCAGCAGGTATAATATTGCAACAAGTCTGTGGCCACATATAGTAGGATTTCAGGGTGGACACTATGCTGCACATACAACCACTAGGAGGTTCATAGGAACAGCAGGATTAGAACTCTCCTTCAAAAGCACAGGGAACACTGGAGAATCTCCTTTAGCTGTCAGCAGCATAAGGTGTGCGATACGTCTTTGAACAGTTATGCCTTTATCAGGTAGAGAGCAATGCTTCACCTGCACACATGCTGAAGCATTGCAATACACTTAATAAACTTAAGGCAACAGTGTTGATACAAGCACATTTCAGAAGAAACAGCAGCAGTTCGGTTGCAGTTAAACCTGGTTCTTTTAACAAATGGAAGAAAGAGACACATGGGTATAACAAACCCCATCAGTCATCAGCAGAGATCAAGCATGGGACCTTCAGTGCCCAACCAAGAAGCCCCTACCATTTTGTGCTAAAAGAATAATAGATTTTAGTAAGCAGCTGGCCCTTATTCTTCACTGGGACCAGCTAGTAGGAAGAGACAACATCAAGCAAAACACTCAGAGCCACTATATTTTACTCAGTATGTGCTGTGTAGTCCAGAATAACACATGAAGATAACATCAGACTGATGCTCATATGAACCAGGGAGTACAGTCAGAATGTAAACAAAGGCCATCCACTTTCACAGCTACTGACAATATAACAACAGATTATATGTGGATAAAAAGCTCTGTCTGAAAACAGATTTCAACATGAAGGACCAAATCCTCAGCTGCTGTAAATTGGCATAACTCTATTGATCTCAGCAGCGCTACACTGTGATCTGGTCCCAAGTTTCCAAGGTACCATGACCTAAAGCAATCCGTTCATCTCTCCTCAGCTAAGTAGGTTGAACCCAGATCATTACTTGGTTAGACGATCCCTAATGAGCACAACTAGGTATGCATGGTACACTTAATTCCACAGATCCCTTATTTTAAGGAGTACTTCAATATTGTATTGTAAGGGCTTGCCTACTCAGAGCAGCAGTGTGCACCCAAGGAGTATAAATTGTAGTGCACTCCAGTGTTGCACTCCAACTCCCTTGTATAGACTCTGCTGACGTGCTCTAAAAGGTTCTTAGTGTGCATTGACGTAGTACTGTTTCAAGCAGGATTACATCGACACAAACTAGGTACCTTTTAGAATGCATCAGCAGGGACTACTTGGGGCAGTCAGGTCTACTCGAGGCACTTTAGCATGCTCTACAGTTCACACATATCTGGTGCACACTGCCACCCCATGTAGACAAGCCTAAGAGTCCCAAACACCATCAGCCAGATCCTCAGCTGGACTTCAGTGGAGCTACACTGACATACTCCACCTGAGAACATGGTATTATATCGTACAATAATGTTACTATGGGATTCTGGTCAATTACTGTAATGCTCTTTTAAGGGTCTGCACTCTTCCCTCTGGGTGCTAGTCTTCCCTGCAAGCTTACTTCAACTTATAACTCAAGTTTTGTCCCCACTCGAGTCCCATCAATGCACAAGCTTTTAACTCAAGCTGGATAGGAGGCACAGGCTACAGCTACTCGTCAGCTGCTACCATCACCACTCGGTAGAATGGACACAGGCTAGCCCCACTCAAGTGCTATTAGTACGCCAATGCTTTCCCACAATTTCCCTCTTGTGCCCAGAAAGGGCAGACAAGTTCTCCCATAATCCACTGAGAAAGAATTCATAGTTTGGTTCAACGAGCTGCAGTGCAAAGAACCATGGGATATTTCCCCCAGATGTCTTAGTACCACACACAAGCAAGTCCAGAGCCAGTGGGGACACAAAAGTACTGAAGTTATTTCCCAGCGTGGCCGCTCTCACTCAAGCTAGGCCAACTCAAGTGTAGATGATTTAACTCAGTGTATGCCTTCCTTGCAGTTAGTATTGATTCTGAACCAATGCCCTGCATGACTTCCGGAGGCACAGGACCTCAAGGGGTTCCAACTTTCAGAGTAAACATAAAACTGAGGCCCTGAGCACCACAGTTAAGCATCACATAACGCTTTTCATAAGAGTAGAGGTGCTAATCCTGGTGTCTGGACAAATTCTAACTACTTTTCATTCCCACTGAAGTCTTCATCAGATACAGTACTCCTCCTCAGTTCTCATCCTAAACTGTTGTGCACCACTGCTGTGCGCTGTCAGACAGCTGCCGTGTTCTGCACCAGACATGGTTGCATTTCAATACAGAATAAAAAGGATCCCTAGTCTCACCTCTGCCTTCCTCACAGGATGCTTCCAGTCTTTAGTAATGTCTGTACAGTGCTCTGTGATCTCCGGCTGGCAGGTGCGGTTCTACGGAAATACAAAGTGATGCAGTAGCAACAATTTAAACCTTGAAAAGCTCCCTGGTAGCCACCTCTAATTGTGCATTCAAATTCATTCCACTGCACCAATTCCTTTGCAGTACCCTCGTCTGCAAACATCTCTGCTCCTCCGTGATATATACACCCAACATATTCTAATTTTAAATTCTTAATCTTCTCTAACAAATACCCTCCTACACGTTCTTCTTGTATTCAACTCATTACTTTTTCTTCTTGTCAATGACATTCAGTATTCAGCGATAGCCTCGGAAGCATCAATCCTTTTGTCATTTGCTGTCCTCAGAGTTCGGCTTGTACGCATATTCATAGCAAGGGGTCAAATCAACATTCACAGCAGCCAGGCTTCTGCACTCCTTCCACACCCTTTTACTTCTAATCTTTCCTCAGTCACACAGTCATCAACCTGGCATTAGTGATCCCCTTTTCACATGTGGTATAGTTTAGGAAAAACAGCATTTTTCCCCAGGTCTCATGGATATTTTCTTTTCCCATTCTCTGTATTGTACAGGCACAGCTAACATTTCCACAGTGAGAACTGTACCAGTGTCTTATTTTTATGCTGTAGACCATTATAGTATCTGTGTGGAACTGCTGATGTGATATGAATCAGCCTGGAGATCTCTAAAAGCTCTCATTTAGGGAAGCTTTTTGACACTTTGGGAAGAAACTAGCTCCATGGAAGTAAAAGGAAAGTAATAAAGATGGAAAAGTGAGGGGAAAATACTAAGTGTGCTATGAACTGCTTCCCTAACACTGTGTGGGAGGGCAGGAGAGAGGGACAGAAGGAGAAGGGATAAAGAATATGCAGAGAACATCAAAATGTTTGTTCAGGATATCGAGCCTTCAGTAAGGCAGTAAAAAGAAAAGGAGTACTTGTGGCACCTTAGAGACTAACCAATTTATTTGAGTAAGGCAGTGAAGCTAGTGGACAGAGAACTGGGCTGGGGCTCAGGTGAAGAGGTTCTCTATCCAGTTCTACCTCTAACCCGCTGTGTGACCTTGGGTGAGTCATTTCACTTTTCTGTGCCTCTGACTCTCCTCCCGCCCTTCATCAGCCTTGACTTTTTGGATTTAAGCCCTTTGGGGGCAGGGACTATCCTTCACCTTGTGTCCATGCACTGTCTAGCACAACAGGGCCTCTGGCTCACTTGATGCATCAAGGTGGTATCACAATACAATTACTTTTTTTAAATGAACAGATAAGTGAAACTATCACCACAAACATGTGTGTCAAACTATACAAACCAAGTCCTTTCACAACAAATGTGTCATGTCTGATCTACTGTTTGTTTCTACTGACAGCTAGAGAAAAGCCCCTCTGGCAGGCAACCGGTTTTTCTTTCCTTGCCAAACACATGGTATTTACCTCCATCGTGGAGATTTTGTGTTCCCTCATTCACATTTGGGAAGTGCGATGACATCTTGAATGAAAGGTGCTCTAGCAGGCAAAGCTGTTGTTAGAGAAAAACTAAATCTTCATAAAGAGAGAAGAAAACACTTGAAGTGTGACAGCTGTTTATACTAGATTCAGTCTCTCTAGTCTCCTCCCTTAGTTTTCCCACATAAAACTGGTTTCAGAGTAACAGCCGTGTTAGTCTGTATTCGCAAAAAGAAAAGGAGTACTTGTGGCACCTTAGAGACTAACCAATTTATTTGAGCATGAGCTTTCGTGAGCTACAGCTCACTTCATCCACGGCATGCATCCGATGAAGTGAGCTGTAGCTCACGAAAGCTCATGCTCAAATAAATTGGTTAGTCTCTAAGGTGCCACAAGTACTCCTTTTCTTTTTGCCACATAAAACTGAAGTTTCAAATGTGTTCATAGCCTCATGGGCCCACGCTTTTTTCTTTTTTGTCTGGTCTTGAAATAAAAACCAACTTTATTTCAGATAGGTCTTCAATCTTCCCCACATTACAAACACAAAAGAGAAAAATAGACTCTCTGAATGTGGAGTCTTTTGTCATGCTCTCTCCCTGCCTACCTACTCAAGACTAAGCAAAGAGAGTTACTTAAAAGCATTTTTTGAGACTAGCTAAGTCTGACAAGAGGCTTCAAACAACAAAAAACACAATGATTTTGGAGACTGAAGAGCTTGTTTCAGTGTAATTTAAATTAATAATATTGTTCAGCCCACATTATGATCAGTCCAGCTCTCCCACAGCAAATGAAATCACATTTGGAAAAAGTATGGCCTGGCGATTTCATTACCCCGCTTTAGTGGTGTAAGCGGAGCTTCCAAAGCAGTTTTCTTACATCCTCTCAAAATCTGGAGGACATTACACTGAAAAAAATGGTGCCCTCTCATTTGCAGTCTGATCAAAGTCAATGGGAGTCTTTCCATTAGCTTCAGTGGGCTATGGATCAGCGCCGAGCCGTAAATATGTTTGATTTTGTCCATCATGTTTTATTAAAGCTTATACAGCCAACATTGAAAGTAAGTAAGAGTAAGGCAATGTACTTACTGTATCACTAACAAAAAACATTGTTAAAGGGGAGTTAGGTTTGTTTAGCAGTGCCTCATACTCTTCCAGACCACGGGAGTTGGAAGCCAAAAACTGAAATCTCTGAAATCCAGGAAATACACACGCGCACAAACCCAGAAATATTAAAAACCCAGGAAAAGCAAAGTTAAGAGAACGCCTTCCACACCACACTCCTACACATCCTTAACTGCGCCCCAGCCGATATGGCAAAAAGGATTGGGAAGAACAGAACCTTTCCCATGCCTAATGAAACCTACTATTTTCTGTGTCCGCCTGCAATGCCAAATCATGCTTGAAAAATGCCATTTGTTTGGATTGTTGCCACCGCTCTGAAGGGGATACTTCTTAGGTGCTGTCTTGTGTCTAACTTCTCCTGTAAGATTCAAGATATCCTCTTTCTCACAACATTCTCTGGCTTTTCTAGTTAATACTTTTTAAAATAGGTTAATCTCCAGTTTTAAATCATTTAGCAGGAATTACATGTACTGGGAAAGAGTTGGCTGATTTTTATGAGTGCATCACTTCTCCTACATAACAGGGAAAAGTCAATTGTGTATGATGTGGGGAGGGGGAAGGAGTGAAACCTGCAAGTTTTGTGTCCCTTGCTGAGGCAGCAGGGAAAAGAAAATAATCCTCAAATCTAAAATGACAGATGAAAATCCAGAGAAAAGAGATAGTAGCTAAATTAATTTTTTTCACCTTTCATTTGACTTACTTACTTCTAGCCAGTTGTGAGCAAAGCTCATATCAGTTTTCAGGAAAGCTTGAATGTAAGCTCAGACGAAGGCTAGGACAAACCTGTCAGCTGAAATGTGAACTTCCACGTAGGCATTTTCAATTTCCAGCATCACAAATCAATGCTGGTAGGTATTAAAATTCAGCTCATCAGTAAAATATGATGAGGCAAAATATAAGCTTGTTCTAAAATGTTTTCAGCTTAATCCAATTTTAAAATCAGGATCAATTCAGACATGTTCCCTGTTTGGTAATTCAGGTACGGACACTGGTTCAGTTTATATTTAAAGCTTTTTTGTACGTTGTTTGTGTCTATTTGGTTCCACATAATACACTTGACATTTTGACAAGAACTACTTTCTGTTACAGACAAGATGACTGCACTTTTTCTTTTTAATTGGTCGTTTGCTTCACCAGGTCATAAAAGTGATAATGATTGTATTAAATATGATGCATATTCTTTAATAGGCGGTCCAGGAGTGTTTTCTCTCATAATAATGTTACCTAAAACTGTAGTATGAATAAAATTTGTGTGGTAAGTGTCTGTAAGAGAACTAATGTATCTTCTATGACAGTTATTGACAGTAAAAAGAACTCACAACTGACAGCACATCCTAGTTAATGGTACCTTTTGGCTCAAAGGAGATACAATGAATAAATGTTTAGCATAATTTCTTTTTGTTTGAAATGTAATAAGAAATTTGTAGTGACCAATCACCTTCAGTTTCAGATTTTATCACCAGCTACTTATCATCTTTCCTTAAATTCCACTTATAGGTGTCTTGTACTGTACCTTTGGGAAAAATTTCATTACAGAATCCTATATTCAAGTCACAAGACAGTTAAGTAGTTCCAAAATGAAATTCCAAACTGAGAGGTGTGTACACATGAGGAGTGGTGATATTTTAAATCTACACACTGGAACATGAACAAGTATAAAGAGGATAATTGTTCGCTCTGAGATACAAGGATGCAAGTCCCAGCAATGGATCCTAGGGACATTAAAAAAACCTCATGAAAACAGAGCTCAAGTGGTTTGTGACCAAAAATCAATTTATAAAACTGTTTTCTGTTGGACTGTTCCAATTTTTTTATTATTAAACAATGTTAATAAACGACTATTCCAAGGCAACTGCTAAATGAATAGAGCCCCTGAACAGACTTATGCACAGGCTCAACTTTACACCTGGTGCATAAACTTAAAACACATGCAAAGGTCTTAGCAGGATCTGAGCCCAAAATTGCAGTAAGTAACTAATTTTCCAGGACACTTTACAGAATTATAAGAAAGGCAGTCCCTGTCCCAAACATTCTACAATCTAAATAAGGCAAATAGAGAATGTGACGGTGACAAACCAAGGGGTAAGGCAAAGACAAAGGCTGGAACAAGTAAAAGAAATTAGTCATTTTATAGTAAGCATATCATCAACATTCTGATAGTTTAAAGCAGTGTAGAACACACAGGTGTGGGAGTCAGGAAAAAGCTGGGGTTAGAGGAAAGATTGACAATGCTTGGTGGAGTAGATAAGAGCTATTATGCCAAGGGTAGGGAGCAGTAGGAAAAATGACCCAACTGCAGGAGAACGAGAAGGCTATGAGCTTGAGCCTACAAGGTACTGAGCATTCCAGCTCCAACCCAACAAAGCACTTAAGAAGATGCTTCCCTTTAAGAGTGTGAATACCTAAGTAGTGCCATTGAAGCCATCAAAGCATTGCCTTCCCCCAGACTATTCAATGTGCTTAAAGGGAAGTATGTGCCGAAGTGCTTTGCTGGATCAGGGCTAGAGCCCTCAGACCTTGCAGGATGGAACCCCAATGGGAACAACAACAGAGTGTAAAGGTGAGATGCGAAGTAAAGGGAGTTAACAGAAACCTTAGAAGGGAGGATGAGGACTTCTGAACTTCGTGCTGAAACAGGCATGGAACCAACAACATGGTCAGTGTATCAGAGAAGTTATCCCTTCAGGCTGTGGCTGGTCATTAAGGCTACAGAACTCATTTTGACAGGTTTCAGAGTAACAGCCGTGTCTGTATTTGCAAAAAGAAAAGGAGTACTTGTGGCACCTTAGAGACTAACCAATTTATTTGAGCATGAGCTTTTGTGAGCTACAGCTCACTTCATCGGATGAAACCACACACACAAACTCACTATCCTGCTGGTAATAGCTCATCCAAAGTGACCATTCTCCCTACAATGTGCATAATTAAGGTGGGCCATTTCCAGCACAAATCCAGGTTTTCTCACATCCCCCCCACCCCCATACACACACAAACTCACTCTCCTGCTGGTAATAGCTCATCCAAACTGACCACTCTCCAAGTTTAAATCCAAGTAAAACCAGAACATCTGGGGGGGGGAGGGGGTAGGAAAAAACAAGAGGAAATAGGCTACCTTGCATAATGACTTAGCCACTCCCAGTCTCTATTTAAGCCTTTAAATAGAGACTGGTCACTTTGGATGAGCTATTACCAGCAGGATAGTGAGTTTGTGTGTGTGGTTTTTGGGAGGGGGGTGAGGGGGTGAGAGAACCTGGATTTGTGCAGGAAATGGCCCAACTTGATTATCATGCACATTGTGTAAAGAGTTGTCACTTTGGATGGGCTATCACCAGCAGGAGAGTGAATTTGTGTGGGGGGGTGGAGGGTGAGAAAACCTGGATTTGTGCTGGAAATAGCCCACCTGATGATCACTTTAGATAAGCTATTACCAGCAGGACAGTGGGGTGGGAGGAGGTATTTTTTCATATTCTCTGTGTATAAATAAAGTCTGCTGCAGTTTCCACGGCATGCATCCGATGAAGTGAGCTGTAGCTCACGAAAGCTCATGCTCAAATAAATTGGTTAGTCTCTAAGGTGCCACAAGTACTCCTTTTCTTTTTGAGAACTCATTTTGAAAACAACAGGAAAAAAAGCTGGAGTCTTGGCAAAAACTTTCCTTCTTCATAAAACAGGTTTCTATGTATATGGGAGCTATTATTGATCTGTTATTAATGATATGGCTACTCATAGGTAATGCAAATGATTTTAATATGAAGTTACATCCTTTATTCTAAAAAGCCACACAATATTACAGGGCGAGATTACTCACTTTTCTCCAAAATTGTTCTTCTCTAGGACATTTCTAACAACCAAATCAGTAGCAGCTTGAGTGGTTTTTCGAAGCAGAAAGGTAGTATTTTAAGGTCATAAGCCTGCAAAAGTTAGACATAACCACCTGCAAAAAAAATCCTAGACTGTCTTTGATCTGAGGAATAATGGCTCATAAGAGAAAAAGCTTTTCCTGTCTCTCTCTCAGTCATGAAGAGAGTTATCTACATTTTCATTCAGTGGCAGCTAATGATTCTGTTTATCATTTCAGAGTATTTAAATGTAAATAATTCTTCAGTAAGCTGTAGGAAGGAGACAAGGTTGATTAATCATTAACTCTTGTGCTAAATTATGATCAGGCATCATTTTTTAAACATGACCTCCCATAACATTTACATTAATGAGAGGGTGGGAGAAAGGAAAGTTAATACTTTCCTGAGTAAACAACATATGAAGTCAGAAAGAATAAAGAAAAAATTGAAGAATATACAAGTCTTCATAAAAAGAGAGAGGTGGCTTATTGCTCACGGTGGAAGTATATTGTACATACAATTCTGTAAGCTCCACATACAGTCAATAATGTTGTTTGAGCTGGTCAAACTCTTTGTTGAAATTTTATCAGACTACTTTCCTCCTTTTTTCTGTTCACAATAAATCACTTTCTCTGATGCTACAATAGATGCTATATAAAAAAGTTAGTGGTACAAATTGATGTATCCATTAATTTTTACAAATTAGTAATTATTCAAATAGCTTTATGAACAAATTTTGGCCTACTGCTTATTCACAAACTTTTTCTCACATGTAATCAACAACTGCTGCATTGACAGGTGACTTTAGTTACATGATTTATTTCTGTTCCCTCCTTAAATGATCTACATTTTGTAAATAGGATGTCATTTTTTCTGTTCGCAAATTGTCCACAGCAGGTTGTGATTTTCATGACTTTGGTCACTGTTTGTAATTGTTTAATAATATTTTGTGCAAATGGAAAAAGGCCTTTTCAAAAGAGCTGGAAGAGCTTTTCTGGTGTAAATATTGTACCCTCCCAAACATGTGTGAATATTCCTGGCACTTTTGTCTTCCATGTTTTTTTCTTGTGAATAAAAATTAGCTCAACTAGCTGTTCACTAATAAATAAATAAAAGGGGATGTGTTAACAGCAAATCAAATCATCAGGTTTCATTTGAAAGAACACTCTCAAATATGTTATCACGATATTCACTCAGCACCAATAATTGCCTTTTTGTTTTGTGTATTTTTCTTGCAGCCTCTCTTCTTCTTTCAACAGGTTTGTCAAATTTCCATTCACAATTATAAGTCTCCATTACTCTATGGATCTGGTTTTGTGCTGGCATTTTAATTCCACAACTGACACACCAGCGTAGTGGTAGTTGTGAGTCTTCTGAGTTGTTCAGAGATGTTAAAAAAAACAGGAAAGGGCACACTATTGTGGGAATTGGGGGTTCACATCAGAAGACAAGCACAGAACAAAATATTGGACAAAAATAAGACTGAAAAGGTATTTATGCTCTGGGCCTTCAGAATCCCTCTGTACCTTAAGGTCCAAATCTGTGTCAGACACTAGTGAAATCTGCCGCAGAAACTGAAACCTCTGCAGCCTGTTTTTAATTTTCTCTTTGGCTCAGCAACTTAGTCTGACAAAAAAAATTAATGAAGTGGAAAAAAAAAACCCACAATCCAGGAATAATTAGCCAGACTAAAATGAAACAGCAGCACCCTTATTTCCTTATGCATCAGCTAAAGGAAAAACAATAATATTAAACTACACTTTCAATAACTGTAAGTGGGAGGAATGTTGTTCAGGTTAATGATGATAGTTTCACATTGAAGCAAAGGGCAGTTTGAAGCCCTGAATGACACATTAGGAAGATGTACTTTGGAGCAGAATCCTGCATGCGCTTTTTTGTGAACAATGGTTCACAGCAGACCACAGGAGTAGCTCTTTAAGGAATGAAGCCTTGCTAGAAACATATGCTATATATAAAACTTAAAGGGGTTAACCGAGTAAAGTTTATTCTTTAAAGCCAGTTTTATAGAGCTTTGTATGTAGTTAAAAGTTCAGCAAACACTGGAACTTAATGATTTGTAACCAAAATGAAGTCTATGTCTTGTATTGATTTTACTTTAGTTACTTGGAAACAATATTGATCCTTAAGAGATACATTTCAACACTTTGAGTTCAGGGCACAGAGCATTTCCATCCCATTGATTAACAGATGCTATATATAATTTTTGCTTTTAATGAGACATTTTCTCTTCCATGAGACTGTGTTCTCAAATGAAAGACCAACTCTGGATTCTGTATCTAACAAAAAACAAACCACAAAAACCAACCCAAACATTTTAACTCCATCTTAAATTAAACTATGAAAAATTATTTTCCTGCCTGCCCAAAATAATAAGTTATTTCCTGAAGCTGTCTTGTTCTGTCTGTATCCACCTGATTTTTTAATCTTAATAAAAAGACTGGAACCTCTCTGTCATTTTCCTCTGGGTTTGTACAGTTGGATCCATGGCAGAGCTTTCTATGTGCCACTGCAACACAAATATAGATGGATCTAATAATCATTTAAGATATCCCAATTGAAAGACGAAAGACACCCAGCTGGGTAAAGCTCTAAATGCCAGGTATCATTATCAGTGTAATGCAACTAAAAGTGACTGGCAATACAAAGATATCCACCAATAGCTTGGCAAGGTTACATCACGGCAAATTCAATAAATGATACAGGTGTTTGTTTTTTATATATATAGTCTTGACATCTTCAAATTTTTCACATCTCTAATTAGAGGGCATGATTTATGTCAGTGGCTCTCACACTGTGGGTCGGGACCCCAAAGTGGGTCACAACCCTGTTTTAATGGAGTCGCCAGGCCTGGTGTTTGACTTGCTGGGTACTGGGGCCGAAGCCCAAGCCCCATTGCCCAGGGTTGAAGCCCCACCACCCGAGGCCGAAGCCCAAGGGCTTCAGCTCTGCATGGCGCGGCTCAGTTTACAGGCCCCCCGCCTGGGACTGAAGCCCTTGAGCTTCGTCTTTGCCCCCCTCTCCCCAGCCTGGGGTGGTGGGGCTCAGGCTTCTCCCCGCCCAAGGCGGCAGGGCTAAGGTAGGCTCAAGCTTCGGTCCCCCCTCCTGGGGTCGTGTAGTAATTTTTGTTGTCAGAAGAGGGTTGCCGGGCAATGCAGTTTGAGAACCCCTGATTTATGTGATTCCTTATGAATTAACATTTTGGGTTGTACATAGAAAGTTATGTATTAACATACATACAAAACATACAAGCTACCATAATGAAGAGTCTGAAACTAGAGAACTCATGCTGTGGCCCAAGGAAATAATGGAGAAACGCCGAGCACACTAAGAGTACCACAAAAAGATGCAACTGGGGAATGATCCAATACACCTTGGACGTCAATGGGAGTCTTTTCACTTTGTCTTGCAGACTTGAGACCACTGGTCCGTCTAAGATGTGCGCGTATGCACGCACACACAGATCCTAAACCCCGCGCACATGGCGAAATACCATGCGCACAAAAATTTGCACAGAAGCACAATTTGCTCAGAAGAAATTTTTTGCGCACATAGCCTGTCAAAAATTAGACGGACCATTGCCCCAGGAGAGGAATCACTGGGATCTTCTGGATGAATTTAAAAAACATGAGATGCGTAATGTGTGTGATGTCATGTTTGAAGTACAGTAGCTAAAATGATTATTTGTATTACTGCAGTGCCTAGAAGTCCTAGTCATGGACCAAGTTCCCATTGTGCTCAGTACTGTACAAACAGAACAAAAAGATGCTCCCTGCACCAAGAAGCTTACAAAGTAAGTGTCCAGTGTTTGCTTTCCAAGAGCAGAAATAGAATGAATGAAAGGAGTGGGAAAGGGAAAAAACAGGAAACGATCAATGGCAAATGTTAGAAGAGAGAGAGCACCCTCTGTCCAGATTTCCCTTTCCTATGTTAGGAAGAGAAGGGAGGAGGAAAGATGAGAGAGGAATAACAAGAAGAAGAAAAAAAAGTTTACTCTCAGCTTTCTGGAAAAAATTTAATATCCCTTGTCACAGCTTCTCAGGAATAATCGGCAAATACCAACCTTGATTTCACCTGCCTACATCAGAACTACTGCCATAAAGGAAGGTGATAAAAGAGCAATAAGAAAACATAACTAGAATAATGTGTTTAATTATACACTCAATAAAGGTGGATTTGCAAACATTCAGGTTCCTTTAATCACGGGTTTCTCATAATGACTTACAAGAGGAGCAGGTACTAAGCGTTTACTGGATCCATAGAAGGGTGCTGCTATATCCTTTGTTCTCATGATGGAAATGCCTAGAGTGCCAACTCATTTTGACCGTACTTCCAGAAAAAAAGTTTCACCTAAAGAAATACCAGTTCCTGACACTGAGGTCCCAGCACAACAAATTACTAGAGTACCTGCTTAATTTTAAGGACACAAGCAACTCCATCAAAAAGAGTGGGATAGATACATTGATAATAATGGCACAAGCCCTGTGCTTAAAGTTAGATGCTTGTGCACGCTGGTGAACTGGGGGCGGGGAGGGGGGCAGGCAACAGACCATGTCTGAATTTGCTGTTTTAAGCCCTGAACCAGAGGCCATTGACCTCAGTGGAAAGACTCTCACTGAAGTCATAGAATCATAGAATCTATGATAATCATAGAATATCAGGGTTGGAAGGGACCTCAGGAGGTCATCTAGTCCAACCCCCTGCTCAAAGCAGGACCAACCCCAACTAAATCATCCCAGTCAGGGCTTTGTCAAGCCTGACCCTTAAAAACATCTAAGGAAGGAGATTCCACCACCTCCTTAGGTAACGCATTCCAGTGTTTCACCACCCTCCTAGTGAAAAAGTTTTTCCTAATATCCAACCTACACCTCCCCCACTGCAACTTGAGACCATTACTCCTCGTTCTGTCATCTGCTACCACTGAGAACAGTCTAGATCCATCTTCTTTGGAATCCCTTTCAGGTAGTTGAAAGCAGCTATCAAATCCTCCCTCATTCTTCTCTTCCGTAGACTAAACAATCCCAGTTCCCTTAGCCTCTCCTCATAAGTCACGTGTTCCAGTCCCCTAATAATTTTTGTTGCCCTCCGCTGGACGTTTTCTAATTTTTTCACATACTTCTTGTAGTGTGGGGCCCAAAACCGGACACAGTACTCCAGATGAGGCCTCACCAATGTCGAATAGAGGAGAATGATCACGTCCCTCGATCTGCTGGCAATGCCCCTACTTATACATCCCAAAATGCCATTGGCCTTCTTGGCAACAAGGGCACACTGTTGACTCATATCCAGCTTCTCGTCCACTGTAACCCCTAGGTCCTTTTCTGCAGAACTGCTGCCTAGCCATTTGGTCCCTAGTCTGTAGTGGTGCATGGGATTCTTCTGTCCTAAAGTCAGTGAGCTTTAGATCAGGCCTTAGTAGTCAGTGTTTATATAGGTAGTATTTCAGGTGGCAATTTCATGACTGAAGAGCATTATCCATGGGAAGTAAATCAGCAACAGGGAGGGAGGGGGGTCCAGACACATTTCTATTCCAATCACTTTATCACCTTTAAGTGCAGTTTCCAAAGGCGAAGAGCCTTCAAGAAAACAACACCAATGGCTTCCCCAAAACATGCCACTGAAAAAGCAGTCATTCCACTGCTTTGTTAAAAGCATAGTGTGCCAAAAATATATTTGTGACTTCATGTTGATTTATTTGACACCCTCTAAAAAAGCCACGTGCCCGAGGTGTGTGAGGGTTCAGACTCAGAAGGTCACTAGCTTCACTTGCACTATTTTTTCTTGCTAAATGCTTGAACTTGGGGCTAATTTTTCTTCCATCCTGTGCAGCATTTCAGTGTTCTTAGATCTTACCCCTTCAAAGAGCAGTTCAGTCTCCTCTTGGGGACAAAAGTTTAAGTTACTTCACAAGAGATTCTACAGCAAGAATTCAGACAGCTATATCTGACTGAAATGTGCTTTACTCTGTATACATGCTATAATCAAACATATTGACTGACAAGGGCCATTGCAATCAGTTTACTAGAAAAAGCTTCTTTAGCCCTTTGTAGCAAGGGTTCTTAGCGTACTTCACCTGATTCAGAATAGATGATATTTTATTAATAGGTTTGTTTCACCCTGTATGTAATACAATGGTTCAACTGAGATCTTAAACATTTGGGGGCATAGCCTCCCCTTGATACATACATGAAACTCCTGATAGCTCTAATTAGAATTATAGGCACATAAAATAAAGTAGATTACATGACCTGTGACCTCAGTCATCACAGCATCAAAAAACTAATAGTAATTTCTATTAGAGGACAAATTACTATTAGTTTATTAGAAGCCTTCAGTGCAGCTATGACAGAGATGGCCCACTGTTGTAAAAGATGGAGACTTAAAGCAAATGCAAAAAAAAGACAAGTTCCAGTTGTTTCCATCTAAATCGCACAAAGACCAATGAACAGTTCAACATGAGGGTATGTCTATACAAGATCCTCAGGTTTAATCCCAAGTCCCCCTTCCATGCACACAGGCCAGGAACCCCACTCAATTACTGCCAGAATCCCTCTGCAATGCAACTCAAAGCTCAGACATTTTGCAGTGTGGACGTAGCTCAAGTCTGGGTCATCAGACTTGGTCTGGAGAGTCCACCAATGCTATCCCACAGTCCCCTGGGGCTGCCTTTCCCAGTCCTTCTATCCCAAAACTTCCCACTGGCTTCACAGGAACTGGAAGCAACCTCTTGGTTCAAATTAACCTGCTCAGCATTTAACCCTTTTCAACTGGAAACACAATTGATCCTCACTGCTATTAGCATGGTCAGCACTAGGAAGTCCTGCATCAAGTGCACTGCTAACTGGCCAGAGGAACACAGCCAGATTCTAGTTAATATCTGCTGTGAGGCAAGCAAGAGGTTTGACTTCAGCAACAGCACCAGAAATGATCATGTCTGCAAAGCTATATCTGAGCAGCTGGCAGCGCTGGGGATCAACCAGGCAACAGAATAGCACAGAGCACGAAGCAGGCAGCTGAAGACAGACTACTGCAAAGTGAAAAGATTCTAACAACATGTCTGAGAATGCCCCATCTTCCTGTCACTTTTAGGAGGAATTCAACCAGCTACTGCAAACTTTAGTGAGCACTGAGCCCACAGTGGTATATGACAGTCTGCTGAGCGGGGATGGCACCCCAATAATCCCTCAGTCGCAGGCACTGCTGGAGAAGAGCCAACCACAGAGCAAAGGGCAAAGGTTCGGAGGCCAGGAATCAGAGAGGCTACACCACCGGAGCAGCTACAGCACATCCTGGGTCTGGTCTTGGAGGAGCTGTTTGGGGACAACCCTGGGGAGCCACCCACTGCAGAACCAGCATCAGAACAAGCACCAGAGCTGGACCCTGATAATAGGCAACAGTGCAGCAGAAATGTAATATATGGATTTCCAGCTTATAGCCCTATTAATACAAGCTGAGGCTTTACTGTGCTTCCATTCATAGCAGAACCCAGTCCATTCACCTAGCATTCCTTCTTCTCCCCAATACCACGTGGGATTCAAAATGGTCATCACAAAACGAGGAAAAAAGTTAGACAAGCAGTTATGAAATTTTTACTAGTTACTCACTGATTGATATAAGTATGGATTGGGGACCAACAATTAACATATTCATGTACCTCTTCCATCTAATACAATGCCCCTTAGAAGTCAGCCACGCGTGCACTGTCCAAGACCACCTGTAAACTGAGTCGCAAAAATCCGGGCTGTTATAAGTCCAGAAAAAAACAGAGTATGTATTTGGTCCATAGCTGGCTTAAACATGAGTCCAAATGACAGCAAAGAGTGGCTGTTTGTGCATGGATACAGGATGCCTGTACAGCGTCTCCATGCTAAATCAGCATCTTGTTGATTTTACCATGAATTTTCATTCATTGCTGGCTGGTAATTAAAGTGATTTTCTCACAGAGTAGGAACTCCAGAGAGTCCACACGGCATGAGAAGAGCTTGGCGGAGAGGGTCATGGAGCATGACCGCAGGTTGGAGGAGGAAGACAGAAAGCCACAGAAGGAGCTGTTCAAACTATTATTTGCACTTGTGGCTACCAGACTGCAGGCTCCACTATCACCTTCAGCTCCTGCTCCAGCCCTACGCCCTGAGTCCCCTCCACGCTATTGTGTTCTGCAGACTATGCAGCCTTTGGACAACACAGAGGTTGGCTGGACCATGTTACAGACAATGAAAGTAGCACATGAAACGGACAAGTATATTCTGTGTATTCATCCACTCCAGTCTTGATGTAGCCCCCCACTTGCAAAACACACCAGAAAGGCCCAGGAGAACAGAGGGACCGGGAACACCCAGAAATAGTTGGCCATGTTATTTGGTAGCATGCACCTGTCACTGTTTTTGCACAGAGTTTGGTTATTGTTTGTACATTTTTATGGCAACTGGTCTCCCTTTCTGTGGTATGTAAATACATGTGTAAAATAAAGTGTTCAATTTATACATAGGGCTACACTTGCAAGTTTTATTATATGTAATGTTTAAAGTGGCACAAATGTTAATACAGGTCATCCTATGCCCTTTCTCGATAATGGGTGTCACGGCACTGGAGGGTTGGGGCAAGCTGATTATAAACCTCCAGGAACATCTGCTTCTTCATACAAAAGTTCTGGAGGCACTGCTGGTCTGCAAGATGATGGGATCCAATTAGTCTATGCTTGTGGCTCTGCTACAGAAGCACCGGTCTACACAGGAGGAATCTGTGGCTAAAGCAACAAGCATGAGCAGCATCAGCTGAGTCGCAGCTAGCATGTTGGTGTCCCCCCTTGAGTGCCTACACCAGGTCAAAAACTGCTGTGAAAACGTCCACCTGATGCTCTGCCTGATTCCCAAAATAGGACGGAGTGTCAGGTGGAGAAGTTCTTCCACTGGGTTGGAATCCTGTTGAAGGCTCCAGGTGCTGGAGTGTGGGAACACAAAATGGCTAAATGGATGTGTTGTGGGCTAAAACCACCCAGAACACTTCCAGTCAACTTCTGCGGGACGGACAGACAACCTGCTATGAACCACGCCCTAGAATAGCTACAGCTGACAAGGGCACTAGGAACCTTGAGATAGGGCAGCATATGTCCACAGAAGCTATTCTGACTCAGGTCTGTGAAATGCAGTATGGACAAGCCAGCACGGTTGTGAGGCCTGGCTTTTCAATGCTGTGCAGACTTGGAGTGTCTTGGAGTGGAGACTAAAGTGCAGACTTGGAAATACCAAGTCTGCGGGCACAGGTCACACAGACTGAGACTTACTACGCTGTGTAGACATACCCCTAAGCCTGTACAACCCAAAGCCTGTGTATTTAGGTGTTACACTGGACACATCTTGACATTCAAAGAACAAGGTCTTGCTGAATAAACAACAAACAACCAGGTCAGCAAATGAGCTGGTTCAATGACCAGACACGAAGAAGCTTTGGTCTTGCTTTGTGCTATTCTGTAGCAGAGTATTGCTCCCGGTGCATCTCAGCTCCTCTCACACAGGATTAGCGGACACCCAGCTGAATGAAACTATGCATATAACGACTGGCGTCACGAGACCAGCCAATCTAGCCTGCCTGCCAGTCATGTCCAACATTGTCCCTTCTGACATCACGCAACAAGTTATCTTACAGAATCTACTCCTTCAATTGGAAGACATGCCACATCTACTCATTTAAAGAGGTGTCTAATCTACCATCTCAGCTCAAAGCACTCTGTTTGAAGATCTTTAAAGGAGTTGTCCAATGTCACCTCCAGTTGAGGTACTGGGTGGCAGGAACAAGCTTCGAACATAGCCAGTGCACAGCTCATGATAGAACCAACAGTCCAGCCCCCTGGTTTTGACCTTCCACACCACATCGCTTCAGATGCAGTGCACTTAGATGTGCTGCTAATGCCTGTAAGTGGGGACGTCCTGCCTCTCCCGTTTACTGCTGTGGCTAGTTGGAAGATCTAGATTGGATACTTGCAGTGTCCATTGCCAAGGGCAGTCTGGTTTTGCATGGACTTGCAAAATTCCCTTCCCTCAGCTATTGAATGGTTAAGACAGTCTAACTCATTTGACTTGAACATCTGTGTGAATGCAATCACAATAAAAAAATGACAAAGATCAACATACACATTGTTATAGCAAAGTATGTTAATTAGCCATTTTCACACTTAGATTAGGGTTGACATAGGACATGGCAATGTTAAGTAGAATACTGATTTCTTCCTACCTGAAAACAGACAACACATCAGACACAAATGGTACGAGAGTCAAATGTCTTTGGCCGGCGAGGCGTGGGCACCAAGCAAATCATAATCTTAGTACGTAAAGACAGCAAAGGCTGAGCAGGCCACTGACTCCATTCTTCTCTATGGGGTATTTGGTGTCTGACCTTCATAAAGTACACCAGAATTCTGACCAGCTTTTCTGCCTTACATCACTTAGACTGGTAAAAGAAAAGGAATCTCATATATTATATATATGACCTGTATTAATGTCAATACTTGGCAGTAAATGGTAATTCACCAGGGTCATCCAACAATATTTAGTGACCAAAATTATGAAATACTAACTGAGTACCATATTGCATGCCAGATACCACTTTAGTTGCTAATCAGTTTGGAACTAACTAATGTGTTAGGAATTAGCACTGAAAGAATAAATGCTTGCTTTTTCCAAATGGTGTACTAAAGCAAATGTCACCAAAAAAGTCAAACATATGATAGCAACATGAACAATCGTATTCTCCCTGGAAAACTGATTAAGAATATAAAATGTGTATTTAGTTATATTTTGGCAGTTCCATTCATGCTAATACAATTAAATCCCATCAGCAATTCCATCATAACCCCACTTCAGATTTACAATTTTTCTATAGAAAGGTTTTCTAGGCCAAAAATTGGTCTGTATTACTGGCCTGATTGTTGGAACCCCTATCAGAAACCCCTATCCAGGACTTGAATGGTCAGGCAGACTTCGCTCTCCACTACACAAAAGTACATTTTTCTGTGCAGTTCTTTACAGTTCTACAAACACAAAGAAATAGCAGGAAAGGGAAGATGATTAACTAGAACACAGCCCAAGTTAAGACGACTGAACAGTTAGCAAGTCTCAACCCTCTCCAAACAAACCCAGCAAAGGGGAATGGACACACAATCAGAACTAGCTATCTCCCAATTAAATGCAACACTTCCCAAGTGTCTATAGGTGAGCACTCTACAAACAACTGCCCAGACACAGCCAATTAATCCCTAACTCTTTGGCTGTGAACAAACACAAACACGCAAACTTTTTTCTCTAAACGGTTATTATATTTTATAGGTAAGGATTCATAAACCATATAGTCACACAGATTGCATTAAACAGCTTTCCCGACAGTCCTGTAGAAAGGATTTTTTAAAATTCCCATTGAAAATGCTTTATCTTTTAAAACTGGTGTGTATGGAAGTTCCTCAATCTATTCTGTCCATCCATCCATCCTAGGGGTTTATACCAGTTCCCATCACTGAAGCACTTGAGCACCTTCCACATAAAATCAATAGCAATAGTGAAGTCCCTAGTTGACTCCATATAGCCTGTCACTTCTCCCTTTGTGGGGTCAAAACTGTGCTTGGCGTAGGGAGAGAAGGGGGTATCAGTGTTGTGTCGTTCTTACGGCGGAAAGGTACTTTTGGCTTTTCTGATAGATTATGGTCTCTTTTTTCAGAGTCAGCCCAAAACAGCACCGCTCACATTTGCAGCCATGACCTGAGTAGGAAGTTACCTCAAAGGACATGAGCAGGCTCCATTCTTGCAAACAGGCCCAGGCCATAATTGGACATAGACAACACTTCCCTTGGATAATGCCAGTCCAGTATCTCATGTGAACATCATATTAGCCAGACATAGGGTTGCCAACTTTCTAATTGCACAAAACCGAACACCCTTGCCCTGCCCCCGGCCTGCCCCTTCTCCGAGGCCCCGCCCCGCCCCACCACTGAAAGGAGAAGGGTTTAAGACGGAGGGGGAGGAAAATTACATGGGGCATTCACACTACTGTCAGCCCCTATATACTGTCCTACCCCCACAATGGCAGCAAATCTCACCAGTGGGAAACAGCTGCCAAGTGAGCCAACAGATACTAACGCGGCCTAGAACAGCAGACATGTTAGTGCAATAGATATGTTCTTACATCCGGCTTTTCTGTTACATCATGGCTCTCAGAGTTCCTGTACAAAGGTGAGTAAATGTTATTATCCCCACTTAACAGATGAGGAAACTGCGGCATACAGACATTAAACAGCTTGCCCAAAATCATCCAGCAGGTCTATGGCAGAATTGGAACTAGAATTCAGATTTTCTGAGTCCCAGTTCTGTACCTATGCCACTAGGATACAGCTACCCCCTAAGATCTAACCACTCGTCCTCAGGATGTTTTTCTAAGTGTCAGAACAGTTGTTATTTTCCTTTTAAAAGCCCCACCTACTGAAATCTGGGAATTCTGTGAGAATCTCAGCTTCCAGTTTTAAAATGAAGGTAAACCTCTGGCTGTCCAGATTACAGAGAAAAACTGGAAGATGTGACCCCTAATGGCTAGGAGACCAGAGAGCAAATAAACACACCCCATGCTTTAAGCAAAATCTCATGACTTTTTGGGGCCCTGCCCACGATTTTTGTTTTTGTTTTTTAAAAACACTGGGGTTGGCAATACAACAATACTTTAACAGGACTGTAGAGTTTTCATTAACACTACCAATACATTACAACAATGTACAAGACACACCGTCCAGGTACTCACTCTTCTTGAGTGTCTGACTTACTGTTGTTTAATCAGTTACATTATGAATTATTAAGGTATTTTGTGTGCAAAGTATCTAAGGTTACGGAAGTAGGCCAGTGCACACAGGGAACCAAATCTTGCTCTCACCATCACTGGTGAAATTCCATGGCAGACAATGAAGGTATATGGGTGTAAACGAGAGCAGAGTTTGCCCCATAACATGTGACGGAGGCTCGGAAGAGGGGAAAACTGATTCCCCAAGTTTTGGGAAAATCAAGTAAATCACAAGTCTGCAATTCATATGTGAATGGTGCGCGACACAGTTGAAGAGTCAGAAATTCAAGGTGGAACAAAAAATATAATAAGGTTATTAAATAATGCAAACTCTGTGGCAACAACTAATAAACAGATCAGTGACCATCCTCTCGGAAAGGACAGAACTACCGAACAAGTCATTCCGCAAAGGTCTGAAGAAGCAGAAAGGTAAGTGTCAGGGAAATGTTCAGAATAAACAAAAGCCAAAGTGAATGGGAGGAGAAACTAGATCCTGCAAGAAGATACTCATAGCGAGCACCCCAGTTCTGCCAATGGGGCTCTGTGCAAATGCAAAGGGTCAGCTCTCAGGCACCTAATTCTAGGATCAGGGCCTGAGGGCTCTCCACGGGGTCAGGAGTCGGAGATGTTACATGCATAGTTTTCCCCAGTTACCAGTGGGGAATCCATTCAATAGTTAAATTCTGCAGCTCTATATACTTTAGCAAGGCCCTCCTCTGTGCTGTGGTTTCCCCTCTGCAAGGGCAGAGACAGACATTAAAATAAATCAACGTACTGCAACAGTGAGAAAAAATTAAACTGAGATGATGATGCAATAATAAAACACACAACTGAGGATATTGACAAAAGTCATTAGGAATAGATGACCAGACACCAGGAAACTCCCTTGGCTGCACACAATTACTGGAACATTCAAGATGAGTTATCTAAAAAAGACAGCATGCTAATGCACAAAGACAAAATGCTAATTCCAGGCTCGGTGAGAGATGACATTCATGGAAGAGAACATTTGGGCAAGATAAATGCAAACACCAGGCAAGAGATGTGATGCACTAGCATAGAAAGGCAGCTGAAATTGAAGTTCTAGTGTCAAGATTTTCAATCTGTGCCTATATGACAGAAATCTGCAAAAATGGAAACAATTTATGAATTGGGAAATAAACGAGGGACTGGGGCAAGTACTGAAACACATTTATGTGGGAGGGGAAATGATGAATACTCAAGCTAGCGTGAAAAAATAAACACAGTGGTCAGTAATAGTTGAAGATACAGTTATTCCAGAACTATCCTTACAAGGCACAAGTTTTAGGAGAAATGAAGTGTGAAGGCACGTGTGTCCGTTTTAGAGCAAAGAACTGTACAATTTTAAAAGGAATGAGATTTCAGATGTGTTTGTCTGGATATCTACCCAGAAAGACAACACCATAGAACCCCATCCTTCATTTCATACACACCTAAAAACTCCCAGGAAAAACCTGATCCTTGTATAGCTCAGTGGTGGCAGTAATTGATTATTAAGGGATATGTATTAACCCAGATCTGCACAGGACTCGTGATTATGCAGGGTTAACTGCACCTTTGACCACCCCTCCCTTCTGGACTTCCTTGAGGGCACCGACTTAAAGATTTCAGGCTTCCAGCTATCCCTTCTCTTGGGTGAAGATCTGTCTCTCTATCCCTCCCGACCAGGTGTTTAGACTGTGTAAGCTCAAAAGCTTGTCTGTCTCACCAACAGAAGCTGGTCCAATAAAATATATTACCTCACCCACCTTGTCTCTCTCGTTGTCATTAGTAAAGCAAGACTCACCCTCACTAAGTTATTTTAATATTCAAGCATCAACAGTTTTTAGTACATTCCCTCCCCCCACACACACACAAGAAAAAGGAAATCTAGTACTGAAAAATCTTCATATTCAAAACATAATGGTGAATTTATGTTATTAGTGCTTTTATTGCTAGGTTGTATTCTTCAGTGGCCTTCTTAGAGCTCATCAAGATGCTATTTTAACTGAGGACTCCACTGTATTTATGTCTATATAATATTAACCTGATTTTCAGAGGTGGTGAGCACCTACAACTCTTTAGCAGCTACAGGTATTAGCCTTTCTGTGCCTAACTACATTCTGCTGGCTACCACAAAGCCTCACCAATCTACTAGAATAATTTGAGGGGGTCAACAAATAAGCACATGAACAAGGGGGAATCCAGTGAATATAGTGTACTTAGATTTTCAGAAAGCCTATGACAAGTTCCCTCAACAAAGGCTCTTAAGCAACATAAGCTGTCATGGGATAAGAGGGAATTGGAAAAGATTCAGAAAAGGGCAACAAAAATTATTAGGGGTATGGAATGGCTTCCGTACGAGGAGAGATTAATAAGAGTGGACTTTTCAGCTTGGAAAAGAGATGACTAAGAGGGGATGTGACAGAGGTCTATAAAATCATGATTGGTGTGGAGAAAGTAAATAAGGAAGTGTTATTTACTCCTTCTCATAACACAATAACTAGGGGGGTCACCAAATGAAATTAATAGGCAGCAGGTTTAAAAACAAACAAAAGAAAGTATTTCTTCACACAACACACAGTCCATTTGTGGAACTCTTTGCCAGCGGATGCTGTGATGGCAAGACTATAATAGGGTTCAAAAAAGAACTAGACAAACTCATGGAGGATAGGTCCATCAATGCCGACTAGCCGGGATGAGCAGGCTCTGTTTGTCAGAGGCTGGGAATGGGTGACAAGGGATGGATCACTTGATGATTACTTGTTCTGTTCATTCTCTCTGGGCACCTGGCATTGGACACTGTTGGAAAACAGGATACTGGGCTAGATGTACCTTTGGCATGACCCAGTATGGCTGTTCTTATGTTTCATGGCTCAGTCACAGAAGACAAATACAATTATCCAAGGCTACCATGTTATTTCCTGTTTGATGGCTGGCACTGTGCTTTATATTGGGTGGGGATCAAATATTTGTGGGAGTAGGGGGTAATTAAGAGTGCAAATGTGTGTATTAAATAGTCCCAAACTACATAGCATTACAATTTCTCAATAGCTACTGATTAGTTACTGTATAATTACAGAGTAATTGTGCCAACCTTGATATCTTATGAAACCACAGTAAGAAACCTGTTTTTAAATTATTTTTAAAATTCCATATGAAGGATGAATAAGAGGAAACTACCAACATCCCATAACTTTGCTCATGTAAGTAGTGTTACAGATACCACAACCACAGGCAGTATCGTTGTGGGCCTATATTGTATTAAGTTTATGAATGGTCTATGCGGCACTGCAGGCCAAGGAGTGTATGCAGCACCATGGAGGGAGGTTACCACAGCTCCTCCAAGAACTAAAAACTGTGGGAGTTATCAAGGCAAATCACAGAGACCTTAAACAATTTCAGAGTGGGACCACCCCCCAGGAGGAGATTTTCCTATACTGGTTCAAGCTGGCTTTTCTAGAGACTAGGAAACAAAGAAAGGGCCTTTGGTATCAAAGGATGAGCTTGGGGTCTTCCTTTTTATCCAGCAAACAGACAGGGTTTTGAATTCAAGGGGGATCCCAACCATTACTGAAAGGTTGGAAAGACTTTAGCTTATACCCCTGTTAGGCTGATGCATGATCTCTGGTAAGCTTTCAGCATGCCTATAGAAACTCGGTTTTTATATGTTTTCTTTGTAATGCTTTTTCCCTAAGAATAAATGTATTTTGCTTTGTGAAGGCAGGTTGGTAACTGCTATATACTTTAGTAGGCCCTGGAGAAAGGTTAACCACAGGTGCTGGACATACTTGTCCAACCTGCTGGGGAAATCACAGGGGGACTGCAAGCCTAAACACCTGGTTGGGAGGGAGAGAGACATGAGTCTTTACCTGAGAGAGGGGATGACTGGAAGTCTGAAACCTTTAAGTGGGTGCCCACAAGGAAGTCCAGAGACAAGGGGCAGTCAAAGGTGCCTTTAACCCTGAAAACATGAAATACGGTCCCATGGACTTCAGTGGAATTATTACTCAAGTGAGAAAAAAGTTATATACCATGTGACATTTTTGCAGGACTGGGCCCAAATCTGCTGTACAGTGCTACTTTGCAATAGGAAAATGTGGCCCTCCAGCAGAGACCTAACTGAGCACTCAGGAACACAAGGGGAGCAAGAACAGCAGAATCTGGCTCAGAAATTTCACCTCACTGACAAATAGAAGAAAATGCATTAGAGTTCAAGAAATCCAAATGGAAAACAGAGAGCACGTGTTATTAAACTCCAGATAGTTAGCAGCAGTGCAGTTGCACTGAGAAGGAAAAAATTCTCAGAGGGTATGCATGATTTTTCCTACTAAAAAATCTGAGCAATTTGTGAGTTACATTCGTATCCAGCAGGCGCACTCAGCTTGTCACTGAATGGCACAAATAATTTTCACTAGATCTGAGGGTATTGGTTGAATTAGCCTTTTTACCTGTTTACAGATTTTGTTTACAGATACTGTTCAATGTACCATCTGTTTTACCAACATATTGCAGGTATTGATCTGAAAACTCAAGCTGTATTGATTGGGCACACAGGTAACATGGTATGTTCCTCTTCCCAGACTGGATGTCGGTCATGTTTCCAGTGACAATACTCATTATTAGAAGCTGCTTCCTGTAATTATCCTGCAATATTCACTTAAAATTCACTGTTCCTATGAGCATTCTTGCCAGCAACGGTGCTCTCTAGCATATTCAGACATATCTAAGGCAAAAGGGTTGGAAACAGTTGAAGCCAATTTGTTTTGGGCGAGATTGTGAGTGGCCCTTAAATGGGCTAATGGGGACAGGCAAGGAAGCCCACCTCTTGTGCAGCTTGCCTAGGTTTACTTGGTCCTGCCACAGCACAGAGGACTTGACTTCTTATGGTCCCTTCCAGCCCTATGTTTCTGTGATTCTATGATGAAAGCTGATCACTGTGAACAGGGGTTGCTCACTCTCTCCTAAGGCAGCAGAATTCCCCACAACAGGGTTGGAAGGAAGCAGGACCATGACCTATCCCCTTTCACTCTCTCTTACACACACTCCCACATGCCAGCCAGCAGGGCAGGGTTGGCACACCTGAGGATGAGCAATCTGTTCTATTAGACTGGAGCAAAGTGTAATCTCCCCATGCACACCCAGCAGCCTCAGGAAAGTGTGTGCCAGCTGAGACTCCCACCCTGCCCCCTTGGCAGGGCTGAGTGCAAAAGGCACAGTCCAGTCCTTCCAAATGGGAATCTTCTCACAGCAATAATTTTCCACAAATGCTTGGGGAAAAAACCCTAAAGGCACCGTTCAATACCCTCTCAATAGTCCTGCGACGGAGAGGAGCAAGTGAAGACCCATTGACTATGACAAGACATACAAATAGCAAACTGCATCACAAGGCAGCCTCGGATAAGCATCCATCAACGAGCATTCAAGCCCAAGCAGCTGCATCTGGTGGCAGAGTTATTTGTAAATCTATAGGATTCAAAATAACTAAGTGTTGCTCACAAGAGAACCAATTTAAACATGCCGCATCATGCATGTCTGAAAAACATTTGAAAAAGGGGTAACATAATAGAGGTTATTGATATAAAAACACAGCAACATGCACTATGCTTCATTTCATTTTCCTTAAACACCATATTAGGAACAGCAAACCAAAATAAAAGGTAGGATCTGAAGCAAAATAGAGTAGGTTATTTTTATGGCTGTGTTATAGAGCTCTGTGAGCAGATGCCTTTCCCAAACTCTCCAGTCTAAAGCAAGTCCACAATGACGGGGAAGTCACAATTCATACTCCCTGGGATTTGGCTTTAACAACAAAAATTAACAGCACGGCAACATTCAAACAAAGCCACCTCCGCATGCTTGTCCGCTCATAGTGCTCCTTCCTCGGGACAGCTCAGACCACCACCACAGAAAGTCATTTCTGCCTGCTTTATGGGGTATGGACCTGCACCAGGCACTCAGAAGAAAGCACTTACCCCTTTCCCACCATCTGGCCTTAAACCATTCAGATCTGGTTATTATGAACACAGCACCACTGAGATTGTCTAATATACATTGGCCCCAAATCCTTTGCCACCAAAATCTTTACACCGAGAACATAACAACTCTTCCCCATGTCTCCCTGTGTCTGAGATTCTCCTGTTGGGAAGCGAGCTGTGTTATACAAATTAACGAGGACCAAACTTACGAATTCAACTTGCCCCTAAAGAAGTGAGCCCATATGAGGAATGTGTGAATGCCCATAGCGATTGGGTGTTAACTTACAATAGAGCTAAGGGATGCTTTGAAAAAGATGCTTCTATATTAATATGTGTAGCCCCTCTCCTGAGGTGAGGCTCAAGCCTCTTCCCGGGTGCTTATTACTTGGAGAGGTTTTTCTCCTCTCATGGGCTGTGTTCTGGGTTTGTTTTGGTTATGCCTGGGCAGTGCCTCCACCCAGGGTAACGTCTCACCATGCCTGAGACAAAAGAGGTGCTAGCCCTTGGGAAAGTGAATATTGGTACCATTGCTGGCAAGGAATATAAAACCCAGTAAACAGGATATAAAAAACACCAATATAAACCCCAGCAGAGAAATGACACATCCCAAAATCACCATATAACAAAGGGGAACTTTATTGGGAACAGGCAAATAGGATCTGGGGAAGCAAATGTTTAGGTTCACGGTACAATGGAGAAATCCAGTCCTAAGCCCTGTTGCAGTGTGGATGGAGGGCACGATTTACAATTATGTATAACTTAATTTATTAATTAGATACAGCAGTGAAACATGAAATCCTTGTCTATAATTTAAGTGAAAAGGTATTTGTGTGAGTTGGGAAAGGACTTTACATTGTTTGAAGGATCTTCAGTTGTCTCTTTCTCAATTACCTTCATGTTTTTCCACAGGCAAAAACAAAACAAAAACCACCACTCCTGTCAATGTAAAAATGCAATAATTTCCCACAGCAACAAGAGAATACTCTAGAGGTGCTTAAAACTAAGATGACAAATTGTACAGACAGCTTCTTTTCAATTTACCGAAAGTGTGTGTTCTGGACAGATACTTAACAACAGACTATGTATTTCACAGAAATAAAGTATAAGAAAGGCAACTTGGAAATAGCACTAGCATTAACATTTCATCTTTTTGTCTTTTAAACAGGATTGTGAAATGATGGATGTGTTGCTGACATTCAGTGTTATATTGGTTGCCACTTTTAAACATCATGTTTTAATGTTCTAAATCTACTGCAAGTGCAGAAACAGCTACAGTATCGGCACAAATAAATAAATAAAAAGATCTTTTGACAGCTACAAAAAGGGAAAGTTAGAGAGACACTGCCAGATTGAATTAGACCCCAAATTCAGGGCTTATAACCCAAGCTTCTACACAGCCGACGATCAACAGAAAGCTTCAAGATTTTATTTCTTTTTTTCCCCAGTAAAAAATAAATAGTGCTTCACTTACCCTCTCATCCTTGGATTCTCCGCTGAGGCAGCCACCAAAGGCATCCATGGTGATGGTGTATTTTATGATGTGCACACTACACATTAGGAAGTGTAAAGACCACCAACTTACACTGTACAACTATCAAATGATAACTTCATTACTACTCTGGGTCAGAGTCAAACCAGCACTCTGAAGGTGGCACATACCATATGCCATCACCACAACGCTTTCTTTACAGTATTTGTATGTTACACTGATTCTCCTTCAATATTTTAGAGAAGAAAATTAGTTAAGTTTAGGTTTTTCTTCACTTGCATACTCCAAGGTTGTATATCCATATCAGAAATTGGAAAATACCAGAAAGACCCTTTGTTCTATAAAATTGCTGTGATAATACGTATTTGACAAGAAGAACATTCAGATACTTATCTAGTAATAGTTGCAGTTTGTTTAGAGAGATGGAAAATAAAATGAGCCAAGTATATAAAGCTTCTGGTGTATAATAGGATGTCACTGTATTAATAAAAAGGTGATTCAGTGAGTATCCTGGAAGCTTTGGAGCAAATATGACTTTACAACTAAATAAGAACAAAAAGGGTTGTGAATGTCTTGTGGCAAAGTGCCGGCACTACTTTGACAGGTCTCGCGCTTTCTCTTCTTGGGGAGGGGTCAGGGCACCGTTTCTCGCCCCTGAACTGGGGTACTAACTGCCCCACTAGTGTCCTAGAGCAGGGGAGTGGAGAGGGAGGGACCCGGTCCCGCCCTCTACTCCGCGTCCCAGTCCAGGGGCCCTAGGGATAGCGGTAAACTGCTTGAACTATTAGTTCCTTCCCCTGAACTACTTCCCTCTCCTGCCCTTCAGCTTGTGGGGCTTCCTGCCCTCCCTCTGCACAAACCAGGTGTCCCTTTACCTAGGGTCTTGGTCTCCTTAGCCCACTACAGCACTTCCCCAAACTCTCCTCTGCTTCCCTCCAAACTGCTCTCTGCTCCAACACCAATCCACTCTGCTTCAACTCCATCACCAATCCACTCCACTTCAACTCCTCCAAACACCAATCCACTCTGCTTCAACTCCTTCCCTTGTCTGATTGAAGCAGGGGGGGTTTATCAGGTGACTGGCTTCAGGTGCTCTAATTGGCTTCAGGAGCTTTAATTAATCTATAGCAAACATTCTTCCCTCTACAGGGAAGAAGGTTCCCTTCTAACACTCTCCTGCTGCCCTCTGGCCATGCTCTATCACATATCTCCGTCCCCCGCTCAACACCATGGGGCTGGGCTACTTGGGACGAGAGGCAGTGCTGTCGTAATAGGCCACCAGCGTTGCTGTGTTGGCTTCCAGCCCTATGCTGTACCCTGAAATGGAAGGGCTGCAGTGATAGGAACCACCTAGTCACTCTTGCGTTCTTCTCCTTGTTTCTGTGCATCCACTGGAGTGGGGTGTGGTCTGTCACGAGGGTAAACCGCCGCCCCAGTAGGTAGTAGCGGAGATTCTCCATAGCCCATTTTACCGCCAGACATTCCTTTTCAACGACGGCATACTTTTTTTCCCTGGGGAGGAGTTTCCAGCTGAGGTACAAGATCGGGTATTCCTCCTCCCCTACCATCTGCAAAAGATGGCTCCTAGCCCTACCTCCAAGGCATCTGTTTGTAGGAGGAATTCCTTCTCGAAGTCTGGGGCTATGAGTACTGGATGGCAGCAAAGGGCTGTCCTTAAATCTGTAAATGCTCCTTCTGCCACATCAGACCACTTTACTATCTTGGGGCCTTGAGCCTTTATCAAATCCATCAATGGCCCTGCTCTTATGGCGAAATGAGGGATGAATCTCCGATAGTATCCTACTATCCCTAGAAATGCTCTGACCTGTTTTTTGCAGACCGGTCGAGGCCAACCTTGTATTGCCTCCACTTTGTTCCATTGGGGTTTCACCAAACCTCTCCCTACTACACACCCGAGGTATCTGGCCTCAGCTAGTCCTATTATGCATTTGAGAGGGTTGGCAGTGAGGCCAGCCTTCCGCAGGGCGTCTAACACCGCTTCTACTTTTCCGAGGTGCGTTTCCCAGTCAGGGTTATGGATGACTATGTCACCTGGATAGACAGAGACATGCTTGGCATGGGGTCGCAGCAATTTGTCCATAAGTCATTGGAATTTTGCAGGAGCCCCATGGAGTCCGAAAGGGAGGACAGTGCATTGGAACAGGCCATCAGGTGTAGTGAAGGCAGCCTTTTCCTTGGCATTCTCGGCCAGGGAATTTGCCAATATCCTTTGGTCAGGTCCAGAGTGGTTAGGTATCGGGCCTTGCCTAACTGATCAACTAGCTCGTCAATGCGTGGTATCGGCTAGGCATCAAATTGGGATACTTCATTTAACTTCCAGAAGTCGTTGCAAAACCTCAGAGTGCCGTCAGGCTTGGAGACTAGGACAATAGGGCTGGACCACTGGCTGTGGGATTCTTCAATAACCCCGAGTTCCAGCATCTTCTTCACTTCTGTCCTAATTTCTTCCCTTTTAGCTTCTGGTATTCGGTACGGCGAAGTTCTCGGAAGCCCTCCGTCGCATGCCCACCAATAAATCTCCGGGCATGGACGGGCTGACCGTGGAGTTCTACCGCGCGTTTTGGGACATTCTTGGCCCAGACCTAGCCACTGTCTGGGCTGAGTCTTTGCAGGGCGGGGTCCTCCCTCTTTCGTGCAGGCAAGCGGTGCTCACCTTGTTGCCGAAGAAGGGGGACCTCCGCGATTTATGAAACTGGTGTCCCGTCTCGCTCCTTAGCATGGATTACAAAATCGTAGCGAAAGCAATCTCGCTGCGGCTAGGGTCCGTGATGGCGGACGTGATCCACCCAGACCAGACCTATACTGTCCCGGGTCGCAGCATTTTTGACAACCTATTTCTAGTCCGAGATCTTTTGGAACTCGGGCGTAGAGACGGTCTGTCGTTCGCCCTCCTGTCTCTTGATCAGGAGAAGGCGTTCGATAGAGTGGACCTTGGGTACCTCCTGGGCACTCTGCAGGCGTTTGGATTCGGACCTCAGTTTGTGAGTTTTCTCCAGGTGCTGTACGCCTCCACGGAGTGTCTGGTTAGGCTCAACTGGAACCTGACCGAACCGGTCAGCTTCGGGCAAGGAGTATGGCGGGGTGCCCCCTCTCGGGCCAGCTGTACGCTCTGGCGATCGAGCCCTTCCTCTGTCTCCTCCACAGGAGGTTGACGGGGTTGGTGCTGCGGGAACCGGAGCTGCGGCTGGTCCTGTCGGCGTACGCCGATGACTTGCTCCTCGTGGTCCAGGACCCGAGCGACTTGGCATGGGTGGAGGCTTGCCAGGCCATCTATTCGGCAGCCTCCTCCGCCCGAGTCAACTGGGTCAAGAGCTCTGGCTTGGCAGTGGGGGACTGGCGGCAGGTGAGCTCCCTCCCACCCGCGCTTCAGACCATCCGGTGGAGCGCAGGTCCACTGCTCTACCTAGGTGTTTACCTTTCTGCCACGCACCCTTCTCCGCTGGAGAACTGGCAAAATTTAGAAGGCGGGGTGACAGAGCGGCTCCGGAAATGGATGAGACTACTCCGATGTCTCTCCCTCCGAGGGAAAGCACTGGTGCTTAACCAACTGGTCCTGTCCATGCTCTGGTACCGGCTCAACACCCTGGTCCCGGCCCCGGGTTTCTGACCGACCTCCGGACATCGATTCTAGAGTTCTTTTGGTCAGGAATGCACTGGGCCCCAGTTGGGGTTCTTCATCTACCCCTGACGGAAGGAGGGCAGGGCCTGAAGTGTCTGCACACTCAGGTCCGTGCTTCTGCCTCCAGGCCCTGCAGAGGCTCCTTTATAGTGCAGGTAGTTCGATGTGGAGCATATTGGTGCATGCTTTCCTGCGCCGCTTCCAAGGGCTCCGATACGACCGGCAGCTCTTTTATCTTTGTCCGGGAGGTTTTCCGCAAGACCTCTCCGGGCTGCCGGTCTTCTACCAGGACCTCCTCCGGACCTGGAAACTGTTTTCAATGACCAGGACTGTGGCAGCCACCATGGGAGCAGATCTCCTCGCGGAGCCCCTGCTACACAACCCCCAGCTCCGTGTGCAGGGGGCGGAGTCCCGCTCGGTGCGCCAGAGTTTGCTCCTGGCAGAAGTCACGAGAGTCAGAGACCTCCTGGACTACAACCGGGGAGACTGGCTGGATCCCCTGATGCTCGCTCGGCGCATGGGGCTCTCCAGACCTCATACCCCCCGGCGCATACTTCAGGAGGTGAAGGCCGCCTTGACGCCCGCTGCTCGGGCTTATCTCAACCGAGCCCTGCGCGAGGGCACACCCCGCCCACCCTCTACCCCAGGTCCGCCGGACCTTTCAATTGGGCCCTTACCCCTTAGATCCCAACAAACCCCTCACCCTTTCACTGCGAGCCGGCTGCATGAACTGCAGCCAGTCAGCTTCCAAATCACGCCACGGAAATATTTATACACACTCACGCTTCACACCCTTCACGCCCACACCCTGGTGTCCCGCCCCGATACAAAGTGGCGGGACCTCCTGCCACCTTTGGAGGGTGAGCAACTCCGGTGGGCCAGCCTGTATTCCACCTTGGTCCCGAGGCCCGTCGGGGACATTAGTTGGCGGCTCCTTCACGGAGCTGTGAGCACGGGTGTGTTTTTGACATGGTTCACCCCATCCCGGATACTTGCCCTTTTTGCAATGTGAGGGAAACCCTGGCGCACGTATATTTAGAGTGTGCCAGGGTGCAGCCCCTTTTTCGGCTCCTCACGAATATTTTATTACGCTTTTGGCTACACTTTTCCCCTCACCTTTTTATCTACACACTCCCCATCCGTGGCCCCACAAAATCGCGAGATCTCCTGGTTAACCTCCTCCTAGCCCTAGCTAAAACAGCCATTTATAAAACCAGAGAGGGGAGGTTGGCTAATGAAGCGTCCTGCGATTGTAGGGCCGTTTTCCGATCCTCAGTACATTCACGTATCCTGGCGGAGTTCCTCTGGGCGACGTCCACCGACTCCCTTGATGCCTTCGAGGAGCTGTGGGCGCTGTCCGAGGTTCTCTGCTCGGTGACCCCGTCTGGTTCCCTCCGTCTGACCCTTTGATTGAGGGAAGAGCGAGAGACCCCAGCCCCAGCTGTTGCCGCTGTGGATACCATCATCACTGTCACCCATGAGGGGTCCTATCACACGTGGTGTACGTCCCCCCGACCCCCAAACTGCCCACCCCGCAGCCGTGCCCATCTTGTCAGGCACTCTCAGGAGAGGAATAATCGGTGACACTGGGCGTGGCACTAGGTAACGCAGGGGGTGGAAGACCATGAGTGTCGAGGAAGCCCCCCCGCTCTAGGCCACCAGGTAATTCAGGAGGGTGGAAGACCACGAGTGTCGAGGAAGCCCCGCCCCCCCCCCCGCTCTGGGCCCAGGCTAGCCTGAACACTTCTCCCTCCTGAAGGCTGCTGTGTTATACCTTGTGTTTGCTTTTGTTTTGTTGCATAGTTTTGCTTTATCCTTTTTGGTGATTCCTTGTAAGTGTTACACAAATAAAATTCTTTTCTGCTTCAAAAAAAAAAAAAAAAAACACTCTCCTGCTGCCCTCTGGCCATGCTGTATCACAGTCTATATGCTCTGCCACATAAAGTCAGATTACAAAACATCCATTCCAGTAAAATGATGAGATATTTGTAATAAACTGTGAATGCTTATTTCAGAGATGGATTGTGAATGTGTTTTACTAAATACCAGTATCTTTGCTCATTCTTCAAACAATGAAAACCCATTCCATTTTTATTCCTTGGAAACAATTATCCTGTTGTTAGCTATGAATAATTTTGAGTGCCTGTTGTACACAGTTCATGCATAATGTCAGTCCAGTTCTTTGAGTGGATGTCATAGAAGAATATAGGAATAAGCAAAAAATGGACACAAATATCTTTATCTCAAGCCTTGTAAAGTTTTAAAACAGATGAAAGTGATAGGCTATCCTGGTACATGCATTAGGCATTGTAACAACATGATTTCATGTGGTTATATTTAGTTATTAGAATCATAGACATGTAGGAGTGGAAGGGGCCTCAATAGGCCATCATTCTATCCAGTACCCTGCATTGAGCCAGGCCTAAGTATTATCTAGACCATCCCTGACAGGTGTTTGTCTAACCTGTTCTTAAAAACCTCCAATGACGGAGATTCCATAAGCTCCCCTTCTAAAGGACCCTACTTGATATACCCTTCCAGATAGATAGTGGCCCACTGATAACTACTCTCTGAGTACAGTTTTCCAACCAGTTGTGGGTTAATCTAGGCCAGTGGTTCTCAAACTAGGGCCGCCGCTTGTTCAGGGAAAGCCCCTGGCGGGCCGGGCTGGTTTGTTTACCTGCCGCATCCACAGGTTTGGCCGATCACAGCTCCCACTGGCCACGGTTCACTGCTCCAGGCCAATGGGGGCTGCGGGAAGCGACGTGGGCAGAGGGACAAGCTGGCTGCCCTTCCTTTCTAGTTTGTTTATGAGAAGGTCTGTCATAAATATAAAGGGAAGGGTAAACCCCTTTGAAATCCCTCCTGGCCAGGGGAAAGCTCCTCTCACCTGTAAAGGGTTAAGAAACTAAAGGTAACCTCACTGGCACCTGACCAAAATGACCAATGAGGAGACAAGATACTTTCAAAAGCTGGGAGGAGGGAGAGAAACAAAGGGTCTGTGTGTCTGTCTATATGCTGGTTTCTGCCGGGGATAGACCAGGAATGGAGTCTTAGAACTTTTAGTAGGTAATCTAGCTAGGTATGTGTTAGATTATGATTTCTTTAAATGGCTGAGACAAGAATTGTGCTGAATAGAATAACTATTTCTGTCTGTGTATCTTTTTTGTAACTTAAGGTTTTGCCTAGAGGGGTTCTCTATGTTTTTGAATCTAATTACCCTGTAAGATATCTACCATCCTGATTTTACAGGGGGGATTTCTTTATTTCTATTTACTTCTATTTTTATTAAAAGTCTTCTTGTAAGAAACTGAATGCTTTTTCATTGTTCTCAGATCCAAGGGTTTGGGTCTGTGGTCACCTATGCAAATTGGTGAGGCTTTTTATCCAACATTTCCCAGGAAAGGGGGGGTGCAAGTGTTGGGAGGATTGTTCATTGTTCTTAAGATCCAAGGGTCTGGGTCTGTAGTCACCTAGGCAAATTGGTGAGGCTTTTTACCAAACCTTGTCCAGGAAGTGGGGTGCAAGGTTTTGGGAAGTATTTTGGGGGGAAAGACGCGTCCAAACAGCTCTTCCCCAGTAACCAGTATTAGTTTGGTGGTGGTAGCGGCCAATCCAAGGACAAAGGGTGGAATATTTTGTACCTTGGGGAAGTTTTGACCTAAGCTGGTAAAGATAAGCTTAGGAGGTTTTTCATGCAGGTCCCCACATCTGTACCCTAGAGTTCAGAGTGGGGGAGGAACCTTGACAAGGTCATGTGAGACAGTATCAAAAGACAGGTTTCAGAGTAACAGCCGTGTTAGTCTGTATTCGCAAAAAGAAAAGGAGTACTTGTGGCACCTTAGAGACTAAAGACTTACTGAAGTGCACAGGACTCCAGCTGCTAGTCTCAGCAGGGCTGAGGTAGGACAGGACTTCCACTTCCCCTCACAGCCACTCTCGGAGGGGAGATCAGACCCACCTCCAGGAACCTCCCCTGGCTGCAGAAAATAAGGGTGGTAATCCCACAACCCCCCCACACCTTGACTTCCTTTGTGATCAGGACCGCCCACGGTTACAACACCATGACAGTTCAGATGTAAACAGCTGAAACCATGAAAGTGACTAATTTTAAAATCCTATGACCATGAAATTGACGAAAATGGACCATGAATTTGGTAGGGCTCTACCCATGGATCCTGAAATCTGTGTTGTGGTGGGTGTTGATCATCATAGCAGTACAGCTATGTCTCCAAAGACACAGTATAGACAGTCATCACCACAGGGTTTCCATGTGGCTCCATAGAAGAGATATACCCATTATCCTTCTCCAGTATTGCCAATCAATGGCTCTGCAGTAATAATAATATCTAAGATTTAGCCAAACATATTGTGATGGATATGGAGTTGCCTGTATATTATTAATACAGTATGTTGGTCTGATTGGTGGGATGGTGTTGAGGCAGTGTGGCCTAGTGGACAGACCACAGGACTGGGACTGAAGACCTGGGTTCCATTCCCAGCTCTACCGCTGGCCTTGCCAGTCACTTATGGCAGACACCAAATTTACACTAAAATTAGAGACCACCAAAGCATAGCCGTTAAGCTGTCGATTTCTTGCCATAGAGCTTCTGAACTACATTCTGTGCAATTTAGGATTTTTCAAACCTGCAAATGCAAACTAACCAAATCTGTTGCAGACAACAAATTTGTTTGTATTCCAGAGCTTATCAAATGCACTTACTTCAGCCATACACAAAAGAGTACTTTTTGCTTATACTCTCCTGCTAGCCAATTAACACCCCATTAACTTGCACACCTATGATTTAGGTGGCTCTATCCTCGAGCACCACACTGAAACATAGCTCTAAGAGTTACACATGAAAGTGTCATGTCCTGAAGATGCTGGGTAGGAAGTCTGCCTGCCTGCCTGCCTGCCTAAGGGCAGAGAGTCAGTGACCTACCTACTGGCCTGTGGATGGGAAATGGATTTTTTTTTCACCTCAGGGTCTCAGACGCTGGCACACAATAGCTCAGAGATTATTCACAACCCAATATGGTTATTAATTTTTACATTTTTTCCTTCCCCTTTTAAACAAGCATATTGTATAACCTGACAGGCTAACAATCCATGTGCGAATTTGGGTGAGGGTGACACCCAATCTCTCCAAGGTGTTCCAACTTTCATATGTCTCATATAGATTTGTGTAATTTTCTGCTACCGTGTAAGGTTGGTAATTAAAGGAGCAGATTGATGCTAGTGCTTTACCAAGACCTATGACCCAAGCTCAGCCATTGTCATGTATAGCGCTCACAAATGCATAACCAGCACACCGGCTCAGCTATCTTTTTAATTATAACCAGTTTGAGGGGAGGAGGAGATTACATAGGCTATCACTGAAGTGTTTTTTCTTCCATCATACTGACTCACAAAAAGAAATCCCTTTCAAATTTACACAGCTTGACCTGTTTCAATGGCACAAACCCTTCCTTGTTACATGCATGAACAACTTTACACCTGTGTCCAATTTTATCACAAATCAACCATTCACCAACCATATTAATACAGGGGGCAGCTGTAACTCTCAAAGTATTACTGGTATGCAACCCTCTGAATTCACCCTGCTTGAACAGACTTCTTGCCGTTTTAGTCAACTGATTAACTAAGCAGTATGCCACTGAACCAGCAGTATACAAAGCCTGTGATAAAAACTTTCAGTGTAGAATTAACCCAAAGAACGACAGTGCCCAGTCCTGCATTCCTTGTGCATCAAAGTGACTCACCAGTTGGTGCACCCCCTTGTGGCTGGCTGTGGCACTGTAGAGTTTTCCTCTCTGTAGCCCTGCTGACTGGCCATTTGGGTCTGCTGGTGGGCCCCTATGTCTTGTGATTCAACCCTCCATCCAGGTCACATTTAGTTTGATCCATGTCAGGGTAGATCAGAGCTCAACTTGACAATAGTTCCAAAACATGCCATCAGGTCACCAGCTCAGATCCAGCCAGTCCTTCTGGCCTTCATGTCTGGAGTCTTCATGCTGGCCTCCTCAGTGAGGCTGCTGGGGAACCCGTCCCTCCCTCTAACCTCGGTCCGAGCACAGGGACCATGTAGCAAGTGGTTTAAGGTCTGTCTCGTCAGATCTCCTTTCTTCCCTGGACTTTACCAGTCTGCCTGTCTCCTAATGGGGCTCAGATTGTCGGTAAGGGTCTGCCTCAGGCCAGGCCCTGTGTCCCCATTCCCAACATAGCAAAGGAAAGAAAACTAACAGAAATAAGAAGCCTTCACTCTAATCTCAAACTGAACCTTTTCCTAGGATTCGGAAAAGTATGGTTAACTTTTGTTCCTGGCCTCCATTTTTCAGCAGTTCTGCAAATTCAGACCCTAGACTTGAAGTGCAACACAAGAAACACCACAAGGCAAACTGTTCTCCTGGTATTTCTTGGGAGTGACCAGGAATTCTTTAAGAAAGACTAGTCTCCATTTTGCACACCAAAGCATTTTGCATAGTTTGGGGAAGCAGCAACATAGAAACAACTAACCCACCAGTGTATCAGCTCAGAGCCTGGCTGTGCCCACTGTAGCCACATTGAGAGGGACTTTCCAAGCAAGGTTTTGACCTTGACTGCACAACGCAGGAGGCAACCACCCTAGTAGCACCATCCTCCTGTCCTGGAAATACAGAGAACTGTCTATGTATCCAGAAATCTGTCTGTGGGCAGGGTAGTAGCCAAGGTGATCTGCATTTCCCCTTGACCCCCAAGCTCCATGGGAATCTGAAGGGAGTATTCACCTTCTCGGGACCCCCTCTTCACTTGAAGAACACCCCACCCCAAAAAAGGAGAAATGTGGCTCCCAGGAGCAGCTACTATTTTACTTTCTAGGGTAGAGGCTCTGCTGCTATTTATCTGTCATAGAGCCTGCAAGTTCAGCCTCCCACACAATTATAGCATGGCTTCATGTAAATGGGTCTGTTAAAGAGAAATGATCTGGCTTCAGAGACAGTACTTCCCCCTTCATGCTCTCTGTCAAATGTCTGTCATGTGGAATCCCAGCGTTTTTATGTGAAGCTGGTTGGTTTGCTTTTATGAAAGATAAAATACCTTGCTGTTGAGAAGCCTCAGTATTAAAAACCCGCTCACTGCATATGAAATTAATTTGATGTTCTAACCAAGCATTTTGACAAACGGCAGGAAGAGACAAGTGTGAAAATTATAGTTATTTATATTCAGACAAATGGCAGACAAGTCCACACAACAGCCCAACGGCAAAATATCAGTGGCTCAGAGAATGAAACAAATTACCCTGGCATTTTTAATTAAAAGGGTTCTGCTCCCCAGAATGCACTGATCTTCTTCCCTCCCTTTCTTTCACTACACATAGAAGTACTTAAAGTATGCTCTGTTTATTTAATAAAATATTCATGTATTAAATGTACGACAACATTTAAGTGAGTTAGCTTCTTTTTATTGGCTGTCCCCGACATATATACTGCAATTTAAAATGTTCATAAGTGATATGCTCTACAATAACATAGAAAGTGTGGGAAAGAATAGTGTGCTGGAAGCAACTTTCTGTTTCAATCATTTCTTTTTTAAAGTTTGGATGTTGCAGCTCACTCAGATCAGAGGGTTCATTTCAAAGCATATTATGAATATGAAGCTCTCTGAATAAAACAAAGCTTGCAATTTGCGATAAGATTTTATTTTAGTGCTCCTTGCTGGGAGGTCTGGATGCCTTCACAATGTTGCGAACGCTTGGGCTATTTTCAGTTTTTCTTCAAGCCCCAGGTCCTGCAATCCAATCACCTGAGAATCTCAATTTTCATAATAAAAAGTTTCTAGTCTTCATGGCTTCCAAGAAAAGCTTGATAGTGTGAACTTTAAACACTAATATGAGAAGACAAATAAAAAGAACCAAATGTGTAATTATATTTTTTTAATCTCATGATTTTTAAGCCAATCTCATAATTTTCAAGGGCTTGACACAGGATTTTTTAAACAGTTGAGGTTGAAAATGCTGCTTATAAGTCTTGAGATACCTGTGATCTCAATAAGCCCTGGATCCTGCAAACACACTTGTGCTTAACTTTACTATCATGAGTAATCCTATTGATTTCTACCAGGGTCTAAGAGAAACCAAACAGTGTTTTCCCCTGCAGCCTCAACTGAAACAACAGTTTAGCCCTGGTTTAGGAAAGCATCCCTATTCAGGAAGGACTCAAAACCAAATGCTTACATCTCATTGAAGTCAATGAGACAAGCATTATTTTAATACTTGTCTGCATCACAGCCTGGCAAAGTAATGAGTCTTCCAGTTTTTCCAAAGAACACTAAATTAGCTGTTGTCACTCAAGAAAGAGATCTAGGAGTCATCGTGGATAGTTCTCTAAAAACATCTGCTCAATGTGCAGCAGCAGTCAAAAAAGCTAAAAGAATGTTAGGAACCGTTAGGAAGGGGATTGATAATAACACAGAAAATATCATAATGCCTCTTTATAAATCCATGGTACACCCACATCCTGAAGACTGTCTGCAGATATGGTTGCCCCATCTCAAAAAAGATATATTAGAATTGGAAAAGAAGGGCAACAAAAGTGATTGGAGGTGTGGAACAGCTTCCATATGAGGAGAGATTAGAAAGACTGGGAGTTTTCATCTTTGAAAAGGGACGACTAAAGGGGGATATGATAGAGGTCTATAAAATTTGGACTGGTGTGGAGAAAGTGAATAAGGAAGTGTTATTTATTTCTTCACATAACACAAGAACTAGAGGTAACCCAACAAAAGTAATAGGCAGCAGGTTTAAAACAAACAAAAGGAAGTACTTCTTCACACAATGCACAGTCGATCTGCAGAACTCCTTGCCAGGGGATGTTGTGAAGGCCAAGACTATAACAGGGTTCAAAAATGAACTAGGTAAATTCATGGAGATTAGGTCCATCAATGGCTATTAGCCAGGATGGTGTCCCTAACCTCTGTTTGCCAGAAGCTGGGAATAGACTACAGGGGATGGATCACTCTCTTATTACCTGTTCTGTTTATTCCCTCTGAAGCATCTAGCGTTGGCCCCGGCAGAAAACAGTATACTGGGCTAGATGGACCGTTGGTCTGACTCAGTATAGCCATTCTTATGTTAAGCTCCATTTGTGTTTACTTGTACTGCTGCAGGAAGTGAGAAAGCTCTCCTGCCCCTTCAGTGTAGGCTATATAATGTTGGTCAGAAATGGTAAGGCCTATGGTAGTGGCTAGCCTATGCCTAGAACATTTAAAGTTTATGTATGTTGACCAGTATATGGAATTTCAGCTAACTGACAAGTGGTGACTACTGAAGTAAAATAGAGCAGAGGTATGACTTGGTTAAGTCAACCTGGTCTACTCAGGAAATGGCTGGCTGCATTCTGGCTTAGCCAGAGCTCCACAATGCCTCTTGGTTTATTGTTGTCAAATTCTACAACAGGGCAAAAAATCAACAAACAGGGATCATTGGAGACTTTCATTCTGTGCAAATTTTTAATTGTCATCTAGTCTCCATTCCCCTGCCACAAAATAGGCTCAAAGAGACAAGCAATTATTTCTAAATTTAAGAAAACATTCACCTGCTGTTTCTGTCCATTCTTGTTTGAACACAGGCCTCAGGGGACTTCATCGTTTAGTTCACAATAGTTGGCATGATACAAAATGTGTTTATTTTTTTCTGCACTGCCTCTTGAGAGGAAAAAAAATAAGGCAGAACTGTAGTTCCGAGACTGGGTAATTACGCGGATCTTTGGGATTAGGAATATACTGCTACTCTTGGCTTCTCCATAGTAAAGAATGAGTTCTATTTTTCCCCTTAAAACAGGCATTTGACCTATTTGTTATGTATAAAAACCAGTGTGTCTGCCCCAAATTTTCAGTATTCCTCAAGTATAGGATAAATTTTCTGTGCATTCACATGTAAATCTGGTTATTAGTTTGGAATTACATTTAAACTAGGTCCTTAAAGAAATTTAGCATATAAAGACTTGTCTTTGTCTCTTATGATCTTAATAACAGTCTCTTCCAACTTTCTATATAATTAGCATGTATTGAAATATTGTGCATCAGCAAGATTTCAGTGAGTTAGTTTAACTGTAACCTAAATTAAGTGTTGTATCTAACTGTTACAATTATTTAGGCTGAAGAGAGGGTCAGGCCAGCAGCTCAGCTAATTTTTAAGAAACGCCATTATGACATCAGAAGGAACAACCACTCCCTGCTCTTCACCCACAGCAAATTTGCATGCAATTATTCTAATGGTTGTGATGAATCAGAGATATGCTGGAGTCTGGACTCCCGTCAACAATTTTATTGGTAAATTATTTGGCCCGATAGTCACTGCTCTTTAAAAGTTCCAAAAGTGCATGCAAGTTTGGGCATCAGTGCTTCAAATGCTTTTCTTGGCACTATTACCTCAACTCCACTGTGTCAGTGACGTGGGCAGTCATAACTAGTGGTTAGAGCAGGCATTGATAGCCAAGAATCAGAGCCGAGGGTCAGAACCAGGTTATCTGGAGTGAGGCAAGGGAGGAGCAGGGCTGGAATAAGTCAGGAACAGGAGCTATCGCAGCTGTGGGCAAATGCTTTGAGCAGCCACTGAACTGCTGTTTGGTTTAAGAGCCTATCTGATGACTCTTCCAATAAGGCAGTGTAGCCAGTTAAGCACCCTACTACAGGACAGCTGCATTCATTATGTTACCCAGAGACTGGCTCTGTAGCAGGCCCTGCTTCCTGACAGTACCCCTATTCTGCCCCTCAATGGCACTTCCTAATACTGAGTACCAAGTACCAAAGAGTACCAATCTTTTTATTGTGAAAGTGCAGCTTACAAAGGAGGATTTCAAATTATTTTTATTTACATAACTACTTTCAAACAAAACAATGTAAAACTTCAGAGCCCACAAGTTGAAGCATGAAGGGGCATATGAATGTTTAGCATATCTGGCAATGCCGACTACAACAGTGCCATGTGAATGCCTGTTCTCACTTTCAAGTGACATTGTAAATAAGAAGCAGGCAGCATTATCTCCCGTAAATATAAACAAACTTGTTTGTCTTAACAATTGGCTGTACAACAAATAGGACTGAGTGGACTTGTATGAGGAGAACTGAAAAATACTATTTCTTTCATTTATCTTTTTTATGGTGCAAATATTTGTAATCAAAAATAATATAAAGTGAGCACTGCACACCTTGTATTCTGTGTTGTTACTGAAATCGATATATTTGAAAATGTAGTAAGCATCCAAAAATATTTATAACACATTTAAATTTGGTATTCTATTATTGTTTAACAGTGAGATTAATAGCAACTATTTTTTAATATAGTTAATTTGTTTTGCATTAATCACATGAATTAACTGCAATTAATTGATAGCCCTACTTGCAATACCACTTTGTTTGTATTTATATTAAAAGAGTCCTGCTGCAATATTGCTCCCAGCTGAAATAAGTAGATGAAGAACATGTTCATAATTCATTCCTTATCAAGCCTTACAGAGAAAATGTGCTCCATTCTAACTAAAATTTAAAGCACACCATTTTTCTGGTCTGCTATTTCCCATTATCACACCTTTATGGGAAGCTTCCAAACCTTCTTGGCTCTTTTTAACCCCTTTAAGTTTCTCTTCTCTTTCTAGAGAATTGAGTATCTTCCTAGAGAACTAAGGATAGAGTATTGTGCCCATCACTATCATTTCTGGTACTGTTTTGTTCTCTGTTTTCAAGCAAGATCACAAATAAATGTGCCAGCAACCTAGATGGTTGCTGCAGATTTGTAAGAAAAATCTTGTCTCTGACAGAATGTTATCCCCTCCCTATGGGGAGGCAAAAAACCTGGACCCGGCCATGGCTGGGGGGATGAGCCTGTGGCCGCCCCCACATGTGTCCCGATATTTTGTTCTGGTCATCTGGTCACCTGCATTTTCGTCGTTAAAACTTTTGTCGGTCAGGGTGTGGGGGGAAAAAATCCTGAATGACTAAAAGTTTTAACGACGAACGCACCAGTGTGGACAGTGCTTTGTCAGCAGGCGATGTTCTCCCGTCGTCGAAGCTACTGGCTCTCATTGGAGGTGGTTTTATTTTTGTCAACCGGAGAGCTCTCTCTTGGCGACAGAGCAGCTGCACGACGTGCCTTACAACAGCATGGCTGTGGTGGTACAGCCGCGCCATTGTAAGGTGTGCAGTGTAGACATACTCGCACTCATGCAGGGATGCCATGAACCTATGCTTGACTCATCAACACCTAACTGGGGTGCCGCATATCTCACTTCACACAGGACATTGGAAAATCTAGGTCTGGTCCTAACTGCATTATACACCAGTCTCTTTCAGGAATTAAAGTTAGCAAATCAGTAATATTATGATTACTTTTTTGTATTATGGTAGTTATTAGAGGCTACAGCCAAAATCAGGAACCTATTGCACTAGGTATTCATACATATAATAAGAAATAGTCACTGTCCCAAAACCTTAAAATCTAAGGGCTTGTTGATGCACAAAATTTGTACTACTAACTATCCTGGCACAGTGAAAGCGGTACAGCCCTCCAGAGCGGTCAAGGCTGAATCCCCACTCTGGCACCTCGAGTGCAGGAAGTGGGGGCCAGCAAGGATTTTAAAAATTAATACTTGCCACTCCAGGCTTGTATTACACTCCCAAGGTTACAGCTTTTCTCTGACTTGGCTTGGTAAATGCTGCCACCACCCAAATGCAAAAAAACCCCTTTGAACCCAGGTAGGAGCACTTGGGAATTCCTCCCTATGGGGTACCCTCAAGCCCTTTCCCCCACCCCCCCGGGGAAGAGCTGAGAAAGAAAACAAAGGAAATTAGCTGTGGCTACCAGCTAATAAACAACATGCACAAACCTCTTAGGACACCAAAAATCCAATCTTGTTCTTAAAAAAAGGTAATTTTCTTTTAAAGGGAAAAAAATACGTCTGGAACTTGGGCTTTTTGCTAGATCTTAAAAGAAACAATTACAAAAATTAAGCACCCAAAAATAGCTTTCTTGGGGGTTCAGCTTAAAGGTTACAAGCAAACAAAAGCATCTGGGGTTAGCACAGAGAAGATCCCCAAGCCAAAATAAGAAATAAACCTGATAGTGTCTAACAAAACATTCCCTATCCAAATTATTTCTTCTAGGTATGGAAGATACTTTTTCATACCTGGTTCAAGCCTTACACAGCATTTTTGCTTATAACATTGCTGCTCCGTGTCCCTGCAGCCCAAAGAACAACACAGACAAAGGGAAGTTTCTTTCCCCATTTTAAAAAGTTCTAGCCTTCTCACTGGCTCTTTTGGTCAGGTGCCCACTTTTTTTTTCCTTTACCTGGGGGACTTTTTAACCATTTACAGGTAAAGCAAGTAAAGAACAGCACCAAGAGGGATTTTACAGCTAACTGGCTGGCTGGCTGTCCAGCAAAGGGAGCTGTCCCCCCACTTTATTTATCACAAAAGTGGATTCAGTTTTACTGTATACATGGGCTTATACCAATATAAGTTATAGGGAAATAGGAAATAGTTAAGGATTACCAGAGTTCACCAACACTCTTATGTAGTTAGTGGCTAAGGAGAACTCTATCCCTAACACAGTCTATGGGTTTCTTTCTCACCACCTGATAAAGTTGTGTCATCTGCTTGTATTCTTCAGCTAACATTACTAAACTTTTGTTGCTTCCCACAACCCCAGCTGAGTATAAATCTTTGCACTGAAGTACGTTTTGTTTATCTAGAGTTTGCATATACCAGAACTTTGATATTCACACAGTGAATTCTTCATCCTGATTTGCATGCAAGGCCCATAGGAACTGCGTAAGCCATCTCTCTATGTAACTTTATCTCATGAATCCAGCCTTCAACCTAACTCATATTAGATGAAAACAAATCCTAAAATATTCCACCCAGCGCCAATGCAGCATCTTTACACTGCACCACCTTTCGATCACACTTTATTTCTCTTTGCATTTAAGTGGGTACTGCCTGTAAAGTAATCATTCAACACAGGGACACTTTTCCATTATTTCGTCTCTTGTGTAAAAAACACAACCCTAGCAAATTAAATAGGAATGTAATTGCCAGCAGTGAAAGTAATCAAAATGTGTTTGCCAGATAAACCATTACGTACTTAATCAAATCAAAACCACTTAAACAACAAATTCAAATAGAATCTACATTTTTCCGGTCCTATATCATACCATATCAAGAGGAAACCTCTATATGGCAGCAGTAATACAGTTGAATCTGCATTAGAGAACAACATGAGAGCATATACAAACTATAGATGAGTGAAGTTGAAAGGGTTATGAGGTTCATTTCAGAACATATCTAGAACTCTTGGCTCTCCAAGTTGCATCAAAAGTCTCACAGAAACAGGATTTCTTGAGATTGCCTGTGCTTCTTGGTTCCAGATGGGCTAAACATAGTTCTATAGATGGTATTATATAGGGAATGGGACCACGTGCCAAGTTTCCAATCAGAATATGAACTATATCAGAGACTGTGGGTTTATTCATAGTCATGGCTTGGGTTCAAGCTAGTTAACATTTCAACACTTCTGCTTCCAGCAACAGGTGAAAAGAAAAGGAAAATAGGAAGTGTTATCGCATGAAAAAGTAAGCTAAAGGCAGTAAGGACACCAAAACTTCATGGTATTCTTTCAAACTACTAGGAAGTTTCAATTCAAGCTTTGAGCAAAGGGCAGGTTTGATTTTTATTTTCTCCAAACTGGTTTGCCTATCCTTAATACAAATCTACACATTATAGAGCTTAACACTGCACTTTGCTAATTTGAGAAGTAGTTGGCAACAGAAAGAAGAGATATTTCCTAGACTCCAGTATGTAAACTAAAAAGAAGAGTATCTTTGTAAACAGACCAGAAATTAACTGACCAAGAAGTACAACCTGTAAAATATTTTACTAGGACTTGTTTTATAACAGATAAATTTGAGCTTGAACTGTTTGGGAATATTTTTCAGAAGCATACATCACATCACGGTAAAGCTGTTGGAGGGGAAGCATTAAGTTAACTTTTCAGTCAGATGGGTATTGATGGTGCTTTAGATTTTAACAAGCATTAAGACATGTGGTCATGCCCAGTTAAGAATGGCCTAAAGCAGACTCTCCACACAGATAAGTGACAGCTGCACAAATATACAGGAGCAAAATGTCACACTTGGATTCATATGCAATCTTTTTGATCCTCCCATTCACCAGCCAACCAAGTTTTCACACAACTCAGGGGTGGTTTTTATTTATTTCTCTCATTTCTTAGTAAAACCAAATCATTTTTAGTCATTGAGACACAGTTGCCTTTGATGGAGATGAGAGACAATTCAACAAGAGTTATACACATATCTAACTCTTGTCCATACTATCTGCCTTTCCAAAAGTATGTCAAATCCCAACTCATCAGTTCCTACTCAACAGTATCCCGTTGTTTCACCTTGCAAGTTGTATATTGATCAGATTTGTTAGTACAGAACAGACTACTGAAGTACAGAAACAGAGAGTTGGGTGAGACATGGAGTGGGATTTTCAAAAGTGCCTAAGTGACTTAAGAGCACAAATCCCATTGAAATAACTGGAACTTGCACTCCTACCCTAAGTCACATGGGCACTTTTGACAATTCTGTCCATGGTTAGTGACTGAATAGGGAAAACATACTGAAGATAACCTTCAAAGCTTTTTAAAATGTGCTGTGTGTGACACAAAGGCCCATTGGTACCAGCTGGCAAAACGTTCATTGTTCTAAAACAGCAACTCCTACCAGGCCTGACAAACTCACTGCACCTAGCACACTGCGTTCATAGTATTTATCCAAAATGGACCATGTGAGGTGTCTTATAAAAGCTTATTAGACAGACAAGGTGGGTGAGGCTATATCTTTTATTGGACCAACTTCTGCTGGAGAGAGAGTGAGAGACAGACAGACGGACAAGCTTTGAGCTTACACAGACTCTTCTTCAGGTCTGGGAAACCTACATAGAGTATCAAAGCTAAACGCAAGGTGGAACAGATTGTTTAGCATAACTAGATAACACATTTCAATCTGCTCCACTTTGCAGTTAGTTGTGACACTCTATGTAGGTTTCCCTGACCTGAAGAAGAGCTCTGTGTAAGCTCAAACTTGTCTCTCTCACCAACAGAAGTTGGTCCAATAAAAAAATATAGCCTCACCCACTTTGCCTCTCTAATATCCTGGAGCTGACCTGGCTACAACACCACTACATATAAAAGCTTATGTCATAACTCACAATGATTATGAAATAGAGTATGTGTATAGATGATATTTAAGGAGTTGTACATATGTATTAAAAATATATTTTAGAGTCTGTGTTCCAGCCAGGATTGTCAATCACATTTGCTGGACAAAGTGGTGTAGACTTACCTATCTACCTAGATCCTTTGTAAATTAAGTATTGCAAGCCAACACAATGGAAGCCTGTTTCACGTATGGAGTCAACAGGAGTATGTAGGACAAGTTGGAGCCAGCACCCCAGGAAAGGAACAATGGGGATCATCCTGATTCTGGGTAAGTAAACGGGCAGTGCAATTACATTCATGGAAATGGGATCCCAACCTGTCTTAGTTGGAAATGCTGCAAGGAACTTTGGGTGAAATAAGACTGCTTTTAGACAAATAACTTTAACAGTCTAAGTTTAGACTCTAACCAGTGTGTTATACCTGTGTTTTATATGTAACCATTTCTGCTTCCACTTGTTATCCCTACTCACTATCTCTAAGATCGCAATCTTTGATAATGAATATATGATAATAACGGAGATGTATTCATAGTGAAACAAAGGACCTGATCCTGAGTTGTACCCAGTCAAGCTGTGTGCATACTATTCCTTTGGGAACAGCTTAACTTGTACCTGAGAGTGTCCATTGACAGGGTGGACACTTTCAGCGGGGCTGGGGTACCCCTACCGTTGACCTGCAAGGCAAAGTGAGGGCTGGCAGAGCCATGAGGAGAACATCTGGGTGGCTACGCAGACTGGTGGTGTCAGGAAGATGACACTCAGTTTAGCAACAACAAACCTCTCTCAATCCTGGGCACTGTGAGAAACCATCACAAAATGTAGTGTAATGATCTGTAAACTATAAGAATAGTCATAACTGTCCAAGCTGTCCAACTCCCATTCAAAGTCAAGGTTAGGCATCTAATGCCTTTGGGCTCCTTTGGGGGTTTTCAATCTTAAAAGATCACTCTTTATTGCAGTTGTGGGCAACCTGCAGCCCATGGGCCACATGCAGCCCGTCAGGGTAATCCACTGGCGGGCCACCAGACTGTTACTTTACATTTGCACGGCCACTCACAGCTCCCAGTGGCCGCGGTTCGCTGTTCCCAGCCAATGGGAGCTGCAGGAAGCAGCACAGGCCACAGGGACATGCTGGCTGCCGCTTCCCACAGCTCCCATTGGCCAGGAACAGCGAACCGCGGCCAATGGGAGCTGCGGGAGGCCATGCAAATGTAAAGAAACTGTCTGGTGGCCTGCCAGTGAGTATCCTGACAGGCTGCTTGCGGCCCGTGGGCCACAGGTTGCCCACCACTGCTTTATAGCAAATTGGTAGGTTCCTTTTTCTTCATAACATATGAAAGTGGGCAAGGGTACATATCATGGACCAAAGCATGGAGCAGTCCACACAATGAGAAATTCCGTATCACCGGAAAACTTCGGTTTAATAGCAGTGATACGTTTTAATTAAGCCCTCGCAAATTTAACTCCAAAGGGCCAGATACATAGAAAACAGTGATATCTGGAGAGCCTCTTCATTGAAGGTGCAAATACTGTCACTCACTCAGCACTTGGACTTCTATGGAGAATGTCTGTACGCTCTGGAACGACCACATGGATCTATGCAACATTGTTAAACATAGCCAAACATTGCTTTAAGGGAAGCACTGACAGGCTCTTTAGCTACAACTTCAAAGGCCTCCAAACAAACACCTTGTTATCGGGAGGGGTTTGAGAGGATAAAATCCTTCATTTTTCCAAGAAAGACTGAACTTTTAGAGGGACCGTCACACACATTGCTGTATTACCCATAAATGGTAACTCGCACTCAGCCCCTCTTTTTCCCTTCCTTCCTCTGCTATTACAGTTAACTGTTCTCAGAAGGTTAACAGCCCTTCAGAGGCTAGAGGGGTCAGTGGATAAAAATAGATCAAGGGCCTCAAGGTATTGCAGGTGCTCACCACCCCTTCAGAGTTTGGCCCATTGAATTCAATACTGGACTCAGTATGAGTCAGTGAGGATAGAGGGGGAAAGCAGTAACGATCTCTGGTTTAGGCTCACTGTTATCTTCAGAATAAGACAGAGTCAAGTTTCTCACTCTGAATCAGAGGGAGGATGACTAGCCCACTGTGGGGACTCCTACCAGGAAAGAAATGCCCCCCTTAAAATTTCTATTTCAATTTGTTTTTCGTTGAATTCTTTTAAGAGGGTCTTAGCAACAGCATATTAAACACAACTGGAGTTTCCCAGATTTAATTTAGCTCTTGTGATCAGCTATAATCAGACATTTTAGCTTCCTAAAGTGGGACAGATAATTAAAGCTAAATCAATAAAAGAGGCTCATTTACTTCAAAGCAGCTTGCAGAAAACTTTCTCCCCCCACCTCTCCTATAATCACAATTTGTGATTTAATAAATGTGCCTAATTAAATGGAGGATGCAACTGATCTTAAAAGAATCAAAATTCAACTTGTCTTGGTATTCATGTGAGATGTTCTAATTTTATAGATTAATTGACCTGAAACATTCAGTAGAAGATACTAAATTTTCTGCTGGTTAGTGTAGCCTAATATAACTATTGTGGCATTAGCAGTTGCACAAGAGCATTTTCATTTCAAAGCCTTATTTCCAGGGCTTTATTAATCTTTTATGATTGTGTAAAAACTACCAAGCTTACAAGCTTTAGATACATTCAAGGCAAGGTTAGGTAGAGGAAAGCACCTAGAACCTCCCTTCCAATTCTACTCTTTATGTTTTATTATAATAATTAAATGGGAGCCAAAAGGAATAGAAATTCACAAAGTTTTGATTCAGCATTTTGTTCCTCTGGCAGACAGAGAGGTGGTCTGAGCATGAAATATTAGGTTTGAAAAGCAGACCCATGCATAGGTAGCAATAGGGCTGGCTGGGAAAGAATTCCATCTTGTGAAAAGTTTCTCAGTTTGTTATGCATAACAGAAATGAAATGAAAGCATTTTGTGAAAAAAACAGGAGAGACACCCCATAATATCCAATAGGCCAGTGGTTAGATTACTCACCTGGGATGTGGGCTTGGGTCTCTGGTCTGCTTGATTCAGAGCATTGACTTGAACCTGGACCTCTTACATCCCAGATAAGTACCTTATCAGCCAGTCTAGAGTCAATCTCTCTCTCTGGACCAATACTTAATTATTTGTACAAGGTAGAACAGCTTCAACAGGAGAGATTGGGAGAGGCTGACTCCATAGCTTCTGGGATTTTTTTCTTGTTCTCATACTGTTGAGAAGCCTTCCCAACAAATTCTTCATTGAAATCAGTATGTTTCTGCAAAACACTTTGGTTTAGATGAAACAGCATTTTCCAAAAGAAAAGAATTTCCACAAAAAAATTTCCGCCAGCACTGGGCAACAACTGTCCACAAGGACTGTACTGTGCATTTGGCATTATGGTAGCATAACACACAATTCATACATTCACAGCAGACACCCTAATAGCATAAGTGATGTGAATTTCTACCTGGAATACTATACAAGATTTGGTTACTTTTCCATGAGTCCATTGACATGAGAGCTGGCCTGAAGGAGTCTTTAACCTCCACAGTGCATCTCTGGAATGCAGTCTTTATTAATATCACTGTACACACACACACACCCCCCAACCAGACAAGGCTATAACATACTGACTAAGAATGAGTTGCATCCACCTCCTAATGGCTAGTGCAAACACACCCACCCACACCCCAGATGAGGCTATAACATACTGACTAAAAATGAATTGTATCCGCCTCCTAATAATGGCTAGTGCAGACAGAAGACAAAAGCCTACTACTGCTGGAGTTACCACATTAGCCTAAGTAGCTGAGGCTTGAACTTTTGGTACCAAGGGTCTACCAATAGAGGCTGATCTTCCCTATTTGACATAGCACCTAGACACAAAATGGAGTGAGTGAGTTAATTAATGATGAAGTTTAGCATTTAACTCCATAATACCTGGCTATACAAGGAAGTCTCTCTAGCTGGGTGTCCTATTTTTGATTAGGCAGCGATCAGTTTTTCCTTGCTAAATGTAATTTTACTCAATTTGGCTTAATAAAACAGGAACTAAATAATAATTTATCCAAAATGAATCACTGATTTATTTATAGATACATGACACACAGGGTAACAGTTGAAGCTAAAATACTGCAGAACAGTGGCTGGTAAATTCTGAAGGTGAAATTCATTTAGCTGTAGAAAACCTGCACAAAGTTTATGAAACACTTGGGCCCCTCTTAAATGGGATCCAAGTGATACATGGGCCTTGTGCAAACTCTCTTTACAGGAGCAAATTTCACCCTGATGGGACAAACTTTAACTTAGCCCCAAAACTTTGACTTTTGCCAGTACTTTTGCCACTTTACACTGGCTTTCTTGCATTCTGGAGTGAGTTTGGGATTGTTGGAAGCAAAGGATAATGGTTACTGGTAAGAGCCAGTTAGAACAGGCAGGTGAGCAAACACTGGAATATTCTCCACACATCTGCCAAAGAGCCCCTTTTCTGACTAGCAACAAGCCTGTTATACCTGTACCTTCACAGATCACCAGGCACTTCCAAAAGCCTTGATTTCTAAAATCAGCGGGGACAAGGCCAGCCTTGCTCTAGTTGTAATTCCACCAACATTTAGCAACTGTCCAACTGTGACTTTAGCCCGTTGTGGGGGAATAGACCTGCACCCTTAGAAATTAAAGTCACATCTGATATTTTCTGCCCATTACACAGTATTTGAGAGGTAACTGTCAGCAGACTTATGGACCCAAACTTAGAGCCATGGTAGCTCTGCACAGAGGCCTCACTCCAATGAGCGTGGCAGTACAGAACACTGACGTGAGAGGTTCTAGCCTGAGCAGTTATATGTCCAAAGCTGGAAATGGGAGAAGTTCAAAATAAATCCATTTGAGTGGCAACTTGCAGCAAGTAGAACCATGCTCAGCATGAAATTGGTTCTGACTAACTCTGATGATCGCTTGCTCCTGTCCCAAATCATTAGCTCTACAATATCACACAACTGATTGCTTGTTCCTTTTCTCTGGGGAAACTTTACATCTAGTCTGACACGTAGCTTCCATTGCAATAGTGGAGAGCTAGCCCAGAAAAGCCTGTGTGAGTCACATTATCGCTCTCACAGTCAGTGGCATTACAGAAATACATTCAGAACTAAAAAGTTGGGAATCTGGAAACTGCAATAAAAGAGAAGCATTTATCAATTTTAAGGTTTCCAATGGACAACCTGATCCAAAGCCCAATGAAGTCTTCCATTATTTTCAATGAACGTTGGATCAGGCTCAGAAAAAACTGAGGTAACAAGAGAGGTCCCACTCTCTACCATCCCACTGAAGGACACACCTAACTTCCATTGAACTCAACAGGTATTAAACTCAATGAAAGTCACTGAGACCGCAGGGCAGAAAAACTGAATGTAGACAGTATGTTGTGTGTGACACTGGTCCCCCAATGACCCATCATTCTCACAGATCTTGGGAGACAGGCCAGTCCTTGCTTACAGATAGCCCCCCAACCTGAAGCAAATACTCCCCAGCAACCACACACCACACAACAGAACCACTAACCCAGGAACCTATCCTTGCAACAAAGCCCATTGCCAACTGTGTCCACATATCTATTCAGGGGACACCATCATACGGCCTAATCACATCAGCCACACTATCAGAGGCCCGTTTGCCTGCACATCTACCAATGTGATATATGCTATCATGTGCCAGCAATGCCCCTCTGCCATGTACATTGGTCAAACTGGACAGTCTCTACGTAAAAGAATAAATGGACACAAATCAGACATCAAGAATTACAACATTAAAACCAGTCTGAGAACACTTCAATCTCTCTGGTCACGCAATTACAGACCTAAAAGTGGCAATTCTTCAACAAAAAAACTTCAAAAACAGACTCCAGCGGGAGACTGCTGAATTGGAAATAATTTGCAAACTGGATACAATTAACTTAGGCTTGAATAAAGACTGGGAGTAGATGGGTCATTACACAAAGTAAAACTATTTCCCCATGTTTATTTCCTCCCCTTCCCCCTGCTGTTCCTCAGACGTTCTTATTAACTGCTGGAAATGGCCCACCTTGATTATCACTACAAAAGGTTTCCCCCCCCCCCCCCGCCGGTAATAGCTCACCTTACCTGATCACTCTCATTACAGTGTGTATGGCAACACCCATTGTTTCATGTTCTCTGTGTATACAAATCTCCCCACTTTATTTTCCACTGCATGCATCCGATGAAGTGAGCTGTAGCTCACGAAAGCTTATGCTCAAATAAATTTGTTAGTCTCTACCGTGCCACAAGTACTCCTTTTCTTTTTGAGGATACAGACTAACACGGCTGCCACTCTGAAAACTGGTCTGGAATTGAATCTCTTGGTGAGCATAGAGAAAGCATTCGTAATCACCATGAGATACTCAGTCTATATAATACCGTGACAGACCCTTGTGGATAAGGGTGAGGGGAACCAAACCAGACAAGGAAGAAAATATAAACACACACGCACACAAAGAGCTGGCTGCTTTAGAAAGGAAAGAGTGATTATTCCTGAACGTATCTTCAGTGTGTATCACTCTGTTGTGGAGGCTGGCTAGAAAGAAAATTTTAAAAATCCTCCTTCAGGGTACATGTCAGATCCACATGCTCCCTGGCATTATCCATATACTATTGTTTTATAAGAAGGTGCAAGTTTATCATAGCAAGGCCAAAGTCTGCTCTTGATGCACTAGCATAGAGCTCCCATTGCATCCACTGAGAAAACAATGGGAATCCCTATAGCAGGTTTAACCAGACTGAATTAGGTGCTTCACTAGTTTCATTGACTATTATGTACCCTGCTAACCATTCTGTGCTACATAAGGGCTTTAAATATTAATTCTACTAAAGCAAGAAACAAAATTCAAGGAAATTAGTCAAATGAAGGCACATTACAAGAGGAAGAAAGGGCTGGAGGAAATGGAAACTCAAACTCTTCTCTGTTTTGATAAAAATAGCAGAAATTGGCCTGAGACACAGATTCATTTTGATTTCTCATTCCGTATTCCTTAATACCTGGAGTTCAGTTTTTAAATGCTGGAATTAAAGTACTCAGATTCCAGGGTGATGGGTGCTAAATACAAAACCATTAGTGAGATAGAGATAATTTGGGAATTGTCTAATACACCTACTTATTAGCAGTATGTTAATATTTTTATATTCATTTGATTTTTACTTGATGTCAAGGTATTCACAGGCTCAGACAATGGGTAAAAGTCTTTGTAAGTGCAAATGAGTATAATTATTTTATAGATGAATCATGTTATTACACCACCAAAGACTACTCAAAAGCTGTAGTTAATGCACAAGGTGGCTGTTGGCTTATTTAGTAGATCCTAAGAACTAGAACTAGGGCTGGTCAAAACTTGGAATTTCCATTCTGCATAAGCCAGGGTTCTCAGGAATTCCAGGCTCCTTGTTATGGAGGGGGGAGCCTTATAGCCTTGAGACCTTGGAAGTCTGCAAGTTCTGGAAGTTCAGGCTCCCCAGATGCCCACCATGTGAACTGGCAGTAAACTAGGGTGGTTTCCCACAAATTTGTCTGTGGTTCACCCAAAGTTTGCCAAACCCAACATATTTTCGTGAGCCATTTTATGGTTGCCAAGGAGGCATATTTCAATTAAACCCTGTTTCATCAGAAAATTCTTTACCAGTTCTAATTATTACACCAATTCTGCAAAGTCTCCTCCGCTTAACCATTTTTTTCTGGGTGCTACATCAGAGGATGTTTTTGCTCATTTATGGTTTGGGTCTGTTCCTGGGGAGTAGGAATTAATCTCTTTTATCCTGGGATAAGGGAAGAGTCTCTCTTTAGGACTGATATTAGTCCAGCATATTGAATATTTTTTGTATTTAAGTGTGCTTATTCATAGATCTTTAAGGCGGGAAGGAACCATTCAATCATCTAGTCTGTCGTCCTGTGTAACATAGGCCATAAAATTTCACAAAGTTACTCCTGCATTGAGCCCAGTAATTTGAGTTGGATTAAAAAAATATCATCCTGAAAGGCATCCAAGTTTGAAGACATCAAGAAACGGAGACTCCACCGCTTCTCTTGGTAGTTTGATCCAATGGTTAACACTGTTCACTGTTAAAAAATTGTGCTTATTTCTAATTTGAGCTTGTCTGGCTTTAACTTGGTGCCACTGGTTCTTATCAAACTTGGGACAAAATTTGCACAGCCAGGAATCGTTTGAGATGTGGTCAAATTATGTCTGACTCAATGGAAATGAAAGAGATGGTGTTCAGTGTGGTATTGATATATTTCAGTATCACCTTTCCCTGTCTGTTGAGCTAGTAAAGATCACTGCAGTTTAGTAGACAGATTTATTTCTTTTGAACTCTGTTGAGCTGTCCAGCTGATCAGTTTTCCTGTTATGGAAAATTAGATGCCCAATGGTTTCATTTTTCAGGGAGTCTGGTGAGTTTGGTACATAGTTATCTGTTAGATATAATGCATCTGAATAACCTTTATTTAAAGCCACATGTGGGATTTGGAGGGCATGATGTGATGCCTGGATGGGTTTGTTTATTCATTGTTAGTTTTGAAATTTGTGCCTTGCTATGCTAGAGTGAGCTGGATCAAACAGGTGTTAAATAGAACTCTGTACTCTGCACCCAAAGCAAAACGGGCAATTTTGGTTTGTTTTTTCACTAGTCCCTCTCTGGATGCATATTTTTGGGGTATTTTGTCAAATCCAGATATTATGAAAAAAAAAATTGGGGGGGCGGGGGGGGTGGGGAATCCTTTTTTCCCCTGAAAACAACCAATCCATTTTCTCCCAGCAAGAAAAACTGAGTGCCAGTTATAGAGTTTGCAAGGCCTGGTCAAAGGTCATCGGGATACCTCTATAACTCTGCCTCAACTAGCCCATCCACTGGAAAGGCCCTGATGAGCAACTTCCTTAATAATGCTCTCCTGTTTCTTTTTCTTCTGCCCACATTGTTTTTCCAGCACTTCTTTCACCCCCTGCCTCATTCACTGCAACTCAGTGTTCATTCTAACAGGGAGATATAGTCAGTACAACAACAAGTGAAATTACAAATGGAATCAGAACACCCAATAATCACAACCCTTTGTGTCCACCTGATGAATTCAATTGCTGTGAAGAAATATATCGAAATACTGATTCAGAAACACAAGAAGTCAGCCAATCACCATCACTGGTAGCAACAGATGTTAGAGATAAATAAGATAATGGTTCAATACACATAGCAGAGCAGGACCACCATGTCCCCACTCCACTCTAAATAACAAGAATCTGGGCATCCTTAAGGGTCTCTTTAACAGTTTCCACGGTATGCATCCGATGAAGTGAGATGTAGCTCACGAAAGCTCATGGTCAAATAAATTGGTTAGTCTCTAAGGTGCCACAAGTACTCCTTTTCTTTTATCTTTATACTTACTGATACGGGGAAGATCCTTCAAATTCTTAATTAAAAAAATAAAAGTAACTACTCCACTAAACTATTAACTATTGCATTTTTTAAAAGCCACCCTTTTTGTGTGGTCTACCTTCTTGAATCTACAGCAACAGCTAGAAAAGAAACACTATTCCCAGAACTATGCTAACACCACTGATGATGCGAGTGCACAAATAGGAACATAAACCAAAGAACTATATTGGTACCTAATCCATTTGAGACAGACGGAAAGGGATAGAGTAACATTTGCCAAAGGTAACCAGACAAAAAATGATCAAGGAAAGATGGATTCTGGTTCTCATTCGGAAAACACATTTTCTCAAAATGGTGGAATAAACACAGGTACCTACACCATGAGAGAGAGAGAGAATGAGAATACAGGCCAACCACATGTCCGGTCACAAACATATACCTTACTGGTGCTAAGCAGTCACTTCCACAGCACCTGAGGTCAGACCTTTCTGTGGCCAAGGAAGAGGAGGTTAGGCAGAACAGGGGTGCAGTGCCGGTTTACTTTGCTATTTGCTCAACCACCTTTATTACTGTGTGTGTTTGGGGACTTCAGCAAGATTTTAGCCCCTAATTTTCAGCTTTCAACGAAATATTACGATCAGTGGGGAGCAAAAAAATAAAGCCTATAAATTATTTAAAATTAAGAATTACCAATGTCCCTTTCCTCCTTCCCTAACCCTTAACATGGGGGTTAATTTAACGCAGTAAATTACATTTCACAGATTTTGACCTGCACTTGTCTTTCTAGTCAGTCCTTAGATATAGCCTTCCTTCCTTATTATTATACTGGGAAAAGGGCCATGAGCACTTTTCTCCAACAAATGCAGAACATTTCTGTAAAACATTAGCTAGCCTTTAAGTCATTTTAGTGATAGATTTGGCTTTTAAAATAAATTATAGAACCTCTGAGAAAATTTGAACTAAAAAGAGTTGGGTCTTTTTGTGGGAAGGGGGCGGTTTATAAAAAAAGATTCACTTAAGTTAAGAAGAGTTTCCTACTTAGACTGAATGAAGAGGAACACTATCTTTTTTATTTTAATTAAAGAATTTCCTACCAATAAAATTTTTCCCAGAGACACTTTACAGTCCTTCTATTGAAAAGCCAATTTCAACTGCCATACCAGCACTCCTACATCTTACAGTACAGCCTGAATCTAAAAGGACTTCATTAATTATACATTGTTCTCAATGCATAATTATGTAAAGTAACAAATTTGGTCTGATAGAGTTGTTTTGCCTTACGTGGCAACACTACATTTATATTTAACAAGGCCCCAGTAACAAAAATGGAAGGCTAAAATCCCTATATTGTCCATGGTTATGAAGGAAGTAAATTAAAGATTTTCCTTTGGGTCCTTTGAGGGAAATATAACCATTAAAGAGTACAGGTAAAAAATGACTTTTTGTAGTGGCAAAAAAACCCACAAAATTTCTAACAATGCCATAACAAAAAGGGTTGTCTCTCCTCTCTCACCCTGCCCACCCAGGAAATTGTATCAAAGCCATTTATTAAATATAAGCTTTTGGCTGAACACTCAATATTGTTTTACTTTGCCAACAGCCTATGTATTTTTAAAAGCATTCTGCAGAACATCTTCTAGCAATCTTCCCAATAGCCTTACAATTGACTTCCCTATGATGTTTCAACATCCAGAGCTCACCTAAATATCCTCACCAAAATTCTCAGTATATATATGTAAACTACTTTAATTGCTGTTTTGGATTTAAAAAGGAGATTTTGGGTTGTTGCATGCCAAACACCCAGTGTACACAAAGGGAGTAGCAGAGAAATAAGCATATTAGCAATAAAATACAGAATTATTATTTATTTGTGGTGGCACCCACTACATGATAGATAATTTCCCGAACACTAAAGAGAGATGGTCCCTCTTCTGAGGAGTTCACCACCTAAGGACAAGCAGCAAGGGGAAAAGAAACAGGGAACTTACATAAAAGTCAACTCAATTTAATGTAGGCTGAGTGGGTTTTTTTCAGAAACACTTAAATGAGGATGGGATAGAGACCTTGTAGATGAACTCAAAGAGCTTGTACCAGGCATAGCGGGCAGCACGGAAGGAAGCCTAGAGGTGGCCTGCTAAACCCAGGGTTGTGAGTTCAATCCTTGAGGGGGCCATTTAGGGATCTGGGGCAAAAGTTGGGGATTGGTCCTGCTTTGAGCAGGGGATTGGACTAGATGACCTCCTGAGGTCCCTTCCAACCCTGATATTCTATGATTCTATGACTGTGAGAATCTGGCAAAGAGGCAGACGAGGCTGGGAACATTAGTGGAGTGCAGGAAGATGAGGTGGGGACAATGGAAAGCTTGACAGGGGACTAGGAAGGAGCAGCATTATATAGAGCCTTGAAGACAAAGATGAGAAGCAACAGTGTGCGATTGTGATGGTATGGAGGTTACCCCTGTCCCAAATATTAATGATAGCCATGAGCACAAGTAGAAACTCACTCAGATATACCCAGAGATATTCACTGCCTCAGGCTTAGTCCAACCAGCAGCCCCTAACTCCTTCCTTCAGGAAACTTTTTCTGCACCTTAAAACAGTGACATTTGTTGACAGCGGGAAGAAGTAACTTCCTGTGAACATGGGTGTGAGAGGAGGCTGGCATAAGGGCAGCAGCTTTCTCTTCAACATTACTGTGAGGATGGGACTTGACAAACAGGTAGTATGTGTCCTGATTTTCACACTGAATGCTATGGAAACCTACCAAAAACGTATTTAGTACAATGGAGAATGTTAGGATATAGATATTCAGGCCTGTCTGCAAAAGCCTGTACTTTAAGAATTTAGGTGTATTCTTATCACTTGGCTAGTTCTAGAGGTATAAAAGAAAGAATCAAAATCACTGTCTGCTGCTGTAAGGGCCTTCTCTTACTGTGACAGTCTGAGGTCCTGTTCTTAGGCTAAGGCCTTTGGCTAAGCAGCAGAGGCAGCCATAAGCTAGGAAGCGAACAGTCACATCCTTACATTCCAAACTAGTCACATTGAAATAAGGTGCTATTGGGCTGTTAGGCACTATCAGGACAGGATGGTATTCCTATCACCTCCAGAGAAAGGGAAGTGCCTAGAAAATGTAAAAGGAAACTTAGTTTGATAGCATCCTGTCTGGCAAGAACTCACTTATCAATAGCTGGGATGTGAAATCCTCACTTCTGTATTGTCTTGTCATTATAGTTCCCACTTTGCTATTGTTTGTCTGTATAATCTCTGTCTGGTTCTGTGATTGTTCCTGTCTGTTGTATAATTAATTTTGCTGGGTGTAAACTAATTAAGGTGGTGGGATATAATTGGTTACATAATCATGTTACAATATGTTAGGATTGGTTAGTTAAATTTCAGGAAAATGATTGGTTAAGGTATAGCAAAGCAGAACTCAAGTTTTACTATATAGCCTGCAGTCAATCAGGAAGTGAGGGGGTGGGTGTGTGGGTGTGTGTGTGTGGGGAAAATGGGAACAGGGAATGTGGGTAAGGAAATTGGAATCATGTTTTGCTAAAGGGGGATATGGGAACAGGGAATGGGGGTAAGGAAATTGGAATAATGTTTGGCTAAGGGCAGGAATGGGAACAGCTCAGGATCTGGCATTTTCTCTCTTCCCTCAATTTAAGAAAACAAAAATAACTTCAGTCCACTCCTGGTGCATAAAATTCGGCATCACCGCTTCATTTTTTCCTTCTAAAATTCACCTTTAGGTTTTCAAGAACCTTACCTGTGTGTAAAGATGGTGACAATCATTTTGTTCTAAGAGTTGCTTCAGCCTGTTGCAAAGTAGACACACACACACTGTGCTCTCTCATGGAGACTTTACTTTTGTACTTTGTTATTTTTCTTTCAGATTCATGGTAGACTGAAAGTTTAGATTTTGCTCTGTGTGTGTGGAAATAGAACACACTTCATCCCTGCTTCCTCTGCTTCTTTCCAGTGAAAGATCTTTTTCTACTACTCTAAACAACCAAGTGGCAAATTTTGCCAGGTACTCCATTTTTCTTAGAATTGGTAAAATATTTTTTCTCCCAACAACTGTTTGACCTCACTAAGCTCTCTTCACTTTGAATGCAAATATTCTATTCAGTTCTAGAGATAAAAGTCTACTTCCAAACTAAAAGTTTAACAAAAACTAAGATCATCAATATTTATACCTTTGTATTCACAAAAGAGGCTAAAGGAGATGGATAACAAAAATGTCTCAGAAGAAACCAAAAACGAACAGAACATTTAAAATATTAAATTAAAACCATTTATCTGAAGCAACAGATAAGTTAAAGGATTTTACAACAGAAGGAGAAGGTGACATTGATGAATGGAACAATTTGGTAACTGAAAGTTAGAGGCCATGAGGAGGAGAAGTTGTGGAGGAGGAGAGCAAAGGAGGATAAATAAGAACAGAGATATTGGAGGGTGGAAGGAAAATGAGGATGGTTCTGTGTGGGCAGAAATAATGGCAGAAAAACATAAGGGGCAAATTCATCTCTGGTGAGAGTAAAGGGACTCAGTGAATTTAAAAACAGATAAGTTTCAATTCAGTATTTAGGGACCTAATTTAAGTACAACTTAGCTCCCACCAGCTGCAGACTTTCTGCTATTCCCTCTCATGGAACTGTTGGTTCTAAGAAGCAAAGAGAACCAGTACCATTATAACGGTCATTTTAATAAAGACAACACCCCTTACCAAAATTAGGCATCTTTCCATCGACTCCAATGAGTTCTGGATCATGTCCTTTGTGGTGCAAGATAAGGAGACATGCAAAGTGCTATCCATAGAAAGGAAAAAAATCAGATGTGTAAGAGAGAGACTGCCCAGCAAGATGAAATTTAAACACATGCAACACTCTGGAGGGATTTTCCCCTCCCCTAGGTTCATACCATAGAAAACTGCAATGTGCAGCAGATTCATTCATTAACATTAGCCTATTGTTCACATAAGTTGTCATATTTAAAAGACAGACTTTTGAATAGTTGAAGACCTCCAAACCATTTGAGCAGCTAACAGAAAAAGTTTACTTTGATGATTCCTTTTCTGGGAAGCAGATCCTAAAGTCACATAGCCACTTCCTCCCTCATTACACCTTGAGCTCAGGAACAAAACACAAATATTCAAGACTACCGGTATCTACACTTATTTAGCATCCGTCCACCTGATCAGCTGTATATTTCCCTGCACTACATATGGGAAGATTGACTGATTTGGCCATGTGTCTTAAGTCTCATCTTATTAGTATACAGTGAAAGAAAACATGGCCAAAAGTATTTACATTGCAAGAGCACCTGTCGCCTCAAGGTGCTTTACAATCTATTCTGTTCTACTCAGGTTTTTCTATTGTGCCCATTGCTATGGTATCAATGTCTTTCAGTGGCACATTAAGCAACATGAGTAGCATCTGTCATGTGCTGGGCCTGATCCAACCACTCTCACTCAACTCACAGGAGTAGTCGCTGCCATCCCTCTTTACTCCACCAACGATGCCAGTCTTGACTATCCATTTGTGTACATACCTCACAAACATCCCATTTTCTTCTATGCTGCCCTTTCTACACAGAATACCCTTACTGAACTAATATGGAAGGCTACAGTCTTCCCCTCAACACCAACTTACGCTAGGATGCCCACAAGAAATCAGCCAGCTAGATTGTGGGAGAACTTGTGATAACACTTCATGATCAGGAGCTGCAGACCCCCAGCTACTCTGAAAGTCAGGCATAGATATTGTCCGTAATTGAGCACCCAAAAACTGAGGCCCACTAAATCAGTGAATACTTCTGAAAAGGCTGGTCTTTAGTTTCTCCCATTATTCACACATGGAGTTAACTTTTTTTAAATGCTTTGTACTTTCTTATTGTCTACATTTGTGCTGTACTGCACTGAAGTGGTTCAACGTTTAGCTTCCAGCCCTCTCCCATAACTGATTTTTCAAGTAAGATTCAATACAATCCTTAACAGCAAATTATCTGAAAAGATGACTGGCTGAAGGTGAACATCTTTAGTCTACATATTACTGGAGTAAAAATGTAATCAAAGTAAGATCATGAAATGGAACTGGTGCTTGTCCAGATAGAATGCAAAGCTGTAGGAAGTGAAACCCAAACAAGCATTCTGAGCCAAATGGGGATTAGTCACTGCTGGGTGTTTTCTTGTGGTCATGTCTGGCTAGTTCCATTCAAGTCTGATGCCCTCTTCTTTGCACGGAGCCCCTCCTCCTCTTTGGAGCACTTCCTCTTCTGACCAGGAGGCTGAGCTACGATCATTATATTCCTCCCCTTCTGGGATATCAGATGGCACTGGACAAGGTGCCCACATACCATTCCAGATAGTTTTCCAATCCAAGGCAAGGTCCTGAACCTCTTTCCCAGTGGCTGGTAGGAGAATCTGGGGACACCCACTACTCTGGGGTCCAGCCTAAGGACCCTATGTTCACCAACCATGGTTTGCTTGTTCCCAGACTCTGTAGCTATTTACCTGGACTCCTTCCTACTGCCCTTCTCTGTCGTCTGCCCCCTCCTCCACTTTCACAAGCTCAAATTCCCTCCTCCCAAGGAGTAACTGTAAATTACTTCTCCTCTTTGATTTCTTGCCCCAGACAAACTTCTCTTCTCTCAGGGAGCCACTGCAGACTGCTTCCCCTAAAGCCCCTTTCCGGTCTCAGCTAAGTAACTGAGGAAGAGGCCCAAGGATACTACTGAAAATACTACATATGAAATTCTTCTAAAGGAACTTTCAATAGCAGTCTTCCAATTTGGCTAACCAATTAAGAATTTTCACAGGTAGTGGATAGCTCAGACAAGTGAGTGGTTAGAGGAGGCTTTTTATCTTCAGACTTTTTATTTTAATAGCGTAGCCCTTAGGGCCAGCTTAGCCTTATTTTACTTAGCAGTAATGTAAGGAACCTACAGGCCTGCATCCTGTAAGACATTGGATTAAGGAAGTTAGCATAAGTGAAGCATAGGACTATGACCTTTAGCATGGATAAAGTGGCCTAATGGTCACCCTAGATTTGCGGGACTTGGGAATAGCTTGCTTAAGAGAAAAGTTGGCATAAAATGAGAAGAGGCAACCACAGGAATACTGAAGTGATACTAAGCTTGGATGATACTAAAATAGGATCATTGGTAGATGTCTAACCACAAACTTGCTTTAGAAATATGGTAATGAGTCAACAGGAATTAATATACTAGCCTATCAGGGAAAGGCACCCCAATATTATGAGGGTGAGGCAGTTGGACATGGACAGAGGAGGTCAGGTGTTTGTATGAATATTCATGGTGATTCCCAGGCCTTATATAAGCAAGAACCCGCATGAAGAAAGTAGTTAGCCCTCCACCCTTCAATATTTTAGTGCTATAATTTATCATCTATCTTCAAGCATTGGGGATCTGGACCATCAGAGCCATTTAGCATGCGAGACAGGGCTGGTCCTTTGTCTCTTACCACCAGGTCTTCAAGAAAGGGGTGTGAGTATATAAATCTGTGAGCATATACTATACAAGGAATAACCGTTAAGATTTCTCTAATATGCTATTATTGCTATTTGTTTGTGTAATTTGGAGCTTTCCTGTCTCTATTAATTGTATTAATAAAGGTGGTTAAGGTTCTGTTTTACTCTCCGTGTAAATGCCCTTGCCCATACACCTTGGGGTTCCCTACAAGATATTGAACTTGTCAATTTTGACTCTGTTGTGTCTGATTCTGGGACTAAAACCTTAGTACACATCTCATTAGTTGAGTACCAATTGGCATTCATTAAAGGATCAGGCTACAATAGAGCCCAAAGTCAATAATAACCAAAAGTTGTTACCACCTGAGGAGTGTAAACTATGAAATGAGTTTGGTGCTCACAATCCAATTCCCAACAGAAAGTGTCCACATCTCAGAAAAAGCACCAATTCAATTGCCAATAATAAGCACCCCTGCTGAAAGCTCCAGGAGAACTTGAAAAGTAAAAATTCATTTCAGCCTATAATTAAATTCCCATGAAAAGTATAGTTTTAACTGTAACCTAGACATGTTTCTTCCTCCATGTTTAATATAAATGGATAAATAAAACTAAGTTAGGAAAGGTTTCAGAGTAACAGCCGTGTTAGTCTGTATTCGCAAAAAGAAAAGGAGTACTTGTGGCACCTTAGAGACTAACCAATTTATCTGAGCATGAGCTTTCGTGAGCTACAGCTCACTTCATCGGATGAAGTGAAGATGAAGCGAGCTGTAGCTCACGAAAGCTCATGCTCAAATAAATTGGTTAGTCTCTAAGGTGCCACAAGTACTCCTTTTCTTTTTAAGTTAGGAAACATTTTCTTTGATACCACTGGAATTTCTAGATGAGCTTGGACTCTAAACATTTTGATAACACATTCAACGCTTTTAGACTACATGTAGCTTTCTGCAAAGGCAGCTGAGAGGGGGATGGGTGAGGGGAGAAGAGGACATGTTTTTTCAGTAACAGAAGAATTAATGCTGCATTTTGAGTACTTGATGAAACAGTGAGCTGGCAAAATGTCAACACAAAGATGCCTATTAGCACACTTTACTATGACAGCCATTGCATCTTTCAAAAAAACCAGTGGTGTTTTCACATCTTCTTTAGAAATCAAGAAGTTAGTAAATTCAATAGGCTAGGATTCCTTTTCAAGGTAGTTAGTTATTGCCCCACACTACAGAAGACAAGGTGAAGAAGTTATCTTAGAATTTAGGCAAGAGTTGAAATTATGAGTGATAAAAGAATGAACTAATTCACATTGTCTGTGTATATATCGGCTACAACACACTCATTAATATAGGACTCTGCATATTCCCATTGCCACCAAAGAAATTTTTTAAGACGGCCAACTTGATGCTAATTGCTCAGAACAGGGCAATAATCTGTTTACCTGTGATTTGCATAACTGATTTGACATGGAGTTGCAACAACCTAGTAAATAATAATAAGAGCTTGAAGATTATGCTTCTCAATATGAGATAGTCTTCCAGGAATAAAGGGAAAAGGGGTCCTATGAAATATTGATCACTAACTCATTTGGGGAACTTCTTGCCCAGTTTACCAATGTGCCAAGACACGGAGTTTTATTCCCTATAGATGCAACGGTTTAAGATGAGACAGATATCAATGAAAACATATGGTTCCATTTGTATCCACATGACAAAACTACCATGGGAAACTGAATGGTTTCGGGGATACTAACGGAGCCCTTTGCCTCTACACTAGGACCCAATTTTCAGACATGGCTTCTGATTTTGGGTGCCCAACTTGAGATACCAGGAAAATAATAATTCTAATAATCATCCATGTGGAACTGTATCAAATGCCTTACTGAAATCCAGCTAGATCAGATCTACTGCATTTCCTTTGTCTAAAAAAAATCAGTTATCTTCTCAAAGAAGGAGATCAGGTTGGTCTGGCATGATCTACCTTTTGTAAAACCATGTTGTATTTTATACCGATTACCATTCACCTCTATGTCCTTAAATACTTTCTCTTTCAAAATTTGTTCCAAGACCTTACATACAATTGAGGTCAAACTAACAGCACTGTAGTTTACTGGATCACTTTTTTTCCCCCTTTCTTAAAAATGGGAATTATATTAGCAATTCTCCAGTCACAGCGTATGACCCCAGAGTTTACAGATTCATTAAAAATCCTGGCTATTGGGCTTGCAATGTCATGTGCCAGTTCCTTTAATATTCTTGGATGGAGAGAATCCGGGGATCCCAATTTAGTCCCATTAAACTGTTTTGAGTTTGACTTCCACCTCGGATGTGGTAATTTCTACTTCCATATCCTGCTGTCATTAGCCACCCTGCCACTACCACTAAGATCTTCATTAGCCTCATTAAAAACTGAGGCAAAATATTTGTTTAGGTGTTGGGCCATGCCTAGATAATCTTTCATCTCCATCCCATTGTCAGTGTTTAGCAGTCCCACTTCTTTCCTTGTTTTATTTTTCTTTATATGGCTATAGAACCTTTTACTGTTGGTTTTAATTCCATTTGCAAGGTCCAATTTTGCTTGGCTCTTGGCAGTTCTCATTTTATCCCTACATTTTCTGACTTCCAAGAGAGCTTTCCTTGCTGATCCCGCCCATCTTCCATTCCTTGTAGCTTTCTGCTTTCTCTTAATCACCTATTTCAGATGCTCTCTCATCCATCTTGGTTGGCAACCCTTACCTATGAATTTTTTTCCCTTGCTTGGGATACAGCCTTCAGATAGCTTCTGCAATTTTAACTTAAAGTAATTCCCAGGTTCCTCCACATTCAGATCCTTGAGTTCTTCAGTCCAGTCCAGTCCACTTCCCTAACTAATTTCCTTATTTTTTTAACATTAGCTCTTTTGAAATCAAGGACCCTTATTGAAGTTCTATTTTAATTTAAACTCATGTCACTTGAGCCAACATTGTCGCCTACAGCCACTTCTTCTATGAGGTCCTCACTATTCCCCAATACCAAATATACAATGACATCACCTCTTGTTGCTTCAGCAAATATTTGGTGAAGAAATCTGTCAGCTATCACATACAGGAAAATCTGGTCCCTGCAATTATTAGTAGCCCTTATCCTCCAATCTATATCTGGGAACTTAAAGTCTCCCATAATCACACAGTTCCCAGTAGTATTTATTTCATTCAAAACATTAAAGAAGTCTCTATCCATACCCAAATCGGATCCTGGTGGTCTGTAACACACCCCAAGCACTATATCAGGGAAACCTCTAGTATCATAGAATCATAGAATATCAGAGTTGGAAGGGACCTCTGGAGGTCATCTAGTCCAACCCCCTGCCCAGAGCAGGACTAATCCCCAACTAAATCATCCCAGCCAGGGCTTTGTCAAGCCTGACCTTAAAAACTTCTAAGGAAGGGGATTCCACCACCTCCTTAGGTAACGCATTCCAGTGTTCCACCACCCTCCTAGTGAAAAAGTTTTTCCTAATATCCAACCTAAATCTCCCCCACTGCAACTTGAGACCATTACTCCTTGTCCTGTCATCTGCTATCACTGAGAATAGTCTAGATCCATCCTCTTTTGATTCACCTTTCAGGTAGTTAAAAGCAGCTATCAAATCCCCCCTCATTCTTCTCTTCTGTAGACTAAACGATCCCAGTTCCCTCAGCCTCTCCTCATAAGTCATGTGTTCCAGACCCCTAATCGTTTTTGTTGTCCTTCGCTGGACTCTCTCCAATTTCTCCACACCCTTCTTGTAGTGCAGGTCCCAAAACTGGACACAGTACTCCAGATGAGGCCTCACCAATGTCGAATAGAGGGGAACGATCACGTCCCTCAGTCTGCTGGCAATGCCCTTACTTATACACCCCAAAATGCCATTGGCCTTCTTGGCAACAAGGGCACACTGTTGACTCATATCCAGCTTCTCGTCCACTGTCACCCCTCGGTCCTTCTCTGCTGAACTGCTGCCTAGCCATTCGGTCCCTAGTCTGTAGCAGTGCATTGGATTCTTCCATCCTAAGTGCAGGACTCTGCACTTGTCCTTGTTGAACCTCATCAGATTTCTTTTTGCCCAATCCTCCAATTTGTCTAGGTCCCTCTGTATCCTATCCCTACCCGTCAGCGTATCTACCACTCCTCCTAGTTTAGTATCATCCACAAATTTGCTGAGAGTGCAATCCACACCATCCTCCAGATCATTTATGAAGATATTGAACAAAACTGGCCCCAGGACCGACCCCTGGGGCACTCCCCTTGACACTGGCTGCCAACTAGACATGGAGCCATTGAGCACTACCCGTTGAGCCAGACAATCTAGCCAACTTTCTACCCACCTTGTAGTGCATCCATCCAGCCCATACTTCTTTAACTTGCTGACAAGAATACTGTGGGAGACCGTGTCAAAAGCTTTGCTGAAGTCAAGGAATAACACATCCACTGCTTTCCCTTCATCCACAGAACCAGTTCTCTCATCACAGAAGGCAATTAGATTAGTCAGGCATGACTTTCCCTTGGTGAATCCATGCTGACTGTTCCTGATCACTTTCCTCTCATCTAAGTGCTTCAGAATTGATTCCTTGAGGACCTGCTCCATGATTTTTCCGGGGACTGAGGTAAGGCTGACTAGCCTGTAGTTCCCAGGATCCTCCTTCTTCCCTTTTTTAAAGATTGGCACTACATTAGCCTTTTTCCAGTCTTCCGCGACTTCCCCCAATCACCATGAGTTTTCAAAGATAATGGCCAATGGCTCTGCAATCACATCCGTCAATTCCTTTAGCACTCTCGGATGCAACGCATCCGGCCCCATGGACTTGTGCACATGCAGCTTTTCTAAATAGTCCCGAGCCACTTCTTTCTTCACAGAGGGCTGGCCACCTCCTCCCCATGCTGTGCTGCCCAGTGCAGTGGTCTGGGAGCTGACCTTGTTCGTGAAGACAGAGGCAAAAAAAGCATTGAGTACATTAGCTTTTTCCACATCCTCTGTCACTAGGTTGCCTCCCTCATTCAGTAAGGGGCCCACACTTTCCTTGGCTTTTTTCTTGTTGCCAACATACCTGAAGAAACCCTTCTTGTTACTCTTAACATCTCTCGCTAGCTGCAACTCCAGGTGTTATTTAGCCTTCCTGATTTTTCATTCCTACATGCCCAAGCAATATTTTTATACTCATCCCTGGTCATTTGTCCAATCTTCCACTTCTTGTAAGCCTCTTTTTTGTGTTTAAGATCAGCAAGGATTTCACTGTTAAGCCAAGCTAGTCACCTGCCATATTTACTATTCTTTCTACACATCGGAATGGTTTGTCCCTGTAACCACTCCTTTCCCCCTCATGTTATTCTCCCAGGGGATCCTGCCCATCAGTTCCCGGAGGGAGTCAAAGTCTGCTTTTCTGAAGTCCAGGGTCCGTATTCTGCTGCTTTCCTTTCTTCCTTGTGTCAGGATTCTGAACTCGACCATCTCATGGTCACTGCCTCCCAGGTTCCCATCCACTTTTGCTTCCCCTACTAATTCTTCTCGGTTTGTGAGCAGCAGGTCAAGAAGAGTTATCTTCCTCAAAGTGATTTTGGCCTGAACAGACAGACTCTGTCTTATCCATTCCATCACTTCTCATTTCTTTACAGTCTACCTCATCAATATATAATGGTACTCCACCACCTTTGCCTGTATTTCTGTCTTTCCTGAAGAGCACGTACCCTTCAATACCTTTACTCCAGTCATGACTACCATTCCACCATGTTTTTGTTATCCCTATAATATGTGGTTTCACTTCCTGCACCAATAGTTCTAGTTCCTCCATTTTGTTACCCAGGCTCCTTGCATTGGTGTATGAATACCTTGACTGTTGCTGCTTGGCTTCGCCCACATTCCTCGCCCAATTGGGTACAGTCATTCTACTGCCAGTATTGCCTGACTGATAGCCGCACTGTCCTTTCTCTTAATGTCCATTCTCTTACTCACTGCTATTCCTTTCTCCATTGCTGTATCCTTTTTTACTTGATTTTCTCCCTCTCAATGTTAAAATCAGGCATGGTGATTACATGAGCATCTCCCAATGCTCTCCCCCGTGTTCCTAGTTTAAAGTTCTTTTAATGAGTTGTGCCAACCTCCATCCCAGAAGTCTATTTCCCTCCCTGCTCAGGTGGAGTCCATCCCATGAGATCTGTCCTCTGTCCATGAATGCCTCTCAGTGATCAAATAGTTAACCCATCCCTTATGGGAAAGTCCTATAGAATTCAAAAAGAATGAAATTATTAGGAAACTAAAGAAATTATTCTGAGATCCTTTAGCCATCCATAGAATTTCACTGATAATTCTATCCCTGTTCTAGATTTCTATAGGTTGATTTATTTAAACACACACACACAATAGAAACACCATTCTACTCTATTAAATTCTGTAGGATTTTTCCATAAGGGATGAACTAACTGTATGAGTTGATTAGCCTGAATTTAATTTTCATTATTTAGCCTGAGACAAGGGGAGTACATAATTGATCTATCCATTATGAGGCTTGCAGACACTATAATAATCATTACCAACTGTGCGTCAGTTTTATTTAACAATGTCCATCACAATTATTTGTTATTTTACAGAAACCACCTAACTGCAGATCTTACACATGCAGAATAATTGACAGATCAAGCTCTAAGAAGGCAATGGTAACTCCCCTGCCCTGCAGCAATGATGAGCTCTGTGAAGGTCAGTGCTTAAAATGAGCATTTGTTGTTTCACATCTTACTGAGCCATTTTGCACTAATAGCTAACCCACCTCCTATTAATGCTGAGGAGTAAGTCATATTGTAATGGCCCTGTAAGGCATACTTAATAATGATTTTATTTTTACAACATATATCTTCAGGCAGTCTCCTTGAACTGATCCAGGAGTGTATTTACATTGTGGTTAGAAAGCAGATGGATACTGCATTTTGATTGGCTTTGTGTACTGTAATTCATATTTCCATGGAATCACAATTTGCCCTCAGCCAAGTGGTTGAATACCCACAAGAATTGTGCTACTAAATATAGATAAATATTAGTGCTCTAATCATTTGTACTTCTCAAAGGCATCAGCCTAGAAGCAGCAGATTAGCAATTTCAAGGTATATATAAAAAGAATGTTTTCATGTTTATCAATTTGCATATTTAAACAGTAATGTTCTTCCACACAGTTACAAATGAGATGCTCAATTTACCTCTGATGTTTTCGGAAGTCAACGTTTATGATTCACTGCATTCAAATCAAAATGTAAGGAATGGATTTACGGATTTTAACAGAGGCAGTTTTATAAGCACTGTGCAAAGGATTACTATTGGAAGTGAAGGAGCAGGAGAGCATCTTTCCACTCTAACCGATCACCACTACTTCCAACATTAGGTTATATTCTGTATGTGGCAATGTATATATACCTCTCATGATGCCTACCCTCTGGACATCAGGAGGAGATTGTGTGCACCTTGCTAGCTATATCTTGATAATGGTAATTCTTGTAATTATATTGTCTCCTTCAGCTTCTTGGTCTTTTTGAAGATTACTCTCTCTGTGTTATGGAAACTATTACAACCAGGAAGACAACATTCATTAAATGTAATGAGGAGATGCTAATCTCAAGGACAGGGAACAGGAAAGGGGTTGATTCTTTATCCTTTTCATTCAGAAAGTAGAAGAGCAATGATGTTTTATGTAATCTTGGTATGGTATGAGGTCATACTGAAGTTTTAAATCCCGTAATTCCCTATTATATTTCTTAGAGACTTTTCAAACTTATCTTTCAACCCAGGCAATCTCTTCACTGAAAAAAAAAAAAAAAAAGAAAAAAAAAAGTATTTGCCTCCCAGCAGAAGAAATGCTATTCCTTTATTAAACAGGTACCTGCACAGTACATGGCTAGTGCAGATGCTTAAACACACCTGATGAGATGTTTCTTATTTCTTCGCTTTGGCATTTGCATTTAGAATACTTTGGTATTTCATTGGAGAGAAAATTGTATTTAAAAAAGTATTACTTGTATTAGTTATACTTTTGTGTACAGAAGATTGGAGTTAGTAAAATAACTATACAGAAGCACTTGCAAAGCCATGAGATAAAAATACAAACCCCAAGTTGGGTGTTTAAGCATTAAAGGTGTGTAATTCTCTGTCTTCTGAGAAGGTCTGCTAAATACTTTCTGAGTGGTAGCCATGTTAGTCTGTATCAGCAAAAAAACCGAGGAGTACTTCTGGCACCTTAGAGACTAACACATTTATTTGGGCATTAAGTTTTCGTGGGCTAAAACCCACTTCATTGGATGCATGCAGTGGAAAATACAGTAGGAAGATATATATACACAGAGAACATGAAAAAATGCGTGTTGCCGTACTAACTGTAACGAGATCAATCCATTAAGTGGGCTATTATCAGCAGGAGAAAAAAAACGTTTTGTAGTGATAACGGCCATCCTGATTACCACTACAAAAGGTTTTTTTTTTCCTCCTTCTGATAATAGCCCACCTTAATGGATTGGTCTCGTTACAGTTGGTACAGCAACACCCATTTTTTCATGTTCTCTGTGTATATACATCTTCCTACTGTATTTTCCACTGCATGCATCTGATGAAGTGGGTTTTAGCCCATGAAAGCTTATGCCCAAATAAATGTGTTAGTCTCTAAGCTGCCACAAGTACTCCTCGGTTTTTTTGCTAAATACTTTCTGAAACTTTGGAAGTGATGTTATTGCTCTATGAGCACGATAGCCTCATTAAACTGATAACATGCATCTCTATATCTTAGGGGAAAAGTAATAAACCTTGCTGTGAAATGCTATTTCCGTAGTCTCTTCTAGAGAAGATAACTTTTTACACAAACTCATTTTTCATTTCCACAGCATTGTCTTCCCTTCTCCAAACAGGATATAAGATGATTTCACAGGCAATTTTAGAAGTAAGCACCTACCAAAGTTCACTCTTTACACAAAGACAGTCCACCTCCAGAGATGACTAAAATTAGGAAAGCATATTTCTCAAATGCACACACACACATGTGCACATAAACACACAAAAAAGAGACACACAACAATAAAGATCAACACAGCTAACCTACTTTAGATTCTTTTAGAGGTGGAGACATAGCTAACTTCCATCAGCTAACAGGGCAATTTAATTGAGAAACAGCATTCCATACAATAAAATTTACTTTGTCAGTTCTCCTGGGACTAACTAGCCAACTAGAAACACACACTTTCCACCATTTATTTAACTGTAAAATCCAAAAGACTCAGTAATGGTATTTTTCTATCTTATCGTAAAATGTTTGTCTTGGAAATACATTTCAAATGTACTCAACAAGCATAAATTTCCTTTTGTTTTTCCACCTAACTAGAATGACAGAGTTCTATCTTTAGTAGCCATTTCAGCGCTCTGGATTCTGTGAAGGAAAGGTTCAGGCATCAACTTCCCTGGTGGCAGAGAAAATTGGGCTGAACGTTTCAAACATTTACTCAATTTCACAACCGCTACCATTAATCGTACTTCCATTGCTTCCTTCTAATTTACTTTCCCTTTTGTCTTGGGTTATGGCTGCCCTGCAGCACCCCCTGGTGGCCAATCCTGGCACTATCAGCACTCTCTGCCTCCGTTTCCCTCCACAAGTTGGGTCTCCTCATTTCTCCAGACATTGGTCTGTGCTGGAGATGTTGCTTATCCCTCCACAGCTAAGTCATTTAAAAAAAAAATCTTACCCCCTTCCAGATTAGCAAAAATCTGACTAAAGAGTCCCAAACAAACAAAAGATTCCTTTGCTCTTCAGGGGCTTTTTTTAGCCTGTCTTCTGGGTCCTGTTTCCAGCCCCTGCTGGTCTCCCTGATTGAGTCTTTCTGACTCTGGTATAAAACACTCAGCCTCCAGACTGAGTCCCATGCAGGGCTTTATGTTCACATGGGATTTATAAAAGGACTGAGGAAGATTAGTCTGGATATGCAACAACAAGGACTCAGTAGGCTTCTGTGGGAGGCCCAGAGCCAAGGTCTGGAGGAGGCTGAGTACCCCAAGGGAATCTCCTTAGTCTGGCCCCTCGGGCTAGAAGCAGCTAATTAGTTGTGTTGTGGCACCATCACCCCTTAAAGGGTGACACTTTTGAGCATGTTTCTGAAAGGTTAGAATGACTGTCTTTATAGTCCTTTTGAGTCAGACTCGATCCGAATTTATAGTCATTAGCAGCATAATGGCAGCATTACCAAGGTCCGGATCCTCCAAAATATTTAGGTGCCTAATTGCCATTGAAATCAATAGGACTTAGGCACCTAAATATCTTTGAGGATATGGGCCTGACTTATTACTGATGGAATGGGAAAGGAGGGGATCCTCCTCAGCCCGTGATCCATAGGAATGTCAGGTCTCAGCCCTGCCAGACCACAGAGCCTGTGAGCTTTCCAGTATCCTCCCCGCTGTATGTCTGGGTCACCTGCCTTGTACTCTCCAACCACAGCTTCTCCTCTTCCTCAATGCCACGTTGAGGTCATTAATGCTGGTCACCAGCAGTGTTTTGCATGGGAATTTTAGGACTCAATCCTGCAAGGTGCTCAGCATTCTGGCTCTGTTCCACATCCTTAAATTGGCCATTTTTGGCCAGGACACATTTCAGCCCACTGGCAGCCAGTCAGGAAGTTAGGGAGGATGCAACTGGTAGCCTAGAAGTGACTGAAAGGAGAACCAATCTCCCACAGTGCCCCAATCACACAAGGTTCACACAGAGGGGCTTCTCTGGGTTCATACTACTCGCCCCCCACTCTCTTTCTAGTGCAAGTTCCTCTCCTTTGTTCCCTGTGACACAATGCAGCAGAGGGGAGCACCTGTGCCTTGATGGCTGGCTTCCAAGGTGCTGGAATGTGTCCTGGACAAAAATCAATCATTTTCTCATTCTGAATTTGGTTTTTTGAACAAAAATAAGAACAGTAAAGCAACCCTGGGGCAGATCAATGGCCCATTTAGTCTGACATTTCATCTTAAACAAATACCAATGGTTCAGCTCCCACAGGCCAGTTAATTGTACAGTGTTCGGCCATAAGGAATTTCTGATTGATCCCAGCTGGGGATCAGGTTTTGTCCTGAAGCATGATTCAGGGTCTGGCATTTATTGCTTCTCTATTTCCTAGGGTCAATGTAGCCCAACTATAATACTTTTTTTTCTTTTTTCTTTTTTCTTTTTTTTTTGGAACTTACCATCCTGTAGCAGTGAGTTCCAGAGCTAGACAGTAAATTGAATTAAAAACCTTATTTGCCTTTATCCATTTTAATCTTTTCTAGCCTCTCGATTTCATGTACTGCTTCCTTGTTCTTGTGTTATGGGATAAGCGAATTATCAAAAATCCACCACTTCAGAGGGAAGTTTAGGAGGCCCAGAGATGGATTTCCAGACATGACGACAACACTCAGCAAATGTCAAGCTTGAAAACTGTGCGACTTAACACACCTTTGGAAAGTCCTCTATACATGGCACTAATATTTCAAAATGGCATCTTATTTACCAGTATACTGTCAAGTAAAATAAAGCTAGTGTATAGAAACAAATGTGAATTCCAGGGCCCTAACAGCAGAAAGCAATGTATTTTTTTCCCCTCGAGAGGAAAGCAAGCACCTTTTATCAATGAGTCCATTAATTAAGAGAAGGTGTTGTACTGGCAACTACTGATGAGGGGAGAAAACCCTTAAAGATACAGAATCCCGTTCACATTTGGCAAAGTTCTTATCCATTCGTTTGGATGTGGTCTTTTCACTCAGCGTAGCAGAAGCGACGGCTCTGAGTTCAAACCCATTTACTTCCTATTGAGGATATAGTCGCAAGTGCAAGCTGAGCAAAATGACAGAGAGAAAATGCTCAGACCTGAGTAAAGCGCTTTCTACTCTGCATGAGAATGAAGAGAAGCACAAATAGCACCAGATACCAATTTTTTTCTGATACAGAAGGCAATTCCTTTGCTTCTTGTTTAAATGAAATCTCTGAATCCCAAAGGTTGATCCACAGCCTGTCAAGAAGTGTGTGAGTTATGAGATATATTGTGTCTGGATGTGAGCCAGTCATGATAAGTTCAAAAAATGTTCTTTACCTGAAGAACTGCCTTGAGCCTCACAATCTCCAGGATCAACTGAAAGTTTCTCTGAGACAAGGTGCTTCACACCAGTTAGCAGGTAAGAGAGACTCTTCTTTTTCCATTCCGAAAAACCAAGAAAGTAGGATTAGGGTATGTCTACACTATGAAATGAGGTCGATTTTATAGAAGTCGATTTTTAGAAATCAATTTTGTACAGTCGATTGTGTATGTCCCCACTAAGCGCATTAAGTTGGCAGAGCGTGTCCTCAATACCATGGCTAGCATCAACTTATAGAGCGGTGCACTGTGGGTAGCTATCCCACAGTTCCCGCAGTCTCCGCTGTCCATTGGAATTCAGGGTTAAGCTCCTTATGCCTGATGCGGCAAAAACATTGTCAAGGGTGGTTTTGGGTACATCATCAGTCACCCCTCCCTCCCTCCCTCCGTGAAAGCAATGGCAGACAATCGTTTCACGCCTTTTTTCCTGGGTTACCAGTGCAGATGCCATACCACGGTAAGCATGGAGCCCACTCAGCTTACCGCTGCTGTTGTAAGCATTATAATGGAGTATGTGCAGAACCGGGCTAAAAGATGCCAGCACGAGGATGATTGTGATGAGGACATGGACACAGACGTTCCTGAAAGCACAGGCTGTGGCAATTGGGACATCATGGTGGCAGTGGGGCTGGTTGATACAGTGGAATGCTGATTCTGGGCCAGACAAACAAGCACAGACTGGTGGGTCCGCATAGTGTTGTGGGTATGAGATGATTCACAGTGGCTACGAAACTTTCATATGCGTAAGGCCAGTTTCCTTGAACTTTGTAAGTTGCTTTCCCCAGCCCTGAAGCGCAGGAATACCAAGATGAGAGCTGCCCTGACAGTTGAGAAGCAAGTGGCGATAGCCCTGTGGAAGCTTGCTGTGACTTCCTGCTACCGGTCAGTCGGGAATCAATTTGGAGTGGGAAAATCTACTGTGGAGACTGCTGTGATCCAAGTAGCCAATGCAATCCCCGAGCTGCTGCTATCAAGGGTAGTGACTCTGGGAAATATGCAGGTCATACTGGATGTCTTTGCTGCAATGTGGTTCCCTAACTGTGGTGGGGCAACAGATGGAACACATATCCCTATCTTGGCACCGGACCACCTTGCCAACCAGTACGTAAACTACAAGGGATACTTCTCAATGGTGAGGAAAGCACTGGTGGATCACAAGGGACGTTTCAGCAACATCAGCGTGGAATAGCCGGGAAAGGTGCATGATGCTTGCATCTTTAGGAACTCAGGGCTGTTCAAGCAGTTGCAAGAAGGGACTTACTTCCCAGACCAGAAAATTACCGTTGGAGATGTTGAAATGCCAATAGTTATCCTTGGGGACCCAGCCTACCCCTTGCTCCCATGGCTCATGAAGCTGTACACAGGAAGCCAGTAAGGAGCAGTTCAACTATAGGCTGAGCAAGTGCAGAATGGTGGTAGATTGTGCCTTTGGACGTTCAAACAGTGCCAGCGAGCTTTTACTGACTAGGTTAGACCTCAGCGCAACCAACATTCCCATTGTTATTACTGCTTGTTGTGTGCTCCATAATATCTGTGAGAGTAAGGGGGAGATGTTTATGGCAGGGTGGAAGATCTGAGGCAAATCGCCTGGCGGCCGTTTTTGATCAGCCAGACACCAGGGCAACTAGAAGAGCATAACTAGGCATGCTGCACATCAGAGAGGCTTTGAAAACCAGTTTCATGACTGGCCAGGCTACAGTGTGACAGCTGTGTGTGTTTCTTGCTGTAACTCCATACCCTTTGTTGATTTTAATTCTCTGTAAGCCAGCCACCCTCCCCTCTTCGATCACAGCTGGCAAAGGAAATAAAGTAACTATTGTTTTGAAACCATGCATTCTTTCTTTAGCCTAACCAAAAGAAGGTTGAGGGGAGAGTAATCATATCAGAAGGATAAATACCGGAGAGGGAGAGGAATTATTTAAGCTCAGTACCAATGTGGACACAAGAACAAATGGATATAAACTGGCCATCAGGAAGTTTAGACTTGAAATTAGACAAAGGTTTCTAACCATCAGAGGAGTGAAGTTCTGGAATAGCCTTCCAAGGGAAGCAGTTGGGGCAAAAGACCTATCTGGCTTCAAGATTAAACTTGATAAGTTTATGGAGGAGATGGTATGATGGGATAACGTGATTTTGGCAATTAATTGATCTTTAACTATTCATGGTAAATAGGCCCAATGGCCTGTGATGGGATGTGAGATGTGGTGGGATTTAAGTTACTACAGAGAATTCTTTCCTGGGTATCTGGCTGGTGAATCTTGCCCACATGCTCAGGGTTCAGCTGATTGCCATATTTGGGGTCGGGAAGGAATTTTCCTCCAGGACAGATTGGAAGAGGCCCTGGGGGTTTTTCGCCTTCCTCTGTAGCATGGGGCACAGGTCACTTGCTGGAGGATTCTCTGCACCTTGATGTCTTTAAACCATGATTTGAGGACTTCAATAGCTCAGACATAGGTGAGAGGTTTATTGCAGGAGTGGGTGGGTGAGATTCTGTGGCCTGCATTGTGCAGGAGGTCAGACTAGATGATCATAATGGTCCCTTCTGACCTTAATATCTATGAATCTATTAATTAAAAAAAAAAGTCAGATAACTGACAAGGTAGCCTGGGTGGGGTGGGGTGCAGGAGGAGGCCATACTGCTTATTGTGGCCACACTACAGATCAAAACTGTTTGAATGACAGCCTTCTCTTGCTTGGGCCATCCTCTGGAGTGGAGTGGCTGGGTGCCCGGTGCCTCTCCCCCCCAACCCTGCATTCTTGGGCATCTGGGTGAGGAGGATATGGAACTTGGGGAGGAGGGCAGGAGGTTATACAATGGATCTAGCAGGGGTCTGTGCTCTTGTTGGCTTTCCCGCAGCTCCAACAGACGCTTCATCATGTCAGTTTGCTCCCCCATTAGCCTCAGCATCACCTCCTGTCTCTGCTCTTTGCGCTCACTTAATGCTTTCCTGGCCTCTGCCACTGTGTACCTGGCTAGTGCATCAGAGTTCAAAGTGCTGTCCAGAGCGGTCACATTGGAGCACTCTGGGGTAGCTCCCAGAGGCCAATACCGTTGAATTCCGTCTGCATCTAAACCACCGCAAATTCGACCCAGCAAGGTCGATTTTAGCACTACTCCCCTCGCCGGAGAGGAGTACAGAAGTCGATTTTAAGAGCCCTTTAGGTCGACGGAACGGGGTTGTTGTGTACATAAGCAATGTCAGGATGAGCTCCACCCTGACATCTGGTGGTGAGGTGTGGCAAGTTGTGGAAAAGAACTTCAGGGGCCGATCTCATTTGCATAGGCACACCCACCACGCCTAGAATGAGACCATAGCTGCCCAAATGGTCACTTTGGCTGCTGTGGGATCCCCAGTGTCTCTGTTATTGGGGCAGGAAGAATAAATTATTACCCTGATTATGGGAACTGTGCTTGGAACTGTACGTGGCCTTTTGTTATGATGGAGGGATTCACCATCAACTAAGTAGCACTCGCTAGGCAAGGGTCATGGGTTCCAAAACTGTGTGAATGGAGAGAGGCTAGGGACAAGTATTAATACTTGGTGGCATGGGCCCCTTGGTGAGGGCCTTACATGCTAATTGCACTTCCTCCTCTCTCCACTGTGGAATATCAGAGCTAATTTTGATTTCATTAGAAGTCTGGTTGTAGGCTGCTGAGCTCACTTTGGGCTGACAGTGCACCAGCACAGGGGCTCCCCAACTACAAGCTGAATTCACCTAAGAGCTGAAATCACTGAGTGTTATGTTAAGTAGTGGGGGAGCCTGAAGATATATTGTGGAGCAGTTTGCAGGATGGCTGGAGTGCCTTGTGGACTGGCTGGTGAAGCAGTTTGACGCGGAGCAATTTGTGGATGGCAGGAGCTGCTTGTGGGCCGTGGAGCTGAGCGAAGGAGTTCATGGGGCGGCTAGCGGAGCGGAGCACAGCTGAGCGAAGGAGTTCGTGGGGCGGCTGGCGGAGCGGAGCGCCGCTATGGAGCTATGGGGCGGTCAGCTTCAGATCATGTAAGGTGCCTCTTACCCCCGTCCCATTTTCACCCAGGTTGGGAGGTAAAGCTCCACAGATAAACTTTCGAACTCTGGGGCTGCCCTGACCAGGGACAGAGACTTTTGGGGCATTGGACTTTTGGGACTTTGGGTGATTTGGGGTTGCTGGACTCAAGAACCAAAGGGAAAAGGGCATGCCTCAATTTGCTTGGGGTGGGGTTTTTTTTTGCTCATGGGTTGTGTTATGAATCCTGTTGGTGGTGTTTCCCAAACGTAATGCCACATTGTTTCTCTTTGTTATTAAAAGGCTTTTCCTACACTCAGACTATGTGCTTGCGAGAGGGGAAGTATTGCCTCTTGGAGGCACCCCGCGGGGGTGGTATATATTTGTCCCGGGTCACTGGGTGGGGGCTTGAGCTGGTTTGCATTGTGTTATTGGAATGGATCCCCTAGATATTGAACCCGGCCCTTGTTGCTGCCAACTCTGACGGGCAGAAGGGTTACATTTAGACACATTCATTTTAAAAATCAACTTAACATGGTGGGACAACGTTCCTCCTCTGCCTCAGTGGGTCCTGCGTTTATTGGCAGATTTGCTTGCCTCAGAGATTTACGGCAGCCCTCAGTTTGGCCACTGCTCATACCTGCTGTCCACTCAGCTAACATCGTCACTGGCCAGCAAGGGGGAAACTGAGAACAATCCCTGCAGTCTCTGTGTCCCACCTAGTGGGTTGGGGACAGGGCAGATCCCTTTCCAATTTAGACCTTCCCTTCTGGTGTTTCTCACAGACCAGGTTAACTCCTCCTGTGTCCAATCAGGAGTTGGGGGGATGAGGGGGAACCCAGGCCCAGCCTCTATACCTGGTTCCAGCCCAGGGCCCTGTGGATAGCAGCTGTCCACAACATTCCCTGTATCAGCTACGTGACAGCTACAACTCCCTGGGCTACTTCCCCATTGCCTTCCCCCCAGCATCTTCTTTATTTTCACTGCAGTATCTTCCTCCTGAAGCCTGATCATGCTTGAACTTTTCACTCCTCCAGCAGCACGCCTTCTCACTCCCTGCTCCTGGCGCCCCCCCACCCACTAACTGATGGGAGGTCCTGCCTGCCATAATTGAATCTAGAAAGTTCTTAATTGGCTCCAGGTGTCTTGATTAGCTTGCCTGTCTTAACTGGTTCTGGCAGGTTCCTGATTGCTCTAGGGCAGTCCTAGCTCTGGTCACTCAGGGAACAGAAAACCGTTCATCCAGTGGCCAATATATTTGCCTTCTACCAGACTTCTGTACCCCCCGGTCTGGATCTGTCACAATGGCTAAATTCAACCTAACCCTGTAGTGTAGACCAGGGCTTAGAGTGATGAATAATTTCTAGTCATTACCATGCCTAGGGAGTGAAGCCCCTTTTGGTGTTTCTCAAACTGTAGCCCATGGAGCCCTTCCTTGTGGTCCACAAAATTAAATATTTTGAGAACCAAGCAGTGAGGTATTGAGGATTGAAAGGACAGATAGTCCATGAGAGGGGAGTGGTTCACAAAGTTTAAAACAAATGGAAACTACTGGTCTAGAAACTGGAGCAAGAGAATGGAAGCAAGGTCTCCTCTGTTCTATTGCCACCTTGGTCACTGACTTACTATGCAACCCTGGACACATCAACTAACTGCCAAGTGCCTTATTTTATTTCTCTCTTACTAACTATTAATAATAGTACTTAATACCTCTTGGGGGGTGTCAAATATAAAGGGAAGGGTGACAACCTTCCTGTATACAGTACTATAAAAGCCCTCCTGGCCAGAAGCACAAAATCCTTTTACCTGTAAAGGGTTAAGAAGCTCAGGTAACCTGGCTGGCACCTGACCAAAAGGACCAATAAGGGGACAAGATACTTTCAAATCTCGGATGGGGGGAGGTTTTGGTCTGTCTGTTCTGTGTGCTTGCCAGACACAGATCAAGGAAGCAAGCAATCCAACTCCCTTAGAATCAGTAAGTACTAGCACGGGAATGCATTAGCTTATTTTTGTTTTGGCTTGTAATTTTTCTGTGCTGAGAGGAAGGTGTATTTCTGGTTTTCTTTTTGTAACTTTAAAGTTTGGCCCAGAGGGAAATTCTCTGTGTTTTTGAATCTGATTATCTGTGAGATTTTCTTTCATTCTAGTTTTACAGGGGTGCTTCTTTTACCCTTTTTCTTTCTAATAAAGTTCCGTTTCTTTTAGAATCTGATTGGGGGTTTTGTGTGCGTGTGCGTCCTAAAAAAACCCAAGATTGGTCTGTGCTCATCTTGTTTATTCTCAGGCCTCCCCAGGAAACAGGGTGCGGGGGCTTGGGGAGGGATATCGGGGGGAGTAGGAACTCCAAGTGGTCCTTTCCCTGAGTTGGTCTAAATCACTTGGTAGTGGCAGCATTACCTAATCCAAGGTACAAGGGAGAATTTGTGCCTTGGGGAGTTTTTAACCTAAACTGGTAGAAATAAGCTTAGGGGGTCTCTCATGTGGGGCCCCACGTCTGTACCCTAGAGAGTTGAGAGTGGGGAGGTAACCCTGACAGGGGGCTTACACTGTCTACAAGGCACTTTAAGTTCTATAGATGGAAGGTGCTATTTAAGGCAAAGTATTACTATTATCATTCATCCACCTGAAGCAACTCTCCACCAAGTGGCATTTCTACAAACACCAAATTACACTTTCAGAAGCATTAGAGCAAGCAAGAGTGAGAGAAGACAGTCGGAACGCAGAGCGAGATGAAAAACACTCAAGCGTTTTCCAAGGAACAACAAAAGCAGTGAGACTAGCACCTCTTTCTAAATTCCACATTGACCATTTTAGCCCCTTGTTGGGATTCCGATTTAGAGCAGGTATGGATTACCCTGGCTACAGTCAACCAGCATGAGAGCTAAATAATTTTCGTATTATTTCCATTGTTAGCTCATTCAAGTTCATGTTTCTGCTGAGGCATGCTGCCTCCAGCTCTTGTACTGTGCCAGTATAAGTGGGCTGTCCTCTTCTCAACCCCGCCACCCCACCCCCTCAAATGTGCTCACCCAAAGGAATATAGGGATTACCATATCTAATCAGACTACCAGGTCCATCAAGTCCTGGTGTATTCTGCAACTGGCAATGGCAAGTCACTGAGGCTTCAGAGGCAAGCAAAAATCCCCAGCATGCACCTAGGCAACAGTGCAATGGTGTAGCTGGTTGTAGGTGGGGATTCCTTTCTGATCCCTACAGAGACCACTTTAGAAATTAGTGGATGAGATCTAACTATCCTTATCTTAGATTGGATAATTACTAATTTTATTGCTTGCTGCTACTACTCTTATTTATGACGTTTTGGAGCCCCTTTATTAAATCTAGCCACATTACTCCATTCCGTTTCTCTATCTGCCTTAAACATCTCATCCAAGAAAGGGGTAGTGGAGATTGTGCTGGCACATCATAGAGCTGAACTGCCATTTCTCCAGGCAAAGGGTTTTGTTCTTTTGTTACACACCAATTCCACTGAGGCCCAACTTGACTGAATGCATTTCCTCTTCTGAAAAGTACTGTGCCAACCTCCCTAAAACATCTATTAAATCATCAGAGGTACATAATTCTGATGTTCTGCATGTGGAAGCAAAACTATAAATAATCCAGCCTGAGTAGTTGTTACAGATTTAAGGCTGGAAAAAAAGGAATTACATGAGCAGCACTGTTCCATTCAGTGGGCTGAGTCTGCTGCTGCTTTCCTTACTAGGCAAATCTAGCTTTCTCCCAGCTACTCCATAAAAATGCAGCATGGTAGTGCATGCTACTTACCAACTGTTACCTGGCATGAACCATAACTTAGGCTGCTGCCAGTTTGATGACAGGTGAGAGCTTAGAAATGCTTAAGTATGAAGGAGATAGGCACCCAATAAATATAACAGATGAACAGACAGACAGATGCTATCCTAGTCCTGCAGATATAAGTAGTTGTAAATGAATAAAAATAAAAAGGGGACCTTTAGGGTGAATTTAAAACAAAAACTTCTCAACAATGAGACCTCTCAGGCTGTGGAATAATCACTTTAAGGAAGTGATGAAAATCCTGTTCATTGGGGCATCTACAAACTAGACAAAATCATGTGCTGGATTCTTCATCACTTGCCATCTTTAAAGTCAGGACGAGAGGTCATCAGAAAGATAAAACCAAGGCTCAAACAGAAGTCATGGGTATGATGTGAAGACCGGGTGAAGCGGTTTGATCTGCATTATGCAGGAGCTCAGACTAAATGATCATAATGGTCCCTTCTGGCAAAATCTATGGAAACACACTGCAGTGAACAATTTCTTATAGGCAGGGAGACTAATTAAATGCTCTATGATGTCTTTACCTTCTCTAACTTCTAAGATAGCATGTGTGTCACTGGGCAGGACTAGATATTTTGAACAATCTAAACTACTTCTTTTTAAGAAATGTATAAGATTGATAGAAACTGCCATGACAGATTAAAATAAAACGTCTCATTTTACAGCAATTTCTTTCAGAAGTAATAAGTTGCTCCAAATATATTGAAAATGATTTTCCCAGTGACACTCACTAATACAAAATTGTATTTACTCTGCACTTATTTTTCTATTACCAATAATATAAGAAGCAGGCTTCAAAACTGCTTCTCTGGATCATTGAATCCAATTTAGAGGAGAAAACGTCTGGTTTGGAATACAATATATTGGCACAGGCACGAGCCTTCAGCTGCAACTAAAACATAAAGGAAACCCTGCAGGATCAATGTTCTAATTGTTCCACAGTTGGCTGGATGGCTGGATGAGATGGTCCAAGGTAACAACAGTGATTCTTATCAGGCTATAAATAAATAAATAATAAAAATGAAAATAAAATTTTGATGTGAGTGTTGTCATCAAAGTCTACGTATACTGTGTTATACCTAAATAAACCAAGGAAAGAAATATACACACTGTTATATCTCCACTGGTTTTTATGATTAGATAATCATGCTCACACCAATATCTAATTTCATACTAACACATGTTCTAGTCAGTCAATCTCTCTCCAATACTAAAAGTGGCATTGGCAGCTGAGAAAGAGTTGTGAGGGGCTGAATGCACACAGACAGAACTCCAGTCTCAGCACTAATTATGATCTCACCAAGTAAGGATGAAGACTCAGTGACAGGGAAGACATAGCAGCAGAGTGAAAACCTGCCCTTCCTCTCCTCGTGCCATACTTGCTCTGAGGATAAACTGGACTTCAAACGGCAAGGCTACCAAATGGGCACTTTGCACAAGCTTCAATTCACTTAAACAAAGAGTCCTGCCAGGAACACCCAATGTCCATTCTACCTGAACCCATGCATTGCCCCTGCAGGGTCGGGTTTAGTCCTTTGTTTAAGTCAATTTCCATTTTCACCATTGCAAAGAAATGCAAGACAGGGCCCCAGATTAAATAAAGACCCTTCCCATATCTCTTTAGGAGCACTGGGACAGGTTTAAAAAGTCCAAAAATACCATTTATATGAGGCAAGTTCTTAGCAGCAGCTCCAACACTAACTTTAGGAAGGGGTGCACTCCACTCCCAGTCCATCTGTTGAATTCTCACTGCAGTATCAGACACCCCTCTTTAAGCTCAAAATTCATTAAATAATTTGTAATTTCATAAAATGTAATATACATCTTTACAAATTACCAGAGAGAAAGGAAACATTCAGCATGAAATGGAAGGACAATTACTGTTTCAGTATATTTTCCTTGGTGGCACAAGGACTAGAATAAATCATACAAAGACATTTTTGATCAGGCTATATCTGCACATGAAATGAAGAGAATCTCCTTGATTATACAGGATATGTATAAGATTGTCCACACCCTCCCACTATTTACGGCACCGACATATTTCTGATTGTATGAGAGGAAATACCCTTAAGTACTTGCTTCTTGGGCAACAGAGACAGTCCATAAGCCATATGAGATTATGTATGCACATCAAAACATTCAGAATGAGGCTCTCAATATCAGTTGCTTTATTGTGGTTAACAAGATAACATGCTACACCTTAATAGCACAGAACACAGCACTAATACCGACTGTGATTTGTTTTTCCAAAGATAGCGGGCAGAAAGAACAAAAGACCCCTCTGTAATCACAAAGAAGCTGAATAAACTACAGGATTATTATATCTGTGTCAGCACTAGTAACAAGAAATAATTTACTGCTGAAATGTCATCAGCATTTTCCTCAAGTGTCATCACAAGATTATGCATTATTAATCCTGAAACAAACACCAATAAAAATAAATCAATCAGAATGACACAAGTAGTCAGTATTGTAATGTATGTCAATACCAGTCCTTCCCCCAACCATGCAAGTGCCAACACTAGGTGAAAATGGAGGGTAGGGGGTTGGTTAAATTAATACATCCAGCTCTAATTTGTTTTCTTCTTGTCATTAAGGCTAAATTTACATGTCAGATACATTCCCTAAAAAATCAAAGCCTAACATGGAATCACCTCTCTGATCAGCATAATCACAAACTGACAAACAAGCTGGCAAGACAAGTAAATTCTTATGTAGTCACCTCATTGCCACATATGAGCCAAATGAACAAAAAAATCAAAAGCTCATACCCTGAGTTTACCTTCATAGCTGTAATAACACAGAGAAAACACCTATAGGCTAAAAATGCCTTTTATTTGTTGACGAGTGCTGATACCGAAACCGTGGTATCGCTTTGGCTGAAAGCGAGTGACCAGAAATGTAATATATACCAGCCAAGTACAAAGACACAAGAGCAACTCTTGAAGATATAGCAACAACTTAGTCAAATATCAACCATGTATCACAAAAAGATATGAAATCCCATACAAAGTCCTTAAAAAGAAAAAAAGAAAGGTTAAGCACTCACATCTTTCATCCAATGCCAGGAGACAGTTAGTCTATAAAGGACAATCCAGAGAGGAGGAAAAATTCAAAGATCTTTCAAGTTTTATAGAAAGTCTGATATACTGCATTGATTATAACTCTGAAATTATTGTAAAAGAAGAAAGTGAAGTGTTCTGTGAATTAATAGAAGTAACTAAGATATTGCTGGAATGTCAAATTCTTGTATACAAAGGATGATATATTGTGGAAATACTTCCACTCATATGCTGTGCTATACTTAAAACTCAAACTATCAATCATACACATACTGTAGCTTCTCTTTTATTTTATATGAAATATTTCTGATAGCATGCCAACTTATTTCTTCATTCATAAGCAACACTGGAACCACTGAAATGAGATTTGAATGCTGGCAAAGAACATGGGTACAGAAGAAATTAAGTTTTCTGAGCTTTTTCCAGATCCATTCATGCACAGCTTTGTTCACTTCCATCAAACAGCCTGAAAAAATCACAGCTGGATATTGTCATTAACCATGGCTTTAGTTACTGCCAGTATATATTATAGATAAGCCATGACTGAAATTCTTGATTTGCCAGGGAACAGACAGCTAACAACAAAATACTCCCATGTTTTTGGCCATCCCACCCACATATTATCTGAAAAAGTCTGGGAAGGATTGTAACACATTTGACCAGGACAGTCTTGGTTGGCCAGGACATCCTATACCCATCAACATCTGGTCCTGAGGAGGCTTGTTCTAGCTTTCTCTCCTGAGCTTGTGTCTAAGCTGGGGTTTTTTGTTTGTTTTATCCCCTCCACTGTGGTGGTTTTATGCTTTTATTGTATTGAGGGGGGGGTTCCCCCATTTATTTGTTTTACAATTGGTTCCATTTTATGTTTCCCCTATATTTGTTCTAGATCATTTGTCTTCCTTGGGGGTAAAATCTTCCTCTCAGAACTCTTATCCATATCATAGATCTCTACTGTCTGCTCTGTATAAACTCCACAGAGTGCGGAAGAGCACAGGAATTGCCATACCAGATCAGACCATGGTCCATCTAGTCTAGTGTCCGGTCTCTAATGGCAGCCACTGGCAAAAGCTTCAGAAAAAAACATATTGACAATTATTTCCTAGCCAGCTCACAAGGGAATTTTCTTCCTAAGCCCAAGCAATTACTGACTGGCCACATTCTGAACCTGGGATGGACTTTCCATAATGCTTTTTAATCCTATCTGACGTAAATGGACATGTTCTCATCATTGATATAAATGTCTAACATTACTGAGTTCCTCTTTCTGTGTATGGATTTGCCTGTCCTGTCATTTCCTCATCCATTTTTATACACAAACATATTTGCATACAACTTTTTCTTGTCAGCCATTTAGTCTTGTGGGAGGAAACGCATGAGCGGTTGATTGGAGGGTGGGGCTAGGATGAATGACTCCTGGGTTCTATCCCCAGCTCTACTATGAACTCAGTGTGTTAGAACAAGTCCCTTATCCTCTTTGTTCTTCATTTATCTGTCCATAAAATGGGCATAGTGAAAACAACCTCAAAGGTGTTTTGAAGTAATTCAATAATGTTTGCTTCATTGCATAAAGTTTGTAAAGTGTGATGTAAACTTTGGACAAATAGCATTATATGAATGCAGACTTATTGTTGGCCAAGTCCTAAAGAGTGAAATTAACCTAATGTGCAGACTGTCAGAAGTACCACTTAAAACTATTTTGAGGGCTTCGGTGTGACTTACATTGTGCATAAAGCTTGTGTTGCACCTATACACTCTGCTTTGGCAAACAACCAGCTTGGAGCAATGCCTGAATAAGGGCTGCAATGTTAGCTCATTCTTATTGGGTGAAATTCTGACTCCACTGAAGTCAACAGCAAAACTCCCATTAACTTTAATGGGATCAGGATTTCACCCATAATAATTAACAATCCTAAAGGATAACAGCACTTGGAACTTAGGAAACTACCCATTAGATTTTACTTCTGGTGGCCTCACTACCCACGTATATTAGGCCTAGTCTACAATAGAAAATTAAGTCGGCGTATCTACATCACTCAGGATGTGGAAAATCTACAGCCCTAAATGGCATAGTTAAGCCGACCTAAGTCCCCATGCAAACAGTACTAGGTCACCAGAAGAATTCTTCCATTGACCAAGCTATCACCTCCTGTGGAGGTCGCTTACCTGTGCTGTTGAGACAACCCCTCCTGTTGGCATAGGTAGTGTCTACACTGAAGTGCTACATACCCTCACCTTCTCCTTGCCACACGTGCTATTGGCCATCCGCCAGGTTTTCTGTCATATGCGACCACGGTCATTGCCAGATTGTAAACTGGACAAATTACATACAATAAGGTTGCATGTTTACTTTTAAAAGGTGAAAGGGAGAAGCAGAAAACTTTACATCCACTTCCTCCTTGAACATCTTCTTGCTTAGGTTGATGCTTGTGCTTTAAGCCTGTGGTTGGCAGAGAAATTGCAGTCTCTGCTGCCAGAGCTTTTATCTTTCTGCACAGAGCAAAAAAGAAAAAAAGTCAGTGCAGAACCAAGACAGAAAATGAGGTGTACATATGTGACCTGATGCAGATCAGTAACCTTGCAATTTGGGTCAATTAATTTTCAGTTTCCCACCATGGTCAAATACTAATTTTGCTTTAAAATTGGTTACTTCTGCATTAACAACATTAGCAGCAAGCAGTTAAAAATTATGGTTTATCAGGTCAGGTTTTTTTCCCTTTCAGGTTGCTTTTGCTTACAAGTATCACCCAAATGAAAACGACAGAATAAAGGTAAACCTGCTGGACAATACATAAGGATAACAAACCAGTTTATTTTTAAAGCATTCCTTCAACTCTGCCAAGGTGCTCAGGGCACTGTACAACTAGTAGCATAGTAATATGCTCAAAACCTAAAATGAATACACACTGAAGCTAAAAAGGAGAAAGGATCTAACACAGGGGAAAAAGGAGAATTAGAAAGCATGACAGAAAGGAGCAAATAAAGTTGCCCAAGGGAAGTAAAACTATAAACAGCATTGGAAGGTGGAAGTTTAAAAGTGCCATTACAAGTGATGAACATGTGATATGGCTGTAGGATGACCAGATGTCCCCATTTTAGATGGACAGACACGATATCTGGGGCTCTGTGATATCTAGCCACCTATTACCCCACACTCCCGTCCCGATTTTTCAGACTTGCTATCTGGTCACCGGATAGGTGATCCTTTTGTGGGACTTTAGGGGTAAACCCCTGAGAATCCATCAATTACAGGAAAACATTATCCGTGGTCAAAGATAATGTCCACATGCATGTGGAACAGTCGTTCACAAGGATTCCAATACAAACACCAGCAGCCACTTGCAAAATTCAGCTGCAAAAATCCTATCTACCAGCACAACTAAATGGTAACCATTGCTCTTCTCGTAGGAGTACAGGTAACAGACTCCCCACAGCTGGCTAAACTCATGTATTGCGTGGAAGATGAATACATCACAGCTCCAGCCCCACCTCTTTGTTTATGCGTGAAGCTTTGTCATACACCAAATAACCAACCAGATCCAGAACTCACCAGGACAAGACTGGGCTGGCAACGTCATCCAAGCGCAGGTCACTATAATGTGCAAGATCAATGCAACAGCACCACAATAAAATCCATAGCAGACATGTTAGATAGCCTGATTACAGATCCTCAGCAAAAGCCTCCAAGAACCTATTATAATGACTGTACACTTTGTGTAGCCTGGACTGGATTTGCAAAGAACAAACCAACGTTCAACTACAACTGCAGTTTCCCGGCAAAATAAAAAGCACAAAAGCACGTAGTTAAAATTAAAATTCAGCCCCATGTCCTGCATGCTACCTGATGCAATCAATACCTTCAACAAAGTTAGCATCACTGAGATACAAGCAATGGCCCCCCAGGCGGAATCAGACAAGAGGGATAAAACACTGCTTCAAACAGCCAGACCCTCTCCGCCCCCCGCAGCTAAAGCTGCTGGGATTGCTAGCAATAGGCCCGCAATGACAACCTTGCTGCCCGCAGTATACTAACAAGGGTTAGGAGCTCAGCAGGATATCTGTGGAAGAATTTGAACAAGCTCCTCGCCCTCCAAGAGAACAGAAACCAAAGCACTGCAGGATTTGAGAGAGAGAGTGTAATCCCGTGGGAAGAACAAACAGATGTTCCTGCCTGCTCTTTCGGAGAAAGGGACTTTTTCCCTCCGATTCAGCAGTACTGATGTCAGAAGGTACAAATCACATCTCTCCACATCAGCGAGGCACCTTGTCGTAGGGTGACCAGACGTCCTTTTTCTAAAGGGACACTCCCGTATTTAAGTCCTCCTACACGTGTCCCAACTTTTTCTTAAAAATGGGCAAATTGTCCCGTATTTTCCCCCAAACTGTCATCCCCCCCACTCCCCATCAGTACTGGTGGGTCCTGCTGCTGGCTGGATCCCTACTCACCCACCAGCGGTGAGTGGGAGGGTCCAGTGCCTGATGATGGGGGTGGGTGTGCAAGGCTAGTGGCGGGCCAAAGCTGCAGCGCGTGGGGCCTGCTGGTCTGTCAGCACAGCCCTCTCTACATGCCAGCTCTTGGCCAGCAGGGCCTCACCCCTGGCCCATTTCCGGCCAGCGCTGGCTGTACACTGTGGCAGTTGGTGAGTGCGGGCAGGCGCTAGGCAGCAACTGGTTATGTGGGGCCTCTACTGCCCACCCATCAGCCCTTTATGTGCTCCCCCTTTCACTGTCCTCTCCCTGCTTTGCCCCTTCAGACACACCCAGCCCTGATGCTCCTCCATCTGCCCCACAGCAGGGCGCATCCTGCTCCCAGTGCTGTGTGGAGAACCAGCCCCTGCTTGGAGCGCTCAGCTCACCAACAGCCTGGCTGGCAGGCTCCTTCCTTCCCCCACTGCCTCTGGCTGGACCTGGGAACGCCCAAGACCCTCCAGCCTGAGGCACTGGCTAGGAGGGTCTTGGGCGCATGTGCCAAAGCTCCACACAGCGCTAACACAGTAGCCTCTCCGCCCCTCAGCTCAGCTCTGGAGTGGCGGGGAGAGGAAGCGATTTCCAGCCTATTCACACCCTGACCCTTCAGGCTCCACAGCAGGCCCCTGGGCAGGGGCTTAGCACCCTCTTCACCTGCCCCCTCTCACCCTGGGTACTGCCCCCAGGGAGCACAGGGCTGCTCTGTCCCCTAGGCATCCTCTGCTGCTTAGCCACCTCTCTGGCTGGGTTTGCTGAAGCCCCTGCCGTCAGGTTCCCTGAGCCCTGGTGCACAACACATCTATGGCTTAACCCCTTCCTTCCCACGCTGTAGCTGAGGGGCAGGAGGGGAGACAGGGGGTGGCTGGGTTATGTCAATGCCCAGCAGCAGCCGGAAAGAGGTGTTAGCTGCCTGTTGACACTGTGTGGGCAGGAAGGGACAAGCTGCTTCCAGCCACAGAGAGGTTGCAGGGTGGGGGAGAGAGAGATGAGCTCCGCAAAAACAGGAGCCAGGTCGTCCCATCCCCTCTCCCTCCTCTCCTGCGGCTGGAAACAGCTCCCATCCCTTCCCTCCCATACAGGGCAGAAAGGTTGCTGCTGGTCACCTGGCAGAAACTGGGGGAGGCATGTGACCCTGTCTGCTCTTCCCCCCGCCCATGTTGCCTCAGGAAGACACGGCACCAGGTACCAAGAGATGCGGATCCATCCAAGGGGCCCAGCCAGGCATGGAAGGCAGAGAGCGCTGGGCAGGGAGGGGAGGGCTGATGGATCACACACACACACACCCCGTGTAAGAGAGGTGTATGGGAGGGAGAGAGAGAGGTAGGGGGATGGGGGGGTGTCCGTGTGTGTCCGTCCCTTCCCCCTCTGAACCCTAAAGCCTTAAAGATAAAAAGGTAAATAAAAATAATCCAACTATGCCAAAGGGGGGCAAACTACGGCCCGCAGGCCACATCCAGCCTGCAGGACCCTTCCCTCTGGCCCCCGAGCTCCTGCTTGGGACCAGAGTCAGGCCAGGCTTGCAGAGGAGCCAGCGCAACTCCCCCACGGCATGGTGAGTGGGGCAGACACTAGCCCCTGGCCCCTCCCCTTCTGCTCCCCTCCATCCCTGCTTCCCTTGCAGTCAGTTTCTCCAGAACCTGGGCAGCATGGCTACACCTCTGACCGGCTATAGCGCAGCCAGACCTGGCGCTCCACAGCGGCACGGTCAGGGGGAGTTCCGGGGGGGGGAGGCAAGGAGCAGGGGCGGTTGCACGGGGGTGGTCAAGGGGCATGGGCCTTGCTGCCAGGAAAGGGACAGAGCAAACCAGAGCCCCCCCTCCACCATGCTTGCCCCCTGTCCCCAGCAACCAAGCCCAGACAGGAAGCGAGCCCTGCCCAACTGCCAGGGGGAGCAGCCAAACAAGCAGGGGAAATGCACAGGGTGTGCCCCCTTTCCCCCACCCCACAGGTAACATGGGGCAGGGAAAGCAGGGAGGGTTGGATAGGGAGCAGAGGGGTCCCAGGGGGGTGGGGAGCAGGGGAGATTGGATGGGGTGGGGGCCCCAGGGGGATGGTCAGGGGACAGAGAGCAGGTGTGTTTGGATAGGATGTGGGAGTCCTGGGGGGCTAGAATGGGGGCAGGGGCCAGGCTACGCCTCGCTGTTTGGGGAGGCTTAGCCTCCCCCAGCCTTCCCTACTCTGCCCTCCATACAATTTCTGTACCTGATGTGGCCCTAGGGCCAAAAAAAGTTTGCACACCCCTGAACTATGCCATATTTCTTTTTAAAAGGGGCTCAGTCAACTTGATGTTAATTTGAACATTTGTACTGCATAGTTCTGATTGATTGCCGTCGAACTCGATTGAATACAAGTAATTTTACCAGGTGTCCAGTATTCTACATAGGGAAATATGGTCACCCTACCCTGTAGGCACTCTAAGAGAGTGGGCTTCAGCCCAGCAGAATTAAGGCTTCATTTCCCTGGCTCTAGCCTCTGCAGAGTGCCTCAAGCTCTGCTAACAGGAGCTAATGGTGGGCGACACTGAATCAGTGCACTCACTGGATGCTCCTTCACAACCAGTGCTCCGATGTGAATGACTCAAGCTGTACTAGCCCCAAAGGCCCCGTCACAGAGTGTGTTCTCTGATTAAAGACCATGCTGCTGGCTCTGGTTTTACGTTCAAAGAAAGGAGCTCCATGAGCAGGGTGGGCTGGAACTCCCTTTTCCGTTCATGAGCAAGGGACAAGGATGGCTCCAAGCTGTTTACCGTTGGCCTCTTGCAGATAGCTAGGAAAGCTTGATTTCTGGGACATACAGTCCCTCCAAGCAGCCCCATTTATAGACCTGAAGGCTGCAGAGGCCTGCTGAGAAATAAGGGTGGGAGATATAAACAGATTCCTTGCAATACACCAGGGAGAGTTGGGGAAGTCAGCAGATTATGCTGAAGAAACCTCTAATGTTTTTCTTTGCTTGCTGTAATATTTTCCGTTACTCAAGTTTTGAGACAGGCAGTAGGTGCTTTGTAAAGCTCAAAAGTCAGGAAAAGCCATGGCTCCAATGACACGCCCAACTTTTAACTTGGCCCCCTTATGATACAATCTTTAACTACATGACTGCACACTATTACTCAGACAATAAAATATACGAGGTGCTTTTTCCCCTTCACCCTAGGATAACAGTATAGCATCTTGTAACATTTATTCAATCTTACATACTTCCATTAATGTATCTTCCAAAAAGCCTGTATGGTACCTAGCACATTTGGGGTGTTACTATCATAAATCACCATGGTACATTTTTATAGAAAGGCTTTTTTATATAAAAGTTATTTCTGCCTAAGATTTTATTTTTAATAATTCAGGCTGCAACCACATACTATACTCTTTCTTTCCAACCAGCAGCACCGCTTCTCATAGATGTGTGTCCAGGTTCAAGGGCATTACCTGGCTCCCTGTTAAAAAAAAAAAAAAAAAACACAAGAGAGAGAGGCTCATCTCAGCTCAATTTCCCTCCACCCTTGCTCAAGTACTCAGAAAGAGGATAATAAATTATGAAGCCACCCAGGTTGGTCACCCAGGGATACCGAACTCCAAGCGGTGGAGATTTTCACCTCCTTTTCTGCTTACTTATTTTGCTTTTTCGTTACGAACATACACCTCGAGGAAGAGACCTCTCTTTCTGCTGAGTCACTCAAGCAGTTTACGAGGCACAATACAGAAGATAAGGCACCTAAATTACAAAGCTAATTTAGCGGAGAACAGAAGACAGCTACTTTACCTGCATAGATGTCAGCACATTTTTGCTAATAATCATTGTTGGTTTATTTAATCTGTAGTATCTCATACAAACTGTTGATATAAATGACTTAAATGGGCTCTGCGTGGAAGATAGAGCAGAACACTGTACTAAAAGATACTGTAGAAAAAAATACATTGTATTATATTATTTGATAAACAGTAATTAACATCTGTATCATTCGGCTGTGCACCAATGGGCAGTTACAGCTAAATGTGTAACCTTCGTTCTGGGATTTCCCAGCATGTTGGGGGTTTTGTTGGATGCTTATCCATACAGCCTTAACATAGGTCTTTGATGGAATTCTCATGGGGGGCAGGGGAGTGAACGGGGGGGCTGGGAGAGTGTTAAGAAAACATTTTGAAATCATTTGCATACTGTAGAATTATTTGGTTGGACATTCTATTCCATTCAAGGTTTATGCCTCATGCCTTTCACTGTGGTATCTTACATCATCAGACTCTTCAATCTCATGCACCTTTCACAAGTTCAGCAGGAGTAAACTCCTCTCCCTCTAACTGTAAGAGCTATACTGCTTTTACTTTCAAGATAGGTAGAGTTATGCAGGAAAGACTTTATAGGCCCTTTGCACAGCATTTTGATTCCACCAGGCTCCCACCCCTTCATCTGGAAATTTTCACATGCTCAACAAAAGCTTTCCACATGCAGCATTTCAAACTTTCGAGAAAGAAATTCACACTTGGGCAGAGACCAACCCTAGGAAATTGTAGCCTAGTAGATGGAAAATTCACATGGTTCTGACTGACTGAAAACAGGGAATTAGAATAGAAACTAATATGCAACCTTAATTGTAGTTGTAGCCTCTGTAACCTTTGTAACAATATGTAACTCTGACACCTTATCAACCATATGAAGAACCTGTCAACTATAGGAACTATAAGCCACATGTAATACATACAGCACCATCAATTTAATAAAGAGGAAAACCAAGGTGATGAGTAACTGAACAACAGAGAAGAAATAATAGGCATCAGTTTCAGCCAAGAGAACGTAGGTTAAATACTTGGATGAAAAAAAAAAAAACTTTAAGAAATGTTAAGCAATGAAAGACACTACCGAGAGAAGAAAAGGAATACTTGTGGCACCTTAGAGACTAACCAATTTATTTGAGCATAAGCTTTCGTGAGCTACAGGTCATCACCAATAAAGATATTCAAGGCTACCCCTGTCAGGGTTGTTGTAGGTGTGATGGTGTTGTTGGTGGCAGCATCACTCATGGGTCCTTTATTGCACTGTTTTGAGTGAACATTACAATTGTCTCTTTTTGGATAGGTTGCATTCATTGCACCTCTATCTAGTAACATGCATATAAAGGCCTTCCCATGATTTCCAAATGCTTACATTTCTAGCATGCTATCATTCATCTCTTGCGAATCCAAGTTTTCTTCTTCATTGCAGTTGACTACCACCAGCCTTTTGTTATACCAGCCAGCTGCATGGCATATTCCTCTAGATTCTTTGTCCTATATCCTCCAGACTGAGCTATCTGACCTGTCAATTAAGCCTTCCGTTATGATCAGCATCATCAGTATTCCCTCCCCTTGCTGTTTCATGAGGTTAGACAAATTTCATACATCTTGTTGCACTTTCAATTTAAAAACAGGCTATTTTTCCTTAGTCAAGGCAGGCAGGAAGTAGAATTGGCTTCAAGATGCCCATGTCGATGCTAAGCTGTAGGGTTCAAAAAGCTGCAGGTCAAGCTGAGCTGCAAGGCTGAGAGGAAAAAGTATTTTCTTTTTTTTTTCTTTTTTTTGTTGCCTTCCATTTTTATTATCCCCTTTGACATTTCCGAGTTCACAGGGCAATACACAGTCAAAAAAAAGAATTCCTCTCCTCACACTCAGCTGAAAGCTCCAAAAGACACCAACAAATAAGCAGGAATGGATTGCAAAGGAGAAATTGGATTTTGCTCATCTGCAGCCGAGCTCTGCCCCCGAGGGGCAACTTTTATAAATACAATGCTATTGTTATCGTCGTTCAAACCACATTCTTAAATATCTAGGCTGCAGCACATTACTCTATGTAAGAAAGGTAGGCAAGAATCTCAAAAGAAAGCTGAGCGAAACATCACAATAGTCCAAGAAGTGAAGAGCAAATTAAAAGGGTGAAGATTTTCTCAATATATTTGCATTTCTATGACTGTTTCTGTAGCCTGCCTTGCTGCAGCCCAAAAACAGTAGCTAGAAAAGCGGGGGCCTTAAAAGGCCTTATGTAATCTATGAGTTTCCTATTCATCTTCAGTAAATGCTAATTTTACACAGCACTGAGTATAGAGTCAGTTGTACAAAAGAGGAATTTTATAGAATTCGGGAGAGCTGATGTCATCTGGGAACAGCATACTCCATCCATGCATTATATTTGAAAAAACAGGGTCAGACACAAATCACAAGGAAATGCACTTCATATTTTATGAGTTCATAAATCTACCATTGTGGATAGGCTGGGATCAAAGTATGAATCTTTAAGCACCATAATTCCTGGGCACTAAGGATTAATTTTAACCACAAAACGTTTAGACTATGAGCAAAACACACAGCAGCACAGGCAAATATATGACATGCATAAAAAGAGCACAAACTAAAAATATTTCATTAGTGTTGCTCTATTGAACAAGTTCAAAAGCATTGTTATAAACAGAAACAGTGCATAACAGTGACATACACATATAAGTGAAAAGAGACATGCATTGTCTGAACAGTGTGTAACATGCCCTCTAGTTTGATGGGTCGTTATATCGATTTCATTTCTTTCAGCCTGGGTGAATGCATAAGATGCAGAGGGTTTAATCAATGCAGCATTTCTGCAGGCCAATAGTTGAAGGCTATGTCAGCCATGCTTCAACGTGGCAGCAAAATAACCTTCTCTTTAAGGAAACAGGGCAGAATTATATTAATAGGCAAAATGTAAGATGGTCACTGATTTCTGAGACAAAACATTATATATATATATATATATATATATTATATATAATGTAGGATGAAAAATTGCGTTTCCATAATTCCTTCTGGGATCTATAAAGACTTTGAAAATGTCAGTGAATTAGTCCCAATTCAGTAAGCTACTTAAGCAGATGCCAAGTATCAGAAGGGTAGCCATGTTAGTCTGTATCCACAAAAACAACAAGGAGCCCGGTGGCACCTTAAAGACTAACAGATTTATTTGGGCATAAGCTTTCGTGGGTAAAAAACCCACTTCATTTAAAATGGTTATACCATCTGAAGAAGTGGGTTTTTTACCCACGAAAGCTTATGCCCAAATAAATCTGTTAGCCTTTAAGGTGCCACCGGACTCCTCGTTGTTTAAGCAGATGCCCAACTTTAAACAGATGGAATGGTCTCACTGAAGTCAGACAGACTACTCAAGTGCTTAAAGTTAAGCACATGCTTAAGAACCTTGCTGCTCTGGGGCCTAAATGCTACCTGGGATCATTATCCCTCTTTTACAGATGGGAAATTGAGAGGCAACTTGACTTGCCAAGCCCTCATGGGATGTCTGGCAGAGCAAGGAAGAGATTCCAAGCGATCCGCACCTGTGCCTTAACCACACGCCCACCCTGACTCTCCAAAACTCCAGCCACCATGGCTACAGCGCAGTGATATTGCGCTATCATTTTACAAAGCGCAAAAGGTGCCATACTATTTTAGGTACAGAACGCTTCAGTTCAGCCATCTTCATTCAACTTCTCTCAAAGCACTTCACCGTTTGGTGGCAGCAGAGCAATAGCCTGTAGCACTGCATATCTATAGCATGCTATGTACTAGTACTTTAATCTTTTGGGAATCTGATCCAAAGCCTACTGAAATCAATGGAAAGACTCTTAATTTGGATCAGGCCCATATTGCATCTTCCATTCAAGGATTTCAAAGAGCTTCACAAATATTCATTAAACCACATAACACCCTTGCAAACAGGTGTTCTACCGATTTTGTATATGAGTAAAGTGGGGCACAAAGATCATGCGACTTTCCCATGGCCGTAGATCTCAGTGGAGTCCAGAAGTCCTGACTCCCAGCCCCCTACTCTAACCTCAGTCGCCACAACCATCATAAAACAAAAGGTCATCAGAGTCAGTTAAAATACAGCAGAATTGTTTCACTTTGCTGCTTTATAGGGGAGAAAAATGGGCCAAATCATCAGCTGGTGGAAACTAGCATGGCTCCATTGACTCTACTAACCCCATGGACTTCAATATAGTTATGCCAATTTACACCAGCTGAGGATCTGTGAGTAGAGGAAAATATAATGGGAGTTCTGGATATTTCCAACTGTGGTTTTTTCCCCCATTTTCTTGAACAATTTGTAGGAAATAAATCACGTCTTCCTAGAATAATTCACATCTTCTCCATAATTATCAACGTTTCTTGGACTGTAGTAAAACAAATAATAATAATACCTAACTATTACACAGCACTTTTTATCTGTAGACCTCAAAGCACTTTTCAAAGGAGGTCAGTATCATCAACCTCATTTTACAGACGGGGCAACTGAGGCAGAGGGCAGTGAACTGACTTACCTATGGTCACAGAGCTGGGAATTATACCCAAGTCTCCTGAGTCCCAAGCTAGTACCCTATCCACTAGATCACACTGTGCAATGCCAGTTTGTGTTCCAGTTATATAAATTACATGCACATCTGAGATATAACAGAGCAACAAAGATTTTACCCTGCAATTATTTAAAATAGGTTTCAGTAGCCACTTGTGTGTTCCAGCTTAGGCTTCCATTAATTTAAAACAAAAAAACTGACATACAAAGTTTAAGATCTCATTTGGGACTGAGAACTAAACAGATGATGTAAGCTATTGAGCAAATGTTGAAATAAACCTTAGATCTCAGCTGTACCTTTAAGGGGAAAAAAAGCACAAAATTCAGTAGGTGACTCAAAATTAAGGAAAAGTGTACCAATGTGAAACTATACCCCAATATGTGCATCTCTCAATGAAGTTAGAAATCAGATTTTTTTTTAAAAGACTCCTACCATTTTAAGGGAAATCTAGCTTGCAATGGGTTACAGCAATTTTGTGCGGTGACATCAATACTACTCCTAGTTAAAATAAATTACATGTTGGGATTTAATTATCAAACCCTGATGAGTCATAGTGATATTTCTGCATTTCTCTAAACAAAAAACAAAAAAAAACAAAAAATCTAGGAAGCCTCTAGCTCCACCAAGAAAATTCAAAGGAAAGATGCATTCAAGCATTTGAGGGGTGGGGGAAGAGAGAGCGAGAGAGAGGTGCATTAATCAGCAGGTTCAAGCTCCCAACGGCAGGGAAAAATTTATTGCTCATTTCAGGCATCCTTCAATCTGACCTGCAAAGCAAGCAAATTTAAAGTAGCATTCAGTTCCTTATTGAGGCTTGTTGGCTGCAGGCCAAAACTGTCTCCATTATTTGCATTTCTCCACATACATACAGATAAATGTCTTAACCACATCAAGGTCATTCAATATCAAGGCCATTAAATTAAGTTTTCCTCTAAAATGAGGTCTCATTATCAAGACTAATTAAAGGATGACAAAACTGACTGAGCCGTTCCCTTCCTTTGCACAGGCTTATTCAGGACTAGGCCATTCCTTAGGAATGAAGTTGATTAAAATTATTAAAAGCTATTTTAATCCCTGCAGCTGTGTTAAAGGTCTCTTGACTATCAGCAATAGAACAGCATAAAATGGCGACTATCCGTGTTTTTTCTATTTGCACTTTAGCCACATGCTTCTCACTGATCCTCTTGATTTACCTAGTCCCCTAATTTCACTGACTATCCCCCACAGTTCATGAATCACAGTATGTGGAATAAGGGCGGGATGCAATGTGTCATTTCATCTAGTATTTCCATGTGAGCAGTTAGCACAGAGGCATAATAGGCTTGATCCCCAGCTGGTAGAAAGTGACCAAGTTCCACTGTAGCCAATTTACACCATCTAATTCCTACCATCAAAGGTGATGTCAAAAACCATGTTGATCTGCGCCAGGTGCTCTGAGAAGGGGGAAAAACTCATTCCTTCATACTTTATACAACTTTTAGTATCTATGCAGCACTGTGCACACACATAATGCTCTGCAAACTCATCTGGGGCCTGTCTCTCTATTCCAATACACCAGCTTGTACCAGTTGAGTTCAATGGACATACACTGATGCAAACCCAGTATAACAGAGTGCATAATCAGGCCTGCAGGGTGTAGGGAGTTTTGTGGTACTTAAGTTGGAGGAGGAAATTTATATCTCCAATCTGCAGACAAGTATACCGCATCTCTACAGCCCATAGGGCACTGCCTACCCACCCCCACACACACACTTTCATAGTTTAAGACCAAAAGGACCATTAGGCCATCTAGTCTGACCCCCTGTGTATCACAGGCTCTTAAATTTCACCCACTTGCCTGTGTTTTGTCCAGTGGTTTGCGTTTGACTAAAATACAACTTGCATTTGGCTCAAGCAGATCTTCTGGAAAGGCATCCAGTCTTGATCTGAAGACGTAAAAAGATGGAAAATCCACCTCTTCCGTTGGTAGTTTGTTCCAGTGTTTAATCACCCTCACTGATAAAAACGTGTACCTTATTTCAAGTATATATTTGTCAGGCTTCAGCTTCCAGCCATTAGTTCTTGTTCTGCCTTTCCCCACTATATGAAAGAGCCCTTTAGTAGGTTGTATTCTGTCCCCGAGAAGGTATTTATACACCATAATCAAGTCACCTCTTTATCTTCTTTTTGATAAGCTAAATAAATAGAGAACCCTAACCCTAAGCTCTGTCCTCTCACTGTAAGCCATTTTCCCTATTTGAATAATTTGAGTGGCTATTTTCTGCACCCTTTCCAATTTTCAATGTTTTTTAAAATGTGAGCACTGGACCTGTACACGGTATTCATCTCGACAACGTCATATACACAGTACGAGTCACCTCCCTACTCTTACTCACTACTCCTGTTTCTACATCCAAGGGTTGCATTAGCCACAGCATCAGTCTGGGAGCTCATGTTCGGTTGCTTTCCACAATACAGATCCTATTCTGTAGGAATGCCTGCATTCCTTTTCCCTAGATGCATAACTTTTGCAGAGGGCCGTACTAAACACAAACTTTGTTTGAATGAGCCCAGGTTACCAAGCAATGCAAATTGCTCTATAGGACCGCTCTGCCAATCTTTTGGTCTTCTGCAAATTTAATCAGCAGTGATTTTATAATTACTTCTAAATCACTGATCAAAATATTGAATAGTATCGGGCCTAGTGCTGTTCACTGCGGAACCCTGCTAGAAACAACCCATTCAATCATGATTCCCTTTGGACAATTATTTTTTTGAGATCGGTCAGTTAGCCAGCTCTTAATCCGTTTAATGGGTACTTTATTAATATTGGATAGTGCACAACGTCATGCAGTACTAAGACTTGGTCTGCCCTAAAAAGTTCTCAGCATAGTACTTCAGTCAAGGGAGTGGGAAAAAAAAAATCACACCTCTGGCCGACGTAGCTTTGCCAACTGAACCCACAGCGTAGACACAGTTATGTCAGTGGAAGAGGGCTTCCGTCAACATGGCTAACCTCATTTGGAGAGGCAGTGTTCCTACACCAACAAAAAAAAACTCCTTATGTCAGCATCAGCTGCATCTACACTTAGGGGCTATGCCAGCAGGGATATAGCAGCACCGCTACGCTCGTATAGTCTCTGTAGTGTGGCCATACCCTAAATCAAACACCTCACAAAAGCCATAACCACATTGGTCAGGGGTGTGGTTTTTTTTCACACTCCTTACCAATGTTCCTATGAGAATATCACTGCCAAGTGTAGACAAAGCCTAAATATATTGAATCTTGGCAGTTACCTTAGAGGGAACTGAGTCACAGAGAGGCTAAGTGACTAAGTGTATGCCCAAGGTCATGCTTAATTCCTTTCTCTGCCACAGACTTCATGTGAGTGTCTCCCCAGTCCTAGGCTCATGCCCTAGCCCTGGGTGCCTGGGCCAGGAGGTGCCAGTAATATTGAAGCAGCAGCATGTTCAGACCCTTCAGAAGGAAGGATGCCTCACTCTAGCCACAGGGAGCTGCTACAGTTTGGACACTGTCTGAAAAGTCTCTAAAGGGAGACTTCAACCTTTTCTCCTCATCTGCAAGTAGGTGAGGTCTTGAGAACGGGGAGGATAAGGACTTGTCTTCACAAACTATTAGACCACAGCAATCTGGGGTGTGAATCTGCCCCAACCTAGCTTGCCACACTCTACCTGTCCATGTGCACCCTGTTGATGCACAAAAGTGTAAGAGTGCTCTGAGCTAGTCCTCTCTGAAACAGGACTAACTCAAAGCACCTTCATGAACTGCTAACGCACAGTGCCAGAGTCAGTCCGTGTGCATCCCTGCCAGTTAGATCACGGAGTAGATTCACATCCCAGTTTGCCTTGGCCTAATTGTTTGTGCGGACAAGCCTATGTGAGAAAAGTGAAGGTGGACTCCTTGAAGCTCAGAGTGGTGAGAAAACCTCTCCAACCCACCTTCCAGGCCACACACACACACTAATTTTACACACACACACACACACACCGCAACTTGAACAGAAAACATATCCCAGCATGGGCTCTTTTGACCTTGGCATGCTCTTATATGCTTCTTTCATAGATCTCTGTCTACCATTTTCATAGGCCTCTTTCTCTGCTTGTCTCTAGCATTTCTTCTCTTGATGGGCCTCTTTCTCTTTGCCTACATAGGCCTCTCTCTCTCTCACACACACACACTCTGCTAAAATATACCACAGAGCTACTTTTTTTACTCTTTATCCTTTTTCACAATATGTGTTGTCAGCAAGCGTGACAATGTATTTACTGGTTCTACATGTTGTAGATCAAAAGTCACTGCAAATCCATGTCATCAATCATTTCTCCATTATTGAAAACATTATAATCCAGTTGTGTGGTTCGGCAATTTCAAGATTTAGAAGGACACCGTCAAGACATTTTTTATTGCTTTTAATTTTATTTTAGTTTGTTTTATACTCATCATGTTTTAATACCCTCACGGTAGCTTGAAAAGCAAATGTCTTTCCCTATTGACTTTGTTCTTTCCCTTTGGCCAACATTGATTTTTCCCTGAGTTTTGAATGATTCTGAAATTAACGTGACTGCTCTGTTCAACACCAACAATTTTTAGCTGTCTGCGTTAGCCCCCCTCCTGTGCCAAACAGTCTCGTAATTTGTGATTCAGCATCGTAAGCAATAACTAAGCACTCTTCACAGAGCTACTAACTCTGAGTCAATTTGGGAGCCCAAAAGGACATTTTAATGAGCCCCATAAAAAAGGCTAGCTAGCGTTGGCTTTTGTTTAAAAAATTGTTTTTTCAGCTATATTGATATTTGGAATCAGGAGGATTTCCTCACATTAAACCATTAATAATGGAGAGTTCAAAGAAAGCTAATATTTTTTCTGAGGACTTGTCTTCAAGGGGACACTCAGAAAAGTTAAGGCAAATCAGCTAAAGGTGTGAAGTCAATATTCACAAGTTAAAGCACATTAAACCCCTATATGGCTGCTCTTGTTTAGGAGTCAAGTGGCCTTAGTTCACCATAACAAGAAGTAGTCGGGGCTAGTTTACACTACAAAAGCTTTGTCGATACAGCTGTAAACAGTTTAGCTAAACCACCAGAGCCCCCTAGTGGAGATGCAGCTTATATTAAAAGGAGTTTTTCTGCCAATATATTTAAACCACCTCCCCGAATGACAGACTCTTTTCCTGGTATAGCTATGTCAGTCAGGGATGTGGGTTTTTCTCCCCCTAGCCAGCACAGCTATGCCAATAAAACTTTTCAGCGTAGACCTGGCCTAAATTAGGGCATGTCTAAACTACAGCGGCACAGCTAGGACAGCACCGTGGTGTAGACGCTTCCTAAATCAATGGAAAGAGTTTTTCTGTAGATGTAGCTAATCCACCTTTCTGAGGCAGTAGCTAGGCTGACAGAAGAATTCTTCCCTTGACCTAGCTGCGCCTACGCCGGGGTTTATGTTGGCAAAATTTTTCACAGTCCTGAGTGATGTAGCTAGGTCGATCTAATTTTTAAGTATAGACCCGACCTTATCCGTCTACACTGCAACATAAGCCCAGGGTTAGTAGAACCTGAGGTAGCAGCCCTTGGATTTATTAACCTAGGGTTTAAGCGTCTACACACATTTGTGATGCAGGTTAAGAATTGTTGAACCCTGAGTCCCATCCTAGGGTTCCAGCATCTATACTGCATTATGCAGGCCTGAGTCTAACACCTATATTCCAGACTGCCTAGAGCCCTCCCAAAATGTAGCTGCTCTAGTCCTTTGCTCATGGTGCAGTGGGGGGAAACTTGACTGTCCAGAGGACAAAGAAAGTCAATCCATTGGACTGTGAGATACTTTTGGTGGACTCCCAGAGCAAGAGTCCAGTGGGGCTGCATCTATGCTACAAAGCAATAGGGCATGAACCCTGGGTCCCGGCTTGACTCAGGTTTGGACCCTCCATCCCTATTTGGTCCTGGGACCCGTGGTCTAAGCCTTAGGTTAGCATGATTTGTGTGTAGATGGAAGGGGGTTCAGGCTTGACCCTGAGTTCAAACCCTGGATTTACATTCAAAGGAACTCAGACCATTGTACTCCTGAGTGAGAGCATCCACACAGGGTTTAACAAGCTATAACTTATGTGTGGATATTGCACCTTAACTGATTCACATTAACTTTCCTGAATGTCCACAAAGGGTTCCTATTATAGGATTTAGGGTTCTTCCTTTGGTCCCCCCTGCTCTGAGAGGTGCTGATTCATGGTGACTCATTGTGCCAAGTACAATTCTTTAACTTCGCCTTGGGTATGATGGATAGAGAAGTCCTACAGGAGGAACAGCCAAGTCTGGGGAGAAGACTTAGGCAAGAATCCACGTTTGTTAGCACCTTTGTTAAAAAGCTGAACCTTGGAAACGTGGAGAGTTTTATCTTTTCCAGTGTGTGCAGACCATGGCCCTGATCTTGCAATGAGCTCCAGGCAGACAGACCCCTGCCTCCATCTACAGCCCCATTGATTGGGGCCTTTATTTGGAGCAGGGTGGGAGCAGTTCACAGCCTGATTCTCCAATGCCTCATCCCCTGTGTAGTCATTTACAATTACTCCTGATCTGGCAAGGAAATGAAAAATAAGGCCAACAATATTTATTGGGCCATTTCATGGGACAAAAATGCTTCTCCTGGTAGAAGTAAAATATTTCTAGACTGCAAACGTGTTCATCAGACAGCTCAGAATCGTTTCAGGAGATATTAGACAGTGCAGTCTGAGAGGTTTATATAGCACTTAAGAAGTCTTGAGGAGGGAGATTCAGTCTAATGCTTTTTATAAGACAAATAGAAAAAAAGCTTATGGTTGCTGGAGGGAATAAAAATAACGTCAGCATTACTGGTCTCCAGATTTTCTGCTGCTAACAGAAACATTCCTTGCATACACTGCACTTTACATCTCAGCGGGATTTTACAATTTCCCACCCCCTGGGACAGGTAAGATTTTGGATCCTTTTGACATGGGTATTTGTGATTTTTAGTTTTGTGTTTCGCAACTGATCTTTGACCAACACTGATGCAATTTCCCTGAATACATCACCTAGGCTAATGAGCGCTTCACGTGAACTGAAGCTGACCACTGGCTCACTGTCATTTATCTTTATAGAGCCACAGAAGGCAACAGAGGTGCTAAGAAAATGGGGGAGGTGGGAGGGACACAACACAAATATATTACAGAAAAAGAAGGAAATTAAACCAAACCAGGATTCCATGCCTGCAAACACTCACGTGTACTTCACTTTATACATGCAAATAGTTCCAGTGACTTCAGTAATTCTAATGCAGTGGTTTTCAAACCTGTGGTCCATGGAATCACCATCCTACAGTTACACCACAGGCTGCTGCCAGGAGTTGTGAGACAAAGTTTAAAAGAAAAATGTAAGCTAAATACCAGGAAATACTTCCTGACATGGAGATGTGTAGAAGAGCCTCTTATGGGAAGTGGTGGAAACTCCATTGCCCTGCACGTGTAGAATTAGACTTTGCAAACACCAGTAAGTGTAGGATAGGAAATAACCCTGAATCTGCTAGAGATGGACTAGATGACCTAATGGTCTTTTCTCTAGAGAGAGAGAGGATGGTCCAGGGGCTAAGGCACTACACAGGGACTCAGGAGACTTGGTTCAATTCCCTGCTCCACCACAAAATTCCTATATGATCTTGGGCAAGTTACTTAGTTTCCTATGTAGATTATAACACTCCCCTACTCATGGGGTGTTTTGAGAAGAAAAACCTTAAAGATGGTGAGGTACTGGGATACTACAGTAATAGACACCATAAAAGTACATAAGATAGAGGTTCACTCAGAAATCAAAGATTCTGTTAAAGCCACAGAAGCCAAGCAAGTCAAAGTACATGCATGAAGGCTAAAGAGGAACAACGGAAGAACCCTCTTGGAATAAACAAATATTGATGTCACTGGGGAAGTGAATTACGGGAGAGGCATTTTGTTCAATGTCAAGCCGCCACAGATGCCAGGAAGGAGGATTTTGTTGTTCAGAACAGTTAAAAACATGTCTTGATTAAGAAATCATCATCAGCATCATCATCATCTGCTTTGTCACAGCTTCAGGGATGTAACACTTCTAGTAATGGAGACACTACTGCCGAAAAGGCAGGAGGAATTATATTTGAACTTGATTTTCAGGGACCAAAAGGCATGTCATAACATGAGGTGGCTACAACAGACTCTGGATACGTCTGTGATGTAAGTGAATATGTGATTGTAGTGCCTGTAGGACTAGATTTACTCTAGCTAGGACAGGCAACAGCAGCGTAAATGTGGCAGCACAGGCTTCAGCTGCCCGAGTACAAGCTGACCGCAGACTCTGGGTATTTACTTGGACACGTAGCCTGCACTGTAGCCCATGCTGCCACATCTACATTGCTACTGCTACCTAAACCAAAACTAGTGAGGATATGCCCAGGCAGGCTACAATCACACTTCAGTGTAGAAAGAAAAGGAGGACTTGTGGCACCTCAGAGACTAACCAATTTATTTGAGCATGAGCTTTCGTGAGCTACAGCTTACTTCATCCCTGTGCGAGAGCCCAGACTAGAGAGAACAGATTACCAGTGACAAAGCCTGTCAGGTAATATTGCTGTAATTTACAGTACAAGATCAGAATCATGTAAGGAACAGACTAGCTGACTCTCTAAGCAAACCTTAAATGTTGGCCAAAACAAAGCAAATGAGCAGATACAGGTCTCACCACAACTTAGAAGTCTTCCTGATCCATAGGCTTTCCCTGTACCCAACACTGAACACAGCCAGGTGCTTTGGAAATAAATGGGCACCATTGTGGCCATACTTCTAATCAAATGTTACCTCTGTCTGTGCTCTTCCTGACCCAAGGCTAGATGTGAACTTCCAGCAGCACCAGCCCTCCCCACTAACAGTTTGCCTTATCAGACAATCATTCGCACACAGCTCACTCTCCAAGGCTGTGGGTAAGAGGACATGTCCCCACTGCTCACTACACCTACTGTCCTACTAATACTAGTGTCCTATATTTATTCAGCACCTTTCCTCCAAAACAGACCCCAAAACACTTCTAAAATGTTGAAAGTTATAGATACATAAGCATCTGTGAACCCATCACTGAGAGGCAGCCACCTCTGGGAGAGAGAATGGCAGCTATCTAACAATGCATGCAACTCTACACCACAGGAAGTGAAGAATGTGGTGACAGTGAGCCCCACAATGCCTGGATAGAGGCCATGTGATGGAGCGATGGGAGGGATGAGGGGTAGAAGAGATTCCCGTAGGTTGACACTTCTCTGTGTTCAATGACAGGAAGTAGGTAGAAGTACTGATTCCTTTCCAGCTTTATCCTTCCAGCTTTATCCTTTCCGCTGAGGCCAATTAGCATGGTTTAGCACTGCTAAAATCTCCTGCATTAAAACCCATGTAGGAGAAAGGTTTAGTCTTATTATAACTGAAAGCTACAAGTTAATATCAATCTTCATTTAACAGAAGCTAGTGTCATGATACTTAATGTGAGCATATCTTTTCCTACGTTGCTTTTTTCCCCCTCTGAATAATGAACTATTTTTCTATGCCAAAATAATGAGGCATTGGAGGCTCTCAGTAGACAGCATTGTGGGGTTTATATTATCATATTTAAAAGGTGACCCTTACATTTAAAAGCAGAGAAGTGATAATGAAGTTTAGGAAGTGTCTGGAAAGAAAATAAACCCCCTTCACCACAGTACCTGGGCACTGCACAAACGTTAATTCATTTATCCTAAACTCCCTGCAGTGAGAGGAGAGAGTAGTATTATATCCCTTTTACAGATGAGAACTGAAGCAGAGAAAGGAAGAGATTATGTGACTTGCTCCTAGAGTGGCTGGACAGAGTTCACAGCTGAACTGTGATTTGCTGGAGGGTGGCCTGGCTGGGCTATGGAGAGGGGAGGAGAACAAAGACCCCCATCACCACAAAGTGCTCTAGGCCCACAAAACCAGCCTGGGAGCACCTCAGGAAGCCAGGCAGCAAATGGGCTGGAGAAGAGAGATGGAGACAGTACACAGAGCAAGAAAAAGGACTAGCAGAGGCAGCTGATTGAGGGTGTGAGCAGTTGGGAGTCTCTTACAGGCCTAGCTTTCGGGCACCTACACTTTCCATAAGGACAGCATTTGATGTGTATGAGGGCGTGGCTAACCCCAGCAGCTACAGAACTGAGGGATGTTCATTCCCTGGCGTGCGCACGCACACACACTCACGCACATGCACCCCCCCTCCCTTAAGTAGACTGTCCAGAAATTCTTACTACTGTGTGACTTTTCCCATGACTAGACACAACCCTTGGGCTTGGGCATGAGAAATTAAAGCACAGAAGAGCCTTGCCAGGAATTCAGCTCATCTTCAGACACAAAAACAAGATTTCTGGACAGTAAAACAGTGATTGCTTTTTCATGCAACTAAACCTGAGTTTAGAATTAGGCAATAATAATCTCCTTCGGCAACTTTTGTAACCTGTGACTAGAATTTATCCCTACTGAGCTGAAAAGCAATCCCTGTCGCTATAGCCACGCTAACAAAGTAACATTCTGATAGAAACAAGAGAGACCTCTCGAGTTGCTGCAAGGATATTAGGCAGTAGGGGCAACGGGATTCCAATGCCCATTTATTTCACTGAAGCTAAACAGGGAGGAGGGGAAGAAGTTATTTCATCAGGGGCTGAAATGACTTCCTTCTAGAGTGGAAAATCTCTGGACTGAGGTGATTTGAACTCCCCTCCCCTGGCTCCTTTTGAAAAGCTTACCAACCCCTCCCATCTTGTATTTAATCTAGGACAAAATGCTACTTGGAAAGCTGCCGATACTGACACTTGGCAATTCAGTTGTTTCTCTTGACGTGTTAGCTGGTGTGGAAGAGACGATGTTTGTTTTCATGACTGGGGCTGAATTTTCAACACTCAAATTTTGGCACTGGCTAGGACGAGGGAAGTGTTTGACTTAAATGGTCTAAATTCAGAAGGGACTGATTACTTCTGAAGCTTGGATCCAATTCAAACGCTCTGCCCACCGATGCTACCTCTCAAACTGCCAGAAAGCCCAATTTTCAGCCTCCCGCAGCCTTGGGTGGTGCTAAAGCATGCAGTATATTAACATATATTTTAAGGTTAACTTATTGCTTGTGAAAGGTGCCAGGTTAATAACGAGTTTGCACCCTCACCCCCACCAGGCTAAGTTAAAAACAGTGTAGCCAGAGACCATCACCTCAAGAGACCATTCCAGCCATAAGGAACAGTCTGAGCACACCCACTAACTGCAGATTGTGAAGTTAGTGTGGCACCATCTCTATGCCACTCAGAAATTCCTCTTGCCTATGCAGGAGGAAGGCCCAGCTCTCCAGATCCACCGGGTTATGGCAATGTAAAGGGACCATAAAGGAATGCAGAAACCAGCTGAACAGGACTACAGGTCACTTTTGAACTATGACCTTTGATTTCAAGCTAGATATTTTTATCAGGCTCTTTACCCCAACATCTGATTTGTGTTACGCAGAACACTATCGAGTCTATAAGTCTGTTAATTACAAATTATACATAAAAATAGTGCCAAAGATTTAGCTGCTAATTTATGTGACACTATTAAAGAGATAAAAAAGATCCTGGCACATAGTCCTAGCTCAGAGAGACATCACAAATAACCTATCATTATACACAGAGTAACAGAAAGGACACCCTCCTCCCCTGTGAATTTCAGCTGTTATTTTATTACTTTTTATCACTACAGATTTCCAAGGCAGAAATTAAGATGCAATATATAAAGACATACATGTACCACTTAACTGACTCTCAAAGAAACTCATGACCCCTTCTTATGGAAATGCATTCACAATTTAAAATAAGCAGTTTTTACTGTCTGCAACAGACATGGACACTGGACTCAGAATCACAAGAGAACAGCTTTCATGGGCTTGTTGGAAAGTGCAGCATAGCATTATGGCACCCAAACATGTTGTTGGAAAATTCATCCTTCACCTTGAACTCCCAGGTGAGACACAGGACTGCCAGTTAGACAAAGCAAGGGGTAGCCAAGTGTGCTGAAGTATGGAACATGCAAAGAGACTCTCTCCAAGCTCCACCCACCAAGAACTTCTGTTCAGTGTCCTAGAACTCTATTCCTAGGTCATGGCTTCTCGGCCCCTACTTCTGCCTTTAAGGATGTGTATAGGGTGTGGGGGCGGGGAATGTATCTAGTATATGTAAAGTACTTATATAGCCCACATTACCACATTATCTGAGGGCCTGGCAATCTTTAATGCATTTGTCCTCACAACAGCCCTGTGAGGTGAGGTAGTGCTATTATTCCCGTTTTACAGATGGGGCACTGAGGCACCGAGAGACTAAATGACTTACTTAAGGTCACACAGTAAATCTGTGGCGAAGCAAAGACTTGAACCAAGGCATCCAAAGTCCTAGATTAATGCCCTAACCTCTAGGCCATCCTTCCTCTCTCAGGTTAGACAGCCTCTTTCCACGTGAAGAATCCTATGTTCACAGGCATTTAAACACATTAAACACGGGGAAGGGAGTGATGTTATAAAACAAAAACTAGCCTATCAAAATGTCTTCTGCTGTCACTGCTTTAGCCCAGGATCTTTCTTCCCCTCCCAGCTTCAGGAAAGGCCAAGGAGGTTGCAGTTAAGTTCTGTGCCTTTCAGACAATGAGGAAGGCAAATTGTAGTCCTCCGGCGACTGAATGACATAATGAAGCATAACCAATTGCTTTTGGGTGTCAGGACATGAGGGCAATTTGCTAAGAAGCAGAGGGTGTGGAGCAATCTCTCTAGCATTTTGATTTCACTGAATACAGCAACCAGGACATGAAAACAAACCATGGGCAGAAGGGTCTCAAAGATGACAGTAAAATGAATTTGTAAAAGCACTCCAAGCTCGGGTAACTAGGAATACAGGTCTAACATTACCCAATGAATTAATCTATAACAAGATCATTGCTAGAGCTTTGATTGTTGTAGGTCCATAAGTATGAAAAATATAGCATCAAACCCTTTTTGAGTTAACGTACAACCAATAAATCAGTGATCCAGCGATAAAAGAAAAGTCTCTCTACTGTCAGCAATGCCTGGGATTCAGCAAAACAAAATACTGCTCAAGACAAAAATGTACAACTTTGCTTTGAATAAATGGATTCTTAAAACACTTACTAAATCATTGCACAATAACCAGTTCTACAGCACTGTAAACCTCATTCTCTTTTAATAGGAAACACTAGAAAAAACAGCTTTATTTTGCAATGTATTTTTTGAATCTGTTATGAGCTGAAATTATGGAGCTCAGTCAGAAGCAGTTGCTTTGGGATTCATATGCTTTGCCCATTCTCAGCTAACTGGTATATGAAAGGCTAGAAAACAAGAAATAAAACAAGAACCCTTCAGTTCTTTACTGAACTAGCTTCTTCCATATCTCGGAGTATTTCCTCCTTCTAAAGCCACTTATATAATGTGCAATACCCAAGCTGTAAGCATCAAGCCTCAAGGTTACACACCTCATTGCTCTTTGTACAGTACATTGCTACCTAAACTTCTGATATCTGATGGAGAACCAAACTAAACATTTTGTACACCTGACCTCCCACAAAACCAGTTATTTTCTCAACTCCTTCCTCTCACGTTGTATGCTCTAAGATGTCAGTTTTCAGTGGCTCAGTCACTCAAGATCAGATGCCCAGTCAACTGTAGGATGTGCCAAATTCTTGGGAGCAAAAGGGAGAACAGCATCGCTGCTGACATCAAATGTTTTTGCTTCCAGGAGCTTTTAATGAAGCAGTCCCCTACCCATTCCACTGAGCCACTTGAAATTTCAAGAATGCTTTTTACCCACAGCACTTGTGCCAACCACCTGACACCACATGCCTTAGCAGAAAGCCGTTTTGATCCCAGTAAAGAGAGAATTCATATGCTTCTGGACTGGGTGCAATGGCTCAGAACTATGTAGCATCTTGTTCAACAACATCATGCAGCAAGGAGAGGTGCTGACAGTTCTTCCTCAGTGTTCATCAGCCTTCCTTTTCAGTCCTGCTCCACTTGAATCTTCGCAGACATGCCCGCACAAAGGAATATTTGATGGAGCACAATCTCAGCCAGAAGGCATGCACAGACTGGTGTAGTCTAGATCAGACTTGACTCAGAGAGGGAAAGCAAACAGGGAGCTTTAGTCTCAGCTGTGAGGAGTCAAACAGCGTGGCCATCATTACAGACAGACTCCTAAAATGGAATCCCACTTACAGAATGGCAGAAGGAAATACTGACAGGTTCTCACTGCAAATCCCAAATTAGCTCCTTATTTGGTCTTTGAGTGCCTGAGATACCAACCATAGGAATGTGTGTGACCATACACTGTAGTAGGTGAAGCACAAGATAACTACATCCATTTTCCCTAAATGAATGGTTCTTACTACAATGGGGTCCCAAACCTAAAACCCCAAATCATGACAACCCTGGACGTTGGAGCATGTTCAGAATTTAAACCCACAGCCAGTCCCTGATTTCACAGCTGAGGCCCAACTGTATAATGGCCTTAACTAAACCTCCCAAATTAGAACCCCATATCCCAACACCTGACTCTTTGGAATTTCTGATACAGGTCCTTAACTTTGAGGTGCTTGGCCATCTCTTGCTATGATGTAGATGTCCACGGACCCAAAAGTGGACTAAGACCACAGAGCACTTTATACTCTCAATTCCCCAGACCGCTCAAGGTCAGAGGTGAGACCGCAGTAGGTCTAGACATACCTGAGCTGGCTTTGATCTAGCAAGCTCAAACAACAATAGCAGTGAAGTTGAGCACCATGGGGGACAGTTCAAGTACATACCCAGGGTCCCAGGTGGAGCTGTACAGCCTGTTCTGCTGCTCATGCTACACCAGTGTCACTGCCATGCTTCTCATACAGTGTCCTTTTCAAAAGGAAGGGGATGACTTCTGAATACACAGCATCAACTTCTACTGCATGAAAATATTTTTTAATGCATCAGAAAGAAGCCATTTATTAAACACTGAACAAACCACCAATACCTTACACGCTTTGAGGTGTAACCATGCATTACCACCTCGGCAATGTGCATTCTGTAGCAAAGCTGAGGAAAGGTGAGCTGCACCACACCAGTCCTCATAGGGCGAAAGTCACTGGCAAGTGATCACAAAGGTTTAGGGTTGGTTACCTTGCATGTATGCCCCACCCAAAAATCCCTTGCTAGTAGCCTTGGCAAAACAAGACTCTAGCAACATGCTGACCTGACACAAGAGAGGACAGCGATAGGACTTTGCAACACCATGGCAGATGCTAAGAACATACTTATGTGCTGCAAGCATAAAAGTGTGCTAGGAGGGTGAGATTTTCAAAAGTATGCCAGTGCTGGCCTAACTCTGTTCCCCATGAAGTCAAGGGGACTTTTAGGGCATTTCTACACTAAACACCTGCAGCTGGCCCATGTCAGCTGATGTGGACTTCCAGGGCTTGGGCTGTGGAGATGTGAAATTGCTGTACAGACACTGGGACTTGGGGGCTGGAGCCCAAGCTCTGGGATCTCATGTGCAGGGTGGGTCCCAGAGCCCAGGCTCTAGCCCAAGCATCTACACCACGGTTTTACAGCCCTGCAGCCAAGCCCAAGGTGGCTGACACAGGGGTTGAATTGCAGTGTAGACATACTCTTACAGTGATTAATGGACACAGAGCTAGGCCAGCTTTGGCAAGTCTCACTTATAATGTAGAATATTGGTTATCCTAATAAACAGTGTGTGAGAATGCGTAGGAGCTGGAACTAGGGGTGCTGCCACTGCTGGCTTCAAGTGGTTATCATCGACAGGGTTCACAGTTCGGTTCAATGGCTCTCAGCACCCCCACTACACAAATTGTTCCAGCACCCCTGAGAGAATGCTCATAAAAACAGTCAGACATTCATATAAAATATAAATGGGGGTTCAGCACTTGGCTTTCCATAGCACATGCAGCCCAGCACCATTACTGGCAGTAAGACAGCCATCAGATGGTAATACTCTTACTCTTAACCGGTGCTGGATTTGAACCGGCAGTTTAGCAGCTAAAAGCTTACAGTCCATTACCAATACCCTGAGCCACCCAGGTCCTTGAAGCTTGCTTTTTAAAAACCTTTGTTGCTTAGTTCCCATCATGTTTCTGAGTTACACTTGACCTATTATCCCACTTTCCAAAACACTCGTTTACTCCCCGCAAGTTTTCAAATTAGCCTCTAGATCCTAATATCTCCTAATACTGATCCTCAGACACCAGCGTCCGAATTAAAGTGTGCCTGGATAGCCCATTTTCAACTGTAAGAGCACAATGGTTAACCAAAGCAAAATTCGGTATGTCGGGTTTCTCAAAATATCTGAGAGGATTTGATGCTGCTCAGGATGGGGAGATCTGCTTTGCCAATGGGTCAAAATATGTTCAGTGAAAGGAAACTCTCACCCTATGCAAATATTTTGTTAGTTTCCATTAAGATCCAGTGCATCCTGATTTATTTTACCCTTCGGAGCCTGTTTGAGCTCTATACTTTCAAGGCTTTAGTCATAGTAATTAAGGAAGATCTGCCATGTGTTCGTATAATCCTAAATTAAACTGTCTCAACATAATTAGGCAAGTATCAGAAATGGCATTAAAGCTATAAATGTACCCAAACTATGATTGTCTAGTTTCCCCCCCTTCCAATGAAATTAGTACTGTAGTTCTTCTAGCTTATTTAAAGAGGGGGAAAAGGGGAATTCCCTTTTCTACTCTCAAATTTCCCTAGTCTGAACACAGTGAAAAGCAAAGGAGTACAGTGTCAAACCTGTGCAGAGATCTCTGGGAAATCTCTTCTAAAGGAGACTCCACACAGCGCCTGTAAAGTCGCACAGTTTCATAGCCCATAATCCCTTCCGCGAGAAATTCTCAGTCACGCATCATCATTTCACCCTGGCTGAGCTCCCTCCTTGTCCTTATCTATGCCTGCTGAACTAGCCTCACCTTTTCCGCATGTCTAGATCAAATGCCAGCAGGGACTGTCAGCTCCTACACGAAAGGGACACGATTCTCTAGAGACAGCAAAGAGGCACTTTTAGTGAGATTTAAAAAAAGAAGACTTTTCCAGTGCAAGAAATATAGCACTACGAGGAAACCAATAATATTAATTAACAAGCAGAAAACAACAAGGAGTAACTGTCTGTACAGAAAAACAAAACATCTATTCAGTATTTTTGCCTCCACCGTTCAGGACTGCAAAGTAACTTTAAGCTGCTGGCTGTGCTGTACTGACATAGCATAGGCCCCAAAACCTTTTGTTTTGACATATTTCTCCTTATTAAAGAAAAGGAAGTGAAATGGCAAGTGATGCAGGCTCCCTGTGGGCTCAAAAATCAAGCACCCCATTTGCAGAAGAGCAGAGAGAACCAGGTAATGGGCTTGTTTCCCCACACGTGGGCAGGGAGCAGCTGTGCGAGTACTAGCCCTCAGCCCTGAGTCAAAGTAGGGCTGAGGCAAAGGGTTCTGCAGGGAGCAACAGCTTTAAACTCCATCCAGGGTTCCTAGTAGCTGTAATAGTGCGCTTAGCGGCCCTTCTTCAGTTCCCCTCCCCGTGGATGCGTTTAGCTCCTCTGCTAAACCATAGCTCCATACCTTCAAGGGCAATGAAGGTCCCAAATGAATAGAAGCCCCTAACGAGCAGTCGTCCTCCCCGTCTTTCACTCTGGGCATTTCCCTCTTCTTTGAGGAGCAGCACCTCCTCAGCCAGTATCACTCCCTTAAGGGTCTGTCAGTCTTCTCCCCCCTCTAGGGGATGAAAGCATCCCTGTCTGCCCCTCTTTGGAGTACCCCAAGAACCAGCCGCCACCCCGCAGCCCCTACAACCGGTCTCCTCCCCAGCTATCTGCCTGCATGCTCTGTACCCTGAGGTTCCTCACCCCCCTCTTACACCTCTTCTCAGCCTCTTTCTCCAAGCTTCTCTCAAGGCAGCAGGGAGCTGGGGAGCCAGAGCTGGAGTCCAGCTTACAGGCAGAGAATGGAGAGAAACAAATAGTGCAGGGTGGGCCACATAGAGAAAAAACACAGCGGACAGAAAGCCTGGGAGGCGACCCACTGAAGCAGGCCACACCCCACCCCTTCCTCTCCCTCAGAAGGAAGCTCTGTGCCAGCCTATTTGGACAACACCCCAGAAGTCCAACCACTTGGACAGCACAGTCAAAAAGCCCATCTTCTAAAGTTATCACTTTCAAATATAATCACTGATAGATCTTTACATTGATAGATTTCAACTACAAGCCAGGGCTGCAAGGGGCAGACGTATGGGAATGAGAAGTGTTTCATGACAACAGACTCAATTACCATTGTAGCAGAGGGTAAGGGATGCTTGCTCTGGAATTTGGTCTGACCATGCTGCAGAGATCACAGGGCTTTGGGTGCCAAGTGACTCGTGCCAGGGCATTCTTGCTGCAGACCAACCTGCTGCTACAGGGTGTCTTCAACAGCGTGGGCCAATTGTAATCCAGACTGCAAATCTGCCCCCACAGTATCTTTTAAAGTGACCTTTCCCGCCTTGATTTTTTTTGCGCCTTGCTCCTCAGAAAAGCCACATATCTAATTTTCCCCCCACCTGATCCCAGTAGTGATCATACTGGGATCTCTTACAAAAGTCCTTGCCTTTCACAAAACTGCCCAGCCTTGCGAGCATTGTCCAAATACATAAAGCTCTTGGTGTTTACACACTCCATGTATTAATGGACACTTAAGAGCATGCTAGTGAATCAGTAAAGTACAAAAAAAAGTTTGACCAACATGTCAGTATCAACAGTCAGAAAGCAGTAGTGAAAATTAACTTTGTGATCTAACGATTACAGCCTTATTACTCCTGCATGACCTACATATATTCTTCCACTTCACCTGCTCGGTCCTCCACATACTAAAACAGTGTTTTATGCAGCCTATTATGCTTCATAGCTTTCCACAAGAACCATTATGACAGCAATGCTCTTTTCTTACCTGTATTATTCTTTTACAAAGCTGTCATTTGATAGAGAGGTCAGACAACAAGAAGGGTTTAATACGATAATAGCGCACATTTGGGACTATTGCATGCAATGATTTGAGATACGATCACTTGTTATGCTTAATCACATCTATCATTTCAGTCTTTTTTTTAAAAAAAGAGACAATCTAAGTCAAGTGCAAGAATGTAAATATCAAGATCTAGTTTTACTGTACAACAGCTTCTACTGGATAAAACCAAATTTAACGATTAAGAAACTGACACGTAAGCAGTGGAGACTCTATTCCAGTGGTTTTCAAATTTTTTAGACTGCATACCCCTTTCCAAAAAATGTAATCTACTGCCTACCTCCCCTTGAGATAAGGTCATAATATACCTATGATTAGATTGCCAAGTCTTACTAAATAAATGTGTTGTCCACCATTACTGGATTGTTCTGGTATACCCTGATGAGAGCTTGCGTACCCCAGTTTGAAAACCACTGCTCTATGCAATTCTGTGGAAACTTTTACTATACAAGGAGTCTTCTTAAAGGATTCTATTCTTTTATGGTACATGGATCCATAACTAGCTGTGAGGAGATCTCAAGAAAGGGAAAATTTATGCTGAATATCAGGAAAAGTTTCTTTACACTGACAGATATTAGACCCTGGAACAGTTTCTGGAAGGAAGGAAGTAATAGAAGAACCTTCACTTGGGACTTTTAAACATAGACTGGACCAAAAAAAAAAAATCCCTAGAAATGTCAACAGAACAATTCTGTATTGGTAGCTGGGTGGCCCCCATGATCCAATAAAACTTCACAATCGCTAAGGCTGGATTCTCTGATCTGCTAAATTCACTTTCTGGCACTCACTCGAGTAGTGCAAAGTGGATTTAAAGTGGCCAGAAATGGCCATGGGAGCATTACCTTTGTGCGAGGCATATTTCTGTTGACAACAAAGCTTTGGAGGGGGCAAAGCCAGCCCAGGGCAGGGGGAGGAAGAGACATGTCAAGGGCTTGCTGGGGAGAGCCATGTCAGAGCAGAGTTTTACTATGCCCAATACACCACTAGTATGCACCCTGACTGATTTTACATCAGTGAAGGAAGTTAGAGCTGCTCTTGAATCTAGCCCTGTGATTCTACAACTCCACTGGTTTAGCTTTTAGAACTGTAATCTTAGTGCAATACTTGACATTGGGTCCAACATGTGCCTGCTCATCTTTGTAGGAGATGATATTTCGGAGATACTTAGGAATTAGGGATTGCTGCTGTTTAAATTACAAATAATGGCAGCTTGATCGTGGTCTTACTATATAGGCATAATTCCTTAGAGGGAGAGATTTATTTCTGGGGAAATTGCATGCAATCCCTTAAGGGGAAATTTTAACCCACATGCTAATATTTTTCCTTTTCTCTATTTTTTCCCCCTCCTCTCACCCCTTAAACTGTTTTGCTGGCTATTTTTAGTTCCCAATTTGCAGTTTGATTCATTGTTACATTAATTTTCCATTCCTTTGTGTTCATCTTCATCAGCTGCACTGTTAATAATTGTACCAAAAATAAGCAGATGTTCTGTATGGTACACCTGTGTCCAATTAAAATCTGTCAGAAGTTATGAATTTGCAAGTGGTAATAATGGAAGAGAAATATGGGGAGAAAACAGAGTGGCATGCAGTGTTAATTTTCCTTGTCCTGAAATACAGCATTGCATGAAAGCAAATAGTCCTAGGAAAAATCTGTCACGTACATTTAGAGGAAAGATTTGCTGTCCCAAAGAACAATTCGTGTTCATTTCTGCCAGGAATATTCAACCATTCTTTAATTTTTTAAAGAGTCATGCAGCTACTCCAGCTTTTATCCCCCATTATGAAAAATATGTTCGCTCTAATTTTGGATTGTAATAAAAGCACTGCCTGGGGCCACTCAAATTTTTCTATTTCTGTGAGGGACATGTCCTTGAACCAATTCAAGGTAGCCAATACATCTGCTTGTGAAAGTCTGCACAAGTAAATACCTAGAGAACATGCCTGCCAATGACCTTGCTGTGTACTGCAAAGTGATATTCTAACGAGAAATCTATTTTTTCAACCTTTCATGGTCAAGTAGCATAACGCATTTTTATTGCGTATTCTGCCTTAGACAAAGAATTCAACAAATATTTAAGTAAGGTTTTACATATTCAAGTGTTTCTTTCATGCAGCTTATTACATGTTATTGGGACATCAGAAGTTCACTGCCAGCATTATTACAGTCTATTCCTGGGGAAGCTGTTTTAATATCTATTTGCACTAAATGATTTCTAAAGCAGAGATACATCCAAGACAAAACCCCAACTCAGAACAGGACTGAGCTTTGGAGGAGGTTACATCTGGGCTGAACTTCCCAGTTGGAACTTATCTACAGGGGCAGCAGATTTGCATAATATTTGGTGGTGCCCAGAACAGGTCCCAGGTACACACACACATACATACACACACACACCTTGTAAGCTAATATATATTTTTTTAAGTAATGTAAATATGGACTGGAAACAGTAAGCATTTAACAGTTTCCCTATATTGCACAATGCGAGGGCTCTGGCTGGGGGTGAGAGCTCTGGGGTGAGGCTGGAGATGAGGGGTTTGGAGTGTGGGAGGTGGCTCAGGGCTAGGGCAAAGGGTTGGGCTGTGGGGGGCACGGAGATGAAGGGTTCAAGGTGCAGGAGGGGGCTCAGGGTGGGGCAGAGGGTTGGGGTGCAGGGGTGAGGGCTGTGGGGTCGGGCCAGGGATGAGGAGTTCACAGTGCAGGATGGGGCTCAGGGTGTGGGGGGTGAGGAGTTTGGGGTGCAGGCAGGCTGCCCCAGGTCTGGGGCCAGAGAAGAGGACTCCACAGTCCCCCCCATCCCTCTCCCCACTGGCAACAGCAAGCTCTGGGGGAGGTGGTCTCCTCTCCCCCCCAGCAGCACACTCACCCGGCACCGTCACTGCATGTGCTCCTAGAGGCCGGGCCCCTCTCAGGTCCAGGAAACCCCCTCGCCTCCCTTGTGGGTCTTGTGCCCAGCTGAGAGTCGTTTTGCTGTGTAGCCATTCCCTCTGTGCACAGAACTCCCATTGACTTGGAGGGTTGTTCACACTGGCTATAATCCCTTGTGACGGGGCAAGGCCCGATGGCTAGAGAAAAATAGTGGGAGATAGATATATTAGCTCCAGGCTAAACAAATCCCTCGTACCAGGATGAGTAAAACAGCAGCTGCTCCAGGTCAATTAAGACATCTGGGGCCAATTAGAACTTTCCAGAAGGCAGGGAGAATGCTAGGTTGATTGGGATACCTGAAGCCAATCGGGGCTGGCTGAAACTAGGTAAAAGCCTCCCAGTTAGTCAGGTGGGTGTGCATTTCAGGAGCTGTGGGAGGAAGTTGTGCTGTTGGAGAGACTGAGTAGTACACACCATATCAGGCACATGGAAGGAGGCCCTGAGGTAAGGGTGAAGTGGAGCTTGAGGAAGTGAGGGCTGCTGTGGGGGAAGTAGCCCAGATAATTGTATATGTCATGTGTCTATAAGGTCAGCTACCATAGCAGATACTATTAGGGTCCCTGGGCTGCAGTTCAGAGTAGGGGTGGGCCTGGGCCCTCTCCCCCACCCCTTTGCCCCCTGATCAATCATGGAGACTGGGAGACAGAGAATGTGCAAGGATAACTTCTCCTCACCTCCCTTGCTGGCTTATGATGAAAATGGCTCAGTAGACTGTGACCCTTGTCTCTAGAGAGAGCAGGGTTACGTGGAGGGTCACAGTGAGCCTCTGAGGCTAGTGAAATCCGCCAGGAAATGCGGGACCCATGGAGGCAAGGACAGAGCTTTGTCACACCCTTTAAGGTGAAACACGCATTTACACATAAAGATCACTTCCTCCACCCATGAAATGCAGCCCTGTCTAGTGCATAAGTGTGGCGTGCGATTGACAGCACAACTGAGGATAAGAAATAAAGAACCCTGAATCCAGTTAGAACTGCAGGGGGGACAGTAAGCAAAATGCATTTATCCAAATTGAGGTTTGAGTAAGACATCAGGATTAACGCTCCTGCTCCTATGAAAAATGCCATCAATCTTTAAATGGACAGAAGTGCTTAGGGCCTCTTGCTAAAGATCATCATCATCATGGCAAATTCCAAAGGAACACGGCTTCCTTGGGAAAAATCAAGTACCACCTGGATCAATCTCTGGTTACGTGCTCAAGTGGGCAGGATATATACTCAGTTTATCTTTCTCAAGATAGCACTTCCCAAATAAACACCCTCTTGCACCATGCTGGGGTATACTGGATGCACTGTGTGCCATGGGGTACCTCTTGCACTGATATGGCACAGCCTGGGACAACATCTACGACAGATGGAATATGGATACGCATTTGTTTTCATAAGATCTTTTTCCCTGCTCATTTTGCTTTGACTTGGTCATGTGGCAGGCTCTCCAGTAGACTTGATGCTGTGGGGTGATTTTCCACTGCCTTGCACCCTGTGTATACATTTACACCTATACAAAGTGGATGCAAAATGATAAATTCTGAGCTGGTAACATTTAACTCTATGTTGCTCAAGTGTAGTTGACTGCACAAGATACCTTCAGGCCCATTGTCTCCATGTACTCTTCAGCAGACCTGTTGACCAAATTCAAATACTCCAGGCAGCCTGCAGGGCCCCACCTTTCAGAAGAGCAGGTCAGGGAATAAGGATTTTAGTTTCAACCCGAGATGGAGGAGGGGAAGAAAGAGGTTTATTATATCTCTGGGGATGAGTGTTCTAGCCATACCACACAGTGAATCAGAGGGAAGGATGCCACCGCAAGACTAGGTGCTCTTAGGAGGGCTCTAATCCAAGCACAAGCCTAGGCTGACCTTGCCTACTTGGTGGTATATGGCAGGAGCACAGCCCAAAGTGCTACAGATGCAGATGCACTTAAAGGATTTTATGTTTGAAGACTTTTCAGCCACTCTCTACTCGCTTGTTTGATTTCTTCTTGTTGTTGACATGGGTTTACGTGCTCAAAGCCAGGTAATTCCAATATCCCTTCAATAACTAACTAGAGTATGTGCAATAGAGTTTTGCATTACAGCGCTGGTTATCCTGAAAATCAATGCCTGCATACTTCTGAAGGCCAGGTCTTGAGGAAGGTAATTTGGCTGCAACACTTTATGCATTCACATGTACTCACTGGCTACCAGTGAAAGCGTAATATTGTATAATCTGCATCAATATTGCTGCAGAACCGTAGACTGAACAAAAAAGCATTGTTAAAACCTCTTTGATCCATTAGCTGAAAATCATCTCTCTGATCTATTTACAGGACACAGACTGGAATGGACAGTAATCATGGAAAATTATTACTGCAGGAGTTCAAAATGTGAACCCTGAGGCCCGATGCCTGTGGCAGCCTGAGGGAAAGACTGGCTTCCCAGCAGTCACTCAATTCTCCATTTGTTTTTTTTCCTTGAGAATGAATTTACTCTCCCTGACCACAGGAGGAAGAGCACAGCCCTCACAAGGGCCCTACAGACAAACAGCGCCTTCAGGTGGAGAAAGGAGGAACAACAAGAAGTTACTTCACTCAGCCAAGTGAAGTGGGGCAGAAAACAGAAGGGCAGAGTCATGCACAAGATTAAACGCTCAGCCAAGGAGCCCATGAAAGGTGCCAAGTTCCAGCAGGTACAGCATGGCAGTAGCAGCAGGGAAGGTTATTCCCTTTGCCCTGTGCCTCAGATGTCACCCAGAGAGACCTGTCTAGGGGCAAGAGGATTGTTTGCTCTCCGGGCCTGTTCAAGCCTTTTTTGCCTCCAGGCACCAAGGAGTGCTCATAGTAATAGCAATTTTGTGTCACCTGGATATCTGTTCCCTGAGAACCAACACCAACAGACTATGGTAATGGCTCTCAGCCACTGCCAACTTGCAGCATCACCCACTGAAAACTTGAGTCACCATTTCATTATACACCCTTCGAAACAAAGAACACAATGAGGATCCATCTCCCTTTCTCTGGACTATATTTTGGTAGTTGATGTCAACTGTGACAGATTTTTGGAGAGCCTCTGAACCTCCAGATCAGGGACCAGTTCAGCCCTAATGTATCTCTGGGCACAGTTTCCCTGACTTTAACAGATTGTGTGAGGGTTGACTAGGTATCTGTGGTGGGTTTTGTACCTCGTCAACCCTGGATTTTGATTCTGGGGCGGGGGGGGCAAGGTTAACCCCGCCTCCCGGCTTCTGCACTGGTTCTACAACCTCCCCGGTAGTCAGGGCCGTATGGCCCAATGGCCAGAGTCCCTCTAAATCATCTTCCCCGGGTGGGATAGTGCAGCCTAGCGGTCAGAGTCCCTATAGTGTGCTCCTAAAGCAGCGTGGCCCAATGGCCAGAGTCTCCCAAAACTCTCTTCCTCTGGTGTGATAGCGTGGCCTAGCGTACGGAGTCTCTCTAGTGCACTCCTAAAGCAGTGTGGCCTGAGGGCCAGAGTCCCTCTAAGTCTTCCTCCCCTCATAGGATAGTGCAGCCCAGCAGCCAGAGTTCATCTATCTCTTCTGAGGTAAGAGAGGGGTCGGTGAACTATGTCGTCACCAAAAAAAAAAGGCGGTGGGGGGTTAGAGACCCCCAGTAGGGGAGCCCGGGTCCACCTGCCTTCACTGGGCTCCAACCCAGGGCCCTGTCATTGACGATGTGATCTGCCCAGGATCAGCGGGGAATCCTACTGCAACATGCTGCCCTCAGAGTGGTAGGAGATACCACTCCCTTCTCTTTCCTGGGTCACTTCTGACCAGTTCACCAAACGTAGCAGTTCCTGTGGCATCAGGATCTTCAGGTTCCCCAGCTCCCACAGCTGCCAGTCTCTGGTCCCATTTTCTGGCCCCTCTGCTTCCTCCTGTACAAGTCGCCACTGCTCCTCGGCTGGAGCCTCTGCTGGGTGAGAACCTTCCTCAGCTGCCCACCCTGACTGAGCAGCTCTGCAGGCTTTTATACTTGACTCTGTTGGAGCATGCCCAGCAGAGCCTCAGGGGCGTGGCTTCCTCTGCCAGCAGGGAAAGGTTGACCCTCTCATTCCCAGTGTGGGGCCAGTCCGCCCTGTCCCAGTATCCAAGGTCTGTGAGCTGTTCAATCACCAACATTGACTGACTGCATTTTATTCTGCCTTCTACCATTTCTTTAATTCTCAATTCCATCCAAGTTCTGTAACAGATGGAAAGTAAGGAAAGCCTTTGGTTTAAATACATGATTTGGTAGCTTAAAATCAGAGGTATCTTATCTTGGGCTTGGGAGATACTGTAAATAAATAGCACCTGGTCACATTGCAATACACTTCTGCAGTTTGAGACAGTTACTATTTTAACCACCAATCTGCCATCCTCAGTGAACATTATCTTCTGTACAAATAAGGAGAGCTTCTTATCCCAGGCTGAAAGACAGGAAAGAAGGTTCCAGGTGAATCAATGTGGTTATAGGCTGCCCTCAGAACAATTCACTGTTCAGATGTATGGAGAGAGGCTCTTATCTCCACAAGAAACAGCTGTAGCTACTTTCCCCAGAAAGCCCAATTCTGACACCCATATTGAAACAACTTCTTCAAAAAATTAAGATAATCTGCCTGAAAATCCACAAGCAGGGTCCTGCCAGGGTAGATTTTTTTTTTTTTTAAGTATGAGGCAAACTGGACAAGGCAATCATAAAATAGGAGCATTCCAGAAAAAGAAATAACGACTGATTCCCTTCTTGGGAAATTTTCTACACTTTTCTGTTCCGTCATATCTGAAAAGGGTTGGGCCCGGAAACCCCAAACTGCTTTTATTCTGACAGGTTTAATGAAGACTGGTGTGGCATAGTCTGGTGGCAAACTACTACACAATCATTGTAGTTTATGTAAAAATTAAAATCACCAATGCTGCCTGGTTAAGGACTTCAGTGAGTTGCATGGGAGCATAAAGTGTCTGGAAACTGCAGCATTTCACCCCAGTGAAGACTCAAGAGCTGGTCAGAAAGCTGGTTCATTGTTTTCCTGAAGAAAATTGGCTTTTCATAAAAACAAAACACCAAAAACTGATTCCCCCCCCCCACATCAGTCTTTTATGAAAAGTCAAAATTTTCTGTGGAAAACAGACTTTTCTCTCTCGCACGTACGCGCACAGACACACACACACCATTTTGTCAGAAAGACAGTTTCGACAGAAATCTTTTGACTAGCCCTAACATTCTTCTCTTTTTGACAGAAATGGGCTACAGTTTCCTCATGCTGTGCATTTGTAAGACTTTGTAAACTCTCTCACTGTTTGGCAGCCTCTGAATAGGGGTTTCAGAGTAGCAGCCGTGTTAGATAAGCTATTACCAGCAGGAGAGTGGGGTGGGGGGAGAGAAAACCTTTTGAAGTGATAACACTCATTTTTTCATAGTCCGTGTGTATAAAACATCCTCACTGCATTTTTCATTTTATGCATCCGATGAAGAGAGCTGTAGCTCACGAAAGCTTATGCTCAAATAAATTGGTTAGTCTAAGGTGCCACAAGTACTCCTTTTCTTTTTCTGAATATGGGGTGATTTTAAATACCTTATCAGGTACAATATACAGGTGGCAGAACAAGGCTGACTGAGAACAGAGATTCCACCATAACTTTGAATTTTGTTTCTCCTGTGAAAGAGACAGAAGAACAAATTGCAGTACAGTTCACATGAATGAAACTTCGTAATTGCAAAATGAAATCTCTCTCTGTGCAGGAGAGAAAAAGCTTTGCCTATTAATATTTATAAGCCTAGTGTTTCAGAATCTCATTAGAGCATGTCTGATACCTCACAAGTTGTGTAGAAAATAAAAATGGCATATTTTCCATTGCTTTTCACAAATGCCAACGTCCCCTTAAACAAACAGCACTCCACATCCGTTACCCTGCACACACTGAATGCGCCAGCTGATGTTCTGCTGTAGGGATTATCGGTCACCGTGTGTAGCAGCGCATGACATAGTAAAGTTTATGCTTGGAAAAAGTCAAAAGTCTGCCTAACACCTGGCTGTTTTCCAAGCGAGTAGAAATAAATATTTTAGTTAGTTACTCTTCTTTACTCGGGCAGATGTTTTTCCTTCTACCGCTAGCCATTATTTTTTCCCAGTTCAACTCTCTCATTTACTGTACTTGAGAAAAGAAAAGGATCCTTCCAAACAACAGGCCCTGGTCCTACTGTCTGGCATTTCCTCCTAATTTAGGCTGAGATTTCCAAAGCTGCCTAGGGGACCTATTCCAATTCCCACCCAAATCAATGAAAAGTGAGTATCCAGCTCCCTTGGTGACTTTGAAAATCTCAACCTTCAAAGTCTGTATTTTGAAAAATGGAAGGCAGATGTGCAAAAATGTATACATTTCTACAACTGCACATGCAAATAGTAAAGGATCTAAACACCCTTTTCAGCATGGAACTGTCCAGTCTGCACATTGGAATAAACCTGTACTGATGGCATGAACTTTCTTGCACTTGCGATCGGCTTCTGTCTTTTAAAATGTTCCTTATGTGGCACTTTAAAATCCAGTTTCCAGGATGTAAGCAGCTAGCCAAGGAGCTGCTACAAAGACAAGATTAAAGCCATGAACGTTCTAAGAATACCTTACCGCAGGGTGTATCAATAGAAACAATGTTCAGTTGGATTTAGCATCGTCTTAAATCATATCCTACTGTAACGTTGATAGACCCTGGTCGTTAGCAGGTGGGATCAAACCTGAGAGCTCTGAAGCTTAGTGCATGAGCCAAAAGCCAACTGGCCCTTAGCTAAGGCTATAGAGCAGACTCATTAATCTCTAAGGCCTGGTCTACACTGGAGGGGGGAAATCAATCTAAGTTATGCAACTTCAGCTACATGAATAATGTAGCTGAAGTCGACGTACTTAGAGCTACTCACCGCGGTGTCTTCACTGCGGTGAGTCAACCGTTGACGCTCTCCCATTGACTCCGCCTGCACCTCTCGCCCTGGTGGAGTATCAGAGTCAACGGGAGAGTGCTCGGGGGTCGATTTATCGCATCTAGACTAAACACGATAAATCGACCCCCGCTGGATTGATCGCTGCCCACTGATCTGGCGGGTAGTATAGACATACCCTAAATGGTCTCGGTTCCACTTGAGGGGACAGAACACTACACTCAGGAGATGTGTGTGTTACACTACCACATGCAAACTGGAACTAAGGGGCATTTTGCACATTCCTCAGTGAGATAATATGGCCCAATGTGTCTACGTATGTAAATCAACACAATTGATAATGGGGGAGCTCCTGTCATAGTAAAATAGCCATATCGTGAGATTTTTCCTATTGTCTGTTTGACAGTTCCAAGTATAAAGTCAGAGACAACCTTACATATCCAAGTACACACCAAGAATCTGATCCCATGCTGCTGTGCAGCAGAAATTCCCACTGAAGTCTTTGGGGAATGCAGGGGATAGAGCCTTCTCCCAGCTCCAAATGTGCCTCTAAACTGTCTTGTGACTTAGACCAGAGTGCTGTTTCTGTAAATATGCTACAAGCATCCTGGTGTCCCGGTCAAAAGCAAATGAGAAACAATGGCCCACACTCTCACATGAGAGCCAGGTATTATGGAATCAAGTTCCCTCATGACAGGATGCTCCTCATAATGGAAACCAGCCACATTCTCACATGTGGAACACAGTAATGTTATGCTTCCCTAGGTTAAGAGCACTACAGGTACTCAAAACTACCAACCCCAAGCAGTGAAAAATCAAGTCAGCCTTCCAGAAAATCATGAAACTAGCTTAAAAATCGTGAGGCTAAAACAAAATAATGCATTGTGGTTCTTTTTATTTGCTTTCTGAGATTTTAGACTGCACTCAAGTCACATTTTCAAGATTCTCTGCAACCACAAGTGCTAGAATGTCCTTTTATTTAATGGAAACAGATTCTCACCTAATCCAATACCCCAAGAACAGAGGATTTAAATAAAATACTAAGTAGCATGAGACTCATGATAAAAGTTGGCAACCCTGGATACTCCCAGTATAAGAGGACTTACTTTAGAGCAAGCAGTTCCCAAGTTGTATTGGTTCATGTACCACCTTCTTAAAAAAATTGTTGTAAAGTGAATTGGACCGTCAAGGTTGCATATCGCCAGTTGTACATGCTGCACAGATGGTAACCCCTGGATTAGAGTAAGGAAAACAATAAGAAAGAACAGGTTTCAGAGTAACAGCCGTGTTAGTCTGTATTTGCAAAAAGAAAAGGAGTACTTGTGGCACCTTAGAGACTAACCAATTTATCTGAGCATAAGCTTCCGATGAAGTGAGCTGTAGCTCACGAAAGCTTATGCTCAAATAAATTGGTTAGTCTCTAAGGTGCCACAAGTACTCCTTTTCTTTTTAATAAGGAAGAACAAAAGTAAAGTATCCATGAGACAGCGCAGTGTGGACATCTAGTACAAACAAACCAGTAGCACTGCTAACAAATTGGCTGTTGAATTCTGCTCACGGGGAGAGTTCTCAGAAATATAAAAGGTCTGGTACATAGAAAACACCCAGTCATCATTACCACATCATATTTTCATCACCACATATACCACAGAAAGGACATATGACAGGGTTCTTGAGAAAATAAACTGAATTGGTCGAAGATTGATTAAATATGGTGGGGTACAATGGACCATGGCATTGTTGATTCATTCACACATTGGTCAGGGGAAATGTTCACAAAATCCATAGACGCACATAATCTGTTAATTTTAAACTAGAGGCGGACGCAAAGCAGAACCTCAAATCTGAACTTCATTGCCGAGGAGCCAGCTGTAGCTTTATGGCAGAATTAGTTTTATTTTCTCTTTAGATTTTTTTTTTGTGGGAGGGAGGGGAATAGGGTTATATCTGGCTGCACCTGTCAAGACAGCACTAGCAGAAGAGGGATATTATCTAGTTTACAGTCCTGAAGTCATCCACACACAAATCGGCCTGTGATAAAACACGTGACTGGGGGATTTAACAGGAGATACTAAATACAGCCCTGATGACGTTCTGGTGAGAATAAAATGGCAGTTTGGTTCTACGTGGTTGGTTCTATGCTTAAAAATGGCAAGCTGACTAACATTGGCTGGGTATTACATTATTTGCCAGGGCTATCACTGTAATAGGTAATAGTACTTATTTCCCTTGCTGGGCTGTTGTGAGGATTAATTAGTTAATGTTTGTTTTGCACTTCAAAACATGAAAAGTGCAATGCAAGTGCTAAGTATTATCATCACTGTGCCAAATTCAGTGATTTGGAATCTCCATGGAGAGGTTTATTTCAGGTGTAGAGTAACTGTCCTACCAGTAGTCCTCAGAGTATGTTTTATGTCTTAATTGTTAGTGCTTTACACACATTGTCATTTTAGTTGCATATGCGGCTTGATTGTGGTTAATAAAAGATATTTATATGGTTAGTGTTTCACCTATTGCTAGTTTTAGAAGAGAATCTATCCCCTTAGACAGGTCACCCACACTTCCACATTTACACTGCGGGATGTACTGAAAACATACAGGAATTCATCAAATCACTATTTCACTGCTAGGCTTGGATTGCAGCAGGAGAACCAGAGTCTGTAATTCACTGCTAGTGCAGCTCCATGAGGGAAGCAACAGTACAAGCTACTATGTAGCTGAAGATCAGGCCAAAAAACCACCACACACTACAAAGGGTATGTCTACACTGCAATTAGACACCCGTGGCTGGACGCTGCCAGTTGACTTGGGCTCATGGGGCAGGGCTGTTTATGTGCAGTGTAGACATTCAGGTTTGGGCTGCAGCCCCTGCTCTGGGACCCTCCCACCTTGCAGGGTCCTAGAGCCTGGCCTCCCACCCAAGCCCAGATGTCTTGTAACACTGACAGACCCAGTTCGTCAGCAGGCAGGATCGAACCTGGGAACCTCTGGAGCTAAATCCATGAGCTTCTACTGCTTGAGCTAAGCGCCATATGGCTATTAGTTAAGGCTGCAGCACAGACTCATTAATCTCTCTTTTTAAGTGGTCTCGGTGCCACTAGAGGAGACCGAACACCACACCAAGGAGATGTGTGGGTTACATCCACACCACAGTTAAACAGCCCTGCAGCATGAGTCCAAGTTAGCTGGCATGGGCCAGCCCCAGGTGCCTAACTGCAGTGTAGACATATAAAACACTGGGTAACCCTGCAAACTTCCTCAAGTCCTCATCCAAACCTCCTTAATCAAGAGTCCTCCACATCAGGTGTCTTCATCTTATACATCAAGTATGATGATTTTGCAGGATTAGGGCCAGAAATTTGTGCAGAGATGTAGTTACCTATTAAACTTAATGCAAATTAGACATCAACGGCACTGGCTCTTTTGCCAGCAGACCTGGGTTGATGTCTAATTTGAATTAAGTTTACGAGGTTTTGAATTTGTTTACGAGGTTTTGAAAGTCAGGCCCTCAATATTGCTGCCTCAGCACAGATTAATTATCACAATAATTGCTGAAGAGGAGTTTAGGACTTCATTCTATCAGGAATAATGTAACAGGGGGTGAAGAAGCAATAAAACAAGTTCTTCCTCTCTTTTGGGCTCTTTGTGTGAAACCACCAGCGAAGCGTGTGAGCACATAGGTCCTACATCTACTGAGTACAGTACAGCAAAGAGCAAAAAAGATTCCATTCTGCGTACCTGGTCAGGCACAGGGCCTGGCTAATATTTCTGCTGAACAGATCCTCTGATAATCAACCAAACAAGTCAAAAGTTGCCAAAATACAACACTATAAAACACACAAACAGGGCCAAGGAATAATACTGTATTTTCTGAAGCTTAGCTTCTGTGTTCCTGAATTGCTACCTGGGGATCTTGGAACAAAGCAGTGGATTTCCTTCACTCAGTAAGGAGCTGCCAAAGGACTTCACCAGAGTGCTGGAAACCAGCAGAAAGCTTTCAACCCTCCATTATCCTGGAACGTAACATGTATGTCAACCTCATTAGATTTAACCAGACAGTAGGGCATTTGTGCCCAAAATATGCTATATTATGTCGATTAAAAATAAAGAGAAACAGTATATTTTAAGAGCTACATACCTTGGAAGGATCATCTCCAATGTAAGTGTTAGGCCCTGATCCTTCAGACACTTAAATATGTACTCTCTTTAGAGATGTGAGGAATGCTGTTAAGTTCAATGCTGGCACCAGATTGGTGGGGCATAGTCAGTCAATCAGCACACTGTGGCAGGGGAGAAGAAATTGTAGCCACAGCGCCCCTGGATAAAAATCCTCCTACTATAAAATGCAGAGGGGCCTGGAAGACTGTAGGGTTCTAAAAGACTCATCCAAAAGACCAGCGTGGCTTGCAGAGTATTGCCACAAGTTTCATTGCACCAATATAAAACCACTAGCATGTACCAGCGCTGCATTATTTCCATTTGGAATGAGCATGTCAAATTTAAAATGGATATTGGGGGGGGGGGGAAATCACAGGAAAGTTAAAACCATTTAAGAATTTAAAAAAATTAAAATAGATAATTTAACTGCAAATAAACTTGTTTAGCAGGAACCTTCCAAACTCGGTTTAATTAAGATTGCTCAGGTCAATCCTATAGTAAAATGGAAAAATATTTCCCCTTTTGTTCGTTTCACAGAAATTGATCTGCAACAATGATGTTTCAGTGACATGCCAGTTCCTCTCTGCCCTTTCCAAGAAGCTGCAGGCAGTTATTAATGTCACTGGAAGAGTTCCGTCAGTTTCCTTAACAAGTGAAGTTCTAGGAGTCTTAGCTAATGTGAGAGTGGCCATTTCAGACAATGCAGGAGACACATGATATCTAAACTTAACAAACCAAAAGGTCAAAGATATTCAGAGGTCAAGACATGCAGCTGGAAATATTCCAAGGGCCATATTTCTATATTTACTTCCATTAAAGAGTAAATTGTTATTAATACTGTGTCACAAAGCTGTCTGTGGTAGAATGCCCTCTTTAGGCTACATGGGGAGTGCATGCATGCGAGTCCATCACTCCACCCCCACACCAGTGGGTACTGTGGGGCCTCTTACTACCAGGCCAGCATTTACACTCCAGCCAGGGCCTCTTGACTGTCTCATCTCTCTCCCTGCTCCTGGTTATGCCACCAAACAGCCCATAGTCAGCAAAAAGGGTTGAACAAAAGCAAGGTAAAGAAAAGGCTGTAAGCAGCTCCTTTCAGGATGTGGAACTATCTTGCTTCAGAGGGGCTCTGGGAGTATCTCTGCCCACTTCAGAGTCCACTGGGGTTCAAGTACAAGTCTCAGTTCTTTTCCCCCATTCAACTCAGGGGTTCTGCACCCTCCTTCTGCGAGGGCAGGGGCTCGGTCAGTGCTCTCATCAGGGCTGGAGAAGCTTGGCGGCCTGTTCCTTTACCAGGGTTGCCCCTATCTGAGTGGCGTTCCCTCTTTTGAGCTCCTCCTTCAGCCTTGGCATGATTCCCAGATGTGGCAGGTTGGGGCCACTACAGTCCAGAGCAGCTCCTTAACCCCTTCCATGCTAGTGCAGGGTTTATATACCCCATCCCATACTTTAATAACTAGTAAACTACAAATGTTTACAATTAAATGATTTCAGTGCACTTCAAATATTAACTCTCACTACAACCCCATTCAGTAAATATTTTAATCCCAATGTTATACAGAGGAAAATTGAGACAGAGAGCTTAAACTAGGAAAATGGGCAGCATTAAAAAAATGTTAGCTAAGACACGAGCACATTTTTTAAGCACCACTCAACACCTAGTGTAGACAAAGAGGTTGTTCAAAAATGTGTGCACTAGAGCTGTGCAAATAACTGATTTTTCGGTTCACAGGCAATTCCAAAAAAAGAAAAGAAATTTGTTTCAGGTTGACCCAAAAACAATTTTTCAGCAAACCAGTAAGTTCAAAAAATAGTATTGGGGTCAAACATTTCATTTCCATTTTGAGCTTTTTTAAAGCAGCATAGGAAGGTTGTACAGTGCATGCCACCAAGACACCTGGTTTCCCCCAGAGCTAGCAGCCTCCTACGGTGACCAGCGATAACCCCCTCCCCGCCAAGAGTCATAGATATTTCCAAGCCAAAGACTTGATGGGCACCAGCATCTTGTTCTTCTTGAAAATGGTCTGAAAAGAGAAATCCCAGCTGCGGGTTTGCTTCAATAGCCCACGCCAGTCTGTCACTTTGGGATGATCGTATGCAAGATGACGCAGGTGCTCTCACCCAGTTCAAGAGCCTCACCCCCTCAGGCACTCTCTGTTCATGGCGCATCTTCTAGTGAGTCAATGCTGCTCCCCAAAGAAATGCTGCAAAGCCTGGGCACGTGTGTAAATCACCCTTTGCGCCAGTCCAAAACTAGCTAATTATGGTCTCTTGCAAAAGGGTACTTTGTGTAAGCTGTGACTCTGCTCAACATCTTTCCACCCCTCCCCCCCGTAGCAAAATGGTCTGCCTTCATGAGGGCTCTAACTGCAGATAAATATAAAGTGAATCGCATACAGATCTCACAGCATAGCAGTCTTTATGACATATGAACTGTAACAAGAAAGGAAGGGTTGGATGAACTGTCTGCTCCAGTTAGTCACTTGGAATAGCTAGCACATTACAGAATCTATCCTTATCTCCATGGAGACAGTCAGGCCTAGTATTCTACTAAACACTTAAGCAGCAAGATGGCACAGAAGGAAAAAGGGACTGGAAACAAAGGCAACAACTATAAAAAGTGAAAGTTACTAGAGATGTTTTAGGTTGGTTACTTCATTTGACATTTAAGGGCCCACTCTCTAGTTTGCCACTAGTAGGGCCTTCTTGTTTGCACTTGCAATGATTTGTGGGTACATTTGAAGTCACTTATATACCTAGGAAGCAGATATGTAGGTACCAGGAGAAACAGAGCTATCTGGAAGTTCTCCAAGAGCAAGGTACTAGTTAGTGGGAGTGAGAATGGCATGTATGTATCTTTGTTTATTTGGGAATCACAATTATTTAGCTGATTCTTATGCCAATGCATGGAGAAGAGAAAATATAAGGAACCTCCATAGATTAGATAGATAAGATTAGATGATGTAAGGGCCAGCTACAACTGGAGTCCTTCTGTGCCCCAAAGGAGGATGGAGAAAGGTGGGCAGGAGACCCCAGAAGAACAGGTCAGGTACATCATAGGCAGCAGGCTGCAGCATCCTTCTTTTAGGTCATTCCCACCCAATCAGTTCCACACTACTTCCTGCTAAGGAAAGTGGCTAAGTATATCATCTGGCTGTTCAGTGCTAAGCTCATGAGGGCAGGACTCTCTCCTCTTTGCTCTGGCCAGCGCTCAAACACTACCTGAAACCTACCCTGTCACCAGCTGAAGGAGAAATATGGCAGATGAAATATCATTGATGCCTGTTCACAGCCAAAGTCTATCAGACACTATGGGCCTAGCTTCTTAAAAATGTTCATCTTTATTACAGCTAAAAGTATTAGGTCTAACTTTTAACAGAATCTGGATTCTATGACTGGGGATAAATAGGATCAAACCTATTTCTCAGAGGAAAAAATCCAAGTTCAGCTATATAAAAAGGTATAACAGAGAAAAACCACGATGTTAGAGAAAGGGTAGCAAGATAGAGCACCCTCAAGGCTGTTCTAAGTGGCAGCTGCAAAGACCACCAAGGGACCATTCCAGCAGCAGGAGGTCACCAGGGCACAGCAGCACTCCAGTCATGCCTACTTTCCCTGATCTTGCCCCTGACACAGCTGCAGCGGGCGGACAGGCCCCAGCAGAGATGGAATATATTCAGTTATGCTGCCCTTATAGCACTCACAGATAATCTTATGCTTGAGGAACTTCCAGGCAGACAGTTCAACCAGCTTTGCAGCTGCTTTACTCCAGCAAGCCAACGTAAAGCATCTGCAGGAGGAGCCAGGCTCTGGCCCAGTGAGTGCTGGGTGCAGCCCAAAAATCAGAATCTGGGCCCTGAGCACACACAGCAAATGTAAGCAGCTCTTTGGTTAAGGACAAATATTAACACAAGCTGTGCAGAAAATCAAAGCACCGAAAGCTTTTTTCTAAAATGTATGCAAATGTATTTAAATGAGAAGATGTATTCAAAGCAGAACTAACATTTGCTAATCCCTCTGAAGACTAGCTGAAGTTATTTAGTGTGAAAAAGAATAACCCGTCATCAGTTTTCTCACTGCATCATTTTTATCATCATGGGGAGGAGGGGGAAATGTCAGAATTATGTAATGACAGACGTTGCAATTCAAAAACTTAAAGATTTATAAACCATTAAAGCACAAATCATCAACATGACAGAAAAACACACAAAGTAAATATCCTTAAATCAACATATTATACATGTTTTTACTATTCATTTGCAACAAGCCTAATTCAAAAGTCTAAATCACTGGATTCTGACTATTACATTCTCGAGCAGCATTTTTCTTACTTTGCCTACATGTAAATTTCAATTATTATTGATGGAAATATACTGTGATGGTTTGTGCATGTATAGTGAAATCAATGTTTACCTACATTTACTGATAAAAAATATAATCCTTCCAAGCCTACTTTTACTCACTATATCTCTTAGTTAAGAATAGGCACATTTGTGCTACTTCAATAACACCACATTTTATGGTTATCTTATGGGAACCAGCATGTTAACCATAAAGTTATCAGTAAAATCTGCTATTGTTTTCATCTCTCACTTACTGTCTTCATTCTTTAGAATGATGGGGAGATTCCTTGGGAATACCTCAAAAGCTCCATACAAATGTTTCCATGATCTTCATGTAATCCTTCATTAGTACAGTGTGATTAACACCACACCTTTGACTTTGCATATGTTTGAAATGGATGTTTGTCAGGTATCATTAACTCACTCCTCTCTTGGTGTTTAACATTGCTCAGATTCTGAGTTAGTCTTTTGCCATTAGGGGAGGGATTCATGCATTAACAGAGGCCAATCCTGCAACATTTACTCATGTAAGCAGCCCTGTGGGTTTCAGAGAGACTACTTATATGAGCAAGGTCTCCTTACATCAACAAGAGTTGCAGGATTGAGCCCTTAGCTACTACACTGTCGGTGAGTAAACTCAAGATATATTCCATTTACACACCTGCAGGACAGAGGTAACTGGAAAGGACTGGTTTAAATAAGCAGCTGGTCTGACAACCTCAGTGTGAAATCTTTTCTCAGTATCAGTACTTAAGCACTGGCACCATGGGTCTTGGGACATTTCAATGGGTCTGTTACCTCATAAAGTACCTGGATAGTGAAATAAACCGGAGTTCACAGGTGCTTCCAGCTGCCAATGGGACAGTTAGAGAGAAGGTGGGTGAGGAAATATCTTTTATTGGTCCAACTTCTGTTGCTGAGAGACACATACTTTCGAGCTTACACAGAGCTCTCCTTCAGGTCTGGGGAACGTAGAGGGAGACAGGTTGAATCTGACTGGAAAAAACTCAAGATGTATATAACAAGAAAGAATTGCTCAGAGTCATTCTGCTATTGTCACTCCTGGACTCTCTTTTATAGTGTGGTACAATCTGAACCACCAGGGTGAAGTGATCCTGACTGTATATTACACTCAGACCACCTCAGATGCCCTTCAAATAAGGATCTCAGCGCACCTGGCAAACACTTTTTCCTCTTATCCCCCAGGAGGTATGCAGGGATCTCTTCCTTCATCACTGCCGTGGAACATGGCTGTGTTTAACATACAAAATTGGTGCTGAAAAGCAAGCAGCCCCCCAAAAAAAGATTTGTCCTACAAGCTAACATTGTCCAGTACACAGTACCTACTGGTCTCCATGCACTATGACCCAAATTCAGACTGGGTGTAAATGGATGCATTTTTGCAGGCATGTTTATGGAGTTGTACCTCCTTACACCAGCTCTGTGCTTCAGTTAAACTGAAAGGGCCAATGGAAATTTCCTTCACTTTGCAAGGACTAAGTTTTCTTATCACTCCCAATGGACTGTACATTGGTTAGCTCCCAACACCAATTCACTGGAGTAGGAATTTACTGCCTTTTACATTTGTTGTGCTCTCCTAAACTCGCCAATGTCCTATCTCTGCCCTGCTGGAGGCTCTTAGGAGCATGGTTTGAATGCACCATAAGAAGCCCTAGCTAGATATTGAGAAAGATAATAATTATGCTACTCTGTAAGAGCTGTTACAGTAAAAGCTGTGTTATCTGGCATTTTACCAACCAGAAAGCTCTAGAAACTGGCATTTTGAGGTGCCAGATTCAGGTGGTGCTCACCTCAGGTGGCGCTCACCTCAAGTGGCTTCCCGCAAGCAGCGACACGTCACTGCTGCTCCTAGGCAGAGGAACAGCCACAGGGGCTCCATGCGCTGCCCCTGCCCCACCCTGAGTGCTGGCTCCACAGCTCCCATTGGCCAGGGATGGCAGCCAATGGGAGCTGTGGGGATGGCACCTGTGGGCAGAGGCAGCATGCAGAACTGCCTAGCCATGCCTCCACCTAGGAGCAGCAGGGACACGTCACTGCTTGCAGGAAGCCGCCTGAGGTGAGCGCTGCCCAGATCCAGCACCCTGAAACCCCTTCTGTGCCCCAACCCCCTGCCCTGAGCACCCATACTCCCTCCCAGAGCTCATGCCCCACACCCCCTCCCACATCTAAACTCCCTCCCTCCATTGGTAAGTATAACTTAGTTAACCGCAATGTTTGACTAAGCGGCATCCTCCATTCCCCCAACATGCTGGATAACAAAGCTTCTACAGTATTTATATTACAGTAGCACCTAGAGGTCCAAACATAGATGGGCCCCCCCAAAAATTGTGCTAGGCACTGTACAGACAGAGAGACAGTCCTTTCCAGAAGAGATTACAGTCTTAAGAGAGTCAAGATAGACAAAGGGTCAGAGGATAACCTGAGGCACTGAGAGGGGACACAAGTTGGCCAAGGTCACACAGCATGTCAGTGGCAGAGGTGGGATTGTAACCAGGCCTCCTAACCCCCAATCCAATGTCCCCACCTGGTAGACAATGCTTCCTCCATCCCTTTCCACTGGAAGAGCACTGAATATACTACTCCCTCCCTTTATGAGCCCCAATGCCTAGTCCTGTCTGCTTTAGATTTCTAAATTTTTAATTCTAACTCTGGAAAACCTGCCTCGAACATATTTGAGAGGCTTCGAGCAGCAAAAACATCAGTGCCACAAAGAGGCTTCAAAACCAGAATGTGTTCCAACTGAGAGTAGCTAAAGAGCATGCCCAGTGTTCAGCACAGCCCACAGTTCTACAATGGAACACATGGCCAGTCTCATTTCCAACACAGAGCTGCAGCTCAGAGAAGCAAGTCCTAGCAAGCATCCTGATCTGAGTAGCCAGAAGCTGTACAGACCAGCTCTGATCAAGAGGACACATTGCACACTAGGACCTGGAGTCTGCATGGGCTGTGCTGCTGTGTTAAAAGTGTAGGGAAACACCAGCCGCCTGGCTCCCTGGAGCAAGTCTGAGCACCCCTAGTTTAGGCTGACTAAGAGGAGGCAAACTGTAAACCGAAGAGGTGACTCTTGAACTGCATTGTGTATGGATATGAAAAACTGCCATGTTTCAGCAGCACTCCAAAGTCATTTAGTTCTCATATTCTGAGCTAACTTTATTTTAGGATTCTAAATGCTGGGGAATATCCATCCTCTACCCTCCAAAGTCTAGGGTTTTAACATCCTTTTATCAAAACAAAAGATGCTCTGCCCAGTGCAACCCCAAACCATTTATAAAGACTGTTAAGATACCCATAAATCTGTAGCTGCCACTTAGACACTCACTGATGAGTCAAAAATTCTGCTCTACACCCACTGCCAGAGTGAGAATGTATTATTTAGGCTAAGGGTATAGTGTGATGTCTCGCACAAGTATTATATAATCAGTTTTTGAGAACTGTAGTTAAGGAGGGGGAGCATTCTGTCATGCTAGGAAAGTGGTATGAACAAAATATCTGACTAAGCCCGGGTGGGCGAGTGCCTTGGAAAAAAGAATTAAGCAAATAACCATGTCTACGTGTAGTATAAAGCATTACATACATCCTACTTGTTCATCAAGGACGTTTTCAAATTTAAATCTATATTAAGCCTCTAGCTGGGTGAATTTTGGAACCCAATTCTAATTATGATGGGGGGCAAGCTCTAGTAGCCATATGACGGGTTTCAGAATAGCAGCAGCGTTGTTCTTTTTGTGGATACAGATTAGGAGTAGTTGTGGCACCTTAGAGACTAACAAATTTGAGTATAAGCTTTTTATTAGCCATATGGTTACTGAACCTGAAATTTTGCTCAGAGGCATAGTGTGTGACTGCCTTCCACCTGAGCAGCAGATCAGATGGTCAGAGACATCCTAGGTAAGAGAGGAAACCGTCTCCCTACAGCCCCAGCAAGGCGAGATTACCCCTTGGGTGGGTGACAACCAGGAAGACTGCTTGAGTAGAGAGGCCTAACCAGGCCAAGGGGCCCAATCCCAAGAGATGCTGAGCCAGTGCAGCCACCATACTGTATAACAGTAGTTCTCAAACTTTTGTACTGGTGACCCCTTTCACACAGCAAGCCTCTGAATGCGACCCCCGCCCCCTATAAATTAAAACATTATAAATGCTGGAGGTGAAAAGGAGTTTGGGGGTGGATGCTGACAGCTTGTGACCCCTGATGTAATAGCCTCATGAACCCCTGAGAGGTCACAACTCCCAGTTTGAAAACCCCTTAACAGCTCTAGGATATTAAAATATATGTTAACAACGATTTTGAAAGGCTAAAAAGCTTCCAACACAACCTGATTAAGGCTAAAATAGCAATGCAGCATAGGAACTGGATGGGTACGTTGTGTTCACTACAGGAAAGTGGAGTGATCCCAGGCTTGGATAGGAGCTAGGAAAAACCCCCAAAGGGAAACCTTTTCTTATTCTTTCATTTGATATGAAAGATTCTTCCAATGAGTGGTTTCACAGATATTTGCTGACAGAGGAGAGGTGAGACTCAGGAATCTTGGGTTCCATTCCAAGCTCTGGAGGTCAGTGTTCTCTAGTGAGCACAGATTCTTCTGCCTATTTCCCCCCCCAAGTGTTACCCCTTCTGTCTTGTCTCCTCCAATCTGACTTTTCATCCATTCTCCTCACCTCGCCAGGCCAGTCTCCACATCTCAGGCTTCTCCTCCCAGTCTCTTTGCCCAGCCAGTCAGGCCTGCCCCCAATACCTAACAGTTCCTTCTAGTTCCAGCCTCCTTACTCAGGTAGCCCCAAACTCCCAGTCCCCTTCCTTCCCCTCCCACCCCCAGTTCCAGCCTCCCCATCAGGTTCCTTATCCCAGTCTGCTCCCCCCATCCTGGTCCCAGCACAGCTTTTGTCCCTCTGCATTTAAATCAACCCTCCAGACTGCCTGTAGCCAGCAGGGGGATCCACTTCAGACTTCCTGATCTCAGTTCAAGTGCCTGGACCTAGCCTGGCATGGCTTATAAGCAGCCCATAGCAGCAATTGCAGGGGAAAGCCCTGCTCAGCCCAAGGGGAATTTAGCTACTAAAATTTAAGTCTCTCTACACAGCACGTGCAAGCTGCAATCTTTCCAAGGCTCATAACTTGCCCAAATGTGGGTGGAATTGGATGGCACATCCATAGTTCACCCTTCCACATTTCAAGCATTTGCTCCCAAGGGTGGGGGACAGGAAAGCTTTTCAGATAAAAGATGGCCAGACCTTAATATGGGCAAAACAATGTATTTTTCCCCTACCCATTGTTTTCACATGGGCTGAACCATTTTGGCAGAAATTTTCCCAAACAATTCATCCTGAGACAAACCTGGCATGAAAATTTTCATCCTGAACAGATAGAGAGGGTGGCAAAATCATAAGCAACTGGTAGAGTCTAATAGGGGGAAATAGTGAGCAGCCTTAATAGGCAGCACTACCAGCCCTGCCTATAATGATTCAGGGAATTATCACACAGAAAGAAAATATTTCATTTATCTCTTCCCTGCATCATATTTTTTTCAACTAGCACTCATCTCTTGCCATTGCAACTGGAAGAGATTTTATTCACTTACAAAAACAATAATCCTCTAAAAATGAGTACTGTACATTTTGTGAACCTCACTTTTAGCAATATATGCAGTCAGCATGCTGACTGCTATAAATACTTCAGTTACTACAGTACAATGCAAAAAGCATTTAAAGGGTTTAACTAGGCAGAGATCCAATTGTCTAGGTCAGAGCCTGTTATAATAGAAGATATCTATGTAAAACTCCATAAACACAACCATCAATTAACCATGTTCCAGATTGTTAATCCATGCAGCATGTTTAATATGAAAAATATAAACTTCTTTAATTCACTTTTGTCTAAGACCTTCACAAAAATAGGAATCTCAACTGTACATTTAGGTAGTTGATCCCAAATTTGATAAGAATCCTGTTTAACCAAAATTCATCTTCAAAAAAAAAAAAGATATTTGGGGTTATCAAAGAGAAAACTGGAGCCTAAATTGCTCATTTCCCCCAAATCAGAGGTTATTTAAAGAGACATATTATACAACTAAAATGCTACAGAACTATACATGTTGTGCAAAAATTACTATGAATCACAGAATCATAGAATATCAGGGTTGGAAGGGACCCCAGAAGGTCATCTAGTCCAACCCCCTGCTCAAAGCAGGACCAATTCCCAGTTAAATCATCCCAGCCAGGGCTTTGTCAAGCCTGACCTTAAAAACCTCTAAGGAAGGAGATTCTACCACCTCCCTAGGTAACGCATTCCAGTGTTTCACCACCCTCTTACTGAAAAAGTTTTTCCTAATATCCAATCTAAACCTCCCCCACTGCAACTTGAGACCATTACTCCTCGTTCTGTCATCTGCTACCATTGAGAACAGTCTAGAGCCATCCTCTTTGGAACCCCCTTTCAGGTAGTTAAATAGGTAGTTTGATAGTTCAGCTATCAAATCCCCCCTCATTCTTCTCTTCTGCAGGCTAAACAATCCCAGCTCCCTCAGCCTCTCCTCATAACTCATGTGTTCCAGTCCCCTAATCATTTTTGTTGCCCTTCGCTGGACTCTCTCCAATTTATCCACATCCTTCTTGAAGTGTGGGGCCCAAAACTGGACACAGTACTCCAGATGAGGCCTCACCAATGTCGAATAGAGGGGAACGATCACGTCCCTCGATCTGCTCGCTATGCCCCTACTTATACAGCCCAAAATGCCATTGGCCTTCTTGGCAACAAGGGCACACTGCTGACTCATATCCAGCTTCTCGTCCACTGTCACCCCTAGGTCCTTTTCCGCAGAACTGCTGCCTAGCCATTCGGTCCCTAGTCTGTAGCTGTGCATTGGGTTCTTCCGTCCTAAGTGCAGGACCCTGCACTTATCCTTATTGAACCTCATCAGATTTCTTTTGGCCCAATCCTCCAATTTGTCTAGGTCCTTCTGTATCCTATCCCTCCCCTCCAGCGTATCCACCACTCCTCCCAGTTTAGTATCATCCGCAAATTTGCTGAGAGTGCAATCCACACCATCCTCCAGATCATTTATGAAGATAGTGAACAAAACCGGCCCCAGGACCGACCCCTGGGGCACTCCACTTGACACCGGCTGCCAACTAGACATGGAGCCATTGATCACTACTCGTTGAGCCCGACAATCTAGCCAGCTTTCTACCCACCTTATAGTGCATTCATCCAGCCCATACTTCCTTAACTTGCTGACAAGAATACTGTGGGAGACCGTGTCAAAAGCTTTGCTAAAGTCTAGAAACAATACATCCACTGCTTTCCCTTCATCCACAGAACCAGTAATCTCATCATAAAAGGCGATTAGATTAGTCAGGCATGACCTTCCCTTGGTGAATCCATGCTGGCTGTTCCTGATCACTTTCCTCTCATGCAAGTGCTTCAGGATTGATTCTTTGAGGACCTGCTCCATGATTTTTCCAGGGACTGAGGTGAGGCTGACTGGCCTGTAGTTCCCAGGATCCTCCTTCTTCCCTTTTTTAAAGATTGGCACTACATTAGCCTTTTTCCAGTCATCCGGGACTTCCCCGGTTCGCCACGAGTTTTCAAAGATAATGGCCAATGGCGCTGCAATCACAGCCGCCAATTCCTTCAGCACTCTCGGATGCAACTCGTCCGGCCCCATGGACTTGTGCACGTCCAGCTTTTCTAAATAGTCCCTAACCACCTCTATCTCCACAGAGGGCTGGCCATCTCTTCCCCATTTTGCTTCATAGTTATATTTTTGGGCCTGACCCAAAACCCCTTGGAGTCCATTAACATATATTACTATTTAGGCTTTAAATTGAACAAATCCTGGCTAAAAGCAAATAAAAATCTCTGGCATGAACTCCAAAATATTAAGACATAAATGTAGGGCTACTTTACATTGCACAGAATAGAAGCGGTTTTGAAAAAGCTATCCTTTTCAGATGAACAACAATAGTTAGAGTTTCAGATCCAATGCGTATATTTACAAGTGTATACAACCAACCTATTGTGGCAGGATGAAAACTCAGAGAAAATAATAAATAAAAAATAATAAAAAAGGAGGATTTTAAAAATCCAAACAAACATTCTATGGTTTTCCTGAAGGGAAGGTTCTTGTCAGGATGCTGAATCCTTGTTTCAGAAACACACCTTCTCCCATTGCTGTGGAAAGGAAAGAATCAAATGGTGACTTAAATTAATGCAGGAGCCCAGTCAGTAAAACTGTGCTAGTTAAACACTGACATCTACAGTCACATCTTGGGAAAAAGAATCTCTCTGGAATGCAGACCAATGCACCCAGCTCTCCTTTGGAACGGCAAGAACATTACTTGCACTCAGAAGTAGATATACCCAATTCAAATTTTTTAAAATATGGAAGTTCCGGTGTGACATTTGGATTATGCCATTATCATATTTGCTAGAACTATTATTCAGTATTAACTGCAGGAGGAGATCCATAATTCAAGATATTAGTACTGCTACCTCACTTACATTTTGATTTATCTGAAGTACATTTGTTTAATTAGGAAATAAGTGACAAACACACAGAACTCCCAATGAGGTAAGTGCATGGGCTGATCCTTAAACACCAAAGGAACTTCCATTCCTACAGGTGAAGTTTGCTCCCCGATAGAGCTATTCAAAGAAGATACCTTGCAGACCATATTACTCCCCATGGATAGCAGGGCTTATTATACTGTTAATGGAGACCACTGAGGGAAAAAAAGGTTCAAACTTAATAACTCAGATGGTATACAGCCACATCTTGTCAACAAGCTATGTTGAATGGCAGCTACAGTTTCATGCAATTGTACTGTAGCATTTAAAAAAATTAGATATACAAATGCACATCTCAAAGTTACATATGTGATCAATGCTTTGTGGTTTTGCTCAGATTCCTTTTTACAGCCAAAGCCTCCTCTCTCGGCTTCCAAAGATCCATCTCATTCTACTGCTGTGAGACAACCCATTCTCCATCTCTCATTATATTCTTTACCAACAGCTCCAAAATTGACTTGCTGTCCCCTGCATGTGCCAGTTTTGCTTGAACTTTCAGAGGCCACCAACCTCTACTGGTTTCTAGGGCCACACCCAAGTCTGCCCATTCTGTCCCTCTCTGGGCCTCCAAAGACCTTTATCTATCTTTTTATTATTATTATTGTTCTACAGCTATGTCTCCTCATCACTACCAGGTCCTCTGTCATTTCACCACTCTTGTTAATTTACAATTCTTGAAAGGGCACCAAAGCTCAACCAGATCTTACATATCAGCAATTGCCTACTCACTTTGGGGCGGGGTGTACTCACACACACACCATAAGTTTGGATTATCTGGGAGATTCTCTCTGTCACACTTCTTCCACCGGCCAGCCTTAAAGGGACAGCATGATCAAGACAATTTAAAATGAAGAGATTTGCTTCCCTAAAGAGATCTGGAACTCACATTGCTGCAATCTCTTCAGTGTTCCCCAGAGGGGATTCCTACCATGTACAGGAGGAAAAAAAAACCATTCTGGTTCTGGTCATGGTAGAGAGACAGACTCTGTCAGTGACTGTTATAGTTTTGGAAGGGAATTAAAATGGCCACAGGTGTAAGTAGATTCATTTCATATCACAGATAATAAAACCCTCATTCTGCTCTGCAGAACCTTAAAGCAATGTCAAAACTTCAAAGACACAAGCATGAAGGCCCAGTGGTGGATTAATGATTTTGCCACCCCTAGGCCCAGAAATAATTGCCGCCCCCCAGCTCATCTCTGCCTCCGCCTCGGAGTGCGCCGCTGGGTCCTGTTTCTCCCCGCTCCCTGCCAGTGCTTGTGCACGAAACAGCTTTGCAAAGGGGGGGGGGGAGAACGTGGCGCACTCAGGAGAGGAGGTGGGGCTGGGGTGGGGATTTGGGGAAGGGGACCAATAGGGGCAGGGAGGGGGTGGGGAAGGGGTGGAGTTGGGGCGGGGATAGGGGTGTGAACCGGCACCAGGGGAAGCAGCCGCCTCTGGCTGCTTTTATAAATTTGCTGCCCCTGCAAATATGCCGCCCTAGGCCTGGTTGGCCTAGGCATTAATATGCCGCTGTAAAGGCCACCTAAAGGGGGGTGGGGGGGAAATGGAGAAACAGGATGAAGACCGCTAGTCATTGGAGGCCTGATGCTATGATGTGCTTAGAGCTTTCAGTTTCCATTGAAGTCAAACTTCAGAAGCTCAGAAACTTTGTGAATGCTCACTTCATTAGAGGAAGCCCAGAGTACTAGAAATGTTTCAGAGTAGCAGCCGTGTTAGTCTGTATTCGCAGAAAGAAAAGGAGTACTTGTGGCACTTTAAAGACTAACAAATTTATTTGAGCATAAGCTTTCCACTGAATGCATCCGATGAAGTGAGCTGTAGCTCACGAAAGCTAATGCTCAAATAAATTTGTTAGTTTTTAAGGTGCCACAAGTCCTCCTTTTCTTAGTACTAGAAATGTAGTTCTCATACCCTAGTTTTAGCACTTTTTCTTGCTTGCTAGTAGTTTGGGGGAGGAGGGTTACCACCTTAATTCTCTCTCAATTAAGAGATTAGATTTCCTGGCTAAAGCAAGCAGAAAATACTCTTGCCAGCTTTTCTTCTCACATACAATGCTAGCTGCTCTGTAATGGTGCTTGATTGCAGTTTTGTGATCATTGATTAGATCTAGAAATAGAAGTCTTCCAGCAATTTGGACTTTTCTTACTAGATAAAGTAACCTCAAAGCCAGCTACAATTAGGTTAGCTAGCATCAAGACTAGTTTTTTTTATTTCAGAAAACCACACTGACATGTCTGTCTCCTAGATGCCTTAATCCTGCAAACTGTGGTAGTACTACAGGTTGTCTAGATACTCCTATTTTTATTAACTTGGGTTCTGTAAAGCGTACTGACTATAAAGCTCCATTTGCAAGCAAATGTAAGTGATTGGGATGCACTTTTGATGCTGTTAACCCCTACGGCCTTACCAGATTCTGTCTGAGATAACTGTAAAGGAAATGTAGGAAGACAGGACAGTTTCGGTGAGATTTTGTTCCACTGTAGTCTGGTTAGGTTCTTATACTGTGCCCATCACTATAGTAGATAACCTGGAAAGCCAAGCACATCCTTAGATTCCCTAAAGGATAGGGCTGAAGATCTAAATAACCCTGTCTGTAAAATCCTAGTCACTGGTGAAATCCTGGAGGACAGGAGAAGAATAAATTTAACATTTAAGATTATAGTCTAGTTTCAAGCACTTTGGCTGGCTGACTTTTCACTAATAGTTAAGCAGTGCTTCTTACAAAAAGTAACCAAACATTTCATATTGTATATTCAGTCAAAATGATATTCTTCAGAGTATTGTGCTGGTTTCAGGTCTCTTTTTACAATACAAACATTAAGCCAAAGCAGGTCTTACAGAAAAGTCACAATGCAGGTTTTTGGTCATATGCCTTGTATCTGGTCACAATGAAAGCGGTTTTTCAGAGCTTCTCTCCCACATAGTCCAGCAATAAGGTCAGTACAAAATGAATGAAAGTGACGTACATAGAAGAGGGAAGAGGAAGATGGTGCTGATTGCAAGCCCCTGGATTTTTTTTTCACATAATCATTTACTAACAAGAGAAATGAGACACTGAATGCTAGTGGTTGGATGATGCACCATTAGTTCAAAGATTGTATCCTTACTGAATCCATTCCAATGGACTTGCAGCATATGAAATTGTGACACTACAAAACCATGAAGTCTGCATGACTGGACTGCAGGGAAACAAATGAAATTAAATGTTAAAGGATGCAATTAAAAAGCTTTAATCAAAATACTCACTTGTAGGAAACCAAGACCTGTTATTACATCCCTTCCTGGTTCATTAATATGACGTCATGTGTTGTGTTATTCCCATTAAAAGGAGTAAAAGCTAAAGGAGAGGGAACTTATTTTCAGTAGGGGGGGGGTCAAAATATTTGTCAAAATTCTTTTGTTGAAAAAATGAGAACTTCCTGCAAAAATATTCATTTTCAAAAACTGTTTCTAGTTTCTTGGCATAACAGCAAAGTTTCTTAGTAACAGATTTCTGGGTTTGATTTTCAAAACCAAAACAAAAAAGTTTATCCAAAACTTTTTTTTAAGAACAAAAGCAGTTTGAGGAAAAACCGGAACTGGGGGGGAAAAAAGTTTGAAAGTTTCAACAAAAATTAAAATTTTTCAAAATTTCCCACGAACAATTAATAATCATTTTTTATCCAGGATGTCCTCCTAGACTAAAGCTAGGAATGGGTTTTATGTTATACTGGTAGCCAAAAGAGCTAGAGTTAAGAAAATTCTCTGATCTCCTAGTCATCTCCCTGAAAAACAGCATGGTTCCCTGTTGGGCATTTACTAGTGTATCACCCCATTTGGTTTCAAATGTTCCTAGAAATGGGGTTTCCACCACTTCCTGTGGAGGGGTCTCTCCTGTGGCTGTTCAGGCTAAATTTTCCCTCAGAGTCACAGCTTTCCTGCTTGTTAGCCTCCTTTCACTACAATCTTCCTTCCTTGGTTTCAAAGCTCCCTGCTGTCGCTGGATGACTACGCTGCAGCAGGATAGTGGCAGCTGTAGCGAACACTGACAGGAGGAGTATTTCCTGTCAGTATAGTAGCACCACCTCCAACAGAGTTAGCCAGGCTGAGCGAAGCCCTCTGTCCACGTAGCTGCGTCTACACTGGGTTTTCCCGGCAAGCTGGGTCAGCTCAGGGGTATGGTTTTGCACACCCCTGACCCACACAGCGACGCCAACAAAACTTGGAGACGTGGCTTTAGAACTTGCTTTTTAAAGAACACAGATGCCAGTGGGTTCAGGGGACACGCCCTCTGAGCGAGGGGTGTCTTTGGTCTGCTGGATCCAAACATGTCAAGGGGAGCTTGTGGCAGGAATCAGACGGCTCCATGATGAAGGGGAGAAAGCTGAGGTAGGGGAGGAAATGGTACACAGTAGCTCTTGTGATTGGTCCATGAGTAAAGGAGGGATTAATTTAGATACTCCTCTGCAAAGCTTGCTGTTACTTGCTTCAACTGTCAGATGTCCATGAAGGGTTCAACTATAAACCACAGTACCCAGGAGGGCAGGGCTAAGCTACTGGGGAAACCGTTCAGCACTGGACTCGGGACCTAGGGTTCCATTCCCTAGAGTTACCAGAGAGTCTGTACCCAGGAAGCATACCTGAGAAGCCAGAGACAGCGGCTGAAGCCTGCCCAGACCCAGGGGAGCTTATAAGCACATAGGTCCCAACATAGCTGTCTGGCAAACATCCAAGAGAGGGGAAGCTCGGCCAGGCCAGTGACAGAAGTAGCTAAAACTAAAACAGCAGCAATGTAAACACACTACTATAGTTTGCCAGTGGAGAGATAATCTGTTTATTAAAACTTGATAGGCTATTTCAGCTCCTACTGTTATCCTAATAGTATTTATTAAGTATGGAGTGCTACACACGAGAGAAAATCCAATTTGGCCTTCACACTGTAGGTTACCTTCTTTTATTTGTAAACAGAATTTATATTTTTTCTGTTCTACTGAAACGCCAGCAGAAAAGACCAGACAGATGAGGATATTAGTGGAATTCTAAAGAGGAATGTTTCCTTTAAATCCAGTAAGGAGAAGCTAGTAAATGGACCAGCCCAATAAAATGTCAAAGTGCTAATTAAGCATGCCTAACAGGCAAAACTGATCGTTTAAATCAAATAATAAATTGGCTGACTACATGATCTCCATCTTCAGCATTGCAATCTATGAAGACCACCTACACAAACATTTTGGAGGCAAATTTAATCCCTAAAATCTTGCTTCAGTATATTCACATCCAGAGCCTACATAATAATTGGTCTTTCTGTAATAACAGCATCACAGAGGAAGCCTATTAAAGCCATTCTTTTAGCGTATTCACATTGCTCATTAATAACTTCTCAATATTGGTTGTTTAGCCTAAATGCAGGCCATTTAAGTAAACTGATGCCATAACCACATACTCCATCTGCTACCTTTACACATTTTAAAGAGACAATAGCATGCCCATTTCTCCACAGTCCTCAAGTCTTTGTTTTATTATATGGAGTCAAAAGGTAGATTGAGACCCTATTCTACATTCCTTGAATTACCACTGATATCGATGAGAATTTGATCAGGGAAATACAGGATCCAGCCACCAATACCCACTTCCTTCAAGATAGAAACTGCTCTTCCCAGCTCCCTATTGCCTTGGGTTCTTCCTTTTCCCAATCTACTCTGACCTCACCAGATTCTCTGCTGCATTTGATGTTTTCCAGGCTTGCCTCATTTCCTGATCAGAATTCATGAATATCTTTACCACTCCCCCCACCACCACCACCACCACACACACAGGCAGGCACTTTATGGAAATCCTGTATTCAGCATACAACTCATGCATCCCCCATGGTCAATCATTATAGTGTTATGCAACACACTTTCTTTAGGTGATCTGTGTTGCTGTATGCTGTTAGAGTTTGAAGTGACTTTGCCTGTTCTAGAATTTGTTCAGAATACAAGGCTTCACAGCCATATTCTTACAAAAATATTTAGTGACCAACATGTTTGTTTTAAATCCCATCTGAAGGATGCCACCTCCAGCAGCACGGTGCTACGTAACACCATGCTAGGACATTGGTTCACAATTCTTGATACCTCCTGCTATACCACCACCAGGCTTCTTTGAGGCCTCCCATCCATATACTGACCCATTCTGACTTCTTAGCTTTCCAAATGTAATCAGATCACAACACAGGGTGATTAGAGTTACCAACTTTCTAATCACACAAAACTGCCTGCCCCCCTAAGCCCCACTCACTCCACTGAGGGTGGGGAAGAGTGAGCACTCACTTTTACCAGGCTGGGGCAGGGGCTTGGGGTCCAAGAGGAGGTGAAGGCTCCAGCTGGGGTGAGGATGAAGGGTTTGGGTGCAGGGCTCTGGGCTGGGGCCAAGGGGTTCAGAGTATGGGAGGGGGTTTCCAAGCTAGGGCAAGGGTGCAGACTCCAGGCAGCACTTACTTCAGGTGGCTGCCAGGAAGGAGCAACATGTCCCTCTGGCTCCTAGGTGGAAGCATAGCCACCATGGCTCCGTACACTACCCTGCCTGCAGGCGCTACCCCTGCAGCTCCCATTGGCCACAGTTCCTGGCCAACGGGAGCTGGTGCTTGGAGCAGCGGCAGCGCCCACAACCCCCGTGGTCCCCCTTATGCCTATGAGGTGGAGGGATATGTCACCGCACAGAGCCAGGTAGGGAGCCGCCAGCCTTGCACCAACCAGACTTTTAAAGCCCAGTCAGTGGTACTGACCAGGTCCCTTTTTGACCAGGTGTTCCGGTCAAAAACCGGACACCTGGCAACCTTAAGGATGATGTGGCTACAGTCCTTAATAAAAAGTGTATCTAATATTCTCTGCCAATCTAGTAATCATCTCTTGGCAGTAAAAATCTACACAAAACATGCATCCTTCAGATGCTGAATCATAATGACCATATTCCCTAGTTCATATATCAATTCATTTTACAATAGGTCTGTTGTCCACACTTCCCCATCTAACCACCCTCACATCTTCAACATTAAAATGGACTACCTCATAATACATTAAGTAAGTTACCATGCTCTGGGGGGAGCGGGGGGAGTCAGAAGATAAAAGTCACTGATGAATGAGAAATCCAGCTTCAGAGTTCATGAAACAACATTTATATCACAGATGACACATTCATTCCAACTGTCACTCCTGCCAGACAAGTGAGCTGTCAAATTCCATACGCTATCAAAATCCCAGAGAGGTTCCACCCCTCAGCACAAGTAAAGCAATACCTTAATAAACCACAAGCGTCAAGGTTCCCTGGCTCCCCCATTGCCAAATTCAAACCTCGCTTTTGCAGCCAAACCAAGGCATTTTATTCCTTTGTGTTTTTCATTAAACAGGTTACAACACAAACAAATATTTTTATATGTAAATCAATCCCCGTTCCCTTTATTGCTCACACAACACGTCCATTATGTTAGCATCACAGGACAAACAGATGGTTGTCCAGGACTTATTTTTCAAAAGTGCAGGCCTCAAAGAGTTAGGGTTATTTCACCTGAAGGGAAATAATGCAATTCTTGTGAATTGCCCTCCATAACATCATGCTGGTGAATTTGATTCCCCTCCCATTTTTCTGATTGCCTCCTAAAATAAATCCAGAAGGGTTTGGAGTTTAGGCCTCAAGCAACTCTGCAAACTAAATTTACAGACAGACACAACTTTAGGCAAGCTGTCCATCTAACCCATCATTTCCTAGCACCTATTTCCTGCTGAAGCTGTATGCTATCACAAACTGTGTTGACACACATGGGCATTGAGCAGCTGCTATATGAGCAGTCTTGCAGGAGAGCAGGAATTGAGGGCAAAAGTCTCAAGGGGCCACATTTCCCTGCAAACCCAATGTTTACTGACCACTTCCAGCATCAAGACTGGGATAACTATGAGAATAAAATATAGCTTCAAAGGACATTTATGGTGAATATTTAGTTGTGGATCTGGGTTAGCGTTCTGTGGAAGGTGAAGATAGTCAAGTGTTCCCATAAAACATGTAACAAAATCTCCACTCTTTTTGCAAAATGGACAAAGGATTTATTCCTGAAGGACAGCCAGATTTCTGCTAAAGAGATACAGCAAGCAAGGTGAGGAAGCCTCTCCTCTGGAGTTCTGCGTGATGTGCAAAGTAATTTTGCACCTGGTTTGAGTCCAAGCTCACATATTGTACATGGACCTATAGGAAAAGGACAGGGTACAGAACACAGACAGTTAGGATGGACATCTGATGAAGTGAGCTGTAGCTCACGAAAGCTTATGCTCAAATAAATTTGTTAGTCTCTAACGTGCCACAAGTCCTCCTTTTCTTTTTACAGAGTCAAGAGTAGGGTATCATGAGAGATTGAAATGGGATGAAGACTTGGGATATTGGAGGAGAAACTGAAGGGTAAGATACTACCTGAAGACAGCAGAGTAGAGGCCAGCTCTGACATCCAAACCCCCAAAAAAAAGACACCCGAGGGAAACCTCTTGCTACCCCCAGCAGACTGAAAATGGAAAAGCTTCTGCCCGGAAAGGGGCAATAGGCCAAAGATTACATGTGAATAGCAGGACCTCTTGGGAGGCGATAGAGATTGGCATAGGATCATAGGACCTAGTATGGGGTCTTGCACACAACTCGTTGGTTCAACTATGCATCCAAATGCTGAGCTTCACCCAGCACTGGCCTTTCCATGCATTTTTGCAGCCCAGGGGCTAGTTTTCTATAGAAGTTTTCAAAGGACCTAAGGAATTCATGGTTTTAAAAATATGGTGAAATATACCAAAATGCAAATAAGTCCCATGGTACCTGAGGTCATGAGTCTTCCCCACCCCTCCCCCAGTCACATTCCCCTCAACCCCAAATTCCTGATATACCTGGACAAGAGTCCCTTTCAAAATGCCAGCAGTTATGGAGACCCTTCAACCCAGCTACCAGTGGCCTCTTTATCTCTACTTGACCAGACACTACACCCCCTTCTCTGGCTTACACACACTATTTTGCAAGCAGAGCCTAGAGCCACAGCACCTCCACATGTATTACTCGCCACTGGCCAGGACGCTAGCAGATGAGCTGCCGATATGAAGAGGATTTCTTAAAAAAGAAAAAAAAATACGTTTTGAAGAGAGAGGAGAAGACTTTATCATATAAATGTAGACTCCAGGGTATTCAGCTTTAGGAGCCAACACACACTGTACATCTGTAATCTTGCTCAAGCACGCCAGTCAGCTACATCAAATCCTTGAAAGATTTAATTGGTCTGCACAGCAAACTCATGAGACAAGCTATGGGCAAAAGTTATAATTGCCCTGATTACAAGAGGCTTTCAATGAAATAGCATGCAGCACTTTTCCTTTATAACAGGCATTGAAGAACACCATATGCAATCCATTTTTAAATCTTACTTTGAAAGCGGTATCATCAGAAGTAAAGAATAAAGACAGGAGAGAGGAAAAAGTGATCTAATCAGTATCTTCAAATAAAAAAGCTGGGCATGTTTAGTCACAAGAAAAGAAGATTGAAGGTGGACCTGATAACAGTCTTCAACTATGTAAGGGGCTGTTATAAAGAGGATGATCAATTGTTCCCCGTGTCCACCCAAGCTAGGACAAGAAGTAATAAGCTTAATCTGCAGCCAGGGAGATTTAGGTTAGATATTAGGAAAAACTCTCTCACTAGAAGGGTAGTTAAGTTCTAGAACAGGCTCCAAGGGAGGCTGTGGCATCCCCACCATTGGAGTTTTTAAGAACCAGTTGGATAAACACCTGTCAGGGATGGTCTAAATTTACTTGGTCACGCCTCAGCATAGTGGGCTAAGCTTGGTGACTCCTCAAGGTCCCTTCCAGCCCTACATTTCTAGGATATATGCAGTCTGCTTTAATGTCTCTATTATGGGTTGTTTATGAAGCTTAGGTATAAAAATAGCTTGTCATTAAAATCGTAAGAATAGCAATTTATGGTGTTATTTTTTGACGCCAAAAATTTAGCAGCTATGAATTTTTATTTTTATGCTTTTGAGAGAAAGGTAGAGAGACCAGTTTCTTTCAGTCTAGGCATATTTACCAAGCAAGATCTGCAGTGAACACATTGCCCTCTGCCAGAGTTGAATTTCCTTCAGTGGCAGCAGTTTAAATGCCAGCTTAATACAGTGGTTATAGTGTTGGGGACACTGGGGCATGGCCACTAGGTAACTCGAGGGGATGGAAGACCACGAGTGTCGATGACCCTCGCACTAGGCCCAGGTGTCCTTGGCCCCCCCCCCTCCCGCCTGGAGGCATTCGCAGCAGCTCTGCGTACTAGGCCCAAGTGTCCTTGGCCCCCCAGCCTGGAGGCACACACAGCACTTATGCTGAGGATCTGCAACAATATGCTGCAGAGCCAGACTGCCTGAAACTAAGCAAGGCCAAACAGGGCAGATATGGAAGAACAATGCTGAATAAAGCAGCTTTATGTATAGTTTAACAAATGATACAGAGAACCAGGGAACTAGCTGGGAACTGGATTGGCTGGCTATATGGATACTTGGGGCAGCTTGCTATTGGATAAGTATACTGGGAAAAAGGATGTATAAAAGCCTGTGTAACTTCCTGCTCTGTGTACAGGATTTGAGATTCAAATTTCCCTGTACCTATTTGAAGCTTCAAATAAACTTTTCTGCTTCTCCACCCCGTTGTGATAATTGGGTGTAGCACACCGGGTAATGAACCGACTCAAGCTGTTGTTCAGCCTCTCGGCACTGGGTGCCGGCAACAATAGTCTTGGCCTCACTTGCCTTTTATCCTGTCCCTCAATACTTAAAGAGCAACAAAGCCAACAACCAGCGTGAAGCTAGACATTACATAAAGGGGCTTTCAACTAACTTGTCACACCACCGCTCTTGGACAGCTGTGCCTACTTCTCACCCAGGTGTGCTGAGGGGCACAAGCACCAGTGAAACTCCCTCCACGTGCCCCCAGAGGATATAGGGCATACGCCTGCCTTGTTGATCCCCTGCTCCATAGGGAAATTTGGGAGCAGCTGTACCCTCCACCTCAAGATCTATAGTAGGACTGTGGCTAAACGGCACAATTTAGCCATTTTTACACACCCACACAAAGCACCATTAAGCAAAATCTTAAGACTTCCCAAGCTGCAATATGTGCCTTTACCAAAGCATTCAGCTATTTACTAGATTTTCTACACTTGAAAAAGGGGGGGGGTAGGGGGAGGAGAGACTGATAAATATCCTTTTCCTATTACTCATTGAATCTATACCACTCTACATTTATCATTTATCTTGCTTGCAGCATTGTGTAGGTTCTTGTTTCTTTTGGACACTTAGGCTCTTTTTTTGAGTCCTCTTTCAGGTTGTTTTCTGAATGTTCAGTCTACTCTGTTTATCACTCTTCTTAGAGTCATAAACATACAATTCTTTCACTTAAGTGAGACGAATGAAAAAAAATCAGTATGCCACACAAATGCAACTTGAGATCTGTTGAAAGATTTAAAATATGTAGATAAAAGCCAACTACATGAGGCCAGAAAAACATTCCACAATATAGAAATCATTACAGGCCCAGTTCAGCAGCCCACTTGGGCACATACTCACATCCCATCACAGCCAGGGAGGATACACCAGCATTAGAGCACAAGCCTAGGATCTGGGCAAGTCCCTGATGTGCCAGTCTCAGTAAACAACCTTGGACAATCACTTAGTCTCTCTCTTCCCCTTCTTTAAAAATGGGGATAATACCACTTACTGCCCCTACCTCACAGGAGTGTGGTGAGAAGTTACCTTAAAAGATTGTGAGGTACTCATACACCACAGCAATAGGGGCCATATAAGTACTTAAGATGGATAAGCCCAAATCAATAGCATCACAAACTGGAATGCAGGCAATCATGCCTAGTAGTCTGAGCAAGAGCAACTGCCAGGAAGCCAGTAATCAGATCTAGGAAGCCAGCAGGAAAGTAAGGGCAAGTCTGGAGACACAGCAGATCCAGGAGCAATCACAGCTATAGCCAGCAGAAGCATGAAGCAGCCAGAGCTCAGTTCCTGCTGTTGGGCATAAGAGCAGACTGTCTGACTTCCTCAGCCACGCAGGTGGAATGGTCAATCAGGCCATCCTGCTGTGGCTCAGCTGCCCAGAGCCTGGGCAAGCACAGCTGCAAGTTCTTATTCCTGACAAAGGAGACTTTAATGTGCTTTGCTGAAGCTGGGCCTGCCAGGGCACAGTAAAACTTTCCTTAAAAGCTGATGTGCCCTTATAACTCACAATTTTGTTGTATTATTTATTAAATGCCAGTAGTATGCTTGGTGCTGGACAAAGGAAGATCAAGTCCCTGTGCCGAGGATTCCAAGTTACAGGTTTAAAAAAATCTGAAGAATACTAAAAATACTGGGCTAGAGTCTCAGATGCTGCAAGTTTGTTTAGACCTGGGCCAGCAGGTTTGTTGCCTCAAGGATGGAGGAGGAGGAAGAGTTAAAAGCAAAAGAGTGCAATGTCTAAGTCCCACACTTCAACCTAAAGTTCAGGCTAGCTTCAGGAGGGGGCGGAACAGATCCGAAAGCTACAAAGAGCAATATGTTAATAAAATTGTTGTTTTAAATCTTTGGCTTTTAACATCCACTTTGCAAGCCTCAGAAGCAACCAAAAGCCATTTTGTGGTAGTTTCCTCATTTTCATATATTATAGAGAATCTCCGAAAGAGTGCTTCCACTATCAATACATGTAGTGAATGGAGTCTGGCTTGGAGGTCAATAGCTGTAAAATAATGCCTGTGGGAATGAAAAATGGCCTGAGGTTGTGATATAACACTGCCAGCCAAAGGCTGAGTGCATTATTTCATCATCAGAGTAATTTTTTCTCCCAAGGACAATATTTTACACAGCTATTCCTTTTGGGGGGAAAAAACAGGCACACACAACAATTGGTATAAATCCTACTTGTTGAGGGGAATGCTACTCATTTCATTACTTGAAAGTATCGTGCTTCTGAGCACATGCAATTTGGCAAATGACTGCCCAATTTTCCAGGAAACAACAGGAAGCTATTTCAGTTCATGTCAGGATGTTTTTGCCAATCCAGCGGCCGGAGCAACAAACCAAATGCAAAAGTGAATTCTCTGTTAATTCTGGTACAGATGTAACACTGATCCCCAAAGTTCCTGCTGAGTGTGTGTTTAATCAATGCACTCTACTGGTGGGACTCACAACTGCTTAACTGTGCAATGCACGTAGTCCCTTTTGTAATAAATCTGTGTGCTGCAAACAGATAAAATTATTATGCAACACCCACAGGATGCCAGGACTAGGATCCTGGTCTTTCAGCTCTAAAAATACAGCTCTCTACCCCCTGAGCTGAGAGAGAACTCTGTTAAGTGGCAATAGCAGTAGGTTGCATATCCTATCTGTGGGCTGGCCACTAGCAGGCAATATCACTTGCAGACCCAAAGCCAGGGTGCTATGGGGCGAACAGAAATTCTCGCTGAGGACCAGCAGCAGGGGCCTGTGATTTTGGAGGAGGGTGATGTGAGTTCCAGCCCTGCTGTCACCATAAAGTGTCATGTTGTACAGCTGTGACACCATGTGTGCAAGGGGGCTCCCAGGTGGATCAGCATAGTCATGTTGACTGGAAGCTACAGGAGACCAGCAGGGGGCCTCAAGACAGTGCACCAGGGGCACTGTGACTCCAGTTGGTCCCAGAAAACCATGAAGACCTTGGGGGATCCATGGAGGCTGGGGGCTGAATCCAATGTTCCTTCCATGGGAGGGGTAAATCCTCCCTCCCTACCTCTATAATAAGCTGTGATATTCTCACAGAGTTTTCCTCTCTTAGGCTTCCTCACTTCCTCCCTGGATTTAAGAATTTATCTGCTACGTTTACAAACATCATTTCTTACAGTGATAATAGTTTCCTGTGTTTCATTTCCCTTTCCATTAGGGAAATCTGTATTTGAAGCAAGAGGCATGCACTGGTTTCGGAGTAGCATTCGAGCAATGGGTTTCTATGAACGAATGGCTTACATACTGGTTGACCCTGTCACAAGATCAGCATGACAGCAACACAGTGGATTCCTGCAGTGTGTAATTTTGCTGGCAGTGAGTGGGAACACTTAAGAATTGATGTTCATGGGGATTGACTGTAAAATAATTCAGGACACATTCAGCCCTGGCACAAGCTAGTGAACTCCCCTTGGCTTGGTCCCTCAAGTCTGCAGCGACTTGAGTTTCACTCAACGCAGCTTGTCATGCAATTAGTCTCTGGAGCGATTTTCAGTGGGAGCTAGTTATTAGCTGTATGTAATACAGTATACTATTGTAATATCAGCTGGCTCCTCTATTACTGCTAGCAAAGTGAAACCTCTCCACAGGCTTCAGAACGTGCTCTGTAGTCACCTTTATCTAAATAAGGCTATATTTGAGCCATCTTTACAACATAGTAACAGAGGCCTTGGAACAGAACCTCTGAGAGCAGAAACTTGCAAGTACATAACCTCACATAGAGTCTGATCCAGCTCCCACCGGGCTCAGTTGTGTGACCTTTATTCTCCGTGGTGAGTACTTACACTTACTTGACATCAGTGGGACTCTTTACATAAGGAAATGCTCACCTATGAGTAAGAGTTGTACAATCAGGCCCACTGAAGTCAGTTAGAGTCTTTCCATTGACTTCAATGGGTGTTGGATAAAATCATTAGTCTGGAGTGACAACTCACGAGGGTATTGTGTAGAGCAGACTGCATTAACCCCAGTAGAAGATGCAGTATGTATCTGAAAGCCCCAGCTCCTGGCTTCATGAGAATTTCAGCTTTTCTTCTTAATTTCTAGATTTCTAGTCCACATGATTGTGGAAGAACAGTTGGAAAATTTGACCCAATGTAACCTAAAGGCTCAGACAACAGGAGGCAAAGAAAAAAACAAAATTCATGATTTTGCAGGCATGTCATGATTTCTGAATGCTCGGGAGTTGTCAATACTGATGCTGGAGGAGCCTGAACAGCAGCTGAAAGTTGCTGAAAGAAACTAAGGAAGTCAGCTATATTAAAAACAGGGAAATATAATTAGTGCAAAAACTTCATGGTTAGTATCTTCTATGCAATGAGTGTGATCAATAACATCTGTAACTGTGTGCTAAGATATAGGTAACTGGATCTTGGAGCTGGATATAAGCTAATTACTGCTAGGGTCAGGAAACGATTTCTCTGTAACAAATGATACTGTATGAGTGCACGACTGCCTAGTTGCCATCTAGGGGTAGGTATAAGATGGATAAAGTCATCTCTTTCTACTTAATCAGCTATCAGTCATTTCCAAAAGCAACATACTAGGCTATGGATGGTCTAATAGAGTACGGTAAATCCTGCATTTCTCTATATGCTGTACATGATTTTTCTGTTTTCATTCAGTGTGTATACATGGGGATGGGGGAACAAATGTGGCTCTAATCTTTCCAAAAGGAAAGCAAAGTAATCCTGACAACTGCTATCAAGTGAATTCAACTTCAATCCTTGGTCAAACAGAAAAAATTCCATAAGCAACAAACATGGAGTATAATGGAACTGTGACCAATAAACAACAAATCATGCCAGGCAAAACATTTAATACAGTGCCTCACAAAAATCACTGAAATGTTTAATTCAAATTTTGGTTTGGATAGGAACATTGTCACGTGGCTTGAAAATTAATTGAAGGTCCCAAATAAAGGGTAATGGTGAACTGCAGTATTTTGAATGAGGGAGGAAGTTATAAGTGAGGCTACAGAGATCAGCATTAGGCCCAGTTTTATGTTACATTTTCATCTGGCAGCTGGAAGAAGAAACAAGTAGCACGTTACTTAAATGTGCAGATAATAAATTGGAAACTGTAAACAGACATAATTACATCGAACTAAGACGGGTCCGATGGGTGGAAATATGGGCAGGAAATAAAAGGACTTTCACTTGCAAGGCCACACATCTGGGAAGAATAATCTGAGCCTCAAACATTTGGGGCAGGGGAGGCAATATTTGGGGAAGAGTAACCCCAAATGATACCCAAGGTAACAGTGATCAAAATAATAGCAGAGCCACCATTAAAGGTTGTCTGTTTTTCAAGAAGTGCCATTTTTCTTGGAACAAATATCATAGGAATATTACATTTCATAAACACATTTATAAAGCCTCATTTGGTAGATTAAGGCACTAGAAATGTCTCAGTAAAGAAGTGAAAGAAAGAAAAATGTCCATGCATTTGCTGAAGCTTTACTTTGTTAATTAGCAGAATGATTTTCTGTAGGTGGCTGGGGCAATGTAGTGCAACAGGAGGATGACAAACGAGAGTGCTGGCAAGAAACTGAGATGGTACAATTCACAGGATCGAGGTCTGGGTTGCAAGGCCTGGGACTTGAGTTTTATGCTCTTTGAATGCTCTTCAGCCTGAGTACTCAAAGCCTCCCTTCCCACTTGTGAACAAGTTATCCACTATACTTTTCATAGTCTAGGTTCTGCGCCTGTCAAATTGCTTGTAACATCCCTAGGGATAGTTTGCCCTGCTCCGTCTCCAGCAGAAATATACAAGTGGATTTTTCTCCAGTATCAGCATCTCCCTGTTTTCTATATCTGGCAAATCTTTACAAAATAGGGAATGAATCTCCATTTCCAATCCCATACCAGTATTTTCTTACTCTTCACAATAGTCTTGTATCGTTAATCCCCCACCCCACATTGTATTAAGACAAACTGCAAGTCACAGGCTTGGTCTACACTGAGAAGTTATATCAGCCTAGCTATGTTGATCAGAGGTGTGAAAAAGCCACATCCCTGACCCATTTAGCTACGCCAAAAAAAAAAAACCCAGCACAGACGCAGCTATGCCAATAGAAGAGGACTTCCATTGACATAGCTATCTTCGTTTGGGGAGCCTGTGTTCCTACACCAACAGAAAAACTCCTTTTGTCAGTGTAGCTGCGTCTCCAGTAAAGCCATGCCCGCATAGCTATGCCAGTAATAGTCTCTGTTGTGTAGACATACCAACAGAAATCAAAGGCCTGGCTTCCATTTCCCTTCTCTGACCATAAGAAAACATTCCCTCATCACTACATAAAGTTACAAGCTTTATTTGTCCAATAGCTCTGACAATGTCCAAGGAGCTGTACAAATACAAAAGAAAGCACAGACCCCAACCCCACACCCCAAATTGTTTACACAATAGAAAGACTAAAACAGACAAAATAGGGAGGAAAAGAACGCAACATTCTAGTAAAGGGGCCAAATGGCCACATCCTGATAATACAAATTTTATTACTACATTACAAATACATAGACCTTCCCTAAATACCTGAAAACTTCACCATGGGCAGTCCAGTAGTTTCTTGTCAGGCTTGTGGTAGTAAGAGGAAGGGATCTGCATGTGGCAAGGGTAGCAGTAGGGCTGGTTGAATGTTTTTCTGACTGAACAGTTATCAGAAAACATGGATTCGACTAAGTCAAAATGTTTCACGGAAACATACTGATTTCATCTACATTTTTGCAGGAAGTGATCTAAACTTTTCATTTTGACTTTTGTTACAATATAATATAAAGGCTAAATGTTTCTATCCAGTATTCTATACTTTGGAATATTTTTTATCACAATCAATTTCCTAGATTTCAACTTTTCATCCCACTTCAGGACAAAACCAAATTTTGAAATCTTGGCATTTCCTGCAGGATGGAAATTTTATTTTTCAAACAGCTCTAGGTAGCAGTCTTGGAGATTAGCTCAATATGTCAGATGTGCCAGTGTAAGCAATGGTGAGGAGATGCTTCTGCAAGGAACAGACACTGAAGATGATGGGGCAGAATGGAGGGATGAGCAGGGCAATGTGAAAAGAGATGAGGGCAGATAATGATGATGTTTGTGCTAATTTGCTGCCTGTTTCATACCTCTCCATTACCCCAGCTCTCTGGTACCACAGACACAAGAATCACGGCAATAAAGCAGAGCCTCAAGCATAATGAAAGAGGGAGACTCTTACCCTCAGAGGCCCCACTCAGACTGGATCTCCAGCATTTTCTGTTCTCATTGGAGTGCCAGCCATCCACTAGAGGGTGAGGAGCCCCGGTGGGCCAGCCTATATTCCACCCTGGTCCCGAGGCCCGCCAGGGACATCAGCTGGCAGCTCCTCCACGGAGTCGTGAGCATAGGCGTGTACTTGGCATGGTTCACTCCCATCCCAGACACCTGCCCCTTTTGCGGCATGAGGAAGACCCTGGAGCATGTATATCTGGAGTGCACCAGGTTGCAGCCCCTATTCCAGCTCCTCCTAGATATATGATTACATTTTTGGTTGCACTTTTCCCCTCACCTTCTCATCAATGCACTCCTTATCCATAGCCCCACAAAGTCACAGGACCTCCTTGTCAACCTCCTCCTAGCCCTGGCCAAAATGGCCATCTACAAAACCAGGGAGAGGAGGTTGGCCAATGGCATTTCCTGCGACTGTGGGCCTATTTCCGCTCCTCAGTCCATTCATGCATCCGGGCAGAGTTCCTCTGGGCGGCGCCTGCTGGCTCCCTTGACACCTTCAAGGAGCAGTGCGCGCTGTCCGGAGTTCTCTGCTCAGTGTCCTCATCAGGTTCCCTTCATTTAGACCTGTGACCTCACTCCCATTCCTGTTATACCTTTAGTTGTCCCCGCAATCATTTGGAATCCTGGACCTGTGGATCCTCCCCTTAGGCTGGGAGGAGGTCCTTTGGCAGTCGCCCACTTCCTGGATCCCAACAGGACTGACCAGCATAATCTGAGTGTTGGCTGACAGCCTAAGAGAAAAAGCAGGCCTTCTACCCAATAATATGTAAAGCCATAACCAGCTCTTGGTGTGCATTGGAACATCCCGGAGGATTCCATATGGCAATATGTGGCCTTTACATTTCACTCCCTATTCCCATTCTGCTTTTTTAAAAAAAATAACCCTCTGGGGGAAATTGGGACTAGATCTGGAAAGAAAAACGAAATCCACCTGTTCTACAGACAGCATGGCAGTATTTATTAATGACTAGAGTTACCATTTAGCAACTGTGAAAAACGGGACGGGGTGGGGGGTAATAGGCGCCTATATAAGAAAAAGTCCCCAAAAACGGGACTGTCCCTTTAAAAACGGAACATCTGGTCACCCTAATTAGTGACCAACTTCAGCCCCAGTCCTGCAGCCCCACATGTACTTTAAGTATGTGAGGAGTCCCACTGAAGCCAATAGGATTAGTCAGGTACACAAAATTAGACATATGCTTAATTGTTTGCAGGATTGGGGCCTGTGTTATTGTAAACTCCTACATAGAGTATTACCAGCATAGGGAATAAAAATCTGAACATGGGATAAACAACCTCCCCCCAGAATCACATCCTATGTTCAGACGTCTTCTTTGCTGAAATGTCTATCTCCTGATAGAGACTAAATTAAATTTCTCCTCTGCTGAGAGCCTGCTGCGTACATGTAAATTTCAATGAAAGCACTTTCAGAAAGAGCACAAAAACATTCCTGAGCGACATCAGCTCTATTTCATTGTGCCTTCGTGATTGTTATGACAAGCTTCTGATCTTAGCAACCTCTTCCAAAGCATCATGCAAACTGTACTGGTTTTTCATAGGATTAGGTACGAGCCTTAAGTCAGATATATTTATTTATTTATTAAAGTATAATAAAACTTGCAAGAAACCTTTTGAAGGTCAGTGTGATTAATTATCTCTCCAAGTAAACACACATTTCCCCCCGTTTTGTGTCCTGAATCTCCTACAGATTGCCTATAAAAAGCCTGGACAGACAGCTTAATTCTCAACCTGTCATTCTTTGAATACACTAGTTTTCTCAGTTGTGGTAAATAGCTGCTTGTTGATGCACTGAATCTGCAAGAATACAAAAACAAAAAAACCCAACAAACCTCTTCCTATGTTAATGCTATCAGAAAAGAGAAAATGCAAAAGCCTTCATTTTAGTCACAGTGCAATGACTGTCAAATCTGCATAAATAAATCATAAATGATTAAATTAGTGATTGTATCATTTAGGAATCTTCTTGTTTAACCATAGATGTCTTCCTCTTTTAATTATTTTATGCTTTGGGGGAAGACATCTATAGCTTTATTTGTCTAGCACAGTTTTGCAGTCATTCAGTTATCTACAGAGATCTAAAAGTTGTTGACCCTGCCAGCAAATAGCAATTATGGGTTCACTGAGAACCTGCTGTGTTGAAGTTTTGCTATAAGGAAGGCTTCCGGTTATGAACATGATACCCGCTTTTGAAATACACAAATCTCTGAGCATCTAAAATAGACAGAAGTATTTAAATATAGAAAACAGCTTGAGAAGTTCCATTATAAAGGCCAGTTAACATTCATAAATTTAGCTGTTTACTTTGTTCATTACTTTCTCTTATTAAATAATCATGGTAATGATAGTTCTTCTAAAGAAATAAGCACTCAAAACATTCAGAAAGAATGGTTTTCATAGAATATCAGGGTTGGAAGGGACCTCAGGAGATCATCTAATCCAACCCCCTCAAAGCAGGGCCAATCCGCAGTTTTTGCCCCATCTGTAAATGGCTCCCTCAAGGCTTGAACTCACAACCCTAGCTTTAGCGGACCAATGCTCAAACCACTGAGCTATCCCTCCCACCATTGTATATAATGGCTTTCTTCTTCTTAAAGATCACTTTATGAGATGTGTGTACAATAAATCTCCCTGTCCAACAGGATATTCATGCTTTTGTGACTATCTCAAAATATTATGGCCTAAGATCTTATCAGAGGACAATGGCGCTATTAATCGTAGCCCTTCACCCTGTTAAATGTCATTTAACACAAAACTGCCACACTACAATTTGTAACAGATGAGGGAATAAATTCTAAATGGAGGGAAATAAACTTGTTATATACAACTGGCCCCAGTTTGCTTCTTAATGACTGTCCATTTAGGGGTTAGCACAAATGAGGGAGAAAGTCCAGCCCCCACACCCCAGGGAGGTAGCAACAGGTTTGTCCCATCTCCAATGACCTTGACAATTTTACACCACCAATTTTAAATCAAAACTGATGGATTAATCAAGGCTGATTGGAACCTGGTGCACTCTGTCAGGGTCTTTGATCGTCACACTGCAGTAATTTTCCATTTTAACTGATTCTGTCAGGGGTAAGATTGTTAAGACAGCAAAGTGCGCTCTGCCTCCTTTCTGCTCCAGAAAAGCAATTTTCTCTAACGCTAGCAAGGAATTACATTAAAATGGTGAAAAGAAAGACATGACCTAATTTTTGTCAGATACTGTTGGCCAGCAATGTGTGTGCTGGGGTTTCAGAGGCTGTCCTCAAATTTGAAAGGTCAACAAAACAGGGAGGCATGAGCAGCGGGGACACAGGCAGTCGTAAAGCTCCCCAACTCCCTCTTCCTAACCCCATTTTAGTTTTAGGGCTCCCTGACTTTCAATGGAAAATGAACCACCACTCTCCCCCATCTCTAATGGAGCAGCTGTGGTGAGCTTCTGCAGCCCACCAGTCACCATACATGACACAGAAGGTAATGTCCCAGAGGGTTATAAACCCCACAGGTTCCATAAACCCAAAGATACAGTGTTAGGCAGTGCCCCCACCCCCCCGCCCACACATACACATTTGCCATGTAAGATCATTCACATTAATCATAATTACAAGACTGTCCTGGGCATGTTTTCATGCAAAGCCTACTGGATTACCAGTGAAGTGGAACAGCAGTACAGTCTGTGCTGCCAGATGGCAAGCCTGAATTCCAGGAAGGATGGAGCTGACGGGCTGGCCCATGGTCCTAGGGAGCCTCTGTTCATTATGCACCTTAACTGCTCTAGAGGAGGAAGAGACAGCGGACAGCACCATTTGTACACTCAACTCTGCCTGAGTGATCCAGGGAGCATAGTGCCATTAACTCTGTCAAGAGCTGCTCAGTTTCCCCTCTAGTTTGGGCAACAAGGGAGGAAGAGAGATTCCTCCAAATTCCAAGAGCAATCAGGAAGGATGTGATTTTTAACATGGGAAGATGAGCCATAAATCATTGGCATCATGCTCAGCTCTGAGAACAATAGCATCACATGCAGGTTTGCCAGCTAGTCCTGCCTCTGCTTCCCTGTTCACCTGACAAACTGCCCAGTTGCTCCCCAGTGGGTTACTGGTTGTTTTAACCACATGTTGATTTCTCCCTTTGGGGTTAGCACTGGGTAAAGCCTTACTCCTGATTACAACCCATCTACCCGTGAACAGATCACTGTCCGTTGTCTCCGAAAATCTCTCTGAAGGGAGATCGTTACATCCCTGCTGTTAACACCACATATGAATTGGTGCAATGACACTGCCTGGGCCCCAGCAAACATGTGGTTAACACCCACTCATCTTTCCCCTCCACTTACACAGTCAGTGAATTAGAGCCAAGGAGGGTCATGTGATTCAGCAGTACTGACTGGCTGCTAGATTAGACAGACTATTGACCTGCCTGTAGAGGCCATCTAATTTAAGCCACTGTCTGCATGGCTGCACATTCAGTGCTATCATCCTTGATGCTGGCTGAAATACACCACTGGCGTAGGCAGATGCAAATCCATTGACTTCAGCAGAGTAGCCTCATTTATATCAGTGGTGGATTTAGTCAGTTTCTCTACCCTGAGTGCTCAAAAGTTCTGCAGAACTATGCACAGATGCCCGTTACCATGCATCTACTCTGCACTAAGGGATCTGCAAGACCCTACAGGATTTGTTAGCAAGATTTCAAGAACATGCTTGCACATAGGAGTCCATGAAGAAGTGGATAATGATCTCTTATGTCCAGGTTACTAAAACCTTTGCTAAATAGAACAGTAAAGGCTCCTCTTGCGAAGTTTGAAGGCTTCTACAGAGAACTGACACAACACTCAAAAAGAATTTATTTGAAGTCATTATGGCCTATTGCTAACTGTTTATAGAATGCAGAACTTGGGAAATATAACTGTTTGAACCCCATTGGCTTTAGAAGTTACACAGCCCAAGTCTCATGAGTCAAGGTGAGACTATACCAGTTACTAGAGAACGTTAGTAAATGCTAATTAAGGAACTGAAATATTCATATCAATAACAGAATGCATTGTGATACCCCATTCAAAGCTGTTATTGAGGATCGGTATGAAGCCTCTGTTATATTCAACGCAATAAGTCCATGATGTGGTCAGAAGTGCCTATCAGAGGAACTCTCAGAAGAAAAAAAGGTCTATCACTATCTGAATTTGAGCAGTGGAATTACAATGTCCAGCTACAATGGATGGCCCCTCCCTTAGGAAGGAAGTCAGGGTCAGATCAGAAAAAAGTCTAATGGTGATATCCAAAGCTTCACCCACACATGATGTGGAAACGATATTCCATTCATAGAAGGTTGTGTTGATTTTCTTAATATGACCATTCTTCTCCTTTCCTCTGTTCTTTTATCAGAAATTAACTACTTAATTGTTGGATGTAACTTCTCTATGTTGACACCTGAGTTATCATAATTAGACTTCAGAGTTAACTCCCCCATGAGACGAATGGGAGCAGTTCACACCCTTCTCAGATTTATTATTTCAGGCTGGCTGTAGAATGAGGAATTGGTTACATTCAGTTCACGTTTTGAATGTTATCTTCAAAACCACAAGAGCTACAGACATTTTATTTTAAGTCAGAGCTTGGAGCACAGGATAATGGCCCCCAGAAGAGATACCAACTCACCAAGCTACTGCTGCCTGGCCCAATTTGACCAGTTGAAAAGCACGCAACTGAGCTAAGGCTGCTGGGTCCGAGCTCTCTAAATCTGGACAAATTACTTATCCATGATGTGCCTCCATCTCCCCCTAGAAATAATATACACATACCCTCACAGGGGTGCTGTGAAGCGAATTTCATTAGCATTTAAAAACGCTTCCTGTCCAGCAGGGGAAAGTGGTATGGAAATGCAAAGTGTCACTGTTGCAGGGCCTCTCTTCTGAAAGAGCTCTTTTCCTAAGCTTCTTCCAGCCAAGCGCACTCCCACCTCGAAGCTGCAAAATCTTCTTAGAACGTTCTTAATTACGAAGCAAACATGTTCTTGTTGTTTGTCAAATACAGGCTTTTAATTACAGTGCAGTGAGGCAGACAGAATGGTGACATGCATTAATATTGTCATTATTAGGAGATAACAGCGCCATTAATACATCCCAATGGAAACAAAAGCCTGTGCTCGTGTGAATAGATGGGCAATCATAAATTAGATGGGCTCATTTTACACTTTTAGGGGGGCAAGAGGGATAAAATCAAGATGGAGTATGAAGTACAGGGCAGTTACTCAGGAAAAAGGGCAATTTGTACTTTAACTTTACAGTTTGGAGCAGTATTGTTCTGGTCTAGTCTGTACTGTGGAGCTCCGTAACAGACACTCTCTAACTGTAGCCTCTGGACCACTGGGAATCTGCATTCTGGCCGTTCACATTGAACTGGCTTCTCCTCCTTGCTTCCATTGCTAAATCTCAATACATGAAGGTAAAAATACACGTTCCCAAAATCACTTTTTGGTTAAGCAGTTGGTGTTGGCGCCAAAGGATGTTATGGGGGTTGTGAAAGAAAAGAAAGATGATTTGCAGCATTAGACACACATGTGTCCACAAAGCACTTTCTAGTAAGATGTGGGTCCCCAGTATAAAAATGTTTGAGAACTCCTGGCTCTGAGATTAGCCTCCAGTGTGAAATTAATCCAGAATACGAAATCTCCAGTGCAGACTGGCAAGCAGGAAATTGCTGACGGCTTTACCATAAGCTTAGACACATGAATGATTTGATTTTATGCTATATGCAGTGTTGTTGTAGCCGTGTTGATATGAGGATATTAGAGAGACAGAGTGGGTGAGGTAGCATCTTTTATTGGACCAACTTCTGCTGGTGAGAGAGACACACTTTTAAGCTTACACAGAGCTCTTCTTCAGGTCTGTACATTTCCCAGACCTGAAGAAGAGCTCTTTGTGTAAGCCCAAAAGCGTGTCTCTCTCACCAGTAGCAGTTGGTCCTATAAAAGATATTACCTCACCCACATTGTCTCTTTGATTTAACTTTCTCAGCGCCTGCATCGGCTTCCCTTGTTTTCACAGGGCAGTTTTCTCTTTTTCCTAAGGGGGGATATGATATGATAGAGGTCTATAAAATCATGACTGGAGTGGAGAAAGTAAATAAGGAAGTGTTATTTACTGCTTCTCGTAACACAAGAACTAGGGGTCACCAAATGAAATTAATAGGCAGCAGATTTAAAGGAAAGTATTTCTTCACACAACGCCCCAAACTCCTTGCCAAAGGATCTTTTGAAGGCCAACAATGTTAAAAAAAGAACTAGATAAATTAGATGGCTATTAGCCAGGATGGGCATGGATGGTGTTCCTAGCCTCTGTTTGCCGGAAGCTGGGAATGGGCAACAGGGGATGGATCACATGATGATTATTTGTTCTGTTCATTCCCTCTAGGGCACCTGGCATTGGCCACTGTCAGGATACTGGGCTAAATGGACCTTTGGTCTGACCCAGTATTGTCGTTCTTAGGTTCCCATCACCGCAAACCAACATATAACCCACCTCCCCCATTATTTTCATTTACATGGGCTTGGAAGGAATATAGACTTGATCCCATCATCTCCCCTTTATTTCTGTGCTTCGCTGCCATGCTAAACAGCCTGCATTGTACTGAGTTGGGTATGAATCATTTCCTTCTACTGGATGGAGTGTCCAAGTTCCTCAAGTGTGTGCCTTCAGGACAGCTTCTGCAGCTGAAGCGTAGGGTAAACCTATACCACAGACACAGGGTCTGACGGCAGCACACGTAGGTGTACCTGAGCTAGCTTTAATCAGGCGAGCTCAAACAGCAGCAGTAAAGCCACAGAAGTACTGGCTGTGCAAGCCTGCCCAGGACTTTTGGTACTTACTCAGGTGGCTAGCCAATGCTGCTGCGGCTTCACTACTATTGGTACCCGAGCTAGCTAGATTAATGCTAGCTGGGATACAGCTACATGTGCTGCAATCACACCTCTAGTTGCCGTGTAGGTACATCCCATGAGAGGCTATAAGTCCTAGAACTACTACAGCTAATGTCCACCAGTTTGCCTTAAAAGTTAGCAGCCTGTTGTGGGGAGCCTTTGGCCTGAGTTCTAGACCAAAGTCACATGAAGAGTTCTGATGGCCAGTTGGCTCTTTCTATAAAGGTAAAAATAGTGGGCACTTGTAGTGCTCTCCTCATGAGAGTCCTGTGAGGAAGGAGAGTTTTATCATTGTTTTACCTCTGGTGAAACCCAGGCTCACGGAGGTGAAGTGATTTGCCCAGCAAGTCAGTGACCTAACCAGGACTAGAGGACCCAGGTTCCCAACTCCCATAGTCCACTCACTCTCCAACTAGCTACAGGTTTGCTAAATCCCTGTTTTTACATGGCAAGTGTGCTCAGACCCTTTCACTCTGGATATCGAAAGGATAAGATTTGGACTGGATTAAATGAATGTAAAGTGCTCAGGGGGCTCTCACAAGTTATGGATCCAATATGCCGTATTACCCAGATCTAATAAAGGATATTTCTCCAGACTAGAAATTACATTGCCTCAGTTCTATCATAAACTGCTCAGACACAGCTATCGCCACCTTTCAATATCATCTTTTAGCGTTCCAGCATGCTGTAAGGCTCTAATTCGTCTATTTGGTCTTTTATCATTTGTTGATCTGCTACCCTCACCATTGTTTAGCTAAATCACAAGAGAGACAGAAACGTGGCTTGGGCCACATTACTGACGTAGAGTTATAGCAAAATTGCCTTAGTTACATTAATAAGCTTTCCCCATAGGGCAAATGCAGCTCGAGCTGCTGTGCTGCCTTAATTTCTCATTTATTTGGATTCCATTTTGATTTTCTGTCTCTTGTTAAATATCTTGTTCTTTTTTCGCATTGATCTTTGGAATTGCCCCCATATCAGCTACACGGGAGACCAACTCCACACTACTCTAATTTGGATTACAAATAAAAGTTTTGACAAATCCATCTCAGGTTCTTTCTTTGGGGAAATATCCTGTCACTTTTTGTTGGGCTAGGACTCTTATTAGACTGGTTACTGCACCATTTGTTCTCACAATCAAGGGTATATGCCAGGAATGGCTGGATATTCTACCTTCCAAGGCCTTCTTGAAGATGATTCTTTGGACTTATGCTTCATATTGGTGAAACCTCCGACTTAATAAAATGACCAACCCAGTTTTCTTTTGTTTTTTAAATAGTTGTAATCCAGGCTAGCGAGTGATGATACACAGCGAATGCATGGAGAATCCACTGAGAATTCCATCAGCCGTCTACTAGTCAGCCTCACATCTGATACAGCAAATGGTTATTTAGCTCTTGCATGCCAGTGCCTTGTTCTAGTGCGCAGCTGATGTTTCATACTTGAGCAAGGTAATTTTTACTGATATGTGGTTTCTATATCAGTGTGTGCTTGACTTGTGAATATGGTTTAAAAGGAAAAAGGACCATGTGGGTATGGCACAAATTGAGGGGTCAGGACACTAGAGTTCTGGTTTTGGTAAGTCATTTAGGGCCTCATTTTTTGGAAGTAAAGAGCATCTACAGCTCCCACTGACTACAACTGAAATTGTAGAATTGTAGAATTCAACTGAATTCAACTGGAATCAGCGTCTTAACTTCACTGGGCCTCAATTTCACCCATCTGTAAATGGGGGATAGTAATAGCTACTCAAGGCATTGCTACAAGTTTAAATTGCTATGTATTTGTGAAGTACTTTGAAAAACTCAAATGGAAAGTGGTATGTAAGCATTATGGGTGGGATCCATGACAGGTCTTAGATGTTGTGACACTGAGCATCATAGCACCTAGAAAATCACAACACGACTGATCTACAAAGCTGAGTTAGGCACCTAGGCTCCCTATACACTGAATAGGGAGAGGTAGGGACCTAAGAATGTGATCCACATAAGCCGGCATGCTAGGTGAGGAGCTGCCTAAGAAAGCCAGTGGGAGATGCTAAGAAGAGGGGTGGGTACTAAGCCCTGCCCCTCTTTCAGAGATAGGCACCTAAGTCCAGGCAGCAGGGAGATTCCAATCTCCGCTTAGTGATCCACCAGCAGGAATCCACCACCTGGAGTCAGGCAGCTTAGGAGCCTGAGATGTTTCTTGCAGATCTAAGTTAGAAAATGGGGGAGAAGAAATGAGAGGGAAGCCCACCTTATAACTTTGGGCACAGTGGTTAGTGTATTGCTGGGATGTGGGAGACCCAGGTTCAATTCCACCCACTCTGCCAAGGTGGGGGGATAAAGGATTTAAACAGGGGTCTCCACCTCTCAGGAAAGTGCTCTACCCACTAGCCTTTGGGATATTCTAATATGGGGGTGTGAGTGGGGTCCCAGGGGAGCCAACTGAGGTCACCCAATTAGGGTGAATTGCAAAGAATGGGGCAGACAATCCCCAAAGCTGGTGGATATTCCAATACTCAGATTTACCAAACCAGCACAAAACAGCTTCTATAATACCTCACTGGTTACCCAGAAGCAAACAATACAGTTCCCTCAAATCAACCCAGCATTAGGCCTCCACCCAGACACCCAAGTCAAATATGATGAGGATTACTGAAAATCTTATTCATTATATAAAAAAAGTTCTACCAATCCCAAAGGATTGGACACATTACCTCTCAGGTTAATGAATATTCCAGATCTCACCCAAATACATGCTTACAGCCAATTCTTATTAACTAAACTAAAATGTATTAAAAATGAAAAGACAGAGTATTGGTTAAAAGATCAGTATATATACAGACATGAGTACAGTTCTTGAGATTGTATTCATATTAGAGAGATGGTGAGCGTTGCAGTTGCAAAGAGTTATTTCAGAATTAGTTCATAGGTTACAGTCCAATATTTATGTTCAGGGTGTTCCAGCTGAGGACTGGGATCTCAGCCTTACGACTTAGGCTTCCCCTTAAGCATCAAGCAGGTCTGAGATGACAGGATCAAGACCCAGGGGTCTTTTATACAGTTTTTAACAGCCGATTGACCACATAGTCCTAGGCAAACAACAGGCCTTTGATGTTACTTTCTGTTTCCCAAACCTCACCGGTAATTAACTACATGTATTAACATAAGGCAATTTATCCATTAGGCAGTCTATCACAAACTTTAAAAAGACATACAGACAATGACATTATTTCACCCAAGATTCATCTAAATGTTAATATGTTTGATCTCTGAATCAACAGATATAGTGACAGACAGGAACTGTGTGTTTACATGGCTAACATTTAACAAGATTAATAAGTAAACACATACAATTAGTATCACCTCTAATTTCTAACAATATTGGTTTGCACTTCAAAGTTCTAGCCTATCTAGCATGGAATGGCCTTAATTACCATTTACATACTGTTGTAACATCTCTCTAATGGTTGACTTTGGGTTATTTAGCCTGCAAGCTGCTTAACCCTTTCTGGCCACACATCACATTTTGTATAAGATTTGTTGCAATTATATAACAGTGGTAGCAACCATGATTTTGCATGGTCATATTTTAATCAGATAACGTCACAGGGGGCTTACTCAGCCTCTCTGGTTGAAGCTGTTCCACTATAGATAAATAACAAAAGTATGGCTGGAGCAGGGGCAATGGGTCCTGAGTCGTCCACCTCCTAGGTGTGTGCCCAGTGCTATGCTAGTACCCTAACCACTAGACCACCGATCCACATTGTACCTTGTTTTTCTTTTATTGTCTTTTATTCTTATATCTTTTTTTAAAATTTACCCTAAACCAGAGGCCTCACTGTTATTCATCAGCACTTGAGTGGTCCAGATATTTATCTTGCTAGCAATAGACTAGCAAGCCATAGACAGTGGGGGAGATGTATCAGATTTAAAGCCAGCTTTGCTTCCCTTGTTCGATCTCTGTACCGCCCACATGTGGTTAAAAAGGGAATTTTTTGCCACTATTACAAGCTCGTTTTGCCACTTTTTCTAGAAATTTCCTGAGTCAGGGAGATACACATAAATAAGCAGAAGGGCAACTGCTAAACAGGTATACAGCTAAGTGCAGTTTTTTAAAAATACATTGTTTGCTTCACCCAGTTTGTTCTACCCTCTCTCATCTGTCAGGATTTCACTCTGGTACCATTTCAAAATTCAGTGCTTAGTTGAGCTATAAAGCTCCCAATGGTTCTGATTCAGCTATAATGCAGCACTTGGAAACCTCTATGCTTGAGGTTGCAGTGCCAAATGGAGAGAGACTAGACATTTTAAGTCAATGCTCACTAGAGCTAACAGTCATCTATTTTAATAGATACATTTTAGTTTCATTGAATTAATCTTTCCCTAGGATTTTGTTTTATGGCAAAGTCAGGACAGATTATTTCCCTTCAGATTCACTGGGTTTTTCCATTTGAATACTAACAGGGAGGTTCCCAAACCTTTTTGGACCTTGCAAACCTTTACTCCTGTGAGTAATTCTTATAAATCTCCCACTGACATCACTGTGCTACCTGTGAGCAAGGGCTTCTAGGAGCAAGCCCAGAGAAATGAAGGGCCTAGTCCAGCATGTACAAGTCAGGAGACCTGGGTTCTAGTCCCAGTACTGCCACTAACTTTTTGTGGGTGGGTCTACACTTCCAGCTCCAGGAACATACCTGTGCTAGCTCTGATTGAGCTAATGCACTAAAAATAGACTGTAGCCATGCCAACAGAAGCAGTGGGTGGGACTAGCCACCTCAACTACATACCTAGCATCTTCTACAGGTACCTACATATGAACTCAGGGTGGCTACGCACTCCCACCACAGCTACACTCTATTTTTAATGTGCTAACTCAACCAGAGCAAGGGTGGGCAAGTCTACTCAAGCTGAAACTTATACCTCCGGTTCAAAGTGAAGACATACCCTGTGTGATGTTGGGCAAGTCACTTCAACTCTTTGTGCCTCACTTTCCCCATCAGCAAAATGAGGATAATGATTCTTATCTACATTCGTAAAGCACATTGAGATCTCTAAGGTGGCAAGCATTATATTAGTAAAACATCTCAGTCTGGGAGCAATGTATTTTATCTAATGTGAAGTCTTGAATGACTGCAGCCAATGCTGTCGTTGAGACCTTTGACTCAAAAAATAAATTAAAAAAAAAATCCTACCACCATATAAACAGTTAAAACACCATAAGGAATAGTTTGAGTAGTTCTGGATGCACTTAGTTCAGATACATGAGTTGAATCCATATGGTTGTATTAATGATTCGCCAGCAAGAAAACAATTTCAGGAGTTATTCATTTAAGCAAGAGTTTCTACTCTATCTAAATATCAGAAGCAATAAAGGCTCCTCCGCATCTAGTAAAATAGATGAGGAAATAGTATGGTATTAAATCAGAGAATGGGAGCCAGATGTTGGGGCTTCAAGGAATACAAGACATTTTTATGATTATTTTTCTATTCCAGTTACATGCAAATAAAGCCTCCAAGATAGTGGATTGCTGGCTCAGTGCCACCCTCTAGTCAGTTACGCACAAAAGCTGGGGGCTTTGTAGGAGGGTGTCCACCTGCTTTGTCACTCCAGACCAGTGCATCTCACTGGGTACACCCCGCTGTCCTCTCTCCACCATGCCATTGTACCTGCAACTGTCAGAGTGAAGGGCTCACATAATAAAGCTACTAGCTTACAAGGGGCTGAGTATCTCCTAAAAGGAGGTGAGCATCCTCAAGCCCCACTTGAGTAAGGAAGGTTGAGGGAAATCAGGACCTGATCCTGAATCACTGACATCAGTGGGAATTTTGCCATTATCTTCAATGAGCACAGGATCAGACCTAAAATGGACGCTGCTGTTCCTCCCAGAGACAAAGGGCAGCAACTCTACAGAACTTCCAGCCTGACCTGCAGGGGTCCCAAGGTGCCTGGAGCAGTGCCTCACTGCTATATCATCTAGAGTGCTCATCTGGATACATTAGTGTTCCATATAGATGAGATTTTTGTCCTAGTTCCCATAATCCAACGTTTAAATACTGCAGCCGGATGTCAAAATGGACTAGGCTATTATGACTGAATGTAGTTATGTAGCTACCATAAAACAGGGGTAATCAAATCTTTCAGTCCAGGAAGATATAAGCTGATTGCTGAAGACTCATGAAGGAATTATTTTCCACTACTCTAGCAAAATCAGCTGGGTGCACATTTTCCCTCCACTTTCTGCTGCAGCATCAGCTTTGACCATTGCTGGATACAGGACTTAAGGATCCAGGAGTCCACTTATGTCTTGCAAATCCTATGACAATGCTGCCTTTGCTTGGGAGATTTATATACAGTGGTTTCATTCAAATGTAGCAGTAGTAAGATGCGGAATATTTAAAAAAGAATCAGAACAGCATATTGTCCACCTGTCAGTGCCTTTTGAAGGCACCATTGCTAGTACTTTAGTGTATGTGCTCCTCCGCAATAAAGGGACATGGAGGTTACACGGAAGCGGGACATACCCACACTAGCTCTGAGTGAGCTCACATGCTGAAAATAGAAGAGTAGCTCCAGTAGCGTGTGCAGCAGGGACCATCCATTAGTCCCACTTGAGCATGGGATAGTCACAAAACAATAAAATAAGAAAAAACAGAAGTAAAGTCTGCAGGAGAGAGCTCAGCATACATCTGCTTTGTAGCATACAGCATCCTACTGATTGCCACATTTGGGGTCAGGAAGAAATTTTCCCCCAGGTCTGATTGGCAGAGACCCTGCGGTTGTTATACCTTCCTCTGCAACATGGGACAAGGGTCACTTGCAGGTTTAAACTAGAGTAAATGGTGGATTCCCTGTAACTTAAAGTCTTTAAATCATGATTTTGAGGACTTTAGTAACTCAGCCAGAGGTTATGTGTCTATTATAGGAGGGGGTGAGTTAGATTCTGTGGCCTGCAATGTGCAGGAGGTCAGACTAGATGATCATGATGATCCCTTCTGGCCTTAGAGTCTATGAGTTTGAAATGAAATTTGTCTCGCAGCAAACAGGCAAGCAAACCATTTAGAAATTTAAAGGTACAGTGAACAGAAAACAGGGTCACCACAGGTACATAGCTATGTGCCCCACTACCCATCTGTCTAGGTTTATCAATCTAGCTATATGATGTGCTGTGTACAGGATTATACATGGCGGCATAACTGAGTCAGTCACAAGCTATTTATTTGGATTGAATGCTATCACTTTAAAAAAATAACAGTTTAGTGGAACATATTAAGAAATATATTTTACTGATAGTCAAACTATCATCCCTTGTCTCCCCCGCGATACACTGTCAAAATATTGTCGTCATCTCTCATTCAGAAAAGCACCCCCTTTGGGCTTCAAGAGGACCTTTCCTTCACATTGGTATATTTAGTCATGGGTATGCGTGTCTAACAAAGGGTTAACAACCAGGCCTTGGCCTCCCCAGCATTGTATGGTTACAAATTTGATGAATGAGTAGTAATACCTTCCAGTTAACTAAGTCTCCCCTCAACACCCATTTGAGGCAGAAAAGTATTATTTACTTTCATTTTACAGACGGGAAAGCAGAGGAACAGAGAGGTTAAGTCAGTCAACCAAGCTCCTGCAGTGGGTCAGTGACAGGGCTGAGAACAGAACCTAGGAATCCTGGCACAGAGGCCTATGCTCCAATACGCAGACTCCAAGTGCCAGACAAACCTCAGGAATGTCATTCTGTCCTCTGCTTCATGTGTGTTTTGAGCAATCGCACACAGCAGCTCTAGTTTCACAAACTGCATTAATGGCTTCTAACTGGAAAATCATAACAGACACCAAATTCTTTACAATCCAAATGACTTAAGAGAGGCACTCAGGACAAGGTAGATTATTCAGCACTGGATGACCCACAGCTGTCAACAAGAGAGCCAGCCTGTGAGGCACACTTCCAGGAGGCCAAGTCACCCAGCATGTGAGTAACCTGGCTGACACTGGCCTGGAAGCAGTTCCACAGCTGCTGATGGGGGAGTTATCCAACAGCAGAGCCAGATGTGCTGCTGAATAGCCACATTCCAGAGAGAAGGTAGATTTAATGCTTACACCAAGCACATGCCATCTGCTCAACAGCCGCCATGTGAACTTCTGAAGAGTATTAAACCAGGAGAAAGGACGATGAGGAAGTGGTGAAAATTAAGATTTATCTTCCCTGTTTGTTTTGTAATGATATTGCCAAAGTTCTAGCTGTGCCTTCAGGTCTACTCTCATACAGTATTACCCCTCACATAGACTCCTGGTAGTGGCAAGACGAAGACCTTCCTAAGTGAAGATCATTGACATTACAGTCTTCATTTCCAGAGTTGCCTCAATAAGATAGGCTTTCCACAAAGACTGTGCCATCTCTGGAACTGTGCAGTGGTATGTGAAAAGGATGCCAAATGCAAGTGCTAGCTGTAAGCAGGCTCCTGTTCAGGGACAATGGAATATCTCCTGATCAAGCCAAGAGATCAATGACATACTGTGCTAGAGTTAATCATGTATATGTACAACTTTCTGTATGGTGCGGGGGGGGGGGTTTTCTGAGTGGGTGGCAAGTAGATGAGGGTGACTTCAGAAATGTTGAGATTCTGCTGACCATGGGATTGAGCAGAATGATGAACTCACAGAATGCTGATATTGTCTTACTTCTGTAACACACACTGTAGGGTGTTTCAAGTCTCCTCTCTACTACATCCAGGTGGGACAGGTTTATTCTGAATTCTGATCTCTCATCCTGGCCCTCATCTCATGTCTCGACTACTGTAACATCCTCCACTCTGGCCTGGACAAATCACATCTTGCCGCACTTCTTGACTTCAAAATTGTTCTGTGAAGACCTTTTTCCTGGCTTGTCGCTTCAGCCATGTCAACCCACCCTCTTTGCGACCCTCCACTGGCTCCTCCTTCTTCACCACATCACTATCCTGGCCCCACTTATCATCATGTATGTGGTATCAAGACATTGACCCTTTGCCTTGGTCACCTAAACGACATCAGTCTCAATCACCCATTTCTTAAATTTTCTAAAAACCACCTCCGTACTTTTTCCCAGATCAGAAGGTAGACCTAATTGGTGGATAAAAATAATGAGGAAGCACTTTAATAATGAGGACCTTTTGGGGTCCTTAAAAGACTGACTAGGAAGCACAAGTGTAACAATTCCTGACTAAAAGAAGGGGAAGAAGCATGTTTCACCAGCAGGACCACCATCTCCTGAGACCCTGGGATCTACTGTGACACCACTGGGACTTTGTCCCCTGATCCTGAGCAACGTCCTGACCAGATCAGGCTAAGCCCTGGTCTACACTAGGACTTTAGGTCGAATTTAGCAACGTTAAATCGATTTAAACCTGCACCCGTCCACACAGTGAAGCCCTTTATTTCGACTTAAAGGGCTCTTAAAATCGATTTCCTTACTCCACCCCTGACAAGTGGATTAGCGCTTAAATCGACGTTCCCAGCTCGAATTTGGGGTACTGTGGACACAATTTGATGGTATTGGCCTCCGGGAGCTATCCCAGAGTGCTCCATTCTGACCGCTCTGGACAGCACTCTCAACTCAGATGCACTGGCCAGGTAGACAGGAAAAGAACCGCGAACTTTTGAATCTCATTTCCTGTTTGGCCAGCGTGGCAAGCTGCAGGTGACCATGCAGAGCTCATCAGCACAGGTGACCATGATGGAGTCCCAGAATCGCAAAAGAGCTCCAGCATGGACCGAACGGGAGGTACGGGATCTGATCGCTGTTTGGGGAGAGGAATCCGTGCTATCAGAACTCCGTTCCAGTTTTCAAAATGCCAAAACCTTTGTCAAAATCTCCCAGGGCATGAAGGACAGAGGCCATAACAGGGACCCGAAGCAGTGCCGCATGAAACTGAAGGAGCTGAGGCAAGCCTACCAGAAAACCAGAGAGGCGAACAGCCGCTCTGGGTCAGAGCCCCAAACATGCCGCTTCTATGATGAGCTGCATGCCATTTTAGGGGGTTCAGCCACCACTACCCCAGCCGTGTTGTTTGACTCCTTCAATGGAGATGGAGGCAATACGGAAGCAGGTTTTGGGGACGAAGAAGATGAGGAGGAGGAGGAGGTTGTAGATAGCTCACAGCAAGCAAGCGGAGAAACCGGTTTTCCCGACAGCCAGGAACTGTTTCTCACCCTAGACCTGGAGCCAGTACCCCCCGAACCCACCCAAGGCTGCCTCCTGGACCCAGCAGGCGGAGAAGGGACCTCTGGTGAGTGTACCTTTTAAAATGCTATACATGGTTTAAAAGCAAGCATGTGAAAGGATTACTTTGCCCTGGCATTTGCGGTTCTCCTAGATGTAGTCCTAAAGCCTTTGCAAAAGGTTTCTGGGGAGGGCAGCCTTATTTCGTCCTTCATGGTAGGACACTTTTATCACTCCAGGCCAGTAACACATACTCAGGAATCACTGTAGAACAAAGCATTGCAGTGTATGTTTGCTGGCATTCAACCAAAATCCGTTCTTTCTCTCTCTGTGTTATCCTCAGGAGAGTGAGATATAATTCATGGTCACCTGGTTGAAATAGGGTGCTTTTCTTCAGGGACACTCAGTATAGCCCATTCCTGCTGGGCTGTTTGCCTGTGGCTGAACAGAAATGTTCCCCGCTGTTAGCCACAGGGAGGGGGGAAGGTTGAGGGGGTAGTCACGCGGTGGGAGGAGGCAAAATGCGACCTTGTAACGAAAGCACATGTGCTATGTATGTAATGTTAACAGCAAGGTTTACCCTGAAAGACTGTAGCGACTGTTTTATAAAATGTGTCTTTTTAAATACCGCTGTCCCTTTTTTTTTCTCCACCAGCTGCATGTGTTTCAATGATCACAGGATCTTCTCCTTCCCAGAGGCTAGTGAAGCTTAGAAAGAAAAAAAAACGCACTCGCGATGAAATGTTCTCCGAGCTCATGCTGTCCTCCCACACTGACAGAGCACAGACGAATGCGTGGAGGCAAATAATGTCAGAGTGCAGGAAAGCACAAAATGACCGGGAGGAGAGGTGGAGGGCTGAAGAGAGTAAGTGGCGGGCTGAAGACAGGGCTGAAGCTCAAATGTGGCGGCAGCGTGATGAAAGGAGGCAGGATTCAATGCTGAGGCTGCTGCAGGACCAAACCAGAATGCTCCAGTGTATGGTTGAGCTGCAGCAAAGGCAGCTGGAGCACAGACTGCCACTGCTGCCCCTCTGTAACCAACCGCCCTCCTCCCCAAGTTCCATAGCCTCCACACCCAGACGCCCAAGAACGCGGTGGGGGGGCCTCCGGCCAACCAGCCACTCCACAACAGAGGATTGCCCAAAAAAAAGAAGGCTGTCATTCAATAAATTTTAAAGTTGTAAACTTTTAAAGTGCTGTGCTTAAAGTGCTGTGTGGCATTTTCCTTCCCTCCTCCACCACCCCTCCTGGGATACCTTGGTAGTCATCTCCCTATTTGTGTGATGAATGAATAACGAATGCATGACTGTGAAGCAGCAATGACTTTATTGCCTCTGCAAGCGGTGATTAAAGGGAGGAGGGGAGGGTGGTTAGCTTACAGGGAAGTAGAGTGAACCAAGGGGCGGGGGGTTTCATCAAGGAGAAACAAACAGAACTTTCACACTGTAGCCTGGCCAGTCATGAAACTGGTTTTCAAAGCTTCTCTGATGCGTACCGCGCCCTCCTGAGCTCTTCTAACCGCCCTGGTATCTGGCTGCGCGTAACCAGCAGCTAGGCGATTTGCCTCAGCCTCCCACCCCACCATAAACGTCTCCCCCTTACTCTCACAGATATTGTGGAGCACACAGCAAGCAGTAATAACAGTGGGAATATTGGTTTCGCTGAGGTCTAAGCGAGTCAGTAAACTGCGCCAGCGCGCCTTTAAACGTCCAAATGCACATTCTACCACCATTCTGCACTTGCTCAGCCTGTAGTTGAACAGCTCCTGACCACTGTCCAGGCTGCCTGTGTACGGCTTCATGAGCCATGGCATTAAGGAGTAGGCTGGGTCCCCAAGGATACATATAGGCATTTCAACATCCCCAACAGTTATTTTCTGGTCTGGGAAGAAAGTCCCTTCCTGCAGCTTTTGAAACAGACCAGAGTTCCTGAAGATGCGAGCGTCATGCACCTTTCCCGGCCATCCCACGTTGATGTTGGTGAAACGTCCCTTGTGATCCACCAGAGCTTGCAGCACTATCGAAAAGTACCCCTTGCGGTTTATGTACTCGCCGGCTTGGTGCTCTGGTGCCAAGATAGGGATATGGGTTCCGTCTATAGCCCCACCACAGTTAGGGAATCCCATTGCAGCAAAGCCATCCACTATGACCTGCACATTTCCCAGGGTCACTACCCTTGATATCAGCAGATCTTTGATTGCATGAGCTACTTGCATCACAGCAGCCCCCACAGTAGATTTGCCCACTCCAAATTGATTCCCAACTGACCGGTAGCTGTCTGGCGTTGCAAGCTTCCACAGGGCTATCGCCACTCGCTTCTCAACTGTGAGGGCTGCTCTCATCCTGGTATTCATGCGCTTCAGGGCAGGGGAAAGCAAGTCACAAAGTTCCATGAAAGTGCCCTTACGCATGTGAAAGTTTCGCAGCCACTGGGAATCGTCCCAGACCTGCAACACTATGCGGTCCCACCAGTCTGTGCTTGTTTCCCGAGCCCAGAATCGGCATTCCACAGCATGAACCTGCCCCATTAGCACCATGATGCATGCATTGTCAGGGCCCATGCTTTCAGAGAAATCTGTGTTCATGTCCTGATCACTCACGGGACCGCGCTGACGTCGCCTCCTTGCCCGGTATCGCGTTGCCATGTTCTGGTGCTGCATATACTGCTGGATAATGCGTGTGGTGGTTGATGTGCTCCTAATTGCCAAAATGAGCTCAGCGGCCTCCATGCTTGCCTTGGTATGGCGTCCGCACAGAAAGAAGGCGCGGAACGATTGTCTGCCGTTGCTCTGACGGAGGGAGGGGCGACTGACGACACGGCTTACAGGGTTGGCTTCAGGGAGCTAAAATCAACAAAGGGTGTGCCTGTACATCAAGGAGTATTTCAGGCAGGACTGCACGGAGGGTTCCAATAAGAAATGGTGCACCAAAGTTATCGTTGTTATTGGAACAAGGAGGTTAGCCTGGCCTCTGTCAAGGTTCCTCCCCCACTCTGAACTCTAGGGTACAGATGTGGGGACCTGCATGAAAAACCTCCTAAGCTTATCTTTACCAGCTTAGGTCAAAACTTCCCCAAGGTACAAAATATTACCCCTTGGACAGGCCGCTACCACCACCAAACTAATACTGGTTACTGGGGAAGAGCTGTTTGGACGCGTCCTTCCCCCCAAAATACTTCCCAAAACCTTGCACCCCACTTCCTGGACAAGGTTTGGTAAAAAGCCTCACCAATTTGCCTAGGTGACTACAGACCCAGACCCTTGGATCTTAAGAACAATGAACAATCCTCCCAACACTTGCACCCCCCCTTTCCTGGGAAATGTTGGATAAAAAGCCTCACCAATTTGCATAGGTGACCACAAACCCAAACCCTTGGATCTGAGAACAATGAAAAAAGCATTCAGTGTTTTACAAGAAGACTTTTAATAAAAAATAGAAGTAAATAGAAATAAAGAAATCCCCCCTGTAAAATCAGGATGGTATATATCTTACAGGGTAATTAGATTCAAAAACATAGAGAACCCCTCTAGGCAAAACCTTAAGTTACAAAAAAGATACACAGACAGAAATAGTTATTCTATTCAGCACAATTCTTTTCTCAGCCATTTAAAGAAATCATAATCTAACACATACCTAGCTAGATTACTTACTAAAAGTTCTAAGACTCCATTCCTGTTCTGTCCCCGGCCAAGACGACTACAGACAGACACAGACCCTTTGTTTCTCTCCCTCCTCCCAGCTTTTGAAAGTATCTTGTCTCCTCATTGGTCATTTTGGTCAGGTGCCAGCGAGGTTACCTTTAGCTTCTTAACCCTTTACAGGTGAGAGGAGCTTTCCCCTGGCCAGGAGGGATTTCAAAGGGGTTTACCCTTCCCTTTATATTTATGACACGCCCCCCAAATCTCAGCTAGGGTGAAACACTGGCTGGGATTTCTTCCTGGAGCTCTAGGAAAACAGAGTTAATAAGACACATGCATCTCTAAATATACTACCAAGTACATAAAGACTAACAATATTTTCCACATCTCAAGGACGATTTTAACCAGTTGATTCTGGGAAACTTTCACGGGAGAGTGCATCAGCCACTTTGTTAGAAGCTCCTGAGATGTGTTGGATGTCGAAATCAAAATCTTGGAGAGCTAAACTCCACCGAAGAAGTTTTTTGTTAGTTTCTTTGACAGTGTGAAGCCACTTTAGTGCAGTATGGTCGGTTTGCAGGTGGAAACGCCGTCCCCAAACATATGGGCGTAGCTTTTCCAGAGCGTAGACAATGGCATAACATTCTTTTTCAGTGACTGACCAGTTGCTTTCCCTCTCAGACAGTTTTTTGCTGAGAAACACTACAGGGTGGAATTCTTGATCAGGTCCTTTCTGCATTAAAACTGCTCCCACACCACGCTCGGATGCATCTGTGGTTACTAGGAACGGTTTGTCAAAGTCTGGGGCCCTTAGTACAGGGTCAGACATGAGTGTCGCTTTAAGCTTGTTAAAGGCCTTCTGACACTTTCCGGTCCACTGAACAGCATTTGGCTGTTTCTTTTTGGTTAGGTCTGTCAGTGGGGCAGCGATTTGGCTGTAGTGCGGTACAAATCGTCTGTAATAACCGGCCAAGCCTAAGAAGGATTGAACCTGTTTCTTTGACTTTGGGACAGGCCACTTTTGGATAGCATCCACTTTGGCCTGTAGGGGGCTGATAGTTCCTTGACCCACCTGGTGTCCAAGGTAAGTCACTCTGTTTAGGCCTATTTGACACTTCTTAGCCTTAACAGTTAGTCCTGCCTCCCTTATGCGCTCAAGGACTTTTTGTAGATGTTCCAGGTGGTCTGCCCAGGAATCCGAAAATATGGCCACATCGTCAAGGTAGGCGACTGCATATTCTCCTAATCCCGCTAGGAGACCATCTACAAGTCTTTGGAAAGTGGCGGGTGCATTTCGCAGCCCGAAAGGGAGTACATTAAATTCATACAGCCCGAGATGTGTGATGAAGGCTGACCTTTCCTTGGCAGATTCATCTAGCGGTACCTGCCAGTACCCCTTGGTTAAGTCCAAGGTAGAGATGAACTGGGCCCGTCCCAGTTTCTCTAATAGTTCATTAGTGCGTGGCATTGGATAGTTGTCTGGGCGAGTTACAGCATTTAGCTTACGGTAGTCCACGCAAAAACGTATTTCCCCATCTGGTTTGGGAACTAGAACCACTGGAGATGCCCATGCACTTTCAGAGGGGCGGATTACACCCATCTGTAACATATCCTGGATCTCCCGTTCTATAGCAGTTTTAGCTTGAGGAGACACCCGGTAAGGGTGGACCCTAATTGGGTGAGCATTACCTGTGTCAATGGAGTGGTATGCCCATTCAGTCAGTCCTGGGGTGGCTGAGAACGTTGGCACGTAGCTAGTGCACAGCTCCTGGATCTGCTGTCGCTGCATACGCCCAAGGGTCATGGAGAGGTTCACCTCTTCCACACCACCAGCACATTTCCCTTCGTAATAGACACCTTCAGGCCACTCAGCGTCGTCTCCTCCCTGGGCTGTAAACTGACAAACCTTTAATTCTCTGGAATAAAAGGGCTTTAGAGAATTAATATGATACACCTTAGGCTTTCGGTTGGAGGTGGGGAATGCTATGAGATAATTAACAGCTCCCAGGCGCTCCTGGACCACGAATGGCCCTTCCCACGATGCTTCCATTTTATGGGCCTGGAGCGCCTTTAAGCCCATGACCTGGTCTCCTACTTGGAAGGAACGCTCTCTGGCATGTTTATCATACCAGGCTTTTTGCTCTTTTTGAGCATCCTGTAAGTTTTCTCTAGCAAGGGCTAAAGAGGTTCGGAGGGTGTTTTGTAGGTTGGTTACAAAGTCCAGAATGTTAGTTCCTGGAGAAGGTGTAAATCCCTCCCATTGCTGCTTCACCAACTGCAATGGCCCCTTAACCTCACGGCCATATACAAGTTCAAATGGGGAAAACCCTAAACTGGGATGTGGTACAGCTCTGTAGGCAAAGAGCAACTGCTGCAATACTAGGTCCCAATCATTGGAGTGCTCATTTACGAATTTACGTATCATGGCCCCCAAAGTTCCATTAAACTTCTCCACCATGCCATTTGTTTGATGATGGTAAGGAGTGGCAACCAAGTGATTTACCCCATGAGCTTCCCAAAGGTTTTTCATAGTTCCTGCCAGGAAATTAGTCCCTGCATCTGTGAGGATGTCGGAGGGCCAACCTACCCTGGCAAAAATGTCTGCTAGTGCCTGGCACACACTTTTAGCCCTGGTGTTGCTTAGAGCTACTGCTTCCGGCCATCGGGTGGCAAAATCCATGAAAGTCAGTATGTACTGCTTTCCTCTGGGTGTCTTTTTCGGAAAGGGACCCAGAATATCCACAGCTACTCGCTGAAATGGAACTTCAATGATGGGGAGTGGCTGGAGAGGGGCTTTGACCTGGTCTTGGGGTTTTCCCACTCTTTGGCACACCTCACAAGACTGGACATAGGTAGAAACATCCTTGCCCATTCCCTCCCAGTGGAATGACCCCCCCAAACGGTCTTTGGCCCTGTTCACCCCAGCATGGCCACTAGGGTGATCATGGGCTAAGCTCAAGAGCTTGGCCCGGTATTTAGTTGGAACTACCAACTGTCTCTGAGGATGCCAGTCTTCCTGGTGTCCCCCAGAAAGAGTTTCCTTGTATAAAAGTCCTCTTTCTACAACAAACCTGGATCGATTAGAAGAGCTGAGAGGCGGTGGGTTGCTCCGTGCCGCCGTCCAAGCTCTCTGGAGGCTTTCATCTGCTTCCTGTTCGGTCTGGAACTGTTCCCTTGATGCTGGAGACATCAGTTCCTCATGGGATTGTGGACCTAGGCTTGGTCCCTCTGGAAGCGATATAGGGGATGGAGCTGTTTCTGTTGACTGTGAACCGCTCTCCGCTGGTGCACTATGTTGGGATTCAGGCTCCGGCTGAGCCTCTTGTGTAGGGTTATCGGCTGCTGCCAGTTCAGGTTCGGTGGGGCCCTCTGGTGTTGAGGTTGCAAGTACTGGATTCAGTGCTGACACGGGGTCTGGTGTTGGTTGTTTGGCTGGTTCCGGTTCTGGGACTGGTTCCGTCTGGGTCTCTGGGATTGGATCCACTACTGCTGTTGCAGACATTGGCCTGGGGTCCAGGTCCATCACCTCTGACTGGGTCCTGATAGAAGTTTCCGGAACAGAGCTAGGCCTCACGGCTTGTTTAGCCTGGTTGCGGGTGACCATTCCCACCCTCTTGGCCTGCTTCACATGATTGGCCAAGTCTTCCCCCAACAGCATGGGGATGGGATAATCATCATAGACTGCAAAAGTCCACATTCCTGACCAGCCCTTGTACTGGACAGGCAACTTGGCTGTAGGCAAATTGAAAGAGTTGGACTTGAAGGGTTGAATCGTCACTTGGATCTCTGGGTTGATTAAATTGGGGTCCACTAAGGAAGCATGGATAGCTGACACTTGTGCTCCGGTGTCCCTCCACGCGGTGACCTTCTTCCCACCCACACTCACAGTTTCCCTCCGCTCCAAGGGTATCTGGGAGGTATCTGGGCCTGTGGACCTCTGGTGTGATTCCGGTGCAATGAACTGTAATCTGTTGGGGTTCTTGGGGCAGTTGGCCTTTACATGCCCCAGCTCGTTACACTTAAAACATCGTCCAGCTGACGGGTCACTGGGGCGAGGAGGGTTGCTGGAGAACGGGGTGGTGGGACGATAAGGGGTCTGGAGGGTTCTTTGGGAGGTAGGTGGGGCTTTGGGCGGCCCCCGGTAATAGGGTGTGGTCTGGGGTGGTCCCTTCTGGTCTCCGCTCCAACTGCGACCAGTTTTCTTCTTCTCTGCCACCTCCACCCATCTGGCTCCAATCTCTCCTGCCTCAATTACAGTTTTGGGTTTCCCATCTAGGATGTATCTTTCTATTTCCTCAGGAACACCCTCTAAGAATTGTTCCATTTGCATTAGGAAGGGCAAATTTACTGGAGATTCAACACTTGCTCCTGATATCCAGGCATCCCAATGTTTTACAATGTGGTAGGCATGTCGGGTAAATGACATGTCTGGTTTCCACCTTAGGGCTCTGAACCTCCGACGAGACTGCTCGGGTGTTATCCCCATTCTGACTCTCGCCTTGGATTTAAACAGTTCATACTTGTTCATGTGTTCTTTAGGCATTTCAGCTGCCACCTCAGCTAAGGGTCCACTGAGCTGCGGCCTCAGCTCTACCATGTATTGGTCAGTAGAGATGTTGTACCCAAGGCAGGCCCTTTCGAAGTTTTCTAAGAAGGCCTCAGTATCATCACCTGCCTTGTAGGTGGGGAACCTTCTGGGATGGGAAGTGGTACCTGGAGAAGGATTGCTAGGGTTTGTTGGTATATTCTGCTGGGCCTTTATCCTCTCCATCTCCTCCACATGCTTCCTCTCTTTTTCCTTCTCCTCCTCCTTCAGCCGCATGAGTTCTATCTGTCTTTCATGTTCCCTTTGTTTTTCCTCAGCCTGAAATTTGGCTAATTCCAGCTGTAGTCGAGCTGAGGATTTGGCCATTCTAACCTCTCTGTTTTTAACTAACTTTACACCCGAGGTTTAGAAATAAACAAACAAAACTTGGCTGTAAAATTTTGCTGTGCTGGAATAGAATACCTATTCTCTGATAGTGATTGTCAGCCTACAGAAAAAGACAATTCCCTTGTCTCTGCTCTGGGCCCAAATTAAAGCAAAAAACCTCCAACTACTTGGAAACCTGCTTACCCAGCCCAAAGAAGAAAAAAAATTTCTTTTCAAACCTGTGCTCCTTGTAAAACAAAAAAAAAAAAACAAAATCCTAAAAAAAAAACCCTGCCACTTTTGTCTCCAGGCAAATGGGTAGAGCACACACCCCCTATTTACTTTTAGGAAGAAAAGAAAAAAAAAAAAAAACCTCTGGGTTGGAAGACTGTGAATTTCCCTGCAGGAGTTAAGTACCCTGCCTCCAGGCAAAGAAAATCTGCAATTCACAAGATAATCCCCTTTTGTCTCTGCTTGGCCACAAAGCAGAGAGAAACCAAGCTGCTTTCAGTTTCAAAGCTGCCTTCTGGACTTCCTAAAAATTCCTTTTTAAAATCTGTATTTCTAGTTCAAAAAATCTCAACTGGGTCTCAAAATGATTTCAGGTTAATCCCACCGCTGTGCCACCATGTCAAGGTTCCTCCCCCACTCTGAACTCTAGGGTACAGATGTGGGGACCTGCATGAAAAACCTCCTAAGCTTATCTTTACCAGCTTAGGTCAAAACTTCCCCAAGGTACAAAATATTACCCCTTGGACAGGCCGCTACCACCACCAAACTAATACTGGTTACTGGGGAAGAGCTGTTTGGACGCGTCCTTCCCCCCAAAATACTTCCCAAAACCTTGCACCCCACTTCCTGGACAAGGTTTGGTAAAAAGCCTCACCAATTTGCCTAGGTGACTACAGACCCAGACCCTTGGATCTTAAGAACAATGAACAATCCTCCCAACACTTGCACCCCCCCTTTCCTGGGAAATGTTGGATAAAAAGCCTCACCAATTTGCATAGGTGACCACAAACCCAAACCCTTGGATCTGAGAACAATGAAAAAAGCATTCAGTGTTTTACAAGAAGACTTTTAATAAAAAACAGAAGTAAATAGAAATAAAGAAATCCCCCCTGTAAAATCAGGATGGTATATATCTTACAGGGTAATTAGATTCAAAAACATAGAGAACCCCTCTAGGCAAAACCTTAAGCTACAAAAAAGATACACAGACAGAAATAGTTATTCTATTCAGCACAATTCTTTTCTCAGCCATTTAAAGAAATCATAATCTAACACATACCTAGCTAGATTACTTACTAAAAGTTCTAAGACTCCATTCCTGTTCTGTCCCCGGCCAAGACGACTACAGACAGACACAGACCCTTTGTTTCTCTCCCTCCTCCCAGCTTTTGAAAGTATCTTGTCTCCTCATTGGTCATTTTGGTCAGGTGCCAGCGAGGTTACCTTTAGCTTCTTAACCCTTTACAGGTGAGAGGAGCTTTCCCCTGGCCAGGAGGGATTTCAAAGGGGTTTACCCTTCCCTTTATATTTATGACAGCCTCTGATTGATACATGGCTAGATTAACCTCGCTGCGCCTTCTCTGTGACTGACTGCAGTGTGATCTAGACAGGGGAGGAGGAAAATGAGTACAAAACAAATCTGGTCTATTTCTTGTTCTGACCCACTCCATCTATCCTTTACATCTTTGGCTGGCAGCAGACAAAAAAGGCGCGAAATGATTGTCTGCCCTTGCTTTCACGGGGGGAGGGAGGGTGGGAACGGGGTCCTGACGATATGTACCCAGAACCACCCGCGACAATGTTTTAGCCCCATCAGGCATTGGGATATCAATCCAGAATTCCAATGGGCAGCGGAGACTGCAGGAACTGTGGGATAGCTACCCACAGTGCAACGCTCCGGAAGTCGACGCTTGCCTCGGTACTGTGGAAGCGCTCCGCCGAGTTAATGCACTTAATGCACTTAGAGCATTTTCTGTGGGGACACACACACTCGAATATATAAAACCGATTTCAAAAAAACCGACTTCTATAAATTCGACCTAATTTCGTAGTGTAGACATACCCTAAGGGAGGGACCCAGATGACATCACCACCTCCACTGGCTCTGGCTTAATCCTAAACACTATCTGGGATGTAAGACTTTCTTTCCCCTCATTGTGTCCTTTTCCTTCCTCACCTTAGTTCTTCTGTTTCCTAGCTCTCTCTTTTTTTCCTTCTGTTTAATAAAGAGCCTGGCTTAGTCAGCCAAGACTGTATATTTTGCAACACTGCTGTGAGCCTGTGACCAGAAAAGCACCTAAAAGCAATGCCCTAAACAGCCCAACGCTGATACAAGTTTGCCAGGTCTCAGAGTGGCTGATCAGAGCGTATGCTGGGCCTGTGTTTCTCCAGCAGGGAGGTTGCAAGTGAGAGTCAACACCAGAGACAGAAGCTGCATTTTCTATCTTTGGGGTTCTGTTCTTTCACCTCTTGTGTTTGTCCTGTTTTGTCTTTTAGGAACTGGGATCAGACTTTAAACAAACAACAGCTCCAGCCCATCTTACCTAGTTTCACCTCTTTTTCCCCAAAGAGGGCAGTTATTACCAGTAGCACAAGTAGAAATAATTTCTTGCCAGTACTGCAGTCATGGGAGGGACACAAGGGGGGGCACATTACCTCCACACATGACCCTCCATGTGACTCCTCCCTGCCCTGTCCCCAGCCCGGGGCCCCCATGCTCACTCCATCCCCTCTGACATCCCCTTTTGGATATACAAACATCAAAATGCTTAACTACTCACTTTTCCCCCAAATATGTAGTATTCAGTCTGCTTATATGGAATATAGGAGTTGGATGAGGAGCCATTTCAGCATATGTATGATTTATGAGAAGACAAATTTTAAGTAGAACTGTATCCTAAACTGCTTTATGGTATTGTACCCAAACATTGCATTTCAATGGGGGATTCAACTTCCTTTATAGGAACAGACTCCTGAAACTCTTACCAGCCCACAAAAGTGGTCTACAGTCATGCAAATAGTCCCATTGTCTTCAGTGGGATTGATCAAATTATTAAGGGTTTACAGGATTAGGTTCCAAGTTTGTAAATTGTTCTGGATGAAACTGACAATGCCTGAACTGTCAAATCAGAAGGAGCTTCATTCTAATAAAGGTGTGAAAATGTGTGATAAGTCTTAGCTCCGTTGCTAAGATGAGGAACATATTTTCAGCAAAGTTCTTGGCAGATTCCTGAGGCATCTGGCTGGTTTAAGGCTCTCACTGTCCGGCATTATAATCTTCACGTACAGTTCTCTCACCCACAAAGCTGTAAAATGAGGTACTTGTTTTCTTTGTTTTGCTGCTCCAGTTCCAGTTAACAAAATGCATGTTAGACTAGTTTGGCTGCAAAGAAGAATTCTAGGTACACTGGGGACAACACCTAATTCCCATCAAGCTGCAGAACTGGGCTGACATCAGGATCCAAACATCCTCTGGTCAGTGCAAGCGGGGCATTCCTCTAATGAGTTGGACTTGAACTGATGTAGTATGGATGTCATGAATAATTCAGACCAATGGGGAGAAACAGAATCAAAAACACTGTTTAAACACCTTCTGCCCCTGCATCCCTCCCCTCTGCAGGACTCCTGACCAATGTAACAGCACACACATATGCCAACAAACGTTTGTTAGCATACGTATTGTGCTGTTAAAGCCATATAAAGAATGAATGTCCTCCCTACCGCGTTCTGCTCCTTAAAGGAGCAGAGTTCAGTGCCCCTCCCCCCACCCACCCTAAAGTCTTTCCGGTACCCCGTACCCACTAAAAATCTCTTGCCGGTACTGCATCCTGGAGGGTACCGCCCTACTGACACCCCTGGTTATTACTAAGAAACTGTCAAATAAGGGGTCTTCTCTTCTTCTGAAAACTCCCTCCAGCTAAAGGAAAAGGGAATGTGGAACATGGCTAAAATAGAAGCCTTAATACTTCACATTTCAAATACTTTAACTGTTTTCTTCTTTTTCTGTATTTTAATAAAAGATTAAAAAGATGTTTAACAGTGTATTTGCCATGGTACTAAAGTAGGCTGATCTCTGTATTCCAAACCCCAAACCTTGTTTAAGACTGTTTAATGTTGGACAGTGACAGGGTAGTGTTCACACCTTTGACTGTTTGGGCCCATTTATTCCACCTAAATTAATACAAAAACTACTCTAACCCTGCAAAGTTACCATCAGCAGCTCCAGAAATTTTCTGCCACATGGAAAGGGGTCCATTCCCCCCGCTCACAAACTAGAAATTCATATGGGTAATCCTGTTATCATTAACACATACAGCAGACCAGCTCATGAACTGATGGGGGAATAGCCTGCTGGTAAGTCTTTTAACTAAAAAACCATGGTAACCTAAGAAACACTGAGCACCCACAACTCCCACTGAAGTTTATGGGAGTTGTGAGTGCACAGGGCTTCTCGTGATTGAGCTTTTTCTTCCTTTTGTTTGAGCCTAATCTGGCATGATGCTGCACACTTCCTATAAGTCACTAAGCATGCTCAATCCTCAAGGAGTTCATTTGACGCTGATGGTCTCATTCACTTTCCAGGAGGGGTTAAGCGTGTTGCAGGATGGAGTCCTTTTTCAGCATGAGCTGTAGAATTACTGATGTCAATCTCTTCACTGGTCCTGTTTTGTTAAATCAAAAAAGGTTCCCCTTTACAACACTACCTGTTACAGTGAGTCAGAAGATTTCTCTATTAAGGCTACTGTGATATATATGCCAGCTTCATAATATGAATTCAAAGTAATTCTAGGTCAAACCTTCAATCAAAGACACCCCTTTAAGCTTCTTTTCACCCTCATTAAAGAGATATATAAAACTGTGCAGGGAGTTGGGGAGTTAACAACATACCATTTAAAAGAGCTCTATTAAGTTTTGGGTATTTTTATCTTTTAAAAAATACATTTGCAGATTATAAATCTAAAGAGACAATTACAAAAGCATTCTGAGAGACTTTTCACTTCATCTATAAGGGGGGAAATGGTACAGGTGGCTTAGAGGAAAGAAAATACACTGCCTAAGCCTTTTTCTTGAATAGGATCCTAACTAGCCGTGTTGCAGCTGCAGTGAAGTGTCTTACATTCCTGTGATTTATTACAGTAAGGACCACGTCATCTGCCAAAGCGTGCTTGTAAGTTACAAAATGGTTTCCTAACGAAACATTAGAAAAGGCAGATTTCAGAGGCTGTTTGCATTTTTACCCTGATTAGTGTCTGTGAAGATCTTTTGAAAACTTTTGTATCAAGCACAAATACAAAATCATTGCCAAAGAGTTTTCATCAGGAAGGAAGTTCAGTTGACTCAGAGAATAGGGATGAGTCCTGAAAGAGAACACTTACAGAAGTGAGAATGCAGAATGGTATTGAAAGAAACAGAAACTCAAGCAATTCTTGGCAATCTTCAAGCACCCTGGAGACCTGACCAAATTGTTTTGTGTTTAACATGAAGAGCTGTTCACAGACGGATGGGTTATTTTAATAGCTTTTTAACTCAACCTTGGACACCAAGGTTCAAGTCAAATTTAAGTAACAAATTAAGGGCTTGTTATGGTGGACACTCACCGCTGGAGCTCCTCCTGGCAGTCCAGTGCAGAACCACAGTTGCATCCCTCCCTCAGTTTCCCCAATAGACATTCAGTGAGTTCAAATGAGGCTCTGATGTAGTGAACAGTGCCCCTTCAGGAGTCTATTTATTTAACCAAAGACCCAAAATGTGGTACACCCTTCAGCTGTGCATCCTAGCTGGGGGCCCAAGTTCATCTTAGTCTGTCTGCCCACCCACTGCCCCCTCCCGCTCCCCCACCCATCTGTGTCCTCCATCCAGGCTCTTTACTAGTAAGGCTCTTGACCTGGGGCCCCCTCTGTAGTCAGGCCTCCTGCCATCACCTAGGAAGTGCTCCCTCTGTGGATTTAGGGTCCCCGAAGAGGTCAAACCATTGCAGCTCTTCTCCTATGTGACATGTATTCCTCTGCAATCTGGACTTGCCTGACAAGGTCCTTTCACTGGGACCAGGTCTCCCTAAGGGCTTGACACTCAGATTTCTCCTGTTGGAATCTCTTCCCTCCAGGAGCACCTTCCCTGGAGATCTCCCTAATCAGGTTCCCCCAAGGAGTCCTCCTCTATGTTCTGGGGCCTCCTGCCTGAGCCTTCAGAACACCTATATTAGGCCCAGGTGTTCCTTAGCAAATTAACAGCTCCCCTGCCACCTAAAAAATTAACTACTCACAAGCAGATCTGAGTTGGCTCATTCTCCTTGAAGAGACTGTCACAAGTAGGCTGGGTGTCTGACCTCCTCAGGAGTCAGCTACCCTGTGATGGGGCTTGATCCTGCTCCCCTTAAATTCTGTTTGCAAAATTGACTTTAATGGGCACAGGGCTGGGATCAAAATTTGTCTGGTGATCACAATGGAGTTTGTGGTGAACTTTAGATCAGAAAAGCCTCTGGACAATAAAGCACAAGCAGTTCTGCATAATTCGACTGACAGGCAGTCTTGGATCAGGAGAGACTCTACACCAGAGTCATGAATATGCATGGAAGGTGAAATCCTGGCTCTACCAAAATCAATGGCAAAATTCCCATTTACTTCAACAGGGCCAGAAAGCTGCAGGTGCGATTGTCTACACTATGAGCAGCTCTGTCAACAGTTATTAGTTCCTCACTGCTGAAAGGACAAAAACCTCAATCCCACACCATGTTTTTAAATTATAAGATATTGCCTGAATCAGTGTAAGTCATTCTGCTTCCCAAGACACTCAAGCACCATTTTAAAAAGTTCCATTGCTACAAATAGACCTAAAGGACCCAGCATGGACAAGAGACCAGGTCAAAACCAACATGCAAATACCAAAGAAGGGTAAAACACATGAAGTATCTAGACTTAACTAGACAGAACTAGTTTTGAAGGTGGGTGTTCTGAAGTGGGTGTTCTGTTGGGGACACCAGGCCACCAGGAAATAGACTGAGACCACCAATTTGTTTCCCATTGGCTACCAAATAGCCAGCCAACCCTTTTAGTCAAAACCAACTTGAAGTTATGTCTCAGGAAGCAAGGACTATACCATTAGCAAAATTAGGACTGAAATCTTCTAGTGTAAATAGGTGGCCTGATTTTCAGAGGTGCTGAGAACTCACATTGCCCATTGGAATGGATTTGCCAACAGCACATTACCACTGCTCCAAGTAACTAGCCATCAGTTTTCTGTAATCGTTTTCTTTAATTTTCCAGGGTAGCACACAGTGTTTTGTCCTTGCCCTTGCTCCTCCCACATTTTTCTATATTCTTTTCTGAGCTATTTTGAGGAGCTACTGTGGGGGACTATTTTTGTGTTCTAAGTTGCAATGGCAGCATCACCAACTAACAGACTTTAGCTTGGGTGTAGAGGTTGGAGGCAGCTTTTGTAATAAGTTGCCATACCTTTCAGCACACAAGCCTCAAAAGCAAGTGGCCCTTGATATCTTGGCCCTTTTATTTCAATATCAGCCTACAAAATGATGGATCACCAATTGTTCAGTTCCCCAGCTGTTTTCTTCCTGCTGTTTCATTATCACAGCTGAACGTCTCATCTAAATCACTGGACAACTCTTTGGCGGAGATCCCACTGGGTGATGAGGTCCACTGGACTTGTTTCACTGTTTCAATTAACTGAACAATGACCATCAGAATGCTTCTGAGTATTGTAGTGCACTGTCCTCCCTCCATGTATTTCTACACTCACATTCCAGTCACCATTTTCCAAAGTCGTTAGCCCAGAAAGAGAAGCCAGACAATGAACAAGAAGCCGATTAAAATACTTCTGGCAATTCATTTGATAAAAGCTCTTTACGCAAACTGGTGTATTATTCATATTTATTTTAAAACTACTTAGAGGTGCAAACTAAAGTCAATTCCAAACTAAGCATCTTCTGACTTTGTTCGCATTGGGAGTCACTATGTCTAACCACAAGATGACAGGAGCTCTACTTCTGAGAACCACTGTTAAATGCTAATTTTGCTCTAAAACTGGAGAAGAGGGGATTAATTATTGAGTCCAAAGACTGTCGTGTATTTTGTTGGGTTTGGATTTGTTGCCTAGCAGAAAGTATGTCTTGAACAGAAACTCATTTACCTTTTTGGTACTCCCAGGATACTCTGATTCTTAGCTTTTTCATTAAGTAGCACATGCATAATGGCATTATACCTCTTGAGCAGCAAAAACAGCACATAATTTTATCACTTAAAATTCAGTCTTTTAGGCTGTGACTAGATACTGTACATCACTGACAATTCACATTGCAAAACAGATTTATCTAGCCAGCATGTACTACTGTGCTCTCCTTTTATATTAGCCTCACAAGAACTTTCACTTAAAACTGCTCACCTACTTTTCTGAAATAACTGATTGTAACATGCCTAATTTGAATATGTCCCATTAAGATTTCCTCCGGCTAATCAAATAATAAAACTGACACCAAAGCTAAAAGTGAGCTTGGACAACCAGCTATTACATTTAAATTCAGATAAGAGAAATGCACAGGTCTGACTTGGAAATAGGACACATCGTCCGTCTGAAATGGTAGAGAGCCATGTGCTCCTCTCCAATGCACATCATGCAGAGGATCAACCCATGGAAGTTCTACAGAAAATAGAGCTAGGAGGGGAAGTGACTACACAATACATACCTTCCCACCAGCATTCCTCCTGCATCCACTTCATGGAACCTGCTTCCCATGTAAATGGGGCAGCATGACTTGGCTGGAGGGAGGAGTCAGGAAACAGCCCTGGTCCCTGGCATGTTGACATCATAAAACAACATAACTGATGGTAAAAACAGAAAACAAAACCCACAGCACATCTGTGCTGCTGCCCTGAGTTGCAGTAACCATCACGTTGTACTCTCCAGCACAGGATGCTCCTGGAGGGGAAAGAACTAATGACATCTTGACAACTCTGCCAGCCATTCTGGGGGGTGACCTGGAGCAGTATAGAACAAAGGGGAGAACTCTGTAGGGTCCAAGATCCATGGGGACCTTTTTCATGGATCTCTAGCCTGTGCATAAAATTTGGTCATGCCTCTGTGGCCTGACCAGCTTGCCCAGCAGTTCCAAGGGGTTTCAAGGGATAGCAGAATGGCATCTCCTGAAATGCCACACAGCTTTTCAGGTAAGCATTCCACTTCCATATGTTTTTACATAGGAAAGGGGTCCATAAGGTCCAGTGGAAGAGAGGACTCAGGAGCATTTTGGTTCCGTAGTTCACAAAAATGGTCTTGTCAGAGCAAAGACTGCAGCACTAGATGAGTGGCTTAAATGACAGGGGTCTGTGCAAGCCAAGAGCATCCAGTACAGCCCATTATGTTCGTTAAATGAGCTAACAGAAATAGAGCAGTACAAAGAGACTGGCTAAATTCTGCTCTCAGTTGCCCCTATAGAGCTAGATTAGCCAGCATCTGTTTAGAAGAGACAGGGTTCTAAAATTTGAAACATAGCCCTGATCTCCACAAGAAGTGACAGTGAACCCCATGGATCTCAGGCCTTGCACACTTTCCTTCTTTGCCCACATGTTGCTTCTAGCATTGGCAGCATTATTCCATCCACTATCAGCATTGCTCAGGTGCCTGTTCCAATGAGGATCAGAGAGTGCAAAGCCGCTACTGTTCATTCTCTTCCTGATCACAGTCACACGGTCAGCACTTCCCTTCCCAGGGACAGACAGGACAATCCACCTGGTCCATGAGCCCTTGGCTAGTAGGGGATGCTGAAAAGCGATGCTGTTCTCTTCCTTCCTGCCCATACAGTAAGCATGTCATGTTCACAATGCATATGGTCTCTGCTAGCTCAAAGAGTAGGAGTATCAAGGTAGGTCCCGCATTTGGGCTGCCTGTGTAACGCCCACAGACCCCGGTCGTCGGCGGGTGGGATCAAACCTGGGACCTCTGGAGCTTAATGCATGAGCCTCTACCACATGAGCTAAAAGCCAACGGGGTGTTAGCTAAGGCAGTAGAGCAAACTCATTAAAATCTCTCTCTAAGTGGTCTCGCTGCCACTAGATGGGACAGAACACCACACCCAGGAGGTGGGTGTGTTACACCAGCACAGCAATGCATTTGCTGCTGATACTGTACACTAAACATTCTTAACAATCCAGTTTTGCACCAAAAACACAGCTAACAGACATTTTTGTTTTGTCTCGGTGCGAACAGCATGGGATGTCTCTGTGCTGACACTCCTATTCCAGCCTCAGTCTAGAAAAATGAACATCATCTTTGAGAATCTGACATTTACAAACCTTAGCCTTCTTCTAAGAAAACAGATATGGTCAGTATGGGGACTGTCAGGGTTCCCTCCCCACTCTCAACTCTGGGGTACAGATGTGGGGACCCGCATGAAAGACCCCCTAAGCTTATTTCTACCAGCTTAGGTTAAAAACTTCCCCAAGGCACAAATCCTTCCCTGTTCTTGGATGAGTACTGCTGCCACCACCAAGTGAGTTAGACAAAGATTCAGGAAAAGGACCACTTGGAGTTCCTGTTTCCCCAAAATATTCCCCCAAACCCCTTCACCCCTGTCACGGAGTCCTTGGGCGATGCTCTGGAACTGCTCCCCATGAAGCCAGTCAGGACTCTGGGGAAGTCTGCTTTCTGTGAGCAGACTGTCTTCAGGACACACAGCTCACCCGGCTTCCACCTTCCTGGGTCTGACCTCGGAGCGTTCAGCATCCTCTGCCCCTCCGTGCGCTTCCCACAGCACGTCCACTCAGGTGGGGCTCCTGGGGAAGCCAGAGGGTCCTGCACCCCAACTTCGCAGTCAGATGTGACTCTCAGCCAGCCAGTAAAACAGAGATTTATTAGACGACAGGAACATGGACTAAAACAGAGCTTGTAGGTGCAGAGAACCGGACCCCTCAGCTGGGTCCATTTTCGGGGGCAGTGAGCCAGACAACCACGTCTGCCCTTCACTCCATGTCTCCAGCCAGCCCCAAACTGAAACTCACTGCAGTTGCTGGTAGGGTGTGGAGTCACATGATGATGGCTCCTCCTCTGTGTTTCCAGCTAAAAAAAACTGAACAGGTGGGAGGAGGTAGTGAAACCAAGAGCAAAGGCAGAGAGTGTAACTAGCTTTCTTCAGGAGAGACAAAACACTTATCACACTATTGACAGCTAATATCTCACACACACACGCACACACACATACACGGTATCGGAACAAAAATTGTGGAACTAAACACAACTACTGAACTTCACTGCTCAGACCTGGTATTTTTCATTACATTCCATCCCTTACCTTTCAGTTGTGCTTTGTGGGCCAGATCCTGATCTTACGTTGGTGTAAAATCCAGAATAACTACACTGACTCAAACAGTTAAGGCTTATCTAGATAAGCAGTTAGTGACCAGCAAGCTGGGGTGTAAATCTACAACACAGTAGTGTGTCACACTAAAGGTCCTTGTGGACACCACTACCACACACAGTGCAATTTTAGTGCATGGTAGCAGAGGCTACGCAGACAGTCAGTATGCGACAGGCTAATGAGCGCTACATTTACATCCCAGCTTGCTGCACACTAGTTGTTCGTCTAGATAAACCTTCAAGTGTTCTTTATTTGGTTTCCTATTGCTCTTTCGCTTCTTTGCACTGTCCCCATGGACTCCTTTTCCAGCTTCCTTTTTGGACGAGACATGTGGGTGTTTTGAACAAGATCAATTGATGCAGATGTAGGTTTAGTCATTTAGGTCATTCATCTTGATCAAGTGAATTAACCCCCACTCACAGCAGAGCAAGAAGTGTCTCTGAAGTGGACTCAAACCCCATAAAGCACACACCAAGCAATAGTCGAACGGGCACAAAGAAATCTGTTTTATTAGCAATAAAATAGCTATTTAAATTCTGGCAGGTTAGAGGAGACCTTATAAACTAAACTATAGAAGAACGGAGACGTTATCTAAAGCCTTCAATTTACAAATGTTTTGCTTATTCCACACTTATCTCCTGCTTTTCTTCCCTTGATTTTAAAAGAAATTCTAGGGGGTATCTACATTATCATAGGAATTATGCGAGTAATAACTATATTTAAATACAGTTGTCAGTAGGAGAGTTCTAACACAATCTTCCTGTCCAGGGTGAATAGGGATTTTTTTCCCAAAGGACTTTGCTTTCCAAACTATGAGTTAGGCCATAGCTAGACTGGCCATTTTTTGTATAGCGTTCCAATTATTATAGCACAGTTTGTGCAAGGCCACAAGAAAAATGGGAGTGAATCAGTCCTGCATACTGATGCACATTCAACTCAAACCAAGGCCAATTTAGAATACTTAGGAGGCCTGTGTGAAGTGGCTCTGGAAAATCTATTTATTATCCATTTACCAATCTGCTAAGGATTCTTCTTTCATAGCACAAGAAAGAATAATAAGTATCACTAAAGGAAAAAGAAAAGGAGTACTTGTGGCACCTTAGAGACTAACAAATTGGTTAGTCTCTAAGGTGCCACAAGTACTTTTCTTTTTGCGAATACAGACTAACACGGCTGTTACTCTGAAACCTGTCATTACTAAAGGAAAGTTCCTCTGTATGCAAAGTATTTTCATTAATAATGAGGTTTTATTTGCTGTTTAAAGATTGACTTGCTTTTTTTCCTGTTGTGTCACATTGCGATGCAGAAAGCCAGCCGATGAATTATACTACGGGAGATCAAATCTCCTCTTAACACAGTACATGGTACTGATTCCTGCCCCTCTGCCATGTATATTGGCCAAATCTGACAGTCTCTATGCAAAAGAATAAATGGACACAAATCTGACATCAGGAATCATAATATTCTAAAACCGGTAGGAGAACACTTCAACCTCTGTGGTCACTCAGTAAAAGATTTAAGGGTGGCAATTTTGCAACAGAAAAGCTTCAAAAATAGACTCCAGTGAGAAACTGCTGAACTTCAATTAATATGCAAACTAGATACCATTAACTTGGGTTTGAATAGAGATTAGGAGTGGCTGGGTCACACATATTGAATCTATTTCCTTAAGTTAAGTATCCTCACACCTTCCTGTCAACTGTTTAAATGGGCCATCTTGATTATCACTACAAAAGTTTTTTTCTCCTGCTGAGAATAGCTCATCTTAACTAATTAGCCTCTCACAGTTTATATGAAGAAAAGGAGTACTTGTGGCACCTTAGAGACTAACAAATTTATTTGAGCATAAGCTTTCGTGAGCTACAGCTCACTTCATCAGATGCATTCGGTGGAAAATACAGTGGGGAGATTTATATACATAGAGAACATGAAACAATGGGTGTTACCATACACACTGTAACGAGAGTGATCACTTAAGGTTCCTTCTCCACTCTGAACTCTAGGGTACAGATGTGGGGACCTGCATGTCTTTAAGGTGCCACAAGTACTCCTTTTCTTTTTGAAACCTGATAGTTTGTATGGTAACTTCCAACTTATCTGTATGTGTATATATATCTATATCTTACTATATGTTCCATTCTATGCATCTGATGAAGTGAGCTGTGGCTCACGAAAGCTTATGCTCTAATAAATTTGTTACTCTAAGTTCCCACAAGCACTCTTGTTCTTTTTGCAGATACAGACTAACACGGCTGCTATTCTGAAATTAAATGATATGATATTACTCAGGCTTGATAGTGTTTATTCATATAGGACTTTATCCTGGACATGGTCTAAAACTGGTTCTGTCTTCTTTACCTTTCGTTTGCTGTCCTGTATTCCTTTCATTAACTAGCTTGTTTTAAAACAAGGGAGCAATGCTGGGAAATTAAACTAGTCACATAAATACACTCAAAAAGAAAGATGAAGAAGGGCAATAACTAACAAAATGGACAGTAAGCATCCTGTACTACATAGTACAATTCTTTCACAGCAGTTGCATAGCCATTCCTACCACCACAGACCCTGACTCCTCTCTCATAAAATATAACACCTGGACCAATCTACATTTACTTCACCACTGATCTGTAAATTCAGCAGAGAAAAAAATAAGAGACACTATACCACAAGATGGCAGACTTTCTCTTCTTATTTTCCTCTACATTTCCCCACCATTTATCATAACTCCCTCAGGACCAAGTAAGTTCCTTTGTGGCTACAAACTTCAGAGAAAAGAAGAGGTAATTTTTGCTACAAGTGAATAAGCAATGTTTGGCCACATTTTACGAACAAGGTGTACGTTTTCCCTTTGCAAATATACAAAGACACGGAGGCAATCTAATCCTTTCTATAATTATATTTACTTGCCCCAAGTCTGGAAAACTTACTTCTATGAATCTTATGTGGCAGTACACTTGCCTACTCCTAGGAACAGTTGTGGTGAGGTTGAGTCTAGCCATATTACCTCATTATGTTCCTATTCCTAAAATAAATGTAAGAATGACTTTGTTCTCTTATCTGTCCATTATCAGTTAACTATTGAACAGACAGATTTTTTTCCTTTATAAATTATCATCATTGCTATCATCATTGTAGGCACAGGTCCCACATCTCATTTCTATTACTGGGGGGGGGGCGGGGGGGGTGAGATGCCCAAACCACTGACCTCTGTCACTGATACTATACAATAACCAAGGAGAGACAAATTCTAATATTTATATGTCCAAAAACAGGGGGAGGGGCGGAACAGAAAAATGTAAATCATTTTCTTATCATTCAGTCCCTTCTCTATTTTACATTCTCCTGCATGTTACATGGAGCTACAGAAAGACCCCCTACTCTAATGACCTCATTTTACCAAAAGGTCATTGACTTTGCCCAAACTCTGCCTTCTGGAACAGAAAAACTTAATAGCACCTCTTCAAGCTAACCTAGTGGTGGCATGTTTTGTCTTGTGTGTATGTTTATAGCTGCTCAACAGTGGACAGCACCAGAATTACTCAAATGGGGTATAATTTGCCCTATTGTGTTACCAGCAGGATGAGATTCTCTCTTACCTTATGCTTGTGCTCTGAGGCCCCCACTTCAGCAAGGCACTTAAGCACATACTTAACTTTAACCTGAGGCATCTTTGTGTGTGTATGTGATATGTGTGGTGGTTTTGTGTGTTATGGAGGAGCAGTTCTCATATATGTGAGGCAAACGATATATGTGGGTGGTATATAATTGATGTTGCATTGCGGCAGGGTGGGGGGATGGGAAGAAGGGCTGTGGGGAATGGGAGGATAGGGGGGAACGGCTGTCCGGGGGTGGGGGGAAGGACTATGCGGGGGGGAGGGACGGTCGGTGGGCAGGAGGGGCCGTGTTGCTGGGGGGGAAGGGCTGTGCGAGGGGGAAGGATGGGGGGAAAGGCTGGGTGGGGGATGGGGAGAAGGGCTGTGGGTGGGAGAAGGATCGAGGAGATGGGAGGATGGGGGGAAGGGCTGTGTAGGGGAGTGACGGTCGGTGAGCAGGAGGGGCCGTGTTGCTGGGGGGAAGGGCTGTGCGAGGGGGAAGGATGGAGGAAAGGCTGGGTGGGGGGCATGGGGAGAAGGGCTGTGCGAGGGGGAAGGGTGGGGGAAAGGCTGGGTGGGGGGATGGGGAGAAGGGGTGTGGGTGGGGGAAGGATAGGGGAGAAGGGCTGTGGGTGGGGGAAGGGTGGGGGAAAGGCTGGGGGGGAAGGGCTGTGCGGGGGGGAAGCGTGGGGGGATGGGGAGAAGGGCTGTAGGTGGGGGAAGGATGGGAAGAAAGGCTGGATGGGGGGATGGGGAGAAGGGCTATGGTCGGGGGAAGGATAGGGGGAAAGGCTGGGTGGGGGGACGGGGAGAAGGGTTGTGGGTGCGGGAAGGGCTGTGGGGAGGGAAGAATGGGGGGTGGGGAGAAGGGCTGTGGGTGGGGGGAAAGGCGGGGGGAAGGGTGGGAGGGATGGGGAGAAGGGCTGTGGGTGGGGGAAGGATGGGAAGAAAGGCTGGGTGGGGGGATGGGGAGAAGGGCTGTGGGCCGGGGAAGGATAGGGGGAAAGGCTGGGTGGGGGGACGGGGAGAAGGGTTGTGGGTGCGGGAAGGGCTGTGGGGAGGGAAGAATGGGGGGGTGGGGAGAAAGGCTGGGGGGGGAGGGATGGGAAGAAAGGCTGGGGGGGGGGAAGGATAGGGGGAAAGGCTGGGTGGGGGGACAGGGAGAAGGGTTGTGGGTGCGGGAAGGGCTGTGGGGGGAAAGGGTGGGAGGGATGGGGAGAAGGGCTGTGGGCGGGGGAAGGATAGGGGGAAAGGCTGGGTGGGGGGACAGGGAGAAGGGTTGTGGGTGCGGGAAGGGCTGTGGGGGGAAAGGGTGGGAGGGATGGGGAGAAGGGCTGTGGGCGGGGGAAGGATAGGGGGAAAGGCTGGGTGGGGGGACGGGGAGAAGGGTTGTGGGTGCGGGAAGGGCTGTGGGGGGAAAGGGTGGGAGGGATGGGGAGAAGGGCTGTGGGCGGGGGAAGGATAGGGGGAAAGGCTGGGTGGGGGGACGGGGAGAAGGGTTGTGGGTGCGGGAAGGGCTGTGGGGGGAAAGGGTGGGAGGGATGGGGAGAAGGGCTGTGGGCGGGGGAAGGATAGGGGGAAAGGCTGGGTGGGGGGACAGGGAGAAGGGTTGTGGGTGCGGGAAGGGCTGTGGGGGGAAAGGGTGGGAGGGATGGGGAGAAGGGCTGTGGGCGGGGGAAGGATAGGGGGAAAGGCTGGGTGGGGGGACGGGGAGAAGGGTTGTGGGTGCGGGAAGGGCTGTGGGGGGAAAGGGTGGGAGGGATGGGGAGAAGGGCTGTGGGCGGGGGAAGGATAGGGGGAAAGGCTGGGTGGGGGGACGGGGAGAAGGGTTGTGGGTGCGGGAAGGGCTGTGGGGGGAAAGGGTGGGAGGGATGGGGAGAAGGGCTGTGGGCGGGGGAAGGATAGGGGGAAAGGCTGGGTGGGGGGACGGGGAGAAGGGTTGTGGGTGCGGGAAGGGCTGTGGGGAGGGAAGAATGGGGGGGTGGGGAGAAGGGTTGTGGGGGGGGGGAAGGGCGGTCGGTGGGCGGGAAGAGAGGGATATGTGTCCCCGCCCCCTCGCCTAGCCGCTCTGGCTCCAACGTCAGCTCCGGCCTCTCCACCCGAGAACGCCCGGGGCCCTGCGAACCAGTGAGGGGCCGCGGCCGGAAGGGCTGCGTGCGGCTCTCGCGCCCTGCCTGCCGGAAGAGGAAGTAGCAATTCCGCCTTCGTCTCCGGGTGGGGGTGGAGCTCGAGCTCGTCCTCGCTGGGCCAGTGGTCCCGTCCGCTCGGCGGCACCGGTGAGTGCGGGGCGGGAATTTCCCAGCACGGGCACAGGGGAGACTCCCGCCAGGCGCCAAGAAAGTACCCCCCGTTCCGACGGGCTCCTCTGGCGCCCCCCCCCGGGAGAGGGGCATAACCTCCCACACCCCCCCCGTTCCGACGGGCTCCTCTGGCGCCCCCCCCCCGGGAGAGGGGCATAACCGCCCATCCCCGTTCCGACGGGCTCCTCTGGCGCCCCCCCCCGGGAGAGGGGCATAACCTCCCACACCCCCCCCCCGTTCCGACGGGCTCCTCTGGCGCCCCCCCCCGGGAGAGGGGCATAACCTCCCACACACCCCCCGTTCCGACGGGCTCCTCTGGCGCCCCCCCCCCGGGAGAGGGGCATAACCTCCCACACCCCCCCCCGTTCCGACGGGCTCCTCTGGCGCCCCCCCCCGGGAGAGGGGCATAACCTCCCACACACCCCCGTTCCGACGGGCTCCTCTGGCGCCCCCCACCTTGGGAGAGGGGCACAACCGCCCATCCCCGTTCCGACGGGCTCCTCTGGCGCCCCCCCCCGGGAGAGGGGCATAACCTCCCACACCCCCCCCGTTCCGACGGGCTCCTCTGGCGCCCCCCCCCCCGGGAGAGGGGCATAACCTCCCACACACCCCCGTTCCGACGGGCTCCTTTGGCGCCCCCCACCTTGGGAGAGGGGCATAATCGCCCACCCCTCCCCCATTTCGACGGTCTCCTCTGGCGCCCCCCCTCTCCCGAGAGAGGGGCATAACCGCCCCGCTCCCCCTGTTCCGACGGGTGGTCCTCACCGCCCACCCTAGGGTGAGGGGAATAACCTCCCCTTCCAGTTGGCTGCTTTGGTGGGCCTCACCCTCCTTTTTCAGAACATAGATGATTCTCCTTTCCTTTCCCATTACCCCTGCCTCAGGAGAACAGATTAGGGTAACCAGATGTCCAGATTTTATAGGGACAGTCCCGATATTCTGGGCTTTGTCTTATATACCTGTTCTTCCCCTACGTCCCCACCCCGATTTTTCTTACTAGCTGTCTGGTCATCCTATATCAGGTGCTAACAAGAGTAAACATCCCTTATGCTCCTAGGGACCTGCCCCTAAACCACTTGCCTTCTGCTTAAGTCTCTCTTCCTTCCACATACCATGTTTGTGCAGCAGTCACACCTGTCTCAGCAGTTACTGTCATTAGAAGAGAGTGTCATGCTCCAGCTCAGACAGGCCAAGTAAAGCCCAAGAGATCCGCTTTGTTCCTGTGCCCTTTCGTAGGACAAGGTTGTTAATAAATTGAAGACTCAAAATAGTGCACAACACTAAATAATAGTGACTGTTCCTGCCACCCACACCTTGGAAGGGGAATGATTTGTGCTTCTATGCTAGGTAGCACTTTCCTGCCTACTATGGGGAGACCCACACTAGCACTCCCCTGACTTTGCTGCCGTTACCTAAAAGGAAGGAAACCTTATACAGTACTTACCTTTCTGTAGGTTATATACTTTCTCCTACTCTTAACACCTCCACCTGTAACTCCCAGTTTTAAAGGCCCAAACTCTGTAACAGATTAATTGAAATGTATCTGTGCACCCACTGCCCTGTTACAAGGACCGCTATGCTGGTCTTCTGTATAAAGGCACTAAACTCTCAAACCCTTTCCCACAGCTCAATTAATAAATCTGATTAGGAAATAATCCAGATTATTGTTTCCCAGGACGGACAGCTGAGACCATTCTGCAGTTTAGTTGTTAAGGAGAGAGCCCACAGAAAGAGCATGCACCTTACTATACATGTGGCAAGACTCAAGTTTAGCCTGATCTCCAGTGATAAATTCCCCAGCCAAGGAAACGCAGTCAGTCTGTGTGGAATGAGAGGAGAAGCAGGATTGTGAATCATACTTGGTTATGGCAAGGCTTTGTCCTTCAAAATAGCTTTACTTGATTAAAGTTTTGGATTGAATTACAGTGAAAACCAGGTTTCAGAGAGGTAGCCGTGTTAGTCTGTATCAGCAAAAAGAACGAGGTGTACTTGTGGCACCTTAGAGACTAACAAATTTATTTGGGCATAAGCTTTTGTGGGCTAAAACCCACTTCATCAGATGCATGCAGTGGAAAATACAGTGGGAAGATGTATACAGAGAACATGAAAAAATGGGTGGTGGTATACCAACTGTAACTAGACTAATCAATTAAAGTGCGCTATTATCAGCAGGAGGAAAAAAAACTTTTGTAGTGATAATCAGGATGGCCCATTTCAAAGAGTTGACAAGAAGTTCTTTTGCTGATGTTTCGGCTGACAGCTGCCTGTCGCAGCAATGATTACTTACCTGCAACTCTGCTTCTCTGAAGATACCTGGATTTCTATGCTAGGGTTCTCAGCTCCCTGGCATGAGACAGGCTGGAGCTTCCTTAGGTCTCCAAAATTTTGAGCCCATGGGGCATAGGCAGCTAGTACTCATTCTGATAACAACTGCCAGTTTCCACTTCCTTTGTTAAAGGTAAGCTGTTCCATCCAGTGCACAGACAAGAAATTGAACACAGATTTCTGAGGATAAAGACCTTGTGGGAATACTTTTACAGAATTAATATGGAAACATCTTTATCCTGTAACTTTACCATAATAATTAGGATTGGTAAAAGCATTATAATTCTTGCTGCTCCTCTCATGACAATGTACAGTGGCTTAACAATTTAAACTACAGAAGAAAGTTAAAGGAACTATAATTGCAATTTAAAATTTAGGAACTTCTTTTAAACTATGAACAGAAAAAAATTATGTTGAGATAAAATTGAATCTTTACAAATAATTATTTCCATAACCTCTCAAAAGGTGTTTTTTCTTTCTAGGAAAAAATGGTTTCTGAAAGCAGTTCTTTTGTGAAAGGTATGATGTTAGGAGGACTCTTCTGTGTGTTTGTTACACTCGTAGGACATATTAAAATGGGCCATGGGACTAAAACACATCACCATGAGCATCATCATATTCAAGCACCTAACAAGGAAGATGTCTCAAATTTGTCAGAAGGTGAGCGCATGGAGCTCAGCCATAGTATCCGTGTTTATTGTATCATCCTTGTAAAACCTAAAGATCTTGGAAATTGGGCTGCTGTGAAAGAAACATGGAGCAAACACTGTGACAAGGCAGAATTCTACAGTTCTGAAAGCGTTAAGGTGTTTGATTCTATTGTTCTCAACACAAATGACATGTGGGTGATGATGAGAAAAGCTTATAAATTAGCATATGAACGCTATAAAGATGAGTACAACTGGTTCTTTCTAGCACATCCAACTACATTTGCTGTTATAGAAAATCTCAAATATTTCTTGCTTAAAAAAGACGCATCGCAGCCTTTTTATATAGGTCATACTGTAAAATCAGGAGAGCTTGAGTATGTGGATGGTGATGGAGGAATTGTCTTAAGTATAGAGTCCCTAAAAAGACTCTGTCAAGTTTTTGAAGACTCTGATAAGTGTCCAGAACAGGGAGGCTTGATCTGGAAACTCTCTGAGGATAAACAACTAGCAGTCTGCCTGAAATATACTGGAGTATTAGCTGAAAATGCAGAAGATTCTGAAGGAAAAGATGTCTTTAACACCAAATCAGTTGGTTCTCTTATTAAAGAAGCAATGGCTAATCACCCTCAAAAAGTAGTAGAGGGATGCTGTTCTGACATGGCCATCACTTTCAGTGGACTGGCTTCTAACCACATGCATGTAATGATGTATGGTGTTTATAGGCTCAGAGCATATGGGCACAATTTCCAAGATGCTCTGGTTTTCTTACCTCCCGCAGGTTCAGAGAATGACTGATTTCTGTTCAAAGAAGGCATATGTATTGTGTAGAACATGCAGTCAGCTGTTAATGCATAATGTGACTTGCATGTATACAAGCTGGTGCAATTTTTGTATTTGATGGTTTCTGTGTATTTTTTGCACATCAGGGTTTGGTCATTTTAGTTTTAAAAGGGGGAATCTTTTTTTCTAAAACTTTTATACAAAAACGTTTCTGGCGCTTGACTGTGTTGGAATGAAAAATGTTAACGGTAATGCTAAAATCTGTGATAAAGGAAATGAATTTATAGGGATGTTTGTATGGCTAAATATTTATAAGTGAAAACAAATGAATCTTAATCTATTGTAATTTAAATATATTTTTGCAAGATTTTTTGATTTTGAACTCTTCCATGCACTTCTTGAAAATCTTTATCTTTCTAAGATGTACAAATAAAAGTGAAAATACAGATTTAGTATTAAAGTACAACTTTAAGCAGTTTTCTTTACCCTAGTGCATAGAGCAATTTTTTTCAGTTTGTTGTAATCTAGAATAGAAATGTCAGTGGCCTGAATTTTCACACTTTCAGGAAAAGGTAGCAGCATTAATATGAAGAAACCTAATCAACTTCATAACCTGCTGAAGGCTGCTGTACCTACTGATTGACTAAGCAGCACTAACGTCTATGAGAAAAACATGCATTTCCTCTGTTTTACTTTGTACACTTGCTAGCACTCTGCACAGTTCAGGGACAAAAGCATATCCACTGTCTTCACTACCTTCTGCAAAAACACCCGTGAAGCTGAAAGTAAGAGGCAGCATACAGATGGGTGCAGGAGACAGGCATCGAGACAGAGGATATGATGAAGCATGTTTGATATTGCTGTTGGGGCCCATCTAAAAGGTCCTTCTAACCATCAGTGGGGGCTGGGAATCTTCATGTAAAACAAGTTTGTATGGTAACTCAGGACATAGTCTATTAAACAGAATTTTCTAGCAGTTAGCAATTTCAAAAAATCAAGATGGCAGTGTACCTTTAATGGATTCTGGCTCAAACCACTGAAGGTGACAATATTGAAATGCTGCATCTAAAACAAATATTGTTTGCTCTAAATCCTAGTCACAAACTTTTCCTGCTTTCCATGCCATAGTAGACATTACATACACTACTACATAGACATTATGTACACTGGTTTTATATATTTACATCCCATCCTCAAGATGACTAGTTAACGGTCTACATATATCACTACTTGCATGGAAATAGCACAAGGGTGGGTGTTTGTTTGTTTTTAGAGAAAATACCAACCCTATGATTGTGGAAGCTGCTGTACTAAAATTTCACCTTTACAACTGAAACTAGTATTAGTTAGCCAATTGCAAGTGTCACAGAAAGGTAGATACTGACCCTCAGCTTCACTAAATGTGTAGTACAGACAAATAGGGAGCAGCTTTGTAATTGGGAATGACCAGTTAAAAATTAAGATGAAAGGGTTTTTTCATTCTTTACTATTTCTATAGTTAGAGTATCCCTTTAACTCATTCATTTTTTCAAAAGTTGTTACTGTGACATTAAAATCTGTTAAGCTGTGGCAAAGTACAGGAAACTTCAACCAAAGGTAGTTTTATCAAATGTGGATTTATGTTATCAGACGTCTTATAGAAGAACCAACCAAAACTTGTAGAAGTTAAACATTTGAAATACATATATTTAAAACAAACTGATGCAGCTGTTGGCAGATTTCATTCACTTCATCTAGTGAGCTGTCCTTTTTTTTAAAATACCTGGCTTGCTCTTATACTGTACTTTGCACCCAGAGATCTGCTTTGTACGTTAAGGATTGGCTGGTTCATGTAATTGTATGCACAACAGAGATTCTCAAAATAGTTGGATGTGTTAATATGCTTAAGTACAAATAGTTAAAAATAAATTTTAATAATCCATTCAATTAAGTCAAAGAAAGTGCTTATATATTTTCTAAATTCCATATTCATAAAATAATCTTCAAGATGCTTTTGAACTGCACTTATGGTCAGCAAAGAGACTAAAAATAGGCATCTCCTGACTCAATCTCCTGCTGTGTAATTCCCAGTTCACATGGTGACAAGTTTTCACTCCTGTTAGGAATCTAGTGTCATGTGTTAGGGGAAAGGGAGCTAAAACGTATTTAAATCCATACACAAAATTAACTAAATTCTAATTAGAGAAGTTATGGCTGATGTGAGAACCAGGGAGAGCACAGCTTGAATTTACAATCCTGGATATTAGAAAATGCTAGTTTAGAAATGGAGCAGGGCTGAGCTGGAAGTCAGTGAAGCAATAAATGTGGAATACTACACTCTCTTTAGAGAATAACTACATTTTAAATCATTACAGTCTCTATAAGTCACCAGCCTCAGTCCCCCAAAATCACAGTATCCCAGTAACAGCAGTATGAATGCTTCAGCCCCACCCTTGAGTTTCAAGAGACATGGAAGGAGGAGCTATAGTTGTCATGTAATGTTGGTACTAGACTGTTTTCAGTTATAGATCCTCTTGTCTACCTCCACATTTCCAACATTTTCTTTGTGGAAAGGGCTATGATTTTTACTGCACTCTTTCCCCAGCAGAAGGGAATGGGCAATTTTAGCAGGTTACTGAGTTTCCAACAGTCTTTTTGGCAGGGGGAGGGTCAATAGGCATTTTCTTCACACTTTCTTTGTTGATGCAGATAGGCTAAAACTGCAGCCTTGGCTGAGGCCTGGCCTACACTCAAAGCTGCAGCAGTTCAACTAAAAAATGTAATTTTCATTAACTTGCTCTGCGACTGGACATTCTTAAATCAATGTAAACTTACCCATCTATAGTTACAGCAGGTTAAAATGATAAGTGTGTCCATATCAGGATCTGCCCTGATGTTACTATTCCTTTCCAAGAAATGACAAGGTAGACAGTGTTAGAGCTATTTTTTTATATGAAAGCAACTTTAAAACTATGCAGATCTTAGCTAGAAGTTGTTAGAGATAAGTTACTCCCTTCCCCTATTCTGTGAACTGGAACCCGTTCACTTCCATTTCTTGTTATCAGCTTTCCTTGTTACCCAAGGGAAGTTTAGTTGACAGTATTTCATCATTTAACATCAACAAGAAAGTTAAAGGGAAAGTAGAATCAATTTCCTGTGCAACCCCTCCCAGGACAGGCCTAGCTTACTGTATTGTGTCAGATGCTTCGTAAAATAAAGGAAAAAATTCTGAATTTACTTGAGTAGTACAAATAAAAGCATGTAATGTAATCCCACATCTGGTTAACGGTGAGTTCAGAGAAGTTTTATTACCAGGTTTAAAAACTGACATGTAACTTTTTTAGAATAAAGTGTGAGCACTGTATAGCTTTCTTTGTTCAACAATGATAGCGTAGTAGCTACCAAACTGGTTAAGTTAGTTTTCATTCCTTGGTTACTAGAATAAGTAGGTGGAGCATTAGAATTCTGTCACTTTCAAAACTGACACCTTTTAACTTAGTGTTAGGTGAAGAGGAGAAATCTTCAAGCTAGCACTACCTATTGTTAGATAAAATACATTTCATATCCCATAGTTGTAATAAAACTTTAGGATAAGGGAAGAGTATTTCTCTGAGTCAATGGTTCTTGAATTAGAGTATCCAAAAATGTTGAAACAAAACACACAGAATGAGACAGAAGCCATTTGATACAAAATTAAAAACTGCAAATACAAATAAAAAGATTTACAATATTAATAAATCTTTCCAACAATGAGTCAGGTAGAGTTATTACTCTGGTCATTCCAGATCTTTCCGCACGACAACATTCTTTCTGCAGGCACAATCACTTTAATGCTGAGGAGTCTATGCATGCAGTCCCCATTTATAAGTAGTAACAGCACATGTGCAGGTGATAGGGTGCACAAATGGAGGCCTAGTTGATATTTCTTTTAAAATGTGGCCCAGAAATACTAACTTCTGGTTACAGAACCTGTTAGCAATTACCACGGTGGCCATTTAAAGTTTCCCCACTGTTACTATAGATTTTCAATGCAGGGAAAAACTGATCTCAAATATGGTGTGGTAACTGATCATTTGAATAGCGTATCCTGGTCATGTCATCTGTCTCACAATCCAATGTTTATATTATAGTCCATAAAACTAATTGCATCTTAAAAAGTGGCCACTCAGCTGAGTAAAACATTCAGACCACTACTGTTGGACAATAAGTTAAATTAGAATTTGACACAAAGCATATGGAACATAGAAACATCCAGTTTGTGTGTTGAAAAGTCAGAAACTAACATCCTTCTTGACTTCCTGTTATCAAAAGCAAATGCATTAACACATTTTAGGAATTTTATATACAACAGCATTAAATATATCCTAAATCCAATTTAAATTACTGTGCTAGGAGAGAGCACAACATTTTAAACTGTTAGCTTTCTCTCTTCTTCGCAGGAAGTGTTCTACTCACTGTTCACATATGACCTTTTCATCAGATATATCTTCAAGCATTCTGACAACATGGATTTAGGATAAAAGCCTAAGAACTGTAATAGAGTCTAGAAAACTATTGCCGCTAACAGGACTTTAGCATTCACTTGATTTATTTAGCGTAGCCACTGAACAAAATAAATTTGTACATTCAGTCACATTAAAAACAAAAGGAATTACAAAGCAGTCCATTTACTCTAAGTGCATTCCTTTGGGGGGTCACACCATTTCTTTTGCTTCACTTATATGTCTTCATATGCCAGAGGCCATCATTTAAATAATGGATATTTTCAATGCCAATCCCTTTGTTGACTTTCTCACTGTGAAAGGAAAAATTAAATGTAAAAAGGTATAATGGTTCATTACCATATATTTCCAATTCAACCCAACTAACGTTTTGGGCTCATCTACATTAACGTAAGTTAACTAACATGACTACAAACTAAAATACATGGAAAGCTGTAGAAAAGCCTCTTTATGTAAGTTGACTGTGACTTTATACCTTAGTTTTTAATTTGAACTTTGTTATTTTGTAAAGATGCTGTTTAAAGTACATAATAAAAAAATAATCCCTGAAGTAGGAATCAAACTTTACTGCTCAGCTGCACCTCACATCACAACCAGAAATATCTGACAAAGCAGTATGAAACTAGAAAACAAACACCATCTACCAGAAAAAGACTGTCCAGTGCTAAGAAACACCAATAAAAACAGTCACACTGAAATGAAATTATAACATTTGTCATCGGGTGGACTTCCACTCACTCAACCAAATACATCATCTATCTGCCTGCTGATTCTCCTTTCTCACGCATGGAGCCCTGCAAATCCACAGGTATCCACTTTATATCTGAGGATAGCACTGTGGCTGCGGATACAAATTTTGTATCCAAGCAGGGCTCTGACGGTAAGAGCCAGGCAGGCAGCTGTGAGGAACCATGGCATGGATCCTTCACCTGCCCTGGGTGGAAGGTTGCTTGGGTCCCATGCACAGGGCAGGTGGAGGGTCTGCCACAGCTGGCCACCTGGCTCTTACCATGGCCAGGCTGCAGCTCCGAGCAGCCCCCTTCCGCCCCCCCCACCCACCCCCTCAGCCAAAGCTGGGAGAGCCGCACTGGCAGCTGTGAGGAGCCTGGGTCTCTACATCTGCCCTGGGTGGGGGGGCTGGGAGGCAGGGATACTGGGTAGGGGTGCAGGGCTCAGGTCCCCTGCCCAGGGCAGGTGGAGGGTCTGCCGCAGCTCCACACAGCTGCCCATCCAGCTCTTATTGTGGCCAAGCTGCGGTGCTAAGCCGACCCCCCAGCTGGAGCTGGGTCCAAGAGAGCTTTGCTGGCAGCTGTAGGGAGCTTGGGTCCCTCCACCTGCCCTGCGCTGAGGGGCAGGGACACTGAGCTGGGGGACTGCTCTGGTCCCCTGCCCAGTGCAGGTTGAGGGTTCGTCACGGCTCCCCCCGACCCAACTCCGGCCGGGGAAGGGAGCACTTGGATCCACAGCACAGCCACTGTAAAAGCCAGATGGGCAGCTGTGGGGAGCCGCGGTGGACCCTCCACCTGCCCGTAGTGCGGGGGGGAGGAGGAGAGCAGCCCCTGGCTGTGTCCCCGACCCCAGGCTCCACACCCAGATGAGGGTAGGTGGAGGGTCCGGGACTCCACCCGGGCTCCCCACGGCTCTCCCTGACCAGGCTCCCACAGGGAGGATGCCTCAGAGCCTCAGCCTGGCCCTCAGTGTAGAGCCCTGCAAACCTGCCGATATCCACAGATAATTTTTGCGGATAGTAGATTGGATGCGGATACACATTTGTGTATCCGCGCAGGGCTGTACTCATGCAAACTTCAATGGCATCATAATTTTTTCTCCTGCTGGTAGGCTGTGCAGTCTCCTCCAAAGCTAATGTTCTTATAGTCTCATCAATGAAGCAGCAAGAGGTACTAATGACCTATGATCAGCCCTCTCCCTCTGGATAGTAGTTCTCTACCGATGTAACACTCCATTTTTAATGGCCGATATTTACTTATTTATTTCTTAATTTAGGGCCCCTGCTCAACATGATCATGTACTGATCCAGGCCCTTTCATCTCAGAGTGCTAGGGACATCACACAGAACTGAACCTCAGCCATCTTCATGACAGTGCAATGTACTACCACCACCAGGCCACTGCTAGATGTGTTTTAGGCATATTTTAACTCCAAGCCACATTTGTGCTTCCCTTCCACTCATTTATGGTAATTAACAACACAGGCTGTTTCTATACATTGGAATCCTTCAATTCAAATCATTTCCTAATGCCTGCTAAGATGACAAAAGTCATTCAAGCAGCAGGAATCTCCCAGTTGTCATCCTACCAATTTGTAATTGCACCCTTTTGACAGAACCCTCAGTTATTCAACCAACCCTTCTATTACTCGAGAAAACTTCACTGTCTTCAAAGTTCCATTACAAAAATCATCACCAATCCCCTGGCATACATCCTGGTAAGGTGTCAGAGACTGAACACATTGCTGGAATCCAGAATTTGAGAGTTCTAATTCCAACTCTGCCACCAGCTCCGGTTGCAGGCAAGTCACTTAGTGGCTCAGTTTCCCCATCTATAAAATGAGAATACCTACTTCCTTCAGGAGAGTTGAGAATTGCAAAAAGTAACTGAAGTGCTCTGAAAACTGCAAAGTGCTTTAGAAGTGATATTCTTCTCATAGCCTTTTGTTTCTAAATTATGCTTTTTGTGTGTATCCCCTTAATACAAACACCATGTGGAATTTAATTGCAGGAAAAGAACTGCAATCATTCTAGGTTTAAGAACTGGAATAAATGTTATATACGTCTGGATATATTTATTTATTTAAAAACAACAACTGCCCCATTAATCTAATGACTAGCCCAATTGTAAGCAGCAATTTGACTTGTTACTTTATCAACCTTCTGTCATTATTTTCTGCAGCTTCAATCAAAGTGTTAGGTGAGCTCACGAAGTACATTAAAAAGCAGAAGATTATGAAACTATATATTGTAGTAACCTAGGCACTATATGGGTTCTCTCTATTCTCATTTTCCTTTGTCATTTGTTTTCTCCTCTCTATTCCCTTTTCTTTCTCCCCTTCTGTTTGCCTCTCTTTCAGAGTCAAGATATTCAGTGGTTAGACGGCAAGACTGGACATTTGGATACCTATGTTCTAGCCCACATCTACAATGACCTTGGGCAAGTTATTGCAGACCTGAGACAAGAGTACATGTATCCACACTTCCCTCTATGTCCTCATCTGTAAAATGTGGAGAGTGCTACAATAATAATATTTATCTACTTCTCAGGGAGAGTTTCTGCTTATTTGATGTTTCACATGTTTACACTGCCATATAAAGAGCCTCAAAGTGCAGAAATTTCAAAAGCCTCTCACTGATTTTAGGAACCTACATAACATTTTCAGAAGTCACTTAGGCATGGTCTACACCTCAAACTTAGGTTGACCTAGCTACGTCTCTCAGGGGTGTGAAAAATTTCAAACCCTGAGAGACACAGTTAAGCCCACTTAATGCACAGTATAGATATCACTACATCGATGGAAGAATTCTTAGCTGCAGCGCTACAACTGTGCCACTGTAGCACTTAAGTGTGGACAGTGCCTTAGATACTTAGACCAACCCTCAGGCTTCTACACTGAAAAAAACTTACGTCATCATAGCTACATCTCTATGGAGTGTGAAAAATCCACACCCCAAAAGACATAGCTATGCCAACCTAACCCTCCAGTGTAGCCAGCACTTGGTCAACTAAAGAGTTCTTCCATTGACCTAGCTACCGCCTCTGACTGAGTTGGATTACCTACAGCAATGGGAGAACCCCTCCATGCTGTAGTGAGAGTGTCTACACTGAAGTGCTACAGCAGTGCAGCTGTAGCATTTTAAGTGTAGACACTGCCTAAGCCAGTTAGGTGCTTTTGGGGGAAAAAAAACAAAACAAAAACTTACATTAATAATAGTTAGGAGATAAGGGTTTCCACCTCCTTCCTTTTGCAGCTAAAGAAACATCCCTTTCTGTTAATAGAATATCAGGGCTGGAAAGGACCTCAGGAGGTCATCTAGTCCAACCCCCTGCTCAAAGCAGGGCCAATCCCCATTTTTTGCCCAAGATCCCTAAATGGCCCCCTCAAGGATTGAACTCACAACCCTGGGTTTAGCAAGCCAAAGCTCAAACCACTGAGCTATCCCTCCCCCAAAACCATTCTCTTCTCTACTGCCTCCTCTAGTAGTTTTTCATTTCGCTTCTCTCCCATGAATGGGCCTCTAAGTTCCAGAAGAAACTTAGCCAAGCTATCTAACCTCAGCAAGCACGAATTCTATGCATGGGAGATGGACTAGGGTTAGGACAAGAGAACAACATGAAGAAAAAGGGCAAGTGGCAGAAATAAAGACTGCCAGTAAGACTTCTAATCTCTACTGTCCTGGCAAACATGAAAAGTTCACTGCATCACTGTGATGGACTCAAGCCTCCTAAACCTCAAACTACAACTCTCTCCGGACACTGAGTCCCATCAGTTAGCAAGTATTTTATATAGAGATAATTTTTGTTTGCTGTTTTATGTTCATAAAGGCCTCAAACAAAAGTAACAAGCTGACACTGTCCATATTTCAGAACATGATCCCTCTTCCCTTTCTCTCATGCAAAAAAATAAAATAATGGTTTGTAGTTCTGCAGGGGGGAAAGGAGAAAAGACCTAAATAGATTTTTCTGTGCTTCTTAGAATGATTCAGCAGGAAACACGCCTGAATGAGTTCTGCACTTGGAAGGAACAGCAGTACAGCCACTCTGAGAAACTCTGACTTAGGTCACTGTCTTCTAAATGTAATTAAGAATTATCACAAGGGGTAGGTTATACTGTATAATCAGTTTTAAAAATGAGACTCACATGTCCTCAGCTGACATCTTCATGACTCCGACACACAGTGCATGTTGTTTTCCTTCTGCCATTATTGCCTACAACGTAGAGCTAAGGAATACGAGTTTGTTTGTTTTTTAAAAAAGCATATTGCAGAAAAAAATAAAAGCAGCAGAACATTAGGAAACACCTTTTCAGAAGTATCATAGTCACTAGGATAAGTGTTACCCTTTTACTACTCTCAAGAGCTTAGTTTTTAGAGATAATTGTAAGCACTAAAGCACTGTATTCTTGTACAATGGCTCACTGAACAAACACTGTGCAGAATATTAACAAACTAGTGCTCTAGATTTGTTAAGCAGAAAAAATATAGTGCGTTAAACTGCTGAGTCAATGTGGGAAGAAACACAGCCACAGTTTGTATGGCCTTTAAACAGCTGTGAAATAGAAAAAGCCATGCAAAGTCAGTACTGTATTGCTGTTAGTTTAACTGCTTCCTTTGTGCCTAATAGGGAAAGGTGATGGCCCTGCTCTACTTAAAAGAATGATACACTGATTAAAGTTGTACATCTGGGATGCTGTTTTCAACTACTCGGAAGCCAAAATCCTGAGGAACGTAACCAATGACACAACTGAAACAATAAAGTTGTGACACAAACTCTGAGCCAAAGCGTATTCTGAACTTCACAAATAAGTTCCCACCTCAGACCTGACAAACTCATTACACTGAACACATTTTGCAGGGTATTATCCATAAATAGTAACATGTAAGGTATCTACAGAAAGCTCGTAACTTGTGAATATTAATAATCATTGTGAGATGTACGTACAGGTAATATTTAAGGCATAATGTATCTATATTGAAAGTATGCTTTATGGACTTGAAGTAAAAAAGGTCTTGAAGTCACTAGGATGTCTTGGTAATGTCCCACTTGGGCAACGGTGGGGTTGTCATCCTGCCCTGTTTGGCCAGTGATGCAATTTTCAAGGCTCAATTGTTTAGCCTTGCGCATTACTGAGACTTTGAATAGGAAACCATCAGAGATAAAGAGACACAGTCAAAACCACTTAAAGGTGAAAAAAGAACATTACAACAGAAAGAGCTTCACCCTGGCTGTGACTAGAAACCAAAACCTGTTTTCAGTATAACTGTGTTGAGAAGGACACACTGCTTCCAATCCATTCACTGACTGGGGTGCTTTCACAAAAAATTTGGATTCTGATTATTGAGGAGCCATCACCCTGCTCTGCAACAGACTGAACTCGGAGGTGCGGGAATCTATTTTATTGAATAGGAAAGGTAACTATTGTAAGTATAAATAGAGATTTTCAATTTATATCGTAAGCACTTGTTTCCACACACTCTTTCTAGTTAAATCATTATTCTTTCTTAGGAAAATAAACCTACTTTTGTTTCTAAGCGCTCACAGGTGCTGTGTACTTTACAGAGTAAAACTAGTAAACTAGGGAATGCTGCACAGGATCTGAAAATTCTGTGAATAGCCAGTGTCAGGGGCTGGGTATCACAAGGGGATGTTTCAAAGGGATTCATGAGCTGGGGTGCACCTATTGTTAGCCTGCAGGCAAAGGAAGGGCTGACATAAGCCCAGAGAGGGCATGAGCAGGTGAAGGGCTCACAGTGTCAGGGAGTTGCCACCCAGCTACCAGACTCCCCCCTCGCTGGAGGCAGGGGGTAACAAAGTGACTCACAGTCCTGGGTACATCAAAAACCACCAGAGAAGTCAGATGTATGCTCTTTCATTACTAAGGGCACGTCTTCACTAGCAACGTTAAAGCACTGCCGCAGCAGCATTTTAACGTGACTTGTGTAGTCGCAGCATAGCACTGGGAGAAAAAAACCCACCTCCACGAGGGGAACGGCTCCCAGCACTGACTACACGGACACTTTATAGGCCTGAAACTTGCAGCGTTCAGGAGTGTGTTTTTTCGCACCCGAGTGAGAAAGTTGCAGCGCTGTAAAGTGCCAGTGTAGACAAGCCCTAAGGCTAACAATGACACATGCTAACTAACAGTAGCAGCACAGTAGAAGCATTTTAGATCACCCAGCTTGGATCTGCCGATTGTTCCAGTCTCAGTCAGTGGAGAGGCGAGACCAGAGATTGGAATGCTTGCCCCCTTCACACTCAATGGAGTCCATCACAGGCATAGAGTAAAATCTTGCCTCAGATCAATTGCAAGGGTCCCTTTGACATCAGTAGGACCAATATTTCATCAATATACAGTTGAGCAAAGCTCTCAACAGATTTATTTTTATTTACTTTTGTGTGGTGAATTACATCTCTCCTCTCCAGTCTCCTTTTATACTAGTTTGAATGATTTAATGATAGTTATGCAATAAAATAATTATGTTTAGATTAACGAAACACCATCCTGACCCTCAATGAGCCCTTAAATAAGAACTACAGACAAAACTGTAATCATTAGTGACTATGCACCAATACCAACATAAGTAAGAACTATGGAACAATCTTCACTCTGCAGAAGGATCTGAATGCCTCTGTCCCTTATCAGGCTATTAGAGTTAGGGCCCTGGAAAAGCTAGGATAATTCAGGACAGACTATGACTAACTTGTAAAATACAGTGATAGACAATTCACTCATCTTGTGGCACACATGAATATAACTGACCAAGAAGGATACAACAACTGTATCAACAGCAGCAGGGTAAAGTTTTGCTCCAGGAGAGGTCAGGCCAGGACACATTATATTCGCTCCACTGAGTACAAATTTAATGGCTCCTTTATCAACCTGCTGATGTGGTAAAATAAATGGATCTGGGGTGGCGGGGGGGGGGAGAAATGAAGAATTATGATTTACCCCACTGTAGGAGGGATGACGACAGACATCAGTAATCCATGCCATTGGGTGGACTCAGTAATACACCCGCATGTTCTAAATCAGGTTAAAAAGGACAAAACAAGTTACAGGTATCACAAATTTAGTTTATTATGGTAGTAGATTTTTTGGGAGATTTATCATCACTCTGTCAGTTATCTGGAGGTCATGCTGTTTGGCAACACCCTCTCCAAAGGATATGAGCACTGTCTCCACAGTGTTCATCCACTACTGATCCAAAGAAGACGACTAAGATAGTTGAACCTAAAGCTCCCACGCATCTAGTAACAATTTCAGTAAGCGTTCTCACAATGACAATGTTATTGTTTTAAAGTATCCAAATCTCCAAATCTGTATGCCCCAAAACAAGTAAAGATGCAGCCCTTCGCCAGAAAGCTTTCAGTCTAGATGTGATGGGGCAGAAGTAGTGAGGATTACAGACACACAGAAAAGAGAAAGGGATCAGAACATACAAGTGTCAGGGAGAGAGAGAGAGAGAGAGAGAGAGAGAGAGAGAGAAGCTCTGCAAAACTACATTTACAATACTGATATTAGTTCTGGACGTCAGGTAATATTTTCAAAAACACCTATGGCACTCAGAAGCCCAAGTCCCATTAATTTTCAGTGGGATTTAGGAGCTTTTACAAACGTTATCCTTTGGTACCAGAATAATGTAAACAAACAGGAAGAATTCAGAGAAGAGAAACAAAACAAAATCCAGAGGGATAGATTTTATCAAATATATGTTTTAGAGCAGGAGGGGGTGGGGTTGAGGAGCAAAATACATATTACAAGGACATTTACATGATAACCACATACAATTATTTTAAAAAAAAATAGAACCAAAAGAAATATTGGGTGGAACTGGGGGATATAACATGAGGAAATAGGATAAAACAACAATTTAGACTGAATGTCAGGGAAAAGTCTCCCAGAGGAACTGGGGGAAGCTTCGCACATTTAAGAACAAGATTTCACAAAGTATCACAAAAAATGCTGTAGGGCACAATCCCACATTGGCAGCAAAAAGAACTAAGTGACTTAGCTTTCTTCCACCTGCAGCTTACTGATTGGATCTATTTTGTTTTATCTATGACAGAGATATGCAAGTGGTAAGTTTTGTTTGATACAGTAATTACAGAAACCTATTTGAATTCCACTCATCCCTTATTATGCCCAGCTCCCAAGAGACTTACATTTGTGAAGTAACCTTAGCGTTGGGTAAAATGTCCCTTCTCTTTGCCTGAAGAACAGTAACTCTCCATTTACTGTGAGGATTTCTATATGTTCATGACTGCAAGATAAGAGAGTTATTCTAAGAGCCAATTATTTTTTTGGGTTACTGCATCATACTACTCAGTTTCTCCTGCATCTCACCATTTGTTTGATGCAGAAACGGGGCATTCAAGCAGTAACATTTTAGTCACAAGTTTCCTTACTAAGCTCATATACCTAGTTCCTCAACATTTCCCCCTTAGCAGCAATACAAAAAAGAGGCACAGCCCTTCAGTCACTATGGGTCTGCTTTTTTTTTTTTAATTTAACATTTGACAGTGAAGTTCAGTACAAGTGCACTGTCTATAAAAAAAACTGAATTAGTCAAGTCAGACTTGGAAGGCCAGATATGGTGAAAAAATGCTCTTCAGGTTTCCACCTCCTCATAATACACTCTTCTCAACCCCACTTACTTAACCATAAGCAAATAAGATTTGAAGAAGATTTATATTTTATTTATTTTATTTTATTTTCTCTGTGTGTGTTGAAAAAGATATATTCTGAGGGATAAAAATTCCCAGTAACACCAGCCATGCACCAGGTGATGGTTCAGTTATTCGAATGAGTTCTTACATAGCTTTCCAAAAGCATAGTGAACATGGATTCTTTTGAACTAGTCATAATTTATAAGCTCCTACATGCACTCTCATCTATGATACCCAAGAGAAAAAATATTTCTCAAAAAAGACTTAATTTTGCTCAGACACAGAAAAGTATGTAATAAGTAAACATCAAGGCAATTTGGGAGCAGAGGTTACAAGAAGAGAAACTTACCATCTTACTATTTTGACAGGATCTTTCTTTGGCATAATTTGGTTTAGCCATGGTTCAATACCAGGAAACTGATCTATCAGTTGGTTCTTAATGCCTTTAATAACCGATGTCTTCAGCTGGATGCAGTTGGATACGTTCTCCTTTTCATCAAACCTGCCAAGTCACAAAACAGACTTCACTGTCTGCAATATGCCAGTATGATCACTATTTTAAGTTTTAAAAAGTACATGTAATTTAGCTATCAAATGTCTGGCAGTACTGAAGTTGTACATCTTTCACAAAAGGTTACAATTTAATGCCCACATGTACTGCTCACAAAAACATTTTGTAACTTTAATCTAGGCAATATGCAACTCATTTGTTAAAGGAAATACATAATCAGATAATTGTAATACTGAAAAGTTGTAAATTGTGTTGTGACAATTAAATGGCATTTAGATGCCGAATACTTGCTTTCACAGCAAGTAAAGCTCAATATTCTCCCAGTTTGGGTCAGTCCCACTGAAGTCAACAATACTCTCCCCAGACAGAGGGGTCTTCCCTAAAGGCTGGATCCCGCTCCATCAAAATTAATGGGAGTGTTTTCATTAACTTCTAGTTTTAGGGCTTGATTCTGCTTCCACTGAACAACTTGCATAATCGGAGCCTAAATTTGTCCCATTTGGTTCCATTAATACAAGTTGTTATGTGTTTCTGGGTTTATCTTAGCTTTGAGCGTGTACACGACAAAAGCATGTTCTCTCATTCCTTTGGTAGATGTATGTTACCAAGCTGATTGTTATTTCAGTACATAAAAAAATAAATTTTAATAATTCTAAAACCTATTTATACAGCCTATTTAATATATTTATTTAGAACCAGGATACATGTGAAGGGAACAATTAAAAAAATGAATTATGTAGGTTATCCCAGATATTACATGCTTTAACAATGCCACAGATCTACTTTATCACCAAACTATTTAGATATGAAGTTACAAACTGAATCTACCACTTGAATGTATTCTCTGAAATCCACTAGATAGCAGTACAAAAACCTAGGAAAGAGCACTTACACTTAGGGACAGGCCTAACATCCGAAAGAAAGGTTAAGGGAGAAGAGTGTTAAGAACTGCATTATATCAGTGTTTGAGACACCTCTTATTTGTATCAGTTATTGAACATTTATTTACACTTTCAGAGACCTCAAGAGGCATCTAGTGAAGTCCAGTCCCCTGCATTAATGACTGGCTTAAGGATTACCTCGACTTAAGTATTATCTTTAGGTATAATGTGAACCTATTAAAAATCTTGACAGGCTAATTGTTTAATAACATTCACTTTGTGATTAGAGACCACTAGAGAAGATCAGAAAGACAGCATTATAAAGAGAGCATCAAGCCTACAGCATTGAATGAAATGGTGAAATATCAGTGGGCATTTTTCCCCTGCGTTACTTAAAACGCACCCAACGAATAAAGACCAGCCAGGCCCAGGAGCTGAGCGATGGTAACACCGAGGTACCCACCCGGCATGCCTATATACGGCTCCACCTCACAGCACGGGATCTCTACGACTGATGCCCTTCGTGTCACCGTTGGCTACCCCCAGGCTCTCTCAGCCCCACCGGGGCGCGCGGTGGCTGCGAGGGCGATGGGGCGGCCCTGGGGCGGGTGGGGGGAGAGGAAAGTGCCCACCCCGCCCCCAGGGGGGTGAACCCAAGCCTGGCCGCAGGGAACGTTCACGTTCAGAGCCCCCGCCCCTCTGTGCTGCCGGGAGACGGTGCCAACGACCAGCAGCAGGGGGCGCCGCTACGCCCACGGAGGGGATCAGCGGGGCCCCGCCCGCCAGCACGGGACCCCAGCTCCGCCGAGGAGGGCGGGACCCGGCTCCACGAGGGGCGCCCATTACATCCCGCTGCGGCGGCAGCGGGCCCCCCACTTACTTTTTGAACATCTTGGGGACGCTGGGTGCCGGCCAGATGAGGCGGGCGGGTCCCTGGGGGGCCGGGCGGACGGAGGAGCTGGCGGTGGAACTGGCATCCACAGGCTCCGAGTCCTAGATGCTTCACACGAGGCCCCGGCTCTCCCGTCAGCCCCAGCCGGAAGCGGGCCCGCTTTACGGCATGTCGCACCTCACCATAACAACGGAAGCTCGACTGCCAGCCGCGGGCACTACAACTCCCGGCGGCCAACGCGCGGCACCGCCTCCTTGCGCATGCGTGCAAGGACTGGCGGCGGACGGTTTGCGCGGCTCTGCCCGCCCATTCCACCTTGCGGCTTTGACGGGGTGAAGTGTCCCGCCCCTCCCCCCCACAAGCCCTCCTTGCCTTCGCTCAAGCACAGAGCCCAGCTAGGGGGCCCAGACAGCAAATCTGAGAAACCAGAACAAGGGGTGGGTGGTAACATGAGCTTATATAAGAAAAAGACCTAAAAATTGGGACTGTCCCTATAAAATCAGGACATCTCATCACCCTAAGCCCGACCCACCCTACCCGAGCCACAGTGTCTGAACACAGCACCCTGCCCTCAGTTACACATGCCTCCCCCACATCCCCATCCTGGTCTTGTTTCTTGACCCTCCTCGTTAACCCATACGCAGGCCTGCAGCCCCATGCACTGCTGAACCCTTGCACGCCTGCTGCCCCCCCATGCAGCCTTTGTGAAATCATAGCCTATGGTTCTGCTCACCTTCACCCTGCCTGGCTGTGCAACATCCTTAAAAGTCTTGCTAAGGATTTACTAACTGAACTGCTTGAACTAAGGTTGAGGTGGTTAGGTCAGCAGTGCAGACCGATTGTGAGAGATGGAAGAGTGCCAAGAAAGCCCACAACCTATGGAGGTTGAAAAGTGTGTGGTTAATAACTCAAAGGCCCCAGTGCTGTCCTCTAGCAAGCTCACCTCGCAGAAGAAAGGATAGGTTGTGGGGGTAGCTGAAGAGGAAAGGAGGCTATGACACCTCTCTGTGCTCCACACTGTTGTGCAGGGGATATGCAGGGGCCAGGGCCACTAGTGAGCATTATTCCATGCCCCACTCAAAACTTTGAGAATACAGTAAATCATACTAATATGGAGAGGAAATTGGTAGTATCACTATACCATAACACAAAGAGCCCTAGCCCTCCATGCTTGTACTGAGATCCACAGTAGATTCAAAGACACCTGTGGCTTTGGAATGTCCCTGTGAAAGCTAATCACACCTCCCCATTCCCATGGGTTGATGCAGATGAAGCTGAATGAATTGTAACTCAGGCCTTGTCTACACTACAAAGTTTTGTCAGCAAAAGCGATGCCGCTTTAATTAAAAGCGCTGTTGTATGTCCACACTAGCTCCTTGTGTTGGCAGAGTGCATCCACAACTAGCAGCTCTTGCATCAAGGCTGAGAGTAGCTACCCTACCATGCAACTGGATGCAAAGGGTGCTTTGGGAAGGGTTTGAAATACCTTATGGGGCAGGTACAGCATCACATGATGCAGGTTTCTCAATCCCATTGTTCCAGAGATATCCTAGTAGATTGTCAGCTGCTTTTTCAACTTGGGGGGGGGGGGGAGAGAAAGGAGACAGAGAAATGACCGACCTATCCTGAGGAATGGGGACACCCCCACACATCAGCCTCGCCCTCCCCAGTTCTGCTTAGCACAGCAGTCTCTCCCAAAGCAGCCCACTCTGCCTATGGTTCTGTGATTCCCTCGAGTTCTCCCAGCCTAAGCAGCATCCCAAGCAGCTCTGTGAGCTCTCTGTGCTGAGGAATGTCAAAGCAGCACAGCTGTTGTCCCCCTCCCAGCCCTGCACTCCCCACAGCAAGCAGCTATGTTCCTCGGGGATGGCAGAACAGGAGCATTCCAGATTAATACTTTACTCTTTGTTCCAGAAGCAGAGCAGCACACTAATCTGTCATACTTCCCAGTTCCCAGAGCTTTGAAACGGGAGGGGCGCATGCTTGCAGGGCAACAGAGACCAAAACAGTGAGCAGAGCAGTTACAGCAGGCATCATGGGATAGTGGTAGATGCCAGTTACGTCAACAAAACAAACAGCAATGTCTACACTGATGCTTTGTCGCTTTAAGTTTGCCGCAAAAAGCTTTAAAATTATGCCTCTCATTGAGGTGGTGTTGTTTTGCCACCAAAAGTAGCTTTGTAGTGTGTACACTTCCTGTTTTGTCAGCAAAAGGCAGCTTTTGCAGACAAAACTTTGCAGTATAGACAAGGTCTCAGTTTTCTGACTCCACTGCCTGGGAACACCCTTCAAAATTAACTCAATAGGAACTAGTTTTCACTGAAAACAGATGAAATGACCTAACAGTTTCTCAGATAAACTGTTCTTGAGCAATGACATTCCCAAATACAATAACAAGTTTGAATTATTTTCAAAAAGTGAAAAACCTCTTCTCACTTCCATTCCTCTAAAACAGTCCGATTCACTTCAAATTGGGAAAATTTAAAACACAAATACTAATAAGACCACAGGTGAGAAATGTCATGCAGATTGGTTTTGAGAAAAATTTTATTGGAGAAGACCAACTCTGGTCTTATAAAAAGTAAATTACAACCATTAAGTTGGAGCTGCAACAAGGGCTGCAACATAATCACAGCTATAAGAGGAGACTTGGGAGGGTGGACTTGTAGTTGGTACCACCCAGGCATGAAGGAAATCTCAGTTCATTTCCTGGCTCTCCTGATTTAATAGGTGATCATAGCCAAATCACTTAGTCCCAGATCCTCAAAAGTTATTTAGGTTCTTAACTTCCATTAATCTGGGCCTTAATCTCTTTGGATGAAATCCTGGCTCCATTGGAGTCAATGTGAGTTTTGTCACCAACTTCAGGTCCACTGAGGATTTCTCAATTCATCCCTTCAAGCAGGGATAATACTTCCATACCTCATGGCTGCTGCAAAGGTAAATTCATTATTTTTTGTGAGGTGCTCAGATAGTATAGTGATGGGGGACATAGAAGTATTGTGTTGTCATCACAGAAAAAAAACAAAAAAGAGAATGAGATTCCAGAAAAGTGTCAGCAATTGTAAGATACGGATTGTTAAATAGAGCCGGCATGGAGTTACGCTGTTTTAAATTACCAGGGTAGAAGATGGAATCCTATGGAAATACAGTACACTCCCTGCATACTGCTGTAAAGGAAACACATATGTCATCTATTCTGGTGGGAAATATCTGAACAGGCTTCGCACAAACAATTAAAAGCTGGAAGTGGATATGAAGGGCAGAAGAATGAATACCACATGGGGAAAAGAGCTATGGGAGGGGTGAATTCATTAACACCAGCATAAATAAGAAAACTTGCAGCAATAATGGACATATGGTAACTAAGTGACTAAGTCCACATATGGACATATGTGGACTTAAGTAACTAAGTAATTAAGTAATGGACATATGGTAACTTAAGTAACTAAGTCCACAAGATTTTGAGAACTTTTGTACATATAATGGAACCAAACAAGACACCAAGAGATGAGTTATAATTACCATAGCCACTTGCATGAAATATGGGAATAGGAAACATCCTATTTAAAATTTGGATATTCCATGAGAAAATGAAAAAAAGACAGAACTAGTTTAAAATGTTTCATTAACCAAATCTGCAAATGAAGAGATTGTGTTTGCATGTGTGTAATGGGAATTCATTCAAGATTTGACAAAGGAGTGATCAGGAAGTGAAAATGTGCAAACAAAAATCAACAGCAATAGCAAGATTGAGAGAGAATGTTAAGAAAGTGACTCATTTTGATTCTGTAGGTTTATATACTTTAAATGCATTATGACAACAGATGTGGGACCAGTTATAACTGAAGGTTACTACTACAAGTCTCACCATGTAAACCAAAGGCCATATCCTTATGTCAAATACCAAACTACACTATTCTCCTTCTACAAACACTTATCAATGTGTATTTTGACAATGAATGCTATTTTGTGTGTGAATCTAGAGCATGTGTACCAGTGAGGTTTCCCTTTCTGTAAATTTACCACAATGGGTTAATTCATCTCCCAAACTGTAAAATCCTTCCTTATATTGTGAATCACTGATCCGGTTTATAAAAACAACAAAATACATACAGAATTTTAGCAGAGCAAATTCAAGGTCATGAAAGCCATAGCTGACAAAGTATTAGACCAGGGTGAGAAAAATTTTATTAAAGCTAATGTTACATTTATACAGATTGAGAAAAGTGTGTCTGTACATCCGGTTATAGTGCTTAGATTATCCACAAATACAAAGTTTGTTTAAAAACCTCATAAGAAACATATAATACATAATCTGCAATAACCCAAATTTAGATTAAATTTAATGACAGTTTAAATCAGGGATCGGCAACCTTTGGCATATGGCCCATCAGGGAAATCCGCTGACGGGCCAGGACAGTTTGTTTACCTGCAGCGTCCGCAGGTTTAGCCGTTTGCAGCTCCCACTGGCCATGGTTCGCCATTCCAGGCCAATGGGGGCTGCGGGAAGCGGCACAGGCCGAGGGACATGCTGGCTACCGCTTCCCGCAGCCCCCATTGGCCTGGAGCGGTGAACCGCAGTCAGTGGGAGCTGCAAACGGCCGAACCTGTGGACGCTGCAGGTAAACAAATCGTCCCAGCCCGTCAGCGGATTTCCCTGACGGGCCGTGTGCCAAAGATTGCCGATCCTTGGTTTAGATATTAGAATCCAAATACTCGGGTACATCACTCATGAAAAGTTATAGAGAGTTGGTTGTAGAAAGCAAATATAGGAATGAGTGTAGATTGTCTCTCAGTATTTGAGCATTTAGGATGGGTTTGTCCCTTTTGTAGATATAATCCATCAGAGAAGTACCTCTGTTACTAAAGCAAGATAGTATGGAGCCTCCTGGTGCAAACAATCTGCATTTATCCATCACATCTCCTTACCCGAAAAGCCTGTCAGTACGGTTTTTATTTGCATGACAAAGCCAAGAGAGGCCAAAGTGAAAAGTTTTGTTGTACTTTCTACTTGCCAATAAGTGCAATAATTAAAGGATTTAAATTTGCCACTAAACTGCATAGTCCATGCAATCACATTAAAATGGGAAAGACCTATTTGATCTAGTCCTTGTCCCTGCCAATATGGGATTATTCCCAAGGTACATTTATATTGTTTTCTTCAGTTTAAATAACTTAAGTGCTAGGGTTTCCACTTCTTCCATTAACAGTCTGTTCTGAAGCCTCTTATCACCTGGACATTTTTCCTAATATTCAGCCTAAATTTTCCCTTTCTTAATTTCATCCCAATCACTCCTAGTTGTCAGAGGACATCACCCTCAGTAATTCCTCTCCCTCCTTAGTGTTCATAATCTTCAAATATTGTAGAAAATGAATGGTTACATCCCACCTTCTCAGTTGTCACTTACCCTCCTTAGGCCATGTCTACACTACCACTTATAACGCTCAGGGGTGTGAAAACAGAGACATAGAGACATAATTTGACCAGCATAAGCGGTAGTGCACACAACGCAATGTCAGCGGGAGAAGCTCTAAGGTCTCTAGTGTAGACATAGCCTAAGTTGTATTTCACGGTGTTAGGGCCTGATTCTGGGAGGCTTAAACCTTTAATTTTCCCTCATAAATCAGTCCTTCTAGCTCCTGGTTACTTTTATTGATTCCCCTCTGAACTCCTTCCATTTTGTCTATATTTTTGAAGTGCTAAAGTATTGTTCTCAATGTGGCTGCACAAGTCTAACTGATTGGAATTTAGTAAACGATTATATAGATGATGCACAAGAAGGAATAGAATCCAACCCATTCCCTACAAGCTGTATGGCTAACAGGAATAAAAGCAACAATGTTATTTTTGTCCCTGAAGTCAACAGGATATAACCTGCAACTCACACAGTGAGCATCTGACTCAATAGAGGTTCTATTTTTACCTAGTCATTTTTCAGAGTAATACTGTGCCTTAAAATAGCATATAGTGATTATTTTTCAAATAAGACGCTCTCTGCAGCTCCAGTATTTGTTATACAACCCCCCCCCACACACACACACACACACACCACTTGAAAAGATTAAGGCTGTTTACTTTAGAGAGGAGACAAATTAGAGGGGACGGGCAAAGGCATACTAAATAATAATCTAGAGATGATAGGGTGAATCAAAGAGCTTAATTTTTCTCATAATAAAAGAACAGAGACATTCCGTGAACTCCAGAGTCAGCACTTAACACTGATAAAAAAAATTAGACATACAATTATCCTGTGCAACTCATTGCCACAATATATCATTGAAGCCAAAAGGATAGATATTTATATAGATATAATGAGAACACCCAGAGGTAAAATAGTACAGATTCTAAAAAACCCTAAAGTTTGGAAAAGATATAAATCATCATGCTTCAGGGCATAAGCCAACCGCTACATGAGAGGTATTAGGAAGAAACTTTCTCTGTGAGAAGGTTATTCCATAATTCTTCTAAAATATTTCATACACCTTCCTCTGAAGCATTTGGTAATAGCCACTATCAAAAACTGGATACTGGATTAAAAGGACCATGGGTCTGATCAAGTATAGCAATTCTTATGTTCCTCTGATGCTAGGGGTGAGATTTTGCTGTAAACTACACTAGACAAACTGAGACCTGAAGCTCTCATACAGGAAGTCTTCTATTTTACATTTTTAAATAATTTCTTAAAATTAGCAGGTAGTTTAAATATATTTTAAATTGATCACAAACCTATTGCACTGTAATAGGTCCACATTGATTATTTTTCCTTGTAACCTTTTAACATCTGACTACAGATTAATCACTTTGATACATGGATTGAAATGTTTTCTTTAGTACCACTATCAAAATGTTATTAACTATTGCTAGGGCCCTACCAAATTCCCAGCCATGAAAAATGCGTCACAGACCTTGAAATCTGGTCTCCTCCTGTCAAATCTGGTTTGTTTGTTTTTTTTGGTGGGCTTTTATGCTATACTATGCAGATTTCACAGGGGAGACCAGTGTTTCTCAAATTGGGGGTCCTGACCCAAAAGGGATTTATTGGAGAGGTCACAAGGTTATTTTAGGGGGGGTCATGGTATTACCACTCTTACTTCTGCACTGCCTTCAGATCTGGATGGCCAGAGAGCAGCGGCTGTGGTCCAGGTGCCCTGCTCTGAAGCCGGCGCCCCACCAGCAGCAGCAGAGAAGTGAGGGTGGCAATACCATACCATGACATCCTTACTTCTGCATTGCTGCTGGGGGTGGTGGCTCTGCCTTCAGAGCTGGGCTCCCAGCCAGCAGCCGCCGCTCTCCAGCTCTGAAGGCAGCTGCCACCAGCAGCAGAACAGAAGTAAGGATAGCAGTACACAACCCCCCCCCCCCCAAATTCCTTTTTGGGTCAGGGCCCCTACAATTACAACACTGTGAAATTTCAGATTTAAATAGCCCAAATCATTAAATTTACAGTTTTAAAAATCCTATGACCACAAAATTGACCAAAATGAACCATGAATTTGGTAGGGCCCTAGCTATTGCACAACAGAGCTTTTATTATGCTTTCAGAAGCATTGCTTGTTTGTTACTTGTAGCCTTAACACTGCTTTCCTGGGTGTTATTCCACTCTTTCAAAAAAATAGTCCTTCAAAAAGAAACCGGAAGTAATTATTAACATTATTCAACACAGAATATTTTTAAACAAACAAAATCTTAAAATTAACCGGAACAAAATCTATCCTTCCCCACCCTCTAAATCCCAAACAAGGCCCCATCTTTTGCAGGGTGGAAAAAGGTCCGACTCTTGAAGACTGAACCTTGGTGCTGGTCAGGGAGACTGTCACCGGAGGAGATCCTGGTGCCACAGGTGAGGACAGGGAAAGAGACATCCCCGAAGATGGAGGGGGAACGGAACAACAGTGGCTTCGCATGAAGATCCCAGCTGCCGGAAAGGGGAATGGGTTCTGGTGAAGACAGTTATGTTTTATATCGCTGATTAGGACCAAATTATATTTTGTCTGCTGATGGTTGTGATAATGGATGTACAATCACCACCATGGTGATTAGCACAGTAAAAGCCATAGATTAGATAGTTAAAATAGATTAGAGAAAGTATCCATCAATCTTTTTCTAGTCTGACTAGACATAAGTGCTTTGGTTCTTTATATAGCTAACAGAAAAGGAAAAAGGACATACAGGCTCCAATCCTGCTCTTGTTGAAGCCAATGGCAGTTTTGCCATATACTTCAGTGAGAACAGGATTGAACCCAGAGTGTATGGAAACCGTGAGGTTCTTTTCCCAGGCAAAGTGAACTGGCCAACCTTGATACTGTACATTTAACTAGGGCCTAATGCTTAATGAAATTATAGCTGTGGTACACAGGGTAAAATGGTACCTGCATAAATAGCAACATTTATTCAAGCAGTAAAATAAATATACACAAGGAAAATGATTAATATACAAAATACAAAGAGATGAAAGAACTCCAACATTATATAAATACTCAAGTGTATAAGTAATTTTAAAAGCAATTATCTTTCATTTCATTTAAAAAAATAATCAGGTGCCTCATTTTATCTTTAGCACAAATAGTCTTGTTATTCCTTCACTGGACTATGAACAAGAGGGAAAATTTGTCACAATGACAAACTATTCCAAGAGGATTTTCTTGAGCTCTTTGGAAGACATATTAATTTTCTGTAATACAGCTACACCTTAGTAATCATAGGCTGGCTAGACACGGTAACCCTTTTTAGAGGACTACAGTTAAGAAACTACTATATTCACACAATATACAGATAGTATTAAGAATATAAGGCCAAACGCTGCCTTCAGTAACACTGGAGTAAACCTGGAGTAATTTCAACGTAGCCAAATAAGTCAGTGGTTTTACACCAGTATAACTGAGGGCATAATTTGGCCCCAGGGTTCATATAGAGGTTTTTTTCAATGGGAAGCTAGCATCTCCCTTCTTGAACTCTTTCGGTCTCACTGGGTCCCATGGCAGGACATCACTATCTATTTTCCAATTCCCCCAGGTTCTCTTCCACACACAACTGTCTTTGGAGGCATATCTGCAAACAAAGACTTCAAGGCTACTTGAATTTTTGCATGATCTGATTTTGTTTGCATAGAGCCTCTTTGAATAAACCTCAAAGCATTTAAACCGAAGTTTTGTAATACAACTGTCCATCATTCTTAATCTCACCAAGACTTACACAGAAGCCTGTTTCTTAGGTTGCATAATACCTTTATTAGTAGCAACATTTCTATGCAGAGGATCTCATGCAAGCTGCTTTGCATGCTCAATTTCCAGTGAAATCACCTTTCAGCATCAGGTTCTAAATATACAGCATTTAAAATCCTTGAATAATTTAAGGAGAAGTGAGCAAGTGGACAGTGAAAAACAAACTGATAAAGACTAGCTAAACTAACTAGGCTAAAAAATTAAGTGATAATAAAAGCAACACTGTTATATTTTATCTTTCTTATTACACTACAGACGCTCCTCAACCTAAGCAATCATTCCGTTTCGGAAAGCCTTGCATAACCCCAATTTTACATAAGACGGAAACATATATTGTGCCAGCATAAAAAAACCAAACAATTACAACAAAAAATATTGCATGTACCTTAATCCTATTGTTATCCTGGCACACTGAAGGCTGCATTTTGGTGGTGGATGACAATGGGCTTAATTTGTAAATGAGGAAAAAGGCATTATATCATCAGAGTCGTCAGAGGGGGTTTTGGAGGTGGAAGGCTGTGGAGATGTGGACGTTGCAGATCTCTCAACCTTCCTTACAAATTTATAGAGAGATGACTGGATAGTGGCCTTTTTCTTCTCTTCATACATCTGTCTATAACAGGCCAGCGTTTCATCAATGCCTCTGTTAACTTTCAAGAATCGTGAGGAATTGGGGTCCATCTTCTCAAATCTTGCCATTGCAGAGTCAATCTCACGAAATGCAAGTGCCATCTCCTTGGTATTGAAGTGTCGTGGTTCTTCTACTTCTTCAACTTCATCCTCAGCTTCAGTCTGCTCTTTTACTTTTGCTGCTTCTAATTCCATGAGATCCTCATTTGATAATTCAGCTCCATGGGATTCGATAAGCTCATCCACATCACCAACATCAACCTCCAGCTCAAGCTGCTCGGCAAGCTTCACAATTTCATCTGCCACCTCCTCATATGTTTCGTCTTTTTCAAAACCTTTAAAGCTGCGTACGAACTGTGGGCACGCTTTCTTCCATACGGCATTCAAACAAACTTGGGTAACCTCTGCCCAGGCCTTAGCAATGTTTATGATGGCTTGGTAAATGTTATACGATTTCCAAAAATCGCGTAAAGTCTTGCCAGTCTCTCTGCCAGTTGCTTCTACTGCCTGTGCAAATGTTCTTCGTAGATAATAGGCTTTAAAATTAGCAATGACCCCCTTATCCATGGGCTGTAGGAGTGACGTCGTGTTAGGAGGCAGAAACACGACTTTTACATTAGGGTGAAAGTCGTCTAAATTTGCGGGATGTCCAGGAGCATTATCAACGATAAGCATAATCTTGAATGGGATGTTGTTTTCTCTGCAGAATTTTTGCACTTCAGGGATAAACAAATTTATAAACCAATCTTTGAAAAGTGCCATTGTGATCCAAGCCTTTTGATTTGAACGGAAATGAACTGGAAGGGTAGCCTTGCTAATGCCTTTAAATGCACAGGGATTTTCTGAATGATAAACAAGCAACGGTTTCAATTTGCAATCTCCAGCTGCATTACCCCCAAGCAAAAGTGTTAGCCTATCCTTCGAAGCCTTAAACCCTGGCATCATCTTTTCCTCTTTTGAAATGTTTGCTCTGTCTGGCATTTTTTTCCAAAACAATCCAGTTTCGTCGACGTTAAAGATTTGCTGGGCTGTATAACCATATTCTTCTATAAGTTTTCGTAACACTTCGGGATACTTTTCAGCTGCTTTTGTATCCGCACTAGCAATCTCACTACTCACTTTTACATTGTGAAAATTTGCACGTTGTTTAAATCTATTAAACCACCCATGACTAGCCACAAACTTTGCGTTAGGATCACTGTATTTTCCCTTTACGTCTTCAAAAATACTTTTAGCCTTTGCTTGAATAATCATTAGACTAAGCGGCACACGTTTTTGAATCTGATCTTCCATCCACATTGTTAATAACTTTTCCATTTCATAGATAGCACCAGAACGTTGCTTCGTTATGACTGTTGATTTTAAAAGAGCAGACCCTTTCATATGCTCTTTTATGCGTGCACTATCATTCAAAATACTTTTCACTGTTGAGGTAGCCAAATCGAGTTCACGAGCAATTGATGACAGGCTTTGTCCGCCTTCATACTTTTTCACTATTTTCATTTTCTGCTCTAAATCAATCTTCTTTCGCTTACGAACTGGTCTTGCACTCTTGCTATCACTTGGTTGCTTTCCAGGCATGATTTGAATGAAATAATAGGGTGAATCAACAGAAATACAGTATCACTGAAATAACACAAGACTGAGAGGCTGTGAGAGCACAAAGCCTTCCCTTGTGGGAGATGCTACTGCTGTATTCCTCTGCACACCGCACTACAGACGCTCCCCAACTTACACAATTGTTCCGTTCTGGAACGCCTTGCGTAACTTGAATTTTGCATGAGTCAGAAACGTATACCCATTACGCAAAAAAAAAAAAAAAAAAAAAAACACCTATTTCTAGCTTAAGGAACTTTTTCCATAAGTGCAGATTTGCGTAAATTGGGTCTTGCGTAACCCAGGGAGCGTCTGTACAGTACTTTGCATTTCCATACACTATGCAATATTTTCGCAACTCAAAAATTTTATTTATGCCTTATGGAACTTTTTGCATAAGGTCGAATTTGCGCAAGTCGGGTCTTGCATAACCCGGGGAGCATCTGTATTAGTAACCATGAAATTACACACTTATTCTATTATGCATCCACTCAAAAGCAAGTTCAAAACATCTTGAATCTAGAGAAAACACTCCTGAGTTATTTTTCCATCCATCATTGCAATTAGGTTTTAGGACTCAGGAGTTCTTTTTCTACTATTCAGACCAAACAAAGTTTTTCCAGCAAAACTCAGTAAAATTACTTCTGTCTCTGTGAACCATACTTTCTGTCAAGACAAGTTAGCATAAACTTTTTCTATCATAACATAGCTGCCAACAGTCTCTCTTTGAGGACCTCTTCTGCCCAAAAAAAGCAGGCGTGAGCTCCTGTGAGTTGTCTTTTGACACTGTCTGCAGCAACAGGGTCTGACAGCTTGTTTTGTTACTTTCACAAATATACCTCAGTCCTCAGTGACTCACAACAGTACACTCGGTGGATTATTTTTTCTTCTGATGAAAACACACCAGTACCACAAAAGGCTGTTAAGAAAGCGATCTAATTATCTCCATCCTGATGCCAATGGTTCTGACTCTTAAACTATAAAAAAGCCAAAAACTTATTTTGATTAAAGTTTGCTAAATTTTGATCTAATGCAAATTTTCACAAGAGTTATAATTTTCTCAAAAATAACCCACCTGATGTTTGCAGAATTAGCTGTGGGGGGAAAATCCTCCTTTTCCACTCTAAGCCAACCATTGACTAAAGTCTGAAATTGGAGAACAAGATCAAAGATACCATCATTTAAATAAGTCTAGCCCAACTTTCTAATTCAGTTCTTGTTTGCATATTACTCTTTGCCATTGTGTGAGTGAGTGGTACTTAGTGGTTAAAGAACCAGGATTTCTGAAATCTGGAATCTTTCTAGCACTACCACAGCTTTGGGCAAGTCGCTGCACTTCAGCTGTTTCAGTCCCCCCGTTTGTCAAACACGTACCTGCTTCTCCAAGGGCTGGTGACGCCTAGTTAATATTGGGAGAGCATCCTCACATGGAAGGCACTAGAAAAGTGCAAGAGTTCCAGAATACTTCCCTAGCTGTAAAGTAGGGAGCTTACAGTATGCCGGCATAGGCATAAGGCCAGGGTGACAATGCAGCTACGTTATCCTGACTGTGAGTTTTTGCAGTACACGCACTGCATGGGGGAGCAGCCAAGCATACCTGGGTGTCTGCCCCACAACCGTTCAGGGCCCGGGCCAGTCATTTCTGCGAAACCACAAGAGGGGCAGGCAGGAAGACAACACAATCTGCAGCCCGAGGGACACAAAGCAGCTGAAGGTGTGTGCAGGGGCCAGGTTCTGGGCCTGCACTGGGCAGGACAGAGGCCAGACTAGATGGTCCCTTCTAGCCTTAACGTCGGCGGTCTCAGCGCGCAGGAGGACACGCCCTACGCAGCCAGACACGTCCGCTGGAACGGCCTAGAGCCAGGGCACAGACGTCCGGCGGCCGAGAGGGGATTCCACCCAGCTGCCCCCGGATCACCGAGGGAGGCAGGGCCGTGAGACTACAGGCACCCCCCCCCGCGCGCACACAGCCCAGAGGAGGCAGGCCCGGCCGCAGGGCGGGGAGCGGCCCCCTCCCCCCAGGCCGGCTCTGTCCGCGCCCGCAGGGCGGGCAGCGGCTAAGGGGGAGGGAGCAGTCCCAGGGAGCAGCACCAGGGGGCCTGAGCGAGCGAGGGAGGGAGGAAGGGAGAAGCCGGGCCCCAGCCGCGAGCTGGACAAGCGGGAGTGGCCCAGGCACCACGCGGGCCTGTACGTACTTCTCTCGACAGGGCAGAGGTACGGGAGCCGACAAGGATCAAACCCACCCTATCCCAGGGCTGAGGTGGGCGGGCGTTACCCAGGCACGGGACCCTACAGGGAACCAGCCCAACCCCTCCCCCTGCTCCCGCCACGCGGAGTCGTGCTGTAGCCACGCCTCCTGGCGTTACGACGTATCCCACGCTCCGGAGCGCGAGGGGATAACGAACCGTCCCGTCACCCGGCGCGAGCAGCCGGCACCATGATCACTTCCGGTAGGTCAGAGGGTAGCGGAAGGGGTAGTAGAAGGTGGCAGGTTAAGACAGACGGCGAGTGGGGAGAAGTCCCTGCAGGGAGGCTGTTCCCCCGCCCCATACTTCGGTCTGGCGGTGGCGAGAGACCCTCTCCTCCGACCTCCACCGCTCTGGGGCCTTCGGCAGAGTTTCCGGGCGGGTGCCTCCCAGAATGCCTGGCGGCCGGATGTGCCGCCATCTTTAGGCTCCCTCTCTCCCTTGTATTGACAATAACAAGCCCCGATCCGTCCCGTCCCCCCCTCCCGGGAGAGAGAGAAGGAGGCAGAGAGGGGGGAGGAGGGAGAGCGGGGGGAGCTAAAGCGAGAGGAGAGGAAAAGGAGAGGGGGCTGAGGAGAAGAAGAGGAAGGAAGGAAACGGGAAAGGGAGGAGGTGGAGAAAGGAGTCTATAGACAAGAGGGAGCGAGAGAGACTCACCCATCCACCCTTTTATTTCCTCTTGAAGGAAGCGGGTAGGAGCAAAACAAGGAGAGAGACCCCAGTGGGAGCAGAAAAGGTAGAATACAGGTGTAGCGAGGAGGACTGGGAGAGGCCAGTGGGTGGAGAGAAGAAGGAAGAGAGACGCTGCTGAGAGGCGTAGAAGCAAGAGAGGCATGAGAAACCACTGAGAAGAAACAAAGGAGCAGTGAAAAGACGAAATAAGTGATTCTACCGAGAGAAGAAAGTGAAGGGGGGGGGACTGAAGGACTCTGCTAGCAAAAAGGAGGAGTTGAGAGACTCCTCTGAGAGAAGACAAACCAGAGACTGACTCTAACTCTCTCTTTGTCTGTCACACCAAAAGAATTTGATGCCCCTCAGTCTGTTCACCTCTGTGTGTTCATGTTTCCCACAGGTTTCTCTTCCCCCAACCCCCCAGCAGCAGCTCAGGAGGTCAGACCTGCCACTGATGGTAATAGCAGCAGCAGCTCCTCCTCCTGCAAGAAGAGAAAGTTAAACAACAGCAGCAACAACTCTGAAAGAGAAGAGTTTGATTCCATTTCCTCCTGCTCCTCTTCTCCTTCCAAAAACAACTCATCATCATCTTCCTCCATCATCACCACCTCCTCAGGGGGCCCCTCATCCAACCATCATCTGCAGAAGAAGCTGCGCTTTGAGGACTCCTTGGATTTTATTGGACTCGATGTGAAGATGGCTGAAGAGTCTTCCTCATCCTCTTCTCCTGCTCCCTCTTTTCAGCAGCAGCACCAGCAACAGCTCAAAAATAAAAGCCTTTTAATTTCATCAGTGGCTGTGGGGCACCATGCAAATGGCTTGACCAAAGCTGCCTCCTCCACGGTCTCCAGTTTCGCCAACAGTAAACCTGGCTCTGCCAAGAAGTTAGTGATCAAGAACTTTAAAGGTAATAACAAGCCATAATTTGTCCTCACCTTTGATGAGTTGACACTCAACTCATGTGCTATTTCAACATGACAAGCTATCCAGTTAGCTTGTAAATAGGTTTTATTGGAAATACTCTTCTGTGATGAACGCCTGAATCTGTATGTAAAAGGGAAACATAATATGGTGTAGACTTGCCAAATCTAATACGCACTTGGAGGCAAACTCCATCATTTGGGATTACTTTTAAGGTACTTTTCATTGCCTCTTTTGAGAGGAAGGATTTGAGACCTCATACTCCTGATTTTTGCTTTTAAATCACCCTTATTCAGAATGATACCATTTGATATCCCTAATGTAGTAATTCCAACTCCAGAAACAACAAATAGTTTAGTCCAGTGTGTTTGACAGGTCTCTGCAGAAAATATCTTATTAAAAATAGCTAATTGTCCATCTCATTTTGTCCATCACAGTATGGTCTCTGCCTATTTTATTTCATTTTTAAATAACTTACATTTTTAGGTGATTACTAAGCTTTTATGATTTGAGATGCTCTTCCCTTCCCCAGGTCTCTTAATGCATTGGCATACTTTTTTTTTTTTTTTTTTTGGCCTTTTCCTCTCCTTGTTGCCCCACTTCTCTATCCACCCTCTCACCAGAAGGATGTGTGCTGCTCTTGTTGCTTGAGTTTTGGAGTGCCACGTGAGGCCAGGCAGCGTTGTGGCAGAGCTGAGTGCTGCAGAAGCAAAGAAGCAAAGCTTGGGCTGATGTGATGCTGCCTGAGAGCTATTTCAGCTGTATTATGGGCCACTATAGGAGCAGGCAGGGAATGTGCATAGCTTTCAAGGAGCTGCTTGTTGCTTTACCTGAAAACCATGGGCAAAATCCAAGCTTCATACAGCTTTCCTTGTTTCTTTCCTCTACACCACCTCATGTTAGTCTGACAACTTATTTCGCTACTCCTGTTCTCCTCCATCACATTGAACAAACGGTGGTTTATACAACATTTGCATCCCAAAAGATACTAAGGTGCTTCATATGCTTTAAAGATATACAAGAGGAGAGGGGCTTTTTATCTTATTCAGGACAGTAAGTTTTTAGTGAATCTATATCTAGTGTTAATTTATGGTGCTCAAATTAGATTATAACTTTGCTCTGTGGTATTCATGATAGCATTTATGAAAAGTTCTTCCATCCTACTGCGGAATGCACTAACCTCATTTAGTTTGACTCAGTTCTGGAATTTTAGGATGGTGATGCATGATAGCGAGAACTGAAGTCTAGTCTTCGTTTATGGCTTCTCTTACAGGTTATAGGTGAACAGAATATGGGCAGTAGCGTTTCACAACTTTTTTATTGTTTGTTTAATGTTGTAGCTTACACATTCTTGTGAGACTTGTTGCATATTATAAACTGTTGTTTTGTCTGACACTTCAAAAATGTACCAGCTCTGTGACTGCTATTTATTGAGTCAGTATTAAATGACAGATTGAAAATATTTTTTAATTCTGCCCTTATCTGTGTTATTAAGAACACCTTATTAAAATTAGAATACGTTTTTAAAACAGGAATTTTTCACTGTTTTATTTATGTATAAATTCACTCAGCTTTGACAGTGAAAGTGGGCTAATCGCATTTCTACTTAGTGCATAAGAACCTGAATGGGAAACTAACATAATGCTGGAATATTGCCGACACTGTGTGGAAATAGGTATTTTGTTTTAAATATACGTCTCTATTATGACTTCCTTTCCCCCCCCCCCCCAAAAAAAATCACAAATTTCTGTTGTCTTAATTTTGTTTAAAAACTGGGTTTGCAAAACCTAAACTGTGGGCCAAACATGACCTGAAAGCATACATGTCTTTCTCCTTAAACTCCCTACCCTCCCTTCGCCATATCCCAATATTCCTCCTGGAACAATGATCACTTGACTTAAGTATTTTGTTTTTAGAATTCTAAGTTTGCTCTGTCCTGAAACCCCTTATACTTTCTGATGCCTTGAGATGTGGCTATGATCCTGGCTAAAAGAGAGTGAGAACCAATCATTTAGGCATCTCATCCATTTTTGTTAATTGTTCAGAAGGGTTCCTGTTGAACACTGTAAGAGACTCCATCTCGTAGGTGTTAAGGTCTCTACTTCTGCACTTCCAGCCCTTGCCAGAAGCTAGTGTTACTCACAGGATCCTGTTACTGAGCTAATTAATATTAAAAAAAAAAGTCATTAAAAAATCCCCAAATATTTCCATAAACTTGCTTTAGGCAATCATTTTGTGATTAGATTTATGATTTAAAAATTAAACTTACCACAGCACTGAGGATTTGACTTAGGAAATTTTTGTTAACCTCTTTTACATACTTTTTTATTGAAGGTAATGTACAGTGGGGAGGAGCTATGGAAAGAAGGCTGTACTAAATGATAGTGGAGTTGAATCTTTCCAAGTCTGACATACTTGAACATAAAGAACAGGGCTTGAAAAACATAACAAACACCTACTGCCCAGAACCTGCAGACCTAAGAAAACACGACTGCATTGGTTCAGATTGGAAGATTTTCTTTGCAAACAAAGGTCTATAATCTATAATGTTTATAATGTTTCCTGTGTAAATATAGCTTAAAACCTGCATAAATTGATGGGATGGGTCTCCTTCACCAGTTTTCCACTTGGTACAGTTATCTGTCTTGGAACATCTGTCACACATCTCTAAAAAGGGCTGGCTTCATTTTACCAACACATGATGATCAATCTGTATGTCACTTTCTAATTATTTTGTCCTGTGCTGCCAGCTTAATAAAAAATCAGTATTAATGAAAGTATAGACTGACGATATTTTTTTCACTTGAACTGTTAAGACATTAGGTATTGCAGAGTTTATAGACCGGTGTATCGTATCTGCTACAAGTGCTGTGATGTGCAGGCACAACAGGGTGACTTGAACACTGTGAGTCAAGTTGAAACTTAGAATTTCATTGCTATCTAACAGTGAAAGCAGAATCTGATGTATGCCTAAATAGACTTTCTTTATGTTTTAGTGGAAGCTAGAGTGTTTTTTCAAATTTGTCATCTTCACATTTATAAAACAACTAGAATTTTCTGCTCTCCTTAAACAGGATCTCAACCTTTGTTTATATCCTAGATAAACCTAAATTGCCTGAAAACTACACAGATGAAACCTGGCAAAAATTGAAAGAAGCTGTGGAAGCTATCCAAAACAGTACTTCAATTAAGTACAATTTAGAAGAGCTCTATCAGGTAAGTGGTCCCAATCTATATTTAAAGCCATTCAGTCTAAATAAAATCTGGATATGCTCTGTTCATTTTTCATTTCTCAAAATTATTTTTGTGATTTTAAAAAGAAAGGAAATATGACACTTTGTAGCTACTTTCCTACTGAACAAACTATTTACTTAGAACAGTTTCTCAAAGTGACTTTAAAAATCCAGAATAAAGGATTTGCAAGAGCTAAAGTTGAACTGAGAACCTTTTTACCTGCCAAGAGCATAATCTAAGGTGTGGTTTCCCTTGCAACAGTTGACACGAATTAAATAAGGCAAGGAGCTGTATTCCCTTTACTACTGCTTTTGAGTTTGTGCTGTGTAGCTGCTCAAGGAGAAACATGAAATCCTAAAACGTTTGGTGTTTAGGTAAGAAAAGGACAACTTGGATTAAAATGTAATCTATTTGTGTCTGTCTAAACACAATCTCTGTTCATAATTTGGGATCATAAACAACCATTTTTTAAAAAAAATCATTTAACTTCTAAAGTAGGTGTAAAATGTGTCACCATATTTCCTCATGAAAATCATATTCGTTTAGTTGTCATTGCTTGCCATTAGAAATTATGTATATTTGACAGTGAAAACATTTAAACACCCCCCCCATCATTAGTAATGATTATTTTGCCCTGATTATTATTATTTTTAAAGAATGCTGTCAGGTCTAAATTGAGTATTAGACCTTTTTTATAAGCTCTTCAGTCTTTATATAATTACATTTCTGTTTCTGCATTCTTTATGTACAGTTACTTAACTAAATTTGTTTAGTCAAAATAACTGGGACTTCCTAAACTTGGGGGGGGGGGTTGTACCACCTAGTGCAGCACGCAGTTATAAAGAAGTACTTCTATTTTGTTCTATTTTTAAGCTTTTATCGTTTGATAGGTTTTCATGGTTTTTTTTCTCGAAAAGGTGAATTTTGAATGTGGTTTTGGCTCCAGCAAATATACGATGGCATTCTGTTTTTAAGTCTTATTGAAGTTTGGGATGGGTTGAATTGCCTGAATATGGGCTGAATATTTTTTTTCTTTTTTGCCGTCCTCGTGTCCCCCCCACTCAGCGCATGTTACATGCGCTTTAGATTCTTGTTTTGAACTTTTAAATCAAAACCAGCAAGGTTGAGAAACTTCATGTTTGGCGTGTGCATGGTTCCACAATAAAGAGCGCCTTCTTTGCAGCATTTGGAGGAATTAATGGCAAATTAGATACCCTGAAATCAACAACTGCATGTGTATTTAAGCTCCAGACAAATAGGCTTATACTGTATTGAATAATGCAGAACTGCAAATAAATGTGTTTTTAAAAAATACAGTGAATCATGGGCTTATCTACCACTCAAAGGACAAACAAATCAATTAACTAGTAGAGATGGCCTTTATCTACAAAGTCATACTGAAAACCTTGCCACTACTTCAAAGTAGTAGTTTAAAATGAATTTGCCCTCTTAGAGGTTGATATCAAACCAGGTTTCACTGTGCTACTTATGCTCAAGGAGAGTGAGTTACAACTACTTTGAGAATCATGACTTTGAATATCCTGACATATGTGTTGAAAATTTCAGCCACAACGTTACAATTATTTAAATATATTTAAGTGAATAGGAACATTTCATACTTGACTGCCCTCTAAGTTGAATCTAAAAATAAATGTCTTAATTTAAAAATAGTAATAGCAATTGCTAGTATTTTAAATGCTAAATAAACTAGTGCTGCTTGTGAACAGCTGCTTGGTAAATGGATCTGATTCCAAATATGCTTTGGCAGACATCATTATCTAAGCAGAGAGAGGAATGGCCCAAAAAAAGCCTGTTGAAGTTCCTTCCCACACTCTTCAAAAGGATTTATTCATATTTTGTGTTTGAACAGAGTTAAGCTTCTTGGTTTTAGTTTGACACATCTGTGTGCCAGTAAAATCCCACTGAGTGAACATTTTTTTTTGAGCCTTTAATTTTTTAGACCACGAACCATTAGCGCTGTGTTACTACTTCTACTTCTTAGGTTGAGGTTGGGGAAGAGCGCACATAGATAAGCAGCTAAATAATCATGGAGAACTGAAAGCTTTATACAAATGGTTTATTTGCCAGAATAATTTTCTTCAGTACATCAACACTAAAAAGTAGAGGCCTAGACTTCCGTGTTTAAATGGATGATTATAAAAAAGAAAGGTCAGCTTTTTAAACATTTCTCAAAGTACCCATTACTATGGCCTCAGAAAATCTTCCAATCTGAACCAATGCAGTGGTGTTTTCATGTGTGATTCCACCCCAACCCCTGCCTTCTCCTCTTCCTTATCCTCCCCCAAAACAAATGTAAATTTCACAATACCCAGATGTGTCTGGGGAGCCTTGGTCCCATGTCCTGAGTATGGCTAATACATCTGAGAGTGCAGAATCCCAAGGCAGGGCATCTTATTCTGAACAGCCCACTTCTGTGAACCGCAAGTAGGTAGTGTGATTATTTGCAGTGTTAGCAACAGCAAAACATCTTGTACGGTATCATTTTAAATATTGATCTAGTACAACAATGTTGCAGTAGCAATTGTACAGTATCAGTGGAGATACTTCCATTTAAAAGGACAGTGTTTTCAGCAGAAATTCCCAGTATCTGCCTGTTTTTTTAAAAAAAAACAAAGAAAAACAACTTGTCTGTTTTTTTCTGAAATTTCATAGTTGGTGTGGAATTTTTTCTCCATTAAAGTGCATGTATTTTGTATTTGATTTCTTGTGTCAACAAAAGGTTTGAAAATCCTATTTGACACAAGCGTGTTGTGAATTTTCCACTACTTATTACTGTGTAGAACTCCAGATATCATGTGCTCATGCATGTATATGTGTGAAGTTTCATACATTAAAATAAATTAATCTGAGTTTTATTTAACTTATTACACATTGAAATAAATGCACATGGATGAAATCCATCCATTCATAATGGGCCTATAGAAGGTCCTCCAAAGTGCATAAGTCCTTGCAGCCATGCAAAGAGTTGGAAATGGAGTGGGTACTTATGCAACCCCTGTTTTCTAAGGTGGGGGGGGGACTCTGTAACACCTCAAAATAGACTGGCAAAGAGGGGTGCAGATCAGGAGCAGATGATTGGCCAGAAATGATTGCCTAGGGAGTATGGAGAGCCAGCCATTGTTAACCCTGCTTATTAACTAGAAGAACGGCCGCAGAGGGGTTGGGCATCTGGCTCAAAGGTTACATTCCATCTTTTCAGCCCCCAGTAGTCATCTTCCCCCCACCCCAAAGCCCATTTGGGTGGAAGAGGGGTTACATTTTGTGTCCTATGTTTACTTGAAAGTTTGATATGACTTCTCACATTTTAATGGTATGTAAGTTAGAAGCTGACCACATAGGCTATAGAGCAGGAGAGAAAGGGAGAAAACTCCAACCCATGTGCCATCAAACTGAACAAAGAAGTGTACTGTAGTTAATAACGCAGAACTGCAAATAAATGTGTTTTTAAAAAATATAGTGAATCATGGGCTTATCTACCACTCAAAGGACAAACAAATCAGTTAACTAGTAGAGATGGCCTTTATCTACAAAGTCATACTGAAAACCTTGCCACTACTTCAAAGTAGTAGTTTTTCTGTTAGATCAGTGGTTTTCGACTTGTGGTCCATGGAACCCTGGGGGTCCACAGTCTATGCCTAAGATTTCCAAAGGGGTCTGCACCTCTATTCAAAAATTTTTAGGGTCAGCAAATAAAAAATGGTTGAAAACCATTGTGTTAGATTAATACCATTTTTTTAAAAAACCAAACTCAAGACTGAGAATTTAAACTCTCAAATATCAGGAAATTCAGTTCTGGCTTTCCCGGCAGCCGGAACTCAACCATCTTGTGCTTATGTAGCATTTTGTGTTATATGTGGTGTTTATACATCTTGCTTTCATGACTAAAACTACCTTGAAAAAATGATGAATTCTAACTCGGTGAATTTGCGTCCCATATATATTCAAAGTTAACTGCTTGTTTTTGACAAAAGAAGTTTGTACTAATTTTTACTCCCTGTTCATCCTTTGGAGCTAATATAATTATGGGTGAGTGAGCAGCATTTATTTCACGGAATTGCTATCTTCGGACTGTAGAGTCTTTACTGCTGGTGTTTGTTGCAGAAGCTAGAAAGAACCCAACTTAACTGTCAGATCCCATGCTGAGTTAGCTGTTGGAATGCATTTTTACTTGTGAACTGAGCAAATACAGTCTGAAAATCATGGAGACATTACATGTGGAACTAAAGACTGGTTCTTCTACAGATACCCACATATTCTTACACAAACACCTTAGTTAACCTAACCTTTAAAGCTGTTCATGTGCATTCCATGTAAACACAATCAATACAAATTAGGAAAACACCAGGTAAGGGTCCATCCACATAAAAAGCAGTGTGACTTCACATTGCCATTATGCCTACAGACTTTATCTTCACAGCCTTTTACTCCCCCCCTCCCCACCCCTCGCCCCAAACATCCATCATGCATGCATCCTTTTTTTCTAAACCACAACCAAATGCTCTTAGTTAACTATGCCCTCGGGTAGTTTAAGATATTTTATTGAGAAAGTATGGAATACAGAGCACTACCAAAAAAATCTGAGGTTATAATTAGGCTTGTGTGACCTGGAGAGATGTTGCAGGATTTAGAGGGAACTTGAGGTGGGGAGTGTGAAAGGGCGACACTGGAAATCATGCTCTCTTGCAATAAGGCTTCCCTGTCTCTTCCAGTGGAACTGCAAATGGCTTGGTAAGTTTAGTAGCTCATAAAATAAAACCTTAAGTGTCTGTGTTTCAGAGTAATAAAACCCATAAATTGCTGGAAAATTGAACTACCTCTGTTTCTGCATTTCTCACTTGGGCACTTAATGTATGTCTACACAGCAAGTAAGCACCTGCAGCCGGTGTTGGTCAGCTGACTTGCAGGCTCCGGCTGCAGGGCTGTAAAATTGCTGTGCAGACATTCAGGCTGAAACCCAAACCACAGGGCCTCTCAAGTGGGGAGGTTCCCAGGCTCTAGCATGAGCCTGAACATCTACACAGCCGTTTTTAGCCCGGCAGCCCAAGCCTGGTGAGCCTGAGTCAGCTGACTCAGACCAGCTGTAGCTGTGCTACTACAGGTCTCTTATGCCAGTGTAGACATATGCTAAGACTCCCACTGAAGTCTGTAAACCTGTGGGTTGTGAACTGTTTAAGGGCGGGCCCTCGTAGTGTCATTTTACTGCTGTAAAGTGCTTCGTACATCTACTGTGCTGTGAAAGCAGCAGTATGTAATGTAAAGTTCCAGAGAGGGTAGATCTGCTCAAGGATCAAAACCAAACATGTCATTTTTTTTGTTTTGTTATTTTTCTTTAAATGGAAGCCACATGGAGAAATTCATTTTTATCTTGCTATATCTGTGTCATTATTTACTTTAGGCTGTCGAAAATCTCTGCTCCTACAAGATTTCTGCAAACTTGTATAAACAATTGAGACAGATTTGTGAAGACCACATCAAAGCACAAATTCACCAATTCAGAGAATATCCTTTAACTGAAAGTCTTTTCACCTGCCAATCTCAGGAGTCATGTTTCTTGTGCGTCAGTTGATGGCTTTGGGGAGGTACCATTATCTTATAGTTTGGCATTGTGGCTGGCAGAAGTAGAAAGAACAAAGTATAAGATAAATGTAAAGCTATTTAAGATCTTCACAGAACAAAATGAATGAACTGTTTTAGTTGTAACACCTTGTAAGTATTAGCAATGGCATCAACTGTTGTAAAGCACAGGAAGATACCTGAAACTGCTTTATGTGCAGGTAAAGAGAATTAATTTCAACAACTTTAGTTTTGAATTGTATTAAGAGTCTAGAAATATCAAGTACTCATTTACTGGTTTGGAATCTTTAAAGCTTTCTTGCTGAAATGGAAAATGGATTATTGCTAGTACTTTACTAAGAGGCAGACATTCAATAATCCAATGATTTTACACCTACATATTTTGTGCCCACAGTAAAATGTGGATGCAAATATTACGTTTAGACTTATCTATAAGATTTGGGGTCACATGTCTGGTATTAGACACCTTAATTCTGGCATTTGTGCTTGGAAATGATCTCCTGTGCAAACTTTTGTAAGTTTGAGTCCCTCTGAAAACGTGGCCTGAAACATTCTGTATGTTTACACTTCAGTCAATCATTGTGTCTGAGTAAAACAACATATAATTGTAGTTTTTCCATATGCTAGCAAAGTATTATTGTTAACGTAGATTAGTCTTCAGAGTCCAAACGTGTTTTTGTTTTTGATAATGGGACTTAGGCTCCTGAGTGATTTTTAGGTGCTTTTGATAATTTTACCCTGGTCTTGAACTACTGTTAATAACCATGACACTAATATAAACTAAAAATAGCATCTGAAAAAAAATTCTGATCCTTTCCAAAAGGTAGCTAGTGAATTTATGATGCACTCTGAAAGTATTGTGGAAAAGCAAACAAGTACTGTTGAGCTTTTTAGGTGGCTAATGTAAACTATGGGATTTTTGTCATAATTTTCTTAACTGCCTTTTCATGGATTCGCTGGACAGTGTTCTTTTTCTAAAGAAAATAGACAAATGTTGGCAAGATCATTGCAGACAAATGGTAAGGTTTTTTTTTTTCCTTTTAAAAACAAACCTGTCTATTCCTGACTGTTTACTTATCTCTCTCTCATTTTTTTACAAATGTTATCTGATTTCTAAAGTAAAGGCTTCCGTTATAGGAGGAAATGACATCTAACTTGTTAGAAATGAAGCTTTGAAAGCACTTCCCTGAGATGTACTTCTGAACATATGGCTTTGGTCCTGAATAAACATTTGAAATGCACGTTGCGTGTGTATATGCTAGCCCTTCCCCTCGTGTTTGTAACTCAGAGACTAATTCTGATTTTACCCTTTGTTCATGTCTAAATGCTATTTTGCATTCTTTCCCACCCTAAATCAAATGCTAAATGTCATGTTGATCATACTTAAAACATCCCACTGCATGCTAGTAAATGCAGAATACTCCAGAAATTGTTGGTAATTTTGGCACATACACATATACAGGTATATGACATTTCAATTTCAACTGATATAAAAATGCTGGTGACTTTTTTCCCCTCCTCCCCAACAGATCATGATTAGGAGTATCTTTTTGTTCCTGGATCGAACTTACGTTCTTCAAAATTCAATGCTGCCATCTATTTGGTAAGGATGCAAAGAATAAAACTGATTTTGTTTTAAAAAAAATTTCTTACTATTTGAAATATAGGGATTGCAGCTAGCTACAATTTTTTTTGCTGTTCTAGAAGAGAGAAATGTTTTGAATTTAATTTCCATGAAATGTGAGCATTTTGCAGTGACTAATACCAAATTTTAACTGAACTGATACCATCTAACTCCAGTTTGCATAATACAAGAAAGCCTTTTCAGTAATTGAAAAGCCAGGATTTAGGGTCAAAGGGTCATTGGCCACACATCTGGTTATCAAAGGTAGTGAGGATATTTAGTACATGTGTAACATTCTAAAGATACAATGCTTTAAATATATTGGATAACGAATATGTACAACTCCTAATTTTATAAAGGGGTAAACTAAGGTTATGTCTACAGTACCAGCTTGGGCTGTGATTCCCAGGTCATCTACACGTACTCCCATTAGTTTGGTGAGAACTAGTGCAAGTATAAACATGCACTGCAATAGTGTGGCTTACCCATGCCGAGTCCATACCTACAGGGAGGTTGTATTCAATCATGCCACTGCCTTTGCTACCATGGCCACACTGCTATTTATAGTCTCAATAGCTGTCATCGAGCTAGCACAAGTAATTGTATGTGAGCTGGGAAATCACACCCCTTGCTCATAGGGAAGACATGATCAATGAGAGGTTACGGTCAGTTTTGGGGTGTCCAACTTGATACACCCCTTAAAGGTCTAACTTTTTCGGAAAGTACTGAGCATCCACTCTCAAATCAGACCCACTTAACGCATCAGGTTGGACACCCAAACCTGAGATCCCGCCTCCAAATCACCTTTCATCATTTAAAATCTTTGCCTAAGGACACCAGTGATAGAGCTGAGATTAGAACCCTGGCTTCCATTCCATGCTTAATTCTTTTGAGAAAACTGCTTTATCTTTGAAGATATGCTAGTCTTCCTATTAAATTGAGGAAACGCTTTTAAGCCTCATCAATTTTTAATCTTTCTAAATCCAGCTAATCCAAGCTAAGAATGGTTAATGTCCTAAAACAAAGTAATGATCAAAAATAAATCTCATTTGTATCTGCAGATGTGAGAATGTGTACAAGAGTATTACTTTAGATAGTTGCCTATTGTTGTATATGTGTGCGTTTACACACCTCTGAAATGGCTTAGGAAACTCTGAGAGAGTAAGTGTTTGAGCATCAGAATCAAGAACGTGTGCTGCTGTTTTTATTGTGATGGTTAAAAATAAAAAATTCAGAGATGGTTCTGCTTCAAATTATTTAAGAGGCTTTTTTATCTTTTTAGGGATATGGGTTTAGAGTTGTTTAGGACTCATATAATTAGCGATCAGAAAGTTCAGAACAAGACCATTGACGGCATTCTTCTCCTGATTGAGAGGGAAAGAAATGGTGAGGCTATTGATAGGAGTTTGCTCCGAAGCCTTCTAAGTATGCTTTCTGATTTGCAGGTGAGTACATTTTCTTCAGTTAGCAGAAAACTGAAAAAAGTACCACACTTGTATTCCAGGACACACTATATGCTTTACACTGAATTATTCTTCTTTATTCCTAGATTTATCAAGATTCTTTTGAACATAGATTCTTGGAAGAGACTAATCGTCTGTATGCAGCAGAGGGACAGAGACTTATGCAAGAACGAGAGGTATTTTATGTTTTAATCTTTTTCCTCTTGTTTGCAGCCACTGATGAAACATCTTAGCTAAGAGAGAGCAGAATAATGTGTTCCTGTAGTGCATTCTCCTCATGCATAGGGTAGCAGGAAATATTCCCAGCAATAGTGTGACTTGCTCGTTTACCTTTTTAAAAACTGTACTCGTGGCAAATGTACTCAAGCACCATCACTCTAGGGCCTGGTGTTCTTGGTCCCAAAATTAGTCTGTAGCTGTTGCTGTCAGACTTTGGTCCCAGCATCTCTTCAACATTTCTTCATTATGTAAACAGTAAAATAACTTTCTTTAATCTTTTCAGGTTCCAGAGTATCTTCATCATGTCAACAAGCGATTAGAAGAAGAAGCAGACAGAATTATCACATACTTGGATCAGAGTACACAGTAAGTGTGTGATCTGCCTTGCCTTGGTATCTTTAGCCATTCAGTTCTAATCCTGTTGAAGGCTTTTGCCACACAAAATAACTACAGTTATTGACTAATGTATTATTTGTATTCAGATGTAATGTAAGTTGCCAAATGCTTCTCCTCTTCCCCAAAACTGCTTCAAGCCAATCAGTCATTGTCTTATTTTGCACAGCTAACTGGAGTGGTTCAGATTAGAGGCTGATTTGACTTTTGGGCAATTAATTTGATTTGTAGGCCATTTTAGGGGGAGAGCCTGTGTTCCTACTAGCTGTGGCAACTACCTGTATGAGCAAATACTCTGTTACCTTCTTAACGAAAGTAGAGAGAGGCCAGCAATAGTTACGGGGTATTCTCAGTGGGAAAACTCTAAACTAGTTAAGGCTATAAATACCATTCAAGGAAGAAAACTTCTTGAATGTCAGTTTCTTAGATAACGCAGTCATCACCCTGGAAACTTAAAATGAAGATGACCTTTCGGGGTGGACTCAGATGCAGAAGGTGGCTGGTGGGGATGCTGGAATTCCCCTAGAGAGAGATACTCTGAGGCCACTGCTGTGGTTACTGGGAGGAAGAGGAGACCTGCAACAGGATGCTCTTTGAGGACATGGGCAGCAGGTCTTACCTTGGAGTTGGGAGGGAGCAGGCCACTGAATGATAGAGGCCTCTTACTATAGTGCAGGGGTTCTCCCAACAAATATTTTGGTGGCCTCAGTGTGTGGCCACCAGCTCTTGCTGCTGGCCACTCTGACAAACCAGTCTCTCTGTCCCTGCCCACCATAGTCCTTCAGCAAGGGCCCACCCCTGGGAAGGTGTGTCAGGAACTCACTGGCCACCTGTGGAGTCCCGGACACCCCATGCCCCAGCCTGGCGGGAGTGGAGGAGTTTCCCAGTGACTGAACACAATAGTCGCCTCCAGCGCTGTGCACACCAGCCCCACGTGTCTCCAGAAGTGCTGCTTGGAGCCCCTGAGGAGGCCGCGTGGTACAGGATGCTGATCCCTGCTGGCGGTGCCAAAACAAACACCAAGGCAGCGCCTCTCGCTGCCCTTGGTAACAGTGATTCAGCAACAACAGCTGGGTGCTGCAGGGAGAGGCTGCTGCTCCCCCCTCCTCCTTCCCCCCGAATCTCCACCCATGCTTTGGAGGCTGTCGTGGCTGCAAAAAAATCTGCTGGTGGCTGCATTTGAGAAACGCTGCTCTAGTGGATGAGGAGGCAGCACCAGAGATGAACTCTGAGGGAGGGGATTTGGGACTGCTGTTATGCTGTTTCTCCAGTCCTGCTGTCCCCACTCTCCACCCCCTCAGCCATTAAAGTAAGAGTCTCCTAGGTCCTTCAGTGGATCCCTTCTTCCTTAGTCCATTATTAGCAAAGTCCCCATTCTAATTTAGGAGCTATTGGTTCAAATACCTGTTGTCTTTGCACCTTCCTGGTCACTGTCTCCTTGCTTTATGGTCTCTTGCAAGGCCTGAATGCCCTCTTGCATGAGGTTGAAGGAAGCATATTCCCTGAATTGCTGCTTCCCTAACTTTCTGCCCTGATGAGATCCACCTTGTGCATCACCTTGAGGCACTCAGTTATCATAGTGATGAGTTTACTATAAATCCCTCCTCAGCAAGTAGTTACCTACTGGGGGAAACAGGTTAAATATATTTATATAGTGTTTTGTTAAACACACAGCCCCAAGTTACTGGGCAGGATCCTGCCAAGTGTAGATTTAAGTCAGGTTAGTCTGTTCTTCAAATGGGATTTAAAACTGTTAGTGATAGAAAAAGGAAAAGTAATTCTAAACATTTCTTCTATAGGAAGCCACTAATTGCTACTGTAGAAAAGCAACTGCTAGGTGAACATTTAACAGCCATTCTTCAGAAAGGTAATCTTTCTTCTTTATAGAAATGTTTCTAGTTACTGCTTCGGGGCTTTCATTCCTGTGCTGAAAAGAAAGTGACACATTCAGGTGCTGGGGGAGGACACAAGCCACATCATTCTTTAACACTCCTTGCTATTCAGTTCATGAAATAGCACTGAACATTTTGCAGGAGGGCAAGTCCCATTCTCCTTTTCAGAGGTAAGGAGCCACAATGGTGTCTTCAAATACATTGCAGAGCAGAAGGAAAACTAGAATTAAAATACAGATGTTGGGTTGGGGATTCAAGTAACATTTTTAAGATCACGAGTGGGGGGGTAGCCTTTGCGTTAGAGCCAGATGTAGCAAGGGGGACCATTCAGGATTAGCAAGCAAACATGCTACTCTACTCTAAAGAAGGCAAAAACAGTTAAGATACACTGCTTTAGCCATGTAATAATCTCTCCTCATGGTCATGAGACCATGTGTGCTCCAAGGGAGGTGAATAATGAATACATGAGTGCAACCTGCACAAATTGTTCATCTAATATGCTTTAGTAATTTTCAAGTCAAAAGAAAAATATTAGACACCTGATAGCTGAATGGTGTGTGGGTATTGGTGAGGGAGGGTGTTCTGGTAAGAAGCCCTTCACCCACCTATTCCCTCTTCCCAGCTACTAGAAGTGAGGGTATTCTTACTTATGTGATGTCCCTGGACTCTGCTGTGGTTTTTCAGACATCTGCTATCAAGAGGTTAATATGAAAAATGAAGATGCTACTTGGCTGCATGTAGAGACTTGCATTTTTTATAGTGTTATAAAACTTAATTTTCTGCAAAAATTGAGATTTAGGACTTCTGAGCTTCCAAGCAAAGCTTCCCCAGGGGCTAATGGAACGTAAACTTTTTTATTACTGAATTTAAAGAAGCAATGAAGTATGAGTGAGCAAAGCTTATGGATGAGACAATTATGTATAGTACAATAGTCCAAGATACAAGGACTTTCAGATACAGGGTTAATTCAGTTTGGCTAGACAACAAAAAACAGAATGGCAGTTGACAGCAAAAAGAAAAAAAAAAGAAAATTGACAAGCAAAACCATTGGAGAAGAAACTGATATATTGAACAATAATATGGCTGGGTTAACATGAGATTTGAAGTTCTTTACATTCAAGTAGCATGCATGGATCGCTTTCAGTGATTATACCTTTTTTAGATGTTTAAACTTTCAAATCCACAGGTTTAAACCACCTTCTTGATGAAAACAGAATTCAAGACTTGTCTCTTCTATATCAGTTGTTCAGTCGGGTCAGAGGTGGAGTGCAAGTTCTCTTACAGCATTGGATTGAATACATAAAGGTACTGATATATATCAAGGATCTTGTACTGACCTTTTATAATCACTGAGGATTGTCCACAAAATATTTCTTTCATAAACAAGTATTACATCTTAGAAAGATGCAACATAGTTTTAACAGATGACTCGGAATCTTTTAAACAGCATGCTTATATTTAACCAAATGACCTGTGAAATTGCACTGGGAATGCAATTGTTTTAGAATAATTGAATATTGTCTTGAAGTATCTATCATTCCAAAATCTGGATTTTTGTTTTTGGTTTATACAGAAAAGCATGTGTTGGTTGAGGAAAGACCCATTCCTGGTATCTTCCTGTCACTTTAGGATAACGTTGGCTGTAATTTATACCCTTATTTCCAGGTCAAGTTTACCTTGTCTACACTTGCAGTGCTGTAGCGCTTAGTGATGACTCTACCTATGCCAACGGAAGACCTCCCGTCGGCATAGGTAGTCCACCTCCAAGAAGTGATAACTATGTCAATGGGAGAAGCCCTTCCACCGACATGGTGCTGTCTGCATCAGGGGGGTAGGCTGTTAGAACTCTGTCACTCAGGTGTGGATTTTCCACACCCCGAACAACATAGTTATATTGGCATAGGCTTGGTCTACGCCACCACCTTAAGTGATACTGCTAATTATCTCTTTTCTAGTTAACCCTTTGGGTTTACACTCATTTGTTCAGAAAAGTCCACGTAGAAATTTGGAATTTAAAATGTTAATTCATACGGATTATGTGTACCAAAGGAAAAACACTTCTCTGTTTCTAACAATGAACCCTACATGATTGTGTTTTGATTACTTTTGTCTGCACCAGCGTCATGGATATTGCCAGGCTAGGATCTTGTCTGAAAGAGCAGTTTGCTACCAACAGCACATGTGGGGTTTTGTTAGTTTGCTGTTGCCTTGTGTTGCAAATTGAAAAAAATCCAAAAGCACTAACTTTTAGCTACAAATGTAAAGTTTTTGCTTATTAAATGGAATACACTTTCATACATGTAGTATTTGTATTCCTGAGTGTGTGAGTGGAATATCGCCACAGTCTGTATTGCTCCATCCTACATTTAAATTCTCTGCTTTCATTGAGTGGCGGATTAGGCGGGGGGAAAGCTACTTAAAAAGCAAAGGACATACATACTAGATTACAACACTAAAGACCTTTATTATCCTTCATGTATTCATAGGAAAACTCCCATTGACTTCACTGTTCAGTGGGCAGATGATTCTGTAACTTTAATAATATTGTCACACAGGCATCCTAATTTTGGTAGGAGAGTGCTTTGTATTACTGTTGTGGTGAAATTGACTTCACTGGGAGTCTTGCCCATGTAAGTCTCTGCAGGAATGAGTCCTTACAGCATGTAATATTTTGGTTGTATATAGTTTTGACTATCATCTTTAAGTGTTTGTACCATAAAGTTGGCTTACCATTGTGTTTGCATCTCTTCTGAAATGCAAGTTCTGCTATATACTGACTTCAGCAATTTGATTTTTTTTTTTTTTAATTGTTGTCTATCTTGGTATAGTGATTCAAAATATAGAATGCTATCTGTGTGTAGCAAGTACATTCTACCTTTTAATTATTGTTGTGTTAGCGAAGCAAACATTTTTCATTGTAAAATCTGAACTTTTACATCATCCAACTTTTGGTTTGAAGATTTCATTCAGATTTGGTATATAGAATTTTGATTGAAGGGTGAATTTTTGTTTTTCAGGCATTTGGTAGCACTATAGTAATTAACCCGGAAAAAGACAAAACTATGGTCCAAGAGCTGCTAGATTTTAAGGATAAAGTTGACCATATTATTGATGTCTGCTTTCTGAAGAATGAGAAATTTGTCAATGCTATGAAAGAAGCATTTGAAACCTTCATTAACAAGAGACCAAATAAACCAGCTGAACTGATAGGTATCATTTTCAGTCTCTCTTTCTACATATGTTTATGTTTTGTTTTTTGTTTTGGGTTTTTTGATTATGCAATTTGAACAGATGATTAGGAGAATGATGGGCTTTTATTTATGAAAGGAGGCTTAACAGAAAGCATAACTAAACTAAATAGTGTATATTTCTGCAAATAGCTTAATAGGAGTCCAGAAGCATTAGATATTGTTATGATGAATGACCACCATTTCACTGGCTAGTTGTTTCGTGAGCTGTAGCTCACGAAAGCTCATGCTCAAATAAATTGGTTAGTCTCTAAGGTGCCACAAGTCCTCCTTTTCTTTTTGCGAATACAGACTAGCACGGCTGTTACTCTGAAACCTGTTGGGCTGTATACATTCTTGGGCTGGTGGGACTACCCTTTTAGTGGAAATTTGCTTCAGAGTGCCCTATTTTTCAGTGATCTCTGTTTCCATAATTTTAGCAGATATTATCGCACCATTTGAAACTGGCTATTGAAATCAGCTAGCATGCACAATTTTTCTTCCCCAAGTTAAATTTCTAGAACGATTTTAACAATATATTTTACTCTGGAACCTAATGCCTTCTATTGCTGCTACTTTAGCTACATCAAGCTTGGTTCTTCAGTCAGGGACCTTTATGTGGATTATGGTTTATTATGTTTAAAAACCTTGCTTTTAAAGTAACAGATACAGGCCTGTGGAGCAGTCACGAGTGTGTGATTTTTCGTCATCTTCTATTTAAGCTGGTACTCTCACTCATATGAGAAGAGGTCCTTGAACTATTGCAATGTAATGATGTTCTAAAGGCATAAATGAAAATGCAGTATCAAAATGGTAGTGCTAAATTTGTTCATGGTAATGTCTAATTGTTTTGGCTTTCCAAAAGGACCATTGTTTTTGGTTTATTTTTTTAAACGTCTCTAGAATGAGCTAAATGTCAAAATTTAAATGTAGGTTCATTCTGATGCTCGGCAGAGTCAGGTTTTCAATTCCTTTTACTTGTTTTGCTTTTTAGCTAAGTATGTGGATTCAAAGCTTCGTGCAGGCAACAAAGAAGCTACTGATGAAGAACTTGAAAAAATGCTGGATAAAATTATGATTATATTTAGGTTCATTTATGGTAAGGGTTACAATTTTGTTTGTGTACAGTTGTTTTATCTGTAACGTAATGTTTCCTTGCAAGTTGATTCTAATCTATCTTCCCTCCTTACCCCCCCCCCCAAAAAAAAAAAGTGTACAGTATCTCTGTGGATTTAGTTTGTCTTCCAATCATTTAACTGGAGAGACTGCCCTAAATGCTCACGTGGTGCCTGATTCAGAGCTAACTGAAGTTAACTGAAAAGCTCCCGTGGACTTTATATGGGGCCTATTGAGTAACCTTTCATTAAAATGTTGCAGTTTGCACAAACAAGTTTTATCTGATCACCAACAAATCATGTCCTTTACATGACAGGAAAAGATGTCTTTGAGGCCTTCTATAAGAAAGATCTAGCAAAGCGGCTATTAGTTGGGAAAAGTGCATCAGTAGATGCAGAAAAATCTATGCTTTCCAAACTGAAACATGGTGAGTATCTTGCCCTCCCTCCTGCTTTTCTCTGTTAGAAATAATAGTCTAAATTAATATCTGTGTTTTCCCCTATAAGAGATTTTTTTCGTCTTCCTTTTTTGAAGTAAGGGAAAGGGAAAATGTAGTGGGTGTGTAAATCTTTTTCTACAGTGTTATGTTCATCTTTAACAATGTTGTTCTGCTTTAAGAAAACAATTTCATATAAACAAATACATAAGTAGCAGGCAGAAGTCAGGAATTTAAAGTTCAAGCTGACCATCTAGTTTGTACCATCCCAGTCTTTGGGGGTAAATCTGAGGGATTCTGGCACAAAATACTTGTGCTATGATAGGATAATGTGCTTTTTCCTCTTGGGTCATGTTTTTTATTCAGTGTAAGGACTCACAGCCCCGTGTAACTGCCAATCAGCTCTTACCAATGGACCTTCACTATTTCATAATACAAAATCTTGTGCCTGGTCAGACAGGATTTCTAAAGTTTAATCCAGGTCCAGACTTCAAGGAGATAAAGATCACCATGCAGGAGGTCAAAGTTTAAATCAGTGTGCAGGTACTAGGTCAATGGGCTGGCCCTAGGACAGTTCTTAAATTAGGAATAATTTTCTGAATTTGTATTTGTGTGCTAGATTTGAATGGCTCTCTGACATATGGTATAACCATTTTAAATATGTTGCTTCTTAGTTTTTGACTGTGGGTTTTTTTTTTTTTTTTAATTATAAAAACTTCTCTTCTAGAATGTGGTGCTGCTTTCACCAGCAAGCTTGAAGGAATGTTTAAAGACATGGAACTTTCAAAAGATATCATGATACAGTTTAAACAGGTATAGCAGTAAAGCCTGCCATGGTTTGTTCTTTAGTATTTTATTACTTTCCTTGTGGGTATGTCTGATGCACCCCCCGGGTACTCAGGGTTGTGAGGCACCTCACTACTACCTCCGCTTAGCTTGAAGGAATCTTGGCTGTGCCTGCTATGGATCAACTCCTTGAAACCACCAACCTCTGGCAGCACAGCACAGCCTCGCTCACTCCGTAGAGTAGCAATACACGAATCCTGGAGTCTTCAGAACATTCCCTGCAATGTCCAACCTCTTATCCACTGAACGCTCTCAGAATTACCGGGCCTTGCTGTTTCCAGAGGATTAGTACACACCAACTTGTAAGATTCAACTCAGGATCACCAATTTACTGACAACCGCAGCATTTAGATAGATTTATAGTGAAAACAATACGTTTGTTATCAAAGAACAGAGATTGAAGTGCTAGTGAATAAGAATATTGGAAACAAATGGTTACATATAAAAGAAAATCATAACACGCTTTCTACTGACTAAACTTAACTAACAATTTACATCCTTGTCTTAAAAAAATCTTATTTCAGCCAAAGTTCTCTCCAGCATATTCAACAAAGCCTGGTTGAGACCTGTTTTTCATAAAGCAAGCTCAGACCATTTACTTCCTCAGTGAAGGATGTCAGGGTGTCGTCTTTGCCCCCCAAATACAATAGGGCAAACCCTTAGAGTGCACCTCAATATAAGGTTCTCCCCAGCTCTCCTGTCCTCATCCTATTCTGGTATTTTTTCTCTTCTTGTTAGTGTCTCTGAAGTTCCCACAATCTTTCCTTAATGTTCAGTTCTGACAGGTGATAGGAGATCCAATGTGAACTATACAGTATTTAATTTATATGTAAACAGCCAGCTAGATAAACATTTTTGCCAGAAAACCTGTTGTTCACATTTGCTGGTGACCAGTCCCTAGACACAGACCTTCAAGAACATAATTTTCAGTGGAGATACATAACTTCTTACACAATATCCATACATGCATTTTGCAATGATGTTGATAACTAGCATGACACTGGCTTTTATTTGAGATCTCTCATGACACTCTGGTGAACTAGAATATACATACCAAACCCAAGAAATTCCTGTAGCCCCTCTGCACCTCCTTGCCAGATGGCACTGAGGTTCTTGGGTCACAGTGTGTTATGGCCAAAATGTTTGTTGTAAATATTTCCTTATCATTTGAAGTAACTTTCTCTCCTTCAGAAGACCCAGAGAATAACTTGCTCTTACAGGATGCACTTTTTTAACTTGTTTCTTTTTTGCACAAAAATCCTTGGGAGGGGATGATTTTTCAAAGAAAAAAAGCAATTAGAAGCACAACTCCTACTGAAAAGTCAATGGGTATTGAATACTCAAATCCTATTTGTGCCTTTTGAGAATCTTCCACCTTAGTTCACTAATTGATTTAACTAATAACGGAGCAAAAATCAGCAGAACAAGTACCTGGTGGGATTTAACAGGAAATATATTGAAATAAATATGCAGACTTGTTGAATGTCTAGCTTAACAGCATTACAAGCTGATGAGACTAGATCACTGATCTAGTGGAGAGAGTAGAGCACATGGTGTCAACACAACTCAGTTGTGTTCCGGGATCTGCCACTGATTTAGGTTGACTTTCATCAAGTTATTTAACCTCTTGGCTTCAGTTTCTCTGTCTTTTAAATAGTCTTGTACTTCACAATGGCAGTGTATGGGTTTCTTTACAAACAAACATCAAAAAGTGTTTTGAGAGCCTCTGAAAGGTGCTATCATACTCATTCTACTACTCATGTAGTTAACTTGCATTCTGTGCAGAGAATATATCATGAGGTCACTTGCATTCTGTGCATGCATGGCACTGATAATGCCTGTTTAACTTGCTTGTAAGAATAAGGGAACAGCACCACTTTTTCAATATGCTTTTGTTTCTCCTTGCAGTATATGCAAAATCAGAATGTACCTGGTAACATTGAACTAACAGTGAACATCCTGACTATGGGTTATTGGCCAACCTATGTGCCTATGGAAGTCCACTTACCACCAGAGGTAAGGATAACTATGTTGGACTTTGCATACAGAAGTAGAACACTTCTTTCTTAGGCTTGCCATTAGTTAACGTTTAATGTTTAACTGCCTTTTGAATAACGGGTTAAGGATTATAACCATTTTTAAAAATAGACTAACCTTTAGAACATAAATACATGGTTAACATCTCTTTAAAAAACAAAACCTTAACATTGTTTTTCCTATCTAAACTCGCTCCTCCCGTAAACTGTTTTGTTTTCATTTAATTTATTTGTTTAAATAAATGCAATTGGAAGTGAAGTGGAGTTTTTCTTTCTTTCCTGTTCTCTAGATGGTAAAACTGCAGGAGATCTTCAAGACCTTCTACCTGGGAAAACACAGTGGTAGGAAACTTCAGTGGCAATCAACACTAGGTCACTGTGTACTAAAAGCGGAATTTAAAGAGGCAAGTATGAGTCTCTGGGTTATTTTCTGCTGGTGTATTCCTGCAGTCTGGATTTTGTCAGTTTTGAGGTACTTTGTGATATGACCATGAATACCTCTAGGAAAGATTCTTGCAATATGATTAATATTTAGCATTGGCAATAACCTTCTTGAATTTCTCTTAATATAATGACTGTGTGGTACCATCCAGATGGGGTAGCTCCTGCAAGGGCACCAAAGTATTTTGTGTTTAATGCATCAGAGACTCTGGTCTTGGATAAAGAAAAGGAGTACTTGTGGCATCTTACAGCATGAAGTGAGCTGAAGCTCATGAAAGCTTATGCTCAAATAAATTTGTTAGTCTCTAAGGTGCCACAAGTACTCCTTTTCCTTTTGCAAATACAGACTAACACGGCTGCTACTCTGAAAACTGGTCTTGGATAGTATAATTCTGTCGTGTGTCATAGATAAATGACACACATTTGGGTGTGGGAGGGAGCAGGGGATGGGGTGAGGTGGGCTCCCTGCAACGACATTCCCCGTCGCTCAGCTGCTAGGCGGAGGTCTTGGATGGTATCATTCTGTCTTGTCATAGATATGACACACATTTTACTTAATTTATTGGTCTGACAGTAGAGATAAGTACTGCACACCATGTTTGTGATGGTGGGGAGCAAATAGTAACTGAACATCTCATGTCTAAGATTGGTGTTGTATTTCACAGTTACCACATGGTGGCTAGTAATATGCCTTTTCAGATTCCTGAGCTGAATGAAATGGATAGCTTTCCTTCAAGCCAAGTTTTCATTTCAATTAATGTAAAATACATGAATGATTTTTGACTTTCTTTCCAAGAAGACTTAGTAACATCTGGTCTCTTCATTCTTGACAGGGCAAAAAAGAGCTTCAAGTCTCTTTGTTCCAGACGCTGGTGCTGCTTATGTTTAATGAAGGAGAGGAGTTCAGTTTAGAGGAGATAAAGCAAGCTACTGGGATAGGTCAGTATTAAATGCAGTTGATGGTGTCTGAATGCTGTTGTCTAAAATACTAAACAGCTTGTTTTTGCTTTAGAGGATGGAGAGTTAAGGAGAACACTCCAGTCATTAGCCTGTGGCAAAGCTAGAGTACTGACTAAAAGTCCCAAAGGCAAAGATGTGGAAGATGGTGATAAATTTACATGCAATGATGATTTCAGACACAAGCTCTTCAGGATAAAAATCAACCAAATCCAGATGAAAGAAACGGTATGGGTTGAGTTTTTTTCCCAGTTGCTGCCCTCTCTTCTGATTCTTAGTTCCATTATTTTTGCATGTCTTAAAAATACAGTAAGCTTTCTTTTGTCCAATGTTGAATTTGTATATTTGATTAACTACATGAAGTATGCAGGTGTACTTTGTGTGGCAAGTGAACCATAGGTCTTAAATCTGAATTAGCAAACTAATCCAGATTCCCTATTAATCAGATCTGATAATCTACCCAGATTTCTAGGAATCTGAAAGATTTTAAGTAGTACCTGTTGTTGTGTATGCCATTGACCTTTGTATTCTGAAGCTTTACTAAATAAAAACTTTGCAAACTGCCGTGGATTAATCTGGCTAGATTACATGGGAATAAGAGAATTCAGAATTCAGAGTCTTAATTGGCATTCTGTTCTCTATATTATGGCTAGGCATTAACTTATCATTGGGTTCCTGCTGATATCTGAAACAAACTATTTTAATCTCCTGTGTGAGTATGTTTCTCTTTGTAGACAATAGCCTTTCAAAAAGGACTTTGGAAGGAAATCAGGAGACAAATATCTGACACCAAAAATGCTGGGATTAATGTGTAGCTGTCTGCAGGTCAGACAACCAGAAAAGGATCACTTTGACTGTTTTCGTGTTGTTGTTTTTTTTAACTTTTGGGTTTTTTTTAAATTGCTCATCCAGGTAGAGGAACAGGCAAGCACTACAGAGAGAGTATTTCAGGACCGGCAGTACCAGATTGATGCCGCAATTGTGCGAATCATGAAGATGCGTAAGACTCTGAGCCACAATTTGCTTGTGTCAGAGGTGTACAACCAGCTTAAATTCCCAGTAAAGGTAGAGTTCTGATTCTTTCTTTTGTTTGAGAAGATCTTGTTCCTTGCTATACTTTCCCCTCATCGGTGGTGTAGAGATCGTTCAAATAAATAATACAGTCAGTAAAGCACTTTTATTTGATAGGCAAAGTATTCCCTTCTAGGAATTTTGTTTGATGTGCCAGTTATATTCATTTGTTCACTTGAATGAACAGACATAGTAAGACTTTTTTTAAGTAAAGCTAGAAGATAAAGCATATTATTCTAGAGCTGGGCAAACTACTGGTTGTGAATAATATTTAAAAACTTAGCTCCCTTTTTGTTTGTAAGTCATTCTCAGGCTGATTTTTTTGCAGGTATTTATAAGTAAGGCTGCAAGTTTGTCACAGCAAGTCACGGATTCCATGACTTTCCGTGACTTCTGCAGAAGCTGGTGTGCCTGGTTCAGGGCAGCTCAGGCAGCCCCTGCGCCAGGTACACTGGCTGCTGCTGGAGCAGTCTCAGGCCCCCACGCACACACATGCCCCCCCCAGCCATGAATTTTTGTTTACTGCCCATGCCCTGTCTGTGACTTTTACTAAAAAATATCAGTGACTACAGCACAGTATTGGTGCTGCTTCCAAGCTGCCTAGTTCAAACTTCTTTATAAAGAAGAGAATAACAAATACCTAATACAACTTTTCAGACTAATAGTTGTGGCTAAACTTTGTGTAAACTGAGATTTACAAACACTTGTATCTGATGGCTGTCTCAAACAGTGAATGAGATACCAGTATCTATAGGGAGAGATCCATTCAAGTTCATGTTGAACTTGGAGCTTAGTTTGCAAATAAACATGTGAATCACTTGTTTCATTTTTCAGCCAGCTGTAACTTCTGGTGTTCTCCAGTGCAAGAAATGCAAAATAGAAAGTATTGCCACTTTCTTCTGTAGCTTTCTTGAAAAACACCAATTTTTGAATTTTCTCTGCAGATAAGTAAGCATTTGTATTGCATAAAATTGGCAGCCAGGCATTCATACATATAGTAGCTGACATAAATGCTTTCTCCCTTGTTCATGGGGAGCACAACAGCAATCTAGGTCACTAACTTATATGCTTCCAACTGTACAAAGTACATCTGTTACTGGATGAAAGCCTCACACAAACAGGAGATAAGCATTTTTATATGTATAATTGTGTTACAAAATACCCTTTGTGACCTGATCCAGAAGATACACAAGTGTTACATTATGGGCAGTATGTCTGCCTGAATTCCAGTTTATGGGGCATTCATGTTTGACAGACCCCAAAATTGACAATCACACACTTTTTGCTTTCTATTTCTGTGAAAGACATTTTAGGTCTGTCATGCTCTTGTACTTAAACGATTTTCTCTGGCATTTCTGTAATTGATCCATAGGATATTTAGCTATTCAGATGGTAATTTGAAAAGTGTATTAATGTAATATTGTTAAAGTAGGAGGAACTGAGTGATCAGAAACTTCGTAGAGATGGCTGCAAAAAAAAAATAGTAGTACTGATGATCTGCATTATTTTACAGCCTGCTGACCTTAAGAAGAGAATAGAATCCTTAATTGACAGGGACTACATGGAAAGAGACAAAGAGAACCCAAACCAGTACAACTATATTGCATAAACATATGTTGGCCTTTGTTTTTCTGCCCATTTGGTGTCCTACTAAATTGCCGGTGGATAAACTAGCCTGTTGATCCCATTATTTGACTTTTTATACTACCGATGAATGAATGAAAGCAGTGTAATGGAAAAGTATAGTAGAGTGGACTTTTTTCAGTGGTTAACATGCCCATTTAAAGAGTACTATTTACATTTTAAGAAGAATGCTGTTGAACTCTTTGCATGTTATTAAGTATGATGTGCAGAAAACTGTAAGAAAGTACCTGGTCTTCGTGATTCCATTTGTCTCAGAGTCTGAAGAGGAGTCCCTTGGTATATGACAAATGTTCTTTTACACCTTTAAACTATGAAGCAGAAGCATAATTAACATACAGAAAATAGCCTTTAAAATGCTTAAACTGCATGCAAACTTTTATTTACTGTACAGAATATTGGACGTATTTATCAAGTAACAAAATGACCAATGATTTGATTCACTCATATTTGGATTTCACCCTTTGGGGGTCTGGGGGGGAATAATTACCAAGTCAAGTTATACTTATTGATGTAGAAAACATTCTCTGTTGCAATTAGGAGGAAATGTAAAAGAAATGGTACCAATATAAAATGATTTGTAAGGTTACAGAATATGTACCATTCCTTAAATAACTGTGCCACAGTAAAACTTTAATTAACAAGCTTAGACTTGTATTTATATGGCTTACCCCAAAATGTAAAGTATTTACCCTATTCTTAACATAAAACAGCAGAAACAATTTTTACTAGTCTTGGGCAGGAGAGTCCAACTCTTTCAATAATACTCAGCAAAAGAGAATGTATTATAAAATGAGGCAAAAAGCAACACAGTTCTTGCACGCACACACCACAAAGCTACATGAACAAAAATTACAAATGGATTTTAATACTATTTTTCTTTAAAACAATCAAATGGCTTGAACTTCACCGTAGTTTTAAACGGGGTGAGAATCTTACAGATATGTCCTGCGTTGGATTGCTTTTAGGAGTTAACTCAAGCCAACCTAAAGCTTTAAGAACTCAGTCCTAGACAGTAGCAAGCTTTGCCTCCTAGAAACCTAAGCCTACCTCTCGTACAGAAAGATACTTATTTGCTTCAAGGCATCTAGATCCTGTTTTCCTAGTTGATAAGAGCATTATTTGGATCTTCGTGAAACCTGGGAGGAAAAAATAGCTTGAATACAGAGGTTCCCCAAACAGTGAGGTTATTGCTTGAAGTTTTTGCAACCGGAAACTTTTTTTGCTCTAGCAGAATATGCCAGGAATATAAAGTGGCAGCAGAAGAGTTAATTTTTCCAGTTTTCCTAGACATGTGACAGCTCCCCTACCCCTCCTCACCTGGTCAATCATCTGACTCAGTTTCAGCCATGCAGCATAGCAAGATGAAGAATCTAATTCACTTTCAGGCATCTACAGCCCTGAGAAATGCCAGAGAACCCTCGGAGGCAAGAATATTTTACTTTAGTTAAAAATAATAATAATAGTCTTAACTTAACCCGCCTGATGACTAGCACTCATATATTCTTGATGATCGATTATTTCATCACCTTATGGCCCTGTGAAATACATAAACCCTGTATATTTGTGTGTGTGCATATGTTATATCTAGAACTTCCCCTTCCTGAATGTTGCTTTTCTTAAACAACTGTATGGTGTGAATTGCCTCCATTTTTTTCCCTCAAGCTCCTTACATAAAGTGCTCACTTGACAAAACACAGAAGCTGGGTTCCCCCCAAGTAAAGAGCACTCCTCATTTCATATCCTTCCTTCAATGCTGACTTCCTATAAAATTTGCACAGGTCTCCACATGAGCCGCAGTAAGAAACCTATCCGTTTTTTGCATAGTAGTTATCAGTCTAATCCAGTGGCAGACATTCAGGGTCACTACCTTTGAGAGGCGTAATATTTCCAGTAGGGGTGTTTCTTTGCGGACGCTGCTCCTGTAGAGAATCAGGCAAGCCTATAACTATTAGCTCAGAAACAAAGAGCCACCAGGGAGAAGACAACAATGAAATTGAGATCATGGCTTTTCTATCTTCATTATTTTTAAACTTCTTTCTGTATCAGTTACATTATGTGTCTCTTCTCCATGTATAAGGTGGTTCTGTTTTCTCAAATACAAGATTTATTTAAAAAAAGATACTGTTTATGGAGGAAAAGCTTCAAAATATTCACTTTTAGGGGAAGGATGGAAACTAAAACATTTGACTGCCCATGCTCCAATCTGTTGCAACAGTTTAAATACAACCAACGCCACATATTTAAAAATGAGACTCTATTAGAATCTCTAATTAGATGGGTGTTGAATTTCAACTATAACCAAGCAGAAGGTTTTGTTTTGTTTTTGTTTTTTATCCCATTTATTTCAACCAGTAAATGCAGAGACTATTGTGTAGAAAACTCATGTCCTGAATTGTCGTCCTACTTCAAGATTTGACACTGAAACGGAGTTAACCTTTTCACTGGCAGTCCAGCTATTAAAGTAACCCAATGAAGGGCCTGTGAGAACACTGGCTTGACCAGGAACTGAAGAAAAGCAGGGAAAAGCATGCCCTCATATCCCTTTATTTACCCCACTGGCCTATCCCCAACAAATTGTTCATTTCTTCTGCTAATGGTTTCTGCTTCTGGTTAGTGACAAAGCTGCAGCCAAGATTAGCATCCAGCCATACTTCTTGCTGGGATCACGTGCCTGCCTACTGAGCCATATATTAATTTTGTTTTAGTGGGCTTGGACCACAACTCATTTGGCTATAAAACAGCTTGTCTGTTCAGCCACATATTTTTAATCCTGACTCTTGCATGCAGTTTATAGCGGACTTGTTCATAAGAAATTGCAGTTTATTCTTAGAAGTATATATTTTAGGTTTTTTAATCTTTATACCCATAAATGGACTATTTTTTGGTCTTGGCTGGTTTAAAAAAAGTGACCATTTTGTTTAAATGCTGTAATTGCGAAAGTGTTGTAAACATTGTTTTGTTCTATAGTTCACACAAGGGTGCCAAAGTAAATAGAGTTAATAAGAGACCTAACAAATTTGTTAAGTTGCTTTAGCCGTGGTTTATATTTTGATCTAATGCTCATCTTTCAGTCACAGTATTTTTCGTTTCCCTAAACATATCATTTGCCCTAATGCTTACTTTTAAACAATGTTTTATTTGTGCATCTAAAAAAATGTTCAAATACCACTGTTTTTTAGTGATTTCATATAATAGGAAGAGTATTTTCTTTGAAAAGTTACAGTAAAGTTGTAAGAGTACAGCAGCATTCAAAAAATGTAATATACTTTTTCTATAACAATTCTTCAGAAGTATCTCTGGAGTGAAAAGAACTAACCCTGTTACTTTTAAGAAGCCTCTTCACTCGGCTACTAGAATATAAAATTGTGCTTGTTTAACTGCATCAAATGTTATAGTTATGCAGATTTGCAAATGGGGCATGTGTCACCATTGCGTCCTTTAATGCAAAAAGCAAAACCTTTTTAATGTTTCATAACAAGTCTAAAATGGGTACAGAGAGTCTTTGTTAAGTTGGTAAATAATGTAAATACGTGTCCTTTCAAAGAGTGAGTCTGTTATCTAGGTATTTTGTGTCATTTAATAAATATTAAACAGTTTTGTGTTGATAAACTCTTTGTGTGTGTGTGTAGTGTCTTTTTAATCAGACTTGTATATATTGTGCTAAAGTGTCTTTGGCACTCTCCTTAATATCTTTGGGATGTATTTTGATAACAAGATTTTTGCTTTCTTCCTGGTTTCATCTGATGAAGTTACCTTTGTTGAGGTATCACACTTACTTAGGTTTTCCAAGTGGTTTCCATTCTTCAATTCACCTTGTTTGTTTTTATTTTTATATTTTTAAGATCTGACACACTGTTTTCTAAGAGAGAATTTTTAAACCATCTTTACCAGCCAAAGGGCCTGATCCAAGCCCCATTAAATTCAGTGACTTCACCGAGCTTTGAACCAGGCCCAGAATGCACGGGAGTACTAAAACCTGCACTAAAGTACTAAATAGGGCTTGCTGCCTGTTTCCGTAGTACAGAACCCAAATACAGAGTTCCCAGGCCAGTTACTCCTTGAGAAAGCAGGACCGGGTGCAGTTAGCCCTGAATCAGTGTTTCTCATAGCTACTGGTGCTGCTGTCAAGTCCGAGCTTGCTCAGAATCGTATTATATACCAATCTGAAATACGAAGAACACTTCTGAAAAAACACATCTGTACAATGCTGGGCCACCTTTTTGGTGGGTTGTGCCATCTGACACTTGGTGCTTTTGGGAAAACTTGTTACAAGCATAGGACTTGTCCATGCAGTATTCACTGACAGAGAGGCTTTCCTCTCACAAAGCAAGACCCACGGATGTCAGTGGGACTGCTCTCATGAGTAAGCCTTTGCCAGATCAGTTGCTTTTACAATGCTTTTACAACACAATGGCAGGCTTGAAGAGTTTGGTGGCCCGAAGCAAAGCAAGTCATTCATTCTCCATGCAATGCCCTCTGCTGAAGACTAGGGTGTACTGCAGGGAACAATGAGCTTTAATGATACCTCTGAGACCCTGTCTAAGAAATTAATTCTTGTTACACTGTGCATTCTCTATATGGATATAATCTGTATCTTCTTCTTCCTGTGCATCTAACATTTTTTTTAGCTTAAATAATTCCCTAAAGAGAAGTGAATGGAGGAGGGCAGGGGGATGAAGGCTAATTGGTCTCTTAATCTCTTCTTTCTGGAAAAATAGAAGATATGTAACAAATGAGGTTGCTGATAATGCCTCCTAAAATATGGTTTTATTGTATAAGGCCATTTGCAATAAGATCAGGGGTGCGTGTGTGTGTGTAAAAACCATCTGCAGGGCAAGGTATGCCAGTATATCAGTTTTTATTTCTAGGCAGAAAACACCACTAAGCTAGTGAACGTTGTACCTAGGTAATTAATCAAAATACATTTGCTGGGCTAGGTACTTAGAACTCTACTATACAAAGATGTCTTCCAGTCTGGCAATACTTAGAGTTCTAGAGTAGCACTGGGGGAGAGGAATAAGAATCAATGCACAGGAAGTGTGAGGATAATGGGCAGAGAAGGGAGGCAGATGCTGATCATTCCGGGGCAGAGGGAGTGGTATTCCTCCTGGCCTTTTTTTAAAGTTGCCCACTTATGAACAGCAAGTCTGGAATTCCTGTTGGAGGTACCTTGCTACCACACCTGCAGGATAAGGATTTAAGGTATACAGCATAGAAGGGAGGAAGGGACAATCTTTAGCCAAGACCTCACTGCTCCTTCTGAGCCATTTGCCTGCTTTGGGTTTCCAGCCACGTGAAGGACATCCATATAGTTTCTTAATGGTCAGAACTTTGCAAAGAGGGTTGCAAAAATATAAACAGGGTCCTTCCATCTAAAATGCAGTAAAGGTCCAATATGTCTCCACTAGCATTTGCAAAGGAAAGTACTGGATTTCCAAGTCACTATACCTCCTGTTCACAAGGCCATGTGAGTCATCAGATTTAAAGGACACACCTGAGCCTGTCTTGAAAAGAACTCCAGATTTTGCTTGTTTTAATAGAACTGTGTGTGTGTGTGTGTTGTTGCTGCACGATACTACAATGGGGGGGTGCTATGCAATAGACTGTGAATAAGACTATGAAGCCTTTCTCTCCTTTTGGAAAGGTAAATCTAAAGCTAGAAGTTCCATGCAGTGCCCCCACACACATCCACCTTCTTCCTCCCCTATGACCTCCTGAGGTCCCTTCCAACCCTGATATTCTATACTGTAAGACACCTGGTACCCAATATACTATTTTATCCTGAAACTATCTTAATGCAATAGAAACCTTTGGAATAAAATGACAGTTCTTCAGGATTTATGCAGCACTAAGTTGGTCCTGAATTGTACTAAAGTTCTAGACTGCAAAGCCAAGGTTGGTGGCTCCTGTGCTGTGGTGCTGAACTGTGTTTGAAACAAAGTCTAGTCCTTCCAGATCCAATCAGGCCCCAGATACCAAGGCTACGAGGCCAGTCTCTGCTCCTGTGACTACCAGCAATCAGGCTTCCAAGAAGCCCGGATCAGACTCCGTTCCTACAGTTCTCTCAGTCGAGCCCCCAAGGCGACAGATGCCTGAACCGAGGGCCATGTGGTTGGATCTGACTGCCACAGTTCCAGAAGAACAGGCAAGAGACAACTCAGCCACACACACACACCCCGCCCCAGTACTGTACCTTGTGCCTTCTAGTTATCGGAACCACTGCAGGATCAGGGTCAGTTCCAACTTCCGCTTCCAGATTCAGAAAGATGAAATTGATCAGTGTGCCAGACTCTGGGCTGTCAGCCCCTCCAGTTCCATCTGTCACAGCACCAAAGAAGAGGCACAGAGACAAAACGGCTACTGTTACCAATGCCGGCTTCCGTGAACAACGGTCGGATCTGTCCGATTCTGACAGGACTGACATGGAGACAAAGTGGACATCTGTTCCACCCCCGGCTTTGATAACAAAGGAGATGAAGTTGTGGAAAACATTAGATCTGAGGTTGTCCATGTCTTTGAGTCCTCGGTTCTAGCTACATCTTCTGTTCTGGAGAGTTCTAGCCCAGTAACAGCTCAGGTTCACCTTCCAGCTCCACTTGATTCATCAGTTCCGAGTGGAGGAGACGGTTTCCGAAAGGAGGCTTGTTTCCCCATTTCCATAATCTTCTTCCTCGTCCCCTGTTAGGAAGAAGAGGTCAAAGGTTGCTACTGATCTTCCTCCAGAACACACTGTCCTTCCTCCTCTGGACCTCTACGGTAGGGTGACCAGATGTCCCAGTTTTATAGGGACACTCACAATATTTGGGGCTTTTTCTTATTTAGGCTCCTATTAACACCCACACACACACACACACACACGCACACACCCCTTCTGTCCCGATTTTTCACACTTGCTATCTTGTCACCCTACTCTACGGAGTCTCCAAGACCTGGATCTCATACTTCCATTCAGATCCACTGCTAACCCCGGTACATTCTATCTCAGATCCAGATCCAGACCCAGATCTTTTACCAGGAAGAAGATAGAACAAGAATATGGAGACCAGTGGCTTGTTTTGTAACACCATATGGTCTGCCTCCTGCAGGCATGTTCCCGCACCCTAGTTGCTGGGGAGATTGGCAATCCTGGGGTTCATGGCTGTACTGGGGGCCACCTCAAGGATTTTTCAATTACACTCCAACCAGATGGAGAGGTAACGCTTCGTTTATTAAAGATGTGACAGTCCACAAATCCATGGGTCCAGCTCCTCCAGATCCATCAGCTTTACTGATAGGCTATCTGAGGGAGACAGGGAAGGGGTAGCTCCTCCTTTTGAAAAGGAGCATTCCAAAATGGATTATGAGCCCAACTTAACGCCAGATGAACATGTAGGGGTGGCTTTGGTCTCCTCCCCTCCTGAGGATTCTGCGCAGTTCCACAATTTTGGTGGATCTTATGCTATCCAATTTAAATCTTCCTCCAGTGCCTGCAGAACAGACGTCTCACCCGGTGTTTGATATCCTCGATGCTACTTCAAGGAGTAGACTATCCCTACCACTTCTGGATGCTCTGCTTCATCTGGCTAAGTCCGTGTGGGCCATGCCTGCTTCTTGTCAACCTGTTTCTAAGAAATCTGACAAGCTGTTGTCTCAGACGCTCTCTGAGGTTTCTGAATTCCTGAGGAGTCGGCGATTTTATTCCTGATGCTTTCTGGTGTGGAAAAAGGATAATGGGGGGGGGGGGGAGGGGCTAGCTAATAGTAGACTTTAAAGAATGTGAACAAATATGCTTGAAAGATTCAATTTCAAATGGTGACTCTGGCCTTCATAACCCTTTCGCTGTTCACCATTGACTGGTTTGGTCTCCAACTAAAGAAGGCCTATTTTCATATTTCACTTCATCACACACTTTGATTTGTGGTTGCTGGGTGTCATTTCCATTACAAGGTGCTTCCATTTGGCCTCTCCACAGTGCCCAGAGTTTTTACAAAATGCCTCTCTATGGCAACGGTTCACCCGAGGAATCGGGGTGTTTTCATTTATCCTTATTTGGATGACTGGCTACTGAAGACCACTGTGCACGAGGATCTGTACACAACATGGCTTCACAAAACCAATCTCTTTAGATCTTGGGCTTCCTCTCAACTGCTCAAAGTCAAAAGATCCCCTTTTATAGACTCCATACCAGACTCTGTGGAAGGCAGAGCTTTTCTCCCAGAAGACATGTTTTTCAAAAGGAGCCAGTATGTATTAAAGATCCAACAATGTCCCACTTAGTGAAATTCTTTTTGGGTTTTATGGGTGTCATGCTGCCTGGTATGAGACACAGCTAAAAGCACCAATGTCAGGTCAGACTGCCAGGAAACAGGGCACGGATCTCAAACTGGTGGTATACTCTATCATAAGCTTTCACCAAGCCAATAACAAATGTTAGCTTCCAAAATACTATATTAGTTAGTATGGAGCCACAGACAGTCCCATTTAGGTCCTCTAGCCCCTAATATTCCGCCCAGACAAGCCAGACTTCTGTGATAAATGATTTTTAAAACCAAGAATCCCTGTTCAAAAAATGGTCATACATGGCTGATGAATTCACCAATGCAAACAGGCATCAAGTATCAAGTCATTGCATATGTTATCTTGATGTCCATGATAAGCCAGTAGATGCATTCTAGATGTTCAGGTTATAAAAGACGCATCAGCTGCATCTGTGACATCTTAGGAGACTTAAATGCTTGTAAATTGATCCCCAAACAGATGGCTGCTTGTGCATGATGGAGCTGCAAACTTCTCTGGAAGACATGACGGAGCACAAGCTTTGCTCAGAGAAAAGTGTAACCCTAATCTCTCCTGTAGACACTGCAGAGGCCATCTACTCCAGCTAGCACTAGTATGAACTGCAGAATCTTCAAAATATATTAAAAAGCTATAAATGTAATGGCTTTGTTATATTTTTTTTTTTCAGCACGCGTTCAAAAGGACTGAACGTCTTGGAAACAAATAGAAGATACACTGGGACTGAAGTTCAGATTAGTCCAACCTGGGAAAACTGGCTGGCTTTCTCATGAGCGATTCTTGGCTGTTGTCTTAAAATTACTGCAACCATTATTACGGGCTTTGGAAAGTATCCAACAAGATAGGACAGATCTAAGTAGTGAGGCTGGTGGACTACTTTTGTTACTAAGTTCAGAGAAGACGATTGCCATTCTCTCCAATGAAGTGAGCTGTAGCTCACGAAAGCTTAATAAATTGGTTAGTCTCTAAGGTGCCACAAGTACTCCTTTTCTTTTTGCGAATACAGACTAACACGGCTGTTACTCTGAAACCTGTCATTCTCTCTCTTGTAAGTCTACTGTTGAAAACACTTGGGTCATCCATTAAATTAAATAATGTCATCCAGGCATCTGCTACAACAGTAGTAGACCTCTGTCCAGCAATAGAAGCTACCCTTGGATCAATCAGAGAGATCCACTGAAAACGTCCTGGAAGAAACAAAGACTTCAGTCCAGAAGTTGACTAATGAAGGTACTTATATTGACTCCATAACTGAAGAGGACAAGAAGTTCTTGCTAAGCCAGCTGAAAAAGTACATAAACTCGATTCTTACAAATTTACAATAGCGATTTCTGGATTCTACTCAACCTCCACATAATTTTTACAGGTGCCTGTCTTATAAAACACTGACAGTTGAGTGGAGTGAGGCGCTGCCAGCAATGGGGCTGCCATGTGATCAGGACAGAATAGAAAATTTTGAACACAGAGTAGAATATCCTACAACGAACCAATGAAGATTTAACTTCAACTTCTTCATCATCACTAGTGGTTCGACCTAATCTTTGCGCTATGTTTCCTGGGATGAAAGAAGTAGGAACTCATCTCTTGCTACTCCCAGTCACAACAGCTATAGCTGAGTGTTTTTTTCCTCATTGAATGAATTTTGTGTTCTGAAAAAAGTTGCCTTCTGTCTGATCATGAGCATATCAAGAAGAACTGGAAGCAACGGGCACACAAGAAGATGCCAAAGAGTTGTGCAAAAATTACAACAAGAAACCAAGAAGGATATAGATGTCATGCTTCATAGTTGACTTGAGTAGCCAACTTTAACTTCTGTGATGATTTTAAAACAAGAGTTAAATCTAATAAAATGGTCGTAAAACATTTTTCAGTTTTTATTATGGTGCCATATACCTTACCTTCGCCCTCATGGTCTCAACCCTTGTCGCCCCCCCCCCCTTTTCAATTCCTGGGGAAAACATGGTTAGGGACTCAGCCTCTCTGTAAGGGGGTAGAGGGTGAGCTTCCTTCTGTGACTATTTACAAGTCTGGGGTGTGTGGGGAAAGATTGAATTTTGTATTTGAGGCAGCTTACTTTTAAAATCACAGCATTAAACCATATTCTATGCTGTTTAAAGGCACAGTAACAAAAATGTTTTCTAGGTTTATATTTATTTGACATTTATTTTAAAAAATTGTTAGAATGGGATTTTTCAGAGCACACTGTCTGAATTTCTGGTCACAACAGTAAATCTGCATTCTATTCACCCTTGCGCTCTTTTTCCTGTGTATTCTGAAGGAAATGTGGTAACTTTCCAGCCACAGAAGTCCAGGTGCTACTTCACAGTTATCACGGTGGTAGCCCCTATGCCCATTCACAACTTCATTGTAACAGCCTGGCCAGAAAGCAGATCACCCTGCTCAAACACACCCCTCTAATACCTAATCTACAAGAGAATCTCTTGTCTGTGGTAGCAGTGAAGGGCCTAAGCCATGCCGTGGATTCCATCCACAAGAGAGCAGTGGCATAATCAGTCAGTGTGTTTCAATATGAAAACAAGAACATTTTTCATTTTCACTAATACATCCTACTGTTTACAGACGAATCCTGTATTTGGGGCTTTTATAATATGCTTTGAATTCCCCAGAGACTATAAATGCTGGAACCTTTGTCACCCATCTGCACTGATCACTAATATGAAACATAGTTAAAATGTCAATGTTTAGTACGAAGAAAAGGAGTACTTGTGGCACCTTAGAGACTAACCAATTTATTTGAGTCATACAATCTGACTTTAGAAAGAAACTGGGTTAGGGAAAGGCTGGATTCCTAGGCCAGTGTAAGTTACTGTCCATCACTCCCACTACTCAAAAAAATAAAATAAAAAAAAAAAATAAAAAAAAATCCCCTTAACTAGCTTGACATTTACTACGCAATGCATAAAAGTTTGATTGTCATCACTGTTAGCCCTAGCTGCCTGACTACTTAATATGACTGTAAAACAGATCTATACTGAAACTGATGCTGAAGAAGACAATGAATCTCAATGAGGCAGGGGTGCCATTTTATTTAAAGCCTGATCATAAATTGCTGTCACCTCAGGAAGAATCAGACAACTAATGCAATTAAGTTGAAAAGGATTAGCTACTGCTTGCTCAATTATATAGCTCCTCATATTGAAATGTTGTCTGTATCACCCCTCCCTGTCCTTCTGGTCAGCTCACAAAACATGTCCCCAGCTGTTTCAGAAAATCATACTTCAGAGCCTCTTCCCTTTTGCTGGAAGTTTTGCTTAGTCTGTTTTGTTTTTTTTCCCTGCAGCTTGACCTATTTTCCCTATAAGTTATAATAGAAGTTTCCTGTTTCTGATTAAAATGCATCAGGTGACTGCCAGAGTCTTGACTCAGCGCTTTCATTAAGGTGCTGAATTTAATTGTTTGGTTTACTGTCACCGCCTCTTTCAGACAACCTGCATTTCAGAAACAACTAGTGCCTACTGTAAGCATTACTTTGTTACAGTTTGAGCATATCCGATGAAGTGAGCTGTAGCTCACGAAAGCTTATGCTCAAATAAATTTGTTAGTCTTTAAGGTGCCACAAGTCCTCCTTTTCTTTTTGCGAATACAGACTAACATGGCTGCTACTCTGAAACCTTTATTATAGTTGTTACTCACCGTGAGTAACAAGAAATTGCTTTAGAGACACGAGTACAGCAGTCCAAAGCTGTCAAGATCTACTCTTTTTTCTAATGTTAAAAGGCTAATGCTTTCATGTAATGTAGAATCCTCGTAATGGTAACGTCCTGGTGGATACAGTATGATCCTCATTAAGCAGCTGTCCAGGCTATAGCCAATCCTGGACATTCCTGGAGAGTTGGCAACCGTAAGAACAAGCCAAAGCAGAGACCTTGGCACATTGGGAGAACTTTTTTATAGTTTTGATTGGACTTTCTCTACTCGGTGCTGATAGGCTGGTTCCTCCAACCTTCTCCCTCCCTCTCCATCAGTCTTTTCACCTCAGCCTCAGTCTTCCTACCCTCTTCTCCCCTACCTATCTCCCTTTCCTCCTTCCCTTTCCTTCACCTTGTTGCCTCCTAACTAGCCCCCTCTGGCTCCAAAAAATCATGGCCCCAACATGCCATTTGCTGCCATCGTCGTCTTCAGTCTGCTGGTGTGTTCTACCCATCCCCCCACCCTGTGTCTGTCATGTCTATTTAGATTGTAAGCTCTTCAGGGCAGGGACCGTCTGCTACTCTCTGTTTGTACAGCTCCTAGCACAACATGGCACTATTCTTGATTGGCCCTTAGACACCAGGGTAATAAACATGATTAATACTCAGTATTCCTTAGCAGCTGGATCCTGCAAGGTCCTTGATTCCTATTCCCTTCAGCGGGACAGGAGAATGTTTTGCACCTTTTAGGATGGGGCACCCTATGTCTGACCCCAACCCATAAATGTTGCTGTCATGCTCTCTCAATACAAATAGCTGTGTGGGTTTACAAAATGAACCTGGTAGTTTTTGCTATAGGGAGAAGACTTTATTTTGTCCCTTCCTAACTAGGCTAGTTCCAGAAGTAAGGTGAGAGCAAAGGGTTTGGGACCTGCCAGAAAGGCTGTTGTGCAGGCTGCATGCCTGCCACTCTGGGGCTGGAGAGAATATCTTGAAAACCCAGCCTCTGTTAGTAGGATCAAGGTAATTCAAGTTAGGAGAGCGAGAGAGAAAAAGAGAGAACTAAGGGGCTGACATAAGGTTGGAAGCTGGTTCAAATATGCAAATGTCTCATGCCAAACTAAACCCAACACTAAAGGGGGCTAAAGGGTGAGTAAGGGCTCTGAAGATTGCAGACCAAATTCATCTCTGGATACACCTCCATTAACCTCAATGGAGCTTGCAATCATTTACACCAGAGTAGAATTTGTCCCTGTGTTTACACAGGCCAGGCCAACAGAGATCCTCAACGTCTCTGCATTTGGGGGCTGGGACCTAGAGAGGTTTCCCCAGGGGCTGCCTTATCATCATTATCACTGCAGCTAACAGAAATTTGCAACCACAGGCCCAGGGCAGCCACCCGCATCTCTTGTTTCATTGTGTGATAGTAAAATAATAATAAGTTAATCAAGACGGAGACTGTGGTTTTGTCATTTTTATTAAGAAAAATTAAATCCTGCTCCAGCTCCCACTTACATCAATGCGAATTTTGCCACTGACCTCAATGGGAGCGGGATTGGGCCCATCAGTTGTGTTAGTAAAATTAGCTTTCCCACAAGTCCCAGGGTTGAACTGTCTCATCTTCCTCTTGCTTAAAACAGTCAACCTGAGACACCACCAAGCAGCTTCAGCCAACCCCATAACCCACAATGCATGTGATAAGCTCCCAGTGAGATGGGTTGATCCTGTGAGTAGTTATACATTTTTTTAAAGGAAGGGATTGAACTAGTTAATATGCCCAATCCTGCAAGCACTTTGTGTGAGGAACTCCCATCAGTAAAACTCATTGATTTCAATGGAGTTCCATGCTTGAAGAGCTTGCAATATCAGGCTGATTGCTGGTGCAGCTCTTGGGAGAACTAAAGCATTACTAGTAATTACATAAATTATGCTTATTGATATTATAGATAATTAACTATATTACACCAGCCCCCTCAGGACCAAATGTAACATAGCTCCTGTGATCTTCTGTCTTGTCTACATCATTACACTGCCTCTTTGAATCCCTCCATTGGCTCACCACATCGGGTTCACCCCATCAAGTTACTCACCTTCTTGGCATCACCTCACCTTCAAGAACTTTCGTGCCTCTGCTCCTCCCTCATTGTCTGCTCAAGTTTCTTAGGCCCTGCTCATGGATAGGCTTACACACATTTGCAATTGCATTTGCAGGTTTTCCCAGGACAGCAACAACAAACTGGCATTTGCAGTAGAGTTAAGCAGGATCAGGGGTATAGACCATAGTGTGGTTACTCATGCTTTTACTGCAGCCCTAGGCATGTATAACACTGACAGACCCTGGTTGTCAGCAGGCAGGATTGAACCTGGGACCTCTGGCGCTTAGTGCACGAGCATCTACTGCATGAGCTAAAAGCTTAAAGATAAGCATCTACACATTTGAAAACTTAAGGCTTCAGATTGTAAGATGTTAGGAGCACGGCTCTTCAAGGCCGTTTATAAAGGAAAGTATCCAGCAAAATGGGGCCCCAATCTGGACGGGGCCTTCTGGATGCTACTGTAAAATAAAATAAACAGCTTATCCGTACAATCTTGAAGTTACAGTGACATTACTTTAATGCATTTGTAGTCATTATAAATATAATTCTAAATAATGAATTATATACATAATAAATTATCATTTTATATTGTAACCTCTGGGAAAGGGACTACCTTAATATTTGTGTCTTGTTCATTGTTGAGACAATGTTTTGGCAATTGCCATAATCACATTTATATTATATTTATATTTCTTATTATTTATTTGAAAAACAATATGTGATCATGTTATTAAAGACCATTATAATCCACACACCCAAGGTTGCATAGGTAACCTTAATACTGCTATTTGCTAACTTTTGCATGCTTGACTCTCCAGCCTTACTATGTCCTTTAAATGAATTTTTTTACATGTAATTTCTTAAGTTTTTAAAAAAGCAAACAAAAAACCCCTCTGAAATTCCATCATGTGGCATCATAGTGACTCCCACATGGGACATAAGCAGACCTTTAGATCTACTGCACAGATCTCTGCCACTTGAGCTAACAGAGTAATGGATAGCAATATAGTAATAGGTTTCAGAGTAACAGCCGTGTTAGTCTGTATTCGCAAAAAGAAAAGGAGGACTTGTGGCACCTTAGAGACTAACCAATTTATTAGAGCATGAGCTTTCGTGAGCTACAGCTCACTTCCTCAGATGCATATCGTGGAAACTGCAGCAGGCTTTATATATACACAGAGAATATGAAACAATACCTATTCCCACCCCACTGTCCTGCTGGTAATAGCTTATCTAAAGTGATTTCCAGCACAAATCCAGGTTTTCTCACCCTCCACCCCCCCACACAAATTCACTCTCCTGCTGGTGATAGCCCATCCAAAGTGACAACTCTTTACACAATGTGCATGACAATCAAGCTGAGCTATTTCCTGCATAAATCCAGGTTCTCACATCCCCCCCACCCCCATACACACACAAACTCACTCTCCTGCTGGTAATAGCTCATCCAAACTGACCACTCTTCAAGTTAAAATCCAAGTTAAACCAGAACATCTGGGGGGGGGTAGGAAAAAATTTTCCTACCCCCCCCCCAGATGTTCTGGTTTAACTTGGATTTTAACTTGAAGAGTGGTCAGTTTGGATGAGCTATTACCAGCAGGAGAGTGAGTTTGTGTGTGTATGGGGGTGGGGGGGATGTGAGAACCTGGATTTATGCAGGAAATAGCTCAGCTTGATTGTCATGCACATTGTGTAAAGAGTTGTCACTTTGGATGGGCTATCACCAGCAGGAGAGTGAATTTGTGTGGGGGGGTGGAGGGTGAGAAAACCTGGATTTGTGCTGGAAATCACTTTAGATAAGCTATTACCAGCAGGACAGTGGGGTGGGAATAGGTATTGTTTCATATTCTCTGTGTATATATAAAGCCTGCTGCAGTTTCCACGATATGCATCTGAGGAAGTGAGCTGTAGCTCACGAAAGCTCATGCTCTAATAAATTGGTTAGTCTCTAAGGTGCCACAAGTCCTCCTTTTCTTTTTAGTAATAGGTTGTCATCTTCTACACTGACCAGCACTAGGGTTGGATGGGACACACACTTTGACAGTGGGTTTCACAGCTATTTGTTGACAGCAGAGGTATATTGAGATTCAGGAATGCTGGGTTCCATTTCAGGCTCTGGAAGGGAGTGTTCTGCCTGTTTTCACCAAGCCTGACACTGTCTGCCCATGCTCCTCAATCTGTCCTTGTCCCACTCCTGTCTCTCTCCCATCCCTGACTCCTTGTCTACCCAGTCCCAGGCTCCATTTCTCAGGCTTCTTATCCCAGTCCCCTCACAAGGCTTCTCATTCAATCCAATCTCAGTCTAATCCCCATACTTGCCCCCTTCCCAATTCCCTGTCTCAGTCCCACCCCTTTCCCCAGCTGCTCGTCCCAGTCTCCTTGTCCAAACAGTGCCAGTCTCCCCTACACCTTATCCAATCTCAGTGTTTACCCTCCCAGTCAACGAGCTCCTAGTCACCACTTGTTTCCTTCACCTGCTCCTAGTACCAGTCTCCTTGCCCAGCCAGTCCCAGTCTCCCCACCCCACTAACTCTGTCACAGTTTCTCTCTCCCAAACCCTTCAGCCCCAGTGTCAGCAGGCTCCTTGTCCAAATCTACTAATTTCCCTCCTGCTAGGCCAGCTCTTCTCTCCTCTGCATTCCAGTCAGGCAGCATCCTCCTCCACACTGCCTGGGCACCAGCAAGGGTGTCATTGACAGCATAGGACAGACAGGGTCTCCTGCTCTCAATTCTGGTGCCTGGCCTCTTGTTCCAGGAGAAACAATTACAGGGGAAGACTGACTTTATCCTGGTATCCCTGCACCAGAGCATGCTCTGTCACTCTGTGGGGATAGCACTTGTGCAGCCTAGTCACATATAAGTGCTGTGAGAAGATGGCACATGCACAGTCTGGTCCTGACTCAGAACCGTGAAAAGTTCAAGGTGCTCAGTGAGGGCAGACTCTTGAGGAATTTAGTTCCTAAAAACAAAAAAGTCTCTACTAAATGAGTGAACTGCCATTTTTGAAAGGCTTATAGCCTGGCCAAATTTGAGTGTATTTTCACAAGACCAGCAAATGGCACCTCCCTGACACAAAGGCTTTACACCCTCCACCCCTCAAATTGTATTTCTTAGTTCCAAAGCATGGGAGCACTAAAAATTCTCAGTGTCATTCTGAGAAATGGCCGAACGGTTTTGGATGAAATTAAAAAAAAAAAAAAAAAAACGGCCTGAGACAAACATGCTGCATGGAAAATTTAATCCCGAACAGTTAAAATTTGGCAACATTATAAGCAACTCAAAACAGGGTCTTAGAATGGGAAGTGTTAGGCAACCTTAGTAGGTGGTGCTACCAGCCCCATTAATTAGAACACATTATATTACATTACTCCTCTAGTGGGGAATGATTTTTGAGGGATGACAGTTGTTTCAGCCTGATGCACCCTTGCCCTATAGAGATAATATGCAGCCCCTTTTTCTTACTCTGAGATGGGACGAAAGAGGGAGCTAAACCCCAGCCGTATGTTGCATCCCTGGTTTGCCAGACCTGCCCGCCCGCGTCATTTATGAGGTGCACTATACCTGTGACCCGTAAAATTGGCGGCAGGGTGAGGCCGCCTCTGTGATTGGCTGCCCGCCGAGGGCACCTCCCCCTCATATGACCAGCCTTGCGTTCTCAGTGCGCCCGTCCGTCCGTCCCGCAGAGCCCTTGCGCTGGTGAACATGGCGACGCGCCGCCCCTGGCCGCGGCCCCTCAGCCTGTCCGGCTGCTGCCTCCTGCTCCTCGTGCTCGGCAGCCCCCGTGAGTGCCCGGCTTGGCGGCCTCCGCGCGGCGGTGCCTCTCTGCGAAGGGCCGCGGCGGCGCGCCCGGGAGGCGCCGGGCCTGGGAGAGGCGGGGGTTGGCTCCTCAGCCCGGGGGGGGCGAGTGGGGCCATGCCCTGGGGGCGGGGAGTGCCCAGGGGGCTGCGGTATTCGCCGTGGGGGGAAGGGGGCGCGGTGGGGGGGGTGCCGTGGGGGGAAGGGGGCGCGGTGGGGATGTGGCTCAGGGTTTTGGGGGGGTGAATTTTGTGGGGGGGGCCTGGAGAGGGGGATTTGGTGGTTCGGGGCTCTCTGGGGAAGGGGCATACTCTGTGCGGGGTGTCAGGTGGATTTGGGGGGGTAGAGGGAGTGTGTTATTTGGGGGCAAGGGTGCGCACTGGGCAATGGCTGCGTGGGGAGGGGCGGTGTGTGTTCCTCCTTCCCCCCCCCCCCCCGCGGCTAGGAGTTGCATTGCTGAGGTTGCACACAAGTGCACGAGGCCCAGGTGTTTACTTAATCCGGTGCGGGCAGCCCCAGGAGTAAAGGCCCTGGTGCAAGGGACAGTGGGTGGAGAGGGCTGTGTCTATACGATGCCCCTTTTAGCAACAGCTGCGCCGCTAAAAGGTGCGCAGGGTAGCCCTTCTTTGTCGGCAGGAGAGAGAGCTCTCCTGGCAACAAAAAATCCCCCCCCCCCACCTCCCCAACGAAATGCAGTACCTCTGAGGGCAAGAGCGCTCCTGCCGACAAAGCGCACTTCACACCGGCGCTTTTTGTCAGTAAAACTTTTGTTGTTGTTTGGGGGGTGGGGGGCTGTTTTTCACACCCCTGAACCGCTAATATTTTACTGAGGGAAGTCCAGTGTAGACACAGCTCCATCGTGTCTGTGAAATGCTTCTTTAATACTCCCTAGTCTACCTAACCGCTTCTCTTTCTTTGTTTAATGTGGCATTTCAGTTTTGACTCCATAATATAAGGTCTGGTTTTTCCCATATCACAAACTTAGGCTAATTTTTTTGGTTTTTTTGCTACTGCTTTAGATTGAGGTGTGTACCTTGATGCAGGGAGCACAGTCATGGGCCTATCAGTTCCAGCTCTGTATCTTCCAGATGTGCTATCCTATGAAAAATGAAAATGACCATGAATTTGATCTCTTCTGGCTGGTTGCATTCAGAACTTGTTGTCAATGCTGTTTCTAGACACAGTGTATTGATATTTTTGCTGAATTGTGCTATCAGGTTAATCTTCATGACTATAATGAAGATATTGTGGTTGCTGGGTTTGTCCTTCCCACAGGGATAGGAGAATAGCATGGAAAGAGATGGGAGAAGTACCTGTCTCTTTGTCTTGTATTATATACCAAAATGTATTTGGATTGGCTTTCTGGACTAATTGCATTAATTTTGTTAACTACTTAAAGTAGTAGGTGTTCCAGAAGAGCACTCTAAAACTGTAACCATCCTTGGACAAGAGCCTCCTCCTGTAAAACATGTTCTTTCTTGTAGCCAAACCTGTGTCTACAGTTTTGCAGGTCCAAATAAGTTGCCAAGCAGAAATCAAAACTGTACAGGCTTTGCTGGAGTAGTACTCAGTTTGTTCAAGTTAAGTGGCATCTTTCCCAACACCTTACTAGATGTGGATTGCTCAGTGGTTGAGCATTGGCTTGCTAAACCCAGGGTTGTGAGCTCAATCATTGAGGGGACTACTTGGGGATTTGGGGATTGGTCCTGCTTTGAGCAGGGGGTTGGACTAGATGACCTCCTAAGGTCCTTTCCAACCCTGATATTCTATGATTTTATGATGAATGTGATTTTTCTTTTTTCTTGTAGTGCTTTTGGTGCACTATCCTTTCACATTGGGTGACTTAATCCAAAGTTTCAGAGTGGGAGCAGTGTTAGTCCGTATCAGTAAAAAGAACGAGGATTACTTGTGGCACCTTGGAGACTAACACCTTTATTTAGGCATAAGCTTCCATGGGCTAAAGCCCACTTCATCACATGCATGCAGTGTAAAATACAATAGGAAGATATAAATAAATTTGTTGTACTTGTGGCACCTTAGAGACTAACAAATTTATTTATATCTTCCTATTGTGTTTTACACTGCATGCATGTGATGAAGTGGGCTTTAGCCCATGGAAGGTTATGCCTAAATAAAGGTTAGTCTCCAAGGTGCCACAAGTACTCGTTCTTTTTAAACCAAAGTGAGAGTGATTCCTGGTCTCCACCAGAAGCTCAGCATGTGAAGCCTCTTTCTCAAAGTAGCTTTGCTCTTTTGGATCAGGGGCCTAATCTATACTACCAACTTTTGCTGGAACAGCTGTCAGTCACAGATCACACCTCATCACACCCCTTACTGACATAGCTATTCCAGCAAAAGCTTTGTAGTGTAAAGTTCCTCCACTTGCTACTGCTAGGGTTACCATATTTCAGGTTCCCAAAAAGAGGACACGGGGGCGGAAGCTGGGGGATACTAACTTGAGGTGGGGGACAGTGTTACTCCCTGTCATGGTGGCAGAGCAGCTGAAGCTCTTTGGGGACTGCTCCCCCAGGACTGGATGGGTGGAATCCAGCAGTTGTGGCTTGCAGGGGAATGAACCAATCAGCATTCTTTCTGGGATGCAGCTTGTTCTGCTCTGTAATCCCACCCTCCTCCTCCTCTCCTTTTCTGCCCCCCCCCATGTTGTTTGAAAACCCCAGACAGAGAAAGCAGGCTTAAAAAAGAGGCTATGTCCGGAAGCCCCGGACATATGGTAACCCTAGTTTCTGCTGCATCCACCGCCACATCAGAACACACAACTTCTGGCAAAGCAAGTACTTTCAGATTTATTTCTGTAGGTTGTGGTGGGTGGTAAAGAGAACATTGGCTTGAGTATTAGGTACCCAACTTATGCTTTTGAGTAGGGACCACCCTACATTAGGTATTCTTCAGAATCACTAAATAACCTCTAAAAAGACTGATCTTTCCAATAAGTAGAGGATGTTGCTCTAAATTCTGCTTCCATTCTGCTCTTCCTTATTGGAATAGTCCAGCTGCAAGGCAAAAGGATAATTTTGCACTTCAGTTGCACCTTTATCGAAACATCTTAGCCTTTTATGAAGGTTCATAAGTGGCTTTCTTTATCTGTAAAATGGGAATGAGGCATAGAGGCAAAGAAACTTACCGGAGCAAGTCAGCAGCACGAAATAGAACTGAGTCCTTGCTATGAGTCTCTGGCCCAATCCATGCTGTTTTTCAAGACAATATGAAGATAGTAATTACAGTGCTAGCATGTGTTGTGCTCTGTGGCTCATAAAAATGTTCATGATAAATATTTTCTTTTTAACAAATCATGCTGTGGACTTGAATAACAAAGCCATGATGTACCCTATGATGGTGACAACATGAAGATTATGGAGTTGTGTATAACTGCCATTCTTATCTTTGTACCTCTTGGCCTAATTTCCATGTGACCAGTTTTTTACTAACATCTTGCGATAAGATTGTGTTGTCAAAACTTCTTGCTTTCTTATATAGAGCAGGAAATAGTGGTGACACTTTCATCTAGCAACACTAAGCATCCCTCTTGCTGAATGTGTGATGGTAGAAAACCACATCAAAGTGGAACTTTCTGTGACCGGGTACAAATGAGTTTCAGCAAACTGTATTGGTAGAGACTGGAAACTTGAACAAGTTCTGGTAATGGTTAAATGCAGAGGCACTTGGAGACTCTGTAATGGCTGCAGTCAGCTAAACTCAAAGCTATCTGGTAGCATATGGGGGGGCGCAGGCAGGAGCATAGTGAAGGGAGGCAATGTTATGGGTAGGCAAAAAAGAAACTTGTCTAGTAGTGGGAGCAGTCTTTTCCCTAAAGAAAAGGGGGAGTAAGTATATCTGCAGGCTGACTAGTACATATGAGGTCTAGCAAGGAAGCTTGGACACTTTCTTAAAAGATAAGACAAGAAAAGGAGTACTTGTGGCACCTTAGAGACTAACAAACTTATTTGAGCATAAGCTTTCGTGAGCTACAGCTCACTTTATCGGATGCATTATGAAGTGAGCTGTAGCTCACGAAAACTTATGCTCAAACAAGTTTGTTAGTCTCTAAGGTGCCACAAGTACTCCTTTTCTTTTTGCAAATACAGACTAACAGGACTGCTACTCTGAAACCTTAAAAGACAAGATTTTGCAAGTCGTTACAGCTCATTCACTGCTTAAGTGCTTTCCTCTAATGAAGATTGTTTTGGAAACCTTGTCCATTACAAAGTTTTTAAAGGTAGTTGTGGGGGAGAGAGGAAAGGTGGATGTATGCCAAAACAATAAATCCTTAAGTACTAACACTTTTTTCTTGGGGGAGGAGAAGGGAGGGAAGAAGGAAGAAAGGAAGAGTGTTTTAACTGGCTTTTCTGAACACTGAAGTGGGACTAACAAATAACAATGCATAGGCAGGCTGGCTTATTCATTGCAGTGCTTTTGGATAAACCAAACTGGAATTTTAATCACTCACTGTACTATAACCTTGGATCCAAATGCAGATCAGTGTTATCGCCCTAATGTGGTGTAATCTCTCTACCACTACAAATTCTTTCTACATAACCAGTAGAATTTACCATGTTCCGAAGTTCCTTTGATAAAGCTTCTCAAACCTGGTCTTTGGTACTACTCATACCATAGAACGTATATAAATCCGTTCTGGCTTGTCAGTAATGATAGGATATGATTAAGACAGGTTTTTCCTGGCATTTTGTTGACTACAGTCCTCTGAATATAAAAATCTTTTGAAAACCGTGGCAATCTGTAGTCCAATATCATTAAAGCCGACTTACCTGTCAGCAACTAGGGAGCTTGCAAGCTGAACCAGTTCCCAGTGTTAGTGGGTTTTTACACTGCATCTCAAAATGCCTTTGAGAATAACTGAAAGAAAAAAAAATCCTCAGTGTTTTGTACAAAGGAAACTTAAGGTGACCTATGCTATTAAAACAAGCCTTGTTTTACTCTTTTTACTTGGAATGCGTCACTTTTTATATTGGGCAAGACCTACATTTCTAACCTCTCTTCTGAAGAATGTAGCCAGCTAGTAGAAGCATAATATTGCAGATATCAAGAAAGTGAAAATAAGGGAAGTGCCACCTCAGTCAGATTTGTTAGACTTTTAAATACCTGTAGCACTGACCATTTATGAAGCGTCAGAAGGGGAAATTTGCTATCCAAGCTCTTCAGTTGAAGTCCAGAAACTCAAAATACAATTTTTAAAAAGAGCACAAACTCTTCCTTTGCAGGTCATCTTAGGTCATAATTGTTGATAAAATAGACCATGATGACTCCTTACAGCCATTACCTCACTAACTAGTTCAGGGAATTCTCTCTTGAAGTACTAAACATATCTTCAGGGTTAAAACCTTAATTAAATGAATTATTGACGTAACCTCTTAAGCTTTGACAAGCTGCTTAGCTCATGCACAAAGTTCAGTGTGCTCAAATTTTCTTAACTTGTTCTTGCTTTCTAGCTGCTTTAAGCAAACTACAAATTCTGCTGAGCTAAATTTGTCTATATCAGACAACTGATGTGCAAAAGATTCCTTATTTATCAGGACTGGATAAAATTCCAGAACTCTTCTACAACTTTAACTTCAAAATCCAGCAGTTATATCCTGTTTCTAATTCTAGTATTAGAAAATAACGTAATTTTCTTCATGTCTCTAGCAAAAAGCCTGAAAGAACTTGCTTTGTTTAAAACATTTTGTGATGTAATGAATGAATTTGTGAAATATACAATAAAATGAAATATCAACCTCTTACAAGCAAACAATTACTGTATGTATTGTAGGTTTTTTCCAGTCACATGCAGTGGAAGTAGATGTGAAAGATCACTCCAATACTACATGCATATATGCAAAATGGATGATGAGCTTCTTGATAAAATATGAAACAAACAGTAGTGAATATGTAAGTACTGAATTTAGTGTTAACTTCTGCTATTGGATGTACTATCCATTTCACTTATCTGCTCAGTCTTGAGAAGCTTCAAAACAATTACCCTTGTAGCTAGTCCTGGTAAGTTTGAACAATAAGTCAAGCTTACCTCTTTTAAATATCTGATCTCAGCTTTTTTAAAGGGGCAGTCAGAGTTTGTTTGTTTAACTTATGTAATATGTTAGTGTTGGCATATTACATTTTAAGTAACACATTACTCCTCTTGGACAAGAGGTTAGTTTGACTTTCTTGCTCTTTCTTAGATGGTCCTCTGAGTTAACACTGGGTAATAAAACTTAAGATATTTTCGTTTGAAATAACTCATATCTAGTAATTTTAAACTCTCTGCTGAATCATGTTTAACTCTAAAACAAGGGCTTCAACCTACTTGTTTGGGGGTGATTAGGAAACTTTTGAATCTCACTGTATTCTAATCTTCCACTCTTTAAAAGCTTCTAGTTCTTATTGTTGCAAACATCGCTTTCCAAGCGTAAATTGAGTCTTCCTTGGTCTGTAGATTAAGTGACAGATACATTGGATCACACTTTTCCAGCAGAACAAAATTGATGTAATTTAAGTCTTCACTGCTACTATTCAGAGCATGTGGACAAGAGTGAAAATAAGATACAAGTTTCATTCTTCAGGAGCTTGGGAAAAGACCTGGAGCAGGCTGATCCAGAAGATAGGCAGGAGGAATGGTAGAGTAGCAAGACATTACAGCCATCACACTAGCCAGGAGGCTCTGGTGAGGGAACAAAGAATGAATGAACATTTTGCATTCCAGCTAAGTGGGTAGTGCTCATAATTCATTACAACATCTGGGTATACATGAAGCCAGAAGCTATCTTTCTGGTCAGGAACAGCATGCCTTTTCCAACAGATTTAGAAGGAGGATTGGCTTTTCACATGGAAGTGGCTCCTGGACACTTAGGAGGAGACAGGACTGGCTTCATCTTAGTTTAGTTACAGTGACTGTATCTGGAACACTTCTAAAACCCCATGTGAGGGGAATAGGTGACAGTGAGAGTGTCAACTTTAAAAAAAAAAATGAATTTGGGGAAGACAAACCATATTGTAAAGGAAATGGAAGAAGAGAAAAGCAATAGCCACTGAATGTTTCAGGGAAGGAGGCCATGATCAATTAGAGTGGAGTAAAATCCAAAAGGGTAAAGTATAAAACATAGCCACTTTCTGTCTCATAAGTTTTAAAGGTTTTTCTCCAGCTAGTAGACTAAGTATCAGGCTAACCATTTATTCCCAAGCCCTTACTAAAACTGAATGACACTACTCAGTCATGCTTAGTACCCTACCAAATTCATGGTCCATTTTGGTCAATTCCACAGTCCTAGGATTTTAAAAATTTTACGATTTTATGATTTCAGCTATTTAAATCTGAAATCTCAGTGTTGTAATTGTTGGGGCCCTGACCCAAGAGTGTGTGGTGTGTTTGTGTTGGTGGGCAGGGAAATGTCACAAGGCTATTGCACGTGGGGTCCAGTATTGCTGTCCTTACTTCTGTGCTGCTGCTTGCACTGCCTTCAGAGCTGGGCAGCCGGAGAGTGGCGGCGGCGGCTGGTTGGGCGTTGAGCTCTGAAGGCAGAGCAGCGCCAGAAGCAGCGCAGACATAAGGATGGCAGGGTGTTGCTACCCTTCCTTCTGTGCTGCTGCCTGCGGAGCTGGGCCCTCGGTCAGCAGCCGCCGCTGCTCTCCAGCCACCCCGCTCTGAAGGCAGTGCAGAAGTGGAAATACCACCACCCCCCTAAACTCTTGTGATGCCCCCTGTAACTCCCTTGTGGATCAGGGCCCCCAATTTGAGAAACATTTGTCCTCTCTTTAGTATCTGTATACTAAATTGGTAGAGTTTAGGGTAAAAGCACACGACCAGATTTCATGGTTCATGGCATGTTTTTCATGGCACTGAATTTGGTAGGGCCCTAGTCATGCTGCATGACTCTACTCAAGCCTGTAGCAGGTTCTCACTCAAAACCATAACTGTTAAGTGTGGTTCTGGCCATGCTACCCATACTGAATTACTTCAGCAAAACATCAGTTTTCCTCGGTGTGAGTGACCTTTCAAGTTACTGCTGTAATGTACTATCTAAATGCTAGCGGGGCATTGCAGGCAAGTTAAGACCTTTGGCTAGATCTTTCAACTCTGTTGTGTTTGATTCAGTCATGAGACAACACTTTTCTAATTCAGATGGTGGTAAACTCTAGAACAATGTGTAGAATGGAGTAACTTTCTTAACCCTTCTATGAGTTCAGTTCTCTGTTCCTATTTCTTTATTTACATTAGGAATTGTTTTACGGAAGCTTCCACTTGAAGATTATGAAACTTCCCAGAAAATACTCCAGCATGAGGAGAATGTCTGTCTGAATTAAACTACCTTTCTCTTCTAGAAAAATGCAACCTTAGACCTTACATCTCCCAACATAACACATGACCGAAGCACCTGTGGCAATAAAACACATGCCCCACTACTAGCGGTAGAATTTGGAGCAGGTCACTCTTGGAGTATAAACTTTACTAAGACTAATGAAACTTATCAGGGAAACAGCATCTCATTTACCTACAACACCAGTGATCCAGTCTTTAAAGATGCTAAAACAAAAGGTAATATGTGGGATTTTATCTTGTGTGGCTGAAAAATGACTAAGATAAACTACAATGATTATTGCAATATACCATCCCTCTAATTGTTTTTATAGTTCCTTTTTCTTACAAGTGTTGCAGACCAATAAGAGCATCCTATCTGTTTTTATGACTGTATTGTAGATTCTAGTAATCTACTAGACTCTCCCTCAACATGGATGGGGATGATTTAAGTGCTTGCTGATTTTTCACGTGCATTGCTCAGTCTCTAAGAACACTAGTACTATGATAAAATTGTTATATTTAGTCAAGGGTTGTGCATTGTGAGTGTGCATCTTGGACAGCTAGTAGCAAAGAACTAACTTTTGACCCATTTCCTGTACCTTAAGAATTTTAAAAGGAAGCATTCTGCTGGGAGGAGCAGTTTCTTTTCCGAGACTTGTTTAGTTAACTTTGTAAGCTAAAGGACCACTCTACAATACTTAAAATGAATATGTGAGGGGGGAAAAATGTGTACCAGAGGTGTTAAAGGTGGCTAAACTTACAGGAATCCCGTACCTTGTATTAATTATAAACTATTTTTCTTGTCTAAAATGCGTGAAGGTTAATCTGTATTCTTGCTTATAGGACTAATTACTGTTGTTGTAAAGGACACTCTGCCTCCAGTCCAACTGAATACTGTCTACAAATGCCATCACCTTGACTCTATTGAAGTGGCAAATGTGTCTCAGTTCTTCTGGGATGTCACTCTGCAGGCTTTCGTTCAGAATGGCACTGTTAGTAAAAATGGTAAGTCACTTAAAATTGTGTATGATGGTTCTGTATCCAAACTCTCATTTTAGGATTGCAGTGCAGAGTGACTTTAATGTTGTAAAGTAGTGAATGACAAACTCTTATAGTGAATTGATGCTTATCTTGCCTAAACTCTTGAGAACCAACATGAGTATAAGCTCCATTTGTCCTCGTTCATATCATGAATCAACTGCTGTTCTGAAACTAGATCAGTGAAGCATACTCACTTGGCATCTGTATAATAATTTTTAGGAACTGTGTTTTGACTAATTAGTATTTGCTGGCTGACTTGAGATTTTTAAATACTCTGATCCCTTAACTGATTGTACCACTACAACTGGATCATGAATCTCAAGGTACCTCTGTAAACAGAAGTCATACTGCCTCTTAGTTCAGGACTCAAACATTTTGAGCCTCAGATGTCCAGTACAACAGTGACTAGCAGGTAGTCTTACTAAAGACCACACAAAACAAGTATATTGCACTTCAGAGGCTTGTTAGGCTTCTTTTCTTTAGAGCCAGTAGCCTTGCCAGAACTTCCTCTGCCAACTGTCTTCATCTGCTAGATCAGCAGGGTGACCTCTTTACCTGCTATGCTGCTCCTAACTTTGCCAGTGCCGAATGAAACTAGCTTCTCTTCCATTACTGTTAATGGAAGGACAGTTCTGTTTTAAAACTGTTACTGCATGCTTTAATGCTAAAACATCAAAGATTTGACTACAAAAAACTCTGTAGGAGACTTAAAAGGCCAAAATACGCCCTCCACGTAAAACATGACAGCAGAGCCATCTGTAACAAACCACCTCTGACAACTGCTTAATGTTATGAAAAATGTATCTTCATGCTGATATAGTAGCTAGGAAGTCACACGCTGCTTTTTTCAGATTCTACATGTGAAGCTGATAGAACTACTGTTGCACCTACCACTGTTGCCAACTTAACTACTACACCTATCACTACTGCTTCATCACCTCTGCCAACTACAACTTCTAAACCAGTGGAGAAACCACTCACTGGAAACTATTCTCTTAAAGATGGCGATAAAACCTGTCTTCTGGCTACATTGGGGTTGCAACTGAATGTCTCCCAAGAGAAGGTGCTTTTTTTAATATCTTAAAAGCAAAGAGGAGGAGTGCTGCAATATTTTCTTGTTTCCATAAGTATGGATATGTGACTAGAGCCTCACAACTTAACCAATATTTGGCATTACCTTTAGTGTTATGAATGTCCCCTCTAATATACATATATCAAATCAATTGAGGGATACTATATTCAGAACGCTACCTTTTTAAAATGGGAACTTGCTGAGGAATATCTTGATATTGTAACCTGACCAGGGCATTTCAATAGCTTTTAAGGCTGGAACCTACAGATGCTCTGCTTGGTTGCAGAGGGAGCCCAAATTAAGGCATCTGATTGCTCAAGCTGTGCTATTATCTGATGCACAAAATAAAGGAAGGATCTGTCTTCAGCTTCATAAAAGAGCTGAATGGGGGAGAGTGTCAGAGGGCAAGATTTCTCTCCCCTGCCCCCCCCATCTTGTCAGGACTGCTAACCTTAAGTGTCACTTAAATAGCTGGGCTGAACATGATTCAGTCTACCCTGGCATGAAGACTCGCCTTGTTTATGATACACTCTTGTAGAGACTAGGATTAAACACTGAGGGGGAAATAGGAAGTTCCTTCCTTCTGACAGCAGCAGAATGCCTTTTTTGAACAGCTAGAAGCCTCTTGACTGACAAGTGTTTTGGTTTTTAATTTCAGCCTGTTTTGGTTAACATCAACCCAAAGACAACTTATGTCACTGGTAGCTGTGGCAACACATCTGCTACTCTGCGATTGAATGACAGCAACAGCAGGTTTATTGATTTCACCTTTGCTGTTGTAAGTAACGTATTACAGTTGAGCACTAACCTTCCAATTAAATCTTCATTTCTTATGTCAAAACACTTCGTACATAATGCCTGTATCTTAAAAGCTTGATTGTTTCCAACAGAGTTGTATAGGTGGCTGGTATCTTACTCTACAGGTGAAGCAACTGAGTCTCTTAATTGACTTCCCAAGGTTACCTTGTGGCAAAATGAGGATTGTTCTCTAGGAGTCTGTTTTCCAGTAACATGCTCAGTACAGTAAATAGGCTCTCTATTAAACTGACTGCACTAGTGTGTCATCTTTGTCAGTAAATGCTTTAACACTTGTAGTTTTAAAAGTGCATACTGCAGAGGTAATCTTCTAAATATATATGTACTTGTGTGGGATAAACCCTTCAATTTTAACACCAATGGGATTTTTTTCTCTTAAACAGAAAAACACAAGTGCAAACACACAAAGATTCTATCTGAAAGAAGTGAACATCACCCTGATCAGTTCTATAAATGGCTCTGGTAAGATACTATTTGGCTTAAAGAAAGCACTTCAGTGACTGCATGCTAACTATATTTAGTAAATACTAGTCAACTAATTTTTAAACCAATATTAATTCATACTCCATAGTCAAATCTACAGTGACTAGCTATAGTAACAAATTGCTTTAGAGAATGCCGTAACTTGCTACTTTCCTTATCCTATTTTGGCCTTGTTATGACTGTAGCACATATCCGTGCCTACCTCTGAAGTGCAGTAAAGTTCTTAAAAATCAGTTATTGGGGAAAGGAGATGACCATCTTTAGTATGAGAATCCTAAGTGAGCAGTTCTTTGCAAAGAGGTGCAACCTATAAGACTTAAGCATATTCTTCCAGATCAGCAGTTCTCAAGCTATGAAGTAGGAGGTACAGGAATTTGTCAAGAGAGCACAAACTGTGGGCCCTGCAGGGGGCCCCCCAAAACTCTGGCTGTCAGCCCGTGGCAGCTGGGGCTCATGCAGAAGGGCTGTGCACACCCAGGAGGCAGGATAGGGGATAAAGTAGACTGCAGGGGAGGGATGGACAGACAGATGGAGCCCCCTCACAGTGGTCCAGCAGTAGCAGCACAGAAGTAAGGGTGGCAATGGGGGACGAAGTCTGCTGTAAAAAGTGGATATTCAGAAATATCACTTTTCACTTTGCCACCCTTACTTCTGTGCTGGTGCAGAGCTGGATGCCCAGTATATGTATGTGGAGGTGGGGGGTCAGCCATAAAGGACTACAGACACACAGAAGGGGTGTGTGATGAAATAAGTTTGAGAGCCACTGTTCTAGACATTTGTCTTACACATCTAAGGTAACTATTCTCCTATATGGAAGGAAAACTTATCTTTCCAAGTTCTTCCAGATAACTGAGAATTCTCACTCTGTAGTATTTCAGAAACCAAAGTTTTTTAATTTTTAAAATTCTTAAATGTGTTCTTTAAAAGGGATCATGCTGGCCTACTACTATGTTGGCAATCTCTGTAATTAACAAGATGTCTAAGACAAAGTTTAGACATGTAAGCAGTTTTGTGTTTCAGTAATGAACTGCAAGGTCGTGTGTGAGTAGACTATAGACTTACATTTTCAGAAGATTTAACAGCTTTAATTATTCACCCCTCTTCTGTACTGACACAGACTTCCTGTAGTCAACAAACTTGTAACTCTCCTCTAAACTGCTACATAACCACATTTCAGAGGAAATAATGCCGAGAAATGGACTAGGTAGCCTTCTCTGAATAGGCTTATGATCTTGGTAGTACCTTTTGAACCTGGCACTCTTGATAAATAGACTTTTTAGGCCATAGAAAACTCATCAGCTAATGTCCATATTAGAGTATTTTTTCTTTTTTTAAGAACCTTTAAATGCTGGAAACAACAACCTCAGCATCTGGGACACCTTCCTAGGCAGTTCCTACATGTGCCAAAAAGAGCAGACTGTTTTGGTGACTGAAGAGCTTCAAATACATACTTTTGATCTAAGGATCCAGCCATTCAGAGTACAAGACAACAAGTATTCTAAAGGTAAGAACAAACCCAAATCAACCAGACTTGTAGGGTGCTCTAATAAGACTCATAACATAGGAGTGGATAAAAGCTTTATAGATACTAGCATAACTAATCCATTGGCCAGTACTTTATTTTTGCTTAAGCTAAAATGAGACTCTAAAATTTCTATTTGGGAAATGGCACCAGCCTTCTATCCTGGTTGATATGAACACCTTGCTTTTATCAGTGTTTTGCCTTGGAGAAACCTCCCTTCTTAAACTCACTCTGAACTGGCAACAGCCCCTTAGGCTTATACAAAAGGGGCTAAAGACATTGACTTTATGGCTGTGGGGGGAGGAGGAGATTGCCATAGAGAACCACTGTTGACTTACTGAAATCTGCAAATGCTGGGAGTGAAGGAGACTGCCCAGACTGCTGCAAGAAATAATGGGATGAAGCTTGGAAAAAGAGCATTTCTGCTGAATGTAACCCAAGCTTTTTCTCATCATACTGGAGGGGGGAAAGGATGATTCAGGTGATGGGGGTCCAAAAGAAGGAAAGTTCTTGCTGCAAAGGACAACCTTGCATTGGCCAGGGGTATGGAAAGACCTAATCTGTCTTGTCAGTAATTCTGAAGAGATGCAGTATAAACAGTTCTAGATCTCATTGTGGATGGCCAAATGCACTTCTGCATAATTCTGTAAATAGTACTTGAAAACTAGGTATATGTTACAGTAGTGCTTGCAGCCCACTTCTGGGTTTAGATCCATGTCTAGACTGATAAAATACCTAAGTTAGGATGGAAGGTGGAAGTGTGCCTTTAAAAGAAGAAAATTTAAAAAATCCAGTTTTAAAAGTATATACTGAAAAGACTTCTCATCATAGTAATATATATTGGTATTGGGAAAAGGTTCAGGAAAGGGCAACAAAAATGACTAGGGGTACGGAACAGCTTCCGTATGAGGAGGGATTAATAAGACTAAGGTGTGGGGAGGATATGACTGAGCTCTATAAAATCGTGAGTGTTATGGAGAAAGTAAATACCACAATACAAGAACTAGGGGGTCACCAAATGAAATAATAGGCATCAGGTTTAAAACAAAAGGAAGTATTTCTTCACACCGTGCAGTCAACCTGTGGAACTCTTTGCGAGAGGAAGTTGTGAAGGCCAAGACTATAATAGGGTTTAAAAAAAACTAGGTAAGTTCCTGGAGGTTAGGGCCATCAATGGCTATTGGGTAGGGATGGTGTCCCTCGCCTCAGTTTGCCAGAAGCTGGGAATGGGCAGCGGGATGGATCACATGATTACCTGTTCTGTTCATTTCCCTCTGGGGCAGCTGGCATTGACCACTATTGGAAGACAGGATATTGGGCTAGATGGACCTCTGGTCTGACCTAGGTTGGGTGTTCTTATGTTAACGTTGAATTCCTTAAATACTACTAAATGAGTTCTGATTATAATTGGCACTCCCTGTTACAGCCACTTCCTCATCCATATGTTAGCTTATGACTGCTTCAGCAGGCTTTTCAAAACTGAAACCACGCTGCTTTTGTACTCCTTTAAAACATCTGTGTACACTTTAGCCTGATTTACACTAATCTGGCTTTTTCTAGCTTTGTATTTAAATCTCCAATAGAATTGTGATACTGCAATTACTCATTCATCTAATACAAGTTTGGGTTAGCTGACATAAAAATTTATCCTCTACAATTCCCTCTCTAATGCCTCTTAAACGTTTATCATTTTAGTAAATAAGCTACTGTCTCCACCAAAAATGCCCCAATCTGCTAATTATAAACTAGCACATAGGGAAACTTCCTATGATCTGTACCGTTTTCTCACTAAACTCTACAGGTATAATAAATACTTGCTTGTAACTTTGAGCCTTCATGTTAAGGAAAATATTTTTGTTTCCCAAGAGAGGTACAATAGCATGCTGTCTCTTTATTTATTCCTTGTCACAACCTTTCTCTCATCTACAGCCCAGGAGTGTTCGCTGGATGATGACACCATTCTAATACCAATTATTGTTGGTGCTGCTCTTGCGGGCTTGATTGTCATTATAGTGATCGCTTACATAATTGGCAGAAGAAAAACCTATGCTGGATATCAAACCTTGTAAATCTGAATGTGATCACTGTTCCAGTTTCACTTTAATGAAGCAAGTGCAAGCTTCCAAATGCAAACAAACCACTTCAAGTAAACATTTGCATTATCTAATTAGGGCTGGAGACTGTGGGTGCTTTCTCTTTCGGTGTGTTGTCAGATAAAAGAATGGGACTGTAACTCTCCTTCCTGAACTAAGAAAAACATGGGTTTCATAATTGTACTCCAAGTAGCAAATAAGGCTTATTTGACTAATTATTAGGTAAAGATATTATCTGCAAACAATTACTTGGGATTCATGTCTGCATTTTACAAATACTAAGCTAAGCAGGGAACAGTCTGAAAAGGGAACAGTCTAAATTAGGGCACTAATATGATGCATTGGGCAACTTGTAAAATTGCATTAAACTTGTACTTGTCTCACCTGCATTCCTTAGTTACTGTCACAATTGCAGGGTAACCTGGCTGCCTTTAACTGTATATTAAACCTGGAATACTTGCCAGGGACTTCAGAGTGCCTAGTATCTCTTTTCTGGCTCATAGTACTAAATGCCATACTAATGGTTTTTTCAAGCAAGTTTATGCTAAAGTGACAGTAGTAACCCACTTAATTCCAGCAAGAGCTGCAATAGCTCCCTCTTACTTTGGTAGCTTCAGGAGCCATTCCTCTTGTTTGCATATCTAAATGAATGGGTTAACTTAAACTTCAATTGGTGTATGTGGGAGTTAAAACCCAATTTCTAAATGCTTTAGAAAACTGTTGTGTACAAGTGACCAGAAACCTAGTGCCTGTTACAACCTGGCATCCCCTAAGATACCAAAACAGACACAGTTCTACTAAAGTAGTACAGTATTCCTGCTGGCACCAGCCTTAAAAAGGGAATAAGAACCTTAAGTATTTCTAGAATTTAAAGGGCACTTAACTTTGTATCATACCTTGCACAGAAAGTCTGTCTTGCTCACTTCCTTTGAGTGTCTGTTAAAGAAGCTCTCAGTTTAATGATCCAAAATCAATTGTCACAACATCAGCTGTTTTTAAATCTCCATATTAAAATCATTCTTTGCTAATCAAAACTTGCATTGTAACTGTCCCATGATGGCATCTCATCTGCTGATTCATGTACTTTGTGCTTCGTGTGCTGTGCAGAGATGTAATATTGTGCATTTGTGTGTAGGAATTACTAATGCTGTGAAGAATGCAAAAGTAAAGCATAAGTCTCTGAGGCTGACCCACTGCACCTTTCTCCTTGCTGTTTGGAGTAGGTCCTGTACTTAAACAGAACTGTAATGCAATTGGACTGTTCCTTAAACTGAAGCTATGGAGAGACTAACCCTCACTGTATATTTTTAAGTTTCTCTGGTCTCCTAATCAGTGTGGTGTAATTCATGGTGCACTGCATAAAAAAGGTGACCTTTCCTAAAAGGAATGAGTTTTGTGTTATAATAAACGTGGATTGGTCATATTAATGAACATAGGACAACTGAGTTTAACAGGGAAAGCTGGTTCATTATTTTTCTTAAAATTTGGCTTGGAATTGTCATAGTAATGTTTGTTTATGGGTATACAGAGCTGCTTGTGGCATGTTTGGTTATGTTCTCTAAAAACAATCAGTAATACTAATTTGGTTCCCAGTAACATGGTTGGAGTTCATAGTAACTAATGTATATTTAGGACGCTGAATAAAAGAGCAAGAATGGTTGGATAACTCTTACTAATGCTTGTTGCAAGCAAAATTCAGGCCTTAGTCTAATATCAAAACATCTTTTTAAAAAAAAACCCAAAAACTAGAAATGTAAATGGGAGGAACTAGCTTCAAACTTAAATTCTTAATCTGAGAATATCTCCAAAAACATAAATTGCAATTAAAGATATTTTAATACAACAGTTCTCATAGAAAGTCTTTTTTGTAGAACTCCAGTGATTGTTGGTGTTTACATGTGCCAGTTATGTACTTTTTAATTGGCATTTATCGCAGCTATTTTCTTTGTCCATCTAATGTCTTTGATCTCCCAGGTTTCTATATGCAAACTCTATTCCTGAATTTCAGACTAAACTCTCTCCTTCTCTTTAAAGGTGTAGGAATATTACTTAAGGAAAACCACTGGATTTGTCCAAGAAATTGGCTCTGATAAAAATACTAGATCTGGTGTGCTGGTAACTGGCTCATGTAAACATCTAAGTTTCATGCACCTACTTAAACTGTTTAAACCACTAGTTCTTTGTATTGTATTTCTCCATAGGGACTTGCTTGTCAGTTTACTCTACATATTGCTTTAAACAATAAAGATTCTTCTATTTCTTAAAGAACCTTGGTAACTTTTTTAATTAAAACAATGATTTCTTGAACTGTAGTAATAACTTAAGAAAAATAGACTACTTGACTAAAATTATTCTTATTTTAGATCAGATTCTCCATCCTAATTGTTAAAATTGTAGGACCACTTTCCTTAATCTTCTCTCCTCTTGCTTAGTTCTCTCTGCATCTTTCTGTAACATGCTAGGAGGGACTATCTGCTTATAGGCTGTAGTCTTTTTTTAATAAAACCACTAGTCTAGAGATTAAATCACTTCTGTTAGAAGCTTGGCTATCCCACTTTAAACTTGTAGTGAACAGTAAAACATCTCCCAAACCAAATAGACTTAAAATCTAATTTCACAAGTCAAACTTAAACTGACTAAAGTATTAGTCTTGGTTATAACTAATGCAGCAAATAGTTCAGTGTCTCTTACAAATTCTTCTCTTTGGGAGTGGCTTCTCTTTATCAAGCCTAAATTTACCTGGGGATAACTTCATCCAGCAGATGTGGAGAAGCTGTCGGGACTTTTCTCTGAAAATTTTGCTTGCTTGGTAAGGCTCTTCCTGTATGCTAGGATCTATCTAAATCCTGCTCCTAGGAGGGGGGATAAGCTTTCCTGGAAAGCTTCAGGAAAAATGCTATCTGTTGCTGATTCTGCTAGTTCAGACTCCAGCCTCCAGTAAGATCAATGTACCATATATATTCGTTCATAAGCCAAATATTTTTGGTAAAGAGATCCATCAAGGAGTGGGGGTTGGCTTATAAATGGGTCTACACAAAAATTTGATTTTAAACTCTATGAAATCATTGAATTGAATATTTAATACATTGTCGTTTTTACCTGGAGCATCTGCAGGCATGGAACCCCTCAGCTCCCTGTGGCTGCAGTTTGCTGTTCCCATTGGCTGGGAACATGAGCCACAGCCACAGGGAGCTGAGGGGTTCCATGCCTGCAGATGCTCCAGGTAAACAAAACATCCCAGCCCACCAGCTGCTTACCCTGATGGGCTGGGAGCCAAAGTTTGCCAACCCCTGAAATATAGGGTCGGCTTATGAAAGGGTCATAACGTTTTTACTATTTTTACCTATCCATCTTGGGGGGTCAGCTTATAAATGAACAGGCTAATGAATGAGTATATACAGTAATTTACAAAGTGCAATAAAAGTACCTAGCAGTTGCCTCACTGTTGGATACTCCAGGTGGTCTAGAAGTAGTGGCATGCAATGCTCATATTGCATAAATCTGTCCTTCAGAAATCCATAGAGCAGGCATAAAATTCATTCTGAATAGGGGAGACTTTTCTCTTAGTGTTTCTGTAGTTAATCAAAATACAATACTGGATGTAAATGTGCTTTCTCTATTGCTTGTGTTTCAGAATTGATTACCTGTGCTGCTTGTCCTAAGTATCCATAAAAGCTTTTTGACAAAACAAACAGCTATATGTCTAACTCATGGGGAAAATGCTGGGTATGCAGATGTACTCGGCACCATAGAACCAGTCTTGTCTCCTTACAGATTCAGTGCATTAGCTAAATATCACACCACACATGAATAATAATGCTGTAGCATATGTCTCCTGTTTCAAAAGTAAATACTAGAACACCTCTTCATTTGCCTACCCCAATACTGATATACTAGTCTGATTTTTGCAGAGGAACCACACATCTGGTGTACACAATTGTATTGGTGATAGTTTGACTAAGGAGGAGGATGAGTAAAATCACAGATGCTCTTTGACCCCAAGCCAACAGCCAGGAGTCAAATCAGTGAGTAAAATCTCACTGCCTTTCCTTTCAGGCTTCATTAGAATCAAAGCCCCTGCTAAAAACAAGGAGTACTTGTGGCACCTTAAAAACTAACAAATGTATTTGGGCATAAGCTTCTGTGAGCTTCATCAAGTGCATGCAGTGGAAAATACAGTAGGAAGATAGGTAGGGGGGGTGTGTATATTAGACAGAACATGAAAAAATGGGTGTTGCCATACCAACTCTAAGGAGACAAATCAATTAAGGTGGTTAATTGATTAGTCTTGTTAGTTGGTATGGCAATACTCATTTTTGTGAGATGATCTTCCTACTGTATCTTCCACTGCATGCATCTGATGAAGTGGGTCTTAGCCCACAAAAGCTTACGCTCAGATAAATTTGTTAGTCTCTAAGGTGCCATAAGTACTCCTCATTCTCTTTGCTGATACAGACTAACACAGCTATTCCTTCAAAAGCCCATACTGTGATGGAAGTCTAAACTGTTTTTGACTATCTACAATGTTACTGTATTGTAGAGTTACTTAAAAACTCAAACAGAGCTCAGTGAAGCTTTACACAACTTCAAAACTACCTAGAAAGTTAGGCTGAGTGTCTCTTGGACAAACCAAAGTCTAATCTTAAATGGAGCTTAAGCACCTAATTCCCTTAAGATCCTCTGAAAAATATCTTCCAGGTTGAGACCATGGTGGTCAAAACTGCAGATTACTAAACTTGCACCTTGTAATGATAAAACTTAGGTGACTGTAGTTGTAGTCCTTAACTTTTGTTGTTCCAAAGCATTTTACTCTTCATAAAATCTCTAATGAAGAGAAGTAGGTTGTTCACATTTTCGCCTGAACTCCACTCCAATGTAAAGTAACAGTTTTCAACATCCCTGCTTACTTTCTACTTAACTGGGAAAGGTCTGCCCTAATAAGACTTACAGGGGAAATTCTGACCAGCAGTAAAAAGTCCAAGATTGGAGGGGGGTTGGAATAATATATTATCTAATTTCATCATATACAAAATCAATTCCAGAAATTTCATGTTAGTCTTAAAATAGGGGTGGGGCAGCATTGCAGTCATTATTTATAAACAGGGTGTGATTGAAGGAGAGCTCTAATACTGGCTGGAAAGCAATGTACACTGTCATGGAGGGGTTGCAGTGTTTAATATTTCAATTTAACTGGCTTTCTTTTGAAACTTGCCCTCTTTCCATCTAGCTGAAGACTGCAGCCCAGATGTGGACAACTTCATTGTGCCCATAACAGTGGGAGCAGCTTTGGGAGGATTAGTTGCTCTAGTGCTTATGGCTTATTTTGTAAGCCACAAGAAACAGCGTAATGCTGGATATCAGCAATTTTAAATAGGGGAAAGTTCGTTTTTTTTTAAGCGGGTGGGGGGGAAATTGTCTCCTCTTAAATCTGAATGGCTTTCGCAAATGGTTTCTTGAAAATGACATTGGTTTAAGAAACAGTTTAATTTTTAATTAGGACTACAGCTGAACTTGACAACTCACCTTGAGTGATTTAGGCTAGTCCTTGATCAGACTAAAACTTGTTTCCATCTTCTGGACGTGGATGTGATGCTGCCAAAAACACTAATTCAGTAATTCTTTGATCTATATGTACACAGTGCCTGTATGTGAATAAAGTTTTGTTCCTAAGCGCTGTGAATGGCACTTAACCAGTACTAAGTTTGCTGTGAATGTCAAGTATTAATGTATATAATCATACATTGCAATTTATTTTTACTACTAGTGATAGTGCCTTATATACAGTTTGTCAAATATTAAAGCTGTTGTCTGAATGACCCTACTAGAAAGGTTAAAACTGACTTTTGCAACTTAAAGATGCTCTGTATGTGCAGTTCTCTGGATATAACTTTTTGAGTGTGCCAATATAACTTGCATGTTCTGTACTTTCTCTGGATCATCTATTTTGTACAGCTGGTCTACAGAACAAAAATACTTCTAAGGATACTATAGTAGTTTGAACTACTAATTAATGGTGCTCATGGCTGTTTCCAATGTCGAAAGCTGATATTCAAGAGAAAAGGGAAGATGGGTTGGACTGGAACCTAACTCTGTACAGCCTTAATGTGAACTCACATGGTCAGTCTGCATAGCTTCCAAATTCCTCCATGAGAATATTTCCCCTTTCTCTCTCTGCAACAACAGACTTGCCGTGATAAGTAGTAGAATCAGTTAGTGTACAACTGTCTATATTTCAACTTGCAAACTTGGTAGCCACCAAGTGTGGAAAGGCTAGGTTCCCCAACCATTCTTCTTTGATCTGAAAGGGACCTCCCTCTGACAGAATTAAGGAGATGCTAAAAGTAGCTCAAACTACTGTGCTCTCCCTGCCCTGCTAATGTAAACTTAAAAATTCTACTGGTGGCTACTTGGCACCTTTCATCAGTATTGAATTAGCTTATTTTAGTATTAATGACTTTAGTATTCCTATGCACTGTTTAATGTTCAAGTCAATCAAAACTGATTCAAAGTAGCAAGTGGCCAGTTGTCCTTCCTCCCTTGCATTGCAGAATTGCACAGTAGCAGCTTCTGAATGGGAGTGAACACTGCTACAGGGGCTAGACTTTGTATTTGTATTTTGATTGGATTAAAGGGGGGGTAAAAAAAATAGTTATAAACCCAGACTTTGTCCTAATGGATAAGTGGCAACTGGTTACTAGGTTAATATATCTGAGCTAAATTTGGCACAGTAACTCTTCTAAAGCAGTAGTTCTCAATCTGTTTAGCATTGTGGGTCATGTATACACCTCTCTGTATTGTGGGCCACACATGCACAGTACTACCTGTATGGCCCTGAGGATGACACATGGGCCACAGTTGTGTGCTGATTGGGGTGCGAGGGGCCTGCAGGCCATGGGTTGAGAACCACTGCTCCAAACAAAAGCTAATTCAATTGGACTCGTATTACTGGGCAGCGTCTTAAAATAGTAAGTAGCTGCTACCTTTTTACAGAGTGCTACATCTGTACAAGACGTCTTCTATTCAAGCATAAAAGCAAGCAAAATCCATTCTTCAGGAATCTCACCAAGCTTTAACAAAGCCCTCCACTTCAAAATCACACCACCTGGATTGGGGTGAACTAGGTTAACATGTTTATAAAAGTTCTTTAACTCGTACTGCCTCTTGGGGGGTGGTCATTAGCTTGGGGCATTGGACATGTAATTACTTAGTGCTGCTCTAGAGATTTATGTTTTCAAAGCAAAGTCAAACCACTTTTTCCTTCCAATAGTCCGGTGGGGTAAGTATTTCTCCCTACTTTACACACAGGGAAAGTGAGGCAGAGTTGTTACATAACTTGCCTGACGCTTATAATTGGCGTCGGAGTCCCATGCTCTGAAAAAGGCCCTACTGACTCTGAATTTAGCATTTGTACCAGAGAGAAATTAAATAACATATACTTCAAAACTGTGTGCAAACCCGCTTTGTGGCATTATAGTGAATGTTTTTTTACAATGCTGTGTTGATTGTAATAAGAACTACGTAATTCTTCTCTGAAAGCAATACCTCCATGACCTCTTTGTACTGAATGGATCAAAAAATAAAGCTATATGCACCAATGGTGTGTGTTTCAGTGTTTTCAGCTGCCCTGATATATTTTTGGTTGTCTTTTACAGCCTTTTCTACAGTGCTGCTTTCCATATTATCTATTTATGCTTTCCTTCTTTCCCATCCATTTCTGAAAATGCACAGTGGTGTCTGAGTGGATGAGAAATCAGTTTTTGGTTTTTTTTGGGGGGGGGGGAGCGCGGCGGTGTGTAATACATTTTGTCATTCTGGTGCTTTAATCCAGGTAAATTCTCCTAAATCCATATGGTGGTGATCAGATAGTGTGTCCTCTCAAAGTTAATACTTGTCCTGGGTTATGGGTGACATCAGTGGAGAGCCACCGATGGGGAGAGAGCAGAACATTGAAAGTGAATGCTAATGTGAAGATCTGAAAAGAGGTCTTTACCCTATGAGAGCCATATATGTGGCCAAATGTGATAGATTTTTTTCATAAACACTTCAAATGCACCCTCTGGCTAGAGGCAACCCAGTGACTATTAGCTAAATTGTCTAGAAGAGAAACAAAGAGCAATTAAATTATGCTAAGCTGTCTGAGGTGGTGAATAAGTGTTGAGACTGTAACTAACGTCCTGATCCAGAGAGATGTTAAACACGTGCGGCTCCTATTGAAGAAATAAGTTCTGGGTATTCTGTACCTATCAGGATCAGATCTAGAGAGACAGGACAGGTTTTTAAAAAAAAAAAAAAAAAAAAAAGTGGATGGGGTTTAAAATGAAATTGCAAGTGTCTATTTGCTCCCTGCTTGATTGGTTTCTAATGCATGGTTTCCCTACTAATTTCTTCTCCCTCACTCTTTTTTCTTTTCTACAGCTGAAGAATGCTTTGCAGATTCTGACCTGAACTTTCTTATCCCCATCGTAGTGGGTGTGGCGCTTGGCTTCCTTATCATTCTTGTCTTTATCTCTTATGTCATTGGAAGAAGGAAAAGTCGTACTGGCTATCAATCTGTGTAATCTTTTCATGCTGCCTCTGCTGCTTTTTTCCCTTTATGGAAGTTACTAGTTTATGGTTTTCTTTTGACTAGATATATTAAAAAACAAAGGATAATGTATTTGTGCATATGATTGTGAGAACAAATTTAGACTCACCTGAAGCTACTGTAAGGCTTTGGATTAAAGTAAAACTGCTCCAGGAAACACTTAAGATGAGGACCAATAACTGTCCCCTGCGCAATGTGACTGTTTGGCTGAAAAGGCCTAAGATAGGAATGCATCTTACTTGCAGCATTTTTAATCTCAATTCTTTTGCATAATATCACAGCTGGCGAGCGAGTTTCTATTTTATATGCAGCTACTCAATTTATTTCAGATAATGCTGAAGTTAAAAAAACACTGGTAGAGAATTGAATGCTGTGCAGCGAAGGATTGTGTGTTCTATTGGACAGAAATGCAAAATCCTTCCTAGCATTCAATTAGAAGCAAACTTACCACTGCTGCATTGTTTCTGTTTTTCATGTAGCTGCTTGTTCTCTGGGGTTAGCTTAAAGCTGCTTTTCCTGTTGCATTCAAAGGTGTTTCTTGATCCTACAGTACATCACCCAGAAGTTCCTTCTCTTAGTAACTAGTGTACTTAATATCAGCATGGAAAGGATTATCTTTGTAAGAGGGGAGTGGGTGAGACCTAGTGTAACAACTTACCCAAGAAGAGAAGAACCTGACCTTCGTGAACAGACAAAGCTTTTAAGGAAGACTGCTACTAGTTGTAGGTATCCTATGCGGCTTTTATTCAAAGAGGACCGTGATAAGCATCTTCTGTTTGCTAACCAAAAGGTTCTTCTGCTTCCTGACTTTAATTGAGCCTATGTTTGGGAAAACTTTGAGTTCACTGGGTCTAAGTTTTCATTCTGTCTGTGTAATCTAGACCTCTCAGCTTGTATTTCAATTGAAGGAATTGGCCTAACTTTAAACCTGTCATTAACTCCACAGAGGTGTGCTCTTATTCTATTTTCCAAAGTAGTCAGTATGCAAAATGCTGATTGTAAAGGATAAGGTTATAGAAAACCACAGTAAAAGAAAGTGACCCCACCAAAGAATGGGATGGTATGATGGATCCAGTCAAACTCCCTCCCCTGTCATTAATATTGTCATACACTTTGAAGGCCTATGTTCCACATCTGGGCCTTAGCAGAATGGAAGCTAGTTATTTTGGATTAAATTCTGCCACTCTTGAATGGGTACATTGGGACAGGAGCATCTTCTGCTATGGATCCCTTTGATGCAGACCTGCAGAAGCTAATCCTACTATTATTGTGCTCTCTTTTATGCTAGGCCATGTGACTAGCTGAGGTGCTGGCATCATCTTTGCATGGCTGTTAGTAGCTGGCAGTAGGCAATGTGGGAATGTGTTCAGTACTGTTCTGCAGCATGCGTTTAGGATGTTCCTGAGCCACTGCGGGGGCGGACTGCTGTAGAGCACCTCCACCTCATTTACAGATGAGTGAGAGCATGATTTGGGCCTTCATTTTACAGATTGTTTGGGTCTTGGCGGTGGATGAGGATAACTGGGCTAATTAAGTCAAATCAGATGAGAAGTAGTCTTTAGTTTTTCAATTACTGGCTCACAGAATGTGTGTTCAGCCATGTGTGGGTGAGCCTAGTGTCATAAAGAGAAAACCCATGAAGTAAGCTGCGATGTTCAATCAATACGATATAGGAGGATATGGCACGGGAGGTGCCGAATGTAAATTAGAGCATGTAACAATTCACGCTCAGTGTGGCTTTCTTTAGAAGCATAGCTGCCTTTAAAAAACAAAACGTTTAGTAAAAGCACACATGGGCATGGTCTACAAGAGGTGTTCAAATAGACTTACATTTGAGTGACATTGGGCATGGAAGATTGTACAATACTGACTTTCATTTTAAAGAAACGCTGTTTAGACTTCTATCACAAAAATTGCTTTGGTCCTGTTCTGACTGCAGGATCAAACCTAAGCTGTAAGTGCATCTTCTAACGGGACAAAAATAGGGCCCTCTACAGATGTGATTCTTTCACGATGGGGACTTAATTTAAGCCCAGTGGGTTGGGTTTTTGTCTCCCATTTTTAACTCTTGCTTTCCATGAGTGGGGGAGTGCTAAATGGGCTGCTCTGGGCCTAACACACGTGGCCCTCAAAGCATGTCACCTCCACCATGCTATGAGGTGGGTTCTGTTCCTGCTGTGCTATTCTTCACACATTGCATCCTTTTAATCCAGCTGGGTGACTTTAATAATAAAGTGCAGCAAAAAAATAAAAATTAAGTGCTATTTTGGACTTCATGAGAAGTCAAAATTAAGCAAGCACTTTATAAAGTTGTTGTAGAATGAAGAGTGATATAAACATGGTTCTCTGAATTTGCAAAAGACTGTACAAAGTGCTGATGAAGACAGAGTATATATATTAAACAAAGTTAACTATGATGTTTGTCTAGTTTTGCTCAGTGTTAATACTCTTGATAGAGATGAATGCGAATTTGAACGCTTTACCTAAGGGGCTGGTGTGGCTTGAGTTTCAATGGCTGTGAAAACTCAATCACCTCTTGCTCTCCTTCACTCCGTGCTTCTTTCAGGTAAGGACTGAGGCAGAGGCCAGGCAGGTGGCATTTGTGCTGCCCTTGGTTGCATGTTCCACAATCTGTGGATAACCAAATTTAAAAGGAGGGAGAGTTATTAAAACTCTGAGCAGGAGGGATGGTAACAATATTTAAATGCTTTTCTCATAATGGTAAGCAGTAGATGTTGTAGACAGCATGCTGTTAGATTTTTAATATAAAGAAAAGGTCTTTAGCCTGTGGTTATGAATGAAAGAGACTTCTGTGTACGTGCTGTCTAGGGCCCTGGCAAATTTAAACTTCTGAGCCCTTCAACTCCTATTGGAGTTAATCAGCAGGGCTCAGCACTTGGCAGGAGCGGGCCCTATACTTCTTCCGAGTCCCGTCTCTTTAGCTTAGCAACGAAACGTGCAGCAGTTATAAAAAGTGTTCACGCGTCAACACAATTGCCAATAAAATTCTGATTGCTGTATCTTTATTACTCATGAAAGCCTGGGATGTACAGCGAACACAGCTTGATCTTCAGATACTGGGGGAAGTTTCTAATACCCTTGCCTTGAAAAGTCTTGTTCTGACCTGTCAACTACCCTAAATTTCTGGGTGTTATTGACAGATGCCTCACTAAATGTAAGTGATTGATTGAAGTAATTCTGCATATTTAGAAGATGGCAGAGAGACCACCATTTTTCACCTGTAAGTACTAAAGCTAGATATCTATATGGATAAATATTTAGGCACCTAAGTTCCTTGATTTTTCAGAGGTGTTGAGCATCCATAAATCCAGTTGATGTCTTGGGAGTTGTGGATGCTCATATTTAGATGTCAGAATGTGGATTTAAATGTTTAAACGCCTAGGTTTGAAAACTTTGGTCAAAGTTACTATCACACAATGGTCTGTCTTCTGCCTGGAAAACTAATGAAATTACACCTGGGGTGATTTTGTCCCATTGTGATTAAATCCCACTCCCCTCCCCCAAGAGACTTATTGTGTTTAAAAAAAAAAAAATGTAGTGGTGAGGGCCCCGTTCTAAAGCTCAAAACTCAGTAACTGGAGTGAACAAGCCTGCTCCAGGTACTCTCTCTCAAGCCTGTAAAATCTGGACCTAAGGAAATGGGCTGAGTGATCCCGTTCACCTCACATACCATAGATTGTACTAATGTTTTTTAAAAATCACTTCTAAATGGGCCAGTGAAATGGAGACAGTGCAAACTCACTCTCCACAGTATGTTGTATGGCTGTAACAAGGGTGGCCTGCACTGTAGAGGTGGCCCTAGTGAAGGCTGTGTCCTGTTCCCAGGGTGGGTTCTCCAACCACACTGACATGTGGATGGCCATAGAGTCTTCATATTAAGACTAAGGGTTGAAAAAGGACAGATGGGTAAATTGTCACAGCACTAGACACTGGCAATAATCAAGCTCCAATTGCTGGTGTGAGAAGGAGATCATAATGAACCAAGAAATATTTCCTCAAATGCATAGAGCATACACAACCTGGTAGTAGCTAAGTAAGAAGCCCACACACCCAGTCCTTAAGCTTCTGTGCAGGAGATGGAGGAGAGGAAGTACCCCCTGTTGCAGCGACTCTTCTGGCCAATCTAGGAACCCAATGACTTCCATGTAACCTGTAGGAACAGTTGTGCTGGCTTGCAAAATGATTCCCAGCTCGTCTCCAGGAGCAGCACTCGTGCATCCCAGGAAGAGCTCATTCAGCCCTCTTCAACTGCAGTGAAGGTTTCAAATCCATGTGAAATCTTCCTGTGAGGACATCTGGGGTAAGTGATGCAATCCTCTGTGTGGGGTGTAATGTTACAAAGGTTCTTTTAAGACACTCTGTCTCAAAAAGAAAGTGACCACGTGTTTCTCAAACTTGGAAACTCTCAGCTAAGAATTTCCCCAGCTTCTGCAAGAGCTCTAACAGACTTGGAATCAGTTTCTAGAGCATCACAGGCATCGAGGGAAACATTGCGCACTACTGCCTGTACAGTCCCATATTACCTGAGCCAAAATCTCTCTTTCTCATCATGTTGAAACAGAAGGGGGAGAGGAGCCAGATCTGTAGGTCACGCTGTAATACATCAGTACATATCCTCGGATGCTGAGGGGGAGAGAACCCCAATGGTAAATTCCTCCGTCATGTATGTTATAGATTTACCAGAAGAGAGAGAGCCCCGATTAGTAAAACAGGGTGAGAACTAAGGGACGAAGGCTGTTAGCCCACTTAAGGTTAAGGGGGTTGCAAACAGAAATCAGTGAATGAATTGGAAACCCACCCACCCGCCCACCATCGTTGTTACAGTAATTGTATAGGGCAGAACTTCCTTTAAAAATACCAGTAGTAGGGCACAGCACTCATGATAAGCCCTGCACTAACAAACCAAAGGTCATAGCCCCATACTCTTGATCAATCCTCAAGTGACGAAGCAACACTGACAGTCTTGTACTCCCAAGCAATCCCGCCTAAACAAGCTGCACAGCCTAGTGCTCTTGCAATGGTAAAGCAGTAGGTGCGAGCACAGCGAAAGAAACATTTCAATTTCGAGTTCCGTGAGGTTGATCTAAACAGCTGTGGGTGAAACAAAACTATTGTGAGAGTTCTGAATGCTGAAGTGATAGTGCCTGGTTAACCAATTGGCCAGTCACCAGAAAGGACAAAAATTTCACACGGTACATTAAGAATGAGATTGCACTGTTAATTTCACCGATAAAGATAATTGGCCACATGTTCTCCCACAACTCTCTGGCTTTTAAGGACATTATCACTGTGATCTTTTGGACACTGAGGGGTGAAGGATTTGAAAAGTTTGGGGGCAGTGAGCTGCACTCTGCATGGCCATACAGAGAGTCAGCTTCAATTCCCAGCTCTGGGCTGGCTGGAGGGAGACCCTTGTTTCTTGACCCTTGAGTCTCTTCCTGCCAGTGTGACATGCTGCGGGGGCTAGGAGAGAAAAACTCCTTTCAGTCTGGTGGACTCAAAGGGCGTGCGGAGAGAGGGGAAGGAGTGCATTAAGGGGTGGGAGGTATTTATCCTCCCAGCTCAGTGATGGAGGGAACCATCCTAAAGATTCATGAATGACGATTCTTCCATATTATGGTGTCCTCTTTCCAATTGCAGCCAGTATCTTACACGTATCAAGACATGGTTGAAGCTACCAGTGCAAATGCTGCTGTGCTGAGTTGAGCTGATGTCCCCAGGCACCGTGGCCCCCGCAGTGCCAGGGCTCCTGGGCTCAAGGGATTTTGAGATGGGCCATTTTACTTGATTTTTATTGGTTTTACACATGTAACCCCAAAGATTGTGGGAGTGCCCTACATTACTGTTTAATGTAGTTTCTACCTGGGAAATGTACTTTAAAATATAAGGTCAAAAGGAACATTCCTGAAGTGACCCTATGAAAATAGTATTAAAATGTCCTGTAAGTATTTAAAATCAATATTGAAATGTTTTACCAGGGCCCTCTACCTGTAGTTACAAGACTGGATCTACACTGCCAATAAGATTTGTTAGGCCTTTACATTTTAAAAATGTAGCTCCTCAGTCTATGTTACATGGCGGTTGTCTCCAGCTATATATATAAAAAAATCCAATAAAGAAATGTCTCAGTTACATCGGAAACAATTTGTGTTTCCCTAACAGAAGAGGTGCTATATTCTGACATTATGTTTAAAAGGAGGAGTGGAAAAAGCGCCTGATTGCCATAAAAAGAGTTAAATGAAGTGCCTGGGGAATGTTTGCGTGGGCTACATTCTGATGCTGAGTGTAAAGGTGATTCGGCCCAGGAAACGATCGTTAGTCACATCATTCACAATTCCTTCCCCATTCAGTCTGCACTGAATGGGGACAAAATCATTCTTCTTCACATCTGTGAAGTGCAGAGCCACCAGGGGGGAGGTGTAGTTGACCTGAAAAGGAGAGACAGTAGATAGGGACAACTGCTGAGAGGGTAGGAAAAACATCAAATACTCTGTGCCACAGGCCGTGGAATAGTGTTCAGAAAAATGGGCCTGATCCTGCAGTGGTGCCAATTGGCTTAGCCCTATGGACTCCACGAGGACCAGGGAAGCTGATTTGCACCAGGCTGAGGATCTGATCCAGTATGTTTGAAAAGGATGGGGACACATTTGAGTTCTCTAATACAATATTCCTCACGGATCAATTTGTTACTATTCAAGCCAGAAGCCGTGATAAGTAGGGAAGACTAACAAGGTTATAAACTACTTTCTGCCACTTTAAATTGTTGCTCCTTTGTCTGCAATAATAATAAAGAAAAATAGTCATGCTCCTTGTGATCAGTATGCCCAATGTACATGCTCCTGGGAAACCAAGGTCGGGGCATGCAGCTCACGTTTCACAAGGGAGCTGTTACTTGCCCTCACCTACATTCCATCTGTTTTCACAATGGGAATTTTGTTGACCCTACCTCTCTCTGTCTGAACTCTTATTTTGAATGCATTCTGCTCACCTAAACTGCCCTGCGCCCAATCCTGCAAATAGAATCATAGACGTGTAGGACTGGAAGGGACCTCACTAAGTCATCTAGTCCAGTCCCCTGCACTCAAGCCAGGATTAAGTAATAATTAGCCCATTCCTATCAGGTGTTTGTCTAATCTATTCTTAAAAGCCTCCAATGATGGAGATTCCACAACCTCCCTCAGCAATTTGTTCCAGTGCTTAACCACCCTAACAGGAAGCCTTTGCTAATGTTCAACCTAAACCTCCCTTGCTGCAATTTAAGCCCATTGCTTCTTGTCCTATCCTCAGAGGTTAAGGAGAACAATTTTTCACCTCCCTCCTTGTAACCACCTTTTATGTACTTGAAAACTGTTATCATGTCCCTCTCAGTCTTCGCTTCTCCAGACTAAACAAACCCAGTTTTTTCAATCTTCCCTCATAGGTCATGTTTCCTAGACCTTTAATCATTTTTGTTGCGCTGGACTTTCTCCAATTTGTTCACATCTTTCCTGAAATGTGGTGCCCAGAACGGGACAAAGTACTCCAGATGTAAATAGGCCCATTAAAAACTAGGGCTGACCTTTTCAAAAGTGGTTACTGATTTGGGGTAGCTCAATTTTTGTCTGCCCAACTTGAGCATGTTGGTCACCACTAAGGAACAGGCCCGTACACATTCCAAGTTGGGCACCCTAATGCCAAGCCATCCCAAATCAGTGGCCACTTTGGAAAATGTCAACCTATGGTACTACTGCTGTCAGCACATTGAATATGACTGAATATCATTGAATATCATGCCCATTTTACAGATGGGGAAAATGAGGCACACACGGTGATCACACAGCGAGTCAGTGTCAGAGCCAGAAATACAACACAGGAGTCCTAATTGCCAGCCCCCACCCCACTGACTACTAGTTCACAGTGCCTCCCTACTGGGTTGTGCTTTCCAAATAGGCGCATTTTACAAACAACCACTCCCGCCCCACTCTTTCTCCGAGGAGAGATTAAAGGGAAGCCAATAGAGTATTAGCCGCCAAGTTTCTACTTACGTGAGTGAGCTTGCCATAGTAGGGATAGTACATGAGATCAAATGTTCCATTGCCTGGATAGAAGTCCACTGATTTAAGAGCACTTTCATCGCCTTTCTGTGATTAAAAATAGGCAGGTGTGTAGTATGAGGGCAGTACAGTACAGCTCCCCTCAGATCAACAACACAATGGGGCTTTGGCGGGCACCTCTGGAGAGCCCCAGCACAAAAGGACTAGGTATTTTGTCACCTATTTATACAGAGCACGTTTACTAACAGAACCAGCTGCTGCTGGAATGATCAGAGAACAAGTGCGCCATAACGAGCAGGACAAAGGTCATGTTTGCCTCCTATAAATCAGTCTCTGTGCTTCACTGCCTCATCATTACTAGCTAAGGGCCTGGTCTAACTCCCACTGAAGCCAGTGGTAGTCTTACCCAGGCCCTGAGTGCTGGGTCATGGACAGAGAGGGGGCAGTCTCAGTCCCTCCCTGTCTACGGACCTGCTCCTAGGCAGGGCGCAGCTGAGCACCCTCTGTTAGTGGCATCACTGGAAGCTGGAAGGGCTCAGCATTCCCCACGAGGTGTTTGGCAGCTCACACAGGATCAGGCCCCAAATGGAGAGCTGCAGGATAATACTTGGCACTGTCCACCTTCACAGAACTTTACAAACCTGCAGCCCTCACAATGTTCTTAATGCTGGGGCTGGTGAAACATTTTGGGCCAAAGTCATCCCAGGCGTAACTCCATTGCAATTCATCACCAAGCGGGGGTGAGGGGGTAAGTCTCTTTCTGCAAATAACACTGGACATTCGTGAAAGAATTACCTGAATGGCACAGTTCACGCTCACAGGTGTCCCGTAGCCAGGTCGATAGCCTATGATCTACAAAAAGAAAAGTCATTCATGCTTCTATGAGATGCGAAGCCTGGCCTGTGATATCCAACCAATATCACCTGCCCACTCCAGAGGTTTCTCTCTCTCCATCTTAAGCTTATGTATCTGATCATATTGCATATGAATGCAAGTTATCTTGGAGGCATTTTCTGCCATCAGCACATTATGTCATTCACCCCAAAGGGGGTGCACATGCCTACTTGTCCTCCCTATGGGCCTGAGCCCCCAGAACTCAGGAATGGAGAAGACCAATAGACTCTCTGCCCCTTCAAGTTGAGGCTATACAATGAAATCTGCATGAAGGGCCTCCACCCCCAAAAGACATCACTTTAAAAATTTCTGAAAGTTTTCCAGTATGATGTTCACCCTTTAAAAAAAGGGCCAGGTCTACTAGGCAACCAATTTTTGCTGTTTCCTCAAATGGCTGCTTGACCCCTGCTTGATAGACAAATAGAAGCATACGTATTGACAATTACTACACTGATCACAATCAAAAGGCCAGCCCTTAGTTCTTCAAAAGCTTTTCCAAGCAGCTGATGAATTATCTTGACATTTATTTTGCCAGCAACATACCCTTTGATTCTATTGTATTTGCAGATTTCCGATTATGACTGTTCTTTAAAAATGCACAGTTATAAAGAGAGCATCGTGTGGGTCATGACCTCAGAAAATAACTTAATACCCAGAAAGAAATCCCGGCAAAGAATTACTTTCCTGTAGCCTATTTCTTGACCAAATCAAGGTACAGGGGGCTTTGCAAATTTTCTTTGACAGAATGTACCCGCCTGGGAATGGAGCTGCTGTTTTCCACCTGATATGGGGAACTGATTTTAGAGCTGATTTTACTAGCTCAGAGAATTGGCCTAGTTTCAAACCCAGCGTAATAATTAATTTATAGTACTGCCCAAAGAGGGAATTAAAATTAATGGATTTTTTTGTACCCGGTTCATCTTCAGCAAGATGCATGGCTGGCCTTTAGAGTAGCCAAACGTGGGATCCTCAATCCCAGAACAGTTCTGCAATTGTGATCGCTTGAACTGGCAGGCTTTCTTCTCCTCGCTTTCCGCTCCGTCTTGAACAAAGTACTGGCCTGCTGGGCACTCAATGTTCTTTTCCTCTTGAATGTTGTCATCATAAGCTAAGGTGAACCAAGAGCTGCTGGTTAATGCTTTTCGCACTGTCACGATCTAGCCAAATATCAAGGCTGCAATTGTCAAAGGCACCAGAGGGAGCTGGAAAATCCCTTCCCAAAAGACAAGGTTTAATACTCAGTTCAGCAGAATATTTCCATGTATGGAAACCTCACAGACAGAAGTAGGAACATGGGGTTTTTATGGCTTAGTTTGTGCTTCACCTTTTCTTCAGACTACATTCATATTTATTGCAATGGCAACTGAAAGCAAAGGGGCTGGACTTACTGCTCTGCAGTCTACTAAGGAGCAGAGTCAAGGTCTTCCTAACTGCAGGCTTGTGATGCTGGCAAGCCTTTCCCTGTCCTATTCTCCCATCCTTCTGGGGGTCCCGCGTGGTTTGTTTTCTTGCAGTTTGTTTTGTCGATGGGGGGGGGGGCCATCTGCAGGGAGACGAGGCCTGCGCATTGTTAGCAGGATGCCATGGCAGGAGTGAAAAGCAACACTGAAAACTTGGAAGTGAAAGAAAAAGCCGGGAGTAAGAGGAGTGAACGGCCAGGTTCATTTCACTCCGACGAAGCTGCCGAAGTGCATTGCAGGATGTTGCAGGAGAAATCATTAGAAAGGGGCATGTGTCCCGTCCCCCGTCCCCCCCGCATTTCCTGTGTGGCTCTGCCCAGACTTGGACATGCTCATTGTCATCTCCTAGAGCCTTTATGACATCAGCTCTTTTGCAAATGTCACTGAGCGATCGACACCAGTTTAGGTTACGTGATGTGTGGGTTGGGCACCACCTCATTCATGTTGCCCAGTGTCTGGAGGGCTTTTTACTGTTTATAAAAGGTAACATAAAAGCTACTAGAACAAAGTTATATAAAGACTGTGCTTTCCTTAAAGCTCCAACCAGTTTACCTTGTAGGAAGTCATGCATGCTGTTCACATAAGGCATCCATGTGCTGGGTTCGGAGACACTGAAGGCAATGTTAAATCCATGTAAGTATGGTCTAATCATTACTCCTGGTAAATAAAAAAGACCCTTGTTGTATTAACCAGTCATGGAGATTCTGTTGGCTCAAGTATGTATGTCCAAGGGGTTAATTTGGGTAATTCAGATCAATATTTATTACTTAACATTGCATTATTTCATTATTTACTTATAAGACTACGTTTTAGTCATGGGTATTTTTAGTGAAAGTTACGGACATGTCATGGGCAGTAAACAAAAATTCATGGTCCGTGACCAGTCCATGACTTTTACTATATGCCCCTGACTAAAAGGGGGTCAACGCCACAGGTCCTGGGGGGTCGCCACGGGTGCTCGGGGGCAGGGGAGATGTGGCCCAAGGGGGCACCATGGGTGCTTGGGGGGAGGTTGGAGGGGCTGGGGCAGGCTCCCTGTCCCTACCTGGCTCCTGGGAAGCAGCAACCGCAGCTCCTAGCTCCATGTGCTGCCTCCACTCCACCCCAAGCCCCAGTTCTCCAGCTCCCATTGGCTGGGAACCACAGCCAATGGGAGCTGTGGGGGCGGTGTCTGTGGGCGGAGGCAGTGGGTGGAGCTAGGAGCTGAGGGAGGGGAGCTGCTGTCGCTCTTCCAGGGAGCCCCCCCCAGGTAAGCACCGCCCTGTACCCCAAGCTCCAGTCCTGAGACCCCCACACACCCAAACTCCTGCTTCTGGGTGGGGTGGGGTGGGGGGGCCCCAGACTGCTCCAGCAGCAGGCGGTGTGCCTGGCCCAGGGGCTGCCTGAGCTGCTTAGCAGCCCCCTGGCCAGCTGCACTGGCCGCTGCAGAAGTCATGGAGGTCACAGAAAGTCACAGAATCTGTGACAAACATGGAGCCTTATTTATTTAGCATTTATATTGTGGTAGCACCTAAGGGCCTGTGATGGGGCATCTGCCCAACACTGGCTCATAAGGGGTTAACAGAGCCCTATGTAGGCTGTGCAGGAGGCAGCCAATTAGAGAGGGCCCTAGAGAGGCTGCAAGGAGCAGCCAATCAGGGCAAGGCAGGTCCATATAAGAAGTTGCTCCCTGGTGCTTGAGGAGGGAAGACTGGCTGCCTTGCAGAAGAAAACTAGCAGACTGGACAGAGCAGTGCTGCTAGCAGCATCCAGAGGGAGCTAAAGACAGCTCCTGGTCAGCTGCAAGGATTCGCAGGCTGAGGCCTTGGGGCAAGGGTGAAGAGGGTGCTGGGAGCCGCGGGGAAGAGGTCCAGGGAAATGAACTAAGGAGTCGGAGGGGACACAGCAAGTGGAGGCCGTCTACTAGGTCCCTAGGCTGGGACTTGGTGTAGCGGGCAAGCCCAGGTCCCCCCACCCCTCGCCACTGAGGAAGTGGCCAGACAATTGGCTCCAGTTGCCACTGAGGGAAGTGGCTGGACAGTGGACTGCAGTTCCCCCAGAAGGGGGAGAACAGATTGTGACATGGCTGGAGGGCTGTATCATGAAGAAGATGCTGCGGTCCTGGGAGCGATGTGGGCCCTGGAGCTATGTGAGCCCTGGAGCAGAAGTGATGGCAGTGAGACACCACCAGAACAGGGCGCACTGGCTAGAAGAGCTAATCCCTGGGACAGCCACCAGGAGGCGCTGCAGTGATGAGTGAATCTCATCGCAGGGCCACAACCAGGTTCTGTCCTGTTGTGCTAGGTGTGGTAGAAGCACATAAACAATTAGGGTGCTGCCTTGTGAGTTAGCAAATGAATTTAAGCTTCCACCTGATTTCATGGGGAGGGTTTAAGACGAAGAGGCTGATTTTCCTCTCATTAGTTTTACACCAGTGTAACTCCTTTGACTCAAGGGGGTGCCTTCTGATTTACCACAGCAAATGTGAGAGGAGAATCAGGCCTTTTAGGACATGCCTGTTCGTGGTCACCATTAGATCTTAGCAAGGCAAGGGGAAAGTGGGGACACCTGGTGTTTCAGATGGAAACAGACAAGCAGGGAAAATATATTTTAAAAAATGATTTAAACAGTGCTTACATTTCATCAAAAAAGATGAAAAAACAGCATATATATTCTGTATCATAATTGATTATAATAATCATAGTTACTGGTTGCTGACGGTGGGCTTGACATTGTGCAAACATACAATAAGTGTAAGTACACTTCCTGCCTCCAGAACTTACAATGTAAATTACTGATCATTTTACTGAGCTCCTAGAAATGGATGTGAATCCTCAGCTTCTACCAGGAGAGGCCAGAGTCCCATTGAAACACACTGGGCCAGATCTTCAGCTGGTGCAAATGCATGCAGCGCCACTGCCTTGCTTTACGCCAGCCAAGAATCTGGCCCACGGTGGAAAATTAACATTCTGCAAGTTCTCAGGGAAACAACCGCTGTCTCTTTGGCTGCATCCTTCCACGTTAACACATATTACTCCGGCAGGTTCTTCTCGATGCTCCTTACCTTTGAAAAGGCTGCTCCAGGCATGACAAGAAATGGGTAGTTTTAATCTGGCCTGCGGAATCTCACGTTAGATTTCTCCGTTGAGGAAATGGAACGGCAGCTACCTAACTAATGTACTTCCAGGAGCCGCAAAGACAGAACTTCTGTGTAGGTGACTACCGAGACCGTTCCTACAGTCGTAGGCCAGCATGGGGCTCAGAGGGAAGTCAGGGAATGGCTGAGCTGAAGGGCTTACCTGGCGGCGAGACTCTGTCCCTGTACGTAGGCGTGTAGGGGCTCAGAGCAAGCAGCAACCCGTACATACAAAAGGAGAACATCCCAGCCAGAAACGTGTACAAAATGAGGTAAAAGAATAAGATCAAGCCTGCAAGACACAGAGGACATGTCTCTGTTAGCGCAGTTGCTAGCCCTTCCACCCTCACAAAGAGCAGGCCCAATCACCCTTCTTCACGTCTGGTATTTGCTAACTCTGATGGGAGTCTTTCATTAGAGAAGTGACTTTCCCAACCCAAACACCCTCAAACTTTGGGAAAGTTTGGATCAGACTGTACTTCCCAGCCAGCCACTATCTGCAACTGGCCCACACAAACCATGGATCTGAATGCTTCCGGGTGCAGGGAAAGTTTGGATTATGAGCTATATCCATCTAATTCATGGCTTGGCCCATCACAGTCAGAGATGGGTCTAAACAGGATCTACATATCCACATTCCTAAACTGGATCAAACTGAACCCAGATCCCACCCACAGCAGCTTCAAACCCTCTCTGAATAGCAACGCTGATGTCATAGACAAGAAGAGGCAATGAATAGGCAGCCTCTAACACATTTTTGAATTCCTTAGGAAAACTCCACAGATAGGAAAATTGCCTCCCTACCCATCCCCACAAATCCCACCATCAGCTGGTCGACATCAGGAACCGAATGGCCAGGGAACAATGCAAATAACATTGACTTGAAATGCAGCTGCTCCGAAATACACTTTACACTTGGCTATTTCACAAGCCCAGTGTCCAGAGAACAGTTGGTTTTTTTTTCCAGGACCAGACTGACGGTTGGGGTTGTCTCGGGAGAATAAAGCCCATGAATAAAAACCAGTGGTTCAGAAAATAAAGTGAAACTATAACACAACCATTTCCCAGGGGAGCCGTGATTCTGCTTGCAGAACAAGCCGTGAGAACACAGATGTGCACTTTCACCTCTGCATTCTCTAGGTGTTTATGTTTGGTGGAATTGTTAGTGATGGGAACTAAGTGAAAAGGCAAATTCAACAAAGGACCGAACAGGAGCTCAGCAGGGGGGCTACAGGGGAGCTCAGGGGGCTACAGGGAAGCTTGGTAGGGGGCCTACAGGGGAGCTGAGGTGGGGAGCTCAGTGAGGGGCCTACAGGGGAACCGAGGTGGGGGGTCTACAGGGGAGCTGAGGTTGGGGGAACTTCTGTGGAATTCAGGGCCCTCATAGAGGAAGCTGTGCTTAAGCTCTGGGTTCTGGGACAGAGAGCAGGCTCCAGCCATGGGGAGACCGGAACAGAATTCCTGGTTTTCTTTCTGGGAGTGCTGCAGAGACAAAGAACTAACCCCCTGGAGAGGACATAGCTGTTCAGCAGCCACCGGTCAAGGTCCCTCTGCACCGGAGAGGAGTAAAATCACAGAAATCCTGGGTGGGTGGGCCAGGAAGCTGCAGGGGCTGGGGGTGGGAGCGAGGGACAGACCTCTGTGTGGTACCTACTGCATGGCTGCTGAGAGAGGGGCTGATGGGAGCTGTGTCATCAGCCAGGAGGGGGCCCAGTGAGTCACTAGGTACCTCAAGATGTCCCCAACAAGCTCTCAGCACAGCCATGCTGGTAGGGAGCCATGGCACCTTCTCATGACCTCCTCTCCAAAGGGGGCAGTGCCAAGGAACGCCACAGGCCAGATTCTGCTTTTGGTTACACGGGGCGTATCCAGTCACTCCACCACCATCAATGGTGTACTCCTGTGAGCCTGATTGTCCTCCCAGTTACCTGGCTGCGCGACCCAGGTGACTGCACTGACATCAGTGGAGTGCGTCAGAGCTGAAGCCAAGCGGCTGCCGGCCCTCTCCCTCCCCTCTACCCACAGGCTCTTCCACGGGAGGGGATGGTTTTAGGCCTATGCTCCCAATTTATCTTGCTGTCCTAACCCTGCCTGGCACGTCTGATCATGCAGCCACTGCAATTCCCACGCCGACTTGGCCCATTTGGATCATAGCGCTGCTAGGTTTTTATTATTATTATTATTATTTATTATTATTCAGTTTTGCTTTGGCAAACGCTGTGCAGAATAGTACCACAGAACTAGCCTGGGCTCTTGCAAATCCTCACCATAACGCACAACAGCCAGCAAAGCATCCGGTGCTGCCTGCTGTTCAGGAATGACGAATGCTTATTAAAAAAAAAACAGACTCTTTGAAGATCGGCTCATCCGCCTTCATCGTCATGTACGCACTGGGAAGCCGTGCTGGCCCTGGAATACTCCCTCCCTTTCAGCTGGTGTTCATGCAGGATATGAAAGCTTCGGCCGATTCCTCATTTAGCGTTCATCATGAGGCACCTTCATTTTAAAAGTGTGATGCCTTGTTAGGCGCTCAAATGCCCAGCTCTGGGAAAACCTATTCAGCCTGCTCGTGTGAGCAGGAGAATGGGGTGGGTGTAGGTGCACACACTTGTGTTACCAAAGGTTGTACAGCACTGGGAGGCTGAGGACCAAATAAACGTATTGGTAGAGAAAAGAAATATGGGAATGTCAAGAATAGTTTAAGCATGGCTGGGTTCTAGAACCATTGTTTTTAAGATATTTGGATCATTTATTATATATTCAACCCCCCGAGTGCATTCATGATGGAAAGGGGAGGCAATCCAGCATTGTTAATTAAAGGTTTTGACCAGAGAAGCCAGCACCACTGTTTTGAAAATTTTCAAAAAGTGAGTGTTTGATGCTTCAAGATTCACTGGAGCTTTGAGTTAATTCCCACTGAGACGCAGTAAGAACTTGCAGCTTCCGTCAATGCATCTGTCCCGGCTGGGTATCTACACAGAACTGGCTAAATCCACCCATAAAGCCCTGTCCCAGCACACATAAAATCAGCTCTAGATGCTTTGAAGACCGTTTCTCCTGTGCTTCAGTTAATCCACAGTCTGGATGTGGAACACAGAAGAGATTTTTACTTGATTTTATATCTGCCACAGGAACAACAAAACCAGATTCCATGCATGGCCAGAACAACACATGTATTATGTGACAACACTGTAATGCCACCCAAATACCTTGAGAGAACCTGCTTCAATACGGAAATAAAACCCCCTCCAAACACACACCCCTAGCGATCACCTACCACCCCACACTAGAATCTATATGAGGTATCATTAAACAACTACCACCCACACTTGATGGGGACCACATCCTGAAAGAAATCTTTCCTGAACCCCCTCTTCTGGCCTTCAAATAACCCTCCCAGCCTCTCCAAGTTCATCATCGGAAGCAAGCTCCCCACAGACCAGGACACACCAACTCAAAGCGACACCAGACCCTGCCAGAACAACAGATGCAAAATCTGAAGACATATCTCCACTGTTACAATAATCAACAACCACCCCCTCCACACACACACCTTTCAAGAGCCATGCGTCCTACATGTGCCTCTCAGCCACAACGTGTGGTGTACCTCATCCAATGCACTAAATGCCGCAATAGCAAGTAGGTGGGACAATCACTCCACTCTTGTAGGAACTCATGCAGGAAAATGATAAAAGACAAAAACATCCTATCACCTGTGGTTGAACACTTTTCTCAGCACGATCGCTCTATCTGATCTCAAAGAAACCTGCACAACACCTTCAGAAGATGAGCCTGGGAGTTTAAATTCCTAACTTTGCTAGACACAAAAATCATTAACTGAACAAAGACACTGTATTTATAGCTTATTATAGCAATCTATAACCCACCAACCCCTGCCCTCAGCTTCTCTCCCGCCCTCCCCATGACTGGAGAGGTATTAATGGGCCCCTTCACCTTGATTGGTCCCTTAAAAGATGTGTTAACTACATATCCTAAACAATCTGTTCCACATTGTATTTAGCTGTGACACTTCCCAGAGCTCTCTGTAAACTTGAAAGCTCGTCTCTCTCACCAACAGAAGTGGGCCCATAAAAGATATTACCTCAACCACCTTGTCTCTCTAATATCCTGGGACCAACACGGTCACAGCAACACTATAATAACGATAATTGACTAACCACAGACTCTTTGGCACTCCGCTCACTGGCTGGGTAGCTTTTGCAGCTTCTGTAAATCACTCCCTGTTTTCTCTTGCTTCAGCTGACTTCCCACAACAGGTCTCTTGGCTTAGATGAAGCCACTCACTGTGGACTTTGCAGGAGATGCTGAAAACTTGGCAGGAGGAGCAAACAAGTTGCAAGGCTTGTCGGCTCATTACCGTTGCCAAATGCTCAGTGCCGCCAAAATGTCTGTCCTTTGCTTCTTGAATGCAGTGCCGGGCATCACATTGTCTGGGTTCATTTTACTACTTTGGAAATTGATAAAGAACATGATTGGCCGTATTCTGCTGGCGTAAAGTCAGAGTTACTTGCTCTGATTTACTCCAGTGCAAAAGTGCTCATAACTTGAGATTCAGGCCCAACCATTTTCATGCTCATGAATGAGTTGTTTAAGTATAGGAAAACAGCACCACAAACGTCCCTCGCAATCTGAGTGCTCTAAGGATTGAGCATGGGAATGCAGCTGCAGCAGCAATAATTATGGGACTGGATGAGTGGCAGGTGTTCTCAGCCTACCACCTTCCACTGCCTGTTTTTAACCAGTTGCACATGGTTTGCCCAGAGTATAATTTTTAAAGGCCATGGAAAAGGCTGTCAAAACAAAATCCTAGCTTTTGAGCCAGACCCTGCTTCCCTCACTCATGTGAGTGATGTCGCTGATTTATTTAGCTACAGCCTCCACTCATCCAAAGGGATGGGCAGAAAAGTGTTGATCAGGTCTTGACTTTGCACCTGGCTGGCTTTGCTGCTAGAATCTGAGCCCTGGTGTGTAATTCTGATTCACTCTGCTTGGGTTTGAGCCCAGGGCAGGAAGCGGCTTTGGGAGAGTAGAGACTTTGGGAGTCTCCTCTGGCTTTCATCAGCTAAACATCGGCATAATGCCACCAAAGCCAAAGGAGTTGCTCTTTTTTTATGCTCCTGTAAATGTGAGGTGAATCAGGTCCATCCAATCTAGAGATACCTGTCTGGTCTCTCAATGGCACTAATACACCTACCGAAGGACTCCACAGTCTGCATATTGATCTATTCTAATCCAGGGTCACCCTTCCCTGGGACATCTGGGCACCATTTTACACGCTAAGCCACAAAGATGCACAAGGAGCTGATCCAGTCGTTCGTGAGAATGACATGCTCATCAGAAAAGCCCTACATGTCCCCTTATTTCACCTAAATTGCGTACTCTGTCACTGTGAACAGAATGTGCAAATGGCCAGTTAGACCCGTCACTGGCCAGTGGTGCACTTACAAACCCAAGTGGTGTTCAACCATGATCAGGGTGCGTGCCATCTAAGTGTGCAGCCCTTCGCCTCCCTCCGGGGGGAGAATGGGCGGTGTTCTTAAGCCAGAATGAAGCTACATGGAAGTGCGGCAAACATCACACACACACACACACATCCCCACCCCCATCAGCGCTGATCTGGAGAGGCTAGCTCCAGAGAGAGTGGAGCTCTGGTCTAAATGCATGGTTGCCTAATTCAGTGCAATGGCTCTCCCAGTTACCAGGGGAATCCATGATGTGAATAATGAATTAAAAATTCATTCCTATCCACTCACCGACGCCACTGGGGATTTATTTCTTGTCTAATTCTTTGTGTTTTTAATGCTAGTATGGGAAATTGCTATTAAAACACAAAGGTCAAACTCTGCTGCCCAGGACCTGTTTAACTGACAGCAGCGATTGGCCTTAAAGCTGCACCAAACTGTGTTGGTCTCAATTTGCCACATGAAAGGAAGGGAGTATGGGGCTGAAACAGAAGCTCAGGCCACAGAGCACGTGCAGGGCCAAATCCTGCTTCAGTTACACCAGTGTAACTCATCCGTACCTGATTCGGATCTCATTTACACTGCCTTTTAGATCAGTGTAACACTGTAACTCTATTAACTTCATCGGCGTTACACTTGACTTACACCAGTGTAAGCTCAGAAGGAGATGCATTGATGTCCCCGGGGATGCATGGGTATTGCAGGGCAGATCTTTGGTTCACTCCAAATAAAATCACTCAGCCTCAGACATCTCCTGCAGCACGTGCGCTCTGTTATGAGTCCTAGATTTACCTTAACCCCACTGTACGGTCACTAGGGCTGCAGATTTGTCATGGCATTTTTTAATCAAAAATCATGGAGCAGTCATGGGAAATTTACTAAAACTGCTGAGTTAGGGGGAATTGGTGTGTAAGTCCTGGGTATGAAAATTCAGCTATGCCTCTTTAACAATAATATACACAAATCCTTCTTCTGCTGCCTCCTTCTTCTTGCCCTGCCAGGGTGGCACCGACAATCTGTAGCAGCACCCTCTGCTCCGCCACTGCAAAAATCCCAGCCCACTGAGGAGGGCTTGCAGCGCCTCTCAATCACATTTTGCTGGCAGCCAGGCCAAACCTGAGTGCAACCCCGGGCAACCCCGGGCACTGCAACCCCGGGCACCAGGCCACAACATCCAGTGGAGAGTTGGGCCCAGTCCCACGGGATAGGAGCCGCCATTGTGGGGTGAATCGGTGCAGGGTGGGCCTGCTCTCCAACTCCCCTCCCACTGGAGGTCTCCCCTCTGCACCAGACCTGCAATTCACTTAGAACCTTCCTGCCACCCACGGGTGGGTCACGACCCACCATTTGGGAAACTCTGCTTTATTAAAACCCCAGACACACAGAAAAGTCACGGACCAGCAGAAAATCACAGTATCTGTGACATTTTTACCACCATGGCAAATGTGCAGCCGTAATGTCAGCATAATATGTCTACCACAGGAGTAAAAACAGGGGTAGCTTCCCCATGGCTGTATGTTCTATGGGCACATTCACGGCTAGCATTTTACAGTTCTTTACTGAGCCACCTGTTAGATATATGTGTATGGGTCCAGGATTTAGATTACATGTGTTCTGCTATGCCCTAGCAGGGAAATTCACAGTCAAGGAAAGAAAGAAAGAAAGAAAGAAAGAAAGAAAGAAAGAAAGAAAGAAAGAAAGAAATTCAGCCATTTAACATACCCCAGCTCTGAGCTGTTCTTCCCATACATTCTTTCTTCTCTGAATTCCACAGGAAAGTTTTCATTTCTTGAATTACATCTGCCAAAGTTTTCTTCCCCATCTTTTCCTTGCACTTTTCCTGCTCGTCTTCAGAGTGCTGTGCTCTCTCTTCATCCTTGTTTTCCTGGAATAGTTACAGAACGCAATCCCCCCCCACCCCATCCCCCACAAAATGAGTATCTCATTGGCCAAAAATAAACACAAGACTACTTAATATCTGGAGATGTTTCAAATTTCCATTTCCTATCCCCATCATCACGCCTGTGTCATGGAGAGGCATTTCTTTGGCTGTAGTGGTTTATAATCATTTAGATCCCAGTATTCAGTTTCCCAGGGCAAATATGGCTCTGCGGTCACACTGGACACTAGTCTCTCATCCTGATTCTCCCCTTTGTTCACAGTGAGTCTTCATTTCTAACCCATGTGAACACGATGAAAAGACACACAATTCCTACATCTCTCATATGCACCTCGGAGGTGAGTAAATCCTTTCCTGGGTTTTGATACGCATCATGAGGTGATGCTGTTAAACAAAGTCTTCCAACTTCTTTTTCTTAGCATGCTAGTATGAAGGGACTGTTGGCCCCTTACTTAGTGGGGTTTTTTGGTTGGCCACCTCCCACTAACAAAAGAAAGGAAAAGGGCCAATGAGAAATCAGGAGCCTGAGTTTGACGGTCCTCAGGGGGAATGGGGAGAGGCCAATGCGCCAGCTCAGCCTGATTGACAGGGCAGGCAGGTTAATGAGGGAGTCAGGAGGCCAGGGGGTCCAGTCCTCCATGTGGCAGCTGCCTGGGCCGGAGCGGGGTCGAGCAAGGGGAGAGCAGAGGCCTGAGCCGAGCTGGGGAGCTGGGCTGCACCGGCCAGGGCCAGAGGGGCCAGAGGAGCAGCCCAGGGAGCTGGAGGCAGAGCAGCAGCCGTGCTGAGACCGAGTGGTGCAGCTGGGGCTGGAGCAGTCCGGAGCCGGGTGCCGTGAGCAGCTGGGGAGAGCAAGGGGGACCCTGGGCAGCAGGCCCAGTGCAGGGAGATGCAACCAGGCAAGAGGCCCTGCAGGCCAGACTTGGTGGGGGGGATCATAACCCTGACAGGGGGGCTGATGCTGGGAAGAAGGGTCCTGCCTCCTAGAGCCTGAAGGTGTGTGGCCACCGCTAGAGCAAGTGTCCGACCCGCAGCATCCCTGCAGCACAGCCAGGGCTTGGGAAGGTGGCCTGGGCCGTGTGAGGAACAGACAGTGAACTGCTCCGGCATTCCGGAGACGGCTGTTTCCCCGTGCCCACAGAGCGGGGTGATGTGTTTTCCTTTAACCTGTCCCATTTTTTCCTGTTTTTTTTTAATTGGTTGCTCTTTTAATAAATTGTATTTGCCTTGAACTATATGCAATGATCAGTGGACACCCTAGCCCCTGTCCTAAGTGACCACAACAGAGGGGGCTCGAGCCCCCCTGAAATACTGGGCCCAGCCTTGTCGGGGTTATACAGGAGAGAGGAAGGGAAGGTCAGGCAGGTCTCTGGGTGAAAGGAGTGGGAGTGAGAACGCAGATTCTTTTGCTAGCCAATTACACTAGGGTAGTGTATAAGCCAGGAATGTTCCCCACAATAGTGGGACCATACCCCCACTTACACTGGATTGAAGAGCCCATTATTAAACATTTGTTCCTCAGGTAGATATTTACAGATTGTAATCAAATCACCCCATAATCTTCTCTTTGCTAAGCTAAATTGAGCTCTTTGAGTCTATCACTTTGGGCACATCTACATTGCAATAAAAACCCCACGGCACCAAGTCTCAGAGCCCAGGTCAGTTGACTCAAGCTCGCAGGGAATGAAATCAACATCCTCTGCTGGGGAGCCATGGGAGCCAGTGCCACCATTTTTACAGTATCTGTTTCTCTGTCCCGATCTGCACAATTTGTATATGCAGGTGAGGCAAAGGGAGTGAAAAGCAGTCACAGCTTGCCACTGTGGGCTGTCCAGATCTAGAGGAGTCCCCAGTGGACATGGACCCAGCATAACCAGCTCCTAGGCCTGTCACTGGGCAGCCAGCCCCAGTACAGTGGTGTATCAGGGCAGGGAGAGGAACTGGCCAAAGCATACTGCATGCGGCCAATCCCCAGCTGGCAGATGATGATTACCTGGGGATGATTACCTGTTGGTGGAGTTTAGAACAGTCCACAGGCTGATCTAAATTCCCCCAGAGCCAGGCTGATACAGATCCAACTAGAAAGCCAGGGGATCAGAACTGCAGCAGAGAATTAGAACAATAGAGTGTATTAATGGTCTAAGCACAGATGCCCTAATTCTGGGCTGTGTCCTGGCCCCTTTCACCACTGACAGCATATAAGGGCTGGTTTCAGAGTAGCAGCCATGTTAGTCTGTATCCACAAAAAGAAAAGGAGGACTTGTGGCACCTTAGAGACTAACAAATGTATTTGAGCATAAGCTTTCGTGAGCTACAGCTCACTTCACGAAAGTTTATGCTCAAATAAATTTGTTAGTCTCTAAAGTGCCACAAGTCCTCCTTTTCTTTTTGCATATAAGGGCTGTAAACCAGCCAGATTTTCCCACCAGGAAACACCTCAAGGGTGTGGGGTAGCATAGGGCATGCCCCTGGGATAGCATAGGTGCAGGGGCATGCCAGGGCTATGTTGGGCTAGGGAGGAGGGTGTTCTGAATATTCTGGGAGGCCAGCAGGTCCTATAGGGATTGTTTCGCCAGGGCATATATTAGGGCATCCCCTGGGCCTGCTTTCATGTATGCTGGGGGCCAGACTTCCCAACGGCATCCCCAGAACCTGGCGGTGCAATGGTGTCCAGAAGATATCCTGCTCTCTTCCAGCATGCTATGATAGAATCTGCTCTGCCGAAGCTCAGAATGCAGGTTCCCATCTCACCGCAGTGCTGCAGGCCTGTTTTTCCTCGGAAGTGACATAATGCATTCCCTCAGAGAACTAGATACATGCGTAGGTTAAATTGACAGCACCCCACACACCCCAGCAGAGAGAGACTTGCCCAGAGAGCTCTATCAGGACAACTCATCCATCCAAACCATGTTGCCCTGAGAGAGGCTGCCAGTCACTTACATAACCCCTTTGGTCTCTCTTAGGACAGTTTGTATTTTGATATATCATGTGTGTCTAGGTTACCTTATGTAAGAGAATCTCAGATGAGTCCATCCTGTTTAGACCAGTACTTTGCTGTGTGAACCCACAGAGATTCAGCATGGAATATGGCTTATGTGGATCAGTCCAGGTATTCCCATTTATGTATCCAACTCCTAGCTGCTGGGGCGTTCTGGCTCCCCACTCCCTGTTAATTGCTCCTGCCAGGGAGCAATTGTATAAGACAAACATCTGTGGTGCATTAGAACTGGGACATTCAGGGCTAGATTCTCATCTCAGTGACACCAGTGTACATCTGGACCTTAGTAGAGATGGAGTGATATCCTGGTCCTATCGACATTAAGAAGAGTTTTCCTATTCATTTCAATGGCCCTTACTCCAGATTGACTCTGGTGCAGCTCAGCTCAGAATCTGCCTTTCTGTGTCTCCTTAAAACCCCACTTTTGAAGCAGCGTTGGAAGAAGTGATGGTCAAACAGAAGTGGATCCAAGCCAGAGGTAGCACTCATTGTCCTAAATGAAATCACTTTGGTTCACTCAGGCTGAGAATCTCCTGTGCCCCAAACTCTGGGAGCACTTGACTTGTTTCCCTGGTCTGTTCTCTCTCCTCCCCATCCCGGCACATTGGCTCTCCACTGAAAAGGGCTAACCCCATCCCAGTTGCAGCAGGAAAAGCTTGACTTGTTTGCATTTTTCAGTCCTATTTGCTCATGTGGCTCGCCTCCCCCACTCCCCTTCCTGCAGGAGGTCACTATAGATCAATGGTAAGTGCTCGCTCTCTGCACTAGGGAACAGGAGCAAGAGCAATCCCTAAGGCAAAGTCACTATATTTATCACCCTCAGACGTGAAATGGGATCCCCCTTCTGCAACCCCCACTTCCTCATTTCTATAAAGGGCAGTTTGCAGTCCCCAAAAGACTCACCGGCTTCTGGTGGTAAATCTTACGCTGGCCTTCTGCACCTCCAGAGGTGGCATTCATTTCCATGACTTTGTGTAAAATGAAGAGAAATAGAACAATTAGTATGGTAAAAAGCCACGTCTGGGGTTAACGGTACAAGCTATCCATACAGTACGTGCCACCCCAGTACAGTGAGCACGCTCCCATCACTTATTCCAACTAACCAACAAGGGGAAGGTGCACAGAAAGCTGGCTCAGCCCTTAAATTAAATGTAAACGATGAGAGACCGCCGCTTATTCTTGTGAGCAGGCGCAAGCAGGGCCAGCTGGCACCTGTGGCTTTCATGACCTTGCAAAGAAGACTTGGATGTTAGGAGGCGATCAAAAAATAACTCTCTTTTGCATGCAACAGGATCCTGGACAACACTTAAGGTTCTGTTCCACCTAAAGCCATTTGCACGTACAACACAGTCAACTGCACGGGAATCCCCAATAAGATAACCACTTAGGAAGCAAGTCGCCATCCCCTTGGTCTTTGGAGACTAGGAATCGCTTGATGAACAAATAGGAAGGCTGTGACTTAATGGCTGAACAGATATGTCAATGTGTGCTTGTCAGTCATGGTGAACCCTGGGTGACTGCTTGCAAAGTCTCTTCAGGGGCTGGGGGAATCTATATTTATCACTTTGAATCAAGAAGGGCTGCAGCTAGAACTCTGCAGTGTCAGTTTCCCAGACATATATAACTCAAGAGTCAGTCCTGACCAGCTACAGAAAATCGGAAGAAACAGCCAAGAATGCCAGGCAGCCCCGCCAGGTTTCTAATTATGTCATGTTTCAGAGTAACAGCCGTGTTAGTCTGTATTCGCAAAAAGAAAAGGAGTACTTGTGGCACCTTAGAGACTAACCAATTTATTTGAGCATAAGCTTTCGTGAGCTACAGCTCACTTCATCGGATGCATACTGTGGAAAGTGTAGAAGATCTTTTTATACACACAAAGCATGAAAAAATACCTCCCCCCACCCCACTCTCCTGCTGGTAATAGCTTATCTAAAGTGATCACTCTCCTTACAATGTGTCTGATAATCAAGTTGGGCCATTTCCAGCACAAATCCAGGTTTTCTCACACACACACCCCCACACACAAACCCACTCTCCTGCTAGTAATAGCTTATCTAAAGTGACCACTCTCCTTACAATGTGTATGATAATCAAGGTGGGCCATTTCCAGCACAAATCCAGGGTTTAACAAGAACGTCTGAGGAGGGGGGGAGTAGGAAAAAACAAGGGGAAATGAGGTTACCTTGCATAATGACCTAGCCACTCCCAGTCTCTATTCAAGCCTAAGTTAATTGTATCCAATTTGCAAATGAATTCCAATTCAACAGTTTCTCCCTGGAGTCTGGATTTGAAGTTTTTTTGTTGTAATATCACAACTTTCATGTCTGTAATCGCGTGACCAGAGAGATTGAAGTGTTCTCCGACTGCTTTATGAATGTTATAATTCTTGACATCTGATTTGTGTCCATTTATTCTTTTACGTAGAGACTGTCCAGTTTGACCAATGTACATGGCAGAGGGGCATTGCTGGCACATGATGGCATATATCACATTGGTAGATGTGCAGGTGAACGAGCCTCTGATAGTGTGGCTGATGTTATTAGGCCCTGTGATGGTGTCCCCTGAATAGATATGTGGGCACAGTTGGCAACGGGCTTTGTTGCAAGGATAGGTTCCTGGGTTAGTGGTTCTGTTGTGTGGTATGTGGTTGCTGGTGAGTATTTGCTTCAGGTTGGGGGGCTGTCTATAGGCAAGGACTGGCCTGTCTCCCAAGATTTGTGAGAGTGTTGGGTCATCCTTCAGGATAGGTTGTAGATCCTTAATAATGCGTTGGAGGGGTTTTAGTTGGGGGCTGAAGGTGACGGCTAGTGGCGTTCTGTTATTTTCTTTTTTAGGCCTGTCCTGTAGTAGGTGACTTCTGGGAACTCTTCTGGCTCTATCAATCTGTTTCTTCACTTCTGCAGGTGGGTATTGTAGTTGTAAGAATGCTTGATAGAGATCTTGTAGGTGTTTGTCTCTGTCTGAGGGATTGGAGCAAATGCGGTTGTATCGCAGAGCTTGGCTGTAGACAATGGATCGTGTGGTGTGGTCAGGGTGAAAGCTGGAGGCATGTAGGTAGGAATAGCGGTCAGTAGGTTTCCGGTATAGGGTGGTGTTTATGTGACCATTGTTTATTAGCACTGTAGTGTCCAGGAAGTGGATCTCTTGTGTGGACTGGACCAGGCTGAGGTTGATGGTGGGATGGAAATTGTTGAAATCATGGTGGAATTCCTCAAGGGCTTCTTTTCCATGGGTACAGATGATGAAGATGTAATTAATGTACCGCAAATAGAGTAGGGGCATTAGGGGATGAGAGCTGAGGAAGCGTTGTTCTAAGTCAGCCATAAATATGTTGGCATACTGTGGGGCCATGCGGGCACCCATAGCAGTGCCGCTGATCTGAAGGTATACATTGTCCCCAAATGTAAAATAGTTATGGGTAAGGACAAAGTCACAAAGTTCAGCCACCAGGTTAGCTGTGACATTATCGGGGATAGTGTTCTTGACGGCTTGTAGTCCATCTTTGTGTGGAATATTGGTGTAGAGGGCTTCTACATCCATAGTGGCCAAGATGGTGTTAACAGGAAGATCACCGATGGACTGTAGTTTCCTCAGGAAGTCAGTGGTGTCTCGAAGGTAGCTGGGAGTGCTGGTAGCGTAGGGCCTGAGGAGGGAGTCTACATAGCCAGACAATCCTGCTGTCAGGGTGCCAATGCCTGAGATGATGGGGCACCCAGGATTTCCAGGTTTATGGATCTTGGGTAGTAGATAGAATATCCCAGGTCGGGATTCCAGGGGTGTGTCTGTGCGGATTTGATCTTGTGCTTTTTCAGGGAGTTTCTTGAGCAAATGCTGTAGTTTGTTCTGGTAACTCTCAGTGGGATCAGAGGTTAATGGCTTGTAGAAAGTGGTGTTGGAGAGCTGCCGAGCAGCCTCTTGTTCATATTCCGACCTATTCATGATGACAACAGCACCTCCTTTGTCAGCCTTTTTCATTATGATATCAGAGTTGTTTCTGAGGCTGTGGATAGCATTGTGTTCCGCACGGCTGAGGTTATGGGGTAAGTGATGCTGCTTTTCCACAATTTCAGCCCGTGCACGTTGGCGGAAGCACTCTATGTAGAAGTCCAGACTGCTGTTTCGACCTTCAGGAGGAGTCCACCTAGAATCCTTCTTTTTGTAGTGTTGGTAGGGAGGTCTCTGTGGATTAGTATGTTGTTCAGAGGTGTGTTGGAAATATTCCTTGAGTCGGAGATGTCGAAAATAGGATTTTAGGTCACCACAGAACTGTATCATGTTCGTGGGGGTGGAGGGGCAGAAGGAGAGGCCCCGAGATAGGACAGCTGCTTCTGCTGGGCTGAGAGTATAGTTGGATAGGTTAACAATATTGCTGGGTGGGTTGAGGGAACCATTGCTGTGGCCCTTTGTGGCATGTAGTAGTTTAGAAAGTTTAGTGTCCTTTTTCTTTTGTAGAGAAGCAAAGTGTGTGTTGTAAATGGCTTGTCTAGTTTTAGTAAAGTCCAGCCACGAGGAAATTTGTGTGGAAGGTTGGTTTTTTATGAGAGTATCCATAAAATTTGAGCATTTGCTCAAGAAACTCCCTGAAAAAGCACAAGATCAAATCCGCACAGACACACCTACAAGATCTCTATCAAGCATTCTTACAACTACAATACCCACCTGCGGAAGTGAAGAAACAGATTGATAGAGCTAGAAGAGTTCCCAAAAGTCACCTACTACTAACCCAGGAACCTATCCTTGCAACAAAGCTCGTTGCCAACTGTGCCCACATATCTATTCAGGGGACACCATCACAGGGCCTAATCACATCAGCCACACTATCAGAGGCTCGTTCACCTGCACATCCACCAATGTGATATATGCCATCATGTGCCAGCAATGCCCCTCTGCCATGTACATTGGTCAAACTGGACAGTCTCTACGTAAAAGAATAAATGGACACAAATCAGATGTCAAGAATTATAACATTCATAAACCAGTTGGAGAACACTTCAATCTCTCTGGTCACGCGATTACAGACATGAAAGTTGCGATATTACAACAAAAAAACTTCAAATCCAGACTCCAGGGAGAAACTGTTGAATTGGAATTCATTTGCAAATTGGATACAATTAACTTAGGCTTGAATAGAGACTGGGAGTGGCTAGGTCATTATGCAAGGTAACCTATTTCCCCTTGTTTTTTCCTACTCCCCCCCTCCTCAGACGTTCTTGTTAAACCCTGGATTTGTGCTGGAAATGGCCCACCTTGATTATCATACACATTGTAAGGAGAGTGATCACTTTAGATAAGCTATTACCAGCAGGAGAGTGGGGTGGGGGGAGGTATTTTTTCATGCTTTGTGTGTATAAAAAGATCTTCTACACTTTCCACAGTATGCATCCGATGAAGTGAGCTGTAGCTCACGAAAGCTTATGCTCAAATAAATTGGTTAGTCGCTAAGGTGCCACAAGTACTCCTTTTCTAATTATGTCATGTGATCCCACTACAGGCTCGATGGATGAGCATGTTACTTTCAGGGCTTCGTGAATTATGGGCATGACCAGGGCTGTCCTTAGGCATACACAGCAAGTGCAGCTGCCTAGGGCACCACAAAATTTGGGGAATCAAATTGCCCCAAATTTCATGGTGCCCTAGGCAGCTGCGTGCTGCATACATGGCAGCACCAGCCCTGGCAACCAGCCCTATCCCTCGGCTGGCCCCCCACGCAGGCTGCGCCCACTGCAAGGGGCTGGGCCGTCCCTAGGGGGATGTGGGGCTCCGGACAACTCCCTCTGCCCGGCCTCTTACCCTTCCCCCCTACTTTGCCCCCGGCCTGCCCCCGTTCCAGCTCTTCCCCCAGCGACCCCACACTCCCTGGCAGTGGCGGGAAGCGGAGCAGCCCGGCCCCAGCCCGCTCCACCCCGCCAGCTCCCAGCCGCAGCGCTCCGCTTCCCGCCGCCGGTGAGTGCAGGGAGGCTGGGGAAAGGACGCCCCCCGCGCTCACCGGCGGCGGGAAGTGGAGCGCCGCGGCTGGGAGCTGGCGGGGTGGAGTGGGCTGGGGCCGGGCTGCTCCGCTTCCGCCGCTGCCGGGTGGGGGGGGAGGAAGATTTCTTCCCCCAAGCTCCCTCCCCCAAGCGACACAGCGGGGGCCGGGGCGAGGGAAGCGGATCGGGCTGCTCCCAGCCCCCTCCCAATCCCCCGGGCCACTCTGGGCCTGTTGGGCCCCCAAAGTGCCCCCCCACAGCTCCTGCCTCCCAGAACCTGGCGGGGGGATGCCTGGGGCCCCACACAGCCCCCCCATGGGGCGGCTGCCTAGGGCACCCAAATGGCTAGGGATGGCCCAGGGCATGACACACTGCTCCACCTGAAGGAGGCTGTTTGCAGCCATGGAAATCATCACTTCCAGTCGAATCAGCACTAACCAAGAATGGTGCACATTGGGCCAAATTCATTGGTGGTTTAAGCAGTGTTGTATATTACCCCTGGGGATACCTGGGATGGAAAATGGGGTGGGAGTGTGTGTCAGTGGTAAAGGATTGTGATTTGCACTATTTGGTGTTCTGGGTGTGTGAACTGGCACACCTGGGGATGGATTCTGCTCTTGGGTACACACTGATGTAAATGTGGAGTGACTCCATTGTCAGGTAGGTTTACACTGGTATAAGAGATCAAAATTTGCCCTAACGGGGCAGCTCTCAGAAGATTTTGCCCCAAAAGGCTTCCTGTGCACCAGGGTGCCCATTTTGCACCCAGTTGGTGTCTAATGCTCCCTGCAGTGTGCTGGCCCCACTCCGCAGGCTGGTGTAGATGAGGGGAGCCATGGCTCCACCCTTCCCCAATTAGCCACCTGCTTTCCCAGGGTTTGGGACAGTGATCAGCCCCCAGAGCAGCTGAGCCAGGGGCACTCCCAACCTGGCTCTGTGAATTCTCGATAGAGTGACCAGATGTCTCAATTTTATAGGGACAGTCCCGATATTTGCGTCTTTGTCTTATATAGGTGCCTATGACCCCACACTCCCTGTCCCGATTTTTCACACTTGTTATCTGATCACCCTAATTCTCGATGATCTCTATCCAGTTGACTCTTAGCAATAGTGGCACATTTCTTCCTGTGCCGGCTGCATGTCTCTGCGGGAGAAAGCCCCAACTCATTTCATGTCAGGGGAACTATTTCTTACCCAGGGCTTTAGGTGAAGCCTTTGAGGCAAATCCACTGACTGATCCAGCCTGTCACTGCTCTCTAGAATGTTATCTATGTCGAGACTCTATGGGCCATGCAGTCCCACTCAAGCCAATGGGATCCCAGGACACTGGGGAAGGGGAAAACATTCTGACTTATTTCTAGCACTTTCTGTGGGCATAAGGAAACTACAAGGATTGCCCAAGGCCTTGGCAATGAGCATCCAGCGGTGAAGGAACATGGATTCCAGGTGCCACCTGGTAGCAGAGTACATGGGCTCACAACGCAGTGTTTGGAAGGGGACCTGGCTTTAGAACGCCTGAGTGGTTGGAGCTGTTTGGCTCTGGGGTTTTGGTTCGGTCCCTTAGATAAGGAGGGGCCATCTACAGAATTCGGATCCAGAGCGGGGGTTTTGAACACAAAGGAATTCAGGGGTGTGGGCATGTGGGGAACCAGTTCATCTCCATCTCTTATTAATGAGACACTTTCCCCTCTTCTGGATATATTCTTTGGCTTTTCATTACAGCTAGAACCTCCAGCGCTCTCCAGCCCAGCCGGACTCCTCACAGGCAGCAATGGGGCTTCTCTATGCTCCAGAGTCAGGCTTTGCATGGCTTGGTTTTCAGCCTTCCGGCGGGCGCAGCAAACAGCTATCAGTCTGCTCTGAACAGCCCATCCCTTGATCTGAGAACAAGGCGGTGGTACATATAAAAATTGCTGAAGGGGAAAATGATGTTGCCCAGCTGATAGCCTCTGAAGCTCGCTACCACAGGAAGCCTCTGGGCCATGTTCTGCCCTGGTGTAATCATCGACTTCAAGAGAGTTGCATTTGCTTACATGCAGCTGAATATGGCCTGCTCTGGCTGTGGCTGAATTTTCAACATGTCTGAGGGCCTGGCTCACAATCTCTTATGCCCATTCTACACTGGTTTGGCTCAGGCCTTCAGCTGGTGTCTAGGGCTGTGACTACACTGACTTCGGTGGTGCCACCTTGATTTACACCAGTTGAGGATCTGGCCCTTTGCCATCAGTAGAGTTGATCCAGACTTACACTGGTGTAAGTGGGAGAAGAAGCAAATCTTGTGTCTGAAAAATGTTATTATTGTTCTGGCCTGTATCTGTGCAAGCTCAGATAAGGGTCACTGTTTAGAGTGGAAGCTTTCTGGGGCTGGGACTGTCTGTTCTGTGTTTGTACAGCGCCTTGCACAGTGGGGTCATGGTCCATGATTGGGGTTTCTAGCTGCTACTACAGTATAGCTAACAATAAATAATAATAATTTGATCTCATTCTTGGGGCACCAACCAATCCCCTGCAGGCCATTATACTGGCCTGCATAAATGTCTCAGTGTGGTATGAAGGAGAGGAGGGACACTCTGAGGTCTCAGGTTCTGACCCTTATCAGAGGCCGGGAAGCAGGGTATTGTTTCAAAGTTCTGAGAAGCTGATGTGACAAAGCCTTTTGTTCTGATCTGCTTTTGTAATTGTCTCTGGGGAGGTGTTTTGCCAATGACATGTGCGCATGCATCTGGTTATTTTCCTTTATCATTCTGCATTAAATAATCTCGCTCTGCTGTGGGATGGACAGGAGGAAGATGAAGAAAATATTTTGACTGATCTCTGCGCAGAGACAAATACAGCCCCTCCCTGGTGATGCTGGGTGACTTTCATGCCAATTGCTCCTGTTCATTTTCCATTCCCAGGCTGCTATTTCAGCAAAACCCAGCCAATACTCGCAGCTGAAACATTACATATTTTCAATGCATCTGAGAGAAGAGAGCTCAGCTCAGGGTTAAATAAACATCTCCTGGGTGCAGACAGACAGCTAGGAGGGAATGCAACATCCTCTTGGGGTTGCAGGAGACGAGTGGCTGTTCTGAGAAAGGAAGGCAGGGTCTTTCTGGTCCAAAACACTATGGCAATGGCAGGTCCAGGCCCTCCACTTGAACAAGTGCCTCGGGCTTCCCTTAAATACTTTCTGGGCATCCTTCTCCGGCGAGAAATAAAGTTATAGATAAGCACTGGCGATTGCTGAGTAGCCTGCAGCTCAAACTCCTGGGGGCTGGTTTCCAGCCACAGTGAGCACCCATTGAAGTTAATAGCACCTGGGGGTGCTCAGCACCTCTGGAAACGGGTCCCAAAAGTCAAGCACAAGGCTTTCCGGTTCAGTGTGTGTTCTCAGTGAATTCCGTGAACCTTGGGAAGGATCCTGCAAAATCCTCAATGCTTCTGAAATACTGAGTTCCCCGCTGCTGTGCACAAACCAAGCAGGGCTTCTGCTAGTCGCCAGGAGCCTAGAGTCTGAACTCCTATGGCCCTCAGGGAGGGATTTTCCCAAGAGATTATTGCTGAATCAGCCATCTGGTGGTGGCCGTAGCCCTATATGTCCTGTGCAGACACACAGGTCCCTTCTGCTTCCCTGGACATCTAGTCTGCCTGCTAAAGCACCATCCCCAATCTCCATCTCTGGCCCCAGCTTCCCTACAGAGAGTGAATTTCTCAACCGCCTCCTCCATTCTGTGCTTGGAAAGTTGCCCTTTGGCTCCCCCTCCTGGCTTTCCCAGTCTAAATGTGTGTGGGGGGGAGGGGGCAGGTAATGGAGCTGTGCTGGGGGAGGGGAGGAAGGGGGCAGTGTCAGATAAGTCAGCAGGGGCAGGGGCTGTGATGAGGGGCAGGATGGGGCCTCCCTCCCATGTGTTACTTTGCACTGGGACCCACAAACCCTGGGGCCAGCCCTGCTCTTACATTGGCTGTTTAGGAGAAGCACAAAAACTCACCATGTATGAGGCACAAGGGGCCCTTGTTTTACCCATTTCTGACCCTGCACTCCCTGTTGTCCCTGTGTCCATTCTGTTACATCCAGCCTGGCCCTTCGCTAGTATCAGTGTAGGTGGGGCTGAGCCATCCTCCCTGCGGTTACGGGTGGGTGACTGTGCTGAGACTTTGATCCAGTTCATCTGAGGGGAACAGTTCCCCTCACCAGAAGGTTGACGTGTGTTAATGTTCATTGGCAGACTCTGACCTTTGCATCTGATAGCAGCATTTTGTAACTTTTCGAGCACCAGCTTTCTCTCTTCACTCCGGAGAAGCTGAGCATTAGGAACAGATCCACTTAATGTGTTTTCTGAAACAGCAATGGGATTAATTTCTTTACAGTGGTTGAAATACACTTTGTCTCCAAAATAAGTACATGCTTTGCACTTACATCCGCCTTTCATCCAAGAAGTCAAAGTGTTTTACAAGCAATTACAAGCCTCTTGGGGAGGCGTTATTATCCCTGTTTCACAGATGCCATCTGAGATACAGAGAGGTTAAAGGACTTGATGGCACAATGAGTCAGTGGTAAAATTCAGAATGAGAGACTTAAATTCTATCTAATTAGCTTATCCAGGAGACGGGAAAGAGGTGACTTGTTCACAGTTCCTAACGGAGAGAAGATTTTTGCTAGTATGGGGTTCTTTATAATCTAGCAGAGATAGAACAGGATCCGTTAGAAATAAGCTTTTTAATAGTGAATGTAATTAGCCATCAGCACAACTCAAATAGGGATGTGGTGCATGATTCATTACTTGCAGTTTTTAAATCAAGACTGGATCTCTTTCTAGCAATTAGGGGATAAAAGTCCCAAAAGTGACTAAGTGACTTAGGAGCCTAAATAATATTTGCAAGTCGCCTAGGAGCCTAAGTCTCATTGAAAGCCAATGGGACGTTGGTCAGGTCTACACGAAGAGTGTTTTCCCAGGGTAGGTAGACCATATACTGTACTGCCAAAGCGCTCCTTGTGTGGGTGCCGTTTATACTGGCAAACCTACTTTTGCCAGCATCTTCCCGGCGCCCTGAGCCAAAGTACAGGTTTGCCGATAGAACTGCATCAACATGAGGGGTCTCTGCCGGTGCGACTGTGTTGGTCAGGGATCACACCTCTTCAGACCCTGACCAACGTAGCTCTGCTGGCAGAAGTCTGTAGTGTGGACCGGGCCTTAGGCTCCTAAGTGCTTAAGTCACTTTTGAAAATGGGTCTTGGTCAGGTTTACACTACAAAATTTTGCTGGTGTAGCTATGTCGATTCAGAGTGTGAAAAAATCACCCCCAGCTGACACAGCTATGCCGGCAACACCTCCCTGGTAGACGTGGCTTGTATCAGGGAGGTAGTTGAACTATACTCCTTTTGCCAGAATCAGTTCCGTCTCCGCTTGGGTCTTTGCCAGTATACCTGAACTGGAATATAGCTCTATCAGTATAGCTGTACCTGCAAAGCCTCTGTAATGAAGACTAGCCCTTAGGCGCTGAAGTCACGAAGGGTATGTCTGCTTGGTAAAAAATGACCCGTGACAGCAAGTCTCAGAGCCTGGGTCAACTGAATAGGGCTCGTGGGGCTCACGCTTCTGGACTAGCAGTGTAGCCATTCAGGCTTGGTCTGGAGCACAGGCTCTGAGACCCACCCCCAGGTTTCAGAGCCCATGCTCCAGCCCGAGTGGGAATGTCTGCGCTGCTATTTTTAGCCTTGTAATGTAAGCCCAAATTAGTTGACCTGGGCTCTTGGACTCGCAGCCGTGGGTCTTTTTCTGCAATGTACCCTAAGGACTTTTGAAAACTTTAGCCCTAGTCTACCTCAACCAGAAGCTACAGGCTTGATGCAGCAATTACTGGGTGCAGTTCTGTGTCTAGTGTTATGCAGGAGGGCAGATTAGATCATCATCTTGATCCCTTCTGGCCTTAACGTATATGAATGGATCTTCCAACTCCCAGTCTTGTGCCTTAGCCATTCGACCATCCTCTCAGAGATTTAGCACAGGATAAGGCTGCACTTAGCCTCCAAAGCATCATTTCTTGTTTTATCCTTTTTCAGTCAGCTATAGCGAAACAGTGATTGTTTTGTAATGGGCCAACCACAGTTCCAAACCCCCGCGAAATGGGGGACCTGTTTAACGTCTTGGATGCACAAACGGCATGCTGTTAGGATGTAGCTAAAAGCTCAGCTGAATGAGCCTGAGCTGGTTTTTTTGGTGGCTGCTATTCTGTGCTCCGAATTCTGAGCAAATCAAGTACCTCATCCTCATGATAACGAAGAAAATTGGCAAGAAGCAAACCAAGCAGGGATATCTGCCTGAGTTTGCTACCAGCCTGAAACAATAGCTCTTGGACGCGTGAACAGCCCCATTCAAATCAATGGGTTGTTGACTCTGACGCTTGATGGTAATTTTAATGGCAATATCTATTTTACTGCTGACCAAAACATGCAAGAAAGGAGAGCGAGGATGATCAGCTAGTGACACTCAGAGCTGCAAGAAAGGAGATGGATGCTCATAATATGAAGATCTGCACAATCTAGCATGAGTGGCATCTCAGTTGGGTAGGGCTTGGTTTGTGGTTGGGGCTTGGCAGAGACCCACTGCTCTTTTCCCCCAGTTCTGCCCCTGCCCGTCTGCCTGTATGAATTAGGGATTTGAATGTGCTGATGCACACCGTTAACCAGTTTTCACATATGTGCATGGAGCTGTTAGCTATGTATGGATGGGATCTGTGCACCCAGTGCACCAGTGTCCGGAAAGGGCCATCTTTTAGAGTGTAAGGGCTGGTCAGTCTGCATGCCAAGTCCATCCCAGCCGACTCTGCTGAGACAGCCAACAAAGGGGTAATTGGGCGAATGGTTTGTGATCCAGGCATCTGCCCAGTAACACCTGAACTGAGTTTCTTAAAATAATTTTCAGAGGGTAACAACTTTCAGACATTATTGACCTGGGCTGGGCTCAAACCATTAACTTTAAGTCTGTGGTCCTGGCTGTACCGAGAACTGCATGCTTCTGAACCTAAGTGGATTCTCATTTGCTGCAATGAGACTCCATGGAGATACAGGTGGCAGGGATCTGTGTTCCATGCAGGATTGGGGCCTTTGCCTTAAAGATGAATGGCTCACCTCCCATTGCCAGTTCACACGCAGAGGACAAGCAAAGCTTTGTGCATCCAATCTCACTTGTGAAGCTCTAAAATGGTTTTCCTTGCCAAACTGCACTGTAAGTTCATCTCTAAAGCCTGTCGAGCTTTGTGCAAGCACAGACAGGGCTGTTTTCTTGGCTGGCGAGGGAGCTGGGAGACTGCATCTTAAACAGCAGAATTCCCAGGATTGGACATTGTGGGTACATCAGGGATTGTTTATAAAAGTAATAAAACCAAACAACTCAACAAAAGGCAATCAGAATGTGAGGAACGTGCCAAAACACCCCTAGCCACACTGCTGAGATCTTGGCTAAACTCCTGACATGTGCCTTTCTAACCCCCAAGCCTAAAAAATCTGATTTACATCACCCTCCCTCCTCCCTTGTGTCAATGTGGCAAGCAGTCTCATTGAAATTGACATATTTGCTAACCTCACTCAGTTCCTTTCCTCTCCCCCCCATGGTTCTCATGAGCTGCAGCACCGATAAAAACCTCTTTCTTGATCTGTGATTCTAGTCTGTGATGAGGATTGCTAATGCGAGATGTAGCATGCTGGGTAAATCATGTCAGGCCTGGGATGATTTTGAAATCTTGTCTCGTTTGGTTTTGTGCCAGTTGTTACTTGGGGCGAACTTCATGTTTCATCTTTTAGGATTCCAGTTTCGCGTCTCTTTAAACTCTTCTGCGGGTTTATGGGTTTTTGCCTTACCCCAGGGCATGTAGGGCAAAGGAGGAGGAGAAGAGGCTGAGAATTTGGGAGGGGTTGTTTGGGGAGAGGAAAGACGCAGGAGACTTTGGAGGGAGGAAAGAGAGAAGGGAGGCATTTCAGGCAGGAAAGAAGCTGAAGATTTGGAGGAAGGAAAAAGAAAGAGGGGACGAGGGTGTGGTGAGAAGTGAGTAACAGCACAGCAGTATGGGGCAGGAGGGAGGAGAGATGGAGGGATTGGGCAGAAGAAAACAGGAGAAGGAGGAGGTTTGGGAGACAAGGAGGAGAGACTGTGAGAGAAAGAGGAGAGTGAAGGAATTGTGGTGAGATCAGAATGAGAGGGAAAGAAGTGATCTGGGAGAAAAGAAAGAGGGGGCTTTGGAGAGGGAGGGACTTCTGGGGCAGGAGAGAGGGGTATGGGTGGGATGGGAGGATGATAGAGGAGAGGCTGGGGGATGAATAGGGAGAGGGGCGAGTGCCAGAGCTGGAGGATGGGTAGGGCGGAAGAAGGGCAGTGAGAGGATTTGGGAAGAAAGGGAACATGAGCAGATTTTTGGGTTGAGGAAGAGGACAGAATGAGGGGAATAATGGAGGGGTTTATGGGGAAGGAGAGACTAAAAGCACCAGCCAAATCTGCTTCTAGCAAAGCCTAGAGGTGCACAGGAGGGGATCTGGCTATAGACTTCCAGGGAGCCTGGAGGAGGCCAAAGTAAGGGTGTGATTTAAAGCCCACTGGAGTCAGTGGGAGTCTTTCCCTGGGCCTCAGCAGGTTTCAGATTAGGTCCGAAGTGTGTGTGTTGGATGAGAAGAGACGGCTGGGAGTCTGATGGGGGTGGGGCCCCATGGTACTGGGAGAAGATCTTTATTCCTCCCCAAACTTTGCAGACAAAACTACTCCACTGGTTGCAGGCCTGACTGTGCCACTTTCAGTTGCTACCACTGAAGGTTATTTGATGTGAACTGGAGGATCTGATGAACTGACTTTTAATCAGGAAGGAATTTATGTAAGAATTGCCTATTCTTCTCTAGATGATAAACAATGCAAAGGGTCACTGCAGTGTGGGGAATGCACGGGAGAAAAATAGAATTGCAAAAAAGTGATGGTTGTTTGACTCTGTCTGTGTGACTCTGTTACTAATGTCAGGCAAATAATTGCAGAGTGCAGTGTAAAATTCTTCTGCAAATCCCAGCGGAGGTGGACCCTATTCAAGTAAAATACCATCTAACACATGTGCATCATCTAGCTTTTTGCAATTAGATTTCTTGACTCTGGGAAGGTTTTTAATGGATCTACAAGGTGAACTTGTGCCCTCAAGGACTGGGCGGGGAAGACACCAGCGAAAGGAGGACACTCAGGCCTAAGAGTAGTAAACTATGCTTTATTGAAGGAAGGAAGAACTTACGCTCCAGTCTGCGCGGGGAGCCCCTAGGACACGCGGAGGGGCTGCAGGGGACTCTGGCCGTTTGGGACAGCTGACCAGGCAGGACTCCACCAGGGAGGAGTCCTCTGCGGCGCTATATTCTCCGTGCTTATCTTGGGGTTACATGGGGTCACAGCTGGCTACATTCTTATACGTATGATTTGTGCTTATTACATAAACTGACTCATTTACAGGCAAAAATATGCTGAGCTATGCTACAATATCTTTTGGCAGGGTCTGTCGGACAAAGTTAATTGAAACTGCCTGCATCCTCTGCTTACCTCCAGTCACATACTCAGTCCACCACTTAGCTCCTCGCCAATCTTCCGCAACCTTGCCCCTACAGTACTGTAGCACACTGAACTGCAAACCCTACCCTGTTAGAGGTGCAATCCACTGTACTGCATTTTAAATTGCACTGAGGTTTAAAGTACAGTGCACGGGATTACATTATTGAATAGTATTTATTTTACTCTCATATTAGGGATGTCTTGCCTACACATCCCACAGTTAGCTGTGTGAGTGTTTGGCTTCAGGAGCATTGGTTTCCTGCAAGGTAACCTTGATCCAGCCAGGTGCAGAGAGCCTTCAACTCCCATTAAAGTTCATGTGAATCAAGGATATTCAGCACCTGGCAGGATTGCGCCCTAACAACTTTGGCAGGCAGTGAGGTGCAATTTTTAAACCTTCTACAGGAGTGTGCTGTGTTTTAAAACATGGTTTTTCCCCTTTAGATGAAACATTAAGGCACTCACATTACTATGTCACATTATGGGCTGGTCTACACTGGAAACTCACAGTGGCATAAAATCCACCCCCCTGAGAGACGTAGCTATGCCAACTTAACACCCAGCAGTGCTAGGTCAACGGAATAATTCTTCCATCATCCTAGCTACCTCCTCTCCTCTCCGACCCCTACCCCTCGTGTGGAAAGTTAAGCATCTGCATAAGTCTCTGCAGGATCAGGGGGTCCGCACACTCAGAAGAGTTTACAGTAACTATATATCAGGATTTTCCCACACCAGATCCATGAGCCAGCCTAATTTACACATATACAACTCAGTCAGACTTGGCCCCTTTGCTACACCATTGAGTCATTGGCCTCCCACCTTTGTTCTGCAAAGTCTTGATTGCCCAATTATTCTATTTTCCAACAAACATCTTCACCCCTTCTCTCCTGCCACTCCTTATGCAGGGGAGGAGCTCTCCCTAAATAACCTCACAGCCAGCCCATTGTCCTCTTTCAAGTCCTTAAACTCCTTTCTGCCTGGATGCCTACAAAAAGCTGGACAATGGGTAGGCAGCTGGTTTGCTGAGCACTGTTTTTCCAGCTGACCCGTGTTCCATTGTCTCCTCATGCTCTCCTTTTCTGTTTGTTGTATCCCTGCATTGTCTGTGGTCTCCCACTTAGTTTGTAAGCTCTTGGGGAAGGTACTGTCTCTTTGTTACATGTTTACACAGTGCCTAGCACAGTGAGGTCCTGACCTTTAGATGCTACTATAATATCAATAATAATCTGCCAGTTTAGACAGCTATTCCAAAAAAAGGTGCAATCCATGTTTTTTTAAAAGTAAATAAAGTTTGTATTTTAGCAGAGAATGAGCTACATTCCCAACTGCCCAATCTACAGGGGCAAGTTCTCAGAGACGTAGGGATATTATTCCTTGTGTCTCCAGGCCTGATCTATCCCATTGGACTCAAAGGGAGTGTTTGCTTTGATTTTCAATGGAGTCTGCCTGCATATAGTTCATTTACAGGGTTAGGACCGAAGAGCCCAATCCTGTAAGCATGCATTAGAGAGAGGATTTACAGGACTGGCCTCTACAACCATCAGCAAAAAATGAAAATAACATATGCAAGGTGGGCATATGGGGCATTGGTGTGAAATAAATTGATGGTGAAATAAATTCTCGGGGGAAACCGAGAAACCTAGTGAACACTCAGCAGTTCAGTTATCATTATTTTACTACACAGCTGTGAGAAACGAACAGGATAAAACACAAATCTCATAAAACATGACTGGTTTTGAGTTTTACTTATGAATATGAAGCTCAGGCCAGGTTTGCCAGCAGCTTTGCTGAAGCTCCCAAACTTCTCAAGCCAGACTGGGACGATTTATGGTTTTACATTGACACCAGTGATTCCTTGCGTGGTTTTGACACAAAATCAGCAGAAGCCTTGGATTTAGAGAAAGATTTGCTTTGAGATTTGGGATTTGTTTGAAAGTGAAACTCAGAGTGGAATTTGGTGGGTGTAATCACAAATGGATAGAACCTGGGTAGACTTTGCACCAGCCCTTCCTAAAGGAAACACCCAAGTTTTACCCAGAACTAGTTGAATATGCTGAATCTGAATGTTTCCTCTTCTCTTTAAAGCTGTCCTAGTCCACTTTAAATTCTAGAGGTTCAAGATGGGATCCAAATGAAAAACTCTGGATCCAAACACAGTGTTACCGACCCCAAGAACCCACAAATCATGAGTCATCCCAAGATATTTAACAATAAATTTGAAGTTATCTTTACTTGACTTCTGGATTTTGAGATTTTACCTCCCCACTCTCAAGCTTTTCTCTGCAGCATTGGGGGCTAGAAACTCAACTTATTTTTTAAATAAAAGCTCAGAGTCTCACCTAATCACATAACTCCAGGAGCCCAGACATGTAGAAAAACGGGAAACAGGGCAAGTACCCTGAACTTTGGGGAAGAAAGTACTGGGAGTTGAACGCCACATGTTTCTCTCATCTCTGCAATGAGTTTAAAAAAACCTCAGATCTCGCCAATGCCCCTAAACCACATGGGTGTGAGCTGCAGCATGTGACCCAGCCCTGGAGCCCCGCTTTGCAACTGGCCCGTCCGCAGCGCTGGCTGGAGCCAGAACGGAACACCCCAGAACTCTGGGGATCAGCAGGGCTGAACCGTGCAACGATGACCTGCAAATGGAAGAACGCTTTGGAAACAACCTGTCCCAGCGAACGGGATGGGATCTGTGACGGCCGGGCTCCGTGCAGAGGCCACTGGGCATCGCTGCCAGGTGGCCCTGCACTGATTTAGCAGGAACTAGCCATTGCTGTTACTGGGCTTGTTAATGGTTCTCTGGCTGCCCCCCTTCTCCCGCACTCGCCCACCCGATCGGGACCTTTGCTGAAGCCCCGCAAGCCCCCGGATGCTGCTGGGGCCGGGAGGGGGGGGGGGAAGAGACACTGGCTGCCCGCCGGGCTGGCACCCCCGGGCCCTCCTCCTGTGGTGGGGCGCAGGATCCCCGCCGAGCTGGGCAGGGGAAGCCTTGCGCAGGCGCCAGCGGCCGCCTCCCGAGCAGCTGCCCCGGGCATGGCCAGGCGGGCTGCGCTGGGGGACGCGGCCGCGGCTGGGCGCAGAGGGCCGGGGAGGAGGCGCCGCGCTCCTGCCTCCTAGGCGCTCGCTCGCCCCCGGCGCCCGGCTGGGCAGCGCAGCGGCAGCCGGCAGCATGCGCCAGTCCCTGACTCCGCAGCGCTCCAGCGCCGTCCCCCTGCCTGACTCCGCGGGTAAGTGCCCCCCGCCGGGCCGGGCGCTGCAGCGGGCAGTGCCGGGGGCTCGGGGCGCGGCGGGATTGCAGGCAGCCCCCTGCCCCTCGCCCGCTGCCCGCCCCGGGGAGGGCACGTCCAGCCCCGCTCCCCCTGCCCCGGGGCCGGCTGGCGGGTCCCCTGGCCGGGCCGGCGGCGCCCTCGTTGCTCTGCCCGGGCGCCTGGCGCTCTGGGGGAAGCGGGCAGGTCCGATGGCAGCCGGGCGAAAGGCGGGTCGCTCAGCTCCCCGCAGCGGCCCCCTCTCCCCCGTTTACACCGGCAAGGCCCCGCTCCTGCCAGGGAATCGGGTTGATGCCGAGAGAGAGGCGTGGGGCCTGCTGCGCGGTGCAAATCGCTGGCAGTCGGCGGGGTTCCCTCCCTCGCCTTGCGATGCGATGCGATCCGGCCTGGGACCGGAGGTTCCGTCTGCGGCTGGCGCTTCTGTGAACGCGCCAGTCCAGGGGCCCAAGCCCCCGGCCCCTTGCACAGCCACACCAGTGGCGGCATGAGCAGGCAGCAAGTGGTTCAAATCATCCTTTTCTCCAGGCTTGCCTCGGTGGGGCTTCTAAACTTCTTGTTACTGGCCACATTTTGCAAAGCGTTGGCGAGCAGTGGCTTCTCTTTACGCTGGCGCTGGCCGTCCCTCCCTCCTGCCCATTGGTAGTGCCCACAGAGGATTTTTTAAAAATCTGCACATTTTTAAGAGCAAGTTTAATCATTTGGTTCTCGAGCATGGCTCTGAAATCCATTTTCCGTTGAATATGGTGTCTAACACAGGACAATGCAGGTTTACAACAAACACTATATGGTTAGGTAGCTTCCCGTTTGCAATTGGAGCAGCATGTTTCAGGAAATGTTGCAGAGTTCATAGCCTCTCTCCAAGCGCTTTCCCCCTTATCTCCCTAATTTGGTGCGGAGCAGGAAGCTAATGTGTTTTTCAGCCTTTTTATGCATCAGGAACACTACCTGCTCTTGCTTTATGCTTTAATGAAGCGCTAATTCTGGGTCAGGTTCTGCAGTGATGGGGAATGCTGTAGACTTGTTCTTGAGAGCCACTGAATATATAAACATTGTTTTGTGCAAGCGGCAAAGAGCCCTGTGGCACCTTATAGACTAACAGACATATTGGGGCATAAGCTTTCGTGGGTGAATACCCACTTTGTCAGACACATGTAGAGCGCCTTGTTTTGTGCAAGGTTTGTTTGAAAGGGTGTTTGTGCAGAAGTCACAGCTCAGGGTACAAGGTGGGTGACAATGTCTTACAGCGGTAAAAGTAGCTTGTGCTAGAGATATTGTGAGCCTGAGCCAGATAATAACAATACCTTTAAATGGCATACCCTTCCTTTTTCCGTCCCCTTTTCGTCCAGTGAGCTGGCCCACACTAGACGTCCCGCCTCCCCCCAAGTATCACTTTTGGCCATATGCTTTCATGGGGCTGTTTGGCTATTTTGAAAGAGATTTTTTAAATCTATTTAATTTATCCTTATGAGAATCATGACAAATAAATATATTTTTCATGCCTCTTTCTTGTTTTAGAGGAAGATATGCTTTAATGCGGTGATCACAAATCTAAGTATGTTCAATTAAATAATTGCACAAAACCACTAGTACAATTCTAAATAAAGGAAATGAATGGTAAAAAGGCTTAATGACCAAGGAATAAGTGTTAAATATGTGCTCATTGTGTGCCATCTTCTCCACTTCTGATAATCATTTTATCTTTTAGTCAATGGTCGAATGATATACACATGACAATACAAATAAAGATAAACTACCCTAAACTTTTAAAAGTGACCTAAGAAACTGGTGTTAGCTTGTTTCTTCCAGTGGGGATATGTGTTATATATTAAAGAGTTGTGAATATCAGGACTCCTAAGGTTTAAAATGAATTATCTTTTTGAAGGACAGACGTATTTTAAATACGTTAGCAAAATGTACAACACAAACAGCACTGATCTCTATCTCCTCCTTTCTCCTTCCCAAAACAATTAAGCATGCATTCAAACCCATTTGCATGCTATTTTATATATTAAACCACTTTAAGTTTACATTCAAGCTAGCTTGTGTATTAACCGTTGATTAAAGTTGGTTAATACAGCAACTCTGTATGAGACAAAATGCAGGACTAATTTAAGTTATTCTTTTATAAAAGAGTTGATGGCATTTTTTACTTTTCTTTCCACAAGCTCTACCCATTTGACTAAGTTAAACCTGTAAGTCTTTGAGAATTTGAGGTATCCATCTGGAATGTAAATTTATAAAAATAATTAAATTGGGATTTAATAAATAAAATACAAACAATGGAGCATTAGGGAAAGCTAAATTTTAGTATTTGTCAGGCAGTAAATACAAAGAAAATGTTCTCCTTAAAATTCAACAGATTTGAAATGCTTTAGCAGGGCATATTTTGCATTGTTAACTTATTTGACACATTTAGCAAAATACAAAACAGAAAAATACTTAGCCATCTATACACATGCACACTAATTCATCCTGTAGCCAATAAAAGCCAGGGCCTGGTGATAAGATCTGGCCTGGATATTAGGAGCCACTTTGACTATCTTTGAAGGAAGTGGCTTTAGGGGAAGCTGTTTGAAATAATTTTTTTTTTTTATTGAAGCAGTTTTGTACCTGTTCTTTGTTCGTTAACGTTAGCGTGGGTAAGCACTTGTACTAGAGATGCTCTCCCCAGTCTCATGCTGTTATCTCATGAGGCATTGTTCCCCTGAGTTTTTGCCAATCTTTCAAGGCCTTTTTTCATAGGATATCAGAAATATTAAACAAATCAATAACGTTAACAAAGGAGGAATGAGCATCCACCCTGGAGCGGAACTCATCCCCCTACCACAGTGACAAATTGTGTTAGTTCTGAAATGTACGGTATGTAGAAACTTTTTTCCCTAGTGGGTGGCACTTTCAGACTGCTTTTAAAAAGTTAAAGGACTTCACTGAAGTTGATGGCTCCGGGGGGGGGCGGGAGGGAGGGAGGGATGCCAGTGCGTGGAATGGTGAAACTACAGGAAAAGTTAACTGGTCAGTGGTATGCAGAGCTAAGGGCCAAATATTTGTAGCTGGCTGGCTGTCGCTGTGCATGATAACTGACCATGACGTCTGCAGCTAAAGTTAATTCAATCAGCCTGGAACCGGAATATTACTGGTATAGAATCATAGAATATCAGGGTTGGAAGGGACCTCAGGAGGTCATCTAGTCCAACCCCCTGCTCAAAGCAGGACCGATCCCCGACTAAATCATCCCAGCCAGGGCTTTGTCAAGTCTGACCTTAAAAACTTCTAGGGAAGGAGATTCCACCACCTCCCTAGGTAACAAGGTATTATTCCTTGATCCTGCAACCCTTACTCACATGAGTAAACCTGATTTACGTATGCAGTCCCAATGAAATCAGTGGGAGTCAGAAATACTTGCACAAGTAGAGGTGACAAAATTGTGATCCCAGTGGCTGTTCAACAAGATGCTGAAGTGTGTGGTACGGCGATGTCATCTGATGCAATGGGACGCTGATCAGGCTGCCCTGATGTCACTGTGTGTAGGGAGGGAAGAGGGAACCTTAAAGACTTTCTGTGATACACAGTGAAATGCAATGTACTGGTCAGTGACCATTTGAGAGATCTACAGAAAACTGGTTTCTTAATGGAGGTGGCCTTCTTAAGGGCTTGTCTACAAACACAAGGTGTTCCACTTTCACTGTATAAGTAGAGTTAAAGCAGTACAATCCATCTTGTGAGCATGCAGTTTTCCTAGTATAAGGGAGTTTTTTACTGGTATTCCTGTATGGGAAGGGGAATAAACTGTACTGTTAAAAGGCACCTTTATATTGATAAAACTGCATCCATAGTAAGGGTTGTACCAATGTAACTATTTAGCTAACAAATCATACCCCTAACCTACATAGTTATATATCAATACAAAATCTTTATATAAACCATGAAGAAAAGCTAATTGGGATTACATCTGGTGTGCCTGGGGAATATGACCTCAAGACAGAAGGCTGTCTCATAAGGCTGATTGCTGTATAGGTTTCACTGTATTTAAAGTGAGGGGGGGGAATGGGGCGTGTCTGGACCAGCACTTCTCTGTCTCTGTACAGGGAGCTTTGAGTGTGGGATTCTCCTCTGTTAGGCTGGTCCTTTCTTCTCCCAGCAGAGTTAGCAGTTCCTCTGGGCTGGTTCTTTATAATACCAGATGGAGACTATTGGGGAAGCCCTTAGAATGTTTAGAAGTTGCTGTTTGGGTGATTCTAAGAACCACAGACTTCACATAACTTGGATTTAGAATCACCCCGACAGCTCCCAAGAGCACTTGCAATCTAGAAAGCCAGGCAGGGAAACCTTTGGAAATATGTTATCCTGCTGGCTGGACTCGACTTGTACTCAGCTATGTTTACATAATTTATAAAATTTAATTAGAAGAATTGATCAGCAAAGTGATTTAAACTTTGCAAAATATACATTGAATAAGTAGGGTTAAAATAGTGTTTGAACATCACAACTGGTTTTCCTGCTGGCAAAGGAATCATTACTTTATATTTACACTCTTTCAGGCACCCTATACATATTTAAACTTATTTTTAAAAAATCTAGTCCATAATCTAAGGATTTATAGGCAGTTTATATACATTTTAATAATCCACAAATTCATTTTACAAACAGCATCTAAAAATACCAGCAGCTTAGTTATAGTTTAATATTTATGACCTGGGATGAGGAAAAATGGTTGTTATTAATGCCCATTTACATAGAAGATTGTGGATACCTGTATTTATTATCATGTGATGAGATCACCTTTTAAATACTTCACTTTTAAAGTGGATGGTGGCTGTTTAATTTAACAAAAGCAAATAGACTAAATAATAATTTATTTAATACATGTACTAGTAATAAAATAATATTAATTGTCACAGACATTAAGGGCTAGATCTGGTGTAAATCAGCATAAATCCACTGATGGCAAATGAGCTATGGAGATTTACACCAGCTGAGATCCATCGCTATATATCCAAACAGTGAGAGATATAACTTAATTCCAGACCTACAGTGGTTCATATATTCAGCTAAAGTGAGAAATGGCTGACGGAAATAAAAAAGAGCTGAATATTACATTGTCAGAGAGAAAATCAAGCTTTGACAGCATGTGGTGGTGGGAGGGTGACCAGATGTCCCGATTTTATTGGGACAGTCCCGATATTTGGGGCTTTATATGGGCTCCTATTACCTGTCACCCCCGTCCTGATTTTTCACACTTGCTATCTGGTCACCCTAGGCGGTGGGAGGGGGACTTCGGGAAATGGTTGCTGTTCCCAGATGGAATTAGCGAATTCTATTGTGTATGTGTGTTTTTAGGGTCATTCAATAGAAGAAAAAGAAATTCCCTCTACGTAACTGTGACTCTCCTCATTGTGTCAGTATTAATTCTTACGGTGGGCCTAGCTGCTACAACAAGAACCCAAAATGTGACTGTTGGAGGTTATTACCCTGGGGTTATTGTAAGTATAGAACTCGTAGGTAGGTCTAGAAAACTTATTGCCTACAAAGTCGTTTGTAATGCTGCAAATGTTATAAAAGGGTGACCCTCTCCTAAATACTAACGTCTGCTCAGCTACTTTATTGCCATTTATTATGTATTATTGTTTTGCACATTCCAACTCATGTCCATGTGAAAATCCCATCCAGTCAAATTGCGGTCTTCTCCAATCTAGGCTTGCGCAATAATGATATGTTGATCTACACAGCTCCAAATCCTCCAGATAAATGTGATTTTTGGCTGACATATGGTTTGTTATAAAACATTTTTAGTTTGCATAAGTCTGATTCATCCAGTGTGGGGTAAGAGAGAGATGCCAAAAACAGCTGGGAAATCAAGGCCCAAAACATTAGTTCCGCTGAGCTCATGTGTGTAATCGTGTATAAAGTTACATTCAAAGTTGTTTACAGGGTCACAGCCCCAGACTGGAAAAAACTAGGAACAGTTGAAGAAGCGGAAAGAAGTTAGTGCTAGATTTCTTCATTTTACAAGCTGACAAGGGATTGATCCATGTCAAAACTGTTAGCATGCCAATTTCTATTTTAAAATTAAAATGGGAAAATAAGATCCTATCACAGACCTCTTGAAAGTCATTCATAAAGCGTAAACATTTATTTAGTGATGGGAATATGATTTTGGAGCCTAAACACTTTGAAGTTCTCTGGTTGGAAGCCAGAGCTGATTGCTAGCGATTGAAAGTTGTTACCTTTTTACAGCTGTCTGGACTATATGAGGAGTGTTGTTAATCTCAATAGAGTTTGTACCTCCAATGAAAAAGTGTCTCCATCAGCAAAAAAACCAAAACCCTTCACTGTTCCCATTGGCACTCAGATTCTTGAGGGCACTGATTTAATTAACATACTCAGCGTAGCAGGCAGGGCCACCTGACTATTCAGATTGCATCCCTGCCTGTTAGTTTGTTAATCAGCTGGATGGAAATGTGCGGTGACCTCACGTACCTTTCTGCACATGAGAACATTGTAATCTGTTGCTGCGTTATCCAGTACATACTTAAAATAGCCAGTGTTTCACAACGCTCTGGAGTTTCTCTTTACTCCTTCAAAGAGACTGCTGGAAGGTATGCACATGCTATGAGATTTCCCAAAGAAGCTAGCTTCTATAGCTCCAGAGGAATGGCTTCGTTCTGATTGTAGCACCCTGGGAAAGTCTTGTTCACACATTTGAATTGCAATAGAACATGCCGAAGTGCAGATTATTCAATGCCCTTGTTATGGCAGAGGACGAAAACCCTAATCCATTGAGTTAACAATTAGTTTTTTTCTGAAAACAGGCGAGTTTTTGGCTCTGTTTGGATATTTTTTCCATAAGGGACTCATTCGGTCACATTCTATTCTTAGTCCCATTGATTTCCCTGGGAGATCTGTGCAAAGATCAAAGGGAGAATTGTTTCTGTAGGAAGTCATCGTTAAACACAGACATATTAATAATACTTAGCACTTTTCATCCAGTAATCTCAAAGTGCTCTATAGTCTATGAGTAAGTAATACCCATTTTATAGATTGGCAACGGAAGCATAAGGAGGTTAAGTGATTTGTTTTAGGTCATGCAGGAGAACTGTAACAGTTCTGAGTAGGAACCCAGGCGTCCTGAATGCAGTGTCTTGTTTAAAAGAAAACTCATTTATATGCTATCTCTCACCTACTTAGTTAATTTGTGTGGAGTCCTACGTTTTGTTTGAAGTTTGTAATAATAGATTTTACACTATTCTACAGTGCTGACAGTGTTTCTAATAACTGATTGGCTTAGTACTAATTTTTTTCTTTCCTTTATTTTGTCTGTTCTGTGCAAACAGAGTTTACCAAGGTGGCTGATGAAGAACTGTGTTAAATTGATGTTTGTCTGAATCAAGTGATTACTTCCTTGGGCTTTTGTTCTTCTTGTGGGAATTTCAATAAAAATGTACCCTGGGTTGCTTTTTACTGTTAACATGGGAAACAGAAGGAACTGGGGCCAGATCCTCAGCTGGCATAACTCGGCATAGCTCCATTGACTTCCCTGCCTGTTTACACAAGCTGAGGATCCGGCCTTGGAGATATAGGTAACACAACACACAGTCATGCTGTAGTGTGGGATGCCTAACCTTTGTGACACTGAGGGCTCTGTGGTTTATTTGCTGGGAATGCCTAATTTGTGCATTCACAGAAGGCAGTGTGGCCTGTTGGATGGAGCACTGGCCTGGGACTCAGCAAACCTGGGCTCTGTTCCCAGCTCTGCCACTGGCCTGCTTGGTGACCTTGGGCAAGACGCTTCTGCTCTCTGCGCCTCAGCTTTCCCACGTGTAAAGTGGGGATAATGCTACTCCTTTGTAAAACACTTGGAGATCTACTGGTAAAAGTGCTATTATTGACATAACTTCAGATATGAAAAGTAAAGCACAGCCACCCATTATAACTGCGTTTATGTTTATAGGCCCTGGTTCAACACAGCATTTATGGTGCTTAAGCCTCATTGGCTTCAGTGAGACTTCAGTATGTCTGAAATTAAGAACATAAGAATGGCCATACTGGGTCAGACTAATGGTCCATCTAGCCCGGTATCCTGTTCCGACAGTGGCCAATGCCAGGTGCTTCAGAGAGAATGAACAGAACAGATAATCACCAAGTGATCCATCCCCGGTCGCCCAGTCCCAGTTTTTGGCAAACCGAGGTTAGGGACACTTCAGAGCATAGTTTTGCATCCCTGCCCATCTTGGCTAATAGCCGTTGATGGACCCATCCTCCATAAATTATCTAGTTCTTTTTTTAATGCTGTTATAGTCTTGGCCTTCACAAAATCCTCTGGCTGTGCGTTGTGTGAAGAAATACTTCCTTTTGTTTGTTTTAAACCTTCTGATTATTAATTTTATTTGGTGACCCCTACTTCCTGTGTTATGAGAAGGAGTAAATAACACTTCCTTATTTACTTTCTCCACACCTGTCATGATTTTGTAGACCTCTATCATATCTCCCCTTAGTCATCTGTTTCCCAAGTTGAAAAGTCCCAGTCTTATTAATCTCTCCTTATATGAAAGCTGTTCCATACCCTTAATAATTTTTGTTGCCCTTTTTTGGACCTTTTCCAATTCCAATATATCTATACTATATTATAAATATATATATATTATATATTTCCAATTCCAATATATATCCAATATATGAGATGAGGTGACTAGATTTGCACACAGTATTCAATATGTGGGCGTACCATTGATTTATATAGAGGAACTATGAATTTCTGTTTTATTATCTATCGCTTTCCTAATGATTCTCAACATTCTGTTCGCTTTTTTGACTGCCGCTGCACATTGAGTGGATGTTTTCAGAGAACTATCCACAGGGACTCCAAGATCTCTTTCTTAAGTAGTAACAGCTAATTTAGACCCCATCATTTTATATGTATAGTTGGAATTATGGTTTCCAATGTGCATTACTTTGCATTTATCAGCATTGAATTTCAGCTGCCATTTTGTTACCCAGTCACTCAGTTTTGTAAGATCCCTTTGTAACTTTTTGCAGTCTGCTTTGAACTTAACTATCCTGAGTAGTTTTATATTATTTGAAAATTTTGCCACCTCACTGTTTACCCCTTTTTCCAGATCATTTATGAATATGTTGAACAATACTGGTCCCAGTACAGACTCCTGGGGGACGCCATTATTTACCTCTCTCCACTCTGAAAAATGATGGTTTATTCCTATTCTTTGTTTGCTATCTTTTAACCAGTTACTGATCCATGAGAGAACCTTCCCTCTTATTCCATGACATCTTACTTTGCTTAAGAGCCTTTGGTGAGGGACCTTGTAAAGGCTTTCTGAAAATTTAAGTACACAATATCCTTTGGATCCCCCGTATCCACATGCTTGTTGACCCTCTCAAAGAATTCTAGTGGATTGGTGAGGCATGATTTCCCTTTACAAAAACCATGTTGACTCTTTCCCAACAAATCATGTTCATCTCTGTGTCTGATAAATCCGTTCTTTACTATAGTTTCAACCAATTTGCCTGGAACTGAAGTCAGGCTTACTGGCCTGTAATTGCTGGGACTGCCTCTGGAATCTTTTTTAAAAAATTGGCATCACATTAGCTATCCTCCAGTCATCTGGTACAGAAGCTGATTTAAATGATAGATTACTGTGGTGGGGCGCGTGCCCCACACAGGCAGGAGAAGGGTTAAGGCAGTTTTGGAGAGGCTGCACAGAACCCAGCCAGTCATGAAAGGGCTCACTGGGAGAGCCAATCAAGAGAAGGCTTGCTGGAGCAGCCTATATATAAAGGGCTGCTCAACAGAGCAAAGGCAGTCTCTCCCTGGAGGGCAAGGCAGAAGAAGTGTCTGCAGAGGAGCACTGGAGAAGTAGGGATGCTCTTGGCTGACCATGGCCAGACTGAAGCAAGGGCAGGGAAGGTGGTAGGGCAATAGGGGAAGTGGCCCAGGGAAAGTAGGCAGAGGGAATAGGAGGAGGGGCAGTAAGTGGCTGCCAGCTATAGAGTCCCTGGGCCGGGTGGGATTGGGTCCCCACCTCCCCTTTTTTCCCTACTTGCCAATGAGGAGAGTGGCCTAAATCCAGACTGCAGTTTGCCCCTGAAGCCAGGGGCTAGACTAGAAACTGCAGTTGGCTGCTGAGGCAAGTAGAGGGACCGAGGACGGCCCCTCCCCTGAAACGGGGGAGGCAGTGGGCTGGGGCACAGCCAGAGGAGCATGTCCCAAAGAGGATGCCACGGTCCAGGAGCAACGCAAGTCCAGGAAGTGGTGGAGGAAGTGGAAGTAAAGGCGAGTGAGAAACCTCTAGTAAAAGGCACCCTGGTGGTCCAAGAGAGCTAATTCCCAGCACGACCAGCAGGAGGCTCCGTGGTGGTGTGTCTCCACCGTTATAGTTACATACTACAATTAGTGTTTGAAAATGGATTAGAATTTGGGAGGAGAGTCTGAGGACGTGTCTACACTACAAACTCTGGTTGCCGCAGTTAGGATATTGCCCATGCATGCGCACACTTGGCTCCTTGAGTGGACACTGCGCATACTCACCAGGAGTGCTTGTGTGAATGTACAGTGCAGTGCACCATGGATAGGCATCCCAGTGTGCAACTTGCTATGATCTGGTTCACTGTCTTTTGGGAAATGTTGGTGATGCATTGTGGGACAAAAAACAACTCGCACAGAGGTGACTGGGAACAAGGGGTCATGTTTCCATCGTGCAACTTTCTCCATTCCATAATGCCATCCTTATCCCATCATTTTTGCACCTTTTTTTTAAATCTCACAAACCTGCATGGCACTTCTCACTGTCTGCCATCTCTGACAGACTCATGGAGCCTCCACAGCTCTGCACTACTGTCATCAACAGGACAAACGATCCCCTGATATTTGCAGAGCCAGAGGAAGAAGCGGAGCAGTGGGGGACATGATGATTTTGTGGAGGGAAAGTTTGCTGTCGGACACAGAAAAAAACAATTAAAGGTTATTGGCGGCATTCATGGAGCAGTTGCAGACAGCTGAGTGTTGTGTCTGTGCCCAAGAAACAAGCACTGACTGGTGGGATCGCATTGTAAGGCAGGTTCGGGATGACAAACTGTAGCTGCAGAACTTTCAGATGCAAAAGGCCACATTCCTGGATCTGTGTGCCGAGCTCACCCCAGCCCTCCAGCACAGGGACACCAGAATGACAGCTGCACTGACAGTTAAGAAGTGAGTGACGGTAACTCAGCGAAAGCTGGCAGTGCTGGATTGCTACTAGTCAGTGGGAAATTGTTTTGGAGTTGGTAAATCCACAATGGGGGCTGTTGCCATGCGAGTATGGGGGGCCATTAAACTGCAGGACATAGTGGATGGATTTGCAGCAGTGGGGTTCCCGAACTGCGGTGAGGCAATAGGGATATGCTTGCCGTCTGTTTTAGCACCAGCCCACTTTGCCACAGAGTACATCAACAGGAAGGGCTACTTTTCTGTGGCTATGCAAGGGTTGGTGGGTCATCGGTAAGGCTACGAGTTAGTCACGGAGGTCACAGAATCTTGAGCACCTGGGTGGCGGGGGAGCCCCACAGTTCCCAGCAGCTGCAGGTGGCAGGGGGAACCCCCGCAGCTCCCGGCAGCAGTGGTGTCCCCCCACCCCCAGCGGCTGCATGCGACTCCTAGCCCCTGTGCAGCTGCCCTGCTTCAGGTGGTGTGGGGACCTGCAGATCCCCATTTTGTTGGGTATATTTTTAGTAAAAGCCACAGACAGGTCACGGCTTCCGGGAATTTTTCTTTTTTGCTTGTGACAAAATCTTAGCCTTCATCATCAGGGATACTTCACCAACATCAGTGTGGGCTGGTCAGGGAAGACACTCGCATCTATAAGAGCACAAGGCTGTTCAGAAAGCTGTGAGCAGGGACATTCTTTCCTGACCAGCAGATTACCATTGGGGATGTTGAAGTGCCAATAGTGATCCTGAGGAACCCAGCCTACCCCTTGCTCTCCTGGCACATGAAGCCGTACACCAGCCACCTCACAGCACCAAGGAAAGATTCGCCTACCAGTTCAGGAGGTGCAGAATGACAGTTGAATGTATGTTTGGTAGATTGAAAGGGTGCTGGCGTTGTTTACTCACTGGATTGGATCTCAATGAAAAAGCTATCCCAATGGTTATAGCTTCATGTTGTATCCTGCCCACTATCTGTTAGGCAAAGGGGTAAAAGTTACTGCCAGGGTGGAGGGCCGAGGTGGAGCAGCTGAATTCACACAGCCAGACTGAGTTCACATGGCCAGACTGAGTTTGCACAGCCAGACACCAGGGCTATTAGAGCTCAATGCGGAGCTATGCAGCTGAGGAGGCCTTGAAAGAGCTTTTTGACAGTCAGCTGCAGTAATGTGCTGCGGTGAACTGTGCTCTGTCTGGCCCTGCAGTTCTGGGGGCTGTTAGGAATTGTGTGGTGCTTGGTGTACATTTATGACTATAACCCTGTCTGGTAATGCACCTATTAATTTTGCAGTGCTTATTGTATATTCATAATTATTACTCGGTGTTTGTCACTGATCCTGTGAGTTCTGGTGCCCTGTACAATAACAAGTAGTGGGCGCTTTCAGTAGCACTTGGCATTCTGCAGCATATACTGTGAAGTAATAAAAATGAATTATTTACCAAAAAATAAATTTTATTGCATATCAAAACCAGTGCAAAATTCCAACGTGCAATTAAAAAGCAAATACAATAAAAACTTGTGAATTAAATTAACAGAACTTCACAAGAGGAACGAACACTCCTGTCCAATTCAGTTCTTATTGGCTACACATATAGCAATCGTAGCTCTCACAGGTCAATGTATGTGAAACAGCCCATGATGCCATGTGAAATGTTGGGGGGTGGATGTGTAGGTAGATGCTCAAATCGAGTTCTCCAACGACTGCAAAGGGAGGTGAGCCCTTGATTGTTGGACCTGTAGGTCATCAAGACTCTACAGCATCTGTGTATGCTGCCGGAGAAGCCCCATTATATCCTGGTGCATCTCCCTCTATGTCTTCTGGGGCTTTCTCCTGTTTGCTCTTTCCCTGTCCATTCTCTCTGCAATATTCACCCTCCAGGCCCTCTGCTCCCGGTCTGATGCAGCCCTGGCTTGCAGGCTCTCACCAAACGTATCCTCCCATGTCCTCTTCTTTCTTCTCCTTATCATGGTCAGGTGTCTGAAGGGGGACCCCTTGTTGGAATTTTTAATAGTGGAAATATTAATATGGGAGATAAATTCCTTTCTTAAGTCCAAAGGCCAAATAGTTATTTTATACAATTGCTCTCCCCCGAACACAGTAACGAAGTATTCATAAGCATATGATCAGTATGCTTACAAATCAGCCAGACCCAGGGAAAACCGTCTCATTCTGGCAGGCTCCAGCATGATCAGGTAGGGTCTGACAAAGAACCCTCAAATTCATAACTCTTTTTGCAAATGTATGATGTCACGGCCAATTACTGACTTCAGCTAAAAAAAACACTTTGAGACAGCTCACCCTTATGTTCAGTCTTAATCTAGATAAGATTCACAACACCCTTTTTCCCTGAGGCCTTTTCTCCTGCTTGCTTCTTGCTGACCAGCAGTTCTTCCATTGCTTCTGGGTTCACATAGGCCCTAATTTTTGAGATAACATTGGCATGTGTGGCAAGAAGGTCCATGCTGGCTCCTTCTAAGACCGATTCCGTCTGTCGTGTTTAAAACTATCTGCAGTTGCCCCCTAAGATCCCTGTGAGCAGCGTGGCTGTGCAGGTGCTCAAGAAACCCACCCTGGGACCTGCCACAGCCGGGGGAGGGATGCCCCTGCTGCCGGATCCCAACCTGCTGGGCCATGGGGCACCCCTCCCCCAACCCCAACTCTGCTGCAGTGTGGCCAGGGCTGGCCCCAAGCGTGGCCGGAGTGGCCCAGACCCAGCCGTGGACAGGTCGTCCAGACCTGCTGCGGTGATGTTGCCTCAGCCACAACCAGACTGGCCTGGCCCCTGCTGCGGCCGGGGAGCCCTCCCCCAGCCCAGACTTTCTGGGGCTGGAGTAGGGGTGCCTATCCTGCAGCCCCAACCCCAGAGCTGCCATGGCGGGGAGAGACCAGCCCAGGTGCTGCTGCTGTGAGGGGAGAGAGCTGGGGGGAGTCCTCTCTCCCCGCTGTAGCCCCTGAGCACCCTCCTGCACCCCAAACCCCTCATCCCCGGCCCCATCCCAGAGCCCTCACCCCCTGCACCCCAGTCCTCTGCTCCAGCCCTGAGCCCCTCATCCCCGGCCCCATCCCAGAGCCCGCATCCCCAGCTGGAGCTCTTACACCCCTTCCCTTCAACCCTCTACTCCGGCCCTGAGCCCCTCATCCCCGGCCCCATCCCAGAGCCCTTACCCCCAGCACCCCAGTTCTCTGCTCCAGCCCTGAGCTCCTCATTCCCGGCCTGCCCCCCGGCACCAGCCAGAGCCCTCACACCCCTGCATCCCAACCCTCTACTCCAGCCCTGAGCCCCTCATCCTGGGCCTCACCCCCGGGCCTGCACCCCCAACCAGAGCCCTCACACCCCTTCACCCCCCGCAAAAAGTTGCATGTCTGTAAAAAGTTGTATGACCAATTCTGAGAAACAAAACCAAACAATAAAAAAATACCTGGCGCTTGCAGTTGTTTCTTGCTACTCTAATAAAATACGAATTATTTGTGCTAAGAGAAGTTAAATCATGGCAGGTGGATAAGATAGGTGCACAAACTGAGAGCAAATCTCTAATCTATCATACTCATTATTGCTACTGTAGCACCTTATCTGACCACCATCACTACAGTGTCTGAGCACCTTACAATCTTTTAATGTATTTATCCTCACAACACCCCTGTGAGGCAGGGAACTATTTTACAGATGGAGAACTGAGGCACGGGGAGGCTAAGTGAAATGCCCAAGGTCACATAGAAGGTCTGTGGCGGAGCAAGGAATGGAATCCAGATCTCCTATGTCCCAGGCGAGTGCCTTAAGTCCTGGACTATCCTTCCTGTAATGCATTTTAGTGAGCAGGCTTCCGAATTTCCTTTTCAAAACCATCCTCCCACTGATCAGGTGGTTACATTTCAGATACCCCTGCCCCAGAAGAAAACCATCAAAATGGGAAATCACAGAAATTATTACTTGACACTTTATTCTTTTCGTGCCATTAGTTATTCATAAAATGCATAAATCAACATCAAGATATCTGGGGTTAATTTTATTGTTTAGCAAAACTAGCTAAGTAGTTGCCTTTTTACATGATCCATTATGCCTCCTAGGGACCCTGCCTGTTTTGGCCAATGTACCTTGTGCATGACATTGTTCTGGATAGCAGATTCTTATGATGACGTTTTGGGGATAAGACTTTTTGTTGGTGTGTTTTTTCTTCTTGTACCTTAAGTTCGAGTTAACATGTGAGCGGAGAATTGGAGTGAAAGATATTTAAGGGAGTATTTGGTGGGTGTAGGCAAGATTGCCATCCCCATGTGTTCGGAAATCATGAACCAGGCCCAAAAACTTACAAGCTTGGCTTAAAAACAATGAGATTTTTTACAACAAAAGTTATAAATTTATCTTTGGGTTTTAGAGACTTCAGATTTCATAATTGCAAGCTTTTCTCCACAACTGAGGGCTAGAAACCTTTTTGTTTGGTTTAAAGGCAAGCTGAAATTCTCGTGTAATCACACGAGTCCAGGAGCTGGGAGTTTAAAAAGAAAAAGCACCACCAAATATCATGAGACTTGATCTGTAAGACAGCTGGGTTTGGAAATGTGACTGTTTTTGTGGAGGCCACACAATGCTTACTGAGATGTCTTCATATTACATCCAAATGTAAGTGTAAAAGGCCATTCCGGGAAGCTATGTACTCTTTTGGTGTGACAGCAGATTCCAATGCCACCCTAAATGCCATCTCTTTCTTACAGTACTAACACAGCTTTGGTTGTTTTGTTCTTTTCCTCTCTGAATGTAGCCACCGGTATATAACATGACAACTCAGGCTCACTGAGTTCTCTTTCCCTTTGGTGACGAATGAAGTCTGGTAAATACCAATACAGTATTTTTCTGTCTACCCCTGCTATACTGGGTGGACAGACCCATGGACACTGTTACTGCTGCATCTGCACAAGTTTCATTCATACTTTTCCGTTTCAGTTATTATTGCATTTCACCTTTTGGTCTGTGGCTATTCTCTACAGCCAAGTGCACATTTCTCTTTAAATGTATGTCAGATCAATTGTGTACAGACACATGCAAGTTTTCTTAAATATCTGCTCTAGATACCTGCTAAACCACCTTGCCCGGCTGCTTAAACGCTGTCAGGTGAAAAGTGCTGTCTATGGCTTTATTGCTAATAGTGCTGTAGATTCCTATGTTGAAATAATTTGAAAAGTGTAATTTGATATTTGTGAGTTTTGCTGTTTGACTCCTTTTTGCTCAGTTTGGACAATGAAAATAGACCAGTCAGTTTCACTTTCTGCTTCTTTTGCATTACACAATAATACTGAAGTATTTGGGTTGCAAACAAAGCAGGGAAGGACTTAAATCCAAACGTCTGTTTTCATTCACTTTGTGTTGGCTAAATTTCATGGACGTTTCGATTAATATAGGTTGTAGAAAACAAATTTTCCTTTTCCAGAACCCAAATGTGGATCACAAGCTACTTGTCTCTGTTCCTTGAATCATTCTAATGTGGTCATTCAGGGACACTCTTCCCTGTTTTATTTCTTGGGTAGCTGCTACCAGCATCTAGACCAAAATCCTCAAAACCTACAGCAGCTGATCAATTGGGTTTTCAGATTTAATAAGAGGATCAATAGCATTCAATCATTAGGTTAATAAACAAACTATATAAAACAGGCACAGCAGGGTCTATTGTACTGAGACATTATGCTGACTAAGGGCAGTGAGATTATTTTCTAATAGTTTGCTTTAGGATTATTGTTAATTGTCCTCAAAAGCATCTCGTGACACCCCTTTAAATGAGGCAGGAATGGAAGAAGTTAAATGAGTGCTAGTATGAATGTCAGTGCAATAAATACAAAAATTTACTTCTAATGACTAACAATCTCATTGTTTAATTTAAGATTTTGGTGATCCTTGGCACAGTCTTAGGCCCAGGTCTTGCAAACATTTATTGCATTGTCCCGTTGATTTCCATGGGTCTGCTCCACATACATAAAGTTATTTGCGTGCGTAAATGTTTGCTGGAGGGGGTGTGCATGGGCCAACTTTTTTCCAAGAAGACCAGCAATACAAATCCTCATCTTGCATCCGTTTTCCAATGTTTTTTTTATTTTTAATTTTTTATTTTTAGTTTTTATATTTTTCACAATGTTTCTATATTATTTTTTATTTTTATATACTTGAGGTAATTTTTATTGCCGTGTAAATTGTGTACTCAGCAATTCAGGTAGGAAGAATTAGAGGCATCACACCACGAACATGATTCCAGCATTTGTTGTCTTCAGCTGCATGAGATTTTAAATTTGGGCCTCTTGTAAAAAGAGGAAAGGTTAAATGTTTGAAATACATTTTTTTGTTGCTTCTGGGTCTAACCCTACTCTGTGTGTATGCTAACTATGGTGGGTATCTTCCATATGTAAACATTTGCAATATGTTGCTTTTCAGCTTGGTTTTGGGTCATTTCTTGGAATAATTGGATCAAACTTGATAGAAAACAAAAGACAAATGGTAAGTTCAGTATCTGTATAGCTAATTTATTTTAAAAATTACCAAAACAATAGTAATAAACCTTCTTTTTAAAGTGCTAGAATGTGTTTGCCTAGCACTAAAGTACCGCCTTTGTCAGCCTTACATTTTTGTAGACTTGTTGAACAGTAACGAATGAACTTCCATGTCTTTGTCTCATTTGTGGTTAAGTTTAAAGGGCCAGCTATTCCACTGCTGTAATTCACTGTAGCTCCATTAAGGTCATTAGAGCTGCCCTGACCTTACCAGCTGAGGATCTGGCCCAAAAACCCTGAATAAAAAGAGCCAGCACAATGGTATTACTGACAACCCGAAAATACTCTTTAAGTCTGGAACCCACAGTCCTTCCTTAGGCAAAACTTCTGCTCTGCTGGTGCCTTACATATGACACTCCTGTTACATGTATTAACAGGGTGGCTTGTCCATGGACTGGAGAGCCTGGGCCTAAGTCTTTACAGAATGAGCCAGGTGAGTGGAATCAGGTGATTCCAGTATAAAAGGATCAGGAAGTTGCAGCGAAGGGGGAGAAGCTTAGGAAACTGCAGCTACACCTTTAGACACTTAAGGGAGTAGTCAAAGGCTCCTGCAGGGCCCTGAGTCACCAAGTGGAAGACATCAGCTGCGAAAGCCTGTGGAGAGGGTTTCAGAGTAACAGCCGTGTTACTCTGTATTCGCAAAAAGAAAAGGAGTACTTGTGGCACCTTAGAGACTAACACATCCGATGAAGTGAGCTGTAGCTCACGAAAGCTTCAAATAAATTGGTTAGGCTCTAAGGTGCCACAAGTACTCCTTTTCTTTTTGTGGAGAAGGGCAAACTCCAGGCAGGAGGTACTGGGAAGCAGACAGACCGACTGACCCTCAGAGAGGAAGGGCTGTGCCCAGCTGAAACTGGGATGAAGCCTGTGAGAGTTTGAGTTCTGTTTTCAAAGACTTTGTGTTATTTTGGACAACCGGGAGAGAAAGACTGAACTAGGGGAGGGCCTGGAGGGCCAGTGTGCACTTAGAGACTAAATAAATGGGACCCCTTGAGGGGATTCTTTGAATTACCCGGGGACTGAAGAAAGAGGAGAAAGGGCAGGGCACTGCAGACTGACCTCTGGCCACAAGGGGCAGCTCAGGAGGCAGCCAACCCTGTTACAGGACGCCAGAATATTAGCCTTCTTTTCAACTGAATCACGTTGTTGACTCATATTTAGTTTGTTACCCACTATAACCCCCCCCATCCTTTTCAGCACTATTACTGCCTAGCCAGTTATTCCCCATTTTGTGGCTGTACCTTTGTTTGTTTTTCCTTCCCAAATAAAATACTACACACTTGTCCTTATTGAATTTCATCCTGTTGATTTCAAACCAGTTCTTTAATTTGTCAAGGTCATTTTGAATTCTCATCCTGTTCTCCAAAGTGATTGCAACCCCTCCCCGCTTGGTGTCACCCGCAGATTTTATAAGTGTATTTTCCACTCCATTATCCAAGTCCTTAATGAAAATATTGAATAGTACAAGACCCAGGACTTGATCGCTGCAGGAGCCCACTTGATACACCCTCCCAGTTTGGCAGTAAACCATTGATAAGTACTCTTTGAGTATGGTCTTTCAAACACTTGTGCACTCACCTTATAGTAATTTTGTCTAGTACCCATTTCCCTAGTTTGCCTATGAGAATGTCAAGTGAAACTATGTCAAAAGCTTTAGTAAAATCAAGCTATAGGATGTCTGCAGTTATCCCCCTATCCACTAGGCCAGTAACCCAGTCAACGAAGAAAATTAGGTTGGTTTGTAATGATTAGTTCTTGACAAATCCATGTTGGTTATTACTAATAACCCTATTATCCTCTAGGTGCTTACACATTGATTTTATAATAATTTGTTCCAGCATCTTTCCAGTTAGGCTGACTGGTCTGTAATTTCCTGTGTCCTGTTTGTTCCCCTTTTTAAAGATAGGTATGACTTGCCCTTCTCTGGGACTTCATCCATCCTCCATGAGTTCTCAAAGATAATCACTAACGGTTCTGAGATTGCTTCAGCTAGTTCCTTATGTACCCTAGGGTGAATTTCATCAGGTCCTGCCAACTTGAATACATCTAACTTATCTAAATATTTTTAACCTGTTCTTTCCCTACTTTGACTTGTATTCCTTCCCCTCTGTTGTTAATATTAATTGTGCTATGTATTTGGTCACAATTTACCTTTTTAGTGAAGACTGAAGCAAAATAAGCATTAAACACCTCAGCCTCCATGATGTCATCAGTTATTAGCGGTCTTTCCTTGCTAACTAGAGGACCTACACTTTCCTTGTCTTCCTTTTTATCTGAATATATTTATAGAATGTCGTCTTAGTCCCTTTTATGTCCCTCGCTGGGTGTAACTCATTTTTGCCTTCGCTGTTTAGATTTGCATGAGGAGTGATTATGCATGATAAAACGTAGAGAAGTTTGTCATGAATGTTCCACACTTGCCATGCTCAGAACTTGAAACACTGTTGTTTCTTCTGTTGTTAGCAGTGTGCATGCAGCTTATCTGAGGAATGTTTGGGAAATGACCACTCCTTTCACTGAATAACTCCAATCTGCCGTACTGAACTTCTTGAAATTAAAAAAAAAAAAAAAAAAAGTAAGCTAAGTTGAAGCATGGAAGACATCAGCCCCACAGGAGCTGTTTTGAGAAAGTTTAAGTTTTGAGCAAGTGAAAAGGTGTCAGAGGTCAGGATGGAACTTGGAACAGAACTGTATTTACGTGGGAACTTCCTGAGCCCATAACTGTACCTATTCGCAACATAACTGTACCTACCTACACGTTAACTCCCTGCCATCTTCCTCCTCCTCATCCCTTAATGTTCAGGAAAGCAGGGTACCAGGGTAATGGCCAAGAGATTTCCCTGTAGCACCTCATATTCCAACATATCAAAGCACTTTATGCACCTCAGGTGACACCTGCAAAAAAGGGGGGAAATGAGCTTGTGCCCTGCCTTTTTTTTTCTTTTCTTCCTTCTTGTTTGTCATATAGGAAAGGCCTGAAATAATTATTTTCACAAAAAGTTACTTCTTGCTTGTAAATTCAGGTCCTATGAAGCCTGAAAGACTGCACTATTTGGAGAAATAGTGAAATGATATCACAAGAGCAATGAGAGGGGAAAGTTGGGCAGGGAAGGTATTTTTAATCAGGCTTTTCAAAATTATGTTTTCCTTTTGCTTATATCCATTTAACTCCAATGCCTGACTAATGCTTTGGAGAAAGGAAGCCTTTGTTAAAGAATGAACATCTTCCCTCTCCCATCCTGTCAGCTGAGGTTTGAGAGATAACAATGTACATCCTTGGAGAACCCCAGCAAGTCCTCCAGCAAAACCAAGGGAAACCAGTGTTGTCAGCCCTGATATTTATAAGGTAAAAAAAACAAGCAAGAAAGAAAAATGTAAACAACCCTTTTGGGCTGTCTTTAAGAAGCAAAAATTAGCACATGGGAGCACTCTGGCCCAATCCAGGAAAATATTTAAGCACAGGCTTAACTTTAAGCATGTGCACTGTCCCCTTAAACTCAGTGGAATACTCAAGTGCTTAAAGTTAAGCGCATGTTTGAGTACTTTGCTGGACTGAGCCAGGGTACTCAGAACGCTGTACGATCAAGCCCCATGTCTTTCCTGTGCTCATATCATACTGTATTTGAAATCATTTTTAATAAGTCACTTTTCTGAGGGGTGATGCACAATTCTTTTTTGGCCTTACTGTATTTATCAATCAATCTAAAATCAGATTAAATATTTATTTTAAAGCCAAATGATGTGGCATGATTTATATGGGGGGCTAGTGGGAATGCCAATCCAACAGACAGCCCAAGAGTGATTAAAACCGAAAAACCTTCTGGAAACAATGGTATGCTTTAGAGGGAAAAAAAAAAAAAGATAGGTGAAATGTCCATCAGATATTTATAGAGAAGTGTCACTGAGTAATGTAGGTGGTGGAAGTGGGGCGGCAGATTGTAATTGAAACATGATCAACTTCTCAGGCTTCATACGCAAAAGTATTTTAATGCAGTGTATCTGAGGGTGGGGTCGATCACGCTCTTTATTCCTTATGGCTTTATTTTCAGGCACCTCTCCAATGGGGTAGCATAAAATGAGATTTATTTTTCATCCAGTAACAAAAGGATCCAAACCACAGATATGAGAAGCTGTAAATGACAGGGAAACAAGATACATCAACGTTCCCCTAATATCCGCTAAAATGAGAAGAGAAACTATTAGTTCAGTATCCCAGCTCTGATATAGAGGTTTGTGCCTTGGCTAACATGGACCTTGCCGAACATTCACTTTAAGCCTTTTCCAGGATGCTCTCATGCTGCTGGGGCTGGCGAGCAGGTTCTCACACTTTTTCATAGCATACTGTAGACCATCTCTTCACAAGAGGACTGTCTCATGCACAACTCCCCTCCCATCCACAACTGTGTCGCAGCCCCGTGGCAATTACAATAATCGCTTACACTGAAAACTAAGCTGCGGAAAGGCATTTAAAGTATCCTATGCTGTCTTTTTAACGTGATTGAGTGGACGACACAAAGAGGGTTAGCTTTGTGGGAACAGCCAGCTCTTTGCAGACCACCAAAAATTGGTCCTTAGAGCAATTTGGAAGCCACTGCTCTGTAGGAACTATAGCAGTTTGTGAATCCCACTCATTGCTTAGAAGTCTTCCTTCAAACTAAATGCAAAACTGAACCCAGCCTCTAGGACGTGATCCTCTCCAAAGGATGCTAGTCGGTTTGGCCCATTTCCTCACTCAAGAGTACAAAGGAAGTTACTGCCACCACTCCTGACTTGTAGAGACTGGTTTAGTCAGAACTATAATGTGGATCTCTCTCTGTGCTGCAAAATTTGTGTCACAGTTATGGGGTTGCTGGTGTTTCTGAGTGTACCCAGGTGGTTGGCCTCATGCCCTTATCTGTCTCGGGGAGGAGAATTTCCCACTGTTAGACTGGAATCTGGGTACGACACCCCGCTGGTACCACCCACTTCTTGCCATGCAGGCCTGACTAGACACCTGCATTTCTTCCCTTGGGAAACATGATTGACAGCCTTCATAAAACAAGCAGGTTTCTTAGAGAATGGAAAAAAGCATTAAAGAAAAGGATTTCAAAACAGCAAACAGCTGGCATGCATGTTTAGTCACCCAATCTTACACTTCACTACTAGGTACGTTAGATGGGTTCCTTCTTAAACTGGGCTTGCTCTGGTCCTGTAACGCTCATGACTTTAGGAAGCCCAGGAGTTGTGGGCCCCAGCCTGGTCATTGATTTGATTCCAGAGAGTCAGTGTGTGTCACTGTCTCCTGGACTACGTTTTTCCCTTCAGGGAACACCCTTTTCTCAAAGCCCCACCTGCCTTGGCTGTGGATGAATCCAATTATTCTATTGCTCAACGGCTTTTGTTACAGGGCCCAGGTGTGAAGACTTCCCTTAGCTTCAGACTGGTTTTCCCAATGGCCCAGCCAGAGCATCTAAGGCCATGTGTACACCACAAAATTATGTCGATCTAACTTACATTGGCATACCAGCTTCTGCAATTATTAAATCGCTTGCGTGTGCGCACACTTGGCTCCTTGTGTCAACAGTGTGTGTCCTAACCACACGGGCTTGTATTGATTGTGTCCTCAGCATGGGGCATAGTGAGATGGCTCCTGAAAGCCAGTAACAGTCGATGTAAGCAACGCAGTGTCTAAACTGACACCACATCGACCTAATTACATCAACCGCACGAGGAGGTGGAGTTACTATATCGGCAGAGGGAAGCACTTAAGTCGGCAGGAGCCAAATTTAAGTGAAGACACTTCCACAGCAAGGTCGATGCCAGGCAGCTTAGGTCAGCCTAACCCTGCAGTGTAGACCAGGCCTAAGATACTACTCCAGGGATGGTTGCTCCGTTGTTTGGCAGCTAGATGCCTTCAGCCATAGTGGCTTGCCGTCTGTGTGATTAAACTGTCTGCTCTCTCTGACATTCCAACAAACCGGAGGCCACTCATCCAATTTTAAACAAGACAGCCCTCTCTTTTTGGGTGATTTGTCCCCCATCCAGTATGAGACAAAACCAAACGTGGTTTTGTCCAGGATTGGATGCCTTTTCGAAGAGCGCGCTGCTCCATCCCCGTTAGCGTGATGACCTTGCATGCACTATGTGAGGTCACACAGGTGGGGTGGGGGTCACGCCGTCTCTGGAAGTACTGGAATGTCTAGTATTCCAGGAATGCGTGAGTGGCCATCCTACGCTCAGAAATCCTGCGCATTTTGGGAGTGCAGATGAATGTTCATTGTCGAGCACCTCCACATTCATCACAACCAGTAATACAGTTTGGCACGGTTGGCCGCGCTGTTCCCTCTAAGCTGTGCACTTGTCCGCGCGCACACGGATCCTAAACCCCACGCGCACGGCAAAACACCACACGCACAAAAATTTGCACAGAAGTACAACAATTTGCGCAGAAGAAATTTTTTGTGCACATGGCCTGTCAAAAATTAGAGGGAACATTGGTTGGCCGCCCCTGCAGGAGAAGTCCAGGAATAAGGTTGCTGCTGGCCAGGGCCAATGTGAGTTTGCAAAGCTGGAGAAGCACCTGCCATCGCTGATCCTAGTGCTAGCCAGTGCTGTCCAGCCCTCCATTTTGTGAGTGCTCTGTTCACTGCAGAGCACAGGGATAGTCCCATACATGAAAGTGGCTCACACACCTTAACAAGATGTCCTGCCGCAGTAGGTGCATAGCAAATGTTGCAGAGCTAGCTTGTAGCAGAGAACCCGACCCTGTGTGTCTGATGTGGTATGAAGGTGTTTGTTTCACTTAGCCCAACCCATGTTTATTGCAATCCACGTTTGTTGCAACAGCAACACGTTCCCTTGTGATGTGGTCATTCCCCCAGCAGGGTTGTCTGCTGCTTGCAGCTGGCTCATGGTGCTGCAGCACTAGGATATTCAGGCGCTGGCTGAGTAACCACGCCTGCCCTGCATTCTCAGATTACGCCTGCCCTGCATTCTTTATGGGGCTGCCTATAAAATAAGAGAGTGACTTGAAGTTGGCTTTGTTGCATTTTTTCGAAGCCCTGAGCAGCCTATCAGGGCACGTCTATGCTACAGCAGCAGCCTCGACGCTTCCTACATCGATGGACGGGGTTTTTCCCGTCGATGTAGTTAATCCATCTCTCCAACTCACAGCAGCTATGTTGACGGAAGAAAAGAATCCTTCCATCGACCTGGCTGCATCTATGCTGGGGGTTAGTTTGACCTAACTATGGCAATATAGGTGTAACATTTTTCAGTACCCTAAGCAGTGTAGCAAGGTCGATCTAATGTTCACCTGTAAACTAGGCCTGGTTTGTTACCTGATCAGGACATCGCCCTTGGGGCCTGTCCAAAAAGGTATCTGTGACCCCAGCAAGGACCACACCATGACCTTAGGTTGGCTGGTGAATGCAACTTTGCCGTGGCAGCAGCTAGTGCTTGGAACACAGTTCCTGTCTGTGTTTTGAGTGTGTCCACTCCTGGCCCTTTATTCCTGTCAGACACCCCTGGTTTTACAAGGATGGTTCGTATGTTGCATGTTAACATAATATTCACTGAATTGTTTAGGGCCTGGGTGAGGGTTTAAAAATACTGTTTTCTCCATGACCTGCTGCGGTGCATTAGCTTGGTAAAAGCCTCCGGCAGAATTGTTCAACAATGAGGAAAAGCATTTGACCCATTGCCTCTCTTCCCCTTGCTCCCACATATTATAGTGTAGAGTACATATTTGTCACGGCAAATAGAAGGGCTTTCTTCCCTGCATAGACTAGAACTCAGCACAACCTTCATTGTAGAACTGCTAATGGTGCTTCTATAGTCATATCCTGGGTAGCTTCTCCAGTATCAGAATAGAAATTAAATTGCCATGAAGATACCTTCCTGTGTCTGTATGCACAGGAACTGTAGTCAGTTACGCTTGCCAGATAAAAACTTGTAATTGGATCAGGGTACCTATTTTAACTATGATTGTGCAGTGGCCGTGGAACTCCTACCAGAAGAGATGAAACTCTGTAATGTTTACATGAGAGGCTAATAAAATACAACGGTTTACTAACTTAGGACCTGATCCTGCAAACATCTATTACTCGCTGTAGTTCCGCTGGGAGTCAGAGAGACACTCAGTACATATTTGCAGAAGGAACCCTTCAGTAATCACGGTGGCTTATTCAGATTAACACTACAGTATGCTGCTAGCACGCTGCCAACAGACATGTTTATTAGCTATGGGACAAGAGAAAGTCTCAGGCATTATGCTCCATTTCGAAAGTTCTTTTAAAGAAGGGAGAAAATAAACAATTGACTGACCTAATTGTGCAGGTGCCATCTTCCTTCTCTCCCTTCCACTGCCCTAAATCTGCTGTCCTAGATAATTGCTAATGTCAACCTGCAGCTACACATAGCTTTGTGTAGGCCACCAGCTACATCTCAGACTCCAGCTGGGCAGCCAGTGCAGATTGCTAAAAACACCAATGTAGTGTTTGCACAGTGCGATGTCTTGCTTGGCACTTTGGGGCCTGTCACTGAGGACCTGGCCATGGTTCATCCTGAGAGCCACTGTGAGAGAATCCACCTTCTGGCTTTCATGGGGAAAGTGTGGAGAGCATTTCCTGGGGAGAGCGTCTCTCTGACGCACTCCCTGTAGAAGAAATGTAACCGTATGTTGTCTCGGTGTCATTCCCTCTTACAGCCCCAGCCTCTCTTCTCCTCTCCCTCCACTTCTTCCCCTCACTCCCTTTCTATTCTCTCATTCTCCTCCTCTTCCTTTTTCCCTCTCCTTCCTGTCTTTTCCATCCCATGTTGCCTCTGCTCCCCATTACTCTCCTTATCTCCTGCCTTCTGGACCACTTTCCTTTCAGATCTGCTTGAGTCATTTCAATGTGAGTTAACAGCCTAAGCCAGTAGCAGCTCCAAGCCTTGCTAATGTTCCTCTTACGGAGATTTCAGGCTTGCATTAAGCTGCCTCAATTGCACATTTGGCCAACCTGCAAGGTTTTTCTAAGGGTTTATCTACACTGCGAAATTGACCGGCATAGCTATAGCGGAATAATTATTCTGCTATAGTTATGCTGGTACCACTCCCCTGTGTAGACAATCTATTCTGGAATAAAAGTGACTTTATTCTGCAGTAATTACTCCACTATAGCTATCCCAGTCAATTTCCCCAGTCAAGTTCTGGAGAACTTGTGTCCCTGCAAGCAAATGGGCTATGTGCCACTCCCTACTTGTGAACATCCTCCATGTGAATGTGTATATTTATTTGTCCAGCTTCCCATCATCACTTTGATAATGCAGCCTGCTTAGAGGAACATTTGTGTACTTGCATCACTAGCCTGGCAATAGAGGAGATTGTCTGATTGTCTTGCTTGCTCCCAGCAACCAGTTGCCTTTGCCCTCTTCTTTTTAAGTTATTTAAAGTAACTGGATCCTCGTGAATACCCTCACTGACAAGTGCTATTCTGTGGCTTGGTCAAGACAGGGCATATTCTGGGTTCTTTGTCCTCATTCACTCTGACAGGCTCAAATACGTCCAGTCCCCAACCTGGATTTTCCTGCTTTCTGTGCTGATCCCTGCCTCACATGGGAAGGAGACCTCTGGGACTGATGCTGATTTGTCTCTTGATCACAGAAGGCTAAAGAAACCCCCCTCCGGTGCTGTCTCTCTTGCATGAGCACTTTCCTGTCGGGCCCTTAGCATTTTTCTGCTCTCCCTGAGAGGCACCTCAGTGGCTAAGCTGGTTTTGTGGAGCTGTGACAGACACAGCAGGAAGTGTTTCAGATAAAGAAATACGCCAGCCTTTTCCAGGTAACTTTGGCAGGCAGTAACCTGATCTCAGGACTTCCTTAAGCTTCCTGCTAACCTCCTCAGTTCCTCCGTAGCAGCAAACTGGATATGATCAAGTCAGTAATGAGGTGGATATATGATCCCAGCTCTGTAAAACGACTTTTTCTCTCACAGGGGAGGGATTTCTGGCTGAAAATAGTGAGGCTGGCTTAAAAATCATGAGATTTTAAAGATAATAATTTGGGGTTGTTTTGGGGCTTCTAGTTTTTGAGGACCGGGGTTCACATTTTTCAGTTGCTCTCCATAATGAGGCAGGTTAGAAACTTACATTTTGAGAGTCTTAAGTAGTCACGTGACTCCAGGAGCTGGGACTTCAAGACAAACACCCAATACCAAAAAACTTGCAGTAAATTTGCAAGTGTTGGCAATGCCATGCTACCCCTATTCTACCTTCTACCAAAGCAGCCCATTCACATGGGCAACAGCAACTTTCCATTCCTGCCAGTAAACGAGTGACCGATTTCCTCAACATCAGAGAATGGAAAAAGCATAGGAAACAACCGTTAGAGCATTTCTCTGTTCTGCAGGGGAAATATGCCAGTTCCCCCCAAGCGGTGTCTTCTGAAGTAGCCCATAAATCCGGCTACAGGGCTGCCTTTTCTTAAGGGTGAAAACAAAACCTTGACAAAACGAACAGCTTTTAGTCCTTCACATATAGATGTGCCTCCCCGCCTCCCCATCTCTCGACACACACTGAACTGGCTTCTGAAGAGACAAGGATAATTTAGAGAGAAAGAAAATCGCAGTATTTCAAGCCTGTGGCAGAGAAGTGTGTGGAATACACCAGCAACCTTTCCAAAGGGAAGACTCATTCTCCTGGAATGCAGGAAAGTGAAACCAAGTGGAAAGGAGGGCAGAAAAGGCTTGGAAGGATTCATATTATAGCAAGGCGCTCTCTCCCCTCCCCATGCTTATTAGCCAAGTCAAGTGGATTTTGGCAAGGGGATGATCAAACAATTGTTTTCTATAGGCACTTTGGCAGGCAGGTTCGGGCCGCAATATCCAACCAAGACAGTTCATTAGGAAGAGCAGGCATGGCATTCGTTCTTAGCCCCTTCAACAGAAGGCCAGCCCTTCCTTAGGGCATGTCTTCGCTGGGAAGAGGGGGAGGAGTGTTCTTAATTCAGGTTACCTAACATGGTTAAAATAGCAGTAAGAATAACACAGCAGCTTGGCTTTTAACTTGGGCTCGCAGCACTGGCTAAAGCCTGTAGGAGAGCGTGGGGTTGAACTTGAGCTGATCATGGCTTAGCTGCTGTGTCTGCTGCTCTTTTAACCTGAGTTCGCTAATGTGAGTTAAGAATACACCTTGCTTTTTTCTTTTCTTTCTTTTTTTTTTCCCCAGAGAAGACAGACATACCCTTAAAGATAATCTTTAAAGCAGGGTAGATTGGGTGTCTGGCCCTTCTCCCCCTCCCCCACCCCGTGCCCCATTTCTTTGTTGTATTTTAAACATTTTTAATTCTGCTATTTAATAAATAAACCCTTCGCAATATGCAGATTAGCCCGTCTTGACCACCCTTTTTAGGGCTGCAGGCTTCCATGGAGGACCAGAGAGCTAGAATGTGCTCCTCAGCCCCTAATTGAAAGTGTGGAGGGGGGATGACTTGTTAGCCAAGAGAGTTTTTCTCCTAAAAGTCTGTCAGGTGTCTGAGTGAAACGGGTGGTAGCAAAAAGGAAAAAAAACCCACAGCCTGACTGAATATCCTTTCTCCTTGGCTCTGCTTTCACTGTCACTAGTAATGTCCTCATTCTACCCATTCTCCAGTTGTCCATGGAGACTTCCAGGAGAAACACGGTAGAGGAGCCCTGAGTTTCTCATGTAGAAGACAGGCAGAACAAGGTCTTTTATTTAGACATTGGGAAGAAGTGCGAAAAAAGGGCACAAACCCATTATTTTCCCCCGCAGCAGATCATTGTCAACAGTGAATTTCCTGGCTTTTTGGGTTTGTCGTTGTTACATAATATAATTTAGAAGTCTCATGCTCAGCTGCTGCAGCCAAGTCACTGCCTTCAAGGGACCAAGGGGCCAGCCTGGAGGCACCGCAGCCCTTGCTGGGATTGGGCTGGTAGCCAGCCAGCTCTCCCACTGTGTGTGTGTGGACAGCTGCATCTGTCACTGTGCAGTTCTTCTCCACATTGGAGATGGGACTATTTGCCTGATGTTGAATGTGGGGGAGAAATCCCACAAGTGAGATTAGCCCTCCCCCCAGTAGAGGAAGAAAGAGAGTGGGCGAAAGAACAGCTGCCAGAAGAGGGAGGCAAGAAACTCCTCCCCACAGCAAGTTGGAGGGGAGGGCTGGGTAACCTGAGCCCTTTCCTCTCAAGCGGAGGGAGATGTTCAATCCTAGAGTACTTGATGATGCAGCTCAGTGAATCAACCTCCTGAGACATGGACACGTTTTCGTGGGGACACACGGTGCTACGGTTCTGCCATCCAACCTGGATGGCCACTGGGATGAAGTATCAACCCTCTGGCCTCAGGGCTTTGTCCCCGTGTGGGCAGGGTGCAATACACAGTTGGCCAGATCCTGTCTAGAGAGGAACTCGCACTGACTGCACGTCTCCCTGTTTTCTTGTTCCTGAAAGTTGGAGCCTTGCAAAACACCATGGTCTAGCTTCATGGAGATCCAGCTCGTGTGGATCCAGACCTCCTGACTTTAACTGTGATAGTTGGGCTCCAAATGGAACTGGAAAATTAAAGCAAAATTCATTTGCAAGGGTCGAGTTTCAGCTCAAAATCAAGGGAAACCAGGAATTTGGCTTGGGATTTGGCACTTGCCCAGAAATCAGCTCTGAGCTTGCTCAAAAGGTTGGCAACTCTCAGTGAATCTTTCAATGAGTCTGGCTTGTGGTGTAGCAAAGTCTAAAGCTGGGTGGCCTGGAATCCTGTCGTTAATCCTTCACTCAGCTCTACTGAATACCAGGCAGTAAAACAATTTGTCATTTCTCAATGGGCCTCGCTCTTGTCTTATACTTGCAGTCAGGAGCTAGGCACTGATCTTACAATTGGATCCTTGCAGGCAGACTTGTGCCTGCGTAGAGCTCTGCTGACTTCAGAGGGAGTCGCCATGGTGATAAGGGTCTTTCTGTGGATTTGGTGGCAGGATCGGACCTAAGTGAGAACTCTGCTGAAGGCAGTGGTGTCACACGGGTGTAGAGCTGGTTTGCGAGGAGAATCAGGCACATGGTCCCTTCCCTGATGACTTTACAGCATAAAGGTCCATTCTTGCAAATCCTCCATGCCCGGAATAGCCACTGAAGACAAACAGAACCCTGCATGCAGAGAACTTCCAGTGTCAAGCTCTGTTAGACCATATACAGATGGGTCAAAGAGAGACGTGACATGGTCTTGTAGTACGGACGGCCTAGGCTAGTCACGTGTGTTCTGGTTCCAGGGTTTTATATAGGAAGCATCCTTTCTTGAATATCTAGCCCATTGTAGGGATTCCCATAAAAATTATATAATCTCAGCAAATGATGACCTTGATCTAGAAACCAAGAAGAGTGAAAAATCTGTCATTTGCTGACAAGCATGTTCAGTCAATAACAAACTCTTTGGAAACAGCCCAAGTATTTCTGTTAATTTAACAACTGGAATACGTGTTACTGTGTGACAGCAAATTTTAAAATAGCAACACATTTGACTTGTTGAGCAAATCAATTGCTACAACGCTTAGTGTAGCACTTGTAAGTCTTGATTACCCTTATGTTACAACAGAAAATCCCCAATACACTTCTCCAGCAGAGAGTCAAGTGCTGTTTTGCCACATGGGTTGCGATGCATTCACAAAAACTTTCTTTAGCGACAAACTCTTGCCTTTTGATGTGCATCCGATTGATTGATTTCAGTGAGAACTGCATGTGTGCAGCCTAGGGCAGTGTTTGGACCTTTGATCATCTGGACGTTTATTGATTGGGATAGATAGGTTTATAAATCTCCTTATGTAAGTGTGAAGTAGTAAATGTTTTGTAGAAGCAGATGATACTTTTGCTTTGTTTTCCTTCCACAGCTAGTTGCATCCATTGTCTTCATCAGTTTTGGAGTCATTGCTGCGTTCTGCTGTGCCATAGTTGATGGTGTCTTTGCTGCCAGACACATAGTAAGTATTTCCAAAGGAACATGCATGCTGCTATACCTACACTCTCCGCATTCCACACCGTAGTGGATCAATCCCATGTCTGAAATGAAGGGAAAATACCTTCTAAAAGACAACTCAGCAAAGCTTTTCTGTCTTCTCTGTACTGTGTTTCTGTAGCCATGGTCTCAGATACAATATTCCTCTTCAGTTACTGTCCAATGTGTGATCTTCATTTTCTCTGCAGAGTTCAACAGCCACCTAACTTGAGCAGTAGTTACATTTCAGTGGGGGATGAAGTGATAGGTTCAGCTGATAAAGTACATCAGTGTGAAAGGCTCTCTGTATGTGTTACTGTTCTGGTGTAGCAGCTGGATGGGTAGCAGTGAGATATAGTGGGAAGAGTTTAGTGACCTGGAACTTTGTGTAACACATACCATCAAATAGATGCTGGTGATTTCACTGTTCCTGCTCCAAGGAGTTTACAATCTAAGTATAAGACAAGAGACAACAAATGGATACAGACAAATGGGGGAGCATAAGGAAACAATACGACAGTATTGGTCTGTACGGTAGCCAGTGGGCACAGTGCACCAGCTGAGATCTTAGATGCATTAGCTATATTGGCGTATAATTAGGTTATTAAGGCCATACAACCTTAGTTACTCCTGGGCCATATTTTAGAGAGTGAACCCCTAGAATGCCTCAAACCACAACAAAGCAGTCCAACCCTCAACAATAGAAATGACATTTCTCTGCTTGTCTGTCTGGCTCTGATGAGTAGGTTTCTTTTCCATCTCTGACTTCCATGTTTCTGTGCAACGTAAAGTATTAGCTTAGGTAAAAATATCAAGCTGTTTTTAATTTCTGGCTGATCCTGGCCATGTGGGGTGCTCTGGATCTGATCTCAGCACTGCTGTTTAAGGATCACAGTAGCTGATTTTACCTGCTGCACAATGATGTAAGTCTGAGATTCGTCTTTGCCAACCCCCCAATGTTTGTATGCGATGGCGAGAGCAGATCAGTTGGAACAACAAGAGTGCCAGGCTCTGGTTTCTGTATCTTGATTAATGAACCTGGTTTTGGCTTTGCTTCCCCTTGTACCTGTCCAAGAAAATCACCTTTTTCAAGTGTTAATGTACCTCTGAGTACGTCATGTTCTTTCTGCTGCCATTCCCCTACCCCAACACACTGTTATAAGCATTGGGCCAGATCTTTCAGAGAGCCCAGCTTCCAACAGCTCCCTAAATAAAGAGATGTCTTCCCTGCTCTTGCCTGGGCTCTTAGTTGAGAGTTGCTCCTAGTCCCTCCCCCCCTCCGTCCATATACAAAAATCCCTCTCCCTAGTGCAGCGGTGCTTTCGGCCCAGGCTAGCTAGCTGGCTCATCCTGGCATCTAGGCTAAGTTGGAGTGAGCCTTTCACTCAGACTGGTAACCCACCTGCTTTGCAATGAGGATGCAGGATAAACCACTACTATGCTGATAGTCCTCCAGTGCCTTTCCACGGTTTCCACATACACCCACATAGAGGATGATAAAAAACGGTTACTCACCTTCTCGTAACTGTTGTTCTTCGAGACGTGTTGCTCATGTCCATTCCAATTAGGTGTCATCGGAAAGTTTTTCCCCTAGAAGCACCTGTCGGGTTGGCTGTGGAGCCCCCTGGAGTGGTGCCTTGATGGCGCTCGATATATGACCCTGCCGACCTAGCGCCTCCTCAGTTCCTTCTTGCCGGTTACTCCGACAGAGGGGAAGGCGGGTGGGTTTGGAATGGATATGAGCAATACGTCTCAAAGAACAACAGTTACAAGAAGGTGAGTAACCATTCTTCCTTCTTCGAGTGATTGCTCATATCAGTTCCAGTTAAGTGACTCCCAAGCCTTACCTAGGCGGCAGGGTCGGAGTTATGGAATCACTGATTGGAGTACCGCTCTGCCGAAAGCTGCATCATCTCTGGCATGCTGGATGATGGCGTAATGAGAGGTGAATGTATGCACCGAGGACCAAGTTGCTGCCCTGGCATGAGGCTTAGGTTAAAAAACAGGCAGGAAAATGTCCTGACTAGTGTGGAAGTGTGACACAGCCTTCAGAAGAAAGGCCTGTAAAGAGGTCTGAGTTGCACCTTATCCCTGTGGAAAACCATATAAGGTGGGTCTGAGGTAAGGGCCTTTAACTTAGACATACTGCTTGCAGATGTAATGGCGACCAGAAAGGCTACCTTCCACGACAGATAGAGAAGAGAGCAAGTTGCCAGCAGTTCGAATGGAGGCCTCATTAGCTTGGAGAGGACCAGGTTAAGGTCCCATGCGGGGACAGGCTGCCTGATCTGGGGATGTAGCTGTTCCAGACCCTCAAGGAACCGACCATCCATAGGGTTGGCGAAGATGGAGCATCCAGACGCTCCTGTGTGGAAGGCCGAGATAGCAGCGAGGTGAACCCTTATGGAGGACGCTGCCAGGCCTTGCTGTTTCAGGTGCAGAAGGTACTCTAGGATGAGAGGTACAGGTGTCTGGAGAGGGGTGTATGACGCTGGTCGCACCAACAAGTAAATCTTTTCCACTTTCCCAGATACATGGCTCTAGTGGAGGGCTTCCTGCTACTGAGTAGACCTCCCTTACTTGTTCTGAGCACAGAAGCTCCACGGAGTTCAGCCATGAAGCTTCCAAGCTGTGAGGTGGAGAGACTGCAGGTCGGTGTGATGAAGACAACCAAGGTCCTGAGTGATCAGGTTGGGGTGGAGAGGCAACGTGACAGGGGCGTCCACTGACAGTTCCAGGAGTGTGGTGTACCAATGTTGTCGAGGCCACGCTGGTGCCACCAGAATTATCTCTGCCTCATCCCTGCAGACCTTGAGGAGGACCTTGTACATGAGAAGGAACGGGGGAAAGACGTAGAGCAGGCGGCCTCCCCAGGGTAGCAGGAGTGCATCCGTAATTGATCCTGGGCTGTGTCTCTAGAAGGAGCAGAACATTGGGCACTTTCTGTTGCTCCAGGTGGCGAACAGATCGACCTGGGGAAACCCCCACCTTTGGAAGATGGAGTGTATGACATCTGGCCGGATGGACCACTTGTGATTGCAGAAGGACCTGCTGAGGTGGTCTGCCAGTGCGTTCTGAACTTCTGGTAGAAAGGATTCTTCCAGGTGGATGGAGTGGGCTACGCAGAACTCCCACAGCTAGAGGCTTCCCGACATAAAGGAGAGGAACGGGCTTTACCCTACTTGTTGATGTAAAACATGGCAGTGGTGTTGTCTGTCAGAACTGCTACACACGGGCCTTGTAGTTGGGCTTGAAAGGTCTGACATGTTAGTCACACTGCCCTCAGCTCCTTGATGTTGACATGGAGGGACAGCTCGTCCTGTGACCACAGGCTCTGTGTTTGGCAGTCTCCCAGATGCGCCTCCAATCCCAGAGCCGTCGCGTCCATTACCAGGGACAAGGAGGGCTGAGGGCTGTTGAAGGGGACTCCTTCGCATACTGACCAAGTGTCGAGCCACCAATGAAGGGACTCGAGCACCTGCCCCGGCACCATGACCACTGAATTCAGGCTGTTGTGTCCCAGGTGATAGGTTGAAGTGAGACACACCTGGAGTGGCCTGAGCTTCAGTCTGGCATGCTGGGTCACGTAAGTGCAGGCTGCCATGTGGACAAGGAGACTCAGGCATCCCCTTGCTGCAGTGGTGGGATATTGCCTGAGGCCTTGAATGATGTCCGTCATGGCTTGGAATTGGGACTCTGGTAAAAGTGCTCTGGCCTGAACCAAGTCCAACAGCACCCCGGAGAATTCTGTTCTTTGGGTCGGTGACAAGGTTGACTTGTTCAAGTTGAGGAAGAGACCCAGTCTCTCGAATGTGGATCTGACCAATTTGACCTGAGACTCCACCTGCCCCCTGGTGTGGCCTCTGAGCAGACAGTCATCGAGGTAGGGGTATACCTGCACCTACCTCCAACGGAGGAAAGTGGCCACAACCAACATGCACTTGGTGAACATGTGGGGGGCTGTAGAAAGGTCGAATGGAAGGACCGTAAATGAATGATGTTTGTGGTCAATCAGGAACCATAGGAATCATCTGTGTGCAGGCCGAATGGTTATGTGAAAGTACGCATCTTTCATGTCGAGGGCAGCGTACCAGTCTCCCGGATCCAGAGAAGGGATAATTATACCCAGGGAGACCATGGGGAACTTCAACTTTACCAGGAACTTGTTGAGTCCTTGCAGATCTAGAATGGGTCTCAGACCCCCCTTGGCCTTGGGGATTAGGAAGTATCGAGAATAGAAGCCCTTGCCCCTGAGCTCCTGAGGAATCTCCTCCACCGCTCCCATAGCGAGGAGCCCCTGCACCTCCTGGATAAGGAGTTGCTTGTGAGAGGGGTCTCTGAAGAGGGACGGGGAAGGGGGGTGGTGGGGAGGTAGGAGCAGAATTGGAGAGAATATCTCACTTCTACCGTACAGAGAACCCAGCGGTCCAAAGTTATTTGGGACCAGGCACGGTAGAAGTGGGACAGATGATTCAAGAAAGACGGGGAAGGATCCGGAATTGTGGCTGATGCACTGTCCTCAGGTGAACCTTCAAAAGGCCTGCTTTAAACCTGACGTTGGTTTAGTCGGGCCCTGCCCCTGCCCGGGCTGGGGGCGGGAAGGCTTGTGTCTGCCATTCCTGTCCCATCTCCCAGAAAAGTCCTCCTCTGCTGAAGAGGATAGGAGCACTGCTGCTGCTGAGGCTTGAAATGTTTGTGTTGGGTTGCCAGCGTGTGCCTACCCAAGGGTTTCATGGTAGCCCTGGAGTCTTTTAGGCTATGCAGCCTAGAGTCAGTCTGCTCCACGAACAGGCCCGCTCCATCAAAAGGCAGATCCTGCATGGTCTGTTGAACCTCGGGCGGAAGGCCCGATGCCTGCAGGCATGAGATAGATCTCATGGTGAGGACGAGGTGCGCTCCGCTGAGTCTGCAGCGTCTGGTGAGGCCTGCGTCACCACCTTGCCCTCCTCCACTATCACTCCAAACTGCTCCCTGGACTCTGTTGGCACTTGCTCCTTAAACTTGAGCATCAAGTTCCAGGAGCTGAAGCTGTATCTTCTCAGAATTGCCTGCTGGCTGGGAATCCTGAGTTGTAACCCACACAAGGAATACACTTTGTGCCCATATAAGTCTAGGTGCTTGGTGCTCCTGCCTCTCCTTTTCATTTACTGCAGCCACCACCAATGAGCCAGGCTGCGGGTGTGTGAAGAGGTACTTGTACCCCTTAGATGGGACGAAATACTTCCTCTCCACACCCTTTGCGGTGGGAGGGATGGAGACCGGGGTCTGCCAAATGGTCTTAGCATTGACCTGTATAGTCTTGATGAGGGGTAGAGCCACCCTCGACGGGCCTTCCTGGGCCAGGAGGTCGACCATCGGGCCCTCCGACTCCACCATCTCCTCGGCCTGCAGGCCTATATTTCGCGCCACCCTGCGAAGGGGGTCCTGGTGGGCACGGCTGTCTATGGGAGGCGGTCCAGAGACGGCGGTCCCTGCAACCACCTCGTCCAGGGAGGATGAGGAGGAGGCTAATGGGGGAACAGGGTCCTCCTGACCCTCTTGGTCTCCAAAGGCCTCCTGTCCCTCCTCTCTGTCGGGGCCAACCACACCTGGATCAGGCTCAGAAACTGGGGTTGGTTCCAGGGGAGGTAGTACAACCGGTATCTCCTTGGCACCCCTACGGGTGGAGTGACTGGCTGATGCCTCCAGTACCAGCGGTTCAGAGGCCGCCAAACAGGAACCCTTGGAGTGGGTGCCCTGAGCCTGGTGTGCCCATGGGGTCCAGAATGGCCACTGTGCAGGCCATGGTGCTGGCCCCATGTCAGGGTGCCTTCCATGCCCTGACCGGTGCCGGCCCTGCTCTGAGTATCTAGACTGTGTCTCCAAGTCTGAAGACAGAGACCAGGACCACGATGGCCAGGGCAGTGCTGAGCAGAGCTGGACTGGAGAGCGGCGCCGCGAGGCTGGGGAGCGGTACTGAGATTCGGGGTCTGTGCGGGGACACTGACCAGTGCCGGGATGACCGGTGCTGGGAGTGGGACCTGCTGCATGATGGGGATCGGTGTGAGCATCAGCGTCATGATCGGGAGCGCTGGCATGACCTGGACTGGTGCCACGAGCGTGACCAGTGCCGCGATTGCCAGGACTCAAAGCGGTGCCATCATTCCACCGGCTGTGCTGAGGGACGAAGCATCGCCGGTTGGCCTCTAGACGTTGCCACGAAGGTTTGGCTCGAAGGACCGTGGTGCCGTCATGGTAATGAGGTCCCTCGTGGCATCTAACGTGCCCGGAGTGGATGGCAGTTCCACCTCCTCAATGACCTAGCTCGGGGAGTCCAACAGCACCGGGCTCGACAGTCCCCTGGCAGTCCCCATTAGCTTGTTCCAAAGGGGTGGGTCTCAGAGTCGGAGATCCACTCCCCCCCTGCTTCCAGTGCCGCTTCTGCGTCAGGGAATGGGACCGGTGCCGGGTCGATCCCACCGGTTTTGGCACTGGGAAGCGGTGATGCCGCGGGTCTCTCCCAGAGTCCTCCCACGGTGCCGCTTCTAGCCCAGCCACCGGGGCGCTGTGCACTGATGAGCTCGGTGCCGAGTCTTGCCGCGCCGATGTAGGTTGCGGTCTAAGTGCTGCCCCCATAAGGAGCTGTTTGAGGCGAAAGTCTCGCTCCTTTTTTGTTCCGGGGCAAAACGCTTTACAAATCCCGTACTTGTCCGCTTGGTATGCTTCCCCCAGACACTTCAAGCAAGCATCGTGGGGGTCACCTGTTGGCATGGGCTTATTACAGGACTTGCAGGGTTTGAACCCTTGGGACTTAGGCATACCCCAAGTCACCATGGGGAACGCGGTCTGGGTGAAGGGGAAGACCCCCCCACTCCCAACAGCTATCTGCTGTAACAACCGAAAACACTAAAACTAAACATAACGAGGCTTGGCATAACTGAACTAAACTAACTGAAAGCTAGGGAAAACGAGGAGAGCTTGCTAAGCAAGTCACCACAGTTCCAATGACCATCACTGGCAGTAAGAAGGACCTGAGGAGGCGCCGGGTCGGCAGGGTTGTATATTGAGCCACTCCAGGTAGTTCCACAGCTGACCCAATGGGAGCTGCTGGGGGAAAACTTTCTGGCGACCATGCACACGGCACACGCACCTAATTGGTGCGATATGAGCAATCACTCGAAGAAGAACCTACTACTGCTGTCGTTGACTCCCTTAGCTCAAGAGGCAGTGGTGCGTGCGGTGGGATTTAAAGGTTCTAACCCTGCCGATGATCCATGTGGGTGTCAGTTTGATGTCACATGATGCACAGGGCTGAGTGCAGCCCCGAGTGAGGACACAGGAACTCAGGTATGGCTTTACAGCGTGGCTGCTCACACCTGGGCTAGGCTAACCTAGGCCTGCGTGCTGCTCACTTGGGTTGACTCTACAGTGAAGACATACCCGCCTCCGTGGCCAGATTTTCAAACAGTTTTCCACAGGAGCTGCTGGGTGCTAAGCGCTTCTGCAAAGCTGGCCCCTTCACTCCTTTGCCTGTGGGGGCACGGTGCTCTTTTGAAAATCCCGCCCAGCCTGGCCCGTCCTCCCTGCTCAGATTATGTGGCAGTGTGCTAGATTTGAACCTTGGCTTGGCTTTGAATGATATGCTAAACTGCTTGTTTTCTTCTGCAGGATCTTAGGCCCCTGTACGCAGGCCGATGTCAGTATTATTCCAAAAGTACGACTCCACCCGAGGTGAGAGCGGTTTTGGTGGCATCGCTTTCTAACAGGGCTGGCAGTGGCGTGGAGGTGTATGCCCTGCGGACCAGTCAGGGACAGAGCCCCCCCAGGATGGATTCATTCGTTCCCTGCATGCACAGGAGAGCAGGACTTTGGGAAGGGCTCAGCATTGGGGTCTTGGAGAGGGAGGAGCGTGAGGCACCAGTGATTGTCGGGGAGCACAGCGGTGGAGAAGGGTACGCTGGAATACAGCGGGGACTAGAGAGGGCATTTAGGAGTGGGGCATGCTGGAACTAGGGTTGGGGACCAGAGCGAGCGAGCCTGGAGTCCTTTGTGGGACTGCCAGCCTGACAGAGGAGACCAGCAGAGAGGAGGTGAAGGACACACGTGTCCCTTTGTGTAGCCTTTTCGGCCCTCAGCAGGGTCAACATCTGAGGCAGAAGCAACTGTGCCAGCATTTCCATGGCGAACACTGACGAGGGGAAAGTGAAGGACAGCTCTGCCCAGCTGTAAGATAAGCAGCTCCCCATCCCAAACTGGGACACCTTCTGACAGAGAAATGTGTTCCCTAAAAAGGGGGGAACATCTACAATCACATGGAGTGGGTGAAACCTGTGTGATAAATCAAGTGTATTGCGCGCTGCTCTGCATCCCCTGGGACTTTCCTTCCAAATAGCTGAGCCGCTTTCAGGAGCTGCTGAATAAAAACAATCAGCCTGCCAGCAAAATCCATTTTTCTTCCCTGGCTCCCCCTCCCCAACTGCAATGTCCCCCCAGCACTTGTCTGGGGTGCAGGATGGGCAGTGGTCAGTGCTGGAGCAGTGACAGGGAGAAGATCGAATCTCGCTGGCCCCAGAGAGGTGACATCTCCAGAGTAAGCCTGGCAATAACCGAGATTGGATGGACACACGCACGTGTATCCAGTAACCATCCAGCGTTCGCCACCATGTCATGGTCTTGGCCTAGGGGTTGTACCAGTAGAACTATATCAGTAAAAAGTCACCCCCTCAGCCAACATAGTTATACTGGTACAAAATCTGTGCATAGACCAAGCCTCAGAGAAACAGGACCGAAGGCCATTGCTCGTCTTTTCCTGGGTTCCTTGTATCCCCCTTCTCTTTGTGTTCACGCAGGGGATCTGTAATCCACAGCGCCGGGGACCTTGCACACCTAAAATAAAAACCAACACCTGCTTCTGCTGTGACCTATACAACTGTGGAAAGTGAGTAAACTAAAAATAGCATTCAGCATCCATGCCAAGAGCAAATATGGGATACATTGCTTTGCTCTTGTTTAAAGAGGTTAGGGACTCCTACAGGATATGGTAGGAGCTATATATAGGATTGGTTAATTATAGCTATTATAGGAATAGATATTGCATTATTACTTCAGGTAGCAACCCTACCGTATTATAATGGAAGTTGGATCACGTAATGCTGCCATAAGACAGTCTAGTCTTTCAAAAAGAAAAGGAGGACTTGTGGCACCTTAGAGACTAACAAATTTATCTGAGCATAAGCTTTCGTGAGCTACAGCTCACTTCATCGGAAGCTTATGCTCAGATAAATTGGTTAGTCTCTAAGGTGCCACAAGTCCTCCTTTTCTTTTTGCGAATACAGACTAACACGGCTGCTACTCTGAAATCTAGTCTTTCAGTGTGTTCAACAGGTTAAATTACCAAGCTACTCCCCTATGGTACCTTTTATCTGATGATCTCAATGTGCTACATAAATGTAAATCCTTCGCAATGAGGATGGCAAGTATTATCCCCACTTTACAAAATGGAGAAACTGAGGCTTAAGGGATATGGTCAACTTGTAAACTATTCAGTTGGGTTTTTTAAGCTTAAAAATCATTTCAGGTACTATACCTGACACCCATATCCCCTGCCACATGTTGTGACTTTACCTGTTTTTTTAAATGTGTGTGTTCTCTCCCTGGTGCTGTATGAAACAGCAGAAAACAAAAAACAGCACAAACTGATTATAAAGTGGGAGAGAGGTACAGGAAATGGTGAAACTGACTCTATTCAAAGTGCTGTCAAATGCACAGAGTCAGCAGTGAAAAGAGAGAACAGTTTTGTCTCTAATCTCTTCCAGCTACTGTAATCTTAGGCACACATAAAAATAGTCAAGGAATGTTTTTCAGACAGAATTGTAATGTGTAAGTTGACAATGTCCCTATAAAGCCAAAATTTTCAGCTGTGGTCTCTGGTTTTAGGTGTTTCTAGCTTTGGATCCCCCAACTTAAGACAAACTTGGGGGGGTGATTTTCAGAAGTGCTGAGCTCCTGCAGGCCCCATGGATCTAAAATGGAGTTGTGGGTGCTTAGGGCCTCTAAAAATCAATCTCCCAAGGTGCCTCAAATCGAGCCCCTAAAACTAGAAGGCACTTTGCAAACATTGGCCACGCTGAGTTGCCGCAGATGATAGAGAGAGTCTGCAGCAGATCTGGGCATAGAACTCCGGGCTGGGAGACTGGAGATCTAAGCTTTTATTACAAGATTTTTGCACCTATTTCGGAGCTGAGCGAATAATGGATTTTTTGGGGTTTGAGACTGAACCAAAAAAAAAAAAAGATCCATTTAGATTAGAACCAAAACAAAATGTATTCTTTTTTTTTTCCAATTTTTTTCATCAAATCAAAAATAGTTTGTTTCAACTCCATCAAAACATTTTGGGTAATTTATTATTGTTGTTTCAATTTGGCTGTTTTGGGTTTGTTTGTTATTTTTTAATTGGCCAAATTTCAAGTTTGGAACTGAATGTTTTAAAATGAAACATTTTGACTTTTCAAAAAAAAAAAAAAATCTTGGCCACGTTTGACCTGAATTCACAAATAATTTCATAGCACCCCCCAAAAATACATTTTTTATGAAAACATTGATTTGGCAGAAAAATATACCAATTCGCCAAAGCTCCTGCGGGGTTTGGACTTTGCCACATTATGTGAATTTGTGTGTGACCATACGAATCAAAGTAATTTGTGAGTTCTGAGACTGTCATGTTCCAAATACTTACAGTGTCTTAACCAGGATTCATTAGGCTCCACTATAGATTCATCTGATTTACTTCCTGGAGCGGCAATCAGAAAGGAGTGATTATGGAAGAACCCAACATTTAGGATTCAGGGCCGTTGTGTTGACAATGGCACTCCTCCTGCCATATCCAAATAATGTGGATTTTTTTTATTTGATAGTTTACGGGGAGGGGAAGCTTAAATGGGTAAGATGAGATGTGTCTTAGATGAAATCTAAACCCAGGGTCCCGAGGGCTTCGGGTCATGATCCTACGACTGTATTCTTTACGTCCTGGCGTCATCGTTATGTAACATTGCCGGGTGTTGTAAGAGAGCTGCCAGTCCTTCACCGGCGGTAGCAGCTGTGTTGCATTTCAGTGGAGGACTGGGCTGGTGTGTGTGCAGAGGTTATCAGGCTGTAATGCACTTGGGAACGTTTGGATTGAAAGGCTCTATGTAAACATCTGATGACCTATATATTGAATATCAGCTTTTTACCAAACTTCACTTAAGGGACTCCAGGGTTCAGTTCCCAAGTCTGCTACTGTGTCGACTTGGTCAAGCTATGTGTCCTCTATGTCTTTAAATTGTCCCTCTATCAAATGGCTATGGTAATGCTTACCAGCCTCTCCGGGAGGGGTGAGAAATTTAAAGTGTGGAAAGAGCTGTGAAGTCAATGGTGCTGTATTAGGACAGAACATTTGGTTAATTATCTATTATTCTGGCAATAAGCCCAGTGTAACTGTAGGACATGAGGTAGAAATGTAAGAGGCAACTCCGAGACTGCAGCTTCACCCACCCATAACTCACTGACTTCAGTGACATTCAGGGGGGCTTGCGGGATATGTTTGCATCACTGTGTATTCAAGATGAGTATTCTCCACAGCCATAATCATGTGGGGAGATGTCAATATTCAGGTCACAACATGATGGGCCTACTCCAGCAGGCTTTACCTGTGGAAACATCCCACTGATGTTCGGACCCCTGGTCCATTGCAGGAATGCATTCTGTGGTCCAGGTGGGCTTTTTTGGATTTTATTATACTGTTGTTTAATTCTTTTCTAATCCAGCAGAGTGGAAATTTCTGGTGGGTACTATGAATATATTGATGTCAGCAGCTGCCAGGATATCATTCACCTTTACCACTTGCTCTGGTCAGCGACAATTTTGAACATAGTTGGATTGTTTCTAGGGATCATCACAGCTGCAATCCTTGGAGGCTTTAAAGACATGGTAAGATGATGCACGCTACTAGAGAAATTAAAGGCACATGATCAGACAAGTTTAGACATACACATTTCTTAAAAACCTCACTGGCAGTGATATTACAGTACATAGAGGTAGTGGTTGTTTAAATATCCTTTACTGTGTTTGAATCCAGATCATGCACCATTGTGCTTGTGCTGTGAAGAAGGAACTGGAATAACTATAAGCAGAAAGTGAAATTGACTAAATTGGCAGATCCAACAAGACTGTCTAAGCATAGGGAATTGCAAACGATTAACAAATAAGCACATGAAGAAATGTAAGATTAAGTCAGTGATAATAATCTCAGACATTAATTCCACTGTGGAGGAATTCCCTTTTAAAATGAATATTTTGCCTGATGTCCCTTTTAAGAAGAAACATGTTTCGGTGGCACTTAGGTTTATGAATTGTTTAATATAATCATGACGGTAAAAATTCTGAATTTTACAGAATACTTACCATTCAGTTCATCCAAATTTATTCACCTGGTTTCCTCATTGTGTAAAACAGCTGAAGCTGATTTTTTGGGGGAAACCAAATAAGATAATTTGTGTGTTGGAAGAAGATGGAAATACTGGTCTGACAATAAGTGGGACTTCAGTAGGCTTGAATAGGGCATGTGCTATGCCATTGGTTTTCAATCTGCGGGTGCGACCCAGTACTGGGTCGTGGAATGTAAGGCATTTGTGAAGCCATTCTGAAAATCCACTTCATTTGTGCACTAGCGTGGGATGGGCTTTGGCCAGCCTGTTCTCTTCGTTCTTAAAGGAAACACACTGAATAGCTAAAGAATTAATTGACTTCAGAGCAATCAGACTGAGCTGCAAGTTGTTCATTCACCAGAACTGGGCTCTGAAATCAGTCACTGTTCCTTTAAATCACTTCTGCAGTCATGCAGGTGTCAGTTATCTGTGAGTGTGGGTCAAGTGCAGGTTAACCTTTGTGTCAGACTGTGTGTGTCTTTGTTTCCACAGACTCCCTCCCTGCCTACACTGAACTGTACAGTTGAAAACGCACATCCCTCAGTGTCCTATTACTCAAGGCCACAGGTGACTTCTTACAACACTTACTACCACAGCACTCCTCATCTGCCACCATACTCAGCGTATGACTTCCAGGTACGGCACAACAGACAGTGGCGTTAAATCATAGAATCATAGAATATCAGGGTTGGAAGGGACCCCAGAAGGTCATCTAGTCCAACCCCCTGCTCAAAGCAGGACCAATTCCCAGTTAAATCATCCCAGCCAGGGCTTTGTCAAGCCTGACCTTAAAAACCTCTAAGGAAGGAGATTCTACCACCTCCCTAGGTAACGCATTCCAGTGTTTCACCACCCTCTTAGTGAAAAAGTTTTTCCTAATATCCAATCTAAACCTCCCCCACTGCAACTTGAGACCATTACTCCTCGTTCTGTCATCTGCTACCATTGAGAACAGTCTAGAGCCATCCTCTTTGGAACCCCCTTTCAGGTAGTTGAAAGCAGCTACCAAATCCCCCCTCATTCTTCTCTTCTGCAGGCTAAACAATCCCAGCTCCCTCAGCCTCTCCTCATAACTCATGTGTTCCAGTCCCCTAATCATTTTTGTTGCCCTTCGCTGGACTCTCTCCAATTTATCCACATCCTTCTTGTAGTGTGGGGCCCAAAACTGGACACAGTACTCCAGATGAGGCCTCACCAATGTCGAATAGAGGGGAACGATCACGTCCCTCGATCTGCTCGCTATGCCCCTACTTATACATCCCAAAATGCCATTGGCCTTCTTGGCAACAAGGGCACACTGCTGACTCATATCCAGCTTCTCGTCCACTGTCACCCCTAGGTCCTTTTCCGCAGAACTGCTGCCTAGCCATTCGGTCCCTAGTCTGTAGCTGTGCATTGGGTTCTTCCGTCCTAAGTCCCTGCACTTATCCTTATTGAACCTCATCAGATTCCTTTTGGCCCAATCTTCCAATTGGTCTAGGTCCTTCTGTATCCTATCCCTCCCCTCCAGCGTATCTACCACTCCTCCCAGTTTAGTATCATCCGCAAATTTGCTGAGAGTGCAATCCACACCATCCTCCAGATCATTTATGAAGATATTGAATAAAACCAGCCCCAGGACCGACCCTTGGGGCACTCCACTTGATACCGGCTGCCAACTAGACATGGAGCCATTGATCACTACCCGTTGAGCCCGACAATCTAGCCAGCTTTCTACCCACCTTATAGTGCATTCATCCAGCCCATACTTCCTTAACTTGCTGACAAGAATACTATGGGAGACCGTGTCAAAAGCTTTGCTAAAGTCAAGAAACAATACATCCACTGCTTTCCCTTCATCCACAGAACCAGTAATCTCATCATAAAAGGCAATTAGATTAGTCAGGCATGACCTTCCCTTGGTAGATAAGAGTACCCTAGCCTTGGGACCACGAAGGTGTCTCTTCCCCCGAGGTCTACCGAAGGCAATCCCCCCTCCTACCGAGGGTGCTAGAACTTCCCTGCAAACCTGCACCTTGTTCTTGAGGCCGGTATTTAAGTTTCACTAAGTTGCATGTCCAGACGGCAGTCACAGGGTGCGACTGCCGCTCGAGTAGACGTACCCGAGCTAGCTTTCACCTGGCCCCACAAGTAATTACCCAGGGTTCCAGGCGGGCTTGTACACCCCAGGCTCAAGTGCACCCTGCCACAGCTTCACGAGATTAAAGCTAGCTCCAGTATGTCTGTCTGAGCTGCCACCTTCCTCATGCTAAGGCCAGGTGGCAGTGAGGTGCATCCCAGTGCTGGGTACCCCTGGGAAGTGTGTCACGTGCTGTTAAGGGCCAAGCCGAGAGGTCCCTCAGAATAGGTTGTATTAGATCTTCATAAGATGATCCTGCATGGTCCTCTACGTCCCTTCCCTATGGCCGGAGTATCCTCTGGGAGCTGTGCCAGGACTAGGAACATTTGTGCTGTTGGATTTAACAAGTGGATCCTTATTTATGATTAGTACTTTGGTGGCTTTTTTTGGATTGTTTAAGAAAGAAGCTGCAATGTACGTTTCAAACTGTCCCTTGTCCTCAGTCTTCTCTGTTTAACAGTAGCCGTCTGTAGCCCCTCTGATGCTACCATGTAACACTGACATCGGGAAGATTGTAAAGCGTTGAGTATTCCTCAGCTCAGGATTTTTAAGGCTTGTCATACACACATTCTGTACCAATTTCACTAGATCAGTGCCACCCCCCAGACTGTGGACTTACATCACTATGAAAGGGCTACCTTGGGATAGCTTATTCCTACACATTTACCAAATTGAACTATACTGACAAGCCCCTTTCCAAGGCGCTGTGCTGCTGAATGTGCTATTCCTAAAAGGGGACAGTTTAATGGGTACAAAACCTGTGTGCTGACCAAAGGGAACGTTTTCAGAAACACTTGAGCCCTATTTTCAGAAGTGACTTGGACACCAGGGAGCCTCGGTCCCATTGACTTTCAATGAGACTTGAGCTCCTAAGTCACTAAGGGCCTTGGAAATTGTTCCATCAGACTGTTCCAGTTTCTTATCCTCCCTTTCTAGGCCCTGCATAACTTTGCCCCTCCCTCCTTACCCATCTCTGTCTCTCAGTCCCCTTCTCCCCTAGTAGTAGCCTCAGTGCCCCATTTGTCTGCATGTTCCATGCAATGTCTCTGCACCTTCTTCCACACTGCTCCCTCTTGCGTGGAATGTGAGGCCACTCCCCTCTCCTCGTTCAGTCCCTTCTGAAGGACTGCATGTCTTCTGCTACAAGGAGCTAGCCAATTAACTCTTCTGCACAGTCACTCTATCACTTTGACAGAAAACAAAGAAGTCCACATTTCTAATAGAGCCTGGTCTAGAACCCAGGTCTCCTGACTCCATCGCCTTCCCTAACCGCCGGCAAACTCTCTCCAACTTTGTGCACATGTCATCAGAGTGGCTGAGCTGAGTCTTTGTCAGTTTTTAGGCACACAAACTTCTAGGGGTTGGGTTGAGATTGTTTCATGCCAGGTGTGAGCCTAGACAGGCTTCTTGTGGTCCATGACAGTCCAGTCACTTTGAACAAGCCATTTCCAGTGGCAGACCCTTGCCTCTCTCATCCCATTGGAACATGCCTAGCACAAATGAAGCAGGCAGGAAACTGTCACCCTCTGCATGAAAATAGCATTATGCTAGGCAATCACCTTGTGTGTTGAGGAGGGGCAGGGAATGATCAGCTAGGAAAGGGTCATTCCTACAGTGCTTTGACTTCTGCAGGTAGAAAGCCACGTTTGGCGCTGAAAAGAAAGAGTAGGTTGTTTCATCTCACTGGCGGCTCATTCCGCCTTTTGTTCCTTTTAGACAGGGAGGAATCAAAAGTGCAGCCCTTTCAGTGGCCTGCTTCATTAATAAAATCTGACTGCTGGCTGGAGCCAAAATAAGCCAGGCCTACTCTACAGCTGCAACAAAGCCGGCTCTCCTCAGAGGCTCATGGCTGTTGCTAGGCAGCAACACATGGGTGCTTTGTAATGTTTAAAACCCAAGGTTGTGTTCTCTAGCCAATACCGCAGCAGCACCCGCCGCAGCTAAGTCACCCCATATTTCAGACCTGAGAGTTTTGGGGGATTCAAGTGGCTGAAACTTGACAGGGAGGAGGGGCTTGGCCCTAATTGAGAGGTGAGGGAAAGCCGTTTTGCCATCAAAACGTGTAATCAAAAACAGAAGCCTTTGGCCCACAATCTGCTCCCCAGGGCTCCAAGCCTGCCTTTAGCTGGTGGCACCATATTGGCACAATAAGCTGTAGCAGTTTGTAATAGGGAAATGAGATACTCCGTGTGTGTGTGTGTATATATATATATGACCTCCAATATAATTTTTTTTAATTTAAAGCAATTTTCACACAGGCAACCTGCCCCAAAAGGCTAAACTCTATCTTCACACCCTATTGCTGCTTACACTTGAGTCCCACAAAGCTATAAATGCTCTTCTCTGACACACAATCGGGACACATGTGCTCTCAGTATCTGCCTTTGCAGCACAATGCAAAGATTTTGTCCTCGCCCTAAGTCACTTAGATGTCAGATTATTGCAAGGTACCAAGTAACCTCACCAGTATACGAGGTGCTTTCCAGGCTGCCCCAAAACATTCACGGTATAAAAGACAAACCAAAAAAAGGGGGAGAGGTCCAACTGGTAATTTGTTATATCTTGGCATATAATTCAATTGTATGGTTCGTTAAATGCTAAAATGTCTAGATTATCCCCAATCCTTCACAACCTCGCCATTATTGATCAGCCAGGACCAGTGTCTTACAGCTACCGCAGTAGAAGTGGGTCTTTGGGATGGCTTCGACTGCAAAGAGGGGAGCGCCCAGATCAGCCCAGGAAATGGTGGTCATGGATGGAACCGTGGGGAATCTTGTGGGAGGAATGAATGACTGAATGAAGTGTTGAGGCTTGCTTCATTGTGTCTCATCACCTTTTCCTAACTCCTTTGTTTGACCTGTTTCTAGACAGATGGATACATGTTAACAATTTTCTAACAGTGTCATGATTTCTTGGTGGAATGCTTTAAACCCATCGTTTGCGATTTATATGAAGACAATTTTAGGAGTGGAACTTATTTTGGCCATGTGCCAGTTTTGTTTTTCCAACTAAAATGCTGACTAAAATAGGAGTAAGCTATGCTGCCTTTATCAATTTAAAGGGATACTACTGAGTAGCCTTGGAGAAATATGTAAGTTTTGTGTGACAAATTTGGTTTTACAAAATTGAAGTCCGTCCCCCCCACATTAATGTAAAAGCCAAACAAATATACAGAAAGATTTGATTCTCGGGCAGCATTTGCAACGTAAACGTTACAGCAGTGGTCTAATGTATGAAAAACAAAGGATGAAATTGACTAGTCTGTGTTAACTGTGAAAGCTTAGTGAAATGTGTTAAGTAAACAGCAGAAATGATGAAAGGGAAATCAAATTTAACTCTAAATTTCAACCATTTTAAGCTCTTATCTTGCAAACGGTTACTCATCTGCTTAACTTGACTTCAGTGGGGCTATTCATTTGAATATACACATGTTTAACTTTAACAAGCGTTTGCAGGATCAAGGTGTAAAATATTAGTAACATCATATTGTTTGGTAAAAACAGTTATTTTTTTTAACTGGCCACTGTCCCTTTCAGTGTAGGAGCTTAAGAAATGCTTATTTACCTTGTAGTCTTTTCAAGCTTGCTATTGACGAACGTATGTGTGTCTCTTCTGTGCAGCATTCCAGTGTGTTTCCAGCTTCCACTCCTTCTGGACTTTCAGACGATCCCCAGTCAATGTCACCATCTCCAAGCTACATGTGGTCCTCCAGTGCTCCTCCTCGCTATTCCCCGCCATATTTTCCTCCTTTTGAAAAACCACCCCCGTATACACCGTAAAGAAAAAATGTGCTCTTGAAATAAGTGTGAACATTTTGTATTTATATTTTATTGGGGTGGGAGGGAGAGAACATTACAGAGGACACTATCAGATACTGGATTCTGGTCATTCTTGCAAGACTTATGTAGAGGTTTAACAACTGTGTGTAGAGCAAGGATAATTTCATTGAAGCTTACTAGCGTCAGTGACGAGCGGGTGACCTAAATTCAGGCCTGTTTTACAATTGATTCACAGTAGTCCTTGATTTTTAAGAGGTGCTACCTGGTCAGACTATTGATCGCAGTCTGCCATGCTTCATCTTGAGCTGAGCAGTCACGTGGATAAAAATGGAGTGAGGTTAGCCAGAACCAGTAGTTGCGCCAGCCTACTCTTTTGCTCTAAAGGTGAGGGTGCTTGAAAATCAGCTCGGATGTTAATTTTGTTTGGCCTTTTGCTTCCTACTGTCAGGACATTGCTGGGCTGTGGAATGTAGTTCACATCTTTCATTGCTTATGGTCTACATCCTTATCAAAGGAAAATCCAAAGAAGAGCATGAGTTTCTTAAATCATAATACAAACAGAGGGAAAAATAATTCTGTAGGATATGATGTCCTGTAGCAGGCCTACAACTGGAATAGAGCCTGCTGAAAGAGAGAACTGCACGAGCCAGGCTGGCTTGTTTCAGGATGCATCATAAGGTAGGAGGTGTAATACTGAACTGAGTATTGTTAGTTCTGGTATGTGTAAATAATATAAAAATCACACAGTTTGGGTGATTGTGTATCAGCGATTGGATTGTAGATACCTCCTAAATAGAAAGATGCAGTTTTCTGTGTTCTGCTAAGAAAAGGCATCCGACACTGTCCACAAGTCATTTCAGCAAAACCATGTGTTTTCCTTCTTTTGGTTGGGAAATTTTTATAGATTGTTTTGAGCCAGCACCCTGTATAATAACTTTTTTAATGGCTGTATTACAGGCTGCATGTAATGAATTTCCACTGTTTGCTCTCAAGATGTAAGTCTCTTGTGGATAAAATTCAACACCACATAAATAATAGCCTAGGACAAAGTTGATTAGAATTTGCTGTTATTGTTGTGACTTTCTTTTAATCTTCAAATGATAATTGTGCTGATCTAGATTTCATGCAGGTTTTGTATGCGTCTTGCATAACAAAAAAGATCAACCTTATTAAGTGGCACAATGCTCCTTTAAAGTGTGGTTCTTGCCCAAGAAGTGATTTCATTTGGCAACTTCCTGTTCAGAACCACTCACTCTGAGCATTTCATCTGTTTACTTTGGGGATAAAAATAAGGTATCTGCTTTTTACTTGTTATACCAAAAAGGCTGGATTCTATTTCAGCTCCTGCATCTAAAGAAGTGTAAACCGTAAGGCTACACCCATTTACTGCTGTGTCACCTCAATCCAGACAAAATGTCATGGAGAGCAAAATTCGGCTTGTAGAGGTTTATGCTGTTATGTGAGCCACAACAAATACAGTTGGACTTCAGATTGCAGCATCTTTCTACTTGCAACCTAAGCAAATGTGAGATGGTGTAAAAAAGGAAGATACATGTGGGACCCATGATGTCACGTTCAGAGTACAACCACACTTTAACGTGCTGCTTTTAATCCTACACATTTGCAAAGCATTTTTAAACTCATTTCCCTGTCAGATACAAGTCCATCTAACCTCAAACTGAAAAGAGAATTGTTCAACCAGAAGCAAATGTAGAACTTCTATCTTGACAAGAAAATATTTTTTCTTAGAAAATGGTGGGAGGAGAAATACATGCAAGATACTCACTGGATTTAAAACAGTAGTGTATGCCGAACATGTTCCAGTAGACTTCCTCCCCCCATCATATATGGTTTAAAATACAGCTCCCATAAGTTTGGGCACCAGAAATAAATTAGCACACTAATACCCCTTCTGTTCTAAATTAACCTCACAGCTGTTCAACTCAATCACATCTTTAAGAGATTTTGCATGCAATTAAAAAAAAAAAGTGACAGCACCCGGGGTACAACTCCCTGTGAGAAGTATATTGCATAAATGTTTTTAAAAAATATTATTTTACTTCTAGAGCTTTGAAATAAAAGTTACAGTCCTAACCTCACCTGGAAAATAGTATACCATTTGTGCCTATCTCTATTAAATAGGGCTGCAAGGCATAGGGGATATATTGCAGGTCAGAACTAAGGCGCATTGCACAGTCATGAGGGGAGAAAAATAACTCAGTGCCAGAAAAAAGGATCTTTGGAAGCAAGTGTATTGTTAGCACCTTTGCTAACCTAAGCAGAAAACCTAAGAAATTGTCAAAGCTCTTTTTTCCAAACCTTTGAGCTTTATATTAATTGTTATATGCTAGTATATTTAAGCAAAAGCTGCATTGCTGCTTTAAATTCATTATAAAAAGACAACTCAATATTAACATTAAAAAGCATCATTAGGATTTTCTGTTCAGCTATCTGTTTTCCTTCTGCTTCAACAGTATAAACACTGAACATACATGCAATATTATGCACTGTATCCATAAGGTCTTATGAGAATGTAAAAATGACATGACTCGTATGTATCTTTTATTACTTCACAAAAGTAAAATAAAACTCTGTGACTTTTTAAAAATGTTCACAAAGTTGCAGTTTACATTTTAGCAGCTTTTCTGAGTATTAACGTTGCCACCATTGCACTGACCTTCCTTGTATGTAACTAGGAACTACAGAAAAAGCCAAGACAGCATTTGCTATTTTAGGGCCCAGAACTGCCAACCTTACTGGGCATGGTGCTTACTACCCTTAGGAGTCCCACTGAAATCACTGAGCTCTTATTTTGTAAATTGTGTGTTGAAAGAACAAATGTATCCTACGCATTTTATAGCTGTAGTAACTACAATTCTGCAATCCTTATTCCCGAGTAGTTCCATTGATTTCAGGGGGGTTACACTTATAAGTGCTACCCAGGATGCGTAAGGCCCAGTGTAGTCACTGGACTTAAATCCTGCAGCCAGTCTGTATCCTCTGTTGCCTGCTACACACAGAGAAAGTCTGCTGAAGAACATTAAAATGGAAGGCTGTATTTCAAACAGAAGTGAATAATGTAATCAGTACAGTATCCCATTCACTTATTTTTATATTAAGTTCAATAGATTATGCTGGGCTTGATCCTGCACCACTCATGTCAGTGGGAGTTTTGCTGTTGACCCCAGCAGGAGCAAGTCCAATCCCCATGTAAATGAGATGTTTTACTAATGTTCCTGATATTCTCCCCAAACTGTTTTTGACACGTTTCTGAGTAGCTATGTTTTTCTTGTCAAATCCTTTCCCCACATCGGTTTTACTATGCTGATTAGCACTTACTCAAGCAAATAGTCCCATTGAGTTGATTGGGTCTACTCTGGTAAGTAAGTATTACTTATTAAGGGTTGCAGAATTAGACCCCATTTCAATAATAATTATTAGTCAACCAAAGTATCAATTATCTCAACACTATGGTTAAGAACTGCAGATGGAAAAATTCCAAACTATAACCAATTAGAGATTAACTTATTTGCAGCTTCATTAAATATGAAGTTGCTGCACCATGAGTTAACTAAATACATCAGCTGAATAAGACAACCACAAGTATAAGTTTCTAGACCAGTGCAACCCAATTAGAAGTCAAGTAGAACACATACTGGCTCAAAATACTTTTAGATTGTGCAGTTTACAATATGCACCATTGTTCAACTAATTCAGCTTATTAAAAGAAACCTCTAAATTGCATAATTTTTTTTGAGAATTCACTGCTACCTTAAAAAGTCCTACAGGAGCCAATTATAAACATTAACTCATCGAAAGCTGTGTTTCTCAACCTTTTTGATCCCAGGAATTGGCTTGCTGCCTTCCTAAATTGTCAGGAAGACCTCAGGGGCAGGCGCTGGTCCACAAACCAGTTGCTGAGAAACACAAAATGTCTCAGAAAAGTGGATTGCCCTTGGGGGAAAAAAACATTCTGCACATCTCTAGAATTAAAACTTTTTATTTTTGCCATAGAAAGCTCTAAGAACTAATATCAAGTATTGGTTAATGAAAAGTAGAACACAACTTTAAAAACTATGTTAAGGAAAAGACTGTACAAGTATATACATTACAGTATTGGTAAAAATGAACAATGTTTCACACAGAACAGTTGATAGGTAACAGCTGTAGAACCCAATGTTCAATGTATACAGTTGTCAGCTTTTGCATCTTTGTATAAACTGCATGCCTTAGCAGTACAAAATAAATAAGCAACCTATCAATTTTGTTATCTCCATATTTGTTTTATTTATATATTGGAATGCTGTGGTATGAATTCCCATAGAAGCCACACAGTGAGGACTCTTAGCCATCATTATTACATTTTGTAGCAGATCAGAGTTAACTTTTATATTTGTAAAATGATTTTTAGGTTTGCTATGGGATCTCTGCTGAATGTTGTAATAATATTTATATAAATGCATTTTCAGATTCAATTAGTGTAAATCCAATTTTTTTTCCAGAGCCAATTTCTTAATATTTACAAAATGTTTTGGATTAAGTCAAACCAGAAGGTAATGATAAAGATTTAAAAAACACAAAACAAAACCAAAACCCACCCTAAGTACAATAGCCAGAAATCTAAATATAAAAGTCTATTGCCCCATAAAGAGTTTAAAAGAAGGGATCTAACATGTTTCCAATCCAATAAATACTGGAAGTGAAGTTTAAAAAAAGTTTATTTTACATGACCTCTGGACTTTGGATACTGAAGCTCACTTCCAAGGAAAACTGAAGACTGAGACACACATGCAGGCCCGAGTCTTCTGGCAAAACTACACCTTTTGAACCACCAATTTTCCAGTTTTTTTTTCTAAAGAGACACCTTAGTAGGCACAGTTCAACTTAAGGTTTAAACCTTATCAGCAGCAAATATTGATAGCCATTATTACTGGATATATATTCTGCAAGGCAAGCTTAATTCCAGATGTTTCACACTAGGTTAATTTACAATATACCCTCAATGTTTTTCATGACATGAGGCCATGAAGCTTTTATCTAGCACACAGTGAGGTAAGTGAGTACAACCTGTGCTATTATAGGCAATCAATATTTATTTCTTTGAAAGGATTATGTGTAACTGCTGAAATGCCATCAATTAAACTCAAACAACATTCAATCTATCACATTTTAAAATATTCCCGATGCCCAAAGAGCAATTTTTATCAACATCTACACAAAATCAACCTACTTTATGATTTGACAATGCACATAGTTTTGAATTAAATCCTAGTTCCTAATTTTAAAAGGGTAAATTTACAATATAAAAACATTTATACATATTGTATTCTTAGCCTAGAAAACAGAAGTGCTGCATTCTATACCTAGTAGCTAAACAAATTCTCTTTTCCTCTTCCCATTATTACAAATACTGATTTCTGGTACCCGTTAATTATAGCTTTAATTATATTTGAACCATTTACCTTGAAATATAACTTATCTTTCTGGAAATTTAAGATTGCAGGTCATAAGGTGAAGAAATGTTGGTCTGAACATGAAATGTTTTTTTTTAAAACATGAATATGAGAAGAAAAATCCTAAAGTGTGATTTAGGTAAGAGATTTAATGAAAGGTTACTGATAACTAACACTATGCACAACAATTCTTTTCAGTCCTCTATAAACCTCTGTTTAATTTTCATATTACCATTTACAAAAATTCAACAAGTTCCTAAATCAGAAATGCTAGACTATGTGACTGTGCTGATAGTACTGAAAGTAAACTAGCATTTCTTGTTCTAGTTGAACTTTTACTAAACTATTTTCCAAGTGCCTAAATATGTACCAACTGCATGGGAAAGGAAGGATATTATTAAAACTGAAAATGAATATTGATATGCCTATGCCATGGAACCTATATAAACGCATTAAAAAACAAAAACAAAAAAAACCAACTTGATTATTGATTTAGTCCTCCTGACAGCAACACTTCCCATTGGGAAAAGTTTTCAGTACTTCATTAAAAATCTAGCTAAACAGGCCTGTAAAATCTGTAGTAGTCTCAGCTGCAGAGCTGAGGCATCATTTACATTACTTCTCCGTTTCAGGAAGCATATTCTGCAGTCTTCTGCTAGGAAAAGTATTTTAAAAATGTTCAAAATATCTGATCAAAGCCTTTTGACAAAATGAACAAAACAGAAAAGCAGCAACTCATTCTAAATAATCAGCATACTCTTTAATAATAATAAGGTCTGACATTATTCCTCAGGATTTTAAAAACATGCTGCAAAGCTCAATCTTTCTCTTCAATGTTCTTTTTTGTCGATATTGTAGCTTGATATTTTTCCCCATTGCAAAAAAGAATAAAATATAATGGTCCAGCCACTGAATACTCTGCTTACTGTACTGACAAATATAAATAAAGTGTGTTCAGTTCAGCCCAAACTGAACTTTTCTTATCGGTATGAACATTTTCACAAAGAGAATTGGTTCATTTTGACCAGAAAAACAAAACTAAGATGCTGGTTCAAAAATACACTGCTCCAAACAAATGGATCAGTTAGTTTGGACCCTTGCAGTAATACACTATTCAGAGTTAATGTATGAGCAGTGGGATTTTTTAAAATCATGCCATATCCAAGAGGCTATGCTGAACATCTTATTGTGGTCTCGGTCTTAACATCTAAAGAGAATTCAGCATTAAAGTGCTAACATGAAAGAAAAAGTTTCTGTAATAAATGTTTCAAGGTATGGGAAAATACCCCAGTTATTTTAGAAGAAAAACAATGTTTCAAATTATTTAAGGAAACTGTACCTTGTCAAGCTATAACTTTCCTTTTTTTTTTTTTTTTTTAAATGAAAATTAACAAACTAGAAAAAACACTGACAGCTCCTTGGAAATATCTTATTCTGTATTCAAGTAAACTTTCAGATGAATTGCTACTACAAATGACTTGCAGCTACAAATAATCCATCTAAATACTACCCTTTGATGAGTTGGTAGAACAAGTAAACTTGGTTTCACTTTAACAGTTTGTTTTACAATATTTTTAGCAGTTCATTTGAAACAGTTGCACCTTTTCTATACTGAAGCTTTTTCAGCACTTAAAGCATTTCAGTAAGACTCTGGTATTACAAACTCAAATTCAGTACTACCCTCTGATAGATTTTGTTTAAAAAGTGATTCACTTCCCTGCTGAATGAAAATATCATCCCAGGTCATTGGCTTGGTTGGAGGATTAGAAGTTGTTCCTTCAGCATCATCTTTTCCTGCACCAACACGATAAACAAGTCCATCCTCGTTTATTACAGGTATACTGCTTGAACGATCAGTAATATATGCATATTGTCTGATCTGTAAAGACCTGCAAGGATGCAAACGATAAAGCTTGGTATCTCCAGAAGGGTCTTGACTATGAACTGATCTTATATGTGAAGCCATAACCTGATAATTGATGAAAGATTTCCCACATGTCAAACACTGGTACCTTCGCTCACCAGTGTGGTGAATTTCATGTTTTGTACGGTATTCTGCAAGAGGGAAAACTTTTTCACAGTATCGACACGGATACTTCTTCTCCCAGGAATGAACGTTGAAGTGTCTCCGCAAACTTGTCAGACACACATAGGATCTCTTGCATACAATACAAATGTAGTAGACCCTTCCATCCACTATGAGCTCATAGTGATCATCATGCTTTAGCTTCATGCGTTTTCTGTTTGCAGGATCATCACCAGATGTTCTCGGCATCTCGTCAAGTTTGACTTCTCCTTCATCTGGGTCATCTTTTACAGGAATTACTATGTCATATGTATCTTCACCAATATTTGCATAAACCTTACAACCTGTTGACAAGCCTTCTATTTCAGTAGCTGTATCTAAAGTTATGATCTTCTGACCTTCCATCACATGTTTTGATGCTACACCCACAGAAGAATCCTTGTTGCTTCCAGTAAGAACATCTGAGATTTTTATTTTAAACTCTCCAGGTTTGGAAGATGGTTCCTGTGGAAAAGTAACAACCTGTTTTTTCTGTACACCTGATCCTTCAAATGCTGCTACTTTGGGGGGAGAAGATTGCTGAACCAAAGAACTGCTACTGACTGAACCTGGACTAGATGAGCTAATGATATCATCATCTTCCACATCTTCCTCCTCCTCTTCTTCTTCCTCCTCCTCAACAGCATTTGTTTCCATTTCAGCTAAAGACTCATTATTAGATGGCTGTTGATTCTCCCCAAGCAAATTAACTGTAGGAGACACGTGTTGTTGATGTGAGGAACTGACACTTAGTGATGAATTAAGTTGAGACTGATTTAGCAAAATGATGTTGGGGGTCAAATGCTTTGGAGTTGAGGATTCAAGTGATTCAGCACTAGTTTGCGTTTGGTTTGGATTGGGTTGGTTGGCAGAGGAAGTGAGTTTTTGAGTTGCTGCAATACTAGTTAGAGGGGGAGATCCACCAGTGCTACAGGACGTTTGGTCAGAAACCACAGCAGGATTTGGGCAAGGTTGGCTCTGTGCCACTGCACTGGTCTCTGGAGAACGCTCCTTCGCAGGCACAATTTCAGAGCAAAAGATGACATCATCATCATCATCTGAATCACTCACTGTAATTTTTGTAGTTTCATATTCTTCACCATGTAAGGAAAATGATTCTGTTATAACAGGCATCCCACCAATTACATGTTGACTCAAATGTTTTGTTGGGCATATTTGTGTTTCAAGACTCTCTTGATCTGAGCTAGAAGGTAAAGTTTCTGAAGTACCATCCTGGATGCCACCAGATAGGCTTTTTACTTGTGACAGAGGTACACCCAGTTCTGCTATAAATTTAACTCCCAATAATTGCCCTGATTTAATCAACTCATCAAGTAAGTCTGATCGAACTCGGATTATTTTTGAGCTATATATATAGTTGAGTATTTCTGCAAAAATCTCTGCTCTTATAAAGCTCAGTTCCACCACTTGCCCAGCAACTGAGAAAAGCTGGTGAAAATACGTGCTAGAAGCAGAAAGGACATTTCTGTGGGCTCGAAATTTCCGGTCCTCCACGATGACCGTAACATCACAAAAAAGTCCATGGTCACGTTGTTCATTCAAAGACTGGAGTAGCATTCCAGAGTACTGGGTGTCTGTTGCAGAAATCAGTTTTTTTCCCTCCATTCCTTCAGAAAGAAAAGTAAAAGGAACCATGTTAGTTTACAGAATTTATAACATTTTCAGATGCAGTACAGAATCCTCCCATTCAGAATTTTTTGTTTTTCCCCTGCTCAAACTAAGTCTTATTAATGAGGCCTTGTCTACACCTAATATTTATACCAGCATAGCTATGTCAGTTGAAGGGGTGAAAAAAACCACACCCCAACCAACATACCTATGTTGACAAAACCCCAGTGTAGGCACAGCTAATGTCATCTGGGGAGGTGGTGTTCCTACACTGGCAGAAAAACTCTGTCAGAGTATTCTGCCACTACATTAGAGAGCTACTCATAGCTACATGCCAGTATAGGTTTAGCAGCGCAGACAAAGTCTGATTCCCACTGGTAAACAGTCCATATACTGTATTGCTCGTAAGTTTCATGATTGCTGCTACTTGTTCTCCATAGCTGTAAATATATCCAAAGGTCTGTGTTCACTAAAATGAGAAACTCAACTGAGTAATAACCAACAAAGCGTTAGCTGGAGACACCATTAACTTAAGGTCAATATCACATCAACATAATCAAGATTTAGGCTCTGTAAAGCTACAGTTTTTTTAAAAAAAATTAAAAATAGAAATATTTAAAAAACAAAAAAGTTTCACATGTAAATATAAGCAACCATGCAAAATTGTCCTGAGTTAATTACAAGCGCAGCTAACAAAATTATGTATGTGCTCTTTACCACAGTGACTGATGCTAATAAAAAAGCTATGGATATTTTACTCCCTGTCCAAAAAAATACAAAAAACAAAACAAAAAATTTACTTGCCCCATGGGAGCAGAAATTTGCAAGCCTACCCTACCATGTTTGCAACCCAACTACTGCAGCATTATGCTAAGGAAGAAGAGCCAGAAAGTGAAATCAACAGGTCTATTTTCATCTCCCAGTACAATATTTCAGAACAATGCAAAACCATCAGTACAGTGAAAAGGAAAGATTTTTTATATGATTTTATAAATTAAAAACACAGCTGGCAAGGAAACAAATTTAATGTCAATTTTTACCCTGACAGGTCCCTTTACATAGAGAGAATGTCATTTTAGACTTGGGTTGGTAGCAACAGATAAAATATTAGATATTAATTACAAATGTCAAACTACTTAAAATGGGAGGTGACCGACTGTTTATCACTATAAAATGTTGATAATTACTGACCCGATATTAAGCAAATTTCATGTTCCTTCCTCACTGTAGGTCATTGCAGCCAATTACATAGTCATTTCTTTTTCAAAAGAATTAGCACAAGTAGTAAGTACTGTAACTTTAGAATGCTGCTTCTTTGGAGAGGAAAATGTAGGTATCAAACAACTTTACTTCAAAGCTACTAAATATAACTTGGCTTTCCAAAAATTACTTGGCTTGCAAGTAATATTGTAGCATTATCAGGACCATCATTATGACATCTTGTTTTTATTGCAAAAAGAAATATGAACTTTTTGGTTTAAAACCAATACTAATTAAATATCAATTATTTCCCTTTATGGTGTCAAGCAATTTCAAAAGAACACAAAAGATACTAACCCTTACAAATGGGTAAACTCTAAGCACCCTGCCAACAACCTCAGCCTCTTAATTGTGGGAATTCAAACACTTGTGTTTTAAATAAAAATCTCTACATGTCAATGGAGAGAAAGGTTCAGTTGCCTCCTGCCTGCTCAGAGGGCAATTTAAGCAACACAAACAGAAAGAATCAAATACACTGTGGTATGTCTGTCTAGATAGCTACTGAGGATCTGCAACAAGAATCAGCCCTGGGGAAGAACCAAGGGCTGCAACACAACCATTTTGAAAGAGGACTGGACGGGGGGAAAAAACCCAGTAGGAAACAAACATGGGGGATTAGCCTATGTATCAACTGAAACCCCCTTTTCAACAGTTCCATCAAGAAATATTAACAATGCCTTGCCAGTAAGTCTTTATAATATAAGATAATCTTAAAATACAGGTGATGCAAGTATCATGGAGGAGAGGAAAGACTTCAAGGTTAAGGAGCAGATGATTAATACTGGAGCAGCTTGCTAGACCTCCACATGCAGGAGTGTGCGTGTTTGATTGCATTGTTATGCCTTGCAGGAGTGGCAGCATGGGAGGACAGGACACAGAAGGAGATTAGTAAAACTCTCAGATAGGGTCCTGCAGGTGTGTGAGCAAAGAGGGAATGCAGAGGTTGCAGGCAGCAACATGAAGAGGGTGAGGACAACAATGCATGGTAATGGTGGCAGATGGGGGCGGGGGAGCAGCTGCATGGGATGGGGTGGGGATTGTTGTGCCTGGAAGCAGTATAGGGAAATAAAAAGGCACCTCAAACTAGCAGATTGTGGAGGTGAACTGCTTTAGCTGGGAAGACGGACCTCTGTGAATATTAACTAGAAGATTAAACAGGGGGTTGAACTTTTGTTCCTTATAGCAAGACGGGTGGGAATGCTGTGTATAGAGGATTAAGGGGGACTTGTATTTATACAGGAACTGTAGAGGGGAGGTAAGGCAGAGCATATAAGGAGAGCTGCACTGTTGTCACTTTTCAAAGGGGAAAGTGTGTACACTTTAATTACAGAAGACTAGAAGGCTGAGCTTGGGGAATTCTGGGTGCCATATTGTCGGACTAAGTATAGGGCTGGATACAGGAGAACTGCTATGATACAAGGGGATTGAGAGTCTGAGGATTGTGGCTTCATTAGTGGGGCAATTTGAGGATGCATTTCCCCACAACCACTGTTCCAATATGCAACCCCATTTCTGACTTCAATATTAAGCCTTGGGTAAGAGCGTTGGGGGTTAGATATTGGAGGCTGGATATCGCGGGTATAGGGAGTATGTGGGGAAGCTGGTAATTGAGGGAGCTGTGCATGGGGTGTTTATATAAGGCTGTAGGCCAGATATTGGGAGCCAGGTGAGATACTGTGAGGAGAGTATTGGAGGCTAGAAGTTTGGGTAGTAGGTACTAGACCATGGGGTGTGTATAGGGCTGGGTAAGAAAGGGGCAATGAGCTGGGCTACTGGGGGGCTGAGTAGGGAGTGTATAGGGGGCTAGTTGGGGACACAATAGGGGGGATATTAGGGGCTGGGTAGGGAGGCGTGAGGTGGGATTTAGGTGGGACACAGAGCACTGGATGGGGTGGTGACGTGGGTTCTAGGTGGAGGGCTGGGGGTGGGGCATGTGAGAACAGTAAGGTGGCATATGGGTGAGGGCAGACAGATGGGCTTTAGGTGGGGGCTGGGGAAAGGAAATGGGGGGGGGGGCGGGTGAGGACAGGGAGGGGGATCTAGATGGGGCCTGGGGAGCTGGAGACTGGGGGAGAGGAGGGGAGGGCAGGGAGGTGAGATCTAGGTAGGGCATGGGGGGCTGGAGCAGGCACATGAGGCTGGGTAAGAGCAATGAGTGGGGATCTGTGGGAGGTGTGGGAGGCTGGGTAAGAGCAATGAGGTGGGAACTGTGGGGGCTGGGGGACATGCGAGGTGGGATCTGTGGGGGACTGGGGCAGGCACATGAGGCTGAGTAAGAGTGGTGAGGGGGGATCTGTGGGAGGGGGAGGCTGGAAAGAGCCGTTAGATGGGATCTGTGGGGCGCTAGGGAACATGTGAGGGGTGATATGGGGGAGGGCACGGGTGTGGGATCTAGGCAGGCATGGGGGGCTGGGTAAGAGCGGGGGGGCATCTGTGGGGGGGAAGGGCAGGGATCTAGGCGGGTGTGGGGGGCTGGGTAAGAGCGGTGAGGCGGGATCTGTGAGGGGCTGTGGTCGGTGGAAGCTGGGAGGCTGGGTAAGGGGGGGTGAGGTGGGATCTGTGGGGCACTGGGAAGAGCAGTGAGGGGGTGATCTGTGGGGGGCTAGGGGACATGTAAAGCTGGGGGGGGCTGGGGCTGGCATGCGGGGGGCTGGGTAAGTTGGGTGAGATGGGATCTGTGGGGCGCTGAGGTAGGTGGAAGATGGGGGGGGCTAGGTCAGACACGTGGGGGGCCGGGCAAGAAGGGTGAGATGGGATCTGTGGGGGGCTGGGAAGAGCAGTGAGATGGGATCTGTGGGGGGCTGAGGGACATGTGAGGCTGGGTGAAGGGGGATTTGTGGGGGGCTGGGAAGAGCGGTGAGATGGGATCTGTGGAGGGCTGGGGGACATGTGAGGCTGGGTGAAGGGAGATCTGTGGGGGGCTGGGAAGAGCAGTGAGGGGGGATCTGTGGGGCAGGCACGTGGGGGGCCGGGTGAGGGGGGTGACATGGGATGAGGGGGCTGGGGCAGGCACGTGGGGGGCCGGGTGAGATGGGATGAGGGGGCTGGGGCAGGCACGTGGGGGGCTGGGAAGAGCAGTGAAATGGGATCGAGGGGGCTGGGGTAGGTGAAAGCGGGGGGGGGACTGGGGCGCTTTCCGCCCGGGGCGGGGGGGGCGGCTCTGGCTGCTCCTCTCCCGCCCCCCCGGCCTAAGGGGCAGCGGGGGGGGGGCCCGGGCCGGCCGAGCGGGGGGGGGCGCGAGCCGCTGGCCGGGGGGAGGGGCAGAATCTGCCCACACAAAGCGGGGAGCCGCTTCCTGCTTCCTGCGAGGGGAGCGGAGCCGGAGCCGGAGCCGCCGGGGAGAGGGGCCCCCCCCGGGGGCCGGCGGGCCCAGGCCGCGGCGTGGGGGAGGGTCCCGGGTACCTGCGCTCCGAGAGCCGCGCTCCTTCCGCCAGCAGACAACGGGCACCAGCTCGCCAGCAGCCGCCGCGGCCCCGCCCGCCGCCGCGCCACCCCCGCCACGCGGCCGCCAGGGGGCGCTGCCCCGCCGGCCGCCGCGCTCCCTGCCCGCCCCGAGCGCGCTCGGCTCCCTTCGGAGCGCGCCCCCAGCGCCCTCGGCCCCGCTCGGCTGCTCCCGGAGCGCCCGCGCCTCGGGGGCGGGCCGGGCCTTGGCGTGCCCGGCCTGGCTGGGCCCCGGCGCGGGTGCCAGGGCGTCGCTCGCACGTGGGCCGCCCCCAGCCCTGCCCGCTGGGGCAGCGCCCGCCAGGGCCTGCTGGCGCCGGGCCCTGCCCTGGCGGGACCAGCTCGCCGGAGTGGGAAATCGGGACTTTTTTGCCTATATAAGACAAAGCCCCTAATTGGGATGTCTGGTCACCCCACCAGCAAGGGCGGCTCTGCTGCTGGTAACCCTGTAAGGAGGCCTGGGATGGGGCTTTCTGCCTCTGGGAGCCACAGCCCCATCAGGCATAGGGTGGCCGCCGGGGCCTTTATCTTAAGGGACTGTCCTTCATTTCATTGATTGGGGTGACCCTAAGGTTGCCAACCCTCCAGGAGTGGCCTGGCATCTCTGAGAATTAAAGATTAATCTTTAATTAAAAAGAACAGGAGGACTTGTGGCACCTTAGAGACTAACCAATTTATTTGAGCGTAAGCTTTCGTGAGCTACAGCTCACTTCGTCGGATGCATTGAGCTGTAGCTCAGGAAAGCTTATGCTCAAATAAATGTGTTCGTCTCTAAGGTGCCACGAGTCCTCCTGTTCTTTCTACTGAAAATGTTAGTCACCTAAATAGGTTTTATCAACAAATGAAGGAGTTTTAAACAGTCTGATAAAAATCCATTCCCCTCTTAGCTCTACTGTCACTTTGTAATCTCTGGTGACATCACCATTACTAACTCCTCAACCATCACAGTCTTTCATCTTCAACAGAACCTGCTAAAGTCAAAACCCAACAAGCCCATTTTCTTTTTAAATAACTTCAGGTCTTTATACATCGTAAAGAAGCAATGGGGCAATAGCCTCAGCTTTTTCCCTTTGCAGGCCATCTTCAAATGGAAAGGCTAGAGCACCTGGAGATGTCTTCTTGCGATGAAGAAACATTTTGTCTTGGCTGAACAGAGTGATGGATGGGACCAAGTGATGAGATTTACCATTGCCCTGTACTTTGTGTGGTCACGTACCTGCTTTGCAATGTGGGAATGACTACAAGAGATGCAGTGCAATGGTTAACTGGGCGTTCTCAGTTTACATTATTTAGAGACTATAACTTATCCTGTGAAGAATCAGTGATTTTGTGGTGAGCTAATCCTGCTAGAGGCTTGAACTAACACTTTAAAACCTCAGATAGTGATGAGCCACAGTGTTAGAACACTGAAGACGTGAGAAGTAATTCTTCCATTCTACTCTGCACTGATAAGGCCTCAACTGGAGTATTCTGTCCAGTTCTGAGTGCCACGTTTCAGGAAAGATATGGACAAATTGCAGAAAGTCCAGAGGAAAGTAACAAAAATGATTAAAGGTTTACAAAACATGACCTTTGAGAAAAGACTGAAAAAATTGTGTTTGTTTAGTCTGGAGAAGAGAAGACTGAGGCGGACATGATAACAGTTTTCAAATACATGAAAGATTGCTCCAAGAAGGAGGGTGAAAAATTGTTCTTAACCTCTGAGGATAGGAAAAGAAGCAATGGGCTTAAATTGCACCACGGGAAGTTTAGGTTGGACATTAGGAAAAACTTCTTAACTGTCGAGGCAGTTAAGCACTGGAACAAATTGCCAAGGGAGGTTGTGGCGTCCCCATCATTGGAGGTTTTTAAGACCAGGTTAGACAAACACCTGTCAGGAATGGTCTAGTTGTTACTTAGTTCTGCCTTGAGAGCAGGGGACTGGACTACAGGATCTATTGAGGGCCCTTCCTGTCCTACACTTCTACGCATTCTTCCGCATCCTGGAAACCCTGCTGGAGTTGGTATGCACACTCCTAACACAAAAACTAGGCGAGGGGAGTTGTTAATACTTTCAGGCAGAAATCAAGCAAGGATAATTATAGCCCCAGAGATTTCAGAAAGTTCTAAGCATGTTAAAACAGAGTGAAAATGGAAACTATTTGATTCTAACCACTTCCCCAATAAATTGTCTCTAATCTTCCTGTGTAAGCCTGCTGAGAAAGTGCTCATAGACCAGCTATAGCAGCAGCAGCTTATCTCCCACAACTTCTCAGTTACTGTCCTGATTGCAGACCAGAGATGTTACTGTTTGCACTGATCTAATGGCTATAGACCCATACCAGTGGGGGCTGCTGTGATGCAAGTAGCTCACACAATCAAAGATCTGCTGAAATCAAGGGTAGTGACCCTGGGAAATGTGCAGGTCATAGTGGATGGCTTTGCTGCAATGGGATTCCCTAACTGTGGTGGGGCTATAGACGGAACCCATATCCCTATCTTGGCACCGGAGCACCAAGCCGGCGAGTACATAAACCGCAAGGGGTACTTTTCGATAGTGCTGCAAGCTCTGGTGGATCACAAGAGACGTTTCACCAACATCAACGTGGGATGGCCGGGAAAGGTGCATGATGCTCGCATCTTCAGGAACTCTGGTCTGTTTCAAAAGCTGCAGGAAGGGACTTTCTTCCCAGACCAGAAAATAACTGTTGGGGATGTTGAAATGCCTATATGTATCCTTGGGGACCCAGCCTACTCCTTAATGCCATGGCTCATGAAGCCGTACACAGGCAGCCTGGACAGTGGTCAGGAGCTGTTCAACTACAGGCTGAGCAAGTGCAGAATGGTGGTAGAATGTGCATTTGGACGTTTAAAGGCGCGCTGGCGCAGTTTACTGACTCGCTTAGACCTCAGCGAAACCAATATTCCCACTGTTATTACTGCTTGCTGTGTGCTCCACAATATCTGTGAGAGTAAGGGGGAGACGTTTATGGCGGGGTGGGAGGCTGAGGCAAATCGCCTAGCTACTGGTTACGCGCAGCCAGACACCAGGGCGGTTAGAAGAGCTCAGGAGGGCGCGGTACGCATCAGAGAAGCTTTGAAAACCAGTTTCATGACTGGCCAGGCTACAGTGTGAAAGTTCTGTTTGTTTCTCCTTGATGAAACCCCCCGCCCCTTGGTTCACTCTACTTCCCTGTAAGCTAACCACCCTCCCCTCCTCCCTTTAATCACCGCTTGCAGAGGCAATAAAGTCATTGCTGCTTCACAGTCATGCATTCGTTATTCATTCATCACACAAATAGGGAGATGACTACCAAGGTATCCCAGGAGGGGTGGTGGAGGAGGGAAGGAAAATGCCACACAGCACTTTAAGCACAGCACTTTAAAAGTTTACAACTTTAAAATTTATTGAATGACAGCCTTCTTTTTTTTGGGCAATCCTCTGTTGTGGAGTGGCTGGTTGGCCGGAGGCCCCCCCACCGCGTTCTTGGGCGTCTGGGTGTGGAGGCTATGGAACTTGGGGAGGAGGGCGGTTGGTTACAGAGGGGCAGCAGTGGCAGTCTGTGCTCCAGCTGCCTTTGCTGCAGCTCAACCATACACTGGAGCATTCTGGTTTGGTCCTGCAGCAGCCTCAGCATTGAATCCTGCCTCCTCTCATCACGCTGCCGCCACATTTGAGCTTCAGCCCTGTCTTCAGCCCGCCACTTACTCTCTTCAGCCCTCCACCTCTCCTCCCGGTCATTTTGTGCTTTCCTGCACTCTGACATTATTTGCCTCCACGCATTCGTCTGTGCTCTGTCAGTGTGGGAGGACAGCATGAGCTCGGAGAACATTTCATCGCGAGTGCGTTTTTTTTTCTTTCTAAGCTTCACTAGCCTCTGGGAAGGAGAAGATCCTGTGATCATTGAAACACATGCAGCTGGTGGAGAAAAAAAAAGGGACAGCGGTATTTAAAAAGACACATTTTATAAAACAGTCGCTACACTCTTTCAGGGTAAACCTTGCTGTTAACATTACATACATAGCACATGTGCTTTCGTTACAAGGTCGCATTTTGCCTCCTCCCACCGCGTGACTACCCCCTCAACCTTCCCCCCTCCCTGTGGCTAACAGCAGGGAACATTTCTGTTCAGCCACAGGCAAACAGCCCAGCAGGAATGGGCTATACTGAGTGTCCCTGAAGAAAAGCACCCTATTTCAACCAGGTGACCATGAATTATATCTCACTCTCCTGAGGATAACACAGAGAGAGAAAGAACGGATTTTGGTTGAATGCCAGCAAACATACACTGCAATGCTTTGTTCTACAGTGATTCCCGAGTATGTGTTACTGGCCTGGAGTGATAAAGTGTCCTACCATGAAGGACGAAATAAGGCTGCCCTCCCCAGAAACCTTTTGCAAAGGCTTTAGGACTACATCTAGGAGAACCGCAAATGCCAGGGCAAAGTAATCCTTTCACATGCTTGCTTTTAAACCATGTATAGCATTTTAAAAGGTACACTCACCAGAGGTCCCTTCTCCGCCTGCTGGGTCCAGGAGGCAGCCTTGGGTGGGTTCGGGGGGTACTGGCTCCAGGTCTAGGGTGAGAAACAGTTCCTGGCTGTCGGGAAAACCGGTTTCTCCGCTTGCTTGCTGTGAGCTATCTACAACCTCCTCCTCCTCCTCATCTTCTTCGTCCCCAAAACCTGCTTCCGTATTGCCTCCATCTCCATTGAAGGAGTCAAACAACACGGCTGGGGTAGTGGTGGCTGAACCCCCTAAAATGGCATGCAGCTCATCATAGAAGCGGCATGTTTGGGGCTCTGACCCAGAGCGGCTGTTCGCCTCTCTGGTTTTCTGGTAGGCTTGCCTCAGCTCCTTCAGTTTCACGCGGCACTGCTTCGGGTCCCTGTTATGGCCTCTGTCCTTCATGCCCTGGGAGATTTTCACAAAGGTTTTGGCATTTCGAAAACTGGAACGGAGTTCTGATAGCACGGATTCCTCTCCCCAAACAGCGATCAGATCCCGTACCTCCCGTTCGGTCCATGCTGGAGCTCTTTTGCGATTCTGGGACTCCATCATGGTCACCTGTGCTGATGAGCTCTGCATGGTCACCTGCAGCTTGCCACGCTGGCCAAACAGGAAATGAGATTCAAAAGTTCGCGGTTCTTTTCCTGTCTACCTGGCCAGTGCATCTGAGTTGAGAGTGCTGTCCAGAGCGGTCAGAATGGAGCACTCTGGGATAGCTCCCGGAGGCCAATACCATTGAATTGTGTCCACAGTACCCCAAATTCGAGCTGGGAACATCGATTTAAGCGCTAATCCACTTGTCAGGGGTGGAGTAAGGAAATCGATTTTAAGAGCCCTTTAAGTCGAAATAAAGGGCTTCACTGTGTGGACGGGTGCAGGTTTAAATCGATTTAACGTTGCTAAATTCGACCTAAAGTCCTAGTGTAGACCAGGGCTTAGTGGCTAAAAGGGATAAAGAGAACTGGATAAAAATTAGCTGGCTTAAGCTGAATCCAGGAAAAATGAAGGTGACGAGGGGGATCAAGAGAAGCATTTTGAGGATCCCGGAGGAATTATGATTTTGCCATCAGTACAGGATGCTTGCTCTCCAGTTAAGTGAGGCACAACCTCAGAGTCCCTCTGGACTCATCATTGTTCAGAGACATCCAGAAAGTAGCAGGGGCTAAATATGTTTTATTCATCTTCAGTTGCCCAAGAGGCTGTGCCTTTTCCTCTCAGACGTGGATTTTGCCACAAAGATCCTGGCTTTTGTTGTTATCTAAAGACTGAAAAATGCAATATAAAATCAAATGTTGTTCCATGAAATTCACAGTGGGCCAAGGTAGTCACTGGCATACATCAGTGCAACTCCACCACTGCATGCACCAGTGGTAAACTGGATCCTGCCCGGCTGGTGAAATTGTCCGGAATACGTGTGTTGACAGCCCCTATGTTTGTTTATCTGATGACAGAGTGTTCTGTGTGGAGGGCACTCAACTCAGAAATTTGCTTCCTCAGGTTGGTGTGACAGAGCAGTTGTGTTATTTGTTTACTCAGGCAGTTCCTGAGAGTGGGTTGAGTGAGGAGGGTCTTGATTTGGGGGTGTTCTGGGCCAAGGTGTTCGAAGCACCGCAGGCCGGCAGAGGTACTCTGGAAAACGAGACCCACACGCAGCTAAGCAGCGAGTTATTGGCTTTATTGAAGGTTAGTGACACACCTGCAACAGGGACTCCAAGCGTTGCTGTCACGGAGGCGGAGAACCCAGCACACCGGAGCTTTGCCTGGGACGGAGTCCAACAAAGGGGTAAACAGCGAGCCCTTTAATAAGCAGTACACAAACTTAGCTCATGAATATATAATAAGGTACTTCCCAACAGGGGCTTTCCGCGACCTGCACAGGGCCCTGCAGGGCAGATAGAACGGGCCGAAACCGGTTAGAGTTGGTTCTCCATGTCCTACAGCGACCAGGCGGCCTCGAGAAAGTGGAAGTTCCCTAGCTAGGCCGTAACAAAGTCTTCCACAGTCCCTTACAGGGGGTGTGGGGGGAAGAGTTCTTTTAGGATTATCCTTGATGTGTTGTCAGTTTAGATGTATGTTTTTGTTGTTCACATTTTTATTGTCAATGATAGCAACATGGGAACTATATACATCAACAAAGAACTGTACTGGACCCAATTAACCTGTCCTATCTGTAACCCTGATGTCTTAACAGAGTTAATGATAAAGTGGGGAAAAAACAGCCTCCTTCTTAGCATGTATCTTAAAATGGTGCTTTTCATTCAGTTTTCTCTCTGTGAAAGATTCTTCTGATTTACTTATTACATGACGGGATTACTTTAAGTATACTCACCATTGCTTTCTTGTCAAAAGAACTACTGATGGTCAAAACCAAATCATTTTCCTGCCTTTCAGCTTTCTCCCTTAATGAGATAATCTCTTTTCTTTCGCACCTGTTTTCAGTCGTAAGCCTTAACAGCCAACATTTCAAAAATAAAATGGTCACTGATTTGGGTGGGCCTGTTTTTGGGAGCCCTACTTGAGCTGCCTGGACCAGATCCTCAAAGATATTAGACACCTAACTCCCACTGAAATCAGTAGGAGTTAGGCAACTAAATACCTTTGAGGAGCTTGCCCCTTTGGGCCTCAATTTCAAAAAGTGCTGAGCACCCAGAGCTCCTGAAAATCAGGTTCCAGTTGTTAGGCACCCAAAATCACTGGCCAGTCTAAAAAAAATGGAGATCTAAATCTATTGTCTAGCTCTGAAGTCACTTTTTCTTCCAAGCCAGCATCATTTTCTCCTTTTTCAAGTTGTGCAGAAGGTTTGTTGTGATACCTTCTGATTTCACACAATGAAGTCTGCATCACAGAAGCACTAGCTGCCTCTCTGATCCCCTTTATAATTAGGGCCCTATCAAATTCATTATCCATTTTGGTCAATTTCACGGTCACAGGATTTTAAAAACTATACCTTTCATTATTTCAGATATTTAAATCTGAAATTTCAGTGTCGTAACTCTAGGGGTCCTGACCTAAAAGGGAGTTTGGTGGGGGTTGCAAAGTTATTGTAGGGAGGTTGCAGTATTGCACCCCCCCTCCCCCCGCCCTCACTTCCGCACTGCTGCTGGCAGCGGCGCCGTCTTCAGAGCTGGGCAGCCAGAGAGTGGTGGCGGCTGGTTGGGAGCTGAGCTCTGAAGGCAGAGCAGTGCCAGAAGCAGCGCAGACATAAGGATGGCAGGGTGTTGCTACCCTTCCTTCTGTGCTGCTGCCTGCGGAGCTGGGCCCTCGGCCGGCAACTGCCAGTCTCTGACCATCCAGCTTGGAGGGCAGCAGCACACCCTTACTTCTGTGCTTCTGCTGGCAAGGCGCTGCCTTCAGAGCTGGGCACCTGGCCAGCAGTTGCTGTTCTCTGGCCACCCTGTTCTGAAGGCAGTGCAGAATTAAGGGTGGCAATATTACAATAACCTTGTGACTCTCCCTTTTGGGCCAGGACCCCCAGTTTGAGAAAAGCTGGTCTCCTCTGTGAAATCTGTATAGTATAGGGCAAAAGTACACAAAAGACCAGATTTCATGGAAGAGACCAGATTTCATGGTCCATGATGCATTTTTCATGACTGTGAATTTGGTAGGACCCTATTTATAATTGCCATGGTTGGGACAGAGACTCTGAAGCTCTTGCCATCTGGAAAAGCTTTAATATATCTATCCACCTCACCCATTCACCATCTGTTTGCAGAGTTCCAAATTAGAAAGGTCTCGCTCTTTTTTTCTTGCCTACGTCTCTTAATCTTGCTTTTCCACCATTATTTTTTATTTAAATCTAAAAAGCATTTTGGGATGTAGTTCATATATGAAGAACCGTATAAAAGAATGTAGTTCTATAGTGCATTAGATGAACCATATGTATTAGATCCTGTGCACAATTTTGTTAGGGTATTTGATGGGGAAGAACAGTCTTGGGTCAAAAGTACAGTCCTGGGAGTCAGATGGTATTGTTGGAATTGAAAAGAAAAATGTTAAATACCCCGGAACAGCTAGTTTATATGTAAATAAATGATCCTGCTGAAAGTATTTTTCATCTTGGGAAGAGAGGCTGAAAGTGTGATTGTAAAGTACAAATTCAAGGAATCAATTTATAAGTTGTTGCAGGAAAAAGAAATAATAGTTACAGTTCAGCAATACTCAGGAAGTTTGAAATTAAACCATCTTAAGAGTAGTTTTCTTTTTCAAAAAAACCTGTTCAAGGCAGAAATACTTAGGGACAGAGAGCTTTTTTTAAAGACTTAATTCTGGGAGATGGGGGGAAATCTTCAGTCATGATAAAGATTTATACTTAATTTATTTTAAAAGAATAAATAAAATTTGATAAACAGGCACTAAATAACAGAACCAACCTTTCATGAACATGTCAGGAGCCAGAAATACCTACACTGAAGATCTAGGTTGAATTTTCAGTAACAATTAAAATATGAGTCATTTTAGCCTGGACTACCTCCAGGGACAGAAATGATATTCTACACAAAGGGCAATATTTTGATGCCGGAAACACTGCTGATGCCAGAAGGACTGTAAAACACTAATTTCCATGTCTATTTTTTGTTTTGCATTGCAGTATTTTATGTGTTGGTCGGCTTTTAATATGGTTATAAAGCCTGATTCAATTCCCATGAAAGTCTGTGGAAGACTTTCTGTTAACAGGCCCACATGCTGTTTTACAACTATTAACTAATTAATGCACAGAAGACTCCTGAGAGGTAGGTGAGTATTTTAATCACTATTTTACCAACAGAAAAACTAAAGGAGAGATTCATGGTCTTAGTTTTAGAGGTGATGAGCAACCACAGCTGCCTTCAGTGCAACTGAAAGCTGAGTGACTTCACTGGGGGCAGGAGGTGCTCAGCTGATTTGAAATTCTGACTTCAAGTTAGTCTAGTTCCACAGACAGATTGTGTCAGAGCTGGGATTAGAACTCAGGCTCGCTGACCTGTACTCAATTCACCTCTCTTCTCCCACTCTCAGAATTAGAATGAAAGTTGTTTGCTTCCACACTTGCTGTGCTAACTTGGGCAGTGCTTCCACTACATTATTTCAGGGTCTTCCACTCTGACTGCCTTCAGCTTCCTGGTACCACTGAGCCTTACCTCATGAAGTCCAGGTTCAGCAGACAACAGTGCAGCTGGGTTAGATTTTCCCTGGACTCATTCAGTGAGCCCTACCACTAACATACATAGTGTCCTTTTAAAAAAAGGTATCCTTATCTAAGTTCACTAGAGATTACTCAAAAGCATAAGGCAAGTGATGTCCTCTGATGTTGTCACTGTCATGATCCCCACAGTACTTACGGCAATGGAAGAGGTATCCCAACCTAACTGCATAGAGACATAATATAAGAATACAATGCATTGTGCAGCTCTCTAGTAACTCTCTTTGTACAAGCACATCTCATGTAAGGCTGTATGTTTACCAATTTCAATATACAATTTAAACAGATTTCTTGCTGCTTCCAGATGCTGCTCATACCACACATTATAGACCTGGTAACTGGAATGGCTGTCCAACTATAAACAAAATTCAGATATATCCTTCTATTTGATTTGATTTGATTTTGGCCTACATAAGATGGCATAGGCCTTACAGTATGTGATAATATTATGAAATGCTTCTTTGGGTATTTATGGCAAGCTGACTTGATGTCAGGACAATATTATACTGTACTTCCCCACGCAAAAGAAAAACTGTTACCTCCAAACGGGCTTTTTTTTTTTTTTTAATTAAAGAAAACATCCTTGATAAAGATTTCCTCCCCTGGCACCATCCTAGAAAGCAAAGGGCTGTTTACTTTTATTACATAACTTTCATAACTCTCTGGATTATTACTGTGTTGCTTATTATGATTCTAAGGTGCACCTGTTGTTTAAGGATTTTTTAAAAGAAAGTTAAAAAGAACATGTTTTCCATCCAAACACTAAGTCTCATGTTCTAAGGACTAATGAAAACATGGTTTTTTTTCTTTGTTTTTCATGTTTGCTTATTCCTTCAGTGCTGATGAAATGTTCTACATTGACAGACTGACGCCCTCTATTTATCCAAATAATATTTACAACACTGATAACAGCAATGCAGGTGTCCCTGCTCTCAACCCTGTGCTGGAGAGACCAGTTTTAGAGTGCCAGTGAAAATCAGTTTCCACAACCCACTAAAAACTTGGTCACAGATTGTGGAGACCTTATTCACATTGGTGAGCAGTCACTCACGTGATAATCACACTGAAGCTAATGGCACTACTACTGTAAGTAACTGTTCACCAACAAGAGTAAAGCCTTTCTGATGTAAATGCCAACAATATTATTAATGTAAACTGAGATACTGTTTTTGTAGACCTGTCCCTTGAGAACTGGATCAAAGCCACCATAACAACCATCAGATGGAAATAGTTTTTAGTTTCTACCAACTAGGGTTTGACTCATAGTGTTGACCTATATGTGAAAGACTCCATACCACTTATATATGCCCTCAGCCATCCAGCCCCTGAAGTCAGTTTTCAAACATGAGCACTTTTAAAAAATTACATTTGTTATTTAAAACCACCTACTTTTAATAATCTTCTATCCATATATTTTTACCACAATAACCACAATGCATCTTAGTCCATTGCAAGCAAATGGAAGCAGATAGCAAATTGCAGATTCTCTCTCTCCCCTATATACACTTACAGAGAGGGGTTTTGTGGCACCAGCTCTTTGGTTGAGGGAGAGGATTGTTTGATGTGGGGGGGGGGGTTAACTGTTGCAGGAAAACTAAGGGGGAAATGTTGGATCTTGCAGGAAAGCAGAAAGCAGGAAGAGTCTGTCATTCTAATTTCTTGGGGAAGGGAATTCCATAAGCATGAGCTGTCCACTGAAAAAGTGCTGTTTCTACTCATTCTAAATATTGTCCTTGTTGTGGACAGCTCCATCATTCCTGAGAAGTGCAACTGGCTGCATCATTCCTGAGAAGTGCAAGTGTCATGGATGTTAATTCAGGCAGATGAGACACATCCCATTTGAAGAGAGAACTTTGGAGATTAGTACTGTGACTTTGAAGTGTCTATCTGGCATTCAAAGCTTAGTCTGTGTAGTTGCTGACGGCACGAGATTGCAGAGATGCACATCTGCCTTTTGATGTTGGCCAATAATATGGGCTGCTGTATTGCGAGGCTTTTCCAGAACTTGCATACTCATTCCCATGTAGAGGGCACTGTAATTATCAAGAGTAGGCACAATAGAGCATGGATCAGTGAGGCAAAGTCTTTTTATGACAGTACTTTTATTTCACTCAAACCCACTATTCATCCCTTTGACTGAAGCACTGTGAGCAGCTTGCCAGGTTATCACTGTGCATCTCAGAGCTTGCACAGGACGGGGTGCCGATGACAATGCCAACACAGCTGCACGACACCGGTTTTGGCTGCAGTTACTCCTGTTCTCTTTGTGCACTTCCATCTCCGGCAGGCTTCTGCCTCCTCCTTATTTACTGGCACCTTTGTAGAGCCCCTGATTACATGACCCAGTGACACCTCACGGCAGCAATGGAAGCGGAGGGAACTAGGGGTTGGGATGGGATCCAGAGACCTCTCGCTGCTGCTTGGCTGCCTCAAGTAGGGACTAAAAGCTGCTACCATCTGATGGCTGGGCCGTGAGCTGCGCCAGTGCAGATACTGGCCGCAGGCCGGTTCCCTGGGGGCGAATCAGGCTCCCACTGCGGGCAGGGTCACTGGCTCTTGCTCCTCCACAGGGGCTCAGGCCCGCCCCCTCCCCGGAACCGGGGGGGGGGGACCCCATCCCCAGCAGGGGGCGGGGTGTGGTGGGTGGGGGTGTTGAGCTCCCGTCCTGCCCCCTCGCCACAGGGCGGGCTGTTTCCCCTGCACCCGCGTGGGGGGTCGCTCCTGTGCCCTCCCACCTCGGCTCCCGCGCGTGGGGGGCCAGGCTGCCCGGCTGCCAGATGGGGCCCGCGGGGCGCTGCCCCGGCTGCGCTCCTCCCCTCGTTCCCCGCACCGCGTCCGTCTCCTTACCGGGCCCTTCGGCCCCCTGCCCCTTCTCGTGCATCCCGCAACGAAACCTGGCCTAGGAACCAAACCACACAGCCTCGTTGCCGTGCGGTGAGCTAGTGTGTGTGCACTCGGATGTTCCTTTCCTCTTGGCACGAGCACCGGAAGGGTTTGGCGGTAGCACTCGGAAGTTGTTTCCCTGGGGGCGGATGTCAATGGAGGTACCCGGAAGTACTTTCTTAGTTACGAGGGACGAGTGCAGCGACCGGAAGTGGTGGTGCACGGGGTGGTTCACTAGTGCGCCACCCGGAAGTACCCCGCGGTCGCTGCTGGCGCTAGGATAGCAACCCGGGAGGCTTCTCCTGGTCCCGGCCCGGGGAGGCCGTGATGGCCCCGGTGTCCCGGTCTCGAAGCCCCCAAGGCTCCCCAGGCTCCCGGCGGAAGGGCGGCAGCAGCGGCAGCAGCAGCAGCTCCTCGGCGAGCCCCTCACCCCCGAGACCCAGCCGCCCCCACCGACCTGCGTCTCCCGAGAAGCGGGGCAGGAGGTCGCGGTCCCGGGAGCGCAACGGCGTGAAGCACTTGGGCCACCGGCGGAGCCGCAGCTGGTCCCGCTCCCGGGAGCGCACGCCGGGCGGGCCGCGCTCCTCCTCCGCTCACCACGGGCACCATCACCACGGCGGCGGCGGGAAGCAGTGGCCGGACTACTACGAGAAGGAGAAGGAGGAGATCCTGCGGTTGAGGCGAGCCCCTAACCCCGGGCCCCCGAGTCGCCCCCCGACCCGAGCCAGGGTGTTGTGAGGAGAGGCAGGGGCAAGAACCAGCCTCAGCCATCTCGAAACAGCACCGTCCTCTCATCCCTGATCGTCGGACACCCTGCCCTGGCCCCCACGCCAAGAACCAGACCCCCAACCCTGGCAACGCACCCAGGGTCCATCCCACCCACGCTCTGGCTATATGGTCCCTGCAGCCTCCTCTCTCTGTCCACTATCCTTGGTCCCACAGACATGAGAGACCCTCCCTTTTTCCAAGTGGAGGAGTGTTCCCTGCAGAGTATTTTTAAGTGCCTTCTCCAGTCTTGTTTTAAATGACCCATGGCTGCTCACCACTTAGCGACCAGATTCATTGCTTGTTCCACCTTCGTTTTTGGGAGACTTTGTCAGTTTTGCCTTAATTTTATCCATTAAAGAAACTGTGGGGGAGGTAATTAGGAGCTCCAAAGGACATGAAATGAAGTAGATTTGAGTCATCTGTATTAATGTAATGGTGTAGCCCCACAGGTATGATAGGGCCCAGCTCATTAAGCTATCTTGGATAGCCTGCAGCGGTGACAAGCTTGGAAATAATACAGCCTACAGCGATGACAAGTGTGAACATGCAATGGATGGTTCTGCTCAAAAGCAAACCATCACATATTGGAATTTGTTGTCTCTACAGATTATATTTTCCATTTTATAGATCAGGGCAGCCAGAGGGATGTCTCGTGCAATAATTTGCCACAGACTAGTTACATTTGCCTTTTAGTTTTCATAATAACAAATAATGTGTCTATCTGTGATGATTACATCCACTTCCTAAGACAATTCATTTGAAACATTACATATGTGGCCAAAAATCCTGTTTTACTAGGCTACAAAGTCTGAGGGTTAACTGAAACTTGCAGAGGTCCACTTTAAGATTTCTCAGACCTGCATTGGTTCCCGTCTCCTTGGTGACTGAGAAAACTAACATTGAATTAAGTCTTGGTTTTGGAGGGAATAAACAAATTTTAAATACTAAAGTGAAGAAAATATCCTTTCACAAAATCTAATTTCAGAGTCTAGAAATGCTGCTAAACACAAACTACTCAGGTTTCGAATATTAGCACATTAGGTTTTAATGCAGTATCTGCCTTTACAGGAGACTAAATGAGAGAGAGAGGATTGGTGAACTGGGAGCACCTGAAGTCTGGGGACTGTCACCAAAGGTTCCTGACCCAGAGTAAGTAATTTCTCTTGCGGGTTTTTCTCCTTCAGGAACTCTGGTCTGGAGTCTTATGTTAAAATAGTATTGTTATTAAATGTTACTATTACTTTACAGAAATGTTCTTGTTCTGCTTTTTTTATATTTCATATTATGCGTCTCCAAAGTTAAATCACTAAACAGTCATAGCTGGATACGATTTTTCATATAATCCCAACAGATCAATTACATGAGGTTTCAGCAGTTGTAGATCAAATAATGTTGTCTTGTGGTTCAGAGAGTGACTCAAATATTAGCTATTTAATGGTTTCATTCATTACTAACACAGGCTCTGAATCTTCAAACAATTATATGTGTGTTTGATTTTGGATAAATAATCTGCACTTCAAATCATATTGCATAATTAAGATATTTTTGTTTCTGTTCAGTTCTGATGAGCATACCCCAGTAGAAGATGAGGAGGCGAAATCTAAGAAGAGTAGCTCTTCAGATTCCAGTTCAGAAGGTATTTCGTTTTGACCATAGAAGTTGTTTGCACACTAACAGAAGATTGAGGGTTAGAATCTATTCACCTTACTTACAAAGAACTCTACTGACTTCAGTAGGACTCAGCAAAGCCGGCACGATAGAGTTCCATGAGAGGGGGATGCTAGCATACTAGGATCCAAAAATATTAATGGAGTGCCAGACTATAATCATCTTGCAGGTAACATTCTCTTTTTAAATCTTTACAGAAGAGAGAAAGAAGAAGAAGAAGAAGAAAAAGGAAAAGAAAAGAAAGAGATCCAAAAGAAAACACAGAAAGCATTCTGGGGACAGTGACAGCGAGTCTGAGTCTGAGCTAAACACCAGTGGTAAGAAAAAAGGCTTCTATTAAACTATATGGTCTGAAACCTATTGTATGTGTTCTTTATAATCATGTGGAATATTGCATCTGTTGTGCTGGCATCCTCGTGACATTCTGGGATTTCATACATTAGTTGCTCATTATGGGAAAAAAAATCTGTTGACCTACAGAATACGTTCTGAAGACAAATTTTTCTCTTGTCCCAAGATCCATATAAATTGTAGTGAAGCTTTTTTTAATTCTACTTGTACCTGTGTTAAGCTCTAATTTTTTCTGGCTCTATTCAAGACTAATGTTGAACGGTTTCCCTTTGTGCCCTTTTCTCATTCTCATCTCAGTGCTACCTCTTTTATTTAGAATAGCCTCTGTTCCTGTGCACCAAATAACCACCCTCTCTACTCAAATGTTTCCTCAAAACACATCCTCTGTGAAGTCTCTCAGCCCTAATCCACTTTGTGCAGGATGTGAAGTCACAACATTCTAGACCAGAGGCAACATACAGCCTCTGTTGCTGGACTTCAGTAGCCATTCCGATAGAAATTAATCACTAATCCTTTATTTTAAATTCTTTCATTGTTCTGTTGAGTTTGCAGTGTCTCTTGTTCCTGTACATGGGGTTTGGCCATCAGGGAATGGTATCCTGAATTTAATCCATCAGGCATTTCCGTTCAGGTGGTGATAGTATATGAGTACACCTCATTGAATTGAATAATATTGTTTTGACTGTGTTTGGATATTGTAAATGACCTGGAATTGAGACCCTCCCCTCTAATGCACGGTTACTCCTGCGGGAATTCTGTGCTCAATATTTTAGAATTCTGCAAATTCTCCGTATTTTATTTGTCAAAATAACACAATACAATCACGCCAGTTTCAATTATTTTGGTAATTTATTTCAAAATACCTGTCAGCAAGTATGTCTGTAACAATACAGACCAAAAAAAAAAGATTCAGGTAATGTTTTTTTGACAAATAGATTCCTTACTAGGCATATTAATACAGAACTTCAAGTAATTCATTTAAACTACAATACAGAAACATATTTCCCACACCCCTCAGAAGCAGTGCAAAGCCTTGGGGGAGTTGGGTAATGGAGCTCAGGGAGAGGAGCCTGGGAGTGAACCTGGAGGGTTGGGTGTGGATGGGAGAAGTATGAAACATGGGCATGGGGCTTTCAAGGGTGGGGATTGTTAAAGAGTTGGGGAGTCTCCCCCATGCAGACCCTGGCCCACTCCAAGCCTCTCCCATTCAGTCAGGCACATTTGCCCCTGTCCCCATGTATCCCTGCAGCACCTCTCACATTCAGCCCCTGGCTCAGTGCTGTCACCCCAGTAGTTCCTGAGCCTGTGCCCAGTCAATTCCCTGCACATACCACACTAGCCCTTTTGAACCCCAGTCTGTGACACAACCCCCCCCCCCCCCCAGCAGCTTGATGTGCCCCACTCTATCCTAAACTGGCGCCACTGACAGGGTGCTGCGATGAATGCAGCAGCCTGTTCTGGCGCCACAGCGGCCTATGATGGGTGAAAGACGTAACTGCAGCACTTCTCAGCAGAATGTATTTTCTATGGGCGAAAAAATTCTGCACTGGATATGAATTCTGCATATGCACAGTGGTGCAGAATTCCCCCATGAGTAGTAGCTAATCACTAAGCCATTCTGGTGTAGGGTGAACTGAGGAATTCAGAGGCATTTCTACTTTTATCCCAGGTGAGTAGCTCAATGTTGCAAGACCAGTTCTCTCCACCTTACTTTAGCTGCTGTTGTGTGGGGCGGGTTATATTTCCAATAAAGTGCGGTACTTTCTTCATTTTATTACCGTGGGCTTTTTTGGTGATTGTATGTTTGATTTTTCAGATGAAGATAAAAAGAAAACAAAGAAGAAAAAGAAACATAGAAAGTAAGAGCAGTCTCTTAAAATATTGCTTTCAAATCTGTATGTGTCTTCCATGAGAGAACAGCGGTATTATGATACTGTTTCCCTAGCTGATGAGTAAGGAAGGGCCAACACTTCTGTGTCTCCTGTAGTTAAGAGGCCCATGGTATCATGTAATAGCCTCACTTCAGAATCTTCATGACTCTACCTCAGACCAACTGAATTCTGGCTAATGAAGGACCCAGTCCAAACTTTAAAGACGAATCTGCCAAAGAATGGTGTGTGGAAGACCCACAATGGTACTTGCTGGATCTGTAGAATGAAATGTTTTTTGTGACTTACTGAACAGATAGATACCAATTGAACCCTCCACTGGGATGCTGCTTGAAAAATTGATCAAGTAAGCCTGGCCTCTAGCACTATTCCCTTTTCCCTGTTAGGCATATAAATGTCTGTCTGTCTCATCTTTAACTTCGTTACAGAAAGAAGTCTAAGAAAAAGAAGAGTAAGAGGAGTAGGAAAAAATCCAGTGATTCAAGTAGTGAAGATTCTGATGATGAAGCTCTTCAAGGGGATGATCTCTGGATTGAGAGATCAAGTAGGTTCTTTCTATTTAACACTTGTGTTAAACTCCTAGGTATTGTGTTCAGTCATATCAGTTGATGATATGTTGATGTCCTGTGTAACTGACCTGACTTAATCAGGTGTGTGACAGATTTGTGCAAAGCAGAGGGTAAAGTAATAATATTTGTGATTATTTGTATTGCAGAAAATACAGACGCTGATAATTTAATTGGACCAGAAGCTCCAAAAATGCATGCATCTCAAGATGATAGGCCTTTGAAGTAAGTAGTCATATATGATTTACACAAACAGATCAAATCAAGGAAAATAAACATGAAGGTTGCCATGCCAGATAGTACCTGTAGCCAGGAGTGAAGGTGATGTTTTCTCGCAGACTTTCATTTGTTAGAGGCACTAAATCTGTGTTTTATTCTTAAACTGAAAACCTACTGAAATCAGCTAGAACTTGCAGTATGTGTACCTGGTAACTTTTGTTAGGCAGTTTGTTACATTGTTTTCAATAGAGTGGCCATGTTACAGTATTATTTTTTCAAATACTTTCTGCAATGTGGTGACTTTATTCCAGTTTACCATTAAATCAAATTCTCCATTATAATTAATTAATTTTTGATTCAGCTCATGACTTACAATCTCTCTCATTGATGGAAACTGCCAGAATAAAGGAAGCACAGACATTAACTGGAGAAATGGCTATATAGGGTGATGAATAGCGAGATGTCAAGTGAGTTACTTTTAGTGACCCTTCCGCTTCAGCTGTCCCAGAGCACCAGTAATGTTTCAGTAACGTGTCCGCCCAGAGGAAGGCCGTCCTGCAGTAAATGGAACCTTTTGTTACAAACTTCCTTGCTTCAGTGAGTCTGGAAATCCAGCATGGGAGCAAGTGTTCCAGTATGTCATGTCCAAGAGTTTGAACAAACTTAATTCTGTTGCTGCTCTGGTTGCATGAAATACATATCACTTTGTTGAGTTCTCAGTGCTAGATTTATCAGGGCTCCTCTGCGTTCGCTCATGGATTTAATTACTCTTGTGACTGCTTCAGTTTGAAACTGATGACTTTTTTTTTTTTTAATTAAAGCTATGGCCACGCTTTGCTGCCTGGTGAAGGTGCAGCTATGGCAGAGTACGTAAAGGCTGGAAAACGCATCCCTCGAAGAGGTGAAATTGGCCTGACCAGTGAAGAGATCGCATCGTTCGAGAGCTCTGGTTATGTGATGAGTGGTAGCAGGTAGGGGTTTTTTTGATGATGATACTTAGGGTGAGATTTACGACTGCGTAGGAGACCCAGTTGAAAGCACCAAAGAAAAGTTGCTACGTGTGTATATTATGCAACAATCAAAAAGGTTAAACAGTCTGCGACTACAAACATACTTGTTCATCTCTGCTGATCTACAGTAAGTTTGTTACAGGTATGTTTTCCCAAGGACAAATATACTTTGCAGTAGTTTCCCCTCTGTAAAATGGGAATACTGATTCAGACCTCCTTTGGAAACTTCTTCGAGGTCTACAGATGAAAAATCACGATATAAGAGCTAGGTATTATAATCGCACTAGAATGTAAATATAGTCTGAGTTCAGATCACTGGAAGCCTGATGGTTAGATAATAGAGACGGCAGTGTTGGTGAGTTCCAGATAGCATATTGGATAATAGGACAGGCAGTGTAGGCTGTGCAATGCGGGGTGGGGAAATAGTCTCCCAAAGAGGGTACGGATAAATGGTTTTTTGCCTCCTGACAAATGCAATGTTCTCCTCAGGCATCGCCGAATGGAAGCTGTGCGTCTGCGTAAAGAGAACCAGATCTACAGTGCCGATGAGAAGAGAGCTCTGGCATCTTTCAACCAGGAGGAGAGACGGAAGCGAGAGAACAAGATCCTGGCTAGCTTCCGGGAGATGGTCTACAGAAAGACTAAGGGCAAAGAAGACAAATAACTCCACCCCCACTTTTTTTCCCCCCAATTGTACAGCACGGATTGTAGTAAACAGTGGCTATCACCTTCTTGTGACTTGGAAACAGCTGTAAAGTACTGCAGTGCCTTCCACCCGATGGGATGCATTTCTCAGGACTGGATCATTTGTATCAAGAAATAATCACCCTTAGCAGGCTTTCTTGGACAACTCGTTCACCAGCTGTAGGCAACTGCCATTAGGGGAAGTACAGAATCCTGAATGAGACTGAGGAGTACTCAGGGAGATTCATGATTCTACAAGATGGTAATGCACTGTATTAGACCTGGATATGGACACAACAGGATACCATCATCAGCTGGGCTGCTGCTGGTGAAATGAAACATAACTATCTTCCATTTATTTTGGTTAATCATCATGGACAAAATCAGACTAGACTTCACCACCATGAACAGACTACTATTAGTAGCAAAAAATAAGGAATTCCTAAATAGCCATTTAGATTTGATGATTGTTCATTTATGATGCAATTGCGAAAAGTTCTTTACACACTGTACATTTATGGTTTCCTTTTAGTTGTTTTGAGGAAGAAAACTCACTTCATGGCTTGTGGTTCAGATTCCATTTGTAAATAGAAATATATTTGTAATTTAATAGATCTTGGTTTCAACTATTTTAAAAAAGATCACAAGCAGTGTATATTATAGAAGTAGTAACTTTAAGGGTCTGGCCTAGAACCTCCAAAATCCCAGGACACTGAATGAAAGAACTAAAAGCTTGTCTCCTTCTCTGCTTAACTGCTGTACATAGATATATCTCTCAGGTGCGGGGCAGTAGTAACCAGTGTTTAGAAGTCCTGGAAATATATAAGTAGTAACAGAAGATGGATTTTAATTCCAGTTCTGAATTTCTTTCCTCTTGGAAATCTTCTAGATTAAACCCTTACGATTTTAACTCCTTGTATTTTAATTTTCTTTTTTCAGTAGTATTAATCTCTTAAGATTTGCGGTTAGAGGCCTACTCCTGATCAATTCTTATCCAGTATTCCCCCATTGCCATCTGGTCATCATATTTCCAAAATGAGTATCCTGTATATCCTTTGACTTATTCTTTCTTATATACTTTTTTAAAAAAAAAAAAAAAAAAGTAAAATAGCGTCTGAATGTACTTTTAAAATCCCTGGTTTCTAGTTCTGAGGGGTAGAAATACTTACACCCTGTAGTAGGTTTCCATAAAAACTTTAGAAATCCTGTTATCCACTTCTGTTCGATTTATAAACCTTGTTTTAACATAACATTAGGCTTAACCTACCTCTCATCATTTTAAACTATGTATATCCTGATCTTGGAACTCTCTTCTGCTGGTGTTTCCTATGTGTCCGTGCAGAGCCAGTTGCAAGATCAGGTCCTTAAGCTGTCGATGTTATTGTCACACTAATTTAAAACATGTGTTCATGATTTAGTAGCCAGGTACCATTCTTGTACGATCTAATTCAGAAGAGCTAGTAAAAGAGAAGGAAAGGCAAAACAAAAAAGCCTGTTCCAGTGCCCTTAGTTTATTTCCATATAACACCAACATATTGTAGGTGCCCTTTTGAATTGGATTTAATCTGAAGCAAATGTTTATTTAGAAAGTTATGCTGTCCATGAGAATTTTCTTGCTTTCAATGATGTCTTTGAGCCACTTTTCCCTAAACCGACACTGTCCTGGTCTAGAAAAAACAGAACAAACCAGTGTAAGAATAATGGTAGCAGTCAGCTGCAAATCAGAGTTCTGGCAGCTGGAAGGAGGCCCTTTGAAGTGGGCAAGCCTATCCCCTGGAAGAATGAGGCTTTTTAGGCCTGTGTAAATCCATCACTAATTCAGTACGCAGGAAATAGACACCCATGGAACATGTACATGCTGGGATAAAGAACTATGCTAGCTCGGTGGGGTTTGAGTGTTTTTTTGCTGGTGGGATTTTAGTGTGGTTTCCCTGAGTCGCATAGACAGGATTTTTTTTTAAGAACTCGGCTATAGCCAGCTCACTTTCCTGCCTCTGCTGAAGCGCTGTCCTACAACTTGCTTGGGATATAAAAAGATAAATTTACGTAGATCTTGTTCGAATGCTAGTGGAGCTAGGTTGGGCTCCCAGTTTGTATAAGGCTGTGAGTTGTTATTAGCATTCCACATACACCTCAAGGATTAGACTCTTAGCCCCGCTTCACCCGTATGGTGCCACAAATGCCAGAAACAGCCTGGAATTTTCCCTGGGGGGAGGCCCCAGAATTTGTAGTGTCACCATAGTTGACTTATGTCACAACCACTGAGCCCTGGTGGAGAGTATGGCCAAAACACAAGATCCTCAGCTGGTGTAAGTTAGAGCAGCCAATAGCAGGGCAGGGCCAGACAGCATCAGCCTGCTGGCGCTGATTCCCTGACACACTCAGCTATGGTGGGGTGGGGCCTATCTGTACCCATTTCTAATATAGCTGGACATACCTGAAATTAACCATGGTTTATGCACCGTTGCTAGGGCCCTTCTACACTGGTTCATTGCTTTAAAAAAAGCTACAGAAAAAAATATACCTGTGAATGAACCTATTTGATTCCAAAATGAAGAATACCTCAACTGGCAAGGTCTGCAATAGATGAAAGTGGGGGTACAGTTCAGACATTTCCGAGAGTACAGTTAAAGTAGGCGTTTTTATCCATTACAATTCTCTTTTGTAAAAGGTTGCGTGGCTAGAACAATGTCATCCGTTATCTTATTCTAAGAGCAGAAGGTATTTGCTTACACACAAATCTAAGTCTTCCTCGAGCCAGACAGCTAGACTTTACCAAGTCGTATTACAGAGTGGGAGCTCTACTGGACAAACCACAGAATTGCAACTGAGTGAGTAAGCAAAAACCATCAAAGGAAGTCAGATGGGTCAGTGAAAACTTCAATTATTTTGACATTTAGTTTTGTGATAGTTCTTCATAGTATTACAGCACATTTGCAAACAATATAAAATGAATGAAAGGACCACAGTAGCACGCACTCTAAGGTTACATTTTAGCAGCGAAGGGGAGGGAAGGCCAAAGAACTATCAGTTTTAGTGAGGGTCTCTCAGGTTGTAGCATTCATATCACAGGCCCCTTCCTGGAATATTAGTCACAGCACATTATAGGATGTTTTCTCATTTTGCAGAGAGACCGATTCAAACCAGAATCTTGACAGGGATCAAGTATTGATCTAATCACTTGTGCAGTATCACTTACTCGGACAAATTTTGACAGCCCTCCCACCTTACATACTGTAATAATTTAATTTACTGCTTTCTCATTCCACAGAGGGAGTAAAGTGAAATTTTTTTACTTTCACATTTCAAAGGGGAAAATGAGATGGTTGAGTAACACTTTAAATACGTACAGGTGGTTTAATTTTGGAGATCTCAATGATGAAATAGATGCATGCTGTTGTTCGTGGGATGGGCTTCCTGCATGTTGGGATGCTCCAGCGAACCCGGTAGTGGTACCTCTTGCTGTACGTCAATTCTTGTTCCTGGAGGTAGTCTGACCAGTGAAGCCAGCTCCCATGAAACTCCCACGTCTGCTGAACATACACCACACTATAAGTCTTCCACTCTCTAGTACAGATGACTTAAGGGAAGTGGGGAAAAAAAGAGATTGAGTTGCTCTTGTTTAACTCTGCCACACACATCAAGATTGAGGGGACATGGTAAAAAGGAAATGCTACTTTTAAAAACTGTCTAATCACAGTCACCTCAAGAACTTATTTCTACAGCATATTACTGAGGCAAATAGTTTAACAAGATTCCTAGAAGATTCAATGTACACAGAGCAGCGTTTGTAATAACAGAAGGCAAGTTAAAGTTAGCTGGGTTGTCATCCTAATGCTTCCAAGCAAAAAGGCTGTAGAATTCAGAAGGATGTTTCTTCATTCAATATTGCCTACCGTAGTTGATCTGGTGCATTTCTAATTTGTGGCACTCCTCAGGCCCCACGCTACCAGCACTCCCAGCTACCTTCGAGACACCACTGACTTCCTGAGGAAACTACAATCCATCGGTGATCTTCCTGATAACACCATCCTGGCTACTATGGATGTAGAAGCCCTCTACACCAACATTCCACACAAAGATGGACTACAAGCCGTCAAGAACACTATCCCCGATAATGTCACGGCTAACCTGGTGGCTGAATTTTGTGACTTTGTCCTTACCCATAACTATCTTACATTTGGGGACAATGTATACCTTCAGATCAGCGGCACTGCTATGGGTACCCGCATGGCCCCACAGTATGCCAACATTTTTATGGCTGATTTAGAACAACGCTTCCTCAGCTCTCATCCCCTAAAGCCCCTACTCTACTTGCGCTATATTGATGACATCATCGTCTGGACCCATGGAAAAGAAGCCCTTGAGGAATTCCACCATGATTTCAACAATTTCCATCCCACCATCAACCTCAGCCTGGTCCAGTCCACACAAGAGATCCACTTCCTGGACACTACAGTGCTAATAAACAATGGTCACATAAACACCACCCTATACCGGAAACCTACTGACCGCTATTCCTACCTACATGCCTCCAGCTCTCACCCTGACCACACCACACGATCCATTGTCTACAGCCAAGCTCTGCAATACAACCGCATTTGCTCCAACCCCTCAGACAGAGACAGACACCTACAAGATCTCTATCAAGCATTCTTACAACTACAATACCCACCTGTGGAAGTGAAGAAACAGATTGATAGAGCCAGAAGAGTTCCCAGAAGTCACCTAAAACAGGACAGGCCTAACGAAGAAAATAACAGAACGCCACTAGCCGTCACCTTCAGCCCCCAACTAAAACCCCTCCAACGCATTATTAAGGATCTACAACCTATCCTGAAGGATGACCCAACACTCTCACAAATCTTGGGAGACAGGCCAGTCCTTGCCTACAGACAGCCCCCCAACCTGAAGCAAATACTCACCAGCAACTACATACCACACAACAGAACCACTAACCCAGGAACCTATCCTTGCAACAAAGCCTGTTGCCAACTGTGCCCACATATCTATTCAGGGGACACCATCACAGGGCCTAATCACATCAGCCACACTATCAGAGGCTCGTTCACCTGCACATCCACCAATGTGATATATGCCATCATGTGCCAGCAATGCCCCTCCGCCATGTACATTGGTCAAACTGGACAGTCTCTACGTAAAAGAATAAATGGACACAAATCAGATGTCAAGAATTATAACATTCATAAACCAGTCGGAGAACACTTCAATCTCTCTGGTCACGCGATTACAGACATGAAAGTCGCTATTTTACAACAAAAAACCTTCAAATCCAGACTCCAGCGAGAAACTGCTGAATTGGAATTCATTTGCAAATTGGATACAATTAACTTAGGCTTGAATAGAGACTGGGAGTGGCTTAGTCATTATGCAAGGTAGCCAATTTCCCCTTGCTTTTTCCTACCCCCCTCCCCCAGATGTTCTTGTTAAACCCTGGATTTGTGCTGGAAATGGCCCACCTTGATTATCATACACAATGTAAGGAGAGTGGTCACTTTGGATATATATTACCAGCAGGAGAGTGAGTTGGGGGGGGGGAGAAAACCTGGATTTGTGCTGGAATTAGCCCAACTTGATTATCATACACATTGTAAGGAGAGTGATCACTTTAGATAAGCTATTACCAGCAGGAGAGGGGGGTGGGAGGAAGTATTTTTTCATGCTTTTTGTGTGTATATAACAAGATCTTCTACACTTTCCACAGTATACATCCAATGAAGTGAGCCGTAGCTCACGAAAGCTTATGCTCAAATAAATTGGTTAGGCTCTAAGGTGCCACAAGTACTCCTTTTCTTTTCACTGGAGGCAAGCAATCCACTACACCAGAGGAAACAGTGCTGTCTTCTGCTTTGGCATTTCCTGTATTCATAGGGCATTAGACCCTCAGCTGTACTTTAAGCTCTATTCAGGTTCTTGGATTTTTCATGTAATATTTGTGAAAAGCTGTCTAGTGAAGGTGACAGTGAAAAAGAACCTATTAGATAGTCTAAACCCAGGTCCTCAGAAGGGCTTAGGTGCCTAACTCCCATTGACTGCAAATAAATATCTGTGAGGAGCTGAGCCTAAGCTTCCAAAGGCAATTTCACTGCATGGGCGTACCTGAGTCTCATCCAAAGGCCATTAGGACACTGAGTTTTGCAGATAGGAACAATAAGGAAATGGAGAGCACCCAAGCACATGAGGAGAGAGGGCATTCCGACCAATTGGAAAGCCACCCAAGGGTGCCATTGAGTAGTTAAAAGGCCTGCTGAGGAAGCGAATTGGGGGCAGGATGCCCAAAACAGTGAGAAGGGTTTCAGAAGTACAAAAGGAGTATTCGGAGCGATCAGGGAACAGAACCAAGCTCCAGAAAATGTCCAAGCACCTTCTCTGCATGACTCAAGTGACATCTCAGTGGGTGTTCAAAGCTCTCAAGTTGTTAGGCTGCCACCATTGAGTCAGGTGGAGAAGTTCAAACCCCCTCCCGTCCCCCCCACACTTATGGGGCACTGTAAAGGTAGACTGCTCTACAAACACATCTGGACAAAGGGTGCTGGGCCTCCATTTGGAAAGTAGACTGTAAGTACTACCAGCAATAAATAATAGATCGTAACTTCGCTCATCAACTTCAGAGGGAGCAGGCCATGTTGGCTCGGTGCATTTACAGCTATACTGAATGAAAGAATGGCTCTGTAACTTACTGACATGTATTCCTCAATTTGCTGCTGTCCCCTCTCCACTGTAAAGTCCTTGCATGAGGTCCATTGAATGTTTTGGATGATGTACTCAGCTTCTGCAAACAGACAATATACTGCTTAAGCTGCTTGATGGGGCTCTGACACGCTAAAGGACTTTCAATGGAGCAGGCTCTGTATTTCAATACCTCTCTCTTTTTCTTGCAAATCTCGAAGATGCTCTTTTGCATCCCTGATTACATCCTCAATTAAAATCTGTGCTTTTTCCTTGATGACAGCATCTTCATCTCCCACACCCATTATCATCAGCTTTAGAGAGAGAGAAATTGACAAGTTCACTACGAGAAGGTCAATACATGAAACTTGGGTAGAGCTGGGCTTTCTTACCTTGTCTACCCCCAACAGACCTTCAGCTGATCTGGAAAGAGATAGCAAAACAGCAGCTGCTTTCATTGGTTAATTCTCTTATAGCCTCTGACCCCTCATTCCCTGTATATACCCACACCAAAGTCTGGTCCTAAAATATCTCCCTTCCAATATTAGAAAGCAGCCTCTCCTACTCTCATAAACCAGATAGGTTTAGTGCATTGGGCTGAGCTCTTTGCTGCAGTAATATGCAGAGGGAAGTTCAGGGATTTAGCTGGCAGGTCCCACTGACAAGAGAGTGGTGATATTCCTGGGGCATCAGGCCTGAGCCTCAAATGTGGCACTAGATTCTTCAGATTTCAGGGGGAGAGAGTGGAATTGCTCTCATGCCTACCTGTCTGAATGCACCTTACAGGTTTTTTCCTTAGTGCTGGGATCTGCTCTATCCCCTGTAGCCTGCAGATTCCCAGGGCTCATTAAGCAGCTGGCTCTCTGGGTTCCTTAAAAGAGTGTTTGCACACAGCCGTCACCAGGCAACACTGCTGGCAGCCAATAGAAAATCAGAGTAGATGTACAGGCATTCCATTGTGTTTTAAAACAAGAAAAATAATTGCTTAAAGTTTAGCTATTCAGCACCGGCATCATGGCTGTGCAGATATTGTCAGTGTCAAGGGGGGGGTTCCCGTTCTGCTCCCACTGAGCAGGATCAGGCCCTTGGACTGGAGCTCCATGGAGCAAACTCTGTCTTCCTTTCTGCTTGTGCTGCGAGTATGCAATAATAATCCTAACTAGCAGCAGTTCATTGGCCAATCTTCATGGAAGAGTCCTGCTAGGGAACAGGTGGCCAGCATTAACAGGGATATGGATTTCAGGATCCAGCAAGCTTTTGTCATCACTGCCTTCTATGGCTGTGTGACTTACAGCCCCTGCAATGGGTAAGGAGAGATTGTTCAATCCCTGGTTAGCCTGTGCAGGATTTCCTAGATTCCTTGTGCACAGCCTTAGTCTGAAGTCAGGGGAGGAAGACTGCAGGGGGTCAAATCTTGCATGGGTGTCCACTGGTGACAGGAAAGGGACTTGCTTGAATTCTTTACCACTTATTAGCTCCGATGCTCTGCCCTGTCATGAGCATCCCAGGGTGATGGCACAGTGGGACAACGCTGCAGTCGTGTTTCCATTATCTTGTACCTGCCTCCAGCCACAAAATGCCCTATGCACAGGCTGCTCTGACTGTGTGTACTGTGTCCTCTGCATCATTCAGGCTAGGCCTGAGCTGTGCTTAGTGGTGCTAACTCAGTGGGGTGGGGGAAACTGGGCAAATTTGCGGGGACTGGCAATTTGCTTTTTGGCAAACTTTCACTACAAAACAAATTCATAATTTCATCCCATACAATTTCTAAGCCCAGAAACTTTGCTCTTCGTTCCGTTTTCACTGGTTGGCTGGCTTCACATGGAAACACATGACAGTCCTATTGGGTTTGTCCATGTTTCCCTGTGAATTCACCATGGTGCGAGCAAAATAAGTTTGAAAAAGTCAAGGCTTGCCTCCGAGACCTGGCACTGGGGGAAAGGACTGTGGCTGTGTGACAAACCAAAGTAGTTAGCAAGTATGTCTGAATGAGAAATGTTGCTCGGGACGGAAAGTATGAAGGGGAAGAGAAAGAGAAGTAATAATGAAGTGGGCTACAGCATGGTTTAGTGATCAGACCACGGGATTGGGCACCAGGAGAGTGCGTTGCAGTTCTGGCTCTGACGTTGATTCAGTGTGTGTCCTTGGACAAGGACCAAAGGCCAACTTTTGAAAAATGCACTTTGTGTTTGGGTGGAGCAGTTTGTGGGATGTCCAACTTCAGATACGTAGGACCTGCTCTTCAGAGGTGTGGAGGCCCCATCGTTCCACTTGGAATCTCAGCACCTGGAATCTCAGGTGCTCAGCACCTCTGAAGATCAGCCTCTTGGGCCCAGATCCTCAAAAGCATTTAGGCACCTAACTCGCATTAAAATCAATAGGATTAGGTGCCTGAATATCTTGGTGGATCTGGCTCTTGGTGTCTAAACCAGTGTTGCCAATGTGCTATTTCCTTGTCAGTGATGCAGTTTGGCGGGGGCTGGAGCCAATGGTGACATGAGAAGCTGCAGCCTTCTCACAAATTTCAGCTCTGCTGCCCCCTCTGCCTGGAAAACCCTCTTTGATTGGCTGCCTTCTCCACTTGCCCTCCTGAAAGAGGGAGCAGGCAGAGCCCAGCTGCACAATGTGGCTCCAATCCCTCCTTTCCTGTGAAAAATGGGTCAGTCTACTCCCCCCTCCATCCTAGAAATACCAGGCCAGGTAAGGGGGATGAAGAACCCCTGGGGGAACAGCAGTGAGGCTGGGAGTCAACACTGACTTGGAGTTGAAGGGACAAAACTGATTGCTGGGGAGTGTGGGGCTGGGGAGAGCCAGAGTTCACTCATTAGAATTGTGGGCTTGGGGAGAACCTGGAAGCTCCATCCAATCAGTCGGACAGCAACCAGAGCTCCTTCAACGAGTGTGAGACTCACCTCACCCACTATGTGTGGGAGAGTTGGCAATGCTAATTGGTACATGTGCCTGGCAAAGGAAGAGGGTTCAAATTCAAAAAGAGAAGCTAAACTCCACAATAGATTTACAAAAAAGATCTTATGATTCAGCCGGGGGGAGGAACTGATTCAGATTTTGTAACTCTTGGGGTTGGCGGCAATGAGGTACCCAAATTAGAGGCCACTTCTGAAAATGTGAGCCTAACTCCTTTTTGTGTCTCAGTCCCAGATCCTCTGAGGATAATAACAATACCTGTTGCACAGGGATGTTGCAGGGTGTATAGATTGATGCTTGTGACACAGCTCTCTTCAGACGGAAGGTGTTATGGAAATGCTATTATCATTACAATGAAACATGCCAGAGGCACAGAGAAAGCAGGGTGCCCCTAAAGCAGTGTGGAAGTAGGCAGGGATGTGGGAAAACAGGAAGTATGGCTCAGCAATGGAAGCATGTGGAAACCTAGAGACCATGCCCTGTAGATTGTACAGTCCATAAGCCAAGATACACTAGAGACTATTCCTTGGAGTTGTGAGTAAGAGGGACCCAGTGGAGCCTAGTTTACTTCTGGGAGACAAGAAAATTAAATGAAAGCTAAACACCAGAAAGCAGTCAATGAAACCCTGCTTTGATCATTAGCAATCTCTGCCTCTGTGTTCTTAAGAGGTGTTTTGCCTCCTGCCCCTCATTTAATACACCTGATTAATCACACAGGTCTGTACCCAATACTTTGCAATAATCCTTGTTTCTTTGTGTAGATTGTTCAGGAATGTAACAGCCCCGGCTGTGTTCTTTAGTGGGAAATTGGATTTAAGGGTCCCAGCTGAACTGCAGAAATTGATCCATTCCAACAGACTAATAGTTCTCCTAAGGCTGCAAAAATGGGACCCCCAATTCCCGCACTAGCAACAGCAGATCTGTAGCATAGATAAGGGGCCCATTGAATTTAAGCAGCTTTACCATGACATCATCTAACCCTCTTTAGAGCTCCTTGGATTATAAGGCCAGGTGGATGACCCTGATTTCCCAAAGCTTGATGCTAGGCAGCCCTCTGGAGGCAACTAGAGACCCTGAACCAGACCCTGAACCCTGATTCAGGCCAGACCCCAGCCAGTGAAGCTTGAGTGTATAGTGACTTTTTTTTTTGAGTCACCAATGAAGAGAATTCTAGCCCCTTCAAAACACTGGGCAGGGGGAGTGCCAGAGCAGGGAGTCCTTCACAGAAAGCGGGGGAGAGAGATTCTGAAAAGACAAGTGTTGTGAGCAAGAAATGCAGAAGCAGGAACAAATGGAACCAGGTGCAAGGTGCTGTGTTGACATATGTTGCAGAACTGCCCAAAAGCTGCAGGATCGATTACACCAGACCCAAAGAGGGGGGATAGGGCTTGTGACAGACAACCCAAAAAAACTTACTGTCCCTCTGGGAAGAGGCAGACCTTGTTGATCCGGCTGTCCAGACATATGCTCTAGTATATCCAGGGTAATCATCAGAGAGGGAATCTCTTCCAGTTCTCCATCAAGTCATGTTCTATAAGGTGAGAAGAGTCCTGCCATTGGATTTCCATTATAAAGAGCCCCACTGGGCCCAAGTGAGAATATTGTCCATGGATATCGTTGCCACCTGTCCAGCTATTCCCATGATCATCCCTTTTTCTTTTCTTTTTTTAAGAGGTAGCTGTCCTGGAAAATCTGTACAAGTGCTCAGTACACACTGCCAGCTCCCAGTTTTATGGACTCAGGATAATCTCAGAAGTCCCTTTTTTTTTTTTTTTTTTTAAAACTTCAGAGGTGGCAACCTTATCTGTGTGGCTGGGTTCCCCCATGTGAACAGTCACCCAGCTGCTGTATTGGACCCAACCTTTGGATCCCATATGCTTCCAAGCTTCATGGGTCTGGGCAGAGTCTGGACACTGGTTCCAAATCTGCCCTCTCAGGCATGCTGTGTTGACATGGGGAATCTGTCTGTCGAATTTATGAATGATGTGAGATTATGAACTCTCTGTATATATCTTTACCAAGCTGCAAACTCCATTTTTAACATGCAACAGTCTGCAATCTCTTTGTCTCCCTGTTAGACTGGAATTCCAAAGGTGGCTGGCAAAAGGATAACAGAAGAGGGTTATTAACTTAAGTGCTTGACCATTGAAATGTAATAGCTCTAGACCAAAGACTGGCTGCCAGCCAAGAGACCTAGTTTGTTGGGGAGAAGTTGCCTAACAATGAAATCCTCTGGTAGGACTCTGTGGTCACCTGTTAAGGGGCTGGAAGAATATGAAGGGCCAAAGCTGCTGTTTGCGCACAGTCATTCTCTCTCCAGCCATCTTTCACCTGTTTAAGGTAGGGGAAGCTGCTGCAGGGGCTAGATGAGGTAGAGGGAACCCTGCCGACCTCAACACGGATGGTTTTCCAAGGAGTCCCAAGGAAAGGCTGAGCTACAGTGAGGGGAAGATCATGTAGGTTTTTATTATTTTTGTGTGGATCTGTATATATCTCTTTTCAGGTTTCAGAATAGCAGCCGTGTTAGTCTGTATCCGCAAAAAGAAAAGGAGTACTTGTGGCACCTTAGAGACTAACAAATTTATTAGCGCATAAGCTTTCGTGAGCTACAGCTCACTTCATCGGCTGCATAGAATGGATCATATGTACAGATAAGTTGGAAATTAGCATACAAACTGTGAGAGGCTAATTAGTTAAGATGAGCTATTATGTGATTAAGTAAAGAGCAACTGCAGCATAGAGCCCTGTGCAAAGGGACTGTGCATGTTATGGGCCACCCTTCCCATGTGCCTCCTGAGAGAGTTAAACTGTAACGCAGAAGCCTCGCACCTTCAGTGGGCTTCTGGGAGAGGGTGTGTTTAAACTACTGAGGTATCTTGGGGGTCCGTGATGGAGCTGGGGGCCTGGGGTGGGTGGGCTGAGGGGCTCCATTTCAGTGAAGGGGTAACTGACTGTGACAGCTGGTGCCCAGGAAATATGCTACAGCCAACGGAGCCCCCAGGGAGGCTTATAACAGCGGGGATTCCGAGAGGCTTGGATTCCTCTCTCAGCAATCTTGTGCGTGGCCAAGAGAGGGTACTAGGTCAGATCTGTGACAGGGAACTAAAAGGATCTTTGCAAACACTCAGGGACAGAGCACTACCTGAGTGGAAGTGTCTCTCTCCCAGTGCAAAGCAGAGCAGCACCAATGTGCTGAGTGCAAGGGCACCTGGCGATAGGCATGGTCCAAGCAGAGAAATTCTCTCTGGTAAGACCCTGTTATCTATTTCTTTTCACTCCATCTCCTAGCATCTAAAGTCCCAATACTTGTGGTGGGGGCAGGAGGGAAGTCTATGGGTGCCAAACAGCTGGCATGTTGATTTTCAGGAAGACTAAGGGTAAAAGGATCCAAAGTGGCCTTGTCTGGCCTTTCACCAGCTGCAGGGTTTAGCTGGGATGGCAAGGAGCTCCACATCATCATCAGCAGAAGACTTGGCATCCTTTCCTTCTCTCCCTTGTGCCCTCCTACTCAGTTTTCTCTCCCTGATCTTCACACACACACAGTCCCTTTTTTTCATCATCTGTCCTATCTCCTCCCTTCCCACTCTCTCTCCAGTGTTGTAGCTGACTGGCTTGTGACAGGATCTTTGGGCTTTGTGTTTAATTGATTCCCAAGCTGCCTCCATCTTTCAAAAGATAGGCTGAGGCAGGAAGCATGATGAGTTCGTCATGGACTGAAAACAAAGCCACGTGATCTGAGTTAGCCTCCACGCCAGCTTACCTAGAACACCGTGTCCTTATAGCTACCGCTCCGGGTGTCCTTAGAAAAGTATTGGGGTCTCAGGGCTTAGCAATACAAACAATATTTTAAGACTCAAGACAAGGGATGGGTCCAATCAGAGCCCCCTCCAAATGTGGGGAAATTCAGATCTAAATGTTGGGTCTAATTTGGGCCAAAGTTCCCTTTTATATTGCAGTGGAGCCGGGGGAGTTCCATTTACTTTAGTACATGTACTTTTTTTAAAATATCTACATGAAACCGAATTTTGAGGCAGTTTTATTACCAAGCCATCAATAGGATGGAATAGAGTCACTATAACGTCAGAGGGCAAGGCAGCTTCCCCAGCATGCATATGTTAACCGTAAAGAACCTGATTTTCAGAAGTGCTGAGCACCCGTAACTACCATTGACTTCAGTGGGGTCTTGAAGTGTTAGTATTTCAGAAAATCCGTCCTGTCCCTTCGTGAAGAATGTGTCTAGGAAGGGCCTGATTCTCCACTCACACTGGCTCTATCCCAGTTGAGCTCCTCCTGATTTCCCCCAGTGTGAGCAGAGTAGATCAAATCTTCTGTTATTTAATGGCTTTTGTTCCCTGTTTTGCACTCTTGATGCCCCACAAAGGGGTCAGGGTTGTTTTTCTCTTTCCTTCCCTGCTTGGCTCTGCCTACAACAAACTCCCTTCCCTTTCTGTGGTTCTTTAATCTTCTTTTAATCTCTCCTCTCTTAGTCTTGTGAAGGCCGCTATAAATTTCTCACCAGCAATGTGAACAAATGTCCATTTGTTCTTGTCAGGGTACAGAGAGCACCTGGCCAGCCTTGGCATTTGCCATACAAGCAGAGGCTTTGAAGGGAAAGTTGAAAAGCCCTTTAATCTTTCTTATGATAATGTTCAGGAATTCTGACTCATGCTTCTTCAGCAGCTCCCTTGCATTTTTCTCGTACTAACTCCTATTTGGCTGGAAAGCAATTTTGTTTCGGTAAGTGAGTCTAACCAGAGTAATAGCAATTCAGTGGAAAATGTCACTTCTAAAGGTGTAAATTGTGATCAGTGCATTTTCTCTCAGTTGTAGGTAATTTCATTGTGATTATGTAAAAAGAAAGTCATGGACCCTTCACATCTCCAGGTCATGGGTTTGTTCTGGCATCACTTACTCATGAAAGATTAATGCCAAAGAGCAAGCTGTTAGGACACAGAATGCAGGGAATGGATGCTCGGGGATTGACAATGAGGATATAGAGTCTTTAATCCCTAAAACAGATTTGTTTACAGTCCAAGCTGGTAGTGGCCAAAAATTACTACACTCTGATAGCTGCTTAGTGACCTTTTACATCAAAAATACCAAAGAACTGGAGGAACGACATGGGGGTTAGTCTGAGAGCCCAGCAGTCCTGAATGCATGAATAGGGAGTGGGTAGGGAGGACAAAGGCAGCAGAGAACGATGGGTTATGTTTTTAATTTGCCTTCCTGTAGAGAACCAGTACTACTGTAATAGGGGAACTGCCCTCATTTTGCAACTAATGCTCAGTATATAGAGAGGGGCCAACTGTGTGAAGTTTGGATTCGGGGGGCTCAGATCTAGAAGTTTGGTTCAGACCCATCTCCAGCAAAAAGCAGAAAGCTCGCCTTGTTATTGATCCCTACAGCATCATGAGTCGTCTTGGTCTCTACTCAACACTTGAAGGACAAGGTTCCTGCCCTGAGCTGCTTACTGTCTAACTCAGACCAATAGAAAACCAGGAAGGACTCCAGCACAGGGAGGATTGGAGACCTCTTGGCATGGCGATTAACATAAGCAAGCAGGAGAAAGAAGTGGTTACTTAGAGGGAAGTGAAAGCAAAATATCCTTAGTTATTCTGAAAGATCCCTTATGCAGATAGCTAATAGCTAGAAATCACTGAACACAGCCCTCATTCAGAGGTCATGTGCACAAAAAGCATTCAAAACCCAAGGCTAGAAAATGAATTTGTTGAGGGTAAGTGACTCAGCAGAGCCCTGCTCCTCTTTCCTCTATCTTAAACGAGTCTGCAGTCAGAGAGGATTTATTGTTGATTCAAAGGAGAGGCAACCTCTTGTCCCTCAGTCATGGCTCACTGGAGTCCTTCACTTCACCTTGGCTACATCGTCTTTTGGAACATTATTTGTCCATGTGTTGCTTTTCCAACAGGAGCCCCAGCATCAGCCTGTGAGAATATGATGCCTGTGCATATGGGGGTCCAGCCCCAGCCAAGTCCAGCCCCCTATGAGATCCAGATTGATGCATCTTCCTTTGTGAACAGGCAGCCGATTAATGGTAATTAAGTTCCCACTTCTTAACTGGATGGGTAAGATTTACTTAAAATCCATGATTTCTTCATGGTTGTTTGCATTTGGCATGCTTTCTGTGTAAATGGATCAGTATTATTAGGGAGCTTCTCTTCTTCATCATGTTTTCTCCCTAAAATGTGTTTAGTAAACTTCTGTTTAGTGAAATGAATTAAAACAACTGTGAGCAGATCAGCAGGAGAGGACCAAGAGAAACAAACTGAGAACTACATGGAGACGAGACGTTGACATTACAAACACTATGCAAGTTATTTTAAAGTCTGCCAGGTCTGGGTGCCAAGCAAGTAATCATGATATGGCTGCATTCTATTATAGTGATGCTGATAATCTAGTGATGAATCAGACAAAGGTTAGCCCCTCATAGGATGAATCCAGGATCTGGCAGGATTGGGCCAATGCCATGAAATCAGTGGATGATTTTTACCTGGTGCCAGATAGCTAAGGGAGTTCTTAACTGGTGCAGGGCTATCACCGATAGGTCAGTGATTTGTTTCTGTACCAACGCAGTAAGGAGAAATTAACATCTGCTAGCTCTTTGGTAGCCCACGTGAAATGAGTTGGTGATCAGATGCGTAACTGAGGCTAGAGATGTGACTTTCCCATGTCCCATAGAGAGTCAGTGGCAGAGTTGGGAATGGAAGCTGGGAGTCCTGACTCCCTGTCCTGTATACTAGTAACAAGGTCATCCTTCCTCCCCGCTGACTCATGCCCGGTTACTTGCTTAGCCTAGGGTGCAGTGTCGTCTTCATTTCCTTTCCGTCCCAATATGTCTCTGATGTCTTTCTTCTTCACCTCTCTCTATGGCTACCATCTGACCCTCTCTGCCCTCCTTTTCCAAGGGCCCAGACTCCCTCTCTTCACTTCTCCCCCTAATCTATTCCTCTTCTGGTTCTTTGTAACCCTTGGTCCTAGAACGAAAGAATAGCCATACTGGGTCAGACCAATGGTCCATCTAACCCAGTATCTGGCCAGTGCCAGATGTGTCAGAGGGAATGAACAGAACAGGGCAATTTTGAGTGATCTATGCAGTTTCATTCAGTCCCAGCTTCTGGTAATCAGAGGTTTAGGGACACCCAGAGCATGTGACAGTGTCCCTGACCATCTTAGCCATTGATGGACCTGTCCTTCAGGAACTTATCTAATTATTTTTCTGAACCAAGTTATACTTTCAGCCTTCACAACAGTCCCTGGCAACGAGTTCCACAGGTTGACCGTGTGAAGAAATATTTCCTTTTGTTTGTTTTTTAAACCTGCTGCCTATTAATTTCACTGAGTGACCCCTGGTTCTTGTGTCATGTGAAGGGGTAAATAACACTTCCCAATTCACTTTCTCCGCACCCGTCATGATTTTATAGACCTCTGTCATATCCCCCCAGTTCTCCTTAGTTGTCTCTTTTCTAAGCCGAACAATCCCAGTCTTTTTAGTTGCTCCTCATCTGGAAGCTGTTCTGTACCTTTAATAATTTTCATTGCCCTTCTCTGTACCATTTCCAATTCTAATGTATCTTTTTTGAGAAGGTTTCAGAGTAACAGCCGTGTTAGTCTGTATTCGCAAAAAGAAAAGGAGTACTTGTGGCACCTTAGAGACTAACCAATTTATTTGAGCATAAGCTTTCGTGAGCTTGCATCCAATGAAGTGAGCTGTAGCTCACAAAAGCTTATGCTCAAATAAATTGGTTAGTCTCTAAGGTGCCACAAGTACTCCTTTTCTTTTTTTGAGAAGGGGTGACCATAACGACCTGCAGCATTCAGTTTCGGTCTCCTCGTACACCCTGGCTGCCTCCTGGAGGTGGAATGTGCTGCTGTTCAAGGCCAGGAAAGGAGGAGGCCTTAGGTGCCTTCTCAGAAGCCCCAGGAGCAGCATTTAGGAGCTGGGAGAACAAGCTAAAGAGGAAAACTTGCTCCTTGTCCCTAGTCCTGCTTCTAATCTCAATGGGAGCTGCACCCAGTTACCCAAGGGCAGAATTTTATCTAAAGCCTTTTTCACAGTCCGTCTCCGTGGTATTTATATTGCCCCAGGCCCATAGTAAAGGAGCACCTCACCCTCCTTGCAAACCCCTGTGAGACAGAGAGCTACTATCATCCCTGTTTTGCAGATGGGGAAATCAAGGCACAGATAGACTAAGTGACCAGCCCAGGGTGCCACAGGAAGTCAGTGGCAAAGAGGAAGTTGAGCCAGTGTCTCCTAAGTCCCAGGCTGGCACGCTAATCACTGGGCTATTTTTGCAGACACAGCTGATGTGCAAAGATGTATCTTTGGCATTATTAATGGTGGTGACCATTTTGAGAAGCCAGTCCCAGCTATGGGTGACTAACATGTGATAGATGCATATACTATCTTCCAGTTCAGATTGTAGGGCCGGGATACAGAGGCCTGTTGCTGGAAGCTCGCACCTTTGGCTCCACGGCTGCACTTGGCACTTGGCAGAATCCTGCCAATAACACTAAGTTCTTACAGGTAAGATGGGAGCTTCTCATTTCTAGCCTTATGGGGCATCGTGGCTTAATAAATACTGTGAAATTAAATATAGCGAGAGAAACAACATATAACAGCAAAGGCAGCTGGGTGGGAGCATTTGGATTGATCAGGGCAGGTTGTATGCAATGTCTATTACCCAGGCTTTTGGTGAGGGGAGGGGGATGTTATCGTTTCTAAGGAAACAGGATTTGTTTGTTTGTTTACAAATTGATTGTACATGCACCTAGTGCAGTCGTCCCCAAACTTTTCCTGTTGTGACCCTCCCTCATCTGTAATGCAATCTGTCCCATGGGGCTGGAAGCGGGAGCCACTGCCAGGAGTCAAAGCTGGGACCTTGGCAGATGGCAGTGCTGGGGCTGCAGCTGGGGGCAGAATGGGGCTGGATGGTGTTCCCTCCCCACCCCTAAAGGAGGCTGGTCCCAGGGCCCTCCCCCCCAAAATTTTCCTTCCGTGCCACCTCAGGGGAGCGCTCTCCACAGTTTGGGGACCACTGACCTAGTGTGTGTGACAGGTACACTATTCATTGTAATTAAACAAGTAATACATGGATTGATATTCTTTTCTTTGCAGTGCTCTGGAAACCCAAAAGGTGCGATTACTCATTCTAACACCGAGTTAAAAACAAGCCTGACCACTTATACCTGGCTGCCCCCAACCTCTGGCTGCCCTGCCATTATTACATTCATGTAAGCAGCTTCATGACAGAGTTCCCTTTTAAATGAAATCCCCTCCCTCTCCAACGGACATCTCAAACATGTTTTCTTCTCTTTTCTCTCCCTATACGTTAATACAGTCATAAAACGTTCTGTTGTTTCATATAGGGCAGGATTTTCAAACGCACCAGAGTGATTCTAGAGCATAAGCCCCATTGACTTTCAGGTCTTGTGCTCCTTAGCCACTTAGGTGCTTTTGAAAATTTAGGGGCTCAATCAGCAGCAGGGTCTCCCCAAACAAGCGAAAGCTGCACATAACTAATGAGCGCTGATTCACACCATTCGGATTACAAAAGATATTAAAGCAGAAGAATGTTGCTATACTGCAGGAATAGTATTTTGATCCTTTCTGGGAATGGAAGGATCTTCAGTTGGGAAGCCATCTGAAACGGTCAGCCGCAGCTCACTTTCCTGCGTGCAAGAAAGGGTGGATTCACTTTCCCATGAGGTTAGGCTTACATTACCATTTGCTAATGAATTTATGAGCAAAGCAGCAACACCATCACAGAACGGCTACAATGAGTTACTGGAATATCGCTGGCGGGAGGTAGGGGGAATTCTTCCTATTTTATAACCATGTTACACTATTCTTTTTCCTCTTGTACAGGGCAACTGTAGCACAGTCTCGTGAAATTTATTGGCTCGGTGTCCAATCCAAAGTAATCTGGAGAGGTGAGTAATTTAGTGAATGTATCATTCCAATTTAAGGCAGTGGATTGTGTATCTAACCGCCATTAATGCAAATAGGAGTTAAAGATGCATCAGAAGAAAAGCCACTGGTGTATCAGAAATGCAGAAGATGCTAGTCTGTGTGCAGTTTGCTTTGAAATTATTTTTCTTCACCATACAAGAGTTCAGTTCACTAAGCTGGAATTTACATATATAGCTCTTAGTCTCTCCTCCTAAATCATTCACTCCAGCCCCCTAATAATCTTCTCTGAACTCCTTCCAGTCTGATAATATAGTTCTGTGAACATGGTGCATGTAACTAAATGAAATATTCCAGGTCTCCTATGAAGATATGATTCATGTTATGGATTAAACTGTCAGCCACTGCTGCTAAGCTAATGGGAGTCTTGCACAGAGAAGAAAAAATAGACTAGTTACTGTAAGAGCTGACTCTCTCCTCCATCTGGAACGGGGTAGAAGAGTAACTTGCACCAACAGGAATTTGTGTATGCAAATATCCAAGTCATCAGAAGGGTAGAGAGCTGGTTTTGTTTCTGGTTCTTCTAGGGAATGACTATTTTCCTCTCAGTTCAGCTAATAAAGAAAACCTTTATGCTGAGTGCCAAATGATGCATACCAATGTAACCCTACTGTAAAGGTTGTCATGCATGCTGTTGCACAGCCTATTGAAAAAAAAACTGAGCCACTATATCTCTTTCAGTGTTAATTATATGAAGACTTACTATCTACAGTTGCTCAAATCTCGGGGTGCACTTGCAGGGGCTCAGGACTTCAGCTGCAGTGGGGCTGAAGCCCCGAGCCCTAGCAGGTGCATCCTGGGTCTTGAACTTCTGAAGGTTGTTGTAGGTGGCTCAGTAAATTTGGCCAACCCTGGCATATAGCATGCTAGTCTCAAAGACTGTTCAGTTACTAGCAGTAGTGATCCAAACTATGCAGAAACGGTTGTCTGCTAAAGTGGCTCCAATGTAGTTATTAGGCAGCTCCAACATTGTAAATTATGTAGCTACTTATAACACATTTGAGGCAGGGAGTGGAAGTCAGGCCTCCTATATTCTGTGATCATGGATAATTCATGTAAACTGTGCCTCAGTTTCACCATCAGTAAAACAAGGATAGGCAATGCCCCCCTCACACAGATACTGGGGCTTAATTCATTGTTTGTAATGTGCTCTGAGTTACTGAGTAAATAATAAAAGGAAGTAAGATACTGTCACCTCCTCTTCAATACTAAAACAAAAGATCATATTTAAGCTGATTGCTCGTTAGAACAATTTAAAGGCAATTATTTAAGAGATTGTCACTACCCTTTGCTTATGGATCATTATTCCTGGGCTTTAGTGTGCAGTTAAGTATTGTTCTTGTCTTATGTAAGAGAAACAGTAATAATGACTTATCTGCCCAGCCCTCATTTCTCATCTCTTCCTTGGTTGGTCCCACAATGAATCTTACCTACCTTCTCGCTCCCATCATCATTGGTTTTGTCAATATTGCTCTCTAGCCCTGTAATTCCTTCTCCACTTCTCTTCCTAATATATATCTGCCATGAGGCCCACAAGTATTAACACAGTATAGTGAAAATGCCATCAACCAGCCATTATTCAAAACAAGGAGAAAGAAAATGCATTAAGACAGAACCTTCCTTTGGGGTCCCCTATGCAAGTCACGTTGTAGGGGCACACACAGCATCTTGTCTGGTTTGCTATACAATACTAAGTCTATTGTGTGAGCTTAACATAATAATGGGCTTATTTTAGGAAAAAATCCATGATTAAAAAACTCTGCATAGTTCATTAATTTGGGTTTAACCTACAGGTGCTAGCCTGTGATATAGAGGAGGTCACACTAGATGATCTAATGGTTCCTTCAGGTCTTAAATGCTGACTGTATGGGGAAATTCCATAAGATTCTGAGGGATGGTATGAGGTCTCATTTTAATTGGAAAAGACTTAAGCTCTGAAACCACAAATCATACTTTAATTCAAATGCCTAGAGTGAAGGGGATTTGGGACTATCTCCGCTGAGCTAGCTAAGCATTAAGCCTAGGTAATTCACCAGAAAAGCACTATCTAGTTGATGTGCTTTGACACAAACATCATAGGTAGAATCTAAATTTTACACTGAGTGTGTCTCATCCAAAAATCAGCTGTCTTTATTGGTATTCATTTCTTCTGTAGATGCTTGTTTTAATGGCAAGAACACTTTTGAAATGTAATTAATCCATTTTAGTCTGACTGATGGAATGACTTCCCTGAGACAGGAACATTATATGTTAAAACCAACATAATAAATGATAGAGCCAATCCTATCAGTCAGAAAGATATTCAAAAGCAAGAGACAAGTAAGGACACAAGTTAACTGTACACCCTTTGAAAACCTGCAACTACACAGAACAGACAAGGCATGAGGAAGCAAGTCATTTTATATGGTTGTCAGATTAATAATCAGGTTATTAATGCTTAAACACATCAGGGTAGTAGTATAAAATGGCTAGAGCAGGAGACTAGGCACTTGTTACACTGTGCTCCATTTCCCACTTTGCAACTGACTTACTGTGGGAGTTGGGGCATGTCACACAACCTCTCTGTGCTTTGGTTTTCCCATCTAATCTAGGTGCAATACATACATCTCAATCTCTGTATAAAACATACGGTAAACGCAAAGTAGTTTGAAAAGTTTCTTAGAAGTTAATTAATGCCCTGTTCATTGCTCCCACAATAGCTGTGTTTAGACTGTGTTAATCCATAGATGTTGGTTGCCTGAGAAACCAGAGTGAGTACTAGGTATTACTACTGATTGTGAATGGGAAGTGAACAAGTGACAACTATTCATTGCTTTTTCTCAGTCGTTAAAACAGGGTTGAAGGAGGGAAAAACTGATGATCACACTAATATCAGTGTTGCCTCAACTGTGTAATGAAAACTAATTCTAAATTAAAGATAACATCCATTTTGTTTTCCAAACTACAGAGTCTAAAGCTACATGTGGTGCTGAGAAGTTTACATGGACAGTTACTGTTGTGACAATGATGTCTTTCCACTTAATATAAGTAGCCAGGCAAAAAGCAGTAAGTGCTGGAGTTTCAGAGGATCTCTTCAATGGCTAACAAATACAGACCCTGTATACAATCACTACATTTGCTTCTGCCATGAAGTGGATTCTGGAAGCCTCAGGCCTACGTCTACACACGTTATACTGTTTTTAAACTGTACCAATAGCGTTAAAGTAATACAACCCTCTACAGTGCAGTTATTACTGGTACAGCTTATTCCCTACAGGCATGTTAGACAAGTATAACAATGCCCTCTCAACCCTAACCAATGCCGTTTTAATATTAAATTATCTGTATGTAGACTAGGACTAAGGTTAAAGTTGAGTAGTACAAAGCCATAGCTAGAACAGACCTGAGAAACACAATTAATGCCATGACTTCAACTCCATTCTAAATTAGAACCTATATAAGATCAGCAACTTTGATTTGTATAAGGAATGGTACACATCAGGATATCACGACAATATCTGTATACCTTTTCATTATACATCAATTGTACAAAACATCTTTCAGAATTAACAGACAATAGCCTGCTGCAATAATATAATTAAACCTGTTATTTTACCCTAACTAGATAGGCATTGTATTCGCTAATGGCACATTAACAGCAGTTGTACACTCCAGAACTAATTTCTTAAAAGGCTGGTCATTTCATTAAGTAATGACTGTATTGCTACTATTCTTGGCAACCTCTCCTTTTTGAGAAGGGTAACCTACAATTGATCATGTGACAGCAGAAGTTGATGCTTTAACAGCTTTGTAATGAATACAAAGTTAAGGCTTAGCATTGCTCATTGCATGCCCATTTCATGAGGGGGGACACAACCTCAATAAATGGTTATTTTTGCTATTTACATCAACTTAGTAGTCTATTAGTGTATCTGCAGAGAGTTCTAAAGGTTACTGAAAGTAACAGGCATATAAATAAAATAGATTTAACTCTCCCTGGCACTCCACTAACTTTTGCTGCAAGTTTCTTAGCTGGAAGCACATCTATAACTTTAGGGTAATTGTCTACCTCTGCTGTGTATTCCTTTTTGTATGTTTGACTACAGAATGTTTATGGTTGGCTGTATTATTTTCAATATACACCTTTTAAAGTTATACCAATAAAAAATTCAGAAACCCACTTTCATTTTCAAGATTTATGTGCACCATATAACACATTGCATCAAATATAAATGCATGTTTACTGGAGCTAAACTGCTTTGTACAGGAATTAGGACTCTTCACTCAACAAGTTGCTTCTTAGTCAATGTTCTCCAATCCCTGAAAAACAAAGTGAAACACTCTTAACTATCCATATAGAATTTACACCAATCTCACTGCCTTGTTTACGTTTCTCAGAAACGTACACACATCAACTTACTACTCTTTTTTTAACCATAAATTCCTCAGCAGAATAAGAAGTTTGCATGTTTTTTGGAAGATACAATTTTTTAAAAAATAGGGGGGAAGAGAATCACTAAAGTACAATTAAAAGGGTGGGGTGGTAGCACTAGGCAAACTACAGTGATAGCATCACAGAAATTATGAAGGGAAGAGACCCACCCCATCAAGGCTACCCCATGCAAATTATACCATCCCTACTTAGTATGACTAAAGGTGCCCTGAAAAGGTTTTTCAAAGGAATGTACGACACACCCCTTGTTCTTTACATTAGACATTTAGGTCTTGTCTGCTCAGGAACATTCTATGCTAACTGCAGAACCAGTGAAATTACATCACTTTAGGGGAAAGTGAAAAGTTGAGCAATTCAGCAGGAAAGGAAGGGAATTTTGTCACTGTTTAAAACTTGTTTTTGTTAACCCCTATTTCACTTCAATGACTAAATAAGGCTTGGGAAAAGGACGTAACAAATTTAACATTCCAACCCCTTCCACTAATGTGACAGCTCATAATATACATGCTTAAAAACATCACACAGACTCCTAGAAAAAACTGACCAGGCCATTTCTAATAAAATATTACAGGCTTTCTTTGTATGTTATAAAGCAACAAATACGGGCACTTAAAAAAGCTCTTTACAGGTCACCTTTAAGTACTAGCAGTAGCAAGTCTGCACTGAAGGTATCAAGGGAGAATGAAAAGACACTAATGCTAAGAGAGTCAGGCCTACAGTTTGTAAAGATTGGTCTAGATTTGAACCCATCAAAGTCCATTGATTAACTGTAAGACAATATATTAAAAATAAGCACTTCTTGTCTGCTCCAGTTAGCAGGCTAAGTTCTACCCTCGGGTACCGTCAAGACTGGTGCCTTTATACTGAAGTATCAGAGAGCAGAACCCAGTCAAGGGTCTAACTCAACTCAAACAATAGCAAGTGCTCACTGCAGAGACCTACAACTCGAGTTTTCAACTCCTGGTTAGTTGAATTTTGAGGCGTTTGGATTTTGCAGAGTTCAGCTGCCTTGTAGTTACAGATCAGCTTCCTTTTCCGTTGGAAGGGATTTACCTTGGACCGATGGTATTCATTAACCCCCGACAGTCGCCGGTCTCTCTCCATCAGGTGCCACTGGTAGGGCTGGCGAGCAATTCTCTTTTCCTGCGCACGAAGAGCAACGTGTCACCGCACTGGGAGACGGCGCGGGGAGCAGGAGGCTGCCGCCGGGCCAGGCCAGGCCAGGCCACCGACCCCGGGCTCGGACACGGCCCCGAGTAGTTCCCGGGGTGGGGGAAGGGGAGCGGCGCCCTCTGCTGGTTTCCAGCGGCTCACTCGGCACAAGCACCGGGCAAGGGGTGTCCCCCCCGCCAGCGCCCGCCCACGTCAGCTCCCCCCCCAACGTCACCGCCCGCTCCCCCCTCCCAACGTCACCGCCCGCGCCCGCTCCCCCCCTCCCAACGTCACCGCCCGCGCCCGCTCCCCCCCTCCCAACGTCACCGCCCGCGCCCGCTCCCCCCCTCCCAACGTCACCGCCCGCGCCCGCTCCCCCCTCCCAACGTCACCGCCCGCGCCCGCTCCCCCCCTCCCAACGTCACCCCCCGCGCCCGCTCCCCCCCCCAACGACACCCCCCGTGCCCGCTCCCCCCCTCCCAACGACACCCCCCGTTGCCGTGCGGAGCCGGCCCAGCCCCTCCTGGCTCCGCCCTGACCTTGCCCCCGTTGAGGTATCTGTGGATGTGGGTGAGCGACACGCCGGGGATGGTCAGGCACAGGCACATGACGGCCGCGCCGGGCAGGATCTCGTACCACATCCCGGCGCCCGCTCGAGCCGCTCCGCCGCCACCGACCGCGCCACTAGAGCGAGGCTCCCCAAGCTCGGCGCACGCGCACGCGCAGGCAGCACCACTTCGCAGGCGCATTAGCCCCGCCCCACGGCGCCGCCTACCCAGCATGCATCACGGCGGCGTGCCGCCGCCATTGTGCCGAGGCAAAGACCGCTGGAAGTGTCACGAGCACAACAGCGATAGGGCGGGGCTAGGTTCCCCTCAGTGACAGCGTCCCACTAGGCGTGCTACGGGCGCAGGGAAGTTCCCATGGCCCCCATGACCGGCCTGCTGGGAGCTAGCCGGGAGCGGTCGCCCCCGTTAGCCCCAGTGCATGCCGGGAGCTCCCATCCCCCCGGGGCTGTGTCCTTGAGGAGGCGCCTCCGGAGCGAGGCGGTGGTTCGTGGCCCTTTAAGGCTGTGATCCCGCGAGAGGCGCCGCGGCCAATGGGCGAGAGGGGGCGTGGCTCGGTGGGCCGGAGGACGGGATGAAGGAGGATAAGGAGAACACTAGGCCTAAGGAGAAGCGGGCGCCCGGGGCCCCCCTGGATCTCCGGGGGGGCGGGGAGCCCGAGCGGCCCAAGGACAAGAAGGAGACGCTCAGCAAGGTGAGGCTGGGGGCGGGGCCGTCCCGCGTCGTTGGGGGAGCGGCTTCAGCCCCTGGCTGGGCCCCGCGGAGGTTTTAGTCGAGCCCCGTGCCGAGCGCCGCGGAGCCCAGCGCCTCAGCGCCCGGACGGGGCCATGCGGGGGCAGGGCGCCCGGGGTAACCCCTTACAAACGCGGCGGGTGCCTGGCGGCGTTTCGTTTTCCGGGGCCCAGCCTGGGATATCGAGGTCTGAGCCCCCTTGGCGCTCGCGTGGCGTTGTGAGTGTTGTCAGCAGGGCCTGGGTGGCAGCCGGACCCACTCGCCACCACTTGGGAACTGTTTGGCCCAAGTCACCTGCTCGGAGCAGCACAGGCGGTTAGTGGTAGACTAGGGAACGGAGCTCAGGAATCTTTCCTTTGAATTTCTTGCTCTAATCACTGAACCACGTTTCCTTACTTGGGGCCTGAGACTGCTCCCTTTGGGAAGTGAGTAGGAGTCTTTTCTTTGACTTAAGTGGGAGCTGGATCAGGCCCCCAGTCTTTCTTTGCTTCCTTGAAGAATTGTGATGTTTCTAGGTCACTCAGTACTTTGGATATAAAAATGGCATTGAAGTTATGCTGGGTGAAATTTCACCCATCTCCTCATGAGCCACAGTTGTCGACTTAGCTCTGTTATCCTACAGCATCTTTCAAATAACAAATCTGAAATAAAGTCAGGGGCAGACACTAATTTACACTCTCTTAAAATTCTTGTGTTAAGGTGGTAATTCGACGCTTGCCTCCCAGTTTGACCAAGGAACAACTTGAAGAACATCTTCAGCCTTTGCCTGAACATGACTATTTTGAATTCTTTGCTAACGATTCCAGGTACAACACTTCAAGTTTCAATTTTTTCATGTAACTCTAGTATGTCAATTAATTTACACTTGTCTATAGTGTGTATAGTTAAAATCATGAGCAACTAGCCAACTTCATTTCTTTACACATTACTATTTTTTGTCCTTTTGCAGTTTGTATCCTCACATGTTTTCCAGAGCATACATCAACTTTAAAAACCAAGAAGACATAGTACTGTTCAGGGATCGTTTTGATGGTTATGTTTTTGTTGATCACAAAGGCAAGTAAACATAAAACTTGGTTATATACTAAAATGTTTGTATATCAGATATATTAGATGACATTTAGGCGATTGTCAAGTAGTTTATTCCCAGATTTTTTCTTATTGTATGCTTTCTTTTAGTGCCATAATTATACTTGGGCACCATATATTGTGATTAAATATATGGTGTCTGCATGTAGTCTTTTTGATAAACTTCATCACGCTTTGTGTAGTAGATTTTAAATATAGCTTAAAATAATAACAATAAATCCCCCTTTTTAAAGCAGTATTAGTGCTAAATTTTTTGAACAAACTGCTTAAGGGGAATTCTAGCCCATTAGTAATTTACATGTATATAATCTAAGTTTAGTTAACAATATACTGAACTGACACTTATGTGGTTTGTTGGGAGCATTCAGCATCTAATACTAAAGCTTATTGGTGTTTTTGCTGATATCCTCTAACATGTATATTCTGGGTGAAATTCTGGCTCCACGGGAGTCTTGCCACTGTTTCCAATTGACTTCCGTGGGGCCAGAATTTCACCCTTAAACTCTTGTTTTATTTGGATATTTTTATAGGTGTATTTTTTTAAGAGAGATTTTACTTTTAATTTTTTTATTTTTCATCTTCCACCAACCAGTTGCTTTTTGTGAAATGGAGCTATGACAATTGAAGCCTCAGTTATTCAGAAGGCATTTAAATTACCTAGATTCTCTGAAACTACTCCCCCCCCCCCCCTTAGACATGGTAATTCACTATATATATACCTTACGTGGTAGATACATTGAATCCATGCAACTTTTATTATCTTTCTTCTGAAAGACACCCTTGAAAATCAAGTTCTTCTCTGTTCTGCATGGACGTTTTGTCAATCATATTGGATTTTGTCAAGAACAGACATTTCCCCTTTCTCCATGTTCCCAGTTGAACACACAGTGTTCTCCCCCCGCCCAGTGAATGAAGCAGGAATTGTGGGGGGAGGAGGGAACAGTATGTCATCATAATGCATAAATATCAGGATGTTGAATTAAGGCTACCTGAGCAACCTTAGCTCTGGCATTTCTTAACTTTTGAGTATTACATTTTGCAACTTTAACTTTCTTTTAATGTAATTTTGTATGTATTTTGTGTATAGTCTGGAAAGTGCTTTGAGACCCTCTTGCGATGAAAGAGTTATAAATAATGTGTTTATATATCTAATCACATGACAAATTTCATAGCTACTATCAATTTATCTGTTCTAGTATTGTTTCTTATAAACATGCCCCAGTGTCCCTCCTCCAATATAATACACTGTCAAGATTTTAGTGGTTTTTTTTTTTTTTTTTTTACCTTGGTGATTAAACAGTTTTAACAGTTTACTATTAACAGGTCAGGAGTATGCTGCCATAGTCGAATTTGCACCTTTCCAAAAATCTGCAAAAAAGAAGAATAAGAAAAAGGATGCCAAAACTGGGACTATTGATGATGGTACAACTACTAGAATTGTTTGTTGCATGCATGAATATGTGGAGATTTATGTGGTGCATGGTATCTGATAACAGAAATTTGAATTTATTTTGACTGTGTGGTGTCCTAGTGTAACAAAATAATGTTTGATACTAAACACTTAACATGCAACAATTACATTTCTTTTTTTTTTTTTTTCAAAATAACTTGTCTATTGTACTATAACAAAAGTACTTATGGTATTATTGATATTATGATAGTACCTAGTGGGCCCCCGGCAAGGTATAGGGTCCTGTTGTACTAGGTAACGCCCACACATGTAATGAAAAGATGGTCCCTGTCTCAGTTAGCTTTTGCAGGCTTGGTACACTAAAAGAAAAACAGACAACTGCAAAACCAGTAAAATGTCTTAATAAGCACACTATGGAATAACGTTGTTAAAATCTTGCATTATTACTATTAATTATGTACTTTACAAAACGTAACCCAGCATAGTCCCTGCCTCAGAGTTTGATTTAACTTGGCTAAAGACAAATATCGAGCAGCAGCTCATAAGACTATATGACCCATTCTTGTTTGTTCATAAGTTTGAAAATGCAGAGTGACTATTGAAACTCCCAGAAGAGGGGTTAGTATGTGTATTTTGTAGCACAAACCGATCTTTCTCTCCAGACCCAGAGTATAAGAAGTTTTTGGAAAGTTACAGTGCAGATGATGAAAAGTTAACATCAACTCCTGAAACACTACTAGAGGAAATAGAGGCAAGAAACAAAGAGTTAATAGGTATGAAAACTGATATCTTAAATGTGAACCTCTTCTCGCAATATAGGAAAACATATGACGTACAATATTTTGTAGGTTTACGACTTTTGAACTTTGGGGACATTCCTTTTTAGATCATTTAGTATCATTAAGTCCTTAGAGTAATACTACAAGTGAAGATCTACTTTTATTCATCTTTGCTCCAGTCCCTCTTTTTAGTTTAAATTGGATATTGTAATCTTCTCCGCTATGTATACTAAACACTTGTGTTATGTGCTGTTAAATTCCAGTAAGGGGTGCATTGGCTCCTTTAATATTAGTACTGTGGGATGGGAAGTGATACATGAATGTAAGTTACGACTCATTTAGTTTAGCTAAAATATTACACGAGGAGACGTAGCCATTTATAAGGAAATGAAGGGTATACATTTCAAGAAGAGAGAGAGAGAAGTTGTGGTACAATAAGACTGAAACTGAGCAAAACCTAATATAGACTGAGATAAGTCTTTCCCATCTAACTTATGAAAACATATCTTGATATTTGTAAAGGCAAAAATATTTATATTCTTAATGTTTATTTAGCTAAAAAGACAACTCCCCTTCTGAACTTCTTGAAAAACAAACAGGTATGATTTCTCTGTGTAATCTATGTAGAATCTATGTAGAGTCTTTTTTGGTTACAGTTTTTGATAATTTGCTCTTAAAACTTTGTGTATGTACAGTGATGTCTGTATAGCAAGATTTTTTTTTTTTTGTGATAAATGGATCTAAAGACCTTGTTTTAAATAATTCTCCCAGAGCTACAGAATTGTTCAGGTAGGTGGGAGCGCTTCCTTTTCTCCTCAGAAGAAAGTTGTGAAACATTTTTGTAAAAAGAGTGGGAGGGGGAGGAAATGTCCTACAACTGTTTTTTATGCTACAGGACTGAATCCATGTTGCTCAGCGTAGGTAAGTGTAGTGGAGCAGATCCAGCAGGGAAGCTGGACATGCTTGCAGAGGAAAAATGTAGTGTGTACAGGGCCTTAGTCTAATGATTATAATCATGTTTAAAATGGGATGGGGTTTTCTTGTACTCTTTATCCCAAATACTTGGTATAACCTGGGTTCATGCTTAACAAACTGTTTAGCGGGGGATTGATACTGGCTCCCAGAGTATTGATATCAAGCTATATTTTGGTTAATATGGTGGCTTAATAACAGTCCTTGTCTCAGTGGAACACTGAGTCATGTGAGCTGTAGCTGTGTGATTGGCAAGCCATATTCTGTTTAAAATACTGTTTGTAGCTACCAGGACTCAAATTAATGCCCTCTTGGTGATTTCTCTCTTATGAACCTATTTTTCTTCCAGGTGTGTGTAACTTTTTAGGGTGGGTTCTGATGTGTGGGTGTTTTCATTTGAACTTCCATTAAAATATGGAGTTAATGATTTCTGAAATATACATAGTAATGCTGCTCCAGTGAATTTTGAAGCTTTCAATAAGTTGCTTAAAAGAAGGGTACAAAGGGAGACGCAATGTTTTATAAAGCAGTATATTTTAGAGAATTTTGTGTCATTTCAGGACATGGTATCTTATGGAACTTTTAAGAGTAACTTTTTCTAATGTGGGAAATGTAATTTCCCCCCCCTCCCCCTTCCAGAGACTGAGAGAAGAAAAAAGAGAGGAGAGGAGAAGAAGGGAACTGGAAAGAAAAAGACAAAGAGAAGAAGAAAGGAGGAAATGGAAAGAAGAAGAAAGAAGGAAGAGAAAGGAAGCAGAAAAACTGAAGAAAGTTGACAAATGTCCAGAGAAAGAAAGGGATAAATCAAAGGATGAACCAAAGATTAAAGTACAGAACATGTCATTGTTATAGACTTTTCCTCCCCCTTCCCTGTAAAAGTTGCATACAAAATGTGTTCACTGAATACGTAACCAAGAGTAATTCATGATCTTGTAGGTGTAGATTAGTTATTTCATAATGTTCATGCTTTTGTTAAAGTACAGTAAGGATTTGTATGTTGTTAATTTCTTTATCTCTAATAAGAAATTTTCATTTGAATACGTGTGTCTATGCTTTTGTTCCTCAGAACATATGAATTTAATATAATCTGGGTAACTGGATATATTTGATCTTGTTCTCATATTGTACGGGGGAAATGAGTCCTATTCTGGGATTGGGATCATTATTTTAGTTGTAGACGTTATTACCTCTGAGCATAGTGAGTATGGAATTAACTAGTTACATATTTGAATATTTCTCATGTTAAGCAGAAGTCACTTCAACCGAGTAGCTGAATTATACTGTGCTACAGAGTAGAATTAGAATGAGCCTTTGATTAAAAAGAACATGTGTTTTCTTCACAGCTACTTAAGAAACCAGAGAAAGATGAAAGAGACTTGGAGAAAAAGGAAAAGTTCAAGAAACTGGAAAAAGAAAATGTGAGGGAGGAAAAAGCTGCTGGCACACTAAGCAGTGTGTCAGCCAAACGATCCGATGGAGAGACTAAAGAAGAGAAGGGAAAAAAGTTAGTTAGTATTCCAGTACTTAGTACAATATGGACCCCTTTTACATGCGGATGTCGGGAGTCCAACCGTATGACGGCATGTTAACAGACCGTGGGTTAAGAGGGCCATGCTGAAAAAAGTGTCTATGATTCACTTAGAAAAAAACGCTGTTGTTTTTTGCTCTTTCTGGCTCACATTTTTTTTCTTATGAAGTCTGTCATTCGCCGCAGATGAAACGCGTTGGCGGCCAATTCATCGGCTGATCGGCTTTCTCCAAAAATTGATACCTGCACTATGCCATGACGCTTTTTAAAACTACTTATAAGCCCCTTGCTGGCTTGGAATGATTCATCCCCCGTTAAATTTCCAAATGTTGTTGCTTGGGCATGAAGAATTGACCCACTTAGCGGCATTCCTTTCAGCCTTTCCTGAGCAAACCCCGTGGGCATGGCTTTGTCTGTTGTGGGGTTTGCTGACTAGCGCACACGTTTTCACTTGGGCCTCACGGCAGAATCAATATTTTGTACAAAGCCATTCAGTTTAGGTTCATTTTTTAGCCGTCCTCAGAGAGTAGATTCGGCAAGTCCAATATCTTTCGATACGTTGGCCTGGGTTTCTCCACTATTTACTCGATCTATTGCCACTAGCTTTTCTTCTACAGTGTAGGAATGCTGACACTTGCCCTCTGCTATTATATTAGGCCTACGGTTAAAATTTTGTAATGTAGTATACATATTACTATATAACTCTCTAGCATGACAATGACTAAGTGTGCATGATACATCTTTACCAATATCGGTAAAGATGTACAACATGTTTCCGCTCCGCACTTCCTGTCAGTTTCTATGTCAGCGAGTTAGTGAGCAAATCTGTAGTGCTACATAGCAAGTTCCTGTACCGTGTGTTAACGAGTCTCACATGTTAAATAGGTAGCACTGGGAGGCATGGCGCAACCACGTGTTAAGCGGGTTTGCGCGTAAACAGGTCTGTACTGTATATATGACTTACCAGAAAAACCCAACCCTTCTAGACTAGTAATTTAAAACTTACGGTGCGCTGTTCTGGAACAGCTTTTAAATTCAAATGAAGTAATGTCTCTGATCTGAATTGTCTAGGAGAGTGTACTCATGATCAGGGGTGGGGGGAGGTCCGTCTGGACTTGAACTATTTCATATCTGTTCATTTAATAAACAAATTTTAGTGTTTTATCAATAATACTTGGCCTTTCAATTGAAGATATTTACAAATGGAGCCCAGCTCAGGAGCTGGAGCCCAATTCAGGAGGCACAGCCCTTTGGCAAAGATGGCTTTAAGCCACCTCTGTGCCCTCCAAATTCTGGGGCTGGCTTTGGGGTTCCACAGTCTCTAGCATAAATGAGAACAGCTCCATAGATTGCACTTATAGCAGCTTCTGGGAGCACAGGGGCCACTTTAAGTCCACAATACTCATAATGCATATCTCTTTAGAGGCCTTGGCAGGAAGGAAAAATATGGCTGTTCTTATGCCAGAATGCAGCCCAGAATGACAACCATGTGCTGCAATTACTAATCCTCACAACATCCATGTGATGTATACAGGTGTGGGTTTCCCCCATGTGTCAGAGGAATGAGAAAGAGATTTAAGTAATTTCCAAGGCCACAGAGGGAGTTAGTCAGCTATGTGGCTAGAACTGTGAAACTTCCTTGATAATGAGCGAGAACACTACAGGTAGGATTACATCCTCACTGCAGTTATTTCTGTATTTGTAGTAAAATATGACTGGCTTCTAGGATAAAGGCTTCTAGGATATTTTAACTCTTGTCTAAAATCTACAAATCCGTGTCTCATAACATTGACGCAAATTTGGAGCTGTGGTATTGATTACACAGATCTGTGATTTTGATTATCCAATCTTTTAAGCTTAATTTCTCGCTGTGTGTTTCATACAGATCTGAAGATGAATATGGAAAAGATTACAGGGACCGGGAGAGAGACTTTGAAAGAGAGAGAGAATATGAGAGACTGCAGCGGGAAAAACAGAGACGCCAAGACGAAGAGCGTCGTAGGCAGAAGGAACGCTTTGAGAAAGAAAAAGTTTTTAGAAGAAAAGAGGAAGAGGTGAAAAAGGAGATAAACTCACTCAGAGAGAGAGGAAGGAAAAGTGATCTTCCAGACTTTACAGGCAACACAGAAAAAGCTGAGAAAATAACCAAAGATGACAAAAAAGAGGATGCAGCTAAGAGAGATCGCATCAGAAACAAGGTGCTGCTGGCTCTCTTTAAATTCACACCCGCTCTATAAGGCCTCGTTTTTGGTTTTATGGTAAATGTTAATTAAGGGGAGGGTCATGCTATTTCTTACCTTTTGGAATTTTTTTTCTCCCTCATATAATAATTCAGCTGTAAACTTTGCTGTCATGTATGAGGGAAAAATAGACCGATCTTGTAAGCTTTGCTGCTGCTAAGATAAACTTAGTCTTGGCAAATTTCTTATTGCCTTTATAGGAATTATGCACAAATCCAGCTGTTACTGGCAAGTTCTGAACAAAAGTGAATAAATGTCTGTCCTGGTTTTGCCAGCAGATAAACATTGGCTTTTTAACTTTTGTGTCACCAGAGAACTGATATGGTAGGACCAGATTCTTGCAGATGCTGCGTGTGGGTTAATGCCAGAAAGTACATCTCTGTAAGTGAGAGAAAATGATATAGCAGGCAGCCACCCGTATTATACCTTCTCCAAAACACTGCAGAGGCTGCTGCGTCAGGTATAAGAGAGGCACACTGCTATGTAGTGTCATAGCACAGACCCCATGTTAATGTACATATAGTTCTGTATGCAGAATACCCCCAAAATATGTATTCCTTCCATTGATAGGAATACATCCAGTTTAGATGTGCATTAATTCTACATTTGCAGCACCTACGGTGTATGCTTTTCATGGTTTAGTTAAAAAATTTTCCTTGGGAGAAGCTTTGAAATTTGCTCATGTGCTTGAAGAGGACAAACTGAATTGTTACTTAAAATATTATCATTGTGAATGCTTTAAAATACTTGGGTACATAATCTAAAGCAGCATTCTCATCAGTGCTATTTCGGCAGTTACTCTTTGTCATTGAACTTGTAATGTTGGGTGTCACTGAATAATTAATAGTATTTTGGGAAAGTCTGAAGTGGTCTGTGTGGTGTGTGGTTTTTTTTGTTTTTTTTTTTTGTATCATCCCTTTAGAAATTATAGGAATTAGTATGATGCTTTGGCTATAAGACAGTCTGCTACCTTCTGATTTATTTCAGGATCGTCCAGCAATGCAGCTATACCAGCCAGGAGTTCGAAGTCGAAGTAGACTGTGTCCTTATGAAGACATTGCTACAAAGTCTGCAGACCAAGGAGCAGATAAAAAACAGGAAAGTGAGACCAGTAATACAAAAGAAGAGGAGTGATTAGCACACAGGCCTTATGTGTTCTGATTATCTAAGCAGCCAAAGAGCATGTACTACGCAATCCAGAAGTGCCTTCAAAGAGAAGGAACAAAGGAAGAAAAGGGGATATTGTGCTGTTGGATGTTTCTGGTTAAAGAACCTCAGAATTTGAAATGTGTTCTCATTGTTATTGGAATTTATTTTCATAGCATCAGACTACAATGGAGAAAAAATGTTTGCAGTTTGCAAAGTAGAAAAGCTTTTTGTGGCCTTAAGTATGAGAAATGTGAGTCATGTGGTCAGGAGGAATGACACCTGGATCTAAAACCAGAGCTCTTTTGTAAAGTGGTCCTGAACCAGTGTGTGTTACACTTAAAAAGAGGAGCAAAGTTAAAGCTGCAGTTTTGCTCAAAAGCTAACATCCTATATTGCTATGCTGCGAGGTGTTTGGTCTGAGACTACAATAGTTACAAATAAACACTGTAATCCTAGCACTAAAACAGAGTTCTCAGACTGTGGTAGCTGGGTCATCAGTGATCTGGAGAAGCCTTTCCTGGTTTTCTGCAGAACAAACCTTTTCAAGATAGAAGCAGTAGGAAGTTTGGAAAGTGGGGAGAGGCCTTATAAAGAATCTTCCATGTAGGAAGTGGGTTACTGAATGAAATAGTTGAACTAAAAGATTGCAGTGTAGGAATAATTTTATTACTGGGTATTTCTTTTTTCGATAAATTGTCATGTAATGTCTGTCTACCTACACTGAAACAATTTTTTTTTAATTCAGTATAGCTGTGTAAAGCGTTTGATTCTTTTCAAGCATTCCCTCTTGTTTTCAGTGTCTTAAAAGTAGGAAACGTGTCATTTCAATCTCTGCTTCATATTTCCTGATCCATTGGAGTGTTATTTCACTGCCCAGAAGAAACTTCACCAATAATGATCCTCTTGAAGCTAGCAAGTTTTAGCCTTAGCTGTTTTGTACTAAAACCAATAAAATATCTCAAAAATCAAAGATACTTTAACTTATTTGTCTTCAGTGAGACTTTTCTGTTTAGGGGCATGACACAGAGCTAGCCTTATCTCATGAACTGTATTTATCCTTTATCAAAGCTTTTCACACTAATATTGTACATTAGTTAAGATTGTCAAATGGCTTCAAACTCAATAACAAAAAATCCCTGTACTCTGCGGAGAACAACCGAGAATACTAAACTAATATATATCACTGTAGCTAAATTACAGTGCATAATGTTACTTTACAAAAAAAACCCAAACCTGTAAAAATAAAACTGTTAGTGGAGAGAAACCTTCCAAATGCAGAAATGAGTCTTTCCTTTACTACTATTAAAAACTCCACCTTTCCCCTACTTTTCTCCTAAAAGGCCAATCTAACATTTAAAAAAAACCAAAACTCCACATCGGTTAGCAGCGAGGGAATAGCCACAATGGTCTTCTCTCTTTCCTTGGTGGCTGGCTGATCTTATTCAAAGATGACACAGCAAGAGAGGTGGGCCTAATGATATTTTCTTCTCGGAGTCCAGAGTAATTTGTCATAATCATTAGTTCATGAGAATAAGAAGGTTGGAAGAAGTTTGATCTCCAAATTCCATTTGCTGCACCTCTGTAATCACAAATAACCAAACGCTATTCTCTTAAACTGAATGTAGGTATTTCCTTTCAGACCGTTATATACAGATCTTTGAATTAAATACTACCTACCAAAACCCTTTGAAAAAGCAGTGCTCTCTATTTCTGAGGTACCATATAACGCAGTCAGAATTGGAATCTTTCAAGGTAACCAAGTTTCATCGCAAATTGTATTTGAATTATTTTTTAACCATTGAAGATAAAATGTCTGTAACTAGTAACACTTCCTTTCCTTGCTTGTACTAGCTGTGCTCAATCTCATTTTACCAGAGCCAGATGTTTTAGCAGAGCCACTCAACAGGCTATCCTATAATTGATCATTACATACTTCCTTTCAACTTCCTATCTGGTACAGTTACTGGCAGACAGGAAACTGGACTGGCTAGACCACTAATCTGACCTGGTCTGGTTTCTTAGATTCCAAGGCAAAAAGTGAACATTGTGATAATGTAGTATGACCTCCTGTATACCAGGACATAGAACTTTTAGAAAAAGTACACAATTTTCAAATCAAGATTGGATGTGATGGAGAATCCTCCATGACCCTTGGTAAACTGTTCCAGTGATTAATTACTGTCAGAAAATTATACCTTATTTCTAGTCTGTCTAGTTTCTGCTTCCAGCCATTGGATCATATTATAACTCTTTCTGCTAGACAGAAGACCCCTGTTAAATATTTGTTCCCTATGTAGATACATATAGCCTGTAATCAAGTCACCCCTTAACCTTCTCTTTGTTAAACAAAATAGATTGTTGTGATTTTGATATTCTTAACATTGACTTCAGAGTGGCTATATGATTGGTAAAAGATTGGAATGGGCCCCAAATTCTGATTTGGGGGGCGGGGGGATGTTGTTTGCCTTTAAGCTTTTAAATGTTCATCTTGAAATGTATCCCATTCCTTTTGACTCCTTGCATGAATCATAGAATATCAGGGTTGGAAGGGACCCCAGAAGGTCATCTAGTCCAACCCCCTGCTCAAAGCAGGACCAATTCCCAGTTAAATCATCCCAGCCAGGGCTTTGTCAAGCCTGACCTTAAAAACCTCTAAGGAAGGAGATTCTACCACCGCCCTAGGTAACGCATTCCAGTGTTTCACCACCCTCTTAGTGAAAAAGTTTTTCCTAATATCCAATCTAAACCTCCCCCACTGCAACTTGAGACCATTACTCCTCGTTCTGTCATCTGCTACCATTGAGAACAGTCTAGATCCATCCTCTTTGGAACCCCCTTTCAGGTAGTTGAAAGCAGCTATCAAATCCCCCCTCATTCTTCTCTTCTGCAGGCTAAACAATCCCAGCTCCCTCAGCCTCTCCTCATAACTCATGTGTTCCAGTCCCCTAATAATTTTTGTTGCCCTTCGCTGGACTCTCTCCAATTTATCCACATCCTTCTTGAAGTGTGGGGCCCAAAACTGGACACAGTACTCCAGATGAGGCCTCACCAATGTCGAATAGACATGCTATGTCGATAGGCATGCTAAGGTTGTAATTAGTGATCTGTTCCCTACAACGGTAGACGGTAACTTGATTACTGCTGTAAACAGGTTGTAGTAACAAGTTCACCTTTCCATAATCACAATTAGGATGGTGATATTTCTCAGTAAATTATATATGACACATAGCAATGCACAGGTTACCCAAGACAGCAGCAAAGTATATCTTACATTTACATAGCTCCTTTGGTCCACTATGATCCTAAAGCACTTCATGTACTCTACAAACTGATCTCCAAATTACTGAATACACAGAGATCACTTCTTGCAAAGAAGTTAGCTCAAGGGTGCAACATCAGCTTATTTCAAAGCTCAGAGCAACACTCCACAGTAGTTTGTTTGGAAAAAAAAGTTCAGGAGGTTAGGAAAGCAGAAAGTTAACTATTGGAGTTGCGATTGGGCTCCAACAGGAAGGTTAGCTGCAGCAATCCCCTACAAAAAGTAGTAGGGGGGTATTTCATTACTGCAGATCTTTATATGCTTTATATGTCTGCTGAGATAAAGGTGACATTTCTAGCAGCAAACTGCCCCCCACTCTTGTGGTAGGAAATGGTTTAAGTCAGATTCAGAGGAGGGGGAGTGTGAGCTACTGACTCTATTATAGCTTTTCTGCACATGCCCCTTGTGCTCCTTTAGGGGTCTGTCTACACTGGCAGAGTTACATCGCTGGCAGTTACACCGCTGCCCAGCACTGTGGCGGATAGGGGAAGGGAGGGTCCCAGGAGGAGGTGTGGTCCCGGGACGGTTAAAGATTTGTGTATGTCCAGGTATCATATGCAACCTTGTCCTTTGGAGTCCAGTGCAGTGGGTACTGTACTTCAGCAAGGCTAAACTGCAGTGTTGAGTGCAGTGGGTACCGGGAATCCACAGGGCTGGACTGTGATGGGACAGGAGTGGAATGCGACGGGCACAGACTGGAGCCAGGAGGTTGATCAGGGTGTGCTGGCGGTGTCTGGGGGGCGCATGGGAAAGAGTTTTGTGAGGGTGGCTGCAGGGGTGGACGGGCGCGGAGCTGCTGGGTTTGCAGTGCTTGGAGTGTGTCTGCCTGGAGCTCCGTAACATTTAAGAGTTGTTCCGTGGCTTCTGGCGCGCCATGTTCTCCTTTCGGTCCCTCTTCTTGCTGTCCTGCCACTCCTTCAATTCTTGTTTTTCGGCCGCAGAGTGCATTGTGACATCACACAGAACGTCCTCTTTAGTTCTTCGTGGCCGCTTTCTAATTCTGCGCAGCCGTTCAGCCAGCAATAACAAAGAGGGAGGCTGGGCTCCCAAGGTCATATCTGTGAAGCCAAAATGCAACATTTTACAGAAGCAGTATTGTGTGCAACACACAGACCACTGATCCAGTAATTTAAAACACAGCCACTATTCACATACCTGTCACTAACTGGCTGACCCCAGGCAAGCACACATGAGCCACAAGACCCCCCAAAATGGAGAGTAACCACAGGGGCAGGGGAAATCAGTGTTCCAGGACCATACTGTACACTGGGCACGTGGCTCTTGGGGGAGAGCCAGCACTGTAGGGGGCCTTATAATCATTACTGTCCCCACATTTTCCATAGGCTGTGTTCATTAGGGAAGATACCTCGCTGCTGAGGGTGAGCAGGGAATCAAGGGAGGGTCTTCTCCAAGGGCTTCTGCCCTGTCCCTTATGCAGCTCACCTGTGTGCAGAATTTCCCCCCCACTCACACACACACCCCAGTGACAGCAGAGTGGCGCAGGAAAGTTATCCTTAATGGCGCAAGAAACAAAGCAGCTCTGCCAAAGAACCTGTGGTCTCAGATTCCCCAATATTTCCATGAGAGTTCTGTGGAGACCTCTGAGGCAGATTCCCAAGAAGTGAGGGAATCAATCAACACCCTGTTCTGCCACTCAGACTAGGCATGTGGGTGGTACGTGCATCATACAGACACAAGCCTGCTTTCTGCAACCCTCCTGCCCCCATCAATTCGCTTCAGCGATTCACAAAATCAAAGCCACTTACCAGGGGCCTCCTCCCCTATTTGTGCTTCGCCAAGCTCGGATAGCTGTGACGGGCTAGCCTCCTCCAGCATAAAGAAAAGCTCCTGGCTGCATGCATCTCTGACCTCCTAGTCATTCTCTGCCTCTAGGTCCTACTCCCCATCCTTGTCCAAGATTTCCTCCTGGCTCAGTTCACTCTCGACTGGCACGCAAGCCACTTAGTATCACAGTGGAGGTGGGGTCGCCATCGAGTATCGAGTTCAGCTCTTCATAGAACCAGGAGCTCATGGGCGCAGCACCGGAGCGGCGGTTTGCCTCCCACGCCTTGTGGTAGGCGTTGCCGCAGCTCCTTCACTTTGACCTGCACTACAGTGTGTCCCAGTCATGGCCCCTTTCTGTCATGCATCATAAAATCTCTCCGTAGGTATCATAATTTCTACATCTGGAGTGCAGCTGGCACGGGACAGCCTCCTCTCCCCAAATGCTGCTGAGGTCCAGCAGCTCGGCATTGCTCCAAGCGGGGGACCGCCTGGTGCGTGGAGCAGACCTGGTCACCTGGAAAGATGCGCTGAGACCATTGCACCCGTCACCGAGCAAACAGGAAGGGGACTTTCAAAATTCCCAAGGAATTTAAGGGGTGGGGCTCACGCTTGGTCACCTGAGGGCTGGGCAGTAGAGTTCAAACCGATGACCAGAGAGGCGAGAACAGGCATTGTGGGACACCTGCCAGGGGCCAATTGCAGCGCTGTAATCGACCCGGGTGTCTCCACCGGCACAGCGGCCCTGTAGCCCCGGTGCAGAAAGCTCTGCAGCGCAGCAAGTGTGCAGTTTCCGCGCACTACGTGGCTTGGCAGTGGGCACGCCTCGGGAGTTACGGCGCAGAAAGCTGCTTCCCTGCGCTGCAACTTGCTCGTGTAGACAAGGCCTCAGTCTGCCCATCCAAATACTGGTGTGACCGACTTTGCCTAGCTGGGAAGCGCTGATCCCACACAAGTCCTGTGCCAGCAGCAAAGACGCAGGCCCTGCCCTGAGAAGCTCACAGTGGAATGACAACTGTGTAAGGCGAACTTTCTAAAAACTGGGGATGTCTCGCTTTTTTCATTTCCACAAAAAGGCAGGTTTTTGATGGTGAATTCTCTTGTATGTTAAGAAAACAAAAGATTTACTCAACCAGAATACATTAAGGCCCTGTCCCCTTGGGTTTGGGAGGTCCTACCACAACAACACTGAGAGTACTCAGCTTGGGGGGGGCGGTCTGATGGGCCCGGTCTTTGGGGCGGGTTACAGCGGGCGGGCCAGCAGCTTTGGCCGCTCGGAGAGCTCGGCATCCTCCACCTGAGGCGCTGTCTCTTTAACACGCAGCAGGCGCGGGGCGTGAGTGAGCGAGAGGGCGAGGCCCGAGGCTGCAGCGGCGCCGGGGAGGCGCTGGGTGTCGCTGTTCCTGCGGCCGCCCCCCCCATCACCCCTTGCTCTCTCGCCCCGCCCGTTCCTTCCCTGCGCCGCCATTGTGGTGACCGGCTCGTCGCTCCGCACCATGGTGAGACAATCCAGCCCCATCCGCTGCTGCGCGGGCTGCTGCGCGCCCGGCACCGGGGCCCGGGTCTGCCGGCTCCCCCCCCGCGGCTCTCCCCGCGTGGAATCGGGGGGTGGGACAGGCGCAGAGGGCGGGGGGGCGTCTGGGACAGGAGCCGCCCCCTTCCCGGCTCAGCTCCTAGCCGGGCCAGCCGCGGATCGCCCGAGCGGGTTCCTGGCGGGAGGCTGAGGCCGGCGAGCGAGGCCCCCCCCGGTGGGCGTGGGGAGGGACTGTCCCGCCCGCAGCGCCCCAGGGCCCGGAGCTGTCACACCGTGTCCTGGGCGCCCTCCTGCACCCGCTGCTGCGGGGATAGGGCCTGGGGATTGGGGCCCAGGGCTGGGCCATGCGGAGCCCCCCCCCCCCCCAGCTCAGTAGGGGAAGGAGGCTGGCTGGTGGAGGAGCACTAGGCTAACACGCGTGGCCTTGATCCCTGGGAGGCAGGGGGGGTTGAGCGCTCCCTGTGCTGTACAGAGGCCCCCCCCCCCGGGACATTTGGTAGCGTTGGCGTTGGAGACAGGATTTGTGGTCTTTACTGTTTGTGATGCCCACTGAACTCTGGAATGGATGCAGGTTGTTGTGTCCCACTTAGCCCTTTAAGTACTGCTGCTCCCTCTCTCTGAGGTCACAGTCAGCTCCATTTTTGTCAGGCTTGGTTGCACTAGTTTAAGTGTGAGATTAAATCTGTTTAACTAAACTGGTGCAGCTTTGAATAGGGAGAAACTGGTGCAGAGTGTCCCCCTATGCACACAGTTGCACCAGTTTATCTCAATCTGTTTAACCTTGCCCCTTTAGTTTTGTTACCACTGATACTTCTGTGTGTAGGCAAGTACTCACAGGCTCAGGCGGCATCTGTAGGGAGGTCTCTGAATGCAACTTCTGATAGGGGAGAGTGTCTCCAATGTCTTCCCTTTATCTTTTCACCCTCAGTCGTCCCACAAGACCTTCAAGATCAAGCGATTCCTTGCCAAGAAGCAAAAGCAGAACCGGCCCATCCCACAGTGGATACGCATGAAAACTGGCAATAAGATCAGGTAGAAACAGCTATTGCTTTCTGAGAGTTCACAGCTTGCTGCCACACCTGATCAAAAAATATATATAGACCATATCTGCATTACACACTTCTGCTGGCACAGATAGCTGTGTGTTGCTTGGGAATGGGAAGATCCGTTACTGACACAGATGTACTGACCAAAGCCCCTAGTTATACAAGCTCCATTTACGTTATGAGTAGTGGCAGGTGGATCGAAGAGTCTTGTACTCATGGATGTGTTGTGAGGAAAAACCATCTGTGATTACCCTCGGCATCCATCCCCTGATCCAGGAATACAGTGTCTGGGGAATCTTACTACTAAAGAATTTCCTTCATTGAAGGTCTGCGTATGGTGATGGGCTAATACATAACATTTGGAGGATTTGTAACCACAAATCATTACCAGAATGCATATGTAGACTGAAATACTGTACTTGATTTTGTCCACGTTTATTGCATGTTGGTACTTGCTTGTGCTAGATTATAAATAAGGATACAGTTTAGTCATGGAGGTCACGTCAGTCACAGATTCCATGACATTTACCAGTTTCACCAGACATCTGTGACTTCTTCAGCTGGAGCCGGGATTGTGTGTCCCTCTCCTATGGCTGCTGTTGGAGTCAGGACTGTGCGAACGCGTGTGCACGTGCACACCCCGCAGCTTCGGCTGGGGCCATGCGCACTCCACCACCCCCTGCAGCTGGAGCTGGGGCTGTGTGCTGCCCCGATTCCCCCAATGGCTGTGGCCACTGGAGCCAGGTTTGTGAGCCCCCCAGCCCTGTGGGGAGCCCCCCCGTCCAGTTATTTTTTAGTAAAGTCACAGGTCATGGGCTCCTGTGAATTTTTGTTCAAATTCACGGTCATAGGATTTAAAAAATCATAAATTTCATGATTTCAGCTATTTAAATCTGAAATTTGACAGTGTTGTAATTGTAGGGGTCCTGATCCAAAAAGGAGTTGTGGGGAAGGGAGGTTGCGGTTCTGCTACCCTTACTTCTGCGCTGTTGCTGGTAGCGGCACTGTCTTCAGAGCTGGGCAGCTGGAGAGCAGCAGTTGAAGGCAGAGCAGCGCCAGCAGCAATGCAGAAGTAAGGATGGCGTGGTATGGCATGGCATTGCCACCCTTACTTCTGTACTGCTGCTTGCAGACCTGGGGCCTCAGTCAGCAACCGCCACTCTCTGGCCGCCCATCTCTGAAGGCAGCCGTGCCGATGGGTGGCATGGCATGGTGTTGCCACCGTTACTTCTGCGCTGCTGCTGGCTGGGCGCTGCCTTCAGAGCTGGGCGCCTGGCCACCCGCTGCCGCTCTCTGGCCACCCAGCTCTGAAGGCAGCGCAGAATTAAGGGCGGCCCCCCTAAAATTGCCCATAACCTCGCCATGACTTTTACTAAAAATAACTGTGACAAAATCTTAACCTTTATTATAAATAAAACTTAAACTACAACAACACTTGGTGGGCATTTCTTAAAGTGCCTTAGGTTTATTTATATTGTCAACTGCTGCAGGTGAAGTACAGAGCTCTTACAGGAAAAACTCCCTTCAGTTCATTTGTATATTTCATTATTGTACTTTTATTTTTTCCACTGCTGGATCTTCTTTTTTCTCTGAGTGAGTGTAGCTAGTGGTTAAAGTAGGAGGCTGGGAGTCAGAATTGCTAGGTTCTATTGTGGTCACTACAGCTAATTTGCTCTCTGTTTTTAGGAAAGTCATTTTGCTCTGTGCCTCGGTTTACCCATTTGTAAAAGGGGGATGATACCTATCTAGCTGTGTTCTAGGCATATTGAGCATTAGTATTACTAATGTGCATAATTTAATTATTTTTGTCTTCCAACACTTAATGCACCAAAAGCAAGAGTTTTCTGCCCAAAGTATTTGATAAAGCAGGCTGCAATTACAGTGCTTCATTCTGTGGGAGTACTGCCATTTTCCTGCTGAGAGTAACTCTGTTAATATTGCCTTTGATTTCACCTATGCATTGGTGAAACCACTAATCATTAACACGTACAAGTATGACATTTATAATCTTCAATTATGCAGGTTTTGAATGAATGCTTTAGTGGATTTCCCTGGGAAAGTGCTTTTCCATGCTGCAATGCACTGCTCTTGTGTTCTCGGATTCCACTTCTGTTGGGAATGTGAATGTTTTCTTCTGGTAAAAATGGTACTTGTGGTGATGTTTTAAGAGCTAGCCAGTTCTTTACTGCCAGCACTTGAACTCATGAATTCTAGGCTATCGGTGACTGTCTTCTCTTCTAAAAGTGGCACAGTGTATGTCCATGCTCAGTGCTGCTGTCTCTAGGTAAGTTTGCTTCTGGGAACTTACCTTTTTTTAAAGCTGCTGATATTATTACACCAATACGGGTTCATATACCTAGTGAAAAAGGAAAGCAAGTACCTATGGAAAATAGTTTAAAAAAGAATATGAAGTAATTTTCTTTTACCATAATTAATTGACAAATTCCCAACTAAACCTTTACAAGAGATTCCAGCTCCTTACTAGTGGGTTCATTCTGACTGTTATTGTGGTCTGTGTTACAGACTGTCAAGTGTGCCTTGCTTATTAAGTGGTGCTGCTTTTGTTTTAGGTACAACTCCAAAAGGAGACATTGGAGAAGGACCAAGCTGGGCTTGTAAAGAGCTGCTCTCATGGGAACTCTAATGACACATGCGTCTCTCCTGCCCCAAGTCCTGCAATACACATTGCTACAAAAACCATCACTGACCCATTTTGGAGTGTTGAATCTTGTTGTTCTTCCCTCTCTTGCCCCACACCCCTAAAAACAAAACCATACCAAACTGTAGTCTTGAAAGATAACTTTAATAGACTCTTTGGAATATTATAACTGAAAAATGAAGACTCTGTTCAATTAGTGTTCTTTATTTCTGTGCTCAAATATATTGACTTAATTTGTATTGCCAGTTTGCAGGTTTGTTAATAAATATGAGCATTATTGATCCTTTGAATGAATGATTCTGGCTGAATTTATTACATGCATTGCTTGAGACGGGTGGGTAATCTGGAGAATAAAGACTGAAATTAATGTGAGCATTTACCAGTGTGTGAGAAAAGATCCTGCCATCCCAGTCTCTTATCTGTACTATTTGAAACAAGTAGACCAAACTAGTATCTCCCTTTTGTACCCTTTTGCCATAATTACACATTAACAACCGAAGTTGGGATGCAATTTAGAAATATGAACTTGCCCTTACTTAAAAGAAAATGTCAATCTCTACTGAGAAAGAGAGGTGGCTGAACTAGTGAGGGTCACACTCATGTAGAATGTGCAAAGGACTCTACATGAATAAGTAAAATAATCAAACCCTTCTAAAGCAAACTGGAAAATCCCAAGTTACCAGGACATGCCATCCTGTATTGTCTTAGTGCTCATAAATTGCTGTATTCATCTTATCTATGACATCTTGCTACTATTTAACAGTCTGCCCAGTCGGTTTGCTTTATTCTGATAACCCTTTTGTACACCAAGGGCCAGATTTTTCAGAGATATTTAAGCACCTGTCTGCATCTTCAGATTCCTAAGTATCTTTAAAAATCTGGCCTCAAGTTCTTTTGCAGTGACTGGGATGTTGTATATTCTCCAAAATCACAAGCAATGTATATTGGGAAAATGAAGTGTAGCGCAATCCACATGCACTGGCCACTTCTTCACATTCAGCTGTGGTGCACAAATCGTTTTATGTTGCAGATCCAAAAGTGATGCATTAGGAAAACCTTGCCCAGTCAATTTATTATTCTCAAATAGCCAGATTTAATTTTGGAAACTTGCATTTGGATAGCCACACAAGATTTTGAAGGGGTATAAAAAGTCAGAGATGTTGGGGATGACTGGAGGTGAAAATCTTTCCAGCTAGGGTTTTAAGTGACATCTAAACACTGAAGACTATCTCCTCTTCCCACTTCTGATCAGTTATCAGCACAATTGAATGATTAATGCTTCTAGTTACAACATAGTAAAAAAAAGATTGCTCTGTGGAGGTGGGGAGGAATAGAGTTTGGGAATATAATTGGTTGAGTCATCAGTAATACATGCATTCTGCAGTAGTGACCCTTAACTAGATGATGATGCAATTACATGGCACCTTGCATGCAGAGAGGGAAGATGTACAAAGATCTTTCTGGGAGGGACTGAAACACGGTTCCAAAGCAAGGTGATTTGCTCAAGATCACACTGAGTGGGTGTCAGGGGGAACTGAGCCCTGTCTTGATCCCCTGCTCTCCACCATGGTGGGTCTGGTGTATACATTCTGGTTACCTGAAAATAACTCGTTTTACTTCTGTGCACAGATGTGGCGGAGACCAAGCTAGCTTGGTGCTGAATGGAGCAGAGGAGTGAGCTGCAATTGCTGTCCCTTCTAAGGGAGTTTAGTTGAAACTCAGTTCCCTGGTGGCAGCACACCACATCCTGGGGAAGCTCTAAGCCTTTATCACCAGGCCCTGCGGGACCAGCAGAGAGACTGTCAATTTTTAAGAAGATAAATAGGTGGAGCTGATCTTTTTACTGGCGTTCATAGTAAGGCAGTGAAGGTGCAGCATGTGCTGAGCTAGATCACATACTTTACTTACGGCAGCTTGTTGGTCCTTGCACAATTACCTCTCTCTCCAAAGGCATTTTGGAAATCCTAGTTACCAAAGGCAAGTGAGGCTAGTGCAGCATTTCTCAATTGTGGCCACCATGGTTGCATGCAGCCACCTGGGGCTTTTTGTGTGGCCACAGCCTCCTGGGCCGTGACTGGGGGGGCAAAGCAGTGTTAAACATACAAATAGCACTTTTCACAGAAACAGACTTACTAGCTAGCAAATCTTTTTTTAAAAAAATAAAAAAGCCAAAGAAACAACAAAAAAGACAAGAACGTTGTGACAAAGTTCCTACTCTACCTTGCGCTTATTGGCGAATTTGCTCGCCTTGGAGCTTCACAGCAGCCCTCAGTTTGGCTGTTTTCATGAACGCACAGTCCAGGTCAACTCCTCCTGTGTCTGACCAAGAGTTGGGAGGTTTGGGGGGAACCCGGGCCTGCCCTCTACTCCGGGTTCCAGCCCAGGGCCTTGTGGAATGCAGCTGTTTAGAGTGCCTCCTGGAGCAGCTGTGCAACACTAACAATTCCCTGGGTTACTTCCCCATGGCCTCCTCCCAACACCTTCTTTATACTCACCATAGGACCTTCCTCCTTGTGTCTGATAATGCTTGTACTCCTCAGTCCTCCAACAGTCCGTGTTCTCGCTCCTAGCACCTCTTGCTCCCAACTCCTTACACATGCACCACAAACTGAAATGAGCTCCTTTTTAAACCCAGGTGCCCGATTAGCCTGCCTTAATTGATTCTAGCAGCTTCTTGATCGGCTGCAGGTGTTCTAATCAGCCTGTCATCTTAATTGTCTCCAGAAGGTTCTGGAACCTTCCCTGTTACCTTACCCAGGGAAAGGGGACCTACTTAACCTGGGGCTAATATATCTGCCTTCTATTACTCTCCTGTAGCCCTCTGGCCCGACCCTGTCACAACATACAAAGAGCATTATTTAGTAACAAATAGAGACAAAATTGTACATTATTTGTATTGAGTGCAATACAAGCCTACATAAAAAATTACAGTGATTTGGACGTGTCTGTGTACATATTGATTTGTTTTGCCTAAAGTTAATTAAGTATTTTAGGAAAAATTGTCAGGGTGGCCACCGGCAAGAGTTGGTGGCTGCACTCTGAGGCCACCAAAAAATGTCTAGTGAGACCCCTTGGGCAAGTGTTCAGTAACAGGGTTAGGACACATCAGTAATATCTGATCTTCCAGCAGCCCTTCCTGGGGATGTGTAATAGAAGTCTAATTTCTGCATCATTGAGCGGGGAGGATAAGTCTGCAACAGAAGATGAGCACAAAGCATTAATAAAGATGATTTAAATGCTTCAAATCTAACTGGAGACCACATGCTGCAAGTAGTCTCACTCCAATTTTTTTAAAAGGAGCTTTCTCATGCTCATGCTTTCTCATGCTCCTCCAGGAGCCCTGTGTCTAAAAGCTTGATCCACCGGAATCTCTTATAAGTTTTCCTTGTGTTTTGTTTTGTTTTTTTAATCCAAAAGTTTTTGTGAATCTTGAATTTTTTCTCTCTCCACAAGTACAACCACTGAGGAAGAGACCTGCTGTTTGAGGCTGCAGGCGTTTAGAAGATACAGCACTGAGGAAGGCTGAAAACCAACCCTGTTAGATCCATCAGTTTCACCCCTCTCCTTTCTTGTTTGCTTCCTTTCCTTAACCTGGTCAGGAGGGATCAAAGCAATTATACCTACCAGGATAGGCTGCTGACAAAGTTGCTCCCCATCATGAGGGTCAGGGCTGGGATGAAACCAGTCACTAGTCAATCCTTTCAGAATGTATTCGTGGCAATGCTGGTCCAGGCAATCGGTTAAACTGATGCTTTGTTGTACAGCTATTATTAGATAATTGTCTAGATAATACTTAGTCCTGCCCTCAGTGGGGGGACTGGACTGGACTGGTCCCTTCCAATTCTATGATTCTACTACTGTTATTGTGCTATTTTATTCAGACAGTGGCAACTTCCAGCAGGGAGCTGCTTTTTCCTTGGGAAAATAACTCTTATAATTGTTTTTAAAACATTTCCCCACCGAATCTTCCTTTTGATTCAAACCCTACCTTAAAGGGACAATGTCCAGACATATTTAGGTCCAAACTGGGGTTTGGTGAAAACAAGCTTGCACAGAATCTTGGCTAACAGGGCTATTTCTGTATTTTAAATTATTATTATTTCAGTGGCCGCTTGCTTTTTTCTCTTTTCAGTTAGATTGAAAGCTCTTAGGGACAGGGACTGCCAGTTTATACCAAGCCTAACCAAAGGATGATTTAACTAGGAATTGGTCCTGCTTCGAGCAGGGGGTTGGACTAGATGACCTTCAGGGGTCCCTTCCAACCCTGATATTCTATGATTCTAACCCAATGGGGTTCTGGTCCAGGACTGAGGCTCTTCTGCATATAGCAACATAAATCATAGCTCAGTTAAATAAGTGTCCCTCCGCAGCCCTGGGAACCCAGACTTTGCAAAAATGTGCTAATGCACAAGAACCAGGAAATCAGGGCTGAGGTTTTCAAGGATGCTCAAGGAATTTGGATGCCTAAGTCCCACTAATTGTAATGGAAATCAGGTGTCCAAGTCCCCTAGGCAACTTTGGAAGTCTTTGCCTAAGTGGAGTAGGAACTGAGCACTCTGTTCCCATTATCTGTGCCGAGTGAAATGCAGAGTAAATTAGACTAGTCGGGTTTAGTAGTCAAAGGCACTGTTGATAAAATACATGGGGATATTTTGTTTTATAAATATTTTTTAATGTGACTCTTCCTCTGTAGGTATAAAAACGTGCAGCTGAGGCGAGAGGGCATGGGATTGCTAGCTGTGACGTGGGATTCTGCACTGTAAACAATGGGAATGGGGGTATTTGTAAGTTGAACGAGTTTCTTCTTCTCAGGAACTTGTAATTATAGCATCAGTTTAAAGGCTCAACTGTGGTGGCATGTAGTAATATCACTGATAGTAAATGGGTCCATGTTCTTGCTCCCTTTGAAGTCAATGGCTAGCTCTCTGGGAGCAGAATCGAGGCTCAGACCAATGAAAAAATGGGAAAACCCCATGCCTTCAGGTTTTTCTGTTAGCTGCAGGAGAGAGACCCTGTGCTAGAAATCATTTAATTTGATTTTCAGTCAGTTTTGGACTAACTTTTTCAATTGTCATTTGCGTTTCAGTATTTAATACAGGGGTCACAAACACGCTGGCTGTCCTGTGGCCCACCATAGGAGCCAAGCTCCTTTCTGACCACATAAGGAATAGTTACAGGTGTTTATATTTTATTAAAACCCCTCTTCACATTATAGTTTTTAAAAAGTTAATACATTTTAATATTAATTAATTAAAGTCTTCCTTAGCAGAGACTTTTAGTAGCATACTATATTACTCTTCATTTTTTTCGTTTTTGACTATACTTTTGTATCGTTGTATGAAAAGGTTTCAGTGATGCGGCCCTCGGGCCAATGTACTGGTCCTCGTGTGGCCCTCGCGGGGATTTGAGTTTGAGATCCCTGATTTAATATAAATAAAATCTAGTTCTGCTGTGAAAAGGGATTATGGAAAAGTGGCGCCTTCTTAGGGCTGGTGTATACAGAGTATTCATACTGATTTAACTAGATCAGTTTAGAAGCAGTTCTAGTTAGATCCGTGCAGCCCCCCAGCGTGGACACAGTTATATTGCTATAAAGGCATTTTCTCCTGGTATAATTTATTCCCCTGTACTATATCTTTGTTTCTAAACCAATGGAGTTAAAGCAGTACAAAAAACACTGAATAGATCAGGCCTTACTTAAATAAATCCATTTTCAGTGTCAGTTACGTATCCTAACTGCTGAACTATGTCTTTATGTTTATTAACCCTGCAGTCCCAAGTCAACTAGGAGTCAGCTGGATTCTATCTCACATCATCAGTTGTTGTTTACATAGTCCTGGTCAGTTACAGTGGTGCAATCTCACTGAAGTCTATTGCCCAGGTATCACCGCGGGCCTCATTTGGCCTGCAGCATCTTTATTACTGGTGATGATGCGCAGCAAGGAAAGAAACTAGCTTGAGTCTCAGAGCCCCTCTTATATTTCCAGGGCTGGTAGTTAGAGGGAAAACATCATTTTCCCTTATAAATGGAGTCTAGAGAAGATGAGCATGAAACTCCAGAAGGCCATTTTACAGTCATTTCTCAAAGCAGACCCACACAATAAATAAATGGGACAGTTAAAAAAGATCTGATTCTGTGTGAAACCGAGGCTGGGGCAGCTGTTCATTTCAGGACACTCTGAGGCCACCCCAAAACTTAAAACAAGTTGGGCAAAGTTCCATTTTTCTGATAAATAACATACACTTCAGACGGGTGAGTAGAATCGGATTTACCTTTTTAATACTTACAAATCTGAGCAGTGATACATTAGAAAGAGGGATTAGTAACCACTCCCTTCTTTGTCTCTCTGGAGTGTGACTTCACCGCATGCCGCTGTATGTTAGTTTGTTTGTTGTTCTTATCTATGTACTCTTTCCATTTCTCAGAACAATGTGTCACCAGCTCCTCCTTCCTTTAGGAATCTGATCTAAGTTCCTTTCCTCTGCATGGAACCCACCTACACTAACTTCCGCCTAATCTGGCCCCCTTTCCCTCCCATCCAGGGCTCCGTTTATTAGTTTAAAATCTTCTAACCCAGGTGCAGAGAAGATGTCTAGCGCCTGACCTTTTCTCCACGTTCTGTCCGTCCTTTGGAAGTGCCAGAGCTGCTTAAACAAGCTGCTCCTCCTCACTCCACCATTTTCTCCGTGCTCCACCACCCACGTCAAATTGGGAACTTAAGCTTTTATTTGACCCAGCAAATAGCTTCTAGGAAAAGAAATGCGCATGATACTTTCCAGGGCATTTTGAAGGCACATGTAGTTTAGTGGCATTACCTGTTTTCTGTATTTTTTCCTCCGTGTTCTTCCTTAGCAGAGACATTTAATGAAAAGAGGATTTTTGTTTTTGGAGTTTCAGCGGCTGCTTATTCCCCACCTGAAGTCCAAATCCTCTGTGACATCTCACTGTGGAATGTGGAATGACACGCTGCTAGCTGTCTGTCCGAGGCCCTCCGAGAACCCTGCAGACAACAATCACTCTAATCTTACACCCTCACTGTGAGGTAGGGACGGGGCATTATCCTCATTTGGAAAAGAAAAAACAGGCACGGAGAGATGAAGTGCCTTGACCAAAGTCATGTGAAAAGCCTTTTGCATAGCCAGAAATAGACTCCAAGTTCTCCATCCAGTCCTGTGCTTTAACCACAAGGCTCCACTTCCTCTGTCACTACATACTGTGACTTGTGCCTTTGGGTAGAGAGACACTAAGCAGCGAGAGCAGAAGAACTAAAGGTAAACTAGCACCTCTCGCCATACTGCTGTTCTCAGTTACAGCACTGGAGCAGGCAGGGAAACAATGTAAACGAAGCAGAGGAACCTGCTTATCCCGATGCTCTGCTTCTAGGACCGTGCCCTGGCCAACTACGCAAAACCTGAGTAAAGGGGCCTGTGCGGGGCACTTGCGTGAGGGCTGGGGTTGGCAGGCTGCACTTCTGGGTCTCCATGCTGGAGAGGTTCAGCAGCAGGAGAAATGTTTCAGTAAGAGACTTCCCTTGTACAAGCAGAATAGTTACTGCAGGGCAAATCCTGCCCCCCAGCTATGCGTGCACAATTGCTAAACAGTGGCCTGCCAGGAGAGTGGCGCACAAATATCTATGGGCAAGACCCAAGCCTGCGCAGGTTTTCAGAAGCCTTAGCCAATGGCTCTTGAGTAATCTCAGTGCACCAGCGGCCATTGGTTAGTCCGGGCTCAGCAAGTCTCCTGTACCAACCCTTGCCACCCAACTGCAGCCCCCTGCTCTCCTTCCCCGCTCCCCAGCCCCAACCAAGCTGCTCTTTAAAACTAGTTCACAGACAACATCAAGCTGAGTCTTAGCCACAAAGGACAATTTAAAGGTTTTGGAAGAATGAAAGTGCCTGTCTGTACATGCTCCTGAAGGATGGCAGTCTGGTGAACACCTGGGTCCTCTGTTCAGCACCAGAGCCACCAGCCCCTCTGGACAACTTGCAGTTGTTGTTGGTGTTCCACACCCCAAGCTGGGCCAGGTCTTCCTCTAAAGCCCCTGACAGCTCCTTCAGCTCCCTGGAGGCACCTGCTTTCAGGTACTGCCAGGCTTTGTGGCCGCTGTGGTCCCGCAGGCTCGTGTTGGCACCGTAGGCTCCCACCAACACCTTGATGACCATCTCGTGTCCCTGCAGGGCAGCCAGATGCAGGGGGGTCAGCCCACCACTGGCCGTGGGAATGTTGACATCTGCATGGTAGCCGTTCTTCTCTGCACAGGTGATCACCTCGATCAGGGCCTCATGGCGGCCATGCTTGGCCAGCCAGTGGAGGGCAGTGAACCCTGTCACAAAATCTCCCCTGTTCAGCAAGCTGGGATCCACGTCGAGCAACCTCATGATGCTCTCAGGGTCCCCCTGGGCCACAGTCAGCATCCACTCATGCTCGAGGGGGTCTAGGGCTAAGGACAAGTCCTCAGGGCTCTGTTCCAACCTCTGCTCCAGCTCTTGGTGCATCCCCACAGCAGGGCTGCTGCTGCTGGCTATCTTCTGAGCAGCTGCAAGCCACATGGCTCCCTCGGCTCCACTGCTCTGCAGCAGGACCTCCTTCAGGCCTCTCCGCCGCATGCTGCCCCGGCCTATGGAGAGCCTGGCCGCATCAGAGCTCACATCCCAGTTACCAGAACCTCTATTACTCCGGCCCAGGTTCCTGATCAGGTCCTTCTTGTGTGATGGGCGGAGATTCACGTTCCCTGCTGCTGCTGAGGAGGATGATAATGCCAGGACTGTGGGGTTGGGTGCCTGGCTGTCAGTAAGCGCTTCTGCTTGAGACAGGGAGGCCTCTGGCAACACATGTGGCTCAGTGTCCTTTGGTACCTCCAGACTCTCTTCCCTCTGCATCCTGGCCATGAGGTCTCCTGCAGGCTTCACCATCCCCAAGATCTGCTCCCCCCGAGACATCCGTCTCCCTTTAAGGCATGGTTGAGGCTCTCTGTGCTGCTGGGGTGTGGAGAAGTGGTTCCCTGTCCCGTTGAGACTCTGACTCCAGGCTCCCCTCTAGAGCTCTCCGGCTGCAGAGCTTCCTGAGTCTGCCTTAGAAATGTTGCAAAGAGGAACCAGCATTTAGTTTCTGTGCTCAGGGGGAAGGCACTTGTTGTGAAATAAGTTACAAGCAGCAGCAGATTCCGGGCTGCAGGCAGCACACCCTTCAGCTGATCACTGATTTTCAAAGACTTCACTGTCTGCCATTTATTTACCGAGGGACGCTAGAGCAATTCCCCTCCACTCCCAGCCCCTCCTCTCCAAACTACCTGCTCCCTGGTTCTTAAGATTCAATAAATCCCCAGACGGGCGCTGTGTTTTCTCTCCTCTCCAGATTTTGGTGGCTTGTATGATAACATAGCTACATGACAACCCACTGGCCAGCTGGATCTGCAGATCTGGGACCCATTTGACTTCCTCCTTCCTACACACAAATCAGTGGTAACAGCAACCAAAAAAAAAAAAAGAGCTCAGTCCATTCAAGCTGAAAGCAGGCAGTGAGTTTTTCACCGGAACGGCTGCCACTTACCTTTACAATTACTCCTGTGCTGGGTGGGGAAATAGAGCTCTGGGTGGGTGGTATTCCCAACCTGCCTCTCGCTGGGCACTTTGATGGCTGCTGCCAGCAGCAGGGCCCCTCCTCCTCTGCCCGTGGGTTCTCGACGCCTCTCCAGACGCACCAGCCTGCTCCTTGCCGAGTTCCTTTGTGTGAAGGTTGTCACTGGTAAGTTTTGCTGCATAGTAAAAGCTGTGGCAGGACCTTTGTCCTCCTTTTTGACTGAGACAGATTAAGCTGCTGCACGTGATTTTTCATTTCTGCTGCGGGCCTGGCATTAGCCTTGGCCATTGGTGATGTGAAACCGAATGCACCCACTTCCCAGAGAGCAGAAAAACACGCACTGGCCACAGCCCTAAAGCCTTCAGCCTGTGAAGGCACCACTGTGGGCCCCAAAAGAAGGGTTGCAAGTAAAACCAGTTGGGCCAGGCACTTTAAGGGATTCACCTCGAGCATAAACAGCCGGATGGTGCAATATCTCTTGAGTTAGCAATGCACAGGAATGAAAGTGAGAGAAGTGTGCGTTTGCAAGAGCTAGAGGTAACTGTAGGTCAGAAGGGGCTAGGCTAATCTACAGGCTGAATATTTCTAGGAGGTGCTGAGCAGCTTCTAAATGGGGATGTCTTCGTTCTTCCATTGAAAGAAACTCTAAAAATCAATGCGAGGCAGCTACTTCCCCTCCCATGGAAACTCCCTGTGATGAAGTGTGGTGTGCTCTGTGTGTGTGTGTGTGTGAGAGAGAGTGACAGAGAAAGATTGACTGACTGCCATCTGCGGGATGGAATCAGAACTGCCTGACTAGCAGCTAATGGAGATTCTTCCAACTCAAGTCCTAGTGGCTTGTGCTTTTGGAGCAGCAGGACCTGAGTCCTATTTCTTTCGTTGTCTTGAAGTTCTGACTGGCACTCTGTGCAGCAAAGCGACACCCCCAGCTATAAACGCGCACACGCGAAAAGATCACAAGAAATTCAGAGGGCTGCAGCTTCCGTTTTAAGTCCCCCAGCAATCCAAACCATATAATCGGGGGGACAGTTAATTTGCCTCCTTATTAAGCAGACCTTGAATGTGGCCAACAGTGTCCCATTGGCAGTAACCTCTCATCCTCCCCCAGGGGCTAGAAGTGCTGGCAGCCATGCACGCGCCAGAGAGCTGTCACTGCCCCTTTTAATTCCAGATTAACGCAGAGCTGGATCAAAAGAAAAGGAGGACTTGTGGCACCTTAGAGACTAACCAATTTATTTGAGCATGAGCTTTCGTGAGCTACAGCTCACTTCATCGGATGCATGCACTTCATCTGATGAAGTGAGCTGTAGCTCACGAAAGCTCACGCTCAAATAAATTGGTTAGTCTCTAAGGTGCCACAAGTCCTCCTGTTCTTTTTGCGAATACAGACGAACACGGCTGCTACTCTGAAACCTGTCATTATGCAAGGTAGAGCTGGATGTACACCATCAGCAGCGTCAGGCTGCTGGCTCTTGACTCAGAGCCTGCCATACACAATGAGGCTGTGGCATAGTCATGCTGCCCTCAGACAGTCCAGGAGTCAGCTGACTTCTGGAAGGTCAAAGCTAACAACAGAACAGGGGAAACTTCTCTCTGGCGCCCCGGTGAAATCATGGCCATGGCCTATTCATGAATAAGCCCTTTTGGGGTTCCTCCCTTCTATTGGCCTTGACTTCTAGTTCTCAGAAATGTTGTAGCTGTAAAGTAGTTGGTAGGGTGCGCACTTCCCCACACGTTGCACCAACACTGTGTCTCAACCCTGATAAGGAGGGACAGCCTGGCTAGAGGGATGAGTCCAGCCCTGCACTTCTACTGAGACTGCGGATGAGGGGACCCAATAACTGGGCTGGAGGTTTGGTGTTGGAGACACATGTCTGCTGGGAAATGAACCAAACTCGCTTCACGGGGGCTGCCAAACAGCCATTGTAGCTGTTATTAGTACTTACTTGTGTTGTGATAGCGTGTAGGAGCCCTAGTCATGGCCCAGGAGGAGTCCGTTGGGCTAGGTGCTGTACAAACACAGGCAAAAGGATGGTCTGTAACAAGTAAGGGTCAGATGGGCTAGGGAGTGGCCAGCCCTGTTCTGAGCAGGAGCCAAGCAGGGAGTAGCTGGGAATCACCCACCCCAGCTGGACAGCAGCAAGTGACTGGGTCTGATGAGTCCCAGCTAGGGAATATAAATGAAGGCCCCAGCTCTGGGCTGGTGCTTGAGCCTGGGAGAGGGCTGGGAGTTGTCAGAGGCAAAGGAAGAAGAAGACAGTGTGATAACGCGAGTGTCAGCAGACCCTTGGCTAAGGAAAATCCTGCCCATTGAGCTGCTGGAGGCCAGAGAGTCTTGGCTGAGAACAGGACTACTACTTTGTTATTGGTCCATGGTACCTTTTTGGTGCTGGAGAATAAGCAAGGCTCTGGGGTAAGGGTTACACACACTGAACCAGGTGTGGCTGATATCAGATCCACCACTCCTCGAAAGGGCTTTCCAATCAGAGAGGGAAAGGCTCTCTCCTAACCTGGTCTGGGTTTGAACCTCTTAGTCAAGCTTGACTGTCAGAGACTCTGTCTTTCTCTTTTGGTGGTGGGGAGGAGGGTTTGCAGAGAAACTTGCTCAAGGACGGAGCGGCACACAGCGGAAGAGCTTAGAGTGACCAGGCTTCCGGTTTTCGACTGGAACGCCTGGTCAAAAAGGGACCCTGGCGGCTCCAGTTGGTGGTGCAATGGGGGTCCCAGCTAAGGCAGCGTGCCTGCCCTGGCTCCGTGTGGCTCCCGGAAGCAGCCACCAGGTCCCTGCAGCCCCTAAACGCATGGGTGGCCAGGGGGGTCTCTGCACGTTGCCCTCGCCCCTGGTGCTGGCTCTGCAGCTCCCATTGGCTGGGAACTGTGACCAAGGGGAGTGCGGGGACAGCACCTGCAGGCACAAGAGCAGCACACGGAGCCTCCCTGGCTGCCCATGCGCCTGGCGGCCGCTTCCTAGGAACCACAGGAAGCACTGTCGGGACCCTGCACCCCCTCCTATACCCCAATCCTCTGCCCCAGCCTGGAGTCCCCTCCTGCACCTAAACTCCCTCCTGGAGCCCACACCCCACAACCCTCCACAACCCCCTTCCCCAGCCCTGAGCCTGCTCCTACACCCTAAACCCCTCATCCCTGGCCCCCCCTAGAGCCCACACCCCGTGGAGCCCATGCACCCCAACCTCCTGCCTCAGCCTGGAGCCCTCTCCTGCACCCCAAACTGCTCATCCTCGGCCCTACCCCAGAGCCCATTCCTCCAGCTGGAGCCCACGCACCCCAACCCCCTGCCCCAGCCTGGAGCCCTCTCCCACACCCTGAACCCCTCATACCCAGCCTCACCCCAGCCCAGTGAAAGTGAGTGAGGGTGGGGAAGAGCAAGCGATGGAGGGAGAGGGGATGGAGTGAAAGAAGGGGTGGGGCCTCAGAGAAGGGGCGGGACTGAGGGCAGGGCAGGGGTGTTCAGTTTTGTGCGATTAGAAAGTTGGCAACCCTAGAAGGGCTGTGAGCCAGGACACCTGCTGTTTGAATTGTTTTTCATTCTTTCAAAGACGGTGCCTCACTTTTGGTAAGTGATCAGCTGGCAAGCGGGAAATGAGCAGAACAGCACAGAGTGGCCTCCAAAGGGCTGATCCTTTTGTGACTGCTGAGAGCTGCACAACTCACACATGGGCCTCCATTGCTAAGAGCTTCTCTGGACCAAAGCCTGCTTCCTGCTCGGCACAGGACATTATGTGAATCCTCCAGTCCCCGCTCCACAGCATGGGGCAGATACCTCACTGTGGCTACTGCAACCTTAAGGTTCTCCGTTCTTCTGAGGCTCTTCTATGCTGCTGTAGCAGACCCCTGAGAGAGGGGCTCCCCAGACCAGGCAGAACAGGTCTAAGGACTCCGTGCTAGCCCTACTGACGATGGGGTCATGGCCAGTCTGTGGGCAGGAAAGGGGGTATGGCTGGAGTGCACTGAGCTAAAAGGGAGCCCATGGGACGCTGAGGATAACTTAGAGCAGCCCTAAGACTGCTCTAATGTACACCACGGGCCTCCAGCAGCCCCACAATACAGAGAGTACAAAGGCAGCTTAAAGCCACTGTCCCAAGGACAGGAACAGAGGTACCTAGAAATGGGATCTGAAACAGGCCCTGGCTGCTGCTGTCTCTTCTTTTAGATACAGTTAGTTCCCCAGAAGCCGGGGTATTTGAATTAGTTTTTGCATACAGAGCCAAACTGCATGCCCCAGAACACACACAGCCCTGCCATTGAAAACACTGGTAGGTACGTGCTTGTAAACCATGGCAGAAATTGGCACACAAGGAGCGACAGATAATGAGCCCTTCTTTTGCCTTATGTTTTCCTCTGACTTTTCCTGAGCAGAGAGCACTGTGCTAACTGAGAGTTTGTGCTGTCATCTGACTGATGACTTTGGCCTGTGGGTTTTAATCTCTGTCCTCTGAAGCATCATGACCTAAATGACAACATGTGCTTTAGACAGAAGAGGTCAAAAATCTCGGGGCATTACAAGCAGATGAGGATCTTTCCGGTGCCGTTAGGAAAGCATCTCTCATAAGAGGTAAGGGACCTGCAGGCAGCTGATCCCGTGCTGCACATGCAGGGCATGTCAGACAGCTAGTAGCAGAGGGAAATAAAGCAAGTCATCTTGTATTAGACACTGAGATCAGCATAGCCGGAGGGAACTCCCTGCTCCATTGGGAAGCATTTGTGTTTTCAAAACAAATCCCCTTTTGAGCTTCCTGGGTCCCATCGGCTGCTTCAGTGACTCTCAAGTGATGTCACTGCGGCAGCTCTGTCCTGCCATGCCGCCCGATCGTTCTGTTGTGGCTGGCGGTAAACAGCCATTCGAGATCTCTCCTGTGCATCAGTGACTCCATTTATGCACGTCTGTTTGTCCCTTATGGGACACGCTCTGCTCTGCGCTGCTCTGCCCTGCCATGTGGTGTGGAGCAAAAAGGGGTAGAAAAACTCTAAAGGGAGGGAATTGCACCATCTGTGTGACCCCCAGGCCCTGGAGAAGCCCCTCCATGTGACCCCATGCAGTAGGGTTTGCATTGCTGTTCCCCTCCCTCCATAATCTCTCACACACCCACACCTGCTAAGGTCATAATATTTGAAAAATCGGAAGAGGAAATAATTACTCTGGTGAGGCTGCTAACATTAAACATTGACGTTCCTAGGGAACGATAGGAGTATTTCCGTCCATCGTTGTTCTACTTAGAAATAGTGTAAACCACTAGGGCTGCGTTGGAATGCCAAGTAATGTTTGCTGGCTTTTATTCCTGGGGGCATTGCGGTAGCCATGGTGAGATCAGCAGAGTAGTCGCTCTTGCTGCTCTGTGTTGCTTGAAGTAAACATGGCTAATGCATGGCTAATGCATCCGATGAAGTGAGCTGTAGCTCACGAAAGCTTATTGCTCAGATAAATTGGTTAGTCTCTAAGGTGCCACAAGTCCTCCTTTTCTTTTTGCATTTGGTAGTGGGACGAGTGGCTGGTTCAGTCAGCACAGTAGAGAGGCTTCATTTATATGCAAACTTGTTATGCTGTGAGGGCCCCATCCTGTGAGGTGCTAGCTGAATTAGGAGCTCAGGATTTGTCCCACACTGACTCATTCAGTTTGAACTGTCCTGTCAGCCTCTCTTGGTTGCAAACTCCTTAGGGCAGACATGGAGTTTTCCTCTGTATTTTGTACAGGGCTGAGCATGCTCTGGGTGCTTAGCAAATAATAAGGATCACCACAGAAACTACACTGGCACATTAAAGGGCTCGTTCTTGCTCCCACTGAAGTCAATGGAAGTTTTGCCCTTTACTTCCCTGAGAGCAAGACAAGCCCAAATTCCATCGTCTCTGAAACGTCACCGCTCCTGTTTTTTCTCCCATAGGTCTTTATTGTTAATTACGTATTAAGTGCTCCTCACCTCAGGATGGCTTTGATTTGCCCTGCCTTCCAGCAACCTTTTTTCCCCTCCCCCATCTCCCCTGCTCCTTGATCATCTCATTTCTCCTCTTCCTTTTTCTGTGCTACAAAAAGGGCATTGTAGGTTGAGCTAATTCAGCCAGTTACCCTTTTTACTTAGGTTACATCTCTAATACAATCTCACTGGGTAACATGCCTTAAAATCCTAAATTTAAAAAATATAAGACTGTTTGACTCGCCTTTTCAGATGGCTGCCAACCCCAGAGCAAGGACATCTATGTGATCTGTCACTTGTGCCAATGGGATCAGATCTGCGGAAGGAATCTGCTGCACAGAGAAAACACACTAACCTCTATACAGCACAGACAGGCAGGTAAATGTGATTGTGGGAGACTGCAGGAGGCAAGTAAGTGCAATGCAACTTGAAGAATTACAACCAATTTTGATCAAAACACACTCGGCTCCTCAAGGGTTTGTCCTGGGGAGAATCGCCTCTTAGCCTCTGTTTGACTCAAAGGCTGCTGGACTGAATTAACAACATGAGCAGTTTTCTTTGGCAGCTGGGCACATGCTAAAGAAATTGGTCAAAAAGGAGGGTTTGTATCTGGAATACTGAACAGCTGAGAAAGCCGTTTTGCAGAGTAGGTTTAAACCACAGCAGCTCCAAAGACAATTAAATCAGGAACCAGACTTTGCGCGATGGGAAGCGAAATGGTGCCCATCCTGGGAATGCCGAAGCACAGTGAACGATGTACGGTGGAACTGTGAAGTACTTCAGAAAGGTGGTACTCTGCCACCAGTCAGACTCCACTGAGGGAGGCTGCCCTTCTTATAGACAACCTCAACTACGTACTTTGGTTGAGCCATTCTGTGCACCCATTTTAGAGGCTAGGTGGGGAAGCCTGGATCACGTCAGGAAGCCAAAGCTAGTGAAGGTTAAAACATAAATGTCCATTGGTTTCCTCTTACGGAGCTGTGTGGTTTAGTCAGTGACCTATGGTGGTTAGAGAGGACACAGGGAGTCAGGAAAATGGGGCTGCTGGAGACTCTGAGCTGTGGGAACTTGGACAAGTTGCTTAACTTCTCCGTACCGCTGTTTTTCCCTACTGTAAAATGGGGCTATGAAGCCCCACCTTTGTAATGTACTTGGCAATCTTCTGCTAGAAGGGGCAGAATGTTATTAATTCTGATTATCGTTCTGTAATGGACACACACAGGTTTCTAGCTTCTGTGTATCTCATCATGCTAGGAAAATCCAGTACCTGGTTTCAAACCTTTCTAAGGTGGCTGGAGTGGCTTACCTCAGAGAATGGGCCAGGTACTCCATGCCTGTTGAGATCCACTGCCAGGCTGGGCCCAGTCTCTAGTTCTTTACTCAAACAAGACTCTCATTGGCTTCAAAGGGAGTTTAGCCTTCAGCGAGTGTGGGAGTTCACCTCCCTCTGGTGTTGTCAGAGAAAGCCCTTTCCATGAGGAAGTCTAAATAGTTCTATTTCCTTAGAGCAGCAAATTTGCAAAATAGTTATCTATGAGATCCTAGTCAGAGATATGACACTGACACAAGGGACAGAGGGACCAAAAGAGGAAGAGAAATGAGTGTTACACAGAACTTCACTTCCTAACAGCTCATTCTTGTTTCCGGTCGTCTCATTACTATCTGCAAAATATTACCCCAGAACAGTGAATGGTTTGATTCCATGCTATGCAGACAACTTGCCAGCAGAATGTGAGCTGGGAAAGTTGAATGGGTAGAGAAAGATGGTAAAAGCTCAATGTGATCTCTGCAAGATCATCAAACTAACAAGCTTCCTCTGGGGCCACATGAATATTAAATCATATTTGCACATGGTTAATCGTCTCTGTACACTTTAAATCCCAGGAAGCTGTTTACTCTGCATGTGAATTCTGAGTCTGCTCCTCCTGTCACACCAGCATAATTCCAGTGACTTCCACTGAATTATTCCTAATTTACACTGGTGTCTGTGGGGAGATGAGACTGGGACACAATCCTGTGAGGTTTTGAATGCCTCCTGGTTTACTCAGATTTATTCATAGATTATAAAGACAGAAGGGGCTGCTGTGATAATCTAATCTGATCTCCGGCCTAACACAGTCCACAGAACTTCCCTGAATTAATTCCTGTTTGAACTACAACATATCTAGAAAAAACATCCAATCTTGATGTCAAAGTTTCCAGTGACAGAGACTATCACAGCCCTGGGTGGGTTGTACCAGTGGTTAATCAGCTGCATTATTATAAATTTACACCTCATTTCCAGTCTGAATTTGTTTAGCATCAACTTCCAGCCATTGGACCTCATGATACTTTTGTCTGCTATTGCCCAGTTCTTTAGTGGTCATTGATTATTATTGATTTCCAATTAATTATTAATTTAAAGAGCTGTGGCTTGTAGGGGTCTAGTCCCAAAATCAAGATTATCCAGTTCAGTATCTGGTTGAGAGCCCGATGTGCACAACAAAGACATACTGAGGACAAAGCAAAACTTTAAGCAATTTTATTAGCACAGTTAATAAAGACACAAATGCTCCAAGCCACATAAAATGATGGCAGTATTATAGTATGAAGCTAATTTTTGTACCATTCCTTACATCTACTGACATCCTTTCTTGGGGATCTGGTGGTAAAATACAAAGGTCCTGCTCTGTCTCTGGCATGCCAAAAAAGTCTAGTGGTACAGATCTCTCCTTTCATGGTTGTCTGGCCTATTAAAGGGCCTATGGACTGTCATGAATATTCATACAAATATCTGGCCTCCTTTGTCCATATCTAACTTCCTCACCTTAATTATGTTGTAGTATCCTTATGCTACAGATTAGTATACTAATGGTCTTGACCTATTATCATATGTACATCAATTCACTGCCCAGGCAAGTTTATGGTTAAGCATCTGCAAACATTTCTGTCCTAAAATAGCCAAGACTAGTATCAGTTCAATGTTCGTGGTATCATTTTGTACACACTCCCCTTCCCTGCCTTCCCAAGCACAATGTTTCCAGTACTTCAAAACTCAGGGTCACTGCTGGGCCACTTATTTATGCTAAAGTTCATAGGCCTCAAAGCCATATGCTAACTGCTTAATGCCTTACAGGTTGTAGGCCTGTAGGTTCCTTGTGTGATTGTTAAATGAAATGCTAAGCTGGCTCTATAGGCTACACTCAAGAGCCTTCTTATTAAACTTCTGTCCCTCTTATAGGTAATTATAGCCTGTGATCAAGTCACTCTTTAACCTTCTCTCTAATAAGCTAAATAGATTGAACTCTTTGAGTCTTTCAGTATAAGGCATGTTTTCTAATCCTCTAATCATTCTTGTGGGTCTCCTAACTTATGTATATGGCTCTCACTAGAAATACTCCCATTCACTAATGATTCCCCATTCACAATTACATTTTGATACCTGTCTGTTATCTAGTTTTCAATCCATTTAATATATGCCTTGTTGATTTTGTATCATTCTATTTTTTAATCAAAATGTCACATGATACTAAGGCAGAAGGCTAAGTATGTTACATCAACACTATGACCTTTATCAACCACACATGTAATCTCATCAAAAAGAGATCAAGTTAGTTTGACAGATCTATTTTCCATAAACCCATCAACACTGATGGTCCAGAGAGCTCCTTGGCTGGGTCTTTTAAAACTCTCAGATGCAAGTTAGCAGGATCTGCTGATTTAACAGTGTCTGACTCTAGTAGTGGCTGTTTAACATTCTCCTGAGTTACTGTTGGAATGGAAAGTATTTCATCAACATACGATAAGAATACATCATCTGACTTTTCCTGAAATACGAAACACAAATATTTATTGAATACTTCTGCCTTTTCTGCATTATTGACAATCTTTTGGGGTTTTTGTTTTTTTAAGCCAGTGTAGCCTTCTTTCTCAGTTGTGGAATTGTGATTTTTTGAGCACCTAGTAAAATATTCTTAAACAGTTTCCAATTAGCATTCATGTTTTTTCTATTTAAATTTTCTCCCAGATGATTTGGCTCATAATTGTTTTCAGCTTTGTGAAACTGGCTCTTTGTAAAATACCAATTATATAGATATTACTGGTTTGGACTTTATTCTGTTTCCACATTACAAACATAACCAAGTCATGATCACTTGCACCAAAGTAACCACTAATTTTTAGTTCTGTGATAAAGATGAATTAATCTGTCAAGATGAGGTCTAATACAGAATTCTTCCGTTGAATGCAACACTTTTTTAATTAGGAAATTGTCATCTATAATTTTTAGAAATCCTGAGCATGCTTTAGTACTGGCAGCATGGGACCTGCAGCTTATATCACTCGGACTGATAAATATGAAGGACCAAATCCTTTCTTCAGATAAACGTGCTCATAAAAGTCAATAAGAGTTGTGCTCTTATGGCAAAGAATTTGGCCCATAGAATGTACTGAGATGGAAAAGGTCTATTTGATTATAGAGGAACTATTGCCCCTTTAAATTAATGAGGTATCTCCACTGATTTAATGGCTGTTGAACCAGGCCCTTAGTCCATCCCCCACAGGGACCAATACATTTCCAAATGTGTTGTCCTGGCTGGTTTTATGATACACTTCATGGGACATAGAAGTAAATAGCAAAACTGCTACTAGTTAGACTGGGGAAAATAAAAGACTTTTCAGTTGTCCACTGAAAAGCCGGGCACGTTTTGCTTTTTCAATCTGATGAATGAGAAATGTGACAAGTGGTTAAATATAAGGTTATGAGGTGCAAAACTGGTTGGAAAACCATTCCCAGAGAGTAGTTGTCAGTGGTTCACAGTCATGCTGGAAGAGCATAATGAATAGGGTCCCGCAGGGATCAGTTCTGGGTCCAGTTCTGTTCAGTATCTTTATCAATGATTTAGATAATGGCATAGAGAGTACACTTATAAAGTTTGCAGATGACACCAAGCTGGGGGGGGTTGGTTGCAAGTGCTTAGGAGGATAGGATTAAAATTCAAAATGATCTGGACAAACTGGAGAAATGGTCTGAAGTAAATAGGATTAAATTTAATAAGGACAAATGCAAAGTACTCCAGTTAGGAAGGAACAATCAGTTGCACACATACAAAAATGGGAAATGACTGCCTAGGAAGGAGCACTGCGGAAAGGGAGCTGGGGGTCATAGTGTACCACAAGCTAAATATGAGTCAACAGTGTAACGCTGTTGCAGAAAAGCAAACATCCTTCTGGGATGTGTTAGCAGGAGTGTTGAAGCAAGACACTAGAAGTAATTCTTCTGCTCTACTCTGCACTGATTAGGCCTCAACTGGAGTATTGTGTCCAGTTCTGGGCGTCACATTTCAGGGAGGATGTGGACAAATTGGAGAAAATCCAGAGAAGAGTGACAAAAATGATTAAAGGTCTAGAAAACATGAACTCTGAGGGAAGATTGAAAAAATTGGGTTTGTTTAGTCTGGAGAAGAGAAGACTGAGGGGGAACATAACAGTTTTCAAGTACATAAAAGGTTGTTACAAGGAGAAGGGAGAAAATTTGTTTTTCTTAACCTCTGAGGATAGGACAAGAAGCAATGGTCTTAAATTGCAGCAAGGGAGGTTTAGGTTGGACATTAGGAAAAACTTCCTAACTGTCAAGGTGGTGAAGCACTGGAATAAATTGCCTAGGTTGGACAAACATCTGGCAAGAATGGTTTAGATAATACTTAGTCCTGCCATGAGAGCAGGGGACTGGAGTAGATGACCTCTTGAGGTCCCTTCCACTTCTGTGATTCTATGATGTGGACTTTATTGCAGATTCAATGTCTGACATTGCTGGCCATGAAATGTATAGACTGAATGTTATGGTCTGGTATTTTCACAGGTGACTAAGGGATTTAGATGTTGAACTCCTCCTTTCTTTAGGAGTTGGGTACATAATCCTTCTAGGCATTTTTGTAAATTCTGGCTGTAATAATTTGCATCAGACTATATTTAAACTTTTTTAAAAAATAAGAAACAGTGAGAGACATTAATCCAGTGCCTAGGAAAGATCAAATCATTTTGATAAACCCTGTGTATGATAATCAAGGTGTGCCATTTCCTGCACATATCCAGGTTCTCTCACCCCCCCACCCCCATACACACACAAACTCACTCTCCTGCTGGTAATAGCTTATCTAAAGTGATCATTAAACTTCCTGAAAAAGCACAAGATCAAATCCGCACAGACACACCCCTGGAACCCTGACCTGGGATATTCTATCTACTACCCAAGATCCATAAACCTGGAAATCCTGGGCGCCCCATCATCTCAGGCATTGGCACCCTGACAGCAGGATTGTCTGGCTATGTAGACTCCCTCCTCAGGCCCTATGCTACCAGCACTCCCAGCTACCTTTGAGACACCACTGACTTCCTGAGGAAACTTCAATCCATCGGCGATCTTCCTGATAACACCATCCTGGCTACTATGGATGTAGAAGCCCTCTACACCAACATTCCACACAAAGATGGACTACAAGCCGTCAAGAACACTATCCCCGATAATGTCACGGCTAAGCTGGTGGCTGAACTTTGTGACTTTGTCCTTACCCATAACTATTTTATATTTGGGGACAATGTATACCTTCAGATCAGCGGCACTGCTATGGGTACCTGCATGGCCCCACAGTATGCCAACATTTTTATGGCTGATTTAGAACAACGCTTCCTCAGCTCTCGTCCCCTAAAGCCCCTACTCTACTTGCGCTATATTGATGACATCTTCATCATCTGGACCCATGGAAAAGAAGCCCTTGAGGAATTCCACCATGATTTCAACAATTTCCATCCCACCATCAACCTCAGCCTGGTCCAGTCCACACAAGAGATCCACTTCCTGGACACTACAGTGCTAATAAACAATGGTCACATAAACACCACCCTATACCGGAAACCTACTGACCGCTATTCCTACCTACATGCCTCCAGCTTTCACCCTCACCACACCACACGATCCATCGTCTACAGCCAAGCTCTGCGATACAACCGCATTTGCTCCAACCCCTCAGACAGAGACAAACACCTACAAGATCTCTATCAAGCTTTCTTACAACTACAATACCCACCTGCGGAAGTGAAGAAACAGATTGATAGAGCCAGAAGAGTTCCCAGAAGTCACCTACTACAGGACAGGCCTAACAAAGAAAATAACAGAATGCCACTAGCCATCACCTTCAGCCCCCAACTAAAACCCCTCCAACGCATTATTAAGGATCTACAACCTATCCTGAAGGATGACCCAACACTCTCACAAATCTTGGGAGACAGGCCAGTCCTTGCCTACAGACAGCCCCGCAACCTGAAGCAAATACTCACCAACAACCACATACCACACAACAGAACCACTAGCCCAGGAACCTATCCTTGCAACAAAGCCCGTTGCCAACTGTGCCCACATATCTATTCAGGGGACACCATCACAGGGCCTAATAACATCAGCCACACTATCAGAGGCTCATTCACCTGCACATCCACCAATGTGATATATGCCATCATGTGCCAGCAATGCCCCTCTGCCATTTACATTGGTCAAACTGGACAGTCTCTACGTAAAAGAATAAATGGACACAAATCAGATGTCAAGAATTATAACATTCATAAACCAGTCGGAGAACACTTCAACCTCTCTGGTCACGCAATCACCGACATGAAGGTCACTATCTTACAATAAAAAAACTTCAAATCCAGACTCCAGCGAGAAACTGCTGAATTGGAATTCATTTGCAAATTGGATACTATTAATTTAGGCTTAAATAGAGACTGGGAGTGGCTAAGTCATTATGCAAAGTAGCCTATTTCCCCTTGCTTTTTCCTACTCCCCCCCCCGACCTTCTGGTTAAACTTGGATTTAAACTTGGAGAGTGGTCAGTTTGGATGAGCTATTGCCAGCAGGAGAGTGAGTTTATGTGTGTGTGTGTGTGTGTGTGTGTTGCCCGGGGTGAGAAAGCCTGGATCTGTGCTGGAAATGACCCACCTTGATTATCATGCACATTGTAGGGAGAGTGGTCACTTTGGATAAGCTATTACCAGCAGGAGAATGAGTTTGTGTGTGTGGTTTTTGGAGGGGGCTGAGGGGGTGAGAGAACCTGGATTTGTGCTGGAAATGACCCACCTTGATTATCATACACATTGTGAAGAGAGTGGATGGGCTTTGGATGGGCTATTACCAGCAGGAGAGTGAGTTTGGGGGGGGGGGGGCAGAGGGTGAGAAAACCTGGATTTGTGCTGGAAATGGCCCAACTTGATGATCACTTTAGATAAGCTATTACCAGCAGGACAGTGGGGTGGGAGGGGGTATTGTTTCATGGTCTCTGTGTGTATATAATGTCTACTGCAGTTTCCACGGTATACATCCGATGAAGTGAGCTGTAGCTCACGAAAGCTCATGCTCAAATAAATTGGTTAGTCTCTAAGGTGCCACAAGTACTCCTTTTCTTTTTGCAAAGAATTTACTGAGACTCACAGATGTAAAATACTTAAATCCAAGCCCTAAACCATGATCCAGTCCCCGAGAAGTGTTTACAAACACTGCATTAGCATAGGGTGCCATGTGTTATCCAGATTATAAACTGAGAATACACTTTTAACCAATGAAGTGTTTTTTTCCTGCAAAGTCCATAGTTTCTCATTGTGTGTGCATTCTGTTAGTCCCTTGCTCTGCCGTGGGTAGCAACAGCCCACTCTCAGATTAATACGAATTTGATTAAACTTCCAAAAAGAGTGGATTAGGAGTTTTATTTAGAAGTATAAATCAAATATTGGTAGTATTTGTTTACTGAGCTCATTGGTGGAAGTTATGTGTAAAACACAGAATGAAACATGGGATGAAATCTTGGCTCCAGTGAAGTCACTGGAAGTTTTCCATTGACTTCAATCCCACAAAGTTTAGATTAGACCTCCTGCAGTTCTGGTAGGTCACTTGCAGATTTGCATGGGCTTGATGCTGCGGATCATTACTTGTGTGAGTTGCCCTTCTGCATTCACATATATTAAGAATTAAGTCCAATTTTAATAGACCAGCCACAAAGTTTTGAAAAAGGAGTTGGAAAATTAGTATCTCCTGCTGCAGGCAATCTGGACAACATCTTTTGGAATGGAACTAGTCACATTATAAGCACATCAGCAGTAGGGAAGGGTGTGTGGTCCCAAAACAATATTGTAAGCACCTGATTGCATTCACTCAAAGGACCCTATGGTTCTATGGGTTAGTGATTCCCACAAGGAGATGAATACTTTCACTTTGCATCAAACTCACTGGGAGTTGAGGGTATTCAAAACATTACTGAATTGGGCCTGATCCTGTACTATTGAAGTTGATGGATACTCAGCTGTTACAAGGTCACACAGGCTCAATCCTGCACTGGGCTCTATTAAGGTGGTCTCTCTTGTGCCCATGTGGAGTCCCACGGAAGCCACTAGGACTCTATATAGGCACAGGCTGAGACAGAGAATCCCAATGGAGGACTGGAACCTCACTTAGTTGCCTAAGTATGGATTTTGGTGCCTAAAGTTTGCCACTCAAATTTGAAAATGCTGGCCCTAGTTCCCAGACTGAGCAGAGCGGTGGCTCCTACTGGCTCCTTTGATGGTCATGAAAATGCCATTTCATGGAAAGCATCAGCTGCTTTGCACAGAGGTCTGGATTTTGCAGGCTGGCAGCTGGAAAGAGTGGCTGATAATAGACGTGACAAATTGCAGGACTCTGACAAAGTAAGGGACTAAATCCATATCCTAGTGAAGTCAGTGTGGGTTTTGCTGTTGAGCTGAGTTGAATCAGGAATTTGCCCATGATCTTTGTTTTTCGGCTGTTCTGTAGGGAAACTGGACTTCATAACTGATGTACTGTGTTAAGACACAAAGCTGATGATGAGAACACATCAACATGTTTAACTTCTGTATCTTTGCCAGTATTATCCAGATCCTTCCTTTCTCTTGGGCAGGGATGGGCAGAGAAGGGTTTCATCAAAACATTCCCCACTTCTTCTGCAATGGAGCCCAAGTAAAAGGGGGGCATGTGCTTGCACTGTGAGTGAGTGACTCACTTTGTTCTCCCATTTAGACAAGAATGTTTGATCTTAACCATAATCAAGGCCAGAGACACCCAGCATACACCAACCTGCATGGTGCTAGCCTTTTTTATATTTTGTCCCTGAAATATGCTGAGTACATGGATAATATTCCCCCCTTTTAGAATACTTGTCAGGTGTTTATTTGTCCTCTCTGGCAGGCAGGGGGCCATGAATGAGGGGATTGCTCCTTCACAGACAGGGAAATCACCCCAACTCTCCCTTCAGAGGGGTGGCAAATTTTTAACAAGGGGGCTGTTCATGGTCCCTCTTATCACATCAGTATTGTGGAGACTCGTTCTCACCATTGGGAATTCTTCTCACCCAGAGCTGCAAGCTGCTTGTTATGTGTTTACAGAATATCTGAGTTTGGCTCAAGAATGTGAGTTACAATTTTGTTTGATATGTAACTATTTATTCCCATCTCTCACACGAGTTTTTATTTGGATCTCTACTCTTTCTTTAAAACATTTCCTTTTGTTTTGTAATGGAACTCCAGTGCTGTGCATAATACAGGAGTGGAGGTCTGATAAAACTGGTAAACTAGGGCACCCTGTTCCTTTGGGAGCAGAGGCTCTCTGGTTTCTGTGGGTATCCAGTGATCATGGGTTCATGTTGAAGGGACTCAGGGATTGGGGTCCATCCATTATCAACCTGCAAGGCAAAGACAGGGCTGGTGTAGCCCAAAGGAGAGTGCTTGAGTGGCTGACAGGCTGGTTGTGCTAGGGAGCTAGCACAGGCAAGGCTCCCTCATGCTGGAGGCAGGTGGTAACAAGGAGGCGACTCAATCCTGGTGCCCTGAGAAGCATCCCAGCCACCACTGTCAATCCAAGCTGTCACCTCCCAGGTGTGCTGCAAGAACTGGTGTGATCTGAATTACAAAATGAGGCTTTGCTCTTGTAATGGACTCCTGCTCATGCGTGGGGCCCCGTGGCTGCGACGCAGCTTTGCACAGGCCCCGGGATCTGCCAGCATGCATTTTATCACAGGATGGGGGCCTTTAGTAGATGAAAGTAATATAGTTGATGTCATATATTTGAATACAGCATTTATACCGTCTCTCATGGAATCTGAATTGAAAACAATGCATGTTGGCTTGAGTAAGAACACTAGCCTGTGGACTGAAAACTGGCCAAAAGGTGTTAAACCAAAGGTAACGATAAGCAGAAATGTATCCTATTGGCGGAGATCTGTAATGAAGTGTCATTGAGATTGAGGTCAGCACCAGTCATCCTGGGAGCAGCTCCATGCACCAGGCTGGATCCTGGGAGCAGCTCCATGTTGGTGCATTCAGTGCTTAATTTGTAACAAAAGGGGTGCTGGGGCTCAAGCACATGTTTTAATTTCATAATTGATGAGGGGCTAAGAACTGCCACGCCCAGAGGTGCTGGGATTTACAAACTGCCAAATCCAGAGGTTCTGGGATTTACAAACTGCCACGCCCGGAGATGCTGGAGTTATGAATTGCCACGCCCCGAGGAGCGGGGCCTCAGCCCTAACACCAAATAACCCCTGGAGGCTCCACCGACAGGAAACTCAAAGCTGGAGGCCTTATTTAACATCTTAATTAATAACCTGGAAGCCTGGAGTGAATTGTCTGTCACTGAGTTCATCACAGATGATGCTAAATTGGGACTGAAGCAAGTTCAGAGAACAGCAACCAACAATAAGGGGGGGGAGAGACTGAATATTGAGGAAAGATTAAAGGAGCTGACCACCCCTACTGCAGCACATGGCAGCAGCCATCCCAGATTTTAAAGGGAGTAAACACCAAGCTGGGGCAGGAGCTATTTAGTGATGTACACGGGAGAAGGGAGATGAAGGCAGGGAACAAGGCTTGAAATGCAGGAGGACTGAGGAAGAAATGGGGGCAGTGCTGCAGGATCAGCGGGGGGAGGGATGCATCTACTCCCAGCAGCAGGGCAGGGCTGAGATGGGAGTCTGCATGGCCCAGGGCTGCAGGCCGCCGTGTGCATCCCCTGCGGGCAGGTGAAGGAGGAACGCTTCCCCCCCCCCGGGGGGCAGGGCGGGGGGTGCTGCAGATGGCGGAGCCTGGCCTGGGGGGGCCCCGGCAGTGGGGCAGAGCTGAAGCTGGCTGTGTGTGTGCGGGGGGGACAGCAGGGGAGCGCATTCCCCCCCCCCGCGCCCCCGCCCCCGCCCAGGCTAGCGCAGGGCTCGCGCGAGGCGCTCCGCCGCCCAGACACATTGTAGCCGACAACTCGCCCAGGGCTCGGGTCGGACCATTCCGAGCCGGGGGGGGGAAGGTTCAGCAGCTCGCATTTCGGGGCGCCCAGCGGGGCGGGAGCCGGCTCGGGGCCGGCCCGTGGCCACGCGGGGAGGAGGGGCGGTGCGGAGGGGCGCGGGCGCCGTGTCGGGGTCGGCCTGCGGGGCGCGGAGGGCGGGGCTGCTGCTCTCACCCCCCCCCGGGCGCAGTGGGCGGGTCCCGGGGGTAGCTCGGGCTCCCGGCCGCGCGAGGGGGCGTTTCCCCTTCGGCTTCTGGCGGCGGCGGCGGCGGGGCCATGGCGGCGACCGAGATCGCGCGGCAGGTGGTGAGCGCGGAGCCGGGCTGCCCGGGCCGGGAGGGGGCTGCGGGGAGGGAGGCCGGGGCGTTGCCGAGTGAATGGCTGCCCCGAGCGGCTCCGTCCGGCCCCGGAGCCCGGGCTGCGAGCGGGGCTCGTGCCGCCGGGGGGGCCCCGAGCTGCTCCCCGGGCCCCCGCGGAGCCCCCTAGGGGAGGTGGGCGGGACTGGAAATTGGGCGGTGCCCGGGCCCCGCGCGTCCCCCTTGCTCCCGAGGGAAAGTTTGGAGGCGAGCTCTGCCGCCGGGTAGCTCTATCGAGCTCACCCTCTTCCCCCCCCCCACCGGGGGACCCCCGCTTTCACCCCCTTCCTGGATCCCCCTTTTCCCGGGGGACCCCGCCCCCTACTTTGCTTTCCCAGCTCTCCATCGCGGAGAGGGGGGCAAGTGTGGCCCGTGTTCTGTGGCCGCAGGGCTCTGCTGCGTTTGCAGCTCATCTGCTCTCTGTCCTGTGTAGCTCTCTGTGCCTCCGTGAAAGCCAAAGGGACTCATGAACCCGACAGGAAGGATGGGTCCATGGTTAGGATGCTACCCTGGTGCTTGGGAGGCTGGGGTTCAATTCCAGGCATGGCCACAGGCTTCCCCGTGACAAGTCACTGTGCTTCACGCCCCCCCCCCCCGCAAAAATGATAATAGCCCATCCCTGCTTTACAAGGGTGTTGTGATGTTGCACACAGGGCTGGAAGGCTCTCTAAGTGCATGCGGTAGCTGGATGTAAGTGGGGCAGGGTTCCTGGTAAATCCACCCTCTGTTGAGGATGAGAGGAAGTTGTATGCGTGGTTCTAGTGGTGGTGCAACTAGTACATCCTGTCACTTCAGGGTATGTCTGCTCAGCATTTTGGAGCCCGTGGGCGCAAGCCCCGCAGCTCGGATGGACCATCTTGGGCGAACGGGACTCATGCTGATGCTCTAGAAATAGCTGTGATGTTGTGGCTTGGGCTCTGGCGCCTAGGGAGGGAGATAGCCGTTAGAGCCCAAGCTATACCTTTAAAATGCTGTCTAGACAGCTCTTTTTAAAGTTCTATCACAAGCCCAAGTCTGTCAACCCAGGCGGGGAGGCTTGTTCCCACAGGCCCCAAAACACTGTGTAGATATCGCTTAGAAGTTAGACATGAAGGGCTTGTGAGGTCCTCTTGCCGTAGGGGGACATTGGAATAGAAGGTTGGTGTAGTATTACCACCAAGGAATATCCCTGGTTGATCCTGAGGTTCTTTTAAAAATAATGTGGCTTTATGAATAAATGTTGGCATTCGGATAGTCGCACTGTCCCTAACTCACTCTGTTATGACGAGATGTTGCGTTTATCTAATCTTGGATCAGAAGGCTTCCCAGGAAAGTGACTTGTGCCAAATCCATCATAAATGCAGTAAGAATTAACTTTTACGTTCGCAGGATTAGGGACGTTAGCCAATTTTCTGTTTATTTCTAATATTAATGGGAAAGTCTTGTGCCTCTTCCATTGCTGTGAATGCTTGTTAACTTGGCATTATTTCCCATCCATAAAGAGCCATACTTTACCATTTTTGTTCTTAGCTTATTAACGGCTCACTTTGCTAATAGACTTTTGAATCTGTCCCGCATTGCAGACATCACTTAGGACGCAAACAAGGCTCTTCCACCCTTGTCGATCTTGGGCTGCTCTTTGCATGTCCCTGTGATATTAAGCACCATACATTTTCTCTTTGTGAGTAGTATTCGATTTAGCTCCTTTTGCATTTTCCTCCAGCTGCTCATGGCACACCTGCTCTGGCTTCATTCTTCGCACATGTCCCAAATATTTCCATTTCCTTTTCTGGATAACTCTAGCTATAAGGGGTTGTGGAACCCAGATGAATCTCGGCATTTGTTATAAATCGATTTCATTTAATACTTAGTGTTTTTCTATGGCATTTACTGTTGAAGGCATTTCGACATTTGTCTGTACTTTTGGCGGATTTCCAGCTTTCGTATCCATATGTTAAGATGGAAATAACAATTGAGTTGAATGTTCAGTTTGGTTTCTAAACTGTAAATTTTCGATGACCACATCTTGGTTAAACTGGTGATTGCAGCCTTTGCCTTGCCAGTTGGTGACATTATTTCCTTCTGGACATCCCCCTTGGCATATTGTCATGGTATGAAAATTGGCACACTTCTTGTATTTCTTTGCCTTCTAAAATAAAATTCAGCACTGCATTCTCGTAAAGGGATGCTCAGAACTGTTAAGCACTCATGTGATGTGGCATGGCTACTGTTGCAAGGCAAGGTAGACAGCTACTTATTCACACTGTGTGATTTAAAAAAAAATATTTTTTCTTTAGACAGATGAAAAAATGAATGTGTCACAAACTGAAAATGTCTTTATCCTGATAGATGACTCATGCTGTCGTGGGCCCAGACTTGAGGCAGTGGTTTGTTGTGCAGTCAGTCGTAGCACAGTGGAGAAGAAGAGCACTGTTATCTTTTGAGAGCAGTTTAAATTGTATAAGAAGGGTGGGGGGTTGGATGGCACCAGGGATTCGTTGCAGGGATACATAACCTTTCATCCCTGTGTTGTCACTTTGATACCAGCCCAGGTCAGTAGTAATGGAAAATTATTACTACTTAATGGCTGTTGAGTGATCTCTAGGAAATAAGTGTGGTATTGATTCAGTTTTCAGGGAACATGTATCCACAGCACAAAAATGATTGCTGTTATTGTCAGCCTTTGCTGAGATGCAAAGAATGAACTCCCCCTTTACCTCTAGAAGGCAGTTCTTTCTGCTCATGGTTGAGGTACCTTAGCAGGGCAGTGTAGATGAGCTTCGGCTACCTTCTCTGTAGATGAATAGGGTGCAAGTCTCAGTGGTTGTGAATCTGACACCTTTCATGAGCAATAAAGTCCTGATCCTGCAAGCTGATCATCATGGGCAGAAGCCTAATGCCCATGTGGGGCCTATTTGAAGTCAGTGGGTCTCTGCTTGGATGAAGGGGTTCATGTTGGGGAGAGGAGGTCACCTTGCAGGATCAGGGTCTAGATTTGGATAGGAAGCTGTCATATGTAATTTATATAGTATAAGATTGAAAGTAATGGGAGGAGGGGTGCTGAATGTTTTTTTATCCAATTTTTTTGGTTGAGGGGAATTTTTCCTGGGAAAATATCCAAATAGTCTGACATCTCTGCAATCTTTGGCAAGGGCATCAAAAAGCGTTAGCAATGGAGCTTCAGAGTCTGAAATTGCAGAAGCACTTGACTGTTCTTGGATGTTGAATGGATGATCAGTGCAATCAAGTCAAAGAGGAGACGGCCATAATTTTTTCTTGGTGAATTCAAAACCACTTTTTTTTTTTTATAAATTAACCTACTGATTTATTCAGTAATAGCTGGGAAAGAAAAAGAAACATGAAGCCCTTTTCCTCCACAAGTGTAATGCAGGCATCTGAAATATAGATGTTTACACTGCCAACCAGGGATTTCTGTCATTGCATAAAAGAACCACATACTTGTACAATTCAGAAGTAGTCAGTAAAAGTGCTGTTATAGGCTGTCTTCTGATCAGAGCCAACTGGGGTCTAAATTAAGTAGGTATCATAACACAGGATCTTGCTCCCAGCAAGTGAAGTTGCTTGAAAATTCTTCTAGCTTAAAAAGATTTTCACTTCATCTTTATCTGTTAAAAAGTTAGATACTTCCTTCCTAGACATGGTTATCAAAGGACAAACTTCTTAGAAGAAACAGTCAGATAATGGCCTTACCCAGATAAGCTCTTTTTTGTACGAGATTCTGGACAATTTCTTTGTTAACAAACATTAGAAAATGTGTGCCCCAGGTTTTACATCTTGGACTCTACCTTAAAATTCTTATTAAGGGCAGTCCATGGTAGAAGCTCTTGAGTGCATCCAAGCAAATGCAGGACAAAATACTGCACCGACTGAAACATTTTCCTTCAGTTTTGAGCAAAATTAATTCAGATCTGCATTGAAGCACTCAGGATGATTTGTCACCCTCACTCATACCTTGTTTATGACCTAGACATTACATGTAGCAATATTCTGAGTATTGAGTCTTCATTTTGTACATTGAGGCTCTGGTCCTGAAAACATGTATTTGCATAAGTAGGCTGTGGGCAAGCAGAACATTTCTGGCCCATGAGTCTCCTCTCCCCACAGATCTTCTCATTTCTGATGATTTTCTGGTATGCCCCAAGCAGCCTGAGTCTAAACCCTTAGTTTCCAATACATTTCACTGCTTCTTATCTCTCAACTTCTGGACTAGAGTGCCAAGGAAAATTAGTGGAGCTTTCTTAGGTGAGCTCCACTATATTTCATAGTGATGGGTTTCATTTTATGGCTGTTCTAATTTCCATATTTCAGGGCTGTTTATTGTTACAACTCTCCTTCTTTAACAGTCTCTAGCAGCCTGATATTCCAAGTTATTTTTACATAGTCTTTGTGTTTTAATGTGGAGGTTAATGTGCTATGATTAAAAAGTTACTTACATGGTATTTGCTGCTTTGTCTGTAACGGATATGCAATGTGGTTTAACAGCATTTTAAAACCACAGGTGACTAGAGAAGACTGAACAGGAAGTGAATGGTAGCTAGAGTTCTACTTGGTGAAATATGCCTTGCCTCTTGTTTTTTATGGGTAAACTTTTTTGTTCCATCTGTAATACATTTATATTTGGGGATGAAGAGAGAAAATGTGTTCTGAATGAGAGCCTGTACTTCCACCCACATTCCCTGTAGCAAATTGGGTTGGATTCTTAGAGTTTCAGTGTTTTAGGTAATATTTCAGCACTGCAGATTTAAGATTTGGTATTGAAAATGCACTTGATATTTCTCCCTGTCTCTAGTTAGAATCCTGTTTGTGATTCCTTCTCTGTTGATTTTGTTAGTGCTCATCAGTGGGGTGTTTCCACCAGGGTACTGAGGTAGTGATGCACACTTAGTGGAGACAAAACAGTGCCTGAGATTATTCTGTTGGTTTTTATTTTACTGTGTGTTAACATATGCTTGCAAAGGCTCTGTGTATTGCAACCTGATTCACCTCTTCTTCCTCCTGTGTATAATGTTGTCTTATTGGTACTCCTTTTTGAATTACTAGAATGCAGAGCTGCATACTCAGAAGGCCTCTGAGATAAAATAAAATCCCTTGGGTGACTAGAACGGATTCCTCTAATAAACATGTGATTTGGAGGCAAGGTGCTTTGGAATTCATCAAGCGCCATATTTGGTGAACATGTTGGCAGGAGGAAGCAGACGCGCACACAAAATATGGCTGGGGGAACATATTTATACATAACAAGGCTGTAAATATGGCTAATGGCTGGAATGTATCATGGAGCCTCAGATTAAAAAAAAAATAGCAACCATGTCGTAGTCTATTCCAGATGCATTTCTTGAGAGCATTTTCCCTGTGCTAAAATATCGTTTAGTTCAATGAAAGAAAAACACATTTTATGGCCTTTTAAAAAAGGATTTTAGATATGCAAAGATATTAATCTGAGAGACTAAAAAAAGAAAAGGACTTGTGACACCTTAGAGACTAACAAATTTATTTGAGCATAAGCTTTCGTGAGCTACAGCTCATTTCATCGAATGCATTCAGTGGAATGAGCTGTAGCTCACGAAAGCTTATGCTCAAATAAATTTGTTAGTCTCTAAGGTGCCACAAGTCCTCCTTTTCTTTTTCCGGATACAGACTAACACGGCTGCTACTCTGAAACTAAAAAAAGTGACATGGATGCATTCTCTCTCACTGGTTTTGGCCACCTGTTTACTGTAATACTAACAAACTAATGATGTGTTTCAAAAGCCAAATGTGAATTTTCTGCACTGGAGATTGAAATGCCTTATTTAGGGAGATGCCTTGAATGAGAGAAATGTCATTGTGGGGGACAAACTGTTCTTGCTATCACATTTGCATGCAAATATATGAGATTAACACTGAAATACAAATTTGGATGAGTTGGGCCTGGAATATGAACCTTTGCAAATAGTTTAGGTATTTTTATGCAGATTTCTAGCTTGTGTCCAGAATGGCTTATCGTAAGTTGACCTTCGTGCAGTAGCCAGGTGAACTTTTCAAAAAGGCAGGCAGTGAGCAGTGAGCTACCTGTTTGCTGCTCTGTGTGTCTGGGATGGGGGGACGGATAAGCCGTTTTGTTTCCAGGCTCATCTCTCTCTTTCATGGGCAGGTGCAGGAGTCGGAGTAAGGACCTGTGTCCTTTCGCTCCTGTCCCTTCTGCTGAAGCTCCTGAGGTGGTGCAGGCATAGCTGTTGGTTTGCGTTTTGTGGTAATGCTGTTTGTGGCCCAGGAATGGATGGAGCCTTGGGGAAGCCCCTCTCCCTGCCTTGTTTCTAGCTGACCCAGTGGAAAACTGGGAGTTGCTGCTGTTTGAAAGTCTCTTCTGGGTTTGAACCAGTGCAGCCCTATGGGGATTTAGCTCCTGGAACCAGGCTGCAAGTGGTTGGGGGTGGGAGAGTGTTGCTGAGGAGCCATTGTTGATGCAAGGCTGTGTGCGACTCCAGGGGTTGAGATTTTCTTTCTCTATGGATCCCCACGATCGAGATGCAGCACTCGTGCATGCCCCAAATCTCTTCCATCTGAGAAGACTCGCATTTCGAAATTTGTTCAACTCATGGAGTTTTTCTGGACCGTCTGTTGCCTCTAGTGGATAAATATGCTGGAAGGTACATGGTCTGCCAACAAACACTAATTATGTATAGTATTGTCTGTAGCTTGGACAGCAGCAATCCCAGAAGTATAATACGTGGAGATGGAAAAGACCTGTTAGGTCACCTAGTCCATCTATCTGCAGTGTGGGTTTATTCCCTATTGGTCCCTGCAATGATGGCAATTGTGTCTGTTGCTAATTGTCATTATTAGGATTTTACTGAACTCTAATCGGTTAACTAAGATGTTTGCATTTGCAACAATATAGAAAATGTTGCCATATTCAACAGATTTCCATTCAGGTTGTGTTGGCAGCAGCTGTTACAATACTTACACTGTACAGCTGTGTTGTGTTTCAGTTGTCTGATTATTGGGTAAGGTTACAACTTTGTTACTAATTCTTTCTAGTCCTCAAGTTATACTGACATTTTATTACAAAATAGCTATAATTACTGATTAACTTCTGTTTCCCAGGGGAGGGTCATGTGTGTTGCTTCCATTATAGGGAAAGTCTTGAGTGTCCCGCCCATCAAAACTTTAAAAATTATAAATAAACTGTATACACACACAATTGCAGTTGTTTAAACATACTTCTCTAATATATTTCTGTGGCAAAGCAATTTTGCAACACAAATGGAATCAGGTATTTTGTGTGCATTGTCTGGAGCAGTTTATTAAGCAGTGAGGGAAGTATGTTGACAAGAAGCAAAGATTTACAATATGTACAGATCTGTTTTTGGACTGCTCAATAGAAGGAAGAAGTGACACATTCCTCTTGGGAGGTCTTAAAAAGTGTATATCAATGAGTGTGTTGTACTTAGAAGTAACTTTTAAAAATGTGTTTTAAATCATTCCAGGGTGAAGGCTGCCGTACTGTCCCTCTTTCTGGACATGTGGGATTTGACAGTTTGCCTGACCAGCTGGTTAATAAGTCAGTTAACCATGGCTTCTGTTTCAACATCCTGTGTGTGGGTGAGTATTTCCATTCTGGGAGATTGTATTGATGAACAAGGCTGCCCTGCAACCAGAAGTCATGTATAGGTAATTGGGTTAACAAGGTAGCTTTAAGAAAAGGAGTACTTGTGGCACCTTAGAGACTAACCAATTTATTTGAGCATAAGCTACAGCTCACTTCATCGGATGCATAAAAGTGGAAAATGCAGTGAGGATGTTTTTATACACACAGACCATGAAAAAATGGGTGTTTATCACTTCAAAAGGTTTTCTCCCCCCACCCCACTCTCCTGCTGGTAATAGCTTATCTAAAGTGACCACTCTCCTTACAGTGTGTATGATCATCAAGGTGGGCCATTTCCAGCACAAATCCAGGTTTTCTCTCCCCCCACCCCACTCTCCTGCTGGTAATAGCTTATCTAAAGTGACCACTCTCCTTACAATGACAGGTTTCAGAGTAGCAGCCGTGTTAGTCTGTATTCGCAAAAAGAAAAGGAGGACTTGTGGCACCTTAGAGACTAACCAATTTATTAGAGCATAAGCTTTCGTGAGCTACAGCTCACTTCCTCAGATGCATATCGTGGAAACTGCAGCAGGCTTTATATATACACAGAGAATATGAAACAATACCTATTCCCACCCCACTGTCCTGCTGGTAATAGCTTATTACCAGCAGGACAGTGGGGTGGGAATAGGTATTGTTTCATATTCTCTGTGTATATATAAAGCCTGCTGCAGTTTCCACGATATGCATCTGAGGAAGTGAGCTGTAGCTCACGAAAGCTTATGCTCTAATAAATTGGTTAGTCTCTAAGGTGCCACAAGTCCTCCTTTTCTTTCTCCTTACAATGTGTATGATAATCAAGGTGGGCCATTTCCAGCACAAATCCAGGGTTTAACAAGAACGTCTGAGGGGGAAGGGGGGGTAGGAAAAAACAAGGGGAAATAGGTTACCTTGCATAATGACTTAGCCACTCCCAGTCTCTATTCAAGCCTAAGTTAATTGTATCCAATTTGCAAATGAATTCCAATTCAGCAGTCTCTCACTGGACTCTGGTTTTGAAGTAGCTTTGATTTATTCAGAATGCAATTTTTTTTGGTCATCTGATCCATTTTCAGTAACTAAATGAGATTTACTGGCACTCTGAGAAGTCTGCTGCTGAAGTTGTGGGGAAATGTAATGTGCAATTCCACTGAGCAAAAGAACTGTAAAAATAATGTATAAGATCCCTGGTTTTTTATTTTGGGGGGGAGGGATTCCCCCCCATATTTTAATGCAATGCTTTTAGTAGAAAATAAGCTGTTCAAGTCAAATAATTTGATATGAGGCCGCCTTTGGATTGCCAGTTATTTAAACAATAATTGTACAGGTCTTAAAAAGCAAACAATGATTTTTTTTGTTTTGTCTTTCTTTTTCCCTATCCACTTTTTTTTGTACTTGTGTGTGTGTGGGCATGTGTTTGCATGGGAGTTTGTATTGCAGTTTCCACAGTATGCATCCAATGAAGTGAGCTGTAGCTCACGAAAGCTTATGCTCAAATAAATTGATTAGTCTCTAAGGTGCCAAAGTATTCCTTTTCTTTTTGCGAATACAGACTAACACGGCTGTTACTCTGAAACTGGATTTAAGTTAGTGTTTGGACCAGGCTTTGTGTGTGTCTGCATTGTCCAAGCTGCCCTCACACAGCTCTGTCAGGGCACCTCAGTCATGGTATGCTGTTACTGTACGATTTTATATCTTATCAGCATAGTATCTGATGGAGTCCATATTGTCTTTTGTGGGATTACAGCACCAAATGGCCCTTTTTTAGCACAGGTTGAAAACTGTATGAAATTAGGTACTGGTGTCACAGTTTGGATAAACATTCCTTAATAACTAATGGAACAAGACTACCATACTTCCTCTGACTGACCTAAGCCCACCCTCCAGGGGTGAAGAGTGTGTTTGCTGCTTTGCTGCTGCTGTTCCAGGTAGACTGCTCCTGCAGATCTCTGGTTTCAAAGTACTGTTGATAGACGAGCGCAGGGGCAAAGGAAGAGATGATTCTAGTGCTTAATAAGAACAAAATTTCCCCCTCAAATCCTAATGACATGTCTTGATTCTGATAGTTGGTGCTCACTCTGTATGAAGTTCTCTCTTGGTATGTCTACGCCGCAATAGAACACTTGCGGGCCTGTGTCAGCTGATTCGGCCTCGCCAGGCTGTAAATTGCAATATCGATGCTCAGGCGGCTCTAACCCAAGCCTGAATGTCTACACTAGAGTTTTATAGCCCTTCAGCCCAAGCGCTATGAGCCCATGTCAGCTGACACTGCCCAGCTGCAGGTGTCTTATTGCAGTGTAGACAGACCCTCCCTGTCCATGAAAGATCCATGCATGCAATGCAGCGTGTGGCGCTTATCCACTGTGGAGTTCATGAGAAAAATTCAGACAGGAAGAGCAGAATGGTGAGAGGTGAGCTCTGCCAAATGGAGCTCACAGGAAAACTTTCTCTTACAATGGAATTCCTCTGAGAAAATAAACTTCATTAACAAATGGAGTGGTCATTGTCTGGCTCAGCTGTGAGGTGATTCCAGTGCATGTGTTTGACGTACCCTGTTTACATCACAGATAAAGCACTGTTCCCAAAGATGGAACTCTAACAGTATTTTCTTTGCTGTTGTGTTGTTTTACTCTTCTTTCTTTTGCAGTTAAGGTGCAGTGTTTCCTCTAAGATATAGATGTGATGGCAGGTTTCTCTTTAGATTATGTATTCTCCTTGATATGTGGAGAGCAGTTGAATACTACTGCTTGGTTTTTTTTACTGTCTGCAGGACAAAACTTTAGCATACCAATCAAACATTAGTCAATCTGAATAACAAGTATTAATAACAAGATTAATATTATCACAGTGAATATTACAAGTATTAATAACGCTGCTCATATAAATAATCATTACAGAATAGACACTTCTGCTATCTTCATTTTCTGTAATTACAATTTTTTTTAATGAACTTTACTAGGAAAAAATCATGTAGATGGCTTGGCAAAGGGCAGAATATAAACTTTCTTCAGCCTTATTTGAATGGTTCAGGTTGTTAAATGTTTGCTTTTCTTATAAGTGTTTGGGTTAAATTCATTTTAATAAAATCAAACTCCTAAGCATTCTGAAAAAATAACTTTCTCCTCTCCATTTGTCAGGTTTACTTAACATAATGGCATCATCAGTTCTTCTCATCCAGAAAGTGTTCCAGGAAAGCAGTAAAGATGTGACATTTTAATGCAAAAACACAACAAGGGAAAGAATAGGCTTAGTTTTGTGCCATTTTGGGACATCTTAAAACATTAAAAAAAGGCACAAACTGAGTTCCCCCCCCCCCCCGTTTTTTGTGTGCTAACCTCTTTAATACACCATACTGATGGAGGGATAATTCTTTTAACAGGAAATAGTTACTCAACTAGTTTATAACAAATTGCATAGTAAGACAGTTAAATATGAAAGAGCAACATTTACTTCAATCACAAGTAACCTTTGATGGAAAAAGGAGACTATGTAGATATTTTTAATAGATACCGCATTGGTTGTAAACCTGTTATTCTGCTCTCACTGAATCCCTTAATGTGATTACATTTTATTAAGGAACGATTTGAAAGTGACTTTTAATGATTAATTCAGATTAAGGGCCATTTTCAGCTGTCTTCTGCTGAAACTGATCTTTGATTTGAGACAAAAGCCAAAAATGGTGAGTGAAAAATAACTGAGCAACGCATTAGAAGCCATGAGGTTCACGAACAGAATCCCTGATAATTATCCCTCAGTGTAACCGTTTCCATTCCATAGCTGTAGTAATAAATGCTGATTGCCTTCCACTTCAGGGTATTACTTGAATAAATATTTTGGTGCCTCAGACTGTTTCCTTTTTGCTGTCAATGTTATTTAGTGACATGAAGCGAGATGATAGAATTGGGTGGCTGCTGAGCTTCAATACAGGCCAGTGCACATTATGGTCATGTTAGACTAGTATTCCACTGTACACAAGTAGTTCCTCCCGCTCAGGGAATCTTTAAAATGAAGATCCTCTTGCATTTGGAGCTGTGAGAAACTGACACAGCCCCCACACTGGTACTTGATCTCCTAGTTTGTGACGCAGCTGCTCTGGGAAAAGAGACCCAGCTCCAGCAGATAAGAATGGTCTCGAATTTTTTCACAAACTGTGTTTCCCAGTTTCGCAAGCCTACGCTTCTCGTTATTTGCATTCAGTGTAGTTCTAGTCTCATTATTTGACTGCTTTATTACTAAGAAGTGAAACTGTATTCATGTTGGTAGCCTAAACTGAGCCCTGTGTTAGAGATTCCAGTCTAGGTATCATTAACCGTTGTGCTGTTTGATGCCGGGGCTGAAGTTGGTTCATGCTCTGTCTAGTGCATTTGGGATGATGTGATCATTACAGTTCTCAATTACACTTTTCCCAAAGAGAACACTTTACTTGTCTGAAGCAGATTTGACAACAAAACTGGGTGGATTCAAAGGCGTCTGGCTGACATGTCAATCTATGGTGCCAAGAGACTGGAATCACCCTAGATGCCTGCAGTGCTTGATGATAACAGAGTAGTAATGTTTGTGAGCTGTGACGTTGAAGGGGCCATTGTAAACTGTAATACTTTAGATCTGTGGTCTTGATTAGAATGGGTTCAAAATAAGGAAGTTGCTTACAATACATGAGTGCTCTTGAGAAGAGGAGAGGGAAGTATATTGTATGGAGTTTTCTGAATTTGGGGTCAAATTCTGCTTTCACATGCATGTATGCAGCTCCAGCTGATTTCAGTGGAGTTGTGTGCTTATGAGTCACAGAATTTGTCTCATTGAATATAAAATTAGCTTTCGAGCCAATAGGAGTACAGTCTTTGTCTCTTTAAGTCACCTGAAAAGCTATTGATAATTGGTTTTTTTGTTTTTCTTCATCATTGTTTCACCTGCCTGGAAATGGCCGCTGCCTGTCACTTGATGGCTTCAAAGTACCTCTTTTGAAATGATTCCCCTTTTGTCCTCAAGCTCCTTAATGAAGCGGAACCAAAACCGCACACAAATTACAAGGGATCTCCCTACAATACGCTGGTATAGAGATTGTCTATGTAGGAAGATTTCCCAGCATAGCTCCACTGTTATTATTTTGTTATAATGGAACTTTGGAAGTGGAGTAAATATTCTAGAATAGTATCAGAGGGGTAGCTGTGTTTAGTCTGGATCTGTAAAAGCGGCAAAGAGTCCTGTGGCACCTTATAGACTAACAGATGTATTGGATGTGTCTGACAAAGTGGGTGTTCACCCACAAAAGCTTCTGCTCCAATACGTCTGTTAGTCTATAAGGTGCCACAGGACTCTTTGCCGCTTATTCTAGAATAAAATCACTTTTATTCTGGAATAGTGGCCAGCTAGATGCTTTATACTAGCATAGCTATAGCAAAATAATTGTACCAAGTTAGCTATGCTGGGAAACTTCCCCATGCAGACAAGCCCTAAGGGAACTATTGTTTCTCTCTCCACAGGGAATGGTTTTATCATGCGGAATTGCCTGGGTGAACCCTTAATGTAGCCTAATCTCTTTAACAGGTAGTGTGTTGTTTAGAGATTGTAGTCTACTTTCCTAGCATACCAGAGTATGTGTGGAGGGAAAGAAGGTGGAGGAAGCAAAGAAGTGCCTGCTTTCACTTTAAAAGACTTTTTTTATCGGAGGGGAAATGCTCAGCCCCAGTGATTGGGCTTTTTTTTTTTCTTTGATTGCTTGCTGCCGATCAGTGCTTGGAAAAGTGGTGTCCTGGCTCAGAAAACCTTTGTTCTGGTAGGGCAAGGGAGTGCCACCCTTGGGAGGTTGTGAGTTATCATATCTAAAAACTCACTAGTCTCTCGGTCTGGCAGTACTTTGGTACTGGTGCAGGATTGAATCTAGCAGCTCCCAGGTCTTGGGCTAGTTTATTTTTCAGTCCTTGAAAACGCTTTGATTTAAAAGCTAAAATTCATTCACCTTTCATGTGCTTCTCATGCTTCTTTGTGCTAGGCTTGCCAATTATCAGGGATATATGTGCTCCTAAAGGGCCTTCTGCTGAAGCTGAATTTGTGAAATGATATTTTTTCACTGAAACTACCAGGATGTCACAGGCACAGCGCTGTGTGTTGCAGGATCAAGGAGAAGGTGGTTTGTCAGGGGAAACTGCTTAAGAAAGCAGAAATATCTGAAATAATTTGCGAAGCAAAATACCAGCCATGGCATGGACTTATGACTAATGCTTGAGACTAGGGATTGGTTCTGTGCCTAATGCTGCCACCCACTCGTCATGTAACCTTGAGCAAATCAGTGCCCCTCTCTGTGCCTCAGTTTACCAATCTGTAAAAAGGGAGCATACACTTGTAAAGCTCTTTGGAAGTCTTTTGTGAAGGTTGCTACGGAAGTGGAAAATAAAAATATTGTTTTATTGCAGTGCAACTGGTCAGTTCAACTGCTTTAACCTTCCCCCACCAAAAAATAAAAATAAAAATTACAATTCAGCCGTGCTCGCTGCTGCTGCTAAGTGATGCATGCAGTGTATTCAAAGTCATGTTGCTTTTGCTTTTCCGTAGGTGTGCAGGCTGTCAGAGCTTCCTGATACAGCAAATTATAACAATGGCAGGTCACCGCTACCTTCTTTTCCTTTCACTAAACAAATTCCCAGGCACGCTTTCGTGGCAGGGGGGCGGCAAAGACTGCTGTAGTATTGCATGATCCTTAGATACATCTTCCAGTACTGAACTCTGTGTGTGTATAATCTTGACATCAGGCAGCAGCTTCTCCGGTAAGGATTCTCTTGTTAGTATTTTCGCCCTGTAACACTCAGAGTAATACATCTCCCTTCATCCCCATCCATTGTTTCTGTTTTCTGTAGAAGATTCTAATGCCGTCAGCTGGAATGAGCCCCTACTACTTTGCCTCTTGTCCTTTTTACCATACCATCTGTTCCATCTGGACTTCTCTCTCTGTATAAGAAGCAATTGGCACCATTCACATCAGCTGAAATTTCCCTCCAGGCCAGGCAGGAACTCCTGAGAGATCCAATAATAATCCTTCGCTTTATCCCTTGTTCATTTTAAAATAGCTTTGTTCCCTAGTTTCAGTCAGACGTCTTTTAAAAATAGCAGAGTTCATTAACAACTGAAAATGATTTGAAAATCTCATTTTTCTCATTAATGCTGACCCCTCAGCTCGTCTTTTGTATTTCTCCCATCTTATACCAGGAAATTCATTTCTCTCTTGTTTATAGTCAGTTGTGCTTTCAGTTTCTTAGTGCTACAGTGTTTGGGTTTTTAAACCTGGCAGGGAACTATTTATTATTTTAAAAACTTAAGTCTTCATTTTATTTACACACACACACACGCGCGCGCGCGCATGTTTTTGGTCACAGCATTTCCATTGGTGCTAGTTTTATTGTAAATTTGGGTTAAGTTTTATTTGGTGGGTGTCCCTCTTAAATCAAAATACAAAAAATTGTCTTAATTGGGATTTGAAAAGAAAACCTACGGAAACAGATTTAGTCACTTTCACATTGATAAGATTTTGTTTTTACAAAACCTAAATTTGTGTGGATCTAATCTTACTTATGTTGTCCCTGCTTAAAGCAACTGATATGATTTTATACTGCACCATTGAAGTCAGTGGGAGCTTTCCCATTGACTTTGATGGGTTCAGGATTAGGCCCTGTATTTCTCTTCTCTTTTTTTTATTATTGAAGACACCGGCTTGAAAACATGCTCTTTTTAAGGGGTCACCTGCTTCTTCTCCCACATGAAGTCACACTGACATTGCAGTCCTCTAACTGTGTGTTGTAACCAGATTATATTGATTTTAGGTGAGCAGTAATTAGCAGGTGCAGGCTCTACAGAAGCAAAGTTATTGTTTTTGTGCAAAAGCCCTTACTGCTAGAGTGAGGGAAGGGAGACAGCAAAAAGGGATGACTTAATATCAGAATTATTTCTAAATAGCTTTCCTGGAGCATGGTCAGCTGTTTAAGGTTTACCAAATTTTAGACTTTGACCCCTGCTGGTACACGAATGGGGAAATGCATAGTGGGAAAGTGTGCACTAAAGGGAATAATGAGTGTGTTGTTTTTCATACACTGTGTTCACTGGGCACAGGTTCTGTCTAGTTCCTCTACTCTCCCGATTCTGAGTCACCTGGTTAAGCATGTTCCCATTAAAGTCAGTGGCAAAATTCCCTTTGATTTCAATGAGAGCAGGATTCAGCCCTTATTAGTTGTACCATGCATGCTTCCTGACTCCTGGATTTCTCAGGGAGGCTGGCATCCATGTGAACATGCATGCTGCTACTTCACCACTCTTATCCCACCAGTAAACGCAGTACAGCTTGGCAGGAATTGCTGGAAATACCACAGCCTTCTCAAAATCTGTTTAGATTTTCTTTTTTTAAACTACCATCTTCCTGGAATCCTTGAGAAAGTCCTTGTGGGGTCATAACAGGCATCTCTTTGTGCTTTCTGCTGTCTTCGCTCTCAGCGGATGGTCTTGAAGTCCTGATCTAAATTCTGGAAATAGCTGCTGGGCTCAGCCATGCTTTACATATTTGCTCTCTGTTTGGCTTCTATATGGGGGCAGGGCAAGCAGGTGCCCATGGAGAAAACATTCTACTGCAGCCTGAGTGAAAATCTCCTGCTGTCTGTTTTCACCCCCATGTGATCCATCCTTTTCATTTGTGTACTCCTGTCCTGCCCTCAGGCTGATGTGATTGTCAAGCAAGCAACTCAGGGAGCAGCTGCACGCTCAGTTGTAGTGCTTTGGTTGCCCAGTGCCCTCTTCCTTTAGGGCAAATGGTCTTTGATCTGCAGTAGAGCAAACTGTGTCAGTGCATTAATGTAGCACAAAAGAGAGTACTAATAAAAATGTGGATGGCTACAACCGGGATGTTGTGTTTTAGCCCATTTTCCTTTTGATTTTTGTACTAATTCTTGTCTAAGGTTAGAGTGTGACTAGCAATCAAATTCATGAGCAATCCTGACACTTACATTTGCATGTACCGGTAGGTAGGTATATGAGGGAAGCTGTTGTTATATCTCTCCTCTCCTCCTCCCCCCTTCCCCCCCCAGTAATATTTATACACACACTGTTTCAATTTTAAAGTTGTAGTGAATTCGGGTGCTCATGGAAATATGTTAGAGCTGTAACCCTGGAGATCAAAGGCCACTCTGTCCTCAGAACAGGTCGAGTGTGGTCACAGCCGGGAAGGATTTTCCTGTGCTGCCTTGCTAGTATACAGTACTTCAGCTGTGTTCTGGAGGAGTCGCCTTCAGGGCTGAGAAGGTAATCGCAGGACCTTAGTAGGGGGTTGCATACAGAGGTTCTTTAAGAAGGAAAAAACAGACAAGTACTGTAACATTAAATGCAAGTCTGGATAACAGGACTGCAACACACTACCTTCCAAAAACGTCACGGCTTTTTAAAAACGAACATGCAGAAATTAGGAAGTCTCTCCTTCTCCTGAAGGTAGTTTGGTTTTTGGCTGGGGGGAGTGTGTGCACCTGCCTGCCCCCCTTCCTCATCGCAAATTCCCCAGCAGCAGAACCTCAGCCTGTCAGGCTCAGCAGTGAGCATTTGTCAGGGTGCCACAAAGTGGGCGGGATCAGTTAGGCTGCTGAATGTCAGCAGATGCCAGCTATCAGGCACAATGACTTTTCAGCTTTCTTGCCCTAAAATCTAGCCAAGTCCCCAGTCCTCAGGAATAAAAGTTCACAGGTTTTAGCATCAACTCTCAATCATCTCACTAACTTTGAAAGCTAACTGCATTGCGAAAATGTAGTCAGAGATGGAAGTACAGTAATGCGTATTTTTTGCCTCTCTCCTCTAATTCTGGAACACCTTAATTTAGTTTCCAATCTACTGTTGGATAGATGCGAACTATAAGGAATTTGGAGGGATGGAGGAGGGAGGGAAACCGCTTTGGACAGAAAGCTGTGTGCATCTAAAAACCAGTGGGAGTGGGGTAATAATGGAAACAGTTTTACCATCAGAAGATGCTTTAGTAGAAGTGTAGGCTACCCTTGGAATTGAATGCACTGTTCTCTTGCTAGAACATGTGATAGATAAGTTTGGGTTAAACTCTGCACTTCAGCCAACCTATGTACTGGGAGTTGTCTGTGCTATCTGGGTAAGGAAGTGTGCTCAGGTGTTTATAGATTCATAGATACTAAGGTCAGAAGGGACCATTATGATCATCTAGTCCGACCTCCTGCACAACGCAGGCCACAGAATCTCACCCACCCACTCCTGCGAAAAACCTCTCACCTATGTCTGAGCTATTGAAGTCCTCAAATCGTGGTTTAAAGACTTCAAGGAGCAGAGCATCCTCCAGCAAGTGAGCCGTGCCCCATGCTACAGAGGAAGGCGAAAAACCTCCAGAGCCTCTTCGAATCTGCCCTGGAGGAAAATTCCTTCCCAACCCCAAATATGGCTATCAGCTAAACCCTGAGCATATGGGCAAGATTCACCAGCCAGACACCCAGGAAAGAATTTTCTGTAGTAACTCAGATCCCACCCCATCTAACATCCCATGTGTTGGTAGACTGGATCCAAGTAGCAGTTCAGTATTGTTCCAAGAAGCGTGGAAGCGGGTTTCAAAGTATTATTTTTGTAACTTGTACTGCCACCAGTGTTTTAGGACCCAGATACAGCAGGCAAGGTCCCTGGCCAGGCAAGCACCCTGATCCTGCCACTGGATCTGGGTAAATGCATGAGTCTAAGTATGTAAATCACATGTGGACTTTAATTCTACAAGAGGGTGGGTTTCCATACTTCAGTTGTGGATTCTGCAGAGACCTCTACAGGGAAGTGACCAGAGCAGCTGCATGCTGGAGAGGATTCTTTCAACTGGAGAATATTCTTCCTCTGTTTTGGAAATGAAGTTTCTAATGAGCTCTGTGTTTGACAGTGATGGTCTCCTCTCTGCTACAGAAGAGCTCAGTTCAAGGCACAGTGCAGGGTCTGAATGCTGCTTCCCCTTTGCCTTTTCACCTCTTTCATGTCCAGGTTTTAATGATCTAAATGACGCTGTGAAGTCTAGTGGCCAGCGAATACAGGCCTTCCATTGTATGTGACTTTCTGCTCACTGGACAGTTCATTTGGAGCATGGGTTCTGTTTCCATCTGTTGAAGTTTCACCCCTGCTAACTTTTCTGAAACTGAGGGGCTGAACTATCAACTCTGGTAAAATGTTTTACCACTTGTTCTCTTTTTATTTTTAAGGGGAAACTGGCCTTGGTAAGTCCACACTGATGGACACCCTTTTCAATACTAAATTTGAAGGTGAGCCAGCATCTCACTCGCAGCCCGGAGTTCAGTTGAAATCCGGTACCTATGACCTTCAGGAGAGCAATGTTAGTCTGAAACTGACCATTGTGGGCAGCGTGGGCTTTGGGGACCAGATCAACAAAGAAGACAGGTAAGGAAAAAGGGATGATATTTGTTTGTAAGTTGGTTAAGTCAGAGAATAAAACACTCGGCACGGGTTCCCCATCTGTTCTCTAGCCTGGCTCCATCCAGGCTGGTCCAGGTGGCTTTGAAATGGAGGTGCCTTCTCACATCTTAGGAATCACGTTAGAAAACCCATCTCTGTCCTGCTGTTCGGAATGGGATGGTGGAGAGCAGGCAGTTGGCCTTCTCAGAAGCCTACAGAACGTCCATGCTGCACGGAGCATTGGCCAAGAGACAGTGCTCATATACTGCAAGCTGTGTCTACCCGACTCAGTATCCCCAGCTGCATCCCATCCATTAGATGCCTGTGCTCCACCTGTCTAAAGAGCAGAGCAAGCTGAGGCATTTCCTCACTTGCTCTCTTGTGCTCAAGCAATGCAAACCACAATTACAGTCCAGTGGTTGCTTGTCTTTGTTGGTTGCTGGCTGTGGTTTTTCAAACAAGATTATGTGATGTGCCCTTAAATACTCTGTGAGAACTGGTCTGGTCCTTGGCAGCTAGCTTCCCAGTGCCTGTAAACAGAGTGGTCCAAGTGTACATCCATTCTTCTCAGTGTGCTGATCACAGAAATACCCTCCTCCTAAATTGTAGCTTTGTACAGAGGCTCTCTGGATGGTTTTACTTTGACATGTTTTTTTTTTTTTTTTAAAAGCACACCCTTCCGCCATCTTGGCAGTTAAGTGATAGTCACTCTCTTTTTGTAGTGTGTCCAGCACTCAGTATTCCAAATCGCTTTACAGGGTAACTAAATGAGAGCATGTTGCTGGAAATGGACTTTTTGCTGTAGGAGGACTGTCGTGTTGTGTAGGAAGTGGTATTGAAAGCCATCCCAAGAGAGGAGAAGTGCAGTTCAACCCATGGAACTCTTGGCCACATGACAGTAATGAGGCCAAGACCTTACTGGGATTCCAAAAAGGATTAGAGATTTATATGAATAACAATATTATCCAAAGTTATGAGAGATAAGGGTATAAACCCTCATGCTTCAAGGCATAAGTCAACAGACCACTAAGTTCCATGGGTAAGAAAGGAATTTACCTGTAGGCAGGTTATTCCATATTAAGCATGCTTTCATGAGTTTTCTTGCACCTTCCTCTGAAGCATCTGGTATTGGTGTCTGTCAGACAGGGTACTGGACTAAGAGGACCATTTGGTATGGGAGTTCCAATGTCCTAGCACAATGTAAATTGCTTACAAACGAGCAAGTTTCACAGGAGATTAGGTGCTGCACTGTGGGTTAGTAACCAGTGGATGACTTTTCTAATAATGGAGCATAATAAATGGACAATGCTCTGTATTGCAAGGTGTACAGTTCTTTTCTCCCTTCCTCATAAAGCTATAAGCCCATCGTTGAGTTCATTGATGCCCAGTTTGAAGCCTACTTGCAAGAGGAACTGAAGATAAAGAGAGTGTTGCACAACTTCCATGACTCCCGTATCCATGCCTGCTTGTACTTCATTGCACCCACAGGCCATTCCCTGAAATCCCTGGACTTGGTAACGATGAAGAAGCTTGACAGTAAGGTACGGGGCAGATCACCACAATCATCTATTCCTTTTCATCTGGTTACTCTTCAAAACTATGTGAAACCTCATTAATCTGTCACGGGGCTCCTCCCCACCTCTCCATCCCTCATGCTAGTGCAGATTAGTGGGGTCCTGCATAATATTGTGCAGCGTTACTGAGAAGGCTGCATAGTACACACTTGAATTCTATCGTGTACCTAAGTTTTGTTGCTAGACATGGAAATTGCTCCTTTCGTGATTGTGACTGAATGAAGACCAATCCCTTTTATTCCTGTGTTCCTTTCAGGTCAATATCATCCCTATCATTGCCAAATCTGATGCCATCTCCAAGAGTGAGTTGACAAAATTCAAAATTAAAATCACGAGTGAGCTGGTCAGTAACGGGGTGCAGATTTACCAGTTCCCGACAGACGATGAATCAGTGGCTGAGATCAATGGGACGATGAATGTAAGTGACATAGCAGCTGTGATTTGCTCAGCGCAGGGCTGATTTTGATCTCCACTTTCTGTTTTATTCCACTCTAAAGAGCAATAAGAGGATGTTACTTCAATTTTATATTTATAGTTCAGTTCAATCCACAGTGTGTTGAACAGCCAACTCTGCGGCCAGCCTCTTGTGCTGTTCTAATCCACTAGTTCTCCCAGTTGTCCCTGGAGTTGCAAAGTAGACACAGCTTGAATTTCTAATATTAAAAAAACAAGCAGAATCGTCCCTTCCCTCAAAATATCCTTTAAGGCTACCTTCATACTTCCCCTTAATGTCTTCTGTTAGTTTAAAATGTGCTGATACTATGTGTTATTTTAAGAGATGCACTTTTTGGAGGTGGGAAAAGGGGTTGGTTTTGTTCTGAAAGTGACTGTTTGGGCCAATTCATTTGTGGGGGGGATTCCATTGTCTCAATGTAATTTGGCCAGGGATCAATTTAGTGTGTGTGTGTGTTGCCTCCTCTTCTGCCTCCCCTCCTCCCCCGGGCTCAGTAGTCTGGTTGCTCCAGATTCAGAGTGTGATGGGCTGAAAGGCTCTCCTATAAATTCTAGCAAGGGGAGGTGTTAAAATCTACCCCTCCACCCTGCCCCTCTGATCTTAGTCAGCTGTCCCTGCATTCTGCTAACATGGCTGTATTGGTATATGCTCCCCATAGATGTGGGGTCAGGGGCTTTGTTGGCTTCAGGCAGCTGGTTCCCTGAGGGCGGGCGTACCTCTGCAGGAATTGGGGTGGGGTGTGTCACTGGATGTTAAGGGAAGACCAGAGGGTCCTCAGTCTTTTCAAAACAAATCCTCTCCCAAGTTATGTAAACTCATCCCAGGCCGGCAGAGTCTCATGCTTTATTTACCACCTCTCTGACTGGCCGGTCACTGTTGGAAATAATGCATCCTTTTAGCCACTTCGCCGCTGTCTTGACGTCCATGTGCTGCAGCTGCTGACAAACGAATGGAAGATCAGGGCAGATGAGTAAGTCTGGCCCTACTACAGGAGTTCTGGGATATGCTTTATTCAGATTAGCATTGCCTGTGTTAGACACAGTGATGCATTCATACCCCTCTGCTGTTCTCCACACCCCCTCCCACCCCATCTCCTGGGTCTTTCGCCCAAGTGGTTGGTACTTCTGCATTCTTGTTTCTTGCAGAGTCATACGTTTCCTTGGGTCTTCCTTCTCATGTAGCCACGTCTTTGCACAGCAATAACTCCCCTTGCTGGCTCTGATCGCTCTGTGCTCTGCCTCGATGCTTTCACAGCCAGACGCTCATCTGGCTGGGTGGTCTAGCTGCCCTGTGGTGGAGATACTCTGAGGACGGTGGCATGTTTTTGGCCATAACAAGAAGGCAGAGGGACTGTTGCCGGGACTAATAGTCATAACGGTTCCCCTCCCCAAAAGGGCATGTGGCATTAGCTTTGTCCAAGTAACAGCTGTTTCCCTAGGGCTCAGAGAGATTCTCCTGTGCAGGTCTGGGTTTCCAGTGTAAAACACCATAATGCAAAGAGGGGCCAAACTTTCAAAAAGGCAGCCCTACCCTGCCTCTCATGGGCACCTCTTGCACCACAAAGCTTGTGTTAGCAGTTTTTGAAGTGTGGCTCAGACACCAGAACCCGTGCTACTCTGTCTGAACTCAGGGCAAACTGTCCCTGTAAATACCTTGGCCCTCTTGAAAACTGACACCCTCATGTTCTTGTCTCCTCACATCTCAGTCATTTTCTGAAGACTTTTGATGGAAAAGGCATTTTCTCTCTAAAGGTATTTGGACAATATTTTCTCTGACTTTATCTAAGGAGAGCATGTAAAAGGGAGCCAGCACTGTGAAGGGTTGGAACACAGGGCAGGACGTTGGGGAAACCTGAGTTGTGGTCTAGGCTCTGACATTGGCTGCTTCATTATGTTGGGCGTGTCACTTAATGTCTGCCTCACTTTCCCATCTGGGTAATGTCTACCTGGAAAAATGTGGTGTGAAGTGCTAAGAATCTTTATTAGATGGGTATGCTACCTACTGTGGCTGCTTTCTGTATTTTCCGTTGTGGTTTGATCTTGCCATTTGAATGGTTTTGCTGTTGCATCTCACTCTATGCATGGATCCTCTTGCTATTTTAAGATTTGAAATAATGTTGGGAAAAGGTAGACTCTGAGAATCTGGTGATTGACAGAGGAATAGCCACCACTTTCTTAGTAATGCTAAGGTCCATGGTAAATATTCATCCATCTGTCCCTTGGTCATTTCTGTTTCTCTTGAATGGGAGTTGCCATCACAGATTTTAAATACACTGTAAATTGCCAGCGGCTGAACAGAGAGAGAGAGAATCCCATTTAAATCCTCACATTTAACTGATAGAAATCATAATTGCCAGGTTTATGAGGACTAATGATTATACAGGAAAGAATCCAAATTTGATTCAGGTATTTTATCAAACCTGGGGAAAATGCATTCTAGTAATCTGTTTTATTAATTGCATAAAATGAATCTGCTTAGACTTCAGGTGCTGGAGATAACCTGGCAGAGCGATTGAAACCCATAATAATAGTGCGTAAGGCAAAAGCAGAGAGATTTTTTACTTTCTAAATTACATTTAGAGCAGAAGACGATGAGCCTATTTGAAAGACTTCTCTAAAAGAAAGGGAGGCTTTCCATTCCTTTTCTCATTTCTTCCCAGATCTACATACCAAGGGCAGAATTAAGTTTCTCTTGAACTATCAGATCATTCATATCTGTGCAAATCAAAACCCTCCTGAACTGGGAGAATCAATCCTTATATCGATGCTGTTGCTGGGTTACTTGATTTGATCTGGAGGAACTGACAGGGCTGTTTGCTTGTTTAGTGTATTTAAAAGTGTATTGCTTGTTTTTAAAAGATTGTGTCAAGAGTGCCAGGAGCATTGCATGGGCCACTCTGTTATGACAGTTTGTAAAAATCCAAATAAACTAAAATTAGAATAGCGAAGGAAGCTACTTTGCTCCCAAGATTAAAATAACAGCCAGATGATAAAATAGTTCAAACAGATGGTGTTCTGTCTTGTGGGCAGAGCACAGGATTTTGAGCCAGAACTCTTGGATTGTATTCCTCCTTCCATCACACACTTGTTTGACTTTAGAAAAGCTACTTCAGTTTACTCATGTGTGAAATCAGGGTAACAATTGTATACTTCATAGGGGTGTTCTGAGGCTTGATTGTTTGTAAAGTGCTCTGGGTTACTCAGATGAGAGAGAAGTTCAAACGATTTTAGTAAGGGTCTGAGCATCCAGATTTGGTAGTAGGCAAACATATAAAGCCTGCGGGTTGTTATCAGAAAGCAAAGAGCTGAGAAGTTAAATGTAAAGCACTACTGTGGTGAGAGAACATTAAATCTGAAAGGTCCAGGGTATAATCAGAATGTCCTTGTAAAACACATCTGAAGGCTCATTAGATGAATATTAAAATCTTTCTGAACTGACTCTTTCCAAGAAGCTCAGTGAAAAGCTGGAAGCCAGCTCTGAGACTTCCCAGGCTTGTAAAGGGCTAGCACTGTGCAGTAGTTGCGGATTATAAACGGGGCATTGTGAAAGAACAACTCTGACTGGTGGCTGAAGAGTCTGTGTGTTTCCAGCACAATTGCACAAACTGGCACCCAAAACACTTCCTCAACTCCGTAATGTACCTCGAGCATTTGCAGCTTGAGATAAACGCACTTCTCAGGTGGCTGATGGCCCTTGGTCCTCAGCCTGGTGCTGCTCAGAATGCCCCAATTGTCCTGGAACTCATAGGAACCATGTGCTGCTGCTCACGTGAATGGCAAGTTTTAAACAGGACTTGGGGAATTAATAGAGGTCAAAGTCATGTTAGAGCAAAAATAACCACCGTAGCCTGTGCTACCCCTGTGAAGAGCATTTAATTGGCAGACATTTATAGAACTATCGTATTAGCCACACTGGTCTCCTTCAGTTATCCAAGTCTCTGTAAGTATTGAGACATCCAGCTTAAGTTTTTCAATCAACTATTGAATTGGAAGCTACGGATCTAATGCAGTTTCACACATACTATGCCACAGAAGCACAGGAATTCAGACAGAAACTCGGTATGCTGGCGCTCCCAAGCAAGGTTCTCAAAACAGTAGGAGACTGTTCTAAAAACAGCCAAGCCAACTGGTCATCAGAAGATTGAACCTGCTTCAGAAAGGGTGACCAACATCCAGCAATGCAACCGCTGGACTGTAAACATGTCCTGCGTGGTGCCTAGCCAGACCTGCTTGATATCTGAACGTCATGCAAATCAATCGCAAAAACAAAGGGATGAAAATAGGCCAAGTGAATGGTGGCTATGAAGGTGCTAAAAAGCCAAGAGCACAGTCCGGAAATTCTTGTGTGACATGCACCATCCTGGGAACCACAGAAATGGAAGAAAGAACTCAAGATGGGAGCCAACAGACAGTCACTACCTACAGTAACTAGTGGGTTATTGAAGGGAAAGGGTCAGCAGCAGGAAGCACATCAACTGTAATTACACACACAGACACAGACACACACACAGACAGAGAGAATAACCATAAGAATGACACCAGCATGAGAATCCACCATGTCTTCGTGGCTAAATGCAGGCCAGCTGTCTAGTGGAAGGCTCTCAACTAAACGATGGTGTCACAGTCTCTGGAAGGAGTATTTTCTAGTCCTGGAAAGACACCTGTAGTCTCTGCACTTTAAGTACCTGAATTTTCTTTGACAATTTCTAACGGTTGTACTTGAACATAGACTGACGATGACTGATACCATGTTGACAAACACAGTATAAATGCCTAGATAGGCTAAATGCCACATTCTGTTCTTAGTTATGCCACTTACATATCTGCAGCAACATCGTCAAAGTTATTCCTGATTTATGCCAGTCTAACTGAAGGCAGAGTTTGGCCCTTGATCTACCTTGTTAATCTTTTAGTCTGGTTACATTTTTCTTTTCTTTCAAATATTTGTTTTCTGAAAGCTGTGTTCTGCTCTTCCTACACCCTGCTGTGGGAAACAAATTTCCCATTCATAACCTTGTAGGTGGTAATATCCTGTTTTTCTGGGCAGTTGCTAATATGAATTCATTCCACTTCCGTGAGTAGATGTTTCCCCTTTAGGTCTCTGGACTCTGTGTGTGTGTGGGTGTTTGTAATTTTTCTGTCTGAAAAACCAAATACATTTTAAATGAGGACACAAAATGTTTCCAATTCAGTAACTGTTCAGTTGTTTTCTTTAAATGTACAGCACTGTATTTCCAGCCCTTCATAGTTAGCTGATTTCCAGCAGATATCTGCTTTCCAGCTGAGAGGCCGGATCCTTCCCTTTGGCCACTTTGCTTCCTAAAGCTCTCTGTACCCTCAGGCAGAGGGAGTTAAACCTAAACATAATGGGCCCAAATCTGTGCTGACTTATTCACAGCCGGTTGGTTTCAGGGGGAGTGTAGAGGTGTCTGTCCACGCAGAACGTAGCCCAGAACAGCCTCAGGGTGTTGAACGATTGCATGGTCCAGCAGAGCTGAGAGTCTATCTCTGCACTAAGCCCTTTTCTTTTTATACAGTATATTCATATCTTCACTATTCTGACCATCAGAATGAGAGCAGTAGGGCCCAGGAGAAGGCCACATGGCTCATCTGAGTCTGTCGTGGATGCTCTCAGGCAGTTTCATAGTGTTTGTTTGTTTGTTTTGTTTAGTTAGTAGCCTGATTTAAAGCCAAGGGTTGTATTTCCTATATCACTGACATGTGCAGGTGGAAAATAGCTTCTAATGCTTTGTTTGAAGCTCACAGCATTAAAATTACTAGGAACTCAGTCCTGCTCCACTCAAGTCAACAGGTGAACTCCCATGGCAGGATCAGTCACTAGCTGTTCTCTGTGCACCACTGCTCCCACCCCCACCTTTCCTGATTCCCCCTTCCCCCATCCCTACTCACTTTCAAAACCCTGTGTCATGTCTGACCATCCTTCAAGTTGACTGGGGCTGCCTCTGGTTCCCTTTGGGACTGACATATGATTCAAGGATGATGCCAGAGTGGTGCCTACAAAATGGCGGGCTGGTGCTTCCTCCCCTTTTCTAGGAACTCCACCTGCTGCACCCCCACGATGCTCGTATCTCACGTCTGCTCAAGGATTGAGGGGCAGATCCCTGGTCTCAGGCTCTGTGTGTCAGTGAGTGGGATGAGCTGGCTCTAATACAACCCTATCAACTTAAAACCAAATCTCTCCACATTCCCCGTCTTGACTCTTGTCACTAATCCAACAAATTTGTGATCTTAAACCTACTTGTGATCTTAAATCCTTATTCTTTATTCCTGTGAGCAAAGACAAGGTCATTGATCTTACTGGTGTAATTGGTATCCCACGGCTACATTAATTACTCAGAATTCAGTGCAGCTTAATGGCTCTTACTAGCAAATGTCAATGCATGCTATCCAGCATATGGGGCTGTGGTGGGGAGAGGGGGCAGAGGAGCTGGCTGCTTATTTTAAATGATGAAACCCAGAGTGTGATTTGTTCACTTCTGTGCAGAATGTACTATAATCCTCTGCCCACCCCCCGCCCACCTTTCAGATCTAGTTTTTCACACGGCCAACAGAATAACCTACCAAGAGCAGCATTTTTAGTTCAGCTGCAGAAGTTTTTCTGAAAGATTTTAGAGAGAGGGATGGAGTGTACCCACAAGCCCCTGACTGCTGACTTTTAATGTTTATAGAGCTCTTTAGGTTTTTCAAGCTTTCATCCACACGGTGACCCTTTGAGGTTGCTAAGTATGGTCCCTATTTTACAATGGGAAGCTGAGACTGAGAGGTTATGTGGCTTGTGCAGGGTCACCGAAGGAATTGGTAGCAGAGCTGGGGTTAGACCCTGGAAGTGCCTAGCTTCGAACCCTACACTCAGTCTACTAGGCCATGCTGTGTTCTATTACTTGTGGGATGCCAATATCCCAGAACGGAAAGTTGGGTGAAATTCTCAAATCTCTCAGGCTTACTGCCTTGGGGTGGAAAGCAGCCTCCATTAACCTTTCTTCACATCTGGGCAGTGAGGGGAAAAACCGTGCTCCAAAGCCTGAAAACTGGCATAGCAAAGACAAATGGCAGAGAGGATCACTCTGAAGTTTACAAGATGTGCAAGTGCAGGGAAAAATGTGCATTCTTTGAAGGATCACCAGGCAAGCTGGTGGATGCCGTTTAGGATTGCTTTAGCTGGATTAATCCCTGTATTTTTCCAAGCCAAGCCCCAGAGACCATGTGCTTATAGGAAAATTGAGTTAATACATCCCAGCTAATCAGAGCACCACTTCGGTTCTCCCACCTTTGTGCTATTCCAAAATGTATCTTTTTGGTTTGTTCCCCTAACTTGACCTGGGAATCTCTCCTTCCCTCTAGTGTGGAGTGAGTCACTTGCTGCTGTTGAGTTCATGAGGTGTGTTTATGAGGCAGCCAACGGCTCAGTGAACAGATCAAAAGCTGTTGGAGAATCTAGTTTGATCAAAAGGCTCTTGTGCAAGACTGGACCACTCTGAAGATTGGTGGTGGGCAGAGCCTTTTATTTCTAGATTGCAGGTTCAAATGCAATGCAGGCCATGGTAACTGCAGGTGGTGGCCATCTTGCTGGTTTTACGTACGCTCCCAATAGTTACTTGCCCACATCGAGACAAACCACCACAACTGGCATCTTGGCTGGTAGGCTCGGTGCAGAGGCCAAGGTACGAACGGGAATGGAGACTGACCTACCCCATAGACACGAGGGTCCCTTCTGGTCAGGGCTGAGACATGTCGGCAGGGAAGGCTGCTTCTGTTCTATGGCTAATGCTCCACAGAACAGCCTCCAGGACTATTAAGATGGTCACGTTCACGAGTACTGAGTTCTCTCTCTCATGTCACTCATGTGAGTGTCTTAAAGAGGGGAAATGTGTGAGAGCTGAAAAAAGCAAAGGAGGCTCCGAGAGGGGTCTTGCTGCTTCCACACCCCCGCAGGATTAGCTCCTCAGGCCTGTTAGGACAAAAGCAGAGTTGGTCACAATGCAGCTAGTTCAGCTTGCTTGAGACTTGGGGAGTGTATGTCTGGCAGGAGGAGCCAGGTAATGAGTAGAGAGCAGTCACATTAGTAACAGAGGTCCCCAAAGCCCTTCTTTGTCTTGGCCTGGGGCCACTGCCCCACCCCACTTTAGTGACTGGGCTTATGGGATGGAGGGGAGACTGAACTGGTGTCTTGGGGCCTGTGTTCAACAACGTCTCATTTGGTAGCTGTGGGTAATCCAGACGGTTTAAGTAGCCATAGTAAAAGGTGACTAATACAGACCTGTTGAAATGTTTCAGGCCCACCTGCCGTTCGCAGTGATTGGCAGCACAGAGGAACTGAAAATAGGAAACAAAATGATGAGAGCCCGTCAGTATCCATGGGGCACGGTGCAAGGTGAGTGCTGCTAGCCGGTGTTTCCTGGGTGTGCTGGGACCATTCTCGTAGGTGGAAGCACCACTGAGTCCCAGTCAGTCCGCTGCTATAGCTCTGCTGCTGACTTGGGTACTTCCGTGCTGTAGTTTTCCTGTTAGGGATTACCGTCCATATTCTTCATTGTGATTGCTGTGGGCTCTTCTTAAGAGAAGCTGCTTGCAGTGCCAGAAAGGGTTACTGACGTCCCTTCATGGGGTTGGGTAAGGCTGAGGAGTATCTGGAGAAGATTGATATCTCTCTCTCTGTGTAACTCCTTCTCACAACTCTGTACAGTTGAAAATGAAACTCACTGCGACTTTGTGAAGCTGAGAGAGATGCTGATCCGCGTGAACATGGAGGATCTTCGCGAGCAGACCCACACCCGCCACTACGAGCTGTACCGGCGATGCAAACTGGAGGAAATGGGATTTAAAGACACTGACCCAGACAGCAAACCATTCAGGTGTGATCCCTGGAGCACTGATTGTAGGAGAGTGAGGAGCTGGAGAGAGACTTGGTGGGCCCTGGTAGGAGGTTGGGTACTGTATAGCACCGTGTGACTGCTCTGTGACCTGGTTCTGCAGAAAACGCCAACCTCCTGAAGTGTTTGATCTTGGGGATCTTAATTGGGCTCTGTGCAGCCCGGCTGATTTACTTCCCTCCTGGTCAGTAATGAGTGGGAGACCAGCCACCACAGCTAGTTAACCCCTCAGTGTGGGCCCAACCGAAGTGAGAGAAAAGTGGAGGAAGGAGAAGTAAACAGATGAAGGGAGGATGTAGATGGGGTGTGAGTGAAATGGGGATTGGGGAGGAGAATGCTAGAAGCAGAGAGAACTATGGGAAATCTCTTTATGAAACACAGAAGCCTCTTGCCCCATGGGAGCCCCTGCTAGGCATAATGTGGTGGTTTCCCTTTGAACAAATGTCCATCTTGAAACACTTTGGCTGACTGATTTTCCAGCCTGCTCACGCCAGTGTCCAGAGGTGGTCTCTGCTGTTCTTTTCCACCCAGTCACGACTAAGCTAGACCTCTTCTATAGGAACTGCAGAGACCTGGGGTGAGGCTAAAACAATCAGAGGGTGGTTCTTGGAGGTAGTGGGCTAACCAACTGCTGCATCAGACAGGATCACTGTGACTTGTTAGTCAAACCATGAGGCTGGAGAGCCCATCCATTCAAGCCCTTTTAATATATGGCAGTAGTGTGATATTGCGCAGAGCTAATAATGACCTGGCAGAAAGGACCCTTGGAGACATATGGATTAGCGAGCAGCATGTGAAGGATCTGATGGTGAAGTTCTGAGCCAAAGTTGATTGAAATAAATTGAAAGCCTTCCATTGATCTCAAAGGGCTATGGATGTGGACCTGAATGGAGAAGTGGGAGAAGGAAAATGGGCTGGGTGAGGAAGAAGGTGGGGCGGGGGGGAAAGCAGCATAAGGAAAAAGCTTGACTTATAATGGGGATGTGAGGTTCTCATAGAGTTGGGGTGTCTGAAGCACTCCATCTTCTCTGAAGCAAAGTCAGTGCTCCTCCCAGCAGGAGGCCTAAGGATGGTGTGGTACCTGGTACATTCATTGGCAAATGACTGACCTTTAACAGTCACTCAGATTGCAAAATGATGGAGACCTAATTTGCCAAGTTTGGATCCAGAGTCAGACTTCCCCAGAGTCCTATGGATGTTGGGATGTGGGTTTTGAGTTGGCCCCTTCTGTTAAGATGATTAATGGCATTAGAGCAGCATGGTCAAATTCTGCACTGTCATGTGCATTCACCCCAGCCATCACCCTCCTGGATTTTAATGGAGATACACAAAATAAGAGCAGAATTTAGACCACTGATGATTACTGGGTTTTTTTTTTTTTCCCTCCTTAGCTTACAAGAGACTTATGAGGCCAAGAGGAATGAGTTTCTGGGGGAACTGCACAAAAAGGAAGAGGAGATGAGGCAAATGTTCGTCCAGAGAGTCAAGGAGAAAGAAGCTGAACTTAAAGAGGCCGAAAAAGAGGTAAAGGCAGCTCTGTCTCCAATCTCATCCGTGGCTGGGAGCATTAAATTCACCTCAAAAAAGTTGGCACTGCAATTGCCATTGTGTAGAGAACACGGCCTGGCTTCATGGTGACACTCAGTAAAGAGAGAAGGGTCCAAATTTGGGCTCAGGAATGGAGTGTGTTGTGTCTGTTTTATGAGGGGAAGAAATCAGATTGTTACATTTGCATGCCATAGGAAAATGCAACATTCTTCCATTGTGATGGCTACCAGACAATATCGCAGTACCATAAATAAATGCACCACTTTCACTGTGCTATGTCTGCATGCCTGGCCTAGGGAGAACTCGGACCCCCCTAGTTCAGTTGTGATCCCTGGTCCGTTGTCCCATTTGCTTTACTGAATTCCCCTCCACGCTGCGTGAGTGTGCCGAGATGCAAGGAGTGGAACTGAGGCCTTGAAAGAAGCCGAATCCTCAGTCTGTTTTCTTCACGTGCAGGGAATTTAAATACACAATTTCCTGAGAATCATAAGGGGAATAAATCCTGTAGTGTGATGGCCTGTGAGAATAAACTCTATGGCATGAAATAGCTGTAATCCATTTAGGCTAGAGCCTAAAGCCTATAATTTACTAACCTCTGTCGTTAATTAGGTACTTAAGAAGAATTTAAGAAATAACTAAGAGGTCCCATTAGAAAGTAAAATAAATGGATTAAAATAAATTAAAAAACAAAAGTTGACTGCTACCTTTTGTAACTAAACAGCACCTACCACTTGTCCCATCCCATCCATACCTTTCTCAATGATATATTAATACAATAATGTCTAGATTGTAAACATTTTGGGGTAAGGACTGTTTACCACGCTGTTTGTGTAGCACAATGGGGTAATAAGCATGTGATTTCCTGGGCTGTATAGCATGTTGTTATGAACCTATGATGACAGTCTCATAGGATCCTAATCAGTTCCCCCAGGGAGAGTCAGGTGAAGGAAGAATCAATACAGTACCTCGGTGTTCTCTGGAATAGAATGGCTGCTAATGCCTTGTTCTCCTTTGATGATCTGTCCCTTTTTGTCACTCTAGCTGCACGAAAAGTTTGATCGTCTCAAGAAGCTGCATCAGGATGAAAAAAAGAAGCTGGAGGACAAGAAGAAATCTCTGGACGATGAAATCAATGCATTTAAACAGAGGAAGACGGCAGCTGAATTGCTCCAGTCTCAGGCCCAACAGGCTGGAGGATCACAGACTCTTAAAAGAGATAAGGAGAGAAAAAAGTAAGTGGCTAACCTGGTGGTGTTTGCTTCCTGGAAGTGATTTTCCTTTATTAGTTTCGAGAGGTGAACTGGGTTCTTTTCATTTAAACCTCTCCAGTACCATTTCTCACTCAGTAGAACTCGGCATCCCTAAGGGCCGACTTTTCAATGAGACAAACCTTCAGCCCCTAGTATGGCTGAATAATAGCCTGAAGCACTTGACCATCACATTTCTTCTTGAAGAGCAAAGAACCAAGTGCTAACTAGGCGAGGTAATGTTGTGATTGCCACTAGCCAATGGGTGCCTTAAACCAGGCCTAGTCAGGTCTTTCTTTTTTGGGGGCTAGGATTCAGCCGTCTTTCCCTCTGTCTATGCCATGTCATTCAAAAAAACCCAACCTGATGTGATGCTTGTTCAGGGACCTTCCATGTTGTCCTGTGGACAACATGTGAGTAACATGATGGGGAATGATCTCATGTAGTCTAGAGAGGTGCAAGATGATGGTTCTCAGACGGAGCTCAGTTTGCCATAGTTAAGTATAAAAGCAAGGAGAGCCCTGTAGCCACTTGGAGGTACCATGCATCTAGAGCAGGGTTTGAGCAGTGGATGTATCAAAAGATGAACAGAGGAGCTTTTCTTCTCCCATTAACCTGTTTATTTAAGTCAGTGATACTCAGACTGAGGCTGGGGAGCCGCAAATGGCTCTTGAATGTGTCTCCTGTGGCTCTTTGCAGCACATGATATTAACACACTGTGATTTAATAATTAACCACTCTGGTTAATAACTTAATCAGGGTGCTTTTACTGTGTTGTCAACCAATTGTAGACGACTTGGTCAGTCATTTTACTGGTAGAATAATAGATGGTAAATGAAACAATGAATTCACACAACTGTGGCTCTTTTGCGTAATGTTGATCGCTAATTTAGCTCCTGAGGTCTGAGTATCCCTGATGTAAGCGAAGAGAGAGCTGAGTTTTTCCCTTGTCTGAGCTCTTCCTATAGCTCCTGGTTACATTGTGGACATTTTCCATTGAAGCTAATCACCTTAGATACATACATGCAGATCCTAGGACTAGTAGTTGTTACTTAATGAATTCCAGCTGCTTCATAACAACATAAGCCAAGTAATATTTTCTCATGGGAAAATGTAAGAACCTGGTGTGTGACTCAAACTAGGTGAAGAGATTAAGAGTGAAAAGAGGATTTCAGTGGTATTACTTTGGTGGGAAAACTAGTGTAACAGAGTGTAGAATTTGAGTCCATAACCTTTAGTCTGCAACCACTAGAGAGCAACATAGTCATGCTTACTTAAACAGCCTGTCATTCCACCTGGAAGTGGGCAGTTATCGTTTCTCTGTGATGGTACATTACCTGAAACAGAGTTTCATTGCCATCTTGTGTGTGTACTAGTAGCATTGTGCGTATAACTGATGTGATACATTTTTATAGTTTCCATGATTGACACCTGTCTAGACCACCTGTGCAAATGCAGAGTAAATCTTGCATGCAGTCAGCTCGTCCTAAATAAACCAATTAGTCCTGTTAATATGAAGAGTACGGGAGATGCCTGAGGAGCCTGATGAAAATTCTTGTCAGAACAGGATGGCCCCTTTTTGTTTGGATTTTATTTTTTGTAGCTGTTTCCTCACTAGTTCAGCAGTTAAGAATCAGGTGCAGCATTTAAAATGCTATTTTAGGTTTCATCTAAGTTCTTCTAATCTGCTACAGTCTCAGTATTTCTCTGGGCTGCACAAATCTTGCAAAGCTGTGGCTACTGACTAGTTAGCTTTTCTGTCCTTTCCTCATATGTTGGTTCCTTCAGCCTGCTAGTCATTTTTATCTCTGTTTTGAGTTCCCTTCAGTTCCTCAACAACTTTGTTACTGAGGTGACCAGGACTGAATTCAGTGATCTAGAGGGCAAAAGTCTGTCCTCCAACCTGAATCGCACCTTGCTGCATGTTCTGCACATGTTCCACATTTAGAGCTCACTGACATCCATAGAAATGTTACTTGCCAAACAGGAACAGTGATCTGCTCTGTGGATTGAAGATCTTTTGCCCTAAGATTGATCTTGCCAGAGCTGTATAGGAAGAGAGATTTTTATTCCATGACATGATGTGTCTCTACAGTATAAACAGCTCCAGAAGCACCCAAGCGTGCTCTGTGTACCTGAGTTCAGACACCCTCTTCCCCCCATGTATCGTTTGTAGAATTCAGCTTGATTAGGCCAAAATGGGCTAGTATGATCTTCAGTGAAAAGTTTAGGGGCCCAGAAAACCACCATCAAGAGTTGATATTGAGCACTGAAGCCAACATAGGGATCAGAGTGATTAAGAGGGTTCTCTGCTCGCAAATACAATAGCTGTCTTTAAAATGTGATATTGTGCTTTGCTGTCTACCTAAATATTACAGTTGATATTGTCCTATATGTTCCGTTACAGTATTTTAGATCGGAAATCTCTATAACAAGCCATGGATTATATACACAGTACTTTAACTCTTTCATTTCATAGTGGGTGAACATAAACTAGCCCTTCTCTTTCCCAGCACGTCTCACTTCTTTGTTTAGTTCAAACTTCATTAATTGCGCTAATTCATGACTTGATTTCTTTTTTTATTGTCATTCCATCATCAGTAGTTCTTACTTGTGTGCTGTTTTACAGTTAACTGCTGTTTGCTGCATGGTGCATGAGGTACATTGTCCTGGTAAGCTTTATTAACTAAAATAGACCTTGCAGTGGGGTGAATTACAGTTCTTAAAAACAACAAAAAAACAAACCTAAAGCCAGTAAATTTTCTCACCTCCTTGCCCCGCTGTGGATGTATTACCAGTCTGTTGTTATGCATACACTGATACAAAATTACAATGCATAGGTGAAGTGTGTGTGTGTGTTCTTTGAAGATGCTGCAAAGTAATGTGCATGGTTATTCCTATAGAACTGTTTTGATTTGTAATACTAAAAGACAGGACATTTCCTTTTGAACTTCACAGCCATTTAGCTCGTGTCACTAATTTAAAAGTTGTGTTCTTTTCTTTTAGCCCTGTAGAGATAAAGTATATTCTTTAAGCTTGTAGGCCTCTCAGATACTATGGTAACAGTTGCTATAGAAATGCATAAGGTGATAATAGAATCAAGCTAGCTGTTGAAAATTGGCTTTGTTTTAATCTAGGATGGAGTGGGCAAACGTTTTGCCCTGAGGGCCACATTGGGGTTCTGAAATGGTATGGAGGGCCAGGTAGGGAAGGCTGTGCCTCCCCAAACAGCCTGGCCCCCTCCCACTTCCCGCCCCCCAACTGCACCCCCCAGAACCTCCGACCCATTCAATCCCCCCCTCCCCCCACCCGTCGCTTCTTGTCCCCTGACTGCCCCAACCCCTATCCACACCCGCACCCCCGACAGGCTCCCTGGGACTCCCACACCTATCCAACTGCTCCCTGTCCCCTGACTGCCCCCCGGGATTCCCTGCCCCTTATCCAACCTCCCTGCCCCCTTAACATGCTGCTCAGAGCACCAGGATTGGCAGCCACACTGCCCGGCCGGAGCCAGCCACGCCACTGCGCTGCCTGGCAGGAACTCACAGCCCCGCCACTTAGAGCGCTGGTGGCACGGTGAGCTGAGGCTGCAGGGGAGGGGAGACACTGGGGAGGGGCTGGGGGCTAGCCTCCCCGGCCGGGAGCTCAAGGGCCAGGCAGGACGGTCCTGCGGGCCGGATGTGGCCTGCGGGCTGCAGTTTGCCCACTTCTGATCTAGGGTGTAGTATTCTCGTGGTTAGAGCGCAAGACTTGGTTTCAAAACTTTTATTCTTGATTCTACCACTGGTTTACCTGTTACTTGGGGCAAGTCAATGAACTTCTCTGAGCCTCCATTCACCTCTAGGCACCATATAATCACAAAGCACTGATTTATTTTTTAAATCAGCTATTGTCAAATAAGACAAAATCCAATTCAGGTTGATTATCTAAAGCGATCCAGGATCACAGGCTGCAGGTTTCCATAAGTCAGATTGAGAGATCAGAAACATTATTTATGCTTTGTATATCGAGCAGGAGGTGCCAATAGTCTTTAATATTAAACATGGGATTTTTGGCAAAAAAGATTAGCACCCCAGATACAGTCAATCTTCTAAAACCATCCCCTGTAAATATGCACTGACACATGCCTCTCTGGGCCATGCCATGCGCACTCAGGATTAAGGTAGTTGCTGCAGCCTTATGGAAGAGATTGGTCCTGCAGAGAGGCTACAAAAATGCTTCTTCCTTAAATGGGTCAGTACATTAGTCCTCAAGGAATTTTAACCAGCCTTGCAAAACTATTCACCCTGTATAGGTAGGTTTGTCTTGACTGCAATATCATTGGATCATGGGTCTCTTCTGCCTCTAACGACTATTCTTGCCACATGCATAGCATGGAAATGTTGTGGGCTGCATAGCGTTAGGGAAACTTCATTGTCTACATGAGGAGCTATGTCCTCCAACGCCAAACAGGGTAAATGTAACTTGCAGTCAGCATTCAGGGTCTGTGTTGTAAAGGGGAGGATAATTTATATAATAACTTTTGAGAAATGCCCTCGTCTGGCTGAAGGAGACAGGGAAAGCCACCCACATCTCTATGGGATGGATGAAGAATAAACTGATGATTACAGCTGTCTATTACTTTTCTTAGAGCTGGAATGAATAAGTGTATATGTGAGTTTTTCAATTTCCTACTAAATAAATAGATGGTGGGGCATCAGCCCTGTCAACATTAATAGAGGCTGCATGCACTGCCGTAAGAACATGCTCTTAAAGTCATATTTACCCACCTTTTATAAAGAGAATCGGAATCATATCCATTTGGACCATCACACACACACTTACTATAATCTAGTTAAAAGAAGTTCTCTCTTTAGGATCTAGCTATTAACAAACCCACAGTCTGTTCTTAAACAGGGAAGTAAAAGCCAGTTCTAGTTTTATTCAGAGAGGGAGGAAACAATCCAAATTAGAATAGGAAGTAAGTGTTTGATTGTAAGTGAGGCATTTGAATTGAAGTTAACGCGTTTACCAAGCTCCACTTAATGGTAAGATCTCCAGAAGTGTCCTATACTGATTGAAATAAACCAAAGAAATCTCTCGAGCTGTCTGACCAGATGAGTGTTCTTGCTGCTGATGAGAAGTGTAGAACAAAGAAAAGAACAATTCTTTGCTTTTCAGGATCTGAACATGAAAAATAAGCTCAAAGAACAGCTATGTTCATTCTCGTGCAGAGTACAAAGCTTCAGTGCTAAAATGCAATTGGAGTGAACATTACTGATTCTTGTTGGTTTTGGATTACTTTTGGCAGTCCTTGTAACTGGATGCTGTTGTGCGCTGGGCTCTGAATCCAATAAAGTGCTTTTGTTCAAAATACACAATTGCAAGACAGTGCCTTTTGAATGGATATTTGTCCTTACTGAGCTTAATATGTATATCTGGTACTTTTTCAGCAATTCAAAAAATACTCGCAATACTTACTGATCCCTACAGTACTCCAGGGTGTCACTGTTTTGCAAGGGTATAAATGATCCACAGATGATAGATCCTGCAATCTGCAGAGATCCAAAAGGATTGTTTTAAATAGAAGCCTGGTTTATCCCACTGCTTTGTGTGCCTGTGTGAAAAGCATGTCTTGTAATCAGTCAAATTAAACTTTATTAACACGTAGCAACATTTTCATTTGTTTTGTATGTTAGGAACCATATTGATTTTTATTTTTAAATCCATAAAAACATTAATCTGCCTTTTTCTTTCATTTTCAGTTCGGGTTTCCTGTAGAACCTTTCCCTTCGCACCAGAACCGAATGCTCCCACATTCAGTTAACATGCAGTTACGCCACTGTGACTGTTTGCCCACCTTTACCCCCCCACTCCCTTCCTCTTCTCATCACTCTTAAAAAAGCAAAAGAGTCTGCATCCTTGGCTGTCTTTTTGGTGAAGAACCCAGCAATAACCTGTGTGGAACTGACGAGATGCTAAACGCTGCTATCTGTTCCCTGGATCAGTAGCACGTTTGCCAAACGCTTTCAGAACTAATGTTCTCTGTCCTAAATTGTTATGATTATTTCTCTCTCATGTTTGTTTCACGGCTGCATGGTAAGAGAGCACGGCTGCTTGTTGGTTGCATTTAGTGCCATGACTCCTGAGCCTTATCACAGATTGCCTGTGAATGCTGTAGTCATGCATTTTGGTGAAATGTGGCTGCCTATAGATTGAGGCTTTTCTCTTTTTGTTTTCATTTCATGTATAAACATCTAATCCCATCATTATTTAGATGTGCTATTGTTTAATTTGAGTAATTTAAGTGACTGTTACAAAACTTGCCATGCTAGCAGGGATGGGCCTGAGCCAAAACCCAGAGGATGGAACAACCTTCCGCCCAAACTTTGGGAAAACTCAAATCAGGATCCAATCTTTGCAGCAAAATCCCTGTGATTTCTTCCCTTTCCCAATGGTGGACAGAACCAAAATGCCAGATCCAAACATCTCCCTTGCCCCCCTGTCTGGGAGATTCAGATCTGATCTAGGCTGCCCTCTTAATTTTATTGCCCTATCACTACGATGGGTTGAAACAAACTCTGGATCCAAACTCAGGGAACGTTGATGGCTAGGGCCCATATTGACTTGCTAGAACAAGCTGGTGTTTATGAAGAAAGATATGTTGCAATGTTTCCATGTGACTTGTTCTTCAGGACCTGTCAATTTTTTTTATTTTTAATATACAAAGTATTGCCTAGAAAAGTTCAGCATGTGCGTTCCTAAGCAGATGCTGCCAAGTTGCTTAAGTTTTCTATTCAGCAAAAGATTTTTTTAATGCGAGATTTGCACGGAAAGAGTGGGACTCTTGCCACTGACTTCAGTGGGGCCAGTATTTCACCCCATGGCCAGGTACACTTCGATCACTAAATATACATCTTACCACAGTCTGCATGTAAGTGTCTTGTATGTTTCTTGATGGGGAAATGTTTAAAATAGTCTTCCTCAGACAGTGAATTCTGGTTAACATTACATTTTTTTGCCCTTCTTTTACAGTAATCCATGGCTCTGTACTGAATAGTAATCCCTGAATACAATGGGCTGGAATGGACCTTCATTTACTTGTTAAATTGGGGGTTCTAATATAAACTGACAGCTTCTCATAATATTTCAGTCCTGGCGTTCCTATGCAAAACTGCTCTCTTAGGTATCTTCATCATGAATCTGTCTTTACTGTGTTCTGATGATTATTGCTTTTATTAAAACATGTAACGTAAGTCAGTAATGAGGTTTTTGGACATTGTAACTTTAAATCTCTAATTTTTTCTTCTACATTTAATGGATTCCCCCCCCCCCAATATTAAGGGATGTGAAAATGAGTTCTGTGCTTCTTTTTTGTGCTGTCAAAATAACAGTACAGATTAAAATATATTTATTGGTGAGTTTAAGAAGACAACAGCACCTAGGTTTGATTATGGTATGACTGAGAGGTTAAGAACTTCCCTTGTATCTTGGATGCTTTGTATAATAGCTGTAAAAGATTAATTCTTTCTCATTTGATTGATTTCCCAAGTCACATTGCCTGAAAATTGACATTTTAATACTCATTTGAAATTCCTACTGGCTCTGATCCTGCAGTCGGATCTGTGTGTGCTGGGCTCTGCCTGGTTGCGGGGTCTGCAGGCACAGATCCCATTGCAGGATCAGGGTCTGTGTTGGCAAATATCGCCTTTTATAACACATTTAAACTTCTTAAAACTCTGTGTAAGATAAGCACACTTACATTGTCATTCTGGGTGTAAAATGATCTTTCAATGCAGAGTTATACGCCGAGAGATAATTTTACCTAGAAGGATCTGAAGTGTGCACATCTTACAAAGTTTGAAACAAAACTCCCTCCTACACCGCCCCTCCCCCCTTCCCACCCAAATACCCTTCTGGTTAAATGGTAGCTGGTAACTTCAATGTGTGACAGTTTTGCTGTTGCCAGAAGATTAATCAGTTGTCTGCACATGCTCATCTTCAAATTAAGTACTGATCGACATTGATAGATACCACTCAGGTAAACTTTTCATTGTTTCTACTGGATATCATGATTTTTATATTCAGGGAAAATCTTTTGGGACACACACTGCCCCAAATCTTCTGGCAAACTCCTGGCTCTGGGGCTGTATATAGTCCTACATTCTGAATTAGTTAAGCATACCCTGATACAAGGTGTTCCAAATAGTATCATTCTAAGGCTGGCATATAATCTGTTCTCTGTGATGTGCATTGATGTTAAGGGGGAGTTGAGTTTAAAGTATTAGAGTGGTGTGTGTATTTAGTCCCCTTTCTATCCATATAGTCACTCAAGTGGTCAGTTAACCTCGTGCAGTAATCCATAACTGAAACTAAGGTGTGGCCTCGTTTTAGAAATCGGGACTATTAAAACTCTGTATTGCAATTTATTTATATTGTCTCAGGTATCCTGTTTCACTGTAAAGACAATTTTTCCCCCAAAAAAAGCATTGGTTTCTTTTTTAAGAAGTTGAAATATTTTAAGCTTTTGCTTCTTTCAGCTATGTGGAATGTAAGCATGTTTTCCAAAATCGGTCAGTTTCACTTTGTCAGGGGTTCCAGGGATTAGCTGAAAGGGGCTTTTCATCTTGCTTTCACTTGCTGCATTGCTGGTTGTTTTAGATCATTTGACTTTTTTTACAATGCTATTAAAAGTATTTTTTAAACAAGTTTTAACTTGTCTGGTTTTCTTCAAGCACTTTGAGCAGCCCCTGCGGGATCCATAATTGCCTAGAAATGATGCATGTGCCCATCTCTCTTCTATTGTTTTCATGTTGAGTTTCTATTTCTTGCTTTTTTGAATGTCCTTCTCCTTTTTGATAATCTCCTGTTTTTCTCTCTTTCTGTAGCTTTTTTTAAGTCTGTCTTCGCCAGCTGCACAGTGTCTGAGGGAGAAGACTGCCACTTGTAGAAGAGTTTAGGGATCCTATAATGTCTGGGGGGAAACAAATCTTCAGTGTTAGTGTCTTGGAAAGAAGCTCTTTTCTGACATGCATGGTATTTAAAATTGAAGTGTCTTGTATTTTGTGTGACAAGACCGCACAATATTGGGGAAAGTTGATCATGTACAAAAAACTTGGAGGAGCAACAGAAATGTGATGATTAGATTAATGAGTAGTGAAATTTTCAAAACGTTAGGTTACAACCATGTTTTTTCCTCTAATTTGGCGTAATAGAAAGGTCATGGACTCCCCTAAGGATCTGTTGAAGCCTGACAGGGTGTTTTCAGTATGTGAGTTCATTGGTTTGTTCTGTAAATTGTTGCGTTTGATGAAGGAGATACAAACAAGGGGTGATTTGCCACATTGACAGCCACAAAATACTTAATTTTAACAAGGAAGTAAAGCAAAACGAAATGTTTTCTTATTCATTACTGTCATTTGGTGCCTCCACCACATTATTAAACTGCATCACCTGATTGACCACAGGTTGAGTGAGATTTTTTTTAACGTGAAATCATTTATTGTGTAAAACACTCCAAATAGTGTGACCTCCCCCTGTGCGCTTTAGTTAGAGAATGATCTTGCACTTAGTGTTATTGAGATGGGAGGGGCGGAGCTGTCAGTGGCTGGTAATGCTCTGTCCAAATACCATGTGAGTAGAGTGCAGTGTCCTTAAAATGCATTTGATGCCTGTCGTAGAACTTTTTGCTTGTCTCGTTCTCTCTTGGAACATTCACTGCATGTTTCTCCAAACTGTATTCTGCTGTCTCTCTCCTTTATTTTTTGTTTCCTTTTTACAAATGGAAGTGTGAATAACTGCACTGCATCTCTATATTTACATGACAAACATTAAAGAACCAGCACTGTTAAGCGTGATACCTTTCTAACTTTAATGTAAATTTTCAATTAAAAAAAATGCAAAAACCCAGCCGTGTCCTGCTGTTGTTTGTGTTGTGGGACTCCCTTAAATCAAACAATCCGCCAGTCATGTTTTCTCTTCGAAGGAAATGTATGCAGCTCAGTAGATGAGCCACTTTGCATTGTAGCCAGGATACTGGGATTAACAAGTTTGTCAGAAGTATCACAGGTTTTTTAATGGAAAACACATTGAGAGGCTGGGGGGAGGGGGTATTGGTGATGCAGGGGAGGTTGTATGATTTTTACATTTCATCCCAAGTACTTCATCTCTAGACAACACCCTTAACTCTGTGCTGAAGCTTTAGAGCAGTCCTGACTTGATGGAAAGTGCCCCCCACTAAATTGCCAGCACCACTTCCTGCAGCACACTCTGGGTTGTCTTGGAGATCTTGCATATGATTCTTTCCCAGGTCTGTCTCTGCTTAGTTTAGGAGATCAGAGCCTGAGATATTTTAAGTGCAGGTGAAAATACAGAACTATCTTAAGTATCAGGGGGTAGCCGTGTTAGTCTGTATCCACAAAAACAACAAGGAATCCTGTGGCACCTTAAACACTAACAGATTTATTGGGGCATAAGCTTTCGTGAGTAAAAAACCACTTCTTCAGATGCAACTACCTTAGAGTCCAAAATGTACGGTGGATGAAAGCTCTATAAATTCAACATGGATTTTCTCTTAGCCCGTTGCACTTTAAGATAAAGAATTGTTTAGCTGACTTTTTTCAGAAGGCTGTGTCAGGCTAGTAACATTTCCTTGTGTGTTACTAACACTGCAGATTATTAAAACTGAAAATGTAAATATTTAGTTTGCTCTTTGCCTTTTATGGGATGTTTGCTTTTTGCACTGTGAGGGTGGCTGATTAAACTAGACTGGTCTGAACCTTAAAAATGTTTGTTTGGGTTTGTGTGAAACCTCAAATTGATAGAACCGTTGCCCAAAATGAGCAATGAAATATTGTATTTAAAGTATCCAGAACACAATGAAATACTGTATTTAAAGTGTCCAGAACAACCTGTCATGTACTTACTGTGTATTTCATCTTTATAACACAGTTTATATTTGTCTGCTTTTATATACAGCTAACTAAAGCAGTACTCTCAAATGGGAAAAAATTCCAGTTTAAACTAGGAGATACTCAGTTGGTTGAGGGAAGACTGTTTCTGTCAAAGTTATGAAACTGTAGGTGAGCTCTCTGAACTGCAGACTAAAAGTACAGTGAGATCTCTAAGGGCCTCTTCTCAAGGGCCTAACAAACTGGTTGCTTAAGAGGTGGCTTTAGATACAGTTGGAGCAGAATTGCATTCAATGCGCTACAATTTTGGCATATTCTCGTGGGGTCCCAGAGCCCAGGCTGCACCCCGAGCCCAGACATCCGCACTGCAGTTTTATAGCCCCACACTCTGAGCCCTCCGACCCTGAGTCAGCTGACATGGGCCAGCCAGGGGTGTTTTATTGCAGGATAGACATACTCTGAATGGGCCTACCATTGCAGTTAGCATTTTCAAGCCTGCAGCATGTAGTTGGAAACAGAGCTGCCCTATCACTCTAAAATGTCCATTTCCTTTGATTGTTGCTCCCTGATTGATTTCACCTGTGAATTGCTCTGTTGCAGGAGGGCCTCAGCCATTGTATAGCTTTATTGCAAAGGACTTGATACTGCTTTATTGAACTATATCCAGGCCTCCTAGCTTGAGGAGCTGGACTTGGGGTCACAGATGAAAGGGACCAAGGATGCCTCATGCATTCTCTAATTGCTGTGTGTAGTCTATAATAACCCTTGAGTATCACACAATGGGGCCTGATCCTGCAATCAGTCATATTAGCAAGTGGGTGTTATTTAGGCACCTATTTCCATTTATGCAAATGGAATTTATTGCAGAAGGGATGCGTGGTCCTGACTCACTGTATTATCAGTTGCCTGTATCTCTTTTGGAGGTACTGTTCTCTTTCCTATACATATGGGATCCAATTTGATGGCTATCTATAGTAACAACAGTGTAGGCATTGGCTCTTTCATACACAGGGCAACATTAGCCACCTGCCTATTCTCTGGAACCCCAGAAGTTTGCTCCTAGGGCAAATTTGAGACTCTTGAGTTTTCAGGTCTTTTGTCTCCCCACAAGTTGGTGTTTAATCAAGGTATTTGGGCCAGCAAGTCTGACCCCCACTCCAGTTTATCAATGTGCATCACTGCCTTCAACCCACATCTCAACAGTGATGCAGTTTCTGCTACCACCATCTCTCTCCAGGCTCTTGGGATGCTTTGTATTTTATCTTTTTTCAGAGATGACAGTCGCTCATTGCATAAACATAATCTCCCTGAGACATGGCAACTGAGAGGCAGAAGGTACGGGAATTGCAAGATGGTGCTCAGCATGCTGGTCATTGGGTCTGTGCCTGGGGCATGAAGGAATCCTCCTTTCCTCTGTGCTTTCTCTGTCTTTGCCGTTATTACCATGGTTTAGTGTGTCTCAACCATCCAGCACCAGTCAGAGGTAAGTGCAGAAACAAATGGCTTCTGGTCTCCAAATGTAAAAGTAGGGTTTTCCCCAACGCAGCCAGAACTCTTCACTTCTTGCTGTCCTCTCTCCAGGGTTAATTTTGTTTCTACTCTGTGTCCCTTTCTGGTTCTCATGCACTGGTACAACACTGCAATGTTTAGACTGCAACTGGGCGGTGGTTACACTGAAATTGCAATGAGAAACGTTTGACAGTCAGGAAAATCATTTCCTCTGATGTAGTTAAGATTTTACATTTTAAAAATATACTGTCCAATAATTTAAAAGTACCTTGTTAGTGTGTGTGCATGTACACATCTGCCTGCATCCACCCACCCAGCTTTGAGTCCCCAGGGCTATACAGACCCAGGCCTGATCCTGCCAACAGTTACACCCATTAATACCACTGACTAGTCGCACAAAATAGGTCTGTGGGGTCTAATATTAGTCAGTGAGTAGGAGGTAAATTCTTATTTGTGCTCAGTTGGGTGCTCTAAAAATGTACACGGGCTATATGCCTCCATGCTGAGCCTCTTCCTTTCCCTTCATTTGGTAATTCCAGAGCTAGCCAGATTCTAAATAACCCTAAGATCTACTCAGCTAAAAGAGGGGCGGGGGAGCGCTAATGTTGGTCTTACTGCAATGGGTGGCTTATGAGCCCTGATGCTTGTCTCGTCATCATGCAGGTCCCGGTTGACAATAGTGGGCGTTAGACCAGCCAGGCCATAAACAAGCCTTGGCTCTGCCGGGACTTACAGGAGACTTATTGCTGTTGTGCGATGGGGGGAGGGAGGGAAACAGCAGCTCTTTTTGGCCTGCTGGCTCTGGGCACCTGGGACAGTAAGTGCCCCCCTGGGCCAGCTGGCCCCTCTCGCTCCAGCCCCCGCGTCTGTGCCTATACAAGGAGCCAGGTTAACTTCTGAAGAGCCGCACCGGCCTCCCCAGCCACGCCTTGGCCACCCCGCTTTACGCTTCAGAGCACGTTCGTGCGGGTGCAGCCGGGCTGAGCCTGCAGGTAGTGCGCGTTGGGCAGCAGCAGGTGCCGGCTGCGGCTCCCTCCCGGGCCGCCTTGCTGCCTTCCGCGTGCAGGGGAGCAGCCCGGCCAAGCGCTGCCCCTCCGCCCCGGGCCTGCAGCGTTGTGGGAGCCGGCCGGCCCCTAGCTGGCCCGGCCCGCTGCAGCGGGCGCCGCGTGCGGACCCCCCCCCCCCTCGTGCAGCGGGCCCCCCCCCGTGCAGCGGGCCCCAGCGCCGGCGCTCCCCGGCTGCCGCAGCCCCCTCGGGGCACCGCTAGGTGGCGCTGTGAGCGGGGCCCGGCCCTTCTCGTGCTCGCGGGGGTCTCGCGGTCTCTTGATGTCACGCCCACGTGACGAGCGTGTAACCAAAAAAAAAAAGAGGTTACAGAGTAACGCGGTGCGGGCGGCGCGTGAGGGGCCCGGCGCGGGGGTCGCGGCCGCACGTGCGGGGTGCGGAGTTTGCGCGCGGGGCCCGCCCCGGGATCCCCGGCCCGGCCCGGCCCGGCTCGGCTCGGGCCGCACGTGGGGCCCGGCCCTCCCTCTCCCCGCAGGCCGGGAGCCGGCGCGGGCGGGCGGGCGGGCAGGCTGGCCGAGCCGATGGCCGGCGGCTGGATGCTGCTGGGCGGGGACTTCCTGACCCCGCCGCCGCCGCCGCCCCCGGTGCCGCCGCCGGAGCAGCCGCCGCCGCCCCCGGAGCCCGAGGCGGTGCCCGAGCCCGTGCTGGAGCAGTGGCGCCAGTACCAGGAGAGCGACTGGCACTGGGGGCTGCGCCGCCAGTTCATCCTCCGCCACCTGGCCGCTTACCCGGGCGCCGCCATCGACCAGCTGCTCTCGCTTTCCGTGCTCTGGACCAACCACGTCTTCATGGGCTGCAGGTGAGGGGCCGGGCCCAGCGTGGGGGATCCGGCTTCCCCCGGCGGGGGGAGGGAGGTCTCCTCCCCGGGGATAGGGGGTGGCCTTGGGGCTGCCTGGTTGGGGCGCCGGGGCCGGTTTTTCCCTTCCCGGTAACTTTGTCGCGTTGGCAGAAGCGCGGGGAAGTGACAGGAGGAAGCGCCGAGTCAGTGGATTCCTTCCTTCGCTCCTCTCCAACGTCTCAGACCCGCTTTCCCGTTGTGTTCCTCCCCATCTTCCTGTCCCCCTCCAGATCCCACCTTTCCCCTCAGTGCCTTCCATGCTGCCCCCCCTAGCTTGCTTGGAAACCCCTTCCATAACCTCTCCCTGAAGGCTCCCATTCGCCGGGCTCAAACTGCTCCTCGAACCCCATCTCCAACAATGGAGTTAGACGTACTCCTCTAGATGTCAATGGAAAAGGGGGGGGGGCATATAATTATTTTATAGCACCCTTCCAAAGTAACTGCCCACTGGAAGTTCTTCTGAGTCCATTGGAAAGAGTTTCTTGCAACATCAGCAATTCTGAGTAGAGCAAACCAAGCTAAGGCATCAAATATGGTAAGAAGGTGACAATGGACGCATTTAGGACACGCTTTAAGGATGCCACCAACACGACTGTTACAGCAAGTGGTAATATGGACACCACCTGGAAAGAGAAAAAGAGGGCGACCTAGAGAAATGTTACACAGAAAAATAAAGGAAGAAGTGAAATCCATCAGCATGACACCCAGCAGCCTGAACAGACCAGCACAAGCCTGAAATTAATGATGGAAACTGGTGGATGCTCTATATACCTGAGGAAGCGGGAGAGTAAAGAAAAATGAAAGGATGAGGCACTCAGACAGAAAGAGCTCTCATCAGCTAAAGCGTCTGTCTTCCTGTGAGCACTGCATGGGTCCAGATCTCCACCTGACAGAACTGATAGCACAGGGTGGCCAAACTGTGGCTCACGAGCCACATGCGGCTCTTTTACCATTAAAGTGCAACTCGCAGAGCCCCCCAGACTCTTCGTCCACCTATCAGACTGGGGCGGTGGAGCACAGGACCTCTGCCTTGCAGCAGGGTGGTGCGGTAGAGGCTTCTGCCCAGCGGGGAGAGGGGTCTTGGGGCTTCAGCAGGAGAGGGGCTGAAGTCCCAAGCTCTGTCAGGTGCCTCCCGCGGGGCTGAAGCCCCGATCCCCATCAGGTGTGCCTCAGCTCTCGAACTTCTGAAGATTGTTGTATGAGGGTCAGAGAGCCAATATGTTTGGCCGCCCTGTCACAGCAGGATGAGGTCTGAAATGGGCGACTTGATAGATAGCGGGGATATAACATACAGCTGAGGGCTGAGGCAACAGCATGGGTTATAGTTAGTTATGCAGTTACTCTCTTTGGGCAGACTTGATAGTTCCTTGGTAGGTTATGTAATTAGTGTAAACACATTCATTTTCTGTAAGTGATGCTGTAGAACTGCATTTTTAGGAGTGACTTTGAATGAGTGTGGAGCCCTCAGGAATAGATTTTGGAAGGGGCAAAGTCATAAGCACAGAAGAAGGCATGGAGAAATTGGTGAAAGTATCATCAAGCTGAGCATCATATGCAGAGCAGAAAGTATGTGGGGAAATGCAAAAGGAAATCACAGCAGAAAAGTAGGTGGGGCCTGCATAATAAAGGACATTGAAAGCAAGGAAGATAATTGAAATAGACCATAATAGGGAGGGAATACCAGTTGATTCTGAAGTCTGAATATTCCACTCTTGACCATTACTCTACAGATGCTTTCTTCTTTAGTTATTCCTTTTGGTGCATCCCACTTTCCAAGCCCTAGCCTAATGCTGCATATTTGAGATGTAAATGCTAAGAGCAAACTGAACATTTCCTTGATGTTTTTTTATTGAATACTAAACAGAATCAGTTTTTAACACATCACCTCCCAAAATGTAGGAACTCCGTGCAGGACAGTGTTTCTCAGCCTTTTTGACACCAAGTACTGCTTGCTGCCTTCCTAATCTGTATCAGGTCAATCTCAGGGACTGGCACTGGTCCATGGAGGGATGGTTGAGAAACATTAGTATAGGGAGAACCTGAAATTGACCTGAAAACAAAAGTGAAACTGGTCAATTTCCATTATTCAAGATGAGAAAAATGCAAAAAGTAACTGTATAAATAGTGAAAAGTAAGTTATATTTTTAAACTTTGTGGTCTTCTTAATTTTAGGGTTTTTTTTAGAAAAGATAGTTGTATGAATAATTTTGTCTTTATGTATTTAGCGTTACTTAAAGCATAAAGCACCTGTTATAAAGCACCTTAAAACTGAATTTTCTGGCTATGTTAAAACACACTTCAATAATGGAAGAGCTATCTAGTTACTATCCCTAGACATGGCAATCATTAACTTGTGGAAACCACAATATAGTAACTAGGATACTGTTTTAGATTTCCACATCCCTGCTAGTCAGAATGAAAGTCCCGGATGACTGGAAAAAGGCTAATGTAGTGCCAATCTTTAAAAAAGGGAAGAAGGAGGATCCTGGGAACTACAGGCCAGTCAGCCTCACCTCAGTCCCTGGAAAAATCATGGAGCAGGTCCTCAAAGAATCAATCCTGAAGCACTTGCATGAGAGGAAAGTGATCAGGAACAGCCAGCATGGATTCACCAAGGGAAGGTCATGCCTGACTAATCTAATCGCCTTTTATGATGAGATTACTGGTTCTGTGGATGAAGGGAAAGCAGTGGATGTATTGTTTCTTGACTTTAGCAATGCTTTTGACACGGTCTCCCACAGTATTCTTGTCAGCAAGTTAAGGAAGTATGGGCTGGATGAATGCACTATAAGGTGGGTAGAAAGCTGGCTAGATTGTCGGGCTCAACGGGTAGTGATCAATGGCTCCATGTCTAGTTGGCAGCCGGTATCGAGTGGAGTACCCCAAGGGTCGGTCCTGGGGCCGGTTTTGTTCAATATCTTCATAAATGATCTGGAGGATGGTGTGGATTGCACTCTCAGCAAATTTGCGGATGATACTAAACTGGGAGGAGTGGTAGATACGCTGGAGGGGAGGGATAGGATACAGAAGGACCTAGACAAATTGGAGGATTGGGCCAAAAGAAATCTGATGAGGTTCAATAAGGATAAGTGCAGGGTCCTGCACTTAGGACGGAAGAACCCAATGCTACAGACTAGGGACCGAATGGCTAGGCAGCAGTTCTGCGGAAAAGGACCTAGGGGTGACAGTGGACGAGAAGCTGGATATGAGTCAGCAGTGTGCCCTTGTTGCCAAGAAGGCCAATGGCATTTTGGGATGTATAAGTAGGGGCATAGCGAGCAGATCGAGGGACGTGATCATTCCCCTCTATTCGACATTGGTGAGGCCTCATCTGGAGTACTGTGTCCAGTTTTGGGCCCCACACTTCAAGAAGGATGTGGATAAATTGGAGAGAGTCCAGCGAAGGGCAACAAAAATGATTAGGGGACTGGAACACATGAGTTATGAGGAGAGGCTGAGGGAGCTGGGATTGTTTAGCCTACAGAAGAGAAGAATGAGGGGGGATTTGATAGCTGCTTTCAACTACCTGAAAGGGGGTTCCAAAGAGGATGGATCTAGACTGTTCTCAATGGTAGCAGATGACAGAACGAGGAGTAATGGTCTCAAGTTGCAGTGGGGGAGGTTTAGATTGGATATTAGGAAAAACTTTTTCACTAAGAGGGTGGTGAAACACTGGAATGCGTTACCTAGGGAGGTGGTTGAATCTCCTTCCTTAGAGGTTTTTAAGGTCAGGCTTGATAAAGCCCTGGCTGGGATGATTTAACTGGGAATTGGTCCTGCTTCGAGCAGGGGGTTGGACTAGATGACCTTCTGGGGTCCCTTCCAACCCTGATATTCTATGATTCTATGAAAGGGCTGCTTTTCCTGTGCACTTTGACTGAAATTTCAAAAGTTAATGATTTTTGGGAGTGAGGAAAGGATAAAGAAATTAAAGAAAAATAAGTACTTGCTGATGACTTAAAAGTATAGTGACTAACTTCAGTGAGGTAGGTAATACTTAAGGAAAGCTCTGAAACATTAACAGGTAATTTAGACTTAAAATTTAAGATTTGATAGTCTTCTTATGAAGCCTGTCTTTAGTAGACGCTTCTCATCATTTATCTGAATTTCTGTTAACTGTCTTAGTTTGGATCTAAATATCCCCCTGCAGTGTTCACAATCCAAACGTTTCATCATTGTGCTAGTGTGAGAGCGCCAGAAAGTGAAACTGGTTACGGTTTTTATCGTTTAATCCATATGCAAATAACATGAATGGCATATTGTGTTTTAATATTTAACACTTAGACTGTAAGCTCTTTGGGCAGAGACTTTTTGTTGTATGTTTGTACAGCACCTAACATAAATGGGGTCCTGATCCTTGACCGGGGACCCTACCACAGCACAAATAATTATATCCTCATGTGGTGTTGACAGAAGATATAAGGAAGCACTTAATAGTGTTTTAAAAAACCTATGGTATTTAATCTGATGATGTCCCATTAACCCATTTTCAACCATGGTTGCATGTTCACCATCTCTTTAAAAGCTGCTAGGCCTAAAAATCAAGACCCACAGTTGCTTATGGAGCTAGGGTACCAGTTACCTTTATTAATGAGATGTATGCAGACTGACTCCTGCACTTGTATGGAACCCTGCTGTGCACAGGTGCAGGGTGCTGCCTGCCTGCATCTCGATGCAGGGCATTATCTGTCATGTGACTCGTGCCAAGGAAGACCCAGTTACTAAGGAATTACTTGTGGATTATTATTTCTTCGGCATTTTTACTGCCAGCTTACAAAGCGGAGTAGGCATATTTAAATCAGTTACATAAGACTAAAATGTCCCCTGTCTGCACTGGAGATTTCTTTATTCATTTCTTCTACCCTGGCCCGACACATGAATTAGGAAGGCTGTCAGATCTTGAATAATGATGTTACTGAACTCTCTAAATGTGTAAGTGGTGCTGCACAGAACCCACCAAAAAATAGGGTTACTTTCCCTGAAGAATTTACAAACTCGCAGTTGATGCACAAGGGAATAGTTCAGATATGAGATGGTGCAGGTGCTGTCAGTCAAGAGATTTGTGCAGGAAGACTTCCCCAAAGATACCGTGAGGTGCAAAATTAACATGCCCTACAGTGATGGAAAGGACAGAGGAGGAGAATGACATGTGACTCTTATGAAATATAGCTGAATTTATGTGTTCTGAAAAAAACTTCTAATCTGAAATGGTTTTTGCTTTCCAGGCAAAGTGGAGGGGAAGTTTGCTGTTTAAATTATATTAACTAATAATTTGTTCAAGCCCTGGTTGTTAATCTTTCCCAGACACCTGCTAATGGGAGGATCGATCCATTAGCCAGAAGTAGTTCTTGTACCCTTTTCGTTGGGTGCCATCTTTCATATCATCCTCTAGCTGAAAGGGGATAAAGTTTAAGTTCCAACCCTCCCTTTGGTTGAGGGTAGAGAGAAAGGGCTTCCATTTTTCCACCTCGTGGCTGTTGGTGTGGGGGATGGCATCCACTACTCTGTGTCTCCCTCTGCTGCCATTTTTGCGTCCCTCTCTTCCATGAATAACTGTAGTGCCTGCCATTGTTGAGGCTGCTTCCAGTTTTCTCAAGCAGCAGCATGAAATCAACCTGTTTCTTGGCAGTTTTAATTGCTGCTCACAGGGTTCTGAATAGTAGCTGCTTGGAAGAGTGATGAGCTGCAGTGTCTCTGCAGACTCAGGAAGAAGTTACTGCCTCAGTTTACATTCAGAGAGCTTGCTCGTGATATTTGTTACCTTATATTTAAACGCAAGCTTAAATTCTGGTTAGGTCTCCATCATTGCAAGGAAAGCTTCTCACATACCACCAGTGAGTAGACTTTCCATACACATGTAGCACCAGTATTGAAAAGCTAATCAAAGGCCATTTGCTTAAAAAAAAACAACGTATCTCTAGCTTTTGTGCTCAGAACCTAATGATGACCTTAGTTTTTGTCTGCCTTGGTAGACATAAGATGCTGACCTGATCCTCTGCTTAATTTAAATACGAGCCCTGTGGTAGAACACTGTATCCTTTCTGTACTGTGGGGGAAAATCTACAGCACATGGCTTTATGCAGTGTTTTCAGACCATCCTTTGTTAGAGATTTTTCCGTTCAGCTTTTGCCATCTAATACACTGAAAAGATTTAGTAAATTACAGGAGCTGGAATTCTGTAACACTGATGAATTCTGCTAGATTAGAACTGCAAATGATCTTGGCAGTTCTAATGCCACATTCTTTTGCAGCAGGAACCAGACTTCAAGTAATGCAGGACTCCTTAGGAAATAACACTATCATACTGTCACTTTTGTGGCGGTGGGATTTAAAATGTTGTCGGGACATCAATGCTAATTTAAAAATAAAACTGCTGTTTAAAGTAGTAGTTGTTAGTAAAAAGCAGATGAGTTCCTACAGTAAAAACTGAAGCGTTCCTTGGCTGCTGTCTGACATCAGTGATGGCAAATGTCTGGTGACATGTCACAGATTGTCACTAAGCTTTTTGTCTAGGCTATTGGCAATGAGTCACTGTTTCAATACTGTTCTGACTCCACTGAATTAAAACCCAATAAGTTTTCCTGTTTTCCTTGTTGCTGTATTAAGTGATACATTTCAATAGCAAGTACTTTAAAGGGAGCTTCAGTTTACTCATTCAAAACTCCATTAATGACTTGCGATGAATGATTGGTAGAATATTTGATGCTAAGATATGTGAATTTGTTCAGAATCTGTATGAAAAGTAGTGACTTGTTGCCTTATTATAGATTTCTTCTCTAGGGCCCAAGTCTGCAAGAAGAGCCATACAGACAGTCTCCCGACTTCTTTGGGTTCCACACAGCCACATAAATCTGCTTGCATGGAATTGATGACAGGTTCAGCATAAACTTTCACCACCATTTATTAGAGCCTGATCCAACGCCAGTAAAGTCATTGGAAAGACACCCGTTGACTTTAATGGGTATTGGGTCAGGCCGGATTTGACTTGAGTTTTACTTGTAATGTCACAGGCAGCTTTCTAGTCCTAATTTAACTTAATTAGGAAGTATCCACAAGCTATGCTATATTGTACAAATATATTTCCCACAGGCATATTTTTCCTTGTGTGAGGTGGTAAGGTCTTGCTGTCTGCATGGTTGCAAATACTGAAATCTTGGTTGTAAAGACACCAGGGGTTTGGTACTGGAAGTGGAAGTGGTCTGGTAAAAACCTGGCAGCATGGAGCTTTAGTGTAGCAGGTTCTAATGCTATCTGTCCTCGAATTCCACACAGGTATGGCTCGCAAGTTATGGAGAAAGTCCTTAAGATGGCTGAAGGTATCGATATTGGGGAGATGCCATCATTCGAGCTGGTACCTCGTGCTAAGCCACCAAAAAGACCCTGCTCTCCACCTTGCTCTCCCTATGCCAGTGAGTATATTTGCCTGCATATCAAAGGGGACATCATTCTCCGTTGCTGCTTCAGTTATGATTTTCGGATCACGGGAACTGCAACTGCAAAACAGACCAACGTCTGCCTCTGACTGTAGCCAATAGTGGATGCTTCAGCGGGGAAATGGCAGCAGGCCAAATAAGTAGTGGACAACTTAGTGCACAGAGTTACATCACAAGCAGGCTGGATTTCTGCTTCACCCCAGCTGGTGGCTGGCTTATGGTAGAAGTAATCAGAGTTGTGGCATTTGGGAACTTGCAAAAGTTTAAAAGCCTACGGTCATCTGATTTAGATGTCAGGGTTTTTTTTCACTGATCTCAAATGAACTGGGTTATGATAAATATGCTGCAACAGAGGTGTCTAGATGTACATGGCAGCCTGACCCATATTAGCATTGGATCAGATTGTTCTTTCCAAGTGCTTGAGATGGCCTTTTGCTTCACTGGTGAAGTCACATGCCTGGCATTTGGGGCATGGGAGTTAAATCTTTTACTGTCGTTTGAACAGAATACTACTGGTGTGGAGAAAGGGTGTCCTTATACTTACTGTATTTATGCATCAGATATTTAATTCTTCAGATTGTCTTCACAGTATTTGTTTATGTAAAATTTGTGTCTTGTTTCTAATCCAGACACATTCAAATTAGAAACGAGGCACAAACTTTTAAAGTGAGGGTGAAGTGGTGGATTCTCCCTCTCGAAGTTTTCAGATCAAGACTTTTTGGAGGATATGTTCAATATCAATTATAGAGCATTTTTCACCAGATCTTTACAAAGGAGGTCAGTACCATTGTCCCCATTTTGCAGACAGGGAAACTGAAGCACAGAGAGGTGAAGTGACTTACCGCAGTCAGACAGACCTGGGGATGGCACCCAGGTCTTCTGTGTCCCAGTCCAGTGCTCTATCCACTAGGAAACACTGCCTCCCCCAATTTAGTCTCACAAGGGTGTCGGGGCAACAAAATGGCAGATGAAATTCAATGTTGATAAATGCAAAGTAATGCACACTGGAAAACATAATCCCAATTATACATATAATATGATGGGGTCTAAATTAGCTGTTACCACTCAAGAAAGAGATCTTGGAGTCATTGTAGACAGTTCTCTGAAAACATCCACTCGGTGTGCAGCGGCAGTCAAAAAGCTAATCGAATGTTGGGAATCATTAAGAAAGGGATAGATAATAAAATATAAAATATCATAGTGCCTCTTTATAAATCCATGGTATGCCCACATATTGAATATTGTGTGCAGATATGGTCACCCCATCTCAAAAAACATATATTAGAATTGGAAAAGGTTCAGGAAAGGGCAACAAAAATTATTAGGGGCATGGAGCGGCTTCCGTGTGAGGAGAGATTAATAAGACGGGGACTTTTCAGCTTGGAAAAGAGATGACTAAGGGGAGATATGATAGAGGTCAATAAAATCATGACTGGTGTGGAGAAAGTAAATAAGGAAGTGTTATTTACTCCTTCTCGTAACACAAGAACTAGGGGTCATCAAATGAGATTAATAGGCAGCAGATTTAAAACAAACAAAAGGAAGTATTTCTTCACACAAGGCACAGTAAGTCTGTGGAACTCTGCCAGAGGATGTTGTGAAGGCCAAGACTATAACATGATTCAAAAAAGATAAATTAATGGAGGATAGGTCCATCAATGGCTATTAGCCAGGATTGGCAGGGATGGTGTCGCTAGCCTCTGTTTGCCAGCAGCTGGGAATGGGTGACGGAATTAATCACTTGATGATTAGATTACCTGTTCTGTTCATTCCCTCTGAAGCACCTGGCATTGGCCACTGTCGGAAGAGAGGATACTGGACTAGATGGACCTTTGGTCTGGCCCAGTATCGCCGTTCTTATGTAAGTTACTGTGCTCACTATAGGAGTAACTGGAATTGTTTAACCAGTGTTATATAGGAGATCAGACTAAATGATCTGATGGTCTTAAAATCTATGAACCTGAGTAGTACAAAAACCACTTTTTCACAAAGCAGTAGGTGAAGTGGAAATAATTCTGCAATATCTTGCCTAGGAATGAAAATTTCACTTACCTATTGCATACATCTTCATACAGAAAATCTTGGTATCTGTGATGTGGGGTGTGGGAATTCTGTACTCAAAAACTTACTAGTTACTGCTGGTGATCATACTGTACATATTCCCTCCATGTTGTAGAACTTATTTTTTTAATGCTGTAAATTTCACTCATTCCGTAGATCCAGAGCCTCCCAAAAAAGTCCTCCCCAGGTTCCGCGTGAGACCTCGTTTTGAGCCTGTACACTTTGTAGCCAGTAGTGAAAAAGATGAAAGAAAAGAAGAGCCTTCAGACAACCAAACACAGGAATCAAACAAGGATGCAAACACAAACAGCACTGCCCAAACAGTCGAAAACTATGTGGATTTTGTTTTTAACAGTTTCAATACCCAAGAAGCAGATCCCCAGTTCTCCAACTCGGTGGGTTTTGGTTATGCAAGTAGCCAGACAGCAGCCACCTGTGTGGTTTTGAACAGCATGGACACTACCCAGAGTGGTGCTCCACAACTTTCCACTTCCTCTTCAGTTCTCCAGTCTTCATCAGATGCTTTCCCCCAGTCAGTTATGACAGCAAAGCAGTATTTTATTGACAGACTCTCAGCAGCAATCTGGAAGAATCTTGCTAACCCAGATGCTAACACTGGGACTGATAAAATTAACTATACATATTTGTTGACTCGATCAATTCAGGCATGTAAGACAAATCCTGAATATATTTATGCTCCTCTAAAAGAAATTGCACCTGCCGACCTCCCAAAAAATAAGAAGCTTCCAACAGATGGCTTTGCTTGTGAAGTGAGATGCCAAAATGTCTACTTAACCACTGGTTATGCTGGCAGCAAAAATGGATCCAGGGATCGAGCCACAGAATTAGCAGTCAGGCTGTTGCAAAAGTCTGTGGAAGTTAAAGTTGCTCAGCGGAAGTTCAAACATACCTATCGAGAGGACTTAATAGTGTGTGAGTCTGGCACATGCCCGCAGGAATTGCCTCCTGCTCTTAAACAGCTTGATGACTTTCTAGCTGCCAACAAAGATTTTTCATCTGGGCAGTCTGGTTCTGATCCCTTGCAAGGTTCTAGTAGTTCAACCAAACACTGGACTAATTTTGTCCTCACAGAAAATGCTAGCGATGCTATAGGGATACTTAACAACTCGGCTTCATTTAACAAAATGTCAGTTGAATACAAATATGACTTAATGTCAAACCGCTCATGGCGCTGTAGGGTCTATTTACAGGACCACTGCTTAGCCGAGGGATACGGCAGTAAGAAAACTAGCAAACATGCAGCTGCAGATGAGGCTTTGAAAATTCTTCAGAAGATGCAGTCCAATGTGACACCCATCAAAACAACCCAGGTTCAGAAAGTGGGCTGTTCATCCCGGAGTTCTGGCAAAAAGAAAGACCTGAAGGATCTTGTTATCTATGAGAACTCTGAGAATCCTGTGTGCACGCTGAATGACACTGCTCAGTTCAACAAGATGACAGTGGAGTATGTCTTCGAAAGGATGACGGGCATGCGGTGGAAATGCAAGGTGATGCTAGAAAATGAGTTCATCGCTGAAGCAGTTGGGATTAAGAAATCTGTGAAGCATGAGGCGGCGGAGGAAGCTGTGAAAATCCTCAAAAAGACACAGCCGACTGTCGTCAATAACCTGAAGAAGGGCACCATCGAAGACGTCATCTCAAGAAATGAGATTCGGGGCCGCTCAGCAGAAGAGGCTTTCAAACAGAAGATTAAAGAAGACAACATAGGAAATCAGATTTTAAGAAAAATGGGCTGGACAGGTGGTGGGTTAGGGAAAGATGGCGAAGGGATACGAGAGCCTATTGCAGTGAAGGAGCAATTTAAAAGGGAAGGACTCGGGCTTGATGTGGAAAGGGTGAACAAAATTGCTAAAAGAGATATTGAGCAGATCATTCGAAATTATGCACGCTCAGATAGTCATGTTGACTTGACTTTTTCTACAGAACTTACCAATGATGAGCGGAAGCAGATACATCAAATTGCCCAAAAATATGGTCTTAAAAGTAAATCCCATGGGCAGGGCCATGATAGATTTTTGGTGGTAAGCAGAAAGAGACGCAAGGAAGACTTATTAGACCAACTGAAGCAAGAAGGCCATGTTGGGCATTATGAACTTATTATGCCTCAAGCTAATTGAGCTTCATGGTGTCCAATTTCATTGGTGAATGCATAAGGAGATGGAGTTTCCTAGATCCCTAATTAAAGAAACAGATGCTGCATTTTCTTGTTGTGGGATATATTAATATTATGTTTTACTTTGCTCATTTAATTTCCAAAACTTTATTAGAAAAAGAACTTACAAAGTTCTGTCCAATTGTATTAGCACAACCCAGCAGCCAATAGTGCAGTTACTGTATGTGTCTTTGATATTACTTGTTCCTTCCCATTTTAATAGTTTTGTAATAGCAAAAACACATGTCCAACCACAAAAAAATTGACACCGTTTAAAATGATAGTTCCCTTATTCTTTTTGCCCCAGGAAAGAAATTTTGCCTTTTAAAAACGGGAAATGCAGTTCAGAGGAAAAAATATGTAAAGTTGGTATTAACTACAATAAAAATAGTGTTTTATTTCCAGAAAAAACAGGATTTGCCACATTTTGTATGTATCTTAAATTTTGTGTGAAACCTCAATTCTAGAAGAGTTAGCAAAGTAAAATGTCTCTACCTTGTGTGTGTGTGTTTATGTGGGGAAAAGTCTTTAACCAGCTTAATGATACAACTTTCTTTATAACTAGTGTTCCAGTTTATTCATAAATTTTTTGCCATACTGAGAATTAATGAATGTACCCTAATCAACTTTGTACTAAACTGAGTTAATGCCGGAAGGATTTTTACCTAAAAGTACTGCTTGATATGTGCAAATGCCATGGTGGCCTGTAAAAACCTATTTTTACTTTGACTCTGAGCTCTTAACCCTGAGCAAAATCAAATTGTGCTTCATTATTTCTATCCTCTACGTTAATGTATCTGTATGTCAAGGAGAGATTCACATGTAAAAGTCTTGTGCTGCTCCAATACGTGGTTTGAGTGTGGAGTGTCTCCAGGACTGGCCCATCTGGGCTAGAAGAGCCCTCTGCCTGAAGAACAAATAAGTTGGCTTCTGCAAGTCACCATTTTGGGGATGTGTCCTTCCACCATTGCTGAACTTTTGGGAACCTTCCAAAAGCCAGTCCCTGAGCCATGCCTTTTAAAACAGATTAAAACTCAACCTCTGGGTGAAGCAAATATAAATTCTCCTGTAGGTGCTGCTTGTTCAGATGGGACCTACTGTGTCTTTTCCAGCTTGAATATCTGATTCACTCAGCCAGCTATGATAGATACTCCTCAGTAGCCACTCTCCTGTTTGTCCCTGTGCTTCACTTTATCATTCCTGCCTCCCATATCTGCCTCTCCATCTGTTTACATTGCCCTCTAGGTCAGTCCATCCTCCTGTGTTGCCTTTTATACCCTTGGCTTTGAGGAGAGGGGGAGTGGCCCCAACTGGCACTGCAGAAGATCCTGGTGGCTCATGGCACAGGCGGTTTGAATCTCACAGGTGTGAAAATAGAGGCTCATCTTGAAGAACTCATTACAGGTGAGTAGCATTCACTTAGGAATGAACAAATGCCCCCCTGTGCTATCCTTGTTTTCATTAGCATGCCTCAGCACCATCTTCCTAGGGCCTGTTTTGCTACCTAGGTCCCCTAACTTGGCAGTGGTTCTGCAAGCATGTTCTCTCTTCAGATTCATGCCACTTGCCCCTCTCCCTCTGAATTCTACTCTCAAGAACTCAGGGTTTTGGAAAATGGTACTAAGGAGGCTGGGGTCTGCATGGCATTTGATAGCATCTCAACTATTGGTGCCTCGGTCCTCTAGCAGTCCCCCAAGGGACAGTAACTCAGGGGAGTGTGGCAGAGGCAATACTTGCAGAACCACAGTTCCTAGTGAGCAGCCCTTTTCCTGGAAGGTTGTGGTAGGGGTAGAGGAAGCTGGCTAAATATAATGGTGTTTCCACAAAGTATGCATTTGGTATAATGTGCTGGAAATATTTTACCCCTAAACTCTTACGTATGATCATAGTGAGCAGGGCAGTTGTTGGGATTTCAGTTGAAACTTCAGGATAGAGAGCTGTTCATCAGTCATATAGTCCTGTTTAAGTAACCAGTCACATCCTTGAGCTCAGGAACTGAGAGCCCCCAGCTTTTGCACAGCTATCTAGATTGTAGAGTTTTTGGAGGGCAGGGACTATGCCTCTTATATATGCCCAGAATTTACAACGTTGTAGAAACTATGCTACATGTTTCCTTCCTATCTCTGTTCACCTAGTAATTTATGGGGAAGCTCACTCCTGTTTTAAGCTATGATGATGCCCTAGGCTTGTCTGGCTTAAATCTCTAGATCATCTTTTGTTTATTTTCAATGATATGTGGGGGCTTCTGAACTTAAAATACTGAGGTGCTTCAGTGAAGACACTACATCTGGTGGCAGAGATATTCCACCTCCTCAACAGGCGCTAGCTAGGTGGACTGAGAATTCTCCCATCAACTTTGTGCTGTCTACACGGGGGGGTTTAGGTCAGTTTAACTGCATGGCTGAGTTGTGTGGGTTTTTCACACCCTTGAATAATGTAGTTATATAGACCAGGCCTTACTGTTTCTATGTAAGTAGTTAAGTCTTCCAAGAATCAAAAATGCATTTGCCAAGAGGCTTGGATTTTGATCTATTGCTGTTACGAAATGGACATGCTTGGTCTGATGCAGAAAGTACCACAATAAATGTAGATATTTAGCATATTTGGGGAAGTTGTAATCATCCTGATCTTTCTCAACTGTTAGTGAAATACAGGCCAGTTAGTTTAGGCACTGTGGTGATGCTGGTCTATTTAAGTGGCTGTATAGTTTAAACCACTGCAACTCCAGAGACCAATTTAGGGGGTCATGGATGGATGTGAATCCAAATTTTATAGCTAAAGCTCTGCAAATCTACAGCCAGCTGCTTTATATCCATGGATCAATTAGCTGTAGATACAAATTTTGTAATACACAGGGCTCTAGTTACATGTGTGTACTTGAGTTTATTTTAGGACTATCCAACTGAAAGCCTAAAACTGCATTACATCTATCCTGAGTGATCATGCACTAGTTAAGGGGCTTATCTGTATTGAAAATGACATCAGTTTAACTCTTGCTTGAAAGTGTAAGTGATGATGCCACTCTGACCTAATCTTCTAGCTTGTGTAATCAAGTATGCAAAATTTGAACAGGTCTGCAAGATGAGGTCACTATAGCCTGTTTGTGAACAGATAGGCCTGGATAACTTTTTTTACCCAGAGACGTTGGCCCAATTAGAGCTATTGCATGACCCTCCCCCATGCCAACAACAGCACAAACACAAATGGTTACTTTTCAAGTACTATTTGAATTATGGTGCATGAACCACAGATGTATACTTAGCTTAACTAAATGATTAGCCCTTTGAACAGTGAAACAGCATCTACCTCCAGGGATCCAAACTAATAAATGTTAGCTTCTACAACCCTGGTCAAATAGATCTCTTGCCTCTTTATACAATAAGGATATAAGGTTACACTTTTATTTACAAGTTTTGAAAAATGTACAGTTTCTTACATGGGTTACTTATGCAAAGTTATACTTTCAACAGACCAATGTGCACATGAGTTATGGGGACAGTGGACAACAGTTATAGGTCTCATCTCACACTGCTGTTTAAAAAAAAGTACTGCCTCCAAAATATACAAGCTTGCAAAAGATTGTAAATCCAAACTCATACCTTTTCAAACAGGGAAAGATATTTTCATTGAATTGGGTGGAAACTAATAAGCATGTAGCTGTTGCGCACACATGCACCTCACCAGTAATTTACAAAGAGCAGGAACTGCACAGCCTCAAGTGCCCCATCTTACAATTCTTAATTCACTTTCCACAACAGAGTTGCATTCTGGCACTGTTTTAACTATTACAGTTAGATAGAGGGAATCAAGTGCTAATGAATGTGATCCCACCTTTGAAGCTTTGTTTTTTCCTACCTCAATTTTTTAACTCAAAATAGTAAAGTTAGCAAGATTTTGAACTTAAGTACAACAGCTCAACATGGGTATGTCCAGTCAGTACCTCACTGAGAGGACTAAAAGTAACCTATTTCATCAATATCCTCATAGGCATATCCTTTAAAACCCATTTTCGTAAATTAAAAGGAGGTACTTTGCATGTCACCTTAAGTACCATAACAGTAATCATACCTTATCTTGCACCTGAAGTGCAGAAGCAGCCAGTATCCTCCATTTTCACTCTCTGATTAGTTGGACTGCCATCAATCAGTTATGTTTTGTATTTCTAAACAGTTGACAACCCAATAAGACCAGGGAAAAGAAAAAAGTTAATTCTTCCTGCAGTACTTACAAATGCAGTGGGGTCTAAAACCAACAGTCGAGGTAAGTGACCAGCCTGGACAGATCAGCACTCTAGTAATATCAGTTAAAAAAATGTATATACGTATATAAACATCCCTTTTATCAAGCTACACATAAGCATCACTGTGTATAACACAATTACAATTAAAAGCTTAGTGTACACTACAGAAATGCACAATACTGCCCTAAGACTGGAGAAGGGGGACCACAGAAAAATGAATTCAGCATCAGTAATTCTTTTGCAAGTAACCCAAGTACAGTACATTTGACTTCAAAATGGGTGCTTTCTGATGTCCAAGGAAGGGAAGCTTCAGCAAGGGAGAGTGGCAACAGCACAACAGCTAGTTTGCGTTCAAAGTAAATGCAATGATGTTAGAGGAAGATGACTCAGACACTTCATATATATTTTCCTCATCACCAGAGTGTTCATTTGCATCATCCAGGGTCAACAATCACGCCAACTCTGTTCTACTATTGCAGAAACCCGTTTTTCATATTCCCGCTTATTCTCTTGGTATAGTTGAGCTGCCTGACTGTTTGCTGGACTGTTGGGATTCGGCTCATCCAACAGAGACTTAAAAAAAACAAAAAAAAAATCCTGTCAGTTTCATAGGTATAACACTTGAAAACTTATTTCCAGTAATTAGTTCAAAAAAGTGTGTCACGTGGTCAAGCGCTGTAACCACAAGATATTGCAGTGTATTCTGGGTTATTTGCTATTATCACAGATACTAAACCCTCATCTTTCACATGAGAAGTTTGAAATATGTAACCAGTGTTCTGTTACCATAACAATATTCCCATTATAGGTTCTAAAGGCTAAAAGATTTCTCTCCTGGTTTTACGTTCCCCAGTTAAATCAAAATAACCAAGGACATAGTATAAGACCTGATTAACATAACTTTGTCATTGGGTACTTAACTCTCCCCACCTGCCCTCTACCAAAAAACTCCCTGTAATTGATTAGAATCATTAGCAGGGGTAATCAATTATTGTAGGTCAAGGTCCAGACTCAGGGAAAAAACAACAATACTGATAATAAGTAAATAAAAAAGATGTCTGTCCATTCAAAAGCATCTGGTGGTCCAGATTTGGCCAATGCTCTGCCTATTGCCTACCCCTGCATTAGACTGTTTAAGTCCATTGCTTGTTAAGGTAAACAAAGCAGAATGGTGGTAATTTGTGGTGGAAACTTGCTCAGAACTAGATTTTTGTCATTAACTGAGATGTGTCATAGCAACTTTACATGCAAGTATAGGATTACAATAAATACTGGAAAGTCATTTTACCTGTATGGATGTTAAGATGGAGGACACATCATAGGTTGGACTCCAACGATTCTGAAGAATATCCAGACATATACTACCATCTGCGTAGACTAGAGGAGGGGTTAAAAAGAATGGTTGTATAACAATGTAAGATGTGATAAGATTGAGGATAGGGTTCAAAAAAACAAACACAGAAGTGCCACACCAAATTTTTGCCAACATTACTCAATCTTCAGAAGCCTAAATAATGAAACTCTCATTAACTTGTTCTAATGTATGTCACAAGCCTTAAAAGTTGATGAAATTTAACAGAAAAATGACCCCGATCTCTTGAAAAAAAACAGTCAGACTTTGTTGCTAAGGAGAGTTACCTAGAAATTAAGTAATGTTTTTAGACTGCTTATTTAAAATAAAAGCACACACACCCAACTTGCTCCCTTGTGACCTCACAGTTAGGGGCTATGAAGAGGTCTCTATCATGCTACTTCAAGCAAGGATTAAGTAGCAGAAACAAGTTTACTTTGAAGAAAAAACTGTTTTCATGCAGGTGACTATAGTAACTAAACAAGGAACAGAAGCAAGAAATTGTTTAAGGTGGTCTTTCCACTCACTAATTTAAGGAACCCTCCCCCGCAATTAATAATGCATTTGATCCATACCTGGTTAGCAACTAAACATGAAAGTTCTATGGCGGTTCTATTTTTATTCAGGTCCCAGCAAATGTTTAATGAAAAGCCTTTGGAATTAAGAGAGTTATGCAGGCCACAATGCCATATTGTTAGTCAACAGCTACAGCTGGAAGCAAGCATAGTATCCAAGATGAAGGAATGCAATCTGACATTGAATTGAAATATCCACTCCTGAAGGCAGCCACCGAAACAGAGAAAACAATCTAGCTAGCTTTGATTGTACAAGCCACATTTTTGAATGCAGTGAGTATGAGAGAGACTCTGTAAGAACACTGCAGCTGATATTATAAACCACCATGGTACTGAAGCATAGACAGAGCTGTTGAGAGATGCAGGTTTCACAGAAAAGGTCAAATTCATCTTAAAAGTGACAAACGTAAACTTTAAGAGTACTGTTATGCCTGTAAATGTCAACATGTATTTACAAAGATTATTTTGCATGAGGCCACATAAGGACAAAGAGGATCCCACTTGAGTGTTTTTTTGTTATTTTTTGTTTGTTTGTTTTTTTAAAAGGGAACTCTATGTAGCAAAGTCATAAAATGGAATGCTGTAACCTCAAGCGTTTGTTTTTAAAACAAGGACAACGTTCACGCAAGATTCCACTCTTTCTGGTTAACTGAATTAACGAGACTTTGTGTAAATGAACATGATTTCTTTCCCTCCCCACCTCTCCGTGGGGAAGGCCTCTTTGTCCTCTGACCCAGAGGAATTCTCTGAGCAAACAAACAGATGTTTAGCCAGAAATACAGTAGCCAAATAAAATGGGAGCCTAAGGGATTCACATAACACTGCTCCATAAGAGTTGTGAATCAAAGGAGTTCTCCCCCTGCCCTAGAGTCTGAGTGCTACTTGAGCAATGTCCAATCCCTGCTCCCTCCTGTATCAGACTGAGAGCTAGTTCACTTGTTACATAAAAACAAAGATGTTTATAAAAAGATTACACTGTCTAATCAGCAAGCATTTTTTTTACTCTAACTTTTATTGTGCTGTAATAAGCCACAAACCACAGAATGATTGCATCTTATACGGGTACTTACCATTTGGATGAAACATTTTAGAGACAAATCTAACGGTAGGTGGCTTATTTGGATATTCTTCTGTGAATTCTATTGTAAGTTTGAAAGTTCCTGGAGTTGAAAGAGAAAATTATAAATAACTTTGTTCAAGGACATCCATATGCTTCACAAGGGATGGGCAAGTATCCTCCATTTATAGATGGAGCATAGGGAGGTCCAATGCATTATCCTAACGTCACACACAAAGTTGGAAATAGAATTCAAGCTGTTCAGCTCCACCATTCCTCTGCTCTAAATCCTAGACAATGCCTCATATTTTGAGCAGCCTCTCCAAATAAAAGAATAATATTCACCATTCTCTTATGCAGAACTGTCCTACTCAGACTATTCAGAAATTTTAGATGAGGAAGTCAGTCTGTCCTCAGTATCCTGCCAAAGATCTCGTTCTCTTTAGAATAACTCTTAAACATCCAGAAGCATAGAAAATAGTTGTTCTGCAAGTCCAGAATATTGCTCTTCCCTGCAAAGCAGATTCCTAATGTTCCATTCCCAACAATACATAACTGGACTTATTTTTGTTTTGAAGTTTGATGCTTGTAATAGTATTTTTAAGAGATCATATTTCTAGGAGCCTAATGCACGTGACTTCCCTTGTACATCAAGTTGTGTGGAACCTTTCTGCAACATTGTCCATTTGCTGAATCCATGATAATCTGCCTTGAGGAGCCAATACAAAGAAGTTTTGGAGGATCAATTATCTGCCAGCCATTTGGTGCAATCAGAGCAACTCTGTATGACTTGAGACTACCAAAACTTGTGCCCCTTAAGAATTGAGATGGTTAAATCCTTTGAGCCCAACAACCTTAAGGTAGCTTCTGCTGATACAGGCTATTTTTGTCCTTCTCCTAAAGCTATGAGGATGTGGGGAAACAAGTCAGTCAACTTAGCTGCAGACAAGCAGAGTCCCACATATTGTGAGTGCTAGCAAAAATTCAAATAGGAGTGAGTGAATGATGAACTCTAGAAACACCCATCACTTGGAAGTGAATACACTGAACCTTTTTACAGTACTATCCTCGATCCACCAAATAAAAAAAGCCAGACATTTTGTAGTATACACAAAGAGGTTAAACAGCCACAAAACAACATATGAAGCTAAAAAATATCCTCTTTACAACTGAAGTCTCCTGTAACTGAGATATATCCTTGTACCATCTATCAGTGTCAGGTTAGCATATACAACCAGTTGCCATGATTAAGGGAAACACTGCAGTTTTACTTTTCTTGTAGTGCACCTTCTTCCCAGACCAGTGACAGCTTAGTTTAGAGCTAAAAAAAAAATCAGATATCTTGAATATAAGAATTCATGTCTCTACACTGAGTATACGTTAATACTAGTTATTGTTAATATTAATTGTACGCATTTAAATGGTATTTGTTAAGTGGAAAGAGTGGTTTTAGCCAAACATTAGCTGTTCTAGAAATCTTCAAGCCTTCCCTAGTGGAAAGCATCAAGGGACAGCCAAGGAGTACTTTTATTTGTCAGCTCCTTTCCCTTCTGTCGAAGGTCAGCAGGACTAGCATGGTAGGATGCCTGTAGTTTGTTCAGCAACAGCTGAACAAACAGCAACTCCAGAACAGCAGTAATAATTGTATTTCTAATATGCAGATGGCAAGTGCACAGAAACCTGAAAGCCTTCAAATGCAGTGATGGAGAGTCTAATTTCCTAATACTGCACTTTCAGTACACAAGCTGGCTATAAAAAGAAGCATCATTATGATTCCAATGCCATTTATGAAGACACTGAAGCTCAGATAATACAATATAAACAGGCATATCATATTAACATTATGTATTTTTAATTTATGGAATTACATATACATTTTTACAATTACTGGGAATCTAGTCTGTACTACACAAAATTAGGGAGGCGGGTAAGAGATCAACTTGGAAACGGATGCGCCATTAGGGAATCAATTTCAACATAACCCTGTATAGATGTATTGCTCATGCTACATAAGGAAAGGAATTAAGTCTTATTTGTGTCCACAAGCAGAAGATAGACCTTGATAAATGGCAACATCAACACACAATGCTTTTTAGTGGAGTTCCATTCCTCATGCTCTTGGATTTGAGGTTTAGGAAGGCAAATCAAGCTGGATTGCCAGACTTTACCACAAGCAATGCTTCTTACAGACTGTTTGGGCAGCAAACAGATCACAAAGTGGATAAGCATCTGGCTGAAAACTGAGCACAAGCTACCACAAATGGTGTGCCTATGACAAACATCAAGGGGTTCTCAAAATACATCTGTAAGACATGACTAGAATTATTCTAGAACAGTGGCTAGAATGTTAAGAGGAGAGAGTGGAGAAGCCAATCAGCCAAGAACAAACAATATCAAACCCCATTTTAAACAGATCCTACTGCCAGGCTGTTGAGGAAAAAAGGCACACTGATGTCCTGCTTAACATAGTGAGTTTAGTTACTCAAACAGCCCTGTTGTAAGTCAAAATGCATTTATTCAGTTATTGTGGGCCTCAGTGCACTCATTTATCCATGGTTCTACTTGAAAAGATTTTCACAGCCTCTCACAGAAGTCTCATTGTTTGGCCTCACTAAAGACACATTACCACTCCGAAGTTTTAATGAATCAAACTGCAAGTCACTCATATTTAAAGGCTACATGAACTAAATAAGCGTGGTTCTGCAGACCATACTCAATAATAAGGGGAAAGAAAAAAAAATTTGTAAGTAACTCATGCAACAGTCTTATAAACATATGGTAAGGCAGATGCATTGTCTTCTTTCAAGGGCCAACAACTTAATCTTCTGAGGTAAGCAATGGATGGTGCACTGCCTAGGATGAGACTACCTTGACATGACTTCCAAGTTCAGGGTTGCTAAGTCAGCCACAATAATGAGCAGTGCAGACCACCACTAAAACATGGTTTTCGTATTAGAAGTATTACCTCACATGGCAACGGAACAAAAAACTGGATGGACCTATAAGGTTCAGTGCACCTCACGTAAGCCACCAAGGACCTTTGAAGTTGGGCATCCAGAGAAGGGCCTCAGAGGTACACAAACACAGAAAGGATGCAGGCAGAACAGATCCCATAAATGGAACTCTCACCATGTTGGATGAGATCTGAGATTCTCATAGCACCAATTTAATCCATCATGTACCAAATTCTACAGTTAGTCACTAAACCCCAAATCTCTTACTCTGCCAGCTAACACTGTCACCGGGAAGTGATTGCCACGAAAAAATCATGGGCTTACAAATAGTGAGTGACCCAAAAGAAATACATCATCTTGGTCGCAGCCACATTAGTCCCAGACACTCAGGTTTTTTTATTATGGGATTTAAAAATACCAACCCCTGCATGAGCTCAGAGAAGAAGGCTGTTGAGACATGGATATACCTTTGACTAGTTCATGAATAGCTGAACAGCTGCCAGACAAACCTGAAGAGTTATTACATTACTCAGGACAGGCAAAGAAGGGAGTCAGGTACCTCTTATGTTAAGTAAACTAGTCTACAAGGTCCTGCTTTCACACTTGAAATCTTGTCAGTTTACAAATAGGCAGTCCTGGCTTCTTGAAAGTCATTTAATTGGACACCACATGCCTATAAAGCTTCCTCTAGACAGGACACAAAAATTCAGGGGGAGCAGCTTAAGTTTGAACAGAGTGAGGTGGCCTGGTTCTGAGTGATCACTCCTGGCCAGACTCAGACTGATGGTATCTGTAGTACAGTTAAGAACTGCACCCATCTGAACCAGTACAAGATGAACCATTGGTCTCTCCTTAGCATGGCCAAGATTTTTGCTGAAAGATTCCAGCACAAAGTTAAACACTTCCCTCCCTCGCAAACTGAGATGTCTCTGGCTCAAGCAGTTTTTTTTCCCCTACCATTACCAGAGTCTGTAGTTTAGGTGAAAAAGAGATCCACCATTAGCGTCCCCCACTGGAGAAAGTTCTAATCTACATGTACTCCATGACCCAGAGACCAATTGTGAGAATCTATCACAAGAAGAGCCTCCTTATTGATCTCCCTTTGCTTGTCAGAAAAGGGAACAAATGTTTGTAGGTGTGGGAGTAGGCACAGTCCTGGAAACAGGAAACCCAGACCAGTGATTATAGCTTGTGCTGAGAACACAAACTATGCCCCCACCGCTTTCCCCTTATGGATAGTACAATCCTGCTTTCACTGAAGTCAACAGCAAAACTTCCACTGAAGTCATTTCATAGTATTTCACCCTGGTCTCCTGTGGTACTTTAATGTATTAAGCACAGCATTCTGGATAAAGCAAGTGAGAGACAGCTGTCCTCTGGGAATAATGCATTCCCAATGAGGCATCACAAGATCAACCAAGACAAAAACGTTCAGACTGGTTTGATGCCTAAAGTGTCGCCATCTGCTGCTGGTAAAAAGAGATGCTGCAATGAGCTGCCAGACCATTAACAGTCCAGTATTACTGAAGAAAGCGTTTTAGAGTCAGGTCTTACTAAGCCAGAATGGGTGTAAGAAACTAAACACCACTACGCTAACCTTAGTGAGAGGCAGAGCACAAGTTAAAGGCACCACTAAGCTACCCTAGTAGTACCTGGAGATCTCACCACCTAGAAGTGTTGGTCCTGATATGCCGTGCTGTAGGAAGTAAATATATTCTGGTCTGTCCAAGATATTAAATTTAAAAGAACACCCATAGGCTGTGGTCGGGAAAAATTAGCAAAGATGCTGTTTCTCCTCTCTCAAGTATGAGATGGGAATCCCAGTGGGCACCAGTGCCAGAGTACCTTCCAAGGAACAATCCAGCAGGCACCAAGACTATATGCTCTGCTAAAGCTCCCAGAGTGCTTGGATATCAGCATGACACTTAAAAGCACACACAGTGAATGAGCACCAGTCCCAAGTAATACCAGAACCCATTCAGCCCCAGGTCTAGATCTAAGCACAATACCAATACTGAAAGCCACAACTGACATTAACATGCTAATACTTCCAAAAAGCTGTTCTACCACCTTCAACATACCAGTTGGAGTACTGATGTCAGAAGTCCTTAGTAACTAAACTTCTCAGTTACCCTAACACTGAGCCATAGACATAGGAGAAGGAGACTCCAATGTTTCAATCTGCAGGAGATACAGAGGAGACACACCCCCAGGTATTAACCCATTCCAGTAAAGGCAGTGCACCAAGAACCTGGGCCTCTGAGCAGTTCTGGTAACATTAGCGTATCAAGGCCAAGGAGACAAAAGGGAGTATCTTGCCTTATACAGTTTCATAAATTGAGAGGAAATACCTAGCACCAAGCACTTCAGAAAAAAAAAGGATACCCAGGCTCCAGACTAAGGCACAATATAAGCTGGAGCTGCATTAATTAGAACTGAGGCAGCTCCTGTGATGAGCTTCTTGACAGATCAAGGATGAAAATGAAGCGGCTGAAATACTCTTGGGTTTTGAGGTACGGGAAGTTAAAGCATGCTCAGTAAGGTAAAGCATCAACTCAGCCTGCAAGGTGTCCTCAGAGGGTCAGAAGCATTAAGAGCTAGAGTTTGCCATAGGCTTTCAGCATGAGAACCAAGAATAATTAGAGTCTTGCACTGATGGTACTTTTATAGAGTGTTTCACCATTTTCAGTTCATTTGCTTTGAATATTTGATAGCATTTCATGTCTAGTGAATTTCCACTATGTGTGCTGCTCTTTCATACAGCATCAGTGAAGTGAAAATATTTTTAGAGAAAATAAAGCCAAAGAAATTGGCATAGGATCTTAGGAGTAGGTGCAAATAATAAACTTACCTTTAACTCTATAAACTGACTAAATTTCAAGTTGGTGTCCTTTTAAGTTGACTAAAGCAAGGAAATTTAAAGTGAAGGGCAGAGTAGCCATTTATTAAGAGAGCCTAGCTTTTGCATATCATGGGATTTTAAAGATCACTTCCTGTATTAAAGGTACGGTGATAGACGATCCAGTGAAACATTGTCCTGACATAGGAAAATTCAAACTTGTGTAACACTCTAGAAGCTTAGAATGACATCCAATATGCACCCTTTTCTGTTTAACACAAATACCTAGGTTGACCATTTACATTTCAAGCATGAAAATCACTTGAAAAAAATAACCCAGGGTTATGATAGAAATGCCAAGAGATTCTAAAAGTGCTTTAACTAGACAAAGGACAAAACACAGCTGATGACTGCAAGCTGATCTGCATTTGTTTTCGTGCAGTGAGATAGTAACCAGATTCTAAATTTACAAAAAAGTTAACACTTTTTTGGAAAAGGGAAGGAGGGAATGTTCCAAGGGTCAGGGATGAAACTAAACTAAATATCAAAGTTCTGCTCTCGAATTTGCCAGGTGAATCTCAACTAATGGTATGTTCTCCTGACCTGTACAGAATTCTCATGAGGAGAGCAAAATATCTAGTCTAAACCTGTTGCAAGGACCCAGGAGAGTAACATTTTAAGATTATGTGAAGCTTTCTCAGTTTAATTCTTTACACACAAACAGATAAGAACAGACAAGTAGAGGACTTTAACTATACTTACCATCTTCAAAAGGGGTCCCCTCAGGCCTGGAAAATAAATAAAAACAGCTATTACACCATACACCCTTTTGGTCCCTCCCCACCACAGAAACAGGCTTTAAAGTTTTTCACAGACTTACACAAAAATGCCCCAGTTGGTGCCCTGCTTCTAAATCTGTAAGGGGGGGTGGGGGGAAGGGATGATGTGCATGAGTGCAAGGTTTTTCAATCCTAGGGAGAGAAGTGGACCTGGACCCTCCTAATTTGTATTCCCAAAGAGTTCATAGCCCAGAATGGGGGAGGGGGCACGTGTGTAGGACGAGGTCCCCCTTTTCTTAAGGCTATTGGGGAGTGTATCAAAGGCCCCAACGTAACACTCACAAAGTGGAGGGCGCTCCTCTAGGTAACAGATCCCATGGCTATGCACGGAGGCTGCCCTGACATTCGCAGGGCGCAAAACCCCCTTTTGGCGGCCACCGCCCGGCACGGGCCAGGGCTATGGGGAAAATCTGGGAAGCTGTCGGGCATGCGGGCCCCGTCTCCCGGACGCTGGCCCGGCCCCACCCACCCCCGTTTCCTCCCCGAGGGTGCGAGTCTCTCCTACACCGGCTCGACCCCCCTTCCCCCGCCCCGCCCGGCCCGGCTCCGGCCTCACCCGAAGATGACCGCGTTCCACACCATGATGTTGTTCTCGGAGGGGGCCCCGCTCACCCCGGCCGGGGGATCCTCCTGCAACCTGCGGGGCAGAGACACAGACCAGCCATGGGACACCCCGTCACTGACCCCGCCCACGGCCCCCCCTCCCTCCGTCAGCGTAGCCCTCCCCTCCGCGAAGGGCGCAAGTAGCGCAGCTAGCGAGTAACTCCCCTCCCCCGTGAGCTGCGCAAGTACCGTAACCCAGCGGGTACCTCCACTGTCATGAGCAAGCCGCGTAACCCGCAGCCAGACAGCGTGGCCCTGCGTTACGCAATCAGCGTAGCGCTCCCTATTCCGCCGCCATGTTAGGCTACCCCCTCCTTTCCCGGTAGAGGCGCGGGCCCCTTAGCCAGCGGGCTCGTTACCTCTTGAAGTCCCGCATAAGGCGCCTCCGGGCCGGAGTTGACATGGCGGGCTCAGGATTATAAATCACTCATACACGAGCCCGAAGAGGGAGATAGGGACGAGGCGCCCACGGCAACAGCGGCTAGGTCCGACTGAGGCGGCGGGGGCTGGCGACAAGCGAAACCGGCCTCTACCACTGTGCCGGGGACACGGGGGAGGCTTGGGCGGCAGCTACTACTGATTCCTGCGTCTGCGCCTGCTGCCGGGCGATACCACTGCGGCGGAAGGGGAAGGAGGCGGATGCAGCTGAGCGAAATCAGACTCTACCACCACGGGCGGCGGAGAGGTGGGAGCGGGGCGGTGTCTAAGGAACCAGGGGGCTGTACCACTGACGCGGAGGCGGGGGAGCAGGAAGTGCTGACGCGGAGGGGGGAAATCTCCTTCCCCGTCTCTGTCAGCTCGGTGCTGTGTGAGGCTTCCCCACGCCGGATCCTCCCCTGGACTCCGCATGTGGGGGTGGGGAGAGGAGCCGGGCGGAGGCGCTCTGACTGCTGGGCGGGGAACAGGGCAGCGGGGCCATTTGCTTATGGGGGGACGAAGCCCGGGGGGATTTCCACTTGCCGGAGGGGCGGGGGAGGGGGGGGGCAGAAACACCGCTTAGGGATCCTAATTTGATTAGGGGGAAATCTTAACACACTTATGGGGATAACAAGAAAGGGGGTAAGGGGCACGGGCTGGTCGTTAGGAGCAAGGAGGGGGCGTAGCTGGTTTCTAGAGCGGGCGGGGCTTCCTATCTTTGTGAAGTACCACAATGCATCTAAAGCCGCCCTACCTCGTGGGGGCGGGGGGGGGGGTGAGTGAGTGCTAAATACCACTCCCGGGCGGCCCCGCTCGGAACCCCAGGCGCTGGTTACTCGACTAAATGCCACCCTTGGCCGGATCAGAGAGGCAGAGGTAATCATTGTATAGACTGAGTGTTCGCCGCCTTTTGTTCCGTTTGTGTGTGTCTGGTAAGCGTGTGTCTTAAGAGAATCTGATCCTTATGCATAACAACATATTCTAGAAAAAAGAAAAGGAGGACTTGTGGCACCTTAGAGACTAACCAATTTATTTGAGCATAAGCTTTCGTGAGCTACAGCTCACTTCATCAGATGCATATCGTGGAAACTGCAGCAGGGTTTATATATACACAGAGAATATGAACCAATACCTCCTCCCACCCCACTGTCCTGCTGGTAATAGCTTATCTAAAGTGATCACTCTCCTTACAATAAAAAGAAAAGGAGTACTTGTGGCACCTTAGAGACTAACCAATTTATTAGAGCATAAGCTTTCGTGAGCTACAGCTCACTTCCTCAGATGCAAGCTGGGCCATTTCCAGCACAAATCCAGGTTTTCTCACCCCCCCCCCCCTTTTTCCAAAAACCACACACACAAACTCACTCTCCTGCTGGTAATAGCTTATCCAAAGTGACCACTCTCCTTATAAGGTGCCACAAGTACTCCTTTTCTTTTTCCGAATACAGACTAACACAGCTGTTACTCTGAAACATATTCTAGGAGTCACTAAACGATTTTCTGTTTGTATAATGATTTGCCTGTCTCATTATTCCCCGTATTTCCTTATACTCCACCTTAAAAAAAAGTTACCCAGTGGGGCAGTCATTTTACTCTTGCTAGGGAGTTGAGTTGCTGTAAATAAATCACACTAGATAGTTATACTGATTGATTCAAAGTAGCTGTGCAGTAGTGCTGAACAGCTGAAAGGAAAGCCCATGCTAGTTGTGATGTTCTTGAGAACATATTGCCCCCTTTGTATGTGAGGTGAGGTTGTTTTCTATTGCTTGTATTTCTTTGAAACCAGCATCCCATTCATTACTTTTGCCACCGATAAAATGCTTTCTATACATGTTTTGACAATAAATTAATGACACATTCTTGTCTCCCTTTGGTTTTTGGCAAAATGATTTGCATCTGGAAAAGCCTAATTTCTCTGTATTGGTCCCTCATGTTTAGTGGTCACTTGTCTACCATTTGCCATCACTAAATATTTTTTCTCTTTTATACTTTTTTCTCTATATTTCCATTACAGTGAAATACCCAGGAATACTGTTCCCCTGACAACCAGTTTCTCCCCATATACACACACAATACCACCAGCACCACCACCACGAAGCTCTTGTCCCTGTAGCCACAACTATTGCTTGTCAAGAGAAGCAGTGGGAATCACTTCCATTCACCATCAGGACTTCCTGCAATCCAGACCATAAAAGTGGCCATACTGGGTCAGACCATGGTCCATCTTGCTCTGTATCCTGTCACCTACAGTGGCCCATACCAGAGCTTTTGAGGGAGTGTACAGAATGGGGCAATTATGCAGTGATCCACTCCTGTCTTCCACTTCCAACTTTTGGTATCCACTGTCAGCTTCTAGTGGTTACTGTTGTTTCTCATCAGAGAAGAGTGCTCCATATGGGAGAAAACTATCTGGCGTGCCATTTATAGCTTCCCCCGCTGGAAGGGACATTGTAATAATCTAGTCGGACCTCCTGTATAGTACAGGCCATAGAACTTCCCCAAAATAATTCATAGAGTAGATCTTTTAGAAAACATCCAATTGTGATTTAAAAGTTGTCTGTGATGGAGACTCCACCGCGGCTATTGTTTCCCAACAGAAACAGGAGCCTCTTAAAATTTCCTCTTGGCCCATCTACAATCACATTGCCTGAATGGAATTTCCTAATATTGTCTATGACAATCAGATTCCTCCTGCCTCTTGGGACAGGACTTCAGAAGCGCAACATTCAGATGACAGTCCATCTGCCCGGGTCCAACTGTCACTGAACCTTCTGATCCCAACACTCCCTCTCTACTGTTATTAAATACCTCTCCAACGGCAATGGCACTTTCTGACCCCAACATTCCATCCCGTCTCTGAAGGGGGCATTACATCTGCTTAAGGGGGAAGGTAATGAAGGAGTTCTTACTTATGAGACAGAAGGAGGTTTTATCCTGCTTATGGGGTATCTGACTTCTTAACTGCTTATAAAGGGAATGGGCGGCTTCTTACTTGCTTACAGAAAGGCAGTCCCTACAGCTAGGGTGGCTTCTTAATTTATTGGATGCAAGAGGTTTCTTATCTGGTTATACGAGCACCAGTGGGCTTTTTAACTGTTCACAGGAGTTTTTACATCTGGTTATAGGTGTCCAGGTTGCTTCTTAATCTTCCAAAATGGCAAGTGGTTTCTTGTACTTTTCACTGAACCATAGAAATGTAGGGCTGGGAAAGACCTCGAAAAGTCATCAAGTCCAGTCCCCTGTACTGTGGGAGGACCAAGTAAACCTAGACCCTCCCTGACAGGTGTTTGTCCAACTTGTTTTTAAAAGCTTCCAATGATGGGGACTCCACAACCTCCCTTGGAAGACCATTCAACAGCATAACTACCCTTATAGTTACAAAGTTTTTCCAAATATCTAACCTAAATCTCCCTTGCTGCAGATTAAGTCCATTTTGTGATAGAGCAGTGAATTTCTTACTTGCATTTAGGGTGTGAGAAGGAATCTAGAACATCTGCTCCCTACACTGATGTCTGACTTTACAAATACTTCTATATTAGTGGGATGAGCTGACCCATGCTCACTGAAAATACACAAGATATAATAATAACAACTGTATTGATAAAGTACCCCTCTGCTGTCATGCATGGTAGAGATGAATAGAAAAACTGTATTGAAAACAAATTGCAGGTTTGTTACTTCTATAGGAGGAGAGAAAGAAGAGTAAATCGAATTGTAAGGGCTATTTGCTGAACTTCTTATAACCAGAGGCAGAAGTGCAGCCCCTTCAGTTCTACAATATGGCGTATAGCTTCCCTTATCTTCGTAATAAGGGTGCAGTCTAGGGAGACTGCAAGCTTCCATGTGCCATGTTCTATTTTGATCTGAATGGCCCCTGTTTGCATCAGAGCAGTGTATGGTATCCTGGGCCATTTATGCACTGCAGATGAGTGTGGCTGCAATCTGGTCAATTTATATAAATTTGATGAGTCCCTTGGGCTCCTAGCAAATTGCCAAGGTGACCCTTGACTGGGCAAAAGTATATGCTGTGCCTGCTTCATATTTAAAAACAAAACCAAAAAACCTTGACCACCATTTTGTAGCTTATACAGGGTATCTGGAAGTGTTTTGTATCATCTATATAATAAGAGTCCAGGAATCTCACTCTGTGTATCACTGGAAGCCTATTATGTCTGTACAGTCAGTGTGAAGCACCAGAAGCAGCTACAAGCATAGTTGAGGCTCATTTTGTCCACAATAGCACCAGGTTAAATCATCACTGTATTTTTCATTCTGTTACAGTCAAATATTTAAATTCTCAGGCATTTTGACTTAATGAATTATACCCATGCAATGTACAGCAGCTACCGTAAGGTATGCATCTATGCCATCCCAGAGCCCTAGCCCATTGTGATAGCAGAGGTAACTCAACCAATCACCTTACTCTACAGCCAGTTGGTATGCAACAGTTTCATCAGTCATATGAGGGAGACTGCACAGATGATTGATTACTTAGCCCAGCTGCTACAGTTCTTCAAAACCACCCACACCATAACACAACCAACACACACAATCACCCCAAATATGCATAGCCCATCATGCAGCAAATGCCTCTCATTTATCACCCGCACAAATCAACACAAATCTCCCAGGATTGTCCCTCAGTCGGTGTGTCATTCGGACACCTGGAATATCTGTTGAGTCAGTATGAAGTGATGGAAACAACTACATGCATGGTTGAGGGCTCTTTTTGCTTAGCATATCCCCAGGTTCAGTCATCACTAGGCCCTTTGAGAATCAGATGGACTGTTGTGGTAGTCCAAAGGTTCTGTGGCAGTTTGCATGTGACTTGTAACAGCTGATCAGAAGAGACAGGAACAACAGCTATGCGGGGTCACAAAGAGGGGATTGTGCCTTCAGCTCGCTACAACACAGTGAATGGAAATAAAAACCTAAAATACTACCTACCTATCTGGCTTTACTGCTGCTGTATATAATTTCCTGTTCACAAATACATTTTGGGTTGCATTAGCATGTTTACTGCTGAGGCGTTTTGTGATCATGTTTCCTACTATGGTGTTCAGTGATCTGGTACATATACTGGTACAGTAACTCCTCACCTAACATTGTAGTTATGTTCTTGAAAAATGCTACTTTAAGCGAAACGATGTTAAGCGAATCCAATTTCCCCATAAGAATTAATGTAAATGGGGGGGGGGTTAGGTTCTAGGGAAATGTTTTTTGCCAAAGAAAGGGACTCCTCTCCATATCATATGCTCAGTTCAACTGCAAGAAATCAGTGTCTCTCTCTGGATGTGGGAAAAGCCCTAGACTGAGCTGAATGGAACTATTTGTCATTGACTCTAGCGGGAAATGGTTTTGGCTCCAAATTTTTTTCAGTTGGACCAAATTTGGCATTTTGGATCAAATTCAGAGCCAGAACAAAGAAAGTGTTTCTCCACTGATGGTAGTGAATTTGCATCTAGTAACACAAGATATGAACTTGGTCTTTTATTAATCCATTTTGACATAAAATCTATGTAATTATATTATGTTCTCTTGACTTTAGAAATAGGATCTGTCTGGATAGTTACTTATACACCCCATCACTATGGTATCTGAGTGTTTCCCAAGTTTATAACAATAGCAAGTACCACAATCAATGAACAGCTGCAGCACTAGAGACAATGTATGAAAAGTAGTCTATCATTCCTTCTGGAGTAATCTCATTCTGTAACATTAAAAAGTGTAAAAACTACTAGGCTAAACTATTAGATAATTTGAATAGGTTGCATTCCCTGACACCCAGTTTGTGCTCAACCACTCCAAGGTGCTGAGTCCCCTCAACTTGCATTTGATTTCAGTGTTCTTCACAGGATCTGGTCCATTAGTATTTCTAGATTCTTAGATATTTAAGTTTTGCTTCAGTCCACATGGAGGATTATTATTAAATTGTACAATAGCTCCATATTTAGAATGTCAGTTAGGAGTTTATACAATAGCTAGTACTCATAGGGAAACATTTCCACAATAGAGGGGGATAAAATATGTGTGAAACTGCCAAAGAATAAACCTTTTTTCATACCTTGATTTTTCCATCCAGGCACTAGATTAAATTGTTTCACCTAACAACTCAGACTTACTTTCTCTGCACTGTACTACTGTATGTTTTGTTCATACATTACTACACAGAAGTTTGCACTGCATTTATATCCTGGAGAATATGTTGAACTTGCAGTGCCAAGAACTGCTTGTTCTATTCTGTGTGTACAGGATTTCTATTGCTCACAGAAGGTTTGTCTAGCTGGAATAAATTTGTGAGTAGTTACAATTTTTTTCTGGGTTTATTTGTACATTTTTATATACCGTTTGCTTTTAAAACCCAGTAAGAGTTATTGACAATAAAACTGGAAATTAAATTTCCTAACATCAAGCTTGGAAATATGAATAACATTCACAGGGATTTATAATTTATGTCTTCAAAAGCAACTTTCAAATCACTTGTATGTAACATGGTGTATATTACTGACCTGTGACAAAGATAGACATTGTGTAACCACCATATGCAAAGGAAACATATGAACCAAACTTAATTTAATGCTAAGACCTCTCATTTCATTAAATTAAGTGGAGCTCTTTGCAGGATCTGGACCTTACTTTCTTGCATGTATTTTCATTTTGCTTGGGCGGGATATATTTTCTGGATCCAAAATAGATTCTGTAAACATTGGAATCAAAGGACAGTCCTTAGCTAAACAGGCTTCACTATCCTTAGGTTATAGTTTCAATATCTTTATTCCATAGTATTCTGAGCCACCATAAGGGTCTCTAACATTTTTAAATACTTATTTCCCTTTAATTCTCAAACATTTTGCACTTGCAGTATATAGAGCCTGTTACCTGAGGCTCATAGGAAATGTAGAAATTGTCATACTGGATCAGATCAGCAGTCCATCTGGCCCAAGATCTTATCTCTGACAGTGGCTAGAACCAAATGCTTCAGAGGATGGCATAAGAAGCCTGCAGTAAGCATATATGGGATAATCCATTCTGCCCTCCACACCTACATCTCATCCTGATCGCTAATAGAGATGGGCTTAAGACCGCCAATACAAGGCTTAATATTGCTTCCAAAACTTTTATTGTCACTACTTAAAACTCCGGATTTTTTTGATTGGCTATTCATATGGCTAGCTCTTTTTTAATCTTAAATTATTTGGCTCCCAAGGTGCTTTATTAATATTAACTAACTTCACAATACCCCTGTGAAAAAGACAGGCAAGTAGCATAATTCTCATTTAACAGATGAGGAAACTGACATAGACAGGGGGAGGTATTAGATGAGAAAGTGATTTTCAGCACTAAAATATACACTGCTTGTAGTATACAAACATTACAATCTGGGTTAAACTGCTCATATGCAAGACAGTCTTGGGATTTTCAAAAGCACCCAAAGGAGTCAGATGCCCATTTCCCATTGAAAGTAACTGGAGTTGGTTGCCTAATTCCCATTAGTGCCTTTGAAAATCTCCTTTTCTACAAGCGTAGAACAGAGATGCTGTAGCATCCTTCCCTGTATGGGCTATGCTAATGCAGGCCAGAGAAATCCAAAATACTCATGCTCTGCTACCAAAAGTCAGAGCAACCCCTTTAATATACAGTGTGTTATAGTGGTGAGCTACTGCCAACACAATGCATATGTCCCCCCCACCCAATACACACCATGTAGGGCCCCTTCTTGGGTGCATGTCACAACATATAAACGCCCCATTATATCATGCCAATTCAGTATACAATCTAGGCTACTGCAGTCCCTCCATATATCCCAGGACAGAACCCCCCGTGTATTCCATCCATCCCAGGGCAGCTCCCCCTGTCCTAGTATATAGTATCCCAGGACAACAGCCTCCTAGAGCATCCCCCCCCCCGCCCGTGTTTACCATCCCAGAGCCGCCCGCCCCCCATTGTACACCGTGACCTCCCCCAATATAACCACACCAGGCCAACTCCGCCCCTGTTTACCGCCCCAGATCTCCCCCCTTTATACCCTCCCAGGGCAACTCCTGCCCCAGCGTACCCCCCCCCCCGGCCCAGCCCAGCAGCGCTGAGCCCCACCCCTGCGGGGAGGCCGGCCGAGGCCCCCGCCCTAGGCCCGGCCCCCGAAGGGGCGGCCCGACCCCGACGCAGGCCGAGGGGCAGGGCCTCCGCCGGCTGCGCTCGCTCGGCGCCGCCATGCCCAAGGTGGTGTCCCGCTCCGTGGTCTGCTCCGACACCCGGGACCGCGAGGAGTACGATGACGGCGAGAAGCCGCTGCACGTTTACTACTGTCTGTGCGGCCAGATGGTGCTGGTGCTGGGTGAGCCGGGGAGCGGCTGGGGCCTGGGCGCCCGGGGGCGGGGGAAGGGACCCGGGGGCAGGGGGCAGCTGGGACCTGGGGGGAGGGGGCAGTTGGGGCCTTGGCGGGGAGGAGCGGTGGGGGCCTAGGGGCAGGAACCCGGGAGGAGGGGGCAGCTGGGGCCTTGGGGGGGGAGGGGCAGTGGGGGACTGTGGGGAGGGGCAGGAACCCGGGAGGGGGCAGCTGGGGCTTGGGGGGGGAGGGGCAGGAACCCGGGGGGAGGAGGAGGAGCAGTGGGGGACTGGGGGGAGGAGCAGTGGGGGCCTGGGGGGAGGAGCAGGAATTTGCAGGGAGGGGCAGGACCCCAGGACGAGGGGGCAGTTGGGGCTTGTGGGGAGGGACCGGAACCTGGGGGGAGGGGCAGTGGGGGACTGTGGGGAGGGGGCAGCTGGGGCTTTGCGGGGGACTAAGGAAAAGGACCCTCGTCTTGGCCAGGTGTGTCCCTATAGATCCCTGAAGGCCAGAGGCTGGGATGACAGCTGCGTGTGTGGTGTTGTTTGGTGGGTCAGTTTGGCGGTCACAGGTGGGAGGGGATGTTGGGCATCCCTGGGGACTGAGAAGATTTTCAGATGACGTGGACACCTCCCTTGCACTTCAGAATGTGCCTGGGATGGACCAGCTGACCCAATGGCCTCCCACCACCTTATGACAATGGGGTCCCTGAGAAAATCTGAGTGAGAAGTAGCTCTGCTTTCGGGCCTTTCTTCCTGGCCCTGCCATTCTCTCCCTTCACGGCCTTGGGCAAGTCACTTTCCCTGTATTTCAGTTTCCCCATCTGCAGAGTGGGAGGGATAAAGCTTCCGTAGATCCCTGGGGAGGCTGAGACACTAAATTAATTGATTATGAGACTCTCTGAGTATAAAGGGATGGTAGAGTTCTCTGATCACAGCACTGGAAGACGAGCTCCTGAGTCCGCAGCCCATCTCGTACTAATTTAAGCCAGGTACTTCAGTTTTCTGGGCATGAAAGTTTGTTCAGAGTTTTGGATATGTAAAGTGCTACAGAGTTGCTAAGTATTAACATTATTAAGTTTTGTCACCACTCTGTGACATCTCTCAATGTCCTCAGTTTCTTAAAATCCTTGTGTTGGGGTCCCTTTTTTTTCCCTGTCTTCCCCTCCATCCTTAATGGTGCTGGGTTATGATGAATCTCCAGCTGAGGTGAGGTAGAGTTTGCTCATTCTGGAGCCCGATGGAGGGAGAAGAAATACGGTACTGCAATGTTGGGCATTCTTCTGTGCCTGGACTTTGATCAGTTAGGTTGCTAAATCACTCAACGTTTGTCACCAGGAGATCATGCAGAAATCTAACAGAGTGCACCAATGCTTTTGTTTGGCTGCTTTTTAGTGTGTGTCGGGGGGGGGGGGGGAGAGAGATAATGAGGTGTTTAAAGAAAACATGTGATGAAGAAAGTCACTAGGTATTCACCCAAAAAAAAAAAATTGGCCCTTCAAAGTTTGTGTCTCCATCTCAGATGAACACTCCCGGACAATCAGAACTCCATCCCTTAGCGACGGATCTGAATCTGCATTCTATAACAGCTTCTCTCTTCACTTCTGCAGACTGTCAGCTGGAGAAGCTGCCCATGAGGCCTCGAGACAGAGCTCGGGTGATTGATGCAGCCAAACATGCCCATAAATTCTGTAACACAGAGGAGGAGGAAAATGTTTATCTCAGAAGGTAGGAAACCTTCTCTTCCTCCGTTGGCTTCCTTGACAGTTGCTGTGACACTGTTGCTGTTTGTGCTTCAAATTTTTGGATGAAAATAACTCCTAAAATTGGTAACCTGAGTACTGCTAAATCTGAAGTTGTTAACACTGTCATCAGCTCATTTGCTGATATTAAAGAGACATGGTCAAATAGTTCAGGTCCCCATTTGAGCTACTTCAACCATATAATAGAATGCCATATGAATGCTAATTCTCTTTCCTATTTACCAGAGGAAAAATTACTATTGATCATAAATTAAATTTGAAAAACATTATCTGGCCCTTATTTCATGACCACAACAAAAGCAGACGTGAAGCAAAACTATTTAATCTGAAGTGAGCAGCTTCGAAGAAGCTTGGACTGCCAGCACCCTTGCTGTTGGATTTCTGATAAAAGGAGGCCATTGAGAGCCTATTGTAAGTCACTTTTATAAATACATTGGTCACTGCAATACAGAATTGACAGGTTAAAGTGCAGCCTATTTGGGGACCTTGTGCTTTGTTTTCCTCCTCTCTTGGATTTCAGGTAAATTGCAGCACTCCTGCTTTCTAGTCTTGCTGTGACTTTTAACTCTGTTTGGGAATATTAGTATTAAAAATCTCGTACACATTTACATGGCCCTTTACAACATACCATAGACTGAGACACGTTCTCTGAACCAAAGAATTTACAATCTAGGAGAGAGAAGACTAAAGGCTTGTCTATATAGACAGTTAGGTTGTGGCAAGCTGGTGTGTGAATCTATCCACGGTAGTCAGACAATCACAAATTGTTCATGTGGACCCTGCTGCCATGCGCTGAAAGTTCTGTAGTGTGCTTGGCTCTACTCTCATTTCAAAGTGAGGCAGCAGGGTCCATTGAGTTAATTATTGCACAGCAGGCTAGTGTGGGGTAGATTTAGACCCGAGTTTGCTGTGAACTAAGTGTTTATATAGACAAGCCTGAAGACAAAACAGAACAACAGCTCAAGTAAGGAAGGATGTTGAGATTTCATTAGGGATAAAATCAAGGTAGCAAGCCTTTCTTGGAGAAAAATGTTTTAAAAAGGGGTTTAAAAGAAAAGGTGTCTTTGCCCTGGGCCTACCACTACTTCACTACGGTCTGTTGCTGTGTTGTGTCTTCCTGCCTTCTCTACTCCTCCAGCGATTCTAGTTTTATGCCCTATTCATGATCTCTTTCCCCCATGTCTCTTTTAGTTGGTGCCCAGAATAAGACTTGTATTACCCCTTTATGGATACCTAATGAATTGCAGATCTGTTAGGTATACACAGTCCCCAAGCCACTATCTCATTGCTCATTTGGAATTATTTCTGTTTACTCTTAAGTGTTTCTAATGCACTCTCCTTTAGTATCTAGACAGCAGTAGCTGATGCCTTCCCACTTTTCTGTAAATTCTCTCTTTCTCCCGCAGACCAGAAGGTATTGAGAGGCAGTACAGGAAGAAGTGTGGAAAGTAAGTGTCAGCAGATCAAATCGTATTATTACAGCATAGGAGATGCTTGCTTTTTACTTGTGTGTCACAGCCCCTTAGAAATAACATTTCTTCTTGTAAGAGTAGCTGCTGGACACATGAGATTTTTGACTTGTGTGATGTGATGTGAGTATTAACATTTTGTAATCCTGATCCTGGTCAAGTAGCTGGGGCCAGAATATAAAAAACAGCCTTTTACCAGCACTCCCATTTGTCCCACTTTAATTGCACTTTTCATTTTTATTGCATTTCTCAATTTGGCAGCTAAGGAAAGCAGGGAGAGAGTTGAGTATGTATCACATAATGGAAGGAAAGACCAGACTGTATTATAAAATGGGCTTTTGAGAAAATCTGTGACTCTTCACCTGTTGACATTCTAATGTTTGGTCTATGATCTGTCTCCTTCTTTGATGATCGGTTACCTGAAAAGAAGTTCCAGCCTGTTCAAAAAGGCTAATTATCTACACTGGACAGTTTGCGGTACAGGCTGTTTTTAGAGCCCGTTTGGTAAATAAACTACAACCAAGTCATCTGAGCATGAGACTGAGATCTGCACTCTTTCACCAGTAGATGTGTTGTTGTTTCCAGGTGTGGACTTCTGCTCTTCTACCAGCACCAGCAGAAGAATGCCCCAGTTACTTTCATTGTCGATGGAGCTGTGGTCAAGTTTGGCCAGGGCTTTGGGAAAACAAACATATACACTCAGAAACAAGAGCCTCCCAAAAAGGTAATTAGACTTAGATGAGTTACAAAGCTATCTTTGCCTTTCGAAAGGGTGTGAATGGACAAAATGACCTAACAGGTCTGGCCATCTCTGCTAGAATGCCTGGCCCCTGTGCTATGTCACTCTAATGATCCCTTCTAGTTTACCTGAAATAGTGGTGTTGACTGCATTCAACTTCTGCCAAGGAAGACTAACATGAAGTTTTTGAAACTGGAGGACAGAGGAATAAGGATGGGAAGGGATCCCTGCACCTGTTAGATCTTTGGCCTAAGCAACCTAGAAGATCCATTTGAAAGCATCTCAGACTCGACACCTGAATATTATCTTCTCTCCAGTTCTTGGTGTTGAGTACATTGATTCCAAGAGCTGGCACTTCTTGGTACCAGCAAACCCATGTGGTTAATCTTACTGTGCCTCCAATAAAAGGCAATACTTAACAGTATGGATTTACAGGAGACGCCTTCAAGGCTATGGAGTAGAGAAAATTATTGGTAACACTAATGTGCACTGAACTAAAGCAAAATCTCTTGTTCGTGTCCTAGGTGATGATGACCAAACGGACCAAAGACATGGGCAAGTTCAGTTCAGTCACGGTCTCCACCATTGATGAAGAGGAGGAGGAGATTGAAGCAGTGAGTTTTCTTTGCCCTGCTAATGCCAACAAGATACCAAGTTACACAGAGGTTTTGTTGGGATACCAAATCTAAGCTTTCCAGAAATTTCTTGTCTGAATGGCAACACTTTCAGTTTAATTCCATTTTAGCCTTTCGGTCTGATCCATACATAAGGGAAGTCCATTATTCATCACATAGAAGATTTGAATTTCCCCGGGGAAGTTCAGTCAGACACAATGCTCAGTTATCCATCTAAGTATTTATATTGTGCTCTTCACTTGAACATTTCTGTGGCTAATAAGATTCATGCCACAGGTGTGGATCATCCTACTAGTACGAGTGAGATGGGTATCTTCTAGGACAAGCTAACAAATAATGCTAGTGAGTTCCTATGCAGTAGCCATCCTCTCAGCACTGTCTTCCTCTCTATTCTAGGAGGGCTCCTTAACGTACTTTTCCCTCTGTGCAGCAGTTTGAGGGGAATTGTGACCTCATTCCTGCCTCTCCTTCCTTGTCATTCTCCTCAGTTTATTTTGCATTCTGCAATGCTCTTGATTGAAATGAATGGGTGATCTCAAGTCAGGTGGGTTCAGATTGGTTAAGACTGCATATAGATAAGCAGGTAATTAATATATTTAACATGCAGATGACAGTCTCCTCATATGGTAGTATTAATAGTCTCCCATCTGGTAACACAGAATCCTTTTGCCCTTATGATCTCCCCTGAACCGCCTCTGCCATGCTAATGAAGAGACCTGGTCCAGAACACACATTACATATCAACCTTTCTTGATTGCATTTTGCGCGTACCAGCCAGAACATGGTGGTGATGACTACAGTTGGCCAGTGGCTTGTGGTCCTGATTCTTTACTTCCTGTTCTAAACTGCTGTTACCATGCACTTTAAACAGCAGGCGTGCTGTGCCCTAGAGGTGACTGCATTTCAGTGGCAGGATAATTTATCACTTTATAGTTTGCCTGTCAATCTGATGCATTTTGAGATCTTTTGGGAGAACAAAAGATATACAGCAGCAAGCATTATAGCACAATGGGGATCTTTTGACAGGTGCAGACCCCACGCTAAAGTTGGGTAGTGCTCACATTGTCACGAACTTTATACCCAGCTGGAAATTGATCCTACCCATCTCACTTGTCAGATCCGTGAGGCAGTGCAGTTCTGGCCCACAGTATAACGCAGTGGCACTGTATATTTTTCAGCGAGAGATTGCAGATTCCTATGCACAGAATGCTAAAGTGATTGAGAAGCAGCTGGAACGCAAAGGCATGAGCAAAAGGAGGCTGCAGGAACTGGTAAGTCTGTTTTGTTTTCAGTGCATTGTTGGTCCAATTCCCTTGGGTCTGTTGGCAGTATACATAAGCAGCATATCTTAATACCCTACAGTGGGTGTACAGAGTTCATATGCAGCCTTGGGGGTGGGCAGTTGTTAAGCTTAACAGTCCAAATTATTTATCCTTTGCATTTTTAACTTGAATTGAAAAAGTTATTAATAATATTAAGAAAATCCACACAATTATTGTAGGTTTTCCCCCAGTTGTGTAAGCTCCTGTTGTTAGACATCACCATATCTTACCTCTCCTACCCGTCCTATGAGGAGAAGACTGTACTGTAGAGGTTTTCTCTCGTCCTCTAAAATTGAAGATCATAGAAAATTATACATAGACCTACTCAAAAAGGGTAGTTTATAAGACACAGTGCAACCAGGGCAGCCTCTGAGGCCAGATAGCCATTGAATGGTCAGATCAGAGCTGGGGGAGATTATCCAGTGCCTTACATTGTGTCCTCAAGCCTGCCACACTCAGGCTTTAGCGTAGGCTACAACAGGGAGTAAGTTACAGAAAGGAGGGCCTGCCAGTGCAGTAGCTCTGCTGCAGTCCTGCAAAGGACTACCAACATCAAGAACATGCTCCGTGATCTTAACTGTGGCAACAGGCTTATAGAAGTTGGAGATGGGAAAGATTTACTAGATTATCTAGCTCACCTTCCTGCCAGTGCAGGATATAAAGTGTGAAATGGCCTCTTACGTATCTAATACCAGACCATTTGGCGCTTCAAAGATTGAAATCCACCTTCTGATTTGCACCCAGAAACAAAGAGGGTAGTGAATGAAGAGACTTGAAGCGTTTTGTTCTGCACTTAGCTCTTAGGTGGCTGCATGCTGCATTAGTAGTGCTCAGACCAGAAGATCGTACCTCAGAGTGCTGGAGAGAAAGTTACTCGTGATGATGTTCTTGTGTAGAGTTTTCATTCTGTTCCAATTTTTCTAATCAGGCTGAGCTGGAAGCCAAGAAAGCCAAGATGAAAGGAACCCTGATAGATAATCAGTTCAAATAAAAGGAACCCGCATCAGATCGTGCTCAGGCAGCTGACTATTTGGAGAGGGAGGATAACCAAGAGCAACTCCTGAGACTCCCAACAGAGAATTCAGTCAGCCCTGCAGATCTTAAGTACAACTTTTAAGAGCCATGCATTGAAACCAGCTTGGAAGGTGCCACTGTCTTGCTAGAGGCTGTACTTTGATCTCTGGTATTTTAATACACTGAAGGACTTCCAGGACTTTTTTTAAATTACACTTCTGTGCACTCTCGAGTGTTTTGCCTGACTCTTGGGGTAACATCTGTTCCAGGGGAAACCCTCTGCCAGGTGTGTGCATGGGATTAAGACACTGGTACAAAAGATCAGTGTGTGCTATTTTCAGATGTACATAAGGTATTTACTGGACTCTTAGATGTGTAGGTAAAGCAATAATCTATACACAGCAAATAAATCCTTATAAAGTAAGTTGTCCATGTTCTTATTTAAAAAACAAGTCTTCAAATCATGCAGTATATTATACAAAGGGAATTCTCGCCCTACCACAAACTGGAATGGTGATAATCTATACAAATCTTCAACATGTTTACTTAACTGAAAATCTTCACTGAACAGACTTGAAACAAGGTCCAGTGGTGCAACACAATTGGTAAGCAGTGTGTCTTTGAAAACGCCCAGCTGAATTCTTCCAAAATCATAGGAATTGCTGGGTTCCCAGCACTTTTGAAAACTAGGCCATTTGGGTGCCTAACTAAAGGTACTTAAAGAGTCCCCTCTTTTGAAAATCGGAAAACAGTCGTGATCAAAAAGTTTTTAAATTCAGTTTTAACAACGAATTGGTACAGATGTGGCAGGGTGAAGTCCAACCCTACCTTAAATGACTGAAAACAAAAAGTGGCTCTACCGATGCCTTCTTTAAACTAAAGAATGCAAATATAAATATCCTAGGACTTTAATAAAATCCATTGACTACCACTTCTAACTTGACTAGTACTTCTGTCTCTAAAGTCTAAGCAATCTGTTACCCAAAATGTTGTTAGTGTTTAGACTTATAATGAGTAAATGGATAGGAAGGAAATTTAGAATGTAATTACTATTAACTATGCACTGAAAAAACAATAAAAATTCATATATAATGAGAGTTTCAGGCTAGAAGGGACCACTGGATGAGCTAGTCCAGTGGCTCTTATTTTACTGGTGACCCCTTTCACATAGCAAGTCTCTGAGTGCGACCCCTGCTTATAAATTAAAAACACTTTTTTATATAGTTAACACCATTATTAATCCTGGAGGCAAAGTGGGTTTGGGGTGGAGGTTGACAGCTCATGACCCCCCATGTAATAACCTCGTGACCCCCTAAGGGGTCCTGACCCCCAGTTTGAGAACGCCTGATCTACTCCCGAACCACCTGTATACCAAAGGCCCCCTAAGCCACCCAGCACCTACACACTAAACCCAACTACTGGAATTAGACCCACATATCACAGCCCACAGGAGACTAAACTATTATGTGCCACAGGGAGAGAATAGGAGGAACCAACATGCACCAATGCCAAGGCCCCTGCAATGTCTGGGAATTGATTAGGTGAGAGAGAGCCACAAAAATCCTGGCAAGTGACCTGCACCCATATGCTGCAGAGGAAGATGAAAACTCCCCAAGCTCATTGCCAGTCTGACCTCGGGGGGAAGAATTCCCACCTGACCTCAAATAGGGCGATCAGTTAGACCCTGAGCATTTGAACAAGAACCAGCCAAGCAACAGAGAGAGCATGCTCAATGCTGCCTCAGAGCCCTGGCCACCCAATCCAATGTGTCAGCTCCAGCCACGGCCCCCTCTGATGCTAAAAGGAAGGAGACCAACAAAAACCCTCTGCTCGTTAGAAACGTTCTTCTAATTTTCAGCCTGAATTTGTTCATGGCCAATTTTGTGCCAACATTGTCCTTTAGCTTAAATAGCTCTTCAGCCTACCTCTTGTTTATCTCCAATGTAGTTATAGAAAGCAAGCATATTCCTTCTCGGTCTTCTTTCTGCTAGGCTAGACAAGCCAAGCACTTCCCATCTCCTCTCATTAGATAGGCCCTCCATTCTCTGCAACATCCCAGTAGCTCCTCTCTTCCACTGTTCCAGTTTGAATTCCTCTTGCTGAACATGGGTGACTAGAATTGTAAGCACTGTCCCAGATGAGGTTTTACCAGTTCCTTGAACAATGGTATTAATACTTCCCTATCTCTTCTGGAAATGCTTTGCCTGATACGTCCAAGAATCGCATTGTTTTTTTTCCACAGCTGTACCACATTGGGGCTCAGCCAGCCTATGATCAACCTACACTCCCAGACCTCTCTCCCCCTTCATTGCATCCCACTGATTAAACCCCCAGCTTGTAGCAGAAATTTGTATTAGCCCCAGGGGCATGCACAAGGGGGGGCAATTAGGGACCTGTCCCCCCAATAATTTTCAGGGACACAGAACTCATCTGGCCAGGGGCTGCAGTGGGGAGAGCGAGCTCCTCCGGCCCCGGCTGCAGGAACTGACAGCTCCTCTGGCCCCGGGGCTGCAGCAGGGGCACAAAACATGCCCTTGCAAAAGGAGTCAAATTTTTAATCCTGTGCATTTCCCTGGTCTGAAGCCTGTTTCAGAGGCTCATTAGTTAGAAAACACCAGGGTTGTGTGTAACAGATGGAGAGGGCAAGAGAAATAGTGACTAAGTGGAGCTGTACCAAAGGGCATTGGCTTTACAAAGGAGTCAGAGAACTTGTCTGATTGTGACAGGTTTCAGAGTAACAGCCGTGTTAGTCTGTATTCGCAAAAAGAAAAGGAGTACTTGTGGCACCTTAGAGACTAACCAATTTATTTGAGCATGAGCTTTCGTGAGCTACAGCTCACTTCATCGGATGCATACTGTGGAAACTGCAGAAGACGTTATATACACAGAGACCATGAAACTATACCTCCTCCCACCCCACTCTCCTGCTGGTAATAGCTTATCTAAAGTGATCACTCTCCTTACAATGTGTATGATAATCAAGTTGGGCCATTTCCAGCACAAATCCAGGTTTTCTCACCCTCCGCCCCCCGCCCCACAAACTCACTCTCCTGCTGGTAATAGCCCATCCAAAGTGACCACTCTCTTAAAACCTGGATTTGTGTTGGAAATGGCCCACCTTGATTATCATACACATTGTAAGGAGAGTGATCACTTTAGATAAGCTATTACCAGCAGGAGAGTGGGGTGGGAGGAGGTATTGTTTCATGGTCTCTGTGTATATAATGTCTTCTGCAGTTTCCACGGCATGCATCCGATGAAGTGAGCTGTAGCTCACGAAAGTTTATGCTCAAATAAATTGGTTAGTCTCTAAGGTGCCACAAGTACTCCTTTTTTTTTTTGTCTGATTGTGGTACCACAGTCCAACCAGCAGAGGGCCTCACTGGATAGAGCCAATAAAACTGAAAGAAGGGTGTCTTAAGACTAGTGATTCTCACCCAGAGATATGCATACCCCTGGGCGTACGCAGAGGTCTTTTGGGGGTACATCAACTTATCTAGCTATTTGCCTAGTTTTACAACACGCTACATAAAATGCTCTAGCAAAGTCAGTACAAACTAAAATTTCATACTGTCAATGACTTATTTATACTGCTGTATGGACTATACAGTGAAACGTAAGTACAATATATATATTCCTGTTGATTTATTTTATAATTATAGGGTGAAAATAGCAATTTTTCAATAACAGTGTGGCATGACACTTTTGTATTTTTATGTCTGATTTTGTAAGCAAGTTGTTTTAAAGTGAGGTGAAACTTGGGGTACGCAAGACAAATTAGACTCCTTAAAGGGGTACGGTAGTCTGGAAAGATTGAGAGCCACTGTCCTAGACTTTTGGCTTTGGTGTCAGTGTCCTTTCCTGATCTCAGCAAGATAGAACAGTGCAGAATCAGAATGTCACTAACTCAAAAGAGTTCTACTGAGATAAGGAAACATACAGTTCAATGTCTTTGTCCTTTGAAGATCTTGTCACATTTCTCAACTGCAGGCCTGCCCCACTAAATATTTGGACTTAGGCTGCTGAAAACCAGGGAACTTTTCTTCTGACTAGGTGCCAGGGATAGGAAATTGCTTTTAAAACTAAAAATCATTCTTATTCAATACGATTACAGCGTGGTCAGTGATGTCAGCTGGGATGCTGAATTTAATTTAGCCTATGGTTGGCACTAAACCTGCTCCCACTAAATTTAATTTAGCCTAGGGTTGGCGTGAACCTGCTCCCACTAAAGTCAGCTATAGCCAAAGTCCTGTTGAATGAATACAAAGACAGAGCTCAGTTCAGGACCTTTCTCTGGCAGGACATAAAATTACCACTTGTTACTTCTGTATGTGTGTGTGTGTGTATGCATGCACTGTTGTATGCACAAGTTTTCATTAATTGCATTAAATCAGCTAGAATAAATGAAGCTTTGAGCAAAGATAGCGGAGTTAAATCTCAGCTGCTCTTAACAGTCACTTGTGACATTTTTTCCCAGTGATTAACTTCTTCATTCTCAGAATCTGCAGCAGTATTAGCAGGGCAGTACGGGAAAATGTCATTTTCTCCTAGGTTTGGCATTCGAGGACCATCCTCTGTACAGCAGCAGGTCTGATTTCCTCTTGTGAATAAAGATCTGTCTAATAGTTCAGTGATGGACCATTATATCTATAATTTAAAACAAATCTCTGCTCGTGCTCTGCAACGTCAGTAGAGCTCTGCCTGGATACAAAATTTGTATCTGCATTCAATCTGCAAACATGGTCCATGGATATCTGCAGATTCGCAGGGCTCTAACCCTTGACACAGCCAGCCACTAGAAAGGGGAGGAGGGTTTGCATCACAAATTCTAGGCCTTGCAGCAGTACAGTTCACTAATATGTTGTATGGATGAAGGAGACAGGCAACAGGCTCTCTGTTATAATACACCATTACACATTGTTGGTTCAAATCCCATATCTAATTAGGTCTACTCACCCCAGAAGGATTTAAATTCCTTTTTTTCCCAAATCTAAATGCAATAGGACATCATGGTGATGTGATCTCTGTGCTAGGGGCAGGAAATCTTGTGTTCCAATCCCAGATCTAGCACTGAAATAAAAAGTTACTGACTGTTTCCATGGAAATTCTCAAGTTCCAGTAACAATTTTCTAATGCTCATCAGTCCCAAGATAGTCAAACAAACAAGAATGTATTTTCTTTCAGAGCGCTTGTAAAGGCCAATTTTTGTATATTTTACACACAAAGCTCTGTAAAGCTCTCTGGAGGGTGCTGTAAAAAACTGACTTGGGAATGAGCTTATGCAGTGGGGATAGTACATTGACCTTTTACTCTTGGAAATCAGCGTCCATTGATTAAGAAGTGAACTGGAAGGCAGGAAAAGCAGATTCTGTTCCCAATTCCACTGCTGACTGGATGTGAGATCCCGGGGAATTTTCTACACTTCTTCATGCTGCACTGTCCTCATCTGTAAAACGCTTACCCACCTTTGTAAAGTGCTTTAGTGCTATATATGTCCTGAGTATAATTATTAGTGTTACATTCTTCCTTAGGGGGTGTCTGCACACACAAGTTGTCCTGTTTTACCTATCCCGGTATAGCATATACCCCATATCATAGAGACAGTTATATTGGTAGGAAGGTGCTTTACACTGGTATAGCTATTCCTACACAGGAAGGGGAATAAGACCTTGTCTACATTAGGATTTGTCTGGTATAGCGAATAGCCTAACCTCTACAGCGAAGTTGTATCAGTATAACTGTGTCCCCACTAGGGGTTGTGCTGACATGTGACATTCCCCACGTCACCAAACAACTGCACAATCCCTCTCAATGAGCAGAGCCGCAGGGGACATTTCAGGTCAGGCATGCGCTAGGCAATGTCAGTGTAACTCCTCCTCCTGCCTGGCTGATCCAGTGAGTGACTTTCAGTGGAGGGTTTCAGAGTAACAGCCATGTTAGTCTGTATTCGCAAAAAGAAAAGGAGGACTTGTGGCACCTTAGAGACTAACCAATTTATTTGAGCATAAGCTTTCGTGAGCTACAGTTAAGGTTGTAATGCTGGTGGGATTGGGAAGCCACTCCCCACTGGGGAGTCAGCATTCACAGCTGGGCGGAAGGAAGGGGGCCACTCCCTCCTCTTGCGTATGCAGCTCTGTTAAGGCATGTCCTAAGAGGAAGGATTTTTGCAATGGGTGTTTCAATGAGACATTTGAAACTTCCCTGGTTGTCTCCGGCTGACAAGCCTGCCAATAAACCTCAGCTCCGACACAGGGCAGGGACAGGGAGCCCTGATCTCTACCAGTACAGCTGCAGGTGTCTGAGAAAGCTGCGGCTGAGGGAACAAATGCTCCTCATGCTTGTTAGTCTCTTTGTGCATGTTCGGGAGCCCCCAGGTGTGTGACATGTTACAACTCCCACAAGAGGTCAACAAGCCTTACAAACACTGCTACTGAAAGGCGTGGCTGGAATGACACACAGCTGAAGGTGGAGCCCTAGCTAATATAGTGAACACTTCCTGACTTCACATATATCCCTAAAAGGAAATCCAGCTCTGCTAGCTCCCAGCTGTGACCTTCTGGCAGGTGACTTAATAAAGATTGTGCTTTGCCTTTCCTGAAGGTCATTCGCAGAACATACAAGCCAAATATCGCCATTCAGCTATTACAGTATCCTTGCTCTGCACCTTTGATACATAATCAGCTCCTTCTGTCGATAAAGTATATTTAGGGCCCTACCAAATTCACATTCCATTTTGGTCAATTTCACGGTCATAGGATTTTAAAAATCATAAATGGCATGATTTCAGCTACTTAAACCTGAATTTTCACAGTGTTGTAATTGTAGGGGTCCTGACCCAAAAAGGAGTGGTCGCGGGGTTGCAGCGTTATTGTAGGGGGTGGGGGTGTGGTACTGATACCCTTACTTCTGCGCTGCTGCTGGCAGGGTGCTACTCTCCGGCCACCGAGCTCTGAAGGCAGTGCAGAAGTAAGGGTGGCAATCCCGTGACCCCCCTAAAATAACCTTGTGCAATTCCCTTTTGGGTCAGGACCCCCAGTTTGAGAAATGCTGATCTCCTCCATGAAATCTATATAGAATAGGGTAAAAGCACACAAAAGACCAGATTTCATGGGGGAGACCAGATTTCACAGTCCATGATATGTTTTTCATGGCTGTGAATTGGTAGGGCCCTAAGTATCTAAATGCAATAGGCCATCATTTATTTTTACTTTTATGTAAATCTTCAGGGTAACATAATACTCCACAACATCATAAATGCACTGTAACTCTTGGTGTATGCTAGTGTGAAAGGCTTTGAAACCAAACTTGAGCCATCAGCATATCAGAAGTTACTTAATACTTTTTCTCTAGAGAGACACCGGCTTGCTGTGTCATGATGTGGCTTTATGCATCTGGTAGGGTGACCAGACAGCAAGTGTGAAAAATTGGGACGGGGGTTTGGGGGGGGGGTAATAGGAGCCTATATAAGAAAAAGACCCAAAAATCGGGACTGTCCCTATAAAATCAGAACATCTGGTCACCCTAGCATCTGGATCCCTGTTTTAACTTGTCCATAGGAACATGGGAAGTGCCATATCAAATCAAACCAGTGGTCCATTTAGTCCAATACAGTGGTCAGTAGCAGATGCCCCACACAAAGGTGCAAGAAACCTCAAAATTGTCAGTTAATGACTAATTTGCCATAGTGCAAATTTCTTCTATGCCCCCTCCCCCTGACACCAGTTCCAGTTTGGTTTAACTCCTGAAGCTGGAGAGTTTGGATTGTTATTTGACCTACCTATCCATCTGTAGTTCTTAAAGAAAGGCCGACATGCCCATTGAAAGGTAGTGTGAGATTTTCAAAAGGGCTCAGCGTAGGAGATTTTCAAAAGGGCTCAGCTCTCCCTGAAACCAACACAAATTGTACCCTAACTTCAATGGAAGCACAGTTAGGCCAAGGTTGTGCTCTTGAAAATCCCACTGCAATGGCCAGGTGGGCTTTAGCGATTAGCTTGTTCCTGGTAAGTTAAATCAGTCCGAGATACAAAATTTAGAGTTATTTTAAAAATGTATACATTTCAAAGAGTACTTTCCCCAAAATATTAATTTTAATTAATTGTATATGATTTTAAAGCTCTTTAATAATAAATATTAAGGTCGCTATACTAGGAATTTCCCATCATCCCTCTACTTTCACTTTGTAAATGATAGATAATAGCTATTATTCACTATTAAGAATGTAAGTGTAGCCTCTGTTTAATGTCTGGATATTGTTACATCCTACCCTGGAAAAGGAATACATTACATAATTGAATAGATCTTTTGAATCTCTAGCTGCTATGAAGAAGCCTAATACTTTTCCTTGAGATGCAACCAAAAATCTGTCTTCTGACAAATGTCTGAGGTCCTAAATTTTTCTCAGAATGCAAAAAAGGAATGTGTGTGTCAGCCAAATTCCAGTTTATTACAGTCCAGGAGACCATGTGCTTGCCTGATCATTTATTTTAATTGTACCCATTTGTAGTTACACAGAGTATCACTTCTTTCTCTAAATCAAACAGGGTTGGATTGAGGATAAACTGGTGATGTTACTTATTTTGTCTTGTATTTCTGAGCATCACTGCTAACAGAAGGCAATATTTATTTAGAAAGACTGTCTAGCTTCCTCAATATTATATCTGGACCAAGGCATTTGGGCAGAGATCACTTTCTTCTCTGCTGGGAAGCTGGAGTGCACTTCGGGTAATATACTATTTGGCCTCATTAACTGAAGTAAGAGTTAATGCACCATAGACAGCACATTAGTGCTTGTAAATCAAAATTGCTTGGACAAAAGGTACTATGCAATTGGCTACCAAAGCTCTGAGGTTTGTTCCAAGGTAATAATAGGCTATTCACATGGCTTAAACAAAATAATGTATTGTAATAACTGGTGATGCATGTATTCCACTGCCATCAACTGGATGGAATCAGAACCACTTTGTCATGTGTCATAGGCACTGCTCTGTTAACAGATTATAAGAACTCTCCTTAGGGCCTTGTGTGTTAGGAACAGAAGAGTCAGTGTTCCTTCCTAGTTTTGTTGTGAAGTTCCATGCACAGTGAATTTATTTAAATCAAAGCCATTTAAATCACCAATTTTATCATGATTTAAATCAGCAAGCAGGAAACCTTGATTTTAAATCAATTTTAATCTGGTTTTGCCTTTGTACAGTTTAGTTATTTTCCTAAAGAAAGGTTGATTTTCATTAGTTCGTAACTATTAAAACATGGCCTTTAAACTAAATGTACCTCCTACATTTAATTTGGTACTTCTTTTGCTAATCAAGAGAATACACCACATCTATACATGTTAAAGTTATTATATAATTGACCTTACATTTATTCAGATTTGTAATTTTTATATTTTTAATTTACTAGTGATATGTGTCAAATTCTACCTGGATGAAAATTAAATTTAAAAAGAGCATTGTAAATTTTGTTTTATTTGCATAGAATTACCTTGAATGTGCTGGATACATAAGGAAAAATATCAACAAGTTTATCAAAACATGTTTTGCATTTAAAACTGATTTATTAAATAGAGGAAGTATTATCTGTAGTTAGTGACGTGTGACTGTTTCTGGTCGCCGTGTCTGTCATGATTTCAGAACTAGTAGATCTCATCCTCTGACACCCCATTTCTGTTTATAGACTGGAAGAGGAAAACAAGCTTTCCTGCTTTTTTAACACCCAATTTTTTTAAAAAACTCTGAATGAACTAGCCTTTGCACTGAACTAGTTGAATAAACTGAAAAGAAGAAAATATTCTCTCTGCACCTGGCTGAGCAGCTACTGCTGTCAAAATCTAGTTTAGACATCAAACTCTGGTTCCAGTTGCTTAGCCAGTGACTTCGACCAGTTCAGTGGTTTGAGTTTCTTTAAAATGTGGCAGTGACCATGTACTGCTTATTATTATTTTTAATTAATTTAATTATTTTAAATTGATTATAGTAAATGTAGGCCTTCCTTAGGCTTTTCATAATTTAAAATTTTAATTCTAAATAAATTTATTTTAAAAAATAAACCTGTATTTAAATTAAATTTTAAAAATCCATTTTAATTAAAAAAAAAAACAACTAAGATTTTTATCCACCCTGGCTGTGATGTGCAGCATAGGGATAAAACTGATCGCTATGGTTTGGTTACAATAACATTTGAATGTAAGGGTCAGAAGCTTTCTACCAATCACATAAGATCAGGAAAGGCTTTAGATTGTTTTAATATATTTGGTTTGAACAGTGTGTTTCTGTACAAAACAGCTCCAGCTTTTTCATGGCAGGCTGTTCTCACCCACTGGGATGTTTAAACATACGCCAGTGTCCTCCTGCAGAGGAAGGACTCTTCATTGTCTATAGCACAAATTTGCAATGTTTGCTAAATCTTTGGGAAGTTCATATCCTGCTCCAACTCACACAGTCATTTGTGGGAAAGCTCTGATCCTAAACAAAATCCCTATGGATTAATCCTTTCTAACAATATAGACATCTCCAGAATCCACCCCCAACCCCAAACACCCACACTTTCATCCATGCACTGCGTCGACCACTGGAAATCATAAAGCTGAGCCTGGTGTCCAGTTTAGGAATACAGGAATTGCCTGGCTGGATCTATCTAGGTGCACCCAGTCCAATATATGGTCTCTGGCAGTGACCAGCACCAGATGCTTCAGAAGAAAGTGTAAGAAACCACAATAGCAGATTGGGGTAATCTGCCCTTCACATTTGGTCGCATCCTGATCTCTAATAGTCTGCTATTGGCATAAGTCTGAAGCATGAGGTTTTATATCCCTGTCAACATTTCTATCATCATTAACCATAACTCCAGTGACTCTTGTTATCCTTATAAATGTCCAATCTCTTTCTGAATCTTGCAGAATTCTTGGCCATGAATTTCCTGTGGCAATGAGTTTCACAGTCTTAGAGCTTATCTACACAGGAAGATTGACCGAAATAGCCAGTGTGAACACTATTCCAGAGTAATTACTCCAATTTGGAAGTGCACTAATTATTCTGGAATAAAAGTGACTTTTATTGCAAAATGGAATGGCTGCACAGGGAGCTATTCTGGAATAGATCATTCTGTAATTGCTATTCTAGTCAATTTCCTAAGGTGGACAATCCTGGAGTCTTAGGGCTGGTCTATACAAACAGTTAGGGCTGTACAAACACCCTGGTAAACTGGGGTGTAAATCTATAGCAAGGTAGCCTGCCGTGCACTGTCTGGCCGTGTGGACGCTGCTACCATGCACTAAAAGTTCCATAGTGCCCTGTGATCAACTCTGCTTTGAAACAGGCGTCGATCAAAACAAACCACAGAACTGTTAGAGCGCAGTAGCAGAGTCCCCACGGCCAGTTAGGGCACAACAGGCGACTGGGCTGTAGATTTGCACCCCGGCTTACTGTGCACTAACTGACCTAACCCTTAGCTTGCAGCGCTTGTTTACATTTGTAACAAAGAAAAAGTAAATCTCCGCATATGCTTCAGTGTTTGCATGGTCAGGGCCTATGTGTGAGTAGTATGTGGAACAACTGTAGCTGTTTGATAAGAGAGGGGATCTGATTCCAACACAAAGAGAGGAGTGGGTCACACTGTGTTTGTGTGTGTGTTAATTTCAGAGAAACATGATGTGGACTGATCTAGCTTTGCCCAGCAGCATAGAAAATGCATCTAAAAGAGTCTGACCACAGTGGGTGCTGTAACCACTACCTTTTAGACTTAATAGTGTCGTATTTTAGATTGGATACCGAAGGGGGAAAAAGCACCACTGTTAATATACTAATCAACCCCCTCTGCCCCCAAAGGGAACCTAATTACAAACACAAGGCCCTGATGAGCCCTTTAAACTTCAACAGGAATCCTCAATGTTATGCAAATATGCCAAGTACGTACAGGCAGCAGGAACAGGGCACAGGACTCAGGGCTGCTCAAGGACGAGACACACCTGCTTTTTCTGGTCTAAACCAGCTGTGCAACCTGTAAACTAGGTGCTTTACAAGGCAGATTGCTCCAGCAAGTACAGGTGTCTCCGTGCCTGGATTGGTCTAAACGGAATGAGGCCAGCCACGTCACTCAGGCACCCTAAATAAAACCAACATGGTGGATTTGGTTTAATAATCCTGGTTAGGACAGACTTCGGTTGGTTTTTAAAAATTCTCTCTTCTTCTAAATACAGTAAGCCCTCACTCATTCACGCACTCACACTAAAGTCCAGGAGACGCACTGTGGATTTCTGAATTAGAGAAAACGTGATCAGGAATTCAGTGATCCAGCCGCACACGCTGTGGCTCATTAACTAGTCGGGGAAAGTGTCATTTCCTTTTTGTACCATGAGGCCTCATTGCAGCACTTGGGTATTCACCTTTACTGAGAAGTAAGGGGGAGGTTGCTGGGTTTTTTGTTTGTGTTTTGGTGGGCATGACTGGGTTTGTGGAATAGCTCGTTGAGAGTTAATGAAGCTCTGATTTAAGTACTTATGTGTTTACTTAGAACTTTAAGAATGTAATTATCTATTAATCAAAGGGTAGGTTATTCACAGGACAGATCCTACTCTGGGTGCTTAGATACGCACTAGACAGCTTACAGCTGTCCATATTTATCTTACATTGTCCACAGTGAGGAGAGTCTTGCAGCTGAGGCACCGGACTGGGACTGGTCTCTGGTCAGACTTGGGCTGTACCACACACTCCCTGTGTGAACACAGTGAAGGCCCTTAAGGTACGTCAACATTGCTCCCTGCCTGGGTCGACAGACTGTCGGTAGTGGGGCTCCTGCTAGCACGCTCAGAATAGCTGCAGGGATGTTACAGTACAGACTAGCCACCTGAGCTCAGACACAGGGGGTAGGCTGGGCTTGAGCTCAGCGGTCTAGCCCAAGCCTCTGCCAGTGCCTCAGTGTCCACACCACTCTTTTTAGTGCACTAGTGCGAGCCTTGCTAGCATGAGTCTGTCTGTGTGGGCTGGGAGGCTCATTCACAGCTGCCGTTAGACATTCCCTTTGGCCCAGACCCTCAGTGATATTTACACTCCTAACTTCCATTGGTTTCAACGGAAATTAGGAATCTAAATAGCGATGAAGATCTGGGCCTTCATCTCTCTGTACCCCAGTTCCCCACTGGTAAAACAGGGATGATCATACTTCCTTCTCCCCACCATTTGTCTGGTCTGTTTAGACGGTAAACTTTTCTGGGCAAGGACTGTTTCTCCTTGTCTAGCGTCTAACACAAAGGCTCTTTGATCACAGTGAGGGTTTCTCAGTGCTACTATAATAATAATAACAAGCCTTGCTGAAGCTGGATGCAAACATCTCCCTTATTTCTCTGACTCCCTTGCAGGCTGAAACAGAATGGCTTCGATTTAATAGAGGAACCACAGAACCCTGCTATCATATATCTCAGCTCTGGTGCACTTTGGTACACACTACAAGTGTGTCTGAAAGGGCAACGTTTGATTGTGGGTTGTTTGATTTGATTGTTGATTCTCTTGTGACAGTTCATGCACAAAGCACTCCACGTTAATTAGCTCTGACGGCTTTTGTTTCGCAGAGGGACTCAATCACTCTCTTTCTTTGTCAGTGGAATATCTGGCACAGTCACACATTTTTAAAACTTATTTTCCTTTTTTGTCTATCAAGTTCCTGTCTTTCCTAGGAGCGTGTGGACTTGCCGCAAACTAGCAAACATTGTTCTGTGTCTCTAGCTACCTGCCGGCGAATATGTTCTAGGTTAGCGTATCTCTAGTACAAGCTGAGCTCACCACCTAAAGCAGAGCAGGGAGCTGCAGTGTTTGCATTGCTTGATGAATAGAAGTTTCGTGCAGAAATAGGTCTGCCACTGTGAGGTGCTGAGCATGGGAGCTGAGGACGTTTAACACCGTGTAGAGCCCTTAAGGAGACCTCTACCTGTAGCAGGTGAAGCACAGAATGAGCTCAGGCCTTGGCAAGTGCATGAAAGGAGAAATGCATATTCAGCTACATGGTTTCAAAACAGCTTCTCATGTTCAGCCCTTTATATGGATACAATGTGAATATGTAATAAAGGAAAACCATAACGCTTTCAAAGGTCTGCCTCCAGCAGCCAGGATCCCCAGAACTTCACTGTCCTTCCCTACAGCTATAGCTAGTCTGGTATCAGATGCCTTTATACCAGTATAACTGCATTCATACTGGTGGGACTGTACCCCTTTTACCATAGGGCTCTAGTTAAAGCAGTACAACTTGTGTATGTAGACAAGGCCTTAGAGACTGAAGCTCCATCCCAGAGCCATTCTATCCTTCCTAGAAAAGATGTGGCCTGATCCCGAGGCCAGTAAAGTCAGAGGGAGACTTTTCATCAACTTCAGCAGGCTTTGGATCAGGCCCATGGTTCCTTTGAAAGGATTCCAGGTGAACAAATCTCAGACCAGCTTGGACTCAGAAATCAATTTAAGTCAGTTTCAGTTATTTAGCATAAGTGGCACTTTCAGGCTCTCAAGGGGGGCCATGTTTGGGATGCAAGCACCACATTTGTACTGGGTTTAGGCCTTGTGAAAACAGGGTGTTTACAAAAATAAATGTTGAGCCAAATCTGAGTGACAGTCTCCCTTGAGATGGTGTATGAAACACATTCACTCAAACCGTGTTTCACTGCAACCCAGTTCAATGGGGTTTTATTTTCAACCCAGAACTCCAGGGCTAGCTGAGGGTTCAACTTTGCCATCTTTACTCATGTCAGGTCGTACCTTATTCCATGAGCAGTACCAGTGGCAATGACAAGGAATACCCCTGGCACAGAAAACTTGCCCTGCCCCTAGGGCATAGTAAGCAAGGGGCAGAAGGAACTGTGATTCGAGTATTCTTATGCTCAACTATTTCCCAGCTGCTGCAAGGTCCAAAAGGGCCATGGCAGTTGGAGCACAGGTTAGGAAAGCCCCCAGGTGAGCCATAAGAACGGTCAGACCAATGGTCCATCCAGCCCAATATCCTGTATTCCGCCAAGGGCCAGTGCTTCAGAGGGAATGAACAGAACAGTCAATAATAGTGATCCATCCTCTGTAGTCCTCTCCCAGCTTCTGGCAACCAGAGGCTAGGGACACTTAGAGCATGGGGTTGTGTCCCTGACCATCCTGGCTAATAGCCATTGATGGACCTATCCTCCATGAACTTATCTAGTTCTTTTTTAGAATCCTGTTTTGGCCTTCACGACATCCTCTGGCAATGAGTTCCATGGGGTGACTGTGAAAAAGTACTTCCTTTTGTGTGTTTTAAACCTGCTGCCTATTCATTTCATTGGGTGACCTCTAGTTTGTGTGTTATGTGCAGGAGTAAATGACATTTCCTTATTCACTTTCTGCATCGCAGTCAAGATTTTATAGACCTCTATTATATTCCCTCTTAGTCATCTCTTCTCCAAGGTGAAAAGTCCATCTTTTTAATCTCTCTCACATGGAAGTTGTTCCATACCCCTAATAATTTTTGTTGCCCTTCTTTGTACCTTTTCTAATTCTAATATATCTTCTTTGAGAAGGGGTGACTAGATCTGCAGTGTGTCTGAACTAGCCCCAGGTCACTTCAAGATAGGCTCCCCTCTCCCTGTGCAGGGATGATCCAAGGGCATTCAATGGGATGACTTGCAGAGTAAGGTAGTACTCAGCCACAGTAAGGGAGGTATAGTGAAGCCCTCGTGATGTCAGTGAGATTACTCACAAGAGAAAGCTCTGAGCGCTGTGAGCGTCATTACGCAACATTCTTGTTCATGTCAAACAATCTGACCTTAACTGTTTGACATGAACAAGAATGTTGCCTAACGAAGCCCGGCAGTTGTGGAATGAGAGTGTAAACATAACAGCAATATGCAGGTGGTTTTGACATACCCAATTTGCTGAGTGAGCTGCGTGAGTTTATGAGTATTGTGCTTGCCTGTTGTTTCTATGCTCTGCATCAGTGCAAACAATTACAGCTGGGAAGTAACATGGTGCCAAACACCCAGAACAACTCCTCTACTGCTGGGGGCCTGGGGCGTGTCTACGTAGCTACACAAACTTATGAGCAATCATGGGGTGGGTTTCAGGGTGATGAAACAAAGGTTTGCTTTTCACTTCTCCCCCTTCTCTTCCCTGAACCAGGGGGCTTGGTTCAGACAAGTCACTGGTTTGACCTCCCAGCAATTCCCAGTCAGGATGTGAGTGACTAAATTACTGAGATGGGTCCAAACTGCAAAGCGTGATCCTACATCCAAACTTCCCCAAAGCTGAGGGTTTAGGCTGCTCTTTCACCACTTCTAGGGAGTCCTTGGCTCTTTTAGTCTGTCCAACTGGGTTTTACTTTGCCAGGCGCGCCTCGTCTTGCTTTGACAATCACAATAACATAGAGCAGCAAAGGTGAAAGAACATTTTTAAACATCCAGATCAATACCATTTTTGACTGCTTGTGGTTTGTAACTTTTTTCCATTCATTTGCTCAGTTGCATTTGTTCCTGGCCATTGCTGATCCCTAGTCTAACAGCAAGAGCAAAGTAGAAAGACGAAAAAAGAAAAGGTGTGAAAATCTGACATGAAATCTTAAGTCCTCTGCTTCAAAGCCCTTTTTTAATCAAGATGGTTTGAAATCTAGTTTACTGAAGATGTATCAAAATGCTGACCGTTTCAAATACAAATTTGCTGAATTGATAAAATCAGTTGTGTGAATACTGTACAAATAAGGGCAGCAGCTGGGGGCCCGGGTCAGATACTAAAGTGAGGAGAGCTGTATGAATGCGAAGAAGGATTCCTAACACATTCGCTGGCAACAGCTTTAACTCAGGAGAGACAGATGGTTTGAGGCCTGATCCAAAGCCTAAGGAAGTCAGTGGGAGTCTTTCCATTGGGTTCAGTGGGCTTTGGATCAGGCCCTCCGTGGGCTACGCTGCAGGTGTGGCATAGATAAGCTCCCTGGTTCAAAGTCCAAGAAGGCTGAATCAGCACTTCATCCTCCCAGGGTAGGAACATGGAGTGCCAGGAGGTGTGCTGTGTGGAAGGGCTCGTTTCGAAAAGCCTTTTAAATCCAAAGTCCTGTCAGCACGGACTTTAAAGATCTTTGGACTCTTATAAGAGTTAAGATTTTCCCAGGGTACATCTACACTGTGATAACCTCCCCTTCCCAGGGGGTCTCAGACAGAGCCCGGGCTCCAGCCTGAGCCCAAAGGTCTGCACTGCAATTTTATAGCCCCACAGCCCGAGCCCCCCCCCGCAGGCCCCAGTCAGCTGACCTGGGTCAGCCACAGCCATGCCGCAGGTCTTTTATTGCAGTGCAAACATACCCTGTGTCTTTGTTAAAGAAATTTCCCTTTCCATGGCACTGTTGTGCAATGCGCTTCCTACTAGTATCTCCTCCAGAGGCTGTGTTTCAGTGATGAAGATGTACGCTGTATAGTATACCCATCACTTAGACCTGGACTGAACACTCTTGAATATTGGGAAAGTTCAGAGTTGGATTGGCACTTTGCAACTGGCCCAAATCTCTATAATGGGCCAAACCAAAACCCAGGGCCCAAACACCCTGCATTTTGGAAAAGTTTGGATTTGAACTTCACAATACAAGCATATTGCTAGTATAAAAGTGAAACACTTTGGGATCCTAGGGGCAGTGTAAAGGTCAAGCAATTTTAGCTGAAATCAGATCAGTAGATTATTTCCAGAGGATGAATGCTCTTGTGGATTGGGATTTAGGAGATGTTGGTTCAATTCCCAGCTCTGCCACAGACTCCCTGTGTGACCTTGGTCAAGACACAAGCTCTGTGCCTCAGTTCCCCTTCTGTAAAACAAGGATAATAATCCTTCCTTTCTCCCACTCTTTTTCTGATTTGTCTATTTAGGCAGGAAACTCTTCAGTTTAGGGACCGTGCTTTTGTACAGCCCCTAGCACAATGGGGCAATGATCTTGGGTGTTACATTTAGGCACTGCTAGAATACTAGTTAATCACTCCAGCATTAGCAACCTGGAGAAATGGTCTGCAGCCTTCCAAAGACAATCACCAATTGAAACATTATGATTGGGCCTCATCCCTACTACAAAGCTGCCTGTGATAGGAGGCTGCTTATCTTTGCTGCCAATGTGATTGTATCCCAGGCTAAATAACCTTCCTGCCACCTGCAAAAGTAAAGACCTTGTAAGGGACTATTAAAGAGCAGCCTGCTATGCACACGCACGTGTTGGCTACTCTCCAACTTTCAGAATAAGGCAGTGAACTCCCGGAACTGGAAAGTTCAGTCCTATTTGCTTCTCAGACGACGTCTCCTCATATGTAGCAGCACCTGCCAGTGACTCTGAGGGGGGGAATGTAGAGACTGACCTCAGTCTGTGGGCTGGGCTCTTATGAAATGTGGCAGCTCACCCCAAATGCAGAGAGGGGGTTGCGGCACTGAGATTAGGGGCCTGCTACCACACAATTCATTCCATGTTACGGCATTGTCAGTTCAGTTACATGGGGCTGGATTCCCTTTGCCAATTAGTGTCTTTACTTAGTGGCCTAAGCGCACTCACAATTACACTTCGTTCAGTCTTTACAAAGGGACAAGAACTGGCTTTCATGGAGATGGAGCGTTCTAGCCCTCAGGAAAGTGAGGAGCTGGCAGAATGTACTAGATACATTGCACTACGCAAGCTGCCTTGTATTCCTGAGCCCCTAAGCAGACACTGCCGATCACTCTAATTTCCAGAGTATCCACAGGGATCCAGACTGTGACCATGACATCCATTTAATTACAGCTGAGGCCTGCTTGTGGAATCTGAAAAGAGAGTCTCTGTAGTTACTGTGGCACCTGGCCTCATCAGTCTAATTCATGCCTGTTGCTAGGAATGAGACTTTGGGCAACTCAGTTCCCCTCATTAGTAGGGGGAATAATACCCCCCCAACTAGTGCACAGAGATGGTATGCATACCACTTTGAGCTGAATGGAGCTGCAAAGCTGGAATTGGTTTTCAAACTTCCCCAAATCCAGTGTGCTAAAGTCAAGGCCAAGTGCAAAGTTTGGATCAGTCCATTCCCATTCTTCGGGGAACGTTTGGATCCAGAGTCATGGTTCGGGCTCTTATAGAAAGAGGGGCCAGTTGCACAGAGGTCAGGTGCAGTTTTGGTCTTGAATCATTTCTCTCTTTTGGTTACTATTTGTAAAGTGCTTAGAAAGGTCCCAAGCAGGCAGTGCTAGCCCACTGGGGGCCCTAAACAGGAATATTTTTGCCCTGCCTCCAACACACACTGAAAAAGCAAATATCTCCTCGCCCCTTCCCTTGAGCTGCTCAGGGCCCTAAGCAGTTGCTTAGTCTGTTTATGCCTAGCACTGGCTGTGATCCCCAACCAGAGCACTAGATCCAGCCCATCCCCTGGCATCTGGGGGACTTTGGCCCTGACTCTGAACTTTGTGACTAAGGCCCATCTCCTGTGATCATGCTGGCAATGCACTGCCCCTTGCATTCCTACACCCTTCTGCTAGATGGACTTCAGACTAGCATGCCTGACATGACACAGGTGTGGGGCGGGCAACACTTGGTTGAATGAGAAAGTAAAGTCCAGCCACGCTGACCTAGCACTGGAGGTGATGATGCCTGTGCTAGCTTGGCTCTTACGGGAGGAAGACGAGAGCTGACTGAAGTCTTAGGAAGGGCTGGCTCTCCTTTAGCTCACAGCTATTCCAAGCATTTAGCACCACTATCAGCCTCCCAGAGCCACGGGCAAATACTGAATATGAGCCTGTGTGTAGCCTTTCTGTGTCAACAGGTCTTTAGCAGAGGATTTACAGCGGCTGGGCTGCCAGGAGGTTGTCACCGTGCCAGTGAGGAGGATGTTGAGAGCCTTAGCTCTGCCTAGGGTGACCAGACAGCAAGTGTAAAAAATCGGGACAGGGGGTGTGGGGGTAATAGGAGACTATATAAGAAAAACATACAAAAAACAGGACTGTCCCTATAAAATCAGGACATCTGGTCACCCTAGCTCTGCCTAAGATCTTATTTGTACAGTAACTGTTTGAGTGGCAATGTGCTCAGGGAATCATTAATGTCAATCAGCAGCTGAGCCTGGACCAGACAGAGCCCCCACAGACATGAGATCGTCAATATGCCGGAGGAGGTTTTATGTAAAAACCACCATCATAACAGACACCCTTTAGGTAGCGTGCTTTAGGGCATCAGCCTGGGACCCAGGAAACGTGGTTCAAATCCTGACTCCTCCACTAGGTTGCTGGGCCACCTTGGGCAAGTCTTTTCCCTTCCCCAGGGGTCTGTTTTCCCAATAATGACACTGACCTCCTCCGTAGCATGCTTGAGATCTCTTGCTGAAAGTGCTTGCCAAGAGCTAAGTATTACTAACACCTAATTCATTTCAGCAAAGAGGTCAATGACTGGAGACTGAATTCCCTCTCAGAAAGGATTCTCCCTCCCCGCTCAGGTTGAAGTATATGGGGAGAATGATGTAAGGAAACTTGCCATACGACTGCCTGTGCTTTCTATTGGTGAGTAAAGAGAACATTTACATTGTTAATGACAGGTTTCAGAATAGCAGCCGTGTTAGTCTGTATTCGCAAAAAGAAAAGGAGGACTTGTGGCACCTTAGAGACTAACAAATTTATTTGAGCATGAGCTTTCGTGAGCTACAGCTCACTTCATCGGATGCATCCACTGAATGTATCCGATGAAGTGAGCTGTAGCTCACGAAAGCTCATGCTCAAATAAATTTGTTAGTCTCTAAGGTGCCACAAGTCCTCCTTTTCTTATTGTTAATATGGGCCATGTTCCACTGGGCGCCAACACTTGGAAAAAGGCATGTTACAGAAATGCCATGAAGTACTCACAATGATGTCTATCATGTACCAAATGCTTTTAACTGGTGTTCTTGAGTTTTCTTAGCTTGATTAAATCTCTCCCCCCTCCCCGACAGAACCCATTGCGTGGAATGGATTGCTCCACACTGGAATGGTTTGTGAAAGTGGAATGTGAGAGCAAAAAAATAAAAGGATCAAATTCTCTTCTCCATTACACTGGTTCAACCCTACCAGATAATGGCCCATTCACTGCCACTAGATGAAGACTCCATGGCAAATGTACCAACATTCTGATTTTTACAGACCGCATTTCTTAGGACTCAGCTCCTCTTGAGCCTAGCCTGTATGGTGGAGCCTAGTACAAGTCAGAGTCTAAGCACCATCCTGCTGTACTCAAACCAGGCCCACCAGCAGGTCTCCCGCAGCACCAGCACTTGCAAAAGTAGATTCAGTACTCACCCTCATCCTAAGTCTACGCAGCCGTGATTTCACAGCCTCATGTTTCCACTTCACGCTACAGGGGGCTAGTGGGAGGAGAGAAGTTCCAGTGGCATGGACCACGTAAGCCACGTGCCAACAGGAAGCCCCCAAACAGCAGCATTTCAGGAAACCCCTTGCAATTCAGTAACATCTAGCAACCAGCCCCTAATTACTGAATCCATGTGTGTGGCACACAAGGGTTCTCCACCCAAATAGCTGACCTAGAGCTGCCTGATTGGGATGAAGCATTAACGTATGTTGAGGGAAAGGGAAGTGCTCTCTCTCAGAGTAACTCATACCCCTAGCAGCTGCTTGACTTTTAAATACCAGGCCACAATAAGCACAAGTTGCTGAGTTACTCTGCTCCTGTGTGTGGACTGGTTTGTAAATGACCTTCACCTGTTATATACAGGTTGGGAGGGAGAGGGTCATAGTGAAAGAATAGAAAGGCCATGTGTGGAAAAAAAAAACAAACAAGTCACATAGCAAAGGCTCTTGGGTAGGTAATCTGGGGAATGCAGAGATGCCTGCTCCATTTAGTTCCCTGGTGGCATTGTATAGTCAATTACCTAAAGTTCATGCTCTATCACATTCTTGAAAAAAGAAAAGGAGTACTTGTGGCACCTTAGAGACTAACATTTATTTGAGCATAAGCTTTCGTGAGCTACAGCTCACTTCATCGGATGCATTCAGTAGCTCACGAAAGCTTATGCTCAAATAAATTTGTTAGTCTCTAAGGTGCCACAAGTCCTCCTTTTCTTTTTGCGGATATAGACTAACACGGCTGCTACTCTGAAACCTATCACATTCTTGGACATCCAACTGATCTTGTTGGATTAGAAGCAAAATGTTCTGCACCTTCACACTGCCACTCACAGAAGCATTACCTGAGGCTGGAAGCCCTGGCAAGCAATAGCAGGCTGGTAGGAGACAATATTCCAAGTAGGAATTCAGAGTGCCAATCATGCATAGCCAAATAGTGCCTGCCCTTAAATTACTGCTGTAATTAATGAGGTTGTGCCCTCTAATTCAGAATTAATTTTCAACAGTAAAAATGACTCTTAGCACTGTGTAAGGCAGCTGTAGGGCTGTTTGTTTGAGTCACACCACTCCATTTTGATCTGATTGGAAAAATGGCTCTAACTGAGTTAGAGACTGAGGCTAAGAAGGGTGGTTTAGGAAAGGGCCTGGAGTGACCTTCCCTCCTTGAAGTCAGATTTAGGGATGGGAGGGATGCATTTGACCAGGATAGATGCACCAAGTATCCCATTGCCCTATATTAATGTAAGCTACATCTGCACATCTAAGTGGGGCAATACCCTAGCTGCATTTCCTTCGGGGGTTGAAGGGATAAGGTAGAGGTTATGTAGTACCAAGCAAGGTCCAGTGGCTGTTGATTTTTAGGTAGGCTATGTAACCCAAAGAAAGCAAGCTCATGTTTAATAGGGCTGGTCTTCATTGCAGTTAACCCAGGCTCTGATCCAGCTCCCCTCCATGCACAAAAACCACTACCCCATATGGGGTAGTGTTTTCTACCCAAGCACATTGCTCACACTTGGGCTAGTGATTCCCCCCCGCCCAACCCCCTTCTGTGGGCATTGCTCCCTGTTGCCTTCCCATAACTCCGCCTGGTTGCTTACGTTCTCCCCCACTTCACAGGGAATAAGAGTGGCTCCATTTACTGCAGCACTAAGCAGAGGATAGTCCCCCCCACAAGTCCTAGTGCCTCACCTGAGCCTGGATACACTTCAGGGGACATGCTTGGGTAAGGCCTTGCCGAGTAGCTGCTCACAGCTGGACAAGACCATCCTGGGTGCTCACAATCAAGCGTGAATCACTCAAGCTAACTCTGCAGGGAAGACAGGACATACCCATACCTGACTGGTTTTGCTCTTAAATATGGAGTCAGTAATTTCAGCCACTTCCTTGAAATTCTTACGCTGAGAGACTCGTTTTCCAAGTGAGTTAATCCATCGCTCCCTTGCATACCTTTCACTGGGAATTCTGGCTACATCAGACATGGGTTAAACCATTTCTGGCTCCTTATCTGCCTAGAGCGTGGCTAGTTTTAATCTCAAGCTTTCGCTAGCACCCGTAGGCAGGGGGGCACTGCTGGCCTCTTATCACTTAACAGCTACCTTATCTATACAGGCACCGAGCTCCATGGAGATTTGCATTACGATACCAGTGCAGACAAGGCCTGTACATACTGGGAATTGTTTGAGATTGGGGCTTTAAAGGAAAAACAGTCAGTCAGTTAGGTAGTATCCCTTTCTTCTCCCCATCAAGAGGGTACATGAAAAGAAATACAGCCTGTTTGTGGATTAGCCAGTTATTCAAACACTTTCCTATTAGCACAAGCATTAGAAACTTAGGTTTACCTGGACTATGCCATCTCCTTAGACCACCCCCCCCTTCCCTCGAGTGCTACTAGGAGTTTCTCTACTTCTTCCAGCATTTTCCCTACTGCAGCTGCTGGTGGAGTGAGGCAGAGTTTACCGAAAAGAGGTAAAGCAAGTACAACACTAGTAGAGTCGGTTCTGGATGTTTTTTTTTTATTATTATTTCCTCAGACTTGTTATTTAAACAGGAGTGCCTGAAATAAAAACATTTGAGTCCCATCATCAGGGGAATGACTTGATAAAGACAGAGGTCAGGTGAGCATGACAGCTGCCCTTTGCTAAACAGTACGGATACCAGTTGTAATTGATACAGTTTTGACAGTCCATGAATGGTCAGAGTAAGTTACATAATACAACATGCCAGTTCACATGAGGAAGTAACTTAAGTGTACTTCTTGATTTCATCGTACAATACTAAGACAAAAGCGCCACCCATTCCTCTGAGTACATTGGACCATGCACCCTTGAAGAACGCCTTGGACCCTTCATCACGGGCAATCTTTCGCCAGCAGTCAATTGTACCAGAGTACATGATGTCAGCTGTGGAAAGTACAGAGATTGTTAATGAGAGGAGTCACATGGACTAGGATCTTGCCCAGGTCAGTAGTGGCTCAGCAAGGCTGTCTGCTTTGAATGAATTACATTTCTGAGCTTGTGCTCTAGTGTTATTAGGCATTTAATTGTTTATCTTTTACTACACTTGCACCAATAATGGCATCTCATGTCTATATTGAGATGTAACAGGCAAGAATTTGAGTTTTACTGTCTATAGCAACTGCACTAACATCTCAAGGGCTTGGGTTTAGCAGCTGCATAAAGGCAAGTCTTCACTGCAAGTCATCCCAGGAGATATGCTGCTCTACCATTGTCATGGCTTAAACCAGAAGCACCACCATCTGCTGGGAGTTCTTCCACAGATTGTTTATATGCAACAGAGTGTCGGGATGTATTCTAGACAAAGGGCTGCATGGTCTCATGGAGCAAGGAACTCAAGCTCTAATCCTGGTCCAGCCAGTGACTTACTGCACATGCTGGGAAAGATGGACTGTTCTGCCTATAAATGGATATCATATGTCTCACCAGAGCATTGAGAGGACTTTTACTCAGAGTGGTATAACTGCTAAAGCAATAGACAATCTGGCTAGTCAGGGCATCAAAGGAAACCAACATCCATTTACAAGATTCCACTTCTGAACCATGAAGTCTTGCCTGCCGAAACCCTTCTGATCCCACGGGCCTTGAAACAGAGATAGAGTTCTCTGCACCCATCTTGCATCTCTGGACAGAGAGGTTTTTTTGGGAATGCCCACCGACATTATGTTCTACATGGGAATTAGATACATACTTGCTTTACGCCCTGACTGCATCATCATACGACGGCGGACAGTATCAAATGGATAGGAGGTCAAACCAGCAACAGCAGTAACTGTCTGAGCAATCATCCAGCTGATAACGATGTGGGTGTTCTTTGGGTCAGGAAGCATTCCTATGGGAGGGAGGAGATCAGATTAACACCACCAAATCACTGTATATTATAATACCAAAGTAAATCATTTTTCTGCATTAGAGTCTAGAGTTTCTTCTAACAGCCTTAATGTTGTTTAGCTTCTTCTGCATTTTAAGAAGTTAGTTCAAAGGACCTACCCTTTGCAGTGTCATAGATGCCAAAATAGGCAGCTCTGTAGATAATGATACCCTGAACGGATACATTGAAGCCTTGGTACAGGCCCTTAAGACCATCAGACTTGAAGATCTTGACCAGGCAGTCACCAAGACCCTTGAATTCTCTGTCGGCTCCAGCTTTACCCACATCAGCTGCCAGACGGGTACGGGCAAAGTCAAGAGGGTAGACAAAACACAGAGATGTAGCACCAGCAGCACCACCAGATGCCAGGTTACCAGCAAAGTAACGCCAGAACTGGGTTCTTTGATCCACGCCACCCAGGAAGATCTGCTTGTATTTGTCTTTGAAAGCAAAGTTGAGGGCCTGAGTAGGGAAGTATCTGATCACATTAGCCAGGTTGCCGCGCCAGAAGGACAGGACACCCTGCTCTTTGGGGATACGGACAACACAGTCAATGATGCCCTTGTATTGCTGGTCTGCTGCAATCTGCTTGCTTGCATGCTGCACCTGTAAAACAGTAGAAGAAGATGGATTAATATCATTGTGCTGATAAAATTACAAGGCTGAAGATCTGGACTGATGAAGTTTCATGGTTGTCACTTGGTAGAAATGTTTGTTTTAATTTGCATTTGATAATTAGCATCTGATTCCGGGGTCTGGATAGACAGTCTTCCTCTACAGAGATTAAGTACGTTTGAAGAAAATCCATTTAGGCCAGAAATGTTGAAAGCTTGTTATGAAATAAAATAAGCTTGGTCCTATGAAGCTAGAGGAATTATAAATGAAATGACAGATTTGGTAGTGAAAACATGAATTACTAGTAAACAAGAATGAGGATAAGATTAAGTGTAGATCTCTTAAATTTGGTGACAAGACAAGCTAGAGTGAGTTATTGTTGAACTTTGCTCATTATAACTAGGCGTGGAAGGATTATATTTGTACCGGTAAATTTTGATTTCACTGCACACACAATTCATAATCACAATTTACAGATAAGGCAACATAAGAAAAATGCTACTTGAGACCTCACGGTTTGAGTTAAGGATATTATACTCAAGGATATTTTACCATTTTGTGTTCATGGTTATAAGGCTTTAGCTTTTTGAATCTCAGTGACTACACTCATTAAATTGTCTGACCTCCCATAATTTCCCTGCAACTGTGAAAAGCATGCAAGTTAAAAAAAATTATAAAAAAATAAAAATTAAGTTTGCCAGGCCTAATTATATCAGTGTCATGAAAGTCTTAGGCTGCTTCAGTGAGAAGTTTCACTGTCCTCTAAGCAGATGTCAGTGCAATAGACTCCTGGAATACAGAGAGAGGGTAAAGTGCTGAATTCCAAGGTGATCACCTGCCATTCATTTGACCCAGAAACAGGAAGTGCTGTTCTCTTAGGGTGGGGTAGTAATAAAGATCTTCCTGTCTCCATTTAGACTTGCTAGGATTTTCTAGAGCAACCCTCCTCCGTACACTTGTCACATCATTCTGATGACAGTTTGACAATAAGGCGGATTACCTACTGGGGGCAGCCAGAAAGAACATCTTTAGCGCAAAACTGCACGTGAATTTCTTTTCAAAAGCCAAATATGCTTTGCTACCCTGGATTTTTTCCATAGTGCCCAAAAGGCAGCAATTTACCGTGATCCACCCCAGATCAGAGTTGCATGTGCGGTCTACTTTGGAGAGCAACGCTTAGTTAGTAGCCTGCCTTTATCTTTTTGGAGGGGTTTTTTTTTGGGGGGGGGGGGGAAGAGAGAGAGGAGAGTGGGGTCGTTTGGCCTGGAAGGTCACCGGGCTTCTTCGCTTTCCTCAGGCTGCGTGTTGTGGCTGCTTGGCTCTGCGCGCTGGTTTTACCGCACGATGCTCGGAAGCGGAGAGTCGATGGAGGCTCACTCGGGGGGCCGAGACCCCACGGCTGGGCCCGGGGGCGCCGCTGGGCCCAGAGCACGAGGGCGACGCAGCCTCCAGCCCGGAGGGGAAGGAGCCGGGGCGGAGGCTGCTCCACTCCCCCCCCGCCCGGAGCCGGGCCCGGCACCGCTTTGCCTAAGCGGAACTAGCTGGCTCCGGCAGCCGGTCGAGGCAGGCGGGTGGTTTCCGGCTCTGCCCGGCTTCTCCGCGCCCGGGGAGCGCCCAGCCGGCGGCACAGGGCCAAGGAGACCGGCTCCTTGGGCCGGGCGGGGGGGCAGCGGAGCCTCGCCCCGGGCCCAGACCGCGCTGGCTGCGGCGGCCCAGCTCCCTCTCCCAAGCCGGGATGCCCGGGCCTGCCCTCTCCTTGCCGCGACCTTGGGAGGCGGCTCAGGGCCCCGGCATCTCCCCGGCTCGCGGATGCGCCACGCGGCCACGTCCCAGCTCCAGACAAAGCCGGGGCCGGTCCCCGGGATTTCCCCGAGCACTCGGGGCCCGCCCGCCCCAACCCCGGCCGGAGCCCATTCATCCCTCCCTCCCTCCATGCATGCATCCCTCCCCCCCCCCGCCGGCGGGCGGGCCCCCGGCGCATGCCAGGCCTGCCCCGCGCTCTGCACCGCCGCCCCCCGCCGCCGCCAAACCCACCTGCAGCAGCAGCTTCACTCTCTCGATGGGGGCGACGGCGGTCTTGGAGATGGCAGCGGCCACCCCCCCGGCCAGGAAATCCTTGGCGAAGGACAGGGCGGCGTCGGCCATGGCGGGGGCGGGAAGGTGAATAAATTAGAGCCGGGGAGCGAGAGGCGGCTGCTGGGGGGCCCGCGGGCTCTGAGGCCGAGCTGCGGCAATGGCCGGTTTATATACAACCCCCGCCCGGGCTCCAGCGAGCGGGGCGGGAGGCGCACGGAGCTACGCACGGGCAGCTTCCCACCCCGCTGATTGGCTTGGAGCTGGGGGGCTGGGCCGGGGAGGGGCCGGCTGGGAATGGGGGGCGGGGGGGGGGCCCTGGGTGTCGCCTCCCCCCACGTGGCACGGTGGGGACGGCCTGTGGGTCGGAGGGTTCTCCGGCGTCACGGGGCGTGGGGGGACTGGCAGGGCAAGGCCGGGCTCTGTGCCCTGGGGCAGGGTTTGGGGCCGGCAAGGGGCTGCTCTGGGTTTCCGGCCGTGACGCCGAGCGAGAGGCTGCTGCTAGGCAACCCCCGGGGAAATACGGAGGGGAGAGCGACCGCCTGCATCAGCCTGTGGCACCGTCGCCGTGGAAACAGGGTTGGGACGGGGAGCACCCCCACAGAACCTCAGGCCTGAGTCACTGATCACAGGCGCCTGGGGGGCGGAGAAGGTGGGTGGGCCCCGAGGTGCACATACTGTGAGGGATGCTTCCCAGAGTCATGGTCACTGGGGCTGGACCAGATCTATGGGATACTGGAGAGCAGAGCTCAAAGGTGGCTCACAAAAAAGCCTGGCATGGCCCCTGCCAGGTCGGTCATTGCCCAACAAAAAAATTTTCTCTCAGTTTGTTTAACTACTTTTATAGACCTTCCTCTGCAGCAGGCTACCTGATTCAATCCCACCTCAGAGTTCTCCAACTTTGGGGGGAGGGCAGAGGTATAACAGCCCATTTTAAACCTTAATCTAGTCCATGTGCCTTCCAGTGAAGGACTGTTCCCTGCATATTTTTTTTCAGTGTCTTTGTCCAGTCTATTTTGTGTTACATCAACTCAAGCCATCAAATGTGCTACATGAATTTAATCTCCAGGGTTAAGAATGCCTAGAAAATAGTAAAAAAACCAAACAAACCCACCTCATAAACAGGAAAGAATACAAAGATATGAATGAATAAGACTAGCAAATAATAAAATCAGTTCTTCCATTCAGAGCTGATCAGGAGAAACTTTTAAGGCTTCACTCCACTCATACTCATTAGGGGAATATATGAGGTGAGCTTTCATGCCTTTCATAAAACCATTTCTTGACAGAGAAAGTTTCGGAAAACTGATTTCGCCCAGTCACAGAGGCTCAGGTTAGAGTGCCAGTTTAACTATTCAGACAAGGGGTCCAAGGCCAAAAGCCTGTCAGTGACTATAAAATAAAATATCAACCTTAGGACTATCATTCAACTGAACAACTGATGGGATAAAGAACAAAGATAACTGTGCCTGTGGGGGTGTGACTGTAATATGCAGTTAGTGGAGGGAGCAGTCAGCATGGGGGAAGTGAGTGGTCATCAGCCTGGACGTTAATACAAGGATCGAAATCTCAGTTTTAAATGTTCCCTAATATCTTTGTTAGTGAAGGGCGCTAAGCCTGGACATCAATCCAAATTTCACCTCAGTTACATTCTGCCTAGCTGTTTCCTCTCCACTTTCATGATATTCTTCACTTCTTATATGCTATTGGAAACTCTTATACAGGTCTTGCATTTTATACAAGCAGTGCTTCATTTCAGTACTGCGTGAAATACTCCCGGCATAGTCTTTAGGGGTGTTGTATGGCTTAGGGTTTGTGGTCACACTTTATAAATGATTAACAAATATAACGATGTTACAATATAGATGGTTATAAGCACACCAGGAGAAGGTGTTAAAGATATTTATAAATAACTGATGGACTTGCTAGACTATCAATCAATCATTTATTAAAACAATTCTACATTTTGTTTATAAATGGAACATTAATATAAAGGACAAGCCTATTGGTGACCTATGTAAGAATATTAAGCATCTGGTTGCTCCTCCTGTCACCTACAAATGAGTAATAATCTGTAGCTGTCGCACAGTGTACAGCTTTGAGTTTTTCTGAAGTTAATATAATTGTTTATGAAAGTATTTCCCTTCAGGTCAGAGGAATCAGATCAAGATTATTCTAGGAAAATCAAATTGGTAGAAAGTGCTAAGGTAGCAGAACCTACCAAAACCAGTTAGGATGGAACAGTCCTATGGCCCAGTCAAGTCTGCCAAGCATGTCAACCAGCTTTTCATAAAAAAATATGAGATAGACTAATCTATCTTTCAAAAAGAAAAAGAGTACTTGTGGCACCTTAGAGACTAACAAATCTATTTGAGCATAAGCTTTTGTGAGCTACAGCTCACTTCATCCTTTTCTTTTTGCGAATACAGACTAGCACGGCTGCTACTCTGAAACTAATCTATCTTAGTTAACTTTGGGCAGCCTTTCTAGGCTCAGCTCTTAACACAGTCTGATGGTCTACTCTGCTTCTTCTGATCGACATCTCTTTATTAGAAACCACATGCATAAAAGTATCAATATTAAAAATATTACCATTCTAAGATGAGGGAATACAGTGTGCTGGATTCATCAGAGTATTGGGAAGCAAGAAAGGCCAAATTCCAGACCCAGCTCTTCCAGTGTCTTGGTGTACGGTCTTTGGTAAAGCCCTGAACCTTTCTGGATCAAATTCAGCTCTGGTATAATTGGAAGCAACTACAGCTGAAAGCACCAGCTTAGAGCAGGGCTGATCTCGGGCAAAGAAGACAGGGAGAGCCATTTGTTAAATGGGGTCATTAATACTCAGCTGTCACAGGGCTGCTGTAAGACTTTACTCATTGTTGTAAAAGTGTTCTATAAGGGCGCTTTCATACTGGCTCTCAAGGGCTTTATTCCTTACATCTAAGATTGAATTTAAACACCGTCTTCTACCCACTGCTTCTTTACATTTCCCCGCGTGAGCAAAGGTTTATTTCTCTGTCAGGGAGGATAGCTCAGTGCCACTGACTACCCTTTGCCTCACAGAGCCTGAGTGATATACACTGCTGCAATGAGGGCACCTGGAATCAGGGATGCTGTGCCAGATGCGATTGGGTGGCACAATGCCACATAGAGAAATTTTATACTTTTTCTGGAAGAATCAGGATCCCAGCACCCATTTCTTAGTGATCTGAGGGCTGGCCCCTGAAGGACACTTATCTAAGCTGTGAATAAACTAGTCCTCATGCTATAGCATTCCTTAGCGTTTTATATCTGTGAGGTCCCCTCCTCAGAAAAGCATGAAAATACATCGACTTATAGGTCACAGCAGTTAAAGAGGACCACCCCTATTTGTGTCTGTAAGGAGATGTTGAGGTTAAGTATTGCATCGTAGTGTTCTAAGCTCTGACCATAAAACTGTCATCTCTGAAAATTAATTTAATATAAAATACACCTTTAAAAATATTGACAAACATATAAGGGGGTTAACACTGAAATATCTAATGCGTTTGGTATGTGCATTTTTCACACAGTAGGAGATAGAGTTAGTCATAACAAAAATGACCACAGCATATCAACAGTCTTGTTTTCCCCCCAAAGCTGAAATAATTCAGGTACTTGCAGAAATAGGTCAGGGTGGGGAGAGACATCTCAGTTTGCATTTCGGACTGTTCGATGATCATTTCAGTGCTGTTTCACATATTACTGTTCTTTCTTTGCAAGAGTACCTCTGCAGCATGTTTTCATTTTTCTTTGCAACTGGGGACTCAGAAAATTATTCAGTTCTTAAATAAGTTTTACAAAAGCTGAAAACCAGAATTAGGAGGACAACAATGTGAATTATGTGGGGACAAATACTGCGTATCCAGAATGCCAAGTCTATATTGAGTCAGTAACAGACAGATTTCAGTAGAAATGTGTACTGTACACACTATATATTTTATTCTACTTTTAACCATATATCTATTCTGAAACTATGTGTTCAGTGCTCTCAAGTGTTACAAATGTACTTAAACTTCCCTAATATTTTTGAATGAATTATAATTCCTGATCATGGCTCATCACTTATTTTCTGCAAGTGGTTTTAGCATTAAAAAGCTATTCAGCACTGAAAACCCCCAAACTGAGTAGATTTCAAGTTCCAATATTGTTGTAGTTTCAAAATGTTTGTATCCTTCAGATAAGCTTGAATTGATTGTATCAATTCACTACATGAGTTACAAGGTTTAGTCATGTTTGACATGGGCGTTTCAATCCCAGGGAAGGCCATACAGTAAACGGAGGTGCTGCTACCTCGAGTGCAATGTGTCTTCCTTTTTGCTACGCTTTCTTCAGATTGTGGACTTGGCCGAGAATGACTGCAACATACATTTGTTCAATGGACTTTCCAATGTCAATTTTCAAGAGTTGGCTTCGGTGGCTCAAAATTTCCTCTTCGGAGGAACTTTAATTCTTGCAACTCTTGTGGTTGTAAACTCTGGTCCACTCCAGGAATTAGCTTGTAGCTTAAGGGAGATTCAATATAACCATTTCTGTAGAGACAGACCCGCTTGCAGAACTCAAAGGTGCTAAACATAACACCATAGTATGGGACAATCTGTGGGGAAAAAAAAGAAGATTGAAACCAGTTATTAATTTAGAGTCACTATCAATATTCTCTACTCAGTTACAAAGCTAGGATTTATAGGACTTCATTGTTGATTTGACCTCATCAGCAATGCGGATTTACACCAATTGAGAATCTGACCCTAAATGAGTTGTGCCATTCTACAGGTACCAGACTGAGTTAAGACTTGGTTTATTATAGGCACAACCCGATTTAGCAAATTATTGTGAGGAAGTGGGCTTGTGCTGAACTTAAACAACATAATGTTTAAAACAGTTAAGATTTGTTTTAACAGAACATTTGGGATGCATTTTGTATGTGGCAGAAATGCGTCCTTTCTTTTGTCCCAAGCAGAGTCAATGAAGCTATCCTGACTTACAGTAGCTGAAATTCTGGCTCTTTATGTTTAGCCATTTTCCCTGCTGTTTCTCTGTTATTTCCCAGGTGTGTTTGAATAAACTTCCACCAAAAGGCTCTGCCACTTCCTCGAACGCTTTTGATGAGGATGGTGTCATATGAAAGCCAGCAACTTGCAGATGGCCATTAACACCAAACCAATAAAGCTCAAACAGCTACATTGTAACCCGAGGAAGGGCAAACCTCTACCACTGCTGTCACAAAGTGTCTAATCAATACACTGTTCAGAAGGAGAGGAGAAGAGGGACATCATGTGTGTTACAGTTCCAACTACCAATTAGTTGGTCATGTGTCTCAGATTGCATTTAAATACAGACTGATCAGAATGGAGGAAATCTGCACCTTGAGCAGATTGGCTGTGAGTCCACACCAGAGTCCGAGCACGCTCTTGGTCTTCACAGTTTGCCTAAAACAGTCAACCATGCCAGTAAAACGGACATCAACCCCTCCATAATGGGGTAGGCAAAGACTCTGAGCCTGTTCAAACGAAAACCACAACAGGTGTTAATTATTTTTAATTGAGTTGATTTGTTTAATTCCTTCATTTCTATAGGTGTTCAACACTTAAATGCTGAAACAGGTGGCCTTCGTCTATTTACCATGCTTTAGTCAATTATATTTCAAAGACTTAACAATTCTGCCTGGGGTCTTATTGAAAGGTAACCAGTTGGGGTGGGAAGATATTTTAAATCTAAAGTATAGGAGAAGTCTACTACTAATTCTGTGTTGCACTGTACATGGTGTAACTTGAATAACATATCCAAGCCACCCCCAAACACAGTAAGATTTAAACTACCAAAATGCAAAGTCACATGAATACATGATATTATGTCATAATCTACCAGACCAGGGTGCACTTGGTTCACATGGAACAAAAGTGCAATGGGTCAATCTGAGTAGCAAAATCCTTTCACCATTAATTTCTCACTGTGTTAGAACAGTTAGGATGGCCTGATCTTCAATAATCTGATCCTCATCCATCTGTATGGACACAGATGTAAGTCCACTTTGCACGTGCAAATCAGGGATTTGTTCATATATATGGCAAGACAGACTCTTCCAGACAAGAGATTCAGGCATGTGATTGCACATGTAGGTCTGATCACTGAAGATCAGTAATTTTATATTACTGACAGTGATCTTATATTAGCGGGAGTTTAACTGTTCATTTACTGGTGAATATTGATATAATTATCTTACATTTCCCCAGTGATCTATAACAGCAAGTGGTGTAATATTCCTTCTTAGTTTGGCTGAAAAACCCACAGCTTCCTCAAGGTGATAAGCCTATAACAAATTTCTCTGTCAAACTGACACCTGTTGATGTTTGCTAGATGCGTCTGCTCTAGAATTTCAATAGTTTGGCAGCCCTGGTCTAGCTGGTAAAAAATGGAAACATACTGAAGACTAACATCATATTTTTATCCTTAATATGCCCCCCTCTTCCCACCAGATGGTGGTGGTGGTGGGGGGATTAAACTCTGGTTTCCTAGAACTCACGCGAGTGTTCTAACCATTAGGCTAAAAGTTATAAAGTGGGTGGGGGCAGCAGCAGCAGCTCCTCCTCCAGATGTTTTGTGTGGAGCGAGGCAGGTGCCTAACTCATTCCCACAGGAAATGCCTTAGGGGCAGGCAGCTGATTCCCATTTGTGGCTTGCTAACCAAGATAGGTGCCTAAATCTGGGATGCAGGGAGGCATCTGTCTCCATGAGAGGGACAGGGTTTAGCACCTCCCTCTCCTCGTCCTTGATATCTTCCTTGGCTAGTTTAGGTGGCTCCCTGCCTAGTGCACTGGATTTTGTGGGTCCCATTCTAAGGCTCCAGTCTCTCCCCATTCATTGCACAGGAGCGTGGGCACCTAACTTGGCTTTGGGGAATCACGGTGGTGATCCTATGATTTTCTGGGCACCTAAAAAATTAGGCACTGTGACACTCAGCATTGCAATGCCTAAACCCTTTTGTGGATCTGGGTCAAGATTCCTTAGGTCAAAGTGCAATCAATGCATGGTAAGTGGGTGGGATTTTTGAAAGCACCCAAGAGATTTAGGAGCACAAGCAATTCACACACTTTTGAAAATCCCACCCCGGTCACTAAAAACCCAGGATGGATTTGACACATGCTTCTGCTTTCCAAAGTGACAGGGATATTTTGAAACAGATCCAAAAGCCCAGGAAACTGTGGACAATTAAGTAGTGAAAAAGGGACAAGTAGCAAAAATACCTGAGGAAGATGACAATGCTGCTAAGCATATGCATCCTTTCCTTTCCAATGTGCAGGGGAGGACTTGCAAGAATTAAGTGCATTAGTTTAGCTTAATCACTTTAGCCATTTTGTACACTGCAAAGGCACATAACAAAGGGTGGCACTTTTGTGTACAATACAAATGTAGGGTACGCTGTACGGCAGATTTAAGTAAGATTTTGTCAGCAGTAAAACTTTACTCTGGAGAATGTTAAAAAAGAATGGTAGGTCTCAAAGAACCTGATTTCTAATTTGCCTACAGACTCTAATCTCTAAAGTGATTTATTGAGAGATTATTTATAGTAACATTCACCATTGTAAAAGCCATTATCAAGATTTTTATCTGTGACGTGAGGTCCATACCCCCCCACCTTTCTGGCTTACTAGAGCCATAAAAACAAGCCCTTAGACACAGTACTTGAGAACCAAAAGACTCTCAAAGGAAGTGTCAGCCTGAAAACAATGGCACAATTTAAATCAAAATTATTTTATCCAGTAGTTCAAGTTAAAATTTTAGGTTTTGAAAAAGGAAAGAAAGCTTTACAAAGCTAGAAAATATTATTAAAAAACATGTAAACATTTAATTTAACACTATTTTTAAGGAATCTGTGAACTCAGGGGTTGTAGTCTATGACTGGAGAATTGCAAATATATTACCTGTTTTTAAGAAAGGAAAAGAAAGTGATCTGGGCAACTACTGGCCCATTAGTTTGACCTCACTGTATGCAAGGTCTTAAAACATATTTTGAAAGAGAAAGTAATTAAGGACAGAGGTAAAGGTAAAGAGTTCCTCAGTGACCCGTCTTAGGACCAATCTTATTTAAGTTTTTCATTAGTATCCTCGCCATAAAAAGTGGGGGTATGCTAATAAAATCTGCAAATGACAGAAAGCTGGGAGGTATTGCCGACATACAGAAGGACTGGAATATCATACAAGAAGATTTGGAGGACATTGAAAACTGGAGTAATAGAAATGGGATGAAATTTAATAGTTCAAAGTGCAAGGTCATGCATTTAGGGACTAACAAGAATTTTTGCTATAAGCTGGGGACATATCAGTTAGAAGTAACAGGAGGAGAAGACAGACTTGGGTGTATTAGTTGATCACAGGATGACGCTGAGCCATCAGTGTGATGCGGCCATAAAAAAGGCTAATTCAATCCTAGGATGCATTAGGCAAGGTATTTCCAGGAGAGATAGGGAAGTGTTACTACAATTATACAAGGCACTGGCGAGACCTCATCTGGAATATTGTGTGCAATTCTGTCTCCCATGTTTAAGAAAAGATTAATTCAAACTGGAACAGGTGCAGAGAAGGGCTATGAGGATAATAACGAATGGAGAAACTCTTACCTTACAAGAGGAGACTTAAGGAGCTTGGCTTGTTTAGCCTAATGCAATGAAGGATGAGGGGAAATATGATCACTCCTCTCCCTCCCTCCATCAGAGGGATAAACAACAGGGAGAAAAAGTTATTTAAGTTAAAGGCCAATGGTGGCACAAGAACAAATGGATATAAACTGGCCAACAATAAGGTTAGGTTTGAAATTAGACAAAAGTTTCTAACCATCAGAGGGGTGAAATTCTGGAACAGCCTTCCAAAGGGAGCAGTGGGGGCAAAAAAACCTAACCTGGTTCAAACCTGAGCATGATAAGTTTATGGAGGTGATGGTATGGTGATATTGGCAACAATGGCATATGACCCATCCACAACTGCTATTAGCAAATATCTCCAATGGAGAAGGGACACTATATGGGGAGGGCTCAGTTACTATACAGAATTCTTTCCCAGATGTCTGGCTGGTAGGTCTCACCCAGATGCTTAGAGTCTAACTGATTGGCATATCTGGGGTTGAGAAGGAATTTTCTCCCAGATCAGGTTGGCAGAGACCTTGGGGGTTCCTCTCCAGCATGGGGCATGGGTCACTTGCTGGTTTGAACTAGTGTAAATGGTGGATTCTCTGTAACTTGAAGTCTTTAAATTAAGGTTTGAGGGTTTCAGTAACTCAGCCAGAGGTTATGGGTCTATTATAGGAGTGGGTGGATGAGGTTCTGTGAACTGCGATGTGAAGGAGGTCAGACTAGATGACTATGATAGTCCTTCTGGCCTTAAAGCAGGGGTGGGCAAACTTTTTGGCCCGAGGGCCACATCTGGGTATGGAAATTGTATGGCAGACCATGAATGCTCATGAAATTGGGGACTGGGGTGCAGGAGGGGGTGAGGGCTCTGGAGGGGGAGGGCAGGGACAGTGTGTGGAGCCCCCTGGCTGCCCCTACGTGTAGGAGCTGGAGGTGAGACGTCGCTGTCTCCAGGAGCCGCGCGGAGCCATGGCAAGCCCCCGACCCTGCTCCCTGTCGGAAGCTCGAGGGCCAGACTAAAACGTTTGAAGGGCCGATCTGGCCTACCCCTGCCTTAAAGTCTATGAACCTAAATTAAAACTTTGGTTTGGTTATCAGTTGATGCTGGAGGATTCACACATCCCTACAACACTAATCCCTACAACTGCACTAGAGCAGGACAGCTAAAAGTGAAACTAACAGAACAGCTCAGACTAGTTTCATTATCCAAGCTCTGCAGAAACCTAACCTGGTTTATATAATGGGGAGGAGTGGTTAATTGCTTATTAAAAAGAACACACCTACTGAGTATAGTTTTTATGGGTAGCATAACACACACACACACACAGAGTTTTGCAGGCACACATAACGGCATACGATTTTGCACCAGCAATTTAGGACACGTAGATTTCCAAGTATCTGATCTGCTGGTGTTATTAGATATTTAAGTGACCTACACTGCAGCTATGATTTTTTGTACCCACAAACTACAGGCAATAAAATGGAGGCCATCTTGAAAATCTGGTCCTAAGTTCAGACTCTTCTTCCTTTCCTATGGGATAAAATTTATCTTAGTATGAAATTGTCTTGGAGGTACTTTTACCTTCTAGGTGTGTGGTACAAATGACCCAGGGAGGGTGAAAGAGGAGTTAACAATAGATTCTTGTAGTACTGTAATGGGGATTTAGGATTTTGATCACTAAATATAGTAAATCTCTTTTATTGATACAAATTCTATACACATTCAAAAGATCACAGCTAAAAAACAACTCAGCAGTGAAGGAAAGCAATTTATGATAAAGCTCAACAGTTCATTTCACTTAATCCAGAATCTAAAATAAGAACGGTGAAGTCTTTTAAGGCTGGGTTAATAGGGACACTTGCAGCAGCAAAGTGTAATCATAGCTGAAAGGAAATGGACGGCCAAATCCTGCAGTCCCCACTCAGGAAATACTCCCACCAAAGTCAATGGAAATTTTCATTGAATGAGGATGAAAGGATTTGGGCCTCAAAGAATATTTTGCTACCCATAGATGGCAAACAATTTCAAAATGCAAATAAAGAACCAGTTTTAAGAACGTGTGAGCAATTTTACACAGCACGGACCAAATTACAACCTACAACATTGCGGCCAGATTAACCGTGGATCAGAACATACAGTAAGGCCCACACAGGCCATTCAGACATGTGGAAAGGTAATCCGCTGTGAGGTACCAGCAGCCAATTGTCTCCAGAGCAATAAATGAGAACAGCTGCCTGCACTCTAGGAATACTTTGTCCTCTTCTCGGTAAGAGGAGAGAAAACCCCCCTGATCTGAGGTCCAACCCTGCCTCTCTTGCTGAAATCAATGGGGCAGCTCCAGTGAGCAAAGCAAGCAGAATTTGGCCTCTGGCACAGCATTAAATAGGTTAGGATCAGGGCTTTTGTATTCTGTGGCTTCTGCCTTTGCCGTGGAATACATCCCTTGCTGCTGAGCCTAAGCTTTCACAAAAAAAAAAAAAAAGTTTGCTTTTGCTTCTTTGCTCATGATGATGAAGATACCCTTGAAATGAGGACGGAGAGTCAGCGCAATCCTCATTTTGGTTTTGGAGTGCCTTATATTGATTTAGCTCAAAGTGGTAAGAAATTGACACAAGCTAAAGCATTGTCTGCATGCAAATTTGCACTGGTTTATTTAAACTGGTGCAAACCCCTGTGCAGACAGTCTTGGGCCCAAGTCCTGTAAATATGCATGGTTAACTTCACGTATGGGGACTTGTTTCATTGATTTCAGTTGGGCTACTCTCTGCATGCAAAATTAAGTATTTGCATAGGTCTTGACAGGACTGGGGCATTATTTTGGTTTAAGAGGGGCAGGGGCCTATTGCCGTTTAGTTTATGGTGATTAGCAACAGATTGGAGCTAAACTGAAAGGGAAAGTTTAAACCAATAGCCGGGAGTGTCCACACAGCCTTTTGCACAGTTATCAGTTTAAAATTACACATTAAGTTATAGCAGTGAAACTCTGTATATAGATAAACCCATGATTGATACAAGGCTCTCTTAATTGATTTAACAGTGTCCACACACACGGGGACAACACTGATTTCATTACTTCGGTTTCCAAACAGTCCCTCTCTTAACCTTCTCTCTTGGTTAAATTCCAGCACAGGGAAATACATTCCATTCAGTCTGCCTCCTGCAGTTTCAATCAGATACAACAAGTTTCACTTCCTTTCCCCAAAAAACATTGAGCAGTGCTGCTGAATGACAACAACCAACTGCCTCAGAACACCTCAGAGGTGGCTGCGTTTCACTGGTGGGTGAGGCCTATCGATGCCTCACCTTCCACAGAGAGATGTTTATTTAGCTTAATTTGCTAAGCAGTTTGAGATCCTTATTTATTACTCCTAGCTTCCTACCTCCTTGGAGAAAAGAGGAGACAGAAGAGCGAAGTAGTAGTAGTTATTGCCAACCAGATCAGGACTATTAAATCTGTTCAGTTCCAGGGGAGGCATCACAGGGCTGAGGAAGGGTCAGCTATGACCAGTCCTACTGCTAATTATTTGTACTGCCTTTTCACGTAAGGAAAAACCCCCTCACATCAACAACAAAACCTACTCTACTACAAAATTTTAACACCACAGTTTTATGACAACAACCATATGGATAGTCCGTCTCCAGGCGTCTCTCCCCTGCTTTGGGGCCTCTAAGTGGTTGGGCCAGAGAAAAGCCAACTCGAGCTTTGGCAGAAGGAAAGTCTCACATTTCACTGAGGCAAGAATTGCGCCCCAACTGGCCAGTGCTACTCCAGGGACTGTAGTTCCTAAAGCTCCCGTATCTTGCTCTTTAATAACCTCAGTGACTGAGCTGTATTAAGTACGTTAATTGCCAAATAAATAAAATGTTGACATGGCCAGTAGCTGGAAGTGATTGTAAAGAAAAAGCCCATAGAAAATAAATGGACTCTGATGCGATCCATCTGGCAACACTCCCCTCCTAGTCAGGCTAGTCATGAGTTCAGGTCCCACTCCAGGACTTGGGCTCATGCCTAATGCTAACACTACAGTACCGTGAGGAGAGAGGGAGTTTGGGATGGTGATAGGAATCACAAGTTAGAAAATGCAAATTAGTTGATTAGTCCCATTGCTTTGCAAACATACAAGTCTAGGGAAGAAGAGAAATGCTGCATGGAGGTATTGTCTTTCTCATGAAATAAGAGGACAAATATGTTCCCGACGCACTGAAATCATCTGATCTACACTCAGGGTGAGTTTGGCCTTTTAAGCACAGATCCTTTCTGCCTGTCTGGAAGTGACAGGGGATGATGGAAGATCTCAGGGCACTTTTGAATCTCTCTCTTCATCTATGCAGAAGCAGAAACCACACTTTGATGTCAATTAAAAATATGTAAACAGATTAAACTATGCAGATGCGGGTGGATTAGACAAATAGTGTTGGGGTTGAATTAACAGGACAAATAGAGACATGGTCCCTTCAACAATAAAACCCAGAGTATTTAAACAATGGATGCCCATTATACAAAGTATCTATGATTTTTAAAAAACAGTATTGCTCCTTATTATCTACACTGTGTAATATACCACTCTACTCATTCAAATAGCTTCATCTTTAAAAGGTTCCAAGGCACCAGCATGTAAGGAGTTAAACAAACAGCTTTTGTACAAAAGGTCCTAAAGCATGTATGCTTTTTAGATGTCATGTGAACCACATGACCCGGGTGTTTTTTTGTTTTTTTAAATAAATTGGCTCATGACTCGAATAACTTTCATATTCCCAGCTGGCAGGAAAACCAAATCTTGTAAATCGCAGGGATGCTATAATACAAGTACACTCAGAGACTGGCCTTAAAGCACCGGGAAACATCCCACTGCCTAAGCTCTCTCTGTACAACAGTTACTCACACTTAGGCAGTGTTGGAATGTAACGATCTGACAAACCCTCATTTCAATGGCTCACGTGGAGAATTCTTTTTATAATAAAAGACTATTGGATCCCATTTCCTTGTCCAGGCTTTGCTTATAACCCACCTCTAACAGTTGTGTTAGGCTGACATTTACCACACAAGGCCCTAACTATGGAGCTATTTTAACCAAAAAACAATTATATACAAGCTCTTTATTGACTTCAGATTGACTGTGTGCTCCAGGGGCTCCAAACTGGATTTAATGAATGGTCAGGCAATCCTATAATGCAGTATGTCCCTTACTAAAGGTTTCAGAATCTACTACTGCAAATTCGTAGTAGTTAATCACTTTTTATTAATAAAATAAATTACATTTGCATAGCACCTTTTATCCCAAAGGATCCCAAAACACATTACAAACTGATACGGGGTGCTGGAACAATTTTTATAGTCGGGGCATTGAGGGCCATTGAGCCAAACTGTAAACCCTGTATATGATGGAAACCACTTCAAACCAGGGGGTGCTGTCACACCCCCATCACCCCTAGTTCCAGCACCTATGAATGGATATATAAACTACACCCAATATTAATGCAATTCCCCACTGAAAAGCAGCCACTTCCAGGGTGAGGTGTGACAACAGCCCAGAGCAATCCTGCACAACTGTTTAGGACAGGAAGTGAAGAACATCATATCCATTTGTTTTTGATTGCTCCAAAAAGGACAGTTACAGTCCACTGAATGCATAACCTGGTGTTAAAATGGTATGGAAGCATCTTCTCATGATGCACTCCAGCAGATACATTCCTGTGAGAGGTTTCTTCATAACACATGGAATGGTGTGCAATCAATGCCAAATATATATAGACACTGAATCCTGCAATAGCTGTAAGGAGCTGAACTCTGTTCGGCTTAGTCTACACTACAGAAGGTTTGCTGGTCTAGCTATATTGGCGAACCCTGCTAGTGTAGATGCAGCTTATGTTGGCTAAAAGTGCTTTTGCTACTGTAGCTCCTTCTACACTAGGACTTTTGCTGGTATAGAAATGTCATGCCCCCACCCCCAAAATAAATAAAAAATGCACCCCAAACCAACATTGCTATATTGGCAAAAGCTTCTAGTGCAACCCTCGCCCTGGACTCTGTTGCTCCTTTAGCAACGGACTGTCAGGGAGTTTCAGGCCAAGGATGGATAGTTTCAGGGACAATGAAAACACCAGTGCCACATTAAGGTTGAATGAGGCCAGCTAACCAATTGGCAAGTACAGCTGCAGTTTGTGCATGCAAATAAGGTTCTGTGGTTATAAAAATGTACGCAGACTGAAAGGTCTGCCAGTTTCAGGGCCATTTGTGAAAGTTCTGCCCTAAGAATCTATCATACTAACACAAACAATTCAGAATTAAGGCTGTGAAGGCTGACACACTTGTGTCTTCATATTGTAAGAGTCTTAGAACCAAGCTTAATGCTACAGGTCACCTGTGCAAAGCGGTGTGCCAGCCTGGAATTTCAGCCTGGACCCCAAACTTGCTTGTTTCTGTAAACCTACCTACTGGAGCTCAGTCCCTGAGCTTTACTTCAAGACGGAGTCTAGCTTAAAAATATCTTTGTTGGACCAGCCCATTGACTTTGTTGGCCACATGTGTGATCCATGTTTAGGTCTCTGGGTCCATAGAGGCCAGAAATACTACCGACTCAGCGTGCTCAACTCCCATGGGCTGGAGGAAGGGAAGACCTGATGTAGGAGTCTCTGGATATCCAGAAAGATGGGGTGGCCTGATTTGAAACCTTGGGAGGGAGGGGAATAAAGTGAGATTCTTCTCTACCCAAGTCACTTTTGTTATGGTGCAAAAAACAAACAAAAAAACCCCAACAAAACCCTTTTGATACAACTTTAGTCCCATTGTGTATAGCACGGGTTCAGTACTCTTCTAATTATAATCCCATATATGGCACATAACAGCTATAGTGATATCCAAGGCTCAGAGCATCCTCTCCTGTGGAAACACCTGCAGAGGAAGAGGGCCAGTGCAGTGTACAAAGATCTGATGGAAATCACCCAAACCATGGGAATAGGGTGGAGAAAGTGGAACCATGCTACCAGTGCCTCCCTTGTCCCTGGGATCCCCCGTAAAGAAAGGTTTCCCCTACTACAGACTGGCTCAAGGTAACAGCAGAGAGAGAGAGAGAGAGAGAATCTTGAATTCACTTTAATAAAGGTGCAAGGTCCATTGATACAGTATTACATATTCATCTGGGAAACTGGATGTTGGTTTAAACAACTCCTCAATATTTTTCATGCTACTGATGGAAGATGAGAGTATTTATAACTGGCAGTTTTTATTTGGATTGAATTACCTTAGAAATATTAAGAGAGTCCTAAGAAAGCAATTAAATAAACCTCAACACCCCTTCTCCTCCCCTACATTTCCTTTTAATATTTGCAAACAAACACTGCATCCTGCTAGTGCATGACAGCCTAATAAAGACATTAATTAGAAATTGACTAAAAATAAAAATGAAACTGATTAGACTATTTTCATTGTTCAAACTGAACAAAATGCAAAAAGTGAGTGAAAAAGTAAGAAATAATGTGGAGGTTTAATATCTATGGTGTTATATGTAACATACAAATTTATTTAACATATACAATTTTTAACGTAAAGTGACCCCTATAATACCAATGGAACACAAATCAGCTATGCAAAATTTCATTAAATTTTAATGTGAAAATTTTAGTGAGGCTTTCAGAACGTACTTGGATTCAAACAAAGATTTCACAGTACATTGTAAAAATGTCAACTCAACACCCCCTAAGTTTTTCTTCTAAACTTTGAATAAAAGTTATCCAGCTATTTCCTTTTTCAATCATTAGGTTTGTATCCTGCCTTTGAATACCTTGTGCACTATGATGGGCTAAGATAAAGGCCATCTCATACTGGAGGGAAGGATCTAGTCTTAGGTTCTCTTTCACCTAAGCAATAATTTACTTATTTCTTCTAAAAGTTGGTAACACAGAAAGTGTTACTGAGAAATTTCCCTCTGACTAACCCCATCCTCTAGATTCACAATATAAGCCATAGGTTCCATGCCAAAACATGCATACTGTACCTCTCAATTCTCTAACATGCCAAACAGGAGCAAAATGAAAAAAGGAAGACAAAGGGATAAAATTAGGATAATCACGATAGAGAGAGAGGGCTCACACATTCAAAATGACTGATTAGAATTTGTTTTTAATTAAAAAAATCAAAAAGCATTCGACTATATTTTGCGTCAAATATAGCAACTTTTTTTTTTTAAAAAAAGCTAACCATGTTAACTATAACCCTGTGGGTGAAGAGGGGAAGGGGAGAGCCGTGGTTACAGGAACAAGTTTGACAGACTAAATCACCACCAAAATATAAAACAATGGAGAGTCTGAGCCTGTTCCATTGAAGTCAGTGACAAAACTCCTGCTGACCTCAGTGGGGCAGGATCTGGTTGTAGATATGTAACACTGGAAAGGTTGGATGAAGGTGACTATGATAAATGTTAGTAGTACTTAGTCCTTAAATAGTGGTATGTATCTTCAAAGAACTGTCCATACAACTCCTAACTGAGGAATTAAGTGTTATTCAGACATGGAAATAGATGGAGTTCAAGTGATTTGCCCAAGGCTGTCTAACAAGTCAGTTACAGAGCTGGGATTAGAACTCAAGTGTTCCAAGGAGGTGAGAGTAGGACTGGGTTCTAGGATCAATGCTGCAGTTCCAGACCACTGCTATATTAGTGGGGTCTAGGTTTTCTTCCTGATGGTTGTCCAGTTCCCTCTCTCACAGGGGGATCTGACAGAGCCTTGAGACTCCCCAATTTCCCCTGCCCAACACCAATATTGAGCCACTGGATCTCCTTGGGCAGGAAGATTGGTGATGCTCCTTTGGCAGCCTGCTAGTTTTATTTCTGAAGTCCATCAGAGGGACTCCTTGTGGCCACAAGTCTGCCCCAGAGCTCTCAGCTCCTCCTCATCCAGCAAGCAAGAGTCCAGGTCTGTGAAATGAACCAGAGTTTCCCCATGTGCCACTGCAGAGCGCTCATGCTAGCCTACTGGGGTAGCTAAACATTTCAGTACATCACATGTTTTTATTTCCCAGTGATTAGGCTCACCAGATGGAAACAGATCAGAAGAGACAGTTGGGACAGATTCATGGTTACAAAAGGTATTAGCTTCTTTCTTTTTTTCCTCCTATTGTTTTCCCCACCGTACCTCTGGGATGTTCCATTTCCCCACTCCTTCCCAGGTCCCACGTTGTCACTGCCCTTCTGGTGCTGACATCATCATGGCTACTCTGCACTCCCTCATGCACTGACTCCCCTCTGTACTGGGGACAGAGCATTCCTCCTTCAGAGCACTTTCAGGGTCCAGTCTACGTCCTATTGAAGGCAATGGGAGCCTTTCCATTTGCTTCAGCGAGAGGAGATTCAGGCCCTCAGCAGGCGAGATCAGTGTGGAACTGATCCCCCACAAGACTGAGCAACATGCTTATGCTAACTTTTAGAAACAACTTTGTAGATCGATTCAACCCAGCTTTAGCCAGCCCCCAGGGTCAGCCAGGCTATGATTTTCAATGGCTTTTTACTTGGCAGTTTGAGCAAGTTCAACCACTCCTACTTAAAAATAACAAATCAGGATTGATTGAATTTATATGTATCCTCCTGCCTTCCCCACAGCTTGTTAGTAAAGCATTATGGGGAGTTGGGGGGGTCTTTAACCTCAAAAAATCACGTTAAGACTGTAAGGCACTTGACAAGTATATAAATTGCAGAAAAGGTGAAAACAAATCACTGTAGAACAGAGAAAATATTTATATTTTTGTTCAATTTCTTCTTTCTGGTCTTTTTTTTTTAAAGACATTTATTTGCTGGAAGTGTAGGACAGTTCTTTACAGAGATAGGGCAATAAACCCAGAGTTTCTTATTCTATACAGGTTTCAGAGTAGCAGCCGTGTTAGTCTGTATTCACAAAAAGAAAAGGAGGACTTGTGGCACCTTAGAGACTAACCAATTTATTTGAGCATGAGCTTTCGTGAGCTCCAGCTCACTTCATTCTATACAGAAGTACCCAACAGAGAGCAGCTGGCACTTATCTATATAAAAAAAAGAAAAGGTGAAACAGCACACCCTAGTGGCTGAAAAGAAATGATGTTTTTGCTTCCCCAACTGTACTGCTCCAGAGGAGCAAACTATAAATGGATCTTTTTAACATAAGACTGGAAGCCTGTGAATTTTCCTTCTCACTAGCTATGAAAACTTAGTGCACAAATTAGTGGTGCACTAAAATGTAGGTAGTTAAGGCTAACGAGAAAAGCATGAGACTATGACCTGGTCCCTGCCTAATTCTCTATAGACTGTGCTAGCTATGAACTTACGTGGAATTTGTGTAGGAACTCCAACACAGGGAACAATACAAGCAACTCAAGTGGTGAAACAAGTGAACCGTTTCATATGAGTATAAGGGGGGGGGAGGCAAAGCTCTGGATTCAGGACAGAATGGTAGGCGGGCGGAGGGGGAAAATCAGATTTCACACTATTTTGGGGAACTGTGTTACAACTGTCCTAAAAATAATAAGGGAATTTAAATCCCAGTTTGAACTGAGGGGGAACTAGTTTTCCTTATTACACTATCGGGCAGAAGCATGCGTTTAGTAGATCTGAGGAGAGAACTAAAAGGAAGGGATATTCCCACTACTCATCGTCCTAGTCCCAAAGTTTGTGCTCAGGTAGGGCATCAGACACAGAGTGCATCTACACTACAAAAAAACTGCACCACAGCAAGTCTCAGAGTGCAGGTTAACTGACTTGGCTTATGGGGCTTGGGCTATGGGGCTAAAAATAGGGTCTCAAGATGGGCTCCAGCCCGACCAGGAATGTCTACAGTGCTATTTTTAGCCCCATAGCATGAGCCCGATTCAGCTGACATGGGCTCCGAGCCTCAGCACCATGGGTCTTTTTTGCAATGTACAAGTACCCTTAGAGAGCCTTAGAAATGAAGTCCCATGTTTACTTGTTGAATAGAGAAGCAGTGAACACTTCCACTTCAATAGGCCTGAACCCTGACTCAAAGGGGCCTCCCCAAGTAGTCTCCATCCCTTTTGTTTGACTTCCAAGCTGAGATTGTCAACAAGTCTGCCAATTATGATGGCAGCATTTATGATGTGGATACCTGCACACCAAGAGCAGGATATCAGCTCATTTGACTTAGGTCAAGCAGCCACCAAATGATGACAACTCTTTGGTACTCTGATGATGGTGATGAAATTTTAATGAAAATAAGGTAACATCAAGAAATATTGTTGATCGCATGATACCACTTAAACTAGTCTTAACAAAACCTAAGCCAAAAAAGTCTCAGCCATTACTGCCAGGAATAATTCAACCTCTCTAAGGATTCACTCTTGGTAAAAAGGAATCACAATCAACTGGCTAATGCCTGGCCCCAAACTCTTGAAACTAACACTGACAATATGACTACCACCAAAATGGTAACAATAACGATGCTCCGTACCTGCATTTTCCTCTTTACGGTCTCAAAGGGGAAGGAGAGTGTCTGGGCTACCCCAGCTGCTAGGCAGCCATTTATGAAGTTCTGAAGAGGAGAGAAGCGAAAGCTGGGCTCTTGCCATATTTTATTCAGATTGATGTAAACAAAGAATGAGCCAGCAGAAAATGGGATAGCACCTATAAAGCAAACCAGACAGAAAAGATTCACGTGAGCACAAAGTATAATGCTTCCTCCTAGCCTTGTCTAAATGCCAGGGACTGTAAGCCAGTTTAAACTCTGCTTTGCTCACTTGGATCAGACTTAAATATCTAAAAACCTTTACTTGTTAGATATTCGTTTATCAAGGGGATGTCTTGCTTATTTAAATCTCAGGTTTCAGGGTCCAAATAGGTCATTAGGCATTTACGTTTACAAAAGGGCTTGTATATCGTGTTGGTGCCTTACTGTTTTGGTCTCACGAAAGGTCAATCTTTTGTTCCATTCCTCACACAACTGGGCTGCCCTACAGCCCAAGTTGATGAGTCATGTTCTTCTCTCTTGCCTGGCATACGATTTCTGTTTTCTGCTGTCACCAATTTTAAGTTTTGCTTGTAAGCTGTTAGTGCTCATTTTTTTTGTCCGAATCAATTTATGCAAAGATTTACGGTATGTTAAAATGTGGTATTCTGCAAGCTACAGAGTAGAGAGTCAATAAACATTTTACAAAATAAATAAAAATGCCACACCTGCATCAAGTAAAGAGGAACGCCACTGCTTTGATTCACCTTTCAGGAGGACTGTATTACAGCCACAGTGCACTCTGGGTATACATAATTTTTCTTAAGTTAAGTGAAGGAGAAATAGGCTGCCTCTAAATGCAACCAGGTAATCCAGAAAAGCTAGGCAAGTGTATTTTCTCAAATTCTTTTAGCCACACCCATTAAAGATAAAACTGGCAGCACTTGCTCATCATTTAGAGACAACTCTGCTACCGCAGAAATAACAAAATTGTGAAACAAGTTGTGACCGACAGTGCTTTGTACATCTAGATGTCCTCTACAGAGAGTCATTTTACTGCTTGCACATTTAAAATGAACTGGGAAAACTTGCAGGGGCATCATATTGATGTTTCAATACATAACGTACAGTAAAGCTAAAACACCCCACTCTTTCCCATTATTAGCTTACCTAATACAGTCAGCGAAACACCGCGATAAAGTGCAAGGAATCCTTCTTGATGATAAATTGTGTAAAAAGCATGAAGAATCCCTTTATAAGATGGCTCCAACCGGTTCTGCACTATGAGTCGTGTTTTTACCACATCGGTAGGGTAAGTCACTACGGTTGCAACCGTGCCAGCCAGGCTTCCGGCCATGATGGCACTCCACTGGGAAATGTGGCCCAAGTCATCCATAAAGAGCATGACGAACCTAGAAGAGACAGATAAAAGAGGAACTATTAATTATTACTCAATAAAAATCAGGCATAAAAATAAAGATAGCTCTTGTTGTAATTGTTCTTCTGCCCATCAGCTTATTTGAGAATACGTAGAATTTCAAGGATGCATTTCATCCCAGGATCTCCAAGCACATTACAAATCCTGAGCAAGCCTCAAAACCTCCATGAAGCAGGTAATAGTAATTGTAAACAGGGGGTAAACATGGGCACAGAGGTCAGAATGACTTGCCCTTTGGTCACAAAGCAATTCAGTGACTGACTCCCAGTCCCTGGATAGAACCACTAACCAATACTCTCTCCATTTTCTTGGATATGAAGCACCAGCTCAAGAAAAACTATGAAAACTGTTAAGGGATGCCACACTGTAGTAGTTCAAAGGACCACCGGTTTGCTTTTCAAAAGAATTTTGGTTTAAACACAGATGAGTAAATGAGAGCCCTAATGAGAAGCAGCACCTCACTCCTCCCTATTCTCTGCCTGTGGCACATAATACTCTAGTCTCCTGTGGGCTGTAATACTGTGGTTTCATTTTGGTGGCTGGGTTTAGTGTGCGGGTGCTGGGTGGTGTTTAGTGGCCTGTGATATCCTGGAGGTCAGACTAGATAATCTGGTGATCCCTTCTGGCCTTAAATCCTAGGACTCTGCATTTACATCTACCAAGACCAGAGGTGGGCAAACTCCGACCCGCGGGACCATCCTGCCTGGCCCCTGAGTTCCCAGCCGGGGAGGCTAGCCCCTGGCCCCTCACCCGCAGCCTTTGTGTGCCACGCCGCCAGCGCTCTGGCCTGCCGCTCCTGCTGGGCAGTGCAGGCTTCTCCGGCAGGGCTGTGAGCTCCTGCTGCTCTGAACAGCATGGTAAGGGGGTGGGGGGGATGTAGATAAAGGGCAGGGGGTCCTGGGGGGCAGTCGGGGGTCAGGGGGTGGTTGGATGGGGCAGAGATTCTGGGGGGGGGCCAGTCAGGGGATGGGGAACAGGGGGCGTTAGATAGGTGTGGGAATCCCAGGGGTGCTGTGGTCCCGGGGGGGGGGTAGTTAGGAGCGGGGGTGTGGATAAGGGTCAGAGCAGTCAGGGGACAGGGAGCAGGGGCGGTTGGATGGGGGGGAGGTCCCGGGAAGGGGCGGTTAGGGGACGAGGAGCGTTGGATGGGTCAGGGGTTCTGAGGGGGGCAGTCAGGGGGCAGGAAGTGGGAGGGGGTGGATAGGGAGCGGGGGCCAGGCTGGTTGGAGAGGCACAGCCTTCCCTACCTGGCCCTCCATACAGTTTCGCAACACCGCTGTGGCCCTCGGGCCAAAAGGTTTGCCCACCCCGACCCCTAAGACGAAAGTTACCATAACTCAAAACACTACTGCACAGACTTAATATGCTAAAGGAGTCGACTCACTGTTTCAGTTATCAACAGGAGATCTGCGATGTGACTACTGCTCTCTACCAGTGTTTCCAATATACTGGATACTCCAGTAGAAGTTATAGAAAAAATATGCAGAAATCTTCATTACAATCCTGAGAGCAGCAAAACATTCCTTGTTTCATTGTCTCGGGGTTAGAAGGGCTTCTCTTGCTCGGGTAGAAGACTCATGCTCAGGCACTACGTTGCGCCAAGAATTAAGTCTAGGTTTGAGTTTGCTATTAAAACATCAACATTGGCATGTTTTGTATTTTTCCCAACTCACTGATAGTGTCCTCGAGTCTTCAAGAGTAGTCTGTGATTCTGGCATTTGTGATTCAGAGGACAGACTAAGGACTTACTCCAGTGCACACAGTCAAGTCAAATTAGAAATGAGCATGATGGATATCATGCAAGCAGCAGGAAGTGAGCAAAGGAGAAGTCAGAGGGGAGTCAGAGCCCAGGGAGCAGCTCAGAAGGGCAGGGAGGTAGGGGTGTGCGTGTAATTAATTCCACCCTTACCCATCAAGCCACCAGTCCCTGGCTCGAAACAGTCAATAACTTTCTAGCCAGAACATGTCCTTTTTGGAGGTTTGCATTATCATTAACTAAATATTATTAGTGTTGATCTCTGTCTGCTGTTTCGTGTCTGTGTATGGTATTCCCCTCCTAGGAATCTCACAGATAAACCACAAGCAGCTCAATGCGTTAAAGAGTGGGAGTGCATGAGTATTTGTACTTGTTTTTGCCTAGCAGCTCCTCTCCACTTGTAGTAACTGACAGGGATCTGCCGGGCAAATGAGAAGAGAAAGAAAACTGTCCACCCTCTCCTCTGAGCAGCTTGCTGACCCAGCAAATAGTGGGTACATTGTTTCAAGTTTAAAGTAACAGTCAGTCCATCTAAGCTTCACAGAATTGTTACAAAGCAGGAGGCCCACATAAAGCTGCTTGAGTCCAAATCTTGGTGCTCCACTAACCCAACTTCATCATGAACTGCACACTGAGAGCAATGATGATTCACTCACTGCCAGGTAAAGGACAAGCCCATTACAAACAGTGGATGGCATCAGCGTGAGGCTCCTGTGGCGCGCCTGATTGGACAGCAGGAAGGTGAGCCCACTCCTTTTCCTTCCCCTCCCATTCAGTCTGGGAAGCCAATGAACTGGAATAACCCCATCCTCCCAACCATACTGAAGTATCCAGCACACATCCTGCACCCAGCTGACCTCAATAAACCAACTGGCAAAAACAAACAAAAAAAAAACAACCCAACAACCTTCAGGCAAACCGGCCCACTGCTTCAGAGTCCACTGGAGGCTTTGCAACAAACAACTGACTGCAAACTGCCTGACAGAAAAGGAAATCCAAATAAATCATGCATTTCTGCTAAGTAATGTTGACAGAACTACTTCCTATTGACAAAACACTCCTCCCTCTCTCTCTCTCTGCAGCATTATTTCCTCTAGTGGCTGTTTCTTTTAAAAAAAGGGAGTTTTAACATGTAATGTGGTACAGTAGTTTTAAAGAACCTGTGCATAAAGACTAGAGATCACCATTAGGATAGCATTACAGCGATAAAAAATGAAGGCTCTCAGTTATGAGTTTGGTAAAATTAAAATTAATGTTCTTATTCATATTTGTACATAGGCTCATTTAAAATAGATTTGTGAAAAACTAAAAATAAATACAACTAACAGTACTTAAGGAACAGATGCTAACTGCAACCTACTCTGACCTTAATTAAAAAAAAATCGCAGTAAATCACATACTGAATGGAACATTTACAGGATTGTCAAACTGTGATAAATTTGAAAGATATATGACTTTGTACATGTTTGTATGAGACCACTTAAAGCTACTGCAATAATTGAAACATAATAATTGAAAGAACAGAATTATCAGGAGAAAGAGGAACTTTGAACTTCCTTAAAGGGACACAGTCAATTTGAACTCTGGCCAATTAAAAACAAAAGTTAAAAACAGCAGCCCTATGGTTCGGTTGAGTTTTACAGTCACAATTTCCCCTTTTTAAAAAATGTATAAATCACCAACAGGGGAAACTGACTACCTCATTAAGGCCTAGAGAGGGAGTATAGAGGGAACAGGGAAACTGACAACACACCAAGCACTGTCCAACCAAGTAAACTGAAAAAAAAAATAAAAATAAAATAAAGTGGAGTAACGTCTTTTTTCCTAATCTCTTTCAATTACAGGAAATTTAGGTGTTACTGAGTACACTTAGACAAGAGAGATGACATATTTTCAAGCAGAAGTGGGAGATTTAATATGATGAGTCTCTGATGTTAACCTAAAACCAGAAAATCTCCTTTCCCAAGGAGATCTGGCAGGTCAGCACATGCTAAATTGTAGGAAAATGCAAGGAAACAGGTTTCACATTAAAGTCAAACTGGAAACATTCTACTTGCTGACTTGGGAGAGATGAGGTGTCTTTTGACAAATAGTCATGATCAAACTCATCCTAAAGGGCAGGCCAGTCTGGATGGGTGCATTTCCAGATGATTTAAATCTGGATCTCAGCTCGGTCAGCCGAGTAATAAACATGGCATGAGGCTCCAGTCCTCAGACTCCGGAATGGGACGTAATAGGGCAACTTCTGCTGCCTGTACCCTGGGAGCTGGGAAACCCCTTTGCAGGAGGGCAGCAGATCCTGGCAGCACCCGTAACCCCCCACCCCGCTAGGGCAGCCTGACACTGCCCATCCCAATTGCCCCGAGCCGCCTTTGCAGGAGCAGGCGGGCCGAGCCTGGCAGCGCCCGGCGCTTACCTGCGGTAGGAGGCGAGCTGCAGGGCGCTGTAGGGGAAGAGGCGCAGGCAGGCGGTGAGGTTCCCCTTCCACAGGGCCCCGATGCCCTCGGCCTGGCAGACGCTGCGGCCCGCCTGCCAGAGCCCCCGCCAGGGCGGGGAGGTGCCCACCTGGGCCAGCACGGTGAGCAGCTCCAGCGGGGCGGTCAGGCTGAGGCTCAGCGCCCCGGCCAGCCCGGCGCAGCCCAGCCGCTGGCAGCCGGTCACCCGGCCGTCCCGCTTCCAGGTGGCCATGCCCCCGGGCTGCCCCTACCGCCTCCCCGGCTGCATGGCGCCCGGGCCGGGCAGCTGCGGGCTCCCTCCGCCTCCTGCAGGGACTGGGAGCCGGCGCGGCCCGCGGCGACCAGGGCTCTGTGCGCGCCCCGGGAGGCGGCGCCGCCGGGCTGCAGCCGGGCTTGGAGGGCGGCGCCCCGCTGCCGGGCGGGGCTTCCACTTGCCCTTGATTGGTACCGAGGGGCGCCAAGGCTCCTGCCCGCCCCGCGCAGGGAGTCCCAGCCCGCCGTGGGCAGGAACCACCTTCCCCATGGGGCTGGAGCTGCGGCCGGAAGGCCCCTGGCGGGCCCGGGTAACGCAGAAGACAGGAAGAGACAAGCCCATGGAGACTCCGAGTTTGAGGGCAGGCCTTAAAGTCTAGGGGAGAGTTAGCTGGCGTCTGAACTCACCCAACCATCTGCTCAAATCCAGCCTTTTATTGTCTCCATTGTTCATGGGACTCTGTGCGGGGCCTGTATTTTGTGATGTATCCAGCCTGTCAGATACCGCCTCCCTCGGATACGGATCTCGTTTGCAGCCAGGGGAGGAGGCGATGCTGGCCAGGCCGGATGGAGGGGGAGGATGCAGTGGTACCCGGACTGATGAAGGAAGAGGGTAGTTGTAGCGAAGTTATTCTTAGCTCTGCCCCGTTGCCTTTACTTTTAGCAGAAACATCCCTCCTTCCGCTCCGCGTTCTCTGTAGGGCACAGCCAGGGGGCATCCACTTCTGTGACCTTTGCTATATATATACAATTTCTTCTCAGCCTAGTTGAGATGTCCCCTCTCCTGCTCTGGTTTTGGCTCTGGGGTTTGTCTTATCTTGCAGCATCCGATGAAGTGAGCTGTAGCTCATGAAAGCTTATGCTCAAATAAATTGGTTAGTCTCTAAGGTGCCACAAGTACTCCTTTTCTTTTTGTGAATACAGACTAACACGGCTGTTACTCTGAAACCTGCAGCTTTAAGAGGTTTGCCTCTATCTGATCAATAGATCACTACTTTGGATGTCTCCTATGCCTTAGCATAGTGATTTCCTGCTGTTGCTTCATGCTGTCTCTTTAGGCTTATTTCTTGTCATTGCGTTTATTTTGCATGGGATAGCAGGGAGTATAGAAGCAGGCATGGCCATTGCTATGACTGTGATAGGAAGCACAGATGAAACTGGGTTTCCATCACTATTTAATCCCTGGATTAGTCCTTTTTAAAACAAAACGTCCTTTTCCTTTATCTGATGTGTCAGGGACACAGGAGTTTGTTATATAAATCAGATTATTCTGAATCTAGAAAATCTGCCACTGTATAACAATCATTTGTAAAAGCTGTGGACAATTGTATTTAGGGACAGATTCAGGCTAACTGAGGTCTGGATTGCTCCAGACAACACGGCCCCAGATTTACCCATGTACTTTGGGAAGTGGGGTTGGAACACTGGGCTGGATCTGCCTATCCACTCACTCTGTCCATAGTCTGCTATTGCTTATATTTAATGTTATGTAATGTTAATGTATTTGCATTTATATAACACTTTACAAAGATTTGTTAATTAAGCCTCACAATGTCTCCAAGTTGTTATTAAATTGGTTTATTCACTTACATAGCTGTGTTTAGCACTCATCTCCATGGCATCTGGACATCTTACCTTATTCAAACATAGCTCTACAATTAAACAATACCTTCTACATACAGTAGGCAAATGCACAGTGGCTACACTGTTAGCCCAAATGATCTCTCTTCAAAGACCTTTTAAAAGGTTCAATTAGCCTGCATAAGAAAAGGCACCTTACAGAGCATGCTGAAGCCTGCCAATCACTGACTGTGGGTCAACTGTGGGAAAATGCAAGCTCGACATGTGAGGGTCTCCTTAGACGACATGTGAGGGTCTCCTCAGAAAGAAACTTAGGTGCTGGGCCTAGAGACTATTATCTGGAAATTGACAGAAAAAGAATACAGGAGTAGAAGCTATTTCTTGAATAATTGGGTTCCAATAATGTTTTTTATATATCATAACCAGAACCCTGGATGTTACTCAGAAGGCAATGGCTACGCCATGCAGAGTTCTGAGCACAGATGTAAATTCCTTGCAAATGCGTAAGAATCAGACAGCAACATTCTGTAAGAATCTGAACTTCCAAGAGGCATTTCTGTAATATAGTCACATGTTGGATCTGGTTCAAATATGTCCTTTCCTGGGTTTTGCCTTGTTAACTTGTCCACCAAGAAACATAAACTTCAGCGTAAGATTTTTCCTGAAAATAGGGGGCTTTCCTGAAAACCTAGGTATTTTCTATGAAAAAACAAAAAAAACCCCAATGAACCAACCAAAAAAACCCCCCAACCATTCTGTCCCCCATCCGAAGTTCCTTCTGCCAGGGAGAGAACTGAAACCCTTTTGTCTTGAGGCCTTCTGGCTGCAAGGGAGAGTTGGCAGAAAACCTCTGCCTTTTTATGCAGCTTTCTAGCACCTGCCAACCTGTTACATGTGATCTGCAATCATTCAGCCAAAGGTATGAATAACTGTGTCAAAGACCACATCAGAGAGGAAGGTAGTTGGAAAGGGGAATATGGAGAGGGCAGATGCAGCCCCATCCATCCATACAAATGTAATCCTAACCCAACTAGCATTAATTCGGTCTTGTCTAGATTGTCTGAAAGCATATAGCTAAAACTCAATAAAACTCATTCTCTGGGTAATTAGAGGAATTATGAAATCTGGATCTGATGTGAGGAAAATGTAGAGTGGAGTATCATTAGAATGAGGACATACACACTGATATAGAGAAATGCTGATCAGAGCTTTGCGTGGCCCCAGGTGTGACAACAGTGGGTGAGCAGTTATTCATACAACCCAGTGGAATCTCTCACCAAGAAAGAAAAGGAGCTACTGCAAATCAGCTCAGTCTACCCCTGTAGGGAAGATATGGTTAAAGAGAATGTGTCTGGTCTTTTTTCTCTTATATGCATATAAAGGGACTGTAGAAATAAAAGTAATATTTTTAAAATGACCATACGTGGATATCACCAACAATATCTGAGGTTATTCAACCTGAGCGAATTTTAAAAATTTAATTTAATTTTAATCATTCTGCATTTCAGTTTGAACAATAAAGCGACACTGATCCATTTCATGTTCAGTTCATATCCATTTTGACATTCTGTCTCTCAGAGGCTAGCATAGTACTGTAATTGTTCGCAAAAAGAAAAGGAGGACTTGTGGCACCTTAGAGAGAAACAAATTTATTTGAGCATAAGCTTTTGTGAGCTACAGCTCACTTCATCGGATGCATGCAGTGGAAAATACAGTGGGGAGATTTATATACACAGAGAACATGAAACAATGGGTGTTACCATACACACTGTAACAAGAGGTTTCAGAAGGTGTCACAAGTACTCCTTTTCTTTTCACTGTAAGGAGAGTGATCACTTAAGGTGAGCTATTACCAGCAGCAGAGCGGGGGGGGGGGGGACATGACCTTTTGTAGTGATAATCAAAGTGGGCCATTTCCACCAGTTGACAAGAAGGTCTGAGGAACAGTGGGGGGTGAGGGTGGGAATAAACATGGGGAAATAGTTTTACTTTGTTTACTTTAATGACCCATCCACTCCCAGTCTCTATTCAAGCCTAAGTTAACTGTATCCATTTTGCAAATTAATTCTAATTCAGCAGTCTCTCCTTGGAGTCTGTTTTTGAAGTTTTTTTGTTGAATAATTGCCCTCTTTAGGTCTGTAATCGAGTGACCAAAGAGATTGAAGTGTTCTCCGACTGGTTTTTGAATGTTATAATTCTTGACGTCTGATTTGTGTCCATTTATTTTTTTACTTAGAGACTGTCCAGTTTGACCAATGTACATATGCATCTCTTTGGTCACTCGATTACAGATCTAAAAGTGGATCTATGAATTCTTCAACAAAAAAACTTCAGAAACAGACTCCAATGAGAGATTGCTGAATTGGAATTAATTTGCAAACTGGATACAATTAATTTAGGCTTAAATAGAGACTGGGAGTGGATAGGTCATTACACAAAGTAAAACTATTTCCCCATGTTTATTCCCCTCCCTCAGACTTCTTGTCAACTGCTGGAAATGGCCCACCTTGATTATCACTACAAAAGGTCCCCCCCACCCTCCTGCTGGTAATAGCTCACCTTAAGTGATCACTCTCCTTATACTGTGTATGGTAACACCCATTGTTTCATGTTCTCTGGGTATATAAATCTCCCCACTGTATTTTCCACTGAATGCATCCGATGAAGTGAGCTGTAGCTCATGAAAGCTTATGCTCAAATAAATTTGTTAGTCTCTAAGGTGCCACAAGTCCTCCTTTTCTTTTTGCGGATACAGATTAACACGGCTGCTACTCTGAAACCTGAATTAAAATCAGTGGATTTACTCCTGGGTTATAGTAGCTAAAGACAGAATCAGGCCCTAAATCTGGAGTCTGTGATGTTGTGATTTAATTAGATGACAGTGAAATCAGGCGCAATTGTTGAAAACAAAAATACTTTCTATTTACATGCTGCCTTCCACAGGAGACCTACATGTGAAGTTTCACAAGATGCCTGTAAGTGGGTAGAAGCAGGGCCGACAGGAAGCCCAAATCCCTGTCCAGGTGAAGGATAAAACAGCTCTAAACTTACAGCAGCCCTAAACTTTTCAGTGGGCTGTGATCCCCTAGGAGCCATTCATTAGCTGAGGATAGGTGGTGTGCGTCATGCTTCCTACTCCTGAATCAGAGGCTGTGAAGTGGGAGGCAGCCAGCTCAGGGTGCTCAGATGGCTCCTGAATATTCCCACTCCCTTGGCATCTTGGCTCACTATTATTATTCCTACTAAGATATAGAAGAGTTTTATGACTTTCCTATGCTCACACAAGGAATGTATCACTGGCAAGAAACAGAACCCCAGTCTCCCAATGCCTTCTTCTGTGCCTTATTTACCAAACCACCTTTCCTCAGTAAGCACTATTAACAGAGCCTGCTGGCACTGTCATTTGCAAAACAGACTTTTAAAAAAACAGGAATCTTCTTAGACAAGTGTCTCTAATAACAACTAATGCTAGAATTTACATTACCGATACGAATTCTCAGTTTAGTTCAGGAATTATGTTGTTATCGAGAAGAAGAAGAATGATTGTAGCATTCTGGAGTTTAAGTGCAAATAATCATTTTCTCTGTGTTAGATTAGATTTGTAAAGGCTAATCTTTCTACAGACACTTCCTTTCTATTTTTAATACAGAGCTGGATCGAGAGAGAAAGATTTTCCCATAGCAAAACTCACCTACCTGTATACCAAAATAATTCTGAGGTGATCTTGTTGTAGATTCAACTCGAACCCTTTGTGGTACAGTCTGCATCGAAAGCCCCCCCAAGTGGATATTTTAATCACTAAAATTCAGTATCTGATTCCTACACTGTGTATTTTTAATTGCACTAATAGTTTGCCTGAAAATCTGTCAGTGCATCTAACCAGAGGGTGGCAGTATTTATTTCAACATTCAATTGCTTCTGGAAATAAAACTATTTGTTATAGGTGTCCTGCTTCCCACTCATAATCACTAAAAAGCAAAATCAACATCTCTTTAATAAGGAAGTTTAAGCCAGTCCAGAAGTCAGTAGAATGTAAAGTGCTAGAGTAAAACTTACAGTAAGGATCACCTCAGGGTTTCCAATGCCATTATTTATAGGCCATCATTAACTAGGCTATTGATTTTTGCTGAGTGGCCAGGTAGTACAAGTTTCACTGTGCTTTCAAAATTAAACAAAATTGTCATTAAATACAGAAGAAAGGCATTCTGACATCAAAAACCAGGAGGGTGGAGCTTGGGTGCTTTGTGTAGTGTGGGATAGGAGGATAATCCCACAATTCAGAATGATCATTTTTAACTTAATATGATAGTAATTCTTAGCATATATACAGTGCATTACAACTTCAGAGCACGTAGATCCGTGTCCCAGAACCACAGCCTCTCAAAATTGAAGCCTTTCTCACCCACAGCCTTGTCCTTCCTCCAAGCTCCTACTATAGATTTCAGCCAGGGGCGAAAGTAATTTAAAGGATTTACTGGTATGCTGGAGTCCTGAGGGGGGACGTGGCCTCAACCGGAAGAGGCGGGGCTTTAAAATCAAGATTTAAAGGGTCCAGGGCTCCCCGCACCAGCTCAAGCCCCGGGCCCTTTAAATCACCACCGGGGAAGCCGGTCTGGTCTGGCACGGCGTACTGGCTATTGCCGGTACTTTGTACTGGCCCGTACCGGCTTACTTTCACCTCTGACTTCAGCCCAGATTTTTAAAGGCATTTAGGCATCTAAAGATGCAGATAGGAACCTTAAGCGATTTTCAAAAGCGCCCAGGGGCTGAACTCACTGAAATCAATAGGACTTATGTGCTCAGCTGCTTTAGAAAATTATACTAGTCGCCTATCTACATCTTTAGGCACCTAAATGCTTTTGAAAATCTGGTCCCTCTGCTTCTTCATCTTTCTCTGCTGCCTTTCCCCTAACCTTCTACAGAAAGCTTAGGCCTTGTGTACATGCACAAGTTGCACCTCTTTAACTTACATTAATTTTAAACCAATTTAGTTAAACTGGTGCAAATCCCTATGTAGACACTCTTATTTTCATTTAACTGTGGTTTATTGGGTTTTAACCTGTTCCTAATTGATTTAAGCTAAACTAAAAGACAACTGTACCTAAACTGAAGTAGGTGTGTCTACATGGGCTTCTGCACTAGTTTAACTAAACTGATTTAAAATCACACCTTAAACTGGTGTGATTTTCTCATGTAGAATCTCATCTTTTACAGTGGTCAATTTTTAGGAGCATAGAAATTGTCAAACTGCATCAGCTCTGAGGTCCTTTTAGTCTAGTGTCCTGTCTCTAACAGTGCCCAATATTATACACTTAAGAGGAAAGTGTAAGAACCCTGAAATAGGCAGATATAATATGATCCGACCCCCATATTAGGTCTCATCCTGATCTCTAGTAGTCAGATATTGGCTTAAATCAGAGGTAGTCAATTATTTTTGATCAAGGTCCAAATTTCTTGATCAAGGTCCAGACTCCAGAGAAAATAATAAAATAATAATAAGTAAATAAAAAGATGTTGGGGTCCATTCAAAAGTATAGGGCGGTCAAGTTTTGGCCCATGGGCCACCTATTGACTACCCATAGATTAAACCCGGAAGTTAAATATCCCTTTCAAAATTATTGGCAATAATGATTATACGGGGATAACAAGAATATCGAGTTATATGTCCAATCCCTTTCTGAATCCTACTAAGTTCTCGACCTCAACAATTTCCTGTGGCCGTGAATTTTGCACTCTTATTACGCATTGTGTGAAAAAGTATTTTCTTTTATCAGTGTTGAAGTTGCCACTTTTAAATTTAATTGATTGGCCCCTTGTTCTCATGAGACTGCTGCCAGAGTAACTCCCTCTGCCATTCCAGTAGGTTCATGTCTACCTTTGCCAGAGTAGCTGTGTCTTACAATTATGATAGTTCATTCACCATCACCAGAATAACTTTGCCATCCTGCTCCTGCAATATGATGGCCTTGGGAGGAATTGCATCCTGTAACTGCAAGGAGACTGCAGTTCCCAGTAGCCTACTTAGTGGAACATGTGGCTTAAAATTGATGTAGTTTTCATGAAATTACATGTATAACAGCCTGTTCTGGTGTTTGACGGGGGCTCTGCATGAACGTAGTCAGCCCTGTCAAGCTCTGGTAGAGGTGATCTTTAATAAGACTTTTTTTTTGGCATGGATTTCTTTGTGCTAAACAAGTCTGAACTTTTATGTCAAGCACCACTCTAGAAAAATATATGCTCAGCCACAGTATGCTCCTATAATAGTGGACCCCTTTGATCTGGAGTCCAGAAAAGTATTAGTGGCAAAGAGTTCAGTTGTGTTAAATGCAAAATAATGGGGATTTAAACCTCTATTTACTATTGGCTGATTAATTATTACAGAATCATTGCTGTAGAAGTGAGAGGAAAAGTAAAATTGTTACACCCTACATGAAACCCACAGAGTCTGAAAGGCTAATATTAGCATCATTTTCTTATCTCTTACTCACACTGTAGTCTCTGGGTTTGTAAGAAATATTTTTGCAAAGTGGCAAAAACCATTTTCTTTCTCCATTGGTCAAAACATCAGAACTTCTTGGATTGTTGCACTGTGTTCAGGGAAGCAGCAGGTTCTGAACCAATTAATTTAAATGGAAAAAAACCATACATCTGCAACGTATTATCAAGTTCCCAGTCTTCCAGTGTTTTTGGAATACTATAAAATATGAAGGAAAAATTCTGAACATGAAGCTTGGAAATTCTGGCCTTGAAATTTAACCTGTTTTAACATCAAAATGGAAATAATTCTTTTATTTTCACTTTTCACTGCATAATTCATATCCCTAAAAAATCTTGCATGTAATAGTGAAACCTGTGACTACAGAGAAGAGAAATATCATCTCCCATTAGGTATGGGAGGAAAACAAGAATGTTTGCAACTATTAACTATCTGTATCATATATTTTAGTGATTGGGTTTTGAAGAGCAGAAGAAATATAGTGAAAACAGTCTTCAGCATCCATTAAAAGGCTCTACTAAACTTACTTGCCTCATAGACTTTTAAAGGATAAACAAAACTGTACTGGAAAATCTGGGGAATACTTTAAACTGTTCATTTAAGAGAAGGAGGCATCTATTGGAGGTGCAGGTTTCACTGTATAGTACTTTCTGTACGAGTATGTACAGGTACCGTGTTTTACCTGAGTATATCTGTAATTTGCATTCACTAGTGCCTAAAAATGAGTGCTCTGAAGAAAGCATATATTAATTCTCGCATATACATTGTTTAGACTAAACCACTGTATTCTTAGGATGGGATGTGGTTAAATGTCTTTGTCACAAGGAAAAAGGTTATTGATTTCACATTGAAACCCTGTAACTGAGCATTCACAATGCCTAGTTATCCTAACAGGGTGATTAGCAGAGAAGAAGAAAAGAACATATATATATATTTTGTCCTTTATAAGAAACATACTTGATATTCATAGAGTGAAGAACAAATGAAGTAAGATCACCTGAGCAGGAATGGGACAGGAACACAGGAGGTGGTGGGTAGGGTTTAGCTGCAATATACATTGCAGGAGAAAAGCAACCAACTAATGGGTGGATGTGATTGGACCTGAAAAATCAATTATTTCCTTCTATTTTTACAGTAGGGTAAGCCTCTGAACAATTTAACAAGGATAAGAACAATTATACTGCTCCTTTCCACTTCTACAGCACCTTCTGGTTGAAGAGCTCAACACATTTGAAAAAACGCAAAGGAAATTAGCCTCCCACTGCCTGGGCGAGGTAGGAAACATGAATGATCTTTTAGAGAGAAGGAAATCAAGGCACACAGCTCCAACTTTTACCCTAACTTGCATCCCTCTGGGACACACAAACCAGGCCAGAATTTGACCCCTGGGCAATAAAGGGCCAGAGCCACTGACATCACTGGAGAGATGAATCGGGCCTTCCCTTCCTTGCCCAAGGTCCCACCCGGGCCTTGGGCCCAGACCCACATTCGGAGGCCAGACAGGCCATGAGCTGCTCTCGTCTGACCCCGGGTGGAACACAGGCCGGAGAGTTCCGCCCGGGGCACGGCCCCGTGGCTTAACCTCGCTACCGGGGCTGTGCAGAGCCCGAGCCCGAGCCCGAGCCCGGGGGGTCTCCATGGCTCCCGCTGCTTCTGACCACCCTGGCCCCTTAGTTCCCTGGTGGCAGCCCGCGGCTCCTCCCGGGTAGCGGCGGGATGCGGGGGCCGGAGCGGGCCGCGCCCCGGCTCGGTGGCTGGCTCCGCCCCGGGGGGGGCGGGGGGGAAGAAAGGGGAGGCGAACCCGGAAGTGCATGTGGCCGACGGGGGCTGGCGGAGCGGCGGCCTGAGGGGTAAGAGCGACCGCCGCGCGGGGGCACCGGGCCGCCGCTTCCCGCCCGACCCCAGCGCGGCGCGGTTGGGCCCGGTGGGGCGGGGCCGCCAACTGTGGCAAGCGCTGGGCTGGGGAGCGGGGAGCTGCCGGGGGCCAGGGCCAGGTGCTGTCAGCAGACGAGGGGGTGGTTGGGGGGCGCACCCCTCAGCCGGCAAGGGAGAAAAGGGGGGTAACTCGGGGAGGGTTAAGGACAGGCGCTGCTGAGTCAAAGGGGCGCTTTGGGCTGTCTGGAGCGGGACACGTTTCCCACCCAGGTGAGGGGAAGTGGGTGGGGAGCCCGCCCGTGGACAGGCCCCTGGCTGCAGACACCGTTTTCTACTCCATGCCGTGCGGGCATGCTCGGTGAGATCCGCAGCATGGCAAGCCACCCATCGCGACTAAACCCTTCCAGGGCTGCTAGCACCAGTTCATCCAAAACAAAGCTAGCAGTGGTGGGAAATGGGCCAGCAATGACCCTTGTTTAGACAAGATTTCAGGTAAAAACTCCAAGGAATACAGGGCTGGATCCTGCTCCCACTGACTCAGTGAGAATCCTGCCCATGACTTCAGGTGGAGTAATAATAGACCCATAAATGGCTGGAAAATGATCCCCTTTGCTACAGGACTTCCAGTGGTAGTTTGACTCTAGCAAATAATCTCCCTTCCCTGCCCTTTGACCACTAGCTCAGTGTCTGCTCTGGTGATGATCTCTGAAACTGAAAGACGAGGGTAGCTGTAGTGGTGAAAGCAGAGGTACTCCCTATATCCTCAAAAAGAAAAGGAGGACTTGTGGCACCTTAGAGACTAACCAATGTATTTGAGCATAAGCTTTCGTGAGCTACAGCTCACTTCGTCGGATGCTATTCTTATGGGTAACTTTTTATTCTTGTTTGCCCTAGCATCTTTTTTTTTTTTTTTTTAAGTGAATTTTAGTGCTTGTGAAATGTCCTGGCATGATAGCGCTGGCTGTTTCACCAATCTGCCTCAACCCTGACCAGGAGGGACCACCTATGGGAGAAGAAGGGACTTAAGTATCCATGACCCATTCTGTCTCTGACTCTCTGCTGAGCCTGCCTATAGGGTGCTGTTTATGGTATTTGTTGTGGACACTTGTCTTATAGCTGCTAACTGTGACAATTGAATTCATTTCACATATTACCAATGGTCAGGAGTCTGACTTCTATTCCCTGGTAACCCGAGCTGGATTTGAACAGGTGTCCTGTTGGATCAAGGCATTGTCATTATCCTGTGACAATTCCAGTTAATGGATAAAAAATATTAATTGTGATTAAAAAATTAATTGCATGATTAATCACACAGTTAAACAATAATAGAATATCATTTAAAAATATTTGTGGATGTTTTCTACATTTTCAAATATATTGATTTCAATTACAACACAGAATACAAAGTGTACAGTGCTCACTTTATATTTGATTACAAGTATTTGCACTGTAAAAAAACAAAAGAAATAGTATTTTTCAGTCCACCAAATACAACTACTGTACTGCAATCTCTTTATCATAAAAGTTGAACTTACAAATGTAGAATTATGCACAAAAAAACTGCATTCAAAAATAAAACAATGTAAAACTTTAGAGCCTGCAGGTCCACTCAGTCTGATGAAGGGTTATGTTCAATAACGATGCAAAGTAGTGCGGACTGACACATGTTCATTTTCATTATCTGAGTCAAATGCCACCAGCAGAAGGTTGATTTTCTTTTTTGGTGGTTCAGGTTCTGTAGTTTCTGCACCGGAGTGTTGTTCTTTTAAGGCTTTTGAAAGCATGCTCCACACTTCGTCCCTCTCAGATTTTGGAAAGCACTTCAGATTCTTAAACTTTGGGTCCAGTGCTGTAGCTATCTTTAGAAATCTCACACTGGTACCTTGTTTGCGTTCTGTCAAATCTGCAGTGAAAGTGTTCTTAAAATGCCATGTAAATTGCCTGTTCTCACTTTCTGGTGACATTGTAAATAAGAAGAGGGCAGCATTATCTCCTGTAAATGTAAACAAACTTGTTTGTCTTAGCGATTGGCTGAACAAGAAGTAGGACTGAGTGGACTTGTAGGCTCTGAAGTTTTATATTGTTTTGTTTTTGAGTGCAGTTATGTAACAACAAAAAATCTACATTTGTAAGTTGCACTTTCATGACAAAGACAAATTGCACTACAGTACTTGTATGAGGTGAATTGAAAAATACTATTTCTTATCATTTTTACAGGGCAAATATTTGTAATAAATAATATACGCTGATTTCAATTACAACACGGAATATAACATATATGAAAATGTAGAAAAACATCAAAATATTTAATAAATGTCAATTGGTATTCTATCGTTTAACAGTGCAATTAGAACTGCGATTAATCAAGATTAATTTTTTGAGTTAATCTTGTGAGTTAACTACGATTAATTGAGAGCCCTAATTTTTTCCCTACCCCAAAATGTCCAGCATTGAGTGCCTTTAGTGGAATACTCATCAGTCACGTGGATAGAAATAATTTTAACCATAGGTACAATTTACAATTATCTAACTTTTCTTAGAGCAACTTGTATGGACAGTCCCTGTCTCTTGAAACTCTGTCACCATCGAGACCTCTTTTCTAAAACGATTCATCAAATGAATGCTCCTGGCAACTCCAATGCCCTAGATGAACTCCTTATGCTGTTGGAGGAGGGAATTATTTTGACGTGTGCCATGACTGCCACTTACTAAATGTAGTTTTCTTTTAGTACCCATCTCCATAGTATCTAAACCATATCTAAAAACATGACTTACTATTAAAAACAACCCCATCACCTGGGAGTCCATATGCACCAGCAACAACCTGGAACACTTTAGGTATATACTAAAAAAACACATTGAAAGTTGGGGTCATAATCTTTGAGACCCTATTTTTGCCACTACTTGTGGTCGACTGGCTTTCCCCATTCCTCTTCAAGGATTACACTTTTTAGCAGCTTTCTCAATGGAGTGCTCCAGAATAGGTATTGCTTTTTCCCCAGTCATCTCTCACAAGGGGGCAGAAGGCTCTTTCCTGAATGGACATATCACAGTGACCTTGCCTCACAACAATCTGAAATTCAAACATCTCAATCTCTCAGAATACAGAGATAAATCAAACTAAAACCAAGGAGACAGCACATGTAACACATCTAGCCCTGTACAAGGCAAGAATTAAGCTCTCTAGGTACAGTTTGTGCTGCTACAGTGAAATATGTAATAGCTTACATGTCTAGGCTGTGCATCCTTCCTCTCTTTGTTGCAAGGGCAGCCTGTGGGTGAGGCAGCTTCTCCCCTCTCTCAAGAGCTGCCTTCTTCCTCTTGTCCTTTAAGATCCATGAAGATACTTAGGTGTTTAAGTATCAGGTATAGGCACCTAAGTCCCTGCTTTGGCTCCATTGTGACCCACAAAATTTCTGCCAAACCCTGTAGGCGCCTAAACTCACTCAGCACTGAAATTGTCAAGGTAAAAGTTTCCAAGGCACCAAGTTTCTGCCTCTGGGCATCCGCTCTGCTGCCTCCCTCTAAGCAGCCAGACTCCTGTCTTCTGCCTAAACCCCACAGTGATTCACAAACCAGGGGAAGATAGGTGACCAAATGCTTAAATCACATGCAGGGCCTGGTCCAGTAGGTGTACTCAGAGGCCTCCTACTAAACCAGATCCCAATCAGTGTCTCTTCAGTGGAGGTGGTGCTACTGCTACCCACCTTATAACTTTGAGCCTAGTAGTTAGAGCACTCACTGAGGATATGGGAGACTGAGGATCAATTCCCTCCTAATTACCAGAGAGGGAGAAAGAACTTGAACAGGGTCTCCCACCTCTCAGAAGAATGCTTGATCCACTGGGCTGTGAGATTTTCTGATGTGGGGGCTCTCCTGTTGAAGCTATTCCAGTGTGGTTAAATAATGAAAGCATGGCTAGGCCAGGGGAAATGTATCTTGCGTCTCCCACCTCCCAGATGGATGCCCTAACCACCAGACTGCAAGTTCATTTTCACTCTGCCCAATGACTGTTTAAGCCAAACAAGCATCAGAATATCCCATAGCTCAGTCGTTAGACCGCTCAGAGGTGGGAGCCAGATATATAAAAACCTCATTTTGTGTAGTGTCAGAAAGGGCATACATAATACCACCAGGTCTTGCTTAGCACTTTTCATCAAAGCACCTCACAAAGCTGAGTAAGTATCATTATCCCCATTCCCCACCCATGGATGAAGCACCTTACCCAGGGCCACCCTGCAGCAAAATTAGGAGTAGAACCCAGGTCATCTGAGGCTCAGTCTAGTGTTCTAGCCTCTGGGCCACACTATCTTCCTGCAGTAGTGTTTTATAGTTGGTATTGGTGCGGGTTAGGACCCTGATGGAAGAGCCAGGTTTGTTTGTCCATTGTTATATTTGGATGATTATCCAAAAACTATATAGTTTTTCTATACTACCTAAAAGAAATAGTATTAGACCTGATTTACAGAGGTACTGAGGACTCAACTCCCAGTAAAATAGGCCAATTAGGCCTATTCTAAACTTAAAAAGTTTTGCTTGTATAGCTATATCAGTATACCCTTCTAGTGAAAATGAAGCTAATACCATCAAAAAAGTTCTTTTGATAGTATGGCTTACAGCAGTGGTTCCCAATCTTGTTCTGCCGCTTGTGCAGGGAAAGCCCCTGGCAGGCCGGGCCGGTTTGTTTACCTGCCGCGTCCGCAGGTTCGGCTGTTCGCAGCGCCCAGTGGCCGCGGTTTGCTGCTCCAGGCCAATGGGAGCTGCTGGAAGCGGCGGCCAGTAAGTCCCTCGGCCCACGCCGCTTCCAGCAGCTCCCATTGGCCTGGAGCAGCAAACCACGGCCACTGGGAGCCGCGAACAGCCGAACCTGCGGACGCGGCAGGTAAACAAACCGGCCCGGCCCGCCAGGGGCTTTCCCTGCACAAGCGGCGGAACAAGTTTGGGAATCACTGGCTTATAGCAATTCAGTGAACGAAATAAGGTGTACTTGCAAAAGCACTTTTATGCTGGTATAGAAATGTCATGGAACGCTTCTAATTGACATTGCTATGCTGTCAGAAGATTCTAGTGTAGACATGGCCTTACTTTTCTGAGGTTTTATTGACCAGAATGTTGCAATTTGTGGGAAAATGGCACATGGTTATGCACTGGACTGTTCTGGATTATATGGCCTGCTGCACCCCACACCTTAGTCTTGTGGAAAATTACATTCTGTGCCAAGGCAAGATGTAGCAAAACGACAGAAAATAGTTTTTTTTAGAAAATAGTAGTTTATCTCAAAGAACACTGGACCAATATAGCTGTGAACACATCAACAGTGTTTGCTTTTTGCAGTAGTTTTGGTTTACGCAATAAATACCTTGGCTCTCTAACAAGAATGGGATTCAGCCTTACCTGTATAATGTACCAAAACTATACACATTTTTAATTTCAGAGATGAATTCCAATACAGTCAGCTTTGCCTGACAAAGCTTTGCTCGGTTCTGATCTAGCACAATTCCTCAATAACAGCAGTGCAGCGCTCCAGCCTCTGTTCTAGATACTGCTCCATGAGAATACTGATCTTTTTACCTGCAAGATCGGGCCCTCATGCTAACTTCTCTAAGAGAGCACGCAAGACCTGCTTCTTGTTGGTACTCTGATTCACTAGGCCGTTTCTTGCACTGAAGTCTACATCATCTTGAAAGTATACACACTCTGGAGGCAAAGAAGCATTCCAGGAATAATGGCTGCATGGAAGTGCTCTGCTACAATTCTCTTTGGGGTTTTTGAATATTGTTTAAACTGTACAGTCTCTTGAGTTTCTTGAGCCCCTCTTTGTGTATATCTTTCTCTTGGTTTGAGCTGTATCTCTGATAAGATAATAGCTGAGAATTTTTTTTCCAACTGCAGCAAGACCTATGGACCTGATTATATGATCAGGTGCTGGCATTTGTTGTAAGGGATAGAGACACAGGTGGTGGTTTTGCCTACTTTCCTGTTTTCTTTTCCCCTTCCTTGCAATGTGGGTTGTGGAATCTCAGAAGTGAGACAGTTGGCTAAGATTTCCCTGAAAGCTTCTAGCCACTTAAATACTTGATGAAAACCTGAGAAGATTGACGTATCTGTGTTGTGTGTAAAGACTGCACATAAGCTTGGTATTTTAGAAGAAATCATACAAAATATAAGTAAGTCAGAGTTTGTTAAATTCCAGTACAGAGCAGGAAGACAGTTTTGGGAGCCTTGGGGAAGGAACACTTCCTACTGTGTAGAAAAATGGAGGCCCTGGACAATTTTTACAGGGTCTTGCTATTCATCGCTTGGCGGCACCTTCTCGTAGCTCATCTAGGGAATTATTTCTCCACATCCTGTCCAGCAGTCACGCAGTCCATTGCTTTAGTCACTCGCTCTGCAGCTGCTCTCCCACTACTCTGGAGCTGTTTTTCAAGGTTGGGTGACAAATTATATATGTGTTGTTCATTATGATGCTATGGAATCCTCCTTCTAAGGGATCCTGAGTTTATCTTGTTTTTATAGTTTTAAAAATAATGCTAACCAAGTACTGGAAACTTTCAATTTGCATGTTGACAACCATTCCAAATTGGCAAATTTTAGATTGCTGTAACAGTTTGATATTTCCAGCTGCAGTAGAGTTCCATTTCTGGAGAATAACTCCATACAGTTCTTCTGTTAGAAGGAATTTTAAAAGTGAAAGTTGGATATCCCATTTAAAGATCCTTCATTGCTATTGGATCCCTGAATAGGTCTGTATCTAGGCTTAATTTAATTTTCTCATTGAATCTGGTGAATATCCAAAAATCATTCGCTGAATACCACTGTCATAACATGTGTGATTTCTTCATATTTGCTAAATTTATGGACATGTCTTAAAACATCGTTCCTCAGAGTCCAATCCAGCCTTTCCTGTTTGTATTAACCTCATTCTGAGATCCAGGGTTAATTTTTTATCAATAGTGGCCCCAGTCTTGAGCCCACCTTTATTAATGATTTCTACACCAATCTCTTCACTCCAGGCAGTGTTTTGTTGTTAAACGGTGCTTTTGCATTGCTTCAAGCCTAATCTTCCCAACTGGCTAAGATTGTGTGGTTTATCTGGTAAATTTGGTTGGGTTAAGATCTAGAGCTTGACTAACAGCATTTCTTTCTTGGCATAGATAGATTCTAGCAATATTACATTTCCTTTGAAGTTTGGAATATTCTGTAAAAATCCATCTGCATATAAATGTCCGGTCTCCAGAACACTCTCATGAATTCAATTAGGACAACATATTTTGTGCTGTTCATATTGATTTCTGGATTCATCCACATGGATGATTTTATATATTAATACAAGCTAAATTGCAAGCATTTAGACAATATGAGACCGATTTCCCTTGTGTGAATAGATTGTATTACTTTAATGGTAGAGGTTTTAGACGTTTCTTCTCAGTCCTTCACCAGCCACACATTTCAGTGGTATTATTCCTTAGCCAGTATAAGGTTTGTATGTTAGTACAAAGCATTGTGAAATATGTCATTGGGGAAACAATATCTTTTCTTCACTTCCTGCTTCAGGATGTTTATATATAGTTGTAAAGATATAATTAGCATTTCCAGTTTTATTTTTAAGATAAATTATAGATTAAAAAAAAGTTTGTCTGATTTAGCGGTTGGTTCAACCAGCAGTAAATTAACCTATTTTTTCCCCTTTGTGAGAAGAGAAGATTCAGTTAGATAAGGAAAGAACTGAAGACAAACTAGTCTGTACAAACTTGTCAGAACCCCGGCCTTGATGGCATCTTGGTGGAATTCCAGAAGGTTACAAGAACAGTTAATAACCAGTTTATTATACCTTTATGAATCAGCAGTGAAGGATAATTTATTAGCACAGAGTGTAAGAACTCATCTTATCTCACTGATTCTGATGCTTAAAAAGGACCCTGAATGATGGATGAACGATCACCTGACTTCCCTAATAAAGATTGCAAAATCCTAGCCGAGGTGCTTGCTGACATATTTCAGTCAAATCTGGTAAAACTTGTCCATCAGAAACAAGGCCATTTAAGAACAGGCTATCCAGCAATTGTGCCAGATTGCTCTTAGATTTGATTAATTTATTCCTGGTCATAATACATAGAGCAAATTATTATTTAGCAATTTATCTAACCTAGTTCAAGTAATGACTGCATTTTTATTTTAATTGGAAAAGAATATTGCTGTTAGGAATGTATTTAAGTTCATTTTTGTTTGGTTACTATTTTTAACTCCTTCCTGTGCTGTTTGTACACTGATGTGGGAGAATGTATTCCAGGGGTTTTGCCTTGACTTACTGATCTCTCTTGAGGCTCTGACAGGCATGTTGCAGTAGAATGTTGACTCTTGTTTTTATATTAGTTTGATGATAGAAAAGCTGGAGTTAGAATCTTTTGATCATACATCTTACTAGGTATGTTTATTCACACAATTTATTTGCGTTATAATTTAAATTATAGACTAGTGTAAATTTACAGTATAATTTTTCTTAATAATTTCCTCTGAATGTTAAATGAAATTATATCCAAAGATAGTCACTTAAATTTTGCAGTAGAGGATATTTTTACCCTTTTTACTCCATGTCTTCTAGCTTAACATGGTTTTAATTATTTTTCTAAAGGGTATTGGACACAATGACAATCACTGTAGTGTATGATAACTCTGAAGCTATGGAGCTCTGTGCTTCTCAGCATCTGTATCTTAAACCAGTAGCAAAACTGACTATCAATGTGGTGTTTCCAGAACACACAGAATCTACTCGATCTTTCTCTAAGTGGGAAGTGATGGACAAGCTGAAGAACATGATTTGTCCAGACCAATTTACTACTGTTAGGGTTTCAAAGAGCACTAAGGATTTCATTCGATTTGAGGGAGAGGCAGAAACTAAAAGGTTGATCCTCACACTTAAGGAAAAACTGCATGGAAAGGTAATAAAACTGAATGGTTTCAAAGATGACTTGCAAGTGATGGCCACCGAGGCACACACTGACTTTCCAACTCCACAAGAGTGGGCATCTTACCTGAATAAAAGAGAGATTACGAATGAAGACCTTACTGAGCAAACCGCTGATATTCCTGATTGCATCTATTTTGAAGGTTTGCCATGCAAATGGTTTGCACTAAAGGGCTCAAATAATGAAAAGCCAAGTGAAGATGTTTTAAGAGTGGTGTTCGAAAGCTTTGGAAAGATCAAGAACATAGATATCCCTATGCTTGACCCTTATAGAGAAGAAATGGTGGGAGGAAATTTAAATAACTTCCTTTTTGGAGGTCTACAGACATTTGAAGCTTTTATCCAGTACCAAGAGTATACGGCTTTTGTGAAAGCTATGGAGTCACTTAGGGGAATGAAGCTGATGTTTAAAGGGGATGATGGAAAAGCTCTGGCATGTAACATGAAGGTAAGCATCACTGGCTATATCTTTTGATACTGCCAATGCTATATTTGCCCAAATACAGTACCATAAAGACTTCCATAGTAGTCAAATATCAGAAACGGTACAGCAGAAAAGTGTAAAATTCCCTGGCCCAACCAAGACTTATCTGCTGAGACTGCCATGAAGGTCATTACTGCTATTTGAAATCTAAAAAAAAAAAAAAAGACAAATTGGGAACTTTTTGCTAGCCAGTGTAAACATTTAAATGATGGATACTTGAGGTGGGAATTTAGACCTGGAGCGCTGCTGTTTGGGAGAGGGAATAGATGGATGGCTCTCACAGCTATTCATGCTCATAGTCCCCCACCTAGCAAATAAAGCTCTGACTTTTTTGCTGGTCCATTCTCACTGAGTTAAGGTTCACAGATGAGCCAGCCACAAGGATGTCTCTTCAGAAGCAGCATTCACTCTGGTTTGTTTGCATAAAGATTTTGGTTTGTATGGATTTGCTGCTTGGTTGAGTATTGTTGACCTCTCAATCCAGATTTTAGTGAAGATTTTCACCCTTTAGTATGACTGTGACCTGGAAAAAGTATTTGCTTGTTGATTTCCTGAAACCTTTTTCTCCACTGGTAAAATAAAAGTGAAAAGTTACCAAGTTTATGAATCAATTAGATGAGCACTGGAGCTGAAAGGAATGCAGTCAAGACTTGGAGGAGTTGTTCTGAAGACATTGGTTTCTGCATTGGTAAACCCCAAGCAGAGTCAGCAATAGCCTTCCTTTCTGCCTTTTTACAAAAAATGTTCACAGTCACTTTGAACCTGTACTAGCAGGATGTATCCTTGCTTCTCTTGGCACTGTGCTTTGATTAAGGTGGATATAGTGAATAATGTTGGAGGATGGATTTGTTTGTGGCATACCCTGTGTCACGCTGTGAAAGGAAATTGGAGAGCTGCATGCTCACAAAAGCTCATAGCTGCTTAGCAGCGTTCATCTAAAAGTCAGATTTAGTCATTGAGATAAGCCTGGTTCCAAGAATTTTGCTCAGCACAAGCATTTAAATTATCTCTGATTCTTGAATATGTAGCAGTCATTACACAGTGGTTTAGAAATCATGCTCCAAATGACTTGGTTTCCCAGCTTGGATAAAATGCTGTTTGCGTGGATGTTTTCTTTTAATGTCACCACAGCATCACATTGAGTTAAACAGTTCTCAACAGACAGTCTCCCCTTCTGTACCAACCAGCCCACCGTAATCCACTGATGGTTTAAAGTCAGGCAAATGCTTGACCAAGAAGATGTGGCTCACACAGTGCACTTAAAATAAGTCAGCCTGTCAGACAGAGGGAATGCAACAGCCAGGAATTCTCCACTGAAAATGCCCAGCCTCCAATCCCCAAAATTGAACATTTACAGGCTGTCAAAGGTGTATTGTCACAGTTTTTGAGCCTCTAATGGCACAAGGTAAGGAGACATTTGTGAGTAATGCTTATGGTAACATTTGAGAACAGGACATAGCTATTCGTGTGAATTCTGCAGGTCATATTCCAGTCTCCTCAGCTAGAAAGTGGCAGAAAGAAACACTCATGTTTCAAATATAATTGTGCAGAAATAGATTAGAGACTTTCTAAGTTGTATAGGCTGTTTGTGTTTTATTTGTGTAAATAAGGTGACCCAGTAGATTGACAGGTTTGTGGTCTTTTTTAGGGCTGTTGATTAATCGCAGTTAACTCATGTGATTAACTCAAAAAAATTAATCACGATTAATCACCGTTTTAATCGCACTGTTAAACAATAGAATACCAATTGAAATTTATTAAATATTTTGATGTTTTCTACATTTTCATATTGTATTCTATGTTGTAATTGAAATTAAAGTGTATATTATTTTTGATTACAAATATTTGCACTGTAAAAATGATAAAAAGAAATAGTATTTTTCAGTTCACCTCATACAAGTAGTGCAGTGCAATCTCTTTGTCGTGAAAGTGCAACTTACAAGTGTTGACTTTTTTTTGTTACATAACCACTCTAAAACAAAACAATGTAAAACTTTAGCGCCAACAAGTCCATTCGGTCCTACTTCTTGTTCAGCCAATCGCTAAAACAAGCAAGTTTGTTTTCATTTACAGAAGATAGTGCTGCCCTCTTCTTATTTACAGTGTCACCAGAAAATGAGGACAGGCATTTGCATGGCATTTCAGTAGCCGGCCTTGCAAGGTATTTACATGCCAGATATGCTAAAGATTCGTATGCCCCTCCATGCGTTGGCCTCCGTTCCAGAAGACATGCTTCCATGCTGATGACGCTCGTTCAAAAAAAATGTGTCAATTAAATTTGTGACTGAACTCCTTGGGGGAGAAATGTAAGTCCCCCTGCTGTTTTACCCGCATTCTGCCATATATTTCATGTTACAGCAGTCTCGGATGATGACCCAGCACATGTTGTTCATTTTAAGAACGCTCTCACTGCAGATTTGATAAAATGTAAAGAAGGTACCAATGTGAGATTTCTAAAGATAGCTACAGCACTTGATGCAAGGTTTAAGAATCTTCAGTGCCTTCCAAAATCTGAGAGGGATGAGGAGTGGAGCATGCTTTCAGAAGTCTTAAAAGAGCAACACTCCGATGCGGAAACTACAGAACCCGAACCACCAAAAAAGAAAATCAACCTTCTGTTGGTGGCATCTGACTCAGATGATGAAAATGAACATGCGTTGGTCGCATTGCTTTTTTCAGTATCATAGAATATCAGGGTTGGAAGGGACCTCAGGAAGTCATCTAGTCCAACCCCCTGCTCAAAGCAGGACCAATCCCCGATTTTTGCCCCGATCCCTAAATGGCCCCCTCAAGGATTGAACTCACAACCCTGGGTTTAGCAGGCCAATGCTCAAACCACTGAGCTTTGGATTGTTATTGAGCAGAACCAGCAGTGCAAGTAGGCTGGTATGCTCCTGTACGCCATACTGGCAAGCTATTTATAGCCAGTACAGCATACCCCAAAAAACACAGCAGCAGGAGAGAGCTGGGGGCTCTGCTCCTTTCCCCGCTGGGAGGGGCAGCAGCGGGGAAAGGAGCATAACGCCAGCAGCTCCTCCAGTGGCTCTACTGCTGACCCCCAGTGTCACACTGCCCCTCCCCCCCAGCCCTGTCTCTGGCGCAGCAGCAGGAGGAGGACAGAGCCCCCACCCCAGCCTTCACTCCAGGTACCATGGGATGGATGTGGGGAGGGGACGGGGAGAGCATGGGGGCCCTGGGCTGGGAGGAGTCACAGAGGGAGGTAACATGCTCCCCTTAGCTGGTGCGCCGGCCCCCCCCCCCCGTACTGGTAAGACATGGATTTTACTTGCACCACTGAGAAGAACCCATCAGCATGGACGCATGTCCCCTGGAATGGTGGTTGAAGCATGAAGAGACATATGAATCTTTAGCGAATCTGAAATGTAAATATCTTGTGACACCGGCTACAACAGTGCCATGAGAATGCCTGGTCTCACTTTCAGGTGATGATGTAAACAAGAAGCGGGCAGCATTATCTCCTGCAAATGTAAACAAACTTGTTTGTCTGAGCGATTGACTGAACAAGAAGTAGGACTCAGTGGACTTGCAGGCTCTAAAATTTTACTTTGTTTTACTTTTGAATGCAGTTTTTTTTTAATACATAATTCTACATTTGTAAGTTCAAATTCATGATAAAGAGATTGCACTACAGTACTTGTATTAGGTGAACTGAAAAATACTATTTTTTTTGTTTTTTTACAGTGCAAATACTTGTAATCAAATATAAAGTGAGCACTGTACACTTTGTATTCTGTGTTATAACTGAAATCAGTATATTTGAAAAGGCAGAAAACACCCAAAAATATTTAAATAAATGGTATTCTGTTATTGTTTAACAGTGCGATTAATCGCATGATTAATCACAATTAATATTTTTAATTGCACGATTAATCACAATTTTTTAAATTGCTTGACAGCCCTAGTCTCTTCATCATTCATGAACAATCCTGCCTTCTAATTCTGTTTCTTCTGGAACAGGTGACTTTTGATACAACCAAACATTTCAGCAAAGGAGCCATCAAAAAGAGAAGGCTGGAAAGACAAAAGCTGCAAGAGCTAGAGCAAGAAAGAAAAAGGGAAAAAAAGAAAGAGGAAGAGGAGGCTGCAAGGTGAGAAACTTGTTTTGAAGGAGTGTTCTACTTTCTTTACATTTACTCCACATCTTGCTCCCAACAGAATCTCAAGAGAGGAACACCCAATACAATAGCCCCAAACCTAGATAATGTTAAGGGTTAGATAATGTTAAAATGAAAGCTGAATATTGTCTAATTCATATGGTGTGACAAAAAAAAAAAAAGCATAGTATCTTCAATTATGTAGGTGTCACATAAACGGAACTAGATTAAGAGAAAAAAGAACAGGAGGACTTGTGGCACCTTAGAGACTAACAAATTTATTTGAGCACAAACTTTCGTGAGCTACAGCTCACTTCATCGAATTAAGAGAGGAGTAGTAGACCTACACAGTGTATAGAAAAAGGGGATTGTGATTGGAGAAGTGGTCTTGAGCTGTCTAGACATCTGCCAGACCCTCTCAATTAAAAACACTATGTGCCCTTGTTGCTCCCTCTCCTGTATCTCTCCTCTTACAGATCCAGGATTTGTTTTTCTTTCAGTCACTCTAGTAATCTATCAAACTCTGTTTAAAAGTTTGTTTTAAACTGTGTGAAGACCTAAGGCAGGGATCGGCAACTTTTGGCTCACTGCCTGCCAGGGTAAGCCCCCTGGCGGGCCGGTGTGTTTACTTGCCGTGTCCGCAGGTTCAGCCGGTCGTGGCTCCCACTGGCCATGGTTTGCTGCTCCAGACCAATGGGGGCTGCGGGAAGCGGCATGGGATGTGCTGGCCATGGCCTGGAGCAGTGAACTGTGGCCAGTGGGAGCCGCGATCGGCCGAACCTGCGGACGTGACAGGTAAACAGCCCCCCCACCAACAGGCTTACCCTGGCAGGCCATGGGCCAAAGGTTGCTGATCCCTGGCCTAAGGAGTCCTTTCTGCAGTGGAAATGTAGATCGGTAAATAGCTGAGACAAGATCAGCCCAGGAAGGTGGCAAATCATCCTCCTGGCCATGTTTCCAGTGGCTGAACATATGGTTACAGAAATGTATTGACTGCTCAAAGATTAAAGGTAAATCTTAGATCAGTTGTATTACTCAAAGCGGTCCTCACCAGATCACTAACAATGTGCCCTGTAGTGGAAAGGGCAGCAAAACAGCATATTTTAACAGTTTTAACAGCGAGGGTAGCCTACGGTCAGTTTGGATATGTGCTTAATCATAGAATCCTAGATAGGTAGGGCTGGAAGGGACCTGAGGAAACCCAGGGAGCCGGTTGGCATCTTGTTTGTAGTATTTCATGATTGCTGTAACACCACAAAGTAGTGGTGTCATGCACCCTAGCTGTGTCCTGAAGTAAAATTAATATACAGTATAGAACATAGGAAGGATTCCACATGCCTCAGCCTTGGCTGGAGAGTCCCAGTGTGTAAGCGATCCCTCCTCATTGCTATTATCTTGAAGGCAGTGTTGTCAGATGTATCTGAACTATCACACTGTATTAAGTTCCTACTTCTATAGGGAGTGTTTAGCATCTACCCTATCTGCCACTGGAAATTATTCCATGAATATATCCATTGATGTAGAAACGAGAGTCGAAATGCTAAATCTAGCAACTCTGATGCAATATCTCTAAATCTATCACCAAATTTAATACCCATATTACTTGAATTTTTCTTCAAAATATTTAGTTTTTATACATTGACTTCTAGGACAGTTTTGTGTGCATAAGGAATGCAGGATTAGGTCCAAAAGTTTGTGAACCTTAGTTATTGGTGTTAACTGAAGATGAAGGAGAAGGGGGCAAATCATTCTCTAGCTGTGACCTGGAAGAGACTATAATATGAACAACCTCTGTGTTCTTTAGCGAGAGGTAGATTATTATTAGAAGAGTCTTAAGAGTACAAGAGAAACTCAAACTGTCCTAAATCTTTGCATCTATTGGATGTATGTTGGTTGTATGCCATTAACTTTAAAACGTGCTACCCTAGGCACAAGGATTTCTTGATTGTAACAGCAAATGGATTCCTAGCATTGAGTCACTTGCTGTTAGCACACTAAAATCCTACTTTTCACCCTCCAGGGGTTAACATGTAAAATGAGTGTCATCTAAATTGTCCCATATTAATAATTACCTAGAAAAAGACGTGATGATGAAAAAAATGCTCGAGAAAGAAAAAGGAAGGCTAAGCTCAAGAGGAGAGAACACAGGCAGATAGATCGGGATGAGAAACGCCCAAGAAAGCAGCAGAAGGTAACAGCTGAAGAAGAGCAGTGGCCAGAGAATATGCCTGAATGGGAAGAGAGGAAATATCTACTAGCTCAGAGAAGAGTGGAGTCTATAAGGCTGCTTACCGTGCTGTTAAGCCGAGTAAAAGTAAGAATATTTTTAAAAAATATTCTGTTTTAAAGGATGTTTAGTAGAGCTTGAAAAATTTACCAGAAAGCTGATGGCCAGAGGCTGATGAGAAGGATGACTTGGAGTTGGGGAAATGCTAGCAAGGCCTAATAGCAAACCCCTAGTGATAATCTAGCCCTTCTTCACATATGAATATAAGGGAAAAGGTGTTGGGATTCAGTCCCTGCTTGAGGCTTCATCTTTTGGATCAGTCTCTGTCCAGTAGGTGTCTGGTAAATTGAATCAGTTCCCAGGTTCTCATTGTCATGTTGAAAAGAAGAAAGGCTACTTCTATTATAATCCTGCCCCAGCATCCTGTGAGATAGTCTCTGCTATTTTTGGGCCCTCTTGTCCCATAAATAGCTCCAGTTATTGCCCTGCTGCTCAGAGCTTCCCCAACAGCAGAGTAAAATTGACATGCATCCTGTCAGTTTCACTGCTGCCCAGGGAATACAGCATATCCAAAGTAAGGCTAACACACCTTTTGTCAGTTTCACTCTGCTGATGCTTTGGGATAATCAGAGCAAGAGAGGCAGTACTGGAGGTGTTTGTCTACCTGCTCACTGTATTGATTTGTATTTGAAGGATTATCTTCTTAGCTACATGGACTAGAAACTTTTTAAAATGAAAGCTTAAATACTGCAGTAATTATTAATGTAGGCTACATCACTTGCCAGGGAAAGCTTACTACTGGCCACTGACAAGTGGATTTTTTTCAACCCCTGATGTTTAATATTTCTTACAGTACTTAGGAACCCCCATCAACAAGCACCTGCTAGAGGCCACACCAGCCAATCTGTGTGAGTTAGTGCTCTTTAAAACTAACTGGCAGCAGAACATTTTAAATTCTTTAGAAGGTGCGGGTGTCTTAAACAAACCTTTTTTAAAGGGTGAGGAACTAGCCAGAAAAGATTTGGAGAGAGATGTAGGGCCTTTTAATCCCTTGGTTACATTTGCAGCTGTTACAAAATAGTGTAATTTAAAGCAGTTTATCTAATAATTCTTAGATAAGATATTCAATTTACAAAAGTGCAGCACTTTACTTTAGCGGAATTAGCAAAGTTAGTGCCATGCTATAGTCAAAGTGGGTGAATAAAATGATTTTTGTAGTGGATGCAAATCAGGTAAAAGCAGCAAGGTTAGCTCAATATAGCCAATGACTTTTATTGAAAGGGCAAATATTCTAGCTAATTAATCCTGTGACATAGTGAGTACCCTCAACTTTCACAGAAAAGCTGCAGAACCTTATATAATCATGGCCTGCATTAGATACAGTAGGTCAGATTCTGCCGTTATACCTGGACAGCTGCCCTGACTTGAGCAAAATTGCACTGCCTGTAAGTTAGTTCACAATTTAGCTTGGTATAGTTTCGCTACAAATTTTGTCTGTTACATTCATATTGTAATTTTTCTCTTTGATTTTATTTAAAGGATTTTGCACAGTTGACCGGCCAAAAAGTGGAGCCCTTGCTGCACCCTGAAGATATAAGAAAGGATTGCTTTCCTGAGACAGAGTTACAAAATGCAGACAGAGCAGAGCAGAGAGAATCCCATTATCTTCTACACAAAAAACTGAAGGATAAGAAAAAATTTAGGAGTCAGTTCTTCCAAACGGTTAACACCTCTTTTAGTGAGGAAGAGGTGCGAACTAATCTGCCTGCATCACCTTGTCATCTTGTAAGAACGATCTTAAATGATCCAACTGCAACAGCAAGCACTGGTAAATTAACTGGCAGGGATGATTACAGCTCCTCTGACGGTGGGTCTTTACAGATTACAGTTACTCAAGACTGCAAGGTTATAGAATCTCTTGAGAGAGAGGACTTTCCCCCTTTGAAGACATTACACTCTGGAAAAGTGTCTGGTACAGGGTACTGCAAAAAGCAAAAGATTTATGAAACTGATGAGTTTATACATTATTTATTAAACTATTATCAAACTCCAAGCTACGCACGTGTCTGCCTAGAGCCAAAAAGCACCGTTAGCAAGTCTTGGTGGCAGAGGATAGTGTCTGATAATGGGAATGGCTTTCAGATCAACTTGAAGAACAAATACGGGCAACGCTTTACAGAAGTGAGTTTTGTACAAAACCTTGACAAGGGAAATTGTAGCGGGGATGATAATTATAGATGGGAGATCACAATTCGGAAATCTGAGCCTACAGAGAGTGTGTCAAAAAACAAGGCCTATGCTGGAGGGTTTACAAAAAAGTTCCAAGTACAGTGGAATGATTCACTTGACATTGCTAACTTACCATATGCTGAATTTAAAAATTCTTCTTTTGGAAGCATTAATACTAGTCATGATAAAGAATCCAATCAAGACAATAAAAGAAGAGTAGTTGCCCCACCATATAAACACTCAGGCTCTGCATACAAATTAAAGGATTTAATGGAAGAGATCAGTAGTGATTCTGAGTATTTCAGTGAGGCAAAGAGAACAGAAAGAAGATATAAAGATGTTTACAGTGATGGCAATAAAGCATGCTCCCTCCCAAGAGAGATGGAGAGAAAATTCCTTGTCTGTGTTAAAAATGTAGGTCAAAGTTATTCAGAAAATGAATCCAGCAAATGTAGCTTCTGTTCAAATTCTACCCATGGTGGCTTGACAAAGCAGTGTAGACATAAGCTTAAAAAATCATTCAAGAGGTGCAGTAGTAAATTGAGACACGAAGGGCGAAAAAGTGAGTGGAAATCCAATGAAGAGGTGATAAATACCCACAAAAAGAAGAAAAAGAGAAAAAAGCTCTCCCCTAACATTTTACCTGATGAACATGGCTTCTCTGAAATGGATAGTTGGAGACGGTTGGAATCTCTAAAAAAGATACAGAGAAAATGTAGCAAAATGTTTCACCATAAGATGAAATTCAAAACACTTCATGTGATGGCAGCAGCATCATCAAAAGATGCCATTCATACTGATGCCATTCATACTGATGCCTCTCTGCTGCAGAGATCTCGCCAAAGGGCAGGTGAGGTGGGGGAAGTGAAATAGAACCAAGATGACACTCCTCAATTTGACAGGTTTAAGGATTCTGTGCAAAATTATGGTTACTGACACAATCACTCTGGCAGTCAAGCTCACCTAACTGTTGAAAGTAGTTTAGAAGGAGGAGATGCTGATTCCTCTGACACCTAAAGGACTTGACAGTCTGTTAGTTCAGCAGCACTCTTTGGGGTGGGAGCCTGGACCACAGCACCATGCCTGGGCCCTGCAGGGTGCCTACTTGCATTTGAGTGGCTGTGAGAGTATGCTGTAGTTACACCCCTGTGCAGGGCTCCTGTCTTTATGCACCTAAGCAGCCAGGTTAAAAGTGGCCTGGAGATGATACCTTTGTCTAGGTACTGCTTCTCCTGGTGGCAGAAGCCACCGTCATTCTTATTTATCCTGGACCTGGGAACCTAAGAAATTCTGCTGCTGAAGTGAAGCAAGAAGAGGCTCCCAAGGACTTGGTCTAAGGTTTAAATTAATAAAAGGGGAGAGCGAGGGACCAATCAGCTCCCCTCCTTCTCTGGCTGGCTAATAGATGAGAGCCTTTGGAGGAGGGGCCATCCTGCATTTCCACAGTATCTGCTCCCCCCATGCCTCTGGGACTGTCCCAATCACTGCCATCAAGTTTCTACCTGTTGAGCTGGGTGAGTTGCAGTCTTCTCTTGGCAGTGAAAGATTTGCAAAGAACTATGTAAAAGCTGAATAGTAGTATTTGTCCACCAAACTGGCTGGCAGTGTATCTATCGCAAATATATGCCTGTCTTGTTACACTTGTTAAGATTTGTTGGGGATAAATTGTGCACAACCACCAGCTCATCACATTTTGGAAGGAGAATATGTGCAATTCTGAAGATCAGTAAAATAATGTGGTGGCTAAAATTACAGTTCTAGAGACACATTACTATAGAAAAATTAACTGGGAAAGAACACCGCGTTCAGCACAGGTGGGGATGAAAATATTGTTTGAACTGACTGAGGCACTATACAATTGGCCTTCTGATCTCCCAACAGGAATGAAATAATTCTCCCTTTTGGCTTTCCCCTTTGAATCTTGATTCAGTCTATTATGCTTTAGCTACAAGACTGCATCACTCCAGCATCTTTTTTCTGGGAAAATCTCCTTCAAATAACTTATTTTTTCTCCTTATCTACAGGAGATGAGAGGAAATTAACACTGAGGAAAGAGATGGATGCAGATGTTGGAGGATGTCTTGTTTCCTGTTGAGTTAACAAATCCATGCTCTGATGCTGTCTGTGGAGCAGAACCCAAAAGAGAATGCTAATTAGTTGCTAGCTAATGGCAATGGGACTTTGAAGCTGCTCACAAAAGCTTCTACCCCGGCTCTCCCCCCAAAAAGGCCTTTTATATGGCTCTAAGAAGTGAACTGTAAGGCCAGGTCTTTAGTGATTATAAGCAGTCTAAGATAGTCTGTTTTGTTTAGACTCCTTTAATGCATGCTGGAGCGGTAGGACAGTGAAACAATCAAGTTAGTATAAGCTCCAAAAATAGAATCTGTAAGGATTTGGCATTGATATGAAACAAGACCAAAGCTATTGTGAACCAACTGCTGAGAGTTTTGAAGCTTAATGGGTTGAAGCCTCTGAGTGGCACCCAGCTAAGTCCAGGGGAGCCATAAAACATTTGCATTCTGGTATCTAGTAATTATTATACAGTTGAATTGATTGTGCACAAACCACTTATACACAGATGGAATAAATCTTTTAAGTACCCATATATTCAGAGTGCCTCCTCAGTCATATTGTTAATATGATGGGATGGCAAGAGGGTGGGGTATGGCAACCTTGCAATTCAGTTGTCGGGAGAGGGGTGGGGGGTGAAAACTTGCACAGTGTATTTCTAAATTTGAGAAAATACACCCTAGTACATTTTAACCTTCTCCGAGCAGCTACACTGAGAGAGTTCCTCAGCATTCCGTTAAAATTCTAGGAATGAGCCAGAAAACTTGACATTTTCCTGGGCTGATCTAAATCATTACACTGCCACTACATTTAGCATTCCTGAGATGTTGAGTGAGGATATTCCAAACAAAGCTCTAAACGTTGAACAATGAAAGGAGATGATTTCAGCATGCTGACCATCAGCATGAAAGGTTACCTTCAATACAGGGTGAAAATTGCTTGCAGGATTTCTAAGACGGGCCTTTCTGGAGGCACAAGCAGTGAGACAGCTACTTAGTTTAAGGTAGCTTACAGATAATTCCCAGAGAAGACTTCATTTTCAAAACGTTGCTAACTTTTATAAATCTCTGCTGCATGGAGACATGTGAAAATGCAGACTAGAAGCTTGACCTAGTATCTACATTTATTCAGTTCTCTCTCTTTAGCAGATAGCCACAGCTGCTCTTGGACAAAGTCCCTCATGAAGATGTAGATGGAAATGGAACAGATTCTGGTCTGAATTTAGACCAACATACTTACTGTTTCAGGTTTCATTTTAGTATGCTTTATTTATTACATGTCAAGATACTAAATGTAATGTAGCTGCCTTCATTACACAGCATATCATTCATGTTTGTAACCTCTGCTCTAATAAAGTAGTCGTAAAAATGTTTGCAGTTAATCATTCATGTTATATTGTGTTTCCCACCGCATTGTTCAATAGTGGTGACTTCTGCAGCCTTCTAAGCCAGGTTTTACCCCAGTCTATTTATTGTTAAAAACATGTTCATATGTTGAGTGCCTTTTTCAGGTTCACAGTAATCAATGACAAATGGTTGCTACTCAAACTACTGTTATGTATAACACCTTTTTGGTTGAAGACAGCTTCTTGCTGAGAATATCGTCTATATACTTTGGAAAATGTATCATCCCCCCCCCCCCGCTTTTTAAATAGTTGTAATGAAGACCAACTATTGCAATTGTTTACCATGTAAATATCTCTGTTCCACTGTAGTGGCATAAGTGTTTTTCCTCTATGCAATATTTACAGCCACAAAAAGCAAACTTTTCCCCCACTGATCCTGAAATGGCTATTTATGTACATAGGCTTAGGCACATTGCATTATATAATTCACACACTTACAGGTAAGGAAGTGACTTTATCTAGAACTGGAACGAAATATTTCTTAAGTGTAATTTTATGATGGTTTTGCACCATGCTGTTGTCCTACTTAAAAGCAAATAAATATATTGATTCTATACTTGCTTTTTGCACCACCTAGATTCATTTACAAACAAGCAAATCCTGAATTTAAAATGTCCAATTTAGATAATAAAACACAAATAAAGTGAATAAAATGTAATATGTGCACTTTAAAATGAAAATGCCAATCTGATTGGTTTTACTTCATCATATTAAGATATGAAATAACTTTAGACATAATTTCAGCAAACTCTTTCCTTAGTAGTTTATAGATTGAATTGTTTAGATCCTACCCCCAGGTATTTTTTATTATTAATTTCCTTACCTTTCTTCCCAGACACACATTACCTGAGCCCCTGTAGTTTCATATTTTGGACTGTTCAGCATGATTTGTTTCATGGGTCAATATTTATTTACATTACTTTTGTAAAATAACTACAGAATTTTCTAAGACTTTGCTTTTAAACTTAAAAAAAAAGAACTGTTGGTGTTTTTTGTTTAAACTTGTTTATTGAGGTTGCTCAGAAATAAGATGTAATGTCTTAATTATGAAAGTTAAAGAATAAAATGTATTTTTATTTTATGTAAATCTCTTAAATGTTAATGTATAATATATTAAACTATGAAAAGTAACTTTCAGGTGTCTAATGATCAGGCACGCATGACAGTTGCTTATATAATTCCATTAGTTATTTGTATTGCATTAGTGCCTATCTATACTAGGATCCCAATCTGCTAGGCCCCGTATAAACAAAGAACAAAAAGATGGTCCCTGTCCCCAAAGAGCTTACAATCTCAGTAAGATACTTGCATGAAATAGTTAGAATACTTGTACTCCTGTTACAAAATGGGCATTAAGGACCAGATGCTGAGGGTTTGCCACTCACTACTGTAGTCAGGTGGAGTTTCCACTATTCAGCACTTCCCTAACAATGGTGTGTTCTACTGCATAATTACTGTAATAGCCAGGGTACTTATCCCGCAAAGATTTACATATGTTTAACTTTACATGCCATGAGTAGTCACACTGAAGTCAATTGGACTACTTAGAGTGTAATGTTAGGCACAGGTATAAGTCGTTTTAGGACAGCTGCCTAAAATGTGTTAGCAAGATCATAGCCCAGTTTAAGGCTAATACACCATGTTACACAGTACCTGGCTAGTGGGTTGTGCCTCAGGTATGCTTAAGGTCAAATCCTGAAAGGGTAAAGTCAGTGGAGATTGTAGCTGATCAGGCCCTTTTTAGAAGTGGAAATGAACCAAGCGCATTACATACTTGCCCAACTTGCTTTGAAATAAAGCTAGTCACGTACCAAAACAACCAAATGTGTTTGGTACATAAATAATGTGATTTGAGATCGGGAGTTCAATAAACCTGAAGGACAAAAATGCTTAGTGTGGTTCTGACAAACACCTGCAAAGGTGTGACTGGAGTACTCCAGGACCAAGCAGACAGCTGCTCTCCACCTGTATTGTAACCTCTATTGCAACAAGCAGCACTCAATTCCTCAGGGGGAGAGCTGGTGTTCAGCTACAGGAGAAGTGAGAGAACCTGTCTTCCGCAAACCCCCACTTACCCTTCTTGGACAGCTCTACTTGAATTGTCAGTTTAAATTTCCAGCAGTTGCTGCATATTATGGTACAGCAAGGCAGCAGGTGTAATAAATGAGACAATTAAAATTAGTTTTTAAAATGCATTTGGGTGGGTGAGGTAATATTTTTTTATTGGACCAACTTTTGTTGGTGAAAGACAAGCTTTCGAGCTTACACAGAGCTCTTCAGAGCAGGTCTGGAAACCTAGCTCAAAGTGTCACTGCTAAATCTGTTCCACCTTGTATAGCTGTGACAGTTAGTTTCCTAGCCCTGAAGAAGAGCTCTGTGTAAACTTGAAAGCTTGTCACTCTCACCAACAGAAGTTGGTCCAACAGAGGATGTTGCCTCACCTACCTTGTCTGTCTACTATCCTAGGACTGACAAAGCTACAACTCACCACCGTGTATTTTAAAACCAAGAAATATGATCTAAGAATAGTGTTATTTTTACTGCATTTCTGCACGGCTTGAGGAGACATTTCCTTTTAACTTTCATACTAGCTCTGAAAGAATGTCGCGTGGCTCAAAGGTAGGTGAATCCATAGAAAGAGAATTTAACCTTTGCCTTCATTTTTCCAGGTAAGATGATCATGTCGCCCTTATGAGGAGCAGCCTAGGTATTGAAAAAAAAATGCAAAAGAAAGGAGGACTAGAGGTGTGAAAAAGCACCAAGGCTCCACTTGTTTGAAAAAGGGAAAACTTAGTCATATCTAGGAAGTAAGGCTGATTATGGGTGTGGCATTTAGCACTCATTTACTAGACAAAATTTTACATAAATTTCCCCACTTGTATCCATAGAATCATAGAATATCAGGGTTGGAAGGGACCCCAGAAGGTCATCTAGTCCAACCCCCTGCTCAAAGCAGGACCAATTCCCAGTTAAATCATCCCAGCCAGGGCTTTGTCAAGCCTGACCTTAAAAACCTCTAAGGAAGGAGATTCTACCACCTCCCTAGGTAACGCATTCCAGTGTTTCACCACCCTCTTAGTGAAAAAGTTTTTCCTAATATCCAATCTAAACCTCCCCCAAATGACTAATGTAAGAATGACTGGCAAGATTTCTTTATCAATGATTTAACAACCACTCTCTGGGTTGGTTTAGGTAGTAGAAAAGAGGAAAGAAATAATCCAGGTCCTTTCCTCATGACCAAGTACCATTTGACAAACATTTGCCTTGCATTCAGACTCTGCCACTTTATGTTGATTTAACAAACTGGTATCAAATTGTGCGTACAGAGTACAAGGGGCAAAATGCTGAAGGGTAGCAGGTTACAAATTGAAATCATAGCACACAACCTACTGGAAGATCTAGTAAATATAAGGATTCAGCTGTAAATCCCCTTTCATCGTATAGATTTTTAAAAAAAATCCAAACACTCTAAACCAGTGGTTCCCAAACTTGTTCTGCCGCTTGTGCAGGGAAAGCCTCTGGCAGGCCGGGCCGGTTTGTTTACCTGCCGCGTCCGCAGGTTTGGCTGATCACAGCTCCCAGTGGCTGCAGTTCGCTGCTCCAGGCTACTGGGAGCTGCTGGAATCAGTGCGGGCCAAGGGATGTACTGGCCGCTGCTTCCAGCAGCTTCCTTTGGCCTGGAGCAGCGAACCGCGGCCACTGGGCGCCGTGATCGGCCGAACCTGCAGACGTGGCAGATAAACAAACCAGCCCGGCCCACCAGGGGCTTTCCTTGCATAAGTAGTGGAACAAGTTTGGGAACCGCTGCTCTAAACAATGCACAAACATCAAGCCTTTCAGCCCTACCTCAGTCTTGTGTGACTTCTTACATAACTTTTGCTGTGAACATTCATTACTGAAGCATATTTTCTTACATAAAGAACTTAAAGTAATGCCTAGTTACAGATAATTAGATAAGGGGTAGATTCAAAGCCTCTGGAGGTTTATGGACTTTACACAGCAGCTGGTAGTGAACCAAGGCTGCTTGGAGATGAGACTAGGTAGGTTTTTTTCTTTTTCCAGAATTCTACAGCTCTCTCTATATTATACATGCCCACAGCAATTCCGTCCCCATTCCCCGACAGTTCAGACTAGGGTGATTATTGGAAAGACTCAACAACTGCTATTCTGCACATGATGCTCTGCTAATATGAAATCTGTTAAATTACCTGGTGTGTTTCTTAGTGCTTAGTCACAGTAGCTGATAATGGTTGGAAAAGGGGATTAAGCCACAGCAAATGCAGATATAGTTTGTTTGTCCATTGCCCCTAGCCCTGTGTTTAGAAAGAGAAAACATCAGCCACTTTATGAAGCAACTCTCTCTTCCCTCCTCTCCCTTCCCCAGCAAAAATTTGTAACATCCCTTCATTTCTTACAGCAGGCATTGTCTTTACTAGAAGCGGTACCTTACCCATACCACAACATTGTACACTTTCTTCCTTCTGTTAAATTGCCTTCATTTTGCATTAGATGGATCAATTCTTAAATAAGTGCTTAGTTCCTCAAAGCACTTTACAGAGTGAGGGTAAGTATCATCTCCATTTTATAGACATGATAACTAAAGCACAAGTGTTACGTGACTTGTGTAAGGATCTAAAGAGAGTCAATAAGTCAGGTTTCTGCATCCAATCCTAGACCAAACTACTTTTCATGGACAGTACATTACACTCTTAGGATGCTAGTCACAAAGCTTGTTCTCATGTACACCACCATTCAGGTGCTTTTATAATTCTGTTGCAGATACCCCCATGCTGGAATTTTGTCAATTCACATGTGCCAAATGTAGAATGTTTTTCTATAGAACGTATACAATTTAGGAATATTTCTCAAAAGCTTCTTACATGCAGCCACAGGTTGAACTCAAAGGGTCTCCCACCCAAGAAATGATGGAGCAAAGATGGGGAGTTAATTTTGGAGGGACAACATTAAAGCCAAAATAATGTTTTTTGCATTTGAACTCTTAAAAAGGGTGACCTTCAAATCAAGGAAATAATAGGCCCAGTGCAGCTTCTGCACTGGGCAAGCTCTGGTGCCAGAGCAGGGAGTTGCACACGTCAATCCTGTCAGCTCTGCCTAAAGTTTATATTAACCAGACAGGCTACAACTGGAAACTCATCTTTACAGGTGATTCAGTCTGAAATGTTGGCATAGCTGTGATGCCCAGGTGGGGGGAAGATCACTGGCTTTTGGGAGGTGGAGGGTGGATGTATATGTGTACATTGTGTTAGCAATGTTCATTCTGATTTTTGGTGGTTTAGTTAAATTATTTTCCTTGAGTTCCATATAAAATCTGCCCACCCCTCACTTCTGTGGACCATGGAGGTTTTTTAGGGGCTGTCAGACAATTTTTAACATTCCAAAATCCACTTTGGGCAGTGGCAAGTCTTGATTCCCTGCTGGAAGCATGGCAGCCAACCAGACTCCAGGCATGGATCTCCCCGCTGGAAGTGAGGTACCCCAACCAGGAGCAGGAAGGCGAGAAGACCAGGGGGCAGCTGAGGTCCCGGCAGGGATTTGTGTGGAGTTAAGAGCACTAGCTCTCAGCCCCCCCCGACTCCCCGCTTCAGTTGATGAAAGTGCTCGTGGTGAGTGCATGTACCACCGGCAGAAGGAGGGTAGTGTGGACATCAGCCACTGCAGTTAGTACTAACCTAGGTTGATTTAAGATTGTAGCATGGACATGCCCTTGGTTTATTAATAGCTTAGCAATGGCATAAGAAGCACATTAGATCACATAGAAGTGTAGCTTGTTGATCTTATTAAGCTCACGTAAAGGCATCCCAACCTTCAACTTTATGTTTTTCTTGCTATCCACCGTTAATGCTTATTTGAGCCTTTATTGCACAGCTGCAGATATACAACAGCAAAGCAGATTTTATAGCAGTGCTAGAGTATAATCTTGTCAACTGTACAGTCATTAATCAAATGTTCAGTTAAAATTAGTATGTTTCAAATCCCCTCCAGAGGCATTCAATTTAGACTGGCTGAGGGTGAATATGGAGCATCCAAAGGGGAGACTGTATATTATGCATTATTCCTGTTCACATGACAGACTGGAAACAATATATAAACAAAACACCTGAAATTCAGAATGCTAGGGACTAGAAAGTTGCATTTGGTCCCTTTAGATAAAATAAAGAAATACCACCACTATGTAAGAATTTTATTGTCTGCCTGTAAGAAGTAAAAGCACTTTTCTGATTTGAGGTAAAACCATTAGAAATAGTCTAAAAGGAGTATAAATGGCTTTAAAAAGCAACAAAAAGCCTATAACTAGTTTTGCATTAGCCTAGCCCCTCCCTATGTAGTTCATATAATAATATTTTAGCAAGCTACCTGTGCAAACAACTATTCTTTGTTTTAATGCGTAGTGTTACAAAAAGACAAATGCCATCAAAGTGGTTCTCAGGGTATGGATTGAGAATAGTCATTCTGAACACACACGGTCTCAGGTACTTTTATACAGTGCACTAGTTGGTGTTTACAAAAGCTGCTGACCTCATGGAACACTTCCTATTTAAGAACAATTTTGTCTACTTTACGGACTGTTTCCCTTTTTATTTGGTGTAAGCAGCTACGCTCTGTCTAAATTTTCCTAAGTTTTATAAAATATTGGGTTGCTCTGGCAAATAGGGTCATCGGCAACAAAGGATTTTGCAAGAGGCTTGAGCTCCCATGGAGCTTGTTTTCATTGAAAAAAGTACACAGTAGCAGCAACACACATCAGGCTAACACACATCATGGGCACCATGAAGAAAACAGCTAAGAAACTACATAATACTTTGCCTTTCTATAGCACTTTCCACTGGAGGATCTACAAGCACTTTACATGAAAGAACTGAGGCTCAATCCCCTGTGAAGTAGATATCCTCCTCCTTTTACCAATGGAGAAACTGGAGCATAGAGTTAAAGTGATTTGGCTAAGCCTACAGAGCAAGTCTGACTCTAGGCCTGTGCTTAAGCCCTCAGAGCACTATTAACCTTTCAGTGTAGGAATGTACCTATTGTAGATTTGCAATGTTGTCTTGAAAGTTTACTGCCTAAGTATAAAACCCACTTGCCCACCCTTTACCATGGTACTAAAGAGTTAAAACATTACTTTTGCTTAAAATATATTACATACATACTGCAGGCAAGTGGGCAAGAGTTCTGCATAGTCAGCCTATTGCAAAAATCACAAACTTTAGACCAGACAAGGTAAAAAAGAACCACTGAACAACAGTCAACTCAAAAACAAAAAAGCGCTCTGAGGGGGAAAGTGCCTCTCATGAGGCAGAGGCCTAAGTGAATAGATAACTTGAAACATGTCCTGAAGGCCAGTGAACTCAGGGTCTGTTGGACTAAGAAGGGAAACAAGCTAAAAAGCAAGGACCTACACTGACTTGCTTAATTGGATCCAACAGCAGCATCTGACAGAGTGGGAACGATGGAGAACTACAGAGCACGCCCAACATGCAAGCAAAAGTGTTTCGGCAAGGAATGCATTCCATGAGGGATCAGTGGGCCATTAACTCCTCGAAATTTCCACTAACAAGCTGAAATATTTCTTCAGTATCCTAACAGCATGTTGACCCTCCTCACTGGGCAAAGGCATTCTCAATTCCCCCTTCTGGTATGCGACTTGGTTACTCAGTAAGGAAGAACCTGCTAAAAAGAAGCCTGGATGTGAGTTATAAGACAAAGTAACAGGCTAAATACAATTCTAGGGCCTGCTCTATCCTAGAAACTTGCTGGTATAGTAATATCAGTTAGGGGTGCCATGTTTTTTCAAATGATACTTCTATACCAGCAAAAGCACTGGTGTGGATGCAGCTGTATGGCAATAAAGTGCTTTTGCTGGTACTACTTATTTTGTTTTGGGAACTGGTATGAACCGTACCAGCTTTAGCACTCTTTTGCCGGGATAAGCTGTGTCTACATTAGGTGGTTTGACAATAAAAACTATACCAACAAATCTTTTCTAGTGTAGACTAGGCCAAGCAATCAATAGCAGTCTCCCCCAACACTGTGCCACACACACCCCTCTCTGGTTTAATTTCATCTGGATTAAATTTTGGAATCAGTCCCTAGAATAGTTTTGCTAAGAAGAAAAGTGAACAAACAGTAGTCATAGCTGAGTCATGCCCCTCCCAAGGTGGGAGGGGCAATTTATAATCAATACCAAAACTTCTGTAACATTTCAGATATGCTTTAGAGGTAAACACAACAAAAATCATTAGTCCAGTTACGTGGCTGTGAATAAACATGGAGTACGTCTTCACTGTCGCTGGGAGGTGTATTTCTGTACCTGGCAGACACATACATGGTGGCTTTGATCAAGCTGGCATGCTAAAATAATGTGGCTGCCATGGCACAGACAGTGACTGAGGCTAGCTACTCAAATACACAACTAGGATCTTGGATGGGGTTGTACTCGGACAGCTAGCCTGAGCCACTGTGGCCACGCTGCTATTTTTATCATGTCTACCCGAGCTGGGAATTAGCCTAGCCATTCATCAGTCCTTGAATAATGACATGAGTACCTAAAAATGATATAGCCTCTCTGAACAAAAAGAGGATTTTTTTTTTTTTTTAAAGTATTCATGTTCAGTAATTCACCTATAAGCTTGCGGTAAATCTTTAAAATGTCAGTTTTATCTGCTATTAAATTATTTATGTAGCACCATAGATATGTATGATGCTTTATGGACATGGTCCCTGCCCCATAGAGATTATAATCTAAAGCCCACATCCTGCAAGCTCTTCCATTGAGTTCAGTGTAGCATAACTACTCATATGTGTAAAGTTACTCTTAGGCTTAAGTGTTCGCAGAATTGGGGCCTTAGCCATTAAATAAAAGCTTTTTTTATTTCAACCGACTCTGATGGAAGAAAAGCAGAAATAACTTTAGTACAAAGTTGCAGTTCACTTTTGCACTGTCCTGGTGCTTTTTGTCCTACAGAACATTCAGGTCATGCAGTTTTTATGTAAGAAATTTAATCTTGTTTATGTTACTGGTAAATTTAGATTAAGAACGGTTTTAAAAACAATCCAATCACAGCAAGTCTGTACCTTTTCTAATTACTGTTGATATTACAACTTATAAAACAGAACTGGAATGTTACAAATGGTCCCTTAAGATACAAAAATATTGTTCCTCACTGCATTCTCTAGTCTCTCTTTTGATCTTTAGCGTCTTCTTTTTCTTCTTCATCTGAGTATACGGTGGGTTCCTCTCCTTCCTTCAGCAGTTTGCCAACGTAGTGATACTTAACTGTAAATTGAGAAAAAGCACAGAATACAGATCATTCCTTTACCTTGTGCAACCTAATGTTTTCACTAAAACAGACAGTGGTTAACATAGCATTAAAATTAAAATCAAGAACCACCAATTCTACCTTTGTTTTGCACACTGACAAAAGTGACTGACTTGCCAAACTATTCCTATCATCATAACAGGTGATATTTATGTGAGAAATGGGCAAAATAAATGCAAACAATACAATTCTTCTCCTATTGCCAAAACCAGGAGTGACAATGTAAAGCCATTCGCGGATACTTTTGTTACCCACAGCCTCAGGTCTCATGTTCAAAGGGAGCCAGCTATCACAGTGAAGAAATGAAATCACCATTTTGGGGGTGAGTGGGAAAGAATAACACCCCCGTTTCCCCCTCCCCCCCATTATACTTGCCTATGCCAGTTCTGGAAGCTGGCATCCTGAGAATGTTCTTGGGGAATGTCAAGAAAACCTTGAAAGGTTTAGATTTTCAGAGATTCATGCTGTGAACAGGCACTGGGAAACAGGAAAAATGTTCTTCCCACCAGCATTAGAGATGGCACTCTCTAGTGGAATTCTCCCACTGTGCACCCAGACAAGCCTTACTCCTGTTAAAATACTTCACAAGGAAATATCTAAGTAGTAAGACATATGCATAAGGAGGAAGGTTATGAATCAGAGCTCTCCTTATCTGATGCAAAGCCTTTTAGCAAGTGAAGGGAAATCTCTTACTATACTCTCTCCTATATTATAGTTTAAAATTATATGAATTTAAAGGCGAATATTTGCATGATCTGCTAGAAGTTTGGGAACTACATTAACAACTGCAAAGTACTAACGCTTCACTCCTGGAAAGACCGATTTAAATGCTGGTTTTTGGTCACACATGGTAGTAAGAAAAGGAGGACTTGTGGCACCTCAGAGACTAACGAATTTATTTGAACATAAGCTTATGCTCAAATAAATTTGTTAGTCTCTAAGGTGCCACAAGTCCTCCTTTTCTTTTTGCGGATACAGACTAACACGGCTGCTACTCTGAAACCTGACATATAGTAGTGTAATCCTGGTGTCTAGGACACACTTATCATAAAACCACCATTCAACGTGACATGATTAACAGCTTTGTTCAAGACAGGATGAGTGTCAAAACAGCAGTTGTGTCTACATGAGGAGGTTTCCCAAAATAGCAAATTAGGAGCAAAAAAACCCAATAACATTATCTGAGGAAAGCTTGGCTGTTCATGTTGGACACCAAATTAAAAACAAAAACAAAAAACAACCACCTTTTAGTTCTCATTGCACAAAAAATACGTTGTTCCCAAAATATTGATTATTTATGACTAGGGGAAGTGATACTGTGGAAAAATATCCTTGTCTACATTTGCCCCTACATCATTTTTTTTTTACTCCATTGAAAGGTTTTAACCTTAGAGGATTATTTCCTTTTCAACTATGTCTTTTAAAAGAACTTCATTACATTTAGGCACATTGAATAGATTATTTTCACATGTACTCTTTAGAAAGCTCCTTGACAGAAACACAATATACAACAGGAACATATGAAAGTTAACTTCACAAATTGATCATGATGAAAATGTCTTGTCTACATCTGACTCCAGACTGACTGCTTAATGTAAAGTTTGTATAGGTTTCTGGTGTGAAGACCATGCTAGCAATGAGCATGTCAGAAACCGCAGCTGTGAAAGGACAGACAAGTTACACTTAATGTTGTCTGAATGTAGGTATCTTAAGACTTAAGGGTTATATGCCATATGCATTTGTAAGTATCTTACACCAGTCTAATAGTGGAAACGCTGAATCAATTCAGGTTCTAGACTTTAAAATTTAGTCTGATGTTTTTGTTTTAACACTAACCACCATGCAGCCAGACTCCTAGTAAACTTTAATGGTCATTTTCTAGACCAAGTGTATATGGAATTTCCATTACATGTTTCTTACTGAAATGCTTGTTATATAAACAACACTTACAGTCTGTTTTATGTAAATGAAAAAAACCACCCACATAGCGCTTTCCTGGTCTAGTAACCCAGGTTAAGTGTTGTGCAGTTAATATTCTTCACCAGGAAGGTATTACTGTAGTGGATCATTATATAATAATCAAACTCCTGGACAGAAGAAGCTAGCTGAGCAGTTTCCAACCTACAAAGTACTGTTAAAAAAAAAAAAAAAAAAAGACAAAAGACAAAAACCGGGACCACAGAGCAGCTAGATTTACATTGGAAGCCTTTAATACTAAGAGCTGCAAAACATAAGAAAGGCCATACTGGGTCAGGCCAAAGGTCCATCTAGCCCAGTATCCTGTCTTCCGATAGTGGCCAATGCCAGGTACCCCAGAGGGAATGAACAGAACAGGAAATCTCAAGTGACCCATTCCCTGTTGCTCATTCCCAGCTTCGGGCAAACAGAGGCTAGGGACACCAGCCCGGCCCATCCTGGCTAATAGCCATTGATGGACCTATCCTTTATGAATTTATCTAGTTCTTTTATGAACCCTCGTTATAGTCTTGACCGTCACAACATCCTGTGGCAAAGGTGGACTGTGCATTGTATGAAGAAATACTTCCTTTTGTTTTAAACCTGCTGCCAATTAATTTAATTTGGTGACCCCTAGTTCGAAACAGAAGAATACTGCCCAGATTTTTTAGATCATTGTATATTTATATCCAAGCCTCAAAAGACAACAAAAGGGATAACTGCTTTAAACTTATTTTGTTGGCAAAGTCTCTGGATGTGAGCAAAGGGCAGCCTGTCTCCCCTAATCCTGGGGCTGCCATTCCTGAATAATGCTGCATAGATAATTTGACATATACAGAATTTATTAATTTCACTCAGTATTCAAAGGTGCTTAAATGATTTTTCAAAATGCAAATTAGGCTTCTGAAAGTCACTTAGAAGCTTCTGCAAATTTTACTTCTCCAAACCTTGTTTTGTAAATGCTCAAAATAAGAATAGGAGAAACAAGGAGTACCAAGTGGAAAACATCTAGTTTCCCCAGAAATAAGCTTCGTTAATTCTTCAGGATGTTAAAAATACAGAATGCTCCCATACAATGCCAACTAAGCTTAACTGCCTTACAGGAACACTCTCCATGTGCAACCAGGTTAATTAAAAAGTTAAAAGCAGTTTCATTCCCTGCCATTTTTTTTTTTTGGTAGTTTTACAGTCAGATTTTACTATTGGAAATAGTGGTTTAATCTCTTCTTTCTCTGTAAAAAATCAAAACCAAACAAAAATACCACCACCCAAATGGGGGAAAAACTGACATTTTTTTCTCTCTAATCTTTCAGTTTTAGAAAACTTAAGTGTTACAATAAAGCAGTTGTTCCCAAACTTTAAACAGCCTGCGAACCCCTCTCACTAAATTGTAAAATCTCATTAACCCCCTCCTAAAAATGAATATTTCCAGGGATTTAAGTTTAAATTTCCTCCACACTCAGTGAGGCTCTTACCGCTGGACCCCATTGACCGCCCCGGTCAACTGAGCTCCACTGAGCTTAGGCTGCAGGTCCCGATGACCACAGGCCCTGCTCTCCCTGGGGCTCGGGCCGTCAACCCCATGCGGAGTGCTGGGGTTCAGATTCCCGGCTCCCCCGCTAATGGGGGCAGGGCTCGGGCTGCCAGCCCCAACTGCCCGGCCCTGCTCTCCCTGGGGCTCGGGCTGCCAGCCCTGCAACCAGGTCCCACCTACTGCCTCCAATGCCCGGGGTCCTCTGGCCACCATGAGTGACATTTTTCTGGCGAACACCCTGTAATGTTCCGCGAACCCCAGTTTGGGAACCACTGCAATAAAGGGTACCATATTTTCAGACAGAAGTTTGTTTGCAGCGTTGGTTCCAAGATATTAGAGAGACAAGATGGATGAGTTAGTATCTTCTATTGGATCAACTTCTGTTGGTGAGAGACAATCTTTTGAGTTTATACAGTTCTTCTTCAGGGGTGGGTCAGACCTGAAGAAGGCGGCCTTTTTGTAAGCTTAGGTCTTTCCCCATCAGAAGCTGGTGTAAACAACAATATTAACCTCACCCACCTTGTCTCTTAGACACGTGATGTACTGTATTGAATGTCTTCACCATTATACACAGAAGCTAGCTACTTCACAGAGAGTGGATTTGAAATTGCTTACACATGAACTGTGATTCCCAGTCTCTCAGGGTCTCTTGCTGCGTAGCATTGAGATCAGACAGGTCATCATATTCATCCTTCAGAGCCTCCTTATCCAGACAGAATGTGGCAAGACCTCTGGATGCATCCCTTCCAGCAAAAATTCCATATGGGCCCTCTTTAAAATAAAAAAATGTCGGGATAATTACAACATTGCTGTTTCTTTGAGGACCACGTACCAAGAACCAAATGACATGCTGATCCCCTGACTTGAATCTTATGTTGAAATCCCCAAATAAGATTTGTATTGTAAAATTTGCCCTATTTTGTAATATTGAGCCAGATATTTTCCAGTACATACACACCCAACCCCCCCCCCCAAAACAAAAACAAGAAACACTACAAGAAAACAGAATCACTAAAGAAGATACTGAGCATGCTGGGACATCAGGAAGAAGAGACAAGTGCTGGTGTGTGGAGGGCATGCAAAAGGGAGCTATGCACAAGATGACAAGAAGCAAATGGCTTTCTTGGAGCAAGCCCGAGACATATGGGTGGCACCTGTAAAGACAGCAAACAGGAGTCAGTTTTCATGGGAAGAGGAAAGGAGAAAGGATTCAGAAGTCTGATGAGATGGAGTGCAAGGCAAGTGTATAGCTTTCTGACAAATCCTTCTGGCTTAGAGAGTTGACCCATGGAAGAAGGAGGACCTGAAAGGTGATTAGTTGGCTTGAGATATGGAGGAGAATCTTAACAGGACCCTACTCCAAGGATAGCAATCAGGCTGGAAGCAGGTGCTTAGTAAATATAAAATTTACACAAAATGCATGTAATGCATAATGATCCCAAGGGACTGATGTGTACAGGTCACAGTGGGTCAGAAGTATCTTATCAAGAGGGACTGCTGGTACACTTCATCAATCATTAACTTATGTGCAATAGTAAGCAGAATGTTTTATCAGTACAGAAGTAACAGAAAATTTAAGATAGCACATGTTCCAATGATTCAGCTCTCTTAGGAGGCATTAATGTAACACCAAAATCTGGTTACTTTAGTGCCCACCTGCACTGGGGGGGAAGAAGCCTTTTCAGATTTCAATAAATGGAATCACTTTCCTTTTCATACAAGCAGAGACCCAATTTCATGACTACATTAATAAATCAGACATGGTACACAGCCTCTCATGTTCTCAGATATAACTCACGAGTAGGTTTTTTAAATCTCTCTGCTGATAGAGAACCACACATTCAAATCAATCATGTATATTACCTTACTGTTCTAGAACTTAAAACCCTACTCTTCTTTACACCCCCCCCCCGCCCTCAAGTGCCTATGGGGCATGGATCATCTTTGCATGTGTTTGAACAGCACAAGTGGGGCTGTGATTTTGATTGGGAACAAGTATCATAAAAATACCTCTGTGTTACTATATTATAAATATTAAATAATAGAACTGTTTCTATCAAAAGGGAATGTAATGATGAAATCAACAAAAGATTTCACGAGCTGCGACCTATGGCATTACAAAGGAAGGTGCCAGGTGAGTTGCATGAAGTAAACAAAACTGCCTGCCCCATCAGTATAATCATTTAAAGCAGGGGTTCTCAAACTGGGGGTCGAGACCCTCTCAGGGGGTCACAAGGTTATTACATACACACATACAGGGGAGGGGTCGCGAGCTGTCAGCCTCCAACCCCAATCCCGCTTGCCTCCAGCATTTATAATGGTGTTAACTATATTAAAAGTGTTTTTAATTTATAAGAGGTGGGGGTTGCACTCAGAGGCATGCTATGTGAAAGGGGTCACCAGTACAAAAGTTTGAGAACCGCTGATTTAAAGAGTACTATAAATGTGCATGGAGCTTGACAAAAAAAGTGAAAGAAGTAGATATACTTTGAGTGTACACAACTAAAATACTTGGTTCTGTAACCCTAATGATACAAGTAAACCCTTACTCACAGGAGAAGCCCTGGTTATGCCAATTAGTTTAGGTGAGTAGGAGTTGCAGGACTGGCTCCCAACTTCATGACCGCATTATTATTACTTAGTTGTTGTTGTGGTGGTGATTCTTCAACAAAAAAAACTTCAAAAACAGACTCCAAGGAGAGACTGCTGAATTGGAATTAATTTTCAAACTGGATACAATTAACTTAGGCTTGAATAAAGACTGGGAGTGGATGGGTCATTACACAAAGTAAAACTATTTCCCCATGTTTATTCCCCCCACATTGTTCTTGTAAAGTGTTGAAAATGGCCCACCTTGATTATCACTACAAAAGGTCCCGCCCTCCCCCCTCCTGCTGGTAATAGCTCACCTTTCCTGATCACTCTCCTTACAACGTGTATGGTAACACCCACTGTTTCATGTTCTCTGTGTATATAAAATCTCCCCACTCTATTTTCCACTGTATGCATCCGATGAAGTGAGCTGTAGCTCATGAAGGCTTATGCTTTAATAAATGTTAGTCTAAGGTGCCACAAGTCCTCCTTTTCTTTTTAGTTGTAGTGCTATCACCTCCAATTAGGCATAAGTTCACCAACGTTAACGACAACCCAAACCCAGAGCCGCTCAGAAGAAAAAGTGTTTTTCAAATAGGAAACTCCGGCAGACAGCATATATTGCAAAGTCCTGGGGCGGGGTACTTTCCCCCTTAGAGACCACCACTGCCTTTTACTTTGGCCCCTGCCCCCCACCAACTTCCCTCACATTGGTAGTTTTGCCTTGTCACCTAGGTGTCTCCTGTGCTCTGGACAGAGGCACTGAGTGTTGTGTAGCCTACTACACTCACGGAGATTACAGAGTAAGGCAGTGATTTGAGTTGTGTTCAATCAGGCCCTGGGAGTTGCCTGAGGGGCTGGGCTTCTGAACTGCAGACAGAGGCCACAAGGGCCTCTCCCCCCCACAATTAAGTGCCCCCAGTATAATCCTCTCCACAGACTGGATCCCAGTTACATAGGGAAACAAGCAGCAGATGGAGGGAGAAAGGGTTGGGGATTTCTGCTCGGTAGATAGGAACATATTGAGAGAGTCAGAGCCCAAGGCCTCTCCCCCACACTCCTCCCCAGAGCCTCTCCTCCCCCTCACTGCACCTCCACCACTACATCTCAGCACCTCCCCCGGTCCCCACTGCACCCCTCTCCCACACTATACCCCAGTACCTCCCCCTCATCCCTACTACACCCCCTCCTCGCCGCTGCACGCAGCGCCTCCCCCCACAGCTCCCCAGAGCCTCTCCTCACCCCCACCTCCCCTGGTCCCCACTGCCCCCCAAGTCATCCCCCTCATCCCCACACTGCCCCCCAAGTCGTCCCCCTCATCCCCACACTGCCCCCCAAGTCGTCCCCACACTGCACCCCAGCTCCCGGTCCCCAGGGCCAGCCGCCCCCCGCACGCACCGGGCCCGTAGAACTTCCTGGCGCGGCTCACGTCGAAGACCTTGCCGCTGATGGCCATGAGGATGCGCGGGTCCTGCACCCCGTCGTAGGGCCGCAGCTGCGCCAGGGTGAAGTCGCGGCGCCTGAGCTTGGGCGGCGGCTCGGCGTCGTCGGGCTGGCGCGGGGCCCGCTCGCCCCGCAGGATCTGGTAGAGCAGGAAGAGGCAGAGGCCCAGCAGGCTCAGGTTGAGCGGCGAGCTCAGGATCTCCAGCAGCAGCCCCCCGCCGCCGCCGCCGCCCTCCTCCGCCGCCGCCGCCGCCGCCTCGTCTTCCTGGGCCATGGGCTCGGCTGGTTCCGCGGCTCGCCGGGCTGCCTCTGAGCGGCCAGCGGGGACGGGGAGGAGCAGCCAGCAGGGGCCGCCCCTCGCCAGGGAGGAGGGACCTGGGGCTTCCCGCCCAGGCGGCTCCGAGCCCAGCCAGGCCCGGGGCCGCCCCTGCCCCGCCGAGCTTGGGCTCGAGTCATAACAGCCGGGCTTTGGCCAGGCTTTACCGGGACCGTCCTGAGTGGTTGCGGGGGGGGTTTGTCTTGCGTAGGCGCCTATTCCTCCCCCCACATCTGGTCACTCTATGGCCAGCCGCAGGGCCAAAGGCAACCCTGGGCGCCTGAGCAATGCAGGCTCCTGGTTTCTTTCCCTCCCAGTGGGCTGCTCTGTAGTCGGGGGACCAGATTTCCCGATTTTATTTGGGGCTGTTTCTTAAAAGGCCCCTATTTACATCCCCCCACACACATCCACACCCTCTGTCCTGATTTTTCACACTTGCTATCTGGTCATCATACTCTTTAGTCACCTGTTTTCTCTCATCTTGTTCTGGACTGGTAAAGTTTTTGGGACAGGGACTGTCCTTTTAGCTGGTGTACTGCACAATGGGGTCCTCCTGGGCCATGACTGGGGCTCTCGGGGCTACTGCAGTGTAAGTAGTTACATGCACAAAAACTATATTAAAGTTACAAAGCCAAGCACTCCAAGAATGCCAGACTTAAGGTTGTCTTTGGGCTAACTCAGTAGTAACGTTAAGCATACACTTACAAAGTGTTTGTAGGATCAGAGTTTACAATCTTTACTACAAGATGATTTTTATTCACTTTATCTTTTTTCATTTTACTATCCTTAATCAACCAATCCATTATTTTTTCTTGCTAGTTTCTTCCGTTCTCCCCCTTCTCAGTGCTTTTTCTACAATATTCCCGCCTCTTGCAGAGGACGACAATCCCCTGAACACATTCAAAACTTCTCCCCCTATTATTTTAGTATCCACCAATAAAACATAAGAGGCACATCCCAAATTGTATATATAGTTAATTAGGACATTTGCAATCAAAGGAACTTCCATGTGTGAGGATACTTCAAAACATTGTATTGCACTTTGCCATACACTAAAGTGTAATTATCTCCAATAAACTGTACCGTCCTTTTTAAAAGACATGTTATAATTGCCCCACCACAATGCTATTCATGTCATATCATCTCTTAGAGAGGGATCACTTCACATGTTGAGGCTTATTTTGCTCTTAGCAATTATGGGAAAGAGAAACAGGAAGAGGGCTGAATTGGGCCTAGACCAGGGGTGGGCAAATTTTTTGGCCTGAGAGCCACATCAGGGTTCCAAAACTGTGGAGGGCCGCGTAGGGAAGGCTGTGCTTTTCCAAACAGCCTAGCCCCTGCCCCCCATCCGCCCCCTCCCACTTCCTGCCCCCTGATGGCCCCCCTCAGAACCCCTGACCTACCCAACCGCCCCCTACTACCTGTCCCCTGACTGCCCCCCAGGACTCCCTGCCCCTTATCCAACCCCCCTGCTCCCCACCCCCTTACCATGCTGCTCAGAGCAGCATGTCTGGCAGCCCCGCCACCTCGTTGCCCGGCAGGAGCTCGCAGCCCCGCCGCCCAGAGCATTGTCGGCATGGCGAGCTGAGGCTGTGGGGGAAGGGGGACAGCAGGGGAGGGGCTGGGGGCTCAAGGGCTGGGCAGGTCATAGTTTGCCCACCTCTGGTCTAGACTAGAGGCATTTTCTAGCTACATTGCCAAAAATTAACACTAGATGGTGTTGTGAGCACACTAATGTTTGCTGCAGAGCTCATGCTGTATTTTAGAACATCACCTTAGTCTTTAACCATAATGGATCAATTAGATTTCATAGATGCTTACAATGAGGGTTTCATCAGGAAACACTGTAATCTGATTTAGCAGCCAGCAAATTGTAATTGCCTTACAAAACAATACAAAAGCTCTGCTCATTCTTTTCAAATTGATGTGGTGAAGTGGAAAGGCCCGTTGTATCTGTGCTGTTGTGCAAACTGAAATACAGAAATGTGACCTTACATACACAATAACCACAAGTGGAGCATGGATTGTTTTATTACAACCCATCATTAAGCTTCATAGCTAGTCTATTAGTAAGACTCAGACATTCTTTCTATACATTTCCTAGCATTTAATCTGATAAAAGAGCTCTTTTCCACTGGTTTAAACTTGAGCCTGTGCATTTTTGATTATCTGCTTGAAAAATGAGTGATCTGAATAGTATTTACTAAAGAGAGTCCAAATACACCTGCATACCCACTTCTATGTGGGGTTGGTCCCATGTGTTCACCCTTTTGTTATATGAAGGGACAGTGCACAAATGATAGTTCTGAGAGTGCATTTTCCAAGATGTTCAGCAACAGACGACTAGCTTATACTGGGGATGGGAAGTCTAAATCTTGGAATTCCTTATTCAGTTTGATTGCAATAGGAGTTTGGACTAAGTAAGGACTTCAAGATGGGGCCCCATGAGGCTAACACAGAGAGGCTTCTGATTTACCAGTTCTAATTCCTTAAAACTGTGTGCTCTTTCCTGCTGTAGTATTCCATCTATTTCTACTTATGACAGTGTTCTGAAGAAGGAAGTACTGGAGTCTAGACAGTGATTGTGCACTACTAACTGCCTGTGTCACCAGAGAACTGAGGGAAGGGGGGAAAAGTACCTACCAAGGGGCTTGAATTTTCAGCTCCTAGCACCTGGTAGTGTTTTTTAATACTTATACTAAAATGAGTGTAAAATGCTACCAAATCAGAATGGTAACATTACATTCTCTCTTTGCACAGCTGAGAAGCACCACACAAGGTGCAATGAAGTGAAAAATCAGGCTGAAGTACGAAACTTGGTCATATACTCTACAGAGGAACTTGGTTTGAGTTCATAGTGATCAGACAGTTATATGCATCAAATCTTACCATACTTTCCAAAAGCCATTTCCCATTCATGACAATGTATTTGCTTTTCCTTATGCTTATCACTGTGGCATTTCATTAAAAGTTAGGATGGGAAGTAGTTGGTTTGATTTTCTTTATAATTTACAATGGTAGGAAAGAACAAGGGTGCCGCTAGACATTTTTCACAGGGTACGCACAACTTAACTACAAAAGGATCTCTCAAAACTGGGTGACCGGGCAACAAAATGGCAGATGAAATTCAATGTTGATAAACACAAAGGAAAACATTGGAAAACATAATCCCAACTACACATATAAAATGATGGGGTCTAAATTGGCTGATACCACTCAAGAAAGAGATATTGGAGTCGTGGATAGCTCTTTGAAAACATCCTCTCAATGTGCAGCAGCAGTCGAAAAAGCATACAGAATGTTGGGAATCATTAAGAAAGGGATAGATAATAAGACAGAAAATATCATATTGCCTCTATATAAATCCATGGTACGCCCACATCTTGAATACTGCATGCAGATGTGGTTGCCCCATCTCAAAAAGAGATATATTGGAATTGGAAAAGGTTTCAAAAAGGGCAACAAAAGTGATTAGGGGTATGGAATGGCTGCCATATGAGGAGAGATTAATAAGATTGGGACTTTTCATCTTTGAAAAGACACGACTAAGGAGGGGGATATGATAGAGGTCTATGAAATCATGACGGGTGTAGAGAAAGTAAATAAGGAAATGTTATTTACTCCTTCTCATAACACAAGAACTAGGGGTCACCAAATTAAATTAATAGGCAGCAGGTTTAAAACAAACAAAAGGAAGTAATTTTTCACACAATGCACAGTCAACCAGTGGAACTCCTTGTGAGAGGATGTTGTGAAGGTCAAGACTATAACAGAGTTCAAAAAAGAACTAGATAAATTCATAGAGGATAGGTCCATCAATGGCTATTAGCCAGGATGGACAGGGATGGTGTCCCTAGCCTCTGTTTGCCAGAAGTTCGGAATGGGCAACAGGGGATGGATCACATGATGATTACCTGTTCTGTTCATTCCCTCTGGGGCACCTGGCATTGGCCCCTGTCGGAAGACAGGACACTGGGCTAGATGGACCTTTGGCCTGACCCAGTCTGGCCGTTCTTATGTTCTTATGATTATTCTCTTTAGTGTGTAGATGATTAGAACCAAAGTTCTTTTCACAATGGGATCAGAATTATTTTAGCTCCAGCTACATTTAAACACAGTTGTTGCTAGCAGCATTCTAGCCATTTCTCTTATTAATCTAGGGACGAGGGCCCAGATCCTCAAAGGTATTTAGGTGCCTAACTCCCATTGAATGAGGACATTTGTGAGGTTGAGTTAGTATTAGTAAAGCATGGGTGGCGGGTGAACCGGGGGCTTGGAGATGCTAGCCTGCCCCTCTTCCCACACCGGAGCCCAGCCACACCCCACCCCAGCCCCGGGCCACCCAAATGCCCCCAGCCCCCAAGCGCCGGTGGCCCAAGCACTGAGTGGGTGGTCCCAGCGCCCCCTAGCTCTGGGTGCCGTGTCTGCAGCCCCAGCCCCCTCAACCCCTCCCTCTGAGCACAGGCTGAGTAGCCCCAGTGCTGCCAGTCCCGCGAGGGACCATGGCCCCAGCTCCCCCAGCCTTGGAGCACTGGGCGCCATGGCCCCAGCACCTGGAGGCCCCTCAGCACTGGGCAGTCCCAGACACCCCAAGGCCTGGCTGCAGGGTGGCTGCGGCCGTCCTAGCCCCAGCACGCTCCCTGGAAAAGAAGCAGCCTGCCTGGGCTGGGGCCAAGGGGAAAGCGGCAAGCTGGAGGAGACCTCGGGGTGGAGTGTGAGTGGGGCCATGTGGAGCTGTTTGGGGAGGCATAGCCTCCTCCAACCTACAATATGCATCCCCCGTGCAGTAAAGTACCATATAAGCAGAGGTGTTGCAGCAATTTTTATAGTCGTGGTGCCGAGAGCCATTGAACCAAACTGTAAACCCTGTATATAATGGAAACCACTTCAAGACAGGGGGTGTGGCAGCACCCCCAGCATTCCTAGTTTTAGCACCTATGCATATAAGGGATTTATTAGCACCTAAAACCCTTCTGTGTCAGACGTGCAGAGAAGAGCCCAATTTCCCTGTCTGGCAGTAATTTCTCCAAGCATAGACAGGATTTCTGGGACAGACATATAATAATAAAACCTAGTTCATCTCATGTTTACAGCTCAAAGTGCCTTATAAAAGGAGATCAGTATCATTATTACCATTTTACAAATGGGGAAACTGAGGTACCAGGAGAGATGTGACTTGCCCAAAGTCATCCAGCAGACGAGTGGCAGAGTTGGGAATTGAACCCAGGCCTTCTTAGTTTGACCCTATCTAGTTCCGCATCCACTCGGGTATAGTGCTTCCAGTTCCTGCTTAACTCACTCACAAGGAACATAAATGATGCAGAAGTTCTGATCTCACTTTTCCCAAGTCACTACTGCCTACATAGGCCAAGAAAACAGGGTCCTTACTAGTGTTGCAAAGCTTCAGTAAGTGGGATTTATTACAAGGGTACTGAGCAGCCTTCATCTTGTGCTGTAGTCAGTGGGTGAATTTCACCCCTGTGCAGAAGGCCCGCAGCAGGCCTGTGCAACACTTAAGTCTCATTTAACCATTACTTTGAAGTCTTAAGTGGGGGATTATCCCTGTGTTGGCCCTCTGCACAGGGATCAGTGTCATGCCATATTCTTGGACCCCTCTCAACTGTTGATTGTGCAGCAGCATCCTCTGTCTTTTTCTCTCTCTCTATTGAGCTACTAATTCAAATGAACTCGATGGTGAACTATGTGCCTCAGTGGTCACCAGGGAGAAGGGAATGTGATGGTGATAGGTGCCAGAAAGAGCGAGCTCTCCCAAAGTGAAGAATCCGACATACCGACGGCTATCAGGGTGATGTCAGTACTGGAGACTGATTAATCAGAACATCTGCAGCCTAAGAAAGCTCCAGATGGAACTCATTACAGAATTCTGGAGAATGTGTCAGAGACGGGGGCAGACCGGCTAGCTGGAGCAGCTTGACAATGTGCTATTGAGTTTCCTTTTGGAGAAACATATTGGTGGAAGCTTGCTACTCCGTCTGATTTTCAAACAGTTTTCTTTCTGCAGTTATCAGTCATGCTGCCAGGCCTGCTGCTTCTGAATTGGTCCTGCCAAATAGGTCTCTTTGCCCATCACTATGACAAGAAAGCTGCTGAGCTAGTACCAGCTACGATATGGAGTTTTTTAGGGCCAGCTCAGTGACTTTTAGGTAAGCACTAGAGATCCAGGTTTCAGAGTAGCAGCCGTGTTAGTCTGTATCCACAAAAAGAACAGGAGTACTTATGGCACCTTAGAGACTAACAAATTTATTTGAACACAAGCTTTCGTGGGCTACAGCTCACTTCATCGGACTGGATTTTGAATGTTATAATTCTTGATGTCTGATTTGCAACAAAGCCCGTTGCCAACTCTGTCCACATATCTATTCAAGGGACACCATCATAGGACCTAATCATATCAGCCACACCATAAGAGGCTCATTCACCTGCACATCTACCAATGTGATATATGCCATCATGTGCCAGCAATGCCCCTCTGCCATGTATATTGGCCAAACCGGACAGTCTCTACGCAAAAGAATAAATGGACACAAGTCAGATGTCAAGAATTATAACATTCAAAAACCAGTCGGAGAACACTTCAACCTCCCTGGTCACTCAATTTCAGACCTAAAAGTCGCAATTCTCCAACAAAAAAACTTCAAAAACAGACTCCAACGAGAAACTGCAGAATTGGAATTAATTTGCAAACTGGACACCACTAAATTAGGCTTGAATAGAGACTGGGAGTGGATGGGTCATTACACAAAGTAAAAACTATTTCCCCATGTTTATTCCCCCACCCCCCACTGTTACTCACACCTTCTTGTCAACTGTTTGAAATGAGCCATTCTGATTATCACTACAAAAGGTTTTTTTTTCTCCTGCTAATAATTGCTCACCTTAATGGATTGGTTTAGTTATAGTGTGTATGGCAACACCCATTTTTTCATGTTCTCTGTGTATATCTTCCTACTGTATTTTCCACTGCATGCATCCGATGAAGTGGGTTTTAGCCCACGAAAGCATATGCCCAAATAAATGGGTTAGTCTCTAAGGTGCCACAAGGACTCCTCAGTTCTCTTTGCTGATACAGACTAACCCGGCTGCCTCTCTGAAACCTGAATGTGGAAAGTAACTGGAAAACTTGATACGACAGAGACTGACCTAGCACACACCCCTAGATAAAAGACTGTTGCAGATGGTGTGAAATGCTAACAACTCACTTCCATTAGTGCTGTGTTGGGGGGCAGGGAAGAGACTACACAATGCATTTAAATGCATTCTGGGTTGTAGTCTTCAGAAGGACCAATTCCTACTGATGTGAAAGTTACTTACCTGGTCCTAAAATCTCATAATGTAGTTGCTGTCTGTACTAGTGCCACTGTGCCCCCTCCCAAAAGGGCACATTATATCAGTGCCCTCGTTTTTGTGTGTGTCCCTGCCATTATATTGATCTGCCCAAGTAGTGAAAGAGGATAAAGGGAAGAAAAAGAAAGTAGGATAGAGGAGTTGTCTCTACACAAACTTGCACCAGTTTAGTTGAATGGATGTAACAGGCAGTGTAGAGACTCCTATTTCAGATAAGAGTGACTTATTTCTGTTTAGCTAACATCTGTTCCTAATCTATTTAAGATAAAGCAAAATATGCCACTCTTAAGCAGAATAAATGTGCCTTTTGCATTGGTTTAACCAGCTCAGTTTAAAATAACTTCTAGTTAGGCTGGGCAGCTCTGTGTGTAGACAAGTCCAGATATCACCATAGAGAAGACAGAATGATGGCCAAGTTGAAAGCCAGAAGGAGAAGGCAGCAGTGGCAGCCAGAGTGGGAAAGCAACAGCAGAAAGAGACATGTGGAAGGCATATCTTTCACTCCAGTCTCCTAAATCATCTCAATGTCTAGTTCAATGAAATAAAACCAGTTTTGATTTGACACATTTCTAGGTGCAAGCCAAATTCTTGTCTCATTCCACAAGTGGTTCCTTTTATCATCAGCTTTCTGATTTTATCCATCATTTTAAGACAGTTAGCTCATGTTTGGTTTTGACACAAGGTGAAACTGCTAAGTAGTGATCTGGGAGTTAGTTTTCAATGAACATCAAGAGAAGAATCCATTACTCTCCCATTCCTATTCACTTACAGCTGCTCTAGCTAGGCACATCCTCACAGGGAAATTCTTTCAGATCCTTTTGGTCACCATCATTCATTTCTGGTAGGCTGCATGGGAAATGCTACAGAAGTTATAAATATGTAGAAGAAGCATACATGTGGTCGGAGATGTTTGGAGGAAGGCTCCATGTCCCAAATCCTCAGTACTTCAAAATATACAAAGCTTATAATTAAAAAAGGCAGCCAGGTTTAATAGTTACCAGAGTCGTTTGGAGGTGGTGGTGGACAGGGGGAGAATGAGACGAAACAAATCAAAAAGACGCTACCACCAGCTAACCACTAAACATAATATCATAACTTTGTCAGGTGGGAGAATATTCCTCCTGAATATTTACTGGACAGGTTTTCTTCTTCAAGGAACCAATATTGGTCCTGGAGTCTCTGCCCCATCCTCACCACAGACTAGAGCAGCTTGAGGGGCTGCTCTAAATTGCCAGCTGGCAATAGCCATAGGGAGTGTGTTCTAGCTGTTCCCCCCCTACATTGCCATGCATCCTATATAAAGACCCCTGGGAAGGAGGCATAGAAGCAGCTATGCCAGCACTATGCCTGCTGGGGAATCCACTCCTTTTGTGCTGCCTGAGAGGGGCAGATGGAGCAGAGACTCTGCGATATTCAGATGTATTAATTATACATTAAAATGTTTTGGGGGCAACATATTTCCTTGTCTAATCCTTTGGTTTTGCTTTATTTTAGTGGCACTGTATCTTGGGAACTCCTTGCTCCACTGACCTCAAATATGTACTAATAACTCTACCCTGAACCCCAGTGAGGCACAGCAATTCTAAAAACAATCTGAGAGCTTGTCTTCATGCACAGTGCTACAACGGTGCAGCTATCAGTGAAGATGCTACTACGCTGATGGAAGAACTTCTCCCGTCAGGTGGGCATAGTTAATCCACCTCCCTGAGGGGCAGTAGCTATGTCAAGGGGAGAGGCTCTCTCCTCGACACAGCACTGTCTACATGGGGGGTTAGGTTAATATAACTACATAGCTCAGGGGCTGGATTTTTCACACACCCGGGTGATGTTGTTCTACCAATATAGGTCTGTAGTGTAGACCTGGCCTGACTATATATTTGGATTTTAGAGCACTCAGAAAAAACAGCTGTTAAAAAGTAAGCTCTTCTCAAACTTCACTCTAATGGTGCTACCACAGCCACTAGAGTAACAGATTAAACCAAGTTAAAACAAATCAACCCTCTGGAAAGTCTAGCCTGAAAAAGAGAGAAAACGAGCCACATCACACTCGAGTATCAAGCCATCAAAATTGACAACAGGGCCCAAAGAGCACAGATGAAGTTGATGTGGCCAAGTTATTCTATATAAAAGCACTTGTGGGTTCAGGCCTTTAATTTCAAGTTCCTTGCTGGAGTTCTTCAAAATAGTTATTGTACCGCATGGTGAAACAGTACATATAAGAATCAAGATCTCAAGTTTATATTATCCCAAGGACACACGTGCTCCAGGTGAGGTGACAAACACAGGAAAAGTTATTAAAAGAGGGAGGTTATTGTACATTTGCAAAGTGAAGAATTCAGAAAGAACCCCTACTCAGGACCTTTGCTTAAGGTCCCAAGCAACACTGAGTTCCATGGAGTGTGTAGGGCTTTTGGGTAGGTGTTTAAAATCAAGTTTCTGGGTAAGCATGAAAGATCCCATGGCATTGTTGGTCAGAGGGGCTTTTCCGTGTGTTCTTAGGCAAAATTGCGCACACACACCCTGCTGTTGTACATTGTTTTTTGTGCTCCAGTTGTCCACCAGTTTGCTAACCACCACCCCAGAAGTGGCTGCATTTCAACTGCTGATATCTATATATCAAAATTTGTGGGAGACATTCTGGATGACATGCACTATAGACATGAAATTATTGCATGCTTCCAAGGAGTTCACAGCTTATTGCTTGAGAGGACTTTTCCCACCACCTCTTAAAATGTGCTCTTTCATTTGCTGAGACTAATCAACACCCATCAAGCTGCAAGTCCCACTCAAAACAAGCAAACCTGTATAACCCAGCTCTCAGAAGTACCTGGGAGTGGGATTCCTGTTCGCTTTTCTCACCTCATTGGCAGTTTTGCAGGGTTTCAGGTTCTACTGGTCAGATCAGTGGCCTGGGAATCAGGACCCATGGATTTTAGCCCCTCCAGCCCCCCATCACTCCTGGTGTCCCTGCGACAGTCATTCACTTCTCTGTGCTCCAGTGTTACCCCATTGGTGAAAGGGGGGAAATAATAAATACGCTATCCAGGGCCCCTGCCCGAGGGCTGTTGCTGGGGGGAGGGAAGGATTCAGAGCCAGGGGCTGGAGCCATCGGGGAGCGGAAGCAAGGCTGGGGTGGAGCGCAGGGCTGCAGGCAATGGGGGGCCGGACGGAATCGGGCCTCGCAGAACTTGACTCCAGCCGGAGCTGGGAGCCACCTTGGGGAAGCGCCCGGCTCTGCACATGGGCCTGTCCGGGGATCTTCCTGACAGCAGTCCGCTCTCCAGACGCTGCCCCGCCCGCTAGGCTGGGGAGGCCACTGGGCGGCGACTGGCCGCTCCGGCGGCGCGGAGCGCACGGAGCCCCGGCAGAGGGAAGCGCCGGACGCGCCTAGGGTCCCCGCCTGTGAGTAGGGGCTGCGGGTCCCAGCGGGCGCGGGCGGCGGCGGGGGGGGGGGGGGAAGCCGGGCTGGCCGGGATGCCAAGCCCCGTGCGGGGCGCTCTCCTGCTGGGGTAGGGGCTGAGCGCAGGAGCCCTGCGGAGGGACCGTGCCCCAGCCTGCGCTCTGCCCCCGGCTTCGGGGTGCGGTGCTGGGGGGAGCCGGGCGCTCCCACCCAGGGACCCTGCACCGGGGGGAGAGGCCGGCGCCTCGGAGCCTGTGCCGGCTTCAGGTCGGGTCTTGGGGGGGGCCCCTCGCCAGGCCAGAGGTGAGGAGCTCGGCGCGTGTACAGCCCCCAGGTGGGGGCTTGGGAGCCGGGGGGGGCATTGGGAATGGGGGTCCCCCAGTTCGGGGGGGCGGAGGCAGGCGCTGGGGTGAGCCTGTGAGGGGCACGGTGGACTCCCCGTTGCCAGCTGGGTCGCTGGTTCTTTCCTCACCCCGGTGCCTTTTGCATTTAATCTTTGCTGCCAGGGTTAATGCAGCCGGTGCTGCCAGTGCTCAGGATGTCAAAAGGCTCCCTATGTCTATTTTAAGTGTCTAGGGAGGCGGAGAGATTAGAGCTGGAGGCCACTGACACCGAAAGGCTCGGTACCATCCGCCCTCTGATTTCCTGGTAGAGCTGAGTGTGTGTGAGTGCATCCCACTGCTCCTCTCCGCGGGATACTCCTAATTTTAAAGCACCCTTTGTTTGAGCCAAGGAACATCTTTAGCCATCTGAAACCCATGGTACAGGCTCAGCAAATCTGTTCAGTAACAAGCTGCCAGAGGACAACAAACCTAAATACTCAAACCAAAGGAGCAGAGAACAATGGAGAAAAAAGTTCCTGATATTCTAGCTGACTAGCACTCATTTCCCTCTCTAGCCCTCCTGGTCCAATGTATGACTATGCCTTTATTATAGGGTCGGTCCTCAGGCTGGTTTTGTTCAATATCTTCATTAACGATCTGGAGGATAGCCTGGATTGCACCCTGGGCAACTTTGCAGATGACACTAAACTGGGAGGAGAGGTAGATACACTGGAGGGCAGGGATAGGATACAGGGGGACCTACACAAATTAGAGGATTGGGCCAAAAGAAATCTGATGAGGTTCAACAAGGACAAGTGCAGAGTCCTGCACTTAGGACATAAGAATCCCATGCACCGCTACAGACTAGGGACCGAATGGCTCGGCAGCAGTTCTGCAGAAAAGACCTAGGGGTTACAGTGGACGAGAAGCTGGATATGAGTCAACAGTGTGCCCTTGTTGCCAAGAAGGCCAATGCCATTTTGGGATGTATAACTAGGGGTATTGCAAGCAGATCGAGAGACGTGATCATTCCCCTCTAATCGACATTGGTGAGGCCTCATCTGGAGTACTATGTCCAGTTTTGGGCCCCACACTACAAGAAAGATGTGGAAAAATTGGAAAACGTCCAGCGGAGGGCAACAAAAATGATTAGGGGACTGGAACACATGACTTATGAGGAGAGGCTGAGGGAACTGGGATTGTTTAGTCTACGGAAGAGAAGAATGAGGGGGGATTTGATAGCTGCTTTCAACTACCTGAAAGGGGGTTCCAAAGAGGATGGATCTAGACTGTTCTCAGTGGTAGCAGATGACAGAACAAGGAGTAATGGTCTCAAGTTGCAGTGGGGGAGGTTTAGGTTGGATATTAGGAAAAACTTTTTCACTAGGAGGGTGGTGAAGCACTGGAATGTGTCACCTAGGGAGGTGGTGGAATCTCCTTCCTTAGAAGTTTTTAAGGTCAGGCTTGACAAAGCCCTGGCTGGGATGATGTAGTTGGGGATTGGTCCTGCTTTGAGCAGGGGGTTGGACTGGATGACCTCCTGAGGTCCCTTCCAACCCTGATATTCTATGATTCTAGTTTCAGAGTAGCAGCTGTGTTAGTCTGTATTTGCAAAAAGAAAAGGTGTACTTGTGGCACCTTAGAGACTGACCAATTTATTTGAGCATAAGCTTTCGTGAGCTACAGCTCACTTCATCGGATGCTGTAGCTCACGAAAGCTTATGCTCAAATAAATTGGTTAATCTCTAAGGTGCCACAAGTCCTCCTTTTCTTTTTATGATTCTAGTACAGTTCTTTCTAGCCACTATTAAGTTGTCTGTAGGCCACATCCCTGCACGCACTTATGCATGTGCTTAATTTTACATAGGAGAGTAGTCCATTGAAGTCAATGGAATTACTCACATGTGCCAAGTTACTTTCAGACAGAAGTGTCTGCAGAATTGGGGCCAGAGTTTGGATCTAAAGTTGACATATCCATAGTATTTTGGGTAAAATTAGCATTTTACTAAATTCAAAGGAAAAAAAGTTAAAGAAATAATAAAAAGTCTTGACGAGTGATATTGCGGAAGTTGCATGTATGCATATCACACTTAACTTGCATGTGTGGTATGTTACTTTCCTTACTGATTCAGAGCTCAATTATGCAGTATGTACAGAATGGCTGCAATATCAGGCCCATAAGTGAACACCAAAATGGGTTCATCAATGCACACCTTATAATACCCACATGCAATCAGACAGTCTTACAGCCCACACAAGGAAATTGGTGGGTTTGCTCTACCCACTTCTTAGCAAAGATTTAACAGTAGGCCACTGTAGTGAGGCTTCTATTAAGCCTGTTCTACTAAAATTTTACTTTGTTAATTTATACCACAGAACACTAATGTTTAAATGTGATGAAGTAAAATAAATAATTAAAATTAAATGACATTTTGTCAAATAAATAAAGTACATCCTTGGTTATATTCATTGCTCATGTACTGTATTGGTTAGTGTCTTCCTGTCATTCATGTGAATTACTGAGTTTTTATCATATGTAAAACTGGCACCATCTTTCTCAGAATATTGTTTCATGTGTCTTTGAGTCAGCTCTTTGTACTTTATGCTCTAAACCAGTGTTTAACTTATGTTAGCCCCACAGGGCCAACATGCTTACTGGGGAATGAGCTGGATTTTATTCTGCCTCATGCATCATCAATAATATTGTCCATTAAATCCCAAGTGTGTAATCTTTAATACTGTGCTATAATACACAGAAGGAACCCAACTTGACTTTCAGGTCTCAGGATGGGTTTGCCACACAGACGTTAAGAAAAATCCTCTCATCTTGTAAACTGAACAAATGATCTGTAATCACAAGTGCTAGGGAACCACATCTACTGTGCCATTTGTTTAAGCATCACTTTTCTGATGCGATCCCCAGTTTAAGAGCTTGCTCCTTGCTAACCACCCATCCTGTGAGTTAGTCCTTATTCATGCAGATAGTTTTATTGATTTCAATTGGGAATGCTTGTGTGAATAAGAATTACTCATGTGAGACAGATTTCTTAGGAGCATGCCCTACACATGCACCATGTGCATGTACCTGGGTAGCAAGGTGCACACAGTCTTCCTCAGTATGGCCCTACTTCACCCAACAAATCATTCCCTCTACGTAATCCTGTGTAGTCACACCATTTTCCTTAAAGGTAGGCCTTGAAGAAGTGCAACAGCCCTGACAGCCATTCTGATGAGTCCCAATGTTGCTTAGGTGCTGATCTTGTTAAGACCTGGGTGTGGGTGAACCCCTGTATACCCACATAGAGTGCCATGATGACAATGGAGCTCTGCATTAGCTCACTGCAGAACTGGGGCCTTATTAGTTTTGAAGGTGGTACACAGCTTTGGACTGTGGGAGGGAGGAAACTCATTTACATAAACTGCTCCCCCTGGGCAGCCTTGCAGTCCCCTGCTGTGGCTTTTGTGGCTTTCTTTTTGATCTTTGATATCTGCCTGCTATCGCCTTGGCATGTGAAGCTTCTATAGTTTGCATGCCTTAGAAGCAGCAGGTTCTGCTAGAGGGGGCTTTTAAGTAATGCCATTTAAAGCATTAAAATTGCTTTTCTGATATTTGCAGGGCCAGCTTCAGATACTCATGATTTCCACTCTCTCCACTGCAGCAGCCCCCCCCGAAAAGCATGTAATAATACCTTTGTATGCATGCAGGTGACGTGTTATATTATAGGAAATGTGGATATATAGGTGCTATTGCTGCAAAATTAATACAATGAAAAACAAATGGTCACACATGACTGAAACCACTTTCTGTGAGTGGGTGTTTCTGTCAGCAAGATGCGGCTTGATTATTATTATTATTATTATTTTTTGCATAACACTATACAATGTGCACTGTTGGGACTATTGTTGAACCAAATACCTTACTTTGGGCTTGAGCCTGAAAGGTGCTGAGTACATGAGTAGTTCCATTGACGTCAATGAAATTGCTCATATGCCTAAAGTTAAGTACATGTTCAATGCTGTGCAACATCAGGTCAGAGTCCTCAGCTCTTTGCAAGATTGAGCCCCTAAATATTTGATGAAAAAGACCACATCCTCACAGACTGGGTATGAAGTTAAATCCTGGTGTAGGATTCGAACCCATAACTCTTTAGCCCTCAATTGTGCCCTCAATTCTGATTTACTTAGGTGCTGACCAACTCCCACCTTATTTACTTAGGTGGGAGTTGCTCAGCACCTCCTTAACTTGGGCTTTATATATGCATAATGTAAATGTATGTACAACACATATATATTAACAGTACAGTGCAGATTGCACTCTGATTTTCACTATGTAACTAAATTTTAATTAGATGCTCCAGCAGCAGAGACTAAATATCTTCATGTGTTTATCACTATACGGGTTGAAAATGAGATGTTTTTCTCCACTGTCGTTTGCTTGAGTTTTCATTCTAATGCTCAGTGAAATTTTGTTAAAACCAAATGTCTAAGATTCCTAGATGCCCAGTGCAGATTTGATTACACAAACATTACTTGTAATTTGGGACCTATAATACAGTCTTTTTAGCCATTGCCACATATTGTGCAATCAATATCCACTCTTCCCAGTCTCTCTGGGATCCAGTAGTCATGATAAATTAATTTTGCTGTCTTAGTGTAAGCCTCAGGACTTCAGAAGATTTACTAGTGCTAGTGCAAATATTACCACAGACTTCAGATTCAAAATTAATGTTTGTCTGTTCTCCAAATTTGTCTTAATTTATCAGTTGGTATATTTGCTGCAGACAAAATATACCTACCAAAGGGCTGTTTAGCCTTTTCATTTACCAAGAAGAGGGTGGGGAGACAGGGAGGAAAGAAATGAAGAATGATCCTGCATTCAGAACCCTTGTTATTGATACAAGAAAAGTCCGCTTATTTGGAATGTTTCGCAATTAGATGATGCTGACAGATGAAAATGTCAAGATCATGAATAACTGTTGAAGAAAGGGTTAGAATGTTACTTAATTCTGAACAATGGAGAAAATGAAGATGCACTGAACAGTATTTGTCTCATTCTCATTACATGATTATTCTGGATGGATTCTATGGGAGAAAGTCTAATATGTTTGGTGCTAACAAATAAACATTCTTGCATCTATAATCAATACTGCATAATCTTTGCTGTAATTCCTCTAAGCCTTCCGGTCAGGATTTTTCATCCGTATTGCTGAATCATTTTAAAATAGTTTTAAAATGAAACTAAAGAAAATGAACAGAGGCCCAGCGAGTGTTTTTCTGAGGATTTTCATTAATCTTTGGCTTTATACTACAGCCTGTGTTTACCATGTGGTTGGTTTCAAAATCTGTAGTTATATAATGTGAACATCAAGCTGTGTAATGACAACTCAAACATAGGAGTGTGACCAGCGTCCACGTTATACACTCTATCGTGCACAGTGGGCCACCAGTGTTATCCTGAATCATGCATGCACACAGTTGTTAATTCTGAAATAATTTTCAAACGCAATGCCAATGACACAAGCATAGACCTCATTTGAAACTGATCAGTGACTTCAAAAGTAATTAGAACAATTTGCATAAGGGCTTGTTATTTACCATCTGTTTTAATTGGAAAGCAGTTTTTCCAATAAGACTCTAACAAGTTACTGTGTCTTATTTAAGACCAATCTACAGTGCAATTTAAACAGAGAGACAAATAAGTTTGTCTTGATCTGGGAAGGTTTATCGCCACACCTTTTGCTGATAACTTGTATATGCAATAGAATGAGTGCTACAGGTTACAACTGGAAAATACCTCCTCAGGTAGCTGCAGATGAGATATGTAATTAACTCCAATAACAGGAACTATTTTAAACAATATTACTCAGTGTTGCCAATGCCTACAGTGTTATCACTTGTCTCATGATAATTGGTGTTTTTCTTAAAGCCTCAGCTCTTGGAGTCAAGGGATTATGTGACAATCAGAGCTTTCATTAAAAACAAAAATATCTAAGTTTCTACCTTTGTGGAGAAAGACTTGAAAATCTGAACTGAACGTACCCTCCCAAGGGCTCAGAAACTAGAAGACAAATATCACCCCCATATTATTTTTTGGTTTAAAAATCATGAGTTGTTTTAATCTCATAATTTTATTGAAGCCTAATTCATGATTTTTAAAGGTTTAGGGTTGGCAGTAGTGCTCCCTAGTGCTTTGGCAGTTTACAATAACATGGAGCTAATTTCACAGCCTCTTTATAAGAAGCTTCTTAACCCTTCAAAAGAAAAATGGAAGCTAGTGCAGGTGGGTTTATTTTTCTGATGGCTTTGACCGCACCCCCACAGCTGATCTCATCTGGGCTATTTACTGTTGAGTTATACAACAAGCACTGCTCTCACAAAGCCATTTTCTGTAACTACCAGATTTGCATATCTGGATCTATTAATTATTTCTCTCTACTGCAATATATATCTCATTTCAGTTTGATTAAAATTTACTAATAAATGGAGGCTACCATAATTCATAGGAGTTGGTTCGATATTATTGCCTGTGTTTGCTGGAAAAGTTGACATAGCATTGGTTGAAAGTAGACTATCTCCATAAAATCAGTTTTTCCACTGCAGTTGTCCTTTAGAAGAATGTCCTGATGTTCCATTGATTTAAGTGACCCCTGCTAGCAGTGAAGGGGTTAATCCTGTTGACTAACTCTGCCCTTATTTATTTTACCAATTTGTGTTCTATTGAATGACTAGGCTGCTTTTAAAACACTTTCAGCTTCCCTAAGAGAGTTAGATGCAGCCCCTTGTGTGTAAGTAAGGAGCTTTGTCCAGTGTTACACCATGGGGCTAGGAGTCAAGCAATCTGGTCTCTTTTCCCAGCCCTGCTGCTGACTTCCTGTGTGACTTGAAGCAAATCACACAGGGCCTGCTACTTTTCCCAGTGACGTGGGTCAGGTACTGATTGTACCCAGTAGATTGCAGGTCAGGCTCTGTCCCAGATGTGGACTCCCCACAGAGCTTCCATTCCAGAAAGATGCATGAGATGTTCACTCTAAGATCCTTTAATGCACTGCCCAGGTATGGCTGATCTGGTCTCAGATAAGGTAAATTACACACAGAGCACCAGGTAGCTGCTGAACAGTATCATACAGTTTAGCATTTAATTACAAAGTCAGTGGGAGTTTTACCTCTGTGACTCAGGATTAGAGCTGAGTGAAGAATGATTTTTCAATTTGTTAGCCAAACTAAACCGGGAGAAAAATTAGTTGTAGGAAATGAAATATTTTTGGCTTTTCTCACTGAAATAAAAAAACAGAAAAGAAGTGATTCCATCCCAAACAAAATTTTTAGTTCTACCCAAAATGAGAACATTTTGTTTGGCTGAAAAGATATTTTGAGTTTAGTTTAGTTTCCAGTGTTTTTTTTCTTTTTTGTTGTTTTTAAATACATCTAGGCAATTTTCTAACATAACTCTGCAATTTGAAAAGAAAGTTGAAATGTTTCATTTAGAAAAGGCTGAATTAAAGTGTTTTGACTTCTTAAAAATAATGTTTTTCAGTGAATAAACCATCTGTTTGCAAAGCTTTGCCAGGTCCCCTTAGAATACCCATCTGTAAGCCCAGAGGCATCCCACTGCCTGAGAGGCTTAAGGGGGACAGGTTCTCCCACCCCTGTTTTTAATAAGCACTTTGACCTTTTCAAAGTAGAGGCAGGTGTTAGGTATTCCCAAGTCAGATCCTACCCCATGCCCACATCTCATTGTTTTTTTGGGGGGTAGGCTCCCCTACCTTTCTGGGAGAAGGGGTTCAGTATCATCGTTGTAGCTGTGTTGATCCCAGGATATTAGAGGGACAAGGTGGGTGAGATAATATCTTTTACTGGCCCAACTTCTGTTGGTGAAAGAGACAAGCTTTCAAGCTACACAGAGCTCTTCTTCTGGGTGATTGTGAAGTGCTCTGAGAGTCTCCTTTTAAAGAAGCTCTAGTAGTGCAAAGTTATGAATATAATTATCCGGGAACATGTACCAAACTGGGGAGTGAATGGTGCTTTCTTGATTTCATTCTTGGTTCTCCAGCTACAGTACATGTTATATTCAAGTCTGGCATGAATTGATTTAACATGTTAGGGCACCACATGGGACACTGTGGATTTGTCTAGCTTATCCTTCAAATCTCAGTTTAAAAAAAAGAGATGGAACCATGATATACAGAGAGTGGGATATGAAAAACCTCCTGTCCATTAGGTCAGTGGTTCTCCACGTGTACCCATGGTGGTACGCTAAGGTCTTCCAGGGAGTACATCAACTCATCTAGCTATTTACCTAATTTTACCACAGGTTACTTAAAAAGCACTAGTGAAGTCAGTACAAACTAAAATGTCATATGGTCAATGATTTGTTTATACTGCTCTATATACACTGAAATGTAAGTACAATATGTACATTCCAATTGATTTATAATTATATGGTGGTAATGAGAAAGTAAGTAATTTTTCAGTAATAGTATGCTGTGACACTTTTGTGTTTTTATGTCTGAGTTTGTAAGCAAGTAATTTCTAAGGTAAGTGTACAGAAGACAAATCAGACTCCTGAAAGGGGTACAGTAGGTTGGAAAGGTTGAGAGCCACTGCATTAGGTCAACAGAAGGTTAATAAGATCAACAGAAGATACTACATAGTAACTGCCTTATGACAGCACTTATGAAAGCCTTTTGTAAACATCCTCCAGACTTTGACTTCAAAAGAGTTAAGAAAGACCTTGTCTACAGACTTCCGCTCTGCACCTGGGCTTTAAAGTCTGCCCCCTATAACTGCCCCCAGTGTCCGGTCCTTCTTTTTGAAAATGACATAGCAACCCAACATTAGAGACTGGAATTCAAAATCTCAGCACAACACCTTGGCCAACTGCACCGTGTTCTTCCTCACCTCTGTGTTTCTTCAGTATAGGAACAATAATTATACAAGAAGTGGAGGAATGTTAAACCATTTATACATGTATTACTAACTGCCAGCATATGTTTCTTTAAGGGTTTATGTTTCAGTACCAATTTCCTTTGTTGGAATTCATCTTTTGTGCTTTCTTACCTTACCATTGTGATGACTGAAGAGTGGATTTAATGAATGTTAGACCCCCAAGGCTGCTGGCTAGTGGGTTCTTCAATAATTAAAAACAATAGCTTATTAGGGAAGAAAATACATTAAAAATGTTAAGGTTCTTATTGTAAATCAGCTTAAAGCAAAGGAAATCTGAGTTTTATCTCTGAAATTCTTGCTTTAGCTGATTTGTCAAGTCTGTAGAATTAAGTTAATCTAATTAAAAAGATAATATCAAAATATAAGCAATGTAACAACCATCTTAATTAGAGAGATGATGAGACAGAAGGAGAGCAAGCCTGCTATTGCTATAGTATGGGTCTAAAGAATCTGCATTAGAAGTTATACCACACCCACTTTTGTGCATGTGAGTGGGGTTAGAAAAGTGACTAATGAAAAACAGCATACTCTCACTCACCAGATCTCACCCCTCTGTGTATAAGAGTCATATATGCTGACTTTTTACTTCTGCTATCAGAAAAATCTCAGTTTGACTTTCAGTTAACAGGGCTAGCAGATAGGCAGGAAAGCATTTTTACATATAGAGAGAGTTAATTAGAAAGACAATAAACTGCAACTTTTAACACTTTAGCAGGGTCGCTTTTTCAGAGTGGAATCAAACTTTAGCTTTGTAAGAACTCAGACCATGTTGTCATTGTACGTGGTGTGCAGCGTTGTTAGTCCGTAACACTCTTCCATTGTATTTCCCTGGGGCGACTGTAATAATGTTTTCTGTTATATTTGGCAATAATCTATCAATTCATAGTGACAATACTATGCACAGTCCTGGGAAAAGGCTGGTACTGTTGCTGCTCCAAAAGACTCATTAATTTTAATACTTAGTTTCATTTGTCTCAGTGAAATCTTGACCCTTACCCATTATGTGCAAATAGTACAATATGGAATATTGTGATACCGAAGGTAACAAACTATAAAAGTCCTTCCATAATTTAACTCGGCAGTTGTATCTTTTGGTTGCTTTAAAATACTAGAAGGGCCTGGAATTCAAATGATATGTTAAAGGCCTTTAAAACATTAAGGACTGTCTAAGAATTTTCCTGGTGTGGGGGGAACTCTCAGCTGGGGGCAGAACCAGTACACCTGGTTCTTGCACCACTCCCCACACCTGGCCTCCAAGTAATGGTATCAGTACTTTGCTCTGGCTTATCCCCAGGTGGTATATAGTTCCTCGGGGACCATTGCCAGCTGGCACAAATTACAGCAGCTCCCAGGCTACTCTAACCAATGCAGAAAAGATTTGCCTTGAGCATATGATCCCCTCTCTCACTGCACCAAATGGAAACTTCTTGTGAGAGAGAATCTGGGCCTACCTGCTTTAATGGGAGCTAATAACCTGAAGGAGATAGAGGAAGACTCTCTAGTTAAATATGATGACACTAAAAACTCCTCTTATTCTTATTTTCCTGTTACTCTAAGTTTATAGTTGACTGGTATCTCTCTGTATGGAAGTTACTTTATTAAATCTAGTAGCAGAAAAGAATCTGTAGCTAAAATCAGTGTATCTGCATCAAAAGTTAATCATATTACCAGGACTAACAAAGTTAAGCTGATTCCTGTGCATGCAGGGTGAAATTCACTCCAAGAGAGCTTGAGCAAGGCTCTAAGCATCAATTAAGCCCCACATTAAGACAACTGAGATACTAAAAGCAATGGGCACCTAATTAGAGTGATTTTGATTGAAATCCTTTACATGCAACACAACTTCTCTGATCAGTAGCGAGGATCTCATTTCAGCAAGGTACTTAACCACATGCCTAGCTCCAACATGTGTAGCCCTATTGAAATCAGAGGGTACTGCTCGCTGAATGGGTTCCCAAATTTGCTAAATAGTTCTAGGCTTTAAAATGCTGCTGAAGTTTGTATCTTTCCTGCAATTGGAAATGTAGTAGATTATTTTGTCTTCCCTTTTCTGTGGGAACAATGCCAACATATTTAAGAGATGGTTGGGAACAAACTGCTGATCTTTACAGATTCCCAGAAATGGAATTTGACTAGTCCAGTGTGGTGCTGTGTGAGAACCTGCATGAAGTTACTTCTGTACAAGGTATGTTTTGTTATATAATGATTTCAGAACTCTTGACTCAAGGGGACACATCCTCAGATGAAGCAAATTGGTGAAGCTTCATTGAGTATAATTTAACTCGGCAGTTTGGTTGACTTCATTGGTGCTATCACAGTTCTTCTTTCATATGGCTGGTGTAGAGAATCAACTGCAATTTCACCTGAAGTTGATTGAGCCAAATGGCTACATCAGGAGTAGCAGAATTTATTGCAGTAAATGCCGCCTCCTTATTTATAAAATGGGCAGTAGATAGCCACGCTGCGGAGTCCTTGATTTTCCATTTGTACATTATATACCTGCATCTACCATGGCTGGTTCGAATTCAGTTCCAAGTTGACCAAGATGACTGTGGAAGGTCAAACCCAGAAACCTTCTGCATGGGATCTGGCACAAGGTGCTTATTTTTTTAAGTTTTTTGTTTAGCCTAATCTGCTTTCCAAGCCTCGTTCTGATCATAGCCTGATTGCGTGAGTCTAAACAAATGTTCCCAGAAAGGCTTGCGGGACTTACAATGTTGCAGGGAGGGGGAGCGTTGTCAAGGCCTTGGTGAATAGGAAGACCTCTGTTTTCACAGGTTGGCTGAGCTTTGCAGAATGTTGCAGCAGTTCGGCGTATCGGTGGGGGAGCAATAGTAGACAGGACAGGTAGCCAGGGTGTTGGAGTCGACTTAAGGGTTCCTGCGATGCAGCACATCACTGTATTTAGCTGGGTATCCACAAGTCGTGTGTGGCTGCATCTGCTCCATACCAGTGCACAATATTCAGCTACTGAAAATACAAGTGCTATTGCAGATGTTTGCAATGCTGATACACCCCAGGTTGTACCTGCTAGTTTCTGGATTATGTTGGCTCCTGTTTTTATCTTTCCAGCTACCTTCTCAAGATGATCGTGGAAGGAGAGGGTGCGGTCGAGTTTCACTCTGAGATATGTTGGAGTGTAATCGTGTTGCACATTTTTACCACAGAAAGCAACTTTCAGTGCAGTTTTGGCACTCTTATCATCAAGATGAAATGCGCTTACTATTGTTTTTCCAGGGTTTGGTTTGAGCCTTCGTTTCTGGAAATATTGTTCCATATTTTGGAGGCCCTCAGTGAATGCTTTTTCAATGTCATGGAGGTTTGATGCTTGGATTGCCATGGCAAGATCATCTGCCTATCCAAATTTTCATGATTTAGTTGGAGGCATGTCACTTATGTAAATATTAAAAAGGGTTGGCACAAGTACAGAGCCTTGTGGTAGTCCATTGTTTATGATATGGGCTACCACATCGCACATCACTCGGCGATCTCCCAGTCATCAGAGCAGCAACTCAACAAATTATTACACTTTCACCAGCTGAAGATCTGGTTTATGGACATAAATCTTTCTATCTTACATATTTATAGAGTACTCATTTTTATAGCATCTCAGTGGTACGTATACCTTTCTGACTGATTGCTTTTATAGATGTAGGCATAATGGAAGGGGAGGGTGAGAGACAGCTGTGGTCTGAGCACAGACCTGGAAATCGGGAATTCCTTACCATTCCCTTCCTGAAACAGATGTTGGAAAAGTCACTGAATTACTTTTCCTCCATTTTCCCGTCTGTAACAGTGGTAAGGAGTAACCATATATATCACATGGTGGTTGTAGAAATTAATGCTTGTAAAACACTCTGAAGGTATAAAATGCTGCATCAGTGCGAGGTACCATTGTTACCCTGTACACTTTATTTATTTTGCAATTTATAGTATGGGCCAAATGCTACATCTCTGAGCATGTCTAGAAGAAGTGAAATAAAGAAAACAAGATATTGACCAACATCAACTAATTTGATATCAATTTCAACTAGATGCAAAGGTGTGATTTTTACTTCTCTGTTTCCTTCCTTTTCTCAGTGCAATAAAGCCTGACAGAGGAGACTTTCTGGGAACTTATTGCTCTTCTGAGGCAGTCAGTGCTCACTTTATATTCAGCCTTGTGTTTTCAGGCACTGGAGTTAGACAGCCTTTCCCCAGAATTGCACTTCCCTGTCTTCCTGTATTATGGCGTAAATCAATGGCCAGCGAGGTGTTACTTGAGACATGACCTTCACCTTTGAATTTGTTTTTCTTCAGTTAATATCTAGGGTGTTGATGGTTATAAGGAAATTCCAGACACGTGAGGGGGATTCTCCTCTTACTCAAACTGGTGCAAATCAAGAGTAATTCCACTGAAGCCAAAGGAGCTATATTGGTCAGAAACTACTGTGAGAGAAGCATGCCCATTAAACTTCACATGGTCTTTTATAGAAAGAAAAGGAGTACTTGTGGCACCTCAGATGTCCGATGAAGTGAGCTATAGCTCATGAAAGCTTATGCTTAAATAAATTTGTTAATCTCTAAGGTGCCACAAGTCCTCCTTTTCTTTTTGCGAATACAGACTAACACGGCTGCTACTCTGAAATGGTCTTTTATGGTATTGCTAATACTTGCACAGGCATTAGTAGCATACAGGGCCTGATCCAACGCACAGTGGGCATTGGATCTGCCCCTAGAAGTGGAATGGAGAAAAAAGGGGTACATAGAAAACTTACCTTATTCACACCCTTACCAACAGAGTTGAGCCAGGTTAACCCCCAGTGTAGACAGCAGGAGGTCAACAGAAGAATTCTTCCATTGATGCAGCTACCACCTCTTGGGGAGGTGCGTTACCTATGATGACAGGAGAACCCTTCCTGTTGCTGTAGTAAACATCTACACCAAAGCACTCAGGTAGAGGCATTTGGACCATGCCACTGCTCTATTGCGTTCTCACATTTTCTTGCAGATGGGCTTAAATTGTGTTTGACTGGACACCAAGGAGAGAGAGTTGTGTTGTTACAACTTAGTGGTTTTTTAACATATTTTCTTAAGTCAGTGTTGTAGGTGTAGAAATAAAGCTGCTTTGTTCAGATTCTGCCTTACATATCTTCAAACAAAAGAACCATAGTTTCCTAATCTATAACATAGAGACTGTGCTCGTATTTTTACAGGAAATACCTGTCTCTTATACTGTCTCAAAAAGAAATCCACTTTTCATCAAGATCCATTAAAATCTTGCATTTTGGGATTTACAATCTTTGTGTGAAAAACAGATTTCAGAAATGTAGCATTTCCTCATATTAGGACCTTGGTATTTTCCCCAGAAATAAGTCACATTTTTATACATGAATGAATATTGCATCATTTATCCTTGTAAATTAATAAAATCCTAATCAATCTACTATATATAGTACACATGCTCGCATATATTGTATGGAGATTAATGCAGTGTTACACTGAGGTCCAAAGCTATGTCTCTGATCTGGTTGCAAATCTAAGGGAAATTACCTGTTGAATGACACGTGGCATGACCTTTAAATCCAAATGCTCCAGGAAGAGTTCACGTCTGTCTGCTCATGCATTGAGAAGACCCAGAATATACAGGATAGATTCAGTATGTTCTCGAATATATTTTAACAATCAGTGATAATCTGGATAGGACATACTGAACTTTATCTCAAATTCCTTGATATAAGTAGTGTATTCTATGCTATGTTCTGTAGCTAGCCACAGAAGATGATTCATGCTTGGAAATATCAACTCCTGGCACCAAATAATATTTTCCTTTTTCTTCTTTTTAAATATCTTTGGTATTGAAGGAGCTTGTCTTACACAGACTCCTGCAACAGGGGAGTAACTGAAAAGACATCTTGCACAGAGAGTAAAAAGGAGTGCAATTAGATCAACAGACTCCAAAGTCAGTATTTTAAAAAATTCCCCAGGCTCATGAATAAAGAGCAGATACAGTCTAAGAGACTCAGTTCTGTATTTTCAGGGACAGGATTTGATCCTGTTTTTTTTTTTCTCTAAAATTAAGCACAGATGGATGTCCTAGTATGTAAACTATGAAAGGCAGAAATCCTCTTATCTCCACTTGCTTGTTCTTGTTTATTTTTTTCCCCAGAACATTGTACTTTATTCCAATCCTGTTTCTTTAAAGCTCTGATGCTGCAGCCTGTAAAAGTGATGCCTGCTCAGCAGTCTCGGTAGTAATGAAGGGGTTTCACGGAAAATGCCTAAGCCCAGCTCATTTGGCAGCAAGGGAATCTCGCTGTTGGATCTGTTCCTACTTCAAGAAGATGTTTCCTCAGTCATGTTTTTGTGAACATACAGCTAAACAATCCGGGCTGCAAATGCAAAGAGAATAGTGCCATGATTTATGGAGAAAGTGATTTCCAAGGTTTGATCCGCACAAGTTTCCTTACATTATATTGGAAAGGATATTCTATATGCAACTCAACTGGAAAGTCACATTTTAATAAATATTTTGGTAAGACCAAGAGTGTGAAATCCTGCCTGAGTGTGAGGAGGATCTCCCCTCTGCTAGTAGAAAATATGATAATGCTCAATTCATGGAGGCTGGATTGCCTTGTGGTTAAGGTACAGGATGAGACTTGGGGACTTGGATTCAAAAAAGACCTTGCTCTTCCATAAATGCCTCATTGGCAAGTCACTATGATTTTTCAGAGATGTTGAAGTTGATGGAAACAGCAGATGTTCAACAACTTTGAAAACCAAGCCATAAACTTTTTTGTGCCTCATTTTTTGCAGCTCTCTAAAAGGTGATGGTATAGAGCTAAATGATCTGACGTTTATAAAGCACTTTGAGATCCTTAGTGGAAGGTGTTATAGAAGTGTGAAGTTTTGTTTGGTGCTCAGATATTCTGGTGATGCAAACATTAGAAATGAATATAGATTTCATATATATGGCTGCTAACATTTTTTTGCTGTAGTCTCACAATAGCAAAACTTAAAGGAAAAAAGTCACGATATGATTTATTTTTTCTTGACTGGGGAGGAAATATAACGGGGGAGCAAGAACTAGCTAGTAAATAATGTTCGCCCCAAGGACTGTATAGGTTACCTATGGCAATCACATGGGTAAACCCTGCACAGATCTTTGCAGAAGAGAGGTTAAGGCTAAAAATGAGAGAGACCAAAAGTCTGCCCTTTTAATGAGAAGCCATTCCAGAGATCCTAAAATATACTTAGAAGCAGAAATGTTAAGCCCTGAGGATGAATGCTGGTTTGTTATAAGATTTCTATTCCTCCCCCAGAATTGCTCAATGTAAAATTCACGTGACATTTTGGCCCTCTGTACTAGGAAAAAAAATAAATACCCCCCCCCAAAAAACAAAAAACCCAATGTTTAAAACAGTTGTGAAACATGGTTGTGGTCCAGCTGTGTTTGGAATATCTTCTTGTGGATTTTTTTTTTTTTTTTTAGAAGTTCTAACTATGTGAAGGATTTTTTTTTTTAAATCCTGGTTCAATAGAGACTTGGCTGCCAGGGGCTGCAAAAAAAATGCACTACTTAAGTTGGATGTGAAACATATTTCTGATTCTTGGCTGTATTTGCGGCTTCTAACACCTCTGCTGTAGGCGGATGCACTGGGTGGGAGGTGACTGTGGAACTATGCCAGTGTGTCTAGCTCTTTTTGGGTTCCCCTATTGCATTTCCTGGTGCTGTATGATCTCTGAATTTGAAGAGGCTTCTGTGTGTACACTGATGTGTACAGATGTCTGGAAAAAAATCTCTGATTTCAGATCTTACTTTTTAATGTAAGACATTTCTCTGTAATCCCAGATGAGAAAGATGGGCTGGTGAGTAACTGGGCTCTGCCTGGACATGCCTGCCTCATTCCCTGTGGGTTTGTGCAGAAGTTAAGAAATTCCAAAGTAAACTTTACCTTTGATTCCCCAGTGATGCTCCTCCGTGCTGAGGCAACACCTCTCTTTAAATGAGCTATGACTCAGCAACTTGCCACTTGGACTCCTTGCTCTGCTTTCACATGCAGCAGGGAAACAATGCACTGATAGATTTGGGTGCCCAATGTCCGTCTCAGCTCGACCGGTGATGCTTTGGTGTCAGGCCATAGAGGATCAGCAGCAGCGAATGTGAGCCATGTCAGCTGTTACTTCAATTAAACACAATGCATGCAAACTACCTTGAGATGATGGGGAAAGTTTATGCTTGAGTCCGCAAAGCCAAGGTACTTCAGAGTCGAGTGGAGTTAAAATGAACCTGGACTGGAACACTGCAGCTAAACCCAACCCACAAACCTTGGGGAAATGCAGATTTGAGTCTTAACCCTAAAACTGGGCACCCCCACTTCCCCCGCCAGCTTTCATAAACCCTGTCAACACTGCAGAGATCTGCACGCTGCTGTTGTTTTGGCTAGTACAGTGCTCCCATGTGGCCAAGTGCTGAGATTTTGTGTGTCTTCCATATGTTTTAAGGCTTGCTTAATTATTGGAGGGTGAGTGAGCCATTGGTAGACTACTTGACTTATTGTTGGGTACCCTAACCTCAGCACAGCCACTGATTTTGCCATGTGGCCTTGGGCATGTAACTTAACCTATCTGTGCCTCAGTTTCCCCATTTTAGAATAGGAATGATGATGTTTACCAGCATTTGTAAAATGCTTTCATGTCTATTGCTGAAAAACTTAATATGGGGGTCTCTAAGTGCTACTCAGCACAAATGATAAAGAATAATAGCAGTAAGTAGTGAGTACTCTTTAAAAAGAAAAGGGTTTTACAGACATTGATCCATATATGTGTATAAAATGTCACCTTTTGGAAACTGGACTATAATTTGCCTAAATAAAAACCAGCAGATGTAGATTTTTGTATTAAAATAAGTAACTTCAAGGCAACAACAAAAGTATAGAAACACATATTTTCCTGGGGGAAAAGCTCACCTCTTGGGAGGAAAGGTGAGAGGGAATCTATTTCATATTAACAAAGTCTGATGCATTGAGGATTATCGGCCCAATTCTGTACCTACTAAATGAATGGATTTTTGCTATTGAGATCACTGGGAGCAGAATTGGGCCCTGCTGCTGGATTCTGTCATGTTTTTTGAAGTGCAATTCAAATTTCTGATGGGGTTTCCTTCTTTTCTTATAAATATTGCAGTTGGCAGCTTCTCCAGAACTGAATGCCAGACAGATTTAGGACCAGATCCTACTTCCAAGGCTTCATAGGGTAAACGAGTCATAAAGTTTCATAGTAATCTCTGGGAATTCCTTTTTGGGTGGTTGCTACTCAATAGCGGGAGTTCTGATTTCAGCGTTCTTTCTGTTGGCTTTCTATGTTGGGTGGAGACTCTCTGTCTCTAGCCAACTCTTGTTTGTTTGAACTAGGAGTTCAGCATGGAATCATCTTGACAAATACATTAATTCAGTACAATGATTAAACTCCTTAGGTTACAAATGTAAGTGGTAGTGGGTGGGTGTATGTTCTGCTTCTTAGCATCTTCCCAATGACTGGAAGCGTCTATCTGCTGAGCTTGGGTTTGATTTTCAATTCTGTTATGAATAATACTCAATTCTGCTGCAGGTAGCATCTTTCCCAGTTCTCGTAAATGGATTTCATGCTATCACAGTGGGATTGGAGTGTGTATGATTTTTATGATTCAGTTCCTATAGTAATGTTTGTTCATCTATTATTTAACATTTGTATACAGTGACTTTGTCCTGGAGAAGAGATGGAGACTGCCAGGAAACAATGCCCCTGTGACCAAGTCGGTCCTGGGTTACGTGCATATATACCCTTTACTTGGTGCATGGTGCTTTACAGAGAATGAAGATATGGGGCTTGATTCCTAAATACATTCAATGGAGTTGCACAATCATTAAACTGGTGTAACAGAGTGGGATATTGGGCCCATGGTCCCTATCCCAATGGACTTCCAATCTGGGTATATTTGTCAGCTCTCTTAAATTTGAGGGTGTGTTTTTTTTGTTTTGTTTTGTTTTTTCCTTCCCCGAGTGTCACAATAAATTTTGCTTCTCTCCACTTCAATGTTTCCCCTTCTAGAGAGACTGGTCCACCATAGATCTATTCTTGCCTGGCCCTATTCTCAAGGGAAATGCCTCAGGGAATCCTGTCTTACAGCACTGCCACCCCCAAGCATTCAAACACCACAAATCAGGCCTTTCAAAATCACGAGTGAGGGAAAAAATAAATGTGCCGTTCTCTATTTGCTTTCTGGCTTTTGATCCTTTGGTCATATTTTAATTCTTTTCTGTGCAACCACGAGGGCTACTAATTTATTGTAATAAATTAAAAATACAAAACAAAGATTATCTCCTAATCCCATGACTCCAGGAGCTAGGTCTTTAAGAAAAACATCAACTATCATGAGATTTGTGATAAAATTGCAAGAGACAGCGACATTGCTCTACTGATACAAATATGCATCATGCAAAGAGCGTCGTACATGTTAAAGGGCCCAGTTCTGCCCTCAGAAACACTCCCACACTCCTGTTAACTTCAAGTGGCATTGGGCAAGTATAATTAAGGGTGGACATTAGCCCAAACATGGTTGTTATTGTGGTGACTTGTCACAACATCACCCTTTATGTCCACTCTTTTGAGATTGAAGTCCTAGCTCTGCTGAAATCAATGGCAAAACTCCCACTGTCTTTAACAGATCCAGGGTTTCTCCTTTAATGGCTCCAACAAGTCTGTTCTGTGGCTGGCTGCTGAGATTCCCCAAGCATGGGAATTTTAGGAGGTGATATGCTTAGGCAATACTTGCCCTTTGATCTCTTTGCACCTGCTCTTACATCAACATCTGGGTGAACCCGAACTTAGTAAATGGAGGGAATTCTTCAAGACTCTGAGAGACCTACCTAATTTGCATATAAATCTAATTACTATTTAATGTTGGAAATAGGGTAACTGTATGCATTTATCTGCTTGAACCTGCATCATCCCTGATGGATGAAACTGCTTGTTGTTTGAGTTCTCTGGCAATAAAAGGCAGTCATTACTAAACTTTGTCCTCCCTCCGTGGTGACGGGGGAGGATGACACTTGGCTATGTTTTAGGACTTGGTAGGTTGCAATTTATTTATTTATGTCTTCAGATTTATAACATGGACACTCTGAGGCCCTTCTTCTGCTCAGGGTGTCTATGCCAGAAATTAACATCGCAACATAAATAAAGGACTGCTCATAAATATGTCTACCTCAGCCCCCTCTTCCCCCTCCCTCCCCCCTTCCTCAGAAGCACTGGAGAAAAGAGGGAAAAAAAGACAGGCTTTGACTTGTGCCTGAAAAGTTAACAAATGTGGGGAAGTGATGGAGGGAACGTGTTCCAAAACTGAGGACCCATCGGAGAGAAGGCTGTCATTTACACTGATGGAGTTCCAACTTGAACAGCCCTGCTGATCGCTGCATCAGTATGGAAGCTGTGGGAGAGGTGTCTCTCAAACATCAAGATCCCAAACAGTTTAGGGCTTTATAGCTAAAAACCAACCCTCTGAATTTCAGCTAGAAGCTTATTGTGAGCCAGTGCAGATCATGTAGCACTGGCCTAATATGTTTCCAATATGCAACTCCCCTTATTAAGCAGGCTGCTGCATTCAGTACCAACTGCAGCTTCTGAGTGGTATACTTCTCTATAGATCACATTACACCCAGTCTATATGTGAGGTGTCAAAGGTATGTGTAATCAAGTCAAGGCCCACATTGGAAGAGATGGTCGCACTTGTTTTGCCAGGCACATATGGGGGGAAAGTGCTGGTTGCCACAACCACCACCTGGATTCCATGACAAGTCCAAGACCCATCGGCACGCTCCAGCTGTGCCCTGTCTTACTAATGGTGGACATGCTCCTTTAATGAGGGGTGGGGATATACCTTCTGTCCACTCTTCCATTTGCTTCTCATAGCCAACAACATCTGAGTCTTGCCAGGACTGAATCACAGCCAGCCAGCTCTCATCCAAACCGCAAATTAATCCAAGCACTGGATAGTTAAATTAATTGCTCTAGCTGGGTCAGGTACGATGGAGACATCAAGCTGAATGTTGTGTAACCACTCTAGCCACCGGGTAGAGCAAAAGAGGTAGCAGTATGGATCCCTGCGGGCCCCAGAGCAGAGGAGCAATTGTCCACGACTACCCTTTGGGTTATCGGGGAGGGATAGCTCAGTGGTTTGAGCCTTGGCCTGCTAAACCCAGGGTTGTGAGCTCAATGCTTGAGGGGGCCATTTAGGGATCTGGGGCAAAAATTGGGGATTGGTCCTGCTTTGAGCAGGGGGTTGGACTAGATGACCTCCTGAGGTCCCTTCCAGCCCTGATATTCTATGATCTCAAAAGACTGGAATAGAGCCACTCAAGAGCAGCTTAGTTCACCCTGCTAGGGTCTACAATTGAATCACATGGTCAGTGGTGCCTAAGGCTGCTGACAGATCTAAAAGAATCCATGTAGCCCGCTTTGTGCAATCCTACAGTGAGCCTTGCAGAAAGATAGAAACTTGGAACCTAATAAAATAGGTATCTCTAATATAATGCAGATGGGACTGAAAGCAAGACATTTTTCTGGATAACATGATCACAGTTGTTACTGCATTTTGCATCTGAACAGTGACTTTTGTAATCAAAAAAACTTTTGAATGTTTTAGAGACAGGGAGATTTAGTCTGAGTTCTATAGTCCAGCTGTGTCACTGACATGCTTACTGTGTCTGAGTTTGGGCAAGTTGCTTAACCTCTGCACCTCAGCTTCCCAGTTTGAATACTGGGGAAAATGGGAATATTAATACTTTAGTTACCTCTCTTTGTAGTGTCATTTGATTAGTGACCCCACAAAAGCCCCATATTAGTGGTAAGATTAAATGGTACCTTTCTTTTTAGCGCAATGTAGCATGGTAATGGAGAGATCCAGTACAAATACGACTGTCTTAAAAGGACATTGTCAGGTAATCCTTTTCTAAGGGATACTTTAAGTTAGATACTTTAAACTCCAAGCAAATTCTGTTAATATGCAAAAGTAAACTTTTGGGGTGAGTTTACAGTAGTTGCATGGGATTTCATCATCATCATGGTAGTGTCCAAAGCAGCTTGTTGCAATAGAGATGTTTTACACTGAGGCAGCATAATGCCTATTTTTGCAGTATAGATAGTGTGTCTGAAAGGGTCCCCTACTTCTTAACTGCTAAAAAGTGGCTTTCCTTTAATTTTTTTTTTATTGCTGTTTCAAAGCTCTTGACACTGTTTTCTGTCTGCCTTTCTCTGATTAAAAACCACGGTTATCTCCTCAGGGCTTCTTCACATCCTAATTACAACGGAGTCCCTCATTAGCCCTGTAGGGAGACAGAGTCAAACAACATATGGTATTTTTCACTTAGGATGCTGTGCTTACCAAAAGTTGGAGAGAGACAGGAAAAGGGGGAGTTAACATTTCATAACCATTTATGGAACAAGCACTGCCCTCCTTGGACCCAGTTCAGCAGAGACTGTGGGCCTCAGATCAGGAACTTTATCTGGCTAGTAATTGCATCGGCATGCTGGCTTTCTTGTGTATGTGTGTGGGCATTTGGGGAGCAGGATTCTAAGCTGCAGAACCTTTGTGCTGGCATCCACATGTGAGTATGAATTAAACATCTCTCACTTGAAGGACCATGGCTGGATTCTACAATTGCCTGAAAAGTAAAAAGTAAGTGACGTTCTAACCTTTCCCCCTCTACCTTTTCTAAAGTTAGTTGATTCTAGTGGATACTTTAAAATTCTGTCTCTGATATAATGATTAAGAACTATAGCACCAAATAAAATTACTATTCCCTAAAAAGATTTTTGTCCCATTACATTGAAAGAAGAGAAAAATCTTTCTTCCAGATTACCTAAATTGGTTGTACAATCATGAATAAAAATAAGAAACACAGAAAAATGCACACTAGTTTCAAAGAGCTGCATTAATTCAGCTAGTCATAGCATTAGATGCTACTTAAGAAATTCATGTGCACAGCTTTTGAACATAAAGGCTGAAAGTGTTTTTCATTTTTGCTCTCCATTGTCCAATTGTCCTTTGATTTTATTTAAAATATATAATTTTGGTTGCTATACTGTCATGGTCTGTGGAGCCAGCTGTGAAGGGAGAATAAAATCGAACACTGTATGCTTATATTTGTGCTTGAGACAACTATGGAGACACCTTGGTTTTCCATTGATACTCTCCCTGCTACGGAATAGAACAAAATATTCTGTTTGTAAAAGCTATGCAGTGGTTTTGAGACTGATATTTTAAGTGAGCAGACTGTAGAGGGCTCTCTGCTTATAATACAGTACAAGATTTATTGGAAGGAAAATAGCAGTAAAAGGCTAACAAAGTTACATCTTGAAGTTTAAGATATAAACTCACGATCCTTCTGTCATGCAGCGTTGTTAAATATGTGAGTGAAATCCTGCTAATGGGAAAACTCCCATTGAGTTCAATAAGGCCAGGATTTCACCCTCTGTTCCCCCCACCCTTCCTCAGATTATATACTTCAGTCCAGGAGCCTGTTGCATTGATTCCTTTGATGGAGACTCAGACATTCAAAGGGCACCCAACTCCATTGTATTTCAGCTAGGGTTTCCATTGGATTTTAACTCCCTTAGGCACCTCTGAATATCTCAGCCAGAATCTATAAAAAGGTTTTAAATATTTAGAAGAGAAAGTAATTCTCACACAAAGAGAGAGAATGTGCCGATTGCTAACAAAATAAGCCAAGAGGGAGACTTGGTCAGTAAAGATGTTTCCACTTGCATTTGTGAGAAAGCCACCTCATGCCTTAAATTAGGAACCCAAGAAAATGATTTTTCAAGGCAAATATAATTGTTTACTTCCATTCTCAAAACACCACTCCCCATACTTAGGCTAGCCAGTGATTTTTGTTTCATTTCTGCTCAAACACTTTTCTTAGGAATCATTCAGCATCCAGTGTGACTGAGGCAAAAATGGATCCTGTAATCTGGGAGAACATTTGTAAATAAATAAATAAAAAATTGCCAGATGAGGCTTCAGTGAAATAGGTTTTGATTATGTCTGTAATCTCTATCTCATTGAATCTCTATCTTTGTAATGTGGAATAATGGACTGTTTGCATTTGTTTCCTTAAAAAATCCTGGCTTTCTTTATTTTGGGTGCTGCACTGGGTTTATGTTTTGACTCCATTTCATAAACTGTCATCTTAGTCTTGTGATCAGTTCCTGGGTGGATTAGTGCAATTATTAGCACTTTGCAATCTTCACTTCTGATGTTCATATTCTACTTTGATCTTGACTATTGCCAGTTAAAACTATTATTTAAAAAATCCCATTGTGATACAGTTTGGAGCACAAGGTTAAGTTTTTATGTGGATTGTTAGGAATTTGACCTTAAGGGCTTGTCTACATGGGGCAATTGAGCAGAATAGCTATTGCTGTTAGGAACAATATATATAGCTCCCCATGTGTCCCCCGGGCAGATACTCTACTTCAGAATAAAAGTCTGTCCTGGAACAGAATGTCTACACTGGGAGTTATGCTGGAATAGCAATTGTAGAATAGTTTATCTTAGTCTTTACAGCTCTACCTCCAGTTCTGTGCTTATTTACATCTATCCCAATGCAGTGACTTCCACAATTACTGCACCTCCTTCCCCAATAGTTAGACTGAATGCACCAACACGTACGTGTGCGTGTATTTCTAGTGGGATTTGTAAAATGCTGTCAGAGTATCTATGATGAAGAATGACCATTATATATTCAGAATTCTACTACCTCCAGCTGGGATAAGGGCTATTTAAAGGTAACTTTCTAGAACCACTCGAAAGCTATGTTGCCTGAGTGGCCTAGTTAGAACCAGATGAACCAAAATCTTATCTTCTCCAGGTCTCCTTATCACTATAAGAGGATTTTTGAATCATGCTGACATAGACCAATTCATAAAAAAACACAGTTGGAGATATCTGGGAGTCTCGTTAGCGATGGAATGATATATTGAGATAATTCTTGTTTAATTCCGTTGGAGCAGACCACTTCTCCCCACATTATTTTCAGCACTGTAGCCCCTTGGAATCCTATAGCGTGAGGTGCTGTACAAACATAGAGACACAGACAGTTCCTGCCCTGAAGAGTTTACAAGCTAAGAGCACAGAGTAGGGCACTGGCAGAACTGGGAACCGAACTGGGGTCTCATGAGACCAAGAGCATTGCCCTGTCCACTGAATCATACTAGAATTGCTGATGTGTTGCCCTGATTATAAAGACTCCTGGAGCCATGACTATTCCTGAATGCGTTCTGTTAGACTATCTTTGTTACCATCTTACTGAGTGCATATAATACTGCAATGAGGTTGGACAGCGGGAGAGGAAGATGATGGCAGGTTAAAATCTTTTATTGCTGAGTGCTATATCTGAAAAGCCAGTGTAAAGTCCACAGTAATGAGCTTGAAAATGAGTCAGAAGCCTCTTATGTTTTTGAGGCCAAACCCAAGGACACACCATGCCTGTTTGATGGGACTCTTAGGAACTTTTTTCCCAGCGTTTTGAGTTCCCATGATGTGTCAGTCCTGGGAATTTGACAAAACTGCAGAGCTCTACTTCACGTACATTTACAATGTACATGATGAGGAATTTGCTTTGAGTAAAGCAAGCCAATAAATGAGATGTGTGGAACTTTAATATTTGTTAGCATGCAAGTAACTCCTGAGCCATGGCAAACAGCCTCCCTAAATGTAAACCTTCACACAGATACTGCTCGGTAATCAATCCATGCACTGTGCAAGGCAATGGGCCAGATTCATCCTGGCATAATTCCATTTACTTCACTGGAATTAAGCCATGGATAAATCTAAAAGTATCAATTCTATTTGGGGTCCTGCTCCTGATCTTACAAACTCCACGTGGAATCCTCACTCCTGTTCTGACCCCTTTAGGTTGGGGAAAAGGGCCAGAGCAGCATAAAGAGGCCCTGAAAGGCCTGGATGTGTATCTGGAAGGATTCTCCTAGGGCAGGTGCTGTGGTAGATAGCAATAAGGCTGCTTCCTCCTGAGGATCCCCTTACAAGTCCCGGAGTACATGGTGTGGAGGAGCAGGGAGAGAGGTGTGACTCGGAGCTGCAGTACACAGCACTGCAGATATTCAGAGCAGCACTGTAGCCCATAGAACACCCCCAAGAGGCTCCTGTAACTGAGGCCGGGTCTACACTTACTGAGCAGCAAACCAGGGTGCAAACCTACAGCATGCTGCAGTCATGTCCCCTGTCAACACTCTCACAGCCCTGTAGCAGTGTCCATACAGAACGTTGCTGCACGTGAGCTGGTGCGCTGCAGATTCACGTCCTGGTGTGCTGAGCAGTAACACATCATGTGGACCAGCCCTTAGATCATGGGAATTTTGACACTTGACTTCAGTAGGGTTAGGATTTCGCCCAGTTTTCTCCTGAATATCCATGTGATATGGCAGTTTTCAACTGCAACCGGAGGAAATGTCAGGTAATTTCGCTTTATCTGGATAGTGATTTACTGCTGAACAATGCCCAGCATTACTAATATTTGCAAAGAAAGTGAAGTGTGTGCACCCCTCCCAGAGTCACGGTGGTTTACTACACACTCACATGATACTGTGACTGGCCGGATGCCATATAATCTAAGCAGATTTTTAGTAACCTAAGAGACGTACTTGGTAAAAAATCAATTGCTTGCAGCCGTTCTAACAATGAAGTATTAGGTCAGCTAATACATTATGGCTCAAAAGAGTTTGTAAAGAATACTCTTGCTGCCAAAGCCTGTCTCACTCTTAAAAGTCTTGATGTAACTCAAGTAGCTTCATTCTCCCTGCAGAGCTGGCCAGCAAGAATTAGAGTTTGCAGGGAAAACACCCATTCTGCTGAGTTCAGCAGTCTGAAGAGTTCAAAAGGTAAAAATGTGCAGCTTCCCACCAGAAATAAATGGTGAAACTGGTTCAAGAAAGTGTGATTGCAGCTGGCAATTAAGCCCAACAGCCAGCACCTTGCTGGAAAGCACCGTGGCTGGGGCCCAAGGTCAGGGAATGGAAATTCTTGACAATCGGGGAAGGGGAGACAACAGCCATTTATTGCAAATATTCACCATAATATATTGTAAGCAGTGAGGGTCTTTTTACACCGCAGGACAGAGAAATCTTTTAAAATAAAGACCATCCGGAATAGTTGGCTCCCATTATTCCTGTGTGAAATCCAGAAGCCTGGGTTCACTGGGATCCATGAAAACTTTATGCCTGGACTCATTTGGCATGGCCCTGAGTTCCTTGTTAGTGTAAACCATGCACCTCCTGGGTGTGGGGCTCTGTCCCATTGAGTGGCACCGAGACCACTTAAAGAAAGATTCATGAGTTTTCTCTACAGACTTAGCTAACAGCCATATTTAGCTCATGCAGTAGAGGCTCATGCACTATGCTCTGGAGGTCCCAGGTTCAATCCCACCACCAATAACCGGGGTCTGTTGGCGTTCCATTATCACGAACTCCACCAACAAAGGATGAAATCCCTGCCCCATGGAAGTTAATGGTGGCTTAGCCACTGACTTCATTGGGGCCAGGATTTCACCCATAGTGTGTATTATTATGCTATTGGTTTATGCCTGAGGAGTACTGTTAGAATCTCATGCTTTCAAGCACCAAAGAAGTGCCTCGTCATCAGTAGCTGAGAACTGCATGGACTTATTGCTATCGTTAGACTCTGGCTCTTTAATTTTATTCATTATTTTAAATATATACTTTAAAAATCATTTTTGCAGTTATTTATGTAGTGTATTCCTTACTACAAAAAGTAGTTCCTAGTAACAGAATGCCACAGTCTACTCCTGAGGAACATTTTGAGGAAGTGATTCCTCAAAAGCAGGAGTTGATGTGGATGGGAAATGGGTAAGTGGGTTGGGCTGGCTGGTGGGTTTGTACTCCATGCAGATGTGAGGGAGGAGGGGTTCCCTATGAAGAGAGGATATAGGGTGTGGGCTGAGTGTTCTTTACACAGGAAATGTAATATGAAGGAACCACATTGGCACAGTGTGGTCCAAATAACTGTTCACTAGCTATATACAACATGCAAGGCTTAGTTTTACTTACTTACACACACACACACAGCTGGTCTGGCACATTTCTAAGCATGGAACACGGAAAGCTCAAACTGTTTAAAGGGATACTACCCAATTCCTCAAAAAGAAAAGGAGGACTTGTGGCACCTGAGAGACCAACAAATTTATCTGAGCATAAGCTTTCATGAGCTACAACTCACTTCGTTGGATGCATGCAGGGGAAAATACAGTGGGGAGATTTATATACATAGAGAACATGAAACAATGGGTGTTACCATACACACTGTAACAAGAGTGATCAGGTAAGGTGAGCTATTACCAGCAGGAGAGCGGGGGTTGGGGGGAAACCTTTTGTAGTGATGATCAAGGTGGGCCATTTCCACCAGTTGACAAGAACATCTGAGGAACAGTTGGGGGTGGGGGGGGGAATAAACATGGGGAAATAGTTTTACTTTGTGTAATGACACATCCACTCCCAGTCTCTATTCAAGCCTAAGTTAATCGTATCCGGTTTGCAAATTAATTCCAATTCAGCAGTCTCTCGTTGGAGTCTGTTTTTGAAGTTTTTTTTTTGTTGAAGAATTGCCACTTTTAGGTTTGTAATTGAGTGACCAAGGAGATTGAAGTGTTCTCCAACTGGTTTTTGAATGTTATAATTCTTGACGTCTGATTTGTGTCCATTTATTCTTTTACGTAGAGACTGTCCAGTTTGACCAATGTACATGGCGGAGGGGCATTGCTGGCACATGATGGCATATATCACATTGGTAGATGTGCAGGTGAACGAGCCTCTGATAGTGTGGCTGATGTTATTAGGCCCTGTGATGGTGTCCCCTGAATAGATATGTGGGCACAGTTGGCAACGGGCTTTGTTGCAAGGATAGGTTCCTAGGTTAGTGGTTCTGTTGTGTGGTATGTGGTTGCTGGTGAGTATTTGCTTCAGGTTGGGCGTCTGTCTGTAAGCAAGGACTGGCCTGTCTCCCAAGATCTGTGAGACTGATGGGTCATCCTTCAGGATAGGTTGTAGATCCTTGATGATGCGTTGGAGAGGTTTTGGTTGCGGGCTGAAGGTGACGGTTAGTGGCGTTCTGTTATTTTCTTTGTTAGGTCTGTCCTGTAGTAGGTGACTTCTGGGAACTCTTCTGGCTCTATCAATCTGTTTCTTCACTTCAGCAGGTGGGTATTGTAGCTGTAAGAATGCTTGATAGAGATCTTGTAGGTGTTTGTCTCTGAGGGGTTGGAGCAAATGCGGTTGTATCGTAGAGCTTGGCTGTAGACAATGCATCGTGTGGTGTGGTCTGGATGAAAGCTGGAGGCATTTAGGTAGGCATAGCGGTCAGTAGGCTTCCGGCATAGGGTGGTGGTCATGTGACCATCGCTTATGAACACTGTAGTGTCCAGGAAGTGGATTCCAATATACTAACAGTTCCCATAAACTACTACATCTCCCCACACACACACTTTACCCCCTTCCCACTAGGGTGCCTTACTGAGGTAGTGCTCCCCCATCAACATTTCCACATACACTGAACATAAAAGCCCTCAGGACTGGTTGTATATGCCTCAATGAGGAGACCCCAGCTGTGCACAACCTCCGAAAGGCCCAGCTGACTGAACAGAATGGGGCTTTCACAATCCGTGTTCCCAGCAATACTCTTTACTGGAATTAAAGTACATATGCTGATGAACTTTGCATGGTCTTTCTGATGTTCATTTGAATGGGTAATGAGATGCAGTAACACACCACAACCCCTAGCACGGATTGGAAACACATTTTACCAAATGTCATAGTTAGAGCCTTATGGTTTTTGCAAATCTGAAATAACACAAAATAAAATGGAAAAACTTCACCCAGCAGCAGTGGCTCCTGCTGCTCTTGGTCCAGAGGGCTGGGCCCAGTTCCCCACTCTGGGCATTGCAACTTGAAGTACAAGGGTGCAGCACTCCTGACTCAAATTTGGCCATCAGGATAGAGGGGCAGCTGGGCCAGACCTGAGCAGCACTGCAACTGCATTCTCCAGGTCACAACACAGGGAGCAGAGAGCCTGGCCCAGGCCTGCAGGACAGGACCTGCCACTGCAAGGTGAGTGCAGAGCAGGCTTGCTTTGCAGCCCCCTGCTCCTGCCAGGGGCAGGACCTGATCCCCCAACAAATCCCATGGATAAGATAGATAAAATGAAATAACATGAAATTCATCCAAAATAAAAAAAAAAATTTCACGGAGCTCTCATCCTAGTTGTATTATCTTATAATACTTTCCTCCAAAGGATCCAAAGTACATTAAAAACCATTATGAGCAATCTCTTAATCCACTTCTCTGCTGTCTTCTGCAAAGGCAGCATCCAGGTAATAATGCAAACACCCCTTCGCAACAATTTTGGACCCTTAGAGTAATGCAGTAGCCCACTGAAAGTGCAGGAGAATTGAGGAAGGCAGAATATACTTGCCCAAACTGGATTTTGGGCCAGGACACGAGGGTTAACACCCACACTCTTGTACTCTTGGAAGGCACCATGAAATCTTTAGTGACCACATTAAATGTGGACCAGTTAAGTGCGCTTAATTGTAGTATATTATAGAAATACTTTCTGAGCTGGCGTGTGGAACTTTCAGCCAAGTATTTCAAGTTGCTTCTAACGCACTATATTTGTCTTTGAAAATTGGCAGTTTGTTCTGAGCATCAGGGAACGTTACTATTCAAGTAACTAAATTATAGCATATTTAGCATTATAAACTATATGTCTAGTAGTACTGAAAACTCAAAGGCCAGAGATATGAACCAATACCCAACCCGGGATTTACAGAACATGGTCACATTTGGCCCAGGGCTGGGATTCCTTATGGCACCAAGCTCAGGCCAGCTACAATGAGACTCTGCTAAATGAGAATGATTAGCTAGAAGCCTTTTAGGAGGGGGAACTGTATAAAGAAATTCAGGCTGTATATACTCACCCCACTAAAAAGAAACATTGTTACTGAGATGAAACAGAATTGTTGACAATACAAATCATGAGCTTGACTGTGCAAACAATTACGAGTGGGCATTGTACCATTGGGACTACTCACAGTAATGAGCTCTTTGCCTGGTACATAAGTGTTTACAGAACCAGGCCTTGTTGTCTTATATAAGTATTAAACTAAAGTGCATGGGATAAGAGGGAAAGTCCTTTCCTAGATCAGTAACGGGTAAAAAGTTAAGAAATAAAGGGAAGGAATAAGTGGTCAGTTTTCAGAATGAGATAGGTAAATAGCGGTGTCACCCAAGGATCCATACTGGGACCAGTGCTGTTCGACATATTCAATATGATTAGCTACAGTTGGTACCAGACATACCATTTAAAAAAAAATTAGATCATTGATTTACTTTTAGTTATTTCATCCCATTTGGATCATCCTACCATAGAAAGTTCAGTTGTTAATCTAATGCAGGTAATGAATCACTCCATATCTCCTAATTTTTATTCTGTTCCCCCTTATTTCTGTGGATGGTATTTGTTTTTGCAGATATATTTATTGGCTGCCGTCACAAACCTTCTAACTGGGTATTTGTTGTTGTTCCATTTCAGCAAGTAAGAACATTTTCCTAACGTAATACAAATGGGAATTTGGGGGCGACACAACTGAAATAATTCTTTCCCCATTTTTTAAAAATCAAACAGAACCCTTTAAAGGTAGACACAACCCCAAAAGATGTGAAGGCGATTCCCTGTACCGTGGCACTCTTTCTAGCATTTTAAATGTGAATTCTGTGTTTTATCTTATTTTAGAAGACTGAAGTGAAAATATTTAATCATAGTTTTCATTGTGGCGTCTTTGTTGAGGGAAACTTGTATTGCTTAAAGGGTGTGTCTACGCTACAGTCAGAGGTGTGCTTACATCTTGAGTAGGTATACCCATACTAGCTTTAATCTAGCTAGCACAGCTAAAAATAGCAGTGACGATACTGTGGCATGGATTAGCAATGTGAGTACGTATCCAGGGCTCGTCCAGCCTGTGCCAGGGTCCCTTGCGCCACATCTTTGCTGCCATTTTTAGCTCTGCAAGCTAGATTAAAGCTATCATGGGTACACCTTCCCAAGCTGCAATCACATGAGCTCCAGTTGCAGTGTAGACAAACCTAAAGTATCTGGCTTTGTATCCTTCCAACCATCTGGAGAGATTTGCCGGTAATTTCCTTGTCATACATAGAGCCCCCAAGAGTTTAAAATCTCCAATATGATGATCTAGACTTGGCTTTCAAAGTTGAAACCTTGCTACAGCTGCTTACAGCAAAATGTTTATTGGGTCCAATTTGCACTTCAAATGCAGGACTTAATTGAATTGGTGTAGTGGGACCTAGAGCCAAATGCCACCCAGCTGTCTCTGATACCAGAGTGAATCTATCACAGGGGGGAAAGGAAAAACAGTCCCCCTGGCATAATATGGGGGAAGCTGTCATTCTGAAAGTTGGTGCTCAGAGTAGTATTGTAAGAAAATAGTTAAGCAGAAGATGCACAAAGCTCTATCTGATATTGGACAACCTTTCAATCCTGAATCAAATCCCTTCCAGTTCACATTTCAAGGCTGGTAAAACAATAATCAAGGAGTTTTACTAAATAAAATATTAGAAACAAATTAATTGCAGGTCTGTTGGCTCTTCCCAGCTCTTATCTTATTTTATTTTCATTAATTATTGTTATTGGGGTAGCACCTAGTCATGGACCAGGGCCTTACTGTGCTAAGCAGCGTACAAACACACAAAAATACAGTCACTTACAGTTTTATCTGATTTTGCCTTTGCTATTTACAAACTCTAAGCAGTGATTGCTGATTTATTATATTTGCAATCAAGATAGCACCAGCACTTCAGCTTTTCCAGAATGATCTAGATTAGAAAACAGAGGCATGATCTACACAGAACTTTTATGCTAGTTAGGAGGGTTTTTTTGTTTTAACCTAATAGTTATACTGATACAAGCCCTAGTATGGAGGGCCAGTATAGTTAAAGCAGTATAATGTTTGGGGGTAGACAAGCCATGAGTTAGCTTTGGCATGAATGGTTAAGGAACAAAGAGGGTGCTCCAACTTACAGTTTTTGTTGGGGCTGTTTCTTTTGGCCTTGTAACTCCAGAAGTCTGGTGCTAATTAAGTGAATCATGCTCTTTGACTCTTATTCATAAAGAATTCACTAATGCTTATTCATTCTGAGAAATATGTGGCTATGTGTTTGCCAGACAACATATGTATAACTCTCGTCCAAATGTGGAGTTCTTGAGTCACATAGTCACTCAGATTCAAGTGGGATGTGTTTTGAGAAATATGTAGCTCTAAGAAAAAGGCTCATGCTGCCCTTGGTGTAATTCTGTTTACCATCAAACTACCGTATATAACTGGAGCAACATGTCAGTGGCTAGAAACCTGATTGGGATGTGGAGTGATTTTGCTGATTCACTTTGGCAACCAGACGAGGTTGCTTCTGTTAGTTACAAAAGGGGTTAAAATATCTTCCTTTGAGCTAGAGAGAAATTGAGAATGGTGGGTGGGTGTCCTGGTTGGTTTTCATGCGGTTGCTTGGACAGCATAGAGGTGGGTATCCTGTAGGAAAAAGTCCTAGAAACAGCCAAGCTCAGGGGGGAAAAACGTCTGAGGCTTATGATTTATGTTTGTTAACAAGGTGAAATTCAGAAAGTGGGGAAGTCTTTGCATCACACTCAAGATATCTGTGAACAGGCGATGCTGTCATTCCACCCACAGGTCCTACCTTCCCTCACTGGAGTCCCCTGGGCTACTTGATAGATGAATAGGGATGGCTTGTGGGCTACTGCATCCTTCCAGTTAGTGGCCTGGTTATTGTCATGAAGTGGTGTCACTATGGGTTTCGGCAAACACCATTGTTGCCTTCAGCTTTGGGCTTTTGCCAGCAGGATTCTTAATTGGCTACTCCTCTCCGGAGTAACAGCATTGGGTGTAGCTGTGTAAATACAGAGAAGACGTTACAATTCTCTTTTCTGTGTACTGCACCTTTAAATGACTTTCTAAAAGATGTGCTCTTCTTGAGCTGCAATTTAAGGGTTCGATACAGGAATTACTGGATGCATTTCTATGGCTTGCATTATGCAGGAGCTCAGATGAGATGATTCTGATAGTCCATTCTGCTTTTATAATCTATGTAAGGAGTTTGCCTGCCTGTCTGCTGGGGTGGCAATCCTCTGAGTAACAGAGAGAGTGTGTACGCTCTCTCTCGTGACAAGGGCCGTATAAGTACCTAGATAGACTTTCTTTCATTGGTAGGAAATAAATCTCCCAGGATGAAAGTACATGCTTGTCTTTTTTTTGCTTACAAGCAAAAAAGACAAAGGACATTTTATGCAGCCCTATTCCTCATTTTGTTTCAGTCTGGTTGGTTTTGAGTTAGTGGTTAAGACTAAAAGCATGGCTGATCAGTCACTAGGCCATCTGACTAGCTTGATCTTAAAGCTAACTTCCACCCACTTGCAGGGCATGACAGGCTATGTGCCATCATTATAGTGAAGTTTACTCCCTATCGCTACTACGTGGCCTGAGTGTTTGACATCATATGGATGTGTGTGACCTCAGACACCCGTTTAAATCCAACTGGAGCTAATTCCCCGAGGCTTACATTGGCCAGGCTCTGGGGGACTTGTTCACACTAGCAAGGGTATAAAAGGCAGACAGCAGGAAAACTAAGCCAGAGCTCATTGAGTAATCACCAGGATTAAAAATACCTGCCTCCATTCACATCAGCAGTTTGAATTAAATCTTGTGTGCACCCCCAGTAGATCAAGAAGGGGAAAATTATTTAAGGTAAAAAGCTGGCTTTCTGTTTCTGACTCTTACTGGGATGAGCAAAGTTGGACAACTTTCTCCTGTTTCCCTACAGATAAGAGTTGGTCTGTTTTTGTGGTTTAGGTTTTACATTTTAGAGTATGAATGATCAAAGAAAGGGCTGTGATAAGAAACAGATCTCTGCTCTTTTAGTAATTCTAAAAATACCCCATAGATCAAGTGAATGTTCTCCTTCCCTAGGCTGAGCTCTAGTGTTTAACAATGGGAATTTACTAGATTTGTAATTAAATAAGGCCCTGATTAATGGTACAAAAAGCCCCATCGTCACAAGAATAACCCACCAGGTGGAATCCCTCTTGCTTCTTAAAAAAATACAAATTGTATCATTGCTCCCTCCTTAATTCCTTCTCTGCAGCTCATGGCCTTACCCCAAAGACCCTACAGAATTCTGCCCCCACCTACCCCTTCTTTTTCTAATATTTATTTTCAGTTCTTATTTTCTGCTCCTCCCCCTCCTCCTTCCCTATGTTGGTCCCTTCAGCTCCTTCTCCGAATATTTGCTTTGCATTTTCTTTGATGCACCATCTATAGACGCTTGTTTTCTTCCAGTGTGTCATGTGCTCCTCCATGTCTAAAATACAAAGGGCTGGATTCTTGGCTGGTGTAAATCAGCAATGATTCTACTGATTTACTCCAGCTGAGGATCTGATCCCATTGTGCACATGAAGTGTGGCCTTCCTGCTTTAACTTTCTCACTGGCCAGCATCCCATTGCCATTTACTGGATGAGGTGATTTTTTTAGATCCCACGGAAGGAGCTCGACCCCCACCTCATCACTAAATTGATTCTGTTCCCATACCCAGCCCCCATCCTATTAATTCTGCCCCCCTCTGCCCGTCCAGGGGTTATCCACTCTCCCAGGCCTGGGGGTGCTGCAGTGAGGTTCCTTCTCTCCCTTCCAGGCTGGGGGGCCAGCTCCAGGAGCTCTTCACCCCACCCACTCCTTCCCAGGCAGGGTACTGCCAAGGGAAGGAGGAGAAGCTGGGGCCCCCCAGTGCCTGTTGCTCCTAGGAGGGGACGGGGAAAGGGAAGTTGCCCTGAGCGGCTGGGCTCTTTAGCTCTCTCCTCTGAGACTGGCTTTAGGCTGCTGAGGTGACAGGGACAGAGCTTTTCCAGAAGCAGCTCTGATTGGTTGCTCAGCCCCAAGAGGAAGGCAGTGGGTTAAGCAGCCAATCAGAGGGGGATTCTCTCTCCAGGAAGGGCTTAAATTCATTAGAGGGCTGGAAATTCTCTGTCCTCCTGAGGCTGGTCTCTGGTCCCTGCCAAAATCTTGTCATGGTGAAAACGTCACGAAAATGGACCACACTGAGGACTTGCAGTAGATGTTACCACCAGCTGGATTGTGGGAGGGCAGATGAAGAGAGATTTCCCAAATTTACTGCCAAGAGCAGCATCTGAGATTATCAAGCCTGCATTTTATTTGCACTCTCACAACCTAAAGAGGATTGACTGACTGTTTTTTACTAGAGTGAATTCTTATGGCACAGCTAAACCTCTGAAAGTTTCTGCCAGCATCTCCTTTCCTCCATGCACTTCGAATTCCTGGGTCACTAAATATCTGTATTAAATCCTCTTGGATTCCAATTTGCCCAGGGAAATTCAATCTATGTGAAGTGTTCCCCCCCGTCCCCCCCCAGCTACTTTGTAACCTACCAATTGAGGGATAATTGGCTGTTTTTGGAGAGGATCTAAAAAAAGTTTAGACACACTCTTAATATCAGATGTCTTAAAACTGGCATTCAGTTCATTGTTGTTTTAGTCCATTTTCTTCACCATTGTTAGTGTTTATGAAGTATAATTCCTTATTAAAAAGACTCCAGAATCTCTCTTTTGGGTCCAGGTCCTTTTGATTTTGTTACCTACAATAAGATTGTGCCTTTAGATGAGATAACTGTGAGACTCAGACATGTAGATATATCAAGGATGTAGACCAGCAATGTTGTTGTTGCCATTTATAATTTGTATTGTCATAAAATGCAAGAGGCCCCAATTGGGCTGGAAGACCATTGTACTAGGCACTGTAATTACAACAACAATACCTAGCTCCTACATAGTGCTTTTCATCCATTGATGTCAAAGTGCTTTTGGTATCATTATCCCCATTTTACAGATGGGGAAACTGAGCCGCAGGGTGATGAAGCTCACACAGTATCCAGCAGTGGAGATGGGAATAGCACCCATGTCTTCTGAGTCCTGGTCCAGTGCTCTATCCACTAGGCTATCATATAAAAGACAATCTGTGTCCAAAAGAGTTTAAGGCCTAAACGTAGGATGAGATGCAAAATGTGGAGCTAAACAGTTTGGGGTGGAGAGGACCAGGTAACAGTGGAAGGATTGTATTTAGTACAGTAGACAGCAGTTCCAGCATGCCCATTGCCTAGCTATTTGAATAGTTTTTGTTTTGTTTTTAAGCATGTGGAGTTGGTTTCATCCTGATACCAAAGTCTCTGGCATTTTGACTCTGTTACCATGAGGAATGTCTGCTGTTTAGCGATAGTGGCTTGACATTTCCTGTTGCTGAGCTCTTGCAACATTTCCATGGGCAGCAAGGCTTTCTGGATGTGTCCACTCTCCAACTGGTGAAGTCAGCGTTCTGCAGTATCCTCGAGGATCTTAAATGTATGTTTCCCAAACCACCCCCAAATTTCTCAGGGTCAAGAAGCTTTGAAAAGCTCACGTAAGGCCAACAATGCACTTAAGTCTCCCAGTGCAGTTCCTGGATACCTCTCTGCTGATTCCCATCCTAAAATAATGGATCGTCATTGTGGAAGAACAAGACATCTGGGAATGGGCAGCCTCATTCCAATTGTCTCCTAAAAGTTTCCTGGTGGCAGTTTAAAGAGGACGAATTGCTGGAGGGGGGGGGGGGAGTTTTGACCAATTTATCAGGTGCAAATCAATATAGCTTTACAACTGCAAAGGATCTATCTGGCCCATAATATTGGCTAAAATCCAGCCCACACTGAGGTCCTAACTGTATGTGCTTCAATCCTTTAAAACATGGTTCCAGCATACTTTTCCTGACTTGTGTGGACAGGATATTTTTTCCTGCAAAACGTCTTGGAGAAAACATGCTGTAGATCATTATGCAGGGGGTTTGGCTAACCTGGTTGCAAGTAGCACAGTCGTAGTGTGGAAGGGCTAGCATTGAAATCAATAGAAGTTAGGTGCCTCAATACTTTTGAGGATCTGGGCCTGAGTCTTGTGATTGTAGACAGGGGAATGAACTGATGGAGATGCTGCACCATACAACATAAAGAGGCGTCGGTGTTCCTTGTTCCAATGTTGTTAACACCTGTTTGTATTCCCACCTAGTTTTGAAGGGTAGCTTATGAATGTTTTTTGTCTCATTTTGCCCTTCCCCCTTCTTATCCCTTTGGCTCTTCACACAATTACAGACGAGCCTGTGTGGCTGTATGAAAGGCATTTCCTCTTGTTACATTACTAGAATTCAGCACACCAGCTGCTTTCCATTAGTGCTACACACATGCACGCTAGGAGGGCAGAGTGTGATGCTTCAGACACTGTTGGGTAGCAGAAATCCTTCAGAAACTCTGTCAGGAAAAGCCTCCGGAATGCAAACTGTGGGGGAAAAGAACTTAACGGCTTTGGGCCCTGCTCTTTACTCAGGCAAACCTCCTCATTGAGGTCAAGATGGGGTTTGATTGAATCAAGAATAAGAAAGTGATGAATAGGGCATTTTCTACAAACTGTTCCTTGCTCTGGAGATCTCTGTGCGGCATGGAGTCGAGCACTGTCTGAGGCCTCAGGGAATTATGACCCCTTGGTGATCCTCAGAGAATTTTTATTGATATTAAATATCATCTTGCTGCTTATCCAGCCTTCCTGGTGGCTATTATTACTTTGTGATCCTTGGGAAAAGGCCTTTAACCTTTTCTTAAGTTTCAGGATGAAAACTCTCTCTGCATGCAAATTAGTCTTTATTAAGATCCTATCAGTTATCAGCTTCACTGTCACTAGAGGGTTTTTTTTTCTTTCTTAAACTTCTCATTCTCACTATGACCAGTGCTGATCACAATGGGAGTGTTTTAACTACCATGCTGTTAGGCCTGCTTAGAGCAGCCAGTGGCCTGTCTCCATTAGCGCTTTCACTGCTGATGGTAGCAACAGTGGGAAATTTTTAACAAGATCAATCCAGTGTAGAAGAGGCTATGGATCCTTTTTTGATATCCAGTAACTCAGGGTCAGGTTCAGACCCCCTGACTTGTACTAGAAGCTACCTCAGTAGGACTATTTGTGGAGTAAGATACTACTCAACATGAGTGAGGGGATCAGAATCTGGCCCTCAATGTGCAGTTTTGCTGTGCTCGTCATACAAAGACCACGGTGAGGTTCCACATTTGTAGTGTTTCAATAGCTTCCAGGTCTAATTTTCTCAGGGGCTCTGAAAGTTGAGCAGTATTCTTACTAGCTTCACTATGATCAACTCTAGAATCTTCTTCAGGGGGGCTGGAGAGGGGAAACTGAGGGCAGAATTTGGCCCTGTCAGTGGAATTTAGTAAACAATTCTGTTGATGGTGCGTGAGCAAGAACAGAACCCAGCTCGCTGCCTTGTGTTTGCCCTGGTGGTCTAACGGGAGGTGTGACACATGACCAGAAAGGGTTAAGTGTCCTGCAGGATGAATTACTCAAATTCAACCCTTAAAGACATGGGGAGATAATGTTTGTATATTGACATATATATTGGTAGTGGTCAACAATGTAATCAACAGTCCCTGTCTATGCTGTATTCTGTTAATTCAGAGATCAAAAGAACATCCTTGCATTTAAAAGAACTGTAAACATAGAAAAGGAGGACTTGTGGCACTTTAGAGACTAACCAATTTATTTGAGCATGAGCTTTCGTGAGCTACAGCTCACTTCATCGGATGCATACCGTGGAAACTGCCTCCCTTTGCGGGGCGGAGGGTGAGAAAACCTGGATTTGTGCTGGAAATGGCCCACCTGATGATCACTTTAGATAAGCTATTACCAGCAGGACAGTGGGGTGGGAAGAGGTATTGTTTCATATTCTCTGTGTATATATAAAGTCTGCTGCAGTTTCCACGGTATGCATCCGATGAAGTGAGCTGTAGCTCACGAAAGCTCATGCTCAAATAAATTGGTTAGTCTCTAAGGTGCCACAAGTACTCCTTTTCTTTTTGCGAATACAGACGAACACGGCTGTTACTCTGAAACCTGTAAACATAGAATATCGCTGTATTCATCTCTCTTTGAAATGTATAACCAATCATCTGTGAATGGTGGAAAAACAGGCAATTGCCTTATGTTAATTCGTGTAGCTATGTACCGGTGATGGACCTACTTCAAAGTTGCCCTGATTGCCTATTATAAGCCAAGAGACTCCAACTTGTCAAAGAAGGCCTGAAATTGTATAAAAGATCTTTGGGTCCTGATCCTGTCATCTCAGATCTGCTTAAGCTTTACCAGGGGACGTTTGAGTCGCAAGATTGAGGTCCCAGTTAAGCTGGAACACCCTGAATATGATATTGGACTATAACCTATGGACTAAATTCTAAAAGAACTCTTTGCAACTACAAAGCTCACCATCTCTGCTATGAATCTGAACCTCAAGAATTAAACTCATGTCTATATGTATATTGATCATTTAACCTATACTCTCTTTTTAAATAAATTTTAGTTTAGTTAATAAGAATTGGCTATAAGAATGTATTTGGGTAAGATCTGGAATATTCATTAACCTGGGAGGTAATGTGTCTGATTTTTTGGGATCGGTAGAAACTTTTCTTTTATATGATGAATAAAATTTTCATTAATCCTCATCATATCTGACTTGGGTAACTAGGTGGAAGCCTGAGGCTGGGTTACTTTAAAGGAACTGTGTTTTGGACTTCTGAGTAACCAGCAAGGTATAACAGAACCTGTTTAGTGCTGGCTGGGTAAATCTAAGCATTGGAATATCCACCAGCTTTGGGGATTGTCTGACCCATTCTTTGCCGTTTGCCCTAATTGAGTGACCTCAGCTGGCTTCCGGTATACGAGACTCTGAATATGCTCGCAAGGAGCAGATCTCTGGAGAAAGAAGGTGCTACTGCATCCACCACCACATCTCGAAGCAGAACCATCCTCTACAGAGATGTTAAAAAAGTAAGTCAGGCTGGAATGTAACCTGTCTGTTAGTTTCTGAAGAACAGTGTCATCTGAATTCTAATGCTGCTTGAATCCCCCTTTCTCCTGAAATCTACCAAGAAACCTGCAATCAGGACAGTGAAAGAGTGCATGGGGGGCTATACAGGACCGACTGGAGTCTGCAGTCTTCTTCTGGTCCTGTTTACATAACTCAGACCCTAATGTGCAAAGCAGGGGCATTGTTGATTATCCCCAGGCTGCAGGCTCCAGCCAGTCCCTTAAAGGGATAGTACTTTCCCCCTTGCACCCTTTTCACACGGGCCTACAAAAATGGTTGAGTTTTTCAAAATGGTTCTGCTACAGCTGGAAGAGTGTTTTAAGGAGAGCGCCTTGAGGGAGGATAGCAGCATGGAGGACCAGGTTATGGGCATGACCATCGTGTATGTGGCTCCATCTCATGATGTATGGTGTTCAGTACAAGAATCAAAGCTTGAGCTTGAATTAAGCTGGCATGTTTATCTGAAGGAAAATGGTTGACAAAGCTGCAACCAAACCTTGTATGTCTTGTCCTGGGCCAGTTTGCATTGTTACTTTTCCTGAGGAAAAAAGATTTCTATTTCCCAGGCCTGATAGAATGTATGGCCATGTATTCTTGAGACTTTATTGCCTTCAGCATTTATTCTTGAGGAAAGAGACACTGAGCAAGGGGACAGCAGCTCCTTTCCCTTGTGGATTTCTGCACCACAGAGGCTCCTCCCAGAAGGCCCAAGATGGGTGTGTGACTCAGGACGCAAGTTAAGGAAGGATTAAAGACCAGGCAGATGCACCAGCCTTTCCACCGCTACAGAGAGGCAATGCAGCAGCCATATTTATTCCCCAAACCCATGCAAAATACAGTGAACTTGATTCTTCAGACTTTTCTATATAAAGAAAATATGAGTCTCTCAGAGCTCTAACGATGCAGGTGATCTTAAATAGGTGATACAAACATCAAGGAAATGGTGATCGCGTCTCCTTTTTATTGTTTTGTTTTACAAATGTATAGTACTTGGGCGTGGAATGTATTTAGCTGGCAAAGGGGAGTGGTGTGACCACAACCCTGGGAACTATGGCTATGTCGCCGCCTCCTCCCATTGTGGCCTTGGTAACGCAGCCAAGCACTCCGCCCTCAACCACACCCATTTTGTAAAATGGGGCTAGTGATCCTTGCATTGCCCCTCATGTTGGGAGGCCTCCTTCAGAGGTGCTGGAACAACTTTTATAGTGGGGGTGCTGAGATCCATTGAACTAAATGGTAAACCCTGTGTATAATGGAAACCACTTCAAGCCAAGGGGTGTGGCAGAACTCCTAGTTCCAGCACCTATGGCCTCATTAGTTCTTCCACATGAAAAGCTCTGTGTAAGTGCTGTTGCTATGAAAAATGTTGCGGTTATTAATGGAAGCTGCATATTGAAGGAGCAGCAGATACAAGCCTGTAGGCCTGTGTTGACTCAATAAACTTACTACAAAAAAAGATGAATGCCATGTTGATTGCTAGGCAGTTCCTATTGACTGCTTCAAAAATAACTCTGCATCTCAGCAGGAGATTTACTGATTTAAAATATGCCCCCGCGATCTGAACGCCAGCTGCAAATTGGATCCAGTAAAGTCAGTTTTGTTTTGATATGTACAACTATACAGGAAACCGTTTTGTTGTTTTGTGCTTAATGCAAGTAATTCATTAATGTATCGGTTCTGTACTGATTGGGCATGGCAAGGAGGGAAGAGCACAGTGTTCTCCAAAATCCTTGCTGCTATGGTTAAGCTTTAAATCCTTTCCATTCCCTCCTCCCCGGCCCATGGGAGCAGACAGGCCAGTACATAGAGAAACCAATATGCTGTCTCTGTGTAGGTTGTGGCTGGCTTCTGGGAGACCTAGCAAGGGGTCCTTTTGCACTGTGGATTGCACTGCAGGGGCTCCCACCAGGCCTATGCAATGGGGGAAAGATTGTGGGGGCAAGTTGAAAGAGAACCAAAGACAGGGCTAGTAGGTATGTAACTCTGCCCATGCACGAACCATTCCATCCCTCGGGGATAATGCAGCAGCCGTTGGGACTCCGGGAATCCTGTGTCCCCAGCAGCATCTGTGGGTCGGCTCTGCTGCTGCCCTGTCATAGGAGAGGGGAACACCCTACCTCTGGTCTCTCTCGGTCCCGGTTTGTCCCACAGTGGGGTTACTCAGGGTGTGCAATGGGCCCAGGACTCTCCCTTGAGTCCCATTTGCTGGCTGAGAAATTTCGCACCGCTCCAGAGAGAATCTGTGTTGTCCCTCTGGGAATTCCTTCACCCTCCCTGCGCTCCAGTGTCTCGTGACCCAAAGGGTATATTGAAAATGTTGCTGCAAATGGTCATGCCTTTATTTGACCTGATATTTTTATCAGCAAAAATCAATATACATATTGCGTTTTTGAAAAACCCTTGCCTAATGGGTTAGTGCCGTGGGAAAGCTCGCATGTTGCACATGGTCAGTACAGCTGATTGAAAGACTGGCAGTGATACATCTGCTGTATTGATACACAAGCCACAGCACTGTGTCTGTCAGCTCTCATTATGCTTTAGAAATGGTGAAGTTCCAAGGATTCAATCAATTAATGCCTGTACTCTCACATGGATTTCTATTGATAGTTTGTCATTTTCTCTCTCTACATTACCATGACAGATGCCCACAGTCCAGGGCATATTATCCATAATCTTGACAACTGTTCTTTCTAAAGTACAAGTAAGTTACAACATAGCCAGTGGACGACGACCCTGCTTGACCTAGGTTCTTAAATTCTGAGGCTGTTTAAAATATTTCAACAAATATTTTTCTGGTAGAGCTCATTGTTTTGTAATTTGCATATTTGTTCATTGAAAGCTTGGAAAAACTCTTTTATGTTTCCTCTCCCTCCCAAATCACTGTTTCATACTTAGGACAATAATAGCTATGTGATCTAGTGCGAGATGTAGATTCTTTGTGTGCCCTTGAAAAAATCACTTGGCCTCCATATGCCTCAGTCAGTCCAGCTGTAAAATTGGGTAAATGCAGGAGCTGATTTGACTCAGATACTGCCTGTCAGCTGAATCATCACTGTACATTTAAAAAAAAATTACCAAATTGAAAAAAATGAGCATTAAATAATAAAATTTAGAAGCATGACTGTCAAAATTTAATGAAGTCCTAGAAAGACTCTTAGTGAGCAGATGAGATTATAAAGTGATTATATAAATGTATAACAGATGAAAACTAAGCAGGAAAAACTAGCCAGCATGAAAAAAACATTGCACCAAATTTTGATCTCATTTGCAGTGGTGTAAATTACTCAGAATCTGGCCCATTCTGTAAAAATGAGTTAAGATCTGGGGACCTGCAAATTTGTCAGTTTTACTGAACACTTTTATTGAACGCTTTCCTTCCACTTAATTTCAAATAGATTTTTCCCCTACCTGAAAGAAAATCTAATGCAACAAACATTTACAATATATAAGGAGCAGTGGAAAAAAATAGGACAAAACTTCCATGTGAAATCCTGTTGATCACCACTTTAACCAGAATACATGGGAAAGGTAGACATTACAGAAGAAAGAACATAACAAAACATTAGGAAAAAGAAAGAGAAGAGATGATCTGAAAGGCATAATGCCTCTCCATAATCACAATGAAAAACTCATGGCAGCCGGACTTGCCTATTAGCATTCAATTATTATTATTGTCTAACAGTTATCTGAAGACAGCCTCAAACCAGCTGTAGTTTAAAAAGGTTTAATTCAATCAGTGTCTAATGCAGGGCTTTTCTATTCAGTTCAGTGGGCTGGTGCTGTCACTATAAGGTTTTCATACTTTTGGGGCTCAGTTACATTAGTTTACCTGTCTGTAAAGTTGGTATAAAAATTCTCCCTTCATGTGATGTTGAAAGTCTTAACTAATATCGACAAAACACTTTGAGTCAGAAAATGGCAAATAAAGACCAGATTAAAGTCTCTTGGAGCAGGTTTTGTATCTAAATTAATATTTATTAATAAAAACTATTTGCTCCTTAAATTCTGGCATATTGTATCATTTATCTTCCGCATCAAAGGACACGATTTTTTGTTATTGTAGAGCTGTCTTGCTAAAACTGTCATATTTCCATTGTTGCTTGACATTTGAACTGTAACTTTTTTGTGGTCTGCTGCTTTAATGCTTTTGTATCTGAAGGAGCATTGGAAAATACAAACTGGAGCCACTTAACTTTGTATGATCTTAAAAACTAGATTTAATTTTGTTTTAGTCAAGGGGGAAAATGATGCTATCTGCTAACTTGATTGATCAATAGACCTATTTGTGATAGGGTTTTGAAGCTCATGGAGAAAAGCTGATAGATCAAATCTATTTTGGATTTAGTGCAAACAGCTGAGCTCAGCGTCCACATGTGTAGCATAGCCCAGGATGCTGGTTCAATGCAAATGCTTAATTCATTTTTATAATGCTGATAGGGTAGCACAATGACTGCTAGAGGGAGACACCATAGGACAGGATGTGAATTCTCAGCAGCTCATCTCTCTTACTCAAGTTGTATTTGGACTTTTAAAAAAAACAAAAAACCATATTGTCCTATTTTGCATGATTTTGACAGGCTTTTAAAGTACTGTAGCTTGGAGGGAGCTGTGGCTGTTTAGTAAATAGCGATTTCCACTGAATACATCTGATGAAATGAGCTGTAGCTCATGAAAACTTATGCTCAAATAAATTTGTTAGTCTCTAAGGTGCCACAAGTCCTCCTTTTCTTTTTGTGAATACAGACTAACACGGCTGCTACTCTGAAACCTGTAAAGATTCAGTATTCTGAGGCTGGGACATGTTATACTCTTAGTTGAGCATATTTAATGGCTTTGATCCTGACTTCCTGAAAAGACAGCTGTGCTGTGAAGAAGTTTTGGCCGGGCTGGGGGGAAGAGGGTTGTTTGTTGAAAGTGAAGAAAAGACTTGTGGTTGGAGTCAGTGGCAGATTTAGAGTTAGTGGGGTCCTGTACACAGCTTCATTTTCTGGGCCCGCCCCCAGCCAAGAAAAAGAACATTCTCTTTTATCTCCCCCCTGTTTTTCATTCTTTCCTTTTTTTTTTCTTCATCCTTCTCCTATATTATAAGTAATAGGAAGTAAATGAAAATAAAGTGAGGTACCTTGGTGGTTTTTGTAGTCTAACTTTTTTTCACAGACTACTTGAAAATTGCTGAGGATCTCGTCGGACGACTTACTGATCTTTCCAAATGTTGTTTGTACCGTTAGCTAACTATCGTAAAGTGCTTTGGATAAGAGTGCTTTATTAAAAAAATACACCTTAATAACCTTTCCTCGGTCCACCTGAATGGAGTTTTTGGACCACAGTTTGAGAACTTCTGGTCTCGATGAAAGCTTGTATTTGTATTTTTTACACGTTAGCAAAATGCAAAGTATAGATGATGCATGAATGGAAAATAAAAGTTAACTTCCTCTGAAGAAACTTATTCAATTTGAAGAAAAATTTTTTTCTTCAGTTAGCTTTTTTTTTTACACTTTTTCTTTACAAAATCAACCTCATCATTTTTGATAAAATGAATGAAATGTTTTACTTCATCTTCAAAAAGATTTGTGTCTATGTCCTCTCGGTAGAATTCACTTAATTTCTTACTGTAGTGGCTTTTAGCATTTTTCGTCCATGCTTCTGTCAAAAAACATGCATAATAAATCAACAGTTTTCTTTAGAGATTCACCTCTACTCTGCAATTGCACTATTACTTTGTCACAAATAACACTGACGATCTTAACAAAGATCTTCTTTCCCTTTTTTAAATTGATTACATTGTCTCTAGTTGCTTTTTTTTTACACTTCTCATCAGATATATCAGAAAAACCTATTTTTTCTGTTTAATGTTAGTGCCTCTGCTTCCACCGAGCTACAGTCATTTCGAACTTCCATGACACAGCTTTTAACTGAGGCTAACAATTGTGCAGCATTCAATAAATTTGTATCAACCTTTTGCAGCAATTTGCTGACGGCATTAATTCTTTGAAGTAAATGGTTCCACAAAAGAGTAAAAACAGCAATATTGTACTTTTCAAACTTTTGTGCTCATGATTTTGCTTCAGTTTTCGCATGTGGTTTTTCAGAATTTGATGTGGCTATGTCTAATAAGGTTTTCTTTATATCCTCATCATCTGCTCATTTTCAAAGCCAAAACAGCATCTGCATGAGCAGACCACCTGGTGTCACAAATTCTTTTGACTATCAAATGTGTTTCATGTGACTGCTCCAAGCATGATTGTAGCATACTCCACCAATGCGTGGAAACCGAAAAAAGGCATACGCATTTTGAACAAAGTCAAAAAAAGGTGTAGCTCCGTCACAAGATTCAGCTGTAGCATTGCAGATTAAATTTAAGGAATGCCTGGAACGTGGTACATAAGAATGGCCCTCCTGGGTCAGACCAAGGGTCCATCCAGTATCCTGTCTTCTGACAGTGGCCAGTGCCGGGTGCCCCAGAGGGAATGAACAGAACAGGTAATCCATCAAGTAATCCATCCCCTGTTGCTCATTCCCAGCTTCTGGCAAACAGAGGCCAGAGACACCATTCCTGTCCATCCTGGCTAATAGCCATTTATGGACCCATCGTCCATGAATTTATTTAGTTCTTTTTTGAACCCTGTTATGCTCTTGGCCTTCACAACATCCTCTGGCAAGGAGTTACACAGGTTGGCTGTATCTTGTGTGAAGAAATACTTCCCTTTATTTATTTTAAACCTGCTGCCTATGAATTTCATTTGGTGACCCCTAGTTCTTGTGTTATAAGAAATAGTAAACAATACTTATCTGTTTTCTTGATACCAGTCATGATTTTATAGACCTCAATCATATTTCCCCTTAGCCGTCTCTTTTCCAAGTTGAAAAGTCCCAGTCTTATTAATCTGTCTTCATACGGAAGCCGTTCCATACCCCTAATTATTTTTGTTGCCCTTTTCTGAACCCTTTCCAATTCCAGTATATCTTTTTAGAGATGGGGCGACCACATCTGCACACGGTATTCAAGATGTGGGCGTACCATGGATTCATATAGAGGCAACATGATATTTTCTGTCCTATTATCTATCCCTTTCTTAATTATTCCCAGCATTCTGTTTGCTGTTTTGTATGCTGCTGCACATTGAGTGGATGTTTTCAGAGAACTATCCACAGTGACTCCAAGATCTCTTTCTTGGGTGGTAACAGCTAATTTAGACCCCATCATTTTATATATATAGCTGGGATTATGCTTTCCAATGTGTATTACTTTGCATTTCTCAACATTAAACTTCAACTGCCATTTTGTTGCCCAGTTTTGAGAGATCCTTTTGTAGCTCTTCGCAGTCTGCCTGGGTCTTAACTATCTTTAGTAATTTTGTATCCTCTGAAAATTTTGCCACCTCACTGTTTACCCCTTTTTCCAGATCATTTATGAATATGTTGAATAGGACTGGTCCCAGAACAGACCCCTGGGGGGCACCATTCCACTCTGAAAACTGACCATTTATGGTCAGCTTCATTCATTATGGTATGAATAAACAGAGGGGTTTGCATCGTTCAGTCTTGCCTGTAGACCTGAATATTTTCCTGCCATATTTGCAGTGTTATCAACACTCTGCCCACGACAATTTTTGATATCCAAACCTAAATTTGCAATGATTTCCAAAACAGTTGTCTCTAGACATTCAGCAGTATGGGATTTTAGCGGGACAAAACAAAGAAATCACTCTACAACTTCACCATTGCCGGTCACATATCTTAAAATTAATGTTAATTGGTCTGCATGACTCACATCTGGTGTTGAATAGACTATTATGGAATAGTACTTGGCATCCTTTACTTCATCAGTGAATTGCTTTGAGCCACTCTGCCATTATAGTGATTAATTCATCGTTGGTTTGGTGTGTTAAAAAGTTAGTCTTCCCTGAGCCACAATATTGATAATTTTTCACATGCTCTTTGAGAAAATGGTCAAATTCACTAAGATATTCAAGGTTAGGTTAAAAAATTACTGTTTCGATTTGACAATGGTGACTCATCATGTCCTCTTCGAGGTAGTCCCAAAGAAGACAGCAGTTTAATCGTGGCAACAACACGTCTCTGCACTTTCCTCCAGTAAGAACACTCCTTTTTCAAGCTGCGCCAATAGCACAGAATCAATTCTTCCAGATACTTTACACCTTGGAACGAACTTACACATAGCATTAATATGAGCTTTGGAAGTTTCATGATCAGCAATATGTCTTGCAACGTTTCTCCAATTAGAGAGCCTGTTGATGAATGTTTTTTTCCTTTACTATGGTCAGGGAATAATTTGCAAATAATAACAGTAGACTGCCTTAGTGGTTTCCGAAAAAATCAACCAAATTCTCATTTCTGTTGTCCCATTTTTCTTCATCCTCAGAAAATGGGACTCATGAAGACCTCTAAATTGCTTTCGTCCTGCAACCTTATACTCTTTTCTCAAATTTTCCATAGCACCTATGATTTTCGGTTTATTTACGAAGAAATATTCTATCATATCCAATTAAACAGATTTTGGCCATAATACAAGGGTAGGTTTCTTCCCTTTGACAAAATTACCAATATTTCGTAGTTCCATTGTCACTTGAGTCCACTTGTTCAACTTTTGCAGTCATTGAGGTATCCCCACAACTCAGCGAATGGTCAGATAATTCAGATGTTTCCTCGTCCATACTTTTTGATGAATGTCCACTATTCAATACTTCAAGATTTTTAAAATAAGACAAACTGTCTTTTTGCTTAGCTTTATCGCCTTGCCTTGCCTTGCCTTTTTTTTTTTTTTTTTTTTGCATTTTTGACTGCCAGACTCAGTGTTGCTTCATTATTGCTTAAAAAAAACAAACAAACAAAAAAAACTGACCTTGATTTTAGGCAGATTAAAAATGTCTGAAAAAGCAGGGGTGTAGCCACAGGTGGGCCCGGGTAGGCCATGGACCACCCAATTAGGTTTAACACAGTTAATCCTGCGTTTTTAACCAGGCTCTGTAAAAACGGGATTTTGAACCATTACATACTTGTGGCAAATCACGGGCATTGTTGCAAAGTGCAAGGGAGGGTGCTTTTGTTCAGCTGGATAATAGATCAAGCAGACAGACTTCGAGTGACAAGTGATGATTTCCCTTAGCTGCTGTTATGCTCTTGCCGAGACAGCGAAAAAATGGTGAAGCAAAATTCTTTGCTAGACTACTTCAAAAAACTATGTTTAGAGCACAGTTTGCAGAATGCAGAAAGCCTGGACTGCTTTGCAACTTGCAACGCTTATTAAATTCAGTCATTTGTCAGATTTGTCCTGCGTTTTGGGGCTCTCTGCCACCACACAATTTGTTTCATGGTAAATCTGCCACTGGTTGGAGTGCAAAATATCTGTGTAAGCTCTTTTTGGTGATTAGTATCTGGGAACATTTCAGCAATGTTCAGTGTCCTTGCTGGGTAGAATGAATCTGTCTCTCTAACATTGTTGAGTGCATTGACTAAAAATTAACACACGGTTTTATCTTTTATTTCAGTGACTACATCATGGCTACAGGGCCAACAGATGTCCTACAGTCACCAGAGGCCGGGGAGATAACTGAGGAATGTGCAGGTAAACAGCTGCTCTTCACATGTACAGTTAATTTGGCAAGCTGTTGGAAAGCGGGATTCATTTCTTTAAAAGGGAGCCATGACTGAACTGTTCTTTGGAGTCTCATGAGTTTTCGTAATGGAAAGAAAGAGCCACTCCATGTATGCAGGGGAATCTTGTTGGGGAAACCAATGTGGAGTCCTAGAGAGTCATAAATTTGTGCAAGATATTTATCTCAAATTCTAATGTTGGATGCCTAGCAAACAGGGCTGCATAGTCTGCAGAACTGGCTGCTTTGCCTGGATCTTATCTTAGAATCTGGCCCTGAGTGTATGTTGCAGTGGCAACTCCTGTGTAAGGAAGAGGTGATGGACCACTGTAGCACTTCCCCATGGTTGATGAGCATCCATGTTTGCTACAGATGTCCACCCATTTGCTTATCCTTCAGTCTTGTGGCCTGGATTGGCACTCTGTCAGCCCCACAAATGAGCGCGACAGTCTAGGGAGAAAGGAAAATGTCTTGTCTAGTCAGAAGATCTGTCTGTCTTAAACAACAAAAAGCCTTTTGCCACTATTCAAGCTGTTCCTCAGGAGACACGTATCAGCAGCAGTAAGGTGGGCTGAGGTAGTTCCGGAGCAGTTGTAATATCCTCTATCGATGGAGCGTTTGGTTCAGTACTTCACAGATGATAACAATCTTCTTGTTTATCCTGCGTAAATGCATCTGCACCCATCGGTATAGATCAAACTCTGCTGCTGAGAGAGACCTGTATGCACACAGGACTGCTAGCTGTCAGAGTAAGGAGTGGCAATGTAGCACTATAAAGGCTGCAGATAGGCGCAGTTAAGCACAGCCGTTATGCTGGGCGTCTAGAGCTCTTGGAAATGGGACTACATAGATAAGCAAATTTTAGAACAGTAGAATGTCTGTTAATTGAACTATGAATGGGTGGTGGAAGTAAGATAAAGGAATGAAGATAGAGAATAAGGATGACAGGTTTCAGAGTAGCAGCCGTGTTAGTCTGTATTCGCAAAAAGAAAAGGAGTACTTGTGGCACCTTAGAGACTAACCAATTTATTTGAGCATAAGCTTTTGTGAGCTACAGCCAATGAAGTGAGCTGTAGCTCACAAAAGCTTATGCTCAAATAAATTGGTTAGTCTCTAAGGTGCCACAAGTACTCCTTTTCTTTTTGAGAATAAGGATGGATGCTTAATCAATAACACTTTTTAGTATATAAATCTAGTTTGTGCAAATCATCCCAGGTTCCTCATAGTAGAGTGTGCAAGCTAGTGAACTTTATCATCTGTGTGACACCTACTGCATGGAAGGACTAAGTTCCTTCTGGCTAGTTCTGGTCATAAATACACATCTCATGAGTGAAAGCCTGGACCCAGTGAAGCCTGTGAGAATTTTGTCATTGATTACAATGAGGTCAGGATTTGGTCCAACGTCTGCAGCTGAATTGACCCTAAATATATATTTGGGTATGAAAAAACCTAAGAAGGTTTTTGTTTCCAACTTACCCCGAACCCTTTTAGAGCTGGATTTGCTGTAGCTAACACTGAATTGTTTAATGAGACTGGCACTGAACAGAGCTATCCCATTCCTTTGGTTTTTCAAAAGACCCTTCCTTTCTTAGCTCTCTACAAAGTGTAGCATTACATCAAATCCTCCTTTATAGCTTTAATTGGGCTGGATTGCAAAAACCTTGGAGACTGAGATTTCCAGTGTTTATGCTCCAGTCAATTAGATTACTCCACAGATTTTGGATTTTTTTCCTAGAAGTAGCAGAGCATTTTCAGTATGTGCTGTTCCCTGTTGATGGCTGTGATCACAGAGAGAAGCCAGACAAGCTTGACTCTCTGACCACCTTCAAGTCACAATCATAGCATTGCCTACTCTTGCAAGTCTGGCAATATTTGGCATTTTTCATAAAGTCTCAACTCCTAGAGTCAAGGTATTTCATGAGACTCTTGGCTTAATATTTTTAATATGAAGTTTCTAACCCTCATGGCTGGAGAGAAAAGCTTGCAAATATGGCCTTCGTGCACTTTAAAGGCCCAAAACCCAGAAGGCAAATAAAAAGTACCTAAAATTTATTATGATTGGTTTAGATTTCATAATTTTTTTAAGCCAGTCTCAAGATTTGGGGGCATCTGACACATGATTTTTTAAACATTTGAGGTTGGCGATACTGACCGTTTCAGGTGTTACTCCTACCCCTGTATCTTCCTAGATTTTGTCTTGTCATTTTACAATCACATTTTCGTCTTTTAAAAAATGTTTTTCTTTCTCCTGTTGCTGTGTAAAAGAATCACACAAACAACAAGGGGATACTGTTTAACGAACTGACCAGAGAGGGGAAAAAATGAAACTGGCTACATGCAAAGTGCTGTGAAATGCACAAAGTAAATGAACTTGAAAAAAAATGAACAAAATGTTTGTTTTCTTGTCTTGCAGTTACAGTAGTTACTTGTAATTTTAACAGCCCATACATTTTCAGATAGCAGGATGATTTTTTTTTTTAAAGTTGACAAGCCCTTTAAATTTTATCTGGAAAACATACGTCTTAAATTGCAGTATTGCCAATCCCAAGCATTCAAAAATCGTGAGTCGTCATTCATAAACTGTTTGATGAAGGGTTTTATACACAGTTGTGTTAACGTGGGATTCCTCCCTCTCTCTGTGCTGGATTTTTAATTCGTTATCTGCTTAAGTTTTTTCCTTTTTTATTTATCATTGTTTGTATTACTGCAGTTTTTAGAACCCCTTGTCATGGGTCAGGACCCCATTGTGCTGGGCACTGTATACTGTACAAACACCGATTATCTTTCCCATAGATAGTTCCAGTATCACAATGTGCTTTATGAACCTAGTGAAATATTTGGTTACTTCACCTGGTACTGAAATGCCTCTGAGGTGAAACATGGTAACTTTTTTGAACAGCAAACAAAACTGATGCCCAACAGTTCACAACATGAAGCTAAAGTGAATACCGTTATGAATTATGTCTTGAGTTCTGAGAGCATTTGGCACTTAATACAAGAACACAGACGTGGCGCCCCAAAGGGCTCATAGTCTAAATACACAGATCACACAGGAAAGGGTTATCTTGAAGTGGCTTTTTGATATAATGGTTGGGACAGCTAGTTTCTGCGAGCTTCAGGGAAGAGCTTTCTTTTTCTAATTTAGTTTAAACAGCTGGAGGGATTCAATTAGGCAGAACGTAACTGTGTTAGCATGGCTATTTGAGATGATGTGCAAGGCACTGCCAACATTAAAATGATGGTTAAGGAACTAATGGTGGTTTCTGAGTTTTAAACTGTATTAGGGTAGTATGTATCGCTCACATAACGACTGCGGTTTACTCATTGTCTGATGCTTACAAACTACTTCCGTGGCATCCATCCTGAAATTATTTACCATACTGATTAAAACAACAACAAAAAAATCAGGGAAGAAATTGCCTAGTTTTATCTTTTGCAGGAACAGTCATGGCAACTTTCTTTGTTTGCTTTGCTTCACTCCTGTTTTTATAATTTACTATATGAACAACTAGCTCGGTGAACTGATCCTCCCCCCGTCCATTAGCTTCTGATTTAGTCTAGTGCTAATGCCATTGTGAGCCTAAACTAACTAGGTGACCCTCCCTGTTCGTATCGCCATGGGTGTCTGGTATGCATGTGTAGCGATGTCATTGTAATGCCTTTGTTTTCTGCTACACATACATACCAGACACCCATGGCGATACGAACAGGGAGGGTCACCTAGTTAGTTTAGGCTCACCAATGGCATTGGCACTAGAATGAATAAATAAATGCATAAGATGCCTTTAAATTTCTAAAAATTTTCCTGCAGCGGTCTGACACTTTGTTCTTTGAGCAGTTGAAGCCTGTTGGGGATGGAGGATGAGTGTGCGCGTACACACACATACTCTGTGTGTGTGTGTCTCTCTCTCTCTCCCCCCCCCACTACTTTACTGTTATCTTTTCATGCTCTTTACCTTTACCTAGAAGAAGTCATTTTGGACCAATGGTATATAGCTGCTTTTTGGAATAATGTAGAGAGACCTAACAGGCTGTATAGGTATGTACAGGACTGTTGGGAGAGAGATGTTTAGAATGTTAATTACTCGTATGAGCACTGGTGGTGGTTTGAAGATAATAGAAGAACCACCTGACTTCTGTATTGTTTGAGAGGTAATGAGGTCTAATGGCTAGCACATGACCTGTCTTCTGTTACCAACTCTGCCACTGGCTGTTTGTGGGCCTGGTCCAAAGCCCATTGGACTCAACAGGAATCTCTACTGACTTCAGTGGGCTTTGGCTTGGGCTTTGTGTGATCTTGCACAAGTCACTTACTCCCCTTTTTAGATATCTGATTGGTAAAATGAGGATAATATAAGATACTCATCTCTTACAGTGCTTTGAAGTCTTCAGCTGAAAGCCATGGCAGGAAAGTGCCGTGTCTCATTATTATCGTTATGGTGAGAGTCGCTAGGTGGTGGTGGTACACAGTCTTTCCACGCTCTTTCTCTCTGTTGTTGGGCAGTGTACAGCCTCTGAAGAAATACTTGTGTTTTTGTTAGTTTTGTGATGAAGTTTCTTTCTGGGGGACCTGTAGCAATCAGCAAGGGAGACTCTCTCTAACTAGAGTCAATTCCTGGGACACAGTTGCTCCCTGGGAACCAGGCATTAGTATTTTGATTGAGATTCCTGAAAAAGGGTTTGCCTCTATGCTGTTGAGGACCACCTGGAACTGGTGTATGGAGGAAGGTACCATCCCATGGCAAACCCTTGGGGTCAAGGATGAACCTGTGAACACTCTGCCTCAGTTTCCCTCTGAATTCCCAGAATAATCCAGTCACAGCCCAAGGTCTTTGAAACAATATTTCGCCTCTCCTGGTGTCTAATTTATTAAATATTATTCACTCCCAAAAGACCCCTTTTCACTTATCCCTCAAATTTAGGGTCTTGTAGTCCTCCTTCTTGGGATTGTTTCCAGTCCTGGTCTCCCTGGCCTGTAGACTATCCCCTCAGGTTCAGGGCTTTCACTGCCCTCCTTCCTGGGGCTGTGTCCTGGCTGAGTTTTCCCCCTCTCCAGTTTCTCTCTCCCCCCTGACAGACCTTGAAGCCTACTTCTGAGTTACCTGCCCCATCAACTAATGAATCTCTTGAGCCTCCCCAGGGGAGTCTAATCACCCCAACACCTGTTTGTGAGGGCTGGGAGGGAGGGGAGCCTTGTTCTGCCCACCTTAGCAGGCTCCTGGTCCCAAGCCCTTAAAGCAGCAGTGGACTGAGATGCAGTTTGCCAGTAGGTACTTAAGTATTTTGAAGCACTCTGCATACTTGCCCCAGAGCCCACTGTCCCAGCTTGGAAGATCCAGACCCTGAGGTCCGGCCGCCAGGGCATTTTTCTGTTAGCACCAGCTAAGAAAGATGGCGGCCCAGCCCCCTTTGCTTTTGATCGGTCACTAAACTGGCCACAAGGAGACTCACTGCCCAGCCCAGCGGAGGAGTGCGTCGGTGGGGGTTGGGCAGAGCAGGCAGACAAATACCTCAGTGTCCTGCACTGAGAGAACCAGCCCAGTAGCTGCATCCCCTGTAGGGTGGGGTGGAAAATGCCTACTAGCCATTGGGCACAGTCTAGTGCTGAAGGGGCTGTTGGGAATATGGGAGTTGAAAGTCCTGGCACGTGTACTTTTCCTTATAAATGCATAGGTACTATTTCCGCAGCATACTCGTACTTATAAATACTCCTGTAATGGTGCACTTGGCACTGAAGTCCTTTTTTATCAGTATTTATGGTAACACTGAATTTTGGCCTATATCTTCCCTGTCCCAGACACTGACTACTCCCTGGGGCCATCTTCCTCCCTCCCAGTGACTGCTTCCTTTGCTTTCCTGGACACATGGAATGGGGTAACAACCTCCTCTCTCCTTTAAAGGGCTAGTACCCTCAGAGGCGGATTAGGGGTTTGTGGGGCCCTGGGCCAGAGCAGGCAGGGAGCCCCTTCCCCACCCCTTCCGCCTTCAGTCCCCCCGGGCTCCTGCCCGGCACTCCTTCCAATAAACTGGGTTGGAGTGTGGGGGCTTCCCCCGCCCACCAGGCTCTCCTGCCAGAGAGCGGGTCGTGACGCGGCTCCCCAGCAGGAGCGCTGGGTGGGCGGAGTGAGACAAGCTCCCAAGCCCTGACCCCATTCCCTGGCAGGAGGGTGGATGCAGCAGGTTAAGGTGAGGGGGGTGCCCATTCTTCTGGGGGCCCCCAATTGGCTGGGGGCCCTGGGCACAGGACCCGTTGGCCCAGTGGCTAATCTACCACTAAGTACCCTGTTTCAGTGTAAATAAATCAAGTTACACTAGCAGATCACCCAGACTCCAAGTCACTGATTTCTCCTCCAGCAGAAACCAACTGCAAGCCCCCAACATCTGCTACAACTCAACAGGGTGTGACAATATTATTATTTGCTACTGTATAGCTTAGAGCCTGGAGTCATTGTGTATTTCTCAAAATGACTATTGTCTGGTGCAAGATGCAGCTGGATGGTGGCATTGCTTCAGCCCCAATAAAGCCACTGGCATAAATTGCCGTACATGCTGGGCACACGCTGAGACAAAGCATTGCAGACTAACTTATTCCTGAGAGAAGACAAATAATTGTACTGAAATAATGCCTTGTTTATGAAGAAATCCTCCAGCTGTGTATTACCCCAGCTACTCTGGAATATGAATTGAACAATGGTTTGTGCTCTGGTACCTTGCACTGTTTTTGCATTCTAACTATGTCAGAGTCAAGTCTGAGGGTACCTAGTACAACGGGTTTTGACCAAAGAACCCCAAACTGTCATTAAAGGGACTCTGTCAATTTAAAAGTCAATAATAAAGAAATAATAGCTAAACAAACAAAACTGTATCACCCTAAAATACCGTTGATTAGTATACGTGAAGGAATTTTTAAAAAAAGAAATCTAATATGTATCTTACTATTTATGCTCTTTGATACTTTGTGTATTTCTCTGAATTTAGACAATAAAACCCAGTGAAGTCTTTTGTCTGTAGCCAGTTTCACTGTCGGATACTTAGTGTACCAATATTTTTGGGTTTCAGATGCTGCAGCAGAGTGTTATATATTTAAAAGCAACTGTCTTCCTGGAAATTTTTTTTAAATTGGGGAGACTTTTTCTTTTGATCTTAGGATTTATAAAAGCTTTAAATTTTTCACCAAATTTAGTCTGTATTCCTTTAACTGCTGTCCTTTTTACAAAATTTGGCTGAAAAATCCAGGGCTAAATTAAGCTAATTGAAGACCTTAAGAGTTAAGTAAAGACATTAGAATATTTAAAATGTACTTTATCCTTCATGGTAAACCAAACTCGATTTACATAGCCCATATGTGGATCTGTGGTGTATGTTATATATAAGCTGTGTGCCTAAACGGAAACCTAAAGAAATATTGGAACCATCTGCTTATTGTAGCGATATTTCATAGACAGCCCAACTAAGAATTACAGCTTTGCATTTCACAGGACTCCACCACTGAATTATTTACAAAGTTGCTCAGTTAAATGAATGGGTTGCTGTGGCTTGCAGTTCTCTCAAAGGATCCCTCTGCAGTTTCGGATGGAACATTGTCCATAGTAACCTCCGCCTGCACCCTTTGTAAAGTTTTTTGTTCTCTCACATTGCAGGAAAGAAAAAATCCAAATTTCAGACTTTCAAGAACTTTTTTGCTAAGAAGAAAAGGAAAGAATCTCCAGCTCCCAGGAGGGAGAGTAATTTAAAACCAAGCCAGTCCAGCAGCGATGTCAGCATCCCTGCGCTCGATACTGTTGCTCTTCATTCACCAACTGAGCCTGGGTAAGCTTGCAGTGAAACACAGAAATTACCAGGTTGTGCAGACATTTCGCAGCAATAGAATGAAAGCCTGAGCTGGCCCCTGAGGAGCAACCTCTGTCCAAGTTTGTGCAAAACAAGTCCTAATGCTGCTGATGGAATTTCAGGAATTTCCTTTTTCCTTTGAAACAGGCTCCAAAAATCAGCATAGGAGGAAAACTCTATCCAACTGTTTAGCCTGTAAAACTGCAGATAGGCCAGACTTTGTTTGGTGTTTGAAATCCACCCTGGCAAGTCTTACCAGCAGTGACTTTAGAGTAAGTGGTGATCTGAGTACTACTGATACAGGGAATGTACAGGAAATCAAGTGGCTGTTTCTTAGCATCAATGGAGCCTGTGTAGATTAACCTGCTTCATGACTGGGACAAAGGAAAATAATTTAGCAGCAGAATCTCTGCCTTCAAGAGCCACTTAGTTAATTTTCTTATGACTAAGCTGACAATTAGAGCTATATTTTGTTTTTAAAAGGCCTCTAATTTTGCACCTGCAACCACATGCATGTAGTATATCAAGGGAGACGCTACACATCTGTGCTGGGAAACCCTTGCTTTGAATGTGATTCTGAATATTGTTACGTTCCTGCCCAAAGGAGGAGCTGTTGTCTCTTAGTTAAGGAGACATGCACAAACCTATTACAGATACCAGTGTCCTCAGAGGCAGGTATTGCCAGAACATCAGCAAGTCATACAGTAGAACCTAACCATTAACAACCATCAAGAAATGTGAAAATTCTTTTAAAAAAACAAACCTGCAAAAATATTAAAATCAATGTGCCCCCGTTGTTTCAATATAAGTATTTGATCAGTACTCTGTTGAAACAATCCACATAACTGTTTGCTTTCAAACCCAGCCTGGAACAAATTAGTTAAAAATGTCTGTTTAGGAGGCTTGATGAGTTATGTGTTTGCACGCCGCATACTGGGCAGTAGGCAGGAATTTGGGGATCTGCCAGGCCTTGGCTTGTTAGCATAGCAATGACAGAGGGAGTGATTATACCTAGGGTAAGAGGAATTATACCCACACAACTAACCTACCAAACCTTGTTAGCTGATGCACAGAGTGGAAATGGTGCAGATTCATAAGAATATTACTGTCTGTTCCAAGTGCAAAAGTGAAGGAGAGATTTCTCTCTTGCAGTTAATCCAGCACACCATACCCAAGTGCTCTTTATCCCAGCACTATCATCCACAGATTATAAACTGAAGTTAATATTGTGCAAAAGTGAAGATTAAGAAGTGGATAAAACTTTATTGTTATAAGAAATCAAATTGAGTTGATTATCTATAACAAAATATTTTTTGTGCTGTTCAAAAACCTGTTCATACCCAGATATCACAGTGAGCTGGGTGCTTTATAAATACCTAGAGAAACTAAACAAGCTCATTCTTTAATGGGTCTCTTCTTGAACATGCAAGGGACCCTATTGAAGCCAATGGGAATTTTGCCTGTGGAAGGTTTGCAGAACTGGGCCCCAAGCTTTGTAATCCCTGGTATGTAGAATACCAAAGAGCTGTGGTTTTGGTGCTGGTGGTTGTGGAGAAAGTATAGGGTTTCCCCTTTTTACCATGTAATCTCTTTTTTTATAATTTAATTAAAAATATTAACTATATGGGCCAGACCCTCAGAGGTGTTGAGCTCTTCCCATACAAGCCAGTGGAAGGGTAAGGGGAGTTGTGTCAGCAGAGCTTCCATAGCATGCCAACTGTCCGTGGGTTAGTGGTATGGCAGCACCCCTACTTTGAACACCTATGGCCCAGGGGCCTCTGTGTGGTTGCCCCTTGAACTCTGAGGTCCATGGGATGAAGATATGGGATGGGAACTCCTCCTTGATGACTAGAGTTTTCAGTTTTGGTTGGATTATTCCTGAAGGTTTCATCACATGACATAATCTTTAATTAAAAATTAATCTTTAATTCCTGGAGATTCCAGGACAATCCTGGAGGCTTGGCAACCCTAGACTGTCCCAATTCTAAACCTGTCACCCCTCCCATGTATCCCTTTGGTATCACCCACTTTTGTTTTGTGCCTTCTTCTATCCCTTACTTTTGCAGCTCCACCTCACCTCCTTGTGCACCACTCTCTCCTCATTCCAACCACTGCTCAAACATGCTGCTCTCATAAAAGCATCCATCAATCACCCCCCCGAGAGTATGCATTATACACCCCTCCATGCTGAGATTAAAACACCAGCTCATACTTAGAAGCCCCTCCTGCTCAGTGTATTTCATTTGGAGCAGGATTATTTAGGGCCAAGTTCTCCCCTTGGTTGATTTTACCCACTTAGTGGAGCAGAAATTAAGCAAACTTCAAGTCATGGAGTTTCGTTTTAAATGCTATCTTCATGTTCGTGCTGCTTTAAGTAACAGCATCTTGGTGGGAATGCATGTGGCTGACTCATATATGGAAACTGGGGTAGAAGTATAATGACTAAAACATCTGTTTTCTCTCTTTATTGGCTAACAATGCAGCTTTAGATTTCGATGCAAATATAAATACACTGGAAGGGATTACACTGTGAATATATTGTATGTAGGAAAGCTTGTCCTACAATCATCTGTCCTAGACCTGCATTTAATTCTAAAGTTACTTTTATGCTCCTATTGTCACTGCCAAAAGAAAATGTAGAAAGTCTTGTGCAATTACACGTGTGTGTGTGTGTGTGTGTGTGTGTATTTTTTAAACATCTAACTGGTGCAGCAGTACAGTCTCCAGAACAAGCAAATGTCTGCTGCTCTTTCTAAAGGACTCCAAATAAATACAGTAAGAACATCGCTGTTTTAAAAAGAGATTAATACAGGGCCAGACACAGGATCTGTTCTAAATAAATCAATAAAGAACAACGAGCATCAGTATTAGTTTATATTAATTAAAAACCGAATTGAGACCATCTTTCTAGCCACAGAATAATAGCTTCAGTAATTATCTTGCCTGGATATAGTCCCTTTCATCCAAAAAGTGCTTATCTAAAAATTGACATACACAGTGTAAAAACTTAGGGATTGCCTAGAGGGTGAAGGCAGGCAAGTGTTTATCACTGCACTGAAACGCTACGCAACAGCTGAAGATAGGCATTAGCTAGCTGATAATGCTAAAGCAAAGGGGAAGAACATGAGCTCTGGGCCTGGCTTTTAATGCAAGAGCACAGATTAGTTCTGGACAAGACAGTAACGTGCAGCAAGATTTCTGCACGTGCCCTGGGGGAATGCTTTCAGACTCCGCCTAAGTATATGATTGGCTACATCTCAAATGGCAAAGTGAAGTTAGCCAAGCAGGCACTGCAGGTGTCATTCCCCAGTGATGTGAGAAGAAGGTGGTTTTGCTGTAGGGCAGGAGCAGAAAGAGATTTTTTTTTTATTGAGTATTCCTTTATGAAACCCCCACCCCCCACCCCCCGAGTTTGTTTTGGAGGTAAAGAGGGAATTTTAGATTATGAGACTAATGGATGAGACCGCCTCATTCCATCTGGAATCCCCATATAAAGCAAATGTTGGATCGAATCGGAGATTTTCCCTGACAGTTTTGTGAGAAGGGATTGTCCCTAGTCATTTCCATTTACCCTGAGTCAATCTGCTAAATGCAATTTACGTTGTCTAAAAGGCAGCTGGGCCAAGGGGTTTAGACCTGGATTACAGGTCTGGCCTCAGGAAAGAGCTCTTTGTGTCTAGCTAAGTGCTGGTGTGAAATTTTGATGCAACCCATGTTTGTTGCCTTTTAGACAGGGAATGTACAACTACAACCTGTCTATAACTGAGGGGGCCTGGTTACAACTCTGTTAATAGCTGTAGCATAGACAGGAGCTAATCATCTCCCTTAGCTAAGCTAAACCTCTGGAGAGCATAGAGCTGGACTCAGGAGGAGACCTAGGCAAAAAGTTTGGTCTGAAACTTTGTTGTTGTTGTTGCAAAAAATGCAGATTTGGCAACATGGAAATGCTTCACTAAATTGAATCAATTTTACCCAAATTGTTCATACGGGGGGGAGGGGGAATTCTGTAAAAACCTTGAAATGACTTTTTGTTTAGAAATCGCTGTCAATTTTAGTAAAGCCCAATTACAAATAAAAAAAAATTTTTTAAGTCAAACAAAACATTTCATTTTGAGCTTTTTTTTTTACATTTGCCACCTATCTAAGAAATCTGTTATTCATCCAACTGTACTCGGGAGGTGTAACTGGGTCCCCTGACGTGGCTCTAGTTGTATTGTAGATGGGCCTTGGACATATTTAAAATGTAGATTGGAACTATATGTGTGGTCCAGTCATGTTATAACCGTTTTTCTTTGCCTATGTGGACAGAAGAAACCCTGTTAGGGAACCATATTTTAACCTCTATATGTGCCAGGGTTTGAACTAGATTTGTGTGTGGTGTTCCATCTGCCTAGAAATCAGGGCTGATCGGACCCACACCCAGCTATGAAGGCCTGAAGGGGCTGTTCCAGCAACCAAGAACTGCTGGACAGAGGGATGCCCCTAGTCTCCTGCAAGGGCATGGTATGGAGCTGCTACACTGGCTTTATGCCACTCAGAGATTCCCCCTGCGCTGGAGGAGTTTCCCAATGACCGTATTAGCCCTCTGCACAGGTAATGTGGCATAAAGGAGCCTTACTGGAATGGAGAATTGGGCTCAGATCCTGCTGTTCTGATGGCTTATAGGCCATGTAACCCTGGACTCTGGGGGGAAGGGTCGCATTAAAGGATGCGGCGGGGGGGGGGGTTCTCTAATGATAGTGTAAAATGTAACTTTTCCTCAAGCTAGAGGAGCAGGGCCATACATGGAGTTGCCATGGAGAAAACAAAAAAGCAAACTGGCAGTAAGAAGGGAGGGGAAGATTGCAAAGGGGACTTATCCTTGTGACATGCTTGTCTTTGAAGCCTTGCTGGCAAGGCCCAAAGTGTGAGTCAAGGAGTTTTTTTATTATTATTATTATTAATTACTTGTATTATGTTAGCACCTAGAGGCCTCAGCTGAGACCAGGGCTTTATTTGTGGTAGGGACTGCACAAACACATAGTGATACAATTCCTGCCCTGAAGAGCTTACAGTCTAACTAGACAAGACCCACAAAAGGTGGGAGGGAAAACAGACGCACAGAGAATGACTTGCCCAATGTCCTAGGTCAGTGGCAAAACTAGGAATAGAACCCACCTCTCTGGATTCCTAGTTAAACATCCTGACTGCTCTGCCCCTCTTAAGGTATCTGAATACATGAATGATATGAAATTTTAGAGATCTAGATAGTGGGCTCAAAGATCTTCCCTCCCTTTCAGATCCAAAGGAAGCATGGGAAACAAAGCCTTGTCACATGACAGTGTCTTTATTTTTGAATCTGCGCCAGAAAATACAGCTGGTGACATGTCCTCTCAGGAAAACATACCTGGGAAAGTGAAAACATTACAGGTAAGAGCACGTTCCATGTTCACAAGACTGGATAATTTACTAGTTGTTAGCTGCCATACTGAACACTTGCTTGGATCCGCTCACCAGCTGATTCCTCAATGCGTATGGCAGAGAGTTGGAAAATAGATGTGCTGTTGTTTGAATCTGTTCTGCTGCTTAGAAATAGATATATTTATTAAGCAGCACCGGTGTGCTCAGCCTTGTGCTGGTTACTCAGGTGACAACCCCCTGTCCCCAAGACTTCATAACCTATATTCTTCCTGAGATGAGCAGTTCCTCTTCCCCAAGGACCTTCCATTCTTTATTTCATAGCTTCTGCCTTTTGGTTAAGGCTATTTGTTTATATTGAAATGTATCCCTTACACTGAAGCTGGGAACGGGCAATGGGACGGATCACCTGATGATTCTTTCTGTTCATTCACTCTGGGGCACCTGGCACTGGCCACTGTCAGAAGACTGGGTACTGGGCAAAATGGACCATTGGTCTGACCCAGTATGGTCGTTCTTATGTTCACTAGTATTATTTTAAAGGCATCCCTCTGCTACAGTTCTGCCCTGATAGGTTTTTTTAAATGTTTTGTATTGTATTGTCCAGCACCACTATGAATGTGTGGAGGAAAGACAGATGTTTCAGGGCATTCTTAATAACAGCTTTATTTCTATCATTATTCTTCCTATCTCTGTCAGCTGAGGACACTCTGTTCTCCTAGGTCACTTCCTTCTTCCAAAGCACATGCTGAACCCTTCTTGGCAACCTCCTTATCAATCCTTGGTTTTTGCATTCTGATAGCTGCCAGCATAAAACACAAAGATAAAAGTTAAAGGTTTTCCCGGGGATTGAAGCAAACTGTTGATAATGCAGTCCAAGGCCGCCTACAGGCCTTCATTGGTCAGCATGAACCGCTGTTGCAAAGCAAGGTTGCATCACATATTAAAAAGCAGGAGATACGCAGAGGGACTTGTTCATGAAAATACAGATGAGGCCAAGTTTCAGTTCAAGATATTACAAGCAAAACAGTGCGGTCAGTCGGGGGAGATAATATTTTCATACGACAAGACCTTCTGGGGGCAAAAGCTCCTTTCCATTTGTTTAATCTGATTCTGTTATCTCCATCCCCTTGACTCCTCTTCTATCAACTATTCACTAATCTGCATAGTAACAGAGTGCTGCCAGGGGTGTTTTTATAATCAAAGGGGAGAGTCTGTTACCTTTAACTTAACTCTCATTTGGATAAAAAAGCTGCACACCAATAAAACCAGATAGTTCTTAGTAACAGTAGATTAACTATTGCCAGCACAAGAGAGAGCGTACATTTTCCATTTCTCCTGTAATGTCTTGCCCTCTGCATTTAATAAAGAAGAGTGGGCAGGGTTTGTAAAATATTAGGGAAGCAGATTTTACTCCCACTTAGGGAGTAGATGTGCAGATGTGCAGTGGGTCTCATTTGCTTGCTGCATTCATTACATTCTTTGAGCAGCTTGTCATCTGTCTAGCGTTTGCAGATTGCCTTGCTTCTCTTTCTCTGATTGGTTTGGGGTAAATTTGTGGGGCGCTTGGGCTGATGTGGTATAATCTGAATAAGGAGGTTGTAGAACAGAGGCTTGACCAGGAGCAGATTTACCATTAAACACACCGTGCGGTGGAACGGGGCTTCCAATGACAGGGGGCCCCCAAAATATGACACCGCAGCAGGGTTCAGGTAGATAGGCAGGCTGCCTGCACGCTATGGCCGGTGGCCCTGCACTGCTCCCAGAAGCAGCTGGCTGCAGGCACGTCTCTGCGTGCCCCTGGTCGGGGGAGGCAGCTCTGTGAGCTGCCCCCTCCCCGGGCAGTGCATGGAGACCCGCTGTCCTCTTCCCCTCAAGGGGCACGCAGAGAGGTGCCAGCAGCAGGGCTAAGGCGGCTCCCTGCTCACTCTGCCTCCCTTCCTCATCACTACACTGCTCCCGGAAGCGGCCGGCATGTCCCTGCGGCCCCTGGGGTGGGGGTATCTCCATGCGTTGCCCGAGTGCCAACTCCGCAGCTCCCATTGGCTGGGAACTGCAGCCAATGGGAGCTGCGGGGGCGGCACTGGTGCCTGCGGGCAGTGGCAGACGGAGACCACCTGGCTTCCCCCTGCCTAGGAGCCGCTGCCAGAGGGGTCTGCCGGTCGCTTTGGGAGCCGCGCTGCTTGAGGTAAGCGCCACCCCCCTGAATCCCTCCCACATCCAAACCCCCTTCCCCATCCCAGAGCCTGTTCCCAGCACCCAAACTTCCTCCCAGAGCCCAACCCCCACACCCCAGCCCAGAGCCTGCACCCAAACTTCTGCCCAGAGCCCTCATCCCCTCCTGCACCCCAACCCCCTACCCTAATCAAGGGACCTCACTTTATTTAATTTACTTCCTATTACTTATAGGAGGAGGATGAAGAAAAAAAGAATGAAAAACGGGGGGAGAGATAAGAGAGAGTGTGCTTTTTCTTGGCTGGGTCCCGAGGAAGTGGGGGGGGGGCAAAAATGAAGCTATGCACAGGGCTCCACTAATTCTAAATCCGCCACTGGGCTTGACTCCCTGTGGCTCTGTAGTTGTTCACACCCATACATTTGAGAGCAATGCAGGTGTAAAATGCTGCCACATCAGAAGAGTAGCATTTTGCATCCATTTTCCAGAGGCGTAAATGACCATATAGCATGAGGGGCAACGGAGAATCAGCCCCTAGATCTTTGTAAACTCCCCAACCTGTGGTTTAATAAGCAAATGACCATAGGTCTTGGTCTCTGTCAGGAGTACTCAGATGAGCCGTTTTTAGTTCTCTTCAGACCTTGTCTGTTGTCCAGCCCTGACATAGCTGACTCCAAGAACTTCAGAACTGGTGTTTCCTGAGATTTGTTTTTGTTGTGTGTTTTAAGAGGGAACATCTGGCCACTTGTAAGGTTGCAGACTCTGGGGTTTTTTGTTTTGTTTCCCACCCGCCCTCCCCCAGGGTCAGACTGGTCCTAGCATTTTTGGGGCAGCTTTGCAAAACAATTCACACCTCCCTCTGACAAACATCAGTGATTCCTGTCAGCCACAATCACTCCCCATGTCCTGAGGTTTTTGGGGGAGATTGTGAAATGATCTTTTGGGATGCACCACAAATTTTAAAGGACTCCCTTTTATATAAAATCTCTGTGTGAGAGCAACTCTTCCTGTCAATACCTTGCTGCTTGGTGCAGAAGTGGGGCCCAGTTGCTTGTTGGGGGTTGGGGTATAGCAGTCATTATTATTATTATTATTTTTTTGCAAAGGAATTTTTTGCAAAGGACAATTGTCCAGATAAAACCAGGGTTCTAGGAGCTACCAGCCTTCCAAACTCTGGAAGATTCTCTGTGCATTCTGGTAAATGCCATCACTTGTAATTCTTTACCAACACTAACTAATTAACCACCTCTGTAAGATGGGCAACTGTTACTTTTAGTGCTGAAGAAAGATTAGGTGACTTATCCACACCCAGACTCTGTGGGTTTGGTCGGATGGTGGAGTTTACTAGGGGTTAAGGTATAAACTGGGAATTCAAAACAGTGTGGGAATGTACAACATGAATGCCGTGTGTTTTGTAATAATGCGGCTGTGGTTCTGCTGGGGATGGTGAGATGTCAGTCTGTAATAATCTGATGAATTAAATTGTTTTTTCAATATTTTGTGTAGCAGCCAGTGTTCATGGAAGGTCCTAGAAGAACATAACTAAATACAACTTCACTCTTTACTAAGCTTTCTGGATGGCCCTTTCCTTTGTATACTTCTCTCGGGTAGAATTGTACATAATGACAGTTTCTCCCGTACAGTTAAAGCCATTTTAAGATTGTGTATTATGTTTCCCTTCACCCCACAGCTCCAGTTACAACAGAACATCAGATTTGGGTCTTCTCCTCTTGTTATAACTGGCAGGAAATTGGAAGATACAGGTGCTGTTTCAGAAGATGATGGATTACCTAAAAGCCCTCCAGAAATCTCCACTCTTCATGAAGTTCTAACATGTTCACCAAGCAAGGTATGTTCATCATGTCACCTCAGTACTAGAGGGATAAATGGAATTGCCTGTGTAGAATAATGTGTTGTTTTTTTTTTTAAAGTCTGCAGTCAATAAAATGCTTTTCTATAAATCATTACCCTTATTTCTATGCCATCTTTTATGTGGGTTCATTTGTACAAAACCTCTGGTTCTCTGATTTATCATGCATGGTGGTTTCCCTCGTTCAAATTCAGTACCAGCGTCAGAAACAAACATTTTTTTAAGTTTGCAAGTCAATGGAAGAGGAGGTTGTTAAAAAATGGTTTACAGAAGTTGAGTTATTTCTGGAAGTATAAAAAAGATCAAATCTACTGTAGTTTAAATCCAAAGTGGGTAGAATTGGTGCATGGAATTTTTTTTTTTTAAACTGACAGTCCTTCTACAATTCTAGGTCAACAATGGCCTTATTTATAGATAGATAGTCATAGAAGACCCATCATTAAGTTAGAGACAGGAATGCTCAAGGTCCAGTGGTGGGAAAGAGGTTTGAGCAGTCACCGAGTGTTTAAAGGCTATTTTGTATTTGCGTGTAATTAAAACAAATCCAGTTGTCAAACATACCTAAAGATAAGTAGGTATGCTGGGGTAGTTGTGGATGTGTATCTGCACCATACTTAAATCCTGGTCGGTCTCTGTATATTGCTGTCAAGGTTCCCTTCCCACTCTGAACTCTAGGGTACAGATGTGGGGACCCGCATGAAAGCCCCCTAAGCTTATTTCTACAAAAACTTCCCCAAGGCACAAATCCTTTGTCCTTGGACAGTATGCTGCCACCACCAAGTAATTTAGACAAAGGATCAGGGAAGGGACCACTAGGAATTCCTATTCCCCCAAAATATCCGCCCAAGCCCTACACTCCCTTCCTGGAAAGGCTTGAGAATAATATACCAACCAAATAGGTAAACTAGATTCTTAAAAACAGAACTTTATTATAAAGAAAAAAAAGTAAAAGAAGCACCTCTGTAAAATCAGGATGGAAGGTAACTTTACAGGGTAATCAGATTCAAAACAGAGAGGATTCCTCTCTGGGCAAAACTTTAAAGTTACAAAAAACAGGGATAAACCTCCCTCTTAGCACAGGGAAAATTCACAAGTTGAAAACAAAAGGTAATCTAACGCGCCCTGCCTTATTTACTTACTCTTTTTACAATATTGAGACTCACTTTAGGATGGTTTATAGGAGGAGGAGTTTTCTGACCTGGTGCTTCTCTGCTTCCCAAGAGAACACAAAAACAAAGCCTTCCCCCGTCAGATTTGAAAGTATCTTCTTTCCCCATTGGTCCTTTTGGTCATGTGCCAACCAGGTTATTTGACCTTCTTAACCCCTTACAGGTAAGGAGGAATTCTAGGCTACCCTTAGCTGTGTGGTTATGACAATTGCTATAAAAGATATTCGTAGTTGAGAGGATGTTCCTGATTAAATTTAAAATGTAAAAGATCCAGGCTTTAAAAATCCTTCCTTTCCACAAAATATTATAATAATAACCATCCACATCTCCAAATGCACAAGGATGGACAAACAGTATTCAGAAAATACCAACCATGTAACACAGGTCCCTGAAATACACAAAAAGTTAGTGTTCTGTGCTTATCTCTTAAAGAATTATACAAAATTGTTAAGGATCAAGTTAGAACAAACTCTGCTTTTAGCAGTCTTGAAAACCAGTAGATACACTGAAAGGTGAAACACTGCTGGGAAAGATTAAGGCAGTTGGCAGATTTATATAAAAGTCATAAAGACAACAAAAAGTGAATTCATACTTCAACTCTGAGTTAATTTAAGGCTGAAGGGAAGAACCAGGCAAAGGGATTTATGCAGCTGATGGAAACCAAATCATAGCCTTTAATAATGGAAGACTCCTAGCCAGCTTCAAAACCTATCTAACAAAAGATGGCACTATTTGAAACCCCCTGATTTGGTTGCTGCAATACGTGATGGGCCAAATTCAGATCCGGTATAACACAAGTGAAACAAAGGGAGTTCTATCTGCTTATGTCCAGTCTGAACTTGGCCAGAGATCCCTAAATGCTCCAAGGTTCTGGAGCAAAGATGTGTCTCTCAGTGGACAGCAAGGGCGATATTCATCTTTGAAAAGCCTAAGTAGAGGCTACTCAGAACATAGATGTGCCATCCCAGAATGGGCTAACAGGCCAAATCTGGAATCTTCTGGCAGTGGCCTACAATGTATCTGCTGTATCTGCAGAGGAAGGTGAAAAAATCTGGAATATTCCCGTACAGTTGTGCAGTGCTGAATGTAAGCATGGAACTTCAGCAAAAAGGCAGAGCAGGGAGAAAGAGTGGCTGGATTTCCATCAAGAGAGAAAGCAAACCAAGAGGAGGAAAACATGTTTTAAGGAACTCAAGTAACAATGGATAGATCAAGATGCAAGACAGATGGAAATACTATAAATGTAGAAGAGGAGTTGGTCCCAGTAGCAGGTGGGAGTAGCAAGGCCCATTGGTCGCAAAGAGTTGTTGTTGCAGAACATTTTGTATATGTCCAAGAGAGAAGCTTGGGAGCATCATGGTGAAGCCTTTATACAGCAGGAGAGAGAATGGTTTGAAGATGGGGGTGGAAAAGATGCCAGTATTTTGTTTCAGCACTGGGACTACGATAAGTGGATGCTTAAGTAAGACCTGGAACTCGCATGTTTAAAGATGGAGAAAAACACATTAGCATGAAGCAGAGTTCAGTTTGAAAAAGACAGGTTTTAAAAGGGGCTGTTGTTGTAAAGTCTTGGTAGTGAACAACTGCCTTTGTATGGGGGGGGGGGAAGAGGAAAGCATGCATTTATCTAGGATTCTGCAAATAATAAAATGCTTTGGAGCACTTTTAAAGAGTGAAACTGATCTGTTAATAAGGTCTCTAGAGAAGTCTGCCTAGTTCCACAATAAGTTGAACAATAAAATTCTATCTGTACTGTGGGTTTTTTTTAAAAAGTAGTTTATAGAATGCTCTAGCAGCAAAATGTTAGCATATGATTATCCACTGATCAGAGAAGTACATTTAAGTCAAATCTCTTTGCACACTTTGGACAGAATGAATGATCTGCTGTTGTTGGAGAACTAAACATAATTCTTTCTTTGGTTCATAATAGTCTTACGGTTTCCACAAGTGAAAATGTCTTAAGGTTTAAAACTATTGCCTTCTAGAAGTTTGTCAGTTGTTTTGAACTGTGCAGTGGTTGTTCTTATGTGGGGTCATATAGGGAGAGAGAGAATGATTCAGTGATTAGGGTTCTAACCTGGGATTTGGGAGATCCTACAGCCTTCCTGTGTGACCATGAAATAGTCACTTAGCTTCTCTGTTCCTCTTCATCTGTAAAATGTTAATAATAGAACTTCTGTACCTGATGGGTGTGTCTTGAAGATAAATATATTCAAGATTGTGAGATTCTCAGCTGCTTCTGTAATGGAGGCCATAATAATAACTCGGATTGAAACAGCCCAGGAATGAGGGACATTGGCAATTTGACTGAACCCATCTGTGAAGCTGACCATGCTATGAGACACATTTTTCATCAGAATCAATCGGATTCAAAGTAGCAGGGTCTTTTTTCAAGAACTTTCTTCCTACTTTAAAAACGTTTCAGCAATATTTTAGTGGGGAGAGGTATTTGAGTGAATCTAATCCTAGTTGTAAATCTGAACATCTAACCGTGGCAGAAGGTCAAAGTAACTTTTAAAACACTATAGGCTCAATTCTCCACTAAGGTGTATGTCCCCATCCTGCATATCTATCAAGGCACTGTGCTTTTGTACACTGTCCCCTGTCTACACAATATGAATCTGATAGCAGGATACAGGTATACATGTATGTAAGTTCCAGTCCCTTGTGTCTGATCACTGATGAGGAATGAACAAATGGCCAAGAGGCTATGCTATGAATTAGGAATCCTGCAACGACCCCTCCTAAGTTTTCCCTTTGTATTTTCTCATAATTATGCTTTTGTATTCAGTCCCAGATACCTGTGTGTAATGCGTCCCTTGACTTACCCTTTTCCTTATTTTATCCCACAGTCCTCCAACCCTGTTCAGCGCCATAGCTCTTTGAGTTTAGGTGGGACAGACAGTGAAGACGAACAGGTAAATAGTCGCTCTTTCTGTTACTAAAGTTTTCTGAGAGAGTGCATACAGGGTCTGTATGAAGCCAAATACGTGCCACATATTTACTGCTATATCTCTCTTCTGGGTAAAAAAAGCCACTGTGAATGTGACCGTTCATGCACAAGCCAGAGAATGACGTGTGTGCCCAGAGAGACACGTGTCAGAGTTTTGAACAACAAACACATTCACACAAATTTTGAAGTCTGTTTGCAGATAACGCACAAACCCCTAATAAGTTGTTCATGGGAATAGCTTAGCTGGCTCTAGTGACATACTGCATACTCTGTTGTGTAACTTAGCAGGTATTGGTCAATCTAAGAGGCACAATATAATATTGCAAAACAATTCACTCCCCTATATACACCCTTAAGCCCTAACAGCAGCCACTGCTCAGTAAGTCCTGTCTGTCATCAGAAGATTGTGGGGGACACTCTACTCCTCTCTCAGACAAATGAGAATGGCTAGAGGAGTGGCATGTGTAAAGCTCTTGGCCCTTTCTAAACCCCAGGTGTCCTGGGGAAAAGGGACTGAGCTAAATTGCAGCTTGTCTTTAGTATATAACTGATAACTAGGAGCAGTTGATCTTCCAGTTAGCCCAGCACAACCTATCCCTGACCTAAGGAGGGGAGGGCTTAAGCCAGCTCTACTCACCAGCATATGTGCTTGAAGAACATGCCTGGGTGACCCTCCCCCAAACTATCCCTGCTGACTGCAGAGCAAGAGGGCATGTTTCCACCGACAGTAGCCTACTTTAGCCATTAAAGGCAGACCTAATGGTCCAGATTTCCCTTTCCAGCCACCCACTCTCCAACAGCCAATAAAGCAGTTGGGGAAACGATCCAACCCTCCCCAGGTGACCTCAAATGCCTGTTACACGAGTGGCCATCACTTATAAATAGGGCTGCAGAGGAGCTTGCCTACCCCATGAGATAGCCACTGCCTAGTGGGAGGGCTCTTCCTGCTCCCTGGCTACACCCCGAGCACCAGATATCTTCATCCCACCCTGATGGAGAAGAAAGGGAAGGGCCGTTTCATGGGGTCACAACAAATGCTGATCTGGCTGGAGTAGCATACTGCCCACCCCATACGGGAAACCTGCCAAAAAAGAAAAGAATTAACTCTTCAGTTATCTAGGAGGAACTGCAAGTAAGGCCAAGGCAGCATGGTGGCAGAAGATTGTGTACAGCCCCGTGCACCCTCCCGAGGGGGCGCCACTCACAAGGCCCTACTCAGGTAGAGCAGCGTCTCCAAGGCCAAATCCTCAGTCTCTAATTAAACTGCTCAGGAGGCCTTCTCTTCCCTTACACTCTCTCCTGCCAGCCTCTGAGAAGGATGGGAGGGGAGGGTGTTTTCCCAAGATGGACCCTGTTCCTCTGCCTGTGGTTGACAGCAAGTACTGCCTCGCCTGGTAGTTTCTGGCATTATTGCTTTCTGGAATGGGGGGAGGATGCAAAGCTCTTTAGAAATGGCAGGCCTCTGCTCTCTCCCTGAGACCGTTTTCTCTTTCCCCCCGCAATTGCTGCTCTACCCAGAAAACTATATCTCCTAGTGGGTCACAAACTGGACTGGGCAAATAATGCTAAAGCCAAAGTGGTCCAAGTAACTTGCACTTGTTTAAAAAAAAATAAAAATCTCATTATGTGTATTGAATCCTTGGTTCAACTAATATTCTACCAGTGCTAGTCAAAATCAGTCTTTTTGCCCATTTATATTAGCCAGACTATCCTTTCCGTAGCCTGGCTACTGGTGGTTCCTTTTAATTTTTCCATATAAAATAATGTAAAATATCTGCTTCTTGCTGACCATGATTTCCTTCCCCCCCCCTACTTTGCCTGTTTCATGTCCTGGTCTTCTATGGAGAAAGGGGGGAGAAGAGAAGTAACTTTCTGTGGCACAGAGTTCCAGTACTTGTCAGCTCCTGCTTTCTTCCTCCAATTTCCGGGAAGCTGTATAGGCTTTTTCTCCTTCTTCTCAGTGCAGCATCTGTCCTTTCTCCCAAAGATTTTCTCAGCAGCCTAGCTTGATGTTGTATTTACATTCATCTAAAATTAAGATGTCTTCCTTAATCATCAGTTGTGCAGTAACATTTTTTCTCTTTGCTTTAATATCAAGCTATGAATTAGTAGAGCATGAACCAGTAAACTGAACAGAACAGCAATTATAAATCCATAGCTAGTTGTTCCATTTAACAGAATTCCCTTTGCTTCGTGCTAAGTAAAGAACAACTGGGCTTTATCACAGTCCTGGCTTAAGTGGATTTCACACCCATGTAATGGTTTGAGTTTAGCAGTCTGCTGGGTTTGCTGAAATGGATGGGTAATGTGACATCAAGGCTTCCACTGGCTTCCAGGATTCTCTGAGTGCTTCTGCTGCTGTCTTCATCTTTAGGAAGCTGTCAGGGGGCATGTGTGTGACTCCCATCAGTGGCCTAAGTATTTATAAATGTACACTTCCTGACTGTTTAAAAGATAAGGATGGGCTGTTACTCCAAAAACATCACAGCAAATCTTTTTTGCCCCCCTTTCCCTCTTCCGGAGCTTTCACCCAGGGTTAAACTCCTTTGCCAAATGGCTGTTACAGCAATCTAACTTCCCTGTTGGCTGCTTTAACTCTAATTAATTAAAGAGCAAAGCGAAGTCCCAACACAGAAGGAAAGTTTCCTGGCCCAAACACTTCGCAAGGAAAATCCTCTCTAGTTGCAACATTTTCCTTCTGCTTGAATTCCAGTTGCAGCACAGATGTCTTCCCGTAATAGTCTAACCCAAACTTCCCCCTTTTACCTTAAAACAAAGCACTAAGGAGATGGCTTTCTATCTACTCTTCTTTAGGCTGCCCCAGAGAAGAGGAAATCACCATCCAATCAGTGTTAGGGAGAAAGTTTATCATCCCTAGAATCAGATCTTCCGCTGGTGTAAATTGTCATAGCTTTGGAGTCCCTGTCAAGACCTCCTCCAGCCTCAGGTTTCAGTAAATGTTGCTAGCCTATGAGAAGAAGACGGGTTACTGTGTCTAGACTTACAGGACAAAAATAAGCAAGTACTATTAATTGTTTTGTCCACCTATAAACTAGAGTTTCAGAGTTTGTGCCTCTTGAACGTGTGGCAATGCATCACATATCTTGCAAAATCAGGTACTGGTGCACATATAAGCCCAGCAACTGATTTTGCTGTATAAAACAGCATGTCCCTGACTGCAGGATCAGGCCTTTCATACATGAATTCAGAGTGCCACAAGTAATTTTAAAACTGTTAGAGGAAAGAACTTGTACGAGGGAAACGAGCAACAGTTACTGTTTTTTTTGTTGTTTTGTTTTTTTCCCCTCCCCGTAAGATTTGCTGAACCTATTATAATTCTACAGGAGCAATAATAGTTTGCTGCTTTACTTCTTCTCCTGAATTTACACACTGTGAAAAAGAGAACCTAAAACTGAATTAATAAATTCAGTGTGGATTTTGTTTTAGCTCCATGAACTTAAAAAGTCAACAGTGATTAAGAAAGAGGGAGTTGCTTTTCTTTTTGTTAATTTAAAAGCATGTAATATATATATCTAGACTAATACTGTAGATCAGACGGGGAAAGCCTTTTTAGAGCACAGCTCCAGTTCCAATCTTGCATTTAAAACCCAAGCTGAGAATAAGTACTTTCCTAGAATCAGAGTAAAAGGATTTTTAATAAATTTTAGGCAACCAGATTCAACCTGATGGTTTGAATTAAATCTGACAGGCCTTGTCCCAGGCCAAGATTGAGAGCAGATACTTTCTTAAAGTGACCGTACTATGTATCGCTGGAGGATCTTGAAGATTATGATTCTTCTTTAATGCACAATACTGTGTTTCATCATGGTCATCAATATTTTCATCTGAAGTCTTAAGTCTGTGAGTTTCTGACTTTATGGGCTCAGCGAATCTAAAATATTCATTTATTAAATACTTGCCCAGGGGTCTTTACAATGGAATTTTCATCTGAATGGAGCTATGTAGCATCCTTATAAGGCTATTTCCCCATGTATTCTCACTGTCTGATGTATGCCTACCAACCCTGAGACTGAAACAGAGTAATAAGACATTATAACTTCCCCATACTATTTGTAATGTGGCAAACTCTGCACATTCCCTTCAGAGAGGTTTGTAGGAACTTTTTATTTGATCGGCATAGATTACTCCTTCTTGACCCTGTTTTAAATTCAAGCAAACCCAAAATGAGAGTGCCAAACTCAATCCAAATGTTTCACTTGGTATTGTGGTGGAACCATGGAAAACCGCAGATTTCTCACACCTATAAAGCTTGCTTGAAGTGTCTATGCCTCTGTGCGAACCTTCCAGCAAACCTGGTCTGAGTTTCAAGTTTGTAACAAAACCAGACAAACTTTGCATGGTTTTGGGTTTCACTGCACACGTTTCCCCTGACTCCCTTTATAATAGCATCATTTCTTGCTAAGATGACAAATATTTGATTCCCAAGGATAGCAGTGTTGTGGGGCTGTCTTGTGCGTAGTGTATTTATCTCAAAAATAGTACAGGACTGCTAGACGGAAAGGGACATGTGACTTCTGTTGCGATTTGAGGGAGAGGGAAGAGTGAAAGAACAAATTAATCGATAGTAACTTTCTTAGAGTTGGTGGGGAACAGAGAGTGGTCCTTCTTTTGTGACCTTCAGCAATCATACTGCTGCAGCGTATCTGTTTGCTGTCATGAGGAAAAGCAAGACAACCTTGTTATAAAAATGGCAGCAGTGTCTCCTGCTGGTACAAGAAGATATTGCTAACTGCTCATTCAAATAGGAATTGGGAGAGGAATGTGACTGTGTGTCTCTCACTTGTTTCTCCAGCAAAAAAACCTTCAAAAACAGACTCCAACAAGAAACTACAGAATTGGAATTAATTTGCAAACTGGACACCATTAAATTAGGCTTGAATAAAGACTGGGAGTGGATGGGTCATTACACAAAGTAAAAACTATTTCCCCATGCTAATTTTCCCCATACTGTTACTCGCACCTTCTTGTCAACTGTCGGAAATGGGCCATCCTGATTATCACTATAAATTTTTTTTCTCCTGCTGATAATAGCCCACCTTAATTGATTAGTCTCGTTATAGTTGGTATGGCAACACCCATTTTTTCATGTTCTGTGTGTGTGTGTATCTTCCTACTGTATTTTCCACTGCATGCATCCAATGAAGTGGGTTTTAGCTGATACAGATTAACACAGCTACCACTCTGAAAGCTGTCTCACTTGTGTGTACAATGCCATTGATCAGACAAAACTGAGTGTAAATGTTAATTGCAAGTAGAAGCAGATATAAAAATGGACACATCCTGGAAGCGTGTCTGTTTTATGCACACACAAAAATTCAGCTGTTAATATTTTTATAGATCTAATTTTGAGTATATTTGCTTCTAAACTAATGTGGTGAGACAGGCAATGGGAACCAGGATCAGATGCACAGAAAATCTGAGCAAAATTAATAGCGATGTGTTTGTGTTTTGTAGGTACCCTCTGATGCTTCCTCTAGACCTGTCAGCCCTTTGTCCCCTGTGGCGCTTGTGATTCCAGCAACACAAGTCAGCAGCTTGCTTCCCGTTGACTTCGACACCCCGGCCAGTCCCATGGGCTGCCTAGATACCTCGGCAGCTAGGCACAGGATAGCAATAAACCCGCGAAAACAGAGAGTTTTTACCAGTAAGAACCAGCAAACCCCTGTAAGTCTTTTCTGGAGGATGAGTGCAAAGCAAAGGGAGATGGGTGCAAGCGTGCACAGCCTTTGCTGTTCTTCCCCTGCTCTGGGGTTCATGAATGTGTTATACAGGAGGATAAGTGATTAAAGCCAATGGGAATCTTCCCGTTGGCTTTAATAGAGACTGGAACAGACACCTACTCCTATTTTGGCCTTAAAACTCTGACTGAATGCCCAGGAAGGGGAGAATTTTGTTACAGTGAGAATTTGACATGGGAATAATCAATAGAATAGAGAACTCTGTAGCTGTCTCAGAGCTAGTCCAAAAATGGGAATTCTTTTCCAAGGAAATTTTTGAATGAAACTAAAATTTTGTTTGGTTTGGAATTTTTCACTGAAATGATTCACAGTTAATTTGTTTTGTTGCTGTCATTCCAATTGAAATGAAAATTTCTCTCTTTTTGGTCCCCTCCCTCCCCCATTTCTCTATCCCACCTCCCTTTTCCCACTGGAAGGAAAAGAAAGGGGGGAACCCCAAAACCAAAATGCCCCTCTGCCATGTACAATGGCCAAACCGGACAGTCTCTATGCAAAGAATAAATGGACACAAATCAGACGTCAAGAATTATAACATTCAAAAACTAGTTGGAGAACACTTCAGTCTCCCTGGTCACTCGATCACAGACCTAAAAGTGACAATAGTACAACAAAAAAACCTTCAAAAACGGACTCCAACGAGAAACTGCTGAACTGGAATTAATTTGCAAACTGGACACCATTACATTAGGCTTGAATAAAGACTGGGAGTGGATGGGTCATTACACAAAGATGCCACTTTTTTTCCCCCTTAATGTTACTCTCACCCTCTTGTCAACTGTTAGAAATGGGCCATCCTGATTACCACTACAAAAGGTTTTCTTCTCCTGCTGATAATAGCTCACCTTAACTGATCACTCTCATTATAGTGGGTATGCCAACACCCATTTTTTTCATGGTGTGAATGTGTGTATCTTCCTGCTGTATTTTCCACTGCATGCATCCGATGAAGTGGGTTTTAGTCCGCGAAAGTTTATGCTCAAATAAATTTGTTAGTCTCTAAGATGCCACAAATACTCCTCGTTCTTTTTGCTGTTACAGACTAACATGGCTACCACTATGAACTGATAATGACATCTTTGACTTGTTCTGTTCTGTACACCCATGTAACTTTGTGATGTCTTGAAAACGCCCTCTCTCAAAATATATCTGTCTTAGAAAGTTTCTGGTACTCACCAAAAACTGAAGTACTGTATTTGTAGTTTTAAAGCTTTGATGTCTTGCTGTGTAATTCATTGGAGTAGCAACATTTCATTCATTGTATTGTTGAAGTTACAATACAGGGATTTTTTTTCTTGTGTATGTTTATATTTTTCAAAATGAAGTTACATACAGTTAAGTTTTGTGCAAAAGTCTTTACTTTGAACCAACCCAAGTGTCTTTTTGAATCCCACTAGCTGGAACAATTGGAAAAGGAGCAGAGTCTTCCTGTAACTGCAGAAAAGAAAAGTACAACAAAATTCCTTGATGCTGACCAGTATGAAAATCGGGCAGGTAAGGCATAATTCTGAAGGCTAAATTGTTAAGTCTGTTAACAGAATTCTGTTTTAAAACTTTTAAAACTAGGCAGCGTTTACTTTTTTAAAAAAATCCCCAACTCCATCCCCTCTGCCTGAGAGCCGTCAGACTGCTTGAAAGTGAGGGGAAAAAAATGATGAACTCTGTGGAAGGCTGTCTGAAGACATCACACTGGGCGTAACATTTTCCAAAAGCGTCTATATCTCACGGGAGCCTAAATCTCATTAATTCTGCTTCTAAGTAACCTAGGCACTACTGAAAATTTTATCCTACATCTGTAAATACTGCCTGAGCATTATACCTTTTGGAACAAACCATCTTGTGAGACAGCGTAGTGTGACTTTAAATAGCTTATGTACAAGCAGGTCCAATTTTCCTCTATTTTTTGGCTGATAATTGATCCTCTCTGCCAGTGTTTCCCAAACTTCAGACGCCGCTTGCTCAGGGAAAGCCCCTGGAGGGCCTGGCCGGTTTGTTTACCTGTTGTATCCACAGGTTCTGCCAATTGTAGCTCCCACTGGCTGCGGTTCGCTGTGGCTGGCTAATGGGGGCCGCGGGAAGCGGCAGCCAATATGTCCCTCGGCCTGCGCCGCTTCCCACAGCCCTGAACAAGTGGCGTCCCAAGTCTGGGAAACGCTGCTCACTGCAATAGTAAAATCCACTGACATTTCTCCCAAACAGCCCATTTTTATAATCCCTGATTTTGATCAGTGCGTTTTAAATGCATTGGTTGATTGTAACATTGTCAGTGTTTTGTTAAACCAAACTCAAGGCTTGATCCTGCAGGATGCTAAGTGTTGCCTAAGACGTACTTAGCGTCTGCAAGCCATATTGAAGTGAACAGGGATTGAGGGTTCTTAAAATCTCACAGTTCTGCATGGTATGTAGTTGGGCATCTCTTTGCCACTATTTCTGGTGTATTTGATGTAATCCGTGAATTCAGCTTTTGTGAAAGGGGGCAGTTCTAGAGATCGAGGTTCCAAAGCCAAAGAACAGGAACAGTGCAGATATCAGCTGGGTGAGCTTCCCTACGCTGCTCTTCCAGATGTTGCATCCCTGAGACTACCAGTAATAGTGCCAATAGTTATGGTGATTTTACTGATGTGGATACTGTCACACTAGGATCTGAACGGAAAGCAACAATGCATTTGATACACCAGCTGCTGAGCAGGCACCTGGCAACAGCCGCTTTCAGCTATTACTATTACTTGGCTGGCTTCCACTGGGAATATAATGTATTTCATTACCAGTCTCCTGAGCCAGCCAGTCCATCCCCATTTTTAAGTATGTTTGTCAGCCTGGGGCATCTAGTAAATGGTATCCAGATATTGGGAAACTATTAGCAAATGACCACAGTACCTACTATGAATTACAATTGAAGGGGGTTTGAGGAGTGCAGGAGTCTTCATTGTAACCATCAAGCATAAATGTGTTTTTCTTTTGTTCAACACAGGTTCATTGGTCTGGGAGGAGAATAATGGAAAAGGAAATGGTGCTCAGGAGACACAGAGGATAACAAAGACTGACAATTCCACGAGTGACCCTTGGAATTCTGTATCCCCTGCAGACGTAGTTTGTACTTTGCTAGAAGAGGATGCATGCCCTATAGAAACAGATCATCAATCTAAAGTAACACTGTCCTTTCCAAACGTGCAGTCTTCTCTAGCAAAGTCTGAGGAGCAGAACAAGGCAGAGGAAGTATTGGTACCTTACTGCTCTGATGAATCTATTGGTGAATTCAAACTACTTCTGCAAAATACATATGAAGTAATTGAACTTTCTGAATCTCTACAGACTGAACCAGAAGCAGTTGTATTTCAGGACACATTAGCATCTGACTTGTATGGCATTTCCATGGAAAAGGAGGACATAAATAGTTTGGCAGATGCCACAAAGGTATCCTTAAAACAACCTGTAGACCAAAGTGACAAAGAGCCTAGAGACAGTGGTGTGGCACTTGTAGAAAAAGTGGAAGATCAGCCTTATACCAATGAGAACAACTTCATCTGGCCTGATTCAGATCCTGCACTGTGTCTGTCACAGGTTCTTTTAGCCACTTTGGAGACTTCCTCTGAAGTGGAGTGGATGGCTGTTTCGGTGCTGGAAAATACCCCAGCAGCAAAAGATGATAAAGAAATGTGCAAAGTTACAGAACTTCAGCCATCCAAAGACCATGTAGATTCAAAAACATCCCTACAAAAAGACTCAGTTGTTTCTGTGTCAGATATAGATTGCATGCTGCCTCAGAGTAAAGTGAACAAGGAGCTACATTTTAAACCAGAAATAATGCATGGTCCTGTTTCAAAGGCTAGCCAAAGCAATCAGGAGACAGATGCATCCAACAACTTGGAAAAACATTCTATCGGATGCCTTGCCGCCTCCAGTTTGGCTGGCTTCAAGAGTTGTATCCCTCTTAGTGGTTCTAAGCAGAACCAGTTAGGTGGTGTAACTTCTCAAGAGAAAACAAGGAAAGAGAGCAAATCCCCAGAGGAAAATGTAAAGACTCCACTGAAATCTGCTGCTACAAAACCAGTTAGATTTACTATTGCTCCTGCCTGGCAAAGATCTCTTTCTGGGGGTTCAAATTCCAAGGAAGATTCCTGTGCTAGAAGCTCCCCATCCTCTCCCATAAGACCAGAGTTGTTTGAAGGAACAGCTCACTTGGATACTACCAGGCAAGAGTCTACAAAAAATAAGCCTGAAGGTTTTGAGAGGGATAATGAGAGCAACAAGCCCAGTTTGAATTCTTCCATGGAGGGGGCTGAGCATGAAACACAGAATGCTGAAAACCCATTTGGGATCAGACTGAGAAGAACATCCTCTTTGCTAAAGTACCACAGTGAATCTCCAAAGCAGATTCCATTAGCTGTTCACACCCCCTCTTCTGGTTCTGTCAAGGAGGATCAAAAATCACTAGGCACTGGGAGGCCACCTCACGGCCTTCCAGGCCACCAAAAAGCTTTAGCTAAAAAATCAGCTGTCGTGGAAGAGAAAAATGCCCCCAAAACAAAATCTGAAGAAGTCTCAAAGAAGCAACACTCTAACAAAGTTTCAGGTATTTACGCTGTACTTGTATCCAAAGACTGTAATGGCCTTGCACAGCCATTATTCTCAATAAAGGCAAACCAGGGACACAAAAAGGGTAAAAAATTTCTTTAATAGCCTTGACCCTGAAATACAGGATCCTATTCAGCCCTGTTGTAACTCAGCTGATGTCGTTTTGGACTTGTATCTTGGGTTTAGGCTATTCAAGAAAATTCTTAAGTTCCACCATACAATATGTTCAAGCTAGAATAGTAACAGAGCATCAGAAATATAAAATGGGCCATTTCTTTCACATGGAGGTGTTTTTTGTCCAGATTTTGTGGAATTTGTAGAATTTGTTTTGCAGCTAATTGTCAGGCCAATGCAATTTAGAAAGAAACCAGGTATCACACTAGTTGTGATTATTCCCCTCCCCCCCCTAAAAAATTTGGGAAACGAAAAGGCAACGTGTCTCTAACTGGATTACATAACAGAACAATGGTAGTCATTCTGCATTTAGCCTGTACTGTCAGGACGTTGCTTTGAGGGCTATATCCTGTCCTGATTGACTTTAAAGACTCCAGTAGATAAAAAGGACAAACATCCTTGCAAAGGAACAAAGACAAAATCAGCAGGGAAATTAATGTAATCTACACCCTTTTCAAAGTGTATTCACTGGAGGATTTATAACACAAAACTATTCAGGTTTTGACAGACTTGCCCTAAATCCCTTCTTTACTTCCAAAATTCTTCTTTTATAGAAAAAGTCCCTAGTCCGCATTTGGAAACTGTTACCTCTGAACCAGCTTGGGTGTCCATGGCAAAACTAAAGCAGAAAGGTTTCCAGGGTCATCCTCTTGCCAAAGGACATAAAAGGGAGGACAAAACTTTGACCAAAATGGATCAAGAGGAGGTACGGTACTGAGTGGCTGGTAGACTAGAACCATTGTGAATACTGACAGTCTGACCAGATGCCTCTACACAATACTAAATTTGATGTTCTTGGACAGCAGGTTTTTAGTAATGCGTATAACCAAATTTTCAAAACCAATTTCTAATGTGCCCACAGACAATTGCTGATGCAAATGAATAGATGTGTATTTGGCCATATCTGCAGCTCAGGTACTTGGAATTTTGGGGTCAGACTCAGCAATACACCTTTCCTACACTAGTCATTTTTGTGCCTCTTATATTCTGAACCATGCCAGAGGTCTGCCCAATGCCCAGGACAATTTAAAGCTGCCATAAAAAGCTGCTCTAAGTTATGGCAGTTTTCCGCAGCCCCTGCTCTGCCATTGAGAACAGTGGTTCTGGCAGTGGACTTGGAGGCAAAAGGTTTGTGGTTCATCCACAGATTTCCTGTGTGACATTGGGCAAGTCATTTGACCTGTGTCTCATTTTCTTAATCTGTAAAATGGGGATAATTGTCCTCTTTGCAGGGCTGTTGCGAAGTTGAATTCAGTAGTATTTGTAAAGGACTTGGTGATCCTTGGATAGATAATGCCAAGGAAGGACAAAGCAGTATTGTTGTTTCAGTAATCATTGTGATCATAAATGTATTACAGATTTAATGGTAAGTGGATATGATATCACAAGTAATGATTGTTAAACATGCCATTGAAAAGCCGTGTAAAGAGAGAACCACCTGGCCTGCCTTGGTATATTCCCCATAGCACCTGCGCCCTGTTTCTATTTCTCTTCTGGTGAATTCTCAAAGTGCACCTCTGATTGAATCTTAAAGGGGAGCTGCTTCCTGTGTGTAATTATTTACACTTGCTGGTTTCCTTATTTTGCATTCTTTGTTTTTTCCCTTAAAGCGAGTGACCTGTGCGAGTGAGAATTTATTGGGGAAGAACGTAACTCCCAGCCTGTGTGCTCAGGAGAAGAAATCCCAAATGAAGATCACTATGTCTGCTGCAGCAGGTGTGTGTGTGTGTGTGTGTATATATTTTAAGTGTGTGTGTGTGTGTGTGTGTGTGTGTGTCTGTCTCACTCACTCACAGTAAAGGCTAAGATTTTCACTAGTGACTTCTTGGGTGTGTCCATTTTTGGCTGCCCAGCCTGAGAAACCTTTAATCTTCAGAGGGTGGATGCTCCGCTTTTTCACCCACTAGACTGTGTCCAGACATGTTGAGAATGCTACACCCCTGCTTACTCCATCCCCAGAGCGGGTGGGTGGGTGGTTAAAAGATAAAAGTTCCATCCTCAGCCCACTTGCTAAAGTTCCTGAACCAGGGTGTGGAAGGGGTGGCTGGTGATGTAGTGACTCACTGTGACTAGAGGTCAATAGTAAATTACAACCTGCAGGGAGTAACCGTGGCTCAGAGAGGTGTGTGCCTCATGGTGCTTTCTGAGCAGACTGATCCAACTTATGCCCCAGCCCTTGTTCAGGGCTATGCCTAAAATCAGAGTTGAGGTGGAACTGTGTGCAGATAACACTAATCAGACTTGCAGCTAAGAGTGTATTTTACTGAATGAAATGTATTAATGTCAAAGCTTTCCTGTAAGTAAGTGAATAGACTTTCTCGCCTTCCTCCCCACCCTGGGTCGCTGACATAGCAATGGATGACTGGCTGAGGAATCGCAGTGAGAGAGCAGTGCTGCGTTAGCTGCAGCTCAACAGTGTGTGATTCAGCTATGATCCATTTTTTCCCCTTTAAGGATTCCATTTTGTGCCAGCTTCATTTCCAGACTTGGTAAACTCGGTACAAAGCTAGACAATTGTAAGCAGTTAGGAAGTTTGAGAAGTCTCCTTCTGGAGTACTGTCACGGCGGGTCTGAATATTACTCCCATGCCTCTGCTGGAGTCACCTGGATTTTCACTTTGGCTGAAATTCATGCCACCCATGAAAGTTGCAGCAGTACTAAACCTTTCTTTGCATTGTCTTGCTCCAGGGATCATCCTGGTGTACAATGTCTTTTCCCCACAGTGGTAGCACTATGGTCACTCAATTCTTTCACCTCTTGAAAATTCTGAATATCTCTGACTTATGTTGATGTTCTCAAGAAAATGACCATTACCCAACAGTTCAGAAAAACACCAGGCCCTGCTGCCAGCATTGTCCCCACATGACCAACAAAACAGGAAGACTTTCAAAACTTAGACTCCCCTTGCTTTACTCCTATTAAAGGAGCCAATAATTTGACTTGGCTGAGGGGCAAGGAGTGTATATAATTTCCAGAGCTAGTGGTAACCTTGGACACACTTTTTGTCTTGTAAATGGCTGTTGCAAAAGTTTTCTTTCTACACTTTTCTTTCTACACTTGCCTGTATGATATGCATCCCATACAAGTCAGCAGGTGCGGCTTGGTGCATGTATAGCACAAGGTAAAATGGGATTATTAGGACAGAGTTCTGAGAAACCAGATCCTGCATTGGCAACTGCTCATAGCAAATGTCAGACCTAAAAGGGGATTGCTTATTTAGACTCCCAATTAGCATGATAAGGCTTGTCCTTAAGCCCGTCTCCTCAGACGTGCCCGTTCTCTGTCTACACTCCACCGCCCTTTTTTAATCCTATGCTCTTGAGACTGTCCAAGGCACTTGAGACTGACTTTCAATCAGTACAGAGGAATATGGGTATAATCTTCATAAGTGTCCAAGTCCCTTTTTCAAAAGTGACTTAGGCACTTGGGAGCCTAACTCCCTTTGAGACTTGAGGCCCAGATTTAAAAAAGGTATTTAAGCCTGCTGGAACCTAAATCTTATTAACTATCAATGGGATTTTGGCTCCTAAGTGCCTAGTTCCCTTTTGAAAAATGAGATGTAGGCTCCTAAATCATTTAGGTGTGTCACTGCTGAGTGCAGCAGTGCCTGAATACCTTTAAAAATCTGGGCCTACGTCCCTACATTATGTAAGCATTGTTGAAAAAGTTATCCTACATCTGGAGCTTGACCTGGTGCTTATTAGGGGAGCTCTGTCCCTTCCACTATAGTCTGCCCCCTGCAGGGCTACCCTGGCTGAGGCCCAATGTCCTACTGAGCTGATCCCAGGGACAGGCTTTGCCTACAGGTGTTATCAGGGTGAATGGGCATTTTTTTTATTGGTCTCAACATCAGCAGGATCAAGGCCCCTTGTGCTTAACTTTACTTGTGCCCATAAATAGCTTCTATTCATGTTTGTGTTGAAGCACGGCTGCCTTGCCCCCCGCTTCCTGTATGCCATGCAAAGACTTGTAGATACTTACTAAACATAAGAAAAAGTTTGGCTTTTTCAGGCCCTGATTTATATTTCCAAATGAAATAGTCTGTTGGAGTGAAAGGAGAGTGCCAAATGTCAAATGGCTTGTGAACTGTCCCTCAAGATATTTTAGTTGCTTATGTGTAAGGCTGCATTCTGTCCTGTCTCATGCAACCTGTCAGAAGACATCAGTCTTCAATATTTTCTATAAGATCGATAAAGTAGGCGTCTTTTAAATAGTAGCTCAGAGCCTTACCAGCAACAGTATCAACATTCCTTAGCATCTGCCGATGTCACCAGGCTTGTGATAGGCTGCAGATTTCAAAAACTATATTTGAAAAGAATATCTAGTCACATTATCCTAGCAACTTCCATCCCCTCTGGCTAACATATCCGAGAAGATGTAGTATGGGTTTCATGCATATTTTTTTCCGAATAGCATTTTTATAGTAGAAGTATTTTTGTTGGCAGTAAAGACTGGAAGGTAAATCTCTAGGCCATTCAGTGTTGAAGATGCATATCGTTCTCTGCTAGCCCAAGGTAAACTTGGAGTGATTCTTCCCATGCAGCACATGATCATATGGCTGATTCCTAGAGCCACTTGTGCGTTACACAATGCAAAATTAGCCTGTGGAATTCCCTGCCACAAGCTATAATTGTGGCCAAGAGTTTTTAGCAGGATCCAGAAAGCAATTGGATATTTATATGAACAACAAAATGATAATCCCTCAGGAATTTTGGAAAAATTTACTCATGCGTCAGGGCTTAAGCCCTCCCCTAAATTTTGGGAGTTGGGAGAAAGGCTATCCCCATAAGTGCCTATTACAGAGTTTCTGAAACCTTCGCCTGAAGCAGCTGGAACTGGCCATTGTTACAGACTGGGTACTGGTCTCTGGACCACTGGTCAGATCTAGTCTGGCAATTCCTCCTTTTATCTCTGTTGCTTTGTGAAATTGTGTCACTTTCGGTTTTGTTTCGCCTCTAGATGATCTCACTTTAAAGAGCAGGAAAAAAAGTTAGCATAAGTTCTGTCTAACTCTCCTGTGTTCTGATGACTGACTGGCATTGTTCTCAGCAGTTACACTTGGACCTATGGCTCAGGAGTCGTCTGTGGTCCCCACCGCTGAAAAGGAAATGAGACAATCCTGTAATCTGCCAATGACACCGTGCAGCTCTGTTGAACCACCCTGGCTGTCCCTGGCCAAGAAAAAAGCCAAAGCTTGGAGTGAAATGCCTCAGATTGTTCAATAGCAAATGACAAGAGTGTCCTCCTCTGTGTTGCCAATAACTGTATTAACTCCATATAGTAACTTCTTCGCTGAGACCATCTGTGGGGGGATGAGATAAAAGCCTTAGAACGTTCATCACAGACTGTAGCTGTGAATGTGTGAAGAAGAAATGCCATTGATGGGTTGACTTGCAGTAACCGCCAGCATTAGGAAACTGAGCATTTTCCACGACAAAATACTATGAAATTCCAATTGACGGATTCATACTGATTACACGTTTGACTAAAAGACAGTGGTGCTCTAAGAGGAGGCGCTTCATGCCTTTGAAGCATTTCCTTTCTAAAAGGGGAGGTTAAAGTACCCTGCACACAATACAGTATTCTGCATGATTTCACTTTGAGCATTGAATTTGTTTGGTGTCACAAAATGGTTTTAGAACTCTGCACTGGAGCATCCAGACTGGCTGTCGCTGATGTAGTAGCATTTATGTCTCTAGGGCAGGTCTGACTGTGCTTCTGATTTTTAACGTATCTGATTCTTAAATGAAATAAGACACAAGCAGCAATGCAGATTTAGGGGATTCTTACTACTTAGGTGGCTAGAGTCACTCTGCCTTGGGCCTTATGCCTTGTATTATACCACCTACTGGTCAGGCCCAGAACTGTACTGCCTTTGTGTTCTATTGTAATGTATTTTAAAAAATCAATACCTTCTAAGGACTAGATTCTCGTCAGTTACCTCTGTAAATCTGGAATAACTCCACTGACCTTAACGTAGTTTGGAGATGCTGAATTTGGTCCTTATATCTAAGTTGAAATCTTTATAAATTTCTAGCATAGAGCAATTTCTCTTCCTAAGCCTCTTTTGTGAAATGTCCCTGCTAAAGGCAGAGGTGGGGAAGGTTTGACCCACTCTTGTTTTCTGTGAAGAAGGATGCCTGTTTGCCACAAACAGCATCCCACTGTCCATATCCATGGCACTATGGTTTTTAGACTATTTCCTTTACAGTTTAGAGGGGAAAAAAAAGATGCACTCAACATCCACCCTTACCCATCAGTACATAACTGGAAGCTGAAGCTGACCATCTATCTAAAGACACACAGCTGGCAAACAGCTGCTCTTTTAGAGTCCAATTCTGCTGCCACTGAAGTCTGTAGGAGTCTTGTCACTGACTTTTATGGGAGCAGAATCAGATCCTTTAAAAATAAACTTTGTAAAATGACTTAGTGACATCAGTGTCATGACAACCAAACCGCTCCTGCCTGTACATTGCACATTTGCTAAACATTTTCTGTGTACAGCAAATGAAAACATTGAAGTATGACTTGTCTGAGAGAGTGTCTCTTTCACAAACAAGTTGGGTAGCATCTTTAATGTGAAACAACGTTTGACCTTGGAGTAACCCCTTATCTGGACTCCCTCTTATTGGCTCTGGCCTGAATTTAAATGCGTCCCTACTTCTGAAATCTGTAGCCACTGCTCATGAAGATTGTGCAACTCTTATTCATGTGGCTGAACAGCTTACTCGCACAAATAGTCCCACTTAAATTAATGGGTCTGCTCTGATGAGTCACTGCTTATCGGAAAGAGTAAAGGTTTCACAGTCAGTTCGCTAATACAGGCCTGTTTTCCTTCTACTTAGTGTCTGTTTTAAGACCTTTATCTCCTCCTGCAAGGTACCGGAGCACTTGTATTTGTCTAAAGTTTAAAAGTATTATGTAAAAACAAATTTAAACATTATCTACTATGGTTTTCTACAGGTGACATCACAAACATGGTTTACGGACCCTCTGTTTAAAATATGCACTTTCCTATATACTGCTATTTCTCTCCTGTTCTTTGCCAGTCTGGATTGCAACCACACACCTAAACTACTGCAAATAACAGCATTTATCTATTCCCTTGTTGCTTTTGTTCTTGATATTGTGTCTCGCATTTTCTGTATGGTATGTATATACGTTTTTGTAATCCTCACCTTTGGAGGTCCCCCTTTTGTATTCTATTCCCATATTTGGTTTACTATTAAATGCTATTGTCATGATTGAATTTTTCAGGGTTTGGATGCATTGTGATTTGTGGAGGGGAGGGACTGGCATTAGGGAAATAGACCTTTAAGAGGAACTGTTTGTGCTGGGTGGGTTGATATACTGTATAGATTCCAGGTTGGGGGAAACTCTACCTACAGGGCTTTGGACTGAGCATCACAGAGGTGAGGGACTGTCTTTAGTCTTCTTTGAAGTCATTGGACAATTGGTGCAGTCTCTTTTGGGGTATGGGGTTCTTTCAGTGATTCTGAAATAAAGCTCTGGGTTGTGCCTTGCTATGTGGACCTTGAAGTCAGCAGGACCAAGGGGCTGGCACAGTAGCACTGATGACAGGAATGGAGCTTAAGCTCTTGATGAACTGGAATATCAGTAATTATTGTTTTTGTTTTTTTAAATTAGTTGATCAGAAGAATTTGGTGACCAGAGAAGACGTTCCCTACTCCTTACAGCAGAACTGCTGCTGCCTGGACAGGAAGCTATTCTAGAAATCCTTATTATATATATTTTACTGACTCTCCATGAGCAGGATTCTGTAAAGTTCTATAGTATGTTTGTTTATAGAAACTGAGCAATAGGCTGCCCTAACAAAATCAAAGTGTATGGGCCTTATGTTAGGCCTACCAGCCTCAATTAACAGTTCCTAATAACAGTCCATTTAAACATCCAGCTGGTTATACTGCATGATGCACTTTGGGGTACAGCCAGGGAGCAGGTACCTTTGGCTGTCAAGCCAGGGGATAGAAATGCTATAGAATGTTTATCTAATATAGAACTTTGCAGCATCATTGGCACCTATCTTGCATGTATCGCTGAGTAAAGATGGGAATACTAAACATACCATCCTCCTTAGCTCCAGCCTTCAGCAATTGTTTTGCTTCTTCTCTCACATTAAATAGAAAATAAGCAAATCTCCACTGTATGGCATAGTTGACTGCTGCTTTTGGAGGGGAGGTGGTTCAGTAGCAAAGTGCATGAATGTTTTCTCTCAGTTTAGCGTATATCAGCAGATCAGTGCAAATGTATGCATATGTGCATAGTCTCACTGACTCCAGTGGGCCTATGTGCATGCTTAAAGTTGAGCACAGGTGTTTGCAGAATCCAGGGGTAGATTGGCTATGCTGTATTCCCTGCTCCACCACCGTTTTGTGAATTTGGCCCTGCTACCTATCTTCCCAGGGTCAAGAGTCCCCATGGCCTTGGTTGAACTAGACCATAGTTAGCCTAAAGGTGTCCCTTCACATTTACACGAAAGTTCCTATGCACTAAGCTTTGCACACAGCTGATAATGTGGTATCAGCTGAACAAGGCAATCTGAGTGGAATAAATGTACCTTGGGCAGTCTGTGTTAACTTAATGTCTATTATCTCTAGAGTAGATTTATTCATAGTGAGACTTGATGATCCCTTATGAACCTTCATACTCCTGGGCATAGCAAAGCAAAGCAAATGGAGTTTCCTTTCAGACCCTCTTTACAGAGGTGGGCAAACTCCGGGCCACATCTGGCCCGCAGGACTGTCCTGCCCAGTCCCTGAGCTCCTGGCCCGGGAGGCTTGCCCCCGGCACCCTCCCCTGCGTTCCATGCCACTGCTCAGTGCAATGCTCTGGACAGTGGGGCTGCAGAGCTGAGCCTGACCCGGTGCTCTGTGGGGCAGTGTGGTTGCCTGTCCTGGTGCAGCTACGCTGCCAGCCACTAGTGCTTCACGCAGCACGGTAAGGGGGCAGGGAGCAGTGGGTTGGATAGAGAGCAGGGGAGTTTGGGGGATGGTCAGGGGCGTAGATGGGGTCGGGGCAGTCAGAGGACAGGGAACAGGGGGGTTGAATGGGGGCAGGAGTCCCAGGGAGGCAATCAGGAAGGAGAGGAAGGGTTGGATGGGGATGGGGCAGGGGTTCCGGGGGGGCAGTCAGGAAGGAGAGGGGGGGTTGAATGAGGTGGGGGGCAGTTAGGGGCAAGGGATCTGGGGGCAGTCAGGGAGAAGGGGTGGTTGGATAGGGCAGGTGGGCAGTCAGGAAGGAGGGGGGGGTTAGATTGGGTGGGAGGCAGTGGGTGGGGCAGGAGTCCCAGGGGGGCCATCAGGGAACAGGGTGGGTTGGATGGGGCAGGGCCATGCCTGGCTGTTTGGGGAGGCACAGCCTCCCCTAACCGGCCCTCCATACAATTTCAGAACCCGATGTGGCCCTCAGGCCAAAAAATTTGCCCGCCCCTGCTCTTTAGGTTCTCCTGGTGATGGATACAATCCTTTTCTCACTCTCCAAAATGCAAACACCCTGAAATTAGAGCTTATCAAAAAGTTAGTTTTTTGAAGCATTACAAAGTTTCAGAGTTTTGTTCCACAGGGTTTGAAATGGATCTATGTTTTCCCCAATACTTTTATTGAAAAAATTATTTAAGATGTTCTAGACATGGTTACCATTTCAAGGACAATTTTGAAAAATATTTTTAACAAATGTTTTGGAAAAAATTGGGAAAAGTCACTTTTTTGAAAAATAAAATATTTGAACAGTTTGGCATATCTGTGGGGGTGGGGAAGAGATTAATTTTTTAAGGTTCTTTTTCCAATTAAAGAGAAGCAAGAAGTTTTAAATGTCTGGCCAGTTCTACCTAAAATATACCAAAGTGAATCTCTAGAAAGTGGCAAAAATAAATGTGAGCTTGAGCAGTTATAGGAAAGAAAAATAAAAACCAAATAAAGTTTTATTCAATGTCAGTTTTAGTTAGTTATACTGGTCCTAGATCTATGCACCATTTGTGAAAACTCTCAGATCCCCTAAACAATGGTGGTAGCAGAAACAAGGCCTAAAGGCATATTGATTTGTCTCCAAATTCTGACAGTGCTAGTAAGTGGAAAATATGGTTGCTAATCCATTTAAAAGCTCTACCATATAGGCAGTTTCCTAGGGCAGCAAGATATCAGCAACAATTCAGTGTCTTTTCATTTAGGTGACTGAGGAGTTCGGAGGGATAGACGTGCTTCATCTCTTCTCAGGACATCAGAGAACTGTGGGCCCTGCCAATTTACATGGTATGCTTGTTCAAGGCAGTCATTCAATGACTGGAAGGGCACAGCGTGCTGTGTGAAGCTGAAAAGCTGCATAGTACCATGGTTCTGGATGTACATCCTATTGCCATAGAGCACAGAAGCATTTAATTCATATGTAACTTGAGAGAAATCATTTAACATGTTGCTATAAGTGATCTATGGGCTCACAATCTCCAGTAGGTCAAACATCCCCAAATGTCCTATTTAAAACTTCCTCACTGAGGAGCTCTCTTGAACTGGTTCAGGGATTTCCTTAGAGCAGCCTCAGATTCAGAGAACTGGAGACTCATGCATTCCTCCTGTGAATGGGAATTTGGAAATAGGGTGAAACTAGAAGTGATAAGGAAGAATTGAAATATTTCCAGAGCCAACTTTATTGGCTAGAAACAAAAAAAAAAAAAATCAATGGTTTCAGAGTAGCAGCCATGTTAGTCTGTATTCGCAAAAAGAAAAGGAGTACTTGTGGCACCTTAGAGACTAATAAATTGGTTAGTCTCGAAGGTGCCACAAGTAGTCCTTTTCTTTTTGCAAAAAAATCAAAACTGGATATGTTTAAGGCAGTATATTGTTACTTCTAAAAACAAAATATATGATGGATAGAAGGAATTATACAGCTCTTCCTTTGAGGTTTGATGAACCTTTGCAAGACTCCCATGGCCCTTCTTCATCACAGTAACTTATTCCCCGTTAAGAAGTTCCCTTAAGAATCTCCTCATTCATCTCTTACCATGGAGTTATTGCTTTTCTACTGATACTGATGATAACCTTTAAGTACATTCCTTCAAATCTCTCTTGCCTATGATGACAGTCTCATGCTTAAAAGAAAGCAGATCGTACAATAAATTGATTAGATTACAAATCAGTGCATGCCTATACCGAGGCATCTAAACATGATTCAGTAAAAAAATTCAAAAAAAGGTTCTAAATAAAAGGTCCAGCTAAAGCCAGTCCACAGCAACAAGGATATATACAACAGCCATCAAGCAAAACCCTTCACTGCTCCCAGAGATCAGTTCCCAATTAGTGGGAGGACTAGGAGAGACCAAAAGGTAGCCTGTGGGGAAAATCAAGGGGTGGAGGCCTCCAAAAAGCAGTAAAAACTAGAACAATAGAAATAAGACAAAGAGACCCAGTGAGGGACAGCAGTGCCCGTCCTTTGCAGGGCATGGCCAAAAAAACCAGAACTCTCCTCAGGTTTCAGAATAGCAGCCGTGTTAGTCTGTATTCACAAAAAGAAAAGGAGTACTTGTGGCACCTTAGAGACTAACCAATTTATTTGAGCATAAGCTTTCATGAACTACAGCTCACTTCATTGGATGCATACTGTGGAAAATATACATTATACATAGGGCCCAAGAGCAGACTAGCTCCACCTGACTAAGTGTTAGCTAGGAGTTGAGGCAATCACTTTCATATTTAGTACCTAGATTATGAAGGACTTTACATAATACATCAGAGATTCCCACACTTTCCCTCTGGGCTTTTATTATGATAATAGAGAGATTACCTCTGGGACCACCTCTCCACCTGTTTACGATCAGATAGGTCACCTTCCCCTTGCACTACAGCAATCACTTACAGGGAAAAATAATATTCGGAGGCTGACATATTTCAGCTCTCTTTTAATGCAAATGAGCAGGTGGCAACAAGGAGGAGGAGCCAACATCATATGACCAGCCCATGGTTCATGGAGTACAGTTTGTGAGCCAACATGTACTAATCCTGGGCGTGATAACTGCACACAGGAGAACGGAGCAACTACTGCAAAAACAGCATTCACCAAAGCTTCTTGCATTGAAAGCTGGAACTATGCACCAGCAGTGCACACAGTCCGCTTAACAAGCCTTCCACCAATATTTTTGCCAGTGGTCCTCTGGTCCCGGGACACCTTGCAAAAACTCATGAGAGTAGATTTCAGTATTGCCAATGCCAAACATTTAAAAAAAAAATCAATCATGGGATTAAGAAAATACGTCTGGGGTCCGTTTTATTTGTTTTCTGGATTTTGAGGTGCACATTTTCAAGCTTCTCTCTGCAACCATGAAGGCTAGAAGCTTACGTTAAAAAAAGTTGAGAGTCTCAATGTAATCACTTGACTCCAGGAGCGAGGGCTTTAAGAAGACCACCACATATCATGAGATTTGTGATAAAGGCATGAGAGCTAGCTATGTTCCTGAGAGTGTTCATACAGCCATTATAGTATCTTTGACTTTCCATTTTCTGTGCCCAGTACAATCCTGACTGGGTTTTTGGGCCCTACCTCGCTACATATAACGCAATAAGCTTGCCTGGGTATTTTTAAAAATTTAAGATTACTTTTCAAAGATTTTAATTTTAAATAAACTGCATAGAAGTGCAGAGGGTATGTAATATTATGGGTAATTAGGGCTGGGGTTTTTACTGACTCATCTGGAAGCCAGTCATGTATATGGCTCAGGCATATGGCTTTAGGCTACCTACTATGCTGCTGCATGGCAGCAGAGGGTGCTCAAACCTTCCCCAAAGAGCAAGGAAGCATTCCAATGACTATGAGCAGTAGATTCCTTTCAAAATTTGGTTGCATTTATTACAATAAGAAGGCTTTTCTTAATGCAAAGGAAAGATAGATCCAAGAAAGTGGAGGGGCATTTCTGTTTATAACTCTGTGTTTATTTAGGAAGCTACATAAAAAGTGTGGTGAAAGCTACAGCTGCTAGCAAGACACTGCAACCCCTGGTGCTGCTGCAGTTAGAAGCCATTAGGACCAGAGGAGAGTTTCTGTGTGAGTAAACCATCATGCAGAATCTACAGGAAGCTTTATAGGCAAGTTACGTAAAAAGGGATACTGTCAATTGTTAAACTGGTATATAGTTCAGTAAATCAGTCTGTCAACAAGCAGACACACAGTGAGCTGGCCAGTCTATATAGAGAACACATTAAAGTCATGAAATGTGTTTTTATAAGAGCAAGGTTTCAAGTAAGTGAATAGGGAGTGGCTGGCGCAGCCGCCTGTCCCAATTTTCCTAGATGACTCAAACATATTGCAAGACCGGCCTACAGAATGTCAAACAAAGTCTCTGTTTTAAATAGCTGAGGGAGTGGGAAGCATAGTGTCATGCTGCGAGGCTATTGCTCTATAGGACAAATCCTGAAACAAGTGGGGGCCTCGCTCCAAGGGAGGGAAACAGACCTGCTCCTAAGCAGTGGAGGACATTGTCGCCCTTGTCTACACTAGAAAGTTGTACTGCTTTAACGATACCAGTATCACTGAAACAGTACAACCCCCTTAGTACGGGCAGTTATATAGATATAAAAGTGCTTTATACGAGTATTGCTTTATTCCTATGTCACTATAAGGCACGTTTATACAAGTATAACTGCTTCTAAATGAGAGATTCTACTGGTATAACTATTAAATCACACCCCTAACTGACATAGTTAGACCAGTTCAAAGTTTATGTGTAGACTAGGCCTCACTGAAAATAATTTGTCTATTCAGTTTATTGAAGATAAATGTTCTTTGCATTCTTACATTGTACAAAAAAATCTTTAAATTACATTTAAACGGAAAACAGCAACTTGCATTTAACAGACTATACTAGTGCAACAGCAATTGCTTGACATAAATATTCTGTGTTTAAAAAGAAAGTCATTTGCAACATGACTCTCAAAGTAGATTCTCCCTTTTATCCATTTCAGAATGGATTTGTTAATGCTACTTAGCTCTTATATAGCACTTTTCATCTGTGGATCTCAAAGCACTTTACAAAAGAAACTAAATATAATCAGCCTTATTTTACAGGGATCTGAGGCACAGAAAGGTGAAGTGACTCACCCAATGTTAGACAAGGGGTCAGTGGCTGAGCCCATATCTCCTGAGTCCCAGGTCAGTGCCCTATGCACTAGATCACATTGTCTAATTAGATCATCATCTAAATTGAGCTAATGAATTCAGTTCTGTTCTGCAGAGGCCTCTTTCCAGAACAGAAGAGCGAGGCTGATTGTATACCAGAGCACTGTGGAAAGCTTCTAAATTTAAACATTTCCACCCGCATTTAGGTAACTCTCCAATTTACAAAATAACGACAGCAGCAACCTGTGGGAAAGGCGCCAAGTCATGGGGAACTTGTTTGTTTTAATTGTTTGCAGTGACAGCTCTCTGCCGGTTACATCACCAAGCCCAGCTCTGATCTGATGTTTTGGAAGAGAAGTTTATTGTCTGAAGTGCAGTGAGCAGAGTTTTTCCTAATATTTTGGATACATGCTCTTCTGCTGGTGGTGTGAACACTCGGAACAGCCACGCCAAGCTGCAGCATATGTAGTCACAAGCAATGGGCAAGTTAACACGTTTTCTGGACAGCTCTTCCAAGGGGGCAGCATTGTACAGGTCAAACTTGGCAGGGTAAAACCATATCAGTTGGCTTCGTTAGCTGCAGAGATACCATGTTTTATTGGTGGAAAGGAGTAAAAAAAGTGATTTGTGTCTCAGCTGGATATAAAAGTGCAAGGGACTGGGCTAGCTGACCTCTCAAGGTTCCTTCCAGTCCTATGAAAGCCTAGGATGCTTCCACATTGCACTTTACCTATATTTAAAGACAGTAGAGTCTTTTCCCCCTTTGAATCATGCCTATTCGAGACCCATAACGTACTAGAGATTTTAAATTAGAATTCTCCATTGAAATCAATTAGAAGTTCTCATTTTAAATAAAAAATGGCACGATCTATACCTATGTTAATGGAAGTAATTGATATCTGAGAGTAGACGGTGTGCTTTTTTCAGTCTGAAAAAGTATTTTAATGTGTAAACATCCCTAAGTTTATGTCCACCCTGATAATAAATGTGACTTTTGCAGCAATAGCTCCTTACTGCCTGACAGTCCTAAAACAAGAATTCTGGTTTTAAGGAATATGGTTTGCTGTGATGGAATGATACAACAGAAGGGCAAGTACAGGATACTTAAAATGACAAAGGAAAAAAGTACTTTATCTACTCATAACAGTTTAATATACCTTCCCACTACTACCAACAAGATCCTGGTTCAGCAAAGCAATTAAGCTCAAGCCAAAGTGAATTGTCTTATTGGCTGCAATGGGACTATGCACATGGTTAAAGTTAGGCAAGTGTTTAATTATTTTGCTGAATTGGGGCCTGCGGGCCCAGTCCTGCTCACACAGAAGCTAAGGCAAAACATCCAGTGACTTCAGTGGGAGCAGAATTGGGCCCATAAAAAGGACAGTTTAACATTAATTTTCAGAAATAATGGTTGCATTAGTTAATCTGGTAATGCAGTTAAGAGCATTACTGAGAATGAAGCATAAAGAAAGTGTTAATCTAAATAGCCAGTTATGTCTGAAGCGCAGAGGCTGACAGTCCTGGACTGGTGGGTACTGCAATATGTTTTTTCCTTTTCCACTTGATCCTATATATAGTGTCTCCTTCCAGCTGCATAGTTTACCTTGATGCTTGTTGAGAAGCATCCTTTCATTCCTAAACCAGTCTTCTGGAAGGGACACTTAAGTTGTATTATCTCAACATCTGACCTTCCTTAAAAATAGGTGTTATACAGATTACTTTTGTAAGTAATTAGGTTTATTCCCCACTACCATCTCTATTATGATGCACAATCCTACTAATGTGAATCTGTTTCACATAGTTTCTAAGGACTCTCAAACATGCATGTCTTCCCACTCCTATGAGTGCATGGTTCTGCACAGGACATGGCTCAAATAGCATGCATTCAATCAATCTAGCATGGAGGTTACAAACTCAAGAATAACTGTAACAAGGTTCATGGTTGCAGCCTTTACTCCAGCCATAAATGAAAGATGTTACGTGCACCCACTGGCTCCTGGGAATCCAGGATTGGTGATGGATCCAATATGGCTCTGAAACTTGGACAGGTCACTCATACCTCCAACAGAACGTACAGTTAAAGCCCTGACCTACTCCCTAGATATTTCCCCCTACACTATTTTAGAGTCATGGCTCTCACTGTGTCTTTTTCTTTGGTAGGGAAAAGGCATCCTATTTTAATGATCTGTTAACATCAACCTTCAGGTTTTGACAAGTATGACTTCAGCCCCAAATATGATGGGATAAGTACTGTTTCTTTAAGTGCAGGTGAAAAAACAGCTAGCCAGAATAGCACAGTTGCATCCATGCCAGTAAGACTCTTGAAAACGGTATGTTTTGCTTCACAGGCAGACAGATGCGCCGTACTGCCACAGAAAGTAGAGGAGATATTTATGCAGCTTCACTTCTGACAGTTTCATGAGGGAGTTGCTACTGCCAGTAACTATCCCGCTGTATTCCCTGGTGTCTCGTAGCATTGTCAATTTATTTACCAGGTTTAATAAAAAAAAAAAAAAGAAGAAGAAGACTACAGGCTACCAGCCTTGAACATGCGCTAAATGTAAGGAGCCCAATCTATCCTTGGTGTAAATCCATTGAAGTCCATGGAAATATACCAGGTGTGAATTTGGCCCTTTACGCCCTCCACCCACTCTGTTTGTTTGAAGCTTTTCTCCATAATCTTTCATGTAGATTTCTCCTTTTGATGAATGTGTCCTGGTGACAATATAGGTGGTGGAGGTATATTACCATTGCTAGCTTCTCTTCAGCCAGGATCCTCAAACATCTTTCATGTAAAGCTGAAGTGCTAGGCACCAGTGGAGTGTGTTTGCTCTGAAAGCTTATAAAACAAAAAACCACCCACACACCGTACTTGTTAGGATTTGCTGACATCTACATGTTTCACAGTGAGAGCTTCTGCTTCTGGCCAGGTAGGCTTGAGATTGCTACACAGTTGGTGCCTTTGAAGGCCCTTGAAGTTCATTTTGTACCATGGTGCTGCAGTTTCACTGCTTTAGAGGCAGTGTGCACCAAGTAGAGATGCAGTGTTGCCTAGTGCCTGGATCACTGGACTGGGGCTTGGAAGACCAGGTAAGATTCGATTGTTGGCTTTGACCTGCTGTGAGACTTTAGGCAATTCATAATTCCTCCTCCCCACCCCGCCTTCACCTTTTGTCTTGTCTATTTAGATAAGTTATTTGGGGTAAAGACTGTCTTACTATGTCTCTGTACAGTGCCTAGCACAAGTCCCTCATTTTGGTGCTACTATAGTAATCCTTTTCTGAGAGAGAAACATTTTTGAGTTATGATAAGCTCCAAACAGGACATACTGTACATTCCATATAAACTTAGTAAAGCAAATGGCTACATTAACCAAGTTCCCATATAGATGTAAGATCCATAATGTAAAGATGCTGCTCTACAAGGGATAATGGGACAGATTCACAGCTGGTGTAATTCCACTGATTTATTCCAGCAGGGGATCAGGCTCCAATATGTTGAACAAAATAAAAGGAAAAAAATTCGCAAACATGAACAACTCCCCTGAAAACTGAAAGTTTGTCTTCCCTGCAATTTCTGTTGCTCCTAACTGGAGTCCCATCCACACACAAAAACCCTTCACTCAAGGGTGGGGGTGATTTAACTCAAATGGGCTGGCCCGTCTGGGGAACAGGCTAAAGCTTGTGTTAGCAGCTGATGAATGACTAACTCAACTACTCTTCGTAGCCTTGAGTGTTATTTTTACAGTCTGGCTGCTCTTACTTGAGCTAGGCTAACTGTAGAGGAGTTAATATGTGGCTTCATGGCAGTTAACTCATTTCCCCTATTAAATAAAGTCCACTTTGAACCTCTTTTGCCTCCATCACAAATCCATAAAAATGCACACATGACCAGCGAGGGAGCAGCATTCCCTGGCCACAACCTGTTCCAGTCCCACTCTCTGAACTGCCAGCAGTCTGTTGTGAGGGGGCCCAACCACTGAATCCCACGGCCTGCTCACCAACCTGGCTCTGGGTAGTGACTGATCACTGTTCTTAGCTATGGGTCTCTCAGGCAGAGGCCCCAGCTGCAGACACTCTGACATCTCTTTTTGGATTGTGGGTCCCACAGTCCAGTCACCTAGATCCTGGAGCCAGTGCCACAACCCTCTTGACCCCACTCCATCCGTTGCTTAGACCCATTCCCTCCAGCATCCATGTGGCTACGTGAGCTCTGGTTTCTTCATTTACACCCTTCTGGGACCCCATGACAGTTAAAGCAAGGGGCATAGGTTTTTAAAGGAATTTCTAGACACACACACTTTGTACTTGGTAAGCACAACAGAATGACAGATTTATGGGAAAAAATGCTTGTAGAAGTACTGACTCACCACTGGGGTGGCAGGGCATGACATAGCAGCTCTTTCCGCCTCATCATTCCCCCTGAGGGTCACTCCAGCCTGGCAGTTCTTTGCCTCTTCCAGTGACTCTGCCCTCTAGCCAAATCACGTTAGTTCCAAACCCCTTCAGGGTACTCCACTCCCAAGTCCCCATTACACTATATCCAAAGTTCCAGTCCCTTCAGCCCCTCTTCATGGTGGTTCCTAAGATCCACATGTTCTACCTGGTATCTTCAAATGTAGACCACACAAGGAACTATCAGTTCTAGTGCTCCTACTCCCATTCAACTCCCAGTACTTCACCAATCCTTGACTTGGGCTTCCCACAGTGAGAACCCCTCATCTCCTGCCAGCTTGGTACTCCTTTGGTCTCAGCTCTGTATTGAGCCCTCTTCCAGGAAGACAGGAGAGCAAATCACCATTTCTTGTAGCCTTTACCTTTTAGTGCCAATAATCAGGGTTTTCCCTGCCTCTAGCAGCCTTCCATGACACTCTCAGCTTCCTGGGCTTCCTTTCCAGGTCCCCCACCCTCCTTCATCAGGGCTTCTTGTTGGGACTCAGCTTAATAGCAGCAGAGTCCTTTCTTGCTCTTCTTTCACAGCAGAGCCTCCCAACCTGTTCTGAATCCAAACTTCCAGCCTTCCTAACTTTTATCAGCCTTTAGCCCAAGAGAGAAAGTTCCTAGTTATCTCTCCCATGGATCTCCTCTCTGGCCTCAGTTTCCCCTGCTCTATGCTCCTTCCTTTATGAAGGCCCAACTCCTCCCCAGCTGGCTTTAATAACCAATTATGCATAGGTGCTGACTTTTGGTTTTGCCCATGGGTGCTTTTGAAGAAGAGGTGTGCGTGTTTGGGGCAGACACTCTGCCAGTTTTTGGGGGGAGGCTATTATCAGCATATTTATACACTTCTTTCATATTCTAGTTATTGAATATGCGTCTATCATTGGTATCTTTACTATTTTAGTGATTCAGTTGTTATGAACTATATAATTATATTCTCATGAATTACAGCATATTAAAATCATTGCAATCACCTAAAAGCTGTCTTCACTGACATCCCGGTTTAAAGACATTATGACTCACTAGCTTTCTGGATGAAACTGTCAGCAATCTTATTTACATCTAGGTTCCCTGGTATTGTTTTGATGCACATTAAGGACAGCTACATTATTCAGTTACATCTGTCCCATTGATGACTGGAGATAATTTTTAAGTCTTCTGAAGCTGGAGAATGAGTTCAGGATAATATAGGCACAGTGAGAACGATTTATAAATTTGCAGTATTCTGGAAACATAGTGCTTCCAGAGTACTGGAAATGACTTCAGGAGCTCTTTCTTGCTAGTTAACAGCTAATTTAGGCATCATCATTTTGTATGTATAGTTAGGATTATATTTTGCCACGTGCATTACTTTGCATTTAACATTGAATTTCATCTGCCATTTTGTTGCTAAGTCACCCCGTTTTGTGAGACCCCTTTGTAATTCTTTGCAGTCTGTTTTGGGCTAAACTATTGTTGGGGACACTGGGGCATGGCCACTAGATAACTCGAGGGGATGGAAGACCACGATTGTCAATGAAGCCCCCTCGCACTAGGTCCAGGTGTCCTTGCCCCCCTCCCCCCCACCTGGAGGCACACACAGCAGTTATGCTGAGGATCTGCAACAATATGTTGCAGAGTCAGATTGCCTGAAACTAAGCAAGGCCAAACAGGGCAGATATGGAAGAACAATGCTGAATAAAGCAGCTTTATGTATAGTTTAACAAATGATACAGAGAGTCAGGGAACTAGCTGGGAACTGGATTGGCTGGCTATATGGATACTTGGGGCAGCTTGCTATTGGATAAGTATGCTGGGAAAAAGGATGTATAAAAGCCTGTGTAACTTCCTGCTCTGTGTGCAGGATTTGAGATTTTATTCTCCCTGTACCTTTTTGCAGCTGCAAATAAACTTTTCTGCTTCTCCACCCCGTTGTGATTATTGGGTGTAGCACACCGGGTAACGAACAACTCAAGCTGTTGTTCAGCCTCTCAGCACTGGGTGCCGGCAACACTCTCTTGAGTAATTTTGTATCATCTGCAAACTTTGCCACCTCACTGTTTATTCCTTTTGCAGATCATTTATGAATATGTCGAACAGCACTGGTCCATGACCAGTACAAGCCCCTCTGGGACATCACTTTACTTCTCTCCATTCTGAAAATGGACCATTTATTCCTACCCTTTGTTTCCTAATTTTAACTGGAGTGCCTGGGAATGCTTTCAGGATCATCTAATGATTCTTAATTTACTATAATGACAGCCTATTATCTTAATCACCCTGCCTCTGTTTATAAACAGACTTCCTGCCCCAAGGGCAGAAGTTGTTAGCAGCACAGAACTCATCAAACTCCACACTCAAGATCTGTCTTCTGGGTTCTAAGGGATAGCTCAGTGGTTTGAGCACTGGGAATGCAGGGTTGTGAGTTCAATCCTTGAGGGGGCCATTTAGGGATCTGGGGCGGGAATTGGTCGTTGGACTAGATGACCTCTGAGGTCCTGAATATTCTATGAATATATATATTTTTTTCCTGTGGATGCTTGAGCCCCTGGGCACCCACGGAGTCAGCACCTATGCAATTATGCCTTAGACTCACCAGATGCTACAGTGGCCTAATTGGGCTCAGGCTCCTATTAACCCAGGGTTAATTAGTGTGGGATTTATACACCCCATGACACAGCTGCACGCAATTCGCATCCTCAGCTTCCTCACCACTCCTAAGAGTCTTTGGGTTTTAATGTGTCCTTCAGGGAGGCCAAGTTGTTCCTGCTTCTACTCCTCCCACTGAGTCTTCTGGTTCTGGCAGTGGTCTGATCCTCCTTGCTAGGGAGCAGCTGGACTCCTCTTCCTGCTTTTCTTACTCTAGAGTTTGCCATCCCCCTGTGGGTGGCTGGTCCTAGAGGGTCATTCACAGTCTTTGGTTCTGCCAGTAGCCCTCCCATCCCACCAGCATAGGGCTATTTAAGGTTGATGACTCACTGTAGGCCCTGTTTCCGTTTCCCAGACTCAGGGCTTGTCTACCTGGTGCCACAGACCAGATTATGAGAGTACAAATTTATAGAATGCTCTAACATATGCGCTCTAACTGCCCCATATTGAACCCACTGGTGCAAACTAAAAAGTATCTGGGCCACACTGATGGAGTCCTCAGGAGAGAGTTTATCCATAGAAAGGCTTGTTGAAACCATGCTGAATGAACCCCTAGCAAGTCAGAAAGGCTTCCCAAAGAGTCCCACTATTTTGGGTGACAGGGCAGTTCCTGCCACAGGCACCCCCCTGCAGCAGTCTTCAGCACAACCAGTGCACCTGCCTCAGTTTCCCCTTCACTCACCCATAAAAAGGAAGGCAGTCTCTATGTCCTTTCAGAGTCCCATCTTTGGCACACAAATTTATTTGTAGACCCAAAATAATCTACAGACCCCTCATCATAAAACCACTTTTCCTGAAGCACAGCCAAATCACAGCTGCTTCTCATGCCCCCTCAGGGGATCATTTCCCGCTCACACTCCTTACAGGCCATCTCCAGCCTCCTTTTCTGGAGGCTTGTCCTGGGCTCCACTTCCCAGGCCAGCCACCTGAGAGTGCCCAGATGAGCTGTGGGAAAGAAATCATTGTCCAGGGGGCTCAAGTCAGGCGTGCCACTAGAGTGTATCACTCACTCAGGCCTCCCTCAGTGCAACTTCCATCGCTGCTCCTGGGATCCGCCCTCCCGTATCTACCCGCAGGCTTGGCTTTCCTTAACCAAGCTGGTTCTTGCCCTTCTTTCTGGGAGCCTCTACACAAGCTTTCCTGTAACTCAGCAGGATTCCTCAGCTCCAGTCAGCCTTCACCAACAGCCCTCTTCACCATTTGTCGTCCCCCCCCCCCCATTTCTCTAGTCTAGTATGGCAGTAATAGCTACTACTTTCTCCCTCCAGCAACTCTTACCTGCCTGCTTCCCTTTTTATATAGCTCAGGTGCCTTTCTTAAATCCAACTGGGAAGCAGTTGAAGAATCCCAGGTGCACTGGAAACTCCCCCCCCACCCCTACTCCTTCTTAAAGGGGCCAGTCACCCTGTGACTGGGTCTGTATATCATCAGGCACCCTGCGTTTAGATTAGATTCAATCTTGGAGAAAAGGCTCTGCCTGTTTTTCCTCAGAGAGTGCCTCAATGGCCGTGTCTGAAGGATACTGCTTCAGTGTACAGCTCAAAATAAAGGCAGTATGTCTGGTTGTTTTGGTTAAGACTTCCCAGTTTCATTGGCACTTGTAACTTCTTTGAGGCCAGCCTGGTTTATTTTTCATCTCATAGATATGTAAATGTGTCATTAATTTTAGGCATGCACACTCTGGTATCCTCTGGCCTAACAAGAAATCAGTGTTAGTTTTGACCACATTAATTCACTCCCTGTAGGGGAAATTGAAGCAACCTTTCATATCTCTGCATTAGTCTTAGATCAGGACAGGAAAATTCACTTAATCAGAATGTGAAAATTAAAAAAGGGAAATTCTGTTCTGACACCTAGCCTGTGATTTCTTTGGGACACCAACTATCTTCTTACTTGTCCGAACAGTGCCTAGCGCAGTGAGGCTCTGAGCCTTTATAGTAACAATAACAATAATTAATAAATAATGCAAAGCAGTATTTTAAAATGTTTCAAAATCTCCAGTGATATCTGCCGAGCAGTCATTATAGAGATAACTCCAACAAACCAAGCGTCCCAGTAACATGAGCATTTCAGCCAGAAACACAGGGGACAGCAAGAGATTCCCACAGTTCGTGTAGGTACATTCTGAATATTTCTGATTAGGTTTAGTGGGTGGAAATCCGGCATTCTGTGTGTCTCTGGCTCCAGCACTGATCTTCCTCTGCTGATGCAGTCTTGTCAGGGTGGCAAAATGGTTTCTTCCTGTTTCATTAGTTCATATTCAAATTGTTTATAAACAAAAAAATGTTGAAGAGACAGTTACTAGAGAATTAACCCTGCTTACACTGGATTCAGGGACTGGACAATACTTTTTTTTAACTGCATGGTAGGTTTCCTGCAGTGCAATATAAAATATGGAAGAACAAGGATAAAAGGATAGCAGGTTGGAAAGAGCTAGTAATCTTCCATGCCATAGCTAGGTGGTAGCATAGCACAAAAGGTTTCGGTCATAGGCATCACTTCATGGGGGGAAGGGGCATCTCCCCACCCAACCAACTTTCAGCTGGGGAGGATTATTAATAGATTTCTCCTCACCAACGTCTAGCCCCCACCAGGAGGGAGGGAGCAGGAGAGAGACAGCCCTCAGCTCTGTCTCTCTCTCACCTTTCCCTATGATCAGCAACCTGTTGAGTGGGTTGGAGGAAGCTGCAGTGTTACTAGGGGCTGCTATGTCTCTCCTGGCTGCTCTCAGCCCTGCCAGCACCTCCACTGACCCTGAGTATAGAGGGAGGGGGCCACTCTGGGAAGGCAGGGGGTAGGGCTGGGCTGATTCCAGAGGAAAGAGCTGTGGTGAGTTCTGCCCTGCCCAGTAACTTCTTTCCTCCAAAGAAGGTTCAGGTACGGGAGAGGGGAACTGGGAGGCCCAAGGATCTTGGGGGGCTTTTGGTAGGGTGACCAGACAGCAAGTGTGAAAAATCAGGACAGGGAGTAGGGGAATAGGTGCTTGTATGACACAAAGCCCTAAATATTGGGACTGTCCCTATAAAATCGGGACATCTGGTCACCCTAGCTTTTGGGGAAGGGAGCTGAAGGGAAACCTAGTCACAGAGGTGGAGTTTTTTTTGGAGGGGGGACACTGGCTCTTGGGGGGGTTTGGAGTGGAGACATATTCTGACAGAGGGGAAGGGCCCTGTGGAGGAGAGCTGAGGAGCCATCTCCCAGGCATGTGGTGCTGGCTCCCGTGACTTTGTCATGAGTGTCATAAAAGTTGATGTTCACGTAGCGCCTCAGCTCCTGGGGTCATGTGCTTACACGAGTGTCTTGGCTTTGGTAGGAAAAAAATGGTTTCTGGCCCTCCCAATTACTGAGAAGAGGAGAAAACGTGAGCCAAGGGCTCTTTGCAGGCCCAGAAGCCCTGATTTTTAACTAGTCTTGTGATGTTTTGTGGCCCAACTCATGGTTCAGAACATTAGAAGTTGGCAGAGTTGGGAACTATAGTGGTCTGTCATTCCCCATTCTCGCTGACAAGTTACTCGCTGTTTTTGACTGATCCCAGGAACTCTCAGGCCTTGTTATTCAGGGCCCCTGATTTTAGCTGTGTGAGAGGTTGTGCTGTCAGATCACAACACCGGAGGGTAGAAAGGACAACCCTGTCATCTTCTGTTCCATAATGCAAAAGGAGCCCACCCTGTGCTAAAGTAAACAAGTCCATTGCATAATAATCTTGTCCTCAAAATGAATTCCTCCTGGCCTATGACATGTGAAATAGGTAGGGCCAGTTGGCGTTGCTAAGTACCTGAAAATGCACCAGAGGAATGACAAATTTCTGTGCATCAGGCAGGCAGTTTATCAGTCTCTTTGTGCTGTCTGCTGAGGAAGAGACCTTAAAAAATCCTATTTGTTCTGGAATAACCAGATAAGATCAACAATTTTCCAAGCACCTAGCTAACATTTTTGCTAGAGTTTTGCATCCATCTTAATTAGTGATATGGGTCTATAATCATGTTCCTCCAGCGAAGAGCTTCCCTTCTAGGGAATTACTGCAATAAGAGGAGATTTCATGCAATTTTCCAAGCAAAATGTAAAATAACAGGAAGGATTTCAGTATTAAATGATACTTTGGGGGAAGTTTGGGCTTTCATTCTGATTTTATTAGCAGTTCTGTCAATCAGGAATAAATCCATTAAAGCCAGTGGAATTATGTTGCTGTAAATAAGATTAGAATCAGGCCTTTTGTTTCATTGTGACACAACAATAAATCCAGGAAAAGAATTTAGGGCCAAATTCTATTTCCAGTTTCACCAGTATAAAATTGGAGTAATTCCACTGAAATTAGTTGAAGTTACTCCAGATTTATGCTAGTGTGCCTTCCACCAGAATTTGTTCCACAATGAAAAAATGACTAGATGACTGTCTGGGTTTTCTGTATAGCACCCCCAGAACTTGGCCCATAATTAATGTTTTTTTCATGTTTAGGCAATTCTGCCTGTTTTTTTGGATTGCTCTAAATCATTAAGTTTGTCTCGCTTACGAAGAACTTTCAAAACATAATTGTTCACACCAATAATATGATGGACCTGAGCCACAAAGTTTGGATATGAAGCTAGGTACAAACTTTTCCAAAATTCAGAAAGGCTTATGGTTCTGCTTATTGTGAAGCGGTAGGATCAGATCTGCTGTGGGACACTGCGGTAATATTTGGGAATGTTTATAACTGTGATTCTTATTCATGCCAATCTCTGAGTTTCACAGCTCCGTTTATTTTGATGCCAAATATATTAGTGCACATCTTAAAAGGGAGCAGCTCACATTAGCTAAGGTACCAGCATAGCCTTACACGTATTTCTGCTAGTTGCCCAAGTCCGTCATTGTAACTTCAAAGTAATGCAATATTTTTAATTTGTTGAAGCTGCTAATTAAAGCTGCACACCTGGTTTGTGTGTGTGTATATATAAAGAAATAGGGATTTATATTACTCAAGGGCAACTATTAATCCCGTGTCCAAAAGAAGAGTGAGAAGCTCCATTTTTGAGATCTTTGCACTAATTTGACATCTTTGTCCTTTTTATGTAGTGAAATGTGACAGTTATTTATAGCATGGATACTGGCTTCGACCCTTTGTGTTGTGGGAAACAGTTTGTTTGGCACATGAAAAACAGTATTAAGGTAGGACTTCCTTTTTTCCCACAAAGCTTCTGTATTTTGGGGTCTGTTGCATTGGTCAGGTAACAGCTGTAGGATCAAATTGCAGATAATAGCTGAATCACTTAATAACTCCTGTGACCACTTACTCTAACACCGGTGCTATAAAGTTGCTCCTGGTCATTTCATGTGTATGTGGAGGTATAACCCTGGTGTTCTCATTCTGGCCATGACCAGCTGGGATGGGGTGAGAGTAAGAGACCTGACTCATTCTTCTTCCCAGAGCCATGCTTTGAGCCTTGTGGTTCCACAGTAGGCATGAAGTGGACATAAAGCTCTTGCCCAGTTCGCAGGTGACACACTTGCTTCCCTCTTCCCCATTCCCTTGCTGAAAGCTGCCAAAGTGACTTCCTTGACATGAAGAAGGGCTGTGCTTGCTTCTCCAGCACTGGATCTCTCCAGAGGTGTCCCCCAGAATCTTTTCGGCTGACTTTAGGCCTCGTGAGACCACACAGGTCATTTCAAGACTTGGTCCGAGCATTCAGTTCTGCACTGAGGGTAATGAGGGTTCAAATTCAATGGCATTCTTTAAATGTCATTGACATAAGCCCTTGACTGGGGAGCTACTGGAGGAATCTGAGGTACATTTGTCTTTAAGGAGCGAGGGAAGAAGCTGGATTCTGGCATTGGCAATGAGACATTTTTATTTAAATGTAGTCCACTTGGATGAAGAAAGTGCTTTGATTTGATACACTGAAATAAATTTTGAAAGAAATTAACCAGAGCGAAGATGAAAATATTGGAAAAAGGGTAGCACTTGTTTTACACTCAGAATTGGACTTGGAATTTTGTGTTAGAAGTAGGCTTGCAAGGATTAGACTTGTAGTGGTAAATGTTGGTAAACCCCAGTTTCACTGTGCACTCAGAAACAGTCAGAAAAATATTTTCATTGATGATAATCGAAATTTACAGAGAGGCTAAGTAAGAAAAATGCTGCTTGAGAACTTAATAGAGTTTGATTTAAAGATATTTACTTGGTATATTTTGACATGTGATATTGACAATTTTGTTTTAATGGCTGCAAAGTTTTAACTTTTTGGATCTCAACATCTACTGTAATTAAATAACTATTCTCTGAACCCTCCCATAATTTCCCACAACTGCACAAATGTAAATAGATAAAAATTGAAAAAATGCTTAAAACCCATAATTTCACACAACCGTGAAAATGTAAATGGATTCAAATGAAAAAGCTTAAAAATAATCAATATTGTCCATCAACATTACTATAAATAAATAAATAAATGAGTTCTGCCAAGCCTCATTACAAGCTCTAAAAACTTGCTTACATAACTCAGTTATAAAACCTCTATTTCTATTCCTAAAGGCTTATGTGGTCTATACAGTATTGAATTACGCATTTAAAATTAATCCACTGAGGCAGCCCACTGAGATGCCACTTCTTATTTAGTAACTGCACCAAGCATTTAGGGACAGTGAGGAGCATGCTTTGTGCTATACACAGAAGCAGGACTGTCCTGACTATTGCAGGGGATTTCCTCTGCTTTTCTCCCTCTTAGTTTCCAATAAGATTCTACTCCTGACTCTTTTGACATTCATACAGCTTGACTTAAACTGACAACAGCCAACCAAGTCATGTCAAATTCTTGAGGGGAAGATTAATAGATTTTCTGAAGGGATCAGGAGCATCTGTTTCTGGGGACGGCCTTGGCAGGACTGTGGGAAACATGCCTATATGAACAGAAGTATTTAGAGGAATCAAGATTTTATAAACGGAGCAATAGAACAAGTTTTCAAAGTCTTTTGTTTCTGCAGTGATCAGCTTCTTGTTTTCTCATCCCCTTCACAGGGATTAATAGTTATGTGTTTACTCAAACCAAGATTTTGGGTAATCTCAGTTCTTTTCCTCTGAATTCTTCGAAGTGCAGTTCTGCTCTGAAAAGGGTCTGTAAAATGGCGTTGTGGGACTCCAAATTTGATCTGGATATACAATCAACATGATCAGGTTAAAAATAAAAACAGTGCCAGCCAGACCTGCAAACTCATACTTGGATTTGAAATACAATCAGGGCCTCTTCCAGATACTGCATCATAACCAGGAATTAGGATTTTGCAGGGCAACATCTGCCCTGAGTGACACATGGGCAAACCTGTGGTCGTCAAAATCTGCTCTCAGTTGCACCTATGCAATCCCTGAATATATTTTAGAACAAATTTCTATCCCACTGGTACTAAGAATATGGGAATATAATCTCATTCCCCCAGGGTGCTCTTTCACTTTCTATTTCCTTCTCTCTGTGTTTACATGCCCCGCCACCCCCAACCATAGTATCTGAGCATCTCCTGAATAATTAAAAATAGAAATAACATAAGAATCTCTCTCTCTTTGCTGTCATCCATTCTAGCCTGTAGGAGAACCTGTTTGATTGGTTTTGTTCATTTACTTGTGTGTATGTGTAGAATTTAATGGAGCAAAGCTAAATTCTGGAAGCGGTTAGTGCTCCGGTCGTTTTTATCTCTTGTGAGATTGAGTTCTGTAATCTCGATCCAGCTAGCATGAAAGTTCAGTCTCCTGTGTTTATGAGCCTTGTAATTCCAATGGAATGTAGTTGTTATGGGAAGTGATGCTTATGGAGGGAGATACAATCTCTCTTGGGTAACTGGGACCTATCCCACTTAGGGCTTTGAATAAAGGATAGAGATTCTAAACTGGGTCCTATTTTCAAAGAGAAGCCAGTGCAGACACCCCAGCACTTCTGTAGGTAACCTTAAATTGTTTTTGTGCCTGGGTATATAAATAACTTCCTTAATTTCAAATAGTCTCAATGGAACCAGATCCACTAAACACTGATGAGCCTTTCTAGAAAAAAATAACAATGTTTAAAATCTGAGGGACTTTTTAAAAAACACTGCTTTAAGGATATGAGTATAGTTTTATTTGTGCTTAGATTGATTTTGTTCATTCATTTCGCTTTAAATGTACATTTTAATTTGTGAAAAAGCTACTGGTTGCATAACTCATGAGTTATGAAACCTATATTTTTGTCCTCTGTATTCTGAACATCTGTGGCTATATCCAATTACAATTTTCATCTTCAATTTGAAGAAATAATATTTAGTCTGAAGACTAGAGCGATCTGTATAGTGAAATCAGCTAAATAATGTGGTTGAGTCTCATTTCCTAACAGAATTCAGACATGTGCTAGGTTATGAAATTCCATTTGTTTAATTAATAGGTTTCAAAGAGTAGCAGCTGTGTTAGTCTGTATCCGCAAAAAGAAAAGGAGTATTTGTGGCACCTTAGAGAGACTAACAAATTTAGTTGAACATAAGCTTTTGTGAGCTACAGGTCACTTCATTGGATGCATGCAGTGGAAAATACAGTGGGGAGATTGATATACACAGAGAACATGAAACAATGGGTGTTACCATACACACTGTAACCAGAGTGATCATGTAAGGTGAGCTATTACCAGCAGTGCAATATAATGGCAAAAAGGAGGTGATGGTGGGAGAAATGTAGAGGTTCTTATGAATGAGGTGTGCTGTTGAAATTATACCTAAAATGCTGCACACAGCTCCAGGATCCTCAATGCTGAGAACAGATCAACAGACTAGAGGGAATTCACAAGATAGAGACAAAAATAATGAAGGATCTGGAGGAACTGATTTACATGGAAAGATAGAAAGAACTATATGCAGAAAACTGTCTAACTGATTACTATATTGGGGGAAAATAATAATGATTTACAATAATGCTCCATTATGGCTTCTAATACCTACATTTAGTGTTTCCAGGTAACAATAAGCAACCTGAAAGGTTTTATGGAAGGCAGGACTCAGATAGGAAAAAAGAAAGTACTGATTCTCTCCCAAGTTCCACCTACAAACAAACCACCCACTTGAGACACCAAAATGAGATTCCACGCACAGTAAATTCTTGCCTGATCTGATCAGTAGTTCAGTAGCTTACAGTGCTGACACTGAAATTGCCATTAATACACTTGAGAATTAACAACCCTTTAAATAATCAGAGGCAGTTCACGCTGCCCTCCAGAGTATTATTTCAGGCTATCTGCAGATGCAAACAGGCATCACTGCATCAATTCACACCGGAGTATCATCTTTTAGGTTACCCCAACCATAAAGGCTAGAGACCCTTAAGCTTGATTTTCAAAGGTTCTCAGCTCCCACAACTCCCACTGAGTTCATGTCAGGTTGCAGCTAGGCCTGGGACCAGCTGGTTCTACCTCCCAGATGAGCAACAGAGGACTAACAGCAGAATCACCTGATTGGCCAGACCATCCAATTGGCTGGAGGAACCAAGAGACCTGTTCTGAAGCCCAGCCCTAGCAGCTAGCAGGTCAACACTTACACCTGCAGCATCAAATACTCCCGTTCCTGCCTTGTTCCCAGCCCTGCTCGGTTTCTGACCCTTGGCTCTGTCTCCTGACCTTTGGCTGCGACCACTAGGCACAGTTGCTCATGGCTCTGATCACTAACCTGGCAGCTGATGCCCAGACCCGTGACAGTTCAGGTGCTGAGCACTGTAATCTGACTCTTTAATTTTCATTTTAAATGAAAATTTAGATTATGGTACACAAGATAGCAGCCTCCAGAAACAAGTACTCCATCACCAAAGCACTATAACTAGTCCAATTCTACCTCTGATGGCGGCATGAAGTCCTGGAGGCATTCTGATTTTGTTCAAGCTAAAGCACTCTGAATCAGTGGGAGCATGCACATCCCCACTACAGTTCCTTATCCTTGATATGGAAAAGTCCTACCATGCTCCATCACACCTCCTTTCTGGGTCTAGCATCACTGATGCTGCTGCAACCTTCTTGCCCTGAACTTTTGGAGAGGAAGAGGGTTCAGAATTAGAACTGGGGTCTAAATTTTGCACTTGGCCCCTATATCTGTAATGGGCTGAACCAAAAGCACAGACACTCCTGAATGCTGAAGGCTTGAAATTCAGATCTGCATTTTGTGGCTCAGAAACATCTCATCTAGCACAGTAATCATAGAGAAGATGTGGGAGGAGATTAATAGGCAACGTGAAAAAAGTAAGATGGTGAGACTGTGGTATATTGGTCAGAGTGATTTTTCCGATTCTTAAAGTTTTAGGGGCCAAATACTATTCTGAGATACATGCACTCAGTTCACTTCCACTTTAGTCTACACGAGGGCAGAATGAGTTTCTCTCACTGGCCATGTCTGCACTAGAAAAAAGGTGTGCGCTAACGTGTTAATCTCCTGCTGAAGACAAGGCAAATTCTGGTTTTAACAAATTAGCCAAGCTATTGCCTCAACCAATTGTGTGCTAAAACTACAACTTGCTTTGTCTACACTAGGGTGTTAACATGCTAGCTAACATATTTAAAATACACCTTTGTCCCTAGTGAAGACCAGACTTTTCTCTCGTCCTCCAATTTATGCCTTCACGTAACTCCAGTTGAAGTGACCAGGTGGCCTTTCCTCTTCAGGTTAACATGATTAAACTGAGTAGGCTGTTCTTACTCAGGACATTAAACATCTCAGTCAAACAGGTGTCTGGATAGGTAGTAAGGGCTTGTCTACACTTGAAATGCTGCAGCAGCATAGCTGTGCTTCTGTAGCACTTCAGTGAAGATGATACCTATGCTGACAGGAGGGACTCTCCAATTGGCATAGGTAATCCCCTTCCCTGAGAGTCAGTAGCAAGGTTGATGGGAGAATTCTCCCATCAACCCAGCACCATCTATATTGGGGGTGGGGGATGGGGAAGGTCAATTTAACTGCGTCGCTCCAGGGGATGGATTTTTCACACCCCTGGGCAAAATAGTTCTACTGACCTAATATTGTCATGTAGACCAGGCTGAAGTTTCTTCCCAGGTACTTCTCAAGTATTTTATTTGCAGGTCATTTCACATTACTGGTGAATGCTTTCCTCAGTTTGGCTCTGTAGATTAACAAATGAAGGAACAGGAGGGATTTTTCAGAATGCAAATGTCACTGAAATGATCCGTTTGTGGTTGCCAGTGTCCCTCCTTCCCCTCCACACACACTTTCTAAAGAGAATGCTTAAAGACATCAGGCATATAATTTCCAAAATAGTAAGGACATTTAAAAGAGAATACATTATTTACACTGAAGAAAATAGACTGCTCCCATATATTGCAACAAATTGTTCCGCAGCACTTTAGCGTAATAGCATAGATGGCAATGCAGAGGAAGCACCACAATATTGAATGAACCTGTTTCAGAACATTGGCAGAGGCCACAAAGCAAGCAATTAACTAGCTGAATGAAGCCATATAAGCCTACGCCTTGTCATTTATGTAACTAACCTTTGAGTTTTGGACATACTGGTATGCTGCAGTGAAGCCCACGCAATGTTTCTTTTATATCTATGTACTGAGCAAATGGGAAATGCAGATCCTGCCATTTGCTTTTCTCATTTTCAGCACTTATCAGTGCTCTGTGCCTGAGTGATCTTATCCTGCAAAAATGTTCACCTTACAGTCCCTAGTCTGTAATGCACTGCAAAGCTAGATGAGACTTTGCCTTGCTGTGTGAGAGGTATATTCTGCCCTTAAAGGTGCTTTTGAGCCTAGTCTCATGCATGATAAGTAGCACCTAAACGGAATTCATGCCCTGACCTTACCATGCCTCCACGGAGAAGTCAGAAACAGTGAACTGGAGAGGGCTCACGCAAGCCCCTTGTTGACAACAGACGGCCTTTGCGAATAGCCTTGAAAACATAAAACCAATGTAAACCGGTGTAATCTGATTGTAAGGGCTGAAGGGAAGTAGGCCCTGGACTTCAATTCTGCAGGTTGTCTCCCTCGTCCATTCCAGGAAGCATTGGGAGCACAGGAATGCTTGGATCTCTGGTGATAACATTAGGTCTATGTGATATTCAGCAGTGGAGTCGCTCACATGCAGGTCTGCTCTACTGAAGTCATTTCTGCAGTTAGGGAATGAGTCATTTTGCTCATTAGTTCTTTTTTTTTTTTTCTTCTTCTTTCCCCCATCACGTTATAACCAGACTAATTTGGAAGCCTTTTAAGACAAACACGATTTCTTCTCAGCAGGAGGAAATAAAATAGCATACATAACATGGTTATATAACACTCTGCTACTCATGCCTAGAATGAGGTCATTTTGATTAATGTATTTATCCAATGTGCAGCTCTAGCAGGAGATGTAATTGTGATAAAAGTGCACCATTTTAGGTTCTTTTCGGCAGAGCCCTCAGGTTTCTAACTAATTTTCCAAAACCTGTAGATTTACTTTGCATGCTCTAAGCTCTCTAAACCTTGGGAAGCCCTTTGAGCTTTCTTTCCTTTTCTTTCCTTTTCTTTTGGTAAGAGACACACTCTGTAGTTGCCTATTTTCTAGTATTATTATATTTTCTTTGTATTACAGCAGTGACCAGTGGCCTCAATCGCAGCAGGGCCCCATTTTGCTGGGGACTGTGTAAACATATAGTAAAAGATAGTTTCTGTCCTGAAAAGTTTAAGACCTAAATTAAGCCAAGAGACAACAATATGGTGGAACATACAACTGGAGGGTTGATAACAGTGATAAGTACTAGGGCTGTCGATTAATCGCAGTTAACTCACGCGATTAACTCAAAAAAATTAACTGAGATTAAAAAAAATTAATAATCGCACCATTAAACAATAGAATACCAATTGAAATTTATTAAATATTTTTGGATGTCTTTCTACATTTTCAAATATATTGATTTCTATTACAACACAGAATACAAAGTGTACAGTGCTTACTTTATTTTTACAAATATTTGCACTGTAAAAATGATAAATAATTCACCTCATACAAGTACTGTAGTGCAATCTCTTTATCGTGAAAGTGTAACTTACAAATGTAGATTTTTTGTTACATAACTGCACTCAAAAATAAAACAAAGTAAAACTTTAGCGCCTACAAGTCCACTCAGTCCTACTTCTTGGTCAGCCAATTGCTAAGACAAACAAGTTTGTTTACATTTATGGGAGATACTGCTGACTGCTTCTTATTTACAATGTCACCTGAAAGTGAGAATAGGTGTTCGCATGGCACTTTTGTAGCCGGTGTTGCAAGGTATTTATGTGCCAGATATGCTAAACATTCATATGCTCCTTCATGCTTCGGCCACCATTCCAAAGGATGTGCTTCCATGCTGATGATGCTGGTTAAAAAAGTGTTGATTAAATTTGTGACTGAACTCCTTGGGGAAGAACTGTATGTCTCCTGCTCTGTTTTACCCGCATTCTGCCCTATATTTCATGTTATAGCAGTCTCAGATGATGACCCAGCACATGTTCATTTTAAGAACACTTTCACAGCAGATTTGACAAAATGCAAAGAAGGTACCAATGTGAGATTTCTAAGGATAGATACAGCACTCGACCCAAGGTTTAAGAATCTGAAGAGCCTTCCAAAATGTGAGAGTGATGAGGTGTGGAGAATGCTTTCAGATGTCTTAAAAGAGCAACACTCCAAAGTTCCTGTTCTCTCTGGTGGTGGCGTATTCAGCAGGTTTTTTTTTTTTTTTTTGCTGCTTGGGGCAGCAAAAAACGTAGAGCCGGCCCTAAGTGCATAAGTAAGGGAGAGCCGTGTGATGACGAGCCTTAAAAATAAGGACAAAAAGCTGTATTTGAGGGGAAGGCGAAGGGTGAGCCAGTGGAGGGGCAAGTGACACAGTCATAGCAATGGGCTAGGAAGATAGGCTTAACAGCCATGCTTTGGGTGAAGCCATTCCTCCATCAATGTAAAATGATCCCTAGTACTTGCTTGTGGAATCAGCGTGTGTGTGTGTTGTTTCAGGGTGTTGAAGTCCCATTATTCAAAGCTTTGACACACACACACACACACACCCCCACCCATGCGCCCCCCCGGTTCTTTTTCAGTTTAGTAGCTCCTAACTGGCCATATAACCTATTGCTACTGTGCAGCAGCTGGTCTTTGGAAACACTGTGTGTTTATTTGCACTATTGTTCCTGGCAAAAAGCTTGTTATTCAATTGCTCTCTTTGACCTTTAGTTACCCTTGTTACATAATTGGACATCAACTTCCCATCATGCACTTCTCTGTCCATGTTTTGCCGATCTATAAAGTGATTTTATGGGTTATGAAGGGTGTGTCTGCTCAGTTGCGACAGAAACATTTACTCTACTGACCCTGAATTTTTTCTACAGTCAAAATTCACGATAGAAGGTGAGAGAGCGAGTACAGGAATTGTGAGGAAAATTTCAGTGACTAGTCACTTGAATTTTAAAGGAAATTTCCATTCAACTACATTCAGAATGTTTGCAGAAAGCGAATTCAAGAACCTGAGTTTTTTACTGGTGCAAATACTCATGGAAACCCCATTGAAGCTACAATATTCCTGCAACATGAATTTCAAATTCGTATTAAAATTTCAACAAATAATCAGTGGTGACAGGGCCAGTTAATGGTACTTACTCTCTCAGTCGAGAGAAAGAATAGCATGTGACTTGCTTAACTAACCAACAGAGTTTATTATGAATATTCACAATTTACATTCCGCAGACCTGCAAAAATTGCTTCATAATTATGTAAATTTCATAAGTTTGCCACTCACCATAAAAATCTCTCAGGGGAGACAAGAATTGAATTTCTAATATAGAAATCACACTGAGAAAGATTATTTAATACTCTCATTTCTGTTTTATTTTTACAAAACTTTCCAGGCCTTCTTTGTGTCTTACAAAAACCAAACCACCCTCCTGCTCACAAAAAAAAAAAGCACAAGCTCAACTTTATTTTCCTTTTCAGGTCACCCTTAAAATACATACATACGAAAGGCCTCAAGCTCTCCTTTTGTTTACAGTTATGTAAATCAGAAGTAGCTCCAGGGAAGTTAAGAGGTATTATACTGGCACCCTATGTACCCATATTAACTGTGATTAGCATCATATGAGAAATAATCCGTCTGTGACTGAAGAGGCCAAATAGCCTATATAGTGGAGAAATGCAACCTGTAGGGCCGTGGCTCCAAATTTCACATGCAAGCTGTAAATGTTGATCCCAAAATTCCTCTAACTCAGCCATACAAAATACTGCAGCGTTTTGAATCTGTGGTTCCAGCAGTTGCTGGCATATCACTTATGGTAATGAAAGGCATATCACAGCTGCAAACTAGGGGCTCTCAAAGTAGTGGTAGCTAACTGCCAGAAGCAGTCATAGGATGTGGTCATGCCATATGGTCGTCGTTCAAATTGCATTGAAATCACTTGGAGTTTGGGGATCAGGCACTACTGCAGGACATGCTGTAGCTTGACTAAGTAATTTCACTTATGTTGGCTTGCACACATGGTGTTCCTTGAGAAACATGAAGCTTAAAATATTAGGCTGGATTGTGAGCTCACTTATGTTGATATCAATCAAGACAGACCACAATCATGATAATGGAGAGAGACTAGTGCAGGGGTACTCAAACTTCATTGCACTGTGATCCCCTTCTGACAACAAAAAATACTACATGACACCCCTAGGAGGGGTGACTTAAGTCTGAGCCTGCCGAAGCCCCACTGGGTGGGGGGAACAAAGCAGAAGCCCAAGGGCTTCAGCCTCAAGTAGGGCGCCTGTAACCTGAGCCCTGCCATCCCAGGCTGAAACCCTCAGGCTTTGGCCCCAGGCCCTACCAAGTCTAAGCTGGCACTGGTGACCCCATTAAAAAGGGGTTGCTATCCACTTTGGGGGCCCCCCACCCAGAATTTGAGAACTGCTGCACTAGTATAAAAAGGAGCACCAAATCCTGCCTAATGTACCTATCAGCAGGGGTGTTGGAACTTTTTATGGGGTGGGTTGGGTGTGCGTGGTGAAAGTCATTGAACAAAATAAAACCCTCTACATTATGGAAACCACTTCAAGCTTGGGGTGCGGTCACATACTCTGCAGCCCTGGTTCCCCCCTAACCCAGAAAGGAAAACTAGAATTGTAAACTATCTGGCTCATCCTATGCAGTCATGCCCTTATAGGATGTGGCCTTATCCAATATAATAAAAGGAGTAGAGTTAGGCTCAGACAATACTTGTTTAGACCTACAAGCAAAGCGTCAGGGCTGCTGTCGGAAATGGTGTTGATGGCTCAGAAGTTGGAACTTTTGGATCAAACACAGCACTGCAACTTACCCTAGGGATGGTTGACTTGATAGAGAGCTGAAGGGTCTGACTTCTTCTACTTAGCAATGCTTGTATAGCTTGTCACACCACTAAAGTCTCACTGAGTTGAAAATGGAGGCAGGGCCACTGTCCAAGCCTAGCATTTGGAAGTGCTATTTATTCAAGGGCTTTATTGCAAGCCCTTCAACAGCCCCTGGAACTCTTGGTAAGAGGGGAGCAGTTAACCTCTATGTCCTGTTCTTTTATCCCATCACATTAAGCCAGGAGGCAGTGAGACATACATCAACACTAGTAAGGAAATTGAAAGCAGTCTGATGACTTATCCTTTTAAAATAAATTTAAGAAATGATTCCTCATGGAGCAGACTGTACAGTAGAAGAGGCACAATGATCCAGTGGAATGAGCACAATAGGAGGAGCCAGGAGTTCCAATTATTCTTGTTTTATAGATTCAAAACTGAGCCAGAGAAATGATGGGATTTGCCTAAGGTCATAGATTCATAGAATTTAAGGGCCACCAGATCACCTAGTCTGGCCTGCTATGTATCACAGGCCACCAACCACTCTCACACCACAATTAGACCCAAGTCTTACAGCCCTCCTGACACTAGACCGCCTGTGGCGCACAAAAGAATGGTAGGGACCTAAGGGTGCTCAAGATCCCTGCAACAGACCATAGGGTTTAAGCAAGTTACTCCCCATTTATGTCAGTTTCCTGAACTTGCCCACATCCACAGGCTTGTGTGATCTTCGACAAGGCCTTAGGCTCCTTTGACTTACTTTTCTTATGTACAAACTAGGAATAATAAATACTAAGCACACTTATTACAGACAATTCATGTGTGCACAGTTGTTTGAACAGAGGGTTGAGTATTATTACTATTTATCAATTAAGACAGCAGCAGTTTTACTTGCTCACTGTTTAAATGTTTTGAGGATTCTTATTAAAACATTGAATGAATAGCAAGTTAAACGCCTTTGAGGCAATACAGCTTACTGAATATATCCATTAAGCCAAGTTTTTAGGGGACCTAATTTACTGGGCCTGCAAATTTTGTGACTTATCTCCGTTGCATGAGGAAAGCCTATTGCCTGTGTATTAAAATCTGATCCCCTATATGCATTCATAAGTTAGCCTTACTCTATGCTCAAATAGACAGGTCCCACTGAAATCAACAGCAATTCCATTCACCTATCTTACAGCAGAATTTGGTCCAGGTGGTGCAGTTGTCCTTTGGGGGTGGAGGAGGGAGAAAATGTGACTAGTAGTTGCACAAATGCAGTAGCTACTTGTTAGAGGAAAGTAGGTGTCAGGATATTTTCTAGAGACTCTTGTTATAAAACCCCAAGTCAAAAGCAGCCCTGTTCAATCCTTATGAAATCAATGGAACTTAAGCATCTGTTGTCCTGAATAGGGGATGATTTCAGCACATACTTAAGTGCTTTTCTCGAGTTGTGCCTGACTGAGCATCCATTGCAGGCAATAAGAATCTTTCCATTAACTGCAGTGGGGAGCAGGCCTTAAATGACAAGTGCCATAGTGATTTAGGGCATTCTTTCTATCTTTGTAATTTCTTGTTATCAGATACAGATCAGAGAGTAAAGAACACAAATTTTAATTAGCAAACAAGTACCCATACAGACTTATGTCCATACAACATAATTAGTACTACTGGATACATAGGCTGACAGAACTATGAAATTAATATCTTGAACATAACATGAATGGGGAAAAAAAAGATATGTCAAACTTACGTAGAGGTAGTGGAATAGTACTGCTGTTCAATGACTAATTGAATTTAATTTCACTTCAAGTTCATTAGTGCAAGAAAAATAAAAGGATGCTTTACACACAAGTAGAATACACAAGCCCCCAAAGAAATTTGTCACTATTTAAAATGACTTGATAGATATTTTATTTCTGGCTCTCTAATAACCACATAGCTTGATGGTATTAAATAGGGCAAGTCTACAGCATCACATGAAGATCTCTTAAATGATTTTTCCACTGGCTTTTTTTCTTCCAGTAGATATATGTAAAAGGATTACATTGTTTCTGCCACAGTGCTGCTCTGTAAACCTGTGTTCCTCCAATCTGCTGTCAAGAATTAAAAAGGGGTGGGGGGGGTAGGCTATGATTGAAGATTAAGAATGGCAACCAGCAACACAGAAATACAGGCACTTCTATTTGAGGGTTAATTTAGACCCTATGAAAACTCCTCAGATATTAGTAAGCACTTCTGTGCATGATACGTGCACATATAACTCTGGGCATGTCTACACTGCAGGACAGTACTGATGACAGGGGTGTGAACAGCAGAATATGCTAACTTGTGCTCTGACCCCTGTATACCCTGCTAGTGTGAACTAAGTAGTACTTGCCCTGTTTCAAATAGGGCTACAGCAGCGCTAACTAGGTACTTTCTAGTTCACACCAGCAGGGTCTACATAGGACCATTAGAGCATACTCTCCAGTTCACACCGCTGTAGTTACCACTGCACTGCCATGTAGACAAGACCTCAGTGTAATAGTCCAGCTTTTGTGCATCAGCCATTTAAGAATTAAATCCTGTATTAAACAATCTGGTTTCTCGTATATTGGCAATATTTATCCTGCAAATCTTGGCAGAGGATTTCATTTACAAAGGTACTTTTCTGCATTCTTCTTGAGCCTGCAGTCTTTGTGGGCTTGATCCAACCCCCTAATGAAGTCAATATGAGTCTATTGACACAATTGTCTCAGACCCTAAATGCATATAATTCCTACTGAATTTTGCACAAACTAGACTCAGGTTAGATAGATGTTTTGCCTATTTTCACAAAAGCTACATGAATCAATCTCTCCACTACCCCCCAAAAAACAAGGCATTGAAAATGTACCTGTGGCCCTCATTAACTAGTTTAAACACTGGTAAAATTCCAGTATCAAAGAAATGATTGAGTGACCACATCCAAAATATAAAACTTCAGTTTATAAATGCTCTCTAACCTCTATACCTCACTATCTATAACAGATCCAGACCCAGTAAATACAAATCTGGCAAACTCCATTTTTACCAAGATTAATATTATTGGATTAACAAATTAGTGGTTCATACACGCTCTAAAGGCTAATAAATACTCATATAGGACAGAGGGGTAGCCCAAGCATGGACCAGCCACTTTGCAATGAGAAATCCCAGCTGTCAGCTTAACAGCTAATAAAAAAATAGCACTCAAGAAAAGGGAACTCCAGCGCTACCCCATGAGGCTAACCAGGTCTGACTTCCAGCAGGGTCTGCTGAACCTTTTGCTTGAGTCTGTTCTCGCATCAGTTTTATACTGGTGTAATTCCATTGCCTTAAGTGCAGTTACTTCCGATTTACACATGTCAATGAGATCAGAATCAGGCTCTATCTACTCTGTTCCGTTCTCACCCATTTAGTTTTTTGGCCAAGTTGAGCTGGCCAAGAGAAATACTGTATTTTTCCCCCCCCTCATTCATGTTTTCCCATCATCGTTTTTTGTTGTTAGATGAAGTAGTGCACAAAGCAGGAAGGAGTCATTTAGCTTGAGTCTGCCTTGTACTTAGTGTCATGAAAACAAATTTACTGAAGAAATTTGACGTATGTCCCTCCACCTACCTAGGAATGTGGCATAATGACATGACCGATATTAAGTTATTTTCATGCATTTGCACTAATCACATCTCATAAATGGTGAAGGTTGCAAATGAACAAAGTCATCATATCAAACAAGTGTAAATGACTCTAAAACTTTCAGGAAACCCATGCTCGGGCTGCTTTTTGGCTTGCCCTACAATATTTGTATGGCAGATGGCTTTCATTCAGCTATGGTTTGAGCTTTTCTCTCTCATTTGATTGTCACTGGGGACCAAACTCCCCCCTGAAATCAAATTTTGCTGGTGACTTCAAGTCTGCTGAATTGAGCTCCAGTGAAAGTTTAACCTGTGTGAATGACCAGCAAAAAGCATACATGTTGTTTAAACCCCCAAAATAGGGGTTAAATGGGATTTAAATGGGTTTGCTACATAGGGGCAAATTTGCCCCTATGCTATTAAAGAACTATGAACCCAAGCTTGTATTTGGTGTGCAGTCAAAACTTGATCAATACTTTTGAGTTTGTTTTTATTCTACAGTAGGTCAGTACACCTAGTTATGTGCACAACTTGATGGTAAGAATAAGTATATCAGATCAACATAGTATATAAAATTTAAGTGACTGTTAAAGCTATTGTCTCACATTTCAGAAAAGATGCCAAATTTACTGTATCTCAAAAATAAACACTACACAGTAGTGTATGTAGAAACTGGTAGATGTTCTGTAATTCACTCCAAAAGAGTTGAAACTTGGTGGTCTCAACTCACCAAGGGTGATGGAAAGGGCTGGCCTATTTTAAAAACAGGCATTGTCAAGTGTAATTAAAGGACTCTCCATAGTTACCTGTGAACCAGTAACATGAATGTGTAACAGAAGTTCTAGCATGCAGAAAAGAGCAAAAACAAAATCAGTGAGAAAACAGCCCCAAAATACAACATACTTAAAGACCGAATCCTGCGGCCACGGATGTGAGGACCAAAAACACCTACTGACTTGTATGGAAGCAGGACTGGTCTCAAGTTATGCATTACTAATACAGAAATGGCTTTGGTCAGAACTGCATTTAATGTGACATCACCTGCAACTAAGATGAGAAGTCACTCATCTGTTTTCTTCATTATGAAGACACAGATGCCATTGCAGACAGCAGCCACTGTGCATTTTACAGTTTAAAACAGGTGTACATAATACATATGTAAGGCTTCTGATTTTTGGTTTTTAATAGACATGGATAAAACATCCCAATTAAAAAAGAAATTGGAAATAGTTACTCAATTCATGTTGACTTCACCTGTTTCATAGTGCAGTTTATATAGGCGATGTCCCTGCTCATTGGCTTGTAAGGATTTGCCAACACAGAGCATTAATGTGAACTAGGGATGTGTGATTTCTGACGTTCACTAGTATATTGCACACTAATTGGTCTGCATAGACCCAGTTGATTCACACTAAAAGGTTCCCTAGTGCCTGCTAATGTAATGCTGTTTGAAACCGTACTAAGTGTATATACAAAGAGAAAAGCCCCATTTTTGGATATCTACATAGAACTCAAAACAAATGCCAAAAAATGAAATTAAACCCCCAAAACAGAAGCCCTATACATATATTATTCTCACAAACAGGCACAGTACCATCCACAGAAAAGTGTAGCAAACTAACAGCATGGAAATGAGTTTCCTGTAGTATTTACAAGGTAGCTAAAGCAACAAAATATACTTTCAATCTGCCTCACTAGATGGAATACTGAAACGTGAGACAATTTGTTTCTACGGCACTTAAAGAGTGCTGTAGAATTTAATAAGGATGAAAAACTACATTCTACAGAAACTTAACAGGGTTCATAAATTACTCAAAACTATAAAACTGAAATAAAATAAATTATCTCAAACTAAAATGATTTTAAAAGCCTATGGAAAGACAATATTCTATTAAATTCTACAGGACTTTTCCAGAAGGGTATGCACTAATAGACACTATTCTGGGCAATATCATGAATTTTCATCCATCCTACTTGCTCTCTGAAGAGAGATCCATAGCTTAGATACAAAGACCCAAACTTGCTCCCACTTAAGTCCATAGCAGAACTCCAACTGACTTTAATGGAAGCAAGATCAGGCCCAAAATCTTACACAGTGCAAAAGATGCAGAAAAAGTGAAACCCAGTTTTCAATTGCCTTTGGGGTTTTAACCATTAGCTATCAAGCTGCTCAGTCTGACAGGAGACACAAAGATCAGGTAGAGACTTGTGGCTAATGGAAAAATCTGGAGGTGGAGGTGGAATAAATAGAAAGTTTATTAAAATACCTTCCTTCTTGTGAGCCCTCCTGGAGCCCTACATAGCAAAAAATCATAATATTAACTACAAACATAAGATCTTAACATGTAAAAGGGTTAGAGATTCTTTATATCAACCTGAAGTGAAATACCCCTCTAGTTCTCTTTTGTGAAAGGTTGCTTCTTACACCTATCAGCTCCTGCATTGTGTTTGTAGGTAGCTGCGATACTCTCATAGCAATTCAAATACAACATTTCACTGCAAACGGCTGCATAGTGCTACTCTTTATATTGTGCAAAATTAATGGCTGGATCCTTCAGTCATCTCTCTGGGCAAAGCCCACTGAAGTTTATTACCCAAAGCCCCAAATACACTTAAGCATATGCTGAAGTGCTTTGCTTGATTGGGGACCAGTTAAGATTGTAGGATCAAACTCTACCCAGCAACAATGAACTCTTTCAGACAAAGCCTGCATATTCATGGCTGACTGTGTTGGGGGCAATCCTTCTTAGAATATAGATCACTGGAGATAGAAAAACATTCAAAGTACTCAAAACACAAATGTATTGAAAAAATGACCGAAGTAGTAGCTTGTGTATTCTTAATATCTTTTCCCCTAGTCATTCATACATGGTAAGACACCATAAATAAATAGAGCAGCTTACTTTCTGTGTAGAGAATGTACACAAATAATTACAAATATACATTTGGAAACCAAAAAAAAGACAGTGCAAAAATAAATGATCAAACAGAAGTTGTGGACATTATAATACACAATGCTATATAAACCTGAACCATTTGGAATAAAAGACTTTGCAGTTCATTGAAATAATGCTTTAACACTATCAGTATTTCTTTTTCACATTAAACCGCACAGATTTCCTTTAGTACTACAGGAAACTCACCTCAAACTTTCAAAAGGTTTATGGCAAACGAGACCACTTTGTTCTGTTATATAACAGATAATAGCTTAGCAGTGCAACAATTGAATACTCGTCTCAAGAAAGTTCAGAGATCAAATGGATACTACTGGATGATCTGTAAATATCCTTGGCTCTTCATATTTTATTTCCTTTGAAAGTTAGACTTCAAAACTTGTCCTGTTTTGACACACAAATCCATAAGACAGTATTGCAGTCAGATATAGTTACAAGAGAAACTCCAGTCCAGTATTGCAAGAGGCTTCACAGCTGGTTCTCCGCATCATCGTGACCGTGTACGGGACATAAACGTAAGGACACGTCTGATGCCATTCAAGCGGTCTTTCAGGGATTTCATGGCAAGAAACGGAAGCTGAGCTCTACTCTCAAGTGGAAGGACAGCAAGGACCCACCAGCACCACGCAGGGCCATTGGGGCTAGCCTGCAATAGAGAACATGTACATTATGATACAGAAGCCAAGATGCTGTCAGTGACAAAAAATATCTTGTATGGAACACGTTTTTACTGGCTTAGTAACAAATGCTTTCTATAGGGTCCCTCCAAATGCCATTTTAATAACTTCTAGTTAGACGTACACAGTTTATACCCAGATCCTAAACTTTTCTATAATTTAGAGTGTTTGGATTAGACCCATTTTTGCCTCTAGTAATATGTAGTTTGTGTCTTCTGCATCATCTTCATACTCCGTCTTAGTGGGCCCAAACCTATAAGTAAGGGCCCTGCCAAATTCATGGTCCATTTTGGTCAATTTAAAAAATACATTTAATGATTTCAGCTATTTCAAGGTGTTGTAATTGCAGGGATCCTGACCCAAAAAAGGAGTTGTGGGGGGGGTCGCAAGGTTGTAGGGGAGGTTGTGGCTCTGCTACCCTTACTTCTGTGCTGCTGTTGGCAGTGGTGCTGGTATGGTATGGTAAGGAGGGCATGGTACGGTGTTGCCACCTTTACTCCTGCGCTGCTGCCTGCAGAGCTGGGCCCTCAGTCGGCAGCTGCCTACCTCTAAAGGCAGCTGTGCAGAAGGGTGGCACGGTACAGTGTTACCACCCTTACTTCTGCACTGCTGCTGGTGGGACACTGCCTTCAGAGCTGGGTGCCCGGCTAGCAGCTGCTGCTCTCTGGCCACCCAGCTCTGAAGGCAGCGCTGAAGTAAGGGTAGCAATCCGTGACCCCCCTAAAATAACCCTGTGACCCCCCTGCAACTCCCTTCTGGGTCAGGGCCTCCAATTTGCAAACGCTTGTCTCCCCCTATGAAATCTGTATAGGGTCAAAGCACATAAGAGACCAGATTTCATGGGAGAAGGCCAGATTTCATGGTCTGTGATGCGTTTTTCATCGCCATGAATTTGGTAGGGCCCTATCTATTAGGGATTTAGCACCCTAACATCTGTTATACTCTGTTAGTACTTTGAGTTTAGGGTCTCCAGCACCTTGCAGTACTGAGTCCTGTAACACTAGCATCAAGTTTGTCCTGCAGTTGTCATCGTTTTGTACAATCGCTATTTTCCACCTAAACTTTGGGACAAATTCAGTTACGTTACAAAATGGTGCACATTCACTGAAATCAATAGGGATTAATTTGGTCAATATTTCTCAGGAAGTTAAAATGAAATAATAAATATGAATTCTGACTTGCTCAGAGTTACTGCAGCAGTAGCTTATGGCAACAATTTAGATATTGAACAGGTTATACAGGGTCAATGAAGAGGATTAATGTTTTCTTCAATGAATTAGAAAATTCTTCTTGGTTTATCAGTGTGATTGCTAAACTTCCTGTAATCAATAAAAATGACAACCTCTATTCCTGGATAAATATAAAGTCAAGTACCTGTGGGTCAGGATCCTTAGCTGGCATTGGACCAAAATGACTGAGAATTCGACTCTTGAGTGCTTGTTTGAGTGAGTTAAACCACATATAAGCCTGATCATATACAGAATCATGTAGAACAAGTAACTCAGCATAGCTCTCTCCTTGCACCTGAAGAGAGCACAGAGAGGGGGGTGAGGCTGGACTTAATTCCAATTACATTTTCAAAAGGCACTACCCACTCTTAATTCTTTTGAAAACTCTAGGGCAGATCCTGAAAGTTTGTTCTTTGGTTTATTTTTCTGAAAAGTATCTCAATCTACGTTTCTCTCAACCTTTTTCTTCACCCCTAGGTTCTAAAACAAAAAAATCCATTTTCAGAACAAAATGTTTGTCAGGCTAAATCCAACCACCACTTAACTAGAGTTATATATTTAAATGAAAATGGGTCCCCAAATGAGTTGTATTCAGGTTTTTTTTTGGGTATGAAAACTTTGTGGCTGGCACTGTCTCCCTATAAATACAGTAGAGGTTTGCACAGCACCTAACACATTTTGAGTATGTTACATATTTTCTCAATAATAGTGCACTGAAAAAAATTGGGGATAATGGACCCAATCAATTTGGAAATTGATTTCAGTGGGAGTAGGGCCAGATCCAATCAGATTACAGGTATAAAGCAAACCTGAAGTACCCTATTAGGAAGCCTGGCAAGATCCCATCCTGATACACACCACTTTTATAAAGATAAAAACTCTTGGAAAATAATCTTCGGTAAACTCACCTTCTGATCCTCAATGTACTCAATATCTGCTGTGTTGTATCCATCACGCTGGCTGTGCTCTACCACCTTAAACCTCCTCTTGCCAATGCTGTCTACTACAGAGCGACCGTCAGCAAAGAATTCAACATTTCTGATCTCCAGAATGCAGCCATAATCAGCAAACCTATTTAAAATAAAAACAAAAGCAAATAAACTGGCTGTATTCTTTCCAGGTTCAGTTCTGTAGATTTACTGAACAGCCATTCTAATACAAAGATATTTACCAGTGTCAATGAGTGCTACATGTAATGCATATTTTTATTGTTCTCCTTCAGGTTATACAACACTTCTTTTCAAAACTACCTTCATGAATGTTCAGGCAAGCTGACCAGCTGAATGCCCAGCACCATTATAATAAGGCCAACTTTTCTAAGTTCTCTAAAACGGAGGCACTTAGCTGGATTCATTTGAAATTTGGCCTGCCTCAGGAAGGTTCACAGTTGGCTTAGTGACCAAGAATTGGGATCCTTTGGGCTAGGGGTTCTGAGATACAAGCCCTTCCCCCCCACCCCACACAAGCCATTTTTCAAAGTCTCTAGGTGGGTTTTTTCCCCCCTGCACACAGAGCTAGAGATTAAAGTTAACTATTAATGTGATGCAGATCACAATGGTCTCAAATCAGAGTTTTACTCCAGGTAGTGTATGGCACCCATTCAATCTTTGGGGGACCCAAATGGAGAATAGTATTCAAGAAAATGTACCTTTTACAGCGCACATGCACCAATACAGAAAGGTGGCTAGAGGGTTTCCATGCCTGCCATTTTAGATGCGTTAAAGCTTGACTTTTGTAAATACTCTAAAAGCCAAATGGTTACTTGGATTGCTATGAAATTTGGTGTACCTCATGGGGGCAAAGGGTAGCATTAACAATCCAAATGTGGGGTTATCTGACCTAGGGGATCCAAGTTACAGGCCTCAAAACCAAAACCAAACCAGTTGCCTTCTGCTGCCTTGTTCTGTTAAATTGAGATGTACTAATGGCTGGATGAATCACAGACCACACTAAGACAGATGGTGGTGAACTCACCCTCTTCAGTTAACATAATGAAGGATAAATTAATTACAAGCCCCACATCTTAGACAAAAGAAGTTTTGGACTGAGTGGCCAGAGGAGGCTGCAATTTGCAAGTCATAGGTGGCAATTTTGTTTTGTGGGAGAATGTAATCAAAGTCTACGGGGGAGGAAAAAAATTAAATGTGATTGCTTCCTGGAAGGAGATGGCTATTAGGAGGCTGAGGAATTGAGTAATAAGGGGAGAGGGGTTTGGAGCTGCAGCAAGGGGAAGGAGTTTACAGGGGATTCACAGGGATGGGTGGTAAACCACCAGTTCAAGACTTGCCTGGGGAAAAAAAAAATCTGTTTTTCATTAGCTCCTGGGGGACTGGTTGGGGCAAGTAGTTACTAGGGCAGATTAATGTGATGTTTTCAAAGAAACATTGCACAGAACTTAGGAACAGACAGTGCAGGCATCATGTTTTGCCCACTCTGCATTACCTAACCAGTGATTTAAGAAGCTGTGTCATACTGGGCATTGTGGGGATTCATTTGGGTGGAAATAATCTGAGTCTTATTCCTGGTGTTCATCTCATACATTGGATCATATTAGAGATGTGTGTCCAGGAGCTATGATAATTTTCCTCATTTTTGTCCTTTAATAGTGTTAGATGGAATCCTGTGAGTGAGAATGAATGGGCAGTAAAAAGGAGGTAAAGAGCTAGCACATTTCAGCAACTATAGGGTTGGCAAAGCAAAGTGTGCTGTTACAGGGCATACTGGAGCATTGCTAAAACAGGGCAGATTTAAGGTTGCATGGGCGATCTTAACTGGGTATTCCCTGGTTTTCAGCAGTTTGAGTTTTGCTCAACTCAGTGTTTTGCAAGGGAACAATATACCCCCGAACAACCTTAGTTCTGCATTAATGTAGTTTGTTGCCATTGAATTTTAGAATACTGATAATTTCTTGTGCAATGGAATACCTTAGGTAATCACATACTGCACCAGTGCAACTGTTCTAGAAGGATATTTCACTTTCTACTACTTATCTACATTTCAAAATGTAAGAACTTCAGATGTTCAATGAAAACTCTAAGGCCCAGTAGGGTTAAGGATAGTAAGCACTATGGAAGGACTATGAAATCTACAAAGAAAAAAAACTTACCAATGATTTTAGTAAGCTTTGCTTTGCAGTCTCTGGCTCATACAGACCATTATGACACTGGTGAGAAGTCAAAATGCAGATGTGGGCTTCAAGGCAGGGTGATACAAGATTGGCACTTTGCTGTAAATGGCATGATGTAAATGCTCAGCCAGTCCATGTACTAAGCTGACTATACTTCTATCCCAACCACTATATTTAATACAGTGGAGATGTCAATCTGACCTGATAACATGACTGTTTCTTTTGATAGTTTTAAATTTATTTCTTTGGTACCGCCAGTCAAGTTGGAATGCTAACAAATTTTACTAAGAAAATACTTTTTCCTCAAGCCATACCTAAGCCTTCTGTGAGCCAGGGTAAAAGTGTACAGTAAGGGATATAAATCTTATCTTCACGCTTCAGTACATCAGCCTACCACTAACACTGCTAGGAAGAAATGCCGCCCCACCTTCCCCCCCCCACACCACCCTCCTGCCTGTTATTCCACAGTTGTCCATTATGGGGTTTTCAGCACCTTCCTCTGAGGCAGCTAGTGTAGACAGGCTACTGGACTAAACAGATCACTGGTCTGATCTAGAAATGCAACTGCCACCACTGGTGTGCACTGCTCACTCACCCCTTGATAGGATCACCAATACACATTCCAAATTGCTTGGTGCCAGTCTCCATGCATCTTCGAATCATCAGTCGATAACATGGCTCAAAGATGTGCAGAGGGCAAGGGACTGTAGGATAGGCCATTGTGCAGACAAAGATGGGAACGTTCTTATTTAAGCTATAAGAAAAAAATCCCACTATATATAGGAAAATATGCACCATCTTTGAAAAAGCATTAGAAAGGTACAAACTACAGACATATGATGAAACAATGCAATTTAGAGGATGCCTTATCTTGCTAAGATCTCAGAGTGCTTTACAATAAAATCAAATGGAAAAACAAGATTTCTGTATTATACAAAAACAGTTAAACTATTGTTTGCTTTCATCTTTCCAGATAATGGTAATGATATTCCATTATAATTAATGGAACTTTGTTTTTAATCCTTCCAGCAAAGCCAGAAAGAGTTATCACCTCATCTCTCGAGGCTGCTTTAGAGCTCGGATGTTCCTCAACTCTCCCCCTTTCCCATCCAATTTCCAATCCACGTGTACTGGGGTGAAATTCCACTTCAAGCCACTGCGACATGCGCAAAGGTCAAGAGAACACAATGTTATTGTAATGCACCTCATATTATTGGCTTGGATTTCCTCCACAAGAGCATGGTACCAGATAGCTTGCAGTTTAGTCTTGTGTGTCTGAACCCTTCCCTTCTTGAATCATGTAATACAGAGTAAACTCCTTTATCAGCACCTTAGGACATGTTCTACAGTGACGAGAGCCATTCAGTTGCTAGCTAAACTACTTTTAAAGATTGGTTTAAACCCCGCCCCCACGAAAGCCCACACAAACTGATTACGTACTTGGAAAGCTCTGCAATTTCCTCTTCATAAATCTTCCTTCTCTCAGTGAGTTCCTCTGGAAGATACTTCGCTATTAACTCCTCCATCAGTACTGTTTTGCAGTATTTCCTCAGAGCCAAACACTGCAACAAGAAGGCACAACTGAGCAGCTATCAAACAATGTATAGCAATGGCTGCCATGCGCTATTTTACTAAAGCTTCCGCCAATGTAGCCTTTTCTTCATTGTATTTGGTCACTTCCATTATAAACAGAAATGGTCACTAATCCATTTCCCTCCTTGCTTTCCAACCTGCTTGTGGGAATCAAGGTCCAGACACCCCAGGACCTGGGATTCTGGACTCCAAAGAATAAGCAATTGAATCAACTGATTCAATACAATATTACTGTACTATAGAAGTGTCGACTCTGGTCTTTTTACTGAAGCCAGACACGCACTTGTCTTGCATGTGATGGTTTTGGAGAAATCTGAGACTGGAAGGGCTGTTGGGGTTACCCTGGCAAGCAGCAACCAGACTGGTGGACTCTAGGGTGAAGCCACTGTGCTGTGAGAGGCTGTTGGTGTCAGGGCTCTGAGCCAGAGCTGTACAGCATGGGAGTACCCAGGGTTACAGGAGAGGTGAGGACAACCCCTTACTAGTTTGGGTGTACACCTGCAGCACCACACTATTATAAAGACATGGGAAGGGCACTGATTTTTCAGAAGACTTTTCAAAGCAATACAGAACAGCATTACAACCCAATATCCTACATGAACGTCATGCACCAAATGGATGTCATGGGGAATTCCATGCTCAGAGCTTGCAGGATTGGGCTCTTTGTTTATTACTCCTGTAATTGGTATGGATAACCTACACAGACAGTTTTAGCTACTGTGTCATTTTGCTGGGGGTTGGTCGTTTCCTATGGGCTTTCGTATTTCCCCAAGACCTAGCAAAAACAGCTGGATGCATGATGAGCTTCAGTTTCATTACTACATTGAAAGAGTTAAAGTGCCAAAGTGCAGTACCATATATACTCGTTCATAAGTTGAATTTTTTAAGGAAAAAAGAGAAGCATCAGAGAAGGGGGTTGGCTTACGAACAGGTATAGAGAGGGAGAGCTGGGACACAGCCCCTCCCCCAAGAGGGGGCAAGGAGAGGCAGGACAGCCAGCAGGGAGGAGGCAGGACCAGAGTGTCTCAGCTTCTGGCCAGTTTGCTCTCCCTACAGCCTCCCAAGCAGCTGCAGCTCCGGGGCTGGCAAGTTGCAGCCATGCTGCCCAATCTGGCCCGCTGAGCGGCTCTGGCCAGGCCAGAGACATTCTCCCCTGGCCTGCCCCAGGTAAGGTGAGAAGGGATGGGGAGAGTGTGGGGGTCCCAGGGATTACTCCTGACCCCCAGCTTCTTCCCCCTCTGCCCCAAAATTTCTGTACTAGTTGCTATCCCAGCCCATCAGGGTAAGCAGCTGGCAGGCTGGAACACTTTGTTTACTTAGGCTTACCTCCTTGCCTACCAACACGCGAGGTAAACAAACATCTCAGCCTGCCAGCTGCTTATCCTGATGGCCCAGGAGCCAAAGTTTGCCAACCCCTGAATTATAGGGTCAGCTTATGAATGGGTCATAAAAATTTTCCATTTTTACTTATCCATCTTCGGGGGGTCAGCTTATAAATGAACTGGCTTATGATAGTATATGTGGTAATCATTTAGAGTTTCCTGTGTCCTTTAAATGTGTTCACTCTGAAGAGATCATTTCTTTCCTTACCGGTTTAGTTCAGGTGTGTCTCAGAATTTTTATACATCTATATCGTTGCTGTGTTTCCCAGGGAGCTTAAAATTAACTGTACTCATTTTGTTTACTTTTGGTTGGTGCAGCAACAAGTCAACACTAGTGCCATTGACATAATGTATCAGAGCCAGAAGAGGGTACAAAATATTATTGTATAGACTCTACAAACCCTAGCTACTCTCTTCCCCCTCTCCACTACAATTAAAAATTGTTAGTTCCTGGGAGTTGACCAGTGCCAAGCATATTTAAAAATCCCACCCTTGAAATCTGGAGACATTTCTCATCATGTTTAACAGTTTATTCCCTGCCAACCCTCACCTCCCAAACTTTTATAAAAAAGTTTCATTACAAATATGCATTCCTGCAAAAGACAGCAAGAATTGAACAGTAAACCAAAGACAAAGAAAGCATACCAAATTCTACTAGTGAAGGCCACACAAATAATTTAACAATTTTAAGGCAGGGAAAAATTAGCATCTAAGCTACTTGACAGTATCCTTTTAAGGCATGATGATTGAAGAAGTTCAAGTGAACAATTAATGACAAAAAGTAACACCTTAGCCCTGTTCCAGTAGCTTGCGCCACATGGGCTAACTAGGCAGAGCACTGCTGATCTCAATCTGCAACCACACACAGTGAGCTCTGTGCTGGATCAGGGCTTTAGGTCTTAAATGTTTAAACACAGAAAACTTCATGAGCTCTCGGAGCTGTAGAGACATTTAAAAAAGGCTTCTTCCCCAAATCATATGGGATTTCAAGTATATTTGGATATACCAGTGGATTTCTGAAATCATTAATTCCCCCTCCCCTCCAGTTTATGCGGACTAAATTCATGTATCATTACCTCAGAAAGACCTTCTTTGCACAGGGGACATTTTGGGTTGTGATCTAGGCATCTTTCAAGACATTTCAGGCAGAAGGTGTGCCCACAATGCGTGGTGACAGGTTCATAAAAAAGCCTGGAATGGAACAAAAAAAAAAGCGACAATATCGTGTGGCAAGAAGATAAAAGGCTACTTCATAACATCTTTTCATATCTATTCAGTAGTTAGAATTCTGTGCACTTTAGTCAGAAATTTGTTTCTTGCTTTCACAATTTTTGTATTTATTCAACATAGGCATTTTGCTATTGCCAATCTAATGTTGAAGGTTCTCTGAAATCCTGGTTCCATTGAAATCAACAAAAGTTTTGTCACTGATTTTCATTTGACCAGGATTGCACTCATGCTATGGTGATGAATGATAGGCCTTATGTTTTTCAAATTAAGCTGATTAAAAATAAGGCCCTGATCTTGGCAAACCCTAACTCTCATGAGTAAAATTAAGCACATGCATAATTGTTTTGGGACCTATAGGATTAATAAAATTGGTATACACTATTGTTACCATATCTAATGCTGGAGAATTTAGTTTTGTTTGAATACATTACATAGCTTCTAACTTCCAACTGAACATTCTCCCACAAAATAAATGCACATTAGAGTCATATTTCATCAAAACATTATACACTGTGATTCTGTTTTCAAGTTAGTGGTCTTTTCTGGCTAAATTCAGTGGAAGAAGCTATATAAATTCCAAAGAGATCTTTCCCTGCTGATGAGCATTTAAAAAACAAAAACCAAAAAACACCCCCAAAACCCCAGGAATGTTATGAAAGTCTCTAATCATTGAGACTAGAAATGAGACCATTCAAAACCAGTTACTTTGATCTTAAAAAGCCCACTCAATATTTTAAGGCCTCATAAGTAGTTATGTCAGGCTAAATAAAATTAAGTTCACTTTAAAGGTAATTTTTATTTTATTTTTTTTTAAAGAAAAAACTGGTTTATCAAGATAAATCTGGGTGCTACTGTCCATGCATAAAAACAATTCCATACTTAAATTTTTTCAGCATGCAAAGTACGTTTAAGAACATACTGACTCCTAATGACACGTAACAAAAAAAGCAATAGCCAGTTTATTAATTGCTATAAATACAGACATTTAGTGAGGGAACATATGGGATTCTATAATGCCATTTATCTTGTTGCACATCAGTTAAAATCCTGTCAATTGTTCAAAGAGCAGAAACTTTACTGCAGAATATTACCTGTTTTGCTTAATATCAAGTTCTAAAGTGAGTGTATATTTAATCAACTTTAAATTTACAGCACAGGAAATGTCTTTATTAGATCATAGTCCTGATCCAGCTCTTACTGCACTAATGGGAGTTTTGCTATTGAGTTTAATGGGGGCTGATTTAAGCCTCACAAATTGGAGAAATATTTTAGAGAAAGATTTCTTGAGACCACATCAGGTGCAGTAGGACATCACCCCTGTTAGGAAATACCTTCCAAGCAAACACAGAAGCATAGAAATGTAGGGCTGGAAGGGACCTTGAGAGCTCATCCATCCAGCCCCTAGGCTAAGGCAGGACTGAATATACCTCATCCTTAACAATATGTCCATGTTTCCATTTCTGTAGGATACCTTTTTGATTTTTAGGTCACAAAAGAGCTGCCATATTGGCATCTTACTATTCTTCCTATCAGGACAGTTTGCTGGGCCCCCCACAGCTAGAATGGTGACTCATCACCTCAAAACATGTTCTGCCAGTGCTTACTGCATGCCGCTGAAGTGGATACAGGTCAATAACACTTTACCACTTACACGAAGTAGATCAATAGTAGCTTCTGCAGTTAGTTGGTGAAAGGTCACTATTAGTCCAAGTTTCAGAGTAAGGTACACCTCAGCCTCAAAATCATGGATAAGACATTTCTGAATTACATAATATGGATAAGGACAACTCTGTGTTAATATCAGTGGCAAGAGGAAGATCCTCCAACAGGATCTCCTTACACAGGCCCTTACATCCATGTGGTCTCAAGGACTTCAGTGGGACTATGTGGCTGCAAGGATCTGTGCTGTCCTGAGTTTCAGGATCAGGGCCAATATTGTGACAGTCAGGGAAGATAAAGGATCAGAGCCAAGTAATCTGAAAATTGCTTTGTAAACAGTCAAATTGACATCCTCATTAAAACAGCCAAATTCAAATTGTGTGCGCATGTGGTAGGGGTGGAGGGAGGGAGTGCTGGAGAAAGTTTTGCTCTTACGAATACTGAATCTTTTGATAGCTGTAAATTTTTGGAGCACTTGTTCAGGTTTATAGTTTAGGCTTCTGATTTTATTTGTTTTATTTTAAAAATTTGTTCAAAGCTGAAACTAGCCAAACCAAATACACTATTTCTTCCAAAATATTTCATTTTGTTTTTAACAATCTTTTAAGATGGCACAATATTTGCAGACTTTTGTCAAAAGAATGACAAATCCAAACCCCAAAAAACCAAACACCAATTCATTTAAAAGCTAAAAGCGAATAGGAGATTAATCCAGAACACAGCTAATTGGTTTTGGGGATTTTTTTCTCCCCCCTCCCTGGGGTGTGACTGTGTCCTTGTCAGAACCCTGAGAAACGAACAACTCCTTATTCTTATGGTTGCACATCAAGGTAATCATCCTAATTGAGGACTGCTTAAGTAACTCCTGAAATTACACAAACTGACAGATCTGTAAAGTTTAAGCATCTTTCACATCTTCTGCGCACAATTCTAATGTTAATTATGCTTAGTTTTGCTATACATTTTAACAAACATGATTTGAAGTCAGGCTGTTTGTATACAGCTACAAGAACTAGGTTAGCATCTTGTATCTGAACTCTTTATCTGCAGTCTACACTTGCTCTTTTGTTGACCTATAACAGCTACAATATAGTAGTGCTTTTCTACGGTTTAACTTATTGCCACACACTGGCTTGAAGACAGAGATTTTATCTGGAAGAATAGTTTAACTATTGTGGATTTTTAAATGTTAGTTGGGAAGATGTATCTGCTCTGTCAAAGTTTAATGGAGCATAGAAGACCAATAATAAAACTAATGTGTTTTATGCTAACTAATGTGTTAGTTAGCAACTCCTGTTTAAATTAGAAGCATCTCTGAGGAGAAATCAGTGATATTTAACTGTGTTAACATCACAGTGAGCGAGTATATATCGAGCCTATGTTTGGTTACCTGTGCTGAATGTTGGTTACGTAATAGAGACACACAAAGGACTTCTATTTGCTTATAAGGCTTTTACTATTGCCACACACTACTTTATGTAAAATGGTGCCACTATAGTAAAGTGTCTTCATAGAAATCAACTCTTCAAATATTTCAAGCATTATGAAAAAAATTGCTACATGGCGTATGTATTAAATTAACTGCAGAGGACTAAGTGTTGACTTCCACATAGTGGCTGGTAACAAGTCTTTCAGATGTTCGTTACTCTGTTTAACTCTGGCAAAAGATACATCGTGTCAGAACAGTCATTTGTCTGGGGCACATCAAAAGCTTTCAGTCATAGTCCCATTCATAGTTAACTTTTCAGAACCAAATAACTACAAGTGAGGGGGAAAACCCATCCCACAAACAGCTTCCAAATGACAGAAAAATAAGCAACCAAGCAAGCTAGGGAATGCCATAAATCATGGCAGTGAAAACCAAGTACAACATAAAAACCATTCAGTAGAAAATAATGGATACCTCATACACAAAGAGCAATCCAGGTCAGAGGGGTCCACAAATTCAAATGGAACGCGGCACCCAGCACTAGAGCCCTTGGCATCAATTGTACCTATTTATAATTGTAAAAAAAAAAAAAAAAAAAAAAAAAAAAACACACTGGAATATGTAATTGGACACAGCTGTGTGACTGGTTTAACATTTCAGAGACTGTTTTGTCAGTTCACAAAACAGCATCTGATTTTTAACACGTACTATGATCACATACTGCATGTATTTATGGGTAGTTATTGAATCATTAGGATCATATGAATAATTTATGTGCAGACACCAAAATCAGCCTTGGCATAAGTAGCTACAACTCACAACAGGCTTGAATTTAGTCTTGCATTAATAGTGTTTCTCACAACCATGTTGTCACTATTGGAAATATATAAAGGGCTGGATTCTCCTGTCATGCCACTGTATATCCACTGAATGGAGAATGAATCAGGCCCACACACTTCTGAGATCTCAGACATTATGAGCAATGAACAACATTTGTGCTTTGTAAGTATGAATAAAGCACGTCAAAGCATTTTGAATTTAATTATACTATTACTATTGGACAGAGTGCCATAAGCATACATGAGCCCTGAGAGTGATGAGAAATGTCAGTGCCAACTGGTAAACAAGGGCTTGGCCCAATCCCTTTTGTTCTTTTTCTAGATTGATTAGTGTAATTACTTTTACAGAGGAATCTTGACTCTGGAAGGCCAGATCAGTTCAAGCCCTGACTACAATCCAGAGTCATTAGGAAAGACATGAAAGTCTAATTTGGAGCCTAGTCCTGCACTCTTTACTAGAGAAAACTCCTGTTGGAATTAAGGATTCAACATGGCATTCCTTACTCAGGCAAAATTCCCACTGATTTCATAGCACAGGACCAGCCCCCAGTTTTACTAAACAGGTTTACCTTTCTTCATGAGTTTGCAGGGCACGTCAGCACTTCTCACTTCCTCAGAGCAGTGCTTTCTCTTCAGAAGGCTGCATTTCTCAGAAATGAGAAGTGCAGACTCTGGGGCGGAGTCATGTTTGTTCTCATCTTCTGAGCAGCCTTTTACACTTTCTATCATCTGAATGGATTTTCTCAAACTGCCACAGTCAGTCATTTTTTGTTCTTCCTGAGCAGGGAAACACTTTTTCTGTTCCACATTTACCTGTGTGAAAGAGATGACTGTACATCAGGACTGCAGTTCTGTAGCATTTTCATTCTGCAGATCACTTTGTAAGAGAACTCCACACATGCGCACACACTCCTGCTCAGATCTCAAAAGTTGTCATGTTTTGTGGACCATCAGGAAGGGCTCTGCAAACCAATGGACCCCAGTTTGAGAACCATTGGGTCTGGGCCTTATTTTCAGTCAAAAATACCATCTTCCCACAATACACAACAAAACAAGCACACATACCCCAGTGTTGCTGTGTTATCAGCCTTCATTTAGAGGGGTCTATAACTTAGCCATGATACTTGATTCAGGCAGTTTTTTGGCAAAGTCTCACCCTGTAAGTCATTTCCTGAACTATGGAAAAACCCATTTGACTGGCTTTAAGTTAGAGTGAAAAACATTTTATATATCACACTGCTAGTTTAAAAGCCTAAACACCATATGATCTTTATTCCAAGGGAGGAGTAGGAGTATACACAAAACAACTGATAAAAAGGAAAAGTACATACAAGAGGCTGCTTCAGTGAGAAGGATCTTTTACTCAATAGCTAAAATGGGCTGCTGGTTCTTTACAGCAGTCACAATATCCCGGACAGCAGGTCATAAATTGAAATAGTTTTGCCGCATCATCCTTAATCCTACTGTTGCCATGCAACGGCCAGGTAGTAACCATTTCATAGGACAACGCCTACCAGTTTGCCAAATCAAATTAAGGGACTGATTCCCCCTACTTCCCTGGTGAATATGAATGTAGATACTGTAGGTCACTGTCAAGAGCCATCAGACCATGGGACACAGGAAGGCAGGTATAGGGGGTTGAATTGTCTCCTCTCCTCCCAAAAACCTACCTCATTCAGGAATGGTGGTCTGAGGGAGGGGGCCTCTCAGAAAGCACAAAAGGCCTTCCAGAAGACTATGGCATTGACTTAGGGGTGCACCTGAACAGAGCTGTGCAAAAGCCACCATTCTAGTTTGCAGGAGTTAGCGCAAAGCTTTCCTACAGCTGTGAGAGAGAATTTATACCCATGGAGTTTCATGTTTGGATGAACCAAAGATAGTCCTCAGCCAAACCTCTGAATCCAAACTCCCATAAACATTAGTGAACTCTGGATCTGAAACCAACCTCGTGGCTGGCTCATATACCCATATCAGTAAAAATCCCAGAATAGCTAATCTGAATCCAGAGTGGATGGCCTATCAATTAAGGGCAAAATAAAAACCCTTGATCTGAACACGTCCCAAACTTTGGGGACACCTGGATCCAAATTTTACAACTCAGGCCCATCTCTGCTGTAAACTACATGGAAGATCTAGAATTTGTTATCACAGGTAAAGGGATTAATTCTGACATGCAATAAAGAAGGATCTAGTCTATAAAAGAATAAGTCTTTTGAAGTCTGACAGCCTTCCTTTTTTATGCATCAATTAAGTTGAATCCAGTAAATTAGTTTGTTGCATCTTTTCAATCCCCAAAGTACTCCAGCTTGTCTGTATTAAGTGTTTTTACAGAGAATCAGAATAATCTGGAAAAAGTATTATTCAATGTCCCATACAACACATCAAAATTAAGACCCACACATCAGAATTTATCTTTACCTTGAGCAATCTTGGTAGGTTATGGCTGCTGTCTCCAGATCCCACTGAATTTAGAAGGTTCCCCTTCAATCTAGAGTGAGGTGACAACAGCTGCAGGGTATCTGGTAAGTGTTCCTGAGCATTTCCCGGGATGGGTGAAAATAAACTAAGTAGAAGCTGTGATATAAAACAGAATACATACTTCACGACTTAGTTCTTCTCTTACAATATCTTAATGGAAAGTGGAGATTGTGAGGAAGGGGATGGTTGACAGAAACATCTTTGATTTGCAAAACCACTCAAGAACCCATGGACAACAACTAATTAGATTTAAGGTGAACCCAAAAGGAACAAAAAAACTGGTGTGATGCAGGCTTAGAATAAGCAAGAGAGTCAATTTCAGAGTTAAATGTGCTGATACGTCGTCAACCCGTTTTGTTCTTTAGGATAACACCGCTTATCCACATATGGATTATGTTCTGCAGACTGCAGAACTAGAGTTCTACATAAACATGTCTGCAGCTACTGCTTGAGGAATTTAATACAAGTTTGTGCTCTGCATCCTAAACTCCCACTGAAGTAACTGGGAACTGAGGGCACTTACCATCCCCTAGGTTCAGGCCTAATCAAATCTCTTATGTTACAAATAATTGGTGTGTTGAGAAAGAAAAATTGAGACAGTGGCAAAGTTGCAGGCATGAAAAACAGGCAATGGCTTCTTGCCAACAGAAAACGAATCTGTAAAATCCACTAGCAAATTGCTAACCACTAGCACAGTGCAATTCACTGAATGTATTAAAAAAATAGGAATGATGTTTGAAAAGACTGCAATCGTTTCACCAAACTCCAGGCCTGGTCCAGCAATGCTTCCATAAGTGTGTTGAGCACATCATGCAAGAACAATCAATCCATAGTCTTGTTCAAGCCAAAAAAGGGACTCCTCTTGTGAGTAAGACTGCAGGATTGAACCTTCAGTGTCAAAATGAATTCCAATGAAGACTGCCAATTACAATGAGCAGAATGAGAAATTTGCACTTAAAGAATTTAATAAAAAGGGGCTATGTCACTGTTACGCAAACAGTCTGAAAAAAGTCAATAGAATATTGTATCCTTTGATGCACTCTGTAACTGACAGTCTAGTTCAGGGGTCTCAAACACGTGTTCCCCGCACCCCTCTGCCCACCCCCGGCGCTGCGAGCCCCACGCCGCTCCCTGAAGTGGCCGGAACTATGCCTCTGCAGGCCCAGGGGGAAGGGAGCAGAGAGAGAGGAGAGGGCAACAGAGGGCTTCAGGCATTACTCTCGCTTCCAGGCACTGCCCCCCACAGCTCCCACTGGCTGGGAACGGGGAACCGTGGCCAATGGAGCAGCAGGGGAGGTACTTGGAGGAGCAGCAAGAGCAGCACACAGAACGCCCCCCCCCCCCGCCCCGAGGGACATGGTTCCAGCCACTTCCTGCCCTGGCCCCAGTGTGCGCCACTGCCATCCCAGAGCTGCTCTAGGTAAGTGGCGCCGGGCCCCCTGCCACACCCTGCACCCCAACCCCCTGCCCTGAGCCCCCGCCACACCATGCACACCTCCCGCACCCCCTGGGGGCAGGGTTGGGGTGGGGAGAGGCAGGGCAGGGCCTCATGGAAGGGGTGGAGTGGGGGCAGGCCCAGGGGCAACAAGGGTGGGATGTCAGTGATACATCCCTTCTGCCAATGCACTAGTCCTCATGTGGCCCTCGTGGTCATTTGAGTTTGAGACCCCGGTCTAGTTCATCCTCTGGACCCTATTACTTAGAAATGAATAGCATTCTTGGACAAGGCTACTTTGAGCCTGAATTTAGAGACGTATCAATTCATTATATCTTGCTCCAACACACAAGAAGATGTCATTGATTCATGTATTATTTTTGTAGTGATAATGCATGAGACTGCATTTTGGGAAAGGAACATGCTGGCAATTCAGGGAAACAGGAAAAAAACCACGCAAATGTCTACAATCACTCAAAGCCTCCCAAATTGACTGTATTATAATCAAACTGGTGCATGAACACACTCTCATAACAGAGCAATCATGTACTCGTTTATTGTCACTGCAGGGACCACCACTAAAATTATTATACTTTATATAATATTGAGTGTCCCAGCAAAGATTTTCAACGAAGGGTCAAACAGAACATTTACCTTAAGGTTTGCATGTGTAACAACCGAAAATCACCACGATATGTAAAGAAGGATTGGCAACCTTGGCAGTAGCTCTTTAAAGATAAAGGTAACCAAACAGCTGTATACTGCAGCTTAGTTTGCTATTGGAAGAGGCTTATTATAGATCTGTCACACTGCCCATTTATCTTTAATCATTAGCTGCCTTTTGAAACGGTTTTTTTAAAAAAAAAAGACTTCCTTTGTTTACTCTATTCCCTTTCATGCCTTCTCTGCTTGCTGATGCTCACAGCATCTTGAGTGGCTGTGAAAAGAGCGATGCTGCTCCCAAGTGCAATCCTGGCCCTACTGCGCAGTGTTTTCACAGTCTAAATCATCAAACTGATACAACATTAACTAGAAACTCCCACTTCTGTCCCAATAGATAGCATCAGTCTGCCTGGTAATAAGACTAGGAAACAGACTGGAAGTGTAATTGCAGGGAGTCTAGGAGTGCAATACTAACCTCCCATTGATTTTTAACAACTCTCCTGTTATCTAAGTTACATAGGCAACTCTCTTACTAATATTAAGCACACAAAACAGCCTTTCCATACACCATGTGCTGTGTTTCTTGTGATCGCCAATGAAACTTTTCGAAGTATAGCAATGGACACAAAACATAATTAGAACAGGAATACCCCCCGACCCAGCTATCACCATGTAATCTTTACTATATATATACACACACACCACACATATACACACAAAAAACAAACAAACAAACGAGAAAAATGATCATCTCTATTTCATTTTCAGTATCTAAGTGTTGTTGCACAAGGCTAAAGAACTCACCTTTTGAGCCTCTGATTTAGCTGTCCTGTTCCCAAAATCCAGGGCAAGGCAAAACAGAAACTCTCTTAAAGAGTCTTCTATTTTCCCCACATTAGCTAATGCTTGTCCTTTCCTTAAGTGACCCTGAAAGCAAACAGATCTACAGTTCTAGTTTATTTCTTTTACCACCTTTTGAGCCTCTTTATTAAAGCAAGATGATTATATGAAAAAAATATTCCAAAAGTGAAATAAATACAGGCACAAGGCAATAATAGTCCACATTACTTAAATAACAAGAGACGAAATATAAGAAGTCTGAGCTTTTGACCACAACACGTCTGAAGATTTTTCATATTTAGCTCTCAGAGAAGTATTGCATCTCTACCCTCACAACAGATACACATGCGAGTTTACCCTCACAGCATCTGGATAGTTAAATGCTGGTACAGTGGAAGTCCTAGGGATCCCTCATCTCATCACTGGACAGAACCTCCCCCTGCAACTTGATCTCCTAACCTTCTCCTTAATGCTTCCTTCTAGCACAATATAAGCACTGCACTCAACTTTTAACAGGGCATGTGAGCCTGACCTCCATAAAAATCAGTGACAATTGTGCTTAGTCCATCAGCCAGCAGCCTGTGCCACCCTGCCCTTCTCCCCAGCCAGAGAACTCAGTTGCATCATCATGGAATGTGTTTGAGTTCAACTGATCTAAGATGTTGAGACATCTCTCAAGTTCAGTTCTTCTGTGCTACAGCATTTGCTAAGTAACCAGAATGGCCAAAGAGGTTTTACCCTAAATACATTTGTTAAAATTAGAACTTACCTTTGACCAATACGGTTGGAGCCTGCATGCTGTTTCTGCATCATGCAATGCATCTTCATAAGATTTCAAAGCAGAATTAATCTGCGACCGGTTGCTATATAATAAATGGTCATTTGGAGCTGCAAGTAATGGAAACATTGACTCAATTACTACAAACATTACAGACATGGGCCCTATTCTTTAGGACTCTTTTCTTAAGCAAATGCCTTTTTCCAGTGGTCTCAGGAAAGCAAACATCCATTATTTAAATAACCAATTACAAAATGAGATATGGCAATCTCACGGGGGATTTCCAGGTACAGAGGTGTCAGATTTATATTACACAACTGCTTTAAACACTGCATACATAAAATTTACTACAGCTCACAAATAAATCACCAGCTCAGACAGAGGATCAGATTGTTTATAGAAGCTGATCAGAAAGATTTAAGGCATGTCATAACTGTATTATTGTGGCCCAATTAATGCTGCTACGGTATAGATGGGATTTTAAAATGAATAACTCCCTTTTCAAAAGGTTTGGGATCAAAATTCATAAATGGCACATAACTATAATCAAAAGAAATTAAATGACAACTTGAAGAACTCTGTAGCTCAACTGCTTCTCTTTCATGAGCAGAAGTTAGTTCAATAAAAGATATTACCTCACGCACAATGTCTAACAACAGCAACCATCAGATAAATATTACAACAGCATAGACCAAATGGCCCCATTGTTTCATACACTGTGCTGTAACAGCTAGGCACACTATGGTTTAAGAAAAAATTCTTATCTTTAATTAAAGGATATCCCAGACTAAGAACCCTTATGGTTATTTTAACTTTTTTTTTTTTTACATTTAGTTTATGCAACATTACTTATTTTGAAGCCAGATTATAGTTAAGTAATAAATCACAGTTTTCTTCACAACCATTTGTAATGTTTATTACTGGCTTGACATTGTTAAACTGAACAGTGTTTACAGAAGTTCGTTTAGCTGTTCTGGATTACTACCATGTTCCTGTTGGATGGGGACTGTAGAGAACACAGAACAGTCATGAGTTCTAAAAGTGACCTGCATTTATTCTAAGATCTAGCACTAAATCTCCAGTAAAATCATTTGGCATGCAAATCCCTCAACAAATTAGGCCAGGGTATTTTAAATCTTTTCACTCATTGCAACTTGTCCAGTAATGATTCACCACATGCTGCTGCCTAAGTTAGGTTTGTCGAGAGAGGAAAAAGCCCTTTTTAGGCAAAAAGCAGCAACCATCTCCTGAAATAAAGCATATTCCAATGAGCACCATGTAATGGGAAGCTGTGACAATGACTCACTCGTAATTTTGATAAATACGATCAAACCTCTGGGATGCTTTCAGAAACATGACCCAGTTTGTTGTTACTTCACTGGTTATACAACCATTCCATAAGAAGGGGGCAGGGAATCCAGACCAGAGTCGCAGGCTAAAAGCTTATGCAACACACTGTTCTCCTGACCTAGTTTCACTTTGGACTTTAAAAACAAGACAACACAACAACAGATTCCTAAAGGTTATCCCTTCCCCCAAAAGAGACGGAGAAGAGAGGTAAATATGATGGATATTAGTTTACCCTGTCAAACTACAAACACCAAACACAACGAGCACCGTTATGTCATGCATGCTCTGCTGCCTGTACCTACAAGCTGAAAGTCCGTAGCATGCACAGGACAGACTGTTTGGTAAACTGGTTCAGATTTTAACCTGGCACCAATACACTTAATACTCCAGCAATTAATCACGTTTGCGTCTTTATGAAGGACTCGGCTTTATGGCAGATCCTCGGCACAGCATGTCAACTGCCACACCCACTCCCACGTTATAGCTAGGAATACCACCCAAGGGCTGCCCCTGGGATGAAAGGCTGTCACTTGCCCTGGTCAAAATACTCGGTAAATAGGCTCAGATTTAAAAGCAAGACTATAAATGACACATACAGCAGCATTCCAAGGACAAATTTGGTTGCTAGAAACTTGGGCTTCTAACATCCCCTTTGCCTGGCTGTGATCGATCAGTGGCAAAAGTTGCCCACACACACAAATCCAAATTCTAAGGAGTTAAGCCTTGCAGCATTAACCCCCTTAACTCTGCCCCTGTGGGTGGGTAGGTGGGAGATCATTTCGGGGGGTCCGGGGGGTGGGTGTATCATTACCGAGGCTGATTGCTTCATTGTACTTCTGCAGGGCAGCCTGCAGCTTCTTCTCCTTATATAAGAGGTTCCCTTCGTGCCTGAGCTGCGATGCCGTCACTTGGCCAGGGAACCACTTGGCCAGCAGGTTGCTGAGGATGACATTGACGCGGAGGTGCTGCCCGGCCGCCAAGCCCCCTTCTTCCTTGCACAGGGCGCAGCGGGACTCGGGGGCCCTCTCCCGCTCCAGGCACTTTTTGCAAAACGTGTGTCCGCAAGGCAAAGAGACGGGCTCGAAGAGGAAGCCCTGGCATTTGCGGCAGCTGAAGATATCCCAGTCCCGGGGCTGCAGGAGGCTGCCCCCGCCGCTACAGCAGGCGGGCAGCTGCTCCCGGAGCCGCACGCCCTGCGCCAGGCACTCCACCAGCTTCTCCAGCTGCTCCGCCCGCAGCTGCTGGCGGCGGGAGGCCAGCTGGTAGAGCTGGCAGGCTTCGTGGAGCCGGCCCCCGTAGGCCAGCGCGTCGGCCCGCTTGAGCAGCACCTGCCACTCGGGCACCAGGCTCGGGGCATCCACCTGCCGCGGGCTGCCGCAGAGCTCGGCCGCCAGCTCGAACGGCAGCAGCGGGTGGGAGCCCATGGTCCGGGCCCGCTCTACAGGGCCCCGCGGCGGGGCGGCCAAGGGGCTGGGGCGGCCAAGGGGCTGCGCCCGCGCCGCTCCATGCTGCTGGCGCCCGGCACTGACCGAAGTAGCCCGGCTCCGCGGCCGGTTATATAAACCGCGGGGCACGTGACCCGGCGCGGCGCCGCTCATTGGCCGGCGCCTGCAGGATGGTTACAAAACGGGCTGGTGCGGGACCCGCGTGGCGCTGGGGGGCTTCGCTGGCGGCGCCTGGCCGGGGGCTGCGGGGGGGGCGGGGTTCGCCTCCCCCCCTCCCCCATCCCGGGGAGCGCTGGGGCCGGGCCCTTACATAAAGCCCGCAGCTGGCTTTGTAACGCCTGGCAGCAGAGCAGGGGCGGAGGGCGTGGGGAGAGCCAGGCGCCTGCAGGCTCCCCGTGCTGCCGGGCGGGCTCTGCCCTCTGCCCCCGTCGGGGCGCTCTCCGGGCCGGTGGCAGCAGGCGGTGCTGGGCGCCCGGTCCGCTGCCGGGACTCCTGGCTGCGAAACTCACGGGACGACACAGGCGAAAACCCACTGACGGGGCGGGGGGACGGGGACCCCGCTGTGCCCGCAGGGCGATGGCCTGCGAGAGCTTTCCACTTCCCCGGAGGCTGGTGACAGGCTCGCGTCCCTTACCCAGCCCAGAGCACGCATGGGGCTGAGAAACAGTGTCCCCGCCACCCCCCCCCGGCTCTCGCGCGCGCCTGACCCACTGAGAGGGCCCCTCTTGCCACACACTGAGGAGCAATCAACTTGCAGAGCAGCATCTAAGCGTTTCCCCCCACCCTGCCCTGGGGGTTTATGCATTGCAGAACCTGGACAAATCTTCCTCCTCCGCGGGGATAGCCGGGTCATTGCAAATGGGTTTGTCTCAGTTACTGTGTTTATTTTACCTGGCAAGGGCTAATTAGGCACACATTAGGAAGGAAAAAACAACGCCCTCCCCCCCCTCCAACCCTTTTTGTAAGGGTTTTAGCAACGTGGTCCAGTGATCCTCACATTTAAAACCACACTTGCATAACGCCCTACTCACTACATAGTGGTGGTGAGAAGCCTAATTCCTTAATGTATTCAAAATGCTTAGCGCTGAAACCATAGGGGTTTTATTACTACAGTATTAATAAACCACCAGTTAAAGATACAATTTCAAAGACCAGTGTCATTACAAAACAAAAGAATCCAGTCTCCACCCCAAGACACAAATGGAGTTATACAAGATTTAATTACAGTCTATTGTAATAATTCTTTATAAACAAATGCATGCCACTTTTAAGGAACTGTAGAACATATTTACATTTCACCACACTTAGACTCACCAGAACATTCGATAAGTAGCAACACATCTTGTCTACTTTGTCTTGTTCAGTCATGTAATATCTCGTCTTGTGTGTGTGTATATATACATATACACACCAGTTTTTAGATTAACAAAATTTAGGTATAGATAGCTATAACAAAAAGCTTATCTTATATAAGGTTAGCTATGTTGACCTCTTCACTGTAATTTTCAGTATGGATTGGCCTAGAGGGATCTTTAGGGTAAATCCACCTCAAAGGATACTGGAAGACATTTAAAAAAATCAATTGTACTACCACAGAATTAATGTTTACATGCATTTGCTTCAAAATGAGTGTACTTGATTGCAGGGTTTTTTTGTTTTTGTTTTTTGTTTGCAATTGTTCATAGAGGTAGAGCTTTAGATTGCACATTTTTAGAAACTGATCTACATAGGTGAATTTTCAAAACCTCATGTAAAAATATAAGCCATTGTCACAATATGTCCATTCAACCATGTCCATGGTAGGACACTTTACCACGCCATGCTAGTAGCAAGTAATCTGGTATCATTGCATGACAAAGCATGGCAGCATATGGTCCCGGTGTTTGCTGGCATTCAAGCAACATCCATTCTTTATCTCTCTGTGTTATCCTCAGGAGAGTGATATAGTTCATGGTAACCTGGTTGAAATAGGGGAATTTAATTAGGGGGACATTCAGAGGTGGCCGTTCCTACTGGGCTGTTTGCTTGTGGCTGAAAAGAAATCCTCCCCGCAGTTAGCCACACGGAGGGAGAGGGGACATTGGTGCTGAGCTGTTCGCCTTTGGCTAGCAGGGATTTTTCCTGATACCAGCCACGCGGTGGGGGGAGGGGTAAAGTGATCATCCCAGAGAATTGGATGGGGGTAGGAGGTTAGTTTGGTTTCTGCTGCTGCCTGTTAACAGGAAAACTGCAGCACTAAATGGTCAACTCAACGTGCTTTGTTTGGTATGGGAGAGGAGGGCGCTGCTGTTATGAAGGTTGCAGAAGCTGAAAGACTATGGCTTACCATGGCCGCCTGCAAGCCGAATTCTGTTGCCCAGCACTGCGTGTGTGATCTCTAACACCAAAGCTGCAGGCACTCAATGTAAGATGCAAAATGTGACCTTGTGCCAAAATCACATGTGCTATGTAATGTGAATAGTGTTGTTCACCGTGAAAGAGTATAGCCATTGTTCTGTAAAATGTATCTTTTTTAATACTTCACTCCCTTTTTTTCCTCCAGCAGCTGCAAATGTTTCAAGCCTCCCTCCTCCGTCCCAAAGGCTATCTCAGATAAGGTGGCGAAAAAAACGCACGCGCGATGAAATGTTCTCTGAGTTCATGCAGTCGTCCGGCACTGACAGAGCTCAGCAGAATGTGTGGAGGGACACAACAGCACAGTACAGGATGGTGGCCGATGAACGTGAGGAGAGGTGGCGGCAGGAAGATCAGAGGAGGCATGAGGCAACGCTGGGGCTACTGTGGGATCAAATGGACATGCTCCGGCGTCCGGTGGAGGTTCATGAACGGCAGCAGGATCACAGACTGCCTGCAGCCCCTGTTTAACCGCCTTCCCTCCTCCCCAAGTTCCATAGCCTCCTCACCCAGATGCCCAAGACCACGGCGGGGAGAGGCTCCGGGCACCCAACCACTCCACCCCAGTGGACAGCCCAAGCAACAGAAGGCTGTCATTCAAGAAGTTTTAGAGTGGCCTTTTCCTTCCCTCCTACCCTCCTCGCACACCCCACCTAGGCTACCTTGTGAGTTATCTCCCTATTTTTATAATCAATTAATAAAGAATACATGTTTTTTAAACGATAGTGACTTTATTTCCTTTGCAAGCAAGCTGTGATCGAAGGCGGGAGGGCGGGTGGCTTACAGGGAATTTAGAGGCAACCAAGGGAGCGGGTTTTCATCCAGGAGAAACAAACAGAAGTGTCACACAGTACCCTGGCCAGTCATGAAACTGGTTTTCAAAGCTTCTCTGATGCGCAGCGCTTCCTGCTGTGCTCTTTTAACCACCCTGGTGTCTGGCTGTGCATATTCAGTGACCAGGCGATTTGCCTCAACCTCCCACCCTGCCATAAACGTCTCCCCCTTATTCTCACAGAGATTGTGGAGCACACAGCAAGCAGCAATAACAATGGGAATATTGGTTTTGCTGAGGTCTGAGCGAGTCAGTAAACTGCGCCAGCGACCCTTTAAACGTCCAAATGAATACTCTACCACCATTCTGCACTTGCTCAGCCTATAGTTGAACAGCTCCTGACTACTGTCCAGGGTGCCTGTGTACGGCTTCATGAGCCAGGGCATTAAGGGGTAGGCTGGGTCCCCAAGGATAAATATAGGCATTTCAACATCCCCAACAATCATTTTTTGGTCTGGGAAGTAAATCCCTTCCTGCAGCCATTTAAACAGACCAGAGTTCCTGAAGACGCGAGTGTCATGAACCTTTCCCGGCGATCCCATGTTGATGTTGGTGAAACGTCCCTTGTGATCCACCAATGCTTACAGCACCATTGAAAAGTACCCCTTGCAGTTCATGTACTCGCTGCCTTGGTGCTCCGGTCCCAAGACAGGGATATGGGTTCCATCTATAGCCCCACCAGTTAGGGAATCCCATTGCAGCAAAGCCATCTAGTATGACCTGCACATTTCCCAGAGTCACTACCTTTGATAGCAGCAGCTCAATGATTGCGTTGGCTACTTGCATCACAGAAACCCCCACAATAGATTTGCCCACTCCAAACTGATTACCGACTGATGGGTAGCTGTCTGGCATTGCAAGCTTCCACAGGGCTATTGCCACTTGCTTGTGAACTGTGAGGGCTGCTCTCATCTTGGTATTCTTGCGCTTCAGGGCAGGGGAAAGCACGTCACAAAGTTCCATGGAAGTGTCCTTACACATGTAACCCTTCTGCCAGGCCAAGTTGATAGCAGCAAGGGCCGGGTTCAGTACACAGGGGTTCCCTCTCATTAAAGCAAATGCAAAACTGGCTCGAGCCCCCACCCAGTGACCTGGGAAAATCTTACACACCTCCTGGGCGCCTCAAGGAGGCAATACTTCCCCTCTCGCAAGCACAGAGTCTTGGTGTAGTAGAGAATCTTTAATAACATGAGGCAAACAACATCAGCATTAAATTGGGGAAACACCACAACTAGTGTTCATTAACCAAACCATGAACACCGACCCACCCCAGAAAAATTGGGCCACATCCTTTCCCTCAGGCTCTTGAGTCCCAGAACCCAAACGTCTCTTGAGTCCAGCAATCCACAAATCACCCAAAGTCCAAAAAAAAAGTCCAGCCCCAGAGTTCAAAAGTTCACCTGCAGAGTGTTACTCCCCAATCTGGCTAAAATGTGCCTGGGTGTGGGGGAAAGAGGTAAGGGGCACCTTAAGTGTCCTGAAGCTGACTGCCCCACAGGGCTCTGCTCCACTCCACCACAACCGGCTCCGCTCTGCACAGCTCGCCGTCTCACGACCGGCTCCGCTCAGCCCACCGTCTCACGAACACACCGCTGTCTCACGACCGGCTCCACTCAGCTCGCCGTCTCACGAACACACCGCTGTCTCACGACCGGCTCCACTCAGCTCGCCGTCTCACGAACACACCGCTGTCTCACAAACAGCTCCGCTGCACACTAGATCTTCCGGCTCCCCACTACTTGACACAGTGCTCAGTGATTTCAGCTCTCAGTAGTGGTAGCCTTAGTGCTGGTGCACCATAAGGCTGAAGTGAATTCAGCACAGTACCTGTAACAAAACTCTTAATAGACCCAAAATTAGCTCTGACATTCCACAGTGGAGAGAGACAGAGGTGCAATTGGTGCTTCAGGCCCTCACAAAGGGGCCTACACCACCAGGCATTAATACCTGTCTCAAGTCTCTCTCAATTCACAGAGTTTTGGAACCCATGTCCCTTGCCTAGTGAGTGCTACTCAGTTGATGGTGAGTCCTCCATCATAACAAAAAGGCCAAGTACAGTTCCAAGCACAGTTCCCATAATCAGGGTACTAACAATTTATTCTTCTCGCCCCAATAACAGAGACACTGGGGATCCCACAGCAGCCAAAGTGACCATTTGGGCAGTTATGGCCTCATTCTAGGCGGGGTGGGTGTGCCTATGCAAACGAGATCAGCCCCTGAAGTTCTTTTCCACAACTTGCCACACCTCACCACCAGATGTCAGGGTGGAGCCCACCCTGTCTCTGCTTACACACATGCAAAAGTTTTGGAGCCACTGGGAATCATCCCAAACCTGCAACACTATGTGGTCCCACCACTCCGTGTTTGTTTCCCATGCCCAGAATCGGTGTTCCATGGCATGAGCCTGCCCCAGTAACACCAGGATCTCCAAATTGTTGGGGACCGCAGATTTAGAGAAATCTGTGTTTATGTCCTCATCACGGCGCTGCCGTTGCCTCCTCGCCTGGTTTTTCAGGTGCTGGTTCTGCATAAACTGCACGATAATGTGCAAGGTGTTTACAATGGTCATAACTGCTGCAGTGAGCTGAACGGGCTCCATGCTTGCTGTGCTATGGTGTCTGCTCGGACAAATCCAGGGAAAAGGGCGCAAAATGATTGTCTGTTGTTGCTTTCATGGAGGGAGGGAGGGTTGACTGAAGACATTTACCCATAACCACCCGCGACAAATTTTTGGCCCCATCAGGCATTGGGAGCTCAGCCAAGAATTCCAATGGGCAGCGGGGACTGCAGGAACTGTGGGATAGCTACCCACAGTGCACCACTCGGAATGTCGACGCTTGCCATGGTACTGTGGACGCACACCGCTGAATTAATGTGCTTAGTATGGACGCATGCACTCGACTTTATACAATCTGTTCCCAAAAATCGACTTCTGTAAAATTGGAGTACTTTCGTAGTGTAGACGTGGCCTAAACAGATAAGAGACAAGATGGGAGGGGAAATAAAGGTAAAGTGATTTGTACAAGGTTGCACAGCAGGTTAGTAGTAGAAACGCTGGGGTGGATCCTCAGCTGTCTTTGACATCAACAGAGCTATGACAGTGTATGCCAGCCGATGCTCTGGTCCTTGGTCTCCTGAGTCCCAATCCAGCGCCCTAGCTATTAAACCATACAGCATCTCCTTAGAAAATGTTCAGAATCCAAACACGTTGTCAGGTAAAACTATTTAATTAAAATAAACTGATTAATTGAATAACTGTTTTCAGTAATTCTGTACTTGGAAAGTCAGGTGATAGCTCAAAAGTACAGCAGAGCCCCTCAGCAAATAGTTCAAAAAAGGCATGAAAACCAAAGTACTTACCTATTAATTACAGTATTTTAAATTAGGCAAACATTAATAAAAACAGGTAATTAGTGCACATGCCATGATCGTGTTTTATACTTAACCCGCCCCCCCAAAAAAAACAAAACAAAACCCTAAAACAAGTTGACTGATGAAACATACACATCTTATTTGTATTTGGAGTTCTCTCCAAAAAATGTACATTATTTTGTTAATAAAATGTTAACGTTAATAAAAAGAAGGGAGGGAGAGGTGTTATTTAAGTTAAGGGCCAAGAACAGATGGATATACACTGACCATCAATGAGTTTGATCAATGGGCTTGAAACTAGACAAGGATTTCTGACCATCAGAGGACAGAGTGATGTTCGTGAAGAGTCCCCCCAAAGGGAACAGTGGTGGGCAAAAAACCTAGCTTGTTTCAAGACTGAGCTTACTACTGAGTTTGTGGAGGGGTTGTCATGAGGTTACATACTATGGCAAATGGCCCATCTTCATCTGCTATTAGCAAATATCTCCACCGGCCAGAGATGGGACACTAGATGGGAAGGGCTCTGACTTACTATGGAGAATTCTTTCCCAGGGGTCTGGCTGGTGGGTCTTGCCCACAAGCGCAGGGTCTGATTGCCATGTTTGGAGTTGGGAAGGAATTTTCCCCCAAGTCTGATTGGCAGAAACTCTGGAGGGGTCCCGCCTTCCTCTGCAGCATGGGGCATGAGACACTTGCTGATTTCAACTACTGTAAATGGTGGATTCTATATAACTTGAAATCTTTAAATCAAGATTTGAGGACTTTTGTAACTGAATCAGAGGTTATGGGCCTATTGCACGAGTGGGTGGGTGAGGTTCTGTGGCCCGCAATAGGCAGGATGTCAGACCAGATGATCATGATGTCCCTTCTGGCCTTAGAGACTACAAAGGTATAAGGAAAACATCAGTTTTTTTTCTTTTAGAACTCAGGATAGCAACATTTTCTTTTCATTGCAGTGGCTTTTATAGCTTTGTGATTTTCATAACCATTGGCCTGAAAACCATTATGAGTCAAAGTCTGTTCTGTGAAGGAGAGTGACCTAACCAGTAACTAGTAGTGCTGTAATAATGATTATGGGCAGTGGGACATGCTAACAGTTAACATATAGTAAACACCAAAGAGATAGAAGGTAGTGGTGGAAAGGGGGTACAAACTTGGCCTAAGGGGATGAAGCTAGGGAAGGAAAAAATTCATAACAGTGAGAGCTCTCTAAAGGATGTGGGAAAGACTCCCAAGGGAAGTGTTGGAGGTCCAGCCACTTTCAAACTAGCCTGACAAAACACTGTGAAATGTACTTTGTGAACAATCCTCCTCTAGCAGGAACATGCACTGGAAGATTTGAAGAAGGGAGGGCAGCTTTGCAAAGGGGCCACTCCAATTGTGGGAGCTGCATGCTCATAAGCATTCAGAGTGCAGACCTTGACTCCAACCCAGGAAACAGTTCCTCATCATGGAAGGCCTTTGGAGCAGAATCCATGGGAGTTCTGTGGGAAAAACCCTACCAACTAAATTCTACCCAGTAATCCTTGTGCCAGCTCCGGGTTTGCTGGGATGTGTCTGTGCATATTGCCAGTCATAATTTGGTACCTGCTAACGTGGGGCCTGGGAATGATGAAGTGAGATAGGGAGATAGCCTTACACTCTATACTTTCAAGTATTTTAATGGTGAAAATGTCCCAGAACCACAAATATTTGGTCCTCTGCACCTCCCCAGACAGTCCAGCAAAGCCCATGTTAGCGAAGTGCACCTCTACAAATCAAGCTGACACACTAAGCTAGATTGCAATGTTTTCTGTATAACAGACCCTGGAAGCACGATTTGGAGCTTGGCATTCATATGTAGATTCAGAGCAGCAGGAGGTCACGAGGTGCCTTCTGGTTAGGAAGCAGAAGAGAAAGGAACCACTGCCTACTTGCATTGCTCATCAGATTAAGAAACTGATTTATCCTACACTTAAACAGAAAAAGTTGAAGCTAGCAGGTGACTCACTCTGAAAAAACACAAATCTCCCTTGTATGATTTTTCTACTAAGACAAAAGAAGAGTTTCTGCTTTTTAAAGACAGGGAGTACAGAACTGGTCTTTCTCAAGCAGTTAATGACTGGTATAATAAACACAATGAAAGCTACGAACACTGTGAATGACTGGTATAATAAACACGAGGAAAGCTACGAACACTATGACTTCATTCTTGAACTTTCTCTTAGGTTTATACTCTGTTATTATAATTGAGAACAGGAACATAATATAAACACTCCAATAGTGTTTTTCCTGTATTCAAGAAGTTGAAGGCGATGAAATTCTGTCCCATTGAAGTCAATGGCAAAACTCCCACTGACTTCAAGGGGGTCAGGATTTCACTCACAGCGTTAGAGAGATGGATATGAACGTCACCTAGCAATTATGTAACCAAAGTGGAATTTTTAGTCTATGCACTTTCTCCATAATAACCAATAGGCATGAATATTTTTTGACTGCTGACTTAGAGTTCAGCCAATGCATTGTTTTTAAAGGGAGGGGAATAAGAATCATTACTGTAGATCTGACCTTATATGATGGGAAACAGCATGGATTCCTAGTTAGATGGAGGACATAGAGTCAGGAAATGTTGGTTCTATTACTTTATCTGCCGTTGTGACTCTGTGTGAGCTTGGGTAATTCCCTTTAACTCTCTGTGCCTCAGTTTCCCCATCGGTAAAATACTACTGATGCTTTGAGATCTGCAGTGCTATTATATATGCTGAAGATTATTTATAGTGAAAACAATCAAGTCAGATTTCCATTTTGATATGCTCTCATTGAGAGGAAAGGCACTGGTGGAAAATTATGTAACTATTACATGTTTCATTGTTAGAAATTTATTACAACTAAAATCAACATATAGAAGTAAAGGCAATTGTGAAAAACCATTTGAGTAGATTCTAGGGATCAGCAGACAGAAGACAATGAGAGAACTTGGATTTGTTTTTTCAGGGAAAACTACAAATGAAATCTGTGAAAATCCTTGTTACCTACTGATCCATGAACACAGTGTAACGAGTAAGAAGCAACACCATTTCCATGCAAGGCTCATATCTTCATAATTGATGACTGACTAGTGATCATCTTGACAAGGCCTTGGGACTAGCAAAATGAGCATTGCATTCAATTCCATTTTGAACTAGGTGATACAGAAAGAGAAGAACTCGCATGGTATTGTGATAATCAAACTGAGAGCTGGATAGAAAACGGAACATCTGTTCCATGGGAGATCCCAACACTTCAAAATCTGATTTCATTCCAAAATGGAATGAAGTAAAATTTTTGAAATTGCCAATGAAATGGAAATTCCAAATAATTTCAATTCAGGTACATCAGTGTTTTGCTTAGATATCAAAACATTAATATAAAATAGCAATTACATGAATACTTTAAAAGTTGAAACAAAACATTTTGATGTTATCAAAATGAAAAGGGAAAATTGTTTTGACTTTCTTCCATTAAAAGTGGTAAGTTCCCATGAAATGTTTTGCTTTAAATGAAATTGCATTTGCCCGCAGAAAACCGTTCTGTCAATTTTTTTTGACCAGCTTTATCAAATTCCATTTGCTGCACAGAAGATGGAAAATCCCCAGGTTTTCAACACATGTGCAAATTATATTTTTGCTTAGAACAAACCCCTGCTTAAGATGACATTGTCTTACTGCAAGTTAGACTTGTGGAGTGTAGGGTTGAGTGTCTTTCAGGGCACTGGACACAGTGATTGCAGAAAGAAGCTAGTCATATCATTTCCAGCTCTGTTGAACATGGGAGTGAAATCAGAATCAAGCTTAAAATTTATATGTATCCAAAAGATTTTCATAGTTCTTGTTGGCCCATGGGTAAGACAGACGATCACATGAAGCCCGCAAAACTTGTGAGGTACAGCAGTGTAAGTTTGAAGGTAACTATCTCAGCATAGTTTATGTGGGAGAGAGGAAAAGCTTCTCATCCACAAATGATGAGTAAACTATTGGTTTACACTACACATGAGAAGTATGAGAAGTCCATAGGAGCAGAGGCAGCCCTGAGTTAGGGCTAATCTTTGGATTGGGGCATAGACGGCTGCAGTTACAAGAGAAACCACTGATACCACAAGGAACACTACTATGGAAGGAGGAAATGATTTACAGATACTTCAAATCTTGATGCTGGCCAGGAGAAAGAATGCCCCACTGTCCTATTTAGAATGGCTTAAATAATGGCAGAACATTTTGTACTGGCAGTCGTTTACAAACACGAGAGATATTGAAAAAGAATTAATTAATGAAAGCTCAGCTGAGATTTAGATTTTCAATTCAGAAGACACGTATGTCTAATATTCAGAGGGAAAAATTAAAACAAGGGATTGTAGGAACCCATGTTTTGGATCAAGAGGTAATAAAGTAATTCCAATAATCAGTTGGTTTGGAAAATCTTAAATCAGTGGAACCAAAAAGGAGACATTAATTTACCGAAATCTATGGGCCACCTTGAGCCATGCGGGTCAGGGTCGTTCACTTATAGCCTTTCCACGTTTCAGTGCCTAACTCCTTTTTTATTTTTTTTCTATCTGGGCCTGATCCAAAGCCTGTTGGAGTCAATGGAGAGACTCCCATTGACTCCAGCAGGCTGTGGATCAGGCCTTTTGTGAGTCACTGATAAGATGTGCCTGCCAGGAGTCAGAAGGGCTGGATCTTAATCGACACAGGATAGTAGGTGGGTGAAAGGCTGGATTCTTACCTGCTCAAATCATAACCCACTGATTTGTTTGGCAACTTACAGTACAAACAGGTGTTTAGATTTCATAGACATGGAAGATATTTTTTGTAGACTCAAACAACTCACTGCCTTGGGATTCGGACTGTCTCTTCTCAAAGAAAACTTCTCCTAAAAATATATTCACTCTACTGAGCCATTCTTCTCTAGAAGCATCAAAGACCTGCCAAGGCAGATGGAGGAGTTTGGACTTGCCTCACTAGCTAGTTGGAAACACAATTGTTCTATAGGAACTGTGATGGGCTGATGTGCTAGAATCTAGCACTAAAGGAAACTGATAGAATTTAAGCGGCATGCCAGCTCTACCCTTAACTTGCTGATGACTTTGTACAAGTCAATATCCTTTTATGAGAATTGACCCATTTGATAAATTGGTCACTAAACGCACCTGGCCTTAGGGACATGTTGCGTGGCTTGTTTGCAAAGCATTTTAAGATCCTCAGATGAAAGCTAAGTATTTTTAATGTTAATTATGGTGGAAATGCTTGAGTCACGCTGCTCCCGATCAGCTATCTCTGTTCATTCACTCAGAGCCTCAACCCAGTTCCTCGACCTTGCACAAGGGAAGGGAAATCTTGTTATATTGCACTTACCTGAGATTCCTAGGGGTTCAGAGGCACAAGACTTTATTTTTAAGCAGCAGCTGTATATCTTATACCACAGAAAATGCTAACGGCTTCAAATACATTTTTCCAATGAGAGAGGATTAGATGTGGTTATTAGGTTATTGATGTGATGGTTAGGGCTAGAACTGTACAACTTACGAATTCTGATTTATATTGTGAAGTTGTGTTCTGAAAAATGGTTTTATAATGTGCTTTTATGTACATGGATCAACCACTACTGAAAGGCACAGTAGCAGTTACACACCAGACAGGGGAAATGGGAAATACTTAAGATTAACAACAATACTTAGACCTCACAAAGCTTATGCTAAAAATCAAAACAAAAAACAGCTGCATTCTTTGAAAAACCAGTTTAGCTGATTCCTCAGAAGATAGGAGCTGTGGAAAGTTAACTGGGAGTAAAACAAGAGAGACCAGGTGCCCAGAAGGGGTAGAAATCACAAGAATAAGGGGAGTGGGACAGGAGGAGGAAGTGTGGGGCAAGAGACAACAAGGTCACAGGAACTGGGTAAGGGGCTCCCACCTGAAGGAGATACCAGCTAGCATACAGCAGCCTGCATGAGGAGGGGACACCCTCTCTGCCTGGCTTCCTGGACCCAGATAATTCCTCAAGGGCTTACAAGGGAAGGATGAGCTAGAAAGTGAGGGACATTGTAGTTTCAGATGTTTATTTTGTATGTTTTGTATGATCTGTACTCTCCTCTTTTACATGATTAAGTACAGAAGAGCACAAAGGTGCCAGACTGAGTAAAGTGTCTCTCTGTATGTTGAATGCTGCATAACTGCTGCATGGCTCCGAGAGTTAAACTGTAAACCAGAAACTTCACACCTTCTGGGGCTGAGTTCTGGGAGAGGGGTGTGTTTAAAGTAACTGGAGTAGCTTGGAAGTCTGTACCCCTGGGACCTACAGCAGGTGGACTGAGGAGCCCCATTACCTTGAAATACTAACAGATGAGAGTCAGCACCCACGAAATGTGTCAGAGTGACCTAGGGAGGAACTAGTCCTGCAGCCTACTGATGCTCTAGAAGCTTAAAATACCCCAGAGATCCAGAGCACAGAGGTATGGATTCCGCTCACAGCTGTCCTAGTGGCTGGCTAGGAGGGGACACTTGCTAGGATCTGGAATACTTGATAGATAGAGATATTATGTTAGAATCCTTTGGCACTGAGCAATAGGAATACAGAATAATGGCTATTTTGTAAAGAGAGCTCACAACAATGTGGTAAATTGACGATGACAACTATAGTTGTCGCAAACATGATATGGAAGCAGTTACACATCCTTCTAAAACACGATCATTCACAAAGGACTGGTTTCAGAATAGCAGCCGTGTTAGTCTGTATTCGCAAAAAGAAAAGGAGGACTTGTGGCACCTTAGAGACTAACCAATTTATTTGAGCATGAGCTTTCGTGAGCTACAGCTCACTTCATCGGATGCATACTGTGGAAAACACATTAGGGAGATTGATATACACAGAGAGCATGAAACAATGGGTGTTACCATACACACTGTCACCAGAGTGATCACTTAAGATGAGCTATAGCTCCTTCTCAAGGACAAGTACTCCTTCTCAAAGGACGTGCATTCCCACCCATCCATCCACTGCATGCTCTTAGACCTTTAGCTCTTATTTGCATTGGACTTTCAGGAAGATAATAGAACATTTGGATACAGCGCCAAGTCTGGCTTATGGCAACAAGATGTGACCCTGCAATCTTCAGACATTTTGATTCGTTTCAGCAGGAAGTCACGCAGTCTAAAATAATGCTACAGTCTGAAGTCAGTCCAACATCATGTCAGTGTATTTTTATGCCTATTGTGGTTCTGAAAAAACCAAGAACCGACTTGTCCTCTCCCACACAAAAACATGGGGGAGTGAAAAAGGCTTTCTTGAAACTTCATGCATTTAATTTCATGTATCTGTGTGTGTGTGTGTGGACAAGGGAGAGTTTTGCAACCATACCAGACACAGGGGCACCAGATGACTAGATGGCGCTACTGAGTCAGAAGATCAGCAGGTAGCTAATATAATCCCGTCCTTAAAAACTACAATACACGCTACGTAAAATGCCTTTGACAGGTAAATCCCATGGTTCCAACGCCTATGCGCTGTGTTGTCTTCATGCTATTACCCAGCCTCCACACCTCCCCAGCAGCAAAACTCACTGAAGCCTGGGTTCATGAACACATGCATCCCTACTCCGCAAAGCACTTAAACGCATGCTTGCTGTCCCATTGAAGCCAGTGGGACTTAAACACAGGCTTAAAGTTAGGACGGTTCTTACGTGCTTTTCTCAAAAGGGATGACTTAAGCATGTGCGTAAGTGCTTTCCTGAATCAGGATCTCAAGCACCACTGCGCTACCTTTCTGCTCAAGAGGAGTAGGAAACAATGGGCAACAAGAAGCTTTGGATTTCTGCTTGGAAGTCCAGCAGGTAACCAGAGCAGCATGCTACATGGAACAGTTGCCCACCCATGACAACCTGGTGAGGGGCTCTTACAGGCTCAAGTTCCACCCCCCTGCTGTTTGCACAGCTCTAGCTGGTTGGACTAGATTTCTTCTTTCCCGCTCCACTGGCTCCCAATTTTCTTTAAATTACCTTTTTAAACTGTCACTGCACCTCACTCACTTGTGGAGAATGCACATATTTTGAGAACAGACAGCAATTTGATTTGTATGAAACTTGCTCAATTTCCTATATTTGTCATGCTGTTTACAGAGAGTTTTTTTAATTTCAAGCATTGCAAAGTTTTTTTATGTTACATATGAAGGGGCTTTCGGTAGCAAGCTTTCTAAAATAATTAGAGATGAATCATTATCATGAAGCAATGGTTCTTACATCTATTAGGACAGTTATTTTAAAAATGTTTTGATGAATCATACAGAAGCGCTCACAAACAGTGGATTATACCATGTTCATAAGTATATTTCTTAGGAGAAAATAAGTTTGAGAAAACAGCAGAGACTTTTAACACTTTAATTGAAAAATATTTACAGCAGATGTTAGAAATGTTATGTTACAATACTGATACATGCAAAATGGTTCTGGATCTTTATTTTGCATTTCACAATTCTCTTTCAGGTTTTCCAAGTGGTTCTATTAATTTGCTGTTTGGAAGTGTTCAGTCCTGGATTTTCAGAATGCTTCTTTTCTCCAGATCATTCATTTCCTTCAATATCAGGGCAACGTTGTACCTTAATTCTTGAAACTTTACAACTGGCACCTGAAACATAAGATTCATTAGAATTATGACTCATCTGGCTAATATACCCATGCAGACAGAAAACATTCGAGAACATCAGGCCCATATAGGTTCAGACAGGTTTTATAGATTTTAAGCAAAAGATCAGAGGCTAACAAAATGCTAGGTAATAACATAAGAATGACCACAGTAAGTCAGACCAGTGGTCTATCTAGCTCAGTATCTGTCTTCCGAGTGGCCGGTGCCAGGTGCTTCAGAGGGACTGAACAGAACAAGGCGATTTATCAAGTGATCCATCCCCTGTGGTCTAGCCCCAGCTTGTGGCAGTCAGAGGTTTAGGGACACCAAAGGCATGGGGTTGCATCCCTGACCATCTTGGCTAATAACCACTGATGGACCTAACCTCCGTGAACTTATCTAATTCTTTTTTGAATCCAGTTATACTTTTGGCCTTCTCAACATCCCTTGGCAACAGGTTTCACAGTTTGTGTGAAGAAATACTTCCTTCTGTTTGTTTTAAACCTGCTGCCTATTCATTTCATGGGGTGATGCCTGGTTCATGTGTCATGTGAAGGGGAAATAACACTTCCCTATTCACTTTCTCCACATCCATCATGATTTTACAGACCTCTGTCAACCCCCCTTAGTCGTCTCTTTTCCCAGTCTTTTTAATCTCCTCACATGGAAGCTGTTCCATCCCCCTCATCATTTTTGTTGCCCTTCTCTGCACCTTTCCCAATTCTAGTGTATCTTTTTTGAGATGGGGCAACCAAGGAGGCCACACAGGATCAACCAATCATGATTTAGTAAGTTACATGGCACTTTGCACTATATCTAATACAGATGCAGGCAAGGAGTTTGTTGCACCTCTGCAGATTATAAAATGCCTTTGGGACTCTTCAAGACAAGGAAGCTTTGGTGGTTCCGAGCTGCGCTGGTTTTTAAGTGCCCACTAGACCAGGGGTGGGCAAACTTTTTGGCCCAAGGGCCACATCTGTTAATAGAAATTGTATGGCGGGCCATGAATGCTCACAAAATTGGGGTGGGGTGCAGGAGGGGGTGAGAGCTCTGGTTGGAGGTGCGGGCTCCAGGGTGGGGGCCAGAAACAAGGAGTTCAGGGTGCGGGAGAGGGCTCCAGGCTGGGGAATGGGGTATGGGCTCTGGCTGGGGGTGCAGGCTGGGACTGAGGAGTCTGGGGTGTGGGAGGGTGCTCCAGGCTGGGGCGCGGGGGTTCAGAGGGTGGGAGGAGGATCAGGGCTGGGGCACGGGTGTGGGAAGGGGTGCAGGCTCTGGCTGGGGGTGTGGGCCAATGGGAGTTGCAGGGGCGGTGTTTGGGGTAGGGGCAACAGGCAGAGCAGAGCCCCCTGGCTGCCCCTACGTGGAGGAGCTGGAGTGGGGCCATGCCGCTGCTTCCGGGAGCCACATGGTGCGACCCCCAACCCTGCTCCCCGCCTGGAGCGCCGGTGCGAGGAAAGCCCCAGACCCTACTCTGCAGCAGGAGCTCAAGGGCCGGATTAAAATGGCTGGCGGCCCAGATCCGGCCTGCAGTTAGCTCACCCATGCACTAGACTCTCTTCTGTAACTTTACAGCAGCACAGGAAAAGGTGGAAAAACCCACCTAAACTGAATCCGACGCTGGCCTCCAGTCTGCTCAAACGAGGAGACTTTTTTATTTTTAGACGCAAGATGGTGGTTTCAGAACATCAAATATATTTAAAAACAAGTTGTTCTTTTTTAAAATAATTTACATTTTGCAGGTCAGTCACAGCCAGAACGTTTTGAACTGTTTGGATAAGTACTGGAGTTAAAAAAAACTCTGAGTCTATTCATGCTCTGTAAATGGGAAAGTAGTTATGGGAGATGATGCCTCAGGTATAACAATGCGATTACAGGACAATGGTGCACTGTTAAGGCAGTTACGAAAAAATGTGGCCGCATGACTTTATGCAAAATGCACATTCAGATAACATTCAAACCAGCACGCTGGCTGTATTCCTATTCCCCCCCCCCCCCGCCCTCCCTTCTTCTGGAGGTGAATAAGAAGGTTAAACAAAGTTTTATGATCCCAGTCACTTAACAGGATGTTTATGCTGATTGACAAAATACAATAAAATATGTGAGAACCAGTTTCGCCTTCGAGTTATCTTCCAAGCTGAGGTTTCTTTGTTCCCTGCTGGTTAGCATCCTAACGACTAGGGGCAAAATCCGCTCATCAGATCCATGGGCTGGATTAGAGATAAGCTGCAGAAGTGACGACTTATCCTGGCTGAAATGCACTAGGAGGAGTTACCCAGATGCTTCCATGCTCCAAATAAGGATTCTTGCAGCCTGTGCACATTTCTGCAGGCCCCAGTGGATCTTCAAATGGGCATTTGGTCTAGCTAAAACAAAGAGACCTTGAGTCCCTGATTAATTGAAGTACAGGGGTATATTAGGTGGTATGGATAATATACTCCTTACACTTTATCTTCGCTACAAAATGGCATTGTGTTAGAACATTGCTGCGAGGAGACCAATTAGCTTATAGGATGCAGACCATGATTTTGCAGTTGGTGTACATAAGGAGGATGCACGTTCAGCATCATGTCAGCCCCATGATGTTTAAACCTTGATCTGGGTAGGCTGACATGACGGAGATAACTTATCCTTGTCTCAAAGTCATGGTTAGCATCGTTCGCGAATTTGACTATTCACAGTCATATTCTCACATGACATTCACTAGCGAAGTGATGCCCTTAGATAGAATAACTCAATGGTTTTCAACTTTTTTCATTTGTGGACCCCTAAAATATTTCCAGTGGAAGTGCAGACCCCTTTGGAAATCTTAGTCTGTGGACCTCCAGGGGTCTACGGCCCACAGGTTGAAAACCACAGGAGTAACTGATGTACAGTAACAGCCTCAGATGTGATTACAATTGGAAAATAGATGGACAAATGCATAATATATGTCCGCTAATGTCAAGGTCTTAAAGCAAAGGCTAGCCAAGCAGATTGTTAATGAGGCTGAGGCTATTGCTACATTACAGAGCTTACATGGTTACAGAAATGGAATGCCTCTTGTGCATGGGTTCATGTAAAAATTGCACCCATATTCCTCATTTCACTTGGAAGACACTCATTTTTCAGCATGAAGAAACAAATCTAATGGATTTATCTTTACCACTGCAAACCCCAAGAAGCCAAATGGGGGCAGTGATCTATTAATGCCGCCAGACCCCTTGTGAGACTAAAATGTTCCTTCCACAACATGAAACTCCTATCACACGTTTGCTAAGCATAGCATGGACCACCAGTGAAGTGAGAGGAAGTCAGCACCTGATTGTGACTCTCTCATGCAGCTGAGTAGTAAAAGCGTTTTTTTTTTTTTCACTTAAACGACAGGCAAGCAATGTGCCTCAAAATGTTGCAGTCCCCCCTTCTTTATTTAACCACTCAGCTCCGGCAAACATGGCTTGAGACAGAAGGGTCAGCAGACCAGAGGGAATATAACTTTTGTGTGTGTGCAACAGAATAATTTTAAAGTACTATTCATTGTGGAACAATCCTTTGGATTAATTATCTTGGTCTTCCAGTCCAAACACAAACATGCCTGAGCTAGCAGGTCACTGTGTGTGCATGTTTGGGCATGAAGGAAACTTCAGAAGTGGAGAATGTTTGCCTGCTTGAATAAGGCACTTTGAACCAGAAGACAGATTTACCTCCAGATCTATTAGAGGGGCTCTAACATGTAGAAATCCTGCTCACATCCAGTTCTGCAGCACCCAGATCTATGTGGCAGGTGGATTAGGATTCAGAATGAGATATGCTGCTTGTGCATGGTGATTTGCATGCACTAGGGGAGATGCAGCAGCAGATCTCCTTGACAGGACGGCTCCACCTTTAAAAAGGTGCAGAGTTGCATTGCTGACTGCCCTTTTGGTGTCTGATGTCCCCTCTGGGAAGAAAAACATGGAACCTCGAACCCAATCCTGGCAGTTAAGGGAAGGAGGAACTGATTTTCCAATAGATTTTTGAAAATATTTGTAATTTTCAGTTGTGCTCATTTGTTTGGGTAGGGTGAAATTCACTCCTGTGCAGAAGTTTAGCACAAAGCCTATGCACCACTTAAGTCTCAGGAGCTGGCCTCTGCACAGTGATGAATTTCATCTTTTGTCATATGGCATCTTAAAGACTTCACAATGTAGCAAATCACAGTCAGGCCTTTCCAAGCAGCTTTATGTTAAGTCTTTCTGTGAAACAGTTTTCCACGTTAAACACAGTAAAGGTTGTGAAGCCAACCATTTAATCCAATACCTGGCGCATAACCACCAGATAACTAATGTATGAATTGAAGCCAAAAGCACTAACAGGTGAACTACTCATGCACACAGCGTTATTTATAGAGTGCAGCATTCTATTACAAAAGTCAAAAGTACAGACAAGTTCATGCCATTTTCTGGGAAGGCATTATGTACAATGACACAAAAAATGCCCTTGCTTAATTGGAAGTAAAAAAGGCACCAAAGTTTTCTGCTCTCTTTCTGGAAGCAGGATGTGTATTAAAGAGAAAGTGAGTAAAGATACCGGATAATTATCTTCTGTGGCAAAAGTAACAGGCTTAGTGGGGCATCTAGCATTTCATAAATTGCTTCAGTAACTTCCCAGCCATCAAAAAAACATTGTCTTATTTTAAGATTAAAGTCAATAATAAAACTATAAAAAGTGTTAATCATCAGAAATCATGCAATACTACTTCGGAGTGATTACTATTTCTTTGGAAACCAAAGTTTCAACAAAACAGATTCATAGATATTTAGGTCAGAAGGGACCGTTATGATCATCTAGTCTGACCTCCTGCACAACGCAGGCCACAGAATTTCACCCACCACTCCTGCGAAAAACCTCTCACCTATGTCTGAGCTATTGAAGTCCTCAAATCGTGGTTTAAAGACTTCAAGGAGCAGAGAATCCTCCAGCAAGTGACCCGTGCCCCATGCTACAGAGGAAGGCGAAAAACCTCCAGGGCCTCTTCCAATCTGCCCTGGAGGAAAATTCCTTCCCGACCCCAAATATGGCGATCAGCTAAACTCTGAACATATGGGCAAGATTCACCAGCCAGATATTACAGAAAATTCTTTCCTGGGTAACTCAGATCCCATACCATCTAATATCCCATCGGGCCTATTTACCATGAATATTTAATTACCAGAACCATGTTATCCCATCATACCATCTCCTCCATAAACTTATCGAGTTTAATCATAAAGCCAGATAGATCTTTTGCCCCCACTGCTTCCCTTGGAAGACTATTTCAAAAATTCACTCCTCTGATGGTTAGAAACCTTCATCTAATTTCAAGTCTAAACTTCTCAATGACCAGTTTATATCCATTTGTTCTTGTGTCCACATTGGTACTGAGCTTAAATAATTCCTCTCCCACTCTGGTATTTATCCCTCTGATATATTTATAGAGAGCAATCATATCTCCCCTCAACCTTCTTTTAGTTAGGCTAAACAAGCCAAGCTCCTTGAGTCTCCTTTCATAAGACAAGTTTTCCATTCCTCGGATCATCCTAGTAGCCCTTCTCTGTACCTGTTCCAGTTTGAATTCATCCTTCTTAAACATGGGAGACCAGAACAGCACACAGTATTCCAGGTGAGGTCTCACCAATGCTTTGTATAACGGTACTAAAACCTCCTTATCCCTACTGGAAATACCTCTCCTGATGCATCCCAAGATCGCATTAGCTTTTTTCATGGCCATATCACAGTGGCGGCTCATAGTCATCCTACGATCAACCAATACTCCAAGGTCCTTCTTCTTCTCCGTTACTTCTAATTGATGCATCACCAGCTTATAACTAAAATTCTTGTTATTAATCCCTAAATGCATGACTTTACACTTCTCACTATTAAATATCATCCTATTACTATTACTCCAGGTTTCAAGGTCATCCAGATCCTCCTGAAGGATATCCCTGTCCTTCTCTAAATTGGCAATACCTCCCAGCTTTGTATCATCCGCAAACTTTATTAGCACACTCCCACTTTTTGTGCCGATGTCAGTAATAAAAAGATTAAATAAGATTGGTCCCGAAACCGACTCTTGAGGAAGTCCACTGGTAACCTCCCTTGAGCCTGACAGTTCACCGTTCAGTAGGACCCGTTGTAGTCTCCCCTTTAACCAATTCCTTATCCACCTTTCAATTTTCCTATTGATCCCCATCTTATCCAATTTAACTAATAATTCCCCATGTGGCACGGTATCAAATGCCTTACTGAAATCTAGGTAAATTAGATCCACTGCGTTTCCTTTGTCTAAAAAATCTGTTACTTTCTCAAAGAAGGAGATCAGGTTGGTTTGGCACGATCTACCTTTTGTAAAACCATGTTGTATTTTGTCCCATTTACCATTGACTTCAATGTCCTTAACTACCTTCTCCTTCAAAATTTTTTCCAAGACCTTGCATACTACAGCTGTCAAACAGGTCTATAGTTACCCGGATCACTTTTTTCCCCCCTTTCTTAGAAATAGGAACTATGTTAGCAATTCTCCAATCATACGGTACAACCCCTGAGTTTACAGATTCATTAAAAATTCTTGCTAATGGGCTTGCAATTTCATGGGCCAATTAATGGGCTTGCAATTTCATGGGCCAATTCCTTTAATATTCTTGGATGAAGATTACCTGGGCCCCCCGATTTAGTCCCATTAAGCTGTTTGAGTTTCGCATGCCCAAGAAGAAGATAAGAAATCATTTTGGCTGGAGTTTCGTAATATACTGTGTGTGGCTGCACAGAAATCAGAATATACTAAAGAAAAACAATGAATTGTCCATGAAGGCTTTAACCTTTTTAATAGCAATTTAACTTTCTAAAAGGAACGTAAAGTGGATCTCTCTCTTTATCTAGTAGAATAAAGACTTACTTCAAAGCGATGAGCTGTCCCATCCGAAAGCTTCAGCAGCATTAAAATGGACGGTTGCAATGCACGGGCCAATGAACTGAAATTATTTACATGATTAGTATTAAAATAGTACACATTTGCACTGCTATAATATAGCATTATAGGTTAACCCTTTCCGGTGTCCGAGAGAGGTCCCATAGAGCTCACATGAATCATTTCCAAACATTTCAATCAAGCATTCACATTTGGCTGGGTAGGAAATTCAGAGGAACACAAATTAACAGCACCCTATCAAATTCACTTTCATACTGAGGTAGCAGACTAAAAAAGGAGCTTTTATATTTAAAAGGAAATGTATTCAAACTTGTAATCATGACAGATGATAAGCCAAAGTCAACCCTGGTGTAATTCCACTGATTTCTACAGAGATACAATAGGGATGAAAATCGCCCAAATACTGTTAGCAAAAAAGAACACAGACCATCTTCCTATGTATCTTATGTCAAGCAGCACTAAACAACAGTGCCCTAAACCCTTCCATTCCTCTTCTGCTCTAAACTGCAGCCCCAGCTGGGGAATCAAACTCTCCTGGAGACTGTGCTAAGTTTGTGGCTTGCTATTTTGTTCCAGAGTCTATTTGGTGACCAGAGGAGTGGGAAATGAGTCATCCCTGTGCTGTCTGCACCAGCGTATGTTGCCAAAGCCAGGTCAGGTACTGACAAGCATCAGAGCTGGAAGCCTGGGATCACTCTGCTTCCTCATCTCTTCAGCAGAGGCGATGGCCAGATGACAAACAAGAATTTCTGAGGGGGCGGGGAGTGGCAGGGTGACTGGAAAGGAAAATAAAAGGGAAGAATACAGAAAGTGGAAGACATACTGTTCCTGAGGTGTTTGGAAGGAATGGTGAAGCTATTATGGGGCTCTCGAGCCATTGAGGCTAAGGTTATTTATCTGCATGGTTTGCTCTATCTTAGAGAAAGAATTTGCAGTGTAGTGGCATCTGAGTGGAACTCTTTAGAACAGGGGGTCTCAATCTTTTTCTTTCTGAGGCCCCCCCAACATGCTATAAAAACTCCATGACCCACCTGTGCCACAACAACTGTCTCTCTGCATATAAAAGCCAGGGCTGGTGTTAGGGGGTGGCAAGCAGGGCAACTGCCTGGTGCTCCATGCAACAGGGCCCTCCATGAAGCTAAGTTGCTCAGGCTTTGGCTGCAGCCCCACAAGGCAGGGCTCAGAGCCCCAGGCTTCAGCCCCATGTGGTGGGGCTTTGGCTTTCTGCCCTAGGCCCCAGCGAGTCTAATGCTGGCCCTGCTTGGGGACCCCCTGAAACTTGCTTGCAGCCCCCTGGTTGCGACCCACTGCTTTAGAACACACCTCAGGGCACTCCTTAGTTGTAACTACCCTATCTGCTTTGTATAATTCAGTTCAGTCAATGGCGAGTGCCCAACATCCTCCGCGCTCTGAGTTGGCTGCACAGCTAATAGTTAAAAGTTGCTTGGCTTCCAATAGTTTGCTGCATCTGTGGGTGCAGGGTAATGTCTCAAGCAGACAAATGCTGTGTCTTCTTTGGCTAAGTTTTGGCCAGTATTGCCCATTTTGGGTCGCCATAGTGCACCAGATCCATGGGCCTCTTGGTTGGTAAAGGACGGCAGTGAGACACCATGGCCACTGTTGGTGTTATGCCAGCGTCTCTTTGACTGAAGGTAAGGAGACAGCTTCTCAGGGATGCACTGGTGGGTCCACTACTAAAGAAATTATCTTGAGCCCAACAATCTCAGCTACTGACTCACATTGCATCTTCCTCTTTTGGGAAAGATTACCTAGAAGATTTCCTCTTTTGGGAAAGATGACCAAGCAGTTACACCAGAGTCAGCACTCCATATTACCTTCAACCTGGTCAATCTCGGTTCAGACCAAGTCTGAGGGACAGAAATTGCATGAGCAGTACTGGTCACTCTTTCTTCCTGGCTCTGCCCAAAGACAATGTATCTACGTGGCTAGTGTAAGATGTGACTTTGGCCTGGCTGATCATAAATGGCTGTTCACAAGACTGTGAGATTCCTAGCAGGAGTAGACAGAACTATTCTGAAATGGATTCACTCCTATTCAGAAAAGTGGTCCCAAGGGGTAATTATGGATGATTGTTTATCCACCCAAGAGCTCTCTCATGTAGGGTACTGCAAAGGTTCTGCTCTGTTGTCTCTCTTAGTCAATGTGTAAATTAGGCTGCAAGGAGGCTTAGTAAGGAGACAAGAGCTGCTGTGTCTGTAGTGTGCAGATGATATTCAGCGCCACTCTTCTCAATTACAGTTGATCCCACCAATGGATCTGAAAGGATAACCAGACATCTAAAGGAGACTGGGGTTCGAAGGATGGTTGGCTGACCGAGGCTCAGTCCAGGTGAGACAGAGACAATGTTAGAAAGTTGGGGAAGCAGCCAAGTGAACTGGCTGGAGTTATCTCAGCTGCAACGTGTGTGGGGCCATGATCTGTAAATCAGGGGTGCAGTTTAGACTATTGTTGGAGACGCAGGTAGTAACTGTGCAAGAGCATTTTTTCCCCATCTGCTTGGTAAGGGGAGTGTCCTCTTTGGTTTCAAATGTGTACTGACCCATGCCTTTGTCACTTTGAGATAAAGACTGTTGTAATGCACTCTACTCAGGGCTACACCTTGACACCACTTAGAAACTGCAGCTAGTTCCAAATGTGGTGGCCTGCTTACTAATAGTATATGCTGGAGCTCACAGCACTGCTGCTCTAAGAGCTGCACAGGTTGCCTGTGGGCTTCCAGATGAAAGTCAAGGTGGCAGTCTTGGGTTTTAAGGCCCAGGTTACCCAAGGGACTGCCTCTCCCCTTGGACCATACAAACACAGGTGCAGTCAGGGGAGGCACTAGAAATGGAACTCCTCTGATACAAAAGAAAAGGGAAGTTTCCTTTTACTTCCATGCTTGGCCTGCCAGAGTCCAGCTTTATCCACCTTCTCCACAGGCTACAAAGCTCATCTTCCTTTGTGGTGTTTGGGGAGGGGACGGGATGTGGTTAGCTGTTATATGGTGTTATTACATAGTGGGATTGGATTGGGTTACAATTATGGCCACTGGAAGGGCACTAATTAAATTTATTATTGTGCATTTTAAAATATTGGAATATTGAATATGTCACAGAGCTTCATACAAATACAGGGAGGGGAGCTTCTAGCATGCATATTTTAGAAATCTAAACAAACAACAGAAGGCATAAAAATGCATGAACTGTCTTAACAAATGATGCAAGCATTTCCAACAGACTGATCTGATGTAACAGTAGCCCTGTATATAACCTGATTTGTGTGTTACTCAAGGTTATCTCCATACCGTACTGTTTAACACTGCATGCAAATCTCACAATGAGATATATTTTAGCATTGAGAAGTGGCACTGCAATTAGAGTTTAGAGTTGGAAAACCCTTTCACTGGTCCCGCAGGCTTTTATTCCTTACCTTGTGGATATAGCCACGTCCACTCTCCACTTAATGTCATTAACACTTGGCAGCTTATTTCCTTGTTTCATAGTTGTGGCTTCAACAACAGGACGCCTGGAAGATAAACCAGGGAAGGGAAATTATGAAGCATATGTGCAAGGCAAAAATCTAAAGGGAAAAAAATCTCTCTCAGTACGAACAAATTTCCCCTCTGCGGCTAGCATCATTCAGAGCAGTCTGAACAAATCAAGGTTTTGTAAAGGTGCTGCATCTTGTGCTCAGACTACACACACACTTCTCGCCTTTTGCTGCACTTTTCAACAGATAATTTATCGAACTACTGTGGGTAATTTCAGTAAACGGGGGTCACAGTAATGATCTGCCAAAGGGTTATGGTAGAGACCTGAGTGCTGAAATTGAAATCAAAGTAATATATGTCAGTGATGCACTATTAACAACTAGGGTCCCTCTGCCAATAATATATTTTTATCTCCATGTGAGGCCAGCACTAGCAAATAAGAAAGGAAAAAGAGGGTTTAAACACAGAAATTAAGATGTGCCAACACCCTTTTCCCCAACTGCCCTCCCCATAGCAAACACATACAGCACTGCTGCAGCAGAGCACACCTGATGTTCACATCAGGGAGCAGTCTGAAGCATGCAGTAAAATGTCATCTCTGGGTCCTTGTTAGAGTAGGTAAAGTGGATTAGATCAAAGTTCCTTATGTAATGCTCAGTCACAGCAAGCCCCGGCATGACTTTTATGATTTTGTCTAGTCTAATAAATGAAAGTTTTGGCTTCTTACACATCATATTTTGTAGCAAGAGTCACACATGCTGTGTATTTCTATGAGAAAATGCAGTTGATGCTGATTAAACTTCAGATGCCTGGCAGTCTTTAAAATTTTAATAGCATCTTAAACTCAGGGTAAGTAAACAAGCCAAATCTGATACAAAGACACAACAAGCATCCATTTTTAGGTGTACTCATAAAACTGTCTCCAGAGGTCTGCTGGGGAGACAGTCTGAACTTTGTGTTACTCACCCTTTTTTTTTTTTTTGGACTAAGCTTCTTGTGCCAGGGTAAGTTATTTATGGTACATTTCAAAGCTACTCCAACCAAGGGCTGGATGATGCTTCACATAATCTAATTACATACTTTATTTCAGAAGAGAGTCCTCTTTTCACAAACAAGGATACATTCGCTTGATAGTCTAATGGCTATCTCTACTCAGATCCAGGCGTACGGTTTGCTTGGTGTCTGCTTATAATTTGTCCAGAGAAATTAGCAGTTAGACAAAGGTGTGTAACATTGACAGCCTAAGGTAGTATGATGTTCTTGTGTAGAGCAAAGGCAAAAAACAAACAAAAAAACCACAGGTTATTTTCAGAACTGAGAGGCATCCCTGGTAGTGTGGACAAAAACATGAGCAGAGGAAATAGATCATCTGGCTCTTGCCCATAGTCAGCCCATGGATAAGAAATAGGTCAACCCAGCTGGGTGCGACTATGAGGAGTCAGAGCCTAGAAATGGGCATTAGCAGAATCCTGACAGGATTAAACATTGTAAGCATGCCTTCCCCTCAATGGCAAGCTGCTACAGGGTATCGTTTGCAGGAAGATCTCCTCAAAAATACCCACGCTGCAATTTCTTGCCTTTGTACATGCTAATGTCAGTCAGTGGAAGACACTTCAATTAGGCAGTAGGCTCTTGGGGGGAGAGGTGGAATGAGAAGTATTTTTCCATTTTCTAGGTTGGGATGGTTGGTGTTAAAGGTCCACAGTGCAAACAAGTGTGACGAGACTTAGCCTCAGACTCTCACTTAGAAGTCACAAAAACTCTGTGGACAAAATTTAGACCTTTAGTTTGGTGCTGGACTGATAGCTATAAACTTCTCTTTACAGGGTAGTTTCTTTTTCAGTCAACACCTTCTTAACCCTCTCCACCCAGTATACAAATGCAGCTGGAAACGGAAAATCAATGCATGAGAACACAGCAAAGATGGTAGAAACACAGCAGCCAAAGCGAAAAGAAATGGGACGTTGGTGATAGGAAAAGAAGAGTTTATTTACACTACAAAACATAAGACACTTTTGACTTCACAGAGTCTTCACGGCGCCTGCTGAGACTCTTGTCTTCAAAAGCACTTTAATTAAATATATATATATATTTTTGTAAAGCGTGTCCACCAGTGACCCCACGTACGATCAGCATGCAACGCTTCGCACAGAACTGTCTGGGAACAGTGTGAGTGAAGGAACACTGGGATGCACCACATTACACTTGGGACATAATGATATTCATGGGGACCTAAATTAATGTGTCACAATACCCTAAGCAAAATGCATTGCCACAGGAGAGCATCTGGAACGAACTACCAATGTCAAAATTAATGACAAATTAATACTGGACATAGCAGCATTTGCCTAAAAGGAATGTATGAAAATACTATTGTGTAACAAGAGCACACGAATCAGTGAGACATACAGAACCATGGGACCCACTCTAAGCAACGATCTGACAATACAGTAATCTGGATTAAAATTAAATTGTACTAAGTTTATTGTAGGTATTAAAAGTTGGAGAATCTATAGTAATCCCTTTCAAAAAGCAGCTTTAATTTCTCGCAGTTTATCTGATGGTGTCTATCAGACATGCTGCTCTTCTCCCTTTATCTACACAGCTTGATGTGTCTGAAACTGTGGAGATATAAAGAGAAATACGATTTTTAATTTTGTAGAGCTTTGGAACTGTCTTTTAAGATGCAAAATTATGTGGATAGGCCAGAATGCCTGGGAAACGATAAAAATAAGAGGTCAAATGTTTCTCTGAAATGGATTCCTCTGGGATATGTAGTTCATATGAGTTCTGAATCAAAACATCTAATACTTCTCACGCCAGTGGTCATGTACTTAGAATGACCATACATACATTTATAATTCATTAAGAAAATGTAGGATTAGGTGTTAGCTCATGCAGCAGATTTGCATGGAAATGATACATGGTCCTACAGGTCCCTCTGTTCTGGTTCTCAAACATGAAGCCAGATTACATTGGATAATCACAGCTGGAGTTAACTCTTCTGAAATTAAAAAAGCTAAATTCTCTAACACAATAGCGGCCTGGATGAAAATAGATAATTCATGCACATTCCACCCTCCCTTCAAACGTCTCTCTCCATCGCCAACATTTCACTTGGCGCCTATGAACTCTGCATTCTTACATCTACCATGGTGTAATTCAGAAAGACGATTACAGAAAGGAAGAAAGGAGTAAAATGTATACCTGCTCCCAAGTAGTCTGTACTTTGAGCAAAGAGCCTAAACAAGGAAAATTAATAATAGTTTGAACTTCTGTAGCCTCATTCATCCATTTGCTTGGGGTAAAACAAAACTACCAAGAACAAGGAGAAAATTATATCAAATAACAATGCTGGGCTTGATTCTGACACGGCTGAGTGCCCTCAACTCTCAGTGAGGAGCACTCAGCACATGCAAGATCAAGACGTTTATAAATATGGGGAGAGATTAAATAAAGGTGGAGGATCCGTCTGGGAGAAAGGACCCCCTAGAGGGGAAGAAAAATAGGCTGCTCTAATCCTCCTTGATTCGGTGTAGCTCACTAATCCACTAAGCGATCAGGTAAACGAATTCTGACTAGTGCAGCACCATCTATTAACCCTTCTAGAGTGTCATCAAATCACCTGGATTGAATTCTCAAGTCAATACGGCTGGATGACTGAACTCGATCTAGGAAAGTCTCTAACAATTACAGCACAGCATACGGCACGACACACGTTGTTAGACTGTTAATGAAGCATGCTAATGAATATACTCTGTACAATGCAAGTTATAGAAAGCTTAATGACGATGAATAATCATAGAAGTATAGGACTGGAAGGGACCTCAATAGGTCATCTAATCCAGACCCCAGCACTCAAGGCAGGACTAAGTAATAACTAGACCATTCCTGATAGATGTTTGTCTAACCCAGTGGTTGTCAACCCGCAGCCCAATTAGTACACAGCTGTATGCTAAAAAATATCCAGGTTCCGGCTGCCTGTCCCTGCATGTGGGGGTCCAGGTCCCGACTGCCTGGCCCTGCGCGTGGCAGGGTCTGGGTCTGGGTCCTGACTCCCTGCCTGCCCGGCCCCCACTGGTCTAACCTGTTCTTAAAAATCTCCAGTGAAGAGATTGGGTACCTGTCTTCTGAGACAATTTGTTCCAGTGCTTAACCACCCTAACAGGAAGCCTTTACTAATGTCCAACCTAAACCTCCCTTGCTGCAATTTAAGCCCATTGCTTCTTGTCCTATCCTCAGAGGTTAAGGAGAACATTTTTTCACCCTCCTCCTGGTGACAACCTTTTATGTACTTGAAGAGTGTTGTCATGTCCCCATCTCAGTCTTCTCTTCTCCAAACCAAACAAACCCAATTTTTTCAATCTTTCCTCCTAGGTCATGTTTTGTAGACCTTTAATCATTTTTGTTGTTCTCCTCTGGACTTTCTCCAATTTGTCCATATCTTTCCTGAAATGTGGCGCCCAGAACGGGACACAGTACTCTGGCTGAGGCCTTATCAGCACAGAGTAGAATGGAAAATTGTTTCTTGTGTCTTGCTTACAACACTCCTGCTAATACATCCCAGAATGTTGTTTGCTTTTTTTGCAATAGTATTACACTGTTGACTCATATGTAGCTTGTGAATGACAATAACCCCCACGTTCCTTTCCGCAGTACTTCTTCCTGGACAGTCATTTCCCATTCTGTATGTGTGGAATTTGATTGTTCCTTCCTAAGTGAATACTTTGCATTTGTCCTTATTGAATTTCATCCCATTTACTACAGATCGTTTCTTCAGATCGTTTTGAATTTCAATCCTATCCTCCAAAGCACTTGCAACTCCTCTCAGCTTGGTATCATCTGCAAACTTTGTAAGTATACCCTCTATGCCATTATTTAAATCACTGATGAAAATATCGAACAGAACTGGATCCAAGGACACATCCCAGAGGGATTCCACTCGATAAGCCCTTCCAGCTTGACTGTGAACTACTGATAACTACTCTCTGGGAATGGTTGCTTGATTATTTGCTCCATTATCTGACCAGGTACTGATGTTAAACTGACTAGTCTATAATTCCCTGGAGTTGTCCTTTTCCCCTTTTTATAGATGGGCACTATATTTGCCCCTTTCCAGTCCTCTGGAATCTCTCCCATCTTCCATGAGTTTTCAAAGATAATGGCTAATGGCTCAGACATCTCCTCATTCAGCTCCTTGAGTATTAGAATGTATTTCATCAGGCCATGCCAACTTGAAGACATCTAACTTGTGTAAGTAATTTTTAACTTGTTCTTTCCCTACTTTAGCCTCAGATCTTGCCTCATTTTCACGGGAATTCTCTATGTTAGATGTCCGATCGCTACTAATCTTTTGGTGGAAACAAACAAAAAGGGCATTTAGAACTTCTGTGATTTCCACATTTCCTCTTACTGTCTTTCCTCCTCATTAAGTAACAGGCCTACCCTGTCCTTGGTCTTCTTTTTGATTCTAATGTATTTGTAGAATGTTTTCTTGTTACCCTTTGTATCTCTAGCTAGTTTAATCTCATTTTGTGCCTTGGCCTTACTAATTTTGTCCCTACATGCTTGACTGAATTTTGTCCGTAGATGCATAATATCTAACTCTTACATAGCATTTCCATCTGTTGGGGAAAGTATCATTATCCCCACTTACACATAGGGAAACTGAGGGACAAACCCAAAATCATTCGGAGTCTCCCAAAGGAACTGCTGGTTCCCACTGCACTTGACTACTACTACTGGAATTCTGTGACACTGCACAATGCAGAATTTGTGCAGAATTAATGTTCCCTGCAGAATTTTATATTTTTATGCAAAATTTGTGATTTCCACTGAAATGCTTCCTTTTTCCAGTTTTGCGTGTTTCAAATGTATTAGTTATATATACACATAACGTCTCTGTGTGCACATGAGCCTGAACACATCCCCCTCTGCTCCCATCTATCACTGAATGCCCCAGCACTCCTGCCCGCACCTGGCATGGGGGCATGCATACCACATCTGGAGACAAAGGGGTGTCAGCTGGCAAACCATGTGCATGACCCAAGCCACACAAACACCCCCTCTCCCTCCACACACTCACCCTTACATACACACACACACACACTCACCCTTTGCTGGATCTCTCTTCCCCATGCTAACAACCTATCCTAAACAAAACTCACCAGCCCCCCTCCCACTACAGTGGTGTGACTCAAAAACCTTACAATACACATAGAAGCTTGAACTTGGACAAGACATGACAGACAGACACAAAACAGTCCTTTAGGATGCTAGCGCCCTCTTAGGCCAGGTCATTACAATACTTTTGTATAACCTATTTTTGTATAATGACTTTGTTTAAATGCAATATTTAATTTCACTGAAACAGAACATAACTGTCACCAAAATATATCAAGTTCTGTATTAATACGCCTAGTAGAGAATCTATTTGCCAAAAAAAACATTTCCTGAATTTTTATTGTTGTCTGTATTGTTACAGACATACTTGCTGATGGGTATTTTGAAATAAATTACCAAAAAACTGAAACTGGTGTGATTATATTGTATTTTGACAAAATATTCAGAATTTTTAAATATTGTGTGCAGAATTTTTAATTTTAGGGTGCAGAAATCCCCAGGAATACCTGACACAGTCTGGGACTTCATCACTTGCCCTCAGTTGCAGATATACTAGTTGAGATTTTCAAGGCAGTTCAAGAGATTCAGCTACATGTCCTCTGTCCAAGCAGTGCAAGAACTGTGGCTAAATTCCCTGCACTGTTTTAAAAACCTCAACCATTATTTTAATTGTCCATACACATGAATGCATTAATCATGGAGGAACAGTGCATAAAAGTAAATATGACCCCTGATTCACGGCGCTTGCAATGCAAATCATATTGAGCAAAAGACAAACTACACAGACTGAAGACTGAATCTTCATGGGGAAGGTCAGAGATTTGGGGAAAAAACAATTTATATGTTGGGATTATTATTAGTGGTGGGTCATCAATGAAAGTCCCTGTAACAGCAGTGTGCCTTGAGAAAGGGTTTAAATGTGGCAAGAGAAGCTGCTTGCTGCACAGAGGTATACTCTTCAACAGACAGTCACTTTACATAGAATCCAACTTGTAGGGTGAAATCCAGGACCCTGCTCATTGGGACCAGGTTATCACCCACGATCCTTTAGACCAGTGGTTTTCAACCTGTGGTCCATGGACCCTTGTGGGTCTGCAGACTATGTCTAAGGGGCCAGCAAAAGGTTGTCGTTACCATAGAACAGTGGTTTTCAATCACATCTAAGATTTCCAAAGGGGTCAGCACCTCCACTTGAAATTTTGTAGGGGTCCACAAATGAAAAAAGGTTGAAAACCACTGCTTTAGACTTCTGATGAGAGCATGTAAATTGATTTATAAAATTACTAACCTGTTACCAAAGACCACACTGGCAAAGTCCGTGATGAACTCTTCTGGTATCCTTAAAGAAAAGGTCAACAATATAAGACAAATATATAAGTGTTTTGTAACCACAGATACACACCCTTCTCTCTCCAAGTTATGTAAACCACTATATAACTCAAAACAAATAGTTTTATCAACATTTTACATTTTTTCCTCAGTTAGAACTGTCATCAGATTTTAAGCAATCACTGAAGTTCAGTCAAATTGCGAGCAACACAGCCTAGCAGGATTCCACTACCTTTTAGAGCAGGGGTCTTAGGAACTCCATTTCACCTTTCCCTCCTTCCTTGGATAGCCTTTATTCTCTAAAGCAAATGGTTAGATACATCAAGTGTGAATTTCAAAGGTGCTCAGCACTGGCCTAACTGCTCTCAGTGAAGTCAATTGGAGTTTTACCAGTACTTTAATGGGAGCAGAATTAGGCCAATGCTGGGTACTTTGGAAAATTCCAACCAACACTTTTTGATTTTACTTCCATCTTAAAGTTCAAGGGAAAGAGAATGAAAAGATTTGCAAAGAATGGCACCTCAGAGTGATGTGGAAATCTCTGGAATAGCTCAGAGCACTTATTAAAAAAAACATGTTACATGGAATGTGCAATATTATTAATCATTCACATAATGCCTTAGTGCACACAGCAATCAAAGATCAGAAAAGAAAAGGAAAGGTCCCTGGCCTGAATGGCTTATTGGTTATAGGTGGGATAGGAACAAACAAGAACAAGGTAAGAATTTATCGGAGTGGTGTGTGGCCATTAGATCTTGAATGCTTAATGGTAAAGGTGGATTTTAAATAGCTTCTTGAAGGGGAAGTATGATTTACATTAGTGGGGAGGGTATTCCCGGCATATGGAAACACATGGAAGAAGGCACAGAGAGGGAAGTGGGCAAGAGGCACAGAGGAGTGCTTTTCCGTGTCCCCGTGTGTGTCCTTCTCCATGAAAGGCAATGGTCCTACAATTCAAACACTGTCTGGGCAAGTGTTTTACCTGAAACACCCCAACAAGGAACAAGTTTCCATATTGCAAACAACTCTTCCTAGCTCCTCCTCTGTAAGGGCTGAACGAAGGGGACCTAATGCTATATATCAGTGCACTGTGTTTATTGTCCCAGTGTGGATTACTCAAACGCATAAGAAGTACTAACGCCACCTTTGCAACTGCATTATTTCTGCAATTCAACTTATGTTTTCGGGAAACCAACCATATGCAGACATTGTCCCTGGCTCAAGCAGCTTACATTTTAGTCCAGTCACAGGAGGAAGAGATCAGAAAAAGAGTACTGAGCTAGAGACGGTGTAAGTATCCAGCAGTGATCATTTTGCAAAGGATTAGTTGAAAAGAATGTTTCAAGGAGGGATCTGTGGGACCAGGAGCAGGCTGCGAGGATACCCTTCTCCAATGTTACTGGACCATGTGCTGGCCTGAGCTACAAAACTACTAAGTGTGCACAGAAAAATATTCCTGGCAGTGGTCACAGACTCACTTCCACTGGCTCAGCAGCTTCTGTATTGCTAAATGAAAGGTGAATTTGAGAGGTTGCTATTCTCTCTGATGAAAGTGTATGCCTGGAGATAACCTGCGTGTTGTGATACTGGATGACAATTAGAGACACAACCCACAGTGATGTAATCAATCCTAAGTGGGCTTGCCCTCCCTGCCTCCTTTTCCACTAGATCTATTGAGGCTAAGACCCGGGGTAAGGAACTAAAGACCATAAAAGCAGCTGTCAAGCTGCTGAGAGTTACAGGACCTTTGCCTGTCCGATTCCAGCCAAAACAGTTTTCAGTCTCACTGAAGAGAATGGTAAAGACTATGGGGAAGACGAAAGCAAGAATATGACTCAAGTCCATAACTTCTGGTGGAGAAATGACAGACAACCTGCTGTCGCTCTGTTCTGGCCAAATTCCAGCAGCTAATCAATATAGGAGCTGTTGCTCAGCCACATGTATTCTTCATGCATGTGGTCCTGGTGCCGATGAGAAATCTTGGCCCAACGACCCACGCTAGTTGATGCACATGGAGATATTTCTTTGGTTAATGAATACATCCCTGGGGCAGCGAGAGTGCGCTTTGTCTCCAGCCCAGATACGCTGTGCAACAATATCAATGTCATTTCCCATGAGAATCACTGAAGCTGTGAAAAGAGCCAACACACCTATATTTCAAAATCTCTCTGTATGTCCTTGTGACCAAAAAGACACTATTTACTCATTTAAAAATCTAGCCTCAAGGTGAGCAGAGACAGTGATTTAAAAAAATGATTTTCATTCAGAGATGAAAATGTCAGAAGACACCTCCCCTTAACTTAACTAGCTTATTAAACTCTCCCGAGGGTGCCAGAGAAGACTGCCAGTGTCAACTTCTAGGTCTGAGAGCAGCATGAATGTACAGGCAAGTGAACTTTTGTGGCTACGCCAACCACATTAACAGCAGCAATGAGGCATGTATATTGTCACTCTCATATACTTTCTTCTGTTAGTAATCCAGGCCAATCCTGTAACAAGAGTCACCTAGGCTGAGTAATGAAGACCTTCCTCTGGGGAAAAAGGTTGGTAACAACATGATTAATCTATTAGTGGGAGGGAAAAAAACCCCATACAAGTGTGAGGCAATGGCACTGTGGTCAAGTGGCAAGAGCGAATGTCAGGACTCCTGGATTCTATTTCCAACTCTAATACTGACTTGTGCTTTGGAAAGTTTCATTTCTCAACCTCAATTTCCGCTGTACAACAGGGATAATATTTACCTACTCACAGGTGGCATGGAGGTTTTATTATTTCTTGAGCACATTAATGCACTTCTTAATGTATAACACAGGGAAGACAAGGCTCCTGCTTCATTCTAGGGCAGACAAGCAACCACGTTCAGACCCAGTACACCAGATGTTCAAGGACTGGAAAGTCAAATATCCAAGTGGTGCAGATTTATTTTAAAAAAATGGGTTAGTGTTGAAAGGGCTTCTTAGAAAAATGCAAAGGAGGCAGAACAATACATTGACCTAGATGAAGAGGGAAACTGTCCCAAGCAGTAGGGGTAGCATGGAAGGTGACAGAAAGATGAAATGGGGACAGAGTATAAAGAGGGGTGGGGTTAGGCAGGAGGCTTGGATGGAAGGAGGCGATAACTGCAAACGACTGGATGTGATTGCCAGCAACCTTGAGGAAAAGTAGCCTTGGTGGAATGAAAGATTAAGAAACCAGAATGCCGAGGAGCTAGGAGAGAGAATGTATGTAAAATAATTTGAGATCCTGTCACAAAAGACACTACACAGAAGCACAAAATATTAAAACAAATAATGCAGGGTACAGGTTGCATTTTCTCTTATTTCTCCCCATTTCAGTGTTCAGCAACAAACCATGAAGATCACTACTATGCAGTGAGGACTAGCTTATAGTGCCTGAACTTCTATACCAAGATATTATCTCTGGATAGACTGAAATGGATTTTACTAAGTCTTTGTAACAAACATTGTGATCGCTTGTGCTAATTAGCCAGCAAAGCACAGCTGAACAATGCAGTAGGATTTCACGAGCGTTATATCATTGTCCTTTCAAAGCAAAAAGTAGGCCAGTTCCTCAACTTCTGAAATGTTGTCATTGTCTTAGCAAACATACTAACAACAACAAAATATTGCACAGCAGGTGTGTGTGCGCATGTCACATTTGTATAACCTACATTAAGGACTAAATTGTGCCATCTCCCCAATGTGTGAAATTTAATGCATGAGTTCAATGCCAAATCATATCTTATACAATGCCTGAATATTTCTCCTGGCTTCACATGACCTCATTATCAAAGTAGTACATGCAAATTACATCTGAATGGGACCAGGTTATGTTACACTCACCTCACACAGCTCAGTTGATATAATGGTAATAAGAAAGTGATAATCAAGCTCTTTTGGGGGAGGTGGGCAACGGATGGAAGGGGTGAGGCAAGGATGAAGTGGCAGGCTCAGCTCTTTGTTATCTTGCATTTGAAGGATGAAGTCAATCCCTTATAGAGTTCTCTCAGCAGGTCCATGGGTGTGATGCTATATTGATCACTCTGACATTTTACAACAAACCTAACTTTGAAGAGCTATAATTTTTTGTTAAAAAGGTAGTGTTTGGTGAAAACTTCTGGTCTAACAGCCCTGGAGCCTCAAATCCGCTATCTACAGAGCAGGTACAGCCCAGGCAGTAAGAACACAAGTTCCTTTGTACCACACTCTTTGTGTGTCTCAGCCATGATCTGGAGAAACGCTGGTTAGGGTTGTGGCTGGTTTTACCTTCATGTTCAATCCTTGGAGTCTCAAGCATGACTGCCAATCATGGTGGTGCTTTTGTGATGGGGTTACTTGTTCACAGGGAACTGGACTGAGAACACCAACTCATTTCACAAAGGCTGTCACTAGACAGTATCAACTTTTGGATTATACTGACATGGGCTGGTTTTCAACTGGCGACCTAGAGGAGACTGGCTTGAGGAATTGGTAATGAGACAGAGCCTCTCTCTCCCACGAAGAGCAATAACATTTAAAAAGTTGATTACAGCAGCCTGTTCCCCTTCAGGGAAGCAGCTGTACAAAAACAGTTACAGTGAGCAATTTAGGTGAAATAAATGGGCATACCTAAGCTCCTGGAGATCTTCCTTAAAAACCTACAAAAACAAGGAATGTGCAATTTACATACTGTAGACTTGAAAACTAGTTCCTTATGAAAAAGATATACATTTACAAGAACTAAAATAGTGGTTACTTGCTTGTTAGCGCTCCCCTCCCCCAAATTTTATTTTGTGCTAATAGTCCTGAGATGGCAAAACGGATGCTGGATAGGATTTCCAGACGTGCCTAAGTGACTTAGGAGCAGAAGTCAACATTCAATAGGATTGAGGCAGAGAGATTAAGTGACTTGTCCAAATTCACAAAGAACGTGTATAGCAGAACCAGGAACAGAACTCAGGTCTTCAGACACTCAGTGCCGTATCCTAACCAGACAATTATCCTTCCTCTAAGATACACATATAAGACAAGGAAAAACAGGCGTGCAGCACAATTTCACAGGGTTTTTTCGAAGCAAATATATATGGGTAGTGTGGGAAAAAAGTTGATGCCAAAAGAAATGACAAATTATCTAAAAAAGAGAGACTGCTACAAAATGAAGACAAATAAAACAGACAAGCAACACCAGAATGCAAGCTGCTGAAGTAGAAAATAGATGCAAGTAAATCTTTTCCATAAACTAAAGTTTTCCATAAACGTCTGCAGAAGTATCCTGTAAATCTGTACTTCAGGTCTTTTTAAAAAACAGAACAAGATAAACGATTAGTAACAACAAATGCATTCCCAGCAGATATCCTTCTACCAGTTTCACATGACCTTTTTGAGTTGAGCTACACACCCCCGTATGGAGAAGTTTATGCAGTAATTTGCAAGTGACACAATCTTAATTTATCAAGGCACTATGCACTCCTAGTACTTACTTCTTGTTTGAAAGTCGATATGGGAAGCCGCAGGGCCTCTCTGAGAAGAGTATACATGCCAGAGATGAGGGAAGTGAGCTGCTCTTCCGACAGATCAATGCTTTCTGCAATCGCCCTCACAGATTCTTTGCAATCTTTTCCTTCCAATGCACTAACAACGACTGCAACAGAGAAACCAACAGGATGCTCCTTTAAAATGGGGAAAGTGTGATGTGTGATGGGGACATTCAAGAAAAATTATGGAAATATTTGTGTGTATGAGGAGGCTGGTGTTTTCCCCGGTATGAATATACCACTCCATGTCTTTGTAAAAACAACTGATTGTTCACCAGGTCTGTTGTGCAACAACATTTTGCACACAAAGCTCGAGTTGATGGAATAAGAGTTACAGTTTAAAGTGGAACTGTCAGCAGCAGTGGATGAGTTTGATTTGCTCAGGGAACTGGAAATGGGATACAAATGCTTTCATCATTATGTACTCCTGGGGGAAATCTGCACCACTGCGCATGCACAGGATTTATGTTCCCCGCAGAAAAATGACTCTCTGACAAGAAAGCAAAGGGAAGCCACAAGAGCGGTCATGTGATCCTCCCCAGCAATATGTTTTGGGTGCCCAGGACAGTCGGCAGAGACGTAAATCACTGTGGGGCAGAGGGCAAGACTGGGGAAGACCCAGCTGGTGGCACCTACCCTGCGCTGGGCTCAGTTGCTAGTCCTGGGTGGGCTGAATAGGATGGGACTTCCTCTTCCTCTGCATGGCATCCAGGGCCAGATCAGACCCACCCCAAGATTTCTCCCCAGGCTGCAGGAAGCTCTGCAAACTTTTCCCCATCCCTCTTCAGCAACAGGATCACCGTACGGGGAGCTGTTCCTCTATCTGCCCAATTCTGTGCATCCAGACTCCCTCATACCCAGACCCTCCCGCTGAGCCTCACCCCCCACATCCAGAATCCCCCTGCCAAGCCCCACTCCTCCTGCACCTGGACCACCCTGATGAGCCACCTGCACTCAGATCCCCACTCCACTGGCCCCAACCAGATGCATCTGGATCCCCACCCAATGAGCCCCACTCTCCCAGCATCTGGACCCACTGACCCCCCCGACCTTCCTACGGAGCTCTATCCCCCCCACATCCACCCCCTCCCTCCCACTGAGCCTCAACCACCTTCACCTGGACCCCCCTGCAGAGTCCCATTACCATTGCACCCATAACTCCCGCAACAAGCTCCTGTGCATCCAGATCCCCCCGCACCCGGATTCCCCATTGAGCCGCCCACACCCCGATTGCCCCACATAGAACTCTCTCAATCCACAGAATGGCATAGAATGTCTTCAGGAGTAATTAGGTCACCAGTTTAAATCTGATGTGGGTGTGTAGTGACTGAAAGTCATTCACGTCACAAGCGTGGTGGTTCACCTACTTTAGGATGACTTGTAGCTCTGACACTTGTTTAGTTGGAGCAGGACTGGGAGAACTAACTTGCTTCTCATCAGCTTTAGATCCCACAGAGAGTTGCAAACGACACCCTGGTTGCAAGCTCAGCAGAGAGGTTAAATATTGAATGGCCATGGAGGTAAAGTGAAACTAACTCTTTTCAGCTGGCCTCTCTGGGACAATACCAATGCACATTCTGGAGCAGTTTGCACTGTTGCTAATGGTGCAGTACCAGCACCAAAAGTCAGCCAGGATGCAACATAATAAAGAGACACCTTTGGCTGGACTCCCTAAGACCTTCAATATATACTTATTTTTCCACATTCCATATACACAAAGGCTTATAAAAATGAATTTGGCTTATATAAAAATTTTGCTTCTGTAATCAGATCTGTGTGGGCAGACCTCACAAACACATGAAGCCCCACTGGGAAAGATAAATGTCTGCCTGCATGGATGGGTTTGCAGGATCAGGCCTTTAAAGTGGAAATTTATTATGCTCCAGATTTACCTCCTGGAATAAAAGATGAAAAGTTAAAAGTGGCCAGGCTGGGACAGCAGCTTAACATTAAAGTTAACAAATAAAAAAAGTTTTAACTGAACTGCCAAACTTCCTTGTGGTATTAAATGGATTCCACTGACTACCAGCTTCTATTTTTGGACAATTTTATTTCCTTTTGTACATTTTTAAATGTCTTTAAATGCAGTGAAAGATTCTAAATAATCAGAACAGTAGACTGAAATCTTCTGTATTTATCCACAGATGTAATATGGGCCGTGCCAGTACAACATTTCCCACAATGTTGGAAAATGACTCGACCCTAAAGCTGAGGAATTGTCTGTAAAGGAGAAGGGGAAGATTCCTTCTTCACTGAAACGGCCTAAAAGAGTGTCTATTAGTATCAGTGGTGAGGATGTTTTTTCTGTTAACGCCTGTCCAGTAAGTGCACATCCAGACTAGAAAAGCAGGTTGTGTTTTAAAACACGTTAGCTGGTTGTGAACTCCTCCAGCAGGGGCAGGAGAGTGGGAGGGGGCAGGTGGTGAGGTCAAGCTAATACATTTTAAAACACAATTAACCCAATCTACGGTAAATGCAACATCTTGTTTAAAATCACATCAGTTACAACATAATAGCTAGTATGTTTTAAAACAACCTGTTTTCCTCATTTGGACATGACCTACAAGTTGGACTGGTACCAATAATCAAATAGGCTACCAAGCACCCACATGCCAACAAACGACCCAAGAAGTGAAAGGTTCCTTCTCTCATTACTGAATCCTATGAGTATTTCTCTTCAAATCCATTTGATCTATTTGTATATTACACTAGGGGTTTTCAATCTTTTTCTTTCTGAGTCCCCCTCCAACATGCTATAAAATCTCCATCGCCCACCTGTGTCACAACTGTTTTTCTGCATATAAAAGCTGGAGACAGCATTAGGGGGTAGCAAGCAGGCCAATTGCCCAGTTCCCCACGCCACTGGGGGCCTCGTGAAACTAAATTGCTCAGACTTCAGGGCTCGAGGCTCAGATTTCCAGTTGATACTTTTTTAAGATTGACTATTGTCAGGCAGCATGTCCAGTGGATAGAGCATAGCAGACCTAGGTTCTCACCCAGGCTCTAGAAGTGACTCAGATGACTTCTCTGCACCTTAGTTTCGCCATCTGTCAAAATGGGAGACCACTGAGTCTTAAAAACCCTTGTGAGTTAGGTAAACTAAATGATGATTGAGATCAGTGAAGGGAGCGTGATGTACAAGTGCAAACATTGTTTTCAACATGAAACTTTTCATCACACATCCACTGAGTCAGAGCTAACATGCCGTTAGTTTAAGCTATCAGACTTACATTCAGGGGAGCTTGTCATACCTTTGGCAGGATAACCTTGAGACTCTGGTTTGTGAGATTTCTACACCTTCAACTCAGGGGTTGTATGACATTGCATATTATTTTGACATTAGCTATAACACAGAACGCTATAGAAACAAATTCGCCATGCCTTCCAAGGCTGCCAATCCTTCAATGGAATAATAGTTTGTAGTACATGTACGCTCACCATACACCAGAACGTCAGCAAGAGGAAAAGATGGGTAGAGTGAGACCTGTGCTAGCTCGGCTTATTCTGGAAAAGTCTGTTTCCTTTGGTTGTAAGTGAAAATTAACTAACAGTTTGGGAGTCAATGGAAGATTGTTTACATGTTCTAGTTACAAGAGCATTTTTGAGAGACTGTATGCTCCCCCTACAGTAGCAAGTGGGAAATGCACGATGAAATCACCATGAAATCTTTACCTCAGACATTAAACCAGTACAGGATTTAGGGAGAAGAGGGACATCTTCCTGGTGTTACTGTGGTTATCTAGTCACCAGTTGTCTCTCGGTAACAGTGGGCTGGACAAATATGGATCTACTTCCAATTTTACTTGATATCCAGTGAATCTGCCAAATTGTAATTCCATTGCCTACAATTATTACATAGCTGCAGATCTAGCTTCAGTCAGGAGGTCTTGCTCCATTCTCACCCCAATACACTAGCACAATGAAGATTCCTAATGCCAACTAGAGTCAGCTCATTAGAGCCCTGCGCAGATACAAAATTTGAACCCGCATTCGATCCACAGTCCGAAAAATAATCTGCGGATTTGCAGGGCTCTCTACAGACCATCTTACTCTAATAGCTGTCTACTTGTCCACTTCTTGGAGCTCTCAGCTCTATGTGATTCAGACCCAACACTCTCAGTGACTGCTTTGACCAGAAGACCAAGCATGTGGCTTCTGGTGCCAAAGAAAACTCAACATACAAAATGGAAGTAATGTCAGTTGATTAAAGGATATGAGCAGGACCCTCCTATCCATAGGGGGAGTGGGAGGGCGGGGCAGGACCCCCTGCCCAATGGGTTGGAGAGATGCAGGACCCCCGGGGGAGGAGCAGGAGGCCCCTGCCCAATGGGTTGGAGAGATGCAGGACCCCCGGGGGAGGAGTGGGAGGCCCCTGCCCTTTGGAGGGGGAGCAGGACCCCCGGGGGAGGAGCGGGAGGCCCCTGCCCTTTGGAGGGGGAGGGGGCCGCAGGACCCCCGGGGGAGGAGCGGGAGGCCCCTGCCCTTTGGAGGGGGAGGGGGCCGCAGGACCCCCGGGGGAGGAGCGGGAGGCCCCTGCCCTTTGGAGGGGGAGGGGGCCGCAGGACCCCCGGGGGAGGAGCGGGAGGCCCCTGCCCTTTGGAGGGGGAGGGGGCCGCAGGACCCCCGGGGGAGGAGCGGGAGGCCCCTGCCCTTTGGAGGGGGAGGGGGGGCAGGACCCCCGGGGGAGGAGCGGGAGGCCCCCGGCCTTTGGAGGCGGGGGGCGCAGGACCCCCGGGGAGGAGCGGGAGGCCCCCGCCCTTTGGAGGGGGAGGGGGGGCAGGACCCCCCGGGGAGGAGCGGGAGGCCCCCGCCCTTTGGAGGGGGAGGGGGGGCAGGACCCCCCGGGGAGGAGCGGGAGGCCCCTGGCCTTTGGAGGGGGAGGGGGGGCAGGACCCCCCGGGGAGGAGCGGGAGGCCCCTGGCCTTTGGAGGGGGAGGGGGGGCAGGACCCCCCGGGGAGGAGCGGGAGGCCCCTGGCCTTTGGAGGGGGAGGGGGGGCAGGACCCCCCGGGGAGGAGCGGGAGGCCCCTGCCCTTTGGAGGGGGAGGGGGGGCAGGACCCCCCGGGGAGGAGCGGGAGGCCCCTGCCCGTGGGGGCGGGAGCAGGACCCCGCGGGGAGAGACATGCTGCGGGGGTCGGGGGGGGAAGCAGGAGCCCGGCCCAAGCGGAGGCAGAGGGCGGGGAGGGGGGCCCGGGCCCGGCCGTACCTGTCAGCAGGCGGCGGAAGGTTTCCTGGCCCAGGCCCCGCACGCCCCTGGCCATCGCCTCCACCTCGGCGGGCAGCCGGGCCCCCAGGAAGCTGACTCTGCCCAGGCTGCTCTCGCCGTGCCCCGGGTGCGAGTAGGGCGGCGACCCCGCCTTCCCGGCTGCTGCCATGGCGGCCCGAGCCCCGGCTCTGCGGCTCCGCCCGGCCGGTCCCTGCGCCCGGCGCGCCCCCTGCTGGCCCGAGGCGGAGGCGGCAGCGCCTGGCCCGGCGCCGCTGAAACGGCTAATGACTCCCCGCACTGCACAGGCCATTGCAGAGCCTGGGCAGATGTTTGCAGCTGGCTGCAGATCCCCCTGTCAACCAGTGCGGGTCCCTGTTTCGTAGCCGGCGTTTGTAACGACAGAATGACAGACACACCACACACCACTCTCCTTGGCTCTCCCTGTGGGCTTTGCTGGGATTTTTAGGGAACGCAAATATAGAAGCGAGAAAGAGAAACGAGGCAAATACAAAGGAGAAAAAAGAAGGCGCCCTAGAGAAACATGATGCAGAGGAACAGAGAAAGAAGCCAAATCCATCAACATGATACAGAAGCCTGAACAGATCAGCGTGAGACTGAAATCAACGGCAGAAACTGGTAGACACCCTATGCCCCTGAGGGTGCGGAGGAGAAAGAAAGAAATACAAAAGAGTAAAAAGAAAGGGGAAAGAGAAGCAGAAAAATAGATACAGGATCAAGCTACACAACTAGCCATTAACACATGTTGCTGTCAAATAACCCTTGAGTCCATTCCTCTTCTCATCTACTATGTATATGCCTCTGCACTCTAGAGCAGACCCGGCTCTCCCTGTGTTATTGTGTGTGAGGTGTGTGTTTCGGGGTGTGTTGGGTGTTAAGTGTGGTGAATTATGTCTATAGGGCAGTTATATGCTGCTGGGTATGTTGGCTCTGCTGGGTGCTGCAGATGGGATGTATATGTCTGTGTGCGTTTCTGGGTATGGGTTGCGTGTAGGGGGTGTTGCTGAGTGTGGTGTTGCCGGGATGGTGTGTGTGTGGCTGGTGTCTGGCTGGGTATGGGCTGTGTGTGTGGCTGGAGTTGCTCTTGGGTGTAAGGTGTGTGGATGTGTAAGGGGGTTTTCCTGGGTATGGTGTGTGTGTGTGTGTGAGGGGGCGTTCCTGGGTATGGGGTGTGTGTGTGTGTGTGTGTGAGGGGGCGTTCCTGGGTATGGGGTGTGTGTGTGTGTGTGTGAGGGGGTGTTCCTGGGTATGGGGTGTGTGTGGGTGTGTGTGTGTGAGGGGGCGTTCCTGGGTATGGTGGGTGGGTGTGGGTGTGTGTGAGGGGGCGTTCCTGGGTATGGGGTGTGTGTGTGTTGCCGCATATATATGTGTCTAGAGGTGTTGCTTAAGGGTGTTGGAGACTGTGTCTCTCTCCCTGGCGGTGTTGATGGGTCTGGCTCTGAACGCTGGCGGCGTAGGGGCCGCAGTTCCCCTCCGTGGCAGCAGGGGGCGCAGCCTCCCCGTCTCTTCCCGGAGCCGGAGCCGGAGCCGGAAGCGGCGGCGGCTGGCTCCCGCTCGGAGCTGATTGAAGCCTGGCACCGGCCGGCCTGTAATGGCGGCACCCGCGGCTTGGCGGCTGTGTCTGTGAGCCGCTCCCAGGGCCGGCCAGAGCCCGCCCCCCTCCTCCCCCGGCCGGGCCCCGGTTCATGGTGGTGCCGTGGGCCCGCGAGAGCAGCGGGTGCTTGAGGCCGGGCGGGCCGGAGCCGCCGCCCGGGCCCCCCGCCCTGCCCGCGGCGCCATGAGCGAGGCGTTGTACGAGAAGTTCCTGGCCCCGGACGAGCCCTGCCCCCTGCTCTGCCACCAGCCCCCGCCGCGGGCCGCCAGCCTGAGCGAGGAGGGCTGCCTGGATGTCAGCGACTTCGGCTGCCAGCTCTCGTCCTGCCACCGCACCGACCCGCTGCGCCGCTTCCACTCCAGCAGGTGCGGGGCCGGGGGCGGGGGGCGGCGCCCCAGGGGTCCCCCTCTAGGCGGGGCGGGGCGGCGGGGGGTTCCCCTGCGTGGGGGGCGAGCCCCCGGCTCTTGGCGGTGCTTCCCCTGCCCTCGCCCCCGGGCTATGCCCGGCTCAGCTCTCGCTCTGGTGGACGGGGTTGCCACCGACCGAGTTGTTTTCCTGAATCTGCCCCTTGCCCCCCGCCGGCTGCACTAGGAGCGAAGGTGGCTTCCCCCAGTAGAGTTCGTGCAATCGGCTCCGCTTCCTTGAAACCTCTCCGTCCCCAGAGTGTACCTGACGAGCTCGGCAGGACGGATGATGGTTTAGGCAAGAGTTGCGCTAGTTTAACTTGAGCTAGTTGGGTTGGGAAATAGCACCCGTTTCTCTCGTGCAGACAAAGGCTTTCTGTGAATTAGTTCCCTCCTCGCCCACCCCCAAGACATTTGCAAATCCCTGTATTACTGCCCAGCCACGGTGATATAGTAGCATTGCCTGTAAGCCTTCACTAAGCTAAAAAAAACCTTACTACGCTAATAACTATTTGCTTCTTCTCCACCCCAACTCCGGCATGCTTGCAAAACGCATAATTGCTCCAGCCAGCCCACATACATGGCAAATATCGTTTGGATTAGGCTTGCTTTCTGCAGGGCTAATTAGTTTGATGACATTAGGGCTGGTACTAAAATGGTTCAGATAGCTATTCTCTGGTGTATTTGTGGCCTTTTTGAATCTTCTTGAAATCATTGTTTCTGGGAACTGTGGGATAGGAACTCCGAGGATGATGCAGTGAAACCATTTAGAACAGCACTAGAGTGGGCTCAAAGCAAACCTACAAAGATTCACGCCATGAGTCAGAATGGCTGGAGTGGATGGATTGAAATTTTGCTTAAACTAGTGCAGTCTTCACATTTCGGTTAAGAACTGTTCGATTTTCTGGTGCACAGTCTTATGGCATTGGTGAGGTGTAACTTCCAAAAGTGCACAACTAGTTTTGCTAAAAACTACGACTTCTGTTTACCACAAAATACAAACCCCTCAATTCCCAAAGTGAAAAAATAATTTTGTCTACCCAAGAAGCAGATCTTGTACATGTGTACACAGAAGTGACTTTTTGTATGTCAATAATAAGTCATGCTAAAGTTGCAACAACTTACAGATCTGGGCCTTAAATGTGAATTCAAGATAGTTCTGATGATTCTCTGTTTAGACTTCAAAATGTTTTTTCATTACACATGTGCATCTAACTCCCCCACACTTTACATTTTTTGATTATTTTAGTGTAAATATGGCAAGTACTTCGCAAAGTTTGAATTTAGACTGAGAAGAAACATACCAACTTCCGGCTCAATTTACATTCAAATAAGTTAACTTAGGCTTTATCTATGCTGGCACTTTTGTTGCTAAAACTTTTGTCCCTCGGGGGTGTGAAAAAACACCACCCTGAATGACAAAAGTTTTAGTGATGAGAAGCACTAGTGTGGACAGTGCTCTTTGTCTGTGGGAGCCACACTCTGGTTGACAAAGCTACCGCCCCTCATTGGGGGTGGTTTTATTTTGTTGATGGACATGTTCGCTCCCGGTAATAATGGTCAGACAGCGCACCTTACAACGGTGTGGCTGCAGCGGCAAAACTGTGCTGTTGACATAGCACTGTCAACTATATTTCTAAGGCTGACAAGCCCTTAATCGTAGCATTGCTAGCCATCATTCTAATACAAACATTATCCAGTAAGGGAGCTTTCATTACTCAGTATCAGTTCAATTATATTTTCTCTCTCTGGGCTTTTGCACTATACTACTATGAAGCCTGCATGTGACCTAAACAATAGGTTCATGTATTTCTGATCAATCTTTGGATCAATGTGAGTGCCAAACTTGTAAATTTATGTGTACGCTATTTTTAAATGTTCCTCCTTATAACATACCTGTCATCCAAGTTTCTGAGCAGGTGTAACCAAGCCTCTGTCAGTTAACTAGTCAGTATTCTGCATCTTGAGCTGGTTCCTCATTTCTTCAGAGAAGCGTGTAACTTGTCTTGGTTATTTTTCAATTCACTTTGTCCTTATCACCTTTCAGAGTATGCTACTTACTTCCATGATGTCTGCAAGTGCTCTGTATCTTTTGAAATTTCAAGTAAATATAATGCAATTCTCATTTCTCATGTACTTGCTCAGGTGTACTATGTTCAGCAGCCAGACACCATTTTTTCTTTCATCAAGTTTTTGAACTGTTTTGATGTTTGTGTCCGATCAAGTGTTAAGAGACTAGCAAGGCTTTCACAGACCATGAACTTCCTGTAGGAATTGGCAATTACAGTATTAATTAGGGCACTCATCTTCATTCATTAATGATTTACAGCAAATATTTGGCCTATTGGAACATGCAACAAGCCATCCTAAGAAACATAAGTGTTGACAAGCAAGCATGTGTGCAAATCAAGTAAAGGTGCTGAGAGGCATGCTTCCCACATCAGAAGGTTTTGCTCTTCAGTCTGTGATTAAAGGGATATTCCAATAGTAATCAACATGTCAAGTGGATAAAACTTAACAGGTTAAAGATAGCTCGCATGGCTTTGTACAGTGAATTTTGGAAACCTTTGAATTTTCCCATCTCTTCTGGGATTGGGCCAGAATGCTGTGCAATTATGAAACATAGTCAAGTCTCTGTTCATCGTATTGGTGAAAAATAATTGAGATGCTGAAACAAATTTCCTGACCTTGCTAAACTTCATGTGAGTAGGTCAGCAGAGTGAAAACCTGTTCCACGGCTTTCTATGGGACCAGACAGACTTTCCAGTTGGAAATATACTTTCCCTGATTAGCACAATTAACTAATTTGTAATAATGAAGCTGTGGAGAACATAATCCTTTTTAAGTAGTATTGATTGAGGTACTCGATTTTTTTTTATGTGGATCGTTTTCTGTATTCTGTTCTTCTGTGTGGTCTTTAGAATGAAAAGCTCTGTATCCGATGTCTTTTTTGGCTTTGAGAACAGAGCCCAAAATATTAAGTAAATGAGTCGCAGATGTTTCCCTGGCAAGCACTAACTTCATGGGATCTACTCATGTGAGAGAGAGTTATGCTTGCTGACTCCCTGTTCTGTCTTTTAAACACAAGACCATCCTCCCTCCCTCATCTAGTGTTGGTACCTTTAATTTTGTCATGCTTTATTACGGGAATACTTTTAATGGAGGTTTAAACAAACTGGAAATCGTTTTTAAAAAGTACATTTAATTAGAAATCTGAGACTATAAATATAAGGAAATGATGGCTCTAGTGAAATTTTTTATCACACTTAGTCTTTGTGTATGAGTATTCATCCTTTGAATTTTTCTTGATTTTTGTGCGTGTAAATTAGACCCTTAATATCAATTTAAATGCAGCTTATTAGATGAATTAACTTATTTCCAGCAAAATCCACATGTAACAACTGATACAAAGATATGGATATTTTAATGTACATCTTCAAAGGACAAAGCATTTTTTCTGTGTGTGTTGATGTTAATTTGTTTGGTATGCTTTGCAGGTGGAACTTGACTTCTTGTGGAACAAGTGTAGCCAGCTCAGAATGCAGCGAGGAGCTGTTTTCATCAGTTTCAGTTGGTGATCAGGATGACTGCTATTCTCTGCTGGATGACCAGGAGTTCACGTCTTTTGATCTGTTCCCAGAGGGTAGTGTCTGCAGTGATGTCTCCTCTTCTATTAGCACATATTGGGATTGGTCAGACAGCGAGTTTGAGTGGCAGGTAAACTATTTCTATGTCAACAGAGCAGATGAAGTGGGATCTACTAGCTGCTGTTTGCAGTTTTGACTCGGAAGTAAATGTTTGAAGCTCTTTGATGGTACGATAAACTCCCACTGCCTATGCTGAGATTCAGCAGTAAAGGAAGTGTTTTGATAGGCCATTTTATTACAAAGTTCTCATATAGAATTTTGATGACAAGACATGACCAGCTTCTGAAATAGGGCTGTTGCATATTATGGTCACATTCATTTTTAGTTATCAGCATATCTTGCATCTGTGAGGCCCTATCCTTTGGTGTGGGGCATCTGCATGTGTATTAGAATCTGGCTGTGTATACCTTGCATTGGCATTCCGGTGTGGCTGGGTTGCTGCTGTGTTCTTAATTCCCATTTGTGATTTTGGCTCTAATCACATGGACCAGCCCTGTGTTCTGTGGTCCAAGGGTGGGAAGAGTGCAAAGGTGAGCTTTGTGCTACCGTGGCACTTTTCTCCACATCTGTTACGTGCAATTTGATCTAACTTCAGATTCTAATCTGGTATCGTCACAGTTTTTGTTTTGTTTTTGCATATAGCAGTCTTTCACCTGTGGAATGTGCAGACCTCCTTTCTTTACAGGTTTTAATTTATTTTAATTGTAGTTAAATATGCTGTTCTAGGATAAGTGTAATAATCAATTAAAAGCATAATGTTCCTTTATCTTTCATGGACTTCAGTCATGGCATACAGTGTATGTAATACTCTGTGATCATAGAAATATACTGTCTGTTCCAAATGTGATTTAAACCCCAACCCCCACCCCAATTTAAGCATTCCCTGATGAATTAGGAATGTTACAGATATCCCACAAAAGAGAAACTGTAAATGACATTGTGTGGGATAGCATTAGCTAAAAGTAGCTCCATGTTTCTTACCGCAGCTTTAGGATCCCAGTTTCCAACTATATCCCTTGTACAAAAAGGGATATAGTTGGAAATTCCAATTGCAGTTTTCGCGAAAAGAAAAGGAGTACTTGTGGCACCTTAGAGACTAACCAATTTATTAGAGCATAAGCTTTCGTGAGCTACAGCTGCAGCCTGTAGAAATACCTCAGAAAATTACTCAGATGACTTAGTTCCTCACTGAGATGTGAAATGTTCATTACCACATGGACACAGTGGGATTATAATTTTAAAAGAGAGTTTCCTGGTTATTTGATTAGCTGCCAGCTTTCCTTTTGAGTAGTTACTGGACATTTTTTTCTGTAAGCATTTGCTAGAAGAGACCTACTTGACTGGACTTGTTGAGCTTTGGAAAAGATTTGTCATTGTTTTTACAACCTTACACAGCAAATTCTGTAAGTGAGTAATTCAGTTGTCACATTTAAATTTGAAGTGGATCAGAAATTACATGTCAGTTGTACAAATGAAGCTAGTTAAAATTCTGCTGTTGCTTACAGGAAAAAACATGATGCAGGTGTCTTGTGTAGTTACTGTGTATAGTACAAATAGGTTTCCAATCTTCTCAAACTGTACCTTTTGGAATAGATTGTTTATTTTACAATGGAAAATATTCCCAATTATATAACTTGTGTTAAACACCTGTAATTACACAAATGTGCAGGTAATTAGAACTGTGTGGTTCAGAATGTCTTTTTTAATAAATAACCTCATAATTAGAAATGTGGCTTGATAAACAAAAGACAATAAACTGAATAATTTTACCCAAAAATTTAATAAAGACCTTTATTTTAGGGTGTCCCTTTGAAATTTAAAGCTACCATTTTTTATATGTACATACGTTCATCTTTGTAGGATCTAAAACAATAAATTACAGGCCTTAAATGACAATAATAGTATTTCTGCAACGTTAGGGCCACCTGGGTTTAAGTAACAATGTACTGTCATTTGAGTTTTATTTCTCAACTTTTGAAGAGTCTTTTTTAAATTAGTGTTATTTATGTTAATAGGAATGAACAAAAAAGCCCATCTTTTTAAAATAAGCCTCCAAAACATTTATGCATTAACATTTTTTTTAAATATGAAAAACTCAAATTCCACGTGTGCCAGGAATTGGTATGTATATAACACATGCAATTTTGAAAACCAAAATCTAATCAAAGTAAACGTAAATCCATAAAATCAGTTTAAGCCACTTGCAGTAACCATTTTAAAATTAATTTATAAATTTGTTGCTTCCCTTCTCTAAGCATCTGAGCACCTTATTTTATAAAAGCAACTAGTTATAAAATCCCAGCTTTTCAATGTAAAGGTCAGCAATTAAGCCATGTTCCTCCACTTCCTATTGCTAAACTAAATAAAACATTCTGAGAAATTTGACCAAACAGATTAGTATTGTAGTGCCCTGAAGCATGTTAAACTCTGGCTGTGGTGGACTTCTAGAAGGAGCACTTCTAGAGGCACCGTGAAAGCCCTGCCATGGGAAGTTTAAGCAATGTATATTGACAGAGTTACTCATGTGATGGAGGAGAGAGGAGTTCCAGATTATAAATATAATCTTGAATGTTACTCAGCACAAAGTGAGTAAGTAGCCATTGCGGACAACAGGTTTGTGCTGCATCCTGCACTAATTGAAGCTTTCAGGGACTTTTCAAGGCTAGCCCCAAGTAGCATATGTTGCAGTAATGCAGTCTGGGGTAATAAACCTGTATCACTGGTTTGGGGATGCATTAGAAAAGAATGATCACAACATCCAGGCCAACCATACATGAAAAAGGTAGTATGTGTTACAGCTAATAGCTGAGACCTCAGGTGTAGTAATAAAATTATGACCTCCAGCCTGCAAACTGTTGGCGAAGGTTGGACCTACACCCACACAAATGGAAGGTGGTCTTTTCACCTTTGCTACTTCTGCCCAGATGCTTCTCCTTAGCCATCGGCATTGCTTCCATTGTAGTTGAGCTTGGCCTGTCCCCACCTCTGAAATCTGGCATTAGTTGAGGGCACCCTCAACCTCAATATTTGTCTGAAGTTTCTTTAGTATCACTCTGTTACTGAGCTTCCTTTAAAACTGGTGAGTCAGAGACGGTCCAATAATTGACTAGTGGTGATTTTCTGAGCAGGCGCTTCATCATATGCTATTTAAGTATAGCTGGCACCCTGGCTGCACAATGGGAAGCATTAACAATCCTCAATGAAGGACTACAACCCCTTCTCATTAGAATTCATTGGCCACGTGGCAAGGCTCCAGATTGATGTAGTTGGCTGCAACCCATCCAAAACCTCAGTGAGTGGAATTGGACAGAACTCCATCAGAGAAGGCAATGTGTTCATAGCCAACCGCTCTAGCACTGCTCCAGTTAGTGCCAGCTTAACCAGCTTGTAGTTGGCTAAATTATTTTTTAAAATTCCTTCCGGTGTAAAAAGTTTGACTCTAACAGAGCTTAGGCAAATCAGGTTCACTTGATTTCCCTTCACAATGACCATTCCTGTTGGATGATGCTTGGCAGAGAATGATGCTTTAATAGAGAACATTATTCATGAGGGCATTCTGTGCCAAAAAAATTAAAAATTCTGCACACAATATTTTAAAATTCTGCAAATTTTATTTGTTAAATGTGGAAGTTCCACCATGGCATTGGGGAGCATAGGCCACTGGCTGAACAGAGGTGGGAGATCACTGTGTAGCTCCCCTCCAGGACACGGACTCTGGTGACGCTGCACCCAACCCTGCCACAGCACAAGGACCGGGCCTGCCCAAGAAACAGCCCAGGGTCCTGCACCTCCGTGCCAGGTGCACCAGGTGTGGGCAGGCAGGCTCAGCAAGGCAGGATCTCAGTGTGGGGGTATCCAGGTGTGGGTTGACAGGGTTCTGTGTGGGCCATCTGGGTGCAGGTGGCTCAGTGGGAGATCTGGGTGCAGGGGGAGATCTGGATGAACAGGGTTTGTTGGAGGGTTCTGGGTGCAATGGTAATGGGACTCTGCGGGGGGTCCAGGTAAAGGAGTGTGGGGGGCTCTGTGGGGCATCCAGATGCTGGGGGAGTGGGGCTCAGTTGGGTGGGCATCCAGGTGCAGCTGGTTGGGGCTCAGTGGGGTGGGGATCGGCATTCGGGTGGCTCGTTGGCGTGGTCCAGGTGAAGGGGGAGTGGGGCTCAACAGGAGGGTATGGGTATGAGGGGATCTGGATGCACGAGGGTTGTGCAGATTGGGGAGCAGCTCCCTGTACAGGGATCCCTTTCCCTATAGCTGAAGAGCCATGGGTGCAGGAAGTGGGGGCGGAGTTTGCAGACCTTCCTACATCTGGGGATGGGTCTGACGCATCCGAGGATGCTGTGCAGGGGAAGAGGAAGCCCCATCCTCCCCAATCCAGCTGGGACTAGCAGCTGAGCTCAGCACAAGGGTAGGAGCCACTAGCCGGGTCTTCCCCAGTCCCGCCCCCTTCCCCACAGTGATTTACCTCTCTGCCGGCTGCTCTGGGCACCCAGTACTGATGGGGATGGTTGTGTGACAGTTCTTGTGGCTTCCCTTTGCTTTCCCATCAGAAAGTCATTTTTCGGCAGGGAAGCAAAGAAATCTGCAAGGGGACATAAATTCTGCGCAGTGGTGCAGAATTCCCCCAGGAATAGAACATACTAACATATCATATTAATGGATAGGGAAGAGTGAAATGCTGCATACTTCTGACATTTCCCTGAATGCAAATTGAAAAGGGAAATCATGAAGTAGAAAGTTGCATAGTTTGAGTTTGCTACGCTTCACTCCTGCAGATGGTTCACAAAATTAACTTTTGTGTTTTGGAGTTGTAAATCATTGTGGGCAATTGTTAGTTTGTTTGGATTAAGAATTGATACTTTGCCCAGTTGACAGCATATTTTGCATGGTTAATAGTATTGGTCTGACTATTTTTCTACTCCGACCTAGCATATTTTGAGATTTTTGTTCTGTTTCTTTTTTTTCTTTCCACACCTACAAGTTGCCTGGCAGTGACATTGCAAGTGGGAGTGATGTACTTTCTGATGTCATACCTAGTATTCCAAGCTCTCCATGCTTACTTCCAAAAAAGAAAAACAAGCATAGGAATCTTGATGAACTCCCGTGGAGCGCAATGACAAATGATGAACAGGTAAGCTTTGTTTTCATTTGTATTGGAGAGAACCAGTGTAGATGTACAGAAGAATTAAGACTCAATTAAATTGTTAGTTTAATAAAATTTCTGTTGGTTACAGTAATGGAAGTATGATTTTGAACAAGTGTACATGACTATTGAAGTGAGAGATCACATTTCTCGTCAAGTGTACATATAGAGACTGCTAACTTTTTCCTTTACTTTTCATTCTGAATTTTTATCTTCGATGATACTCAACTAGGTTGAGTCAAGAATCATAGGAAATGCAACATTTTGAGAGCATTTCTTTAATCCAAAATGGTACTGGTTCCTTCCTTTTTACTTCTGCTTTGACTCATATTAAGAGCTAGCAGTTTTTAAAAACTTTGTGCGTTTTGTTTTTATTAGGTTGAATATATTGAATACCTGAGTCGGAAAGTCAGTACCGAGATGGGTCTTCGAGAGCAACTTGATATTATTAAAATTATTGATCCCACTGCTCAGATCTCGCCTACAGATAGCGAGTTTATTATTGAATTAAACTGTCTTACGGATGAAAAATTGAAACAGGTAGGTTAAAATTTTTGTATGTGTCTCCTGAATTGGAGTTACCATTGCTCTCTGACATGTGGTATGTGTTGATATAAGTCTTGGAAAATCATCTATTGGGTTGTGACTAATTTTTTTTCCATATTCACTGAGTACCAGTGGGCAGGATGGAACACAAAGTACGTTGTTGAACTTTGGCTTTCTTCTTCAACAGTTTCAGATCAGTATGTGATCTTGGACCTTATATGAAACACATTAATTACATAAATGTGACCGAAGTGGTAAGTTAGTTCTGGTATATGAAACAGTTTCAGACAAAATATTCGCTGAGTAACTTTCAAGATTTAGGCCTCAATCCTGCAGATGTTTCCTCTGGTGTGTAACTTCACTTACATGAGTAGTCCCAAAGTGGAGGTACTGCTTGTGTGACTGTACTTCTACACCTACATAAGCATTTACAGGATTGGGGCCTTAATTTGCTTGCAAAAACTAAACTAAACTTAAAGAAAAATAAAAATTCTCATGAGAGATGATTGATTTGGCAGCTTTCTAAATGAATATTTTTTGGGGAAAAAACTTGTTGAAGCGAGAGGATTATTGACCTTATAGAAAATAGAGCAAAAATAACTCTTCACTGCGTGTGCAGAGTAACCACTCAGCCAACCCTTAGTGTCACATGAGGTGGGTGGTACCACAACTTCATTTTTTATCATAAGCTTTGTTTTCCCTCCACTTATATTATTTCTGAACCTATTTTGGGGCCCTGTTTTGGCATGATGCCAAGCACCCTCAGCTTTTATTGAATTCAATCGTAATCGAGAGCACTCAGGTCCATCACAAATTCAGGGCCATTTCATATTTCAGAACACTTAAAAAACCCAATCCTAACCTAAAATGGATAAGAATCTACTCTTTGATGAAGTGAGCTGTAGCTCACGAAAGCTCATGCTCAAATAAATGGGTTAGTCTCTAAGGTGCCCCAAGTCCTCCTTTTCTTTTTGTGAATACAGACTAACCCGGCTGCTACTCTGAAAACTACTCTTTTGAGGGTTACTACTGGCTATATCTACGTAGTACAATAAGATTATAAAACATAATTTGCTTAAACGTTAGTCGTCTTTTACTAGTATGGCTGGCCTTTCTACATGGTGATATATTTTTTGTAATGCATTGAATAGAAAGGGGAAGAATGTTTGTTTATATTAAAGTAAAAATGCCAAGTAATTCCCCCTAGCTGATTACGTCTGTTTTTAAGAAAGCCGAAGTGAAGATGTCCGTAGTGGTCATTACAATAAGTAGTTGTTTTGGTTTCGGTCCCCCCCTCCCCCCCCGTAATTGTAATAAACATTAAAATGCACAGCGCTTCCACTAAATATGCTGTGGCCAATCAAGCTTTTACCGCTCTTTAATGCCTGTGTTCTAAAGGTGAGAAACTATGTCAAGGAACACGGCCCGCGGCAGCGGCCTGCAAGGGAAGGCTGGAAGAGAAGCAGCTGCGGCGGCGGCGGTGTGGGCGGGGCAAGTGCCTGCAGTAGCAGTGCCAGTCTGGTCAGCTCAGCAAGCAGCGGCAGCTCCAGCCCGGGCAACTCGGCTGCCAGCTCCAGCGCCGCCGTGAGCCGAGCGCACAGTGACAGTAACTTACCCGCGAGCGCCGCCGAGAGACTCCGGGACTCAAAGGTGAAGCCGCTGCTCGTGCACGCGCGCGCTCTCTCGCATCGGTTGCTTGCTCGAGCCGCTTATGCGACGGTCGTGTTTTTACTGAAAGAAAAAGCGTCGTTGATGGTCGCAGGACCAAAGGGAATTATTTGGCCGGTTGCCCCATGAGTTCTTATTGCTCCGTGCCACTCCTTTGTGCAAGGGAAGAATTATTTTGAGACGCGGGTGTGTGGTAGGGCTTAGACTAGCTTTGATTTTTGTTTGAGTATTTAAAGAGCTGATAAATCAGCTTGACTTTTTTAAAGGCAAAAGGACGTGTTCTTCCTTTGAACTTATCAAAGATCAATCAATCTTTCAGAGCACAATACATGAATGTTAAAGACTATCTTGATCTTTTTGATAGAACTTGTCTGGTTGCCTAATCTCTCTTTGTTTTTTCAACATATTTCTCATAGATTACTTGCTCATGCAAGCGTGGTTGTGCACTGAAGTGATTCTTCACAAGTAACATTATGGCATCTGTGTCTCAATTATTTTCATTTTGTGTGTGTGTTTCTTCCAATTTTGCAAAATCAGTCTGGGCTTTAAGACAAGCTGATTTCTCTTGGTCTCGTGACTCATCACTTATAGTTAAGGTTCTTCATCTCAAAGGCTCAGTTTTACCTGTGCATCCTCTTCCAGTGAGCTTGCACAAGTATAACTGATAGATACTTAAACAGTTTGGAGAATGCACAACATGGTATAAAATTTGCATCTTGCTCACTCTTAGTTGCATTGGCTCTGCATGGCTAAACAGTAAAAAGCAGTAAAAACTTGCTTATTTAAGTGACAAAATTAAGTAGGATTTTGAGTAAACACATGGAACAGATCTGAGTAAGGGTGCCTTTTTTAGTCACTTCTCAGAGCAGACTCTAACTTTACACTAATTTATGTTCACTAAAATCCACCTTTAATGTTTCTAATAAAGGACCATTTATTCCATTTATTCTTCTAGATATAGAAGAACTCATTTTGCCATTTGTCTTTATTTTGACAGAAACGATCTAAGCAACGGAAGCTACAGCAAAAGGCTTTACGCAAGAGACAGCTGAAGGAGCAGAGACAGGCTCGGAAGGAAAGACTGAGTGGATTGTTTCTTAATGAAGAAGTGCTCTCTTTAAAAGTGACTGAGGAGGACCATGAAGGAGATGTGGATGTTTTAATGTGACAGGGATGAATTTATCAGTGTTCTTTCTAAGCCTTAAGTGTATTCTTTGTTTACATATGTTTCTTGACCAAAATTTTGATTAGGACAGAGCTAACAATGTATCAGACAGAACCCTCTATTAAGTGTAATTTTAATATTTTGAACATTTATAATTTATTCAAGTGATCTGACTTTTTAAGACTAACAATTTTGACTAAGATTGAGACTTCAACAGACAATTTCACAGTGACTTTAACAAGCTGCTGAGAAGATACTGTCTAAAAATAAGCCACTGAATTAGGTTTGTATGGTATTTGCTTTCAAGAAGCTAACTGCAATGGATTGTTCTGTTAAATGGGTTGGTACTCTTAAAGACACACTAATACTGATAGCAAACTTTGGGAAAAAAAACAAAACCCTGTTTCTAAGTAGGAAATCTCACCTTTGTCTTATTCTGTGTTCCCTTATTTCTTATTAAGAGCTTTGTTTTCATGAAAACAGGATCTTAGTTCTATAAGTTACTCTGTTCTTGCCCCTCACCCATATCAAATCCTAATACTTCATGAAATTGGATTTTTGGAAATGATGGTTATGATTTCACTGAAAGAATTATGAAGTAATTGGGGAGTAATAAGCAGAAGCAGACTTCTCACCACACAAAGCTGTAATGCACATGTCAGCTAGTAACAAAATGTAGAAGAGAGGTTATTTTCAAAAGTAGAATTTTTTCTAGGAGGAATTGGCTGTTCTTTAAGATGTAAACCTTAGTCTCTAAAAAGTTACCTTGCTCCTCAATATTTGGATGATTAGTTTTTGGTTCCTTTGATAGTCTTATTTATGTTGTTAATGGTTAATCAGTACATCCTCTGTCTTGATGTTAAGAAGAAAAAAAACCCTAAAAAATGAAAATCTCATACATCACATTAATATCTACGGTTCAGTCATAGGATACTATTCATAAAAAAGTCTTAAAAAATGTTCCTGGAAACCGAAGTGCAAACAATTAATGCCCAAACTTGGTAGATATTTCTTTATGGCCAAAACTATATGTAAGAATAACTATTTGCTGTTGGCAAGAGAACCTAATTATTGATGCAGCTGTGTGTTTTACCTGTATGCTCCCAGTTTATTTACCACTTGCAGGATAGTTTAAGGTGATGGAACTTTTTTACGAGGTGTTGTATCGTTGCTAATCTATCTCAGAGTACTGGTTTTGTTGTATAGCCTTTTGAATAAGTGTTGCTGAGGAGAACAAGCCACTCCTTTTAGTTTTTACTTCTGCACCTGAAAACTCAAATTGAGATGATTTTATTCTTGACAATTAGTAAACCAGTTTCTGACTTTATTATGGAAATGTTGGTTGTTGGGTTCATGTTTTGTTTTGGATAAAACTGCTGTGTGTTCATTCAAATGCAACTATTAGAGGTGAAAGAGGTGACTAGAATTCTGAATTCAGAAAGGAGACCTTCTCATTTATATTGGTGCTTCATTAATATCATTTAGATTTGTTCACTCTGGAGATAATGAGTTTGTCTCTTACTGTCAATTTGATGTGGCCTCAGAAAACAGGAGTCCTGAGGCGTGCATTTTCAGGATTGGGACCTAACTCTGCTCATGAATAATTTTACACATGTGAGTAGTCCTGTCAACTCAGTGTGACTATCCAACAGTGCAAGTGTTTACAGGATTGGGCCCTAAATTAGTCCTGACAGTAGAATTTTATTGCTTTCCGGTGGGCTGCAAAAGTTAAATTAAGGAGAAAAAAATCTGGGGGCAAAGAAAATGTTAACAATGATACTACAGTTGAGATCACACTTTCAGTGGAAGATCAAAAGTAAAAACTTCTATACATATGTATGATGACATACGTTTAGACTGTAGCATCTTTGGAAATATTTGTTTGGTAGTAAATGACCTAGGCATATTACTGTTCAGACTACAAACTCCAGAACATGGACCACCTGTGAGGTAGATGCAAAATATACTGGAGATCTGAAATGTCTGGTAAGTATTTATAATGCCAAATGTCTTCAGTGGCAATGAGAAATATCAACTTAATTGTCAGTTTTAAAATTCAAGTACCTGCTATGTCATTTCTGTCTTGTCATTTGAATATACTGGTAACTTGTCCTGGGCAGTGAGCTCTTTTTTTTATTACTTGTCTCTTATACATGGTTGCAATAGTAAAATACAAAAACAATCCCCCATAAACTTGAATAGTAAATCTTGTTTGTAGTGATAAGTGTAACTCAAACCAGATAATCCTTGTGCTTTCTGTTAACAAGTTTCTGAGATGGAGGATAGATGAAATTGTATTGCTGTTAAAACTGCTAATTTCAGGGTCCAAGTATTGAACCCTTGTGGCAGAAGTTCACAAATTCATCATGAAACGTTTCACATAATCCATATAGGTATCTATCGCAGTTCAGTACGGCCTTTATTTTCTACAGTGGCTTTGAACTATGCATCTTTATCTAAAGAATATTGTACATAGAGCATTGAAATGCTGAAATTAATTATAAGAAGGGTGCAAAATCTCAATTTTGGGGGGGCGTGAAAGTGTCACTTTTTCTGTCTCAGCAAGTCTGCTCTTCAAAGTGTAAAATTCTTAGTTTTTATTGCAAGAGGTGGCCCCTCATTTTGATGAGATGCAACTCTTTTGAGTCACTTATTACCAGCTTCAGAGGAGAGTAAATGTCAGTGTTAACCCCAAAGCAGTTTGTCACCCTTACTTACCAGAATGGCAAGTTAGTTAGTTCTAAATAATAAATTCCTAAATCTAAACCTTAAGTTGTAGAGCAACGTTTGAGGAAGACCTTGCTATAGCGATTATGTGCAGTAGCAGAATTCCTTGAAATGGGAAGCTTCACTGAAAGGAATGGAAAGCCTGAGGCTTTCCTATTTTTATCCGTTTGTCATTTGGTAAATGTTACATGAAATGCTTCACTTATTTTTATAATTGTTTTAAACTGGATATCATTCAAAACATTAGTTTGTTTAAAAATACTAGAATATTAAAACGATGTTATACTAGCCTCCAAGCTTTAACTTAAGTTCTCACCTCTGTAGATAAGGATGTGTATATCTCCATTCGTCATAATGAGGATATATCATTTTAGTGTGCCTTAAAGTGAGTCTGACGCTTGTTTAAAATTATGTATTGGAAAAGGAAAACAAATTAAAATTATTACGAAATGAATTGTTAGTTAAAATAGGTCCCTCCTGGACAAAATCCGACAATTTTTTTAAAAAATGAAAAGCAGAATGAGTCATCAATTTAAATATTAGCCAATATAATTCTTCATTAATATTTTACAACACAAAATGAGAGGGAAAGAAATAGCATTTCTATCCTGGTGTGTTAGTGGTCCTATATAAAACAAAGTGTAAATCTAAATTTAAGCTTAGTGGTTAAATAGTTCCAGTTTTCATCAACTTGGATGAATAGCTTCCAGAACTATTTTGGCCAAATGGTGGTGGTGGTTCACCATCACCTTGAGAGTTCAGCTCCTCCTCGTATAATTTGATTGTAGTCAAGAAGGGTGGAGGAAAAAGTGGCTTCCAAAGGTGCCAAAATGGTGCTGCTTTAATAACTTGTAGTTTTTAGCATCCTGCAACTAAAGTAAAATCTTACATGATTGGTTATTCACGTATAACGGTGTGGTTCTTTGGTCACCAAACTGAACATTCTTCATTTTCTTTATCTCCTGCATCTAAATGTTTTGACTTTCTTACCTTGGTCTTGTAAAACCAGTCCATCAGAGGCCGAGTTCTCAACACCTCAGAAAATAAGGCTCTAGATGATTTCTTTGTTCTGAGGTCCTTATTTACACTTTGAGATTGTGTGTCTGAGCTGGAGCGAAAATAGCTCCAAGAACAAAAGGTGTAACAGCATGCAAAAAGTTAAATACTTCTGTCACTCCATAGATTACAATTCTCACATTTGAACAAAACTTTTTTCAGCACCAGCGTTTTTTGTCAATGATTTTGGTTTTCACTTACAAAATGCAGTGTCCTTCTCATCAGGTACTTGCCCCTGGTGTCAATCTAATTTATGGGTTTGTAGTTGAAAAAGATATTTGTTTTGCTACGTGGATGTTAGTTACTACTGTGATTTGTCATCCCATCTGGTCTTTGCAGGACTGACATCGTAGCTACAGAAAGAAGCCAAAGGGTTAAAATTTTAGATCTTTGAACTGCGTTTTTAAAAGTCCAATCCTGCTTTTTATCTCTTGATGTACATTGCTTCCAATATTTAAATTTCCAAGTGGAAAAGGAAGTGCTAATAGTTATTTGGTTCCTGAGTATTGGTTCTGTGGCTATCTTGAGCTTCGTAACAGCTGTGATATAAATTTAATCCATTTAAACTCTGCAAGAACATTAACTGTTTGCCTGGGAATTTTTTCTCTATAAAGGCTTAGAAGGAGCACTGAAAATCTAACTGCAAGAGGACTGTTTATATTTAAAAAAAAAAAAAAAGTAAGTCTTGAGCACTATTAAACATGAGGAAGAAAGAGCTACAGACCTGTTTGCTTTTTGTATATGTATAGCTAATTTCATCTTCTGTTTTGTTTGAAATGGTTTCAGTATCTTCTTCCTTTAACAGCCTGACAAACTTAACTAGATTAAAAGATGCTAAACTTACATTCAGTACAGAATGCTTACTGAGCATTACAGTAAGCCAAAATCAGATCTCTTCTCTTGGTTCAATATTTAGTTTTTTAATGTGAACTTTTTTATATTGTCAATAAAACACGTGGAGCTCTTTCTCTAGAAACTATTGCTTAAATTTATACATATGCATTTAAACTATTAAAGAGGACATACTAGATGTGGAAAAATGTGTATAAATTTGACCATATGTATTGATCTGAGTTGCTGAAAGGCCTGTAAGCCTGTACTTTTTCCTTCAAAAGTAGATTGACATGTTGGCCTTTAAATATTGATGGTTTCTAAAAATATGTTTTAGATGTCTGAAGTGTCGTGTTAGGCCACAGTTTCTCATGCCCAGCATTTAAGACTAGTTGGCCTAATGGTCACTATTTTGTTGACTGACTGATCCTGCAGTTCTTGTGCATGGAAAACTCAGATGAAATGGGTTGTGTGCATAAAGACCCATTCTTGCAGCCCTTGATTTGTGAAGTGCAGATTTTAGCCCAACTTAAACCTTATATGTTTGATGCTTTGGTCTGAATGAATAATAGAGAAGAGAAATGCAGAGAGCTTTAAAACATTTCATAATGTGGTTAAAATTTTCAAATTAATTCATTCTAAAAGGTCAGTGATGTTGGAACCCTGAGAATAAAAGTCATAACTAGAGCAAGAAGGAAGCTGTCTCATTTGAAAAATCTGCTTCAAATAGTCTTAAGAGTTATAATGTATGAAACTGTTAAATTGGAGCTATTTTTCCAGGGTTTCTGCTACATGTATTGCAACAATGCACATTTGTACATAAAACTGCCCTCTGTAAATTCTGTACCTTCTTGCCACAGTGTTTCTAGAAAGCTTTTTTTCTGAAGTTGTGAAGAACTTAATAGCTGCAACACTGGTGACTGACTTTATTTTCAGCTCTTCAATGTATTTAAAATAGTCATGTGAACATCAAAGTAGGGGTTGGAATTAAAAACACAGCAAAGATGTGCTGATGAAACTGAAAAATGTGGTCTTGTTTTGAACAATAAAGTTTGACATGGGGTTTATGTGCCCATTGCCCAACATGTGAGCAGATAGCACCAATAAATGAAGCATGTTTAAACTGCCTTCGGTAGAAGATAGCATGTACAGCCCTAGTTGTTCAATGTAAATAACCCAGCAAAGGTTCATAGTAAAACATACACTTGATTAAAGCAGATGTGCTTTCAGTTGAATTCTGATGGATCAGAGGAAGTGAGTTACATAATCTGAGACCCACTAGCAAAAATGCTCTGGCTTTAATCAGTGACTTTGCACCTAAAGACTAGGTCACCAAAAGTTCTCATGTGTTCTCTACAATCCTGGTGTTGTGCATAGGGAGAGAATCATAGAATATCAGGGTTGGAAGGGACCCCAGAAGGTCATCTAGTCCAACCCCCTGCTCGAAGCAGGACCAATTCCCAGTTAAATCATCCCAGCCAGGGCTTTGTCAAGCCTGACCTTAAAAACCTCTAAGGAAGGAGATTCTACCACCTCCCTAGGTAACGCATTCCAGTGTTTCACCACCCTCTTAGTGAAAAAGTTTTTCCTAATATCCAATCTAAACCTCCCCCACTGCAACTTGAGACCATTACTCCTCGTTCTGTCATCTGCTACCATTGAGAACAGTCTAGAGCCATCCTCTTTGGAACCCCCTTTCAGGTAGTTGAAAGCCGCTATCAAATCCCCCCTCATTCTTCTCTTCTGCAGGCTAAACAATCCCAGCTCCCTCAGCCTCTCCTCATAAATCATGTGTTCTAGACCCCTAATCATTTTTGTTGCCCTTCGCTGGACTCTCTCCAATTTATCCACATCCTTCTTGTAGTGTGGGGCCCAAAACTGGACACAGTACTCCAGATGAGGCCTCACCAATGTCGAATAGAGGGGAACGATCACATCCCTCGATCTGCTCGCTATGCCCCTACTTATACATCCCAAAATGCCATTGGCCTTCTTGGCAACAAGGGCACACTGCTGACTCATATCCAGCTTCTCGTCCACTGTCACCCCTAGGTCCTTTTCTGCAGAACTGCTGCCTAGCCATTCGGTCCCTAGTCTGTAGCGGTGCATTGGATTCTTCCATCTTAAGTGCAGGACCCTGCACTTATCCTTATTGAACCTCATCAGATTTCTTTTGGCCCAATCCTCCAATTTGTCTAGGTCCTTCTGTATCCTATCCCTCCCCTCCAGCGTATCTACCACTCCTCCCAGTTTAGTATCATCCGCAAATTTGCTGAGAGTGCAATCCACACCATCCTCCAGATCATTTATGAAGATATTGAACAAAACCGGCCCCAGGACCGACCCTTGGGGCACTCCACTTGATACCAGCTGCCAACCAGACATGGAGCCATTGATCACTACCCGTTGAGCCCGACAATCTAGCCAGCTTTCTACCCACCTTATAGTGCATTCATCCAGCCCATACTTCCTTAACTTGCTGACAAGAATACTGTGGGAGACCGTGTCAAAAGCTTTGCTAAAGTCAAGAAACAGTACATCCACTGCTTTCCCTTCATCCACAGAACCAGTAATCTCATCATAAAAGGCGATTAGATTAGTCAGGCATGACCTTCCCTTGGTGAATCCATGCTGGCTGTTCCTGATCACTTTCCTCTCATGCAAGTGCTTCAGGATTGATTCTTTGAGGACCGGCTCCATGATTTTTCCAGGGACTGAGGTGAGGCTGACTGGCCTGTAGTTCCCAGGATCCTCCTTCTTCCCTTTTTTGAAGATTGGCACTACATTAGCCTTTTTCCAGTCATCCGGGACTTCCCCGGGTTCGCCACGAGTTTTCAAAGATAATGGCCAATGGCTCTGCAATCACAGCCGCCAATTCCTTCAGCACTCTCGGATGCAACTTCGGAGACTAAAGACTTCGGAGAGGAAGTCTTTAAGAGTACATCTTCACTTGCGAGTTAATCTGTCCCCCTCTGATCAAACCTCTAATCTGAGTTTTTAGTGGTGCTTTCAACCCAGGCTAGCTGGCCTATTCTTGGGGTATTGGCTAAAGCCCAAGTGAGGCTTTCAATCAGGCACGTAACCCACCTACTTTATAATGAAGATGCAGGTAAAACCACTTTAGGGCTGATAGTCCTCTACTGCGTTCCCACAATTCCCCTTGTATGCCCAGAAGGACAGATAAATTCTCCCACAATGCACTGGGAAGGACTCAAGTGGCTCTGCTACTGTAGCACAAAGAACCAAGGACAAGCCTACGGAAGTAGTAGTGACACACAATGCTGTCTTCAGCATTGCGTGTGAGCTTTGCAGTGTGATGGCTCACACGTGGGCCAGGCTAACCTGGGTGCTCAGGCCTGGCTGCTGATTACTTGAGTTAACTAGTGAAGACCTATCCTAAATAGATACATTCAGAATCATATAGGCAAGGCCTTTGTATTCTGCTATGCTGCAGAATTTGTTGTAGAATTGGCTCCTCAGTTTACCAATTAAAATGGAGCAATTTAATCTCAAAGTATTGCAATTGCAATCTAGAAAAGTTAAGGTTTTTAATTTTGTCTGTTTCCACTAGAGGGTGTTCTGTGATTGTATTATTTACCTCCTCTGACAGCACAGTATAACAGACTTGTTCTTCAAACAGTGTACTTTATTCAATTCCCCTTCTTTATTCCTCAAAGTTATACTTATCAGGATGACTGATTCATGCTCTAGAATGTTTTAGTAGGAGAGAGAGAACCTGTAAAAGAATGTTGTATCTATCTTTTACAATTAAATTTACACTTCAGGTAGTTTTTGTAAAAGTTTAATTTAGCTTTTTTTTTAATAGGTGACATTACCATAATTTTTCTCTGTTGATGGTGCTTGCTTTTGTGAGTTGATGTGTATCCTACCTGTAGTTCATAGGGAATAGGGAAAACTTTAAAGTCTCTTGGACTTTGGTTCAAATCCAGCACTGCTGAATATTAGCTGAAAGTTGCTAACAGCTGCACGGCTAGGTGGTTGATGTGAAGTGAAATGAAATAGTAGTCCGAATCCAGTTCCTTCTGCTGGGCAGGTAGTTACATCACAAAACTCAGATCATGGCAGTTGACCCTTAGAAAAATGGCAGCGGGGCGGACTCCTACCCTTTCACCAATTATTCCAGGTAACGTTTGGGGCTCATTGGTGGGTGACATGGGGAACTTGGATTACTGCCTCTGCTGAACCTGTTCTATAGGTAAACAAAATGCTTCACGTTCTGCTTGTGCCCTTTACCCTCATCAAACATCTTTCCTTAATACAGACAACAACTGCTGCATAGGGTGGTGTTTTCCCTGGAGTCTCAGGCATGTTCTGGGAGCTCATGGCCCTACAGGTCTTGTACAGTATTAAGACTCTTTGTACTAGAGTGGATCTACAGTGGCAGTATCATTTTCCTCCTCATGATGCTGCATAAATAGCCAGCTTAGCATGTTGAAGAAAATTCAGGCAGGAGGGAGAGAGTTTCTGAGGCAGGTACTTGCCCAGAACCCCGTGCTTGTGCAATGCTCAGGAGCTCTCCAGTGCATGTGTTGTTTGCGACCCCAGAGGCCCAGAGCAATTTAGGTGCCTAACTCCCATTGATTTCAGCATCTCTGAAGTGCAGAGATGCTCCCACCAGATCACCATCTACAGTGGAGTCAGGGCAGGCTGGTGGGGGTGATCTTGGGACTGGCTCTAGCCAGGGATGTGCCTGCCCCTGGAACACTTAAGCTCCAACAAGAGCAAAGCAATGTCTTGTTGTCTTAGAGTTTAGGTGCTCTGCCCCGGAAAGACCTCACCTGCTTGAAAGCCTTGCCCTGTGGTCAGGTTTGACGTTGATTGCTACTTCGCAGCAGGTCCCTTCTTAGGCCTCCCTGTAGTTGGACAATTCTCAGGAGATCCCCTAACTTTAAACACACACGTGCACTTTCTCTCTGTTTCTCCCCCTTCCCCCTCCCTCCCTCCTGGTTTCTACAATGAGGGAGGAGCTTAGATCCTGTTAGTATCAAGCTGGCCCTTGCTGCATAATTCGAGTTGGACATGCTGCATGTACAAAAAGTCTCATACACTATGTGTCCTTTAATTACGTGCTCAGCTGCAGTGTTCTTTACTGCTTTGCAGATAGTGGAGTTGGTATCCTATTCACACACGTTTTCCCTCTGAGAAGGGGAAAACTGGCTTGAAAAATTGACCGTTCAGCTCCTTCAGCAGCAGTGCGTATTTTTACTTCCTCCTTGCCCGTTGTACTGTAAAGTATTCCCAGTGGCACTTCGTTTGTGTGTACATCATCAGTAAGCAGGATGGGGAGAGTGAGGGAAAGAACTGAAGAGTGGAGGTGCAAAGTTTCAGAACACACCTCTTGGTAATAAGTCTGGATTTGCAGTCACATGAAATCTGCTCTAAAGTTTTGTAAAGATACAGGAGCTTCCTGTACAAACTCCCTAGATGGACAGATTTTTAGGGAGCTAATTCTAGAATACTGGCCCTACCAAAAGTTTACCCAAAGAGCCCTGGAGTGAGGGAATATACTTTGAAAAGGTAATGAAATACACCATTCAGCTATTAACAACTGAATACTTTGGTCATCAAAAGTCCTCTCCTCTTCCCAATCTTCTAGTACCTTCTTTACCTACTAGGAAGTTGAAATGGTGGTGCAGAGGAGAGACCAGGGCTGCATAAGGTGGTGTGTGGGTTACAACTAGACACACCATTTGTTCACATCCCTTTGGATATGTTAGTTGGGCATCTCTTTTCCTCAATGTCATGCTGCTTGGGGATGTGTAGCTGCCCATGTTGTTTTCTCCTCACTGTAACAGCACACACAACCACAACCTAAAAGTAGCCCTACGTTTTCCACATAACTAAATACAATTCTTAGTATTAAACCATACAAATTGGAACAAAGTATTAAAATGTGCAGCAGTTGTACATCAGAGAAATCTGCAGACATGGGGATCTTAATATTTAATAATTATGTTCCGTCTTCATTACACCTTTTTGTAGTCTGGATTTTTTTCCTTAATTTCTGTTGTCCTTTTGGACTGTCATATTGAATGTCCTTGAATGTTAAGGGTTGATCCATAAATTCTCTGTTGATGGTATGGTGGAATTATTGACCTCCTTTAGAGAGAGAGCCCATATTGTATGTGCTACAAGGAAGGTCACTTGGGTAATAAAACCAGGTTTTTACAGTGTAAAAATAATGGTAAAGGGAAAAAATCAAAAGGAAGAGCTGAAGTAATTCTAGGATGGATTTACTCATTAAAATTCCTAGTCTTGTTTTTTAATGCAACTAAGCTCTTAGCCTATATCTTCTGCCACTGAGATGCACAGGTTAATTAGGAATTGTTAATTATTTCTGTTCATCAGTATTTAAATATGTGCCATTTAATTTCATTGGCTGTTCTCCTTGGCTTTGCGTTCTAAGAAAAGGCAAACTGAAGAGTCCAACTGAATACCTCTCTGCCATTTATTTTATTTACTTTGACCCTATCTCTTCTAACCTAATAGCCCTAAATGTTTCATTTTTCTCTTATTACTATTTGTATTGCAGTAGCACTTAAGCAGATCTCCGTTACGCTAGGTGCTGTACAAACACAGACCAAAAAGACAGTCCTTGCCTAGAGGTCTTTCAATGTCTCTCTTTCTCTAGAGCCTTTCTCTACTTTTTACTTGATGGATCTCCCTTGAGTTACAGCAATGAGAATGGAAGACCGGATTCATGATCCAGACAAGCCAACCAATTCAGTAACAACCTTCTATACTCTGTCCCTTTCTTACGGCAGCCTAATATCTTGTCACCACTGAGCAAATATTCACATTGAACTGTGCACAAGGGCACCTACTACTTTTCCTCTGAGTTGTTACACACTGATGGGTTCTTAAATTACCTGTATCGGTGCATGAAATTGTTCTTCCCGCTGGGTGTCCACACTGAATTTCATCAGTTGTTTCCCAATCACTGGGCTTTGAGGTCCCTCTAAAGTTCCTTGCAATTCTCTGCAACCTAAATAATGTCACTGGAAATGTCATCTCCATTCCCCTCTTTCCCTGGATAATCATTAGAACACCACTTCTAGTACAAATCCTTGGGACACCCCGCAATTAACCTGCGGCCGTGTGTAAAATTGACCAGTTGTTCCTACTCTTATTTTCTACTCACTAATTAGGGTTCAATCCATGACAGAATTCTCAACCTGTGAATGCTTTGCTGTTTTGGTGGTCTGTTGAGGAAGATCTTTTTTAAAAAAGCTTCCTGAAAGTCCAGCTAAATATCTACTAGTTCGTCTTTATTTGCTACTATGTTGACTCCTTCAAAGAATTATTATAGATTGGAGAGATGCAGTTTTCCTTTACACAAGTCTTGCTGGTTTGTCCTTATGTTATGCTTATGCCAGTGTTTTATAACTTCATTTATTGTGTCAACTAATTTACCTGAAGGCTCATGGACCTGTAATTCCCAGAAATGCTCTCTGTTTTAAAGATAAATAGAACATTGGCTACCTTCCAGTAGCTGATTTGTAATGACACTTAAATTATGTAGCCTAGAAGTTTTAGACACTTCATTCTTAAATCCCTTTGGATGAATAGGTAGGCAACTTGATAGCTAACACAAGTTGCCCCACATTGCTCTAAGTTATATCTGGTTGGTTGACAGACAGAGAAATCTAGTCTTCAAATCTCAGTCCAGCACCTTCCGTGAACAGAATAGATACCTTACAAAACTTGGGAACTGTGCAAACCCATGTCTTCAAAGTAGCCAAAACTGATTCTTGTTTTATATCTATATATATTTGCAATCAGATAATTTCCGCAGTGTAATCAACAAGAATGTGAGTTTTTTCTAGTAGTGGACCTGTTTACTAGAGTTGGTTGAATCATGAAAAAAAATGACAGGCCTACTAGTCTATTTGAAATATTCTAATACACTATTTGAGTACTATTTGGCGGTCTCTGTTTTAAATAGAGTAGGAAATTAGCTGCCTATACAGTGTATCTGAGCTGCAGTGTCTCCTGTTGCTCTAACAGTCACTCTTGTCGGCATGGAAACAGCATTACCAGAAACCATTTATATTGGTTTATTTGGACGGCGGATGAAAGTAATATGTATATAAATATTTTCATTAATCCAAAGAGAAAGTGTATATTGACATGAAAGGGGGCATGTTCTTTATGAAGTCTGAAAAACAACATCCTCATCTCTATTAGCACTGAAATATGTTCAATAAGGTGAGTTTATTTACCAAATAGAAGCCATTCAAAAGCATAAGTACGGCTTACTAACCTATCACTCTTAACAAATCCATGCACTTCCTCCTGAAAGGATTTAGATCGTAAAACTGTTTGTTTGACGTTACAAACGCTAGTCAACCGAAAATGAAGCAGTGACTAAAATCTTAGTACAAACCCATTTGCAGGTTGATAAAATGAGTGTAATTGATAGTTCCAAATACCTTATTGGCATATGTATTAAAATTCTAGAATATTTCTTTTTCTTAGTATTGCATTAACTGTAATTTCTATGTAATGCTTGAATTCATTTATATATTTGCACAATACACTATTAGATAAAAAAGTGCCAAAATGTATGTAAGGAGGCCATCACTTTAGCTTAATTGCACACAAATTTCCTGCGGACTCTGATGCTTAAGACCAATAACGAGACTCCTACAGCTAGAATAAACGCATTAGCTTATAAATTTAGAGCTTCTACCTGCTTCGCAGAGGGAGAATCGTCTCTAAATGAGCCTAGTAACATTGATTTGTGATTAATCATTTTACTTAGTGACTCATCTGTGATCACAGTACAACAAAAATGCCATGTTTGCTTAGTGGCATTAACTCCATTTATATTCTGTGCATGCAGAGAATTGCCTTGTTGTCAATGTGGGACTGGGAATATGTCTGAACAATGCAGTCGTTTGAAAAATTGGTCAGTTTTTGATAACGCAGAATTGGAACTGAGGGAAAAGGCAATTGATTAAAACAAACCAACACCACCCCCTTCAAATTTAATAATTCCAGTTGGTCAAACCAAAGTAGTATTTGAAGTAACAAGCTTGCATCTGCAAAACCAAAATAATTTTACTCTGCAAATGAGAGTATCTTCCACTCGCGGCTGAATTCTTCACTTCAGTTTTTCATATTGGGCCCAGTTCTGCAAGCTGATGAGTGCTCTCAACTCTCTTAGGATTTTATTAGATCAGGATTGTAGGGTTTACTTGCTATGTTAGCACCACAATTTTAATAAGTTATCTGTGTTCCACTTGACTCTAATCCAGCTGTGTCCTTGCCCTTCAAACAGATTTCTGAAAATGTGTATTGGGAAGGGAGGTTTGATGAGTTTATGGAAGAGGATTCTGTCAACTTTCATAAGGAAATCTAGGGGGAGAAATGCTACATGTTGAAGAGCATTTCCAGAGGGAATGAGAGACTAAAATATTGTTTGGTAACATTTGTGTTACTCTGTTTTTGGCTATCAGTAATATAATACCATGTGTTTTTATAGCACCTCTTATCCAGAGATGTGGTGTTAATGGTTGTCTGCATCCCATGGTCCAGTGGACAGGCCACAGGACTGAGAGTTGAGTGAGCTGGGTTCTCTTCTTGGCTGGGTTCTCTTCTTGGCTGTCAATCATTTGTTGTGTGCCTTTTGGCGAGTCACTGCACCTCTCTCTACCTCTTCCTCTCTATCTTTTGTCTATTTTGTCTCTTCAAGGCAGGGGCTATTTCTTCCTTTGTTTGTACAGTGCCTAGCAAAGCAGGGCCCTTCTTTTAACTGGGGCCTATGGGCACTATTGTAATGCAAATAATGACTAATGATCCCACTTGTTACACATCACCCCAGACAAATGGAAATAGCAAATATGAAGGCACTTCATAAAGCCAGCACTATGAGTTTTAAACCAGTCTTGCAAAATTCTACTCAGCTTGGATAAATTTTTTTTTTTTTTTTGAGAGCTGAGTAAGAGAGTGCTAGTTTTCATCCTGGAAAAGGGCAGGCAATTTTGCCTGGCTGGCTTAAGAGCACCCCATTCCTACCTTTATAAGAGGGATAAAAATAATAGTGTGAGCCATGCACAGCACAACAGAGCTCTAATTTAAAAAAAAAAAATCCCCATAACAAATGTATGTTGCACTTTGTACAGAAAGTTCAACAAGCAGGATGTTGGTAAATTACACATGACCTCATTGTATAATTTTGATACCCATTTAAGTATTGGGGAATAATACACAGATTTCTACCATATTCCCATACAGTTACGCTATTTCTTTATGGCTAGCGTTCTGTCTCTTGCCTGTTCTGAAATATTGCACAGTGCTTTCTCAAGTGCAAGACCCACCACACAAAGCTGAGTAGGATAGTTACCCCAAAAGTGGTCCAAGGCGATAATTAACATCACAATTGCCACGATAGCCACTGATTTAACAAATTATAAAGGTATTTCCTTTTTTTGTGAATCTCAGGCAAACAAACAGCTTATGCAGAGCAAGAACTCATTGTGATTGGTGGCGTAGGAAAAAATGACTTTCATGCAGCCAGACACCACTATCTCTAAAATGTATTTCTGCTGCTGTGAGTAAACGGTTAAGAAAATGAAAGGACACAAGTAGTGGGTCAAGTCTGGAACCTTCGAAACCCATTGTGATGAATATTCTGGTTTAGGAACCAACATGTACACCAAGATCCTCAGCAAAGTTGCAAATATCACAGGTGTCCTGTTCAGGACAGTGTTGCCAGCCCAAGTGTTCAAAAATCCTGAGCTAGCATCCAAAATCATATCAAGTTAATCATGAAAACTTATATTGTGTGTGTATTTGGTATGTGTCTATTTATAATATAATTTTGCCTTCTGTCTTTTGAGTCATTAGAGTTTATATTTAAGCTTTTCTATACAGCCATGAGGGCTAGATACTATAGCTGGAGACCAGCTTTCAATGCGACGAATCCTGATTTTAAAAGGAACCTGGAACTAGTGATGTACACTTTCAACAGTGCTGCTCTATATTCTGTTGATGGCAGTGCTTCAAGTAGGCATGTTGGAAATCAAATGATTCTTATTTGGCTTTTCAATTAAGACTTAACCACTTTACATGCATCTTAGTGATGATCAGTAGGAAAATGCTGACACCTAGAATTGTTTGGATAAAGTAATCTGAGTCATTGAAGCTAATCTACATTTGTTTGACAAAATGGGCCCTCTTGCCATAGCATGACTAACATGACATCATGATGTTAATGCTCAATCTGTATGCATAAATTATTAACTGTTTAGTTTTTATTTAGAAACCTGAGGAAATGAAATTCTCCACCAAATGTGTATGTTTCTCTCTCAATATTCTGAACTAGCCATCTCCAAGGTATTTAGGATGCAGTAGAAAAATGAATTCAAGAGTTGAATGAACTCTAGATCCCATGGGCTGGAAAAACGCTTGCAAGCAAAAAGCTAAACAAAAAACCAAACTGCATTGTGATGGCCCCCAACCGCTCCAAACCATGAACTGGTGAAAAAGGATAATGAGCTGATGCTATCTTAAATGCTGTCTTTATCTATGCTAGGATATTAGAATCATAGAATATCAGGGTTGGAAGGGACCTCAGGAGGTCATCTAGTCCAACCCCCTGCTCAAAAGCAGGACCAATTCCCAGTTAAATCATCCCAGCCAGGGCTTTGTCAAGCCTGACCTTAAAAACTTCTAAGGAAGGAGATTCCACCACCTCCCTAGGCAACGCATTCCAGTGTTTCACCACCCTCCTAGTGAAAAAGTTTTTCCTAATATCCAACCTAAACCTCCCCCACTGCAACTTGAGACCATTACTCCTTGTCCTGTCCTCTTCCACCACTGAGAATAGTCTAGAACCATCCTCTCTGGAACTACCTCTCAGGTAGTTGAAAGCAGCTATCAAATCCCCCCTCATTCTTCTCTTCTGCAGACTAAACAATCCCAGTTCCCTCAGCCTCTCCTCATAAGTCATGTGTTCCAGACCCCTAATCATTTTTGTTGCCCTTTGCTGGACTCTCTCCAATTTATCCACATCCTTCTTGTAGCGTGGGGCCCAAAACTGGACATAGTACTCCAGATGAGGCCTCACCAATCTCGAATAGAGGGGGACGATCACGTCCCTCGATCTGCTCGCTATGCCCCTACTTATACATCCCAAAATGCCATTGGCCTTCTTGGCAACAAGGGCACACTGCTGACTCATATCCAGCTTCTCGTCCACTGTCACCCCTAGGTCCTTTTCCGCAGAACTGCTGCCTAGCCATTCGGTCCCTAGTCTGTAGCTGTGCATTGGGTTCTTCCGTCCTAAGTGCAGGACCCTGCACTTATCCTTATTGAACCTCATCAGATTTCTTTTGGCCCAATCCTCCAATTTGTCTAGGTCCCTCTGTATCCTATCCCTGCCTTCCAGCGTATCTACCACTCCTCCCAGTTTAGTATCATCCACAAATTTGCTGAGAGTGCAATCCACACCATCCTCCAGATCACTTATGAAGATATTGAACAAAACCGGCCCCAGGACCGACCCCTGGGGCACTCCACTTGACACCGGCTGCCAACTAGACATGGAGCCATTGATCACTACCCGTTGAGCCCGACAATCTAGCCAACTTTCTACCCACCTTATAGTGCATTCATCCAGCCCATACTTCCTTAACTTGCTGACAAGAATACTGTGGGAGACCGTGTCAAAAGCTTTGCTAAAGTCAAGAAACAATATATCCACTGCTTTCCCTTCATCCACAGAACCAGTAATCTCATCATAGAAGGCGATTAGATTAGATTAGTCAGGTTTGACCTTCCCTTGGTGAATCCATGCTGACTGTTCCTGATCACTTTCCTCTCATGTAAGTGCTTCAGGATTGATTCTTTGAGGACCTGCTCCATGATTTTTCCGGGGACTGAAGTGAGGCTGACTGGCCTGTAGTTCCCAGGATCCTCCTTCTTCCCTTTTTTAAAGATTGGCACTACATTAGCCTTTTTCCAGTCATCCGGGAATTCCCCCATTCGCCACGAGTTTTCAAAGATAATGGCCAATGGCTCTGCAATCACAGCCGCCAGTTCCTTTAGTACTCTCGGATGCAACTCATTCGGCCCCATGGACTTGTGATGCTACACTACAACCCCAAAACCAACAAAAGCTAAGAACACCAAGATTTTGATTTTTTTTTTTTGAGGGAGAGCAGAAATAAGGTCCTGATCCTACAGAAACTTTGGCGTATGGTTAACTTTACTCTCTTTAATAGCCAAGAGGATTACTTGAATGCTTAAAGCTACTCGTGTGCACAGGTGTTTGCAGGACCGGGACCGAAGGCTCCAATTCACAGCATTTAAGCATATGCCTAAAGCTAAGCACATGCTGTGTTGAATAGGGATGGGCTGCTGAATCAGTGCCGAAGGGGGGGTGGGAAACCTTGCCAGTGTGGTCATATCTCATATGATCACATTCCTTCAAGTTCTTGGGAAGAAATGTACAGGTCTTTGTTATGGCTGCTGTCTTCCATGTTTCTAACAAATATCCCTAGGCAATGAATAACAGGCTAGTCCTGTGTACAGTAACATTACTTTACAATGACACTCGTGTGACTTTCCAAGTCCTGTCACTCACTCTGATTAGTCCACTGAAATAATGGGATAACTCCTACTGAATAAGCTTTCCCCTGAGAAGAAAATATGATAGTTGTGAAATTTTGAATTTAAATTGAAAAGCTTTAGGATTTCCTGTCTTAGTTCTGATTCGTAGCAATAGGCTTTTCACTTCTCTTCCTAAAATTTAAAGACGACTTTGGTTTGACTTTAAGATGGGAATGAGAAGAAATCATAAGGCAGAGTGGGAAAGGCAGATTTCTTAATTATGAGAAACAATTTTGTCCCTGAAACTTGAGGCTCTTGAATGACTAAAATGAATGTTTTTTCATTTTATAATATCTCTATATAGAATTTGTATAGAAGCTAAATCTGAGGTGCTTTCCAAAGCCCTAGTTAAGCCTCACTCCCATCCCTTCAAGGTTGGGAAGCATGAATACCCTGTTTTATAGATAGGGAACTGAGGCACGGAGCAGTTGGGAGCTGACCAAGGTTACAGAGTAAATCAAGCAGAACAGGGCCTAGAACCTGGGAATCCTGCCCTCATCTGACCTCTTGTTATCTTTCCTTCCTTTTGAGAGCGTTAACACATTCCCAAACAGGGCTGTCTTGCTCTTTCATGGCGCTCATTTGATAATGCAGAGAGGAAAACCAGCGTCATAAGGTGCATGCACAGAGGTGGAACCTGTTGTTTGACCCCTTTCACTACTCATTCAAAATCTGGAAGCTTGTTGCTAATGATCATTTTGGAGGAGCAAGTATTTAAGCCAATGAGAATCCCATCTATTCATGTATTCCCCAGCTGGACTTTGGTTTATTTGTTACGTACAGAATTTATCAGTTCAACCCACTTTTTTTTTTCCTGAGCCAATGTCACGATCCGGGAGTCTATTTTTATAAAGCGGATATCGTGTCTTTTAATATTTTATTGGTTTTTACGCATTTAAGGGAAACTCATCCATCCTTCAAGCAAAGCTTTGCTTTGAGATGTATTGGCGTTGCATATTAAAGTGCTGAAGTTATGTACTGACTAAATATATTTGCAAACTTCAGCACTAAATATGTTACATTCCAGCTCTATTAATTTAAAGGAGAAACTAATTTGCTATTCTAGATCTTTATGTTGAAACAAATTTGGAAAATGGCATGCAAAATAAAATATATTAATATTTCATTCCTACTTGTCTTTCTTTTTGTGGATACTGCAAAGCAATTAGGATCTATTTTAAATATGAGCCATATCATCGTCTATCCATGTTATGGATTTTAGCTCAAAAGCTAGAAAGTGATGTTTGAGGGGTAAATTCAATGTTCTAAGAAGGATTTGTTTCACTTCATATAATAAAACTCCACAATTATTTTTCAGCTACACTGGCTTTTAGGGGCTCTGTTTACAATGAACAATATATTCTTTGGAATACAGAAGTCCTTTTTAGAAAGAAAAATTTTCATTTTATTTCAAACATCTCTGTGGATGAGCTCTAAAGAATTCAATACAATACCCCCCTCTGCCCAATTCAAGCCAGTAATATAAGTTTTTACAGTTGCTAATAGCAACTTATGTGGCGAACATAATTACAGCAATTTAGAGGACACTGGTAACATGAATTTCTTCAAGTAATTAAATACTAAGGTCTTTCATGACAACATCAATGTCAGCCCCATTCCAAGTCAAAAAGCAAAGGACAAATGAACTTACCATTTTTATTTGCTTTTTCTGAATGAAAGGCTTTCAGAAAAGTGACACAGTCAAGTCTGTAATTTTAACTTGATTTATTTGAATTAGTGAAATGTTTAGTAAATACATCCCAGTGCACATCTTAAATATTTTCCCCTGGAGATCAAACATCCATTACTTTTTAACTTCCACCAGCACTCACACACTTTAATTTCTGTGCCTGGCAGTCGTCTTGAAAGAAAGGAAAAGATAAGAGAAAAGGAAAAGGTCACTTAGGTACCAGAACCATGACAGCGAAGGAGAGCATTTGGCTAGCACATTTTACCTACTTATCTAAGCGATAGGCAGAAGTGTTGATCCAATGAGAGGTATATCTGAATTGTTTACATTGGGATCAGAATGAAGGGATGGTCTTTTGCTGGGGAAGCTGTTTTCCAATGTATTATCTCTGGCTGTTGACTCTTTCATCTGTGTCTGAGCAGGAGTGGGTCTACATTTATTAGGTTTCAGAGTAGCAGCCTTGTTAGTCTGTATCCGTAAAAAGAAAAGGAGGACTTGTGGCACCTTAGAGACTAACAAATTTATTTGAGCATAAGCGATGAAGTGAAGCTGTAGCTCAAGAAAGCTTATGCTCAAATAAATTTGTTAGTCTCTAAGGTGCCACAAGTCCTCCTTTTCTTTTTGCAAATACAGACTAACGCGGCTGCTACTCTGAAACCTGTCGTCATACTTAAAGACTAACAAATTTATTTGAGGATAAGCTTTCGTGAGCTACTGAATGCATCCGATGAAGTGAGCTGTAGCTCACGAAAGCTTATGCTCAAATAAATTTTAGTCTCTAAGGTGCCACAAGTACTCCTTTTCTTTCTACATTTATCAGTTATTGACAAAGAAACATTAATCTCAAGTTAAAGTACCTGAGGCAATAAGGAAGAAAAGTCAAGGCAGTACTGTAATATGCTCCTGGAAAGGATGTGAAGGGATACTGGGAGTAGAATGCAGGCCTGACAAGTGAGGAAGAAAATAAAATGGCATCCAAAAGTTAAGGTGCTGTCTTGGTGTTAAATTCTGACCTTGTTGAAATTAACGGAAGTCTTGCCATTGACTTCAATGGGGCCAGGATTTCATCCTTGTTCCTTTTATCTGTGACTCTCCAGCTGGTAACCCTGTATCTATCTATGGTTCTTCTCTAAAAAACCCAGATGATGTCCTCCTGGTCTTTGAAGGCCCAATCCAAAGTCCATGGAAGGACTCCTCTTGATCAGCAAGCTTTGGATTGAGGCTTAAGACAAGCAAAATGCTATATTCTGCAGATATTATTTCAATTTGTATGTTCCTTGTATTCAGACTTGAGTGAGGTTATTCCATGCTGTTTTGGAAACACTTGGGCTCACACAAGTCCATGTGCCTTTCAACCGCTCATATATTTTTCTAATATTTATCTCTGGTCTAAGTTCTTACTTCTTTCCATGCTTGTATTTGGTTTCCCAGAATCTCAATGGCGAGCTCTGTTTTGAAGATATGCTAACTGGTCTTCGTTGTTACTTGACAGCATGAATAGTATCACTAGATCCAGCCAGAATAGATTGTGTCTACACGTGCTTTTAAGCACAGCAGGCCAGGATAATTTTGACTGTCCTCTATAAAGTCCTGAATGGCCGAGTGATCTCAGAAGTGCCCTTTGGACTTGGCTCCCTCTTGATATATGCCAGACTGAGTTTGAACAGCATCTGAAACATCAGTTTAATTGGTTTGTTTTTTACAGTGGCTGGTAAGATATTGCCTGTCGCTCAATGAAAGTGGTAATTACAGTTCTTGGTCTGTACTGGGTCCCTTTGTGAACACTTGTTCAGATTTTTGTGAGTATCTCTGGTAACTATCTCATGATGGCGTGATGCTTCCCAGGGTTGCGAGGCATCTCGCTACCACCTGCCTTTAGCGCGAGGAAAACTTGTCTGTGCCTGCCCTGGGTTGGCTCCCAACTCCCCTGGCCACAGGCAGCACAAGCATTCCTCTCTAAGCCTTGTGGGTGCTGCTGTCTCTCTGCTGATTGGCGAAAGACACACTCCAACCCCTGAGCCCTCCGAGCTGCTCCATGGAGTGCCCAACCCCTGGCCCGCTAGACACTCAGGGTTTGTTTATACAGCAATGTAACCCCAGGGTTAGCCGGACTCAAGTCAGCTGACCCGTGTTAGGGAATCCTGGGCTTGAAGCATCTACATTGTATTTAAACCCTAGATTAAGAGTTTTCTGACCCATGCTCGAACCTAGGGCTCTGGCATCCACACTACAGTGCACAGACCTGAGTCTAAGTAACTATATTCCGGAGTCCCTAGCAGCGCGTGGCTCCCGCCCTCCCTCCACCCCCCGAAATGTGGCGACTCTAGCCCTAGGAGCATGGTGCACTGTGGGAAAACTTTACTGCCCACCCTGCACAACCAGGAAACAGCTCACTTTGCAAAAGCCTTGATTGGTTCGCTCTCCATGCAAATCCGGGAGGCTCTCTGCTAGTGTGCTTGCAACCTGGTGACCAGAACAGAATGGCTTAACGCTGACCTGAGCTGCTGCCATGTGCCAAGGGGGGTGCTTCTGTTTTCAACAGAGTGGATTGCAGATTGTTGGGATAGAGAGATCTATGGAAGTTGTCTCATGGAATTGCGCGATACTTCCAGTTGACGCCTGGGACCTGAGTCAAGCAGGGCTGCAGCTACACTGTGAAGCAGTAGGGCTTGGACCCTGGGTCCCCGCTTGACTTGAGCTCGGACCCTCCAGCCCTGCAGGGTCCTTGGAGCCTGGGTCCAATCCCTGGGTTAGCACAATTGCAGTGGAGATGCAAGGTGGGATTAGGCTTGAGCCTGGGTTCTAGCACAGGCTTATATTGCACTGTTGACCAGTGGTTCTCAGCGTGTACCCCTGGGGGTCTGCAGAGGTCTTCCAAGGGGTACATCAACTCATCTAGATATTTGCCTAATTTTACAACAGGCTACGTAGAAAGCACTAGCAAAGTCAGTACCAACTAGAATTTCATACAGTCAATGACTTGTTTCTACTGCTCTATACACTGAAAGGTAAGTACAATATTTATATTCCAGTTGATTCATTTTATAATTATATGGTAAAAATGAGAGAGGCAGCAATTTTTCAGTGGTAGTGGGCTGTGGCACACTTTTGTATTTTTATGTCTGATTTTGTAAGCAAGTAGTTTTTAAGCGAGGTGAAATTTGGGGGTACGCAAGACAAATCAGACTCCTGAAGGAGGTACAGTAGTCTGGAAAGGTTAAGAGCCACTGCTGTAGACAAACCCCTCACTATTCACTGACCGCTGTTTACAAAAGAGCAGTACAAACCAGTTTGCTAGTTCTACCTCTGATCGCTGCTTCACTTAACTCAGAACTTAGATTTGTTTGTAGTGAAATAACGTATAACGTTTATTTAACAAAGCACAGAGATTCAAGTAATAGCAAGTAGATGTATTGGAAACAAATGGCTACATATAAAACAAAATCATAACATGCATTCTGGAGCCTAGACTTGATTAACAAGAACCTCTCATGTCTAATGTAGTGGTGGGAGTCTGCTATAGACCACCGGACCAGGGGGATGAGGTGGATGAGGCTTTCTTCCGGCAGCTCGCAGAAGCTACTAGATCGCACGCCCTGGTTCTCATGGGTGACTTTAATTTTCCTGATACCTGCTGGGAGAGCAATACAGCAGTGCATAGACAATCCAGGAAGTTTTTGGAAAGCGTAGGGGACAATTTCCTGGTGCAAGTGCTAGAGGAGCCAACTAGGGGGCAAGTTTTCCTTGACCTGCTGCTCACAAACCGGGAAGAATTAGTAGGGGAAGCAAAAGTGGATGGGAATCTGGGAGGCAGTGACCATGAGTTGGTTGAGTTCAGGATCCTGACACAGGGAAGAAAGGTAAGCAGCAGGATACGGACCCTGGACTTAAGGAAAGCAGACTTCGACTCCCTCAGGGAATGGATGGGTAGGATCCCCTGGGGGACTAACATGAAGGGGAAAGGAGTCCAGGAGAGCTGGCTGTATTTCAAGGAATCCCTGTTGAGGTTACAGGGACAAACCATCCCGATGTGTCAAAAGAATAGTAAATATGGCAGGCGACCAGCTTGGCTTAACGGTGAAATCCTAGCGGATCTTAAGCATAAAAAAGAAGCTTACAAGAAGTGGAAGGTTGGACATATGACCAGGGAAGAGTATAAAAATATTGCTCGGGCATGTAGGAATGAAATCAGAAGGGCCAAATCGCACCTGGAGCTGCAGCTAGCGAGAGATGTTAAGAGTAACAAGAAGGGTTTCTTCAGGTATGTTGGCAACAAGAAGAAAGCCAAGGAAAGTGTGGGCCCCTTAATGAATGAGGGAGGCAACCTAGTGACGGAGGATGTGGAAAAAGCTAATGTACTCAATGCTTTTTTTGCCTCTGTCTTCACGAACAAGGTCAGCTCCCAGACTGCTGCGCTGGGCATCACAACATGGGGAATAGATGGCCAGCCCTCTGTGGAGAAAGAGGTGGTTAGGGACTATTTAGAAAAGCTGGACGTGCACAAGTCCATGGGGCCGGATGAGTTGCATCCGAGAGTGCTAAAGGAACTGGCGGCTGTGATTGCAGAGCCATTGGCCATTATCTTTGAAAACTCGTGGCGAACGGGGGAAGTCCCGGATGACTGGAAAAAGGCTAATGTAGTGCCAATCTTTAAAAAAGGGAAGAAGGAGGATCCTGGGAACTACAGGCCAGTCAGCCTCACTTCAGTCCCCGGAAAAATCATGGAGCAGGTCCTCAAAGAATCAATCCTGAAGCACTTACATGAGAGGAAAGTGATCAGGAACAGTCAGCATGGATTCACCAAGGGAAGGTCAAGCCTGACTAATCTAATCTAATCACCTTCTATGATGAGATTACTGGTTTGTGGATGAAGGGAAAGCAGTGGATGTATTGTATCTTGACTTTAGCAAAGCTTTTGACACGGTCTCCCACAGTATTCTTGTCAGCAAGTTAAGGAAGTATGGGCTGGATGAATGCACTATAAGGTGGGTAGAAAGTTGGCTAGATTGTCGAGCTCAACGGGTAGTGATCAATGGCTCCTTGTCTAGTTGGCAGCCGATGTCAAGTGGAGTGCCCCAGGGGTCGGTCCTGGGGCTGGTTTTGTTCAATATCTTCATTAATGATCTGGAGGATGGTGTGGATTGCACTCTCAGCGAATTTGCGGATGATACTAAACTGGGAGGAGTGGTAGATACGCTGGAGGGCAGGGATAGGATACAGAGGGACCTAGACAAATTGGAGGATTGGGCCAAAAGAAATCTGATGAGGTTCAATAAGGATAAGTGCAGGGTCCTGCACTTAGGACGGAAGAACCCAATGCACAGCTACAGACTAGGGACCGAATGGCTAGGCAGCAGTTCTGCGGAAAAGGACCTAGGGGTGACAGTGGACGAGAAGCTGGATATGAGTCAGCAGTGTGCCCTTGTTGCCAAGAAGGCCAATGGCATTTTGGGATGTATAAGTAGGGGCATAGCGAGCAGATCGAGGGACGTGATCGTCCCCCTCTATTCGAGATTGGTGAGGCCTCATCTGGAGTACTGTGCCCAGTTTTGGGCCCCACGCTACAAGAAGGATGTGGATAAATTGGAAAGAGTCCAGCGAAGGGCAACAAAAATGATTAGGGGTCTGGAACACATGACTTATGAGGAGAGGCTGAGGGAACTGGGATTGTTTAGTCTGCAGAAGAGAAGAATGAGGGGGGATCTGATAGCTGCATTCAACTACCTGAGAGGTGGTTCCAGAGAGGATGGTTATAGACTATTCTCAGTGGTAGAAGAGGACAGGACAAGGAGTAATGGTCTCAAGTTTCAGTGGGGGAGGTTTAGGTTGGATATTAGGAAAAACTTTTTCACTAGGAGGGTGGTGAAACACTGGAATGCGTTGCCTAGGGAGGTGGTGGAATCTCCTTCCTTAGAAGTTTTTAAGGTCAGGCTTGACAAAACCCTGGCTGGGATGATTTAATTGGGGATTGGTCCTGCTTTTGAGCAGGGGGTTGGACTAGATGACCTCCTGAGGTACCTTCCAACCCTGATATTCTATGATTCTAATAAAGTATTGCTCACCCAAAATCCTTGCAGAGCTTTACTGCCAAGCTGGCTGTGACCCTTCTTTCACGAGACAAGCTGTCAGCTTGCCTAAGTGAAGGATTCAGTGTATCTTTCTGCTCTCCAGGATATACCTGACCAGTTCTTTGTCTTTATTCATAAACAGGACACCCCTCTGCTGTTTGTTTCTTCCTGTAGATTTCCTCTATTGTAGATTTTGCAATCTCTCAATTTGCTTCTGCCTCAGACTGCAAATAGGCCTACAGTGCAAGGCACACAATACACAGATTGGCTAGAGAGGGAGATACAGATGTCTCCAGCCTGAAAGAAATATCTCCAAGGTATGTTCTCTTGTGGGGATCTGCCTTAACTCCAGCACTTTCAGGACATAATTTTCAGTATAGGTATGTAACTCCTTAAATATTATCCATGCATACATCTTGCAATGATTTTAATGACCAGTGGGCTACTGACTTTCAATAGAGACCTCACATGCCACCCTTTGGTGAATTATTGTGCAGATAACCACCCCAGGGGATCCTTGTAAAACCCTATGCACCTCCTGTGCCCTCTGCCAGTTGGTACCAGGGGGTCCCTGGGGGGTCACAGATAGGTGTGAGAGACATGTCTTTAACTTCAGGCTATTTCAGATTTGTAGTTCAAGTCTAAAACCATTGAGAAATGGTGGCAACTCCTGTAATAAATAGGAGAGACTGGCTTCCTTAAAAATAGAATTTGGGCTCATTTTCAATTCAATTTTAAACTAAATCACATTAATTAAACTACCCTTATCATTAGACTCCCAAGTAGGGCTCTGTGTTTTATTACTTTAGCTGGACAGTCAGCATTCACAAAGATGAACCTTGATATTTTCAGTGCTCTCAATACTTGCAAAGGTCACAAATATGTATACATCATACTATTTTAATTCTGGTTAGAGAAGAGTTGGATGCCAAATGCAGATGCCTTGCAGAATACTTTCATACTTTTATTTTGATGTCACTCACTGAATTTCCACCTCCTGGGAGCAGTGCTTCCTGGAACAAAGACTTAAGAGCAGCCTCTGTGCCTCCAGTGTTAATAGGTCATTTCTGGGAATAATGTTTTTGGTTGACACTTTTATGAATCGTGGCCAAAGACAGTAGTTTTTATGGTTGGGTAAATGTTGCATAATAAATACTTCACTGAAGCTCTCTGGTCCACAGCCATTTTGGAATGTAGCCACACTTTTCAAAACCTACCAGTCTCCATCAAGTTGTGATTACTGATAAATCCTAAACTTGACTTCCATGCATAAGAGATAAATAGGGCAGAGCAAAATTTGTAATTCAAAACTTTTTTTTTGGATGGAAAATTGGTTTTGCAGCAAAATGAAAGTTTTCCTGGGAAGTATATGCTTTCCTCAAGAACTTTTCGATATTTATCAGAAAACTGAAAACCCCAATCCCAAATATTTTTGACCAAAAGCTGAAATTTTTGCTTTCACAAAAAAAAAGTTGAATATTTTTTCAGGAGAATATTTAAACAAACATCCCCACCCCCTTTTGTTGAAATGTTCCATGGGTTGGGGGAAGCCATTTTTTAACAAGTGTCTGAGGTAAATCATAGATTGAGACTGTCCTTTTAAACGTCTCTTCAAGCCGTAGACCAGACAGGAGTTTCCTTCTTAGCCACCATGGAAGGGTTCTTATGAGGTCCTCACTCCAGGTGAACGTAAGGACCCCCTTTAGTCTCTATGGTGACCCATGACCTGAGCTACTCCAGGCCTAGGTCTGTTGACATTCCCAGAGAGAATGTGTTGTGGAAGGCAGGGAACTCTCTTTTTTCTGGAACTTCTTTGCTCCTTTTGGCTTGAGGGCTTCCCTTTCCCCGGGATAAGCTAATTTCTCTGAAGAGGCAGTATCCTGGCCTCCCGGGCCTTGTACAGCTCAGAAGGCTGTAGATGTGTTTTGGCTGGAGACTGATCGTTGCAATGGAATAAAATCCACTGTCAGATTTTTTTTCCTTCCAAGCTAGAGAAATCAGTTTCTCAGGAAATAACTATTCCAGGCTGGAGGCTTTCATGCTAATGTAAGAAATGTCTACAGACATTGCAGTGCTCCCTGACTTCCTCTTGAGAGGCTTATTTACAAGTTCTGATTTACAGCCATGAGGGACAGGCCTTCCCAATTCAGTGTGCTGAGGAAATCACAGCCTCAAGATATTGCTCCTCATCTGCAGGGTCCTGAGAAACATGAATTATCTGTTTCAGGGTAGCAGCCATGTTAGTCTGTATTCGCAAAAAGAAAAGGAGGACTTGTGACACCTTAGAGACTAACCAATTTATTTGAGCATAAGCTTTCGTGAGCTACAGCTCACTTCACCGGATGCATTCAGTGGAAAATACAGTGGGAAGATTGATATACACAGAGAACATGAAACAATGGGTGTTATCATACACACTGTAAGGAGAGTGATCACTCAAGATGAGCTAATACCAGCAGGAGAGCTGGGGGGGGATAGGGAGAAAACCTTTTGTAGTGATAATCAAGGTGCCTTTTTGCAAGAGTTCTAAACAATCCCCATCCATGCTTAACTGACATTTCTTCTTTGTCTGTTAGTGTTCAGAACTTTCAACAGTGGGGGAGTTGCTTGCAGTATTTTTTTTGGGGGGGGGGGAGAGGGGTATTTTCAGGTATAATTGGGGTAGAAAATGTGCATAGCATTATGTGTCTAATTAAAACCATGTCAATAAAAAGCAGTTGTGTGCTACATAAAAGATACATTTATAGAAAATTGGCCTGAATTACAGCTGTTTTATACACATTAATTTGCTTTGTCCATACAAAATGGAGTTGAATGAATAGCATGATTGTTTGACGAGGGCTGAAAAGCGGCGCTTGGTGTAAGTAATTTAAATTGAGCACTATTATCATTTACGGATTTGTTCTGTTTAGAATCAATAAGATGAAAAAGCCCTGAAAGCTTTACGCTAATGCTAATCACTCTTGGTTCAGTAACTCCTTGTGTTTAAGTTATGTATTTTTTTTTCTCCTCTCAGTAATTGTGGCTACTTGGGAAGCCAAATATTTAAAGTATCTTCAACTGGGGAGAATCCCCCCTTCCCCTCACTTCATGGACAATTTGGCATCTGTAAATCTCTTGTTGTGATAGAAAAGTTCCTTTAGAGGTTAGTGATGCCAAACAGGAGGACAAAAGAGCCACTCTGGAAAGAAACTGAGCTCAGCTTACGTGGACAATGTGCTGCTTTTATTTTTGGTTTGCAGGGGCACCTTCATTCCACGGTGGTTGGAGTCTCCCAGGCTGACAGCTTCTGAAGTATGATTCTGGTGAACTCCTAGGCTTGAATGCAGCCCTGGGTAACTGCAGAAACTTTACGGATGGTTCCACTATTGCTGGATGTTGTTCCTTTCTGGGTTTACTTATTTTTTGTCCGGTCACTGATCTTCAAAAAGGAAATGCAGAGGGGAAATTGTACAAGGGCAGAAGACAAAAAGTTAAAAGGAGGGTAGGAGCTAGGGGTGCTCCAACATAGAGACCGTGCCAAAACATTTGGGAGTAATAAAGCCCCCGTGCTTCTGAGTAAGGTGAACTGAAGATGAGCAGGAAAGATTAATTAACTCACCAGGTCAAGCAACGGGGCTGCAGCTGGTCTTTATGGCCCAGTGGAAAGGATCTACTAAGCTTGAAGTCTGGATTTTGCAAAGTGAAGGAGAGGCAGCATGACAAGCAAGTTCTTGTGGTGAGAGGTCTAGAGGGGAGTGGCACTCGAAGCAAGGAGCTGCTGAAGTAGTGGTGTTGGAGTTGGGCCCATCCCCCTAAGTTTCCTTTTTCCTTTCCCAGTGAATTTCAGGAGTGATTCTGATAGATGCTGCCTAATGCCACGAGAGGCTCGCTTGAAGAGAGGTTGGAAAGAATTTGGTTCCTGCCGCAGCAAAGCTGGGGTTGTTGACTTAGGGCTGACAAATGATTCATAAGTTTCATGAGTCACTTTATCACCCCCAGCCTGCAGCAAGATTTGATTCCATAAGGACAAAAGCATCATGCACAAAATGTAGGCACAGAGAAGAACTGATATCAGATGGAATATCTGATTTTTCTAATTCCCGATACAGTATCCTGTTATCAATGTACATGCACTGCTGGGTGGACCCTGCTTGAGTTACACTAGGTACCAGTGCAGCAGATCCCGCTACCCACTGACCTAGTGCTTTTGGAGCCTCAGGTCTATTCCTGATTACTCTCACGTATGGTTAACTGAAAACTCTGGGGTCTGGAACACACCCATAGAGGAGTCTAATAAGTAGAATGGTAAAGAGCAAATAGCTAAAGAATAGATAAAAGGATATCGGTTGAGTGAGGAGCAGTCAGGCCCAGAAAAGCTTTTATTTGGAGACTGTAATAGTTTTTATTAGAATGTCTCTAGTGAAGACATCCTCTAAGGACATATGTATCTGTGGATGTTCCATAATCACACTGCTGGCTGTTCCTTTCAGTGGTCTTGCAGCAGTGGATTCAATGGTCTCAAAATGGCAGAGCAGACTCAAATGTAGGATTTCCATCTATTCCATGAACACGTTAATTTACAAAGGGTTAGACTGTGTGGGTGCATAGTCCAAGTCACAAGAAGGAATAAGAATCCACACTACACAGTCTACTTTGAGGTTGGGTCCAGAGGTTTAGGAGTAAGCAGAGCGACCTACCAGTTTACTCTCCTCCCTAGAGTGAGTGGGTGGAGAGTGGGTGCAGCTGCTCAGAGTAGCTGAACCAGTGTGGGGGTGGGTGGTTATTGCAGGCCTATACAATCTTCCAGGAACAAGGAGGAAGCGGGGAAGGAACTGTTCAGAGTGGTGCCTGAGTCACACTAACTCCTGGTGCTACCCCTGGGGTGGTGCCATTTACACCCCCACCACTTTGCTCAGGGCTGTGCCTAAATTCAGAGTGGATCCCCAAGTGCACCCAATGGAAATAACGTACGGCAGGTTTGCCTGTCAATAAGATGGCCAATGTGTAATGTCCCATATTAATTTGTGGAAGTGACACTGATTTGCTGTATGATATTGCAAGATGCAAATTAGAGGCTGGGGATTAGAATGACATTTATAAACAGCTTCTTTTTAAAAACACTCCCAGGAAAAGGAATAATAAAAACCCTGTTAATTAGGGTTGTTAAAAGAAACAGTAAATCTAAACCAACCTTTAAGTAGGATTGGAGGCCCAAGAAGCACCAGCTTTCAATACACCATTTAAATCTCATCCTAGGCAAGATATGGGGACATGCAGATATTGTCCACGGCCATGGTGGTTAGATGAGGTAATGTAGAGGTGTCTTGCTTGGCCTGACACAGCTGTGCTGGATGGGGAGCTTCATGGAGGCACAGGGCTTCTGCTTGATGGTCTTTTTGAACCTGTGGAGATCCACGAGTTTGGGGGCTAACTCCCCTAGCCAATGAGGAAGTATTAGTGCAGGCTCCACATGCAACAACTCAGAAGGAACTCGGTGCATCGGTACTTGTGGAGTTTCTTGTCCCCGCACAGGACTTGCTTATGTAGGGTGTGATTTATTATTGGTATTATAGTAGCACCCTTAAACCCTAACCATGATAAGTGGCCCACTGCATAGACAAGGAGTGAGAAACAACGCTGCCGCGAAGAGCTTACAATTGAAACAGACCAGGCAGAAGAAGGATGCTGAGAGACGTGAAGTGTTAAGTCCAAGGCAGTACACCAGATCACTGGCTGAGCTGAGAATAGAATTCTGATCTCCTGAATCCAAGGCAGTGCCCTAACCATTAGACCATGCTGCCTTTCTAATCAAGCCTTAAAGGTTATTTGGGGATGATATCCAATGATTAAATACCCAGTGCTTTTAAAACCTCAATATGTCATGTACACCACTGTTACGCCTGATTGCAAGGATGCCTTCTTGCCAAATCCTCATTATGTTTTTCAAAAACTGTCTTTCACTTCTAGCAGTTACTCTCCTACATGTTTAATACTACCACACCTGTGAACTTTTTATGAAAAAGCATTTTTAAAAATGTGTTAATAAAAGCAAAGTTTAAAATGGACCAGAGCAGCTAATAGACTCTCGCTTACAATAAATAGCTATAAAAACATCAAAGGTTTTGATAACTGTTAGCTGTATATTTTGTAATGCATGCCTGTTGTATTTCCATTTTGTTAGCTCTATTTAAAAAGCAGTTTTATCACGCACCATTTCCTGTTAAATAGTTCTATTTGTCTGCTCTACAGGAGGCAAAAGATTTTAGGTCCAAAAGAAATTATCTCTCAGTAAATTACTAACTCCATTACTGAATACTAAACATCATCCCCATTTACCATACGAGCAGCTAGAAGAGATAACACTGCAATTTATTTATTTGTTTTGTCCTGTGTGCATAGGTGACACACAGACCCATCTGAGCAGAGAAGGTGATAAACTGACAGGTACATTAGATCTGCCACATATAGTAAAGTTTACTTTGATTATGTAGTAAGTGTCAAGAGGTACAGTAGCTGATGTCAGTTTGATCACTCTTATAGTATATAATGGGTCATCTTTTTCATGGTTGATTGGACACTAATTTTTGTCTAATAAGTAAGCTATCAGTGAGAGTGTTTGAGAGTAGCCAGAGGTTTTTTATCCTACTGAAAGGGAAACCATTCGTGAAATTATTTTAAAAATTGTTTGGATTGCTTGTTGTATTCATTTTTCTCCTCCTAAAGTCTCCTGTTTACTCCAAGAAAGCACTAAAGGGATGCTATTTTCCAGGGACCTGCTGTGAATCTGCTATATGGTGTGTAATAGACTTCCATATTAAAATAGCAGCATCGGATAGAATATTTTTTATCCTCTTTGTATAGCTACCCAACTGAAATGTCAATATGTAACACCTCCCAAACTTTAAGGACATAGGAACGATAATTATGTTCTCTTATCCACATACCCCTTTTTTTGTGTGTGTAATATAGTGATATGCAGCAGCGGTTACATTTGTAAAAGATTTTTTTTTTATTGCTATGGAGCTATGACTGAATTAAAACCAGTTTTTTGAAGTGAATCTGTTAAATAGATTTTGCAATGTTTTACATTAATTCTGGTGTTTAAAAGTTATGTCAACAGATGAAAAAGAGAAAATCCTAATAGAGACACTTAAGAGTGAAGGCTGGTATTCTGTCCTAGTTTATAGCACATAGTTATACAAGGGAAACAGGGGATAGAGTGAAAATGGTCAACTCTTGATTTCTTTGGGGTTGTCAGTTTGTGTCACAACTTTAGCATTATTTAAATATAGCTTCTTGATCCAATAGTCCATAACATAAAGGGATGTTGGTACATAGGGTGGTGACTTCCATGGTAGCAAGGATGGTGTTCGGAGGGAACTTGTTAATGTTTCAGAGTTTCTCTGAGTCCCCATTCTCAAAGGAAACCTGGACAGGACTGTGACAGGATCCCTGCCAGCGTGCAGCCTGGCACTGTGGAACCGCTGTGGCCCCTTAACTCTCTCCAGCCTGGGCTGTCTCTCACAATGCCTTGCTAGTGACCACAGCTCCTGGAGGGGCTTGCTGCTGATCACTCAGCTCAACAGCCTGTGGAGCCCCACACCCAGCTGTACTGCATGAATGCTCCCCAAGCCACTCATGAATCATACAGAGAAAGGCACCAGCCAAATCCCCCCAGCACTGTACCCCAGGAATATACTGTCTTGCACTGCTCGAGATGGGCAGTGCAAATGTATTAATTGGTTCAACACTTCAACAATGGAAAGTGGACATACACCAGCCTTTGCAAACCTGAGCAGATTTGCCCTACACTTCATACAAATTCACTGGTAAAGGTAAACAATTAAACAAAGGTATTGACTATAAAAGGTAGATTTTAAGTGATAGGCAAAAAGTCCAAGTTAGTTACCAAAAGAAATAAATATATAAGAATGCAGTCTGAACTCTCAACCCTATTAGACTGGACAGCAACTAGATTAAGCAGTTTTTCTCACCCCCACTGGATATTGCAGTCCTTAATATACAGGTTTGTTCCTTACACCTGGGCCAATCTCCTCTGTCGGAGTCTTGTCTTCTTCTCAATGTCTTGGTTGCTTGCAGTGTAGGTGGGGGCAGGAGAAGACCCAAGCCTGGGGCCCCTGTGGTCTCTTTTATACCCTCAGTCCCATGTGCTTGGAGAATTCAAGTCCAGGCATGTCTGGGGGCATTGCTGAGTCTCCAGGCAAAGCTGAGCAATTCCCCTGGTGTGGCCTCATGCAGGTGAGTCACTGAATTGTAGCTCCCTTGCTGGACAATGGCTGTTGACACCCTGCTTGGGCATTGGTTATTTTCCTTGCTGTTGTCTCTGGGAAGCTAATATCTGACTGATTCCCCAACTTACAGCATGTTTTAGTGACAACCATACAACATATTCACATAACTTCATATGCATTGATATACATATATGGATTGAGAAATGACTTTCAGCAGATCATAAAACAAAAAAGAAGCTTACAAGAAGTGGACGATTGGACAAATGACCAGGGAGGAGTATAAAAATATTGCTTAGGAATGCAGGAGAGAAATCAGGAAGGCCAAATCACACTTGGAGTTGCAACCAACAAGAGATGTTAAGAGTAACAAGAAGGGTTTCTTCAGGTATGTTAGCAACAAAAAAAGTCAAGGAAAGTGTGGGGCCCTTACTGAATGAGGGAGGCAACCTAGTGACAGAGGATGTGGAAAAAGCTAATGTACTCAGTGCTTTTTTTGCCTCTGTCTTCACGAACAAGGTCAGCTCCCAGACTACTGCACTGGGCAGCACAGCATGGGGAGGAGGTGGCCAGCCCTCTGTGGAGAAAGAAGTGGTGCGGGACTGTTTAGAAAAGCTGGATGAGCACAAGTCCATGGGGCCGGATGCGTTGCATCCGAGAGTGCTAAAGGAGTTGGCGGATATGATTGCAGAGCTATTGGCCATTATCTTTGAAAATGCCTGGCATTCGGGGGAGGTCCAGGACGACTGGAAAAAGGGAAATGTAGTGCCCATCTTTAAAAAAAGGGAAGGAGGAGGATCTGGGGAACTACAGGCCAGTGAGCCTCACCTCAGTCCTTGGAAAAATCATAGAGCAGGTCCTCAAGGAATCCATTGTGAAGCACTTAGAGGAGAGGAAAGTGTTCAGGAACAGTCAGCATGGATTCACCAAGGGCAAGTCATGCCTGACTAATCTAATTGCCTTCTATGACGAGATAACTGGCTCTGTGGATGAGGGGAAAGCAGTGGACGTGTTATTCCTTGACTTTAGCAAAGCTTTTGATACGGTCTCCCACAGTATTCTTGCCAGCAAGTTAAGGAAGTATGGGCTGGATGAATGCACTATAAGGTGGATAGAATATTGGCTAGATCGTCAGGCTCAACAGGTAGCGATCAATGGCTCCATGTCTCATTGGCAGCCGGTGTCAAGTGGAGTACCCCAAGGGTCGGTCCTGGGGCTGGTTTTGTTCAGTATCTTCATTAATGATCTGGAGGATGGCGTGGACTGCACCCTCGGCAAGTTGGCAGATGACATTAAACTGGGAGGAGAGGTAGATACACTGGAGGGTAGGGATAGGATACAGAGGGCCCTAGACAAATTGGAGGATTGGGCCAAAAGAAATCTGAGGTTCAACAAGGACAAGTGCAGAGTCCTGCACTTAGGACGGAAGAATCCCATGCACCGCTACAGACTAGGGACCGAATGGCTAGGCAGCAGTTCTGCAGAAAAGGACCTAGGGGTGACAGTGGACGAGAAGCTGGATATGAGTCAACAGTGTGCCCTTGTTGCCAAGAAGGCTAACGGCATTTTGGGCTGTATAAGTAGGGGCACTGCCAGCAGATCTAGGGACGTGATTGTTCCCCGCTATTCGACATTGGCGAGGCCTCATCTGGAGTACTGTGTCCAGTTTTGGGCCCCACGCTACAAGAAGGATGTGGAAAAATTGGAAAGCGTCCAGTGGAGGGCAACAAAAATTATTAGAGGACTGGAACACATGACTTATGAGGAGAGGCTGAGGGAACTGGGATTGTTTAGTCTGCAGAAGAGAAGAGTGAGGGGGGATTTGATAGCTGCTTTCAATTACCTGAAAGGGGGTTTCAAAGAGGATGGATCTAGACTGATCTCAGTGGTAGCAGATGGCAGAACAAGGATTAATGGTCTCAAGTTGCAGTGGGGGAGGTTTAGGTTGGATATTGGGAAAAACTTTTTGACTAGGAGGGTGGTGAAGCACTGGAATGCGTTACCTAGGGAGGTGGTGGAATCTCCTTCTTTTGAGGTTTTTAAGGTCAGGCTTGACAAAGCCCTGGCTGGGATGATTTAGTTGGGGATTGGTCCTACTTTGAGCAGGGGGTTGGACTAGATGAGGTCCCTTCCAACCCTGATATTCTATGATTCTATGATAACCCTTTCCCTGATACCTTACAAGGCATGCTTTATATGTAAGATCAAGGTTCTATAAAAATGGGGAATATGTGAGTTCCAGGACGCTCCCCCAAGGCATAGAATGACACAAGGACACTTTCTAAGAAAGCAACCACTACTTTTCTAACTTGGTCTTCAGAATACACAGGACTAGGTATATAGCTTTGCTATTGGAGAAGTTTGTCATTGTTTGCAAAGGAATGAGATGCCTGCTCAATTTTCCCAAACCACCATCAATATAACTAGATGCTTTCTTATTTACTTGGGTGCCATTTTTTTGGTGTGATTTAGATAAGATTGCGCATATTCATTGCAATACAGGATAATAAATCTACAATGTTTCAAGTAACTTTAATGGAGCTGGGTGAACCATTTATTAAACAAATGTATCCTCTATTTCTACTTTGTGGTTTTGATTTTGAATGCTCTAAAGGTGAGTTGTATTGCCTCGTTGTCACTTAAGTCCAATGATTTTGTTTCTGTTCTCTCACTGGATAAGTGTACAAGTGCTTCTGCCACAAATCCTGAAATGTATTCCTCACACTAGTGTTTGGGCACCTCACAATCCTAATAGATTTTATCCTCACAACTCCTCTGTGAGGTAGGAAAGTACTGTCCGAGTTTTACAGACAGGGAACTGAGGCATAATACAAGACAATAAATTACCAAAGGTTGCACAGGGGCTCTGTGGCTGCGCCAGGAACTGAACTGAATGCCAGGAACAACCCATTAGACTGTCCTTCCTCCCTTGTTCGTGTTAGAGATTCCATTTTTAGCACCCCTCTGGCTTCAATTAACTGGGCCCTGAACCTTTATGGTAACTTCTCTACAAAGAGGGTAAAAGCTTACAGACATCAGCTAAAACATCAAATAAAGGTCTTTGTTTGCTTCAGTCAGCAACTTCCCTACTTGTTGAGTTTGAGAGAGCACTAACAATGTTTCTGATCACTTGCTGATGAGCACCCTTCAGGCTTTCTTCATACATTAACATTACAGCCTGCTTCACTTTCTTTTCCTTATATTCACCTGGCATATACAGAAAACAAGGCTATAATGATGCTGCCCTTTCTTGTCTTCTTTCACAAACATTAATCCCATGATTTTTTATCAGTACAAAATAACCCTGTAGATAGGGCAGTCTGTGGATCAGCTTCTATGAAACTAGAAAACTGAAATTATTTTGTTTAATTGTGTGTGAAAGTCAACTTTTGTCAAAATCTCTAGCTGTGACTTACAAAATGCAATATATTCGTTTCTTTAGCAGATCACCTAAATCCATTTTACTAGCAACCCTTTTGAACTAGATGAGACTGTAATTCAAGCTGTCTTGTCGTCTTCTGCTTTGGTTCACAATAATGTCACTATGCTGTTCACACCAAAGACTGCTGAGTTTTTATCTGAATTACATCAAGTATTCTGTCCCAGTTTTTCTGCAGGTCATTACTGTTAAGGCAGCTTTTTTTTTTTAAAAAAAATCTTTTTTCTCTTCTATTCAGTAAAATTTTAATGTAAAAGTTTTTTGTCTCTCTGGCAGAGTGACTTTGCAAGCTTGAATTGTTCTTCAATGTCCTCCCCCTCAGCCATTATATAGTGATTACTTGCAACCTAATAGAAGAAATGCTATTTCAGCCAACACAAGAAGATAATTCAGAATGTTATGTTCCCTCCAGGAGCTGGCATCCACCTTTAGCCTACTCATAATCTGGCATGCCACTTGATGGTACATCTTGGATGCTAGAAGGTTTACATTGCATTCATTAGTAAATTGATGGGAGCAATATGATCTTATAGTTAGAACAGAGGACTAGGAGTCAGGAGACTTAGGCTCTTGCCCAAGCACTGTCCCTGGTGAAATAAAGTCTGTCACTTAGCTTCTCTGTGCTGTAGTCTCTTCATCTATAAAATGATGTAACACTCAGTTCCCTAACTTCCTTCAGTGTGGAAGGCTTACGTGCTTGAAACCCGTGAAGATCCTAGCCTGGTAGATGATATCTACATGCAGTATTATTGGTATTAACAAAATAGGGACCTAAACCAAAATCTGAAATCCAAACCTCCCTGAAACCATGCAGTAGTTCTGTATTCAGATGTGAAAAATGATTTGTGGTTTAGGCCCATCTCTAATTAGTGAAGTGTCATACCAAATTTAAAAATGTGCATTTGTGCTCTCTACCAAAAAGTAACTTTCTATACCAGTTTGAATAGTCCTTAGAAGATAAAATTGAAGGCACTAGACATATGTTGGGTCAAATTCAATCCTTTTATGCCTGTGCAACTCTCGTTGACTTCAGCCTGGCTTACCAGAGTTGTATGGTGAAGTCAATAGAGTTGCATGGAAGTAATTGAAGACATAATTTGGCTTAGTGTGTATAAAGTCAAAAAAGCGTAGGAAGTAGAAAAGTAGCCCTTGCCAAATATTGAAATACCATTTTCAGGCTGTTTTATATCCATGTTTATATCATCTGCCAAACAAACAAAGATGAAACTGAGCTTTAGATGTGCCTTCCACAAATTCATGTCTGAGGACTTAAGTGGGAGATGTTGGGCACCATTTAGAGGGGGCTCCTACCTCCCTAGAAAATACCAAATGACTAGTATGTTGGGAATGTAGGTTTTTTCCTTTGTCTGGGATTCTGGCTTGTTTACTCCTGGCATTTGGTGTATTTGAGAATTATCAGCCATGGGGTATTGGCTTCCTCTTCTTGACCAAGGAGTTCATTCCCTGCCATTCTGTGATTGTATTCCAGATCCTGGTGTGTGCTTAGCTGGCTTGGTGAGTTGTAGTTTCTCTTGCATAGAAGACTGGACAACAGCACTCTTATCATTGCCCACTTGTAGTCTGGGAGTAACAGGCAGCATTATATGTAAGGGTTCAGATCTCCTTTATGTTAAACTTAAATCAGTCTAGAATTAGGCTCAGATTTTCAGAATTGTGCCTATGCATATGCATAATAAATAATAATTTAACAAAAGGTCGTGTGTGTGTGTTTGTTAGGTATCGAACTGGCATTCGCATACATGTTTACCATGATAACTCATGCTCACAGTGATTCCAAGTAGAATCATGTGAGCATGTAACACTTATGTTAGCTTCATTTCTTCACAAACCTTGTTTAAAGGTGTTTGGTATCATGGCGGAAACTGAGTGTAGAAGGCCTTTATTTGCAGGAAGATATTTATGTAATCCAGATGGTTTGTATTAGCTCAGATAAGTGAAGTGTAGATTGCATGGTATGCATTTGAAAATAGTGGAGAATTCAGATCCATTTGTACTTCATCAAAGTTGTGTAGATCTTCCACCATAGCTTTCTTAACTCCTCCTTTCTCTGCGTGGTTATGAAATGGTAGCCAAATGGCCAGATTGCCCTTGTATTTATCTTGAAGTGTTAGCATCTGATTGTCTATGACACAATCAGTCACACTCCTGGTACCCTTCTGTTCCAGTCTGTTTCAAATTGTAGGCAAATCACATTCTTCTTAGTTACAATCAAGTGATATACAGGCCAGGGTATAGCTTCATTGTGGGAGTCTAGGATGGCATTGTCTACTGTACATATTTGTCAGGTATTATTGTGACAACAAAGAAAAATGTTAAAATATGCTCCTTGAGCTACTATACTCATTCAGTATTCAATAAAATAGGTGATGGTGATTAGGAGAGTTACTATTGTAGTTATTTGTTTATTTTATTGTTAGAGAATAACTAGACTAGAGTTATTGTTAGAGAGTATCTTGACTAGATAAATAAATAGACTACTTCATGGGGTGAACTTAGAGCCAAGTTAATCAACTCCATGTTGTTTTTGGCCCAATATCCTTGTTCCAATCCTATAGTGGGTACATTGCTATTCTCTAGAGAGAGAAGAACCTCAGACATTTCCAAATAATTTGAAATCTGCAAAATTTGCAGGAAATCCCAAAAGGAAAAGTTTTGATTATGAGATTCCAGCCTAAAATACACTAAGAACAACCTTTCTTGCCTGTATTTTCACACATCGAGTTCTGATCCTGACCAAATACTGGCAGTGGGAAAAAATAAAAACTTATAAACAGATAAATCAGAACCTTAAAAAAAAAGTTGACTTCTTACTTTGGGCAAATCATTTGGGACTTGGGAATCCAAACTCTTTCTCTTAGCCCAGATGATGTCCCATTCTTTCACATATTTTTCTCAAGTTACACGGTTCCCAGGTGTGTGGCGGAGAAAGGTTGTTCCTTGCATATGGGAGAATAGAGGTTTAAAGAGCTGCATGCAGATCTAGATCTATAAATGAAGAAATTCCTGTTATCTATTTTAGATGAAAAGAAATGCCTGCCCATTTCAATGTATTGTTTTATTGTTGAGGAAAATTAATATTCTATTAAATCAAATCACACCCAGCAGTTCACAAATTTGCAATGGGGACCAAATTGCAGTTTGGTGGTTTACATTTAATGTAGCTTGAAATAAAGGAATCACTCATGCATTCACGATCAATACAATCACCACTACTTTACATGAATTAAGTAATTTGTATGGTATTGCTGTTTGGTGCATTTGTATCCCTATTCAGTGCACTTCTTCAGTATTTCAACCCCTCTGATGGTAAAGGCAGGTGCATGGCAGTAGCCCACAAAACCAAGGAAAAGCTCTATGGGGAAACTCTTTTATGTCCATCTATATTTGAATTTGTAGTCCCTTTCCAATTACTGCACTAATTGTTTAAGAGATTGCTAGAATAAAAAAGTTTTTAATCACTAATCTGTTTTTGAAAAGACTTATGGGCTCAAAACCTGAACTCCATACTTTTTAAATTAATTTTCTTCATGAATACTCCTTACTCAATACAGATTTGTGAGTCAGAACACCCTACTGTGCTCATTCCTTTGTCTTTTCTTCAAACACCTGGCTTATTATTCTCTCTTTCTTACTCTCTAACAATAAAATTACTCTTTCTTTGTAGACAAAGTTCTGATGATATTATGCCACTGGAAATATGGACATTTTATCCAAACTCCTGTGTTATCAAAGCTGAACTTGAGGTAGAAAACTAAGCTAAACAGAATTGACCGTTGTATACTATTTCCGCCAAAGGAGAGAAATCCATCAGAAACATTTGCCAGTGTTTCTTAGAGGGATACCAGTGTTCAGCAGAATTTTAGGATGTAACTCCCCAAACACATTGCAGTACAGAGGACAACATGGAGATGTTTAATTATGAGGCTGAGATTTTTCAAAGTGGTCCCGGCGATTGACGCAAATGAAGGGAAGATGTGTCTAAATCTCTTATGCGGCTTTGAAAATCTCCGTTTACATATTTTCAGTGTCCACAAAAAAAAAAAGAAAAAAAGATACAGAGTAAGGGCTCCAATCTTGCTTCTGTTGAAGTCAATGGCACAACTCCCATTTATGTCAACCAGAGCAGAATTATGCTATAACTATAAGACTCAAATCCTAGAGCAACAGAGCAGCACAGGGCCAAATTATGCGACCTTAATCCAGGTCAATAGGCATTTTCCCTAAGTAAGGACTGTATGATTTGGTCTACGTGGCAACATCAAGGGTTGGAGAATAATTCATATATGTTCAGTGTGACAACTCTTCCCTGAAAGGGATATTCTGCATATTCTAGATATGGCATGCTTCATATTGCATTGAAATAAATTGTAAAAGTACATTTCTGCATAACTCATGATAAAAATGCTGACAGATGCACGGATATGAATCCAGACCCAGACTGAAGGATTTTCAGCTTGGTGCTTTTAAAAAAAAAAAAAAAAAAAGTAATTAAAGCAACACTATGGGGGAATTCTTCTTCTTTTACTGTGCATCTGGTATATGCATGCAGCCCCCTGGTAATGAAAACGGGAGTTAAGCAGAGTGGGCCTGATCCGTAGCCTATTGATAAAATCAATGGAAAGTCTCCCATTGATTGATGATTGGCTTTGGATCAGACCCTTAAATCCACCTGAGACTTTGAGAGAATGCACCAGTATGTTTTTAAAAATGAAGGTTTAATAACTGTGTGTGTGTCTATATATATGTTTGTATTTTAGCCTCCACTGCCTCTGAAAACTTAAAATGAGAAGGTGGTTCTAAGCAAACCCTCCTCCTTTGGTGTTATAGTTAATAACAAAACATTGATCTGTAACAGCAACAAAAGAAGCTTCTGGGAGTTCAAACAAGGCACAGTTTTGGTTACAGATGTGCTTTGATTCCTAAGCCGGTTTCAAGTGTTGCGCATACATATTGACTTTCATAATGTTATTAGCTCTCACAGCTGGCTTTTCAGTTCACGCAGCGGAATGGAAACTTTTTGAAAAACTCATTAAAGCAGAGAAAATTAAATCAGTTTAAATAAAATTTCTCTATGGTTTCAAAGGAAAATGGGCAGGAAATTATTGAGGCATGCTCTGCTAGGAAACATTTAATGCACGATACACCAGTTTCCATATGAGTGCTCTGTGGACTGGTAGCCTCTGTTACATTCCCCCATAATTCCTTTCACTGGAGGCCTCTCTGATCTGTGGTATAATTAAATTAATACCAAACTAAGTAATATTTAAAATTAATATCTGGAGTGACATAGCTCCCAGAGGCCACAAGTGTTTGGCACTGTACAAATATACATCAGAGAGATGGACCTTGACTCAGGCTTACAATCGAAGTAGAACACTATAGACACCAGGAAGATACAAGAAGAAGACATGGGGGCGCACAAGCAAGCAGTGGGATGATAGTGGTCCGCATTGTGGGCAAACCAGCTGCCTCGTTCTGATTGAGCTGTTCATAAGCCTCGTGGTAGAGAAGAGTTTGAAGGAGGACACTGAGGTGGCTTTGCAGCTATTGACAGAAAGCTCCTCCCACCCGTAAAGGGCAGCATGGGAGGAAGTACAAAGGAGCCTGCTGAAAACAAGTGTGACTTGAGTTTTATTCAGAGGCGACGCATGGGGGGCCGGGGGGGGGGGGCGGCACGTTGGGGGTCATGTCCCCTGCCCAATTTGCTTGGCTTGTACTGAGCATGATCACACGGATTGAGCATGCTCACTGACATCTGCTGAAGCCGCTGCCCTCACTGTGTCTCCCCTTCTCCCTCTCTCCCCCGCATTGGCAGGCACGGGTCATCTCTGGCATTTATTTCAATAATAAAACTGCAATTTTAAGTGCTTGGTAGAGCATCTTTCCTTCGCGGCCTTTGTACGCTCTGCTTATTAAAAGCAAAGTTTGGGTGACTGATGGGAAATTTTTGTGATTATGGAAGTGAGGGTCTGGCGGAGTAGCACAAAGTAAAGCAACTCCAGCTCTGGCAGGTAGGGGTATCAGCTTCCATACGTACTGCCGTGAATCAATATAGCCCTGTTGATCTGACATGTTAACAACCTGGTCAAACATTCAATATATAGGGATTCACCAGTCAGAGAGGAAGTGTGGGCCAGTAGGAGAGGGCTCTAGACTGGGACGCAGCAAATTTGGACTCTATTCCCAGCTCTGACATGGAGTGGATGTGCTGTGTGACCATGGGTAAATAGTTCTGCCTCTTTGTGGCTTGGTTTCTGTAGCTGTAAAATGGGTTAAAAGGATATTTACCTTGCTTTCAGATCCATGGATGAAAAGTACAATGTAGGAGCTAGGGCCTATTATTGAATTTGTACCAGGGCAAGATTAGCATAAATAATTTTGGGTTCACAGACTTTTCTGTGGTCCTGAAGCCTGATCTATCAAATGAAGGCCTGTGTTTCCAGGCTTCAGCTGAACAGACAGTGATTCTGTAGGGAACTGTAGGAGATCCTTGAAACTTATTGTATGGGGTAGCCAAATTTAATTGAACACATGTATCCAGATAGCAGGGTAATCCTGCAAATCACTGAACCATCAAGCTGCCCTGAACTTTAAAACTGTTAATTTCCTCTTTTGTTTTACTCCCCTGCTGGGAAAGTGTGTGACTTCACGTTACCATGGGCTTTCTCACAACAGCGTCTTGTCCCAGTTGACTGTCAAAGCTTCTCTTCTCATCCCATCCAGTTCCTTCCTTTGTGAAACCTTCCATGGTCTGTCTGCAGATCCTATACTTCTAAACAAGTATGCCTAAAGCAGAGTAACTCACCTCCTGGCATTGCTTATTTTGCTAAACTCATTTTTACCTAACTGTGAATGCACATGGGAGTTCTATATGTAGGGGGAAAGTTTAGCGACTTGCTGGGCCAAATTCATCCCTGTTGTAATTATGGAAAGTAATGGAATTTGAATTTGACCCAGAAGGTGAAATCTTGACCCCACTGATGTCAATGACAAGACTACCATTGACTACAGTGGGGCTAGGATTTCACCCAATATGTTGAAATGCAGGAGTGCCTTCTTCAAAAGTATTTTTGACACTATTTATCTTATGGATACTGCTCTGCAGAATGATAATTAGCAGGAACAGCTGGGATTTTTTTTTTAAATAGGCAAATTCTGTTTTGAATAGCTATTGGATGAGTTCATTTAAGCAATGCATTGGTGAACGCAGGAGCAATATCTAATGCACCTAGCATACTTAGACATTTCTTGTTACTTTTTTTAAAAAAGTACAGAATGTGCTTTCCTTGCAGAATTTTCTAGCCTTTTCAAGAAACTGAGCATTAATTACAGAGGAAGAACACAAGGAACCATGTGTAGAAAGAACTACAACTTGTGTAATGACAGTTTACAAACTGTCCTACTTTATAAAAAGGTAATTCAGCACAAGACCGGAGCGTACACAGGCAATGTGCTGTGTTGCCAGTTGGCAGCCTGGAGGTTGGGAGTGGATGGGTTGAAAGGAGGAGCTGTTTTGGAAGAAACACACTCAGGCTTTTGTGAGGAAAGGTACAAATTGCATTACTCCTAAGCTTTCCTGCTCATTGACCCACAGAGTGAGATCGCGTTAACTTTGGAAGATGTAATTTACTTTTCCTAGAGGTAACTTGCTACCCTGTTATGGCTGGGAGAACAGCTACACTGGTCTACAGACCTAAAATATTTCTCTACTCTCACTCATATGCAAAGGTGACGTTATGTAGATGCATATGCAACTTTTACTGCAGTCACACCACAAACTAGGATAAAAGCAGTTTTGGAAGGTAAGGGAAGTGAACAATCTAATTAACCAAGAAGCCTTCTGTATAATGTACAAAATGTAATACAGTCAAGGTTTAGAGACATCTACAAAAGCAGAAATTAGGGTAGCTAGGGGTTCTACGTTCCAAGCTCACTGCAACAGTATTGATAACATTATTAATCCCATTCAGAGTAAATGTTATCAAGAGATGTCACAGGGGCTATGGTAGGTTGATTGTAGTTTGAGTCAAGATACAGTAGTCTGATTTTTAGAGAGCATTAAGCATCTGGAGAAAAAAATCTTACAGCGGTGTGGGGGACACTGAATGCTTTTTCTGTATTTTCTAAGTGACGTTAGTGCATCAGAATGGTCTTGATGGAACAGGAGAACCATAAGCAGCATCTGTGAAAGATTCTCCACCCTGTCCCACCAATGTACAATACTCAAAGCCTCTGCGGAGGGACCTCTAGGGATGAGACGAAAGCTTGGTCTCCATGTCTGTCACTTACTGGAGGATTCTCTGCTCCTTGAAGTCTTTAAACCATGATTTGAGGACTTCAATAGCTCAGACATAGGTGAGAGGTTTTTTGCAGGAGTGGGTGGGTGAGATTCTGTGGCCTGCGTTGTGCAGGAGGTCAGACTAGATGATCATAATGGTCCCTTCTGACCGTAATATCTATGAATCTATGTTCAGTCCTTGGTGCCTCGGCTGTGACTGCCAATGAGGATACCAATTAACATACAATGCTTCACACTAATATAGCTCTTTTACATTTGCATGGTGTTTGGAACATTCATTTAGTCCTCACAACCGCCCTGTGAGATAGGCAAGTGTAAAATGGGATGATACTTACCCTCCTTTATAACACACTTTGGTATTTCTAGATCAAGAGCTATAGAAGAGCTAGGTGTTGTTCTTCTCACCCCCATTTTACAGCTGGGGAAACTGAGGCAGACACAGCCAAGGGCTTGCCCAAGGGTTTTTGTAAATTTAATGTCTAGTCGCCAGAACCTCATTTTTTACTCTTCCCAATAATCATTTCAAGGACATTTTTTTAAAGACCCATTAATAAGTTTCACTGCAATCTGAATGTACTTAGGCATACAATATACTTTGAAAGAGATTTACAAATAATGAGAGTTAACTTAATGATAATGGTCTGCTACTATTTGCCACCAGTCACACTAAAAACAGCCAGAAACCTTGCGGTTAAAACTAGTAACTACTCACTGATATATATTGAATTACACACAATTTACTGCACAGAAACAACTATTTCTTACAGGACACAACTTTCATTTTACAAAGTGATCTATCGTCAAAGACTAAAGCTTAGGATATAATTATTAAAACATTGCCGCATTGAACATATAGGCAAACTTTTTTTTGTTTATTTTAGTTTGAAACAAGATACATTTTGTACAAACCTAGTTTTGAATCAAAGCCCAAAATTCAAAATATGTCACACCTCATTCCTGATCATTCTGTTTACTTTGTGAAATTTCACTGGCATTTGTACTTCAACGTGAAGCATGATCTTTAAATTAAGAACATACCATATATTGATTCTTAACTAGTCTAAACAATTGTAGTTACACAGTTCCTCCTGAGACATGATTTAAGGATTGTTTATAAAACTCCAGAGTTATTTCTACACAGGATTTTCAACCGTTGTGCTAATGTCCAGTACATCATGGGGTTTCACAGGAAACTCGTTCTTTACATTAGTTTTATTTATGTAGAAGAGTCAATTCCTGATGTATATCTTTTGTAATGTCAAAAATTCACCGTAGGTAGTCATTTATCAATTTGCTACATGACCGCACAATTTTGTGTTACAATAAAGGAAACCTATTTTTAGCAGGATTAAAATTTCCATCTGTCCATCTTGCAGATGGAAGACCTACGGATGGGTGGGGTTTTTTTTTATATGCCTCTGTATAACGGGATCCACTTATGGGAGAAGGCATTTGCTTTCTCCTATGCTACTGCAGTCTGCGGGAAAGTTCCTAACAAAGTTCTTTGTTAGTGTTTGTAAGACTGGATAGGAGGTTTAATTGAGGGATTTGTGCTGAATGTTCTTTCGCTTTGAGCCTTAGTGCTGCAATGCTCGACGTTTTCCTTTCAACTGCTGCCGGATCAGTGAAGGCAGTGAGAGCAGGGTCTGATGGGGGTCCTGGCGCTTTCATTAAGACTGAAGCTGTTGTCATGAGAGGATTTAAAGCATTGAGAAATCTATATTTGGGGAAAAAAAGTCAATAGTAACAAACCTAGAAGTATTTTGTAGAAGAAATATTTATCTTATTAATAACCACAGTACTAAACTGGGTTGAACTTTTTTTTAAACCAAACTTCTTCTTTGTTCCAAACTTATATTTTTTTGTTCATTAACTTGTAGCTTTTTTTTTAGCACAATAGGCAAATCCACATTGCACCTAATAAATATCACTTACTAAACTGTGAATGCAGCATAGAAGAGAGATGTTTATACCACTGCATTGCATGCAGCTATCTAGAAGTCAGTTTGTTAAATTTGCTGTCACTCTCTTAACATGTTACATCCTTTCTAAGCAAACCTTGTAATGCGGGAGATCAGCACGCTCCGTGGAAACATCAGAATACTTCATGAAGGGAATTTTCAGATAGGTCACTGTGCAACCAATTTGTTGTGACAAGTTATTTCATGTGAAAAGCAGGATAAAATGCATGGCAGAAGGGTGTGCTCATTAATCGGAGGCTATAATATAGGCTGTCATTTCAGAAGGGAGAGGAGTATACAGTGCTAACACAGCAGCAGCTTTTGGTTGTTTAATTTCAGCACTTGGAGCAAGCGAGACTGAGGAGCCGATCTTCAGCTATTATAAATCATCAGAGCTCCACAGAATTCAATGGAGCGCTGACAATGGACACAGGTTCAGGATCTCCCCTGAGGTCTTGGAGGCTCTGAACACAACCCTGTGCTTATTGTAGTCAATGGCAAAACTCCCATTGGGACTGGGCACATGTGTCTTCAGTAAAGGAAATGTTAACGGTACAAGTATGGCCCTGAAATGAAAGCCAATGATGTCAGCTCTGTCATTGGCAATCTGGGAACAGGGGCCATGTTCTGCTCCCCTGTGTGGGAACATCCAGTACAATTCTCTGTTTTGTAGAGCCACCTCGAGAGCTCATATCTATATCTGTTGTCGTAGATTTTAGCATGTGAAATATACACCTGTATATACGAGATCAGACTAGAGTCCATAGTGGTCTACATTAGAACAGTCTGTCATGAAGACAAGGGCCCACTGACTTCAATGGGGCCAGGATTTCACCCAACATGCACAACTGCACTTTAAACAGTAACTATGTTGAATGACTTTCACTAGGGTTTACAGCTAATTTAGGGCCAAATCCTGCTTATTTTACTCAAGTTGTCCCAGTGAGTAAGACATGTGGGAGCTGGCCTTTTAAATAACTTTTTATATTATTCCTTTAACTAGACAGAATCCATACTGTAACACTGGAACACACATTTATTTAAGGCACCTGTGAATTGCTTACTGCTATTAAGCTATTGTACTGCATAAGAACATCCATACTGCGTCAGACCAAAGGTCCATCTAGCCCAGTATCCTGTCTTCCGACATTGGCCAATGCCAGGAGCCTCAGAGGGAATGAACAGAACAGGTAATCATCAAGTGATCCATCCCCTGTTGCCCATTCCCAGCCTCTGGCAAACAGAGGGTAGGGACACCATCCCTGCCCAACCTGGCTAATAGCCATTGATGAACCTATCCTCCATGAACTTATCTAGTTCTTTTTTTGAACCCTGTTATGGTCTTGGCCTTCACAACATCCTCTCACAAGGAGTTCCACAGGTTGACTGTGTGTTGTGTGAAAAAATACTTCCTTTTGTTTGTTCTAAACCTGCTGCCTATTAATTTCATTTGGTGACCCCTAGTTCTTGTGTTATGAGAAGGAGTAGAGTAAATAACATTTCCTTATTTACTTTCTCCACACCAGTCATGATTTTATAGACCTCTATCATATTCCCCCTTAGTTGTCTCTTTTCCAAGGTGAAAAGTTCCAGACATATTAATCTCTCCTCATATGGCAGCCATTCCATACCCCTAATAATTTTTGTTTCCCTTTTCTGGACCTGTTCCAATTCCAATATATCTTTTTTGAGATGGGGTGACCACATCTGCATGCAGTATTCAAGATGTGGGCATATCATAGAAGTATATAGAGGCAATATGGTATTTTTTGTCTTATTATCTATCCCTTTCTTTTACACCTCAAAGTTTAAAAGAAAGGGATAGATAAAACAAAAAACCTTGAGGTTTAAAAGAAAAATACTTAAAATACACTCTCTGTACCTTCCAAAATGGGGACTTAAAACTGGATTTCTGAAGAGAGATGTCCAGGCAAGACTGCTGAGACCAAACGGCCCTAAGCTTGCAGGGCTGAATGCTGGAGTTACAGATGGCATAGCTATTGTTGAAAGTGGCATTGATCTCCATGCATGGTCCAGAAGAGGAGACTGACTCAATGGAATGTCCAAGAACAGACCCAATGGATGCGTTAAGGAGAGTCCTGGAACGTTCCCTAACATTTCAGTTTTTTCACGTTTCCTCCATTTTGCCCTTCTGTTTTGAAACCAGACCTTCAGAGAGAGAATACAAAAGGGTTAGCTAGACTGATTTTGTTGTTGCTTTTATCAGCTATGGTAGGCCATGACGCACATGGCATAGTAGTGACCTTTATTTTAAAAGTACAGTTTCTATGTAGAAAGGTTCTGTTTATAAAGTGTTTATTATTAATTAATAGATGTCATAAACATGTTTACGGATTTGAGTAGTATCTGTTGTAGGCATATTAGTAAACGGTGTTATTGGTTATAAGCCATAGTAATATGCAATCTATAACCTGTTGGACTCTAACTATTGACTATCCAGTAAACAATGAGAACAGCTTTTAATAATTTATTACTCCTTTATTAATTGAGCCTCCAAATATGACCTCCCGCCCTCTCCAAATCAGAAGGTGGCTACCTCAGTCCATGCAATTTAAGAAGCAATTTAATCATAACTGAAATAATTTTTAATCAAATCCATGAGGGTGACTTAAATGCCTAATAGTCTGGCTGACTAACTACATAGATCAGTATTTAAAATTTTTTTTAGATGCTCTTATTACTTGCCATGACTCAAACTGATGTCATATATAGTTATGTGAAACTGATTAACCCTGTTATAGTACTATAGAAATCCATGTTACTCAAGACACCAAATATATTCAGATACTTGAGAGATCTGGTAACCAGGAGTCAATAAAACAGGGAGACATGCTGGTAGTTTCTTAGACACAGGGCTTTGGATGGTAAGGAGTCTACTGTACAGTGTACTTTTGTACAGTAAACTGTTTATTATATCAACTTCTCTTTGCAAGGCTGCACTATTAATTATTTTAGCCTATGGAGTATATTAAAAAGTAACAGAGAAGTGAGACTAGAATTTAATCTACTCTGACAACTGATATCACACCATTTTTTTTGCAATTTTGACTCTGTCTTGGAGTATTCTCCCTTGGGTCCCTAGATATGTGTGTGCACTAAGGTGAGAATGCATTGTGAAGTATATAGCAGAGATGGGCTGAAACCAGAATCTCAGATAGGAATGCTCCCAAGGCTGAGGATTCAAAAATCTAAATTTTCTCAAATGTTGAGATGTTCTAATTCAGGTAGAGAGATACATTCAAACTGAATTCTGAACTGTATCTAGGCTTGAATCAAAGATTTTAGTTTGGGCCTATCATCTCTAACACAGATTTTATATCTAGCCACTACTGAAATTCAATAAGCCATTAGCAGAAGTTTTCATATAATATAATGATCTGTATTAATTGGTACATTAATAGTCCCCCAAAGAGGAGTAAATATTTACTACAGAGAATGCTAAATAAATATATGGATATAAATAGACACTTCTTCCATCTGTAGGTGCAGCATTATAAAACCAAACTGTTCAAGTAAGATGATCAAAACATTCTAGTGTGTGGAGAGAATTATTATATTTTTAAAATGACTGATGAGTCACATTACATTTTTGTAATTATTTTTATCAGAAGTCTCTAATATTAGTGCAACTATGGTCTGGGAGTTAGAGCAGGGCTGACTGGGGATCACTGACTTGCTCTGATCTTGGGCAAGTTGTTTGCGCTCTCTATTTGATTTAGTTTACCTGTCTGTTAAGATATACTAGCATCTGCTTCACAAAGAGCTTTTCGATGCTTATTTGAATAATAATTGTAAAGTGCCAAGAGCTTCTGAAGAAAAGCCCTATAGAAGTGAAAAGTGGTTAATACCCAGAGTACATTGCTATACGGTAATGTATTGCTCGCCTTGGTATCACAAGCCTGATCTTTTTCCTTTAAGTCAATGGCAAAACTCCTATTGAGTTCAAAGAAGACAGGATTGGGCCACGCATCAGCCTCACTAAAATATATTACAATATATATAATAAGGAGCGAAAAGATACTGTAATAAGGTACCCACATGGCATAGGTCTTGTGAATGCTTATTCACAGGGACCTGAAGAAGCAGTGACTAGTTGAGTACATCTTTTGTTTCGATCTTTTTTTTTAAAGCTACCAATATTCTGTGAAAACTCTAGTGACTTTGCAAAAATAATGGTGTCTTTTTCCTCTGGGCAACTAACGTACACTTCGTGTTTAGGTCTGTTGGCAAGGAGATTGGTGTTTTTGAACCGAGAAGTGAACAATGGAAAATATCGCACATTTGACAAAATCTGGCACAATAGTGTTGAACAATAAATAATCTTAGGGTCACAAGGTCTAACAGATCTGAGATTGTAAAGGGTCAAATTTCTTATAGGGGATAGCTGAACTAGTGAAATGCTGGAAATCTATATCTACAGATGGGAGCCAGCTGCAGGAAAGAGACACTTTCAGTTGCGTTCATTCAGCTTTAGGCGTCGGCTAAATTTAATTAAATTATTTTTACAAGGTTTACTGGTTGAATAGCAGCCTCCAATCACTTGCCAATAAGCATCATAAATGGACCTAGAGCTGGTATCTCAGAAGGAAAATAAAACCACTAGCTCTAAGCCACCAGTGCTCCCCCCTAGAATGGAGTTCAAAGGACTAAAAGAGTAGTGAGAATATTACATGACACTTGTGCCTCACGTTTGGGCAGCAGATGAAGAACATTGTACTTCGCAGTGTTGCTAGTTTCTTTATCCTGTACAAGCATTTTGACCCCTTTTCTAAACATAGCAAAAGACAAGTGCTACGTGTATGAGAGAATATATTAATACTGTTGTGAAACCTAATTAAGCATTTTTTTCTGTCTGCTCCAAACAGAGAAACTGAATAAGAAGTGAAATGTTTGCTACCTTAAAATGTTAAAATAATTCCTTTAATTTACTTTTATGTGATCTATACAGCTGTCTTTTATGATTCCAATATTATTGCTTGTCTGCTGTGCAGACTGTAAATCCAGTGTAACAACTGATTTCAATTGGCCATCAATTATTGTATTTATCTAATTTCTTTTAAAATCTAAACTGAATTTGGACTATCAGCACTAAAAGCCATTATTTAGGTCTAAAATCCCAATCTTGAACTCCTTGCCTGGGCAAAATTCACATTAATATGAGTGATAAATGGGGCATAAACATATATCTTACTTAACAGTGACATCATAAACAGACAGTACTTTCAAAACTTTAGCATTTATATTATTATAAATAACATTTAGATTATTTAATACAAGCATAAAAATGACTGATTTGTATTTTTGCTACTGATTAATAGAAGAGTTCAACTGCCTTTAAAAATAATTTAGCTTTACATTTTTAGATCATTACATTTCTGTCAGGTTACCAGAATAGTTTGCACCTATACACAGATGTGTACAAACTTGCAGCATGGAATATGCCATGTATAGGGTTTAGCCTCTTGGGCTAAATATATTTAGAATAATGTGTTAGAAGTATGTAATAAAGAAGAGTGAATTGTAGACTCCTGGAGTCATTACAGTTTTGATCAGTTTTTTAAATTTAACAAGAATGGACTATAAACCAGGGTATATTAAATACTGCATGTTATTTTTGTAATTATTGATAGATTCTGAATGTATCCTAAAAGTTATTCCTATGCCAAGAATTTCATTAGAAATTGAAATTATCATTCATAATCCAAATTTAGAAGCACTTGGTGTTTTGAGAATAATTAAAAACTTTAACTATGCAATTTTAAGAGAAGAGCTGACTGAATGTAAAGTCAGTTTTCAATTTAGTCTTTTCTGGAGACTTTAAATCCCCTCAAAATCATGTGAATTAAAACACTTTCTGATACATAAAAAACAAGTTATATTATATTTGTGATTAGCCATAGTGTATCTTTGTTGCTGAGACTGATCTCGGGATTATTAGCAAATAATATCACAACGATGTTCAGTTTGCAGTAATCCTTATTACTTTATAAGTGAGTGCTTTACCAATGATACCCATGGTGACGAATCAACCAGTTGATGTTTCGAACTTTTTCAGGTTAGAACTTTTTAAGATGTTCTTATTTTTTCTCCCCAGACCAATGATCTACACTAATAATGAGAAACAAGCCTGTTAACAGAAGCGAAGTATGGACTCAAACAAAAATGCTGCTGGAAGTCCATAAAGGATGGCTTCCAAGCAGGACAGGATTTACCAGACTTTCCTATCATTCCTTTCCCATGGTATGGAAAAATATATGGGTCCCCTGGGAAGCATTTTCAGAGGTTACATGGGAAATCTCTCTAGGTGGGAGAAAAAGCTGAAATACGTGGTGCATTCTGGAATGAGATGGGAATAAGATAGTTGTCCATTTTTCTTTCTTGCAGGGTCACTTCCAATTAGGACTCAATGAAATGCAACAGTTTCTGCTGACTCCGATAAGAGAAAATATTGTGCCTGCTCCCCATTTTATCTGGCTGTGTGTATAAAAACCACTGCCCCAGGAAGAGGTACAGCAGGTGTCTCTCCAGAGAAGCAAATATCAGTTTGAAAAGCAACGGGCTGTTCTGCTGCCTCAGATATGACAACTCTGCGTTAAATTAGCGTCACAGAGAGTTACTTTTGAGCAGGTCAGGAAGATACCATTACAGTATATTTTAAAATGGTCTGTAAACATACCCTGCTATCTGAGCACTTCAGAATCTTTAGTGTATTTATCCTCACAATACCCGGGTGAGCTATTATGTCCATTTTACAGTTGGGGGAATGAGACCCAGAGACCAAGTGACTTGCCCAAGGTACTTGTCTATGGCAGAGCAGGGAATTGAACCTCCATCTCATGTTAGCAACCAAACCACTCTGCCTATGACTCATAAGAGTCTAGCCTCCTGAGGGCTGTAATACTGGGGTCTTCATCTCAGTTGTTGGGTTTCATGTATGGGTGCTGAGTGGTGGTGATGACCTGTGATATATAAGAGCTCAGGGTAGATATTCTGATGGTCCCTTCTGGCCTTGAATTCTATGATGCTGGAATATCTTTCCTCTCAATATTTGCCTAGTACTCTTACGTGGCTATGCCACTGAAAGTTCTGTTCTTTTTGATGACATTCATAGGAAGCTTGGGTTCAAATCATCAACATGATCCCTTTTGCCGTATGCCAATGTCTCAAAAAAGACATCGAACAGTGCAACCCAACTGCATGCAATTGGCAAGCCCCATATGAGAAGGTGAGAATGGGACTGTGGAAATGATGGGTGGGGTTAACAGTTTTGCATCCGTGTTCATTTTACGGGAGAAACGTGTGGCTGTCATGTGTTATGGTATTTTAGTTACTAGTAGCATTGGTGATATTTATGTTGGGGTGTGTGTGTGGGGGGGGGCATTTTCTTTCCTTAAAGTTCATAAAATAACTTAGCTGTGGGGTTGAGATGAAAAAGGTGACAAAGCTTGCTCACACGTATAAAATCATTGAGCACTGGATGTAATATATAAATTGTCTAAGAGCTTTCCCTGATGGCTGGAAGTTCTCTTTCCCAGTCTCCAAGGCCCAGAACCTCACAGGTATTTAGGCTCCTAACTTCCACTTGACATCAATGGATTTTAGCCTACTTATCTTTAAGGATCTGGGTCCAAGTGTTAAAATATGGAAAGATGAGGAAATTCAAGACTTCTGGGGCCAGCTCCTCAGCCAGTGTAAACTGTCATTGCTCCATTGACTTCAATTGAACTACAATTTACACAAGTTGAGCATCTGGCCCTGCTGGTGGAGTGTGAGGAGAAACAGAGATGAGTCTGTGAGTAAGCCTGCCAAATCAGGGAAGAGGCTGCAAAGCATATCATACTCATGAAAACTGAACAGTACGTGCTAGGAGCCAAGTTATGACTGCAGCTTGCAGCTGGACTGACATGCAAAGTAATTCATTCAATATCCGATGTACAGTATGTGCGGAGGTTAGTATAACTTGATTGGTTTTGTGCTAATTTGGACCCTTAATGATCTGTTTGAAACTAAATTTTTAACAAGATTTAATGTTTGCTATGTATACACTATTTTTTTTTAAAGCTAACAGAGTCAATGAGTTAATACCAGAGTTAATACTTTTTTAAAAGGAACTGTTAATTATGGGTGTTTAGAACCAAGGACAGGCTTCTTTAGAAGACTGCAGTATGGAAGATTGGTTACACAATCTTTGCACCTGTATGCTTAAGGTTTTGTCTGATGTTCCATTATAACTGCCCAACCTAGTAATACAAATTCCTTTCAAGTAAACATTCTCATCTCAGTCTCAGAATAATCTTTTAACCATTTTTTAAAAAACAGTGCAGACATTTTCAAGTTAAATTGGGGCAGGAGATGGTAAATGAATACTTTTGTGAACTACATAAATAATTGCTTAGATGTAGAACACAATATTCAACTAATCATTGGTTCACAACACGATCTAACCATTTTGGGTCCTTCTATTGTTTTGGTCAAAAACCAAAACATCAGATTTTGGCACTGCAAAAGAAACTGCATGAATATTTTTGCAATGCTAATGTGGACTTTTACAAAAACTAAATACAGAGATTTCTAAAAATGCCAGTGTGCATTTAATTTTGGACCATTACAGACCAGTGGTAAAAATGCATTTTTAAGTGTACATCTAGAAAAGGCTACTATCTCAAATGTTATGGTTAGTGGTTTTGTCTCAGATTTAATAAGGGAGGACATGTCCAGGATATTTCTCCTTTCTTTAAAAAACAAATATCGAGGAGAAAAAAACCTGCTAAAAAAGGGTGCAGTTGCAACACTAGCTGACAAATGTCAGACAATTACAAAAGTATCTACATTCTGAACTCCGACACAATACTATTGTCCCCAATTCTGTTTTTAAATATTTTTTCCGGTGGAGGAAATTATAGTGAAAAAGCATCAAATTTTTCTGTGAATCTTTAGACTTTTGTTGGCTTGTTTCAGAACTTTAAGATTTAAATATAAAATAGCATTTAAACAATATGCACACAACTCCTTCAAATCCACAAACAGATGTTTAAATAGTTTAGACCAGTGGCTCTCAACCTTTCCAAACTATTGTACCCCTTTCAGGAGTCTGATTTGTCTTGTGTCCCCCTAAATTTCGCCTCACTTAAAAACCACTTGCTTACAAAATCAGACATTAAAAATAGCAAAAGTGTCACAGTACGCTATTTCTGAAAAATTGCTTACTTTCTAATCTTTACCATATAATTATAAAATAAATATAAATATTGTACTTACATTTCAGTGCATAGTATATAGAGCAGTATAAACAAGTCATTGTCTCTATGAAATTTTAGTTTGTACTGACTTCGCAAGAGCTTTTTATAAAACTAGGCAAAAATTTAGATGAGTTGATGTACCCCCTGAAAGACCTCTGCGTACCCTCAGCGATATGCGTACCCCTGGCTGAGAACCACTGGTTTAGACAAGATGCAAAGCCTATTTTAAATGATCATTTATTGTTTGCTGAAGTGTATTGATATTATATCTGACAATTACTATATTTTATTTTGACGTTTCTGGTTTTGGGGGGGTGGGATACTAAAAACGTCTCCTCCTTCCTTCTTTTAAATTCAAAGCTCTGATCGCATTTGGTCCTCTTTTGTCGGATAATATGGAATAACAGCTGCTAGCTTTTTTACATCCTTTACAGCAACACTTCTCAACCTGAGTGAGCTGGAAAAATAAAAAAGCCAACAGCACTGAAGAAAACATTTAACACTTAATTTTAAGCTAAGAATGTTTATACATATCAAAAGGCAGTGTATTCCGTCAACACTAGGTCCCTGTTCTTTAGTACCTGTTACTCACCTGAACTCTGGCTTCTGTTAAATCCAGACGCAGTGCTAGCTCCTCTCTGCAGAAGAGCCAAATATCATTTAGTATTTCAATCTTTAGTCACAAAAAAGGGTTGGCTTCATCAGGCCCCATCACACACTGAGAGTTCATCCGATGAAGTGAGCTGTAGCTCAGGAAAGCTTATGCTCAGATAAATTTCTTAGTCTCTAAGGTGCCACAAGTCCACCTTTTCTTTTTGAGAGCTCATTAAAAGCCAAATCAGATCCCCTGCTCTTTACAGGTGATTTCTAATCTAGAAGCCGCTGCATAGTGCCTCCCAGTCTGAGAATATATAAACAGTCACATTCAACTGGGAGGTTTTTACACCCCCCCCAGCTCACACCCCGGTAACTGCATTAGGACCGCTGAGACAGCAGTAAGGGGATGTAAGATCTGAGACCCCCCTCGCACACCATAGTGCCCTGATTTCACCTCGATTCCCACTTCATGCGAGCGCGGAATCGCATGTGCTCCGGCTCTTCCTTTAAAGCTGGCGATTACCGTCCATCCCTGAGCTATTCCCCATTGCTTCAAGTGCTTTTCCTATCCTTTCACGGCTCGCTCTCCTGGGGGCTCCCTGCCATTACAGACCCTGGGTTCATTCAGTCTGGTTTATTCCCTGCACCCGAGAGTGGCATTTACAGGGCAGTGACCATTTCAAGGTCTGGCCCCGCTGCCTCGGGGGAGGAATCTCTCTTTGAAGCCCCCTGGACCCAGTCGAAACTTTTGGGGGAGAGGCCGCAGTCAGGGCCCGACCCTCCCAAAGGAGGGCAGCGTCGCCCGGCATCTGGCCCTACAGGGCTGCTGGGAAGGGCCGGGCCGGGCCGCGCTGGGGCGGGGTGGCCCCTGGCGGAGCGGCCCGGCCCCGCTCCTACCTGGTGAACACGTCCGGGTAGTGGCACTTGCGGAACGCCCGCTCCAGCTGCTCCAGCTGCAAGTTGCTGAACGTGGTGCGATAGCGCCGCTGCTTCCGCTTCAGCGGCCCCGGCGCCTCGGCCGCGGCCGCGGGGGCAGAGCCGGAGAGACCGGCCGCCGGCTCCCCCGGGCCGCCGCTGCCCCTCGCCGCGTCCTCCTCCGCCGCGTCCTCCGCCGCCCAGGCGCCGGGGACCGGGCGCTTCTCTGCCGCCAGCGGCGCGGGGCGGGGCTCGGGCGGCTCCGTGGGGTCCCCGCCTGGGGAGAGGGAGAGAAGCGGGAGAATGAGCCGGGGGCCCGGCCTCTGCGCTGCCCCGGGGAGCTCCGCACTGGGGGAACCAGCAGGGCGCCCCGGTCCCCCATCCATCCCCGGCGGGTGGGGCTGGCAGGGCGCCCCGGTCCCCCCCATCCGTCCCCGGCGGGTGGGGCTGGCAGGGCGCCCCGGTCCCCCATCCGTCCCCGGCGGGTGGGGCTGGCAGGGCGCCCCGGTCCCCCATCCGTCCCCGGCGGGTGGGGCTGGCAGGGCGCCCCGGTCCCCCCCTCATCCGTCCCCGGCGGGTGGGGCTGGCAGGGCGCCCCGGTCCCCCCTCATCTATCCCCGGCGGGTGGGGGCTGGCAGGGCGCCCCGGTCCCCCCCATCCATCCCCGGCGGGTGGGGGCTGGCAGGGCGCCCCGATCCCCCCCCCCATCCATCCCCGGCGGGTGGGGGCTGGCAGGGCGCCCCGGTCCCCCATCCATCCCCGGCGGGTGAGGGCTGGCAGGGCGCCCCCATCCCCTCATCGATCCCCGGCGGGTGAGGGCTGGCAGGGCGCCCCCATCCCCTCATCGATCCCCGGCGGGTGAGGGCTGGCAGGGCGCCCCCATCCCCGCATCGATCCCCGGCGGGTGGGGGCTGGCAGGGCGCCCCGATCCCCCCCCATCCATCCCCGGCGGGTGGGGGCTGGCAGGGCGCCCCGATCCCCCCCCATCCATCCCCGGCGGGTGGGGGCTGGCAGGGCGCCCCGATCCCCCCCATCCATCCCCGGCGGGTGGGGGCTGGCAGGGCGCCCCGATCCCCTCATCGATCCCCGGCGGGTGAGGCTGGCAGGGCGCCCCGTCCCGGCTGCTCCCGGGCAGGGTCCCGCTCACCTTGCCGCTTGGCGGCGGGGCTCCGGCCCAGGATGCTGTCGATGAAGTAGGAGGTGAGCAGGTGCAGGGCGGGGGCGGCCGGCGCGGGGGCTGCGCTCTGCATGGCTGCGGACTGGCACCGGGCAGAGCCCCGGCTCCGCGCCGGGTTTTATTGGTGCCGGCAGCGACCGGCTCGGCGCCCGGGTATTAGCATTTCATTAGCGCGCTGGCGTCAAGGCCGGGGGTGGGACCCGCACTGGGGCCGGGTTCGCAGCCTGGCCAGGCGGGGAGGGGTGCCACCCCCTGGGAGCCTGGCGGGGGGAGGTGCCAGACAACACTCCCTTCCTCCAGTCTCTGCCCGGTGCCCGCTATCCCCTGCTGCCTTGGAAAGTGGGTGCCTCCCCCAGAGCCTTTGCCACGATGTGGTGACATGGGAGGAAGCCCCCGCTGGGGAGAACTGGGCCCTCTGGAGAGGCAATCGCCTCTGCAGGTTGTATGCGGCTGGGGAGGTGGGTACCTGTGTACAGGAGAAAGGGCAGATCTCTTGTCATGGGGTTCGCTCTGCACTATTGGCTACAAATGGCGGGCCAGATTCTGAGCTCCCCTCCAGTGGTGTAAGGCCAGAGACTTCCCTGGACTTACCAAGACATCAATCTGGCAGAAGGGAGACTAGAATCTGGCCCGCTATCACAAGCAAACGCTTGCTGTTTGGTAATAGGGTACCCTTAGAGGGAACTTACATCCTGCTCCTCACTGCCATGTGGAGAGGAGGTGCAGCTCATGAAAACATCACACTGAGCTCTAGAAACACAATGCCCTTCCTTTTTTTGCACATACCCTCCATTGTGTACAATGAACTTGTACCCGCTTTCTTACTGAATCTGACTTTGGCCCTTGGAGCCCGACTCTGCAAAGTGCGGCGTTCCTTCGGGTCCTGTAAGAGCACCCAGCGTCTTGCAGGACTGGGCCTCCCTGGCCTGTGTTCTCAAGCCTCCCATCCTCCTTTAGTGTCCCTCTTTGCTGTTACAGCAACAATCCCTCAGCAGCCGGAGGACTGCAAGCCAGCGCCTGCATGCAGACACTCAGCACAGCCATGACATGACTACAGTGCATTGCTAGAGTCCTACATAAATTAGATCAAGAGGTGACTTGATCACAGTGTATAAGTTCCTTCACAGGGATTCAGTTCCGGCTTCTAAAGGGCTCTCTAATCTAGTGGAGAAAGGCATGACAAGAACCAAGGGCTGGAAGCTGAAGCCAGATAATTTCAATTTAGAAAATAAAGCTCCCATTTGTAACAGTGAGGGTGATACCACTGGAACAAACCACCAAGGGAAGCAATGGATTCTTTGTCTCTTTGTGTCTTCAAATCCAGAGCGGATGCCTTTCTGGAAGGTATGCTTTAGCCAACCCCAAATATTGGGCTCAGTGCCGTAGTAATTGGGTGAAATTCTATAGCCTGTGCAATACAGCCGGTCAGACTAGATGATCTAGTGGTCCCTTCTGGCTTTAAAATCTAGGAATAAATTACATGCTCTTTCATCTTCCTCTCCTCCTATCCACCCAGCTGCACGTGAATGATGCAGCGCTTCCATCTCTTGCCAAGCTGGGCCCAGCACCCAATCTTTTGCATGCCAGCTCATTCTCCCACCACTGCCGAGCCAGACCTAGAGTTTGTTTGTTTGAAAACAAAAACTTTATTTAGCCCGAAACAATTCCACAACAAACCCATTTCTGTAGCACCTTCCAGCCTAGACTCTCTGAAAGTCCTTACCGATGCTAATTAATTAACCTCATAATACCCCTGTGAGAGAGAGACATATTATCATCCCTATTTTACAGAAATGGAGGCCCAGTGAGATGATCTACCCCAAAAATTCATGTCAGAGCTGGTGATGCAACCCTGATCGCTTGACTGCAAGACCATCTTTCCTTCTCTTCGATCCCGTAAGTCCATACATTTATCATATTAGAGCAACTACAGCGGATACCAACTCAAGTAAAAGGCAGGACAGTAGCCATAATAACCTTGGCTCTTAGTCCTCTAGGCCCCATTATTATTTACTTAGGCTAGGTCTACACTACTGCTTGAGTCGAGCTAACAGACGTTGCGCAGGGGTGTGAAAAAGACCCCCCCCCCGAGCGACACAGGTTACAGCGACCTAAGCGCTGTCCACACTGGAGCTATGTTGGTGGGAAGCTGACATAGCTTCTGCCTCTTGCAGAGGTGGAGCAGCTGTGCCGATGTAGTTCTTCTAGCGTAGACCTGCCTTGAGTTCTACTCTGCAGCCCCTTCCCACAGGCTTTGTATTGAGGTTACCTGTCAGACCAGCACTGGAGCGTTTTTGTTTGATAACCATGAATTTCCTCATAAATATATTCACCGGGGGTAGCTGGGTCTTTGGTTTAGAAGGGTCAGTGTAGCATGCTACGATAGACGTCTACTACAGCCTGTGTTCTTTCTGTATAAATTGAAAAAATATGACTGTAACCTCCATTTTCTCCAAGTTCACTCTCACACAGGCTTGAATACTGGTTACCTAATAAGTGAGTGGGAATGCTATTTCGCTGACTGTATAAGAGAATTCTATGAGGCCTATTGAACCATGTTTTATGGTTGCGGGCCATGAAGAGGTAACCAGGATGCATGTGAAATGGGTGGTTCAACTACCGCAGTTATATATTCTACCCCAGGCTGGCTCTCCATTCCTTTGGCTCCACAACGCACAAAATGGCTGAAAAATCTTCCTGTGACCCACCGTAACCCACATGCCTCTGCTGGCCCCAAAGGCTTGTGAGATATGTCAACAAAGTCTGGTGGGTCACAGGACAATTTTTTGGTCTTTGTGTGTGCATGCAGGGGAGGCTTCTGGGTGGGTTATTGCTGCTGGGAGCAAGCTGCCCCTTCCCTGGCCTGTCTGTGCTCCTGTGGGAGAATCTGAAGCTCTTTGAACACATTGGATGTGCCCCATTTCCTGGTCATGTTCCACTAGGTGAGCACCATACCATCATACGCGGTCCATACAGAAGCTCCTGAATGTCTGAGAAAATAGCATCTGGTGCACACACAAGATCTTCATGTGAATTGATGACTCTGTGTGCTAAAATGAGGCCAGGTTAACTTATATCTTCCTTTCGAAAAACAAACAAAAAACCCCAAACCTCCAAAATACCCCAGCCCTGAACTACAATTGAAGAATCATTATCATCTGACTAGACATTCAGCATCTGCCATCTGATGCACACTGATTTTGCCACGTGTATTGTCCCACACAACCCTCAGGGGCCAGGTGATTCCCAACTGTTTATGAGGAAGCTGGTGTTCATTCTGAAGGTGTGTTCCACTGCAGCATTGATGTTTCTGTTTTGAAACACAGCTAAAAATAAGAGCTAGTTATGAACACTTGGATGAAAAGGTCAATCCTATTTAGAGTTTTTGTTGATCACAGTCAGGCGATTCATTCCACTAATGGCAGGTGCCTAGCATGCCTTCTATCAGATTGTGATTGAACAAATGAAGACATCCTCATTATGGAAAAATGTACTGGTCTGAAATCGATAATGTAAATTACTTGGCAATATAGTCCCCAGAACTGAAATGTATTGAAATAAATAAAGGTAAAGTTTACTGTTTTCTGTTGCCATTTGTACCCTATTATCAGTTACCATGTGAGTAACATTTATATTGTTGGATGGACCTTGATATCTGATCTGGTTTGCTAATTTATTTATTGTGGTAAAACGAAGGAACCCCAGTTATGGACTAGAACCCCACCGTGGCAGGTGCTGTACAAACACAGAACAAAAAGACAGTCCCTGCCCCAATGAGCTTACAATCTAAGAAATGTCACCTTTGATTACCAGCCTTTTTATTTGCTTACATGGTTTCTCTTTATGGCTCCCAAATAACATAAAAAAGAACAGATGAGTTGCAAGGTCCATCTTTTCCCCCAGGTGTTTGAAAAATGCGGCGAAATGGGTGGAGTGTGGGCAGACCTATAATTGTGTGAGGGGAATTTGTGTTTATTTTACATTGCTGCACTTAGGATGTTTTCTTAAGCTATGTCAAGGGCACTGTAGAGCATATGTGTTGGTCTTCTTCTTAGCATTGTTATAAATCTATAATAAATAAATATACTTGTACTGTATCTAGGATTAAGGCTCAGAAAAGAAAGGGCAGCTATAATCATGGGTCTGTAAAAGTTACCAGATAATCAGCAGATCGAATATATAACATCACACAAAGCAAATGTAAGAATTCTTGCTGGAAAGCTGGGACTTAATGAGGAAATTTAATGAAGCAAGTCCTGGGAGATTATCTGCGAGGTAGAAATAACTTTAATTAAAAAGTGATCATTATGATTTTAAGGAAAGAGCTAATTGCTTATTAAATATTTTATTACAAACTTGCATGCAATGTCCCCTCTTCCTCCACAGTCAATGGGAGGCGGGGTCTTGGATGGACTGCAGGGAATGTAACATGGTGCCTTGAAGTGGTGGGAGGGAGTGTGAGAGTGCATGCATGGCAAGATGGTGGCATGGAGGTTAAGTCCATTAATGGCTGTTAGCCAGGATGGGTAAGGAATGGTGTCCCTAGCCTCTGTCTGTCAGAGGGTGGAGATGGATGGCAGGAGAGAGATCACTTGATCATTACCTGTTAGGTTCACTCCCTCTGGGGCACCTGACATTGGCCACTGTCGGCAGACAGGATACTGGGCTGGATGGACCTTTGGTCTGACGCAGTATGGCCGTTCTTATGTTCTTCCCGTCTCCTAGGTCTACCACCTTCCCATTGGCTGGGGGATCAGGTTAGCTGATTGGCTGTTATGTGCCCCCACCATTTAAATGTCCTGGGCTTTTCAAAAGCTCCTGACTCCCGTGCAGCCAGATCTCCTATAAAGGTTAGAGGGAGTTCTGGTGTGCAAGGACCGCAGCACTGGATACTCTGGGACAGTCAATATAGCTCTGCTGATTTACACTGGCTGAAGCTCTGGGTCTATCACTTTTTTGTAATAAAATCATAATACAGTAAACTCCTGTTTATCCAAACCTCCGTATTATGTGAACTCCTTCCTTCTCCCCCATGTAGCTCCTCTTTCCTTAAAATTCTGATGTTAGAGCAGAGGGCCCCAGACAGGACTGCAAAGAGAAGGAGGAGGATGAGCTGGCTGCGGGAGAGGCCACCCTGCTGGCGCTGAATGGCTCCTGCGGCAATGCAGGGAGCCCTCTGCAGCCCCGCTCTCACAGGCGTGAGTGAGCAGGGCCAGGACAGTGCAGCTGCATAGGGCCCCCTATGCTGCTGCAGGGCCAGTGACACTGGATCTCTGCAGGTATAAGGTGCAGAGAAGGCTGTGGCCCTGGAAGGGCAGAGCAGGTTCCTGGCCAGAGGGTATCCACTCTGCCCTGCCCCTTGTGCCTGCAGGGATTGGGTGTCACCTCAGGGAGCCTTCTGCAGGCCTCCTGCCGTGGGGCGGTGCAGTGGGGCAGAGCAGCGACCCCCCAGCCAATTCTCCAAGGAGGAGGAAGGAGGAGATCCCAGCCCTGGGCAGAGGGTGTCCTGCTGCTGAATGGCTGAAAGGCTCCTCCTGTCTCGATTATCCCAGCTCCCAATTATCCAAAGCAAATCCATGTCCCCCAGGCTATTTGGATAATTGGGAGTGCACTGTATAATGTTTGCCCTCTAGGTTAAACTAATAACCCCAGAAAATATTATATGTCTTTTGCTGACAGCAACACCTGACTGCTAGAAAAAAACGGCATAGCATATAGCTAATTTCCCTCTCTTATGCTGCATACGTTGGATATTGAAGAATGCAATAAAGTATTAATTATCAAATATCGGAGATAAAAATCAGTGCACTGATCAGTGCACAAGTGGAAATAACATGCAATACAGTCACTGTATGCCTTCGAGGGGGAGGGAGTGCAGCCGAGTTCCTCTCGTGGCCCTGGACTGTGATCCTGTTCTGTTTTCACACTGGGCTCCAGAACTGTTCAGCTGCCCTTTGTAGGTCTCATGCTGCATCACTTGAGACACACAGAAAAGCGGTGCTCCTCGTATACCCTGTTAGTCTTTGTGCACATGGTTCTTGAAGGGGATTGCTCACAAAAGGCAGCCCAGTAGAGGAGGATTCTGTGTAGAATTACAAGATGAAATAGAGGGAGAAGGACCCAGAAGAACCTAATCATGCAGCACTGAATGTTCTTTGTAACAGCGTTGGTAACTGGATGTTTTTTTCCGACACTCTAAGACCTGGTCTATACTACAAAGCTAGGTTGATGTAAGTCGCTTGGCGTTGACCTAGTTGTGCATGTCTGTACTCAGATTTCTCTGTTGCTGACGTCAGCACCCAATGACGGCAACACACTAACGCCACCGCCCTGAACGAGCCATGGGCAGTATACTGTGGTCAACGTAGGGCAAGTGTAAATATCGTGTGACCTATGTTGACCCTCACAGTCTTCCAGCAACTGCCCCACAATGCCTGACACTGACCACTCTGGTCACAGTTGTGAACTCCACTGCCCAGGGGTCACGGCGACCCAAAGCCTGGACTAGACAGTGGGTATTAGATCTCTTGGGCCTGTGGGGAGAAGAGGCTGAGGAACAGCTGGACAGCTATGAGCAGATTGCACAGGGGTTGCAGGCAAAGACGTGTGACAAAGATCAGCTGCAGTGCCACGTGAAAGCAAAGGAATTCCAGCAGGTGGACCAGAAGGTCGGGGAGGCCAATTGTTGATCTGGTGCTGAGCCACAGACCTGCTGCTTTTACAACAAGCTGCATGCCACACTTGGCAGAGACCCTGCAGAACATGGTGGATACCTCCGAGGAGCCCGAGACACAGACCCCTGGCGTGAACAGTAGGGAAGAGGAGGAGGATGGGGGACGTGCAACCAGGGTATCCAGCTATGCTGCGAGCCAGGATCTGGTCAAGATTTCATCGCAGTCTAGTCAGTCCCGGCTGCTGAGCAAGGGCGAGACCAGTGCAGAGGAAGCAACCTCAGGTAAGTGTGTGAATGCATTTCCCATTACAATGTTTAAATGTAGAAATAATGCCTGACCCCAACGTAGCAGGACACAGGTATTGACTTTTCATTAATTTACTTGTACTAGAGGAGGTAGAGTTGTTACCGGTTTTCATTCCCCTGCAGAGTTACCAGGAGGGGGGGCATGCGGAGCAGTTTGTTTACGTACACAGGGCTGTCCCTTGAATCCTTCTGAGAGATCTTAATGCAACTTTCACAGAGGTATTCTGAAATCCTCTCCTGATGGTTTCTAGGGATGGCAGCCTTATTTCTTCCTCTGTGGTAGGACACTTTCCTATGCCAGTTCACAGTGCAGTAAACAGGTTAGCGGCACATGGGCTCAAGCTGTTTCGGGACACCAGCAGCAGCTGTGTTCTCTGTGCCTTTGTTACCCCGAGGAGCAAGAAGGCAGCTAAAATCATAGAATCATAGAAGATTAGGGTTTGAAGAGACCTCAGGAGGTCATCTAGTCCAACCCCCTGCTCAAAGCAGGACCAATCCCCAACTAAATCATCCCAGCCAGGGCTTTGTCAATCCGGGCCTTAAAAACCTCTAAGGATGGAGATTCCACCACCTCCCTAGGTAACCCATTCCAGTGCTTCACCACCCTCCTAGTGAAACAGTGTTTCCTAATATCCAACCTAGACCTCCCCCACTGAAACTTGAGACCATTGCTCCTTATTTCTGTCATCTGCCACCACCGAGAACAGCCGAGCTCCATCCCCTTTGGAACCCCCCCTTCAGGTAGTTGAAGGCTGCTATCAAATCCCCCCTCACTCTTCTCTTCTGCAGACTAAATAAGCCCAGTTCCCGCAGCCTCTCCTAATAAGTCATGTGCCCCACCCCCCTAATCATTTTTGTTGCCCTCCGCTGGACTCGCTCCAATGTGTCCACATCCTTTCTGTTGTTGGGGCCCCAATTGGATGCAATACTCCAGATGTGGCCTCACCAGTACCAAATAGAGGGGAATGATCACTTCCCTCGATCTGCTGGCAGTGCAGCCCAATCTGCTGTTGGCCTTTTTGGCAACAAGGGCACACTGCTGACTCATATCCAGCTTCTCGTCCACTGTAATCCCCAGGTCCTTGTCTGCAGAACTGCTGCTTAGCCAGTCGGTCCCCAGCCTGTAGCAGCGTATGGGATTCTTCCATCCTAAGTGCAGGACTCGGCACTTGTCCTTGTTGAACCTCGTCAGATTTCTTTTAGCCCAATCCTCCAATCACCACTGCCTGTGGAAAATACTGCCAGTGCTGTATGCCACTTGTACCCATGGAAATAGGGGCCAAAATTGTATTGTTCCCTGCAGCTCAATAATTCCTTCCTCATTCTCCCACCTCCTGCTGGACCATGCTCCCCATGGCTGGGGCTGGAGAACGGTGATGTGCACAGGCGTTCCAAGGCTGAAGTGTCAATAAGCGTGTCTACTTTAAAACGTTAGGGGACCAAGGGAAGGGAGTTCTGAAACTTAACTTTTGCTTCCCATTGTGGCTGTACCTCTGAGTTTGTTATCTGCAGCTGTCACCATTGTGGCGTTGAGGGGTTCCCCCTCCACGCCCAGTTGGTTCCAGGAGGACCATATTAAAGAGCTAGAGACAGTCAGTTGCTGCCTGGAGCTGGAGCAGTGAGGAAAGTGTTCCTGGCTGGCTGAAGGAGCAGCAGATCTAGGGTGGGCCCTGGAGAAATGGGTGGGCCTACCCCTCCTGCCCCCCAGACACTAGGGAAGTGATTTAAGCCCTGAGGAAAAGAGTTGAGAAGGCACAGAGAAGGGGCTGAATAATGAACTGTGAAACATTCCTGGAAGGGGATCAGATGGTTTAGTGGCCCAGCTGGAGAGTTGGGACCAGAAAGGCCCAGAGTGGGTGAAGACAGTGCTTCCAGCGAGGAAGACCTAGGGGTAGGGCCCCATACCAGGGCTGGGATGTTTAAAGACTGAGCCCGGGAAGGGCTACAGAGTTACCAACAGAGGGGTTCTGGAGTAGGCCCCTGATGGGTTGTATATCTTCGAAGGGGTCTGTTTTGTTTCACATATAGATGTGTGTGTGAGACTCGGCTGGAGGGCTGAGTCACTGAAAACCCACCTGAGAAACCACCTGACAGAGGTCACCACAGGTTAAGAGAGTGTAGACACCCACCCCCCGGCCAAGGGTGCTTGCGAGAGGTGGATGCTACCCTATTACAGCGATATACTAACTGTGGTGGCGTTATGCCAACTTAACTTGCATTGACCATAATTTGTAGTGTAGATGTGACCTAGGTGAAATGCGAATAGCTGTTCGTAATATTGACAACTCTTGCAATTTTATCACAAGTCTCACAATTTTTGGTGTTTTAAAGCTCCAGCTCCTGGACTCAAGTGATGAGGTGAGAAGCTTTCATTCATTTTTTTTTCTAGCTCTGATGATTGTGGAGAAAAGCTTGAAAATGTGATCTGAGTGCAACCCCAGGACTCAAAACACCAAAGGGCAAATAAAAATAACCCTGCCTTTATTATTTGTAAAGAAATGTCATGATTTTAAAGCCAGTCTCTTAATTTTGGGGTGTGTGTGCCTGACACATGATTTTGGAACAGTCAGCAAAGTGTTTGCATGACGCTGAAAAAAAATCATTGTGCCTAATTCCTTGCAGAAGTTGTCCAAGGACACTTTGTGTGAAAACCATCATTTCTTTAGGATGCTTCGAGATTCATGGAAATTCAGGTGATCTGCTTTGCTGTCTGTAGTTTGTGGCATGGAAGGTCTTAAAAGCCCCTCTCTAAAAACTGGCCTTTCATTCTGGATGTGTAATACATTTGTGAAGTGGGGGCTATGTCGCTGCCTACTGGCAAATCTACCGAGAGGATAACAGCTTATTTCTGCTGCCACCTAATGGAGCTACTTCTGGAAGCTAAAAGAAGATCCTCTTTTCAGCTTGCATGTCAGAGAAGGAAGTCTTTAACTTGGCCTGTAATGTCAGCTTTTGCAATTATTTCTCATTCTTGCTTAACTTTTGGTTTTACTACCATCAACTTGTGCATTAGTTAATCACCTCTTTCCTCACTAATTGTAATTTCTGTTTAAGTCACCATATGTGGATATTGTGGCAGCAGTCTGTGGAGAGAGATTTACCATTTAATTCCTGTAGTCTAATGAATTCTCTGCCGTGTCTCATTTTTCACGCCTTTCAGTATTAGAAGCTCTCGCTTCATTCCTTGTTTGTACCAAAGGGCCATGGTTTAAATACAGATTAAACGTATTTCATAATAAATATATTAAAACAGAAATCTATCCCACTCATAGGAATGTAAAAAGCCTGTGTGTGATGAATATTGCATATTCCAAACTTAGTTCCTCCTGATCCTCAACTCAAGGGCACTGAGTTGCATGTTTTTACAACACTGCATCTCTTCCTGGACTTGAGTTTTTCATGATGTTGTAAATGACAATGAAAAACAAATATATAAGGGGGAGAGACATACACACATGGGTGTGGCAAACGTTTTTATAGACTGTCTTCTCCAAGCAGACAGCAAATACAGTGCCAACTAGTATTACTCATGTTATAACCTTTATTTTGCTGCTTTGAGGTGTATATGAACTATTACTGTTCCCATGCATTTTTATATTCTGAACATGTTTAATTTTTGTGGCTTTCTGTAACTCCCTCTGGCCAATGACAAAATAATTCTTCAGAGGATAAAGGTTTAGTTGACGCTCTGCTAAATATGCCAGCTGCAGTATGGGCGACTCCAGAGAACGGTTTTCAGGGGTTTTCTTAAACTGAGATAATTCTATCTTTACTTATTAACACAGCCAAGCCATTCTATTCAACTTATTAATATTCCAAAATAATGGGATGAGTAACTGTATGATGATTCTTGTGATGTGTGCAAGAAAGAATGAGCCTTTCAAATTCCTTCCCACTTGTGAATCTGGTTCAAGAAGTGAAAAGGATTGTTTAATTCATTTCTCCATCTAACCTGTTGCAATAAGGGTGTTTGAGATACAGGAACCATGAAATATAAAGATAGATCGATGCATACAACTCCTATTAATGTTAGTGGGAGTTACATGCACGCATCAAGGTGAGCGTATGGGCATGACTCTCTTGCCCTGCACGGAGTGTAATCATTTACTCCAGTACAAAGTAGATACTCTAATTTTGGGCAAGGTTTTCTTGTCCAGAGAGAGGTTAACAATAGCCTGGTAGCTCCTGAAACTGATTAATTCATCATTTTTAAAATGTATACAGTATGAATACAGTGACATAGAAAGGAGAGAATTGGACAGTTAGATCATATTTGGTTACTGTTCATTCAATACTCTTGCCTGCACAAAACCTATCACATTTGAAATTATGCTGGAATATTAATAAGTTTAATAGACTGGCTTCACTGTGTTAATGGGCAAAGATAGAATAATCTTTCAGTATAAGAAAAACCCTGGGAAACATTATGTATGGGGTGCTGTCAAGATGCTCTTCTTCTAAAGTGCTTATGCCTTCCCAAATAAAGAAACGTAATGGAACGATATAATCACCAATTTGTTCTAAGGTCCATTTTATAATACCTTAGTGGGTAGAGCACAGATCTGGGACTCATGAGATCTGGGTTCTGCTCCTGGCTCTGCTATTGGCCTGCTAGGTGACCTTGGCAAGTCACATTACTGCTCGGTACCTCAGTTTCCCCATCTGTAAAATGGGGCTAATGACACTTCATTTGAAAAGCGCTTCGAGTTCTACTGACGAAAAGCACTATACAAGAGCTGGGTTTTGTTAGTATTATAATATTTCTCCTCTGATGCATACACAATAATTTGTAAAATTATTTATATTTCCTAAATAATTTTTTTAATTTTTAAAAATGAGCCTTGTTTTGTTTCAGAATAAACACTGAAAATATGATTCTCTTTTAGGTGACCATTTTTGTTCTAGGAATGAATTGTCTAGTCATAGTGGCTGTGTTTAAAAAAAATCCAGCATTTATCAGCATTTACAGTGGTGTCTGAGGCTCCCCAATGTTTCTCTATATAAGTAGAAATAACCAGGCCATCTCATATACTGCTCTATGGTAATTATATCCTTAGGCCCTAATTCTGCATACACTTATGCACATGCTTCATTTGACTACTTCGAGTAGTTCCATTATAGACAAGGGCCAAAGACTGTAAACTCTTTTGGGAAAGGGACTGTTATTTTGTAATATGGATGTGACATGCCTAGCTCAATGGGGGCTCATCCCTCAAAGGGGCCACGGCACAAATGATGATATGGCTTGGTAAACATACTGGCTTTTATTCTGCTAGGGTACAGCTACATTGCACCAACGCCCCCCACCACCGGCAGTCAGTCTCAGAGGCCCTGGTCACCTGATTCACGCTCATGGGGCTCATGCTACAGGATTAGAAATAACAGTGCAGATGTTCATAGAATCATAGAATATCAGGGTTGGAAGGGACCTCAGGAGGTCATCTAGTCCAACCCCCTGTTCTTGGGCTGGAGCCTGGGCTCTGAGACCCATCCCCCTTGCTGGCTTTTAGAGCCTGGGCTCCAACCCAAGGAATGTCTACACTGTTGTTTTTAGCCCCGTAGAGTGAGCCTGAGTCAATTGATGCAGGTTCTCAGACTCGGTGTCACCGTTGGGTTTTTTTTTTTTTTTTTTTTGCAGTGTCGACCTACCCTGAGACACTCATCTGACCCACCTTACTGTAGTATCGGAGTACCTCACCATTTTAATGTATTCATCTTCTCCACACCACATGCGATTAGCTCCATTTTACAGATGAGGGACTGAGCCACAGAGTGATTGCGACTCACCCAAAAAGTCGGGGCACAGGAGGAAACTGAACTGACTTCTCCCAAGTCCCAGGTTAGCACCCTAACCATGAGACCAGCCTTCCTCTCCTTTTAAGGGCTGCTTTATAAATACTAATTAACTTTTAAATATTGTTATAATAATGGTAAACATAGAAACAACGAGGAGTCCGGTGGCACCTTAAAGACTAACAGATTTATTTGGGTATAAGCTTTTGTGGGTAGAAAACCCACTTCTTCGGATCCAAATAAATCTGTTAGTCTGAAAGGTGCCACCAGACTCCTCGTTGTTTTTGTGGATACAGACTAACATGGCTACCACTCTGATACTTGGTAAACCTAGGCTGCTTTTTTGCAATATTAACCTGATAAAGTTAAATGTAAAACAGTATGTTGAACAGCTACAAGCATCTAACTGAATTTCTTTCATAATCAATAAATATTCATACGATTACAATTACCCTTACAAAACTTGTTACAAGTTGGAAAGGCTATTGCAAGAAGGATTCATTTGTAGCATTTAATTGGATTCTTGTTGTGCCATTATGCGTGTTGCATTTCCGAGTGATTACTGTCCCTTTATGCCACTTTAATTAAATGAGACTGTGGCGAAGCACACTCAACGCTTCCATACATATTGCATTTGTACGCTCCCTCTGCTGGGCAAATAAAGGTATTGAGTCCGAACCTCCTCTTGCATCAGTTTTACACATAAAAAGAAAAGGAGGACTTGTGGCACCTTAGAGACTAACAAATTTATTTGAGCATAAGCTTTCGTGAGCTACAGCTCACTTCATCGGATGCATTCAGTGGAAAAATACAGTGGGGAGATTTATATACACAGAGAACATGAAACAATGGGTGTTACCATACACACTGTAACAAGAGGTTTCAGAAGGTACCTCAAGAACTCCTTTTCTTTTTACTGTAACAAGAGTGATCAGGTAAGGTGAGCTATTACCCAGCAAGGGGGCTGTGGGGACCTTTTGTAGTGATAATGAAGGTGGGCCATTTCCAGCTGTTGACAAGAACTTCTGAGGAACAGTGGGGGTGGGGGGAAGTAAACATGGGGAAATAGTTTTACTTTGTGTAATGACACATCCACTCCCAATCTTTATTCAAGCCTAAGTTAATTGTATCCAGTTTGCAAATTAATTCCAATTCAGCAGTCTCTCGTTGTAGTCTGTTTTTGAAGTTTTTTTGTTGAAGAATTGCCACTTTTAGGTCTGTAATCGAGTGACCAAAGAGATTGAAGTGTTCTCCAACTGGTTTTTGAATGTTATAATTCTTGACGTCTGATTTGTGTCCATTTATTCTTTTACGTAGAGACTGTCCAGTTCCTGGGTTAGTGGTTTTGTTGTGTGGTGTGTGGTTTCTGGTGAGTATTTGCTTCAGTTTGGGGGGCTGTCTGTAAGCAAGGACGGGCCTGTCTCCCAAGATCTGTGAGAGTGATGGGTCGTCCTTCAGGATAGGTTTTAGATCCTTGTTGATGCGTTGGAGAGGTTTTAGTTGGGGGCTGAAGGTGATGGCTAGTGGCGTTCTGTTATTTTCTTTGTTGGGCCTGTCCTGTAGTAGGTAACTTCTGCGTACTCTTCTGGCTCTGTCAATCTGTTTCTTCACTTCAGCAGGTGGGTATTCTAGTTGTAAGAACGCTTGATAGAGATCTTGTAGGTGTTTGTCTCTGTCTGAGGGGTTGGAGCAAATCATCCAAGCATGAGTGTGGTATAAGAATCAGAATCAAGTTGAATAGAATCTATGTTTTCCCATTGAAATCAATCTTCTTAAATGCTTTCCTGAATTGGGACCTTAGTCATCATTCTGCATCAGTGACATCAAAGCCCATGTCAATAACGCTCTGTAGGTGCTTAGAACAGAGATGTTTTATCATTTTCATTTAATTGTACTGTTAAAAAAAAAGCCTTAAAAGGGTATAGAAGAGAAATGATACCATGGAATTGTTCCAGACATGGAGGGCTTAATCATACATAACTATACAACAGGACATTCAGGGGACTGTCCTTCTAGGGGACTATTTATAGGGAAATGTATTTCTAAAAGATCATTGCATGCTTAGGATGGTTGAAAAGAATCTCTTCTTCTTCCTCCTACCCCCTCACGTATACCCCACGCATACACTAGTTATCTACACCTGTGTGTGTCTCATGTCCTATTATTGCAGTGAATCTGAAAGCTCCTTAACATGAATGTGAGTGGGTTTTTGGGCAGCACTGATAGTCTTGATGGACTCTGCCTTCACCCGTTAGCCAGTCCTTGTATGTGTTTGTTTTAGTGTAGGCACACATGCAGTGTATGTGCCTTGTGCCATGCCCAGAGCAAAGGGAGCCCACTCCTGGGTGGGCTGGAGCACTGCAATTAAAATAGTAACTAATGATTAAAAAAATCAAATATAGCAATTGTTTCTCTTGAGTACCTTGAATGCTAGTTGAAGTGTTTAACTGGAGGTAATCTATGGAGACCAAAGAGAGGAGAACCACTGAATATTACCAGTGTACCATTGGCACGTGCTTCTCTACCACTTTTCAGGAACAATTTCCCAAGTCTTCTAGGCGCAGAGCTCTTCTGGGAGTCACTGGCAGTTGTGCTCCAGTCCAAGCCTAGATGGCTGCACTGTAATTTTATAGCCCTGCAGCCAAGCCCACGTGTGAGTCCAAGAACACAGGCCAGCTGGGTGTGTTCTAGGGCAGTGCAGACCTACCCGCTGGGCTTAGCTAGCCCTGCCCCACTATACCTGCAGCCAGTGCTAGGCCTGGAGGGGGAAGAAAAGGAGGGAACCTGGCTCAGTTTAGGGCTGACTCGTGAAGAGGCAGGAGGTAGCTCTGCATCTCTACGAGCCTGAGGGAGGGAGAAGCACTGAAGGAGATTGGGGAGCACCCAGCAGTGAGTGGGCTGTACTGCAGTAAAACCTGTGGTATCTGGCACCTCATCAACCAGAAGGCTCTGTTGACCAGCATTTCTGATCTCTCCCAGTACAAATCTTCGGTCTAGTAACCGGGACTAGTATCCGGCCCGGGAGGTTACGCAATTGCACATTCTGCACTCTGCTTTTATGCAAAGGAGGCAGAAGACAAGGCAGCCATCTGATATCAGGGATTTATTCAAAAAAGCAGCTTCCAGGGTGTGTCATGGGGTCAGTGCAGATTCAGCCCAATCTTCTACACCTTCTATAATGGTCATTGATGTTGATAACGATGACCCTGAGGCACTGGCAGGATCCTGAAGTGCTTTCTGAATCATCAAAGAAAGATTAAATTATGTTCAGGATAGTTTTAGTGTTAAGTGTGTTTTTAGTGATCTGGGTGTACGCTGTACGCTGCACATTGTGATATGTAGCGTCATAAGACAACCTACTGTATAGAAAACTTTACCTCTATACACCTAAGTGCTTCAACTAGCATTCAAGAAATCAACCCCTCTGCAGTGCAATACTGCTACTGGATTGAAGTACCTGTATTCTATTTTATACTTTTTTCATTTTATTGTATTCTAATTCTTTGAAAATTGGTATTTCATTGGTAAGTTAACCGGAATTTTTGATTAACTTGCACCCCTATCCTCCCAACATGATGATAACAAAGCTTTTACTGTACTTGTAAAGACGTTGTGGGCGAGGCCCTTCCAATTTTACATCCGCCCCATCCAGAGGGACTGCGGCCGCTGCAGGATGCTGCCAAAGGTCCCCAAGGAGGGGCCATTTGAGTTAAGCCACTACAGACTGTTTGTGCTATCAGGGCCACGCCCCAAACTGAGGGGACAGTAGGAAGTTGTCCAGGACGGTGGATTTGGACTCTTTGCTGGGAGGACCCTGCCGATGTTGCTTCACACAGGGCTCTGGGCTGGGATCTGGTGGAGAGGGAGGGCTGTCGTCCCCGTACCACACCTTCTTAAGGGCTGAAGTCCAGATGCAAGCGGAAGCCAGAGAAGGTTCTCAGCATAAAGTCAGGAACCAGGCACCTCTGCCAGGGAAGCAAGGGGCCAGAAGTCAGGTGTGCTAGCTGATAGGCTACCCGGCCCTCTGAGCACCCTATCACACTCCACTAGCGGGTTCCTGTGTAAATGAGGGCACTGTCAGCTCTGACTTTGGATTTCATTGTAAATAATTGCAGAACGTGAGCATCTTAGCTCGCTCTGTAGAACTGCAAGCATAAGGAAGGTGAATTCTGTGCTCCCTCTTGTGGTGAATGACAAAAAAAGAAAGTTGTTTGCAGGGTTGTTGTATCTGAGTCGGTCCCAGGACATTAGAAAGACAAGGTGGGTGAGGTAATTAAGTCGGTCCAATCAAAGATATTACCTCTTCCACTTTTTCTCAGTAAAAAAAGGAAGGGAAAATAACTCAAGGGTTAATCTATTCTCCCATTAAAACTAATGGAAGTTGCACTTGTACATTTTCATTCTGATCCTACTGCCACTGAAATCGGTGGCAATTTTGCCCTTGACATAAATGGTAGCAAGGTCATACCCATAATGAGATCAGAACATAGCCTTTCAGTCAACATATTTTTAAAAGCTATGCGAAATGCATCACCACTTCCTAGCATTTGGGTTTCCAGCAAACACAAGCATATGAAATGTGGCTACATGTATAACTCACTTACTATGCTTTATCTTTCCTGGGAAAAGAATGGCCTGAAAGAATTTAACCAATAATGCTCAGAGCTGTTCAACCTAAAATGTTTTACTATCCCTCTGGCATCTGGTTCTCACACGGATTTGTGGATTGTATGTTACTTCTATGTCTCTTTCATGGATTTGTTGATTATGTATTACATCGGTGTCTCTTACATGGATTTGTTTTAGTGATGGAAAATATAATAATTGTATTTATTAATATTTCTATAGCTCCCACAGTGCACCAGGCATTGAGACAAGTATGAAGATAAGGTTGCTGCCCAAAGAAATTGCAGACTGAATTATTCCCACACAGATGGGGTATGAGATGCATTAAAGAGCAAACTGAGCCATGCAGTTCACCATGTATCTTGTAAGTGATGGGGAATTGCTTAGATTTTTGTAATGTCTGTTTTGTTACAGCTTATAGTGGGGAGAAGTAGGGGTTTGTCCATCTAGAAGAAAATACACTTCCTGTGTCTTATGTAATGGAGACAATAAGGGACTAAGCTAGTGCTTTATCCTGCATACACACAGACATGTGAGTAACTTCAGCCATGTGACTAGTTCTGCTGCAGGATCACACCTCTCGGGTAAAAGTTTATAATTGGGTTGAACCAAACCTACATCATGTGTGAACAGTTGCCCTCTGATAAGTTATATGCTTGTGGCAAGAATAGAGTCAAGGGAATATTGAAGTCAAGACCCCCTCAGTGTTTATTTAGTTCCCCAATGGCACCAGTACCTCCCAACACATTATGTAGACTAAACTTAAAGCTGCGACACTTAATATCCTGTTTCTTCCTTAAGTGCATGTTGTTGCTTGTTTTGTTTTTTTTTCTTCTATTTCAAGGGAGTGTGTTGTCCAGTTGTTAGGGCAGGGAGATTCAGGGTTGGACTCTTGGGTTCTATTTCTGCCTTTACTACTGACTCAGTGTGTGATCTTTTGCAAAACAGGTAATTGCTCCATGCCTCAGTTTACCCCTCTATAAAATGGCATGATACATACCTTGTAGGCATCTCATGAACCTAAATTGATATTTTAAAGTCATTTTGAGATTCTGGTATCAGGGGGTAGCTGTGTTAGTTTGTATCCACCTTGTAGGCCGGTAGCACCTTAAAGACTAACAGATTTATTTGGGCATAAGCTTTCGTGGGTAAAAACACCACTTCTTCAGATGCATGGAGTGAAAATTACAGATGCAGGCATTATATATTGACACATGAAGAAAAGGGAGTTACCTCACAAGTGGAGAACCAGTGTTTGAGATTCTGGGATACAAAGAAGTGCAAAGTATTTTTATTATTTAAAGATTATAGTCTTTATGCTACACTATGCTACAATATACATGAATCTCAGGCTGTTTTGAATGTGGCAACTGTAATGCTTTTTTTTTGCCTCTTTTGTAAGTTTTATTACTTGGATATAACTTTTTAAAATAAACAGAAAAGCAGATGTAGCTCTTTGGGGGGCAGAGGCTGTGTTTACACAGCCCCTAGCATAATGGGGTCATGGCCTGGTTGGCCGTTGGCGCAACCGTAATATATCTAATAACAATAATAATCATTAATATCACTGCATACATTTTACATCCAATTTAAAAATCTGTAATTCTGCACTTTACAAGGAGACAAACTTTGAATTGCGTTAGTGTTATATTGGCTATTTTACATGGCCCAGCAGGATTGCTAAGATTTGAAAATGTATGTTTACTTTTACAACTGCCCATCAGGTGCTGACTAGAGCTGGTTGAGCCATTTTCGATGGAACAGGTTTCCATTGGGAAATGCTGTTTTGCTGAAATTGACAAGTTCCCCCCCAAAAAAACATTTTCAACAGAAAAGTTTTGAAATAATTCAAAATCGAACTGAAATATTTGGTTTCAAATTTCTCATTTCATTTTGACTTATAATAATGTTTTGATGCTGTTGACATGGAAGACTTTGACAACGCTGACATTTTTGGTTTGATATGTTCTTTTCCATGTTTTCAAATTGAAATATGTGGGAATTTCCATTCCATTAAAAATGTCCAGATTTTTGACTTTTCATCCTGATTTGAGACAAAAAAACAAATTTAAAAATACTGAATTTCCTGAAGGATGAAGATTCCATTTCTAACCGGCTCTTGTCCTGACATCAGCAAAAATCCCATTGAAGTCAATGGGGAGTTGGCCAGAATAAGGAATATGGCACTGGTCTTTCAGTGACATAATGCTAAATCATGTTAGCATAAGAAAGACGACATACCTCTGGTGGGCCACCATTGTTTATGATTCAGAGAACATAAGCTATCATTAACATGGAGCATCCTACATCCGAGCCTCTTACTGTAAAATGTCAGTCAAATGTTACCCAAAATACATCCAGCTGGATAGATGTCAGATATTGTACCATTTCAGGGAGGTGCTGTCATGTAACTGACAGTCTGGAGAGACAGTGAAATGAATATTTCATCAATGCAAAGATTTGCTTAATGATACAACATGCTGTTGCAAACCACAGTATGTTAGTTCCATGTGGAGTACAGCATGCCTGAGCAGTGTTATTTAGCCACATCTGTAGAGGACACACTTCTTGCAATTAAACATAGGTCTGCAATATATGATAGGCATTTAGATCCAAATCCAGGACTTACTGTGCGGTATGAATAAGTGGGCTCCATGCTGGTAAGGTCTGGGGGGTGTGTGGTGGGGCACTAGTAGGACAGAATCCCTGTTCTCTCAGATTGTACAATGGCAGTAAAGCATGGAGCACAGTACTGGAGAGATTTGCTGTTGACCTGAGGCTGCTCTAACTTACCTCAGGGGCTGGACAGGATTTTGTATAGTCATAGGATATGGCGTGCATATAGGACGGGCATTGAGGCTGGTCAGGAGATGGGAAGCATTATCTGTGGCAAATTTCAAAAGAATTGAAAAATGTTAATTTTGGAGGGAATTTATTTGTTGTTGTTCTTGAAGTGAAATATCTAAACCAGTGGTTCCCAAACTTGTTCCGTTGCTTGTGCAGGGAAAGCCCCTGGCGGGCCGGGCCGGTTTGTTTACCTGCCGCGTCCACAGGTTCGGCCGCTTGCGGCTCCCACTGGCTGCGGTTCGCTGCTCCAGGCCAATGGGAGCTGCTGGAAGCAGTGCGGGCTGAGGGACGTACTGGCTGCCGCTTCCAGCAGCCCCCATTGGCCTGGAGCAGCGAACCGTGGCCAGTGGGAGCCACAATCGGCCAAACCTGTGGATGCGGCAGGTAAACAAACCATCCCGGCCCGCCAGGGGCTTTCCCTGCACGAGCGACGGAACAAGTTTGACAACCACTGATCTAAACTAAAAGTTTTGTTTTTTCTTTTGGGTTTTCAGTCATTTCTCTCTGCCTCCCCTCATTTCTCTCCCTTTGGAAAAGAGGGGGAGTAGGAAAAGCCTCAAAATTAAAAATATGGATTAGGTTTTGATACAAAAATAAAAATATTTAAAAAAATAAAGAAAAATTCATTACGAAAATCTTTTTTGTCCCAACTCTCCCTGTCCCATTATTTTTCAGTAAAAAAAGCCAGCCAGTTTTGGACGATATAAGGCCACCCAACCCAGTCCTTGCCCTAAGAGTAGGAATGGAATAACCAAGAGTCAGGCCCACTGAATGGAAAGTCAGAGCATCTAGCTCTAAGAGGGCAGTACTTTCTCTTCATTCTTAGATGATCCTCAGTATTGCCAACTTCAGGCACTGAAACATCAAGAGTAAGGCCCCCAAAGATCATGAGCGTGGCTTGAAAATCAAGGTTTTTTTTTTAAAAAAGAGTCCATTTTGGGTTTCTTCTCTTTACCTTCTGGTTTCTGAGCTTCTAGTTTTTATATTTCAAGGTTCTCTCTGAAAGCATTAATACTGGAAATGTCCTATTTTCTTTAAAATGAAAGCCAAGATTTTAATGTGATAACAGGAGACCAGCAGTTGGAGCTTTAAGATAAAACACCAAACTTTGCAAAACTTGAGATAAACCATGAGAGGGTTGGCAACACTGAATCTTAAATATAAAGTTGCTGGACACTGACTCCTACTGGTAAATTCATCATAAACTCCATCTGCACACTACGCATCTTGCTATTAAAGCCTATTAGATGGCTGGCTCCCCCAAAACAGCCTTTAAGCGTGGGAGAGCTCTGTAACGATAATGACATTTAAACTAATTCAGTGAAGCACATGTATTTTATGTTGTGCTGGAATGTAAATATGGTAAATATCTTCCATCTTGTTAGCCTCTTCCACTGCTCTAATTAATGGACTAACTTGCTGGTTTGTCAGTTTATCACATTGATAGACCTGTTAAATGAAACCTGCAGAGGTTAGACAATTTAGTCTGATGGTCAGTTGCAGCCCGTCATGGCAGTAATTTCTAGTAATAGCATATGTGCCAAATGTCCAAGTGGTATCCATTATACTTTTTGTTGACTTGAACCATTCATAACCTGTCAGATTAGGCAATTAGGCTGTCTTGACTTGCCAGGGGAAATTACTTTCCCCTAACTGATGGTATTGGTTTTGTGGTTGAGCAGATAAGCACTTGGTCAGACTGCTCTATGCATTCTTACCTGGCATGGATGATGAATGCTGAACTGGTGCTCAAACTTGAGTGCTTGGTAGCAGCAAACAGACAGTCACCAAGAGAAATATTCGAGGCATCTTCATGCATGTTTTAAAGGTGCACGATTAATGATGCCCCCAATCTTGCAAACACTCAGTCATGTGCTTGACTTGATGTACGTGAGCCATCCCATTCATTCCATTGCTAGTTTTTTACACTGTTTCCCTCTCCTGAATTAGGGTCAGATCCAAAATCTACTGAAGCCAATGGGAGACCTTCTACAAGGCTTCAACGGGCTTTGGAATAGGGCCTTAAACAAACATGGCTGTCGTAGGTGCCTCTGACACTTGGTGGTGTTCTTCTTGCAGTGGGTGCTGACATTCTCCTCTGGCAATTGTCCGTCTGGTATGTCAAGCAGTTGCTGTATCAGTTTGTAAATGCATCAGAGCTTCTGTTTATTCCATAGGAGTTACTGCTCAGCTCTCTCAGTCAAATGGCATTTAAGAGCTTTTAAGAGCCATAAATCCTTGACCTCAAAAGCCCAAGAGGTGCAGCATCCGGATATAATGTCACTTCAGCTGCTTTATGACTTTCAGCGGAAATAGACAAAAAAGATGAGTTATCTTGAAAAGCCATTTGGGTCTCCATTGAGTAAGGCTTATGCCCTCTCAGTGGCTTGGTTTTTTGTTTTTAAAAGCTCTTTACAAGATTGGCACAAAAAATGAATGTTGGTGAAAGGCAAGACTGACAAAGGAGATGACTTCATGAGCAGATCGTCATTTTAAGGGGACATTGCCAAACTGCTCTCTCTCTCTCTCTGAATTGTACTCCAATCCTGGAATTGGAATGACATTAGGAAGGGAGCAGACAAGTGGGCATATAATAACACAGAGAATCTGATCTCAGCTGTGTGAGTGAACACCAACGAACGGCCGTGAGATGGTAAAGGAGATCAGGGAGTGGTCAGCTGAGCCTCCTCCAGCTGTATGGCCCTATGAAATATTGGTAATATTTAAAAGAGATGTCACCTTGTCTGGAGGGGGTGGTAGGTTAGAGCTAGAGGGCGTAGAGCCAAGATATGCAAAAGTAGAGGTTGCAATGGTGCCAGGATGTTAAGGTGGCAGGGACTGCATAGATACCTAGATTAGAGGCTCATTCTACATGCTATTCTGCTGGAATTTCTGTGGGGGCACTGAGGGGAATGATACTGCTGATACATTCCAGAATGATGCTTGGATGTTTTTTTTTTTTTAATGCAACAGTGTTACACTGTTGACTCCTTTAGCTTGTGATCCACTATGACCCACAAACCCCTTTCCGCAGTACTCCTTTCTAGGCAGTCATTTCCCATTTTGTATGTATGCAACTGACTGTTCCTTCCTAAATGGAGTACTTTGCATTTGTCCTACTTGAATTTCATCCTGTTTACGTCAGGCCATTTCTCCAGTTTGTCCAGATCATTTTGAATTTTAATCCTATCCTCCAAAGCACTTGAACCCCTCCCAGCTTGGTATCATTCGCAAACTTTATAAGAGTACTCTTTATGCCATTATCTAAATCATTGATGAAGATATTGAGTGGAACCTGCAGGACCCCACTTGATATGCCCATAGAGCTTGATTGTGAACCACTGATAACTACTCCCTGGGAATGGTTTTCCAACCAGTTATGCACCCACCTTGTAGTAGCACCGTCTAGGTTGTATTTCCCTAGTTTGTTTATGAGAAAGTCATGCGAGACAGTATCAAAAGCCTTATTAAAGTCTAGATATACCATATCTGCTGCTTCCCCCCTAATCCACAGGGCTTGTTACCCTGTCACAGAAAGCTATTAGGTTGGTTTGACATGATTTGTTCTTGACAAATCCATGCTGGCTGCCACTTATGACCTTATCTTCTAGGTGTTTGCAAATTGATTGCTTAATTTGCTCCATTATCTTTCTGGGTGCTGAAGTTAAGCTTATTCTCCAGGTTTTCCTTATTCCCCTTTGTATAGATTGGGACTATATTTGCCCTTTTCCAGTCTTCTGGAATCTCTCCCGTCTTCCATGACTTTTTGAAGATAATTGCTTATGTCTCAGATATCTCCTCAGTCAGCTCCTTGAGTATTCTAGGATGTATTTGTTCAGGCCCTGGTGACTTGAAGACATCTAACTTGTCTAAGTAATTTTTAACTTGTCCTTTCCTTATTTTAGCCTCATTTTCTCTGGCATTCACTATGTTAGACGTCCAATCTAACATTGGGCATTGGATGTCCAGTCTAATGTCTGGCTTTAGTCATCTGGCTGACAAAGCAAGAAACAAAACAATCCCTTCCAAAAATATATACTGAAGGAGAAGGAAAATCTCTTGGAACGATGGACAGTCCCCAATGAGAGTTTTCTTTTGCCCCTGATGCTTCCTTTGGAAGCTCCACAAAAGAACACGCACACGTGTGCATGCAAGACCTATTGAACCTCAAATGACTGCCAGGAGTCTGCCACTGATGTTGTAGAAAAGCGCACATCTGCATTTCTTGGGGCATGAGGGGCAGTCTGCTTCTGCACTTGGACAGGATAATGGAGATCCTGATTCTAAATCTCGGTGAGGAAATTTGGCCAAACCTCTATTAAAAATAGGAGCAGGCTTTAAGTTTTCTCTGAGATTTACAACCCTAACTTTTTCAGGCTCACGCTCAAAAGCAGCATCAATCATTTAATTTACTGTGGGTCCAAGGTCTGGAGGCAGCTGATCTCTAGACAATGATCTATTAGAAGCCAAAGTTATCCATCACTCTGAGAAGGAGTTTAGCCACTGTTTTCATTATGGAGGCAGTGGGAGCAAACCCTCGTTAAGGTTACTTTGAACTTTTCACTTAAAACAAGATTAAAATCCCTCTATTTTAGAGTTCAGCAGTTGAATTTAGTCTCCTGAGTCACCGCTATCTTTTCTGAAGACAACTGAATAAAATAGTTACCAATTTTGAGATGATACAGATCAAGGCTACATTTAAAAATGATTGTGGCGAGAATAGAGTTAAGAGAATGATTGATTTTAATTCTGTCTTCCTCTCTGTACAGAACCTTGTGCAATGAGGTCCAATCTTGACTGGGGCCTCTAAGTGCTACCACAGCATGCCTTCATAGCAATAATATTGTTCTCACTTTTTTTGGCTAAACAATCTCAATTGCTTCAGGCTCAAAGCTTCCCCCAGACAGATCGATTCCCATGGTATGTTTGACATAGGCCGTGACAATAGCTGACATGGCATTCTGTTTTCTGATGCTGGATCTCCAGCCCTTCTCTTTACAAAGACCCACCCACCCCAGTCAGCCCTTATCCTTGGGGAACTATGGAAGCAGGGTGGGTAGCATAACATGTCTCCTTTTCTGGCTCCCCAGCCTCACTGCCTTTTCCTCCCCAACTAAGTTACTGTACAACTGTTTGGCCTGCCTGGACAGCTTCCAGCCAGCCTTAACTCCCCCATCATCCACTGTCTCGGCTTAGATGTCCCTAGATCTGCCAAGGTTTGCCAGTAGGTGTGCAGAGGTCTGATGAACATGATCAGATTTGTTGGAACAGGACTCCTCACGTGGGAAACAATAGAAAATTAGCTAGGAGAAGATGCTTCCTCCATAGCAGAGCTACCGCTCGGTTTTTCAGGTCACTCTTCCTGCAAGTCGTCCCCTGTCTGTGTCCCTTCCCTTCTGTGTCCCATGGTACAGGGAGGAGTAGGTTGGGTGGAGACTGGCAGCTTGTCTTATGGAAGCCATAATGTCTTGGGTTTCCTGCTAGACCCTGCTCCAAAGATGTTCCCCTGTGGGTAGTGGTTTCAGTCTATGGAATGGAAGCAGCACAGAATTTAACAGATGCTTCTGGTGCTATTTTGCCTTGCACATTTTCAGCACTATTAAAAGGGGTGAGCCAGTGGTGAGAATCTACCCTTGAAGTTCTGCTCCTATTGAATACCTGTAAAGAGGCTTCGATAGGATTGGATGACAGGGTGGGGGAACATACCATGGAGTTGCTGCTCTTCCCTTTGTGTGTTTCACCTCTGCTTTGTGCGTGATCAGGCCCATCAAAATTATATTGAGCCACACATGGTGTTAAATCCCAGTAAGATGGAGAGTTAAAGTGTAAACAGTTCAACACCAGGATGGTATTACTGTGAATACTTATGGCTCACAGCTATTGTGGACTAATACTCTCCTATAACTGTCTACTCTTAGCTTTGTGACTATCAGAACCTACCAAGCAAGCAAGCCAACTTGGAAAATACAGTCCTACTTGATGGAAGCATTGCATGATCACTGAATGGATGGCCCTTAGAGTACTTGATTAAATACTGATGCAAGTCTGATCCACGGATGTTTGTGTTCAGTAATAAACAGAGGGTTCATAATTACAAAGACTAGCTCCTGGCTTTGGATGAAGGGCCTCAGGTGGTGCACAGTAAATAAGCCACACCAAGATGTTTCTTTGCAAGGGTCAGTTTTAGAAATTGTAAGGTCACTCAGAGCCAACAGACATTGTTCACCTACATGTAGTTATCAGACTTATTTACTGCTGTGAAATCCGTGATCGTGCTGAGCGGCAGACATGAGGCTTCACTCCTATGTGGTTAAAAAAATAAATCCGCTGACAGAATATTGTCAGACTCAATAAATGTGTTCTTGATGAATAGGGTCATTTGCGGGGCTGATGGAGAATCAGGGGCACAATAAATCAAAGACAGGTTTTTTTTATTTTTTCTTAAACAGGACTCTTCAATTTGAACTCGCAATTGTTTAACTTTCATATTGGAGCTAGTCCTGGGTGATTTTTTTCCCCCGCCCGCAACCTGAAGTAGTACTCTGGGAAACCTTGGGAGAAAAAGTGAAGGAAAGAGGAGAGGGATTGAGGTGAAAGGAAAAAGAGTCACAGCTGCAAGGACTGGGTTGGGGTTGGAGGCTAGGACAGGGCTAGAGGTAAGGAGGGAGGAATTTACAGAGCATCTTTTATAGCTGCAGACCAATGCTATCAAATGGTGATTTTTTTCCCTCCACAGAATCATCGCTTAGGTCCCTGCAAGACTGTAGATGTTCCACAGTCTTAAGATCCAGGGTAGACAATAACAAACCTCTGGCCACCTAGGTTTTTACAGTGGACTCCCCATGGCCACTCCAGCCTTCAAATATAGAACTGCTCCAAAAGCACAAGCCCCTGCCTCTTGAATTAAACAGAATACTTTGTTTGCGCTGGAGAATGCTGGGACTATGACACCAGGTTGAGCAGTTCTAATTCAATCCAGCAGAGGGCAGTCTCTCATAGACACATACTCACACATTTTCTCTCACCCACCGGTGTACTTTTGCTCCCTTCCCCAGTAGGTGGAAAGCAGGTGTTTACCAGAGAAGCTGCTGAAGTACTTTGCACTTGGCGAAATCTGTGTGTCACTGCTGAGAGCGGAAGTTGAAAGTCAGAGGGTAAATTCCCCTTTCATGAAGGCTGCTCTGTGCGATGCCCTGTTTATACCCACAGCAGAGAGTGCCTGGGTATGGAGGAAACATATGAAGGGGTGTCGGGAGAAACGTGCAGTGAAGTCCTATAAAATGAGTATGTGCTTAAGCGGTGAAACCAACCTAACAGTCCCACAAATATCCTGCAGCAAACAAGGTGCATGAATCGGGATTCTCAGATATGATGCAGTGGTTTGCCACAAGGTGTCGCTAGCTGTACAGAGATGTATTTGTGTGTGACAGTACAGACATTTAAGCACAGGTCTGCAATAAAACCATACTAGGCTTTGCGTATGTTGTCCAGGTGATTATCAGGCAGTCATCAGAGAGGTAGATTTACAGGGGGAAATGTGTAAACACGAGACATCACTACAAGAGTGTATGAGGACTAATGTTTTCAAATCTATATCTAGATTCTCTTTGGAAAACATAGATCACTTGGGGGACAGACCTGCCACCCCAGTTTCTGCTGCAGGTATTTGTTGCTTCTTCTGCTATTACCTTTTCTTTTCAGTTGCATTATGGTGCAAAATGCATTCTGTCACACAGGGCAGCTGAGCCCAAGCAATGAGAATTGTGTACCTTCGCTGTATGTTTGCAATAAGAACATGATTGTATGCATTAAAACCTTTCTAATCTGCACTTCGGTATGCCACACACCTTCTGATCTCCACCTGGAACTGATGCTCTCTCTCACAAAAGATTTGACAGCAAATGTAGCCAGGGCTCCCATTACTAATATTTCATGATATTTACAAACTACACTATGGTACATTTACAAGTGTTACAGCCAATAATTAGTAAGCATCGAGAGCACCCATGAACAAAGCACAGGTGATGATGCATTATCCCTGCTTTCTTTATTGTTTCTCCTCAGTTAGATCCAGCTGGGGGAGCCCCTAGGCCGAGGTACAGCCCCATAGTAGTCAGTTTGTTCATTTATTTAAATTGAAAATAATAAAAAAGACACCTATCCAAGGCTCTAGGTGCCCTAACACATCATTAATAATGCAGCATTGCAGTAATTACTCAGCAGGAACTCAGCCAGCCAGACACCTACTGAAAGACCTTTCCATCCCTTTGTCATTGTGGGGTGTGTACGCTCTGCCTTCTTCAAACCCCCTGGTAAACAGATGGCTTTTGCTGTGTGCCAGGGTTGAGGGCAGCAGGTTTTTTTTTCATAGATTCATAGATATTTAGGTCAGACGGGACCATTGTGATCATCTAGTCTGACGTCCTGCACAACGCAGGCCACGGAATTTCACCCACCCACTCCTGCGAAAAACCTCTCACCTTCCACCAGGGAGGAACTCACTGCAGAATTGGGCCCCTCTACTCATTGAAATTAGATTGTAAACTCTCCAGGGCCATGCCATGGGTAAAATTTTCAGGAGCCTATTTTTGAAAGTCACTACAGTGGTGCCTCCATTGTGCTGCAGCACAGCCTGAAGGGGTGCGAACTGCAGAGTCCACCACAATGCGGCACTGCGACTGCCCCGGGTGGAAACTGCCGGTGCTAACTAAAAGGTACCTGGTTGGCGTTAAGTCTTTCAGACAGACTTCATTAACCTGTGCTAGGTACCTTTTAGTTGGGGCCGGTTGCATCTACATGGGGTTACAGTGCAACGTTTTGGTGTGCTCTGTAGGTTATCGCCCCATAGTCCTCATTGCAGTGTGGATCAGCCGTCAGCACGGGGGCTGGAACAATTTGTATAGTGGGGGTGCTGGGAGCCATTGAACCAAACTGTAAACCCGGGATAGGATGGAAACCACTTCAAACCAGGGAGTGCGGCAGCATCCCCCTCCTCTCTCGTTCCAGCACCTATGGCTGTCAGGTACTTTGGGCACCTTAGTCCCATTGAAAGTCAATGTAATTTAGGCACCTGGGTGCCTAAATCAATTTTACGCGTGGGACTAAGGCGTTTTTGAACATTTTACCCCATCTTTTCCTTTGGTTTCTTCTCTAAAGTGCCTAGAACACTTTGCAGCACTGTAAAGAATAATCCATAATTAGACTAATTCACACCATTTGGTAATTCACAGTGGGTCTCCGAGGTGTACGTCTACACTGCAATTAAAAACCTATGGCTGGCCCGTACCAGCTGATGTAGACTCAGAGAGCTCGGGCTAAGGGGCTGTTTAATTGCACTTGGTGATTACCTGTTCTGTTCATTCCCTCTGGGGCACCTGGCATTGGCCACTGTCAGAAGACAGGACACTGGGCTGGAAGGCCCTTGGCCTGACCCAGTGTGTCTGTTCTTATGTAGATGTTTGGTCTCAGGGCTGCAGCCTGGACTCTAGGATCCTGTGAGGAGGGTCTCCGAGCTCGGGCTGCAGCCCAAACATCTGCATGGCAGTTAAACAGCCCTTAGCCTGAGCCCAGCAAACCGGTGTCAGCTGGCACGGGACAGCTTTGGGTGTAACTACAATGTAGCCATACCCCTAGCCACTAGTGAGAGAGTATGAGATACGATTTCATTCTCTGATCATTTTACTACAACATATACCCCACATGGAGGCACTCAGATACCACGGTGAGGAGGGTGGAACAAAAGCCTTGTCTATAAACCAGTAACAGAACGTCCATTTTTCTCCTACCAGTGCAGGGAGACCAGCTGTGTGTTTGCTGAGAACTAGATGGTGATAACACCACTTTTCCTGACACTGTTAAATGGATGTGAATTAGCAAACTGTCTCCTCAGCCCTGAACACCTCAGGCTGCTGGGACTGGTGTGACCCTGTATGAGGACTATCGCCCTGCATTTCAGTTTGCAGAGTTGTTTTTCTTCTGTCAGGAATATGGATACTTCAGCCCAAGGAACTATATTTGGAAAACCCTTTGCTAGGGTTTAGCTGCTGCAATAAGACACAATCCACGGCCATCATTCCATTTTAATTCCATTAATTTCCAACTAGCTGCAACTAACGATGGTTTGGCTTTGTGGCCGGCTGCTATGAAATGCAATTCAGTGGCACATGTGTACAGTGAATGTGGCTAATAATAATACATAGCTCTCATGCAGTGCTGTTCATCTTCAAAGTGCTCTGCAAACATTAATCCTCATAGCTGCCCTAGGATGTAGGAAAGTATTATGACCCCCATTTGACAGATGAGGAAGTGGAGGCAGAGAGATCAACAGAATGACTTGGTCTCTGGGATTAGAAGTCAGAAATTCCTGTGGATCCGTCTGTGTCCAGATCATGCTTTCGTAATAGTGGGACTGGTTTTCTTCTAGTGAAGTAGATATAACAGTGAGGAGGGCCTTAGAAATGCACATGGAATGCAGACAGCAAAGTAGGCTGAAATCCGGCTGTTTCAGTGTCTGAAAACGTGTCAATTCCAGTGGCCTTTCACACTAAGGGGGAAGTTGTTCCGAGTATGAGGGGCAGGAAACAACATAGTTCCACTCTGTGCAGGTTCCACTTTGAGTGTCCTGTTATTCCTGAGACCTGCTGTATGCCATGATGCGATATCTGTGTCCCTCACTCCTTCGGTGGAACGTGGACTACCTCAGCAGGTCTCTGATGGGTGTGCTCCCCACACTTGTCTGGCAAGAGCTGAATTAGGCTAGGTGGGCTCAATTAGCTAATTAGGCTGCAAACAAGAAGCAGCTAATTAGAGAGAGGCTCACCTGTGAGGGACAGGTGGGGCTTCTATAAAAGCTAGCAGGCTGGCAACAGAGGGGGTGGTGGTGAGGTTACAGTCTCTTCCTGAGAGAAGGGAGGGATGTGGGGGAGATTTAGGTTGGATATTAGGAAAAACTTTTTCACTAGGAGGGTGGTGAAACACTGGAATGCGTTACCTAGGGAGGTGGTGGAATCTCCTTCCCTAGAAGTTTTTAAGGTCAGACTTGACAAAGCCCTGGCTGGAATGATTTAGTCGGGGATCGGTCCTGCTTTGAGCAGGGGGTTGGACTAGATGACCTCCTGAGGTCCCTTCCAACCCTGATATTCTATGATTCTATGATTCTATGTGAGGGACTGCAGGGATAAGTTGCCTAAAGTTATTCCGTGGGAGGAGACTGGCAAACCCAGAGGAGTGGGGAAGGCCAAAGGTATGGAAGTGGCTCAAGGAAATATAGTAAGGTGCAGGGAACACAGGTTGGCTGTTGTGTAGCGGGTCCTTGAGCTGGAACCCAGAGTAGAGGGTGGGCCTAGGTTCCCCTGCCAGCTACTGTGGGGCTGGTACTGTAAGGCAGTGAAGCAAAAGACTGCCTGGGAATGCTGGAGAGCAGGAACCTTTATGCACTTCCCTGCTGGAAGGGGCCCCTCCCTCCTCCCCCATAGTGACCTGGCCAGAGGGCTGAGTCCTGAAGAGGACAGCTGTGGCTCCTGAGAGCGAGAGAGGAGCTGCAGAGAAGAAACTGATGTGTAACTGCTAGAAGGGGTGTGACTGAGCTAATTCCCAGACCTGCCAGGAGGCGGTGCTATCCAGTGGTGAGTACAGCACCCTGTCACAAAGTCCTACATCTTCTTGCTCTCCCACCAGTTTGGCTGGAAAATGCCATTTTAATCGCATTCTGGATAATTTTATGCCATATTAAACTTCATTCTGGTGAACTAAAGCTCTAATAATGATAGCAGTGCTGTCGATTGGTATGCACATGAAATTGCCAGTCAGCTGGGATAAGTGATGGTGCCAGATATAATGAAGTCTGTTCTTAGCCGGGCCACTGACAAGGCAGCCAAAATGCATGTGGGAGGATGCATTGGGTAAGGTGATGACATTTGTGTACTAATGGAAATTCCCCACTTACAGCTCTGGGGACCAGAGAGGGCTAGGCAGCAGGAGGATGGAAATTGTTTAGTCAAAATCTGATTAATACTGACCTGAATGAGGAGAGTCTGCCACTGGACTTCTGTTGATGGAAATGTCTTAGGGGAATGAGAGCAATTTCTTCCAAATGCAGTGATGGTCAGAACACTGATTATGTAAGAAAGGTACCTGCTTATTCATTGGGTCTGCTTCCTGTGGGCCTGATGCGTGGAAATCTCTTTAGCTTTCAGTGAATTTTAGAACAGGTTTCCCCAAGTGAATTTAGATCCATGTGATTATTTTACTGATGCCTGGCAGAGCTAACACAGTTGGGAGGAGGGGGAGAGCTCATGAATTGTAAAAAAAGATAATGCAGGGAGGACTTAATTGACATGTGGCTTATGATGAATAAGCCAGCAAGAACCTGGCTTGACATTCAACTCTTCAGTTTATTTGCAAGCTGATCAGGTTTGATCAGAGACCCAGTGAAGGAGCCCTGCAATGCCATTCCTGCAGGGTTGCTTTTCAGCTCCGAACCAGATATTTAACCAATAGGAAGAGATTCAGCAGTGGAGGCCCAAGTCATGCTCCATAGAGTGGTCCAGGAAATGTGTGGACTGAATCATCCCCTCAGGTAGTGGGATTTCCCCCTCCTTTGGAATGAAACAAAGGGCTTCATCCTCCAAATCCTCACATACCCAGTGATCTATACAAGTCTCAGGGGAGCTGTTGGTCCTTGCTTCTATCAATGAGAGCCATATCCCTACATCCTGGTCCTTGGCAGGGCACCCTATAGGCAGTTGCCCCCCAAACCTCTCACAGAATATTAGGAGGGGCTGCCATAGCTCAGAGGGAGCCCAAGTTTTTTAGACTGATTTGGGACTTGAAGTTGGCAAATCCCTGTGGGTTTGTGTGGGGATGAGGTATGGAGAAGGCCTCTTCTCTCCTGGCCCCTTTCTCTCAATGCCTGGATCCCGGTGGAAGGACTTCTGCAGTCTGGGGAAGGTGGTATTTCCCCACTCTGTGGGTCCCCCTACTTCAGGCAGGGATTCAGTAGCTTCTCATCCTTTCTGTCCAGGATATCAGAAAGGACAACTGGCTAGTACAGTGATGAGTGTGGTATAAAAACCAATACAGAATCTGTCAGAATTTGGTTGGATCTCTCTGTGGATTTAGGGTGTTAGGCTCCAAATGAAGGCACTCCCCTCACAATTGGTAGTGGTGCTGAAATGCTGATTGTGTAGGAGGCCTATAGACAGGACAAGAAACTGAAGGTGCAGGGAGGGTGGTGTTGCCTGGAGTGTGCGTCCTTGCTTGGCTTTGCTATTGCAAATTGTGTATTGTTTTGGAAAACGAAGTTGGCTGAGGCAAAAAGCGACAGGCCTGCTGCTAGAGAGCATCCTGCTGCTGTTTGAGCCACAGAGTGGTAGGGTGTAATGAAGCATTGATCAATTTTCCACTCCAGTTCTGTGGAGCATGTTGCCTGAATGAAATTATTGATTAGCTTGGGGTCAATATTGAGTCCTACATGGAGAGGTCTCTAAGCACAGAAGTACACTCTGTGCCTTCACTTACACATGTGCCTTCGTGTTCTATTGGAATAAATGTCTCCTTTGATTGGAGACCAGCTCATGCCCTTGGCAGCACCCTCCTGCTGCATATGTTCCCTTTAGTCTTGTATACTCTGGGATCTTCGCTTTTATGGCCCAATCCTGCAAGGTACTTAGTACCTGGGGAGTTGAGATGGCTCAGCACCTACCAGGACTAGGTTCTGAATCTCCTATTTCCTGAAATTCAGACCTAGTTTTCGTAACCTCTTTAGAATGACTAAGATTTCCGAGTCCATGTATTATGCTGCTTGCCCTCTGCTGTGCTTGCTTAATCTCTAAGACTAGTGTTTTGTAGCTGAGATTTGCAATTTATGCCCAGTGCTCTAAATGTGGCCTCATTTGCTCTTTAGAATGTGCTAGAAGAATCTCTTCCTAGTTACATTTGATAACTTCTTTATGCCTTCTGCAATTGTATTTGCATTCCACCGGTATTAGCACACTTGCATATTTTAACGTCCATCCAGGGGATTGGCACATGTGGCTAGTGAAGACGTACTGTATTCCCCATAGCTTTTGGATCCCAAGCACTTCACATTTCTCTACTTTGCACTGCAGTTTGGCCCCTCTATTCCTGTCCAGAACTTTAGAATAATTAATGAAGAGACTATGCCCAGAAAATGCAGCCTAGGTTTGACATGTTGCAACAGGAATTTGGAAGTTGTGTGGATACTCAGAGGCCTGACTCGAAGCCCATTCAAGTCAATAGGAGTCTTTTTTTTTCCATTGAAGTCAATGGCTTTTTAATCCTGTCTGCACTCTTGGATTGTTTGACAAAGTTCATAATTATGGATAACCCAAGTAGGAATACTTTGTTTTATGAAGCCCCATGTCAACTGGACTATAACAATGTATGTTTCTCTTTCAGTTTTCAAGAGATGCTTCAGAGTGCATCGTTCTAGGATGTCACAGATTCAAGAAGAGGCAATAGTTGCACAAGGTGTCTGATATTGCTAATGCCCCAGAATCCTGTATTATGAAGGAAGCATGGATACTACCACATCCCATCTAATAAACCCATAAGTGCACCTTAATTTCTACAAGCCTAAAAAGAACACGTATTAAAAACTGGGTCAAAATTTGTCCATACTGCATGCCTGGTTACTGAGGGCATTTATCATCTGATTCTAGGCTTGCTTCCCTTTTTTATTTTAGATTTGTAGTTCACTGCTAAATTCTTAGGTTCAGAGATTGCAGCTATGAAGAATATATCAGTGACTCTCTCACATGGTGTTTTAAAAGTTCATAATGGAACTTGAGGGGAAAAGTCTCCAGTCTCTTTTAAAGTTCAGAGATATAAATAGACTAGGAGTATAATTCTATAAAATTGAACTGCATTATTGCTCTCTTCTGGACTGATTGCATCCTCCAAAGTTTCTTATCAGGGGCAATTTTCATTCAAAGTCACTGACATCTAAACAGAAAAATTCAAGCAGCCTCAGTCCATCCCAAACTGTTTGTTTCCACTTAAATGTGTCCTCAGATTTCAAGTCTTTCATTATTTCATCCACTTCAGATCCTTGCTCACTAAACTGAAACATTTAGTTATCTTTGTTTACAGTCTGACACGGTCATGCATTTGTTTGCATATGTATATCCTGTAGGCAGCAGCTATACTCCTAAAAATGACCCAGTCAGACCTATGCAGAAAACAGTCTTTACATGTTTTATATCACAGCTCCCAAGAAGAACTGCACCACAAGTAACAAATAGCATTTCTCGAAGATCTTGCTGCCTCGTCATTCAGTTAGACAGAGCTTGTAAAACAAACTGTAACTGCACCATCTGGTGACTCCAAATAATATTATGCCTTAGAGACCAATTCTCTGTATACTACTGGATCAAAAGCTTTTCTAATCTTTAGGGTACTATACCAAGTGAAAGTGAAGTTGACAAGCTCTGTCTTAGTTTCACTTTGCACTTTGCTTTGATGTAGTACTGCTCTACTCACAGAGGGAGCCAAGAAGTGGAAGTATGTCACAGGGGTTTACATGCCCAACTCTTGTTGTCATGCCTGGCAGGGGTGGCTCTCCCCTGTTGGCAGTCAGAATTGTAGGAAGCTTTTCCAATTTGAACTTCTGTGTGTTGATTACACAAGTAAATTTGTTAAAACTGCACTTTCTCCATTGCCATGGCTCAAAGATGCTGTTAGGGTTGCAGCTGTGTATGTGTTAATGCAGACCCCTTGTCTACTGGGCAGAGTTTTAGCCAGAGGATTTTAATGGAGGTCATGAACCCGAAGTCCTGTATAGGACTTTGAAACTGTAGGCATAGAAAGAATGGTCTTGCCATTAAAACTCGGTGAGAACTCAAGACATCTAAGGTCAATTCTTGAGTCTGCCACAAATGTCTAGTGTGACCTTGGGCAAGTCACTTAATCTGTGTGCCTCATCTCCCATTTAAAAATAAGGGACTAATAATACTCCCTCCCTGCCAAGCCTTGTATGTTTAAATTGCAAACTCTTTAGGGCAGCAACTGTCCCTTTACTATGTTTATTACAGTGCCTAGCACCTCTTGGTGCTACTGTAATACCAATAATAAAACTAGGGCTACATCTTTTTATTACCTTATCCACATGACACAAATCTCTCTCACCTCGGTGTCTCTGATTACAGCACATAAGCACTAGATTAAGGATGGTGCTTCAGCAGGCATGCACACCATGCCAATGCTGCAGGGCTTTCCTTTCCTTCTCTCCCTGGCACTCAAGTACTTTACTCATGGTGATTTGTAAGCAAATAAATATTTATAACTATGTACAAATTATTTAATGCTGCCATACATAATGCTGTCACTGACCAAGAAGGCATTAAAGGAGAAAAAGATGCTCTGAGACTGAACAATCCTCTGGGTCTCCCAATGCATTCTGTGTCTGCTTTATGTTGTTGGCAGTGCTGTTGTAGCCATGTTGGGCCCAGGTATGGGAGAGATGAGGTAATATATTTTATTGGACCAACTTCTGCTGGTGAGAGAGACAAACTTTCAAGCTAAACAGAGCTCTTCTTCAGGTCCCGTGATGTCTGCTTGGAAAAGACTGGTCCAGATCCTGTGAATGTGAGGGGAGTCTTTCTATGGACTTGGGTGGGGGTGAAGTTCCTAGAAGCTGATGCTGAGCCTCTAGCCATTTGCCACCATACACTGAATTAATAATAATGATGTGTTGGCAGGGCCAATGCATGTTGGTGGCAATAAATAATCAGTAACAGCTGGAGCTGCTGTCTGCAAAATATTGCAAAACAAGCAGATGAATCCATGTTGATAAAAATGAGTGACCTGTTGGTTCGTTCATTTGTTTATGCAAAACTTTATGCAGCAGCCTGGACCCTCCATTGTGGACCAGGAAGGAAGTCCTGGATCTGTTCAACCTCATGAAGGTGTCAGGAAATGCTGGTCTCCTCACCCTGCAGAGAGGCTGTGCAGAGGGGAAGAGGTCCCAGTGTCTGTGCTTTCCTACCTTAATGATCCTAGTTAGTTTTACATCAGTTTTGAAAACACGGCCCTCGCTGTCTTCCTGCAGATCAGAAAGAACTAAGAAGCGTAGGGCCAGATTCTTTTTGCACTTTGTCTAGATGTTTACACCTGTGAACAGGGAGTGTTTAACTGCCATCCAGAGGAGTGAGTGGGAAAGTCTCTGACCTCGCTGAGTTTCCTGCTTACTTTGCACAGGTCTGAATGGTGACCCAAGATCTAAGGCAATGAAGAATCAAGCCCAGAGAGCATCTTGGGCTTTATCTGAACTATCAGACAAAACTCTCCCTATCCCAGTCCATTTTCTGCTGCATTTTTTTAATGGATATTTATGGTTTTGTTCCAGGCAACCAAGTAGCACAGCTGGGATTTAAAGGGACCACACCCAGCATCTGTGTTAGTCTCTCTTTAGCATACTGGGAAATGTACCTTGTGTCATCTTCTATCAGTTTCCTTTTCCCCTGTGGAAGTACTGAGGCACATAATTCATCGAGCTTGTTTTAGAAAATGTCATTTTGCTATGTCAAGAAATTAGCCTGGCTGCAGTATCTTCGAGCCAGGCAGTCGGCTTCACTTACGGCACCCCATGGGTCTTCTGGACTTGAATCTTTTATTGTTAGTTGTCTGAACATCTTGCATTATCTTTTATTCATTCGCCCCCTTTGTGTTTTCTTTTCATTTGTTGCAGTCACTAACTTCAGTCTTCAATCCTGCCAGGCTTTCTGGTGCCTGATGTTTAGTGTCCCTATGCCTCCTTGCTGCTCTTTACATCTCTTGATGTGTCCACATCACCCTTTCTTTGTGCACAGACAGTGCCAACACAGTCACTTAGCACTGAACCCACTTAAATCAAGTGAGGCCACTGTGATGGGTTCTCCCGGGAGTCCAGGCTGGTGGGTCAGGGGGGCTCAGTGCCACCTGGAACTGGGGTACCACTCTGGAGGAACCCATCACAGCCACCTTATTGTAACTCTACTTCTTGGACCACCTGTCTGTCTCTGCTCAGGGTGGCTTGCACAATACCTGATAGACACTAACCCAGCTGGATACAATGTGCCAGGGGTATGTTGTGTCATCCATCTGAAAACGTGAAGGATTGGTGTCTCCTGGGATCCCCTCAGATCATGGGATGTTCAGAATGGACCCCAGACTCCTAAGCACCTTCTGTCACCACACTGTTCAGAAAAAAAGAACAGTGTTCACACAAGCTTTTCTTTTTCTGCTCTTACACAGCTTTGCTCAAGGGGTTGGAGGGTGGCCGAAAAGCAGCACAAGTAAAAGGGCACCTTGCACTGGTGGAAGGTGACCCAGCAGACAAAGCCGAGACTGAAGTTGGAGGAGTGGAATGAGCAGGTGGAAGACAATGTGGCAATAAGGATACACAGACTTGGACAGAGTTAGTCTAAAGACAACTTTGAAAACCAGTTTTGGTCTCTGCAATAAGCCAGCAAAGAGGATGGAAGATATGGGGGATTCTGCTTCTGGGAGTGGGAGCCTCATCCGGCTAAAGTTGTTTAGATGCACTTTAAATCTAAAAGTGCAGTTCTACCCTGTGAGAATCTTGTCATCCATCTCAACAGATCAGCTCCCTGTGCACATTCAGAGCCAGATCTGACATCTCTAGTGACTCATTACATTTGTTCTGCTTTTAACTCCTATTAGCCCTGCAGAGGCATCATGGCCGCAGGAGAGGGGGCTGGATTCAGTTCCTCCTTGTGTGCCTCAACAACAGAGTTGTTTCTTAAGTTCTAGCCAACTACACCTGTACAACCCCATAGAAGGCAATGGAGTTACACAGGAATCACTGAGGGCATACTCTAACCTGTAGGACCTTTATGATGACTCAAGAGAAGAAAAGAGTGGTTGATTCTCAGAGCCCAGGTTGAGTTTGCAGGGAGCGTAGTTTTAAAAAGATGGTGTTATTTTTCCTTTGTGAACTGGGCACACCTGATCAGGAGTCATTTGAAGACGATAAACATGAAGCAATTTCAGGAGCAGCATTTTGGAGCAGATCTGCACCTCAGTAATACTATAAAAGATCAAGGGGTGAGGAAGGATTTTAGTAGAGAGTGAATCAGGGTAAATTCCTTCAAGGAGAAGACAGCAGGCCAGGGAGTTGCAGGAGTAAAAAATTAACTAATATTTAAGGCTGTCTCTGACACTTATGGGGCCTGATCCTCCACAGATGTAAATTGTGTGGCTTTTTTTTAAAGAACAAAATTTAGTATCCAACTTGAGAAGAGTGGTGGCAGGTACAGGAAGCATACTGCAAATAGAACATGCTACCCGAGAAGATTAAATTCCATAGCAGGCAGTTACTGACAACTTTGAAATAGCCAGCTGAAGGAATCTGAGAGAGTTATGACACTAATGAGTTACAGCTATGGGTATAAAAGTGACTGGATTATGTAGTTTTGTGTCTTGGGTGAAAAGTTTTTATCTCCCAATGACCAAGTCTTGTGCTTATGGAGAATTTCTATTTGTTAAGCCTGCATAGCAGTTATGGAAGGGTTTGCGATTTCAGTCAGAAGATGAGCTTTTCAATGTGCTGTTTTAGAGGGATCTGGCATAAGGTAGCATATATACATACGGATAGATTCTGCCTGCTCTTCCCATGAGTGTGCAGCGAAGAAAGGAGTCTTCAATCACCCCTTTGCAAAGCCTGCCAAAGGGCGAGCAGCATTGCAGCCTCCCTTCTTTGGGGAGGGCAGGGACTGCTCCTTCCCCGCCTCTCTAGGAGGTGGAGGGTGCCCTAAAGAGTAGGGAGGAGCTGGAGTTATGGCCTTGCACCACTTCCAGACCAGCTTGTGGAGTGGGACTAGGCTGGGCCCCAGGAAAGGCAATGTGCAAGCCATGGAGTCTGGCCAGTTCCTGCCAGTACTCTGTCTGCCTCTTACTCTGGGCTGTGCCCAAATGGAATAAGCTAGGCCAGAGTTACTGCTGATATCACTGATTTTCCTAGGTGCTGGGGGCCAGCTCCTCAGTTGGTGTAAATAGGTGCGGGTCCACAGAAGCTGTGCCTGCTGCCACCAGTTCTGGATCTAGCCCTGCACAGGAACCCCCATTAACTCATTACAGATGGAAGGATTTGTCTAATGCTTTGGTGTCTGAGATCTCTTGTGATATGCATCCTGTGCCTGAAGTGAGAGGACAGCCCGTCTCTTCAAATCAGCAGTACATGCTCCATGCCAGGCCTGATAATATGCGGGCAATGCATCCCTCCATGACAAAAGGCAGGTGTGGCCTATAATATAGTCCTGCAGTTCTCAAACTGTGGGGTGGGACCCCAAAGTGGGTCACCAGAGCTAATGTTAGACTTGCTGGGGCCAGAGGCCGAGGACCAAGCCCCACTGTCCAGGGCCAAAGCTGAAGTGTAAGTCCCATTATCCAGGTCCGAAGCCTAAAGACTTTATCCCTTTAGTGGCAGGGTTCAGGTCACAGGCTCCTCTTCTCCCCCCCCCCCCCACACACCTGGGACTGAAGCCCTTGGGTCCATCTGCCCAGAGCAGTGAAGCTCAGGCTTTAGCCTCCCTCCAACTCGGGGCAGCTGGGCTTGGGCAGGCTCAGGCTTCGGTCCCCCTCTTGGGGTTCTGTAGCAATTTTTGTTGTCAGAAGGGGGTCACGGTGCAATGAACTGAGAGAACCCTGATGTAGTCAACAGTGAGTCCTGCCTTGCACTCTTGTTGTCGTAGCAAGACGTAAGCAATGAGAAAATCTGTGCTGGGGTCACCGAGAGGAGACTGTGTTGCTCGGTCACTGCCGTTGCTGTAATGTTCCGGTCAGAGACAGCTGTCAAAGCTCAGGGCCATGGTTCAGACAAAACGAAGCTTCCCCTCTGCTGTTTTCTAGGTGGTGATCCCATTCTTTTCTCTCTCTGCTTTCCTCTCCCAAAGAGCCTTTGTAACATAGGAGATGAGAAACATTTCCTCTGTATAGCTTAGCCTTGTCTTCACTGGGAAAAGAGGGGCATTTGTTACCATGCTTGTTAATTAAAATCCTAGTGAAGAGGGGGCAGTTGTGGTTTTAACATGTTAGCAGTCAAGGTACGACTGAGGTTCCACCATAGTCTTTCACTTGAAACTGCACACCATGTAGTTAGTTAACTTCCATTAGTTAATGTCCAAAGACTGAGGACAATCCTGAGCGCCTTCTGAAGAATGTAGTTATACAACATAGCTCATTTTCCAGTCTTTTACTTTTTCCTTTTCCAATTCAGGTACATTGTCTCCAATCTGGGAATCAGAAACAAACTGATTTGGCTGCAGTGAGTGTTGGGAGATAGAACAGGTCGCAAAATAGGAACAACATTTTGTGACAATTCCCTGAATTTCCCCCACCATTGAAATATGAAATTTTGAAGGAAATATGAGGAAAATTTGTTCTGGGAAGTCCTAGAGGGTTCCATGAGCAAAGCATCAAGTGGATATTCTGGCAGAAGGAAAAATTTACAGAAGACTCCTACTCTATGAAGCTATCTGCATCTGGTAGGCCACAATATCCACTGAGACAAATTCTGCCTTCCAATTTCTAGTCTGTGGCTTACACAGATGTAAAAGGAGAGCAAATATGGGCTCCAATGTCTGTACTGGATTGCTGGTATGTGGGGAACAAAATATCATCGCTTGCTGTCTGACCAGGCAGAAAACCCAAGTTCACGGACACGTATCTAAGCTTTTCAGAACTAGGTCAGGCCATAGCTTTAAAAACCTAAATGGTTCCTTCATGCTCTGAATGTATGTAAGTATCTCAGTGTTTGGTGTGCCAGGAATTAGTTTGAAATCTGCTTTTTTTTTTCTTTGGGGTATAAGTGCTTGGCACTGAACGTATTGCAGTACTCCAAGCTACTCAATGGAATGGGATTTCCATAATTTTTTTTTTAATGTAGACTTTAGAAGTACCATGTTTAACTACGGCAGCAAATGAGACTGTTTCCTGAAGTTAAAGGCCTGAGACCGAGCAAATAGCTTGCACTTAATGGCTATAGTGTCACCTGGGGAAAACGTAGGGTTACAACAGTTACAGCACTACATCGATCTGAGGTGAGGCTGTGAGTTTGTCACAAAGGTCACAGATTCCATGACCTCTGACTTCTGCAGTGGCTGCTGTACCTGGCTCAGCCACCCAAGCAGAAGAGTTGGGGTGTGGGAGGGGGCAGAGGGTTGGGGCATAGGACAGGATGAGATGGGCTCTAGGCAGCACTTACCTGGGGGGGCTCCCCAGAATTGGCAACATCCCCCCCCCTCACTCAGCTGCTAGGCAGAGGCATGGCCAGGCACCAGCTCCCATTGGCCAGGAACCGCAGCAAATGGGAGCTGTGGGGGTGGTGCCTATGGCCACACCTCCACCTAGGAGCTGAGTGAGGTGGATGTTGCCACTTCCGGGGAGCCCCCCGGTAAATGCGGCCCAGAGCCCGCCCCATCCTGTGCCTCAACCCCCTGCCCCCTCCTACACCCAAACTCTGCTGAGGGGGGTGCAGAGCCAGGCAGGGAGACAGCTGGACCCACCAATACCCCTGCCCCCAGCACCAGTGAGGGTCCTGGGCTGTATGCAGCTGCCTGCCCCCTCCAGCATCAGCAGGGGTCCTGGGCCATGCACTGCCCCAGCACCTGAGCCACCCTCCTCCAGCATCCACAGGGCCCCCAGGCAGCCCCCCCCCCCCCCGTTTTATTCATGGGTATTTTTAATAGAAGTCATAGAGAGGTCACGGGCCGTGAATTTTTGTTTACTGCCCGTGACCTGTCTGACTTTTACTAACACAGCCCATAACTAAAACATAGCCTTACACATAGAACAGATGTGAGGGTTGACCCTGATCCCCTTTGACTTTAGTTTGTGGAGGAGATGAAAGGAGTAAAAGGCCTGCTCAGATGTGCAAAATCTGTCGACGGGGAAGGAATCCCCATTTCCATCTGATTCCACAGAAACCCCACTGTGAGAAGTGCATGCACTGGGCCCCTATGGATGTTTAATGGAGAGGGGACATGGCTAGCCAGGAAAGATTGGCTGTATATCATATCTCCTCTGGCAAACCAGTAAAATTCCTGTTTGAATTAATGCCAATACTGTTATATTAACGTGTTACTTTCACTCTGTCATGGAGGGGATGCTCTGGAACTACTCCATATGAAGCCAATCAGGACTCTGGGGGAGCCTCCTCTCAGTGAGCAGACTGTCTCCAGGGCAAGAAGCTTACACAGCTTCAACCTTCCTGGGTCTGACCTCAGAGCATTCAGCATCCCCTTCTCACACCGTGTGCTTCCCCCAGCAAGTCCACACTGGTGGGGCTCCTGGGGAAGCCAGAGGGCCCTGCACCCCAATTCTGCAGTCGGACATGACTCTCAGCCAGCCAGTAAAACAAAGTTTATTAGATGACAGGAACATGGTCTAAAACAGAGCTTGTAGGTACAGAGAACAGGACCCCTCTGTCCGGTCAAACTTGGGGGGCAGGGAGCCCAGAGCCGCATCTGGGCCTCCCTCCATTTCCCTAGCCAGCTCCAAACCAAAATTCTCCCACCCCTCCTCTTGCCTTTGTCTCTTTCCTGACCTTGAGGCCACCTGATCTTTGTTCCTCAACACCTTCAGTTGGCACCTTTGCAGAGAGGAGGGGCCCAGGCCATCAGTTGCTAGGAGACAGGGTGTCGGCCATTCTCTGTGTGCAGACACCATCACACTGGCCCTCTAGGGCTCTACAACAATCCCACACCCTTATCCCACCACCTAGATATTTAAGAACTGCATAGGGAAAACTGAGGCACTCACACAGTATTCAGAGAAAACATTAAGAACATTCCCACTTTGTCACACACTCTTTGGGGTGGAGATGGGCCAGACAGTTCACGTTACCAGTCCAAACTGTCTTATGAAGCCTTATCAGTGATAGGCAGGTGATGTATGGGTTATAAAGCAGCAACTTGTTAAAAGGTACCTCTGTTCTGAGAGCACCCAAACTTTCTGAATGGGTTCAACCATTCATTGTAATTGTGGGTTTTATTGACCGACAGGCAAGACTTTGCAATAAGGTGGCTTCTAACTAGACAGTTTATAAAGGCTGCTTCAGGGGAGGGGTGAATTACAATCCCTCCTCTGGGAAAGTTAATGTTTTAAAAACGATTTTATGATCTGTACCAATATTTCAGTGTGAGGCTAGGAACACAGAAGTTTCTCAGCTGATTGCTCATTCTGGAATTATATAGCCTCCTTTGCATTAATGAAAGCTTTCTAGTCTCACATAAGTAGGTGTTTTTTGTGGACAAGCTGAGCTCCATGGATTCCCCCTCCCCACCACCAAATATAAGTAATGAGTGGATTTGAGCCAAATGACTCACTACAGCATATCGCTCTGCCTGCTAATAATGGTCTATCAATCATCGCTAAACCAGTGCTTATGAGGTAGCTGGCTACCGTAATGTGAATGTGAAGTTTGCCAGCTCTTTATTACCTGTATTATGTACAATGCAGCAATTTGAGCTATTCATCTGGAGAGAGGAATTTTAGGGTAAACATCAGGGATGGAAAACTGAGCCAGAAGGTGTACAGGCATGATACAATTAAGCAGAATGCTAGCGCACAAGTCATTAATTCTGTGTTGCTTTACATAAAAGCATTGAGAGTAATTTATACAGATCTTGAATATTTGAAGAATTTTTGAGATGGAGAGGTATTGAAAAGTGAAGCTATGGCATCTGTTAAACAAATATTTCAGAGGTGGCTAGAAGAGCAACTGTCAAACACACGGGCTTTTACTTCTAAGATTGGACTTTAGCAGCAGCAACATCTCCAACTCACCTCAACTAACTTCTCTTTCCCCCAACAGGACAGTTACTACTATCTGTGATGGGGTCTTTACATCCTCTACGGACAAAGAAAGGGCAGGACTAGTCCCAGTCCTGTCAATCCTATGTGGTAGGGAGGGGGCCTTTAAAAGGGAGGAAATTGCAGGCAGCTGGGGGTGGAGCAGGATTGTCCTAAGCAGGAGACTGCTAGAGTGAGTCTGGAAGCCACAAGGGAAACTCACATCCAGCAGCCCTTCACCCCAAACCTATGGGGAGTGCAGCAAACTCCCAGGGTAAGCTGGACTCAGTAGCCCTGCTGGAGAGATTTCTCAAAACCCACTCTGTGGGCGCTGCATCTTTGTCAGTGCAGCGAACCTTCCACCCCCACTTTTGCAGGGCCCCCAGAATGGGGTGCCCTCTAGTGCATTGGATCATTTAACTTTTTTCTCTGAGAGGGGGTCAAAAGGAGACTTAAGAAGGCTCGCAAAGGCTTGCAAGTAATAACAGACTGAGACATGGGCTGGAGCCATCCAGAGTAAATAACTGGGTGTGGCCAGGTTCTCCCACCATCCAGGAGAACAACCTGAGGAGACTCCTTTACACCAGCTAGGAGACTGTCAAACAAAGGGCTTTCCCTTTTAGCAGTCTCCAGCTACCAGGGAAGGGAACAGGGGAGCCTTACTTAATACTTTACACTTAAAATGCTTTAACTCTTTTTAATAAAGAGAAGGACAAGCTTAAGGCTGTTAAATGCTGTTTCCCATGGTGCTAAGCAGGCTGAGACTTTTGTATATCAAGCTCCAGGCCTTGTTTAAACACTGTTAAATGCTGGACAGTGAGTAACACCTTTTGTCCATATACAACAAAAATCCTGATACAAAGGATTCATTTGATTAGTGAAATCTAAGCCGGGATTTCACAAGAAGGAAATACTCCTCGTGCTATGTATTCCTTATTCAGCGCTAACAATTGTGTGCTAAGACATGACTACAGATCCTGGCCTAGATCCTCAATGGTGTTTAGAGGCCTAATTCCCATGGAGGATCTGAGCTGCAGTCCCTACCCCTAGGATCATGTGGTCTAAAAGACAAACCCACTGGTATGGAGCCAGAGGATGGAGATGACTGTGAACTTACATTGGAATAGGGCTTCTGTAATGCTGGGATAGCCTGAGATTTGTGATCCTCACAGCAGAAGCAGAAGGACTTGAATGAAGCATGAGAGAGTCCTGGGAGTGCTGAGCTAGGGATGTAATTCATAGAATTAGGGCCGCATAGAAGAAGGAACAGAGATGAAAGTGGGAGAAGGACGTGAAGGGAGTTGAGAGGCTGGCATCATCAATGAAGCAAAAGGGTTGGAGTCTTGTAGGGATGTGTTAGCAATGGGAGCGGGAATGGCTTTCTGCAGAGCCCAGAAGGCAATTATGCTTTATTGAAATGACTCATTTATTCCATCTCACTCTCTTATTGACCAGTCAGCCCTTTACTGGAAACAGCCGCCTAAGGGGAGGATTAAGTCTATTGTGGGCCTTGATTTAACCTCCTTGAAGAAGCCAGTAGGGTATGCCATGCATGTCAGGTGAGGTGGTCACATGATTTGCCATAGTCACTGGCCTCTACATTCTTCTAGCCATGTCCTGATGGGAGACCTGAGAGATGAAGGGGCACCTGGCACCCACAGTGCATTTCTTCCTCCTGAGGGCTCTGGCCAAGGACTTATGGGTAGCCAGCAACAATCATCTCTCTGCCAGCCCATCTGCTACTCACTGCTGTGTTGGCGCCTTCTTTGAATGGAGGGCCAGAGCTCTCATTAGCCGAAAAGAAAAGAAACTTGCCTTAATTCTCCTCTCGATTCCCTGGAGTTAAATATAGAGATTTATTGCCCTGCTGATGCTATAATGCAGCACTCATTATTGTTAACTGGAGTTAAGTATAGAGCATTGGAACATATTGGCATTTGTACGGGGTTGAGAAAAAATAATGGCCCAAATTTTGCATGCGTCTTCTGTTGAAATTAACAGAGCTTGTTCGTGCTCAGCTGAGGGCAGAATTTGGCCCATTATGTATGAAAATGTTGAAGTATCATACCAGGATGAATATTTCAGTTCAGATTACTGGAGGAACTTTGGAGTTTGGGTTTGGATGAGACCTTGAATGAAGACTTCGGTTGACTCTTAGATTAACTTCAGAAGTTTCCCCAGGACTACTTCTAAAGATATTCATAATCTTAATTATAAATAGCAAAGCCACACAAACCTATATATAGGGTATTTTCACATCTGAACAGAGCAATGGGGCTTAACTGGAAACTTGGAATTTAAACCTTCTTCTGGGCTTAGGGAAAGTCCAGCTCATGATCCAATCTTCACATTAGACTTAATTTCAACACTAAACTGGAGCCAGTAGTCCAAATTGGAACACTTCTGAACTTTGGATATGGTTGGGATCTAGGTCCAAATGTCACAGATACAGCCTGCCTCTAAGTACTGTTTATAGCACCTTAAAATTAAGACAAACATAAAGTAAACCTGCATGTTTAATTTTTTTAATGCTCAATTTGAACAGCACAAATTATGTTCTAAACTTAAATTAAAACCTCAGCATGAATTGCATAGAGTGTCTCTGTATGACGGCTTTTATATTAAATGGTTTACATGAATGCAGTTATTTATCTTGGAAACAGGTTGGCATGCATATTAATGAGACCCAGGTGTTAATGTCATGCTGTTTCCTTTCCAACTAAGAAAATCTTTACATTAACTCAAAGGGTTTTTTTTACAAGTATTTCTTTTAAGGCAATGCTTTGTGCAGCATCGTGTTTGTTTCTCATGACTTCTGCATTTTCTCTTACTTTCTGCCAAGTTTCGTCACTTTCCCCCCGGCCCAGGTCTCATGTTACTTCCAGCATTTCTGTGTCCTTTAACAATTCTGGCTACTGTTCAGCAATATCCTATGCAAGGTCACTTTTATTTACTGTCTCTTGGCTCTTCCTTCCCCAAGAGGGAATCAACCTAAGGAGTCTCTCTGTTACAGGAAACCAAATTAAATAGCTGTTGGGATTAGGGCTGGGAGCACCCAGAGAGGATTTCTCATTTCCATGAAATGATTAAAATGGGGGCATTTTGAATCTTTAGAGGCAGCATGACCTAGTGGATAGAGCACTGAATTGGGAGTCAGGAAACCTGGGTTTTATTCTTGGGTCTGCTACTGATCTGATGGGCAAGTCATGTCACCTTTCCATATCTCTCTGTGTCTACCTACATTTATATATCCTTCTGGGTAGGGGCTGTCTCTTACATGTCTGTACAGTGCCTAACACAATGGGGTTTATATTTAGCTTGGAGCCATCTACACCCTACTGTAGTACAAATAGGTAAGAATATGAGAAATTCTTATTTCAGAGGAAGGTCCTCAACTGCAGAAAGCACGAGAGATCTGCACAGCTCTCATGGCAACTATTTGCCCTTTTAATGCATTAATCCCACCAAGCTGCTTTTATTGTAGGGATCTGACTATGGTTCAGAAATATTTAAAGATCTTGACTCCTTAAATAAAAGTTATAGCAGAAGGTGGGTGTGGCTGAGAGGTCTGAGGAGAGCTGAATTATAGTTACCACAGTTAAGGCCTGATCCAAAGCCCATTAGCATCCACAGAAAAACTTTGGTTGAGGTCTATGGGCTTGGGTCTGGCCTTAGGAGTACCTGCATGATCAGACTCTAGGGCTATGCCTACGCTGCAATTAGACATCTGTGCCAGCTGACTCTGGCTTATGGAGTTTGGGCTAAGGGGCTGTTTAACTGTGGTGTAGATGTTCGGGCTTGGGCTGCAGCCCGAGCTCTGACCCTCCCCGCCTTGCGGGGTCCTAGAGCCCAGGCTCCTGGAACCCAAATGTCTACACCACAATTTAAACTGCCCCTTACCAGAGCTCTGTGAGCCCAAGTCAGCTAGCTTGGACCAGCCACAGGCAATTGCAGCCTAACCTGCAAGTCTCATACAGACAATCTTGTACTGATATCACTGGGAGTTTTACTTGAGTAAAAAGGGCTGGATTAGACTGATATATATATCAATGGGGGTCACCGTTGGACAGTTAGCACCTGCAGGGAGTTACCACACAGTGACATCTGAAGTAGCAGCTTTCCTTATACTTAGAGTAGGGGATTTCTGCTGTACAGTGGAGGAGGAGTGTGACAACCCCATCTAGCCCATGGCTTATGCTCCAGTGCAGATGGACTGAGTGTACGTCTGGTTGAAAAATAGGGGCGGGGGAAAGGAGGGGAGGATTTTTTTTAAAAAAGCATCTATTTTTGTCAACATTTTGAAAAATGTGACCAGCTCTCATTGACGGTCCTTTCATTTGAGATGCTGGCACATTTGAGGTGATACAGGGAGAGAATTTGCCCTGTTCTTCCCATTTAGGAAAAAAAAAGGTCTGAGATTCCCCTTCATTATGGACCATTGGATAGGGAAGCCAGTGGGGGAGGGGTAGTGAAATGGAAATATTTCGTACATTGTCAGTGGTTTAGTGAAATGCCAGAAAGCGCAATGTCCAACTTTGACTTCTTTTCCGTAAAAAGCTTGCTATTAATTAGAATTGCAATTGTTCTCCTTGATCAAGTTAAACCCAAAGAAATGACTAGGACTTCCCATGTTAGTGTGGTCTTCGGGTATGTAACTGGGGGGAACTGCAGCAAGATATCTAGTACAAAAGTCCTTGCCTGAAACCCCTACTGATCTCTCCATTTGACCATTAAGCTAATGAAGCCTTGCAGGATGGCTCAGGCTGTGGATGGGCAAAGCAAGAATGAAGACTGAAGCCAATTAAAATCGCAGCTTTGGGGAAGGAATATGACTGGTTGAGTGAAAGTACAGTAGCATCATCATGGATGCTCAAAGCTTTGAAAGATTAGTGGATCAGTGTTTCCCAGCTGCTGAGGATCGGGGAGAAAATAGGCCCTGTGAATGGGCTTCTGATCTTTGAAAGCCAACTATATATGGTATAAATGTGAAAATCTTAGACTTCTAAAGCTCTTACCGTTCTGATCCGTAGGCTGGGTGGGGATTATAATTTTTAGAAGTACCTTTTTAAAAAAATTTTCTGTGAATTTACTACTCATGAAAGATGATAGACCCACAGATATAGAGACGAACATCTTCAGTTTTCTGCAGAACAGGTACATCACAGGAAGCAGGAGTGCACGCTTTCTCCTGCCACTGCCCCATGAAACAGCCATTCGGTCTCTGGCTGTTGGCAAAAATGCCAGTTGTGGTGATGGAGAAACCATACCATTGGGAAGAGGATGAAGACCTTCCAATTCATTTTGCTAAGGTCTTTTGAACAGCCATCAAGCACTGACTGTTTTTAGTCACTATGGAGCTCGGCTGGAGAAAATGGGCTTTCAACCATAATTCTAGAGGACAAGACACTATAGCCATCCAGGAGGATTGTAACATTTGACTGTTTTAAATCTTCCCTCCTTCTGTCTTACCAGAGTGAAGATATTTTTGTTGTTTTTTCAGCTTGTGGTAGGAAAGTTTGCAGACTGCTGATAAGACTGAAAAGTAATCTTTATGGATCTGTTCTAAGATAAGTCTGCAATATTATGTGGCTGACACAGTGACAAACTGTGTCAAGTGCTGCTAATGAGTCCTCTTGTAGTCTAGTCTCTGTAGACCACAACAGTCCTGCAACAGTTCAGAATTCACACAGCTGCTTCTGTCATAATGATGAAGCAGCTGTAAATCCTCAAACAATGATATTACCTGTAGCTCAGTCTGGGACTAGTTGACTGCTTTTTTGTTTTAATCTAGTAAGCTAAAACATTACATTTCTCCGTGCCCTGCTCTGTTGCTTCATGTTTCTCTTTTTTTGGGTGTATCTTTGATGTTACTCTAACGATATTCAGCTGTCAACTGCACACTTGATTTAGAGGGATAGCAGGGACTGAGGAAGGTGGAACCAAACTGCAAAGCCATCTCAAGAGATTCCAGTGGGGACTGCAGGGGTGTTTAATGCCGTACAATCAGCAAGAGAAAATAAATAGCACAAACACAAAGTGAGGGGAACATAACCAAGCAGGTTGACTTGCTGCATTCATGTGAATTTCTTTGCAGCTGCTCTTTTCTCTTCTGTACCAATAGCCCTTGTTGGATGTTCTCAGGCACTGTAGATTCAAAAAGGAAGGTGAAGAATCAGGCGGGAATGGTTGGGGAAGGTGATGTTCTTGGAGATGGTCACTGTTAAGAAGAGGTCCACCATATGAAAAAGCCCAAGAAGCTTTAGCCCTGGCAAATACTTTCTGATTGTTTCCTGAATTATGCTCAGTGCATTCTAATCATTTTTTGTAAGGGAAACAAGTGCCGTGAACATCAACATGTGCAGTAGAAGGGAATTGCTCTGTATAGTTTACAAAACAGGTCTGATCTGACATTCATCTAACGCCACAACTAGATATTCAAGGCTGGGCTGGTAGCGCTGCCTATTATTAAGGTTGACCAACACTTCCCATTATAAGACCCTGTTTCAGTTGCTTATAATGTTGCCAAACTTTAACCATTTGGGCAGAAATTTTCCTTGCCAGGTGTTTGTCTGAGGTTGAAGTTTTTGTGGAAATTTGCAGCCCTGATTCATATCCAGAGTAGTTCCCTCCTGTGCACTAAATGAGAGGGACCTGGGGGGGGGGGGAACCAGTATGCACCGGCAACTTCAAATTTAGGAAATGCCAGAATTGGAGTGCTTGACTTAGCAACATTGATAATGTTCTTTTAGCATTTGCATGTGTATGAGCTAAATGCAGCCTTTTTGTGGCTCCATTGACGTCCCCCAGCATGAAGTTGGCCCATTGATTCTGGAGATATGTGGAGATGAACTTTTTTTGTGGTGCTTCTTTGGCAATTTCTGATGCTGAACTGGAACACTGCTGCGAGTGCCACATCCAAAACGCCGGAGGGATGGACTCCAGCTGTTCTTATAAATAGCCCTTGTTGTCCTCACTCTGCAGACTCCCTTTCACAAAATATCATTTCTTGGTGTTAAAACCCGACTTCATCCACAGTTATTAAAAGCCAGCAAATGAACTAAATGCCTGTGAGTGCCCGCTTTGTGGGGTCTGGGAGGTTTCTGTGGGAATGCTAGGGTAGGGTGAGGTGGTTGTGAAAATTGCTGATTGTTCTTAAATGACTGCCTGACTGCTCTAGGGAACGCTTACATGGTTTGCCAAGTGTGGATGTCAGTTAATGCCATCCACACTTGCTCTGTGGTTCTCCAGGGCTTTTGTGCAGATATTCAAATGAGTACTTGCAGAGCGCATTTATTTTCAGATCCTGATATACTGGTTTGGCCGATGTTAAAAGGGTCCGCCTGTTGTCCCACCCTGTTAGCAGTAGTTGGAAACTTGCAGGGAGCTGCTGGTGAATTCCCGCTGACTCTCTGGAGCAGATGGGGCTCATTAGACTCCATGCTGAATACAGGGAAGTTGGGAGTAGCTCTTGCGGAGAGGAATTTAAGATCGGGAACAGGCAGGCCCTACAGTAGTGTTCTAGGGAGAAGGCTTAGGCTGGTGTTTCCCTTGTATCCCGAGTTACTTTGTTGCACCCTTCCTGGAGTTTGATATTCGCAAGGATTGACCCTCTAGGATGTGTGTGTAGTCTTTATCTGGAGCAGAGTTTCTATTGAACAATGGAAATGTGGCCATTTGGAAAGGAGATGAGGATTGATAAAATAATAAAAGTATTTTGCACTGAATCATGATAACCTTTGCAAAGACTGTCTGGTGCCTGCTGCATGCTTGTAAGTCAAGGAAATTATGAATTGAGCTGGGCTGGTATCAAAACCTAAAATCCAGACTTGACTCCAGTTCTGTTGCTACCTTCTATCTCTATAATAAACTGAATGAAAACCTGAGATCGGGAGCCAGATTGGCTCTTTCTGACTTCTCGAATTAGAGTTGTGCTGTACTTGGATGGGAAGCTTTTTGGAGCAGGGACCATCTTGTTGTTCTGTGTCTAGCACAATGGGCTCCAGAGTGCTACCACAATACAAACAATAAATAAGAACAATGATAGCATTTTTAACTAGGCACTAGTAGGCCTATTCAATGGCACCTCAAAAGGTTCCTCAAAACATGTGAAACCAGGGTTATTTTATATGCCAGATATGCTGCAATATATGGGTTTGAGAGATGACTAAATGGGAGTCGTAGACAGGGATTGCTTTGCATAAGTGCAGGGGTTCTCCTTCATTGCACTGCAACCTCCTTCTGACAACAAAAATTCCTACGACCCCAGGAGGGGGGACTGAAGCCTGAGCTGGCACAAGCCCCACCACCCCGGGTGGGGCAAAGCCCAAGTACCACTGCCCTGGGCAGGGACGGGGGCAAAGGCAAAGCCCAAGGGCTTCAGCTCCAGGCAGGGGGCCTGTAACTTGAGCCCTGCTGCCCAGGGCTGAAGCCCTCAGGCTTTGGCTTTGGCCCTGGGTGGTGGGGCTCAAGCTTTGGCTTCAGCCCTGAGCCCCAGCCCTCTTTGGGGTCCTGACTCACAGTTTGAGAACCACTGCTTTAGTGGGTTTGTCAGGATGTAATGGAACTGTAACCTAGCATAATGTTTTCTTGGTGTAAATTTTCCTCTAGGGCTCTTTTTCAGCTGATGCCTCAAAAACCTGACTCTTCAAATGTGAAAGTCCTTGTGTCACCAATTCTAACTTGGAGGTATAATTTTACCACATACTTGTTCAATCAAGATTTGGATTTGAGAAAATATCTGAAGGCAGCTTCTTTGCTTCCCCTTTAGGCATGTTCAGTTTCTGCTCTGACTCAAATCAAAGATTGGTGGTGGGGAAGGGGGTGCCATTTCCCCCCCTTCTTCTTTAGTAATCTTTTCATCAGACATGAGGAACTACATGTCTTTATGCCTAGAATTGTGTTATCCTTAGGCAACAATAAGTAGAAAAATGTGTTTCTGCCTAGGAGATCTTATCACTTTTATAAAATCACTTTCAGGTTCTTCACTTCTTTTATCTGCCTGCTTGTCTGTGTCCTTCGTGACTGTGGATGAACTGTAGCAACATGACTTATATGAAACTCAGAAGAGTGACTGTTGTGCATCAGAGGTGTTTAAACGGAGATTCTAATTAAATAGAAATCCAAGCTCACTGAACTATGTCAGACTTTTAGCAATTTTTTTTCATTATCTTAATTTACTTTTCCTAATTTTGCAAAATGTTGATTGAAATGTCCGTTTTCCCATTTTTAATGAAAAGGTTTCACTTTTCTAATAAGAAATATTTTTGGAAAAAATGAATTTCAATTAACTTAATCACATGCTATGTCTAGGAAGAAGAGTCCAATTGGAATTTTTTAAACATATTTTAGGTGTTTTTTGGGGTGGGAGGAAGAAGGTCAGTACAGATTTCCTTCCCTCTCTCCACAATTACAGTTTGATTTCCTTCTGGTAATTAATTTATATGAAGATAAATATTTGAATTAAATCCTCTACAAAATAGATTGCAGCCAATAAAGCTCTAAGCCAATGGCAATTTCACTGGTGTAAGGTCAGGATCAGTTGAGCAGTGATTCTGTGTGACACGTTCTCGACTAGTGTAAATTGTGAGCTCGACTGACGTCAACGGCACAATGACAATTTATACCAGCGGAGAATGTGCCCCTGTAGGTTCTGGAGAGTATCAGATGTTCCTTTGTGTTTTGGTCAGCTGGCAAGCAGCCACACCTTTCAAATGGGGTGTTGATTTTATCCACCTCTCAGCTTTTTTGCAGAGCTTTGAGTGAATGTGAACATCATGTCACTGATCTATTCTTGCACTGGGCTGCCTCATAGTTTTGCAGCCTACCTCTTGAAATGTGGATCTAGTCATGTTCCAGAACTAAATGCCCCTAAAATATTTCACCAGTCCTTGCAGCGTGAGCCAGCTGAAAAGCCTTTGTTACTAAAAAGGGAGCTCCTTGGGGTACTAGTTTTTAGGAATTGGGTAGCATTGCTGGAATTAGTTTGAGCCCCTCTCACAGTGTTCTACGTTTCAGAAACCAGCCAGCCAAAGTGTGTATACACAGGTAGGCCATGCATGTTGTGTATAATTAGTAAATATGGCTATTTGGACCCCACTGTGCCTGTGGATTATTTTGTTGGTTGTAAATGGCAAAAGACACAACCCTTGGCCTTCATATTCAGACTACTTTTTAAGTCAAGGAAAGGAAGCTTCAGCAGGCCAGTGACGCAAATCAAACCGACAATAGGATCTAATGTATGGACGCTCTCTGTGTCCAAATACCCTTCAAATAAACACAAGTTGTTCAAGCGCGTGCCTGGGAGAGTTCCTGTGGGATGGAACGTGCTACTTGAGCTGATTTTTGGCACAAATTGTATTTTTTGCCACAGAAGAGCTATTTTTTTGTTTGTTTTAATATGCCCTTGAAATGTACTTTTGATTTGAAAAGTAGAGCTGGCCAGGCAGCGTGTGCCGGCAGTTTCAGCCGTACTGCCTTTTTATTCCCCCACTGGCTGGTGTGACATGGGGTGATGCCACACGCTTAGGTTGCACCATTAAATCCATAGAGCAGGGGTGGCCAAACTTCATGGCCTTCCAAGCCCCATGTGACAATCTTCAGAAGTTCAAGAGCTGGGGCGTACCTGCCGGGGCTCAGGGCTTCAGCACCGCTCCCGTAGAAGTCCCAAGCCCTGGCAGGTGCACCCTGCTGGGCAGAAGCCCCAAGGACCCCCTCTTCCCCCCCCCACTAGACAGAAGCCACTACCCCGCTGCAAGGCACAGGTTCTAAGCTTCCCTCCTCCTCCAGTCTGGTAGGTGGAGGTGGGGGACGTGAGGAGCTCCAAGAGCCACACTTTAATGGTTAAAGAGCTGTGTGTGCCTCACGAGCCATAGTTGGGCCACCCCTGCCCTAGAGCATCGCAAAGAGAGGCTGTGATAGGACCTGTTGATTGGAAAGTTTTTTAATGCTCCATTTCACACTGATCCTACAAAGGGCTTTATATCTTTAGCTACTAACGAAGCAAAAGGGAATTGAAGGCCCTTGCTCCTCAGAGGATTGGGTTCTCTGATGCAAATCCACTGTTCAAGCCAAGTATTTCAACTAGATGCTTGGGGGGAAACAAAGCAGGACTCCTCCCTATGGCTGTGATGTGGTTACACCGCTGCTCTGTAGTCTCACGGCTTGTCTTCGTTACCTGGGCACACTTCACTTAGTGCACCTCAACTGTGGGCAGAGCCTTCGGATAGCAGTAAAGCCTCTCAGCCCTGCCTTCCCCAATCCCACCTGCAACATCTCCATGTAATACGGGGAGCCCACGCAGAGCTGGGCAAAGCACGTGCTTCCCCAAACCCCTCCTCTTGGCAGAGCAGAACCACTGCATTTCTGGTGCCAAGGAGCATTCTGCTCCTGTGGGGGAGGGGCAAGACGGGTAAGCAGGCACTGGGAGGTAACGCAGTTTAGGTGGTGCTGTCAAGCAGATCAGGATGTTTACGATGTCTCCTGTATTGTCTGTTACAATGCCAAAGCCTTCTGAGGTACATTTAGGAAAATACAGAGGCGCGCACCTGTTGGGTGCGTTTTGCAGGAAGCAGTATTGGGTGGGCATCTTCCCTCATCCCAGAAACCAAGGACTGTTGCCCATGAATTATGGGCCAGTCTTGTGCTATGGCATCCATGAGCATCAGAAGCCTGCTGCTGCATCTTCCATTTGTCTATCCCTTCACTAAGCATAGAGCTGTCGTCTTGTAAGATAGCGACATAAAATATTGAACTGGGGATGCAGGCCTAATGGTTCCACCGGGTACTGGCAGTAGCAAAGCAGGATGATTAATGAGAACAGGCTCCAGCTCTGTCAAAAGCCATATCTACTGGGCTGAACGGTTTCTTTCTTTTTGGAATATTACACTCCGCAGCATGCTGCTGTGCAGCCTATTGAGTAAGTGGGGAGCAGATGGAGCAATGACACATTTTACTTCTCAGCAGCAGGGACATTGTATGTGCAAGGAGATTTAAAAAAAAAAAATTAGTTGCATGCAAAAATAAAAGCTACAGGCGAGTGCTCTCTCTGCAGTGTTGCAGATGGACAAAAGGAAAAAAAGCAATTGACCTAAATAGGCATTGCAAAGATCAAATGTTCATTAAATTAATACCGAATCCATGATATAGTAAGTACACAAGTCTATCCACAATATGGATCCAGCTGTTATGGTGTATGACCGTCAGAACTTTGTTTTGCTCTTTAAGATAATACCTTGATGAATAGTGCTTTACAAATGCCATGGCTGGATAGATAGGGTGAGCTGCTGGATAGCTGTCATTTAAATCCCAGATGTTAACTTTCATTTGGGTGGTCTCTGAAGTCACATCCCTGTCCTTTTAGAAGTAGATTCCCTTTTTTTTCATATCTGTAGCCGATGAGGTGTGTTAAACGAAAATTAGAGTTGAGTCAGAGCTGAGATAAGAATTCAGGAGTTACTGGCTCCCAGTCCTGGACTCAGACAGCTGTGCCACATCTGTGTCTCCGCTATAAATTCCATGCTTAATCATATTTGCTTGGGTGTTTGGAATTTGACAATACTAACTATGAGGCTCAAGTGCCTTGATAAAATATTGGGCTGGATCCTAAAGCCAATGGGACAGTTTGCATGGGTAAAGCCAGCTCTTACTGGCAGGAACTCACTTTGACTGAACAATTTCTAGCACAATAAAGCCCTTATTTTGTTGGGGGTCCCTAGGCACAACCATAATATTAATAAATAGGATTTGGCCCATGCAATAGGATTGTTTTTTTTTACTAAGGCCCACTAGTAGGGGACCTGTCCATTTAATGTCTTAATTGGATAGCACTGTGTTCTCACTACCACTGTTACATTATGCTACTATTTTTATCATGATGGCTTTTACTAGTATTTGCTGAGAATTTAATGATTTATGTGCAGTGGAGAGCGCATATAGACCAGTGCATGCAGTGAGAATTGCTCTACACCAGGTCTGAATATTTGTAAAAGTCAGTTTGCTGTGATGACCCTATGCAACATGGGGAAATTTTGATCAAAGGCATCAGACATTTTCCAAAGCTCACGCAATCTTTATTTGTTGTCTTCCCACAGTGGATGAGATCTTGTTGCTGTAATGTACCATCGGAAGACATGTAATTAGGACAAGTGAGGAGAGAGGCTATCCTGCTACTGTTCTAAGACCCAAAGGATTGTTGAACATAGCAGTAGACATGTGTTGGGAGCGGTGGTGAGGCCACCCTGTTCCAGTGGGAACTCAGTGAGGCATTTAGCTTTAAGCTGTAAGAACGCCTCTGGGTAGCCCATTGGCTGCAGGGATCAAACTTGGGACCTCTCAAGGTAAAACCATAATTCTCTCCTGCCTGAGCCAAAAGAGCTAGCTTATTAGGTAAGTCTGTAGCAGGCTCATCAGCCTCCACATGTGCCCCAGCTACCACTAAAGGGCACCAGAATGCCACGCTGAGTTGGTGTGGATTCCAAAGGCACGATGCTTCCCAGAGCTTCAGGGTGAGCAAGGCTGCTGCACATTTGAAGAGGTGTCTCCATTGTCTAGCTCTGCCTTGAACCCACATCTGAATCCAAACATTGCAGCTGGCCCCTCTTTCAGGCTTAAGGTCTGATATTTGACTTATCAAAGGTAGAAATGGGAGTTTTTATGCCATAGAAAAAAGGAGATTACTTGCTTTGCAATAAGACTTGCTTGATGCATTGGCTGGGCCCAAGATACCAGATCTTAAAATGTGGACATTATTCTGAACAGCAAAGCTATTGTAGGTCACTTGCAGAAGTTTCTAAATTGTATTGGTTTCAGAGGGGTAGCCATGTTAGTCTGTATCAGCAAAAACAATGAGGAGTCCTTGTGGCACCTTAGAGACTAACAAATTTATTTTGGGCATAAGTTTTCGTGGGCTATAAATGGGTTATAGCCCATGAAAGCTTATGCACAAATTTGTTAGTCTCTAAGGTGCCACAAGGGCTCCTAGTTTTTAAATGGTATTGGTTATCAGTTTCCTCTTATTGCAGCTAGACTGCAGTGGGGTACAGGGTTATGAAAAGTAGCTCTTTATAGGCACTTTAAAAAAAAATCCTATAAAGCGTTTCTAAAGCAGCTCTGCTATAACACAAGCACACGCACAGAATACGTGATGCTGCTCTGTGGTGTGAAGCTTTCATTGGACCAGCATGCAGTGTTTTTGTAGCCATGTCAGCCCGAGACTGTCAGAGACGAGGTGGATGAGGGAATAGCTCTTATTGGACCAACTTCTCTCTCACCAACAAAGTTTGGTTCAAATAAGATACTACCTCACCCAGCTTGTCTCTCTCCTTGGTACCAGCTCAGCTGTGCCATTCCTGAATAATGGGACCATTCTGAACCTATGCTGATCAAAACTTTACACTGCCGCCACATGTGTTCTGTCAGCCTTGTGCGCCTTCCCTGTCTTTATCTGTATCTAAACCTATACGTAAGTGCACATATCCAAGTCATCAATATGATAATCGGCTACAGGAAAATTGAAAATGATTGGCTGTCACCTTGAAATTTATGGAGATCATCTTGAGCAGAATCAATGAAGGGCAAGTTTTTACTTATCTTTTGTTCATTCCTGCAAAGAGCAAAATGAGCACTTTGTTCAATCCATTGCTTTTTGGTTTAAAAAAAAATTCAACTGAAGGAAAAAGGGATCCCATTTGACCTCATTTTTTTGGAAACCTTCAACAATGAGGGTTTCATGACAAGCTTAAGTTCAAATATTTTCAGTTCTCCTTTCTTTCCCACACAAAGAACATCTAATGACAGCCTTAATGAGTCTCACACTGAGATCTAGATGCAAATTTTAATATCTCACCAATGGAACAGACAATCGTGCTTCCTACTGCAGGGGAGAGGGGATGAGGGAAGCATTTTGATCACCTGGCATTTTTTGCTATAATGACTCATTTTCCTTTCTGAAAACTTGAGATATTGTGTTTTTCCCCTCAGGAAAAGGTGAGAGACCTGTTTTAACAACTGCATCTTTTACACCTAACGAACAGATGTCATTTGTCTATGGGAGACAGTCCCACAGCTTTGAGAGCTTTTGACTGCTGACCAAAAGGGTTTCCTGGACTTAAGGCCGACATCTTGGTTATTTATTTATTTTTATAGATCTGTGTAGATGGGTGAGTCTGAGTTCAATATCACGTGGTTGTATTCTCGTGTTGTTGCTGGTTCTCTTCAGCTGGATGGTGGTAAGAGAGATGCAAGGATGGCGAGGCAGACTGTTGACTTCAGCATTCCTGTGACCATTCTCACAGCAGAGTTCAATTGCACATCAGTTAGTTTCATATGTACGCTACCTGACCATGCTGGTGTGCGATCGTCAGCTGCTGACAAGACAAGGGCCAAGGTGGCTGTCTGCAAGGTCTGAGCATCTGCTCCCCAACTGGTCCTGCCTAGTTTGTGGATTATATTGTTCCTAGCCTTCTTCTTGGCAGTGGTTTTCATCACATGTTGGTGGGATATGTGGCTACAATGCAGAACCACTCTGAGTTACTTTTGGAAATCCTCGTGCCTGAGTTTAGTGTCTCAGAAGGTGACATTCACATGTTTCTCTGCTGAGTGGTTGCTCAGGTAGAATGCAGAGACAGCTGTTTTTTTGAGGGCTCAGTCAGTCGTCATAACTAATAGTATTCCTCCAGTTTTTTCAGCTCTTCTGTGAGGATGCATTCCATGTGGGTAAAGGCATTTGTTTGACTGGTGAGCACATCTGTGTATCCAAATTTCCATGATTAGCTCAATGGTATGTTAATATAAATACCAAAGAGCTATGGTGCTGAGATGGATCCCTGTGGGAGCCAGCTGTTCAGTAGATGAGGTCTGCTGGTCTGTTCCATTACATGTACATGGAACTTGCAATGGTTATTCTTCAGTGTGCTATTTTAGTCACTTTCAGGCCATCCTGCCAAACCATGTCTTATGCCGAGGACAGGACCACAAAGGTTGCTGCTTTTTGAGCCTGCCTTGATAGCCGGCTTTGATTCTCATTTGTGATTACCTGATTGCAAGTGCTTCATTCTGGTCTGCAACTGGATTGCTCTTTGGGGATGTAGCCCTCCTAGATGGGTATAGGTCTCTGGAACAGTACCCTTTTCAAGAGCTTGTACATTATGATAAATATACTACCATTATTTGAGAGAGAGGAGAAATGGGGTTGTTCTGTAACCCGATAAATGAAATCACTCAATCTTGACTTTCCTCAGCTGACCCTCTTCCCAGCCTTCATATATTGACTGATTCCTTATATATATTGCAGAAAAAGTGATTTGGAGAAGAGGGTGTTTGGACTCAGGCTCACATAATAGAGTATAGCTGTTGGGACTCAGGGTTCAACAATTCCTAACTTGAGGTTCCAAATGAGTGTAGATGCTCAAGCCCTAGGTTAACCATGAAGTGTAGACATACCCATAAAGACTACTAAGGCTCCTTAAGGGAACAATGTGGGAGCTACCAACTGGACAATACCTCTGCTTGATTCCATCCAGGCTAGTAAAGGGCACTGCTCCCAGACAAAATCTACGATCAAAGGGAATCCTAAAGCCTTAAAGATGTTACCTTAGGGAGGAAGGGGAGCTGGGTGGGCTGTTGGCAGTAGTGGCAGGAGATGAGTCTCTCTAGCAGAGAGAGATCGATACAGAAGCTGCAACAGGTCAACCTGCTTCACCCAGCCAGAGGTGGAGGGATCTGGGCTGAGGGGAGCTTTCAAGGAAAGATTAAGGGGTAGGTAAAAGCCTTATGACTTTCTTGTTTGCATTTGGTGTACTTTTGGGTGAATAACAAATGCTTTGTTTGGAAGAAGCTGTTTTGGAGTTGCTTTAGTCAGCTCGCTGGTCACAGGTCTTTGGAGGGGAGGACTTTACAGGCGCCACACCCAGATGAGCCTGTCCAATGGGGGGCTCATCCCAGAGATCCAGTCTGAGTGGCTGGAATGTGATGCTCAGTCCTGTGAGCGAGGCACAGGAAGCTGTGCTGTGGCATGTACTTGAGAAGGAATGAGAAGGGTATAAAGTGCACCAGATACAGATTTACCAATCTACTGATGCTGTTGTGCAACCTATCACCACACTCTACGTACAGAGGCATCTCTCTGTCTCATCGCTTGCCAGCCACAGCAGGAAACGTAAAGCACCAGGATGTACTCTCTGAGCAGTATGTCCTGTCTGAAATGCCTTTATGGGGAAAACTACCACTGAATCCGAAAAGACTTTCCTCGTTCCCCCTCTAAGGGCAGCATGTCATGGCATCACATGGGGAAGGATGCCAGCAGGGGGGTTAGTGCCTTTCATACACATTCAGACTAACATTTTTAGATGCTAGTGTCATGAATATCCCCTGCAAAATAGACAGATGCCTTAACATTGTCACTAGCATCTCTGCGATGGTTGGGCAGAATGAAGGATGAGCTTTCGCTGAACATTAATTGCAGATTAGTCAGTTTGGGGAGGGGGGGAAAGGAAATTGCATAATTTCTGAATATCAATGGGTGAGGGGGGAAAATACCCTATTTGTTTGGGTGTAAATCCGATGAAGTGAGCTGTAGCTCACGAAAGCTTACGCTCAAATAAATTGGTTAGTCTCTAAGGTGCCACAAGTCCTCCTCTTCTTTTCACTTGAAACTGTTACTCTAGTAGCAGAAGTTTAGTTAATGTTAAATCTGTGTACTTAAAGAGGCCATGGGATAACACTGCTTTAAACACTCTGCTTTACAATCTTATATTTAGAAGACCTAGAAATCCTACTTTGTGGTAGCACTGGCTGAAGCTGGCAGGATGGGGCATGTTTGCCTGCCAGTGCTTGCTTTGAACTTCTGAGCTTATTTGCGCCCTGAATCAATATTCAGCACAATTTCATTACCAGTCAAGTGCATTTGGACTTTTCATACAATGTGATTATCTCCCACGGTCTAGCTGAGAGGGAGGCTCCTAAACACACTTTGCTCCAGACTGATCAAAACATTAGCAGAGCCTTGTGATGTTTGGACATGCTAGTCAGCACCAGATTCATTAATCTTTTGGGGTTCTGACAGATGCTAAGTAAAAGCAGCTGTATGTTAAGATTTTCCTTTACTGATCAACACATAACAGTGGTTGGAGCCTGGAGGGATAACACAGAATACATTGAGTTATGTGCTGCAAATGTATATTCAAACAGATAAATAACTGGAAACTAAAACATAAAACTGGAGCCTGACATCATTAGTTATAATGTCTGAAGAGTATTTAACAGTTTAATTTTCTTAATGATTCTGAATGTTTGAAGGATAATTAAAATTATCCAGTATAACACCCCTCCACAGTTTAAAATACATAGAGTTAACACTTCTAATACATATTCACTGAGGATATAGAATTAAGTATTTTTATATCCAAGGCTGGAATTAATTTGTAAGAAATTCCTCAGGTAAAAGATTCGTTAAATACTCCTGTTGCAGAGTGTGCCAATTCTTTAGAAATTTCCACAGTTACCAAGAAAAATTGCATCTATTATGAGACAAGCCTAATAGATCACACAGTTAGTCACTTAAATCTGCAGGAAGCACTTTTATTAGGGTTTAATCTATATTATTAAGTACTCCTGGGGAATTACTATTAAGTTATAAATCACTGTCGCTGATGGTCGGTATAAAACAATGTGTCTTGACTGTGATTTTTACTGTCACCTTTAAACCTTTTAGAATAGGGAGGAAAAAAGCTTACAATAGAGCATATCAAACTCTCTGCAATAAAGGGGAAATCGCTCAAGGTTAGGTTGTGTGGCTCTTCCGCAGCCTGGTGAGCCCTTACGCTTGTATGACTGTAACTTGGGACTGTAACTCAATGCCAGCAAAAGCAATACAGTTGAGCTTTTTGTACCTAGGGTTTGATCCAAAAGCCCTTTGGAGTCAATGGAGAGACACCTTTTAATTACATGGGTTTGGATCAGACCCATAGGACTGTATTAACTTTTGCATATATGAGTAGTTCCATTTACTTCAATGGGATTACGCACATAAGTAAAGCTCACCATGTACGCAAGGACTGGGAATTTAGTGATGTGGTTTTTTTTTGTTGTTTTGTTTTTTTGCCATAGCTCATTGAGTATTTTAAAGGGTGCTTACCTTAAAGGCTATGACAGTGATCTGTCAACTGAACACTCCCTGCGCATTGTCAGGGTTTAACCAACAGCTAATCTGGAATCTGTGGCTATGGTGAAGAGTGTTTTGGTAGTTAACCAGTCTGTGAACAAGAACAGGATTTATTGCAGTACCATTATTACAGTGTGAGAATAGTAACAGCAGGAGAGGATTAATGTTGTTCCTCAAAGACTAGGGCCTCAACAAATGATTTGAAGATCAGATAATTTGGCCACATAGAATAGATTTTGTGTTAATTTTTTTTCTTTCACTTTTATCATTTTGACCCAGTGTTTTTAACTTTGCCTATATTGCAAAAGTGGACCTATGTGTCTATTAATGGAGTGATGTAAATTACCTTTAAAATTCCCATAAAGCATATGGGCTGAGGACTATGCTCAGTGTACCATCTTTCATTTTGATGCCATCCATTTCCACCCAGGATCATGCACCATTCCCGTGGGGTTCTCAGGTGCGGCAGGGAGCTGTTTATGTTAGCAAATTTATTTGTAAGGCACATGCTGGTAGCGAAGGTTCTAAGTGCCAGGGAAGGGGGGTGAGTTCACTTCTGAATGTGACATGGACACCACTGCAGCAGACTATTAGGCATTAGCTGGCAGTGCGCTGATGAATACAACAGTCTCTGATGAATACATATTCACTGAGGATATAGAATTCAGTATTTTTATATCCAAGGCTGGAATTAATTTGTAAGAAATTCCTCAGGTAAAAGATGTGTTAAATACTCCTGTTGCAGAGTGTGCCAATTTGGCATGGTCCCATGAGAAGGATGCCAGCCAACAGTTGATAGCTATCAGAGCATTTTTAATGGGAAACAGAGACACCTTTTGAATTCCACACAGTTCCACTGGACTCGCAGAGATCTATGGAGGGACTGAGTGGAAATGGTAAATATTTTACTGTTCCATCTTCGCTAAATGCAGGAAGTTGGCCGCATGCATGCAGCAGAGCAGCACTCCTGTAGAATCCCAGTTAGTGGTTTTGTAAGTCCTTCTCAATAATATCCATCCCTGTAAAGGAGACAGCTCACTGCTTGGTGCCGCCTCATGTCAGTGCATGGCATGACCGTTCTTTTTCCCCTGAGGTCTGCAGCCACTGACTGCTCTGCCTCTTCTGACAGGCCTCTTCCTGTGGCTTGGCCCTCTGGCTAGGTCATTTCCAAGTCTCCCCTTCTGGGATAGTCCGTGAACCAAAAGCAATGGGAGTGAACGCAAACAAGCTGCGTTAGTATGTGAGGGGGGAGATGACACCCCTTTGAGCAGGGGGTTGGACTAGATCTCCTGAGGTCCCTTCCAACCCTGATATTCTATGATTATATCAGGCCCTCCCTTCCTGCAGGGATGTGTCTTCAGGCAGTGGTTGTTCGGGAAGCTCCTGCCTTCCCTCAGCCCTTTCCTCAGGGGTTGAGGGTCTGTTCTCTTCCCTGGCCTGCCTCCAAGTGAGCAGTTCTGCCTCCCTTTTAACTCTTCCTCTAGCCTATGTGTGTCTTGCAGGTGTGGGCTGGCTGAGCCCAGAGCAGCTCCTTAACCTCTTGTTGTCCATTGTGAGGTTTGTAGACCCCATCACAATCGTATACCAAGAGGGTGCAAACCTGGCACGTTTCACCTTGTTTTGAACTTTAAAAGTACTTTGGACTTGACACTCCTGTATCCTAAGGCTTTGTTTACACTGCTTTGGCAGTATGAAGAGGCCATAAAGTACACCTGCTTTAATATTGTCTTTCTATCGTCAGAGTGGTGTAAAAGGGCCTCAGTGTAGCTGAGAATCAGGTGCTTTCCATATGTCTCAAAATCCGAGTGCTGACAGTATAAACAGCAGCTGCTGGATACTGTTTGTCCATAACAGGTTTCTGTTAAAGTAAATATTTCCATGGTACAGTCATGGCCAAGCAAATATCTAGGAAGACATCTAACACAAGAACCTACAGAATCCTAGAAGGCAGAAACTGAAAAGACTATTAGGTTATGTAGGACTTTTTCATTCACTCTAATAGGAGTAGGATCAGTCCCTTAGTCCCTGCCCATGTATGTTTCCTCGGGTTTTACTAAATCTTGTGCTTTCATTTCTTTTTCTTTGATCTTGTTTGAAACCCCCATCAACTATCTTACAAGCAGGTAGAAATGATTCTTCCAAATAAATAAAATAAAGCTGATTCAGAGTCTAAAAGTACAAAACTATGTAAAATTAAAAATAGACACAGAATTCTATATACATTTCAATTTCAGATCCACAGCAACGCTTCTACTATTGCATCTTTCAGAAAAAAACCACTTGGTCTAGCTCAATAGGGATGTAATATATTGACATCAGCGGCCTAGGTATTATGGAGAGCTTTGATTCATACGCCTCACACAACTATTTTCTTGGGTCTGTATTTCACTCCAGTTATTTGATTTGGTGTCAGTGTCACAGATGGTAAAGGGTCCTGGGATTTTATGGCTCCTGCCTAGATAATATTACTAATGTTTCTGGGAGTGTTATAAAGCATACAAGCGAGGCATAAATCTATAAGGTAGCCTGGCTGCTGTAAAACTATAAAATAAATAAAGCCCTTTTGCATTTCCTACTAGGATGAGAGGAAAAGTGCTTGACCAATCAACTACTAATTATAATGATTAAAAGTAACAAACTTGCTTTAACCATTTTTCCGACACCCCCCCCCCCCCGACGTTCTTGTTAAACCCTGGATTTGTGCTGGAAATGGCCCAACTTGATTATCATACACATTGTAAGGAGATTGATCACTTTAGATAAGCTATTTCCAGCAGGAGAGTGGGGTGGGGGGAGGTATTTTTTCATGCTTTGTGTGTATAAAAAGATCTTCTACACTTTCCACAGTATGCATCTGATGAAGTGAGCTGTAGCTCACAAAAGCTTATGCTCAAATAAATTGGTTAGTCTCTAAGGTGCCACAAGTCCTCCTTTTCTTTTTGCGAATACAGACTAACACGGCTGTTACTCTGAAACCTTTAACCATCTTAAATCTATTAGGCAAACTATCCCGTTCTCTTCAACAATGTAAACATGATTCAATAAAGGAGAGTAGAATAAAACAACATAGGCCTGTTTATTTTAAGCAGACACCCATGTATAGTATGAACCTCACTGAACACAATTTTAAGAACCACTCTGTCCTACAAACCCGCTATATTTTGGGAGACCTTGAGTCTATCATCCTTTCTCATCATGGCCCAAACCTTCTGGCTTTTACTGCCGTGAGTTCTACTATTTGCTTGAATGGTTTCCTTCCACAATGTATTCCATGTACTTCATGGTCTTTTAATGACACAGGGGTAGTGGCATTTTGGATCCAATTCTGTTCCTGTTTGTTTAGGTTGACACATAGCGAGCTATCTTACTACCTTTCTCCTCTGGACACCTGAGCCCAAATCCTGATTCACAGCGCCCAAGAGAGCATGAGTTTGGTATCCCCAATTGTGGACATCCCTATGCCAGGCTGCAATTTGGCACACTTCGCAATCTGTGCTTAAGAAAGGCCTTGGAGTGAGGGTCAGACTGAAGTGTTTTGACAGAGGTGCACTACAGCTCACCTATCTGCCTCAAGCAACAATATTAATTCCACTCTTTCCTCAGCACGCTCACACATTTTATAAAAAGAACACTGTCCAATATCTTAAAGCTATGCTCGATTACTTTTAGCTCATGCAATGTTAATGATGTTGGTTGAGTGGTTGGCATCTAAAAAACATGATCTTGTATTTTTAATAAGATTCATCCTTGTCAGTTACACAAAGCAGTGTAGGTATTCAAAGGATAATGGCAAGTTGACTTAAATTCTCATAAATTGTTGAATTCCATTGCCATCTTAGAGCTGCTTCTTAGATCCCAGTCTTGCAAGGTACTCAGCATCCTCCACTCCCATTGGCTTGAATAGATGCTGAGGGAACTGAGCCCCTCCCAAGAAGTCATGTGGTCTAACTAGGTTCCATCTTGTCTGTTCAAGATCTATATAATGGATCACCAAAGAGGGATGGGATGCTTTTTTATTTGTATATATTCTGGGTGAGATTGGGGTATGGAGGAGAGCTGATTGGCTGGAGCTCAATGAGGATAAGATTGAGGTGAGGTTGGCAGGCTGGGGAAAGTTAATAGATGTTATGGTGAGGATTATATCCACCCCTTTCATGAGAGGGCACGTCTGCCCCATGTCATTAGAGATCACATTTTGGGATTGATTCTTCCTTCCACTATACAAATACAGTGGGAGTTGCACATGTGTATTTGAGGGAAGAGCTGGGCCCTTGCAGGGTAAACATATCACAGCAGGGACTTCCTCTTTGGTGCAGGGTTCCTACTGGGCAATGCTCTGTCCACTTACAGAGTTACATCAATGCAAAGAGTAGACTAACTTGCTGCCTGCTTCTCTGAACTGACTCAGACAGGGCTTGCATCTCATTCCCATGTGGGACATTTTCCTTCTTTGAGATGTTAGGATCGCTGTCCCTGGTTTAAGTATCTGACGGTCCATGGTGCTCTCATCCCACGAGTTGGTGGGCTCAGTTGTTCACTTCAAAAAACAAAACCGTTCACGCCATTTAGCAAATGAATTGTCAGTCTTGGAGGAAGCTGAGTCTAATGGCTGGCTGGCAACAGGGACTGAAGTACCCCAAAGATGGTCCGTGCAAAGCAGAGGAGAGGCCGTGTGGAGAAGTTTGCACTGCCACTGCCCAGGCTGTACATGCTTGCTGATCAAGTAGGGAGGACTTTGTTTTCCACTATTGTCACTCTGGGACCTTTCTTGAGCACTAAATCCTCCTTTTTTTTATTTTTTTTATTTTTAAATCCTTGTAAGACTGAGATGGAGACGAGGAAATAAATTACCCAGAGTTAGACAGGCATAAACATTATAAAAAATGACACAAGTCTGCTAAGGAGAAAATAAAAAGCCCTCTTTTTTTTCAGAAGAAGGAACAAATCCTAAGGACCGCCAATGACAAATTGAGGCTCAGCCAGCCATAGCCCCTCCGTCTCCCAGGCAGCTGATAAAAGCCAACAAGACCTGTGTTGGGTCTCCCTCTCCAGCCTCAGTCTTATCTGTTCTGCTGCTTGGGGTTCTCTTTCTATTCCCACCATTCTTTTCTACTTGCCCTGCTTTGCTATAAACAGAAGGCTTCATCCAGGAGATGCTTGCTCATAACAGCTCTCCATCACGCACAACGGTGTGCTGCAGACTTGCTGCAACATCCTTCTCCAATTCAGTCGCAGGTAAGATGGTACACTACCCAAAATCACAGTTCTGTATTTCCACTGTGCATTTGCGTCCTACCCTTGTCCTAAAACTTGTTCTTGGGCTCTGCTGGGAGTTTAATAAGTTGGGAACGTGGAGTTTGTCTAACCTGATCACAATAATCTAAAAAAAGAGTTCTCAGCCTTGGGGTTGAGACCCCCACCATGGAATTTGTTAACAGGTGTTTGGGGGAGGGAGGTCATGGTCACTCTGCCCTTCCCATTACTCTAATTGGCTGGATCCATTACAGAGAAGGGGGTCTCTGTATGGAATAGGTTGAGAACAGCAGGTCTAGAGATAACTATGGTTCCATCCTTTTCTGCTGACCTATTGTCTCTTTGTCAAGGATTTAGCTCAGGGGTGGCCAACCTGGGGCTTTGGAGCCACACGCGGCTCTTCAGAGGTTAATCTGCGGCTCCTTGTCTAGGCACCGAGTCCAGGGTTGGAGCTACAGGCGCCAACTTTCCAATGTGCCGGGGGGCGCTCGCTGCTCCGCCCCTGACTCTGCCCCAGGCCCTGCCCCCACTCCACCCCTTCCCGCCCCCTCCCCTGAGCCTGCAGTGCCCTCGCTCCTCTCCCACACCACCCAGACCCTCCTGCATGCCAGGAAACAGGTGATCGGGAGGTGTGTGGGAGGGAGGCGCTGATTGGCAGGCGCTGGTGGGTGGGAAGCTCTGGGACTGCTGAGCGGGCTGCTGACTTATTACTGTGGCTCTATGGCAATGTACACTGGTAAATTCTGGCTCCTTCTCAGGCTCAGGTTGGCCACAGCTGATTTAGCTGATCCAACTCTTTTTCCTTCTTGCTGAGTTCCACAGAGCGAAGGGTTCCCTAGTTTTTTAGATGCAAAGAATGTAGGCAACCTGTTTTGTTTCCTTTTGGCACTGGAGAAAGGTCTGTCTAGGCTCTATTAGCTGCTAGCATCCAGCCATTTCTCCATTCCACATACTCCTCAAAGGCATGCTTTTATCCTGAGCTTTGCTGCATTGGCTCCTTTGTGATTCAGTGTTACCCCTGTTGCTACTGGCTGCTGGGGAGTTGCCTTTGGGGTGAGTTCACCTGCTCTTACATAGATCCTAATTCCCGAGTGGGATTTGGTGAATTCCTTCAGATATAGTACAAATCCTCACCCCTGCCATCTGAAACCCTGTTACAAATCTGAACCTTGGCTCAGATTTGTCACAGAGGAGTCTGAATATTAAGAATGACGTATATAAGGATGTAGGGCTTACATAATTCTTATGAGCAGAAGGATCTAGCTTCAGGTTGACATCTCCAGCCAAGCCAAGCGTGGCCGCTAGGCCAGAATAAGTAGCAGAGAACCCTTGAAGGGTTTTGGGAAAGCCATGCTTCTTTGGGGCAATCAGAAGTAAAGATAGATGGAGAAACAACTATTACAGATGCATCTTCAAAGGGAATGTACTTTATAAAAACAGGATGTGCAAAACAGTGAATGTAGTCCTAGTTCACAGACAACAGCCATGGCATGACCAGCACCTGAAAGCACCATCTGGGAAGCTATGTCTGATAGGATGATAAATCAAACCTTAGGTACACCAAAGAAATCTGAAACACCTAACAGGGCATAGAGGCAGGTGAAGAAAGGAGGATGGCACAGGCCCGGAAACCAAAGGCTGTGGTCTTCTAGCTGGCCAACTGGAAGGATTAGGGGGAAGAAAAGAGTTCCCTGGCAGGGGAAAGTATGTTTCTTTCTTTTATTGTAGCTGATACTAAGGTGCAAATATCTAGATGAGCTTTTGCAGAGTCTCAGACTAGATATGTCCTTGTACACCATTTCTTTTGGTTGAATCTCATCTTTTCTCTCTGTTCTTAATAGATCTTATTTTTAATTAGACCACTTGGGACTGATTCTCAGTAAAACCAAGGCCCTTTTATGTCACTCTGGCAATGTAAAGAAGTATTAATGTGGGCAGAAATGGCCTACTGAGAATACTCCCTTCCTTGGCTGGCCTAGCGCTAGTATAAAGACTCTAAACTAACCCTGCTCCCAGTCCTGGTTGTAGGGGCATTGTGTTGCTTAGGCCCAATTCAGCAAGGCATTTAAGCATGTGCTTAATGTTAAGCCTGTGAGCAGTACAGAGGCAGTTTGGGCTAGTGGATAGCTCACTGATCTGAGAGCCAGGAGACATGAGCTCCTATTCCTAACTCTGCTTTTCAACTGCTTAGTGCTCTTGGGCAAGTCACTTTACTTTATGTGCCTCCATTTCCCCTCCCACACTTCGTCTTTCTGGTCTATTTAGGTTGTAAATTGAAGCAGGGGCTGTCGCTGTCTGTTTACAGGGACTGCCCCACATTGGATCCCTGATCTTGTTGGAGGACTTTAGATGCTACCATAATACAAAGAATAAATAACACGACTACAAAATCATGGGATTACTCGCATGCTTGAAGTCAGTGGGACTGCACACATGTTTAAAGTTAGATCTTCTGTATCTTGCCCAAACAAGGCCTTACATTGCAAGCTTTCCAAAACTAGCTAGCACAGCTCCCCAACAAGGAGGTGCCTTGGGTGTCACTGTCACTTGTTACTAATAATGAAGGGCTCAAATGAAATCCTTGGAACCCGACGATGGCTAGCTCAGCTGTAGACCCAAATCCAACATATACAGCTCAGTGTCAGGCTCCTCTTTTGGATGTTGATCTGGACTGAACCTCTGAGGCATTAAATGGCAGTTCAATAATTAAGGCTCCCTAAAAGAGTTCAGTATTGGTAATATGCCATTATCGTCTAACTTCTATCACCCTCTCCAGATAGCCCTGGGAGGCTGACTGCCTGCTTGCCCATAGCTGACATCAAGGTTGATACGTATGCATATTTTTAATCAAAGGCTGAAATCGCAGTTCTGTGGAAGCTCTGAGGATAAAACCATCTGGCTGACGAATCCCAGCTGAGATGGAGTGGTAGTCAACGTGTGCAGAGGCCAAAGATGTGGAGAGATCAGACTTTTGCCTGAATGGATCCTAAATATTATATTTCTCAGAATACCTAAATCTACTTGCTCTGTGTGCAGCCGATGAATCCCTAAGTTATTTTGTCAGAGAAAAGCAACAATTATTCTCCTTAGTGCTTTGGGTGGTCACTATTGCTTAAGGGATATTCAGACTAGTTGCCACTCCGTTGGTTTCAGAAGTTATGCTGCTAACCCCAGGTCTGAATTTGGCTGTTGATCTTTAGCAGCTGGAGATGGAAACACACAGCAGTTGAGCATTTAACTTAACTTCATATGACTACATGACTTGCAGATTCTGAGGCAAATTTGGCTGCTATTAAAGAGAGACACTTATGTGTTAATATACATGCATTCCAACAAAAGACTGGAGGAAAATTTTAATATTTATGGAGCAATAATTGGTCTTTTACCACTGTCAAAAGCTGTTAAAGACTTATCAGCTTGCTATTTCAGCACCATATGCTCTGTACAAGTTGCTTACCATGTGTCTTTCTGTGCTTTAAGGAAAGAACACTTGTAGAGTATCAGCCTAGGAAATCATTTGAATTGTATCTTACCCTGCCACCAGAAATTCACTTGGGCTGAGAGCTTTTTGAACAATGGGGTCTATGTAGGCATGGATACACTTGGAACCTGATCTTGTACATATAAAACTCCTGTGGCAATCACTGGGAGTTTGGAGGAATGTTCGATCAAACCCTCATACAATATCTCAGAAATGAAAATAGCAAATTATGCTGTTTGGTTTTTTTAAGATATATTGCCATTGTTCCCTTTTTGCTGCATTTTAATCAGGTTTCTTCTCCCCCCCCCCCCAAAATCAGGCTATTTTTTTTCTTGATCAGTGTCTAAGGGTGGTGTGGGACCCCTAGGACTCCAAAGATGCTTTCAATTTCAAGAAATGTAGTGGTGGTCTCCTTTGCTCCGGTTAAAAGAAAAGGAGGACTTGTGGCACCTTAGAGACTAACAAATTTATTTTAGCATAACCTTTCGTGAGCTACAGCTCACTTCATCGGATGCATTCAGTGGAAAATACAGTGGGGAGATTTATTTACGCAGAGAACATGAAACAATGGGTGTTACCATACACACTGTAACAAAAGTGATCAAGTAAGGTGAGCTATTACCAGCAGGAGAGCCGGGGGGGGGGGGTGGAGGGGGGCAGAACCTTTTGTAGTGATAATCAAGGTGGGCCATTTCCAGCAGTTGACAAGAACATCTGAGGAACAGCAGGGGGCCGGGGGGGGGGAATAGTTTTACTTTGTGTAATGACCCATCCACTCGCAGTGTCCTGTTGTCTCTCTTACCTGGCTCTGAGAACTTGTCAGCCTTTACTGGATGATAACCTGCCCTGATCCACAGCTGCCTCTCAAAGAGGCATGAAAGACTTTTGGAACCACTTGGAACTAGAGGTTATTTACAGTGAGTTTATTGACAACCTTGTGGTGGTGATTTGTTCCTCCTCCCCCAACCCCCCCAAAGGCTTTCTGTGCTTTAGGATTCTTTGAACTGAACTGAACTGTGAGTGTGAAGCAATTTGGCATGTTCCGTGATTGGTAGCCTGAGGCGAGGAGAGAGATTGGAGTTAGACTGTCCTTCGAGAGTATGCTGGCTTTGCTGCTGTACTTATGTTTGTGTTTTGTTTTAAACACATACTTAAACTTTGTCTGGGAAAAGAACCCCCCCACCCCAACCAACCTCTGAGTAAAGGAATTGGCAGACGATTCAATATGCAAAAATAGCTTCTTTTTCTTTTTAATCACGGGGCTGGCAGGAAAAAAAATGTCTGGAAATCAGGGCCCTCCAGGCAGTTGTTGACCAGAGTGATGGAGAAGTTGCCTCACATAACACAAAATAAAGTTGCCAAGGAAACTCCTGAAGTGAAAGCAGATGTCCTGAAAAATCTAGCATCAGGTGAGGCTGTGTGGGCTATTACATTATTATTGTTATGGTATAATAATTAACTTAGCATTAGATTCTTAGGATAATATTTTACCCTCTTTTCAACAGTAACATGTCTGTCTATGTGTATGCCCACCATCACTGAAGTGCCCAAATATCCAGTTAAAATGTGAAGAAATGAAGGAAATCTTGGGTCCCACCATTCCTGAGATCCGTGTGAGGATTGGACATTCTGTAGATGTGTTTCTACTTGCATAGGAGTAGGAGATCAGCTGACTCTGTCGCCCTAGACACCCCTTCCTAAGTAGGAAAGCTCTTGCAGAGGTCTAGGATCTTCACATCCTATCAAATAACAAGATTAGTGCAATCACTGTAATAACTTTGCCCTCAGGATGAAACTCCACTGCAAACTCAGGATCTGTGTCCAAAATATTCCAGACTGGCAGAAATGGGTTGCTTTCAATTGTGTTGAATTCTTGGAACATGAGTTCCCCTCTAGAGATGTCCTGGGTTAGTCCAACTTGGCGCTTCATTTATTTAAAAAAGTTGTCAAGTTTCTTTGGGTGGGAGCTAGGGCCGTGGGAATTTTCATAATGAATCATGAAACTGCTCAAAACTTATCAGTTTTTGGTCTGACTAGGTTTACCAGCAAGTTGATTGGCAAGTTCACAACCTTTTGGGGAACTTGATGCACGCTGCAAGCAATCCTCCACCAATTTCTCCTCCTTGGTTTCTCTTCTTGTAGTAAAGACCTCTAGCTTAAAGTGGCTCAAATTCCCCCTGGTTCAGCAAAGTGCCATGCAGGAAACAATTTTGATGCTTAAGGCTTCCCCTGGGAAAGATCAACAGGTATGTGGGGAAAGTTAACCATGCTAAAAATCACAGTGTGTGTGGGGAATGCCAATTTTAACAAATGTTATAGTTATTAATGAATCCTGGAGCAGATAAATGATGATGCTTCAGTTATTTGAACTGTATGTTGAATTAAGAGTAGAACAGCTGCTAGGGCTGGTAATGGCTCAGCTGAGCCAGATACTACTATCAAAAGTGTAGCAAAACTGAGCATTTCAGAAAGTAGAACCTGAACATTCTGCCCACTTTGAAATGGCCCAGAATTGATCAGGGCCTTGGGCAATACATGGTGAAAGCACTTACTCAGCATTGTGTGATGTGTTGAATTTGTGTGCTGTGTCCCAAAAGGACAAGAGAGACAACAGAGTGCTTTAGTGGCAGAGGGATACTGAAATCCTGCAGCTGAGACGGAGCATTCTAAGTGTATCTCAGAGGGGAGACTATAGGAATCCACAGTGTTTGTTTCTGACAGGATGAAATGGACAAGGAAGCCATGGAAGAATTCTCTGGCTTGGAGTGTAGTGGAAGAGGAAGAATGTCTAGTAACAAGACTGGCAGAAAGAAGCTGCGAAGATATGAGTGCTTAAAGAAAATGATAAAAGCAGGAGAAGTTACTTAGAGTGAGACTTTTATAAGGACTTAAGGGTCCACTGAAGCCCGAGGTAGTTGGGTGACTAACTCCATTAGGAAATCTAGAAAATCCTACCCTCAATGATCTGCCCAATGGGGCCATATCTGGCATGACGGACCATGCTGGAGTTTGGATCTGGTAACCAGTCTGGTGCAAGTCCATGGATTTAAGACTGACAGCGCTTTCATGCGTCGCCGGTAATGTATGGCTTATCATGTCTACTTGTGTTTAGACCGTAGTATTACTCTCTGACCACATCTGTCTGTCATCCACAAACCAGTGCCTCTTCTATAGGTTCTTGAAGTTCAGTTATTGAGAGTATAAAGTAAGTTTCACTCACCCACAGATCACAATGATCATTAATTTTTACCAGTCTCTTGAAGAGTGTTCCTTATGTTCCTATCAAAGGCCAGAGATTGTAGGGCATGGAGAATGAAGGGTAGAATATTTTAGGAAAGGTGAAAAAATTACCAGTGCAAATAGCTTTATTTCTGGTGGCTTCCTGTGGTACATGGTCTTATCCTGCATTCCTGTGCACCTGGAAGTCTCACTGACCTCAACAGAGCGTGACAAAAATGCAGGGTTCAGCCCCATGTCCCCTAGTCTTCTCTACTAATAACTTAAAATGTCAATCAGCTGCATATTTATGGATATAATATACCAAAGTATGTCCCGGTATAATGTCTGTGTTTTGGCAGTGTGGAATTGGGAGTGATTTTAACTGTGTTCTTTGACTAGATTTCTCTCATAGTCAGGCTAAATTATTTTAGACTGAATTCAGTTTTCTGCCCCAGAGGCAGCAAAAAGCATTGCTAAATATTTGAACAGTGCTTTTTAAATTATATGCTTGCAAATTAGGCAGCTGTTAAACAACAGAGACCACAACAGTTAGATTGTTAATTCGTAATGAATCAGATCATTAACTTTAACTTGCCATTCAATATAACTTAACTGAACCCAGTGAAATACTGAAGAGTGGAGCGGGCCAAACTATTCTAACTAGTCCATGTAGCTTCCATTAGACAGAACGGAGAGAGGTTTCTTTCCTGAAGGCCCAACCATTGCCAAGAGACTCCAGTGCTTTGCTGAGTGCCTGCTGTTGCCACTGACGTCAACTAGATTGACATTCTCTGCTTTCTTGGTATTTATTTAACACTCTTAACCAAAAGCAATGACAGCTCATTAAAAGAACATGACATCACAAAGGAGGGCAGCGCAATTCGTGTCAGAGCATATCTCCAAGCCAAAGTCAGCTGTGTACCATTGAAATGGTTGGTAGGGAAAACCCAGTACAGAGTCTTCCCAACAGAACAGTTTTGAAAGCAATATTCATATTCCAACAATATATTAAATAAGGACCTGCTCTTGTAATCATTGAGGTCAATGGCAAACCTCCCTTTTATTTCAATGATGTAGTATCAGACCCTAAATTCTTTATGCTGCTTATAATACAGACAAAGATTTTGGAAGAGTTACTTGGGCTTAGATTCAGCAACAGACTACAGTGGGCAAAATTTATGCCTCGATTAGGAGTTTCACCATGCATGAATTTGGCCCTCTATAAAATCTCTATTTTATAATATAGATCTATAAAGAGGTCTATAAAATCATGACTGGTGTAGAGAAAGTAGATAAGGAAATGTTGTTTACTACTTATAACCCTAGAACTAGGGGGTCACCAAATGAAATGAATAGGCAACAGGTTTAAAACAAATAAAAGGAAGTATTTCTTCACACAACGCACAGTCAACCTGTGGAACTCCTTGCCAGAGGATGTTGTGAAGGCCAAGACCATAATAGGGTTTAAAAAATAACTAGATAAATTCATGGAGGATAGGTCCATCAATGGCTATTGGGCAGGAATAGTGTGTTCCTAGCCTCTGTTTGCCAGAAGCTAGGAATGAACGACAGGGGATGGATCACTTGATGATTACCTGTTCTGTTAATTCCCTCTAAAGCACCTGGCAGTGGCCACTGTCGGAAGACAGGATACTGGGCTAGATGGACCCTTGGCCTGACCTAGTAGGGCCGTTCTTATGTTCTCTACAAAAATGCTCTATCAGTTCCCATGTACGATATAGATCTGGGCTCAAACATGAGCCATGCAAGCAATTCTTCCATGAGTTTGGGAGTCCTCTGCAGACAGGCAACTTATGGGACCAGTGGGGGATGCAACTCACTACTTGATTCTCTCTCGTAGGGCCTCATCCAGGGCCCATTGAGGTCAATGGGAATCTTCCCATTGGTTTAAATCCCAACCTTAGGTAGTAGCAGAGGGTGGAGATAGTAACTTTACTCAGATCCTCCCCGCAGAGGTAGGATCATAAAAGGAGTAAATAAATGGTCCTGTCCTATACCTACCCCATGCCGGAGAGCTATGGGCCATGCTTTATTTATGGCCCAGCAAACTGTAGGGATGGGCCTGTTATTACTAAATGTACAGAAAGAGTGAACCAGGGCTCCGATTGGATATCTTTGTTTTTGCATAATGTGCATAACATTTTCTCTTTTTCAGAGATCTCCCAACTCTGGTAGACCTTCTTCCTGGAGTGTTGTGGGAGATTAAATGGTTGTCTGGCATTCTCCCCAGTACAGTAAAAGGGGAGGTGTAAGCCCCTTTTTGCTTGGGTTAAAGGCCTGATATCTGTGGAAATGAGTGTATAATAATGTGGCTTTCAGCAGGGTTTCCTTTACTTGGCATGTAGTGATTACTGTTTCAAAGGCCTAATTGTTTTACGGTTTTGTGTATTTTCTGGATGATGAAGACCATAGCTTCATAGGTGCTAAAAGGTTCTCTCCTGTGTTTCTCAGTATCTATAGTAGATATGACACATTAGTCCAAAGTGATGCACTGCACAGCAAGAGGCTGAACTTCCACAGTGCAAAGATGGAGAGAACATGCTCTAACAGTCCAGAGGCTGAAGAATATCAATGTCCAGTTGCTCTGTCACACTTTTACTGCCTTAAGATGTCCTTTTATCTAGTGCTTCCAAGAGTGATGGAGTAGAAGTGAGAACTTCTGTACAGCTCAAAATAGGGCCCTGCCCCAGCACCTACAGAGGTCAATAGAAGGATTCCCCCTGACTCAACGGGCATTGATTCAGGCCCCAAAGACTGGGTTGGCACGTTACAATCCACCTGACAGAGGGGCAGAATGGAGTTGTGCCTCGCAGGTGCAGAGCAGTGATAGAATTGTGGCTCTGAGAGTTACAATTTGGTCCCTTCTTCCTCTTGCTCCACTGGGGAAGCTGCTCCAGGCCTTTTCCTCGTACAACTTACTATCCTCTCTGGCTTGAGCTCAGCTGTGTTGGCTAAGGTTCTGCCCACTCCTTGCCCAGCTGTGCAGGAGTGGGTCTAGCAGCGCAGAGAGGATGAAAAATCAAAATCTTGAGCATTCTTGCAAACTAATAATCCAAACACATTTTTGAGATTGGGTCAATTGAAACATTTTGTTTCAATAATTTTGAAGCATTTTGACCTTTTTAATTTTTTTTCCCCTAGAAATTAACTACAATTTCAAAGTGAAACATCATTTGGAACCGGAAAACGAAACATCTCAGTCTGAAAATGCTAAAAGGGGATGTTTCAACAACTTCAAAACTTCTTAAAATTTTTTTCAAATCTGGACAGTTGTCAACACTGACCCTTTCTTCTGAATAGTTTCAGTGTTGTCAAATTGATGTTTTCCAATAAATATTTTATTGGAAAATTCCTGCCTGGCTCTACTCATGGCGGGGTCCAAAATAAGTAAATGTGGCTTTTTTAAAGTTTGGGATAATAAACCATGTGCAGAGGGCTTACTTGTTTTGTGAACCAGTTTCTTCATCTGAGAAGAGAGAAATTGCATTTTAGTTTTTATTTCCTGTGCTCCAATTAATATATTGCTCATAAAATGTTTTCTATACAGTATAATTTTAGATCTACATGTAGCAAGCATATACACCCAAATCTTACAGCAGTTGCTTCTTTTTAATCTGGTAAGCGTGTGTTTCTAGTATGGCACTACAATGAAGTAGTGAATTCACACAAGGCAAAGCATTAGATGGAGTGAACATCATAATTTCTATTTTAACTGTTATACTATTAAAGCGAAGTGTAAAGTTTTTGTTACACAACTTTACTAATTTAGCGTTCTTCTTTCATTAGAACCGACTATGAGATGCTAAGGTTGATACGAAGCTGACCGACTAGATTCAATCGCAAAAGGAACATCGAAAGAGAATCTTAAATTGCAGTTCTGCTTTAAAAAGTAACTGTAAAAATGACCTCAAGCGTTGGTTTCCATGTTTATTACCTGACAGACTCATGTGTCGCAAACAGTTTACAAGTAATACAATATTTTTATTCTAGCTGTCGGTCCTACAAGCTCAGCCTCAGTTTTGAAAGCCAAAGTCACATTCCCCCTACCAGGAAAAACAATTCTGTAACTGGAATTTAGTGGGCAGTTTGGTTTTTACAAAAGGATTGTTTGGTTTAGACATCTCTCAGGCATCTTAGTGTTTCTTCACACTAGTGGGTTGGACACACTCAGGGACTATTAATGCAATCCCTTTTATCTGAAAAGTAAATATTGATTTTTTTTCCCATGCACCAAAATGTTAGTCCATTCCATGGCTACAAGATTGGGATTTGAAAATTGCAAAAGATGCTAATTTTCTATTTCATATTGAAGTTGATTTCTTTTCTCCTAATAAGGTTTCTTTTAATATTTTATCTGTGTAGCCTTTAATGCATTCTGCAGTTTCTGAGTGGCTCAACTTCTGCTCCTTTTAATCCCTTAAAATTTGTCCAGGACATAGTGGTTGAGAATGGGTGATCAGCTACAATTGTGGTCATGCTTTTATTGTTCCGCATGAAATGCATGTGGCCTTGTTACCTTCAAAAATCTGTTTCCTTTCCTTTTCAAGGGCAGTGGCTCAAGATGATATATAAAAGGAACATTTTTCTGTTTAGCCACATTCACATTGCAAGTAACATGAATTGCAGTAGGATTGCTCTTAGGGATTTCTTGCATAATACATTCAGAATAATATCAGTTTTGAACCAATCTCAGACTGTCTCTAAGGTAACAATAATAGATTATAGGACAGAGCCAGGGGATACCAACAGGAGACTAGGAATCTTCCTTGCCCTCAGTTTGTTTCTTTCCTTGGACAACTCTCTCTTTTGGCAAGATCCTGAGCAGCCTTCCATGGCTGCATAAGGTCCAAAACCAGTGGAAATGCTGGGATTGTATCACCAGAGGGAAGAATTGTGAAGGGTGGTGTGAGACCAGACCTGGCCTTGTCAATGGCTCTGCACACTGCAACATCGAGAAAGGGAAGTTGTGCCTGTGGAGGGGTGGTGAGCAGGTTCATAGATAGTAAGAAGAGCTGTAGTTAGTACTGTGGGTTGGGCCTGTGAAACCTTTTTTTGATACCTCCTCAAAACCATGACTCTTCTCTAACATGATCACCTGCTTTCCAGAGCATCAGCAGTAGCATTCTAGGGAACTTCAGTGTGATGGCACCGATTAACTGATCTGACCAAGGCAGAGAGGACATTAGAACACCAGTCCCTTGCTCTCAGCCTCATGCACATGGCCTGTCGGCTATTGAACTGTACTTTCTTCTGTTCATAAACCACATTAGCTGCTCAGCAGAAGCTGGGTTAGCTGCAAGCAGAGCACAGCCTTTCATAATTGCATGCATAGTCATTGTTCAAGGGAGTGATCCCCAATCTATATATTTGGGTATACACATTTGGGTATGTTGGCTAGGCAAACCTTGTGAGCTGTTTGTCTAAATCCAAGAATACATGTATTACTAGGTTAATAGGAGTGCTGTCAAGTGATTAAAAAAGTTAATCGTGATTAATCGCGCTGTTAATAATAGAATACCATTTATATAAATATTTTTGGATGTTTCCCACACTTTCAAATATATTGGTCTCAATTACAACACAGAATACAAAGTGCACAGGGCTCACTTTATATTTTTTATTATAAATATTTGCCCTGTAAAAATAAAAGAAATAGTATTTTTCAATTCACCTAATACAAGTATTGTGGTGCAATCTCTTTATCATGAAAGTTGAACTTACAAATGTAGAGTTGTGTACAAAAAATAACTGCATTCAAAAACAAAACAATGTAAAACTTTAGAGCCTACGAGTCCACTCTGTCCTACTTCTTGTTCAGCCAATCACTAACAGAAACAAGTTTGTCTACATTTGCAGGAGATAATGCTGCCTGCTTCTTGTTGACAATGTCACCTGAAAGTGAAAACAGGCGTTTGCATGGCACTGTTGTAGCCAGCATTACAAGATATTTATGTGCCAGATGTACTAAAGATTCATTTGTCCCTTCATGCTTCAACCACCATTCCAGCGGACATGCATCCATGGTGATGATGGGTTCTGCTAGATAATGATCTGAAGCAGTGCGGACCAATGCATGTTCATTTTCATCATCTGAGTCAGATGTCACCAGCAGAAGGTTGATTTTCTGTTTTGGTCGTTCAGGTTCTGTAGTTTCAGCATTGGAGTGTTGCTTTTTTAAGACTTCTGAAAGCATGCTCCACATCCCATCCCTCTCAGATTTTGGAAGGCACTTCAGATTCTTAAATTTTGGGTCGAGTGCTGTAGCTATCTTTACAAATCTCACATTGGTATCTTTGCATTTTGTCAAATCTGCAGTGGAAGTGTTCTTAAAACAAACATGCTGGGTCATCATCTGAGACTGCTGTGACATGAAATATATGGGAGAATGCGGGTAAAACACAGAGCAGGAGACACACAATTCTTCTACAAAGAGTTCAGTCTCAAATTTAATTAACGCATTTTTTTTTCACAAGTGTCATAAGCATGTCCTCTGGAATGGTGGCCAAAGCACGAAGGGGCAAATGAATGACTAGTTATCTGGCATGTAAATACCTTGCAACGCTGGCTACAAAAATGCCATGCGAAAGCCTATTCTCTCTTTCAGGTGACATTGTAAACAAGAAGCAGGCAGCATTATCTCCTGTAAATGTAAACAAGCTTGTTTCTCTTAGCAATTGGTTGCACAAGAAGTAGGACTGAGTGGACTTGAGGGCTCTAAAGTTTTACGTTTTGTTTTTGAGTGCAGTTATGTAACAAATCTACATTTGTAAGTTGCGTTTTCACGATAAAGAGATTGCACTTTGGCATTTGTATAAGGTGAACTGAAAAATACTATTTCTCATTTTTACTGTGAAAATATTTGTAATAAAGTAACAAAGTAAGCACTGTACACTCTCTATTCTGTGTTGTAATTGAAATCAATATATTTGAAAAGTAGAAAAAATCGAAAATATTTAATTTCAATTTCTATTGTTTAACAATGCAATTAAAACTGCAATTAATCACAATTTATTTTTTAAATTGTGATTAATTTGTGAGTTAATTGTGTGAGTTAACTGCAATTAATCGACAGCCCTAGTTAAACTCCTCAACTATTAATACGAAATGAGGCATTGTGTTCCAGAGTCTCCTCAAATGGTTTTACACTTGTGTAACTCCGTTGACTTCAGTGGTGTCACCCCTGACCTTGCCTGATGACGCTGAGGAGAAGCGGGCCCCACTGTAGACAGATATATCTATGAATTACACTATATATTAATATTACTTATTTAAGTCAGGATGGAAGTTAGACTTACAAGATTATAATTCAAGATCACTCTCCTTTCCATGAGACACTATTTTAATGGAACCTTGGACATGGCCCAAAGCAAAAAGTCCTAGAAACCTCACAAGAAAGCTTCTCCTGAGATTTCCAGCTGGCTTTAAAGCCCAAAGAGATTCAGAATGTAGGAAAAGCCTCTGGTCCAAACTTTTTATGGTCCATCACTAACTGATAGATTTGTTACCAAAACATGATAAATCTTGGGTAATCAAGGATAAATTCTGTCCTTGGAGAACAGAAAATGTTAAACATAAACTGTATAGATAATCCATAAATTGCTGTCCTGATGCGAGGAAAGGAGAATGCTGTTTCTTTGCCATGAAGGCTCTCAGGATAACATATTAAATGATTTAGTGTTTCCTAATGTTATGTTTCATCTAGGCATCCTAAATAGAATAATTATGAGCTAATTATAAAGGCCTCCTGCTTCCCTTCAAAATATCCTTTTGGTATCGACTACAGTGTGTTTAGCTATCCTCAGAAAACCATAAATCATTCCTCTGCTTAAAGAAAAATTGATTGCTGTTCTAATACTTATTGAACACCTATAACAGATGTTTAAATCTCTACAAGCTTAAGATAATTAAAATAATAAATCTATACTCATTTGACAAGAACATTAGCAGGAATCAAGGGTATAAATAATCAGGTAGAGTGGGGAGACATTACTGTGCCAGATGTTATGATCATGTTTTTATGGATGGAAATATAGAACCTGATTCCATAGTCCTTACTTGGGTAAAGTGCCCATTGACAATCAAACATGACTGAGTTGAATGCGGTGCTTGTCTGAGTAATGACCAGAGGATTGGAGCGCTATAGTGTATAAAAATATATAAAAATGTTAGAATTTCTGGAAGGCTTACCACTCAACCCAATGTCATGGCTCAGCACTCAGCCACATAACTTGTGTCTTAGTAGGACTCAAACATTCTTGGTAAACTTAGTATAGATTTCATTGGACGTAGGATATATGTCAGATCTTTCATTTTCAGTTTACCAATTTTTACCAACATTTTCCCATGTTTTAGAAAAGCTGTTACTTGTTGGTTACTGATTTTTCCCTGAATTTTGGGCTGCTCAAGTACCTGAAAATATTGTGTTAAGAACATCCAATACATCACATTAGGTAGATGTGTTTTTCTTAATAAATTCGTCTAAATGTAAATGTGAGGCTGTCAAAAGTAAGGTCCTATACTGGAAGACACACACATGCATGCACGTGAATGTGTATGTACTGTTAATATACCATTCATGAAATAAACTAAAACATGGGACAGCTTGCTCTTTCAATATGCTCACTTCTCTATTAGTTGCTTTTTTTCCTGTCCTCCTATTTCCCAGTGTTAATCCAGAAAACTGTAGGTAGTTTTTTGCACCAATTTTTCACCTGTTTTTAATTTTTTGTAATATATTCTGATAAATTCTTGGGAAATTGTAAATAAAATTAAAAACTGAAAATGAAGGGCTTTGAATATCAGTCAATTGGCACCCAACAATTAGTATAGATTTCAATGGACGTAAGGTATAGATCATTTGGAGCAGGACAAATGAGTCTAGATTTCAGTGAAGCAAATCAAAGCTTTGCCTGAATAAGGGCTATAGAAACAGTCTTTATTAGTGGTGTGATGGGATCTATGGGTACAACCTGGAACTGTGGGACCACTGTGCCTCCTTAAACCTCTAGGTTGGGTTGTCTCCATCAAAGCTATGCTAGGGACAAGCAGCGAATCCCTCCAGGCTCTGATCACTCAGCCATATGCATGTGGAATTACACTCCCAGCTAAATTGCTTGAATAGTCCCTGAGCCACTCGTAAATTATACAGAGAAAGGCACCAGCAGATCACCCCAGCTCCCAGCCTTGCACCCTTGAAATATACTGTCTCATACTGCTCAAGGTTCCCTTGGACAGTGCAAGCTCATTAATAAGTTCACCTCTCTGACAAAAGGGTAGTGGATGTGCAATAACCCTTTTGTTAACCTGAGCTGAGATTTCCCCAAGCACTTCAACCAAAACCAGACTGTTTGTAGTTAATCTGTTTTATATTTTACCTAAGAAAGATTTAAGTGATTATAAATAGCAGGCATAGAGATCAAAGTTGGTTACCTAGGAAATAAAAATAAAAACAGTTTAAATTCTAACAGACTAAGCGAGATTTGCATCAGTCTCTCACCCTACTAGATGTTACAAGCAGCTTACAGTTCTCAATACTCAGACTAAACTCTCTTTCGGCTTGGGACCAATCTCCCTAATTCAAAGTCTTTGTCTTCCAGACAATCTTCCAGGTGTTGAGATTTGGGGAAGAGGCCAAGATTGTCCCTCTTTTAAACCTTCTTCCAGCTGCGAGAGAGATCCTTGTTGTGATGTGGGGTCAGGCAGTCCTCCTTACGTATATGCCTTCTCTGAGAAGCCTCAGAGATAGTGGATTCTTCTTGATGAGCCATTAACTCCTGTCTGGCCGCTGCTTGTTGCTTCTTTGTCCCGACGGAAAGGCCAGCTATGGGAGTCTCCCAATGTATTTCACTAGCCCATATAATAATATGTCTTAACTTCACATACAACAAAAATACATACAATTCAACAGGATATCAAGATGCAACAGATCAATATGTTTGAGAACACAGTCAACATCGTTACTGAATTTTTTCACTTTTTGGAAACCTGGGAATGGCACACAACATCCAAAACTCAAGCCACATCTGACCAATACCAATGTAAAACAGGCTGCCAAAATATCTTTGAAAGAGATTCTATATATTTACTTCCCTGCATCCTCTACAGAGTCTTTACGTTTTGAAAAGAAGCAATTAACATATCTGAATAACTTTAAAGATGTCATTTTTGTTGTAAGGAGGAAGGGGGTTGGTAAATAGCAGACTTTAGTCATTTAATTTAAAGAATATAAAGATGCACTGAAATGAAGCTCCTGTGGGGAAGTTTTAAGTAGCTCACTGGAATGAGCAACCGGAACTCCAGAGCCAGACTTTATTCCATCCTTTTATTAACTACTTTCCTGTCTGCTCAGAGCCGTAGATTTGCCTGTTTAAAACCTACAAGGTTGAGTGTCTCCTAACTATTCTGATGAATGCCTGGGAATGAATCAACAACGATGCTGAAGCTAACAAATGAGCGAGTTATGTTCAGGGTGCGTTTCCTCCAACTGTAGCCATCAGTCCTTTCAGATGGATTTTAAGGGCCTGGAAATCTTGATTTCATCAGTAATATTTTGTCACAATAATTGGACAGAAAATAAAACGAGTTCATAACACCAATGTTTGCTTTCATCTTATCACAATATTTTATTATGGTAAACTGTGATTATTGTCCTGATTTTAGAGTAATCTAATATTACAATGCTTTCTCTGTCATTTCTAACACGGTGTGCCCCTTCTCTTTCTGCCAGCTATGTAGGGTCATTTGAAAGGTAAAGCCATTAGAAGGAGAGAAAGCCCATAGCACAGCAATGAAAAATAATTTTTAGCTTCTTTTTCTTGTTTAATTTCTACTGCACTTTCTCTCCTGCTTGAGCAGTGACACTGACTTGCTAATAAGACGTTGCATTGATAAATGTTAGCCAATTATGTTCAGGCTTTTAATACATGAAGCACAGATTCTGGAGCACTAGATAGGTCAAGGTACCAGCTTATCTGTGGATTTGTGTGGGTAGTAGTTACTCAGTGATTCTGGCTCAGGTCTGATGATATGTTCTGTGCTGTCTCTGTGTTATCCTGTTGAAGTTTTGCTTTACTGTGCTATTTGTACTTTAGGTTCTCTATTTGTATTGTAATTTTTTCCTTTCCATAACACAATGCAATTCTGCACCTTTGTTAGCAAAAGAAATCTACCAGCACTTCATTTACTAGATTTTTCTTCCAGGGGAACCCCTGCCCCCACTTTTTTTCTTGTCAAGGGAATCCAGCTGATGTGTTCCTGCATGGATAATTATAACTTACCTGTCAGAAAAATATTATAGAAATTTTCCTTTTGGGAAAATGGAATAGATTTTTTTTTCCTGACAGGCAAATATTATACAGAGGGTCTTCTCTAGACAATACAGCTGAAATAGTCTTTGTAAGATAACCTGACATAAATGCTTCTGTTAGGCTGATTTCTCTGTCAGTAGAAGGCTGAGAATATGTTCCTCTGAGGAGAATGTAGAGGGAAAATATTCTTCCGGTGCCTGGTTCTGTGAGGATAATACAACTGAAAAACACTGAAGTGTTTTGTATTTTAAATGCATTAGAGCTCCATTTCAGCAAAGCGCTTAAGAACATGCCTCAATTCACTATGGAACAGGAATAGACGGCTGAATGCATCCGATGAAGGGAGCTGTAGCTCACGAAAGCTTATGCTCAAATATATTTGTTCGTCTCTAAAGTGCCACAAATCCTCCTTTTCTTTTTGACCTAGAACTGTACAGTAGATCTGGATAGTATCTAGAGCTCAGCTAACCAGCCTGTCAAACATAGATGTAACCATTCACAGGAGAACTGGAAGGTTTACTAGTCAAGTGGTAACCTGCCACATGAGCCATTGTTTATCTGGCATGAGCACTGTCTTGTTTCTGGACCAGTTACTTAACCAAATAAGCATCTTTTCTGCTGGCCCAGCTTTGGTGTGACCAGTAGCTGATACTTGAGGAGAGCATGACCACTCTGCCCTCCATCCTCTAAAATGCACGTGGCTCATTTGGCAACATACAGTCCTATGTCCCTGTGGTTAGGAAGAGTATTTTGAGGATAACTGCAAGCAATGGAATATCAGTCTAGTTGTTTGTTCTGTGATACTTGTACATAAATAAAATATTTTGAGGTAGGGAGCTATTACCTGTCTTTCTCTATAAACATTAACAGGTGCCCAATTGGTTGCTTAGTCTAATGCACTTACACACTTTTGCAGGAATGATCAGTACAGCGGCCAAGCAAATAGACATGTCCCAGCGCAACGTGTCTGCATGCTGGCGGTGGAGTGCTACGACTGTGTTGAGAGTAGTTTTTCAAGCCTGGTTCTGATTAACTCAGCAGATGTATGTTTGACACTTTTTATTTTTGTACCCTTCATTATTTAATGGACCTGGGGCTAGGGGCCTGGGGAGAGGATATTTCCCTTGCTTTGGAATCCAGGATTTCCTGGTTCCGAGTTAGACAGAAACTGATCTCCTCTCTCCATCAACACTCACCTATCAACAAGATAACTTAATTAAAGTTTGGTGCAATTAGGAGTTGGCCCTTAATTGTTGTCTCAGAAGAACATAAGAATGGCCATACTGGGTCAGACCAAAGGTCCATCCAGCCCAGTATCCTGTCTACTGACAGGGGCCAATGCCAGGTACCTCAGAGGGAGTGAACCTAACAGGTAATGATCAAGTGATCTCTCTCCTGCCATCCATCTCCACCCTCTGACAAACAGAGGCTAGGGACACCATTCCTTACCCATCCTGGCTAATAGTCATTAATGGACTTAACCGCCATGAATTTATCCAGTTCGCTTTTAAATCCTGTTATAGTCCTAGCCTTCACAACCTCCTCAGGCAAGGAGTTCACAGGTTGACAGCGTGCTGAGTGAAGAAGAACTTCCTTTTATTTGTTTTAAACCTGCTGCCCATTAATTTCATTTGGTGGCCCCTAGTTCTTATAGGAACAAGTAAATAACTTTCCCTTATTCACTTTCTCCACACCACTCATGATTTTATATACCTCCATCATATCCGCCCTTAGTCTCTTTTCCAGCTGAAAAGTCCTAGCCTCTTTAACCTTTTCTCATATGGGACCTGTTCCAAACCTCTAATCATTTTAGTTGCCCTTCTCTGAACCTTTTCTAATGCCAGTATATCTCTTTTGAGATGAGGGGACCACATCTGTACGCAGTATTCAAGATGTGGGCGTACCATGGATTTATATAAGGGCAATAAGATATTCTCCGTCTTATTCTCTATCCCTTTTTTAATGATTCCTAACATCCTGTTTGCTTTTTTGACTGCTGCTGCACACTGCATGGACGTCCAGAGAACTATCCACGATGACTCCAAGATCTTTTTCCTGATTAGTTGTAGCTAAATTAGCCCCCATCCTATTGTGTATATGTAGTTGGGGCTATTTTTTCCAATGTGCATCACTTTACATTCATCCACATTAAATTTCATTTAATGAAATTTCACTATCTTGAGCAGTTTAGTATCATCTGCAAACTTTGCCACCTCACTGTTTACCCCTTTCTGCAGATCATTTATGAATAGGTTGAATAGGATTGGTCCTAGGGCTGACCCTTGGGGAACACCACTAGTTACCCCTCTCCATTCTGAACATTTACCATTTATTCCTACCCTTTGTTCCCTGTCTTTTAACCAGTTCTCAATCCATGAAAAGATCTTCCCTCTTATCTCATGATGACTTAGTTTACGTAAGAGCCTTTGGTGAGGGACCTTATCAAAGGCTTTCTGGACATCTAAGTACACTATGTCCACTGGATCTCCCTTGTCCACATGTTTGTTGACCCCCTCAAAGAACTATAATAGATTAGTAAGACATGATCTCCCTTTACAGAAGCCATGTTGACTTTTGCGCAACAATTTGTTAGTCTATGTGTCTGACAATTTTATTCTTTACTCTTGTTTCAACTAATTTGCCTGGTACTGATGTTAGACTTACCAGTCTGTAATTGCCAGGGTCACCTCTAGAGCCCTTCTTAAATATTGACGTTACATTAGCTATCTTCCAGTCATTGGGTACAGTAGCTGATTTAAAGGACAGGTTACAAACCATAGTTAATAGTTCTGCAATTTCACATTTGAGTTCTTTCAGAACTCTTGGGTGAATGCCATCTGGTCCCGGTGACTTGTTACTGTTAACTTTCTCAAATCATTCCCAAAACCTCCTCTAGTGACATTTCAATCTGTGACAATTTCTCAGATTTGTCACCTACAAAAAACAGCTCAGGTTTGGTAATCTCTCTAACATCCTCAGCCGTGAAGACTGAAGCAAAGAATTCATTTAGTTTCTCTGCAATGACTTTATTGTCTTTCAGTTCTCCTTTTGTATCTCGATCGTCCAGGGGCCCCACTGGTTGCTTAGCAGGCTTCCTGGTTCTGGTGTACTCGGAAAACATTTTGTTATTACCTTTTGAGTTTTTGGCTAGCTGTCCTTCAAATTCCTTTTTTGCTTTTCTTATTACATTTTTACATTCAATTTGGCAGTGTTTATGCTCCTTTCTATTTACCTCACTAGGATTTGACTTCCACTTTTTAAAAGATGCCTTTTTATCTCTCACTGCTTCTTTTACATGGTTAAGCCACGGTGGCTCTTTTTTAGTTTTTACTGTGTTTTTTAATTTGGGATATACAGTTAACTTGAGCCTCTATTATGGTGTCTTTGAAGTGTCCATGCAGCTTGCAGGGATTTCACTCTAGTCACTGTACCTTTTAATTTCTGTTTAACTAACCTCCTCATTTTTGTTTAGTTCCCCTTTCTGAAATTAAATGCCACAGTGTTGGACTGAAGTGTTCTTCCCACCACAGGAATGTCTCAACGAATGCACTGCTAATGCAGCGTGTATATGGTCCAGAAATCCAAGGGTACTCAAAATTATCACGTTCACCCCTTCTGATTACTGTTGCGCTAAGATTTGTCTCATGCCTTTGGTATATGGGAGAGAGTGAAACATCTCTCAGAGAAGAGGCGGCTGTATTTTAGGAATCTGTGGCTCTACTGGATCCCCTTTCCAGTCCTAACCTCTCCGCCATCAAAGAACCGATGCGTGCTGTTGACCTGCAGATGGACTGACAGTGGCAGCACGCAGAAGATGTTTAGTTGAAACACTGGCATAGCCAGGAAACCAAACCCCAGCAACAAGGATTTCGGGAATCGTCATCGGTTGTACAGAGAGATAGTTTGATGTTGTCCCTCTTGAAGGGGCAAAGATTGTTCTGCACCTCTTGGCAGCAGTTTTCCTTGGAAGCGTTGTCCTTCCTGATAAAGTTGGCCTTCTCCCATATACACGTGTAACAGTAATAATGTAGTAAATTATCCACTGGTAACCCATGGAGCCAGCTATACATCACCCAAACCAGAAAATATCATAACTATTATTTACACTGCACAGTGGCCTGCATAATGCAAATTTTTGGAATAAAGAATTTCATAGTATTTCAGCTCATTGCAGCAGACTCAAATATTTATCTCTGTTTAAGAGCGCTGTTGAAGGACCTTTGCCAGCTCAGAGCTTTAAACTTGCTGGACTATGTGATTTTTATCAAATCATAAAAGGAGGGGTGAAATTAAATATCACAACTGGAATTATTACAATGATCAATTAGGTTACATAATCCCAGTTACTATGACTTTAAGAAATGTTTTATCTTCAAAGTGGTGGGAGTAATAACTCATGGAACGTCCCAGTATTTCTGAGTTATATAAGTATTGCTCACCTTATTTTGAAGATGGAGAAACTGAGATGAAGATACTGTAGGTGACTTGCCCCAGGTCACAGAGGCTTTCAGTGGCAGAATGAGGATCTCAAGAGGTCCTGAGGTCCTCCCAGACATGTGGTTAGCCTACTACTCCATGCTCCTTTTTAAAATTTTTATTCCAGTAGCACCTAGGAGTCCCAGTCAGGATTAAGGTCTAATTATGTAAGGTGGTCTGCAAGCATGTGAAGATATACTCCTTGCCTCAGAACTTTCCTTATAAGACTCCAGACTCCATTCTTTTCTCACTAACCCCTACCTCTGGAGCTGGTTCCTGAGGCACACTCTGTGTAACATGGTGACTTCAAAGATGACACACTTGGGGTGGAACTGGAGGTGCATTTTATCCCATCTGCCGGGTACCCAGGGGGTTTAAAAATATCTGCTTTTTGCTGTTAATCACTATGGGCTAGATCCACAAAGCGTTGATTATGACCATTTATATCATTGATATTGCCACTGCTATACAATTGCAACAAATCTTGTACAAAGTCAGCCATGTAAGGTGTCAATGGAAAAGTTATGATTTGCCAAAGTGTGATTATCCTGTTTATATGCATGTATCATTTTTTGTATCTGAAATTATGAATGTTGGCTATGTATTGGCATCATACAGATGTGTTGTATTCCTGGGTAACACCCACCAGGTAAAATTTAGATTAAAGCCAGACAGCCCAAGGACACTTACTCTGACAATGGGCGATAGAACAAACTCATTCTTCCCACATTGCTCTTCCTGTGGACACCTCAGCAAGAATATGGGCAATGGCTACCCCCTGAGAGTCATCAAGCCATGTCAGAATGTGTGATACTCATGTGACCTTGGACTCCATCTAAGGCCAGTAACTTTCCACAAACAGGGAGAATAACTTTCCAGGCATGTGGCAGAGGATATAAAAGACCCCTGAGATCTCCATTTTGCCTCTTTTCTGCCCTGATTCTCTGGACTGTGGATTTACAACTAAAAGGAGCATTTTGAACTATAGCCTGAGAACCTTCCAATCTTTTGGAAGTTACCAGAGAGACTTTACAAGTCAGCAGTGTATTCCATCACTGCTACAAACCTTATACAAAGACTTTGCAATCATTTCTAGGTATATGATCTATTAACCATTATTAACTTGCTTCTTTTCATATTAAACCTTTAGTTTTAGTTACCAAAGGCTTGGCATCAGTGCGATTATTGGGTAAGATCTGAGTTCTATATTGACCTGGCTAGGTGTCTGATCTCTTGGGATTAGAAGAACCCTGTATTTGATGAAACTGGTTTTCAGTAACCACTCATCTTAGAGTTCAGTGTCTGGATGGTGAGACCAGGACTGGAATGCCTAAGGAGACTTCCTGTTAACCAGTGTGGTGAGACAGAAGTTTACTTTTGTTACTGGTCTGGTATATCTAATGATAGAATAACCACCAGTTTGGGGTAATTCTTCCCTACTTCTCAGCAGTCTGTCCTGAATTTGGCATTCTCGGCACCCACCAAGACATGGTGACAGGGACTCAGGCATTGCAAGATTGGGTCTAACTTTTAGGCATCCTGCCACCTACTGGTACCCTCTCCCCCAGGTTAGGCGCCCAGACTTCCTACACAATGTATGGAGAGAGGTGCCTAAGAATGGGATTCACAAAGGTCAGCATGCTGAGGAGCCAGTAGGAAATTAGGTGCCTAATGGGAAGCATCTTCCTCCCCTTGGGATTCACAGCCATGAATCTTTTCCTGGACTTGGGTGTCTAAACCAAGTCAACCTTTTCTCACAAAAAACCTGAGGAGGTGCACCTCTCTCCACTCCTGTTCTTCTTCCTGGCAGCCCAGTGGTTAGAGCCTTTACCTAAAGTGTGGGAGACCCAGGTTCAAATCTCTTCGCTACGTGGTGTGGAACAGGGATTTGGACCCAGATCTCCCACCTCTCCAGAGGGTGTCCAAGTCACTGGGCTATAGGCTGTTTTGGGGTTCTGCTCAATCTCTTCCATTTAAGCTTATTAATTTTTGTATAAATCTCGGGACAAGAGAGCCGTGAGAGTGACTCTCTAGCCTGGCTGATTGGGCACTCATGTTGGAGGAGGGAGAGCTGGGGTTCCATCCCAGAGCCAATGAATATTTAATTACTTTAAATGTGAAGTGCGTTTCTGATCGGTGATTGTAGAATAGACATTTCCATAGGATGTGGTAATGCAAGTAAGACGTTCTTTCTAATTGCTTTCTAATTGATGCAGCGTCAATAAATCAGCAAAGCTCCACGGAAGGTCATTGGAGCTATGCTAACTTACTCCTGTGAGGGGCTGCTCCTCCATCTTGCATCTAAGAGCCAAGCTGGGTTGTGTCTGGAGTTGGCTGAAATTTTCTGATATAATATTTGACATTTTTTGAGTCAAAACATTAATTTTCAATGGGAAAAACCCTGAAAAATGGTGACAACCAAAAAATTCCATGACTTAAAAAAACAAAAAAAAACCCCTCACATATTCAAAAAAATTCCTGTGATCTTTTTTAAAACCAGGTCTAGTTATTTCCTTCCAATACATCACCTGTGAGAGAAGTTCTGCAGGACATAGTAAGACCCCAGTTACCTCCATGCTAAGCACACTATATTCAAGTGAAACTCAAGTGCATTGAGATCTACTGATAAATAAGTGCCATATAAGGGTTAGGTTTTATTTATTATTACCTGTGCAATGTCATTGCTGCCCATGAGTTTCCACAGGTGTAATTCATTGGAACTCAGTAACCACTTATGCCAATGCTGCACAAGGGAAAACAAAGTCCAGCTCACTCTCTGAGCTATATTGTTTCTGCAATGCCGTCAGGAGTAAAAATCGGTAAAATTATTATTATTAATCACTGAAGTCAGTAGATTGGACTCTGAATAAGCACAAGAGCTGATTTGCTGGGCAAGGCGTTGATCTACAATGTGATGCATGTGGGTGGCACTCCTGTGCCCCTCTGCAGGCATAGGGATCTCTGTTGCAGGATCAGGACCTAAGAAGGTGCCATTTTCATAAAGTCACTTTCCAGAGCAGAACTTGCAAGTTGAATAAAAAACATAAGAAACTCGTATTTTAGAACTATGCTCTGAACTGGTCTTCAGGATTCCCTATTCCTTTTCATCAGTAGACGGCAGCAATTTTCCTAGTCTTTCTCTGATAAGATCAGCACATTGATTACAGAAATCTATTTATTTTAAAAGCTAAACATTTCAATTGCTCTTGTCGATGAGCATTGTTATTGCCTGTTAACTAAAATGCAGATCCGGTACTACTCCTGTGATTAGCATAGGCAGTACACTAAGCAGGGGGTTAGTCAAATGTGCAGGGACAGCTGAGACAGGAGTGTGACAGATCTGGCAATTTCCTGCAATATCCTTGGAAGACCTTATTTATTAAGTGTATGTATTAGTGCGGGCAGGGATAGTGTGTAACCTCTCAAGGGGGTACATGTGACAGTGCAACCCTATGCAATCGCTTTGGGGTCCATTGTTTTTAAATGAATGGTTTATATGTGATTGTGCTCTACTCCATGGGGGAGGGCTAGCACAGGTCCTCCAGGAACTGACAACATTGGGTGGTGGTTAAGAAAACTCAGCCAAGTTGTAAACCCTCCCAGGGATGATTACATATACTAGTGTCTCCAGAGACCAACAGACAAAGGATTTTGGATAAATAGCCTGACTCAGGCCTTTTTTCTGATCCAGCAAACAGCCAGGACTTTGTGTCCCAGAAGGGGCCTCAATGCTTGCCAAAGGGTTGGAAGGACTTGACTGGCTAGAGCTCCATGAGACTGATGGGTGACCTCTGGTAAGTTTTTTTTGTTTTGCTTTGTTTTGTTTTTTTTTAGCCTGTGTATGGGTTCTTTTGTTTTTAATGTTCTCTCTCTAATGCTTTTACCTTAAGAATAAATGGGCTTGCTTAGAAATAGCTGTGTGGTGTCATAAATATAAAGGGAAGGGTAAAACCCTTTGAAATCCCTCCTGGCCAGGGGAAAGCTCCTCTCACCTGTAAAGGGTTAAGAAGCTAAAGGTAACCTCGCTGGCACCTGACCAAAATGACCAATGAGGAGACAAGATACTTTCAAAAGCTGGGAGGAGGGAGAGAAACAAAGGGTTTGTGTGTCTGTCTGTAGTCGTCTTGGCCAGGGACAGAACAGGAATGGAGCCTTAGAACTTTTAGTAAGTAATCTAGCTAGGTATGTGTTAGATTATGATTTCTTTAAATGGCTGAGAAAAGAATTGTGCTGAATAGAATAACTATTTCTGTCTGTGTATCTTTTTTGTAACTTAAGGTTTTGCCTAGAGGGGTTCTCTATGTTTTTGAATCTAATTACCCTGTAAGATATATACCATCCTGATTTTACAGGGGGGATTTCTTTATTTCTATTTACTTCTATTTTTTATTAAAAGTCTTCTTGTAAAACACTGAATGCTTTTTCATTGTTCTCAGATCCAAGGGTTTGGGTTTGTGGTCACCTATGCAAATTGGTGAGGCTTTTTATCCAACATTTCCCAGGAAAGGGGGGGTGCAAGTGTTGGGAGGATTGTTCATTGTTCTTAAGATCCAAGGGTCTGGGTCTGTAGTCACCTAGGCAAATTGGTGAGGCTTTTTACCAAACCTTGTCCAGGAAGTGGGGTGCAAGGTTTTGGGAAGTATTTTGGGGGGAAGGACGCGTCCAAACAGCTCTTCCCCAGTAACCAGTATTAGTTTGGTGGTGGTAGCGGCCTGTCCAAGGGGTAATATTTTGTACCTTGGGGAAGTTTTGACCTAAGCTGGTAAAGATAAGCTTAGGAGGTTTTTCATGCAGGTCCCCACATCTGCACCCTAGAGTTCAGAGTGGGGGAGGAACCTTGACATGGTGGCACAGTGGTGGGATTAACCTGAAATCATTTTGAGATCCAGTTGAGATTTTTTGAACTAGAAATACAGATTTTAAAAAGGAATTTTTAGGAAGTCCAGAAGGCAGCTTTGAAACTGAAAGCAGCTTGGTTTCTCTCTGCTTTGTGGCCAAGCAGAGACAAAAGGGGATTATCTTGTGAATTGCAGGTTTTCTTTGCCTAGAGGCAGGGTACTTAACTCCTGCAGGGAAATTCACAGTCTTCCAACCCAGAGGTTTTTTTTTCTTTTCTTCCTAAAAGTAAATAGGGGGTGTGTGCTCTACCCATTTGCCTGGAGACAAAAGTGGCAGGGTTTTTTTTTAGGATTTTGATTTTTTTTTTTGTTTTTGTTTTACAAGGAGCACAGGTTTGAAAAGAATTTTTTTTTTTCCTTTGGGCTGGGTAAGCAGTTTTCCAAGTAGTTGGAGGTTTTTTGCTTTAATTTGGGCCCAGAGCAGAGACAAGGGAATTGTCTTTTTCTGTAGGCTGACAATCACTATCAGAGAATAGGTATTCTATTCCAGCACAGCAAAATTTTACAGCCAAGTTTTGTTTGTTTATTTCTAAACCTCGGGTGTAAAGTTAGTTAAAAACAGAGAGGTTAGAATGGCCAAATCCTCAGCTCGACTACAGCTGGAATTAGCCAAATTACAGGCTGAGGAAAAACAAAGGGAACATGAAAGACAGATAGAACTCATGCGGCTGGAGAAGGAGGTACAGGAGGCTGCCCACAAGAGGGAAATGGAGGCAAGGAAGCATGTGGAGGAGATGGAGAGGATAAAGGCCCAGCAGAATATACCAACAAACCCTAGCAATCCTTCTCCAGGTACCACTTCCCATCCCAGAAAGTTCCCCACCTACAAGGCAGGTGATGATACTGAGGCCTTCTTAGAAAACTTCGAAAGGGCCTGCCTTGGGTACAACATCTCTACTGACCAATACATGGTAGAGCTGAGGCCGCAGCTCAGTGGACCCTTAGCTGAGGTGGCAGCTGAAATGCCTAAAGAACACATGAACAAGTATGAACTGTTTAAATCCAGGGCGAGAGTCAGAATGGGGATAACACCCGAGCAGTCTCGTCGGAGGTTCAGAGCCCTAAGGTGGAAACCAGACATGTCATTTACCCGACATGCCTACCACATTGTAAAACATTGGGATGCCTGGATATCAGGAGCAAGTGTTGAATCTCCAGTAAATTTGCCCTTCCTAATGCAAATGGAACAATTCTTAGAGGGTGTTCCTGAGGAAATAGAAAGATACATCCTAGATGGGAAACCCAAAACTGTAATTGAGGCAGGAGAGATTGGAGCCAGATGGGTGGAGGTGGCAGAGAAGAAGAAAACTGGTCGCAGTTGGAGCGGAGACCAGAAGGGACCACCCCAGACCACACCCTATTACCGGGGGCCGCCCAAAGCCCCACCTACCTCCCAAAGAACCCTCCAGACCCCTTATCGTCCCACCACCCCGTTCTCCAGCAACCCTCCTCGCCCCAGTGACCCGTCAGCTGGACGATGTTTTAAGTGTAACGAGCTGGGGCATGTAAAGGCCAACTGCCCCAAGAACCCCAACAGATTACAGTTCATTGCACCGGAATCACACCAGAGGTCCACAGGCCCAGATACCTCCCAGATACCCTTGGAGCGGAGGGAAACTGTGAGTGTGGGCGGGAAGAAGGTCACCGCGTGGAGGGACACCGGAGCACAAGTGTCAGCTATCCATGCTTCCTTAGTGGACCCCAATTTAATCAACCCAGAGATCCAAGTGACGATTCAACCCTTCAAGTCCAACTCTTTCAATTTGCCTACAGCCAAGTTGCCTGTCCAGTACAAGGGCTGGTCAGGAATGTGGACTTTTGCAGTCTATGATGATTATCCCATCTCCATGCTGTTGGGGGAAGACTTGGCCAATCATGTGAAGCAGGCCAAGAGGGTGGGAATGGTCACCCGCAACCAGGCTAAACAAGCCGTGAGGCCTAGCTCTGTTCCGGAAACTTCTATCAGGACCCAGTCAGAGGTGATGGACCTGGACCCCAGGCCAATGTCTGCAACAGCAGTAGTGGATCCAGTCCCAGAGACCCAGACGGAACCAGTCCCAGAACCGGAACCAGCCAAACAACCAACACCAGACCCCGTGCCAGCACTGAATCCAGTACTTGCAACCTCAACACCAGAGGGCCCCACCGAACCTGAACTGGCAGCAGCCGATAACCCTACACAAGAGGCTCAGCCGGAGCCTGAATCCCAACATAGTGCACCAGCGGAGAGCGGTTCACAGTCAACAGAAACAGCTCCATCCCCTATATCGCTTCCAGAGGGACCAAGCCTATGTCCCCAATCCAATGAGGAACTGATGTCTCCAGCATCAAGGGAACAGTTCCAGACCGAACAGGAAGCAGATGAAAGCCTCCAGAGAGCTTGGACGGCGGCACGGAGCAACCCACCGCCTCTCAGCTCTTCTAATCGATCCAGGTTTGTTGTAGAAAGAGGACTTTTATACAAGGAAACTCTTTCTGGGGGACACCAGGAAGACTGGCATCCTCAGAGACAGTTGGTAGTTCCAACTAAATACCGGGCCAAGCTCTTGAGCTTAGCCCATGATCACCCTAGTGGCCATGCTGGGGTGAACAGGACCAAAGACCGTTTGGGGGGGTCATTCCACTGGGAGGGAATGGGCAAGGATGTTTCTACCTATGTCCAGTCTTGTGAGGTGTGCCAAAGAGTGGGAAAACCCCAAGACCAGGTCAAAGCTCCTCTCCAGCCACTCCCCATCATTGAAGTTCCATTTCAGCGAGTAGCTGTGGATATTCTGGGTCCTTTTCCGAAAAAGACACCCAGAGGAAAGCAGTACATACTGACTTTCATGGATTTTGCCACCCGATGGCCGGAAGCAGTAGCTCTAAGCAACACCAGGGCTAAAAGTGTGTGCCAGGCACTAGCAGACATTTTTGCCAGGGTAGGTTGGCCCTCCGACATCCTCACAGATGCAGGGACTAATTTCCTGGCAGGAACTATGAAAAACCTTTGGGAAGCTCATGGGGTAAATCACTTGGTTGCCACTCCTTACCATCATCAAACAAATGGCATGGTGGAGAAGTTTAATGGAACTTTGGGGGCCATGATACGTAAATTCGTAAATGAGCACTCCAATGATTGGGACCTAGTATTGCAGCAGTTGCTCTTTGCCTACAGAGCTGTACCACATCCCAGTTTAGGGTTTTCTCCATTTGAACTTGTATATGGCCGTGAGGTTAAGGGGCCATTGCAGTTGGTGAAGCAGCAATGGGAGGGATTTACACCTTCTCCAGGAACTAACATTCTGGACTTTGTAACCAACCTACAAAACACCCTCCGAACCTCTTTAGCCCTTGCTAGAGAAAACTTACAGGATGCTCAAAAAGAGCAAAAAGCCTGGTATGATAAACATGCCAGAGAGCGTTCCTTCAAAGTAGGAGACCAGGTCATGGTCTTAAAGGCGCTCCAGGCCCATAAAATGGAAGCATCGTGGGAAGGGCCATTCGTGGTCCAGGAGCGCCTGGGAGCTGTTAATTATCTCATAGCATTCCCCACCTCCAACCGAAAGCCTAAGGTGTATCATATTAATTCTCTAAAGCCCTTTTATTCCAGAGAATTAAAGGTTTGTCAGTTTACAGCCCAGGGAGGAGACGACGCTGAGTGGCCTGAAGGTGTCTACTACGAAGGGAAATGTGCTGGTGGTGTGGAAGAGGTGAACCTCTCCATGACCCTTGGGCGTATGCAGCGACAGCAGATCCAGGAGCTGTGCACTAGCTACGCGCCAACGTTCTCAGCCACCCCAGGACTGACTGAACGGGCATACCACTCCATTGACACAGGTAATGCTCACCCAATTAGGGTCCAACCTTACCGGGTGTCTCCTCAAGCTAAAACTGCTATAGAACGGGAGATCCAGGATATGTTACAGATGGGTGTAATCCGCCCCTCTGAAAGTGCATGGGCATCTCCAGTGGTTCTAGTTCCCAAACCAGATGGGGAAATACGTTTTTGCGTGGACTACCGTAAGCTAAATGCTGTAACTCGCCCAGACAATTATCCAATGCCACGCACTGATGAACTATTAGAGAAACTGGGACGGGCCCAGTTCATCTCTACCTTGGACTTAACCAAGGGGTACTGGCAGGTACCGCTAGATGAATCTGCCAAGGAAAGGTCAGCCTTCATCACACATCTCGGGCTGTATGAATTTAATGTACTCCCTTTCGGGCTGCGAAATGCACCCGCCACTTTCCAAAGACTTGTAGATGGTCTCCTAGCGGGATTAGGAGAATATGCAGTTGCCTACCTTGACGATGTGGCCATATTTTCGGATTCCTGGGCAGACCACCTGGAACATCTACAAAAAGTCCTTGAGCGCATAAGGGAGGCAGGACTAACTGTTAAGGCTAAGAAGTGTCAAATAGGCCTAAACAGAGTGACTTACCTTGGACACCAGGTGGGTCAAGGAACTATCAGCCCCCTACAGGCCAAAGTGGATGCTATCCAAAAGTGGCCTGTCCCAAGGTCAAAGAAACAGGTTCAATCCTTCTTAGGCTTGGCCGGTTATTACAGACGATTTGTACCGCACTACAGCCAAATTGCTGCCCCACTGACAGACCTAACCAAAAAGAAACAGCCAAATGCTGTTCAGTGGCCCGGAAAGTGTCAGAAGGCCTTTAACAAGCTTAAAGCGACACTCATGTCTGACCCTATACTAAGGGCCCCAGACTTTGACAAACCGTTCCTAGTAACCACAGATGCATCCGAGCGTGGTGTGGGAGCAGTTTTAATGCAGAAAGGACCTGATCAAGAATTCCACCCTGTAGTGTTTCTCAGCAAAAAACTGTCTGAGAGGGAAAGCCACTGGTCAGTCACTGAAAAAGAATGTTATGCCATTGTCTACGCTCTGGAAAAGCTACGCCCATATGTTTGGGGACGGCGTTTCCACCTGCAAACCGACCATGCTGCACTAAAGTGGCTTCACACCGTCAAAGAAACTAACAAAAAACTTCTTCGGTGGAGTTTAGCTCTCCAAGATTTTGATTTCGACATCCAACACATCTCAGGAGCTTCTAACAAAGTGGCTGATGCACTCTCCCGTGAAAGTTTCCCAGAATCAACTGGTTAAAATCGTCCTTGAGATGTGGAAAATATTGTTAGTCTTTATGTACTTGGTAGTATATTTAGAGATGCATGTGTCTTATTAACTCTGTTTTCCTAGAGCTCCAGGAAGAAATCCCAGCCAGTGTTTCACCCTAGCTGAGATTTGGGGGGCGTGTCATAAATATAAAGGGAAGGGTAAAACCCTTTGAAATCCCTCCTGGCCAGGGGAAAGCTCCTCTCACCTGTAAAGGGTTAAGAAGCTAAAGGTAACCTCGCTGGCACCTGACCAAAATGACCAATGAGGAGACAAGATACTTTCAAAAGCTGGGAGGAGGGAGAGAAACAAAGGGTTTGTGTGTCTGTCTGTAGTCGTCTTGGCCAGGGACAGAACAGGAATGGAGCCTTAGAACTTTTAGTAAGTAATCTAGCTAGGTATGTGTTAGATTATGATTTCTTTAAATGGCTGAGAAAAGAATTGTGCTGAATAGAATAACTATTTCTGTCTGTGTATCTTTTTTGTAACTTAAGGTTTTGCCTAGAGGGGTTCTCTATGTTTTTGAATCTAATTACCCTGTAAGATATATACCATCCTGATTTTACAGGGGGGATTTCTTTATTTCTATTTACTTCTATTTTTTATTAAAAGTCTTCTTGTAAAACACTGAATGCTTTTTCATTGTTCTCAGATCCAAGGGTTTGGGTTTGTGGTCACCTATGCAAATTGGTGAGGCTTTTTATCCAACATTTCCCAGGAAAGGGGGGGTGCAAGTGTTGGGAGGATTGTTCATTGTTCTTAAGATCCAAGGGTCTGGGTCTGTAGTCACCTAGGCAAATTGGTGAGGCTTTTTACCAAACCTTGTCCAGGAAGTGGGGTGCAAGGTTTTGGGAAGTATTTTGGGGGGAAGGACGCGTCCAAACAGCTCTTCCCCAGTAACCAGTATTAGTTTGGTGGTGGTAGCGGCCTGTCCAAGGGGTAATATTTTGTACCTTGGGGAAGTTTTGACCTAAGCTGGTAAAGATAAGCTTAGGAGGTTTTTCATGCAGGTCCCCACATCTGCACCCTAGAGTTCAGAGTGGGGGAGGAACCTTGACATGTGGTAACTTGTAACTCTGGGCAACTACACAGTTTGTAGCCTTTGTAGAGAAAGCAGAGCACAGACACTGGCCTGTTTAGTCAGTCCGGCTTGCTGGGCATATCCCACTGTTAGGCAGGGAGCTGTGCAGCCATGAAAACCCCCGGTTAGAAGGGAGCGGCATACGGGTCTCTGCCTAAGAGAGGTGATGGGAGCCTAAAGGTGGGTGCCCTGGGTGGACAATGGATGGGGAATACAGGGGCAGTTACCCTAAACTGTGACAAGGAGTATGAAACTGCTTATCTGTTTCATGTCTAAACATCTCCACTACTGTCAAATACTTTCACTAGTACAGCCTGAAGGCCCAGTCCTCCACATCGGCTTTGATTGCAGAGAGAGCTGCCTTGAAGGAACAGCTGAGAATTGCCGACAACATAGGGGAGTCCTTGGGTGTTGCAAAGCCAATTTAGCTGGTTCTGTGCTAGCTACCCTGCCCTGCCCCTTTCAGCATAGGAGGGGTGCACACAACACCTTCACATCCCAAACGGTGCAGCAGTTTAATTCCAAGTAGCCTGGAGTCTGCTCTAAATTAGCCTGGATGCCATTGTGGCTATATGGTTGCTGAAGATTTGTAGAGTGCAATGGGATAGAGCTAATAGTCTAGCCTTCAGCCAGGATTGTCCCAAGAAGGAAGTGGTATGGTCCTTTGTGCTTACTCTTGTAAATGAGGCTAGAAGGATTCCCCCAGCCCACCAAACACACATGATGAGAATAGCTGAACGGAGGGGCCAGACAGACTGAAACTCAGTTCAGTCCAGAGGTAAAAGTGCTAAGTTTAGAAGAGACTGGAAATGATCCAGCTCAGAAGCAATTCATTTGTACATATTACTTGAGGCTGCTTTTTCTCATATGCACTGGAAATGTATTTCCAGGAGACAGTCATTAAGAGACTCCTTTTTAAATGAAATTTCTGTGTTCAGTACAAAGGTTTGCAAACAGGAGATTGAAAGCAAGGGAAATAAATCAGGCAAAGCTACTTAATGAATCTAAAATATAATGGCTCCTGTGATATGAGCATAGAAATAATGATGTTGAAATTAGGGCAGCTTCATGAACTTCAAATGAATAACCAATCTCCAGTGAACAGAGGGAAAACTGATTTTAATTACTATTTTAAACTAACATTTTGGTGTGATAAATGTTTTATGCTTTTGCTATAATATGGAATTAGCTGCTTTCCCTCCCTTTAGTCTTTGGCACCGGCTTTGCCTGCTATCACACACTCCATCAGCTATCTCAGTCTTCAGTCTTGTAAAATTATTTCTAAAAGCTGCAGCCAATTTTTAAAGTTTATGGTCCATTTCATAATGGCTTGTAAATTAGCCCTTGCTTCTTTTTAATGATGCGTCCCAGAGGCTTGAATGTACCACCCTGAGATGTATATGCAAGGCCAAAAATTGGACAACTTTATAAGAGGATGATTGTTTTAAAGCCTATTTAGGTCTTTTCCCCCCTTAAATGTTGCACAGATTATGAACAGTAGCCTTCCAGTCCATTTCTGGTAGTGCATTAAGAGCCTGTACATCTAGTGCAGATTTATTAATATCCCGTCAGCATAATGCAGACCAAAAGGACTCTGAGCTGCACTAAATCAGAGTGAGACTTAGAAGGAGAAAAAGAGGGCCCCCAGAATGATCTAGACAACAGTCAACAATTCCTAGTTAATTTATTAATTAATATTTATTATTATTATTATTATTATCATCCCTTAATTGGAAAATAAAATCCAGGGCTGTACATATCTTGTGCTGAAAGCAGACTTTTACCTAGCTTGTCTCACTGATCCAGCTACCAGTCCTGCAGCAGGTTTACTCATCACTTTATATTTTGTTAATTTATCTTTTAATACCCCTTTGAGCATGAGGTGAGGTCACTGCAATCAAGCTCTATTAGTGACCTTTCATTTCAGCAGCTTTGCCAGCTTCTGTGCTAGCCAAAGAGTAACTTTCCCAGCAGCTTGAAGGTAAGCTTTTAACAACTCCTTCAAGTACTCCATTGGGAGCCTAGTAATCTTGTATTTGTGCTTCCCTTGGGGACCCAGCCTCCTAGGTATGCACCATGAGCTCCACTTTCTGGGATTGGATTAGTTCATTCACTGCTAAAGCCTTTTTTTTTTTTCTTCCAAGGTGCACAGTTGAACTCCCCCTCCAGTGAAGCCCCATGGGCATATTGAACATTCTAGGAACAAAAAGCACGATAAAGGTTCTGGGTAAAATGTTTAAAAATGCCTAAGTGAATGAAAAGGGTAAGACCTTCACTTTTTGAAAATGGGATTTAGGCCCCTAATTCGCTTAATTACTTTTGAAAAGGTCATCCATTGGCTACAGCCTCAAGTTGGTTACTCAAGTTTTCCTCATATAGGACGATGATCAGTTCTTGGTGTGTTCCCCTAATGTCTGCATCAGAGTGATTTCTGTCACTGGAATATTTTAGTCTCTTAAAAAGACTGATAAATGATAGCACAGGGGTCTGTGTTCTCTCAGTGACTTCCACAGCAAATCTGCTGAAGGCACCAGTCAAAAGTTTCTTTCCTAACTGCCAGCATGGCAAACTCCTCCTTGGATCTGACAATCAAGCATTGTTCTTTCTACCATATGCAGATTTAGATGTTGCAGAGTTATGTGCAGTAAAGTTCACACTGAGATTTGCCATGACAGCAGGGTCTAAATCCCTTTGTTATACATGTAAAATAAACACTTGTTAGTTGGTATCAAATGTACATCATATCTTCTCAAAGTACAGGTTGAATTTTCTGGGAAGTTAGAGGTAAATTTCTCCAGTGGTTTGAGTTACAAATATAAGTCTACAAACTAAGTTGTCTCCTCCCCCCCCCCCCCCCGGCCGCTGCCGCCGCCGCCAGATTCCTCTGGTTTTGAGAATACAGCCTCTTTGGGTACATGTATTGTATGCACAATGAGGCTCCGCCTTCCTACAGGCTTCTAGATGCTATTGTAATATAAATGTTTAACACATGGGTCTTCCTATTTTCTGTTTTCCTGTTGCTGATCCCTCTCATTGCTGTTTCTTAACAGCTGGAGAAATAGACGTCATCTCAAAAAGGTTATGGCAGAAATAAAAAAGAGCCAGCAAAGGGCAACCAAAATAATTAGAGGCATGGGAGGGCTTTCTTATGAGATTAAACAAGTTTAAGACTACTCAGTTTGGAGAGAAGACTAATAAAAGGAGATATGACAGAGAAATAGATGATAATGAATGGCACAGAGAAGAGCAGTCAGGCACTGCTATTTATCCTCTCCCAATATAAGAAGGGAATACTAAACAAAATTAAAAGGCAACAAGTTTGAAACTGATAAATGAGAAATTTTTTTAACCCAATGCAAAATGAACCTGTGGAATTCACTTCCATATGATTTGATATAGCAGAATACAAAAAGAGATTTGTGGTTTGTAGGAATAATAAGACTATTATCCACAACAGCGCTATATATTTTAGGTTTTAATGTACCATGTCAACCTATCGGTCTATCCCTGGCTCTAAGCATCTTTGTCATACATTTAAAAATACAAATCAAAGTAAACCCAGCAACTTCCCTGAACCGGGAAGGAAAACCAAATTGAAACCTATCCCAGCCCTCAACAGTCTCTTCCCTCCCCATATGCAGGAAAACAGAGGTGCTAGCTAGGGTTAATGTTGATAAGGCATTCTAAACCCTCATGCTTTAGAACATAAGACAAGTTGGCTGGGGTTCGGAAGACTTAAGCACACTATTACATAATGGGGATTTTAAACTTTCCTTTGAAGCAATTGCTGTTAGAAAGAGGACACTGGACTAGGAGGATAATTGGTCTGATCTGATATAGCAAACCTTATGTTTTTTTCATCAGTTTGTAGATTACACGATGCATCTATGTAACTGAGTACAACATTTGCAATCGGGATTTAGGTGACTGTGTTAAAATGACAAAATACAAGAGGACCCAAATCATATACAGCAATACAAAAGTAATGGAACCACCAAAGCCTGGGGCCTTTGCACTCTGTTTTGACTCCTAAAAATCCTGTGGCAAGCTTCTGTTATCAGTTACACCGGTGGAAATCTGTAGTGACTCCAGTCAATAAAGTAACTCTGGATTTAGCATCTGATCCAAAGCCCATCGATATCAATGGGGTTTGGATTGGGCCTTTACCTCAGTTATTGGGATCAGAATCTGGCCATTAACAAGCTGCTATCCTTTCTAAATTACACATGTTTAGGAAAGGTGCACGGGCACATGCTAGGTGACTATTTAACACTTATCCAGGTGCTAATGCAATATAAATAATATCTGGTTGCATCATCAATTTTCTGCACAAGGCCAATTAGACACTGCCTTGCTGAGTGCTCAAGGAGTGGAAGGCTCATGCACTGTAAATGAGCTTCCTGCCTCTTGGATTCTTGAGACTTCACTGAGTTTTTGGAGACTGTGGATCAGTTGCATTTGGGGTATCTTTTTTAAAAAAGGATAGAGCCTATTATTCCCTCCCCCACCCCGTCCATTCTTGAACTTCATTTCAAGAAAGTTATTCACTCTTAACACAGATAATTGTATGACTTCCTTATGGTATTGCATATAGCCTTGTCCAGCTGCTTCAGGTAAATGTTATTTACAGATGGCCAAAAAAGACTGGATTATATTAATTTGCCAAAAATGACCTCCTTTTTATTTTGCTCTTGGCAGAAGGTTTTAAATTGTATCTGGTATCTACTTTATTTTAATGACTATATCATAGAATCATAGAATATCAGGGTTGGAAGGGACCTCAGGAGGTCTAGTCCAACACCCTGCTCAAAGCAGGACCAATCCCCAATTTTTGCCCTAGATCCCAAATGGCCCCCTCCAGGATTGAACTCACAACCCTGGGTTTAGCAGGTCAATGCTCAAACCACTGAGCTACCCCTCCCCCCAAAGGCATCATGCACATACCTGAAGGAGATCAACTGCTTGTTTATCCCTGTTTTGCATGTACCTGATTAATGGAATCTAACCCCTCCGGCAACATAAGAACTAGGAGTGTGATTCCCACTTTGTGTAGAAATACCTGCACTATTAAAAATAGCAGTGTGCAGTCAGCATAGCATGGGGGAGGGCTTGAGCTAACCACCCAAGTACGTACCCGGGGGCCCGGGTGAGTACGTACTCGGGTAGGTAGTGCGAGCTGCCACCCGGGCTACCCTGGCTATGATGCTCAAGCTAGCACGGGTGCATCTACGTGAGCTAGGAGTCGCACCTCCCAGCTTGGCTGTAGACATGCCCGAGGGGGCAGTCCTGTAGTCCCTAAGGAGTTTATAGCAGGAAAAGAATTCCGCTGGTGAGATGTAGTGTAATACTTTGTGGCACAGTCTCTTAAAAGCAGTAGTGGAACCCTGTTGCTTTTAGACCTCTGAACCTCGGCTGGCCAGTGTACCAAAATGAAGCATCCCCTGCTAGCAGGAGGTGGACTAGATAACCTAATAGGCCTCTTCGGTCTCATTTCTGTGGAAATGAAGTCCCTGGGAGTGTTGCCAGCGTAAGGACTGTAGGGTTTGGACAAACTGGATAGGGTTGCGATGATGGGGGAGCTTAGTGCATGTACGTATGCCGTTGTGGAATCCACAGAAGACTAAAGGGCCAGCTTGTGTGAACTCGCATAGTTCCATTGCCTTTTGCTGTAGGCTAGTTGAGGAGTGGTGCCTACCTGACTCTTCAGCAGCTGGTATCTTACTACTCAGCCACCGCCTCTACACTGCTGGGCATTGATTTCATAGAGGTGCTTTGTAGGGGTGGGTTTTCTTCACTTACTACAGATACAGTTGACTTGGTTCTCCTCACTGATTTCTACAGTCGTGTAATTCCACTACTGTTGGTTTACTCCAGTCCAGGTGGGGAAGTGGGCCCCAGGGGAGTAATTAGTAGTATCGGAGAGATCTCCAAGGCACTTTCACTGAATAAAGGCTGAGTCCTGCAGTTGCTTCATCCTCAGAAAGGCCTAACAACCTGAAAAGCTTCAAACTGTAAAGTTCATTCCCAGTCCTTAGAAATGTAAGGAACAATGAAAATTCACCTTTTAGTTAGTGGAAACCCTCTGGAAGAAAATGGATCTTTCATACAGCAGAAAATGTTAACTGCTTTTAGCCTTGCACAACTCAAAAGACTAGATTCTACTCAGACTTATATATGCACTGAGACCAAGCAAGGAAAACGCAACCCACACAGGAATTTTCATGAAGGTATGAAGATGTGAAAAGAAGACTCTGAAGACTCAGTGTAATCTTACAGACACATTTTGTAGCCAATTTTGAAGGCATTAATCCCCTGGTAGCAATTAAAGTTGGGCAAATATACTTGTAGAAGCCCTTCAGCACATATCAGGACTGAAGGACAGAAATGAAGAAAAAATTAGCTCCATAAACAAGAAGGGAGAGGAAATCAACAAGGCTTCTACAATGGCTGTGCTATTAAATTGCTTTTCTTTAAGGTGAAAAATAAAGAGGTGGCATGTGAGCAACTAGGAAGTAATGAAAACTACGTCAATATCGGTGTTGATGAAAAGCAGGCAAGGAGCCCTTGGAGAGAGAAATTAATACATACAGATCAGCTGTTCTGGATATTCTGCATTACAGGGTCTTATGGGAATTAACTAATAAACTTACTATGAACCACTGGCAATTATTATACCTGACAATGACCATCTGGGTATGCACCAAGTTGTCTTCTCAGCATTCAGCCTCACGCTTGTAACATGACCGTGGAGAAGTACAGAAGTTGGGGGTGGGGTGGAAATGTGAACAGAAGGGGGGGGAAAAAAAGCTTTCAAATATGCAGAACTCTTTCGGCATCTGGTTTTTCCTCTCACTCCAGTGTAACTCTCTCTTGTCTTCAGGGGAGCTACTCCTGAGAACGAGGAGTGGGAGCTTTTTAAATTTCAGAGTCTAACACGCTCTCACTCAAATCAGTGGCACATAGTATGTTCAGCAGCTGATCAGAGGCACTCCAAATTATAGTATAGATTACTATACATCTGCTGGAACTTAAATTTATTAGCAAGCAGTCAGAGGCTGGGACAGGTGACTGCCAACATTGTTTCACAGAGAAGGTTTGTGTGGGTGTAAGTAGCATTGTTGTTCTACTCATTATGGCTCCGCGGTGGTATACAGAGCCAATGAGGGGAGGTAGTGTAGAGCTGCATCACCGCAGCAGAAGATCCTAGAGGCATATGAGAGCAGAGGCAAGCCCAGTGGGTTTGATCCTGTGAGGAGCCAAGCACTCTGGCTCAGTATCAGAAAAGTGCTTAAGCACATGCTTACAGGCAAGCATATGATTAAAGGTTTTGCAGGATCAGGGCCCAATGAAGCTCAGACACTTTGCAGCCTCTTCAAGGTTGGCCGTGCACTCTTCCCATGAGTGAGCCTTTTAACTGCAAAAAGTTTTTTTTTTTTAAGTACATCAGAAGCAGGAAGCCTGCTAAAACAATCAGTGGGGCCCCTGGATAATTGAGATGCTAAAGGAGCACTCGGGGATGATAGTTTCCTCCCGGAGAAACTAAATGAATTCTTTGCATTGCTCTTCACAGCTGAGGATGTGAGGAAGATTCCCAAACCTGAGCCCAGGGCTGTCCCTAGGGGTGTGCAGGGCCCAGGGCGGCAGTGATGAATTCGTCTCTTCTGGGACCGACTGCACCGGCCAATCACACTGGCCTGTGGGGCCCCACAAAGCGCAGGACCCAGAGTGGTCACTCCAATTCGCCCTACCCAAGGGATGGCTCTGCCTGAGCCATTCTTTTTAGCAGGGCTGGCTCTACCATTTTTGCAGCAGTGGAAAAAACCTGTCGCCGAATTGCCGCCGTGGATGGCAGGGGGGAGAGAAGTGGCTGCTGAATTGCCACCATGGCTGGCAGAACGGAAAAGCTGCCGCCGAATTGCCGCCACCGTGGAAACTCTGCTGCCCCTTTCTGACCGCCGCCCCAAGCACCTGCTCGGAACGTTGGTGCCTGGAGCCGGCCCTGCTTTTTAGGAAACAAATCTGAGGAACTGTCCCAAATTGAGGTGTCATTAGAGGAGGTTTGGGAACAAACTGAGAAATTAAACAGTAATAAGTCATCAGGACCAGCTGGTATTCACCCAAGAGTTCTGAAGGAACTCAGATGTGAAATGGCAGAACTATTCACCGTGGTGTGTAAGCTGTCGTTAAATCAGCTTCTCTACCAGGTGACTGGAGGATCGCTAATGTGACGCCAATTTTTAAAAAAGGCTCCAGAGGCGATCCTGGCAATTACAGGCCAGTAAGCCTGAGTTCAGTACCAGCCAAACTGGTTGAAACTCTAGTAAAGAACAGAATTATCAGACACCTGGATGAATACAATTTGTTGGGGAAGAGTCAATATGGCTTGTGTAAAGGGAAATCATGCCTCGCCAATCTACTCGAATTCTTGGAGGCGGTCAACAAGCATGTAGAAAAGGGGGATCCAGTGGATATAGTGTACTTAGATTTTCAGAAAGCCTCTGAGCATAGCCCTACCTGCTCTAGGAGGTTAGCGCTGGCTGCTAGACTTGAGTTCCTTGTGCTCACTGGCATGCAAGGCCTATGATTGCACCTGGCCTCTGGTTGCATGCAAGGCAGGAAGGCTCCTTGTTGCTGCTCTCTACTCTGCAGGCGCTGTGCACAGTTTTGCTCAAAAGCTAGAGCTGTGGTTCCTGTGGGCTTTGCAGGGTTGGGACACAGATCCAGGAGAAGGCGTTTTAGTGTGCAGGGAAGCAAAGCTTTGCTTCATCCTTGCGTAGAGGAGCAGCTTGTCACGGTTACAGGACTAGTTGTACTTTTGACCCCCTCTCTAGTCTCTCTCAGTGCAACCACTCAGGATTTAGCCCTTTTGTCTTCATCTGTCCTAGGGTGGAATCCCACAATTCTCCCACTTCTAGACTGGGGCTTTGACTACAGCTCACTGAATCCCAGCCAACATTCCCCCTAAGCTGTGCACATGTGCAGCCATGCAGCAATTGGGTACCTACCGTGCATCTCGCTTGGCTGGAAGTGTGGCTGGCACCCAGGCCCTTAAGCAGCCAGAGGTTGCAGCATCTCTGGGTGCTGGGGACTGGCAGGAAGCCTTGAGCAAGCCGGGAGGGGTGAGGATGCCAGCTCTGGTGGGAGTATGGCCAGCAACTGGGTCCTGCTGGGCCCTTCTTCTGGAACCTGATGCCATGGAAAATCTCAAGCCAGCAGGGAAGGCTAAGGAGTGAGGTTGGGAGGTAGGGGTCAGGGGCACAACATAGGGAGGGCAGGGAGGCTGTTCAGAGGCTGGTGGTACTGAACATAAGAATGGCCATACTGGGTCAGACCAAAGGTCTATCTAGCCCAGTATCCTGTCTTCCAACAGTGGCCAATGCCAGGTGCCCCAGAGGGAATGAACAGAACAAGTAATCATCAAGTGATCCATCCCCTGGCACCCATTCCCAGCTTCTGGCAAACAGAGGCTAGAGACATCATCCCTGCCCAACCTGGCTAATAGCCATTGATAGACCTGTCCTCCATGAGCTTATCTAGTTCCTTTTCGAACCCTGTTATAGTCTTGGCCTTCACCACATCCTCTGGCAAGGAAATGAGCCCCTGGCAGAGAACCATGGAATAGGGGAGCAATGCAGGGAAGGGAGCCCATGCTACTGCTGAGGTAGGGGTGTCTGCTCTGTGTGATTCTCTCCAGGCTGCGCTGGCAACTCCCTCCGGGGGACCCGAGGTGGGGAGGGACTGGCTGTGGGACAGAGAGGGACAGACCCTAAAATCCTTTCTCCCAAGGAAGATGCAAGCCAACAGGGAGGGGTAAGGAGTTGGGTGGGGGGAGGCAGGGGCTCTTGGAAGGGGACAGTAGGGGGATCCCTCAAAGGCTGAATCTCCTGGGAGGGGATGGGTGTATGGGCTCATGGGGAGGGAGGGGGAAAGTTGGGGACTTCTGAGTTTCTGACTATTGTGTGGCTTTTAACACTCCAACTCTGGAAAGTTGACGGGCATTCAACTCACTGTTGTGTGATCCATGTGTATATGTATTGCTGACATGTCACTGTACTGCTTTGAAAAGTGTAAGCTTGCCCCAGGGCAAATATGTAGTGCTGGGTGGAGTTGGTAGCCCACTCAGAACAAACAAATTTTAGAGGGAATGCTGGTCCCAAATGTGATGTTTCAGCAGGTCCAATTGGGCTCACCACCTGCAAGTCTTTCCTTTGGGAGCTGTGACCAGAGGTTGAGGCTGTGACCAGACAGCTTTCTTAGAACCAAGTATTGTTTAATCTTAATGCTACAAATACAGCAAAGCATAAGAGAGAAGGACTTTAAAACACTCTATATGCATGTCTCTCACCTCAACTTCCAGGGATAAGGCCCAGCTGCCTTTGACCCCCTCCACAAGGCCCGTCTCTGAGTCAGCCTGTTCCTTTTGAACAGTCCCTGACCACCACTTCCCCCTCCTTGAATGTTGCTTATACACCCAAAGCCCTTTGGCTTAAGTTGTAGATGCAAAGGAACCTGTGAAGGCCTCCAACCCCTGCCAGACTGGTCTGTTGAGCTTGATAGCAGGTCAGAGAGAGGACGTCAAAGAAAACAGGTCTAGTATTGTCCCTTGTGTGGGTAAATGGTGGCTAGCTGAAGCTCTTGTCTTTCCTGTATAAGTGGAATTAACCCCTTGTAATCCTACAGTGAACTTTTACATCAGCCAAACAGAACATATATTGACATTACATAACTCTCTCTCTCTCTCTCTTAGCCTTTGCCCCATCTCCCGCTCCCTGTTGCTTTGAGTAATTTTTCTTTCCCTGTGCATGTTGCTTGTCTGCAGGGACAAGAGTGCATCTGTTTGTTTGCTGGAATTCTTCAGTAAATCAAACATTTACTTTCCCCACCTCTTATTCATGTTTTGAGCTGCCACAATGTTCAGTTTGAAGCAGAATAAAAGCCCTTTTAAATAGGAAACTCCTGGAAGTAGCCACTTTACTAGAGACCTAATGTCAAGGTATGGTACTCCTAGCAATCTTGACAGGGGCTATTTAAAACAGTTATCTACTGTGTATTTTAATGGCAGGAACATAATTCAAACAGCTGAATGCATACCTTGAAAACTGCTTCATCAGTTTCTTATTCTGCAGTTCCCCCATCCCTGTCCCCAGTCAACCTTGATCTGATCTTTTGGGAACACAGACTATTGTGTTCACAACCATTTATGGATCACTTTTCAGTTTGAGTCAAGGCTCAGCTTTGCACTGCCAGCTACAGTATATGAAATTAGAGCAAAGTCTTGTGAGAATAAGCATGTTTGAAAGGGCACAAAAACATATTCAAGGATAATAAAATTCTTTCCTTGTCATTGAAGGAAAGCATTATTTCTAATACTGGTTTGACTCTCCTGCCAGGCATTGTCTCGGCAAAAAGGGCTGAATTCAATTATCCAAGGTTCCTTCCAGAAACTTAAGAAATAGCACTGGCTTGAGGCCCCACCCAAAAAGCTGGAAAACTAAATTACCTCCCACGGGCATTCTTGATAGGCAACATTTCCCCACTTAGCAAAAAGTTTAAAACAAGGAAAACTTTATTAGGGGATAAAGAGGGCACAAAATAAACACGTGGAAGCCAGCAATAATAAAGGAACTGTGTAAATGTGTGACTTCCACCCCAGCGGGGGTCTTGGCAATAGTCTTACACTGAGAGAGGAGGACTGCAATACAATCTCCTGCAGTAGCTACTTTCTTTGCTGTGCCTTCACTCGCTGTTTGTTGTCCAGGATTGGTGGAGACCAGAGTTCAGGCAAGTCTATTTCTAGCCACTGGAGAAGTGCTGTCTGGATTGCTCCAGGGGGCTCTATCATCTAGTCTTTTATTAATAGCTGGACAGGGGGGGCCCTTACAGGAGTTCTTCAGCTATGCCATTACACTCTGTGGCTTCAGCAAAAGCCCGTCAGCACAGCTACTTGCCTCTGCATGGCTGCCCCTTCTGTGCCATCTCCCACCTTGAAGTTACCTGTTCGCCTGGAGCTCTGATGCAGCTCTGGGCTGCTCTTCTCCCTGTTCGCCAACAGGTGTCAATAGCTAGCTTCCTATTTCCTAAATTACCGTGCCACTGGACAAACACGGGCCAAGCTCCTGCTTAAGACCTCATGAGATGCTTCAGTAAAGACAGGAGTAGGAGTCACTTGTTAAAGTCAACAGTGCTCTGTGGTCTAGTAAGTATGTCGGCTATCTGACTGCTTCAGTAATGTGCATTCCCCAAAACAATCGGTCAGTTAAATCAAAAGAGAAAGTGAATGTTTCTGGTCTACTGAGACTCTTGAATACTGTTGACTTTTGAATGGTGGCAACTGTATTGTGGAACTGGAAGAGATGCCTTAATCAAGCCCTGGGCATGTTTGGCAGAGTCTGCTCAGATGAGGCCTCCTAGAAATGGAATAGTGTGTGAGGGACTGAAGGGTGGGTGGAGGTGGGTGTCTATAATAAGCTTGAACAGTGTATTTATCTGCACTGTGTCTGATTTGTGGCAGGGAACCACGTACACCAGCTGGAGAAGTGTAACAGTGTGTGTTTAAATATTAGCTTTAGAAGAGGTTTTCTCTTTCAGACAGTAATATGTAGCTCTAATATATTTGGCATTTCAAAGTACTGGAGTTTTTTTTATTAGGGAAGAAATGTTCCAATTCAAAATACACTGAACACATTCTTGCAGAAATTCAAGCCACTTTTAGGATATTAAAATGTTATCATAAGGTAAAAGCTCTGGAGATCAAAAGTGTTTCTTGAAGCCATTAGCTCCAGTTCCACTGACTTATTTTAAGTTTTTTTTCTCGCTGGGAACATTAATTGTGGTACAGAACACACTGAAAGGTTGAATGACAAGGCTGGCTTAAGCATACTGGAAAAAATAAAATGTCAATAACTAAAACCTCTCCATTTAATCTTTGAATCACAGATTACAGCAGTAAATGAGTAGGATTTAAACACTTTTCTTCCCAGATGTCCTAGATGATGGGAATTAAATGCATAACGGTGATGGTTTTAAAATGTCATACCTCGAAAAAATAATGCTATGAAATTTTGAGGACTCAAAGCAGCTAAGGATGGAATAGGGAAATGGATTTCTAACAGACAAGACTTTTGTTTAGTCAACATGAAATACTGCCAATATGTTTGACACTTCTGTAAAATGCTCACAAGGAGAACGTGATCAATAATGCTCAGAAATGCCCTGAAATGTTATGTTTGAATTCAATTACTTTGTGTTGAAATTAGAACTACTAGAAACTTCCATCTGGTGTTAGTTTGTCTGGATTAGCCTAGGGGTGGGTGGGGGTGTGTGTGTGTGAGAGAGAGAGACTCCGTTTCCTGCCAAGAATACTCCATACGTGTACAACGTTCCAACAAAATGGAGGGACTTCATTTGCATCAAGGACCCTCTTTGGCTGCTGGTACAGTGAAGTTTCATGGCCCCCTTAACTATATAACAGTGAAGACTGCTTTTTTCTTTCCTTTTCTTCTGAAGAGGACTGCCCATGTGAGTGACCACATAAAGCAGATTCAGGTATTAGGTTGCTGCTTAACACTTCTCCTTTCCCAGGCTATGACTATGCTCATTTTATCATCTTTCAGGGGTGTGTAACACCCAGAAAAAGAATTAACTGAGTAAACTAGCTTTCCAAAACTGCAAAAAATAGCACCACACAGTTGCAGGTATGTTCAGGCAAAGCGCGTCTCTTTTAATGATGCAATGATTCTTACTTGTTTGTTTTCACGGTTGTCACTTGATATCCTGCTGGAGAAGTTTAGGGGCAGAGTTTTGGGTCACCTCCACACTGCTTGTTATCCCCCCCAACTCATCATAGATGGAGAAACTAATAACGGTATTTTTTAAATAGTGGGGCTCTAGCTACCCACCTGCATGCTAACTGTTCACCCAGTGGGACCATTGCTATGTCTGCTCTTTCAGCTGACCATTTATGCAAGATTGTGTCTGCCTGGGTCTATCGAACCTGAGCTGTGGACCACTCTCCTTTTTGCACGTCAGCCTCGATCTTGGCTGAAGAGCTGGTCAAAGTTCAGTTATCTTTTCAGAAAGTATTAGAGAGACTAGAGTCAAACTCCAGGCTATATATATAGCTATATATATTTAAACTCCGAAGTTTAAATTGTATTGATAGCATTGGTCTGCTTGAAAGAATCATTCCGACACAAGCACTTACAATAGTATACAAGTCTATGCATTTAATATCGGACTTACCTATATACAACAATATGTAAAAACATGCTTCTGTTATTGCCACGTTAACTATATCAGTAGTTAAATTAATAGTGTTTCCGTAATGTACAGCATGCCTTGCAGACTCCTCTTGCTGCTTGTATGTATGCAGAAATCATGTGAGCTCTGACACCTAGGCCCAGATCTTCAAAGGTTTCTAGGCACCATTCAATGAGAGTTAAACACCTCAATCCCTTTGTGTGACTAAACTGGAGAAGTGCATAAGACAGTCAGGGGAAGTCAGGAGGTGGGGGTTGAGAGACGGAAGGAAGAAGTGAGATGGCTCAGTGTATGAAAACTGGCAGTGGTTTCAGAATTTTCTTTGGTTTTACTTAAACAGTTTAAAAGGCCCAAAATGGAAACAATTATTTTTTTACTGTTTGGGTGAAAATTCTGAAAAAATGTGGGTTGACCCAAAATAAATGTGCTTTTTTTTTTTTGTTAAGCTGCCAGCAAACTGAAAAATCAATTATTTACTCAGCTCGGGTCTTAACCTCATCCAAAAAATTGCCAGTAGGAAATGGACATACATTTCATTTCTGTTAATAGATTTTATATCTTATTATCATATGTTGGATCCAATCCCACAAACACTTGCATGAGTAAAGTTACACACCTGAATAGTCCCACTTATGGACAAGTGCAACTTTATTTTACAAGTGTGTTTGCAGGATTTAGACCCAAGTTAGGATATGGGTTTGCTCTTAATGAATCCTAAACACCTCTCCAGCTTCTACTCTTGCTACTCAAGAGAAATGGCTAAGTGGTCAATATATGCTAATTAAATGCCGCCCTGTACATTGTTACCCTGTTCTATAAATATAGTGTTTATTGTGTGACAGTATTACTTTCCCTGTATTCAGGTCATGTCATTCTGTATTGTAGGGCTTTCACACTTCTGGAATAAAGCAGCCATTGCACTTCAACTCTCTACGAGCAAAACACTTGATCCCGTATCTCTAGCTTTCAAGCACATAGGAAAGGAAGTTATCCTATTTCAAACTTACCAACCCTACGCACAGGTCGCTATCAAATTGGATTACTGCTTGCAAGGTGGTACATTTATCTTGTCCTTAAAATAACTCCTGATGTCAAATGCAAAATGATTTCTGAAGTCTAAAATTTTTAACTTCTTGCTGTTTATAATGTTATAATGTATGTAACTTTGCAACAATGCACCCTTTGTATTCCTATAGCTCAGGGGTTCTCAAACTTGATTGCACTGCAACCCCCTTCTGACAACAAAAATTACTATACTACCCCAGGAGGGGGACTGAAGCCTGAGCCCGTCTGAGTCCCACTGGCCAGGGTGGGGAGGCCAAAGCCAAAACCTGAGCCCCACTGCCCCGGCTAGGGAAGGGGTCAAAGCCAAAGCCCAAGGGCTTCAGCCCCAGCCAGGGGCCTGTAACCTGATCCCCACCACCCACGGCTAAATCCCCTGGGCTTTGGCTTGGGCCCTGAGCCCCAGCAACCCACTTTGGGATCCTGACCCACAGTTTGAGAACCGCTGCTATAGCTGAACTGGAAAAATAGGATGCATCTCTGTTTATCTCCCCAGAACTGGTATTCAGAATCTGGGTTACTACAGAAAAAGGTAGGCAGTCCCACACTTTTCCCCTGCCAGTTTATGTCCCTATCCCATCTTACTCCTCCCTCACTTAATTACATTTTCACTCCTGAACCATTTTCCTCTTCATCACCCTGCAGCAGGTTCTTCTCCTCTGGTCCTTTGCCCTATCTAGTAGGGGCCAAAATTACCATTGGCAACAATGGACCAATGATGCAGAAGAGGGGAGGAGGTATGGAGCAGAGATATTTGGGTTGAACAAAAGTTAAAGCCACTGTGTAGAGCTTTAAATGATTCCATTCTTATATGGTGGCTAGAGAGGAGCATGCTCTGTAAGAGACTTGGGCACAATTGTGCTGCTTCTTTGTAGCCAAATGCCCATGTTTCCTTTAGATTGCACACTGCATGTGAGATCTAGCAGTAGGCACTGCATAGTGCTTCCCCCAGTGGCCTATTTAGCAAGGCATTTAACTATATGCATATGAATAGCCCACTGACTTCACTGGGACTATTCGTGTGCTTGAATTAAGCATTTGCTGGATAGGGGGAACATGAGCAAAGTGTTTCTCTCCCTACCCTGCAATTCTCAAAAGGGCCTGCAACTTGCATCCTTTGTCTCAAATGCTTACTGTGCATGTTGCAGGTGGGTGAGACCCCTTCTGAACAGAAATACACTAGTCTTCATCCCAAAGATCAGAATTGAGACCTTACTGCTATACACGGGGATGGGCGGCAAAGCCAATATCTAGGACATCTTGTAGCTATAAATTGTGCAAACCCATGGAAGCCAACTGCCCTCTGGAGTGTAGATTCATGAAAAGGCTAGGGAAGCCCTAGATTACTTTTGCTGAGAGAACCCCATACAACAATTAGTTAGAACTTAAGTGGGGCTAAGAATATGCTCCTGGAGCCTGATCCAAAGCCTATGGAAGTCACTGGGAGCCTTTTCACTGATTTCAGTGTGCTTTGGCTCAGGGCCCTAAGGAAGAACAGACACGTACCATAGAATTAGAGATTGAGCGTGGAGGTGGCAAATGGGTAGACTTAAGTCAGGAAGCAGAGGCTGGTCTTCTCTACAGGTCCAAGTCCACTACCTGAATCACACACAGATTGAGTTCCTGGCTGTGCCCCAGACTTCCCGTTTGACTCTGGCTAAGTCACTTAGGCCTAGATCTTCAAAGGTATTTAGATGCATAACTCCCATTGTTTTCATTTGGGAGTTAGGAGCCTAAATACTTTTTGAGGAAGGGGGCCTAATCTCTATGTTTCAATTCCCACTCTGTGAAATAAGGATAATACTTTTTTCTCTCCCAGTCTTGTCTATGCAGACTGTAAACTCTCTGGGGGATGGACTGTCCCATGCTATGTGTTTGAACCTAGCACAACTGGGATCTGATCTCAGCTGAGGCCTCTGGCGGCTACTGTAATATGAATGATAGGACTCAGAAATAAATGGCAAAAGAAGTCTCCTTACTATATGTGTAAGAAGCTATTCCTAAGCATGGTACGTGGCACAGGGGAGTGTTTTCTCTTCCCCTGGAAGGCTGCTGTCTTCTGCTGTATGTTCTAATGCATCAATACATGTTTTGTATCTTCATTCACTGCTAAGCCTGTGTCATAGCAGTGTCTGTGAAATGAGCTATTTTCCATGCTGGGCTAAAATGAGACCAGAGCATGTGGACTAAAGTTAGTTTAAAAACCTGAATTTGCATTAGGGATTTTATTTCCACTTTTATAAATAATGTATATGCTGTTACCTTAATTATGCTATACTGTATCTTTGATTTATTGTAAACCGTTAAAGTATGTCTAATGATACCACTTCATCTGTTCATTTAAAATTACAATATAAATCAAAGGTATCATTAAATATAATTTCATTTTACTGTGTACTTCAAAGTCCATGGGATGTTTTTACTTCTATGCTTCTAATCTCTTAATTCAGTTGAAAATTGACTTTAATAAGTGACACGTTAAATAATTTAAAACATAGCTCTTTTATACTATAATCATGCCAAGGGAAAATGAAAGAGTAGCTGAAGTGTCAGAGGCTATAAATTGCTGCAAAGGTATTAGCATGCCAGTAAGAAGGGATGTTGCGGGGAGAAGTAAGGTCTACGGGCCACATATTGACTCTTTCTGACGAGTTGAAAGATTTATAGTCCCTCTAAAAATTGGCTATTTTTTGTCACATTCGAAATACATTACAAATAATTTTGTACAAGTCCCTTCTGCGCTGACGGGCGTGTAGCTGTGCTGGGGTTGCTAAAGGTTATCTTACTGCATTGTCTGCAGCCTGCCTTTTAAATATAAAGAGCCAAGCACCGCTGTGTTACACCAGTGTAATCCCCTGGAGTCAAAGGAGGATTTGAAGTGTGCTTAGACTCTGAAAAGTAACTGTAAAAATGGCATCATGGGGTGCTCTCTTTAATGTCTCACAATGACATCTACAGCAGACTTCCTTAGTCCACAGGTAAAAAGACTGCTCTAAGTGCCAGTCCAGCGTACTCACCTGAGGAGCCAAGCTGGGCTGGGTTTTTTCCTGCCTTTCATATCATATAGCAGCAAAGATTCTTCAACTGCAGCACAGTTAACAATTCTGCGTCTCATGTGAGAGCCCAAATAGAATCAAGCTCCCAATCCCATAATTGTGTCGGCTCTGGCGGGATAACAGGAGTTAAAAGTAGGGAAAACTTACCTTAGTAGTAACAGGAACAGAAAGGCCTCTGACTCCCTACGAAGAGAAGATCTACCTTGTACGGTGCTATTTTCACACAGTTCACCAGATGCTCTGCGCCATATTTAACTAGATGGTAAGCGAAGTAGTAGGGAGGGAGTGTCTTCCTGTGTTCATACTTAGCCCCCTGGAATCCTCCTTCAATGAGTGGGCTACAACATGCAATTACATCAATGCTTTACCCTGCTGTAAGTGTAAAATGCTCCTCAATGAAAGCGGGTAGATGTGCAGATGTACTCGACTCCACAAGGTAAAAGGCGACGGAGAATCAGGCCCAGCAAATTTTTTTCCTGACTGGAACTGCCGTTACCTCATAAAATGTGTTAAGAAAATAATACCCAATCATCTGAGGCCTTGCACAGCAGGAGCGTGCTGAATGGAGCTATTCCAAGACATTTAAAAGCAACCTCAGTAACTAAAAATAACAGGGCCCAGCTGCAAAAAGGGTATATGTGTCATCTTAGAAACAGAACTAGGGCCATATATAGCACTGAGGGAGAGAATTTAGGCCTGATCTAGCTCTAATTTGAGATGTGTTTTAAATGTATTTAGGTAAGGTGGTGCAAAACCCCATGATGATGCTCAAATGTTGGTTTTGAGTGTCTTATATCGTTGAATTTACGTCAATTCCTTCTGATATAAGCAACTCTCAAACAGCAAGAGGAGTGTCTAGAGTGCTTTGCACCAATTTACAGTAATATTGCTACAATTTCTGCATGGGGACAAGGCCTGATTGTGCTTGAGAGTTGTAGGCGGCATTATGACTGCCAGATTGGGGGATGGTAAATATGTCTAGACTCTGTTTCAATGGACACATGAAGTTTGTACTTGCTTGGGAAGGGGAACATATGGGCCGAATGCTGTACTGTGTTCTTAGCCTGGGTTTGTATTGCGGTGGAGTCAATTTTCCAGTTTGAAAAGTCAACTCCTAAGATATTAAATAATTTAGAAGCCCCTGTGCTTTTCTGCAGAAATTTGCTGATGCTCCATATTCTGAGCAGGATAGTTCTTGGCAATTATAAATACAGTGACTTTCTGTCCTTGTGAAAGGTAGAAGGCAAAGTTGGTTTTTACCTAACATCAAAAATTGGATTGGTAGGTGTGGTTTCCTAGTTCTCTGAGAAGTAAAATGGAAGTTCTTCTTGATTTAGTGTATTCAGGGCTTTGGGCCTAGTTATAGCAAATTCACAGCTGGTGGAAGTGAGCACAATTCTTCTGGTAGTGTATTATACCCACTTTGCACAGATGTAAATGACTCTACACATTTTCACTCACCCTACACCAGATTTTTGAACTGATCTTGTACAATCTTGTTTTGTTTCCTACAAGTTTTTGTATGGTATTCAGTGCCACCCTACCAGAGCCCCTGGTGAACGTTAGTGCATTCAGTTACCCAATACCCCTGGAAGGGAGACTGGGACACAGCAAAATTAACACATCTTCTATAATGGGGCAGAGCTGGGAATAGAACTCCTGTCCCCCAATCCTCAGTTACTGCCTTAACCAGGAGCCCAGCCTTCCTCCCAACTTTGTTTCCTGTGCTATGAATGTCCCAGTTTCAGGGTAATAGCTCCTACCTCCCCTCCCTCTATGGAGTACTCAGGCAGGGCTCAGATCTCCAGCCATTACCTGTCTCTGGACAGGACCCTTGTCCCACTCCCGGTTGAGCAGGGGGTGGGGTTTATGCCCTGCCTTATACTGTGATATCCCCAGCATGCCAGTGCGTTGCTCTCTCTTTCCAATGGCCTTGAACAGTGTATTGCCTGCAGTTATAAGTTTCCACACAGCTCTTTCTAAGCATGCATATTTATTCTTAAAATAAAAGTATCATATAAAAAAACAACTAACAGATTTAGAGACACTAAGCATAGGAGCCACCCTAGGCCTTATGGGGCCCTAGTAGGCCAAAGTCTCTCCAACCCTTCCTCAAAGTGTGAGGTGGCCTCCTTAGACAGAAGGTCCTGTCTGGTTTGTGGATCAGAAGGAAGGTCTTGTGTCAGTTCAAGCTCATCTTTTTATATGATAGTCCCTTTCTTTGTCTCTTACTCCCTGGAAAATCCAGCTTGAACCACCCACGAGAGGTGGAATTTCTCTGGAGTTGTTTACTAGCTCAGGGGTTATCACTTCCTCTTGTTTTAATTTGTGTAAGAGCTGTGGTAACCCTCCCCACTGGAGTAGAACACAGTCAGACATAAACCATTCATAAATGTAATGCAGTAAGCCCTGAAGATATGGCGGGGGGTTGCAACGTCTGTCACAATGAATAAAAAGTCTTCCTGATCAAACAGGGCTGAGTTAAATGTTTAATTAAAAAATAAAATTCTACCGTGCTGGCCTCTGTTGCTCCCTAGTGGCTAGTGAAGAGCAATATGAGACCCAAGTCCAGGTTTTAGTATAGCACAACTGTAGGCAATATTTTAGCTGAAAGACTCTCGAGCGGTGGCTCACCCTCTTTAGAGCTGAGTTTACTCTGGGCTAATTGCAGGTGGATTCTCTCCAGAGCTATGGGCGTCCCTCAGTGTTTGCCAGAGTGAAGAGTCTCCTACCATTTAAGAGCCCCGCTCCCCAACCCTGCACTGCACCCTCCGGGGTTTATTCCCCTTGGTCACTGCTCCCTGCCCTGCTTGCCAGTGTACAGATGATCACAAGCAAGTGCCCCTGGGGTGCAGAACTCTCCAGATTCCCTCTTTAAGGCTAACGCCAGAGCAAGCAGAGTGATCTGCAGAGAGAACGCACGTGCGCCCCTTGCCCCTGATTTATTAGTGGGTCCCCCTTGCCTCGCTTTATGGCTTTCTTACCTAGCCTAAAGTCACAGGGCAACTTGGCAGTTTAGCAGGGGGGTGGGAAGCGATGCACTGTACCAAGTACCCCAACAACTGCCTCCACTGTGGGCTTCCTGCCCCACGCCATTGAGCCTGGCCCAATCCTGCAGTCCTGGTGCGAGTAAATAACAGGGTGCTCTGCCTGGTTAGGGGCTGCAGGCTCGGTCCCTGGGAGTCATAGGACCCTGAGACCGATTGTTCCAACGTAGGGGACCCTCTGTAGTTAGTGCCTTAAAAGCCACGGGACGGATGCTGCTCCCATTGGATGCAATGGGATTTCAGCCATTGATTTCAATGATGTCCTGCACTGCACTGCACTGCACTGCACTGCAGGCCAGACTGGCCCAAACTGGGAGATAGCAGGCCTAGCCACCAAAGGCTCCAGCGTTACGTAGCTGCTCACAGAAGCAGCATGTTTGCTCTTCAGCCGGCTGATTGATTCCCCGACAGGGTTTAATAATGGTTTCTTTCCTCATCATCTATTCATTGAGAGGAGCTTATTATTAATCCTTCCCTATGTCTAAACTCTGTTCTTCCATCAGTTACTTTCTGAACCAGGTCTCCGAATCCATGTTACATCTGGTCACATAGGATGACAGCTAGGGGAAGGTACCTAGCCTGACCTGCATTCACTCAATGACACCATCATCCTCAGCTCCTGGTGTTTGTTTCAAGCGCTGTTAGAACTTAACAAACAAACAAACAAAACCCTTGTTGCAAGCCCTTTATGAAGTTATAGCACTAGGAAGCCCAGGGGCTGAGACTGGGTGGGAAAGATCAAGCTTGCTTCACAGAGAGATCAGAATATTTCCTTCCTACCTGCTGGGAAACTTCTAACCTATTTTATGTCCCACTGACTTTCGAGCTGAATTATTGCTGAGATTTTACACTGAAAGTTTAGCACAGGATTGTTGTAGCAGCGTCGGTCCCAGGATATTAGAGAGACAAGGTGGGTGAAGTGACATCTTCTCTTGGACCAACATCTGTTGGTGAAAGAGACAAGTATACTTTGTGTCACAGCTAAATACAAGCTGGAACAGATTGTTTAGCATAGGTAGCTAACACATTTTCAAGGGACCATTCAAACACCTCACCACCTTGTATTTAGCTGTGACTCTCCAGTGCGTTTCCCAGACCTGAAGAAGAGCTCTGTGTAAGCTCCAAAGCTTGTCTGTCTCTTACCAGCAAAAGTTAGTCCCATAAGAGAGATGACTTCGCCTGCCTTGTCTCTGAAAGTTTAGCTCCATTATGGCAATTTCCCCATTCCCACTTCAGTCCTTAAATCCTGCTTAAAATCTTTGGGGGGAGGAAGTAAGGGCATTAATGTGATGGAAAAAGTCTTCATCTGTTTATTTCATGACTCCATGCTCCATCAAAAACATGGGCCTGCAGAACCACTTGTTTTCAGTAAACACCTAATTTGCAGGTTCACATTTCCTCTAGTTTACTTAAAACAGATCCAGTAATTAAAACATTATCATCAACAATCACAGGTGTACTAACTCAGGGTTTAGTGGCCAACCCCCTTCATACACTTCAGTGAAGAAGGCTTTTGCTCCCCATTCGCATGTGTCACACACTCATGATGGGGGGGGGGGAGAAGACTGATCCAGGCAGGATATGATGAAACCACCTCGGGATACTGGAATGAACGCAGGAGCTGACCTTGGAAAGGAGCGCTCCTGTTCAATGCATTAATCAGCTGTGCACCCATCAGCTCCTCATATGCTAGACACCCACTCTTCGCCTGGTCCTCTTCTACCTTCGTCTGGTCATCTGTGACCATCCCCTGCCTCTGATTCCTCCAAGCTCTGCTCTGCACAGGCACATATCAGGCTCCAGTCTGCCCCAGTGAGTTACCCGCAGCTGCTCCATGCGACGAGGGAGGCAAAAGCGCCTGACTGGATACCCCTGGCTACTCTCAGTGCTGGGTTTGATGCCTAGGGAGGCTTATCCTGAAATTAACAACCCAAAGCCAGTGACCCTGCCAGACCTGACTGGAAGGGAAGCCCTGGTTTTCTAACCATTGCAGGGGTGAAAGAGGCTGCTCCCCTCCTGCAAAAAGGGAAACGCTGCGGCCACCCCGGTGTTTATTTAACACGCAAGGGCTTTAACGCTGAGTGAAGAGCAGGCTTGCAAGATTACATGGCACCCAATGGGGAGGGTGGGGGAAGCGGCGACCTCAGCTGAGCCTGACTCCAGGTCCAGAAGCGGGCGATCTCTCCCTTGGCCGCTAGACGGCGCTGCCGCCTCGCACTTCCCGAACCCAGGAAGGTAAGTAAGTGAAATGACACTTTTGCTTGGGGAAGAGCTGTTTAAACCCAGGATTGCTGGGCTGGACGCCTCTCGCTCCTCACCTGAACTGCCAGATCCAAGGGGGCAGCCTAGGCACCGCGGGGTGACTTGGTTTCTGCCTCTTCCCGTGGGCAGGCGGCCGGCTGGAGAGATGGCACAGCCAGGGTAGGGGTGAGTGGGGCTGGAGTCGCTCTTGGGGAGGATCCAGGAGTGCGATGGGAACAGAGCCACCCAGGAGAGCTGCTCTCCGGCTCAGTGGGTTTCTGGCAGCAAGTCCGGGCAGGGCCGTGAAGAGGCTTCCCAGTGTAAACGCCCCCCCCCCCCGCCCTGACTGCGGGGTCCTGCCTCTGGGCGATGGCTGCACTGGCTTAACTAGGGAACCAGCCGCCCACCCCTTTTGCGTCTCTCTCTCTCTCTCCGAAGGGGAAGCTGCCCCGCTGGGTTTGCGGCTGTCGAGGGGACAAGGCGCCTGCTGGATGTGCTGCTAACCCGAGCCCCGGCCGCAGCCCGCGCCAGGACCGTGTAAGCGGCAGCCTCGGAGGCAGCCCCGCTGCCTGGCGTGAAATCAAGGGAAGCCGCAACTCCAGGCATTTGCTGGGGCTGGGGAAGTTCTTCATCAGGTCCTGCCCTTGCCCTGGCTGGTGCAGGAAGCTGCCCTCCAGCACCAAGCCAAGGACTTTCTCGAGCGAGCTGGGGGAAGGGGGGGGGGTGTGTGGTAGGCACGGTTTCCTCCGGGGTGGGCGCCTGAAGCGATTTCGGCTTGTTAGAAGGGGAACCAAAAGCTCCCGGGCATGGAATTGAACTTGTGAGCTCCCTGGCCAACTCCTTGCTGCGCTGTGCAGAAGTAGGTAAGCTGCATGCACTTATGCTGGGGTGTCCTGGCCTCTCCACAATTGCATGGGGTTGTTATTATTTTTTTTGGGGGGGGGGGAAGAGCCTCTTTTGAATCGTTCCCCCCCACCCCACCCCCCCGCATTAGTGAAACGGTCCCTTCAAACTTTGGGAGCAGGTGGCGGGAGTCGTTTTGTTTCTAAGGGGATAATACATCTCCCCCTTCCCCCCCGCCGCTGCAAAATTGCTTTTGAAGCCTTTTAATTTAAAAAAGACCTCTCCCTCCTCACAATAATGGCTTTGGTTTGCCTCTGTCACTTAAGGGAGGGACTGTTCCCCTCACTGCTGTCGAGGCTATTAATGCCGATCTAAACCTTTCCAAAAAGAGAGAGGAAAAGTTCTCCCCCCCCCCCCCGCCCCATATGTGGACCAGGAAGTCAAACCCAAAGCACGAAAAACAACCCCCTTGTGGACACTTGTGATTTGCTCTCCTGTGATCCACACTAATCTTTTCTCCGCCCCCCCCCCCCAAAAAAAGTGGGGAGAGTTGAATAGTGAATTTAGTAAACTGGTGACTGATGCTGCCAATAAATCTGCGGCTCTGAGGATTGAAGAACATTGATTTCTGCCTTAGATAATGCCATTGATTAGGGGCATGACTGGAGATGGGCTCTCAGCAAAGTTTGTTCTAAAGTCTGTCTGTGAGGCTGAAAGAGAGGGGGAAAGTGTCTGGAAAAAGGCACCTCTGTTATGCTGGCTTTTCCCCTTGTTCCTTTTTTTCCCCCTCTGGTTTTCCTTTGTAAGAATAGCACAAAGAAAATGGAATGTATGTTTCATGTGCGATGTTATAAATGTGCGCATTACGTATGGGGCAGAGGATATGTACCTGTTTATATATTGTATATTGGAGGCATCTTTACCATCTCCTCTAGTGATGTTCATCTGGGGCCTGATCCAAAGCCCACTGTAGTCAATGAATTTTTGCATTGACTTCAGTGGGCTTTGGCTCAGGGCCCTGATCCATTACTGTATCCCTAGTGATTTAGGTAGCAGCACCACAAGCCTGGAAGCTGCTGCCCAAGGGAAATAGTGCATGGCAATATGTTAATCAAATGCTGCTGCAAACCCCAGAAAGGAAAACGTTCACCAGCTGGGAAGTTATTGAACGCTCGAGGAAACAGGCGGTTCAGGCGGGTGGGGAATCTCCTGGCATCTCCCCTATAAATAGATCCCTGCCCCACGTAGCACATGGCCATCCCTCTAGAGCGCCGTTATTTCAATTAAAAAACCAGAGTCTCTGCTCAACGCCTGCGCTTTCTATTCTGGGTTAGTTACAGTTCTCCCACTTCCTTCTGAATCCTCCAAGAAGGGCTGCAGGGCTTGAGCTGCGCTCTAAAGGCAGCTGCTGGTGACCACACAGATCAGTTCGTTCTTTCTGCAAGTGGCTCGTGGAGTCAAGATGGATCATAGACTCATAGACATTAAGGTCAGAAGGGACCATTGTGATCATCTAGTCCGACCTCCTGCACAACGCAGGCCACAGAATCTCACCCGCCCACTCCTGCGAAAAACCTCTCACCTACGTCTGAGCTATTGAAGTCCTCAAATCGTGGTTTAAAGACCAGAGGGTGGGTGGCTTAAAATAACCTCCCCTCTCTCCCCCCCGGTTAGTTATAACAGCAAAGGATCTAATCCCGGTAGGTATGGGAGCTGCAGGTACATGGAACCTTTCAGGGTCAGGCCCCTTAATAAAAGAAACACTTGAGAACATTCATATCTCCGAGGGAAGCCTAAATAACTACTGAGAGGCTAGTTATTTAGCACAGTTATGGTGCTACTGAGAGGCTAGTTATTTAGCACAGTTATGGTGCTAAATAAACAGGCAAAGAAGACTCAGCCAGGGTTTTCAAAAGTGAGCAGTGATTTTTGGGGGGAGAGGGTGACATTGGAGATGCCTTAAAGGGGCCTGGCTTTCAAAATGTTGACCCCACAACCTTCTGGAAATCAGGCCCCTTTAAGGTATCTCCAGTGTGTATGTGGAAATTGGGCCACCCAAAATCACTAATCAGGTGGGCTAACACCTGTCGGTGCTTCTTCACGGGGGCGTAATCCAAAGCCTGTTGAAGTCATTGAAAAGACTCCCATTGAATCCCATAGGCTTTGCATTGGGCCCTATGTGCATGCGGCCCATGCGGCCCGTCACTATTGATGCTTCCAATAGGGACCCCATTTGATGATGTGAAGTAGGATACCTGGCCAATAGAAAGCCTAGAAATCAGTGTGTTTCAATGGGTAAATCCTAAAACATAAAACCTCTGTGTATTGTGTGGGCTAACCTAACAAGTGTTCAGTGGGCCAGAACTGATACCTCATGTTACAATGTCTAGGAAAACCTTGACTTCCAATGCTTTCTAAGGGGAACTCATTCTTTCAGTTCTGCTTTGCAGCATCAAATTGTCCCGTTTGCTCTTAGCTTCTTAAAAAATTAAGGTGCACAGAATTCCTTTGTAGGAGCGATTGGCATGCACTGGGTGCGTTATGCTGTGGCTTTCCTTCTCGACTCTGAGCCTGCGTTCCTTGGAAACCCAACGCTCGATCTGAACTCACTGGAATGCAAGACAAGGCTCTAAGAGGGAAGGAGCGAGGAAAGGACAATAAAGGCGCCCTGGAAACCCATGGAAAGGCTCCCATTGAAGTTCATTGGCTTTGGATCAGGCCCTGTATGTGTGTGTTCACAGGAGCACTGTCACTATAAGCACTTTGAAAGGGACTTTAATTTATAAGCAATGATAAAATGTGGGTGTAATAGGCTAGCAGTATCGTCTTGAAACACCTTAAACTTGAAAGCAGGTGGCTCGTTTCTCTACCTGGAAATGAAGGAAGTAGGGAGAGGCACTCTCTTGAGAGGGTCTAGTGGGTGGGCTAAGCAGACCTGAGATAGGAACTATAGGAGCAGCTAAGCCTGGGAGGAGGCTTCTGCTGACTGGTGTGACTAACTTGGCTAATGCCAGACCTGAGGCAGGGGGTGAAGTTGGGAAGATGTTGGCTTGCAAGGAGTCAAGTTCTCCTCCAAAGTTAGCTGTGGGGAAGCTCGGGGGTGCTGAGGCTTCTGATATTATCTAGATTTTGGGCTATCTAATCTGACTGAGCTAAACCTGCGTAAAACAAGTGTCTGGCTGGAGAGAGGTTAAGGAGACAGTGAGAAGTTACTTGTAAGTGAACAAAAATAGTCTCTCTTCTGCATTTTTCTACCTTTTCGGAACTGGAAGGTCCCGGGTGGGATGCTAGTGGGTAGAAAATCAGTGGAGCCCTGGGTAGGAGTAACGCCTTGGGAGTTTTACTTATCTCCTATCCCCTCCCCTTTCAGACTGGCTTCTCTGTGCACAGGAGGAGCTGTAGTCTCCAGGCTGATTTCTCTGCTTCTCTGAGTCCCTCCCTGTCTGCAGCTTGCACCTAGCTCTCATTAAGGAGAAAGTGAGACTGTCATGTACAAATGAGCAAGGAGAGACCAGCCCTACACTCCAAGTGAGATCCTTTCTAGCTGTTATTGGTGGTCTAAGCCAGGAGCTAAAGAAATCCTTTTAAATAAGGATATTGAGTGGAAGGTAATGTGTGTGTGTGTGTGTGTATATTGAAAGCCCTTTAGCTTTTCCGGTCAATTTCCAGAAAGGAAAAGCAATAAGAGCAGGTAGCATGTTGAGACCTATAACTGTTCTTGTGTGATGATGTTATTCTGATGTGTCTGGGCTTGCTCCTGCAACTGCAGCACCTTGACCTCCTCAGGGCCTGGAAGCTGGTCTTGGCGACTAGGTAGCCACTGAAGGCGAGAACCTCCTGCAGAGCCTCTGCTGTACAACCCCCATCTTGGTATGCAGGCGGCGGAGTCCCCATCAGTGCACCAAAGGCTGGTGCCACCAGGCTTGGAGACCTCCTGGATTACAACTGGGGTGGACAGGGGGGACCCTGTGGCACTCGGCTGGCACATGGGGCTCTGTATCCCTCATGTCCCCCATCACGGGCTCCAGGAGGTGAGGGCAGCCCTACCACCCACCTCTTGCATTTTTCTTGAATGAATCCTGCAGAAGGGCGCTCCCCCCCCACTCCTCAGGTCAGGTCTTGGGACCTTACCATTTGGCCTCTGTCCCGTGAGCCTCCCTGGTCCCCTGCCCCATTCACCATCTACTTACCTCCAGAGCGATTGATCCAGCAGGGGTTGATTTATCGTGTCTTGTGAAGACGCGATAAATCGACTGCCGAGCGCTCTCCTGTCGACTCCGGTATTCAACTGGAGCGAGAAGTACAGGTGGAGTCGATGCGGGAGCATCCGCAGTCGACCTACTGCAGTGAAGACACCGGGGTAAGTAGATCTAAGTACGTCGACTTCAGCTACGTTATTCACTGAAGTTGCGTAACTTGCGTAGCTGAAGTTGTGTAACTTAGATCGATTTCCCTCCCCCAGCCAGGCCTCAGCTGGCTGCGAGGCAGGGTCTGGTGGCTCCTCCCCTTAGTCTGGGGGGAGGGGCCTTTAGATGTGGGTGGGCACAGAACTTTAATAGGTGCAGTGCTGTGAAGGTGTGGGCTGTAAGTGAGCACAGCTGAGAGTGAGCAGCCTCATTCTTCTTTGCCTTGAATCTTGCGGAGTTATTTGCATTTGTGCAAAATGCTGACCTTGTGATGGGCCCAGGGATGCGTGATGCCAAACAGTAGTGCAGGGTTGGGCCCGAAAATCTCTCTGGGTACAGTAAATCAAAGGAATCTAGGAACTCACCTGTAGTCTCTCAGCTTTGAGCATTCTTTCTCCGCTGTCATTTGAAAATGGCTGTTATATTTCTCGTTCCCAAGACTCATTGCTGCTCCCACCCAACCCCACATCGAAAAATGGGATTGATTAGGTCCCACTCCTTCTGACTCCACTCTGATGCTGGGCGGATGGGCTGTAATCCGAGATGGGCGTTGGTAGGTGCACAAAGACTGATCTCTGGAAATTTCTATTGCACAAGTTTGTGCAGTTGCCCTTTATTGGTGACTCCTCAGTGTGAATGTTTGGTGGAACCATTTGGATTTTCACACATTATTTGATAACTTCGGAGGATCTTGACTTCACCAAACTGTTCGCAATTGGCATTTAGTGGGAGGAAGAAATCTGGCCTGTATATATAACCTTCATGAGGAACTCCTCCAACAAATAGTGCCTTCTCATTAGCTCTGGAGTGAAAGTGCTCCTTCGTTTTCTTTTAAGTATTCCATCAATGCAAAACTATTGGCTCCTCTGGAGCTGGCTTTTCAGCACAACGCTTTGCTCTGGGGGGTTGGATGTGGTGCTGTGCGTGCACACACTAGAAATCTCCAGGTATATTCCAGGTTTCAGAGTAACAGCCGTGTTAGTCGGTATTCGCAAAAAGAAAAGGAGTACTTGTGGCACCTTAGAGACTAACCAATTTATCTGAGCATAAGCTTTCGTGAGCTACAGCTCACTTCATCGGATGCATACTGTGGAAAGTACAGAAGATCTTTTTATACACACAAACCATGAAAAAATGGGTGTTTACCACTACAAAAGGTTTTCTTTCCCCCCACACCTCACTCTCCTGCTGGTAATAGCTTACCTTAATAGCTTAAGGAGAGTGATCACTTTAGATAAGCTATTACCAGCAGGAGAGTGAGGTGTGGGGGGAAAGAAAACCTTTTGTAGTGGTAAACACCCATTTTTTCATGGTTTGTGTGTATAAAAAGATCTTCTGTACTTTCCACAGTATGCATCCGATGAAGTGAGCTGTAGCTCACGAAAGCTTATGCTCAGATAAATTGGTTAGTCTCTAAGGTATATTCCAGTGCAAGCTTCCAGCAGCAGCGTTTCTATCTTATTGTGTGCAGCGGAACAAGATGGGCTTGACTCTGTGCTGCTGCACTGTAGCTAAGAACAAGGGTCTTGGCAGGCGATGAACAAGGTTCCATCTCATCTGGGCTTAGAAATTCTGGTTTGAAGGTGCCAATGCCTGAGAGGGCAGGTGGGGGAAGCGGCACAAGGAACCTCCCTCGTATATGAGGGGCAGTCGTAATCGTAATGTAGAGCGCAGGCGTTGGGCACCCGTAAAGGAGCAGGAAGGAGTGGGTGAGGGTGGGGCTGCATTGGCACAGGAGCCAGAGAGGGTCAGGATAGTGGGGCTTCTGCAGCCCAGGTTGCCGGGGAAAGAATTCTAGCCAAGTCACTTACGCTGCTTTAGCATGGCCAGTGGTTTAATGCCAGGACGTGGCTCTTTAAGAATGTCCATGCTGCAAGCAAAGGTGTGACTGAAGGTGTTCGAGGGCCTTCCCTTCACCCTCCCACTTCCCAGGTTCAGCAGGACAGTGGGGTGGGAATAGGTATTGTTTCATATTCTCTGTGTATATATAAAGCCTGCTGCAGTTTCCACGATATGCATCTGAGGAAGTGAGCTGTAGCTCACGAAAGCTTATGCTCTAATAAATTGGTTAGTCTCTAAGGTGCCACAAGTCCTCCTTTTCTTTTTGCGAATACAGACTAACACGGCTGCTACTCTGAAACCTATCACGCAGACAGCAAGCAGCAAAAGACCATAAGCGCAGACAGTGCGATGTTTATTGGGGTTAATTTCCAGCAAGCATGATTCCAATTTTCCAACTTCCTGTTTGACTCCAGTTTATATAGTCATATTCTCAGCTATACTTTATCCAATCATTTTACTGAAATTTAACTAACCAATCCTAACATATTTTAACATAATTCTCTAACCAGTTATTTCCCACTATCCTAATTAACGTATCCCAGAAAAATTAATTATACAGCAGACAGAGACCATACAGATTAACAATAGAGAAGTGGGGACCATAAGGACAAAACAAGAAAGAAATGAGGGTTTCACAACCACAACTACTGATAAGTGAGTTCTTGCCAGACAGAAAGCTATCCAACTAAGTTTTCTTTAAACATCTTAAGATCTGTTTCTTTATCTGGAGGTGTTAGACTGGATTGCCTTCTTAACAGCCTAAGCTTACCTGATTTCAGTGTGACTGGTTTGGAATGTGAGGATGTGACCCTTCGCTTCCCAGCTTATGGCTGCCCCTGCCGCTTCTGTTTTTGCTTAGCTAAAGCACAAGGCCTCAGAGGTGTCACAGTGAGAGAAGGCCCATACACAGGCAGACTGTGATTTTGACTCTGTTTTTATACCCCTGTAACTAGCTAAGTGATAAGAATACACCTAAATTTTTAATTATAGGCCTTTACAGACAGGCCTGACTATCTATATTCTAACAGTAGCTACACCAACCTTTGCTTTAATCTAGCGAGCATGGGTGGTAATAGTCGCGTAGACTTGGCGGCACAGGCTTCAGCATATGCTTGCAACCAGAGTAGAAGTGTGCTGGGACCCTAGGGGTATGTACTGTGGTTGCTAGCCTGGGCTGAAGCCTGAGCTGCCATGTCTATGCTGCTGCTGTTCCGTGTGTTGCCTAGATGAAAGTTAGGCATACCTGGGCTATCTGTGCTACAATCACTCCTCACAGTGTAGACACACCCTTAGTCTGATTTCCGTGAGCTACTGTGTGAATCCTCTTCTTTCCTGACGCTCACGCAAGTGCTTGAGTGCAGCTCCAGGAAAAATTCCAGCCTAAAATGCCCGATTCCCTACAGGAAGTGGGATCAGTCCAAGAATAGATCCGAGGGAAAGCCCTGTAGGAACATCCTTTTGCCTGTGCCATTGAGAAGAGCTTAGGTACATCTTGCCCAAATGGAGCATAATTGTTGCTAAACCCCCTCTTCTCCTCCATGTCTATTTGCCTCTGCGCTTCACATGTGGACATAGAAAAGGTGGTTCGTGAACAATACATTCTGTTCAGGGAAGACTTAGCTAAACCCATCCTGAGTACAAAACTCCATGTGAACAGCACATAATTACTTCTGAGCTGGGCATTACTGAGCGTAGTACAAATAAAGCATCTATAATGTATGGGATTTACTCACAGTCTAGTACATTTGAGCTCTGAGTAATCTCAGTTCAAACTGAGGCTGAATTTGAAAATATCAAGGAATGCTAAATCGTGAACTGCTAAAAGTCTTTAAGAGCAACCATACCCAGCATTGTTTCTAAGCCCTCTTCAGACAATGCGACTTTACATTAAGCTGTTTATCAGGAAGTCTTTTTAGAGCTGCGAGGGAAAGTAAGGATTTGAATTGTCTGTATGGTGATATAAGGAAGCAGTCTGATGGCACTTGCTTTTCAGGCTGGTCCATTTAAAAAAACAGACTGTCACTTTCTTTAAGAACTGACAGAGAAATCCTGTCCCCATTGAAATTGATGGAAATCTTTTCATTGACCCCAGCAGTGTCAGGGCTTCACCTTCAGTGTTTTCCTAAGCGTTAATTGCCTCAGGTGAAATGCCCACTGAAGTCTCTGGAGGCCTTGTTTGCATCAAGACCAAAGGCCAGGTTATATTTTTCTGTGGCAAAGTCAATGAGAGGGAGATAGGGGAAACTCTGTAGCGGTTTCCTGATGGTATTTCCTGCTATTCCTCCCTACAAGAGAGAGGGCAGTTTGGGGGCTGTGAAGGAGACTGGAAGGGCACGTTCCTCCGAGGGACGTGTAGGGGAGGGCCTGTAGGCTGGTCAGAACCTTTTTGACAATTTTTTTCATTGGAATATATTGTCTCGTTAAACCTGAAATGTTTCATGGAGACCTATCGATTTTGACAGAGTTTTCATTGGGAACGATTTTGGAGACACCCTGTCCCTCTCTCGGCTGGGAAGTAAGATATTGGCCTTGGATGTGGAAGATTCTGCTCCAGACCAGGGACTTGTCCCTGGATATGTCTCTTTAATGTGAAAATTCTGCTCCCTTTGGTTTCTGAAATTCTAGCAGAGAGAACTTTGGGCCACGGGTAGGATTTTCAGAAGTGATTGGCATGGACCTACCTCTGCTCCCATTGAAGTCTATGGCTTCAACGGGTCACTGGCTGCAAGGGGACCAATTTAGGCCAAAAGCTGTGGGTTTTCAAAAGTGCCAGGCCATGATAACACTAACTTCTAAGAATTCTTATCTGGATACCTCTTCTTCCTCCTCCCCGCCCCCCACGAAGTCACACAGCCAGTCATCTTGAGCAGAACTCCTCTGCTTCTGTATGGGGAGATGGGCTAGTATGGGTGTAGAATATGGCCCATAGGTGGCTCTTGGGGCTTGCAAAGTCTGCTTTCCTAGGATGATTCTCCAAGAGCTTGTCTACACTAAACACTCTTGCTGTTTCACCTACACACTCTCTCTCTCTCTCTCTTCACCTGCCCCGCCGCCATGTGACTACAATTATACTTGTATATTCTATTCTGGTTTGGGAACTGAAATAAGATATACCAGTATCAGGTGACTTTATACAGTGAAACTACCTCCACACTAGGGCTTATACCAGGGGTCGGCAACCTATGGCACGTGTGCCAAACACGGCACGCGAGCCAATTTTTAATGGCACGCTGCTACCGGCCTGGCCCGCTCTTTTCTGCCCCCCGCTCTCTCCTTGCAGGGTAGGCAAGCTTCCCCCTCCCCCCACCTCTTCCCCCAGTGTGCTGGATTCCTGCCCCTCCTTCTCTCTCTCCTTGCGGCCGATCAGCTGATGGCCCTTGCTATGGAGGGGGAGAGGGAAAAGCGGAGCCGCAGCTCACTCGTGCTCTCTGCTCCACGGACCTTGAGGAAGGGGGTGCAATCAGGGCATATCCCCTCCAGCCCCCTACCATGAGCCGCTCACGGCAGGGGGCTGGGAGCACCCCCACAACCCAAGCCCACACCCCCAGCCCTCTGCCCTCACCCCTGCACTTCCACACACCCCAGCCCCATGCCCTGACTCCCCCCCACAACCCCAGCCCTGACTCTGGCACTCCTCACGCACCCCCAGCCCCCTGCCCTGACTCCTGCACCCTCCTCACGCACCCCCAGCCCCCTGTCCTGACTCCTGCACCCCCCACACATACCCAGCCCCCCATACCTGATGCCCTGACTCTTGCACCCCTAACATCCCCACTCCCACCCTGAGCACCAAACGGGAGCTCCTGCACACACGCACACCCCAACATTCCCACCTACACCCCTCGCACCAAATGGAAGCTGCCCAGGTAAGCACTCCACACCCAAACCTCCTGCCCCAACTCTGGGCTCATTCTCTGAGCCTCATTCTAGCTCCTGGCCAGACATTACACCCCAACCCCCAGCCTGCTCCTTCACCCCCAGCCCTGTGCTCAGTGCACTCCCACCCTCAGCTCAGTGCAGAGAGAGAGGAAGAGAATGGGCTAGAACCAGGGAGAAGGTAGGTACCTACTCTACGTGGACAGGGCTGGGACTGCAGACCGGCAGCGGGCTGAGCTCTATGTGGACCCTGGCTGGGAGGAGCCGGTGGACGGAACCCCAGACCGGCAGCGGGCTTAGTGGCAGCAGGCTGAGGCGCTCAGCCCGCTGCCCGTCTCGGGGCCCGGCCCCGCTCAGCCCGCTGCCCGTCTCGGGGCCCGGCCCCGCTCAGCCCGCTGCCCGTCTCGGGGCCCGGCCCCGCTCAGCCCGCTGCCGGCCTAGGTGAACAGAACCCCAGGCTGGCAACAGGCTGAGTGGGCCGGCGGCGTAAGATCAGCATTTTAATTTAATTTTAAATGAAGCTTCTTCAACATTTTGAAAACCTTGTTTACGTACGGTAATAGTTTAGTTATATAATATATAGACATAGAGAGAGACCTTCTAAAAAACGTTAAAAGGTATTACTGGCACGTGAAATCTTAAATGAAAGTGAATAAATGAAGACTCAGCACACCACTTCTGCAAGGTTGCCGACCCCTGCTTATACCATATAACTAGACTGGTAAGAAGTCACATCCCCTAACTGATATAATTAGGAGAGTAGCTGGTATAATGTAGACTAGCTCTCAGTCTCACCCTCAGTATGCTGTGGCTAGTTTCTAAATACCTTTGGCCTGCCAAGCAGTTATATCCCATCAGTGGTCTTTAAAATCTCTGGGTCTGATAATCCTCCTTTTACGTTGCCTACAGTAGTTCACGTTGCCTGAGGTACTGTATTGATTAAGCCACATTTTGCAGCAGTAAATGTATGTAGAATATTAATAGCTTCCACTCTGAACACAAGGCTGTAAGTTAATGGGTGCGTTTTGTTGATCTCGTAAACCAGGAGTGCTTGGCCTGCAACCGTAATGTTCCTCCCACAGTCATATTTTCAGTTTCAATGTCTATAAAACGGTTGGGTTCAAATTTAAAAGCGGTGACAGAGGACGAGCAAGTCTCTATAACTTGTGACAGCTGGGGAAAAGGGGTATAGCTTGGACATGCAAAGTTCAGATTGCTGGAAAATCAAATGAATACATGACAGAACAGTAGTTCTTTGTGGAGCTCTGTGGAGTCTAATCAATGTCACAGCCATTGGAAGTGATTAATGTGTTCCCCACTACCACCCCAATTAGCTGCTTTTCTGCAGCTTCAAGTGCTACAGGGTCTGGGAACAAGTGGAGAAGAGCAGAACTGGGGAGCGAGGAGTTGAATTAAGAGACCTAAATGCCAAAATGACAAACTTTGATCACATTTCAATTTCTTACTGAAGTGAATGGAGCCCGGTCTGTATGATGAGCTCTCAGCACTGTGTCTAGTTGCAATACAAGGTGGGTTGGTTTCTTTTATTAGTTTTGCTGACACGTTCAGAAGAACTGCTCAGGGCTATTGCTAGAATATTTTAGGAAAGTCTCAGGCAAGAATCTATAATGGGAAGACACATTAACATTAGTATTTTCATGCCACGAACACTGGAGTCCTTAAGTATTTGGAATGTTAATCTTTTTATTTTTGTTCATGATTTTCAATCATTGCTGTAAATGCAGACTGTAATAGAGAGCCATCAGGTCACAACATTGTCACATCAACACCCTCAGGGCTTTCCCTGTTTAGTATAATCCAACAGTTTTGCTCATCCTGTAGGTTTTTATTGTTTATGCTTTAGTAGGACCAAAACCACATCTACTCTTTTTGCAGTTGGAAGGCTGTTCTTATTACCTGGGATCTTAAAATCATCAACGCACAATCCAGCAAGCCCTGGCTCACATGAATAGCTGTTGTTCCTATGAGGAGTCCTCCTAAAGCCAAAGGAGTTATTTGCTTGAGTTAGGGCCTGCAGGATGGACAGCGTTCCCTCAAACCTCTCTCAACTAGGAATGCACTTGTTTCATAACAGAGACTTTGGGGCACTTGGGTAAAGGAATCTCTCTGCCTAACTACTTCCTGCTCCCTTATTTTGCTTCTTCCCTTCCCCTATTCCTCTTCTATCATAAAGTATCATGCACAATATCCCTTTGGTCTGAAGATCAGCTTCATTCTGCAAAGGAGTCATTAGCATGTGACCAGTGTGTCTATCCACTCTTCTCAGAACCAAGGGAATGATCCAAAGCCCATTTGAGTCAACGGAAAGACCAATGACGTGAATGGACTCTGAACCCAGCACTAGGAGGCCGACCTTCAGGATGCATGAGCTACCTTCGCCTTGATAATTTCCGAAGAGCTACTTAAGTAATTATGCTGCCTTAGCTTTTGTTCAAGTCTCTGAAAATTCACAGTCCCGGCCTCGACCCAAGTTGATAGAGTAAAATGTCTTATTGTTCCTCTTTTCTTCAGAAAGGCTTCCCCTCTCCCAATGTGAGGAAGAAACACTAAAAGGTATCAAGAGCGCTCGGGAGGGCAGCAACAAACATTAGGTCAGCAATCTACAGTGCTATTCATTTGCAAGGATTCACACTAGTCACGAAGAACTGACACGTTCCTAAAATGATTGCTAATCCCCTGAGTCTTCCTGTGTGAATAATTATTAATCTTGCCACTCAATTTGCATTTGAAATTGTTGATAGGAGCAGGAAGTACCGAGACACTTGCACTGCAATTTTTTCTGTACGTCATCCTTAGGTAAAGATGCACAATGCTGAAGTGGAGTCACTCATGGCTTGTTGCGTTCCTCAAGGTAGAGAAGAGATGGGACTTAGCTGTAATGAATATAGAGGTAACTTCCAATGTGTTCGTCTGCATTCAGCAGCCTCTAATTCTCATGGGTGTGCTACTCCAGTAGGGCTTGATTCTGCCAGATGCTGAGCATGCTGATTCTGATCCACAAAGTACTTAAGCATGTGCTTAATATTAAGCACATGACCAATTCCATGCCTGGGGCTGGCATGCTCAGCACGTGGCAGGATTGAGCCCATACTGACTCATAGCCTCTGCTACCATCCTAGTGTCACCTAACAGAGAGATCCCAGGAATAAATTTAGATGGCCCAGTCCTACAGTCCTGTCCTGGCACACTCAAAACACCCACTGAAATCTTATCTATTCTATAGAGGTTTTTGTACTGCCCTAAGGAACACCAATTTAATATAAAAAAAAAAAACAAAAATAAATGTGAATCCCGACTTGTACATGGGGTTTCATGCTTCCTGGAGCTTTCATACAAGTAAGTAGCCATGTTCTGAAAGAAGTGGGCCGTTGAGAGGCATGAGCTGTTTTTCACACTGATGTCACATATGGTAGGTTAAGGAATGGGAGATCCTAAAGAGCTGTCAAGGGCTGTTTTTAGTGTTCCAGAGAAATGGTTTAAATTTGACCGTTGCTGTTAAATTTTATGCCTGAGGTAAATTAGAAATGTTAACAGCACTTGTTCCTTTATAGGAACACAGTCATGACTACATTGTCTCATTCAATCCATTTTTTTAAAATACATTTACAGTGTAACTAAGGCAAAGAACCTCTTCTGGATGTCACAAACCGCAGCTCTAGTCATGGACAAGCAACAGCCTTTTAATGGCAGCGTGATTAATGCAAGACAAATATTGAGTGTATGATCAGAGCCAGCATTGCTCAAGAGTTAAAAATCCAAGTGAATGTGGTGAGGCTGATTGTGTGGGGGGTGTAACTCTTCTCCTGTGGTGGAAGAACTGGGCCTGAAGCATCAGTGAATTGTATTCGTGAATCCTGAGCGCTGGGGAATTGGAAAGAATCCATCTGGACTGAGAGATGGAGTCTTGAGCTGAGGTTTTCTAACATGATTTTGGGTGCCCAGGGGATCTAATTTTTCAGAAAATGCTGAGCAAACAGGTCTCAAAATGGGCATTCAACCTAAACACATCCTAGCCTTGAGCGAGTGAAGGAGATTCTCACAGCAGGCAGTGGAAATTGTTAGGAAGGTAGGGGTGGGTGGGATGGGGGTGGGCATGTGTGGTGAGAGTAGAAGCAGGGGTGGAGGAGATGGATATTAAAAGGTTCCCCCCCCGCCCCCGTAAGGTTGCAGTTCTTATTAATCTCTTACTAGTATGAACCTCCCCCCGAAAGCAATGCCAGTTGGCACTGAATGGCTGTTTCGCTCATCCTCACTTAAAAGGAACTTTGGATCTCAGATGACCTTATGTGCTGTCTGGACCTCTGAGGCTGGAAGTTGGTGGAGAGAAATAGACTATTCTGTGAATGGCAGACCTGCCCTGAGGGGTGGAGGAGGAGGGCGTGTCACAGAAACAGGCAAATGGATAGGGATGTTCTGGGAAGTGCTAGAAGAAGCAAGTCTAAGGATTCTGCATGAGCTGTTAGGCACATGGTATTTCACAGGAGCTACTTGAGCCTCTGTTTCCAGCCGAGCTGAGCAGCCATCAAATATAAAAAGGGGCCTGGTGAAGGCACTGCAGAGAGAGCTTTAGAAACCAGCCTGAAACTTCGTATGAACCTCTTCCTGACTGGAAGACTGAAGAGGTAGCTTATGGAAAGTCTGGTGCTAATACCCACATAGGCGGAGCTTCCAGGTAGGCAGCATTATCATTTCTGTAGTACTGTGATGTGAACATGGTATGAAAGGGTTATTATGGGCTTAAGAGATCAATTAACCTGCCTGCTTCCACCTGGAGGTGGGCCTGGACTGATTGGAAATAAAGCCCAGCTGTGGGGAGAGCAGGGGCTAGCTGCCTTTCCATCAGAGCTGGGTGAGCCACATCAGGGGAAGCAAGACCTGGGAGAGGGTCTGGTAAGTAGCCTGAAAGAAGGCTGAGAAGGAGGAAGCAGAGCAGACAGGCTACTCCAGGGGTGAGCTGGCAACCTGACTGGAGACAGGGGCCTTGAGGAGCTGTAACCTGTCTGAGTCCCTGAGCGAGGGGAGGAAGTGTGTCAGTCTCTGGACAATGTGGTTGTTGAAGGACAGGAGCCTGAGACAAGCGTGGGGACAAACTGTAGTAAATGAGGTGCACTTGTGAGGAAGAGGCAGCCAGCTTAGCCTAGCCAGGCTGAAGGTTTGGGTTTTTGTGTGTGTGTATTTTCATTGGACTTCAGTAAAGGACGTGAAGCCCCCAGAAGGGCTTAGATGCTGTAAAGTGGTGTGGCTGGAGTGTGCCCAAAGAAGGTGGGAGAAACTGAGGTAAGAGGTGCTGCAATAGGAGGGGGCATGCTGGGCTGTGTTTGCCACAGGTACTGATTGCAGTATTCTACTAGTAGAGGGTGGCTTTTTTTGTTTTTGTTTTTAAAATACCTTAAAGGAATCAGAGCAACTAACTAGAGTCTTCAAAGGTAGTTAAGTGACTGACGGGAAGGCTTAGTGGCGAGGACCGGAGATGGCCCTGCGTGAAGTCTGAAAATTTGGAATTTGTGGGAGTTTGGGTCTAGGTCTTGTCTGAACTCTGTGGCTTGCACTCACCTGTAATGAGGACTCTTCGTCAATTGTCATGCCTGAGAGCTGAAATTCTAGGTGCAAAATTCTGCTGCCTGTGATGCAGGGGCAGCTGCAACCAGGTTGGTTGGGTCGCCCTGGTATAACTGAGAGCAGAACCAGACTCAGGTTGTTTGCTTTCAAGTAAAGGTCAATTCAAAATCCACAAGGAAGGGAAAAAATAAACTAGCATGAGAGGAACATGTTTGCTCAGTACATATGCTGAAGAGTTCCCTGCCAAAAAGGGGCCTAATATGCTCCAGGATCCAGCCAATATCAACGTGGGAGCCCTGTTGCAATACACTTACTTTGAAATAACACCTGCATGGACCAATGGCTCAGTGCTGAGATTGTTTCCTCAAACCCTCAGTGATCTCATGGAAGACATGATCAGCCAGCACTATGCAAGATCACAGAATTAAGGGGCTGTAGGTCTAGGTCTTGTCTGAACTCTGTGGCTAGGTCTTTTGCTCCCCATCCCCAGATCCCTACTCCTGGCCTTTAAAAGAGTCCTTTCAAGATCTGCACCATGCCCTTGAAACGGATCCAGTTCTGGATGTGGAGACAGTGCGACACCCAGAGCACCGACGTGATGTGTTGTTGCTCACTTGTGTTACTGAGTAATCATTACCACTATTACGCCATTTAGTTTGTAGTGATTCTTTATCCTGTAACTCTGCATTTTCAGTGTGGTCACTGCATGCTTGCAAGTAGCACACTCCTGGAGCCACAAGACATCTTGGTTCTAATTTTAGCCTTAAATGTTCATGGCCGGAAAAAGAATCTGAGTTTGTCGGACGATAACTTAGTCCAGAGACTGTGCCCAGAGCAGCAACGGTGACATGGATCTTCAAATGCAGATGTATGAAATCTAATTCCATAGCACAGTTTGGATTCAGTCATGTGGTATTTATTTGACTTAAGAGGCTGCTTAAGATGTTGAAGATGCACACTGAATTAGGCAAAAATGAAATCTTATTCAGTGTTCATTGAGCAACAGAACAAAGAATCCTGCATGACTCCTACCAAGGAGAGCTGAAGATTTTGGATTTGAAATTAGCACACATCCTGTGTCAGTGTGTGGTGGCTTTTGTTTTTGTTTTGTTTGTTGTACTCTTTTCTCTTTCTACCCCACCCCACCCCTTGCTGGTAGGATTCAGGTGTGTATAAAGAGAGGCCTGTGGTCTGCAGTCCATTATAGAAGACAGTGTGACATAGGAAACCAGCAATGAGAGAGGCAGCTCAAAGTTTGAGGTAGCAAAAGGAGAGGAGCAGGCTGATAGAAAAATCCTCATTAAAATTAAAAGCCTTGGAAAGTAGAAAAATAACATCAAAAGAATGGAACATAAAACACTATCTAGAGTACTAGCAAAAAGACAAAAGAATTAGTGTTGCCAGTTCATGCTTTGTGTGAAGAAACGGTAATTTATTTCCCTGAGACTTCTGAGCAACAAAACCTGACAATTGGAGACTGCCAAAGAGGTGGGGTTTTGTTTTAATGAGCACCTTCTACATCTCAACTACTGTGGAGAAACCAGAGTCCATAGAGCCTTGTGGAGCATCGGCAAATCACGCTTTGCATCTGAAAAGCAAACTACAAAGAGCAGAGTCACTAATATTGTTTTAAAAATTGCATTTTTATACAAGGATGAGAACAAAACCTAATTTTATGGAAAAACAAGGCCGTGGAGCCCCATATAGATAGACAACAGCGTAGGCATCTGCACAGAATATTAATTGTTTATCCCCATTTAAAATACTTCTCCCGATCGTTTCTCTGGGGATCCTTTTGAATCCAGGAAGTTGCTGGAGCTGGGAAGAAGGAACTCTCAAAGAAAAAAGGAGAATATTTCACTAGACTGTATTTTCAAGGGGGGGAGGGGAGTTAGAGAGGATAGAGCATTTCACTGCAGAGGAGGGGGTGTAGGCTGACTTTGAGCAGAATATCAGATTTGAGATTTTTGTCAGGGGAATGGGTGGTATTTATACTGCATTGCAGCTTGGTTCTCCTGGTCTTGCCTGTTGCTTACAACTGAATTGGACAGCTGCCTGAACTCTGTGGTCTGCTCTCACGCCTAGTATTCGGGGAGGGAGGAGAAAGAGATTTGTTCTATACTGAGTTGAGAAGAGGGGGGCAGGTTTGCCTGTCTCCTCTAGCCACACCGAATAATGTGAACATTTCTGATAGCAACAATCTCCCCCCACCCTCCTTTCCAGGTGGTGGAGTCTCAACCAAAAGGGCCAGCTTCAAACTATCTAGGGGTTCCTTTGGATAACTTTGTCTCTAGTCCCCACCCAGAAATTTGGGAAAACTAAATAAATATTCTCTTGGAAATCTGGGGTAGCTGATACCTCCCCCCTCATAAGCCGTGAGTCAGTGCATGAAACAAAGAAAATTATCTGGGGAGGAGGGGGAAGAAGGGGACACAGAATAAACTTGGGGAAGCCAATAATCAACTGTATATTAAGACTCCCAATGCCAGGGTGTCTTGGCAATAGTCTTAAACTCAGTCCTCCACTCATGGAAGAGCATCTAATCAAGTAGTGTGCTTCTGAAATAGCCACTTTCCTTCTCCACTGTACCCTCACTTTCTGTTTGTTGTCTGGACTGGCAGCAGTCAGGCAGGTCCCTCTCTAGCCTGTAAGGGAAGAGCTCCCTGGCCTGCTCTGGGGGATCCACCACTTAATGCTTTGGTAGTGATGGGAGGTGGGGGGGCCCTCACTGGAGTTCTTCAGCTATGCTGCTGTCCTCTGTGGCTTCAGCAAAAGCTGCCTCAGACTTCGCAGCTGCCCCTGCACCACCAGCCACCTCTTAACGAAAGCTTCCTTTTCATAATGCCTTCAGAGAGGGATAGTGGTGTATCGGACCCTGGACAGAGTCCTTGCCACCAGCAATATACTCCCACCAGAGATAAGTCCCCTGCTGTCTACCTTTGTCCAGGCTCTGCTGCCCAGCTATGCTAGATTTCGGTTTTGACCCCTCACCCCAGGTATGCTTGGTGCAATTCTCATGTACTTTTGTTAAAATGCTGTTATCCCAGTCAGGTATTACCCCCCAAACTTAAAAATTAGCTGCATTTTGACTAACATGCCCCCAAACTGTGTCAGAACCAAAATGCAAATGCAGCCTGGCCCATTCAGTCATTTCTCCTGGCTCCCCAACAGATGCTGGCAAAGAGTTCCCTCTCTCAGGGAGCCTCTACCACCTGCTCTTCCCCCTGTTCACCAACAGGTGTCATTAGTGAGCTCCCTTCTCTCTAGGCCACTTGGCTTACTCCAAATATCATTCATGTTTTGTGTAATTAAAATCATGTAGCTGGATCCCTTTGTCCCTTCCCCTGTGTACAATACTGCGCTCCTGGTGCTACAAACAGAACTTGAAATGACAAGGGACCTAATCCTGAAGTTTGTGGTGATTGCAATAACCAATCAGGCAATGTACGATGCCCAGAATATTACCTTCCCTCACAGTACAATGCCAAAACTTAATTGCAGCATTGGCAATGTTCGCAAATACAGAGTTGCAGTATGTGTGGGATTGGGTGGGAACAGCACTGAGGTGCATTACAGTGTGATCATCTGTTGTGTGTTGCATTTGTGAAGGGCAGAAGCCCATTCCTTGTGGTGATGTGCCCTGTGGTGTGTGCCCATTAGGTTATCACTAAGAGGTGCCCTGTAACTTGTATTTCCTTACCTTGTATTTCTGTGCTCATGGAATAAATAAGCTGAGATCCACAAGAAGTATTGAATCCCAAGGCTGAATTTCCTCTTTTCTTTCCGTAAATGTCAAGGGAAATCCTGCCATATATCGTTTCCCTTTCTGCATGGATCAGTGGCTCCCCTTGATTAAAGGGAAGTCAAACAAGATACAACTGGAATCTTGATTCTTTTTTCCACCAGGGTTGACCTTGATAGAAATAAACTTTATCTTTTTATTATGGGGAAATTACATTGAACTTTAATTGGCTTGTTATAGCTAATATTTCTGCAAATTAACACAATCCAGTCAAGGCTTATCTCTCTCTTTCTTTTCTCCTCTGCTCCTCCTCTTTACACCGCTCTCCCCCCATTAATCCCACAAGAAGAAATTTTTAAAACTGGTCCCTATGTTGCACTAAAGGGGATCTTGGCAGCTACAATAATTTAAATCTCCCCACAAACAGTTTAGTCACACATGGAGGACTTAACACTCTGGAAACATGGGAACCCCGTCAGTGCAGATGAGACGCAAATGTAACCAGTGGGTTTTCCTTCCACATTCCAGACCTTTGAACCTGAGTCCACAGGGATTACAAGAGCAGCCATGCTGCAACCCTCCACCTGGCTGGCAGCCTGCTGACAATAGCTGACCCAGGACCAGCCCCAGTTTGAGGCTCTGCCCCTGACATCCCATTGGCAGAGTCCCAGAGCAGTTGATTGGCCCTTTGGCCCTACTTAAGCCAGCAACAGGGAGCTGTCTGAACAACTGGGATCCACTCTGCTCTGGACTGTGTGCCTTCTGACTCCAGCTCCACCGGCCTCACTTGGCTCCTGATCCTTGGTTTGTCTGTTGCCTCTGACTTGTGGTTCTGATCTCCAGTTTCTCTTGCTTCTGACCTCCCAGTATCCCAACCCAGCTGACTCCTGACTGAGGACTGCAGCTCTGACCATTAGGTCTGGCTACCCATGATCTGGCCTTGACACATGTCTTCCATCCAGGAGGCAGAGGAGAGTGAGGCTTACCTGTGGGTTTTAGCTCCTTAAATTGATACATCTTTGGGATCTACACAATGCGGAGCCATACACACAAGTCAGTGTAGGGACAACAAACTCCCAGGCCTCATGTCTCCTATGGCCAGGGCTTGCTCTAGGATTTTTGACGCCCCAAGCAAAAAAAAATTTTGGCCGCCCCCGCTTTTTTTTGTGCCCACCCCCAACTCCACCCCTTCCCAACCCCTTCCCCAAATCCCCGGCCCCGCCAGCGAGGGAGGGGGGGAGCGCAGGAAGTAACGGGGGGGGGAGTAGAGGAACCGCTCCCCAACCCAGCTCACCTCTGCTCCACCACCGCCACCTCCCCCGAAACAGCTGGGGGGGGAGAAGCAGAGCGGCAGCAGCATGCTCAGGGGAGCAGGCGGAGGCGAGCTGGGGAGGCGGGGGCACATTTCTAGGAGCGGCATGGCCGAAGCCGGAATATCACCCCTATAAATTCGCCGCCCTCAGCACCTGCTTGTTTTGCTGGTGCCTAGAGCCGGTCCTACCTATGGAACGCTGCCCCAGCTCTCCTTGTTTTGAGGAGGGGTCGTTCTGCAGTATAACACTTATTTCCAAGTTTCACTCTTGTGGAAAAAGTCCCGTAACCGCAAGAGTGATCAGAGGAACCATCCAAGGGCTCAGGTGTGTTCTGAGTTTGTGAAAAATACTCCTTTAAAATATTGTGAGGGCAGCTCAACCCCCCTGTTCTAGAATAAAAGCACAGAGAAGCAGCCATGTAGTGTGTATGTACAAGAACATATATTCATCTTGCATCATATGATACATGGAGCTGGCCAGAAAATAGAAATCCCTTTCTGTGGAAAAATCCTTTTGAAACTTTTTATCATCCCAAATTGGGACAAAAAGTCAAATGTGAAAATTTTTCACATGAAGGGATTTCCTGGATTCAATTCAATTTTGGGGAGAACCAACATGGAATCTTTTTAGCTTGCTGGATGCTCACTTGGAAGACTCTTGACAATTTCACTTTCTCCCTGTAGGGAGAAAGCAAAATTGAGGAGCTTTCCAGGGGAGCAGCCAGAGAATTGTTGCTCAGATTTTTCTGTTGGGGCGGGGGGGGGGGGAGGGAAATCATTTTATTGGAGGGTGGGAGGGGGAGTGAATTAAAATTCTCCCATGGGAAAATTTCTTTTCTTTGCGAAAAGAGCATCTTTTGCCAGACCCATTCAGAGGGGAAAATTCCTGGTCAGATCTAGTAGTATGGTCATTCCCTTGGTAGGTCTCTACCAGCATATAAATCTTCTTATTGCCATGGTCACATTTGATAATAGTGGAGGGCAGCGGTATCCAGGCACATACCTCTCTGTTATGCAATCCACATGTGCATCTTAGAGAGAGGACTGGGGAGTTAAATGTCCACATTTTCTCTTTAATGTTTCAAATGTCTTGATTTCTTTCTGCTCTAGATCCTCAGCTGACGTAAATTGTCATAGCTCCATTGAAGTCAATGACAATTTACACCAACTGAGGATGTGCCCCATTCTGTGAATGGTCAGACTCCACATCCTGCATTCAATGAGGTATATGTACGGCCACTGGAATAATGTCTGATTCTTACCCCTTGCCTGGGGTTTCCCTTCATAGTTAAATACTAAAAGGTACATCCCTAAAACATTTCCTGATCTTGATGTTTTCCTGTGTGTGTTTTGGGGGGGGGGAGGGAGTGGGGGATCTCCCTTTCTGTCTCTGCCCTTACTTCCTTCGTTCCCCTTAGAAAGAGATTCTAAGTCTTCTGTGCCTTGGAATGTGGCTAAAAGAATCCTAGCAGAGTAACGTTGTCTCCCCCTGCCAAGTCCTAAAACATATCTGCTGAGATTTATTCGTGTTGTCCTCTCCACCTTCCATAGCCTTCACAGGGGACAGCCCCCAAATGTGAGAAATCAGGTTCTTTCCCTGACACTGACATGCCATCCAATTTTGCACAAGTCATCTTACCTTTTTGGTGTCCACTCTTGTCCCCTGTTTTGTCTCTTTACGGTTGGGATTTTGAAGGGGTCTAGGGAAGTTAAGTGCCAAACTCCCTCAGGTGCCTCGGAAAATACCAGCCTGGGATTGTAAACTGTTTGAGGGCAGAGATTACCTCTTATGTATCTGTATAATATTTAGCTGAAAGGGACCTTGATCTCAGTTGGGGCCATTAAGCATCACCATAATACAAATAACGTAATAAAGAAAGAATTCAAGAATCTTATTATGTGGGATCCTCTTAAGCACAAACAATATTTTCTATAACCTCAGTTACATTATTCAAGTTCTCAGTTGTAAATTTTAAATTGTAAAAAATTAAGATACCTGCAGGTTTGCATGGCATGGAGGTAAATTTTCACTTCTCTCATCAATGGTTCTTCCACAGTAAAGTGAGAATTCTGAGAGGTAGAAATCCATTGACTGGCTAAAGTACTTTGCCCTCCCACCCTGCTTCTTAGTCATGTAGGACTCCTGAAGCACCTTCATTGCAACTGGCACATCTAAAGATGACTGCACAAGGATGTTCAGTATTGCTGATTCTGTCACAACAGCCTCAAAAGTGCTACTTTCCAATGGTGGGATTTAAAGGAACGACCCAAATCTACCCCCTAGGCTTTCAGTCTTTTTGGGCAGGCAGACAGATTAGGAAACCACTACAGCGGTTGAAATCCTGGTCCCACTGAAGCCAATGGCAAAATCTTGTCCCTATTGAAATCAGTTGGCAAAATTCCCATTAGCTCTAGCATGAATAATATATTAGTAAGTAGAATTTGCTTTGGTTTTTATAGTCTATTTGCTGCAGAGTAGTTAGTTTAAAAAAAATTCAGTGTGAAACAAGGACCTGAGAGTTACCTACCTCCGCTGTAATAACTGAAGAGAGCAAAGTGGAGAAAGCAATTTGCAAAGCTACATTTGAAAGTCATTCTAGCATAACATCATCATTGCAAATTATCCAGCAAAAGATTTGTTCCATTACATTTTTTTTTAACTGTCTCGTCAAGATGGCTCTACTTGTATCAGGATTTGGTACTCCAAGGAGAGGTTAAGAAAACATGAATACTAATTCTTTCATTAACCATTGTGAGACAGCCTTCACTTCTCATAATTCATCACATAGCCTTTTGGTCCTCTAACACAGTAAGCTGGGGGAATCAAAAGGCATAAAGTGCTCAAGGGAAGGTAGAATTCGGGAGAAAGAAGCACTGCATATTTATAGCTATAGTACTGTAGCAAGGGGTGGGGATAGAGTCTTAAAATGAAGTGGTACTTTTGAAATAATAGAATAGCAGCATAATTGCCATTATACAAGAGATTATCCATGGTCCCTTACACTTTCTTCACACGACAGTTAGGCTGGTAGTAAAATTACAAGGGAGAAAAGACATCATGTAATAAACTCAAATTAAAATATGATTTTCAGAGACTCACAGGCTGTGTACACCCTTTTTATATCTTATTATTTAAAAGAACTTTCAGATCTGTGTGCAATAATTCACTGGTCCTCTAGTTGTGGATGCTTTCGAAGGGACAGCGGGCTATCCAGCTGAATATTTTATTTCTCTGTGTGAACTTAAATATTTATTTCCTTTCCCTTTTAGCTTGATGGTTTCACATATTACTGTTCTTACAAAAAATAATTGCCCCTGTGAAATGTCATTCTGCTGTAAGGTGTTGAGTATTTATTCTTTTAATGCCTAATACATTCTTCATACAGATGATCTAACTAGTGTGTGTTTTTGCTGAGAATAAAGGGCCTGATCCAAAACCTATTGAAGTCAACAGGGGTCTTTGATAAAGTTATGGCTTTCTAGGGTCTTGATTCATGTTTCTCTTTAAGCATGTGAATCAATGGAACTACATGTGTTTAAAGCTAAGTGCATGTTTAGAATTTAATATAGCTATTTTTTATATACACATAAGGGACTGAATTCTACTCTACTGTGTTGTATATTTGCAACCACACTTTCTTGAGTGACTTTGATAAATGAAAGTGGAACTTGCTTCAATAACTATATAAATTAAAACTGGAAATTTTAAACTTGATTTCTCTCCTCTCTAAAGTAGGTAATATAAAGCTGACAGTAAAATTCTCAGGAAAGACTAATTTTATCTCTCTAATAAGAACCCTGAGACTTGCATTCATTGACTTCTAAATTTCATTCACCCGTCTTTAGTTCATTTTATAGGTGAAATCTCGGGAATAGTAATAATTCATTGCAGCAGCTCTTGTAATGTTACCTGTGGGGAAATAAGGTTTCTAAGAGAAATTATGCAAATAACTGCTCTTAGATCTTGTCATGTAATGTGGGAGATCAAAGTATTTTAAAAGATATCTTTTCTTTGTTGGAGACAACTCTGATTGTGGCCATCAGAATCTCCTGGCTAGAACAGACAAAAATCTTATTGATATAATAGACATGTACTATTTCAAATAAATAGTTTAACTGTTTCTAAAGGAGAAAAAAGTTTTTGTGTCATTTAAAAAAACTTTTGTCTGATACTCTGATAAATTATTTATTTTGAAACGTTGTTTTCCTAGCTCGGCATAATGCCCCAAGCTGCCCCCCAGAAGTCACTAGATTAAGCCATTGCCCCATAATGGTTCTTTGAGAAATGTTCAACTCTAGCTGTTGCTTTGTTGTAGCAAAGAGCTGTGATTCAGACTTCATGCTCTGTTTGCGTTTCAGCTGTCAATGAAAGTGAAAGATGAAGTCTCCCATTCTCTTGGTTCTTGTGATCTGTACAGTAGTCAGCACAAATTTGAAGTTGGTATCAAAGAGAAATTCCGGTAAGTCTCAGAAAAATGTGATCGCTATTTTATATTTAACAAAGTCTGGCTTCGGCGATCATGTCATAGACCCAATTTTTGTTCTGCATGCATAATCCTTGTTGTTCAATTATTTAAGAAGGGTTGTATCCAACACAAACACATTGTTGTTTAGCATCAATGGAATTTCTGTCTGTGTGTTCATTGTATTGAAATGTTTTGATATTAAGCCTGAAGTGATTTACCATGAAAAATGCTGATCTGTCTAGCTTATGAGTATCTTAGGCCTTTTTTGGTCTTTTTTTTTTTTTTTTTTTTTTTTTTTAAGGGCCCGATTCTCAATTACACTAAGGTGCTCACATGTTCTTGTGGAAGTATCAAAGGATCTTAAAAGTCAACATGAATTTACATCCACTTTCAGGCTCCTTTACATTCCGGGTGGTGTAACGGGCCTAACTGTAAATAAGAACTGGGCCCAAAGTCTATAAAATGTCTTTTTTTTTTTTTTAAATCTTATGTTGGCTCTAGGCCAGCTATCATCTAGCTTGAAAGAAGAGACCATCTAACCCATAGAATTGGCACTGGCACCAAGAGTAACTTCTTGTCCAGAGGGTTATTTTTACCGAGCGTTAAAGACATGATCTGAACCTGCTCTCCTTTCTCAAGCAAAACTTTGACCTCAGAGGGATTCCTGTCTGAGGAGGAAGAGCAGGATTAGGCCTCAAGATCTTGCATACGGTTGTGAATCTTCTGAGATCATAGTAAGTAGGTATGGGATAAAATCGAGCACGTTGTTGAATGTGCAGTATATGCCTTATTCGGTTGATTGTGTCTAAGCTACTTTTTTGTGACCGCTGTGTGCCATGCATATGAGCATAAGGGCTCTTAATGAGCTGTCTGCCCTCAGTCTTTCAGCTAAGGTATTTAGCCAAAAAGTCATGTGTGAAAACAAATGACTTGGCTGGTGTCTGTTGATTTTCAGTTCAGTTCACTACGTTTCCCAGTGAGAAAGGTACGTTTAATTTCTCATTATGGTCTTACACACATTTCTAGAGAGAGAGAGGTTAAGTCTATTTTTTGAATGGACAAATGCTAGGGAGGATTTTTTTTATTTAAAAAAATTGTTTAAAAATAGACTTTTTTTTTTTAAACAGTATCTTCTCTCTGGGATTTAGGCCAAATGAAATGTAACTTCTATTTAGTAAAACTATCTTACTGTCTTGAATCGTTAGTACATCAAGGGCCAGGTCCCACTTCCCTTTGGTCGGCACTCTTGCTGAAGTCAGGTGATTGGGATTTGGCCATAACAAGGAGCTCGATGTGAAGTCTATTGAAAACAATGGAAGCCTTCCCATTGACTACTATGGCCTGGCCCAAAGCACATGGGGTAGTGCGACACTTCCTGTGGTGCTCAGGTTTGTGATGCACTTCCCTACTGTTTGTATTCTTTTAGATGGAATATATGCATTAAAGGTGTTACCACAACCCAGTCACCGTCCAACATCAAACAGTGTTAAACAAAGTTCAAATTTTGGTATACAGAGACCTCTGCCTGCTTAGCACCGTGGCAAACATGACATTATATGTCCTGTTAACCTTGTGTTAAAGGTGAAGGGAAAAACAGTTAAAGCATTTGAAATGTAAAATATTATGTAACATCATCTTTTGTTCCCTTTCCCTTTAGCTGGGAAAAACTCTTGTGTGACAGGCTCTGAGATGGTATCAAAGATGGTAACTGTCCTGTTTGGGAAAACAAAAGAAGTTAGTTGAGATGGGCTGAAGCCGCTGTTTTGTTAAAGTCCAAACCTGTTTCATCCCAGGTGGTGATTGGGATTCAGTTGGCTGGAGAGCAGTGGCAGTTTTATCTTGGGTCTCTCCCTCTGGCCTGATCAGGATGATGAAGTCCTTGGATCCCAGGAGACGGGGGTGGCAGCCATGATGGTAAAGCTTGCTCCAGTAGCCAATTTTTCTTCTGAAGTCTCTTTCCTTTAGGACTCCAGAAGGAACTGATGGGCAGAATAGCTCATTTCCTCATTATTTTGTCCACTAATTAGGCCTAGTTTCTGACACACCACTTTTGGTTTATTAATTTCTGGTCCCCCATTTTCTTGTTTACTGAGCACGATCTTCATGCAGTCCTGGTGTTATATTAGTAGGCTTCTTTGTTTGGACTAATTAAGTCTGCCTCCCTTTTGTACCGTTTTCCATCAGCATTTGTTATAAGTTATTGTGTGACATCTTAATTTATTCTCACTTTTAATAGTCGAGCTCACAAGTAGGGTAAATTTGTAGGCCCAATTATCGCAACACCATCACCTGCCCTGAGCATGAGGGAGTCTTGTCTCTGCCTGCTGTGGATCAGCTCCCTGCAACTACCAGTCCCTGACAACACAGGCACTGCCTTCTAGGCCTTTTAAGGATTTGCTTTCTCTGTACAGGTTAGCCATATGCCAACTCCGGAGTCCTCCACTGACCACTCACAGAATTACCAGGCCTGCTGTTCCCATAGGAACAGTACCCTACAGCTTACTAGTTATATTTTAGATCACAGCTCTGCTGAACGCACAGCACTAAAACTTGTTCTTGTTTTTACTATAAATATATTCTCAAAGAACAGAGATTCAAGTGATCATAATATTGGTCAGAAATAAAATGTCTACATATAAAAACAAACGGCAATACGTTTTCTAGAGACTAAACTTAACTAATAAGGCATTCCCCTATCTCCTACAGGAAAGCTTACTCAAAATTCTTTCCCCAGTGATCTTAACCAGTTTGGTTGAGCCCCCTTCCCATCAGATCAAGTCTGCTGACAGCTTGTCCTCGCAGAGTGAAGGAATACCTAGGGATTCATCTGTACCTCAGATATTAGGGTTGCCAACTGTGACTGAAGCTATTCTGGGAGATTTTTTCCCCCAACATGACGTAATGTCATTTTCTTAAAATATCCTATTAAAATCTCCCAGATTGCTTTCAATAATCACCAGGAGATCAATGCCGATTCTGGGAGACTCCAGGCTAATCCTGGAGGGTTGGCAACCCCATCAGATATAGTCTCAAAAATTCTTTGTGTTACTCCTAAACAGGATAATTCATGCTATTTACCTCTTGCTGTTAATTTCCTCTCTTTGAAGACCTCACATTCCTTCATTAGCATTTGGCTCAGATCTATGAGTGGTGGCCTGTTGTGAACCACACAATTCTTAATTTACATGTAAATGGCCAAATGTTACTTGTCTGAAAGAAAACTTGCTTGTCACCTTTGCTGGTGACCAGTCCCTAGACACAGACCTTAAGAACATAATTTTCTGTATGTGTGTAACTCCCAACATCCATACATGTGTTCTGCAATGATAGTGATGAGCAGTGTGACACAGGCTTTCATTAGAGATCTCCCAGGACAGTCTTTGTCTAGTATTTCCATTCTAGTTCACCAAAGGGGATTCCTGTAACCCTTATGCCCTCTGCCAGTTGGCATCTGGAGGTCCCTGGGGCAGGAGATAGTTAATAATGAGATGAGAAATAGGGTGAAATCCTGCCCCTATTGAAGTTAATGGGAACTTTGCCATTGAATTCAAAAGGGCCAGGATTTTACCCATGATCTGTGGGAGTTGGCAGTATTATGACCTGCTGTGTGGTATCAATAGAACCTGGATGAGTAAATACAGAGAATGATATTGGCAGTTCCTTTCTTTAAAAGTATACAGGGGTTATAGCTGATCACAAATTGAATATGCCAACAGTGCAAAGGCGTTGTGAAAATATTGTTTTGGGATGTGTTAACAGGAATGTCCTATATAAGACATAGGAGGTAACTGTTAAGCTTTACTCAGGACTGATAAGGCCTCAGCTGAGGTTCTGTGTCCAGTTCTGGGCACTGCACTTTTAGAAGTGAACAGACTGGGGAGCATCCAGAGGACAGCAACAAAAATGCCAAAGGTTTAGAAAACATGCCCTGTGAGGAAGGGTTGACAGAACTGGGCATGTTTAGTCTAGAGAAGAGAAGGCTGAGGAGGGACCTGGTAAGTCTTTTAATATATAAAGGGTGGTGGCTGTTAAAGAGGACAGTGTTTAAAAATTGTTCTCCATGTCCACTTGGGTAGGACAACAAGTAATTGGCATAGTTTGCAGCAAAGGAGATTTAAAGCTGGATATGACGGGGGAGAGGCTTTCTAACTATAACGATAGTTACACAGTGGAACAGGTTACCTAGGAAGATTGTGGAATCCCCATCATTAGAGGTTTAAGAACGGGTTAGACAAACAGCTGTCTGGGATGGTCTAGGTCAGGGGTCGGCAACCTTGCAGAAGTGGTGTGCTGAGTCTTCATTTATTCACTTTAATTTAAGGTTTCGCGTGCCAGTAATACATTTTAACGTTTTTTAGAAGGTCTCTCTCTATAAGTCTATATATTGTATAACTAAACTATTGTCATATGTAAACAAGGGTTTCAAAATGTTGAAGAAGCTTCATTTAAAATTAAATTAAAATGCTGATCTTACGCCGCCGGCCTGCTTAGCCCGTTGCCAGCCTGGGGTTCCGTTCACCTAGGCCGGCAGCAGGCTGAGCGGGACCTGCGGCTGGGACCCCGGCTGGCAAGGGGCTGGCAACCAGAAGCCCAGACCGGCAGCAGGCTGAGTGCAGCCAGCGGCCGGGACCGCAGACTAAGCAGTGGGCTAAGCGGCTCAGCCCGCTGCCGGTCTGGGGTCCGTCTGCCGGCTCCTCCCAGCCAGGGTCCCGGCTGCTGGCCCTGCTTAGCCCGCTGCCGGTCTGCAGTCCCGACCCTGTCCATATAGAGTATGTACCTACCTTCTCCCTGGTTCTAGCCCATTCTCTTCCTCTCTCTCTGCACTGAGATGAGGGTGGGAGTGACTGAGCACAGGGCTGGGGGTGAAGGAGCAGGCTGGGGGTTGGGGTGCAGGGTCTGGCCAGGAGCTAGAATGAGGGAGGGGACTCAGAGTTGGGGCAGGAGGTTTGGGTGTGGAGTGCTTACCTGGGCAGCTCCCATTTGGTGCGAGGGGTGCAGGTGGGAATGTTGGGGCGTGTGTGCAGGAACTCCCGTTTGGTGCTCAGGGTGGGAGTGGGGATGTGGGGGGTGCAAGAGTCAGGGCATTGGGTGTGGGGGGGCTGGGTATGTGAGGAGGGTGCCGGAGTCAGGGCTGGAGTGTGTGTGAGAAGGGTGCAGGGGTCAGAGCAGTGGGCTGGGGTGTGTGTGGGGGTGCAGAGGTCAGGGCAGAGGGCTGAGGGTGTGGGCTGGGGTCATGGGGGTGCTCCCAGCCCCCTGCTGTGAGCGGCTCATGGCAGGGGGCTGGAGGGGATATGCCCTGATTCCACCCCCTTCCCCAAGGTCCCCGGAGCAGAGAGCACGAGCGAGCTGCGGCTCCGCTTTTCCCTCTCCCCCACCGTAGCAAGGGCCATCAGCTGATTGGCTGCAGGGAGGGAGAGAAGGAGGGGCAGGAACCCAGCATGCTGGGGGAAGAGGCAGGGGGAGGGGGAAGCTTGCCTGCCCTGCAAGGAGAGAGCCGGGGTTGGAAAAAAGCGGGCCAGGCCGGACAGGATTTTTAGTGGCACGCTGCTGTCTGTCCGTGTCTGGCAGACAGTAGCGTGCCATTAAAAATGGGCTTGCGTGCCATCTTTGGCATGCGTGCTGTAGGTTGCCGACCCCTGGTCTAGGTATACGTGGTCCTGCTTCAGCGCAGGTGGTGGACTGGATGACCTCTTGAGGTCCCTTCCAGCCCTACATTTCTACAGCGTCCATGAAACCTAAAATATATGTCGGTATAGTGTCCTCCAGCTGATAGTGTGCCACTAGCTATATTTTAGTACATTGATCTTTGCTGCTTTCTTTGACTTACCTTGCAGAATGTCTTGAGTTGTTACTGGCAATTTTTGTCTATCTCAATTCAAGTGGAATACCAGTAGGGGAAAAAACCCTTTAATATATTAGACTGCCTACTGCTAAATTTAACCGACTGGAGTAAATTTCTCATGTGGGTGGGCCAATGTATGCCAAGCATAAGATGAAAGAGAAAATGGATTTAAGACCAAAATATATAGTGTCCCTTTGTAAAGACATGAATATATGTGGCTAGCTTTCTACTTTCTATATGCATTCTTTCTCTTACGTACCCTATGATTTTTAGGCTGCTATGTGGAGCAGAACATTGATTTTTTTTCTCTCTCAATGTATGTGAGAAATGCACTTTCTGTGATTGAAGTATTTGAAGCATAATTGATAACTTTACCCTTTCTGAAAAGGTCCTTTACATTGGAAGAACTACCTTTTGATTGCTTGACTGCATGCAGGGGGCTTCACTGATGTCGTGTCAGTCCGAATACATTGCATGAAGGAAAGAACATCAGAGAAGCTGCAATTCTTATTATTTATATTACAGTAATGCCTAGGCGTGCTACTCATGGACTGGGACCTCATTGTGCTAGGTGCTGTATAAACACAAAACAAAAAGACAGTCAAGAAGCTTACAACCCACGTATAAGATCAGGGACGACAGACAGATATAGACAGCGAGGGGAGTGCAAGGAAACATATGATACTGGTCAACTTGACAGGTTGTAGTCTCAGCAGAAAACAGATTAACTGTTGTCAAGTTAAATGGTTCAAAGCTTAGATTCTGTTGTCTGAATAGGTTTGGCTGAATCATTACTGGAATTGTGTCTAGGAAGCGACATAGTTTTAGATTTTTGGCTCAGAACTAATTCTGAGAACTACAAAATCCTATATTTTAACATCCTTGAACTTCTAAGTGTCTTAAATCCCATATCAGTGTTGCTGCGTGAGTCCATCTCTGGCTAGTATGGGTATTGGTATTGGCTCATAGAATTTGAATACATTTTTGTTTGTAGGAAATATTTCAATGAAATTCTTATCTTTTCAGAACCCTGAAACAATTTTACATAGTACAGAGTGCAAAGAGATTGTTGTATGGGCCACCTCCCCTGCCATTCGTGACTTAGACAGTGGATGGGATTTTTGAAAGTGGCTTAAAATAATTGCAAGACCCATTTGGTATCCCTTTGGCAATTTAAAACTATTGTGTACATGAAAGTGAAGGCCAAACTTTCTGAAAGTTCTAGTGGATTTGCAGACCTCATCACGGGGCTTGATTTCTAGAGGGGGCAGGTGCTTAACACTTTCTGAACAACAGGCCCTCTTCAGGGGTCTCAGATTGAGCGCCCAACACCATGATAGCTTTTGAAATGTAGATCCAAGAATTTGTGTCCTCTTAGCCAAAGCTGGCCTTTGGGATCCTGCAACACCCCTGGCTACCGGCTCCACTGAATTTGGAGGACCAAGAAATGTCCAGGAGAACCTCAGCTTTCACTCACATATTATATAAAATGGAGCTTTTTTTTGAAGAGAGTAACGTAAGCAATGCCAACTGATCCCTATGGATGAAAATGTGTCACTTGCTCTTTCCTGAAAGATCACCGGTTATCCACAGCCCCCTCTCAGCCACCCAGGATTTTGCTTTCACAGCCCTGGCACAAAATGCTTTAAGCTGTCATCAGTGCTTAAAAGCTGTGTCCTTTTCACAGAGAGTTAATCACTTTGTCTATTTCACTTCTTGTTTCCCTGCTGCCTCCCATCTGTTCAGCTTCTATCAGTGTGAATGGAGGAAGAGGAGCTAGCACCATGTGATCAGTTAATCCTCCACGGGCCACCAGCAATTAATCTGTGAAGCACCAGTAGTCCATGCACTTTATTAAGGGAAACTCTGTCATGGTTCTCTCTCCTCTAGAGAGGAAGCAGCATTACAGATATAGCACTAGCCAGGTGACAGCTGGCAACATTGAGTTGCATATAGAAAAGACCAGAGCAAATAGCAACATTTGTTGAAGGGTTAGCTACCTTGATCTCATATGGTTGAAATACTGAACTTTGGTAAAAATTGGAGCCTGTTTAAATATTGCACTTGGTTAAAATTAACTAGTTTATGATGAAAACATTTAAAATATTGAACAGATTTAGAAACGAAAGCCTAGCCCCTTCCCAAAAGAAGCGCTAGATTAGGAAACAGATAAAGAAAAGTGAACACACACCATTCCAGGGTGAAGTGAAAAGCCAACATAGGATCTTGGAGGGAATCAAAATAAGAAAAATATGGAATAGAAATGTATATTAACTTCTGAGTTAAAAGTCAAGACACTCCCACTTCCTTGTCTTGTTTCTGTCTTGCAGCAGATATGTAATGTCAGCTGTTAGGTATTAAACAGACTGCCAAGCTTCAGAAAGGTGGCTGTTACTGGTAGTAATGTATAAAGCACTGTTGGGCATGCACAGTATTTGACGGTTGGCGGAATATATCGGACAAAGAAAGGGGCCTTTGCCCTGGGAAGCTTACAAATTCAAGGCCTGATACAGAATCCACTAAAGTTAATGGAAAGACTCCCACTGACTTCATAAAGTCCAAAAGGGACCATGATGATCCTCTAATCTGATCGTCCAGCCTAGTTTCAGTTTCTAGCCATTGGATCTTGTTGTGCCTTTGTCTTCTAAGTGAGCTTTGGATCGGCCTTATGGTCTCAATTTTGCACAGAACTTAGACATAGGAGGAGTTTCATTGACACAAGTGGGTCTTCTCACATGCCTAAGTACCTTGCTGACCAGAGCCTAAACACACAAGAGGGCACAATATTATGAAAATGAGGGATTTGGTGTCATAGTATAGGAGGAGGGAACGGGTGTCAGGAAGGAGAATGTGGAGAGGTGCCTCGGGAAAGTTTTGGAACAAATAGGTTTTGGGGAGCTTTTTGAAGGAGTGGAAGAAGGGGGCTTTAGACATCGATTTGAAATCTTTCTGGAATAAGAAGTGGAGTAAAAGGAGTGGAAATGTCCAGAGGCCCCAGTGGGCCTGTGGGAACAGTCAGGGGACTTGGGCTGGGATGTACAGAAGGTGACACCAGAATGCCTGGGAAGCAACCATTTAAAAACTGAATTTAATAGGGAAGCAAAAGGGATGTCCCAAGCAAGGCAAGATTCAGGGAGGGTGTCTGCAGGGCAGCCATGAAGATGATTTAATCAATTTTCCAGGACACAGTGAATACTTATGGCTTGGTTTATGAATATTATGACAATCATTGGACCATAGCAACACTCTAGCAGATGGCCTATAACACAATTTTTGTACTTTCAAAATAAGTGTATTTTGTTGCAAAGGACAATGGATGTGAAAAGGCTGATTTCTTATCTCTGATAATATTTAAATCCACTAGTAATGATCTGGTTCTCTGTTGCTAATTTATATGGACTGTACACATCACATTATCTGTTCTTAGTGTCAATATAAACTCCTTCTGGACCTTCCTAACAATGCACCAACTGTTAAAAAAACAAACATCTTGCCCCTTCACTGGAGTTCTTCATGTTGCATTGTGAATGCTATCAACTTCATTCAAACCATCACTTCCTTTTGAGCTGCCCTTGTGTAACTAGTTTATTTAATACTTTACTCGCAGTTATTGAATAATTGAGTTCCGCACAATAGCATTTTGTGTATGAGTGAATAGACAGACCTGAAGAAAGGCAAAAGCACTTATTTAACAGGGTAGACTTCTTCCTGAATTCACCTTACCCGCTTTCTCTGCGGGAGTAGGCTATTGCTAGTGGGCTGAATCCTGCTCAGGAGACCACTTATCTCAGTAGGATTTGGCCTGTTCATTCATAAGCAACTCTGGCCTAAAACTGACTTGCTAGTTGAAAACAAATTTCAACCATCAAGGCATGAACCAAACTGAACTTAACCTGCCACATAATCTTACTGAGGGGTAATTTTCATCCTCTTGCCTCTAAAAATCCCCTCTCCCAAACATGCACCTGTTATGGGTGTAATTCTGGCCCCACGGAAGTGAATGGGAGTTTTGCCAACTGACTTTAGTGGGGCCAGGACTTCACTCAGGGTTTGTAGCAATCATTCATCATAGTTGGTCTAAACTGAGGGTTGGATCCTGCCACCTTTACTCAGGTGAGTAAATTGTGTTTGGTCAAGTAGTTTTTATTATCTGATTTTTTTTTTCTTCGTAAGTAGGGACAATGTATATGACTAAGGAATTGAGTCTTCATTCTTTAATGTAAACTCTTCAGGGCAGGTATTGTGTACCTTTGTGTATGGAAAGTACTAAGATGCTCATACTGCTTTACTAATGTTTACATTAGAGCTTTTATTCAAAAAAGGAAGCTAGTCAGCCTTCACAGAAGACTGTGAGTTTCTAGGTCTGCCCCTAAAAAGAACAGGAGTACTTGTGGCACCTCCTGTTCTTTTTGCGGATACAGACTAACACGGCTGCTACTCTGAAATAGGTCTGCCTCTGACTTCTTGTATGATCTGAATTGTGTAAGCCCAAATTTTCAAAAGTGGCTATTAATTTTGGTTCCCCAATTTGAGATGAATAGTATCTGGCTGAGCACATCTCTTGAGCCAGGTCTTAGGGCATTATAGTACCTGGAAAGATATTGTAACAAATTATTATAGAATCCATTTGTAAGCACCTAGATGATCGTAAGATTATATAGAATACCCATCATAGATTTGTTAAAAGCAAATCTTGCCAAACCAACCCAATTTCCTTCTTTGACAAGGTTACTGGCTTACTGGATGGTGGGTGAGGGAGAAGCAGTAGACAGGATATACCTTGATTTTTTTTTTCTTTTTTAGACAGGCTTTTGACACAGACCCACATAATATTCTCAAAGACAATTAGGGAAATATGGTTTTGGTGAAATTACTATGGGGTGTCAAGCATCAGAGGGGTAGCCGTGTTAGTCTGGATCTGTAAAAGTGGCAAAGAGTCCTGTGGCACCTCATAGACTAACAGACGTATTGGAGCATAAGCTTTTGTGGGTGAATAGCCACTTCATCGGATGCACATACGTCTGTTAGTCTATAAGGTGCCACAGGACTCTTTGCCGCTTTTACTATGAGGTGGGTGCACAGCTATCACTGGTTTTCTGTCAAAATGGGAGGACCTATGTAGTGGGATCCTGTAAAGATCAGTAGTGGGTCCAGTTCTAGTCAATATTTTCATAAATGACACGGATAATGGTGTGGAGAGTGCTTATAAATTTTCAGATGACCCCAAGGTTGGAGGAGAGGGGGGCCTTGCAAGCACTTTAGAGGACAGGATTAGAAGTCAAAAAGACCTTGACAAATTGGGTAACTGGTCTGAAATCAACCAGATGAAATTCAACAAAGACAAGTGTGAACCTACTTCACTTAGGAAGGAAAAATCAAATGCACAAGTACCAAATGGGGAATAACTGGCTAGGGGGTAGAACTGCTGAAAAGGATACAGTGGTTATAGTGGATCACAGCTCAATATGGGGCAACAATGTGATGCTATTAAAAAAAAAGGCTAATATCATTCTGGGGTGCATTAAGAAGAGTGTCACATGTAAGACACAGGAAGTAATTGTCCCACTCTACTTGGCACTGGGTCAGGCCTCATCTAGAGTACTGTGTTCAGTTCTGAGCCACGCATTTTAGGAGAGATGTGGACAAATTGTTGAGAGTCCAGAGGAGAGCAACAAAAATAAGTTTAGAAAACATAACACATGAGGAAAGGTTTTTTTTTAAAAAAAAACCTGGACATGTTTGGTCTTGAGTAAGACTGGAGGGGGAGGTCTGATAAGTCTTCAAATATGTTAAGGGCTATTATAAAGAGGATAGTGTAGGTAGGACAAGAATTGTAATGGGCTTAATCTGCAGCAAGGGAGATTTAGGTTAGATATTAGGAAAAACTAAGTTCAAGAATAGGCTTCCAAGGGAGGTTCTGGAATCTCCATCATTGGAGGTTTTCTTAAGGACATGTTGGACAAACACCAGTCAGGGATGGTCTAGATTTGCTTGCCCCTGTCTCAGCCAGAGGGCTGGACTTGACCTCCCAAGGTCTCTTCTAGCTCTACATATCAGTGATTCAGCAGGACTGGAGAACCAATAACTCTTTGAAGAGCTCTAGGTACTGCCATTATGAATTAAATACAACACTGAGCATAAAATTTCTGTCCATGGAATTTAAAGATTTAGGTTCTGTTTGTTGCTGTGAAAAATCACATTTACCATGCAAAGTGCACTGCAGTGAGGAAATTTGATTTAAAAAGTTGTAAGCGATGAATGCCCACAATTGCTGCCTCAGATGCTCCCTTGTCTTTACATGGAGTCTGTAATGAAATCTATTATTGACTGCAGTTTAAAAACAATAAGTGCTAACATTAGGGGGGGAAGAGAGGAGGAGTGTGTGAAATGGCTACAGGAGATTGTGATAAAATAGAGAAATATGATAATTTGGTTTCTCCCCCCGGGTAGTTGAAGTAAGTTCTTTGAACTAATTATAATAAAGAAAAGCTTAAAATTTCACTCCAACTCTGATGAAGGGCTGGTTTAAATATTTTCCAGTTGTTGACTTGTGACAAAGGGAAGTGATTCTTTTCATACTTTGTGCAAGGGCTGGTATATAGACCTGCGTGGTATTCTCCTATTATGGTATCAGCTACTAGTTGCTAAAGTAGACATAATTGCCTGTCTATGAGCTGAAAGCTAAATTGATCCAAGAAGCAATGTCACCCTTAGGGGAGTATGTTTATCATTTTATTATCTCACCTTTCAAAACCAATCAATCCTTCCCTATGCTGAGCATGATTAGTACTTGTAATCTGCTGGGAGGAAGATACATAGTACACTGGAGATAGGCCAGAGTGGAATTTGCGGTCAAAGATTTGTGTTTATTTTCAGACAGTGGTTGATCCACCATTCCTTTATTAGTGTGGGGGAGGGGGTCTGTGAGTAGTGGGTGAAAGTCACATGCATATTTTGCTGTTACTGTGAAACAAAACTAGAGAGCCTCCCATCATGGTGATGAATGTGACACATACTAGAAAACTTAAGACCTTTGCTGTGTCCTCATCTCTTGATGTGAGACCTGAACAAAATCCCTTCAGGATTTAGTTTGGGAACTGAATACAGCAGCTCACTACTTCAACGTTTGGAACCGTCCCATGCCTTCCACTTAACTCAATGTCACACTCCAGCAAGTACTTCTTACTTATTCTCCAGTGATGCTCTCTGCCGAAGGGCCACTGTTGGGCATGGATGTTCCAGCTGGACTGGCCTTTTCTTACATAGAATCATAGAATATCAGGGTTGGAAGGGACCTCAGGAGGTCATCTAGTCCAACCCCCTGCTCAAAGTAGGACCAATCCCCCAATTTTTGCCCTGGATCCCAAATGGCCCCCTCAAGGATTAAACTCACAACCCTGGGTTTAGCAGGTCAATGCTCAAACCACTGAGCTGTCCCTCCACCCAGCTGTTCTCTCTATATCTTCACATATGACAATTTGCTATGCTTCAAACTTCTTATGTGACCCTCAGTGAGTCATTGAGGGTACATCTATGCAGCAAGAGCTGTGCATAGCTAGTTCAAGAGGCTAAGCTTGAATCCAGCTAGCAGGTAACAATAGCACTGAAGGCCCTGTGAACGTGCTCAGCTCATTAGTCTGCTCTGAAGCTTGTGCTGTGCTGTCTTTGCTGCTATTGTTACCTGTCCTAGCTGGATTCAAGCTAGCTTGGGCAAGCTAGCCCATGCACAGCCTTTGCTGTGTAGACTTACCTTGAGGGCCAGATTTCTTTGAAAGTATTTAGGTGCCTAAAGATGATGTGGATAGGCACCTAGGTGCTTTTGAAAATGTCTGAATCTCTAGGCATCAGCTATCCCATTTATGAAATGGAATAGTAGAGTGAGACCTTTACTAAGTGACCTAGGCAGCTAGCCCGAAGCAGGGGTCTGATGGGACAAAAATAAGGAGCAGTTTTTGCCCACGTTATGCTCATGATCCAAGATCCACCAGCTCATTACTCCAAAATGATTTGCTATTCCAAGTAGATGATGTGGTCCTTCATAATCGGATCGATCCTGTTCTTTCTTAAGTATCAGCAGTGAAATAGTGAAAAATGTGGATTTTAAGTTGTTTTGGCAGAGTTCTATGACTCTTCTAATGTGGTGGATTTTTTTTTTGAATACTAAACCACCAGACCATAATTATACCCAGATCTTGTCTGTGTCTGGGGCAGATCAATGTTTCAGCATCAAATGATTTCATACACTTTTTTTTTTTAAATGAAAGTAATTGGCAAGTATATTATGGAAAGGCAAATATTTTGTGTATTCAGTTTTCTCCTAATAAAATGCTTGGCATCAAGAGTGTGACTTCTAGCTCCTCTCTGTAAGCTTTATTGCTATTCTTATCAATGCTAAGTGCTTATATAGTTCTTAAGCTTTTACAGATGAGAATTTATTATTTTTTTTTTTTTTAAACAAAGGCCAGCATCATTTTTCCAATTTTACAGATGGGGAAACAAAGGTAGAGGGAGGTGAAGTGACTTGCCCAAGATCATCTAGCAATCCAGCTGCAGGTTGGGGAGAAGAAGCTAGATCCCCGGAGTCCCCATCAAGTGGGCTAACCACGAGGCATACTGCTCCCCATTGAAAGAGCTCCATGTTGTAGGATATCTCACAGGGAAGTTCTGAGGCTAAATTGGTGAGTGTGTGGAAAGTGCTTTGAATCCTCAGATGAGGGTGGTAGAGAAGTAAAAGTAATAGCAATTATTTTGGCTTTATTATGAAAAATAGAACGTAGCTCTGCGTGGCCCAGGGAGGCTGGTTGTAATATGTCTGCCATGGCATAGCAGTTGGCCTTCTAGATACTTTGCTGTGAATGTCTCAAGTCTTGTTTGATACATAAAACAACAGTGTCACTGCAACCTAGCTTTGAATTTAAAAGGTGGCCTGGGGAGGAAAGTTGTGTGTGTTGTTTGAATGCATTGAAAAAATGCATTTGATTTACCTGAGGGACTGACTGAATTGCTCCTTAAGAACCACCCCAGTCTCTTGGGCAGGTACATTTTTTTAAAATAAAAAAGTACGTGACTTACCCTAGAGATCAAGAGTGTCTTCCGGGGCTCTCTGGTAAATACTCATTTCATAGACTGCAACAACTCCACTTTCTAGGCTGCTGAATAAATGTGGATCGAGCTAGACTTAATTTTTTGCTTTTTGCAAAGCCAACAACCTTTTCATTTCCTCCTCCTCCTCCTCCACTCAAATGTTAGTATGCAAATAGTCTTGAATGGCCCTCTCCAAGGGCACTTCGGTGTTTGTGTAAGTTCGTGTTCTTTTTAACAGCATATTAATCCCTTCCTCTTGTTGTTCAAATATATGTAGTCAGAGTTCAAGAGCTCTCTGTGAAATGTGCATTGGAAATGTGCCACTGTGTTAAAAGGGGTGGAATGCTACCCCATCTACTTCTAGTGTGGTACTGGGAATAGGGCACTACGTTGGGGTTGGGAAACCTGGGTTCTAGTCCTAGCTCCGCCATTGACCTTCTGTGTGACCTTGGGCAAGTCACTTTCCCTCTTTATGCCACTTTTCCCTTCCACTCTCTGCTATTTGGTCTGTGAGCTCTTTGGTCTGTAAGCTGTGTGTTACATACACAGTGCCTAGCACTTCTTGGTTGGGACTCGAGGCTACTGTAATACATTAGTGCTTGTATAAATAGCTGCTCCCTTCATGGGACTTCAGCTTAGAAACTCAGTCCAAACCTCTTTAGTTACTTTCACTGTTTGCTATGTTCAGGCACTCTGCGCCTCCAGGTTTTGGATAGATCTGGATGGGATAATAACCATGGTAATAACTTGAGGCTATTTTTACAGCGTCTCCAGTCCAGCAGAAAACACTAAAATCTACTCATCTTCTGACTCCTTGCATGACCTTGTGACACTTTATGCCCAATTTTACAAAGCTAAGGAGGTTCATACAATTTGGATATGATTCAGAGAAGTATCTGAAAATATAGCTAGAAAACAGGATGAGTACTACAAATGACACTTGGGATGTTATGTCCGCATTCAATGCGACATCTCTATTTATAGGCAAACCAACGGACTAAACTGGAAACCATGTTTGGGGTGGGGCTTTTTAGTGTCATTGGAGCAGTCTGGAAGCTAAAGTTTTTTGGCTGATTTTTCTAATATAGGTCAGCATAAGTTTTATTAATAATGACTTTGCAACCTATTACTTACAGCATTATGCTTTTTTCATCTGGGCTGGGGTGAGTCAATCTGCTCTCTACTGCTCAGAGTTATCTGCACATGTTAAGCATGTTGCTGACTTAGGGAAGGAGAGAGAAACCTGAATGTAGTCACCTGGGTTGCTAGGCTCCTGGGGATCATGGTCCTTCATAAACATGAAATAAATAAATAAAAATGCAAACTATTGAGAGAGGGTCCCTATCAAAGTCCCCATTTAAATATGCCTGTGAATGAGATGTTCCATCTATTGTTATGCAGGAAGAGATGACGTATCGGAGGCTTGCTTAGTCCTAGGGGGACTGGAGATCTGATATGAACTGCTGGCTCTCCAGCATGTATTTAGAGTTATCTGTAGAACATGAAGATTTAAAACGTGACCTGAGATCAAAGCTGCCCAGATGTAGAGCTGGGCAATTTTTTTTAACAAATAGGAAATGCGCCAAAAAAATGCATTCCCCCCTCCCCCCCCCGCCCGGCATTAAAACTATTCATGAATTTGGGTAGAATATGGCAAATGGTTTCAGCTGTGAAAGATCTGGAAAATATTTTTCAACCATTTTGAAGGTGCTCGAAGCTCCATTTTCACAATGAAATGTCAGGTCGAAATGGTATTTGCAATGTTTCATTTGACCCAAACAAAGTTTCTAAAGCTTTTTGTTTCAATTTTTCAGCCTAAAAACTTCCAGTTTTGGCTCAAAGCGAGCACATCCTCTTTGTCTGGCTTGGCTATAGATCCACAAAATGAAGTATTTGCTCAGTGCTACTCAGATGCCCATGGCAATGAGGGTCAAGATAGTACTTGGGTGGGTGGATAGACATCCCATTGGTATTAACTGGGAAAATGGAAATACTACATTCCCAAGTACCATGAAGGGGCAAAGACTTTGTTGCTGGATTTTTATCTCCAGAGAGAATGAAGCGATGGGGATTTGCCCAAACTTGTCTGTCCAGGGTGCAGGATGACCACCAGAACAAAATGTTAATATAAAATCCTGTGCCAGCAAGAGTGAATTTAGGATCATCCTCAAGGCCTCTTTAAATGGGTTTCTCTAAAGTGTCTCCTCATAGCAAAGATCTGTCCATGACTTTGTTACAGGAAGTGGGTGATAACAACCCTACTCTTTTAATGCACATGTTGCTGAACATGATGGTGGGGGTGCAGTGGAAGAGGTCTATATAGTAGAATGTTTCATTGCTCTTACCCATAAAAAAACAACAACAACAAAAAACCCAGATCTCCTTTAATGGTTTTGTTCACCTGAAGGTTGTGCATTCTCATCACCATAATTACTAGGATAATTTAGTACTTGTGCTGTGCTTTACTACTATGCTTTCCAATAGGGAGCTTTAAAAGGTAGTTTTGATCTTACATTTTTTAAGATTGTTAGGAAAATATTTTTAGAGGCAGCAGACTTCTATTTTTTGCATCAACTAATAGTCCCTTAAGGATCTACTCTTAAAACAGCATTAATCTGTCAGGGAGGAAGATGGCAGAGCAGTCAGTCACTGTGTTATCATAGTGAGAATTCAGTGCTTCATTGGGACTCAGAGTTCCAAGGCAAAGTTCTCCAGCTAGGAAGCTTTCTCGGGCTAGTAGTGATCAGTTTCAAATTTTCCAAGTGAGGCCCCTCTCTCTGTGCGGAAGCTCTATGCAAGCAGTTTCTCACACGCTGTACGGTGTGTGTGCTAATGCTATAATTTACATATGGCGACCTAATTTGTGCAGGCAATTAGGAACAAGCTGGCTTTGTGTGTGTCCAGATTGACTGGAGATCATCAGAAAGGTATTGCTGGCTCTTCCAACCCATGTGGCATTTGGGGAAGGGTGCTACTGGGCCAAGTGCCCCAAATCCTCTCACTGGTACAGTCTTGATCTGGAGGAGTGTGGGACAAAATTGGGGATCTGGTTGTTCCACTGTTTCCTCCCACTCCAGCCTGTTGTCCTTGCTGTTGCTATTCAGCAGCCTTTGCCTCCTAGAGAAGAAAAAAACTAGTGGTGAAGCTGCTGACCCATGTGGCCTCCCAGAGCCCTGACACCCCCCAGTGATTTTTTGGGTTCTGATCCAATCTGTGAAACTGAATCCCAGCCTGGATCATGCCACAATCCCTTTTTTCTTAGGATGAGATTCACGAGCACCAACTACAGCAAGTTTCAACACCATGTAAGAAGGGCTCATTCATTGTTTAGAAATTAAGCAGTCTCCATCTGACTAATCAGTGTGAGATGACTGGTCGTCTTCAACAGACACGGTAGCTCATTAGTAGAATATACACAGATGGTAATGTGCTCAAAGGTATTTGAAATATATGGGCACAGAGCTCTATTAATAAGGCGGACCTATCCTTACTTTTCATGACAGAGTTCACTGTTCTTGCTGCTGTCTGTACTAGAATTTGGTAAATAAATGTGTGAAAATACCTTTACCAAATCATATTTACAATTTTCACATTTCCATGCTGATAAGATTATGATAAATACTTGAAATTTACTGTTACTGGAAAGGAGAGTAGAGAGAAAATGGACTCATAACTATTTTATTTATTCAGTAACTAGTTTACCCATATCTAATTGCCCTGAGGGAGAGACTTATTCAAAGCTTAACACAATAGTGGTTCCTTGGAATAATGTTTTTTGGTCTTTCTTTTTTCATTAGATGCTTTTATGTATAAAATTTATTTGGAGCAGAACGCTTTCACTGCTGAAAGGCTGGCTTTCTTCAGCAAATGTTACTCTTAGCACTGGTTGCCAGTTACTCTTCTGTATAGGCATATAGGGTAATGGAGCACAAAGCATTTTCTAATTCCCTGGTCCTGCATACTGATAGTGAGAGGAGTTATCCTCTGCAGAGCTGCTGTTCCCCCCCCCCCCGAGCAGATGCATTGGAAGTGTGTATAGTTTTGACTCCACCCCCACCAAGCTGGCCAGCATAGTCCTCTGCTCCTGGACCAATAGCTCATATCTTTCTCCCGTCTCCCCCAGAGCAAGACTGAGAACCAGAGGCCATATTGTGTCTGCCCTTTCCCTGAAGCAAATTTTTTGTTAATCTTGCCCTTAACCGTTTTTGTTGTCCCATGTGGAGCACTGAAGGGACCAGTTTGCCAGTAGAATGTGTCCTCCGCCAGAAAAATTGCATTCTCCTTGGTAATTTCGAGATCATAACTACAGCACGTGTGGTGGACCCAACCAAGGCCAGATAGCTAGCCACAAGGAACGCTTGAATCTGCTTGGTTACTTGATATGAGCCCAAAATGCTTTGTGCTCCATTACCCTATATGCCTGTATAGAAGAGTAACTGGCAACCAGTGGTAAGAGTAACATTTGCTGAAGAAAGCCAGCCTTTCAGCAGTGAAAGCGTCCTGCTCCAAATAAATGCCAGCTACCGAAAGACTGGAGGGAGGGAAAGGAGGAATAGCTGATGAGTAGCAACAAGAAACTTATTTGAATGAATATTTTGTTCAGTTTAGATCATTGCAGGAATTATTTTTCTTGTCTTGGTATAATTTTTGAAATGCCATAAACTCTTGGATAAATAACTAAATTTTATAATGATACTGAATAAGACCACATGAGAGTTCTGAGGGCCTCATTCTCAGTTCTCCCTGGCATTAATGGGAGTTGCAGCTGTACGGCACCTTTCAGGAGGTGTGGCTTCAGGTTCTACGATGCTTCAGGCTGTTGGTCTTGCTGGGCTATTGTCACATTTCATGTGGCTAAAACCTTCAGTGTGATGCATAACAACTATAGCTCAGCGCAACGTGCCCACTGCTACATTTATTGCTTCATGGCCTAACCCAAAGTCCACTGAGTCTTTTTATTCACTTCACTGGGCTTTGGACAAGACCATAAATTAATGCTGTCTTCTGGCCTGTTTATGAATGTATACAAACATTTTTTTCATATAAAATGCACAGCTTACTGTTCCACAGTTAAGGTTGTTTTTTGACCCTAAAGCAGGAATTCAACACTTTGCTGTGTATGAAGAATAAAACTTATCCCCAGAATTACAATACTTGATCTTTGTATGCAGTATTTTTTGTGAGCACTTACAAGAAAAGTGATTAGTTTTGTGTAAATTTCACTTTTGAAAAATGGGTCCTTGAAGAAATTGAGCACTTGATGTCAGATCACTTTCTCCCAACTGATTGTACATTTTCAAACTTTCAGCAATGTGTTGTACTATTCCCACAGTATCTGGAGTTTACCTGGAGCTACAGTGTTCAACAGGATTTGTGTATCTCTGGCAGGAAAGCTAATTTCTTATGGAAGAACCCTAAGGATTTCCCTGGTTAAGCCTTGACTGAGAGTTAAATGCACTTTTACTTATTCTTTGGTTTTAAGCAAAGTTATTAGTCTGTGGGGCATGTTGTTGTCTTCATGAGTCCTGACCTCTGTGAAGTTTAAATTATGTAGTTTACACAATAGCGTCAATCCATATTTTTATTTGATTTTAATTCTAACACTTTAATGTTTTGTCATCAAAGTCTAAGAGTATATGGATGCAAGTGGCAATAAACAAAATTGTTTTTCGTCTCCATCCTCCTTTGCCTCATTGGGCATGCACATTTAACCAGGCCAATTTGGTAAACCCCTTAACGTGTGTGAACACTCATGATTAAAAATATTAAGACACTCCATAATCCAAACCAGATAAACCTCAAGAACAGATATAATCTTGTCTGTGAAAAGTCTTTTAATAGCAACCACAAAGATTATCCTTGTGGCAGATATTAAAGGATCATACTTTTTTTTTTTTTTTTAAGTAATGTTGTATCTATCCATTTTGCAGCTAAATCCAATTCTTGGATATGTGTGCATGGCTTCCATGGCCTTCACTGTGAGCCCCCAGAGCACACCCTTGTTTTAACCAAGGCTGTGTCTTATTGCAGAACCCAGATAGGGTTTGGAAGAAACACTTGCTTGAGTGCATATCGTGCTTTCGGAGGTGGAATGCAAATGGCTTACAAAGCCATTTTAAGGGTTTGTAGCTATGGGTAGGAACACAAACCAGACACTGCAGTGTATCAAGCAGAAGAGATCATTGCTGTACAAAGAGCTGGGGTGACCACATCTAGAGAACTGGGCTAAGATTTAGATGTTGCACTTGACTCTCAGATGCTGAAGTATTGGCAAAGGAAAAGGACCACGGGCGGCTGCATCTAATGGAGAGGTTAAGAAAAAAGTAAGGATTTGCTAGAAGAAAAGAAATGACAGCAATATACAGCCAGTGGATGGCACAGATTGTTCAAAGATGGCAATTTACCACCAAAAGAGCAGATTAAAACTAATGATCTGAGTTTAAAGTAGGTTAGAAGAAATGTCAGTAACACTTTGAGTTACAGTGCACAATTATCATGAACGCTAACTACTCATTAATTGCAGGGTTACTTAATAGGGCTTACTGCTACACCCTGGGCTCAGTTCATCTTTGGTGTAATTCCGTTGACCTCAGTGAAACTAAGTTAGGGATCAGTTTGGCCCAACGCAAGTATTTGGTAATTGCACGTTACTGTGTACTGTAGTTCCAGTTAGCCTGATTTTTGTAAAACTTCCATTGATTTCAATTAGCCTAAAGTTAATTAACTTGTAACCCACCCTCTCTAGCAGCAAAGCCTTGTTATATATTTTGCAACAATACAGATCTTCTTATGGTGCCCACGTGCTGTTGCCAATGACTGCTTGGAGTTTCCCTTGACCTCAATGAGAGTTCTGCTTATGAACTGGCTACAGAATTTATGTAAAAACCCCACCACTACATTGTGATTACTGATTGCGAAATTAAATGGACAACAATTACCATTTAAGTAATGAGTACTTAACGGGTATTTGTACTCCATAAATTAAAGTATTGCTGAAATTCCTTTTGTGCAAAGGGTAATTTAATGTGTGGCGCAGATTACTAAGGATAGAAATACAGGTTACAAGAATATATATCTAGGGGAAAGGAAATTACTGGTTAGGTAGATTGTTGTAGCCTCCTTCTGCTGCAGCCTCCCCCCACAAATGTTACTACAAGAAAGTGAGAATTTTGAAGAGAGCAACAAATGTCAAGTATTGTATGTATTTACTGGGGATTTTCTGCCTTCTATGCATTGTATTATGATTGCATCTGTGTAGAGTTCTAAAGGAAGCAGATCTACTGAACTGAATAATGGAGAGACAAGCCTGCAAAAATAATACAGTATTGTAGATGCCAGACCAACAGCAAATAGTTCAGTACACTCTGAACTGAAGCATGCTGTGCAAAATTCTTCAGTGCAGAGCCCTCTAATCTGAATCTGTTCAGATACCAGAACCTTTCCAAACCATAATTTGAATTTTAAATGAAGCTTGTAGCCTGCAAAAGAAAAATAACACATCATCATTGTTCCTGAGACACATCTTTGGGGAAGACCACCTGCAATTCTTCAAGCATTTTTAAATTTCCCAGTAAGACATCAATGTTCCCCCTACTATGATTATTAATGGAAAATATCCCAATTAGATATGGTACAAAAAAGAAAAGCCTTGGAGGCTTCTGATGACTCTGAGCTTTTGTAACTAAAAGACTGAATGAAATCTTGAAATGGTGGCCAACTATATCATGATTGGTGGTCTGTTCTCAGGTCTGTGCATACAACTACCACTGAAGATGGCTGAACGTGCACACGGAGATTGTAAATGCTTGGGGACTGAACCATCTTTTTGTTCTGTTTTGTACAGCACTTTCACAATAGAGTCCCGGGGCATGACTGGGGCTCCTAAGTGCTATTACAATCAACATTACTAATATTCAAGGACAGAGTATGGCCCTCAAATCCACTAAAGCATTTATTTGGAGACTTGCATCTACAATGATCATAATAAAATATTAATCCTAATTCATATTTGGAACTTCTATTTATAAATATTGCGGATTCTTTGCACTTCAGGGCAGAGATATAGCTATTAGGGCGTGGTTATTTAAACTAAATTAAGAAAAAACTACTTGAACCCTTGGTATTAATTGGTGGCTAAAGCCTTAATAGAATTTTCTAATGAATGAATAGAATGGCTAAGAATAAAACGTCATGAATCAAGATTGCTCAGTAATTCTTCTGTAAGCGTGTGGGACTCACCCCTGCGGCGCCTCCTGCTGGTGTCCTGGGAATTAGTTCTTCTTCCAGCCTTGGAGTGCCCTCTGCAGGCGGGTGTCCCGCTTACGCCAGGCCCCTGTGTACCTCCCAGACCCGGTGCCCCTTGTACTCCGGGGTGCTGCCCCCTGGCAGTAACCCCTGACTTGCAGGGTCTCCCCACCCAGGGGAACCCCCACCCCCTATCCCCACCTCACCTCAGTCTTTGGCTGCTATCCAATCACTATCTAGCCTCTATCTACTGGGGCTGACTGCAGTATATAAGCCACTCATCACAGGCAAGTGGGGTTTGGCTCCCCCTGCAACCGCAGGATCTAACTGGCCTTTGACTAGGCCACAGCCTGGGGGGTTTCCAGGCTGGAGCTCCCCAGCTCCCTTGGCCTTCCCCCAGCTCTGCTCCACTCTAGGCACTTGGTTAGGCTCCCCAGCAGCCAGGCCCTTCTCTCTCTACAGGCAGAGAGAGTCTTTTTGGACTCCTGGCTCGCAGCCTCTTATACATAACTTGTGCTATCACATCTGTAACCTTACTTATCTCTCTAGCATCTGTTGAAAGAACTATGGAGTCAACCAGTTTCCACTGTTTTCTTCTATTCTTCACTGCCACCAAAACAGAGAGAGCGTTTGCTTGAATGTAGGATTTGTATAAACTTTTACAAGCAACAGAAGTTTGGTAAAACAACACAACCAAACGTCTGCACCATCCACATTAATGGAAAAATGCCAATTGAATTTAATGGTGCAAGATCTGATGTGGAAGGATAAACACTAGAGTTGATTTCTGTTTAATTGTTTTTTTCCATGTGATTTTTTTTTCTTCCAATTTCCACTGTCTCCTTCTCCTCCAGTTGTCCCCTACCGAGACCTTAAACAATGCTAAATCAGCTGGGTAAGATTCAGATCAAGACCATAGCAAACAGCAAGCTGAAATAAACTCACCCTCCACACATACACAAGCGCTATTCCACTCGGCTTTTAGGCCTGGCAAAAGAATATTAATCCTCAATCCCGATCCTAGAAACACTGTGGATATGTCTACACAGCCCACAGGAACAAGCCTCCCAGCCTGGGCCGACAGACCTGGGCTTGCAGGGTTAGTGCGGACACTGTAAAAATAGCTGTGGGGACAGTTGCTTTAAAGCTGTGGCACAGGCTGGAGCTCAGGCTCTGAAGCCTAGGGAGGAAGGACACTGATGGTCTGCTTTTTGGAAGTGCTTAGCTCCTGCACAGAGGTGGTAAGGAATTATCTGACTGGGGATGGTCTTGGTCTCTGTCTCCATCTCCTCCTGTTGGAGCTGTTTCGCCTTTTACAAATAATTCCATAGTCATTGGGTCAGAGAGAGGCTGACTAACTAGAGTCCAGTGCTCAAACACAGCAGACACCTGGGATGTGGGAGAACTAGTTTCCAGCCCCTGCTCCAATCAATATTTATCTGTACGCAGTGGAACAGCTTCAGCAGGAGAGATTGGGGGACCCAGACCAGAATAGCCAATAGTCTAGTGATGAGGTCACTCACTTGGGATGGGCGAGAATGGCAGCACAGGAACCAAAGTCTCTCCACTTCCAGCTGAGTGCCCTGACCACTTGACTGCTGGATATTCTGGGATGGCTCTCTTGTTTTTCCCTGAGAGACTTCTAAAGATCTTGGTTTCATCCTAATGCAGAAGAGGAAAATTTCTGAAATCTCAAAAAGTTCCACAGGATGGGAAAAGAGTTTCCTGCCCAGCTCTCAGAATTTGGTGGAAGTCGTAGGTACTTGGCCCCTCTGAGAAGTCATGCAATGAACTTCTCTTATCCTCCCTCTCCTTTACATTTCTGTTCATAGCTCAGAAGTGAGAAGAGAGAAACTGTGCTGGAAGAAAAATCAAAAAAATGAAAAGGGATGACAAAATGTGTCCCGAAGGAGGAGGTAGTGGGTGAGGAAAATACTAGAGAATTTACAAAAACTATTTTCTTCACACCATTTTTATTCAGTTCCATCTTTCATATTGTTGAAGGGGGAATTACTTTATTTCAGAAAGTGTCAAGATACAGAGAGAGAACCTAGCCATGGTATCCCCATAATAATAAAGCCACAAGGCCTAACAAGATTATTGCTAGCGAAATCTTATTTTAAGGACATATACAACATCATTGCTGCCTGGGGAGATTAAGATAAAATTTAATTGCATTCCATTCTTTCGGGATTTTTTTATCAGCAAAATCTTCCATAAAATACAAGTGTAAGACAGCACTTCCTAGCCTTCCGATTTGCAAGTTTTATCGTTAATAGGTAACTCTTTGCAAGTTAAGGTGTTTTTTTTTTTTTTTTTTTTTTTTTAAAGTCGTTGTCCTGCTTTTGTACAAGTAATCTGCAATTTACACATAGCATTGGTTTTAACCACTCAAAAGCAGCATGGTGGGATTTTCAAATAATTGCATAACTTCTCTTATTGATGAAAGTGGGAGTTTTACCATGGACCTCAGTAAGTTAGCTAAATGCTGAGCGAGCTTGAAAATCCTGCCCAGCTGGCACTGACTGGATTTTTTTTTTGACGTTAGATTGTCCTTATCCTTCCATCATCACACAGGTGAGGAAGACAAGAAAAATAACTCTTGTTAGTGTTCAGCACATTATTCATTTCAACACAGTTCTGAGTTAATATTACTATGGGTGAATTTCACCCTTATGTAGCAGGTCAGCAGAATGCCAATACATATGTCCTCTAAATAGCTTTTAAGTACCATACAGGCTTGTGGTGGCCCTCTCCACAGGGATGAATTTCACCCAATACAATTCCATACTATTTTTCAGTACCGTATGCTGTTAGAACATTAACTTTGGCAATACTAACTCCACTGCATTGCGCATGCATTTTTCAATCCCTGTTTTTCTGGTTAAAAGTGTAGCCTGATGCATCATTATTTGTATTTTAAAAATATATATACTGTAAGAAACATACAGAAGGAACAGCATGGCCATGTTGGAACGTTAACTTTTGGCAGAGTATTTTAGAGACTAATTATGTGATCATGTAATTAAAGAAGGTGTCAGACCACATATGCATAAGGGGGAATAGTTTAAATTGTGTGTTCATCCTAAAATTACACATTTCCTGATTTGTGTGTTCTTAATTTATGCAATAATGCAGCCTCTTGCGTTTAGTAATCTTAAAATGTCGCTTTTGCTGGTAGATAATCAAATATTTTGAACAGTCTTTGGAAATGGTAAACAGATGCAGATCAGATGGTTATGTGAAAAATCCCATTATAATCCCGAAAAATCCCAAGTAATAGTGAGTGCAAAACTAAGTACAGATTTATTAAAAGCAATCTACTTGTACATCCCTCTGATCTCACAGTGCTTTATAGAAATTAACAAATTAAGCTTTATTATCCCCATTTTATAGATAAGTAGGCCCAACGGGGTTAAATTGTTTGCCCCTGAACACATAGCAAGTCTAGCAGTAGTTGAGATCTTCTGATTTCTAATCCTGTAGTTTAGCCACAAAACTAAACTTCCCCTCTCCCGAGGCCTTGTCATTTGTAAAAAGTGACATTAAGTGGCAAGGAAAAGATTGGTAAGCGACCACTGGGCTTGTAATTGATCAAAAGAGTTGCATAAGGTTTATTCTGTAGCCATTCCTACATGTAGAACTCCCACAGATGCGAAGCACTGTGTGTGACAGGCATGCAGATGGGACTGTATCATGCCAGGGGGTTTAAAGCCGAGTAAGTTATCATTTTCATCATCAAGAATTTTGTTGAAACTTCTGTCAGTGTGCACAGACACTCAAATAAAATGAGACTAAACCTTTTTATTTAATTTTCAAATGCTTTAAAAAACAGTATATTGATTTTTCTCTATCTATTCTGCATTTAAAAAGGACTCACATGTAATAGAGCTGTCAGAAGTCTCCTAAATTTCAATTCTGCTCCTAAAAATAGAAACCATTTCACATTTCATTAAAAACGAGAGAGAGAGAGAGTGTGTGTGTCTAAGGTGGGAGGAAGGACGTGGGAGAAGACAATCGACATTTTACAGGAAATTACGCTAAGGGGCATTAAGTTACCACAGTTCTTGGAACAGTTCTCCCTTGTATCCTTACAATCTGTCCCGAGTAATGGCCTGCATGTAGCTGTACCACCCCAAGGAGAGATCAGAGAGCAAATTGTTAATCAGTCACAATTCTTCGCCTCCTCCCTTTTGCTTTGGAGGCGGCATTAAAGCTACTCCCACCTGTTCACCCTTTTGCCGGCAATTGGAAGAAGATCAGCAAAGCCAGGGTCTACCTACACCCTGCCCAGGGCCGGCTCTAGGTTTTTTTTGCCACCCCAAGCAAAAATTTTGCTGCCCCAGGCTCAGGTGGGGCTGGGGCTCGCAGTGATGTCACTTTCTCCCAGCACCTGCAGGGGCTTTCCCCCCGCCCCCGCCTGGCCGCGCAGAGAAGCCCCGATATAAGGGGTGGCACAAGGCAGTGCAGCAGCCAGGGCGCAGATGAGGGGGTGCAGCCCCAGCTCCCTGGCAGGACTCGCTCTCTCCTCCCCAGGTAGCGGCTGGGCCCTGGCAGCTCAGTATCCTGGGGCTGGGGCTTCCCCTTCCCGCTGCGGCCGAGGGCGCGGCGCCCTCGCCCCGTCTAAGTGGCGCAGCTCCGAGAGCGCAACTGCCCCGAAAAAAAAAAAGGACGGCTGGAATGCCGCCCCTGGAAATGTGCCCCCCAAGCACGTGTTTGATTTGCTGATGCCTAGAGCCGGTCCTGACGCTGCCCATTTGCAGACAGTAGGGAGTATCAGGTGATTAACTCCTGCTTCCCGCTCTCCCCCCCCCTGCCAATCACAACCTGAACAAGGCAGGTAAGAGCGGTGATAACCTAGCTCAAAGAGAAAAGGCTTAAATACATGAGGAAGTATACTAGCACAGTAGTACAATGTAAGTGAGCTTCGTGCAACCTCATTCATTTGGAAGTAAGATTACATGCAGTTTGGTACATCCTCAGGAGGCTCTTCAACCTTTCCTTTCTGCAACGGGATTTAATTACTTTAACTGCTCATGAATGAATATGTAACTCTGCAGATGTGCATTATTATTACTCCCACTGCAGTGCCTACCCCACAGTATAAAAGGGAGGGGGGAAATAGTCATTGAAGTAGAGGAACAGTTTTACCACTGCCTAATGTAAAAGTGCTGAAAATCTTTTCCTAATAATTTTATTACCATCAAGATACTCCCCACAAGCTATAGGAATTTCCATGGTAGTGTAGTTGGTTATAGTCTCTCTTTTCAACCTCCTATTAGCTATTACAGGAGTGGAGGGGGAAGTCGAATAGGAGGAAAATTTTCACCATAACAAAGATTTAAATCTGAAGCAAGATGGCTCAGTAAATCCAAAATTTTTTTTTGCTGGGGAAGGGGAGAGGGGAAGGATCAGTGCCTCTGACAGTTTGGTAGCATTTCATCTTCATACTTCAAGAACTAGTGCACAGAATGTTTTCAGTTTTGTTTGTGTTTGGATTAAGGAAGGAACTGCAGATTAGGTGATGTGATTGGGAAGGAACTGCAGATTAGGCTGGGTCACTATTTTTACAGATTACTTGGTAAGAACGGTACCTTCTTACGGACGTTACTTTCCAAACCCCTCCTCCCCCGCCCCAACACACCATGAATTGGAGAATATACAGGGTACCAGGTTCCCTGCTGGGGAAGATCTTTTTGATTCTGAGAGTTTATTCCTGTTCCAGCCACCCCCACTATCTGTGCTGCTTTTGGGGGTAGCAGTGGGGATTACTGGTGATTACTACTCAACAATAGTACAGGGCAATGAAAGCTCATAGGAAAAAATACCGTGAACTAATTTAAGGGGAGGAGAGAGAAAAAGTGAAGCCATGCTACCAGCAAAGCAGCTTTCCTGTTGCAAAAAAAAAAAAAAGAGAGCAATGGAGTGAAGTGACTGTAATGCTATTGGAAGTCCTGGGTGGTTTCTGAGTTATTTTGCTGTTCCTGGTATATTTATTTGAATACAATGATGATTGTTCTAATTTTCTCTTTGGGAGTACAGTAGCTTCTCCTCCTGTATTGCTCTTATTCTGAATAGTTTCTGCTGCTGCTCTGGGCCTTTTCCATCTTGTTTCTCTAAATCTGGTTTTGCATAGTGGATGTTCTTTCATCTGTTCATTCATTTGTTTACATAGATCCACAGCAGGGTCTTTACTTACAGTTATAAAGACAAAGATGACAATCTTAAAACACCGAGGCCTAAAAAGTTAATCTCCCAAATCCAGATTTAAGCCCCTAAATAAGACTTTGGCCTGATTTTCACAGATGCTGAGCAACAGAGCTGGTCAAAACAATTCAAATTCTGATGGAATTTCAAAAATTGCAGGGTGTGGGAGAAAGGTTGGAAGTTAAAAATTCATGGATTTTTGTTGTTGTCTCCAACCAGCACTGCTGAGCATCACCAGCATGCATGTGAAATCATAAGGAGCTGCCAGTACTCAGCATCTTTTGCAAATCAGGCCATTTCTATGTCAATACCCCTAAATCCCTATTTAGGGCTAACTTTTATACCCCCAGGTTTCCAAATTGTCATCAGAGTCTCTGTCCCGAAGAGCTGACTATGTCCACAGCACTCAATGTTTCCAATAAAGATGGACAACCGTTTTGCATAGAATAAGCATCACCTCTCTCACCACTGAACTTGGGCCCAACCAACCATTTTTAGATGTTTAGGAAAGGTTAGTTAAGAAATCCCCCAATATCTCTCATCTGAAGAGATGGGGGAAGTCTGTAGTAATGATTACATGTGTGTAATAAGTGCCTGTATTGGACAAAACATGGTGCCATCCCTTTCCCCTCTCCCTATATGTAGCCTGCTCCCCTCTTTGGATCCCAGTGACTTTAAAGTGCTGACTCGGATATCTGCTATCCCACAGCCTACTTCGATACCCTCTTACTACGTCAACCAGCCAGCTTGCTGCCATGTTCTAGAGTAGCAGGGCTCAGGAATTTCTCTCTGGTGTCCTACAACCATGTCTCTCTGAGTTTTATAAAGCACTACAAAACGTACACCCCAGAGGTCATTCCCCTTCATTTCTTCCTCCAAATCACAGGAGCAGTTTAATCAGCTGCATGGGGAATATTTGATTACACTAATGGGTGCTTTTTGAGATATTTCACATTGACCTAACACCATGAGGGGAAAATATGCATAAGGTCACCCCATCTCATACTTCAGGGTGTAAATTGCGTCAGTGAGGATTCACACCACCTTTCTTCCCACATCAGTCATGGCATTACACAATTATAATTGAATGCTATCTATCTTAAATGTGATGTTGTGAGGTATCTTTGTACATTAATGGGTGTGTGTGGGGGGGGGGTTCACCTAGCTGGGAAGATAATAGATCTCCAGTCCACATAACAAAATACATATATATGGCCCTGGGAGGTCAACTAGGGCTGAGAGCAAGTTATGAAATGGCTGGCTACCCCAAGTGGAAGATGAAAGGGATATTAAAAACTTCAGTTCTTAGTTTTTAAAGGGATTTCTTGGTAGTGTTGAGATGATCCATATGTTTTAATCAACTTGCGTATTTTGAGTGGGAAGAAGGCAACACAATAACTACTTGTGGGGGAGAAGTTAGTCAAAATAACTGCTCTTTTTCTCAAGTATCGTTGGATTCTGGAATCTTTCAACAGTCGTCGTAGGATGAGCAAACAGCCTCAACACAGTTTAAGGGGCATCTTAGTGAGCAGATCTAGAGGTTATGGAACACTAAGATGCATCATAATGCAGGCACATGCCAAAGAGGGCACTTGCCTGATTTGACATAATTTGGGTTTAATTCACAAAGGGGATTTAGGTTAACGTTTAGGTGTCCAGCTGCTTAGTGGAATTCCTGCTCCTGAGTTAGGCTCCCAGTCTCTATATACAACACTTGTGGAAACTATTAGGCACCTAAGAATGGGCTTTGCAAAAGCCAGCATGCAGAGCAGGGAGCTGCCTGAGCCAGGCAACAGGAAATGCTGAGAAGAGGGGGGGGGGGCTTAAGCCTTGCTCCTCAAAGATGCAGAAGTGCCAAAGTCCATGCTAGAGAGAGGGGCACCTGTCTCTGCTTGGGATTCATGGCTCTGAACTGTCTACTGGAGTTAAGCACTTAACACGTTGTGTGTGGTGTTTTTTTTTTTTTTTGCAAGAAATGCAGCTGCAGGAGGAGGAGGAGACCTTCTTTATAACTTTTAGACCAGTGGTTAGGGCACTCACCTGGGATGTCAAAGACCTGGATTCAATTCCTGCCCCTCCGCCTGATGTGGAGACAGGGTTTGAACTTGGGTCTCCCGCATCCCAACTGAGTTTCCCTAATAATTTGAGCTAACTGTTCTAAGGGTGGCCACCTTCTCCATTGGCTACTTTGTATGGGTTTGGTGCATGCTTATTGGCAAAGACAAGATAGGCAGGGGATTACCTAGTTTGTGAATCCAGCTGGGGTTTGGGCATGAATTTTAAGGGCCAAGCTACTGGGAAGTGTCAGTACTGAGGTGGCTGTGTACATGCACATCTGGTGAAACGTAAGGGACTTTAACAGCGGAAACAGGCTGGGGTTTTGTGAATGCCAGCGGCTCCTGAATGTTGGGGTTAGGTGCCTAAAGTGGCAGTTGGCACCCAAGTCCCTTTGTGAATCAAGCCCTTTGTGTTTTCATTCCATTCTCAGCTGTAACTCTGTGTGACTTTGGATGAATTAAGTGATTTCCCTATTCGTCTCCCTATTTTATGAATGAGGACACTAATATTTACTGATCTGTTCCTACTTCTAGCTTTTTGGCAGTGCCGTTTCATAGGAACCATGCTGCTGAGGGCTGCCCTGTTAGTGCTTCCCTTGAAACCCACCGTGAAGTGCTTTTCCACAGACCAGGAAGCATGGAAAATATACTACAGCCAGAGACTCTATTGTCTTCTTAGGTCAAGTCTCCATTGGTTCTTGGGAAGATGTGCTCTGTGAACATGTTCTTTTGCCCCTGTTCTGCTTTGTACTAATGGCAGTAAGCCATCGTCTGCCCACATGCAGATCCAGAAGCCCACAGAGGGGCCCTCCATTGGATCTGTGAGACAAGGGGATGTCACTGGTGAGCCAGCTGACTTCCCTTCTCCCCCACAACTTCTCCCAGATGGGCGACGGAAGAGCTGTGTGCAGAGAGCCCCCTTATGTGGACAGTTCACAAGGGCATGAACTGGCCCATCTGCTACTCGTTTGGGAAGCATGCCTGTCAGAATTTTTAGCATCTTCGCAAGGACTATCATGCTGGCTGAGACTTCATAATTTAACTGATTATGAAGGGCCGTTGGCAGATATCGTAGACCCCTGTCAGACTTAACTGCATGTAAATTTAATTAGTATGCAAAAAACAGCTTTGGAGATTAGACCAAACTTAATTAGTCAGCACCTTGAGTCTGTTAGCATACTCTACTGCATGGGTAGGCAACCTATGGCACGTGTGCCAAAGGCAACACGCAAGCTGATTTTCAATGGCACTCACTGCCTGGGTCCTGGCCACCGGTCTGGGGGGCTCTGCATTTTAATTTAATTTTAAATGAAGCTTCTTTACATGTTTAAAACCTTATTTACTTTACATACAACAGTAATTTCGTTGTATATTATAGACTTATAGAAAGAGACCTTCTAACAACGTTAAAATGTATTACTGGCATGCGAAACCTTAAATTGGGGTGAATGACCTTCTGAAAGGTTGCCGACCCCTGCTCCACTGGGTAATATATCAAAAAAGGGTACGCGAAGGCTGTGGTCAAGTAATTAAATGTATAGGGACCCGATGGTGTGTTTTCTTTTACATTAACCTCTACTCCATAGGAATCTACTGGGAGAGATGGACCACAGCTTAAGGAGGTTGTGGTTTTTCGGTCAAGGTAGAATCTTCTCCTCAGTTTTTAGACAACCGTGTTCATTTATAAAAATTGTACTGCCTTGAATGTCTCCAGCTCCACTGAGAGGATTCAGTGCGGCAGTGTTGTAGCATTATAAGTGTAGACATAGCCTACATCTCTGCAGTGCCTAGCACAGTGAGGCTCCAGTTTCAGTGGGGTCACTATTGCAATCCTATAAGAGACTAATACTAGCTAGTAAGTGTTAAGGGGAAAATAGGAAAAGTACACTAAGGTTTTCCTGCATCCTTCCCCTTGTGTGCTGGGCTCGGCTCTGGCAACCAATCAGCTACTAGCAAACTTGAGGATCACTAAAAACAGTGAAATTCTGTAATAAAAGAAAAATGAGCATTCGCCAGTGCAGTTGGATACATATCAGACAACAGTCATGGTTAAGGCTCAGGTTTTGTCACGGATATTTTTAGTAAAAATCACAGACAGGTCATGGGCAATAAACAAAAATGCATGGAAGTGCGTGACCTGTCTGTGATTTTTTTTACTAAGAATACCCCTGACAAAATGAGGAGGGAGAAGGATCCAAGGGGCAGCTGTGGGTGGCCCCTCAACTGCCCGCCACAGCCAGGCAGCTGCGAAGTGGGGGGAAGAGGGTGCACCTGCTGACAGCTCCAGCCCCGAGGCAGAAAACGTCACAGACATCTCTGGAAGTCACGGATCCCGTGATCTCTGTGACATAACCGTATTCTTAGTAATGGTACATTACCCTTCTCTACTTTGTTTACTTTTGAGAACCCCACAATATTTCCTTAACCCTCACGACCCCCCTGTGAATGGTTGTGAACGTTTTACAGATCAATGCAGCTGCGGCATGGAGATCTGAGATGGCTTTCCTTGGCTGTCACAACAAGCCAAAAGAAGAATCCCACCTCTTAGTCCCCTGCTTTGCCAAGCAGGCCACATATTAGTCATCCCGGATGGATGTTCCATGAAACCTCTGTCATCTCTACCATCTTGGTTTTAGTCCCTTTTGTGAGAAAAATGGCTTTGATTTGTTTCAACTTTGCACTCGGTCTGAGCAACGCGTGTATACAATATGTAGTGCGTGACAATTGGCCAGGAGAAATGCAGAGTGATGCGCTTGCTTTGGATAAAATACTGTGGTGGGGCACATGGTCATTTACCGCTGCACAAGCTTTATCAGGGGCATGATTGTGAGAGAGGCGGCTGAGGAATCTGCTTCTTGAGCATCCTAATCAAAGGCATCTTGTTCACTATGTGAACTCAACATTAAAAGTGTCGGCATTGCTTAGAGATTATGTACATGATAGTTGTCCAAGTGGAAGGGGACACCAGATGGCTACCTGCCATTTATGTTGATGCAACCAGGAAGAAATTGCAGATGAAGTAGCTGTCTAAAGGGAAGACTGTGTTATTGTCATCCACTACTTTAAATGGGGGGTGGGGAGATGGGGAGTGGGAGGGAGTGTGTGTGAGAGAGAGATTAATAAAGTACTACGACCGAGAGGGGGTTCTGTGATAGGAGGATGATTCAGTATAGGAATATGATTCAGTGCTGATTGCTTGAAAGACAGGGAATGAGCATTAATACCTTTCTGTTTCTGCAGAATTGATGTCGTCTGTATCTGACACCTGTCGCATCCTAGAGAAGCTCATAGTCCTCTCCCTATCTGTGAGGCTGCCGTTCGTTTGTTTGGGGGGTGTTTTGATTTCCCGCTGCCCTCTCCCCCTTCAATTTTACGTGGCTGAAAACTATGTATCCCAATGACCCGTGTTCTGGAAGAGTCCTCTCTGACAGTAGGAAATAACTAATCCTGGCATAACAGGGACTGTCTCTGATGTTCAGCAATGGACTAAAAAGAAATTCAAATACGCCAATAATGACATTATAGCCTCTCTATGTAGCAAAATACAAAGATGCTAGAGCATGATCCCATTGCTATGCTCTGGACGGCAAGACTTCATCAGACTTCTAAGGGCCCAATTTCTCCCACCCCCATTGATGACACACTCAATGGGGGAACTATCTAGAAGGTGCTCAGCACTCCCCAGTTGAATTAAGACTTGATTCTTTGAGGTGCTGCGTCATCAATTCCTGTGTGAGGTGAGGGGCCCAGAACCATTTGAGCAAAGCCAGTGTGGACTCAGCATAAACCAAGGCTGATTTTTGGGTGTGAAATGGAACAGAGCAGTTCCAGATGAGTTCCCCTTTGAGCTTTCAGGTTCCCATGAACCCAAAATGAAACACAAAGTTCTACCATTGACTCCAATGGAGTTAAGATGCTGCCCCCGTTTCCCCTCATAAGCCTATGTGCTGATAAAGAGTAGAGCTGTGCCAGTAGCTAATGGTTCACGGGCAGTGGTAAAAATTACTCGCCCGACCCCCAACGCCTTGGTTGGGAATTATTTTAGAGTTTTTTGGGATTACCAATGAATTGGAAAAGTCAAAGGAAAAATTGTTTGACATTGAATGAAATGCTTTGTTAAACCTGAAACGTGTTGTTTTCAAGCCCCAGTCATAGAATCATAGTGGCATCTCCCTTTTTATGCGATAGCCCACTGGTTGGAGCACTCACTCAGGATGTGGGAAACTCATGTTCAGTCCCACCCCTAGCTGATGCAGAGCAAGGACTTGAACCTGGGACTCCCATATCCCAGCTGAGTGCCTTAACCATCAGGTTATAGAGTCATTCTCATTCTCTGACCCACTAAGTATTTATTTGTACAAAGTGGTACAGCTTCCACAGGAGAGACTGAGAGAATCGCCAGTAACCTGGTGATTAGGGCACTCATCTGGAGTATGGGAGAGCTGGCTTCAAGTCCTGGCTCCAGAGCACAGATTCAAACCTGGGTCTCCCACATCCCAGAGAGTGCCCTGACCAGTGGGTTATTGGGTATAAGGCACTGACTCCTCCTTTGTTTTGTGAACGGCACCTAAGTCTCTTTGTGAATATAGCTCAAAAAAAACAACGTTTTGTTTTGGAAATGTTGAAATGAACCGTTTTGACATTTCCAACAAAAAAAAGTCTTTGAAAAAATGTGTCAAAATCAACATGAATTCATGAAATGTTTTGGTTGATCTGAATCTTCGCTTTCCGACAAAAAAAATTTCAGCCAGCCCTAACACAGTAGAGCGACTAGACTTCTGGGAAAGAGTCTACCTATGATTGTGTCAGGTTCACTTCATTAACAGAGACACACGATGTACTCGAACTGCTTATTCTGCTGGGAGTCAGTAGATGCGCTTTGGGGTAGCCACAGGTGGGTATTTGATGTTGCTACCTGTGGCTAAACATGTGCGGTGCCTGTTACTAAAAGAGCAGTGTTTCTTTAAATACTGGAGGTGATGCCAAGCAGCCCATGTCACTTCACTTGTCAGAGAAAGTTAATCTCATCATGTGACCTAATGTGATGTCACCTGACTCATGCCACATGTAGTCATCCGTTTAACTGGAATACTTCATGGAGCAGGCAGAAAGAAGTACCTTGCTGCTAACCTTCCCAGGGAGAAGCAGATGGTTCTGTGTATAATCTGCTTTTTCAAACAGCTATGGCCACAGTGTGGTGCGTCTCTATGGCTTTGAAACCACTGTCTTCTTGGCTGTGACTATTGTACGGGTCAGGCAGGTGTTGTGCACATCAAGGAGTTCAGTGATTTTTGTGAACACTATTGTAACAACTTTTAAGCGACTGCAGTTGAGCCTGTAGCTCACTGGCAGAGCGTCTGCTTTGAAAGCCAGCAGTGCTCGTTCTCATTCTGTTAAGGACATAGTCTCTTTAATGCCTAGCGTTTGTGTGCATGTGTGTGCTGTGATCGACTGGAGAAGCGTATGGTGCTGTGCTGTGCTGTTTGTGGCTGTTTTTGTGAGTGGAAAGCTTATGTATAAACATATGCCCATTTACGGCCTGTGAAACAGTATAGCATATAATCCATTACTTAGTGTCAATGTGGCATGATTTTTGCATGTAATGTATCTTTTTATTTGGATTTAATGCTTTGAAATGTCAGATTCCTCTCAATTTGGGTGCATCTTCGAAGCCGCAAATTGCTTGGAATGGGATTTGTGTCTCGATCTTAAGAACACTCATTCATTTGGTCTGTGGTCTCGGTTCCCCTTCCAAAGAGCATTAAGCATTCGTTCTGTGAAGCTTCTCTGTTTATCATAAAGCTCAGCCATACCTTTAATTGATTTTTGTTCCATTCAATCTAACTGTAATCATTTGATTTTTGCTAAAATATTCAGTCATGTTGACCATATGGTGAACATCATTGATACACAAAAGCTACTTGCTGTTTTACATTTGGAAATAGTTACAGCTTTCTCAGTAAGAGCTTCCTAACCATCTGCTACCCTTGTGCAAAGCTTGTGTTAATGTAGACATCTGCAGTTGTGACTCCAGGGTTATTAAGCAGCAATGTCCAGTTGAGTGCCCTTGTGTGCGGCTCTCCAAAACTTAGCACCGCATAAAGGGATCACTTTAGCTGCAACAAAAGCAGTTACGTTGCGCACGTGGCAGGCAGGCAGGCGCATGCTCTCACGCACTCCTCCTGATACTGTAGCAAGTAAAATGAATGCATTTTGACAGGGGAATATAGCCCTCCCGATTAGCTGCACGTTTAGGTTGATGCCCTTTAATGCTAGATTGAGTCTTTCATTAGACTCCTTTTGTAATGTTTTTTTAAAACGTGCATCATATCCAAAAGGATTACGCTGTTTAAAGTGAACCAGTTGTTTGTAACTAAGCACAATAACCCACAAATTACAGAAAGAAAAGATTCAGGGTGACATTGTAGCCTCATTGAAGTCAATGGCAAAAGTCCCATTGACTTTGGTAGGGCATCTAGTCTATCCCAGCCAATTTGGGATTGCTCCCTAAGGTAGATTTTCTAGTACATTGTCCCATGTAATTTTAGATAACTAGGCCCAGCCAGTTGTGCAATTTACATCTAGCCCTGAGTTCATATGGAAAGGGGAGGAGAAGGCTCATGGTGCCAACAAACCCAGCAACAGCCAAAAACAATCTAGCTAATATATTTGAATTTCTAATGTCTCCAATGTTTAATTATGTTATCCATATGTAAGACTCTCTGAAATTCTTGTTTTGAGTGTTACACAATACCTTCTGTTGTGTATGGCAATCACATTTAGAAGGACATTTATAAGTTTAAAAATCATGCATTTAAAAAAAAAGCCTAATTTCTTTAAAGATATTTTTATTAATATACATATATTAATATATAATATTTTGGATTAAATAGTTCTTTCTTAGTTAGAAGACTTTTTTTCTTTCTTATGTAAATAACTTTCAACAGTAAAAGTGAGGGGATTCCAAACTTGTGTGGAATGTAAGTAACTTTGAGACTAATATGCATGATCCCTCTCAAAAAGGGAGACCCTCCCTACTGACTGCTAATGGGAGAACATTGGCTCAAGTGTGGAAGCCTGGGATCTTTTGGAAGCTGAGATCCAAGGACCCAATCCAGCTGATGCGTAGGCAGTGTAACCGTGTCCATGTTCTACTGCATGTCTGCAGGATCATGACCCTAGTTTCTAAGTGCACTGTTGCATGTGCGTGATTGTGCTAGGAATTGTGGCATTTGTGCTTGTTGACTTTGGATATCTGATGAGCAATTTTGGCCTCCCCTGAATGGGATGAATTCCATTGTGGCTGGGGGGAACCTTAGATTTTCTCTCCCTTAGGCTCCTCCTATGGATTTTAGTTCAGGATGGAGCAATTTGGCCTCTGTTTAACATACATGTTTTTTCTTTGCTTTTCGACAATCCATTCTGTTGATAGTTGGCAATCCAGCGATAACACCATAAAAACGTGAGGGTGGAAAGGGGAGGAAGCAGAGTATCAGAAAAACCCATAAATATTAATATTAATTATTTTTTATTGAGCACTTACTTAGCTAGCTGAATCGGCACATGAGGACAGAATGGATTTGGCGAATATAAGATGGCTTCTTTTTCTGGTGTGGAAAGATTTCGGCTGCAGCACTCCTTTTTTCTACTGAGAGGTGGGGACAGTCCGTGTTGGAATGAAGTGTGTTTGTGTTTTAAAAGCCTGGTAGAAGTATAGATCTGAGACATTGCTGTTTCCATTCAGATTGGTGTAGTTCTTGGAACCTGGTGGTGACTCAGTGATTTGTTCATGAGTTCAATTGACCTTGAAATGTGGTGGAAGTGAGTCTGTTCTCTTCAGTTTGAGGAACTTGTTTATCACCAGTTGCAGCATGTTCTTGTTCCTTCTTAATTTAATTTCTTTCAAATTCTTCTTTCAATATCTCTTAAACAACTTCATGTGGAATGAGGACAAATGGTAGTTAAGGGCTCTTCTTAAGAGGGTCCTTTCTCATGGATGTTTTGAGTTAGGAGTACTGTAAACACTGAAGAATCAACGGCTCTGCTTCTACGAACACTTCTAGCCATGAGTAGTCCCGTTGACCTGCCAGTCCCTAAAGGGCACAACTGAGTAGTCCCATTGCTGGGGATGAGAGGAAACCATCTAAAGAACTTTTTCTTTCTCACCAGAGAGAATTGTCACTCATGGAGCTGCACTCAGCTTCTCCTTGCTGTCCTAATGTGACTTCAGAATATTCCTTGCTGGTGGTTATAACCTTCTGAAGTAGATTGAAACTGAATGGTGCTGCTGCTCTGTCCTAATTATGCTACATAACAGATAGGTTTTGTCCCTCTTCTGATTTGGGGATAGGAGCATATCCTTAACTGTAGTATTTTTGAAAATTTTGTTCTTGGAAGTGTGGAGAGGGGATAGATACACAATGGCACTTACAAAAGTAAAAATGCTAAAATGATCTATAAATGTAACATCTGTGTGCATCGAGGATTTCTATTGCTACGCTGCACCCCATGGCCATTTGGAACTTCACAGTGACAAAAGAGGTAGAAATTTTGATCCTCTTCCTCAGTGCAGTCTACACCCTAATTTTACAATTGGAAATAATAACACTTCCTTACCTTAGTGGAGTGTTTTGAGGATAAATACATTAAAGATTGAGGTGCTCAGATACAGCAGTAACAGGGGGCCATGTAAGTACTTCAGATGGGATGCATGGAATGCCTTCACCATCTAGGGCAGGGGTGGGCAAATTTTTTGGCCTGAGGGCCACATCGGAGTGAGAAACTGTATGGAGGGTCGGGTAGGGAAGGCTGTGCCCCCCAAACAGCCTGGCCTCCACCCCCTATTGACCCCTTCCCGCTTCCTGTTCCCTGACTGTCCCCCTCAGAACTCCTGACCCATCCAACCCCCCCGATCCTTGTCCCCTGACTGCCCCCTCCCTGGATCTCCCCACTCCAAACTGCTCCCCCAGGATCCAACCCCTTATCCAACCCCGCTGTCCCCTGACTGCCCCCCGGAACTCCCTACCCAACCCCTTCACTGCCTCGCGCATGCCGCTGCTGCCCCCTTACCATGCCACTCAGAGCGGCAGGAGCTTGCAGCCCTGCTGCCCGCGTGGCTGTGTGGGAGTGGGCACAGCAGGGGAGGGGCCGGGGGCTCAGGGGCCGGGCAGGATGGTTCCGTGGGCCAGATGTGGCCCGTGGGCCATAGTTTGCCCACCTCTGATCTAGGGTGACCAGATGTCCCGATTTTATAGGGACAGTCCCAATTTTGGGGTCTTTTTCTTATATAGGTTCCCATTACCCCCCACCCCCTGTCCTGATTTTTTTCACATTTGCTGTCTGGTCACCCTATCACCATCCCAACTGGTCTTTGGTGAAAGAGTTGCTGCACAAGAATATGCTCTATGTTAACTTCCTTCACCAGCTGCTGGTACTTGGTATTCCAGAGTGACAGAAGGTGCAGTGATCAAATCTTTCCTGACGAACTCTGGGGTCCCGTGTCACTTCACTAAAGTTTGTAACAACTGAACTTAACTCTAGGTAACTTGCTACCAGTTTTTGAAATCACAGTGATGAACTTTTTGTTTAGTTTATAAAGAAGCCACCCTTGACAACCTGCTGCTGAGCCAGATCCTTCCATGAAGTCCTACGATTTAGGCTCTGTGTTTGTCCAGAACAGTGTAGGGGATTTTTTTTTTAAAATGGCTTTAAAACAATTTCAACTAATTAATATTAAACTGTAAAATAAAAGGTATTTGACTTGTCTTGTAACTTCCTATTGCAAACAGCTTCCTGTGACTCTCAGAATTGTAGTAAATTAACTGTTTTGCCATGAGAAGATTATAACTTAACCCTTTTTTTGCCATGGCAAGCAGTATCCTTATCCTGTTGTCTGTACACCTAATATACTTATAAGCCCCCATTCCTGCAGTCTCTGAAACAGCTTACCACCTTTGATCTATTTACTCTCACATCACCTCTGTGGAAGGGTGTGTCCCAAGTTAACAGAGGGTACAGCGAAGCTAAGTGATGTCTCTACATTCACACAGAGGAGCGATTTGAACCCAGGTCACCCAAGTTTTGGTTTGGTGCCTTAATTCCTGGACTATCCTGAAGTTTAATAGCATTTCCTTTTTTGGCTCAGCCCATTTCATTTGTAGTGGGGTAGTGAATAAAATCAAGTATCTCTTCTGTTCGTAGGCAGACAGAAGAACTGATCTGTTGAAAGTGCTGACCGTTACCAGCTTTTAACTATGGGTATGTCTACACTGTGTTAAAAGACCTATGGCATGGCTGTGGCTGACCTAGGTCAGCTGACTCGGGCTTGCTGGGTTTGGGCTGTGGGGCTACAAAATTGCTGTGTAGGTATGCAGGCTGGAGCTCAGGGTCTGAGACCCTGTGAATGGGGAGGGTCTCAGAGCCTGGGCTCCAGCCCAAGCCCAAACGTCTACACTGCACGTTTTAGCTCTGCAGCCTTTGTCCCAGTCAGCTGACCTGGGCTCTGAAACTTGGTACCGTGGGTTTCTTCTTGCAGCCTAAACATACCCTGTGAGGCTAGAGAGACTTCTACACAGGCTGCTGAACAGTAAATGCTTCCATTGAGATTGATCCCTGGAGTCCACCTCAGTGCACCTTTGAGTGCAGTCACTCGTTTTTCATTAAGCAGTGATTTGATTAGATAAAAATAAAAGTTGCTTGAGTATTCATTTTTTGCAGTGATGCATAGCAAATTTATGCAGATTCAAGTAGGACTAATCTGCATGCAAAATATAAAAGTGTGATTCCTAACTCATGCGCACCGGCATTGAAGTTTAATCGGTTACATGTATTTAATGGGAAGAATAAAACTTGACAATGTGCACAGCTCTCTGAGATTGGATGTGAATTTAGTGCAAAGAGATCCTTACAGTGTTGGACAATGATTCAGCTGTTTCAGGACTAACTTAAAATCTTTCTGTAATTTTTAAGAAAACTCTTATTCCTTAACTTTGACTATATTAAAAAAAATCCCTCTTTCTTTAAGCGTTTCACTATTGGTCTCCTTCCCCAGCTGCTGTGCTCTAGTGACATCCTTTTCAAGTGCCTAAATCACTCAGAAAGCACAAGTGACTGATTCTGACCCCACAGGTACCAGCATAAATCAGGAGTAATGTCACTGATATAAATGGAGTTTCACCAACATAAAATCAGCATGTTGTGGGATCAGAATTAAATCTTGAGGGGACCTTTGTGATCATCTAGTATAACTTTCTGTATTACACAGACCATAGATTTCACACACAGATTCATTCATCTCTTCTACCCCAACCACTTGTTAGCGTAACCCCCCCCCTTGAGGGTTTTTCTGTACAAAACAAGTTGGGTAGCAATAGAATGCATTTTGCCAGATGTATCTGGCATGCTGGTTCAGAAATGATCTATTCAGTCCAATTGGGAGTAATGAGGAAAAAGGTTATGTGACAGGGTCGGGCCAGATGGCTATAGGAGAGTAACAGAAAGCAGATATATTAGCCCCAGGCTAAGTAGGTCCCTTTCCCCTGGGTAAGGTAACACGGAAGGTTCCAGAACAATCAGGAACCTTCTGGAGACAATTAAGACAGGCTGATTAGAACATCTGCAGCCAATCAAGAAGCTACTAGAATCAATTAAGGCAGGCTAATCAGGGCACCTGGGTTTTAAAAAGGAGCTCACTTTAGTTTGTGGTGTGCATGTGAGGAGCTGGGAGCAAGAGGCACTAGGAGCTGAGAGTGAGAACGCGGACTGTTGGGGGACTGAGGTGTACAAGCATTATCAGACACCAGGAGGAAGGTCCTATGGTGAGGATAAAGAAGGTGTTGGGAGGAGGCCCTGGGGAATTAGCCCAGGGAGTTGTTGCTGTCTGTTCCAGGAGGCACTCTAGACAGCTGCATTCCACAGGGCCCTGGGCTGGAACCCGGAGTAGAGGGCGGGCCTGGGTTCCCCCCAAATCCTCCCAACTCCTGGTCAGACACAGGAAGAGTCGACCTGGACTATGAATTCAGAAAAACGGCCAAGCTGAGGGCTGCCGTGAAGCTCCAACGTGTGCAAATCCGCCAATAAGCGCAAGACCCACCAAGGCAGCGCAGGAACTTTGTCACAGTAAAGACAAATGCTGTCATTTTTATTCATGTTTACAGCTCATATATGAGAAGAGCTAGCGTGCTTCTGCAGTCATGTTGTTCATCAAAAATAACTGAAAACAGTTACAGTGCAAAGAATGTCATGTCTGAAGTGCGTTTCTGTCATGCCACTGCCAACACTTTGCTGAAACACTGAACTCTTGCAGGTTGGGTGGGGTTTTTTTGTTGTTGTTTTAAACATTTTTAAATTGATGGTAGTGCTGACGAATGCTGTGGGATCGACAGCACTGGCAAAGGAAGTCTATTTATTTGCAGAAGAGGGAGGTCAGTAGCAGCAAAAGCCAGCGTGCCTCCACCTTGTCTTGAAGGAATCCTGTAGAGAGGAGAGGGTGTTTCACTCTAAATTCTCTTCCAGTTCTTGGCTTCTTTGTAGAGCCTGCCAGCATGGGGGTGCTAAATGCCAGCTGTAATGACATTCCTGGTGATGTGGATGGGAACTATCAAATGCATATGACAGGGTCGCATGGTAACAGCCATTGGTGAATACCAATGTGGCCCTACTAATCCTTATGAGTAAGACTTTTATTTTTATTTTTAACCAAAAAGACTGGCTATACATTTTAAACAAAAGCAAATGCAAATACTGGAAATGCTTTAAATAAACAAAGTTGACACCAAATAATCAAAACCACTTAACACTGTGACACAAACTGACAAGAGCCAGGAATTTCAAAATTAAAGTTGACACTCTGTCCTTCGCATTAGCAGCTATGAAAACAAAGGGCACCACGACATGAGTTAAAAGCAGAATGTTGGCCTTTCCTCTGAGTTCCTGGGGTTCTGTCACACTGAGCCATAACCTTTATGCTGTTGAAACAGGGGAGTGGTTATGTATATGAATTACCTCGTTATTGTTCTTTAATGCTGATTTTACTTATTTAATCCTTCTGTGAAAGATTTATTAAAAATAAACAATTGATTTTTGGAGTCAAAGGAGTTGTTCTGGGTAGTTGTTACTGGGAAATAACCACCTAGAGCCCCCTCCCCAGTAAAAAAACAAAAACAAAAACAACCCTCTCACAGTAGAGCTCCCAACACTCAAAACCTGCCAAATGTTGAAAAATGTACTGCTTTAGCAGAGCCTTTTATCTAGCCCAGATCTACCTAATGGGTTAATCCAGACACACCCAAATTGTTGTCAAGTTAGGATTAGGATCAAATTCCTGATGTGGCTTCAGTCCATCTGCACTTATATATATTCTCCAACAGGGAATAGTTACCTGTTATTTATATTCAAGTAACACCATGGAATCCATGCCTCTCACAAAGCATGCTGATTATTAGGTGATGCTGAATGTTTTCCACTTATTCAGTGAACATGGTGGCAAAAATTTCAAACTTGCTCTTTAAAAATACCTATAGATTTGTGTGTTGTTTCAGCAGGAGACACATCCTGTCTTCTGGAGACGGTAGACTCGATGGAAGGAGACAAAATAATACAGCCTTTGTTGTATAGGACATAAACCTAATGAATTGCCCAAGCTGCTTATGCACCAAAATACAGTGGGGAATCAGCTTTAACAATGTCTTGATAAATGTTGGTACCAAATGCTTTAAACTGCTTTATCAACCAGACAGTGACTCAATAGGAAAGGGTTTCATCCAATAAGACCACCTGTGAAGTCCCTCGGCTATTAGGTGCAGGTTTAGGGAAGGACAAATTGTTCCCAGAGCCTATAATACCAGAACAAATGACTTAAGAAAAGTAGATCAGTTAGGACCTCTGCATGTCACAGGTGACAGACTCCTATAGGGCTGATGTTCTGGGAAACTTGGTGGGGTGTTAGGGCTGGTTTTGTACTAGTACTCTTTCAGAATGCAGTTCCTAGCAACGAAAGCGGACGAGGGTTTTCTAGAGAGATTGATGAGCATTTTATTTTTATTGTCACTGAATGGAAAGAAGGTGAGACAGAGCTCCAGGTGACAGAAAGCAAAGTAGCAAAGAAGGCCACAAATTACCGTAGCTTTCAGCTATTTTGTGTTACGCATAAGGTACTGAGGGAAATACTGTGCATGAGCATCTGGAAATGGCTGGCAATGTATATACTGCGTATGAGGACGAAGGCACCTGGTGGAGATAATACTTAGTAGACAATCTTTCAGTTCATCCTCTAGTCTCAAGTCAGCCCATAGGTATTTGTAATAAGAGATTGTGCTGACTATGTACCAGCTACTAGTTTGGAAGGTGTGTGATTATCCCATAGCATATTAATGTATGGTGTGGATGTGGGGTAACAATGTAGTTATGGTCAGGGAGATTCCAGGGAGGATAGAGAGAATCCTGCTATACAGACATGTTTTATCCTATGACTATGAATAGATTCGTAATATAGAGGTTTTTTTAAAATGATTTTGCAGTAGTGCAGTGTCGCAGAAATAGGAAAGCACAACTACTGATTTGAAATTGGCAATTTGGAATACCAGAAACTGTTAATCATGAGGTCTGGCTGAAAAACAAGAATTCTGTTAGGTGAAAAATTCTGAGGTTTTAACATTGGTTCCATTTTGATGTGGAACTAAACCAAGATCTTTTAAAAAAGATTTTGGAAAATATAGGAGTGAGACACTCCCCCCACCCCAAGTCTCTGCTATACCAAATTTAGACCGGCGCTAGAAAACACCATTGGCTAGTCTGGGATGGGTATCTATCTTTGGCTTTGAGCAGAAATTCCATCCTGGACTTGAGAAACATTTTTGATAAAAGTTTCATCCAAAGAAATAAAGGGGTGTTCTGCCTGACATGAGCAGGGAATTGAACCAGGGTGTCTCATATCCCAGGAAAATGCCTAAATGACTGGGCTACAGTGTCAGTCTCTCTTGCCTAGAGACTGTTTGTTTATACAAAGCGGAACAGCTGCAACAGAAGAGCGAGCCTAATTCTACAGCTGATGCTTAGGGTACTCAGCTGGGATGTGGGAGATCCAGGTTCAAGTCCTTGGTCTGAATCAAGAAGAGGCTGTAGGTACAGGTGACCTATTGATAGCTAAACTCAGTGAATAAACTGTTTCTTCCACTTGTGATTTGTCCGCGATCAAATCGTGAATTATTTGATTACCATATTGTACAAACATACTTCAGCAGGAATGGAAAATACCTTACGAGGGTGCAACACGTCCCTCCCGGACCTCTTTGGGGTGCTTTGCAACTTCAGGTGACAAGTGATGCTGTTATTTATTTGTATTGTATTAGAACCTCGAAGACCGAATCAACATTGTACTAGGTTCTGTACAAATATATAGTAAAAGGCTGTTCTGACCTCAGCACTAAGCCGACAGGATAGCCAGAAAACAGAGAAGTAAAGTGAGTTGCCCAAGTTCATACAGCAGTTCAATGGCAGAGCCTGGAATAGAACCCAGGTCTCTTGTGTCTTATCCACTGCACTGTGCTAGAGAGAATGAGCGGTGATAGGAATTCCTCAGTAGCCTCTTTGCTGGCACTTCTTGTACAAGGGCCAGGAACAATCTATCCCTTTAATAAAATCCACACTGTGGCTGGTGTTTGGATTTGGGCCTGAACTAGATTCTAGAACTAGATGTTCTGAATCCCACTCTGGATCCAAACTTTGTGCTGAAGCCCATCACTACTTGTTGTGATGGAAAACACAAGTAAGTGCAAGATGAATATTGCTGTATTTGAATTGTTTTTCTGTTTGTTGGTCTGCTGAATACTCCTACACACCAGAATTTATTGGGTGCATTTAGGGAGGTTGCCAGAGATTTCAGAATGTCATTTGGTAGAAGAATAAAACAGATGGTTTCTTGCAAAAGGATCCCACTGCTGGGCAATGAATTAGCTTCTGCCAGGGAATGAAGTCTTACCCCTCTCTGAGAATAAGCTCAAAAATCTTATAAGGTTAGTGGCTTAGATATCACAAGCTAGTGAAGTGTACCTTTAAACAGATGTAGTTACTAATTAATCACTTGACTGCATGTAGATTCATCCTGGCACAGCAGATGGCCTCCTGCCAACTGGCTCTTTTTAAAGCTAAAGTTTTTTGTTTTATTGTTTAGAAGGCACCATTTCATTTTGTAAGATCAGGGAAGCAACTGAAAGAAAGACCCGAGCCTTTGGATGGCATTTGCCCAATGTAAGGTCTTGTCAGTGTTCTGCTGTCACAACAGTGCATCATAGGGCATTCCTTTTTTTGGTTTGGCATGTGTGTGCAAAGCTCGTAATGTGCTGAAGGCTTGCTGTAAACCTGTAGTCTAACAAAGCATTCGACGTTTCTGGATCTTGTTGTTTTCATAATGGCATTACAGGTAGTAATTTAGTGGAGTAGTTTAAAAATAATTATCAAGTGTCCTCATGGTTAGATAACTTAGATAACAAAAGAAATGTCTGTGTTTAGATTATTGTGGATTTTTGTATTTTAAATTTCTATATATGCAATTTGTGATGCCAAAGGATAAGTCTTTAATCTTTTATGGTACTTTTTGTCCAAAGGTCTCAAGCATCTTGTAAAGATTAAATTAGTTACTCTTCTGATTTTCTGCCATTGTATTCTTCCAGGTGCAATCTAATTTTACTACCTCTTCAGTGGCTGCTTGTTATTATTCATTTGTATTTCAATAGAACCTAGAGGCCCCAATTGGGACTGGGACCTCGTAGTGTGAGATATAAACATAGCAAGACATTCCTTGCCTCACTGATCTTACAGTCAAAATAGGCAATATTATTGTCCAAATTTTACAGATGGGGGTGGGACCTTGTGAGGCACAGACAGAGACTTGCCCGAGGTCATATAGGAAATCTGTGGCAGAGCTGGGACTCAAACCCACGTCTCCTGAGAGAGATCCTATGTAGAATCTTCATGATAAGACCATTTTCTATAGGAACTCTTCCTTTTATGAGGAAAAATGTAGCTAAGAGGATCAACCGACGCAGTCATTGTACATGGCTTGCTTAAGTGTTCTTTGGGGGGAGGCAATGTTTTCAAATCAGAACTTTTGGTTTTAGAGCCTTTCTTGGCTCACTCTTGTTCTGCAGTCTCCAAAGTGGGGCAATCTTCGGGATAGGTTACGTCCTGAGCAGGAATCTCCACAGAACTGATTTGAGTTTGTTACCCAAAACATTTGTCTCCTCCGGAATATAACACGCAGCAGTGTGCAATGTGAATTTCGATTCAGAATCTTCACTCCTTCACCTAAAGTACGTGTACAGGCAAAAGCAGTCGTGGTTGCACCCTTGTGATTGCGGGAATTGGGAAACTCTGCAATATGCTAATTGACTGGGTGAAATAGTGGCTGCAATGAAGTCAATGGGAGTTTTTCCATTAACTTCAATGGAGACAGGGTTTCACCCTGAGTGCTGTATTTTTATTGTGCTTGAATAGGGTGGGACCTGGTGAGGTACGTCCTTGGGGTGTTAATGGCCCTTGAATTTGATTTCAGTGATACTGACTTACGGGGAGTCCATCACCCTTTGGGATGTTGCTCTTTGATAAGCCACTGATACTTCATAATGAACTATAGACACAGTGAGATGTGCACTAAACACCTTCTCCACTAAACAACTTGCTGCCTTGGAGGATCACTTTGAATTATCCCCAGCCTTCCGGTATTATTTACAATTAAGAGCCCATCCGCTAGCAGACAACCAATTTTTCTTGTTTCTTGGGTAGTCACTTAAGTCCAGTTTCACTGTATATTAAAATGTCATCACATACAGTCCACGTATCTAGCACTTCGATGCTTAACAGGAGTTGCTCATTGCTCGGTGTCTTTCTTTCAGTTTCCAGTATTGACAATGAGTTCACAATATGTTTCTCCCCCTCCCCCCAAACTTTCCTTAGTTACTATAATCCAGTATGCTTGTGGGTTCTGTACTAAAGAGAAATGACACACATGAGTATTTTTGTATTTCAGTAATGCCCCATGCTTTTATTGTAAGCGAACTATGGACCTTTCCCCTTAAGCAATGGTATTCCAAAATATGTGTGATATGAGGTAAATAGACCCCACACTGATGGGGAAGAGGCTGGTGTGCACCTGTGAGCCCAATCAACCCACATAGTTATACCTGTGCAAGGTGTCAAGCTCGGAGGGAAGAGATAAGAGTGAAAGCCCAGCTCAGTGGTGGCTGACTGTGGGAGGGAGGAGATTTGAGAGAGCCTGTGAAAGAAGGACCAGCTGGAGCAAGAGCTTAGCTAGAGACTCCAAGTGCCAGAGCTGACATGGGGCAGGTACAGACCCCTTTTGTTTAGTTTGTTCCTCAACTAATTTTGATCCTCTTTGTGTCCTAGGGAAGGGACTGTGAGAAAAGTTTTGGTCTAGGCCATGGTAGGAAGCAGCCCAGGGATACAATAGAGGGCCTGAACAAACAGCCCTCATCTGCTTCATACGTGGTCCTTGAGCTGGAACCCAGGGTGGGCCTGGAGTTTTCTTACCAGTTCACCTAGGACAGGGACCAGAAGAGAGCCAACAGCCGTCAGGCCCAAAAACTTGAATTGGGATGAACTTTTGGTGTGATGCTGCCAGACGTCTGGTGTGTTGGACTCGGGTTTCCTGGAAGGGGCAGCACTAAAAGTGACCTGACTGGAGAGCCAGGTCACAAGAAGAGGTGGAGCACTGTAGGGGTAGAATGACTGTCAGCAGGGAGCACCACAGAAGGAGGAGAGCTGCTACACCATTCCCACCCATGAGGGAATGTGCCTGTGAGTGACTAGACTCTTCCACAGTGCTGTTAGGGTGTAGTTTGTTTGTATTTTTTAAATACGCTATTTAATTGAATCAATTCATGTGAATGGCAGTAGATTCCTGCTATACGTGCCTTTATTGTTATGGATTTTGAAATAGCACACACAGTTCTAATACAAATCTCGTCTATGCTGCTATATTACAAAAATATGGCACTGGAAATAACATTTACAAAAACATTGCCAATCAGAAAACTTGTTGGCATTTGTGCTCATTTTATGAGAAGTTCACAGTGCTATGAAATTAGCATTGATTAAATGATGAGCTGAATGGAGAGAGAGGCTACTTATGAAATGGGAGAACAGGACATTTTCACTGCTAGACCAGGAACACTTAACAGTATGTTAATGAATCAAGACAGCTGGAGAATTCATAAAGGGCAACATCAGAGATGATTGCTTCCATTACAAGGTGATAGGTAGGTCAGTGGGCATTATAAGATATTTATGATGGTATCCTATTGTAATATTGAGAAAGTAAGATAGTTATGTAATGGAAATAATGTTTCACAGCTATAATGAGCACATGAATAACAATCTACTGTATAGTGGCATTTAGTAAGTGTTCCATATTTTCTTATGCAGAATGAAAACAAGATTCAAGTGTAAAAAAAGGAATATTCTGACATGAAAATGTCGTGTACTGCTCTTCGTGTGAATCACACTGGGGGCCTGGAGGAGCCCCTTGTTAAAATCCCACCACCTAGTGGAAGGGAGGGTTCATTGTCCCTGAGAAAGCTTGTGCTCCTTCAGTATATACTGCTAATATCTGGCCGAGAAGATTTGCACCTGCCGCTGAGAAGAAAATTTATTACAGATTAACTATTTTTTATTTGTCACTAAAACAGATGGCATTGCACCAAATGCCAGGTATTTTAAAAAACTGTATACAGGGGGGAATCTCTTCCAGAATTTCAAATGCTCCCAGGGTTCCTTCCCATCCTACAAGAGGAACGCTATCAATATGCGACAGTCTAGTGCAGTGGTGTGCAAACATTTCCAGTGGTTGTGCCCTCCCTTACCATTAATGGAGGAGACCTGACACTGCACAGCTGTGGCTTTCTCGGCAGCAGAGCTTGGGCTGAAGGTGGACCTGCGGGCAGAGCTGGGCTGGAAGTGTGAGGCTGTTTTCCTGCCCCCTGTGGAGGCTGGCTTGACATTGCTCGCTCGCTCGCTCCCCCAAATGTTCCTCCGTGCCCACAGTAGGGGGATACACCCCACAGTTTGTGCACGACTGGACTAGTGCACAGGGTCCTGGAAAGGGAGTCAGGAGACCTAGCTTTTATTCCTGGTTCTGCCACTGAATTGATGTGTGACTGTGGGCAAGTCCTGGAAGAAGAGGCAGAAATCTCACAAGACAGCCAAGTTCAAGAGTGTCAGATACATTTCCAGTGAGCATCTGGAGTTTTGGATACTTATCCAAATTCTGAAGCTCTTGAGGTATGCTCATCATTAGTTATGATGACACCTAATTTTCCTCCATCCTGACAAAGAGACAAAGATGTATTAAAAACAGCCATCACCAAGTTGCTCCATACATAACATGCATAGCACGTCAGTGTCACATTTTCAAAGAAAAGGAGGACTTGTGGCACCTTAGAGACTAACCAATTTATTTGAGCATGAGCTTTCGTGAGCTACAGCTCACTTCGCTCAAAATAAATTGGTTAGTCTCTAAGGTGCCACAAGTACTCCTTTTCTTTTTGCGAATACAGACTAACACGGCTGCTACTCTGAAACATTTTCAAAGGTTATAGTTTGGGTTCTGTCAGTGACTCCATTATGAACTACCATTTAAAGGGCTGTTTTCAAGTATTTATAAGTCTTAGAATAGAAAATCCATACCCCCACACCCAAAGGTGCTTACATCCTGAAGTTCACTTATCTCCAAGGAAACACCTGACCCTGAGGTTCATTATTATGCACAAGATGCTGTGCCTCATTTGCATGCACAGTTACTGTGCCTGAGTGCATGTGTGCAGGTGAAGTATCCATCTAAGACGCAGAGCATTCATCCTGTGTAGGTTCAGAACCTCTCACCCTTCTGGTAGTTTGATTTTTGGCAAACAAATGGAATTATAAAACAATGCCGAGTATGTCTACATGGGGCCAGAGCTCAGGCTCCAGCCTGAGGCCAAATGTCTACACAGCAATTTTTCAGCTCCGCAGCCTGAGCCCCTCAAGCTTGAGTTAGCTGATCTGGGCCAGCCACAGCTGTGCCACAGGGTTTTTATCCCCTTGTAGGTGTACCCACAGAGTCCAGACAGTGCTTCTCTTTGGGCTTGACTGCTGCTAGTTTTCCTTGAACCAGGGCTATTCAGGCCACCCTCTACTCCTCTTTCTCAGATCCCTCTTTCTCAACCCTGAAGCCTGCTCCCTCTCTTTTTATAGCCTCCATCTCTAGGCCTGATATTGATACCTGGTGCTGTCAGGGAGGGACAGCTTTACTTTTTGTTTCCAGGAGAGATCATTAATTGCTTCTTGGCCTGGTTGAATGTGCGTCTGACCACCCCATCAGAGTAGGGTGACCAGATGTCCCGATTTTATAGGGACAGTCCCGATATTTGGGGCTTTTTCTTATATAGGTGCCTATTACTCCCCACCCCCGTCCTGATTTTTCACACTTGCCATCTGGTCACCCTACATCAGAGTGCAGGTACCAGGTATGCTCATGTGCTGATAGCCAGCTGGAGACGTAACTGCCTATGTACTTGCACAAATACAGATTTGCTTGGGCAATTGCAGAAATTGCCTGCGCTTCTTTTAGTGTCTAAAGTCCAGACCTTCATATTCAAACATGGATGCAATAGTTCTGTGGTGGTTACAGTTTTTAAAAGGCCATATTTCATGGATGTGATCAGACAGCTGTGAAAAATTCTTCCCTTTAATGACAAGAGATGAGCCCGAAGCAAGCGTGCACATCTACACAGTCCCGCATTTTGAGGAGAGGGGATGAAATGTGCACTCTCCGATTCAGATCTGTATTTTTGTAGCTGATCCTCCACTCATGATTGAACACCCACTGACTGGGGATTCAAACCCACCTCTGGACTAAAAATAGGGATTAATGTCCTTTAGTACATTTTTATGATATCGCCAATATAAAACAGGGTAGTTCTCTTCTCGCTGATAGCGGGACTTCATCTTCGTTGGTACAAGGTGTGTGTGTGTGTGTAAACTGATGCTGAATTACTCATGTGTTAGGTGTCTGTTTTCCTTGTATTCAACTAAAGGAAGAATTTTCAGTGCTGTGCAATTAGTGCATTGTTGAGCCATTGCCAATTCTGGTCTTTTTTTTCCACTAGGTAAAGCCATGTTGGCATCAAAAATTGACTGTCAGCTTGATTTCCCGCCCCCCCCCCTTCTCTAGCTATGCTTATGATCCATGTCAGAATGTTCCAGGCTATTGCCTCAATTACAGTGGAACCCTGGAAGGAAATATACATTCCAGTACAAACAAACTGGAATCTGTTGGATAAACACTTACATCAATCCCCAAATCCCAAATTTCTTTATCAGACCTCATTACAATTTTATCTCTGGTTCTATGATAAAATCAAAAGGATTAAGTAACTAGAGATGTGTAATGCTAATAGTGATCAATTCAGGTAACTGCTAATGGCAATTACCTACCAAATTCTAGCTTAGTGCAAGCCTTCTGTTACTTGTGGTGGTCAAATAAATAATTTCAGAGTGGAGAAAAGTTAATAGCAACTGGTGTCATTTAATACACTTAGTCACCATACAGAGGAAGAAGTTGAAAATGAATTGGTAATGTTTGCTGCTTACTTTGTTTTGGTTAGAAATAAACTATATTGGAGAGAATGTAAAAGAAACCTCTTCCTGCACCCGTCCATATGACTACAAAAGTTAATTTAAATTTGCTCCTCTCTATGATTTTGTATTCACTTCCTATTAAACTCAAGAGAGAGTGAATTTCTGCTCAAATATGAGTCAAATGTGAATTTGAATGATATATTAAATTGTAAAATTCACAGTTCATGCTATATTGGTTAATTACATAAGTAGCATGCTATTATTTACCGATTCCTGATTGGATGACTTACATAACTAAGAATATTACAATCAAATACACAATTTGAAATTTACTTGTTTAGTTTTAAATTGGTTAAGCACATTACATAAATTAAATTACATATGTTACAGAACAAATTGCAAACTTTGTATTTGACTGTAATAGTCACAATTTGCAATTCAAATGACCTGCAACCCAAGAATTATTTGCTTACAAAATGTTTGAATAACTTTGAATAATGAATAAATTAGAGAATTTCATCGGCTGTTCATAGGCAATTACTGAAGAGGAGAAAAAGCAATATTCATCAAATATATTATGAACTATTCACTCAGCCCAAGTAAGAAAAACTATGTGGACTATTATGAAAGAATCCAGATGGGTTTAGAGGTGTTGCAGGTCTGGGGGAGGTGAAATTCAACAAGTATAAATAAGGCATAATTTCAAAACCAGTGTAATCTAGTAAACATATACCCTGATGTTCTTTGAACTTGCAGGATCCTCCAAGGAAATAGACTTAAGAAGTCTAGTTAGTGTTCAGTAGTACTTGCGTATATGCTTGGGTGTATTTTTAAAAAAAGGAAGAAAGAATGATACATAAAATATTATGTCATATCTATGGAAGAGCAAAATGGTTGGGATTTAAGAACTGACTCAAACTTTAAACTCAAAATTGAACTTGACCCAAACAGAAACTTTATCATTCTCCCCTCCCCTGAAAAATATTCTTTTTTTCCACACCTTTCTATACTTCCAAATCCCAGCTGGAAGCAGAAGTACCAAAATACTATAGATAAAAGATGCTAGTATTCTGGATTTTCCTGCCTGCTAGGAATTGGGAAGTGCCAATGATCTCATGAGATTTCTGTCAGATCCTAGAGATGCTTGAAGTGTGGTTAAGGGTCTGGACAAACATTCTGAAAAATAGCTATTGATTTGGGGGCTTTTTTTGGGTGCCAGCCTGACACTCCTTAAAGGTCCACTTTCTGAAAATAAGGCCCCTCTTAAACTGTCTCAGTTTAGGCACCCAGAATCACTAGCTGCTTTTGAAAACTTAGGTACTGATAAGTATCTGAATGTTGAGGCACTTATTGAAACTTCAACTTTGCAAGGCTTGCCACCCACTAATGATCATAATCCTGATGAGGAATGAAATGTTATCCTAAACCCATTGTAAATTGAACCTTAAATTGATTCTGATGATAAACTCTGTAGCAGAGAGATTAAAACAAACAACCCCCCTATTTTTCAGAATCTCAAATGCAAACAAAAAAACCTCTCCAAAAATAAAATTCTCATTTGTTTCTAATGGATAAAATGGTCTTATTTTATAAACCTAGTCCACAATATGTGCTTGAGAGAGAAAACAATGTAGAATTTCTGTTTTGACCTTAGAGAGAGTAACCCTATAGCAAACATCTACTTTAGGAGATGAAAATGCTTAGAAGAATTTACATCAGTATGGAAAACAAACTTTAAAGGTGATACCATTCATGACTGAGTAAGAAAAATAGGACATGTTAAATCCTGGTCAACAGTTTGTCCACTGCTTGCTAAACTTTGGATGCCAAATCATTCCGTCATCTGGGAGTAGAAGAGTAACTACCTACAGTGGTGTTGTGATATGCTGTTCTTCACTTATCACTTTTATAAATCCTCATTAATTTCTGGAGAGGAGTGAAAGGCAAGAATAACTACCATTCATCAGCATGTTCGGGGATGACTGACTTCAACTTTTTTACCTTTCTTAATGCACATTCATGTTGAGATTTATATCTGCTCAGTGTGGAGAAAAAACAGTCCCCTTTGCTGCCTTGGTTTATGGTTGTTTCAGAACCTGGTTTTTGTAACCTTTTAAAAATTTCTAGTTTTGTTTGAGTTAGTTACAATCTAGCATGCAAGCCAGCAGAGCTGCAAAAATTCAGAAAGGGCCACATCCTGGCCTAAGCAGCTGCATCATCATCATCATGTTCTCATTATGCCTCTAGTGTTTAGGGCAGCGACGAAGCTCCTCCACTCCTGTCTGTTTCTGGCAAGTCTTTCAATGGTTCCCCGGCTGTGCCCCAGGTTTTTCAGCTCAGCTTCCACAGCTCTTCGCCATGTTATTTTTGGGTGGCCTTGCTTTCACTTCCCTTCTGGTGTCCATCTTATTGCTACTCTGGTGATGGAATCCGTTTCTATCCGAAGCACATGGCCAATCCATCTTCAAGGCCTCCTGGCAATGATGGTGCTCATGTCTTCTTGGCTGCACTGCGTGAATAGATCTTGGTTTGAGATTGTTCTAGGCCAAAAGATATGGAGGATTTTTCTGAGGCAGGTTGTATGGAATGAAGATAGTTTGGACATGTCATACTTTCTCATTCCCCAGCATTCTGCACTATGAAGTTGTGTTGAAAGTACGCAGCTCTGATAAATCTTGAGTTTGGTTTTGGTTTTGCATGTTGATGTTTTCCAGCCTGTATTTAAGCTCCTGAAGATGTTCCTGGCTTTATTGATTTTGTTCCGGATGTCCTGGCTTGTTCCACTGTCCTGGCTGATGGTGCTGCCCAAGTATGTGAATGTTTCTACATTGGTGAGAACGTAATCCTCTATCGTACTGGTGATGGTGAGGCAACATTAAAGTTCATGGTATCTGTCTTATTGTGGTTGCTTTTCAATCCAATTTGCTGGCTGAATGCGTTGTCGAGTTTTTTTCTTGTATATGGCATTGTGTATGTGATAGGAGAGTGAGATCATGTGCAAAGTCCAGGTCTTCAAGAGATGAGAAGGGTGTCCATTTAATGCCTCTTGGCATGTCTTCTGTTGTACGCCGCATTAGCCCGTCGATGGCAATGTTGAAGAGGATTGCAGACATGACACACCCCTGACATACTCCTGTTTTGACTTCAAAACTGAGCTCACTGTGATCAACATTGAATGTAAATTTGAAATAAAAGCTTTTGATGATGATGATTATATGGAGAAGGATTCCATATGTCCTCAAAATGCGCCATAGGCTGGTTCTCTGAATGCTATCAAAAGCCTTCTCAAAATCTATGAGATTTATGTAGGGTTGCCGTTGCCATTCTAAGCACTGTTTTATATTATGTTTCATAGAGTGACGATTTGGTCTGTGCATCCATGCCTTTTCTGAAAACCAACTTGGTCTTTTCTGAGAATGATATCAACTGCCTCAGATATTTGCTGGAATATAATCTTACACAATACTTTGCTTGGCATAGATAAAAGTGTGATACCACACCAGTTATTCCAATAACTGAGAGTTCCTTTCTTTGGTATCTTCTCTGTAACCCCATTGGTCCACTCATCTGGCACTTTCCCTTTCCCAGACTGATGTAAATAGAGGGGCCAAGATAGATGCTGCTAACTCAGGATTTACCTTGAACAATTATGCATGCAAGTTATCCTTGCCAGGAGCTTTCCCATTTTTTAAGGATTTGATGGCTTGAGTGATCTCTTCCTTAGTTGGGGTGTCTGTATTGATATCAAGATCTTCTTCTGCCTCTTGGATGTTCGCTTCCTCTTTAGGTGGCTCCCTGTTCAACAGTTCTTTGAAATGCTCTGTCTCACGCATTTCTTGTTCTTTTTCTGTTTTTAGTAGGTGGCCTTGTTTGTCCCCAATGAGTGTTTCCTGCTGTCAGCTGTTTACCACTGATAAGCCGCATCATTTTGTAGACGGGTCCTTGTTCACCACAAGCAGCTGCATCCTCTGCTTGTGTTGACAGATTATCAATATAATGTTGTTTGTCCACTCTTGCAAGGCGTTTGACCTCCTGGTGTGCCTTGCCATACTGCTTGCCGTATTGATCCTTTAGCTTCTGGGATTTTGTGTCTAAAACTTTTTTTTTCAGGGTTTGTCTGGTTTCTGTGGCATTCCACGTGCTGGGTATAATCCACTTCAGTCTTCATGTCAGTGGCTTCCTTTCGTCTTTCACCACTGGCAGTCACACTGGTCATTGACTCCTGAAGGCCATCACACGCAGTAATGGTCGATTTCTCCATTGCTGTTTCCGTAACATATTTTGTTTTTTAAGGAACAGGGTTGTTAGCCCTGTACCTAACCCCCAACCCTGTAGGACCAGGGTGTCTATTTTGTCTGGCCCTTCCCACACGGACCAATCCAGCATGGTTGAACCTACCAGGAGCAAAAAGCCCATGCCGACACAGACTCTTGGTATCATTAGAGCACGCAAGCTGTCCCGCCATGACAAGGCATGGACACCAGAGGACAGTAAGCAGCTGTGCAGGGGTGCAGACTCACTTTCCCCCTCCCATATCACTACACCATCCAGCACCCCCTCTGTGCAGTCCATAGGTCTTGGGTATGGGTACATAAAGGTAAGCAGTCATCTGTCTTGTGAGAACAAACCTCACTTTACTCAAATTACTGAATGCAGTAATGGAAGGCACTCAAATACCATGGTGAGAAAAATCTATATGGACTAGAATAAGCAGGCAGTGTGCTTTGTTTTCAGCCCCCAGTGTGCCAGCTAACCCAGCTGAACAGGTGCGGTGGGGCAAGAGGCTGAAGATTAATCTAGCCCTCTTGTTGAAATAAGAGAGGCAGGATTGTTTTAGCATTAGAGAAGTTCATAACCGAAACACACCAGAATTCTGGTCAAATCTTGATCTAAATCTGAGCTTTGCCTCTCATCCATCTTGTTCTAATGGGCCAAATTAAAATCCCAGATCTGTCTTGTCCAGAAAGATGTGAGGCGGCCGCTCTGCAGATATTCTGGGATTGGTATTGGTATTGCTAAGGGGCATAATTGGATGTGGCTATGGGCCAAGTGGACATGGTCTGCGTGTATATCTGCATCCACATCCACTAGAGCAATGAATGATTCCTTAAATGCACAGCATTCCTATGTTTACTGCTGCAGTAAAATGTGTGTGAGGTCCGACTAGTGTGTGGTGTGTAACTGATGTAGCATATATGCAACATTGCTGTTGGGTGTGAGATTTTTTGTTTGTTTTTGTTTTTTAAAGCTGTGTTTGAAACTGAATTTGTGTGTCTCTAAACATGAGGTTTATAGTCAAGATGTTATACAAATCAAAATGCCACCATGGTTGTCTTAACTATAGTGATGTGAACATGTCAGGATTCTGATTAGTATTTTATAGGACAGGACAATACTTATCTGCTCTATGTTGAATGGCTCTAATGCCTTCTTATCTTTCATCTTAATAAAAATGCTTCTGAAAAATGCAGAAATGGCAAATATTTAGCAGATACAGAACAAAATGTGTCATGTGAATATGAACTAACTCTCATAAGCCTCCACAAGATAGGTCAGCAAATACCATTCCTGTATTACAGAAATTGGTATGGAAAGGCAAAAGCCTGATCCTGCCTTCGCAGCCACAGAAATCATCTTTGCAGCATTTCAAGCCATAAGTGACTTGCCAGTCGATATCTGCTCTGTGACTGGAACTCAGAAGTTCCTGGCTCCCAGTCCTGTATTCAAACTTCGCTGCTTCTCTCCACATAACGCATATTTGCAAAGATGAAGCAGACTCAATTATCTACATTTTAATTAACTATATTTATAGTAGTTAGTTAAATGTAGTAATGTATAAAATGTACTGTGTAAATACATGCAATGAAAACAAATGGCCGCTTGTGAGAATTAAGCATCCTTTCCCTGACAAAGCAAATTTGTGCTGAAGAACAAATCATCATGAAGATAAAATGCAGTCACACAAATTCTGCTGCCAGTTAAACAAGTGTAAATCCAGAGGCACTCCAGCCTCAAGTGTGTGTATTGTTTAGGTCTGTCTCTAAAGCAGTGGATGTGCCTTCACCTTTATTCACGTGAGAAATCCTGTTGACTTCAATGAGAGTACTTGCATTAAGTGAACGAAAATGCATGTATGAGGGCTGCAGAAATGGACACTAAAGCCTGATTCAAAAGCCTGTTGAAGTCTATGGGAAAAACTCCCAATGACTTTTTTCCTTTAGATCAGACCATATGTCAAGTGTTCATAATGTGAATGCATATATGAGTTGGTGCATGTCTCTTATCACATGCTTTGGGATGCTTTCATTCCAGCAAGTTAGAATACTGACTGGTGTACAGTAGGTACTCAGTGGTAGGGCATCTATTGTAAGATGTGGCTACTAGTGTATTATCTTTGATTACAAAGGACAATGGGTGCCCTTCTGGTGAACAAAGGAATGCTGTGTTTGTTATATTACATTTTTCATTAAATGTTTAACAAAAGCGGAGCTTCTAGCATTCAAAACTCCTGATACTTAGGACCAGATTCTGAAAGGTATTTAGGTATTGCAGTGCTCAGCATTGTAATGTGTAACTGATTTAGGAGCCGATCTCATTTTCAAAAGGGATTTAGGCAATTAGGAAACAAAATCTTATAGTCAATGGGATTTAGGCTCTTAGTTCCTAAATCCCATTTGAAAATTAGACTTAGGCTCCTAAATCAGTTACGCATTGCTATGCTGTGTGCTGCAATATGTAAAAAACTGGCCGTTACGCTAGATCTTTTTCTGGGTCCCGGCTCTGTGCAGTGGCAGGTAACACAGTTGTCAAACGCTGTGGCCTACTTTACACCATTGGTAGCATGGGTACAACTGCACTGGTGCTGAAAAGTGCTTACAGACATTCCTGGAGTAACCATGCCCGGGACACATTGACTAAGAATAGCACGAGGAAGCTAATTACCTGAGTATCACCCATTCTTTCAGGACCAGAATTCCCTGTCTGTAGACCTGATCCAAAGCCTACTGACCTCAGTGGTGAGCCTTTCTTTCCATTGACTTCTAAAGAGATTTTTGGACCAGGCTTTTCCTTTGTATATTTCCCAAAGATTTTGTATTCTCTGGCAAGACCTGTCTCAAGAAGACTCAAGGACAAAGGTGAAGGAGGAACCCCCTATTTGGCTAAACAACTGCTTGAACAAGTTACAAGAATTTTGACCTCAGGTTGGTTTGTACAGCAAGTCAGTAAATTGTAAGTGACTTGAGACTGCTATACTCCAGCTCAGTAGAAAAGAACAGGTAGATTAAATGTTTGTGAAAGAACTAAACCCAGTCTGACACACAAATTACAGATTTGATTGCACTGTTCAAGACCATCACCATGATAGTTAAATATTGCACCACACACAGTTTTACAATCCACTTTGAAAGTGACACTTGGTGATGAGAGATGCTTGAAACAATGTCTTGTTTATAAGGAGAATCCTGTAAATGGATGGAGTATCTCAAAATCTGTCACCATTTAAGCAGAGTTTATTGATGCAGACAAAATGACTAGAATACTACATCAGTATGCAGTGTAGTTAGGTAATACATGAGCAGGGCAAAGCAAATTATGTCTAGCAGTGCTGGTTTAAAAAAAGTGTTAGAACCTGTCCTACTGCCGTTAGTTTACTCTCCTACCTGTTCATTCCTATTACATTCAGTGGGTATATTGGATTCAACGGAGTTGCTCAGGAACTTGTGCTGAGGGCTGAATTTTACTTGAGATCTATTTCTGTTCAGTTATTCTGATAGGAAATGATACCCTGCGCCTGGTTCTCCATTGCCTTTCACCTTGTGTAGTCACTGACACTTGTGCATAGTGGATGTGCCCTCGTGTATTTGCCCGCTGGTCTGCTACAGCTCTGCACCCACTTTTCACAAGGGTCAATGACTCAACATGGTGCAAAGCTGTGGAGAATCAAGACAGCCTTTTCCCATGGATGGGGAATAATGTATTTCCCCTTCTTTCCCCCCACTCCCACCCCTCCAGTGATGGAATGGTGCTTTGTATTTCACAATTAGATTTGGTTTTGCTTATATTTATCTGTTCGTATGATCACTTCTCTCTCTTTCTCCCCCCCCCACCTTTTCTTGTCGTGTTTTTATATCATGTTCATCACTATGGCAAGATTCTGCATTTTATTTTCATTCTGCAACAGAAATATTTACATGTAGCATTTTAAATTCATTTGACTAAATTAAGAATAATGGATTAAAACACAAGACTACTAAAGGCCTTATTTGGCCATAAGCAAGCTAGAGGCCTCGGCAAACCCACACAAAGTGGTCCCATTTATTTGTGTGCATAGCTGGCCTTAGCATTTTAAGATAGACCTGTGAACCAGCTCCCAGCTACAACGGAACTTACAGCTCCCACCTACAATAGAACTAACTCCTGACCACTTTGCTTACACCACTAAGTCCAGTGCTAGCCTCTGCTCTTTGGGAGCAGTGAGGTAATACGTTGTGACAGCCCTCAATTTAGCTAATTATTTGTGATACAAAAGGTGTGTGGGAATCCTTCTGTTTTCTCTGCTGCTGAAGAAGTGAAGCTCGGTTGCTTTGGCTGGAGTTTTAGAGTTGCAGTTATTTTCACAAGTTTGCCAGGGATACTTGTCCCAATAAATTGGGGATCTGGGAGCCCCTACACCCCCAGCCACTTGATGGGACGTGTGCATTTCAGTTAATTATGGTACCTTACAAACATTAGTTTGTTGCCACGACATCCCTGTAGGATGGGTAAGTATTACCTGCTCCATTTAAGTGACTGATGATAATCTAAGGCAGAAAATTTGTGACTTGACCTAGTGTACGCATGGAGTCTGTGTTGGAGCACGCTGTATTACACCGCCTCTCACCAGAATTAGCTGCCCTTCCTTCTTGCTCTGAAGGCTTTCAGGAGAGGAGCTGGAGGCAGCCAGATGGGAGTGAATGTCCCATGGGCGGCAGCAGCTTGTGGATCACTGTTCCCCACAACAGCAAACCGATCTGTTGGCCTCCCAAAAACTGGGAATTAAAATGGTAGGGTCCTTTTTGTTATCCATCTCCCAAAGACCAGCCAGTCATCGCTGCTTCCTCCATGTTAATGTTGTTGCTGTTGACGCCTTCACTCTGGGTAAATGTGCCCTTATGTCATGACTCAGCCTGTGCTAAAGTGCTTTGCTGAGTCTGTTCTTAAGTCATGATAACACAACTTATCCTTTTCCCTCTCCATCTTTGGAAAAATGTGTTTCTTTCTGTCCCCAGAGACATTTGAGAACTCTGTTTAAAACCTCAGCTATATTCAGCTGTATTTTAACTCCCGCACTTCCTTTTTGGGCAAACTTGCTTCCACCACTGACTGTGGAAAAACAACAGATGTTTGGCTTGTGCGCTGCTGGAGATACCCTCTGATGCTATTGGTTATCTCAACTCACAGTCTATAAAGCGTATGTGATAATTGGTTTTCTCTCCAGCCTTTGAGGCTAGAAAACTCAATTAGCATCTATACGTATTTTCTTTTATAAATGGTCAAAAATGCAATTGTTTTGGGGGGGGGAAGACAGCTTAGCACTGAATATGATTTTTTTTTTTTTAAAGTTAGGAGTCAGTTCTTCCATCTAAAGCACTTGTACATCTTTAGCAACAGAAGAAATTGCTTGCTCCTACAGTCTCTTCATGGGATATTTGGATTCAGTTCTGCTCGCATGTACATGTCTCGGTACACTTCAGTAGGAGTTTTTAAAGATGGCCATGCGAAGTTCTGCAATTTGGAGCTGTGTATTGAAGGTCAGACTGGGCCCTTAATGTCTGTCTTCCTGTTTAGATAGAATTAGGGTGTGTGAAGGGGGATATTTACATGATACCTTTCTATGCTAAAACTTAGTAGTATGCTGACAAATATCAACTTACACTGCAGTTTATTGTGAATGGGCAATTATTGGCACCTAGCTATTTACCAGTATCTGACACAGCCAGACTACACGGCAATCTAGCTGTCTGAAGGCAGACTTTATCTGATAACTATGAAGAGACAAAAACAAAGTGATTGTTGAGGAGGCAGGGGGAGGAAAGAACATGGAAGCTTCTGAAAGCTGAGCCATGAAGTGTATTAGGTTCTGGCCTATTGATCTGTTTCATGCTTTTTAGGAAGAAGAGTTTTCCAAGTATCTTGTCTAAAAGTTGTTGTGGAATGGAAGAACAGAAGAATAATGACTGCTGATTGCTTCATAGGTTTTGCTTTCCAAATTACTTTCAGACCTTGAGATGGGATAGGGCATCAGGAGGCACTGCTAATGGCTCAGTGTGTGACACAGGGCAGGTTAGTGAATATCTGTGCCTCAGTTTCCCCTTTTTATACAAAGTTGGGTTAAGTGGTGTTATCCTAGTTTCAAAGTGCTTTGCTTTGATAGCTATCTAATAGCTAGGTGGTATTATAATAAATTATTAAGTCAATTAGCATTAGTGTGTCTTAACTGATTCTTGTCATTAAAATTATTGCAGGCAATTTTAAATACTGTGACATATCAGCAGAAACTTCCTGCAACCTTTACTCACACAGGTAGCTCTTATATGAGTACCGCCACTGGGACACATCTGAATAAGGGTGCAGGACTGGATTCTTAGTTTTGTATTCATAGGGCGTAAGATATAGGCCAATACTGTCAAACCCTTACCCCTGACGGTAGCTCTAATGAGACTGTGAGTTTGTGTGAGTAACGGTTTGAAGGACTGTGAGTACACGTGACCCTCGTTTCTCAATTTGTGCCAAAAGTGCAAAGTTAGCACGATGTGTGTTAAACTTGAATGACATATTTTTAATCTGTTTATTTGTGAGAGAAAAGATGTTTGTTTGATCTGGTATTATTAAATTAGAATAACAGGCTTCATTTAAACAATTCCACCCACCCACCCACACACATACACCACATACACACGCTTCCTATCTCAAAGAATAAGTTTTGTCTGTTGCAGTACAGTACGTTTGTTCTTGTTTGTAACAGCAGTGTGACTGGAAGGTTAGACTGCATCTATTCCCCAGTAAGCAATTGTATGCATTGATTTTTTTTTTGGTGGGGAATTAAGATGGATTTTAATAGTATTGCTGAAATCTCATGGTACACCTTAGAAAGTTGAGGTAAGAACAGCATTTTGCGTGATCATGAAATGGCAGAGACACAAAGTAACCTGGTTGGGAAGTCAAACATGGGGCTGGTTTTTTGGAGCCCTGAAAGTGTGTGGCTATGCCGTGGATGGATAAACTGTGTGTGGTTGTCACCTAAGATTGTCTAATCAGCAGTGCACATGCTTCTAAATAAATTAGACGAGGATACACTAACCGCAGTGTGTGTGCGTGCAGCTCTAGTAAAACCCAAAGAACGCCAGTAACCTTCTTTTAAAAAGTCTGCGTTTGCCAACAACTACTACACACTTGCAGGCAGGAACTGTCGTAATTACGACAGTAAGGGTATGTCTACACTACGAAATTAGGTCGAATTTATAGAAGTTGGTTTTTTAGAAATCGGTTTTATATATTCGAGTGTGTGTGTCCCCACAGAAAATGCTCTAAGTGCATTAAGTGCATTAACTCGGCGGAGTGCTTCCACAGTACCGAGGCAAGTGTCGACTTCCGGAGTGTTGCACTGTGGGTAGCTATCCTACAGTTCCCGCAGTCTCCGGAAATGAGATTCAAAAGTTCGCAGTTCTTTTCCTGTCTACCTGGCCAGTGCATCTGAGTTGAGAGTGCTGTCCAGAGCGGTCACAATGGAGCACTCTGGGATAGCTCCGGGAGGCCAATACCGTCTAATTGTGTCCACAGTACCCCAAATTCGACCTGGCAAGGCCGATTTAAGCGCTAATCCACTTGTCGGGGGTGGAGTAAGGAAATCGATTTTAAGAGCCCTTTAAGTCGAAAAAAAGGGCTTCATCGTGTGGACGGGTGCAGGTTTACATTGATTTAATGCTGCTAAATTCGACCTAAAGTCCTAGTGTAGACCAGGGCTAAGTAGCTGTGTTATCTCTGTGAGCTCTATAGCTCACGAAAGCTTATGCTCAAATAAATTTGTTAGTCTCTAAGGTGCCACAAGTCCTCCTGTTCTTTTTGTGTTCTCTCAGATACTACTCCTATGGAAACTGTTGTCAAATGCTGACAATTAATGGTAACCATGGTCGAGTCAGGGATCTGTTGTTTTGTAGCAGGTTCTAAGAATACACCGTCCAGGGCAGGTTCAAAGCTCATATTGCTGCGAGCAGAGTGTTTTTAAAAATCTTGCCCTGTTATTGAATTTCATATTGTATAAGAAAATAAATTTCCAATAATAAACAGAAGCCCAATCTCTCACTAGGAATAAAACGTTATGTGGCATTTGTTTTTTATCAGTTGGCTTTTTTAAGGTGGTTATTAGCCAATTAAATTTGGAACAGACTCCTTTAGGATTTCTCCTTTTATCTATGCAGCCATACGTCTGGTATAGACCCATTAATTTACCAGTTTTGAAAGGATTTTTATCTAATAAAAAGAGCAGTGAGTAGGAGCCGACACTTCATTCCAGACACACAGATGTAAGTATGACAACATCATCTCAAACTCCTGTGATACAGCTTAGAAGCTCAGTGAAGAGGAACTGATACGAAGCCATGCTGCAGAGCTCTTTGTTCATAGATCACCACAATGTATAGCCTACCCTGTTTTGTCAAATATAGGAGTATCTGAAAAGGGTGGGGGTTTTGGGCCCTACCCTTTCATCAGTGTCTGCCCAAGGGACTTGCCTGCACAACTTCTAGCGGTGCTGGGAGGAGGAAGAGTACTTAGTCTATATGCTTAGAATATCAGACCTGTTACAGGATGGATTGTGATGTAACGGAGGGACTGGCAATAAGATATAGAGCCTTGGACCTGTGGCTCACCAGAAGGAATGCTTGACAGGTCTATACAGACTGAAAGTCATTCTTTACTCACAGCCAGGCTCAGGTGGTCTCTAGTGTTGGTCCAACTCTAGACACCAGGGTGGCTGGAACTTCCTCAGCCCCTCGAGGCAATAGTAGCTTCCGTGCATACTTGGTTGCTGCCATCAGGACCCTTGATGAGGTGGGCGTAGCTGTAGACCCACCAGGAGTGCCTGCAGCATGTGGATCTCAGGAGCAGGAATTTCAGGCCTTGTGGCCATAGGGTTGCCAACTCTGACTGAGGCTATCCCGGGAGATTTTTTTCCCCCCAACATGAAGTAATGTCATTTTCTTAAATTATCCCATTAAAATCTCCTGAATTGCTTTCAGGAGATTCTGGGAGACTCCAGGCCAATCCTAGAGGGTTGGCAACCCTAGGCCATCTACCCCTTCAGGGCTGCAGGCCCATGCTGGCTGGTGCTTCAGGCTGAGGAATAGGTTTCTGAGCTGGGTGGGGGAGCCTTGAACTGGGAAGTGGGAGTGTCACAGTTGAGTGTCCATGGCGCCCCCTGAGAGGCCAAGCATAGTACTGCAAGCGCTCCTTGTCTTAGTCCAGAAGTTGTGGCCGCCTGCTTGCAGCAGGGTGGCGGGCCTGTGTCACAAGCTCCGCGTCCGTCTCTACACAGTTAAATACAGATAACAAACCCAGAATTTGGCTGGCTTTAAATAAATTAACAAATGAAATCTCAAAAGGAAGTGCTTAGCTGCAGCTCTAAAAGGCCTGCCTTGACCTGACCCAAGAGGTCTTGGCTAGCGCTGAGGAGCACCTCCTCTGTCCCGGTCTCACCCAGAGCTTCCTCCTCAGCGGGGGTAGGCGCAAGCCTACTTAACTGGCCTGCTGGCTCCCGGCTGGTCAGTGTCACTCCCGGTCTTTCCAGGCCTCTGGCAAAGTCTTGTTGGTCAAAAACCTGAGCAAGGGGTGTCAGGGTGCTGATGTCTCCAGCAGAGGGCAGAGAAGACCTGATGGACCCTGTCTCAGGGATGCCTTCTGAGCTATGAGAAGCTATTGAACCTGAGGGAGGCCAGGTGAGAGGAACTCTGATTCTGGTGAGTGGAGGGTATATTTTGGAGTCAGAGGGTTCATGGGGTATTTGACATGCGGGTCCTGAGTCTGAGGGGGTCATGTAGGAGCAAGAGGTGTGTGTGGGGGTTAAGTTGCAGGGAGGAGTTTTGGAAGTGGGGGCAAGGTCCTGCACTATGGAGGGGTAGGAGCTTTAATCTTAAGCAAGGGATGGGGGCAGGTTTCATGTTGGGAGAAGTTGGGTTGAGTTGGGAGGGAAAGGCGGTGGGCTGAAATGAGTGGATTGGCGGACGAGAGGGCAAACAAATTGGGTGTGTTTGAGGGCAGGGGGAAGATGGTAGTTGGGAGATAGGAGAGGTGTAGAAGGCAGTGAAGAGAGTATCCAGCAGAGCAGTCAGACTCAAATACTGTTCTCTTCCACCCTGCCCTTTCTCAGTGTGTTCTGGTTTTCATAATGGGTGGGAGAAGAAACAGAAAGCTCCTTTTTCTTGCCACTTCCCCATCAACTTCTCTCACGCACCCCTCCTCAAACTCCTTGCTTATGATATCCTCCACCAGTGTCCCCATTTTAGCTCTGATCAGTCTGCAGGGCAGGCAGAGTGGAGGTTGTGCTAGCATCATATGGTACCTGCAACCCCACTGCTTACTTCCGGCACCAGCTGCCACTGCCTTTAGCTAGCTAGTGACTTTTGTGAAATGAGCTCAGTGTAGGGTCTGACAAACGGAACTCACTTGAGCCCAGTTGGCATTAACTGACCCCCTCCTTGACAGTGTCTGCACAGAGCTGAGGGACTGGGCCATTACCTGATGGTCTCTTGTGCACGAGTCATACTGCGCACACTACACTGTAAGCTGACATGTTATTGCAACTTGGGGAGAGAAACCTCTGCTACTTTTACCTTTGCTAAAAATATCAGTGTAGACCTGGCAGCACAGGCTCCAGCATGCACTAGCCACACGAGTACATACCCAAGGTCGCTGGGATGCTTGTAAAGCACACCTGGAAGCCCATGCTGCTGCTATTTTTAGCCACGCTAAAATATACTGCTATTTTATACTGCTATTTTTAGCCACGCTAGCATGACTAATGCTAGTGTGGATATGTCTACTCGGAGAGCAGAGTGGACCTACACCACTTTCTTTTACTCTGAATCTTCATTGGTTAGAATTTCTAACACTTGCCCCTGTCCCCCGTACGCACGTGTGCCCAAGTGTTAGCCTGTGTGCTGAAACACCCATTGGCATCAGTGGGTTTGGTGGGCACAAGTTCTAACACTGTGAGTGTATGTGCTAGATGGTTTAAAGGCCACATTCAACTCTTAAGAGTTTTTAGCAGGCGTTTGCACTGCAGAGTGGCCTACTGGTACAGAAGGATGGAAGTTATTTTGTTTCTACCAAGGATTGTGTGTGCTCTTTGGGTTTTTCTAAAATTTTTTTTTTTCTAACTGTGTGGGCTGGAATAGCTCTGAAATGCAGCCAACAAGCAGGCAATAAACCAACTAAAGCAGTAATTGTACAAAGATAAAATAATAGGAATTCTTGGGAAAGCAGAATTCTGCACGCAAATCTTGTGATCTGTGAGAGGGGGAGGGATGTATTTGCAAAGTCCACCTGCTTGTCCTTTAAATTAGCTAACCAAGTGTTCCATTTCCAGCTAAATCCGTCTGTCCATCCGGCAGATCTGGCAGTTGCCAGTTACTACCTCCACTAATTCTGACACATCAACATCGCTGTTGGCAGTAATGTGATGTTGCCGGAGCCTCAGTGATCATCCTTTTGTAGCTCTTGCAGTAGTTTTGTCACTCTGATATCTGCACGTGCCGCAGACAGTACCCTGCATTTAGAGATGGGGCAAGCCATTTGCAAACATTACAAGAATGCGAGTCAATTGCTGTTTCTGCCATCATATTATTCAGGTCAGAAGTATGCCTTTAAGCCTGGCATGCTCCATCACTGTCTCTGGTCATTTTCTCTTGTCAAGATAGTCAGGATTCTCTCAGACTACTTTACTTTTAACACTTGATCTTCTTTTCCCTAACCATTTCTGTTTGGGACCCATAGACTTTGGCAATGAGTTAAAATTCATGCATGCACCCTAAATCTAATCTGAATAACATTCTATCGTCCACATTCTGTCCATAAATTTCATATTCTGAAAAGGGCTTGACCCTGGTAGATACCTCACTAGGAATGCAAGAGACGTCTGTATCACTCTTATCTCTGTTCTTGAAATCCTTCGCCTATGCTAATTACATCTAAACAGGTCACTACCTCACTGATTTATACTGATCTGCATATTTAGTGCAATCTTCTTTGCTATGAAGGGGAGGAATCATGCTCCTCCTCCTTAGCGTTGTCTCGCCAGGTAGAATAGGATTTGTGAATCATTTGCGATACATTTGAAAAGAACTGACACCCACAGAAAAACTCCCAGCAGTAGGAAATTAACTAAAGCCTGCTTCTACTCAGTTTGGATATTTCTTTGCAAACGTTACAGTGAAATTGTTAATTCGGTTGATCCCTGGAATCCCTGTTTACACTGCAGTTATTAGGTTAAATGTTGTATTAATTGACTTCAATCTCTATATTTCCCCCTGCAAAAAACAGTCCTATAACAGGTTTCAGAGTAGCAGCCGTGTTAGTCTGTATTCGCAAAAAGAAGGTGCCACAAGTCCTCCTTTTCTTAGTCCTATAACATTCTTCTACTTTAATGAAGCTTCAGCTAATGCTGAACAGTGCAAGGCTGCTAGAAGTGCTATATGAAATTTAAATAGTAATTGCACCTGGCCAAATCATATTTAATATTAGTGATGAGATCTGCTCATAGATTTTTTTAGTGTGTGTGTGGGAGGGGGAGGAGGGGAAGATTGTCTTAGGGACTTTGTCTCATTGTGGCATATTGGTACTTGAAGCATGGTATAGTTATGTCTTTACTATATTCCCCCTGAAATTTTAGCATCCATGTCTCTCTCAATACTGGGACTTTGCATGGTCAATTTAGAGACTCTTTGCTTTTGTTAATTTTCTCAGTAACATGCAATATCCACATTTTCTCAACTGCTGTCCAGAAGGTAGGGGTCTGGCCTTGGGAAATTACAGTGGTTGGTACTGGACTTCTTCACATATTTAACCCTTTCTTGCTGTTTCTAGTTTGTGTTCAGAAATCACCAGTATCTTCAAGGTAATGTATTCAGTGTTTCTGTGAGTGGAGAGGCGAAATCAGGGGACCCTGTTCAACTGCAGTACTAAAATTAAAATCTCTGTGGGGTCCAATCCTTAACTAGGCAAAACTCTCATAAACATCGGCTGAGGTCCAATGACACTTTGGTTATTAATCTGGAATGATCAGACTATGCTGTTAACGTAAACTCTTGGAAATAATGGGAGTAAGCTGTTCTATTGAACAGCTCTTAATAGGTTTTGCCAGAAGCTGGGAATGAGCGACAGGGGATGGATCACTTGGTAATTACCTGTTCTGTTCATTCCCTCTGGGGCACCTGGCATTGGCCACTGTCGGAAGACAGGATACTGGGCTAGATGGACCTTTGGTTTGACCCAGTTGGGCCATTCTTATGTTACGTTAAGCAACACATTAGAGTCTCTAGCTTAATTGTAGCAACTTATGTTGCCACATGGGGGATCAAACATCAGAATAGTGCCTGCTCTTCCTGCAGCGGAAGTTGCATGAGGCAGTTGTTAAAGGAAGAGGGAGAATCTCAGCAAGCGGCTGGTGCTTGCAGGGATATTTGGCCCAGAAGCGAGCTGTGTTGGTTTCCAGGGAGTGTCACTACAAGGAAAGGTTTCAGAGTAGCAGCCGTGTTAGTCTGTATCTGCAAAAAGAAAAGGAGGACTTGTGGCACCTTAGAGACTAATCAATTTATTTGAGCATTATGCTCAAGGAAAGGATCTATTGATGGCACGGCCATCGATAAAGGTGGAGAAAGCTACCCTGGATGAACCTCCAGAATGAAAAGACATTGGGCCAAATGCTGCTTGCCTCACTTGTGCAAGGAGCCCCACTGAAATGCGTGGTCTTCCCTTCACGACTCAGGGTTTGACCCACAGCCGCATCATGTCCAGCATTAGCAACAATCTGAGAGAGAGGTGTTTGCAGATGCTGGAGGAGGTGTCCCTCCGCACAGTATAACATGGCACACAGCAGTCTCACAGGGTCTGATCCCTTTACACTGGTTTTACACTGGCATGGAACTCCACCGAATTCAGAAGCGTTGCTCCCTGTTTACATCAGTGTGACTCTTCTGAAGTCAGTGGAGTTACACGCCTGTGGTATCAAATGGGTGTGGGGTTAGGAGCAGGCTGACAGTGTTTATTAGAGAGACAGCATTTAAAAATAAATGGCCCGATTGCTCTTTTTTAAAAAAAAAGATATGAGCAGCTAATAGGCATTGATTCGTATTGAATATAAACCTTGTGATGGCTCTGGATGGTATAGTCTGTTTCATTTTGGTTTAAATCTGTTTTTATTACTTTAATGCTGTCAGAAGATATATTATCTGTACCAAGATGCCCACTGTTCAATGTGTAGGTTATCTCCAGTATGACAGCTCTGTATCTTCAATGTCAGATACACTGCTCTCAAGTCCTAGTAGATTTACAGATTCTATTATACTTCTATTGAACAGCTCTTAATCTGGTCAGAGGGAAACATGCTACAACCAGCACATTTTATCCCTTTCCTTTAGTACTAGAGCCTCTTTGGCAAGGTTGGACAATTGCATTAGAAATATTCCAAGATCAAACCAGCGTCTAATACTTGAAAATGTAACTCTGTAAATGCTGGAAATTTCTCTTTGCCTACCAACGTATGAATCTGAATAAAAACTAGCGATTGAATTAATTGCAGGTTTTTATATGTGTAACCTCTAAGTATGAATGCATTGGTCTTTATGCTGTGTTCTATTAACTTAGCATACATACCGTTGCAACCTCCATTTAAAAATGAGTCGTAAATCTAATGAAAAAGCTTTCTTACAGACCTTTTTTGTTTTGGCAGCTTTGCTTCTTGACAGCCATGTTTCTTCTTTTAAGTTTATAGGCATGAACAAATGTCACTGTTCTGTGCATGGGAAAAATGACATTTGCTTTGCTTTGCTTTTTCCCAACTAAGTAAGCAGAGTTACTGATGTATTCGGTCTCTGTGGAATGCCTCTTTTGTGTGCAGGACAATGCACAATGAATCTCCTGTGCCTGTGAAGGATAGTAGTGCATTGGCAGTTGTCATGTATGACACCTCATTATAATTAGTGTTGTTCATTATATAGCTTTCTTGGGTGCAAGCAGCATAATGTAAATTCTCCTTAAGGAGACAGGAGCATACCAACTACTGCAAGAATGTTGGGCTATGAATGTGAATTGTTTTGTCTTTTTGCTGTTACTCAGATTGTCTCCCACCAGCTGCTTTGACCTTGTATCTCCCTTCAGATTCACACTTCTTACTACCTCTTTTCAATTGATCGCTGCTGTTAGTGCTTTGAATGCCATTGACTTTACACTGTGGCTGTTCCTACAGCTCAGCAGTCCCACCTTGTTGCGGCTGCTGTAGTCTTCTCTCTTATCGCCGTTAAAAAAGAAAAGAACAGAAGCATGGAATCCGTCATTGGGAAGTATACAAATTGATTTCGTTCTGTTTGAAACAGGGGAGGTAGGAAGTGGGAAATGAAGCGGTGCTTCTCTATGTAGAAATCAGCTTTTGTGAGCTACAGCTCACTTCATCGGATGCATCCTGTGGAAAATACAGAAGATGTTTTTATACACACACAGACCATGAAAAAATGGGTGTTTATCACTACAAAAGGTTTTCTCTCCTCCCACCCCACTCTCCTGCTGGTAATAGCTTATCTAAAGTGATCACTCTCCTTACAATGTGTATGATAATCAAGGTGGGCCATTTCCAGCACAAATCCAGGGTTTAACAAGAACGTCTGAGGAACGGGGGAGGGGGGGGTAGGAAAAAACAAGGGGAAATAGGTTACCTTGTATAATGACTTAGCCACTCCCAGTCTCTATTCCACTCCCAGTGCCAGCAATGCCCCTCTGCCATGTACATTGGTCAAACTGGACAGTCTCTACGTAAAAGAATAAATGGACGCAAATCAGATGTCAAGAATTATAACATTCATAAACCAGTCGGAGAACACTTCAATCTCTCTGGTCACGCGATTACAGACATGAAAGTTGCGATATTACAACAGAAAAACTTCAAAACCAGACTCCGGCGAGAGACTGCTGAATTGGAATTGATTTGCAAATTGGATACAATTAACTTAGGCTTGAATAGAGACTGGGAGTGGCTAAGACGTTATGCAAGGTAACCTATTTCCCCATGTTTTTTCCTACCCCCCACCCCCCTTCCTCAGACGTTCTTGTTAAACCCTGGATTTGTGCTGGAAATGGCCCATCTTGATTATCATACACATTGTAAGGAGAGTGATCACTTTAGATAAGCTATTACCAGCAGGAGAGTGGGGTAGGAGGAGAGAAAACCTTTTGTAGTGATAAACACCCATTTTTTCATGGTTTGTGTGTATAAAAACATCTTCTGTATTTTCCACAGTATGCATCCGATGAAGTGAGCTGTAGCTCACGAAAGCTTATGCTCAAATAAATTGGTTAGTCTCTAAGGTGCCACAAGTACTCCTTTTCTTTTTGCGAATACAGACTAACACGGCTGTTACTTTGAAATCTATGTAGAGATGTAGGTCATGAAAATGTATAATCAGCTTACATTTGTATCCACACTTCGCCAGAAAGTAATCCTGCTTAGCGTCACTTTATGGGTTTGGAGTTTTTCTGAACCTTACAATCCCTTATGATATTTAAATAAAGCATTGTGATCATTGATTTGCTTAATGCATGCAGAAAGGACATGATCTATGTTTAGTAGGAATGTATTTATGTATGTGTTTGACAGGCAAAATCGTTTTCTTTTCCACACTAAGGGCTACAGTCTCATTTCAAAGACCCAAGGCAGTTCTCTACTGAGAAGGTGTTCTCTCTCTCTAGGAGATCCATATACATAGCAAGAAAAAGCTGTCGGAATAGTGATCTGCCATGCGGTACACAGATGGGGAATTTTGTGCTGAAGTTTGGGAACCACCATGATTGTCCATTTCCCCCAGCTAACGAGAAGATAGCACTTGCTTTTTAGCCTAGGTGGGATGAGGCAGCTCTCTGTCCCAGCCTGTCAATTTGCTAACAGAGATGGGCCCAAACTGCAGTTTCACAGTATTGCCAACTCCAAATGTCCAAAAATCATGAGATTGGCTTTACAATCATGAGATTATGCAAAAATAATAGATTTGGTGGTCTTTTTATTTGCCTTCTGCTTTCTGAGCCTTTAGGGTGCACTGGGATCACATTTACAAGCTTTCTACACAGCCATGGGGGCTAGAAACTTACTACTACTTTAAGAATGAAGGCTGAAATCATCACATAGCCACTTGACTCCAGGAGCTGGGGCTTTCTGGAAAACAATTATCATGAGACTCATGACAAAATCATGAGAGTAGACAACACTGGCTTCAGGATTTAAAAGTACCTTTTAAAAGCTGTGCAGAGAACTCCTTGTGCACTACAAATGGTTAGTTTCTGTCAGGCCTACAAACCAAGGAACTATGCCACCCGCTCCTGAGTGCAATCTACAAGCACCGTACCTATTTCCATATATATACAGACCTAGAGCACTCTCATCATGATAACCAAAGTTACTGGAAGGACTGGGGCTTAGGATTTTGGCGCAGTGCTTTGTAGAGCTAGAAGCTGACTAGGAAGGCTGGGTTTAGATCTGAACTTCATTAAAGTTAAAGGGAATGTTTGGGTTCCACTCTAGCCCTTAATGCATTACTTCCTGTCTCTGTGATGGAATTGTGAATAAAAAATAATCCTCCTCCAAATCACTTTCCCCATTTTTTTTTTTAAAGCTCCTATCCCCCACATTTCTCTACTAGCACCAGTGTGAAGTATTGGACATGCCTTTCAGTAACTTTGGTTTTGGCTTAATTCTTACTTCCTAGGGGATTTACCCAGTGTGTACTTGACATATTTGTTCAGGGCATAGCAGTTACTATGCTTCCGAACTGAGCAATGATCCTACCATCCATATGCTCCTATAGTCAATACACGTCCCATTAACTGGAGGCTGTGTGGAAAAAAGAGCTAGTACTGAGTCCATCAAATCTCATGGCACCTTTATAAAGTGATCCCGAGGAAAGTGTGGGTACTCTCTCCAGTGAAATAGGGGATGTCTACCCTGGGGGGAAAAATAATACTTGGAGCAGCGAGTCTCGGAGCCCGGGTCAACTGACTAAGGCTCATGCTACGGGGCTAAAAATAGCAGTGTAGACGTTTGGGCTTGGACTGGAGCTTCAGGCTCTGTAAGCCAGTGAGGGCAGTGGGTTTCATACCCTGTACGCATCCCCTTCATACAAAGGTAATATATACACTTATGCAAGTAAATAGCCCCATTGATTAACTGAATGACTTGTGCTTAAAAGTTCGGCATGTGCTCAAATGCTCTGCTGGATTAGAGTCATCATTAGAGCTGGGCAAAATTTTTCACCCGAAACTTTTTTTGATGAAAAATGCAGATTTAGTGACATGAAAATGTTTCAGGAATTCATGATAGTTTGTGTTTGGGGCAGCGGGGAATTCTGAAATTCAAAATGTTTTTTGTTTCGACATCTTTGAAACGAAATGTTTTTATTTTTCAATTTGAAATTACTTCATTTAGAAATTTCCTTCAATTTTATTTTATTTTTTAATGCTCAATCAAAATGAAATCTTTTTTGGGGGGTGGGTAGGTCAAATAACCTATTGCTTTTGACTCAAAACCTTTTTGACTTTTCAGTTGGAAAAATTTTGGCGTTGAGGGGACCTGAAACAATTTTTTTTCAGAATTGCCCATTAATTTAACAATGTTATTTACAGCTTTAGTTAGACTGTTTACTAGTGTTACCAGTGTAGTTACCATTACTAGATTCAGAATGGCATGTGTTTGCAAAAGCGTATCTCAAAAAGGGCAATGGTATTCCTAGTTCCAATTCAAGAGCACTGATTTCAGTTACGCAACGTACAATTAAGATTAGAATCTGATCCATAAAATGGTGGTGGTAGGAGTACATATTAAAAGTCCTTCCCACTGCCTTGAGAAATCTTTATTGCAATAACACTCATTCTATTGTTGATGATAATTGAAAATGATTGAATGAGAAAATACCAGTTGATATTTAAACTACTACTTATTATCGAATCAAAGTTTCTTAGATAAAATCGCTTAATTAAGCGGCATTCTATTTGTTAAGCATCCAGATCAGTATTCAATAAAAAGAGGTAAATAATGCTCCTCTGATTTCAGCAACCAGCCTACCTATTCATTTAATGAAGTATTATTACAGTAACCAGCATTTTGTATATTGCTGTTCTGTAACCATAAATTGATCTGTAGCACAATTGAAAAAGGATTATTCATTTAATCCGAATCTACAATTACCAAAAAAATCCCCAAACCTCCAGCTGCTATGCTGTGACTCACAGGTTCTTTTGTCTCTGAAAGTTGTTATTTTGTATTGTGAAGGCTATTGATATATGGAAGCTTACATTATTTTCTTCTAACAATCATGATTAAGAAAGCTTATATTGGGAGTTATGAATGAACTGAAAAGTCTCTCTTGTTGCTGTAAGATTCTTATGGTTGCCCCCTCTTTGAACTGAACTATTTAGTGAGATAACTCATGTCATCAGGATAAGCGCTTTGCAAGCTAGTTCATTTTTCATGGCTGTCTGAAGGACACTCCCGGATGGTGCCGTTGTTACCATGCAGAACTTTTATCCTGCTGAATGCGTGATGATTCAGTGCGCTTCCTTACTGGACTGTAATTCAGTGACTAAATACAGGGAAGCAGTGCTTAAATAACAGTAAGATTCTGACAAAAAGAAAGTTGATGTTAATGCTTGGGACCTGGTCCTGAAAATCCTTATCAAGTGAGTAGTCTTACAGATTTCAGTGGGATTACTTCCAGGAGTAGGAGGTTGACATTCATATCTCTGGCCTTCAATCCTTTGTTGCAATTCATGCAATTGGATTTATGCACCTATTCTGTCAAAGCCTCGTTTAAGTCTATCACAATGTGTATCGGGTCTTGGCTATTAACTCTCCCATTTGAACAGGGGGTAAGGAGAAACAGCATGGCAGAAATTCAAGATTGTATTGTTATCTGGTGTACCTTTTGGCACTTAAAAATGAGGCCTGGGTCTCATTTTCAAGAGAATTAGGCACCTAAGTCACTTTGGCAATTATGAAATTTGTGCCCAGTCACATTTTTAAGTAGAACTCACCAGTGGATTTGGATTGCACTTTATATTGCTGCTATTCTTTAAATCACAGTTTTTGAATTAAATCTTTTATTCTAGTTTAGCTTAAAAACTCATTTTTCATTTGTCATGTTTGCCAGAAGATCTACTTACATTTGAAAGGAGAACAGAAACAACCTTTTATTTAAAATATACTGTGCACCTAATAGAATGACTGTAGGGCTGATTATTAGTACCCATTACATTTTCATACTACTTTATTTACTTATTCTTGGTTGTGTTCTGTATGTAAGTGCTACCGCTTACCCTCTAAATTATTTATAGCTGATTATTCAAATGGGTGACTATAGCAAAAATGAATTTATAGCAAATATTCCTTGTTCTGCAATATTTCTAAGCTGTTTTGGCCTCTAATAGTGTAGACATGTTATGATACACCAGTGTTCTGGAATCCTTATATTAGGGCTGTTACGTTCTATGGAACACTCAAAATTTTGAATGATTAAAGGAAATGTCCAATAATGTGATCAGGATGAGAATTTCTGTGCTAATGAAATTACAACTAGCAAATTAACTGTTTGTAAAAATCCTCTGTGATTGCAGTAATTGTTCGGCACCTCTGAAGACCAGGCCTTAGAGTTTGCAGAACAGCTTAGAAGTTAAAGGATTAAATGACCCACTTTAGCTGCAGGAAACACTGGCTCCCCCTACTGGAAATGTTATATTCATACTCCTCAGAGAAGATGGGTTCAGAGTGTCTGGCCTTTTGAGCTTATCATTGTTACCGCTGGAGATGAGCCTGAACAAAAACTGAACTCTTAAGCTTTGAGGAAGTTCTGATCTGGATCCAGATTTTATATTTGGTTCATGCCCCTTTTGAATCATAGACGTTTAGGCCTGGAAGGGACCTCAGTAGGTCACCTAGTCTGTTACCTGCACATATTAAGACTCCACCCCTACCCTCCCTCATGGGAATTCAGAGCATAAGGGACCCAACTGTACTGCTCCGTTAGCTCAGAGCTAAACCCATTCCCAGTGGACTGAGGGCTTTATGGGTCTGTGAGGCCTTTCCCAGTGAAAGAGCCTCACACAGTGAATATCCTTAAACATATACAAATATTTATTAACAATTAGCAACAAATCAACAAAATACACACGCCAAGCATCTTCTGCTCACCACTCCCGATAAGACAGACATCTCCCGATGGCCTGTCAGGGTCTTGTTGTCTGGGCTCCAGCTTCTGCACAGCCTGGTCATATAGGGATTAAAAATCCTAGCAGCTTTGGTCTTGAGCTGTATCCCGGAATCAAGTTCCAATGCACTTGTTTTCTGACCCTCATTATATAGTCAAAATGAGGATTTCTCTTATCTATGCCTTAACCAGTTATTTTACTTAAAACATAGCTATGCAAAAAACACTGACCAATCATTCTCACTATACAGGGATTCACATTCCTAAGACCGCCTACCCAGTATCTTTTGTATTTTTCAAAGTTTATAAAAACTTCTCAAGGTCTACTTATCTTTATGCTTCATTAGTGGGGATACACTTGCAATAGCAAAACCTTTTACTTTTTATTATCAGGAAGAAGCTGCAGAAACTCAAGGTTAGCTTGTCCATTCTTTCTCCAGTCTCATGACTTTGTGAATATAACTAAACGCCAGAGTCGGGGGAATTCAGCCTTGGCATAGCTAGACAGATAGAAAAGTATCAGCTACAGCATTACTATCTGTCTAGTTATGCCAAGGCTGAAGTCCCCTGGCTCTCTAGTTTTATTTTGTTTCCAGCTTATGGTGGCTGAGCATACAAAATGGCTGCGGGTTATGCTAAGTGCATACACAAGAAGGCTGTGAGTTTCATCAAGTCTGCGCGTCTCATTACAAGTCCAATCCCCTGCACTCAAGGCAGGGCTACGGCTACACTACAGCTTAAGTTGACATAAATTATGGCCCTTAGGGGTGTAAATTAGTCACCCCCTTGAGTGACCCCCTTATTCCGACTTAAGCACTGGTGTGGACAGTGTTGCTACTGTTGATCACGGGGGCTGGAGTAATTAAGCTGCTCTCTTTCCCTTCAGTTTAGAGCGGCTACACTAAAGAGCTTATATACAGCATCTTCTTTCGTGTAGCCACCGCCTAAAGAATAACTAAACCATTCCTGACCAGTGTTTGTCTAACCTATTCTTAAAAGCCTCCAATAATGGAGATTCCACAACTTCCCTCAGCAATTTGTTCCAGTGCTTAACTACCCTGACAGGAAGCTTTTCCTAATGTCCAACCTAAACCTCCCTTGCTGCAGTTTTAGCCCATTGCTTCTTGTCTTGTGCTCAGAAGTTAAGGAGAACAATTTTTCACCTGCCTCCTTGTAGCAACCTTTTGTGTACTTGCAAACTGTTGTCATGTCCCCTTTCAGTCTACTGGGTTGGCTAGTAAACCTTCTGACTAAAGGTGTAAATAACTGATTAAGTTCACAGGCAATTCTAAAAAAAAATTGTTTCAGGTAGACTCAAAACCAGTGAGCTGAACTGGAAGCCTGGAGTAAAATGTTCAAAAATGACCAAGTGATTTAAGCTCCTACATGTTTTAGAAAATGGTAACTAGGCTCCTAAGTCACTTGGGCACTTTAGAAAATTCCCCCAAACATTGAAACACCCCAACATTAGGAAAGTTTTTATACAGATCCAGTATTTCAGATTGGGCTTCCTATTATCACATAGCACTAAAAATACAGAGAAGAAGGGAAGTCCTCCACAAGAATGAAGAATGATTTGAATGACTCTAACTAATATACAGTATCATTCATTGTCACTAAAGGCATGTCTACGTTTACGGTGGCATGTAAAATACATGCACTTGAGAAGGTGGGCCAGAAGCAATAGCATCACTTAAACTTTGTATTAATTCATTTAATAAGCAATGAGCAATTATTTACTACTTGTATTTCAGTGGTGCTGAGAGGCTACAGTCACGACTGGGGATCTATTGTGCTAGGCACTGTGTAAACACGGAGCAAGAGGACAGTCCCCGCATCAAAGAGCTTAAAGCTTAATATACATAACAAAGGATGGAAGGGGAAGCAGAGTGAAGTGACTTGCCCAAGGTCACACAGTCAGGCAATGGCAGAGCTAGTAACAGAATTCAGTCTCCTAAGTCCTAATCTGTTACCCTATCTACTAGTTTGCACTACCTGTGGTTCTCCAGCGTGACCAACAGGGAGGGAACATCATGGTTATGTCTAGAGTTGTGTGAATAACTGACTTTTTGGTTTGCTGGCAATTTTCCAGCAAGTAAAATAAAATAATTCCCTTTGGACTAAATGAAATGTTTTGTTTGACCCAACCATTTTTGTTTAAACTTTCAGCTATAAGATTTTTTTAAAATTTTTTTAAAAATAAAATTTGACACAAAGTAATTTCAAATCAGAAAATTGCTACATTTTGTTCTTAAAATATTGAAAGGAAACCTTTCAATTTTCTTCTGTTTTTTTGGACTGAAACAACGTGGCAACATTTTTGCCACGAATTTTTCAAAAATTTGTGAAATGCTTTGGTTGACCCAAAGGTGTTGTTTTTTCTTTTTCCAGCCCCCCCCCAAAAGTTTCAGTTGGAAAATTTCACTCAACTATAACTATGTCTCTCTTTGTTTATGCTGTACATTGCAGAACATTTCTACCTGCAGAAAGGAATGCAGAATCTGTAAGAGAAAAACTCCTTCTACCAAGTGCATGAGTTGCTTGGAGGATGTGCCACCCACAAAGACTAGGAGTTTGAGTAGTCATTGTCCATGACAAGAGCCTCTTTTATATGTAAGAAAAACAACAACAACCCACAAGAGTAATTTTAAGAGAAATAAGATGATGACTCTGCTCACTCCATGTATCTGTATGTATGGGTAGCTGTTAAGTGTGCAGTAAAGCAAGTCTATGTGAGAAGGCAAGTTATAGATTCCCCCACAAACAAGTTTCCTTTCATTGTTTTTCCTTTTCTTCCTCTGTAAATACACCCCTGCCCCCCCCACACCCACCCACTGAATCAACAGAGTTGAATGTTAAGATGTCTGTACTAATGCACCATGGTGGGTTTTTTATTCTCGCCTCTCTAGTGTGTCTCTGTAATTAATGTCAAAAGTCTCCTCAAACTCTAAATGCTGAATAAGAGGTAAATCAGTCATAATATCAGGAGGACCCACTGCATTTAGTTTCAGTAGCTTCAAGGCTGCTCTTTGGCCAGTCCCTTTGCTTGTCTAGCATGTAGTCCTTGGAGCAGAGAAGAGTGAGAGAGGTAAGAATTGATGGGCACTTAAGAGATCCTAAGGAATGAGACAAGGACTTGCCTTTTTAATGGGTGTCTTCTGGCTGCATGTTTCAGAAGTGCAGACACCACTGAACTTCTGTGCCATGAGAACTGCCGAAAGGGGCAAGGAGTTCTACATTGCAATGCATTGGCCTCCCTGTGGCAAGCCAAATCCATTGAAACTGCCCTAGTGGGCTTGGGGCAGATTTGCTTTTACTACTTTCCTGTTGTAATATTTTTCTTGGCTTTGATACACTATCCCTGACAAGTACCAAATCACTCCACAATGTGCGCACGGATTACTTGACCCATCACAGAAAGTCAGCCCCCACTGCTAATGAAGAGTGCAGGTCTGGTATAAATTTGTGAATCTGGGGGCTGGTGTACTAGGCCACATGTGGTAAGAAGGGGCCCAGCTGGGTCTATCTTTTCCCCAATCCAGCAATTTCTGTACCTAGAACTGTGCTGAGAAGATTTCTCTCTGGGGAAGTAGGACCCATGCAACAGCTCCCTTTTCCCCAGTCATATGGCCCTGAGGAAAGAGACTGCAGGGAGCGGTCTGCCAGAGACTGAAATCCACTGAAACGACAGCATTTCAGTCCTGATCAATAGGCTAATGTTTGTAAATCATCTTGAAGATGAAAACATGATCCAGCTGCTAATTATTGTTGAGTGGGAGTATTCTTTTCCAGCTACATTACCATACACCTCAGGGTTTTTTGTGAGGCTGTGTGTGGGCAATGGGGAGAATGAAGAATAGTTTGCTTAACTAAAGATAAAGGAAGAATTGTAGGTTGCCAGAATCTAGTTACCCGTGTTGTGAATTTGGCTAGGACATTCAAATTCCATAACCGTACTGCTGAGAAATGCCATGGGATCTGCAGTGATCACAACTGCACACGATCACAAAATAGGTGTTTCAGTGTCCTTTTTTTCCTGAATCAAATTGTGCTGGACAGCTCAGACATTCGTCTTTCCCATTCTATTACTCTTGTCTCATGAGGTGACAAATTACATTTGCCTGTGTTCGTCTTGTGGTTGTGTCTGATTTCCTAGAACCTACCTTCCCCAGGGAAACAAGTTAAGGGGAAGAATTACATAAGTGCTTTGGTTTTATGTCTTACTAGTCAGTTGGTGCCTCCATCATCACAATATCCTCTAACTACCATACTAGGGCATTGCTCCAATACTGATTTGGTGGGAAAAGAGCCATTTACTGATCACCAGCACCAGTCTTTCATCCAAGTCTTGACTAAGCACCACCTTGTCCGTAATGTATAATGGCCTGAGTCCTGGTTAGCATTATGTTGTTGTGCGTATTTGGATACATCACTATCTGAAATGTAGATTTATATGGAAACAAACTTTATGGAAGAAACAGGCTAATGCTTTCCAGTACAAAGGAGTTGCGATGTGTTGATGAAAGGGAAGATACATGCAGCTCTTTCTCTAAAGCAGGGATTCTCAACCCAGGGCCTGCGGGCTGCTTGCGGCCCAGTCAGCACACAGCTACAGCCCATGTGACCTCCTCAGGGCCATACAGGTAATATATATATATATATTGTGTGGATGCAGCCCACATAACGCACACAGAGTTGCATATGCGGACCACCATGGTTAATAGGTTGAGAACCACTGCTGTAAAGGATACCAAATGTTGTCTTCTCTTCAGTTTGTGCAAGCATTAGGGATTAGGTAAATGGACGGGGTGATAGCACTGAAAGTTTCCCCAGCGAGAGATGATTATGCATTGTTGTGCACATAGCTTAAGACATAAAATATGTATTGGGTATTGATTAGATTACACTTGAATTAAAGGGGGGTGTGAGAGAGAGAGATGAAAGTTGATGATTTAGTTGGGGGTTGGTCCTGCTTTGAGCAGGGGACTGGATAACTTCTGGTGGGATTAACCTGAAATCATTTTGAGATCCAGTTGAGATTTTTTGAACTAGAAATACAGATTTTAAAAAGGAATTTTTAGGAAGTCCAGAAGACAGCTTTGAAACTGAAAGCAGCTTGGTTTCTCTCTGCTTTGTGGCCAAGCAGAGACAAAAGGGGATTATCTTGTGAATTGCAGGTTTTCTTGCCTGGAGGCAGGGTACTTAACTCCTGCAGGGAAATTCACAGTCTTCCAACCCAGAGGTTTTTTTTTTTTTCTTTTCTTCCTAAAAGTAAATAGGGGGTGTGTGCTCTACCCATTTGCCTGGAGACAAAAGTGGCAGGGTTTTTTTTTAGGATTTTGATTTTTTTTTTTTTTTTTTACAAGGAGCACAGGTTTGAAAAGAAATTTTTTTTTTTCTTTGGGCTGGGTAAGCAGTTTTCCAAGTAGTTGGAGGTTTTTTGCTTTAATTTGGGCCCAGAGCAGAGACAAGGGAATTGTCTTTTTCTGTAGGCTGACAATCACTATCAGAGAATAGGTACTCTATTCCAGCACAGCAAAAGTTTACAGCCAAGTTTTGTTTGTTTATTTCTAAACCTCGGGTGTAAAGTTAGTTAAAAACAGAGAGGTTAGAATGGCCAAATCCTCAGCTCGACTACAGCTGGAATTAGCCAAATTTCAGGCTGAGGAAAAACAAAGGGAACATGAAAGACAGACAGAACTCATGCGGCTGGAGAAGGAGGTACAGGAGGCTGCCCACAAGAGGGAAATGGAGGCAAGGAAGCATGTGGAGGAGATGGAGAGGATAAAGGCCCAGCAGAATATACCAACAAACCCTAGCAATCCTTCTCCAGGTACCACTTCCCATCCCAGAAAGTTCCCCACCTACAAGGCAGGTGATGATACTGAGGCCTTCTTAGAAAACTTCGAAAGGGCCTGCCTTGGGTACAACATCTCTACTGACCAATACATGGTAGAGCTGAGGCCGCAGCTCAGTGGACCCTTAGCTGAGGTGGCAGCTGAAATGCCTAAAGAACATATGAACAAGTATGAACTGTTTAAATCCAAGGCGAGAGTCAGAATGGGGATAACACCCGAGCAGTCTCGTCGGAGGTTCAGAGCCCTAAGGTGGAAACCAGACATGTCATTTACCCGACATGCCTACCACATTGTAAAACATTGGGATGCCTGGATATCAGGAGCAAGTGTTGAATCTCCAGTAAATTTGCCCTTCCTAATGCAAATGGAACAATTCTTAGAGGGTGTTCCTGAGGAAATAGAAAGATACATCCTAGATGGGAAACCCAAAACTGTAATTGAGGCAGGAGAGATTGGAGCCAGATGGGTGGAGGTGGCAGAGAAGAAGAAAACTGGTCGCAGTTGGAGCGGAGACCAGAAGGGACCACCCCAGACCACACCCTATTACCGGGGGCCGCCCAAAGCCCCACCTACCTCCCAAAGAACCCTCCAGACCCCTTATCGTCCCACCACCCCGTTCTCCAGCAACCCTCCTCGCCCCAGTGACCCGTCAGCTGGACGATGTTTTAAGTGTAACGAGCTGGGGCATGTAAAGGCCAACTGCCCCAAGAACCCCAACAGATTACAGTTCATTGCACCGGAATCACACCAGAGGTCCACAGGCCCAGATACCTCCCAGATACCCTTGGAACGGAGGGAAACTGTGAGTGTGGGTGGGAAGAAGGTCACCGCGTGGAGGGACACCGGAGCACAAGTGTCAGCTATCCATGCTTCCTTAGTGGACCCCAATTTAATCAACCCAGAGATCCAAGTGACGATTCAACCCTTCAAGTCCAACTCTTTCAATTTGCCTACAGCCAAGTTGCCTGTCCAGTACAAGGGCTGGTCAGGAATGTGGACTTTTGCAGTCTATGATGATTATCCCATCCCCATGCTGTTGGGGGAAGACTTGGCCAATCATGTGAAGCAGGCCAAGAGGGTGGGAATGGTCACCCGCAACCAGGCTAAACAAGCCGTGAGGCCTAGCTCTGTTCCGGAAACTTCTATCAGGACCCAGTCAGAGGTGATGGACCTGGACCCCAGGCCAATGTCTGCAACAGCAGTAGTGGATCCAGTCCCAGAGACCCAGACGGAACCAGTCCCAGAACCGGAACCAGCCGAACAACCAACACCAGACCCCGTGTCAGCACTGAATCCAGTACTTGCAACCTCAACACCAGAGGGCCCCACCGAACCTGAACTGGCAGCAGCCGATAACCCTACACAAGAGGCTCAGCCGGAGCCTGAATCCCAACATAGTGCACGAGCGGAGAGCGGTTCACAGTCAACAGAAACAGCACCATCCCCTATATCGCTTCCAGAGGGACCAAGCCTAGGTCCACAATCCCATGAGGAACTGATGTCTCCAGCATCAAGGGAACAGTTCCAGACCGAACAGGAAGCAGATGAAAGCCTCCAGAGAGCTTGGACGGCGGCACGGAGCAACCCACCGCCTCTCAGCTCTTCTAATCGATCCAGGTTTGTTGTAGAAAGAGGACTTTTATACAAGGAAACTCTTTCTGGGGGACACCAGGAAGACTGGCATCCTCAGAGACAGTTGGTAGTTCCAACTAAATACCGGGCCAAGCTCTTGAGCTTAGCCCATGATCACCCTAGTGGCCATGCTGGGGTGAACAGGACCAAAGACCGTTTGGGGGGGTCATTCCACTGGGAGGGAATGGGCAAGGATGTTTCTACCTATGTCCAGTCTTGTGAGGTGTGCCAAAGAGTGGGAAAACCCCAAGACCAGGTCAAAGCGCCTCTCCAGCCACTCCCCATCATTAAAGTTCCATTTCAGCGAGTAGCTGTGGATATTCTGGGTCCTTTTCCGAAAAAGACACCCAGAGGAAAGCAGTACATACTGACTTTCATGGATTTTGCCACCCGATGGCCGGAAGCAGTAGCTCTAAGCAACACCAGGGCTAAAAGTGTGTGCCAGGCACTAGCAGACATTTTTGCCAGGGTAGGTTGGCCCTCCGACATCCTCACAGATGCAGGGACTAGTTTCCTGGCAGGAACTATGAAAAACCTTTGGGAAGCTCATGGGGTAAATCACTTGGTTGCCACTCCTTACCATCATCAAACAAATGGCATGGTGGAGAAGTTTAATGGAACTTTGGGGGCCATGATACGTAAATTCGTAAATAAGCACTCCAATGATTGGGACCTAGTATTGCAGCAGTTGCTCTTTGCCTACAGAGCTGTACCACATCCCAGTTTAGGGTTTTCCCCATTTGAACTTGTATATGGCCGTGAGGTTAAGGGGCCATTGCAGTTGGTGAAGCAGCAATGGGAGGGATTTACACCTTCTCCAGGAACTAACATTCTGGACTTTGTAACCAACCTACAAAACACCCTCCGAACCTCTTTAGCCCTTGCTAGAGAAAACTTACAGGATGCTCAAAAAGAGCAAAAAGCCTGGTATGATAAACATGCCAGAGAGCGTTCCTTCAAAGTAGGAGACCAGGTCATGGTCTTAAAGGCGCTCCAGGCCCATAAAATGGAAGCATCGTGGGAAGGGCCATTCGTGGTCCAGGAGCGCCTGGGAGCTGTTAATTATCTCATAGCATTCCCCACCTCCAACCGAAAGCCTAAGGTGTATCATATTAATTCTCTAAAGCCCTTTTATTCCAGAGAATTAAAGGTTTGTCAGTTTACAGCCCAGGGAGGAGACGACGCTGAGTGGCCTGAAGGTGTCTACTACGAAGGGAAATGTGCTGGTGGTGTGGAAGAGGTGAACCTCTCCATGACCCTTGGGCGTATGCAGCGACAGCAGATCCAGGAGCTGTGCACTAGCTACGCGCCAACGTTCTCAGCCACCCCAGGACTGACTGAACGGGCATACCACTCCATTGACACAGGTAATGCTCACCCAATTAGGGTCCAACCTTACCGGGTGTCTCCTCAAGCTAAAACTGCTATAGAACGGGAGATCCAGGATATGTTACAGATGGGTGTAATCCGCCCCTCTGAAAGTGCATGGGCATCTCCAGTGGTTCTAGTTCCCAAACCAGATGGGGAAATACGTTTTTGCGTGGACTACCGTAAGCTAAATGCTGTAACTCGCCCAGACAACTATCCCATGCCACGCACAGATGAACTATTAGAGAAACTGGGAAGGGCCCAGTTCATCTCTACCTTGGACTTAACCAAGGGGTACTGGCAGGTACCGCTAGATGAATCTGCCAAGGAAAGGTCAGCCTTCATCACACATCTCGGGCTGTATGAATTTAATGTACTCCCTTTCGGGCTGCGAAATGCACCCGCCACTTTCCAAAGACTTGTAGATGGGCTCCTAGCGGGATTAGGAGAATATGCAGTCGCCTACCTTGACGATGTGGCCATATTTTCGGATTCCTGGGCAGACCACCTGGAACATCTACAAAAAGTCCTTGAGCGCATAAGGGAGGCAGGACTAACTGTTAAGGCTAAGAAGTGTCAAATAGGCCTAAACAGAGTGACTTACCTTGGACACCAGGTGGGTCAAGGAACTATCAGCCCCCTACAGGCCAAAGTGGATGCTATCCAAAAGTGGCCTGTCCCAAAGTCAAAGAAACAGGTTCAATCCTTCTTAGGCTTGGCCGGTTATTACAGACGATTTGTACCGCACTACAGCCAAATTGCTGCCCCACTGACAGACCTAACCAAAAAGAAACAGCCAAATGCTGTTCAGTGGACCGGAAAGTGTCAGAAGGCCTTTAACAAGCTTAAAGCGACACTCATGTCTGACCCTATACTAAGGGCCCCAGACTTTGACAAACCGTTCCTAGTAACCACAGATGCATCCGAGCGTGGTGTGGGAGCAGTTTTAATGCAGAAAGGACCTGATCAAGAATTCCACCCTGTAGTGTTTCTCAGCAAAAAACTGTCTGAGAGGGAAAGCAACTGGTCAGTCACTGAAAAAGAATGTTATGCCATTGTCTACGCTCTGGAAAAGCTACGCCCATATGTTTGGGGACGGCGTTTCCACCTGCAAACCGACCATGCTGCACTAAAGTGGCTTCACACCGTCAAAGAAACTAACAAAAAACTTCTTCGGTGGAGTTTAGCTCTCCAAGATTTTGATTTCGACATCCAACACATCTCAGGAGCTTCTAACAAAGTGGCTGATGCACTCTCCCGTGAAAGTTTCCCAGAATCAACTGGTTAAAATCGTCCTTGAGATGTGGAAAATATTGTTAGTCTTTATGTACTTGGTAGTATATTTAGAGATGCATGTGTCTTATTAACTCTGTTTTCCTAGAGCTCCAGGAAGAAATCCCAGCCAGTGTTTCACCCTAGCTGAGATTTGGGGGGCGTGTCATAAATATAAAGGGAAGGGTAAACCCCTTTGAAATCCCTCCTGGCCAGGGGAAAGCTCCTCTCACCTGTAAAGGGTTAAGAAGCTAAAGGTAACCTCGCTGGCACCTGACCAAAATGACCAATGAGGAGACAAGATACTTTCAAAAGCTGGGAGGAGGGAGAGAAACAAAGGGTTTGTGGGTCTGTCTGTAGTCGTCTTGGCCGGGGACAGAACAGGAATGGAGTCTTAGAACTTTTAGTAAGTAATCTAGCTAGGTATGTGTTAGATTATGATTTCTTTAAATGGCTGAGAAAAGAATTGTGCTGAATAGAATAACTATTTCTGTCTGTGTATCTTTTTTGTAACTTAAGGTTTTGCCTAGAGGGGTTCTCTATGTTTTTGAATCTAATTACCCTGTAAGATATCTACCATCCTGATTTTACAGGGGGGATTTCTTTATTTCTATTTACTTCTATTTTTTTATTAAAAGTCTTCTTGTAAAACACTGAATGCTTTTTCATTGTTCTAAGATCCAAGGGTCTGGGTCTGTAGTCACCTAGGCAAATTGGTGAGGCTTTTTATCCAACATTTCCCAGGAAAGGGGGAGTGCAAGTGTTGGGAGGATTGTTCATTGTTCTTAAGATCCAAGGGTCTGGGTCTGTAGTCACCTAGGCAAATTGGTGAGGCTTTTTACCATACCTTGTCCAGGAAGTGGGGTGCAAGGTTTTGGGAAGTATTTTGGGGGGAAGGACGCGTCCAAACAGCTCTTCCCCAGTAACCAGTATTAGTTTGGTGGTGGTAGCGGCCTGTCCAAGGGGTAATATTTTGTACCTTGGGGAAGTTTTGACCTAAGCTGGTAAAGATAAGCTTAGGAGGTTTTTCATGCAGGTCCCCACATCTGTACCCTAGAGTTCAGAGTGGGGGAGGAACCTTGACAAGGTCCCTTCCAACCCTAATATTCTATGAAGGTTGTTGGACTATTTGCAAAGTGATTGTTTCTGAGAGGTTAACCTCTTCATTCTCCTCCTGTGTTACGATGGAATGACAGGTGATTGGAGAGCTGAACTGAAGCTATGATTCCTGCTTTCATTTGAATACTATGTGTTGTCTTCCTTTTGTAGATGTATTCACTGTTGCCAGCTCTCCTGATTTTTACTGCATGTCTGGGGACATTTGGTGACTTTTTTTTTTTTAATGTTCCAGCTCCTAGAATCGCGTTACTACACTGGCATCTCAGATTTTAACAAGTGTGGGTTTCTAGCTCTCATGGCTCTGGAGAAAAGCTTGGAAATGCGAACCTTGAAGGTTCACACATCAAAAGGCAAATAAAAAGAAACCGAAATGTATTTTTTTTAAAAAAAAAAGCCCTTAGGATTTCTAAGCCAATCTCCTGATTGCAGTACTTTTGAACCCAGTACTCTAGAAGGCCTGTTAAGGCCTGGGGCTGGTCCCAGCTGTGCTCCATTTTACTCTCTCAGTGCAGCAGTCCAAAGATTCATAACCTTGTACAACAGTCTTATTGCATTTATTCTTCTCTAGTAATTATTTGGCTATTTTTCATTTGCTGATCCGCAAGTTGATGAATGCTAATCAATCACTCCTCCCCCCCCCCCACCCATATACACACAGGGAGAGTTCTGAATAGAAATGGGCCTGTTCTTTCTGGGGGAGATAGAGAGAGAGATACAATCTTATGATTTCTTGCACTAGCTAGTTCTGACATGAACATATCGGATGGAAGGACATTATAACAGTGAACTGGAAAAACACCATCATTCAGACAAAAAGACACTGAGGCTGAATTCACAAATTAGTTCTGCATAACATGCATTCTAATGCTATTCAATTTATTTTAAAACAAGCATTGCCTTGACCTTAGTTATAGGGTGCGGGCAGGTCACATTCTCCTGCAGGGGCTGGAGACAGCCACAATGGAAGAATTGCTAAATAGAAATGGGCAAATGTCTCATTGTCACAGGGCAAAAGAAACCTTTCACAAACCTTTTTGTGCAGTCTGATGTGGTCCCTTCTCTTCCCACATTGTTGAATTTAGCTGTCCTGCTTAGGGCTTAAGAAGGGTCAAACTCCATGAGGAAATTACACCCCTGCATTGTTCTGGTGGGGGGGGGGGTGTTTGACTGCTCTGAGTTGATTATACTATTTAGTTGTATTGCAGTAGTACCAAGAGACCCCAGTCAAGGATAGGACTCCACTGTACGTACACACACACACACACACCACCCAAAAGATGGTCCCCACTCCAAAAAGCAGACACGTAAATTTGACGAGTACTGCAATACTCGGATCAGTTCTGCTGCTTGATTATACCAACCTTGAATTCCTTGCTTGAATGCCATTTGCTGCCATTCGTTTGCTTGTGGATCATCTTTGGATGTTTCTGAATGCCATACAGGTTCTCGAGTGGCGGGGCTCGTTCACAAGTACCCGTCAATGCCAAAATTCACGGTGTTTTGTGTTCAGTGAATATTCTTTGATTAGCTCTCATTTTTGACCCTCTTGTTGTTGGTTAGAGGATTCTGGAATAAAGGAAACCAGTTGAGATGTGTAGCGGGTAGTGTTGCTTTGTCCTAATTAACTGTATGTAGCGTGTCTCACTCCACAAAGATTCACAAATGGACCATGAAATAGGAAGAGATTGGGAGGGAGGAGTGTGTTGCTTTGATTAAAACAGCTCTCTGCTGGGATTCCATTCAGTTGCCTTCCAACTCGGGCTATATTAAAATGTTGCTGAACAAGGTGCTGTGCAAATTGCTGGAGCTGTCATTAAAAGCTCTAAAGTTAGCATAGTCACATCCTATTAGTTATCCAGAAAAATGCAACATGCCACATTAGTGTCCTGCTTGAGACCCTAGGAATTCTGGTCATGGAGGGATTAAAGATCAGACCTTTCCAGGTTAATTCAGAGCCACAGAGGAAGGATTTCCCAATGGCTAGGGCAGTAGCCTAAAGTTTGGGAGACCTGGGTTCAAGCCCTAACTCCACAGCAGACTTCTTGTCCGATGTTGGGTAAGTCAGTTAGCTCCTCTGTGACTCAGTTTTCCATCTGAAAAGGGGATAACAACACTTCCCTACCTCTCAGGGGAATTGAGGATGATGATGTTAAGGATTGTGAGGTGAGCAGATACTATGGTCATAGAGACCAGATAAGTAGATAGCTTTATAGGTGATTTCTATACTGTTGCTTTGATGGAATCAGTATAGGGCAGGGCACATATTACAATTAATTGAGTGTAGGCGATAAACATCTGCTTATGAACAAGAACAATGCATATTTTTCATACATTTTGTGTTCGCTGTTGTTTTTCTTATTTAGAAGGTAGTACGAAACTGTAGTGTCTCCTCTAACCAGAGACCTAAACCGTTTAAGCTGAAACATATGACTCAAAGAGGAAGTATTTTGCAAAAAAACAGGTGCAAGGGAAGTCAATTTCCTATTCATATTCTGTTGTGGCAATTGGTAGTCTAGAGAAATGGCAGACTTCAATTAGCTGGAAAAGTGACATCTTTAATTAAGAGAACCTCTCTGCCAGCACACTGAACGGTTGCCAGTTTCTGAGCATTTAGGGACCATTGATTGCCAACAATGGTAGCTAAGCTGCTTCTGTGCAGAATCTAGTTGAATTTTCTCAAGTTAAAGCTTAGGCTCTGAAGTTAAAGTTAGAGGAACCCATAGTTTATTCTGACTTGACTTACAGTACAGTACCCTACATTCTGTGGCTCCTACAGCATGAGTCGACGTTCAGCAATGTGGGGGCACAGCTGAGAAAATCCCTCAGGCCTCTGTAGCTCATCATGCTGGGAATCTGATATGCCATTTACGGTATACCTTACACCGAGAAGCTTGAGTCCCTGTCACTGCTGGTGGTAAGGGGCAGTATGGACTTCTCTGCACCAACGGGGTAGCTGTGCCATGGGGCACTCACCTCAGAGAGAGAGAGTTAATTTGACTTAAGGCTGCTGGTCCAGGAGTACAGCGGACAGAGGCTGTATGGGAGATGTGCTTTCTCAGAACATCTGTATGCCCTGGTCGCGTCCCCTCCTGCACCAGTATTTCCTGCTGTTAAGGTGGGCTTGACTGGGGATTGTAGGGGCTTGCACACTGCAAACCTGCCTTCCCCATGATGGGTTTACCAACCATGGTGGACTCCCTGGAGCGAATTGCATTCCTGGTGTCTTTGGACATCATGCTGTTCCTTTAGCTCTGAATCTGGGAGCTGGAGGCTGACCATAACTGCACTGGAGGATAAAACCCTTTGTTTGACCCTGGCAAAGGCTCACTATCAGAATGATGTCATCTGCTGGCAGAGGCACAGCTAGGGAAGATGCTTCTGCTCCTTATTTGGCAGTGGCATGTGTTGTAGACTGCCAAGCCCCTTCTGCTGTCCCTTCTTCAGTTCCTAAGTCAGGTTCAGGTGCAGTTTCTCTAGTGCAACAGACCTGGACTTCAGCATGTCCATCTCCACTGAACCCTGCTGGGGTATAACTTACTCTCTAAGCAGGGGCTGCTGCTGCTGCTCTTTCTATTCACAGGTTTCAGAGTAACAGCCGTGTTAGTCTGTATTCGCAAAAAGAAAAGGAGTACTTGTGGCACCTTAGAGACTAACCAATTTATTAGAGCATAAGCTTTCGTGAGCTACAGCTCACTTCATCAGATGCATATCGTGGAAACTGCAGCAGACTTTATATATACACAGAGAATATGAAACAATACCTCCTCCCACCCCACTGTCCTGCTGGTAATAGCTTATCTAAAGTGATCATCAGGTGGGCCATTTCCAGCACAAATCCAGGTTTTCTCACCCTCCACCCCCCCACACAAATTCACTCTCCTGCTGGTGATAGCAGGAAATAGCCCAACTTGATTGTCATGCACATTGTGTAAAGAGTTGTCACTTTGGATGGGCTATCACCAGCAGGAGAGTGAATTTGTGTTGGGAGGTGGAGGGTGAGAAAACCTGGATTTGTGCTGGAAATGGCCCACCTGATGATCACTTTAGATAAGCTATTACCAGCAGGACAGTGGGGTGGGAGGAGGTATTGGTTCATATTCTCTGTGTATATATAAAGTCTGCTGCAGTTTCCACGATATGCATCTGATGAAGTGAGCTGTAGCTCACAAAAGCTTATGCTCTAATAAATTGGTTAGTCTCTAAGGTGCCACAAGTACTCCTTTTCTTTTTTCTATTCACAGTGGCTCCAAATTTAAATTGAGCTGACTCCTCCTGCCTTTTCTCCCTCTGTTGCTAACACATACTCTGAAGACTTGGTCACCATTCTTTCTCCTCCACTGGGCTTTGCTGCATATGTTCCAGAAATATTCCAGTCATGGGGGTTTGCTTAGACCCCGGAAGCCATAACTCTTGCAGCTGTCTTGTCCTCCACTTTTTTTAACCACTGCTAAATCTGACCCCCTCAGGGTTAACTCCTACAGCTATCTCCCCTAGCTCTCTGCCTAGAGTAGTAAGAAGCTGTACACATAATTCAAGGGTTGCTGGGTGCTACTTGTTTTCTTCTTTGCCTTCAGTCCCTCTTGAACTTCATCCTGATCATCTCTCTCTGCCTCCTTTGCCTTTTCTTGGGTTTTTAGAGGAGGCCTTTGCTTGCTTGCTTGCTTTGCTGTTTAAAATATAATGCTTGTGGGAAGTATTGGATCAGTCTCACTCGTGGTGGATTCAGTCTCTGTCTATTCAGTCCTGAGCTCCGGGCATTCAGTGTCCCTTCAATAAGGCCCATTCAGTCCTGCTGGATGTGTAAGTTAGTGCTCATAATAGAGCTGGTTGGAATTTTTTTCTGTTTACAAAAAAACATGTAAAATTGTTTTTGACAAAATGAAATAGCTCTTCATTGAATCATCCAAAACACTGAAAACCAGAAAAGAAATCATTAGGGGTGGGGAGAGAGAGAGAGATGATTTGCTGATGAAAAATGTTTTTTTGAGGAAACCAGAGGCTTTATATGACAACTTTTGTTGAGTCAAAAATCCTATTTTTCAGTTAAAAAGTTTCAATGGAAATATTTTGACCAGTCCCAGCCAATAGCTAGAGAGGAGTTTAATAAACATTCTCATTAAGATCATGGAACTTTCTTCCCCTGGGACACCAAACAGTCATTGGATGGTAATAACTTTTAGCTACTTGGGCTGGATTTGAAATGCTGAGGAAGAGGTGAAAGGCTCCCCATCTAATGGCCACCCCAAAGCCAGTTTCTTTCTTATGATTACTTAACCGCCTTCCACCCTCCAATTTGCTTTAAAAAAGGAGGTTGCTTAGCATCTCTGACTTACTACAGAAGTTTATTCTCCTCAGGGTTCTCCATGTAAAATAGCTATTTGTATAGAGGGAACCAGCTGGTTGGAAAATAAATTGATTGGAAAAAAATTACATTTTTTTTTGCAAAATATTTTGGAACACATTTTTTTCTTGTTGTGATCAGCGCTGTGTCTGACTATAACCAAAATGAATACAATTTACCTTTCCATCCTCTGCTTTTTGTCCAGAGCAGAAATGTTTTACTGGTGAAATATCCATGCTGCTCTCAGAAATAAGAAGCAAGCCAGCTATTTTTTGCAAATTTTATGTCCCTTTGCTTTTTTAATGGATACAGTGAAAATGTATAAAAATTGCCAGATTTTATGCATGAAACTGTTGGAGCACCTCAAGCAGTCAGCAAGCTATTTTTCTTGATTCCCATTGTAGTGCTAGTTATGAGAAAGATAAGGAATGCTGAGATATCTACAAAGGGGTGTTATCTCAAGTAAGAGATGGTGAGGTTCTCTCAGCCCAAATCAAAGAGGGTGGCTAACATCTGACATGTTAAATATGCTAGAATAGTTTAAAAGAAGAGAAGACAAAGATGCTATAGGTGAGTTGGGACATGCAGGCAAGACCAGGAGAGTTCTGGGAACAGCACACATCAAAAGTGAAAGGGACAAGGGCTGGGAATTGTTTGAGATTGTAAATGAACTCTGTGAAAAGACCACTGAATTGTTACCAGTGACTGACAAGAACATAAGATGTCACGTGTGAGAATGAAGATATCCTACGTCTGGCAGCCTCGGCATCAGAAATTCAGACAAAAAGACAGCATCTGATGCGTCTCAGTTTGTGATTGCATTAGGTCAAGAACAGAGAAGAGGAGAGAGGAATGGAAAGCTGGTGAAATGAGAGAGGCAGATACAAGTGACATTGAAGAAAATGGAATGAAGTGGTTAGGGAGATTTCAGGGAAGAAAACCTGAGAGAGTGTGAAATAGTTGCCAAAGTACTCTCGAAGGGCCCTGAAGCAGGGGAATGGTAAGAGTTCTTTGCTATGTCATTCATCTCGCTGTTCACTAGGACTGGATGGGAAATGTACCTTGGCTTATGAATTATCATTTAAAAAATCTTAAACGTGCAAAAGGAGAACAAGGGCGTTTGCATAAACTCTGGAAGCTCTAGTCCGCTAAATGCATAGGTGCCAGCTGCCTAGGGGGTGCTCAGCACTCACCAGCAGCCCCGCGGATCATCTCGCCTTCCCACCTGCCAGTGGGCCCTGCTGCTCCGCTCCTGCCTGCCGTGATCAGCTGTTCAGTGGCATGCAGGAGGCACTGGGGTGGGGCAGGAGCAGTGGGAGCAGGAAGAAGCAGGGCAGGGAGTGGAATGGGGTGGGAAGGGGGAGGGTGGGGACAGGAAGGGGCGGGGTGGGAGCTTGGGGAAAGGGGTGGAGCAGAACCTGGGGGAGGAGCAGGGGTTGAGCACGCTGCCAGGGAACAGGGGAAGTTGGTGCCTGTGGCTAAATGGTTTTAGAGAGTTTCTCAACAAGAGCCAGGGATGGAGTTGCAGAAACATTTGCATGTAAGCCACGTGGCTGAAAGTACAAGAGTTATATGTCTGGGGGGGTTATTTTGTTTGGCTTTTAAAAACAAAGGTGGTGCAGGTTGTGTTCCCTACAGTGAAGGTGCCCAATACTTTCCATTATAAGACACTATTACATTGCCAAACTGAAACAATTCAGGCTGAAATTTTCCATGCTGGGTGTCTGGCCTCAGGCTGGCTGAAATATTCATGGGGATGGAGGAAAGTTTCAGCTAAAATGGTTCATCTGTTTTTAAGAGCAAGATTAGGGAAAACTACATGTGTTGTTCAGATTAAAAGAAATTCTTACAATCATTTCATTAAAGGGCCATAGCACCTTATGATCTGGAGCAGGGTTTGGATTTGAAGTTAGCCCAAGGGGTTGCCCTGGTATCAGGGATGTGCCTTTTTCCTGTTCCTGTAGAAAAACAGCCGAAATTTGGCTGAATCGTGAACCTCTGAAAAATGTCAGTTTCCACATGCTTGGTAGAAACTTGTTTGAGTTTGGCAGCTAAATTCTCCAGCAATTCCATTTGCACTGAGCATGCTCCAGTCCCTCATGGCTCCAGCATGCTGACCAGAGTGTAGAGCAGCTGAGCATGATCCCGACCTGGGCTGAACAGAACCTTGGGTGCTAGGCACAGGAACTGAGAGCAGGGCAAGAGAGTGTCAGTCACTCCTGCATTCTCCATGCTCCCCTGCTGGGACTGGTGTGTGTGTGTGTGTGTGTGTGATATGACGTTCCCTGGGTGTAACCTAGACTCTGGGACTGCTGAGCCCTTGCCTCTCACTCGGTGGTGCTGATGTCAAGCCAAGAGCCTCTGACAGGCACTGCATTTACACAGACATTCACAGGCAGGACAACACCCATCTCCCAGTCACTCATGAATCATCAATAAAGAAACTCCAGCCAATTCCCCCTGAGCCCTCCAGCCTTGCATGACAGAAATATACCGCCTTGCACTACTCAAGGTTCCCTTGGACTGTACAAACTCATTAATAACTTCATCACTTCTTCATAGGAAAGTGGACCAGCCTTTGTAATCTGAGCTGAGATTCCCCCAAGCACTTCAACCAAAACACACAGTTTTAGGTAATATATCAAATAGATTTATTAACTGTTGAAAGGTAGATTTTTAAGTAATTATAAGTAGCAGGCATAGGAATCAGAGTTGGTTACCAAAGAAGCAAAAATAGAAATGCAGCCTGAATTCTAAATTAGACAGACTAAGCAAGATTTGAATCAAACAATGTCTAACCTTAACAGATGGTACAAGCAGGTTACAGTTCCTCAATACACAGACTAGATACTCTTCCAGCCTGGGACCAGATTTCCCCAGTTCAAAGCCTGTGTCTTCCAGTCATGCTTCCAGGTGTTGAGATGGAGGGATGTGGGGGAGAGAGAGACCAAGTGTTGATGTCACTGTCTCTTTTTACGCCTTCTTCCAGCTGTTACAAAGTTCCTTCCTGTGACCTGGGGTTCTGGCAGTCCCTATTGGTCAAGCAATTTCCATTGTGTACGTGTCTCTAAGGAGTCTCTGAGACAGTGGATTTTTTTTCTTGATGGACATAAAAACCGTCTGGTCCTCCTTTGTTGTAACAGAAAGGCTGGCTCATGGGCGTTCCCAACCTCACAACATATTTCAGTAGCACATACAGTAATACTTCATAACTTCACATACCAGCATAGTATGTACAATCCAACAGGATATTAATGTTCAACAGATCCAGATTTTTAAAAGCATACCTCACAAGGCATACGTTTGTATAAAATATCATTATGAGACTGGTGAATATGGGGGGTTCTAGGGTGCTATTTTGAGGTACAGAATGTCACTCTGTGTGTGTGTGTGTGTAAGAGATGTAGGGCAGGGGGACATGTCCAGGAACAAAGAGGAGGAAGGGGGGTTGGGAGCAGGAGCTGGGATGGGGTGGGAGAGGGAAATACGAACATGGTAAAGAAGAGGAGCAAGAGTCGGGGATGAGGGTGGATAGGTGTTGTGGAGAGAGGTCATGGGGAGGGTGGATCAGAACAGAAGGGGGCATGGAGGGGCAGAAGGCTGTGTAACCACTAGAGCCCCACGGATCCTATTATTCCTGTCTGTTAAATAGCTGTGAAACCCACCTGCAAAGTAAATGTCTCCATCCACCTCTAGTAGTAGTAAGGCCATGTAGAAGATAACAGCTTTCTACTGTTACCAGTTACTCAGTTAGCTCAGGTGGTAGAGGACTATGATGTGAAACTAAAAATCCCAACTCTGCTGATGACCTGCATGGGGGATTAACATGACATTTGTGTGTTTTTGTTTTGTCTTCCCCATCCCCCTTGCAAATTTTTAAGCTTTTAAACACTTAGAAAATTACATCCAAAACACTTAAGTTGAAAAGTCAAGCACCACAAACATTAGTAAATTCCAGAATTTGTCCCCCATATGCATTTGGATATGGTCTTTAATTACATGATCTCATACTGTTTATTTTTTCTACAGAAAAAAAAGTTTTGATGAAAAAGTTTTAGCCAGCTCTTGGAGTTTCCCATGTATCACTGAGGGCACAATCAGTGGGGTTTCAGAACTGTTGTTAGGGCCATAATATGGCTTACACAATCTTCATTAGTGGCTGTGGTGAATGATAAGGAAGGAACCTAGCTTGACTCAGGCTGTTTGCAGGGTTGACAGAAAAAAAAATCTTGTACAGGTAAGCTGAGTATGTTTGATCTGGAGTCAATGAAACATAAAAACCATAAAGCCTACCATGTTCTTTTTACTTAGTCATTTTTCTGAATAAATCTATACTGTAAAGTGGGCATAGGGAAAGATCAGACATGGAGTTTTCAGGTTGCCAGGCAGCTAAAGGACATAAAAGGAGAACAAAACCTTGCGTGATGGCTGAAACTGGGATGCAACCAAATCCAATCTGGCAATATCTTCTTGTGCGTTTTATATCTTTAATATCCTGGGACCAACATGGCTAGAACAACACGGCAAGGAACTTTCAAGAAGAATAAATTTTAATAAGGTCCCTAGATCACCAATTAGATCTGTTTTTTCTCTCTGCACACACACACATCACTTCTGACCATCAGTTGTATCGAGCTTCCTTTTGAAAATAATTAATGCTACAACCACTTAGTGTTTTTCAAGGTAAATAAAAGTTTACAGCTGAACCAAAATAATTACAAACACAGACAGGATGTTGCTGTCTGCCATGGGTGAAGAGAGGCTTTGAAGAAACTCTTTTGGAACCAGATCTTGTTGAGACTGTGGTTGGGATAGTTTTGATGAGGATTGGATGGCAATGAAATTGCGTGGACTGTTTTCATGAGATTTTTGACTCTTCCCCAAAACTGGAAGTCTTGGAATATCAGATGAGGGGGAAAAACTCTAGCCATCTCATTTCTTTTTTGGAATGTTCTTGTTTTCCTCCTCTATCCCTAGGTAAAGTTTCAGAAACTTTGAAAAATAGGGATATTGCCAATCCTAACTATAGTGGCATGAAAGTGAGACACAGGGTTTGGCCCAGGAAACTCATGCAGTTGGACTGCTGGGCAAAAGTATGGTCCATGCTAAAGTAATAAACCTATAATGGTATAAAGAAAAGGAGTACTTGTGGCACCTTAGAGACTAACAAATTTATTTGAGCATAAGCTTTTGTGGGCTACAGCCCACTTCATCGGATGCATAGAATGGAACATATAGTAGAAGATATTTATATATAGAGAGAACATGAAACAATGGGTGTCACCATACTCACTACAATGAGAGTGATCAGTTAAGGTGAGCTATTACCAGCAGGAGAGGGAAAAAAAACCCAACCAAACAAAAAACCCTTTGTAATGATAATCAAGATGGGCCATTTCCAGCAGTTGACAAGAACGTGTGAAGAACAATAGGGGGGAAAAATAAACATGGGGAAATAGTTTTACTTTGTGTAATGACACATCCACTCCCAGTCTTTATTCAAGCCTAATTTAATGGTGTCCAGTTTGCAAATTAATTCCAATTCAGCAGTCTATCGTTGGAGTCTGTTTTTGAAGTTTTTTTTGTTGTAATATTGTGACTTTTAGGTCTGTAATCAAGTGACCAGAGAGATTGAAGTGTTCTCCAACTGGTTTTTGAATGTTATAATTCCTGACGTCTGATTTGTGTCCATTTATTCTTTTATGTAGAGACTGTCCAGTTTGGCCAATGTACATGGCAGAGGGGCATTGTTGGCACATGATGGCATATATCACATTGGTAGATGTGCAGGTGAACGAGCTGTGTCCACATATCTATTCAGGGGACACCATCATCGGGCCTAATCACATCAGCCACACTGTCAGAGGCTCGCTTGTTAGTCTCAAAAGTCCTGTTCTTTTTGTGGATACAGACTAACACGGCTGCTACTCTGAAACCCGCCATAATGGTATGTATCTGTAATACACAATGCATAACACCGGCCTATGAGGGGAGCACCTGGATATGGCCAGACCTTTAAATTGAAGAAATCTGTGTAATACAACATTCAATAAGATAACAATCTCTTGTTACATCTCCCAAAGTTATTCAAAAGCCCTCAACACTGAACTATTTCCATTAAAGTAATGGGAGCACTATTAGGCCAGTGTTGAACACAGTTGAAAATCCCATCCAAGATGTCTGCAGCAGATGTGTAGAAAGGCACACTTCTTGAAAAGCTTTGATTTCAAAGTTTGGTGCTAAAGCCACAATTCAGATATTGAGAAGAAAAATTCTAACCACTTACAATATTCTGAATATTTAAACAATTATGAGACTACTTATGCAAAGAAGTTGCATGTTTATGAAGATAGAAGAAGGTGCATTTAAAAAACCATGTACTGTTACCATCTGAATTATTCGTGTGGCTTGCTCTTTTCTGTAAAAGCTCCTATTTTTTCCTGAAAGAATGAACTATATTCCTCTGAAGAGAGAACTTCTTCCTATTTGTTCAACCACTGAGATATAATGGTGATGGGTATATTAGAGATTCATCTATAGATGTGAGAGATTAAATTTCGGTATTCCGCAGAATTAAATCAAAACTCATTTTAGTAAGGTGATTTGTCTTAAGTTTACAACTGAATCGAAAGCTCCAGACTTCTCAATCCACCATAGACAGATTTCTTTTACAAAGCTGTATGAATAATAAATGCCTTTGCTGTCAAATTTCAGTGAAAACAAGTTTCAGAAAAACCACTTCATTTTCACCTTCTATTGATTGCAGCCTTGGTGGCTTATGTAGCACCGCAGTTGTCACAACTTCAAATATGCTCTTATCTCTGCAAACTAGTCATCAATCAAAAAAGGTTAATTTGACTCCCTTGACACTTTCATCATCTGGCTTTTTGGTTTCTATGTAACTAGTAAAAACAATTTCCATTCAGAGACTTTAATTTTCAAAAGGTTAAAAATCTTGGGGAAGACTCATTTTTTTCCCCCTGCTGAATATATAAACGGTATGGTATATTCATTTAAAGATGTGTGAATGAGTTCATAGAAAATTTGAGCCTATTCTAAGTAATTTATTATTGAGAGAATGCTTAAGCTACACTGTTTCCCCCCCAAACCAGTTCCTCCATTCTGAACTGATTTTATTTTAGTCAGAAAGTTCAAGCAGAAGTTGCCACCTTTGGAAAGGCAAATGAAACTCTTTTGAACTCCACATTTGTTCTAAAAATTAAGTTACAGAATAACTGTTCACCTCAGTGGGAACCTGGGTGTTTTTTCTCGATTTCATTTTCCCCCGTCTCCTCAAATGTGCTCAGCATTTTTATTGGCTTCATTCAGGCACTTTGTTGTCTCACCTCTTTCTTTCCAAGCTGTATGCACTTCGGGGCCTGAGCCAAAGCCTGCTGAATTGGATGGGAAGACTCCAACAGGCTTTGAGTCAGGCCCACTGCAGCAAAGCCTGGGCAGCTGTGCACCGGTGTTCACAGAAACACATACAGCATTCGTACTGATGCATCCACTTGGGTGGTAGAGCACATGGCAGAAGATTGTGGCTTCAATCTTGGTTCTTCACAAACCTACAGAGAAGATGAGATGCTTATAGAAGGGCTTTGCTGGTCAGGGCCAAGGAGATGGGCTATGGTCACATGTTACTGCTCTCAGTGAGAGCTGAGGGCAAAATTCCCCCTGTTCTCGATGGGAGCTGTTGGGGGCTGACGTTGGCCTCAACGGTGTGGGCTGAGCACTTATGAAAATCTTCTACAGAATGTGTAGTGAGGTGCTGAAAGGGGCTGTTCCTCTAATATCACGGACTTGGCATTAATGCTGGTTTGGCAGTGTACAAAGTAGCTGCTCCTTTTGGTGCAAAGACAGGTAAGTACCCGTGTTTCCAGATACCTTCTACAGTGTGGCCGCAAAGCTGCATTAGACACACAGCGTTATTTTTAGTGGGATGCTAATGCGCCTTCTCTATCTACTCAGAGTACAGTGGTTGCTATTTAAAACTCAGCATTTACCCACAGCTGAGAGAGGCACTTGAAATATCATCCTGTTTTATTTGCCTATACTTAAAATATAGCTATAATAGAACTGCTGTGTTACGGGTCCCATTGTGTGTTAGAGTAAAGGTTGACGTTAATCCTGACCACTGCATAACGTCTGATTCTTTTCCTTTGAGTGTTGGTTCTATCAGGTACTCCATTTCATATGGTGTTTTGTGAAGGGCAAAAGGATACTAAGAACTGTGTGAATACTCATGTCCCTTTTTGAATGCTCTCAGACCTCTGAGGACTAAAAGTCTCAACTGGGGTTGTAAATATCCAGATTTCAATTGAGAAGAAGGGCGTGTTGCCCTGCCAATGTATGTAGTTAGCAGTAGTTAATCACAAAGCTATGAGCCTATTCATCCCTGACGTAATTCCCCCGGCTTCACTGCAGCTACATCAGTAACAGAAAGACACTGAGTAACGTAAAGCAGAACTCAGGCACTATATGAGTGTAACACTGGAGTGAAGCTGTAATTGTGAGAGATGCCAAGGGTGAAGAAAGAGGGCAGCTTCTTTATTTCAGCATTAGTGAATCTGGGGCTAGCCAATTTCTAATTAATTATCAGTACATACTGCACTTGTATGATAAAAGGCTGTGTTTCCCTTCTGCCAGAACGTGTTTTCCCTGTAAAAATACTTGTTGTGTGAATTCTGTTTATGTCATTACATGACTAATATGTAGGCACAATAATGTGTGCTGAAGTATACATGTTATACTGGCAAACTGCCAGACCTTCCACACCCCTGTGCCCAAACAGTCAATCCACCCAGCACATAAATCCCAGCTGCTTGTTTTTTAGACTGCTCTCCCAAGGAACACTGTTATTCTTAGCAATGACACCAGCATGAACTGGCACTTAAATATGTTCTGTTCAGCCCAAGGCCCTTGATCCACAAATGAACTTCAGTTACTTGACTTATTTATGGTACAGAACTGTCTCTGTCCCTCCTGTGGCTATTTCAGCATTTTCTCCATTGTTTGCTTAGCAGGTCAGCAGATTCTTTTGCAATCAATGCCTGGGCCCTTCCACTGATTGGCTGTATGCTGAGCCATAGAGACAGCTGACACTGTGTCCCCCCACATTGGCTGTTTGGAAATCCTCTCTGCCACTGCTGCCCGGGGACCTGTGGTTGCATGTCTGCTTCTAAGGGCCAGGCTATGCTAGAGAGCTTACAGCGGTGCAGCTGTAAGCTCTCTAAGGCAGCTGCTCGAAGTCGACAGGAGAGAGCTCTCCCATCGGCTTAACTTGGGTGATTTCTTCATAAGATACGCTGATATAAGCTGTCGACATAGCCTTAATGTGGGCTGTCTGTCTGGAACTCAATTGACTAGGTCATGTTTGACAGGTAATGTTCTCCCCACACGCATGTTATGTTCTTTCTGTGAAAAGGAACTGATAAAAACTTTTATTCAACATTAGGCAGAGGTGTTTGCAGTTTTTGACATTTACCCATTGGTATCTGTCAATAATTTCTCCAGGTTTGTTACAAAAGTTAAAACCTCCCAATTCAGAAAGATTTCCCCATGTCTGAGATCCTGATGGTCACCAAAAAAGGGAGCGAACAAAACCACTCCAGGTCCCCTTCTGAGCATGTCCAGCCATTGGTCCCGTCCCATTTAAACAGAGGAGTTTTTTGGGCACCATCTCTATTATTATTATTGTTTGTATTGCAGTGCATCTACGAACAACAGTCATGGACCAGGACCCCTTTCTGCTAGGTGCTGTACCAACACACAACAAAACCCATCCCTGCCCCAGAGAGTTTATAATCTAATAAACAGCTGCCCTCACGTTACATGGCAAGAGAGAGTATGTGTCTCACGTAGACAAGACAGATATGGGTCCTGACGATCTAGACCAGGGGTGGTCAAACTTTTTGGCCCGAGGGCCACATTGGGGTTGCGAAACTGTATGGAGGGCCAGGTAGGGAAGGCTGTGCCTCCCCAAACAGCCTGGCCCCTGCCCCTATCTGTTCCCCTCCCACTTCCCGCCCCCTGACTGCCCCCTTGAGGACTCCCAACCCATCCAACTCCTCCCCCCGCTCCTTGTTCCCTGACTGCCCCCTCCCAGGACCCCCCCACACCCCTAACCACTCCCCCGGGACCCCACCCCCATCCAACTCCCCCTTCCCCCTGTCCTCTGACTGCCCCGACCCTTATCCACACCCCTGCCCCTGACAGGCCCCCCTGGCACTCCCACGCCTATCCAACCACCCCCTGTTCCCCCGTCCCCTGACCATGACCCCCCCCCAGAACCTCCACCCCATTCAACCGCTCCCTGTCCCCTGACTGCCCCCAGGACTCCCTGCCCCTTATTCAACCCCCCTGCTCCCCGCCCCGCCCCCCCTTACCATGCTGCTCAGAGCAGCAGGAGCTCAGGCTCCCCCTCCCTGCGGGGGAGGGAGTGGAGACAGCAGGGGAGGGGCGGGAGCTAGCCTCCCTGGCCGGGAGCTCAAGAGCTGGGCAGGATGGTCCCACAGGCCGTAGTTTGCCCACCTCTGATCTAGACTATGATACTTCAAAGGCACCTCTCACATAGTTATCCTAAGTTCCTGATTAAGGAAAGCACTTATGCAAGTGCTTAAGTTCATATCTATTCAGGACAGCCCCAAATAGGATGCACATGAGGATTAAGCACCTGCTTAAAGTTCAGCATATACTTAAGTGCACTCCTGAAAAGGGATGTTTTTTCTGAATTGGGTCCTAAGTGCTGAATATAGTCATGGAGAGAGCTCAAAAGTCACAGAGGCACCTCTGTCTCCATTAGACTCTGGGTAAGTCATTTGTTTGCACTGGGGAGGGTCAGAAGAGATGCAAAGCTAGGATCTGCCTGAACTGCCGGAAAGACTCCCATTGACTTCAATTGGTTTTGGATCATCTAATGAGAACATTATCTATACTTACTTACAGACCCTTCTAATAGTCTCCTATGTACAGTTGAACATACGTGACAGAATACAAACCTGTGGACTGCTTGGAGCTGATATGAGAGAGCTAATGTTTAAAAAAATTGTTCAGTGAAGAATGATCTGCTCAGTGAAACATGAGAAACGTTATACTTCGCTGTGCGAATGACCATTAGCAAAACAGTCATGGAAAACACAAATTTGGGGCCAGGGCCTCAAAACAAAATAAGAAATGACTTGTGAAATGTCACGAAAAGATACGAGCTTCTTTTTATTGCACGTCTCTAATACAAGTGTATGTATGAGGATGGTGGAATGTATGATGGTTTGTGAGAGCAATCAGTAGTGTGGGAGTTTCCTCTCTGAACAAATGGGAAAGTTGTCCTATTGTTCTGTTTATAAATAAAATGTGTTTGTGCATATGTATGTTCCTATCCTGTCCTCAGCACCTTACAGCAGGGCATTAAGATGCGTGATGAATATCTGTCATACCATTTTGTCTGTCATCCTCTCGTTAGAAACTTAATTGTGTTTGCAGTATATCTTTTTTTTCCTAGGTGTCTCATTCTGGGGCGCAATCCAGATCAGTAAGGGGTGTGTCACTGTGTACTCTATAAACTCTGTAGCTCCCTTGTCTGGATACATACATGCATACAAACATGCACTGAGTGTCCGTCTGATTAGCAACCGTGGACTAGCAACTCTGATTCCAGCAGCCTGCTTGTTATAACCCAGCCACACTCTGGTATCCACCAGCTTTTTCGTTACATGTGACAAGATGACCATAACAGCCCCAGTCCTGAATTCTTCCCAAAACTATGTGCTCTGCAGCGTCCAGCCCCTTCCTGGATCATTCAGAGGAATAATAAGGTTTGTTCGTTCCTCTAACGTAACAAACTGCACAGCTTATTGCTTTAACCGGAGTTAACTATTACTTTAATTCAGCACAGCACTAGGATGGTTTAGATTGGAATAAAACCACCTTAAAGTGTAATAAAATAAATATACTAAAAATCTAAAAAGTATAGATTTGATAAAATTTGTATCCTATTACTTTTTTCTTAAAGAGTAAAAAAAAATAGATTACTGATGAAGGAAAGCACAGCAAACATTATTAGCCCCTTCAATAACCTGACTAGTTCAATCTAATAGACAATAGCGAGGCTTGTTTTTATAGCTTGTTTTCTACTGGTTTGACATCTTGCCTGAATTAATGCCAAAGCACTATCTAACACACTAACTGAAAATGAGGTTTCATTTGTGTTAGAGGACCCTCTGCTGAAGCTCAGAAATGAACATTCTTTTCTCCTGAACCTTTTGACCTAACCGCCTTTACTACACCAACTAGTCTTCTTCTTTTCTTCATTTTTTTAAAGTAATCGTTTTGCAGTTTGCCCATCGTGTAATCCATTAATTCAGTGGAACACCACTAAGTTTATTCAGCAGAAAGAGGCTGATCAGTCTATTAAGCTTGGTAGATTGTCCTAGAATACACAGTGCAATGACATACGTTTATTTAAAAAGAAATCCACTGCAAACTACATTTTAAACTGCTTAAAAACACCAAACTAACTACCAAAAGGCACATGGACAATACCTGTAAGTATGTGACAGAAGGCAGGAAATTGGGAGATATGGGGCCTGCCCTTCAGATGAGTGCATGCAGTGACATTGATTTTAGTGGACCTATACCAATATATACATACAGGAGATAATCTGGCCCATAGTGCTTTCTCTGGCTTATATGGTTTCTGTCACTGCTTTCCAGTGGTTTCTCTTAAATTAATGGATCTTTGTGAGCTGCACTTGGAGACAAGCATGGAGGTCTAGCTGCATGAAGAACTCCTAGATCATACATGAACATGTGCAATGGAGAGGAAGACATGTTGTGACCAGACAGTAGAGCTGGGGGGGGTTCTGCGTTAATTAATCATGAGTGTGTGTTTGAATTTTAAAATGACCTTGCTTTTGCATGGCTGCACCTTTTCTACTCGCTTTCCATGCACATTTGAACAACCCCAGTTTTAGTTGCACGAGTGTCAACTAAATGTAAGTTTTAAGCTTATGTGCTCAAGAAGTCACATGAGAAGTAGCTCTTTTCTAGAGGGGAATCAGCCAGTGCTTACTAACCCAGAAGGGAGACAGGATTCCCCCAGATAGTCACCAGAGCACAGATGCAGCAAAACTGTAGGTGAGAGAAGGAAGGATCTGATGAACACTTTCTCAGGCAAATCCTTGGTGTGAACGTGATGAGAAAACAATTCAGTTCAAACTCTGCAGCCAGCCTGCGCATTTTACACTAGCCTAATATTTTCAGGAATGACACTTGTATTCTCTCTCTCTCTCTCCCTAAGCTGCTATCCACTTTCCCCTGCAGTCACACTTTATTCTGTTGTTTACTTTGCAATGTTCTCAAGTTTTGTCATAGCTTTAAGTTACTTGCTTGTTGTTTAAGATGATTTTTTTGAAGTGATCATCTTCTCTGTGGATGGTTGCTTGTGGATTGAATGAATATTCAACCTGAAGTATTTAAAATTGTGTGTTGTCTAGCTGTTGAGCACTCATGTAGATTTATTTCTGTTTCCCACATTCAGTAAATACTATTTTATTATTATTTGTTTGTATTGCGGTAGTGCTTACACATCCCAGTACAGGGTTTGAGGCTCTGTTGGGCTAGGCACTGTACAAACACAACAAAAAGACTGTCCCCCCAAAGAGCTTATAATTGAAGCGTAACTTTTACAGTAAAGATGAAAGCTTGAGAAATTCAGTAGTGAATATCCATTAGGGAAGAGCCAAGGGATGGCAAAAAGAAAAATATTGGTTGTCTTGACTACTTCCAAATAGTAGATTACCTTTTGGATCAAGGTTGCAGGGGAAATACTACTCTCCCTTAAGAGAGAAGTTATCTGCCTCAGTTGTCAAGGGTACGCCATATTTGGTATTAGAATAGGTGGTGCTCTGAAGTCAAGATATGGGTACACTGTAGAATGTTGTGTACATTGACAAAACGTATGGACTCTGACCTGCTGTTGCAGATCCATGGTGACCTTCCAAATTCATACGCACAAATGTATGTGCTTAAATTTACAAAAGAGAAATCACTGCATCACTAGCTGCTTTCTGTGTGCCGTGAAAGGTCTTGCCTTATTAAAGCATCTCTTAGGGAGTGCTGCCTAGGTGGGTTTTTTTAGCTCTGCAATTTTAAAATGCCATAACCATTGTGGAATGTAGTCATCGAATCATTTTAAGCTATTTATTCTGCATCACTTAATTGGCGAGACTGGAATTTCCCCCTGCTTTAGCATATTTTATCATCTTCGTTCAAGTAATAATTGTATGTATAATATGATGCAGTGAAGTCAGAACCAAAAAGTTTGAATAGGCTCATACTATACTTCCATAAGAGCCATTAAATAATTGAAATATAGTGGGTTGATTGTGATATCTACAGAGTAATATGAGTTAATAGAGTGGGTACTTTAATAAGGATCCTAAATTAAATAATATTGAAATAATATTTATGGACTCAAACAATTATGAATTTAGCAGCAAGTACGCGGTGGATGCCGATATATTGCTTATAATGCTTTTCCATATAGCACGCTGTATTATGGGAATTAGTTAGATTATTTCAAATGTGATCCATTTGTATCTCAAATACTCTGAACTTGGGGTGAGGGGTATACATAAGGAGGAAGTTTGAAAGCAAGCGGTTTAGACCCAACTTCCCCTGCTATTATTTTTGGATTAGTGGTTGTTTTAACAGAGTTGGGCAAAACCCATAGCTATCGATCTCACCCAGGCTCCAAAGTTTGAAGGTTCAGATAAAATGGGATCTGGATCAGAATGATGGTTTTATGCATTTCTATTTATGTATTCATGTGCTAATATTAAAAAAAATGGCGTTTGCCTCTGGTTCAGATGTAAGCCATGTTCTAAATTCACGATCAAATCAGCACTCGAGTTTTGTGATTCCAGAATCTCACCAGCAGTTTCAGGGAGACTTCCACTATTGTGATCTAAAAATCTCTCAAAAGAAGCTTTTCACATGAAAACGTGGACACATGTAAATTGGAACAGCAAACAGACGTGTTCTGGGTTTGGACCTGAATTTGAAGCAAGTTGTGGGACTGCTTCAGATCTAGCGATTCAAATCTGAAGTTGCCTGTAATTTCAAAGAGTTTGGATGCCAGTTAACCTTATAATAACATAATTTAAAGTCCGTCAGCGACTTGCATTGTAACTTTATTGGGGCACAGAGCTGCTATTTTCCATTCTGCTAAATTTCTACTAGGAAAACATACATTTTCTTGGCTATGAGTAAGACTCCCCTGGAGAAGGAAGAGCCCACGCTGATTCTAGCACCGAGATTTCACTGCTTTCTAGTGACATATAAAAAGCACGGCAGCTGACCCTGGAAGAAAGTTGAGAGGAGGTTTTTGGATTGGGGTGTAAGCTGGAAAGAGGGTTCTTGGTGCTGTGAGTATGAGAAGCTGTTCCTCGCTATTTGAGTCCTTCTGTGTTCAGAGACACAAGACACTTCTGCATTCCTTGTAAATAAAACTGCGTCTAAGAAGTACCTAACTCTTAACAATTTCTGCTTTGAACTGGAACTCAAACTTTGACTAGGTGCTTGAGTCAAAAGGGGCAACAGTCCCATTGGTTGGGTTGTGATCAGGCCCAATTTTTCTTTTTTGGTTTTTGTTTCTCACCATCAGGACTTGCTACATTTATCTTTATGTAGAGGTACCTTTAAAATGGGCAGTTTACAGCTCCCATACTCTTGCACAATACTGCAAAGTAGCCCTGATGTATTCAAAAGTCCTTCAGGAACTCATCCTTCTTTCAAAAACAATTGCACGGGTGAATAAATATTGCAGATAGGTGTAGCTTGCCCTACCAGCAGCATCTGTCACCTCCTTTTGCAACTACAATGTATATTGGAGCCTAAGCTACAGCAAAGTTTCTGTCTGATGGCAGTGGGCCATGGAAATTTGTTTCACAATGTTTTGTGATCAGAACTGGTTCACTGGCCCTGGGATCATTATCATTTGAACAGGTAAAGGACTGGTGTGATTGGACAACTGACCTTCCCTAAATGAAATGAGTTTTATACCAAGAACATTGAGCATAAATGAGAATCATAATTAGACTCAAATAGGAAGGTCATTTTAAGAATGACAGATACTTTTCATCTCCTCTTAAGTTCTGGGAGATGTTTAGAGAGATGTCATCTTTTTGGCGAGCTAAAATGCAGAGCATATATCCTGTATGTCACTTTTCTGGATTGTAACTGTGGCTCTTTGGGCATACAAAGAGTTAACAATTACTTGCCAGGTTGTTGCTAGCTGTTTGTTTAAAGGAAATTTAAATAAAAGGCCTATTTTGTAGGCCTGAGCTAGATCTCTGAATCCAATCCTGTGGCCCAATTTGGACCTGAACTTCACTGCTTGGTCTACCTACAGTTTGAGAATCTATCCATTTTCTCATTTATCTGTGTATCTGCCTGTTTGACCTCTTTTAATCCACATAGTTTTATTTCTAAATCAGAGACTCATTTTGAAGACTATGGTACAGTTAAGTACTCTGAGCTTTGCCATGCAAGCCAATAATGTACAAGTCCCAGTTTACATAAATAAAACTGCCTGTTTACCATCTGTAACACAGATGTAATACCATATAATCCAATGGTCGCATTGGGCCTTGAAATAAGACTACCAGGATTGACTACTGCATTGCATTTTTAGTGAAATAGACAGCCTGGATGTACTCTAATTTTATAACCTGACCTGTTGGTCATTACTTAAAGCCACAAGTCATTTTTAATCTTGGAGTCTTCCTTTTTGCAAGTAGATTCTCGAATGGACAGCATGTCATCTGCTAAGTAAATTTCAGATTTTAAAAAGGCATTTAGTCCTATAACTCAAGATGATAAAAAGCCCATTTAATAGGGAATACGCTTTTGCTATGGACTAGATCAATAAATTAAATAGATTAATTAAATCAAACTGTCAGGACCAAGGACTGTCACGAAGTGAAGTCAGTGGAGTTCACCATTTTTCAGAGGCAGGAACGCAACAAGAAAAGGCAGTCTTCAATGGATAATTCTATAATGAACGTGCGTGAGTGGGTACAATAAATGTCTAGCAATGGGAAATTGTGCCAGTCATCTGATCCCAAACGGTAAAAGGAGGCAGATAAGTCAGTGCAGAGAAACATTATATTTACTTATTGAATTCCTTCCTGTGAATGTTGAACTTCTTCAGTTTCCAAGTAAGAGAAGTTGCTCATGGAATAGTCTTAATTATTTTTGATTTTGAATCTTTACCACAAAGGACCCAGGAAAACGTACTTTTGCACCTCAGTGTCACACAGTTCAGACTTTATTCAGTCCACCTAGTATATCTGCCAAGGGGCGTCTCCATGCCAGATCTTGTTAGCTAAGCAGAGCTTGCCTTTGTTGGGAGAGATCCAGGGGAAAAAGCTAGGTGCTGCAAGTGTCCTAGTAGGTGGCACTGAGGATTGGAACAATGCCCCACTATGGCGTTAGAGGGAATTGTGCTGTTGGCAAGACAATTTTACCAGTGAGATGTAAAACCAAAGCACTAATGTCTAAAGATTCCTTGTCACTATTGAAAACGTGCGAGAGCCCTATTGTCCTGTCCAAATTCCAGCATAGGGATATTCAGTTTACCTGCGGTAAGTTCTCCCGTTCCTTCATTTGACTAGTGTATTCTTTGCTTCCTGTCTCAGAATGACCCCACAGCTGGTTGCCTGCAGGCATGAGGTAGTCCATGGTAAGGCACTTATCCTTCCTCCTTGTTTTACTGACACCAGACTGGATGGTTCAGTTAGCCTTGTGCTGAGTCAGCTTTCCCCAGATAGCTCTTCTGTCCAGTATGGGCCTGAAAGGTTGCAGGGGCTTTGCCCCAGTGAGTAAAATGGAATTTCCTTGTCTGCGGGCTCCGTTCCCGTGCTCAGATGGAGGATAGATGTGTTACGAGGCTGTAGGCTATTCCCTTCCCCACCCCCTCTAAAAATGGCAATGGAGAGTCTTCAGGACTCTGACGTTGTCGGGGGAGCCTCTTTTTTGCCAAGACTCTTGGGGCTGAGCAAGTCCAGCTCCAAGGCTGTAAAATGCTTCCAGGTGTGCAGTGAAACCATCAGGGAGACAGAGAATACTGGAGTGTGGGTGGTCGGAGCTCTCGTCAACCAGCAGCTCTAACACACTTGGATCTTCCCTGAGGCTAGCTTATTTTGTCACATATCACGTGTGCCTTAATTCACCTTTGGAATTTCACCTATATAGGAGAGCAGAGTCCCTTACAGTCCTATGTTTCTATGATTCTATAGTGTGGCCATTTATCCTCATGTGATTTACATGTCTATATAGTGGTAGGGGTTTTACAGTAGGTAGCAGTAGAATGACAGGGAGGACAAGCTGACCTGCATCCCACAGCAAACGTTACTCCACAGCGCTGTGAAAACATACACACAATTTACTTGTCCTTTTAAGAAGCTGAAGTGGTCCTTGGTGGCAACAGAAATGTTCATGTAGCAAATATCACAGGCCTGTGAAGCACTGTGCTGGTCATCTGTTCAAAAGGGCTGTTGCTTTGAAAGGGTGGGGTACTGGGTTGTTCCCACAGTCTCTAATAGTGACTGGGCATCCGGACCCTCTCACAGGACTCTCATCTTTGCCCTGAATCTTGCTACAAAGGGGCTTTCCACAAACCCCAGCAGACCAGAGGATATAAGGGCTACAACATACTCAGACCATAACTAATGCTGGCAAACCCTTTCTTTGCTCTTCAGAAATCAAGTTACTCCCAGTGGCTTGTTTAAATCTTTTTCTTGGAAGTGAGAAAAGCTTCTAACTTGGCTTCTTTCAATCTCTGTGGTCTGGGAGAGTGTGATGTGCTTTTTCTTGATCTCTGCCCTGTAACTATTAGCCCTGAGAGAGCCTTCCTTGCTCCCCGACTGGGGCAGTACCCAAGCTGTGAGGATTGCTAGATATCTACTAACAAAAAGCACTGTAAACATTCACAAGCCAAACTCAAGCCTGGTGTAAGCGGGTGCCATTTTGGTACCAAACTTTTCTCCCCTTGCCTTGGTCTCTGCTCTCAGATTAATCAGCTACGCTGCACTTTACCCACTGATGTTCTAGGAATTGATCTATATAGTTCCAAGATACTATACTGAGAGAGTCTAGCAAACAATTAGTCACTGGCTTTCACAAAAACCCAACAGCAACAAAAACCACAACTCCATCTCTCAATCATGTGTATTTGAAGATGGACAGTCAGTGCAATTTGTAAACACCAGCTGAAACAGGATCACTATTTAGTTAAACAAAGAGAATTTACCGACACTGTGATTTTATATTGGAAAAAGTTAGGAGGTCTGTATCCTTGGAGGCCTCTACTTAGTTTTCACCCTGTTCTTATTTCGGCAATCTCACACTGACATCAGTGGGAGGTTGCTGGATTAAGGACTTTCTAAAAGCTAACCAGCAATCTCAGGATTTGGCGCTTTGAAAATGAAAGGGGCTTGGGCACTTAGATATGGCACACATTGCTTTTCCTCTGTAATCAAGATTTCAAAGCAATCCGAACTGTCTGATCATTTTGTCCAATTGCCTTGTTTTGTCCATGGGCCGAATCTTGAGGCAGAACTGTATAAACAATAGCATATAAGCACCACGTGAGCAGAGCTGCTGGGGTGCTTCTAATGACAAGTCCAGGAAAGGCTTCAGCATGTTCTTCTGGTTGAGGTGGCTGAATGCAGCTCCTGCAAGGATGGGTCAGGTGAATGCCAGGTCTCGGGGGAACAGACAGTGTAGGGAGGGGAACTGAAAACCGCCCCAATGTTTTGCTGAATTAGAAGAACTAAAATATTGCTGTCCGTTTAATATGTACTGGACTCTCCAGACTACGTTGCCATTTGAAACACTTACAACCACCAGACAGAGAGAATGAGATTATACACACTCCTATATCTGCCCCCAATGCAGACAATGAGAAAGCATGTACACCGGCATGAAAATTGAATAGTACTACTTTTGTACCTCCAGTTCTGCTGAAAAGCTCTGACCAGATGGCCATAATCCTACAGCCACCCTAGGGAAAGGCTAAGAATAAAACGAGCTGTAAGCAAGTGCTAAGAGCCTGTATAAACTAAACATTCCTGCAAACAAAACACACACACACACACGCTTGCCTGGAAAAACAAGGGCATGCTGGGTTTGTGTTGTTTTGGGGCTTCTTTCTGAGTTTGTCTGTGTCTAATCAAATCTCTGTGGTGACCTAGAAGAGGTATTTGTGCAGAGGAGTGAGAACATCTTCCATGCACATGTTTCCATGCAAGCTACCAACGTTCTGGGTCCAGGTGTTTAGGGGTAAGAGGAGCTGCATGCTTGCCTGCTTGCTTCCTTCCTGGGGCAGGTGGACAAGGAGGGGCAAGGAACAAGTGTAGCCTTGTCTTTGTGCACCCCTCTTTCCCTGTAAGTGCTAGCCAGCAGATTTGAACTGGCACGGAGGTGAAGATTAGGAATTTGATGCTGGTATGGGCCAGGAGTAAATGACCTCCACCTTGGAGCAAGGAGGGAATTGTGGCTTCCTGAGCTACAGTTCCTTTTCTGCACTGAACCTGGCATGGTGCAGCTACATGCCACCCCTTGCTATGGGCTGGGTCCTAGGGACACTGGATAAAATTGTCAGAAGTAACTAAGGGAATGTCTGCGCTTTGAGCTGGGGTGTGATTCGCAGGTCATCAAGCTAGCGTATTAAAATTTAAATGTTGCCACAGCAGCATGAGTGGTGGGAGGAGCTAGCCATCTGGGTGCATGCCCACCTGAGACCATAGGCATGTACTCAGGGTGGCAAGCCCCTCCCACCACTCATGCTGCTGTGGCGAGATTCTATTTTAAGAGCACTAGCTTGCTGGGAGCAAACCTGAGTAAGTCTCCTCAAGATGGAAATAGACACACCCTTATAATGACTTAGGAACCTAAGGCCTATTGACTGACGAATGTAAGTGCCTAAATCTATTTGGGAAATGGGACTTGGGCTCCTAATTCACTTAGGCACAATTTGAAAATGTTATCCACTATCTTTGCACTAAGCAAACCACTCTCCTTTCTTTTTTATGTTATCTTAAATTGTTATTGGCAGCTACGAACGGTGATGCAATAAATATGCCATATGGAACTCCTATATATAAAAACCTGACATATGGATGTTGAGATGTTCTCAGAAGATTCCACACAGTTGGAAATCACCCACATTTTGTAAACATTCTCTTTGTGAATTATCTGCAAAGATATTATGTGAGATTCCCGTGACCCATATCTGAAACCAAAGAAATTGTTGCGTTGGAAATGTATGTTAGTCATGATTGAGGTGTCCTCTTTGCACACCATTCAAACATAGAAAATGTCTAAAAAGATGTATTTAATGAATATTTTCAAGTAGTTTAAGTCTGTTTGAGAGGCTTTAAGGGTCATTGTGATCCATCAGAGCAGTGGTTCTCCGCCTTTTCCATGGCAGGACTCCAACTCCCTCCTCATGATCCACTTCTAATCTAGCCAGAATCTAACCAGGATCACCTTTCTCATGTAACAACTAAGGGCACAATGGCTGTGCAAATGAAGGTATTAGAGCATGTCTTCGTGATTCTACAGCATCTCAGTTGTCCCATACAAATTGTCTGACAGACGCTGTTTATATGGGACCTAAACACAAATAAGGTGTCGTATTCAAATGTTGCAGCCGTTAGTAACTTACATCATTCCCAAAAATATGTGCCTGTAATTGGTAACTGTTATTGTTATATCACATCCTCAGCCTGCTGTAGGGCATACGTTTCTTTCTCATTGGTACTGTTGCAAAAAATGTTGATTTGTCAAAACGGAAACTTTGTGCAACAGAGTCTGTTTTGATGAATCTCCCAACTTGATGCATTTTTGAAGAAGGTTTCAAAATTGTCAAAACATTTCACTTTCACAAAAATTTCTGATTTTCCTGTATGAAACATCATGTTTCCAAATTTAAGCTAAGACTTGCAAAACATTTAAAATAAATAAAGTCATAAACCAAGCAAAACGACTTGAAATTATCCAAACACAATGTTTTGATTGACCCAATCTAAATTTTTTTTTGGTTCATGAAAACTTCTGAGATTTTGACATTTGTCTTGGTTGGGGCTCGGAAAAGTTTTTGAAGTCTTGAAAATACTCACACAACACGAAAACATTTGCCATGTTGCTCTAATTGCTACTGTCTATCATGTGGAAATGTTTAGATTGAACTTCTTCACACTTGGCCAGCATGAGTTAGCTAGGCTTTTAGCCCAGTTGGTCTCCTCAATTGAGGCTGAACTTGCTAACGTAGCAGTGCTATCCCTATTTGCATAACGGGGAAATTCTGTGTTATACTTATTGCCAGGGTATCAGCAACTGAGTGGTAATGTCTCCTGTGTCAGTTATTGATGGTGATGGGGAATAAAGCCATGTTCATTTTGAGCGCCATTTAGAAAGAAAACCAAGGGTTGACAATATAATATTTTTCCTTCAGCATTGCACTGAAAGGATGTCAATTTTTAAAAGCTGCTTGCTAAGTATGCAGCATTGGCCTTGGAGGGATAGCTCAGTGGTTTGAGCATTGGCCTGCTAAACCTAGGGTTGGGAGTTCAATCCTTGAGGGGGCTATTTAGGGGGTTCTGGGCCAAAATTGGGGATTGGTCCTGCTTTGAGCAGGCGGTTGGACAAGATGATCTCCTGAGGTCCCTTCCAACTCTGATATTCTATGAATCTATGAATGTTGTGCAGTAGGCCAGTGAGTGAACGCTTTTACTTGCACTATGTACAAGGGTGTATTGAGTGCTAGAATATGCCTTGTCCTTACATGAATATGAAGTTGCTGAGAGAGGAGCAAGGATCTTCCCCTGTGCTCCTTGTGCAGGGACAAGCGTAGTGCTTGTGGGATCATAGGGATTGCTCTAGCTGTTTGTAAGCCACCCTGTGGGAGGCAACAAGGAATGGACCACGGCCCCACCCATCCTGGGAGCTGGCCAGCCTGGAGAGGGGAACATACTACATTATTCTACGTGAGTGCAGCGTGCACCTCCCCCTGTGCATTGGGGAGAATCAGAAAGGGGCTGCTAGCGCTCAAGATCAAATTCTTCCCAGAGCAGCCCTGGAAAGTGGTTGTGTAGCTCCATGCTGTGCCTTACTAAGGAACTGGGTCCAAGTGACCTGTCTTCAGATGTTTATATCTGTGTTTAGCTTTCCATTAAGCATCTCTGACTGTCCCTCTGCTCTCCTTGTCAGTTTTGTTCTGGAGAGATGGCAGGGGACTGACACTGATTTGAATCTCACTTTCTGAAATGCCTGGATCAGGATTCCAATCATGCAGTGTGATCAATTTGTGACTCTAGTTATAGAGATGTGTAACCTGTCTCAAAAAAAGCCGTAAGAGAAAAATTAATTCTGTAGCTAATAAATATTAGCGTCCATAATCTGAGAAACTTGTTGAGACAGCCTTTAGCATGGCTTCAGTATGTCCCATTAATCTACAATCTGTCCACCAAGAATGTTAGTTCATGGCTGCTTCTTAAAAGTTTGCATACATTGTGCTGCAATAGTGAGGATCCTACTTCAAGGAAAGGAACATTTTTCTTGCCTTTAAAATAAAGGACTCTCACTAGGATCATGTTGATTGTGGAAATCCAGGCCCCAACTCAAGTGTCTATTTCAAAGTGGGGCTCAGGCTCCATTAAAATACTGCAACTTCACATGTCATAGACAGAGGTTGGCAGAGTAGCAATGTGGTAACTTAAAAGATTCCATCCCTACTTTGAAACTGACAAGCTTTTGAAGCTTTTGGAATGTTACACTTGTGTGTGTGTGTGGGAAATAATTATCCTCTTTCTTCTCTTCCAGTTTCCTCCCGCCCCCAACTCCTGCCCCATGCTTCAAACTTTGTCTGAAAGTATATGCTTGTCTTTAGTGCTATTCAGACTGTATTCTAATTGGGCAAAGCTGGTGAAGGCCTAAAGAAAAAGTAGTAAAATATTGTGTAAAACTTGAAAACTGAGTAGAAGACCATCCTCTTTTTGGAAGAGATAATAGCTACCAAACCTTTTGACATGGTGGATGCCCCCTGATGAAGACATTGTTCAAAAAGTGGATAAAACTTTTAAGGGCTATGAACATGGCCCGAAGGAGAAAAATAATCATAGGGCTCTTGTAATTATAGCCAGTGACAATACACATCTTTCTACGTTATATAGGGAACAAACCTGCAGGAACAGTTGATGGATTTATAGGCCTTTCCCCCCATAATTTCTAAGCTAGGAATACACATCCTGTCATTTCCAGGGCCTCCTGTATTTTTTAAGTTTTGTTTTAGGGTCAGTAGTAGGTGGTGGGCAGGAGGGTGTGTGTGTGTGTGTACAAGATATAGTATGTATGTCAGCTCATAGTCCAATTGAATACAATCAATGAATCACTTGCTGTATATCATGCATCAGTTATCACATGTGGATCTGATCCTGCAGAATGGAGTGTTATGCAATGTAAAAAGAGAGACTCAGGACAGGGTTCATGGGAACCAGGTCCTGCAGGTCCAATTCATCAAGGTAGTAAAGCATGTATCAAACTTGAAATTTGTGACTAATAGGACTAGTGTGTGTTCTGCTGAGTGAGTTAGGAGTGGAGCCATGCTGGGAACTACACTCTATGCTGCCAAAGTACTCTTGCCTAGTAGCAAGAGTAACCCCAAAGAGGGAAGCATGTAGCAAAGTGTTGGGTCTACCTGCAGGTGGGTTTTCAGGTCCAGCAGCCCACCGGTGAGCTGGCAGGGAACCCTAGCTCTTCCAGGTTCTGCCACTCTGTGGAAGTCCTACCATTTCAGGGCTTCCAGGTTTTTTCAGGCTTCCTGCTGTGGAACTGGCTCTAAACTGGGACTTGGCTCCTCAATACACAGCCTGGAAGCCATGAGAACCTCGGCTTGCACTCGGAGTCTCAGGGCTTCTAGGCTCCTTGCTGTGGTGCCAGAAGTCGGGGGGGGGTTGGGAGCTGAAAAGAAGTGTCAATTTCAGTCAACAGCTGCCAAGATCCTGGAGAGCAGATTTCCTTTTGGAAACACAGATGCATGATGTTTCTGAAACAATTTTTCTGGTTCACAGGAAATGTTTTAAAAAAAAAAGTTTTCATTCCCAATCGGAACTAAACCACACTTCAAAATACCAAAATTTCCCATAAACTGGAAATACCAATGTTTGGCCAGCCCTTCTTATGAATAAGGAAGCACATACTAAGGGGTCTTGAAACTTCACTGTGGAGGACTATACCTTTTGAGTAACCTTTTGCTCATTCTTGCACCAGAGCATAATAGTCTTAGAATTCCAGCTTTGCGCTGCACAGGGTCTTGAAAGATCGAGCCCATTATATATATTTATGACTTATAGTATGGTAGTCCCTATAGGCCTCAACCAAGATCAGGGCCCTATTGTGCTAGGCACTGTACAAACACATAGTAAAACAGAATCCTTAACCTGGAGTGCATACAAGCTAAATAGACAAAACAGGTGAATGGTACACAGCCCTGATGAAATTCCAGGAGCATTCTGTGCATTGAATGAGGCAGAGAATGTGGAAAAAAATATGTCATTGTGTAATTAAAGACTGCATCATAATGCTTATGCCCAAGGGGGATGAATTAAGTTTGCACAGGTGGCAAGCTTATACATTTTCATTTCACAGCGAGGAGTTTTTTTCCTATTTCAGAACATTTGGTTTCCAGAAACATTAGAATTTTCCATACTGTTATAGAATATTTTTCAGGTTATCCCCATCTCTAATTAATAGCAAGGATTTTCATTTTATGATTAATATTTGGATTCAGGGCAAATTGCAAAATGATTGAAAAAGTAAGATTTATCTGTATGTGTTACCTTCCTTTCCCCTTTTTAGTTTGCAAATGAATCTAAGGTAGTCTTAAATCATTTGTCGTCTTAGAATTCTTGCCAGTTTTAATTCGGTAAAAAGCAGTAGTCATTTCTCATATTTATCTGTAAATTGCATTGAATCTTGTTGCAGGCATATTAGGTGGTAATGATTTATATGCCCTCTAATAATTTATCTGATTATGCAAGCTATGTTCCATTTTTTAAAGACTTATCAAATTATTGCTTTCACATATGGGACAAAGAAATAATTTCCATAGATCCTGTTTTGCTTTTCCGCAGTCTGACTTAGTTTTGTATGCTCTGTACATTAATATAGATGTATGTATGAATCAAGCGGACAATTTATTACACACATTGGCTATCGCCTGACATGAGCTCATAGGAGCTGCATCTTTACTGAGCAGTCTTAATACTATACACGTAATTCTGTGATTATTAGATATATTTGGTATTAGGATTCTCAAAATACTCCAAGTCTAGCTTCCTATTTAAGGAAATGTAGCTGTACTGCACAAATTGAATGAATTTGTAGCTATGTCCCTTGTGATGCAGAGATATGTGAATCTGAAGGAAGAAGAAGGCAAATATATTGTTTAAAAATACGTTAAATAGCTGAAAGTTTTGATGGATTTCCTCTCCCCCTCCCTGCCCCCAGTGTTCACCTTTTGCTCAGACAGGAGTTTAGGGTAAGACTTAACAATAAACGGAACATTTTAAAAACCTATGGCAGCTTTGAGAAAATCAAAATCTTGTGGAAAAACTGGCTGATCTCTAAAGGCCTGATTCAACAAGGTACTTAAGCACAAGTGAACACTTTTGTTTGCACTAGGAGTGCTAGTGCTCAAAAGTAGATTTATACTTAAGCATCTTGCCTGGGGCCCATCCGATAGGGCCTGAAGAAAAAGGAGTCTGCATTTTGTCTCTTTAGTATATTCAATGAGCATTTTGAACAGACCATCCCTGAATCACAGTAGTTGATTCTTTCCTGCGTGGATTATATACTTCCAATCCTGTCTGATAAAACAAAAACTAGGAAGAAATCCGCACCGGTGGGGGTGGGGGAAGTGACCCTTCTCTCCTGCCCTTCAAATATTTGGATAAAGGAATAGTTGGAAAGTTGTAATTTCCTACATGCAAAACCAATTTAGCACTCTTTGCGCTGAACATTATCTCTTTGAAAACAGTGGGTTTCTGTCTGGGCAAACTGTCATAAAATGTAAATTTTGGCCCTGTGATGGAATAAGGTTGTTTTTTGCAATTAAAAACTCTATTTCTCTGCAGAAATGTTACACTTTTGCCGTGGGTGAAATCTGAGAACTTGTGGAAATATATTTTGTGATTGTTCCGGAGGAGAAATTGGTGCTTTCCCTACAAAGTTTATATACCCTGTGATGGCAGGTTGAGGGGTGGGAGGGAAAAACACAAACTGAAAGTAAAGCAATGGAATTAGAAAGGGAACATGTGTTTTCACTCTAAATTGTAATTGTAGAACTTAATAAAAATCTAATAATAAACAAATGAGTTTTCTCCTGACAGTTTCAATCAAGGATTGTGTCTTGGAGCAATGCTTGACAGTTTGCAATTGCTATCCTTAAGCCACTAGGCTGAGAAAGCACCATTCAGTGTGTGAAATCTCAGAAATGCTCAGAAAATGGAATAAAACACCACCATGAGAAAATTACTCTTTCTAGAGAGAGAGAGAGAAGCATTAAACAATTAAATTAATACCAGAGAAGCATCTTATGTATTCCCACTTCAAATCCTGTTTTACTTTTCTCTGAACACCTAACTTTTAGAGGAGAATTTGGGGCTTGATCCCATAAATTGCTGAGCTCCACCTTTTGAAGGGCTCAGAGCCTTGCACTCCCTTTGAAGTCAACGGGCCAGACCCTCAGCTGGTGTAAAACAGCATAGTTCAATGTCTCTTAAAGGGTACTTAATATCTCTCAGCATCAGGCCCTTTACTGTCTTCTGCTTCACCTTTCTTATTGTTGTGTCATTTGGTGCATGCTGCTAGGAAGTGTCACTGTTTGTTGGAATACATCTCCTTAACATCTTATACTTTTTTCTTTTTGACATATTTACATATTAAAGGCAGATGTGGGCAGACGGAAACATCTGTGAATTTACTGAAGTGCAAAGTCTCTCTTCATCAATATTTAATGTACACTGACGTATTTTCATTTTTACACGAGACCTGTTTGCAACTTAGCATGCATTTTGGTTGTACGGTATTATGCAGATGACAAGGGAACAACAAAACCCTTCTCCCATGAATGCCATTATATGTGAATGAGGAATAGCTGACCTTTATATGAATACCCAAACATTTGCATCACCAAAAACCTTCTAGTAAGGGTGAAGGGGTACGAATATGGCTGAATTGAACAGCTATTGGGACTTTAAATTTTTGATTGTAAACACTTTTTCTCCCCTCAGTAATCTCCACTCCTTTATGCTCAGGCAGCCTTTTTGTTGATCTGTTGTGACAGGGTCAGGCCAGATGGCTACAGGAGAGTAACAGAAGGCAGATATATTAGCCCCAGGTTAAGTAGGTCCCTTTTCCCTGGGTAAGGTAACAGGGAAGGTTCCAGAACAATCAGGAACCTTCTGGAGACAATTAAGACAGACAGGCTGATTAGAACACCTGCAGCCAATCAAGAAGCTGCTAGAATCAATTAAGGCAGGCTAATCAGGACACCTGGGTTTTAAAAAGGGAGCTCACTTTAGTTTGTGGGGCACGTGTAAGGAGCTGGGAGCAAGAGGCGCTAGGAGCTGAGACTGAGAACGCGGACTGTTGTAGGACTGAGGTGTATTATCAGACACCAGGAGGAAGGTCCTATGGTGAGGATAAAGAAGGTGTTGGGAGGAGGCCATGGGGAAGTAGCCCAGGGAGTTGTAGCTGTCGCACAGCTGTTCCAGGAGGCACTCTAGACAGCTGCATTCCACAAGGCCCTGGGCTGGAACCCGGAGTAGAGGACGGGCCCGGGTTCCCCCCAAACCTCCCAACTCCTGGTCAGACACAGGAGGAGTTGACCTGGACTGTGGGTTCATGAAAACGGCCAAGCTGAGGGCTGCCGTGAAGCTCCGAGGTGAGCAAATCCATCCATAAGCGCAAGACCCACCAAGGTAGAGAAGGAACTTTGTCACACTGTATAACTAGGGACTGCTTAACAGGCTATTCTCTTAACAAACCATGCTCAGGCAGGATTCCACCCTATCCCAGGCCGTTTCTTTCAGATTGGGACCAATTATTGTGCCACATTCTCCATTGCCTTAAGCAGGCACAACTGCTCTATAGCTAGGAGTAGTGCCCACTTACCTAAGAGGTGACTTTGGCCCCTTGTGGCCATTTGTGGTTTGAAACTCAGGTGGTGAAAGATTCATATGAATGATCCTGCATGTACGAATCCCGTGATGAGCTCTAGCTGTATGTTGGTCCTACCTTAAGAGCAGTGTATATCATCAGTTCCTCGCTGGTTTCTCTGGTGCTAGTGTTAAGTACAAGTCCACAGCTGGTGTAAGGTAGCTAGCTGCACTCTTCTCATGGGAGCCAGGCTGATTTAAACCAACTGAAGATCTGGCCTGTAGAATATTACAGTAGGTCTGAAGCATCGAAAATTCTCTTGTATGGTTAAATTGGGCATTTTCCTCAAGCCGTTCTTCAGACAAAGCTGTACTTTCTCAAGGCTGCTGAGTGAATCCCTGGTGTTTGCATGAAGACACAACAACTCTTTGTTTGTTTGTTGTGACCTTAGGGTTGAAAGTTTTTTATTTTTCCATAACAGAGGTGAAATATTATATTCATTTCCTGAACACACTTGCTGTGCTTGTTCTTAAAAACCAAGTGCAGAAAGCTCTGCCGTGCTACCATTGCACCTGTGTCTGTTGTTGATTAATCTGTTTTTCCACTAGGACTCTTTTATGAGAGAAGATTAATATTAAGAAGAAGAAGATACTTGTTTGTTTCAAATATTTTGTTTCTTTTCTCTGTTGGGAATACTAGTATAAACACCAGGCAATCTAAATTTAAATAGCTAAAGTATTTGTCTTGCTCTTCCACTTGCTTGTCATTACACTTGAGGATATGGTTACAGTTGATTATACAAAAATACCTGAGCCATACATTTTGTATTCTCAATCAGCATATTATAGATAGCTTTTTAAGATAATTGGAAGATATTTTCCTTGAAGTATGTAAGACCCTTGAGAGAACTTGAATTGCTTGTCAGTAATTTTGTTATAAGCTTTACTAGTATTTATTTAACGTGTAGTTTATTGCTCCTGAATATATTTTTCTTAGGTCTCTTTGTCAAAGGATGCATTTTTTCATAGAGCATGTTCAGAGGGTCATTTTTATTTTTAATATTATCATCCATAGCTGCTTGCTTGTTCTGCCAATTTTGAAGCACCCACTAAGAGACTGATTCATACAAAAACACTGGTGCATTTAAGTGAACAAAATGCAAATCATTATTGCTTGAGTGAGCCCCTTCAACGTTCTTTTGACATGCCGCGTATAATCAGCAGGCCCCAAATGCCATCACTAAATAAGAACTGGCTCAAGCTTCCATCCGTCCCTCAAACCAACCTTAGAGGGGGGTTGAGAAGCCCCATCCCAGAAACTTAAACATATGCCGCCATTTCTTACCTTGCAGTAGCTGTTCTTCCCAGGAAGGGGCTAGATAGTAGCTAATAAGGCCTCATTAATAGGCATCCTTCAAAAGGGAGACAGACTGGTGGCTCATCCCACTTCCTTCAAGCATTGGGTTTAATTAGCTGCAGAGGTGGATGGGTAGCTTGTTCCCCCATTTCGGTACTTGGTATGACATTTCCAGGAACAGCACCGGTTGCCCATGTGTACTCTGAACAACCTATTTTGGAGGAAGAGCTACTTTGACCACCCAACACCGGGCAACTCGAGAGAGTTTACACAGAAGGCCTCTCTGCCAAACCGTGTCATAAGTGGCAGTCAAATACAGGAAGATGGCTCCTGTCTTTAGTTATCGTTGGAAACTGTTTTCGATAAAGGTGGTCAAGGCCAAGACTCGATCACAAGTGCCATATCCTTCACTGAGTCCTGCCTGCTCAGCCTGCAAGACATAATCCAGCTCTAGAGCGATTCGTTGGAGGATCAAGCGTTCAAGGATCAACCTTGACATCAAGGATATTTGGTGGTAACTCACCATGTTGTGGGGTCCTTGCCTGGGTTAAGAACACCAATAATCTTTACTTGACGCTAAGTGCATGGTAGCATCTTCTCATTAACCATTCTTCTCATTAGTGACTCACTGTGATGCGTTAGTCCAAGGTACTAAAGGAATTCCAGCAAGATGAATTAACTCCACCGATGTGCCTGGTTTGATAGAGTTAAGGGCCTTATGTAGCTCATTGGCTGTGAATGGCTCCGGTTGACTCCTGTCCACATTCAGATGTTGAAATTGACACCATTTGTCATATAAACCATTTGTCATTTGCATTTAAATCAGTTAAGGAAGTTATGCGCATTGTTACCGGACTTTATGTGCAACTCCATTGCCATGGCTGCTAATACTTAGTAGCATAGCACCACTTCATATTCTGCATGCAGGGGCCTCCAGCATGCTTGCGGCCAAGATCCACAAGAACAGTGACTTGCCTCTGTACTCAGACCTCTTCAATCACCCTCTGGTTTGCTGGTCTTCTAGATGCCCTTTATGGTTGCTCATGCCACCAAACAGGAATCTGTTTGGCATTATGAGTGGTCAGCGACCGCAGTTGTCACCAACCCAACCATCTGTCCACCATGTTTTGACCTGCCAAGGCATCTGTGGTCATCCCTGAATGGGTTTCGAACAGGGCAGGGCACTTGTGCGGCCAAAGTCTTGAAATAGGGTTTCTCGAACAACCCACAATGTAGGTTCAGTCAACTTCAGACTCTGTCAGATATCCTTGATGAGTGCTGTGACAGGGTCAGGCCAGATTGCTACAGGAGAGTGGTGGAAGGCAGGTATATTAGCACCAGGATAAGCAGGTTCCTTCTCCCTTGGTAGCTGATCAGAGGTTACTTTAGGTTAATTAGGACACCCAGGGCCAATCAAGGGCCTGCTAGAACCTGTTAAAAGCCTCCCCTTCATCCAGAGAGGGGCACACGATAGCAGTTGTGGGAGGAAAGCGCGCTACTGGAGAGCTGGGTGGTGCAGACGCTGACAAGCACCAGGAGGGAAACCCCACAGTTATAGAGGCGAAGGGCAGGGGAAACCCTACCCAACAGGGCGAACAGCCCTTCTGGGCCCCGGAGGTCTGAGGGAAGAGAACTTGCCGAAGGGGAGAGACTGAACTGGGTGCCTGGTTTGTTGCCACCATGCCCGGAGGGGCTACCAGAGACTAAGAGACTCCCCTGCCCCTCCCAGCATCAGGGAGGCCAGAAGGAACCTGTTCAGGCAAGGTATGGACAGCAAGCTCAGGGGCATGAGGAAATTCTGAGGTAGAGAGGAATACCCCAGCCCAGTGCTGAGTGGAAGCGCGGAAGCCACCGAGGCAGAGAAGGGACTCTGTCACAGTGCCCACTGACTTATTTTGACAGCAGGCTACCGACTCTTCACCTGGCTGATGAGGAGGCTATCAAATGGTTGGGCACACTGCGCATATGCTGATGAGTACTTTGTCTCTCAGCTGGCAGTCTACTCTGAGAAACCTACTAACTCTTTGGTCAGGCCCTGAAGATCTCTCCCCCATACTCTTGTAAAGGGTTTCCAGAGTGAACGCACAACTTGCACCCCAGAGTGTGCCATGGTATTCTAAAACAATGGAGTGCGTGAGAGCTTGCCAAATAATTGGTTCTTATGGGATGAAGCGAGGGAGGAATTTCACACTCTGGGACTCTGTACTGTTGAGAGCAAAAGTCAGGAATGGCACTAAATTTGAAATGACGAGATCACTGAGAGGACATCCAGATTCTTCTCGAAGAGGCAGGAGACTCACTGCAAGGGAAAAAAGAGAACTCTGCTTGGCAGCTTTCCCAAGCAGTGGACACTGGGCAATAAAAGTGTCCATAAACAGGTCTAGGTAATTGAGGTGAAACAGAAGTCTGTTATTTTCCCCAGTAGGCTACTGCTTTCTGGACTTTTCCAGCAAGAAACCCGACCAACCTATTGCTCTTTCTGGTTCCTGGATCCAGACTTGGTGCATGCTCTGATTCCTCATGGAATCCCCTGACATGCTCTTAATTATAGAGCTGATGCAAATGCACAGGCAGCTGGAGCTGCTGAGCAACACCAGTGGGTGGGTGGCCGGCCATGCAGGAGACCCCTGTTCCTAGAAGGACCTGGACTTGGCTCCCTATGGCCCTCTTAGCTGAGGAGGATGGAGCTGAAGAGGGATGCTGTAGACACTTATGACCCATTTCATATCTTCCCTTTGGCTCTTTCTTGTCATTGGTGGTATTTCTTTTTATACCCAGAGTTCCTCAGTCTGCCTCACTCGGTTTTAGATTTAATTCAGTTATAATCATCAGTCCTTAATTTAAATGAGACTCCCACAGGTTTTTCAGCCTGCAGCTGGATCCAGGAGACCTTGCCATAGAATTTGGGTCCAACTTGCCTCAGAGTTCATGAAGGTTGGAGTGTAACTTTAAAAGGGGAAGGAACTTGGAGTATGCCTGAATTTGTGCAGATACTGAATATGAAAATGTATGCAAACTTAGCAGCTACTGCATTTTAATTAATGTTGGACATACGAATTGTTAGCAAAGGTGCACATCACATGCTGCTTTTGCTGTTAATTTTTGTTTTACCATTTTGAGTCAATAAAGTTAAGTATGCCTATATGGAGAGTTAATGTGCAGCAAGCTGAAGTGTAAATCCACCGAACTTTAGCCTGCTGCATGCTAGCAGGTCATGTAAACATTGCTGCCATGCACTAAAAGTTCTGTAGTGCTACTCTGCTTTCAGATAGCACTAGGTCAAAGTGCAGTACAGAACTTCTACTGCACAGTAGCAGGGTCCACAGGGCCAGTTAGTGCTCAGTGGGCTACAGCACTGTGGATTTACACCCCAGCTTCATGTAGAGAAGCCCTTAGTTTAGCCCCAGTTTTAGGAAATGCTCTTGTTTTCCCTAGCATAGTGCTGTTTGAGATGTTTAATTTTTAATCTCCATTTTCTGACACTTTTATAAACTGAGATCAACGTATTGTATAGTTGTTAGAAACTTATAGAATGAACTTTGAGTTTTGGAAAAGTAAAACACAATAGCACAAAATTGGGCAGCTGGGGGACAATGTAAAAGGAGCCAGCTGAAAGAATTCCATTTTTGAACAGTATTTAGTGAGGAAAAACTTGTGACTTAAAAAACAGAGAGGACATGCAAAGGGTGGCCCAGGATAGACAGGGATGGCAAAGCTTTGTTCGTCCTCTAGGTAACATTTGATGGCCCAGAAGGCTTCAGATTCAGAACAGCATAGAGCCAAATCCTGCCAAATACAGATCTGGTATGAAGTAATGAACTCCCATATTCACTTTCGGTGGGACTAGCTTTGGTCCCTTTGGCCAAATTCTTTGCTCAGTTACAGTGATGCCACTTCCCTGACTTGCATAATGTAAAATAAGAGGAGGTTTTGGCCCATTGACTTTAATGAGATTTATGTCGGTGTTAGGGCAAGCTCCTAATATGGGACTCACTTATGCATATCTTCTTTGAAGAACTACTTGTTAGAACTGGTCAAATAATGGTTAAAACAAATAAACAAGGTCTTCGGGAAAATTGCATCCATTTCTTATCAAAATGTTAAAGATTTTTGAAATTCTCCAACCATCTCTGTTACTTCTATATGCTCTAGATACTCCGCATCTCTTTTCTATGCTACAGTGCAGATTGTGTTCTCATGCCTTCTAGAAAAGGCAAGAGAGGAGTTGTATTGAAGGAGCTTTATATCACTTGGGAGAGTTGTAATACAAACTATAGGAAAAAGATACAAGCTGACCTGTCTGACACAGGGGCAGATTGTTTCCAGGTTCTGGCAGAGAGTTGGCTTCTTATAGTTTAGTTGCATAAGGTTACATTGCAAAAACACAGTGGCAGCATTTCACCGTTTAAACATAACCTAACTTGATGATGATTAGAGTGGACACACATGCTGATTTTGGCCTTCCAGAACGTTCACGGCATAGATTGGAAACCTTGAGGGCCATACCCTCAGCTAGTGTAATTTGGTGGTGTTCCATGGAAGTCCATGACGCTGTGTTGATTTACGCCAGCTGAGGATGGGGCCCTGAGACTTTTAAGGAAAACTTACAATTGTGAAAACTTGGATATTTCTGAGCTGTTGACTTGCGGCAAAAGGATAATAGATATCTATATGATTTGTTGTCTTGCTTGTGGAAAAGAGATTGTGTGAATGGCCGGGTGTGGGTGTTCAGAGAGATCATGGTGTTATTTGCTAGGTAGCACAGCAGGGAAGGTATATAGGGTGAAATCTTGCTCTGTGATCCATACTTTTCAGGTCTTAACCCATTTCCCCAGGCCCTTCTTTTACCAAGATCTCTCCAGTTTGACAGTGAACCCTGACCATCACATGGGTACATTGGATTCACATGGCAAGTCAGTGATCTACAGTAGCAAGCAGAAGCTGAACTTTGACTTCCCATTGATCCCTATGCTCAGGCACATGGGTTTCAATTTTTCTAAATGAAAAACAATTCTTGGCTGGTGAAGGACTTTCTCGCTTGCTAGATTAAACAATAATTGAAAAGTTCTGAAATTCTGGGGCTTTTGCACATATTTCCATGGCTAACCTTCCAATTCCATTAAATGAGGATTTTTGTGTGTTTGAACTTTGACGTTTGGTCAGCAGTCATGGGGCAGGGCGTCTGTATTCAGCTGGCGAGGATTTTTGAAAGGTATCTTTTAATTCTGGAGCTCTGTAAAAACCAGAACACAAGCTACATTGAGTCAATGAATCCCGCAGCCTGCCTGCCCTGCTCTGCCCACTTTTGGGACCGTGCCAGCCTGGATCCATGCACTCTGACAAAATGGTGACCACAAGCAGATTGTATTTCTGAGACCCCATTCCTGGTGTGAAACTGGTCTCCATATGGGTCAGTATGCCAACTTTTGAATCGGGCTCTTAAAAATGAAACACAAGTACTCCCAAAAGCCTTTCTGATCCCTTGAAGACATTACTTTGTAGTTTGTCTAGATTAATATTTTCACAGTGTTCTGTGAGAACACAGCAAATTAACAACTTCCCCATATTAAACCTAGTAGGCCCTACCTACTGTTCAACACAAAGTGACTCTCTGCAGCAGTAATTCCAAGGTAGCAGTTTTGTATCACGTGAGCTACAGCTCACTTCATCGGATGCATGATAAGAATGTAGAGGCATGTTCTGCCTGTTAAAAATTGTAGGGATATTTTAATACAGTAAAGTTAAATAAAGCAATAAAGCTATGGGATAAAATGATGTTTAAAAATTAAACATGAAAACAGGCCTGAAGTCTGCAATACCAAAGATTTTCAAAAAGTAAAATATTACTACATTTAATGTCGATCATCCAAAGTAACATTAAAAATGTGTAATGGCTTCCAATTGGATAAATCCCCTGGCTCTGTAATTAAGAATATTGTAAACCCATCTCAGTCAGGCAAACTAAATAATTTTGAAATGAATTGCTTAGAACACTGTATCTGGAGTGGCCTGCAAATGGTATATTTTTATTATCTCCACTATTAACAGTCAATAGGCTAGTAAAAATTATTGTTAAACCATGGACAGATCCTAATGCCGATGGCAAAATGTCTGCTGATTCTGATGGAACCAAGGTTTGGCACAAAGGCCTCAGTTCAGGAAAGCAGCCTTTTTTCAGGAAAGAACTTAAGCATGAGGTAAATGGGACTTAAACACATGCTTAAATTTTTTCCTGTGTAGCTTGAACAATTGTTACACTTCTAAGATTATGTATTGGGGTGCAACCTGTGTTTGTCACAGAAACCAGGTTCTTTTTCTAGGTGGCTACTTAGAGTTAATTGCGAAGATGGAACTTGGTAAAACACATGGAAAAACTTTATTTAATACAGACAACTATAATTAAAGTCATAAGAAAGGCTCAATATACATAAATATAGGAATAAGATAAGGGTGGTAAAGTGGTTTCTTGTTTTGTTCATACTTACAGTATTGCATTATGCATGCTTACAGTTTATGGGGACCTTTGGAAACAAAGATAGAATGGAAAGTAAGTGGAGCCCATCATAAGGGAGGTCCTGATTCAGTTTACACTGTCTCGGGGACCTGACCAATCCAAAGAAACAGGAACTTTGTGTATTCCTTATGGTAATAATACAGATATATGCCACATTTGATCTTTTACCCTGATTAGAATAAGGTCTATAGCTGCCCCTATCCCTATGTGGCCTTTGGGGTATCCATAATAAAGCCTCAAACATTAATATTAATGATTTACATCACTTATTTCTTAATAATTCCTATATGTAAATGTTGTCTGTTTAGATACTGCATAGCCACCCAGTTGCTAAAGTGCTCCAAAACTCCCAATGCAGAATTTTGTGGTATACAGTACTCGTCTGTGGTTACTTGTTTGTCTCTCAGAATGAGTGTGCAAAGTATCTGATCTGGGGTTATCTGCTTAGGCCTACGCTATTCAGCTAAATCCCAGCATAACTATTCCCGCAAGGCCTCATACAAATACAAATTATAGCAAGCCTAATAACCCAGTTATTTGTTGTCCTACTTGCTGTTACACCTTTCATAACTTTCATTAAAAATGCTTAGCAAAGGACTTTTTTATTGTCCATCACCTATAATCCCTCTGAGACCAGATCAGGGTTCAATGGTCAACACCTGCATTAGGGTCTGACTGCATTAAGGCTCCAATTCAGCAAGGTACTTAAGTGCATGCGTAGTCCCACTGACTTCAGGTAGTTCTCACTGAAGTCAATGGGGCTTCTTATGTGCTTAAAGTTAGCAAGGTGCTTAAGCATTTGCCTGAATCAAGGCCTAAATGTTGCCAAACATATGACTCTGCAGCAGTAGTAGATTTTTCTAATAAAAATGGCATTTGATCCAATATCAAACACACTTTATTTCCATGGAGGTTTTTCTACCAAACTGCAGAGTGGCTAAAAGGGAGAAAATATGCTGCTTTAAACACTGCAATCTTAATGCTTAACCCAGAAGCTTTGATGTCTCACTTCATCTGGAAACCAGCCTGTTTGCAAAACGTTGTTGGCGTTACCAAATGATAAGCCGACTATCATGATAAGAAACCTCTGTGGGCTTGTAGGATAATGTATATTTGTTGAGATCCTACTCCATGTACAAGATAAGCAGGGTGGGAAAAAAAAATCACCTGCTAAAAAACAGCTGCATTTTTTAAAAAAGAAATGGCTGCAAAAAGATGACTGTCCTTTAAAGCTGAATAAGACATGCTGGATTCAGAACAGGTGTAAACAGCTGCAGTTCTGTTTACTTAATTGCAGCTGTATCTCTTCAAACCCGGTCTGAATTTGGCCCAATAATTATTCTCCTTTTTAATGAAAAATATTGACTATTGTTTAATAATATCCCATATCATACCTTTGTTTGGGAACAGCTTTGGGTCCAAGGTCAAATGAATGATAGAGGTGACCAATGATAGAGGTGACCAGTATCAGTCATTCTTTAGTTAGTACTGTGTACCCACTAACCACTTTTCTGCTGAATAGGGATAGAGTTTATAACCAAACCGAGATAAGACACAGTATGTTACACTGGCCTTCAAACAGTGGAGCTAAAACTTAAAACCAATGCAATTCTGTACTGCCCTATGGCCCATGCAAGAGCTGTTAGGTTAATGGGGTACACATCACATCCTGATAGCTGCCACTCACCACCAAAAAGGTTTTTTAAAGATAATGATATATACAATATAATGTCTATTCTCCATATGTCTACAAAGAATAGTCAACATTCCAGATCTGTTATGTTCCTCAATAAGATGTCTAGCACAAGAGCCAAGTGTTCCTGAGATTTAAAATATATTCTTGGAAGGTTGAAGACTGAGCCAGAATTGGCTTTTGTACATTAAAATGTATGAGATGAGCAATGCTTGAGAAATTCGTTTGCCTGTGATGAGTAGGCAGCTCTTGTAGGCATGTTGGCGGTTAATCAGTTTCTGCAGAACTTAAGCTTCCTCCCAAAATATGACGCTGGAGCTCTTATGGGAGAGAAGGGAAACCTTAATGTGAAATGAATGGAAACATGCAAGGACTGTGTGTCAACAGAGTTGATTGCTTTGGCATCTGAGGGTATGCAATCCCTGCATCCTGCCCCTATCTCTTGCACAGCAGAATTGCACTGGCTTCACTATAAGAAGATTCTTCTAAGTTGTGGAGAAGTGTGTGTGATTTGCCCCATTTCAATGAGTGTTACAATCTGAAATATGCAGAGATTCAGACTGTTTGTTTTTTTCCTGCAACACTGCTGTATGTTTGGAACCTCTGAGTTGCCATTCCTATATCCCTCCCATGCTCACTTCAAAAACAGGCAGCAGGTAGGATATATCTCCTGGTTGGCGACCTGCCGGATGATTTATAGGGTATGCTCCTGATGTTATAAATGTGGAGCAGAACTGGCCCCATGTGTGCCAGTGGGGTAGATCTATCGCTATCAATAGATGATAAATCATGAGATTCAATTTACAGTTCAAGGTAGATTTGTCTCACAAGTGAACTAGTTAAGCTCAAATCCTGTGGGTGAAAGAATGAGAAAGAGAATCTAGGCTCTGATTTCCAGCTGGAATAAATACTCATAGCTGATGTTACTTGCTAGTACTTAATATTTATGCTTTAGATATCAAAAACTTTCTAACTCTGTGACACTCCAAAACCACAGATGAAATGAAAGGTGATGCAGATTTTGGGGGTGCCATTTTCTCCACAGTTGTGTGTTAACTTTCTGTGGCTGTCTCTCATTTACCTTGAAATCACTTCTGAATGGCAATAGTTACATTGAATATAACACGATCAGACTTTTGGGTAGAGTTTTAAGTGATAGACAAATTTGATTTGGCCTGCAACAACAAAGCAAAATCCTGAAGCGTGTTGACATCTGTTATGATTCTGAGACACATTAGTGGCTTATGTCTGTATGTAGTTATTGTTGTTAATAGAGATTATGCCTATAGATAGTGGTTGCTTTAAAACTGAGAACATGAAAAATCAAACAAACAGCATTTGCCAACTGGTAATACACTGTGGTATTTGAGTTAAGTTTTCCATGAACCCTATAACAGGGGAATAGTAAGAGGCAGAAAATTTAGAATAGGGTGCTTTAAGCTGTGATGCCTGTTTGAAGACTGCAAAAAAGAACCGGAGTACTGTTCTTTTTGCGGATACAGACTAACACGGCTGCTACTCTGAAATCTGTTTGGAGACTGTTAGCAGATGTTGGATTTCTAATGGTGACTACTGCATCAGCGAAGAATTGAGTAAGATTGCAGTATGGGGAAAATGCTGAGTGTATAACATTGATATACTATTGAAAGATAAGTTATAAGCAGAACTACTGGAAATTTAAAATAGTACAGTCTTTGGGGAGAAAAGATAAGGTGGCAGTATGAATTTATACATACACCAACAGCGTGCTCTTTTCCTTTAGGCAGGGCAGTCTAATTATAGTATGCTGCACACGTGGCTATATATATAACTAACCACAATATGCACAGTTATCAGAAAGAAAGAATAAAACACATAAGGCATGGGAAAATTTTGGAATACAGTGAAAGACAAGGGGAGCGTGAAGAGAATGAGCACTGGGTACTTAAAACATCATTTGTACTGTAGCACAGCCAAACCACATTTAGAGCACTTATGCGACCCAATATCAAGTCAAAAATGTTTTATGAAACTGTGTAATCAGCTCCAAGTGGCTGCCTTGCAAATCTCAAGAGCCGAAACTGACCTCAGGCTAGTGGCCACCTCTACTGCATTTTTGCTTGAATGAACTTTAATTTAACTCTTTAGCAAGAAAACAATAACAGTGCGAGTTGCAAAAAAAATATATATATATATGTATATAAAAAATTCTCTTGGATAGAAGCCAAGACTGGTGTAAAGAGTTTCATGCACCCCAAATGAAAAGCAATGGTTGTCTAGTGCATTTGTAAGGGCCTGGATGAGGGATAAGTAAAGTTCACAGGATGGTTAGTTTTCTCTGTTCTGCTTCTTAGATGTAAATTAACTGGATCACTTCTTGAGATTGGTGGGTTTCTCTGTGAGTAAAGAGTCCATTCCCAGGAGACAATTGCAGAAACTGAATCCTCTCTGGAGATCCTATCAGCCTGGATTTTAAATATGCACTAAATTCTGCTCTTGGCAACACCTGTGCAAGTAATGTTGCATAGGTGTCACTGAGGGCAGAATCTGATTGGATGACCCAAATTAATCCTTAGCTTTTAAATTAGCTTTTTCTAATTTTGTGTATGAAATATTTGTGTTTTATCAACACTTAAATTTTTGAATTTTCTCATATTGATATCAAAAATGTTTGTCCAAATAAAAAATAAAAAATAGATTTTACTCATGAATATGGCCAATAGTGAGTCCAATCTACTTCCTTTAAGCCAAACACAACAAAATGGGTTCCTAAAGGAATCTGGAATAAAAGAAATACTGGAAAGATGAAAGGATTACTGTTCTAATATGCAGAAAAGGATGGAATAAACTTGCTTTAGTGAATTGCTTTAGTGAATTCCTATTGATTTTTTTAATAATTATATGGTAAAAAATGAGACAGTCAGCAATTTTTCAGTAATAGACAGTGACACTTTTTGGGGGGTATTTGTATATCTGATTTTGTAAGCCAGATTTTTTTTTAAGTGAGGTAAAACTTGGGGGTGCAGAAGACAAATCAGACTCCAGAAAGGGGTACAGTAGTCTGGAAAGGTTGAGAGCCACTAGGTTAAGGGAAGAAAAAATATCATAGTGCGTGAACTAGTATAGATCACATCTGAATGATTTTTGCCAAATATAATACTTTGATTTTTGAGTTTAGTGTTTATGTGGGAATGTAATGGATCTTTGAAGCTTTCTATCTCCAAGCTGTAAGACATTTTCCTTACTCAATGAGAAATCAAATGCAGTGGTTTTCCCTAGAATACTTCATTGTAACTGCTTTAAGGAAGTTACTTTTAAAGCTGAAACCTTTGATTGCGGACCCCGTGGGATGGTCATTCAGCCAAGGAGAGCAGAGAAGAAGTTGTTTTTACTAGTGAGGTAGAATTATTTAGGACCTTAAAGAGTTTAAAAAGCTGAACAAAACGCTGAGGAAGCAAGTTCCCTAATCAAAAGAAAGTATTTTATATTAAAATAGAACATTGCCAATCTGCCAAAAAACACGGTCTTTATTTTTTTTGCCAGAAATGAATAGCAAGTATTGAATTTCCTTATTTTTGCAAAAATTAATATATGATTATTAATAAATTTAAATTTCCGTTGCCAAAGTAAATGAGCTTCTCATTATCTAGGACATAATAAGGTTGACTGTGATGTGTTGTTACTCTTTCTTTTTGATTGATTGTTCACTCATGAGACAGAGAAAGTGGCATAGTGGGAATTTGACCCTTAGCTGTCAGAAATCCCTGGGTGAATCACTACTATCCGACATAGCACTGTAAAATGTCCCAAAAGGCATTGCACTTTGTTAGCAGCCTGGGACATACTGAGATGTCCATGGTGCATCACACTTTACATCAACGCAAACACTCCTGGTGAGTACCTACAGTGCCAATGCATGCAGCCAAGTGTCCGTGAACCTGGGCAACATACAAACTTTGGCGGCTGTACGTCAATGTAATTTGTGTCAACAAAACTCTGTAGGGTAGACATGGCCTACCTCAAAGAACTATAGTAATTTACAAAGGGTTTCTTGGTGTTTTGACTAGCAAGGTTCTACTGCATTAGGGCTTGGCTCGCTAGGTTTGGAACACCTAAGAACTGATCTGAACCTCAAAATGAACTCTCCACCTCTTTGTAGTAATCGGGAACTCCCTGATATCCAACAAAACTCATCAAAGGGTCAGGCATTCTATGCTGGGCTTGGCTGCTTACTTCATTTCTCAACCGTACCAGAACTTCACTGGGGAGAAGTGTGTATGGAATCCTGGGTGATCCTGGAGGATATGACAACTAAGTAGAATAGACTGCCTCTGGATTAGCACAGAGTGTCAGGGCAACTGAGCCTCTGTGGTAGGAATTTAGCAAATTAAGGAGACCTAGATTTGGCGGGGGGGTGGTCAGAAAGATAGCAGATGTACTATGTTGACAGCTTCTTCCAGTTTGAGAGAGACTACCTAACCAGACGTGGGAAAAGTCGTTGAAACCAGAAGAAATTGTCAAAATGAGGTGTGATGAGGGTGAACTCTCTAAAGATCATTCGCTCTGCACGCACTAAATATAAAACACATATATGTAGGCAAAATCCAGTGACAATGTTAGTTACAACTCAGTAAATTGGTACAATTTCCAGACTGAAGACAGGGTTGTCAGAGGAAAACTATTCAACAGAAGAGCTTAAGATAAAGCACCCATGCTTCCATCCTCTTTACAGATTGGAGAGGGTTCTAGGGAGAGCTGAAAATTGATTCTGGGTTTGGAAGTGAGAAACTTACAATTGATGACTGAACAAGCTTAATCTATTCAGTTTTTCAAAGAGAAGGATAAGAGGCAACTTGACCACTGTCTAGAAGTGCCTACAGAAGGAGATGTCTGATACTTGAGAGCTCTTTAAAAACAGAATTCAGTGGTTGAAGCTAGAAACATTACAACTGGAAATAAGATGTAATTTTGTTTTTTAATCAGCAAAGGTAGTTAACCATTAGAACAGTGTACCACATTCCTGGGTAAAATATCCAGTCAGTCAGTCAGTCAGTCTTCCAGTCAAGATTGGATTCCTTTTTAAAACATACTTTTCAGCTCAACCACATGTTACTGTGCTCAGTGCAGGAATTACAGGGTGAAGTTCTATGGTTTGCCTTATGCAAGAGTTCGGACTGGATGATCCCTGTGGTCTCTTCTATGAATCCAAAGAATACACTGCAGAGTGGAAGCATCTGGATGGAAGTAGGCTACCTGAGTTTGGGAATGCTGCAATCGCCATGTTTGCAGGGGGATTCCCCCTCAATCCCCTTTCTCGGTTGTAGGAATGAAAACGTCTGTAGTTTAACTTGTTTTCAGTTCACTTTCCATTCATGGTTGAAAAGATTTCTCGCCTCCCACAATGTATTTTATTTTTACTTCTAGTCTAACTTACATAAGGAAACAAACCTGTTAGGCATGTGGCTTGGCACATCTGAAATGTAAAATATGATTTTCACAGCTGCTTATCCATAATTCAAAATGTTGAATCCTACAGGTCACAGCTTGACTCTCTTAATCCCACCTCCCCAATTTTAGCAGCCAAACCCTTGACTCCTGTGGGTGGGTTTCTCTGCAGGGGTTGGCAAACTAGATTAGAAGAGAGAAGAACTGACCTGCAACTTCCCCTCCCCCTACTCAGGCTGATGAGCCCAATAGCCCAGGAAGCTGGTGCTCCGTCTTTGTGCAGGGAGCAGAAAGTTCTTAGATCCAACCCATCAGCTCTTGTCCTACCCCTTATTCTTCTGCCAGGGATCCTTACCCTCATGCCATGTTCCCTTTTTCTTTGCCAGAAGTACACTGCGTTATGATCTTCTGACCTCCACGGAGGAGTGAATGGGGTTTGGCCCTAAAGCAATATAAGGGAAGCCAGAATTATTTAATACTGATGCCACTAAGTGTGGAAAACATATTTCAGTTAACAGCAACTGTTTCGCAACTTAATGTCTTCTTTATCTTGTTGGACTCACTGCCTGGAAGATGCTGTGTTGGTCTTGTAGTAGGATGACACCACAAGGTGACCTGTAGTAGGAAGACACCACATGGGACTGGCCCAAACCTTTCTTTCCCTCCCCTCCCCCACCCCAGCCACTTGCCTGAGCCCCTGTCCCCACACAGGGTTGGCCTGAGCTGCTCGCTCCAGCGCTGCCTGCCCCCTGCATGAGGCTGTGGCTCGTTGCTCGAACCTTGCCTGCCCACTGCCTCCCCCTGCATGGGGCTATCATCGTGCCCCTCCCCTCGCTCCTCCACACCCTACTTTTTTGACAGAAGTTGTCATTTGTCCCGTTTGCTCTTGCCAACTGATCAAGTCAGCCAGAGCAAATGGGACAAATGCCCATCTTTGCCAAAAAAGTTGGAATGGACGGGACAGGGTTTAAAAAAGGAACTGTCCCAGCCAAACTGGGATGTGTGATCACCCTATCCTGAGGTTCTGTTGCACTTTAAAAGCATCCTGTGATAAGCGTGTACAAACCCCACCTGGACGCTGGGAGAGAAGTTTCAGAGTAGCAGCCATGTTAGTCTGTATTTGCAAAAAGAAAAGGAGTACTTGTGGCACCTTAGAGACTAACCAATTTATTTGAGCATAAGCTTTCGTGAGTTACAGCTCACTTCATCGGATGCATACTGTGGAAAATACAGTGGGGAGATTTATATACACACAGAACATGAAAAAATGGGTGTTATCATACACACTGTAAGGAGAGTGATCACTTAAGATGAGCTGTTACCAGCAGGAGAGCGGGCGTGGGGGAAGAAGTGGTTAACCCTTGGCCTCTGGTCAGCAATAGGACTATGCCTGTCCTGAGTATAGGAATTCACATAATAGCAGAGCTGGGCCAGAAACAGGAAATTAATGAGCCACCTGGGAAATATGAGGAATGGAGGGATCTTGCAGGGTGGGGGTGTGGCAACAACTGATTACAGAAGTCAGAATGAAGGCCGCCTGTGAGGGAAGACTCAAGCTATGTCTACACTACTGCCAGGGGTATAACATGAGCTTATATAGACACATGTACTCTACCTTTAATCTAATCTAACTCGTGCCACTCAAAGCAGTAGTGAGGATGCAGTGGCACTGGCTGGCAATGTGAATAAGTATCCCAGGGCTTGCACACCGCTGCATCCTCACTGAGCCATGCTAGTTAGATTAAACCTACAGTGGGTATGTTTACACGAGCTGCAAATCATACCTCCATTTACAGCATAGGTGTAGCCTCCGAAGAGTTTTGTATCCTCAGTGGGGAGAGCTGCCTTCTAATTTATGGGACCTACATGAAGGAACCTCCCACGTATACTTTGATCTCTGACTGAGAAAGACAGTTTTGCATTTCTCTTTAGCCCTTAAAGCTCCATTCTTTTGTCCTTATAGATGTGCAGTAAATAGCATCACGGCAATATCTAAACCATATCTGTTTGCACAGGGTTAATTTTTATACTTGACATGACACATAATGCATTCAGTAACAGTCTTGGTGTAAGATTTAGCTTGTCAATCATAAAAAGGGCCTGGTTCTCCTTCTTAGGAAAGCAAACCTGTAATAGTTCCCTGGTTGTCAGGGTACCTGAGCATGAAGAATGTAGTCTAAATGTGCTCTTAATAACTCACTTCTGTTCAGAATAATTCTTTAATCTGCAGTTCTTGTAGGATTAATTATTAAAGCTAACTTCACGCTACTTATCCTGGTTCACACAAACTTTTGTCTTTATACCCCATATGGCAATTCAGCAAGTCTTTATACGCACTGTAGATTTTACTCCCTCAGTGTATTTTGGACAGGGATAGATATGTTACATAGCATGCTGTATTCAAACTGCTTCCGTGCTGTCTGCTGCCGCTTCTACTCCAATGCAAATGGCTGATTTCACATAGTCTGCTCTGGGTGTCACTCAAATAACGAAGCAAGGGCAGCCCACTAGACTTTTTGTAAGCTAAGGAGAAAAAAATCGATTTTAATCCCCAGGAGCAGGGCCCATTGGTGCAGAAGGTCACTAAAGATTAGCAATTGTTCTACAGCACTGAAGTCTGGATAAAAGGATCCAGGAGGAGAGAAAAGACATGAGTTTGGAACAAGATGTGTACTGCATCACTGCCTTGGTATATAATTAGGGGAAAGCTCAGAATCTCCAACACAGGTGGACTGTGTATTAGGGGGTTTGTTGAGGGTAGGGGAGAATTTGTTTCGCATAGTATATAATAAAGGTGTAAAATAAGGGAAAATAAAGACCTGCATCAGTTGTTGAAAACATTGGGCTCAAAGCACAATCCTTACGCATGTGAAGTTCTAATTCATACAAATGGTCCTATTGAAATGACACAAGGCAGCACTGGGCCTGGTGTTTAGCAAATATACTGGAGAAACTGGGAACTATCCAAAATACTGGCAGAGTTGCTGTCTGGGTGAACTGCAGCATGCAGTGAGATTCATGCTGCAGTTGGCTCTCTAGAAAATATTTCCTTTTTGCTATTGGATCAGGATTCTGTGCCTTACAATGATGGTTTTGCTGGCCTGTTCTCACCTCACCTTTTGCTTTCCTATTTTTTAATTCCCCTTGTATGTGTGTGTTTGTATGTGGGATGTAATCCCAGAAGAGAAGTATTTGCCTGCAGGTCAATGGTAAGAGACTGATCTCTCTCAATGACACCTTTGTCTATAATATGGACACACAAATATTTTAAAGGTTTTCCTGAAAAATATCCAGTTATGAGCCTTTTTTGCTGCAGGGAGGGCAGATGCATAGTGCTGATATAGCAGCAGAAAAATAGCTGGTGTGTGGTGGCACCAGAAGGCACCAAACTAATTATCCAGCTGTCATTCGTAAACGGGCTGTTAATGGTTCATGAAGATTCAGGTTGACTCTCTGGCAGCTGAATCTAAACCCTTGAACAAAGAAAAGAAAAAAAAGTCTGGTTCCAGTGTAAAGCATTTGCTGTGAAAATCAATACTCAGGAATGCGGAGTCAGGTTCTTTTTCACTTGATATTCCGTATGACGAACTCCTGTTAACTTCATTGTGCGTTAAATGCACGTATCAAAGAGAGACTGGACCCCTTAGCTTGCATCTGAGCCCGTAACTCATTAATTTTCAGAGCGAAGCCCTTGGTGAGGAAGAGCAGCCTGACTGTAAGCTTCGCAGGTGAATGATCATCACTGAGCTGAGACAGAAACTATGTGGTTTCTTTCCAGCAGACTCTTTGTGCCTTCAAGGAAAACATTGATGTTTAACAAGTCTTGTTGTACAGTGTCCAATTTATGATGTTCACAGGAGTTGGGTATCTTAACAAGTGCTTTAAAAAAATCCAAAGTCCACTTCCCCATCATATTGTATGTAAGATGGCTTTGCAAAATAAAGGTTCATATGGGGAAATTCAAGAAATTGAGAGAGACTCTCTACTTACCTGGCTATAGAAGTGGTATACACCTTCTCCTTCCCCAGCTACAAGAGCTAAATAACTCCTCCTTTATAATAGAAATAACTGTAAAGTTAACTTTTCTTCCTCTAAAAAATCCAATTTTTTTAATGGATTTCCCCCCCTCCCACCCCGCACAATCTGTTCTTTTACTGTGCATAGGAATGTACTCCAGTGTTTGAGCAGCAAGGGGACATTAATTTGCTTGAGATAACTGTTGGAATTGAAAAAGAAAGGAATACTTCTCTCGGTTTTAAGGTTATTACACACACAGCTTCACTATTTTTTTATTTTTTGGTATTTGAAAACAATGCAATTTAATTAAAACTTCATATCTATTTTTTTTGCCAGTATGTCGCTTTAAAAGTAAAGCAAGAGTGAGGGAATTAGGTGGAATAGGAATATGCAATGTTTGTGTTGAGGAGACTCTTCCTTTCAGGTACTATTTACATTTGGATATTTTAAAAAAATGGAAAGGTTTCTATTGTTACCACTCAAGAAAGAGATCTTGGAGTCATTGTGGATAGTTCTCTGAAAACATCCACTCGGTGTGCAGCACCAGTCAAAAAAGCATACAGGAATGTTAGGAGGCATTAGGAAAGGGCTAGATAATAGGACAGGAAATACCATAATGCCACTAATAGATATATATCCATGGTGTATCCACAGTTTGAACCTGCTTGCAGATCTGGTCACCCCATCTCAAAAAAGATATATTAGAACTGGAAAAGGTACAGAAAAGGGCAACCACATAATTAGGGGTATGGAACAGCTTCTATATGAGGAGAGATTAAAAAGACGGGGGCCATTCAGTTTAAAAAAGAGACGACTAAGGGGGAATATGTTAAAGATCTATAAAATCATGAATGGTGTCGAGAAAGTGAATATGGAAATTTTATTTACCCCTTCACATAACGCACAAAGCAGAGGTCACCTGATGAAAAAAATAAGCAGCTGGTTTCAAACAAACAGAAGGAAGTACTTCTTCACACAGCGCATAGTCAGCTTGTGGAACCCATTGCCAGGGGATGGTGTGAAGGCCAAATGTATAACTAGGTTCTAAAAAGAATTAGATAAGTTCCTGGAGGGTAGTTCCAGCAGTGGTTATTAGCCAAGATGGTCAAGGACACAACCCCGTGCTCTGGGTGTTCCTAACTCCCTGACTGCCAGAAGCTGGAACTGGATAATCGGGGATAGATCACTCGTTAATTACCCTGTTTTGTTCATTCCCTCTGAAGCACCTGGAACTGGCCACTGTCAGAAGACAGGGTACTGAGCTAGATAGACCATTGGTCTGAAACAGTATGGCCGTTCTTATATTGGTTTTTAATCTTTTTACAAAACATAGTTGGGGCCAAATTTGGTTTAACTGTCACAGCAAAGAAAGTAGTGAGACTAGGGCCTGACTTTCTTCTCACAACTGTGTTAATCAGCAGTAATTTGAGTATGAGAAAAAGAATTGGGCTAATGAGGCCTAAATGTGCCCCTGCTGAGGTCATTGGCAAAACTTGTATTGGTTTCAATGGGAGGGGGTTACAAAGCCCTGGTCCTTACAGCATTCTAGATGAGATGCGTTTCCTTTACTGAAGCTGCAATAGAGTGCAACTAGACAGTTTAATGAAAAGCTAACCTTGGAGTAGGAAGGTACATACTCTAAGATATACCTTGGATCTTTGTACTGTAGCTAACTTAGGCAGAGCCAATTGTAAGGAATTTGTTCACTGTATTCCAAGGGAAACTAGCTTTCACATCACAAGAGAGTGACTGTTTACATCTAACTATAAAATGATGAATAACAATGTTAAAATTTCAGGTTTCAGAGTAACAGCCGTGTTAGTCTGTATTCGCAAAAAGAAAAGGAGTACTTGTTGCACCTTAGAGACTAACCAATTTATTTGAGCATGAGCTTTCGTGAGCTTTCGGATGCATCCGATGAAGTGAGCTGTAGCTCACGAAAGCTCATGCTCAAATAAATTGGTTAGTCTCTAAGGTGCCACAAGTACTCCTTTTCTTTTAATGTTAAAATTTAACTCTCTTCTTCAGGACTGAACCTAGAGATACCATGAATTTCTACTGTCTGAGATGCCCTGACATTATAAACAGAAAATCATAACTCCACAATATATTATTCTTTATGGATTATGGTTCTTCCATTTCTTAATAACAGTGGAAGCAGTAAAGTCCATTTGACTCTCTGATACTATTAAATTAAGGACAAAATTCCTCCACTCTTATTCAACTTCAGTAGTACCTTACTCAGAGTAGTTTCATTCAATGTGATTGGAATTGGGTTCTTTATGGTTTTGGTTTGACTCTCATTGTTTCCTTCTGCTCTCCTGTTGGTGACTGCATCCACGTGTTGCCTCTTGGTTTACACTTTGATTATAAGCTTTTTGAGACAGGGACCGCCTTTTTCATCTGTATTTGTACAGAACCGAGCACAATTGGATCTCGGTCCATGCTTTGGATTCCTACATGCTAGTGAAATACAGATAATAAGTAGTGGTAGAATCTGCCCCTAAAACAATAGTTTTAATTGTGTCACTTTTCAGGTCATAAACTGTTGGTCAGTTTCTCCTCTAGAGCAAATTCTGATTAGACAGGGATTTTGCACAAAGTCAGGCATTTTATTTTGCAAGTAGTGAGATGTTAGGGGGCTTATTCCTTCACCCACTTACTTCCCTGGTCCTTCTTGCATGAACAGAGATCAACAATACCCAAAGTCCAAAGGTGCAAACAATTCGATGTTTACTGGTGTGAACTTCCAGCAAGCACTATTCCAGTTTCCTTACTTAGTGTCCCCCTTCCCAGCTCTGACACCACAGAGCCTTACACCTGTGTCCCTGTTCCCATTTCCCCCTTTAGCAAAACATGATTCCAATTTCCCCACCCCCATTCCCTGTTTCCATCCTCCCCTACCCACCCACTCTCTGATTGACTGCAGACTATATAGTAAAACTTGAGTTCTGCTTAGCTATACCTTAACCAATCATTTTCCTGAAATTTAACTAACCAATCCTAACATATTGTAACATGATTATGTAACCAATTATATCCCACCACCTTAATTAGTTTACACCCAGCAAAATTAATTGTATGGCAGATGGGAACAATCACAGAACCAGACAGAGATTATATAGACAAACAATAGCAAAGTGGGAACTATATTGACAAAACAATACAGAAGTGAGGATTTCACATCCCAGCTATTGATAAGTGAGTTCTTGCCAGACAGGATGCTATCAAACTAAGTTTCCTTTTACATCTTCTAGGCACTTCCCTTTCTCTGGAGGTGATAGGCATTATCACGACAGGATTGTATTCCTAACAGCCCAATAGCACCTTATTTCAATGTGACTAGTTTGGAATGTGAGGAGGTGACCGGTCGCTTCCCAGCTTATGGCTGCCTCTGTTGCTTAGCCAAAGGCCTTAGCCTAAGAACAGGGCCTCAGACAGTCACAGTAAGAGAAGGACGTTACATTGGCAGACAGTGATTTTTATTCTTTCTTTTACACCTCTAACTAGCCAAGTGATAAGAATACACCTAAATTCTTAGAGTATAGGCCTTTACAGACAGGCCTGAATATCTGTATCTTAACATGAGATATAATTAAATCAGCCATGCTATTGTCTGTCACTTGTGGTGGAATTCACCTGCGTGGAAGGTAGGAAAGGGATTCATCAAGATCCTAAAGAAATTTTTTAAACCTTATGCATTTGTAACTTTTATTTCATATTTAATTTGGTTTCCCACTGTGAGCAACTCGCAATGGTTCATTTGATTGCTAGTGCTCTTTCAGTACCACAAAGGGATGCTTAGGATTTTTATTCATTACTCATTAATTCATTCATTAATTCATTTACTCATTAATTCATGTTGATCCTGGAGTTTTTGAAATGGAAAATAGGAACATTTTATTTTATCGTTCCAAGCTACTGCTCACCAACATCAAGACTGCTCAGATTTGCTTGTTCAAAATAGCTTCCTTGTTGTAGCTCAGTGGAAATTCAAACACCAATGAATTGCAATTTGGGGCATGTACTGGAAATTTTCCAGTGTTCCAACTGATCACTTACTAGGTGACCTGATAGAAATTCTGATGATATACAATTTGAGACAATTTTCCCAGTAGAAAAAAAGCAAATTTTGAGGGGAAAGAAAATGGCTTCTCCTAAATGTCAAGTGTTTCTGGTAAAAAAATGTTTACTGCAAGAAGTGACTTCCCTATTGCTAATTTAGCAACCGTGCAAACTTCTTTTTAAACTCTACACATAAAGAAATAGATTGTGTACAACTCTTATAGGCATTGTTGACCACTTACTCATGAGTGTAATTCTCCTGAGTCATTGGGACTGGTTACATGAGCAACCAGCTCACTAGAGCTGTTTGGAATTTTTTTGGACAATTATTCATCAAAAAATGGAATTTCATTTACTTCAGGGTAATAGGAGCCAATAGAGTTACTTGGCTATAAATGAAAGTAGAATTGAGCTCCATACTGATAGTAATAAAAATTGGTTATTTCCAGTGGCCCAACAAGTTGGGTGGTAGAGTAGTGATCTTGAGGTTGCCACCATTGGCTTAGTCTTCCAATAGTAAAGGAGGACTACAGAGGGAAATTACTTCACATCTTCTCTCTGTTGATCATAGCATGGCCTGACTCGCTTGTTTATTTTAAAAGCTGGTCGCCAAAACCTCTTAAATCAGTCTGATTTCCACCATCTTCATCACCAGTAGAGTGGTCTATAGAGTAGCCTTGTCAACTCAATCCAGCAGAGTTCATTCTTCATCATTGTTCCTCTGTGGTTCACCTCACCAGTTCCCCCACTGTTCTTGTATCCTAACTAGAGTATATCTTTTGTTTCCAGGCCTAACATTTCTTCTTGGTATTTTTATTGGTGTCAGTGTTCCCTCTTTGTCTTAATCTGACTTGACTTCATGTAGTTTTGTTCATTCTAGCAGATTAACTGGCTTGGATTTTTGTGCATCAATTCCTCATCTGTGATGACATTTTCATCAGTTCTCACTAAGGCCAGATTGACCGAATCTTTTTGGTGGGAGTATTTGTTCTGGATTTGCCTCTAATGTAAGCCTTGCATGTGACTCATCTTTGGATTTTGGCTGAATAACACATCTTTCATTGCTACCTATCAGTAGCCTTTCTTATTCAGAAGGTTTACTGTCATTCTCACCTTTTCCTCCCCACAAATTGACCAATTTATTGATTAAAATAAATTCTGGCATTGCCAGTTAGTTGTATTCCAGTAAGGCCTAGAGACTTCAAGCAAGCTCAGGATTCCATTTTGGTAGATGCTGAACAAACACGTAATAAGAGAGGGGCCCCATGGAGCCTACGACTTAAATAGATAAGAAAGACAAGGGGAAACAGAGGCACAGAAAAGGGAAAGGCCTCACTCATAGTCAAACAGCAGGTCAGTGACCGATCCAGGAGTACAGTCCAGTGCCCTACCAACATTGATCCTGTTTTGATCTAAACCTACCTGTGTTTTTATAGATTCAGGAATGAGGTAGATTTCAGGTAGAATCAAGTAGATTTCCATAATCACAGGACCTGCAGAATTTCTTCCATTATTATTGTATTCTCTGGCATAAACTTCTCCATTTCAGTTGAGACAAACCTTTTTCTGAACTTCCCACCCCAAATGCTGCTGTTTTGAGATAAAATAGAACCAGGAAACCCAAACACATCTGGGAAGGGGGTGGGGGCTGGGTGAGTTGTAGTAGAGCTATTTGGCAATCAATAATCGCATTTCATGAGACCTTCTGAAATTTTTCATGAAAAACATGAGCAAGAGACCCCAGAATAGCCAACAGCCCCATGGTTAGAGCACTGACCTGGGATGTGGAAGGCCCAGGTTCAACTCATTGATCCAGATCCAACAGGGGGGTCTCTAGGTTTCCACATTGCTGATCAGTGTCCTAACTGCTGCATTATTAGCTATTCTGTAACCATGATCTTTCTCTCCCGCTCTGACAAGAAATTTCTTCCTAGACCTGGAAAACACCTTTGTTGAAACTGATGAAACATTAGCTGCAGCGAGGAATGACCAGGTTTGGGAGTGGGAGAAATGTACACTGTCTGGTTTCCAGGCCAGCAGAGATTCTCTTTCATTCAGCCCCTGGGAGAAGCCATGGCAGGAAGGGTCTCTAATTTCCCTTGCTTGGTGGCCTGAGGTTAAAAATACGCTGGTCCCTACTCCAGCCAAGGCTCTGCCCACATGTCTTGAGGGAAGAGGAGCTAGCTGCCCAGGGTTGGCTGCTGTCCCCTTGCATGAAGTTTGGAAATGCAGGTAGGCTGCATGTGGGAGAAAAGGATCTCCCACTAGGCATGTTGCTGGGTTCATGATTGATCTCATAGAAAGATCACCATTCTCTCTCCAATTCCTGTAGCATTTTAGACTAGATGCTGTATAGATTTGTTGGTTTCATCCGTCTTAGAATCTGTAGCCCCTCGATTCATGCCTGTTAGATCTGGGAGATGCTGGTTAGCATGTCTCTGAGAGATTGGACCTTTGCAGACTTTTTACTTTGTTTTCAAAACAGAAAGTTGTAGTAGTCAATCCCAAACATACTAAATAGCAAATTAATATTCAGTTTAAAGGTCATTCCATTGACTTGGCCAAACCAGGGCGTCTTTGTGATGCTTTCTGCCACTTGCAACATTACTGTCTATGCTTCCTCTCCACCATATGCCCTTACAGACAAAAGGAGTGTAATGACTTCTCCATCCTGCTTCCTCTCTACATCTGACAGCCTCTTTCCCTCTTCACTTCTGTTCCAACTTATCCTTCACAGGAAGCGTATCTTCTGGAAATGAATCTTCTGATCTCCAGACATCCCCAGTGCTCCTCATTCACTTACCCTCAGCTGCCTGCCTTATCTCCTTGTCTGCGGCTACTCAGGGCTCCAGGCCAATTCCCTCTTCTCTGGTTGGGTTTCAGGCTCAGAGGGCAGTTTAAGACTACTAGTGATGGTAGAGAAATTAGATGCACCAGGGGCAGAGGCTCGGGGCAAAGGCTGGGGTCAGAAGAAAGGAGGCATATCAGGAATTGTTCCTTCCAAGATTCCTCAAGTCCTGCCTTATCTGTTATCATCCAGAAACCACAGTGGCCACCAAAATCCCTAGAAAATTAGCTGTCAGGGGATACCCACCTTAAATGGTCCAGTTTTCTAAGTACAGAATTTAAAAGGTTTTTAGGTTTGAAAAAGGTTTAAATCCTTTAAGCCGATGATGTTCACAACACCGTGAATCTGGTTTAGGTGCGTCACTGGTCTGGACAATGTAAATATATGTGTGTGCGTTTTACCTTCCAACAGCTAACAGTTGCTTTGAGAGTGCTAAGGAGATCTGATTTTGCTTTAGGCTAATAGCTATCCAAGTGTTTCGTAGCTGTGGGTAACAATTGTTTGCAAATGCATTATTGCTTTATCATCATAACTGTCAAAATCTGAAAGATGCTATTGCAGTAAATTGAATATAATGGGCTATGTCTGATTTTCTTTGAATTAGTGAAATATTACATCCTGAAATATTTACTAATGCCAATTAAGAGCTCACTATGGAATGTATCTAGTGCTCCATTGTTGAGATTCCTCAGGCACCGAACAAACTGAGAAAATAATAACAAAGGAAAATAAATTCACCTTAATTGCAATTCAATGTACCTTTTGCAGTTCTTAATTGAATAAGTGTGTGAACGATCCATCGGGATAGCCCTTTATTCAGCAACGCACTTAAGTATCTGTTTAAGTCCCCTTGACTTCTGGGACTAAGTGCTTCGCTGGGATCATATCTGCATATTCCAGTAGAAGCCTCCAAAGCGCCAGAAACTGAAGTAAGGTTTGTTTTCTGGTGTCTCACTTAAACATTTAATATTGTTGCCACAGAACAAACCCAGTATAGCTTCTTGGATCTTCTACCTGTAACAGTGCAGAGTAATAAAACAGTGCAGTTGTGGTGTCTGGCTGACAAAATGAGGATTGAATCTGGGACTGCAAACTCCCCACGGGGGTGCTGTAAACACACTTATCCTTTGTGGATTGGGCACCGGAGGGGACCTGTAATTGACACTGACCAGTGGGTTACACAAAAATTATGTAACGTAATCTAGGAAAAAACAAAACCGTTCAATGTACACTGCTGTGATTCTCACACATAACCTTCAAAGCAAATTCTAATTATGTAGCGATTTAGCCTCTCCTGCGTTCTCTTCATTCTTGTTTAGCTAGCAGGTTCATTAGGAACTAATGTTAAATTTGCTGGAGTATACAAAGGAATGGCTCCTGAGCCACTGATTAAATGGGAAGGTGTAGAGGGCCAAGGCATTTAACTGGAGACATGGGCATTGTTAATTCCTTTGTTTACTCTGGCCAACTCAATGTTGTTATAATGAAAGGGGAGAAAATGGGCTATTTTTGTTAGAAAATGAAGTGTTTACTATGAAATTTTATAGCAAATATCCTTCCAGCCTCTATGGAAATAGGGTGCTCCATTTTCTCAGCAGGAAAGGGCATTTATGGCAAAACAAAAGTGCTTGGAATATAAAGGAGTATAAATATCTGATTGCCTTGCAAGTGAGTGGATGATGGATAATACACATTTGTGCCCAACTCGGGATTTTTGTAGTGTCGTCAGTGCACTGAGGTGCACTTAGCATTGTGTCTTGCATTTCTTTCATGGAAAGCTGGCATCCAGAGGACAGCCTAATGTATTCTAGTGGCCTTGATTGAAGATATCTTAATGATGGTAACTTGTATTTCCATAGCACCTTTCATCCAGGATGACCTGAAAGCGCTTCCAGATGGATTATTCTGTAAATATGGAGAGAGTGATCGCTTTGTTTGCTATTGAAATGCAGTCATCCAGCAGATTTTTAGCAGCGCCTACCCTAGAAATGGTAGGGCAGGTGGTCAGTTATGACTATGGTTCCAGCTTGGCTAGGAATTGTGTACAGCCTCTTTTTTGTTACCCCATCTTCTGCAAACCCTTCCCTAGCCCGCTTGATTGTCTAATCTGCCTTTCACAGCTTCTCCTCTGGATGGCAATGCTCACTGGGGCTAATTCTCTGTTTGCGTGTGGCCTAGTACAATGGGGCCCAACCGGACTAGCCTATAGGTGCTACCACAATGTAAATATAAAATCACAATAATACTATACAGTAGTATAGGGCAGGTAACAAAGAGGAATGCACTGTGAAAGCAGGAGAACTGCTTCTTGTGTTCTTAATGGGAGACTACTATGAACCAAAGCTCTGCAAAGACACCTTCAGAAACAAATGTTTGAATGTTTAAAACTACTGTTATATTTTGTAGGAGGTACTTTGGGCAAAAAATGAGCCTCGGGCATAGCAGGGAGAGACCGTCACTAGTCCATTCCCAAAGAATCTTTTAATTATAAAACAGAGAGAGAGAATTTATAAATATGTAATACCTAGAAGTCACTGGGCTACTCAATTATTCATGTCCATAAAAAAATGCATTTACTTGAACAAAGGGGAAGAACAAGAAGGGAAATTTCTATTGGTAATTTGTTAATATTGGAGCTGGGTAAATACTGGCAATAAATACATTTTTAAAATTTGTTTTTTTTCAACTAATTTGTTTTTGTTCACTTTCTGTGATTATTCCAGCAAATCAGTTTCCTGGCAGTTACAGTCCGTGCAAACTGGGACTTTTGAGTGAACATTGCACAGTATTTGTGGCAAACCAGTTCTAAATTTGCAATCATGTGTATTCTCACCAGAACAGAAACCCGCCACATGACCTTGATGTCCAATCGTGTCACAAATGTTGAATACTTGCAACAGTCTGGCTCAGAATGAGAGAAAAGCCAAGAATTATTCCAAAAAGAATTGCCAATAAGAATATGTTTGAATAAATTGGAATCTGTTAAGAAATCTCATGAACAGAAAAAGGTGAAATTAATTAGAGGATTAATTTATGAATTATTCACCCAGCTTTAGTAATCAAGTCCAATTCTCTGCTGGTGTAAATTAATGGAGCTTCATTGTCTTTGGTGAAGCTGAGCCAATTTATGCCAGCAGAGAATTGGGGCTGTTATCTCTTTATAACATTATTACCCCAGAGATAATATCTATTTTTTTCTGTTTGCCCATGATTATCATCTGCAGTAGTACAGCAAGCAATTTGAGCCATTGTATTGTCAGAAATCATCAGAATCAGCATTCTGTTTCTGTGGACCAGAAGCATGTTTGTAAATAAAAAGCATTAAAAGAACTGGCCCACAGGTCAGATCCTTCCCATACTGTTGAGCAAAGTTCTGGTCCTGATCCGAACAGAACCGCTCAGGGCCCCCTTTGATGTATAATTGTTAATGACTACCCTCCCAGTGACTCCTCCACGTTCTTGTTGCTATGCTGTCTCCTTCTGGGGTTATTGACTGAGCCTCATAACATACTTGTGATGATGTTCAGGTATAACTTGTGCTGGAAGCCCTTGACCTAGACATCAAAGTGACCGTTAAGGATTCGGGATGTAAGCTGAGAGTTCTACCACGCGCTCTGAATTTGTTTGCTTTTGTAAAAACTGTGTAAGACCGACCTTTAATGCTGTTTAATGTAGCTTTCCATCTGTGAATTATGTAACTATACATTTCACACACTCTAAAGTGGTTACTGCCTGTAGATTTTCATCAGCTGTTTCTATAACTGTTGTTGGTTTTGCACTGCATAAAACACCCATTGCTCCTTCAAATCCAAAATTACACCCATTTTGGTCCTATCCCTTTCCCTCATCAAATTATATTTATTGATCTTTACTTGGAGAATTCAGAGTTGAATTTTTTTTGTTTGTTTTTTTAGAGTTGCCTCTTTTTAGCAGTCATTTTTCTGACTCTTTAGGGGAGAATACCTTCTCTCTTCAGCATATCTGTAACATATTTATCTTCTATTTTATAGCTTTACTTATTTACTTATATGGCCTGTTGTCAATATTAGCCCCTTCTTCAAAGTGTTTTGGAGGTGTTCATGTATAGAGCCTGATTCAAAGCCCAGTGAAGTCAACCGGGAATCTTTCAATTGATTTCAGTGGGCTTTGGATCAGATTTACAGAGCTGGGAGAATATTGCACAAAACTTTCCACCAGTATTCCTTTAAATTCTAAAGCTCTTTGAATGTGATCCCCTTCAGTGTTTGATTTCTGCAAACATTCATATTTAGAGGTCTTCCGGAAGCAGTGTTTGCACAAAGACTATTCTTTATCAAATATTGTAGGATATTCGTGGGAAATCCAATTTTGAATTTGTAATTGCAAGTATTCACATTGAAAACCGTGTCTTCTGCGATTGTATGAAGCATGTGACCTGAGTCTCCAACAAAGAAGGTTGAATTTTTAATATTCCCAATGAACTGTATGTGAAGAATATACAAAGCAAAAATTATGCATAACAATAATGTAGTAGATATAGAATAATGAATAAACTAGAGAAAATCATAAATTGCCAGTGGACAAGCTGAAAACAGAAATTGGCAAAATGCGAGCCTAGGAGAACTTTGTTCACTAACATTAGATTAGTTTTGATTTTTAAACATGGATAGAAGTGCAAATACTATGTATACATGTGTACATCCTTGCATGCATGTTGGTAAAATAGGAAGTGACCCAAGCGTCTGTGTAAAACCCAAAAGAACTATTCATAGAATCATAGAAATGTAGGTCTGGCAGGGACCTTCAGAGATTGTCTAGTCCAGCCCCCTGCACTCAGGCAGGACAACAGTATGCTTAGACAATCCCTGACAGGTGTTTGTCTAATTTATTCTTAAAAACCTTCAATGACAGGGATTCCACAATCTCCATTGGAAGCCTATTCTAGTACTTAGTTAACTATCGTTAGTTTTTCCTAATATCTAACCTAAACCTCCGTTGCTGCCTATTAACCCCATTACTACTTGTCCTACATACAGTAGCCATGGAGAACAATTGATCCTCCTCCTCTTTACAACAGCCCTTAACATCAGTCTTCTTTTCTTAAGACTAAACATGTTCTTTTTTTTTTTTCAATCTATTCTCATGGGTTAGGTTTTTTAAACCTTTTATTATTTTTGTTGCTCTCCTCTGGACTCTCACCAGTGTGTCCACATCTTTCCTAAAGAACTGGACACAGTACTCCAGCTGAGGCCTCACCAGTGCCAAGTAGAGAGGACAGTTGCCTCCCACGTCCTGCATATGACACTCCTGTTCATACACCTCGGAATTATTTTTTTCACAACTGCATCACATTGTTGACTCATGTTCAATTTGTGATCCACTATAATCCCCAGATCCTTTTCAACAGTACTACCACCTAGACAGTTATTCTCCCATTTTGTAGCTGTGCATTTGATTTTTCTTCTTCCTAAATGTAGAACTTCGAACTTGTCTTTGCTGAATTCCACCTTGTTGATTTCTGACCAATTCTTCAGTTTGTAAAGGTCATTTTGAATTCAACTCCTGTCCTCCAAGGTGGTTGTAACTCCTCCCATCTTGGTGTCATCTGCAATTTTTTAACCATACTCTCCACTCCATTATCTCAGTCATTAAAGAAAATATTGAATAGTACCAGACCTGGGATAGACCCCTGCAGGACCCCACTAGATACATCCCTACATTTGGATCAGGCTCTTCGTAAATGAATCATTTGAAAGATTGCTGTTTGGCTTCAGTAGGCTGTGGATCATGTTGTAAGAACCACATGCCTTTGGTCACACGAGTAGTCCCATTCACTTCACCCAGGGCACTCATATAAGACTTTGCAGTGATTGGCCCCAAATTAGTCCAATACAGACAAAGGAGGAGTGCGGTAGTTTTATGCATAGGGGAAGAGAGGAAATAACAGGAAAAATCCCTTCATTTTGTTTGGTTGGCATTGCATCATATTAGTTCATAATGTAAAATTTATTTCATTTTAAATAGTTTATATTTTAAAAGTATTAATCAGCTATAATTCCATTAGTACATGTTTGGTGGGCTGTCTGCCCCACACTGGTGGAGAAAGGGTTAAAAGCAGCCCTGGGGAGGGGCGGGGGCTGTGCAGCACACAGCCAATTAGAGAGGGCCTACATTGAGCAGCAAATCAGGGCAGAGCAGGCCCATATATAAAGAGATCTGCAGGGCAGAGGGGGCAGTTCTCTCTTGGGAGCTTAGGGAGAAAGAACTGGGTCCTTGAAGGGCTGAGAGAACCTACCAACACCCTGGACAGAGCAGAGCAGAGCAGAGCAGTGCTGGGCTGAGTGAGGGGAGCGAGAGAGAGCTCCAGCCTGACTGGTGGAAACACTGAAACCCTGATACAGGGGCAGAGAAGGTGCTAGGGCTACGGAGGAAGTGGCCCAGGGAAATGGATGGCAGGGGTTGAAGGAGATGCAACATGTAACTGCTGCCTAAAGGGTCCCTGGGTTGGGACCCGGAGTAATGGGCAAGCCCAGGTCTCTCCCTACCCTCCTCACCCCCTGCTTGCCATTGAGGGGAGAGGCCAGTGAAGGGCTGCAATATGCCACTGAGGCAGGTGGCTAGAACCTTGGGCTGCAGTCGACCACGAAGGCAAGTGGCTGGACAGAGGACTGCTGTTCCCCCGGGGGGCGGGGGAGGAAGAATGGAATGTGGCATGGCCAGTGCCGAAGTGATGGCAGCGAGACACCACCGGAGGAGGGCGCCCTGCGAAAAGACTAAGCTAATTCCCAGAACAACCAGCAGGAGGTGCCATGGTGCTGAGTCCTACCCCATTACAACGTGTCACTGTGAATAGCCATTGTAAGTAATAAACACTGAGGCTTATAATGGAATATACAGCTTCTTGATTGAACGTGACCTCCAGCAGCACATATGGGATGCTAAATCTTTTTTGCCAAAGATTGGGGAATAATTATATTTCTTCACTTTGTAATGAAGATCAGGGTTGGGATGATTATACAAATACAATTTACTGCCTTATATATTTTGTTCTCTTATTGTGTATCAGATACAATTTTATAAACTGAAAGAGAGCCAGTGCCACGTCCTTTCCCTCCCGCCCCCCCAGAGTTGATTTACTCCTAAGAACCAAGGCAGTGCTTCATCGTTATTTACTGATGCTAGAGAAAGCACAGAGGTGTCTTGTTGCTGTGAAAATCCTTGCGGCTGTTCCTGCAAGCATCACTGAAATTTTCAGAACATAGTTTCCTTGACAGTGCTTTAAGGTCCTGGTTTTTGAATATGGTGGAATTAACTTTGTAGATGGCCCCATCATAAAAATCAAGATAGCATCAGCACTATGTAGAATATGCCAGTTAGTATGTTGATTTTAATAATATGAAAATAAATCTGCTTAACCCTGATAAAGTAAGTGTTGCCATTGCTTTAGATCTTTTGGGATGTTCTCCAGAGCAGGGAGGTTAGCTAATTTTAACATGTGAACAGAGAGTAGAACATTATTAATGCCCCCAAAAGCAAAACCATTTATCATAGTTTGGAAAGGAAAATTACAGATTGCAAACAGTTCATATTGTTCACACCTAGAATTTACAAGGATCTTTTTGAATGAAGTAGTGATAGTCACTTTTTTACATTTCCATAGCAACAACACAATAGTAACACTGATGTAAAGTGATCAGTGTCACTACGACGACTCTATCTTTTGCATTGACTTTTCTCCTCCTCTTTGCTATTCTGTATTGTTTTTCTGTAATGTTTAGTGCATTTCAATGGGAAAAGAGTACAAGACAAACATGGTTTTGTTCTGATTGCTCCTGTGTTTAAAAGTATTACAAATCAGACCTACTACAAGAGCTTGTATGTGCTTTTAGCTTCCAGTCTGTTACGTGATTTCTGAGAGACTCAGCTTGGTGTAGGGTCTGAACTAGTGGGTCATGATGCAGGATGGGGGTGGGGTCCCACAGAGGGTCAGTAAATGCAGTGCATAAGCAGCTGTAATTGAGACACTACAGTTCTTCCTCTGCAATGGCAGAGGCATATTAAAGCTGTGATGCTTTCTCAGGGTACCCCAGACTGAGAGTCACCTTGGTACTGTCTGCTTCTTGGAAGAGGAAGATTTGCTTATGCTTAAATGGGCCTCAGCTCTTTCACACCACTAGTCATCTGTGAGCTGCCTGAACAATCTCCTTGGGGCTCTGCCAGTCCTTACTTTGCCTTGCACATTAACAATAGATGCACCCCAAGCCCCACTGAAATATTCCTCTGTAGTGTCCAGACCTTAACCACTGGACACTCACAGAAATTACCAGATAAGATGTCCCCAAAGGAACAGTGCACATACCATGTTGTTTGATTCAACTGAGGATCAACTCCAATATAACATCACAGCACTGAGATATATTTATAGTGAAAACAATCCTACGTTTATTATCAAAGGTTAAAATTTAAGAGATAGTGACTAAGGATAATGATGGAAACCGAAATGTATAACCAAAACAAAAAGTATGACACACTTCCTAGAGACTAAACTTCACTTTAACAGGCTAAAACCCTAGTCTAAATCGATCTCACATAAGCAATCTCCCATTGTCTCCAACTACATGGCTGGGATCATGAATCTTTTCATGAATGCAAAAAGCGCTATCCTTTTTACTTCTCAGTGAAGGATAAAAAAGGTGTCTTCTGCCACCTTTCTGTATCCCTGAAGTTCACTGTTTTGTCCCCAGCATCAGGATGACTTCTGTGGTTTATTCCCTAGTGTGCTGGCTACATGTTGCCATAACATCCTCACGTTGACCTTGTATGCAAATGGGCTTCCATTGGGTTGACTTTACAATGCTTATTTTACACGTGAAGCGAGGCAGACAGGTGAATGTGCATCCTTTGTCTGGTTGACAATCCTGCTTTGACTCAGACTTTAAAACATGTTTTCCAGTGTACATGCACAGCTCCTAAATATCATCCGTACATACATCTGTCAATGATTCTGAAGATCAGTATGATGTAAGCTTTTATTAGATTCCTTCGGATAAATACTATGAAAGCAATGTGTTGGGTGTAGCAAGTTTGCAAGGTCTGTCAGGGGTTACTGTTACAGAACAGTGAACCCTTTCCCAGTTGCACTGAGAGGGTTCTTAGGGTCACAAAAGCATCGATGGGAATCACATGGTGCAGATCCTAATATAGATTCCAATATAAGATAAGAATCTTGGCATGCTTCCAAATCTTTGATCTGGAATCCACCTGAATAAAACAAAATGAAAGCCATGGAATTGTTCTTACCTTCATAGTTTTTAATCTTAAGGCAGCAAACAAAAAAAAACAGTTTCAACAACATGCTCTTATTTCCACCAGATACACTTCCCCCCTCCTCCACAGTAAATAATTTAAGCTTAAAAGGAGTGTCAGGTTCATGACTGAGGTTGGGGGAAATGGGGTCCTTCCTATAGAAGAGAAGAAAGAGACAGGAACCAAGGAGCTTTGGGCATGGTGGGAGCAAGTGGCTAGTGGAAGAAGCTCATTGAAGGGATGACTCAGGGCATGACACGGCTCTTCATGAAAAGAACATGTTGATGTTGAAAGGGAGCAGTGACCCTGCTCTGAAAAATGGCTCTTTTGCTTGGAATGCTGGGGGGGGGGGAGGCATGTTCAGTGACTTCAACTGGAAGGGGAGCTGCCATTCCATGAAGGTGGAAATACTGGGATTTTACACTGGGAGCAGCTAAATCTTTACAGATTTTACTCACAAAATTGTAATTTGTTTCCATTTCTAAACTAATTCCAGGGGCACTGAATTACCAGTTTTAGCAAATCAGCGGACCCAGCTAGGTGATCATTTCCAAAACTGAGGCTGCATTAATATTAACAGAACAGATCCCTTAGGTTATGTGAGAATACTGCTGTGATTATTCCCCTGCAGATGAACAATTACAGCATGGTGCTTAGTTAAATAATGCTTACTGTTGTCTGTCACGTATGTTGCCTTCTTTAGATGCTGGCATATGGAAATCATCACACTAGACCGTAACAATGGTCTTCCTAGTCCAGGTTCCTTTCTCCAGTGTTGGCCATATACCAGATGCTTCTGAGTAATGTGCAAGAATATCTGTAATGGACAATCATGGAACCTACTCATAGGGAAATTTTCTTCATAACGTCCATAATTTAGAAGTTGGATTGTGCCAGGGAGCATGAATATACATGCTTTATTTAAAATAAATATAGATACATGTATTATCTCATGGAAGGGCTTGTCAACATGACAAAAGAGAACCATTGCTGAAAACAGGTATCACCAGTGGGCGCAGTGGTTTTGTGATTGTCTGCACTTGCAACTCAATTATATTCAGTACCAGTTATTTTTGTAATGCCCACAAGTCCAAAGTGTGAAAGTTCTCATTAGTCATACAAATTGACCTGGCTGAAACATGGAAATTCCAATATCTGTTTTCATTCTGAATCAGAACAAGAAGTCAAAATTTCGAAACTTACCACAAAATGAAAGTCCTAAATATTGCATTTCAGAAATGTCAAAATGTTTTGGGTCAGGTCAGAACATTTTGGTTTGAATTTTGTTATACAATATTATGTAACACAAAAATCAAAACGATAGTGTTTTTCAAAAATTTCTCATAAAAATATTGCTGAAATCAATACGTTCCAATGAAACATTTTGATTTCATAGAATCCGCATTTTCTGACAGAAAACTGTTCAGTCTGAAAATTGTCAACCAGTTCTACATATGAACAATGTTCACCCTCTTTTGGTTCACATTAAGTGGCTGGTCTCAATCATGCTGTGTGGTGATGAGTTTCACAGGTTAACTATGTGCTGCCTCCATTTCAAATTTGCTGCCTTTCAATTTAATTGACTGTCTCCTTGTAATTAACTTATGAAAGAGAATGAATAGGAACACTGAATTTACCTTAACTGTTCCTTTCATTTTTTTTTTATATTCCTGTTTCATGCCCCCTTTGATACTCACTGAACTAAACAGTCCCAACACCTTCAGTTTCTCCTGGTGTGGAAATTTCTGCATGCCTCTAATCTTGTTTATTTCTCTGATTCTCTTATATTTCTGCTATATCCTTTGGAGACTGCCTGACCAGAGTTGAACAGGACATCTCATCCTTTTTTGCATGTACTCATCTCCTCTTTTAAAGCACACTCTGAACTTAATGTTTCTCTTCACTTTGGTTGCAAAGGAAAGATGTGCATTCAGCTGGGCACTGACAGTATCTGTTTTGAACTGGGCAGATTTATTTTTTCCTTGCAAAGGCTTTGGCATGTCACTTGCAATCATGTGTTAGACAGTGCCAGTAGCTTGCAAGTATTGTAGCAAATGTGAAAGTACAAGCTATTCTTGAATAATGTATTATTTATCATGCATTAAGTTATTAATAGAGCTAGAAGTCCACAATTGCCTAGGACAACCTTCTGGGCTTCAGTTGGGGGGGGGGGATATGTCTGCAAAGTGAAATACTTTTCTGAACTTATTTGGTTTTCAGGCACTTTTGCCATTTGACCAGGCTTCTTGTGGATTTACCATCATTTTGAAACGGATTTCAATTCTTTGGGAGGAGAGTTGGAGGACTTCACAACTTTGTTTCCTTGAAAAGCAGAAACCTGCCTCTGCTGGTAGAGGCTTCTCTTTGATCACTGTTTAAGAAAGATATGGTTCAGAACAAACCTTGGTTGAGAAAACTGATTACCTGTACTATCTTTCCTAGGGTTCTTTGGATTTTAGTTTCTTAACTAATGAAAAGACTCAAGAGTTGACTTTAATTTTATCGAGTTTTATTAAATATCCTATAGTATATAAGAAGGCAAATATAGTATGGGACTATGATTTTGCTAATATAAACTAGAAAATTGGTCAATACAATGACCATCCAGATTTTAAGAATCAAATACACAATCGCAATAGAAAATAATGCTTGTACTGTCATGGGAGGGTGACTTTGGTTAGATTTTTGACAAAACAATCCCTCAAAATAGGGCCTTGGTTGTGCAAATTGGTTATTGACTCCAGTGGTCCTTAAAACAACAGAGGAAAAATTACTTAAAGCTAAAGCATAAGACAGTTTGGTCAGTTATTTACATGCCAATTCACCAACGTCTCCTTCCCAATGCATCTATAGTACCTACTTCCCTGTGAATTACATTAGCCCCAGAGTCTGTTTAACACTCCTATCTAACATCAACTCCTAAATTTCTGACAAACTATATAGATTGAACACAGTTCAAAAAACTTGGTATTGTTTTATCTCTGAGTACACCTAGGACTTGAAAGTCAGTATGAAACCTTTTAACTATGGTAGACACATGTACAGTGCTTCACAATCTTGGTTAACTGTAATTTACTCCGTTTCTGAGCTACTTTACAACAAACTTGACTGGAGCTTGTTACAAAACGAGGACACACTGTAATTCTGTGACAATCTTTAAAGCAGATACATAAGTATGTACACTTCCTTACTAATTAGGTACCCAGTGTCAGGAAGTAGTCAACTGACTGATTTGGGTCATCACCCAAGAGAAGGTTCCTGTGTTACTTCTAACTAGATCTTTACTCAGCCATCAGTTTTCAGCTCAGTTATTCTTCGTAGTAGGGGATGACACTGCAAACACAGGCGGAGTGAAGGACAGACGTGACTATAGTCTTTTCCCAGTGGAATAGCAGGCAACCCACATTCCTGGAAAAAAGAAGACAGTTAAATGTGCCTGTCTAAGATAAATACTTGCTATCACCAGGAGGACTTCCAGGTGTCTTCAACTTTTGGGGAGTGATGTACTAAAAGAGACAAGCCATTTTATCCTATTTCTGCGGGGTAGTCTAGCTTGGTCCCTCATCTTGCAGACGCTGGTGTGGACCATACTGGTGTGGACCAGCTGGTGACTCAGATAGCTGCTGAAGATTTGAAATGTCCAACCAATATGAAAGTTGTCCTCTCTCACCATCCAATCAGAGAATGAAGTGTCATGTTTGAGTTCTTAAAACTGGGGCTAGAATTTTCCCATCTTTTTATGCAAATCATCTTGTCATACCAGCTTTTGTAAGACACGTTAGGCCATGATTGTTGGTACAACCATCTTGGGACATACAACTCGCCTTCAAAAGTCACGTTCCATGGGTCCCTCTGTGCTGCATCCCTTGGCAGCTTTGCATGCTACGCTCAAAGTTGGAGTTTCTTAATTAATGCTCTGCTAGCTGCTGAAATGTCCAGTTTAAAATTCATACAGTTTATACAACGTCCTTCCATATTCTTTGACGCTCTTTAAACTTCTTTAACAGTCCATTATACAATATAAAGTTACTTCAAAAACTGCTGTTCTCTAGCAGGCTGGAACAGTTGTACAGACCTTCCATTACTGTTCTCCTTATTTTAACAACAAAATGGTGAGACCTGGGTATGTATGGCTAAGCCCTGTCTGTGCATTATCAATCAAACAGTTATATTTCTGATAATTCGCTATGTTGTCAAATGTCCTTATAACACACCATTGTCTTCACTCCCTTTAATATATTGCCTCTTTCAACACAGGTGTACTTCACCACCTTGATGGCATAAGCACGCTTGATTGCAAATATTAGCCTTACTTTTTCACTTTATCACTAACCTAAACTAAAACAATATTAACATGACCCCCTTCTTGGATGGAAAAGGAAGTCTCTTCTGGTGCACCAACAATTTACACTTGTGAAAGGCTGCTGAAACTCTGAGTTTCCACAGACTATTTGAAAGTCCGAGCAAACTCAGAGTTTCTACCGCCTTTCACAAGCTTGTGCTGTTGGTGCAGCTGAAAATACTTTCTTTTTTCTCTGTTTTAGAATGAATGGATTAAATTTAGAGAGCAAATAATAAGTCAAACTTTGCCAGACCTTTAAGGCGATTTTTTAAAATTTTCTCAGCCCTCTGTCCTATCTTTTCTAAAAGGCCTGGATGCCTGGACAATTCTTAAATAGTAATAGTTCATAATTTTGGGGCTTTAGTCACTATAACAGCAAAGACCATGCAAAACAGGACTGGAAAAATATATTTTTAACCTGTTCATGCACAAAGTCGTAATCCAAAAGGCATAATTCTAGTTATTACCACCTATGTGTTTTACGATTGTAACCAATTCCACTTGGGCCAGCAGCATGTTTGGAACTCCAGACTTTCTCTATTAAAGCCATGAGCCTCTACTACTTGAGTAGAGGACTATGTCCCCTAGCTGTGAGCCACAGCAGACTCATAAACCTTTACAGATAAGACACTAGAGGTAGACCTAGGGTATTGTGAGCACTCGGGTTACATGATGTTTTCAGGAAGCTCTCATAAATTTCTATCCTGCAAGGCATTGAAGGTCCATTTTAAGTCCTATATATGAAATGTAGGCACTCAGCACCTTGTTAAATCAGACCCAAAAGCTGAAAAATGTGTAATATTTTTGCAGAATACATGGTTTTGCCTTGTTTCAGGTTGCTGCCTTACATTTCATGCCTCTACGCTCTCCTATTCTGTAGCTGTGCCATGTCGGCTTTCTTTGAATTCTGGGTAGCTCTTTGTGTATGTAGCAATAAAAATTTAACCTCATAAGGTCTGATGTGATGAGGCTGAATGACCGTTTTAACCTCAGGTTATAGGTCTTGTGCTATTGCTAATCCCGTATACAACAGACCCATACAAGTTAGACCTATTGGAGTCCATCTCACTTCCAGTGTAGGATAGTTACCCAGGTACACTGTCCTGTTATCGCCACTCTAACAGAAATAGATCTTGGTACTTTTGTTTCTCTAAAAGAATCACCTGTTCAATTTCATAATGCTTTTCTAACCATTAGGAAAAAAACATGTCTTTGCAGTATGGTTATACTGTGTCTTGACATCAGACTAGATCCCATTAAAGTCAGTGGGAACACTGTCTTTTTGACTTCAGTTGGAATTTATATCAGACGTATTTTTAAATGAAAAAACTTCCACCATTTTTTTAAAGGTAAGAATGATTAACATAATGAAGTCTTGTTTTGGTTTTTAACACACTCACCGCCAAAATCTCTACCAATTGTTGCAATACTGGATCCAACAGTGTGATTGACTGTATCAGTCACACTAACAATACCAGAAAGATGAAAAATTACTATTCTGCACTATGAAATAGCTGAATCCTAGGAATTGTACCTGCTCTAAAGGGTGCAGTTGAAATTTATGCAAACTGTCTTGAGACTTAGGCCTTTCCTTTTGACACTAATGGGGTTAATGTCTTCCCCTGCCATAATGAATTAGAAATTGACATGGGATTTCTTTTAGCTTGTGGGGCTATTAAACGTAATCAGTGCTGCCAGCATTAAAATGAACCCTCAGCAAGGTCCTTTTACCATTCTTTTCCCTGATAAAATAACAAAATAAATATCCGGACAACTTGAGGCTAATGGACCTATGAACAGTAAGCAGCCTGAATTTGTAAAGAGAGAATCTTGCCAAACTTCATCCGTTCATTTGTATATATTTGTGTGTGTGTATAAAAATAAATGTCTTGCCTAAAATTATACATTCCATCTAACAATTTTTATATTTTATATATATAACCTGATCAATTGTTAGACGGAATATGTTTGAGGTCACATCTTCAGCCTGAGGAGGCCTGTCAGTAAAAGTGGGATTCTTAACTGCCATAAGGTTGTCAGAGTAGGCTGCTATGCCAACCTCCTCTCCAGTCCACGTAGGGGTCATATTAGAGGAGATGAGGGGGGGTCTGATAGAACAAGGAGAGGGTGATCCACTCTCTTTGGCAATTAACACTTGGTGCATTAGAGACCAAGGCAGCTGTTCATAAACTAAAGCAGCTCCTAGGCTGATTTAAATCACATCAGGGCTGGAGCTGTTTGAGAATTAGAAATCTGACAACTTATTTCCAACTTACATTGGTGTAAATCAGAACATAAATTGCTTGTAGAACTACTGAGCATATGGGTAAACTCAAGAATTTGGTGAAATGACTTTGTTAACAGGTGCTGATTGAAAGTGAACTGTGGTTTGCAAACAGTGGTTATCTGCTTATTCTAGTTCTCCTTTATTGCTTCCAGATAATTACTTTGAATACCATGGCAGTGAAAAAGGGCAGGAAGCCACAGAAAATGTGTGTATTCATGCAGTCAATAAGTTCAGATCTCACTTATTTTTGTATGTGTTGGGTTATTTACCAGATATATGTTGCTGGAGTCTAAATTATTATCTAGGAATCCTCATTCCAATTCCCCCCCACCCCACCCCCAACACAGTTTGAGAGCAGAGGAATGTGATCATGGTTTTCTCCTGGGGAAGTGTGTGATATTTGCTTAAAATATTTTTTAGCAAATAATCCTGCAACCAAACTAACTTGTAGAAAGCAACCACATATGATGTGAGCAACATTAAAACATGGTTGTAAAAGAAACCTGAATGAATATTTGCTAAAAATTGCAGGATTCGCCTACCCCTTCTCTCAATACAAAAGCAACTTCCATTTTTGGTGATTTTTACATAATCTCTCCTGCATTTTTGTGTCTAGGGAATTTTTTCCAGCATTTTGACATTGCAATTTGGTAAATGTTAATTACTGTAATAAAGATTTTTTTTTATATGCTGATTAGGAGATTGTTTCCTCATTAACCAAGGCAGTAATACTTATCATTGTCATAATGGATAAGGCTTGTTGAACTTGACTGATCATTCCAAAGTGTCATTTCTTATTATACAATATTTTGGTACACTAAAAATAATGTAGATGACTGCACGAATATGATGAGTAGAGAGGCTTTATTCTGAAAGATTTATGCTCAGATCAGATGGAATTCTTCTGGACTCCAATCTTGATTTCAGTGGTACATCATCTTAATTTCAGTGGTATAACCACCAACAGTAAATGTGAACTAAAGACCTATTTGTGGGGCTGCTTCAAAAAATCTGTCAAAACTGTTTTTTTAACAAGAAATTGGGTGATAAAATGAATTTTTTTTTCCTCAACAAAATCTGTGTTCCATGGCAAGTTCTGATACTTTATCAAACAGGAAAAAAAATCGATTCAAAATGGATTCCAGAGTGCTAATGGGAGTTGTAGTTCAGGTTCCTCATGCTCCCATTTCCCTCCATGGGTCAGGCTTTTCAGTAGAACTAAATCTCCCTGCTTCACCAGAGCTACAGACTGCTATGAAGCACCTTCTGCCTGCTGTCATCAAGGGGGAGAAAACGGTGCATCATGGGAGATGTAGTCCAGCCCATACAAGACCACGTGAGTAAAGCTACTTGAAATACAATTCCCATGGCGCACTGAGATGCCAGTTTAAATTGAAATATGTTGGGGTTGGGCTGGAATATTTTACTGAATGTGAACACTTCCTTTGGAAAATTTCAATGAATGTGAAAAACATCTAGTTTTTGTTGCCCATGGAAACCTCCCTTTCTTCCCACCAAATATTTTCTGACCAGCTTTAATAAGCACTAAACCTGGTGCTAACAAACAGGCATCTGGATTCAGGTTTGATACCAGGCTAAAACTCAGCTCAGCCTCACCAGAAATGTTGCTGAAGTTTGTAATTTTAACAGGAAGAAGACTTCCCAGGATGCAGTCTCATGATGAAACCATGTAAAACTTGGCATCTTTAGCTGAGGGTGGGGTAGGATTTGGGTGCAAAATTAGTCCCAAATTCCTAACAAATTGTGAAGAGCATGAACCAAAACTGATTTAAATTGTTTCCCAAATTCCTTCAAAATGAAGCTGGTGACTTTCACCAGGCTTTGTTAAGTAGGTTTTGGTTGTTTTTTTTAAAGCCCTGTGTTTTTTGTGGTTAAAGGTAGCAAAGCAAATACAGTAAAATGAGTAGATGAATTAGTCATTTAACAGAAAAGGGCATCATTTCATTTGTTTGAAACACAGTTCAGGAATGTGCCAGGCGCAACTGTAGTGCCCTTACAAAGAAGGGATCCCAGTCACTTTCACATGAATTCACAAGGACGTGTCTAATGATTTAGGTGGGTTTTTCATGACCTTCACCTAAAAAAAGTGCAAAATGCACTTTTGAGAGAACATGGCCTTCGACTGCCTAGCAATCCCATTTTCCCTGATGCAGGAGGAACTGCCATCCTTTAAAGTGCAGTGCTGGTTGTGGGGTGTGTAATCCTTTAAGAGCCCTGTACAATGTCAAAAAAGAGTCCAGTACTAAGTATGCTGACTGCAGAGGGCCTACTCTTCTGCACCAAGGGAAGCGATCTGAGGCCTTGCATATAAAATGGTCTAAGCAAATGCTCCCCTTCTGGGAGAACAGGAGAGCAAATGCTGGCTGACTGATGCTGGTATACAAAGAAAGAAGGTGTATAATGCTATGTGGGCATGAAGGGAGCTGAATTGGCGTGCAGTTCCAGGGTGTGTTCACATTTGTTCAGCCCACTTCCAAAGTATAAAGGAGAAATGGAAGAGGCCTGGAGCAGAGCAATGAAAATGATTAGAGATACAGAAAGGCGAAGGAAGTTTGAAATTTAGTGTAGAGAGGAGACAAATTAGGGGTGATGTGAGCAAGGCCTATTAAAATAAGTGGTATAGAGAAAGCAACGCCGGCACTTCTGTTTCGCCTCACCTCATTCCTGGGTTCGGAAACACCCAGTCGGCTGAAAGGCAACACATTTAAACTGGTTAAAGGACCTTCTTTTACATATTATAGCATTAATAGAGCTGGCTGAAAAACAGAAGTGCCATCCGGCAGGAAATGCTGAAATTTTGAAATCTGGTTTCACCCTGAAATGAGATGAAAAAATCAAAATCTCTGAATTTTTCACAAAATGAAATATTCCAAAATATTTTATGTCAGCCTTATTGAAATATTTTGTTTAACCTTGTTGTTTTGACTTTCATGCCAGATTACAAATTCTAATATAATAGTACTGAAAAATCAAAATGATAAAGTCAAACAAAACAAAGTCCAAACTAAGTGTTTCAACCCTAAGTAAGTGTTTCAGTAATTTCCTGTTGAAATTCTGTGAAACATTCGTCAAATCCGCCTTTTCCAACAGAAAACTGTTCCTTCGAAAACGTTCAATTAGCTGTAACAATTAACTTGTGAAAATCACTGCCATGAGGCATTGAGAGAAAGAGCTTTATAATCACAAAAGATTAGAAATGTACATGGCTAACAAAATATCCACTGTTCTACTAGGTGGGATAAAAATGTATCGGAGGGATGTGAATGAGCCTGTAACTGACTGATGTTGAGTAAAAACTTTGGTCCATGGGCAAGTTATTGACTCAGCCTCCATTTATGGGGGTCTTACACCTTTCTGTGTGAATCGTGTGTTGGAAAAAGGAACTGGAGTAGAGGCACCATTGCTATGGCAATTCCTGTGTATACGACTGCCTTCTCCTGAAGCTGCCGGGACATGCTGCAAGAGTTACTGCTGCTCATAGCAGCATTAACTTCCATTCCGTGCTTGGTGCGCCACGTTGGAGGGGCCACAAAGTAGCGGCTTGGCAGCAGAATCAATAGCCGCAAAAGCCAATGCATTTTCTTTTCATCTTATATAGTATTAACTTTCTCCTCTTATCCTGGATGAAATATATAGTGTGTCTGAAATATTTATACAGCAGATGAACAAATTTAAGGCAGGAAAGCATTCTATTTATTTTTTCTCCCGTTGTATATCAATCATGCTAATAAATAGTGTTGCTCTTGTCAGTGGTTTTATTAACATCTATAAACTGTTCAGTCTGTATTAAAAAATGACAAAAGTCTTATCTTGTTGGTGCTGACCTTCCTGCTAAAACTGATGTGACTGATGACATAATAGGTAATATGGAGAGATGGGGTATAAATATTTAATAGGGATAGATAGGTTTATTACTGAAACATGTAAAATGCTCTCACAGCTGTCAGCTGTAATTACTGCCTCTGTCTGAAAGGTACGTACCCATTTCTGTATTTATGGAATTAAGTTTAGAAAGTCAAGATGATAAAAACTTAAGCAATTAAATGGAACCATTTGTCAACCCAAAAGCATATTGGTGTATCTATATATTTTTAAACAGGAGCATCTTTAAATGCATAATGAGGTTATGTAGTTAGGTGGGTCTTCTATTTTGTGACCATTTCTGAGGCTATGTCTACACTAGAGACCTCCAGCGATATTAATGCAGTTGCGCTGCTGTAAGATCTCTCGTGTAGCTGCTCTGTGCTGATGGGAAAGAGCTCTCCCGTTGACATAATTAAACCACCTCCAATGAGTGGTGGTCGCTATGTCGGTGATTGGCTCCCACCAGCATAGCACTGTGCACACTGCCACTGATGCCGATGAAACTATGTCGCTCACGCCCCTGAGCAACATAAATGTTGCTGACATTAGTGGCAGTGCAGACATGGCCTAATCCAGTGTGTTTGCCTGGATGGAACAATTTTTCCGCTCTCAGGCCTGGAGCTGAATTCAGGCATGTCTGCTCATTTCACAGTAGAGCTAGTCATGCCCACCACTGAGTCAGATCAACATTGTGCCATTAGGATGAGCAAATGCCCGTAGACCACTGGGTTTTCCTAAGCAGCGCTTTACGAACCTTTCTGTATCAAATATACAACTTGCCTGTTTTTCTGGTTTTATTATGAATTTGGACCTCCGATTCCACCTATACTGGTGGTTTTTGCATGTTTTTTCAGACCAACCTTGACAATGCTAGGTGTTTTACTTTGAGTTTTGGTTATTTCTATGTCAAATTCAAAACTAAACTGAACTCATGTGGCTCCTACTGAATTTGGTGGGAGATGCATGTATCCCATGGAGGGAGAAAGGGCCCAGACAACGTACTTTATTGACATTCACGATGCTTATAGTTAAAAGGGAAGATGCAGTTAGATTCTTTGCTATTTGCAATGAATATGTATGAATATTAAAAATGGTCTTGTATAGAGTTAGCTTCATTTTTTTTTCTAAGTTCAAAACAATTTGTTTTACCAAACTCTAGTTTAAAAAAGTGTTTATATTCCAAAAAGTAAATATCAGTGAGCTTACCCAATGTTCCCACTGCCCCTCTTCTCAGTGACCCAATATAAAGTTGGGCTTCAGATTTTGAACAACCTTTCAGCTTTTGTAACTCAACATAGCTGTGTATACAAACCAAAATTACTTCCATTTTTAAATGAACAGAAAGTTGGCTGCTTGGCAACAATTTATTCTCAGTCACTTGACAACAATGTCATGCAGAAATATGCAGATGGATGTGGTGATATTACTGGCTTTTTCTTCTTGAAATTCTTAATTTTACGCTGCTCCGTTTTACTTTGTTTTCCCTTGGTCTGGCAAGCTGATGCATTTTAAAGTTGCATAATATAGCACCACTTGCCAAAAACACATTTGTCTCCTAATAATAAAAATAATCAATTTAGTCTTGAAATGGGTAATTTTATTCCTCAGAGAGACTTTTTCCCTCTTCTTTTCAGTGACTCAGTGAGAAGCTGGGCTTGAGATTCTGAACATTCTTTCAAATAGTGTTACTCAGCATAGCTCTTTTGGCTACCAGCTGATGATCTGGCCTCTTGTTCCCACTGCCATTTCATTCTTTCCTCCCAGTGAAAGTTATTATATGTGGTTTTGAAAACAAGGTAGGGAAGTTCTCACGTAGACAATACTATGCTGATAGATTGAGAGTATTGAGCATTAGGGCTTGTCAAGGTTCCTCCCCCACTCTGAACTCTAGGGTACAGATGTGGGGACCTGCATGAAAAACCTCCTAAGCTTATCTTTACCAGCTTAGGTCAAAACTTCCCCAAGGTACAAAATATTCCACCCTTTGTCCTTGGATTGGCCGCTACCACCACCAAACAGATACTGGTTACTGGGGAAGAGCTGTTTGGAAACGTCTTTCACCCCAAAATACTTCCCAAAACCTTGCACCCCACTTTCTGGACAAGGTTTGGTAAAAAGCCTCACCAATTTGCCTAGGTGACTACAGACCCAGACCCTTGGATCTTAAGAACAATGAACAATCCTCCCAACACTTGCACCCCCCCCTTTCCAGGGAAATGTTGGATAAAAAGCCTCACCAATTTGCATAGGTGACCACAGACCCAAACCCTTGGATCTGAGAACAATGAAAAAGCATTCAGTTTTCTTACAAGAAGACTTTTAATAGAAATAGAAGTAAATAGAAATAAAGAAATCCCCCCTGTAAAATCAGGATGGTAGATACCTTACAGGGTAATTAGATTCAAAACATAGAGAACCCCTCTAGGCAAAACCTTAAGTTACAAAAAAGATACACAGACAGAAATAGTTATTCTATTCAGCACAATTCTTTTCTCGCCATTTAAAGAAATCATAATCTAACACATACCTAGCTAGATTACTTACTAAAAGTTCTAAGACTCCATTCCTGGTCTATCCCCAGCAGAAACAACATATAGACAGACACACAGACCCTTTGTTTCTCTCCCTCCTCCCAGCTTTTGAAAGTATCTCGTCTCCTCATTGGTCATTTTGGTCAGGTGCCAGTGAGGTTTCCTTTAGCTTCTTAACCCTTTACAGGTGAGAGGAGCTTTTCCCTGGCCAGGAGGGATTTTAAAGGGGTTTACCCTTCCCTTTATATTTATGACAGGGCTATATTATAACATGGATGTATTTCTTTTGGGCTGTGCTTAACTCAGCCTTTTGTTGAGACTAAATATGCAGCTAGCTGTTGCCTACATGAGTTGTTCTCACTCAAGCAAGTAGTTTTCAGCAGAGTTGTTTGTAAATAAAACCTTTAGAATCGGGACACATGTTTGCTTGTTTTGGTTCCTGTAGGTTCACAGCCCATGAGCTTAATGTTCGAATGAACCTCAAATCTCAAAAGAAAACTCAGTCAAGTTTGGTGTGGTTTCCATCTGACACCATAACTTGGCCCATGTTCATTTTTGGTTTCATCTAGTTTTAGGTTTTGTTATGGAATATTCACTGTCTTTTAAACAACGCTGAGGCACTGTAGAAAGATGGTTCTGCCCTACAGAGTTCAGGTTCAGGACTGGATCTGAACTGATGCAAACTTTAGGGATGTTTAGCTCTCAGGACCATCTCTAAAGGCATGTCCATGCTGCAGTTGGAGGTGTGATTGCAGTTTCAATCTAGCTCACGTAGCTAGAAAAGGAGTGAAGACATGGTGGCACTGACCCTGGCATGGGTAAAGAACGTGACTACGTATCCAGATGGAGGCCTCTGAACTGCACCCCATGCTGCTGTGTCTTCACTACTTTTAGCTATGCTAGCCAGCGTAAAGCTAATGAGGGTTTGCTTACGTGAATTGCAATCACACCTTTGACTGCACTGTACACATACCCTCAGAATATGATTCAATCTAGAAACCATCTGAATGAGATCACATCCTCAAAGAAGGGATGGGATTATATTTTACTATCTGTTTAATTAGTGTAAATCTAGAGTAACTAACTTGTCTATAGTGCTCATTTCTGTATTGAAAAATGAAATGAAATGTACACCGTTTTATTTAGGTCTGGTGTAGTGCATCTGTTTCATGCTTATGCCTTAAAGAGATTTACCTAATGCTGCCCTAGTGAGCAGAGTCACCAGAAAGCCTTGATTCAGCATACAAAATACATGTTCAGGAGGTATCCAATAACATACAGCATGCTCTGTGAGGCCCAGATCCTGCAAACACTTATACAGATGCTGAATTTTATGCACATGGTAAGTGCCATTGAAGTAAATAAAAGTACTTGTGAGTAAAACTTGCAGCATCAGAGCCATGTATGTAAACCTCATTAAATTGGAATTCCGGATTACAGAATCTGGTTATATGTTCTGTTTATAATGCACAAAGTTAGTTTTAAGACTTCATTCGTTTTAAAAAGTCCAGCAAAAACCTTTTATCTACCCCTAACTTCCTTCTATGCAGTGTAAAGATTTAACCTTGGTCTGTTAGTGCAGCCTCTAAATTGCTACCTAAGCATGTTTTTGACAGCTGTCAATTCAGAAACAGTTTATCAGAATAGAAAGATGACAGGAAAATGCTGAGCTGATATGACAGTGATGACAAAAACTCATTAAGGCATGCATCCCTGTAGGAAATGTTTCTGCACTACAGCAGATGGCCAGTGGACAGGGGAAACAGTTAAAGCCTGAACTGAGGAAATCAGTTAATTCTTCACAGCAAAAGACAGAAATAAAAATTAAATAAACTTGACCAAATCTCAGTGGTCCTGATGCTGCAAATTTTATGCACATCATACTCCTGGGGGAATTCTGCACCACGGCGCATGCACAGAATTTATGTCTCCCACAGATTTGTTTGTTTCCCCGAAGAAAAATGACTCTGACGGGAAAGCAAAGGGAAGCCACAAAAGCGTTCATGCAACCCTCCCCAGCAGTATGTTTTGGGTAGGGCAGCCAGCAGAGAGGTAAATCACTGTGGGGCAGGGGTGGGACTGGGGAAGACCTGGCTGGTGGCTCCTCTCCTGTGCCAGGCTCAGCTGATAGTCCCAGCCTGGCTGGAGCGGACGGGACTTCCTCTTCCCCTGCATGGCATCTAGGCCTGGGTCAGACCCACATCCAGATTTCTCCCCCGGCTGTAGGAAGCTCTGCAAACTCCCCCTCCCGTATGTTTCCTGCACCCATCGCTCTTCAGCTGCAGGGGGAGGGATCTATGTACAGGGAGCTGTTCCTCCATCCATCCAAACCCCATGCATCCAGACCCCCTCATACCCAGACCCTACTGCCGAGCCTCACCCCCGCTCACATCCAGAATCCCCACAATGAGCCCCACTCTCCCTGCACCTAGATGACCCCAATGAGTCACCTGCATCTGGATCCCCACCCCACCAAGCCCCACCAGCTCTACCTGGATCCCAAACCCACTGAGTCCCACTCCCACAGCATCTGGACCTCCCACTGAGCCCTGCACATGCAGCTCCCCCACTGAGCCCCAACCACCTTCATCTGGACCCCCCTGCAAAGTCCCATTACCATTGCACCCAGAACCCCACAACAAGCCTCTGTGCATCCAGATCCCCTACTGAGCCGCCCACACCAAGATTGCCCCACACAGAACTCTCTCAACCACATTTGGATTACCCCCCCCCCCACACACACACACTAAGCACCGCTTCACTTGAATCCTGCCCTGCACCTGGCATGGAGGGGCAGGGCTCTGGGGTGTTTCTGGGGCAGGCCCAGTCCTTGCACTGTGTCAGGGTTGGATGCAGCCTCACTGTTGAGTCCATTTTCCTGGGGCATAGTGGCTTGTGCTCCCCAAGGTTATGCTGGAGCCTCCACATTTATTTGACAAATAAAATTTGCAGAATTTTAAAATATTATGTGCATAATTTTTATTTTTTTGGTGCAGAATGCCCTCAGGAGTAGCATGAGTGCTATTATGTACTTAAGTGGGACTTACTGTGCATAAATTCAGTATTTGTATAAGTGTTTGCAAGATCAGGTCCTTAGGTAGGATGGTATATGTTATTGGATACATCCTGAACATGTATACTGAACTGAGGCCTTTCCAAAGGTTCTGCTCACAACTAATGGCACTTGTGATTTAAATATTAAAAATGTTAAAAAGACAATGAGGGAAGGCAGAGAGGGAAATGCAATTTATCAACTATGACCTATCCCGTGGTCAGCTAGGACATGACAAAGTCCACCCATTTGTGATACCAGAGTGATGTGCCACTCACGGCAGATTGTGTACATTATGGTCATCTTTCTCTTGCACAATTTGTTCAACATTGGAAGCATTAACTTGAGCTTGTTGAAAAATGAAAACCATGTTTTTGTGAAAAATTTAGCAATTTTGAGGTGACTCGTCCATTTTAATTTATTAAGTTGGTAAATATTTGTATATTTTCAATTTATTTTATCAGAAATATTATAAAAGTGCTACAAAATGGTTAGCAATATTTCCCCATTACCGCCATTACCATCAAAAACCAATTTTGAGTGAGTAAAAAATGTTAACCATGTTGATGTTTTTGAGGGAAAAAATAGAAAACAAGCTTAACAATTTTTCACAAATCTTTTTAGAAAAAAGCAATCTTTGTGTAAAAACAAAACAACAAAAAACCCAACAACAAACAACCGAAAACACAAAAAAACTTGGTTAGAAATATTTTGCTGGTCTGTTCTAGTGTTAACACAGCTGATAGTTAGCTTTGAATCCTAATGATGGCATGTTAGTATCAATTTTAATTGAGTATTGTGTGGTTCACAGTACATACAACTCAGTGAGTTCTTGGTTGCTTCTGATCAGGGGAAATCCTGAATATGAGATTTGAATAGGGAAGCTGGCCAGAGCCTCTGGCATGGTGGGGAGAGAGAAAGAGAGTTCTTTACTAATGGCAAAGGGCCTATTGGAAATTGAGGACCTCTTAGGGAGGGGGGTTTTGTGAGGGTATTCCGAGGGTTAAATTAGAAGGTGAAAGGAGGAAGTCATAATTCAGAGGACAGTGGTTTGGGAAAAGCCGAAAGATATTGTGCTAGTGTGATGGCTGCCGTCTTGGCTGACATAACAGGGACCTCCAGAGCTAAAATTATGCATCTCTACAGCTTGGGCTAAAGAGCCAGGCTCTCAGTGGGGCTAGAACGGCTCATATCCTTTGTAATCACACAGAGAGGACCTGTAACACACTAACCAGGGAGTTACATACCCCGTTCGGAACAAAAAAAGTTTGTCCTCCGTGCCTGAGGCCCAAGCAGTTCGAATCCAAGATGAGGCTATAGGATTGCCTTCATCTTGGCCAACATCCATGATTAAACCTCAGTCCAGACATAAAAGCATGAGTCTCCACAGCTTGGACAAAAAAGTCAGGCACTGTAGCTTACAGCTGTAATAGACTTGTATCGTCTGTGGATTGGGCACTCAGGAGAACATATAACACCACTGACAATTGGGTTACACTAAGAAGAGTGGGGAGGAAGAAGGATTGCTGAGGAGTGCTAAAGGAGAATAGTATCCCAGCCTATCCAAAGCTTTGGAGCATAACCATGAGGGACTTGCCCGCATCAAACTTGAGGTTCATTGCTAACCCATTATAATACGGTTTAAAAAGGAGATCTGGTAAAAAGCGCCCACAGAAACTCCTCCATTGTATCATGTCTGATACAATGTGCTTACACTCACTTACATTATTAGTAGATTATGTGAGTTTGCCTACGGATTTAAAAAAGCACAGCACAGAGATGAAAACTACTATATTATGCAGTCTCGGGAAACCATGAAGGAATCGTAAATTTAAATAACTTGCCATTTGAAACAAAGTCTTTTCTCCTATGTACTTGACCTACTTGGTTACACATACAATTTCTAACAAATTTACTACATTATCTCAGCTGTTTTCATGCTGCCATAGTTAGGGTTTGTCAACATTTCCCTTATAAACCCCCTTTGATACTCAGACACTTCCAGAGGAACTAGATTGTACAAATTGACTTTGGCTGAAACTCTGTATTCCATAAGCAATATATTCTCAGTTTTCAAAAGTATGTTTGGTCATCTCTGGAGTTACACCAGGATAACCACATTAAAATGTAGAAGGTGACTAGTTTTAGTGGAGTGGGGGCCACTGGTCAGTGCCACTCTAACCACTTTGTGGCATTCAAACAGTACAAAGTGGCTGAATTCTGGCTATAAGTGATCAGCAAAGAAATTCTCTGCTGGAGTTTCTGTGCATTACTTAGGAACAGGTTTGTTTTGTATTGATGTACAAATTGATGTAACTTCACGGGCAATTAGCCCATATTGATAACTAGTGAAAGATTGCAGGGGGGTGGGAAAGAGGAAGACCTTGGAATAGTATACAGTGAAAAATGGCACGGAGGATGAGGAGGCAGTCCAATGAGCTGAGGAGGGAAGAAGGGAGGTGGAACAGAGGGAGGGAGGGAAGGGAGATGGCCCATTCCACTTACTGAGAAGAGCTGTGCACAATTAGTAGCCTTCTGAATTATGGATAATGGGGGATAAGGGACAGGATGAGAACCCGCTTCTGTGTGAAAGCTACAATAACAGGAGCCAGGATGGTCATACAAACAAAATGACAAGGAGAAAAACCTAATGGCTAAAGGAAAAATTAAAGAACCAATCTATGAAAGCACAGGTTCTGATCCCTAGCCAGGCAGAAGCAGAGCCCTCTTCTGTTTGAAGGCTTACTCCCTGTTTATAGCTTACTAACCTTGACACCAGGATACTTTGGTGCCCTAGGAAGAGAGGGAGAAATGCAGATAACAGAGACAATGAGAGCGAAACAGAAAGAGGCAGTGGTGAGAGGACAGAGGTGAGGATAGACTAAAGAGCTGATGACAATCTGTCCTATGAGAATTGAGTGCCACGTGTCCGTCACTGAAGGCTGAGGTCCTGCCTCAAGAATTTCAGATTTAGGGCTATGCTGGGCTGAATCACCTGAACCAAGAAAGGGAGAAAAGAACAGTAAAAAAAGGTGAAGGGTGTAATTTTTTTTTACATTAAAATGTTACGCGGTTGCTTAATTTTTTCAATAGGAATCGTGAGAAAAAACGGAGTTGGTATGGTAGTGATGGACACTTCTTACAAAATGTCAGTGAACACATGAGCTGAAACTCCCCACTAAGCTGGGGATTCAAAACTTGGAGCACATTTGTCTCTCCCTCATTCTTGTCAGGATTTACATTGGTCTCTGAGACGTGCCTGACACTGCATTTTCATTCATTCATAACAAAACATAAAGCTTGAATAATTTGTTCAAATCAGTTTATGGTATCCCCCTAAAAGCATCCAACTCTCCTGGCGCCGACCTCAGAGTTTTTTTGCCCCATGGCATCTTAAAGCCTATTTGACCTATTCCATGTGCAGCCCTGTCTCTTGGTATCTCTTCTTTCCCTTTCCCCTCCATGTTAATTTCCAAATCAATGTCTGCCTACAGCTTCCTATCAGGTCTCTGTTACTAGATCCCCTCTAAGCTTAAGAAGTCTCTGATCTCCCTCTTTCCCAGCTGCTTGTCTAAAGGTGAGATATACTTCCAGGTAGAATATAAAGACCACAGTGGCATTTGGCCATGCCAATATTCCCACACTCAGTAATAGACTATCCTGGGTGTTGTGAGAAACTCAGCTATTACGATTCACGTGGTGGTAGGTGCAGGCCTTTTATTTTGGTTTTTGCTTCAGATGAGATTACCCATCCCTGCTTTTTTTGACGGGGGAGACAATAGGGTCTTCCTGTGAACTAGAATCAAAATTCAACCGAAACTGCTAACTTTGCCTGGTTTGTGCAAATGGAACAGGTACACTTGGTCTTGTGTGGAACTTGACCCAGGATTGAAGGAACAGGTGAACCTGGCCAGTGTTTAGGGTGAAGAACTAGGAGAGTTATATTTCCTTTCAGGTTTCATGGGAAAGTTCCATGCAGATCAGACAACCATACTTGTAAATGATTAATATACATTATAAGCATATTACAGACACAAATAGTATGTTATCGCTGGTTCTAAGCACATCAATAAAAAGAATAAGAGTACTTGTGGAACCTTAGAGACTAACAAAGTTATTGGAGCATAAGCTTTCTTGGGCTACAGCTCACTTCATCGGATGCACAGAATGGAACATATAGTAAGAAGACTATATATATATATATACACAGAGAAGGTGGAAGTTGCTATACAAACTGTAAGAGGCTAATTAATTAAGAAGAGCTATTATCAACAGGAGAAAAAAACTTTTGTACTGATAATCAAGATGGCCCATTTAGACAGTTGACAAGAAGGTGTGAGGATACTTAACATAGGGAAATAGATTCAATATGTGTAATGACCCAGCCATTCCCAGTCTCTGTTCAAACCCAAGTTAATGGTATCTAGTTTGCATATTAATTCAAGCTCAGCAGTTTCTTCTTGGTATCTGTTTTTGAAGCTTTTCTGTTGCAAAATTGCCACCCTTAAATCTTTTACTGAGCACATCAATAGAAGATGTTATAGGTGATTATTAGCCAAGTTAATTAACTATTCATGTGTTGGACTCTATAATAATTGATTGATTAAAACAGCTACTAATCATCTACAAATCCTTTATAACACAGTTATCGATGGAACCAAAATGTAAACCCAAATAAATTCAGACAAAAACAGGATGTTAAAATAAAATTTGTGACTGTTTTCAGCTGGCTTCTGAAATTGCACTCTTAATGTTTGGATGCACATTAATTTGCTCATACATAACCCTGCTTTGGACCATGAACAGAAGGACGAAGCAGTAGATAAGAGGAGGCAAATGAGTTTCGAAAGGGACTCCAACCCCTCCCAAAGCAATAGTGGCTGCTCCCGGAAGTTGTGTGATTAACTATCACTATTGATCAGTGTGTGTTACGTTACCAAATGATTATGTTAACACAGATTTATTCTTATTCCTCAATAAGCTTAATTGTTTTTAAAATAAAATCTGTCCCTATAATCTTCTGCCCCATTTTGTTGGCTGTATCTTGACCCTCCCTTCTATTTCTGCTATATCATTGTTGAAGCATCTTTGAACAAACTGTCCGAGCCCTCCGATTTTATTTTGAGCTAATGAAATCCCATTGTGTGTGAATGACAGTCCTGGGACTTCTTGGAGAACACTCTGAAATATTCTGTTTCCAAATAGATTTTTAATTATATTTACCTGCTTTTCACAAAGGAGGAAAAATACATATCATTTTCATTTGATAGTAAGATCATATTTGCAGTTCTGAGAAAGTGGAACCAAATCTGATGTTTGGCATCGCTCTCAAAGTCTGGATTGTGTTTTTTGTTTGTGTCTTTTACTTTAATGCTGGCTTTCTTAAGTATACACTCTCTTTTTTTTATCTCCTTCAGTCAGCACAAAACCGCCCAGTGACATTGCAATCTGAGCAGGGCGCTTCTGTGGGTAACCAAGCTCTTCCAAATTCTCTAAGATTACCTATTTGGAATGCTTTTCTTACCATCATTTAAAAATCTGTAGTAGTAGTAGTTAGCAGAGAACTGGAAAAGTAATTGAAATTACACACACACACACACACACACATAAAATCACGCAGCATTTGTTCAGTTTAGGCATAGATTAACAATGCTTGTTACAATGACAATATTGAAATGTTGATCCTAGTTTTAATGTTGAGGTATAAGATATACATTTAAGGGTAGCTGCTGTATCAATACCAATTGTGAGTTGGAAAAAAACCTCAGTGGTTTAAATGCTGGCATTGGTTTAGAAGGCAACTAGATGCACCAGCCAGCATTAACAGAGTAAAACTGTAAAAAGACTGAACATTAAGGCTTTCAGTGATAGAAATTCTGAGCCTTTGAGCAGTGGTTTCACTCTCACATTTGCTAACACATTTATTTTTGTTGGGCTTTTGACTGTGTAAGTGATAAATTCCCAGCAATAATAGAACAGAGCTCAATGTAACAAATTGGTTGAATTTTTCTTGTATATAAACAAACATTTTGGCTAAATAAAAATCTTATACACAAGTGTTTAATCTCTGTCCTATGATCTGTACCAGCCTGCCTAAGATTGTAATCAATTCCTCCGATTCAGTTTGGTATTGATTAGGAATATTATTCCTGTCCCTACCAGTTCAGTTGCATCAGTGGCTGTGCGTATAAAGAAATGATGATTGTGTATGAAAACAAGCCCCTTTTGTATTCCACACTGTGTATGAACTTTGACATATGAACTCCTTAAAATCCTATGTAATCAATGTTCTGTTTATACTGCCAAAAAACCATGATTGGGGGTGATGGATTCAATATTGCCTAACTACGTTTTCTGCAATTCCTTAAAAAAGTTTATAGTAGTATGTGCATGCTAAAATTGATTGATTAAAATGGAAGCAGCTGGACTTTGATTATCCTTGTCTTGTTGGTTAAACACAGCCGATAAAGTGTGAGGATAAAATTCTGGCCCACTGAAATCAAGAGTTTTGCCATTGATCAGGATTTCATGAGATCAGGATTTCACCCCTAAAGTTCACGTTTTTCAATATCTTAAAATCACATCTCTTTTACAAAGTATGTTCATGCATCTCAGTTTTATTTGGTAATTCTGCAAGACTTGTTCTTTAAAATGCAGAACTTCATAGTGAATTGGCTGAGCCAGTGAATCATGACTAATGGAGTGTCATTCACTCCTTCAAAGAAGACTCAAGCAACCCACAGTGCACCAGATAAACCATTTCACATCCATCCCTATGCAGAGGGCCAGCACAAGAGCCGTGCACCACTTGAGTCCCATTTCAGTCCTATTCTGAGGGCTGAAATGGTGCATAGGCCTTGTGTTATACCTATACCAGGGGTTCTCAAACTTGATTGCACCATGACCCCCTTCTGACAACAAAAATTACTATATGACCCTGAGGGGATGGGATGGGACCAAACTTTGAGCCTGCCCGAGTCCCACTGCGCAGGGTAGGGGGGCCAAAGTCAAAGCCTGAGCCCCACTCCCTGGGTGGGGAAGAGGTCAAAGCTGAAGCCCAAGGGCCAGTAACCTAAGCCCCCACATCCATGGCTGAATCCCTTGGGCTTTGGCTTGGGCCCCAAGCCACAGCAAATCTAAGCCAGCCCTGGCGATCCCATTAAAATGGGGTCCCAAGCCACACTTTGAGAACCACTGGCCTATACAAAGAGGTGCATTTCATCCTTAATGTGGGTCTTAAGTAGAGCTGGATGGTAGAGGGTGGCAAGGATAGTTCTTGAACACAAATGGTGATGTGGCCAGTAAACTAGGGCCCATATCATTCTCTGCACTGAGGATCCTTAGGTAATGGGCATGCAGTTTCTGCAGAGACCCTCAGCAGGGACTGGGCTCTGCGGAAAGGTAGAGACCTGGTGGCCTGGGTGGCTGAGCATCACCAGATGAAACCCACAAGGTAAGCCAGTGGGTATGACTCCTACTCAGCTTTGAAATGCTCCCTTACTCCAATAATGTAGAATTTGGCAAGCTTTAGAGAAATACTTCCAAACAAGGTAACTAGCCAAGGGCTTTACATCTGCTATAGCTAAAGAACTCTAAGGACTGTGCATTGGTCTTGATATTTAGGGTTGACAGAGCTAATTGGGACTCATATTTCATTTTTAAATACAAGCTCCAATCTGGCCCATCTGAAATCTGTTCCTTCTTCAAGACCAACTTCCCTTTTCCTTTCTCTTCATGGCTCCAGTCTGGGGCTTCCCTAGCAGAAGGCATCCTTACATATATTGTATGTCAGATTCCTCCCTGGAGAATTGGAGCGTTAAGTATACGGGCTCCTTATTAAAGACAAAGGGGTGCTTGTATGTTGAAATGCCACAGGAGAAAGGAACCATGGCTAGAATCATAGGACTGGAAGGGACCTCGAGAGGTCATCTCATCCAGTCCCCTTCACTCATGGCAGGACTAAGTATTAGCTAGACCATTCTTGACAGGTGTTTTGTCTAACCTGCTCTTAAAAATCTCCAATGATGGAGATTCCACAACCTTCCTATGCAATTTATTCCAGTGCTTAACCACCCTGACAGTTAAGAAGTTTTTCCTAATGTCCAACCTAAACCCCTCTTGCTGCAATTTAATCTCATTGCTTCTTGTCTTATCATCTGAAGTTAAGAAGAACAATATTTCTCCCTCCTCCTTGTAACCATCTTTTATGTACTTGAAAACTGTTATGTCCCCTCTCAGTCTTCTCTTTTCCAGACTAAAAAAAAAAACCAATTTTTTCAGTCTTCCCTCATAGGTCATGTTTTCTGGACCTTTAATCATTTTTGTTGCTCTGCTCTGGACTTTCTCCAATTTGTCCACATCCTTCCTGAAATGTGGTGCCCAGAACTGCACACACTACTCCAGTTGAGGCCTAATCAGTGCAGAGTAGAGTGGAAGAATTACTTCTCATTTCTGGCTTACAATACTCCTGCTTATACATCCCAGAATGATGTTTGCTTTTTTTACAACAGTGTTACACTGTTGACTCATATTTAGCTTGTGATCCCCAGATCCCTTTCCATAGTACTCCTTCCTAGGCAGTCATTTCCCATTTTGTATGTGTGCAACTGATTGTTCCCTCTTAAGTGGACTACTTTACATTTGTCCCTATTGAATTTAATCCTATTTACTTCAGATCATTTCTCCAGATCATTTTGAATTTTAATCCTATCTTCCAAAGCACTTGCAACCCCTCCTAGCTTGGTATTGTCCGCAAACTTTATAAATGTACACTCTATGCCATTATCTAAATCATTGATGAAGATATTGAATGGAACCAGACCCAGAACTGATGCCTGTGGGACCCCACTTGTTATGCCCTTCCAGCAGGACTGTGAACCACTGATATCTACTCTCTGGGAATGGTTTTCCAACCAGTTTTGCACCCACCTTATAGTAGCTCCATCTAGGCTGTATTTCCCTAGTTTATTTATGAGAAGATCATGCGAGACAGTGTCAAAATGTACCATGTCTACCGCTTCCCCCATCCACAAGGCTTGTTACCCTGTCAAAGAAAGCTATCAAGTTGGTTTGACATGATTTGTTTTTGCAAATCCCTGCTGACTGTTACTTATCACCTTATTATCTTCTAGATGTTTGCAAATTGACTGCTTAATTATTTGCTCCATTATCTTTCTGGGTACAGAAGATAAGCTGACTTCTCTGTAATTCCTCAGGTTGTCCTTATTTCCCTTTTTATAGATTGGCACTATCTTTGCCCTTTTCTAGTCTTCTGGAATCTCTCCCGTCTTCCATGACTTTTCAAAGATAATCGCTAGTGGCTCAGATATCTCCTCAGTCAGCATCCTTGAGTATTCTAGGAAGCCTTTCATCAGGCCCTGGTGACCTGAAGACATCTAATTTGTCTGAGTAATTTTTAACTTGTTTTATTCCTATTTTAGCCTCTGATCCTACCTCATTTTCACTGTCATTCACTATGTTAGATGTCCAATCACCACCAAACTTTTTGGTGAAAACCGAAACTAAGAAGTCATTAAGCACTCTGCCACTTCCACATTTTCTGTTATTTCCCCCCGCCCCCCTCATTGGGTAATGGTCCTACCCTGTCCTTATAAGGGTGCCTTCAGGATACTGTATTAGTATTCTGCTTTATCATATCCAGAGCACTCTACCCTGGTTTGCTTTGAAGTCAGAACCAAATAGGCCAAAGGTAATCCTATGCGAGGTAGCAGGAAGGTTGCCAACCTGCCTCTCTCCTAAAAGCACAGCTATAGAATGCATAGATATATTAAAATCACATTGCAGACTGTTATCTCTTGGGGGCGGGGGACGCAGTTCTGGCTAGCCATTACTGTAATGAAAATGAAAGCGATAATGGGTATGGCTCCTAAAAGCAATGAGCCATTAAATAGGTGACAATAATCTGGATAGGAATTTAGAATGTTTAATTGGTGCGCGCACACAATACATTTACAGATCATCATTCAGGTGCTTCTTAAAATATCAGCTGTTTATACCATGCTCATGGAGTTCAATAAAACGTATCTTTTTCATAGGGGTCAGCAACCAAGAAAAGAGACCCTTTTCTGCGGCATGTGGATTTCAATTCTTCCATTCTCTTTTTATGACTTGATGTCTTCAGTTTCTGGCTTAGATCCTCAGCTAGTGTAAATTGGCATGGGTCCACTGATCATTTACACCAGCTGAGAATCTGGCCATTTATTGTTTTGTAAAGTGGGAGAGACTGTGGAGAATAAAAATAATAAGATAAATGGAAAAAACTGGCTTCCATGCTAACGTCTGAACAGAATAAATCTAGCTGAAGGTTCCCTAGTTCCCCTTTGAGCTCGTACTATCTGGAAAACTGACCCATCTGCTTTTAGCATCACCCTTTTGGAGAACAGAGATTAGATTAACAAATGGTGGGTCCTGACTCAAATTACAGTGGGTTTAATGGATACAAAGTTTGAAAGTCTTTGTTTAAGATTATACAAATCCTATATTTTCTTCAGGTTCTCCATGGTCAACCAGGCCTCGCTGTCATGCATTTTTCACTTAAATATTGACATACACCAAAAGTCTTGAACTATTAATTAAGACATTGGGAATAGGAGAGTATATGCTTCAGTAGAGTGACTTCAATGGACTTGCACCGGGGATTAATTTGTCCCATTCTTATATACCCTAGTTGTCAATTTGATCAATGCTCTGACTCCTGTTACTCTGTAACATGTTACACGTCTCATTAAACTGGAGAAGACTTATATTTTTTCTGCTTTCCTCATTAAGTATTTCACACATCTCTCTTCTTTGTGATACTTTGCGTGTTTGAGGAGAGACACTGTACCCAAACAGTACAAGGGACTCGTTCTGAGGCCTCTACCATATAAGGTAATTTTATCTTGCCTCATGAATTTTGCATTGAACTACTTTCCCAGCCCTATCTAAAAGCAACTGCTTGTGAGTTTAATGTGATAATATGGTGGCATAAGTGTAATCACTTAGTATTGTAATTATTAGCTGTGATTAATCTGACTTGCTCTGAGAAGCTGTGAGGTTTATTTTTTTAACCTCAGGGTACATCCTTACGCATTTGTAGTGTTCTCATTTTATACACTTTGACAAGGGCTGCTGTATAATAGGAGACAAAAGCAAATGAGGAGTCTGAATTACAGTAGCTTTTCATATGATAGACTTAGGTTTGGATGAATCACAGAAGATATTAGAAATGGAGTCGATCCAGTGGATCCATTCTACCTCCCTGCTAATACAGGATTATTTCTCTCTAATTTCTGATGTCCCTTCCAGTTTAGGTATATAAATGCCAGGGGGGATGGGATTTGCATTGCTTTCCTGGGGAGATGGTTTCCTAGCTTAAGAGCTCTCACTTCAGAAAGTCTTTTCCAGATATTCAGATTATATGGTTTCCCTTTTCTTAATTTCATCCCATCCATGCTAATTGTCCTGCGTACTACCCTCAATAATCCCCTTCCTAATTTAGGGTCTTTAGTTTCATTTCTGAGCATGGGGCACCACCTAGCAGACCTCCCAACCTAGGAAGAGTCCTGGAAAGCAATTCTGCCTTAAATAGGCACAATCTTTCTAGTATCCCCTTGTGCACAGAGGGGAGGGGAACAATTTACTATACCCCTTCTTGGGGTGTGGGGGGGTGGGGAGAGGTTAGCCTACTCCTGCTCCATGTCCAGCCAGATCCACTGGCCAATTTGTGGTGGGGAGACAGAACAGAGCAATGGCTCCTCCCACTTGCCACTCTTGCTTGAGTATCAGGAGCACAGCCTGTTCTGAAAGCTGTTGGTGGATATTTAAATAGTTAATTTATAGACTATGCTTGAATATGTAGCATAGTTCTAAGGTTTTGTAACTTTCCTTTAACCCAGAAATGTCAGTCTGTCACAGTGGCAAATGGTGGTCCTTCCAAGAGGATTTGGCATCAGCACAGTGTTGGTGAATCAGTTTGCGCTATTTTTTAGAATACTGTAACATAATGCCAAATGTGACTTATGTGCTAAGTTTCAGTCACACTAGTACTTCTGGTAACCTACTCATCAGTTATGGTACCAGAGTTTCAACTGCTCATAGCTTTTTGCTCTTAGCACCACTTGATTTTTTCCCTGGTGTCCAAATAACTTCTCCCCTTTTGAAACTCACATTAATGTGATTGAATGAAACAAAAAAATAACCTTCTGGGAACTAACCATCTCCAGACTTGGTCTGCAATTAACTCCATTCAGCGCCCAGTTGACTTCAGTGGAGGTATTGTGTTTCCAAAACAAGTCTCCTAGGTAGAAGCGGGTTCAAAAGCAAACCCTAGATCAAACATGCTTGAACATGGAGGGGCTGTGAAGTCAAAACTGGATCCACACGTGTACGTAGTGTTAGCTGAAATGCTTTCATAAACACACTTTTTGAATGAGGACTAGCTTTTTGACCACAAATGGAAATGTTTATGTAACTGAGCAAGCATTGCTTTTCTCCTGCTGGTGCCTGTTTATGTTGTTACAGTAATGCTATTTGGACGGTTGACCACTTGTGAAATCAGGTGCTAGCTCTACTCATGAAAGCCAGCCCAGATCCACAAAAGGTTTTGTCTGGTCCAGTTTCCTCTACTTATCCTATCTGTCCTTCGTAAGTGCCAGGTTGCCTACACCCCTATCCTCATCTCTCAGTACTTTGGGTAGAGTCATCAAGCCATTGCCTCATCGTCTGGGTATTCTGAGAAAACGGGGGTGGGTGTAGGGGTCAGAGTCTCTCCCGAAGAGCACAGCAGGAGTAGACGTACAAATCTACTACGGTTGCAGGTGGCTAATGCACCAAGGATACCATGGAGCAGCTGGGAACTATATTGCAATTCTCCGTGGAACACCACATTCCAGGTTGCCATCAGGTTTGCCATCAGGTTTGCCATCAACGTCAGGTTGCCATCTCCTACAAATGGACCCTACAGGGCCCAGCTCATAACCCATCTAAACCCAAATCTTCTGGCCACCTCCATCTTGAGACTGAATGCCCATACGCTCTTCTTGCTTCCTTATACGTTGGTAGAAAGAAACTGATTTACACATACTATACTGAATGTAAATCTAGCATAAATCTATGCTATGGCTGGTGGCTGATTCATAAAGCAATCGCTATAAGAGTCAAAACATTGAGGTCTATGAAGCAGCCGTGACCCACTTATTACACTACAGAGGCTGCCATTTCTGTATAATTAGTACTAACGTGTACATTAGCAATTAGAAAGTCAGGGGAACCTAGAATCAACAATAGACCATCTGTTCTGTAGAAACAACTGCTAAGATCGGTAGGATTTTGAAGATTCTCTACTTTTATAACAACTCTAATAAATAACACTCCAGTGGCAGGAATCCCTTGTTGGCTAATGAAAATTCTGTGGGAATTCTCCCAGGAAGAATACTTACAAAATAACAGTCAAATGTTGAATATTGATTTTTAAACACATTTTCTTTAATGTGGTTTTCTAGAAAGTATCTAGGTATTTCCCAGAAATAACTGGAATTCAACTGCTAATTTTTATACATGGTGATTTTTTTAAAGTAGGTTACAATACAATAGAAATGACCACTAAGTTATAATGTATAAAATTCAAAATATGTTAGCATGCCATGTAGATGACAAAACCCTACCCCCCTTCTAGACTAGTAGGTACCAATGTTAGCAAAGGAAAGGCTATTTCAGTCCTATTGGATTAAATTATATCTATTTTGCAGGATTTAGATGGCTGTGTTTAATTTACAAACATTTCTTCTTCGAGTAGTGTCCCTACGGGTGCTCCACTTTAGGTGTCTGTGTGCCCCTGCACCTCTAATCGGAGATTTTTAGTAGCAGTGTCCCAATGAGCCCGCGCCTGTGCTCTCCCTCCCTCGTGGTCTGCCTCGAGGCTATTTAGCACTGCATGGGCGAACCCTCCCCCACTTTTCTTGAGCATTTTATTAGCAAAACATAGCTTTAACAGCTACTGACAGCAATGCTAGTCAACCATATATTCACAAGGCTGATCAAAGGCTAAATCATTGTAATCAATAAATATAAATCATTCTCTACTCACTTTAGTAGCTATTCTTCTGTATAATTACCTTTTTCCCATTATGAACCACAATCTTTTTGTTTTTAAACAGAATAATTTTATTTTAAAAAGTGGCAGTAGAAAAAATATATTTGGAATACGAGCTACAGTTATAGTCTGTGAAGCAAAGGACTATTAAAGTGAACCTTTAGTTAAAGCTAGATATTGTTTTAAATAGTGTTTTTTTCATCAGTAGACATCCAAGTGCTTTGCAAAGGAGGTAAGTATCATAGCCCCATTTTACAGATGGGGAAACTGAGGCACAGAGGGGTGAAGGGATTTGCCCAACTCACCCAACAGGCCAGCAACAGAGCTGGGAATAGAACCCAGGTCTTCTGAGTCCCAGTCCTGTGCTTTAAGATTAAAGAATTTAATTGGAATGTACTCTAATTAAGAGCCCAAATGTGCAAGGTGCTGATAGCCCTTAGCTTCCATTGAGTGTACTTGGTACCTCCATCCCTTTTTGGGTAGGGCCTGGGGGTTGTAAGCTATTTAGAACATGTACCTTGTCTTTTGTTTTCTACACAATGTAGTATGCACTTACTGTGTTCCATTATTAATAATTGTCCTGGTAAAAAGCACTCTTCTCTGTCAATACTTTTAAAAGAAATTTAATATTTCCTTTTCAGTCCAGAAGAACTATTAGATCATCTATTCTGACCTCCTGTGTACCACAGACCATAGAATTTCATTCAGCTGGATAAAACTTCAATGGGATAAAAGCATAGCTTCCACAAAGGCATCCAGGCTTGATATGAAGACAGGAAGAGATGGAGAATCCATCACTTCCCTTGGTAGCTGGCTCAAGTGGTTAATCATCCTCACTATTAAACATGTGTGCCTTTATTTCTAATTTGAACTTGTCTGGCTTTAGCATCCAGCCATTGGTTCTTGTAATGCCTTTCTCTGCTCAATTAAAGAGCCCTTTAGTGCCAGGAATTTTCTCGCCATGGAGAAAACAATGCGATCAACAATGATCTTACACAATGTGATCAACTTGCATCTCAATCTCCTTTTCCTTAGCAGCAGATCTGTTCATCTATGTTTATAGCTTTTTGTTGCTAGTTTCATGGTCACAGAACTATATCATTTTAAGGACCTAGGTGTAAGGACTGCAGAGCTGGGCCCGCAAAACCTTTATTGCTGGTAATGGTGTGTGAGCAGAAAAGAGCCTAAATTGGGATTGCAGCACAGACCGGAGCGGGGGCAGGGGAGCATCTCTTTAGTTGTCAGCTAAGCACATTTGGTGCAGAGACATTGACAGACAGTGAACACAATGCTCCATTAAGTCATTTTTTGTAGTTAATTTTCAGAGTACAGCTGTCTCAGAGTACATCAGCTGAGGATCTGGCCCATGGTTTCTGCCTTCATGATCCTAGACACTCTCCCCTCTGTCTCTCTCCCTCTCCCCTGCCTCCCACCCCCAATCCCCCCAGTCCTGTCAGTGATTTTCTCTGCAGGGACACTTCGAGAAGAATTTGCAGATCTATTTGCTTCACTGTGTTTTTGTGGGGATTATTGAAGGTGTACTCTCTGGGAGGCCTCCCATAATTTCCAAAGTTTTGTATTCTGTTTTTTCCAGCAAGTTTGAGCACCTGGCTATATAGAATTGGTACATTTTAAAATATTTGTTGCTCAGATAGTTTCAAGTTCTTAGGTAGTTTGTTACCTGTGCAGAAGATATGCCTCCTACAGACAGAAGACAGACAGACAGCAGGTTAAAAACAGAACTGGGAGTAAGGATATATGAGCAATGTTACGGTGAATAAGCACTCGGGAGAAGTTCACTTCTTGAGCACTCAGTTCAATGTGAGTGCGTTTTGGCTACCGAAAAATGTCTTGGGTCAGATCCTCAGCTCTTACTCCAGCCTCTACCAGACAGGTTAAAGTGTCTGAGCAGTGTAAAGGATTGGATCCAGTCCTGGAGGATTCCCTCTGTGCAGGAAATGAGGAAGTCTGCCTTCTCTGGATGTCTTTGCAAACCCTGGCATAGGGAGCATATTGATGGTGGAAGAGGTATGTTGGGGGCTAGGGCTACAATGTGCAATGCTGCAGAGATTCCAGGTAGCGTTGTGGTCCGTAGGCAGCTGGGGACTGGGGACTGTAATTTAGGCCAGGGCCCGTGGAGTACCTTGGGATTGGCAGAGTTCGTACAAAAGTGTCTTAATGTCCCATATGCCCTCGTCTCCTTGGACTGTGAGTTTGGCGCTATGCCTCTAAGAGGTGCGGCTAGAATCTCAACCTTAAAGTGGGATTTTTTCAAAAGCACTTTACACAAGTCCCGAGTCAAGGGAACTTATGTTCACAAGTCACTTAGCTCTTTGGAAAATTCCCTCCATGCCCTTGAGTTCAGATTGGGCATTCCCAGAGACCTAATACAAGCATTAATATAGCTGCCCCAATGTGCATGTTACATCAAGCTATTTGCATAGCCACCCCCATGCTACTACCGTGATACCTTTCCTGGCTCTGCTATAGGCTTCCTCTATCACCTTGTGCAAGTTGTTGAGCCTCTCAATGCCCTAGTTTTCGCATATCCTATTATGGGGATACAATACTTTCCTAAAACAAAGGATCACTTATGGCATCCTCAATGCTATCTTTTATTGCTTAGATACCATAGTCGCAGATGTCGGGGTGGGGGGGGAGAAATATGGGAGTGAAGTAAAGTTTGCAATAATTAATCAACATTTGTAAATCATTGGGAGATTGTTCAATAGTAGGTGTAACCGTGTAAAGCATTAAAAGCAGTTTACACTGCTTTAAAACTTAATTACAGGTATGTGTTTCTATTTATACTCCAGTATTCTAGTCTGGGTTCCACATTACTTTGATGGTGAAATTAGTGACTGAAAATTGAATGGAGTTACTAGGACAGTAGAATGTTTACAGCTCCTATTTCTGTCCAAGGGTGGGCTTTTCAAAGGCACTCAGTGTTGTCTCAACTCTTTTCTCCCATTGAAATCAGACCACCGACTGGTCAGTGGCCAGTACCAATGGTACGGGATTTCAGTGGTAGGACAATGCTAATCTCTGTTGAAAATCGTACTCTAGGTTGATAGTTTTACCTGTTATGAACATGATCAAATTTCATCTGTACAATGATGTGTTCCATTGAATATCAGGGCTTCCCCAAAACGTCATAAACTTTGAAAGATTAATGTAGGAAATCCTCCTCATCCTGTTTTAGTAGAATTAGTGACATTGCACATCCCGGTTTATATCCTGTAATTCTGTGAATAGTCAACTGTATTTGATTTCTGGAAGCAGTAAAAGCCAGCCTATATATATATCACAGGATATGGTAAGTTGGTTGAGCAGGAAATGTACAAAAAATGAAGTGGAGGTAGGGATACTTCATTTTCCCCCTATAGTCTTAATGAATTACCAATTAGAGTGCAGCTATTTGTGTCATTTTAATTAAAGGTTTGTCAGCATTTCTAAAGCCACCCCTCCTTTTTGAGGAATTTATAAGAGCCATAATTATGCAGTCCATAATGAAACTTAGCAAAAAACAGCATTAGTTTGGGAGCTACTTATTTTTATATTATATTGGGAGCTGCAGAGTAGTGAAATGGTTGGGCTGTTCACGTGAACAGAATCCATGTATAGTAGCTGGGCGTAAGTGTGTTGTTTGTTGTTTGTTGTTTTGTTTTACCTGAAAGTTTACATTATTATTCCATGACGTGTACCAGTCTTTAGTGTATTGCAGAGAATGGTAGAAAACAACTGAGGACATAATAAGAATTTCAAAGCACTTCACAAATGAAGCAAAGTGTAATTATTCCCATTATACAGATGAGGAAATTGAGGCATGGAAAAGTAAAATATTTTGCCGAAGTGAGTCTATGGGAGATCCAGAAGAAGAACCCAGGTCTCTTGACTCCTAGTTGAGTGATCTATCTACTAGATCATGTTGCCTCCCAGGAAAGTGTAATGCCTATATATTTTTCATAGGGTTTGTTAGTGTCAGGATTTACCGATCTAGCAAGCCAGTACATCTACCCTCTAGACTTTAAGGAGTTATAAGTCTGTATCAATAATCCACAGTCTAAAGCTCCTTAAATTCTCATTAATATGATGGACTGCAACAGAATGACTTGAAAAAGTCTCTAAAGGCATCTTTATAAAATTCATTATGACCATTCATTCGAAACTGTTACAACTGATCTTGTTAATAACACACACTTTAGAAGCTTTGGAAAACACATTCATGTTTACAAGATGACACTTTCAGTTACTACATAAATGGTCATAACTTGTAAGGAAATGTTACCGTTGATGAGGTCAATAATATACATCTTAAATGTGCACTCTCAAGATACCCATGTATGCAAAGGGACCAAACAAAGCCCTCCACGCCAATTATACTCTCCATTAGCTCAGCACTTAGAAGGGGGAACATTGGCAGAGCAGCTCTCCAGTGGTGTAAAATGTAGATTGCTTATTGTGCTAACTCCAAGTTAGCTGTCAGAGTGGACCATAGAGGTGAGCTAGGGATGATGTCATTAGAACCATGTTTGTGTGGATCCAGTGGTTGAAAACCTCCACACATGGGGCTGGAATAGCAGCTGCAGTGGGTCTCCACTGAAGTCTGTTAGCCTGTTGGAAGGTTAAACTAGTGCTTTTCACTTACTGATTCTATCTTGAAACCATTGTGTGTTGGGTTGCCTAAACAGTAGAAAAGTGCTTACATTTAAAGAAAAATGTTTACTATTTTACAGTTAATTAAAAACTTCATATTGGATTGAAAAACCTTTATACAATCTGAAACCTTGGGCTTCGACTATTTGATAGTGTCTCTTTAACAAATCTTCCAAGTGTATATTTGCATGATTTTCTCAGCTTGATGGGCACTCAAGTAGGTTGTGAGTTTATTTTTACATATATGCTGTTCTGGGACACCAATGATTCATGAACTCTGAAGTTTCTCAGAAGGCATTGATATGCAGTCGTTAAATTATGATCTGTGATCATAATAAATCTGTGCTAATATCAGGCTCAGGACATGGATTTCCAATCTGAATCTAAAAATTTCCTTAGAGTTTGTGGTGACTTGTTTGGAACCATCTCTACATGTAAACCAAATTGATTGTACTTCCACAGAATCTTTTGGTTTGTTCACGTAGTCCTCACTCAAGGCAAAAGTCCCTAGTCATAACTTTCTTCATTTGACATGTCAATAGAGTTCTTACAATACGTTTTTACATATTATTTGCTTTAAACCATTGCCCCAGCCTTAGTAACTTGTATTCTCTTTGAGGTAGAGATAGTTGAATACTGGAAAACTAGTTTTTGTGACCATTTCCATGATTTCCAAATCACTCAGTTCCAAATCCATTCAGCTTATGCTTCTCATTATTCAGTATTCACACTTATGGATTTCTGTTCACCCAAGTGTTTGGGGAATGCCTGTTCTAATTAATACTCATTCTCAAAAGAACAAGCATATTCATATGCATACAAGAGAATTAATTGCTCCTTAGTTCATTTTTCCCCTCCAGTTTTAAAGTGTTTTGTCTAATTGGAAGGCAGACACAAAACCATGTGAGTTAGGTGACTAATCACACCCCACCAATACCCAATAGCAGAGCTGGTTGAAATGTTCTGACTGAAAACAATTTGGATGAAATATGATGTTTCATCCAAAAAAAAAAATGTAGGAAAATGTTGATGTTTGACAAATTTCCAATTTTGGGGGAATATTCAGAATGAACTAGTCTAGTTTCAAATCAACATTTTGAAACAATATTTCATTTTGAGTTACCATTTTGAAATAAGCAGTTTAGTTTCAGATGAAACAGTAAACTGTTTTGCCCTCTCGTTTCCAAATCAAAATGTTCACAGCTTTTGTTTTAGGAAAATTTCTGATCGTTTGACATTTTGTCCCATTTTGGACAAAAATTTCCAAACAATAGTGAATAGTATGAGTCAAATGAACTATTTGCAAATTATTCACCCAAAGTGGTGAGTACTTTGGAATATCCAATGAATACATGTTCAGGAATCTGGCTTGTTTCACCAACAGGGGGGAAAAGGTCAGATAATTTATATCCAAAGAATAAAATGAAGACATTCAAGCCAGGGCTTTTATTTAAATATAGTCTGTACGTCCATTTTAGATGTTACCTTGCTTCAGTCAAGAAATGACTTTTTTCTTTAACATGAGAAGAATTCAGCTCACCAGAACAGATTTCCTTCCAGATGATGATTTTGAATGTTTAGTTCAATGTAGTGGTTTTCATGCAGCTGCTACTGTTGTCTTGTTTCTACACTCCTGAGAAAAGAAAAGGAGGACTTGTGGCACCTTAGAGACTAACAAATTTATTTATTATCTCTCCTGAGAAAAGATTTTAAGAGTAATTAAGTGTGAATGCTTCCACATCGGCCTGTCTTTTATCCTAACAAGAGCTTTTGTTTGTTTAAATTTGGCAGCTTCTCTCTTCACACTCACTCTTCACTACAGTGTGACTTTTCAGGTCACAAATTCAACTATTATTCAATCCTTACACCTCTGAGTGTGACAGAGAGGAAGGGACACTAATTGGATTTGGGCCTGGAATGTACATTGGGAAGTCTTCATTGTAGTGTATCAGATTGTCACATGGGTACTTGTGGACCAGTTGACCAACCTTAATGCCTAGCAACCTGTCTATGTTGAGCAATATCTTTGTTGAGGATCTGGCTCTACATCCTCATTTGGTGTAAGGCAGTACAGTTTCAATGAAATCAATGGGTAGCATTAGTGAAGTCAATGGAGCTGTGCTGATTGCACTAGCTGAGAATTTGGTCCTTAGATCCTCTGCAAGGCAAGTATAACCAAGTGAAGTACTGCACCATGTCTCATCATGGAACATTCCCTTGTAGGGTTTATTTTGTCTTCAGCCATTGGTCACAGTAGTAGTAAGGCTAAAGAAAAGAGATGCCACTGACTTATTCAGTGCCAAGAAAATTGGGAGAGAAGATTGATGCAAAATATGAATATAACATTGTAGGTTGAAGAGAATATATTTTTAAGCTATCTCGGGGGCCCTTTTATTCACACTCATGGCAATCTGCCACTGCTAGGTTTTTCTGCATTTTCCATGTCTCTGAGGCACTCGAGTTGACATATGTTGGCCGACACTTTTTTTTCATCAAAATTTATATTTGGGTCAACCAAACAGCTCTCAAATTTGTCAGATTGTTTTGCGACCCTCTCAAAAAAAAATACAAACCCAGCAATTCTGAACAAGTTGAAATATTTCATTTTGATGTTTTCAAAACACAACGTTTTGATTTTTCAATTTGACATAGTCATGTTGAATTTTATGGTTGAACAGGTTTTTCAAAAACCCTTCAAATGAAACTAAATGTTATTGGATCAAAAGAGATTTTGTTCTGCCTGAAACCATTTTTAATCAACTTTTCACTTTGCTGAAAAATTTGCAATATCTTTGTTTTGGGTCAACATGTTTTTTTTGTTGTTTGTCTGAGCACTGAATCAAAAAGATTGCTTAGTTGTACATCTCTAGTTAAGAGTTTCTCTGTCATGTCTGACTGTTGGCACCCTCTAAAACAGAGCTGGTGAATTGCACTAATGATGATTCCTAAGTTTTCTGTCTCCATGCTCAGAGAGACAGATTTCCTCAGCAGTTCTTGCTGAGGAGTCCTTTTTCCCTCAGGAATTTGGCAATCCTTTTCCTTCTCCCTCCTGCTTGGTGTCTGCCTGGCAAGAAGAGGGTCGTTGGGAGAGCTCTGTATGGAAAGATGAAGACATCTAACAGCAGTGAAATGCTAGTTGGAATTCCTATAATATTTGTGGAATGTACAGCTTTGTGCTAAGAGAAAAAAAGAGCAATGCTTTTTTTCTCCCCCTTCAACATTTTAAGAATATTTTCCCACTGATGCTTTCAGCACTATTCCAACTTGGTATTTGCAAGTCAATGGCAAAAAGTGCAGAGTGCTCTGGGAATTACATAGTCACGGACAATTAGTCTTTTAAAAGGTCTGCTGCTTGGAAATTTGCCAGTAAACTCAACATAGCCCCAGTACGTAATATACATTTTTAACTATTATGACTTTGCTAAATTCAGCCTTTAACAATTTTTGGAGTGGGGTTTTCAAACTTTTAAATCAAACATAACCCAATTAGTTTAGTATTGGATTAAACTGAACTGCCACATTAGTTGAAAGTGTTGAAAGTTGAAAGTGTTGAAATCAATCAGGATGAATATACTTTTATACAATAAATAAAGTTATGTCTATATAGTTCAAATGTCACATGGCGCTCATGGAAATTGAGTACTTATAGCACTCCATAGGCTTAATGCTGTGTTAACTTCAGGAAATAGACACTTTATTAATCTTTTTAAAGGTTCAGATGATGGCTTTTGCAATCATTTCGGCCAATATATTTTAGGATGGTAAAACAAATATTTGTTCAAAGGCGTGTAATATACAAACCAGTATATTTTACTGTATATCTTACTCTGCAAAGCAAAAGAGCAGTTTGTCTGGTCCTGACGGAAGGTCAGGAGCCACTCAAGGACGATGGCGTGCCTGAAACCCTGGAAAGGGGAAGAACTATGCCAGCCCTAGACTGCGGGTTGCAGTGGGGCACAGGAGCCCGTGGACAAACATGGAGATATTGCATTTATAGCTGAGGGTCACCTGTGAGGGAGAGCAGCAGCCAGCAGAGCTCAATGAGGCTGAAGATTTAGTTGTCTTTATATGTTTGTTGAACGCATTAAAGACCTCTGTGGCCCTGGAAAGGGTTAGACTCCTGGGTGTGTGCTGGCCAGAGGTTCAGGCCATTCCAGTGGCTGGACTTGGCTGAAGAACACAAGAGGGAAACTGAGGCACAGCTGCAGCAATGCCACATCCAACCATAAGGGGGCGGGTGTTGGGACTCCAACTCTACAGGAAGAATAGACTGCTTAATGGAGTACCATCTTAAAGCACTCTGAGGGGCTAGAGCTGCACAGATCTCACTGCCAATGACAGGAGGCATATGACTTTCAAAGGGGAATTGCTTTGAAAATGTACCCCTTTACTGTCTTTGTGCTCATTTCCCTCCTCGTCTCTGAATAGGTGGATAAAATGCACAGCTCCCATCGTGCATTAATCTCCCCTTCTGTCATTTCTGCTCACATGGGGCAATTCAATTCAAGTCTAACACCTTTGGGGATGGAATGATGATCTATAGGCAGCAGGAGGTTCAGCTGGGATTCCTGATAGCTCCTGCTTGTCTGCAGATTGTGGTTGGAGCACCAGTCGCGAAACCCGACAGTGGCTCTTGCCTTTCCCAGTTTCCCAATACTAAGTCCAGAGACCCTCTCCCCATCTCCATCCCTCCTCCCCCTCCCCAGATAAGGTTAATTGTCACTTTGTGCCATGTCTGTATGTTGTTGGTTTGTGTTGTGCAGCTTCAAAATAGGAACTTTCCCAAGAAGCCCTCTAAGGACAGTGCATCCTGGATTTTCTCCTCTACTCTGGCTCTTTTTGTACAGCAGCCTTTATCCAAAGCCCACTGAAATCAATTGGGGTCTTTTCATTGACCTGGTTTGGCTTTGGATCAGGCCCTGGGTGAGGCAGGGATACTTGGTCCCTTGGGGCAGCTGAGCGTGCTCTTTTACCCAGAAGCAACTTTAGAGGAGATAGAATTAGGTGTAACTGTGTCCCTGTCAGCATTCTTTGGAATAGTTTCTTTGAAACTTATTTTGCCAGTGACCATTGCCATTGAGAAAAGACTTAAGGCTGCATTTGACTTTTACAGCCCATAGACTTTGGAGTGGTAAAACTTGGTGAACTCTGTACAAAGATTTCCGTACTATCAGTAATTCATAGGCGGAATTTAATAGCTGAAATGACTTTCCCTACTTGTTTCAATTATGTTTACTAAGGAGAACATTTTGCCAAGCAAGCTAAAGACTTTACAGAAACCAGGCTGAATCTCTAACTCACCCATTCTTTGGGATTATAGAAAATGTACAGTTGCAGAAACCATTGAAAGGCTCATGGCATTATGGGAAACTAAACTTGATCTACCTTTCGAGATAGAAAATGTATTCCGGATCATGGTTCTTTACACCCTCACACCTACCAAAATGGAGGAGGGAGTCTAATTGATACCAGCTTATTTATTACCTTTTAACTCGGCCCTAAGAATCTTAAAAAATGCAATTTAATAAGACTAACCAGGTCATCCAACTTACAGACAAAACCAAAAGGTGAAAACTTAATGGCCACTATTTCATTATTTTCCAGCACCTAGCTGCCTGACATGCTTTCACGTCTTCTGCTTATTGTCTTGGATCTGTGTAGTGCTCAACTTCTTTATTGATGTACCCTCTTCCAGGCAACAACCTCCTACCATCTGAAAATCTTGTGCTCCAAACCTGTATCCTGGGCCTTTCCAGTTTTCTTCCTGGGACAGTTTCAAGTTGCTTGACCCACTGAGATGTTCTTCCAACATGACATGGCACCCCCAACCCCTACATCAAAGAGCTCTGTAACTTGACTTCTCTTTATATCATAGATTCAGAGAATTTAGCCTCTCTAAGACATAGTTGGGGTCTGAACCCAGGACCTCTGGCATGGGAGGTGAGGACCATACCCGTAGGTTATCCAGCCCCTGGAAGATCATCCTCATTCCCGCTATTAGCTTTCCTTAGCCTTAACCTAGCAAGAGCATTATTATCCCACTCTGCAACAGCCCTGGGGAGAATTTCATCAGCTATTCTCTTTGCATAAGTGTGCTCTTCTGTGCTGCTTTGTAATTTCTTTGTGAGGTAAGGAGTTATCCTGAGGTTCATCATTTTTCTTTATGTGAAGGAAAACCAAGGCCCAGTCAGAATTCAGCTGCCAGAATAATTCTGAGATACCAATTAAAAGTAAATGAGCACAGTTCAGCCCTCTTTATTTTCACTAGCTATGCTCCCGCTTGATTCTAGTATTGTTATCAACCTATATGCAAAGCCTTAATGTTATAGTAGAACAGAGGTTTTCTCCTTCGTTCTCCTCTGTATTATGCTATCCCTTAATGAATCAATGAAACCCATTTTTCCACTGAAATTAGTGAGATGTGTAATAAATATTCTTAGACCAGTAAATGTAAACAGCAAGGTAAAGCAATCATAAATACCATCTGACAGTTATTAAACAATTTTCTTGTACAATTATTATCACGATATCTGCAGTTACCTGGTAGTCTAGGCTAGATATAAGTAAACATTTGGAAGAGTGACCAAAGAATGAAATACTGATAGTCAAAATAACTGCACTATTTAGAATTGCCGGAAACCGAATAAATTAAATAACTAATAATTAAACATGGGCACAATGAGCTTCTCTTTCCCTAGTTGCTTTTTTTAGCAGGTTATTAGCGGAAACTATAAACTTGGATATATTGAGAGAGCTTTGATTTATTATTCAGTAAATTGCCTTGCATTTGTGAGAGTAGGAGCTAAAATGACTAATGCGGTGTTGCCTTCAGTTAAATCAGTTTGTAAGTTAAGAGTGAAAACTTGTTGCTTGTCAGCATGTTCCATGTTTTCTTAACATGAATTTATGATGAAAAGCGCATGTGCAGTGTCACTTGGTTCTTTCCTTGGCTTGGCCTTTTTGCCAGTTGCCTGGGCTTATCTTGCTTAATCTAGCTGGCTGTTTTCCCCCTACCTTGCCTCTTCCCTGTTTTGCTGTCCATGGAAGTCTGAACGTTTACGCCTTCTTGTATTCTTAACGTCTAGTCATGCAGAAGAAAGAACAATCCTCTTCCTAGCCTTTGTCCCTAAAAACTACGTGTGCCTGCTGCTACTCTGCAGTGGGAGAGAATGAAGAAAACACTTGAGTCATGATCTGTTTGATTCTCAGGCAATTAAATGGAAGGGTTTCCTTCCCAATTAGGTATTCAGATTGGCTTCTCATGGTTGGCAATAGGAAAACTCAGGCAGATGCACCTAGATTTCATGTACTGTAAAACTGTTTTCCAACAGAAATTGCTGAGAGAGGCACTTTTGTCTAGTAGACAGAAGGATAGTCAGGAGACGCTGGTTCTATGCCCAGTTCAGCCAATGACCTGCCGTATGACCTGGGGCAAGTCACATAATCACTAAGGCTACATTTTACTCTCAGGTACTTTTAGTAAAAGTCATGGACAGGTCATAGGCAGTAAACAAATTCACAGCCTGTGACCTGTCCATGATTTGTACTATATACACCCCTAAATCTTCGGTGCTAGGGGGGCGAAGGGGGTTGGGGATACCACAGTTGCTTGGGCAGCCTGGGACTCCCACAGTGCTGGGGGGAAGGGCAGGTTGGTGGGGCTGGCAGGCTCCCTACCTGGCTCCACATGGCTCCCCAGAAGCGGCCACATGTCCCTTTCTCGGCTCCTAGGTGGAGGCACGCTCAGGGGGCTCTGTGCACTGCCTCCACCCCGAGCGCTGGCTCCTCAGCTCCCATTGGCCGGGAACCATGGCCAATAGGAGCTGAGGGGGTGGCACCTGCAGGCAGAGGCAGCACACAGAGGCAGCACACACTGTCTGGCTGCACCTCTGCCTAGGAGCTGAGAGAGATAAAATGAACAATACAATCATGGACACAGTATCCGCAAGCAGGATCTGACCACCAAGAGAGAATATTTTTCTCCATTGTTGGACCATTATATGCTTTGGAGGTAAATATAAATGTATCTGTGGCTTGACTCTCTGGGGAGAAATGCAAATGTGTCTGTGACTAACATGTTTCTTAATAAATTTATTATCCATTGATCTTCAAAAAAATTGTCAATTAGCCAGTCACAACTGAGATTAATAGCTCCCACTAATAATTGGCTTGGTTCTGCCAACACGTACTCCTGGGTGTAGGCTTACTCTTTTTCATAGTCCCAATGAAGTCAATAAGTCTACACAAGATTGTTTGCAGGATTGGGCCATGCAGGTAAAGTCTATGGCTTTGGATCTGAGTTTTATAGCCCAATGAATGGTACAATAACCTTTTATCTTCCTAAACTTGATTGTGGGTTAAACCAAATCAAACTAGTGCTTAATCCAAAGCTCAGCTCAGTATAGCGCATGTGAGTCTTTCCACTGGCCCTTGGATCAGGACTCAATATGTACAGCTATTGTCCTATCAGCAAATGTTAAATGATTTTAGAAAAATTCAGGGGCAGGTGGTTCTGATACTTGTCTCCATTGGTAATCATAATCTGATAACTTTGCCTGGGAAAAAATATCAGCTGCAACAGTGTTTTATATATGTGGTTATTTTTTATTCCCTTTGGTATCTAAAAAGAAATAGATGGAAAAATTATGAGACATTAAGCGTGTGTGTTTGTGTTTGTGTGTGTGTGTGTGTGTGTGTGTGTGAAGGAATATTGCCATTGTGTTCCATTAATAAACATTTGTGTACATAGGATTTAATTCCAATTAATTATTTGTAACAAAATTAAAGTTTGAGCATTTATTGTACTCTGCATCTGTGTGGACAAATTAATACTGTGTTCAATATTACATTTGTCACAACTGCATCTTCACCATTGATCATCTTCTGATCAACCATACTAAAATAATCTGACCTTGTTCCAATGTATTCAGTGAAGCACCTTCAACTGAACCAAATGTAACGTGGCCTCTCTACATAAGAATGGCCATACTGGGTCAGACCAATGGCGTCTTCCAACCGTGGCTGGTGCCAGATGCTTCAGAGTGAAAGAACAGAACAGGGCAATTTACTGAGTCATCCATCCTCTGTTGTACAGTCCCAGCTTCTGGCAGTCAGAAGGTTTAGGGACACCCAGAGCATGTGGTTGCATCTGGGACCAATGTTTTGCTTTAATCAAAATGCTTTGAAAGGGGTGGTGATTTTGGAGATGTTATATCTGAATTTTATACTGCAAGTCAATTGCAAACATTTCCACTGTTTTATCTCTAGGTCTAGAATTTCTTGAATTTCTATAAGGGCATAATAACCAGATGCCTAAGTTTTCCTATTACTTCATGAATACGCATACCTCTGGCTAGAGAAGCCAGTTAGTGTGTTTGCCTCATATTTTTAGATATAAATTATTCAAAAATGAAGAATGCATTTTCCCCCTTGGATCATCTTTGATGATGATTTAAATAGTCCAAATATCTTTGGTAGAAGATGGTTGCTATCTGGGTGCAGTGATCTTGCGACTAGTGCATTAACTCTTTCATTTAACAAATGTGACACATTTTAATGAACTAAGGATGACAAATAGCCCGAATATGTGTGATGTAGCCCATTGTTCAGTATTTTGCATTTCCCCATCTAGTGGCTGATCAGAAGAGGGTTATCGATTTGCTATAGAGTTCAGTTAGAGGATTTAGTCCTTTTAGCTGAAGTAGTAAAGGCTCGCGCTTTTAGGGCTGAAGGTTCCAAGTCTGAACCCTATGTTGGCCCAAGGAGGGTCAGCTACACTAGGAAAATGAGTAAAGGCTCAACTGTGCCATTTAGGTATGTCTCAGAGTTGAGGGAGGTCCAGAGTTCTGTTACCTCTGGGAGAACTCCGTCATACAGGGAGAGCACCACTATGCTACAGCCGTCTCCTGCTGTGTGCTGCTCCTGCTCTACAGGCTGATGCAGAAGTGGTGTGGGAGAGCATGGCCCTCTCTGCTGTCTCTGGTGCCGTTTAGGGTATCAGGCACCCCGTCAGAACTGGGAGGGGAAGTCCTGTCAAATGCACAAAGTAAACCCAGGTGAGGTTGTGGGGGGGCGGAAAGGTTTGGAATCTAGTCACCTAAAGTTATACTAACCTTGGGAATGAGTTATAAATATTGCAGGTAAAATACTGTCCGAGAGAGAGAGGGTGTGTGTGTTTTTAAGATGACAGTGTTGCCTCAATTCCCAGGCCGGATCTGGTGTTGCTTTCAAAGTCATTTCGCTACATTCTTCTCTTCATATGAGGCTATTAATTTTTCCAACTCTTTTATCTTAAAACTCCTCTTTTGATTGTGGGCGTAACGCTGCCCTGAGGCAAAGTCTGCCAGGAGAAGCAGCTGCAATAAATAAGTATCTTGTGAGCTCCTGCTCCTCTCGGAGTTTAAGATGAGGAGGCCAGAGAAACCGCGCAGGGGGTCATGAAATGCCCTGAGTGTTTTGTCAGTTATGTAAATGAGTTAGACGCAAATTTAGGTGGCTGCAGAAATGTTCTAATCTGGTGGGACTGCTCTTCCCCAATTATTTTAACTGGGTGTTTAGAGTGGATTCTGCAGTGAGATTCAGAGAGGCAGGTGTCGCTTTAAAGTAGCCCAGTGGTAGTGAAAAAGGAACCCAAAGCAAGTACAAACCTACATGCCCAAACCAAAAAGAACCTGGGGGAGTGTAACGCTTTTCTTCTAGACAATTCCTAGCACTCTATTCTAAATAATAGGGCAAATGGCTGTACCCAGAAAAGATGGTCTAGTGGCTAAGGTGCTAACCTGGGACATGGGAGCGGTGGATTCAGTTTGCTGCTTCACCACAGACTTCCTGTGTTACCTTGGGTAAGTCAGGTGTTTTCTCTGTTCCGCATCTGTAAAACGGGAATGGCAGCCCTTCCCCAGCTCCCAGCGTTGCTGCAACGATAAATACATTCCAGTTTGGAAGGCGCACAGATACTATAGTAATTTTGAGGGGAAGCGGGGAGAGGACAGAATAGGTGACTCCAAACAACCAAGTGTAGCATTCTTTCATCTCATTTAGGTGGGGCCGGGGAAGAAGTACTTGGGAGTAGAGAGGGTACAAACATCCTTGTTCTTTATCCCATTCCATCCCTTAAGCATGGGGGAAGTTTCCTGTAAACATCTGAAAAGCCACCACATTGTACTTAAAACTCCTCTGTCTACCCAGACAGAGGTTAGGCAGTTGGTGTGTTGTGGCCACTGCTTATTGTAATTGTCGTATTGTTACCTGGTCCTCCCACTGATTTGTTGTATTTACCTCTTGTTTGTCAGCTGATACTCAATTTGTAGGAGGAAGGACCATCTCTTTTATGTTTGTCCAGTGCTTAACACAATTGGGCAGGGGCCACTAGCTACCACAATACAAATAAATAATATGCTGGCAGAGCATTTGATTGAACTCTGAAAATTACCATACACTTTCAGTTCAAGCATTCACACCTAAGAAATTGCTCATTTTTGTTTTTAAAAAAGCTTTTTATAGCAAGAGATTCTGTAACTATGAAGCAGTCAATTTTGTTATGAACCTTTCTTGTGGAAGTTCTTGATTTATCGAGCGGGAAAGATTGACAACTTAAAAAAAGCCAAGCATGTATCATACTTTTGATTGGAATAGAAGTTGCTATTTTGTTTAATTATTTCATATAAATAGCCTTAATAACCCTTTGGTACACTGCCCCAATAAAAACTTCAAGGATCTATTTCTAGCATATTTGTATTGCTTATATTTTGTGCAAAACAGCTACATTCTGGTTTATCAAGAAACCTCCTTTTGACTGAATAAATTTACAGTGAATGTAAAATGCAACAGCCACTCTTAAAAGTCAACATGTAACAAAGGAGACCAGATTTTCTTTCTATACTTATGAATGGTGAAATGTCTCAGCTGTTGATCAATGATTTTTTTAAATAGAAATCACTAGAAAATTGTACCATGTATTAAAAGACATAACACCATAAAATATCATTAATATCAAAAGATACTGAAATACACAGTACAGCTTTTGGCCCCTTCAGGAATAAAAAGATCCTGGTGTCATCATAAATGCCAGTCAACATGGTTTTATGGAAGATATGTCTTGTCAAACAAACCTGATAGCACTTTATGGTGAGATTATAAATTTGGTTGATAAAGGTAACTGTGTTGACATAAAGAAAAGGAGTACTTGTGGCACCTTAGAGACTAACAAATTAAGGTGACACAAGTCCTCCTTTTCTTTTTGCGGATACAGACTAACACGGCTGCTACTCTGAAATCTGTGTTGACATAATATACTTAGATTTCTGTGGGCGGTTTGACTCAATATTTTAACCAGAATGTGGTGGTGTACTGTTATTACACAAAATATATATAGCACATATTAAATGGACTAAAAAGTAAAGGGGAATAGCCCTCCATTGTCTTAAAAGTGAAGCACATGTTTCAGTGCAGTCTTGAAAAGGGATGTTCTCATCAATCAGGGCCTTAACACATAAAGTAGGACATGTTCCAGTTCAATGAATAAGAAACCGTTCTTAACCACTTCTAGACGATCAGCAATAGGATATATTAGCCTGCTTACAGGAATGGAATCCAGGACCTTGATTTTTTGTATGTTTGGCTCCACCGCTGATTCTGTAGCCTTGTGTGAGTCACTTACCGTCTGTTTCCTCATCTTTCATAAGAGGATAATACTAATATACCAACCTCTCTCCGATGTTATGGGGTTTAATTAGGTCATGTCTCTGCCTTGCTTTGAACTGAGCAGTGGAAAAATTTCCTTTAATAATTGTTGCACACAGAAGAAATAATATCAGTTACCAAAAATAGGTGCTTGTTGACTGCAACCGCTCAAAATAGAGATTTCTCCAAAAAGTGAATAGGGGTAATAGCAGGTAGGAACCCAGCTCCCATTTGGATTTTTCTGTTTTTCTTTTAAGCAGAGCTGAATCTGATATTTGAAAAGTGCATGGAAAGATACTCAGATTTCCTGTTTTAGCACATCTACAACTTTGTTCATCCCATCCTATCGAATTTGAATCCTACTGAATTAGTGTTAGTTGTCTTCATTAGGGTATGAAAGACCGATCATATTAGAAACTGTCACATCATATTAGGCAAAATAAATACTAAAACAATAAGATCAAAAATGTACCACTGCTTGAAAGGTATTTTCTTAGTTCACGAAGCCTGCTTTTGCCAAAGCCAGCTATTTTATCTCCATGCTGCTTGTACACATAATGTGAAATTCCATGTTCCATTTGCACATGATGCTATTCTTATGGTAACAAAATGGATGCCTTCAAGATAGCTCCGGTGATCATGTGCGCTCCTGCTTTGGTGCCCACTTGTCTTTCAGATTGTGATTATGTTTGCTTTATAAACTAAGAAACAATACAAGGCACTATTGTCCCAGAATACAAAAGACTGGGAGAAATCCTGATCCCATTGAAATTATATCTGTTTTCTAGACTTTCTTAAAAATCCAGAATACCAGAGGCTTTAGATCAACTATTGGATGAAGATACGTGACCATAATAGTTTTAAACACCAAGGCTCTTTCCAAGTTACAGGAGCACACAGGGAAATGTCTGCTGTTACATAGTTTATCTTGCCCTTCCACCCCTACCTTTCAAAAATAACCAACATGATGATCTATCTGTAAAACTGGTAAAACATTTTTTCATTCTTGTTTTTAACTTGGATTGCCAAGTGTCGGCTAGGCTAGAATTTTTAATTGAGTTAGACGATAACCCTAAAAACAAGACTGCAGTAGAAAACCCTGACTCCTAACTGCATAGGTGGGTTCTACATTTGTAAGACAACATTGCTTTATTCATGCATCTTAAGGTGCCTGCCTTTCTGGATAAAATTAAATTGATTTTCACTTTCCATTTGGCCTAAGATCTCGTGCGTGTGATATGGTGTGTTGCATTAGGCAAGTTCTTCATCCCTTATGTGTAACATACAATTGACATTTTAACACAACTCATGTCAGTGCAAAGTTACCTGAAAGTCCCACTATTATATCTAGGCCCTAGTCCCCTCATATCTGTTGTACCATTAAAGGAGGACAGTGTGGGAAAGGGAATAGGGCAAAAGGCAGGTTGTGTGTGATCAAGTATTGTATCTGTTTGTCTTTAAATGTCATCAAATACAGTTTGCATAATCTGTATAAATCATAAATGTAAATCTTGTTTTGTTCCTTTTGAGGTGAGGTTGCATTTTAGAAATCTGGATGCTTTCTTGAATGCTCCACAATACAGAAGTTACGAGTCTCTTACCTCTACTTTTTCAAAACAGTGCATGGAAAATTAAATGTGCGACTAACGTTGCTGTTAATGGGAGCTGGGTAACCAAGCACCCCTCCCAGCAGTTGGGGGCTCGGGGTTCGGTTCTGAACTCTGTGTATAATGAGAAAAGGAATAACTGAAAAAAATAGGTACACTGTTTCATGCTGTAAGGGCAGGACAACTTTCTATACAAAGGGATGATTCCGATAGATATAGAGTCAATGCAGAAGTATGTTTAATGCAAACAGTGAGAAGGATTCTATTTCCTTGTATTACTTCTAATTAGAGCGGGGACTATTGTAGAGGGCTGATTATGCTTCAGTGTTAACACCTAATTAAAACTGAGTAAGGGCATTTTACACCTATTTTACCCATCTTGTGTCTATGCACCTGCAGGCTCCAGAGGATGATTGTATTTGCAATTTGTATTGTATAGTCATCTTATTTATTGCATGAAGATTATTTCTTGCATCATAGGTAAGTGAATTAAATTTATTGATTTTTATGGGCCCCAGCTCCTTCCACACAGGCTCACAGATCTATTTTGGGGCCCAATTCTCCTCTGACTTAGGGCTTGTCTTTATGTATGGCATTACAGTGAGAGAGGTGGTAGCTGTGTTGATGGGTGCAGCTCTGCATGGGGGATTAGGTTGGTAGAACTATGTCATTCAGGGATGCGGATTTTTCACACTCCTGACAATATAGGTCTGTAGTGTAGACCTGGCCTTAAACTGCTGCAAACTGGGGACAGATCCACAGGCAAGTTGGAGGAAGTAGCTTCCCTCAGCTAACCCAAAGGAGCTTCCAGCAGGTGACCAAATATTGTCCATGGTCTGGCAGAGACTTGCTTACAGCCTTGTCAGCAATCGGTGGATTCCACATTTACATAAGGGCACTCGGCGAGATGGCAATCTTCACAGTAACAACTTCATAATATCAATCAGAATCATAAGTTGTGCAGACAAATCCCCCGTCTGTCTCACTCAGTGGAGCTGGTGTAAGTCAGAAGAACAGAACCAGGCCTGGTGTCTGAGAGCGGCATGAGGTGCTCTGCAAGAAGTGTAAAATGACATAAAAGCTGACAGCTCCCTATTGACTGAAGTGGCTTGTGTGTGTGGCTTATTACAGTAAGTGTAGTGCATTCAGAAGACATATGCACGATGCATGTTTTTCTAAATAAATGGGATGGCATGGGGGGGCTGCCATGGCATCTTTTTAGGGTGGCACATGCGGGATAAGAAGAGAGTCCCGAGAATTAAATGGTTAGTGGCTATTTAAAAAAAAAATAGCTGCAGTTAATCTTCAGCAAATGCAAAACACGTAAATAGATTATGCAAAAATGCTAATTTTTGTTATTAAATCCCACTTTAGGGAGAAAAAAGCCCTTAATACTCTGGCTAAAGAGTCTAGTCACACTAGATTAGCACTGTTGTACATTAATAATAAAAATAGCTGGCCTGATTAGTGTCACTTCAAGTTTTCTGAATGAGAGATATAGCTCTTGGAATTAAACAGCTTGAATGCCGGCTAAGGATTCCCAATGAATAATTTTGTATTAAAAAGTTAAGACCTTCACTTCTTTTCTAAAGGAAAATCTATCATTGGTTTAGGAATCACATACCATTCACTTAGTAGTATGAAAAGGAAGGAACTTTGCAGACCATAAAGTGAAATAAAAGAACATCTAAAATTGATTTTCATATAAGTAGATTACTGATGTTTTCCTCCTGAACAGGAAAAAGCTATCTCTAATCTCCATTACTGTTCTGAGCCACAGCTACCATTTTGATCCAGCTATACAGGATATGATTAAACATAATGGGCCAATTTTTATCCAGACACACGCTTCACTGGGAGTTGCATCCATGTGTTAGTGGGCAGAATTTGACCCAGGAAGGCCTAAAATAGTTAAAGCACGGGTGTAGGAGCTGAGACTCCTTGGCTCCATTTCTATCTGCCACTGATTTACAGTGTGACCTTGGGTAAATCACATAACCCCTCTGTGCTAGTGTATCCACCTGAAAAATAGAACATAGTAATACCCTACTTTACAGGAATTAGTTGTGAGGCTTTGTGAATTGCTCCAAGATCCTCTCCTCAACGCATCAGACCACTATAAGCAAACCATTCTTTTGCTCAAGTCTTTGTACTGTTTTGTTAGCTTCAGGTGCAATTCAATGTGTTGGTGATTTTTTTCTTTCTTATTCATCTGGGACCCAAGTATCTGAGAGACTGCTTCTTACATGTCCTGGCAGTTAAGATCTTGTTGTCTTCTGGGGTCGAATACTCCATAACTGCAAACTTTCTCAGATGAGGTCCCTTGCCTTGGACATCCATCACAGTTCAAGTCTGGCAAGCTTCAGAGTACAGCATAAGATCTTGTTTTCACTTGGCTTAACTTCTGTCTGATTTTTCTCTCCAATTTGATTTTATTCATGACAAAATGTATTTTAGTTTTTAGTTGCACTCACTATAAGTGGTGGTATGTCATTGTGTTAAATTCTGTACTGTAAATAGCTGCTTCCCAGCTGCACTGTTACATGCTCTATACATCTTTAATAATAATGCTGGCACAACAAACGGATCCATCTAATTGAAAAATTCAAAGGTGTAATGGGCTAATTGTATAAGGATCAAGGCTGCAGAGTTGTCACAGTAAATTCTGAGGAAAGTTAATGGCAAAAATGACCAAAAATATTGAATACATTAGTAAATATATTGTCCCTCCAGATTAATTGTAGAAAATAAAAATCCATCCATCTCTTTAAAACTTGACCTGAATCTGTGGTGGTTTTTGTTGTTATGTTTTTGTGGGGAGGGGGAGGGTGAAAGAAAATAAGTTACCATTAGACAGTTATTCAGGGCTTTCTTCAGTGAGCTCTGAACTCAAATCCAGGCATAACTGGAGATGTTGTACCAGTGGGCCCTACGACCTTGTTGATCTGTAGATTGCCACCCCATTCAAGATGATGCCGTGTGCACTATCTCACATCTGGTAGCAGCATAAAGAAGAAAATGAATCCATGAATGATGCCTAACTTCTGGATTCAGTAAGATCTGGAAGATGGTTCTTATGCAACAAGCTGAAATTTGGGAAGGAAGTACCAGGTGGAGAGGGAAGAGTAGAAATATCTGTTTGCCATTTAATAGTCTAGATACAGAAGACTTACAAACAGTTAAGACCAAACATACTTGAAGAGTAAAATGAGATGGAAACAAAATGCGAAGAGCCAATCAGAAAACAGCATTGATTAAAATATATTACTGCTTTGTTTGAATTCCGCATCAGCAGCATCCTTTGATTTTAAAGCTGTTTGGCCATATCTTACCCTGTTTTTTTCCTTACATGTTACTCCTTGCTATACACTCTCTCTCTGCTAGGTGTCCTTTGGTTCTTGTTCCCACTGCTGCAATACATTGTCTGTAATTTCATGAAACTTTCACAACAGAGTGGTTACTTTTGTCCTTTTTGCCGATCTCAAGTGTCTCGTGCTTTCAGCAGAAATACTGAAATGAGTCAATTACTCACTATTGCTGAACCTGCCAAAACAATTAAGTCCTGGTAATGGCATATGAAATCTGTTCTTTTGAGATTTAGAGCCCTGTTCCTGGAGCAAAGAGACAATGGGTAGCCTGAGGCATAGACTAAAGTAGTCAGCAGCCTAAGGCCATATGTCTGAGGAGATTCCACCATGGAATTTGGATTGTTAAGGTCACTCACCAAAAAGCCGATCCCAAACCGCTCTGCTCTCGCTGCAGAAATTCCACTCACTTGGTCCTCACGCATTGCTGAGCACACAGCTGGGCATCATAGTGACACCTTTTGGGAGGAGAAAATGATGCAGACAAGAACTGTGTGGGATGCCAAAGCCCTTTTAGGGTATAGTGCAAACAAGAGCAGACCTTCAAAATGATCTGGATGCCTCTTGATCAAACCTCGGAACTTCTGGATGCTTATCTGAATCTAACTTTCTATGTCTTTGAGCTTTGCTCATCACCTGTGATAATGAAATTACCTTTGTAAACTCTAATTTTTAAATAATGTAAGATTTCATTTGCAAAGGCAGTGGGAAGCCCTAGGACTTAATCTGCTCAAAGCTATAAGATTCTTTCTACACTTGTTTCAGCTCACTTTTTCTGTTCATTTCTGTTTTTGTGGATTCTCCTCCTTTGAGTTTGGCATCAGGTTTTTGTGTTTTGGTTTTGATTTGTTTTTGTTCAAACCAATATGATGAAGGGAAAGCTCTCTGCACAATAGGTAATGAGACTAACCATGTCAGGAATTCTCATGAAGTAGTTAGCAACACCAAAACACTCCTGTCTAGAGACACTATTACATAAAGTTAGCTGGTTCCTTGAGTTCCTCCAGAGGCTCAATCTATCCCCATTCACCTCCCCATTTAAACTCCTTCTCTCTCCTCCACCTACCCACAATGAAAAAAACTTTGTGTCTGATATTTTGACCTCAGACTTCTTTGATCGCTAGCGTTCATTATTTCTTCCTGTCTACTTAGGGCCTGGGATTTCAGTGGGAGTTAAGGGTATTTAGCACCTCTCAGAATCAGGTGCTTGGAGAGGTGCAAGCCCCAGTTTGGGCTCTGCCTCCTATGTGTATTTTGCTGTGAGACAGGTGACATATGAAAAGTGCCAGGTGCAACTGAATGGCTTTAGGGCCTGCTGTTTTGTGATTACTGCATTTCCATTGCTGACTTATGCTTTGTAATCACTAAATCTTGTTCAGCTGTTACCATCACATCCTCAAAATGTCAAGTGTCATGGATAGCTATTTTTAAAAAAAAATACATGAAAAGCATAGAATCAGTGGCTTTCGGGTCCTGACAAAAGCCTACTCTTAACAAGAGTGAGTGCTGCTGTGCTATATAAAAAAACAGCACAGATTCACCACTAGTCTTAGTGTATCTACTTATTTTTCTGATAACTTCTGTATAATTCAAGCTAACTGTACTGAAACTTCATAAATAAAAGGCTTCCAAGTTGTAAATGTTAATGAGCAGATGCACAGATTTAGGGATCTTCCCTCCTGCACAAATACCCACAAGACTCTGCCTGGTGGGTGAAAATGACCTCTGAGGATCCCCTTGAAGAATGTTCATCAAATCATTCTGCTTGGTGGGTGGAGTTTGCTTCGCGCAGAAAAGATAGGGCTGCACTCCCAAATCTTGCAGATCCTGGGGATGAGCCGTAGGCCAGAGTCGTGCATAAAGAAGTCCATCGCCTGTTGATCTGCCACTGTGGCCATCTGTTGCTCCATTGAAGCATGGATTCCTCCATCTGTTACTGCTCCTTGGATCTTTAATTGCAGGTTCCCCTGTGCAGAGGCAGCATTTGAATCTTCGCTGGACTTTCTGTGGTCCTTTAGAATAAACAGACGGTCATCTCAACATATCCCTGCTCCTCCCCCACTTGCATTCATCCTCTGGCCTCTCCCCAACTGTAGATATCCAAATATGTGAATGATACTCCACAAGGCCCATTGGGTGGGGGAGGAGAAGGAAAGAGGGGGAATTGATGTTGCCACAGAGGTAGCAGAGTCCCTACCTCCATTTGGAACAGAGGGCCTGTGCTGAGAAGACCCTCGGTGACCTTTACATAACGCACCTAGTCTGGCCCCAAATATGTAAGTCCTTTTCTCTAAGCCTATATACCATACAGTATTTGGAAGAAAACTTTGATAGGCGTTCACTTCCTATCTATCCTACACCTCTTCTTTTCTTGAGCAGAGATGACCTCTGAGTTAAAGATTGCTTGGAGCGCATTACAGTGAGAAAAAAAATCACAAATATGACTGATGAATAAGGCAGCCTTCACTGTTCAGCACCTTCAGGCCTTCTCCTGTCCAACTTAGTTCCTTTGCTGTGCCGAAGATAAATCTCTGAAGCATAAACTCTTCAAAGACTAGTTTTGTGGATACTAGCTTTACAAATATTTACTGGTGCAATACTCCGCCACTTAAAATAGATCCCGTTGGGTACTTTATTTTTGTTGTCATTAGTGATGATAGATTAGATGCAACATGAAGAGCTGGCTTGAAAAGCGATCCAGACACTCATCTTTAATACACTATTAAAGTGTTTATAGTGCGAAATCCACTGTGTTTGAATTCAAGCATGGAGAAATACCAATTTGTAGTGATATTTCCAGGGCTCTGAAATAGCCACACCTCTGTATCAGTTTACTAAACTATTCCTAAGGAATCTTGTGAGAATGGTTCAGTATTGTATGTGTAAGTATTAAAATAATCCCCATTCCTTCCATCAGTTATGCTTCTGTGGGCATTTATGTGGACATTTTTATTTCACATTTAAAGACTTCCCACCCACCCCTTTGTAAAGAAGGCATTATCTATAATTAAGGAGCAAGGGAGTGAAAAATACATAGCGAAAATGTCTCAGGTTAGTTATTTGTACGTACTTGCATCTCATTTACCCACTTTGTTTCCAGTCCTCCACTCAGTGCCTCTGATCCAGTGTTGGTCTAGTGAGTGAGAATATATGAGTTAGCACATAAGTTCTCAGCAGGTCCAATGGGCTCACAGTGTGCCTCGAGAGGTAGTTTGGCGAGACGGGTTCTATTCCTGCCTCTCTCACTGACTAGTACCCTGATCCAGCAAAGCACTGAGGCACATCCTGAAAGTTGCACCTGTATTTATGTGTTTTGCTGGACCATAGCTTTGTCATATAATGCTGGATGTGTGACGTAACTTCTCTGTTTCTAGACAGCAGAGTCAGAGGCTGGCCAAGGGGCAGTCCCTTTTTAACACAGCTTACCCTGTGCCAGGGCTTCCTTCTGGCAGAATGAGCTAGAGTACCCCCAGAGACTGCCTCTGTCTCCTTTCTCACAAGGAGTGCCCTGGCTGTATAAAAGCTGCAATAGTTACTTAAATATTTCTCTTTACTCTGGCAAACATGAGCCAACCTCTAGAACTTCTCTTGGAACATGTACTCTGAGGGCTGCTACTCCCTGTTATAAAGACTGTCCTATGTAACTGATCATTATGACCTTGACTTCTGCCTGTGTGAGTGGGCATAGATTTTTTTGTGATCGGGCATTGCAAGTCATTCCTGTTAAGTTACCAATTCAAGACCCAGTAAAGCAAATGGGAGATTTCTTAGCATTTGGTCCTTCCTTTGTCCTTTGAGTATGCAAGAAAAATCCACATTGTCTATGGCGTGTGTGCATGCTTCTTTAGAGGTAAAGCCTCAACGGTTTCCATTGTGCTGTTCCAGAGGCATTGTATTTCGGATTATTTGCTTAACCCTCCGATGTTTTAGATTTCCCAGTTCAAGAGTAGATGAAAATGTATTTGTTGGATACAAAAGAAAGCTAATTGTATGAATAATTGTTAGCCTGACATGCCTTTGTTTGTTCTGTAGCAGTAATTGATTATAATGAGAAAATATTCTATTAGCTGCTTCTCTGCGAGCTTAGCCCAGTGCCCCATGTATCAAGTTTGAACAAGCTTGAGTGAATGGTCCAGCACCACAGGGTACATAGCTACATAACACATCCAAGACTGACCTCAGGACATCTACTCTTGTTGTCAGCTGGGGTTCGGAGTGACTCTGAGATATTTTTGGTTTCTGGGAATCCGTAATGGACAATTTAACCCAACCTGCAAATCTTTGTGAGCTGAGTGCCCTCTTAACCAGTAGCCCAGGGTCAGTGGGTAAGTTTAGATGCCTGCTAGTGTATATGCGCACACACTCTCTCATCTCTCCTCTGCCCCACTCCCACCTTGCAGTTCCAAGCACTTAGGTACCTTTGATCTTTCCCATTCTATCAGGGCTTTGTATGAAATGAGTGTGCTTCATAAAGCATCAGAGTGAATACAAGAAAGTCAATAAGCAATCTGTGTGATAATTAATTAGGGTGCCAGAATGAATTACTATTTCTTCCCCTCCTGGTTTGGGTCAGAGTCGCATTTGATTTGGGAAGATGTCCATTTTTCAATTCTAGCTTGTCCAGTGGTTTTGTTGATATACATCAGAATGGAAGACCGGCACATAGGCAGGTTTGTCTAACATGATTTCCTATCATGGGAAGTTGACAATGTCAGGCTCAGTGCCCTGAAGAAGTCTTTGCCAAGGGAGCACGTTGTATCTGGTATGGCCCGGAAGAAAGATGATCTCTAACAATGTTCATACGAGGCAATAACCCAAATAACATAGCCTACAGAGCTATATCACAGCTTTGTGTGTTTTGTGATTGGTTAGTTTTCTTTGTTTTGCGTACACCGGATTATGGGGAGGCATGTAACCTATGGCTTCGCCAAGAGCTGTGCAGGGACTGTGACTGTCAAAAACAAAACCCCCTATTTGGTTCCCCTCTGTCAAGTAGCAGTACCTTCCTTTCTTGATCTCCAAGATAAATATTGAGAAAATTACCTTGCTGAGTGACATTTTAATTTTTCTACTGTTTGAATCATTCCACTAGCTTCCTCCTGTTTTCAATGCACTCAGTGTAGGTGTATATTCTTTTTTGGCTGTGCATTGTCTTGTGTCCTTACCTATGGTACATAACCAGTCACCTGGGGTGAAAGCTTAGCTACACTGAAGTCAATGGGAATTCCCCCCTCACTTCAGTGGGGCCAGGATTTCACCTGGAAGTTGTATCCTGTTCAGTCTACCACATGGTTTAATTAATATTCATCCACAGTGATCTCAAAATACCTTTACAAAAAATCAGCCCATGCTCACCTCAGCTTCCACCCCATGTAACATCATGATTTTCAGAAATCAATTCCATGCTTCATTTATCCTCTCTTGGGGAGGAAGCCTGGAGGCCATATGACAACTAGCTTTCCAGAGCTTTCCTCCTTCAAATCTGTATTTCCACTGAAGGAAAAGCACCTGAGACCCTATTATTAATCTTCTTGCATAAATACTTGTCCTGCTATCCCATCTCCTTTCGTTACTCGCAGAAGACTTATTACACAGGCTAGCCTAGTGAACTCACTTCATAAGTACTGCAGGTAAGGAGAGGATGCCTGCTTAACTTTCTCAGTGAGTTGCAAGATCTCTCTTTCCCTCCAACAAACTGTCTGTCATATCAAAGAAACTAAATTCTCAAAACATCTCTACCAGTCCTCTAACGATAATAAATAATCACTCTTTCTATGTCATAGTAAACAAGACAAAAGTACTGTACTTCTTCCCACATAAGTATTTAATGAGGAGCACCTGTTGAGATAAAAAGACAACCTCTTTAGGATGACTGGGTGACCAACAAAAACTATTTTGCTGTCCTGAAAGCTTAAAGGAATATTAGGTACATCTTTGATGCTTTCATAAAAAAGAATTTTTATTGCAAAATGCCGTTCTTTTTATTGCTTTTTCCTCCACATATTTCAAAGATTTTTCAGCTGACTTTGTTCTTGTTGTTTTTAACTTTGGGGAAGGTGGAGTGTCTTTCACTTGATGTCTCTGATAGCATATTTTCCAGTACCACCTCCATGGCACATCAGCAGCTTTGAATTGCTTGTCCTTACTGAAAGTCTGATCCCCAAAGGTACTGAGTGCCTGCAACTAATCTTATGGATGCCCCACATTTCTAAGAATCAGGATGTAATTCTCAAGAAGAAGTCTGATCAGTTACAATAGAAATTTTTTGCTACGCTTTGAGAATTTCATGGTGTTAATGAAAAAATAAAGGCAACCCTGCGTAAAAGGTTTCAGAGTAGCAGCCGTGTTAGTCTGTATTCGCAAAAAGAAAAGGAGTACTTGTGGCACCTTAGAGACTAACCAATTTATTTGAGCATAAGCTTTCGTGAGCTACAGCTCACTTCATCGGATGCATTCAGTGGAAAATACAGTGGGGAGATTTATATACACAGAGAACATGAAACAATGGGTGTTACCAAACACACTGTAAGGAGAGTGATCACTTAAGATGAGCTAATACGAGCAGGAGAGCGGGGGTGGGGTGGGGGGGAGGAGAGAGAAAACCTTTTGTAGTGATAATCAAGGTGGGCCATTTCCAGCAGTTGACAAGAACGTCTGAGGAACAGTGGGGGGTGGGGTGAAATAAACATGGGGAAATAGTTTTACTTTGTGTAATGACCCATCCACTCCCAGTCTCTATTCAAGCCTAAGTTAATTGTATCCAGTTTGCAAATTAATTCCAGTGCAGCAGTCTCTCCTGGGAGTCTGGTTTTGACGTTTTTTTGTTGAAGAATTGTCACTTTTAGGTCTCTAATCGAGTGACCAGAGAGATTGAAGTGTTCTCCGACTGGTTTTTGAATGTTATAATTCTTGACGTCTGATTTGTGTCCATTTATTCTTTTACGTAGAGACTGTCCAGTTTGACCAATGTACATGGCAGAGGGGCATTGCTGGCACATGACGGCATATATCACATTGGTGGATGTGCAGGTGAATGAGCCTCTGATAGTGTGGCTGATGTGATTAGGCCCTGTGATGGTGTCCCCTGAATAGATATGTGGGCACAGCTGGCAACGGGCTTTGATTGCAAGGATAGGTTCCTGGGTTAGTGGTTCTGTTGTGTGGTTGCTGGTGAGTATTTGCTTCAGGTTGCGGGGCTGTCCATAAGCAAGGACTGGCCTGTCTCCCAAGATCTGTGAGAGTGATGGGTCATCCTTCAGGATAGGTTGTAGATTCTTGATGATGCGTTGGAGAGGTTTTAGTTGGGGGCTGAAGGTGATGGCTAGTGGCGTTCTGTTATTTTCTTTGTTGGGCCTGTCCTGTAGTAGGTGACTTCTGGGTACTCTTCTGACTCTGTCAGTCTGTTTCTTCAGCAGGTGGGTATTGTAGCTGGAAGAATGCTTGATAGAGATCTTGTAGGTGTTTGTCTCTGTCTGAGGGGTTGGAGCAAATGCGGTTGTATCGTAGAGCTTGGCTATAGACAATGGATCATGTGGTGTGGTGTGGATGAAAGCTGGAGGCATGTAGGTAGGAATAGCGGTCAGTAGGTTTCTGGTATAGGGTGGTGTTTATGTGACCATCGCTTATTAGCACCATAGTGTCCAGGAAGTGGATCTCTTGTGTGGACTGGTCCAGGCTGAGGTTGATGGTGGGATGGAAATTGTTGAAATCATGGTGGAATTCCTCAAGGGCTTCTTTTCCATGGGTCCAGATGATGAAGATGTCATCAATGTAGCGCTAGTAGAGTAGGGGCATTAGGGGACGAGAGCTGAGGAAGCGTTGTTCTAAGTCAGCCATAAAAATGTTGACATACTGTGGGGCCATGCGGGTATCCATAGCAGTGCCACTGATTTGAAGGTATACATTGTCCCCAAATGTGAAATAGTTGTGGGTGAGGACAAAGTCACAAAGTTCAGCCACTAGGTTTGCCGTGACATTATCAGGGATACTGTTCCTGACGGCTTGTAGTCCATCTTTGTGTGGAATGTTGGTGTAGAGAGCTTCTACATCTATAGTGGCCAGGATGGTGTTTTCAGGAAGATCACCGATGGATTGTAGTTTCCTCAGGAAGTCGGTGGTGTCTCGAAGACAGCTGGGAGTGCTGGTAATGTAGGGCCTGAGGAGGGAGTCTACATAGCCAGACAATCCTGCTGTGAGGGTGCCAATGCCTGAGATGATGGGGCGTCCAGGATTTCCAGGTTTATGGATCTTGGGTAGCAGATAGAATACCCCAGGTCGGGGTTCCAGGGGTGTGTCTGTGCGGATTTGTTCTTGTGCTTTCTCAGGGAGTTTCTTGAGCAAATGCTGGAGTTTCTTTTGGTAACCCTCAGTGGGATCAGAGGGCAATGGCTTGTAGAAACTGGTGTTGGAGAGCTGCCTAGCAGCCTCTCGGTCATATTCTGACCTATTCATGATGACAACAGCACCTCCTTTGTCAGCCTTTTTGATTATGATGTCAGAGTTGTTTCTGAGGCTGTGGATGGCATTGTGTTCTGCACGGCTGAGGTTATGGGGCAAGTGATGCTGCTTTTCCACAATTTCAGCCCATGCACATCAGCAGAAGCACTCTATGTAGAAGTCCAGTCTGTTGTTTCGACCCTCAGGAGGAGTCCACCCAGAATCCTTCTTTTTGTAGTGTTGGTAGGAAGGTCTCTGTAGATTAGTATGTTGTTCAGAGGTGTGTTGGAAATATTCCTTGAGTCGGAGACATCGAAAATAGGATTCTAGGTCACCACAGAACTGTATCATGTTCGTGGGGATGGAGGGGCAGAAGGAGAGGCCCCGAGATAGGACAGATTCTTCTGCTGGGCTAAGAATATGCTTGGATAGATTAACAATATTGCTGGGTGGGTTAAGGGAACCACTGTTTTGGCCCGTTGTGGCATGTAGTAGTTTAGATAGTTTAGTGTCCTTTTTCTTTTGTAGAGAAGCAAAGTGTGTGTTGTAAATGGTTTGTCTAGTTTTTGTAAAGTCCAGCCACGAGGAAGTTTGTGTGGAAGGTTGTTTTTTTTATGAGAGTATCCAGTTTTGAGAGCTCATTCTTAATCTTTCCCTGTTTGCTGTAGAGGATGTTGATCAGGTGGTTCCGCAGTTTCTTTGAGAGCGTGTGGCACAAGCTGTCAGCACAGTCTGTGTGGTATGTAGATTGTAATGGATTTTTTACCTTCAGTCCTTTTGGTATTACTAAGCAGATAACATTACTGGCTTTCCTCATTTGTCTGTCTCCCTAGCCATTCATGTGGATGCGATCATAATATAGTATCTGAGCATCTGAACACGTGCTTGGAAAGAATATTTTCATGAGTACAACTTGCATACTTGATCTAAGCTGTGGGGTGGAATGTGCATGAGAGAGGTCGATCTTTCATTCATGGAGTCAGCCAGCAAACCAGTTGTATTGAGTAAAGATTCTGAAAGCATCCTGAATGTAATCAATGTTTTATGATAACATCCGTGTCAACAACAGAACATTTTTCATTTTAAAATTTATTTTCTATGAGACTGGTTCAAATTTTACTTTCCTCAGGAGTCCTGTTGTGTTTAGTAGATTTGTCCTATTTGAAAACGTGTTGCATTGCTATGTTTGTTATCCTTCAGAATGATTCTAACTGGGCTACCCCCACAACCAGAAAAGGGACCCAAACATTTCATAACCTCAAAAGCAGGTAAGGTTCAAGTTTGATTTGATTAGGATTGATGGCAGCAACTTTCTATTTAATCTGAACTGTTCTGTCCATCCCTCATTGACACTCCACATAAACATTTTAGAACATACAGTATCTCTTCAAACCAAGCTAAATTGCTGGACAATTTATAACAACCGGTTCTGCATTAGGTCAAAATTTGTGGAGGCTTTTGGGTGAATACATTCAATGATGTAAATGTAAGTTCATGTGTGTTCAGTTTCTCTTCAGTTTCTCTGTGAATCCCTCAAATACTTAGATTACAATACAACTACAGTGGCTGTTTATAAAGCACCTTTCATGACAAGCAACTCATCCAACACACTTTAGACAGGTTCAGCAGGTTTTTAAGTAAATTGCAGTTGGCAGAGGTTGGCTGGAAGGCACCAGGGTTCAAATGAAAGCAACTTTATTTTAGAAACAAATCAAGGAATTGCTCACTATTCTCAAATGAAGAAATAGAAAGCGAAAGACCAAGGGAAGGGTATAAAATGCAATGTGTGGTATAAAATACCACTGCATACAGTCTTAAGCAATTAGAAATTAAACAGATCTAGAAAACGCTGTAGCTGTTCTAAACAATGGTGGACTAATTACGGTGAGATGGTGGGTGAGATAATATCTTTTATTGGACCAAGTTCTGTTGGTGAGAGAGAGACGCTTTTGAGCTACACAGCTCTTTCTCAAATCTGAAGTCAGCTGCCCATAATTCTGCATTAACAAAGGGATTTGAATTCTAGAGTGTTATAAATGACCAGAATGACTTCGCTCATATCAGTAAGGCCTTGTAAATGAACTAGTGTGTCTTCAAAGTCTGATCAGTGTTAAGAGGAATGGAGTCCTCTCTAGGCATTATATTTCCAGCAATACGCTAAAAATAGATATTGGGTAGTTCTTGTGGTTGAATAATAGAGATTTGGTTCTTCTACATTCAAATTACCTGTGTCATCACAAACATTTTTGTTAATGAATTTGGAGTGACCAGAACTTGATGAACTTAGGTTGTGATCCAAAATTCTTTGGTTGAATTGGAATTCCATGAACTTGGGCCCTGACCCAAAATTAATTGAAATTAGTGAAAAGATTGATTTCAATAGGCTTTGGCTCAGAATCAAAGAGGGTTAACTTCATAAAAAACCCCTAAAGAGGAGGCATTTTTTCCTCACTTGAGTAACTGACGAGTGTTGGTTGGGAATCTAGTATTTTAGCTGAGCTGATAGGCTCCAACTCACAGGAGTAGTATAAGAACATTGTACATGGCCATCCAAATTCTCATTATAAGGGACCTCAGGACTAGAGCTGTGTTCAATTTTTCAGGCAAAACATTTTTTTCATCCAAAAATACAGATTTAGTTTGACAAAAGCATTTTGTGGGACATAAATGGGAGTAGAAGAAAATGAGGGGTTTTTTTTATTGGGACTGGTGATGGTTTGGTGCTTTAGAAGCTCAGCAAGCTTTTCTCAGCAGAGACTGTAAACTGAATACAAAATAAGGGGGTTGGTGGCAATGTATACAAACTTTTTAGATTAATCTCTAGAGAGAACTCAGGATGCTTGTTAGTCATATTTGACTATAAGGTCCCAGTTATGACAATTTCATAACATTGAACCAGCAGCTAAGAAATGTACAGTTTCTTTATGTAAAGAACTGTAAATTTAATTGCATATGTATATTTTAATAATCAGGCCAAGTCACTCTGATTATTGAGCTGAGACAGAAGTTTTCATAGACTAGAATTTAGATTGTGGCTTCAATTAGCAATATTTCCACTCTACTTCTTAGATTCTTACTATTCCTAATGGAGATTGCACTAAATATCAGAGACTATTTTTATTCTAAAAACTCTTCAAAAGAAATTCAGTTTGAATGTGGAACAATACACCATTGCCTTTTGTAATTTGACACTATCCTTTGGGAGCACGCTGTTAGGATATTGAAAACTGTCTTAAGATCTCAAAGCTTCGTTACATCTCTAGTGGCTGGGAGGGGGGTGATATAAATATAAAGGGAAGGGTAACCACCTTTTTGTGTACAGTGCTATAAAATCCCTCCTGGCCAGAGGCAAAATCTTTTCACCTGTAAAGGGTTAAGAAGCTAAGGTAACCCCGCTGGCACCGGACCCAAAATGACCAATGAGGGGACAAGATACTTTCAAATCTGGAGGGGGGGAAAAGGCTTTTGTCTGTCTTTGTGATACCTTTGCCGGGAACAGATCGAGGATGCAAGCCCTCCAACTCCTGTAAAGTTAGTAAGTAATCTAGCTAGAAAATGTGTTAGGTTTTCTTTGTTTTGGCTTGTAAATTCACTGTGCTGCAGGGAATGTGTATTCTTGTTTTTGTGTCTTTTTGTAATGTAAGGTTTTGCCTAGAGGGATTCTCTATGTTTTGAATCTGGCTGTCTGTGAGATTATCTTCCATTCTAATTTTACAGAGTGTTTCTTTTATCTTTGTTTTGTTCTTCTAATAAAGTTCTGTTTTTTTACAGAATCTGATTGGGTTTTTAGGGTCCTAAGAAACCCAAGCTGGTTTGTGCTCAACTTGTTTATTCTCAAGCCTCCCCAGGAAAGGGGGTGTAAGGCCTTGGGGGGATAGCTGGTGGAAGAGAAACTCCAACTGGTCCTTTCCCCCGGTTCTTTGTTAAAGCGCTTGGTGGTGGCAGCATACCCTAGTCCAAGGCCAAAGATTTTGTGCCTTGGGGAAGTTTTTAACCTAAGCTGGTAGAAATAAGCTTGGGGGTCTTTCATGCGGGTCCCCACATCTGTACCCCAGAGTTCAGAATGGGGAAGGAACCTTGACAGGAGGTTATTTTAAATATTATATCTAGTTGTTGGAGAGGATTATTTTAAATATTACATCTTTACTTGCTCTTCTGTTTTCACCTTAAAAATAAAGTTAACTGAACATACTTAATAAAAGAAGGAACCCGAAGCTCTGCTCTTGCAAAGGTTTATGCATGCATTTAGCTTCATGCACTATGAGTACGTCCATTCATTTCAGTGGGACTGCTTACAGTTCATAAATTGAGCACGTGCATCAATCTCTGCAGGATCGAGGCCTACGGTCTGATCTTGCAATGTGATGTGCACAGGAGGAACCCTGTTGCAGGATCAAGACTAACTGTTGTAAAATTCTGGAATTACTTGACATAAAACTCGTACACAAATAGTGACTGTCTAATGGTCTTGGGTATTGTAGCTTGCTTGGAAACAGTTCTGATAAGTGTTAAAGATAGCACTGGAGGATATACATGCATCTGAGCTCCGAATTTATTGTATTGTTTTTTCTAGACAAATTATGGTGGCAATATTTTCTTTGCTGTAGGAGTTAAGAGTGTAGCAATATTTATTCAGTTTGATCATCGGCTGACCACTTCCTCAGATGAAGTAAATTGGTGGTTAGCCTCCTATAGGCATGTCACAAAGTACAAGAAAAAGAAGCAATGTAAAAAGAAAATCTGTCTAAATTCTCCAGTGTGTGCTAGGTAGCATTGCTGAATCTGAATCTTACTTTGTGGTAGTCTAATATCCATGAGCCAAAAAAGATAGGATAATTAAGAGATGTCTGAAATAGTTATTCTGAACGCAAACATTTCTGCATGCATGATAACACTGAATTTGTAGAACTCCTTCCATATTTTTAGAGAATGCTATTGTGGGACAAGTTAGATTGGTCTGCAATTTGACTACAGGAATCTCTGTTTGCAGGAAAATCATTAATTTTTCTTAAACGGTCTCTATTACAAATGTCAGGAACTAACCAAGTTTGCTTTGGGTTTTTTTTCTGGAAAAGATTGGTCAGGATGAGGCTATTTAAGGACTACATGATTTTTTTCCCCTCATTTAAAAAAAAATGTACCTTCAAGTTGGAACTATTTACGGATTGTCTAAAAATCATTTAAACGATGCACAGAAGCTATTTCCCTGAACAACTATTATTTGAAGAAAATCTGTTGTGTATTAGGGATATATAACTGTAAGCGGAGGAATAGTCCCGCTATTGTGGGGAACTTTCCTGGCTTCTGCACTACCCCGGTGAAGTGGGCTAGCGAAAGGATCTGAGTCCTTGTTCCCACTTTCTTTACCCAGTGGCCTCCCTGCCCTTGAGGACTCCCCTTCCACTCTCCTGTCTGGCAGAGTCCTCGTAATCCCAACAAGGCTGGGCCCAGGATTCCTGGGGGGCTCGACCCCCAACCCTGCTGTGGTCACCTAGGACAGGGGCTAGGGTGTCCCCACTCTGGGGTACTCTCTCTGCACTGGGCACTTCTCTGACCCATTGACCATTACATACAAGTTAAAACAAATGCAAGTTATTTAATCAACAATTAATTTGAAAAAGAATAAGGAAAATGGGAAAGGTTAAAGGAAACACATCACCCCGCTCTGTGGCAGGGAACATCACAAACAGGGTCTCTGGAACGTCCGGGCAGTTCACAGTCTGCTCCTTGTAAGTCCCAGGCCTCCTTGTCCGGCCCTGGCCGTGCTGCAGGGATGCTGTGGGTTGGACACTTGCTCTGGTGGTGGCCACATGCTCTCAGGCTCTAAGTGGTGGGACCCTTCTTCCCAGTGTCGCCCCCGCCCTGTCGGGGTTATAATCCAAGCCTGGCCTGCAGAGCCTGTTGGCTGAGGCGTCTCCCTGTGCTGGGCCTGCTGCCCAGGGTCCCCCTCGGTCTCCCCAGCTGCTCACCGCACCCAGCTCCGGACTGCTCCAGCCTCAGCTCCACCACTCGGTCTCAGCACGGCTGCTGCTGCTCTGCCTCCAGCTCCCTGGGCTGCTCCTTTGGCCCCTCTGGCTCTGGTTGCTGCAGCTCTGCTCCCAGGGCAAGTCTGCTCTCTCTGGGCTGTGCCTCTGGCTTTGGGGCTGCAGCTCTGCTCCCAAGACTGGGTCTGCTCTCTCTGGGCTGCTTTTCTGGTCCCTCTGGATCTGGCACAGCTCTGCTCCCCAGCTTAGCTTGGGCCCCTGCTTTCTCCTTAGCTTGTCCCCACTCTGTCTGACCCAGGCAAATCCAGTTCACATGGAGGACGGGACCTCTCTGGCCTCCTGGCTCCCTGATTAGCCTGCTCGCCCTGTCATTCAGGCTGACCTGGAGCATTGGCCTCTCCCCATTGTTTTGCTATCAACTATCAGTCTCAGGGTCCTGGTTTCTCATAGACTCTTCCCCTTTTAGTACTGGGAGCTAGCCAACCAAAACACCCCCACTGAATGTTAGTGAGGGGGCAACAGTCCCCTTACATAACTAAAATCTAAATGTAGACACACAGACTTGACAAGATATCTATTTCTTTTAAAAAAAATCTACATCCAGAATGGAACAGTTATGGAATGTGTGTAACAATAGGTAGAAACAAGAGGAGTAACAATAGAGGATTCTACTCCCCTTGCTTCTAACTATTTTATGTGTATATACATAGCATTCAGCCTTGGAGCAGCTATGCAATATAGGCACCTAAGTTTTAAAATGTTGGCCAAAGTGGGCATCTGAATCCATATTTATGTATGTAAAGAAGTGGCTTTACACAGATCCCAATAAACTGTAACACAGCTGTACAAATAACTGGTCCTTGAGCTTGCTGGAAGTTCCAAAAAATTGTATAGGTGAGAGGGCGGGAGGGGAAGAGTTTGCGGTAACCCCAAAGCAACATTTTCCAGAATTTTTGGTGAATGAAAAAAATTGGGGGAGGGGGAGAAGGGAGAGAATTCATTTAGAGTTGATTTGGGGGCATTTTTAACCTTTTTTTAAAAAATAAAAGGAAATGAGATTTGGAAACAAAGAGTTAGATTCACAAAATGGAGACAGAAGAGGAGTTGGTAGTACTCCCCTTATCCTCTGTAACCCAGCGTTTCGGGCACTCACCTGGGATGTGGGAGACCCAGGCTGGAAATGAGGTCTCCCACATCCCAGATGAGTGCTCTAACCACTCGGTTACTGGCTATTCTGGGGTGGGTGTTTCTCAACCTCTCCTATTGAAGCTGTTTCACTTTGCATAAATACTGACATAATCACTGGGCTGGAGTACAAACGAGGGAGAATGTCTTTACAGCCCAGTGGTTAGGACTCTTACCTTGGAGGGACATGTGGGTTCCAGTCCCTGCTCCTATGAATATTTAATTATGTATATGAAGTGGAACAGCTTCAACAGAAGACATTGAGAGGCCCACCCCAGCCAATAAATTGGTGCTTAAGGCACTCACCTGGTATGTGGGATACCTGGGTTCAAGTCTTTGGTTCATATCAGAGACTTGAACCTGGGTCGTCGTCACCACCTCCTCTGTTTTCTAAATCTAGCCTGACATTTCTGAATTTGTTTTGCCCAAAACAATTTGCCATCCTCAATTGTTTCCAAACTGACTCAAACTCAAGAATGGTATCGGTTGAAAAAATGCAGATTCAAGTCAGCCAAAAAAAAATGTTTTGGACATTTCCCCTCCTCCCCTTCCCCACCCCCCAGCTCTAATTTATACTTAAGCTGTTATTGTCATGATTCATGTTGATTGTAGTGCCCTTCCAGGACAAATTTGTTCAGGTCAAGACTTAGGGGGACCTTGTTTCACAGAGGTCTTCTCTGTGCATGGTAGTATAAATAACCTCATCTTTTATACCCTTTGCATCCAATCTCCTCTGTGCCGTGAGAGATGCTGCACAAGAAAGTAAATAAATTCAATGTATTAAAGTGTCCAGTTCAATAATCTAAGCAGTTATTTATAATATAGAGGGACAATTGCTTTCATATATTGCTTTCATTAATGGCCTTTGTCAGGTTGAAACTTTCCAGTTTGGCTATTAAACATTCTTGAGGTGAAAACTTTGTTTAGCTCTGAGTCGGTACTAGGTAAGAAGACAAACCCTAAATGCTTTCTGCCCCCACTTTTTTCCTTTTAGATTGTGAACTTTTTAGATTGCCTGTCTTCCAGTCAAAGTAAGAATTAGTTGTTGGTGACAAATGTACTTGTAGGAAAACTGTGTTTCATCTATGCTTTTGTGAAGTAATTGAGAAAGAATTTCAGAGAATTCTCTTTCAAGATTTCTTTTGTCTCTGGAGAGTAATTGTGTACAGTGGTATCTTCTTGAAGCTGCATTTGCAATCATTTTAGGACTTGCAGCACAGTAAAGGTTTACTGCTGTCATGTTTCATTAATGTGTGTTTGTAGTGCATCTTTCATATCAAAACATCGCTATGTAACACCATCATGTGATAGAAACAGGTAGGTATTTTAAAGAATACTTCAAGACAAATGTGAATGACAAATCCCTTTCTCTTTGGTTTATAAAACTTTGTTATATAAAACTGCTATTACTGTAGTGTTTTGATATGCCAATTAGGGTGATATAGCAAAATCACTTTGATATTTAAATACTGAATATTAGCCATACAAATTTACAGCTTAGGGTATAGGTATCATAGGTATTCATATGAATGTAACTTTGTGCCTGGGGAGAAAAGTGTTCCATTTTTTGTGATCTCATGATTTTTGCATGGTATTTGGTTTTGCAGGTTGGGAATTTCAGTGGGACTTGGCCAACTCCTTAGGCTCTTATAAAAACAATTAGAATAGGGGAAAAAATCTAAAAATCCCACTATCTCCCTCCTCTTGCCCCCCGCCCCCATTTCATTGGAATATTATATGTCTGTGCTGACAAAATGCTTAATGAAAAACCCAGACATGTGCCAAAGCCAAAACCTTAAATCCAAGCACCTTCAAATTTTGAGGCACATTTGGATTCAAATCCTCAAATATACAACTTCTGTGTTGGTTCCCAAATCAGTTCAGACGTGGTCAAAGTCTCAGGAAGTCTACTGTTCTCAGGTAATTTTGGGCCAATAGGCCTATTTGGGCCAACAAACTTGAGATCTCAGCACAGCTGAACCTAAACGCTAACCCTCAAACCCAAAAGGCTAACTCTAGTCCAGTTCAAGGTAGGATCATCACTCCTGTATCTACTAAAAATTACTTTAAAAAGTTAGGCACCAGATTATATAGCTGATGGGATGGAATTACTGGTTCTGATGCACATAACTAATTGTTAGCTTTCACCATCACAGCAGAATTCTGTCTTCACATCAGAAGTTCACTCTAGTCTCATGTAAAAGTTCCACAGACACCTCTGCTGAATGCAGATGGAATAGGCAAAGCAATTTATGCCTTGTCAAAAAGAATCAAGAGTGGGCATTTCTGAAGTTCCTAGCTCTAACAATACGTGAAGACTTTTTGTCCAGATCTAGCTGAGATGGAGAAAATATTAAGATGCAGGCTCACAGGCTTTATGAAGCTGGTGAGGCCTACACTTCTAACTGGATGCTAGTGAGACTTAAGGAGTGATTTGCTGGGAAGCTTGTTGCACATCAGAATGTGAATGTTCATAATTCATATTCTACCTGCCCCTTGTCATATCCTTTCCTCCTCCTCCTCCTTGTTTTTTCCCCATGTTCAGCATTCTTGTATAATGCATATCTGCTTCTGGCTGCTCTCTTACTGGAACTGTGTTTGCTTTGGATTCAAATTGTATTACTTACAACATGCTATCTGGTCCATAATGGGTCCTGGAGGCAAGGCATAAAGGGCTCTCATCTCTGGAGTTTGCTCCAGCCCAAGGCTGGAAAACATTTAGAGTAAGATGGAAGCTTGTCTAGTTTGGTTGCAAGGACCCCTAGGGGCATGTACCTCTTTGCCAGTCTGTGTAATGGAGAGCATTTCCTGTACAGAAATCAAATTATGAACCATTAACCACCATGCAATTGTTAACTAGGATCACAAATTAAGCGGTTCAACTGCACTTCACTGTTTTAATCTAGTAGTTTGATAAACTAGCCTATTAACTCTGACATTCTGACATTGTTAGATAAGTGAAAACTTTTTTTTACGGGAGCACATAATCCATTGTGATTTTTTTTACCCTTATCTTTTTGTTTAAATTGAATTTGCCTTTATTAAAGATAAAGATTAAAGTTAAAATTTTAAAGAGAGCTAAGCGATTTAGCCACACAACTCTCATTGAAATTAGTTACAAAGTCAGCTTTGGAAACATTAGCTTAAGCTCCTTGGACAAGATGTGCGCTACGCTGTGTCCAATATTGTGGTTCTGTTATGCTCTGCCTTTTTAGGACTTGATTTTGTGCTCACTAAAGACAGTGGCAAAATGGTCACAATTTCACTTATTTTAAAATCTCTCCTCCTTTTCCTGTGTGTGTGTATAAAAAAGTAAAAGGGGTGGACCCTCCTTCCCCCTACTCTCAAGTGTTGAAAAAATGTTAAATAAGAGTGGGATTTTTCTGCCCATGAATGAAACAAATGTTGTCATGAAGACTTCTGGGGAAAAATTTTAAAAAATCTCTATTTTTTTCATTCTCTCCCTAACACCTGTGACAGTATTTCAGTCTATTTTATCTTCTGCAATCACTTAAATTTCACCCTCATGTTCCGTGCCTCCAAGTCTTAACTTGTTCATCACTGATGAACACGATACAGATGTGGACTCGTGTGTACTGAATTTATAGTAAAATTGTGTAATCCTGCATGTAACACTCCATACCTCAAAGCTGTGCCCTGGAACCCCCATATTCACCGCTTTCATATAATGATGATATGTTTTCTACAAAGTATGCCTTGTGAGGTATCATTTTAAATGTCTTGATCTGTTGAACATTAATATCCTGTTGGATTGTACGTGAAGTTATGAAGTATTGCAGTATTTGTTACTGAAATATGTTATGAGGCTGGGAACACCCTCAACCAGCCTTTCAGGTACAACAAAGGAGTAGCCAGACAGCAGTTAATGGGTCATCAACACCCATCAAGGAAAGTATCCATTATCCCAGGAACTACAATGGAAACTTCTCAGAGAGAACACGTAGACAATGGAGACTGCCTGATCCTTATGTCTAAAGATCTTTCCAGCAAGCTAGAAGAAACTATAAAAGAGGAGAAGTGACATCATCACATGGCCTCACAACTCAACACCTGGAAACACATCTGGAGGACAAAGACATTGAACTGGGGGAGGTTGGTCCCAGGCCGGGAAAGAGTTCCAGCCTGTGTATTGAGGATCTGTGACCTGTTTGTACCATTTATCAGGGTGAGACATTGCTTGATTCAAATCCTGTTTAGTCTGTAGAACTCAGACTGCGAATTTATTTTTGTTTCTTAAGTAACCAACTCCGATCTCTACACCTGCTACTTATAATCACTTAAAATCTTTCTTTCTGTAATTAATAAATCTGTTTTGTATTTGACCTAAAACCAAATGTTTTGGTGAAGTGCTTGGGAAATCTCAACTCGGTTTACAAAGGCTAGCATGTATCCTCTCCACATCAAGGGAGGGGTGGACTGGGTAATGAATTTACATTGGCCAGGATTCTCACCAGTGCAAGATGGTACAGTTCTGGGTTATAAGACTGAGGAACTGGGGGGAATTGATTGGAGTCTCTCTACTGTTGGTTCATGAGTGGCTGGGCAAAGCATTCATGCAACTCAGTTGGGTGTGTGCCTGCCTGTGGATGTCTGTGTAAGTACTGTGCCTGCCAGAGGTTTGTGGCTTAACACAGGATCACAGAATGAAAAGGACACCCCAGGTTGGTGGGACAGAGGGCTCAGTGATCCCACAGTCAAGGCTGCACCCCACGAACCCTGTCACAATGGGTTTTTAATGAATTAGACCAACACTCTCCAAAAATGTTGCTCTGAGGTAAAATTTAAAAATATGTATTTTGTACCCACACTGGTAAAACCCACACAGTGATAAATGACCTTTCTGTGATTTGCAAACCTGAAAGACCAAATGACTTCTGTAAACCAACTGACCAAGGTTTTTTTTTTATACTATTCTACAAAACGTAACATCTTGGTGTTACTAGACTAGCATGGCTTTGTTCAAGACTGTGCAATCATAAAGTAACTCCAGGGACCTGACACAATTACTGCTGGAAAACAATGGAACTGGATGAACAAGGGTGTTTTGAAAAGGAACTCATACAAAATATAAAATCCCAGTTCTACACTTCTTTGAACATTAACAACAATGGACGTTGCTTGTAATTGGAAAGAAAGCGTGACCTATTAATAAACAGATAAAAATGTTTAAATGGCAGTGAAATGTACATATTGACGATCAGTTAAAACAAAATGAAGCATGTTGCTGAATTTATGTGTAAATAAACTAAATGAATAAAATTCACCAGTCTATACAAACTCCATGTGCTATCTTAGTAATGCTATAATTAAGCCAAAGCATCATGTCAAACTGGCCTTTTCCATCTGTTCTGTGATCTGTTCAGGGACCAACTGAAAAAAAAGACAGCTGACCTCAAAAGAAGATGCATTCTAACAGAGCTTTGGTTAGAATATTTCACCTTCGTGCATAAATGGATATGAATCGTTTTCCATTTAATTGGGTAAATCAGACCATTGGGTTTTCATCAGGCATATTTTAAAACCAGTATTTTGTTTCTTGAAATGCTCCTCGATATTAGAGAATCAGTAAATTTGATGGTAGATTATTTTTATGAACCATTTTATTTCCAGCTATGTAAACTACGAAGATAATGGCCGCAGTTTAACATAGCAGCAGGCTATGTTTTTCTTTCTTTTGACAGATCTCACCAAAATAAGCTTGTCAGTAGTAAAGTCTCAAATGTTTGGTATAAATAATTGACATGTAAGATAGAAGAAATTCAGCCTGTATTTATGATACTAATTGATTTAAGTTATTTTGCATTCCTTGTGAATTTTTCACTGTCAGTCTTGCCATTATCCTGATGTTGTTTCCAATAACACTCAGAAAAGTCATTCTAAAGGCAGGGGGTCTTTGAGCACAGATGAGCAGGTGTAAAGCTTACTTTCCTCAGAGACAATCAAATTGGCTAAAGGAAACCCCATGGAATGTTACTGCTGAAAAAAAACCAGGGTTTGTCCATCTGTTTGTATCCATTACCTTGCGAAAGTCTGTTTAATGCTGGGTCCCATGAGTGTATTCATACAGTACAGGCATATTTTTTTTTGTCACAATGTGGGTAATGTGAAAAATGTTAACACTTGGAATCAGTGTAATCTTTAGAAGGTCATTATCTTTGAAACAGAAGGATAACAGACCCCCTTTGCCAATAAGCGTGATTGCTGCTGCAGTCAGTCTTTCGTACTGAGCTATTTTTAAACATGGAATTTCTGCACTTTTAGATTGGGAGAAAAATAGGTCTGTCTAGATCCAGAAGGAAGGAAGAGGCAGCTATGAAACTAGAAACTAATCTTGTTTTAAAATTGGAGGCAAACATCCCTGAGCTTTGGGATCATTCAAATCCATATCTGAACTTTGCCTCTGGCAGTTCTGCTGGATCTTATGCTGGTGTAAATGAGGGGAGCTCCACTGAAGCCAGTTGCCCACTATACATTAAATGGGCTGGATCCAAATGCCTCAGAAGTTTGGAGTGGAATCGGAACTTAATGGCTGGGTCCCATTTCCTCTCGCATATAAGATGGGAATGCCTGAGGTTCACTAATGTCTGCTTCCTGCAGTCATTGAAAATCTGATTCTATTAGAAATGCCTGATGTGATTCCTACCACACAATCCCTGTGGGTCTAGAATAAGACAGGAAAAAGGTCTTAGGCAATATACCCAGAATAAATTTAGTTGCTGATTCCATTTGGTGAGTAGGATAAACTTCTAAAAATATGATCGTTAACCTTAGTTAATCATGTATTGCAATTCCCAGTAGGTGAGTACTGCCTCTGTGCTGAGGAAAAAGCCTCTTCATGTCTTTGGGCCTGATTCAGAAAAATACTTTTGCATGTACCTACCTTCAGAACACCTTCTTAAGTACTTTGCAGAATCAGGGACTTTACCCGGAACTTGGTGTGTGTTCCATTTTTTCTGGAGTGTCCACATCTTTCCTTGTTGCTGTTTAGTTCCCATTTTAGTATTTCCATTTTCATTCTGTAATAAGATCCCCCGTAGCTCCCACTTCTGCAAACTTTCTGCTTGCTTTCTTCAGGTTATCACAGTGAAGAGACTATGCTTTTCATCAGCTTTTTTCTGGACTTTCTCCAGAATTGGACATCTTTGACATCCGCTACATACTGAATATAGACTGGAGGGGAGGGTCTCATCATACCCTAAAACAATAGTATAACTTTCTATGTCTTGTTTCAGAGTAACAGCCGTGTTAGTCTGTATTCGCAAAAAGAAAAGGAGGACTTGTAGCACCTTAGAGACTAACCAATTTATTTGAGCATGAGCTTTCGTGCGCTACAGCTCATTTCATCTGAATGCATCCGATGAAGTGAGCTGTAGCTCACGAAAGCTTATCCTCAAATAAATTGCTGCTTGAAAATTGAGCCTTGATGTCCCAATCAGTGTTCAGGCATTGGAATTGTCTGTGACTCGTAAATGCCTCCACGTGTGTAGAATCCTCTCAATGCACTTAGTGGTTCCTCAGTGAACCATAACGCACAGAGGAAATTACTATTATCCCTGTTTTATGGGGTGGGGAACACAGAGAGGATAAGTGGCTTGTCAGCAGTCACACAGGATGTCTGTGGCAGGGTGGGTGAATGTACTCAGATCTCCTGTGCCCTAGGCTAGTACCCTAACCACCTGACTATTCTTCCTCTTGAGATGAGTCTGCTCAGTTGTAGAAATCTGTGTGCCAAACTTACTTTGATCATATTGTTTGATACTGTTTAAAATAAATCAATGAACTTATCAGAATTTCTGGAAACACTTTTATGTTGCAAGTGGTGAATAGGAAATGGAAAAAACCCAGCATCTCAGATAGTTCCCTTCCTAGATCACCTGAGCCACCTTATAATCAAGCCACCTCTTTTGACTGTTCCCTAGGATCCTCCACTTTCTTACCCTGGCTCATTATGGGCTAGTACATATACAGCATCCTAGACAAAGGCTCCTCAAATGCTTGCATTAAAAAAGTCATTGTTGGAGTTAGATACTAGTGTGAGAAAACCTGGATTTGTGCAGGAAATAGCCCAACTTGATTATCATGCACATTGAGTAAAGAGGTGTCACTTTGGATGGGCTATCACCAGCAGGAGAGTGAATTTGTGTGGGGGGGGGGTAGAGGGTGAGAAAACCTGGATTTGTGCTGGAAATGGCCCACCTGATGATCACTTTAGGTAAGCTATTACCAGCAGGACAGTGGGGTGGGAGGAGGTATTGTTTCATATTCTCTGTGTATATATAAAGTCTGCTGCAGTTTCCACTGAATGCATCCGATGAAGTGAGCTGTAGCTCATGAAAGCTCATGCTCAAATAAATTGGTTAGTCTCTAAGGTGCCACAAGTACTCCTTTTCTTTTTGCAGATACAGACTAACACGGCTGTTACTCTGAAACCTGTCTTCAGCTATTTGTGTAGATGTTCCTGCTGCTCTGGCTCCCACAGGGCTCAAGCTATTTGAGGAAAAGTGAGGCCCACTTATCAGTGCAGTGTTTGGACTTCGTGTCTCTTCCCCATCCTCTGATGCATTCATTACACATCTGTCCTCACTTATGACAAAAGGTGTCACATTCCTAGAGCGTGTGACTCTGTTGCCACCTTTCTAAGTGTTACGTTTCCTTTCAGCAGCTCCTGCCCTTACCAAAATGGAATGTTCAGCCAGCTCAGTGCAGCCACTTTCTGTATTTCCCAAGGCTTGCTCTCCGCTGACCATGAACAAGTACTGTGAGGTGAACTTTGGCAAACTCTCCCGCTGTAAGCAGCTTTCCTCCTCTTCCCCCATTCCTGCCAATGAGAGACGGACAGTTGGCTTTGTGCTTGATTTCCAGAATAATGCCAACCGCAGTACAGTTAGCTGTTCTCTCTCTCCTTCTGCTCCTGTGACAATGCAGTGCAATGGAAACCAGGGCCCATGAGTCCAATGTGCCTAGATAATCAGGAGACGGGATTTTCAAAGGGGCCAAAGGGTTGGGCCTAAGGGAACTGGGTGCCTTTCTGAAACTTCCAACCAGTGTTTCTAAAGTACTGCATGTGGGGATATCACAAGTGTTTGTACAGCTCCTAACACAATGGGGACCTGGTCCATGACTAGGGCTCTTAGGTGCTATGTTAACACAAATAATGCATAGTAATCACTTGACTACCATTCTCTTCCATGGCACTAGTCTGGTTAAAACCCTACATGTAACTGTGGAAGTGAAGAGGAAAGGGGAGTGGTAGGAAGCTCAGAGCCCCCTTTATGGAGTACACAGAAACATCCAACCATAAAAGATCACCAGAGATTAATCCTGGGACCCTTTGCCCTAACCTGGCCTTTTCCTCGCTCTCGGGGAACAAGCTAGGTCCTATGGAATGTGGCTAGGTTCATCTTGGGGAAAGTTCAGATTTCAAGCTGAACTTTCCTAACATTCTTGCAAGTGTTCAGATGTGAGGTTTTGGGATCTGGTCTTCAATGGCATCTGAGCGGTTGGCTTTGCTGTTGTGGTAGCCTGGGCAGTCCGCTTCCCCATCTGATCTCCAGAAGCCCTCTGATGACCTCACTTCTCTGTCACTTCAAAATGGGCAAGGCCCTCTAAAGCTTCCCACCAGTATGCTATGTGAAATCCTAAGTTTGAACACTTTGCATGGCCTCAAGATTTGCAGTTCTTGCATCAGTACCTTTCATTCTAGGTCTCCTAGAGCTTTACAAAAGGTGCACTAGTAACCCCACTTGACAGACAGGGAAAGTGCAGCATGAAGAGAGTCAGGGCTTAGCTGCAGTTAAGCAAGTCCATGGCAGAGTCAGAAATAGAGCTGGGGTCTCTTGACTCTTAGTTCCTTACTTTTGGTACTAGAGCATGGTGCCTTCCTCCCCCTTTTCAGGAGCTAGAGAATAGGCCTTGGAGTGTGTGTTAATGGCTGGTGCCTTGCTACCTATTAAAGAGGCTTGATGCCAAGGTGAGCAAGAAAGCTGTCAAGTTGTTCTGTGAAGATGACACCCGCTGCTGGAGGGAGGAAAAGGGACCGGTTTTCCAGCTATAAAAATGTGCCTATTATATGCTCTGATATTTCCAATGTTCATATGTTTTTAGACCCTTCTTTAAATGACAGAGAACATGAAAGGCGTTTGGTACTTTTCATTGTGTGTTTTTGAGGATAAAGATAGTTTGCTGCCGTATGTAATTACTTTGGGAGCCTCGGAGCCACAGTATCTTACAGCAGCTAGCATAATCTATTATCCTAATGCAATTTCCCATGACCACACTTGGAAGAACCATAATGCTCCTCACAATGGAAACGGTACTGACACTGTTGTCAGTAATGCGCTGCGTCTTTTGAGTAACTAATTTTTCATGTTGTGTGGAGTCAGAGATGCATAACTAAAATGACCTTCGGAGATGTCTTCTGTGGAAAGCTGTGAGTTTTGACTGATCAGGGGCAGGTCACAAAGGGGACAAAATTCAGTTTTCACTGCATTGGTTCCCTACAAGATGTTTTACTCAACCAGTTACATAGTAAATATACTAATGTCTAGCTTCAGATGAATCTTTAGTGACCATGTAGCTTATCATTCGACATCTGTTAATTACCAGTACTGGAGCTTGACCTCTTTGGGAGCAATGAATTTCCATTGAAAACCATTGACGAAGTATTAAATAAAAGCAGGAAGATGACCTACCAGAAAGCCTTAGTTAAACTTTCTAACAAGCCTGAATTGGTGGACCTTCAGGATTATAGTGTCAGGCTCATCTTTTTTCTCAGACGTTTGCCTGATGGGAGGGGCTTTTAATGCTGTTGTTATCTTTTAAATGTTGGTCAGAGCACCTGGAGAGAGCATCATGGCGGTTGTTAGAAAGTTAGTAAATACCCCCACCTCCAAGCCATCCTCTGCTTCTCTGAGCAGAGGGGAACTTGTGTAACAGACACTAAAAGAGCATGGATTTCCCCTTTGCTAGTGGTATATCCATGTAAGAGTCTGTTAAAACTGACAGCTGGAGGAGAGAGACTTCTGACACAGAAGAAGCTCATACTTATAGCCCAGTAGGACCTGGGTTCAAACCCTACTGATGTCTCATGTGGGGTTCATTACACCTGTGCTTGTGGATCATTGCTGGAAAGTGCTGCTTTGTCATTTCTAGATTCTCCGGGGTCGATTGAGGCAAGTCTCTGACAATATTCACTCCCTAATCTTTGCGCTCATGGGCTGGTTGTTGGTCATGTTACTTTTTAGATTATTGTGTCTTTTCTGGTGGGTGAAAGAGGGGGCTCCAGACTGCTATGTTCCACCACATGTAACATGGGGTGTGTAGGTCCCCCCCAAATCTCACCACTGCTGGCAGAACCCTTTGCAACCAACCCATGGGGGAGGAGGCAGAGAGCTTTGCCCCCTCAGAGAGCTGAGCAGACAATTTCTCAGGGATTAATCAGATAGTAGCTCTTGGTTTAGGAAGTTTGCCGGGCTCCCTTAGTGCTATTGAGGAAGTTAAAAGCGGAAAAGGAAAAATTTCAAAAACTAGGAATAATGGTTGACCCTTTTCTTTCTATCGACATAATGCTAGTGACTCCATGGCTTTTAGGAAAGGTTCCTTCAGCTTGGCTCCCAGCAATGTTTAACATCTATCCTGTGCTGTAGGTGAGCCAAAGGAAACAAAAGTCAATTAAGTTTTAATGGGAGTCATGACCCATTTCAAGTGTTCATTTCCCACAAAATGTCACTGCAAGTATCTTGTGGTAACATAGGTGAGCAGCTTTGCAGCAACAGCTCTTTCAATCCCCCCTCTGGTTCCGCCTGTTTCACTGTATCAAGTTGAAACTTCATGTCCTCCCCTCCAAGGCCCTGGTCAACTCAGCCCCGCCTTGCTTGCCCGCTTCCTGTAGCCCACTAGCTACACCAGCCTAGTTCACCCACTAGTCAGTTCATTACCACCTCTGCCATGACACTGATAAGCAATCAACCAGTTAATGATGGCTAGGCCAGCGGGCAGGTGGGAATAGTTTGCTCCTATTATGGACACTATTATAAACAGATAAAGTATGTTTCAGTGTATCCCTATCTCCATATACATTTTGGTATAATTCATCTTCTTGGATTGTAAACTGTTCAGGGCAGAGTGCATTTTGTTATACCTTATGTGTTTGTACTCTGCACAGTCGGGGCCCCAATTCTCATCAAGTCTTCTGAGCATGATAGTGATATCAATATTAAATCAATAATAAAGATGACAAAACAAGCGGTTCCCAGTGCTCAATTTGCAAATGAAAAATAGACCTGATGAGAGATCAGCCATTTCCTGAGTGATAGCAAGTGATATTTTTTCTATGCCTCCTGGCCCACCCTCCATTCCCAAAGTACAAGTACAGTGCTCTGAGAGGGCCATGATAGCACAGAAATGCAGGAGCAGGTGAAGAGTGTGCAGTCAAGTAGGCAAGAAGAGCATTTAGTCCTGCAACTGTGTGGCCAAGTTGTAACAGCCAAGACAAATGACCACTTTGTACTTCCTGAAGAGGATAGTGAGACCAATTGTGATGCCGCTTATTAGTTATTAGTTTCCCGCCCCAAAAATGTTTAAAGCAGCTATTTGTGAAAGCTAAAGATTTGGCTCCCAGACCTCATAGCCATGATCAATGAGAAGATTTGGAAGCTCATCCGTAAATGAAATGTGGCCAGATGTGGAATTATTGATAACCCTTGCCCTAAACTATAAACTTTTGCTTCTAAGGCATCTCTGAACAATTGTCAGAAGTAGCAGGAAGCTTCACAGCTCCACAAAATGTAGCTACAGTAGTTGGCTGGCTGTATCTATCTGTATGAGAAAGTTAGGTTAGTTATTTTCTGTTTGAAAGGAAAGGATCTGCCTAATAAAATAAGAACACATCATTGTTTGTACAAATACCTTTATGGCTACAATGCTCGTGACATGCAGAAATAATATCAATTAAAAAAACCCACACAAATAAAATAAAGGAAATACACTGAAGTCTGAGTTTGAATGAACTTTTTATAAGCTTTGGGGGGTCAAAAAGGCTAAAAAATATGGTGTAAAGTCAGTGATACAATAAACTGTAAAGTCAGTGATACAGTAAGTGCACTATAAGGTGGGTAGAAAGTTGGTTAGATTTGTTGGGCTCAACGGGTAGTGATCAATGGCTCCATGTCTAGTTGGCAGCCGGTGTCAAGTGGAGTGCCCCAGGGGTCGGTCCTGGGGCTGGTTTTGTTCAACATCTTCATAAATGATCTGGAGGATGGTGTGGATTGCACTCTCAGCAAATTTGCGGATGATACTAAACTGGGAGGAGTGGTAGATACGCTGGAGGGCAGGGATAGGATACAGGGGGACCTAGACAAATTGGAGGATTGGGCCAAAAGAAATCTGATGAGGTTCAATAAGGATAAGTGCAGGGTCCTGCACTTAGGACGGAAGAACCCAATGCACAGCTACAGACTAGGGACCGAATGGCTAGGCAGCAGTTCTGCGGAAAAGGACCTAGGGGTGACAGTGGACGAGAAGCTGGATATGAGTCAGCAGTGTGCCCTTGTTGCCAGGAAGGCCAATGGCATTTTGGGATGTATAAGTAGGGGCATAGCAAGCAGATGGAGGGACGTGATCGTCCCCCTCTATTCGACATTGGTGAGGCCTCATCTGGAGTACTGTGTCCAGTTTTGGGCCCCACAAGAAGGATGTGGATAAATTGGAGAGAGTCCAGCGAAGGGCAACAAAAATGATTAGGGGTCTGGAACACATGACTTATGAGGAGAGGCTGAGGGAACTGGGATTGTTTAGTCTGCAGAAGAGAAGAATGAGGGGGGATTTGATAGCTGCTTTCAACTACCTGAGAGGTGGTTCCAGAGAGGATGGTTCTAGACTATTCTCAGTGGTAGAAGAGGACAGGACAAGGAGTAATGGTCTCAAGTTGCAGAGGGGGAGGTTTAGGTTGGATATTAGGAAAAACTTTTTCACTAGGAGGGTGGTGAAACACTGGAATGCGTTACCTAGGGAGGAATCTCCTTCCTTAGAAGTTTTTAAGGTCAGGCTTGACAAAGCCCTAGCTGGGATGATTTAATTGGTCCTGCTTTTGAGCAGGGGGTTGGACTAGATGACCTCCTGAGGTCCCTTCCAACCCTGATATTCTATGATTCTATGAAACCAAATGAGTCAGTGTTTCTGAAACGTGCTGGGTTGGCAGTTCTGGAGGTCTTGGTGCTATCTCTATTCAGACAATTGGTACAAGCTACAGTGCAAGTGCCATGCCATCCTGCTAGTGAGTATTAGTCTTGATCAGGTGGATAATGAATCATGTACCGATGAGAGGATGGTTATCGACATGACTAGTTGGTTGCTGGCCTCTATGTTAAAACGGCAAAGTTAAAAAAACAGGGTGCAATTTAGTGCCAATATTGATGGTGGTGATGTGGACACCTGTCCACTAGGAAATGGATTTAAATCACCGCGTCACATCGGTTCCCATACAGCCCTGGACCTCAACAGCCTCAGCCAGACTTTGACCACAGATCAGGAGGTGAAAGGCTCAGCGTTTCCATACTGGTCTTTTTGGTTATGGAGCCTCCTAAATTAGGGACTGACTGAAAAGAAAGGTAGGCTTCAAAAAAGCCAGCAGTGACAGTTTTCATAGAAAAGGTAATGCGTTCTTCAAGCGTAATCTGAAACCATTTCTTTATTCACTCATAGAAAGGAATAGTTGTGTCCGCTGTTCTCTCTCTATCTGATAAGCATGCAGTGAGGAGACTCCTATCTAGAACCCGAAAGAAGCGATGTGTTAACAGTTGATAGTGGGAGGGACACGTATTTTGAACCTATTGAAAAAAGAAATAAAAATATAAACTGTGGCAGAACTCGGGGGGGGGGGGGGGCGGAGCGGAGCGTGACCCCATGTGCCTTCCCACACATCGCTTCTGGAACCAGGGATAATGAAGAGATCAGCTGTAAATTCTTTTATATTGTCAAAGGCAGAGTCTTCTTCAAAGCAGAGGGAGGCCGAAACCAGAACTTCCAATCTGAGCCCCTTCAAATCTGGTTCACAAGAGTGGGGATTTTGGATAAGCATCTAAATTCATTCCTGTGCTACTTTTTCCCATGATCGATCCAAAACGGTGAGGCCTCCTTGCATGAATTTTCAGCTCAAAATTGTGCACGTCTTGTGAGCCCAGCTCTCGAGATTTCAGCATCATCCTACATGAACAACAAACTTAATCTAAACATTATGTGGGTCTTTACCTGAGCACTGTCTCTTTGGTCCATTTGTGCTTTAAATGTAGGGATGAGCAAACTTTTGTTGCTAATTACAAACAGGATCTGCCTAGGTGGGTTTGAGAGTTTGACTTGAACATTATTGGTTCTCACTCCATTTATAGCTTGAAAACAGGAGCAAAAATGGGCAGAGAGGAAAGATGGAGAGGGAAACCCAGGGTGGAAAATGGTAGCATATGATAGCAGCGTGAAAACAAATACAGAGAGAGACTGAGAGAAAAACAGTGGGGGAGGGGAGGGAAGGGAAATTCGGATGGAAAAAATACATTCAGGTAATAGACATTGAATACAGGGCTCCCAGGAGGGACAGTCAAACTTTTCTGGAATTCTTCTGTCCCTAACCCACAACACAGGTTTCCATTACGTTCCATCAAAAGCATGTTCTTTTCTGCCAGCGTTCAAAGAGCTTTGAGTTTAAACTAGAAGGGGAAATTATTTCAAACTAGGTTTTATTAACCCATAGCCAGAGAGGAAGATGGTTTTGTGGTTGCAGTCCTGGACAGGACCTACATTCCATTCCTGGCTCTGTCACCGGGGCCAGCTCCAGGCACCAGCGTACCAAGCAGGTCCTCGGGGCGGCCATTAGAAAGGGGCGGCAGTGTTTCCCCGGTGGCGGCAATTCGGCGGCAGCTCCTCTGTCCTGCCAGCCGCGGAGGCCAATCAGCGGCAGCTTCTCCCTTTTGCCGTCCTCAGCAGCAGTTTTTTCACGGCTTGGGGCAGCAAAAACTGTAGAGCTGGCCCCATCTGTCACAGACTTCTTGCATGACCTGGAGCAAGTGGCTTAGGCCCTCTTTCAGAACAGCTGTTCAGCACGTGTGGAGGATGTGCCTCAATGCTCTTCTGGATAAGGCTGTCTTCCTGAACTGGAGCCTCCAGGCCTGGTTCTGCACCCATGACATGGGGCTAATAATATCTTTCGCCCGTTTTCTGGGTTTTCTATTTAGATTGTAAACTCTTGGGGGGCAGAAGACTATCGTGCATGTTGTGTTTGGGCAGTGCTTAGCCCAATGGAGCACCGATTTTGGTTGGGAGCTGTAGGGGTTATTGTAATGCCAATAAATACCAATAATAATTGTAAACTGTTAACATAAGGTTCATGTAAAGTCCGCCTGACCTTGCTGATGGTGGAGTGTCATTTCCCTTTCTCCGCATCCCTGTAGAATATAAAGTGGTTGCACTTTGGATAAGATTGATAAGAAAATATCAGAGGGGTAGCCGTGTTAGTCTGTATTCACTGTTAGTCTTTAAAGTGCCGCTGGACTTCTTGTTATTTTTATTGATAAGAAAAGAACAGTTGATTTTCTCTCATTATAACTGTGAGATTTCTTTCAATATCCTGAATTCCCCAATACTCCCTCTGTTTACCACCAGCATCTTACAGAGCACCTGTAGTGATAGCTAGCGTTAGGCGTAAGATGAATAATTGACTTTTTACTTTTACTTTTACATGTGTTAAAATGTATACTATAAAGAGGTATGGAAACGTGGACTATTTCCTGGGAGTGTGTAAATGTATAGTAGCCCCAAGTTTTTTTATTGTAACTTACTAGCATTATAGCCATTTTTAATAAACCAACATCATAACAGAACATAAGAATGGCCATACTGGGTCAGACAAAGGTCCACCTAGCCCAGTATCCTGTCTTCCAAAAGTGGCCAATGCCAGGTGCCCCAGAGGGACTGAACAGAACAGGCAATCATCAAGTGATCCATTCCCTGTCGCCCATTCCCAGCTTCTGGCAAACAGAGGCTAGGGACACCAGCCCTGCCCATCCTGGCTAGTAGCCATTGATGGACCTATTCTCCAGGAACGTATCTAGTTCTATATCAAATAGATTTCTGACCAGAGAGCATATTCTGTGTCATTTACTCAGTTCACAGCGCAGGTGCGCTCTGCTTCTGTTATAAATGACAACGAATTGGGACAGTGACAGTAATATAAAAGCAACTTCCAAAGTAGTCACAGGGCCAAATATTAAGGGTTGTGAGGGGATTGTCATGGTTCATTGTTAGGTGGCATGAAAGGGCCAAATGGGAGGATGTAGAATGTTGTAATAGCTTAGTTGTGTTGCAAGTGTTTATGTTAACAAAACTTAGTTGACAAAGGCCAAACTAGACCATTTTTTTTAACAAAAGAAAATCACAGTTGAAAGTGCATCCGTAATGGCCGTGGAATTTCATTAGCATGTTAATCCTGGCAATGAATGGTGCATGTATTTTTACTCCTTCCAAACAGTTCGGTTAAGATAGTCTTCACCATCTGGGCAGGTAAGCCCTCAAAAAGATTGGAATTGGCATAGTTATAAGAGATTCACTTAGAATTAAGCACAGGAAGAGTTTCCTTTGAAAATTCCAGCATGAGGCTTTAAAAGCACAATGCCAGTTCTAGTCTGAATATGAACTTCTGTTGAAACACATAATGGACTTGGCAAACTCTGAAGCAAAAGTAATACTTGAATGAGTCAGCCTATCGTTTAGGCGAGCGCCCATGCACACACACAATCTCCTCTCCCAACCCCCGGAAGAAATTACTTTTCTCTTGTAAAGTGTTCCATTAGGAAAACAGAAAAAATATTCTTAGTTGTAAACTTCCTAAAATAAGAACTACAATTCCTCTATAGACAGCACACTGGCTGCATGACTTCCCCCTGTGATGATTAAAGCGGAGCAAACACACGTCCAGAAGCTCACCTGGGAAAGTCAAGCTAAGCTTAAAACTCAGTTTGCAAGTTTTACTGATTTGCAAGATACAAATGGACACAATAAAGCTCAGTGGGGAAAAACAACAGTGAAAAATATTGTTCAGGGCTCATAAATGTTGCATCCAACCACACATGAAATAATTGAGAGTTACAGAACTTGTTCTGATAACCTTTCTTCATAAAGTGGTGGGCATTTTGTATGAATAAATCTAAATGAATGCTAATGAAAGGTACTGATAATGTCAGTGACCCCTTTTGTGCTAAGGCTGCCCATTGTCGTAGGTTGTATGATCTAGACACCTGTCCATCAGGAAATACACTTGAGAAGACCAACTCAATTGATGTCCTCTGTGAAATGGTAACATTGGGTAACTACTGATTTGATCTAAATTTGAACTGGTGACGTAGAGGTGAAATTCTCCATCACCCGTTACCATTCTCCTTAGCTATCACGGCTTCTTAATGAACATTTTGTCATGATTGAGTTACATTATGCATTTGTCTCACTTGCAAAACCTTCACAATTAAAAGTGAAGCCTGGATCCCCCCACCCCAAACACATTTTATTTGTTCTTTCACTTTCAATGTCTCAGACACTTTTAGGCCATCTGTGAGTGCTCTTTTAGACCTTTTCCACTTTCTCCTCGTTCTTCAGCATAAATCCACATAGGCCGTGTCCCTGTCTTGGGAGGATAGCACTCTGGACTCGGAAAATCTAGTTTCTAGTTCTGACTCTGCTATTGGCTTGCCAGGCGAGCGCCAGCAATTAACATCACTGCCTGGTGCCTTAGTTTCCCCATCTGTAAAATGCGGATAATTATACTGACCCAAAACACTTTGAGATCTACTGAGGAAAAGTGCAATGCAAAAGAGAGGTATTATTATTATTACTACTTCTTACTTAGTGTTTCAGTGGCCCCCAATGCTCTAGTATCTGAGCACCTCACAATCTTTCCTGTAATTATCCTTACAACTCCCCTGTGAAGTAGGGTGGTGCTATTATCCCCATTTTACAGATGGGGAACTGAGGTTTAAAGAGACTAAGTGACTTGCCCAAGGTTGCCCAGTAAGTCTGCAATGGATCAGGGAAATGAACTCGATCACACAGTTCCCGGGCTAGCACCTTAACCAATGGACTGTCCATCCATTCTACTACTACTTATGCTGTGCAGTGGCCCCCGCAGAGTTAACTTTCAAGATGCATCATGGAGCCATTGCGAGCAACTCCACAGTTAAGTCTGAGTTACCACCGTGACTCATATCTCTGTTTCACCCTTTAATGATTGAATTTACTCTTCATATTTGGCACACCAGCTCTTCAGAGGACAATTGAGTTTTTTATGTGACTGTTTTTATTGAAATACTTGCTAACGTTTGCAGAGGAAAAATTGAAAATTTGAGTTGAGATTCTGGCTTGCGTGGGGGAAAACACAATATAATCTCATTCTTTTCCCATTCCCTAGCAGACACTTGACCATGACAGAAGAGGCAAGTTTGGCTTGCTTGGTTTGAGAGGGATGAGACTGATGATAAAGCTGTTGTAGGTTAATGCCAAGTTCAAGAGCAGAGCTGTGTGTTCATGGGAACTTGTCCAGCATCAGTGTTAGGTTTGGCTCTTGCCGTGACTGTAAGTGCTTTCATATGCACCAAATTCACCAGTTGATAAAATGCAAATGTAATTAAATGCTTAAGGAATGTGTAGTTAAATCATCACACATATGTACATAAATTGTGCTGATGCGTTACTCCATTACTGTGAGGCATATCCTTCTTTATTATTATAAATGAATCTCTAATGCAGCTCATGCCAACTCTAAATGAATGCCATTCTTTTTCATTAGGTAGCTCTTTAAAATCGATAATGTTTTCTTTAAGGGAAAGCTTTGGCCGTTACTAATTTAAATCTCATTAACTTTTGACTTGATTTTCTGAGGTTCAATTTGAACAACAATTTTTCATTTAGATATGAAGCAACAGGTGACATGTAATTTCACTTAAAAACCCAGGGTAGGCAGGAATAATGTTGGGCTAGCAGTCATTTAGAGAGCGTAAAGCGTGGACTGTTTTGTGTGAGGTTTATGCTTGTAATCTCCCTAGCATGCAGCATCCATAAGTCAGTGGAACATCTATCCCCTAGCAGTCCAGGCTGCAAAATCTCCTTTTACTGCAAAACACTCTTGATTTGTGTTTGAGAGAGAGAGAGGACCGATGGATGCACATAATAGATCCACCAGCCCTTCGCCCCTGCCCTCCTTCTAAGCCTGGCCCCCTACAGTTTGGTCTTTCAGTTGCAGTCGGACCCTGCTGAGATATGTCCCATAATTCACAGAGGTTGCATACCCTCTGTGCAGTACCAGGAATCTTATCTTCACCTGTGCAACAGAAGCAAAGTTGTACAGGGTCCTGTATGTCTGCAGAGTACGTTTTTCCTCTTTGAAGAATGACTCGCTCACAAGAGGCAGTACTAATAGCAGCCCGTGTCTTTAATAAAACTTTTTGCTATCTTAAGCTTGTAGCTCATCACAAATAAGGTTATATTTTCCGACATTCATTACCTAGGGCACGCTGATCCATCCCAGAGAAAGAGAAACTTCAACTCTCATGGCTTTTAATGACATATTTTTGAATATTTGGTTTTAAACTATGGCAAAAAAAATATATTATAAAGGGTTATGCTGCCTTAGGCAGGCTGTCATGGAGACTGAAAATTTAGCACAGCTTTTCAAAATACTGGTTGGCTGGAAGGGTAGTTCTGGCACCCTATTATTTCCCTTGCATAAAAATTAACACATCACAACCACTGGTTACTTTCAATTATGTAGAATCAAATGCTTCTTAAGAGAGATTATAAAATGAGGTTTGCAGAGGCTTAGAAGAATTCTTAAAATTGACAGCTTGACACAACATGATTTCAGATTATGTGAAATCTGACATAAGTATGTGTATGCTGTTTGCAACAAATTCTTTTCAAAGTCATCACGTTGGAAATATTTACAATGAAGGAGTAATAATGTCTTTAATATGCAAATCGTTTTAATTGCATTTATTACACTGTCAAGCCTAAAATGAAATATCATTTCTTTCACAAGTGACATGAAAAATTAAAGAAAATGATTGCTTTCATGTCACTTGTATTTCAATAAAAAAAAAAATCAAGTGTTTTCTCCATCCGTGAAGAAGATCTTCTCCATCTCAGCAATTTTCCTTCAAAAGAGTTTGGCTGACATTTACAATTTTTTAATTTTCTAATTTATATCTCTATTTACATCTCTCTTTCTCTCCCAGTTCCCAAAGTTACACCATTGACGTGCTTCCCAATCTAGTAGGGCCTGACTCTGCAAGTTGCAGAACGCGACCAACTCCTGCTGACCTCAGTGGGAGTTGAAGGCTGTCATCACCTCATAGGAAGCATGCAGCACCTTTTAGGACTGGACCTGTTGTCTATAGATGAGACAGCTGATCCTGCTGCCGTTGAATTCACTAGGAGTTGTGCCATTAACCTTAATGGAAGCAGAATTAAGGCCTTATTTTGTAGCACAGAAACGTGTGTATTTTCCAATTTGTTATATTCCTTTCTGCGACTTTTCAGTGCCTTTTCTCTTAAAGATCCACAAGCTCGAGGCTCGGAATGACTTATCTAACCTACCCATGGTAATAGCCATCCTCCTCTTTTCCCCCAAATACATGGCCTCAATCAGTCATTTCCACTTCCTTCTACTCAGTTGAGAACATTATATGATTGTGCTTGGGTTAAAAACCAGGAAGTGGAATTTATTAGAAACTGAGCACTCTCCTCTCAGTGTCCAAGTGACTTGTGACTAGTCAGTACAAATGGTGAAAAGCAAATTAGATTATTAAAACTGACAGAATTTTTACAATCTCCTGGATTATCAGGAATACAGGTAAATAGTTTTTAAAGTTTTATTTTGAGCGTCTTTTTAATTTGAGCAATGAGGCCTCAAATAGCAAGGGCAGGTCTACACTAGGGCCGGGATCGATGCTCTGAGATCGATCCACTGGCAGTCCATTTAGTGGGTCTAGTAAAGACCCACCAAATCGACTGCAGATCACTCTCCGGTCGACCAGAGATTTTCTCCTGTCAACCCCCCATGGTGTAGACATCAATCTAACGTATGTCGACTCCAGCTACATTATTCACGTAGCTGGAGTTGCACGGTGTAGGTCGACTTACTGCGGTAGTGTAGACATACCCCAACTCGGTGACTGATGACGCAAGTGCAGAATGAAGCCCCAGATAATGGGCTGGGCTGTTTAATGAATGAAACCTTAAAAACCACGTACTTGTGTGGCTATAAAGAATCCCATGGTGCTTTTCACAAGCACTGGGTTTGGCCTGGTGTCCTAAATTTAAATGCCCCCTCCTCTTCCCCTTCCCCTGCTGTACAGTGCGCTGATATCCTTACACCATAGAGGTGGCTCTGTGCTTTGTAAAGTGCTTTGGTGTCCTGTGGGATGAAAGGAGCTATATAAATAAAATACAATTGCTGCTGTTTGTTTTATATTGCTGCGAGCGAGAAACAAATTGTATTATTAAGTGTAGTTAGTCACTTTTGCTTTACTAATAAATGATACACTCCAGCTGCCAGTCTTGTCATGCGGCTCATTAAGTTACACAAGCGTGAAAGATGCCATACATATTTAATAACTACTGCCATTGTTGGAGGAGGGCAGAAGATGCCAGGAGCATGACTATGATAGTGCACATATCATTTGTTTGGAAAGAACAAACCCTAACTAGGTAAACAATCAGATACATGTACTAAAGGATGCTACAGAAAATATACTGGGCATTGAACAGTTATACAGGCCAATATGCAAATATTTATTGCCTGGTGGCTCTAATTAAAAGATAACAAAGACAACAGTTGTTAGTCTATAGTAATTGTCCAAACCAGTACAGATGGTTTTGTTTTTTCATATACATAAAGCATCTATGTACTTAAGTTTGAAAGGCTTTTAATTTAGATGAAGGAAAACAGCAAGAAGGAACATAAGTAGCCACGAGAGAGAGCACAGTGAATGTTTGGCTATGTCTGCACAGCATGCTAGAAGTGTGATTCCCTTGCTTACGTACATGTCCTCGAGCTAGCTCGTATGGGCTTGTGTGAGTATAACTAGCAGGGTAGCCGCAGGACCATGGGTCGCGGCAGCTGAGTACATACCCACCAGTTTCAGGTAGGTTTGTACTCAGCATGCTTAATCTCTGCCTCCCACTACCGCTACCCCGGCTACGCTGCTAGTTACGCTCACGCTCATCAAGCTAGCACAAGTATGTGTTTATGAGCGGGGGACTTTCACTCCTAGCTCACAATGTAGACACAGCCTTAGTGTGTCGTTTTGTAACAGACTGCTGCAATCTTGAGAACAAAATGGTTACCATCTCCGCACAGGTAGAATTCTTAGACATTTAAAGGTGCAGTACTCAACAAAGTACAATACACCTATTGCAGGTTTGATACTGTAGTATTTACTACAGACAAATCATAATGTTACAATGTATATTATACTTTAAAGAAAAATATATTATATGCTGAAAACGTACTTACCATATCTTGTAAATGGAAAAGATACATTAGGTACAGAACATAAAATGACGCTGTAGGTTGGCAGATACAGCTTTAATGTAGGCCTGTATTATGAAATGTTTCATGACAATACAGAAACATCATTTTCCACAGTTATTTTCCTTCATCTTTCCTACCATACATTTTAATAATATAATGTCTTACAATTGGAATAATTTTATTTTTGTGTAATTTTGTTAAATTTGTAACTCTCTGTCTTATTCTGAAGCCACTTGTGTGTTTAGAACACATTATTGGCATTTACTTTTTGATCAAATAATCCTCTAACAATTCCATTCCCTATTGTCCAATAAAGGCTAATATTCCTTTGATTTGTAAGTGTTCAGCCTCAGGAAATGAAATTATACATGTTCTGTCACTGTGAAAGGGAATTTCAGATTTAAATTCTACTGCATATGTACAGCTAATGGATTAAAATGAGAGAGAAAATTACAACTTAGGTTGGATCTTGGGTCATCACCTTTTCAAACAAAGGTCTACCTGTCATGCAAGTGGAAATGCTAATTGGCTGACTGCCACTGAAATTATCTCTGCCGGACGATGGAAGGAATGGCATGAGCAACAGTAAAATTGTAAGCGTGATTAAAGTTTCAAAGTCAAATGCTTGGTGACAAAGAAAAGGACTGGAGCTAGTTGAATTACTCATTGCAAATAAATTCAGATGAATATAACCTCTGGGGTTTTTATCCTGTTCGTGAACAGATCCTAATTTCAACTCGTGTATTTGTTTTCCCCAAGGATTCACCAAATAGTTTGTGAATGTACAGGATGAAAATTGTTGATCCAAAGTGTTGACTCTACCGACTGTATTCACTGTTTATGATATGGGATGGTTGCCTAGGTCACACTGTATTGTTTCCACTCCTTGGTTGGATGACTGAAATCTTTAAAGCAGGAGAATAAGGAATAATGGTAATAAGCAACATATATGACACAATGAATAGTGAATACCGTTGATCCCATGCAGATATGGGTTGTCCTCTGAAGAATTAACCATTCCCAAGCATTCCTCTGAACAGCAATCCATATACATGAATGTTTACAAATAACTCGTAAAGGACCTTAATGTGGTTGGACTGAACAGGAATATGGGATTAGAACAAATGCTCATGAACAGGTGTCCCACCGCATAGCTGCCTAAAATCTTCTACCCTATCCACAAACACCATGTTGCTGATCCACAAGGCTTTAAGTGGTTCAGAATGCTCACAAGCCCTCTACAAAGGGGTGGGATAAACTGCATGAGCTGTTCCGACAGCCATGGATCCCCAAGGCACAGGTTGCTCCCTCCAACTCATCCCTGTTTCCTCCCAGATCAGGACGGAGGTGGCATAAAAGCCATGATAGTGGATTTATGCCACTGAAAGTTTCCCCTAGGCAGGTAATGGAGTTACACCAAATGTGAATTTGGTCCCATATATTCAACAGGGAATATGCTTGCCTACCCTAATCCAGGTTCCAGAGGAACATGCTCTACCCCAAATGATCATTCAACTCGAACTATCCATACTCTCCAAAGATAAATGGAAAATAAACTGATTAGTTCCATAAAGACCAGTCCCTCTGCCCCAGGGGACAAAAAAATTAATAGTTTCAATCTCCTCTGATTTAAAATTCTTATTATTATCCGCTCCCTGGGACTGTATTGTTTCCTGCTAAGAATAGTAGGCAGTGTATCTGGAGCTTCCTAATTGTGTGATGACTTGAGACTGCAGCAACCTGATCTGGGGCCTAAGTTTCCATTTGCTTTACCTTCAGTAATGTTATTCAAAGGGACTCTAATGGAAAGAGGCTCATCAATTATTGAAATGAATTCAGCTTTGTTTCTAAAGTTTGTATAATGCCAACAAATTGAAATGGGACAAATGAACCCCTCCTCCCTGGGTTCTTGTGGCTGGCTGGAGACTATCAAACTATTGCAGAGAATCTGCATAAAGAGACCTCATACAGTCAGCAACACTTACAAAAATAACTGTCTACACCTCCAGTTATAAGAGCACATTTCCCTGGTATTGATCCTTGCCTGGAGTTTTCAGTGAGAGTTTCTATTCATAACTACACTTGAATATTTTCCGGCTGCTTTTTTTATTTTCTCGGGGGTGGGGGGCAGGTTGTTTTGTTTTGTTTTGTTTTGATGGTTCATCTGTTCCTTATAATTGCTCTGATCACCCTTTCTTTTACTCTGGAAGAAGTAACAAGAAATAGTCTCAACAAGAAATAGTAGCATCTCTCTCTAGTTTGGCCAGTGATGTTAGTGTGCACAAAAGTGGCAAAGAGATGGTTGGGCAGACTTGAGTGGTAGGAGGAACACTTTGGGGTAAATTACCCAGGGTGATTCCACTGACTTCTTCAGGGCTGATCTTTGTCCTTTTAGTTTCATATAGAGCTAGTCAAAAAGGGTAAATATTAGTGAAAAAGTTTGGTATCACTTTTATTTTTGCAGGTTTAGAAAACAGGACAATTTTTCCTTTATTCATTTTTGTGACTGCTTTTTATTAAATTTTTCAGATTTGAAAATGTTCGGATTCCCGCTTTTTTTCCTCCCCAACTCTTTATTTTCTTAATCAGTTTTGCCACTGAAAAGGTGTTTATGGGCAAGGAGGAAAGCAGGAGTCAGGAAGGAAAAAATCATTTTCATGTTTTTTAAAGGAAAATTCAAAAGTGATTTTTTTTTTCACAGAAATGTTAGTTCTCTAGCAGAAGCCTCAGGGCTGCAGTACCTGCCCTATAATTTTTCTGCCTGTGGCCTTGCTGGGGAGGAAGGACAATCCACTGGAGAGGCTATTATTGGCCTGGGATTCAGGAAACTCAGGTTCAATTCTAGACTCAGCCACAGACTTTCTTTGCAACCTTGGGCAAGTCGCTTAATCTTCCCTGTACCTCAATTTTATAAAATGGGGATAGTATTTCCCTGCCTCTTAGGAGTGCAGGGAGGATAAAATCCATTAATAGTTGTGAAGCACTTAGATACATTGATGATAATGTCTATGCAATTATGTAGCTTGGAGGGTTTTTTTTACCCCCCTCACATGCCGGTAGCCCATTTTCAACAGGACTATTCATTTTTATTAGCCTATTATAAAAATCTATAGAGAGATTCTTAGGACCTTGCCATGTTCTGGATTGGCTTGGCTCAATTTCAGATCAGATATGATGGTGCTCCCTCATGGATTCCTTTGCAGGACTGAGTCACTAGTGATCACTTTACATTCTGAAGGCTGTCTTTAGAATGAAGATGGCTAAACGCTTCTTCAAAGTGAAAGCTTAAATTAGGATAGGTGGCGTCTCAGGCAGGCATCTCATAAAAATTCTAAGATACCTGATGACCCTCACGTAGTCTCCGGGAGTTAGAATTCAATGTCTAAAATAAAAAGTTTTGTACTCGAACTCAGTTAAAAGAAACGAGTGATTGAAGATTTGGGAAATAAACCCGCTTGAAGTTTTATAGTAAGTCATTTCTGGATAAGGACTAGAGCTGGGTGAATAATGCAAATATATTTTCATCAAATATTCATTCAAATTGTTTATTGAAGTCCCTTCGGCCACATTAGCCCTGCTTTGGTGTATGCTTTCCATGAACATTGGAGATCTAGTTTGTTTGTGGAAAGCAAATTCAGTATTCTCACTGGAAGTTTTGGTTGTTCATCCCGTCAAGGCAGTGATGTTCCGTGAATGGAAAAAGATGCTAAATTGATAGGATCATTTTTTCATTGTGAAGAATGCACTCTATTAGTTATGTGTGAACAAAGCCTGGGCAATGCATTTGTTTTTTAAAATGGTTCTAGGTCTCATAGCTCCAACAAAGAATAGCATGTCTGATTATTGTGATACCTTCCAAAATCAAATCAAACCCTTCTTTGGGCATACAGTACAGAAAGGAAATTGCCGGTGGAAAGAAGTTGTTTTAGAAAATTACAGAGGGGACTCAAAACTGGGCTTTGAATAGACTCTGTGCTCCGGAGTACTATAAAGTATACAAAAACGTAAGGAAATGAAACATAGTCCCTTATTTCTAGGTGACCTATTTGTGTAGTTTGTTTTTTCAATGTGCCTTTTACATTATTTGATAACGTTGTGTCAGCCGTACAGAGGCAAGCCATTAAACTAAATATTTTAAAACAACCAACTATACAGTATACAAGCTCTAACCCGTCTCCCATTTATTTTAATATGCATTCTTAAAAACTTACCAAATTGGAAACTAATTACAAGATCAAAACCATCCCATCTGTTAATTTAGGATGCAGATCTGCATTTTAAACTGCTGCTTTTTTGGCTCTTTTTTTTTTTTCCTCATTGCTAAGGATACAAATCAGCTCAAAGCCAACAGCACAGCATCAGAAGGAGAGTTCAGTTCAGGTCGATCTGTCTTCAGAACATCCAAGTTAGAAGAGGAAGAAAAGATTGTTATGAGACCAGCCAGAGATTCCCTTCCCACAACACAATGTATTTCTGAACTCCCTGTCTCAGTCTCACTTTTACCTGCCAGCTCCCATTTGCTTTTCTCTCCATCAGCAAGTATTCTTGAAAATCCCTGTGATAAAATGCCATGGGAAAAGCTGGCATTGGAGCCATCAGTTTGCCCAGCAGATCTGACAAGTGCTACTGTACGAAATGTCCTTGTCCAGTAATATCTACTGACCCTACTTCTATATTTTATTTTTCAAAAGGAATTTCCAACTTCAGATCTCATGAATTATGCCCAACTCCCAGAAGCTGAGAATTCACAGATGCTCCAAAGCTGGACTTTGATTTTCAGATTGGTCACGTGTGTCTAATATGTGCCGCCTTTAGCATGTTGCATAAAAGACTAGATTGCTTCTAGCCCTGCGTGATTGCAGAGGTGGGGACAGAGTAGGCACAGCAAGGAGGCTGCCCTCTAGTTCGGACCCATGGCGTCGAGTCTTGGAATTTTGGGTGTTCAGCACAAGGGCTGGTTGAAAAATTTCTCTCAACTTTTTAACCAACATGGAACTTGGTTTTCAGTTATGCTAATTTTGCAGGAAGTGTTTGATTTCTTTGAAAAAATAATGGAGTTTTGTTGGAAATTTCAAACACTTTCATTTAATTGGAATTTCCCTGAAAGGAAAATTTGCTTCATTTTCTTTTGTTCCCCGACGCCCTGGATTCAACACCTTTGAAAAATCAGGTCCTATATATTTTTCTCCCTCAGCTCTCTTTCCTTTTATGATAGGTAGTCCCACATCTCTAGCAACTCCTCACTCCATAAATATAAAGAGCACTTCCTACAGCAATTACCAGACTTAAACAATCGTATTAAGTAGCCCCCATAAAATTGTGTTTGAGCTTTAAGTAAGGACTGTCACTATTGGGCAACTTATTTTGACTGATTCCTTTTGTGGCCACTTAAAACATTCCATGACTGTCTTCTTTTCCTTATGTGCTTAAATGCTATAATCTAAAAGACTAACATGTTGATGTATTTAGCATCTGTTTCTCTCTCCTGTTACTAGTGTAAAGGCTTCTCCAAACAATTAGCCAGCTTCTCTTTCTGCTTATGCTAGTGTATGTGTATCTACAAGCACAGAACAATTTTTTCAAACATATTAATTATTCCACTTTTATCTGACAAATTTAAAATATTTCTTTTTTCTAGACTGAACGTTAATATTTGAAATGTGAGCAGTTTTGCACTGTTATGGTTTGTTAGCTGGTCAAAAACTAGAATAAAACTTCTGCAAAATTTTTCATTTAAATTTTGGCCCTTTTTGCTGAAATGTGAAGTTTTAGATGAGAAAAATTTTCAACTCACCTCTCTGGACAGATGTGTCCATTTCTGTGCCCTGATTGACTGACAGTGCAATCTCACTCAATGTGAACACTTGCATGAGTGAAATTAAAGTGTGTTCTTTCTGAACAGCTCAGCGTTGAAATTTTGCAGCCTTTGCACCATTTGAAATTCACAAACAGTTGTACCAGTAAAACTCAGTTGCTCAGTTATTGATGACAAGCACACCCAAATGGGGGTGAGTACAGGTGAACTCCAAGCTTTTGGGGGTAAGGATGGTTTTTTGGTTTTCTGTTTGTACAGCACCTAGAACAAGGGGAGGGGGGTCTGGTCCAGGACTGGACTCCTAGGACTGTCGTACTACTACTAATAAATAATAACTGTTATTCAATTTTAAATTCAAATAGGTTGTTAAAGAAAAACTTTTGAGTAATTTATCCAACTCTAATCATAGCAAAGGTTTTTTATTTTTTTTCCTAAGAAGTGTAGAAGGTGGATCTCTAAAAATGCCTTCATCTTTTATGGATATATTTTTTCATTTATTGTATTTGTGTCCCTTTCCGTTGAAATGCAACTTCAGATGAGAATATAGTCAGAATTAAAGCCAATATTTATTTGAAATAAAAATAGCATCAAACTGAAGCTCATTAAATCATGTCTGACCAATGCTGCATAGAAAAGAAACATCACTGATTTCTATGACTCGCCTACTGTTTCCTCCTCTTTTCCTCACTGCTTGAGTTGTCTGGCCTGGCACCTCTCATGCTGCTAAAGGCAATGCTCTTAAATGCCACCAGTGAAGCCTTTTGTTATCACTCTTTCCTTTTCCCCCCTTAGCTCTTGACCAGCTACTTGTAATTTCACTGAGCATAGCTGTGATTGCTGTTATTCAACAAAGGGGCTTGAAGATGGGTTGTTCTCAAGCTGCACAACCCGAAGCCCAAGTTCCTCAGTGCACAGAATACTTTCTCTCTTAAATAGCATCTTCTAAAATCCTGGGACTAGTCACATCGCTTCTCTGTTTTCCCTCCCACCTTCTGTCTATTTAGATTGTAAACTCTTTGAGGCAGGGATAACATCTCTCTATGTATTGATACAGCCCTGTAACAGAGTGGCACCCACCTCTCATGAGCGCATCCTCGTTCAGATGTGTGTCTGCACCTCTTTCAGTCTGCGATGACCCCTTCTGGCAGCTTCTAATGCAGGGAACGGCAGTGTTTGGCCCGTGGCCTGCCAGAGAAATCTGCTGGTGAGCCAGGCCGGTTTCTTTACCTGCAGGGTCCACAGGTTCAGCTGATCGCAGCTCCCACTGGCCATGGTTCGCCATCCCAGGCCAATGGAGCTGCGGGAAGGGCAGCCAGCACATCCCTTGGCCCGCGCCACTTCCCGCAGCCCCCATTGGCCTGGGACGGCGAACCGCAGCCAGTGGGAGCTGCGATCAGCCGAACCTGCAAATGCTGCAGATAAACAGACCATCCCGGCCCGCCAGCAGCTTTTCCTGGTGGGGCTCGTGCCAAAGGTTGCCGATCCCTGTTCTAGTGACTCAACCCTCCGGCCAAGTTACACACAGTCTGTATGGAACAACTCAGACAGACCCCTTCCAGGGTATTAGTCCAAAAAAGTCTTTGAGCGCTCCTGGCCCTGGTAGAGGGCCGTGCCCCCAGGGCTTCTCCCTGGAGACTCTTCACCCACTTTGATCTGTTCTGGCTCCAGCTCTCCAGCAGGGCCTCTTAACAGTTCAGATCTCCTTCAGGAGGGTTATCACTGTCCAACCGTAGGCCACTTCCCCAGTGGCTTATTGGAGGGGAGCGGACCTGGACCCACCCACTAGTCCAGGTCCCAGCCCAGCGACCTAAGAATAGCAGCCACATGCTGCCAAGTCCCTTTAACTAAACTGCTTTCAGCTCCCTGGGTCACTTCCCCAAAGCCCCTTCACCTTCACATATGCTTCACCTTTACTGTAGGGCATACCACAAGTCTCAGCAGCCAGCCTGGATCTCCCTCTTATTCCCCTGGTCACTGCCAGCAACTGCTCTATCCTTGGTTCTGTGGTTCCCTTCAGTCAGCCAGGAGCACCATTTATACTCCTCTGGCTCCAGCAAGGAACTGTCTCTCTCTCTCTCTCTTCACCTTCTTTGACATTGGTCTGCAACCCTCTAATTGGCTGATCCCTGCAGCCTTTCCCTGATTGGCTGCCTCCTGCGCAGTCTACCTAGGCCTCTTGGAGGACTTAGCTTCTTTCTGGGATGGGGTGTGGTAGGATCCTGAGGCCTCCAGCACCCCATCACAAGCCCCAAGCAAAATGGTTCCCATTCTTGGCTGGGGGCTTCAGACTCTAGTTATAATACAACTAGTAAATAAAAATATTACTTTTATTTCAGAAGAATGTTGTTCTTACCAAATAATTATAGTCAAATATGTAATGTTTTCTTCTGTACTGCATTATTGTGTGAGCAATAATAAATTTAGTAAATGAACTAGTTCATTCTTCTTTATTTATTTTTAGTTTACTTGAATTTAAAATTAGATTTCAGATAACTAGGTAGACAAACATGTATAAGAATTCCATGGTATAAATTGCTCTGCATGACAGGACCTTACAAAAATGATTACAGGCAGATTCACAATGCAAAAATTATTTATATGACAGGAAGCAGAAAGACAAATTACTCAGAGACTATGTACATGCTCTTCTATAATTGCTCATAAATTATTATGGTTCATGTAAAATGCACCCAGATTCCCTAGACCACTAGGTATATTTATAATAACAATCATGTTAAATCACTAGAAAATGGAGGAAATGCAATACACATTGTAGGATGCTAACACAGAAATACAGGAGATTGTCGGCAGCAAAGTTAATTTGTAATTCACTGTATATATTTAAAGTCTTCCCTTTCACTTCACTATTGAAGGCATCATCCAGTTCTTCATTATGGGGATAACATTAAGCTATATTGATTGCATCTGGTCTGTAAACAATTTCACTAGAGAAGCAACTAGAACTGGCATCTTCAGAGGACTCTAAGGGGTTCAGGTATCAAATACCATTGAAAGCCAATGAAAATTAGATGGCAAACTCCATTAGGACTCTCTTGAAAATCACAGAATGCATGCATTAGGAATTACTGCCGAGTTCTGGAAGTGACAGGAAATAAAACAGAAATAAAATTTGCTATATTATTTAAAAGATGATAAAACAGCATCACCTACATGAGAAAGAAATTGGAATAATAGCTTATGTCTTTCATCTCTCATTGACTTCCATTCCCTGAGTTGGTGCTTGTGGAAAATTGACTTAAATCAGATCTAGCATATAGCTAGCCAACGTTGACCAATGTAGTGCATTGTTCAGGATATTGCAATGGGAAGTGGAAGAAATTGATTTGACTCATGGAACTGCTGGAGCTCAACTCTCTCCTACTCCCCTTCTGCTGTCCACAAGTGTTTCCCTTGTTTAAAGTACACCAGAAAAGCTATTAAACTGTCATTCCAAACAGGCCACACCCTTCCCTCCTCTATTTTTCTGGCCAGAGACTGATCCATGTGGAAGAAGGAAATGCTGTACCAGACCAAGTCATCTTTAAAGGGCCCTCACCTCAGCCAGTGGGAAAGAGTATGGTTTTGGCAGGTGATCAGTTCCGGCGGAGCAGTAGGGGAGGCAGCCTCCCCAACAAGAAACCAGCCCTAATTATGGGTCTTTTGAGCCACAGAAATGCAACCATCTCTGTGGAACATGGAATCAGCACACAACAGCTCCAGCTCCTCAGAAGGGACTTGAGAATAGGGAAAGAGCTAGATGGTGATATGTTTATTTTATGATGAATGGAAAATGGGACTGTACTGGAAGGTATAGTTTGTTGTTTCGATGCATGTCACTGACCCTCTGTGAAAGGTAATATACAGCGTTTGTTGTACTCTCAGTGTACTCTCACTGCTCAGAATGCTGAAAAGATATTTTAACTAACTCTCTTTATTGTTGTACAGCAAATGTCTAAAATACATATGAGTTTGCCATTGACTTGAATGGGCTTTAGATGAGGCCCTTCTTAAGAAGCAGTAGATTATCGGGTTGGAAAGAACACATGTCAGATACATTTATTCTATAGCACAATGCCTCTCCTGGCTTTTCTTTAATGTCATTCATTTTTTTCTCCTTACTGCCATGGAAATACCACATAGCAAGAGCAAGCCCAACACAAATGATGGCAAACTTAGTTCTTGATAATAGAGTGTCAAACTCCGCCTTAGCAGCTCCAGTCATTTCTAATGACTGCTTTGAGAATGCTCCAGATTAATCTAACAATTCATACACTTCAGTGATTGACAGCAGAGCAAGGAGAAAAATTCCAGCTACACATAAGCTTAGGCAGCCTGACCTAGATTTTAGCCTCTCCGGCTACATAAGAGGAAGCATTCTTGATTATGCTTTTTAACAAGAGGGAAAATAGTTAGGGGGGGAGAAAGTCATCTTCTGTTTGATTAATCTTTCTCCGATAATTAAGATTTAGTCCATGCTCACTGCAAGATTTTTTTTCTAAATGTCATCAAATGTTAGAAGCCCTATTACAAATCATTACCTCATTTTCAGTCAGTTCTTGACATCTCTCTGCTCTCCATAATTAGCATCTCACAGAATGCTCCTTTAAGCAAGTTGGCTATCTAGCTGAGGAAATGAACCGAAGAACCCACACGTGGGCAGAAACAATGGCGTGATGCGTCACATGCACAAACATCTCCCCTTCCACTGCTGCATCTGGTGTCCAAATAGTCTGATCACTGCTGCTTCTGGTGTCCGACTAGTCTGAGCCCAGTTGCAGGTTTGCTCTTTGTTGTATTTGGATACAATTAGAGGAGGGGGGAAAGAGTCTAGTGTCCAGTGTGTTTTGCTTTCCTTTTCCTTTTGATACACAGATCCTGAGCTGGTGTAAACTGTCGGAGCTCCATTGGCTTCTCTGGAGCTATAACAAATTTATAAATGTATGACAAATAGTGAGACAATATTGTTTTAATAATAATAATAGCTCTTATATAGCACTTTTCATCCAAAGAGCTCAAGGTGTTTTACAAAAGAGGTCAGTATCATTATTCCCATAACGGAACATAACCCAGGTCTCCCAAATCCCAGTCTACTGGTCTGTCCACTAGGCCACAATGCCTCCCACTATCTTTTTGTTTCTTTGTACTTGTCTGTATATATCCATCTGTTGTCCTTCATACTTAGATTGTAAGCTCTTTGGAGCAGGGATTGTAAGCTCTTTGGAGCAGGGATTGTCTTTTTGTTCTCTGTATGGACAGCACCTAGCACAATGGGGTCCTGGTTTATGATTGGGGCTCCTAGGTGCTACAGTAATACAAATAATAAATAATACTGAAACCAGCTGAGGATCTGTCCCATAGTGTCTCCAGATTATTATACTAGTAGCTGCGGTAGGAAAGTCTCAGCCAGTCTTCTTCCTTTGTAACTTGGCTCTGAACTACCACTTGACTTCATAGTGTCTTTTATGCACACTGCATTATTCTAATGTACTTTGCAGAGTCAAACTAACCTCAACTTTCAAGTTAAAATAATAGAGGGAGGGAGAAATAACGAAAAAGGGGGAAAATATGCCTCCTGAAATTGGAAAATAGATGAATTGATAAGGTGGAGTTAAAGGATGCTTAATGTTTGTTTCAGTTGTTCAGTGAGGAGCTAGTGGACATGGAAGTGCTAAGACACAGGATGAAAAAGAATTGAAAATGTCTTGACAGAAATAGTAAAAAAAAATGAATGATCTTCAAAATTCTGCTTCAGAAGCAGCATTTTCCGATTTTGACTAGGTTCTAAATGCAAACTTTTTTCCTAATACCTTTAAATTGTGATACTCCTCTGAAAAATGACTCTGTAAGAACGGGATCTTCTTACTCACCTGATATGCTTTGTGTGTATTCAGAGCCATAAGAGTCTATTCATGTTTACTGTGGTCAGCTTTGCTGAACCACACTGGAATCTTTTCTGGCTCATGCATCAATGATGGAATTACTAACTGATCCAAAGCTCATGGACTCGGTTTGAGATCCCAGCAAATAAACAATTTAAGAAATGGCTTTGTACATTCCTTTAGGAAGGTAATGAAAAAATAATAGTTAATGTGTCAGAGCAATTAGAGGTATGCATGAAATAAAGAATAGCTGTCAGAGTAATTGAAAGAAATTAACATATATCCTATAGAGATGGGTATTGGATACACACAGAAAGAGGTCCCGTGGTTGCAAAACATAGCCAAACCTTCAGTGGATGAAAATCAGTATGGCTACATCGAACTCAATGGATCTACCCTGAAATATATCATCTGTATATCATGGATATATACCATCTGGCCTGTGGATGATATCAATCCCTCATGTAATCCCACTGAAGTCAATGGAATTACATAAAGGATAAATCTTTGATCCAATGTACCTATGTTAGGCATCAAGCAGCAAATTGTGGACTACTGAGCCCTTGCAAAGCCCTGTTGATTGCAGTCAGCAAATATGTAACCAATTGCTGGATTTGGACCTTAATGTTTCCCATTACTAAAGAAGATTGTAGTGAAAGAGATTGAGAAGTGGTAGTCAATTGCATTTTTAAAGTGAATTATCAAAGCTACAGAGCCTGGAAATCCAGTTAAAAGAAATTTTAACCAAAGAACATAATCTGACATCAAAAGGACCCCAGCCACATCTTCCGCGTTGCTCTATTAAACACGATTGCATTGCACAGCATACAGTAAAGGTATCCTACCGTATAAGACACATGCATGCAACTTAATTAGTGCTTAGAAACAGCCTTGTGTAATGGACTTCAAAATAAAATTATAAAGATGTGGATTATGTCACATCTAATTATTGCTACTGTGTTGTGCTCCCAGTACCAGTCCTGATAGGGCTAACAAGAGCCTGAGAGGCCAGGGCATCGCCTGAGACAAGGAGGGCCAGGGTTAATTCGGAGTGAAGCCTAGCTGGAGAAGGGCTGCAAAAGCATTATACAGCGAGGAAGGTGAAAACAGAAGTGGGCTATAGAGCAAGGAGACTGCTGTCACACTGGGTTGAGGGAGGTTGTAGGGAAAAGGAGCAAGTCCAGGGGGAAAGTAAGCCCTCAATCCTGCCCTGGAGTAAGAGACTAGGATAGGGGTGAAGTAGCTACGGGGAGTAGAATAAGATCCATTCGTAAATCTAAGATAGAGAGGCTGGGTAGGATGGAACCCAGTGAAACAGCAGCAGGAATGGGGACTGAGAAGACCCGGGTTGCTGGTTATAGGGTCACTGGGCTGGAACCCGGTGTGGTGGGTTCCCCTCCCAGCCACTGGTATAGTGGCACAGAGACCAGAGCCAGATCCAAATGCAGCCTGGAGACAGCATTTGGACAGTGGTCCAGTTGGACTTTGTAACCCCAGAAGGGGTGGACTGAATGGTGACCTGGCATCAGGGACAAGTTCCCAGAAGAAAGACTGTGTGTTTGTGATTTGGAGACTATAAAAATAGGCTACACAGCACAGCTCACAGGGTAGCTGAAGAAGCACCTTGTGACAGTGACAAAGATCATTAGAAGAGGTGAGAGGAAGAGGTTTAGGGGGTGGATTGAGATCAGATGCTAACATGCATTTTCATCAATTACAGAACTCTAAACTGGTTTTTCAGGTCAAGTAGCTAAGGTAAAAACACTTCTTTATTTATTAAAGAGTTAGTGGAAGTAATGAAATTTTAAAGAGGAAATAGAACTGAATGGAGCTAAAATGCACTCTACAAATGAATTTTTTTTTGTTTTTACATCAAACTAAAATCTATTGAAAACCTTCAGTTGTGGTTAACTGTGACTGATGATTCACAATGGCTTAAAAATAAAGATCCTTTTCTTTTTGATTGATTTTATTGCATTTCACAGGTTGTCTCTCACTATCTTGAAAAATATGTCTGTATCTAATATTTCTTTTATTGTTTTCCTTTCAGTTGATGGTTGCATTGACTGGTCAGTGGATCTCAAGACATACATGGCTTTGGCAGGTGAACCAGTCCGAGTGAAATGTGCCCTTTTCTACAGCTATATCAGGACTAATTATAGCATGGCCCAAAGCACAGGTCTTAGGCTTATGTGGTACAAAAACAAAGGAGATTTAGAAGAACCCATTATATTTTCGGAAGTTAGGATGAGCAAGGATGAAGATTCAATATGGTTTCATTCAGCTGAGTTGCAAGACAGTGGATTCTACACGTGTGTTTTAAGGTGGGTATTGTGTTGAATATAACAATACATTTCTATAGTTTTTCTTATTTAAGGCAATGCTTAAATTTAGCTATTTCAGGACTGAAAGGTACTACCAATTAATATATACTCATTATCTTTCTTTTCCTGATTGTTTTTCAGATTGTTGCATTGTCTTGGAATTACAATTTCTCAAACAATTATGATGATCTGTTCCAATAGCTGTAATTAAATATGTCATCACTTCCTTCATTGAGACCGATTTTCAAAGGTTTCTAACTTAGTCACGAAAAAGGGGAGGGAGGGTGTGGCGGCAGCTCAGTTCTGAAGGCTTAAACCAAAACAAACATTTTGATCAAATAAAGCTGTTTGGCAAATCAAGAGCAAATCCCATAACTGACAGACAGTAATCACAGATTATCATTTTCTCATGGTATTTTTGTGACCTCTGTCTATCAAGAGTGAGTTAACATTTTAAAATGGCTTAACAGCTCATAACCTGGTCTGAATGGCCCTGACATTGTGGAAGTGACAGTCAAAGTTCTATTTGATTTGAAAATCTGTTTATTCTGGTTTGCAGCGATACATGTTGATCGAATGTTTAGTGTGCCTCCCGAGGCCTCGATTCTGCAAGGCACATAAGCGTAAATGTAAATGAGAATATGTAAATCAGTTGGGACATAAACATGTGCTTTGAGTTGTGCATGTTTTTAAGAGCATTGCTGATAAGGGATGGCTTGCTGATTTGGGGCCTTAACTTGCATAGTAGTGCCTGTCCTAAACATACGTTTATAGGGCAAACTAGGAAGGCTCTTTGATTTTTTTAAAAGATGCATAAATGTTCCTTTAACTGACTCTACTTTGAAATACAAAGGACTTCACAAGTGCTGTATGTGTTTTCAATATTGCACCACAATCGCTTCAAAGAAATATCTCTGGTCATGCTGCTGAGGTGGTCCTGCCTGTCCTGTGTATCTCACTGCTTCTCACGAGTTGCATCTGAGAGTGCTAAAGGAACTGGCGGCTGTGATTGCAGAGCCATTGGCCATGATCTTTGAAAACTCGTGGCGAACGGGGGAAGTCCCAGATGACTGGAAAAAGACTAATGTAGTGCCAATCTTTAAAAAAGGGAAGGAGGAGGATCCTGGGAACTACAGGCCAGTCAGCCTCACCTCAGTCCCGGAAAAATCATGGAGCAGGTCCTCAAAGAATCAATCCTGAAGCACTTACATGAGAGGAAAGTGATCAGGAACAGTCAGCATGGATTCACCAAGGGAAGGTCATGCCTGACTAATCTAATCGCCTTCTATGATGAGATTACTGGTTCTGTGGATGAAGGGAAAGCAGTGGATGTATTGTTTCTTGACTTTAGCAAAGCTTTTGACACGGTCTCCCAAAGTATTCTTGTCAGCAAGTTAAAGAAGTATGGGCTGGATGAATGCACTATAAGGTGGGTAGAAAGTTGGCTGGATTGTCGGGCTCAACGGGTAGTGATCAATGGCTCCATGTCTAGTTGGCAGCCGGTGTCAAGTGGAGTGCCCCAGGGGTCGGTCCTGGGGCCGGTTTTGTTCAACATCTTCATAAATGATCTGGAGGATGGTGTGGATTGCACTCTCAGCAAATTTGCGGATGGTACTAAACTAGGAGGAGTGGTAGATACGCTGGAGGGCAGGGATAGGATACAGAGGGCCCTAGACAAATTGGAGGATTGGGCCAAAAGAAATCTGATGAGGTTCAATAAGGATAAGTGCAGGGTCCTGCACTTAGGACAGAAGAACTCAATGCACCGCTACAGACTAGGGACCGAATGGCTAGGCAGCAGTTCTTTGGAAAAGGACCTAGGGGTGACAGTGGACGAGAAGCTGGATATGAGTCAGCAGTGTGCCCTTGTTGCCAAGAAGGCCAATGGCATTTTGGGATGTATAAGTAGGGGCATAGCAAGCAGATGGAGGGACGTGATCGTCCCCCTCTATTCGACATTGGTGAGGCCTCATCTGGAGTACTGTGTCCAGTTTTGGGCCCCACACTACAGGAAGGATGTGGATAAATTGGAGAGAGTCCAGGGAAGGGCAACAAAAATGATTAGGGGTCTGGAACACAGGACTTATGAGGAGAGGCTGAGGGAACTGGGATTGTTTAGTCTGCAGAAAAGAAGAATGAGGGGGGATTTGATAGCTGCTTTCAACTACCTGAGAGGTGGTTCCAGAGAGGATGGTTCTAGACTATTCTCAGTGGTAGAAGAGGACAGGACAAGGAGTAATGGTCTCAAGTTGCAGTGGGGGAGGTTTAGGTTGGATATTAGGAAAAACTTTTTCACTAGGAGGGTGGTGAAACACTGGAATGCCTTACCTAGGGAGGTGGTAGAATCTCCTTCCTTAGAAGTTTTTAAGGTCAGGCTTGACAAAGCCCTGGCTGGGATGATTTAATTGGTGATGGGTCCTACTTTGAGCAGGGGGTTGGACTAGATGACCTCCTGAGGTCCCTTCCAACCCTGATATTCTATGATTCTGCGTCTCAGGCCGTCTATTGAGCACTCCCAAGGCAGCAGAATATTTTCGTCCAAACCTAACCATCCATAGCTGGTTGTAAAAATGTCGGTTGAACTTCTTTTTTGACAGACGCTCGCGGTATCAACAAAATGGAAATTTTTGCAGAAAAGATCTGCTTTCCACAGAAAAATTTGACTTTTAAGCTGAATATTAATTAAAAAACCCATCCTATGTCTGGAATGAAAAGCATCAAGGAGCAAACAAAGGGGTAGATCCTGCAAAACCCTTACTGACACGGGTGGTCCCATTGAAGTTACCCACATACATAAGAATTATTTACATGAGAAAAGGTTTGTTGGATCAAACTTTAAATGATTAAAGCTCAAGTGATGCACTTTCCTGAAGAATTTGGTAATCAGAGCTTGATTTTGTTTAGTTAGCAGGATATGGGGCAAAGGATCATACCTACTGTGAGGGGCAAATGGGGAACATTTATATGTTGAAGACAGATCAACTCAGCTGATGTAAAACAGACACATTTGTAGTCAGGAGGAGCTAGCATCTAGAAGTTCCCATTTACCACAGAGATTAACAAGAAACATACATTTCCCTTTTGGCCATTCTTGTGGTTGTGAAGATGTAGCCATTACTCCCAAAATGTGACATCATTCTTCCCTCAGGACATATTCCATTCAGCCTGTTTGATCACAGAAGGATGAAGTACCATTACAAAGGACAAGTTAAGCGTGACTTCAGTACTGAATAAAAATTCTGTGAACATGGAAGATAAAGTCTTTTACCTTCTCAGTCAAGCTGGCTATGAAGCTCACTGAGAGTCCATGGCTGAAACCACTGAATTTAATTCAAAAACATATTGGTACCCATTGTAGTTTAAAATTGTACATACATTTGGAGAACATTAGTGCTTATGTTGGTGGCATATTAATAGAACTGGAAAGAGCCTAGAAACTTCCACAGCTCCTATCTGCATTTCCACTAGCGCCTACTGACTTGCTTCTACCTTATTTTATCTGCTTCTGATCCTGCTAGAGGCTACCAGCAATATAGGACTGTGATGTTTTGATTGTTTTGTGCTGTGGACTAACATCTAGTTTGGACTAAAGATGAACCCATCGCACTCTATTATTATTATTAGTAGCAGTTGTAAGAGTAATAGTAAACATTTATAAGAGGGCAGTATCCAAAGGCCTCAGTTGGGACCATGGCTCCATTGTTCTGGGTGGATAGCAAACATAGCCCCTGATTCTGCAGAGAGACCTTCTAGATCGGCTCCTGCATCTGTGAACAATCTTTGTATCCTCAGAGCTGGAGAAAAGAGACAAAGCAACCGATTATATTGACTTGAACATTCACTTGAAGTCAAAACTGTGTCGAATCTGGATCTTTAGCAGTTAAATGGTAACTCTCAAACTTGTGGTGACACTTTAGTGTCTGGTTTATAAATATTTTCCAGAAAGTGTTAAATGTAAAGTTAATGGTTACTATTAGAAAGTCAACATTTGCCAACATATTTCAAAGTTATTTACTAGTGGATGTGGAGAGGGGAAATGTGGTCTGATACCACTGTGTGATTAACTCTTAGCGAATCCGGAATTTATAATGCTACCTCTGTAATTAGTATAATACAAATGACAGAACCATTATTTTTTATGACAGTTGCATTATGGAACAGTTATGTAAAGACACTGAATTACGTATTTCAACAGACATGTACATTTTTCATGTAAGATAGTCAAGACAGCTTGACACAAGCAAACATTAGAAAAAATCTTATGAGCTCAAGTTCTGGGACACACATTTACATGGGAGATTTCAGCACACTTTGTTCATTTATGTGACAAATAGTTTTGGTAAGAAATAGGCAATTTCTTAAATAAGGAATGTGTTCTCCTCACTTCCAGACATAAAGACTATCTGTCAGGCTTTTTGGAATGTTTTATGCAGCAGTAATGTCTTCTATGTCAGTTCTGCGGTTTTGCTGCTTAGGCCAAAACTTTCTTATGTAATTAGAGATTTTCCCCCCTATTTTCAGATTTATGTGGGAGTACTGTGTTTCACAGCATTATGTTTTGTAATTATACATAAAAGACCACATTTCTTGCTTGAATAAATTTATTTTTTCTTCCAAAAATTTGGTAATGAATCCTTGCTTTTGTTGTTTATAAAATTAGAAGTAGCTTAAAATAGCTGAGGAAAGAGCAATAGTAATTTATTTTCATTTCATTACAATTGGGTTAGATGTAATACTCTGAAATATAATAATGTTATTGTGATGGACTAGTCACACCACAAACTCTGTAAAAGATTTTGAACTGATCAAGCTGAAATTAAAATGTGTTTTGTTTTGTTTTTTAAGCAGATGTTTCCATTTTACAATCCTTAATCAAGATCACTTAGTTTGCAAGAATATGAAGGTCACAGCTGAAAAGCAGGAATTGCAGAAGATGATTTTGTAGAAACATCTATAATTTGTTTCAAGTATTGCCTTTTATAAACTAACTGCAGAATCTTGGGGTGAAAGTAGCTTAAAGGACTTACCGGTATGCTGGAGTCCTGAGCAGAGGGCGTGGCCTCAACCGGAAGAGGCGGGGCCTTTAAATACCTGGGCCCTTTAAATCAAGATTTAAAGGCCCCGGGGCTTCGGCTGCACTAGCAGTGGCTGGGAGTCCCAGGCCTTTAAATCACCCCTGGAGCTACCAGCTGCAGAGGCGGCTGGGAGCCCCGGGGCTCAGGGGCGATTTAAAGGGCCTGGGGTCTGGCCACTGCAACCGGGCCCTTTAAATCAGCACCAGAGCCCTGCCGCCTCTACCTCATGGCTCCCGCAGCGGGGCTTGGGCGATGATTTAAAGGGCCCGGGGCTCCCCACAGCTGCCGGAGCCCCAGGCCCTTTAAATCACGGCCGGAGCCCTACCGCCGCTACCCCAGGGCTCCGGCAGCAGGGCTCAGGAGGCGATTTAAAGGGTCCGGGGCTCCGGTCACTGCGGGGAGCCCCGGGCCCTTCAAATCGGGGGGCTCCGGCCGCTGAGGGGAGCCCCGGGCCGCTCCAGCCGCTGCGGGAAGCCCTGGGCCCTTTAAATTGCTGGCCTGGGGAAGCCAGTCCAGTCCGGCACAGTGTACCGGCCAATGCCGGCTTACTTTCACCTCTACCAGAATCATACAGTAGGATCAATGCAGTGCAAAAAGAAGTACAGTGTACAGCAATGTACAACATCAAGGTCTAATCTTGCAAGAAGCTCTGTGCTCTATTGTGGGGCTCTGAGTGGGTTTGGGAAAATGCCTCCTCAGAGCTCCTGGCAGGATCGAGGCCAACAAAACAATTTAGTGGGGTGGGGTGAGGACACTGGGGAAGGTGGGTTGGGTATGTGGGAGTGAGTGTATGAGGGAAAGGCTGACATGACTGTGATGATGACAATGGGTAAAAATATATATTTCAGTGATTGGATAAGAGTTTATTATACCGGGGTGATAACTTTAATGTTAATATTCTCTGTTTCACTGTTTGCAAATGAGCCCAGACTAGGGTGTGAGAGACTGACAATATTCCCAACAAACCTTGTGGAGTTAAGTCAAATGGGATTCAGTGAACCTGAACATCTTTGGAGTTCGTTATATTAAAAAGGCAAGTGTTTAGGTAATGTTGTGAGACTGCGTGGAAATTCTTTAGCAGGAGACAAGATTAATGCAATAATTCCTAGAGAAGATCTTCTAGAAAAACACCCAATCTCAATTTTCTCTGTGCTGAGAGGAAGGTGAATTCCTGGTTTTCTTTTTGTAACTTTAAAGTTTGGCCCAGAGGGAAGTCCTCTGTGTTTTTGAATCTGATTGCCCTGTAAGATTATCTTCCATTCTGATTTTACAGAGGTGCTTCTTTTACCTTTTTTCTTTATAATAAAGTTCTGTTTCTTTTAGAATCTGATTGGGGGGTTTTTTAGTGTCCTAAAAAAACCCAAGGTTGGTCTGTGTTCATCTTGTTCATTCTCAAGCCTCCCCAGGAAAGGGGGTGTGGGGGTTTGGGGGGATATTAGGGGGGAGTAGGAACTCCAAGTGGTCCTTTCCCTGAGTTTGTCTAATTCACTTGGTGGTGGCATTGTTACTGAACCCAAGGTACGAGGGAGAATTTGTGCCTTGGGGAATTTTTAACCTAAGATGGTAGAAATAAGCTTAGGGGGTCTCTCATGCAGGTCCCCACGTCTGTATCCTAGAGTTCAGAGTGGAGAGGGAACCCTGACAGGAACATATAGACAGTCAATGCAAATCCACCTTAGAGGGTTTTTCTGTAGGGGTGTCAGCAAGACTTCTCTCACCTGATGGCCCCTCATATCACATTACACGTATGGGAGTCAAGCAGAGCTAAAGAACACACTTCAAAGAGGTTCCAACAAATAGTCCATCTCAGGAATGCTCTGAAATCCCGTCTTTTAAGTTAAAAATAAAATAAAATAAAGAACTGCCATTAAAACCTTTGCAACCAGCCAAAAGACAAAAGGGGGGTTATACAAATTCTTTGCGTCCAAAAAAGGTACGAGGGCTAAAACACTCCACAAATACGTGAATGATGAGGCCACTTTCTCTGCAGCCCCCTTTTAAAACATCTATGTTGTGGGGTTAATATGGTCCTCCCAAAGCTAATGAAACTGCCTTATGAGGCACCTTAATCTCATGAGCTAAGTTTTTAACATGGCCATTCATTCTGTTGGCAGCAGAGTCTTTGACTTGCAGAGGGGACTTAAACACCCTATGCTAAAGTTTCCATGGATTTGGCGGGGAGTGGGGGGGGTGAAAGGAAAGGAGACTCTCCTAAATCCCTCTGAAAGGTTGCTAGAGTTTCAACGTAATCACTCTATATCTGCTTCTATGTACCTATCTGGCAAGTGCCTTCTCTATAATTTACTGTGAAAAGGTTTCTAAGTTACCATTTCAAATTCACTAAAGTCTTTACATTTAGATTGTTCATCTCGCTCATTGTTACTTATGATCAGAGGTGCTGGAACAAATTTTATAGTGGGGATGCTGAGTGCCATTGAACCAAACTGTAAACCCTGAATATGATGGAAACCAGTTCAAGCCAGGGACTGTAGCAGCACCCCCAGCACTCCTAGTTCCATCGCCTATGCTTATGATCCTGGAGCAATAAGTCAAGCACGATCCAAGAGAAGGCCATCTAACCAGTTGTCTGATTGCACCTCTCTGTTTGATCACACACAGACCTGAACCCCAAGTCATGTTAAGGCATGTTGTCGGCTTCCATAGCCAACCCATCCATGACATTTTTCTAGCAGTCACATGGATTTCACAATCTCTTTTTACATGGAATCAGCCTTCTAACATATTTCCAAGCTTTGTTTATCAGTGTTACAGGATCCATTCCTGAATGAATGACCAACTCTCTTTCAGTTATTTTAGGGAGTAGCCATGCTTTGTTCCCCTATACCATTTACTTTTGATAGAGGGTGAGAAATTGGGGAAGAGTGGGACACACAGCCAGTACTCACTCCCTACCACCAAAAAAAGAAAAGGAGTACTTGTGGCACCTTAGAGACTAACCAATTTATTTCAGCATAAGCTTTCGTGAGCTACAGCTCACTTCACTGGATGCATTCAGTGGAAAATACAGTGGGGAGATTTATATACACAGAGAACATGAAACAATGGGTGTTACCATACACACTGTAAAGAGAGGGATCAGGTAAGGTGAGCTATTACCAGCCACCAGTACTTCCAAAAGTAAGGGACCTTCCTTTCCTTTGTTTTCCTCTGCCTTATGGTACAGAGGGGGGAGTGTCCTTTGAGATAGTAGGATTTGGCCTTCATGTAACAGTTAATTACATTTGATTTGACTGAGGGGTAAAAGGAAATGACACAATTCTCAAAAGACCCAGAGCGTGTAAAAGGGAATCAGTTTGGTCAAAATGTAGGGTGCTGGGTCCAAAGGGGAATACTCTGTTAAATTGCCAGGTGTCTGAGAATTTGATCTGCTGTCATGTATTTCTCTTTTACTGATGAACACTTTTCACAGGTCACTAACAGGAGGAATTTCCGAAAGACTTTGAGCAGTTCTCTTTGTAAATTAACATAATTAAACACACATTATGCTTTCTTCATGCACGCTTTCTTTTTTTAACCCTATCAAATAATAAATGATCCATTCATTTAGTTTTCCCAGTTGTCTGTATTTGAGGGAGCTTCTCTTTCTCCTGTTGCATACACTGTTGTCAATTGTATGCACCAGGAAAGACTGTATCCCCTAGGGGTTTTATTCCCTTAGGCAGCAGAACTGGTCAGGCTCAGCAGTACTTATGCAGAGAGCACTTCAGAGAGACCTGCTGTCCTGAACTTCAGTTTGTTTGTGTCTAATTAAGATATGAAGGGGAACAGACACATTAATTTTCCCACAGTGTGGGGTGGACTAGAATAAAAAGAGAAGGTGCTATAGGTTCTAACTAGCAGCTTATTAAAAATCACATTATTGGAGGGGGGATCTCCTGGGGGTGGTTGTTTCAGGGCCTTAGTTTCATGCTATTCCTGAAATGTAGCTCTTCTAGCACAGAATGTATTTTAACAAAAATATCCAGAGATCTTATGGTAAATATTAAAACATAAATGAATAAAAGCTTTGGAAGGTATGTAAGCTCTCAAGCTTCGTGACATAAGTCAACCTCTAGCTATTGGTGGCTATGAGGAAATTTCCCCTGGGAGCATATGCGGCCTATTGCAGAATTTCTTCCTCTGAAGCCGGCTACTGTGAGAGAAAAAATGTTGGACTCGGACCTCGGATAAAGTATAGAAGTTTTGATGTTCCTAGTCAACTCCTGCAGTTTGCTGCATTCTGTATAATCTCATCTTGTATTTACAATTTACCTTGTTTTTAGAAGTTTTAATGCTTTCAGAGATTGTTACCTGTCTGAAAGGACAATTGCAGTAGTAACATTACCAAAGGAGAAAAAGACTTCGTTTTTATCTCTATCTAATGCTGAGCAGTCCTTATTTATGTGATTTTGGTGAGGGGGGGTGGTATCTTCTTTCTGGAGAAGACAAGTAGACAGCTCCTATTGAGGTGAACGGATCAGTAGAGCCAGTCAGTTCCTCTGGAGATAATAAAGGTGAAAACTGGCTCCTTGTACTTCCTACTGTGGGGAGTCTTGAAGACAGTCTGCTACTGGGGAATCCTGTCATCATGTTTTTTGGTCTTCTTGAGAGTGCCCATGTCAATGATAACATTAGATGTCGTCTACCCTCCAATGTGTGCCGATGTCCTCTGAAGAGAGCATTTGCTGAAACCTAGCTTGGGATCTAATCTATCTAAACACTGGACAGATGAGGATAAGTTAAACTAATGTGTAACAGATCAACCTTGACCAATATACTGGGCCTTCAGAAAATTCAGAAGCATTAGTTGTTCAATCCAAAAAATATCCATTCTGCTTAATGACATGAATGAGGGCATGATGAGGAGCAGACTACTCTCTTAGATGCCATTGTTAAGAACGTGTATTCCTGACTGTTCGTCTGTGGAGATGTCTCTGGGTATCTTGAAACCAAACCACAATTCGTACTCCTCTTTTATGTTGGCCTGTAGTGACTTTGCCCAGTACAAGTTTCTTCTTGTTGGTATTTGGCCAATGGTACATCCTTTCTGCATGTTAAAACATAGGCTACTGGGACAGTGTTTTTTTTCAAGATGAACCTGCCTCTGACTTCAGAATCCAGTGCATATGACAGCAACCATATGGTGTAATGAGAACAGCTTACCAGGGAACAGTGCAGGAGAATGGAGAAACCTAAAGAATGCTGAGATAAGCATAACACAAATAGTTCTTCTGCTTGAAGGAATAGGAATTTGCATGGAGTTTCAGTCTGGATTAAGGCCACAGCTGTGTATTGGAGGACCCATGGAAAGGAAATATCAGAAAATACACAAGGTATGGTAAAATGGACTTGTAGCATGATGCAACTATAACATGCTGCACCTAATTTTCTGTGATAATGTTTCTAAACTGTTTTTGTTTTTACTAGTGAGATCCTGAGGGCCATTCAGACATTAGAGGATGAACATGATGAGCCAAGTAGCATTTGGGTTTTTGATACAGGAGTTGGGATTGGAATTACAACAGTAAAAGAAACAGCAAACTCTTCTGCAGAAATGGTTGGAGTTGTGCCAAGCCAAGGTAACATACACTGAGGAACAGAAGGAATATGTACTCTTTGTTTATGGTTCAATAGACAACTACAGTGATGTCAAGTGTCTACTAAATTTTTTCTCTTGCAGGTATTGCCTTTTAACTTGAAGGAGTCAATGTGCATCACATTCTGGGGAGAAAGAAGGGCTTGCACATCCAAGAACTTTGAAAATACAAATCCAAGTGTGATTTGCATGGTCGGTATCTTCTGCAGGCAATGACCCAAAACACGCCGCAGCAGGGCTCATAGAAGAATAAGGTGCTAACCTAGTGAAGACTCCCATAGAGTTAATAATATCATACATTAAACACTTTTCCAATCGAGGAAATATACAATATCTGTGTTCAGAATTGTATGATGATAGTAAATTATATGTTTTTCTCTAACAGATCAGAAGACTATAACCTCATGGAACTGGTGTAGAACAACTTGAGACACCATCTGCAGACACACATGAAACCATTAAGTAACGTTGGGCTTGTATTGCAAATAATGGCAACATAAATTCAGACTCTGGAATTTATTGATTACCTGGATAGTTCTCCCGGTAATGACTAGAGTGAAAAACAGGAAACTGTCAGGGTCTGGTAAAGGAAGCAATTTCCTGCAGATAGTTGTTAGCAGAACAAGTGCTCTTGATTTTCAGAGAGAGCTAGATGATGGGTTGGTATTCTTTATAAGTCAGAAGCTGCTAAGTTCCCAAGTTGTGGAGACTCAGTTAAAGGGAATGGACTCAGGAGGCTGAACTGCACATAGCTGCTATTAGTGTTACAATGAGCCAATGAAAGTGCCATAGATTGAATAGAGTTCAACAGTTAAAATGAGCAGGCAGCATGTTGCATTCCATTAGAAGCCTGGTTCTTGTGTTCTTTCTTGGGCACAGCTTCCATGAATCCCCTCGTGGTATTCACAATTGCATCTGCCCTTGGATATGTGACCAACCTATAGCTCTGCAATGATAATGAAATAAAAAAACCAGCAGGAGCACTAGGCAGGCAGAGTGGGTCGGGGAAGAAGGGGTGCCCATTTTTCCATGGGCTCCCAATTGGCCGGGGCCCCTGTACATGGGCCCCATTGGCCCTGTAGCTAATCCACCACTGCTGCTGTTTTGGCCATGGTTTTCTTTTGGATTCTGAGTTTGTTTGAATCCATAATTCAAAGCAAAATTTGGTATGAGGATTGCAAAGACCTAGACACTGTGATAGAAGGAAATAGTTTCACAAACTCCTGCAAAGCAAAACTGTTGAGCTGTGCACTTCTCCAGTCTAGAGAGCGGAAACATTAGTACAGTAGTACTTTGAGATGGGGAATCACAACCTCTGGTGCCAATATGTTAAGACTTCCAAATCCTTTCTCCTTGCAAAAAGAAGGTCTGTCTTTTCCTCCTCTTTCTTCTCCCCTTCCTTGTTAGTAGTGCTTTCTCTTAAAGAAACTGAAACCTGTGGAGGTCAACCCAATGGGAGAGTGAGCAGCTTGAGACCCTTTAAGAAGTGATAATGCTTTAGAAGACGCGTTTTCAAGGTCTCAAGTTTATTTTCTACCAGAAATGTTCTCTATGCTGAGCCTACCTCTTGTCTATTAAATGAGTGCTCTGAAATCCCATTAAGGTCTAAGATCATTTGAGTTGTACTTGATCAACAACTGTTTCTACTGACTTGCAAACTCCCTGCTAAACTAATCTATTTTCAAGGTCATGTCTACAAACCTTCATCTAGCCAGCTCCCCATCCACAGTGGAAAACAAATGATTTTGTCAATTTCATTTATCTGCTATAGCAACACTAAAATAGTGATTATTTGTTACTTTTCTGTGTTCTTTGCAAGTACATTCCTCCCCTATTTACTCTTTATATGTAACCTTCCTCTCCTATTCCCTCCATGCTTGGGGCCCAGTGCAACCAGCCCACCTTTGTTTTCATTATATTGTATTGGGAGAAGTTCCTCCTTTCTATAATACAAATTAATGAGATTCGTCATTATTTTTAAAGAAGGAAAACGGAGGTAATAAATATAGGGATAACATTGGCCAGTCTATCAATATCCTCAAGGAAAAGAGACCAGGTCACATGCAGCCAGTGGTAGATAGTTCATCCAGTTCTCAAGCCTATTGTTGTTGGCTTAGTAAAGACTTTATTTATCATGAGCTTGAATAGACTTATTCTGGCAGGTTTTTGGGTTTTTTTAAGTGATGTTGCTCACCAGTCAGTCAGTTTCCTCAACTCTGATCAATTCGATTGTAACTAGTGAAAGGAATGTTACATTTTTAGGGAGTAAGCATTTTAAATAGAACTAGCCTCAGGCCCTGTTCAAAATGTAATCTAAATAATGAAAGATTGTTAGCAGAAAATATAGCACTATTAAATTATATCAAATAATGAATAACAACCCCAAAGTCATTATCTTTACGAGCCTTGATAATTTCTACTGGGTATGTGACCTGTCTTGTAATCAAGAATATGTGTAATCATCCAGGTAAGTTAATAATTACCAATTGCTTAATGCTGCTAATTATATACATGCATCAGTGGTAAAGTAAATGCACTGCTGTTGTGTGGGTTTTTAGTGCTCCGTCAAAATATGCTTCAAACTTCAGCTTTAAATAATTATTTTTCCCCCATGCAAGGAACAAAGGGTGAAATTTTCAAAAACACAGACATGTTTTAGGAGAAAATTGATTTTTATTGTTAAGTTGCACAGGGACTTTTCAAAACCCCTCCCAAAATGTTTATTTTTCAGCTCTGACAACTATACTTTAGATTAAATAAAACAACAACAAAAATTAAAAAGCCTCTGTCAGAGGAAAAACGCAGTGACACGTCTTTAGTATATTTCTAGCTGCAGGCTCCACACATGCTGTTCCATGTGACATTTTATTACCATAATGATGTGCAACAAAAGATTTGCAATGCGATAAACTGGTATTTGTCTTTTTCAGTTGAAACTCCTCATAAGTCTAATTTGAGGATTCATCATCTTGATGTCAGTGTCAGAGGTTTGACCATGTGGTCATTGATCATTCCCCAGGAGAATGGGGCAAAATGTATTTGCAGTGCTGCCCTCTATTTTGTACCAGCTAAAACAATCTGAAACACAGTCGCCGCAGAAGAATACTGAAGCAAAGCGGTAATTTCTTCAGCGGGAACTCTCCAGCACTCTCCGTGATATTGTAGCCAGGCAGTGTATCAGTCTTACCCCAGACCTCTTTGATTCCGGAAAACTTAAAGTGACAAAGTGATGCATGATGGGAAACAGAGCCCTCATTATAATGTCTGTCGTAATTTGTAGTCTGTTCTTAAAGGACTGTGTTTCCCATCCCTTCTAATGAAAACCAGAATCTGACAGTCTGAGTTGCACCACTCTTGCACAAACTGTAAATGCTTGACAGTAACACCGTGATAAATATCAGCATGAGTTGTTATTGTGGTAGCTGCTAACTCTGTTAAAGTTGTGAGTCTATAAGCATTTCCATTTTAACCTGATTTTCATATTCAGGAAGCATGTAGCTTGGTCATTAACATTTATTCTGGACTGACAGCAAGAAAAACAAGAACAGTTGGATTTCACTCATGCACACTTTCCTGGACTTCACCCTCTCTGTTTTTTTTTGGAAATTATAATTGTAGGATCATAGATTTAATGCCAGAAGGGACCACTATCTCTGTCCGGTCTGACCTCTTGCCATAGACTTTCACCAATCATTCCTTCAGTGGAAGGAATTATTCCTGCATTTTATGCATGATTTAGTACCACTGACTCAGAGGAGAGCAAATTGCATCCCAGTGTACTCTAGGTTGGAGTCACCCTGAGGGGAAGGGAGGTGGTGTCTCTGGGATCTATAGGAGATGTTCCAGTGAAAGCTGCCTGAAAGGGGGTGTGCTGATTAGCATGTCCCTCAGTTGCCTGGTTATGCCTCCTCCACCGACTTTTGAGGCAGTGCTGGCCTTCATTTTAGAGGTGCTTGCAGGTAATACATATAAATTCTTTTGCTCCAAACCTTGAGGCCCTGCACCCTTACCATTGAAGGAGCTCAAGTGGGATGGGACTTCTTTTCATGGTCTTCAGTGCCTCTCAGATCTCTGAAAAATTATACTACCTACATATACTCCCCTTCCTCTAGTTAATAGCACAGTAACTCCTGCTGGGGAGCTGAAACCAGTTCTGGGAGTTGAACATTCTTCTCTTATCTGGTAATGAGGATCACTACAATTATGCCACTGAGCTCGATAAAAGAAATTGCCTTGGCGAATGTAAGTTCTGTGTGATGCTTCATATTTAATTTGCATCTCTTTAATATTTTCTTAACACCTGAATTGCATAACATTACAGTGACTTATTTGAGTGTGTTCCTGAATCATGAAGGTGAGATCTTGATGACAAAGCCGATACTTTTGAAACAGACGTGGTAAAAACTAAGCTATCAGTGTAAAACTCTTCTCTGTTCTTGCAGAAACTCCACCTATTGCATGAAGGTGTCAATGTCCTTGACAGTGGCTGAGAATGAATCTGGGCTTTGCTACAACAGCCAGATCCGATATTTGGAAAAATCAGAAGTCACGAAAAGAAAGATAATCTCCTGCCCTGATATTGAGGATTATAAAACATCACATCAAGAGCCAGAAGTAGTATGGTACAAGGTAACATGGCTATCTAATTAGCATTTTGTTGAATATATACAATTACTTTCTTTGTTTTCAGTCTTGCATCCAGTTATGAACTTTTTGTGCGTCAAGTGATGAGTGACTGCTCTGAAGGACCAACCAAAGTCTGACAGTTCTGATGCACAGGATTTATCTTTATTGGTGCAAAATTATCCAGCCTGGCCAGTGACCGACAGCAGCTCCATATCTGTGAAGGGTCTTCCCTACTTTAGGAACTTAAAAAAACCCTGCTCTAACAACTGGAATACAAGCTCAGATGTTCCACCGCCTCCCCCACCCGCCCCCTCACCCCCACCACAGCTTCTGCACTGGAGGAACTCTGCCATTTCTGAATATTGCAATCAACCCAGCTGGAGGCAACGCTGTTTTACATGCCATCAGCACCACCATGTAGAGTGTGTGTGAGCGCTGTGTATACATAATACATTTTGAGATGCGCTGAGTTTTGACTTGCCAGATGCACAGGTGCATCAGAAAATAACAATGACAAAAAAGTTGTCACTCTATTTTCATTTTTACAAAGTCTTGGATATTCCAATTTACACTGACAAAACATGTACTGTAACTCATATAAAAGCCATGAAAGCTTCCCCCCCCCCCCCGTTATATGAGCAGATATGTTTAGAGCCGTTTACACATGAAATATGCATATTTAGTTATGAAATTGTACAGAAAAGAAAGTGTATGGGCAGAAGTCTCATGTCCTACCCATATACCTGCTGAATACCAAAAGTCTGAAGAAGGCATTATCATTATGTAAGTTCACTTTGCAGAAATTATCTGACAGACATAATCCTCAGCAGTTACTCTTAAAACACTCCAGGAAAATGAATGCAAGAAAAGTGCAAACCAAAATCAGTGAGGAATTGTACTGGCCAGAAATGGGAACAGAACTTTCATTTATTTTTTTTTCACACATGTACATGTCTTCTGTGTCCAACACATAGATTATATAGCACCGGCTTTCGGTCTGACAGCTGACTGAGTTGTCACAATGATTAAATTGACCAGAACTGATATTATATTTTGAAGATAACAGTGCAGCCGCAAGACAATCAAAATGGACTTTTAGTCTGCTTTGCTAAGAAAAAGAGACATTACTGGAATAACCTCCTCCGTCGTCCTCCTTATTCATACTTAATGATAAGTGTCCTTTAATAAATGTGCTAACAAATGCAGATTGGATGGCAGGATCTTCACTTCTTAGACCCCACATACATCATCTGTAACAGACCTAAAAAAAGTCAGAAGGGTTCAGTCACTGGGGATTCCAATGTTAATGTCGTATTATGCGTGATATATGTAGGGCAGGTTATGCCTTCAAACCCATTTGTGGCAGAGGTTGTTGAAAAACACTCCAAAGAGAATTATGGCACAAGCTGGCATAGACATTCTCTTTTCTCACTCTAGTCTAAAGAAAGGTTGAGGGCCAGAGTCTAGAGAAGACTTGTGTCTCTGCTACATCCCTTTGATTTCAGAATATTTTTATTCCTATTTATTATTTGTACTACGGCAGCACCTAGGCGCTCCAGTCATAGACCAGGTGCCCTTTGTGCTAAACGTTGTACAAGCACATAACAAAAAGATAGCCCCTGCTCCAAAGAGCTTATAGAATTTAGCCCATAATCTCTACGCCCTCTGCATCTCCACTGAAGTCAATAGAATTGTGGTGACTTGTATCACTTGAGGGCCTGACCTGAAGTTTCTAAAGAGGGTGTGTGATTTCAGACTTAGAGAGAGATTGAAAGGATCAAGCCAGTTAACATACAAGGCTGCACTCACTATGGAGATATAAGAAAAGGAGGACTTGTGGCACCTTAGAGACTAACAAAATTGGTTAGTCGCTAAGGTGCCACAAGTCCTCCTTTTCTTTTTGCGAATACAGACTAACACGGCTGCTACTCTGAAACCTGTCATTATGGAGATATAGATACACACATACTATCAATCACCTTCTCACCTGCCTTAGATCCAGGTAGGGCAAAGGCCACTGTGCTGAATACTTTGCCCATACTCATGATACACCTGGACAGTGAATGTTTTCCAAAATATGAAGATGATAGTCAAAGCCAAGGTGGTCCCCCAGGATTCTTCCCCTTCCCTTTGCTTAAGGAGAGCTGGACACAACTCCCACCAGAAAAGCTTGTGATCATGATAGAACCTTCCAGTGACTGTTGTCCCTTGAAGGTCAGGGAATTTGGGCTGGTGGGCACTGGTCTACTGTGAGACAGCAGATCCAATGCTACAAGCTTGCCATGAGCAGACTTCTCATTGACCTCAGTAGGAGGTCTACATGTGGAGGGATTACAGAATTGGGTGCATTAATAGTAACAAGCTACCTAATGCAATTTGAGCATGTCCTTAATAGAATTAAGCATGACTATATTTCTACACCCAAACTCTCTAGGAAAAATACTAACAAAATTATTATTATTAAAAGTGTAAGTTTCATTTATAGCAGAAATTATACTAATGAAATGCCTGTTTTAAAGAATTACGCATTAATGTCAATGTGACTTTCTTTCCAAAGCACCATCAGGCCTAAATAACTGTTTTGACAACATGAATAAAGGATTTTTTTAGATAAATGCAGGTGTCAAGACATGATTGAATGAACAAGACTTAAGAATAGAATTACTCTCATGGAAAAATAAACTGGAGGAGAAAAAAAGATGTATCTAGAAAGAAGAGCCCTAACCCCTTCTTGCCTCCTCACCACCTCCTTGCTATGACTGTGTTGAAGAAATAGCTATGAAAACAATTAGAATGACAGGTGAAGGACAGGTACTAGTTATACGAGTCTGCAAAAACAGAGTCGTTGACGTGCTACCACTTAAAAATTTCAGGGAAGAAGAGAGAAGCACAATAATGAACAGCCTAGTTATTGAAGTGACTCTGAGGGCCAAAGACTCATGAGAGAAATGTGCAAATAAAGGGAAGAGTTAAAATTACTCCATCAAGACAAACCAGAAAAAGAATGTGACCTGATTTAAATAAGAAATAATCGTACACTTGGGGACTGATTATTAAAGGGAGTTAGCATCTGTCTGACAGGGGATCTAGTTTAATTTCCTCCAGAATATAAAGACTACTTTTTTTGGGGGGGTGGTTTTAAAATGCATATTTTTGTGATTTCTACTTTCTGCCTTTCTGCTCTTGTGTCAGTCCCGTACAGTGAACCAATCCATATAAAATGAATCCGGACAGACTAAAAGCCAGAACTTTCCATTCAGAGTTGGAAATGCTGGGTAGCAGATGGAAGAAGTAATGTAAATGAGCTAAAATTTGGGGGAGTTGTAAATCATTTTAAAATAGGAAATGTTTTGAAGTAAACAAGGAGATAAACAGTGTTGAATAATTAATAAGTGAGTGTTACAAACCTCTCTGCTCAGTGCAATTCTGAATAGACAACCGGGACAGACACATACATTGTTTCCTCTACCTCATTAATCATTACAGTAGGAAGATGTGACCCTCTTTATTAGAAGTACATAATATGTAAAGCAACATCCTGCCAAAGAAAAGTGATTTGTTTTGTTTGTCTTGTTCGCTCTGGTATTTTTCAAAAAAGAAAAACAAAAATCTTACCCTGGAAGCTGTTATGAGACATGGGACTTTTACTGCTACATTACAGAAAAGATGCAAAGCAGTTACCTACTGAAACACACTTACCGGTGCATTCTGGGAATTGTAGTCCTTTTTAACCAGAGATGGATAGACCTGGATCATGTTCTTTGGACCAGATTCATGTTCTGTCACCCAAGGACAGAGGGTCTGTTCAAATTTGGGGCACCTTTAAACAGGGCTAAAAATCTAATGTCACTCAGAAAGGTATCTATATAAAAATGGCACTTTCTTGCTCATCAGAGCCGTTCTCTGCATGCAGATAGGGAGCTGGATTTAGTTCCTTTTCCTGCATTATCAACTATTAACTAAATTCCAAGAGCAGGGCTGAATTTCATTTAATTCACACCTGTGCAACCCCACTGGAGACCACTGAGTTGCACTAGTGTCAACCAAGAATGTAATGGGGTTGCCCAAGTGTCAGTAGGAGCAAAATTTGGATAGGACAATGGGACCGCACAGGATCTGTCCTGTTAAGGGTAAAATTTCATCCTCAGTCTTTGCTATTAATGATGCCTGAAAAGCAGAGGGTTTCAGAATCTGGTATGAGTTTGTAAGGCTGGAAGTTAGATAATCCACCTTTCTACTTGTGTATTGATTACATTTTATTTGGAAATTGGGACACACAAAACATGGAACTGTCATGATTTCTCAAGGGGAAAAGAAGCACCACCAATGTCACTCTGTTCTGTGTTAACTGTATTTTATTATTATTATTATTGTCAGAGCCAAACCATAACACAACTTGATTCAAATTTTAGCTCAAATCCTGGGCTGTCCTCTCACTGCTTTTTGCCACACCGCTGACATAAAGGGCCCTAAAGCTGGCATAGATGGCCACCAAAGTCCAGGGAGTTTGTCCATTGTCATAGAGTTATGTTTCCTACTCAATCCCATCTCCCTCCTGTTGGTGTAAGGCTCATGACCTAGAAGGGACCCGGACTTTACTGTCTCCCAGCAATCCCCAGGTGGCATATTGGCTCCTTGAGTGCAGTAGTAGATGACACAAGTTACAGTAGCCCTCAAGCTGCTCTAATTTATTCTGGGGGACTGGTTCAGGCCCAGAATTAGAGTAGACAAAGGTGGCTTAAAGTCACTTTTTCGCACCCTCCTGAGTTGCTTTGTGTGCTCCATGGCTACTGAACTGGGTGTTCAGATTGAGTTGGCAACTCTGGAAGTCACGGAACAAAAACAACCCATCATTTTGTTTGCAGACTGAGCGGAGTGGATATTAAAGTCCATGAGAGATGAACAAACGTATCACCCTGATGCACCTCTTTATAGAGGCACTTATCAGACTATGTCCACATGTTAGCACTGATTATTCCAAGGTGTATTAAATGATCAACACCACTAAGTACTGTCAAATTTAGCTGGCTGGAATGATACAGTACTTCAGCCTGGAAGTGGATCAAGCACCAGATATTGCGATGCCTAGCATTTACTGGATCACACATACAGTACCAGACCCGATGTAAAGACTTCAGAATCACTACAAATCTTCCTACCAGGACAACAATTAAAAATATGGACATACGGCCCAGTCCGGCCAAATGACAACTGGTGAGGGGTGAAGTCAATGGGACCTGTAGATCATCAATACCTCCAAGGAGGTGAAGTGAGAACTGTATCATCCAATTTCAGGCCATTGATTTTTATTAAAAATAATGTTGTGAGTCAGGCACAGAATATTTAAACACTGTTTTAGGCCTCATTGTATCCTTCCAAATGTTTACAACAATGACAGGTCTGACACGTTATCGTGCAAACAAAGCATTTGAAGCAACCTTTCTAGGGTCTTATCACTGTCATATTTGAACACCTACTAATCATTAATGGATTTTGTCCTCCCAACCCTCCTGTGAGGTAGGAGGTACTATCCCCATTTATTGCTGTTGTACTGAGGCAAAGGGTAGATTAAGTGAAAGTGTCTCAGGAAATCTGGGGCTGAGCCAGGGCTCGAACCCAGGTCTCATGAGTCCTACTCTGGGGTCCGCTGGACCATCCTTCTACCTAATCAGGAACTGCTATGAGTTTTTGTGCCACTGTAAATGCACCAGCCACATGGATTTTTTTCTTCAAATTTTCTTCTTGTTTTTTAAGTACATCTACACTGAGCCCTTATGTGTTAAGATTCAGGCTGGAGCCAAATTTCACAGGATATAAATACACGAACAAGGGTGTATATTTAGGAAAATACTAATGTATCTTTAACTAAAACAATGGTTTATGATGAAAAAGTAGAGGGTTTTTTTTCTACTTGGCCCTGGGTAGATGATGTCTAAACCACTGCACATGTAGTTCAGTGAGCATTCATTATTGTAGCTTGTTATATACATGTCTGTTAAATTTTAAACAAAAATGACTTCAGATAAACCCTAGTTTTTCAAGTGGTGAATATTCAAATCTCCATGCTGTCTCGAAATCATATCTGATCCTGTATCCGATATCCATACTTAAAATTAAATTGATTTTTTTTAAGAAACCTCAGTTTTGCCAAGGTATTTCCACTGAGATTTGTGTGAGGTACGTGTTTACTTGTCCAGTCAGACCGGTGCTTTACCGTACCAGCTGGTTAATTGAGGCATCTGATGTTTCTGTGCAGGAATGTAAGCCAAAAATGTGGAGAAGCATCGTAATTCAGAAAGGAAATACTCTTTTAATACAAGAAGTCCAGGAAGAAGACGGAGGAAATTATACTTGTGAACTAAAGTTTGAAGGCAAGCTAATACGAAGAACAACTCAGTTAAAGGTTACAGGTAAGAAACTTCTTGCATAACGTGAGTTCTCAAATGCAGGGAAGATGGCTTCACACAGCAACTGAAGTATGGGTTGAACCCAAGCAACCCTAAATGGGAAATGCAGATCAGGCCCCAGTTGTTTAAAGATAAAAAGGCACAAAAAGGGCCAAAACAAAAACCTAGATCCTGGCACCCCAAAACTTCGGAGGAGTTCAGGCCCAGATTTGGACTGTGTGACTTGGGCCCTTCTCTAATGGTGAATAGGAGGAATATTGGCTGCAAATGCAAATAAAATAATTAGCAGTCATTAAGATGTTGCTCCAGAGAAAGAGGCAGTAGAAACAGTCAGCATAAGTAACTGTTTTATGGTTCAGAGTACACAATTGTTCCATGCCTTTTATCTTCTGATTCATTTCTGGTCATCAGATTCTCTGCTGGAGGTCTGGTCTTCAGTAAGGACTTCAGGACACCTATTCTGAGAATAAAATTAAAAAGCAATATTATAATAGAAAGCTTTCACTAAGTAGTGTCCATTTATTATTGCCATGCATGTGTGTTCACAGGAGAGATCGTAAGGACAGGAATGAAAGAGTAGGACTGCATTATATACCCATTCATTCCTGAATCCTTTCCATTTTCCCTTTTTAGATAATGTACCTGTCATTATTAATTTGCCATCAGCAAGCTTCTGAAATCATTGTTTTCTTCCAGTTCTTCACACAATAACTTTTGAGCAAATATTTAGAAGGATATGGAGCCAGAGCCAGTCTTGGTATAAACACTGCCAAAATCAGTAGAATTGCACCTGCTTACACAAGGCTCTGTTTAGTCCAGATGCTATTTCTAACACGCTTTCAAAATAACATTGTTGAAATTATTAGTTTCAGAAGCTACTATGATTTATACATATTAATTTCCCATTAGTTATCATTGCCGCTTATTTGAAATGAATCTTTTTCACTGGATGTCAAAATCACAGTATATGATTATTTGTAGTCTGCTTTTGCGCCTGGACAGATCTCTGTACCATCATCAGTTTGACCAACCTGAACCAAAAGCTATCAAATGAAAACACATTACCTTCCTTGGAAGCAGTTGCTATACCAGGTAGCATGCTGGTTTTCAGTCAGAATACTAACTGAATGTGACTAATAAAGGTAAATACACCTGTATTAATTCCACATGGTGGATGTTCTTTAGCTTACAGACTTGTCAGCTCTCTCCATCCCCTCTAGTATCTGCAAGACCTTGTTAGCTGTTCATTATCTACCCACTATGCAGTATCTGCAGTACTTTAGGTTTTAATTGATTTGCCCTGCACCTGTTGTAATATTTGCTCTCATTATTTGTTCAGATAAAAGGGTTTATGATCTGAAGTATTAAGAATTGTAGGTAAGGGATATGGTACCATTCCTGCTTGCAGAACGCTTGAGAAGCAAGGAATTGTTATCCTTGAAATTTGATGTGCAATTCGTATATTCTCCTCAATTTACAACAAGCAACCTATTATTCCTTAATAATCTATGTAATCAGCATTGTGAACATAGCAGCAAAACAAAAGTGATCTCAATTTACATGAATTTATAAATATATATTGGGTTTTACCTATAATGTCAAACCCTAATTTTAAGTGGGGTTGAGACCAAAATCTGAATTTTTTTGGCCTGGGTCTATCTCTATGGAATATTATATTTGAAATGCTCTGCCCAATTTGTATGAATGGCAACCTGTCTAGATGAATAATAGCAATGGGTTCAATTCAGTACATGCAAAATCAGTGATGCCAGATATGTAATGGTTTGGTGCTGCACAAAAACTCATTTTTTCTTCTTTTCAGTTCATGATTTTATATGCAAATAGCTTTGAGGTATCGAGATATGTACTGATTTTATGTATCAATTCATAGGAAAAATCTTTCAACAGTATGACAGTGGTTTATTTGTCTGTGTCCATGACTGCACTGCAAAGTGCCGATTCTACAGGCAGAGCAAGCCAAAGCTTGGGAGTAGATGCATGGGGGAAGCAATAATTGGAAGATGCTGAAGTGTGACTATAAGTGTTGTCCCAGGAGACTGAAGAAAAATACGTGACTGGCAAACGTTCTGAGAAACCCTTCTTCCTCTGTGACTAATTTAGGTATAGGTTAATTTATATTGCGCCTCCCGTGAAATACATTTTGGAGTGAAAACAAAGACAAAATAGAAACCTAACTAATGGTTAAGTGATGTGGCCACTAAAACTGATGAATGGAGTCCAGCTTTCCCTACTGTTTTTCACTGACCATAAAGGACAAGAGTCCATTTTGCAGGTAATTCTGTGAAGGCCATATAGTAAATCTAAAATTTCCTTCAGCAAACCAGGTACAACTCATCCAAAAAGGACAGTGCATTTGCTGCCTGCTGGACTGACATTATATTAGTGGAGCAGGACAGTCTCTCATGGATCTGGGCAATCTTATCTGCCAAGTTAATGGAAACCTCTTCATAACAGCAAATAGTCAACTCTCCCTTTGAAAGAAGGCCATCTGGCCCAGTGCCTCTGACGATAGGCAGGTTCTCTGACCTGACTTCATAGATGTTGTAGTGAAGGACAAGAATAACCTCCAGTAAATCCTTGGTATACAAACATAAGAAATTTGCCTCAATCAGACCAAGAACATGTCTTTTGCCACCAGTTCTCTAGCCTGCTTTCCTATCACTTCGCCTGTTCTGAAGGCCATCTGTAATCAACAGTGACCTGTCAGAGACAGGCATTTAGGAAACAGGTTGCTGCTGGTTGACACAGTGGGCAACGTTATCCCACTTCCTGGAATTGAATTCTGGAATCCAGCTGAGTTCCCATCAAAATAGATTTACAATGCTATGAGGGGCAAGGACAGAACCTGAGCTCAGACTGACAGACAGACCTGCTGCTGCATGTAAATTACAGTTAGTAAATACAGCTGAAGGCTAACTAGAAAAGCAATAGCTGTTGGAAGCAAAGCCCTAAGAGAATTTTCACTGCTGCTGTATACTGCAGACGTGGAGAAAGAAAAATCTTACCTACTGCTTTCAAATGCTTTTTCCTCTGCGGGGTGTTTCTAATGCTGATGTTACTTCTGCTGCTTCTCAACGTGCCTGAGCTGGCATTTTGAAATCACAGGCACACGGGCTTTTTCGACCATACAGATTCAGAACTGTAAGACTCTGGTGGCCTAACCTGGAGGACATGGTGATCTGGAATTTTTTATTAGAGTAAAGGGTTAGCCTGACATTAAAATAGGCAACACCTGGGCTCCCTTATGCAAGAGGAGCTGTAGTGCTGTGCAGAGAGAAGTGGCTTAACTTCGATTCTATTATCCTGTACATCTTCTCATCTGCAGCTGAAAGTGTTGTCTACTTTAGTGACTGTTGTAGTTATTTTTATTTACATCCTCCCTGTTTATAGCCATGGACATTTCTATGACAGGCAGGCAGTATGCAGTGCTCAGACTGACCTTGGTGAGGAAATAGTGGTGCGTGTAGCAACCACAGAAGGCAGTAGGCCCTGGAGGCCATATTTGATGCAGTAATGCCCACCTTCCTCTGGTATTCAGTCAGCACTGAGAATGAGAACAGGTAGCCCTTACTGTGTGTAGGTTAAAAGCTATGTACCTAAAAGTTTAGAGGCATCCAGAAGTTCAAAGAGGCTTGCTTTATGAACATTTATTCAAACCTCTTTATTCCAAAAATTGCTCTAGTAATCTTCTGAGGACAGATATTGCTGAGATTTCTGATCCTCCCTTGTGTTGCTCTGCCTGAGAATACCAAAAGAATATTGCACTATTTCATTACCAGGTTGCTACACTTAACAAGCAGGTGGCTACAGTCTGTGTTAGCTGAGATGTCCAAATAATCTTCAGGAACAGCTCCCAGTAGAGGGTATTTTGAGAATACAACCAGGAAATGATCAAGGCATAGATAACTGTGACAAGTGAAAGATAAACAGCTGCAGCTTACTGGCCAGAAGAAAATAGACAGAGGCATTTTGTGTCTCAGCTAACATCTGTGATGCTAACATCAGCAATGGAACGACAAAGGTCATCTGATTGTGGCCCACGGAGAACCAACAGTAGGGACACCTATAGCTGTGGATGAGGGATCTTGTTGAGTTTTATCTTTTCTGAACTGGATCATCCATGCTGAATAAAAATATCATTTTTTTCTTGGAGGCTGGTTGGTATCTTAGATTACAAGTTCTCGAGTTCTCTTGTCTTTACATGTTTGTATTAGGCCTGGGCACAAAATGTGTTTTCCTTAGAGCTGAATGGGAAACTGTTTCCCTGTCCCACTGAAATTTTCAGGATTTCAAAAATGTTTCCATTCTGCGTTGGGACAAAGGAGAAACCTTTTTCAAAACTTTTTTGGAAAAAAACTAAGAGCTTCTGTTGTAATTCAGGTGGAGTAGGGACCTGGGTCTCTCACATTCCAGTGATGAAGGCACTCACCTGGGCTTTTGGCTGTTTTGAGGTGGGCCTCTGATGAATGGATTGGGATTGCTGTTCTGGAGTGCATTAGAGTGTAACAGTCTCTCTCTCTCTGGTTTTGACCAGAAATTCTATCCTGGACCTTAGAAACCTTCCAAAGGAAAGTTTAGTTGAAACTGACCCTTTCTTGTGATAAGTTTCAACTATGACAAATCACCATTTTCCAACAAAATATTCCCGACCAGTTCTGGCTTTGCATAGCACCTAGCACAATGGATCTCTGGTCCTTGGTATAGAAACATAAGAAATTTTCCTCTTGGCGGTACTGTAATAAAAATATGAAATAAAGAATAGCATTCATGTGCAGATGTACTGTGAGCACCCAAAATGGTAGAAACTGACATCAGAGTAACTACAAGCAGAGGAGGTACCAGGAAGGAAAGATCCTGTGTCATAGAAAAGGTAGGCAAAATTAAAAGAGCCAGTAGCAGTATTTTAATGTTGTATGTGCACTAAGAAAGGATAATCAGGGTATAGAGGCTACTGCAGCAATAATATTTAATGTGATTACATGAAAAACCACTGAGCAAGGGGGAAAGGAAGAAAAGTGAAAGAACCCCCACTTCCACTCACACGTCCTGTCCCCCAGTGCACTCCCTCAGCTCAAGGGAGCTCAGGAACAGTTCCTTCTTACTCCTGTCCTTACCTCCTCCTCTGGGCCCAGACTCAAGGTCTGAGTAGCTCATCTAGGAGTAGAAGGGGTGTTTTACTCACTGGTTACTCCCCTGTGGATAGCTCTAGTCATAAACCAGTCATACAAGATCACCTACTACAAGATATTAGTAAGGAAAAGGCACTGAAGCAATGATGGACCGAGGCTGAAAGCCATCACTGCAATGCCTCGATGGCAGTTGAGAAAGCAAATGGGATCTCGGATATATTAATAGAAAAACAGAGCACAAATCAAAATAGGTCATAATGGCATTGCAGAAAGGGCTAGTGAGACCGCAGCTGGAGCACGGCACACAATTTATGGAAGTCATCTTATAGGAAGGGTATTGACAAATTGGCCAAGTCCTAGGAGAGGGCAATTAGGATGATAAAACATGTCCGAGGTTTTGAGCTCTTTGCAGGACTATTGGGGGGGGGGGGGAAGAAAACACCTACGACCTAGAATGCATTCCAAAAAATATTTTTGACACTATGTACTTAGCAGGACTTAATATTGAGTTATGGTCCCTTGTTGTAAACACACAACTCCAATTAGCAGTACATAAATCTCTGTGTTTCCATGTGCATTGGTTTTAATAATAGTAATTTGTCCGCAAACCTCAGCTATTTCCATCATTAATTCTCCTTGGTTTCATTATATTCTTCAAATGGAGCAAGACCAAATATTGCTAGCCTTATTCATGGAAGAAGTTCCACTGAATTCAATTTGGCCCAAGGTCTCTCTAGCACAGGGGTGGGCAAACTACCTCCCGGGGGCCGCATCTGGCCCCTCAGACATTTTAAGCCAGCCCTTGAGCTCCCACCAGGGAGCAGGGTCCAAAGCTTGCCCTGCTCTGGCAATCCAACCAGGGGCTTGCCCCCTCTCCGCATGTGCCGTGGCTCCATGAGGCTCCCGGAAGCAGTGGCATATCCCTAATCTGGCTCCTATGCATAGGGGCAGCCAGGGGGCTCTGCACGCTGCCCTTGCCCCAAGTGCCGCCCCCACAACTCCCATTGGCTGGGAACCACGGCCATTTGGAGCTGCAGGGGCAGCGCCTGTGGATGGGGTGGCATGCAGAGCCACCTGGCTGCACCTCCGTTTAGGAGCTGGAGCGGGGCACATGCCACTGCTTCTGGGAGCTGCTTGAGGTAAGTGCCACTTGGAGCCTGCACCCCTAACCCCCTCCCATGCCTCAACCCCCTACCCCAGCCCTGATCCCCCTCCCAACCTCCGAACCCCTTGATCCCAGCCTGGAGCACCCTCCTGCACCCGCAACCCCTCACCTCCAGCCCCACCCCAGAGCCCATACCCCCAGCCAGAGCCTTCCCCCCCTCCCGCACCCTAACCCCCTGCGCCAGCCCAGAGCCCCTTCCCACACCCTGAACTCCTCATTTCTGGCCCCACTCCAGAGCCCGCACCCCCAGGCAGAGCCCTCACCCCTTCCCGCACCCCAGCCTCCAATTTCGTGAGCATTCATGGCCCACCCCATATCCAGATGTGGCCCTTGGGCCAAAAAGTGTCCCCACCCCTGCTCTAGCATCATCTCTTACCATTGATAATGTGCTCACATAAAGTACCCTGAGAATATATGCAAGACATATTTATGCATTCCTGCATTGTTTGTTGGTAGCTTTACTGTGGATGCAGAGAGGAATTAGTAAATGACTTATTTATAAAAATTTCTGATCTCTGAAGTCTCTAAAACCTAATGATCTACCAAAAGCCCCCAAAGTTTAATTGGAGTATAAAATTAGAATTTGCCCACATAGTGTAAAATAAATGCACTAGGATTAATTGATAGATACCCAGTAATGTCAAAATTACATCTGGAATACAGATGGATCTATTAACATTCAAATACATTACTCAAGTAATAAAAGCACATTAATATAAACTATATATGAAATAAAACTCAGCCAACCTGAACTTCTCTCTTTTTTTCCTGGAACCTCTTCAGTCTCTGATTTTATAGCAATGTGCAATTTAAAAATATACCTGTAACACTTACCGGTAGCTTCTCCACTTTTTCCATGTGTGCCTGCCAGCCTGCTGTGTTGAAAAGCTACTCATGAGGTTATATGTTTGGAATAAGGTTGAAAAACCAGGAGGTATATATTTTTGGTTCTGTTAAAATATGCACAGCCCTTGGTAAGTAATGTATCATGCACCCCTTGGGAACTAATATATCATATAGACGATACTGTAACATAGCAAAGGACATAGCACCTCACAGTGCTATTATCATGAGGAATATCGACTTCTGCAGGTCAGCCAGCACTTCTGTGTTTGGTGGTACCTGAATCTTCACTGAGATGCCTCTGACCTCTGTCTGCAACAGGCTCTCTCATAAAGTACTATGTTAAGGGAGGAGATTTTGAGTTGTCTGACGTACTCCCTGTACCAATACATGATTTGTGAACTTGCATTGATGAATTATTTCCCCACTGGCCAGCAGAAAGCAACCATTTAAGGGTCTTTATAAGCTGCCAGTGATCAATTATTGCGACAGAAGTGATTACTGGGCAGGAAAAGACCACTTTGCCCAACCAGCTTTTCCTCTGAGTTTATTTTAACCCCAGGTCTGTCTCCATCAGACTCTTTTTATCCCCCTTTAAAATGCTAGTTGTTTCCAAAAGCCATTTCCACAACAATATTTGCTTTGACCAATTTGCATGACAGATTATTCCACATGAATGAAATGATTCCGCCTGAATTCACTGTTCGCTCGTGGTTTTTTGCTTAAATTGTTTTAAATCTCATTACGTTTCTTAGTGTTTAAATGACACCTGCTGTTGTGTCAGAGGGTCACAGGATGTGACAGAGCTGCAAAAGCAGTTTGCTGTGTATGATTCAGAAAGAAATGTGGGTAACATTCCTTCTGTGTAACAATAATTGTTATGTGGCGTACTGGTCGGGTCCCAAACCACCTCTGCAATTCTACTATCTACCAGAGAACAGCCCTGTATCTTCCCCTCTTCCCTTGTCTCCCATTAGCCTGTTCTGATGCTGAGGACTCTGTGACATGGAGGCCCGTTTGTAGTTCCTTACTCTGTCTCAGCAGCTGTTGTCAGCCCTGACATCCTCACTACACCTACTGCACTGTTGTCATAATCTGTATCGACACAGTAACATGTGAGATATCACTGGAAATCTCATATCTCACTGATCATTAATATTCTTGTGTGAGGTATGTACAGAGTTTTCTTGGGTATTCTTGTGTGAGGTAAATACAGGGTATATTAAAAGTTATAGATATGTGCTGGAATTATGACTAAAATGTGTTTAAAGCAGGCATGTTAGGGGGCCTTGGTGAACAGGTCTGCCTTAGTCAAAGGAATGTGTATTTGTTTGTCTGATCAGCCCAGTCATCAGGCAGAGACAATTAAGGGCTATTTACATATTAGATAAGCAAAGCTATCAAGCTAATAAGCAGGGGAGGAGACACCTTGGCATCTACATCCCAGCAGGGAAGAGAAACTTTATCTGCGCTATAAAGACAGGGGATCTGAACTTTGAGAGATAAGCAATTGAATCAACTGATATATAATACAGTTATATTGTATACAACATGTAACGAGTGAGATGTTTTATGTAAGCCTGTGACACCCTGGTGATTAATATAATTGTGAAACGTATGTATTAACACTATATAAGGAATTATGGATATTCACTGATATTATGCTTCATAGTCTTTGACCAAACAAAGGGACAAACAGGTTTTACCCAGGCAGGAGGAAAGGGAGCTCTGTACCTGTCACCAATGAAATTATACAAAGTTGTGCCCAAAAACAGCAGACGCCCCATTTACATTCAAATCAACAGGGAGATAGGAAGACCACAGGGAGGGAAGAACAGCATGAGGTCATCCTGGCTCTTGAAACAAGGTCACTGAACGTTGAGAGAGAGAGAAGCGGAGACAGAGGGCCATTTTGACATCCATCACTTAGAGGGTCACAAAAGGCCAGAGCTCCCGCAGGCTTAGAAAGATGGGTCCTTTAATCAAGGAGGGGTTGAAGTCTCTGGGAATTGAATGCAGGTGAGAAACCTGCTTAGGCAAAGATCTTTCACCTAGGAGGACAAGGGAAGTCAGCACCTTGTGCTTCTGTGGAACGTCCTGACTGAGGGAAAGTCAGCCAGGGCTGGGAAGAAGAATGACTGGTGAGAGAAACCATCTTGAACAAAGCCTATACCTTGCTAGATTAAGTTTTAGACTTTTTAGATGCATGTTTTCCACTTTATTTGCTTGTAGACATTTCTATTTTTATTTCTTTTACTTTGCATCACTTAACCTATGTCCTGTTGTTAATACATGTGTTTTATTTTACTATAAACCAACTCAGTGTCTGCAGGGAAGGGTGTATTTACTCCAGTTAAGTTAATAAGCTGTAATGAGCCTTTTGTCTCTTTAAAGGTGCAAACAAAGCTTATAATTTCTCTGGGCGGTCCAGAAAAGGGCTGGACATTTCAGAGCAGATGGTTTTGGGAAAATTCAGGACTGGGAGTGTGTTGGGACCATCAAGCTAGGAGTAACCGAGGCTGGTGTAAGCCAGAGTGAGGCCATTGTCCTGTAGGCGGGCGGCTGGAGTCAGAGCTGCTGATCCAGGAATGTACAGCAAACAGATGCTCAGGGATGACCTGCATACTTGTCTGCTGGCTGCTGGTATCCAGGCTGTGAGCCTTAGCAGCAAAGCATTTCACATACCCAGGGTTACAGGGCCAGTGGTGAGACAGCCCCTCACTAGCCTGGATTGCACCCCAGAATGTGACAGATTTATCCTCTAGTCCTGCACAATTTTTGTCTCTTCTGTGCTTCCAATCTGTATGGAAATGAAAAGATCTGATAAAGCCTTGTCTGTTTGGAAAGCACCATCACTGATCTGGCACTTTTCTTCCTTCAGGCTTTGCTGAAAAGGTTGGTTGGTTTGTTCATTTTGTTTTGGGGTTTTTTTTTTTAATCTGCACAAGCCAGAGAGGTTACCAGTCACTTTGGTGGAACACAGAAACTCCACTTCCAAAGTTCCCCATGAAGCAGATCAAGTTGTAAGCATTACATCATCCAGATAATCTGTTATTGGCAGAATAGGACATAATTACTTAGCAACCTTGATGTCTACCTTTTTCATTTAGAAGCACCTACCATATTGTGGATGCTACCAGAAATAATATAATAATACTGAGAACTGGTAGTTTACCAAATGATACCTTTCATAGACTGTCTCTCCACTCTCTTCCTTCTCTTTCTCAAACTAAACTTATAAAAGGACATTCCCAAATCCCATGAAACCCAGTTGAAAGCTACCACGGAAAAGAGAATCGACATATAACATAATCATTAGAGCTGGCTGAAAGTTATTTGAAGAAAATTTTCCATTTAAAAATGCATTTTTGTCCAAATTAAAACATTTCATGGGAACATGTCAATTTCTATGAATTTTTTTTTGTGGGGAAAAAATAAAAATTAATTGTTTTGACTTTCTCATTTCATGTTGATAATGTCAACTCATTTAATTTCAACTATTGTTTTGATTAATATCATTTTGACTTCAATATATTAAATACTAATTTAAGTATGTGTAGATGTTAAATATAAAATCATAAAAGTGTAGGACTGGAAGGGACCTCAACAGGTCACCTAGTCCAGTCTCCTGCTCTCAAGGCAGGACTAAGTAATAACTAAACCATTCCTGACAGGAGTTTGTTTAACCCGTTCTTAAAAACCTCCAATGACAAGAGATTCCAAAACCTCCCTCAGCAATTTGTTCCAGTGCTTAACTACCCTGACAGGAAGTTTTTCCCTAATGTCTAACCTAAACCTTTCTTGCTGCAATGTAAGCCCATTGTCTCTTGTCCTATCCTCAGAGGTTAAGAAGAACAATTTTTCACCCTCCGCCATGTAGCTATTTTTTATGTACTTGAACCCTCTTATCATGTCCTCCCTCCCTCCCACCCCCACCCCCGCCCTGTCTTCTCTTCTCTTCTCTTCAGACTAAACAAAACCAATTTTTTCTATCTTTCCTTATAGGTCATGTTTTCTAGACTTTTAATTATTTTTGTTGCTCTCCTCTGGACTTTCTCCAATTTGTCCACATCTTTCCTGAAATGTGGTGTCCAGAACTGGACACAATACTCCAACTGAGGCCTAATCAGCGCAGAGTGGAAGAATTAGTTCTCATGTCTTGCTTACAACACTCCTGCTAATACATCCCAGAAGGATGTTTGCTTTTTTTGCAACAGCATTACCCTATTGGCTCATATTTAGCTTGTATTCCGCTATAACCCCCAGATCCCTTTCTGCAGTACTCCTTCCAAGGCAGTCATTTCCCATTTTATACATGTGCAACTGATTGTGCTTTCCTAAGTGGAGTACTTTGCATTTGTCCTTATTGAATTTCATGCTATTTACTTCAGACCATTTTTCCAGTTTGTCAAGTTCATATTGAATTTTAGTCCTATCCTCCAAAGCACTTGCAAAGCCTCCCAGCTTGGTTTCATTTGCAAACTTTATAAGTGTACTCTCTGTGCCAGTATTTAAATCACTGATGATGATATTGAACAGAACCAGAACCAGGACAGATCGCTGCAGGACCCCACTTGATATGCCCTTCCAGCTTGATTGTGAACCACTGATAACTACTCTCTGGGAACAGTTTTCCAACCAACTATGTACCCACCTTATAGTAGCTCCATCTTGGCTATATTTCCCTAGTTTGTTTGTGAGAAGGTCATGCAAGACAGTATCAAAAGCCTTACTAATGTCAAGATATATTACATCTACTGCTTCCCCCTATCCACAAGGCTTGTTATCCTGTCAATAAAAGCTATTAGGTTGGTTTGACATGATTTGTCCTTGACAAATCCATGTTGATTGTTATTTACCACCTTACTATCTTCTAGGTATTTGCAAGTTGATTGCTCCACTATCTTTCTGGGTACTGAGGTTAAGCTGACTGGTCTGTAATTCCCCGGGTTGTTGTTATTGCCCTTTTTATAGATGGGCACTATATTTGCCTTCTTCCAATCCTCCGGAATCTCTCCCATCTTCCATGAGTTTTCAGAGATAATTGATAAGGGCTCAGAGATCTCCTCAGTCAGCTCCTTGTGTATTTTAGGATGCATTGCATCAAGCCCTGGTGACTTGAAGACATTTAACTTGTTTAAGTAATTTTTATCTTGTTCTTTCCCTTTTTTAGCCTCAGATCCTACCTCATTTTCACTAGCATTCACCATGTTAGACATCCAGTTGCTACTAACCTTTTTGGTGAAAACTGAAACAAAAAAAGTCACTTAGCACTTCTGCCATTTCTACATTTTCTGTTGTTATCTTTGCCCCCTCACTGAGTAACGGACTGACCCTGTTCTTCGTTTTCCCCTTGCTTCTAATAATATATATTCTTTTAAATTTGTGTTATGTTTCAACATGATTAAATGTTTCAATTGTTTTTAATAGAAAAATTTCAGAATTTTCATTTCATAGGAAACTTTGAGCTGATTCAGAACAAAAGCCTATTTTGAAATGTCAGATTTTCCCAAAGGAACAAAAATTCCAGTTTTTGACCAGCTCTAACAATTTCACCTAATTCCTGGGAGCTGATAAGTGCCCTGCATTGTTTTCCTGCTGTGATCTTTGCCAGTGAGAACTGTTGGGAGCCATTAGCCTCTGCACTTTAATTTAATCTTATTATTTCAAACATGAGTCAGGCTGTTTGTTGTCATGGTTAAGGCAGAAAATATTTCAAACAAACCTTAAAGCTACTAGTAAATTTTCCTGATAAGACAGATCGCAAATTTTAAGGTAAGAACTCTGAAGGGGTGAGACAGGGTTTGCATCGTCCTTCCCGATTTTGAGTGTTACATATTTGCACTGTAAGCGTTGAAGGGAATGGGAAGAATTCTCTGCATGTAGAGTTTATTCCCCATCCCTGGAAACAGCTGCTAGACCATCCCTTCCAGGAATAACTTTTTATTTCTGTCTCTCCTTTTAAAGAATACTTTTCTCCTTTAGGAATGTATCTGAATATATCAAATCATACATGGTATCAAAAATGCCCCCAGGCAAGGATACCCCAGAACATCATCTTCCCTTCCCTTTGAACAGCTTTCACCCTTCTCCCCTGCCTTGGAAAATTTTCAGTTCATACTCAGCATTTAACACTCACTCTTAATGTGTGGAATGGAATGCATGTCCTCCGTCTCATCCCAAGTGAGTGCTTCATCTATTTTACTTTCTTGGCAAGGAATCTTCTATTTACAGCCAGAGGCCTAAGTTTTGCCCTCACTAACTTCACTGGGAGCTGTAGGAGTGCAGTGAGAACAGATTGGCACTTTCCCCTTTATAACCAATTTTATACCGAACAAGCTATTTTTCTCCCCGTGCCCTAACTCTCTCTTTCATCAATAATATGGACTGCAAAGCTACCGTCCAAAATGTTTTTTGCCCAAGTATATAATGGTCACGTGTACCCCATTTGCCTTGGCTACTAGCATGAGGCCAAATCCTGTGTCCGTACTCAGGCAAAACTGCCAAGGATTTCAACTGGATTTCCCGTGATTTCAATGGCAGTGTTGCTTCTGCAAGGATCCAGGAGTTGGTCGCTAATATGTCCATATCATTAATATCTTCAAAAATTCAGACGTTTCTATTAAGAAAACCCTGGTGCTTATGAAGTTGGCTAGCTCCAATCAGAGTAAACATTTCAAGATCTTCATTAAATCTCACCAGGCAGACTGAATTGACATTAAACTACTAAAAGTTCTACAATTACTTACTGTTCAGTATCTCATGGCCTCTTCTTGAATGCATGGTCTCTTTTTCTCTTTCTTTCCTTCTCTCTGTGGCATGGTTCAGTTCACCACGGTCATAGTGTAGTACTATTGCAGTGTTTCAGGCTACAATTGCAGAATAACATGCTGGGTTTTCTTTGTGATAAGGGCTGTTTACCAATTTTCAGGCCTAGAAAACTGATCTGTTAGAACCTAGGACTGTTGCAGGCGGGGAGAAGAAAGAGAGAGGAGCAATGAGACTTTCTAGTGACCCCAACCGTAACAAATGTCTCAAACGGAAATTTTTTTAAAATCAAAAAGGAATTAATGTCATCAGATGAATGAGCAAAATTTTGCAACAATTCCACACTTCCAGGAAGAATCCTACAAGCTACACTTGGGAGCAGAGAAATTCTTTCTTCTCATTCCTTTTTAGCATGAACAACTGAAATATGTAATGTGCATTTTTGTATCTGGAGTCACTGTACCTTGCTACTGCCATTGTCTACTTCCATGGCAAGACTATATCACTTCTCTGAGTCTAATCTCCCTAAGTGGTCATTGAAACAGCCGATCAGTAAATATGAGGGGCAGAGAAGAACCTACCCAAATTAGGTTCTTGCTGAGTGCCTCAAACCTAAAAGGGCCTTTACTGAGTGCAGATATTGTTCTATGCATTTCCTCTGCTACATTTTCATGGAAATGATGTATTACATTTTACAGTAGTTTGATTTTCTAAAGGAAATCTTCCTCTTTATGACAATAAACAGAGCCAGAAATAGGTCGAGTGCTGACACATACGGCACTAAAGGACCACGGAATGAATTCCACAGCTGTGTTCTCAAGCCGTAATAGAAATGACAGCCTATTTAGAGCAACATATAGGAAGTGCCAAAAATTAGAGCTTTCCTGTGACATATTTAAGTTGATTGAATTAATACTTGTTGAGGTTTCTTTTGTAAATTATCTTTTTAATATTCATTTTCCATTTCTTACAAGTGTTTCTGGATTTATGCCAGAAGCCCTAGCCATGAACTTGAACTTACCTAGCCAAGCATCAAAAGGGACAGCTGGACTCTTCCCACGCAGCCAATAAGCCTCACCTTAATTATTTTAGGCATCATGTCTCAACCAAGTCCAGTATAAACCCAGCGTGGGGAAGGCAATTCCATAATGCTGCTGTCTTTCCCAGAGAGATTTGCAGACCCAAGGCTTCTTCGAGGGGTGCTCCTGATTTTAAAAGCTCCCCTCATCTATTCTGGGCACAGAGATGGTACCATGTGTAGAGCTGGGTGTGAAACCAGGACAGTTTTCCTGTCCTGTGGACATTTTCAAGAGCTCAAAAATTTTTATGATCCCGAATCAGAATGAAAAGTCAAAATCTTGAACGATTTCATGAACTGAAAAACTGGAGGGGGAAAAAAAAAAGTTTGGTTCTGATCAGTCTAAATGTTTGGTTGCCGTTTTTGCCTTTTTTTCTTTAAACTTTTTCCACTTTAATCTTAAATTTCAAAACAAAAAGTTGTTTTGAACTGGAAAACCAGATTTTGAAAATGTTGAAAAGAAATATTTTGATAATTTCAAAACTTTTTTTCATGATCACCATTTTGTGAAAAGTTTGTTTCAATGAATCAATATTTCTAATGAAAAATTAATAGAAAAAATTCCAGCTCATGTTTAGCCATGTGACTGTTTGTGGCCAATCACAGCTAATTAAAGCCACAATCATGCATTGAAAACCATGGGGGAGGCCTGTTACTGAAATCACTGTCTCCATGTAGTTTTCAGTGTAGGATCAGGACTCAACAAGTGTCAACTTTGAATATCATGGATCAAATACTCAGAGCCCAGATTCAAAAGTTCACAATCAACCTACAGGGGAATCACCATTTTTTAAAAATTACAGACTCATTTTGACATATGTAAATTGGTAGAAGATTGCTATTCAGCTACACTGGGTAACCATTTTTGGTTAAAACACAGGAGTCGTGAAGGCATTGTAATGTACCAGTTACTGCAAACAAATACAGCTATGCAGATCAATACGCAGTAGCTTTATTTAAATAGGTGTGAAGTTCTGAGACAATTGCACAGGTATAATTATCTCTGTACACACTCAAGTTCTATTTCTGCAGTGTCAATACTGATTTTATAGCTTTTGTGTCTATAGCACTTCATAAAGCACTCCCTACAACTGCAGTTCTTGCTATGTGCTCCAGAAAAATCTATTTGGATTTGGCCCAATTTCGAGGAAGGAGCAACTTACAATACCCTCTTTCAGAAGTCTCAGTTTTTACATTGTGCAAGAAACAAACTAAACTGTGTATGAGTGTGACAGCTGCAAAAAGCTGATAGGAAAGTACAAACCAAGTGACAATTTACCTTAAGCTACTGATGCTGCCAGTCACATTTTCTATCGTTAATATCTCCTTTTTAAATTAATCCCAGCCAGGTCCTCAGTTGGTGTAAATTAGCATAGTTCCACTGACTTCAATACAGCTGCACTGATATGTACCAGTTGAGGATCTGACCCCTATCAAGCCCATCAAGGGTTGCTCTGTGACTTGTGTAGCTGCTAAAGTGACACCACTACAGATGAATCTATAAGGAAAAGAGCTCTTTAATTTTTCATCCCCAAAAGTGATTCAAATTAATGGCTGTACTGTTGACCAAGGAGAGCTGTTCATCTACTCAAGTGAAAAATTAGTTTGGAAGACCAACATTAAGTGTTGTGCCATATTTCCTATAAAAGTACAGTAAAGATACAGGTTTCAGAGTAACAGCCGTGTTAGTCTGTATCCGCAAAAAGAAAAGGAGTACTTGTGGCACAGTACTAATAAACAATGGTCACATAAACAGCACCCTATACCGGAAACCTACTGACCGCTATTCCTACCTGCATGCCTCCAGCTTTCACCCTGACCACACCACACGATCCATCGTCTACAGCCAAGCTCTGCAATACAACCGCATTTGCTCCAACCCCTCAGACAGAGACAAACAGCTACAAGATCTCTGTCAAGCTTTCTTACAACTACAATACCCACCTGCAGAAGTAAAGAAACAGATTGATAGAGCCAGAAGAGTTCCCAGAAGTTACCTACTACAGGACAGGCCTAACAAAGAAAATAACAGAACGCCACTAGCCGTCACCTTCAGCCCCCAACTAAAACCCCTCCAACGCATTATTAAGGATCTACAACCTATCCTAAAGGATGACCCAACACTCTCACAAATCTTGGGAGACAGGCCAGTCCTTGCCTACAGACAGCCCCGCAACCTGAAGCAAATACTCACCAACAACCACATACCACACAACAGAACCACTAACCCAGGAACCTATCCTTGCAACAAAGCCCGTTGCCAATTGTGCCCACATATCTATTCAGGGGACACCATCACAGGGCCTAATAACATCAGCCACACTATCAGAGGCTCGTTCACCTGCACATCCACCAATGTGATATATGCCATCATGTGCCAGCAATGCCCCTCTGCCATGTACATTGGTCAAACTGGGCAGTCTCTACGTAAAAGAATAAATGGACACAAATCAGATGTCAAGAATTATAACATTCATAAACCAGTTGGAGAACACTTCAGTCTCTCTGGTCACGCAATCACAGACATGAAGGTCGCTATCTTAAAACAAAAAAACGTCAAATCCAGACTCCAGCGAGAAACTGCTGAATTGGAATTCATTTGCAAATTGGATACTATTAATTTAGGCTTAAATAGAGACTGGGAGTGGCTAAGTCATTATGCAAGGTAGCCTATTTCCTCTTGTTTTTTCCTTACCCCCCCCCCCCAGATGTTCTGGTTTAACTTGGATTTAAACTTGGTTGGAGAGTGGTCAGTTTGGATGAGCTATTACCAGCAGGAGAGTGAGTTTGTGTGTGTATGGGGGTGGGGGGGATGTGAGAGAACCTGGATTTGTGCTGGAAATGGCCCACCTTGATTATCATGCACATTGTAGGGAGAATGGTCACTTTGGATGAGCTATTACCAGCAGGATAGTGAGTTTGTGTGTGTGGTTTTTGGGAGGCGGGGAGGGGGTGAGAGAACCTGGATTTGTGCAGGAAATGGCCCAACTTGATTATCATGCACATTGTGTAAAGAGTTGTCACTTTGGATGGGCTATCACCAGCAGGAGAGTGAATTTGTGTGGGGGGGTGGAGGGTGAGAAAACCTGGATTTGTGCTGGAAATGGCCCAACCTGATGATCACTTTAGATAAGCTATTACCAGCAGGACAGTGGGGTGGGAGGAGGTATTGTTTCATATTCTCTGTGTATATATAAAGTCTGCTGCAGTTTCCACGGTATGCATCCGATGAAGTGAGCTGTAGCTCATGAAAGCTCATGCTCAAATAAATTGGTTAGTCTCTAAGGTGCCACAAGTACTCCTTTTCTTTTTTAGTAAAGATACAAGCTTTACAGTCTATGAGAAATGTAGCAATACGCTGCAGTCTATTAATTATATATTGTGTCAGCACTCCCGGCGCTTTACTTTATAGCAAACTGCCTTCCTATCTTATGAACATGCAAAGTAGTTAGAATGACAAATATCTTCACTTTTTATTGACCTACAATGGCCCCTAGTTCTCTAGCATCGTCTCAAGCATCAACTAGGTTTTTTCTTTTTCATCCAGTCTTAAATCAGATGATTGCAGTTCATAGCATTGGTTATTTGCTGTTGTCGGCATCAAGTAATTAGACAGCCAGAGCTTCCACACTTGTTTTCAGCTCCTCATTTATCCATTGTTGCACAGCTACTGTACCTCATTTAATCACTTACTGTGTAGTGTAAATGTCAGCCAAGAGCTCCCTCTTTGAGAAATGCCTTTTATTTTGGAACCTGCTCAGCTGCAACTACATTCTTTGAGTATATTGTGCTTTCAGTAATGCAGGTGGGTTAGTAAGTGACTGGTAGTTTAAAGGCTTTGTTGCCCACGAAGGTGAGGTAAAGGCTGACCTTTGAAATAAGCCAGGACACTGTCAATGCTTATACAAGAGGCTGCCTTAATTTAAAAAAATGATAGGGTGCTGATCCTTATTAATATATATATTCACACAGTGATACTCATCCTGAAGGATTGCAAAGTACTTTGTAAATCATGAAATAGATAGGTATACCCATGTGTGGCAAGGCAGGGGTAAAACCCCCTTTAAAGCCCTGCCAAAATGTTGGCTGAAGACGGTTCTCTGGTCAAAAGGCCAGGTAGAGAAACATGGGTATGCAGCAGGGAGCCCAGCTGTAAGCCCTAATGAGGGCTAGCTCAGAGCAACAAGCTGGGCTGAGTGGGAACAGCTGGCCTAAAGACTGGGAGGGCTATAAAAGCCCTGGGAAAACCTCAGTGAGGGGGCTGGCCTGCGAGGAGACAGGAGCAACAGCGTATTAACACCTAGGCCGACATGGCCTAGGTCTAGGGCAGCAAATTTGCAGGGGCGGCAAATTTATAATAGCAGCCAGAGGCTGATTCTCCCGGTACCGTTTCATGCCCTCCGCCCCAAGCCCCCCCCCAACTCCACCCCTTCCACGCCCCCTCCCTGCCCCTATTGGTCCCCTTCCCCAAATCCTGGCCCCGGCCCCGCCTCTTCTCCTGAGCACGCTGTGTTCCCCTTTCTTCCCCCATCCTTCGCGAAGCTGTTTCGCGCACAAGCACTGGCAGGGAGTGGGGAGAAGCAGGACCTGGCAGTGCGCTCAGGGGAGGAGGCGGAGGCAGAGTGGAGGTGAGCTGTGGCAGGAGAGCTGGGAGCTGCTGGGAGGGGGGGTGGCAATTATTTCAGGGCCTAGGGGCAGCAAAATCATTAATCCGCCACTGGACAGGAGGCCTGTTTCTCTGTCTCCTTACCTACTGGAAGGCGCCTCAAGAGCCAGAAGACTCTGGGAAGGGACTGTGGTGTGATTGTTGTTGGGGGAATTGGGACTGCACAAGAACACTGTAAATAAAGACACAAAGGTGAAACCACGGAAGAAGGTGGTGGGACTCTTTATTATACCAGCCTAAACACAGGGTGCAGGCGCAAAAGTGGAATGCCGGCGCAGACCCTGTGACACCATGCGTATGGATCACTTCTCCTGTCACTGAAATGCAGCCACTTCTGGGGTGAAACACAGCACCTGTTTAATAGTAATTGGCGTAGCTAAAAAGTATTAGTCTTCATTTCCTACTTTATCTTACCCATTTATAATGGCAGGGAAGATTTTAATAGCTGGACTGTAATTACTTTGAGTTAGAATTTGTCTAGGGTACCAGGATGATGGTTTCATACCACGGTGCTGAAAACTAAGCTTGGTCTACATTAGCACTGCACTGCTGCTGGACAATGGGTATGAAGTATTGTAGTGTAGAGGGAAAGGCGCCCCCTACAGATTTGTCAGCACCATTTATTGCAGCACATAGGTGATCCTCAAGTTTCCTGTCCAGTACCTTCTTGGCCTGACCCTGCTTAGCTTAAATGAGATCCGACAAGATCACAGCACATGATGGTATTACTGCAGGCAGTAATGTTATTGTTATGATATTTACCACATTACCAAAGCTAATAACTTACGGACATTTGCTCTGTCCCTTGCAATTTTGAAGTTGAAGGGACATATGTAAGACATGCTTTGTGTTTCATCGTCTTGAGTATTGTCTTTCCCCATTAATACCGTGTAATACCGCTGTATGTATTCTTAATTTAGTTTTACAACAAATTGAACTAGTCTTTATCTTTTACAATATTGATCAACTGCTTATAAGTGAGAGAAAAAACATAACAGTGGTTAACTAAATTTGAGTTTAAGTACATACAACTTCTGCAGAATTAAAAATATGGGTAGCTACTTGGCTTCAAGAACTGACTTGTTTATTGCATGTGCTGGCTGTTTTTTGCAATGCAAGGCTGCTTCAGTAAATAAAATTAGGTTGCAAATAATGGGAAGACGACAGTAAGCAGTTTAACTCATCATCTTTTGCTTTGATTGTTTTTTAAAAAAAAACTTTAATTATATTGCTCTGAAAGATGCTTGAGTTGACAGTCCTGAAGGCCACAGTGCTCTGTCTTAGACAGTGCAGGGAGGAGGCGAACCAAAGGAGAGGATTTAAATATATTAGATGGTAAAATTAATAGATGACATGTCTCAATCCCCAAGACTGCTTTGCAAGATAACCTGGGGGAGAGAGCTTCCTCCCTCACTACCTTGCCAATAAGTCCAAGCTCTGACCTTGAAGAGCAGTTTAGCCTCCATGAACTCTGATTCTCTGCTCTGACTGCCAATATCTGTGCCGACTGTAATAGTGGATTTTGTGGTGTGACCACACATCCACCAGGAACTGGACCAAGATCATCAGTTAATTTCACACAGGTGAGATGGTCAAGGGCCTTTGATTGCTTCTGTCTCAGGTGGGCCGCTTTAGAGGTGAAAGGTTTCAGAGTAACAGCCGTGTTTGTCTGTATTCGCAAAAAGAAAAGGAGGACTTGGGGCACCTTAGAGACTAACCCATTTATTTGAGCATAAGCTTTCATGAGCTACAGCTCACTTCATCGGAAGTGAAAGATCGCATAGCTCATTAGCAATCCTGTTGTGGCTTGCGGAGTTGTCTGGCCCTGATATGAGTTTAACTTGACTAAGAGCAGCTCTCATTTATGCCAGTGGAAGACTGAGTGCAGAGGAACTCTACTTTACCATGTCCAATCTATGCCCCACCTCATCTGTAGTGTGCCCCAACATGTCCTCCTCTCCTCTGAAACTAGAAAGGAGGGGCAGCGAACAGCCGGAGGTTGTACTGTCTCCACCAATGTTCCTCTGTGCTTATGTGGCTTTAGCAGAGTAGAGTACGTGGCCCATTGTTTTCAAGGGAATGCTCAAGTTTATACGATAATGTTCTGTTGTCTATATATGGGCTTGTGTGTTTGCATGACAATCTGTGCCAGAATAACTATTTCTAAATTTCTGAACTGATTTAGACAAGTAAACAGTCATTTGAATCACGTACTTCTGTAGGTGCGTAGGGGACCAAAGACCTTTTGGATCCAAGATTTGGTTATCAATGAAAAAAGAATGAATGATATTTAATAATAAGTTTGCAGGGTAGTGTGAATTGTGGTAAAGGAAGAAGGGAATAGAGGAATGTAGTAGGAAAGACTGGAAAAGACAGGAGAGGATACTGGTGACTGGCTGCTTTTACTGATGAAAGTATCAGCATGAATCTGATGAAACAACCACACCAGCTGTCAGTGAGAAAATGGATCTTTGTGAGTCTTCCTAAGAATTCTTCAGTTTCATCAAAGGGTAAAAAATTGCAATTTTTTCCCTCCCACTTTTTTTTCCCTAGCAAAATTCTGCCCAGGGGGAATCACAATTTCCCTTTTGTGGTCTCCAGAAGGAGGGAAGCAGCTGTACTTCTACCTAGAAAGCCTTGTCAGTCAATTGACAGAGAAGGTGCAAGGGAAGCTTTGGACAATGCTGCAATCAGAAGAAGAATACTTTGATGGCAGCCAGAGAGTGAGAAGTAAAAAATGGGCGGGGGGGGGGAAGTCAGTCCTGAAAGGTCAAGAATTTGTGTTGTGGTTCCCAAGACCTGCAGCAGTGATACAGTCTATTAGACCCTGTCTTTGACAGCCTTCATCTTGCCTATGCAAAGAAAGGTTTCATAGTTTACCCATGTACTGAACTTACTACACTTGGGATTAGTGATGAGCTGCCAAAATCTTAACAACTGGTTCCCTCCTCACCCCACGAGGGGGTCGTGGCCCGCCCCCGGGACTCCTGCCCCACCCACCCCCCTCCCCTGTCCACTGACTGCCCCCAGAACTGGTCAGGAGGGTGTCGTGGGCCACCATAGTGGGTGCCCGCCCCGCCCCACCCTGCCCCTAAGAGCCAGAGGGACCTGCTGGGGGTGAGGTGGGGAGTCCCAGCGGTGCTTACCTGGGGCGGCTCCCGGGAAGCATCCGGCAGGTCCCTCTGGCTCCTAGGGGCGGGGGACCGTAGTTGGGGGGGAGCAGGGGGGCGGCCGCTCCCCTCACTGATCACATCAAAAGTGACATCTTAGGCACCGACTCCATGGGTGCTCCAAGGCTGGAGCACCCCCGGGGAAAGTTTGGTGGGTGCAGAGCCCCCACCCAGCCCCAGCTCACCTCCGCTCTGCCTCTTCCCCTGAACACACCGCCCCTCTAAGCTTCTCCGCCCCCCCAACCCTCCGGCTTCCTGTGAATCAGCTTTTCCCACGGGAAGCCTGGGAGGGCTGAGAAGCAGGCGGCTGCTTCGCACTCAGGTCCAGAGAGGCGGAGGCGAGCTGGGGCGGGGAGCACTTCCCCTGTGGCCCCCGCCCCGGGGGTTACCTGCTGTGGCACGGGCGGCCCTCCCCGCGCCCCCCAGCTCACCTCCGCTCTGCCTCCTCCCCTGAACACACCGCCCCGCTCTGCTTCTCCCCCCCCCGGCTTCCTGTGAATCAGCTTTTCCCACGGGAAGCCTGGGAGGGCTGAGAAGCAGGCGGCTGCTTCGCACTCAGGTCCAGGGAGGCAGAGGCGAGCTGGGGCGGGGAGCACTTCCCCTGTGGCCCCCGCCCCGGGGGTTACCTGCTGTGGCACGGGCGGCCCTCCCCCCGCCCCAGCTCACCTCCGCTCCGGCTCCGCCTCCACCTCCTTGGGCCTGAGCACGAAGCTGCCTCCAGCTTCTCAGCCCCCCGGCTTCCTGCGTGAACAGCTGATTCGTGGGAAGCGGTGGGGGGGGGCGGCGAAGCAGAGCGGGGCGGGGCGTTCAAGGGAGGAGGCAGAGCAGAGGTGAGCTGGGGCCGGGCGCAGGGCGGGGAGCTGCCGGTGGGTGCTCTGAACCCACCAGATTTTCCCCGTGGGTGCTCCAGCCCCGAAGCATCCACGGAGGTGGTGCCTAAGATGCCACTTTTGGCCAGTTGTTAAATTTAGAAGCCCTTTTAGAACCGGCTGTCCAAAACCGGTTCTAAAAGGGCTTCTAAATTTAACAACCAGTTCCAGCGAACCGGCTCCAGCTCACCACTGCTTGGGATTGTTTGAGGCCAAGTTATCAAAGAGGATTTCTTCTCAAACGTTAGAGGAGTTCCATGCAAGAAGATTCAGGTTGCTACAGATTATGCTAACGTGGCTGAAGCATTATAATAAAGCCCAGAAGTGTTTTAGAGTCATTCCCTCCAGGATGGTTATCACTACGTTAGTTACATAAAAGCAGACTGGGGAAAGCTGGGCCCATCTAAACTGTGCACAGTGGACTATTATATGAGTAGGGAGAGAAATACCTTTTTGTTTTCAAATTATGCTCTCCACGCTAGGAGCTCAATAATTCATAGCTAAGATGTTTAAATTTTTTATTGCATAAGCAAATATGGATGTTTGTTTCATCTTAAATGAATCTCATGACTTGGGAGAGAGATTAATATGATTCATCAAACTCTGAGGACTGGGCGAGGAATCACATGTATTAGTTTAATGTACATGGTGGCTGCTGGAAAGAATGAAAAGATTATTTCTCTTCATTAAGTCCTAGGAGGAGCATAGCTCCAGCTTTCAGCATCTTAGGAATTTCTGGCTCGCTGCCACAGATTTTGCGTCCCCCATCAGCCCAGCACTGTCTTTTTAATATTTAAAATTGTACCTGTTTTTTCAGCCCTCGAAAGGGCTTTCATTGCTCTGCCAGTGTTCTAGCTGTTACAGCTGCTGCTGTCACATTTAATAAGGACTTTGCGGAGTGTAAATATTGCACTTCTGCACCAGCTTTTCTTTGGCACGGGAAAAGGTCTTTGTTCATTAAGATGAGGTGTTCTTTGCTAGCTCTGCTGACATTCAGGTTTCAACTCAAGGTGACAAAGATCCATAATTCACCCACTGTTTACATCTGATGTCACTGAGAGGTGAACCTTTGTGAGCTCAGATCCCTACCTGATGCCATAATGAGGTCATTGACAAAGGCTAGTAGCTTGTCATGCCACATGATAAATACAGGCTAGGGGAAGATCCTAAAGTATCAAATTGTTCTTGGACTATAATGGCTGCTGTTTTAGGTGTTACAAATTAGAATTTTGCCTATAGCTTCTGTTGTTGTACCATGAATCATGACTGTGTGGTTACATATTTCTCATCTCAAGGATTCATCTATGCAATAAAACAATAACTTGCCCTTCATCACTTGTGAACTCTGCAGGAAACAGAAGTATGAACTGGACAAAAGCTCAAGACACCGTAAAATATCGGTGCGGGGGAGGGAAGCAAACTCGATGCCCTCCTGCCTGTCATAACATTTGTTTATTCTAATTTTCTCCCCAGCCTATTGTTCTGTATGTGTCAATCAAACTGAATAAAATTGGTGTTGTTAACTTTCCGACCGTCAGGATTTAACAAAAACGTATAAAGTTTCCAGCAGACGACACACACAGCGTCACAACTTCTATATGTATGATGTGTGCTTACCATACAATATGTCTGCCAGAATGATGCATGCTATGTAATATATTCTTGTGACAAACCTAGAAAATTCTGTGACGCGATGGGAGAAGTTTGCACATTCAGATACCAAGCTGCCCCTGCCAAATTTGCATGTGAACGAGCTGTGCCCAGGTGATCCCATATTTGCACACAAACAGGATTTTCTGTGTAGCAAATGGGTTAATTGTGCATGTGAAAATTGATACTTGTGTTCAATTACCCAGTGAAAAGCAAATATAGAATCTGTAGCTTGAACAGGCATGTATACGATTTTTCAAGGGGCACTTTAAAAAAAAAACTGCTTTGGAAAATTTGACCCTTTATATTAAGAAGAAACATTTGTTCCATGCTGTCTTGATTTAGGTGCAACTGGGTATTATGTATGAAGTGCACACAATGTGCTCAGCACCATACATTACATAGAGAAAGATGTGCTCCGTGCCCCAAAGAGCTTACGGTCTGACAGGCAGATAATGGCTGATATAGAGCAGATGAATCAGTTGCTCCTAATTATCCTTTCTGGTGGGAGCAAAGTGCTGTCACACATTTAATGGAAATGAAAGGCAACAGCCAACTGATCAAAGGAAGTCCCTTTCAGAGGAAATTCTCCACTGGGCCTCGGAAGCCCTGGGTTCTATTTCTGGCTCAGCCACTGGCCTGCTGGATGAACTTGGGCAAGTCATTACACCCTTTTGTGCCTCGGTTTCCCCATCTGTAAAATTGATATTGACTTCCTTCCTAAAGCGCTTTGAGATCTACTGCTGAAAAGCAGTATAGAAGAGCTAAGTATCTATCTATTTATTACAAAGCTCGGAAGTAACCTATGGAACTCAGACCAAGAGTTTAGCAGGATTGTACACAAGGGCACCCACAGTTATGTTCGGTAGGATTTTTAAAATAGGGATATAGATCCTTACGCTTAAAGGTGTCTGCCAGCCATTAACAACTTGAGAAGACACTTCCCCTTTGGGAAGGTTTTCCATAATTGTCCAATATAGAGTTTCTTGCACCTTATTCTGAAGTATCTAATACTTGGCCCCTGCCAGAGAGAGGATGCTTGAGTAGTTGGATTACTGCTGTGATGCAGCATGGCAATTCCTATGTTAATTACTTTTAATTACTTTTTTTTAATGATAGCTGAGATTCTCCTGTATTCTGCCAATAGTTGGATCTATCACTAAGGGTTTCTGCAAGCCCCTTCAGCACATCAGTACCTGAACCCTCCAGCAGGCAGCAGTAGCCTTAACCATGTCTTGTCCACAAAACCACCCACAACCCTGCTTCTCCCGTGCATGCATTCCTTGGAACCACAAACCCATTTCCCAGAGAGGAAGGAAGACTACTGTCTTGCTTCCCATAGAACTCCACGCAAGCTAACATCTGTCCTGGAAGCAGGACAAGGCTGCACATTCCCAGACTTCGGAGAAGAGAGGACTCCACCCTCTTGAGAAAACATTCTAGACATTTACTTCTGTTCTCAATGTTAAACCATACATTTTTTTAAAAAATTGTCTTCCCTGACCCATCCTTCCCCTTTACTGATGTCCCCTTCCTTTGACTATGGCTCACACTGATGTTTTCAGTGTGATATATGTGTGAACCCTGCCTGTTATGATTTTATGTTAAGTATCCAGCTGTGGAAAGAGATGGGTTGCGAGGTGGAAAGGTCTTGCTAAAACATGTCATTTGTGAAAATCAATCATAAAAACTAAGCAACGACAAACAAAATAAATACATAAAGGCTTTACTGGGCAGCACACATTTTTTCACCTAAATATTATATGCTATTCCTGTGTTTGAACTCCCGGAGCTATGGAAGGAAGAAAATGTACTACTGCTCGTTTTGGGAAAATTAATGCATTTCCAGAATATTATCATTCTCACTTTTGGACACCTTGTGGAGTCTGATCAGCACTTAAATAGGCTTCTTTTTGCTTTGTACACTCATCTTGCTCTGGTTCTGTTTGAGTTGATAGAATTGATATTTCTTTACTTTCACCCCGATAGTATGTTTGGCTAAGAACCGCTGGCTAGATTTGTACTGAAGGGAAAGAAAATGAATTAAAAATACAAAGTGCCTGAGTTTCAGACCAGAGCACCTAAGTGATAGTAACTAATGCTGCATTTGAAATCTAATACTAAATACTAGACAGGGTCCTAAACCCAGAATCAGAGGTTAGAAACCTCTGAATTATGGGCAAATACAGATCCAGGTCTCAGGCAGGTGACAGATGCATGTACCAGAACCCTGAATCCAAGTCATAATTTTTGGGGGAAAGTCTGGATGCTTATTTGCCCTTTGTGACTCTGCTCCATTTCTACCACCTGCTACAGTAACAAGACTGTTGGCAGCAATCCAAGTGACCACACAATGGCTTGGCAGCCTGTTATAACTTCTGAAGTTTGAAAATTAGAAACATCAGACCAGAGCCTCCGCACCAGCTGAGGGATTTGGCCTTTGATTGTTAACTGTTAGCTGCTTGCTGTAAAAGAAGGTTCAGTGAGTTGCTCCTGTTAGATTTGGCATGTAGCTTACCGTATATCTCAGGGTTTTTTCCATTGCACAGGGCAATACACGATAATTCCAATGCAATACAATGAATTCCTTTTCTTGTATCTTCTAGTGACCTGGCTTGCTAAGTATTCTTTAAAGTCAAAGGGTATTTATTATAAGTCCTGTAATAGCAGAGAGGTTTTGAGATATAAAGTTCCATTTCTCTTTGTTGATGAAAGGCGGAAAGCAGTGGTGAGCTGGAGCCGGTTCGCACCAGTTTGGGCAAACCGGTTGTTAAATTTAGAAGCTGGTTTAGAACCGGTTGTTAAAGGGTTGGGCGAACTCCAGCCCGCAGGCCACATGTGGCCCACAGGACCGTCCTGCCCAGCCCGCCTGAGCTCCTGGCTGGGGAGGCTCCCCTTGAGAATCTCTCTTTACTCATCTGGCGGCACTCCGGGTCTTCGGCGGCACTTCGGCGGCGAGTCCCTCAGTGCCGCCAAAGACCCAGAGCGAGTGAAGGACGTGCCGCTGAAGTGCCGCCGAAGACCTGGAGCGAGTGAAGGAACCGGTTCTTCAGATTTTGGCAGCTCATCACTGGCGGAAAGGGAATCAATTGAATCACTTGAAAACATTTGGCTGCAATTTCTCATACAACCCTCATTTGTCAACATATCAGATGCATTGCTTCAGAGATACGGGACCCTGATGTTTTGTGGCGTGTGCCGTATATCACTCCAGCTAGAATGTGAACATAATGCAAAACAGTAGAAGTGCATAGCTCTGCTACGATTGTCTCTGAGAGAGTTTGTTATTCGGGTAATCTTTAAGGTTAAATTATAGGCATTCATTTGTATTCACAGGCATGAGGTAGTTGTTGCTTGTATTACAGAAGAGCCCAGAGGCCCAAACTGAGATCAGATGGGCCCGATTCTAATCCCATTTACACCAGTGTAAATCAAGAGCAATTCCGTTGAAGTAAATAGAATTGCACTGGTGTAAAGCCCATGTGTGATCAGAAGGAGGCCCCAAAATATTTCAGTAAATTTTGCGTCTAAAATTGCTCTTCTTTTTGAGTATCTGACCTTCAAAAGCAGCTGAACAGATTTTCTTCCAACAATAACACGGGGCTGTGATCAAGCCTGAGAAATTTCATCCCCAAAGGGAAAGTTTCATAAACCACTGACTTGGAATGAAAGTGCCATCTTGCCTATACAATGGTAATTACAATAGCAACAGCTAATGTGTAAGTACCAAGAATAAATAAAAATGACAAAGCCTGATGGGGACAGTGCAGAAGATAGAAAAGTAACCAAGTGAGGAAACATCAAAATGATTATCCTGATTTGCAAGAAATCCAATAGCAAATACAGATATTTACAGACTTATTGAGTTGACGGTGATTCTGCTCTTGTCATAATTGATGCCAGTAGCAAAAATCTGGGCTACAAAAGCGAGCATGCAAAACAGGCTCCTTTCGTTCTTGGTGGTCTCCCCTCCAAATGGTGACTTAGCCAAGCCCTGTTGAGCTTTCATAAGCATTAAGATCAAAACTAATTAAACTAGTTCAACCATGGTGCTGCAAACATCCATGCTACTTCTGTTCCTGCTCTCAGTGGTTCCACAGCTATATTAATTCCAGGGTGCACTTGTCTATATCAGCATTTTAACTGAACGGTTTTAAATCAGGAGAGCCTAATTCTTCTTGCACTTATGCTGTTGTAAATCAGAATGAATTCCCCTGAAGTCAAAGGAGTTACTCTCATATAAAGCTGGGAATCAGGCCCCTTGCTCACAAATTGTACAGGTGAACAGCTGCACAGATACAGAAGTTGAAAACTTTGTTTGCAAAACGAAACAAGAGTGGTGTTCATCAGAACACAGTTCAGCCTCAGTGAAAAGTGGTCAAATTTTAGCTGCTGAGTAAAGTTTGCTTTGTGGTAGAGCGAGAGCTCTCCAGGTCTGTCCCACGGTAAAGACAAATATATGCACTCAGCTATGAAAATGATCATGCAATCAAATAATCACAGATGTCTTAACCATCACTTCACTTCACAACTGCGTTTTCTTTCAAGCGTGCCATAGCAAAAGACCCTGATCCAGGACTACGTTCAAATGAATTAGGAAGTTTTAAAATTGAAGCTGTTTTTGAGTTACCCAAGCTTTAAAAAGCCTCTAAAAATGTAACAGCTGCAAAATTTTTGTTTAAGTTAAGCGCAGTTTGTTGAAAAGTTTGTTTTGCTGTTGGTTTACTTTTTTAACTCAGCAACAAAACCCTTTATATTCTTTTGGTCCCCACTGTAGAGAAGGAAGAAACCTATGCAGTCTTGTGCAAAGAAAATGGAGAGCCTTATGACGGGAGGAGAGAGCGTGTGCTTGAGGACTAGGAATCTGTGTGTGTCCATTGTGGGGAATGTATCATTGAAATGATTCTGCCTGTTTGAGTTCATTCATGGCCACTCTTTCTACATTGTGTTCTATTTTTGCGGATTATACTAAACTGGGAGGAGTGTTAGATACGCTGGAGGGCAGGGATAGGATACAGAGGGACCTAGACAAATTGGAGGATTGGGCCAAAAGAAATCTGATGAGGTTCAGTAAGGATAAGTGCAGGGTCCTGCACTTAGGACGGAAGAACCCAATGCACAGCTACAGACTAGGGACCGAATGGCTAGGCAGCAGTTCTGCGGAAAAGGACCTAGGGGTGACAGTGGACGAGAAGCTGGATATGAGTCAGCAGTGTGCCCTTGTTGCCAAGAAGGCCAATGGCATTTTGGGATGTATAAGTAGGGGCATAGCGAGCAGATGGAGGGACGTGATCGTCCCCCTCTATTCGACATTGGTGAGGCCTCATCTGGAGTATTGTGTCCAGTTTTGGGCCCCACACTACAAGAAGGATGTGGATAAATTGGAAAGAGTCCAGCGAAGGGCAACAAAAATGATTAGGGGTCTGGAACACATGAGTTATGAGGAGAGGCTGAGGGAACTGGGATTGTTTAGTCTGCGGAAGAGAAGAATGAGGGGGGATTTGATAGCTGCTTTCAACTACCTGAGAGGTGGTTCCAGAGAGGATGGTTCTAGACTATTCTCAGTGGTGGAAGAGGACAGGACAAGGAGTAATGGTCTCAAGTTACAGTGGGGGAGGTTTAGGTTGGATATTAGGAAAAACTTTTTCACTAGGAGGGTGGTGAAACACTGGAATGTGTTGCCTAGGGAGGTGGTGGAATCTCCTTCCTTAGAAGTTTTTAAGGTCAGGCTTGAAAAAGCCCTGGCTGGGATGATTTAATTGGGGATGGGTCCTGCTTTTGAGCAGGGGGTTGGACTAGATGACCTACTGAGGTCCTTTCCAACCCTGATACTCTATGATTCTATATCCATCTACATCCTATATAGTTACCTGACTGCAGAAAATATTTAGTCAGCTAGTTGAACGTTGCACTTCAGATCCTCAGTCCTACTCCTGTATTCACAGGACGTCAGTGGGACTACTCATAGATCTGAATTGAAGTCCATGAACTCCGACTTAGGCTTCATGCGACAAAGGACTACTCATGACCGCAGTCCGGCAGTCCATTCCCATTCAGCAAAGCATAGAAGCACGAGCTTAATTCCCTTTGCAGTCCATGGGATTTGAGCAAGTGCTTAAACTTAAGCACATGTTAAATGTTTTGCAGGGAAGGAATGGAGCCAACCATGTGCTGAAATGACTTGCTGATTTGGCCTCCGTGTGAGTAGGGGTTTGCAGCATACTTCTTTGTTTCTTAGCTGTCTTCACATACAGCACAGTCCTGCACGAGTTTGCAGGCCTACCTAACAAGGACAACGGGGTGGCGCAGCACCTCTTCCTGCTGTGCTGGTTAGGGAAAGCAGCTATGCTGTTGTCATGATGAGGATGCAGCCCTTGTACAAGTGCCATGAAGTCAACACATGGCACTTGTTACAAACAATGGTCACCTCCAACTGACATTAACTTTAAATAGTAGAAGTGTATGTGACAGAAAAACATACTGTTTCATTAAGGAGCTTGACAATAAGACCTTTACTGGCTACACGCAGCAAAGAAAAATATAGCTCCAAAAAGTGTAATTGCTTGAAATACACACATTTGTCCCATTAAAATATACAAGCATATTAATTAAGAGCCCATCTCTCATGTAAAGAAAGGAACAGATTCACAATGAAACAGTGCCTGTTGTACCCTACCAGCGCCTGTATGAAAGTCTACAGGCAAAAAGTGATTTGTTCTGATCCTTATAATGGGTGGAATAATTAATAATGACGACTTCCACTTCTACAACAAGCTTATCTCAGTACTGTTTCACTGACATGGGAGAAAAGTAGATGCAAGTCAACACAGACATTGCAATAAAAGCGGATAATACTTATCACCTTTTAGCTGGGTATATCTAATTTAGAGACCTGACAAATATATCTCTGCAGTTCGAGAATGTGTTACTTAATAACCTGGGCGGACTCTGGAATCATATGTCTATCAGAAATGAATTCTACAAGGGCAAGCAGGGGTGAAGGATATAAATTAAAACTCAACATTGAATATGGGATTTGAAGGCTATGGAATATATTTCAGCAGCGGGTTGCTACTTCCATTCCAAATATTTTATGCTCTAAGATAATATCGACAGTCTTTGGAAAAGCTTCCAAAGTTGTAGTGGGCGGTGATCTTTCTCTTGAATTGTAGTTAGAAGAAATGAAATTTCTAGCAGGTTGTGAATACTAGTAAATTAGAAGCAGTGTCACTCTCTAAATGTTGTATGTGGTGGCCAATTCCTGAGCTGGTGTAAATTGATATAGTTCCAATGACTTCAGTGGGGCTATGACAACTTATACCAGTTAAGAAAATGGCCCTGTGAGTTAACGTGCTTCTGTTCCAGCTCTTTTTCATCACATTTTTTTAGCTTAGGGCTGCCATCTTTTCCATCATGATTTTGTGATTTTTACTTTGGACTGTTACAATCTAATATGATAAATGACTTGGCACAATGTCATCAAGTTCTATCAACATGTCATTCCATTGCAATATGGTGTTGAACCCGGATGTCATTTTTCAGTCTCCAGAATTGGTTTGGGGACTCGGGCTCCTTAAGGCACCAAGATGTTCCTCCTTAAAAATGGAGCAATCCCCAAAATAACAAACAGCCACCCTGTCCTCTTTTTTTTGGGGGGGTGGGGGGGAGGTCTTCACTCTCCTTCCCTTTTAACATCTTTTTGCTAAAATCAGAATTTTGTTTGTAGCTGTATTGGGTCTAGGAATGAGATCAAGTTGATAAAGCAATATATTTTGGATCAAGGAATAATTCTAACACAAATTTATCAGGCCAGAATTCTGTTTTAGAATTCAAAGACATTATTTGCCTATACATTCTTTCATTAAAATTATTTTTATTACACTAATAGATACCACATAGTGGTAGAAATGTGCCAGAAATGTGAAATGGGAAGTTCTGTACTGGCTGCAATGATATTTTTTAAAATAAAACAAGTATTTTGAAGCATCTCAGGAAAAGGGATATAGAACATTAGGTAATGCAGATGGTCCCAGAGTCCCGAAGTTTGGATCCAGATCTGGAATTTCCTCGGGTTCAGAGACTTTCTGATCCAGAAACCTTCTTCAAGGTATTTATCTGTCTTCAGATTTTGTACGGGCTCCCATCACCTTAGTATTTGAGTTCCTGTCACATCAAGTTGATGGGCAGTTGGCAGTCCCTGGTGGACTGCACAAAGGCTCTGCCTCTTCTCCCTTTCTGAGGTATAAATACTCTGCAAGGGGATGGGGTTATGTTCTGCTTGGTTGGTTGATTTTAAATCCCTCCCTCCCTTCTACCTAAATGCCCCTCCAGGAAGTTGAAGGAAGGAAGATGAGTTCATTTTCAAAATAGGCTTCTTTTGTCATGTATTGGAATTATCATGTCTGTGGCTTTCAACAGGATTTAACTCTTAGTCTGGATATTTTCGACCTGTTCTGGGGATGGGGTGGGGAGATGTTATAGGCAGGAGACAGAGAGAGTGAGAACACCACAAAGTAACCAACAAAGTAAAGGAGACAAGTCCTGTGAATGGATTTAAATATTGTGTGGCTTACCTTTTATTAGACTGTAGGGGCTCAGTTGTGGCTTTGGGATGAGTAAGGGGTTGTGCATTGTTGTGTTGCCCCAGGAGCGACCAGAATACAGATTATGACTCTGACAGTCACTATCTACGTTCCAGGTTCTCCTTCGTCCTAGGGGGAAATACCCTGCACCAGGTCTATATCTGGTGCAATGTACTTCTCCTAGTACTTTGTTGTAGCTATGCTAACCCATGTGTGTTGTGGGGCCGGAGCAAAGGCCGCTCCCCATCTTGTCCCACCAACTCCCATCTACCTGTGCAAGGGAGAACCCATGGAGCAGCTTCAGATAGTCAATACAAGGGAATAAAGGCTGCAACTGTTATGCTAACCACCATGCAAAATAAATTCTGAGAGGCCAGGGCAAAAGACACAAAAGAAATACGTATGTAACATATGGAACAACCATAGCAGAACTCATTTTGCCAGATGTGGAACACACTGATAATCCTGGTTTCTAGTTGTAAGAACAGAACTTGAGGGTTAAGTTTTGTTGGTTCTGTGAAAATGCAACTTCTCTAGACCGTTGCATGTTATTTCCATGCTATTCCCATTGTGGTCCTAGCAGAGCAATATTTCAATTCAGACAAGAATCTTTATAGTTTGCGTAGCACAGCCAATTTTTAGTTGAAAAAGAAAGGAAGCTTTTCATTACATTGCTCTTTAAAACTATAGGATTAAATTAAAGGGGATGTATTGGGTTAAAATGCAAAAAAGTTTAATGAAACCCAAAACTTTTATAGTAGTTATGCAAAACCCAAAGCACCAGTGGGTTCTTCTATTAATACAATTAGAAATACAATAGTATTATATACATATGTACACACTTTATTCATTTCATTATTCTGAAAACTTCTGATTTGCCATTTTACTTTCATTCACTATAGTTTATGCATAGAATTTGACTTTAAAAAAAACCCTTTCTTCCCTTAAGTATATTGCACCCAAGTTTCCCCAAACTTACACAAGTTTTAACACTACATTAATTCCATTAGCTTCAGTGGGATTCCTCCTGATTTATAGCAGTGTGTAAATGATAGAAGAATCAGACTAGTTTCATTTGTGCCCATAAAGAAACATGGCAAACACAATGGCTATCAGTGCCCACACTCAGCAATCAGGAAAAAATGTCTGTCCCTTTAGTTGGGATGAATTTATTTTAAGTGGTATCCATGTTGGTTCTGTTCTTGGAATGCTTTTACTGAATGAGCATTTTCTCTGCTAGCTGGTACATATTAATGTCATTTACTGACTTCCTTTAGTGGCAGACACATAATCATCTCTTCAAAACAATTATACAAGATTCTGGTTGATTTTTCAGCTAATAATTAACACACGTACTTGTTGACTTTTTTTTCACACTGGAAAAACAAAGCAATTGTCTGCTGTAGTGTTTGTATTTTTTTTTTGCGGATCTTCATTATAAGCACTAAAAAAGTTATAGTAAGTTAATATATTCTGTGCCTTAATACAATGCAGGAAAAATATGTAGAGCTAATGTCTAGTTAAACAATGGCAGACAAAACTTGCCATTCCATCCACAAACTTTATATTTTAGTGAGTTGCAGAATTCTGGAAAATTTTACTTTTTAAATATCAAATATAAACTTTCCATTCGAGGAACTCATGTTCATTTCCATGAGCCTATCAACCTGGCTAGCTGTTTTTCCCTGCTGCCTGTTTCTTCAAGTACAATCCACTCTGGTAGTGTTTTACTCTGTCTCCCTCTAGTGGCTGATCCATGTAAGAGGCTAGAAATATACTACACCTGCCAGCAAATGAAAGCACTCCCTTAGCTCAGCTGAGAGATGCTCATAGTTTTAATGTAGAAGTGGCTTCAAGCCCCACTGATAGTCCAGGCTGGGGTTGAGATACAAATCTGGCAGCTTTCATGCTGAAAACATTAGCTCTGGTAGTAGAGGCTCATGCTTTTAGTGCTGAAGATCCAAGGTTCAAGCCCTGCTGACAATCTAATTGTTCTATTCCTGGCTCTGCCTTGAGCAACTTACTTACCTTCTAAGCACCATTGTTTCCCCTCCTGTAAAAAGAAGATGATAACTTACCTAGTGAACAAGGAGTCTGTGTTTACTGACTGACTAATGCCTGTAAAATTCCATTTTGAGATGGAAGGATAGATGTGTAGCAGCATACCCATTATTATTTATCAGGTATTGTAGGGCCCAATGCTGCCCACCTTTGACTGTAGTTTAACTGAAAACTGTCATGTGTTTGCATGAGCCATTGCCTGACGATGCAGGGTATTTTCATCTGAGAATTTAAGGTAATTGTAAAAGTGGTAACTAATTCTCATGTAACATGTAATGTTCCTAGGAGAGAGTTTTTGAGGTGGATGAGATTTATGCTAGGTCTGAGGGTTCAGGCTAAACTGGGTCTGCAGCTATACTCAATGGCTCTGCAATCTTGCAAAGTGTCACCATGAGATTTATACAATATTCAAACCTGAAACACAAAACAGGCCACGTCTAGTCTCTCCTGGAATCAAGGCCCCTGGATTAGATTCAGACAGGGGGGTGAAACTAAACCCCCTGAAGTATGAAGAGGATCAGATTAGATCAGTGGTCCCCAAACTTTTGACGCTCGCCCCCCCCCAACTCCTGTCCAAGCCCTGCCCCTGGGAGCCAGGACCAGAAGCGGGGCCACAGCTCCAGTGGGAAGGCACAGACGGGGTAAGAGAGTCAAGGCTGGGGCCGCAGCTGGGGGCGGGTCTGAGGCCAGGAGCGGGGCTGAGAACAGAAGCAGAGCCGCAGCCAGGAGCAGGGCTGAGTGGCGTTCCCTCCCCGGCGGGCTAGTCCCAGCTGCACTCCCCCTGAACATTCCTCTGTGCCTCCCTAAGGGGGCACGCCCCCACAGTTTGGGAACCACTGGATTAGATGTTCCAGTTCTGATCTCTTTCCAACAGTTTAGAAGCACCGTGTGTATGTATATACACAGTTCAGCCTGCTAAGCTTGGCATATATCTGCTTTATATATAATAAGAAACTGCCTACAATATTAACAGCTTGAAGTTTTTTCATCCTGCTGTCTTTAATATTTGCACTTTTATTAGCCAGCAGAATTGTAGATTAACTTTATGCTGGTATTTCAGTAGTATCTCCTTCCCTATCAAAAAGGTCTGGATGACAACTTGAAGATTAAAACTGTCAGGGAAGTTATCCCTGACAACAGCAAAAACCTGCCAGAAAGTGCTGCTGAAGCTAAAGCCCTGTGTAGACACGCTCTGGCATCATTTTAACAACAGACTAGATGTGTCATTAAAAAAAAAAAATGTGTCCATCCCAGAGGCATATGTTTGGAGAGACTAATGGAGCTAAAGTGACAAAAGGGATTTGTCCACTTGGACATGCTGACGGGCCATGAGATAAGAAGTAAGTCTCACATAAGTAGTTCTTGAGTTAAAGTATTAATTTACTCTTTGGAAATACTAAAAAATAGGGGGGATTTCCATGGCTCAGACGTCTCGTTTTTCGAAGCTTTAGAGCGTCCCTTCCCTGACCAGAGCTTAGAAATCCATTTGGCAGACCCATGTTTGTGTTCTGGAATGTATAATAATTTCCCGAGTGAGAAGTATGTTAAATACAGCAGGGCTGGAAATGGCTTTCTGCTTTCATTATGTCATTGCTCCCTTTGAGGTTTCTGGGATTCCGGGTTGTTTGCAATTACCTACGTAGGCCCTAATTCAGAAAAAAAGACTTCAGCATGGCCTTGGATTTCAGTGGGACTTAAGCAAGTGCTTTTTTGAATACGGATGCATTCCTGGATCACGGCCAGGCCTCTTCCCATATTTTATGCTGGTAAATGTACAATGAAGTTTCACCCAGAATTGTGGGTGTTCGGTACCTTGCAGGATCAGAATTTGGGCTTAATTCACTGCTGCGCTTGAGCTCGATCAGGGCATCACATCCTGCTCCCTTACTCACAGGGCCAGCACAGGCCTGAACGAGGGTTACAACCACTTCCAGGAAGCGCTAACTTGTGCCACCAATACAGGGAACTTTGTGGACCCTCCAACAGTGCAGGATAGGCGTTGCATAGCTCTGCCATATCCCCTCCTGCCCCAATACACCCCTGCTGACCCCGACATGCTACCTGCACTGAAGGGAGCAGTTAGCAGCACAGGGCCTACAGCCAGGGAATGTGCACCAGCAGGAAGTTCCCCCACCAAAATGACAGGTTTCAGAGTAACAGCCGTGTTAGAATGTGTTCGCAAAAATAAAAGGAGTATTTGTGGCACCTTAGAGACTAACCAATTTATTTGAGCATAAGCTTTTCTGAGCTACAGCTCACTTCATCGGATGCATACTATGGAAAGTGTAGAAGATCTTTTTATACACACAAAGCATGAAAAAATACCTCCCCCCACCCCACTCTCCTACTGGTAATAGCTTATCTAAAGTGATCACTCTCCTTACAATGTGTATGATAATCAAGTTGGGCCATTTCCAGCACAAATCCAGGTTTTCTTCCCCCCCCACACACACAAACCCACTCTCCTGTTGGTAATAGCTTATCTAAAGTGACCACTCTCCTTACAATGTGTATGGTAATCAAGGTGGGCCATTTCCAGCACAAATCCAGGGTTTAACAAGAACGTCTTGGGAGGGGGTTAGGAAAAAAACAAGGGGAAATAGGTTACCTTGCATAATGACTTAGCCACTCCCAGTCTCTATTCAAGCCTAAGTTAATTGTATCCAATTTGCAAATCAATTCCAATTCAGCAGTCTCTCGCTGGAGTCTGGATTTGAAGTTTTTTTGTTGTAATATCGCAACTTTCATGTCTGTAATCGCGTGACCAGAGAGATTGAAGTGTTCTCCGACTGGTTTATGAATGTTATAATTCTTGACATCTGATTTGTGTCCATTTATTCTTTCCCCTTGTTTATTCCTAACCCCCCGCCCCGCCCAAGACGTTCTTGTTAAACCCTGGATTTGTGCTGGAAATGGCCCACCTTGATTATCATACACATTGTAAGGAGAGTGGTCACTTTAGATAAGCTATTACCAGGAGGAGAGTGGGGTGGGGGGAGGTATTTTTTCATGCTTTGTGTGTATAAAAAGATCTTCTACACTTTCCACAGTATGCATCCGATGAAGTGAGCTGTAGCTTACGAAAGCTTATGCTCAAATAAATTGGTTAGTCCCTAAGGTGCCACAAGTCCTCCTTTTCTTTTTCCCCATCAAAATGTGAATGCGCTCTGCACTCCCTCTCTAACAGTGCTTACTAGAGCCACCGTATGTCGGGAGTGCTGTGGCGATGGATTGGTTAGTGTTTGTAAAATGTTTAGCAGAGGTAATAAGTGCAGAAGTCCCAAGTTTTACAGGATTGTTATCTTTTTCTGAAAGGTCATGTGTTTCTCTAAGGCTGTATGTCAGATTGCATCTGTTAGAATGCCTGCTGTACATGTCTTTGCACATGATTGTTTGTGTTAAATGATTTTCTTCTGTCTGACAAACTACAGAGGGTCTCTCTCTTGCCTTTTATCATTATCTGGTCCTGCGGCTGGCTTTCAGCTCGCAGCAGTGTTCATTTCCAAAGCAATTTACATCAATTTTTGTAATTAATTTGTAAAGCACAGTATAATTTATTTTACTAACATCCAAATATATTGCCCGTGATGCCGCCATCCACTAAGGTTGTAAGTCTATCAAAGAGCACTCACGTTTGTCTGGCAAGATTTATTCATGATGGACCCAAGTTGCTCATGGCTTGTGTATCCATTATCCCACAGATATTTAGAGATTTTTTTCCTCTTATAATTTGATCACTCATTTGCTAGGGATAGCAAAGTAAATATGTGATGTTAATATAGGACTTGCCACTTAGTTGTACACGGTCATTCATACATATACATTAAAGGAACCCAGGAATCTAGGTGTTTCTCCCTTTGAAAAGTCTTCCCCAGTCATCCTCCTTTCTGTTAATTTCAAGGAGAATCACACTTGATATGACAGAAGCGAAAAGGATTCCAGGACTGTGATTACCAAGCAGACCTCTTTCCTTGCCAAAAAAACACTCTTATGTTAACAATTTTTCCTACATATGGGTTATTGCCTTTTCAGCCCTGGAGACAGACTGTGCCGGAATCGTATTCGTGTCTGTCGGCTTGAGACTGAAAATAAAACTGTTTTAAAATTAGTTTGTTTATTCAGAAAACATCATTTCTAAGAACAAACATGGCTTTTTTTCAATCAACCAGGCTACCAGCGGCCAGCTGTGGAGAACTCCACGATTTGGGGTCTACTGGGCAGGACTTCTGATTTCACTATTGTGAATATCTGATGTTGACCTTGATTGCATCAAATGAAAGTGGACCACTGCCAAAGTTCCAAGGATATAGATATTTTTCTCCTAAGGTTACACTTGAATTGTTTCCATTTACAGGAACTTTGACAAATTTCACTGAAAATTATCTGGGAAGTGAAAAGTTTCTCCTTAGCTCTGGCACTGTTAAGAGGCTACTGCTTATGGGAAATCAAGGCACCCAGTGAAGTACATACTTTCTGCTGCCCGTTGGTGAAGGTGCTATTGCGTTTGGTGACATGCTCCCAACTAACATCTCCTGTTTACTTTGTAATTTTGCTATTCTCTGCTTTAACTCCCCAACCTGCTAGAAACCTGAAATTTGCCTCTGGCCCTGTAGATTTTATCTTAACTTATTTTTCAATCTTTAGCAAATAAAATCCTTTTTTTCCGCTGTTCTCTCTCCAGCGTGCTGAAAAATGGTTTCAGTCCAGTCCTGCTGGCTCTGAGCCCACTAGTCAGCATTTCTCTGATTATTGCGAGATTTCATGGTATAACTTAGGACCGACATGGAGTCTCTGACTAACAGACCATCCGTAATGTATGACAAGTTGTGAGTGTCTGCAGGGCTGTACACTGCATTATATGGTGTCCCGCTCTTTGGTTTGCATGAACAGATGTAATACCGTTCTGTCTGCTAACAGCATATGGTATTGTGAATGAGGGAGCATGGAGGCTAATGCTGAAAGTGCCATTTATGGATCCACAACAGCTCTGAGGTCAGGACCCACCTACTAAAAGTTCAAGAGCTAATGAAGGGGGTGGAGAGCTCATGCAAATGACTGATCTTCCATGGTACCAGCCTCTCTCTCTCCCTCCCCTGAAGATGTTGTACAGGGCCAGCTACACTGTCCCCTTAAAACTGCCATGGAGGGTTGTTGGGGAAAGAGAAGGGACAGGGACAGGGAGTGGGGCGTGGTGGTAACTGAGGATGCTACGCTATCTTGGCAGGGAGAGAAGAGTTTTGGGTGTATGGATCACGCCTAGCACAGTTAGATACCATTGGCCACCTTTTCAGTAGCAGCCTCTAAAGCTGGTCTTGCACAATGTTATGCATCCATACTTGTCTTTCCACATTTTGCACATTGCATTTATATGTGCAAACAGAACAGATGCATAATTACTGGTAGTACCCAGTTGGACACACACATGAAGTTTGCATGAGTTCTGTGCATGCAAAAAATTGTTTATCAATAATTGTATGCTCAGAAACGTAGACCTGCAATATATTTGTCCCTGCTATTTTAGGCCCTGATCCCACTTTACTCCTTTTCTCCACCTATTGGCTTAAAGGATATGGGTCATTCAGGTAGGTAGGAACACCTTTGAAAGTTGACCCCAAGGGTCACATTAATATACTATGACCTGCTGTCCTCCTATACTGAAAATTTGGTTACCTAAAGGTACCTACTTTTGTCCCACATCAACTTGAAGATCTCAATGTAGTTTTAATTACATGAATTTCCATCATCTAATAAAATATTTTAAACTGTTATTAGTTGAGCATTATGTTATCACTAAAGTTATATAATTACCAAAATATCTAATTATGCATTTTAGTTTGTGTAATCATATACTTACAATGTGTAATTTTGTAATTATGGCACATCCCTGTAATAAAATCCTTATCCATCTGGTCCTCTGTGGAAAACATTTTCTACCAAGCAGAATGGGATGTGCCGAATGCTAGTTGAACAGCTATGCGGTATGGATGAAAGTAGATGTGCCATAAGTAGCATCAATTTTTTAAATGATCCATTTGTTACGGACAATTTTGATCATGCTGATTTCACTGTGAGTTGTTTTACACAGCTCACCTGCGGGTTACACCGACCTGCACCGGACAACCTTGTGGAATGTCCAACCAGCTGTACAGACACACAGAGCCTGTGAAAGCAGACACCCAGCATCCTTGTACAGGAGCCAGGCACACTCCTGAGCCTTCCACCAAAAGTGCACAATGATATGGAGGAGTCTAATGCTGACAGTGGCACTAGATTCTTTATGGGAGACGGGAACAGTAGGGCCATGGTCCTGGCAGCCCTCCGTACTGGCCATCTCAGCTGTGCCCGAATCAGGTGGAGCACTCTGTGCAAGGGGGTAATAGTGGGTACTGCTGTGTGCATTCTCCTAGCACTCCTGTGGGGGCATTGCATCTGCCTCAGTTATAACGGGGCCACGCCCAATGCACAGCCCTTCCTCACCTCGCGCTCAGTGCAGACTGTGGTGTTTGCAGGAAGATCCCCCATCGAATTGATCTTGGAAGCCAGACTATTACTGCATTCCCTTGCCATTAGCAAAATGGGAAGAGTAAATCACATTTCTGAACAGCCAATGGCACTGATAAACCGCATTGTGCAAATGAAGGGTTAATGCTATTCTAAGAGAAATAATTTCAGGACTGAGACATTTTTTGAGAACTGATTTTGTCACAGGCCTCTAGGTGAACAACATGCCTTCTAATTCCCATCTTATTTTCATTTTGGAAGTAATTAAATCGCTTTCATATTTTTACCTGAATTATTATTTTGTGAAACAATGAGACAACATGGGTCAGCCTTCTAGGCAGCAGTCTCAGCACATCAATGGCCTCACCGTTATCAAGTTTTTTGTGGGAATCAGAGCAGAGAGCAGTTTGAAGGAAGAATTTTAAGGAAGACAATGCATTAGATTTGTGGGTGGTTATGGGGGGAGCCTCTCTAGTGGGAAGGGCAGCATGGGGAAAGAGGTAAGGTGTTTGTTTCAGATTTACACAGAGCCTGGGAGTGAGGGCCTAAAGTGGTCAAAATCGAAGATGATGCCCAGGGTAGGGGCCTCAGTGACAGGCAGGATGGTGGTGCTGGTCATCATGACTGAGAAAGGATGTTGCTGGGAAGGCTTGGGGGGCGGGGGGGATGTCAGAGAGATGGGCAAGATTTCAGTATGCCCCGAAGTAGACAAGTCTGGAGTAGAGAGGTAAATCTGTGAATGATCAGCACAGAGATAATGGTTGAATTTGTGTTTACAGATGAGTTTACACTGAGATGAGGTGTAAGGGGAGAAAAGAAGGGGAGCCAGGACAGAGCCCCGTGGAACCCCCACAGAAAGTTGGAGTGAGGATGGGAAGGGTCCTCTGAAAGAATGATTAGAGAGGATGGAGTCACAGAAGCCAAGGGAGGACACGTTTTCAAGAAGAAGAGCACGATTGACTGTGTTGAAGGAGGCTGACAGGTGAAGGAGAATGAGGATGGAGTGCTGGTTCTGGGCTTTGGCTAGGAGGAGATCATTAAAGTCTTTGGCATGAGCAGTTTTAGAAGAATGCAAGAGGTGGAAGCTGGATTGGAGAGGATCTAGAATGGAATTGAAGGAAAAGAATTTCAGACAGCAACAGTAGACAGCTCATTCAATTAGATTAAACATGAAAGGGGCAGTCGTTGGAGAGGCAGGTGTGTTCAAGGGAGAGATTAAAGCATGTTGGTATTATGAGGGGGAAAAGGTCAGAGGAAAGTGAGAGGTTAAGGGATGAGAGTTGGTGCGAGTGAGATCAGGAGATGGGATGGGATAGAGTAATTGGGGTGAGTGTAGGGGTTAGAGAAGGAGAATAGATGCAAGAGACTGATTGAGATTTCCAGATGGGTTACAAAGGCTTTGGATGCCTCATAAAACAGGATTTACGTGCATTAACTCTGTCCTAGGAGCTACAGCATAACCTGGCCTTCCTCAACTTCCTCAAGATGAGTAAAATATAGTTGTTTTTTTGACAGCCTCATCATCTTTCTAAAAAGTAAACAATGGACAAGTAATGTTTGGCCGAAAATTTTAGACGTTCTCCTGTCCATCTGGACTTGTGAGTGCACATTTGGCGTATTGCACCTACATCTCAAATGAATACAAAAATAAGTGCACATTTGAAGTGCAGCCTTGTTAAAAATGTGGGCTTTTCCATTTGGGATGGTACATTTCATTGACAGCTTTGTACAGCTGAGTCAAACTCGTTAAGGGTCCAGATCTGCCACTTTTTATCATATTGAGCAATACCTTACTCCACAATTAGTTCCCTTGAAATTAATGGGACAGTTGAGAACAAAAGTACTACTCAAGGTGAACAACAGCGGCAGAATCAGGTTAATAGGAACATGACCCATTTCAGTCATGTTTTATTAAAACCGGACCTGGCTTGCTGTTACAAAGTGACACATCTGCTGCCTGATGGCTCCCTGTACCAGGGGGATAACCCTGTACCCACCCTTTTACCTGATGCAGTAAACATCTCCCAGTGCACTGGCTGCTGCATTGAAGGGATGAAGCCACCGTTGCAGGAGGGACGTAGTGGCCCCACAGAGGCTGCTCTCCAGTTTGCATTACCGGCCACAGAATGAGGAGCCGGCAGGAGGTAGTGAGTAACGCGGTTCCTTGTGCCCCTAACTCCAGTAGTAGTAAAGGGCATGCTCCAGTGTCTCTCAAAATGACATTAATTACCAGGGTCTTAAATAGAAATGAGAAGGAAGAGTTATCGGGGCTAAAAAGCTGGATAATTTAACGTACATCTCGGTTACCAGAACAAAGACTGACTTTCTCTTTGCTTTGTCGCTTTCAATGACTATTTTAAAATTTGAAGCAACCCCTTAATTAGGAAGAACACCGAGGTTTTTTGTTTTTTTTTTTGTTTTTTGCGTACCGTCTCTCTCTTTCCCTCACTCCCAAGTCTTACCCACTATTTTGCTGTCTTTAAAACCTCCTGATTGCATCTTGTTATCATCTTGTCCTGATTTGCTTTGTGTCTTGTGACACAAAAGGGGCACTAATCTTTGGTAATTAGTTCCTTATTAGAGTCAATTGAGATTTGTAGCGTGAGAAGTGAGCTTGTGTTTCTGATTTTTAAAAATTGGATCCTGAGGAATTCTTAGCATTGTGTACGGTCAGGATAAAAGATATTTTAGTATTTTACACATTTTTCCCATGTGTTTACTGCTAGTTTCTCTTCCTCCTTGTCAAGATTTCTCTCTTGTTCCATTGCTGTGCTACTAGTTTGAATGGAGCCTGGGCTTCCAGAATATTTCTTCTATGTGATACTATTACTTTACTGATAGAGAGTTTATTTTGCTCAGCAAATTGCCTTCTCTAGGCAGGGGTGAAAGTAACTTAAATGATTCACCGGTATGCAGCGTGGCCGGGGTTCTGGGCAAGGTGCAAGGGCGGCTCTGGGCCCCTGGAAGGGATGGGGCCGCAGGCAAAAATCCCCCAGCCAGCCCTTCAGCGCTGCCTGGCCTGCTCCAGCCGCTGACGCTGTAGGCAACAGCGGCCAAGAGCCTCGGGCCCTTTGAATCACCTCCAGAGCCTCCCTCCGGGGTTGCAGGGGCATTGGCCAGGAGCCCTGGGGCTCTGGCAGCAATTTAAAGGGCCTGGGACTGTGGCTGCTGGTGCAGTAGACAGCAGCAGTCAGGAGCCCTAGGCCCTTTAAATCACCTCCGGAGCCCCAGAGCTCCCGGCCGCTGCCACCGTGGCAGCAGCCAGAGCCCCAGGGCAGCTGCCCCTTTTGCCCCCTCTCCCGCCCCGCTCAGCGGCCCAGCCAGTATGGTTGGCACTTTCTTACCAGTATGCCGTACCGGACCGTACCGGCTTACTTTCATCTCTGTCTCTAGGTGACGGCTAATATTTGTAGTGTCTTTCAAATATGTCTTTATTTTGTAGTAGTATTTGGCTGCATTATAGATCAGACTGGATTTTATATGGCCCTTGTAAAGTAATAAGAACAGAGTTGGTTTTTGAGGGGACTGGTAACGGGATACGGAGAGTGAAATCCTGACCCTATTGAAATCAGTGAGAGTGTTGCCATTGACTTTAAATTAGCCTGGATTTCACCCACAGTCTTTAACCTCCAGGTCCTTAGTTCTAGTCCGTGTCCCAATCATGATGACTAAAAGTGTTTAGCGTATGGTGCTGTTTAGCATCTTGTGATATGAGCTGGAGGCTTAGACCATTTTCTAGGGGATATGTGATTTTAATAAAGAAATTCAAGCTGGAACAAATTGGACTCTACAAGGCAGTGTAGCCTACTAGGCTGCAACTCAGGAGACCTGGATTCTATTCCCAGCTCTGCCACTGGCCTGTTGCGTGACATTGGGCAAGTCACTTCACCTTCCTATGCCTCAGTGTCCCCATCTGTAAAATAGGGATAATGATACTGCCTTTTTATGTAAAGCACTACTGATGGAAAACACTATATAAGAGCTAGATATTATTATTTATGTGTGTGTATGTATTTATTATGTATTAGGAAGCTCAGCAGGGAGGCTCAGTTTCAAAGGAGAATGAAGCCCCTCTTATCCCAAAGATGGCCCCTCTATACCTGAGTTTTGACATATTGGCAAGATTGTCTGCAGGTAGGTGCACTGTCATTGCCTCCAGATGCTTACTCTGTAGACCAATCAGACTTCAGTTTAAGAGGCTCTAAATATGGCTATAGGAGTGGGGTGGCTCCATAGCTGTTATGTCGATTGTCCTGTGTGTGTGCGCACACTATAAACGATTTAATTAAATTCAGTTTTCATTGTAAAGGTAAATATGTGTAGGTCTCAAAATGGGCTCTGGCTGGGCTTAGGAAATCAAAAACAATGGGGATGAAGTGTTGGCCCTGGTGAAGTGAACGGGAGTTTTGCTTCAATGAGACCAGGATTTTCACCCTCCGGTGGAGAAACAAAAGAAACACACAACCCCAATGTAATACTGTAATCAACAGGGCTATGATGACGACATTGTGCATCTGGAGATTGTGGTCATTTGTCTATGCCATACGGACATTATTGAGAAGAAAATGAGAAGAAGAAAAGGCTGAGTTTTTTAAAAAGGGGAACCCTGCACCTCTAGGCTAAAAAGTCAGTGGGAGTTGGGTGTCTAACTCTCTTAAGACCTTTTGGAATCCCAGACAAATATCTTCATTTTAAAATGGAACATTCCAACACCTCCAGGAGGCCCTCATGCGTGGTGCTCAGTGACCTTTTTTAGAGAAGAAATTTTTTGGCCGGAAAAATATGTTTGCCAAAAAAAAAAATAATGCAGATTTGGGTGGACTGAAACATTTCACAAATGTGTGTCTATTTCAGCAAATTGTTTGGGTCAAAATGGAAAAAAAGAATAGTTTTTGAAATGTCAAAACAGTCCATTGAAGCAGTTCCACTTTGTATAAATACTTAATTACTCACTGGAGTGGAGACTGGATTCCAGGTGTTCCCCCTCCTAGGTGAGTGCCTGAACCATCAGGCTAGAGAGTCATTCTCATTTGCTCTGGCCCAGGGATTATTCAGGTGTTTTATATAAAGTGGAACAGCTTCAACAGGAGAGATTAAGGGTATCCTACCCCAGGCTACTCTGAAGCCTGGTGATTGGGGCACTCACCGGGGTGGACAGACCTGGCGTCAAGTCCTTGCTCCAGAGCAGGGATTCAAACCTACATCTCCCATATTCCTGGGGAGTGCCCTGGTCTAAATGTTATAAAAGGGGACACCATCCCCTCCTCTGGTTTTGTGAATCTAGATCTTCATTTTTTGTTGGTTTAAAATGCCCCAGAACTAAACAGATTTTTCCAACTTTTTCAATTCACCATAAAATTCTGAAAATTTTCCATTTCTGTTCAATCTGAACTGATTTTTCTTTCAATTTTTCAGAACTCTGTGAACTGAAAAATCTGTTATTTGCTCAGTTCTAATGATGAGATATTTATCTTATAAAAAGGCTTCAAATACAGTGCATATCTGTAAAAATCAATATGATACTTCTATCTTTTCATTTTCTGATAAACAATTTTTTCTCTTTTTCTCATACCAGTGAAAGGATTTTTGAATCGGGGACAGATGGGCTGGGTGGACCTGGGGTCTTAGCCAGTATGAAAAGTCCTGTGTTCCTCGAAAATCTGTCTATCAATCTAGTGCCTGGGCAGTGCAGTGAGATGTGCACGCACTTGGACCCTGTCTTCAAGCCTAGCTCCATTGCCTCCAGTATGTTTTCACACCAGCATGGGGGTTTGCATTATTGCATCTCACTGAAGGATTGAGGCATATGTTTTTATATGGCATCCAGCAGCATAACACTTAGTGCCAATAAGTAATAGCTGACATCTGAATCACAGAGCTGATTAGAGAAGCAGAGTTTAGCAAATTGTTTTATTCAGTCTCAACAGACCATTGCCTATCACACTGATCAATATGTTTCATTGTTCCCCTGTCTGTCTGTATCCAGCTGTTGTCTCTTGTCTTATACTTAGATTGTCAGCTCTTTAGGGCAGGGAACATCTTTTTCTTCTGTGTTTTTATAGCGCCTAGCACAATGGAGTCCTGGTTCATGAGTAGGGTTCCTAGGCACCAGGGAAATACAAATAATAATAATAATCAATAATAGCTTGTTGATCATAGAAAAAATGTTTGACTGGTTCACAGACCTTGAAATTCTACATTATGTGAGCGGTGCCATTAATTTCAAGAGGACTACTCAGAGTTGCAAGATCATGCCCTATAAAATACTTTTTCAGTTATGTAGATTACAGTGTTGTGGAAGGAATCGGGCGATGCTTGAAATCTTAACGATCTAGACACATGCTTTAAAAAAGGACAAGTTTATTTTCCCAAGGACAAAATGAGCAGAAATGAACAAAATGACAACTTCAGAGATAACCAGGAGTTCATTGTACCTTAAGGGGCTGTATGTTCACCTGTACTGCATGGTGCCGCAGGTACAAAGGAGTGGGACTAAAAGAGCCCTAAAACTGGAAGACATAGAGGTTGCAGGTGCCAGGTGGAGCCAACAGTTATTCAGGAGTCTGTGCTAGTGGATCGGACTGCAGGATGATAGCCTGATCTGAATTACTATAATATTTTGCTTATTTTGTATATTGATCGTGCAACTGGAAAAACTGAGCAATTGGTTTTTTCATTAATGACTGATTTTTAAACATTTTGGATAATTTATTGCTTGTTTTTCATGCCAGATACATTGAGGATGGAGTCTAGAGACAGCCTTAAAAGACAGCTTAGTTTTGAATTTTTGATTTGTTATTGTCTTATAATATGTATAAAACCTACCACTGACCTGAATTTATTAATTCTCTCTCTCTCATATTTGTATAACAAAAAAGTTACAATTGTATCTTTAAGCATCCCTTTAAAATGATTGAGTTGTCTTCAGAAAGGTTACAATTTCTGTCTCCATTCCCAATCACTTTATACATCTTAAATGTAGGCGAGCCACCACATTTCTCTAGTTTCCCATTTTGCATGATTCCAGCTCTCAAAAGCCAAGTAAGGGTAAAGATGTCCTGTGAATGAACTCTTGACCTTTTGCTTGGCTGTAATCTCTTTGAAAAAAATATCTCTGCAGGCGCGGAGGATGTATTATAGTGTTACAAATCAACCCAGTTCCTGGATGGATTTATTACCTTGGAAGTGACTGATTGTTATTCTCTAGCTGGTCACATTTTTATTGAACTGCATGGAGAAGATGATCCCATATGGTGTAAGGGGAAATGATAGGTCCCCCAAGAGGCCCTTTCTCTTAGTGCCATGTATGAACATTTCCCTTTTATCAAGGACAACATGCCTCAGTCACCATTTTCTAAATGCTGTGCAGGCTCTTGGGCCCTTTTGCCAACCATCGAATTTGCTCCGTAAAAAACAGTGGTCATAAAAGAAGCTCATATTGACCTCAGGGAAGGTGTGGAGAGCAATTGTGTATTTAAGCTGGTATTCAGTCTTTGATTGTGGTCTTGCCTACTGCTTGAGAGACAGAACCCATAATGCATCTAACCAAGGACCTGATCCAAAGCCCACTGAAGTAAATAGAGAATCCCCCATTAGTTTCAATGAGCTTTGGAGCAGGCCACAGCTGTGCAGTAACAACCTTACCATATGTGCAGAGATAGAGGCAAAGCAGAATGGACTTACAATGTGTATACATGTTGGAGGGAGTAAGGAGGCTGATCCGAAGTCTATGGAAGTCGTTCCATTGGATGCCATGTCCTGTGGATCAGGCCCTGAGAGACCAGAGGCTAGAAGACAGGAATAAGAGTGGAGAACCTCTAATATGTCATACAGAACTAATATGTCCCAGGAAGGCTGCCACAGAGGAGGATCTCTGCTGTGTCCCAGGTAGGCTGCCAGAAAGGGGAAACTTCCTACTTCCCTAGAGCTCCCAGTCAGCACGAGACATTTCATAGCCCACAACTCACAGCACTGTAGACGTGAAGTAAATACCACCACAGAATTTCAACTGTTCCTGGTAGCGTGGGGCATGTGACCGGGGCCTCCCTGTAACTGCCCGTTGAGCATCATTTTCCAAACTAGCCTTGATACCAGGAGCTTTATTCCCCTGCCAAATTCTAGAACTTGATTTAAAATTTCAACAGAAAGGTCATATATCCATTCTCTGTGAAATCCTATTGGACTCTTCCTTAAAGGGGCCGCAGCTACATTCTTCATCTTCTTCCCTTTGCCCTTTCCTCCATAAACAGTATTTTATAGTCGTACTTTAAGTATATATTGAAGTACAAGGAAAGGGATGATTAGAACATAGGAATCAAGCTGTAAGTAATGAATATCTGTTGAGCTTGTTCCCTTCTGTACAAACTATATATTTTAAATTCTCATTCTCCCCCGCTCCCATTTATCATGTGAGAACCATTAGATTCATGAAATACATGCACCAGAATATGTATCAGTCAGATATCAGCATAGTAAATGAAGTAAGTGTTATGGACTCTGCATAGGAAATAACTCTAGTCTTTCAATAATTACCAGTGGTAAATGTACAAATCAAGAAAACTCTCACTAAAGTTATGCACATATCTATAGGCTCTGATGATACATTTGCTCTAGCTTTATTCATGTGGATACAATTACGTTCTCAAATGCTACACTGTCCATAATATATAGGCTTACGTCCCTGTCTGTCCATCTATCTATTTGAACTGTGGTCTGATAATTGAGCTTGAAACCACAGTTTGTAAGATTTACAATTTTTTGCTGGCAATATAATTTCACAACAACTGGGCTTTAAAAACCTAAGAAATGAAATGCTCATGAATAGACTAACCTTTGGGCGTTTTGTTTTATTGCCATAGTTCAACTCAAATGAAAAATAATGCCTTGTTAGAGCTCAAGAATATGTACTGATGCCTGAAACAGTTCTGGTAGTTGAATTACCAAAGAATCACAGTATAATATATCAAAATATTGTTCACATTTAAGATCCAGTATGTAGCATAATGCAGATTTAAATAGCATATAAGGTACTTTGACAATGAAATATTTTAAAAGACATAAATTGTGTGTTTGTGAGTATGAACCTTACTCTCAACAGTCAGAATAAAGCATTTATTATTTAGTGAAAGAGAATTCATAAATCTGGAATGGCAAGATACAATACTCTCAAATTCATGTATGCTGATATATGTGCTATTCCTTTCTTCCACTGCATATTTCTGTTATATAGTTTGGCATTTAAAATTATAGTGCCAGATACTGACCTGGAGTAAATCAGCATAGGTTCATGGTTGTCTATGGAGCTATGCTGATTTACACCAGCTGAGGATCTGGCCCATAGACATATATGTGTTCTAAAGCTGATTTTTGTAACAATCATACTGATTTGTGGCATTTCGCAAAGAATACCCTGATTCCAACAGTTATTGAGAAGTGTCTAATTAAACAAACTAAATGTATGAAATTTTTTAAGATCAACAATTATCCCATCCAAAGTTGAAATTAAACATTCCAATTTCATGTACTTTATTAGGTTATCATACCTACTGGATTACCAGGGCACACAAAATTTGAAATAGAAATTATGTGTGTTGCTCAAATGCATGTCCAGATCTCCAGGTCTCATTTGGCTGTCATTTTGATAGATGAGGAGGATTCAGGGGGACTTGTTATCAAAGGGGAACATGAATGGCAGTGTACTTCATCCCAGAGACGCATAATCTGTAAGATCGGAATCAACTGAACCAAACAGATTTTCTTCATGCTAAAAAAAAGAAAAAAATATCCATGTATGGGCTAGGACCAGACATGTCGAATTTTATACCAAATGGTATATTTAAAGAAAGTATAAGCTGCTTCTAGAAGCCTTCTCAGCCATAATGAATCGTAACGACTACAGCACTAAAATATTAAACATAAAATATAAATGTAATTAGTACAGCATTGATGAATGTATCCCATGGTGAAGAACACAACGTAAATTTCAACACACCCAAGGCTTTCTATTAATGATCAACTGTGAATCACAGCATTTCTCCAACAATGCATCTTTCAAAAGGACCATGCATGGACCCAAACATTTTTCTGGTAAAACACCCTGGTAGCTAGGCTAAGTGGATCCTATTTGCTGAATTAACTGTCTCTTAAGGGTATGTCTACGCTACAGTCAGGAGGTGTAATTCCAGCACATGTAGTTCAAAGCTAGCTCAGTTATGGCTACAAGTGCTGTAATCACACCTCCCAATTGCAGTGTAGACATAAAGGTAAGAGAGAAAGCTAGGGGGAAGGGCAGGAAGTCCTTCAAGGAGAAGTCTTAGAGTTATGCCTACACTGCAATTAAAAGCCCTCAGCTGACCTGTGCCAGCTGACTTGGGGTCACGGGCCTTGGGCTTAAGAGCCTGATTAATTGCAGTGTAGACGTTTGGGCTTGGACTGGAACTCAGGCTCCGGGCTCAGGAAGCTCCCACCTTGCAGGATCCTAGAGGTGGGGCTGTAGCCCAAGTCCAAACATCTACACTGCAATTAAACTGAGCCCCTTAACCCTGTCAACTGGCGCAGGCCAGCCAGTGTTTTCAAATTGCATTGTAGAACCTTAATGAGCCTGCTCACAAAAGAGCTTTTGTCTGTACATGCAGTCCTGCCTTATGGTGGTGTTACTTTAATTAAGATTAAGAGTAGGGTTGTCAATCACAGTTAACTCACGCGATTAACTAAAAAAAATTAATCGCAATTAAAAAAATTAATCGCAATTTTAATCGCACTGTTAAACAATAGAATACCAATTGAAATGTATTAAATATTTTGGATATTTTTCTACATTTTCATATATATTGTATTCTGTGTTGTAATTGAAATCAAAGTGAATATTATTTTTGATTTACATATATTTGCACTGTAAAAATGATAAACAAAAGAAATAGTATTTTTCAATTCACCTCATACAAGTACTTTAGTGCAATTTGTCTTTGTCATGAACATGCTACTTACAAATGTAGATTTTTTTGTTACATAACTTCACTCAAAAACAAAACAATGTAAAACTTCAGAGCCTACAAGTCCACTCAATCCTACTTCTTGTTCAGCCAATCGCTAAGACCAACAAGTTTGTTTACATTTTAAAGGAGATAATGCTGCCCTCTTATTTACAATGTCACCAGAAAGTGAGAACAGGCATTTGCATGGCACTTTTGTAGCTGGCATTGCAAGGTATTTATGTGCCAGAAACGCTAAACATTCGTATGCCCCTTCATGCTTCAGCCACCGTTCCAGAGGACATACTTCCATGCTGATGATGCTCATTTAAAAAAATGTGTTAATTCAATTTGTGACTGAACTCTTTGGGGGAAAATTGTATGTCCCCAGCTCTGTTTCACCCACCTTCTGCCATATATTTCATGTTATAGCAGTCTCAGATGATGACGTTTGTTTTAAGAACACTTTCACTGCAGATTTGACAAAACACAAAGAAGGTACCAATGTAAGATTTCTAAAGATAACTACAGCACTTGATGTAAGGTTTAAGAATCTGAAGTGCCTTCCAAAATCTGAGAGGGACAAAGTGTGGAGCGTTCTTTCAGAAGTCTCAAAAGAGCAACACTCTGATGCGGAAACTACAGAACCTGAACCACCAAAAAAGAAAATCAACCTTCTGCTAGTGGCCTCTGACTCAGATAATGAAAATAAACATGCATCAGTCTGTACTGCTTTGGATTGTTATCGAGCAGAACCCATCATCAGCACCTATGCATGTCCTTTAGAATGGTGGTTGAAGCATGAAGGGACATATGACTCTTTAGTGTATCTGGAACGTAAATATCTTTCAACGCCAGCTACAATAGTGCCATGAGAATGCCTGTTCTCACTTTCAGGTGACACTGTGAACTAGAAGCGGGCAGCATTATCTCCTGCATATTCAGACAAACTTGTTTTGTTCAGCCAATCGCTGAGACAGAAGTAGGACCGAGTGGACTTGCAGGCTCTGAAGTTTTATATTGTTTTATTTTTGAATGCAGTTTTTTGTACATAATTCTACATTTGTAAAGTTCAACTGTCATGCACTAAAGACTTTGCACTTGTATTAGGTGAATTGAAAAATACTATTTTGTTTTTTTACAATGCAAATACTTGTAATCAAAAATATATATAAAGTGAGCACTGTACACTTTGTATTCTGAGTTGTAAATGAAATCAGTATATTAGAAAATATAGAAAACCTCAAAAATATTTATATAAATGGTCTTCTATTATTGTTTAACATGGCGATTAATTGCAATTTTTTTAATCGCTTGACAGCCCTAATTAAGAGTAAACCCAAGCAAAGAGTGGGATGGGGAGGGGATGATGCTGAGATTGAGTATTATCTGTGCGGTGTGTTAGCAATGAGTTAAGGTTGATGACAGCCATCTGCAAAGACGTTAAGGGCTCAGTGTCCATTGCTGACAATTTTGCCATACAGCTTAAATGCAAATATGAGTGCAAGGATATATGCAAAACTGAACCAAGCCCAAAAAAGATGGATTTGATCAGATAGTTATGGAGACATTTGTTGTGGCTTTTGGGAGTCTGTGGGCATTTCCTTCCTTTTTTGTTTAAAAGAATCATGTTTATCACAGAACTAAGTTAGTGCCCATTCTTGCTTCAATAGGAAAACTCCCATCAATGTCATTTGGAGCAGGATTCGGGTTCTTATATCTTTACATTAGTCTTTTTCCCATGAGGAAAAGAGATGAGTGATAGTTATGGAGAGAAACTATTTTGAGAAATTCTGCATTATCTGTTGTGTGTGTAGCATTATATAGCATTTATACATTTCCTTTGCTGTTGTGCTTTCTTTTGAAGCTTATTGTGAGGTACCCCCAGTGTTGGGTTGATCCACATCTTGCATTACGCAACATCAGCCAAATTTCAGAAATGTCCTAACACCAGACTAACAAGGTGTTAGAAGAATTTTTTGATGGTTCCATCCACACTTTATGTGCACATTCTTTTGCCAATGGTTGCTGCATGAATAGAATTTGCAGCACTGTGTAGGAGAAAATATCTCTCTCTGCTGAAGTGTCCTCTTAATCTGAAATTGAAGGGTAACTAGGTTGACAGACCTGCAGAATAAACAAACAGCTACCGTCCTTTCTACTCCCTTAGCCTATATCCCCACTGACCCTGGAGTTAGCTCTAGATGGGGAAGCATGTACAAGAAGTGATCATTATGGTTCACAGATCTAATGGAAGGGAAACCTGGAAGCTAAAATGTTGTCAAGGGGCATTTCCTGTCAAGAGAGATCTAATCTCAGTGATCCCGTCTGGCAAGTTCCAGAACTTTTGTTCAGTGAAATGAAAGAATTAAGCACAATGCAAGATAAGGTTGTTGCACTCTGAAAGAAATATGTACATTAGCACCAATGGTTAAAAGAACTAATGAATCCAAAATCAAGACTATCTGGACCGCTATGACTGAGATAAGGATGTAGCCCTGAAATACTTAGATTCCTTTCACGAAGACCTGGAAAATATGTCTCGGGCATGAGATGATAGAAAAGAGGTTTGAAAGCCTGTAATATGTGTGCTAGTCAGCTTTGTCTTTTGCCATCGTAGTTTGATCCAAGTATTGTCTTTAATCTTTGTTTAGATATATCTATCTCTTCCAATATCCCTGTTAACTTTTAAAAAGTTCAATAACTAGAAAAATTGTAAGTATTTCCTATCACAGCTAATATGTTTGAAGTTGTGCAGTTAAAGTAGCTTTTCCAGTGAAGGATAATGAAATGGTTAAATAGGAACCTAACATCCCAGATGGTCCATCAATGACATGTCAAGAACAAAGCATTTTTCTGCCCTTAAGAAATTACGCTTAGATCCTTGAGGGAGTAAAAAGAATTTATACAAGGATCTATGATACATTTGAGGCACACTGACAACCTGACCCCCCTTGCAAGATGCTGAGCACTCCTCTCCCAATCACACTCTTAAGCTTTGATATCAACGGGAGCTGAAAAGGCTCAACACTTTCTAGGAGTGGTCCCTAAGGGTGAAATTCACCCGTGTGGAGCAGGCCAGTGCAATCCTATACTCCACTGAAGTCTTCCAGAAGCCATAAATTTGAGGATCCCCGTGGGATTTAGGCACCTAAATACCTTTGAGGATCTGAGACTGAGTGCTTTATAAATCTTGTGTTGTCTCTCTCTACAGGATGATTTTTTTCCTAAGTGCCACAAATCTTGCATAGCAATAAAGGATGTGTGATCCTATCTCTTGTGCTCCACTCTGAAATTCTGTCTATTCAGGTTTAGACCCAAATTTACAAAAGTCACCATTGATTTTGGGATCTCAGCTTGGATACCCAACCACTGGGACACCCAAAATGAGTGGCCACTTCTGAAAATTTTGTCAGGAACATATAAGGCTCTATGGAACGTTACAATGTACTGACGTAGAATTACAAGAAATATTCAGTTGGCTTGAGACAGATCAGTCTAATTGACATTGCAATGGTAAACACCACACCTGACACAGTTATCTGTAACTGAAGGGTTATTATAATTATATGTAGATTTTAAGCTCTTTGGGGCAGGGACGACCTTGTTTTGTGTTTGTACAGCACCTACCACAATGGTGTCATGGTCCTTAACTAGGGTGCTTAGGCACTTTTGCAATACAGATAAATTCATTATAGTGGTGTAAATTTTGCCCACCAGTTTTCATAGGGACAATTAAAATTCTGTTTTGTTCAACTTTTGTTTCCCAGAAAAAATTGTTCATTGTGGATGTTTTCTGAATAAATGTTAGTGCTGCTTTTATTCGGATCCTTTATATTTCCATTGCAGGAACTGACTTTTTATTTTTATGATGGTGGGGGAGACATTTAAAATACTGCCTTATTTTTGTTGTGGGAGAACAGATGGTGTCCTCAGTGCAGGATTTCTTTGGCTTTGATTAAAATGTGTGTAGAATACAGTTCTGAGTATATGTCTGCAACTCTGTGTGCCCCCATTAGTGCATTTAGAACACTTTAGCCTAACAGATTTAGTCATTATGTGCTTTTCTCGCTTATATAAAATATAAAAGTTGACAAAGAATGTGTTTCATTAGCATGCTCAAGATAACAAATGCATTTCAGCAGCCTTAATATCCCACTGTAATTCTCCATAATATGAGGCATTTGTGAGCTCTCAATGAAGAGATGAGAAGTTAATATTTCTAGCTTAGTTTTATTTATATTTCCTTTATTATTTCCAGCACTGAGACCATCTCAACTACTAAATGTAGACTACTAAATGTCCCTCAAATGTGAGGGAAATGCCATCAGTAAAAACACATGACCTAGAAGAAAAGAAAATGCAGTCTTGCTTAACTGCGTGTGTCATGTACATTTGATTTTTAGGTAAAGTAGTTGATGTATCAGAACTTAGTTGCTTGGTGTCAAGGTTCCTTCCCCACTCTGAACTCTAGGGTACAGATGTCGGGACTTGCATGAAAAAAACCCCTAAGCTTATTTTTACCAGCTTAGGTTAAAACTTCCCCAAGATACAAACTATTTTACCTTTTGTCCCTGGACTTTATTGCTGCCACCACCAAGCATCTAACAAATATAACAGGGAAAGAGCCCACTTGGAAACGTCTTTCCCCCCCAAAAATCACCCCAAGCCCTACACCCCCTTTCCTGGGGAAGGCTTGATAAAAATCCTCACCAATTTGCATAGGTGAACACAGACCCAAACCCTTGGATCTTAAGAACAAGGAAAAAGCAATCAGGTTCTCTAAAGAAGAATTTTAATTGAAGAAAAAGTAAAAGAATCACCTCTGTAAAATCAGGATGGTAAATACCTTACAGGGTAATCAGATTCAAAACATAGAGAATCCCTATAGGCTAAACCTTAAGTTACAAAAAGATACAAAAACAGGAATATACATTCCATTCAGCACAACTTATTTTATCAGCCATTTAAACAAAACAGAATCCAACACATATCTAACTAGATTGCTTATTAACTCTTTACAGGAGTTCTGACCTGCATTCCTGCTCTGGTCCTGGCAAAAAACAACACACAGACAGAGAGAACCCTTTGTTTCCCCCCACCTCCAGCTTTTGAAAGTATCTTGTCTCCTCATTGGTCATTTTGGTCAGGTGCCAGCGAGGTTGTCTTGGCTTCTTAACCCTTTACAGGTGAAAGGGTTTTTTCCTCTGGCCAGGAGAGATTTAAAGGTGTTTACTCTTCCCTTTATATTTATGACACTTGGGTTATTTGGAATTAGAATTTCTGTGATCCACTACTTGTACACTATATTTTGATATACATTGTTATGCTTTAAACATCCTGTAATTTGTTTACAGTAGGGAATTCCTGGAAGCAGTTGGACTTTAATGTAACGTTTTTATTGCAAAAAGCTGACAATAAAGGAATAATATAAAATTGCACAGTTTTATTAAAGAGATTCAACAGTGCCAGACTCCATGCTGCTCTCAAGCAAGCAAATGCCATTTTGAAATATTAGATTTTAAAATGTATGAAAGACATCCTCCACCCCCAAACAGTTATATAAAATCAAGAATATCTTCTGCTTGTATTAACATCTTGATCCCAGATTCTGTGAAACTGCTTTATGAAGTTTACTGCTGCAATTCTCCTGCAGACAATCTTGATTTATAGGAAAGTTCATGGAAATAGACATGATCTGTATGAAGATTCAAAATGAAAAACAAAAGGATTATGCGGTCACTTCAGCTGAATAACACATTAATCATCTTTTTGTTGTTGCTGTTTAATGATAATACTTAGGATCGTCTCTTAGGGCTTAAGTCACAAACAGAGTTAAAGGTGGGATTTATTTATTTATTTGCACTTTAATTGGAAAAAGTGTAGAAGGCACTTTTGGAAATTCTTAAAGCTTTTTCTCTTGCCAAGTTTTGTCCATTACGAGAGAGAGATAGAGATTTGGAGGCATGAGAATGTCAGTTGATGGAACTGGCCCATCATCTTCTGATCATATCTAGTAGCCCCTGGAAAATATGTCTTTGTAAAATGGCACAGAACATCTTCCATTAACATTGCTAGAGATCATGCTTCTTTATCACCTTCCACTGCTCAGGTAAGCCTAAAAGAGGGCAGTCTGAAGCAAAATAGAGTGACTTTGTGTGCCTCCTACTACAAATTCAGGTACCAAAGATTGAACAACAGGTGTTTAGTATAGGAGAATGAACAGCAAGCCTAGCAGCTTCAGGAGTCAATGGGCTTGCATTGGGTGTAAGCCCACTCGGAACATGCTTCAGATTGTCCCTTTTCATGATGGAGTATTAGTTGATTCTGTTGCAAGTGAGATCTCCTACTCTGAGTCTGGGGCTCAGCCACACAAGCCAGTCAGAAGAAAAAGAAAGTTCTGGTTGCTTTCCTGTTGACAAAGAACTTAGAATTTGCAAATTGTGTCCAGCCTTTGATCTAATTAAATATACTCATGGAGACTGTGTCGCTATTGAGGTTGCTGATGCAAAGAATTAATAATTGTGTCTGACGTCAGCTAGTCTAGCTTCTTTCCCATTGGATCACAGCCCAGCTCAGGAAATCCGCTTGCCATTTGCTGGAGGGAATGAGTGCATTGCTGTGGGGGAGGAACTAAAGTTTACTCGCTGGATAATATATCTAATGGCATGAAGAAACTTGGCCTGATCATGTTATTTTCAGCTCACATGCTGCATGGAGACATTCTGCCACAAAGAGAGGTGCACAAATCCCAAAAGGGAAGGGAGTTGGAGAACATAAAATGGCACATCTATTTTCAGCCTTCCCGTAGTCCTTGCTGGAGGAGGTAGGAGACCTGGGTTCAAATCCCTGCTTCACGTAAGGCAAAGTGGGCATTTGAACCTGGCACTCCTACATCCTAGGTGAGTGCTGTAACCACAGGGCAATTGCATTAAAGGGAAGAGGGTGGCTCCACCTCCATTTTTCTTGATAAAAAACTGACCTAGCAAAGGCATCCAAATCGAGGAGAGGGTTCATGGCTGTGAATCCCAAGAGGATGGTGGTGCCTAACTCCCTTTGAGGGCCAAGGCTTAGGCCACACCCCCTCACCTCAGCATTTCACTGGGCACCTAACCTGGGGCTGTGAATTCCACTAGGTGGCAGGTGGCCTTCCAGTTAGGCTATGCCATGCTGACCCTAAGTCCCCCACCCCAGAGATAGCAAAAGAAAAGTCTGCACCCCTTGTTGTTTACTTCAGTTTATGAAATCAACAAACGGGGCCCAGCCCCTTTGTCTGCCTATCATTTAAAAAGGTCACAATGTCAGACTTAATTCAAAATTCCATTTAAGCAGCTGTTTATCCTAGTTCTGTGGGAGACAGCATTTCCGGCATGCTGGGAAGCAGATCCCAAAGCCCCTCTGCTTCCCATTCCAATAGAGGCCCTAGGACAGAGGTGAGCAAACTACAGCCAGCGGGCCACATCCGGCTTGTGGGACCATCCTGCCCAGCCCTTGAGCTCCCAGCCGGGAAGGCTAGCCCCCAGCCCCTCCTCTGCTGTCCCTCCTACCCCGCAGCCTCAGCTCACCGTGCCACCAGCACTCTGGGCTATGGAGTTGTGAGCTCCTGCCAGGCAGCGCGGCGGCCAGACATGCTGCTCTGAGCGGCATGGTAAGCGGGCGGGGAGCAGTGAGGTTGGATAAGGGGCAGGAGGTCCCAGGGGGCAGTCAGGGGACAGGGAGCTGGGGGTGGTTGGATGGGGCAGAGTTTCGATGGGGGGCCATCAAGGGACAGGGATGGGGCTGGATGGGGGGATTCTGAGGGAGCGGGAAGTGGGAGGGGGCGGATAGGGGGCAGGGGCCAGGCTGTTTGAGGAAGAACAGCCTTCCCTGTCCGGCCCTCCATACAGTTTTGGAACCCAAATGTGGCCCTCAGGCCAAAAAGTTTGCCCACCCCTGCCCTAGGAGGAGTCCCCACCAGACCATGTTCTGGAAATGAATTGCCAGCCACAGTTCAGAGGCAACTCTGGGAGACACACTCCATAACTAATTTGGTGTGTCTGAACCTATTTAGCTCAATACATTGATAAGAAGGATGGGGGTGACGGGTGAATAAGAATGAGGAAAGATAAAGACCAGAAGCAAGCCAGCAAGCCAGCACAGCTTAGGGGAAACACAGAAGGTGCTTTGTGTGGCTTATACTTTTTGCTGCCACAGGGGAGTTTTGCCAAGTTAGTGTTTGTGTTTACTATGATATTGCCAAAAAGCCAACCAAGATTGTGGCTTTATTGTGCTAGATGCTGTACAAGCATAAAATAAGGTGCACTAAAGAGTTTATAATTTAAATAGAAAAGAGAGACAATGAGTGGGGAAAAGAGAGAGTCTATGTGGAGGGGTAGTTTGCAAAAGTCATGTTCAGGGCACAATTTTGTGGGTCTTAAACCGGACCCAACAATAAAACCTAACCAGGAGAGGACGACATGTGTTCAAATCTGAGCCTTAGGTGAGCTGTCTGCTCTGGCCTGGCTATTTGTCCGTTAACAGAGTCAATGTATAGAATCCACAACCTGCCATCATCTGTGCGTGCTCCAGTCCACTCCCCTCAGACACTGGGGGATCAAAATGTTCGCCTCGTTCCTTCATGCTGGTGGTTGGCAGGCATGGTTGCACATTTGGAAGTTGGGGTGAGCCCCTCATGTACGTTTGGTTTGTGAACCATTTGCTTTTGTCATCTGAAATCAATGAGGTGATTTTTTTTAAGTGATTCATTACAAAAAACACTGTTTCTATCTCAAAGGAAGTCTGTGCCACTCCGGCGGAAGGGTACAAGGAAATTTCCTCGCCCCTCAAAGCAAAGTCTGATACCTTTCTATATGGTGGGCTGCACCCTTACTGGAGTTCCCCATTTGGGTAGCGCCTGGGGTGCTCCCCGGGCAGTATTTCCTTCTTGGCTGTGCTGGGTGGGAAGGGAGCTTTAATTTCAACCAGGGCTCCATTGGGGTCCTACTGGCACAGAATTCTATGCAGTGAATGGGTTGACTGAGTGCTTCTGAGGCCACCCTGATTGTGTTCTCTCCCCAGCCATTTTTGGGTTGCCCTGGTCACCTGCTCTGACCTCTGGTTTATGCTAACAGAAGGCAGCACGAACCATTCATAAAGCTGGTCCAGTGAACTGCATATGCTCTTGTTTTATGTTTTCATTAGACTCCGCCTCTCCTCCTTGCTCTGTTCCTTTCCCTCAATCTCTCCTTATTTGACATTGCCCCTCTGGGCTCTGTTCCTCATGCTCCATTTTCCTTTAATATTTTTCTCTGTTCCTTCTCTCGGTTCCTTTTCTCCCAGTCTAAGTAGAGCATAAACCCAAGAGTGTTTTTATTTTATTTGAGTTAGATATTTCACCCATCATGACTGAACAGGTCTGAAACATGGAAAGCTGAGTTTTCCCGTCCATCCATGGTCTTTAGCAGCCAGTATTCTGTAACTCATAGATTTTAAGTCTAGCAGGGACTCTCTTATGGTCATGTAGACTGACCTCCTACATAACACAGGCCAGAGAACCTCACCAGTAATCTCTGATTGCGGGACAAAAGGCATCCAAATGCCAGGCACACACAACTTAACCGATGCCTGCATTCGCTAACAGTTCAGATGAAGACGGACTATAGTATTTTCAAGTGCAATTGTAGTTTCTTTGCCACAGTATATGGTTTAAAATAACACTCTCTACTTAACACTCGAGCTTAAAAAGTCTCAGGAAGATAATGAGAAACTGTAAGGGAGAAAAATGGCATGAGCAGCTTCTTATGTAGCTACTGCACAAATAAGTGACGGCAGGCACCGTACCAGCTAAAAATAAGAGTCAGTTCTTCAGGTTCACATCGTTCACTTTTCATATCGATACTGTACTGATTGCTCCTCCCACAACCTCCCCACCATGGACTACATTGAACTCAGGTAGATGAATTGCATTCTTAACAAGGACCCTCCACAGGGTGCATAGAACGTTTGCTCGGCACTGGACTCAATTATTTTCTTACTAAGATGTGAACATGTCATTGGTTATCTCACCATGTCTCTGGTGGTGCTGGCCCTTGAAATAAAGCCTCTCTTAAGCATTGGTGTGGACTGATACATATATTCTTCTGACTTCATACCTGACAGGGTTAACAGAACAGAATCCTCAGGGAAGGGTATAGAAAACGGTGACTATGTTGAGTAAAGCTGTGGCAAGTGTTTGTAATAAACCTGTTCTCCCCTGGTTTTGTTAGTCGCAGAATAACAAGGTCTCCAAAAGGTCCTTGAGGGTAGTTGGAAGCGAGACTGGGCTACGTTTCAAGCAGCTTTGGGCTGATTTATGATTTTGTGTGAAACCAAGCAACACTGTAGGGGGTTCGGCTGGGCTTTGTTTAGTACCCAAATTTCCAAGCAAATTTGAAGGGTGTACAGATCCCAAGTGGATTGCAAGTGAAAATCAGTTTCTGCTTCATCCCCTGCATAACTTAAGTTATATAAGGAGATAAGAACTGGGTAGTGGCAATTAGTTTGAGTTAGGGATTTTTCATTTTTTTTCTTCTCATTCTACCCTGCATGGGTGGTGTTGGTGCCCTGTAATATACAGGCAGTTAGAGTAGGTGATCTCATGGTCCCTTCTAGCCTTAAATTCTATGACTCATTCCATCCTGGTACCCTGTTCAGACCTGAACTTACCATATTATTCTGAATACTCCAGAAACCAGCGTACATTTCAGTGTGCACCATGTAAATTAGGGATTCATAACTCCTGTACAGCAAGCTCTTTGTGGAAAGGGCATGATCCAGCATGCCCTTACTGTAAGCAAATCTATCTTTTATGAAACAAGCTATATTTTTGTATCTGCAACTTATTGGCTAAAGAAGGAGACTTTCTCCATAACTGAATTTCACGCCCACTAAATGTGTGCTCACCTATATGCTCTCTACATGCTGATAAATACACATCTGCATGATCAAGCATAAAATATAGAACCCCAGCTCTCAGATAAAAGATCCAAGACTAATTTGCATTGTCACCCACACAGGCAGATTGTTATGGAAATTGGCCCATATCTCAAAGATACTGCATTAAACAGCTAAAGAAGTTTATAAAGTGCTTGGAGCAGGGTGAAATCCTCAAACCTTAATTAATCAGGTTTTATGTGCCTTTCCTGCAGCAAGAGTGACGAAAACAACCCAGCACCCACTCATAAAGGCAGTCCACAGGACCTCTGCATCTACTGTCCATCTATACCCAGATGGGGGGTTTCCTGGTCACTGAATCAGTGCTGGTATTTTAGCCCTTCCCCAGCCTCCTTCCAAAGTCAGAGCCAAACAGAGCCATCTCCATATCAAGGGGTACCAAGCCCTCCTGCCCACCAGACTCCTTTCCCAGGGATTTCAGGTGTGCTGCAGTATTTAGAGCTTCACCTAGACACTGCTGATGGGTGAATTTTTACCCATAATGTACAGCTGATTAAGGCTTTTTCATCAGATCAGCAGGAATGCACGTACTGCTCCATGTGATGTTCTGTCTCTAAATTTCATGGGTGTGTCTCTCATCGGGGTCTCTCTCCACATCCAATAGTGCAGTATTATCTTTGTTTTCCTGGTTTTCTCACTAGTCAGTGTTGCCCTGGTTTAAGTCTGCCATTGAGAATGAAATACTAGCACCCATGACGCAAAGCTTTGGGTCCACCTTCTTTCCCAATTGCAGGGATCTGTCAGGGAATCTGGAACGTTTGGGGTGGAAACAAACTGGTGCTGAATGCATCCAATGAAGTGAGCTGTAGCTCACGAAAGCTTATGCTCAAATAAATTGTTTAGTCTCTAAGGTGCCACAAGTACTCCTTTTTTTTTTGTGAATACACCCAGATACTTGAGGAGGCTTTGTGAGCCAGTTCACAAAGAATCAGACCATGGCCCAACCTGTGCAGGGCACAGGGGGCTAAGCAGGAGCTCTACCAGGAGCTGCAATGTGGGGAGGACAGCAGACTCTGCAGACTCCCCTCACCCTACCCCCACTCCCACTCAGGTGGGTGGAAAAGGCAGCCAGGCATTGGGGAATTACACTGAGCCAGCCATAGGGCTGCTTCGCTGGCAATGCAACAGGGTGTTGCCCCTTGCTCAGGGCTTGTGGCAAAGTCATGACTGAGCCCAAAATATCAAAACCATCAGTAATGCAGATGTTTCTTCAGAAGAAAAATCGAGCCCAACCTTTTCAATTTTGGCTGAAAATAAACCCCGTCCTTTCTGAGATTCAAAGATACTATGTATGACTTCCTTCCGCCCCTCCCCCACATCAGTAGACAAAGCCCCTTCCCCCAGTGCTACCCTGTGGTAGAACAGGAAGGATTTGCTGCTAGTGAAGTGATTCTTCCATATTGCCTCTTAGCCAGCCTGCAGTGCTTCTGCGGCCAGCACAGAATTGGTGGTGATTGGCCAGTGATTTAGGGTATTAATCAGGAATGTCAGCCATCTGGATTCAGTTCCCTGCTTCTTCACAGGCTTGCTGTGTGACCTTGGGCAAGTCACTTCGTCTCTCAGTGCCTCAGTTCCCCATCTGTAAAATGGGGATAATAGCACTGCCTCACCTCCCAGGGGTGTTGGGGAGACAAATACGTTACACAGTGTAGGCAGTCGTGGGGTCTCATAAGCGCCTTAGAGAATTTCTACTGAAAAGATCCCGAAACAACCTATTTAAGCAAGTGGGTATAACAGTGGCAAATATTTGCCCAAGCTAGTAAACTGATGCAAAATCGAAAGGGCAGTGGGGAGGGGCTTCCCTTGGGCGGATGTTAGCTTTTAGAAATAAACATTTTTTTAAATGAAATAAACTATTCCATTGATCAAATAAACAAATGCAAGGCAGGTATTATAGCTGCTCTACTGGTGGGGTTTTAATTATTTTTTTGCCTGCTAGGAAGCTTTCGTTTTGAAAAGCATTGAAAATGTAATACGGCTTAAGCTTGGTCTTTCTTAAGTATAACCTCAAGCTAAACTCTTCTATCTATGGTGCGTCACTGAGATGGTTTATAAGTTAAAGTTAACCTTCCTATTAGCATTTTAATGGGGAAAAAATTGCACCACTTACTTAGCGGGACGTTACAATCTGTATTAAAGAGGCAAAATCGCACAAGTATACCATAAAGCTGGTTCCTTACTTATCAGCATTTGCAAAGTTTGTTTTTTACCCCGGCTTTTTCTCTTGATCAATAGAAATGCAGGGGATTTTTTGAAACTATTCTATTGCCATATAAACTTTCCACAAATATCCCATCATGCAAGCTATTCCACGTGGAGGTGCCCTTGCATTTGCGTGAACTCCCATTGCAGGATTAAGACTTCGTTTATTTGAGCAGAAATATTAAACATGTATTTTCCACTTTTTTTTTTGTTCTAATGAAAGAAGCAATTGTTAATAGAGGTTAGTCTTTGTGGAAATGAAAAAGTAAGCTGGAGAGCTGTTACAGATGCAAGTTACTTGTTTATTGAATATACCAGAGTCAATAAAGATTTTAAAATAATAAATATATTTATAACACCGCCCAACCTCCGCAGAGCATGCAGAGCATTAGGTAGTAATTTCATTATTAAAAATTAATTCACTTTATTCTATGATTTTGTCTTGTTCAAAGACAACTCTTCATCAAAATAAGCTTTGCTTTAACTGAATAATCGTATGGGTATCTTGTGGAGAAAGGCAGTGCAGCAGATGGAGATTTTTAGCTGCATTAGCACACAAGGTATTAAATCTCTAGGCCAGGAATCAGCTCTTGCTCAGGGAAGTGTTTATTGGCACAGAAGTGTAAATGTGGAGGAGTGAGTGACTCGAGCATGGTGGGGTTGGTAATGGAATACAAAGCTCTTTACTCTAGTTAACAGGTTGTGCTGTAGGTTGGCAGAGACTGAATATCGCTACTGTTTGATAGCACTTTGGCCTGTGTCTTTTTCTTAGAGGAAGAGTGTCTACATGCAGAAACCAGCACTGCGCCTTGCACGGTCATTCCCACTGGAAGGAACAGATTAAGGCAATCCTAAACACACCATAATGTGGGGACCCCATAACCCAACCCAATGGAGTAGGCGTGAACCTTCCTCCCCTAGAGAGTTACAGGGCCCTTTCCCCCACCCCGCCCCCAGAGCAGCAGGAGCCTTCTTTTACAGACCCAGAGTGGCAGAGATGGAAGTGAGGGGACCCCTCATACTTCTTACTCCAGCAGCTTGGGGCTAGCTGCCTCAGTGGGTGAGCCAGGTCCATGACACTCTTCTCCTCCTGCACCTTGTGCGCAGTCCTCTGCTGGGGTGGTATTGATGCTCACCGCACAAACCAACGGGTCTGGAACTTAAACCCCCCGCCCCCCCATTGCAAAGAATGGGGCAGTTCTTCCCATCTGCACACACTCGTGCAGCATCGCGGCACCAGTTCCACTCAGGTCACATTTTAAACGTTTGGTTTGCAACTATGAAAGCTAGAAACCTAGCGGCTGTGCCTTAATCTGGCCCTTCCCCCTGGCAGTCAGCAAAGGGCCAATGGACGGAACAGACCGTAGAGGCTGTAGTAGCTTCTAACTCCTAGAGGTGGCCATAGGCTGAGGCATGCTGGCAGAGCACTTTGGGGAAATGGTACAACTACCTGGTGTGTGGTCAGCAATGAGACAGGTTGGCCAGGCAGTGTGGAGAAGCTTGCATGGAAACTAACAGAGCAATATCTGTCCCATGAAAGAAGAGGATTTCTGCCTCTTTCTGTGTTGCTGTCAATACATCACCTTTCATGAACACTACATTCATTTGCAAAAAAAGAAGCTGGGCATTTCTTCATGAGGATTTATATACATTTAATACAGAGGAATAATACCAAGATTTGGTAGGCAAATGCCACTAATAAGGCCATCACTCACACAAAGGAAGGCATGACAGTATTTGGAAATCTTGCTGGTCACGTTGTAACGCTACACTAAATGGAATATTCTTCTTATGCATACGAATAATGCCCCTAAATATAGGTAGTATTTGTGTATGGGCTTTTTCATATACATGCTGGAAGACCCCTGAGTGAGAAGCTATATTCTCCTTGTAAGACAGCTAAACAACCATTTATTTTGCAACGCCTGTTGTGTCACACATGCACACGCACACCGCCACTGGAGCTGTGCAGAAAGGCCGTAGACTCCATCTGTTGAGATACAAAACCTGTTCAGTATTAGTTTCAGAAGAGCAATGCAAAGCAACTATCATGGCAAACCTGTGCCAAACCTTATGTACATTCCTTCATTGAGCGCAAGGTCTACAAAGATGCAGTAGCGCAGAATCAGCATCTGTAATGCAGCAGCATCTCCAATCCAAGGACAAATGTTGGAGCAGTAAATGAGATCTAGTGAAGTGGGAGGAAGTACATTTTCTATCGGAACTTTCTCTACTCCTACCGTGTGGGGGGTTTTTTTTGGGGGGGTGCTATTTGTTTGTTTGTAGAACATTGGCTTGCATTAAAGTTAAATTCTTTTGCTATGTGGGATGCCCAGCCATAAGGTTTTCCTATGTCATAAAGAAGAAAATGGCAGTAGCTGTACGGTTAGTTCAGAAGATAAACAATGTTGTTTGAACAGACAGTTCAGATTCTCCACATCAGCTTTTTCTGTCAAACAAAAAGAAAATGGGGTTGGATGGAAAGAATACAGAAGGTACTTTTGTTCTTGAGAGCTGTTCCTCATCTCTCTCATCTGATTTCCAGAGGGTTATGTTAAAGAGTTTGCTATAATTCACACAGAAATACCCAGCGTTAAAAGCTTAAGACCCATAAAAGTGAAGTGCTCAGAGTTAAAGTGGATTTTGGTGGTGGTGGTTACTCTGCCGCACTGTATGCTGGTATTAGTGATAACAGCATCTCTGAAACATGGGCCTATTGCACAAGATTCCAAGGGTATATGTACACAGCACCTCTCCTCCCCCCCCCTCCAATATCAGCACCAAGTTTCAAAGCCCAGGTCAACTGACTTGGGTTCATACTGCAAAGCTAAACATAGCAGTGTAGGTTATCAGACTCGGGCTCCGAGACCCTCCCCCGTCACCAGGTTTCAGAGCCCAGGCTGCAGCCCAAACATGAATGTCTACACTGCTATTCTGAGTCTGTTAACCGAGGCTCTGAGACTCACTGCTGCAGGGTTGTGGTTTTGTTTTCCTGGGTAGACATACCTTGAGTGTGTTTACAGCTTTTAAAAAATATACACCTTCATAAGATTGTACGCCACGGACAGCAAGTAGCCAGCCCCCAGATATAGAGCACTGTCATTCAAAATAACTCGGGCGCACCACCCGAACCAGTCATTTAGACACAAGTTTTGTCCTACCCAGCTCTTTAGTCTGGCAAAATCCGGGGTCTTATCATTATTTATCACTTACACCTGGTGATGGTAATACCTGACTCTGGCTGTAGCAGCTAGCTGATGATTTATGGCACCAGTCCCTGTAGATCAACAAACACAAACTCTGACAAAGTGGCAGGGGCAGGTGCATTCCAGAGTAAAGTACCCTGCACTGAAAATACCCTGCAACCACCCTCCATCATTTTAAAGCCTGGGACAGTTAACTGTGGGGTGTCCACTTGCGCATCCCCAGAATACCAGACATTTGATACTTCTGGGAACGGCATACCCTGGAGGATGCCATTTTGAAGAGGGCACCACCAAGGTCATGCTGCAAGAAGGAAGACATTTCGAAGAGCACACCGCCCCATGCCATCTTGCATATGCCACCCTGCCGGTGGAGGCAGAGTGGAATGCTGTTCAAAGTTGCTTCGTACACGAACAGGGTAAAAATCATTTAAAAACAGGACTGTCTAGCTTAAAACTGGACAAAAGGCCCGCCTAGTTAACAGGAGAGCTTCTGCTCAACTCATTAGTTAACAGGACACAGAATGGGTGTAGCAGCCACTACGGTATACCAGACACAGCTCAGTTAGGGCGTTGTAGTTTAAAATCATGTGCACTAGAAAGAAAATAGGAAGCCAGAGCAGCCTATGGGGCACTGGTGTATTTAGCCTGACATTTGTATCATGCTCAGCAAATGGGATGCCGTCTTCTGTACTGGCTGGAGTTTCTGGTTAGCAATTCCCAGCAAGTGCATCGCAGTTGTTCAACGTGGGGATGACAAAGGCATGGAAAACTATAACAAGGCGTCTATGGGGGAGAAAATATTGCACCGTTCTGGCCAGCTTAGTATGGAAAAGTCACTTGTAGTCATTACTGCTGGCTGGGACTTCCAGGGCAGACGTGGCAAGACAAACAGAACTATTGACTGACGGGTGCATATAGCTTATTGGAAATAGCCAGAAGAAATTTAAAGAAAAGCAGATCTGGTGCTAAAACACTGACCTCTTCCTTTTCCGAGTGAAGTGGAATATGGTTTGAGCTAGTTTTGTATCCTTACAGTCCCATGTAAAAGGTGCACAAACAAGTCAAGATATTTTCAACTGACCCCATCTCATGGTTTTTTCCCCTCTAGCCCAGACTTACAGTGGAGGCAACAGGTTAATTTCTGACCTGTCCCCATGTCTCATAATGGATTGTGGTATAGTGTTATTGGAACTAGTTTCCATTGGAAGTAATGGCCCCTGGTAGCTCACAGGAATGGGCAATATACTTTTTTGTGAGATCCCATGAGGGGAATAAAACTAATGAAGAGGTAGATGGCAGCGCTATTGTGTCTTAGTTGCACCATGCTAGCGTGCAGTGTGTCAGAGTCAAATCCCTTTTCTGTATGGGTTCATTATAACTGCACCATTTTGAATTGTTCAATCTCAACATTGCCATGCACATTCTCAGCCTGGGAGCAGTAATATTTTTCTTCCCTAATCTTTTGGAAAGAGGTGATTAGGTTGTATAAATTCTAGGCATGCAAGGGGTTGGGGAGAAGGAAGGTTATGGATGCCATTGTAGGCCTCAGTTCAGCAAAGCAGTCAATTACATGCTTAAGTCTAAGCACCTAAATAAACCCATCACAGTGGGTGCTTTGCTGAATAGGAATGGGATTATTGCCATGACTAAAGCTAAGAATGTGCTTAAATTTTTTCTGAATAGGGCACTTTCAGAGATGGGCCTTCCATTTTGGAAGTTGCATCACATATTTGTCCCTAAGAGTAAGAGTCTTGACCTTCAGTGTGTGGTGACGTCTCACAGAGATGGTGTTCAGTTTAATGGGACATGACAGGCTTCCTTTGTTCACGCTGGGCAGCAAGTTATTTTTGTTCTTAGTTTCCATGCACTGGGTAATATGAAACAGTAGGTCTAGCTCTGATTTCATTTGTGCTGATATAAATTTGGAGTTAAACCTCTTTCCATTAGTGGGGTTATGCTGGTCTAAATTGGTTCAGGTGTGACCACAGTTATAAAAATACCCAGCCCATAATTTCTAAAACCAAAACAAACCAACAGTGTCTCCCTCAGTTTGTATACAGACCTCAAAATGCTGCTGCACCTGTCTTGTACATGTTACTTTATACCTCAGCTTTATCACCTGGCCTCTGTGGAGTAGACGCACCCATTTACACTAAATGTCTCTCTAAAACAGATTATGTATGGGATAAATGCACAGGAACATTGAACCATTCCCTCGTCACATGTTTTTCCATCTGCTGTTGTGATGCAGGCAGTACCTCACAGACACTAAGCTGTAAGTAAAGGAAATGTCCAGATTAAAATCTAGGTTTTTATCTCTGTCTTCATATGTATTGTGCCGCTGTCTCACTCCCCGCCCCCGCCCCCCCGCCGCCGCCAGCCTTTGAATGGTTATTGTATGCAGGATCAAACCCTGAGAGAACGCACCTTTTCTCACACAAGTAGTCCCCTGTCTTCCATAGGAGAATGTGTATAAGTAAAGATTGCTCATAAAGCTAGCAGAAGTGGGCCCATAATTCAGTGTTTCACAAATTGTGGAGTGTTCCTCTTTGGGAAGGTGTGAAGAACGAGCCTTCATTGTCCTGAAGTGGGGCTCAGCTCTCAGGAAAAACGGCCGTAATTAGTGTTCCAATATGTAAAAATATAGTTCGTTCCACTAGTTTGTTCTATTTTAATTACATTAGTGAAAAGGTGTGGAGAAAAACACACCTTGCAAGGGAAAAAGCTGAGGGAAGGCCGTAAGACAGCCAATATTCCTAACAGAGATGGATTGTAAATGAAACGACTGACTTGCCCGGATATGAAGTACTAGCAAAAATGAAATGCCCACGGGGAATAAGGTAATTGAGCTGCCAAGCTGTTACACAAAAATGTTCAGACTGGATGTCAGCTACCCAATTTCATCTCTCCACTACCCCCCAAAAAATGACTGCCTGAAGTTACATCAAATATTGCCACATCAGCATTCAGAATAACTCCTTATGTTTTTACGCTCTTTCTCCCACTCTGTTATTTATAGAGTATAATGGCAAAGCAGGGGGAAGAGAGCCTAAAAAATGAGAGGAGACACAAAGAGGGCAACACAATGAAGAAGAAAGCAGTCACATGATTGCTTTTGCTTGTACAGAATTTTCTAACTAGCCAGCAGCAGACAGAGCTGCTTCAAATTTTTCAGAGGAAAAGAAGTCTACTCACTATGAATAAATTTACTGCATTAGAGAGGCCGATGTACAATCTGGGAATCTTTTCAGATTAATGACTTGTGGGGGGTTGTAACTGAGAAAACTCCATGCTATCTGCATTAAGCTGTGTCCTCCCATGCGTGACTATGCCTCCACAAGCAGGACACTGGAAAGGATGCATTCTGGATGGCAAGTAGCTCACTCAGGGATGAAGAAAGTTCTTGTCAAAGCCACAACCCATGTCTCAATTTCCAGTACACCTTGACTCCAGGTGAGAGGCCCTTTAGACTGGAGATATTTCACATGTTGTCCTGGGTCAGTTTTGTGTCTAGGTAATGTTGCCAAATGTTATTCCCAGCCATAAGTGGATTCACTGGAACTAGCCTCTCTTTCAGTCCCTGGATTTCAAGGAAACGTTTCTGATCCATGGTCCTATACTGGCATTGTCCATGGAAAGGGAATGGAAGGAAGAGGGAAAAATGACAATGATTGCCTTCTCTTAGATGAATGGAAAGATGGTCTTTACATATACATAATTCATGTGATTTTGCATTCCAAACATTCCACTATTCTGGAATCTAAGGTCGATTTATGCCTGGTCTACACCTAAAACTTAGGTCAACCTAAGTACATCACTCAGGGCTGTGAAAAATTTAATATCCTATGTAATGTAGTTAGGTCAACCTGATCCCCAATATTGACACAAGTCAGTTGACGGGAAAATTCTTCCACCAACCTAGCTATTGACTCTTGAGGAGGTGGATTTACTACATCGATGGAAGAGCCTCTTCCGTTGCTGTAGTAGTGTCTGTCTGCTGCAGAGCTACACCTGCATAGTTGCAGCACTGAATATGTGTCACTGTGGCACTTGTAATATAGACATATCCTTAGAAATGTTTTATTTGTTTTTCTATAATTTAGAAGAGGTGAGAGTTTGAGGAATGGAACCTTGGCAAACCCTTCCCTGGTAGGAACTTTTAAAATGCTCTGATATCATGAAGATGAGCACCATGTGAAAACTTAGATCAAATTCAACATACATGTAGAAACTCTGGTCTGGGCCATAATTAGTAACAGCAGCCATTAGCCAAGCCAAGCCCATCAAATTCCATGCTTTCATGCTTGTGACAATCAGGGAGGAAGGCTTCTTCAGGTACAGCCATTTGAACTCTTCCAGATAAATCATAGCCGATTTACCTTCCATTGCACTGTTAGGATTGACCAATGTTGGAGAGTAGATAGGCCAATGGTCTGATTTGCTATGCATTACTAAGGAACACTAATACTTGGCCTTCTGCCCTACTCATGACTTACATCAGACCCTACTGAATGAGATTCTTTAATCTAAAAACTGTAGAATAATCCTTGTTCCTTCCTTTCAAGTAAACATAAGTGCCATTGCCAAGTAATTTATCACAGTGCTGTTGGGGTCTGGATCTTGGGGAGAACTGTGATTGTCTGAGATGTAGTTCAAATATTATTAAAGTAAACCTCAAACTGCCAGCAAGATATGGAGGGATGGTAGTTTGTGATAGGCAGATGGTTTTGTAAGATCTCTGTAGAAAATATGAAAATGTTCTAGGTTAGACATCAATATAAAAAATAAAAGCAGCATTTAATATAATTAGCAGAAATAAGTATAACTGAAAGTGTATTATATTATGAATTTATATAATGCAACTTTATACTGTAAGGATTTCTACTGAGGACTACTTAATAAAAACAATCTGTGTAATATGTTTTATACTGTATTCTTAAGGCAGCCGATCCTCTTTCCATAGAAGTTGATGAAGGTTCTCCCACTGACTTCCATGAAAGTAAGATCAGGCAAAAAATAGACAGTTAAATAGGTTTTGGATAATAATTCACTGTTTCCAAAATGAAAAGGAGTACTAGCATCACAATGTTCCTTTTAATTTGTGTAGTCTTCCTCTTGCAGTTAAATGCACTGTGTTCTAAACTGGGAGTCAATATGGTAAAGATGCATTGATTACCGGGTCAATATACTATTTTCAGTCAAATACTGAATCATAGAAACTGCTCATTGATAGGGCTGGAAAATTAATTTTTTTTTCAAAAATAAAATAAGGTTGACTGCTAATTTTTTTATTTTTATAAATAACTAACTACTAAATTGCCACATCCATATTAATATTTTTCCTGCAGGAAAATTAATGTAAATTTGCTTTTTCTAATAAAAATAATGAAAATGAATGGAAGGTTAATCCTAGTGGGAAAAGAATTCAGTTATGAATCATCTATACCACAGACCTTGAAAATCTTGACTAGTAGCCTCCATTGAAAAATAGAGATGTTTGATGTAGTGACAGATGATATACTGTACTATATTTTCTCCTTCTATTGCTATTTAAGTTGTATATTTAGTGAATTAGTTTTGATTGATGATAGCGATTTAAGGACTCACAAGTTCTTCCAGGGAAAGGATGGCATATTTTAACTATATTAATGGGTTGAGACTTAAGTATAGCACCATATATTTTTGTAATCCTTCAATAGTGAAGCTGCAATTTATACAAATGGATTCACTATGTCTTTAGTCCAAGCAACTCTGACAAAAAGATGTCATTGGAAGTAATGTTGCTCATCATTCATAGGTGCAAAAGCTTAAGGCTACAGTGCTTTGATATGAAATTGCTTTGGTGCTTTCAACTCCTGGAAAAATCAGTAACTCTTGCTAATGATAATTTAACTGTTTTGTGCTGCTTGAGCCAACACTGTTCTTAATAATAAAAGCCAAAGACGCCAATTTACCAACAGTTATGCTAATTTTAGAATGAATAGTAGGGAAGATAAAATAGTGTCACTGGCAATTGAGTTCCCTCAGTACTAGCTGTGAACCGTTTAAAGAACAGTGTTTTAGTATCTCCAGGAGAAAGTGCTTAGGGCAGTTTACAGTGTGGTGTATTAGTTCCCTTTATGGTACTTTGTTAATGATGTACGTCATTGTAAAGAGAAGTAGAATACTGTAAAGTGCTGAGAAAAAAGTTTTGATTTCCACTTTGTCATAGTCCCTCTTAACTAATAATAGAGCCCAATACTGCAGTTGCATAAAAAAATACTCCTGTTGACTTCAGTGTGAGTAATGTATGCCTGAGGACTGTGAGATTGGACAGAGAATACTAACCAAAAGCAAGGCTTTTAAATGTGCTATTAAGTGTGATCTCAGAATCCTACCTGATGCTCTGTATCATCAATATACTGAACCTCACTATCTCAGTCTTTGTGTATCACTGCTACATCGTTATTTTATATCACTACAATGACTCAGTACTTCTGCCATGCTATTGTGCTTTGATTATTAAAATAGCCCCTTTCTTTCTCTTTAACCTACTGCCACTGCACGGAAACAATGATATATGGTTCATAGATAAGCCATCAATCCTTATTTAATGCTTACTTCAGAGGTGTACTGAATATGACACAAAAGGATTTTCTTTTAACTAGTAGTTAAATCCAGGAAGAGGAGGCAGGCATATTTTCCCACCTGTAATCCTGTACTGACAAAGATTATCTCCTGATTACTGTGCTAAAGTGCTTTCAGTGTGTAATTATTAATCTGAATACTGAGAAACTGTAATGATTTTTAGCTATGTATCCTAACCTTTGCAGTTTCAATTGTGCCTCTTGAGTCTAGAGAGGGGTGCTTAGAATTAAACTGCAAGCCTGTCTTGATGAACAAAACATAATCTTTTCTCCTGTCATTAATAAAACATGACTGCAAAAGATCACGTGTCATTAAGGCATGAGCAAGTTTTGATGTATATTTAGATGCAGATTAGAGAGAAGCATGCACCACGCATGAAGCATTTGAAAGAAAACAAAGCTCATGACCAGCTTTATTAAATAATTTGGGTGGTTTGTTAGACACTGGAATGTACCTAGGAACTGGATACTGTTCAATAAATATCACAAGTAATGTACCCATAAGTAAGCTTTTAGTACACAGAAAGCAATGCTTAAGCTCTTCAATATATCTGCAATCCTATCCCAGTGGGCTAACTTCATTTCACAGTAAATTTCATCATTTGCTTTCATTCCCAATTCAACTGCAATCAAATATTTTTGAAATTTCCTGGGAAATGGAGATATGGGAAAAATCCATTTTCAAAATGAAATTTTTGTCTCAAAAATTATTTAGTTTTTATTTTTACATTCTTTCATGATGTAATACAGTGCATATTATGACCTCATATCATACCAGAATATATAATGACATCATATTATGGTATAATAGTCAACATATTCTATTTTGTTTTAAATTTTAAAACAACCATTAAGGGCAGCTGCTATTTAGTACAAATTGAAATATCTTATTTTTTGTGTCTCCTGTTTGTATTGTAATGAAACCGTTGGATATTTTGACACTATCTTATCTTCTAGTTGAAAGTATCCGGTGGTTTCATTACAACAATCAAATATTATTTTGTAAAAATTTCAGTTTTGCCAAAACAGCATTTTCTGATGGAAAATGGTTTTGATTAAAATTCTGCAACCAGCCTGGTAAAAACAAACAAAGCAGAGTCCCAGCTGGTCCAGTGTCTGGTCTCAGACTGGAGGTCTGAGAGACAAGGAAGTGGACTCTGTGCCTGGAAGCTGTGTCACAAAAAGAGCCCATCAGCTATGGCAAGGAAATGTCATGGCAAGGAGATGTGGTGGTGGCCAAACTATGTATGAGAGGCAGTGAAGAAGAAGGAAAAGTTAAAGTGAAGTCAGAATGTAAAGATGGTGGAGCGTTATGAGGCATACAAAGCTGGTAAAGAAAAAGTGAAAAGAGAAGTTGCGAAAACCAAGACTCAGGCACTTAAAGCCATATGCAGGATTACTTATGAAGGAAGGGGAAAAGGGAATATATAGATTAGCCAGGATCAGGCAAAGAAGTCCTGAAGCTTTGGGAGCTGTTTAGTGCATCAAAGACCAACACAGAAGAGTACTGGTGGAAGATGGTGGAGTTTTTTTTGAGAGACTGCTCATTGAAGAGAATCCAAGGAAGCCGTTGAGGGAAGTATGCACAAGCAACAACTTCATAAGACCTATCACAGAAAGCACTAAAGATAGTGAAATGAGAGAAGGCAGTGGGACTGAACAGTGGACCAATCAAGACATTTAAAACATGAGGCCATAAGGGACTGGTGATGATGATGACAAACTTCTTTCACTTAATCCTCTGAACTGAAAAAAATGCCTAATGAGAGGAGGAAGAGCACACTGGTCTCTATCTTCAAGCATAAAGGGGATGTGCAAGAATGTAATAATTAAGATAATTAATAAGTAAGAAACAACCAATTCAGATTTATTCCAGGAAGGTCAACATTTGATGCAGTGTTTGCAGTCCGAACATTCCAGGAGAAGTACAGCTAGAGACACAAGGAATTGCATTTAGTGTTTGTGGATTTAGAGAAGGCTCATGACAGAATTCCTAGAGAATTGACATGATGGTACTTTGTTGTGCAATCTCCCAGAGACATGTTTAGATTATCATTGACATGTACGTGGGAAGCAGTGAGCCATTCATCAAGGTCTACATCAAGAATCAGTCTTAAGCCCTTTCTATCTGTGATTGTGATGGTCATCTTGATGCAGAGGATTAAGGAGAGGGTCCATAAACTCATTGACTTTAAGGTCAAAGGGACCATCTAGTCTGATCTCCTGCACATTTCAGGCCACAGAACCTCATCCACGCCCTTGTGTAATAGATCCCTAATCTCTGGCTGAGTTACTGAAGTCCTCAAATCATGGTTTAGACTTCAAGTTACAGAGAATTCACCATTTACACTAGTTAAAACCTGCAAGTGACTCATGACCCATGCCCCATGCTGCAGAGGAAGGAAGGAAAAAAAAAAGCCCAGGGTCTCTGCCAATCTGACCTGGGGGGAAATTCCTTCCTGATCGCAAATATGGAGCATGATTTTGCCAATCACTTTATGTTGTTTTGCAAAGATAAATATGAACTGGAAAGTGAGCTAGACAAGTGGAGGACTGCATTAGAAGAAAATAGTTATGAATCAGGCAACAAAGGACTGAATATATGTGATGTTGAGAAGAGCAATGAGAAACCAGTAAAACTAGATGGAATAAAATCTGCAACAATTCAAATACTTAGCTCAACCCTGCACCGATGATAGAGAGGTGGGTGTTAGGATTTGCATGAAGAGTGCTTGGTGCAAATAGGAGTTGACAGGAATTCTGTGTGATCAGAATTAACCAAGTAAACAAAAGAGTATATAAGACTATGATTAGGTCAGCCATGACGTAAGGGTCAGAATGCTGGCCAGTGCGGAAGATAAAAGAACAACTAGTGCACATTGCTGAAATGAGACTGCTCAGTGGATGCTGGGTAAGATGAGAGCTGATAGGCTACACAATTAAATGATATGAGCCACGATACAGGTAGCCCCAATCACAGAAAAGCTGAGGGAGTATCAACTGAGATGGTTGGATCATATAAGTAAGATGACAAGATATGGGATATGTTAGTCATAGAATACAAGATTTAGAAGTTACGGGACAAAAACGATGAAAGAGTGACCCAGAGAAAAGGTGGTTTGAGACACTGAAGGATGACATGAAGAAGGTCAGCACCAGCTTGGAAGGCGCACTCAGCAGGAATTCCTGTATGCAAAGAATGAGAGCTGCTAATCCTGCCAGACAGGACAAGGCGAAGGCAAAGAAGCAGCAGCTGCTATGCTATAGTGCCATGGAGCAAGGCTGGGTTTTGTCTTATCATCTGAGAGAGAGATATCTCGGAAAGAGGAGAGAGAAAAACACCTCCTATTGTCCTGATAGTGAAAGGTTCAAAGGTGAGAGGTCATCATTTAGGATCCCTGAGAATTAAAGCTGAAAGAGGAGTGTGGGTGGGAGTGTTATTTTACATTACCTGTAGTTAAGGGATCCTTAGAAGAGTGAGTCTGGGTGAATGGATTCCAAGGAATCTGGCTAACCTTCTCACACAATTATTGTTAAGCCTATTGGGTTAACTACCTGACAGATAGCTATGGCCAAATGCAATTTTTTATTTTTACTGTACTAACATTTTAAAAATGCTGACCAACACATTCCTCCTTTAAACTTCATATCCCTTTTTATTTCTCTTTTACACTTGTCTCAGCTTGAGAATGCCACCTAGCATTTATACAAGGGGAGCTGAGGAGGGTTGGCCTGGTGAGGAAAATTCCATGATTAGGGTGAAGGAATGGCTGTGTTATCCATCTGCCTAGAGAACTTCTAACCTTATAACTGTCACTGACAGTCCCCTTACCACACTTCACAAAGGCACACAGATGAGGGTCTCTGAGCAGAAGGGATTGATGCAGTGTGGAGGATATTGCCTGCATCCAGAAAACGTTCTAGCTCTAAGCTGGTCTGCTCATGCAGAAACTGATATAGCTCTACAGCGGTGGTGCTAATGTGTTGTGTCTGGCTTTGTAATGCACCTATCACAGCAAGTTCTAGGCTCCGTATACAACAGTGAGAATATGGTGTCCTTGTCTGACAGAACAGTGCTCCCTATAGCTCCTTCATTTTATGCCACTTCAATAAGGAAGACCTGTTGTGTATTTCAAGGGGAAACATTGTAGGACCATCCTGCAGTTACTGTAGAGGGAGGAGTCTTACACCTTGCCTCGAAGATGGCAAAACTGTTATCACCAGCATAAGGAGGTCCAACAAGACTGCATAAGGTTCCACCTAGAATGCTCTGGGCCCAACCCTCTAGCATTTTAATCTGAGCTCCATCAGTCACAACGTTCTTGTTGATGGCAGCACGTGTGATGGGTCATGGAGCAAAAGACAGTCTGAGGTAGCCAGAGCAACTGTCTATTTAGGTTTTTACAAGGTCGACACTCACTGTGGTATCTGCATGCCTAGGTTTCTATACGTATAAGGGCTGTAATGCCAGGCTTATGCTGATTTCCTAATAGAGACTGCTTGTACTAGGTTCCTTTTATCTCACATTTGCATGTTATAGCCCTAGAGGAAAGGAAAGTTGATGCTGATTTATTAACACAGGTGCTGGTAGTATTTTCATTTATTATTTATTTTAATGATGGAATCCTGTAGTTGGGGAATGTTTTGAAGGGCTTTTTTGGGGGGGGTCGGGGGGGTGGAGTTGTGTGCTTTTCTTTTTCGTTTGCTTTGCTTGATTTAAAAATTATCTTAATCCGTTTGGAACAGTAGGAAGAAATATGTTTAAGAATTAAATCCTTATGAACAGACATGTGAAGTGGGACTTTTGAAGCCTGTGGGAGTTTAAGTCTTATTTTCTGGGGATTTTGAAGATGGGCTTCCCACAGCATCTGCTTTATATAGTATAGCTCAGGCCCAAGCGCACTGTGGTATAGATACAATCCATCACTAACCTGGCTGTCAAGTTTCTTTTCGACTCCTGTGATATACACCTGTGGTATGTGGACAGCACATTTAGTGATTCAACAGTCTTCACCTCTAGTATTATTTCTTTGTTCACATCTCTAACTTTTATCTTCTGTTTTATAATCACCTTAGCTTCTTATAACTGATTCCCTGTGAAATCAATTTGTTCCTCCTTTAAAATATGCTACATAGAAATGTATCAATTCACACACTGCTATGCAGAGATGCACAAGTGTACACTGAAGCAACACCTTGACCAAGAGTTCTTACAAGCAGCTTAATGTGCAACCTTAGGTCACTTTCGCATTCTGAGGCTTGCTGATGGTTCTTTGCATCTGTAATGCGTGTTAGACTTTTTCAATACATTGGTCTTAAAGCATTATGTATTTATTGTTGTGTAAAACCTCCTGCAGGACTTGTGCATTGGGGTGAATTTAGGATCATAATAATTTATATAGAACTTATTATATCATAGCTTTTTAGTTCACCTTAGTATCTCTCCCTCAGAAAGAATGTTTGCTAGATGTTTCGTTTGCTTTTCTTGTAAGATGTTATGAACACAGAATTGCCACACCAGATATGACTACTGATCCATCTTGTATCCTGACTCTGACAATGGCCAATACCTGATTCTTCAGAGAATGGCAAAAGAGGGAGGAGGGGAACCATACCACCATACTGAAAAATTAAGGATAAATGAGTCCAGAACTGAAGTTTCTTCTCATTCCTGACCATGTTGGTTTATGCCAGGAAGGGTGAAAGTTTACATCTCTCATCCTTTTTAAAATCATATTTGAGAATTATCCATAGAAATACCAAATAATTTTTTGGGATCCTACTAATCCCCTTGGCCTCAAAGACACCTCATGTCAATGAGTTCCACAAGGTAAATATCTTGCTCTACTTTTTAAAAAAGTATTTCCTTTTATCAGCTTCACATCTGTTGGCTTTCAGTTTCCTTGAATGCCCACTTGATCTTGTATTAATACATGGTAAATAGCGCTTACTGATTTATCTTCTCTATATAATTGGATACTTTGCATGGTTCCATCATGCCCACTCTTCTCTATCTTCTCTCTAATCCATCCTAACCCAATATTATTGTTTCTGCCCTCTTTTGTCTTGGCAATGCTATAGGTGTGCAATGAATAAGACAACTCAAGGCTTGTGCAAGGGAAAAAGGGAAGAGCCAAAATAACAGTAAAGCTATCTGAATATATTTAGCAGCTTTTCAGGGAAAACGAAAGAGAGAACCTAAATAAATATTGCATGAACTTTTATGAAAAGGTTCTCCTTGTCAAATACTCTAATACTTGTAATCATTTTGGTCAGCCATCTCAGGCAGGGTCTTAATCCAAAAAAAGCATCAAAATTAATAGGCTGTATGGGAGAAAAGTGTCTGCGCATTAAACCCCCACAGAGAGAAATCAATTAGCAAGCAATGATCATAACAGAAGTGTCTGTATTTCTCTCTTGTGAATGTTGTTAATATGTAAAATTTTCAAATGAAATTCCACATAAAAATTATTTGAGATATATAGGCTTTGAAATTCTGGCGCTCTTGCTGAACATCAAAGAAAGCTGTGCTGTTAGTCTGTGCAACAACTAATTATATCCAAATTACAATTTGTAGGGTATCCACTGCCTTGGAGACTAAAAGTAAAATGTATTTTTTAATGTAGATTCTCAGTAGCTATGCTACACCTTCCTTCCTGGAAATCTTGTGTTGGAGGTCGCATAATATTTTCACTATTCTATGACAGTTGCAGGGACAGTTTCTAATTTTTTCAAACTCATTTCATAATGTGGCAAAATAACCTGGAGTGGAGAAAACAATTAGGCCCTGCTCCCGATGGCACTGAAATCAAAGGCAAAGCTCACACTGAAGGCAGTGCTACGCGATCAAGCAGCATGGGTGAAATGTAGCCCTTTGCAGACCACCTGTGTACAAAGGAAGGATAGTTTTGAGATTGGGCACTGGTCTGGGGCTCAGGAGGTCTGAGCTGAATTCCTGACTCTGCCATCTTGGGCAAGTCACTTAATCTCTCCACTATAAAATGGGAATAATAGAACGTTTCCTTTCTCCCGTCCTTCATCTGTCTGTGTATTTTAAGTTCTTTGGGGCAGGGACTGTCTCTTAGTTTGTGTATGTGGAATGGGGCCCTGATTTTAGAGACACAACTATAGCATTTATCACACCATTTTCCCCCCTATATAAATTTGAAAAAGAAGCAATAGCAGCAGATTCTCTGAGGACTTCCTTATCTCTGGTATAATTATTATGTTGGCTGTAGATCAAGTGATTCCCAATGACAGAGAACTAACAAGTCACATGATGCTAATTCTCCTTGTTTCCAGCTGGGAGAAACAGAACAGATGTGATCAGGGAGGTGAGGGGGGGGGTGATGAAATGGCGAGCTAGAGTAACACAGGGTGATATATATATTTTTAAAGGCCCAAACTATGATTGTATTATAGACCACTAAAATACATTATTACTGTTGCTGTTATTGCCAAAGAGATGTAACACAATTACAAATGAAAGGGGGTGGTCTGCAGGGGAGATGGTTCTATTAACATATGGCCCGCTCTGTGAAAAGGTTTGGGAGCTCCCACTGGTGATCCCACCTGGCCATCCATCTGCAGTGGCTGTTCCAAAGGATTTCCATGGCTGCCGGTGGCACAGCTGAAAACCATGACTGATATTTCAATTCTCTCTGTGTGCAATTCACCCCTGTGTAGAAGGCCAGCACAAGGTCTATGAACCACTTAAATCCACTTTAAATCAGGTGTAAGTGGGATTTGAGTGATGTATAGGCTTTGTGCACAGTGCTGAATTTCATCCTTTGGGAAGAAAAGTGGATCAGGATGATAGACTCTACAAGCCACAGTTTTTCTGAGAAGAAAAACCAGAGATGTGCATAATAATGTTAATCATCTCAGATTATTTAGTATTCAACTGTCTTCCACTGGCCAAAATAATTCCATCACAATATATTATATATATTTAATATAAGATTTTTCGTTTAAATGAATAATGAATTGGCTTGAGTTCTTTGAAAATAACACATTAAACCCCACTCTGTAGCTAATAAGTCTTGTCACTGGGATTCCATTTCAGTGGAGGAGTGTACTGTGCATGAATAGTCTGATTGGTCATGGAATATTAATTGGTTGTGGACTGCAGACTTTGGTGCGGTACCTTCAGGTTGACAAGAATGATAGCTTTCATTTGCATGCAAAAGCACCAGCTGTCCCTTCAAGATGGATGATGGGACCCCGCTTCATCCATCACTATTCTTTACTTTTTTATAAGATGAAAAGGCAAAAAAAAAAATTAAGAAACCTGAAAGATAAAATGTGCTCTGCAGATCTCCTTGAAATAAAGGGTAACTTCAAGCATCTTCTCTCCACTCAAAGTCCAAGAGATGAAATGGGGTGGTGTCCTTTGTGTGGAATGTATGTTTGGTTCATTTAAATAAAGTGTGCTCTTGATTGAAATTTTAATTAATTGTATTGGGGGGAAACCAATATCCTTTTTAATACCAATTTGTTATGCTTTTTTCTCCACCACATAGGAAATCTTACCCTTTTTTCATATAAGAAGGATGCACAATCCAAATTTTTATTTCACTAAGTGAATGTGCATAATGTGATCCAATATGAGAACTTTAAAAAGTTAGCAGGAAGAAAGGTGCATCAGCAATGTAAGAGAGAGATAATTACATACCGTTCTGTTAGCGTAATAAGAACCCTGCCATTACTGAACATACATTCTTCCAGCACCCACCCTCCAATGCACATTATGACAGCACCTCTATTAATCCTTTAGCATCAAACACATTAGTGTGTCACATCAGGAAATCCAGATTCCCTGCTGCTGCTATTATTATTGAACATGTATAATAATTACATTATTACTTTTACTTTTCTATGGAGGAAATTGCCATTATTGCCAAAAAGATGTGACACAATTGCAAATGAAAGGGGGTGGCGCTGTACCAATATATAGGAGATGGCAGTCTCTGCCCCAAACAGTTCACAATCTACAAAGTGTTAATCTTTCCAGGTTATCTCCCTAGAGACCGCCCAAACCATATTTCATCGTGTACATGCCACAAAAATCACACCATTTATTTTTCCAGTGCACTACAAAACTTGGTTGCCTCCTAAATGGGTAACAAAAGACCTAGTTGAGTCATGCAGCAGAAGCTGCAACCTGGAAGATCTAACTTGCCAAGGTAGTTACTTATACACCTTTTTGTTAATTTTTTTCACAACACAAATAAAGCGCCTCTAGTATCTGAAGGGAGTTGACTGTGCTGCCATTCTTCCCTTTTATTCAGGGCACAAAACCACCCAGATAGCTGCTCAGGTGCCGTGGTGACAGTAGGTAGGAAGATTAGGAGATGAGATCCTTGTTCCGTGGTGGTTCTCACCCAAAATGCCACGCTGTACAATTCAGAATTGTGCAGTAAATTCAACCCTCAGCTGCTCTTGCTGCTTTTCAAGTTAAACCACATTTTAGAGCAGGCTTTGGAACATCCTAGTTTGAAGGAGGGGTGCTGGGTGCTGCTCTGGTCCTGCCAGTGGCAGAAGCTATCGGGACATCAGGAAAAGGCAGCTGCGGCTGGCTGGCTGTTTGGACTGTGTACAGCAGAACCTCAGAGTTCGGACACCTTGGGAATGGAGGTTTTCTGAAACTCTGAACAAAGTGCAATTCAGGCTTCAGCTCCAGCCACTGACGCTCCAGGCCAGGCTCCAGCAACAGCTGGCCAGGAGCTTCCTTGCAGGCAGTTTCTTCCCCAGGGCAGACTGAGTCTGCAAGCGGGAGAGGGCGGAAACAGTGCGTGCCCCTCCCAGCCGGGGTGGAGGGGTGAAAGCGGTGCAGACCCCAGTGCTGCTCCCGCTCTGACAGCTCTGGCAGCCTAGGGCTGGCAGCACCAGCGTCTTCACCTCCTAGCTGTAAGTGGCTGCCCCGCCTGTGGGGGCGGGGATAGGGGTTGGGACAGGCAACCCAGATATGCCTACCTTTGAGATGTTATACAAGCACAGTACCGTATTTGCTTTTTTTTGGTCTCCACTGCTTCCTGATTAGTTATTTCCAGTTTCACATGATGTCCAGTTTCCTGGTGAATTCGTAACTCTGGTGTTTGTATCTTTGAGGTTCTACTGTATGTGGAGACAAGGGGCTCACTGCCAGTTGCACCCTTTTTTCCGTGCCAGCGATGCAGTCTCTTCAACAGGCAAAAGTTCCAAGCCATTGAGGGTTTTATAGGTTAATACCAATATTTACCAGTCACTGACCAAAAGCATTGGTATGCCACAAAAACGCCTCCCTTGATCTGCACGTCAGTGGATGTGCGGCATCTTTCTTAAAACTGTTGCCACATCCCCTGTGTTATTTACTAAGAGTCTGTAAGAAGATCCAGTTATTTACTGTTGACGTTGTCCTGTTAATGCTATCTACAATCCTCTCCTCAGAGGTGTAGCAAGGAAATAATTGTAATGTAGATTCTGCCCAAACTCTGACAGCAAGTTCACGTGTCTGCTTTTAGATGAAGTTAGCGGGAGGTGGTCACGCGGGTTCTGGCACGTACAGTGGTTGCTGTGTTCTTTAGCTCTACCATTCCAGGAGATGTATGTCCTACCTGAGTAAATAATACCAATGCTATAGAACTTTGTCACAGGACAATGATGCCTGGCTTCCAGGCAAATGCTGAGACATTTACTGAAATTAAGAGTTAGATGTTTATTTTCAAAGCTGGATACATCTATCCTTTGACAATACTGTATTACAATGACTTTATTTCTGTTAGAGCAGAAGACTGATGCGTGTCTAATCATGCTGTCAGATTGCTACGACTGTGGTATATGGCAACAAAACGTTCCAGTTCTGAGTAACTGCATTTTGACTGACTTGTAGAAGAGACTCACTGTGGCTAATCGGAGAACAGTGCTCGCATCTAGACACAGCTTCACAGAGCAATATTTGTATGAATGGGCTGTTTACTTGATTCTCCACTGCCTCTCACCTTGTGTGGTAATTCACATCGATGCCAAGAATGTAAAATACTACCGTTTTGACTTGGTAACGTAACCTACTGGTGGTGCATGTGTTACCATCTCCATCTGCGGTTGGTTAGTTAGTACCCATTACGCCTCTGGCTCTCGGGCAGCGACAAAACTCCTCCATTCCTGTCTGTTTCTGGCAAGTCTTCCAATGGTTCCCTGTGGAGGGGATGTCTGTTACAGCCAGAGCTAGCATGCTTTGGTTCTTTAGAACAAGCTGCAGTAGTTCATGCTTTTTAGTTCTGGTGGTCCTGGTTCAAATTCCAGATATGTCAGGCAACAAGTTAGCTGTCCTGGGAGCATTGTCCACCCACACTGCACTTGGCACTTATGCATAAGTGCCAAATTACAACATACAATACAAAGCAGTGGAGAATCGGGTCTGAAATGGATTATTGTTTCAGTCATGAAGAAATCTGCTGCACGTGGTGGGATTTTCAACAGAGCCTAAGGGAATTAGGTGCACATTTTCCAAGTGGTATAATGCTGTGCTTCACTTAGCAACAGGTGACATCTTGTTAGCACATTGATGTATCATTTTGTACGTAGTTCCATATTCATCTACGGTATGAATGTTATAACATCACTGCCAAGACTTTAGATGCCAGAATAGAGCGAAGCCATGCGTATTTGACCGAGGAGTGAACAAAAGATTGATTTGGGGTATGAGTTAGTTTCCTATCAAGGATTTGGCATGCCATTATTTTCTCCAGAGGATGCTATTCAGACAGACCAGATCTGCTGTCAGAAGGTATTCCAGATTCTTGACTGAATGGTAACGGGTGCTTTATGTTAATTAATGGTGGGAAAGTGCCAGGTCCCTTGATTTAAGGAAGCTGGCATTTAATTGTCTCCTAGAAGAAATGAAGCATTTTTTCTCTTGCGTCCCCTCATTCTGCCACATATCCAGATAATTTATCCTTTCTTCATTTTCAATTACATTTACAAATACTCATCTCAGCAGAAGCCTTCATGGCAATACAATGGACTGCCAAATTTATTTATTGGTGTTCATCACATCTATCAGTAGAAATCATCATCAGCAGTAAAGGGGGTAAGGGGGGGGGCAAGATCTAAACAGTTCCCACCCCAATGAAAAATTCCTTCCTTTAAATACATTTTTAGAAACCCTTGTTCAACAAAGTACTCCATTAAGTCATTTCCAGTATGGGGGCCTTCAAGTCTTAAGCAGCTAGATCTCAAAGGATGAGCGTCATTCTGTTTGCACACTGTTTCTACGCTGGCATACCTTCACTGACTTTCGCAGAGAGATTCCTGATTTACACGGACATAAATGAGAGCACAATCAGGCCCTACACCCTGAATTTGCTCATTTTAAACACAAAATAAAACCCAGATTGTGCCAGTTAATTAATTGCTAGATAGTTGACATTTAATTGATTCTGATGCAATATGACTTTTCTTTGCAATGTTTTTCTTTGAACTACATCAGATTTAATTTGTCCGGGTTTAGGAAAGGATGGCTCTTCCTTACCAATTCAGCGAACAGTTTCATAAGGATGACTGTAACCTAAGCTCTTCCAGACAGGAGAAATGCTATGTGTTCAACAAAGTTGTCTCTTATACACGTGTGCTTATGGTTCTGTATAAATAATAGCTTAGCATTAGTACTTATGGAGGAATTTCTACATAATTGAATGGACTCCACACTAATTTAATAGGGAAATTAAACACTTCCAGTAAAGTCAGTGTTTGTGGAAAGTGCCTCCCTTGCTGATCTAAATAATACTTTATAATGTCCTGGAAGGTTGGCACGGGGCCTACTCTAGGGTATGTGGATTCAGTCTATTTAGCCCAGAGCCATCCTCCCTATCAAATGGTTTTTTGTACTTGCTTCTGAAAAAAACCTGTTATTGGAGCATTTGTAAAGGTCCCCTCCAATTCCTGTCTGGACTGCTGTCGATATCGCTCCTTACTAAACCAGCTGAATATTAGTATTAATATCTACGGGGGAATTTCCACATCAGTGAGACCCATTATATACTTGGAACCTATAATATGTGTCTCAACTTCCTAGGGTCACCGTTTCCTGAAAGGCCTGCTCCAATCGTTGTTTCACCTTTCTTCTCACTGTTGCACCATGTGGCTCCAGTTAATTGGCCTCTCTTGAAATTTGCCTGTCTCCTTTTCTAAAGCACAATCCCCCTCTCATGGTAGAACTGTACTTGAGAACAGGTTTGTGAGGAGGAGAGTTGTCCGCTTCAGGCTGAATCATACTATTGCAGCAGTTCTGTGTTACACTGATTGACTTTGAGTAGATGTCACTTTTACATTATCTGAATAGTGTGATATTGAGCAAATAATCCCTCTCAATATGGATGAAGGAATGAGACACCAGGGATCATTGTTTTTATGACCAATTATGGTAGAAAAGAAGTAGTATGAAGAAAAGGCTCATGACTACCTATAAATCAAATGGACTATTAGAAGGACCCCATTCTTTGTACCCTCTGTCCAGCTGTTCACTGTATCCATTGAAATACTAATCCAAAATTTTCAAATCCTCTTTATTTTAGCACTTCCCATCTGAGTGTCCTGCTTTACAATCAGCAAAGAAATTGACCTATCTCTGTGCAGTTATTACTATTTGTATTACAGGAGAGACTAGAGGCCTCAGTTGAGATCAAGGCTCCATTGCCTAGGCACAGTAAATACACGTACAAAGTGGCTGCCCCAAAAAGCTTACAATCTAAATAGAAAAGACATACAGTTATTTCCTTTATACAGATAGGAGGCACAGGGAGATCAAGGAGTGAAATCCTGGATCTGCTGTAATCTGCAAGAGTTTTGCCATGGACTTCAACAGGGTCAGGTCTTCACTCTAAGCTGTTTACTTGTGGTCTACACAGAAGTCTGGGGCACAGCTGGGAATTGAACTCAGACCTTCTGTATCCCGGCCCAGTGGGACTCTCCTTTCTCCCCAAAGAGAAATTCAGCTGGCTAAAGATTATCATCCCCATATGACGATCACAGAGATTGTGACTTCCCAAAGCTCCCTGACTAATTAATTTGCAGAGCCAGGAACAAAGCCTATATCTCCTGCCTGTTGGTCCAGTGCTTGACTGTGCTCCATCTCTGACGACAACATGTTTTGTGGCCATAAGAAAAGAATTAAGAGTTGATTGCATAAAGTGAAGGAAACAGGAAATAAAAATAACCTTAGCTCCCAAGAAGGATCGCATCATGCAAGGTTTCTGCAAGCTATGCAAAAAGTTATACCTATAGAATCATAGGACTAGAAGGGACCTCGAGAGGTCATCTAGTCCAGGCCCCTGCATTCATGGCAGGACTAAGTATTATACCTATGTGCAGCTTTGTGCAAGAGATACTCAGGCCTCTAAAGAAGAATCCTGTGTCATGTACCATTGAAATCATACTTGAGTTTATTATTATTTAAAAGTCCAAGTGTTGCTATCAAACAGGAGTGAAAATAAATATGGGAGGAAACAGCACTTCAAACCACCTCCTAGTAAGCAAACAACTAAACAGCCTTGGGTCATGTCCACCAAACTCTGAGGGAAGACAGACACATTATCAGGTGCCTCTGGGTAAAGAAATTTGCTTCCAGAGCTTGACATCGGGCACCCGTGACTTTAAGCTAGGCCCGTGGTAGCGTCAATGGTGAGTTGACTGTGCCATCAAGAAAGGACACTCCAATCAACACTCATCCTCACTGCTCATTATACATTGTAGAACCTATATTTGCATAAACGATTTCAGGGAAAATAATCCTGTCTTATTCTCAGGATGAAATTTCAGAATGTTAAGTAAAGGCAAATGAACTCCTTAATTTGTGTGCTGTCTTATCAGAGATAGCATCTCACTAAAGGAGAACCATATGGCCCTATGAATGTATGCATCTGGGAATTATACTATATTCATTGCAATGTCTTTACCATAAATGATGTTGCCCCGGGCAACCCTGGAGTATGTGACATTCATAGGGGGTTACGAAGGTAGAGGCAGTACTACCCAAGCTCCTCCAGTGACAATTAATGAGGGTTATATTCATACTTTTTGACAGAGGAATAGGAGTAAGTTGAATAGCAGGATGCTTAATAAAAGGAAGCATGTTTGTCATGCATATAGTTGGTTTACATAAAGTGGATTGGTGGGAGTCGTCGGAAGGATTGCATGAAAGCACAAAATACTCTGTGGTACATTAAAGACATGTTGGTTTATTAAGTGCCCTGACTTTTTTGTTTCCCTTTTAAGAAATGATCAAAATCAAAGCAGCTTTCCTCTATAAAGCTGTTGAGGGAATTAAAGAAATTGCTCATAGAATGAGGTATATCTGAAATGAGGAAGTGGTGTTTATGGACTTGTGTCAGGAGCAGAGATCATAAGCTTTAAATGAGAATTCCTTGCAGCCAAGGAAATGTTGTGCTATCTTACTGGTTGAAAAAGACTAAAAGCAATTTTCAAAGGTCAAATCTAAATGAGACTAGATCTTCAGTTCTGTAGACACTTGCAACATGTAAGAGCCAGCATTCCTCCACATTTTATTCTGAAAATCCCTTTTGGCCTACAGTGCCTACAAAAAGCTAAATCTGACACATTTCTGGTTCATTATAATGATTATCCTCTCAGAGCAATATGGAAAACCACAACAGTTTAAATACGTAACCCACATGAACACATTAAACCAGGATTCAGAGACGCTGCAACTTTAACTTATCAAGAAAAAGAGAAGCTCAACTCATTTCAATGGGGGCGGGGGGAGAAGAGAGGGATGAGTGAACATAAAATAAAACAAAGCCAAAACACATTGGAACAGCATGTGTGCAACTAGAACAGTGAATGTACTCAAAAGCCTAGGGTGCACAGGAAGTTAAAACGCCATTTGGTACCAGAGATGAAAAGCACTAATGGAAGGGAAGCCTAAAGGTAGAAATGCAAGCTAGAAAACCCACACAGAAACTAAATGAGGATAACAGACAAAATGGAGACTACTAGTAACACTATTCTCAAAATATAAGGGGGTAAATTCAACCATGGTGTAAATCCATTGATTTCAGTAGATTGATACCAGCAATGAAAATCGCCCGATGGATCACATTCTGAGGTCACGTAAATTACCCCTTGGATATAAATCAGTCAAAATATGCTAATAAATGTCAATTTAGTCTGACTTTTTTTTCCAGAGGGCAAAATAAAATATAGATTGAGAAATTAGCCATCGCTCTGCACCTAGGCCTCAATTCTGCGAGTGCTCAGAAACTGGCAGAATCAAATCCTTAAGGCCTGTACCAAAGTATCATTGAAGCCATGAGCTTTGCACTGACTTCAGTGGGCTTTGGAACAAGCCCTTCTAGAGACTGCAACCAAAAACAGCTTCTCTTTAACTCCTGTTACTTTGACACTGAATATACTTGGTGCTACAGACTTTCAGGCACAGGCCAACAGGTTGGTGTGGGAGTGAGGGGGAACCATTCCTCCTGGGTAACAATGTATTTGCTAGCGTTCTCTGAGAATGATTGTTGTTTTCAGAGGCTGGTGACCTTCTGCACCTGGAGTGCTGTTGTACTCTTCCTATTCCTTTAACAATTGCTTCCTTCTGCCTCTTTCCAGTGCATCTACCTAGCACGAACAGGAACCAATATAGAAACTAAACCAAAAGTGCAGAAAAACAATTTTATCAGCTTGTGTCTCTAGTGATGAGGTACCCTCCCAGCAAATGCTAGGGAGCACATCTAATCTTTATAGTAAACTAAGGGACACCAGCAGAGAATTTCACAAAAGGATTTTTTTATGATTGATAGCAGATTATATTTCATTTTATGTACTTCTGGGTCAGTGGTTCTTAACTGTTTCTAACTTATTATTTATTGACAATTTCAAGAGAGGAATTGAAGTATAAGAAGAGAGGAAATCCTAACAATCACTGAATGAAAAATATAGTGCCTGCAGTGGGAAAGTATTGTCTGCCACCTCTCTTACAACACAATTACCTATCATTGTCCTCTTCTCCTGCACTTCTATTTATCTGTATAGCTAAGCGATTTGGAGGCTGCTCTACTTGAGTGTTAGGAAACCATTTAGTGCATAGCGTGGGGCCTACCATGAAAGCTGGGTGAAACTTTTTGTGCACAATCTTTTTGTGCCCCCCGCCCCTCCCCCAAAACGCAGATTCAGGTCAACCAAAACAACTAGCCAATTCAGGTCAATTTCAGTGAATTCTTGTGGTAAAAACAAATTTGTTTTGGAAACATCTAAATATTTCAATTCAGTGACTCTTCAAACCAATGGGGTTGGAGGGTGCTGAGCTCCATAGTGAAGGCACTCAGGATCTGGATCACAACCATTGTCTGTAGCTGTGCTTTCCACTGAAATACTCACAAAGACAGGCTGTGTTAGGAGGAGGCTTAAAAACCCTCTAGAGGGGAAAAAGCCTGTTTCTAATGACAATTGTATGGATGAACACCAGCACTGACTGTAGATGGCACCTCTGACATGCTTGCTCTGCCATGACACCATCTGTTTGGGAAGAATAAGTCATTCAGAGGGCAGGTAAATCCGAAGTGTTAATAGTCAGGATTGACATTCTTTCTCTTTTTATTTTCATTCTGGAATTGGGCATGGAAATATATCTTCAGAAAGGGGGGAAATGTAAATTCCCATAAAAATGAAAAACCTAGGAACTATAAAAAGGAGGGGGGGAGTCTAGGTCTCCTAACATACAGACGTTCTGTATCTTTTTTACACACACACACACACACACACACACACACAAATAAATCTGTGTTACATTGATGAAATGATGCTTAAAGGTCCAGATCCAAAGCCCATTAAAATCACTGGGAGTCTTTTCATTGATTTCAATGAACTTTGAATCAGGACCTATGGGCTCCAATCCTGCAAAACCATAGCCATGACAGCATAACCCCCTAGGATAGACTCCGCCTACACCAATGGAAGGGAAAGGAGTACTTGTGGCACCTTAGAGACTAACCAATTTATTTGAGCATAAGCTTTCGTGAGCTACAGCTCACTTCATCGAATGCATACTGTGGAAAGTTTGGAAGTTCTTATTATATACACACAAAGCATGAAAAAATACCTCCTCCCACCCCACTCTCCTGCTGGTAATAGCTTATCTAAAGTGATCACTCTCCTTACAATGTGTATGATAATCAAGTCGGGCCATTTCCAGCACAAATCCAGGTTTTCTCACCCCCCCCCCCCCACACACAAACTCACTCTCCTGCTGGTAATAGCTTATCCAAAGTGACCACTCTCCTTACAATGTGTATGATAATCAAGGTGGGCCATTTCCAGCACAAATCCAGGTTTTCTCACCCCCCCACACACACAAACTCACTCTCCTGCTTGTAATAGCTTATCCAAAGTGACCACTCTCCTTACAATGTGTATGATAATCAAGGTGGGCCATTTCCAGCACAAATCCAGGGTTTAACAAGAACGTGGGGGGGGGGGGTAGGAAAAAACAAGGGGAAATAGGCTACCTTGCATAATGACTAAGCCGCTCCCAGTCTCTATTTAAGCCTAAATTAATAGTATCCAATTTGCAAATGAATTCCAATTCAGCAGTTTCTCGCTGGAGTCTGGATTTGAAGTTTTTTTGTTGTAAAATAGCGACTTTCATGTCTGTAATCGTGTGACCAGAGAGATTGAAGTGTTCTCCGACTGGTTTATGAATGTTATAATTCTTGACATCTGATTTGTGTCCATTTACTCTTTTAAGTAGAGACTGTCCAGTTTGACCAATGTACATGGCAGAGGGGCATTGCTGGCACATGATGGCATATATCCATTGGTGGATGTGCAGGTGAATGAGCCTCTGATAGTGTGGCTGATGTTATTAGGCCCTGTGGTGGTATCCCCTGAATAGATATGTGGGCACAGTTGGCAACGGGCTTTGTTGCAAGGATAGGTTCCTGGGTTAGTGGTTCTGTTTTGTGGTATGTGGTTGCTGGTGAGATAAGCTATTACCAGCAGGAGAGTGAGTTTGTGTGTGGGGGGTGGGGGGGGGGTGAGAAAACCTGGATTTGTGCTGGAAATGGCCCAACTTGGTTATCATACACATTGTAAGGAGAGTGATCACTTTAGATAAGCTATTACCAGCAGGAGAGTGGGGTGGGAGGAGGTATTGTTTCATGCTTTGTGTGTATATAATAAGATCTTCTAAACTTTCCACAGTATGCATTCGATGAAGTGAGCTGTAGCTCACGAAAGCTTATGCCCAAATAAATTGGTTAGTCTCTAAGGTGCCACAAGTCCTCCTTTTCTTTTTGCGACTACAGACTAACACGGCTGTTACTCTGAAACCAATGGAAGGGGTTTTCCTGTCTGTGTAGGAACACCACCTCCACAAACGACAGTTGCATTCTTTTTCATTGGCATAGCTGTGTCTACACACTGGGCGCTAGGTTGGCAGAGTTCCAGAAGTCAGGAGTGTGGATTCTTTTCATACTGCTGACCAAGATACAGTGCTTAATTTGTGCCAGGGCTTGCCAGGGCTAAGCCCTCCGGCACCTTTCGGCTTAGCACTTCATAGTCCTGGCACCTTTGGGCTTGCTGTATCAGTTATGAATGTAAAAAAATTGCTTGAGCAAATTAACAAAGTAAGCCCTACCAAGGTAGCTCTGTCAACCTAACTTTTAAGAATAGACCAAGTCTTAAGCGTCTACACCTGCGAGCAATCTAGTTCATTACACACTGGGAGTGGCATGTGTATTATACTTTACAAAATCAGGACCTAAAACACTTAAAGGAAATTCATTCTGTTCAGTTTATTGTTATCCAACAAAAAGAAGACGATGACATCACCAGAAAGGAGCCAATTGATTGTATCATATTTTAAAACATAACTGCTTCCACTGAATCCATGGGCCACTAAGCCTGCTAGGAAATTAATACTGTATTGATAGCATAGCAGCCAAAGCAGCAACCTTGTGGAATAAATGTTTACACATCATCAAGTCTGCAAATACACAGTAACTTCTGTGTGACAGAATCTTCCTCTAATTGTAATTTGTCTCAATTTTTCCATTACTTGTTCTCATTTTCTAGCTTTACTCACCGACAAACCTCCAAAACCATTGTTCCCCGTGGAGAATCAGCCGAGTGTCATAGATGTCCAGCTGGGTAAGTCCCCTTCTGGGAATAATAGAGCCTAAATATCAGTTCTGTTAACAGATGGGGAAAATTGAAAGGTTTATTGCCACTGTTATTACATGCAAATCAATTTGCTGCTTCTCATTTATAATGGTAGAATTTAAGGAAATGAGTTTGTATAGCTTCAAGGAAAGGCAATACTAATTGGTTACCTGGAGTATTAAATATTCAGGGCTGCCACTCTTTTGAGTGTATGATTGATAAATTAATGGATGCCTTCACTGGTGCCTGCACTGGTCAGTCAATGTTCACCGTGCATAGGAGACAAATGTTTTAACAAAATACAGAATGGCGATTCTTTAAAAGATAAAGGGAAAGAATGCATTGTCTATTGAAAAGTTTCTTTGATTAAAATGTTTGTATTCTTTTCTCTGTCTCTTACATTTTCTTCTGCTAGCCTGAGTGTGTCTGAATCTTAATCAGCCACAGACCCCTGAGGTAATAGGAAGAAACTTTATAAGAGAGTTCTGCAAAGTGACCTTTTTGAGAGTAGTTAGCTGTGGGCCACATTGTTGCTGTGGGTAATAGTGGGATTTTGAAGTTCTGGTAGAAGTCTTGTCAGGTGGGAAACGTTCCTTATGTTGAGGCATGGAATTGCAAATATTGTTGAGGATTGAAGTATGTGGGTTTAAGTTATAAAAGAAACAGTTGTTGTGACAGATTGTTTGCCTCATCATGCTTGAGTTATTTTCCATCTCCTATTGCCTGACTCTGCTCTGGCTCTAGGTTTACACTGGAACAAGACCACTGAATCCTGATTTACACAATTATAAAAGAAAGTAGGATCATGGTTTGAGATTGTAAGATTATGTTGCACTGATACCAGTGTGATGGGGCCATACGTTTTTAATGTAAACCTACTGTTCTATGTCCCAATTCAATAAAGTTAACTTCAGGCTTGTGCTTAAGTGCATCCCTCTTCCACAAAGCACTTAAGCATGTGTTTAAGTCCCATCAAATGGAACTTCAGTCCTTGAATTGGATTGTCTGTTAAGTTGTGCACAATAATGTGAATCATTTGTGACCTGAATTCATCTTAAACATTAGCTTCCAACAGTTTGTAAAGATAGATAGAGAGACAGCAACAGTGGATTCTGCCTAAAGTACCCAAATCCTGCCCCCAGATATGGATACTCCAATTATCTTCATTCAAATTTGTGTGCATGTGTCTGATAGATTTTGATCCTTAGTGATGAAAACAAACACACACACACATACACAGGTTCAAAGGGCATCATCCAATGCTCACTGTAGTCACTGTGAAGACACCCACTGACATGGGCTTTGGATCATCCCAGCAAGCTGAATGCCAATTCAGTTCCATTAATTAAGCTCACAGATTTAACTTTTTTGAAAAAAAAATCAGAATTAATGAATCCTTCGAGGTTAGTGAAATGTCCTCAAGTACATCAGTGAAACAAACTAATACAAAACACGCACATCCTTGTTTCCTATATTCTTATTGGATCTTCCTTTCTAACCTCAATTCCCCCCACCTCATCTTACGTATCTAGCCCCTGCAGAATTTTTCTTTGACTGGTCCCCCATATAAAATTATTTTTTCTACTAGTAAAAAGTGTTGCTACAAAAAAAAAATCTCCTGCCCCTGGGAGATATGTTGCAGTAATAGGATTTCAGAATATCTCTAAAGGGAAATAAAAGTCCTTGCATTTTTTTGTCCCATGGTATAATCCATTAGTTGTCTCCTAGAATCTAGGAGTTGACATGCAGCACTTTCTTGCTGACGCAGTGATACGTTTGGTTATTGTTCCTAAACTTTCATAATATGCTGAAAGATTAATGTTTACAAAAGAACAGTACCCTAAATATAGTTCAAAAACACCGAGTAGCGTTCTTCCAGCTGTACCCACCTGGATTTAATAGGCAAGGAGCTGGGAGTAGAGAATTCTCAGTGAGGGGTCCAGGGCTTCAGAACCTACCCCCCTCCACACACACACACACACACACACACACACTTGATGTGGAAGGGTTTGTTGACCTTCAGAGCACAACACATTTTTCTTTATACCACGGAGCTTGAAAGAGGCATTGGGTGGAGAGTTCTCTTGAGAGTTGGGGACAGGGGTGGGATAGCTGCTGGTTTTAATTTGTTTATTTGCCTGTCTTAAAATGTTGCTGCACATACCAACCGTGTGTGTTCCTAATATATTTTTATTAGAAATCAACATAAATATTCTATTCAAAATCATCCTAATTTTACAGTGTCAATAATCCCTGGAGATTAACCTGTTCATCCAATTTGTGTATGCCATTTAAATAGTCAGGCAAATATTAAAATGCTTCTACATACCAAAGAAACTACATTCACTCCATTAACGTGGCCACTTTAATAGAAAGACCAATTTAGCTTTTCATTGCCAAACGAATCTTTAGTTGTCTTCTCTCTGTAGGCACAGGAGAATAGCAGTTATTTATTTCCTATATCCTTAATAAAGCAACATTTACACAGGATTTGTTAAGAGCAGTCAGTGGCCTGACCACATACAACATCTTATGTGACCTAATTGCTAACTTCAATACTCATGTCTTTGCTTTCTCTACTATAAGAAGATTCAAATGAAAGTGGGTTTGCATAGTTTTTATTGACAATAGATAAAAGAGTTCCTTCAGGCTTCAAATAAGCCCCAAAACATGTCTTGTTTCTTCTCAAGGAGTGTGATTTTTTTTTTCTTTTTCCATGCTTTGGAATTTGACAAAGATCAAAACAGCCCTATCAAGTTCAGCTGGAAGCAGAAACTACAAATTGCTACCCACTTGTTTTCTCTGTTTGTCTCTGCTGGAGAGAGTGAGCGAGCAAGACAGAGAGATGACAAGAGTACCAGAGAGCATCACAGAGGACTAGTGCAATAGTTCAAAACAATTTAATTATCCAAGACACTTTGCTAAACCAGACAATAATTTCAGCCCTTGATAAAACTAGAAGGGAAGTACAATAGATTGATTGAATTGCTTGCTTTGCTTGCTCATTTTCATCAAGAATTTTTTATTTTAATATTCATAGGCATTATGGATTTTGGAAGGATTTGTGAATCACAATCTCATTATAGAATATGCAGCAGACTTAACCTTTCTATACACTGACATTATATTTTAAAGATTAGTTCTTCAAATACATGAGTTTCCTCTAATAGTCTTAACTGTTTCCTAATGAAGATCATTCAAGGCTTTCCAATAGATTAAAGCTAAAAGTTAAAACTGGCAGAATATTTGTTCAAGATTTTTGAACAAATATATATTCATCCCTGTGTCAGATGACTAGCCATGCAATCAATTGAATCTGGTCATATTGTCCTGTATTTCTCAGGAGAAGGTATGCCTTGTGGCTTCTGCAGATGACTAGGAATCAAGGTTCTTTTCCCTGATCTACCAGTGACTTGATAGTGCCCTTGGTCAAGTGACATAACTCCTGCCAGACATAGTTTTCTCACCTGGAAAATGTGGTAATACCTCTTGGAGGGTTCTGAGGATAAAGTTTGTAACGTGCTTTAAGATTCTTGCTTTCTACACTCCGCATTTACTTCTGCCGCAAAATATAGCTGCTTCCTTGTTAGACCTTATTTAGCCTAAATTGTCCACTACTTATCACAGAGGTTGCAGAATTACTAGTGCATTTTTTAAAAATCCAAACAGGGAGATGTGTACACCTCAAAGCTTTGGGTTTGGGTTCAGTCGGTTTTAAAGATCTGAATATGACTGTTCAGACCATCGAAATAAAAATCCACTTCTTTTGGAAGCAGGCCAGGATAGATTTGTAATTTTCTAAATGTGTGACTGTAAGTGAAGCATGCTGTGCTATCAGTCTTGTGACAAGCTGTTGGTACATTACTTTGCTACTTTTATTTTAAAATTATTTCCCCTCCCCTTTCTTATGGAACTTTGTTTACTCACTCAACATGCTGAGAATCTGAATCTGAAGATCATCCTCACTACACCAGTTCTAGGTGACCAGATAACTCTGAGCTAGGAGCCGGATCAGGCAAGAGAACCTTTGCACCGCTCAGGCAGTACAAAGAGCCACAATCTGCCTGTAGCAAGACAGTGGAGAATTTCCCCAGTGTGGGCAGGAGGGATCTTAACAAGTGTAAAACTGGCCTAGTGGGCTGGTGTAGGGGGCATATCAGGGGTGTGTTCAGAGAAGGGGTGAAGCACAGCTGTGCTCTAATTGTCTGCTAGACAGTGGCCCCAAAGAGACCATACTCGCTAGGTTATAATAGAGCAGCTCCTAGACTCATCTAACTAATGCTAGGGCTGATGCCTGACAATTAGAGCTGGGTGAATAATTGATTTTTCTGTTTCAGACAGTAAACTGCAAAATCAGAAAAAATATTCACATCAGTAAATGCTTTGGAATTCGCCAGCAATGTCTGCTTTGGACCAACAAACTGTGCGTGCGTGCGTGCGTGCGTGTTCGTGTGTGTGTGGCCCATGCCTTAATCCTTTCGCCCAGTGGGTAAGGTCTCTGTGTGTCCAACTCCTGCTTTCTAATCTGTACCCCAGCAGGTAGGGTACTTGCCTGGGATGTGGGATACCCAGGTGTGAATCCCCACTCTGGAGCAGGGACTGGAACTCAGATTTTCCCCCTGCCAGGTGAGCATCTTAACCTGTAGGGGGTAGGCTGCTCTCAGTTTCTCCTGTTGAAGCTGTTAAATAAACCATTTGTCTGAAAAAAGTTCACCCAACTCTACTTAGAGTTACATATTCCATAGAGGAGCTAAAGATCTAAAAATCCCACATGCAAACAGACCTAGAGATTTTCTGTGCTGTTAATTCCTTGGCCTTTATTACAATTAATTTTAGGTAAAATCTCCTCTTTATGGATATTTAGTTAGAAATAGGTGTAATTGAAATGAATGTTTGCATGTCAGTGTGTATAGTAATTGAATCCATCATTTATGTATCATCTGGTTTTAAAAATATATTTGCTTTGATCTCAGAAATACAGTAAAAAGGGTGACATACGCATTACTTTTAAAAGGACAAATTTCTCAGTTAATTCACTTTCCAAACAAGGGAAGTGTCAAGGGATTTACCTTGCCAGAGTTCATGGTATTTTTCTTGCTTTCAGAGGTATTGAGAAAAACACCTTCTATTTGAGCATTCTCATTTTTTACTGCCTAGAAAGATTTTTCCTCTGTGGGCTGTAGCTATGAAATATCCTGGGACTGATTGTTAAGCAGATCAATCAAGGGCACTGTAAAATAAATGAAAGAGAACGTGCAAAGTTATGGTAACTGCTGAGAGATGTGGGAATCAGGTAGAGATGATAAAATAATAATTAAAACTCCCTTTTACTGATTGGGAGGAAGCTCTGATTGGGAGGAGCTCCATAGGACAGCAAAATTTGTGCACATGCTGACAAGAAAAATAAGATTAAGCTAAATTTACTGTCCAGGGTCCTGATTTTTATTTTAGACCATTTTTCATTCTAAATTTCTGTGGGCTCTTCCAAGGATGTTAATTTTATGCAAAAAGCTGCCAATGGAAGAACAACAGCAATGAGTTGTCATTTGTCTAATGTTTACCTTATTACCAGTCAACTGACAAAGACTTCATTCAATTCACTTTTAAGGACGGCAGTACTAAGAAGAGTCTTGATGCAATATGACAGTGTTTTCTGAACAAAAAATAATTCAGAAATCCTAAGCTTTAAAACGATCAATAGGAAAGATGAGTTTTCAAGAGGAGTATGTGTGCACACATATGTGTGCAATATAAATGCACCAAAAAACTACATTAAAAGACTATTAAGGTTGCAAAGTCAAACACTGAAAGAAGAAAAGGAGGACTTGTGGCACCTTAGAGACTAACCAATTTATTTGAGCATGAGCTTTCGTGAGCTACAGCATCCGATGAAGTGAGCTGTAGCTCACGAAAGCTTATGCTCAAATAAATTGGTTAGTCTCTAAGGTGCCACAAGTCCTCCTTTTCTTTTTGTGGATACAGACTAACACGGCTGCTACCCTGAAACACTGAAAGGTTAGGAAATGCCAGAATTAAGGTGTTGGGTAATTCCAGCCCCACCTACTATATATAATACAAAAAGCATTCTGTATCTTACTAGTGGAAAATATGCTACCTTTAATGTTAGTCTTGTAGTTGTACCAATAACATTTTATGGGTAGCAGAATCTTTCCTGCCAGACTACCCTGTAGATACCCATCCTCCTCTAGTAATACTCAATAATACTTGATGGTGGGCAGTGTAATTGACCCCCAGCTGTAGTCTTCATCATTAAACTGAGTGCATTATGTATTCCGCAAACATGGCTAAAAACTATTCTTCAATGTCTTACATTCTTTTTTTCCTTATGCAAAGTCTGAGCTAATGCCTAGGTACATAGTGGGGACAGAATCTTGCCCCAAACCATATCCCAGAATCGGAACAACCATGGAGCCTACTTCCCATGGCTACATCTACCACCATGAAAGTTTACTGTCTACCATGATTCCACATCCCCTAGCCAGCCAGTTAGGACAGTGGATCCATGAAGCTGCAGTACCCCTAGCTCTCCATACTCCTGGGGAAGAAAGCTATTAAGGAGCAGTTCTCCGCAAGGAGTGTTGTGTACAGTCCTTGTTAAAGGGCTCTCTGTAGCATGCATCTGCTCTGCAGCAGAAATGCAGAAGTTCCACGGCTTTCCAGGCCCACACAAGGGGAGGTAGGATTTGCATCTATTACAATAGCTTTTGTACTAATCTGTACAGAATATTAGAGACACATTGTCTGACATTCAGCTTTAGAAAAAGTTCCCTAAATACTCCGTGTAGTACAGCTAATGCTTTAATGCTAATTTGGTTTGTTGTTAATAGCTTTTCCCAGGGATAAAGCCAAAATGCTACATTTAGAAACTAGATGCCAGATTCTGCCATTAGGGTGGTTTAATCTGCAGTAACTATCAATTTAAACATGATTAATCCAGATATGCACAGAAATAACAGAGAGCAGAGTTTGGCTCCTGATATTTGTGACAGTTTGGTTGATTTGGGGACACTGTGCCAAATTCTGCTTTCTGTCCCATGTTGTTAATGCCCATAGACATCCATGAGATTTTCACTAACATATCAGAGAGCAGAAGTTGACCCACTCTATATTTACATATTTCATTACTGTTATGCTTCTGTTCAAGTATTTTGTATTCTTCATTGGGCTTTGCATCAGGCTTCTTAATGTACAACTCTGAGGACACAATGATTTTATCCTATTTATTTTTATGGAGCAATATCCAGCGATACCAGACAAATATGCTTTAAGACAAAATTTGCCATAGAGGTGTCTTAAAAGTTTAATCAGATCTCTTTTATTTTCTTTCTTATCTGCACTACCACAATGTAAAATTCTTCAAGTAAAAGCAACTTGAAAAAAGTTTATAATGGCTAACATTTCCATAGTGGCGTTCGTCCATAGACATGTACAAACTGATTGTAAACATCGTGGGACTGACCCTGCACAACGTTCCCTTTGAAGCCAATGGCAGCTTTGTCCAAATGACCACCATGTGTACCTACATATCCTCACTCAAACAAAACTGTCATTGACTTCAATAAACACACTACTCCACCCACCATTTCTTTGCAATATTTATTGCTTTTGGATTGTTCCGAGTCGTATTTCCTCCAGAAAAGGGAAGTCTAGCCCACAGGACTAGAAGCTGAAAGGATGGTCTAATAGGAAGGGTGCTGGAATGGGACTCATGGAAAACAGTTGTATTGCTCCCTCTGCCATAGACTTTCTGTGTGCCTTTGGACAAGACACTTAATCTTCCAGGTTCCTCAGTTTTTCATCTGCAAAATGGGGACAGTACTTCCTTATTTCAAAGGAGTGTGAGGTCTCAGACACTACAGCAATGGAAGAGGGAAATAGTAGGTAGATAGAACATTGAGCAATAAATATTGATCCAAGTTTTTCCTTATCTTTCTTCGGCTCTGATCAGGAAACTAAACTTAAAAGCATTTGACTGATGTGTATTTGTTATACTTATATGTGTGATGCTATGCAATTGAAAGTGGGGGCTATATGTATGCATTAGTAGGAGGGCCCTAATATAGCTTTAGGGGTGTAACAAAAATGGGCAGTTCACACCATTTTCCATACTCGTTAAAAACACTGTCACTGGAATGCATTCATGCTGTTCCATTTGCTGTTTGTTTGTCATATGACTGAGTTAGGAGAAGGTGAATGCCTCATATATTCTGTATATTATGGGACAGTAACATCTGGCTGTACTATTCTGACCTTTTCAACATTCTGCAATTGCTGAGTATGCCATTCCACATCCCCACTTATTTACAGCTTCACCAAAAGATAGAGAAGGGGCAGAAGGATCAGTCAGTCAAAATATACAGTAGGGAGAAAGGTCTAGACCACGCATCCTGCTGCTGGTGTTTCCACAGTGCATGTCAAAGATTAAAATATGGATTAATCATTCTTATGAATCTTCCCTTTATGAAGAAGCGAAAATGGGAGTTCATAGTCTATTCTCAAAGGCAACAAGGTGCAGAAAATGAAGAGTGATCACATAATTCATATTTATTAAAATCAGGATATTGCAGTCTCACGATCTCGGGTGCCATAGTTATATAGACACAACTTTAGACTTGCTATCAAAAGAGAAGAGCTTAAAAAAAAACCTACCAAACTTTTGTTTAATTGAGTCTATATTTGGATTATTTTCACACTTAACTTTGTCCTAGATACTCTTGTATTTATTTTTGTCTTACAGGAGTGAATTGCTTGTGTTACAAAACTGAAATTTCACTATTACAACCAGATTGATTTACTGTTCTATTCTTAGACGCTGCCTATAAATGAGAGAGTCTCAAAGGGAGATTTGTCTATAAAGCACTGATACCTTTACTATCTACTGAAAGCATATAGGACATGCCTTTTCAGCCCCCAAATATCCAGTGGAAATCAATAATACAGACAGTAGGAAGAAATGGAAAGAGTGGAACACACTGCACTTTCTGTTGCACATTTTTAGGTTAATAGGCCAACTTCATGATAAATGTAGTTGTCTAGTAGTGGGTATCTTTTTATATACTTAATACTGTATAAAAGTTTACCAGTTTTAGCATTTTCAAGCAGATGAATAAATTGACACATGTGAGTAGCCCTATGAAATCTAAATGGAACTACTCTACGTGTATAGCTTTACTCGGACAGGTAAGTATTTGTAGGAACATGCACTTAACTCTTTCAGCAATACACTTATTGCTGAAACAGCAAACTTTACTGATAGACTTGTGCATAGCACTCACAGAATGGCGTAAGTAAATAGCAATTTAAATTTAGCAGATCTAGGGTCTAAATGAATTGCATACTTTACTAATACAGACTCAATTACATGGTTTGCAAATGGTGCTGCATGCTTTATTGGTCAAGCTTCATACAATTCTCTCCTAACTCAAAACATTCTCCATACTTCACTGACCAAGCTGAATAGTTTATGGGTTCAGCATTTACAGACTTTTTTTTTTCACGATTCAGTCATCCATGCTCACTTATCCGGAGCCAATGACTAGAGGTAAGAGAATAATTAACAAACAAAATGTATTTGATGAATTCCACCTCTTTTTCTATTCACAAATTGCCATCCCATAAATGAGAGACAACCCTGACCTATTTCAAATAATTTTCACAAATACTCAGGGTTCGTAGCTCTTTTGGGAGTAGTTTGTCGTATGTCTTCAATGTGCGGGACTGGGAATTGCTGCTGTGTTGAATAGATATGTTGGCCATGTAGAACCGTAAGTTCCTTGAGTGAACAAACATTAACTCTTTTATAATCAGGTTTCCAATTTAAATACCTGAACTGATGAATTTGAAATCCACTTTCAGTGAATAATCGTCAATATTCCCTTCAAATTCTGTTTTAGTAAACATACCTGGCAAAAAACCGTTTTGCTAGAAAATTTGTATGGGGGGCGGGGGGAAAGGGAAAAGAACAAAAACAAACGAACAGCTGAACTGAATTTGTTTAAAAATGTAAACAAATATTTCTGGAAAAGTTTTTGCCTCATTCAAACAGCTCTACCATGAATCCAGTCTAGAGACCAGATTGTAGAGACTATACAGCTCGCATTAGGCAATCAGCTTTACCAAAGAAAATTGACTGAGAGGGTCTCTGTGGGACTGCAGTTTAGCTTTTGCAAATTTTGTATGGCAAAATGAATGCTACTCAGGATCAAATTGCTATTCAGATTGTAAGTACTGTACGTGATGAAGGAGCATCCCATTTTAGCATTAATTCAGGTGCTGACAAATTCCAAGTTCACATATTCTGCACATTCTCTCCCAGTGTAACTCCTATCTGAAATTATGGCTATTATTACAGGGGGGATTTTCAAATGAATTCATGTTTATCAACAACTTAATTTTCTACAGGCATGTCAGGGTTCATGTGTAATGGGGCACGGAAACCCCCATTGTTTTCCACTGAAATAAATAGGAAATCCACAGGTAAATAACCTGTAGTGCACAAGAATAGACATTCCATATTAAACATATTATATTCTAGAAACTTTTTCCGATCAAAGATCAATAGGTCATCTTTGGTAATATGCAAACCTCTTATTTTCTGAGCTAACTTTCAAATAGGCGTGCAAATATTTTGTTCACACATCTACATGCATACACCTTTGTTTGTGCTGAGTGCATAACAACACATCTAACTACTCAACATGTTTTGCAAAAATGTCTATTAACAGACACAAACAGGCATTCCTACATATAATAAGTGACCTATGACTGTGGAAAATAGCCTCCACAAATATTGTAAAAAAGTATATACAAAGAGAGGGGGTGTCCTTTTCTAACAGTAATCGTGTTGTCTATATTCTTCATTTATGTATCTCTCATTTTCTGATTTCCTGTGATGCACATACTGCATTTATTTACTGTGCTACAGACTTAAGTCCATTTTCAGACATGCCATTTATCTAATTACTAAAAGTCCCTGAAACCTAATGACTGTGAAAGTATTTGGAAGGTTTTCACCACGCTAGGTATTTTAAAACTGGATATTGTGATCCTACTTTCCCATCTCAAAGGCCCACCACATCCTAATGCTATCAGTAGAGTACTAAGATACCATGGCAATGAGCACCTTAGAAATATGATAGCTAATTCCCAGTGAAAACTGTCAAGCAATTTATTACACATTACCTGGTTTATTAAGTTTGACCTAGGTAGGATTATAGAAGGCTCAAAGGATTGGTCATGGGCTCGTGAGCTTTTTACTCCTAAGTTTCAAGAGTGGGCCAGTTTGGTAGCAAGTAGTCACTAAAGCCTATGATTTTTGGTGGCCTTTGTGAGATTACGTGGTGAACTCAAAAACATTCCCAGTGGATCGATGTCCACTGTTGGTGTTAGATGACAGTCTCATCAGAAAGACCAAGGATTTAAATAGACAAGGGGACTGAAATAATTTTTAGATGTGGCCTCTCCGGGTTATGGTTGAAGCAAAGGAACCAGGTGCTGCTTCTGCTACCCATGCTGTATCTGTTTGGTAGGTAACCAGGGGACCTCAGTCTCTGGGGTTGGCACTTGGACACCTTTCATGATCGCTACATTCACTAAACAGAAAAGGGAAAACATGCTGGTTCATGTTCCAGTACTCAACGGATGTTTACAACACAGGCTGGATCTGGGCCTTCTGGAATTCTGGCAGAATTTAGTTTTTAAAAAGGCAACCCAAGGAATCTGACTTTTTAGCAGACAATAATAGATGATTATGAGATTAAATAGGAGGAAACTGAACAGCTGGCATGTATTTAAACTTTTATTTCCTCACTACGCCCTTGATTGAAATCACCAGTTTTCAAAGCCGATGCTGACTCTGTTGAACCTAATTTAGATCCTGTATCAAATCAGATGAAACACAAGTATAACTGGGAAGGAAACTAATGTTCTGTAACTCGAGCACTCAGCAGAATGCCACATCTGTGGTGGGAGAAATACGATGAGTTCCCACAACCACCTGTTTTTAATGAACATCTAGTTTGCTAACAGTGGGTTATGTCTAAGAAAGAGCCTGACTTGCTGGCCAGTTTTCTACCTGTATGTAGCATTTTGTTTAACCAAAGGCTCTGTTGGTTAGTGTCACTGACGCAGTTTCCATCTAGATATGGGAATTAAAAGTTCTGCATTCTACCCCAGCTGTCTACCCACCTGAGTCTCTCTTGAAGATATTTGGTTTCCCATTTGCATACATGGAAAAAGCAATCAAAATGTAATAAAAATAATTTTCTAAACAAATATAGTGGTAGGAGATTTTGGTGTGAAAATAATAAAAAAGAGAAAAAGAGAAACCTGAGTGTTGATTAGCCCCCCCTGCTGACATGTCTCAACTCCATGGTAAGGAACATCGCAGCAAATGCCCTCCATGATGCAACAAAGAAACGGATTGGCAGAGCCCCCTCCAACCAAGACACTGCCACCTTCCTGAGCGGTTCCCTGGATGGCGAATTCGGACGGGACGGGCGCGACATCGGTTCACTGTGGTCCCGCGCTCGCAATGACACACGTTGCCTGGGGAAGCGCATCGGCTGCCGCTGGGAGCGGTGTGAGGAGCGCCAGGAGCTGGAAGTCCTGGTGCCGCAGATCAGGTCCAACGACAACACCATCATCACCCCGAGCGACAGGGGCATGCTGGAGAGGACCCTGAAGGCAGCCATCCACTCGCTGTACATGGAAACCCTGAAGCGTAAACCGGACCAGGGTAAAGCCTTCGAACTGAAGAGCAAGTGGGAAGCCAGCGACCACTTCCTCTCCAGGGGTGGCTTCACCCGTTTCGCCGACTGGCGGTTCGTCCACCGTGCCCGGCTCAACTACATCCTGCTCAACGGAGCCGTCCACCACAGGAACAGAGACAAGCGTTGCAGGAAGTGCGGCTACTCCAACGAGACCCTGCCCCACGTCCTGTGCAACTGCAAGCCCCACTCCAGAGCCTGGCAGCTGCGCCACAACGCCATCCAGAACCGCCTGATAAAAGCCATCGCACCACGCCTGGGGGAGGTTGCCGTGAACTGCACCATCCCCGGTACTGACAGCCAGTTGCGACCTGACATGGTAGTCACCGACGAGGCCCAGAAAAAGATCATCCTCGTCAACGTCACGGTCTCCTTTGAGAACAGGACCCCGGCCTTCCACGAAGCCCGAGCTCGTAAGATGGAAAAATACGCCCCCCTGGCCGACACCCTGAGAGCAAAGGGCTACAAGGTGCAGATGGACGCCCTGATCGTCGGAGCCCTGGGCGCTTGGGACCCCTGCAACAAGCATGTGCTGCAGACCTGTGGGATCGGTCAACGCTACGCACGGCTCATGCAGCGCCTTGTGGTCTCGGACACCATCCGATGGTCCAGGGACATCTACATCGAACACATCAACGGCCACCGACAGTACCAGGAGATGTGAGCCAGTACCATGCATCAACTGTGGGAAAGGGACTGAGAGACTTTTTCCATTGGACCATATGAACTGGAACCATAAACTCATTGAGCATTAATTCCCACCAAATGAGGGTAAATCCATCTGCATCATCGTATCCACTCATTGTACTCCACACCTGAACATAGCCGTTATATGAACAACCCCTATATCTCAATCTCTGTACTTTGTCCCGTTAAACTTTTACCCCCAATCGGGGAGATTGCAGATTATGTGTTCCTTACGCCACCCGTTCCTAAACCAAATTTCTCACCCCTTGATAATCTGTACCTTATTCCCTGATAACCAGAAACTTCTATGCTTAAACTCTGTACCATTTTATTTTTACATCAACATCATCTTAATAAAATTATTAAATCTGTTCTTAAAATACCAAGCTTACCAAGTTGCTCATGGTTATGAAATACTTGCCCTTGCCAGTAGGTGGACCATGCCATTTTTGTAATGTAACAAGTTACAACCGACAGCACTGTATCTAAGACCATGTATCGGTGTTACTGTGATGTTTTGTGGCAGTATTTAGTGGGATCACACAATTCAAGAATGAAATGGCCTCCAGTTTAAAAAGTAATCAGGATGAATGGTCCAAAAACCTTTCAATGGGAAGCACAATAGCCCTGTGTTTTGAGGAATCCACCATTTAGAGTAAATGTGCTCCAAGCAGGGCCATCCCTAGCTATTCTGGGGCCCTATGCAGCTCCCCCACGGGGGGGTGGCGGCCTCTGCGGGAGGGGAGCGGGAGGGGAGCTGGCCCCAGGCCTAGGCAGGAGGGCAGGGCTGGCTTGGGGGGGTAGGTGGGAACCACCGTGCAGGCCCGGCCCTGCTGCAGAGCTCAGGGGAGTGGAGGCAGGGCTGTGGTGGAGTAGGGACGGGAAGAGGTGGGGCGGGGGCCCTGGGGAAGAGCCGGAGCAGGGGCTGGAGCAGCATGCAGCTGCGCAGGGCACCAGGAAATTTGCCCCCAATTTCCTGGTGCCCTACGCAGCTGCGTTACTTTGCATATGGGTAAGGACGGCCCTGGCTCCAAGTATTGCTGAATAAAACAAGCATGAATGAATAACACCGTTTTGAGCAAACCTTGCCTCATGTCATTGATGGGCTCATGTCATTTGCTTGCCCAGGGCTCCCCTTGACTTTGATGGGAGCTGTATACATGACCAAGTTAGAATTTGCTTCAGCGAAATTTCAAGTTTTTAAATAAAATCTACATCAAGTGCCAAATTATGCCTTCACTTAAACCCTTGCAGTACTAATGAAGGAATAGCTAAAATCATATCGTATAATCTCAAATAATATCCAAGATAAAAGAAGTCTATATAAGAATAATAAGGGAGATGAATCTAAACTTTCTCTCTGCACCACCTCTCCTTACTATTGAGCTTTAGATGAAACAGTATCCAGAGGTGAGCCGCCGTTTTGGTTAACACTTGTATTGGGGTTGCATGTAGAGGCCAGGATGCTAGAGGCTATAAATTAAAAACACACAGTGACACTGCCTGCTCCAAAGAGCTTACAGTCTAAAAGAAAAGACTTAACCAGCGTGTAATGCAAACCAGCAGGCAGGGTTGTGAAGTGGGGGAGATGTGCAGATAGTCTGCAGTCCTTAGCCTGTTAGGAGCAGTAACTGCATCTTGCCATTTACCAAGCTGTGGTCAGATGGCAGCCAAAACCTAAGGCTGGGTCTAGGCAAAAAAAAAGGGTTGCCAGGAAACACGCCTAACATGGAAACAGCTCACACTGACCCAAAAAAGTGCTGGAATCAGTATTGCTTAGAATGCTTTGGTGAGCAAAATAAGTTATACTAGCAAAAGCACTTTTATGTTGATGTAATTGTGCCTACACCAGTGGTGGGCAACCTGCGGCCCATCAGAGTAATCCGCTGGTGGGCCGCGAGACAGTGTTTACATTGGCCATCCGCAGGCATGGCCTCCCGCAGCTCCCAGTGGCCGCAGTTCGCCATTCCCAGCCAATGGGAGCTGTGGGAAGCGGCAACCAGCACATCCCTGTGGCCTGCGCCGCATCCCGCAGCTCCCATTGGCCGGGAACAGCAAACTGCGGCCATTGGGAGCTGCAGGCGGCCATGCCTGCGGACAATCGATGTAAACGCTGTCTCGTGGCCTGTCAGCGGGTTACCCAGATGGGCCAGGTGCGCCCCGCGTCCTCCAGGTTGCCCACACTAGGGCTTTTGTCAGTATAAAACCATTGCAAAAAAAAATCACACCCCCAACTGACGTTGCTATAACACCAAAAGCTTCTAGACTAAAGTTTGGTTTGGATTTTGCTAAGCCAACCTTCATTGGCCATTAACAGAGACGGAGCAAAACCAGAATCTTTCATCCTCCATCCTCCCGGGATGTGATGAGGCAGGTCTACAGAGCCCAATCCAAACTGCCCAGGGTTTGATTTTTGTTGCACAAGAATCTGCCCAATGAGGTGTTTGGAAAACGCAGTCCTTACCCAGCGTCTGGTTAGTTATATTATTGAGCAGTATTTGTATTTCTGTAGCACGTAGGAGTCCCAGTCATGCACCAGGACCCCTTGATGCGAGGCATTGTACAAACACAGGAAAAAAAAGACCCCAAAAGTTTACAATCCACTATAAAACAAGTGAGAAGAGAAGGATATGGAAACAATGGGTATGTCTACATTGCAGTCAGTAGGTGTGAGTTCACCTCAAGCTGACACATCTGAGCTAGCTTTAAACTAGCTAGATTGAGCACCAGAGTAGCAAACCCATGGCAGCGCATGCTTCAGTGCAGTTGTATAAACATGCCCCGAACCTGAAACTCATAAGCCATGGGTATCACTGTTTCAGGACCTGATTAAAGCTAACTCAGGTATGTCAACACATGTTCCAATCACACCTGGTGACTGCAGCCTAGACATACTCAATGTGACAATATAGTCAGCATGCTGAGCGGTGTTTGTGACCTATGTACCCACCAATTTTTCACTTTCACTTTTAATTCCCAGACAAGAAGGTTTAGTGCTCACTCTACAGATCTTTGTTTATTCTATTTAGCTGTCACAAGGCAAGCACAAATTCAGTCACGGAAGTAACAACTGAGTCTTAAGCTATTACTCAGTGACCAACAGAGCAGATGTTTACATATCAAGTTTATAATACACAGTGACCAGGAAGGGTGGCAGATAGGAACAGAAAATAATTAAAATTAAAATTAATAAATAATACCAAAGCATTGGAAGAATATTGGAGTGTTCTATTTTATTTTTGAGGCATCTGGGCTCGCTGGGTTTTTCTGAATACATCTTTCACAAAGTCACATATTGAATACCTGGATAGCAAGTGGCAACGCAGAAGGGATTTGGCAGGCATCATCTTGATTTCTCTGTGCACTGAGCAGGGATTTTTCATTTCATCCATCATTCACAACTTGCAGTGCTTCCAAAAGTCACTTAAATGTATCCTGCACAGGAAGCTGTAGGATGGAATGAGGCCAAGAAGTCTTTTTGTACTGTGTGCACCCTGGTATCACACTAATTCTGAATTGAGTGATAGAAGCTGGCTTGTAGTTGCCTTTGTTAGTAGCATAGTTACATACCACACAATACTGTGCCACATTTACACTGACTTACGATATACAGCATCACCAGCCCTGGGCATCCACAAATAAAGAATCAGGTGTCAAAAAACATGAGATTTTATTTTAAAAATACATTTTGAGTTCTTATTTGCCTTTTGAGTTTTGAAGTTGTAGGTCTCAACTTTTAAACTTTTCTCCATAATCATGAGGACTAGAAACTTCCTTTTAAAAGGGTTGGGGTGAAGGGGAGAGAAAGAGCTGAGAGTCTCAAAAGTCTTCAGGAGATGGGGTTTTAAGAAAATCACCAAATACCTAAAACTAGTAATAAAATCGAGAGATGTTAGTAATGCTGGGAATACATGCATATTTCTTCCATCTTCTGAGGTAAGTGTTTCCCCTATAGATACTAGCTGGATTATTTTCTATAGACTGTTCAATTGCTCTTGCTGCTGTTTTGGATTTAAAACAAACAAAACCAAACTCTTTTAGTAAATGGCTTTTTTTCTTGGCTTACATCCATTTGTGATCTTTGCTTTTACATTTATCACCAGCTCCACTAACTGAGCTTATTGTAGTCTCCCTTCAGAAATGTGGTCACACTTTATATTAATAGCTGTTTAAATAGCTAATCAGTTATAGATTGTTGCCTATTACTATAGCCTTCTATGTATGGCACCTTTTTCTGATGTGCTTATATCTGTGACATATACTACGCTTGTCTGTAACACCATTGAAATATCCATCAATCATTTATTAACCCCATATAACCTATAGATAAAAATCTTTAATGGCGTGCAGCCAGAAACGTATTTACCCCATACACAGACAACTGAAGACATTAGGAGTCTTTCCTTTGACATAGACAGGCTGTGGATCAGGGCCTTAAATATTCCTTTTTTCCTAAAGAATGTTTAGAACATCACTAGGTATGTTCTGGTGGCTGGTAGCTTTTGCATCCAGTAACCTGGCTATTCAAAGGCCGCATTAGGATGATTTAGTCACTTTGCATTTGTTTTCCAATAATGAACTTTGTCCATTTACAGGAACTGTAAATTATAGCTTCTGTTATTGTAGGGTTTGGCTCACTTTGGTTTTGAATTGGTATGAAAGACTTCTGTGGAGTCTGGTGCTTCCGGTTTTAAATGTTGCAATTCCAGAATTCCTTTGGAGACAAAGCAGCAAACAATGCTGTGCCTGAAAGAATTATGCCTGCATGAGAAACGAGCTTGTTGGTATGCATGGCTGGGTTCATCGATTTATATTTTCATAGTTTTTGCTTAAGTCTGATGAATGTTATCGAAGTTGTGAAGCTTTTAATTGAGGATCTATTAGTTCTGAAGGAACCAAATGACTGGAACTGGTCATCTGATTTACCTTTTCATCACTCTCCAACAGTTCAATACTACTGTGAATACTTGGGGCCTGATTTTTCACAGATGTGGAACACCTGTAGCTTCTTGAGTGATCAGTCTGATGTTAAGAAATACAGTACGGTTCAATCTTGCTCTTTTTTACTTCAGTGAGAGCAAGATAGGACATTTGTTGCTCACAAAGTATATATCAATTTGATGGTGTCATCATTTACATTTATAAATGCATGCCCAGGGACTTTGAATTACTGTCTTCTCACCTGCCTTCAATACAATTTTATATATTTGTGAAATTAGCCCTGATCAGAGACTAATCTCCAGCTAATTTGATTTTTTAAAATGAAACCATTTTGTATGAGATCAGCGCAAATAAAGCATCTGAAATTCTCACATTCTAATTTCAAAATAGCCAAACTGATTTCATTCTTTCTTTCCCAAGAAGTGTGAGCTCTACTGAGAGAAGCTTATTCCTGAAGCAAAATATGACCAACCAGTAGTAAATTCTTGACTATATGGGCCTTGAGTCTCTATTCTGGCTTATGTCTGGCAATACGACCTTTGCACCCTCTGCATTCTGAACTCCTAAACTAGAGCAGTCCCCAGGGCTGCTTTAACTCACCCTCTGTCACAACGTCCCTCTATGCTGCATGAGCCCACAATAGCCAGAGGGAAGTACACCCTTTCCCTAGCATAGGCCTAAGATGGGAGTTATGTAGGGTTCTTCTACTGGCTCCACAATGCTGGGAAACACCTCCTTCCTCCCACTGGATCATAAAAATAGGTTAGAGTTGTAAAATAGTCATGACCTTATCACAATTATGCCCCAGAGTCTGAAGCTGGTTAAACCCGAGGTCTGTGGATCTTAACATTTTCAGTGGCTAAGTTTGGTAAATCATCTAGAATTTCAAGTCTTATCGGAATTAGGAGGGTCCCCAGCCCTGCTTCTCCCCCACAGCAGAGTGATGAGTAGGGCCAAGGCTGAGCACTTTTGAAAATCCTGACGTTCATTTGTTAACATTTACACTTGCGAAGAATTAGATACATCTCCAAATGACAATATGTGTACGCAAGTACCTGATTTCTGTACCCTGGCAATGGGCACTGCATGCAAAAATTTGACTTGCAGATGTACTCACATACACACACACACACATTTGAAAAATAGGCCCTACATTTTTGTTTAAGGACAGCTTAAATTCTGCAGGAGCTGGCTAGGTGGACATCCCGCAAGACCCAAAATAATCCCACTTCTCCTAAGAAAGTGGAGATTGTGCATGATTGTGCAGTTAATATGGGGACATTTTCCCACCTTCCTCATTTGGTGAGGCCTTAGGAAAAATGATTTTGAACTTCCCAATAGCTTTGGGTTCAATTCTAGGGATGGATGATGGTTCAGAAAGGATGGAAGGGCCAATTTTAACTAAATCAGATGACCCATCACTAATGCAAATCATAAAGCTCAGACAACAAAAGCAAAGTCATGAGCAAAACACAGATTAATGACAAAAATGCATAGGACACTTGGAGGGGAAAGGCAATCTTGTGTTCCTAACCCAGCAGGTTGCCGTAGCAATAACAGCAATAGCTGCTGCTTTTAAGAAATCAGAATAAGGACAATGAAAGTGAGCAGACAAAGGTGAGACTGCTATGAAATGCTGTCATGAGTAAACCAGGCATTAGCCAACTGGGCACTTTAACATGTGGGGAGGGATAGTGTCTTTACTGAATGGTTTCTGAACTGTTCAGCTCACATGGACCCTTGTGGTGTTACCTCAGAGTATTCAATGAGGGGAACCCCGTGTTCTCTCTATTAAAGAACGTCTTTGCTTACAGATGCATTCATTCAAATGCTGCCCATTTACTGAGGGTCAGCTTCTAATTTCAGATGCTCTATTCCAAATTTTCATTATGAATCCAGACTCTGAAGAAGTTCATGTCTGAAATTTGTAGCTAGTCTGTATCTCGAAGGGTCTGAACTGAAATTTCAGCTCCAGTCAGACTGGATTTTGCAGATAAATTTATTTATTTATTCACCTGTAGTGATGATGCAATTTCAAAAGTGGAAGGAACAGATACAATTAATGCATATGTAGCTAAGTCAATTATCTCAGGATAACTGTGCGACTCCATTTTGCTGTTTGCAGTCCTTGTGCCTCAAGAGATTAAAATTGATCTTAAAAGACTAATTTTCCAAAGAAGAAAGTGAACAATGATTTAATAAGTCTATACCCCATAATTCACCATTCAGACCCTGGACAACTGTGGCATTTTGTCCCTGTCTCAGCAGTGAATGCGTCTCTAAATTTGAAAGTTTTAAGTGGGAAAAGTGAAGCAGCTTGCTTCTGATTAAAGCGAAAGCTGGTTGTCTTTGATAACATAGATAAATGCTTGGTTACTTACTTTTTAATTGCTTTATTGCCAGAAGTTTTCAATGAAGCCATAAAAGAGAAAAAAAATGATCAGCCTAATTGCTTCAAGATGGATATGTAATGCATAAATCTCTTGTTTAATGGATCTAGTAATGGACCACCTGTTTCAGTTGCCTTTTCCCATTCAGAATATGAATGAATAGTTCTCTCAGATGTGCACAAAGAGAAATCACAATCTCACACTTGGAAATTCTATGACTCTTTATATTTGATCCTGGGACATTCATCCTTATTATGTAGATTAGCCAATCTCATTACAATTGATTTTTTGGGGTGAGGGGGAAGAAATCTGTCCAGTACATAGTACCTACTGTATTTCAATTGTCAGACTTTATTTTGGATGGTGGTCAAATGTTAATGCACTAGATATATAATCACTGTAACAAATAAAAAGATAGACATGTTAAACAAAGCCCTAACTGCTGCTGATGGGTCAGATAAGGGTTCTATCAATTCTTCGTTGAGGTGCCCCTGCTTAGTCCCAATTCTAGAATGTCCTGCTGCCATCTCTTTTGGCAACATTTAGCTTTTAGAATGCAGTGCCCATCTGGGCCTCCAAAGCATCATCACGTGGCACCAGACTTGACAGAAGTCTTCACTTCCCAATGACCTCAGTTCCTTCCTACTGTGGATCAAGGGGCCTCCTCTCCCCACTCGGAGTTGTTTCTAGAGGAGTGAACGTTACTAAATGCAGTCCCTTGTTTTTATAATGTTGTGAGGTTTTTTAGCCTAGTTTTCAGGTAATACTCACAATTGCACCCTTTTTTTTTTTAACACGGGCTTCAGTTAGCTATGACTGATGGGGATAAGAAGAGTGGATTGAAGCAACATGGGTGAGGCTTCTCCATGTTCCCTGATGTTGACACGCAGACTCACCGTTTATTTTACCTGGGGGAAACCAAGTCCATGGATCACTTCTCAGAATGTACGACCATCACAGCACAGGCCCATACCAATAGGCAATGGAGGATCTATGCTTCTTTCAGCAAGGAGGCCTTACAAGCCCCATTCCAGGCCAGCTAGACAAGTCAGGAAGGCAGGTAACTAACAACAAAAGGAGAGGGTGTAAAGGGGGAGTGAACAAGCATTCATTTAGTACAAAATTGAGATATTGAGAACAAAATTAATCAAACCACCAAGGGAGGTGAAGATAAGAAAATCTTTAATTGCCCAAACACCAATGCTAGTAAACAAAAGGAGTTGGAATTGCTTATTTATGAACATAAATTCAACCTAGGTGGTGCAACTGAAGCCTGGTGGGAAGAGTTGCATGATTGGATTGTTAAAATCAATGGTTCTAACCTATTTAGGAAGAATTGAGTGGGCAAAGGGGAGGGGGAGTGGCACTCCATCTCAGAAATGGCACTGCCTGTTTCTGAGTCACTGGCAACTCAGAAACAAATGATCATGAATGCTTATGGATCAATGTTCTAACAGAGAAAACACAATATCTGTACCAGTTAGCGTCAGCCACAGACCACCAAATCACACTAGGGAATAGGATGCCTGGCTCTTGAAGTACCTATCTATAATATGGGGGGCAAGGTGGGGGAAGGTGCATTATCATGGGAGACTTCATTCTGAGTGATGTATGCTGCCAGTCTCATGCTTCCAGTTATAAAACTTCCACAGAATTTCTAAACATTATAGATGATCATTATCTATCTTAAAGTATTGTATCCAACACAGGGGAATTCTGTATGAGAGCTCCTATTGACAGATAAAGAGGAATTGATCACAGAACTAAACATTAGTGGTTGCTTAGGTGCAAGTGATCATGCCTTGGTTACATTTGTAATGTGCAAACAGAATAAAGTCCAACCCAGTACTATATATCCTTGGTGCTTTAAGAGGGCCAATTTCTCAAAGCTCAAAACAATTATGAGCCAAATAATTTGGAAGAAATTATTTCAACAGAAATATTTGAATGATAATAGCTAATTGTTTTGGAACATTTTACTAGATTCCCAGAAAGTCACAATCAAGAAAGAAGGCTGCACTTTTAATAAAACATCTTGGCTTCGAGGGGAAGTGAAAGCAGCTATAAAAAAATTAAAAACCGTATATAACAAATGATTAAAAGGGAAATTTGATAGGAATTAATACAAATTAGAAATTGGGGATTGTAGGAAATTGACAAGAGACACAAAAGAACTCAAGGAGAAATCTATGGCCAACAGAATTAATAAGAATGAGTTATTAAAGGATATTAGGAACAAAAGGAATCCTGTGTATTGGTCCATTACTAGATAGACATGGGAGAACTGTCAATAATAATGCAGAAAAAGCAGAAGTGTTCAATAAATATTTCTGTTCTGTGTCTGAGCAAAGCACAGAAGATGTAACATATGATGATGAAATACTTTCCATTCCAACAGTAACTCAGGAGGATGTTTGACAGCCACTACTAAGCCTAGACATTTTTAAATCAATCGGTCCAGATAACTGGCATTCAAGAGTTTTAAAAGGTGGCTGAGGAACTCTCTGAACTATTAATGTTGATTTTCAATAAGTCTTGGAACACTAGGAAAATTGCAGAGGGCTAGAATAAAGCTAATCTTGTGCCAATATTTTAAAAGGGTCTACGGAAAGAGGTGGGTAATTATAGGCCTTTCTGCCTGATATCAATCCCAAACAAAATAATAGAAAGGCTGATATGGGTCTTAACTACTAAAGAATTAAATGATGGTCATGTAATTAATGCCAATCAACATGGGTTTATGGGAAATTGATCTTCTCAGACTAACTTGATATCATTTTTGATGAGCTTACACTTTTGGTTGATCAAGGTAAAAGTGTTGATGTAATATACTTAGGGTTCTCTAAGGCATTTGATTTGATACCGCATGACATTTTGATTAAAAATCTAGAATGATACAAAATCTATGTGGCACACATTACATGGATCGAAAACTGGCTAAAATGCAACTGTAAACAGGGAATCATCATAGAGTGTGTTCCAATGGGGTCCCCTTACGCTAGTTAGTATTTTTATCAATGACCTGGAAGAAAACATAAATGCGTTCTCACGAGACATTGAACTGCTGTGGTACAACCTTTGTATGGTACAACCAGACCTGTGAGAATACAATTAAATAAAGTTAAAAAGAAGACACTAATGACAAAACCATGCAAACCATATAACAGATTAATAACAAATATTTATCCCTTGTTCTTCGTTTTGCTTCCTAGTGCATGTTGTGTATGTGTCCTCATTCCTATGCATTCATATCTGAAAGCTGATAAGTAATATATTGCTTTAATAACTTCCTCTGAATTTGTATTTGCACAGAACAGATATCAGATGGAGTGTTTCATAAGTATCCGATTGTGCTGAATCGAAACCGATAAATAAAGGGTCAAACCCTTGCCACATATGTCTAAATGCCTGTGCAGAAGATAAAGAATGGGTGGATAATGCCATATTAACTATTAGTTAGACCTGACTTTTGAATACTATGTATGGTTTGGGGTGATTTTAATGTAGGAAAGAAAATATTATCTTGACAAGCGTGCAGCTCCTAGCAGGCAGGGTAATCTAAGGAATTATAGTTTGCTTAGTTCTCTATTCCTGAGGAAACAGCTGGAAAAAAAAATTACTTGGAGTTACTCCCCAGGAACAGGGAAGACTGAGGCTGACCCTGCATTTTGCAGCCATCTTGAGGTATGCCAAGAGCATGCAAAACTTTTGCTTAGGGTTGCAAGTCTTAACCCGGCTCTTCATCACATGAAAAACAAATGCTGTATCTAGCTGTAACAGCCATTGAGTACTTAGATGATCAGTCTAATTCATATCAACTGTATTTTCCTCATTACTGCTGGTAATAGGTAACTCATAGTAGTTAAATGAATGCTATAAATAAGAACGTGAATACTATTCTATAGACCAAGAACAAGATGACCCAACAACATTTCATATCCATTCAAACCTGAGCCATAAATCCCATGACTTCTTATACAATCTCCCTGCCCAATAAGGAAGATATAGCAATGTGGGATTTAAACCTTTTAAATAATTATAAATGATCGGCCATTTAACAATATTAAAAGGGATTTCACTTAAACATAACACCTAACTCCTGGCATCAAAGCAATTGACAGTCTAATAGTACTTTTATGAATCAAGCTGATCTCAAATAGGAACCGTTTAATTTCTCATCTTCCTTTGTGTCTCTGTCATATTTATCTGTGTGCCTGCACATAACCCAGAAGAAGAAGCAAATGTTGATTTACCTGCAGTATTGCCAACCCCAAGCATTCAAAAATCATGAGTGAGGCCCCCAAAAGTCCTGAGATGGCTTAAAAATCATGAGATTTTTTTTAAAAATCAGTATGCTTTTTCTGGGTTTTGAATCTTGGGGTACACTTGGGTCACGTTGGCCCCCTAGCCATGAGGGACTAGAATATTTTTTTTTATAAAGGATGCTGAGAGTCTCACATTACCCCAGGAGCTGGGGCTTTCTGAAAAACATCAAATATCATGAAACTTACGATAAAATCCCTAAAGTTGGCAACACTACACAATTATCCTTTTTAAAGGTTCCTAAAAGGGTTCTAAACAGCATCAGCAGACCTCTCTGATGGTATAATTTAACTTGACCAAGACAGATTGCCTATAGAAAGTAGCAAAAGTGGGAGAGATGATGTAGTAGAGGTATTAGAGAAGGTGGGAGATAGCAAGAGGTCCTGAAAGCAATAGGAAATGGAATGGAAGGAGAGAAGATATGTAAGAGAAGCAATGAGAAGGGCAGACGAGAGGCCAGGAAGAAATAGGTGGTAAAAAAATAAGCTACAGAAAGAGAATCAATGGTCTATTGATGCTATGAGAACTGAAATGTGACCCAGAAAGCAAGGAGAAGGTGTGAATGAGGTTCTGGAAGGGTATAAAGGACCTCATTAAAAGAGAGAGAGTTGTAGAGAAATGTCTGCTTGTCAAGAGCTAACCCCAGGAGATCTGTCCTACAAAGGAAATGTGTAAACAGGATTTTTCATTGCTCCTTCTTACTCAGAAAAAATGTTTTATTAAAGTCTGAATAATTTCCCTCAATTACTTTTCTAACACTAGTGTTTGTGAGGCTTTAGCACTCCATAAACCTGCCAAAAGTACTTTAAAAGTCATAGCGGAACCTTTAAAGAACTCTCCCTACTGTCTATTATCTGCACGTTTCTGCAACTGTTTGAATTAATCCATATTAGGTATATGTAAAGGGAAGCTCATGTCTCGATGTACATGTATGCATGCATGCCTAAAGCTGTGCCATGAGTAGGCAATAAGACTTTGCTATGGCTTGATTTTATAACTATATTTATAATGAGTTACAGATAATCTCTCCCATTCTGTGCTTTGAAATATACAATATTATAGTTGATTATTGCCTGTGAAGTTGAGCATATGGTTCCAAAAGGGTTCTAAATGATTTTATGTTTTCTGTTTTGTTATCCATCTGATACTTAGAACCATGCAGCATAAGGCACTAAATTCTCTTCCCCTGTCCCTTGTGCACAATATTAAACCAATTCAAAGCAGTGCATATTTCAGCTGTCTTTTAGAGATGAATTATCACTGATGCGGCCTCAAACAGAAGCTTTGAGAAAGCTTTGAAACAGATTTCTGCATAAATACGTTATTTTGCTTCCAAGTAAGGATTTAAAAAGTATAGTCAAGCTCATGTGAGTTTTAAATGTAAATCATACTGTTTGTTCAATTGTTAGCTGCATCTTTAATTATGGTATCAAGAGTAAATCTGAAGGGGAGGAGGGAGTTGCTATAAAGTTGAGGGACCCAGGACAGATTTCTTGCTCACAGGAGCTTCTTTACCATTTCAAAATGATATCAAATATTGGAGGAAAATATGGAGATTCAGATTCAGACATGTCTTTTTTAAACTCTTCTAGTGTTTTGGGTTCTGTCTGACCATAATGCGGTACAAAAATGGAAATAAATTTTTTTGTGCCAAACCTGTGCCTCTTCATACATGAGGTATTCTCAAACTAGGAGGAGCTATATCTCTCTGCGTTGGCTTGATCATCCTACCAGTTGTGGTTTTTGTGTGAGTTAGACCCTTCAGTGTTAGTCAATGGGGAAAATATAATATAATATATTATATTTCCAAGGTCTTGGCCCCCAACCATGTACAAAAAATCAAATGAAACATTATAGGCAAACCACTACCCCTTCTTTCATTAAGTATTCTCCAACTATGATGAGGACAACCTGTTAGCATCGGTTTTGTCTCCGTACCCGTTGTGGTTTTAGTGTAGCGAAAAAAGTCACTCAAAAGGTTTTGGCAAAAAGAAAAGGAGTACTTGTGGCACCTTAGAGACTAACACATTTATTTGAGCATGAGCTTTCGTGAGCTACAGCTCACTTCATCGGATGCATGTCCAAATGGTTTCTTGAGTAACCAAAACCCTGGGTGAGTGCAGGCTTTGGTTCTATGTTGGGCCAGGATATTTCTACTTCAGGAGATCACTCTCTCTCTCTACAGCCCCCCCCCCCACACACACACATATAGCTTGCTGCTCAGGGTGAAGAGAATCCATACAGCGGAGTTTCCCAACCTCTTTAAAAAAATGTAAGGACAGACAGAACATAGATAAGAAAAATGAGTGGGTAAATCACAAAAATTACACTTTGTCCTCCGACTTCATAAGCAAAGCAATTGCAAATCCCCTTTTGTCTTTTGGACTGTATTGTGTTTCCTGTGTCTCTCGCACATTGTAATCTATTTTTCTATATCACTTACTAAAAATTCTGACTTTCAAACAGCTCCATAAATTTCTTTAAACATCTCCTGACTCGATAAAAAAGGGGCTGACATTGAACACTAAGACTGTATTTCATTGATGTTCAGATAAACTATGAAATAAATCTTACTGTCCCATCAGGTCATTTTGATACCTCTGATTATTTACAGTTCCAGCCATATAATCCTTGTTCTTTTCTCAGAAGTAATCAGAAAGCTCCCCCAGTTTCCTTTCCCCAGCTTTACAGGATCCTTAGAAGTGAAAAGAGTCTCTGCATTCAACTAAACTTCAGTGCAAATAAGAGGTAGAAATCAAATGATAGAAGAAGAAGAAGTTACAGAGCAGGTAATAGGCAAAACATGGCCAGTGTGCAAAGCTCACTTACCTGTGTGACTTCCAGCGAATGCTGTGTATGTTCAGTAACGGATGTTATAAACATCTCTCATACCTGGCTGTTTGCCCTCTGCTGGAGGCAGTGAGGTTGCAGAATGCCCAAGGGAAGGTTGGGAGAGCGATTGTGACTCAGGAAGGCATAGTTTCTCCTGGAGCTTCCCAATGTACAAGGTAAGATCACAGACTGTTCTGTCTCCTTCCCCATCTCCTGTTGGGGTTATTTCTGGTGAAGAGTGCACAGAAGGATCAGTGCTGGGGCTGGCTCTTGGGCAGGAGGAATGTTCCTCCTCGCCACATTCCCACGCAAAGACCAGTCGCCATCTTGCCCATAGCATGTCCAATGAGTGGAGCAGAAATTCCTGAACACTGCAGCCTGTTTTCTGACATACATGGCTATTGCATGGATTTTAGTACCGATAAACTGGAAATGCACTTTCAAAGTAATCATGATTCTCTGATTTATTTGCCAGTCTGCAATGCCCTATTGTGTATCCCCAGTGTTTCTGCACCTATTTATGTTCTGTCTGTGCCTGTCCAGCAGCAGCAGCCGTGTTAATGAACCCCAGAAGAGTTTGCTCCTGTCACTTGTAGTGGGAGTGGCAGTCAAAGCCTTCTGAGCTGTATCTCTGCTGCCTCTGACAGCCACTGGAAAACAGCCGGTGCATGAACTCTAGGGATACAAGAAGGCCATCTGATGAAGTTAGAGGGAGCAGGAACTGAGAGAAACTTCCTCTGTGTCAACCAGGAATCTCTCTCCACTTTTAATGGGAGAGGAAATGCTGTTTGAAGAGAGAACAGTTCATAGATTTGTAGATTCTTAGGCCAGAGGGGACCACAGTGACCATCTAGTCTGACCTCCTCTATAACACAGTTGGGAATGGCAGAAGCAATGTAAACTAGGGCAGTAGGTGGGCTAATTATTCTCTTCAGGGGCTCAGATGCCATGGTGATGGGTGGGTAACAGGAGCCTACATAGATTAAACCAGGATGCATGACTGCTTTATTTTCTCAACTTTATTTTCTTTTATTCTGTGCTGGTTCTGGGATAGTGATTCTAAGTAGAGGTTTGTTCATTGGACTCTCAGAAAACAAGCTGCTGCACATTCTTATAACACAAACTTCCAAAGGGAACATCCCAGTCTTTCCTAAAGAGTCAGCATCCCTCTGATCCCCTCCTCACACACATGGTCCCTGCTATGTTCAAGCCCCAGAATCCCCATCTCAGATTTGTCTGACTATCCATGAATGTTCTGAGGCTGCTAGTTGCTGGTACATGCACCTGCAGCAAATCCCCTCCTGTTGCCCCGAGCTGAGGAGGCCTACGAAAAGGGTTCCAGAGCTAAAAAGACAAAAGGGTGTTCCTGGTATTTTATCCAACTCCATGCATAGCAATTTTCACAAAAAAAATACTACATTAATAGTATTGGTGTGTAACATTGTTCTGAGTACTCCATCATCTCTGAGAGCATTGTTTCCCAAAGCCTGGGATGAACCCCACTCAGAGGAATGAAGGACCAAGCTGGGGTGTGGACAGACCTCTTGATTGTTCTCCATGGTTTCAGATTTGATAATTTTTTAAGCAAGTCTCTCTCTGTTATGGCTGTGAAGTGAACCTTGAAAATGTGAGGCATGATGCAGACTACATCATAGCAGACTACACAGAGTCTACAGAGAGCTTGAAAGAATAGCTCAGAGTTATGAACTCCCTCATTCCTTTGTTGGGTGCCAACTCAGATGTGAATGACAGTTCTTTCAATGGCAATGTTGTTGATTATTTCACTGCTCATCAATGGGAAAGGAAGGAAAAGGCATGATCACATTACAAAGATCTCTACAATCTACTCTGAATGACCTCATTTTGAGTAGTCCTTCTACAGCGTGCGGCAGGGCTGAAGGAAGCATATTGGCTTTATTCTCCTGAAGGGAGACTCTGCTTTCAGACATTTGGGAAACACTGTCATATATGACTGGGCCTTTAATAATGACCAGGTTATCAGCCTTTTTAAATGTAGGTTTAATTAAGCAACAGCAACAACAAAAAACCTCATTTACTACTGTAACTCAGCATTACAGAAGTTAATACTATATTAGCACAAGAAAAATACAATCTTTTGCTGCAAATAATGGATGGAAAATGAATATACACTCTTGCCCTGCTGGAATAATGAATACTTATGACAGATTTTCCCCTCCGTGGCTTAAAAATATATTATGGACTCCCACGTGAAAAGACTTGTATTGTTAGGTTTTAAATTTAAAGTCTTACAAACACTTACAAAAAAATCAAATCTCATCACATCTGTTCATTATGGCTTGGGAGAGTGTTAGGCAGCTTTTCTGCAGGCGTTTGCAGATTATGCTTTTGTTTCGATTGTCCCAGTCTGGTTTTTTGTCTGAAAATCTTCCAATTTAGTGTCTTTGCATACGTTGTGTGGCTGTCACTTTTCTGATTGGCTAAGATGCCGTGTCACTTAACCTTGTTACCCTACATAAAGGGAGAAGATAGATTCACTCAGTATAATCCTAGCTGCCAACTTTTTCCCCAGCTGTTTACAAACAGAAACAATATTGTTTGCCACGAATATTATGCTCTTACAGATCACAGAAGAGAGAGACCCAGTGCCCTCACAATATGGGGTAAATTACATTTATAAGTTGCTTAGGATAATGGGGAGAAGAGGGTTGCTTATGTCAGGATGTTTGTGTGTGGGTGTGAGGGGGGTTATTTTATTTTGTAAAACTGAGATTTATTTGGCTAATTCTTTACCCTTTTTGATTATTCAGCAGTAACATACTCTGGATAATTGTCTTTTTTATAGGAGAGCTGTCTGCTTTGCCATATAACAGGCCAGATTCTGTCACCCTTACATTCTGGCACCGTTGCCCTTAGCACTAGATTTACAAAGGTATTTAGGTACCTAACAACAGAGGTATAGAATCATAGAATCATAGAATAATAGAGTTGGAAGGGACCTCTGGAGGCCATCTAGTCCAACCCCCTGCCCAGAGCAGGACCAATCCCAACTAAATCATCCCAGCCAGGGCTTTGTCAAGCCTGACCTTAAAAACTTCTAAGGAAGGGGATTCCACTACCTCCCTAGGTAACGCATTCCAGTGTTTCACCACCCTCCTAGTGGAAAAGTTTTTCCTAATATCCAACCTAAACCTCCCCCACTGCAACTTGAGACCATTACTCCTTGTCCTGTCATCTGCTATCACTGAGAATAGTCTAGATCCATCCTCTTTGGATCCACCCTTCAGGTAGTTAAAAGCAGCTATCAAATCCCCCCTCATTCTTCTCTTCCATAGACTAAACATTCCCAGTTCCCTCAGCCTCTCCTCATAAGTCATGTGTTCCAGTCCCCTAATAATTTTGTTGCCCTTCACTGGACTCTCTCCAATTTCTCCACATCCTTCTTGTAGTGTGGGGCCCAAAACTGGACACAGTACTCCAGATAAGGCCTCACCAATGTTGAATAGAGGGGAGTGATCACGTCCCTCGATCTGCTGGCAATACACCTACTTATACATCCCAAAATGCCATTGGCCTTCTTGGCAACAAGGGCACACTGTTGACTCATATCCAGCTTCTCGTCCACTGTCACCCCTAGGTCCTTCTCTGCAGAACTGCTGCCTAACCATTCGGTCCCTAGTCTGTAGCGGTGCATTGGATTCTTCCGTCCTAAGTGCAGGACTCTGCACTTGTCCTTGTTGAACCTCATCAGATTTCTTTTGGCCCAATCCTCCAATTTGTCTAGGTCCCTCTGTATCCTATCCCTACCCATCAGCGTATCTACCACTCCTCCCAGTTTAGTGTCATCTGCAAACTTGCTGAGGGTGCAACCCACACCATCCTCCAGATCATTAATGAAGATATTGAACAAAACCGGCCCCAGGACCGACCCTTGGGGCACTCCGCTAGATACCGTCTGCCAACTAGACATGGAGCCATTGATCACTACCCATTGAGCCCAACAATCTAGCCAACTTTCTATCCACCTTGTAGTGCATCCATCCAGCCCATACTTCTTTAACTTGCTGACAAGAATACTGTGGGAGACCATGTCAAAAGCTTTGCTAAAGTCGAGGAATAACACGTCCACTGCTTTCCCTTCATTCACAGAACCAGTTATCTCATCATAGAAGGCATTTAGATTAGTCAGGCATGACTTTCCCTTGGTGAATCCATGCTGACTGTTCCTGATCACTTTCCTCTCCTCTAAGTGCTTCAGAATTGATTCCTTGAGGACATGCTCCATGATTTTTCCGGGGACTGAGGTGAGGCTGACCGGTTTGTAGTTCCCCGGATCATCCTTCTTCCCTTTTTTAAAGATGGGCACTACATTAGCCTTTTTCCAATCTTCCGGGACTTCCCCCGATCACCATGAGTTTTCAAAGATAATGGCCAATGACTCTGCAATCACATCCGCCAATTCCTTTAGCACTCTCGGATGCAACACATCCAACCCAATGGACTTGTGCACGTCCAGTTTTTCTAAATAGTCCCAAACCACTTCTTCCTTCACAGAGGGCTGGCCACCTCCTCCCCATGCTGTGCTGCCCAGTGCAGTAGTCTGGGAGCTGACCTTGTTCGTGAAGACAGAGGCAAAAAAAGCATTATGTTAGCTTTTTCCACATCCTCTGACACTAAGTTGCCTCCCTCATTTAGTAAGGGGCCCACACTTTCCTTGGCTTTCTTCTTATTGCCAACATTCCTGAAGAAACCCTTCTTGTTACTCTTAACATCGCTCTCTAGCTGCAACTCCAGATGTGATTTAGCCTTCCTGATTCCATTCCTACATGCCCAAGCAATATTTATATACTCATCCCTGGTCATTTGTCTAATCTTCCACTTCTTGTAAGCCTCTTTTTTGTATTTAATATCAGCAAGGATTTCACTGTTAAGCCAAGCTGGTCGCCTGCCATATTTACTATTCTTTCTACATATCGGGATGGTTTGTCCCTGTAAGCTCAATAAGGATTCTTTAAAATACAGCCAGCTCTCCTGGACTCCTTTCCCCCTCATGTTATTCTCCCAGGGGATCTTGCCCATCAGTTCCCTGAGGGAGTCAAAGTCTGCTTTTCTGAAGTCCAGGGTCCGTATTCTGCTGCTTTCCTTTCTTCCTCGTGTCAGGATCCTGAACTCGACCATCTCATGGTCACTGCCTCCCAGGTTCCCATCCACTTTTGCTTCCCCTACTAATTCTTCCCAGTTTGTGAGCAGCAGGTCAAGAAGAGCTCCACCCCTAGTTGGTTCCTCCAGCACTTGCACCAGGAAATTGTCCCCTACAGTTTCCAAAAACTTCCTGGATTGTCTGTGCACCGCTATGTTGCTCTCCCAGCAGATATCAGGATGATTGAAGTCGCCCATGAGAACCAGGGCGTGCGATCTAGTAGCTTCTGCGACTTGCCGGAAGAAAGCCTCGTCCACCTCATTCCCCTGGTCCGGCGGTCTATAGCAGACTCCCACCACAACATCACCCTTGTTGCTCAGGCTTCTAAACTTAATCCAGAGACTCTCAGGTTTTTCTGCAGTTTCATACTTGAGCTCTGAGCAGTCATACTGCTCCCTTACATACAGTGCAACTCCCCCACCTGTTCTGGCCTCCCTATCCTTCCTGAACAGTTTATACCCATCCATGACAGTACTCCAGTCATGCGAGTTATCCCACCAAGTCTCCGTTATTCCAATCACATCATTCTCTGACCTTGCCAGGACCTCCAGTTCTCCCTGCTTGTTTTCCAGGGTTTGTGCATTTGTATATAGGCACTTGAGATAACCCGCTGATCGCCCCTTGTTCTCAGTATGAGGCAGGAGCCCTCCCCTCTCACACGCTCCTGCTCGTGCTTCCTCCCATTATCCCGCTTCCCCACTTACCTCAGGGCTTTGGTCTCCTTCCCCCGGTGAACCTAGTTTAAAGCCCTCCTCACTAGGTTAGCCAGCCTGCTCGTGAAAATGCTCTTCCCTCTCTTCGTTAAGTGGAGCCCGTCTCTGCCTAGCACTCCTCCTTCTTGGAACACCATCCGATGGTCGAAGAATCCAAAGCCTTCTCTCCAACACCACCTGCGTAGCCATTCATTGACTTCCACAATTCGACAATCCCTACCCCGGCCTTTTCCTTCCACGGGGAGGATGGACGAGAACACCACTTGCGGCTCATACTCCTTTATCCTCCTTTCCAGAGCCACGTACTCTGCAGTAGGTGGCTAGTTTACAGAAATGCCTAAGTTAGGTACCTAATTACTCCCATTGATTTTTAATGGAAATTAGGCACAGCTGCTTTTGTGAATCCTACTGTCTGCACACTTGTGCACCTAAATGTAAATTTAGCCCTTAATCAAAGCAGTCTTACTGAAATCAGTACAACAGTTCACAAAGTAAGGAGTGATTCCAGAAGAGTCAGGATTGCGTCAATAAACGAAAAGCTCTTTCTTTCTCTTTCTTCCAAAAGAGTGTGGAAACTTTGAATAAAAAAACCCCCAAACCCTCATTTAATTTTTTTCCCCGTTTATTTCATAGTGGCTGTTAATTACATACGAGTTCTTGCTCTTTTCTGTGGCATCTATTTTCTAGTGTTTTGCATGAAAGTGGTAGATAATATGGTATGTGTGTCTCCTTGGAGATTTGGCACTTCAGAAAGCAGAACTGTAAAGGGACTTGGTGGTAATCCATATAGTTTTGAATACTGGTTTGAATAATCGTTTGACACTGGTAAAAATAGTTGTTATGTTTAGAAAATTGCTGTGTACTTTATACAAGTCTTGAATTTCTAATAACCATTACCAGCCGTTTGCAAGATTAGAACAGATGTCTTGTGAAAGGAAATAGATCATTCAGTATCTCTGGTGATTTTCTTCTCCACAAAATACATTTAAGATCATAGTGTAGCATCAAGGCAATTGGCACAAATGAGGTGAGGCTGCATTAAATGAAATTAGAGCAGGGAATTTCTGTCCGGTAGAATATTTTGAAGTTTTTTGGGGGGAGGAGAAAATAGTCCCAGTTTGGGATGAAAAAAACAAAAACCTCAACCTTTTTTGCGAGAAAGACCTTCCAAAAAGTTCCATTCTGGGGAGAATCAAAATGGAGTTTTTTGGCTGGCTGCTGGCCTGGAAGGCTCTTGCCAATTTCTCTTTTCCCCTGCAAGTGGAGAGTGAAATTGATAAGAGCCTTCCAGAAGGCAGCCAGAGGCTGAGCAGTGAGCACTCTGGTTCCCTGCCTCCCAGCCAGCTTCACTGCCAGAGAGCTGGGGAAGTGGAGAGCTGGGGCATTCAACCTTCCCGCTTCGCCCCAACCTAGCTGTGGCAGGGAGAAAGTGAAATTGACAAGAGCTGTCCAGACAGGCAGCCCGAGTGCTGTCATTATGATTTTCCTGATAGGGAATTAAACATTTTTGGCAAAATTGAAGTTTCCCCATTTTGATTTTTTGGCAAAAAGGGCATTTTCTGTCAGAAAATCACGTTAACAGAAATTTTCTGACCAGCTCTAGAGGAAATCCTGGCCCCACCGAAGTCAATGGTAAAACTCCTAACGATCATTCAATGTAATCCGAGCATTGTGCTCTGTGTCCTCTAAAGTCTGCACAGCACCCAAGAATACTTAGGGCTTGTCTGCACTTAAAATGGTACAATGACACGGCAGGACCACTGCAGCTGTGCCGCTGAAGCATTTCAGTGTAGGCGCAACCTATGCTGATGGGAGGAATTCTCCCATCAGTGTAGGTAATCCACCTCCCAAAAAGGTGGTAGCCAGGTCAACAGAAGAATTCTTCCATCGTCCTAGAGCTTTCTATAAAGGGACTTAGGTTGGCTTAACTATGCCTCTCAGGGGTGTGGATTTTGCACACCCCTGATCAATGTAGTTAAATCAGCCTCACTTTCTAGTGTAGACCAGGCCTTACTCTTTCAGTTCTCCCAGCCTCTCTCTAACTCTGCCCACCTAGAGCCCAGCTAGTGAAGCTGTAGAAATGACAGATCAGATTAGGTTCTTATTTTCTCTATCTCAACTTTCACTCAAAGATTCAAACCCAGTCTTTGACAGATGATGCCCCACAGAAAGATCAAGAAATTCTCTGACTTAAAACTTACACTGTTTCCTTGGAATTATCCAGTGAGGAGGTGTGATTTTTTTATCCTTTTCTGCTGTTTTATGGGGAAAACTAAATCCAGTGGAGACTTCCACGTGCGTTTGGAGTTGGATGTTCTGACAGAGAGCAGCTTTTCCTCACTTCTACGGTTCTTCCAACCAGGGATAATGCTGACATACAGTGGATCCTGATTCAGAGTTTCTTGAAGTGAATAAGCGTCTTTCCAATGACTTCTGAGATGAGTTTTCTGTGTCCATGTATACATAAATAGTTAGGTAATAGATAAACAGCCCATTGATTTTGCCCAAGAATACGCAGCATAGTTCCTGGTGTTTGTAGGATCAGTAAAGCTTGTTGTTATGCATTGCAAATGTTTTCCTTTGTGTAGCTCCCCCCCCCACCCCGGACAGTCCTCCTCGGCCACCTTAGGGGGGCCCGGCCCACACTTTGGGGACCTCTGGATTAGACTGTAAACAGGCTCCTGGTGGTTATAATACAATGAGAATTAGGTCACTTGGGCATAAACCACTGTCTCTGACAAAAAATCAGAAAGAAGATTGCCAGGAAGGCTAACTCCCTACAAAGAAAACAAGGGATTATTTGGCCCAGCTTTTTAAATATTTTTCTACAGAAAAATACCTGAGAAAATGCCCAACACAGCTGAGGACTTGGGCCCAAATATCTGAGTTCCTTGAGGTTGACCCATAAATAATTTCATTGCTCAATGAAATTTTATTTGATCACATACAAGACGATACTTTTAGTGTTTGGGAACTGAATTCAGGTTGAATTGGGTTCAAAAGGGAGCTAGATAGATTCATGGAGGATAGGTCCACCAATGGCTATTAGCCAGGATGGGCAGGAATGGTGTCCCTAGCCTCTGTTTGCCAGAAACTGGGATTGGGTGACAGGCATGGATCACTTGATGATAACCTGTCTGTTCATTCCCTTCGGGGCACCTGCCATTGGCCACTGTCAGAGGACAGGATACTGGGCTTGATGGTCTGACCCAGTATCGCCATTCTGATGTTCTTATGTATGGCCATTCTTATGTTCCACAGGGCAGGGCTAAGTTCTGCCCCAGGTTGCATTGGTGTGTTGGGGGAAAGCTGGCACAAGGAGCCTCTTCTTTCACATCCACTCCTGGAGGGCCACACACCCTTCCAACATCTTTATGAGGAGAGTGTACCTATCACACAGTAGGGCTTTCCACTCCCTAGAGGCATGATCTGAGAGCTTGAAGAGGCCCATACATGCTGTAATACATACTCAAGCCTTTTTTGTTGTTGTTTTTAAAGGAACTCCATTATGCACTACAGAGAACACAACCTCCCTCCGCCCTTCTCCAGGCTTCTTAGCCTTCATGCTCATGGAATGGCTCAGGGCTCCCCTACATGGCCAGCAGGAGTCCTGCTTCTCCAACCCCTGCCCTATGTGGGGCCACAATAAAGAAAAAAATTTCCCCTGAATTTTCAAAATATTACTATAGTAAATGTGTGAATCCTGCAAACACTCACACATATGAGTAATTTGATTGCACCCAACAGGACCACTCAGATGTGTAAAGTTAAGTGTGTGTAAGTGTTTTCAGGATGGTAGCCAGAGTGTAGAGAACTGGTTTATAGTCTTCTTATAGAGGCTCTTCTAGCTTCTATGGTTTCTGTACTTTGACAAATTTAATGCAAATAGATATGAATTTTAAAATGTCCTATCCAAGTCCACCACATAAAACCGTGTGTTGAGGATAATTAGACATATTAATATACTGCAGATAAGTAACAGCATATTTCTGAGCATCCCTTGTACTAAAATAGATTCTCTCCAACATTAAAGTAAAAATCTCTGAGGTATTTGTTATTTCCAAAGAATTAATGATCATTTTGTTAGCTAACAGCCCAAGGCAAAGCAGAAGGATTTTAACAGTCTACCAAGTGGTTGTTTCACACAGGAATGACTGCTTTCAAAGAATTAAAGTTATGCTAAATGCTTTAACGATATGCCAAACAGCTAAGTGGTTTACAGCAGTAAAAGGCTGCTTGTTTTTCAAATCATTTACCCTAGCAGTTTAGATCCTGCTTCTTTAGATTTAGAAATCTAATCGTTGCTTGTAGTGAACTGATGATTATCCAGCCAGTTAGACAGTTGGACTAACCGTTAATGTAAAAAATAGAGGTACTTAATGGCTAACACTTAAATGTACTTAAGGATGACCGTGTTAAATGACAGAGTGAACCTAGTTAAAAATGGCTCCCTGGGGGGATTTTTACAAGAGCTGGCCCAGCTCTGGTCCCGCTGGGTATGTCTGCACTGTAATTAAAAACCTGTGGCTGGCACGTGCCAGCTGAGTCAGGTTTCCAGGACTCGGTTTAAGGGGCTGTTTAACTAGGGTGTAGACATTCAGGCTCCAGCTGGAGCCTGGGTTCTAGGACCCGGCAAGGTAGGAGGTTCCCAGAGCTCGGGCTGCAGCCTGAGCCTGAACTTCTACACCACAATTAAACAGCCACTTAGCCTGAGCCCCATGAGGCCGAGTCAGCTGGCATGGGCCAGCCACAGATGCCTAATTGCAGTGTAGACATAGCCACTAAAGTCAATTCAGCCCCTCCTGTTCTCTGCCTACGGCACACAATAGTTTAGTCTCCTAAGGAGTGTCATTACTTTGGTCTAATTCTCGTGGTTGGGCTGGCCAGTGTTTTGTGGCCTATGATATAGAGGAAGTCAGACTGGACGATGTGGGGGTCCCTTCTGGCCTTCAACTCTAAGACTCTATGATAACATTCAAACTCCTGTATTTGTCAATATATCAATGTCCGTTGTATTTGATTTCCACATATTGTACCCTCCTATGGAATGGCGAAAGTTTGGGCCAAAATCAGAGGTGCAGAAATATTGAAAGCTGGTGCACTAGACACCTTGTCTCAATTCATAAAACTTTAATTTGCCAATATATTCACACCAATACAGTAAAATATCCCTCATTATCTCAACCATCTCACAAATTGAATAGGACCAGCACTGCTGTTTAACTGTTGAAAATATCACTAATCCACCGTAACTCTATTTCACTGTTTGTGGGAAAGCCCTATTAATATATAACTTCGAGGTACTGCTGGGTGAAATTTTTCAGACAAAACTTCTTTCACCAAAAAATGCTAATTTGGATCACTTAAAATATTTTGCAAACTTGTGTCCAATTTGCCAATTGTTTCAGTCAGAAAATAAAAAAAAATTCTGAAAAAATCAAAATGTTTCACTTTGAAATTTTTTTAAAATGCAATATTTTGATTTTTTTTATTCAAAAAGATGTTTTGTTTCAAATTTTGTTTTAAAAGGGTATAAAACTCGAACCAAATGAAACATTTAATTTTGGGTCAAATAAAAATGTTTTGTTTGCCCCAAACTTTTTTGGTTTGCTGAATAATTTGAAATATTTTGGTTTGGTGCCAAACTGAAATGATTTTTTTTTCAGGTGGGCCACCAAACTAAAAAAAATCAATTGTTTGCACAACTCTACTGTTAGGTCCAGCCTCAAATTTATTTTATAGAAATGACAAGTACCTCCATAACTTTCTCTCCTGCTCTGTATTTTTGGTATCTGAAAATATGATAGCATCAGTTTCACACCTGCTGATTTTATCAACATGTTTGCACTGAGAGCAATAAAATTTATCATATTTTTGTGGGTATCTAATGCAAAACACATGTTTGACACCTGGAAACCAGAACTAATTGATTACCTTAAGCTTTTTAAGCTTGCTTATTATCTTTGAGGACAACACAACAAATTTTATGCAGCATGCTTCATTTAATCAGACTATCCTAACCTTGAGATCTAGACTGGATCATTGTTCATTTGATAGAACAAGGACTGCCAGCATCTACCGACAGTGTGATGAATATAAACACATCCCCAACCTGAGATAAGTATCTAGCTCTACCATAAGCTAAATGCACAATCTTCCGCTAGATGTAAATGTATAACATGGAACCTTGTATGTAATTGATTAGCTATTTCATGGATGCTTCTAGTCTTTCCTTTCTTATTCTTAAATTGCACATTTTCAATTACTGCTAAAAAGGAATGGTGATTATGGGGGTGTGTGTATTATAGATGAGACTGGTATTATAGATGAGACTGGTAGCACCACACCACCTATTATTAAGCTTGCCCAATACATTATAAGATCCTGTTGTCAGTTATTTTGGATAAAATTTTCTATGCTGAGTGTTTGCCTCAGGATTAATTTCTTTTTGGAAAATTTCAGCCAAAATGGTTGGGGTGGGGAAAGATGCATGGCTAAAATCTGATGATTTTTTTCTTTGAGAAGCTTTAGCGCCCCTGTGCTTTAGAGCAGGGACTTCAAATTTGGCAGGTGGTGGCTTGTGTGTCAAGGTATGACTTTTGCCATTCCTGTGAAAACCAGCTCAAATTTGACCGAGTTATAAACCTCTGAAAAATTGCAGCTTGCACATGCTCAGTGGAGTCTTGCTAGAGTACTGCAGCTAAAAACTCCCAAGATGCCTTGTCCACTGAGCATGCTTGCAGCTGAGCAAGACTTTCCCTACAATTGCCGCTCTGAGCTGCTGCAAATCATGCTGGGGCCAAGCCCTGTAAATGCAAGTGGGGAGCCTGTCTTGCATGTGCTGTCAATGCCCTCCTGCTGGTGCATAGGAGTAAGCTGCCTGATTAGAATGCAGCAAAAGCAAGAGCCGGTGGCAGGTGGCAGGTGGGGAGGACCTGTGACATGGACTGAAGGCTAGCTGGGGAGGAGGAAAACTGGGACTGGCCGGGCAAGGAGCCTGGAACTGGGAATCAGTTGGACAGGAGAAGGAGATGGGGTGGGGAGGAGAGATGATATGAGGAATATACTATGAAAAATCAGGTCCTAGGAGTCTCAAATTGGACACCCAAAATTAGTGGATACCTTTCACCTTAATGTCTCTGTCAATTCTCAGTCTGTAAAATGGAGACAAAAACACCTTCTCCTCTCACGTTTTTGTTTCTGAAGCACTTGAATACTCTAGTGAAGAGCACCATAGAAAAGACCATGAGGAAATGAATAATCCTGTCTTCAGAGCAGGATGTGAATAGTGTACAGTAAATAAGATCTAGGGCCTCACATTGAACAATAAGGATAAACCAAAATATTGAATAGCTGCTCATTAAGTAAGCACCCTCTCTCATGTGCGCTGAAAGAGGCAGGGGTCCTGTGGAAAAAAAGTAGTACAAGATCATGTAATTAGAGATTATATCGTAATGCACAGGCAAGCTTAAGCTTGGCATTTCCTAATTTGTGAGTGTTTAACTTGGCAGCCTTGATAGTTATTTTAACTGTGTGTGTGTGTAATATATAAAAAATGAGAGAAACTGTGTATGTATGTGTTTGATATATACATATACATCATAATTTCCAGTGTTTACTCATAAACAAAAAACGAGGGGCTTGACCACGGTTGGAGCAAGATGATAAACTCCACATTCCTGTGTAAACGTATACCGTCACACAAATGTGTAACAATATCATACCTCTCTCACTTTGCTCACCTCCTTCGCCACTGCACCAGCACTGTACTTTGAGCCCCCATTGCAAGCAGCAAATTATTCTAAGGACTGATGCATGTCAACCTCAAAAATGTGCTTAGTCCTACTCCAGTGGGAACAGCAGGACACAGGGAGATTTCTTTTAAATCAAGTAGCAGAGCACCTTTTGGCACTCAATGGACAGGTTCTTGTCTGGAATCCCAGTGTTTCATTTATGTAATAATTATGTTCCATTGTCTGTAGCACAAGCAATCTGACCCCAGTCCAGGTTTCCCCTGAGAGGTCTGATCCTCTCAAATAATTACCAGTTGTGAAACATGCTTTTCATGTTGCCCTCCCTTGCCAGTTTGTATTTGCCTGATCCTGTTGACACGTGGCATCTGGCTATTGTGAAGTGTACTGTAGGGAGCCAGGGTGGCTTCTCTCCGAACAAGAGGGTAAAGAGCCACCCTCTCAGCCTGAGTGGGCGGGGCCAGACCAAGCTTATGCCAATCCCCGGAAGGGGAGGGGTGGGACAGGAAGTACAAAGGGCAGGGCCCTTTGCCCAGTGAGGGCAGCACCAGGGAGAGAGGCAGACACAGGCTGCTCCCTCGCGATCGTGCTGCCGACCCAGGGGAGGCCCTGGGCCAGGAGGAATCTGACCGGGGGGAAGGCCTGTGGCAACCAGGACTGCCAGCCGCTGAGTACCCGGAGGACCTGGAGGGGCCCGGCTGTAGCCTGGGCCAGCGTGAGTCCGACACAGAGGGGGAGCTGGAGCTGCCAGCAGCGGAATACCCGGACGACCCGCTGGAGAGACCGGGTAGGAAGTAGCCCAGGGGCAGAACTGCACCGTGGGGTGGGTGTGTTTGGTCAGTGGGCGCGGATGGCCCCCTGCTGACCCAGGGGCGGGACCTTCGCCTCCCGCTACTGTCAGGGCCCTGGGCTGGAACGCAGTGGAGTTAGGCGGGCCTGCGTTCCCCTACCCCGGCCAACCCGCCTTGGGTAGCAGAACTTTGCACTACAAACCCGTACCGGCGCTCCCCTGCCCGCGGGGCGCGCCGCAGACTCAGACCGGCACCCCCCTGCCCGCGGGGTTGCCGCAGACTCGTACCGGCGCCCCCCTGCCCGCGGGGTTGCCGCAGACTCGTACCGGCGCCCCCCTGCCCGCGGACCGTGCCGCAGACTCAGACCGGCACCCCCCTGCCCGCGGGGTTGCCGCAGACTCGTACCGGCGCCCCCCTGCCCGCGGGGTTGCCGCAGACTCGTACCGGCGCCCCCCTGCCCGCGGACCGTGCCGCAGACTCAGACCGGCACCCCCCTGCCCGCGGGGTTGCCGCAGACTCGTACCGGCGCCCCCCTGCCCGCGGGGTTGCCGCAGACTCGTACCGGCGCCCCCCTGCCCGCGGACCGTGCCGCAGACTCGTACTGGCGCCCCCCTGCCCGCGGGCCGCGCCGCAGAATCAGACCGGCGCCCCCCTGCCCGTGGGGCGCGCTGCAGACTCGTACCGGCGCTCCCCTGCCCGCGGGGCGCGCCACAGACTCGTACCGGCACCCCCCTGCCCGTGGGGCGCGCCGCAGACTCGTACCGGCGCCCCCCTGCCCGCGGGGTTGCCGCAGACTCATACCGGCGCCCCCCTGCCCGCGGGCCGCGCCGCAGACTCGTATCGGCGCCCCCCTGCCCACGGGGTTGCCGCAGACTCATACCGGCACCCCCCTGCCCGCGGGCCGCGCCGCAGACTCAGACCAGCGCCCCCCTGCCTGCGGGGCGCGCCGCAGAATCAGACCGGTGCCCCCCTGCCCGCGGGCCGCGCCGCAGACTCGTACCGGCGCTCCCCTGCCCGCGGGGCACGCCGCAGACTCGGGCCGGCGCTCCCCTGCCCGCGGGGCACGCCGCAGACTCGGGCCGGCGCTCCCTTGCCCGCGGGGCGCGCCGCAGACTCGTACCGGTGCTCCCCTGCCCGCGTGGCGCGCCGCAGACTCAGACCGGCACCCCCCTGCCCGCGGGGCGCGCCGCAGACTCGTACCGGCGCCCCCCTGCCCGCGGGGCGCGCCGCAGACTCGTACCGGCGCCCCCCTGCCCGCAGGCCGCGCCGCAGACTCGTATCGGCGCCCCCCTGCCCGCGGGGTTGCCGCAGACTCGTACCGGCGCCCCCCTGCCCGCGGGCTGCGCTGCAGACTCAGACCAGCGCCCCCCTGCCTGCGGGGCGCGCCGCAGACTCGTACCGGCGCCCCCCTGCCCGCGGGCCGCGCCGCAGACTCGTACCGGCGCCCCCCTGCCCGCGGGCCGCGCCGCAGACTCGTACCGGCGCCCCCCTGCCCGCGGGGCGCGCTGCAGACTCGGGCCGGCGCTCCCTTGCCCGCGGGGCACGCCGCAGACTCGTACCGGCGCTCCCCTGCCCGCAGGCCGCGCCGCAGACTCGTACCGGCGCCCCCCTGCCCGCGGGGTTGCCGCAGACTCGTACCGGCGCCCCCCTGCCCGCGGGCTGCGCCGCAGACTCAGACCAGCGCCCCCCTGCCTGCGGGGCGCGCCGCAGAATCAGACCGGCGCCCCCCTGCCCGCGGGCCGCGCCGCAGACTCGTACCGGCGCCCCCCTGCCCGCGGGGCGCGCCGCAGACTCGGGCCGGCGCTCCCTTGCCCGCGGGGCACGCCGCAGACTCGTACCGGCGCTTCCTTGCCCGCGGGGCGCGCCGCAGACTCGTACCGGCGCTCCCCTGCCCGCGGGGCGCGCCGCAGACTCAGGCCGGCACACCTTCCCCGCTAATTCTCCAGCACCCTAAAGGTGTGACTAAGGCCCGCCAGTGGGACCATAGCTCTCCATCGCCCCTTAGGGGCCCGGAGGACCGACTGAAACCTGTCACATGCACTATACTCAGGGTTAGCACTAGCCATGTAATAGAAAATTATCTTGCTATGGGAGTGGGGTCTACTTACTTAAGGGATAGGAAAGTAATCTTAAAAAGAGCCTTAACGAGGAAACAGGCCAAAGGCCAAAAGCTGTAGAAAAGCTGGATTGAGGGCAGGCAGCCTCATATTTATTTGAATAAATTTCACGGCTACACAGTGGAGTTAATCCAGCTCAGGATTATCCCTCTTTTCAAAAACACTCCTTTTATGGCTGCAGTTTACAGTTTAGAGTGTGTGATGAATCTGATTCCCCTCCACCTTCGTTTCATTGTGATCAGGGCCCAATTAGTTTAACAAAGCTTCCTGAAGCAGGTAGACTGACGTCCTGGCAGCTCAGAAATCCATGATCTTCCACTCTACGAACAGCTCCCAGGGTGCTATTACACTTCACAATGACATTTGTTATATGGTTATACCTTCTCCCCTATTTTAAATATTACCCGTCTTTACTTTAATCAATCGGATGAACAATTAAATGCCAGTGCTTTGGATTTAAAACCTTTCCAAGTTTTCCCCATTCCAACGTTGCTGGCATCCTCATCAACATATTATTGATTTTAGCTGTTTCTTGAATGCAAAAAACACTGTAATTTAAATGCCTAGGACCTCATTTAAAATGTGTGAAATTTTAAATGGCATTGACCTTTCTTGCATTTTCCCTTTAAGCATCAGTTGTATCCCATGCGAGCTCTTTGTTTCTCTCCCTTTCATTGTTTTCAAAGCAGGCTGTAATAAAGCTTCAGTCCTGTGTGCTCCCAAAATGGGTGGCTTTCATCTGGTTGGTGCTGCTTTGTCTTAGGGAAAATCTTCAGTATTACAACTCCACATATAATTGATCTGGATATGCAACCCTGTGTTCGGTTTTATATAGAACAATGCAGGGATTAAAATGCAGTATGGAAAAATTCAGCAAAAGAACACATACAGGACCTGATCCAACTCCACAGAAGTCAACAAGTCTTCCAGTTGACTTCACTGGGTGTTGGATTGGGTCCGTACTACTCTGGTAGAGGTTATGGTTGCAAAAGGAGTTTCAGACTTGCCACCAGCAAAGAAATACCTGTTGCACATTGGGGGTGGGTCTTTTCAAAGCACAGGATCCATTGACTTTCGATGCAAATCAATGGGACTTGTGCTGCTAAATCACTTATGTGCTTTTGAAAATCCCACTGTACAATTTTTGCATTGGACACAATAGAATCTTCCTCACCAACTGCATCATATTGTTTTCTGTCATCCTGAAATGACTTCAGTGAGGGGATTTTCCTGAGTAAGGAGGCTCAGTCATCTTTTAGAACCCACAGAGCTACGCTGCCGTTGAATGATTTTAAAAAGGGGCTTTAAGAATTATTCTTTAATCTCATTTAGCCACTGAGAGAGACAGCACAAACCTCATTTTGCTAGAGCTAATTGAACTCATATTTATTAAACCAAGAGGAGATATTTTGGCTTTTCCACGAATATCTTTTTTATAGCTTGAGGATGACACCATTAATTGCTGAATACATTTGCGGATGGCTCTAATACAACTGAAATGTATATTGTACTAAATATATGTGCCCCAAAGCACTAATGTTAAGACAATAATTAACATGACTTGATAGCAAACATTCTTTTGGGGCCTCTCTCTCAAAACCCATCAAAGTCAAGGGGAGTGTTTCCATTAACTTCTGTGGGTTGTGGATCAGGCCCTTTGTGAATTAATATGGGTAACTACACTGGATTAATTTAGGCCTTAGTCCTGCAAAGATGTATACACATGCTTACTTCACATGCTGTGAGTAGCCCAAGTAACTTAACTGTGTACTGAGACTAGTGCTAATTGAAGTACATACTGTGACAGACAGGGCACTGCTCTGCAGTAAGTGACAAATACTGTGGTATGTTGACCTGATTATTGGGATGTTTACTTTAATAGGGAGCTGTAAAGAAAAACCAGCAGGAAGGAGAAAGTATGGCTCATGATAGACCACCACTCAGCGAACACTTGAGGGCTATTAATGGACAATGCCCAAACTGTTAGCTTTGAAGATTTTTACCTCCCCCTCCCCCAACCAATTTGCAAAACTAATTTTGTCCAAAAGAGCCAAAGTCCAGAAATGCAGAAAAAAAACAAAAGAACTCCATCATTTTAACTCTGTCAGTCAGAGACATTTCTCTCAAGAGTGAGGGGGAGTTGATTGGGGAAACCAGACTCTGACACAGCAGCCCACTGTGGGTGTCGAAAGCAGTTAGCCTGGCCAAGTTGCCATCAGGGGATGGTAAGCCTTTAGATAAGCTAGACATGTGTGTAGTCTTTATTCTTCTAACATCCTTTTTGCCCTAAATGCTTTGTTTATAATGCAAAATAAACTATGTGTAGCTTTAAGAAAGTTGTTAGTCACTGTATGCCACTGGTTATAGATTCACAAAGGGAAGGACCAGAGGTGGCCTGACTAAATTGGACCTGCTGGGTCAGCATGATGGATATACAGGGCACTGTAGTCCAGGGCCAAGTCTAAGAGTAGGAGCATTGCAGAATTCCACCCTAGGAGAGGTAAAAGCACAAGACCTGACACTTGCGGGCGTTTTCTCAGTGAGACTAGAAAGGAGCAGAAGTGCAGCTAGCCCTGTAACTGTGTAACACTGGGTCGCACGATTGGTGCCTTTACAAAATCTTTGCTAAATTTAATCTGTACTGCGTAAAACTAAAGAAGTTTAATTCTGGGTAAAGGATGATTTCAGTTCGGATTTAAGTGTTACAAAAGATTTGGAGCAATCCTCTGTATGTGAACTGTAAAGTACAGGCACCTTTTAATAGGCAGATTGCAGCAGGACCTGACAAATATTTGAATTATATTTGTGCATGTGTATTAAGATTTGTATACTAGTGACATCTGCTGTTGATCAATTAGCTTCCCAAGAAGAGTAAATAATCACTGAAAGTGGATTTAGGAAGTCAGTGCTTTAATTAAATCTGCTAAACGTCAAGTTTTGTTACAGTACTTTCACTCTCTGCTTGTAAGTTTTGTCCTATCTCTTAGGATAGAATTAATCCTTACCTAGAGTAGGATTATGCATTTACTTTAGTTCACCCGGAGATATTGACTCAATAAGCACTTTAATTTCACTCATAGTAACTCATAAAGATGAGTTTGATTAAGATCCTGAAGAATCCAAAGGGGGAGTGTTGACCAGCAGCCTCATCTATATGATAGTACTAATATAAAGCTCTTCTCTAGCTGCACTGATGCCCCTTCCTCAAGTAATGTTCCCTTCAGCACTACTGTAGAGAGAACCTTTTTATTGAAAAATATTTTTAATATTAAAGTATGACTCTTTCTGTTTTATTGTACCACAGTGAGGGTCTGGCCTCTAGGTACTACTGTAATACATAATAATAATATTAATGTCATTATTTGCAACTAATTGCACCAGGAGTCTCCAATCTAGATTGGGAGCCGTTGTACTAGGTGCTGTACTTACAGATAATAAGAGACAGCCCCTGGCCTGAAGAATTTACCATCTAAATAGGCCAGAAAAAAGGAAGCAGTATTATCCCTATTTTACAAATCAGGTACAGAGCATTTAAGGACATTTTCCAGGATCATAAGTCAGAGTCAGGAATTGAACCTAAGTCCTCTGAGTCCCAGTTCAGCACCTGAACTTCAACATCACCTTCTTCTTGATCTTGGCTCTAAAATGTTGCCTGTACTTTTAGAGCAGGAATTTGTGCTTAACAAGGTTATGTCAGACACCTGTGTGTCTGCTAGCCGGCTTTGCCAGAGTGCTGCTTATGCTGAATGCAAATATATGAATTCTTCTGGATTATAAATGTAACCAACGAATAGATAAGTCTGGCATCCCATAATAGTCTCTCTTTTTGCTGAATAGCAGAAATGTTGGGAGTGAGTCACTCCTGCTAAGCGTACACCACAGTGGACTTCTCAAATTTGGAGAGCAAAGCCTTTACATCTATTTATAACATTGGTTTTAAAACCCTTACTTGTGATTGATTTAACCCATCATGTGACCATCTGGTTAATCATGCATTTCGTCGCTGTTAGGGACCATTTTTTCAAGCAGGTCACCCCATCAGAGTGATAAAATTAAATATGATTCAACACATCAGACACGGGTGAATAATCTAAAGTAGCTGAAACATCATATATCTGGATTTTTCTAGCCCCTTTTACAGCACTGACTCTTTTGTCTGTCTCCCCGGGGCCTGATCCGACACTCGCTGAAGTCAGTGGAAAGACTCCCATTGACATCAAGGGAGCTGGATCAAATCCCTAAGCCCTTGCTTTAGGTCTTTTCTCTTTTATGTGGCTTTTGTTCCCTCCCTCTCACTGCAGAGGTCTTTGTATCCACCTGCTATATACTAATATTCTGTGTGAGGCTTTGCATCAAATATAGTCTTTTGTAGAAATTATGGGATGGCCCCCCACTATCTTAAATTTGTCCCTCTGTGGGGGAAAAAGGAGTTCATTGCTGACCTGCAGCTGTTGTATCTTCTGAGGCTGTCCTCAACTTGACACTGAAGCTGCCCAAGATTGTGTCTGTGCCCTCCCCCTCAGCAGTTCAGTGCCCACCCTCTTCCCATTGCATGGAACTCCCTTCCATCAGTTGCTTGGGTTAGATCTCCCCTCCCCTTACAGCTCAAACCCCCGCACGCACATCATGTTGAGAGCGCCTCTTTTTGTCAGCAGGTCTGGATCTACCTGTCCTGCCCCCATCCATCTGCTCGGTCTTGGATCCCCGCTTACTCCTCACTAGAGGTGTTCAAAGTGAAATGGAATTAATCTGATGAAGTGAGCTGTAGCTCACGAAAGCTCATGCTCAGATAAATTGGTTAGTCTCTAAGGTGCCACAAGTCCTCCTTTTCTTTTTGCGAATACCGACTAACACAGCTGCTACTCTGAAACCTGGAATTAATCCTGTGATCAGACTGCTGGGAGGCCTTTTCATTTGAACACCTCAGATTTGTATCCTCTCTCTTCCCGTCAGGCTAGGCCATGAGCCACTGTAACCCTTCCAGCAGGGCATTGCTCACACCTCTTTCTGTGTTCCAAATGCTTGATTGTAGGCAAAGAGGTAATGGTGGTTGTTAATAAGTGGTTTGCCTCATGTCACTATGGGGCCGCCTCAATCATTAGGGGGAAAAACAGCTTTTCAGGTCCTCCCCCCGAGCCTGGAGGAGAGGATGTTACTCTAGCTTTACGGCTGGATTAAGCCATGTGGGCTTAATGGAGAGAAAAGACATGGGCAAGGAACTCATCTGTAATATCCATTTTACACATGAATAAAATGAAGTCAGGTGACCTGCCTATAGTCACCTCATTAATCAGTAGCAAAGCCAGTAGAGACTTCTGGCTCCCTAGTCCTTGCTCAAACCACCGTCATATCCCTTCCACTATACCTCACTCCTGCAGCAATCCATGGAGTGGATGCACTGTGTATATATTGTCACACGTGTGTGCTGCCTACACACTAAAATGGCAGAGCAAGCAGAGTGTAACACTTTCGGTCCACAGAAGAGGTGTGCTGCATCGGTCAGGATGCACATGTACTCAAGGGGCTTGAATGTGTTGAAAGGCTGGAACTGGGGAAAACAGATGCAGATTTGAATTTCAGCATCAACAGGCGTCCATCATGTGACAAATCCCAACCCTATGAAGCTTTTGGAAAGCTGCCATTTTACCGTAAATATCTGTAACCTGTTGAGCTACTATACATATATGGCTTTTGTTCCCTCCCTCTCAATGGATTTCAGATTACCTGCTGACAGAGAAGGAAGAGAGAGACATCAAAGGGAAAATGATCTTTTTAGTTTTCCAGAGTCCTACAGCTTTAATTCTGAGAGCACCCAATCTCTTTGAATCAGCTGTCCAGTGCTACACCGGAGTGGCAGGAATGTAAGAACTGCTCAGTATTAAAGGAAAACGTGCAATTCATTTGATTCCTAGAATGTACTGATCTCCAAAACACCTTTCTCTCTGCAAGCCTAAGAATGCTGTTTTAGAACTGTCAGCTTTAAAGAGTGAATCCTCCTTCCCAAGCCTTTTCTTTCTAATGATGGCAATAGACTGGGGAGATAAAAGGAATGCAGACTGATAGAATTTCTTTAATTGGGAGGCTTTGGAGAGGTTTTCCCACATCTGCTGTGAGAAGCTGGCGATGGGCCGCATGCAGGATGATGTTCCATAGTTTCTTAACATGTATCCCAGCTTGGGCCAGTTCTACAATAGAAACTTTTGCCCACATTGGGTTAAAAAAAAAATCCTTTTGCCAGTATAGGTTATTTCACTCCAGAAACTGGTCTAAACCATACCAGCAAAAGTACTCTTTTTATCAGTATAAGCTGCATCTGCTCTAGGAGGTTTCACTGGTACAGCTATACCAGTAAACATTTTCTAATGTAGAACTGGCCTAACTTAAAACAGCTTTTCTTTCTGTACAACAACACACCAAGGGATAGCCCACCAAGTGCTGCTCATAGGCACAAACCGCTGTCTGGACCCCTCCCAATGGGTGGCATGGCTGAGACTTAATTATACTAGGCAGCTCAGTCTCCCCTTAAAGCAAATTGGGACAGCTCTCTTGAAGAAACAATTGGAGAAGATTGTTCATCTGATCTTCCTCTCCAACAGTGGGACCGGAGGAGAAGGCATGATAGTTTATCTTGCTTGTCCCTGGCCCTGAGATCTTGGGTACCCAGTTGTTCTTGGGACACTACAGATTATAAACCTGGTTTCACCTTCACCTGTTTTAATATGAACCTAAAACAAAGCCATTTTCATGTTACCCAGATGTTTTAGGACCCCGTAATGCTCTCATTGAAGGGAATGGAAGTGTGGGTCCCTAACGGGTGCAGATGAAACGTACACCCAGGGAAGTTAAGGAGGCAATAAGGTATGACGGCCATCTGTAGCTCTCTCTCTAGCATGGAGGACAGCAGAAGGCTTTCTTCCCAGTTAACCTCATGCTTTGTTCCCATGTGGAGTTGACCTGCAGTACACTAGCCCCAGTTGCTGAAAATTGCAGATAGGACAGGATATCATGATTGTACATTTGGGTTGGGTGAACTGATCCACTTTGGGAAGCAGGATGGCCTAGTGGAGAAAGCCCTTGACTGGGACTTAGGGTTTTATTCCCAGCTCTGTGACCTGCTGTGTGACCTTGGGCAAGTCATTCTACTGCATTGTGCCTCAGTTTCCCTTTTTTGTAAAATGGAGATAGTGATAACTGACATCCTTCATATAGTGCTTTGAGATCTATGGATGAAAGGAGCTATATAATAACTAGGTGATATTATCCTGGTGAAAGCTTCTGATACATTGTAGTGCTGGACATTCGCATTCTGAAACCCAGCAGGTTGTATGATGGCTGTTTCTAGACCAGTAATAGCTTATGTATACAGTGTTGTCCTGAGGACTTTTTTACAGCCTTCTTTGTAACCAGTGGAATATATTTTTCAAGCTACCAAAGGGGCAGGGGGGAACTATAACAGCCCCTGTCCCCTTTCCCATCCGCCCTCCCTAAAAAACCCTGAAAAAAACCCAGACATACAAAACTGAAGCAGTGTGTTGAGAGTAGTCATTTATTGCAAATCCTGAATCAGTTTGTAAAGCCCTCCACTACCAATTATATATATAATGTTAGTTTCCCAAAAATTCATAAGAGAAAATTAACTTAAATTCACTCCTTCACCTGTATTGAGACACTCATATGTTCTGGCCTCAATTTCCTCTAATGTGTAAAACGTGACTTCCAGAGGCCCAGTTTCAGGAGCATCCTTTCCTATTCAGAAAAGCATGTAAGTACATGCTTTCCTGAATCAGTCCCATACTCAGGTACTTCCGCCTGTGTCGGCTGAGCTTGCTAATTGGACTATGTGGTGGCTTGCTCAGCAGCCTGTAGTAGAGGACAGCTATTCAGCTTTGCAGAAACTTTCAAAGTTTTGAAATTGTTGTTTTTGTTTTCCATTGGTGCCCAGGAGCCCCAGTCATGGACAAGACCCTCTTGAGCTATGCACTGTACAAACACAGAACAAAAAGACAGTCCCTGTCCCAAAGAACTTACAATCTTAGCATAAGACAAGAGACAACAGGTGCAGGAGTACAAGGAAACAATGAGACAATATTGGTCACCATGACAGGCAGTGGGCTCAGCACATCAGCCACCTAACCATTGTCAAGTTGGTTGCAGCCATCATGGCAAAAAGAGAGTGTTAGGAGGGATTTGAAAAAGGCCAACGAGGCAGCTTTGCTAATGTTTATGGGGAGTTCCTGCCAAGCGTAAAGGGAAGCATGGCAGAAAGCACAAAGGTGCTTGTTAAATTTTCAAACAAGTGGATGATGGAGGCTGACATCCTGGGCCAATCAAAGACAGGAGTCAACCACTTGATGGTGAATGAGAGATGATTGGAAGGGTGGAGACAGGCTGTGAAGGGCTTTGAAATTATGTATGCATTTATGCACACATTCTGATACGTGACCCTGGGCTTGGAGGCTTTCAAACTCAGATGGAGGTGCATTATGATTAAATAAATAGCTTTCTGTATATAAAGAGAAACCAGAGCAAAGAGCAGAATGCTGGCCTTCCTGTTTTTTTAATGCATTTCCTATTTGTTGGCAGTAAAAGAATACTCACTGTACTGAATTAATCTCTATTCTCCCTAGTAATAAAAAGGCAGTGGAATCGGATCTGAGATGCTTGATTTACAGATAAGATCTGCTCCTATGTATCCAATATCCCTAGGGGGAAAAAGAAAATCAAACGTGCGAACCGTGGGGAATCTCAGGGGTGCTGAATGAATAGTCATAGTGAAGTGAAACAATTGGAGGCAGCCGTCATTCTGAAGTACAATTATTTCTTTTTTTAAAAATATAGAACTTTTAACTGAGCCTTTATATTCTGAGGGTGAAGGAGGGAAAGCAGCAGGATATTGCATGCCGTACAGTACTAAGCTTTGCAGAAATCATTTCCCCAGAGGTGCAGATCGAAGGATATAGCCTTCTGCCAGAAATCAAGGAAGAAATGAAAATTTCACATTGGATTGAAAAATTGGTAAAGAGTTGGGAGGAAAGAGTAGTCCTGGCTTTTCAAGAAATGTATTGTTAATATCCCGGAATCTGAGCCTTTCCAGTTTGTTGGGCTGAGAAGAATATGCGGAGTTCTGAAGACAAAAGATTGCAAAGGGCTCGATCCTGCTCCCATACCAGTCAATAAGAAAGCTCTCAGTGACTTGAGTGGGGCCCCATCAGACCCCTGGTTTGCACAGGAGTCACAGTAATGCATTCAGGTTCAGAGCAGATCTGCAGTGGATCATGCTTAGTTTGCTAGAGACAATGAAGGAAATGATGAGACTTGAAGCAAACAATAAAAATAAGAACCCTCTCCTAAAGAGAGAGGCACCACAGCACAAGTGCAAGAGTTATGGAAGAAATCTCCCTACGCGCCTCAGCCTGATGGGCAGCTCCAGAAAAGGAGAGACAGATAATTCGAGACTATCTGGGGAGAAAGTCCATATAAAAGGAGATGCAATCTGGGGTTAGAGATCTGACAGACAACCAATGAGGAAACCGGAGCACTTGCAAACTGTGATGGATGAGGGCACAGATAGCAGGAGCACCTCAAGCAATGAAGCCCTGAATATCTTAACGTTAGATTTAATTGATCATCTGCTTTCTGTCTCCTAGAAGGGAACTCAGATAGAGTGTAAACCATTATTTCCATTGTACTGGGTTGCAGTCTCCGGAGTGATTTTTAATGCTCTGCATCACAGTGCTTTCAGGTGTTATGCACGCAGGGCTTCAACTGACAGGGCTGGTGAGGTACAGCGGAGATGGGGTGTATAAAGAGTCTTTCCCTCACAGCGGGAGTAGACTTTGGAGAGAGTGGGAAGGGGTCATACCAATAGCACAATCAAATAGGGAAAATTAATGCTAAATGTCTCTGGATAGATAATTCAGCCCGGCTGCGATCTGGTTTGGTTATGCAGGGGTTGTATAATCTTTATTTAAGATATCATTTGGCTTGCTCTGGGAGCAGGATTTTTCCAGTCCTGATGCGTTAAGGATTTAAGGATAGAACACGGAGAACAAGGGACCAATAGAACATGTGGTGCAAGGCTGTGCATTGTGGATGCTTTCTCAGCCCGTGCACGCGGGAGAGTGGGGGTGAGGGTCAAAATCTTCTGCAGTGATCGGGAGGTTGAGTGACTGCAGAAGTACACAGCCTCAGGTTTAATGCTGGCTGCAGAGTGGCTGTGTTGTTACTTTGCAGCTTGGAAGGATGTAGGGGAGGAGTCTCTTTTTCTGTTTGCTAGGCTCCCTATGGACTTCTCTGTTGACCCAGACTTTGTCTAGGGACCACGCAGGGATTTTCTGAGTAATACCAGAAAATTAATCCAGCAAGTTTAATACATTGCGCAACCATCTTTTCCTATTGTGCTATTGTACCCTGCAAGTGAACAAAGTAGGGCTCACTTCTGCAGCTGCTCCAAAGCAGGGGTGCCTGCCAAACTGGGTCCCTTAGGATTGACACTGAGAAACTGGAGCCACTTGCAGGTCAAATGAGAAAACTCCACTTTTTGCTAATGAAAGTATAAAAATCCAAATTCAAACCGTGCTGCAGAATGAACTCATCATCCTCTGGTCAGTTCTGCTACCTGGCTGCTGAGCAGTGGACCAGGTAGTCCGGTTAGCATACTCATCCCATGCAGGTAGAAGTGGTAATTGGCTGGATTCAGGAAAGCATTTCAGCATGGGAAGATTGCAAGGGAATGCTAGGTCTAGTATCCAGGCAGGTGTGTACTAAACATGGGCATTTACCACTGTAGCTCCTTTGCATCCCCAGCATACATGTATCCATAGGCATGCATAAAATGACGGCACAATCAGGTTGCACTGACTCACACTGTCAGTCTTATTTGGGGACAACTGTACACAGCTTTAATGTAGAAATTGAGGAGAATACACCCCAAAGCCTTTCTGTCACCTAAAGTTTAGCCTGTTCCTCTCAGTATTCTGTTTGCAGGAGATTTTCAAAGGCACAAATGGGACCTGGGCACCTACTTCCAAATGCAGGAAAAGAATCGTGCATTTCAATGATCCATTCCAATTAGCCAAAAGAAGACAAGTTAACCTATCTGGGCAACCAGCAATCTGGAAGGTTCTTGACTCTTAAATAGACCAAACAAGTAACACTTTAGTTAGTCTGAGTAGTTGTTAAAAGAAAGACTAAGGCAATGCATATGAAGATGACATTCTCAGCTATCTATTGTATATAAATTAACTTAGCTTTTGGATTCCACCTGATGGACTAAAGAATGATATGGTTGCAGGAAAAACACAATTTTCATTCAGTGCATGAGCACGTTTGCATTAATTTTTTATAAGAATTAATGACAGTGCTGTGTCCAATTTACCTAGGGTGACCAGATGTCCCAATTTTATAGGGACAGTCCCGATTTTGGGCTCCTATTACTCCCCACCCCCGTCCCGATTTTTCACGTTTGCTGTCTGGTCACCCTAAATTTACCACAGAATGGTAGAGGAAGTCTCCATTATGCAATAGGGATGCTCCCATAGAACATCAAGAACAAAAGGCCTAGCAGACATAGAGCAATATGCCAAATAGCGAATATAATTTGCACATGCAATTGACTTGCACTAACAACATTGTGGATGCAAATAATTATGGATCCAAAATTGTGGCTGTTACATATTATTAGTTAGTTTCCAAAGAGGTTTTAGTGTCCTGGATGTAATGGTGTGTCTCTCACAAAGGGTGAAGCTCACTCCTGTACAGTGGCCTAACACATTTAAATCCCACATGAACTCTCAGAATAAGGCTTGAATGGTTCAGAAGCCTTGTGCTGTCTCTGTGCACTGGAGTAGATTTCACCCAGAGCAGGAAACTGATTTCAGTGTAAGGAAAAGCAATTTAGATGATATTTCTGCTCTGCTGCATGAGGAGTTACACAGCATCTTAGGGGAACATAGATCCCTAGGTTTCAATGATACTTATTGTGGGAGTGCAAAGGTGCCTGAGGTTGCATCAGTCCTCTTATGACAAGTCCCAGAATTATTAAACTCATCTCCATGAGTGACTATTAAAGAAATTTGAAGTGGCACATTACAAGGTAACATACACAGACAGGCAGTAGGAGAAAAGCAGTTTGCAAAATGCCAAAAAAGACACAACCATTATTTCAGAGGGGGAAGGAGGGGGCTGCATTGTGGGGTGTTGACTTGTTCCCTTGGGAAATAGGCCACAGAGGATTTAAGCAGTGATTTTAAAACCCCAGTACATTTTAAAGAAGCTTATTTCTTCAATAATACAAAAGGTTAAGCACCAATTTTCAAGCATAGATAAGGCCTCAGGGCACAAAGAGGGCAGAGATAATGCACCAGCAATGGTAAATGGGCAAAAAAACCAATTACCTAATTTATACTCTCCCTTGCTCCTTCTACCCTCAAAGGAATCATGCTGTCATCTAGGAGTCCATTTTGAAATGAGCTTCCAAGAAATGTCTGCTTGTACCTGCAGCTCTTTCCAAATACTCCCGTGCCACTGGAGACCTCTGCATGAGATTTCTTTCTGGAGGTTTTGCCTTAGAACTGCAAGGTCACAGCAGTGTCCTGTCTTCACCACCATACCTACCGCCTCACACCTCCCCAAAGCAATGTTTTTAAAGAGAGCCACGTCTGAGAATGACCAAGAAAACATGGTGGGATTGACCCTTTAGTTAGGTAGTCAGGGGACCAAGCCCTGGTCCCACTGAAATCCAGGGCAGTTTGAACTATGGTTGTTAATACTCCTGGCAAATCCAGGTGCTTCTAAACACCCCTTTCTTCAGCCCAACTCCAGTTTAACCATTCAACTGCTGATTTTCCATATTGCTCTGAGCAGCAGTAGCATTAAGATATTCCAGAGACCCTTTGAAATGACACTGAAATATACCAATTTTATCAGGCCGATTGGGGTTGTGTTTTGCCTCACATACTGGACACGCGAGGCAGTAGCAGCAAAACAGTTAAATAAAATGTCATGTTACATGACAATGTAGGATATTATTTGGTCCACACCAACCCTTTTTCCTGTGGAGCAAAAGGTGTTAATTTCCAGTGATCCGACAGTCACATGGTTAGGTGTGCTTACACAAGAGAGCACGAAGGGCAAAGAGAAGAATAAGGTGTACTATCATCTATCACTCATGTGCTTCATGGACTAAAAAGTCCTTTGGCGCTTATTTACAAGAGCAAACCCACCCAGCAGTAAAAGTTAAAACTTAAGACCCTAGTTCAGCAAAGCTCTTAAATATGTGCTGCAGCCCATCTCTATTCAGCCAAACACTTCAGCATGTGCTCAAATCCCATTAAAGTATTTGGGCCATATGTACCTGTCTAATGTTACACACATGCCTATGTGCTTTGCTGAATCGAGATGGAGTGTTGAACGGGGACTAAGATAGGAGACTGTCATCGGCAGCTGAAGCTTTGCAACCCCCAGAAGGAATCCCTCTATTATTTCTAATCATTCCACGGCAGCTTAGTCCTTGGGAACTCTGCGTGGGATTGAGACATACATTGGCTATGGATATGGAGATGCTCGATTATCTTCTACACAGAGAGACTGGTCTTGCTGAGTCGTCATTTTAAGCAAACTTGTCTCTGCTTGATTGACTCAAATGTGCTTTATTAGATGATCAGCTAACCACGTGGAAGGGAATACACAGAAACCAAAGGCCAGATTTTCAGCCGATGTAAGTGGCATACTGCCATTGACTTCAAAGGAGAGATGTGGATTGACACCACTTGCAGATTGGGTGCCAAATGCGCAGCAATATCCCTTTTGCTGAAGTTTCTCTAATTATTATGCTTCCACTATTTCATAATTCTGTGGCCTCTATTATTGCAGGCAGTCAGACTAGATGATCCTCGTGCTCTCTTCTGCCCTTAAAATCCATTATTTCAAAAGCTGCACGCTACCTCTTTAGTTACAAACCCTCAGCTGTTTTCTAAGTACTTGTATACAAAGAATTTCTTTGGCATGGGTGTTATCTCCAGCTTCTCACAATAAGGAAGGCTCGTCCATTTAGAGGGCTAGATGATGTTTTCAGTAGAAGGTTCCTCATCTTGCTTTTGTAAACAAATAGCAGCTCTGGCCTACCAGCTGTTGTTGCCAGGGGTGCTTCCATTATATGAAGGTTGAAGAGGGGGAATTGTTAAGTTAACTGCGAATGAAAATCAGTTGGGTAGATAAATGTCTGTTTCAGTTGCACTGTTCATCTTTCTTGCTTCACAATCACTGTATATGTGGGGACCATGTTAATCTTAGTTATAGGCTGCTTTATTCACAATTCTGAAAGGGCAGAACAATTTAATTCTCCGCTTCATGTCAGGGTCCTATAGTCCAGTGTCTGAACTACTTGTGTGATACTACTCTCAGATACCATGGGGATGGGCACATTATCTATCAGAGCGACAGATACCATCAGATTCCTATAGTTCTCCTGTAGGGGCCCTCCTCTTATATCCTTAGGGTGAAAATCCCGGCAGGCAGCCAGCACAAGGTCCTATGTGCCATTTAAGACTCACATTAGCAGTTAGAATAGGATGCAAGTGGTACACAAAACCTTACACAATCCATCCCGGGGTAAATTTCACCCATAGAGCATAATCTCTGTACAACTCCTGATATCGAATAATCCTCCTGCATTTATGGCAAGAGACATGGCTCCAGTAATATTGGGAAGGGAAAGCTTACTACACAATAGTCAGTGCAACAATTTCCAGTCCCAACATCTAACATAGATGCAGCAGACAGTGAAATGTCTGTGGCACAATTGAGCATTTTCACAACTATCCATATTTAAAGGCTTTGCAGACTTAATAAAATATGAAATGGCTAAGCAAACTCACATTTTATTTTACAGTTCACTTCTCATTCCAGTATGGCATGATTTTTTTTTAATAGAGCTAATTTAGACAAAATCAGTTAACTAGCCCTTTGAGTCAAGACAAGGATTAGAACCTTGGAGCATGTTTCATGTTGCAGGGACATTTCTGTTTCTTTTCTGCAAGGTCTAGTATAAAAACAAATGAACACTCCTTGTTTCAAATCCTATGCCAAAATCTACCTGGATTTACAACCGTGCAAACCCCATTTGAAATTTTCATTGAAGAAGATAGAGGTTAAAATTTAGGGCAAAATCTGGCCCTATAAGAAAATCAAATGAGATTCTAGGTTGAAAACATCTCCAACAGTTCCTGAGCTGCGTAAAAGACATGCCGCTTCAGGTGTGTGTCTCTCTTTCTGTTACAGTGTTCGCCAAACTGGTGGATATGTCTAAATCTGAGTATGGACCATTGAAGTAGATTTTTCCCATTACCTGTTTCACAGGTCAGCCTCCTCCTCCTGCTTAGTGAGCTGCCCCCAGTTCTGCCCTCTGATGTCATAACTATTACTGAATGGCAGTGGAGCCAGCCTATAGAGATATAGCAAATCTGTTGGTCTTCCAATGTTATGCAGTTCTCTAAGGTTTTTTAAGGGCTAGAAAATACACGTACAAGGGAAACCTTAGAAAACTGAAGAGTGTTGGAAACCCAGTAGACTTACCTTACCTTTACAGGCAGAACCCAGTGCAAATGGGGGATCAGACCAGGCTAGGACATCACTAACACAGTGCATTCTGGGGAGAATCACCAGGTGGGAAGCTAGTGATTTAAAATGTGGTGTATTTCACAGTTCTTTAAAACAGTCTAATGGTAAATTTTAAAGGTATAATGTGGCGAAATGCCTCTTTATCTTCTTATAATGTTTAAAAGTTAACCAAGACTTTTTAGCTTACATGACAGTAGCAAACTGTCCACATATATTTGGAGTTAAGTTTATCACAGTATGACTTGTGTTCTTTACATTATTAATTAGTTATAATGTATCAACTTAATCTAAGTGACATTTCTCCTAGATAACCCCTGCTGATATATTGTAACAAGAAATTTCATGCTGAGGTTTTCAAATGTGTCTAGGGGAGTTGGGTGCTAAATTCCCATTGACTTTCAAAGGGATTTGAGTGCCTAGCTGCCCTTTGTGGTTTTGAAAATCTCTTCCTACCTGATTAAACCTTCAGCCAGGCAGAAATCAGCAGATTATGAATACATTATATATATATTACTCCTGGGGGACTTCTGTGCCACTACGCATGTGTAAAATTTATGTCCTCCGCAGATTTCTTTGCTTTCCTGCAGAAAAATTACTTTTTGATGGGGAAGCAAAGGAAAGCCAGAAGAGCGGACATGAGACCCTCCCCAGCAGTATATTTCACGTGCCCAGGGCAGCCAGCAGAGTGGTAAATCACTGTGGGGCAAGGGGTGTGATAGGCGCGGGACTGAGGAAGACCCGGCTGGTGGCTCCTAGCTGCACCGGGCTCAGCTGTTAGTCACGGCTGGGCTTGGGAGGACAGGACTTCTTCTTCCCCTGCATGGCACTGAGGCCATGTCAAAGCCACCCCCTGGATGTAGGAAGCTCTGAAAACTCTCTCATGCTTCCTGCACCCATCGCTCCTCAGCTGCACGGGGAGGGATCACTGTACAGGGAGCTGATCCCCTATTCACCCAACCCCCATGCATCCAGACCGCCTCATACCCACACCCTCCCGCTGAGCCTCACACACACGCGTGTGCACACACACACACACAGAACCCCCCCCCCCCGACGAGTCCCACTCCCACTCCCCCTGCACCTGGACCACACTGACAGGCCACCTGCACCTGGATTCCCATTCTACCAAGCCCCAACCAGCTGCACCGGGATCCCCATCCCACTGAGCCCCACTCCCTCAACATCTGGACCCCCCCACTGAGCCTCTCACACCAAACCCATACCCCCCACACTGCACCCCAACCATCTTCACCTAGACCCCCCCTGCAGAGTCCCATTACTGTTGCACCCAGAACCCTCCAACAAGCCCCTGTGCATCCAGATGCCCCTGCACCCAGATCCCTCACTGAGCCACCCACACCCAGACCGCCCCACACAGAACCCTCTCAAACCACACCTAGATCCCGCATACTAAGTCCCTCCACACTTGGATCCTGCCTTGCTGACCCTGTCTGCCCACACCCGGTACACCTGGCAGGAAGGGACAGGGCCGTGGGGTGTTTCTGGGGAAGGCCTGGTCCTTGTGCTGTGTCAGGGATTGGTGCAGCCTCATTGCTGAGTCCATGTCCCGGGTAGGAACTGCACAGTGATTTCCCACCTCTGTGCAGCCAGTGGCCTGTGCTCCCCAGTGCCATCCTGGAGCCTCCATATTTTTTGGACAAATAAAATTTGCAGAATTTTAAAATATTGTACGCAGAATTTTAAACTTTTTTTGTGCAGAATGCCCTCAGCAGTAGTGTGTGTGTCTGTATGTATATGTATTTCTAAAGCTACCAATAAAACAAGAGACTGAAATGTACAAACAAGCATTGGAGACTAATGTATATAAATCAATGACCTTTGACCTTGAAAATGACATTCTTAACAATGGGCCAAATTCTGCTTGACTTACTGATTTCCATGGCATTACTCATGTCAGTGAGGTGATGCAGAGTTTGATGCAATGCATTTGGCTGCAGTGTAGGAAACTCAGGTTCTGAGACAACAAAAACATTTTTCCCCAACATAATATTTTAAAACTATACATCCCAGCTTTTCTAGCATTTTATAAGACACTCAGCAGATGGGGAAACTGAGGCTGTGAATTGGAATTAATTTGCAAACTGGACACCATTAAATTAGGCTTGAATAAAGACTGGGAGTTGGATGGATCATTACACAAAGTAAAAACTGTTTCCCCATGCTAATTTCCCCCCACTCTTACTCACACCTTCTTGTCAACTATTGGAAATGGGCCATCCTGATTATCACTACAAAAGGTTTTTTTCTCCTGCTGATAATAGCCCACCTTAATTAATTGGTCTCATTACAGTTGGTATAGCAACACCCATTGCTTCATGTTCTCTGTGTATATATATCTTCCTACTGTATTTTCTACTGCATCCATCCAATGAAGTGGTTTTTAGCCCACGAAAGCGTATGCCCAAATAAATGTGTTTGTCTCTAAGGTGCCACAAGTACTCCTCATTTTTTTTGAGGCTGTGAAGTGATTTGTGCAAGATAGAACCAGTTGCAGAACCCAGGTTTGCTGAGTCCCAGTTCAGTGCTCTGACCACTGTCCCACAAGATAGACTGATAATCTTTCTGTGCTTCAGTTACATTAGTCATAAAATAGGAATAATAATAATTGCCTACATCACAGGGGTGTCATTAGGATAAATTATCTGTAAAGCAAGTTGAGCTCTCCAGATAAAAGGCACTATAAAATGCAATGTATTTGTGATATTTATTATAATAATGATCTTTTTTTCAAACATGGTCCTCTAAAAGAGTTCTTAGCACTAATTTCCCCATAAATCTATTGATTTTATTGGTGACTCCCTTGACAGTAGTTTATAGCAATCCTAATGTTAGTTCCCCCCATTGAACCTGCTCATTAAGCATCTAACTGCATTTGCGAAACAGCACTATCTGTGCAAAGCGCAGTTTAATGTTAAGGGATGTTCGTAACTTTTTAGCAGGGTTACAGTTTCATTCTCTGGAACTAGTGACTGTGGTATTAAATATTTATTTGGGAATGTTCACTACAACTTCATTAACACTGATACCTCCCATTTAAGGCTTTGGGTAAGGAGAAACTCCTTTCACTGTGTTTAATATTTCCATAATAAAGAATTAAATTAAATGACAGGGCATTTTCTGTCGATATAGCAGTAGTCTGGTCTGCCTAAGTGCAAGGTTGATCAGCCAACTTCTAGATTCAGGTCAGAAGTGGCCTTTGTTTTCTTGTCCCAGAGTATGAAGGAAGCTGCTAGTGGCATGTTCTGATGATGGACTCTTTCTAGCTCTCTCTCAGACAGATGGTAAGCAGAGAACTTGCACTTGATGTCTGCCATGTCTAACACTGAATGGCCAAATAGCATTTGAAGCACAAATGTGCAGAAGAAATAGAGAACTGAATTATGGTTTGCTAATGTTCATTGAAATTTTTGGTTACCATGGTCTTTCTGAGATTAAAAAACACCAATAACACCCGCCTAGGTACTCACCAAGTGTTCTACAAATGTCTCGTTTAACCCCTGATTCACAGTCTCACCCTCTTTCCCAAATACATTTAACTGTAGCTAATTTGGAGGCCTCAGACTTCTGGCCTTCCGACTGATAAGAATTAGAGACCCAGCTTGTGTGTGTAAGCAAACCCCCTACCCAGCGCTCAAATAACAGATCACAAATTACCACTACTAACTCCACTACATAACATTGTAGTAACATGCAGCAGGTATTTGCTGGTTTGGCAGACTGCAGATGCCATAGGCCATGGAGCAGGGGGTACCGGCCTGGCCACCTTTTGGCTGGGCCAAACCCGAGCGGTGCTGCAACCCCCGTCCCCATGCTCCAGGTCGCAATGCTACTCACTCAGATTTGGAAGGGGTGGGTGTAGTGGCTTATGGGTGAGGCTGCTGGTGGGGGGCGGGGTGCCTGAGAGTGAAGAGGAGGGTCAGGCGGGGTGGGGAGCAAATCTATGGGCCCCTCACTTTAAATGGTGCTGCACAGCCCTAGTAGACGCTTAAAAACTGTAACAAATATATTACCGAATTTATTATAAAACTTACCAAATAAACAGCAAGGCCTCAATCACACACTGAACACCATGTGAGGGAAGTCCTATGCCTCACTGAGGATCTAGCTAGGCGCGTGACAAGTCTACTTGCGACGGTCCAATTGAAGGATTGGGGCCCAAAATCTTCTGCCAGGAGACAATTAAGATGTGCTTGGAAGGAAGGAAGAATACTTTTTCAAGATGTTGAGACTTCAGGGGACGGAGACGACTTGAGTCATTAGACAAAAGTTTTGAAATTGTCCACTGATTTTTGTCATCTCAGTTGTTGGCTGCTCACCTCGGAACATCTAGTGAGGTGTGACGTGCCTATAATAACTATTCAATTGAGTCAGGAATCTAAGTGCTCAGCAGCTCTGAAAACAACACTGTTGTGTCTGAGGTTGGGCTGCTAAAACTTGAGGACACTTAAATCAGTGGGCAGTTTTTGAAAATGTTGGCCCTAAGACATCAGCCCTGCAATCTGGTTCATGGATACAGCTTTGAAATCAATTTACGTCCAATGAGCCATTGACTTCAATGGAGCTGAGATAATTTACACCACCTGAGGATCTGCCCAATCATATTTCTGCAGAAAGGTGTCTATTTTAACATTTCATTGGCATTGCTTCGGGTAAGGTAACTTCTTTTCGAATTTGGGGATGAGAAGAGTTACCGAGTGAATTCAGAAAAATGAAGACAGGAGCCTTTTAAGTAAAGCACTGAGCTCTCTAAGAAGCAGGTTGAATTCCCATGAGAAACAGTTGTTTGCTGAGTGTAATTTGTGAGTTCAGGCTCATTGGAGAGAACCATCTTTGGCAGAGGAATTTAGTGCAAATTGTTCATTGAATTAACTTTGAAAACCAGATAGACTGTTTGTTAAAAAAAATAAGAAAAGAAAAGAGAAAAAAATCATGAACTTCAACAGGATAAACAGAGAAATGGTTTGTTACCCACAAAGCCAACTTGGAAATGTGCAATGCCAGGCCAAATTCATCCTTGGGGTCCAGTTCAACCCCCTACTTTTTATGATTTAAATGTTATATGTATAGTACCAAGACAAGTGTTGTTTGAAATTGACTCTGCCTTTCAATCTTCCAAAGTGATAACGGTTTTCTCTGTAGCTTATCATAGCTTAGTTGTAACTCATTACAATTTGCACTGGGCATAGCACCACAAAGCCTTTTCTAAAGTGTAAAGATTTTTTTAATTCACCCTCATTAGTCTATGTGGCTTACCTCATTAGGTTTGTTTGTATTAACATTTAGGTCTAAATCCACCCACCTGATCAATGGGAGTACATCTCAGATAAGCAGCACAAATGAAAGGTTATTTCAGCTGCTATGCAGAAACATTTTATGGATGTTTCTCCATTCCAAACGGAGTTTTTTCTCATGGAAAATAGCATTCCATAGAAATTACTGTAAAAACAATAGAGTTTCAGACAGAATTAGACTTTTGTTGTTGTTGTTGGCTTTGTTTTTAAGTAATTGCCCTGTGGAATTCTATACCAGGGTAAAGATTCTTTATTAAACTCTACAAGAGGTTCAAAAATATAAACAAAACATTATTAAATTCTATAGGAATTTTCAGTCTGGGATTGGAACATTCGGTTAGGTTGTCATCTGCATCCTGTTTATGCTTCAGCAGAAGAAATATATAATGTTTGGTCCTTGTGTGGTATCGTGAACACACGTCTAAAGATTGAGATTGCAGGAAAATTTCCCTAAGAGCAAAATGATGTGAAAGTCTCAAATTTCTTCAAAACATTTACAAATATGTAGAACACCTACAGTGCTTTGTGCTAATTCTTTTGGAATGAATCAGTTCATTTATTGTCCTTCCAGAGAGGCAATAAATGCTGTATCCTAGAAAAATTATATCAACTCCTCCTCCTCCTGAGCTCACTTTGGCTGCTATTTGCTCAAATTTCCATTATATAGGGGAAGTGGGGGTTGAGGAAGAGTAAGAAGGAATACTAGACTCCTGGTCTTGCTGCAGCTGCTCCCCATGTAAAGTGAAAATGAGCCTGGCCAATCTTGTTTACATCTGCTTCTCTTTGACAGTGAGTATAGGCTTCCAGAGGCCCATTGCCATCACTCCCAGAGCAGAGTCGCTGCGGGGAGGAAGAATATCTTATGGCAACTAGACCTGCCTTTGTAATAGAGAAACGCAGTTGACTATGAGATAAAAATCTCAAAACTTCACCATACAAGGCTTCCAACACATATAACACTGAGGACAACGTTACTTGGGATTAGGGCTGGTTAAAAAATTTTCATCTTAACTATTTTTGATGGAAAATTGGTTTTTTGACTAACTGAAAAATTTCACAAAGGCTGGCCACTTTCAATGGGAAATTTCAACTTTCTCCAGAAAAAAAGAACACCAAAACTCAAAAATTTTAATTGGGAAGTGCTGCCATGCTGCCTCATGGAAGGGTCCTTTGGGTGCCTTATGCCCCCATTCTCCATTATGGGCCAGGCTTCCTTGCCAGACGACATGTTCCATGTTCTACCTTGGCCACATAACTACCACAGTGCACCACACCAGCTCTGTGAAAGGTTAGACCAAGTTATATTATGGGTAAGGATTCGATTTAGTCACGGAAGTGATTGGTTCCGTGACTTTACTGGACCTCTGGGATTTCAGCATCAGCTGTCGGCAGCAGGGGCAGAGCCAGGGCTCTGCATCCCTACCCCACAGCTTCAGCCAGAGCTGGGACTGCGCCCCTTCCCACCCACACCGCGGCTGCGGCCAGGACTGGAATCCAGGCTGCGCACCTGTGGCTTCAGCCAGAGCCAGGGCTCTGCGCCCCCCTTCCACCCCCCCATAAAATCCTGAGAACTGACAACACTGGATAACCTAACACTAGATAAGTGATGAGGAACAGTCAGCATGAATTCACCAAGGGCTAGTCATGTCTGACTAACCTAATTGCCTTCTATGATGAGATAACTGACTCTGAGGATGAGGGGAAAGCAGTGGATGTGTTATTCCTTGACTTTAGCAAAGCTTTTGATATGGTCCCCCACAGTATTCTTGCCAGCAAGTTAAAGAGGTATGGGCTGGATGAATGGACTATAAGGTGGATAGAAAGCTAGCTAGATCACTGGGCTCAATGGGTAGTGATCAATGGCTCCACGTCTAGTTGGCAGCCAATATCAAGTGGAGTGCCCCAAGGGTCGGCCCTGGGGCCGGTTTTGTTCAACATCTTCATTTAATGATCTGGAGGATGGTATGGATTGCACCCTCAGCAAGTTTGCAGATGACACTAAACTGGGAGGAGAGGTAGATATGCTGGAGGGTAGGGATAGGATACAGAGGGACCTAGACAAATTAGAGGATTGGGCCAAAAGAAATCTGATGAGGACAAGGACAAGTGCAGAGTCCTGCACTTAAGACAGAAGAATCCCATGCACTGGTACAGACTAGGGACTGAGTGGCTAGGCAGCAGTTCTGCAGAAAAGGACCTAACAGTTACAGTGGACGAGAAGCTGGATATGAGTCGACAGTGTGCCCTTGTTGCCAAGAAGACATTTTGGGCATTTTGGGCTGTATAAGTAGGGGCGTTGCCAGCAGATCGAGGGACGTGATCGTTCCCCTCTATTTGGCATTCGTGAGGCCTCATCTGGAGTACTGTGTCCAGTTTTGGGCCCCACACTACAGGAAGGATGTGGAAAAATTGGAAAGAGTCCAGCGGAGGGCAACAAAAATGATTAGGGGGCGGGAACACATGATTTATGAGAAGAGGCTGAAGGAACTGGGATTATTTAGTCTGCAGAAGAGAAGAATGAGGGGGGATTTGATAGCTGCTTTCAACTACCTGAAAGGGGTTTCCAAAGAGGATGTCTATGCTGTTCTCAGTGGTAGCAGATGACAGAACAAGGAGTAATGATCTCAAGTTGCAGTGGGGGAGGTTTAAGTTTTGGATATTAGGAAAAACTTTTTCACTAGGAAGATGGTGAAGCACTGGAATGGGTTACCTAGGGAGGTGGTGGAATATCCTACCTTCAAGGTTTTTAAGGTCAGGCTTGACAAGCCCTTGCTGGGATGATTTAGTGGGGATTGGTCCTGCTTTGAGCAGGGGGTTGGACTAGATGACCTCCTGAGGTCCCTTCCAACCCTGATATTCTATGATTCTACCATACATCAGTCTGCCCAGTTTGTTGTTCTCCTTGTCTCCCAGCACAGATAAGCATTCTGTCTCTTTAAATTCATGTCTGAGAATAGGATAGAGATAAATCTATACTGTACAGCAAAGCTCCTTTTGACTTCAGTAGAGCCAGTATTTTACCCTCGATGCAGAGGCAGCTGTTACGTGCACACTGAAAGTGTATTTGAACACCACAGATCTAGAAAACTCTTCCACAGTGAACTCTGTTTAAAGAAGCTAAGGAGGAAACATGTTGATTTCTGTTGCAAATGCACAATCGCGTAACATTAGTATTTAGTCTTTAATTAACTTTGTGCTGCTAGTTCCAGAATATCAAGCAGCAACTTCCAGGAAATTTTAAATTTATAAACATTTGCTTATATGAAAACTGTAGTTTGTTCATTCCAAGGAAGTTACAGTGTCATTACCTCAGGCTAAACCAAATCTTGCATTAAAGAAATGTAATACAAACATGATATTTTGTGGCAGTTTAGACTGTTCACCAACTGAACTGGAAGGCAAAGTACTGTAATTGCACACATGGTTATTTAGAAAGGTCTTGGCATAAAAATAATGATGTTAAATGGGTAACTAGTAAAAAGTGAGTTGAATTTATAGATGGAATCATTATGCACCCGTGAATAACAGCTAAAGTTAGAATTAGTGGGACCTGCTTTGATTTGTCTCACCTTCAATCATAAGAGATACCATGGCTATGTCAGTAACTACCAGGGCTCAATACTATACACTGAGAAAAGGCATTTTATAGTCCTTTAATCTACATTCAGATGAAAAGATAGTTGCCTTATTATTTTTAATTCCTTCACAAATTTGGAATGATATTGCTTTCATGACCTTGGTATAATTAACAGTAGCTATTTCTTATTAATGAGCTATTACCTGCAAATCCATATAATTCTTTTGACAGGCTGACAGCATGACTAATTAACAAGGTTTGACCAATAGCTCAAATCCACTGGAAAGGATTTTCTTTTCTGACACTAAAAAGGTTCTCTGAGGCTCTGTGTATAAATATATCACAAATTGTGAATGTCTTCTGCAAGAAGGGTATCACAAAATCACCATGAATAGAAGTGTGTCTGTAATATTAACCTAGTATAGGGGATATTTTACACCACGTTCACACTGGGATTTAAACTGTGCTCGCAACAATGATGTGTATACATCCTAGGAAGTGGAAGTGCATTATCATGCCAAGTTTTGAAAACAGTGTCTTGAAAAGACTGCAGATGTAGAGGGTTGGGCGTTTCATAAACAAGGGCCTTATGGAAAGAATCCTGTAGAGAAAGGGTTGGGGCAGATGGTCCCTGCCACAGAGAGCTTACAAGCTAAGGATAAGACAAAGAATTTGCACCCTGGATTGAAAAAGAAGAGTTCCCTTTCTCTGTTACTGAAGCCCTTTGTTGCTGTGATGTATATAACTGACAGCATCAGGGCTGGCCTTACCATGAGGCGAATTGAGGTGGCTGCCTCAGGTGCCGGACGGTGCGGGGGAGAGGGGGTGCACCACTAGGACCCAGAGTTTCAAAGTTTTGGCCCAAGCAAGGGGGCATTGGGGCGTCATTTGAGCTCCCCGCCTCAGGTGCCAAAATGTTGTGGGACGGCCCTGGACAGCATGCACCTAAAAGTATCACGGATGCCTACAAGTCTGAATATTACTGGAACCTAGAGGGAAAGCCATACTGTTTTCATTTCCTTTGGGTCTACTACCATATTTTATCCCTTGTTAAATCAGTGATACGTGTTTTAGTTGCTCCATCTGTTCTCTGAAGTGACGCTATGTCTTCACTACAAAAGGTGGCCTGTTTTTACATCAGAGGTAGCTTTTCCCTTTATGTAGCTAGTCAAGGTCCACCCTACAATCCCACCTTAGCGTTGATCTCCCTAGCTACACTGAGATAAAAACTACAGTCCCTTGTCTCCAGTGGGATTTTATATGGAGGCAGCTAACTCGAGATAGCTATTTCAATGTAAAAAACCACTCCTCTCTTGTAGTGAAGGCATAGCCAAAACCCTTGATTCAGCAAGGTATTTAAACATATGGTAGTCTCCTTGATGTCAGTGCTTAAATTTACATACATGCTTAAGCGCCTTGGTGAATTGGGGTTAGAGGTTTTGGAGAAGAGAAACAATTTGAACCCTTTCTGAAGAATTAAATCTAAAGTTAACTGGAAGTTCATGTGCTGTAATAGCTCTAAAATTTTTCTGTGTTCTGACTGTAGTTGGCATTCACATCCTCAAAAGTTCTCTCATAGGCTTTTAAAATAAATAATACTGTAACCATATTTAAATTGGGTGCAGTCCTAGCAATCTAATGTCGTGAAGGTTTCATTTAAAGAAGCCACATAAATTATAAGGACTTTAGACATAATAAATGGTCTCTATTTCAGCAAAGAGACTGAGGAAGAGCACTGGGACTGCATGGATTCTCCATAGATACCACTTTAACACAGCAGTGAGTCCTATGTTGAGAATGCACAGCTAAACACAAAGCAGCTGTCAGACTGCAGATATAACAGCAGGAGTGTGTTTCTCTGCTGGAACCAGTCCATCTTCAGTTATTTAAGTTCTGAATATTATAAATGACATGCAGGTTTGCTTGAATACAAGTGACGGCTGTTCATTGCTGATGGAGGTAAAGGCAACAAACCTGAATTTGCTGAAGATATCCAGTAGGTAAACTGTATTCTCTTATTACTGTTAGGTTATCAGAATATATTGTGAAAAAAATGAACTTCCTTTGACTACAAAAGGATAGCATGATTAATGTGAGATTTACCACGGACAGTCACTAGAACTCAGAGTGCACTTCTTGGCTAAACATATCATTAATCTTATCTCAAAATACTTCTCCATTAATATCAGCAGAGAGATGCTCCCACAAATTCCAAGCAATAAAAATTCAGGGAGGCAGACACATTCTGGCTCCAGCATGGTTTTCACCTTCAGCGTCAACAGCCGATGTGGTGAATTACTGTTATTGTATTTGTAAGTAACACTCCACAGAGAATTTACAAAGCAGCACATTTGCTAAAGCTTCTGTCAAAGCTTTAGCACCCTGAATACACGTAATCTGTTTAAACCCTAGAGAACAGCACCTTCTAATCTCATTTCCTCCTCTCCCTCTCTCTCCCCGCACCGCCACTGGCCACCGCCCTGTCTCAACAGCCACTTAAAAACAAAATGTGCCATCCTGAGCTGAGGGGGCAGGAGGCAAAGGTGGCTCTAAGTGACAGTTTACACATCCTCTGATCCTGGCCCAGCCAGGGGAGGGGTCAAACCAGCTTCCAGCATAAACTCGGGACTGTTTCAAATCACACCGGTAGAATAGTGCCCTAAGAACTGAGCACCTCACACTCTGGCCCCAACACCTGCAGACCCAGAGTGCTTCCTTTCCACCTTAAGTGTCCCCAATAGAGCCCCGCAGCACGGGGGCCAGTCAAGGTTTGCCTATTGTTCCAGAGGCACAACATGCAGCCCAGGATCTGGCTATACCAAGCTAATCTATTTTACAACGTTCCCAACCAGTGACACCAGACCATTCAGCAAGAGTGACGCCATGCTCCTTGGTGTCCTCCCACTTTTGCTCAAGCGGAGCATAGCCCAAAGTAGGCTTTAAAGACTGTACTTTCAAAAGATGAAGACTGAGCAGCTTTTAACTAACACCAAAGTCTATGTTGGGCCAAAAAGCTAAGGCTAATCCAATCTCTCACTTCAGCCTGATTGTGGGAACTGTGCAATGCCACCAACTATTACCACCATCCATTCCGTCCCCAGGCAATTTCTCATCTATAACAGCCAAAGCATTGCAAAGCTCCATACATTTATATACAGTATGAAAGTAATTACAGAGACTCACATTACAAAATGCAGGGAAAGCATGTGATAAATATTTACTCTCCTTCTAAGCAACTAAAAGCACATAAAAATGCTGATTTTTCACCAGTGAGGATCTAGCCTTGAACCTATTTCCATACAATTAAAGATCATAATAAACTTTAGAATAATAAAGGTTAGAAAATGGATAAAATTTTGGATCATTTAAAAACACCCAGGAAGGTATATTTTGGGGTGGAAGAATCAAAGTTGATCTCAGCTGTGCAATCGCATACATTATATAACGATCAGTTCTTCAAGTACAATTTATTGGCCAAAGAAAATCATGGACAATAAAAATATTCCACTACCAATCACTATTTAGGGCCAGATTGTCACCCAGGCTGGGATCAAAGGGTAGAAGTCTCCTTACTATTTGTGCAGGCTCTCCATATCATTGTTAGCAATGCAGGGAGAGAGCAGCCTATAATGGACCACTAGCCAAGTCTTCCCCACCTACTAATGCAATGGTCAATGCAGCTGAGCCAGCACTGCAGGAGAAGCAATCTGTGACAGGTATAGGGCTGGCGCAGGTTGCTGTACCTCCTCCGGAACAGATGGGGGAGTAAGGAATCAGATTGTGACTCTCTGCATCAGTATGGTTCTTGGTCTGCTTCTGGGGCAATAAACTGTGTGTTGTCCCTTGCTCAAGGCTATTGGCAAATCCACAACTAAGCCCTTAGTGAACACATGTTGAGGTTGTTCAGAGAGATTGCCATCATTTGAAGATCAGAGAGATGTGTTCAGTACCTAAGAACTGTCCCAAACCACTTTAGCAATCTAATTTTATATTAAACCATTGTCAAGGTCTTTCGGTTAATAACAGGATTAAAATATTCAGAGGGATCTTGTTAATTAGTTGACAGCATTGACTACAGTGGTTAAACCAGTACCACATTAATATGGGAAAGACTCATAATACACTCGCAGAACTGCATAGCTTTCAGCAGAACTGCTGCAAACTTAAATCAGCAGTCAAGCCCTGAAGGATTTCACTGTCACTCCAGCCATGTTTGTGAAGTGATTGTGGCTTTAATTTTTGAGTCAGCTCTCTCCAGGCTGAGAGCTGTGTGCCCTATTGTTTGTTAGGGAAGCTCCATGTGTGCTGGGAAGCACATCTGTGAAGAACTTGATGTGGAAGTGAAAGAAGATGAAGGCTTTAAAAAGGCGTTAATGAGTTGGATACAGGTCAGCAATGCATTAAAGATATCCTCTTCATTCCAAATAATTGCCCACTCGGGCTAACGTTCTCAGAACACCACATCAAACTTGGGTGAACTGGGGAACTAGAGATCAATCAAAATGCCAGATACTCTCTCCTGCCATGAAGAGACAGGATAAATATCCATTTTTAAGTACCTACCAAAATTTAAAATGTATGAATGTTTGCACCATTACAGGACTTTTTATATCCAAACCTCTTTATAAAGAACTTTTTTCAAAAATGTATATTTTTAAAATTAGCACACAGGGGTCTAGATACTCAGCTGATGTCAGTCCTGGAGCTTTGCTGATTTACACCAGATGAGGATCCGGATCATTGCATTTTATATCTCTACTAAAAAGGCAGCCGTTATCATTCTATATCTCCCCCAGGCCAGAACTACTGAGAGAAGAAGCAAAAAAGGGATGATTTATAGATGAACCTGTTTTCATTCAAGCCTGAGGATCATTTTTGTATTTGTTCTTGTTTTTAACCTAAAACCAATTTAGGGGATTTCCTGTTTTGTATTTCAAAAAGCTTTGCTTCTTCTGATAAAAGGCAAAAATGACCTTTTCTCAAATCCTATTAATGAGCCATAAATTAGTTGTGGGATTCTTCCCCCCTCTCCCCCCAATAAATAATGAAAAGTGAACAGTGCATTCTAACAGGAAAGTGTACTTCACAAAGTGTATGACAGAGGGTTTGCTCAGTAAAGTTAGATATTGCTTGACATAATGGGTGCTTGACATAATCTTCCCTAACATAACTCAGCTCCCTAACAAACAAACAAACAAAACAGCAACCAAGATCTAAGCAATTTTCTGGATTTTACCATTTCTCTTGTTTCAAAAAGACATAGGTCATCCTGCATTGTCAAGGTGTGGGGTATAGCATGGGTGACATCCACTGGAAACAATTCTTTCTAGCAATTAGCCCAGGGAGGCAAACTCTCCCCTGTGGGAATTCTCTTCTCATGGAAGTGGTCCCATCCACTTAGGCTCACAGATTCATAGAGGTTAAGGCCCAGAGGAACCAGTAAATCATCTAGTCTGACCTCCTATATATAACAGGTCCTTAAATCTCACCCAGTTACCCCTTCACTGAGCCCAATGACTTGTGTTTGGCTAAAGCACATGTTCAAGAAAGGCACCTCGTCTTGATTTGAAAACATCAAGAGATGGAGAATTCACCACTTCCTTTAATAGTTTATTCCAATGGCTAAGCACTCTCACTGTTAAAAATGTGTGTCTAATTTCTAATTGGAGTTTGTCTGGCTTCAGGTTCCAGCCATTTCCTTCTCCACGAGATTAAATACCTTTAATACCTGTTATTTCTTCCCTGTGTAAGTCCTTATACATTGTAATCAAGTCACCTCTCAGTCTTCTTTTTGATGAGCTGAATGTGTTGAGCTCTTTAAGGCTCTTGCTTGGAGGCATCTTCTCAGGCTCAAACCATTTCTGTGGCTCTTTTCTGCCCCCTCTTCAATGGTAGTAACCAGAGCAGCAGCTGGAGACTCTTGATTCATTGCCTTTAATGTATAGGAGCAGGACCCAGGTAGGAAACTGCTGGATTTGGTTAAGTGAGTCAAACAACATTTATAATCTGCATATTTCCAACCTGATCTTGCACCATTGAATTCCATGGGAGCGGGATCACACCCGAGATGCATGCACAGAGCAAAAGCTGCATGGGAGGAGGTGAAGCCTTGTTCAGTACTAGACGATGCCAAGTCACTTCATTAAATCTGCTACAGTCAGCCAGTCCACACTGGGCATTCAAAGAAACTGCACACCGATTGCTGAAATGTAATCACTGAGTCACATCATTGAGTGCTTAATCTCTAGGAAAGTTAACTTTCTTGGCACAGGCTAGATCACATCAGTGGGAATTTTTTTGCTTGTTTATTCCCAGGTGCTGATTGTGCTTTCTGCTCCTTTTGCAAAAGGGATTGTGAACTATCCGGTGGGAGCCACTTTGATGTCCTGTCATGTTGCTTGTACTGCACATTTCAAAAATGCAAAGGCACAGCTTGCTTACTGTAGCTCAAAAAAGGAGCAAATAGACGTAAATCAAAGCACTTACCAATACAACATCTGCATGTGTAGGCTCCATTATGAGACAGATCTTTTCAGGGCTTCAAAAGATGGTGCCAGCCAACAGAATCTGCACATGCCATAAATGGGGCTGTTTCCCTTACTGTACTTGGCAGGGATCTGTGAAATTAGCTGTTCAGCCTGTGGTAGCAGTACCAGCAGGAATAAGATAAAAAGGCTATGCCAGTATTTACTGACCACACAGCTGCATTCCCAGGCTGAAACACAAAGTCATTTTTTTTTGACATGCCTTCTGTGACACTCAGGCTGTTGCTCAGCATCTTAATTTCCTCAGTTCCCTCTTCCCAATGTGTGATGTTCCTTTGAAATAGCTCTAATTATTCATTAGTCAGTTGCAATGTCAATGACAAAGAAATAGAAGGCACAGTTGTAGCTCCACAAAAAGACATCAAAAGTGAGAGCATAGAAGTCCCTCTTGGGTTTACACTCTACAAGCCCTCTCTTCTCCAACAGGACACTAGGTTCCTCCAGCCTGCAGATCACAAGAGTGATTTTGGAAAATTAGGTGTTATGCATATTATAGGGTCCCATTCCATACATCAGCACTATAATTTTTCTGGCAAATGAGGAAAGTGAAACTTTCCTGGATAGAATATAGAAGAACTTCTGCCACCCATTGCCTCAAAGACTACAGTGGTAGCATCTTGCAGCCACTGGTCCATCCACAGTTTCCTTTGATCACTATTAGTGCCCTATATTTTGCTTCAGTGATATTTTCACTTCAGTCACCTGATTTGTCACCTGCCTTTGTTGAGGCTTTGTCTATAAATCACTTACTGATTTGGAGGTAAGTGGCATTTATCACCTCAATTTTTATGTTGCGTCTCTGATATCTCCAAAAAGCCACCGAGAGGCCTGCGTACTGGAGAATCTCCTTGTTTCTGATCCTGGATGGGTTGTGGAAGGCAATACTCACACAAGGTTTACAGGTTTCAGGTTTACAAAACTTCTCCCAGCCTTACCCACTTCTAGTAACTCACAGCCCACCCGTCTGTAGTGACTGGGACTGATGGTCAGGAAGAAATTTCCTGGGGCTAGTTATGACCATTCACTATTTTGTCTCCCTTTGCCAGGTGACTTAGAATCTTGCATTTAAAATTCAGTAGCTTAGCAGGATTTAAAGGGGGGGTTGATATTTATGTGGATAACAAGATGACACAGTGGTGTTATAGTAAATCCTAGAATTATGAACGAGAGGTTTGAAAGCAACATAAACCCTCATGCTTCAGCATGTAAGCCAAGATTAATTATTGGGGGTGAGGAGGAAATGTTCCCTGGGGGCAAGTTATCCCATAGTTGCTTATTGCAGGATTCCTTGCACCTTCCTGTGAAGCATCAGGTCACTGGACTAGGAGACCACTGGTCTGATCCAGTATGGCAATTCGTTTGTTCTTAAATTAGCACTTTTAGCTCTTCAGTGATTATGCTGGGGGGTTAAATAAGAAAAAATCGAATAGAGAGTCAAAACTATAAAGATTTGGCTTCTAGGTGTACAGCTTGAGGTGGCAAGTGTTAAAGCATTAAAGAGAGCTTGAATAAAAGATGACATGGTGCTGTATCACGAGACTTTGAAACTTGAAAATGTTTCTAAGATTTGTATTTTGTGGGGAGGCTTTTTGGAGGCAGCGTGGCATGTTTTAGCCATAGTTCTCCAAGCACCATACAATGGGGTGCATTTTACAGAGGAGGAATCTGAGGTACCATGATGTGAAGTGACCTTCCCAAGGGCACAGAACATGTCAGAGGCACAGTTATGGTTAGAACTTTGGTTTCTTGACTCCCAGTGCTGTTGTCTTATGGAAATTCTGCTTTGTTTATTGGTGACCCCTGTCTGTGTGATGCTCGCTGCGGAGGAGGCATGAGTTAAGACAGGGCATGTGTGAGGGGAAGTTGGAGAGAGGGAATGGAAAAGAGGCTCCTGGAGGTATAAAGCTGGGAATAGAGATAGACAAGACACCGCTGTCTTTATGAGATTTGCTGGTGTACTGGAGATAGAGGTTTCTGCTCTGTTGGTCTGTCTTCACTGCAGTTAGCCCAGGCTCTTCCTTGGGTGTTGCTCCTAACCCACCTCCCATTCACCACCAAAGCCTCTCACCCAAATTTGGTGGTGATTTTCACTCAGGCTAGCTGGCATGGCTGGGGGTAGGGGTTAGAGCATGGGATCCACTTACACTTGGGCTGGAACCCACCACTTTGCAGTAAGGACACAGGCTAAACCATTCGAGTGCTGGTAGTCCTCCAGTGCCTTCCCACAATTCCTCCTTTGTGCCCAGAAGGATGGACAAGTTCTCCCACAATTCACTGGGGAAAAAATCTTGGAGCATCTCAGCTTACTGCAGCCCAAAGAACCATGTGATGTGCCCCCAGAAGTCCTAGTGACATACACAGGGGAATGCAACACTAGTGAGGACAGAGGAACTCGAGTATGCCTTTTTATTGTGACTGCTCACACCGAGGCAAGACTAATCCAAGGGCTCCGGCCCACGTGCCGACCACCTGGGCTAACTCAGCTGCAAAGACATACTCTGTGGGGCTTATGGAAGCTGGGCTAAGGGCAAAGATCTTATCTGTGTTGTGCCTGGGGAGAGGAATAGAATGAGGGGTTTGAGGAGGCAGGGAGAAGGGGATGAGGGAACCCTGAAACGGTGCAGGTTTGACTTGTATCTACTGTCGAGCCTATGGGGAGACCTCTCATCTCATTCACACACACACATACACGCACACATCAATCCAGATATAAGAAACCCAAATAGAAATAATAAGCGCTAAATATGATTTGGAGGTTTAGTTCTGAAATTTGTGTTCACCTGCAACCAGACAGATGTTATTTGGTTTCAAAATATTAGTGACTAAACTAACTACTGATCTTGCTTCATCCCTCGTTCCCCCTAATCCCCCTGGGGAAAAAAAAGAATGTCGATATGTTTTTATCATATTCCTAAAATCCTTTTGAGGAGTCTATTCCTGGAGTGAAACTCTGACTAAATTATGAATTCTCCAAGTACCAGGTGTCCAAAGATGAGAAAAGCAGGACCACCAAAGAACTAGTCAGTGGTTGAAGGAAAGAACGTTCACCACCTGGGACAGATGTTGCATCCACTCAGATTTTTATTTCTACAGTGCCATATCAGTGCCTCCTTTGAAACTGTAGAGTAAATGTTCTAAGCAGTGCGTGGAAGTTCAACACACACATTCCATTAAGAAATAAAGGATTTGTGAAAGCAGCTCTCTTGCAATGAAGATGTACATGCACTTCTGTAAGTGGACTACCCGCCAAAGATTCTAAGTGAGTTTTAATAGGAGTTTTAATAAGAAAGTCTCAAACATTCTAGTCATGTATATCACTCCCAAGGGGACAGTGGCATAGTTTATACGTGGTGGTCTTATTATTGTAAAGGTCAAAGGTTCATTCAAATCCAAAAAGCAACACAAATAGATGGGTGATCAAAAAAGTCAAATCTTTAAGCCACAAAAAGATTAGATTCAAAAATGAACAGAAATCTATCAGCAACATTTAATACTTTGGAAACAATGGCTCAGAATTAAATTTTTCTCCTGGTGATTGATTATATCCATTTTCTCAAGATCTTGATCTGTACAGTTTTCTAAAGCATTTGTTTCCGTTAAATTAGCCTACAGTAGTTGCTGAGGCTTTGAAACTGCATGTCAATGTATCTGATATAGAACAAGAATGGTAGTCTAGTAATATTAACAATAATAGGCCAAATCCTCAGAGGTGAGGAACTCCTGCAACTCCCATTGGAATCAATGCAAGTTGCAAGGGCTCAGCCCCTCTGAAGGTCTGGCCAAGTGGCTTTGCACTTCCGTAGTGCCTTTCAACCAAGGCTCAGCACAGAAATATATGTAAGTGTCTCAGTTAATTTAGTTCCGCAACATCTCTGTGAGATAGGGTATCATTATCTCTATTGTACAATTGGGAATACTGCTGAGAGAAAAATGGCTCTGTTTCAAATACTGGTGCCTACATACTAATCAAGGTGGCCTGATTTTCAGAGGCACATGTCACACACAGCTCCAGTTGAAGACATTTGGAGTTGTGGGTTCTCATCGACTTTGCAAATCAGACCCTTAGTTATGTGCCTGACTTTGGGCATCTGAGTTGGAAATGTATAACCTATTGGTCTTCTTGTTAGAAATACTGAACACCCTCATCTCCCATTTTGAATTCCAAGAGAAAGTCAGTTCTCAGTATCCATAAAGCTCAAGCACTGTGTGACTTGCCTAAGGCCACGGAGCAAATCTGTGGCAGAGTTGTAGAACCCATAACTCTTGACATTCAATCCTGAGCTTTAGCAGCAGGATCATATTTCCTCTATGAAACAAAACAAGGCCAAATCCTGACATCCAAGACAAATTTTACTCAGTCCAACCAATGGATGTTTGCCTGAGTAAGGACTGAGTAAAATGTGAGTAAGAACCTCAAGGCAGGGTCCATAATTACATTTTTTTCTTTAGATTCATTTCCCTGAGCACATAAATTCAAAGGGGATTGTCAATAGACATGTCTGTATACTCTTATTAATCGCCTACTAATTGTTTGCTTGGCTCTATTGATCTTTAAATCACACAAAGTCACAAGCAATTTCTTAGTTCACATCTGTGGCGTTTGTAAGCAATACCAATATAATAGCTTTGATCTTAGGTCATCTTGTTTGGAACTGACAACATTGTAAATGCCTGATGATCAATCCTGGTCCAGGGAAGAAGAAGATGTCTGTTTCATAAAGGTGAGGAAGAAGAGAGCTTTCCAATCCAGGAAGGGGTTTGTTAGCCACCTCTGAACATGCTCCCCTTTTCCCCAGCCAGTCCCACCAAAGGTGGTCTTTCCATTTGGGTGTTCCACTGACAAAATACCTCTGATTCTCCCTTTGCCTCCATCCCCCCCGCCCCCACCATGGGAAAGAGCTTTTTTTAGGTTGGGATTTTTAGAAGGACTTGAGGGCATTAGGTGCCCAATCTAATGGCCTAAAAGAACCTTATGTGACTTGCCCAAGGTCGCCCAGGAAATCTAAGATGGCAAGAGAAACCAGATCTCCTGACTCCTCATCCTGTTCTTTAGCCACAAGGACATTTTCCTCATCATTCAAACCCTGATGATAGGGATCTATTCCCTCTTGGCATTATAGGATGTCATCCTTTTAAAAGTAGAACATGAGAACTTTATTAATAATTAATAACTGCACAGCTTCTCACCAGTAAAAGTAATTTTAAAGCTGTTACCTCTTCCGTAAGGCAGAATCTTCCCTTTCTGGGGCCTGATTCTGGACCCACTACTTAGGTTGAGCAGTGCTAGCTCACAAAAGCAGTACTATTGGCTTAGACGAGAGCACTCGCAGGAGTTAAGTGCTACTCCTCCAAGTGCAGATTGCAGACCTGGGCCCATAAAACCACGTGAATTGTGAACCGAATTATTTGACGCTTTCAGTAGAAAACGTTGATACGTATTTTAGTGAAGCGGCATTAAAAAAAAGTGTAGGGTTACCATTATATAGACAGTTAAAGAGAAATTCCATTGAATCTGGCAGCTCTTTTTGAGTAGTTTGTTGCAGCGGTTCTCAACCTTTCCCATACCGGGACCACCCCAGGTGGGATCGAGATGGGAAACCCTGCCCCCATTTAGCAATATAGGCAGGACAAAGTGATCGTGATACCCTGCCTAACACCTGAGTCTACATCTCGGGCTGAGAACCCACTGTTTTGTTGCATGCTAATCATACTTACTGGGAGTGGAATCCCTGGATTTTTTTTGTTTGTTTGTTTCCTCTTTTTCCAACTCCGACAGTTTAAAAAAAGCATGGGTCAGGCCCAAAAACTCATAAGATTGTATTTAAAAAAAAATAAGTGTTGGATGCTTTTTATTTGCTTCCTGTGTTTTGAGTCTTTATGGTACACTTGACTCCAGCTTTTTTCCACAACTATAAGATCTAGAAATTTACTTTAAAAAAAAAAGAAGCTTAGATTATCACCTAATGACATGCCTCCAGGAGCTGCGTCTTTTGAAAAACACCAAATATTGAGATGCACACACTAAAATCTGCTTTTCCCCCTCCTGAATCTTCCTGCAGGGATTTCCTGCTTGCCAGAGTATACAATGAAGCAAAGCCGGTATTACACTTCTACTCCACATTTCACCCCTGGCTCCAGATTTGTGGGTAGGGTGCCTAACAAGCCAAGATTGACCAGGTGTGTCTCTACAGTATGTGACAGTCTTAGGGTGATTCTGGACTTTGTGTTAATCCTGATCTGTGTAACTTCCTCCCTTATTTCCTGTCTGGATGCCCTGGGGCTTTGTTTTGTCCTAATAGAAAAAAATCACTGAACATAGTGAACATGAAAGTGCTTCTAGGCTGCCCTGTCTGTTCTTATTGTTAATCAGAGTCTCGGTATTCACTCGGGCATCCCTTGCTCAGCTAAAAGTCCCACTGGCTTCAGAGGGAATTTTGCGTATTCCAGGAGGGCAGGATCGGACCTTCATTTTTCAGTCTGGCTGCTTTATCAAGACTGTTCACAGTTCTTCTGGCTCATCACTTTCTTGCAGCAAATATCAAAAGCCAATCTGGATTTTGACTGAGCTCATTAAGATAAGTGATAGGCAGTTATGCTGGATAGCCTCCTGTTCCCTCATGTCAGGCAGAAACCTCATCGACAGCCTGCACTTCGCTGCCACCGACTGATTGACTTGCTCTGCTGCCATTTGATTTATTCTTGTCATTTGAATAACCTCGCTACTGCCAACTGATGTAATGTTGCCTGCCTTGCCTCATCGTACCACCTGTATTTGTCTTCCTGATCTTCCCCTCCACCCAAATACTTCTCTGTGTCTTCCCTGGCTTCCTACTCTTTCCTTCTCCCTCCTGCAGTCTCTTGTGATCTCAAGCTCCCTCCCAATAAAAGGCTGCGAAACAGACCCAAGTTATCACCTGGCCTGATTGTTGTAACCCTTGACCTCTCTTCCCTCTTACCCACCCTCCATGTTTTGTTGCCGTAACTTGTCTGTTAAACTTAGGGCTCAGCACACTTCCTGGGTTCCTGGCCCTTAGCTACCAATAAGCCTGCTTGAGCATAAACCACCTGTAATCCCTGCAGAGTTAGGTGGGGAGGGTTAGGGTTTGGGGATGTGGTGGATTTAGCTCCTCTCCCAGGCAGCATCCACCACTCGGGCCCTTAGGGACCAGTTCTTCAAAGTGCTGTCCTCCTCTGGCAGATTAATTGTGAAAGGCTAGTAATGTTGCTTCCCACCTGGAGTAAGTGTCTCTCCGGGGCAGCTGCCCCTGGTGGAATAGCGTAGCATGAACATTTTTCACCTGTTCAGATTAAACTAGTTGCAAGCTCTTCAACATGGGATCTGGGTCTGTAAAGTGCCGTGCACCTTTATGGAAGTGCATAAGTAACAATAATGTGGAGTTGATACAGATCAAAGATTAGAGCTGGCCAAAAAAAAAAAAAAAAAGCTGACGAAACTCTTTTCCACCGAAATGTTGGATGGAAGAGAGAGAGTTGCGATAGCACGGTGGTTGCGACAGTGGGAGGCCCGGGTTCAAGTCAAGTTCCTGCTCTGGAGAGCTCCACATCACATCAAATGAGGTAGAGCCAGGCCTTGAACTTAGGTATCTAACATCTCAGACCACTGACCTAACCACCAATCTGGATTTTGACTGAGCTCTACATCGTGTCAGAGGCCCATGCTCTCTCTCTCATTGTTTTCCAGCCAGCTCTGCTCAAGATACAGATTTTCTCACCCTAAGCCACAGAAGGTATGAAACACATCAGAGAACAGAAAGGTATAATAGACTTAAAGAAATGCCAAGAATGACAAAAACTGAAAACCATATTTCTCTTAGCCAGTCTGCTTTTAAAGAAAGAGAGCATTCTCAAAAAGAATGGGGCTCGTTATTGGTCAGTGGCCTTTAATTTAGATTAAACACCCATAACAGGTGGAATTTTTAACTAAAAGCGCTAATAAACAGGAAGAACTAAATGTGAGGAAAATTCCCCAGACAAGAAGTGAATGGATACTAATGACAGGTACTGAAAATAGTATGTCATCTGGTGACACTCTATGTGCGCATTGGTTTCTCATTACTACAACTCAAGTCATGTAGAACTCACAGCTTGCCCTTCACCATAATTTATATTCACTAAAGCACTAAACAGATTCATGAAAAACTGCCACCAATCCATATCTATCATGTTTTATGTCTGGATGAAGAATATGGGAATTACTTTTATTAAGTTTCATGAAATATCTGCTTTTCTACTTGAAATGATACGGTCTCTGCGAACGCTTATTCAAGATGGCTTGGGGTGGGGGAACGAGACTGGTGATGCTTGTTTTATTGGTGGGGGAGAGAAACTCTTAACCTTTTCTTTTGAAGTGGAGGAAATGATTAGTGGTAATAAGTGCATGAGGCTCTCAGGAGTGGCCAGAGCCACTCCTAATGGGAGACTATTTTCAGCTAGGCTTCTCAAACACAGCTCCACCAGAATGAATGAATCCTGATATCAACCCCCCTTGGATTAGTTCACCCCTCTCTTGAGAGGGGACCGCTAGCTATTGTGAACTTTGCCAAATTTACAAATATCCACTGGGAACTGGACAAGGTGGTATCTTCACAATGTAAGACATTATCGTAGCAAGTAGTTGTGCTTCTTTTCTGACATCTATTTGCCAGCAAACTTCAGGACTGCAGATGGCTGCCTAAATGCTAAATGCTATCACTTGGTTGTTTTTTTTTTTTAAATAGCTATACTATGAAAATAGCTACTCCATGAAAAGATAAAGGAAACTGGCAGGTTGTTATTTGATTACTGCATTAATTTGACACTGTTTCCTTCTTTTAAAAATATGCTTCACTGTAGCTAGTGCTTAGGAAAGTTTCCAAATTGATAGGCCCAGAGACTGAAGTATGGGATGAAGGTACAAAGGCATTGCATGCAAGCATCTCAGAAATATCCCTTCATTCTCCAACTCCAAACTGGACATTTCTAGGGCTGCCCTTCTATCCATTAGCTCCTCTATTCCTTATCTGAAATAGCCTGCAATTGTGCCAGTTTGAGTGGGAGTTTCAATTATGTTACATACCTGCCCACTAGGAATTAGTGTGAAAACGCAAATTCATTGCACACAGGCTCTCAAACAGCCATAAGAGAGCTACTCCGTGGAGAAGGAGGAGGAACCACCTCTGAGCATGCTCTGCTTCCTCTCCACCTCCTTTTACCTCTTGTTCTCTGATGATCTGGGAATATATTTGAACAAGCAGTTTAAAGATGAAAAGCTCTGCAGGCCATTAACAATTTCCTGAAACATCCAGTCACCCAGAATTGTTTTTTTATTTACTGGCACTGGAATAGAATGATTAAAGAGAACATTACAAATTGGAGAGGATCAAAGAAGAGTTACAGGAATGACTCGAGTTATGGAAAACGTGACTTACCACAAGAGACTTAAGGAGCTCAATCTATTTAGTTTATCGAAGACAAGGCTAATAGAGGATTTCATGACGGTGTATAAGCATCTGGACAGGCAGAATCTATAAGACAGTAGAAGCCTCGTTAGGCTAGCATAATGAGAGCCAACAGCTTGAAATTCAGCTAGAAAAATTCACATTTTTAACAATGAGGGTAATAAACTATTAAACAGCTTACCCAGAGATGTGGTGGCTTCTCCATTGGTTGAAGTCCTGAAATCGAGACTGGATCTCTTTTAAAAGATACTCTCTAGTTCAGAGGTGGGCAAACTACGGCCCACAGGCCACATCCAGCCCACAGATCCCTGCTGCCTGGCCCCTGAGCTCCTGGCCCAGGAGACTCGCCCCGGCCCCTCCTTTGGTGTTCCCCCTCCCCCACAGCCTCAGCTCTCTGCACCGCTGGCGCAACCTGACCCGTCACAGCCTGACCCGGTGCTCTGAGCCAGCCACCGGTGCTCCAGGCAGTGCGGTAAGGGGGCAGGGAGCAGGGGGGTTGGATAGAGGGCAGGGGAGTTGGGGGTGGTCGGGGTGGGGTTGTGGATAGGGGTTGGGGCAGTCAGAGGGCAGGGAACAAGGGGGTTGGATGGAGCAGGGGTTCCAGGGGGCAAGTCAGGAATGAGAGAGGGGGTTGGATGGGGTGGCAGGGGGCAGTCAGGGGTGGGGGTCCAGGGGTGGACAGGGAGCAGGGGGAGGCAGATAGGGCAGGAGTCCCGGGGGGGCCGCCAGGGGGGTTGAATGGGGCAGGAGTCCCAGGGAGCCATCTGGGGGTGAGAAGCGGGTGGGGAGGTTGGATAGGAGGTAGGGACCGGGCCACACCTGGCTGTTTGGGAGAAGACAGCCTCCCATACCTGGCCCTCCATACAATTTTGGAAACCCGATGTGGCCCTCAGGCCAAAAAGTTTGCCCGCCCCAGCTCTAGTTCAATCACAAGTTGATGGACTCAATGCAAGGATTAGTGGGTAAAATATTCTGGCCTGTGTTTTGTGCAGGAGACTAGAATATGTGGTTATAATGGTCCCTTCTGGTCTTAAAATCTATGAATCTCAACAGATTTTTGAGAGGACAGGGTTTGATCATGCCTTAAATATAACAGTAAAAAAATCACTAAAGTACTTTAATGAATTTAATATAGTTAGTAAAACAAGTAAAGATACAAAAGTTTCAAAAAGATAGTTTTCAACTTGAATCACCTAGGCTTATAGGAGGCCACGTCCCAGGGGGTAGGTGCCTACAGTTAGAGACTATACACACATTTCCCAGACCTCTTTTTGAAATTGGCATCTATCAAAGGCAAATGTATCTGACCCTCCGTCATGCTGTCAGCACTTCTGGAAACTTCATCGCACAGTGCCACAAAACACGTCTTGAAACAGAGAAATGGAAAGTGTTCAAGGAGATTCAGGTTTCCAAATACCATTGGTAGAATAGAAATATAAGTTGGTGGGATGCAAAGTGTGGTGATGCCGATATATGTTGACATCCAGGGGAATAAAGCAAACACTTCTGATTCCTGTGTGGCTGTGTTGGACAAGTCACAATCTCATCTTTTATTAGCAGGGACATTTGCTCCAACCCCTGCTTTATGGCAAGATGATTTAATTATCCCTATACCATTGCTGATGGATACATATCGAGTTTAGCTTTCTAGCTGTCCAAAACTGACATTTACGCACGCACCAATTGCAGCTTGTTTGATTACTTAAACATCCTACAGATGATGCCGTTTTCCATAACTTCTAGTCTAAATATTTTCTGCTCCATCTTGGCACCATTACTACTTGTTTACTGTCACTGATAAATTTGAATAATTTATCCATGACTTCATCAGCTCCATCTCGGTAGTTATAGACAGGTAACGTATGTCCTTGGGACTTTGGAGTCATCCTTTTCAAAACTGAACACGTCCAGTTCTCAGAACCCTGCCCCACAGAATCTATTTTTGCCATTCTTTTACAGTCTTGTTCCTTTCCTGTGAACCCATTTCCAGTCGTCATCTCCCAGAATTGTTGCTTGCGTGCAAAGCTGTGTGTGCCTATTGTGAGTCTGTGACAACCCCAGGACATATTTTGACAGTAATTTGAAACATGAAGGCTTCTCATGGCAGATGCACTGACTTAGGAATGCTGCGTAAAGCAGAGACAGTACTTCCAATAAGCAAAACTAATGTTTATTTTCTTTAAAAGCCATTTGTAACAACAAGTCCTTTTGAAATTTTGAGAGAGGACAAGCAATTGGCACAAAATGGCAAACTCTGCTAAAGACAACAATGCCCTAATTTGGTCCCAGTGGGTCAGGGCTGTGATTCAACACCCCACTGGTAGCCACTATCCTTTTAAAATTTAAAAAGCACTCGTACTTACAAACTGCTTGTTTAGTAAAGATATGGTGTTCGTGGCTTGCAAGAGTTATAGATAGATTCATAGATACTAAGGTCAGAAGGGACCATTATGATCATCTAGTCCGACCTCCTGCACAATGCAGGCCACAGAATCTCACCCACCCACTCCTGCGAAAAACCTCTCACCTATGTCTGAGCTACTGAAGTCCTCAAATCGTGGTTTAAAGACTTCAAGGTGCAGAGAATCCTCCAGCAAGTGACCCATGCCCCATGCTACAGAGGAAGGTGAAAAACCTCCAGGGCCTCTTCCAATCTGCTCTGGAGGAAAATTTCAGCATAATACAGAAAGAAGCACGTTTTATTTGCACGTAAAATAAAAATTCTAGGTATTGATTGCTGCAAAAGTTGTCAAGTAGCTGTTCACTGTCAAAGAGGTCTCTGTCTATTAAAAAGTTCTGTGAGTGGTAGGAAGATTTTCTGAGGAAGAATGAGGCCTTTGTGCTGTTCAGCAGCATGAGTGGCATTCTCAAATTAGCACCAACACACTACGTTCCTCTTCGGGAGATGTACTTTTGTTAGGAGGAACTCCAGGGAAAATGAAGAGCAGCAGCAGGAGTCTCAGTATGCCCCTATATTTCAGGTTTGGTAGATCAATCTAAAGAATCCTGCCAACCCTGTGAGAGTAGTTTTCCTTGGTTAATTTTCGCTTCTGTGTTACTAATTTTCCTTTTTCATTATGTTTGAAATTGAGACAGCTTTGTTCAATGTTAGTAGCCTATGGCACTGAGCTGTAGAGATGAGACTACACTGAGATACAGGGCAGGAGAAAAGAAAATGTGTGAAAAATTGAAATGACAAGGTTATGTTGGTGTCTTGTAATATGGAGAAAGAAAATGTATACCCAGTATGCTTTGACAGCAGTAAGAGGAAAGGACCACACTATACAGGAAGGTCTTTAGAGACCACAGAAAAGACAGAGCTTAGCAGAGCTTGAGTCCCAATGATTTAAAACAAAAAAGAAACTGAAATATTTTAATTTAAAAAGAGTGTACTTTGGAGACCGGAGGATGGTTTAATAAAAAAAACCCTAATTTCTCTTTTCCAGGTAGTCAGCTTAGAGACTTTGGAGTGTATTGTCAGCTGAGAAGAGACCAATTTTGGGGTGCGATTTGCTTCCAAATTTCTGCACCCATAAAGCAAATTGCTCGTGTAAATTTATAATAGTTCCACCTCTATTGCCTGCAGTCTCTTAGGGGCACAGCTATTCAGCTTTGCACTTGCACCAGAGCTGTGTGAAAGAGAGACCAAGCTTCTGAGATTTACCCCTTAAGTCTTGTCTGCTCACACAAGTTGTGCCGCTAACTGGCATAGAAGTGCTTCTCCTGGCAAAGCTTATTCTTACAGGGGAAGGAAATAAGGCGCCTTTAGGTTCCCACTAGGGATTGTGCAGGTGTATAACTCTATTGGTAAAAAAACCACCCGTGACTGACATACTGGTATAAAAACTATGTACAGACCAGGCCGTGGAGAGAGAACTTTCTCGCAGCTTTCCCCTCAACAAAAGCCATCAACACAGATGAGAACAGATCCTTCTAAAACTGTCAGTTTTGAGTGTCCTCCATCATTTATTCAGGTGATGCTGCATCACTGAGTTCTGAGACACCTGAATAGGGATTGTACCTCATTACTCATCAGTCTCTGGAAATACTTGAATTGTCCCTGTACCTGCCCTTCCCTCAGTAACCCAGCCTATGTGCCATAGTACGGGGAAAAAAGGCCAACCTCCCTCCACAATGAGGGACAAGGAGAGACTTGGAGCTCCTGTTTTGCTCACTTAATGAATTTTATATGTGCTCAAGCACAACTCTGCTATGACCAGAATAAGACCACAGACAGAAATAGTTCAGTCCCTCTGTACATAGACTACACATGGTCATTTGTGTTGGAGGTTCCGCTTTTCCCCTGTAAAACTTGTCCTAACTCAGTAAAAACTTTGAGTGAAATTCACCCGTGTGCACCATATAAGTCTAAGCTGAGCCCTGATATGAGACTTAAGTGATGGCTTTCTGCACTAGGATGAATGTCACTCTCTTCTCTTTTCTTTTTTCAAGTTAGACTAGAAAGCATCCATACACAGGCTCTGATCACCCTGCCACTTATTTAATATTACAGAAGCAAAATGCAAAGCATCTAAGCAGGGGGGAGGCCAGAATCAGCTGCTAACACCCTATACCTCCCATCAGCCTGTCTGTTAATAGCCGGGTAACGGGGGGGACAACCCCGTTACATGTGAGCATGTTATCAAAAATAGAAACGCATTTTAAAGCAAAGTCCTATTAAATAATGACATTCATTGGTGTAATACAATACTTTTCATTGAAGACCCAGCACTGAGAGAGCAAGCACACTGTTGGACTTGTGTTTGCATTCTTCCTTGTTTTGCTTTGTTTTACTCCTTTGAAACAACCCCTTGCTACACTCTACCCCACTCCCCCTCTACCCCCCTCTACCCCACTCCCTCAGCTTGTTCCAAGAGCTTTGGCCTCCATTACAACTAACATCCATGCCACTGAAATGGAAATTCATATATTTCAGTGTGGGGTGGGCAGACAAATCAAGAAGGAAAGCCCTTCTCATCTTGTTAATTGAAATTACCCAGTTTGATCATTACCTGGGAAGGTAACGCTGCATCATGGTCATGCACACGCTGCCTTAGGAGGTGGTCAGAACCATCATTTGTGTTTTCTCAATCATTCCACAACAAGTTCTTTGCCCGCCTCCCTTCAGATATGCAGGGAATGTTTGTCCATGTTTGCAGTGAGGTTAAATTTCTAGATTTCTTCAAGTTATAAAGGGCCTCAGCAATTGCAGTGGCAGTTCTGCCTCTGAAACATTCTGTCTGGAAGCGTAACCTCTATCCCCACCAATCCTGTTCCACACAACTTGCAATCCCCTCAGTAGATACAGGGCCATGTGTACTGGTGCTGTTGGGGCATAAGAAAGGAGTGTCCAGCTGACTCACCTTCCTGCGAGAAAGCTGACAGAAACGCCTCAGGAAAACGCAAAAACATCCCAGTGATCACCACTTCCATTTCTGCATAGATATGATTTTGAAAGTGGATTTGTTTGAGGGGGGCAGCCATGGGCTAACAAAGAGCCAAAGGACCTAATTTGGGTTGAGTTTGGGAATAGCAGAAGGATTCATTTTATATCTATGGCTGACCCACCCCCACAGACAAAAATGCTCAATATTCAGGACATCGAGATGCACAAAGTACCATACCCTGCTTCACACACGGGGGGAGATCGGTGATTATTCTGTTCTCAGGTAACAGAATCTGGGCTAGCTACACCTTAGTTAGTGCAAAAAGAAAAGGAGGACTTGTGGCACCTTAAAGACTAACCAATTTATTTGAGCTTAAGCTTTCGTGAGCTACAGCTCACTTCATCGGATGCATACTATGGAAAATACAGAAGATGTTCTTATACATACAAACCATGAAAAAATGGGTGTTTACCACTACAAAAGGTTTTCTCTCCCTCCACCCCACTCTGCTGCTGGTAATAGCTTATCTAAAGTGATCACTCTCCTTACAATGTGTATGATAATTAAGTTGGGCCATTTCCAGCACAAATCCAGGTTTTCTGCCCCCCCCCCACTTTTTTTTTTCTTCACCCTCTGCATCTGCAAGGGGTATTGCATCTAGTGTGAGATTCACCTCCTGGGAAAGCTGGTGGGGTTTCCACTGCCATCTTTCTCTGAGGAGTCAACCCTGGCAGTTTTAGGACTTCAACAGACTTTGGGTCAGTCTCTTAATCTTTGATAGGGGCCTCATTGTGTCCTAATTAGTAGAAACTGCAGGAGAGCTGCAATGAATCGGCCCGCTGCCCTAACTACACATTCCCTAGGCAGTCCTGCCTGCATTCTGAGTGCTCCACTGTGGAAAGGATTTTTCAGGTATTTTGTAATCCGCAGCTCCCTCCACACAGGCTTACTATCACAAGGGGATTGCCTGGCATGGCTGGCTCAGGCTTAGTATTGAACCTTGCCCATTATCTGCAAAATTCAGCAGGGGGAAATTGATTAGAGTAAATCTAGGCTGGAATGTGGCAAATGCAACATAGAAGGCAAAACATTCCCAGCCCACAGGGAAGCCTTAGAGAAAACAAACCTTACCCAAGTAAAGGACCTTCCTGTTCTTCAGGCAGTCAGCACGGATATGGCATTGTAGATTCAGGCTTTAGAAAATCAGATTATGGAGCAGAGATTCCAGGGGAGTCAAGTTTAGTCAGGATGATGCCTGTCACACGAGAGCAGCTGCAGAAACTCATGTCTTTCTCTGGTAGATGGCCTGCAGATCATCACAGCAGAGGAGCACTCAGCGTGCTGCTCACTAAAGGTTCCACACAGCTGGTCTGACACCGGTTCTGACACACGTTTTCGCTCAAACCTTCCCTGCCATCCATACAAAAAGCCCTTGGAATTGTGTCTGTATGTCCTCAGAATAGGGGCTTCCTGGGAGGCATGTGTCTGGCTGGGAGCCATTAATGAGCTGGGAAACTAATCGTTTTTTCTGCCGAGAAATGAAGGCAATAGACTCAAGCCAGCTGATCCCTGGCGTGATACCCTAGCAGGTGATTTGCTGTGTACAGCGGGAGAATTTTACCCAACGTTTTCTACATTCAGCCTTCTACTGGCCAGAAACCCATAAACCAGGTAGAGATGCCTCTCGGACTCCAAGTGCAGTGGTCATCATGCCCACAGTTTCTACCCAGCAGTGTCTGCTATGCTCCACGTATTCCCCTGTGTATAGCCATATAGTAATGCACTCTTGTAGCTATATACAGCTGTGGGTAAATGGTGCCTACTGTACAGGGTGCTGGAGATATTTCTAAATCTGAAAACTGTACTGTAGTGTTCTCCCCAGGAACAACACACGTTGTATCAGATTTAAAATCATTCAGAGAAATGTACACAGAAGACTAGGTACACACATGCCTCGACATATTTCAGCTGTTCCCCACAGGGGGTTATTTCACATCCATAGATCTGACAGATGCACATCACCATAGGTCAGTACTGCCGTCATGCCACTACAACTTTGTGTGAATAGCCCATCACACTGTAAGATTATTACAGTTACCTGGATCTTTACCGGTGCCCAGATGGTGGCAGTAGCTACCCCAAGGGACAGTGGAGGAAATCTGTAACCATTTGTGGATAAGGCACTAGAAGCAGATCAAATAACAGTCTTGACAGTCAAGTGCCCATGGTCTCCTATTAGATCTCGCAGAGAGCAACTTAATTCATTTCTCAACACTATCACAGCTAGGAAAAGAGATAAGCATAAGGAAGGGCAAAGCTTTTCTCTCAGAGGAAGGATTTTGTAAGCTTCTACTCTACCTCCTAGGTAAGATACTGTCTTGTATCCAAATAACACCACGGGTAAGGCACCACATAGGACATTTCAAGGCTCCAGAATTGTAGAACATAAAAGTCAGCTTCTCTTTGGTAGTCAGCGCTGTATGCAAAGGGCTCTTGTGGTACAGTTTTAGCTGCTGCTTGCTGCCAAGAGCATACTCGAATAAAGTATAGTCTTAAACTGATGTCAAGGTCAGTCTGTAGGTCACTTAGGCCATGCTTAATGCTATTGATTGCCATGTTCACGCCCTTAAGTTCTTCCCATGACTTCCTAGCCCTGGGGATAACAAGCTATTGTTTTTGCACGATATAACCACATTAGGTTCAGACAATGGTCTCAGAAGATTGCTCTGTATTAACTGATAAAATAGCTTTCCCCAATGGAACAGGAGTTCATGAAGAGTTCTCCACAATGGGAAAATATTACTTCCCTTCTCACTGTATTTCAGATTCAAATTAGCAGTTATCTTCTTTTGAGCTTTGAGAAGGATGTGAGCCCTCTCTCCACAAATGGTTATTTTTGAAGGTCTCATCATAGCCACATTATCTCTGTGTATGATTCGTGGGGACCCAGATTTTTTTTCACCATTGCAGGTGGAATGCCTTAAACCACATAGAATCAAGCCTCAGAGTTAAACTAGCTGTCACAGAAGTGGCTGGCTGATTACTAGCCATTGCCTGTATGCTTATGATTTTACAATCTCTTGTTTAAAGAAGAAGAACCTGGTCTCCTGTCATTGGAGTGTGCTTTTCTACAGTACCAAAGACTCAGTCTGTGAGCCCAGTTCACTACCACAGTACGGCTCATTTGTGCCACTATCCTGGTCCAAATGGAATGTAAACTCAGCGGATCTGGTCACCTGGGAATTACTCCCAATGAAGGGCTAATCGCTGGGCTCTCATAGGACTGGTTTCAGAGTAGCAGCCGTGTTAGTCTGTATTCGCAAAAAGAAAAGGAGGACGTGTGGCACCTTAGAGACTAACCAATTTATTTGAGCATGAGCTTTCGTGAGCTACAGCTCACTTCATCGAAGGCATCGGATGCATCCCATGAAGTGAGCTGTAGTTCACGAAAGCTTATGCTCAAATAAATTGGTTAGTCTCATAGGACTGTGTACCATACTCCTTCCAGACCCCAGCCCTAGGGAGCATGGCCAAGGGAAAGGACTATGATCCAAGTATTACTGCATTGTGGCGATAGGCAACTGGGCATAAATTGGAACAAGCCAGAGAGTTTTTTAACTTGGGGGGAGAGGGGCTGAAATTGCCCCTAGTCTGCCACAGAGCCAGGGTGCTACAAAAGTCACTTTTGTCCACTCCCTCTGCCCGGGTAGTGGAAGCACAAATCCAGCTCAATGTTTTTGTTGTATTTCTCTCTCTCTCCTAGTTAAGGATTTCCTGATATAATTTGCAGTCCTCACGGAGGCTTCCCTCATCCTGCTTCCCTATTTACACATCAGGGGATTCATTAACCTTGGGAGATTTCCCTGTTGTGTTATTAGAAATTGCCTCTTCTTTCCCTGGCCATCTGGGGAGACACATGCCTTGAATCTCATCCAAAGCACTGGGGAATGGGATAGGGTTTGCCTCATCAAAGCAGAACTGTCCTTGGGGAAGCAAAATATCCACAGGGCTGGGTTTTTTTCCATTGTCATCAGTCAACAGTGACGATACTGACAAGGGTGAGTGAGTGGATTTTTTGCTTGGGCAGGTAAATTTTCCTCTCAGCTTCGCAAGGCTGTCGAAGCCATCTCTCGTGATGGTGCAGACCTCAAGAGTTGTGAGTCACAAAGCCTGTCTGATTTGGCACCCACCAAGCAAAATTTTAGATGACTAGAGCCCTACATGCCTGAAATTACATTTAATGTGTGGCTAATGTGAGTTTTATCAACTGAGTGCAAGGCAAGAGACTCCGAGTAAACTGGAGTTCTCGCAACTAATAGGTTTAGGGCAATTAGACTATTGCCGTCAGTAAATCACATCTGTCAAAGAAAAACCAAGGTCATTTTCAACATGACACTTACCTAAACTGATAGATTATGGCTCAAGTCACTGAGCACAATGGGTTGTCAGAATATTGCCTTAGGAAGGAATCGTTTTAACCCCTGAAAGTTGTTTGAGTTTTTCTAATTTATTATGACTCTTTTAGTTTCATTCAGCTTTATTTCCCCATTAAATTCTCTCATGCCTGCTTCATTTAGATCTCATTTTTTGATTAAATAAATGGACCATAAAGTATTTCCCCCCCCAGGTTCTGAGAATAAAAACTAAAGAACCAGAGAAAATCATTCCCTTTTACCAGATTAGCGAATGTTTTCAATGTGCTAGACCTTTTTTCAAAATGTATATCCATCTTAATACTATTTAGGTTTTATGCCATTACTTGTTTTTTTATAAGAAGGACAAATAAAAAATGTTTTCTTTCATTTTGACAGATTAGAAGAGATTAAACTTCACTGTAAATTGTTTACTGGATGACTGAAATACAATATTGATTCACTTGTTGGGCAAAACACAGGTTATATTTATTGAACTCTGTTTTACATTTTTACTCTTCTTAAACGTTATCTCTAAATTCAAATAAATAAATGGAAATTCTCCACTGGAGTGAGCTTGGTAAAAAGGTCATTCTGTAACATTTTTGTTTTCTTCTTAAAAATAGATACTTTATATATTTAATATTCACTGTGGCCGTGATTCAGCACTGCAGTTAAGCATGTGCTTAAGCATGCGAGTAAGCCCACCTCCATTCAGCAAACATAAGAACATCATGAGAACGGCCATACTGGCTTAGACCAATGGTCCATCTAGCCCAGTGTCCTGTCTTCCAACAGTGGCTGGTGCCAGATGCTTCAGAGAGAATGAACAGACTGGACAATTTATTGAGTGATCAATCCCCTGCCATACATTCCCAGCTTCTGGCATTCAGAGGTTTAGGAGTACCTGGAACGGGGGATTGGGGTCCCTGACCATCTTGGCTAATAGTCATTGATGAACCTATCCTCCAGGAACTTCTCCAATCCTTTTTTGAACCACTTATGCTTTTGACCTTCACAATACCCCTGGCAATGAGTTCCACTCATTCCATCGGTGTAACTCCATTGATGTCCATAATGCGACAGTGGTTTACACCAGTTGAGGATCTGGCTCAACGAGCAATACTCCTCACTATTAACCAGGAAAAGAGGCTCTTGGCACTCAGTACATCATTTCTGGTAAAAATAAATCCACTTACACAAAGAGCAGTGAGGTTTGAATCCTCAGCGAAGGGCATCTTTGCTTTTCAGCGGGAAAAGGTCTTTGGCAAAGTAGACAAAGGTAATACACTTCTGCCAGTTTGAGTGAAGGAGCACGGCACAAGCTGCTTTTGCTGAAGACAATACACATGCTCTCAACCAGGGGTTTTTCCTGTCTTCTTTTTTTTAATAGTGTCATAATAACTAGAACTGTTGGCAGCTGGCTCTGAAGTGGCCTCGGTGGATGCTCTCTATTTCCTCTTATATTGCTGCTCATTTGATTCTGTATTGCAGCACTTCTACAGGCCATATTCTGGCATTGAGAGGATATATAACTTGAGATTCCATCTATGTGGGATGGAGCATTCTGCTGAAGGTTCCCACAAAATCTGAAAGTCCTGATTGGTGGTTAGGCTCCACCAGTCCCAAGTTACCAGACCTTTCCCAGTGAGGAGCTGGGAATTTTATCTGAATAGCACTTTCCTTAACAGCTGGACATGTTACCTATGCCTTGTAAATTCTCCACCATGTCATAAACAGGTAAAAGTCACACAGTAATTCTTCTTAAAATTAAATTTACTACATCAAAAACAGCAAGTTTCCTGCTAATGTGTCTGTAATGAACTTCAAATACTCCGTAACTTTTTCCTGAATGGCCGGGGGTTTGGTGGAGCTACTTGGCTGATAGAAAAACACTGAAAGATGATTTTCTGTACCTTGTTAAAGGAAGTAACAGTCACAGCCCTGCAATGCCAATCACTAGAAATCAGCATGATGGGAGTTACTTCTATCCTTTTTAGGGGAAATAGGGTACGAGGTTTGCTATTAATTACATTATTATGATTTTATTATTTTGTTAATTAACATTTTAAGACATTTGTGAGAAAATTATCTGTTTGGTTGGATTATAGATACATTAGTAAAAATGAGTGATCACAGTTATTAATTTTATTATTACAAGTCACACATACCGTGTAGTGACATAAAATTATGTACCTAGGGCAAGACATGTATACATACAGTAGCAGCTTGTTTTCCTATCTTGTGCTGAAATTTGAAAACTCAGGACATGAATTGTAAAGGGCCCTCTATTTCTGTGCATGAAAGTTTGCTTTTTCGCCAATTGCCTTATGAGGGATGGGCAGTGAGGGGTGGACTGGGCTGGAGATTAAATGGAACAGTGGCTCTTAGTTCTGCTGCAGAGGTTGGGTTCTGCATGGCGAAGGGGCAGACCAAGCTGGCCTCCGGCTATAGAAAGAAATGGCTCCTTGTCCTGCTGCTACTACAGCTGCTATGGCTGTCGGTCGTTCCATTTAGAGGAACTCGCCCTCTGGATAAAGTCCCCAAAGACTGAAGCATTCAACACAAGGCCAGAAGGAAGTCTCAAGTGACCACGATGAACTTGTCTGTCTATGCATTCCCCAATTGTGTGAGTCTATGCATGCACTTATGCCTGTAGAGAACCTATGGTCGCTATAAGAAGTAGGGGAGGGTATGTGTATCCGGATCTTTAATGAAACTCCATTCCTGAGGCCAGAAAGCTCTCTCAGACCTGCCCTCACACATCTGACATATGAAAGTGTAGTCTGACCAGCCCAGCATATGTTAAACTCTAAAGAGACCTGCCATGTTAACCTGACGTTCACATCCACCTGAAAAGCTGTATCTTTGTCATTCCGATATGAGAGAGGGATATCCTTGATATGGTCTTTAGCTTAATAGGATAGCTTTATCATTGTCTGTTTCAAAGACAATGAGCCCCAAAAGTTGTGAGAAGTTAGTGTAATTTCTTAAGAGTGTTATGTCATGTAGCTGGTTTCCTTAGCAATCTTGCCCATGTACTCTGCCTTGTAAAGTGAAACTTGCTAAGACAGAATAGCCATCCTATACATGTGAGTAAGATACAGGATTCGGCCCTTTGTGTGGTAGATGATATTTTTCTGAGACCCCCCCCACCCCAAAATATCCCAACACTTATTACTGTATCTTTAATTTCCTTTGTATGAAGCCTGATCACCCTGATATAAAGTGATGCCAGACAGTATCTCATTCTCCCCTTGGAAGGGAAAAAAAAAAACCCTATCCCTAATTTATTTGCTCAAATTAATTTGTGTTATGCTGAAATGCCAGAAATAACTTTTCATAGAGAAATATTAATCTTTCAAGTTCAGGTCCTACTGAAAAGCTTCCCACACAGGTGGGCTGGCAGGGGTGTATGAAGGGCTGTTTTGGCTCTGTCCTGTTTGGCTCTGTCCTGTCAATGTGCCACTCAGCAGAAATCTGCTGGTGTAGAGGTGGAGATAGTCTGCTACTGACATATACCAGTAGTAGATGGTTTTCCCCTTTGGATCAAGAGTGGGATCCAAAGAAGCAACGGTGACTCGGCATCACAATTCCCTCCCTGTTCTGCTCCTGGGGCAGCTCGGCTACATGCTGCCCCTTATTCAAGGCAGATTGAAAAGTGACAGTCCAACCTCAAATGGCTAGGAGAAATGGGCTTTCTGACTGGGTTGATGGATCAGAGTGCAGGCCTTGAGCATGCACAATGTGAAGAGTGGAGACAATTTCATGCAGGCGACTCTGCCTAATGAAGCCCTGTAAACGTTCATTCTGAACCTTTGGTTGATTCAGATGTGAATGGTAGTGTAACACAGACCTCTTGTCCCTGGTGAAACGCAGGCTAGCATGACAGCTTAAAAGTGCAAAAGGGACCTTTTACCTGCTATTTGACAGAAGTTATTTCACAAAGCATTTTGCCAGAGGATGGAGAAATGCATGTAATTCCTTATACATTTTGCATAAGACTGAAGTTATTGCCCTTAACTGTAGAGGGATAAAAGGACTGGCCTGTGGTGGAGTGAAATACAGGCAGGGATGAGGAATAGAAGTCTGTAACAAAAGGAAGTAAGCAGTTGGAAATAATTGTCAAGACAAATATCTGTCTTTCCTCCAGCTGTCAGATCAGTATCAAAGACACAGTCTTCTGCATGGTATGATTAATGAGAGAAACCCCAACTTTAGTTCAAATGCTGATAGTGTGAAATGAGATCTGAGATCTGCAGCCCATAACAGTGTGTCACTGCCCTGGCAGAAAACATATCTATGTACTGTGACGGGGCAAGGCCAGATGGCTATAGAAAAGTAGTGGGAGATAGATATATTAGCTCCAGGCTAAACAAATCCCTGGTACCAGGATAAGTGAAATGGCAGCTGCTCCAGGTCAATTAAGACACCTGGGGCCAATTAAGAACTTTCCAGAAGGTAGGGAGAAGGCTAGGTTGATTGGGACACCTGAAGCCAATCAGGGGCTGGCTGAAACTAGTTAAAAGCCTCCCAGTTAGTCAGGTGGGTGTGCATGTCAGAAGCTGTGGGAGGAAGTTGCGCTGTTGGAGAGGCTGAGTAGTACACACCATATCAGGCACAAGGAAGGAAGCCCTGAGGTAAGGGTGAAGTGGAGCTTGAGGAAGTGAGGGCTGCTGTGGGGGAAGTAGCCCAGGGAATCATACATGTAATGTTTCTAAAAGGTCAGCTACCATAGCTGGGCTGGAGCCCGGAGTAGAGGGTGGGCCCGGGCTCCCCCCCCTGCACCTTTGCCCCTGATTAATCACTGAGACTGGGAGACAACAGAGACTGTGCAAGGAAGGATAACTTCTCCTCACCTCCCTCACTGGCTTATGATGAAAATGGCTCAGTAGACTGTGACCCTTGTCTCCACAGTGAGCCTCTGAGGCTAGCAAAATCCGCCAGGAAACGCGGGACTCATGGAGGCAAGGACAGAGCTTTGTCACAGTACCCTATTACTATAATTATCTGATCATAGGAGGCTCACATTAGGATTTCAGAGAGCAGGGCTTCTGTTTCAAAGGTATTAGTGACAGCTTAGTTATAGTCTGAAATACTAACTCCTCTTTTCCAATTCACTGTTGTATATAAAAGTTTCTGCTCGACTGATAGAATAAAACATGACAACTTGTCTCCTAGCCCAAGTGTAAATTTCCACTTCATTATTATTAATCATATTTGTTAAGCGCCAACAACATGATCAGGACTGTTCAAGAGACAGACACCAGGACAATTCTGGCTTCCAGGAGCTTATGTAAGATGCAGTTAGCAAAGTGAAAGCATCACTGAGAAAGTGCTGAAAATGTGTCACTTGGTGACTCTGTTCACATATGTGTAGCCAGATGCCAAGTGCTCTGAGATCTTCCCGATGACCTGGATCTGACCTGTAATTCCATATATTCTGCCTCATTGGGTTGAAGTAAAAAACGCCCCTGTTGCTGTGTTGTCAAGAGGAAGAACAAAAAGAGGTTGCAAACAGGGCTTGCCCGAAAACAAGAATTTCGGTTTTGCAGGAAATTGGGAGGTTTTGGCTCACATCGGAATGGAAAGGAGACTTTTCAACTTTTTGAGAGTGAGTGTGGTAAGTCCCTGCCCTCCCTGATTCAGAGCAGGTACTTCAACTTGGGTTCCCACTTCCCAGGTGAGTGCTCTCACCACCAGGCTATTGCCTATTCTTGGGTAGGGTGTATTCTCTCTCTCCTCTCCCCAACCAAATTTCCATTCTGGACCTGAGAAACCTTCCCAACAAAAGTTTTGTCAAAACCGATCTGTTTCCATGAAAAATTTTGGTTTCCATTAATCAACATTTTCCAACAAAAAAAGTTTTGTCGAAAACTTCCCAAGCAGCTCTAGCTGCATGGCCTCCCCAGATGTTCATTGAACAGTAGTTCAGTCCCAAGGCAGTTGTGGTCCCTGAAGGACCCCAGGTACTTAGAGCTTACGGCAGGGAATTTCAAAACTGCCTTGAAATGGGAGTTGGGTAACTAATTCACTCAGCCTCTTTTGAAATTCCTAGCTTGGGGTAACATTTTTGAAAGGACTAAGGGCCAGATTTTTAAAGGTATTTAGGCAACTAAAGATGCAAATAGGTGCTTAGTGTGATTTTCAAAAAAAACCTAAGCATCTAACACTCCTTGAAATCAGTGGGAGCGAGGCACATAGAAGCTTCTGAAAATTCCACTAGGTGCCTAAATATACTTAAAAATCTGGCCCAAAGTGACCTAGGAGCCTAACTCAAATTTTCAGAGCCACTTAGGCATGTAGGACCCTGTGTCCCATTGACTTTCAATGATACTTCAGCTCTTAAGTGACTGTCACTTTTGAACATGGGACTTAGGATCCTAGGTCATTTAGGTGCTTTTCAGAAAATTTTACCTTAGAAGATTTTGTTCTCATTGATCCATTTCCGAAGCAATTCAGAATATCTGATCACTTTTTGAAGTTTCAACTTCTTGTATACTCTATTTTGGCTTTTCCCTTCTGGCAAGGGCCACTATCAACAAGAAAAGCCACAAGCAGTATTTCCTGTGGATCATCATTATTTCCTGTGAATTAAAAATGGATAAGGGTATTCAGAAATCTTACCTACAAGCTGTCTAATGTTCCGCTGCTTCCTAGATATGCTGTATGTGCTGTGAGTCTCATGCATAATATCTATTATGGAAGAGCACCAATATCTAGCAGCCAAATGTGTGAGGATGTGTCAGGACATTTTAAAAAAAGAATAGAATGGAACAAAAGAATCAGGAGCAGCTTCGTAAACTATAAAGGTCAAAGCAGGACAAGCATAAGATCTTTTACATTTTCTTCTCTGTATCCTGGCTTGCACTTTTTCTTATTGCCAAAGAATTGCTTGAGCGAAACAATCCATATGTAAGTGAATATACAAGTTCACAAGTTAACTCATGTCATGTACAGCAATTTCTTTTTCACACCTATCAGCACAGATGCCAAAACACCATTTGTATTCAGTTCTTGAATCACTATCCAATTTTGGTGACCTTCTTGAGATTTATTTCCTTTGTAGAAGTTGGGGGATATAACAGTCCAGCACCTGAAAAAACATTATTCTTAAATGCTGTTTAAATTACTTTAACAAAGCTGGGAGCTAGTTAGATAATTTTATTTCACCCCTAAAATGGCTTTATTAGAGCAATCAGTGTCTCCTCAGTAATACAATCTGTGCTTACTCAGGTCAAACTGCGATTGGCTTCAGTGGGAGGGTTACCTGAGTAAAGGAGAGAAGGATTTAGCCCATAGCTAGGATTCCACTTTGTAAAATAATCAGTTAAGTGAAAGGGGGGGGGGAAACCCCAGCTATAGTAATTAGCATGAACATTATAAATCTTGTTATGCCAAACAAAACACGGTTCCTTTGATCAGTTCACTCTGGGGAAAGCTTCTAAAAAAGAATGAGAACGTTGTTAACATGCCTCAGCTGCTAAAGATATTTACTGCAGCCGCCTCTTCCAGTACAGGCAGAGTCTCTTGTGAAAACACCGGGAGTTTGAGCAGAGCAGTCTAGGTGCAATAGGCCAACATCCTGCAGGGGTGCTAAATTTCCCTCACTTTTGAGCGAGTGCAGCAATGGTGGAACAAGAGTTGTGGGTCACTTGCAGTCCCAGCAATAGGATCTTTGGAGAAGTGGAGGGAGTGGGGACCTGGAAGAGAAGCAACAGGGAGGGGATCTAGACTGTGCCATGAATGGTAACAGCAGCAAGGGGGAGAATGGAAGGGTCTAAGAAGTGGGTGGGGTGGGTCTAATAAAGTTCTGAACTCCTTTATTCCCTGACCACAGCCACATAATAGTGGTCAGTATCTGCAGACCCCAGTGGCAGATGTTACAGAGGAAGCAGTGGAGAGAAAAAGGAAATATGGGACAGGGAGGGAAAGAAAGTATTTGGTGGGCGTCTTGGGGAAATGTTGCGGCGAGAGGAAGAGGAAAAAGGGAAAAAAGAATGGAACTCAAAGGGTAAAAATAAGGGAGAACGGAAACCTGAGAATGAACCTGAAAGCTCATGAATCCAAAGGGAATTGCCAAGTGAATAAAAGATGGGAAGGGGGAGATTTTGTGGAGGGATGGCAAGATGGTGAGAGACAGAACATGAGGGATAGACAGGAAGAAACAAGCCTTGGGAAAGAAACCCAGCCTGGTGAAATGGGGAGAGAGAGAAGAGAAAGTTAGAAAATACTGAGCAAGAGTAAAATGGCAAAGAGGCCAGCAGAAAATGATGGAATAAAGGTAGCAGAAAATAAAGAGGCAAACAAAAGAGGAGAAGGATTGGGATGAGGATGGAAAGAAGATACTGCAAAAAATAATAGTAATAATAATAATAACACCCCACGATGATCAAGTGCAGTAACTTTTATGTTCATTATAATTTATTCCTTTTCATGAGTTCTATGTCATAATGGGGCCTCTGGATGCCATATTAGGGTGCACGAACTGGCACTGATGTGTGCAAAATGGGCTTCTAGTTACCTAAGTGCAGATCTGAGCATCTGAATCCAGGATTTGACTACCCCATTATGTGCTCGTGTGTGATCGATTATGCCCTCTATCTGCAGCGTCTCCGGCTTCCTCTGCCTATTGCACGAACTGTTCAGCATCTATATTCAGGGTTTATTAAATGAATCCAGAAGGTGTGGGACGTATCAATTTTTAAATCAAGCAGATGTTTATTCACCACATGGGACAAATCTCAAGAGGTGCTAAGTACCTGCATCCATGTTCCACTGGAATCAAGGAAAGCTGTAGGCGCTCAGCAGCTCTCGGGATCTGACCCGTGAAATGTATGATATGAAATATGGGAATGAGGAGAATGTTTGCTGACAGTCACAGAAGTACAGAAGTCCTTTCTTTGCACAGAATCACTCTGTTTATTCAGTATCAATGAGTATGCACAGCTCAGCAGAGATTGCCTACCTAAATCTTTGATTAACTGATACCTTTTAAATGCAACCTTGTAAACTCAAAGAGCAAAGACACAACCTACTTAACAAAATATTTGGCGCCGTATGTATTTTTTTTTTCCAGAATTTCAGACTAAGAGGGTTGGTCTTAGATTGCAAGACTGACCTCTAGTGTAAAACATCTGCTATAGTTTACTGTCATAAAATCTATGGATCTTATTCAGCAGATATTCAGCATCCGCAGGTGCTGCTTGCATAGGCCACCCGAGTTCTTAAAGCTCAGCATCTACAGAGCTAATTCTCCCAGGAGCCTAAAAGCTCCGGTGTATTAGTGTGTTCCTGGATTCTGCCTGTTACTGCCGATTGCAAGAGAATGGCTAAAAGCATGACCTTGGAAGGAACTTGGAGAAAATTGATGCTCTCTGCAAACTAGATATCAGCTTCTGCACAAAGATTGTTTTTCATGAATCAAGGTTTATGTTGCCCCTGGCATTTGTGGTGTGGAGAAATTGCAAGTAGAAGCTCTGTCTCCCTTATCTCCTTGTCCAGGATTTCCTTCTGGAGTAAAGGAAGTAGGTTCTTTACTTCACTGTTCTATTCAGTTCAGCCCACTTTGCCAGATGAATATAAGAGTCTGCTCTTTGGTTAATTCCAGACATTTTTAAAGTTCATTACAGCAGCCCAGAGTTCTGGTCAGTGATAAACCAGTGACACAATGATTTGCCTTGCAAACATCACAACTGGAGATTCAGATTCAGTCCTGTAGGCAGTCTCTGGAAGACTATTAGTGAGATGGGCTAAAAAATGTCTTTCATCTCTTACCTCTAGTTATCTGTTACAGTAATGGATGTATAGTACTCAGTGGAATATCTATGTAATGTCTGCACATGAAAGTCACGTTGTATTGTGTTAGATGACCTTGTAATAAAGGCATAAACCATGTAGCTACATTCTCACAGTTTAGAGAGGAACGTAAAAAAGCCAGAAGAGAGGTCATAAGAATGGCCATACTGAGTCAGACCAAAGGTCCATCTAGCCCAGTATCCTGTCTTCCGAAAGTGGCTAATACCAGATGCCCCAGAGGGAATGAACAAAACAGGTAATCATCAAGTGATCCATCCCCTGTCTCCCATTCCCAGCTTCTGGCAAACAGAGGCTAGGGACACCATCCCTGCTAATAGCCATTGATGGACCTATCCTCCGTGAATTTATCTAGTTCTTTTTTTAACTCTGTTATAGTCTTGGCCTTCACAACATCCTCTGGCAAGGAGTTGACTGTGCGTTGTGTGGAAAAAAATACTTCCTTTTGTTTGTTTTAAACTTGCTGCCTATTAATTTCATTTGGTGGCCCTTAGTTCTTGTGTTATGAGGAGTAAATAACTCTTCCTTATTTACTTTCTCCACACAGTCATGATTTTATAGACCTCTATCATATTCCCCCTTAGTCGTCTCTTTTCCAAGCTGAAAAGTCCCAGTCTTATTAATCTCTCTTCATATGGCAACCGTTCCATAGCCCTAATCATTTTTGTTTCCCTTTTCTGAACCTTTTCCAAGTCCAATATATATATTTTTATAATCAGAAATGATACATGGATAAGGTAGGAGGAGAGAACTTGGATGCTCAACACAAATACACAAAAGAGAAGAGCTAGGGAATATAATGACAGCTGATTAATAACTTTAAAATGAATGAAGAGAGGGCATTATTCCCAGAACTAGGTAGGCCAAGGAGCATTGGCCTGAATCTAAATGTTAAAATAGATATGAGGGGAAAATTAAGACCAGCTGAATTGTGCAATAAATTCTGCCCTCACTGCAAGCATGGTTGAAAGTGAGATAGTAAGTGGTCTTGCAAACTGTAAGGGTCCAACTGCGTGACTACAATATTCCTGGCTGGCCATACAGCCTGTGGTTCCTTAATAATCACAAGCACTGTGTTCTGTAATTGTACTGGGTGATATGATGTACATTCTTAGCTGATGCCTCTGGTATGTCCCATGAAACTCTGGCAAGATAAATCTGAAAGCCACTTGAATAACATGTGCCCTCTCTCTCTCTCCCCTTGCTGGCTGAGAGCTCTAGGGGTCACAAAATGCTGATGTCTAGGCAACGTCTGAGAAGATGGATGTAGAGCTCTTTGTCAGCTGTTGGCCCAACTGCATCTTTCCCAAGAAATATAGTGCCTTTCTAGGGAGTAAGACACCTGCGCTATTGTCAATGTGAACCAGTTAAAACTTAAGCATTGATGAGGAAGGCCTGGAATGAGAGAGTGATTCTGCAGAGATGCACACATCTTCCCTTCTGCATGTGCTCAATAGCCATTATTTAGGCAAATGAGATAAAAATACCATATAAAGGCACTAGTCAGTAGTATTAATGGCCATGAGGGTCTGCAGATGCAAACCCAGAAAATGAACCATGCAGAATTAACTTGACACCGCTTGTCACAAGAAGGATTTCCTTGCAAAGGAGGTATCCTGTACTGTATTCTGCAGGCCACCCTCTTCAGTCTTTTGTTTGGTAGCCAGTTTTGGCACCTGAACCCAGTTGAAACTGTTTTCCGCCTTCTGAAAGGGCAGAATGCCACTAAAACAGATGAGTATGATCACAGACGTACCAGAGAGCCAGTATGTGCATCAAATTGGTATATGAGTGGTCAGATTCTTGTCCAAGAATGCAGCTAGAGCAGTCATGAATCTCTGCCCAGATTAAAGAGATATACTGTCATCAGTCCAGCCAAGTACTGACCTGACTTTGGAAGGCTTTACCTCATTTCTTATGGCTTGAGTGGAGTGTTTTGTGCTTTAGTGTATAAGGAGAAGTGTTTCATGAGGAAGGGAGATTGAAGAATGATAGTAAGGTCTGTGCAGTCTAAGCAGTTCTAGAAAGGAAGCACCTGTGGATCTTATCAGAAGTGGTTTCTCCACCAAATCGAGTTTCCGGCAAAAGAGGTGCAGGTGCAAAGACCAGATTATGACTTTCCACAAATATTGTCCTGATTCAGGTCCCAGAGTACCATTTTAGCTGTCTCGGGTTATTGTTTAATTGTGTACTATGCAAATATCAAAATCAGATTATTGCTAAAGGGAAAACATCCCCTGCCCAAGTATCATCATTTTTTAAAACTTATTTATTTAAAAAACAATTCTCCAGGGACAGTACATGTGCCAGGCTACATCAGAAATCCTTACCTTTCTGAAAGGTATTCTCCACAAACAGCAAGAGTGTAGCAACCTACATTTTCAAACTTGAGTGCCAATATATAGAGACCTGAATCCATCCATTGGCACCAAAGAAATATAGCTTGCTTTCCAGCAGCGCTGAGCATCCATGCATGGCCTCTCTGGGGTCTAGTCTCTTTTCTCCACAGCCCCTCTACTCTCATCTTCCTAGTTATATTTGACTGAGGTAGGATTACATAACTAGCAGGGGAAGACAGAACTCTATCACTTTAAATAAATGTCATAATGACTAACACAGATGGAGCATCTTTCATCCAAGGATCTCAAAGGACTTTATTAACAATATTAAGCCTCTTGACACCTTTATGAAGTAGGTATTACCTCCATTTTAGAGATGGATAAATTGAAGCACAGCAGGGTTGTGGCTTGCCTGAGCTCATCCTGCAAATTCAGGGCAAGAACCAGAGATAGAACCCAGCCGGCTACACTGATAGACCCACCCGATGTTGTAACTATTTGGGGTGGGAAATCAGAATGGGTTTGTGAGATTTGAGGCGGGAAGTTGATGATGTCATCGTTACCTTTCATTCCTCTGACCTGTCACTGTGCAGCAGAGGTGAAGTCACAGAACAAGTAAAATCTTGCGTGTACCTAAGAAGTCTGTTCAGATCCGACGGGTCCATCAAGGGCGAAATTTAAAGAGATGTGCTTTAGTGACATATGCTGCACTTAATCTGATTAAATGATGGACTGATAAAAATGTTATGTTGGATCCCAACGTGACAATACTAACAGTATTACTCTATGGTCTGGAAACAGCTGCATTAAATTCAAGAGACATCAGAAGGCTGGAAGCAGTAGGGATGAGAGTCCTTCCAAAGATGGCATGTGTAAAGTGGAATGAAAGTACAAGAATCAGGAAATCCCAGTGTTTCAAACTTTTGAGTTTTTGACCAAAGGAAAATGATGACAAGGAGCCTCATTAACATTAGTGGGCCTTGGATCAGGCAATTTGTAGAGAGACATTTAAGCCCTATCCACTGGAGGAAAAGATCACTGTAAGAGGAGGCCTCACCCTTAAGGACTGGAGGGCTGGGGCTAGCCAATCCTGGTTACAGCCTGAGCCACACCTGGAAGAGAGCAGGGTGATTGCCCTGTAAAGAGCAGCAGGAGGCTGCAATGAAGGAGGGGATGCTCAGGGATTAGAGACTGCTAGGAATGAGCAGGCTCTAGTGGACAGTAGTGGGAGTTAGGACTAAGACTTCAGCCAGGTAGGGCACGCCAAAACAGGAAAGGTCCCAGACAGGAAGAAGAGACGCCTTTGTTTTGTGTAGACGTTCGGATGCACTGGAAAACTTTATTTTGAATGTTTGTTGATTTAATAAAACAGGACCCAAAGAAGGATGGGAGTGGACAAAAGTGGTTGAGGTTTTTTTAGTTTATTGAACAGTCCAAGAGGGGAAACTGAGGAAGGCTGCCTGTAGCATGATGGTAAGCCACTAGGGGGCACATGAGAGGCATCTGGCCTGGTTACAATCACTAACAGAAGTTAGCCAGGAAAGACTAAATGAGTGCTCTTACAAGGGCAAATAGCAACCAGTATAAAGAGGTAGAAAATAGGCTACCTGCCAACAGATAAATCGATATGCCTGTGTGCATTAGTTGGATCCTGTGATCTATATACAGCTTTTGTTTTTGTGCACCAGTCTCCGAGCCATTCATTTAACCATGATATTTCAGTTTTTAAAGGATCAAACTCTTTTTGCAGAGTTATTTTAAGCATCATTTGTTTGAGGCTGGGAGGGTGTAATATTCAAGATGAGATGCGATACAGAATATGCCATTTACTTTCACAATATGCCACACCCCCAGTAAGCATGTTCAAAATCACACAGAGCAATATTCTACTGCAAACCCTTTCTCAGTCCTTAGCCAAGACATCCCATGAAATCACTTCAGTAAGGGCCAGCAGGATTTGGCTAACTGTTTTTAGTTGGAATTCTCTTTTGAAAAATGAAATGCAAGGGGAAATGGTAAAATGTACTGAAGAATTCATATTCATTTATTGTGAAAATAGTCATATGAAAATTTACAATAAGATTTGGCTATCAAAAGTTCCAGTTGCCAGCAGTAGTGCCTTATCAGCTGGGAGTTTACAACAAGCATGTCTGATGGAAAGAGATGGGGAAGAAAACAAAAGCAGAGACTTCTGCTTGGAAGCAGAGGCTTTAATGTAGCAAGGTGACCCGAGGTAAAAAAAGGAGAATTAATAATATCTAACAGTCTTTTCTATTCTTTCCTCACTGTGACTTAAAATGCTCCATTAAATGTTGACTTCATTAGTAATCCCTCTAATCACTCCCCGAGTTTTAACCAAAATGTTTAATTTAAAGAAATGTCTATCGGATTTAAATTGAACCTATTGACAATTGAGGCAATTGTAGAATCCCACAAACTCTTTGGAACTTTGATTTTTAATTAAATGATGCAAGAGAATTTTAAATGTAGTTAAAATGTTAACTCTTTTGTGTGATACCTAATGTGAATAACTACATGCAATTCTCTGGGCATTTACTTTGCAATTATAGAAATCAGACATCTCTTCAGAATGTTTTTGCTTCTTTCATTTGATTCTGTGAGAATCTGCTGGATTAGTGAACAAAAAACATCCTGTAAGAAACTGTTCTAGCAATACTTAATGGCCAGCACAGTGTGCCAAGTAAGGGGCAAATACTGTCATTTTTGATAGACCACATCTAGCCTTTTCCTTTTTTCACATTGCTCTAATTGTCATTTTCCATTCAAGTCAAACGTGGATTGAACACCCGCATGCCAGGAATCACTTAAATTGATGTGCATCATGACTGCTGGGCAAACAGCACAATAAGAACTTACACCTGGCATTGGCCATCTATAGACATTGCAAAATGTATATAGCTGGAGGACTAATTCCCAGTCACATCAGTTAAGGACACTCGTCAGCACCTCACAGAATTGGTTCCTATGTGAGAATGCAGATTGGTCCAGAATATTTCATAGAATCATTTCCCATGATACCGTCTTGTAGTGAGTGAGGCTGAGCAGTTCTACATTTGGATACATATTGTTTGATTGTTGATTCATTGATCCTTTATGTCTCTTTGTTATGACATTAATCAGTACTGTAGGAGTCAGAGTAACAGCCGTGTTAGTCTGTATTCGCAAAAAGAAAAGGAGTACTTCTGGCACCTTAGAGACTAACCAATTTATTTGAGCATGAGCTCACGAAAGCTCATGCTCAAATAAATTGGTTAGTCTCTAAGGTGCCACAAGTACTCCTTTTCTTTTTACTGTAGGAGTGTGTGACTGAATGTAGATATATAATCTATACATCAAGCTATCAGTATATCATCGTTATTTATAGATATCAATATGTTCTGTAGGTAACTACAAATAATAAACACACTAACAGTAAATAGTGACAATTTTCATGAAACCTTGTTTCGCACACTTTCATGATACACATTCCATTTCCCTTTCCATTTTTTCCTCTCATTATTTTCTGGAGAAACAGTCTTTTTGTCAGACAAGATCTGCAGATTTTCTTTCCCTCACTGTACCCTAAAGCGACTCGTGCTTTTGTGAGCCCAACTTGAAACAACTTAGAGGGTCCTAATTTTCAGAGGCTGAGTATTGAGCATTTTATGGAACTCCAGCTCCTTTAAAGTTTCGCAGGGTTGGGCTCTAAAAGAGTGAGGTGCCCATTCTGTTTCCATGTAAAAACCCTCAACTACCAGCATGGCTGGCACAATCAGACAGTTCTTCTAAATATAATTTAGTCCATTTTCCAGTGGTCTTGATCCAGTTCCAGTTGAAAGTCTTTTTCATTGACATCAGCTCAAGCTCCAATTGCCCTTCTTCTTTCTTGGGCGCTCGGGACACCAGACCCTCTTCAGCAACATCCGTGACACATGCACACAGAAAGAGATCCAACAGCTATATCTGCATACTCGGGGAATGGGCACGATTCCCCAAAATTCACTGAAGCTATGGCTGCTTCAGCTACAACTACAACTGGCAGGCAAGCAACCATCGGGCCTGGCAAAGCAAACACTGAATGATTCTTTTGGCTATCTAGTACAGCTAAAAGTCATCTCTCAATGAAAGCTTATCTAGAAGCTGATTCCTTGGAGAGAAAAGAGAGGCAGCAGGACATCTGTGTTTTGTTTTATTTCTTTTAAAAAAAAATTTGAGCTAATGGGGAAAGAGACTTCTTTACTTTATTACCTGATCAGTCATTTAAGGTTTAATCATTTTTCACAAATCTGATTGATATGACCATTGCTCCTGTTGTTGCACCCTTGCCGTTACACACAACCTTTATTTCAGGGACTTTAAATGCTTTATGAACAGTACACATGTGAAGTAGGAATTATTACACCCATTTTACAGAAGGGTAGACAGAAGCACACCGATTTAGTGACTTTCCTACTGCCTCGTGATACTGGCCAATTTTGGAATAGAACTGAGAACCTTTAGCAACTAACCCAACATGACTTGCACTATGACCATTTCTAGTAGCTGCCATCTCACTGTCCATGTGATACCATTCTGAGAACATTTCAATGATGGATCACATCAGAGTTTTATATCACTACTATACACTGCACATTTTAGTTCACACGGAAATTTCCCTTCATGCCTCATGGCTCTTTTTCCTTATAGTCTTTTACAAAGAACTTTCTTGAAAGCTTTTAACAATAGAATTTTCACAGTTATTTTCCTACACTGACATCCATGCTTATTTGTCTAACCGCCTCTCTGTATGTTGTCCTCAGGTAACCCACTAAGCATTGCCTGCAAAGCATTCTTTGGATTCAGTGGAGAATCGGGCCCCATGATCTACTGGATGAGAGGGGAAAAATTCATTGAAGAACTAGAAGGTCACATTAGAGAAGGGGAAATCAGGTACTGTTTGGAGTATTTATTTTACTGCTAAGAAAATGGTATGGCCCAACAGGGAATGTTTTTAACACCTTTTTAATTTGAACTGAAAATGATTTTCTTGTCTAAAAAGTGATGGATGGCTGCGAACCAGTGCAACATTAGTTCATTGCTTCTGATTATACTCTAAAGACAGTGTGGCTATTCATGTGTTCTGAGGATATGTCACCAAATTCCCTAGGCTACCGCTGACATGCTTCTGAATGTCCTGGGGGTTGCTTTTGGCCTTTAACTATAATGATATTGTCCACTACATTTGCCCCAAGTGGATGCTCTTGGGAAATTAATGTTATTTTCAGTATCGATGTTAATCCTAAAGATGGATGGCCACCTGCCAGAGATTTCTACACTGTTTCTCTTCTACTTGCCCAACCAGCATAGAGCTATGTACAGTGCACATAACTTAACCAGTGCCTTCTCTACGTGTGTATGTGTTCCTTTCTGCAGAGAAACAAGTAATCATGAGGTGTTTGTTACCCATCTTGTGCCTTTTTTGTGTCATCAGACATTCAGATTGCTGACCATTGCTTGTTGTAAAAGTTTTAATGAAAAGAATCCTTCATAATATGTGTCTCCGTTAATTTGTATGAGTCCAAATGAACCTCGTAGTTCATGGAATTTGTACTTAACTATATTCCCTTGTCATCCCTCATTAATAATTCCCTGACTAAAAGCTTCTTGAGTAGGACCCACATCTTCCTCTATGTTTGCCCAGCTCACTGGTGTTCCCAGTTCTCCTTGACAAATGATGAATAAAAGTACTAAAACAACCCAGGTTCTTTTCACATCTTCAACCTCTTACCTGTTTAAGACCCATCTTTAACTGCAAATTATCAAAGAAATCCAAAATAACTGACCCAAAATTGCCCCTTAGTCACATGTAAGATTCCTCACAAAAAGTAAGAAGAGTTTTTGTTGCACAGTTGCTGTGCTATCTAATGACTGCCAATATAAAATTCTAGCAAACTGCCGCCTGTATTAATGAGCATTTTAAAAACTCTTCATATGGAAGTTCCTTTATAGCAACAGAATGATTTTTGTCACTCCCCTGGAACATCTCTTGATTCCAAACTCAGTCCCCAGTTCTGCCCCAAATTACATGCATGCCTCTTCCACTGACTTCTTTGAGAACTGCATAGACTGCATGGGCATAGACTTTACCCCAGGAGTCGCAATATCTTTCAGTAGAAGTACATTGGGCTAGGTTCCCAGCTGCAGCGGATCTCTGCCCAGTGCCGCAGGGGAACATGGGAGTCAAAGTTGGCTGCCATGTATCTGTTCACACTTTCCAGAGATTCCTGGAGGCAAGCATGATCTGACCATGCTTCCTCCTGCTGCCCAGCATGCACTCCACTCCAGAGGGCAGGTCGGGGATGGCATTAAACTAGCAGTGAGCCCTTAGCACAGATTACAATTGGTGTCTTTAACTGGTGCCTTCTTGACTTCTTTGATTGAATTGGAGGTTAAGTTGCAGTTGTGTTCCGTTGCCCCATTTAATTGTTCCTCTTAACTAATTGCACATTTTCCCCCAATTAAAATCCTTTAACTCAGGATAATATATGTGTATAAACTCATAGCAATTCAAGTGTGTCTTCTCTTCAGTACATCTAACAGCACCATATATCCCCTCTTGCTTTTATAGACCATGATCAGCATTAAAATCTCAGCACTTGCCAACAGCTCCAATGTTGTTATTTTAGGTGCCAGAGTTCACGCCTTTTCTTTGATTTGGAAATAACCACAGCAACCACATGATAACTGTTTACAAAAGTTGACTTTCTCATGGTGACCACTGTTGTCTACATCTCAGATTGACCATGCCCTCTAAATTCAACACGAAACACTGCTGTCATGTTAGCAGCACTGCAAGCCTGCCTATATCTTCCATCCAGTCATTGTTATTGATCTTTTCCAAGATAAAAGATATGCAACTGATGCTTAGAAATTGATTAGCAATGGTGGGCCCTGTCTATTTGACACTTTTCCTACCATTCTGCTGTCGATGCAGCAGCCATAGGTGTGTCCCTTTAAATGCTGAGATAAACTTGCAGTAACTGGGCATTGATACAATCGGACCAATGAGTCTCCAGGCATTTTTCTGTTGCTAAGAGTCTAAAGCTGTAGCTCTACTTTATATCTCAGAGAAGGTTAGAAGTCCATCCCTTCGCTTTTCAAACTTAATCTGAGTCTTCCCAGGCTTCTTCAGATATTTTCCTTTACACAAGATTTAAGCTACTCCCTTCTGTTCTGAAGAGAATTTAATATAGCTGGTGAGGTCTTTTGTTTACAGTCATGTGACACTCCAGAGAATCTATGATACATTTCCACCTCTAATATTGATAATTGACTATGAATTAATCTGTGCTTTCTTAGGAGATCACTACAATGTGTACTCAGATATATTCCTTTTGAAGTCGTATCCATGGGACTATGTTCATGTGTGATGGCTATTCAGCTTGGGTAAGGGCTGTAGAACTGGGTCTGGAGTGATTTATCAAGGGATTGTGAGATGGCATGACAAAGACGGTGAGGTCTGATCATCGTGAAGTAGTGATTAGCATTGCAGGGGCAAATCAAAGGCAAGGTCTTCTTTTTCTAAGTGAGAAGGGCCTTCTCCTACTTCCCTCACTTGCCTTCCCCTTGAATTAAATTCACCAAAAGATAGAGAACTGTAGGGAAGTGGGGGGGGTTGAGATCTTGCCCATGTTCTTCTTGCCCAGGGTTGGGATTTCCACACAGTAATAAAAATGTCATGGAAATTGAACCAGTGCTATTAAACAAGGAATAACAGTCTTTAAGCCTGCCTGCAGAGTTGTGAATTGCAACTGATTATCAAAGGAGTTCTCAGTGAATTTCAATTCTATTCCTTTGCCACAGCAGAGAAATATTGTCCACTATAAATCTTACTTTACAAATCACCCTATAAATTGCTAATATTTTTGTCCTCATGCAACACCATAAAACAGTTTACAAATCCCTTATAATGCTTGTCTTGGAAAATATATTTGTCTTTTTTTTCTCCCCACAAGAAGCTTCTCAGTTTTTAAAATGGAAATAATTTAATTCCTATTCAATGCATGAAAAGATGTGAATGGGGACATTTTAAATTGAAAGCCTCATTTTCCCTCACTGATTTATCTCGCTCTCTGCACTCTCGCCCACACAAGTCAATTAGCAGGTGCAAAATGCTCCAAGAATACGTGAAGCTTCTATTCCACTACGAGATGTAAGAAAGCAAAATTACTATAGCTATTTATCTAGCGTGTTAGGGTGTGGCCACACTGCAGTCACAGGATGTGTATGCAGCTCGTGTAGACATGCCTGAGCTAGCATTAATCTAGCTAGCTCAGGAACCGGAGCAGTGAACCACAGCAGCACACGCTTCAGCATAAGCTAGCCACTCAAGTCATTGGTTCCAGCCCAGGCAGGTTTGTACAACTTACACTGAAGCCCATGCTGTCTCAGCTTCACTGCTTCAGGACCCATTACAGAACAGACGTACCCTTGAGTGCTTTATAGACAAGGAGGAAGATGATGACTCTCCCCTGAAGAGCTTCCAATCTTAAAAGACAATATACAGGCAAAGAACGGGGAATGAGGTGGGGAGTGATTGAGCGATGAAGCCCACCATACAGCTTGTTAGTTCAATGGCTTCTGTTCGGAGGTGTCTACGTATGTGTCCTTTCATCTACAATCTATCTTTCTTGAGGGAACAAGTATGGGTTTTGTGCCTGTTAGAAGTAGTGGCCCAGATCCTTGGCTATTTATGAGATGTGTACATCACAGGGCGGGGAGTTCGCCTACAGATGTGGCTGTAGATCACATGTTGATTAATGAAGGCCCTAATCCTGCAAAGAGAGCCACCTGTATGTACACTTATGTGTCTAACATCAATGAGAGTGACTGTAGTGATCTGCATCTAAGACATTGTATCTCAAGTTGCTGCATGGGAATTTGGATCCCTGGGTGAAGTCAATGGCAAAAATCCCACTGACTTCAGTGGGACCAGGGTTTCTCCCTGTGTATGTGGATCCCTTTGCAGGTTCAGGGCCTGAGTTTGTTAAAATTCTTCTGTACTTCCTAGAAAACATGGCTCTGTCCATTCACAGGATCAGTTACAAAATGCAGCCCCTTAGAGATTGCACATCTTGTAATATTTTGTGTGCATATGTAACACATTTACAGGAATTTGTCATGAGCTCTGTTCTGCGGGTAAAAAGCAAATGAAAGGTCTAACCCCATTAGGAGCTTCCTGCAGTTTGCTGCCTTTACCCCAGCCCACCACAATATTTAAGTGTCTCTTCTCATTTCCATGATTAGGTCCCCTTCTACTGAGTTTATTTCTCTGCCATTTTAATTAGCAACAGGATAAGTGACAATGAGTCTCAGTCCAAGTGCAAATCCTTTTTTTTAAGAGAGCTCTTTTTAGATCATTCTGCATTATTTAAGTGTAGGGGGAATGACTGGTACTTTAATTTTAAATGGATTTGGAATAATAGTTTATTTTATCATAATTTTGAACTATCTTTATAAATGTCACTGTGTGTAAGATTTGCTCATTATAATAAATCTAAGCCTGGGAACCCCTGAAAACTCATGAAGTGCTTCTGATTAATGCCCCCAGATATCTTCTCTGTGAGCTGTTTTCTTCCTTCCCTGCAGCGCGACTTGTGGACCAAAATGGGGAGCATATTGTTTACCAACAGAGAAGAAAGACAGGCCAGGGGTAACTATCTCAACAGATACAAAGAATATTTATAAGGAAAATGGACTTAATTGATTGGACATGTAATTATCCAGACAGATGGAAGGCAAGCAAAAATCTGAGTCTGCAGTCTGAGTGGCTTCTCTCTGGAGGTTCCCATTCTGTCCAGAAATGATGCAAATTCAGCTTTTCTTGCAGTATTTCAGCCCTTGCAGTCTGTGCCAGAACCAGGAAATGCAGAAGTACACAAGAATTGAAGATAGTTTTGAAAAAAGAAGCGATTCAAACTTTTCCAAAATTCAAAGATATGCTAGGAGTGGGGCAGTTCTGATACTCAACGCACTTGTGCAGATACAGTGTAACTAGAGAGAAAGTGGCTCCCTCCAGTATGGTTTCTGAGAGTGTGTCTCAGATTGCATAAGGTTTCTTGGTTTTAGAGGCAGAATTGAATGGGATTAACATACTGTAGACATGTGGTTTACAGTGGCATTTGAGTCACAAGCCCGATGCACACCCAAACTGTAGGGGTGGTCAGAACCAGGATGCAAATCCAAATTCTGGACCTGACCCTTGCAAGAGTCAGGATCTGGATCCTGGATCTAACCACCCACAAATTTTGGGAGTGTTCAAACTCCAGATCACGAGGTTACAGCTGAAACCATCTCTTACTTTCGATCAGATTTTCAAAAGTTGTCCACTCTCATTTAGGCATCAAAATGTGTTGCCAGATTTCCCAAGGTGCTCTGCGTGCTGAGTGCATGTTTGGTGCTGAGCTCTTTTGAAGATCTGGCCATGTCACAATGGGAGCTTCCAGATACCTTGACCTTGAGAAAATTTGAACCCAGGATGGGTGCCAAGCACATGAAAATCTGGTCCTGAGCTCTTCTGAAAATCTAGCATTGAGAACAATATGGCCCTCATCCCAACCTGTACCTGGTTGAAAATTGTCTATCTAAATTGTTTTTCAGTGGGGAGAAACAATTGGGTTTTTTAATTAAGTGAGATACTTTCCATGGAAAATTTTGTCTTTTCATTGAAAACCCTGAAATCAAAAAAATTTTGTTTCAGCCAAAAGTTTTCAGACCTTGTTTTTTTGATGAAAAGTCAGCGTTTTCCTTGGCAGGGGTGGGGGGCTTTTCCAGCTGGCTCTGCAATACAAATGATAAACAAGGCAGTTGCCGTTCTTTTGGGCTTTAGTGTGTAACTTCCTTGGGGAAGGGATTTTGTTCTTTGGGGAACTTTAATTTATTTTAAGAGTGTCTATACCATTGTGATTGCAGCATCTGTAGACATACCTGAGCTAGCATTGATCTAGCTCGCTCAGGTAGCAAAGCAGTGAAGCCACTGCAGCGTGGGCAAGCCATCCACGTAAGTTACCAGGATCCCAGGCAGGTTTGTACAGCCCATGCTTCCTTGGCTTCGCGGTTCCAGTACACCCGATGTAACTAGATTAAAGATGTGCCCTTAAGCATGCTTAGTGTGCTGCATTATACACTGTGCTACAGTCAAGCTCTGCTCTAGTCATTACAATATTACATGATTTGTGAGTGCTGCGCAGAGTTTCTGATACAGTTTTCTCACATAGTATGCAATAATACGCTAAGAGGGCTGAAGTGACTCCGCTGGCTACAGAGCTGATTATGTCGACGCTTCATTTCCTGTTGCGACCTCGTTAGATGTCTTTTACAAGCAGCTGATCAGCACCAGTGCCATCATCAAAACCCATCTGGTTTGTTGGTATTGGTTGGGTTTGATTTTTACACGTTAGCACCAGTGCAATTCCGTGAAAGGAAAGGACTCGTTATACCTCTGGCCTAAAACTCTCTTTGGCCAGTCCTGCCATCCAGTTGCCGCATAGAACTGCCCATTCACTTCACTGAAAATTCTGCTGCTGCAGGATTGCAGCAACCCAAACCCTTCCCCTTTGTGCCTTAGAAGTTGTGAAAGACTGAGCCGCAAATCCTTGATCCTCCACATGGCCTGCCCATAAAAGGGGCAGAGCAGAATCCCACAGATCTCTGGCTTTCCACAGAGCTGCATACCTGCTTTCGTAGGTTTTCCACCAGAGCACAGTACGCAATCCTGCTTCTGCAGCACATCCTCATCTTACTCTTAATTGTGGCCTCATAGCCGTCTTTCCCTCTGCATGATCCTCCCATTTCTTCTCCACCTGTTGGGGGCCCTTTCAGGTCTCCTCCATGCTGGGTAAGTGGAAGGCAACCTGTGGCTTTTTGTACAGTGTGTGGCATATGGTGATCTTTTCATGGGCACCCTGTCCCCATCAGACTAAGAGGAGACATCACTCTTCCTTTCAGACTCCTCAAAGAACATCTTGGAGAGAAAGAAGTGGAATTAACATTAACCTTTGATGCTGTTTGGGAGGCAGACCTGGCTAACTACACCTGCCATGTGGAAAACCGAAATGGACGTAAGCATGCCAGTGTCCTTCTGCGTAAAAAAGGTATTTAACTCTCCCGTGCCTTAGAGACTGGGGTGAGATCCTAGCTCCGTTGCCCGTCAATGGCAAAACTCTCCTTGACTTCAAAGGGCCAGGATTTCTCCCTGTGTGTTTATTGCAGCTAACATACATGTGCCTTGTGGCATACATGTACCATTAAGCGTAACATTGTTTTAGAGAACTAGTGAGCTGTTCTTTAGACTCAGTAATTGAGTAATATGGCCTGAGCTCCTATGAAGTCAATGAAAGGATTTCAATTTAAACCAGCTGCAAATCTGAAAACAAACACTAATATTGAAGTGCATTGTTTTCGTATCGCTCCTTTATCATATTTTCTGATTAAATTAAATCGGATTAAACTGAGTGTTTTAAACAATACAGGTGCGTGTTGATTTATTACAGTAACGAGAAGGAAAACTCTGCTACAGAGGAGGCTGTTAACCCATTACCATTGTGTTTACCTTTACCATGATATTTGCAGGATTCCCTGTGCTGAGAATGGCAAACATTGCAAGTGCCATGATATTTTTAATACCATTGATTGTAGATGAAACATCCAAATTAGTATTATCTTTTAAGAAACTCTGTGGTTTAGAACAAGCCATTATCTTATACAGAATGTAAACAGTATCTCATTAGAATCCTTCCCATGTTGTTAATTTCAACATCCTCTCTCATTTGTAATTAGGGTGACATTTAGAGGGAAAGACTCCATCAGCCTTTCCCCGCTGTCTCCCCTCTGCCAGAGCCTTGACACGTAGAGCTTGCTTTTTCACTGCCGTGTATAGCTACACCTACCCAACATGTGAGATGTAGACGTAGCCTTATGGAGATGCCCATTCACTCTAAAGTGAAGCATTCCAACAGGTACAAAAGCTATGAAATTGCATCTATTGAAAAGAAAAACTGAGAAGCCACAGGAAGCTCAGGAAGCAAAACTGAGAAGGCACAGGAAGCTCACAAAAGGGTTAACAAATTGGGTGCATTGCTACTATTACTCTTGGTTGTAAATGCACTTACCAGAAAAGTAAAGTTATTTTTATATATGCACCTGGAAGTTTCCATGTAAAGGTTGCTAAAGCAGTGTTTTGTTTCCTTTATTGAACATTTAGGATGCACAAGGAATAGTAAGAAAATGCTAAGCATTTCAGAATGCTAATGATGCTACATACAAAAGATTGCTGAGTACAGAATTTGGAGTTGGAAAGGACCACTTTTCAGTTATTCTATCATCTCCCCTTGCATTGTGACTAGATACATTTCATATTCTCCTTAGAGTACCACCAATAGTTGAATTTCAAGTCTTGCCTTGAATATCCCCATTGGTGGTAATTCCAGAGTGACTCGTGTCTGCTTGTCCCATTGTCTAATTGTTTGGATATTTATAAAGTTCTAATATTTAACCTAAATTTCCTTGTTGTGCCCTAAACTAATCACTTCTTATCCTATCCTAATTGCCCTTTGTCCCCATGTATGGACTTGTAAAGTACCCACAGATCCATGAATATTAATCATGATGCTCCAACCATAATATTAAGGATCAAAAAGAAATTCAAACTATAAATGCTGAATGGAGTTTCTGGATTTAGGCACTGATCCCTTAAAGTGCATGCTTAACAAAGAAACTGAAGCCAAGGAACCTGTTCATGTGCTTAGATTAAACATGTGCTTAAGTCCTTTGCTGGATTGGTGTTTTAATTATCTTGCAAACAGGAAGGTTTGTTTCAAAGGATAAAAACACAGCTGTCCCTAGGCATCAAGAAATATTGGTATTATATCCACACAGTACTGTGTTTTATCTAGTTATTTAGGATACGGTGTCATCCAGAGTGGGGCAATTTTGCCTACAAACTAAACAACTACAGCTTTACATGGATAACTTTACGTGAAAACCAGTCTGATTGTCCCACTTATGAAAACAAAGACACGGGTGTGTTCCTGAGCCATGAATACCAGAGTCTATTCTCTGTCACACATTTATTAACTGGTGTCTTTCAAAGACACTTTATTATTTGCTTTGATATATTTTAAAATGTATTTTCCACACAATCTTTGCCCTCACGCTGCTTGAGTATGCCTGTTACTTGGGAGTCCGTAGGTTATGCGGTCCTCATTCATCTACCAGCAGCTTCCCTCAGTAAATAACAAGGAAATAGCTTAGAATTCCCTTTACATGAATTTGAAAACAGTCCATGGCTTTTCTGACAAAAAAAAAATATCTTAAGTGCACTATAAAATGTACTTCTTAGAACAGAAATAACTTGTCAGGAGCTGCTGAGTTGAATCAATCAGTGGCCCGCGTTGAAAGATGCAGTAGGATTTTCAATGAAAAGATATACTGCAACAATATCAGCTCAACACTTATTTTCAAGAACGTCTACTTCACATCAGACATAAAGGAAACAAATTTTGTGTTTGATGTCATCATTAGCCATGAAGGAACCTTCTGAGCTACACTGAGCTATTGGGTTTTGGGTATTTCTAGTTCTCTTAGCATTTAAACCAGGTCAGTGCTCCAAATAATGTACCATGGATTAATCCTTTTTCATTATTTTAAATAAGAAATAGTCTTTGCACCTTTTCCCTTTACTGGTTTTCCCTCATATAATAGCATAAGGGCCAGATTCTGAGACTCTTCATGGTCTGTAACACCTTGCTCCACGAGTTATCCTATTGACTTTAATGGGACTACTCAAGGAGAAAGGAACTACTCATTGTGACTTGGGCCCCAAATGAAATATATCTGAATGTATTTTTTGGGTTTTGATAGAAGTAATGGGCTAGACTGTGAACTACACCAAGACTGGAGCTCAGGGGAAAAGGTCTCTGAGTCTGGGCCAGTCAAGCACTGAAACAGCCAGCCAAAGGGACTGCTGGGCCACCCCACATCCTACCTCTGATACACCAGATAAGCAGAGAGGGAGAGTGGGTAGCATAGAACCAGCTACTCAGGCAGAGCTGAGAATGTTGACATTTAGCCTATTCTCAACACCATATTAGCGGAAGATAGTGACAAACTGGGGCGAGTTCAGAGGAGAGGAAGAAAAATGATTAGGGAACAAGATGGGCTAATTTTTGAGGAAAGATTAAAACATGTATAGCTTGGATATTTAGTGTAGTCTATGGGAGGTACAAGTCAGGGTAATGGAATGTAATTAAGAAAGACAAAATTTTGGATGCGTGTAGAGCTATCAGACTGTGGAGTAGTCTCCCAAGAGTGCTACCTCTATATGCAGGACTTCTAAAACGAGCACTGAGAAATGCAGAGTGACTTTTCCCGTCTCATACTTCTGTGGGACTATGGTTTCTTGCTGGAGAGATCTTGCAAATTGGAAATTGAAATTGAAAATAAGTTGAGGACATCTCTGATGGTTAATTACTGAAACATGAAGCATTGCAAAATGGAAACTAAGCCCAAACTGTGCCTGCCTGGTGTTCTTTTTTCAACCTGAAGATGACATCGGTGGCATAATCGTACATTTTCTTGTCATCTAAGTTTTTGTAAACTTTATGCTTCAAAACTTTATGTCTTGTATCATCCTAGTTCTTTGCTTTATGTCTCTTCGAACTATATTTGTCAAAGTGGTAAATATCTGCACTGACATATTGTGTAAAGTAATCTGGGCTGCTGATGATAGCTATGTCAGGTTGTCTTCTTGTAAGTTTTATGGGTGGATGAACAGAAAAGCAAGGCTGAGTAGTTGTAGTGTCTATTCTATGTTTGAGAGGAGTCAGAAAATGGGCACCTCCAGTGCTGCAGATTTAGTTATTGTAAGTCATCCCAACTTTTGTCATTGGTTTGTCAGTGACAGGCAGCATATCCTCGAGCACAGAGCTCCTGGGACCTGGTTTCTGTTACCAGCTCGGCCACTGGCCTGGGGTTGCTTCACCTGTCTGTGCCTCAGTTTCCCCGTCTGTAAAAGGGGACAAAGACTCTTACCTTCCTTGTAAAGTGCTTTGAGATCCATGTATGAAATGTGCCCTATATAATTATCATCAGATTGTCATTGTCCTGGTGCAACATCAACTGTAATCTATAAATGTATAAACCATGCTTCACTTGTATGGCTCCAAACCCTGGCAGTTTCGTGTTATACCATTTCCTGAAGGTCAACATATTTGGGCTTTGTTGGACCAGAGTACTGAGATGATTAAAGAGAGATGGACTCTCCACAGAAAACAATGCTGCCCATGGCCTACAGACACACACAGGAATTGTTAGATTTGCTGTAGAGATGATACAAACGGTTGTTATGGCTTACAGAAAGGACACAAATCTTGTAGGTCTCTATAGATCTATCTTAGTTATCATCAAACAATGGGGCCTTATTGTCCACAGGGTTAAACCTCTGTTGGGGGGGAGGAGAGAGGGAATTATGTCTGACACTGAATATACAATAGAGCATAATGGATCTTTCAGCTTTGCCCATTGAACAGCACAGAGGAAGGTAAAATTAAGCGCAAAAGTGAAGAGAATTATTAATCTATTTTCCAAAAAGGGAAAATTTTTATCTCAATCAATTCTCCAGTACTTTCCTGATGTCACTCTTTCATGTAAACAATCACTGTCGTCACAAGGATGTTCTGTGGTTGTAAATGGCAGAAGAGATTGTTCCTGTAGCCACAATGGAAGATGCCCAGGTGATATTGACTTATCACACCTGGTTGAAAACTTGGAATTTCTACTCCATGGGAAATTCTGATATTTCAAAATATTCCTTCATCCTGATTTGGAAAAAAAAGTTAAACTGTGACATGAAAAAAAAATTGTTTGGCAAACATCAAAAAGACCTTATTGAAAAGCTGTATTTCAATAAGGTTACACTGCTTTGTTTTGACTTTGTCTTATCTAATAGTATAGTACATTTGTTATAGTATATCGATGAAGAAACAATAAAGTCGAAACAAAGCACTTTGTCCAAATTTTTGTCAAAAAATTATCAATGTCAATATGTTCCTGTGAAATTTTTTGATTCATCAAATCAGCATTTTCCAATGGAAAGCTGTTCCATCAGAAAGTTTTCAGCCAGCTCTAGTCCCTTTTAAGATATGGCATGCACTAAGCAAAAGTTTGAGAACTCCCATCTTATGCACATGGGTGCCTTTAGTATCCATCACCTCTAAAACAAAGTGGCATTTAGCTGTGTCGTGTACGTCCCTGGCTTCCCATTGGCCATTAACACTTGACATGAACATTATGTTGTGCACTCTAGGGGCTAGAACAATTCTCAAATGAGTTAGCCAAAGCCCTGGCCTACCAGATCAAATCAAGTCACCTGTTGACTTTATAAATATAAAAGTTTTGTTTAGTTTTCTTTGGGTAACTAGAGTCTCCTAAATAACAGTTTTCAGAGTAACAGCCGTGTTATTCTGTATTCGCAAAAAGAAAAGGAGGACTTGTGGCACCTTAGAGACTAACCAATTTATTTGACCAATGAAGTGAGCTGTAGCTCATGAAAGCTCATGCTCAAATAAATTGGTTAGTCTCTAAGGTGCCACAAGTCCTCCTTTTCTTTTTGCTAAATAACAGTGAAGTACATCTAGTATAATTACTTTTACAGACCGTGTACAGTATTTTGTACATTGTGCCAAACAGAAGATACAATTATCCTCTGCAAGCTATTTAAAAACTGATTAATACTCTGTGTAAATTCACTGCATAATTCCCTTGTCGAAGAGTTATGACTATAGCCTCAAATGAATTTTAGATGGCAATTGTAGACTGGCAGTAGAAGGAGTGAATAGGTAAAGTATAATAATAGCTAATGAACTGAAAATTAGGTAGACAATTTTATAATGGCAATAAAGAGAAGCTGCTCAATTGTACATGGAATTGCACACTGAATTAGTGCAATTAAAGCTTGGAAGAATCATAACCAGTCTGTCTTTTTCTGCTTATTCTAGATTTGATCTACAAAATAGAGCTTGCCGGAGGATTAGGAGCTATCCTTCTCCTGCTTATTTTGCTTGTGACTATCTATAAATGCTACAACATAGAATTAATGCTATTCTATAGACAGAATTTTGGAGGTGATGAATCTATGGATGGTAAGTAGTCTCTCAGGGAAACGGACTGTAACCCCAAAAAAGATATCATAGGCCCAGTGCTGAGGGACCTTAATTTTAATTGAAGCCAAAAGGTGCCTAAAGTCAATTGAAATTGAAGGTATTTAGCACCTTGAACGATAAGGCCCAAAAATCCTATTCCAAAATCCACTGAAATTAATTGGATTTCTATTGACTTCAATGAGCAGGCCATAAAGGAATTGTTCTGAAGCCTCTTTTATAAGCCTTTTATTGAGGACAAAGTGTGAATGGATTCCTCAAAAGAATTGAGTTAGGTGAAAATCAGTTCTGACCCTTCCTCAGATTTCTAAATTCCATTCATGTTTCCCAGCACCACACCCACTAAAAACAGTCACCAGTAAGGCGCATATTGCAGACTGGAACTATTTCTTGCTGGACAATTTCACTATATTTGCCAATTTAAAAGGATCAGCAAAAAGCCACAGTAATTATTTCTGTTTAACTAATATGTCAATGCTATTTTCCCCCATCAAACACTAGTTGGGAGCAGGGAAATAATTTAATGCAGATATGTGGACTATTTCAGAGGACTGACTGGAATGGAAGTTTGGTGTAAAGCAGATAATTTTTAAATGCTTTCCCCCTTAGTATCTATGGTAGGCACTTAACTTGTCTGCAATGAGTCTACTCATGCTCAATAAGCATGTGCTTAAGTGCTTTGCTAGAGCAGGACTTTAATTGCTAGACCCATGAGGTACGTTCCACCACTGCATTTTTAGCTTCAAAATCTAAGTTTTGAGATACTGTAAAACGGGAGCAACCCAGATGTGAATCAGGTCCATACAATTTATTCCACGTTAGTGTACTCTGTGTCTGCTCAAGAGCTAGAGTGGCATTTTCAAATGCTCCTAAGCCACTTGGGAGCATAAGTCCCGTGAAAGTCAATGTGCCTGAATCACAGAGGCACTTTTGAAAATCCCACACCTAAAAGAATCCCTACGTTTTGGAAAAGAAGAGGGGAAGGTTTTTTCCTCCTATATAAAAATAACCAGTTCCCCCGAACTATTGCTTCGACACTAAGCTGTGTCAGTGTCAAAATAATAATCGTTTCTATTAAACGCTCGATGGATATGTTAAGTGAAATCCTGGCTTTTCTCAATTTTGCCATTGATTTCAATGGGGCCAGAATTTCATCTGCTGGCTTCAAGAATGTGGATGCTACTTATGAGGCAGAGGAAAATAATTTCCTTCTTACTCTGTCTGCATTAGCAGTACTTAGAAACTATGTTTAAATATCATGACACAGAACAAATCTCTTCCACATGGGCAGTATTCACACTGAAAATCCATCAGCTAAAGAAGAAGGGCCAGGTTCTTAGGTGGTGTAAATTGGTGTAGCTCTACTGACTTTATTTCACATCAGCTATTACTTTGATTCTTCACCCCAGTTGGGGATCTAGCTCAACGTGCCAGCCTCAACTCTGAATTGCCTGGGTTCTGTTGACTTGTGTTGTCGGCATCAAGTTATTGCTATTTTTAATGTGATTTTTTTTGTTGCTGTTTGGCTGGTTTTCGTTTAAAAAACAACCCTGTTTCCTGGAGGTTTAGAGAATGCCCCTTCTGCACACAGGTCATTGTGTGCGCCTGCTAAATTCATAGGCACTGACTCTGGGAGGGCTCTGGGGCTGGAAAAAAAATCGTGGGTGCTCAGCTGTTTGCGGGGCCACACTGATAAGCTCCTCTCCCTCCCCACCAGCACCTCCCACCCACTGCCAATGAGCTGCTGTCAAATAACAGTGAAGTACATCTAGTAGAATTACTTTTACAGACCGTGTACAGTATTTGGTGCATTGTGCCAAAACAGAAGATACAATTAGACAACGCTGAAGTGCACAGCTGGGTGCATAAGTGGGCATTGGTGCACAATCATTTAATTTGTGTGTGCAAACCACGTGCCTAGCTTTTTAGAAAATCAGACCCAGGAAGTCCATGTGTGTGAAATACACACAGACACATGCACTTGTGTTTCCCAGGCAAAATGTTGTTTCTCAATAACAAGTTAGATTTAAAGCAATGTTCAGACATTTGTTAACCTTGAGTATTAACCTGATCTACATCTTGGCTTGATTGTTTTCATTTCACTCTACTTTAGAGCCAACGACAGTGGCCATCCCCGGGGTTCACTTTTCTACCTTGGCAAGGGCCTGAACTGTTAGCAGTGACATCTGCCTCCCTGATTACCCATTGGCTGTCCCCTGAACACCTTCTGGCAGGTTCCATTGTTGCCTGGTGTGGCAGATTTTGGAACAGTCTCTAGACCTGTCTGGTTTTAACCCTTCTGCTGCTGGTCTTCCTGACTCAGCAGTGCTGCCATCCTTGCCATTCTAGTCGTTTGCTGATATTGAGGAAATGTTAGGATATCAGTTAAACTAGATCCCATGCTGCTCTGGTGATTAGAGGCAGATTTGTTTCTGTTAAATGAGCCACTGAAGGTAATCACGCAAGACCTAGCTCATCATATCAAAATTTACCAGACTGTCTTAGAAACAAGAGTTCGCTTGAGCACCCTGTTTTCAGCGTGAAATCAATTCCACAGCTAAGCAAATAAATGTCCACATCATGTTGGCTTTTGCTCATGAACCATAGTGGAATAGATTTATCTAAGGAATATTAGGAAAATAGTCATCATTTACAGAGCAGCACTTAATAAATCACATTCTCATCAACTATTTATCTTCCTTTAATACAAAATATTGATGAACTTTGACTCTGCTGTAACGATTTTTTCCAGTTTTTTACAGAAAATTGGTGCTTAATAATCCTACTTTCACGTACTTCTCTTTTCACTACATTAATGATTTGATTTTTCATTTTCTGTAGGAAATGACAGCTGGTAGCCATCACTTGAGATCTTTCTGTTAAAACTTGACTCTTTCACATACGTATTTTTTCCACTATTTCTGAAATACTGTAGGGTTATAATAAAGGTAATGGCCATTAACTAAGACAGCATTACAAACTCCAAACATTAAAATTGATGAATCAGGCCCAAGAAACCTCTGAAATTAGCTTAAAAATCATTAGATTTTTTTTAATTAATTGGGGGGTTCTTTATATTTGCCTTTTGGGTTTTGTACTTACTCAGGTCATGTTTTCAGGCTTCTTTCCACAAACACAAAGGCTAGGAACTTTTTTCTTTTAATTGAAAGCTCAGATTTTCCCCTAATCACATGAATCCAGGAACTGGGGATTTAAGAAAAATTCCAGCTATCATGAGACTCGCAATAACATTGCAAGATTTGGCTGCTCTGCTAAGATCCTGTAGTACGGTGTGGGTGAGTTGTCCCCACCTTGTTCTTGTGTGGGCGAGTAGGCCAGGTGGGGGCAAGTGGCACAATCAGCCTTACCCTCTGTTGTACCCATTTTGCCAACTCAAGGGCCAGGCCAATTACACTGCTTCTTTAAAGTGCCACTAGGGGTGCAAGCCATCCCTCCACATTGATCAGCAGAGCGGGCCAGCAGCTAAGGGAGGAGCTTAAGTGAGTCAGGCAGTGAACTCTGGGAAAGTCTGGAAACTACTGGAGTGGTGGTGCAGCTCTGCACTTCCTCCCCACCCCACCCAACATACACCTTTACCAATCAGGCACAGTCTGGTCCTTCATTATGTATAAAAGACAAAGAAACCCAAGCTGCAACATTTGGACTTTCCCAAAGTCTGTCTGGGTGTGGGACAGTCTCCAATGCACCTGTTTACCTTTTGCTGAACCATACAAAGCCATACTTTACCAGCTCAGCATGTGAAGGGAAACGAGGAAGTCACAGATGAGTGCTGTCGTCTTAAAACTTCTATAAAAAGAGTTGAATAAAATGAGGCTTATGAATACCCACCGATAAAGCCATATGGAGTTGAAAGATGCGTATAAAACCAGGAATAATTCACAATCTCTATTATGCAATATGGATTGCTTGTGTTTCACCATTAAAAGTTTTTGGCATAATGCAGTGGTTTTTAAGCTTGATATTGAACAACCAGGAAGAACGTATTTTCACCAGTACTGCATTCTTTACATGTGCAAAACCCCCACTGACCTCATGATAGGAGTTATGACACACAAGGGTTTCAGAACTAGGCCACAAGACAGTTTACCTCTGCCTGGTACATTTACAAACAGATGACTGCGAATAGGCTTTTGTTTTTCTACAGACAACAAGGAATACGATGCCTATCTCTCTTACACCAAAGTGGATCCAGATGCATTAGACTGTGATAATAACGAAGAGGAGCAGTTTGCACTTGAAATACTGCCAGATGTTCTGGAAAAACATTATGGTTACAAACTCTTCATTCCAGATAGGGACCTGATCCCTAGCGGGAGTAAGTACTTCTGAACTTTGGGTTTAATCCTGTCTGATGCTATTGGAAAGGCATGTGCTGCATGTTAAGTACTGTACAGAGATAGTTACCATTCATTCTCTTTGCAAGACTGCTTTCAGAACCTCAAGAGTTTCCTAAAATACAGCAAGGTGTGACCTCCGGCTTAGGGTCTGATCCTGCACCAGTGAAGTCAATGGGAATTTTGCCATTCACTTCAATGGGAGCAGGATCGGAGCCTTACGAAGGGGAATTCTGCAAAACTGTATGCCATAGCAAAAAGGCTCATTGTCAGACAAAAGTAATTGTCAGAGGCTGCTAGGAAGTGTGATCTGTGCACAGCGGATTGTTACTGTATCATTTAAAATGGGATTCTCTCAACAATTATCATTCAGGCAATTACTTATTTGTCCACAGCAACCTTACAAATAAAGCATTTCCTATTGTCTTCTATTTTTTCTGATTTTACAGTGAGCAAATATTATACTTTTGTTTCCAAGTTAACAACATCAGTTGAGCCATTTTTAAATTAGAGTTTTGTCCAAGTGCTGCATTGAAAATGTGGACTGTGTGCATAATTCCACTTTTTCAAAGGGATGTGCACTGTTCAGTTATCTGATTCTGTTGCCCATTTCTAGTTAGTGAAATGCAGTTATCCATTTCAGATCAATTCCGCTGCAATTTCTGAATATTCCGCTGCATGTGTTGATGTCTGTAACCACAGTGACACATCTATAGCTGTGTTTTTCCTGATTGGTTGTGGGACAAGTAAAAAATGACATTGTAATGTGCATAATATTCATGGATTCTGCATGCATGGTTTGTTTGCATTTATACCACGTGTTTTTGCCAAATAGTTGAGATGCTCCTGCGAGAAATATGCTTTTGAATATTAATTTAGTTTGCAATGTCTGTATTCAGTTAGCTTCTACTAAGACATGTTAGAAAAGGGAAATCTGTACCTCTGTGTATGTGTTAATGTAGAAGAAACATAAACATAAAACCCGACTATGTCTGCTCCTAAGTAGATGTACAGAAAGCCCTGCCCCACACTGCGGCAGTTATAATCAGCTGCTTTAGCAACTTGCCTGCAAAGGAACCTGGTAATGTTTTCCCAGTACCACCAACCTCCACCACACACCCCAAAAATTTAGGCACCTTATTCCTCAAGTATGTGGATGAGTTGGAGGCAGGGCCACGGCTTTGCCACCTGCCCCCCCGCCTCCCTCCCTCCCCCCGGACGCCCCCCCCCCCCCGTCACTAGCTAGTCAGAATGCACATTGCCTCTTTGTTACACATGGAGCAAATGCTTCCCTGGCGTTTCTGAAGGCATTATAGCAGTCCCTGCATTTGCAGCCTGTAAGCTGTGGCTACTTACCCTGTCCCCACTGCAGTGCTCCTTTACCTCTACAAGCCATCAGATAGGGTCTGACCTTACGCCACTGAAGAGCATTGCAGAATTGGGGGCTCAACCCTTAGACTTTTGGTCCCTATCAGCATCAGCATATCATACTGCTTCTTAGCAGGAGTTAGAAAGGTCAAAACATTCCCTTCTCTCCCCAAAAGAAACTGTTAAATGGAATTGAAAGGGTTAAATTCCTAGGAAAGACTCTCTTCTTTCCTGGCTCAAAGTGCAAACCGGGAAGTGTACTCCTTCCTATCTGAGAAACGGTTACATTAATAGGGGAGATACTGTTGAGAGAAAACACAGATCTATTTGCCATAAAAACCCCAGTGGGCTTGATCACTAGCAGGGATTATATTAAGTAACTGTGGTTCAGATACAGTCCGTGCATCAGGGTTTGTTTGTTTTTTAATGTAGTAATAGTACAAAGTGAATTAAAGAGAGAGTTTAATTGTATCCTTTTAATGATAAACATATTGAAGGCGAAGATTTGTCTGACATGAGTCTGTTTCTCCCAGCTGCTGCAATAACTAGCGTGCAATTTTATTTTTGACTACCTGTCATTCAGACACTCAACAAATACTTGTCATCATTTTGGGTATTCATTTAATATCTCCTGGAATGCTCATTTTATGAACATTCACAGATGTAGTATCTCTTTTCTCCTCTCCATCCTCTCTGCTTCAGCATTATGAAAGGGCTTGATTCTTTCATATAGAACCTCGAGAATGCTTAATCAAACTTAATGACGACAATGCAGGATAAAATATGTACTTGAAATTAGCATGATTTGTGTGCCTGGGATTTGTGAAAAAAAGGAACTGTATTTCTAGAGGAAAACTTGGACTACTGTTAAAAAATATTCAGACACACAAACGTATGTCTTCCTGCATATACGTGTGGAACATACCTACTTGGTTGTTCTGTTTAATATTGATCTTACATTACAAAGGGTTATCTATGGTAGATTAAAAACAGAACAGGCAGAATAGACTGCACAATTTGTTTTTTAACGAATCTCTCAAAAGCAACAGTGCTGCTGGACTATCTAGTTCTTAGGTGCAGATTCCTTCGGGGAAAAAAAGGGATTTATTTTTCTAGCGAAATGCTTTCATGTACTGTATTTTGTCATCTGATAGTGCAAATGACACTCAGTATAATGCACCACTTTCCCACCAGATGATCTGGGGTGTTTCTTTGTATAACTGTGCGCATTTAAGATTATAAGATTCCAGTGCTATAGTCAATTGTGTATCCTTTGGAAGGCTGGTTGTTTAAGATAATCTCTGCAATTGTGAACTGCTGCCACAGGAGGGTGTCCATTTTTGCTCTGACTTCCCGGCATGAATGCATACAGTTGCTCTCTGGACTGGGAAGTATCCAAGTATAGATTTGTTAAATAGTGTTTGATGGTTTATTTTGTCTCAGGGCATTTTTGAACAAACTGAAAAGCTTACCTCAGTAAAATCAAAGGGCAAGTTTGATTGTGGTTTAATCAAGTTGATTCTTAGCTTAGCCGCTGGGGGGGGGGGGGAAATAATAGTCTCTCTACATGGAGGTCTTTAAGAACAGGTTGGACAAATACCTGTCAGGGATGGTCTAGGTATACTTGGTCCTGCCTCAGCGCGGGGGTGGACTAAGGTGACCTCTCAAGGTCCCTTCCAGCTCTACATTTCTATGGTACTGTCTTTATATGCAGGATATAGAGCCAGATGGGCAAGCTACTCAGGGGGAGTGAATGGGCCATAACCTAGCCTCAGATGCCCAGCAGAGAATTCCCCTGTTGGAGAGGGAACTTCCTGTTGGTACGTCTGTGCCATATTCAAGCCCTGCATTTGTGCTCTTCGCTCTTGACTCCGGGGAGTGCTGGGGACAGGAAGGGCCATACACGGGGAGCATGAGCAGCAGCTGTTGTTGTCAAGTGGATTCTGGCAGCACAAATCAAAAGGCATCTTCCATTCTGGAAAGTGGGAATCTGTCTTGCAGAGGCGAGATCAGGCAAAGGCAGATTGCTGCTTACAGCAGGCTCTGCTTTCTGTGTTATTGATGCTTGATTAACAATAATATCACAGCAAAATACAAGTGATCTCTGCCTTACTGAGAGAAACACAGGGAGGGAGGAGGTGTAATGGAGTCTGCCTGTGTTGGGATCCCAAAAATCAAGAAGACCCATTTGTAAGTCTATTCCAATAAACTAACTGGGCATCCCCAAACCTCTGACTTCCAGAAGCTGGAACTGGGTAACAGGGGATGGATCACTCAATAATTGTCCTGTTCTGTTCATTCCCTTTGAAGCACCTGGCACTGGGTGTGGTCAGGACCCCTGGCACGCCGGGATCCTGGGCTGCAGCAGAGCCCCAGGCACGGGGCTGGCAGCCCGGAGGGACCCCACGTGCAGGGCGACAGCCAGGACCCTGGGCGGAGTTTAACCGTTGACAGAAACCAATAACCATCAAGCTTATCAGTTAACCAGTTAAACTCTTACATCCCTATTCTGTGGACAGTTATGATTTTCATTAAATGCCATTTTCTAATGGAAAAATGTCCCACCAGCTCTAGCTGTCATATGGATGCAATAAAAGAAATCCCAAAGTTCTTGCTCAGTGTTTTACTCCGTCCTTACTCAGAACATAATCATTGCCTGACTAAAGGCTTAGTAACTGAACAAGGATCACAGGGTTTCGACCTGAGTGTTTAGTGGCGTAAGTTCTATGACCTAGAAAACTTCCTGTCAATCTTGTTGTTGGGTAATCAGCTTGCCCAGAGGGACTCCAAGTTCATCATCATTAGATGAAGCTGAAGAATAGCGGAGATGACACAGAAGAACCCTTCAGCCATTGCGTTATACAGAAGTAGGGGATATTAAACATTGGTCACTATATATTGCAAAGAGGAGACTGATGCTGATGGAATTATAATTGTCACAGAGGAAGAAGAAAATCAGCTTTCACTTCTGGGGTCCCGGATTGGTTACAATTTGAGATGGGCCTGGACCAGAACATAGGAACATACTTCAATCCCTTTCTCTCCCTATTCCCTACCGAAACCATGGAAAAGTCTTGATGTGTATCTGAACTTCATAACCCTGATCTTACCTCTGTGACAGGCTGGATTAGAACCCTGAATACTGACACCCGCAAATGATGGGGTAGTTCATATCCAAATCCAGGTTGTGGATCCAAACTTCACAGCTCAGGCCCTGCTCTATGTGCAGTGCAAATTAATTTGTTAGTTCCCTGCGTAGCAGATGTGTGTCCACATCAGTCTGTGTAATTACGCTATAGTGTGTAGTTATCACACAGTTTGACACAATTTGACATGAACTGAACAAGAGATCAAGGGCTATAGTAAAAGGGCAACCCAACTCACACTTGTCCTCCTAACAGTTTAATAAAATCCCTCAAGATGCCAAAACCAGGATGAGCTGGTGCCATTTCATCCAGAATAATGCAATAAAGCACATTGGTAGCTAGCGGGCCCAGACTGTAGAGAGAGGATAGTTTTGGGGCTTGGACACTGAATTATAGCTGGCTCTGCCAACCTTCCTTTGTGACCTTGGGTAAATGATTTAATCTGACTGCCCCATCTCTACTATTTAGCCCAAGTGAAGGGAGAGAATATGTCTCTGCTCTCATCCTACTCTTCCGCCAGTAGATGTTATTGCCCTGTTAATTCCCACGTTCTTTTTCCAGGGGCTTGTGCTTGACCACTGCAAATGAGGGGAGGGAGTTGGCAGGCCCCATGCTATCCCCATTTCCCATATTCTTGTCCAGGCCTAACATACAGGCTAGCCATACAAGTTTTCTCAAGATAACTATTAGGAATAGGGCTTCCAAAAACCAAATGATCTGGGAGCATATTCCTCCCTGACATAACTCTGGCCATGTACCAGGGAGGATGTTTGCTTTTTATTCACTTTATTTACAGGTAGGGTGACAAAAGGGACCCAGTTCATTGAAACCAACTCAGCTGAACAATAACAAACTGAGAGCTATAGGTTAAGAAGAGAGGTCTAACATAATGGGGGATTTCCCCTCTGGCTTGTATTGTTTTATTTCATTTTTGTTCTACCACCTATTAGCAAAGGCGATTTTATAAAATGGAACTAATAAATACATTCGTAGAGATGTGTGCTGTATAAGGCAATAGATGGCTTTGGTATTTGAACTTTACGATTTCCTTTAGTGTCTGATGTGAGATCCTAAAAAAAATCCTTATGTAATAACGCTACATTCAGAATACATAATACATACATTATAGTGCTACTGTATTTACCTTCCATTGTGTTTACTCTTTGCTTCTTTGCTTCTCTGTGTCAGCTCCCAGTCAAGTCTGACTCACAAATGCTAGATGGGAAATTACACAGCTTGCACGGTGAAGCTTGGTGCTCCCACTACCCCATTTCGGGTTACCGCTTGCTCTTTTCTTTTGCTACAAAGGGGAGTCCTGATTCTGCACACCAGAGGCTAATGTGTTTTCTTTTCACCTTCTTTAACTAGCTTATCCTACCACTAAAGGAAAAATTCCTGTGCCACTTGAATTTTGTAGGGTTTGGGTTCTTTGTTTACTTTCTAATCCTCTTCTACAGTACGGTACCCACCAGCCAAAACAGCTGACAAAATGGACTATGTGTTGCCTGAATCAGACTCATAAGTAAAATGTAAAAGATGCCTTTTGCCTATTTTAATCAATGTTAAACATTTCTCCTTCTGTTTTATTTTGTTTGATTGGCTTGGTTTGGTTGGGCGGGGATTCGGTTTTTTTCATTTTTTTGTCAGTGCCCATGTTACTTCACTGCCCTTTGAGAATCTTTATGGTCACAAAATGCTTGCTGATCAAAAGCAGGTTCTCTTGATTGAGACAGGAAGCAGACTTTCCCCTTTGAACCTCACAGCTTCCACGCCCAGTCCCTCTCATTTCTGGCCAGATCCTCAACTGTTGTAAATCAGCATTGCGCTGTTGAAGTCAATGCAGCTACGCTCATTTCTACCAGCTGAAGATTAGTTATGCCACTCCAAGAAATACAATTGCACTGAAGTAGTTCTATGTTGCTTTTGAAATTTGCAGAACGTTGTGATTATTTTTTTCTTTCCAGCTGGTGGTAGAATTGGCAGAGGAGAATTCCCCTACTTAAGTTTCACATCTGAAATGTTTTCTCAGAGCTCTGTTTCACAGATGGCATAAGAGTGACAGCAGAATATTCTGTGCCTGTTGCAAGAGAATCCTAGCCTGCCTGTTTCACCACAAGCAGGGGCGTTACAGAGAGGGCAACAATGTTGGCTTTGTTTTAGTGCACATTTTCCAAATCACAAGGCAAAGTTCCCCTGTAAAAATAAATGTGGTGGATAGATCCTGTGTTAGGCTCCAGCCTCTGTCCACCACCACCACAAGGGAACTGGATTCCAGCCATAACTTGACAGCAGAAAATTCTCCTGGAAGAAGAGACCTTCCTGGTGGTGTGACGCCGGTACAGCCAGCTCCTGTACCAGCCACCCAACCTAGCCCCACTTGGGGTGGTCAAGGGTGGGGCTGGGCAGATCCTCCACTGGTATAAAGCCCCTTAGGACCATAGCCAAGTGAGATAAGTTAGTGCAGCTCCAAGACTCCTTGAACTCACACAGGAATCTGGCTGGCACAGACTCAGGGCGTCACAGGCTGGAACTTGGCGTACTGCTGTGAAGATATTGGAATGATCGTGTATTTATGGGCTGAGCAGTTTCAAAACCTGCTTGCCTTTCCTCTGGGATGCATAGAAGGGTGCGTCTAGTTGTGTGCAAGCCACTATTCTCAACTCCATCCTCACTGCCCCAAAGGATCCCTTGTTCACTGGTCAGGTCTATCTGTGACCCAGCTGCAGACTTGAGGTTTGAGAAAGGACTCTGAAGGTAACCTTGTAAGGGCTAATTCTAGTCGCCTGTAGAAAGAGCTCTAAATGTTGCAATGACCACCAATTAAACTGCACACAACAATAAAGGAGAAACACAGAGGGGTGAAGAGCTCATATGGGGAAGCCAGGGTGTCTTTTTCCCCCCAGAGCACCTCTTCAGCTATAGAGGATATAAGAGCGAAGTCTGGTGAGTTTTCAATTGAATTGATATAATATTGGATTTATTGTTGCAATTAAAAATATCACTACAATTTCTTTAAGAAGATAAGTGCAATGGATTGATTTTCTTATGTGTTTCGTAACAGACATGCATAGTACCTGCATAGCTATGCATAAGTATTAAACTGGATACGTGGGACTTTCTGGCAGTGACTGAACAACATCGGGTCCTATATAATAAAAATGGTCTTGTACGCACCCGTAGTCTGAATTTCTTGAAGGAGGAATGGAAATGTATCAGGAAAGATGCATGATGGTTTGTTGTTTTGCTGTATCTTGCAGATCCAGCCTCTAATGATGAAGCTTCCCACCTAACTTCTTTCTTTTTGGGAGCAGAAAGAAAAGAAGAAAATGAAGAGTCTGAGCTGCTGATACATTGGGATAATCTCTTTCCATTGTATTGAACATTGCTACCTTTCCTTAAGTTTTGTTTCACCAGTTCTGCTGATCTTTTTCCTGTTGCTTCTGATTTTTACTCGATTTTGATGCCGAATTTTCCCTTCAATAAGTGAACGTTTTAGAGAGAGCAATGTTTTCCCCTTAGAAAATATCAGCTGAAGAAAAACAATTCAAAGAACTGTATATGCTGCATGAGTAAACTATCATAAAACTTTCACTGAAAAGATTGTTGCATAAACATTTGTACTGTATGTGTATGTCTTGACATTTTTGTTTGTCTGTAGGGTGTATAAAAATTTGCTTTTTTCACATGTGAAATAATTTCTTCTTGCTGCTAAGTGGTGAAATAAAACACTGGTAAAGGCAGATTTTTTGCTAAATATACCCTGAGTCTCCTGAAATGAAGATATTTTTGAATGTTTGTTAGCCTGTTTTGTAGCTCTCTATCTGGTGGGAAGTGGTGTCAATAAGCATGCTGTGACATTTTGCCTGGGACTAGAAAAATAAGTATTACAGTAAAAGCCATTGATCAACGAAGTGTACTGTAACCATTCGTCCTGCTAGAGGTCAGTATGTCTAAGACAGAGCCTGCCCTGTGCTGAGTAAAAGGCCTGTTGTGTGCAGCTCCTGTGTCTAAGTCTTCATTTGTAACACATGCTTTCCCTCCTTTCTCAGACAGCATGCCTTTGAGTAGCATAGCTGCGAAGGACAGATTGTGTAATAAAAAGTAAAAGTAAAGTGTTACCAGCAAAATGATATGCAACCAAAGCACTTTTTTTTTTCTGTTCTCACTATCTTTATCGCTGTTTATTATTTTTCTGGGCCTGATCCAACACCCACTGAAAGTCTTTCCATAGCTTTGAATGGGTTTTGGGTCAGGACCTCTGTAAACAGATGTAAAGAGGTCCATGTCAGATTACTTTCATTGGCCTCTCTCCCCCATTCTCCTTTGTTAGGCATATCAAACGCACAAATTAAGATTCGACCCCCAGAATATATTCTGGGGTGATAAATTGACCTTCTGAAACAGAAAGATGGTGAACAGCATCTCTGCTTACACCAACACCTTGTAAATGTTAGCATGCATAAATACTGTAGAATATGCATTTTCCTTGTCAGTGGTACCTCAGAAAATAAACACCTCTGAGTAATTCTACATTTGCTTATGTTTTCCATTTGTTTGGGGTTTTTTCCCCCTATCATCTAATGAAGATTCTGTTAATTATCTCGTGTACGGAGAAGCATAGATTTGCAATACTAAAACAGATCATTGGACCTCCAAGATTGGTATCATTGGACCTCCAAGATTGTGGTCAATATGTGTAGAAGAAGGTAAAAGCTGCCCGTGTTGCACCTTTCCAATAACATAATTTGTACGTGTGGTGATGGAGAATTCCTTCCCGAGCACCGGTTAGCTACAATCCATACACCCCAAAGCATCCTTGCATCCTTCCATTCTCTCCACCTTGAAGCATAAGAACTGATTACCTTAGCTTGCATCCCAAGAAATTTTAGTAATGGCCATAGCATGTGTTCTGAATTTTATACTTTACGCAAAAGTTAAATTGATCTAGAGCTAAAACCTTTCTGTGAATGAAAAACAAATATTGTAATTTGTATGTCACTGAAATACAGCTGAATGGTGAGGAGGTTAAATCAGCCTTAGCTATACTGTGATTAATATGGGGAAACATTAGGAGCTAGACTTTTTTCCTTTTCTAAATTTTATGTAAATAGAGAGATGTTGTATATTAATGTCCAATCATATTTTTATTGTAAAGCTCCATTAAATGGTGTGGGATCAGACCCTTAGTGAACCTGGGTATTTTAGTATACTTAATTGCAAGGCTAATGGTTTAACACAATGGACTTCTTTATTTTATTCTCTCTCTCTCTTTCTATAATTTGTAGCATACATTGAAGATCTCACAAGATGTGTTGAGCAAAGCAGAAGACTCATTATCGTGTTAACTCCAGACTATGTTCTCAGGAGAGGATGGAGTATTTTTGAGATGGAAAACAGACTCCAGAACATGCTAGTCAGTGGAGAAATCAAAGTTATTTTGATCGAGTGTACTGACTTAAAAGGGAAAGTGAATTACCACGAAGTGGAATCTTTAAAGCACACCATCAAACTTCTCTCAGTGGTCAAGTGGAAAGGACCAAAAAGCAGCAAACTGAATTCTAAGTTCTGGAAGCGCTTAGTCTATGAAATGCCAGCAAAGAAAAAAGAAGTTTTATCTCGGTGCCAAGTCCTGGACTCTGCAGAACAGGGACTTTTTGGAGACCTCCAAACTGTACCGTCTCTAGCTATGACAGGCGCCTCTGCCACTTTCGTAGCATCTCAAGCAGATCTAGCCGATTACCATCAAACGGATTCCATGCAAATGAGACATTATTGCAGAGGATACAAGTATGACATGTCAGCTGCAACCATGCCAATAGCTTCCATAAGTAATCACCACACCTATTGTAACATACCCTTGACACTACTAAATGGACAGCTACCTCTTAATAATACCATGAAGGACACCCAAGAATTTCACAGGAACAACCCATTGCTACCTTTATCATCCCAGGAGCTTAGCTTCACAAGTGATATTTGGTAGTGAAGATGAGAACTCTTTTGAGATGCTTTCTGAGCACCACGAAGACAGATTTTTAAAGAACATTAAGTTGATGCCACGGGTGCCGAATCATATTTGAGGCAGAGGCACATTTACTCACTTTTGTACCTGAACTTTTTTGTTTACATTTCCAAATTACTGACAAAGGGGACCTTCTTTTGTAGCTCAATATGTAGTTCATATAATTTAATGTACAGTTTTCTTGATTCTTTGAAGGGGGAAACATATCCTTTGAGTTTAACGTATATGTTTTACAGCCTGGTATGGATGGAAGTTCAATACTGTATTTGATCAACATTTCAACAATTTACACAGAATTTAAAAAAAAAAGAAAGTATAAACTTTAGTACAGATTGCAAATTCTAAACTTAACATGCTATAAAAGAAAATATGTCTTTGTAGAGCACACTGGATGAGCCATTCTCAAAAGAAAACCTTAGGAAGCACTTCCCATAAGGTTGTCACAAGTACATTTTTAGAAGATGCCCAGCTGATACAACAATATGGATGAAGAGCTACTAGCTTTATCAGTACAGTGCACAGTAACTTCAGAATAAATCCACTGCTCACGTCAGCATCCATTCATTTTGTTATTGAGGCATATCGTATTCCTAGCAGACGGTTAGCTGTGTGTTTTTATTAACAAATTGTGAGAATATTGTCAGCTGTTTAGGATGATTTCAAACGACTTTTCTGTGGTTTATTAGATTTCACAAATGTTACCATTTTAAATGGGAGTTTTTAAACACTTTAAGTACAAACTTCATTGTCTGTTAACAAAATCATGATTTCTTAAAATCTCCTGACGTGTTGTAAGGTTTGTACTAATGGCCATGTACTTTTACATATTATTTTCCAAAATTGAAACAGTTGCAATTTAAAATGTACACGTTACTGAGAATATTAGCAGGAGAAAATTAATACAGCAATATTCAGAGATCAAGAGCTAAATTATTCAGGTTTACTACCAGTATGACTTCAATTGCAGTGATAATCATCTGAAATGTAGTTATGAAAGAGAGAATATGCTGTCTCTATATCTACCTGTCAATTTATATATCTTTTACTATGGCTCAAGCACAAGTATTTCTTTTCGCAATGCTTCTAGCGATACGTTATGTAGATTGGGTTGCGTAAGCAGCTCTTAAGGTCAGTTCATGCATCTCTTACTCGTGGGAGTAGTGTATGTGTCAAATGAGAATAATGCTACTTATCCTTCTTGGTAAGCATTCTGAGCTCTAGGGATGACAATCATTCTCCCAGTCCTAAGTATCATTAATTAAATAATCGAGGAGTCTCATGGAAACCATTAGGATTTGTAAGGACTAATCACATGATTAAGGGTTATAGAATTGGGCCAATGGAGACAACAGCGTTTGAAGAAAAAGTTCAAGGAACCAATTCTGCAGTTCTTAGCGAGGCAAAATTCCCATTGACTTTAGTGAGAGCGTGCCCAACATGAGAGTTTTGCCTCCGTAAGGGCTGCAGGATCAAATCCAGAAATATGTGCATAGAAGGCAATGGTGCCCCCATTTTAATAGCTTTTTTAGTCTTGCTGCTTTTTGATTGCATAAGTTAAAGTTTGTACTCTGCACCTAGCTTCCCGTGGTTCAATCTGTAATCAAGGTATAGTAAATTCTCACATTTTGCAAATGTTTCTTAAATCATAAGTGCAGTAAAATTAAAATGAATACCAACTTAAGATCTAAAGAATGAAGTATTTGCCCAAAAGGTCATAAGAATGAACTCAAATGTGCAATAATCTGTCAAGTTCTGTATTTTTCCATTGCTTCTCTCACACTATTTATCAACTTTCTCTTGCACCCCTTCACACCCGTTATGAACTGGAATATTTTCATTCTGTTCTCAATAATACAGGTTTATTTTGTTTTTCTAAACATACATGCATTTGACACTAACATTAAACATGGAAACCTAGAAATGATAGTCATTTATTACAAATGTGAAATTATAACTTACTTTTTTGTAAAGTTAAGTTCAACATATGTAGGTATTTAATATAAATATTTTTCTATTGAGAAAGAAGGTGATTTTGCCTCCATTATAAATACATGTATTTAAAAAAATGAAATTTACAACATTTGCACTGTTTTATAAGTGTTACAGATTGTATTTACACTGGTTATGTTCTTTAATGCAAAGTGTAACTTAAAAAAAAACTAAAACAAATTCTGCATGAAGAGAGTTGCATATGTTTAAGTGAAAAGCTGTACTTTATTTTTATTTTCACATGATTCTAAAATCTTCTTAATTCACATAGAATGTTCAGTGAGATTTTTAACCCTACTAGTTCTGTATTGAGCATGCAAACTCTGAAAACATATGCAGGTCTATCTGCCTCTTTTATTTACAACGATTAAACATGGGTATCAATGTCAGTTGCTTGGCCACAATATGTATCTCAGAGCAGTAGATACTCAAGAACAAAATGCAGCTACATTTGCATTGGGGTAACATGAAAAGAACAGGTTTGAAGGCATTGTGTATTTATGTATCTATATATTTTAGTCCTAGATGACAAATCACACTCTGCTTTTTAATCTGAGATTTACAATTGTGTATCACATACTGCTGCAACATATACATAACTTGGAACCTACCATACCCTCTGCTTTGAGTATGGGAAAGGGGAATAGGTCTTGCAAGGGATACCACTCATTTTAATTCACAATACAAAGAAATTACATGGTGGAATTCTAGTTTTTCCTTAAGTAGCAATTAAGCATCTGGATAAATTTTGTCAAAGGGTAGAATTTAGAGTTAAGTGGGACCTGCGTGGTGTGTGGACAATGTGCTGGTCCACTGTACCTGGGGTGAATTTAACCTAACAGCCCCTATCAAACTCCCATTAATGTCAATGAGAGTCTCTCTATTGACTTCAGTGAGAAATGGATTGGGGCCAAAGTGGCTTTTGTCCTAATACGTTCCAACATAACCATGAGAACGTCATTACCTGAAATAAGGAATTGTATACAACATGTTTAGCTTTTCTTTCTTTAGAAAAATAATATATTTGTTCTACTTGCTTAGAGAAAGAGATTTTGGCTGACAGAAAATAATTAGCAATGCAAAATGGCCATGAAGAGATGGGAAATTCAAAAGGAGGGAGGGGAATAGCAACAAACTGAGAAACATGCAGGCTGCAGACTGCAACTTACTCTAAGGATAATCAAATGTCTAAATGGTAACCACAAGGTTATTCTGGTTTGGGGTGACAGTCATCTTTTTAAAATGGCATATATAGCGTAGTAGTGTTTGAAAACTATTTTACATACATTTGTCCTATTGTGTGAAACACCTTCCAGAAAATCAAGTAGGAACGAAAAGACAATTTATAAAAATGAGATTCATAACGCTGGAAATATAAATCCATTCAGTCTTCCTACTAATTCTATTATAGTGAGGGAAATTCAGACAGAAGACCATTTAACTTGGACTGATGTGCCAATTCAGAGTGAATATTGACTGTTCTTGGAATTATTTGTGTAATTCCAATGAATCATACTATGTGGGGGGGAGGGTTATAGACCAGTGTTTCATAGAATAGAATGTCAGGGTTGGAAGGGACCTCAGGAGATCATCTAGTCCAACCCCCTTGCTCAAAGAAGGACCGATCCCCAATTTTTGCCCCAGATCCCTAAATGGCCCCCTTAAGGATTGAACGCACAACCCTGGGTTTAGCAGGCCAGTGCTCAAATCACTGAGATGTCCCTCCCCCCATTAAAAGTGGGCTTGTCCAGTATTTGAACCCCGGGACCTCTCGCACCCTAAGCAAGAATCATACTCCTGGACCAACAAGCCAACTTCGATAGTTAATATCCATTTCGCTGAATGAGAAGGCTGTATAATTAAATATTGTCATCCTCTGTCTATATAAGGCTCATCTAAAGTCCATTGAAACTATTAGAAGGATTCCCATCAGCTTCAGTGTGCTTTGGATCAGACTCTAAAGATCCAGGTTTACTGGAATAATACAGAAAAGAAACACAAAGAAACAAAGAGGCGAATAACTATTTACTTATTAAAGCTGTCTACGATCAGACTTGGTTTTGTGTTTTGCTTTGTTTCAATTCAATGCTAACACAAACTGGTATTTCAGGGCTCTTTAGCCTTGGGAAAGGAATTTAGTGTACCTCTTGATTATAAACAAGATAAGGACTTGGGGAAAAAATAACAAATGCCTTTAAAAAATCACTACCTTATGGTTTTAAAAATGCTTCTACTCTGTTCTCACCAGAGTTTCTCCTGGTTCATCAGTCCATCCCTATTCAGCAGAATGCTTAAACACATGCTTAAATTCCATTTACTTCAATGGAACTTAAGTAGGTGCTTAAAATTAAGCACATACGTAAATGCTTTACTGAATTCACACTGGTCACTTTTTTAAAATGCCCTTTACCTGGCAATAGACCTTCTGAATAAACCCCAATAACTGAGCTTTATTGTACCATTAGGCTGAACAACCCAGAGAGAGTGTTATTGTAGGCTTTTTCATATTCTGGGATTCCTCTTCCTAATAGATGATCTCTCTGATCCCAATCCTCAGAAGTACTCGAGCTAAGGACACGCAGCAGCTCACAGGATTAAGTCTTCAGGAGCAGTATCCTAGCTGGGCTTTTAATTTTCCATCTTCTGAACTGATCTGAATATCTTGACAGACTCACCATTAACAGGTTCCATACTCCGGGCTGTAGAGATGAGACAGTCTTCAATGCATGCTAACCTGGGACTGAACTCTTTCCAGGAAGTCAGTAGCTGATTTGAGATTAGAGGTTTCTTCTTTGTTTACAAGGTCAGTTTGGAAAGTTTTCCCAACCACATCATCTGATGCTGTGTGCAACTCCTCTGAAACTGTGCCATAGCTCACAGATGGACTCAGTACATGACAAAGATCAAACCATTGGCCATGTGGTATGCCAGTAAGGGGTGAGATAGCCCCTTACTGCTGCATAACCCAACCTTGCATCAGACCAATCTATCCCAAGGCCATTTAAGTCTGCTGTAGAGGCGATCTGCACCTAATCCACAGGCACCTGGCATGGAGCTGCTTGGTGTGGTGGACCAGAAATGTGATCTGTGTGAGCCCAAGTGGTCTTTTATGCATCTTCACCAGCTTTCAAACACCTGTGGGGACCATAGAAGTTTCTGCAACCCAGGCACAAGGGGGAGACGAGACTATATCAGGGTCCTTGTATTCTTGTAGTTCACATATGACATTTGCCTGTTCCTAGGAGGATTACTGAGGGGCTCTGACTATAGTAGGGTGGGGCCAGGTCCTCCTCCAGTACATGTGCCCTCATCTTCAGTTAGTATCTGGCAGACAGAAACATCTTGAAACGGGCAGATGGAAGCTCACTGTGTAGCCCATTTAGTTTCCTCAGTTATTCAGCTTAGCAGTAACCTTCCCACCTCTCCTTCCCTGATATGCCCCAGGGTTCCAGATGCCACATACAGCAGCTCGGGCAGCGATCTTACAAATGCCACCTGTGGGGAGGCAGCCACACCTGCTCTCCAACCCTCAAATTAAGTGATGAGGGAGCACAGAATTCTTTGAACCCATTGAGACTGCCAGCAGTATGGCCCTATTGCCAACACCATGTGATGGATGCAGATGGGATCAGGATTGGGCCTATCAATCTATCTAGGATGTTTATTCTGCACCTGTTACCATGATGTCTTGATGATCTTACAGCCCAGTGCATGCCAAACTCCTGTTAGGAGCATAAGGTTAGAAGAGACCTCCTGTATCATCCAGTCCAGTCACCTGCTACCACAGGCAACCCCATCATATATCCCATTCACAAACTTATCAAGCTCTATTTTAAAAGTAGGTAGATCGTTTGCCCCCGTTACTCCCATTGGAAGGCTTTTTTGCCAGCATAAACTACGTCTCCCCTGCGAGGGCTGGCAGGCCTAATTCTACCAGCAAATCCTTTTCTAGTGTAGACTCCTATGCAGCTAAGTCATTTATGAAAATAGGAACTTAGGCTCAAAAGTCAGTTAGATGCTTTTGAAAATTTTACCCTTGGTCCAGTACTCTGACAGTCCTATCTGGGAAAGGCTGGTATGTGCTTTATGCCATCAGCCGGAAAAATAGGTACTGAACATTGTAAAATAATAATGCACATGTTTGTTTAGTTGTGTAAATATTTGTCTGTTTAGAAGTTTATGAAAAAATGCATGAACTGTCCCCCCAAATAAACTTTTGGAAGTGTTTAACATTCAAATACTTACCTACTTTTCTGCCCTGATTAGCATAGTTAATATGAAAAACCACAAGATTTTTTAATACTTTATAGGTTATAGAAAAAAGTTAAATTAGAAAATGGGAAAGTACCAGCCCACTTGTGTTCCATAAAGACAGTGTTGGTTTAATTTTCCTTGTCGTTGAGATGTATTTAACCTTACTTCCCTGAAGAACTGAGCTGACCTGCCTGTGATGCTAAAATAAGGATGTCTTTTTCAATAATTAGAACAAGAAGACATTTGATCATCTTAACGGTTAACACACTAATTACCCTTCATGGAGAAAATCAAAATAGGTGTTTAACAAGCACAGTCTAAATCTGTAGAAAGTGGAACGCAAAAGCTTTTGAACCTTGCCAAAACATTTGTCATTTAAATGATAAAACAGTAACCCTGCCAATAGAAGCAGAATACAAGCTGTCAGCATTTTCATTTCATTGCAATATAGCCGTACAGCTCTAGACCAAGCAGGGAAACAAATACATAAAAAATTCAGTTTTTCAAGATGAGCCAGATTGTTATGGCAGATATACTGTAAACTACTCCCCTAATTCATTTTTCACCAGTGCCAGATACCATGTAATTGGCTATATTAGGTTGTAAGAGCTGTATTTTCTTCAGTACAAGCAAGAGCAAAGTCCAAACAAACTCTCTTCTATTGGATGAGTGTTATAAGCTTCCTTAAGGCTTTAAAACGGTTTCTGTTGATGAAATATTGAGTGGTGTACATGGCTGTCTGGTATTAGCGTTGGCCAAAATTTTCAAATATAGGTCCCTAAAGTTAGACCCCGAAACAGGAGTAGCTTGATGTGCAGAAGTGCACAATACCCATATCTGTTACTAAATCCAATGGCACTAATATTATTCAAAACCGGTGGGACTGGGGTTGAGGTCAGTGGGATGACGAACATGCTTAAAGTGTGTGCTCGGGTGCGTTGCTGGATAGGGGCCCAGAATGCTTAGCACCTTGTTGGATTGTGCTCCATGTGTATCGAGTGATTTGTACAACACTCTGTGCCCTGCTCTGAAGGAAGAGTATAGCAGAGCCGAGGTGAAGATGAAAATTCTCATAGAGAGGAGCCCAGGTGTATTTGATATCTGAATGCAAACGATATGGAATTCAGAACTTGGCACTGGGCTTTGTGACGTGGAGGGGTGACTCACATGCAGAAAACTCAAGGGGAGATTGCTTTTGCTACCAAACACATTTCCAGGAGAAATCCAGACCCTGATCCTGCATAGACTTGATGTAAATTAGCCTTCTCAGAGGATACTCAATAAGAATCACATCTAATGAGATGTGAAAAAGTTAACGTACAATATACTATGACCAGTGTCTATGCGAGTCAAATGTAACATCTGCCAGCAGCTACAAGGGAGCATAGAAAAATTAATCCCCCAACAGAAGGGATTAAAGAGAGAGACCCCAATTTTCAAAAGTCACTTCTTACATTGTGCATAGAGAATGCAGAGCTGTCCCACAAATACTACCACCATTTAAAACCTCCAAAGCCCTTTGAGAAGAGGACCTCAGAGCTCTTTGCAACCATGAAATAAACTTGAGACCACATCACTAGGGCAAGAAAATGTTGCCATCCTCAGTTTTCATAAACGGGCAGGAACAGAAGCTAGATCTCCCAACTCCCAGGCCTGGCCTACGCTAACACTGTAAATTGAGCTAAGTTACACTAGTTAAGTTACGTAAGTAACATAACTTAAGTTGACATACCTCAGATGGACATGCAGTGGTGTCCACACTACACTAAGCCAACAGGAGACGCGCTCCCAACAATTTAGTGTGTCTTCATCAGACCTGCTAAATCGATGCTGCTGCATCAAAGTCAGCAACGCTGATGTATCCATGTAGTGTAGACAAGGCCCCAGTCTTGTTCACTAATCTCCAGCTAATCCTTCCTCGGTTACAATACCAACAAGCCCAAGTGACCATCTGAGTGCACAAAAATGTAGGATACGGGCTTGGAATAGAGGTGGCCACTTTCAAAGAGTGGGTCAGGATTCATTGGAAATCAATGAGATATGGTGTTTGGCTGTTAACCTACAGTACTATTAAGAAAGAAATAACCAAAGATCAATAGATGATTATTTCCATTTATTCAGCCATTTAGACGGAGTGCAGATCCTGGAATACACTAAGAGAAAAATTCACCCCTGTGCAGATGGAGTGGTGCACATGAGTCAACAGTGGATTATTTAGTCTGCAGAAAAGAAGAATGAGGGGGGATTTGATAGCTGCTTTCAACTACCTGAAAGGGGGTTCGAAAGAGGATGGATCTAGACTGTTCTCAGTGGTACCAGATGACAGAACAAGGAGTAATGGTCTCAAGTTGCAGTGGGGGAGGTTTAGGTTGGATATTAGGAAAAACTTTTTCACTAGGCGGGTGGTGAAGCACTGGAATGGGTTACCTAGGGAGGTGGTGGAATCTCCTTCCTTAGAGGTTTTTAAGGTCAGGCTTGACAAAGCCCTGGCTGGGATGATTTAGTGGGGGATTGGTCCTGCTTTGAGCAGGGGGTTGGACTAGATGACCTCCTGAGGTCCCTTCCAACCCTGATAGTCTATGATTCTGTAGGCCTTGGGCTGGGGTGAATTTCACACTGTAACAAACAGAGGTGAAAATGAGGAAGAACTCATAGGAACTCAGCTCCAGCACTCACTGTCTTACTGTCTAACACTGGAGCAGAGTGTTAGAAAAGACGTGTCTTACTATTTCACTGGAAGAAGGGGGAAAACCAGTGAATATTGAAGGAATTAAATGGAATAAAATTTGGCCAAGATCAAAAAAGCTCTTGGAGGGGGCGGGGGGAATAGATAATTGGACCTGCATGCCAATGCTCAGTCCTGTGTTCTGGTCCCTGATTACTACCTTCATTGCCCATTACACCACTTCCCCCACTTTGAGCACAGATACCACACAGAATAATCTGTTGCTTTACACTTAATCCAAAGGAATAGACAATAACCTGCTGCTTTCAGGCAGCCAGTCAGTTTAATTCAATAGCCTGGGCCTGGATTTGTGGCTAAGTTGTCTCTTGATCAAGAGCAAAGCTTGTGCGAGTCTGCGAGAACCACCGCAGAATTTGTGTCCTTTGCCCTGTTTTTACTCTAACTATCCCATGGGACATCAGGCATATATCTCTGAGAGCTAATCTTGGCACTTTCATTTGGGATCAGCAACTGCTGCTGAGAGAGGAAAACACAGAGGTTTACTATCAGCTGTGGGACATACAGTGATTTGGTGTGTACTTTGGAGGGACATAACTTGATAAGAAGATGAGAGGCTAGACTGCTTGATTGTGGCAACAGATTACTGGGGAAAGGAGGAGGCAGAACCTTGTATTGAAGGATGATTGAATCCTAGCAAATAGAAATGAGTCCAAACTGAAACTAACCTCTTGAAGCCCCTGGATTCTAGGAAAATCTGAATCTGAATTTCATTACTGGACCCCATCTTCATATTAAGTAGACCCAACTCCTTGGCTATGAGCATGCTTAGCCTATCAAAAAATTCCAATCCAGATCAAAACTTTGGCCAGCTAAAGCCTGTCTTTAGCAACAGTTTTAACTTGGAAAGTGCCTGATGGCAGAGCAAAGTAAGTTCATCTTATTGCACTGTAACTTCAAAATGGACAGTTTATGACAGAGCCAGAGAGAGAGAGTCTGAGCAGGAAAAGGAAAAGGCATGAATTGTAACAAATAGTCTTTACTCTCCTGAGACGCAGCCAGCCCAGGCACCATATACAAATAATGGGAAACAGGATGAAGAGTTAGGCATATGAGTGATTGGGTTAGGGTCAAACCACAACAGACAACAAAACCAACAGTCAAAATGAGCAAATGCAGACCCGATCCTGCAGTCAGATCCGCCCAGATAACACTTGCACTTTTCAAGGGTTCAAGTCCTGTAGTGTAGATGAACTGGTTGGTACCCCTTTTAAATAGCTGGCAAGCCCTGCGGGCCTCCCTGTTTTCCTGGGGAAACTGTTAAAGGAGATACTATCCAATTCTTATATACTACAGTACAGACTCCATAGAGGTGTAAGTTCCACTCAGGCAGCTTCGATGGCTGTTTTAGGCCCTGATGCTGCAAATAGGCCTCGGTGATGAACATAAACAAGAGCGAACAGTAATGAAAACACTCCCTTAAAAAAAATCGGGCATTGACTCCCTTCCCCTTTATCCGCATGTCATAAGCTTGTCAGGGCCAGGACTGGTTGTTTTACATGTCTCTAAAATAATTAACACACATCTATATAAATACTGCACCTGGCAGACGATGCTCAGTTACTCTGTTAATAATGTATTATGCTACTGATCTGTCTAAAGTGGAGCGGAGCCGAGCGGAAGATGTGGGCTGAGGTTTTCAAAGCTGCCTAAGAGATCTGGATGGCCGATTCCAAGTAAAGGCAAAAGGAAATGTGTTTCTAATGGCTTTGAAAAGCTCAACCATAAACTTTTTAAATGGCAGGAAATAAAGATGGAGGACTACAGAATTACTGTAAGGCAACTACATGCTAAAAAGTAAGGTGGGGTTGCACATAGCTGAAAGCTCCAGGAGTCAACGAAATAGTGGCAGAATGTAACGAAGGCCGCAATTGCAAAATGCTGCAAAACTAACCTTTGGGCTGCTAAGCATTTTTCTTTTTTGGCAGCCAAACAAATGTTACGAAAGAATAACTTTCGGCATGCATTGTATCCGGAGGGTTAACAAACATGTATAATAACAGATGCAGAGATAGGGCTGAAACTGGCAGACTGTGCTTCCTCTTTTGAATGAGTGGAGAGCTATGGAGACTCAAGGGATGATGGGAGTTGTCTGTGTTGGAGAAATAAGGTCACAGGAATCGTCAGAGGGGCCTTAGGAGTGATCATAGCAACAGCACAGAAGACAGCCAGAAAAACTTCTTGACTTTAAAAAACCAGATTCTCATTATTTTACACTGACCACATTGCACAATCTTTTAATAATGAGGGGAAATAAAAGCCTAATGAAGTAAGAGTGACTTGTAAGGGACTTAAAAGGTACTGCAGGAAAAGAAGCTATGGAGGAATAAAGCAGCGGGTCTCCCATGTGATTGTTAACAATGGGCAAATCTCAACAGGTTCACTGCAGATACATCAATCCAATAGGGGCTTGGCTCAAGGTATTGCTAACAGGATAATACAGAGCGTTTCACCCCTAAGACAGAGGTTTAAATCCAGCCAAGTTCAGTAGTGGGCTGATAGCCAAAACTCGCTGCCATCTGATGGCCATTAGTGGCCTGTGTGCAGTGAGTTGTTGATCTCTGTCCAGTTCCTGGTTGTCAGGTGTGTACATCACATTTGACACCCATTTTGGTTATCTCAGCAAAAAGATCAAGGACAGAACAGGCACAAAGACTGAATGACTGTCTCAATCTCTCATGGTGATTTCTTCCCAGACAGGGTGTGCATTTATTAGCAGGGTGGTGTGGGAGAGCTTATGCAGTCAGTACCTGTATTGGGTCTGCACCCTGGAGAGCAGATTTCAGTTTATCCTAGCCTTCTTGATTCAGAAAGCTCATTAATGTATGAGATTTCCAGTACTTGCTGATTTTAGGCAAGGGGGAGAATACTTTTCTTGTGGCATTACAGCAAAAAAAAAAAATAGCTCCTGTTTGGGCCATAATTAAAACAGAACCAATGTTCTGCCATCTTAGCATGAATGAATAGGGAATTGAGCTAGGAGTAATCGTGGCCTTGATAGCACGACCATTATCGCTGCGATAAACACTGCTGTCCTTAATACAGTGCCTTTGGACTTCTTACTGTCCTGTATATTTATTGCAGACCCCACATCCCTGAATTCCATTAGTTCAATCTGTCTGCGTGCCCACGACCCTCCGCCTTAAAATGCAGCTTCTGCTCCATGCTGTCACCAGGATGCTTGTTCCTCCCCTCAGGCCCTGAATCTTCCCACCCCTTCAAGAGCAGGTGCGGTGAGTCTGTGACATGGTACATCAGTCAGCTGCCACTCAGTTAGCAGCAAAGCAGAAGACAGAGTATGGGCAAGACTACCTCACTTTGGAAACTAATGTTGTCCAGAAGCATTTGCCGCTGTCTCGTCTGGGAGAACTCATTGCTTTGCTAACACCGTGCAGAGTGATGACCACACAAACTTGTGTGCAAAGGGCACTGAGGCAGCTAAAGCAGCTTAGCGTCTGACACACTGAACTGAATGCCAGTTTGTTGGGGGAAAATTCATTACTATAATACCAAAATGCATCAAGCTAATATTTATCTTAATGTAATGGAGGCTACCAGGAGAGGGCCTGGTGTTTTCTTTAACAAATGAAGTTGGGGAGGGGGGAAATTCTCACTAAGTAATTGAGAAATAGAGAGAGAGCCTAGATGCCTGATAACTGCAGCCTGTGTAATGCTGCGTCTTCACCTACCAAAGTCAGGAAATCGATTCTCCCTCTCAGACATTCTCTGTTCCAAACAGCCCATCGCTACACCAGATTGACCCTGAGCTCTGTCTGCGATCGCGGTGTTTTAAACTGCCATTCACGGAGCCTACCTTATTTTTCCACTGATTTCATGAGTCAGATCACATCTTTCAAAGGTTGGATTGATCTTTCAACGGGCCTTTATGGACACCCCAGTTGATGTCAAAGAGGAGAGACCGCTTACAGAAAGCGAGCTTGAAGTGCAGAGTTTGAAAGGCTAGAAATCATTAAAAGGCCACCTCGGCCAATAACCTATACTGTAACAATTGGAATTAACGTACCATTGCACTGCAATAACTTAGGAGACACTCCCAGCTATAAAGCAGCCAGTAATGGGCTCAGATGACCCCAATGATCTGAATTTGGCAGGAAGCAAATGCCAAATAGTTTTTCATATGCAAAGTAGGTAATTAAGCTTAAATGTGATCAGTGAACCAATGGCCTAAACCTTTAGTAGAACTGAGCATCATTTCATTGATGTCGCTACCACCCATACATCATAACAAGGGAGTAACTAACTCCTCAGAAGGCAGTCAGTGGATGGAGAAGAACAGGTGATAGATTTCAAGTACCTGTTGAAAACCACAAATGTTCTGGTCCTTCTTCCTTCATGATACAACCACCTTATTCTGACACAATGCAACAACAACACTGCCTCTAAGGTATAATTCCCAAGAGGAATCACAGTTGGTCAATTTGAGCTTTATCTTAGTGTTCTCTTCCATACGAACAATAAAAAAAGGGCTCCTTCTGGGTTACCAGTTTTGCAGATGACAAGAGATTAATAATACCCTGAAAGAGCACAGTACACCTGAAATGATATCAGCATTCTCCTCTAATTTACATCTGTATACATCTGGAATAATGCCACTGAAATCAATGCAGTTCTTATGGATTCTACCATCTTCACTTAGAAGATTTGTCCCATTAGCCCTTGAATGTTGAAAGGAAATATAAAATAACAATCAGCTGCACCTGACTCCTCTTAGCCCAAAACTCTTTTAAAGCCTCTGTCAAGGTCAAAAACATGTCACTGAAGTTTTTCTTTTCAAAGGACTAATTCATGTGACATTGAATGACAGAAACTACATTTCTTCTGTGCACTGATAGGACTTAAAGAACATATTTCCAGACTGCTACACAGGGCTGAAATTAACAATGACAAAACTTAGTTTTACAAGGATTTATCATCAAAATACGTTACCAGGACTTTAGGAAGAAACGTGATGAAAAAGATTGAACTGTACTTTTAAAAAAATGAAACAAAGCAAAACATGCAACCTATTGTGCAATGCTGTACATGAAGAGGGGGAAACCTTCCTGACCCTGACAGCAATCAGTTTACAACCCAAGGAATGAAATGTGATTACCCTTATCATAGTGTGCATCACTGGAAAAGCCCTAAGCAAATCTCCAATGCAAAGCTACCAAAGAGTTTCCACACACCCAACATACACACACACACATCCCTGGCTTACTATATTATAAACACAAAAAGGAGCCAAATGGAAGAAAATCAATCCATGAGTTTTAAAAAAATTATATCCAGGAGAAGTACTGGCCAAGTAGGATCTAGTCCAGAAATCTGTCTCATTTCAATTTGTAAGTGGGATATGTGGGGGAAAATAATGGTAATACCAGGAAAAGCAGGTTCTCCAAACTCCATTAAGAATAAACAATGCTAAGGGGCATACACAAAAAAGATAAGCGATTAATATCCTAACAGCACAGAAACAAGGACATAACAATGAACTGTTTAATACCATCATGTGCACTGGAAAAGTGGAGGTGGCCACTGGAGGGGATTAAATATGACTAAAAAAGCACAACTATCCTAAGTACAGGACAGACGCCCCAAAAGAGGGGGAGGGGAGAAACATTGAATGCAGACCATGGCTACATTGTTCATGCAAATGTCAAGAGAAAACGCAAACCCATTCGCCCATACTTAAGTAAAGCAAACCATTATCTGACTGAACAGACGGACATGCCTGGACGAAAAAACAATCAAGCTCTGTGGGGCTAACCTAACGCCAAAAAATATAACCCAGTATTGGCGTTCACTCGTGCTTTTGTGGCTTGTTAGTTTAAAAAAAAAAAAGCCGGAAAAACATCTGAGAGCTGCAAACAGCACGGGGAAACAGTGGTGGGACCAAAGCAAAGAGCATAGAAAACAGGCAGGACTGAAAATGATCGTGTATGCGCAGTCCTCAGATGGAACACCTGCAGCCTTTGAGAGTGAATTAACGAGAGCGAGGCCCAGGCCTGGAACTGAATGGGAAAAGTCTTCTGAACAGCCAACCTAGCAAAAGCTTCATGAGAAACACCTTTATGGTGTAACTAAAGAAGCTGTTCAACTGCATGGGCACAGGGCAAAATTAAATTAAATTTAGGATAACCAAACACACGAGTAAAGTCATCAGTATCGTGAACCAAATCACAATCATCTATTTGGTAATATAACCCTGCTGAACCCAGTTTGTCTGTCCCGGTAGACCCAAGGGAGACTAGAGGGGACCATCTTCCCACTTCCAACAAAGACTCCAGAACAAAAGTGCCTGGCTGGAGCACTGGGGTTGACTCCAGCAACAACAGCTCACCGCTTCAGAAAATAGGCGTGAGAGATTGGGAAAAGTCACCCCAGATCGCTTGCACAGATGAGAAGTCTGAGGAGAAAGGGAGTAAAAGGCTGAAGAGAGGCAGCAGTGGAGTTTGTGGGATTTGGATGAGGAGCTGTAAGGGGAAGGAACAGCGAGCTCATCCAGAGCTCTTGTGATTTTAGGCACTGGCCCAAGACTCAGGAGATCAGAGCTCATTTCCTGGTTTTCTGTCTCAGGCTGTGCCTTTAAAGGCAGGCTTTGACCAGCACAATTCTACTCCTCTGGAGACAGGTATTCTGGGAATTGTAGTCCACCAAGGTCACATGACTGCAGGCTGGAAGCAGGGCCTGCTGGGGGCAGAGAGCCAAGTTATAAAAGAGCTGCCTGCTGCCCAGAAATGGGGAGGATTTAGGCGGGCTAGGGAGTTTTCCCATAGTGGCTTAGGGAACAGGCCTGGGAAAGGAGTATAACTGACCCCACTGCAGGGTGCTGCTGTGTAGTTGTGTCTTAGGTATACTGTGAGCTTGGAGGCAATAATCGCAATTGTGCCAAACATGAGGCCCTTCCCATAAATGCTCACAGCTTTTGAGTACAATGGCAGTTTCCTTTACTAGTGCGGCAAGAAAATAAAAAGTGCAAATTACCCCAGGCATGGTGCTTTAACAGTTTTCCATAAATCAAACCAGCAATGTCTCACCCTCCCTTAATGGCAGGTCACAACAGGATATGTGGATAACCACACCTGTGGGGCTCTTCCGAACACTGCCTTGTAGCTGCCTGCTGCTGATACTAACTTCCTGTCAGTGACAGGCAACCGGCTGCTTCTCTGTCCAACCCTTAGTCCCACCTCTTGGGTGGCCTAGAACTATGGATTGTCTCTACAGCCAGCTCTCAGGCTAGTGCCAATGGCTTGCTGCTCCTCCCCACTTGTAGTCTCTGACTTCAGGATCTTTCCTTTTCCTGTGCTGGGGAAATTATAGAGCCGTCCACTGGCTCAGGATGGGACGGGGGGAGAGTAACAGTGCTCAGTAATGAGCCAGCAGGTTCATTATAGGAGCCTGTAGATAGGCTGTGGCTAGGAGCCTGGACAGGGCCAGGGAGATAAAGGATGAGGCACAAGCCAGTGAAGGAACCTGGGAGGGGATTTTTGTGGAGGACTGCGGGGACGAGGTGGAAGAAGGCCTGGACAAAGATGAGCACAGCAGGCAAATGGCCCTGGGAAGCAGTGAGACAGACTGTTTGGTGTTTAAAGGTGGGCAACCTCCCATTGTATAGGACCCTATGATGGGAGCCTATAGTAGAAGGAGGGGCTGGGCTCCTCTATGGCACTGCCTTGTGGTGGTGGTAGTGGGGAAAGAACCCTGCCACCGAGAGGGAGGACTTGGAAAGGAAGCTGTTGCAGCCTAGGGTGAGCCAAATGTTGTTATGCCCTGAGAAGGAAGACAGATGGACAGGCCCTGAAGGGAGGGGTGTGGCCCAGTAACCAGGCTGTGGGGAAAGCTATGGCTTTTTAAAAGTAAATCCTTTGGAATTTATTTGGGACTTTTTGCTTGCCCCAGAAGGGGAGACCTTTTGCCAGATCACCCGACCCAGCTGGGAAAGAGCATCTTTGAGGGGCTACTGAGCCAGTGGATGCATCAGAGGTAAGACACCTGTTACCTGTGCGACACTGGGCAAGTCACTTAGCTTCCCTCTGCCTCAGTTCCCCACCAGTAAAATGAGCTAGTGACACTTGCTTTCTCCCACCCTGCATCTGCATCTTCCCTTTTCAGGACAGGTGCCTTGAGGGGGAGGGATAGCTCAGTGGTTTGAGAATTGGCCTGCTAAACCCAGGGTTGTGAGTTCAATCCTTGAGGGGGCTATTCAGGGATCTCGGGCAAAAATGGGGGATCAGTCCTGCTTTGAGCAGGGGGTTGGACTAGATGACCTGCTGAGGTCCCTTCCAGCCCTGATATTCTATGATTCTCTATGATTATACTTGGGGGCCTCTAGGCACTTTTATAATACAGTAATAATGTCTGTAAGCTCCAATCCCTGCTTCTGATGCAAGAGGCCTAAGATGTTGTTTATTGCCTGTGAGGACGATGGGAAAAATGCCAGATTGGAGTCAAAGGCAGCGGAGACTAAGAGAGAATTCCTTATGGGGAACCGGGTGATAACCTGATCCTGCTTCCACAGGAGGATGGAAATCTTGAGTGGATCCAGTTAACCTCCTGCCATATTGTAAAATAGGTGCAACCCCCTAACTTTACAGCCTTGGTGGTTTCTGAGAGATCCCCATCCTATGCTTTGTGTGCCCTCTCCTACCCCATCACTTCAGACCCTTACCCATGGCAACAGGTCCCACCATTCACATCTGCGTGCTTAACCATGAGGGTTTTTTGACTCTGAGTTATTGTAGCCAACACATAATGTATATTGAGCATCCATCTTTGAGTAAGGATGGTCTATTCAGTGGGGGGAGTTTGGATGGTAGGGTTTTGTTAAGTGCTAGTGTTGTTTACTCAGCTTTCTGACAGTCTTCTCCTTTCAGTTCCTTATCTCAAAGTTAGTTTAAACAAAGCCATTCAGAAGGGGCTGCTCACCATATGTATTTTTACTTTCTGCTTGTGTTTGTAGTATTGGCTACTTAGATTGTAAGCATTGCTCACATTGGTCTATTTGGGTTACCCTGGGCTTTCCAAGGGGGGGAAAGCCTGTGCTAAGGTTATGCAGATGGTATCCCCATGTGGAAGAGTAACCCACTGGTGGCAGGGTGTTACAAGTCAGCCTTCAAAAAAGTGACAATTCATTTGCAAATATAACACCATTAATTTGGGCTTGAATAGGGACTGGGAGTGGCTGGCTCATTACAAAAGCAGTTTTGCCTCTCCTGGAATTGACACCTCCTCATCTATTATTGGGAGTGGACTACGTCCACCCTGATCGAATTGGCCCTGTCAGCACTGGTTCTCCACTTGTGAGGTAACTCCCTTCTCTTCATGTGTCTGTATATTTATGTCTGCATCTGTAATTTTCACTCCATGCATCTGAAGAAGTGGGATTTTTTACCCGTAAAAGCTTCTGCTCAAATAAATCTGTTAGTCTTTAAGGTGCCACTGGACTCCTTGTTGTTTTTTTAGAGGATAGATGAGTTGTACAGCTACTGAGCCATGGTTCTTCAGCTCAAGCTGTAGCAGCTTATGCTTGTAGCTATGGATGCCCCTGATGAGTCAGCCGAGATGGTGGTCACCATGGAAGCACCACACATTCCTGAGAACTGGGTATCTTTTTTTGATGAGATTTCCAGTTTGGCTGATAAAGATATTAGTGTGAATGTAATGTACTTAGATTTCTGCAGGGCATTTTACTTGGTACTGCATGGCGTTTTGATTAAACAACTAGAAAGATATGAAATTAGCCTAGCACACATTAAATGGATTAAAAGCTGGCTAACTGATAGGCCTCAAAATGTAATTGTGAATGGGGAATCATCATCGAACGGATGTGTTTCTAGTGGGATTCCGCTGGGATCAGTTCTTGGTTTTATGCTGTTTAACATTTTTATTTATAACTTGGAAGACGACAAAGTCATCACTGATAAAGTTTACAGATGACACAAAATTTGGAAAAGTGGTAAATAATAAAGAGGACAGACCACTGATACAGAGCAATTGGGAGCACTTGGTAAGCTGGGCGCAAGCAAACAATATGCATTTTAATATGGCTAAATTTAAATGTATACCTCTAGGAATAAAGAATGCAGGCCATACTTACATGATGGGAGACTCTATTCTAGGAAGTAGTGAGTCTGAAAAATATTTGGGGCTTTGGTGGATAATCAGCTGAACATGAGCTCCCATTGTAATGCTGTGGCCAAAAGGGCTAATGCAATCCTGGGACGTATAAACAGGGGAATCTCGCGTAGGAATAGAGAAGTTATTTTATCTCTGTATTTGGCACTGGTGTGACCGCTGCTGGAATGCTGTGTCCAGTTCTGGTGTCCACAGTTCAAGAAGGATGCTGATAAATTGGAGAGGGTTCAGAGAAGAGCCATGACAATGATTAAAGGATTAGAAAATCTGCTTAATGATGATTGAGATCCTTGAGTCTATTTACCTTAACAAAGAGAATGTTAAGAGGTGACTTGATTACTGTCTGTTAGTATCTACATGGGGAATCAAATATTTAATAGTGGGCTTTTCAATCTAGTTGAGAAAGATAGAATATGATCCAATGGCTGGAAGTTGAAGCTAAACCAAATTCAGAATGGAAGTATAGTGTACGTTTTTAGCAGTGAGTGTAATTAACCATTGGAACAATTTACCAAGGGTCATGGTGGATTCTCCATCACTGACAATTTTAAATCAAGACTGAATGTTTTTCTAGAAGATCTGCTGCAGGAATTATTTGGGGAAAGTTCTGTGGCCTATGTTGTACAGAAATTCAGACCAGATGATCACAATGGTCTCTTCTGGCCTTGGAATCTATTAACTTAAACTGGAACAGGACTAATCCTCTTGGAAAATCCACACAAGGTTCCAGTAGTCTCTTGTCACCTCCTTTATCACTCAAAGACTGCTGCCTAGATCATAGCGCCATTAAGTGTTACCAACTTTTGCACTATTTGGTCTTTTTCCTAAAGACTTGGATCTTGAGGTCATGCTATTTCATGAGAATCTCAGCTTTCATTAAAAAGGTACTACGAAGTTTCTAGCCCTTGTGGTTGCAGAGAAAACATGAAACCTAAAGGCTCAAACATCAGCAGCCAAAAAGTAAGAACCCAAGATTTATTATCTTTAAAATATCATGATTTTAATCCTAACTCATGATTTTGGGATTACAGTTTGTGATATCTTGGGCTGGCAATACTGCAAACATACAATCAGAATCAAAAGGAAAAGCTTACCCTATTCAAAACCTATTTTCTAAACAGTTCCCTGCTGCCCCCGGCCGAGATCACTTCCAATTGCAGTTCCCAGTACTCTTCACTTCACTTTAGCTACAAAAACCTATGGAGTCAATTGGACTTGTCTGATCTGTTGACCTTAAAGTATCTTTTCACAGTGCAGTACCAGCTCCTAGCTTGTTCGGCAGAAATCTATAAGATCCACCATATTGTTTCTAGATGTTTTCTTGTGCTTTCTTTTCACATAGAAAGAGAGCCCTGTGGGCTTTCAGCTGATCCTGTGAACATTTTAATTAAATATGGATAGTGATGTTTTTAAAATATAGTCCCCAGAGACGTCAATATCTTTCATCAGTTGGCACTTTAATTCATATTTCAACGCATGTCACCTGCACCCAGGCTGTCCGGCAACACCATTCTCATTTTCCTGTATATTACTGTAACGGTCATTTTACCTACTTGTTGCCAAATAATGAGGATAAACCCTAACAAGGCAACACCTGGATACTTTGATCAGAGAGCAGATAGATGGCTACATTTTTCTGAGTTAGGTAGATGGAGTAGTGACATCTACGCATGTGACAGCTAGGATGGATGGCACTGAAATATAGGCCTACTGATATTGCGTAAGAAACAGTGATTTTTGATATAGTAACCCAGCAACAGCATTAATGTTTCCAAATACTACACCCCCTGAAAAATTGTTGTGAACATTTTCCGACCCAGGCACAAAATCTATGTCCCTCCTTCCCCTAACAAAATGATAATGTAAATACTAATAATATTTTACTCACCCATGAGAAAAGTCTGCTCCAAGTGACTGGATGAATACCAGTCTTCAAGGATGAATTAAGGAGACCATGGAAGCTTTAACATTATTTTTATTATTAGGAAGTTACATTAACGGCTAAAAGGCCTAATTCAGATTAGGGCTAGGCATGGTATAAACACATAGTAAAAAAGAGTAAAAGTTAGCAACCTCATAAAATGCACAAGATCTCAGATAGTTTAAATCAGCATTTGCTCCTTAAAGCAATGTAAGCCTGTAAACTGCTTTAAGGAGGTGTGCCAGAGTTTAAGGAGTTAAAGATATTTGAGCAGTTAATGAAGCTTAAAGCAGTTAAAAATTTAAGCTGCTAGAACGAGTGGAGTTGGTTTAAATCTCCCACCCTTAGAGTTCTAAATACAAGGAAGCTGCAGGATGCCAATTCTGGGCTCTGTGGTGGCTCAGCCTTTGGACAGAGGCCACAAAGCTGGCTTGCCTGCTGCCCCAGATAGAGAGATTACCAAGGGACTGTAGACCTGGCATCATATGTGCCCAGGGCACTTTCTACTCCAATTATTCTAGGGCCATTCAAAGCACATGTATGTTGGACTAACCTGAGGCACCAATTTAACTTACCTGGGGAGCCAGTCTCATGAGAGGCACCTCTCAGAACTTGGGGGAGGGGGGGAGACTCTAAATGCAGAGATGGGAGCCATATTCCCTATGCTGCCACTTTTCTCCTTTTCTCCCTACCTCCCGACATTGTCCTCTCCCTCTCCTAACTACAGAAGGAGCCTTCCCCCACCTCACTGGTCCTTTCAAAGCCCCCTCTAATAATAACAAGACCCCACTGATCACCTTCCCAGTACAGAGTCACTTTCTCTCAACCCCATAAAGCTACGTGGCCCCCTGCTGCTTCCCAGGCTGAGCCAGAAGGTGGGACCAATATCACAGAAAGGAGCAGCAAAGCTAGATGGGGAAGGTAGTGTTTGACTGGTTCCATTCAGGAATCCCTGTGTCGCTTCTCAGACCCCGGCCTCCTATCCCCCTTCAGATCAGACCCCATCCTGGAAACTGATGGTATTTATAACAGCAGGACTCACTGTCCATCGGTTTAAATCATCTGCAGAGTTTTCTCCACCAGAAGGAGCCAAACCTGTTTAACAATTTGACATCTTAACTCCTTAGAATGGCTTATTTGTCTTTAATATCTAGCCAAATTGCTTCCTTATTACTGGTGTTTAGCACTCATCGGTTACAAAAATAGTAGACTCATCCCATATCTACTGAAGAGCAATGGAGCCTTTCTTCTTCAAAGCTCTGTAAAACCATTAAGGAATGAGTCCTCCCAACACATCTATAAGGCACTGGGAATACGATCTTCATTTTACAGACGGGGAAGCTAAAGCAGAGAGGTTAAGTGGCAAGGCTAAATTATTCTCTGCCTCAAAATGTGGAGGAACCTACAGCAGCCAAGAGTAGCCAGGGTGTAGCAATACCTCCCCTAGCATGCCTCCTGCATTGATGCTATGCGGTCAAGGATTCCTGCTACGCCAGGGTTAATTCCCTGGGGTGCACCTAGATCTACCTCACGCTGGTATAGCCAGGGTAAAGGAGCCTTGTAGCAACAATGATTCAGGTTTGGAGAGATGAAATGACTTGTCCAAGGTGACGCATAGTATGGCAGAGAACCCCAGTCTCTTGCGTTGCAGTCCAGGGCCTTAACCCCAAAATCATCCTGTTCCCAAACATCTGAACTCCTTTGACTAATTTAATTTTAAAATGTTTACAGTCAGAGCTGACAGCTACACTGCACAGTTTGTCAAATGTAACCCCACCCAAGCACTCTGCTAGCTCCATATTCACTGCAAAACCAGGTCTTTTAATGAAAATGCTGGCAGGCCCTTAATTAGAGCAATGTTAATGATGATCATAGAGAGCACAATATTATGGACATAACTTCCAGCCAAGCTTCAGTTATGTGCTGGTTTTTCATATACAAAGATAAAGATTGTTCAGATGAGACAGGCAGGGATATAAAGGAAAAGACCATAGACTTATTCACAAGTTAGTATTGGATGAGAACAGTATCACTGAGGGTTTAAATGAGTTTCCCTCTGTCCTTCCCATCAAGCAATGGGGAGGGATAGCTCAGTGGTTTAAGCATTGGCCTGCCAAACCCAGGGTTGTGAGTTCAATCCTTGAGGGGGCCATTTAGGGATCTGGGGCAAAAATTTGGGATTGGTCCTGGTTTGAGCAGGGGATTGGACTAGATGACCTCCTGAGGTCCCTTCCAACCCTGATATTCTATGATAAGCAATCTCAAAAGAAGCAGTAGGCAACATCCCAAAGATAGGACTGCATTTCCCTTGAGGAAAAGAAAATGGTTTAAAAGGCTCAGGCACTGCGCTGGGGCAGCTGAGTTCATTTGAAACGTTCAAAGTTGACTAAGTACTGAGATGAAAAACAACACAGGACTTTAAGGAAGTGGGATTGAGAGCAGGAAAGACTTTACTGGGGATGTTTAATAGCTCACTTTGGCCAGCTTTTGTGCCAAAGGTCTGGATGGGAGCTAATGTTCTGTAGTTCCTCTTTTTTTTTTTTTTTCTTCTTCAGAAAAGGAGCAGCAAGGGGCCAAGGAACTATAGATATGCAATTGGGACTAGCAGGGAGGCATAAAAAAAGCTTAGAGACGTTTAATTTTGTGAGGCACAGAACTGATTTATAAGGAGAGGCTCATGCCTGAGAAACTTGTTGAGTACAATGCAGAATTTGTAGATGGCATTAAAAAGCAGAGATGGAACAAAACTAGGACATTTTATTTAAGAACTCCTCATACCTTGGAAGTCATCCCTGCTTTGAAAGTTGGTTTTGCAAAACCAAAACCAGCTTGGTTGGGTTTTTTTAGAACAAAATGGCATTTGTCTGACAATTCCCCTGCCTGCAATCCTTGGGTGATTCAGATATGATTTCCTTATTATCCAACCCATCACACTTCAGTGGCTGGGATAAAAGGGAACTCTGATCTGAGTCATCTGTGGTTTAGCATTTGGTTTTTTGCCAAGCCAAAACCATACTTACAAGATTTTAAAAGTCCAAAACCTTAACCAGTCTGTCAAAAGTTAACATAATTTGTCAGAAATTCAGAAAAGCAATGGATGCTGTGCCATGCAACAGATTAATTTATAATGTCAGTGTGGAAGCTATGAAACTGTGATGCCTTTTGGTTTCTTTGTACTGCATTTTTAAATGTCGTCTTGTGTGCAGACACAGCAGCTGTTTCCCCACCACCACCCGACCCCGACAAAGTTGCTAAGAGAGGGAAAAGACACATACTGTGCTGAAATTCACTAGAATGCACATAAAACCCACCAGGATCTGAGGAACGAGTGTCCCACACCATATCTGGAAAATTATCCCTTGCAAAACGTATGCAACTTTGAATGGACCCCAGTAGAAGCAACTGGAGTCCACTACTTCTGCAACAGGAGACTGGGGAAGAACTGGAGAGAGAGATGTGAGCACACACAAACTTTTTACATAACATTAGTGAGTTAAGCTTTGGTGTACCCCATCAAATCATCTTGTTATCCCTCCTGCAGATTCTTAAACCAGCATGATCACAGTGCCAGCCAGCTATGCTTGAGGCGAGAGGTTTAAAAAAAAATTTGTAAGGCCAACGAAAAATGCTAAGATTGGCTCTATTAGAGTAAAAAGAAAAGGAGTACTTGTGGCACCTTAGAGACTAACCAATTTATTTGAGCATGAGCTTTCGTGAGCTACAGCTCACTTCATCGGATGCAGTGAACTGTAGCTCACGAAAGCTCATGCTCAAATAAATTGGTTAGTCTCTAAGGTGCCACAAGTACTCCTTTTCTTTTTGCGAATACAGACTAACACGGCTATTACTCTGAAATCTATTAGAGTATAATTTTATCACGTCCTCAATTACAGAGTGACTCAGAATGGATGGGTGAAAGGAATGAAACTAAGCAAATAAATTTAAAAAGATTAGGTAAATGAAGCTCATTGTAGAGAAGTAAAAAAGCACCATCACCAAGCTGAGAGTGCATCATTCAGTAAGCCAGAGTCCCTTAACACGGGCAATCTGTTTCATTCTTCTATATTTATTCTTTGCAAGGAATTTGTTCTTTCTCTCTCTGTTATAAGCTGCCAAACTAAATCCGCTTTGACCCTGATGTACGGGGGAGTCAGGCAGATATATTGGTCAGTCAATAGCATTTAAACCGAACACATGTCAAGGTGCCCAACAGATAGCAGCAAGCAGCAGTAAAAAGTGATGTTGGCAATGTTGCAGGGAAACCAAAGGAACAGGAAGAATTAAAAGGCTGTCAAATTCAAGCTGAAACTAAAATATAAAGAATGAAATTCTGACCCTACTGAAGTAAATGGGAGTTTTGCCTTTGACTTCACTGGATGCAAGATTTCCCCCCAAGTTAGCAATCTCAGTTCAACTATTGCATGAAACTATCATTGTGAATAATCCATAGAGCAAAAGGATATGGGTTAAAACACTGACTCTACTGAAGTCAATGGAAGTTTTGGCGCTGACTTCAAGAAGACCAGGATTCCACCCGTGGTTTAATTTGCTGTTGGGGCTGAACTCCAATATTATTTCTATTCATGAATCAGTGTATGGAGGGTGAATTGTATAAAGGCAGAGAATGGCTACATAGATGTGAATGGCTGTATAAATCTATAGGTGCTCAGATATCAAGGTGACGGGCAAAGTATAACAACCTAAGTGAAATAGAATAGAGAGGAAAAAGAGAGGGGAAGTTTATGAAGTGGGGGGAAATGAATATGGAATACACTTTGTTGCTGTATGGACACAGCTTTCATACCATCAGCCATGTATGTGCATAATTAATCATGTAACACATTTAATTACAAGCAAATGACTCCAGCTGAGAACCCAGGAAAAGAGAGAGAAAATACCAGGGATTCCAGATGGGGAAAAATGTGACTTGTTTGAGGAAAAGTATTTGCAGGGATGTTGTCTGGGATAGCAGGGAAATGTACTGGATTTAAAGGAAACAGGAAACCTCCAGTAACTAGCATTACTTGAGAAACTCAGATCTGCAGTGCTGAAACAATACTATGAAGTCATGGGTCATGCTGTAAATGGGAGGGTTATCAGCTAGTAAGGAAGGGTTTTCTCTGGCTCTTTATGTACAAATAGATCAAGACACACATTGCCCAGAAATGCCCTTGCATAAGGCCAAAAAGAACATTAATTTCTCCTAAGAGCGCCAATGTGTAGCATTCTGACTAATTTGTGTTTTGACTGAGACCTGTGTGATTAGCTTTGCCATGGGAGATAAGAGGACATTGTGGCTGTGATTAAATTAAGAGGCACTTTTTCCAACTGGGCCTATCCATTCAGGAATCGTTTGGGAAGGAAGCTATTTGGTCATTTAATGTCTCATTTTGGATATCCTGCAAAACTAAACTATTATTGCTGCCAGGAACTGAAAAATGAACTTTTTAAAAAGAGATTAAAACTTCCGGGTGTATTATTGAATCCTGTAGGAGACATGGTTTGGGTTTTTTTTTTACTCCTCGGATGCTAAAAGTAGAGGTAGATCCAAACTCAATTCCTGGATCCAAACACCAGGGTTTTTTAGGTCCAAATATTACCTCTTGACCTAATCTTTACATTTATAAACCAAGGTTTAATAGTAGAATTCTCTGTAGTTTAGATGCTGGAAGGGATGAAAAATATTTAGCACTTAGGACCTGATCCAAAGTTCACTGAAGTTAATTGAAAGACTCCCACTGATGTCAGTGAGCTTTGGATCAGCCCTTAGATCAGGGCTGGGCAAACTTTTGGCCTGAGGGCCACATCGGGGTTGCAAAACTGTATGGAGAGCCGTGTAGGGAAGGCTGTGCCTCCCCAAACAGCCTGGCCCCCGCCCCCATCCGACCCGCTCCCACTTTCCACCCTCTGACTGCCCCACTCAGAACCCCCAACCCATCCACCCCCCTGCTCCTTGTCCCCTGACTGCCCCAACCCCTATCCACACCCTCGCCCCCTGACAGGCCGTGTGGGACTCCCTCGCTTATCCAACCACCCCCTGCTCCCTGTCCTCTGACTGCCCCTCAGAACCCCCTGTCCCTTATCCAACCCCCTGGCCCCGGCCCCTTACCATGCCGCTCAGAGCAGCATGTCTGGCAGCCACGCCACCCAGCCGGAGCCAGACACGCTGCCCGGCACGAGCTCGCAGCCCCGCTGCCCAGAGCACTGGTGGCGCAGCGGCATGGCTGCGGGGGAGAGGGAACAGCGTGGGAGGGGCCAGGGGCTAGCCTCCCAAGCTGGGAGCTCAGGGGCCGGGCAGGACGGTCCTGCGGGCCATAATTTTCTCACCTGTGCCTTAGATGCTATGGTAATGAGTAGTGTAGAAATACCTTAATTAGACAGTAGACAGATTCTGTGATCTCTTAGTTAAATGCTAGGTCTCGGATTCTAGGTGCACCTTGCATGAAACGAAAGAGTCTCTTTCCCCCACAGGCTACAGGACTGCCACCCCAGGCAAGAGAAGAGATATATTGACTGGTACAATAGTTCCCCATACATTACATATCCTCAAATCTAGGGATGGCTGAAGCTCTTTTTCACTTTGCTCTGATCAACAAATGGTGCATGTTCAACACATTGTGTGGAGCAGTGGCTCTCAAGCTTTCCAGACTACTGTACTCCTTTCAGGAGTCTGATTTGTCTGACGTACTCCCAAGTTTCACCTCACTTAAAAACTACCTGCTTACAAATCAGTGTCATAGCACACTATTATTGAAAAATTGTTCGGTTTCTCATTTTTACCATATAATTATAAAATAAATCAATTGGAATATAAAAATTGTACTTACATTTTAGTGCAGAGGTGGGCAAACTACGGCCCGCAGGCCACATCTGGCCCGCGGGACCATCCTGCCCGGCCCTTGAGCTCCCAGCCAGGGAGGTTAGCCCCTGGCCCCTCCCCTGCTGTCACCCTTCACCCACAGCCACGCCGCCGGTTGGCTCCAGCTGGGCTTCGCAGCTTCCAGTCCTGCCACTCTGAGCGGCATGGTAAGGGGGCGGGGAGCCGTGAGGTTGGATAAGGGGCAGAAGGTTCTGGGGGGCAGTCAGGGGACAGGGAGCAGTCAGGGAGCAGGGGGCGGTTGGATAGGGGGTGGGGTCCCTGGGGGGGTGGTTGGAGCAGGGGGTCCCAGGAGAGGGCAGTCAGGGGACAAGAAGCAGGGGGTGTTCGATGGGTTGGGAGTTCTGAGGGGGGCAGTTAGGGGACGGGAAGTGGGAGGGGGCGGATAGTGGGTGGGGGGCCAGGCTGTTTGGGGAGGCACAGTTTTGCAACCCCGATGTGGCCCTTTGGCCAAAAAGTTTGCCCACTGCTGTTTTGGTGTATAGTGCATAGAGCAGTATAAACAAGTCATTGTATGAAATTTTAGTTTGTACGGACTTGCTAGTGGTTTTTATGTAGCCTGTTGTAAAACTAGGCAAATAGCTAGAGGAGCTGATGTACTCCTTGGAAGACCTCTGCGTACCCCCAGGGGCATGCAAACCCCTGGTGGAGAACCTCTGGGTGTGGATGACTTCAGATTGCAAGTAGCTGGAATGAAGACATTCACAGGGCACATAGACCACACAGCTGGGCATCGACAGTGTCTGCAACTTGTCGCCTTATGGCAGAGAATAGACAAAAGCCACCCATGAAAAGAAAACAATGTTATAATTGGAAACTTAAGGGGACAACTTTATAGTTAGAGGATGATAAAAAGAGGCCTAGTAAATCAAGATCTTAGCAGCAGTGACTTTGCTCTATAGGACTTCATAAAAACCATTAGCAGCAATAAATCATTTTTAGAACGATGTTCTCAGAGGTAACGAATCCAAGCATTGGCCCAGGAGCCCTATCGATGGATGTCAGTTGTGTTTTCTTTAATACTGGATTCGTTATTGCCATTTGTTTATTCCACCAGAATTTTATTTAATAAACTTGTAGTCTGTTGTCCTCTTCCCCCATGTGTCTCCACCCAGGGACCTCTGCGGAGCACTGGGAGAGCTACTAAGTTCGCCGCCTTAAGTGGGCAGGCAGGATGGCCCTGACTCCCTTCACACAAGCCAGCAAAGCTAGCCAGACTCAGAGAAGAGCACCCACTTCCCCCACTGGAAGTGTTATGCAGAGGATACAGTCACCAGAACCTCAAGGAGCCCCATTCATGTCAATGGGAGTTGGGCACATAAATTCCTTTAGGTTTCTGGGCCAAGGAGCTTCTCTCCAATGCCAGGCTGTGCCTTAAAGACACACTAAAGGGTTATTTAAAATCTCTAGTTAATATTTGGTGGGGAGGGATAGCTCAGTGGTTTGAGCAGTGCCCTGTTAAACCCAAGGTTGTGCGTTCAATCCTTGAGGGGGCCATTTTGGGATGTGGGACAAAAATTGGGGATTGGTCCTGCTTTGAGCAGGGGGTTGGACTAGATGACCTCCTGAGGTCCCTTCCAACCTTGGTATTCTAAGATTCTATTAAAAAAATCATTTCCAAGTCAATTCAATAAAAGACTGTTACTTTAGAAGGAATATTCTGGTGTCTGAATTTCAGAAACTGCACTGGTCCTAATACAGACATGATGTACACTGGCAGAGTGAGGTGGGCACTGGTGTAAGCCATGTCTGCACTAGGATTTGGTCCTTTGTAGCTACACAACAGTGACTGAAATCCCAGTGTAAACAAGGCCTAAAAGAAACAAGCCAGGCAGCAGTTTTAAACACACTCTTCCTTTAGCAAGTGTCACATCTGGCAGTGATCATTATTACAGTGGGCCCAAATCTGAAGTCAATGGGAGCTGTTCCAGAGAATGGAGTTTGGGATTAAGCCCCCTACTTCTTGGGTACAATGGCATTTCCTTTGTTGAAACAAAGGAAGTTCCTCTTCCCCCTTTACACTTGTATTTCCCTTTTAATACAAAACATCCTTTGCATGAATATGGCTCTTAGCCCTTCGTGCTCAGGCCTGCAGTGGCTGCTGGAGGATTTAGTTGCAGTGGCTTGTACTTTGCTGCAGGAGGAGAACAGAAGGCTGTCCCAATATACTCCAGCCGCGCAGCCAACTGTCCACAGTGGCTTTTGGGTTTTTTTCAACTGACATAATTCTAAAGGAAGTCTGTAAACTTTTTTTATTGTTAATAAGATGAATGTATTTTCTTGATGTCTGTACTGGCAGTCTGAGGTGTAACACTGAATTCATGGATCACTTGGGGGTTATTCTGACATTCCGCCTCAGGCAGAAGCAGAGTGCAAGGTACAATAGCGATAACACAAGATAGCAGAGACCCTCTCTTCGGATGCTTGGTCAGGGACTGGAGCAGAAACAGCCTACAGAGTCAGCAATGGGGACTGAGAGCACGCCTGCCAGTTCCTGTTTCTGCAGAAAACAGACCTCAGATTGGCAATTGGAAGAAAAAGGATTTAGAGCTTGTAAGTCTGGTTGCACACTGAAAAGTGATTATGTACAAATGGCACTTTCTTACTCAACAGACCTGCCCCCTCTCTATATTCAGAGTAAGATCTGCTAGCATTCAAGATAAAAACAAGCTACACTGTACTTCTGTGAGCCCTGCAAAGCCAACATAGCTACGAGACAAACTATGAGCTAGAGTCTGTCCCTTCTTTGGCATTATCAAGAGAATTGTTTCCTAAATTCCAAGAAGTTTTACCTGTGTAAGTATAAGGAAGGCAGTGGGCATCACTGAAAACCCAGTTCTTCTTGCAGGAACTTTACAATTGGCAAGGGATTAAAGGAAGGGGAACATGGTGAAGGCCGAATGGTAGTAGCACCGAGGGAAGACAATTCTGCCACACCCAGGAGTTCTCACAAAAATATTCCAAATAATTTTGTACCTGGTGAACCAGATTTTTAAACAAGCTACGAGTGCAATTACATATGCAAAATGTACATGTAGTAACATGCACACACAGTAGCTGCGGTTGTGCATGCGAACAGCATATGTGCACAGGCAATGGCCATACACAGCTACTTGTGCGAGCAGTGTCCCCATGTATATGTGCAATTGTAACAGCACGTATGAATCAGATGCCCTGTTATGATCCCAACTTTATTTTAACTCAAGCATTTACCTTTTTAATTTTCAACAACTAGTTCCCCTCCTGTTGTTACTCTTGTGTTGTTGGCTTTTCCAACATCCTGCTGTTACAGTAACTTCACTGTGGGCTGATGAGTACCATGATGGATGGGAACCAGAGGGGGCCATGACTTTAGAGTGAACCCACTATGTCAGCGTAGTCCAGCTGATAGTTGTCTCATCTGTCAACCAGATGGTTCTGGGTTTGAGATCCAAGGTAAAGCCACATAAAAGAGCCAAGCAGACAGAATAGATGCCTGACATCCTTCCATCTATATTTTTTAAATGCAAAAACTGCCTTAAAATATACCCTCAGTCTGTAACTCAATCCAAAAAGTCAAAGCCGTTGCATCATTAAAATTTTCCTTCTGGCAAGGGTACTCACCATATTCCATGTGGGGAGCTGTGAATACGTTTACCTGTTTCATTTTACTTTCAATAGGATCAGTACAACCAAAGGTCTGTACTTAATCCTTGGCATCAATGCCAAATCTGTATGGGAACTGAGGGCGGTCTATGGGCCCTGAAAGCACACACTATATAGAAACACTCTATATTTTAAGGACATCCACCTGCAAATCCTTACGTGGCTCTTTGCTTTGGGATGGTAGCTTGAGAGGGTTGTTTTTTTACTTGTACATTGCAAACAAGGCTTTTTTCTGGGGTTTATGCTGGTTTTTTGTTACTTGACATTTTATACTGAATTAATTTTCAATTCCACTGTACTCAAAAATGTTGGATTTGATCATTTTATACTGAAAGCAAAACGTTGACAGAATGACAGGAATTTTGTATAATTCACCGGCAAAATTAGTCCAGGTTAACTGGAATTACAAGTTTGAGTGGCATTTTTATAGGGCCTAATCCTGAACCTGTGAAGTCTATTTGAGTAGGACTGAAGCCATAAAAGGTCTTGTATGTTCCAAGGATTCCCAAACTTTTTCATAGAGTGGCCCACATCTTAATAGAGACCACCTCAATGCCCACTGGTGATCACATGACATACCGGGGGCAACGACAGCAATTGATCACTTGGTGAAGTGTTAGAAAGTACTTTAATTTATTTTACTGCAGTTTAGCAGCTAAATGCCAGGAAGGACAGCCAGCATCATGTGACCAGCCTACTCTCCATATACCACCAGCAAATGTTGATGGACCACATTTTAAGAACCAATAGATCCCAATGGTTCCAAATTAATTAGAAGTAAGCAAGATAAAAATCATGTTTATTTGTATTGTGGTCATGCCTATGAAGCCCAGTCATAGACTGGGACCGTTGTGCTAGGCACTGTACAAACATAGAACAAAAAGACATGCTCTGCTCCAAAGAGCTTATAGTCTAAGTAAAAATACTCCTTAGGGCAGGGCAGTGGAAAAGATAGAGATGAAGAAATGGAAAGAACTATCTGTCCTTGGGACTACTGCTAAGCCCCTTTTAGAGCCTGATCCTGTAATACTGAAATCAATGAGTTTTGCTTTTGACATCTATGGGAGCAGGCTTATGCCCTACCACATGGGCAGTGGCTGGTAGGAGGCCAGAAGACAGGAAGCATCCATAAATTATTACTGTTATCCTTAATCAGTTATAAAACATTCTATGCCTTGTAAAAATACTATGTACACTTGTGGTAAGGCATGTTTCCTGCCCTAACAAGCTGATAATCAGTGAAAGACAAGACAAACAATGAGGCAACAGTTCAGAGAGGGAAATGTTTGGAAAGATTACCCAGGAGGAAAACAAGGTAGGTAGGATCCATTAAAGAAGAGAGTCTTATGGAGGTTTTAAAAGGTGGCAGAGAGAGAGGACACTTAGCAGACTACAACTTGGAGACTCTCTCATGCTGAGGAATAGCACAAAAGAAGGTATGAAGCCGAGAAGAAAAGGAGACAAAGACAGCTCTATGGCTAGGGGATTGAGAGGGGCACAGGGAGTGGAGAGTGGAGGAAATGACAGTGGAGACGTAGGCTAAGGTGATATTTATATAAAGCCTGGCAGGTGAGGACAGGAATCCAGTAAAAGGATTCAAAGGGCAAGCTGGCACAGAGTGCTAAGCAGTGGAGTTTTGGAAGGACTGGAAGAGGGCAGAGGCAGGAGAGGAGAAAGATATAGTAATCAAGGTGTGAGAGGAGCAAGGGCTGGAGGTTTTTGTGTCATCAGCAGATGCTTGTCCCCACATACATAGTTCAGCTCCTTGAACAAGCTTACGCACACCAAAGATCCGATTACAGCAACCAACCCTAAGTCCATAACTGCCCTCCGACAGCTGGCATACAGAGGAACTGGGTGGGCAAGCTGGGGACAGCTTCGCTGTTAACATACACTGCAGGGAACTATTTTAAACGAACATTTTCAAGTCAAATGAGGCATCAGCATTTCTTCTCAAGGAAATTGCTAAAGGACTTTATTTCAACATTCTGTCCCTCAGCGACTGGCCTTGCATCCGCAGTCATGTGCTAACAGATATTTGAAACACTGTGACTTGGTTTCATATGTAAGATTATAAAATGACTATTTCAAAACTGATATGAGTATCTCAATCCAGCTAACCCCTTTTCCAGTGGACCTCTGCTCACTCCTAAGTAAAAGAGTGTGAAATTCTGGCCAAGATGTTCTCAGGATGATTTTTAAAGTTCAAGGAGTTTATCGGGTGATAAAATATATTTCCCTTGATTTGTGCCTTTAAGTATGAACAAGAAAGCCCCATGGCATGTAGATCCCTTCAATCCCACAACAATGCAGTCGCACATTATGTTCTTTCTGCATTTGTAATTACAGGGCAAAACAGATTTGTAACGGGCAGCATAGTTTGTAATCACATGCCATCCTGAGAGCTAGCCATAACACTTTACTGCAAGCTTGCCAAATACATTTTTGCTATCCTGCCCTAAAGTGTAACTGATTCCTCTCCACTGTTATTTCATTGTTGTGCACCAGGCTGGCTTAAAGATGGGTTGGAATTCCCTTCCTTCCAGGATAAAGCACTCATTTTTGTGAAAGGAATCTTTAGGTTTATCTCAGGTTCCTGCTGCAGAATGGGAGCTCAGAAAATTGTTCCCTTCAGCATTAACTACTGGCCTGTATTGATTCATGCCTTCAAGGCTGTCTCCACAAGGAAAGAGTCTAGAAACATCTCTTAACAAAAAATGAAAGCTGAAATCCTCCTTTGCATTGCTAGTTACCCCAAATCAGGGAGGCCCAGGGCTGTGGGCTTTTCAGGGCCAAAGGGCAGCTCTGTCTAATGTATCCTCCTCTGCCCGGTGTGATTTCTGCTCTCCCCTCCTCCTCCACTATAACACAGAATGTATTCTCTATAACCGGGAGTGAAACCCACTGGAAGGAATTTGGGCTCTAAAATTATATGCCAATGTACTGATGTTTTTTTCTTTAAATCTCTTCCAAGTTTACTTTTCACTGAGGTTTGCCAGGTAGGCAGCCTGGGATTTCCTCTGGGGTATAACCAGTCCAGTGACCTCACTGCCTCTAGAGAAACCCATGCCAACAGCTCATAACTGAGGCCAGACTTCTATTTTGAAAAAAAGAGACCAAGAATTGACTGATGCCCTGGAGGTTAGGCTATGCTCAGCCCTAGCAGGAGTGGAGTCGCTTGTGGAGTCCCTGGACCTGCTATATCTAAGAGTGCCACTCTCTGGGGGCAAACGCCAGCATTGTGGTGTTGTGATGCTGTCGGCTGTTTCAGGACACGTGATGCTACCTTGCAGAAGGTAGAACCGCCTTGCTGAAATCAGTCTGGGTGGTTTATAGATTCATAGATACTAAGGTCAGAAGGGACCATTATGATCATCTAGTCTGACCTCCTGCACAACGCAGGCCACAGAATCTCACCCACCCACTCCTGCGAAAAACCTCTCACCTATGTCTGAGCTATTGAAGTCCTCAAATCGTGGTTTAAAGACTTCAAGAAGCAGAGAATCCTCCAGCAAGTGACCCATGCCCCATGCTACAAAGGAAGGCAAAAAACCTCCAGGGCCTCTTCCAATCTGCCTTGGAGGAAAATTCCTTCCTGACCAAAAATATGGCGATCAGCTAAACCCTGAGCATATGGGCAAGATTCACCAGCCAGATACTACAGAAAATTCTTTCCTGGGTAACTCAGATCCCACCCCATCTAACATCTCATCACAGGCCATTGGGCCTATTTACCATGAATATTTAAAGATCAAGCTGTTTCTTCCTGTGAACATTGGCAGGGCTAGCTCCAAATTCTCAGGGTGTCCCACAACTTCCATTGCTGCATCTGCATTCCGTACTGAAGGGAACTTTCGAAAGCATCTGCCCGTCTTTTGCTGTGATTGCTGAGCTCTCTCTCTGTGTAAGTAAAATAAAAGCTCCCATCATTCTCTGCCATGTGGGCCTTAATATGTATTCACAGTTAGCAGGCGTTCTACCGCAATATCATCTCTTCAGGCTTGCCCAGGGAGATTGCAGCAGAAAGCAAAGCCCACGGATGGATGCCCCTGCCTCAAAGCCCACAGATGGGTGCCCCTGTCTACAAATAGACGGCCTACCCCTGCCCAGTTTGCCAGAGGGGCTTCCATGGAATCCGGGAAAGGGAGAGATGACATCACTTGCAAGCCCTATCTCCCATCGCTCCTTTATTAGGTGCTGGTCGTTCCCTCCAAAGGTGAATCCCTGTGCTTGTCTTCACTGCAGAGTTAAGTCTACTTATAACCTGAGGTTACGCATCTCAAGTCCTGTCCACACGCAACCCCTCCACTGGAGGGCAGTGGTGCTTCTAGCCTGTCAGGGGTACATGCTACTGCGTCTGTGCAGTTCCAGAGTTACTTCGGCTGCTCTCACTGGAGTGAGGCAAACGTGAGAGGTGAGGCGTTAACTGGTGTTCGGTAACCCCACTGGACTCTGCAGTGAAGACACGGCCTGCTTGTGAGGAAGAGGTGTGACTCAGACTTAAGTCTCCGGAGGTACATATATACCCCGGCAGCAGGCTAAAAACAGCAGTGTAGATGTCCAGGCTTGGGCTCCGAGACCCAACCCCCCTTGTGAGCTCCAGCTCAAAGGGGAAGGGACTGGTGTTTGTAGCGCAAGCCCTGTAAGTCTGTACACCCGGGCTCTGAGACACGCTGCCACGGTGGGGGTTTTCAGTTTATTTTGCAGTGTAGACATACCTTAGCTCTGTCAAGCTGGCATCAATGCTAGCTCAGAAAAAGAAGGGGAGAAGATCCTACACACCCCTCCAAAATAGCATAAGCTGTCCAAAGAGCAGGAAGAAAGGGATGAGGGGCGGGTATCCCTCAAAACCAGGGGTGCTGGAACAATTTGTATTGTGGGGGGTGCTGAGAGCCAGGGAACCAAACTGTAAACCCTGAATATAATGGAAACCACTTGAAGCCAGGGGGTGCCGCAGCACCTATGCCCAATACCTTCCCCAGGAGACTGAATCTCTGCCAGCATGGCAAGGGAGAAAGCTCCCATCTGGCTCGGAGCAGGAGAGCTTCTCCAGCAAGCAGACATTGGCTGACCCCGGAGAACCTCAGAGGCGAAAGAAACTAAAGCAGAGCGAACAGGTGACCCGGGATCGGCTGGGTCTGACACCTGCTGGGCCCGGCCCAATGGGCCCCGTAGCCTAATGCCTGAGTGGAGAGGCTGGGGGCTCGATCCAGCTGCCGGGCTTTGCCCTGGGACGCGCTGGGCTCCGGGGTGGTTTGATGCACCGGGAGCCTGGTTCTCGCTCTCTCGCTGATGGGACCAAAGCGTGGCCGGCTCCAGCTCGTTACCTTTCCCCCTAATCGATTCCCTGCCCCTCCCGCCCCAGTCCTGCTCCGCTCCGGCCGCAGCAGCTGCGGCATCCAAACCCCCTCGGGCACGTCACTTCCTTGCAAACTTTCCCGAGGAAATGTCTCTGCCAAAGTTGTTTTTCTTCAAAGAAGCTCGGCTCCGGGGCTGTGTCCTCGCCCTCTGACTGGGGAGGATTTCCCGGCCGTGCAGGCTGCTTGCATGTCAAGCTTCCTGTGTTTGTCACACAGACCGACAGCCATGGACGGACCCGCTGGCAAGGGCTGAGCTGGGTCGGGGCCGTTAGCTCTGCAAAAACCGATCAAGAGCATCCCCTCGGCTCCTGCAGCGCCCCGTCCCCGCCCACCCCGAGAGAAACGCCTGCACCGGCCGCGGCTTCTCCTGCGCCGCCACTGACTTCAGCCCGGGGAAGTTTCCCGGGACCCCGGATCATGGCGAGGGACTACACCGCTAAGAGCCTGGACAACATCGACCTGGCTGCGCTCCGGGTAAGTGGCACCTCTGGCTTTAGCCAGGGCTGGGACTTGCGGGGAGCGGAGCTCATGCAGAGCTGGCCGGGCTGCACCCCTCTGAGCCTGGCTGGGTTCATCTGCCCTGCCTGACCTGGGTTGATCCAATGCACGTCTGCTTTGGCTGACCCGGTCCCTGCCGAGCCCGTCCTGACCCGACCTGAGCCCTGCTTAGCTGGGCTTTTCTCCCCCCAGCCAGGTCCATGCCCCTGCCTTCCTCTGTGGGCACTCGCAGAGCCAGGAGCAGACCCAAGGCTTGATCTTGCCCAGTCGCCTGTTGCTTCTGGTTTCAGTTTCCTGCCTCCTGTGGGAATGTTTCCTCCTTCCCCTCTCTGGATGAGAAGCCTCAAGACTGCTTCAGTCATTCCTGGTGCTGCTGTTGTTTTTCTGGGCAGGGTAATGGTGTGCTTCAGTGTCAGATCCGAGGTGTTCAGAAAGCCATTTTCAGCCTTTCTCTGCTGCTGCCCTTCACCCAACCAATGTGCTTTCTTCCTCTGTGTTATTCTGGCAGATCCTTGATTTTACAGCATCTGGTTTTAAGCTGTGATTGGCAAAGGATTTCCAGCCTTACGGAGTTTTAGTTTTAGTTGGGTGATACTTTTTCCCGTGATGAGTACAAGTCACTGCTGACAATTGCAAAAGAAGCAGCTAGGTGGAGTCTGTGTGGTGCATCTTTAAGGACAAAATAGCTGATACCTGACCTTTTAAAGGCCGGTCTCACTGTTTAGGTTGCCTGCAAGCTGCTTAAAGCTATGTAAAGATGTCCTGGGCTGTGCAAATTGTGGGCCCAGTCTTCCTTGCATGACTGACCTTTAGGGGGGCTGGACTTCTTGCATGAGTAAGGCAAACAGGATTTCACCCCATCTGTGTAAATATCTCTAAAGTGCACACAAAGGGGCCCACCTTCTGATGGTGCAAATGGGTGAAACGCTATTGAAGTCAATGAAGCTATGCCCATTTCCACCAGCAGAGAATTTAGCCCCAAGTACTCACATACACACCATGTAGGACTGAATGCTCCTCAACTTACTCCTGCAATAACTGTAGTCAAGTTAACTCACAGGCATAAAATAAGCAGGATTTTAGAGTCCAGAGATGGTATTTTATTTTATTCCTATCTCATCACTGTCCCATTCCCCTTCCCCAGTAACTAACTCCCCTTGACTTCAATAAGCATTACTTTAATCCCGCAAAGGTGTGGGGAGAGGGTGGGTGTGGTAAATGGGGCTCCTCTGATGAAGAGTGTGTGTGTCATATTTTTGCAAGGCCAACAAAGCCGATATGAATATGGCTGATTATAAATACTAGCTTTGTGCCTGCTCTTGCAACTTCCAGGGTTTTAATGTAAACCAGCTCTGTCTCCAGAAAACACAACCCTGGTCGTATTTCATGCCCACAAACAGTTAACACGGTTGCAACTTAGGTGGCTAGCTTAGGTTTTTAAAAAGATGAGTGGAAATATCATGCCAGTCCAGCCACAGCTATTCTTCTAATGCACTCTTCCGATCCAGGGAGGGGAAAAAACTGTGGCGAAATGCTTTCAGCCTCAAACAGGGAAACCAATGCAAGATATTTTCTAAAAATGACTTAAAAAGAGGGTTTGGAAAACCCTGCACAGAAATCCTATGGCGGGGGTTCCAAACACAAGACCCAGGAAAAATAAAAGGCCTGCACTGTCATGGAGATTGCAGTGATGGCACAGGACCCTGACCAGGAAAAGCCAGGAAAGCCAGAATTTAACCTGAAACGTAGCGACGCTCGGACAAGTAAAACAAAGTGATGAAGTTCAGTGGATGTGTCTTATCTTGTTAAAGAAATAAGAATCCTGTGTGAGCAGGGAGGAGGCTAGCTTTGTAAAGCAGCTTGCTGGCTTTCAGTGTCAAAGCCAGCAAATCTCTCACAGGGTTTTACCCCAGAGATCCTGATTACTGCAGGTCTAGACCTCAATAAGGAAACACTAAAAGAGTCCCAAAGTGCCCCTTTGATCCACATATGGGACAGTATTCAGCTATCTCCACAGCATGGTCCCCCACTCCCCAGATCCCAGCAGAGGCTGCATGCTGGAGGCAAGAGTGGAGGCAGGCCGAGGCCAGCAAATTTCCAGCCCCATGGAAATTATGAGTGGAGGGGAAAACAAATTTGATCAGGGGTCATAGGACCTATTTTGCAAAGCCCTCTCCCTGGACCAGCCATGGCCAAAGTTATTCAGGTAGTGTGGAACTCTGCTATCGCAGTGTTTTGAGGGAGTCAGCCAATTGAGGGTAGAACCAGTGTCGAGGCACATGGCCTCCGGGCAGATGGCATTAGTTCCCTGGGAGTTAGCCCCACTCCCTCCAGTGGGATGGGATGAGAGGATTCTCACAGAGATGTCCTCCCGGGCGCCCTCCTCCCATGGGAAGGGGTGGTCTGGCCAATACATTCCAAAAGTTCAGGGAGCATCTGGGTGCAGTTCTGGTGCTATTTGGCTTCCAAACCAGGTTATTACCTCGTGCTGCCCTGGTGATCTAACGGTGTATATTTATGTTACCGACCTTCCAGGGTTGCTCATTTCATAAGGGCAACCAGAGGGCTAAAATGCCTTTTGATTTTTTTGTTCTGTAAAGAGGGACAGAAAAATCAGAGCTGCAAATTCTTTTCTCTTGCCTGGCTGCAGAATCCATGAAAAGTGTATTTCATTTGGTATCCTGTTGCATGCAGCATTTGGCATGCCATCCTGTAAGGGGATAATATGTTGCCCAGGTGGCATCCAGGTCAGCAGTCTTGCTGTTGCCTTTTGAACAGTCTGCAGATGATAAAGGAAAGCAAGAAGACCGGCATATGGTACAGGGCATTGCAGTAATTAACCTCAAAGTGATGAATGTTTGGGTCAGAATTTTGGCATTGGTCAAAGGAAATGTAGCAACTTGGCAATGGGTAGGTGGTGAAGGGTTATACGGGCCATGGAGTTTTAAAATGTTTGCTGAGAGGAAGCACTACATCAAAGATGATTCCTATCTCTGAGATAATGAAGAGATTGGCCCAATGTGAGGACTTAACCATAATGTGCCAGCTGAGGATGCAATGCTCATGTCCAACCAGACAAGAACAGTACACATTTGAGAAACGCTGCTATAATGCATATTCCGCAAAGGAGCTCTAATGGCGGAAGAATTCCAGGGAGGGTCTCTGAACATTTGATTGGCCTACCGAGCAGCCACAGCTCAGCACTGGGGTGGCGCTTATGCAGCTCAGCTGTAAGGCCCCACGAGTCTAGAACCCAGGCCTGCAGAGCTGCCAGGCAGTTGGCATCTCCATGCTGCCAGTCAGCCGCTGCTGTAACTAGCTTGCTGCTCAGCTGCCCATGAACCACCGTGAGCATGGACCATGGGAAGCCCTGCCTCAAGGGGTCTGCCAGGCACCAACTTCATGGCTCCTGATTGGCTCCCTGTCCTATATAAACCCAAGGCGTGTTCCAGGAAGTGTCCAGGCAACAGTGTGGACTGCCTATAGCTGCCAGTCCCATTCCTTGCTCCTGACTTTGACCTTGGCTTAATTTGATTTTCGCCTTCTGTCTGGACACTGAAATCTGACTCTGACCCTAGGTATTGACCCTGGCCTGGAACCTGGCTGTGAACTCCTCCACTGTTCCGAGCCTCAGGTTAGCCCCTGCTTTGGACCCTTAGTCCTGACTCTGCTTTTTGGGATCCTGACGCCAGCCAATGAGGGTTTTATAGTGTCCACCTAAAATTATGTTTTAGATCTATCAGCAGCAATAGGCTTATTACTGACTCTAACATAATTGAAAGGCAACCTAGTGATAGAGGATGTGGAAAAAGCTAATGTACTCAATGCTTTTTTTGCCTCTGTCTTCATGAATAAGGTCAGCTCCCAGACTACTGCACTGGGCAGCACAGCCTGGGGAGGAGGTGACCAGCCCTCTGTGGAGAAAGAAGTGGTTCGGGACTATTTAGAAAAGCTGGACGAGCACAAGTCCATGGGGCCGGATGCGCTGCATCTGAGAGTGCTAAAGGAGTTGGCGGATGTGATTGCAGAGCCATTGGCCATTATCTTTGAAAACTCATGGCGATCAGGGGAAGTCCCGGACGACTGGAAAAAGGCTAATGTAGTGCCCATCTTTAAAAAAGGGAAGAAGGAGGATCCTGGGAACTACAGGCCAGTCAGCCTCACCTCAGTCCCTGGAAAAATCATGGAACAGGTCCTTAAGGAATCAATTCTGAAGCACTTAGAAGAGAGGAAAGTGATCAGGAACAGTCAGCATGGATTCACCAAGGGCAAGTCATGCCTGACTAATCTAATTGCCTTCTATGACAAGATAACTGGTTCTGTGGATGAGGGGAAAACGATGGACGTGTTATTCCTTGACTCTAGCAAAGCTTTTGACACGGTCTCCCACAGTATTCTTGTCAGCAAGTTAAAGAAGTATGGGCTGGATGAATGGACTATAAGGTGGATAGAAAGTTGGCTAGATTGTCGGGCTCAACGGGTAGTGATCAATGGCTCCATGTCTAGTTGGCAGACGGTATCGAGTGGAGTGCCCCAAGGGTCGGTCCTGGGGCCGGTTTTGTTCAATATCTTCATAAATGATCAGGAGGATGGTGTGGATTGCACCCTCAGCAAAGAGGTAGATACGCTGGAGGGTAGGGATAGGATACAGAGGGCCCTAGACAAATTGGAGGATTGGGCAAAAAGAAATCTGATGAAGTTCAACAAGGACAAATGCAGAGTCCTGCACTTAGGACAGAAGAATCCCATGCACCGCTACAGACTAGGGACCGAATGGCTCGGCAGCAGTTCTGCAGAAAAGGACCTAACGGTTACAGTGGACGAGAAGCTGGATATGAGTCAACAGTGTGCCCTTGTTGCCAAGAAGGCCAATGTCATTTTGGGATGTATATGTAGGGGCATTGCCAGCAGATCGAGGGACGTGATCGTTCCCCTCTATTCGACATTGGTGAGGCCTCATCTGGAGTACTGTGTCCAGTTTTGGGCTCCACACTACAAGAAGGATGTGGAAAAATTGGAAAGAGTCCAGCGGAGGGCAACAAAAATGATTATGGGACTGGAACACATGACTTATGAGGAGAGGCTGAGGGAACTGGGATTGTTTAGTCTGCAGAAGAGAAGAATGAGGGGGGGGATTGATAGCTGCTTTCAACTACCTGAAAGGGGGTTCCAAAGAGGATAGCTCTAGACTGTTCTCAGTGGTAGAAGAGGACAGGACAAGGAGTAATGGTCTCAAGTTTCAGTGGGGGAGGTTTAGGTTGGATATTAGGAAAAACTTTTTCACTAGGAGGGTGGTGAAACACTGGAATGCGTTGCCTAGGGAGGTGGTGGAATCTCCTTCCTTAGAAGTTTTTAAGGTCAGGCTTGACAAAGCCCTGGCTGGGATGATTTGGGGATTGGTCCTGCTTTGAGCAGGGGGTTGGACTAGATGACCTCCTGAGGTCCCTTCCAACCCTGATATTCTGTGATTCTATGATTCTATGAAAGAAAGAGCACAGACCAATGGAAATGAAGCACCACACAAGGACTCTGCTCCTGCAAATCCTTTTATGTGCTTTCTTAACTTTTTGCACACGAATAGTTCCATTTATTTTGGCATGCGTAAGAATTTGCAGAATCGATACCGAAATCAAGGAAGAATAAACTCAAACTGTGCCTTAGCTTCTTATGTGTAATTTCTCTTCTGTTTGTGGCTTTCACCTGAGCGTGTGGATAAGTGAAAAATCACTCTGAGCTGGTTCCATCTTGTTAGTTAAATAAAACAAATCTACAGACAGTTGGAGATATGGGAAGGACATGATTGAAAACCATCTAACCACAAAGGACTGAAGATGAGTGCGTTCAGATTTACTGGCTGGGAACACAGAGAATCCTAGCAAGATAAAAATAGATTTTCATGGCTGTAAGGGGGACTTGTGCTTTGCCACTGCCAGAGCTATTTGGCTTTGGAATAACTGCGCAGTAACGCAATTGTAGAAGTCTATGTTACATTGTTCTCGTGATGAAATCTGTTGCATGCCGATCAGGACACTCTGCTGACAAAAAGCCTAGTACTGTTTCATTTATGTCGAAAACTGTTGTTTATTTCAGAGGGGATTTTCCCAAGCAAAGTGTGCTGGATCAATCCCTAGGTGGACAGTTTCCGTGCAAAAAAAAAAAAAAAAAATTTTTCCTCAACAAATAATCTTCAACCAGAAAAACATTTTTTTCTGTGATAAATAACGGGCTTTTCCAGCCAGCGTCACAGAAACTGGACTTCTGAGTGAATGATGTGATTCTATAGCACATCCCTTAGTGGTACCCAAAGATATCAACCTACATGATAGATAGCTAAAACAGATGGTGAGAAACGGATTCACAGAATTAATAATATTTCATATAAACTTCTCAATGATATCCTCCAAAGAAATGTGCTAGAGTGATAAATTGCTCAGCCAGCTACCAAGAAACTGGTCTCTTGAGTTCTTAATGGTTTTATATAAATCTTTCAAGTGAGTTTTAACTGAAATAATAGAGTTCTTAACATGCTGAGTTGCAGGAGTAGATGTTTACATGTCCATACTCTTCTGCATAGTACTCTTGCTACTTGAGAAATGATACAAGATAGATCTCAACTTCATCCTTGTGGACAAGGCTGGGTTTTAATGGAGTGGATGCTAAACGAGTAGGAATTGTACTAGTTTATTTCACATAGGCCCTTGATCATCTGTTACATGGAAATTGGTCACAGTTAACAGCAATCAAGTCTGGATTCAAACCCATGATGCCGAGACAAAAAGCTCTTTATTCTCTGTGTCTTCCAGTCCACCTTTGAGAAATGAGACAGTGTGCATTTTAGATGTAGACTTGATATTATGATTGTTTTGGTAAGGATAGATCTAAATCAAACCCAATTAGTTATAGGACGCGGTTAATATTTTGTATTATTTTGTAATATTTTGTGGTTCGTTCTTTCTGTAGACTAGTAACCTAAATATTTCATAACAGAAGAGAGATGTCCAAATTCATCCTCTAGATAGGCTCAGTGATTAGAACTGAGACTTGGGACTTCTGGATTCTGTTCCTGCCTCTGCTACTAAATTGTCATGTGACCATGGGCAAGTCATGTAACTTCTATGCACTTCAGTTTACCCATCTGTATTTATCTATGATATTGGTGTATTTAAGCTTTCATTGGCTAATATTTATATAGTGTTTTTAGAGGCTTGGCTGAAAATTGTAATAGAAGTTCATCATATTTTACTATTAATGATGATTATATTACTATTTAGTTGTTTTATTATTCTCTCTATTTGTAATATAAATCGTTACGAGACTTTTTGCATTCTGTTCGTGAAAATAGTGCTCCCTTTGAAAAGTGGGCGTGTAACCGCTTTGCCATGAATAACAGTATTTACTGTACTTTTTACAGGACCCAGCAGGGATATTTGAACTGGTGCAAGTAGTTGGAAATGGGACATATGGACAAGTCTACAAGGTTTGATGCCTTTTTAATTTACTATGTCTTTCCTGCTATAACTGTTGCCCTATAGCAAAGAACAGGGAAATGTATAAGATGTGGGAGTGGTTGTTACAGTAATAGCTTGCTTTGTCTCTCTGCATAACGGTTCGTGCCTGTGCCTGAATAGTGGCAGCTGCGAAATTGTGTGCTTTTTCCTCCAGGGGCACTTTCACCTTTTCGTGGGCAGCTTACCATGGTGGCCCTCACGCTGATTTCCACCACCCTGGTCTCTCAATCTTCTTGTCATTTTCACTCTAAAAATATTTTTCATAGACTGCTGGTGCAGTGCAAATATAGTGAGAATATTTTAACATGAGAAATAACTAGTATACTGCTGGATCAGGTAGAGTGCCTTATTTGGGGGAGAGGACACAGAAAAATATTCATAAAAACAGCCGTGCCCTGTAGGGCGCTGGCATGAGTGAATTACTTAGCCACGCTCTTCAGGAGGGCTGACAAGTATCTGACTCTTCCCGTTGCTACAGTTCATTGCTGGGACACTCGGGCAGAACTACCAATCAGTTAGTTATGTCAACGGATAATTCACCAAGCACCACATGAACGTGCTATACAATGTTAGGCAAATTACGCAATATGCAGTTTGACTTAAGATGAGAATCGGTGTCAGCTGGTCTAAAGAAGTGGATTTGGGGAAGGACTATAGAAAACAAACGGTCTTTCAGTCACGAGGCCTTCTTTCAGAATGATCGGAAAAGGAGAAATGGAGAAAATATAGAGAGACTTTAGATCCGTGTTTCCCACCTGGAGAAGGGAAATGGAGGAGGATGCAGGACACAAGATCAGTTGAAGGAGAGCACAGGGCAGGTGAGAGAGGCCGCAGCAGTGGAGAAAGCTCCTTAATCTTGGATCTCCCACAACTCCCACCAGGAACAAGCTCCTGCAGCAGTGGGTAATGTGATGGGCTACTCTCTGGAAGCCACTTTCATCTATCCCTGCTCCTTGTGGGGTAATGCAGTTGGCCACCGGCCAAGGTCACATATAGAGGACTCGGGCTCAGGCTGTATCCCACTAGTGTAGGCTTCTCGTCTTTTGCAGCACTCACTCAGCTTTGAGGGCATATGTAACCCTGCTCTGTCCATCCACCAGCAGACTCTCCCACTCCAAGCAGTATGCAGTCTTCTGGTTAGCAGGGAAAAGTAAAGGGAAGCCGCAACAGAATAACAAGCTAGAAAAGGAATAAATGTGTCTATGAATACGCATGCAACGAGAAATAGAAGAAACAAGAGGAGAAGGAAGAAGGATCAAAGGCAGGAAAAGAAGGGGAAAATGGACATGGGGGGGAAGGCATCTATTGTATCAGGATCTGGTAGTGGAGACGTGGGTTCTGATTCAGTTGATCCATCCGAATGAGGGAATCAGGTGTGGGGTTGTCCACTAGGAAGAGGCTGTGGATAGTACTTATCATTCCTCAAGATGCCCAAGATACATAATTCTCAAATGTATGTTAGTGTTGGATAAGAAACAACTGGTTCCACATTTTGGTCCCCCTTTGAGGTTTTAAAGATCCGTGGATACCTCATGGAAAAGCCTGGGACACCTTGTCTGTACAGACAGTTCTGCTGAAATACTAGTATTTAATGGTATTGTATTATAGTATTATAATAGTATAATATAATAGTATTTTTTGCCTTTCCATCCTGCATTTTTTATTTGACATTTTTATCATAACTTTCCATCTGCTGCAGTGTTTAAATCTCACTTGTTTGTTACAATGCAGCTCAGTGGCTGTGGCAAGGATTATGAAGTCAAAAGTAGAGAATTCAGAGTTCCCATCAGCAAATCAGAAGCCAATAAACTTTTAGGGCCTGTGAAATCAGTGGGGTTGCATGGGTTTTACAGAGGACAAATCTCCACCTGCAAAAATGAAGATTGCTGCTGCCTGCTACATAATTTCCCTTCGTAATATAAAATAAACCCATGTATGACAGAGAGAGAATTATTTCTATCTAGATACTCTTTTATGGATTTTTTTGGGTTGGAGTTAATCAGCTGCTCTTTAATCTCCCTAAAAACAGGAAGGGAAAACATAGTTCAGTTTATTTACTGAAAAAGAAAAAGTTTTGAGAGATCATATGGTTCAGCTGAAAGTTAAAATCTAAGTGCAAAAGCATGTAAGAAATGTTGATAATACTAATTAAGGGTAGTGCCTCAGGCATTTGTTCGTGGGAATGAAGGAGAGCCTTGTATTTGGTGGAATGGATGGTACAAGGATGAATATGATTGGGTAACACTTCCAAGAACCAGTGACCAAACAGTAAATGGGTCCGTTTAGATATCTGGGAATGGAAAATAATCACATCAGCATAAGAATTTAAATAGGGCCAATGTTAATAGGACAATAAAACCAACTTTGTTGTAATAATTTGTTAGGGCTTTTCAAATCTCCAAGCTAGGGTCAGATTCTGATGTAACTGAGATCAGAATCTGGCCCTTAAAGTGCTAAGATAGCAAAGCAATACCAGTTTTCTTTTTTTTAAGGCCTGTTTGTGAGTAAACTGAACTAGAACGCTGCTTTCAATTCAGCCTGTTTTACATTGCTTAATTTTTGGCTGTCTGTGAACATTCTTACCACTGTGCTTCCTTCATATAAATATTTCTGACCACTGAATTTGGGGCCCATTGACAAAGATCTGTTTAATCAAGAAATACAAGTGGCTCTTGGCAGAAGTGTAAAGTTAAGTCATCCTGTCAAGGAACGTGAACAATATGATTTGATTTAGGTGACCAGACACAAAGCTTCCAGCAAATTCCAAATATTAAGTAATCAGTTGAATACTCAGTTTGAGCTGTCTTCACATAATCCAATGCTCAAATGTATTTGTAAAAGCCATTTACTGAAAAATTTTGAATATTAAAACAAATTCGTTAAAATACAATCTGTTTGCAGATAACTTGCAAACCCAAAGGTTAAATGTATAGAATAAACAGTTTGGCCACCTGTAATGGAAATATGATTATGGTCAGGGTTATGGTATTTACATATTTTATTCTGGTGTATAATTTGGTTTTGGTCTGTAATTAGTTGGGACTGATAGAGATGGGTTAGTGGATGCTGGCATCATTTTTTAGCTTGTGATCATAAATATTTGAGTCAGAAAGTAATCCCAGCTATCCCAATACTTAATTATGTCACAGGAGCATGTATTCATTCTTCAAAGGCAGCAGTATCTTTCATACATACCAAAATAGCTAAATATATACATAAACAACCTAAAACACAACTCAGGCTCAACAAACTGTGTCCAAAGCAGCTAAGCAGACCAGCTGGATCTAGAAAATCGGAATTGTTATACTGTATTTTTTTTAAAAGCATGCAACTCTGTGAAAACAAAATTAGAGGTTCATCATTACATAGAAAAAGCTGCTTAACAGACTTTCTGAGAGGGAAAAATGATATCTGTACTGGAATGTTGTGGACCCAGTTTCAGTTCTTTGCCAGTTAAGACAGAAGTTATAAAGCCGCTATAAAGCAAAGATTGTAACAGAAACACCAGTCTACATATGTAGTTGGCCCACAGTAACATTAGAGCTGCACAGAACAGCTCTAATGGTAGGATCTGTATACTTTAAGAGAATAAAAGCTAGAGGAGTACTATTCAAACAACATATGGGGGGAATCAGGTTTGAAGATCTCAATACTGGCAACCTCAAACATTCAAAAATATGAGTAAGACACACAAAATCATGAGTCTGGCCTAGAAATAATCAGAGTTTTATAAAATGATGTATTTGAGGTTCTTTTTATTTTCCTTTTTAATTTTTTTAGGCTTTGGGTTTCACATTTCATGCTTTTATCTGCAGCCATAATGGCTAGAAACATAGATTTGGGTTTGGGTTTTTCGAATGACAGCTGAGATTCTTATGAAATCACATGCCTCCATGAGCAGGCATTAAGAAAAACCAGATATCACGGGACTCATGATAAAATGGTGAGAGTTGGCAAGACTGATGAGGGTTCACGAGCGGAGCAAATTTAACATCACGTAAAAAACGTTCACCTTAAGCCTTTCATTCAGCTGTGCCGCCTCGGGTTTTAAACACAAGGGGACAGATGGTGTCCAGTCCCTGCACACAGGTTTGCATGGGATGGAGAAGATGTAAGGAGCTTCCCTGGTGCATGGGCTGAGTGGCACAATGGAAAGCCCTTGGCAGCGTGGTGCCAACAGAAGCACAGAAGTAAGGGTGGCCATGAGAAAAGTGATATTTGTCGATATTACTTGAAACAGCAGACTTAGCACCCCACTGCCACCCTTACTTCTGCACTGCTGCTGTCACCCGGGGCTGACAGCCAGAGCCCTGCCACCTCTAGATGAGGGATTGGTTGAGGGGGAAGGAGAGCCCGGGTGCCAGGACTCCGGCTGTCCTCATGGGCGGTGGGTGTCACAGGCCAAGGGAGGCTAAGCCTCCCCTAACCCAAGCCATGGCCTCGCCCATGGTCCGTCCCGAGGCCCTGCCCTCACTCCCCCGCTCCCCCAAAGGTGGGGGGGCTCAGCTTGGGCCAGCGGCTGGACCTTGGGGTTCGGGGCGGCCTGGGGCAGCTCGGGCCAGTGGGCGGCTCAGGCCAGCCGGTGCCCAGGGGCAGCTAAGGCTGACCCGGGGTCAGACCGTTGCTCGGGGTCAGACCTGTGCTCAGGGCAGGCCGGCTGGTGCTTGGGCCGGCCAGCGTAGCTAGGGCAGGCGGTTTGGCTGGCACTCCTTCAGCCGCAGTGGGGGGCTCTTGGGGTTCTGGCAGGCAAGGGGGGTGGGAAGGGTAGGGGTGGGGCCTCAGGTAGAAGGGGTGGGGCCAGGAGCTCACCTCCCCGAAAGGCGGGAGTTCACACGCCTTCTGGGTATGCATGAGCCCAGCCACCTGGGGCTGACAACCAGAGTGCTTTTTTAAAAAGCACACAGCTTGCACCTCCCTTGCTATATTCCCGGGCCTCCTTTGGGAGGCCTGCCCCATAGTTTGAGAATTGCTGGCCTATGGTATCATAGAATATCAGGGTTGGAAGGGACCTCAGAGGTCATCTAGTCCAACCCCCTGCTCAAAGCACGAACAATCCCCAGTTTTTTTCCCAGATCCCTAAATGGCCCCCTCAAGGATTGAGCTCACAACCCTGGGTTTAGCAGGCCAATGCTCAAACCACTAAGCTATCCCATCCCCCCAAAAGGTATGGGTGGGGGAGGCATGACTCAGTCCGTTGGTGATATAGTCATGCCTGATATACTGACTCGTTTATTAACAAGCAAAACCACTATTTGGGTGCACTTGGCTTGATCTCCAGGGGAGATGCTGTATAGCTCCAGCGAGGGTTTGTAAAAGCTCCTGATCAATAAGGCCACCCAGACAGAGCAGAGAATGCAGCCATTTGGATGAATATGACTGCACTGCACAAACGTAAGTCTAGCCAGGGAGGAAGTGAGAGTGTTGTAGGCTGTCCGTGTGACCCTCTGATTTCAGTTCCTTTTGAATCTGCAACCACATGACCTCAGGCTTTCATCTGGCAAGTTTGAACCTGGTACAGCTTGGCTGGGAGTTGACAAAGCTTTACGTAGCTGCTCCAGGACGTGATGTAGGAGAGGCAGTATGTGGCATGCTTTGCTGTGAATCAGTGCTGAGCAACATCTAGGGCACTGTACTGTTGGAGATTGTATCGTGCAGAAGAGTGGTAAAGCCAAGGGTCTGACCTCTTGTGAGTACAGAATCCCAGGTCACTCTTTGCAAGGGACTCTTAGTGTCCTGGCCCAGATTTTTAAAGCTATTTAGTTGCTGCTCTGTTCAGCGTTGCTCTGCCTAACTGATTTAGAAGCCAAATTCTCATTTTCAGAAGGGATTTAGGTACTTAGGAGCCTAAATCCCTCCTGAAAATGAGAATTTGGCTCCTAAATCAGTTAGGCTTTGCAATGCTGAGTGCAGCAATGCTTATATAGCTTTAAAAATCTGGGCCTTAGTATCTATCTACCTTGATTACCCTGCATGGTATCACCTGTTCTTCGCTTTCTCCCCTACTCTGTTGTATTGCTGTGAGCTGCTAAACCCTAGCCCTGTTACACCCCAGATGTGGGTCCATTTCAGTAGGGGTTTGTATGTATATCACTTGAATTGTTTGGGATGAAACATACTGTTTATTTTATTTACTATGCCTTTAAGTCTTAGTGTCAGGCTCGTTGGTGGCTAAGTGTGCAACAGAGATCTATGAATAGAATCTAGGTCTTCTGACTTCCCATCCGGTGCTATTAGCCACAGTGGCACTCTTCCAGCAGGTGTGACCGCGAAAACCCTGAGTAGCAGATAGGTGGGGCGCATACAGTCGGCGTCATTTTTAAAGAGTCACTCGTCTGCCCAAAACCACACTTTAACGTGTGCTCTGAAAACTGTCAATCCTACAAGCTCAAGGTGGGCTCTGAGACTCAAGCTGGGTACACATCATCACCAGTATAGATGTTGTAGGCCAAATTAGGCCTTCAGTGACATCCATGCAGCCTTATTGTCTTCTGTGTGATTCCTTTGATGGGGCCTTTTGACTTTCATATTCACTTTCCTATCTTGGTCCGACATGTTGGCTTTCTTTGTGAGAAGGCATCTGTGGAGGGCTGAGGCCAGGGGCTGGGGAGTGAATCTCTTGAGGCAGGGTGATCTTGTTTTGGAATATCTGCTTGCAGGCTGGTGGTCAATTGTGGAGGGGTCGCACAGGCGCTGACTTCTATATTTCCCCATGGCTGCTCTGCCCTGAGGCCCCACCCCCACTCCACCTCGTCCCACCCCCGATCCCCCCTCACCCCCAAGGCCCCCGCCTGCCCACTGCCTGATGCTCTCTGTCCTTCCCCGGGCACCTCCAACCAGCTGCCAAATAGCTGATTGGCGGTCCCGCCGAACAGCTGATTGGTGGCCCTGCTGAACAGCTGTGACCAGTGGGTGCTTGAGCCCCAGAGCACCCACGGAGTTGGCACCTATGAAGGGTTGTCACTGTTTTGTGTTGCACTGGTGGAAAAGGATTGCATGGTTAATAGACGACAAGGGATCCTAGACCTTAGGATGGATGTTCTTTTTTGGCTGCTTAAATCTAAATGAGTGAATGGTTTGTGCTCTGGGCATGGTTTACGCTGCTATCACAGGTGTGACTGCAGGTCACGTAGACATTCCCAAGCTAGCTTTAGTGCAGACATACCCATAGTCAGCAATTCCGTGGATGATGGACTCCAGCTCGCTTTCCTGTAGCTTCTTTGGTTCTGCAGGACAAACAGGAAGGAAACACCAATAAAAACTTGCTACTCTGATCACGGGTGACTCTGAATACATACAAGGAGCAGATCGTCTGAGCAAGAAAGTAGTGTTTTTACCCTGCTGCTTTTTGGAGTTGAACCACTCTTCAACATCGGCATGAGTTATGAGCTACTGTAAAAGTAATGTACAGTAGCAGGCAGTGTTGTGAAACATATATGTGACTTTTTGGTTTCTCTTAAACAATTTGCAAATCTGTTAAATTTGGCATAATTAATTGTATTAGATAGCTGAATAAAATAATTCAGGCCCTTTATCCAGAAAGAATCACAAAGATACTGTACATAGTTTATTTGTCAGGGAAGAATTGGAACTGCCTGCAAAGCATCACATAGCCTTGCTAAATTATGAAGTGTGAAAGCTTGTGGACCATGCTGAAAGCCTTAATTGATGGTCGTGCCTTAGGCATGTACTTGAAGGCTAAATTTAAGAAATGTTACTATTATGTTCACTGTAAGACAAAAATTGAAGGTGCTCAGGCACAAGGACTGGGCTAAAATCTTTCAACTGCCTGCCTCTGAGGGCTAGGTGGGCTAGGCTGCCTTCCTTGAAAGAATGTTAATCCCTTATCGCTAATGAATTGCAACACTGGAGTCCCCAGAGCTTGTCATAATCACAGTTCTTTTTAAAACATCAGATAGGCACAGTGTATTTTAATACCATAGTTCCTTATTTTTGGTCAATTAAGTTTTCCAGGCCAATTATAGTAATCAGGGCTCTGGGGTTTTGGCAAGGCAAATAGGGACTTCTTTTAATTTTTAGATAATGGTAAAATATAACTTCAGATCCCAGCGGCGGTTGGTCATAATATTGTTCTGTGTGTTGCCCTTCTTTGTAAAGTCTTGAGTTTTTTAAGAGTTCCTTTGGCCTTGTTTGTTATCTTGTCACTTACTAGCATTTTATATTGTAGTCCTTTGGCTAGGGTGTACAGTATGGGTATTACTGTCCTCTGTTGGATGCAGTCAGAATTGATCAAGTGTGTGTCATCAGCCCTATAGTGCTAGCAGCTAATGGAGATTATCCTTTAGTTCCCGTGGTAGGGGTGTGTGCTTTGGAAACCAGAGGATCTGAGTTCCATCTGTGCTATTGCCATGAAGTTTGAAACGCCATGGTGAGCAGCTGAAGGACAACCATGAAGTCCTAATGTAGGTGGCCACAGGTTTGTTGCGGTATCCCATGTTCTTGGGGTGGTGAGAATCCAGGGAGACTTGTTACTCTTACTTTTGTCTGCAGATCATGCCACAGTGGAAAGTGCCTTGATTAATAATTTCCAGGTTCTACTGTATCTTTCTCATTTAGGGCAAGATTTCCCAAAGGCCCACCCTCCCTTTGGTCAGAGCAGTTTGCACCTGCAAATCTATTGCAAACACACACTGGAGCACTTGCCAGGAGAAGTTATTAAGAGGCACAAGTAGTCTGATTCGTACTCTGAAGCTGCCCTTAGTGACTGAACCCCCAGAATTACCGACTCTCATGATTTTATTACAAGTATTGTTATATTCACTGTTTTTTCTTAAAGCTCCTGGAGTCTTGTAAGTAAGAATTTCAGCTTTCAAATAGGCAAATAGAAATAACCTAACATTTATTATTTTTAGGCCAATTTCATGATTTTGGAGAGCCTGACTCATGGTCTTTAAAGGCTTGGGCTTGGCAATATTGGAGCCCCCATGTTGACCATCCTGCTGGGTTCCCACATCTATGAGGATGTGCAGTAAAGGCACAAGCTGAATGGGGAGGGTTTGGGGAATGCAGCAGATGTGTATCTTACAGCAGTGGATGTACCATGCCCTTGATCACACCCACCTGGAAGCCAAGTCCAACAGAGCCTTGTTCACTGTATTTGATGAGCTGATAGACAGCAGAAAGCAGGTGGCTTTTAGTGTGAATATAGGGGGGAAGCAGAAGCACCCTGCATGTACCAGTGTCCGAGTCTGAAGCCAGCAGCAGTGTTTTCCTCATAATTACTTGTTGCGTATGAGGGGCGGATTCTTTTTTCTCTTGGCTTTATCTCCTTAGTGACATGATAAAGCCAAATTCTATTCCGCACTTTAACTAAAAATAGTGGAGCATGCATGTGTAATTAATTGGCTAGTCATAAAATACTGGGTATAGTCAGTAAATATTTAAGAGGGATTCTATTAAGATTCCGAAGTATACATCTAGCGTATCAAAAATAGAACAGTCTGTACATAAAAACGCTCAGCAGAGGAGGTGGTTCTAATATAGTAAAAAGAAAAGACGTACTTGTGGCACCTTAGAGACTAATCAATTTATTTGAGCATAAGCTTTCATGAGCTACAGCTCACTTCATCACGAAAGCTTATGCTCAAATAAATTGGCTAGTCTCTAAGGTGCCACAAGTACTCCTTTTCTTTTTGCGAATACAGACTAACACGGCTGCTACTCTGAAACCTTCTAATATAGTAAAGATCCTTTGACTGAACAGAGCCACACACTAAATTAGACATGCCATTTCAACCATTAGCAGATAGTAAATCCTAACAAATAATTAGGTTTGCCGTTTCCAAGTTATGTGTATATACTGGGTCTGATTCTTAATTGCTTTTCAACTGGTGTTTGCCATTTACATCTGTAAGAGAGGGTGTAGTATGCTGCCATTCAAATCTGGTAACATTTTGCACTTGGGAAATCAGGTCTATTATTTACAAGTGGGAAAATGAGCAAAAAATGTATTGGTTGATTCATTGGCTACCTTTTGGACATTAGGAGAAGAGGCTGGGTAATTATCTTGAGCAGGGTTTGATCACGCAAAGTGCTGAGCACTAGTCTACTGAAATCAGTGCGGCTACTCGTGCTTAAAGTTAGCACATGCTTATGTTTAAGTGCTTTGCTATATCGGGATCAGAGTGATCAGTGCCTTGCAGGACTGGGAGGTGTGTGCTCAAATCCTTACCCACTTATTTATATAGCGGTACTCATGGACCAGGACCCCCATGTGTTAGGCTCTGTAGAAATACAGAACTGAAAGATGGTCCCTACCCCAAAGAGTTCACAATCTGATCTGAGATTATACCCTTAAGAATACAGCCATAGGTTTTCCACCAGAATTGCTGCATGTTTTATTATAATGGTTATTTAGTATTTATATGGTGCTGTAGAAAGAAGCACATCATGCTATACAAGTCAGGAACTGGAAAAGAAAACTCCTATTCCAAAGAGCTTAAAATCGAATGAATGAGTTTGGTATGAGTAACTAACAGGGACATGGCAACTTGAAAGTAGCTAAGCCTCATGGGAATATGACAAGTGAGTTTGGTGGTCTCAACTTTGGGCCTGATTTACCACAGTGTTACTCTCATTATTTAGTCAGATAACTATGGCTGCTGAGTGATATTTACTCCTCATGCAGTGGCATCAGACAGAGAACTGGTAGTAAATGCAGACAGAATTCTCAACAACAGACACTGTCTCCCCCCTGTTTTCTTGTAGTACTTTAATATTCCATTTCTTTCCTTAATCTTTTTATACACGTCCATACAAGTGTTTAAATAACACATTCGCTGATCCTCTGTCAAACGTCTTATCCTTCCTAGAAGGTAGACAACGAAAGAGCTCCTCATCACTTTAGTCCTGCTACCAGATTTTAGAGCAAGGATAATATCCAAGTAGAGGCTGAGATAAAGAGCATTTCATTTGACAATAATAGCTGCTGTCCAAAAGTACATGTACATTTGCAACTGACTTCAGTTGAGCTACACCAAGATAAGCTGAGGAACTGGCTTGTACACTTTAAAAGCGTGGTTTTAAAAAAGCTGAGTACCCACATCCCCTAGTGCTCAGCACTCGCGCTGGGCAAAATTTTTTGACCAAACTTATTTTTTGGTGAAAAATGCAGATTTGTGTCAAACAAAATCTGTGTCACATTTGCCCATATTGTTTTGGTCAAGAAAACCCTCTTAAAATTAAAGGAAATTGTGAAACAAAAAATTGTTTTGAATTAAGAAATCAAAACATTTCATTTAGAAAATGCCTAAGTGAAACATTTCAATTTTTCCCCGAATATTTTTATTTTTTAAATGTTTAACAAAAAAAGTTCAAAATCTAAACAATGTTTCATTCAACCTGAAACCATGTTCTAATTATTATTTTTCGGACTTGCCAGTGAATCAAAAAACTCAGTTACTCACAAAGCTGTACTCACCACCTCTGCAAATTAGTCTGTCTCAGAGTCATGCTAGGTTCTTTCTGTCTCCTTCATTATCCCCATCATAAAGGTTCTGCGGGCCAAATTAGATTGTTTGTCACACCTGGGATCTCCACTATCTCCTAGGTATACAATCATTGACACCTGAGCAGTCTTATAGTCTTCTGTGGCTTTTCCTGGTTGGAAATTATTGAAATGTCGAGAATAATTCTGTTGATGCAGAGGTGAAAAATCAATCTGCAGCTCAGTCAGTCTTAGACTGTGTCTTCCCTGGGGAGTTAACTTGAGTTATCTTCACTTGAATTACACTGGTTCTCTGCTGCCTTTGCCCTGTGTTGTCATTTACCCCAGTACAACGAGAGTGCAAAATTTTTCCAAATCAGCATTTTGCACCCATTTTGCGCAGGTGTCAATAACTGCACAAGATGCGGGGCAGTGGAGAATCAGCCCTTCCTCCCACCTTTCAAGTGCATCTGTATACTAGTACAGTTGCCTGCCATAGCTGGTGTTCGTTGATCAGCCCTTAAGTATTCCTAAGGTAAGAGTGACCAGCAGCATACTGACCACACGCTGTGTGGCGGGGGGGTGGGGGCAGGTAGAGGGGCTTGACAAAGAGGCAACAATTGGCCATTTATTTGGCCACAACAATACAAGGTACGTCACTAAAAATAATGTTATGAAATTGAGTATAACCGCTGCACTGGGGAGAGCTTCTTCCCCTAATGCGCTCCTTCATCCCCCTGCACAGTGCCTAGATATAATGGTGTCGTTTGCACAACCTAAGAGGAGGCTGAGGGAAGACGGGCTGGTGCACCCGCCAACATTCCACGGCCCTGTGGAGGTGTGGCTAAGCAGGCTGGGGGAGGAGCCAAGGCCCTGCCTCCTGGGTGTCTCGTAGTGCCCTAGTTCAGCTTTGGGGGCCTTGTGGCACTGTTGCTCGGGCAGTAGAGTTCTATGGCCCAGCCCAGCCAGGAGAAGGAGCACAATTTGCCCCAGACTTGTGCCTCATGTTAGTTTCTAAGCAGACAGGTGGTAGTACTCTCTCTCTCTCTCAAACCAGCACAGGACTCTGTTCGCCTCTTCAGGCTCTACCTGGCCGGCTGGGCTGGCAAAGCAATCATTAACACTGCCCTTTGGTGGGATTTACAAGGGAATTGAGTTTGGAAGCCATTTTTAGTTGCCAGCCCTGGTTGGACACCTCAGTCAGTCAATAAATGCAGGAGCAGGTCAGCCGCTTCTCCAGCTGTTATGAAATGTCCCGTAAGTCACTTCAAATTTTAATGTCTAGTAAGTGATAACATTGTACTTGTCATGTCTGGGTTTTTGGCTGTTGCCAAGCTGCTGGCCAATAATCATCTTCTTGGACCGCACAGAACTCTGAATGTGGATCTTGGGAAGAAAGCAAAAGAATAACTGATTTTCAGCTAATTTTGTTTTTAAAATGCATTTATAATCTTTAAGCGTACACTGTTAAGCTATCCACACATTTTAAACCCTGCTTAGAATCCCACAGTATTTTAAAAACAACAGTTTTTAAGGTCACTTTTCCTAATCCCCAGTAGTTTCTTGGGTCTGATGAATGGAGTGGTCCAGAGAAAACTCTAGACAGGAAATCTTGTGATCTTTCTGGTCCCCTATATGGATTTTTCCCACATAGGTGACAATCTGGGCTATATTGTACAGTGAAAGCAAAATGGGGTCCTGGTCCATGACTGGGGTTCTTAGGTGTTACTGCACTATAAATAATACATTTTTGTGATTAAAATGAGGAAGTATTGTCTAATGGTTAGAACAGGGAACTGGGACTCTGCTGCTGAATTCCAGTCACTAAACCTATAAATTCCAGGTTTTCAGAAGAGCTCTGTTCCCCTGTAGGCCCCTAAATAAGGTTCAGATTTTCAAAAGTACCAAGCACCCCAACAGCTCCCATCATGTTGTTTCTGGCAAGAATTTCACATCATCCAATGTGCTGGTTATTCTGAAAATCTAGTCACTTATTTTGGTACCTAAGTGGGAGTGGAGCTCTTCTAAAAATCTGGCCCTTTGTGATCCCATGTGTTAAGGTGGAGATAATAGATCTTTCCCATCTTCATAAAATTCTTTGACATCCTTGCATAAAAGGAACCGGGATAAGCACAAAACATTATTATTACAGCTGGTTGGAAAAAATTTGACATAACAGTTTTCTGTAGAAAATACAGTTTCATCAAAATCTAAATATTTTGTGAAAACAGGTTGATTTTTTGATGAAATTTTTGACAGCAGAAGTTGTCAAAACAAATCATTTCGGTTTTCAATAATGCCGAAAAGTTTCATTTTGACTTTATCATCTTGATGCTTCAGTTTGTATATTATAATCATTTTAATTATATGCAATGTTTATGATGATGTTGTTTTTTGCAATAAGTGTTTTTGAATTTTTTTTTTTGGAATTTCTATTCTGTGAGAGAGTTCGATATTTCAGCTTTGTTCCAATTCAGAACAAAAGCCCATTTCAAAATATCAGAATTTCCCACAGAACAGTAATTCCATTTCCTGACAATCTCTAACTATTTTTTATTATTATCCAGTTTGCTTTCCATATTTTTCCTGTGATATTTCCAGTGAGTATTTCTTGTATATTTGTATGCCCCTTTTTGATAATTAAAACAAACGTTTTGGGATGAGGAAAAAGGATGAGAAGAACTTTGTCTGGTGTTGTTTTGAGAAGTTAATTCCACTGAAGTTAAGGAACCTTCTGGTCTATTGAATTAAATTTTATGATGGATTCTTCCTAGCATTAAAAAAAAATAGGGAATAAACAATTTACAAATTATTTCTGCTACGGTACATTTGTCTACTTAAATCTCTTGTTTTGACTTTTTGCTTTAAACCTGTGAATAATTCTACTAAAATATATAATGAAAACATTATAAAATAAATATGCATTTGATTCAGATAATGGACTCTGAGATATATTATTTAAGCAGATTGTCCACGATTGTAACTTGTAACAAACCTGGAAGATAAATGAAGAAGCCTGGGAGAAAATTACATGTCTTTAGTATTTGCCCCTTCCAACTTAACATGAAAGATTCATTAGAAAAGGCATCCTTTCAAACATTCCACATCCACTGGCCAAATTATATCATCAGATATGGGATTACCACATATTTGTGTCTCAGGGCACCGGGGACCAAATTCTACTCTGAGACTATAAATTCATTATTTCAGTGAAGTTGTTCCAGATTTAGACTGTTGTAGCAGCCTCCAGAATTTGCCCCAATACGTGCAGTTTATACGTGCTTTACTTGACCTGCAGAACCATGCAGACAATATTGATCCATACGTTAGGTATTGGACATTGTCCATCTTCCTTTTTGACATAGTGTGATAATTCCTGAATCACTAGACAATATTTCACCATGTGTCTCCATAAACAGGGTTGGACATGGAGAAGGAACGATGGAGAAGAGAAGTGGGTCAAGTTCCAACCTCTTGATTGTGCCTTCCTTTCTTGAGAACATCAAGAAGACTTAGCCAAACTTCTTTCAATGGGGGCAGTAGCAAAACAAAGATTGTAAACTTTGGCCTCCCATCCAACAAGCTGGCGAATATAGCTGAGAAGATGATTGTTTTCATCTGTTTTCATCTTCCTTCCTAACCTGTATTCTGTACAGAGGACCCACCCTGCAAATGACTCCACATGGACAGAGCTTTGTGCCCACGTGGAGCCAACTGAAATCAGTGGAGCTCCGTGAGGGTATAGAGGATTTGCCCACACAGATTCACATGTATGATCAGGTCCTTAGATTTGAACATCCTCTTGGCATGGCCCTCTCTTTTTATGTTTGTAAAGCACTTAGTCTATTTTTGAGGCTGTTTCAATAGTAATGACAAATGTATGGACAAAGTCCTGGCTGATTTCTGTCTAAGGGCACATCTACACGGCAAAAAAATACCCTTGGCAGGCAGTCTCAGAGCCCAAGTCAGTTTACCCAGGCTCCTGTTGTGGGGCTAAAAATAGCAGCGTAGATGTTGGGGCTTCAGCTGGAGCCTGGGCTCTCAGACCCTCTCTCCTTGCTAGGTTTCAGAGCCCGGTTCAGCCCAAGCCCAAGCAGCTATCCTGCTATTTTGAGCCCGGCTGCACAAGTCAGTTGATCCGTGCTCCGAGAGTCAATGCAGCAGGTCTTTTTTTGCTGTGTAGACATTCCCTAAGACTGTTTGTTTGTTTGTTTGAATTTCCAGATTGAAATTCTACATTATTTGGAGACATTTTTGTACTGTACATTTGTTCAGTGCACTGATGCGAGTGCCAGCAACCCCTTTAAAAATAATAGCTTCTGCAAAAGAACTTGTGTCATATTTGTGGCTTTTTGGTCAGCAGAAAATGAAAATATGCGCCATGTGAGACAGGAGTGACACACATGGTTTGCAGAGACACCCATCACCCAAGTAGATGCACTGTGCAAAGCCTGAGCTTTGTGTGGGATACGAGACTTTGGCCCAGTCAGTGTAGATGAAAGGCTATTTTGCTTTCTGAGCTTCTGGATTTGCTTGGTACAGCAATGTTTACGTGACAGCCATGACACTCTCTAATCTTGATTTTTATTAATGGGCAACACAAGACAAGTTCTTCATTTTAGGAATATGGGCATCTTGTCCAATGTTCACAGGCTTTGCTGTGAGTCAGTGTGAGCTGACTGACACCACAAAGGGCTTTATCCCACACTCACTAAAATCAGTAAGAAGACTTTGTTTGACTTCAGTGGGAGCAGGATTGGGCCCCAACAAATGGGATTGTCTGTGTGACACCCAAGGTAGTCTAGACTTTGTGGAGTATAAAAGTTGGTTTTTAATGGGGAGTCTGAACTGTTATGCGTTAATTCTACCCGTACTTGCAATATAGTTTATTCTCTGTGAGATTACAAGCACATATGCCAATAGTGGGTTTTCTTTTCTTTTTGGCTGCTTTCAGTGCCAGGCATGTAATATGACTCTCATAAGCTAGTGTTTTGTTATATAAGCCATTAATTTTTTTTCGTCTAATCCTTGTGCACTGTATAAAAACCAGTAACAGTATGATTTATTAGGAGTCAGAACACACAACTGGATGTGTGGTCAGCCTGCTTATTCAGATCTTATAGAAGCAAAGAGCTGATTACACTTGTTCTCCAAAGTCTACACCGGCTGGCCAGGTGGCTTCCAGGTGCTGATTTTGATCTATTGAGCCACCTGTGGCTTGAGTCATGATTACCTTAGAGACTTCTGGATGCCAATCAAGATCACCAGGGGTGTTTTTGGTAACAGTCCCAATTTTGTGGGGCTAGAGGTAGGGCCTTGCCTCTGGAATTTGATCCCTACATTGGCCTGTCAAGACGTATGCATGTTGGCCGTCAGTGTAAATTTCCTCTATTGGGATTTCCCTTCAGAAGGAAGCTAGTGGGATTTACTGATCTTGTGGAGTTTCTTTTAGGTGACACGGGTCAATCAGTTGTTGCCTATGCTGTATTATTACATTCCTCCAGAGCCTTGGCAAAGGGAATCCATTTTAGAAAGGATCAAATATCTAAGATGCATGATTTGGTCTTTGGTGTCTTCAGCCAGCTCAGAAGCATGTGTGTGCACATCGGGCTGTTGAGTCTTCATGGACTTCTCATCCCAAATGGCCCTTCAAAACTACAGTGGAGGCGAGGTTCCGGGTTTGGCTCATCTGCACTTGTGGCTGAAAGTGAGTGCATCGGTGGTGGTCAGACCTAGTTCCTGCCCCAAAGAGCTTGCCTTTTTTGGATTTGTTTGGACTGTGCCTGGCACAATGGGACTCTTAGTTTGATAGCAATGCAAATAATAAACTGTGGCCAGGTTTCTCTGCCTCAGTATGGTCTCCCATCCTTTGTCGGTTTGATTATAAACTCTTAAGGATGGGGATTATCTCTTAACGTGTGTCTATACGATGCCTAGCACAATGACACCAATCTTGATTGAGGCCTCTAGATGCTAGATTACAAACAAGAAAAATAATTCATAACGGGCAGGGTAAACAAAGCTTTAACTGCCACTATTTACACAGAGCCTGTTGTCTAGGGAAACCTCCGCTTATTGGTGCCTTTTATGAGCACTAAAAAAATTAATTAAAAGGAGAAAACAAGTTTAAAAAAGTTAAAACACGTGAGGATAATTGAAAGTTCCAAAGAGCTTAGGCCAGAACCTGAGCTGGTGTAAATGGACACAGTTTCATTGACTTCAGTGGGGCTGCACCATTTACATCAGCTGAGATCCTGGCCACTCACTCTAGAATGGTTTACTTGGCTTGATGGTGCCAATGCACAAGTAGAGCATGTGTGTGTGTGTGTGTGTGTCTTTTGAAGGTTTGGCAGAAAAGAAAATGATTCTCACCTTGCTGCTTGGCAAAAACAAAAGGAAGTTTTAGCAGGTGGAAAAGCTGTCGCTTTGACACAGAACCACGTTCTCACATCTGGCTGCTGTGAAGGCCAAACCACCGGCTGCGCCCAGCCCTAATTGTGGCCAGGGTTTACTGACATGATTATTGATAAGGCTCCCTTCTAATTGGAGCAGAAGATAGATGAATCTGGGGCTTCCACCCATCGGAAGCCCTGTTATTCAGTGGTAAAGCAAGTAACTGCCAGCCTGCTATACCAGTTTATTTAATGATTTGGTAGCATAGAAATAAAGGGTTGATTTTTCAAAAGTTCTTGGCATTAGCCTAACTCTGCTCTTATTGAAGTTGCTGGTACAACTCCAGGAGTGGAGTCAGGCCAAAGAAGAGCACTTTTGAAAATCCCACCCAGAGTAGTTGGGCGAGCTAATATTGACACAAGCAGAACTGATACAAGCCAGGTTTGAATCCCATTCAGCATGTGCACGCCTAATAAAACTGGGTTAAAAACAGACTTCTACTTAAACTGGGCCGATTCTGGGTGTAGACCAGACCTTTGAAAATAAACATTTGGACCCTGATTCTTCAGTGTCCAGCAACTGGTGTTGTCGCTTACACCTGGGTGTAAAATGCTACCAGGTCTAAATGATAGTGCTTTACACCCACCTTGTACTCTCTTTGGCTACAACAGTAAATGGCTACCAAAGGGGCAAGGCCCTGGAGAATCAGGCCCTAGGGCTCAGCTTCAATGGTTTGTTTAGTAACCATCATAACTTCCTTCTAGCCTGTATTTAGCAGCAGGCTCCTGTTAGCCATTTGGTTTCCATAACACTTTAATATATACCTATTTTTGTATAGATGCAAAGCTCTACGTGCTGGGCCTGAATCTCATTTATCCTGAGACTGCTTTGCCCTACACCACTCTAACAGTGTTACTGCTGCTTGCTAGAACAGATCGGCCTCCGTGTAAATAAGATTCAGACTGTATAGGGAACAATGATTTAATTTAAACTCCCACTTATCCAAAAGTACTTTGTCTCCACCAGCCTAACGGGGGACAATTGTATTCTTCCCCTGTGTTACAAAAATCTATTTGTATTAAAGCAGAGTTCCCAATTCCCATGGTTTTATCATGAGTCTCAATATATTTGATGTCTTTCTTAAAGCCTGAGCTGCTGGAGTCATGGGAATCTCAGCTTTCATGTGGAAAAACAAAGTAAGCATCTAGTCCTGATGGTGGGAGACAAAAGCTTGAAAACCTGACCCAAGTGAACCCTAAACCATAAGGGAAATAAAAAGCACTCAAAATATTATCTTTAAAATCAATCTTATCGTTTCTTAGACAGTCTCATGATTTTGACGGGTCTGACTCAGGATTTTTGAATGTTTGTGGTTGGCAATATTGTAAAATTTGGGCTGTCCTAACATACTTTTTTTTTACAATGGAAATTTACTTGCATGGGAAACAGTACAACAGAGACCTGAAGAAGAGCTGTGTGTAAGATTGAAAGCTAGTCTTTCTCTGCAACAAAAATTGGTCCAATAAAAGATATTACCTTGCCTATTTAAGCTTTGAAACTCCTAGTTAACATCTTCTCTTAATTGTATTAGTATTAACAGAATGATGCCAGTTTTTAAACTTATTTTATACCCTAAGCCATCCCCCAAATCTTTGCTACTCTGAATTTGTTTCCACTAAGCCTCTAATACAGGCTAGGGACCTACTGGAATGTTCAAGTTGTTTATTTCTTCTCTCCTTTCCCAGAAACCCCCCATCTGTTTTGCTATGTGATGCAGCTGGTTGGCTTGCCTATTGTTATTAAAACTAAAATTGGGCCAAGTTGAATCACAGGTAGAGTTTTGGTTCAGATTCAATAGAGCTGCGGTCTTATGATCTGGTCTGGTGAGATTTAAATCTCCTTCTCCTCCTTCTTATTTATTATTGTATATTTATGTTCCATAGTACACAGGGGCCCTATTGAGGATCAAGGCCCCATTATAATAGATGCTGTATAAATGTATACAGAGGGTGTTACTACAACTGTAATTCCTAGCTTGGGGAGATGTACGCATGCTAGCTCTGAAGGAGCTGTGTTTGTGGCAGCTGGGGCTAGTTGTCCAAGTACAATCCGGTCCGAGGTCCTAGGTGCGTAATTGGGCTGGCACGAGCTGCCATGCAAGCCCTTGCTGCCACACTTCTGTTTTTAGCACACTAGCTCGATTGGAGCTAGCGCATGTATGTCTACCTGAACTGGGAAAATTACGTTTGTAGCTCCCAGTGTACCATACCCAGAGATGCAGCCCCTGCTCTGAAAAGCTTACTGTGAAATATCAAGGGCAGCGGGGAGAGGGATACAATCAAATACATACACAGGTAGCCAGTGTACTTTTGTAATTTTAAAAAATGGTTGTAAATAGGTAAAATAAGTGCCACTTAGTCGCTTCTGCTCCTCACATCCAGCCATATTGACAGACTGATTTCTTCTAGGCATTTCGCCAGAGTAAAATTTTCTACTTAGACAACAGTGTGGTCCATTATCTGTTAGTGGATCCCACGTCAGCAGAAATTTAACATAAAAGGTTGACAGAGAACAATGGTGACAGGATTTTGTGACAGAAGAAGTTCACTTCTATGAGCTCTTACTCCAAACCATGGCTGAAGTCTTGCAAAGAGATCCATTTGCATGGACCTTTACTCCCAGGGTACTTCAAATGGGTGTAGGAGCCCACAGAGGGGGATCCCTTTGCAGGAATGCACCCATGATATCACAATTCCAGGACCACTGAACATGGCTAGGAGAGCAAGAAGAGTCTAGCAACTCGGAAGAAAGGTAAGTGTCAATAGACAGGATGTACTGGAGAGGAGTGACAGAAAATGGATTGTATACCAGCCTTGTAGGGCCAACTACACGATATTGATGAAGCCTGTGTAGGAGCTAACTGTTCACACTTGTTACTGGTAGGAATGCATGTAATCATAAACAACTCCTTGGACATTGAACAAAATGAGTCTGGGAGGATAAGAGCGTTGAAAGACGAAAATAGTTCAGAGCTTTAAAATCTGGTAAAGCAATTCACTGTTTACTCCTAGAAACTGGTAGCCCCTTCTTTGATTAATTCATCAAGTAAAGTTAAATCTTGCTGTTTTAAAGTTGCCAGTAACTGCGGCTCCAGTCTAGCTGTAGGTCTGCAATTCTTCAACGGTACTGTATTTAGCAATTGTTTGCAATTGTTATACAATATTTTTTCCCAAGAGTTCTCTGTTCATCTAGTTAATTACTCTCTGGATGCTGATTGACTTCAGTCCCTAAAATAAATGCAAAAAGTGGGCATGCAGGGAATTATTAGAATAAGTCTGACCTGTAGCTTACTTGAAGAGAGAAATTTTGCCAAATAGACATCTGTCACATGAAACATTAGATTAGTTTGAACAAAATAACAGACTCTACTCAATTTAGAATTTTATTTATGAAAAATAAACTTTGAGGCAGTGTTTCAAAGCATAATAGAAAAAAAGTAAATTAAATAAACTGATTTGCCTTTTCCAGGAAAAAAGTGATAATCCAAATAAATGTGTCGGGTGTCACATAAGAAATCAGTTGATTAATTTTGGAAAACCCAATTCTTCAAAACATGTAATGCTGTAGACAGTGGGCATGGGGACCCTTTGGTCAACAGATGTGTGGGCACAGGGGTCTGCTCGTGCAATGTTCATTGCAGGAACAGTGCCTTACAGATTATCTCCTGCAGAGCCCAATCAGAAGACCAACATTTTGCAGTACTCATCTCACAAACTCAAATTGTGGCCATTAGATCCTTCTTCTTTTTATAGATGATAGTCAGCTAGAGCTGGCTGAGAAACTGTTGAGTTTTTTAAATTTTCAATGGAAAAATGGGACAAATTTTGTGCAAAATTTTGTGCAAGAAGTTTGTCCCTTTTCTGAACCACCTTCATGGCCAACTCTGATGACTTAGGGTGGATGCCACTGAGTTTGTGGGGTGACATCCTGGAAAAACTCCCACTGACTTAATTGGGGCCAGGATTTCATCCACAGTATCCACATCAGGAGGAAAGGTTTGCATGAGGCTATTTGTCAGCAAGTTAGCCACTGGAAGGAGACGTACAGGACCATGAACCAGATCCATCAAATGGTTGTCAGGAAGATTTTTGTTGTTTGTCCCACTCTGTATACCACAATTCCACGGTCCGACTTTCTGTCTCCTCTGGACAGTCAAGTTTGGTGGACAGTTGAGTTTTCCCACACTGCACCACAAACAAAGGGCTAAAGCAGCCATATTTTGGGAGGGTAGTTTGGGATATGAGTGGTTAGACTTGGGCCTGTATAATGCAGCATAGGGGCTGGAGCCCTAGATTGGAACAACAATTCCTAACTTGGGGTTACAAATGTTAATAAACCCAGGGTCTGCTAACTCAAGTTCTACTAACCCTGGGCTTACATTGCAGTGTATGCATACCATTAGGTTCTTTTGAAATTCCAGTCCTATTAGTTATATGGATAAGGATATTTCTAAAAAAACATGATGTGGTTTTAACCTGAGATTGTCCCTTGTGCATTCTGAATTGTATACAACAGAAAATTCAGATAAACAACAGAATTTACAATACACACAAGAACCATGGACCTGATCACGCTCTTAGAAAAGTCAGTGGCAAAATTACTTGAGAGGGAGCATGTGCAAGTACACACACACAAACAGAGCACATTTGTGTGTCTGATCGTATTAAAAGTTTTATTAGTTTGAGGGAAGGCAACATTATTCACACATATATTTTTTAACTTCATGGTTGTCACTGATCTGCTCAACTCAGAGCTCTGTGGTGAAGGTGGGCATAAAACTCACATTCTTCTGCTCCAAAACCCCAGACCCCTTCCCCTGAGCTAAAGGAAAATCTTCACTTCCTGTCAGTAGTACAGGGCCTATGACACACAGTTAAATAGTTCTGATTTAATCTAGAAGAGCATTGTGATGCGTGTACACATTAGTTAGTCCATTATGTTTGTGAAGCTGGATAAAGACTGCTAAGGTTGGGGAAGAGAATTCATTGGCGTGGAGACATACTTTTCTACCTCACCCCACTTTAAGTCTCTCTGTACAGGCTTCATTCTGTAAAATGAGAAGAGAAACTTCCAAAGCCTGAGTTTTTCCTAAACTGTTTATTTTTTAGTATGAATATTTTCTCTGTGTCACAGAACTTTGGTTTCATAAATCACCATCGGATTCCACAGGTGCTGAGGAGCTTTGGCCTTATGCCAGGGCCTTTGAGGTCTGAGCCCTTGTAGTTTGAGAGCGAGCCCTGGTCAGAAAGTGGCCCCCTATTCCTTCCCACCCAGTTCTTTCTGGCACTTAAATTCCAGCACTGCTGCTGACTCATGGAAGCCTGCAGACCTTCTGCCAGCAGGCACCCACAGAGTCAGAAAATCTTGGAGGCAAATAAAGCCTCCTGTGTTTGTGAAATCACCGCTTTTTGGCATGGAAAGATAGCAGTATCCTTATATAATGGCGTTTCTGAGGTTGGAAACCCTACAATGTGTTTCAGCAGATGTTAAGAGGTGTGACAAATGTTTAAACCCAAGATGAATGGTAAGACTGTTTAAACCATTATTTATGTAAATACTGAAATTTAAGCCTAAAGAAGTCAGGTTTTATGTCCCAATAAATAAAATGTGAGGAAAGGGAATAACTGAGCAGCCTGCCTTTTCACACGTCTCCTTCTGCTCACTCGGGCTCTGCTCTGTGTCTGTCTATACCTAGGCATGGAATCTCTTTTTTCTCTAGATCCGAATAATGGCTCCCATTCAGGAAGAGTGCCTTAGTACTTGCTCTGTTTTCAGCACATGCTTATATCCCCTTGAAGTAATGGCACTTAAGCACATGTTAAACACCTGTGTGTTTTTCTGAATTGGGGACAGCCAGTGTTTCAAAGAAGCCTTAGTCTTCCTGGTTAAACAATTAGGAAGACTTCCTTTGGATTTCCTTCAGGACGCTTGGATGTGAAGCACTCAAAGCCTGAGCCAGCTTCTTTAAAGTCAGCGGGAGCCTTTCCACTAACTTCAGTGGACTTGGGTCTGGCCTTCACTGAGCGTAGCTGCCCCTGTGCTGCCCTAATCGTGTGCCCCGAGGTCTCTGCAATCCACATAGACCACAAGTGCACCCAGCAGAGTGGCATTCCCTGAGTTAAGCCTCATTACCTGTAGGTAGTTGAATGTGCTGCCGCTTTCTATTGCCCTCCATTTGCCACAAAGGGCTACTGCTTGTTCAAATGGCCTTTGTCCTCATTCTACATGCCTTTCACAGTGTGCTCCCACAGCTGCCATGTAGCTGACATTCCAGTAGGGGGCTCCAATGAGCATCAGGACCTCGGGGCATTTCGCTGCATAGCTAGGTAGCCACAGGGAAGGGCAAAAGGACACTTTCTAAACGCCCCATAACAACCACTTGGGCAGCAGTGGGTTGAACTAAAATTTTTATCGGTAGCCATCATTGCTAGCTACCTCATTTCGCATTGACTTCTCAAGCATAATCAATGGGTACATTTTTTTAAAACGTTCGCAATAATGACTGCTTGGGCCTAATTTTCAAAGTAAAAGACCTTCCTTCATTGTATGTCTAGGGTGGGATTTTCAACAGGGTGCAGTGTTTGGCCTAATTCTACTTCCATTGAAGTTAATGGTACAAATCCCATTAACAGCGATGGGAGCAAAGAGAAGCCAATACTCCTAAAGCCTAGAAAGAAGTATTTTCTTTGTCCTGAATCCTAGCTGTTTCACAGAATCATAGAAATGAAGAGCGGGAAGGGACCTCAAAGTCAAATTCATATTTTGCATTCACATTTTGCATGGGGACAGTAATCTGGTGTTCATACTAATATTGCAAAAATTTAGATATTCAAATCTGTGTTTGCGAAAAGGCTTCAGTTCGTTCTTTTTGTCTGGTTTTCTTTTCCCACTGGCCTGCAGTCAAACACAGATGAACATTAAGCAAAGCATACACTTTGCATTTCCACTGGATAATGGGAGGAAATAGAAACTGTAAGGGTAAAAAAAGCTGGACACAAAAGCTTCTTCTGGTGGCTCAGTGCCTCTTGGTTTTTACAGTTCATGTGGATCATGGTATAATCAATTGCAATATGGGTATAAAATTGTCTATTTCCTCCCACATCTGTTCGTTCTAGTCATTTGCTCTGAAAAGGTGACATGCACACCCCAGGATTTTTATTGCATTCTAACTAATGGAAAAAGAGACATACTCTAACCTCTCCTCTTAACTAACGCGCTGCTACTGTGGCCCCTTTTTGACCCAAGCAGCTAGTCAAATTTTGGAGCCCTGGGAATGTTCCAGTTGGAAGTAGAAATTGATGGATTCTGGTATTCTTGATGCACTCTTGTTTGTTTACATGGATGTACAAAATCCTGTGTCTCTGGATGCAGAAGCAATCAAGAACAAAAGAAGCAGTTTCTTAGCTTGCAGCCGCAAGCCCCTTTAAGCAGCAGACCCCAAAGCTTTCTCTCTAGCTTTTCCTGGGTCACACTGTGCTCCCAGGGTACTGCATGGCTTCTTTGCTTTTTGCCTCTGCCTCTGTTTCTCTGTTCTGTCTGTTCTTCTCCATTTCTGTGTGTTCTCTCTCACACCCCTGTGCATGCACACCTACCTGGTCACAATACCCAATGGAACCCCCTGCCCACATGGTGCTCGTTTCTGGGCAGGGTCTAACACTGCAATTAAACACCCACAGATAGTCCATGTCAGCTGATTTGGGCTCGTGGGGCTTGAGCTGTGGGTCTGTAAAACTGCGGTGTAGACGTTTTGGGCTTGGGTTGGAACCTGAGCTGTGGGACCCTGCATGTATCAGCAAAAATAACGAGGAGCCTTTGTGGCACCTTAGAGACTAACTTGTTTTAGGTGTGGCCCTTAACCGCCTCTTACAACTATGTTAAGTGAAGGATGTGTTCACCCATCAGTTTGAACAAGGTTTTAACACAGCCCATAACAAGGTTTTACCCAGCTCATAACACCGTCCTTGCAACAAAGCCTGATGCCAACTCTGTCCACATGTGACACCATCATAGGACCTAATCACATTAGCCACGGCATCAGGGGCTCTTTCTCCTGCACGGCTACCAATGTGATATATGCCATCATGTGCCAGCAATGCCCCTCTGCCATGTACATTGGCCAAACCAGAGAGTCTCTACGCAAAAGAATAAATGGGCGCAAATCTGACATCAGGAATCATAACATTCAAAAACCAGTAGGAGAACATTTCAACCTCTCTGGCCACTCAGTAAAAGACTTAAGGGTGGCAATTTTGCAACAGAAAATCTTCAAAAACAGACTCCAAGGAGAAACTGCTGAGCTTGAATTAGTATGCAAACTAGATACCATTAACTTGGGTTTGAATAGAGACTGGGCATGGCTGGGTCATTACACATATTGAATGGATTTCCTTAAGTTAAATATCCTCACACCTTCTTGTCAACTGTCTAAATGGGCCATCTTGATTATCACTACAAAAGTTTTTTTTCTCCTGCTGATAATAGCTCATCTTAATTAATTAGCCTCTCACAGTTTGTATAGCAACTTCCACCTTCTCTGTATGTATATATATATATATCTATATCTAGATATCTATCTTCTTACTATATGTTCCATTCTATGCATCCGATGAAGTGGGCTGTAGCCCACGAAAGCTTATGCCCTAATAAATTTTAGTCTCTAAGGTGCCACAAGTACTCCTGTTCTTTTTTAGAAGGAAGAAGCTTTGCAGATGACAAATGGAACTGAGGGGCATCCTAGAACTGAAGTGGAATAAAGCCTGTGTTCGCAAGCCTGAGGAACTCTTGCCACCTCAAAGGATGGAAAAATTCCTCAGGGGAACACGCAGTTTGATTTACGTAATCAACATATGACAAACAGGCAAGGCTGTGAGAGAGCTGCCACAGAGAGTTTATAGTGTCAGCCAAAGTGGGCTTTCCACAGCAATACCGCTGATTGCATGATTAAAACAAAAAGGGCTGGGGCATAAGTAGAATTACAGATCCATCAAGGAGTGTCCTGAATTCCTTATGGGGGGAGGGAAGTCTTGTAATTAACTGCCAAAGAGGGATGGATTTTTCCAACCCGGCTGTCACAGCTGCTGTTGTAAATCATTTGTTATGGTTTATAATGGTGTATTCCTCGAGAAATTGTTCAAAACTGCAACTTGATGCTTGTTTTTAGTGCATTAACCACCCTGAGCTCTGCCTCAGACCATTAACTAACAAAAGCTAGCTATAAACTCCTAACAGCTTGTTTCTCGGCAATTATTCCTGTCCCATTTAAACAGTTTCCCTCCACCACTCTCCCCCCCCCCGCTCCCCTCAGCAGTGAAGCTTAAGGCGCGCAGCAGTGGGCTGTCCTTCAGCCTCCCCTTCTCTGGTACCAGGCAAAAGCAGGGAGGCCTAAACTGCCTGCCTGGGAAAGCAAGGCTGGTCAGTGGGACGCAGCTCATCGCCTTGACCCAAGCAGCCCCCAAATACATACACTGTGCCCTATTGCTGTTCACTTGTAGTGCCTAGAGACCCCAGCAGAGATCGGGGCACCCAAACAGTCAGTCCCGAAGAACTTACCATCGCAATACCGAAGATACACGAGGAAACAGAGGAGTGAAGTGACTTGCCCAAGGTCACTTGCAGAGCCTGGACTAACCCATGGGTCTCCTGACTCCGGGCCTTTTCCCTATCCCGTAGAGCGCACACTCTCTCACATGCTTTCCTGCAGCTACCAGGCTAGAGGGAGAGGGGTGAGTCCCATTCTGTAGGACAAACAAGGCTGTGTTGGCCATTTGCTGGGAGCCATGGGGCCACACACACAGACAAGGGCGCAAGCTTCAAAGCTCAGATGTGGGTTTTGAAGAGGGAATCTGCTTGTTTAAGTTCACCAGCAATAACAGCCTACAGTTGAGCAGCTTTACCTTCACCTTGCACTTATGAGGAGCGAGTGGGTGGCTGCCTGTTTCTTTTTCCATGCTCTGGGGTCCCTTATACTTGGACCAGTCACTGTCCTTGGAAATGCCATGTCAGATCAAAGTTGGCTTATGGCCCCAAGGATATGGTGAAAGGTCAGCAGTGTAACAGTGAGGCAGATGTTGCTCTGCCTTTCACGAGCTCCTCTTCTTGCCTCAGTTTAGCTGGGGCAGATGGAGCGGATGGGCCCAGAAACAAGGGGAAGCAACTGAGTGCTTGGTGCCAAGAAGGACATGTGGGACAGGAGCTACAAGGGGCTGACTTGAGCCAAAGTAAATCATCAGTGAGAGAGAGAAAGAGAAGGTGGAAGCCAGAATCAGTCATGAGACACTTGCTACCTAGAGCCCTTGGCTCAGATTCTCTGTTCCAAACCAGGTGGAGATGTCCATGTGCAGAGGGACTCTCCATTTGTGTAGAGCTGGAGGAAGCAGAGTAGCCACCTTCTGCACCATCTGCCCCCCCCCGCAACCCTGGCACAGGATGTGTAAAGGGGCATGTTGGGATTGTGTGTGGCAAAGCTGAGCTCCACTGATACACTGGCATAAGGGACCATACACTACCAGCATAAGTTAGATCAGGACTTCTGCTGGGGCCAGATGGCTGTGAGCGTCCATCCCTGCCCTGCAAGCACAGCTCGAATATAATTGAGAATCGGGGCCTCCACCTGTAATTGCTGCATGGTCCACATAGCAAAACCATTGCCTTGCCCCTGATATGGAGCAGCATTTGCAGTAATTGTTTTAACCAAACGAATCTCATTGTAAATCCATGAAATTGCTTCAAAGCACCTTGTCTAGCTCATGGCCTGACCACTAACTACTGAAGTTCTCCATACGCATGTACAATGTGACTGACACTCGCTAGGGGATGGAGATTAAGGGCTTCTTTAGCTAAATTAATTGAGAAGATAAATACATGGATTAATCTATTCCCATTCTCTGCCCTGCTGTGTGAATACACAGCTAGAACACACAAAAACCAGATCTCTGGCATAGGGCAGCCTCCACAAATGTAGCTGTGATCAGCGGTAGGTAGATTTAGGGGAATGTGTAAACTGACTTCAGTTTTGCAAACTATTATTACAGTGACTAGTTAAGTAGGAAAGTGCAACAAAGCTTTCTTTGGAAACATATTACAGAAGAATTTTGCTATCTGGGGCCTGATCCAAAGCCTGTTCAAGTCAGTGGGAGAATTGCTTTAAGCCCCTGATGAATGAAAATGCTGGAGAGATCTTTACTAGAAAAATCATCATGTTTGAGCACCGCTAGATGGTCGGGCTATTGCTGTGTTTGCTATTATTTAATGTAGCGTTCGAGGTGAAAACCTGAGTGATTCCCCAGGGAGGGGCTCCTAGATAATTTCGCTCTCGGCTCAACTGTCATAATAGACTAACAAACTGAGCACATGGATGAAGACTGAAACTTAAACAAACCTTTCATTAACTACATGGAGTCACTGCCTCACAAACACCTTCAGCCAATTCTGCTGAGCCCGAAGCGTGAGATAATAGACCAGCCTAACACAGGACACTGCCACCTAAAAGCCCTCTAGCGCTCTGCAGTTAAACCAGCTTTAGAAATGAACAGGCTTTTAGCATCTGCCGTTTGTGGGGTGGGGTGAGGAAGCCCTTTAACCCTTTCCTGCTGCTGGAAGGTGTTTTCAATTTCCTTTTTTAGCTGACCAATTCTGCTTCTCTTACTCACCGTGGGACTACTCACGTAAGTGAAGTGCACAGGATTTGACTCTAAATGACTGGCTTGTTAAGATAGTGGCTGATCTGACTCAGCAATGAAACGGTCAAAACAATCAGTGGGTGGCTTTAAGCAAAAACACAAAACCAACACCTCTTAGAAAATAGATACCAGTTTTGCCACGCTTACCAAAACAGATCCTTGGGGCTGCTAGAGAAGTAGAAGTGCACAAGAGTTCCCATGCACTCTGCATAACCCTTGAAAGTTATTGATAAACAAAACACACACATACAAAAAGGCCAAACCCCAACGTGTTTACTTGGTCTTTGCTCAGGAAGGTTGCTTGAGTGAAAACTTCAGGGTGGGGCTGAAGATGTTTAAAACCACTTGTAAAGCTTGCAAGGAGAAGAAACTTGCTGCAGCTGAAAAGCCAAGGGAGCAGTGATTTTACTTGTATTATCACTGCTGTTCTGGCAGAAAGGCCAGTAGCCTTTTCTATACATCAAAACAACTTTAGCATGCAACCTCTGGTAAGTCTCACTGCTAAACTGAATGAGCTAACAGTCTGTGAAATCCTACGTGAAGGAATTTAACCAGGGTTAGACTTGCCTAAAACCTTTTTAAAGAGACATCCTTGTGGTAGCATCCTTTTAGTTGGGAGGTTCTGAGTTCAAGACTCATGCAGGGATTCTGGCTTGCTGCCAATGCTGACAGCCTAGGGACTGTTATTCATAGGATAAGGCATTGAAGAGAGCTCCCTTGGGCCCCTCTCTAGTTAGTGTCCAAATGGATGTTAACGTTCTTGTTGGATGTTTAGAATAAAATCTGGGAGAATTCTGGAGTCCTCTCTGCTGTTCCCTTTGTCTCCCATGACTGAGGCTGTGTGTGTAAGCTATTGTTGAGTGTGTCATGACTGTCATGTTGTGTCTTTAGTCGTAGAATCATAGAACTGGAAGGGACCTCGAGAGGTCATATAATCCAGTCCCCTGCACTCAAGGCAGTACTAAGTCTTATCTAGACCATCCCTGACAGGTGTTTGTCCAACCTACTCTTAAAAATCCCAAATGATGGAGATTCCACCACTTCCCAAGGCAATTTATTCCAGTGCTTAACCACTCTGACAGTTAGGAAGGTTTTCCTAATGTCCAACCTAAACCGCCCTTGATGCAATTTAAGCCCATTGCTTCTTGTCCTATCCTCAGAGGTTAAGAACAACAATTTTTCTCCCTCCTCCTTATAACAGCCTTTTATGTACTTGAAAACTGTTATCATGTCCCCTCTCAGTCCTCTCTTCTCAAGACTAAACAAACCCAATTTTTTTCAATCTTCCCTCCTAGGTCATGTTTTCTAGACCTTTAATCACTTTTGTTGGTCTTCTCTGAACTTTCTCCAGTATGTCCACATCTTTCCTGAAATGTGGCGCCCAGAACTGGACACAATACTCCAGTTGAGTCCTAATCAGTGTGGAGTAGAGCGGAAGAATTACTTCTCGTGTCTTGCTTACAATACTCCTGCTAATACATCCCAGAATGTTTGCTTTTTTTTGCAACAGCGTTACACCGTTGACTCTCATTTAGCTAGTGATCCACTATGACCCCCAGCTCCCTTTCCGCAGTACTCCTTCCTAGGCAGTCATTTCCCATTCCGTATGTGTGCAACTGATTGTACTTTCCTAAATGGAGTACTTTGCATTTGTCCTTATTTAATTTCATCCTGTTTACTTCAGCCCATTTCTCCAGTTTGTCCAGATCATTTTGAATTTTAATCCTATCTTCCAAAGCACTTGCAACCCCTCCTAGCTTCGTATCGTCCGCAAACTTTATAAGTGTGCTCTCTATGCCATTATCTAAATCATTGATGAAGATATTGAACAGAACCGGACCCAGAACTGATCCCTGCTGGACCCCACTTGTTATGCCCTTCCAGCATGACTGTGAACCACTGATAACTACGCTCTGGGAACGATTTTCTAACCAGTTATGCACCCACCTTATAGTAGCTCCATCATATTTGGTGGGAAAGGCCTGTTTGTGCATACCTAGATGAGGGTGGCATAGGCTCATGTGGAAAGTGTGTATTTGTCACATGTGTAATGCCGTCCTATGTCAAGCTTATTACAGAGGTTAGCATGTGCATAGGTTATGCTATGAAAGGAGCCACTTGCCTGCCAGATTAAGGAACTTGGGGTGTAGACCCATTACTTATTTATTTTTGGAAAGCATGCCACAAATCACACCCACAAACCCACATTTCACCACAAATAGCATTACAGTTAGTGTCTCATATAAGATATTTCCAACCTCGTTAAAGCATTCTCTCTATGCTGTCCCTCCAGCATTTTACATGATTGCATTCAACCCAACTAATTGATACATGGGGTTTATGTTTACCTTTTCTTAAGAATTTTGTGAGGGCTGAGATTATCCCCCCCCAAATCCAAACAAAAAAAATCATGATAAAGCTCACAGAGAGGATGGGAACAAGAGTGAATCTGCAGGGCTGGCTTAAAATTCTTCATTTACTCTCAGCTTTTCTCCTCTCTTTTTGATGTGGAGACAGATTTGACACTTCTGATTCACAGTGATAAAAGTAAGCAAGTACAGCAGGTTTGCATGGAGTGGAGATAATTCTGGCTATAAAGTAACAGCTATCTTTTATACAAAGGGACAAGTTATTTGGGCAGATGTTCTGAAATCAAAGTAAAACACCAAGTCCTCCCTTCTTGTCTAGTCTGTTGAATTGTCTTTACCCTGTGCAACACTATCTTGGTACTAAAAGGTTTGTGTTTATTACAAAAGGAAAATCTTTTCTTTCCCCCATCTCGATCCTCGATCTATCTGACAGACTGCAACGATGAAAATCCTTCTAAATTCTCAAAGGCAAACTAAGTGTGTCATCCTTTTGCAGTGCACGCAGCTGCCCTAAAAGCTGGTATCACGTAGAGAGGTCAGCTGCCTGCTAGGTACAGTGGCTAAAGACCTGAATTTATCAGCATGGTTAATTCCAGATGGGCTTTGGGGTTAAATCAGGGTGCCAGAATGTCTAGCATTACTGTACTTTGTGGTGGGTCGTCTCCCTGTATTGCCAAGACATTCAATGCCTGGAAACATTTGCAAACAATGGCCTCCAACAAAGGAACTGTGGCTGCTAAAAGGAAGCTTACTGACTATGATTGACGTCAGCTGAAATGGACAGTGACCAAAGGCAGGCATCTGTCTGGAGTAGCACTCATCACTAGAGGATCTGTAGTCAGACACACTGATGTATGTGTCATGCATATGTTTTGGGTGTGTCTCATTTATCTTCCTCCTAAATTCTGTGATTAAACTAGAATTATAGGATTTCTTTGTTGTGAGAAAAAGCTTTGCAGGCCCACGAGTGTGCCCACAAAAAGAGAGCACTCATAAATATACAAAAATTCAGCATGGTTTATCTTTTACAAAGATAGAACAGGACTGTGACATACTGCCTGATATTAAAGAATCCATTTTCTTGAAGCAAAATTGCTTAGTCCCCAACATAATTCTCATATGGAATTCTGAACATATAGGGTCTGATTTTTTTAAAAGGATCAACTCAGCTTCTAATTTTACAAGTGTAAAATTGCAGCTGCAAATCATTGTGTCCACAAATCATACCATTTCATGTTGGAATACCTGATTTCCTATGGTTTACCCTCTGCGGTTAATTGTGGGTACAGAATTGTAGACAATTATTTGCAGGAGAGAAATTGCACTCAAAAAGCTGAAGGCTATTTCTGAAAATCTGGCCCAAGGGAAACATAATTGGAATGTTTAACCTATATGATGTCGACCCATGTAATTTGATGCAATCTTCAACTACGAGATTAGTGCTGGTTAGCATGGTAATGTACTGTACTTTCCATTGCATACCTCTTCCAAGCAAAGTGGCCTAGACATCTTGATGAACAGAGAAGTGTAAAAGGTGCATTTTAAAGTAAGGCTGTTGCTTGTCTCAATTTCTAGGTCTCAGCGTTGCACAGTTAGACAGTCTCAGTGTGCATTACAAAACTCAGACGGGTTCTTCCTTATTATAAGTGCAAAACCTCCACATGCTTTTCAAGTTGATACCTGACCCTGAGTTCTAGAGGCTTATTTCACAATATAGAACCTTCGGAGGGGTCGGGGGCGGGATGTACGAAGGTAGTCTTTGATGACTGTGGAAAAGGTGCCAGACTGACAGCTCTGGAAACTGGAGTCCTCTGTTTATCCATGCGTAGGGTACAACACAGGAAGAAGCAGTGCCAGCATCCCCACTCGTTTCACCAACATGTCTCCGCCCTGACATGGAGGGACGAAAAGGTCATTTGGGCTCTATGCTCACGGAATCCTTGACATCTCTGCTGAGATTACCAAGAAATGTTGGTTTGCGTCTTGGAGACACCTGTTTCCTGGGAGCTGTACTGAGACCTACAAACTAATTCCACACTGGACTCTGAAAACAGGAGTTTCATATTCTTTGCCTTGTCTGCATTCAGGGTGAAATTCTCTCCTGGAGAGGGCCAGCACAAAAGACTATGTACCTTTGAAACTCAGAACTTAAGCTGGGCACAGGTCTGATGCTAGCCCCCTGTACCGTGCTGAATTTCACCCTAATGGTTTTGCATCATGCATGTTATTTTCATTGACTTAATGTAACTGAACAAGAAAATCTTGCTATGCAAATTCACTGTATCAATGATTAGTTGAATTATTTTGCTTGCAGAAATACTTAATCCTGGCTCAATGGGAGGGGATGGACAAGCTGACCTCTTGAGATCTCTTCCAGCCCTACTTTTCTATGAGTCAGTGAATACTGTACATATGGTTTACATACATGTCTGTTTTACCTACAGCATGTCATTTATTTTCACAGGGCCGCCACGTTAAGACAGGACAACTAGCCGCAATCAAGGTTATGAATGTTACTGAGGTGAGTGAGCATCTGTGGAAAAAACAGTTGTCTGGATATAAGCAAAAAGGACATATAAAACAACCAGCCAGATCACTACAGAGTTAGATAACTTATTGGAGAAGATGATCTGCTTGCATAAGTACTGCTTGCTGGGAATTGGGTTTTTTTTCCTAATGTGCTAAGGATGGTTGTATGTGCAAGTTTCTTTGTTTTCAATCATATTTGTACAATGGGGGCAAAGCAATCAGGGCCAGTAGTTCTGTATATTTTTGCTAGTCTAGAATGATGAAGAAAAGAATTTTCTTCCTGCTTATTGCTAGTTGATTATCTGTTTCCAGAGATAGTAAATAGAAGATTTCCTGTAGCTCTGTGCTGCCCCTGCTGTGTTTCATCACATCCTTTCCCCTCACACGCCAGCTATTCCTCTCTGCAGTACAAAAATCTAGGGCATTGTAGTCACTCTGACAGCAAGCAGGAAAGAACATTAGAGTTGCAAATGTTGCTTTTTTTTTTTATCAACTAGATGAGAGAAGGGGACAGTTTAATTGGCACAGTCCTTGCTCACATTTATAAAGTGGTGTCAGAGTTAGAACACAGTGTCACAGAATTTGCTAAGCATTGATTTTTTTGTTCCTCCTCTGATCAATGCAGCTGGTTTTATAGAACTGTAACTTGCCACCTCAAGACAATGTTAGCATGAAAGGCCAAAAAACATTTTCCCCTAGAGTTTCCTGTAATTCAGTTCCTGCATATTATGGGCCTGATTCTCATTTACACTAAAAGACTTTCTGCACATGAAAATTAATCCGGAGTAAGGTAGGATGTTCATTTAAAGCAGAATAGCTATATAATAATGCCTATAAATAGTATAGACACTCTTTTTTTGCGTATAAATGCCTTTTTCTGGTTTAGCATAATCCACTTCCAAAGTGGATTAAGATACTAAAGAAAAAGGCATTCTTATTCCGAAATAGTAGACCTGGTCTATAGTTAAAACTTATACTGGCATAGCTATGTCAGTTATGGGTGTAGATTTTTACCAACCTAACTGAGCCTAGTGTAGATACATTTATACAGGCATCAAAGTGTTTTTGCCAATATAGTTTGTGTCTCTTGGGAAACGGGTGTAAACTATGGTGACAGAAGCACTTTTTTGCTGATATAAACTGAGTCTACACTGGGGAGAAGGGAGGGTTGCTATAATTGCTATACCAGTATCATGATGCTAGCAAAACTTTTCTATTGTAGACAAGACCTGAGAGTATCCTCACATGGAGTTATTCCAGTATAGCTATTCCTGGAGAGTTATTCCAGAATAACTCCATATGCAGACAAGGCCTAAATTCGTTTTATGCTATGCTGGCAGCGTACATATACTATGGCAGTGGGTGGCCGCGTAAAACGCTAAGGCATGATCTACGCCTAAAACTTAGGTCAACCTAGCTACATCACTCAGGGCTGTGAACAATGTCACGCCCTGTGCAATGTCGTTCGGTTGACCTAACCCCCACTGCCACCCCTGAGAGAGGTGGATTTACAACAGTGACAGAAAAAACCCTTCCGTCACTGTAATCAGTGTCTACACAACTGTGCTACGGCTGCGTAGCTTCAACGCTGCACCTGTGCCGCTGTATAATGTAGACATATCCTAAGACAAGGAGGGCTTAAAGCAGGATTAAGTATAGTGTAACTCACACCCACTGTAAGGCCCTTTTACACTGCCAGGGTAGTACAAATGGGCCTTAATATGAATAAAAAACAGGCTTTTTATACCTTTATAAAATATACTTGTGTACATATAGAAGGTCAAACTACTAAGGTTTTGCTTTTCTGTCTGTGGAGAGGGTACATTTTTGAAATGATTGGACCAGTAAAGTGCTGGGACTTTGCTTCTGGCTCTGTGGGTACAGGCCTCGCCATCTGCCTTATGTTGTAGAAATGAGAGTCACCGAAGAGGAAAGGTTTTCGGGGAGTGGCAGAGGTTGAATTTGTGGTGGGGTGTGAACCCAAATCAGACTCCCAGATCTGAGCACCTCCAGACTTCAAGATCAGCTGGGAAGGGGCTGCCAGAGACCCAGAGCTGTTCTATGGATAGCTTTTGCCTCCCACTGAACCCCAGGGATCCACAGGGGACAGGGGTTGTTCCGGAGGCCTGATCCATGGGCAGGGGATAGAGACCGCCACAGGGAGTATCAATGAGAAAACTCGAGGCAGGGAACTTTACAAAGATCTCCTGCCTTGTGCTGCACACAATTTGATATTCTCCATGTTTAAATAACAGAATATAGTGTGTGCTAGTACACTGTTGGAAACCAAACTTAAATGAAAGATAAGATAACCCAGAGGCCCAGATTCACATCAGTATCTGTGTGCAGTTCTGCGAGCACAAAGCAGCCATAAACTTGCTTCATTGACTCATTAATCCTGGTTTACAGCTGCTTTGCATCACCGTAGCAGCACAGAGCAGCTGTGGTGTATTGATGGTATCTGACTCACTATTTGGGGAGCTGAGCAGCGTCTTTACACGCCGAGGATTTACCAGTAACAGGTCTGGTTGGTTTTGGTTTGAATCATTCCACACAAAATTGATTGTGTCTTTTTAAGAATTCTGCAGCGCTTCAAGGCAAAATCTTTAGATCTCGTGTAACCCCTTCTGGGGTTTTCTGTGGTGCTCTCCCCTCTAAGCCCTGCTTAGTATAAAAGCTCTTATGAGTTCATAGCTTGTTGCAGTAGGACTGCAGGCAGAAGTTTTATTGATTTCAGCTGTGAAATGGTAGACTAACAAGTTTCCAGGGGTTAGGGTGACAGCCTGATGCTCTGCCACAGGCTTCCTGCGTGACCTTGGACATGTCACTTATGTCCAGAGCCTCAAAGGTATTGAGGTGTCTAACTCCCTTTGATTTCAATAGGAGTTAAATACCCTTAAGGATCTAGGCCAGGGGTTCTCAAATTGGGGGTCAGGACCCCTCAGGGGGTCACGAGGTTATTACATGGGGGCGGTCGTGAGCTGTCAGCCTCCACCCAAACCCCGCTTTGCCGCCATTTATAATGGTGTTATATATAAAAATGTGGTTTTAATTTGTAAGAGGGGTCGCACTCAGAGGCTTGCTATGTGACAGGGGTCACCTGTACAGAAGTTTGAGAACCACTGATTTAGGCCTTAGTCTCTCTGGGTCTTGATTTGCCATCTTTAAAAAAGAAAAGGAGTACTTGTGGCATCTTAGAGACTAACCAATTTATTTGAGCATAAGCTTTCGTGAGCTACAGCTCACTTCATCACTTCATCACGGCTGTTACTCTGAAACCCATCTTTAAAGAGGGGATAATAGTTCTTCCCTACCTCACAGGAATGTTGTGAGATTAAGTGAGTTGCTCATATACTACAGTAATAGGGGGTCACAGAAGTATTTTGGATTGAACTACTTTCATTCTCCAAGAATTCAGTGTAATAAAATTGGTTGCCCACTAAAGGTTCAGTGTTTCTCGCACAACGTTATGGTCTAGCTGGGATTAAGTTATTTTCTATTCCTTTGGGCTTGAAAAACTGGTTTGAAACATATTAAGTAAAGTCTAAAAAAATATCAAAGTGCATCCCCTCGAATGTGCTCAATATGCAGCACATCCGAGGGCGCATCTCATGGGGAGGTCGACTTGTAATAGAGAATGGGGCACATTCGTAATAAAGTGATGTGAAACGAAGAGCTTCCTAGCCCTCCGGGACAAGCCTCCATCGTTCTTGTCTTTATCTTACAGCCTTTGCTTGTTCAAATGAATTGGTTAGTCTCTAAGGGGCCACAAGACCTCCTTTTCTTTCTGAGGACTGTGCCAGCTTCAGAGCGGAGTAAATCTGTTCTCTCTCTAGCGTGCGCTCCGAGATTCGGAGCTGCTTTCTTATGATAGCAGCAGGATGCTGTGGTCAGGGTGGGATCATCTGGACATCTGTCAGGAAGTGCTGCAGTGTCATGTTACAGGGAGGGGCGTGGGAGCTTTAAATGAGAACTGAGGGCAAAGTGTGCTTCTGTGCCTCTTTACACAGGCTCTGCTTCCTGTTATCTGATCACGCCTAGCAAACAAAGTGTTTGCAAAGAGATCCGATTCTTGCTGACTTACTCTCCCTGCGGATCTGTGTCTACGGAGGGAGCAGCAGGCTGTCCCTGTGAATCTCTTGCTTTCAGTCTTTCCAGTTATCTAAGTGCTATTTGTTTAAATGAATAATATCAGGGCCATAAAGGGGTCTCCTGGCAGCAGTGTGTATCAGCCTCATCTTGTTCCTCTTGAGGTTGGAGGTGTATGCTGCTGCTACCTACCAGATAGGGCCATGTTTTCAAACATAGCCTTTGAACATGAGCCTGTCATTTTGTGCATGCAGTCAGCTGTGCCCAGAAATAACTCGGTTTGTGTGGGGAAACAGCGGTGGCGCCTGCACACCCGAGAGCGACTTTTATTTCTTTGCCAGCAACATTTACAAGCAGATTTCAATGCCCTTTGGAAATGTGGCCCATAGTAGTATTAACAAGGAGAAGATCAGGACTGGAATCATGAGCATCTGGAGGGATCCAACCACTGAGGCTATTCCCCCTCCTTTTCCCTGACCCGCATCTACTGAAGGGCCTTATATCACCCCTTTTTCCATAGTATCTGAACATCTTTCAGTCTTTCATATATTTATCCTCATGACAGCCCTGTGGGGGATGGAAGTGCTGTTGTCCCCGTTTTACAGATGGGAAACAGAGGCAGAGAGACAGCAGGTGCCTAGCCCAATGTCACACAGGAAGCATGCAGCAGAGCAACGAACTGAACTAGGTCTCCGAGCTCCCAGACCAGCACCCTATGCCCAGGACCATCTACCCTCTGCTCTTCCACTAACACCTCCTACCACTTTCCAGTAACCAGCTTCACACAGTATCTCAGCTCCCAAACTGAGACAGCCCCCATTTCTGTCTTTTTACCTTTTGAAGACCTGCCCTTTGCGCAATTCATGCCTCTGTCTCTGTAGGGGCAGAATAGTTTAGATTGCAAGGCTTGTTCAGCAGTGGCTGGATCTCAACAGAGAAGCCTGTTATCTCATCTCTAGAACATCTGAGCAGCATACCACAATATCTGAGCTTCATCAGAGATACTGGAGTCTGGCGTAAGGACATCTGAAGGCAGTGTGGGGGTGAAGGAAAATCAGGAACGGCAAGGAGGGTGATGGCAAGGATTCTGGGAAGCTAATAAGGGCAAGAGATGGATCTAGGGGTCGTACTAGCTGGTTATAGGAAAAACATGTACCTACCTACATACATACATGTATGGCCTCCCTTACACTAGTGCACTTTACAAACATACATTTATGTACATTCTCAATGCCCCAGTTAGGTAGGGAAGGATTATTATGTCCATTTTACAGATGGCAGAGAACAGCATGGGCTGAGGTGCACCAAAACTCAACACTCCTGCAAGGGCAGGGAGTTATGTGAGATATATGCCCGGATGATCCTGGCAAGTAACTTGCACCCCATGCTGCAGAGGAAGGTGATAAAAGCCTCAAAGTCCCTGCCAATATAACAGGGAGGAATTCCTTCCTGGCCCCATCTTTGCCCAGGATTATTAATTCAGGCTTTGAAAATACTTTCTGTTATATGTATGTATCTGAACAGATCATTTGAAAGGCCAGGCCGGCTTTATCCTCTGACTTCCCTCCCCACCCACCCATTTCCATCCCTATGTCAATGCTGACTAGAATCCCACAGGGAAGCAAAGCTCCTGCTCCCTGCTAGAATCCTTATGAATGCTAGGAAGGAACTTGTAATGGGAAGAAGGGCAGGACCTGCTCTCATTAATCAACAGAGCTGTCCAGTTGCTCACTCCCAGTTGATTGCGGAAACCTCCTTCCTCTAATGCCACATGGCTCAAGATGGTGGCCAGGCATGGAGAGCGAAATATGACCTTCCAGGGTTTTGCAACACATGCTCTAATGTGTGCTGGCTGAGAGCCGCTGTGTGGAATTCTGCTTGAGTCATCTAGAATTTGTCCTGGCGGCTGTCCCAGCTATGCCCAGCTCCTCTTCACCTTCTTTAATTATGCTGGATATCACCTAGGGCACAATCAAGCCCAGTGTTCAGAGTTCTCCCTTTCCTCTTCATTTGAAATATAAGACAGATGAAGTAGCCGGGGTACTGTATGCAACTTGAGAGCCATGTGTTCAGCAGAGCGGCTGTTTTAATACTTCAGAGTTGATTTTGCTTTGAGTGGAGCCATTTTACGCTTCTCGTTTCCTCAAGTTTAAGACAATTATATTTTCTGTATTTATGGTCTGGCAAAATTTCTCTTCTGGATTAATGTCATTGTGTAACCACATGGCCACCGCGTGTCTGTTGGGAATGCTTTTTGGTGTTTTATACTAGGAGATGGCCCACTTCTAGGTCTTCTTGAGGGGTTTTGGCTCCAGCCTATCACTCTTCCATGTGTCTCACCCCTCCCCACCATACGGCCGGTATAGGACAATGTCACTGTTTTCGTGCTGACAGTTAATGGAATGCTTTAATGGCAAGGCTACTGGAAAATTGTGGGAAAGGGCAGAAAAATGTCCTGTAAGTGCCAGCCATTTTTCTCTTCCATTTTTTTCATCAGCTACTAAGTGCCAGAATATTCTGCAACAAAACGTAAACTAATTATCAGCCTTGTTTGGTTCCTTTGAGCCAATCCAGACAGACAGCTCCTCAGCATGTAGCTGTGCTGATCCAATAATGGCAAAGCAGGCCGCTAAATCCACATGCACCTAACTTGAAACCATGCACCACCTCTTGAGGGTGCTAATACAGACAGCGGAGTCCATAAAGAAGTCTGCCAATCAGAGACAGAAACATCCCAGCTGGCTAGTTATAAAGGAGGCTGAATTCTCCGTTGGATCAGAGATTTCTCTTCTCAGAGAAGGATAATCTCATGGAGGATGCCACTAGATGCTACCGATGACATTATTTCTAATTCTTTGTAGTGTTGTTATTTATTTGTGTTGCGGTAGCAGCCCTGAAGTCCCAGCCAGAGATCAGAACCCCATTGTGCTAGGCATTGTACAGACACAGAACAAAAGATGGCCTCTGCCCCAAAGAGTTTACAAACTAAGTATAAGACAAGAGACAACAGGTAGATACGACAGGCAAACAGGGCAGCACATGCATACAATACTCCTCAGAATGATAGGCAGTGGTTTCTGCACTCCAGATGCCTGTCTGTTGTCCAGTTTTCTGTAGGCAACTCTACACTCTACTGGACTAACCCCAAGATGAGGAGAAAAGAACAGACTTCTAATCCTGGCTTGGCCTCTGAATTGCTTTGTGGCCTTGGGCAAGTCACTTCCCCTGTCTTGGTTTAAATTTCCCCAGCAGCAGTACAAGGAGGATAATCAATGCCTTGGGGGTATCAGGAGGATGGATTAGTTGATGTATGTACTATGCTTTAAAATGTGTAAAGCCCTATTTAAATATGAAATGTTGGTAGTAATATTTAGTAATATTCTATTATAGTAATATTTTATTTCTCTTAAATCTGGTTAATTTCTCCATGACTAAATGACTATATATTTAACCCACTGATGAGTGAGTTACAGTTCCCTATCTGTTCCCAATCCACACAGGATATGGGTCTATTACAGCCGCAATTAGACAGGTATGTCTGTTTAGCTCAAGCTGTAACAGCTCTAAACAGATTTAGGTGCCAGGTTCAATCCCTGATGTTTCAGTCTTCATTCCTTTGTTTAAGAGCTTGCTCCTGTGGTTGTAGGAGGGCCTAGCCCTCGATTTCAAAGAACAGAGGGTTATGAGAGCAATACAATGATCAATACGGTATCATCTTTACTGTGTTCTGCTCTCTCTTGCCACAGAATGAGGAAGAAGAAATCAAACTGGAAATAAATATGTTAAAGAAATATTCTCATCACCGAAATATTGCGACATATTATGGAGCATTTGTAAAGCAGAGTCCTGCAGGCCAGGATGATCAGCTCTGGGTAAGTGTTGAATCCCATCTGTGTTCATCACATTTCCCTGGGAGAGCAACTCTTCATTGGGAGCTCCAGTGTGCTTAGCCCTGAGTCTAACTCAATGATCCATTTTTTTGCTTTGAGGACTACTTTGTAAGAGAGAGACTTTCTGCCTACCTATCTGCCCCACTTATGATTGAGAAGTGAATTGGAGAAGGAGCACAAATGGGACTTGGTACATCTTATGGTGACATGGTCCTGTAAGACTCCTAGGTAGTCAAAACACAAAATAGTTTTGTAGATAAATCGCCTTTTTCCAAAACACAGAATTCCTTTTTTTCCCTATGAAAATGTAAATTGAAAAGCCATGTTTTCAGTTTTCCTGGTTTTGATTTCATTTGTTCCTTTTAGGTTTTCCCCCCTTTGTGCCTCCTTTTCTTGGTTTTTTTTCTCCCCCTTTTTCCATTGGCAAAATGGAAAAAGCAAAAAGGGGAGTTAAAAATGGGGAGAAGAAGGAAAAATCAATACCAAAAACATTCGGTAAAAATATTTGTGATCATTGTTTCAAAATCAGTTCTTTCTGAAAAATGTGAAATGAAAACAGTTTCTGCATGTTCTCAAAATTCTCCCCTGGCTCTGCAATTTTATAGCCAGCTCTAGTAAGGAAAGACATGCCCACAGAACTGTAATAAATGAGAGGCGTTGCTGGATTGTTTTACTCCAGCAGCAAAGTGAAATGAAAATTTACTCCACTTGCAATCCTTGGAGGTTACGTACAGCACCGCACATTTACAGTCAAGCCCAACTGTGTCAGGCCAGAACTTGCACAGTGTGTTTCAATGGGGGCTGTGTTAAGGAGGTATAATGTGTTTGCCTCTCTGCAGTTGGTGATGGAATATTGTGGAGCTGGCTCTGTAACAGATTTGGTAAAGAAGACAAAAGGTAACTGTTTCAAGGAGGACTGGATTGCATATATCTGCAGAGAGGTTCTCAGGGTGAGTCTTGCTAACAGAGTTTGCTCGTTGCCACTTGACAATGTGAAGAGTTTCCTGTAATAACTATAAGATGTGGCACCAGGGCTGCTTTAGTGTCAATAAAAGAGGATGTCCCAGGTTACTTCCTGAGCCCAATCTTCATTCTTTGCTACTTGTTTCTCCTGGATAGTACAGAAACCAAACCAATTTCTAATTGTTTTTTGTGAAAGCAATACACATAGAAGCCTGGTAGCAAGGGTTACATAGCAAGCCAGGCTGAAAAGATCCAAGCCCATTAGTGAGATATTGATCTATCATCATCACCGTGGAGTTTTACCCATTTTTAAATAACAGTAAGATAAACGGCCATTCAAATGACATATGTTAAAATAGTGCATTAAGGCTTCAAAGGTCTAAAGTCTTTTATTTGTGTAGGGACAGAGATGGGTGGTCTGTTCGACAGAACATCAAATAGCCCACTTGGATTTGGGACTGGACTGCAGATTTGAATAGATATCAAATCCATGAGTCACTGGGGGCATCTGTTCTCTTGTTGGGAATTACTTGAATGGAGTAGCTCCCCTGATCACTTGGAAATTTTGTTGTCAGACACCTCAGCTTGCTGTCATTACCGTGGTCCACCATGGTCTGCATTCTGCCTCCATTTGGGGACATGAAAGGCCACATTTTCCACAGAGGTGTAAAAACCTCCCATCTGTCCATGGCAAATGGGTAACTGATGGTGAGACGGGCACGTATGCAGTTTCTCACTGTTCAAGTGCAAAGGCACGTTAATTTTTGTGGACACTTATGCCATTTTACTTGCACAGCCATTGCATCCCCTTTAGAAAATTTGGCTTTACAAGCCCCCTTTTAATTTAAGTACTGCAACTTAAGATAATAAATACACATTAGTGTAGGACAAAAGGGAATGGCTACACCCATCTCCCTATGAAAACTGATGAAGAGCATGTGTGGAGAGTGACCTGTCAGTATGTGGGGCGAGGAAATTGTGATAGAACTTTGGATTTTGTCAGACGCTGTCTGTGTTTCTAGTCACTCATATTAAAGAGGGCAAACATTTTTGGTGGTCTTTTTACTTCTCGTCAGCATCAGTGCAATATATTCCATTATTTCTAGCCTACTTTAACGAATGTTTTGAAACTAAAATAGTCTCGAATGGAGATGTGATCACTAGTCACTGAAGTCTGCGGGAATCTGGCTCAATACAGGATTTAATCCATTGCGACCAGTCTTTTGTTTCTCTGCATACTCCATACACAGCACTCTGCGTGCTGTGCAAACACTTTGCTGTTCACACCCCAGTTTCCTCTTTCATGTGCCTTTAACACATACTGTAAATGGGCATCCCTCTGATTCTGAAATTGCAGTATGCAATTTTGGGGCCTCTTTCTCCTCTTACTTGTCATCAGAGATGGTCTCCTGCTGTCAGACTTGTGGGAGTGAGAAGAAAATCAAACCCATTGTTGCTTTCTTCTCTTACTGCTAAAATGGTGTCAATTAATTTGTTGCTGCCAATCACAGCTAAAGAATTTTAGATTGGTAAATTTTAGTCCCTTTTCTCCATTAATATAGCCAGAACAAAGCAAAAGAACTTCATGGGACAAAAATTCCAAAGTGATGAAACTGATAGAAAAAAGCTAGAACCATGTGGTTGTCTTGCAGGGTTTGGCACATCTTCATATTAATCACGTTATCCACCGAGATATTAAAGGACAGAACGTTCTCTTAACAGAAAATGCAGAAGTAAAACTAGGTAAGTTTCTCTCAATTTTTTCTAGAAACCTGTGAGTTAAAGATATGCTGAGGTTTCCATGTTAACCTGAAAAGGATATCTAATAACTCAAGAGTGAAAAATATATTAAGTATAGTTGTAAAGACTTACATTTATATGGTACCTTTCATACAGAAGGATCCCAAAGGTCTTTATAGGCTCTGTGCATGGGAATTGCTCTCCTCATATGAAATACAACCATCCCAATAGAGTCACACTTAGAACCTGTTTAATAGCCCACAGCAACACTACATTACGCATAAGTACTAAATTCAAAATGTAGAAAAGTGTCCTTGTCCTGTCCTTTCTGCCTATCTGCCACTGGACCATCTTCTGTTGGTGAGAGAGACAAGCTTTTGAGCTTACACAGAGCTCTTCTTTGGCCAAAACAGTTTAGAAAAATCAGTTTTGAGCAATAAATTCCACTGAGCCGTTTTTCTACTCAAAGTGGGTTAGGAGATTTTAATGAAACTCATAGTCAGTGCTGAGGCTGTGACATACACTTCGCCCTGTCTAAAGGGCACCATGAAAAGGTAGTTATGTACCAAGAGTTTCCACCCAAGAGTATTTGAGAGCCCTCTCATTTCCTCTTCCAAGTGGTATGTCGCGGTGTGCGGACTATTGACAATTTTTAGCTCTGTGAAAGCCAACAATGTCAATAGCTCAAAAGCAAATGTGGACAGTTAGGAGTTTGGTTTTTTGAAAGGACATCATCGGGAATATCCGGCAATTTTTAAAGAGAGCGTATCAAGAACAGTGCTTTTCTCATGTAGGATTTTTCTTTTGTTTTCTCTGTTTCATGGTTTCAGGAGTTCAAAAATAAAATAAAGATTATTCTGTGTAGATACTGGGTGAGATGCTCAGTAAATGTAAATCAGCAAAGCTCTGACGCCTGGTGGAGATCTGATCTATGTGGTGAAATTCTAGCTCCACTGAAGTCAGTGGGAGTTTTGCCACTGACTTCAGTGGAGGCAGGATTTCACCCAGAGTCTTTTTTTTCCATTTCGCAAATGCTCCTGCTGTACTTCTTGAAATTAGCAAGGCCTTTTTTTGTTTTGTTTTCATTTTGTTTGCTGCCTTGTTTTGCTGCTAACAGCATAAGGGATGTCTTTCGCCTATTAAAAAAATAAAGCGAGTACTCCGTATTTTAGATGAGCAGACAATAATGAAACATTTCTATAAAGTACCAAAGTAAAACTAAAATATTTCCAGAGAAATTTAGCTCAGCCATGTCTAAAAGCCAAGAAGCTGGAAAACTCAGACTTCAGAGATCCAATGTCATTCAACCTTGTTAATGGGCTTTATATAAAAGACTAATATTTCACATCCAAAATACAGAACACTTCGATGAAAAGACACCCGCCCATTATTAGATAAGCTTACACAATTTAGTGCTACAATAATTTCCTGTTGCCGTATGGTTCTATGAGGTCTGTTTATCAATAGATATACCAGAAGTTGCATGCAAATAATTTGCTCATTGGAGTCAAGCATGAAAATCTGCTCCTTGGTGCCATGGGTAATAATAGGGTTGTACACTGCCTAATCTCTTTTTCCTCTGCTGCTTACACTAATTGGATACTACTGTAGCTACTCTTTGAGTAACACTCAACTTTATTTATATCCTTTTCCCAGTTGATCAGATATTGTGCAGAGGTGTTTTTTTCAATGAGTACATAGTTACTGAATGTGGATCCTATTTATCATCTGAGCAATGATGTTTGACAATACAACTAAAAATTCAGGTTGTGATGCCACTGCCCATTTGCACAGCACAACTTATTCCTCTTAATGCACGTCACAGGTGGATAAAACAGTGCACTCCTCCAACATATTCTGAGACAGGAGTGCAGCAAAAAAAAGGTCTGTGAAACCATTCAGAACAAAGCAATCCATTTCCTCGCTAATGTGCTGACCCTATCCAACGTTAACCACCAGCCGTAATACTAGAAATCTCCCAGTCTCACCTGAACACTTACGTGTAGGTTTTCGTTTTAGATTAAAATACCATTTGAAAATCTTCATCCACACCCCAAAGTAGTGCTTAATCCAAGTATATATTATATATTCCATAGTATCCTATTATAAAGCACTTTGAGGCCAACGAAAAGCACTTTGTAAGTTAGGTATTTTTATTTATCATAAGAGTACATCCCTATAGTGGCCATTCTGCCAAACTTAGCATGGATCGTGTTAATTTTAAATTTTCCTTTTGGACTGTCTGGTATAAATAGCTAGGCTCCACTGGAAACCCTATATTATAAGAGCTCAAATCTGCTATGCATTGCAACCCTAGAGTCTGCTTTCCAAGCAGAGACAATAACATATCAGACTTTTGTCCTATGAATTCAGCACTTGGCTCATTACTTTACGCTTGCTTAACTCTGCAGTGGATTTTGGGGTAAGCGCTCAACTGGCTAGGACGATTGGGAGAAGAAATACATTCATCGGAACTCCCTATTGGATGGCGCCCGAGGTCATAGCTTGCGAGGAGAACCAAGATTCAACATATGATTACAGAGTGAGTGTTGTTAGGAACTTAGAATCAATAGTAAAGTAAACAAGTTTTTGCTATTGACATCCTTTTGAAGTAGTTAACCGAAAGAATTGAAAAAAGGCGTCACCCTCCCTTAAAACCACAGTCATGTAAAGGGCTGTTTTTTTAATATTCGGTTTGTGACCAAAAAAAAAGAGTTTCAATATGAATTTATTTTCTTTGTGAACCGTTAACGTACAAAATGAAATACAAATATGTTTAGAATGAAACGTATGAAAGTATCGCTTATTCTCTGAAAACAAGACACAGTATCTGGAGATGGCTAGGGTGAAAAGACCTAAAAAGGGTGGTTAAGAAGCAGTGTAACACAGCTTCTTTCCTCTGTGATAGCAAATTATTTTTCCTTATGCTTATTGCACAGTCCTCGGGGTAATTTTACAATAATATCACACATATAATTATTAGCTTAGAACAACAAAAGACTCCTTGCTCCAGAAAAGATCACTAACCATTCACCACAGTCATGCTCTCGGGAGGAAAAAGTCTGAATGACTTTATGTGTCTTGTCCTTATGACTATATCCGGACTGTTTTCTTGGTGAGACACTCTCTCAACTCATTCATGGCACTGTACAACCATGAACGAAATATCCTCCTCACTGACACCAAAGAGATAGAGTATGTGTTATTCTTCCGAGGCCATCTGGGCACACTGCAATTTGGATACCGTATAAAAATGGCTATCAAAAAATTCTCTGGCAGTCCCCCTTACTATTATAATATGCTGATTTGGCTCTAAAGAGGCACGTGATACTGTTTGTCAGCCTGTGGTTGAATTGCTTGCACCACTGTCATCATTTACATATCTGCACATACCACATAGGACAATTTCCAAAGAATGCTTTCTGAATGACTGCTCTTGCCAAGTCCTTGTGTTGGGTTGGTTGCCTTCTTTTGTGTATCTTGTCCTTATAACAAGTTTGTAACACAAGGATCATCAAAATTACATCTGTTATTCCAGCTGTGGCATATTCAGAGCTCATATTATTACCTCTGTTTTCTACTGAGTCAAAGGGCATGATTCTGATTTATACTGCTTTGTCACTGTTGAAAAATGGCCTTTCACCCATTTAAAGGCATCTTAACATAAGAGAAAATCAAGTCCAAAGACTATTCTTTGCCTTTTGTTCATACTATATAAACCTTATGCCAAAGACTCAAGAAGTTTATCCGTTAGCTCCCATCTGTACCCCCAGTTCTATTCCTATTTAGCGCATTTTCTAGTGATGACTGAAGGGTATCCCCAGTTTGTGTGGTTTCCCTGTGTTGAATAACTTTTGCCCACATTGCCCTAGCTCCAGTCCGATTCCACAGACCGTAGTCCAAAGCTGATCAGCCGGGGGTTTCCAAAGTGCTGATTCAGACACAGTGTTGTTATTCAGAAGCCTGGACTGGGGCAAGTATTTATAAACATTGCTGATATGCTGAGTGAAAAGCAGGAAGCTGTTCTGCTGTGCCCATGACTTCTCACAGGTCCTGCTTTTAAAAAATAAAAAAAAATCCCACCAAAAAATGCAGTTCTTCTTATCTCACTAGCCTCGTTTCTCCGTACACCCCTAAGCATCAGCCCAAGGTTATCTGAAGCTTGCGTGCATGTCCCATCATCACCAGAGTCTAACTGTAGTACAGTGGGTGGCCATTTGTTTCGCACTTTTTCTGAAAGATCTCCCTTTTCTTGCTTTCAGTCATTAGTTAAATGACACAACCTGATCCTGAATCCTCTCCAGCTCCCACTGAAATCCAGGGTCCTCCTCAGGATCAGGCCCACAGTCTGCAATGCAAGCTGTTTCCAGCCTTGTAAAGCGCTGTGGGTTGGCTTGGCACTGTACACATTGTGAAGGTTTCAGAGTAGCAGCCATGTTAGTCTGTATTCGCAAAAAGAAAAGGAGGACTTGTGGCACCTTAGAGACTAACCAATTTATTTGAGCATAAGCTTTCGTGAGCTACAGCTCACTGTATCCGATGAAATGAGCTGTAGCTCTCGAAAGCTTATGCTCAGATAAATTGGTTAGTCTCTAAGGTGCCGCTAGTACTCCTTTTCTTATTGTGAAGGTGTCGTCTTAGGGCCAGGTCGGACACAAGTAGCTGTTCATTAAGGAGTTTTGCGCCAAGTCTGCAAGGATTTGCCATCTGCCAGTATTTTGTCTGATTTTCTGAGTAACAAAGTGCTATGAGACTTCAGGGTACCCTTTTCTTTTACATAATAATCATAGAGATCTCCCATAAGTTTATTTGGATAAATGTATCTGCCTAGGTGCATATGTCCACAAAAAGAGAGAAGTGTTGCACACCACTAAGCAAGTGGAAGCCTGGTTACATTCTTAAAGTCAATAGCATTACTCCTGATTTACACCTTTGTGATCAGAATCTGGCCATTTGGGTTTCTGATGCCATATAATATTCATAGAGGAGACTCCAGTCTGACCTAACTGAACTAAGTTAATATATCTATATTAAATCTGAATACATAGTTCTACTTTTTTTCCCACTGGCTAGTAACTTGTCCATGGATTGAAATACCTTCCGTGGGCCTGACTGCCATCTCCCTTCAAGCAGTGTAGGAAAGCAGTGGGGTCTCACCTGTGCACCTCCTCTGTAACAGAGGAGAGAATCTGGGCCATGGCTTCAAATGGGCCCTTCTATATTCTGGAACTTTTGTTTTAAAGATGAAAGGTCTGTTTCGGGGCTGGCTATTTCAATGATGAATCAGCTGTTCCAAGTTGTGTGGGAAATGGAAAGCTGGCCATTAGCACATTTCCGACAGGCTCAGCTGGGAACGGGCGGGAGCAGAATGGATGTCACTCACAAGAAAAGACCCTTCCATGGAACTCTAGGCAAGCGTTATGGTTTTTTTAACCCTACATACTACAAGTTACATCATTCACGGTTTCTTTTCCTACAGAGTGACTTGTGGTCTCTGGGAATCACAGCTATAGAAATGGCAGAAGGAGCTCCTCGTAAGTGATTGGGTATAGTTCTTTGTTAAATAGTTAGCCTAAATTTCATGGACACATTCTGTCCTGCTAGGTTAGCTTATCTCATGCTTGTCTAGGGCGTGTTCAGCTCTGACTGCCTCTTTTCAAATAATTCGTTATTTGACTCTTTTCCTATCTGTGCTCCTTTGCTCACCCTTTTTTCTTTTGATTCTCTCCTTCTGTTTCTTCACTCCTTGCCTGCCTTTGGGAAGATAGGGAAGCCAAGTGTTGTCTTCTAGAGCTGAGGTTAGTAGTGTCACTTCATTGATCATTACATGTGGATATAGATGAGCAAGAGCGATTAAAGCTTCAGCGTAAATGTGGGACAGTTTCAGTACTGGGGCTTCTCCAGAGAAAAACATCCCTTGAAAATGGTCCCCCAACCTGTTGTGGCACGAATCTTCATCCTGTAATTCCAGATGGAAGATTCCTCCAGGAGGTTGGAATAGGGGCCAGTGTCAAGAAAGAGCTATTCACCTTCACGGTACGTCAGTGGGCTAATCCACCTCTTTGGCCTTCCCATCAAGGGAACCAGTTCTCCATTGCACTGCACCCCACGCAGTCATTCAGAGTGAAAATGCTACTGAGGCGAAACACGATCAAATCTGAATGGGAGCGTTTCACTCCCACTTTGCACTGGTGTAAGTGGCTGTACGAGGTGCAGCGTAATGGAGAACGGGGCCCCCTAGAGAAAGAAAATTGGTCTGGGGTTAGTGCCTTGCTCACTCCTGAGTTTCACAAGGATTACATCATTTTCCCCCCTCAAAGCAATTTTGGAGATCTGTGGAGTGAGACCCCTCCCCCCCCACAGAACAGCAAAAATACTTCAGCCACACTTCAGTCACAGTTCTGATTTGCTTCCATCATCTCCCCTCTCCTGCAATTTTCTTGCTCCTCCAGACACTCTCCTACAGCCACATGGCACCACAATTCTGTCAACATGCTTCTGGCCTTAAATTTTCTTTCAGTATTATCTACCAAAGTCAGATACTCCTGATATAAGATACAAGTACAGAACGTAATTTAGATGCAGGGTCCTGGTTATCTAGCATTGCGGCAGACTATTACCCTTGTGCAATAGGGTGGGTTTGTGCCTAGGAGCACAAGGCATGTTGGATGTTCTGCAGCATAATGGTGTGAAGACACAATAGGGGTGTTTGGTAATTGCTGAACCTGCTGGAGGGGATCCTATTTATAGCCTAGGACCTGGCCTATGCTAGAGGGCACCTGGGATGTGTTTATCAACCAGTCAAGATACAAGTCAGGCCAAACTGAGATCTAAAGCATTTTCACAAATCATGCTCCAGGCTAGCTAGATCTTAGTTTTGAGGCACAAGTCTTGGAGGATATTTTTTATGTAACAAACATTCTTGCTTCACACCATATTTCAGTTGTATTTATTTATTGTATTTTCAGACTGGCTAATGCTAGTAGGCAAGTTTTAAGGAGGGTGCGATAGTGTATTTATTATTTCTATTGAGGTAGCACCTAGGAGCCCCAGGCGAAGACCAGACTCCGTTGTGTTAGGCGCTGTACAAACACACAACCGTCCCTGCCCCAAAGATCTTCCGATCCGAGTATGAGACAAGAGACAATAGGTGGATACAGACAGACAGATGTCAGAAGACCAGGAAACAATGAGACGATGGAGCCTGATTCTTCTGGCACACCTGTTCCACACTAGTGTGGTTCCATTGCCTTTAGTAGGCTACATCTACCTTACGAGCTAGGGTTGTCATTCCCCCACTCATGTATGCGCACATGCACTAGCTCTCATCAAGCTAGCGGGAGTGTCAATAGCCATGCAGCTGCAATAGCACGGTTAGCGGCAGCTGAGGTACGGCTGAGCCATGCCAGCTATGTACCCACCGGCTACAGGCTGGTTTGTACTGGGCACGGCTAAGCCATGCTTCTGCTGCCGCTGCTGCCCATCCCCTGCTATTTATGTTCTCCCTGGCTCTGCAAGAGCTAGCATGAGTAAGTGTCCGCGAGCAGGGGAATCGTACCTCCAACTTGTAGTGCAGATGTGGCCATAGAGTTACTTCTGATTTACACCAAGATTATCAGGCCTGATAGTCCCCATCCGTGTCATTCAGCCTGCAGTAGCATTTTGGAGGGGCAACCGTCCGCCAACATTTCTACTCCACACCCAGCAAACGTGACACATTGGGAATGGTCAGTGAAATGTAGGGGGTGGACTTTCTGGGTCAGGACAGTATTTACTTTTTAGTGTTGTTTTCCGTGTTGACTTTCTACAACAAAACCAGGAGTGGGTGTAGATAGAAAAAAAACAGTGTACCAAACACAGTGATGGAATCTGTTTAGAAAGCACCGATTGGTCTAAGTGGGCACAGAGTCCTTAAATACAGTGTAGCCAAAACATGTTCTTAGCCATATGTCCAGCTCCAATGGAGCGACGTACCAGTTCCCATGCCAGGTTTTTCTCTTCCTTCTTTTTCCCTTATGCCACGTGCTTTAGAGTGAGGAGGTTTGTTAACACCGAGCTTATTGTTTATCTCAGCTGTAAACCAGGCATATTAAAATAGATCAACATTTTGATCCAGAGTTTGACTTTCACATGTAGGTGTAAATGTCCTTTCATCGCTATGAAAATGTGCTTGTTTTATAATCCAGTCAAGCATTCTTTGGCCTTTGTTTTGAACAGAGATATAGAGCCTTAAAAGTCTGAAGGGCTGCATTGATCATTTCAATGGAGTCCTTCCTTTTACTGAATCCTTGCATCTCAGCTATAGCAATGTACAGTCCGGCCCACTCAGAGCCCTTCTGTGCTGCAAAGCTTTTCCTCCTCGGGGCAGTGAATTCCACTGAATAGCATTGAACTCCTGTGAAGGATCCTTCCATTCTTTAGAACAGGAGGAATTTTAAAGGGCTGCTACTTCTCATATCAGAAAGAGCTATTCCGTGCCCCCACATCACCCTAGGTATGTCAAAGGGATCAAAGGACAGGGGAAACCTGGCATTGCTTTAGTGTACTTTTTAATAGCTTGTGTTTTCCTTTGCAGCCCTGTGTGATATGCATCCCATGAGAGCTCTCTTTCTCATTCCACGAAACCCTCCCCCAAAACTGAAATCCAGAAAATGGTAAAGATATTTTTAAAATATATTTTAGCAGCCTCAGGCTTCTGTGGGTTTTTGATGCCTGAAGCTCAAAGACTGTGATCTTATCAAATCTTACAAATGAGATCTTGTCTATGCTGGTATTTCTGCTACTGATATAATCCCCTCTGCTACTGATAGGTTTCAGAGTAGCAGCCGTGTTAGTCTGTATCCGCAAAAAGAAAAGGAGGACTTGTGGCACCCTAGAGACTAACAAATTTATTTGAGCATGAGCTTTCGTGAGCTACAGCCCACTTCATCGGATACTGAATGCATCTGATAAAGTGAGCTGTAGCTCACGAAAGCTTATGCTCATATAAATGTGTTAGTCTCTAAGGTGCCACAAGTCCTCCGTTTCTTTCAGCTACTGATGTGAGTTCCAAGTATAAACACAATTCCTGTTTGTGAAGCATGATCTGCACTGGGGCAGATTACCCCAATTTGAAACCCAGCTAAGCTGCCCCGGTACAAATTGCACTGCGTTGGTGTAAACTGTGCCTACACTAGGGACTTGCACTGGTGGCTGAAATTCCAATGTAGACATGGCTTACGTGGGGTTGCTTTGTTCAGTGTTTATCAGGAGACCTCCAAGGAAAACCCAAGGTGCTGCAGGCAGTAGTGTTGGTAGGCCAGAAGGTGGCACTGTATCCAGATACATCAGGAATGAACACATTCCCTAGCATGAATTTAGGGAGAATTGTGTTTGTCTTTCAGATGAGACATAAAATTGTGGTCTTTGCCATGTATGGTCATTATGGACTTTTTGTAAGTGTAGTGATGATAGTCTTATTATTATAGTCAAAATCCAATTTTGGTAGTTACTGCCTCCTTAAATTTCCCCTACTATTTCAACTGGATACAGGAGGTGAAATTCTGCCCTCGGTTACACTGGTGTAAATTCACCGTAATGTCTCAGTGAGCAGAATTTGTCCTAGAATTCTTCCTTGCTCTGTGTCCTAAACTTTCATGTAGTGATGTGATATACTGATAAAACTCCTGCTGTATTCCACCCTATAGGAGGCTGTGCTTTAGTGCTGGCCAAAGCAAACCTTGCAAATACAGTGACTTGGGATCCTGCAGAGTAAAAGGTGCTATGTAAATTTAAGCAGAATTTTATTTTCATCTGATTTTGTTTGTTTGTTGTTGGTTTTTTCCCCCCAGGTCCAAGAAATTTCTTAATTTTGTTGAAAGTTGCCTGGTTAAAAATTACTTGCATCGTCCATCCACTGAAACTTTGCTTAAGCATTCCTTTATCCGAGACATGCAGAATGAACGGCAAGTGCGCATCATGCTGAAAGACCACCTGGACAGGACCAGGAAGAAAAAGGGAGAGAAAGGTAAGGTTAAAAATAATGCAAACATAGGCACTCATCCTGCACAGAGCCTTACGAAAGGCAGTGGAGCTATGTGCAGACACAGTGAAATTCTGGCCCCACTGAAGACAATGAAAGTCTTGCAAGTTGCAAGTGACTTCAGTGGTGGCAGGATTTCACCCACAGTGTGTGTCTGCATGGAGCTGATTGCAGGGGACCCGAGAATGGAATTTTAAGAAGGGTTCAGCACTTGTAGCTGGGCCCAGATTTTCAAGAGAAATCAGCTCCCATGAAATCACCTAGATAAATGTCTCGATTTTCAAAGGAGTTCAATGCATTAAGCACTGAGCTCTTTTGAAAATCGGGATGTAAATGTCTCTATGAGAGCTGCCAGGAGCTGAGCTCTTTTGAAAATCGGGATGTAAATGTCTCTATGAGAGCTGCCAGGAGCTGAGCTCTTTTGAAAATCTGGGCCCCAAGTGACTAAATCACACAGAAGAGATCAATAAATCCATTTCCTTGTTTTACTCCTACCTGGGCTTTCAACCTACTGATTTATTCAAAAACAAGAATCTGAGTTTGTAACAACTAAAACAAACTCTAACTTTGTTCTCCAAAGCAAAATTTAGAAAAGAATCTGTTTTAGACTAAATGATTGATTTTTGAATAAATGACCATATATTGCGTGGTATCAGCCATGCAGCATAGAAAGAGAGAGCCACGGAGCCACTCAACATCTCCACTTCTCTTTCTCCATCTGTATATTTTATACCTCACAAGGGCATTGTGAAGATTAGTTGAATATTAGAGCCTGGTTGTAAAGTGTAATGAAAATTTAAAGTGCTGTATGTATAAAGTCTAAGTACTGGTTTGACACAATGAGATTTTTGTATCTGAAATGAAACTACTGCCGCAAGGTGTAATTTACGTACTGAAATAATAATAATGGTACATTCTATAGCACCTGTCATCTGCGGGTCTCGAAGCGTTTGGAACGGTAGCAAACATGAGTAGGAAAACAACTTATTAAAAGGTTACACATTTGCCACTTGTGCAAAAGCTCATGGTAATAATTACATAAATGCTAGAAAATTACATGGGGGGCGGAATTCCTACTGATAGTCAAAGCTCACCTGAAGGGGAGCAATGTTGTGGAATTACTATTCATGATACACTTCAGTGACTTGAAAAAAAAGTTACAGACACCCACTGTCACATTGTGCCCAGCTGGAAATAAAGATGCTGACCCTGTTTGGATGAAATTAAAACTTCAAAGATCTGCCTTCGTGATAAAAGTTGGAAAGAACGTCAGACTTACAACTTTGCTTCTTTATGAGATGTTTATACTAACGCTCAAATTAACCAGTTAACAAGGTGTTTCTCTTTTGTACTTAATTAGTTTTATTAATTTTCATATGAATTTAGGTCTGGATTGACTGAAGGCCTTGGCTCATCCACAAAACAGGCATAGCATGGCAGGCAATGGCCATGCAAGCTCCCTAACACCCTCCCACCAATGTGCCTCAAATCCTGTTCTGAGGCACCCTTCTGCAGATATTGCCACCGTTTTTTGGCTTCTTCTGATTGGTTCCAATGTGGACGCCTGCTTACAGAAAAGTAGACTAGATCCATGAAACCCATTTCATGTAGACCACTCAATGGGAACAACCTTTTAGACTGCGATTTTCAAAGGGCTCTAAAGGAGTTAGTTTCCCAACTCCCATTGACTTTCCCAGATCACCTGAGCTGGGTTTGAATGGGTGACCTAATGTTGAAAAACTTGGTAACCCATCCATAATCCCCTGAACCATCTACTCCTTCCATAAGGGGTTCCATTAATGACTAGCTGATGATGTCTCTTTCTTTTCCTTCTTCCATTACACTTTTAAGACTCTTCAAATCTGATACATAAAGGGCCCTGATCCAAAGTCCATTGAAGTCAAAACAAGCCTCTCATTGGCTTCAGTGGGTTCTGAATCGGACCCTAAAGTCATTTGCTGTGATTTTGTAGAACCATTACTTAGGTTAGTATCGGGAGGTAACATACTCCTTATCTGGGTTTGTATTGTTTTCTTTTTTAGACGAAACAGAGTATGAGTATACTGGAAGTGAGGAAGAAGATGATGAACTGGATGAAGATGAAGGAGAACCAAGGTTAATTTTATTAGCTGTGTATAATATTGGACTAACCAAAGCATTTTCATCAAAGGCACCTCTCCTCAGCCAGATGGGTTTTCTTACCATATTTTAACCCCTAATGCTCTGTGGTACCCAGTTAGCCATAACTGGTTTGTAGCTGTTGCATCTAAATGTTGAGTGTAAGGTATCTGCAATATGTTGTTTTCATAATTCCCCAGCAATGGGGAGGGAATGTCACAAACAAAGAAGCAGATAATCAGCTTCAGCCTGGATTTTGTAGTGTAGTAAATACCGAAGCATGGCCAGCCTACAGAGAATGATTCTGTGGAGATTTATTTGAACATTTACATTTGTTAGCACAGGCAGCATGCCATTTCCCAGCGACGTTTTGTACTTGCTCTGCGGCTTTAACGTTATGGTGAGTCTTATAGAAACTTCTCTTCTGTTTCAGTTCCATAGTTAATATCCCTGGTGAATCAACGCTCCGTCGTGAATTTCTGAGGCTGCAGCAGGAGAACAAAAATCGGTCTGACCCTCATCGACAGCAGCAGTTCCAGCAGCAGCAGCTAAAGGACCAGGAGAAATACAAAAAGCAGCTGCAGGCAGAGCGGCAGAAACGAATCGAGCAAGAAAAAGAGCGGAGGAAGAGGCTGGAGGATGTAGGAAATGGCTTGTATTTGTAATCCACGTATATCAATCAGTGACCAACGAAACTATGCCAATTTCAAGAATAGGTTTTAAAAGAAAAAGAGGCCTTGTTAAATTCCCGTCACCAGCTGGTTTGGAATCTTTAACCCTGGTAGAAATTTGTGGCTTCTGACCACTGAGATTAATCAATTTTTTGAAAAGGTTCTACCCACTTCCTGCTAACTCCCTGCCCATGTGCTCTGGGAAGTCGATGTGTAACCACACTTACCTCAGTGTGGTTGGACCCCAGGAATGGGTAGGCAAAACAGAGGTGGAATTCTTATTCCCTTGCCCTTGTGCATAGTCCAAGTTCAAGTCTATACTTGTGAGTCCAAACTACACTGGTACCTGTGATAGGATTGCACTCTGCTTTTGTGGTGCTACATTGCAGTTGCTAAATCAGAGTCATGTCTTTTCATGGCCTCTGAAGCCATTATAGGACAGTTAAGATGATGCTTTTGAAACACCAGTCTGCTCCAACAAAATCTAGGCAGTCCAGATAACTCTTCCCTATCAAAATGCCATGTGCTGAAATAAGGAATTCTACGATGGAGGCTTGTTTGACCCAACAGCAATGGTTAAATCCTGGTCCCATTACTATCAATGGCAAAACTGCCATTGACTTCAGTGTGGCCAGGATATAATCCCAGAAGCTTATCGTTATTTTAATACCAAACACAACCATCAACTTCTGTTGGGTCATACTAGAATACATGACACCACCACTGATTATACTCCAGGAATAGGGTTTTTTGACCTTCTCCGTTGGGAATGTCTCATAATTATGAATAAAAAGTGTATAGCTAATTGCATATTTTACCAATAATCTTTAAGCAAAGAAGTAAAATTTAAAATGAACAATGCTATTCCCTGGCACTTATTCAGCATCAGAAGAGAGAAGAAGAGCTCCGGAAGCAGCAAGAATGTGAGCAGAGATGGCCAGAAATTAAGGCAGTTCAGCGCAGAGATGAAAAGTGTGAAGATGACAAGAGATTTGTTGACGAGGAAATGTGCAAAGTGGACGGACAGAGGAAATCAGAAAGGAAGCAGGTATAACTCTAGGACTTACCAATGCAATTCACAGCTCCTTGTTTCTGTGGCTGAAGTCTAAGTTAATTAATGGAGTCTTGTTCCTATAGGTCAAGGACCATATAGAGGGGCTTTTTTCATTTATTTACTGGTTCTTTTCCTCACCTTAACAGCCCCTGGCAACTCTGCCCCTCTCTGCTTGTGTTGTATTGAGTCATCTCCATTCCTCCAGCAATGCCAGATTTCTTCTCCCTTAAGTTTTGCACTTATTTCCATGCTGCTCCTTAACATGTAGAGCTTCCTTACAGAACTGGTCTGTAAAACCACTACCCTCTTCTCCTTCAGCTCATGCCTTAAGGCCTACTTTGCCACGGTACATGTCGAAAATTACTAAGAATGTCCCCATCGAGGCTGTGCCCTGGCCTGGGATGACTGGAGCACAGCACCCTCCTGCCCCCAGCTCCCACGTACATTTCATGCTGGGGAAGGCCAAGAGAGGGTGGTATATGCCAAATCTGGCATACATCTGGGGACCTCTCTACATAAAAGGATGTACCTGCCCCACTGTGGCAGCTTTCCAGCTTCTGTGTGAGCAGTGCAAATCTGGCCATTTCTTTATCTGCATTTCCTGTTGATTTAGACTGGATTATATTTCCCAGTAAAGTCAGAAAATTTGGAAGTCTTAACACGTACAGTAGGGTACTGTCAGAAAGCATCAGAACTGGGATATTTCTTCTGTTCCTTGAAAGTAAAGTAGAAAGTGATGATTACGTAAAACAGTCAAAGGATGGAAATGGAATACAATGCAGATCCATCTGATCCCTCTGAGCACAACGTACATGAGATGGGTTTGGGGCATCTGTCTTCTGTCTCCTATTTCATCTTGTCCTCCTGGAAAAGAAGGTCCAGGAAACACCTCCCCACACACTTTATGAATAAGTTACTGAACTTGTATACCCAAGAAACCATATGATGTATGGTACGCAATTAAAATTAAAATAATCCCAGTCAATTACTTTTGACTTGATTGAAAAATATAGTAATCCTGTATGCTTCCCACAAACATCAGCCCATCTTTAATGTAAATCCCCAGCTCCTTTATTTTCCTTCTGAATATAACCAACCCCACTTTCTCCCTCACTAAATGAAATTGAAATGGAAATATTTTCACCACCTAGATCTTGTAACAGATGCAAATTCTAGCATTTTGGCCACAGTGTTTTCACAGGTGAATTGCTTATATGGAATTGGAAACATGGAATCCTTCAAAACTATAATGTTCAATAAAGCCACAGGCTTTTGGAAAAGTCATAAGAGTATTAGAAAGGCACCAATGAAAAATATTAAGAGAACACTTTGGAGCTGGCAGAGGGGCTTTTTTGTTATTGTTTTAGGCTATACTTCTATTAAATGCAAATTCAGAAAGTTTTGGTTCACAAGAGCCAAGATTCTAGCCATTTTCAAAGGGGACCTAAGAAAGATGGGCACCCGACTCCTACTGAAATACAGCTCATGTGAGCCCCTTTAAGAATCCCAGTAGGAATGTTTAAAAAGTGAAAATTGTTAATACCGACTTGTTTTTAGAAAAAGATGGAAGAAGTGCAACACAATAAGAAGTTACATCGGACTCTCCCCAAAGATCAGACCCAACTGCTGTCTCTTCAGCACGACCACAAGCAAAAGAAGAAAGAGCTTCCAAAGAGCTCAAGTTCAGCATCACAGCCTCCGCCAAGCAGTACAAGCAAAGAGGTACCCACATAACAGATTGTTACAGTTACATTTTGTGATGTGCAGGTAACTCAGAGGAAGGGAATTGACTGGTCTTTTGGATAAACCTTAACCCAAATCTGGGCAAAGGTGTGTTTTTTCCCAGGCACTGTATATCGCAGTGAAGCCTGATTGGCTACCACCTCTCCATAGAGTACAGGTTTTGTCTCCGTTACTTCTACTCCAAATCAAAGTGGATTTGATGAAGGAGAGAAAAAAAGTGAGATCCTTCCACATAGCCAGTTTGGCCACATTCTGCAATGGCATGTAACCAGTCTACTTTCTCTCTCTGTCATGTCCTTGCCTTCCGACGAGGGATGAATGAAACTTGTGGCGTATGAGATTTGGTGAACCTCTGAGACTGATTTTAGGTTTGCAAAACTAGTTCAGGTTTCAGAGTAGCAGCGTTGTTAGTCTGTATCCGCAAAAAGAACAGGAAGACTTGTGGCACCTTAGAGACTAACCAATTTATTTGAGCATAAGCTTTCGTGAGCTACAGGAAGATGTTCATGCATCCGATGAAGTGAGCTGTAGCTCACGAAAGCTTATGCTCAAATAAATTGGTTAGTCTCTAAGGTGCCACAAGTACTCCTGTTCTTTTTGTGAAAACTAGTTCAGATTCACAAACATTTTTTCCTCTGTAATTTAAACCCAGCACAGGTCTCTAGATTCCTGTAGTCAATGAACAAGCAATGTGACATCCTTTGCCACTCACTGTACTTAAAGATCTTTAGTTAGTTATTTGCAGTGTTGTAGACGTGTTGGTCCCAGAATATTAGAGACACAACGTGGGTGAGGTAATGTCTTTTATTGGGCCTACTTCTGTTAGAGAGACAAGCTTTCAAGCTACACCGAGCTCTTCCAGACCTGAAAAAGAGGTGTGTAGCTCAAAATCTTGTCTATTTCACCAACAGAAATGGACCCAAAAAAAGATAGTACCCTCTACCACTTTGTCTCTTTACCTAATAAGTTTAGATTTGGTGGATAACGCATGACCATGTAGTCAGTGACTTACTTTAGACAGAGCTTCAGTTCCTTTTGCTGCTTCAAAAAAGGGTTTTGCCCACAAAATGGATTCTTTCTATGTATATCCTACTGATAGTTTGTATCGTGCCATCTTGTCATGGAGCCAAAGCTCCTTTGCTTCTCTTACTGTATCTAATATCCCATCATTTTTAGCCCCTTTTCTCTTTTTTAAACTTCCCAGCTAGGGGCTCAATCCAGCAGCCAGTGGAACTACAACATGATTAAAGTTAAGCATGTACTGAAGTGCTTTGCTGGGTTGGGAGCAGTTTGCTCGCATCTTGCAGGATCATGCCCCACACGTTTGCTGTGGATGTGTAAAGTATGGGGCGTGAACAGTCTGGGTGATATTTCTAGCAAAGCACCCTCCAAAATACCTGAGTAAAGGCTTTGTGAAAAACTGTGTGTGTGTGTGTGTGTGTGTGTCTAAGGAAAGCAGAATGCTGATAAGCATACTTTGCTTCAGTATCTAAACGGGTGAACTCTGACGTTATCAGTGTAAGAGCTTTAGATTAAGAGATCTGCAGATGTTCACAAGATGGAATTTCCTCTGTTGATGATAAATTAAATGAACTATTTTGCTAGACTTTTGAAATGATACATTTTAATACTGCAACAAAACCAAGCAATGATATGAAATCAGTTTAGGGAAACAAAACGCCTAAGCGTGTTATTACAGTAGCTGTTTGTGAAAACAGAAGAATGCATAATTCTGTTTGAAGCGCAACTTAGCTATCAAAAACAAATGTCTCCTCTCCAAGAGGTTTATTGCATTAAGTAAGTAAATAAATAATTTAGTGACATTGGAATTAGCTTTTTTGGAAGTCAATGTTTGTTTTGGAAACCTAGCCAAGGCTGTGTCAGCAGGTTGGGCCCACAGAGAGAGAAGCCAGCTATTTACTAAATATGTACCTACAAGAGTCAATGAAAATGTTGTGTTTCTGCTCAACTTTCTCAGGGGTGGGGGAAGAAATGCATCTCTGTTGAGCCTATTTCACTTTCTTTTTGCGATAGCCAAGGGAAAAATCTACAGCAAAATGTCAACTCAAATATTCATCTGGTTTTGGCATGTATTCCATAAGTGACCTCTTTGTACTTGAATAAAATGTATTGTAGAATTTAGTTCATATGGTTCCTGTTAAATTTTAAGCTAAATATTGAATCCTGACATTATCAGTTGTGCATAGCTGGACTCATCTGGAAATATGCGGCACTGAGGAAAAAAGATAAGGGAAATCAGATAAATATGCAATTTCTTCACCAGTACTAATGGTCTCTTGTGTTCACTGTACCATACTGCAGCCATTTATTTATTCTATTTTTGATGATAGATTATATTTAATCACATTTGTACATCACTATTTTGCTGAAAACCTGGTTGGAAAAGAATTGCAGGGTCTCCCAGCTAAATAAAAATCAGTGCCACTGATCAGTGGCAAAATATTTTTTTTTGTCAAATTTTGGGAAAAAAGCCAGTTGCTTTTCAGTTCAACTTTTTGTATGTCGTCTTTTAAAAAAAAGTCAAAATGTTTTGAACCTCTCTAAAAATTAGGTCTCATCGAACTTATCAGTTGTATCGATCTTTCTCCTGCTTTCTTATCCAAAGAGCTGCTAACTTCTGCACTACAAAAAGATGACTTCTGACAGAGGTTACTCCCTCTTCCAGAGCTTGTTCTGCAGAAGTCGAATTTACGTTCATTAGTACTTTTATGAGATTTGGTTAAATGACGGTTGGCAGACATTCATGCCCAAGCCTCACTGGCTCTACAGCTGAGTTGAGAGAATTAAAAAAAATTGTTCTTCATGACCACGGAAGCTACCCTTGAGAATTCATTCGCTTAGCTGTAAAAAGGGGAGACTGTCTTCGAACCAGTTCATGGTCGCGGCTAAATTACAGCGCAAGACAATATACTTTGGGTCTGTCTGCAGCTGGGTGTAGCCCTGCCTGTGTGTGCTAGAGGAGGCTTAAGAGCCTGGCTAGACAGGGTAAAGAGGGCCCAGGCTGGTGGAACAGGTGGGCTCAGTGGTATCCCAGTACATCAGGTGGCACCTTAAAGGGGGGCAACCCGTCACAGTCCAAAATACTTTAATATTTTCATTTTTCCTTGCTAGTGACTGGGAGGGGAGGGGGGCACTTGTCTTTTACTGAGAGAGGATACAAAGGGTGAAAACCTAGCCCCACTGCAGTCAATGGGAGTGATGCCATTGGCATCAGTCAAGCCAGAATTTCTCCCAAAGTTCTTGGTATACTTTGGGAGTTTGTTTGTTTTAATGAAGTGCCTTTTCCAATACAGGTCTGTGAAACTAGTGGGAATCATTCTCCATCACAGGTCATCAGCAGGTTCCTAGAATATGTTCCCAACAGTGTTAATGCCCTTCCTAACATAGGCATAAGCACCCAGATACAGTGATGGGTGCATTAAAAAAAACTATCTACATAAAATAAAATATTTAGACACCGATAGCTAGAAATGAGTTAGCATTAATCTCTGGGTAGCTCTGTAAAACTGTTCCTATCCTTCTAAATCAGACAAAAATCGAAAGGTTTACACTAAAGAATTAGTAAACAGGAATTAGTCCTGTTGAGTAAAACCAGAAAGAGCCGTAGGGTCAAAACTGTGGGAAAGCAATTTTGTAGTGAGCAGGGCCTTTGGAAATGAAATGATCTTTGTACAGTTTAGGGCATTTTCATCTGCCAAATTTACGTGGCGTGGTTAATATTCCAAACAATATAAAATGCTATCACGTATTTTAATGCAGAAAACCACCTGTAAGTAATGTCTGCTTTATCGGGTCAGGTGACTATACACCAGGAGCAGAAGGAACAGGTGCAGCAGACCACACATTGCGGGGGAAGAGGGAGGAGGAAATTCAATGTAGATTTTAAAAACCCTGTTGAAGACATAAGGAAAGGTCTCCCTCCTCCTATGAGATCTCAACGAATAATACATTGGGTGGCATGAAAGAAAACAAAATTGCAATCCAGGCACCTCACAGTTGAGGCTTTTACTTGGCAGTATCATGCTGCAGTGAGTTTTCTTGCAGATTGGAAGCTTCATGGAAAAGGTGAGGTTCAAATTAGGGAGAATGTATAGGTATTGATCCTTCACTTGAATCCACATGGGCAGATCTCACACCCGCACGGAGTCTCGTCAAAGTGGGTCTGCACGGACATCAGGGTGTACCCACAGGGACCTGATGGCAGGACTGAGGCTGTCGTCTGCAATGGGTCTGATTTCATTTCTTGTTTTCAGGCCGAGGACAGAAAGAAGAAAAATGATGGGCTACAGACTCCTCTCGACTGGGCAGCCGTTCTTGGACACGAAGCCGCCCCGCACACTAGACTAGGTTCTGGCAGTAGTTCTAGTCCTTGCACCCCAGCTTTGCAAAGAGCAGTGGTAGCACAGGTGAAGTATCATTGTTCCATGTGCAGTGTGTAAAACCCGGGGTGACATCATGGCCTCACTCAAGTCAATTGCCGTCTCGGCAGAGGAGGTAAAAGAGCCCTTCCTCCCTCTGACCCCCCGGCACAGCTGACTAAGGGCTGTGACAGTCTAGCCCTAAGAATTTGTTGATGCCATCCTTTCCTGCTGAATTATAAATGGGATTGTATGCAGGCGCTGCAGATTAGGGCTAGATAACAGTTAATTTCAGATACGTTGATGCCTGGCGGCAGGGAGTCTCTGATGTCACGCTTAGGCTACGTCTACACTAAAAACTTCAAAGCGCTGCCGCGGGAGTAATCCCACAGCAGCCCTTTGAAGTGTGAGTGTGGTCCACGAGGGGAAAACTCCGAGCGCTGGGAGCCTGTCCACACTAGTGCGTTAAAGCGCTCAGACTTGCTGTGCTCAGGGGCGTGATTTTTGACCTCCCCTGAGCCAGCAAGTTAGAGAGCTATAAAATATAAGTGTAGCCAAGCCCTTACATGTGTCACAAAAAGCCTGAACCAACTATGCTGTTTTATTTCCTATGGAAGGATTTTATTCTGTATTTTTTACATAGCACCAGAAAGGTAAATGACACTTTACATAATAAGTGAAAAAGGCAGGGAATACCTGAAGGCCTTGACACTGGCGAAATTGTTGCCAACCTTGTTAAATATTCTGAAAGCACACGGAGGTGGAATGAGGAATAGTTATCAATGTAGGGTCAGATTTTGCTCCCGTGTGGCACCTGGAAGATCTGTGGAGTTCCTTTTGCTGAGTTTCCTCTGTGTTCTTCCATCATTGGCCAAAGATTTGCCTCACCCTGGAAGAAGTAGGGGATTTGACCTACAAGCCTTATAAATCCCCTAAAATCTCCAGGGAGCCAACTGGGACACCAGCTGCCTCCACTGAAGCCTTACACCTTCACACCTAGAGGATAGTTAGTATAGTTCCATTCACTGGGACACCACACATGCATACAGGTTCTTCCCAGGCCCAGAACCCCGGTTCTAAAGGGCACCAAGAAGCTGCCACTTTCCACTACTGCAGAGGGTTTCACAATTTCCAGAATCATTTTTTGACCCTCAGAACCGTGAAAGTCTTCTCAAATTAAGATAGGTTCCAGAGTAGAAGCCCTGTTAGTCTGTATTCGCAAAAAGAAAAGGAGTACTTGTGGCACCTTAGAGACTAACCAATTTATTTGAGCATAAGCTTTCGTGAGCTACAGCTCACTTCATCGGATGCATGCAGTGGAAAATACAGGGAGATTGATATACCCAGAGAACATGAAACAATGGGTGTTACCATGCACACTGTAACCAGAGTGATCACTTAAGGTGAGCTATTACCAACAGTTTTTCTTAAAGCGTGAGACCAACTTAGGCACAATTCATTCTCTTTTCCCTCCCCTCTCAGGTTGTATTCCACGCTCTACTTCACTTTGCTTGGCCAGGAACCATTGCTGGAACTTTTCCATGATGCTTTTGATTTTTCCTTCCTTGTTCACTTGACACTTATCCATATACCTATTTTTCACTCCGATCCTTACAGCTTCTGCCCCATGTGAGTTGCCCAAATCTCTGCTATTAGACTCTGGTTACTAATGTAACTGTCCTAAAACTGGAAGTAGGCTTAAAGATTCCTGTATCAAAAGGCAAAAATTATATCTAGACATGGTTTCCAAAAAGCATGTTTGAAAACATACTGTGTAAGAATCCTTCTCTTGAAATGGCCACATCAGAAACATTTAGTTTTGCAGTTAGTCTCAAGAAGAAAATGAGTTTTGTGTTTTCATTCCTTTTGTGAATCATATGAATGTACACACTGTAACTTAGCATTTTGCGGCAAGGTGGAATGAACCGATGCATTCTTGCCGTGTGTGCTTATGGTATAAGATGGCTCAGAGACCAGTCAGTCATCTGCAGCTTACAAGACTCGGAGACAAAGACTGGTAAAACTAAGTATAGAGGGGTAGAGCTCATTTGTTTCTCAAAATATAATACCATTGACTTAAAAGTAAACTGTAAAACTAATACGAAAACTAAATGAATCCCAGATGTGTGTGTTGAAGTACCACTATCCAGGCTTTGAAAGGTCAGAGCAGCGGCTGCATGTTGTCATAGTTCAGACTCCGTAAGATCAAGTGACACTTAATGGTTTGCTGAATCTGTATCTGAATGATTAAAGAAGAAATCTCATCACAGCCATGAAGATGTAGAGAGCCTGATTTGGAAGTGCCTTGCACCTTGTGTAGTCCTCTTCACCCATGCAATGGGGCTGCAAAACATTACCGGACCCTAGTGATTACATTTTCCACCCAGTCTTCACTCACTTTGCATATGATTAGGTGCAAGGCTGCGGTGAATCGAGCCCCATGGTTATCTGTGATGCATTCTGGGTTATCTTCAGAATTTCATGGTGCCTGAGACTTATATTTAAAAAATCCACATATTTCCCTTCTCACTGTTTCCCACAGCCAGGCTAATGGAAAGATGTAGCACACAAATCTGTGATGAACTCAGTTTTCATTGGCTTTGTGGTTCACCTGTAAGGATTTGTTGGATATATTTTCTCAGTTGTACACATTAAAATTTATAGAACATTATTAATGTCCTACTTTTTTGCTAAATTAGAACCAGAAAGCTGGCTGTATTAAAATAATCAGCTATGCATTAAATCATGAATTGATCCAAGCTCTGCAACAAAGATACAAGTAATTTTAAAAAAAATTCCCTTCTTTAGGCCATCCTATGACAACATGTGGACAGCATCCAGGAATGCCTGTGGATGCATGCCAAAATGATATTAGGGGTGTCCTCACAAAGCAATCCAGTTGTCTTGTACTCCCCCTCTGGAATCTTTTTCAAACAAGCATGGCCTGCTGTGTGTTGTGTCCTCTTCTGTCATAATTCCCATGCAGAAAAGAGCCCATTACCTCAACTCAGTTAGGATCCATTCTTTGGTCCCAGGGCATCTTTCTGAAACCCACAGGGAAGCCTCGGGGATTAGGAGTGGGTGGGATGCCCTCACTTGTGCTTATAATAAAAACACAATGCGATTGAGCTCTGTTTAATTCAAAATCATCAACAGAGCTTTCCTTGTAAAAATGATTCGTTCAGACAAACACAAGGAGATGTAGTTATCTCCAATACCCCAGGGTTCCACTGCTTTTGATTTATAGAGTGTAATTGAAGTCAGTGGCAAAACTCCCTTAGACTTCAGTGGGGCCAGAGTTTCACTCATAAGTGGGACCTGAATTCTATGTTAGCCTTGGGCTGGCTATCTGCACAGGAATAGACTTCACCCATAGAGCACCTGGTTGGATTTGTCCAGTCACTGGGGCCCTGATTCAGCAAAGCAGTTAGGCATGTGCCTAATTTTAAGCATAGGAGTAGTCCCCTCGATGTCAACAGAACTGCTCGCATGCTTAAATTTTTGCACACACTTAAGTACTTTGTTGCATCAGGGCCTAGGAGAAGATGGAGAAAAATATTCCTGTGTATTGATAACATAGTTCCTATAAAACCCATACCTATCCCCAGGTTAAGCCACTTGAGGGAACACCTTGCAGCCACAGATAATTTTGGTAAATAAAAACTATTATTAGTGGCAATCATGTTGGGCAAAAAAGTTATTTTTTTTAGAACACAAACTGGAAAAATAGACCATTAAATGTTCTAAATGCTTATAAAGCTGTTTGCTCCCAAAACTGAGATAAAGCACCTTGAATCTCTAAGCAGATGAAATAGATAAAACTGTGTCCTGCATCTGGTTTTCCCATCCCAGCCTGGAAAGTATAAACTGGGATTAGCTTATTTTTCTTTTCTTTTATACTTTGTTCCTTTCAATATTTGTTAAGGAATCTTAATGAGGCCCTATTGTTCCCATAAAGTAGTCCAGGATGGGTTATATAGACTTCAGAATCATAATACGTTATGTTTCTGAAATTCTGTGCCTAGTTCTTAGTTATTTGTTTTACTTGTATTTTTTATATAAATTACAGTATTGAAAATTAATGAAATATTAAGTAAACAATCATCACCTGTTTATAGTATCTTTCTACTGAGCATTTTAAACATTTTTACTGACTTCAATTAATTAATCAGTAAAATACCACTCTGAGGTATTGTAAAGAAAAAATGTATAAAGAAACTTCACTCATTGAACAGCAGCTACCTCTGGAATGAACCACAGCAGCTGTTTAACAGAGCATAGCGACACACGGTAGCAATTTGGGACAGGAAGTTCCCACTGAATGCACAGAGGGATTTTAAGCAGGCAACATGTAATTTGGTTTGGACACAGGTTCAGTACCTTTATTCTTATTAAACATTGCAATGGTATCTTTAAGGCCTGGAAGTGATCCTGGTTTTATGGTGCTTTTGAAAGGAGGTACCTTGAAAGGAGGCAGCAAGATGTTAGCATGCTTGGGCATTGCTTCAGTCCTGATTCAGAAGGAAGAATGTCAACTAATGAATAACTAATACCACTTCCTGCAGTCCCTAGATGTTCTCTGGAGTGCTCCTGCCATGCTTAGCATGTGAGATCTGACAGGATAACAACATGAGAGATTATAGCTGCAGGCATCTCTCTGATATTACTAGCAACGCCAACTGGATTGCCACATAGAAATTCCTCTGGATGGACCCAGCTCATACAACACCATTGCCATATATTTTCCCTTATTCTTTTCTTGAATCAAAGAAGCTTGCTCTTTTCAGAGACGATCATCACAGTGGACTTTTCTGGCTTCTTTCACCCCATGAATGAGTCTAGTTATACTGCGGAGCTAGATTAATAGAATCATAGAATATCAGGGTTGGAAGGGACCTCAGGAGATCATCTAGTCCAACCCCCTGCTTAAAGCAGGACCAATCCCCAGTTTTTGCCCCAGATCCCTAAATGGCCCCCTCAAGGATTGAACTCACAACCCTGGGTTTAGCAGGCCAATGCTCAAACCACTGAGCTATCCCGTCACTCAAAAGGATTTTATTTCTTAGCCAGAAACCTTAAGTAGCAAATGCTGGGTATTTGAAAGTTTTCTTTTGAAAGTTTCTTTCTTTTGAAAGTTTGAGTTTTTAAGTTTTTAAACGTTCTTTCATTTGGAATGAAGAGCACGTGTGAGAATATTTTCCTGCCAGTTCAGGCCAGCTGCTGGTTAAATACAACAACCTGCTTTTATCAGGGTGCTTTTTTTAAACAGACATGGGCCCAAATTGGCACCCCTTGATTTGACTATCCCTGAGCTTTGGTGAAATTATTGTTTCAAATCTGACTCAGGGCTTGGTCTCATCTTTAATTTGTACAGCTCTTGGGAAAAACTGTTGGTTACATTTTGGGGAACACATTTGCAATACTTAACTCTGAAAATAGGAGTATTTGACTGCTTTATATGCAACATGCATACTGGAAATTAATTCTTCCATGAAATATTCATTTTGAAATCTGTTTGATTTGCAGCATATGGTTTATACCATCCAGTTATGCAGTTGGCCATGTACTACTAATGAAATATTAGCTTCTTTGGGTTGGGGGTTTTTTTTAGGACAAATGTGAAGTATAAGAAATTTTTACTAGCAATATATTTTATGGTACCCATTATCCCCCCCACACACACACACACACATCCTGAAAATAAATAAATTCCTTTACAAAGGTGAAGATAAATGAGACTGTGTTCATGTGCCAGTGGTCCTTATTTAATGCAATATGTCTGCTTTGCCAAATACCTGGCTATACCAACAGTGTGGCGGTGGTGATGTTTGTAGAGCGATTCTGGCTGGGGGATAATGTTTGACATAAACTTCATTTGTTTGAAGAGTGAAAACCTCCGGACCAGTAGAGACGTATACCACAGCAGTTCACTGTCAGACATGGTGATAACACCAGTGAGCCCAGGACAGGATGATGTATTCTGGAGTGTTTGTCAAAATGAAGAGCAGCCTCCAAAGGTACTGGAAACTGAAGGGGTATATGTTCCAGCTGGCCATTATTAATAGTGCCTAATTCAGCTTCACTGAAGTCAGTGGGATTCATTCCATTGACTTGCTTCATTAAGCATTGAATAAGGTCCTTTACCCCCATACATATTACCAGAACTTATACATACGCCTTGATACTGATGGGCACATGACAGATAGATCTGCATCAAGGGGAGAATTAGACTCCTGCTGGGGGGTTCCCCCCCCCCATCTCACTATCCATTTCTTAATCTACAATTAATGTACAGTTGATAGGAATGGCTATTGCAGATTAAACCCAACACACTGATGAAGGGGTTATGTGTGAAATCTTGACAAAACTCCCATTGACTTCAATGAAGCCAGGATTTCACCCTGTAATTCTGTCACTCCCTGTGTTAGAATAGACTGATAGGATATTAGTAAAATCACCCTGGAGTTCAAAATTGGTTATGTGGTTGAAGAGATCTTGTTAATCTGGAAAGGATAATGTAAAAACATGGATTTGAGTAAATATAATAATATCTGGCCTAACTGAGTGAATGCTGTGTATGTCAGTACATGTAATATATGTGTGTGGTCTGTGTATGTGTAAACACTTATTTGGCTAGACCAACTATTTGGTTTCTTTCCTCCCTGCCCCCTTCCCTCTGCCCCGGGTTTTGAAGAATCTAGTTACACTGCAGAGCTAGATTATTAGTTCACATAATTCAAAGGATTTTTTGTTTCTTTTTTAGCCAAAACCCCTATGTACAAGTGCTGGGTATTTGCATATATATGTTCTACTGCCTCCTGGGTGGGTGTGTTGTTTGTAGCAATTTAAGGTAATTCACCCTGTACGCTGGTAGTCCCTGGACAGGAACAACATTTATGTGACCGGAACTGTATTTCCCCCATTCACCACAAAAACTGACCCAACAATAAAGTAATTTCCAATAAAAAGACACATTCCCAGAATGTCCCACTGGAGCATTTTTCTTCTGTGTGTTTTAGTCTGTCTTGTATTTATGCAGGGCATACGTTGGGATTATTAACTGAGTATATGATATCAGAGTAGCGAACTGAAACATTTGGTTAAATCTTTAAGGTTCCAGAAAGAACAACCTCTAAATTTTACAGCAGGGATCATCTTGGCCGTCAAAGATGTCCTTCAAGGTAAGCTCCTCTGTGTTTTGTGCTTAAACTAATGTTGATTTACTACCAACAGGAAAACTGAAGCCAGCTCATTAAAATCAAAGCCATAACTTCAGGAACTCCACTGTCAACGTCGGTTCATACTTCATTTAATGGCCATGACAATTATTCCCTCTTTGGAGCCAACTTACCCACAAAGTAACCCAGCCAAATGTTCTGACCTTGAACCTTAACGAAGCTTCTAAACCCGCTCACATTTCTCCTCTTAACAGTTTACATGTGTGATTTTGAACCCAGATAAAACCCGCTTGTGGCTCCGCTTCTCTTTTTGCGTCAGCATAATTTTAATCTCATCCTATTATCAGTCCCTAATTGCACTGATAATATGCAAGGGCCTGATCCTGCACATTCGTATGCAGGGCCTAGTGCTGACTGCTCTGAGTTCTCTCATTTGGTCCAGTAGTTTGAGCACAATGAATACAACTCAGTGGGCCTGACTCTCCATTGCCCTGGATATGGTGCCATCATTCACACCAGCACAAAAGTGGGTGTAAAACCCTTCCGTGCAGCTTTGCTAGCACCCGCTTGGCACTTGTGTAAATGACTGCTTGAGGAGCAGGCTAATGGAGAATCAGACTCATGTGTGTCACACTGTGGGCAGGTGGTAGAGGTCAGTGGGTTTTGGCAATAATGCTCCCAATTTCTGTCTCTGACTCTGCATATATGCAATTTAGCCGTGACTTGTGGTGTTTCTGCCAATAGCTTCATTACTAAATATGCTCTCTTTAAGTATTATAGGATGCAATGCAAAAAAGAGACATGGGCTAGTAGTTAAATCACAGTGTTTGGAGTCAGGAATGCCACAGTCTTCATTTTGACCTTAGGCAAGTCCCTTTATCTTCCTGTGTATTCTGTTCTCTGTTTGTAAATGGAGGCAATAATACCTACCTCCCTGGGGTGTTCTGAGGCTGGATTCAGTAACATCTGTAAGTGCTCTGAGGCCCAGGAACAGAAATGCAAAATATTTGGATATGATTTTTGTCTTTGTGTTTAGTAACGTGCAGCAGCCATCCCCAGGGGGACATGCTCTGAAACTAAATAGCAGCAGCAGCTCTCCTGGCAGCAGGCAATGGGAGATGGGATCTCATCTCAGCAAAAGATCAACCTCAGGTGATTCTTAGGTCAATGATTTATCAATCAAAATGTGTAATGTTCCTATGCCTTGAAATCTGGTACATGTTGAGTCCAAGATGTCAAAATCTTGCATACAAATTTATATTTGTGTTCACTGCATGTCTTTTCATGACATGATTTTGATTGCTTTCTGGATTGTATGGTCTGTGTTCCAAGCACGGAGTTAAAATAGAAACTGTTCCTTTTTTGAGTGCAAAACTGACAGTGAGCATGTTCCCAGATGGAAAATGTAATAAACTGTCTTAATTAGGAGGTGAAAAACAAAATCAGTGTCTTTTTATTCACTAGTACTGTTGAAAGTCAGTAGATCTGGTGTTACGGGTACATTGGCCTAACGCTATAATAAGGGTAACTCACCGGAGCTTTTCTTCATGACCTTTACTACTTTATTGGATTGCTAGCTAATGAGATGATACAGTTTAGCAGCTGTTATGCATTAACATTTCTGCACTTTATTATTGTTTTGGCTGGGGAAGACATGAGGTTCCCCATTCAGCCTCTTATGAAACATTCCTTTGGTATATTATAATTTATTGAAAAATATAGTGAAACTTTTAAAAGGGGCCAAAAGCAAATTATTAGACAAAGACAACCACATGTAGAGTAACCAAAACGTGTGGTGGGTTTTCAGCTTTGCATCGTACTTGTGGATGAAGACCTGCATAGCTCGCTTGGGTTATGCTAGTCCATGCAAATGCGTGGCGGTACAAACTCAGATTCCTCTTAAATATGTGGCTTGAAGCACCAGCAGGCAGGGACACGGAAGGAGAAGTAGACAGCCTTATTCCTCTCTAGTTACTCCTAAATATATTATGTCATTTGTTGTAGCCATGTTGGTCCAAGGATATTATAATTCTTAGAATTAAATGTATTTTAAATAAGACCAGGTGGGTGAAGTAATGCCTTTTATTAAACCAACTTCGGTTGGTGAGAAAGACGTGCTTTTGAGCTATAGAGAGCTCTTCTTCAGGTAGCTCGAACGCGTGTCTCACTCTCCCCAACAGAAGTTGGGCCAATAAAAGATATTCCCTCACCCACCGTGTCTTGTTTAAAAATACATTTAATTATAAGAATCTCATTGCCTTGATGTCAGAGTACCAGTTACGTATATTAAGCCTGGTTGGCCATTGCTTGTGTAGCTCTCTGCAGAATGGTAGCATTTGATACCCACTTTGCACTATGTAAATGACTACTAAGGCAGGGGGAAATCGTTGGTGTTTCTATTGGCGTTAAGGCTGATATCATGGCAATGAGCATCTTAGAAATTCATTTCATAATAATATGGAATTTAAAGAAAAAGTTATTTTTAAAGTGATGTTCATGTTAATTTACAAAAACTTGACAAATGAAGGCCAAATTGCATATTTATTGCAGTCACACATTCAAGCAAACTTTGCTTTAAATAGCCATTGGATATAGAAAACTTGGCTTCAAGAAAAATCCAAACCACAGTCTCAAATGATTTGACCTTGTTTTTCTTTTGCTTTTATGTCATTTTCCTTTTCAATAATAATTCAGCAAAAAGCAATCATGCAGCAGCCCAGCGCCACTTCACAGTCATTGTCTGATATGTAAAACCTGTGCTATTCTGGGAAGGGGAACTAAAAACCTCACTGGCCATGGAAAGAATTGAAAAACTCCCCAGTGGTTTAACCTGTCTCCTTGGGTTCTTAAGTGTAATTGAATGACAGCTTGTTCTGATGTGTGGTAGTCAGGGAAAAGTTTTATTTTCTCAAAGCCAAAGGAACAGTGAATTTGGTGTTTAAATACATTTAAACTAATATAGCAGCCTAGTTGCTTTAAACACTCAGTGATTAGTAATGAGTTTGGAATCAAAACAGCTTTAGAAAATGCTTAAATCCATATAGTGATTGTAATAAAATTATGTAGATACACAAATAACTGCCTGCATTATAGAGTTCTAATCTGGCCAGATGCAGCCATCCTTACTCTCCCTGAGCAATGTCTTGCTCTGCAAGTAGTCCCGCTGATAGCAATGGGACAGGTTATGTAATAAGTTACTAAGCAATGAACTGAGTTATGAGCTGCCTTCCATGCCGGTGCAGAGGAGAAAGGAGTACTTCCTTTCATGGGCCAATTGCATCATTAGACCATATGTGGAGGAGGACAGCAGCGATCCTGGACAATTCTGCCCTTCCTGTGTAGCTGCTTGGGAAGTAGCCTTGGCTACTCCCCCCACCCCACACAGACACACACACGCATATACACAATGTATCAGACAGCACAGCTAAGCCAGCAATCTGTGCCAGGAGAAGTGCTGACATGGCTTATTACTGCCAAAGAATAAAGAGAAGCAAGACCTGAACAGTGACTTTCCAAGGCAACAGCCTTGGCGAAGGGGGCATTCCCCTCTGCTTTTAGCAGAGGGAGCAGTGCAGTTTTATACACCCTAGCTCTGACTGCTATGGCAGCTTCGCTTTCAGTGTAAACTTACCCTGGCTTCCACAGGGCACTGGCTTCGGAGAGAGATGAGAGCTCTGAAGTTTGGACAGTGGCAAAATGTCATAAAATATTCTAAAAAATGTAGGGCTTGACTCCCTCTTACGAATGGGAGCAGAGCCATTGATGTTAGCGGGACCGCTGACGGGAGTAGGGAATACTTACCCAAAGGCTGGGTTACAGGATGGGGCCCTCTATGCTGTTTCTGCTCTACAGTCAGATGAAGTGCTTAGGAAAACATGCACGTGTGGTTTGGGGCTCAGGGTTTCCATCCTCTGCTTTGGCCTGCAATCAGTGGAGCGCAGCTGGGTGGCACCCCTGCTGTGGAATGTGCCGAGCAATCACTGATGTGATGAGCTGTTTAAGAGGGTTAGGCTGACCCGTCGGCCCCAACCCTGGCATGTCCACTTTCCCCACTCTTCTCGTTCAGAGAGCTGCTGCTTTTCCACTGCCCACAGCGCTTGTGCGAGCCAGTTGGCTTCCACTCTGCCGGCCTCACCCTAGGCAGCAGAAATGCATCGGGACTTCCACAGCCATGCAGGGCTGTGGACCGGGGAGGGGGGGCGGGGGGCGGGAAAGGGGAGGAGGGGCCGGCTCACCCTAAAAATCAAAGGAAGGCTTCCCTTTCCATAAAAGAGAAAACAATACAATGCAAGCATAGGAGGCCTATGCACGTGCTGAGGGATTGTCCTGTTGTTGTATGTGCCATGTATTTAATGCTTCTCTCTACAACTCTCCTTTTGGGGAATCAAGGCTCGTCCAAGGCAGAGAGCCCACTGTCCCAGAACCACCCGCAGCAGTTCAAGAAGTCTGAAAATGCTCCTCACCTGGCCCAGTTTTCAGTAGGTTCTTTTACTGCCAATACTGTTTTGGTTTTGGTCACACTTTCTAGTAAGGGTACATTTATAAACAATATAAACGTTTTAATTAATGGTTAACCAATTGTTATAGAGTCCAAGTCAACAGGCTGCTCATAGGCAGAGCATATAACCCACTGTAGCAGAATCTACTGCTGTTCTTATAACCCTCTGATCACCTACCACTTATGACTGTAACACGCTTAATAATGCGTTAACCCTTCAGGAGCTGTGTATAAATGTGTCTTTAATATAAAGTGTGACCTCTGTTTCTTGGGTTTGTTTTTTTTTATTAGTTCAGCCTTGTAAAGTTGGGTGTTTGCCCATCGGTTCAGTTAACTGGAGCTAACATGCCCTGAGCAAGAGATCATACATGGAATGTTTGGTATTTTAAAAGTTGCAGGGAAGGACCTAGATGGCTTGGAGGAATGCATAGCCAGAGACTGGGTCAAATCTAGAGCAAACCTGTAGCAGCCTAGAGTTCGTAAGGTCAGCTAGTTGTTTGGCGGTCTGTGTAAGACAGGTTTGGAGGAGAGGGAGGATGGTCCAGGGCTTAGGGAAAAGGCCTGGGACATCAGAGAACCAGGTTTGCATCCTTTTGTGGCCTTGAGTAAGCCACATATTCACTCTGTCTCAGCTTCCCATCCTTAAGAAGGGGGATAGTAGCACTTCCCTATCTCACAGGGGTGTATTAAGACAAATACATTAAAGATTGAGTGGTGCTCAGGTACTGCGGTAATGGGCGCCACAGAAGTATCATTGGTAGATAAATGATGGTCTCACTTCATTTCCCAGTAGACTTGTATCCACATTATCAAAACCACCATCACAATTAGCATGGTGTCCACTTTAGCAGACTCAGTAGAGGCCAAGGGGCTCCAGTTTAGGGCTAAATTATGGCATTTACCCACTGGCCCAAGTAGGCAGCTGGGCTGAGGCTCCTTGAAGCACAATCCCACCCCAAACAGCCTGGGGGAATGTGTATGTAAAATGAAAGTGAGAGGTTTGTTTTTCCTGTGTATAATACCTCTCCACACAAGCATTTTCTACACAGGTATTAAAGCCCATCCCTTGAATACCATTGAGATTTAACCTAACCTTGGCCCCAAAATTCAAAAGTAACATTTTTAAAGAGCCAAGATTGGATGAAAGGTGCTTATACTACTAGTGAGCATTCACCCTGCTAAATGGTGGTGAGATGTTTGAGCCTAAAATTAACAGCTTGGTTAAAATTAACCAGACGCCATTGCTAGAGGAATTCAGTCATTTTAGTTCAGCTCATTATTCTTTGTGTACTACCTGGCTCCAGTGTGGGGCGGTGCAAAAGTGTTATCTGCCTAATAAAGAGTTTTAGTTAAAAGTTGCAGTAACTATTTACCAACTAGAAATGGAATAAGGTGGCTGCTTGCTCATGTGATTTTGCAGTGGATTCTTAAATGGGAAAATGCAATCGAGTTTTCTTTCTTCAGAGTCCAGCCTTCTTCGCCAAAGGGAAAGACGGTGCCAACATGTTCTCCACAGTAGCAGAATATTCATCATCCAGTGATGAACTGCTCAGCAGCGATGATGATGATACGATTCACACAAGGTTAGCTTTTTTTCTTTTGTTACTAATTTGTTAACTCTCAAAGGACAAGTTGGTGTAAATGAGCACAGCTGTATTGACATAAGAGCCACCCCTTTACGCCAGCCGACAATGTGGCCAGTATTATTTTTGATTTTGCAACATTATTACAGTGATCAGATGGTGTATCTCCAATTTGCATGCTTTTTATCAAGCTGATCTCAAAGTTTTTTATTCTCCTTTAGCTTTCCCGTTCTCTATTGCAGTTTTTGTGAGTGAGATCTGCAAGGCCTACCAGGCATTTAAAAGGCATATTTTCCTGAGAAATAATTGCTTGTGCATTGCTATTACCAGTTGTTTCCAGAATGCACATCTATTCCGTCCTGCATATGCTCCTGATTTGTGTTTTACCGCTTTCAAAACACAGGGGGGGAAATGTTGAAAACTCTCTAGCTTGTTGGTTTTTGTTTTACATAAGGCCTTATTTTTCTTGAGTGCCCCTCTTCCAGACTTCCCTGTTGTGATCTGAAAAGGGACGTTTTTATCAATTGTAGGTGAGAGTTCATTGTAAACCTCAGATAATCCAAAAAACGTATTGCTTCACTACATAACATTAAACCTATTACTTAATTTTTAGAGTTTTGTGGCCCTCCCATGCCATAATAATTCTGAAGTTTCTCATCACTGTCCTTTTAACTCCACATAATTCTCTTCTAAATTTGAGAATTGCAGGGCCTTTTGTAAAAGGAAATTCACAGTATGACCCCCATGAGGTTTGCCTTTAGATATATGGAGTCATATCTAGAAGTTTTGTGCCATCAAAAGTATCATCTCACCTATTAGCTAATAACCCGATCTCAGTTGAGCACCATTTCGATTACGTGATAGATCTGCAGGGAAATGTATCCTGATTAATGCTAATTGGATACAGGAGGCCCTAGTGGTCAAAGTGAAATCTGCAGCGAGTAATGAATCTTTTCAGAACCTGGATAAAAGTTCCATTCCCACAGGAGTTACGAATTAAAAACTTTTTCCTTCCCACTAAGTACGTGGTCCGGGGCGTACCGGCTTACTTTCACCTCTGTTCCCAGGAGAACTACAAAGCAGCTTTGGTATCTGCTCGTATTCGGGCTGAGAACAGGTGAAAGAGAGAAAGCCACATCTTGCATAATCTGTCCTCTCTTGGAGTGCATAAATTGCCAGGGAGCTGAAGGCTATGTCCACATTGTAATTGCAGTATAGCCACATATGAAGAAACTGTTTTGTCCCCTTGGCCAAATCCCATTCACTGTTGCTGATGTGGAGGATCTGAGGAGCACTCTCTGGGCATGTTTTCAGGGGAACCAGGACAGGGGCAGCTGTCTTTCGCCATGGGCTGTTCAGCGGAAATGGTTTGAGTGCTATTTGCTGCTCTGCTTATGTACCGGATAAGTCAGAATTTTCTTTTAATAAAAGACTTTCCTGCATGTGGTCTGCATGGGTTAAACTGTCCATATGCCTGTAAAGTGTATGTACCGGTGTACTGTATTTATGCATATTAATACCACTCCAGTGAGAATGCAGCTCCTGGGAGACGTCACAATGTTCAGATAACTCCATTTCCCCCTAATTCAGAGGATTTCTTGTGGCTCATTTTTATAGATCAGTTTCACATCTCAGCTCTGAATTTACACAGAAAATTCATACGCACCCCACCCCTGGATTTGTATTTCTCTCTTTGGTCACAATTAATAAAAGTGGATTTCAGTTTTCCTTCAGGGCAAGTCCTACTCACCTTCCTCATAAGAGCAGTCCCAGCAATCCCTCCTCTGTCATGTCATGCTTCCTTCCAATTTTATTACGTTTGCGATTGTTTAATTTAATCCCTTTTTCAGAAGCAAGTCACTGCTCTTCTTCAGACTCTGTTCCTCTGAAAACAATAGCCCCTTGCACTGTTATTGCCTTTGCTTACAGAAGACAACTCGGACCGATTGTGATACAGCCCCAGGAGTACAATAGAGGTTTTGACACCAGGCTCCAGAATCAATTAGTAGAAAATGCGGGGGTTGGGGGGAGCGGCAGAAAATAAAAATAAACCTCAATGAAGAGACACTTGCATATATCGCACACAAAATATACAAATACAAGTTCAGTCCTCCAATGGTCCTCAACTATCCTGCTGAGGATCTGCCACTCAGAACGTACCTTTGTTTGTCAGGCTTCATGGAGTGAGCAGAAGCCCGGAAGTCAGGAGATTTGGGATCTGTTGCCATGTCTACCACTACTCACAATGTGACCTTGGGCATGTCACTCACGTCTTTCTGCACTTCAGTTTTCTCATGTATAAAGTGTTGATAACAATAGTTTATGTACTTTTGTACAATGCTTTGAAACTCCACTATGCTGTGCCAGCACGGAAGACAATGAAAGCTCCCATGTGTTTCAAGCGGAGCCAGATCAGGCTCATGGATTCTGTCTCCACTTGATAGGAGGAACCCTATGCACTTGTGCTCTTCCATGCCCATTGTATTAAGAAAAACTGCACAGCTTGACTTGTGTTAGAGCAGAGTGTCATCATCGTTGTCATCATCTCCACCCCAGCCCACGCTCCTACCTTTCCTTACAGCACAATGATGGCTGGGAAATTCTTGTTGAGGGTCACCTGAAGGAGATGCCAAGGGCACCTTGCCCTTCTCATCCAATCCCAGGCTAACTTTGAGTGATTGGCTGCCCTGGAGGCCCTAATGGGACATCTGATTGGCATGGAGGGTGGAACTAACCTTTCCTTCTATAGGCTGCTGCTGGGGAAGATGTGGAGCCAGTTCCTGCAGCTGTAGCAATTATTTCCCACCCTACGAATGTGCTGAGGGAGGAGCTGGGTGGGTTATAGGGTTTAATACATGGACATGTTACGCATATTTTGTCTAATATATTGCCATTTTCTTTTCCGTTGGGGGCAAACTCAGATAGCATTTGCATACCTTTGTGTGATTAGCATTGTTGCTACTCTTGGTATAGAGAAAGTAAATAAGGAAGTGTTATTTATTCCTTCTCATAATACAAGAACAAGGGACCACCAAATGAAATTAATAGGTAGCAGGTTTAAAACAAACACAAGAAAGTATTTTTTCACACAACACACTGTCAACCTCTGGAACGCCTTGCCAGAGGGTGTTGTGAAGGCCAATACTATAAAGGGGTTCAAAAGGGAGCTAGCTAGATTCATGAAAGATAGGTCCATCAGTGTCAATTAGCAAGGATGGTCAGGAATTGTGTCCCTAGCCTCTGTTTGCCAGAAGCTGGGGTTGGGTAACAGGGCATAGATCACTTGATGATAACCTGTCTGTTCATTCCCTTTGGGGCACCTGCCATTGGCCACTATAAGAGGACAGCATACTGGGCTTGATGGACCTTTGATCTGACCCAGTATGGCCATTCTTACGTTGTTATGTTCTTTGGGGTCTCATGTGGTTCTTCCTAGCCATTTGGGCCAAAATTGTGGGGAGGGAGGTAGTTTTAAACTCCCAGATTATCATTTGGAATTTAGGGTTAATTGTTGCCAGGGGACATTAACATCTACTAGTAGAGGCTCGCAGGGATAGGCTAAGTGACTGCTGTGTATGGAGGCACAGGTTTAAGGCTTGTAGTCCAGACCTTGTGTCTAGGCCTAGACGGGATGGAAGGTTTCATACTGCTAGGGGCCCTCTCTGTGGCTTTTAGGTCAGTAAACTGCTATTGAATGAAAGGGTAGCATATGGTGGGGATGGTTGGCCATGGCCAACTTTGCTGTACAAATACACATTTTCCCCATTTGTTTCTTTATTGTTGTTTCTTATTTATTTAATAATAATTGCAGCCTTTGGACAAAAATTCACTAGTGTGGGAGATACTTTCTTTGGGGGCAGGGGAGTGGGCAAAGTACATAGTCACGCCTGTCTGAAGTGACTACTCTATGCACCAAATATATATTGCCTAATTGAAGTGGTGTCTGAAAAAATTATATTGGAGTCACTGGGGAAAGTATAAAGTAATCACTTGGTATTTGGGTGGTAGAGGGGTTTCTATTGCAAGTCGTCCTTAGTGCCAGTTTCAGCATAAAGTCTATGTAGATTTGTGTGCAAGCTAATCAGCTTGCTCCCGTACAAAAATATCCAAGTGTACTAGCTACTTCAGTGGTGTTAGTTTATTTTAGAATGTGTGTGTGTGTTTTATTTTCACCTGGATTTGGTCTGCTCATTATTTGGAGTTTGTCACCAGGCAACTGCTAAGTAATGGAATGGCAGATTTCTCAAGGACAAGAGTTCCAGATGGAATTGAACTCAAACCCCAAAGCATCGTAATAGAACAGAAGGTAATTTGGACATTTGAAGGTGGGGGCGGAGGGAAGGTGTGCGAAGTCAAATTGCCTATCATTGCTAATGTACAGGGTAGACATCATTTCCATTTCTTCTGAACAGCACTGAGGTCATTTTACTGTAAAGTTTTGATCTGCAATTTCAAATTACACTGCAAATCTTTAAGCGATTTTTAAGCCATTTCAGGTTTTGTGCCTCCTATAAATTCGCTTATTATTACAAAATTGTGCCTCCTTATTTGTCTTTCTTTCTTATTGAGTAGAAGAGTTTCTTGAATCAACAGATTTGTTAAAGGACCTACATAACACAATACTATCCGTCATCATAATACAGAATTAGGGTCCAGATTTTTCACCCTCTTTATAATGTTTATAACTTAGGGAGAAATATCCTCTCACTTTTTAAATCATTACCCAGTGAAAAATATCTTCATTCCTAGGAATTTAAGAAATCATAAAGGACCCGCACAAAACCAGTATGTTGTGCTGTCTTACTCCATCTGCTGGCTCAGTTCCACCTGCATTAACTAGCAAACCATGTTCCCAGAGCAGATGATATTGCTGGTACACGAAAAAAGAAAGCAAACAAAATAGAACCATTCACTCCATTACTGCCTTGAAAACACCAAGCTGGAGGAATAATAATAATACTTTGCTCTTGTAGAGCACCTCTTATTCATGGGCCTTGAAGCACTGACAAACATTAATGAATTTATTCTCATTTCAAGGATGGAGACGATGAGTCACAAAAAGATTGAGTGACTGCCCTCGGTCATAGAGGCAAAGTGTGGGAGAGCCAGCAATAGTGCTCAGGTTCCCAGGCCCCAACCCTGGCTTCTGAGCCTCAGTCATAATAGCATCCTTCCTCTCTTAGGAAGGAATCAAATGTTGGTTCCCCAACTGAAAAAGCAACAAAGAGCTTAACAACCTTTATAGTTAGAAAGTTTTTCCTAGTATCTAACCTAAATTTCCCTTGCTGCAGATTAAGCCCATTACTTCTTGTGCTACGTTCAGTGGCCACGGAGAACAGTTGATCACCATCCTCTTTATAACAGCCCTTAACATATTGGAAGACTATCAGGTGCCCCGGTCAGTCATCTTTTCTCAAGATTAAACATGCTCAGGTTTTTTTTAAAAAAAGTCCTTAGGTCAGGTTTTCCAAACCTTTTGTCATTTTTGTTGCTCTTCTCTGGACTCTCTCCAGTTTGTCCACATCTTTCCTAAAGTGTGGTGCCCAGAAATGGACACAGTCCTCCTGCTGAGGCCTCCCCAGTGCCATGTAGAGTGAGACAATTACCTCCCATGTCTTTACGTACAACACTCCTGTTAATACAGCCCAGGATATTAGCCTAATGGCAAGTTTAAAAAAAAGTAGAATAAAAAATGCCTCACAGCATCCCTTTAATTTCCAGTTGGTTATTTGTCTTTTAAAAGACAAACAGCTTAGATTTAGAATTCACTGCTTGTCTTCAGATACATTGGCCAGCATTCACAAAGGCTTAGTTTACTTCACTAGGTTGTTTATCAGCCAGCAAACCACACAGACTGCTGCTTCTGATTCAGCCGGTGTTCCTTTTTTTCCTTTAGTATAATTCAAAAGGAAATTTCTAATGTAAAACTTAGCATCCCATTGTTTTCCTACATCCCAGCACTGATGGTCCTCAAATACCATCCTTCCCCTTCATCCTCCACAGTAGACAGATCCCTCTGCACTCCACTCACCTTCTAGAACATACATCAGTGCCTCAATGACCCTTTACAAATCCCATCTCAAGGTCCATCTCTTTCTCCCTTGCCAATGGCTCCTAACCCTGCTTTCCCTATGTTTAGTCATTTTCCCTTAAACTTGGGCCGTTGTACCCAGAGCCCTCTGCCCTACCACATCTATAGATGCTACTTGTGTGATGTCTTATAAACCCACTGAACTGACCGGTATTTATCCAGATGTCTGTGATCCTACTAAGGAAGGCTGCAGTATAAAAATGCACCGCATTGATAAGACTGATTCTTAGTCTTTCCAGTCTTTTCACTGTCCCTTCACTGAATGCGATTATTCTGTAATAAAAGCTTACAGCTACAGTAAGTGAAAGTTTTAATGACAAGGACGATAATGAGGTATGGTCTGGGAACAGAGCTGGGATCAAGGAACTCATGAGTTCTGCTCCCAGCTCGGATGCAGACTCCACCTGTGGTCGAGGGGCAAATCATTTTGTTTCTGTGCCTCATTTTTTCTACCCAGATGACAGTACATCCTTACCTACCACTTGGGGATGTGAAGATTTACTAATGAACTAAAGACGGCTATTTTGTAAATAAGGCGCATTACTGATGTTGTATAAATGCTTGCCATAGATCAGCATGTCAGTGCACTGTCATTTGAATTTAATATTTTTGTCGGCTAGACATTTGTGCCATAAGCTGATTTTCTTTACCTGATGTACCACATAGAGTACTGTGCCTCCCCTCACCATGCCCTGCCAGTACTTTCTGTCCTACCTAGCTAGGGTTACACGATGAAACAAAAGTATGTTGTGGTGAATTTAACTTCCCAATCTGTTTTCATGTGCAGAATCATATTGCAGAGAAACAAAGTGGTAGCACCCAGGAAGGACTCTGGAGCATACACAACCAGAACTATCTCCTGCCGGATCTCCTACAGCAAAGCCAAATTTCAGACTCCTCGGTGAACCAGCAAAAAGTTACTCAGAATAGTCAAGGACCTCAGAACAAATCTGTAAATAATAAGGTATAGCTTCAAATTGTGTTCATTAGATTCACTGCAATAACAGTCCCCTCCAGTCCTTCCTTTTCTCCAGCATAGGGGCCAAAGGATCAAATCTCGTCAAGAGAAGAGATCTTTGTTCCCCTTGCTTCTCAAAGAGGCTTGAACCAGGGGCCAGTAGAAAGTCTTGGGTGCCCTAACCCAATCCCTACTTCCTCTCTTGTTTCTCCATCCATACTCCTCTATGTCCCCCTTACTCTTTACTCCCTCCTTTTCCCCCTACCCAAACATTAGTATACTTCCCCTGCACTCCAGTAGTATACGTCTTCTCTTTTCCCATGGTGCTAATGCTCTTAGATTGCTGCCTTCAGCGCTGTCCTAGGGTGCTACCTTAGCTACTCATCCATCTCTCTGCCGATGGTGCAAATCAGCAACATCAAAGGAACATTGCCAGCACTGCCAGGTGAGGGATAACATTAAAGATGCAAATAAGTCATAACTCTCTCAAGAGACAGGTCTTTAAAACAGCCCTGGTTTGCTGCAACAGCATCCTCCTGGCTGCAGAGAGGTTTGAATAATGTCCTACTTCAAATCAGACAGCAGGGAGTGATGTAAATGCAAGGTGTCTGTTATTCTATCTCTTCCTCTAGGCACCAATTAGTTCACTTCTATGCTGTGTCTTGTCATGACTCTTTGCTCAGGCTTCCTTCATTGTAGTTCAATTTGTACCACAAACTCGCACTTCAGAATTGTTGTTCATATCTAATTATGTCATGTACAGTTTCATATAAACCTCAGAGAGCTTTCTGGATACCAACAGTGCTACGCAATATCTGTTCCCTGCCATCAACTTCCGAAGTGAAAACCGACCTTATTTTTCATTGTAGACATCAAGTGCTGAAAGTACACCCTCAAAGGGCAGTTCATCATCTACAACATCCTTTACTTCGTTCATAGATCCTAGACTACTACAAATCTCACCTCCCAGCAGTCCAGCAGGGCCTACTTGTAGCTCTCGTGAGTATGCTTGCTCTTATCATAAAATGCATCATGCCTGGCTCTTTTGCCAAAAGCATCTGGCTTAATTCTTGGAAATGAAGACTGGAATTTTCTGGTGACTTTTTGAAACGCTAAATCCATGTTAATAGTGTTGGGTTTCATTGCACTGGCTCCTGATGAAGTGTGCATTACTCTGTTCTTGTGTGAGCCCAATGCATATTCATGAATACATCAGAAACTGTGCAGACCTATGGTTCTACCTCATGCTACGTTAAGTTTTGCAGAAACTATTCCCTGGCTGTTGGTGAAACATGCAGCTCTCTGGACTTGCTTTCAAATTGCAATAAACAAGTCATGTGTGGGGTGTGACCGAACACTTACATCTTTGATGACTCTCTGTGTCTTTTCTTCCAGCATCTAGCCCCAAACCAGAGCCTATTAGAAGAGGGAATGCAAGGAAAGGCTCTGTTGTCAATGTCAACCCCACAAATATCCGGCCACAGAGTGACAGTCCAGAAATTCGCAAATACAAGAAGAAATTTAATTCAGAGATCCTGTGTGCTGCTCTGTGGGGTAAGCTTAGAAATAAAGAGGCATCTGTCTATTTAGAAAACAGGGACAGCATGTTTCTGAGAGCATAGGCTGTGCTGAGATTTTGCATTTGTATTGCACCTCATCGCAAAGTGACTAACTATTTACCTACAGCGGTACTTAAATGAAGCCACCTTCGAGGTGGAAGGTGACAGGCAGACGAATCTCTGTTGCAGAACATTCTGTGCAACAGGGTAGGAGGACATTTTGATGAAGGCACTAAATTAAAATCTTTCTCACTGAAAGAGCCAAGAGATCATCATGCTCTTCCAGAGCATCAGGACCTGGGTTTTTAAGGCCTTGCCAGAACGTTTCCCACACAGTAAACCGCACAATATTTTATGAATCTTCCTTAGCTGAATGAAGTGCTGAATTGACCATGCCAAGCTTTGCCAAATTATCCTTCAGGTTCTGGGGAGTGGAAATAATGCCACACCTGAAGCTGAATGGGTTAAGCCAGTGGCTCTCAAGCTTTCCAGACTACTGTACCCCTTTCAGGAGTCTGATTTGTCTTGCGTACCCCCAAGTTTCACCTCACTTAAAAACTACCTACTTTCAAAATCAGACATTAAAATACAAAAGTGTCACAGCACACTATGACTGAAAAATTGCTGACTTTCTCTTTCTTACCATATAATTATAAAAGAAATCAATTGGAATATAGATATTGTACTTACCTTTCAGTGCAGAGTACATAGAACAGTTTAAACAAGTCATTGTCTGAAATTTTAGTTTGTACTGACTTTGCTAGAGCTTTTTATGTAGCCTGTTGTAAAACTAGGCAAATATCTGAATCAGTTGATGTACCTCCTGGAAGACCCCAGGGGTATGTGTACCCCTGGTTGAGAACCACTGGGTTAAGCCATCCCCTCACATATGCTACATATTCCATAAAGCAGTGGTTCTCAAACTTTTTTTTCGTGGATCACTTGAAAATTGTTGAGGTTCTCGGCAGACAACTTAATGCTCTTTCTAAATGTTGTTTTTACTGCTAGGTAACTATTGTAAAGCGCTTTGGATAAAAGCGCTACATAAAAAAAACTTAATAATAATTAACTTTTTTGGTTCTACAAATAAAAGCACACAACTCATATTTTAATACCAGTAGTCTTACCTTTCTAATGTGATGGATGTGCCCTCACTCCCCTGCCACGGCAACCCCCGAGCTGGGGCTGGGAAGGAGGGGGGTCTCTCCCTCTCTCACCCGCCGTGGCAGCCCCCGAGCTGGAGCTGGGCAGGAGGGGGGGGTCTCTCCCTCTCTCCCCTGCCGCAGCAGCCACAGGCCTCTTTCTCTGGCCGCTGCAGCCCTGCACATTCTAAATTCCCCCCACACCCTCCTCTCACCCCACTGCCCCCTCCCACCTACCCTTTATTCCCTCCCCAAGGCCACCGCCTCACCTTACATGTGCGTCTTCTCCAGGGTCCAGGCATCTAATTAGTGGAGCCACGCCTGCATGACTCCACTAATTAGGTGGGTGGCCCGTCATTCTCTTGTGTGTGCCGCCCAGACACACACCTTAGAGGGAACTATCCACGGACCACCTGAATGGAGCTTGGTCCACGGACCACAGTTTGAGAACCTCTGCCATAGAGTCTTTCTATGGGAATCTTCTCTAGAAGCTAAAACAGATCAAGATATCAATTCTCTCAGAGGCTGGACTCCCTCAACTCCTACAGATTTCTCAAGAGGTACTCAGCACCTTGCAGGATCAGCCACGTACAGAGAGAACCCAGTGGGTATAAATCGGCATAGATTTATTGACTCCGGGGGAGCTACTCCACTTTAGCCCAGTTGTGGACAGGGCCCGCATTTCCTAGTGCCTTCGCTCTGAAATGGTTTTAATCATCCATCTGTTTTAGGAGAAGAAAGAAGATGAGCTCTGTGGAGCTGACAAAATATTTATCTCCAGTCAGCTTGAGTCTCACATGAAAAACAAAATAAATGAATGAAATAGGGGAAACGCTATCCAAAGGAAATGCGGATTTCCCATTTACAGCTTCAGTTTTGTTTAATGCATGTTTAAAGGAGGCCAAGATTTTAAATTAAGAACAGAACAGCGTAGCAAAGTCTGTAATTACATGTACACTGAGGTTGAACAACGCCAGGTCCTCATCGGAGCATTGCCAGTAGAAACGATGGTTTTGTGCAGTGTAATACCTTATGCTGTTTTATTTCCACTACAACATACTGATTAGGAACCTTACCAATCACTCCAGCCAAACTGAATCCCCATCCAGTGGGTGTCAGTTCATGTCAGCAGCCCATTGGAGCCTTCACTTCGCTGGGAATAATTAGATTTCAGATGGATTCACTCCATTAATTTGGCATTCGAAAGCGTCTTTATGAAACACGGAAAATTTCAGTCCTGAACAATCCACTTCCTAGCATCATTTGTTCCTTTTCTAGTGTGCCCTGTGCTTGGGACTGTTACCCCTCATTGAATTTGAGGTTGGAGTTGGTTCATAGATTTTTAAGGTCAGAAGGCACCATTATATTGTTTAGTCTGACCTCCTGCATAATGCAGGAGCATTAGTGGAGTTGGAGGTTTTGCAATATTCATAGTCTGCTTTTGGGATCACAAACCAGTTTGAGTTCACAAAGCAGTTTAAATCCACGTTGACTTAAGGGGGACTACTCATGCTTAACATTACATGTGCACTTAAGTACTTAGCTGGATTGGGGTTTTATTGCATTGTGAAGTGGTGAGAATTTTGTAATTCACTTTTCACGAGGTCATCTGCATAGTGCCAGAGAAGATATCAGAGGCAGTTAAGAGAAGGAAGCCCAAAGCAGAGTCAGTTATAGATAAGCGATTAATGCTGAAATATGCTATGACTAAGTAGATAATTGACAGTGGTTTTTATGTACTAACAGGAGTAAATTTACTGGTGGGGACGGAGAACGGGTTATGGCTGCTGGACCGAAGTGGACAAGGAAGGGTTTACTCACTGATCACAAGGAGACGATTCCAGCAAATGGATGTTCTGGAAGGACTCAATGTGCTAATCACCATATCAGGTTTGTTCAGTGTCTAAAAGTATCTGACCCACTTTATAAATTATAAAGAAGAATTAGGTTATGAATTCGGTTATAGACTTTCCTCTTGTAGGACAAAGCAGGACAATTATTTTTGCTAATAGGAAAGCACTCTTTGGATCTCCAATATTTGCATCCTCCTTCCAGATTCGTCTGTGACTTGGGATATGCCATTACATACTTAATGTGTAAAATGGTTTGTGGGATATAAAAATGTGTTGAATGCTTAAAACATCATTCCATTGCTGCTAAGGAAGTCTGTGTTTGGTTAATTGCTCGTATAACATGTGAGCATCGCTCTAAGCAGATTTCCATCCAAACATTGTTAAATCACATCAATGTATGGCTGGCAAGAGGGCAAATGAATCATGTGGGACCCTAGTCTGCAGGTGCTGAGGGCCTCAGCTCCCATTGGCTGCCAAGGCAGCTGAGGATGCTCAGCACCTCACAGGATCAGGCCCTTGATGGGAAGGTTGGAATGACTTCTATTTATACACAGGTTGGACACAATGCATTTGGCATAGCTGAAGCCTGTGCTTCCCAGATTTGCTCGTTCTGACTTTCCACGTAATGCAGCATCCCTTTTGAGCCTGTCTCTTGAATCTAGATTGCTATTTTGCCTTATATAGGTCTAAAAACAAAATTAAAAAGACTTCTTGAGATAAGGAATTACGAAATAATGCCCCACCCCCCGTCCGATCATAGGACTGCTGGTGGCGCCTCCTCCTGGTGGCTCTGGGGATTAGCTCTTGCCAGGCGCTGCCCTCCTCTGTCAGTGTCGCTACCCATCATCTCTTTTACTCTGAGGCCTCTCTTATTCCCGGAGCTGCAGCTTCCTGTTTGTGGCTTGGTCACTAAGTTTCTCCCCTTCCAGGGAAATGAAAGTCCTTCCAGACCAGCTGGGTGGCTGGTGTCGCCAACTCACTGCGCCACTTCCCAGTGGCTTGCAGGGGAACCCAGGCCCACCCTCTACACTGGGTTCCAGGCCAGGGATCCTGTGACAAGCAGCCAAGGTCTATACAGTCCTACCCCTTGCTGATGTTTCCCTGGGCTTCGTCCTCCTTATCTGGCTTCCCCCTCTTTCTGGGTTTGCCAGTCCAACCTCTCTCCTCCCAGGTAGTGATTGTAGACTACTTCCTTCCAGCCCCTTGCTGCTGTCAGCTTCTAGGCTTTATACAGCCCGCTTCTGTTCCTGCCCAGCTGAGATCATTTCCAATGAGTGGCCTGCTGCCTGTCTTCTTCTTCAGGTGCAGCCTGGGCAGTTAATTGGCCTGCTGAGTCCTTTAACCTCTCCAGGGCTTGTGTAGGGTGGGCACCGCATCACACCCTCCAACGGGAATCAAAAGAAAATAGGCGCCTACAATGAAGGCTGACAATGAATTGGAACTGACGAAGCTCCCCCATCCAGAATGGCTTTTCCAAATAATATCTGTAATCCTCCCTTCAGACTGATGTCAGATGTTCAACTCTCCCATCAGGCCTGGGTCTGGGGGCAGCCATTCTGTGGGTGTAAGGGAAAACCTTTGTGTGAAGTCTGAAGACTGGGAAAAGAGAAAAAAATAAATACAGGTGTGCAAGAGCCACAATACAATCGGTGTCTCAGTGCCGTGGCAGACATCGGCACCACATGGTGTCTCCTCTTCTGCACTGCTGGCCTCATGTCTCACGTGGCTTCGCTGAAACGACACAAGTCTCTTTGCACTCTGGGTCATAACAATCACTGAGGCTGAATTCAAGAGATTTGTACTGCTCGGAAGTAAAATGTGATGCCTTTTATTTTTCTGATCTATGTATGTCAGGCAAAAAGAATAAGCTGAGGGTGTATTATTTATCCTGGCTGAGAAACAAGATTCTGCGCAATGATCCAGAGGTGGAGAAGCGGCAAGGCTGGGTGTCCGTGGGAGACCTGGAAGGCTGCGTGCACTACAAAGTCGGTGAGTCTAGTTCCTAGGCAGCCCTACGCAGTCCTCCTTTCCTATCTGATCACACGTATTGGCCACATTTTCCTTCACCCTCATTGAAAAATTATACCTGGACTTGGTCATTTCTTCACACCCGCGTGCAGTACATCACGGACGCCCCTCTCCCTTTAACTGCACATTGCTCCTCCCTTTGCAGCCATTGCCAGCAGGGTGTACTACTCTTTGCTGCAAGGGCTGGCTGAACTGAAAGGCAGGACGCTTCTTCTGCTCAGCCGGTGCTTTCAGCATTCTGGGGTTGGCTGGCATCCTCATTGTTAGTGACATCTTTCACCTCCGTCATACCAGTCTCTTCTTCTGGCCCAGAGTACCTGCACGGTAACGGTATCAATGGGATGCCTGCAGGTAATTGATCTGGATGGGTGTCCCACAATTCGTCCCTGTCTCTATATTGTATAAGCCCTAAATATACATATCAATGTTCTACTTAAGTATGCAGTAAAATGCATTTGTGACCATAGCTGAAATATCATCTGGCTCTTATTCGGCTTCTGCATAGAGCACCTTTGAAGATGAACACCAGTATGTGTGACAGTCATTATTACTTTAGCACTTAAGATATTTCAGTGATGCATGCTGTAGCAGAACATAAAATAGATTTGACTGTATTAAAAGATGCTATATTACAGTTGTGTTTTCCCAAGCAATATAGCAAACTAATGTGTGGGTGGATGGGTGGTTGGGATGGGGAGGTCTTTGCCTTATATTCTGTTTTATTGCTTTGCTTGTACAACACAGTGCTTTAAAAATTGGCATAGTTTAGAATGAAATCAGAGACAGAAAGCTAAATAGATCTGCATGAACCTATAGTTATTTTCTTTGTAATTATAGTGCATCTGGATTTATTTTCAACTCTAATGGCTCATTTTTAGCTTTTGTAAAGAAAAGTATTCATAAATGTAAATGTACACTTGTTTGCAGCTTCTGGGAGGATGGGCATGAGATAGAAAATAACTTAAGTAATTTGACAAAATGGTCATACAAATACTCTCGGGGAGCCAGAAAAACTCTAACTTCTAGAGAACCCCCTGCAAACCTCAGACAAAAAGCCTCCCTGCACCTTGACATTTCCAGTTTACCAAAATGTGGTCATGTCTACAGGAGTTGTGTGGATGCCCTTGGACTTTGCAGACAGCATCCCCTTTAAACTGGCTTCTCAACTTTGACCTTCAGCAAAATGCAATATATTCCTCTCTCTCCATTGTCAGATAAACAGGGATTGTCTCTGTTGCTTTGCTGCTTTGGGCAAGCACCGGCTGCTATTTCACTGTTTGCAAATCCTTGTGTATTCTAACCTTTGTCCTTACGGGCATTTTCCTGTATAGAGCAAGAAAACGCTGTTTTTTATTTTCTCTGCCCAGGTTGGCCTTTCTCATCAGTTTTCCATCCTCGTCCAGCCTCACCCCTTCACCGAGCTGCCATTATGTGTTGTGCCAGTGTGAAATGGTCCCGTTTGAGCGGCATGTGCTGAGCACCCCCTTACTCCCCCAGAAATGATTCTTACCTAACTTGTGTAACACCTGCATCTCTTTTAGAGAACCTGACTGTAATTTGCCACACAGACGCTGAATGTAAAACAAGGCAGAAATGTGTAGGAAAGCAATACCCTTGTGGCGTGTTCTATTTCTGAGGGAAATGCTCATGTCTGGCAGAATTAAAATAAAACAGACCAAAAAAACCTTACTTTTCAGTGCCCAGCTCTGCGTTTACTGTTCATAAACCCAACGTGAGTTTAACCATCTCAAAGAAACTGCTCCTCTCTGAAATGCTCATTCAGCTTGACACATGGGGAAGCCACTGCCGCCCGTATGTGTGGGGATTTAATTGCCAACGTGCACGCTGAGAAGAGAATAAAGCCTTTAGCGCTCCACGAAGGAGCTCAGCAAACCGCTGGCCCTCCTTTTGTAGCCTAGAAGATATCACAACGTGTGCTTGATAGCATCGCTAAGTAATACCAACGGGGGTCTGTTGTTTGACAGCAAATCCTTTGAAAAAGCAATTGTCTATGGAAAAGTTTGCTCAGCTGTTTGTCTGATGATTTCCCCAGCCTCTAGCAGCGATTTGAGGCCATCTCGCTGGATAGAAGCAATAGTGGATGATCGAGACCATTATGGCAGGCTTTTTGTTATTCGTTTGTACGGCACCTTGCATGATGGGCCTGGGACTCCATGCACTCCTGCAATACCCACACAAAACCAGATAAATAAGAAACAGAACCAAAAGAGTATGGAAGTGGGGATGGTGTCTTATGGCCATTGCCATAAAGCCACAATAGAGCCCTTAGCCTCTCTGCGAATGGGAATAATAGACTTGCTTAGTTGATGGGGTGGTGTGCAGACTAATTCATTAATTTTTTTATACTGCTTTGAGAGCTGTACAACAAAGGTGCTCTTCAACGGCCCAGCTCAGTGCCTATTGAAGGTAATGGAATGACTCCAATAATGGGCATTGGATCAGGCCCTCGTTACAAGGTATCAATATTATAATTGTCAAGCATTCATGCCAGGAATCTGACTGTAGAGTTTCTTGTCCAACCCAGGAACAGAAAATTATCCTCTGACCTATATACGTTGAGTCTAAAAGCTTTGACGTCCCATCACCAAATACTATTAATGAACTGCTTGCAAATACTGCACAGATCTTTCTGTGCCTCAGTTTAAAAACTTTAAAATACCACCTTTGTAAAGAATTTGAGCAGTAGATAATGGTATAGGCCCAAGTTTAGACTTCAATAAAATAATTTTGCATTGCTTCCTTCCTCTCTCGGGTCTGTATAGTGACCACACAAGCCCCAATCTTGTATAAATTTATGCATGTGAGTAACTTAATCACACACAAAAGTGCTTTCACGAACAGGGCCTTAGATCGAGTGTTTTTAGGGCACTGACCTGTCTTGATTGTATGTAAGGTAGCATACATTTGGATGATAAATAAATAATAAATATTAATAATAACAATAAGCATTGGCTGTGTTACTGAAAGTCATTGAACTGAATGTTTAAAGGAGAGGAGAGATGATTTACAAGTTATTAAATATCAAGGACCAACTTCTAATACCATTACTCAGTGAACAGCCCCTTGGAAAAGAATGTGAACCAGTCACTCCTTGATCTGCACAAGCTGGCAACTGACAAGAATGACCATCATTTCTGTGACTTCATTGAAACCCAAAATAGTCCCATTGAAATTATTGGCTGCGTTTAAATTATTTTAATTATTGGCTGCGTTTGATATTGGCATCAAAATCTGAACTCGAAGTATTTTTGATTTGTATGGGCCATCTGAAACGGAAATAATTGTTCCTTTTGTATTGTAGTGAAATATGAGAGAATCAAATTTCTTGTTATTGCGTTGAAAAGCTCCGTGGAGGTGTATGCTTGGGCTCCAAAGCCCTATCACAAATTTATGGCTTTTAAGGTAAGATAGATCACATCTCAGTTTAAAGGTATCATTAGCACCCACTGTTTTATCCCCCACCGACTGCTCCAGATTTTGTTGCTTTGTGTAACATTTATTTTTAATTTAGGAGTAAATGAGTAAACTTTTTTTTTAATTTAGATCATTTTGCTCACCACGCAAATGTCACATGTCAAATTGTCTCTTAAACATTGCAGACATGCTTTTACTAATTGTTTGCAACATCTTGTCTAAAATATGTGTTTGGATACACAAGCAAATGAACTGCCCCAAAAGTAAGGGGGGAAAATTCCAAAGAGTTGGCTTTTCAAAAATGCTCAGCGTTGGTCTAATACCCTATAAAAATCTATGTGGGTTAGGACACCTAAAGGAGTTAGGAACCTTATGCAAGTCATTAAGAGTTGGATACCTCACTCCCTTAGGATTCTTTAATCCTTAAATCCCAGCCCTTGAGGTCAATAAGAAAGCTTCCATTGACTTTAGTGGGAGCAGAATATAGCCAGCACTGAGCACTTCTGGAGATGTCTGCCAAAATTAATCAAATTTAGCACAGAAATGTGACTGATGGCCATCGTGCTCAGCTGTATAATTCAGCTTCTAGGTTACAAAATCAGAAAGGTACTGTCAACAAAATTTAATTTCAAGTATGGGGAAAGAAACACCTAAACCTTTCCTTGAAATCAAGATAATTGTGACAGAGACTGAACAAACTTTTGGGTTTCATCCAAAATAAACAGTAGAAAGTTGACTGGAGTAGAAGTTTACTCTGAGACAGGAAATCGCAAACTCAGATCTTTGATTAACAGAGAAATGAAATAAGAATGCTGAAGTACTAGAAAAGGGCATGGCTCAGGTAAGGGACCAAATTTTGTTTGATTTATCCAGCAGTTCATAGACTTAAGTGGTCCTAATCACCTGAGTTAGGTAAACAGATACTAGCTGTAAGGCCAAATTCTGCCCTTAGATATAGAATCACTGGGATTACAGTTGTAATTGAGAAGAGAATTTGACCCTGTTTCTGGTGTAGGGATGTATTTTTAGTAAACTGCCTCTTTACAAGATATGTTATAAGTAGTAATTCCTTTGTCTTCAATATCTAACTCATATATCATTGAATGTACTAATTTACAATAAACTAGAGTCAAGATATCAAGTGCTGCCTATGTATATATTTACAGCTCCAATGTCTTTTGGGGGTTTGGTATGTTTATCCTCACACCTTCCTCTGTTATTCTTTTACACTTCTCAGTAACTTGCACCTTTGAGTTGAAAAAGGAAGATAATAAGATTCCGTCGTACCACAGGAATAGGGACGCTGAAGTAAATGTGACATATAATAGCCATTTGGTTTTTGAGTTCTAGTAAATATTGAAAAAGGTTCATATTTGTAAATGTGAAAATAACAAACCCAGAAACCGACGAATCAGGTAGCAGTTACTATATTCATAATGTGTTTATAATTTTATCTGACTTTTCTCTTTCCAGTCATTCATTTCACTTCATCACAAACCACTGTCAGTTGACCTGACAGTTGAAAATGGACAAAGATTAAAAGTGATCTATGGCTCGCAAGTGGGATTTCACGCTATCGATGTGGACTCTGGGTCTGTGTATGACCTGTACTTGCCAACTCATGTAAGATATTACTTCCTAAAGCTGAAATAATTGAGTTGTTTCCTTATTTATTCCTCATGGCTATAGGTTAAAGGTGACTAGATCAGTGGTTTGGATCTTGCTTATCTTCTAAGAACATGTATAATTTAGGCTAGCCAACAAAATGTTCGTGTTCAAACACTTTAGAGGCCACCCCTGTGTTCACAGTAGGTCTCTGTGCAGAGACAGTGGTCCACTAGTATGGATTTCTGTGCAGGATTGGGGTCTAACTACAAAATGAGCCTAAGCAAATCCCCTGAACTTTGGGGATATCTGATTCCAGATCTAAACTTTATCGTCTGTGCTCCGAACTTTTTACATGTACTCCACCCCTCACCCTGCATCTTCCAACACAGAGAAACCCACTCCTATGGCGTCTTACCTCTGGAAACCCAGCTGAAGACCAGCCCAACTCCTAGGCACCCAAACAAGCAGTGCCCACCAAACTATGCCAGTGCAGTAATTCTAGTAGTTACAGTGATGTTAATTTTGTAAACTCATTTGCATTAAAACGTAACTTATGTAGATATCTAGTTGTTGAAAACAATTATTTCTACTGATCCACTTACTAAAGACCCATGTTATTTTTATACGTAGCTTAAAGTGGTTTCTTTCATCTGAAAGCTAGTCGCTTCTTTGATGATGGCACCGTTCAAAGTTCATACTAGTTTATAAGTCTAACCAGGATTGCCTGCCCACTGCATGTGTAATTTGGTTGCTAAGCGTGGCAAATGATTTCTCGTCAAAGAGATAATTAGCACAATAGATAAAAGGCAAGGGACAAGGTGAACCCTTTTAAATGATTTAGTTTTGCAACACGCTCCAGATATAATGATGTACATCAGGAAAGATATTTCCCAAGTGAACGCCCTGAATATGGGGCACCTGTAGAAGAGCTGTGACTCCCTTTGTGTGCACTCTTCCACCGTAAGTCAGCGTGTGCTAAAAATACTTTTTCCCTTAGGAGTCTTGGATCAGAAGTAAATGTGCTGCTACAGTGGGCTGTATCGTTATTTTAGGGACTGTCTCATAGACGATAATTATCACAAGCTGGTTTTCAGTGTCGGCAGCCCAGACTTACTTTAATCTAACAGGTTGAGTTGAGACACGCTTGCTTTCCGTACCCTTTTTCCCCTGTTCCCTCTCTCTCTCTCTCTCTCTTTCGTCTGCTTCAATTGCTCATGAGAATACCAAGGCAACGCATTAAAATTGCTCTGCGACTCTGGATACCTGTTTTAGTGTTACGGATCGTAGTTGCGGAAGCACGGACTCAAGTGGTTGGCCTGAGTGTATTCAGTTCGGCAAGTACAGCTTCTAGGCTTCTTTTCTGTTTATTGTGCCATTACCATGTGCATAAATGTTTTGGGCTGAAAAAGAAAAGATATGTGTGTTATTGGCTTGTGAAAAATGACTCTCCGCTTATCTGTCTCTTCCTGTGGAAATGCTGATTGCAAGGATATTTCATTGTTTACATAAAGTGAAAAGATCCTGTTAGTGTTTTAGAAATGCTTAGTTATTGTTTTGTTTTTTGTCTGAAAGTACTTTCCATAAAAACCCACCTCCATAGCTATATGCTTCTTATAAATCCTTTCTCACTTGCGAAGTGTGTTGGCTGGTGTGAGAGAGAATCTGGGTCCCGTTCTGCTGTTGGACTATTTTATTGCGTGCATTGCATCGTTCCTGTGGCATGAGTGTAAAATGTAAACCCAATAGTATTTAAAGTAGCACTTTCTTTGTTTAAGGACACTGTATGCAAAGCAGGAAAAGACCTTGCAGAGATGTTCACATTTAGAAAGCTCAGGTGATTCTTTCAAACTACCATAAATATTGTCATCAAAAGTGCTAATGAATCATTGTTTTAGCTCATGAGTTATGCTCGGTCTGTATCACAAAAAATGGAAGCGTTGGGTTCCTAGAATAGGGAAGTTGAGTAAGTTGTCTTCCATCCTCTTCTAAAATCATCTTTGAATTAAAGTGTGGCTCACGCTCCTTCTGTCGCTTTATATACCAGCATTTCATGAACAAGCCAATAAATCTCATTGTATCTCAGATGCTCCTTGGCTTCTTTATACCAAGTAATACTTGTAAATATAAAGTGAAAAATTGAACAGTGACTTCTATACAAACCTAGTCTAATAATATCTAAAGGGGGAAATATAATATCCCTTTTCAGCTAGCAAAATATATAGTCCATCATAAACCAGATATTTACTTTCTGTGAGCGATGAGTAGGTGGTTTTTTTTTGCTCTGCCAAGCTATTTAGATTGATATAGTCACTAAAATTGTAGCCCATTTTCTGATATAAATCTTAATAAAATACAATTTCAGATCCAAGGGACTATTCACCCACATGCCATTATTATCCTCCCTAATACCAATGGAACAGAACTTCTACTCACTTATGAAGATGAAGGAGTCTACCTTGATATATATGGGCACTTCACAAAGGAAACTGTTTTACAGTGGGGAGAAATGCCAGCATCTGTAGGTAAGTATGAAAAACAGCACTGTGTTGAATGTAAGATTCTGTTGTATGAAATCTGAGTTTGTTATTAGGTTTGTGTCCAACTGAAAGAGGTTGTGTGGCACATTAAGCCATTTCTGGTTAAAACAGATTTCTAATGAGCAGATACATGTATGTGAATTTCTGTACATTCTTGAGCCAATCAATGATTATAAAAGGGTCTCTGCATTTGTTTGTATTCATTTCATGGTAGTTTATGCCACAAAGGGTTTACTGCAGAGTCAGAGTTTGTATAATAGGATGCAGGCCTTCCAATAGGTATATTCTTGTGTCTGGTAATCATTTTAGTGGGTTACAAAGGAATGAAAAAGTGCGGCTGTTTCCTACTTTGAATCTTTCATATCCACAGTATTTTGTATAGAAATTAATAATATGTAGAAAGTACAGTAGTTTAATGGGTCTATAAACATAACATCCTATCAAATTGTCCTTTATTTTTATCATCATCCATTCAGAGTACATCAGATTAGATATAGCGTTACATGGGTTGTCAGGCTATCCATGTTTTTCATCTGGCCTCACAAATGCTAAAAAGGGGGATCTGATTATTTTTCATCAGGACGTTTTTTTTCTCTTAGGTTTCCAATTGTTAACGTTATAACTAAGAACAAAGGAAACCCACCTCTAGCAGGTTTTTGCATTTGTAAATTTCACCTGATTGGCTTTTTATTTCTGTGTATTCTAATCTTTCTTCATCTTTTTTTTTTTAAGTCACAAGCAAATCATAGCAAAATTGACCTAATTTGATTCTCAATACTGGTGTAAATCTGGAGTTACTCCATGAAATTGGTAGAATTACATCAGAGGCCCATCTTTTTTAGAGGGCTTCCAGCCACCCTTGAGAGCGTGAGACCCACCTCTGTCTTGAACTCAGATATCTACATGGTACCATATACATTGTGCTGCTCTGAGTAGTAAAACCACTTTAGGAATCATTTTAGGAATAAGTTCACTTTTGTACATATTAAAGGCAGGTCTACACTAAAAAGTTGGATCAACCCAGCTACATTGCTCCAGGGGTGTGAAAAATCCACCTAGTTAAGCCAACCTGACCCTTGTGTAGACAGTGCTAGGTGGATGGAAGAATTCTTCTGTCGACCTGGCTACCACCTCTCGGCGAGAAGGATTAACTATAGTGACCAGAGAACCTCTCACTGTAGTAAGTGTCGACGCTGCAGCTGCAGCATTTCTAGTGAAGGCATAGCTTCAGGCTTGGTCTACATTTATATCTGCATAGCCATGTCAGTCAGGGGTGTGAAAAAAAACACATGCCTGACCAACTTAGCTAGTCCAGCAACCCCCATAACCACCACCACCCCCAGCCTAGACACAGCTATAGCAACAGACTAGATACTGTACTTTCCTTCTCCTCTGGCAAATAGTATCCTCTTCACTTTCCAACCCAAATATTAAGCTGTAGGGTAAAATTACAACACGTCAAGTACGTCCGCCTCAATGCTGTATTAATGTTTAATGCCGTAGGATACACTGAGTCTCTACAGCCCACATTCTAACATTAGTGTGAAACAATCACTGGTAAGAGAACCATTACCCAGTATGGTTAGGAAAAGAAAAGTTCTATCTGTGAGTATTGAATCTAATTGGAAGCTGGATTGCAAAATGGAGACAGCAGCCTGCAGGAGATATGATGCTATGGAAAGTACATTTCTTTTGCCTAAATAGGAACTGCATGCTCTCAAGAAGGGCATAACATTACAGTTTAAAAAGCAATCTTAATGTTTCCTCCAAAGTAACATTGGTGAATATACGATCAGCTTAAATATTTAAGCTCTCTTCTCTTCTTCCTATAAATGCACTCCATTGGTTTGCACTCATTTTTCCCCCTTTGGGAAGCAACAAAATTTTAAAACTGGCTTCATTTGCCATCCTGTGCTGTCAAACATTTTCCTGGATCTTGTCTCTAACGATTTTTAAAGCATGGATGAACTTGTAGCTATTATGAGATTGTCTGATTGTATTATTTGAATGTGTGGTAGGTGCCAACAGTGTTTGGCTCTGTACAAGACATAGTCCTTGTCCCAAGGTGTTTCCTTTTAGAAGATGAACAAAGACCAGACAAAATTACAGAGGGAGCCCCAGAGGCAGATATATAAGGAACTAAGTGTTTTGTTACCTTTAGCTTCAGAAAACTAGTTGCTGTAAGGTTTGCATATATGCCAACTGTTACGATATGCTCTGAAATGCGGAGTTTGTGATTTTGGACATCAATAGTCGTCTACAAGAATATTCCTGTTTAATCCAGAGACAGCTGGAGATTTTCAAAGGCACAAAGAAAAGTCAATGGCAGTTGTGTGCCTAAATACCCATTGTGCCTTTGCAAATCGCCCTCCCTCATTGCCTAAAGCGCTGAGACAGCGAACCCACAGAAATTTGTTGGTGGCTTGTAAAGATCTACTGTGTACTGGGCATACATGGGGACTGCGCTGCTTTGTCACAGGTTGGGATTTCAAGGCAGATCCCCCAAGGGTGTGAACTGAAGTCAGCGGAGCTAAACAGATTTACACCAGCTTCATGCTAGTGAAATGGCCCTTGGCAGCTGACATTTCTTCAGGATGCTCTGCTGTGCACTACAGGGGTGCGCTGTCTTTTTCTGCAGGTGGATAGTATCGTGAGAGAAAGATTGCCCGGTGACTATTCCCCTTCCCATTCAGGATCGCACAACCACCTCCCCTCCCCTTCGCAATCACACAGCATCCTTTGGGTGTCCACAGGAACCACTTACATGCAAAAAGTGACAGCAGGAAAGTATCTGAATGGATTTTTAACTTCTTTTAATGGAGTTTAACAGCCAGGAACAGCAAGGAGAACACAGCTCTGGGGGACTAACCAGCTCTCCACAGACCACCACCAAAGGCTATGCAGACAAACAGGGCTGTTTATCTTTGGAAGGAAGGCACTCTTTCTCTCTTCCCCTCCCGTTGGCCAGGGCTCAGCCACTGGCCTCCAAACAGTTCTTCCAGTCGACCTTAGGCCACCACACTTTCAATATTACTACTACGCCACTGTCTGCAGCGCTCTTGACTATCCCAGCCCAGGGCTTCTTGGAGCAGATATTGTCAATTGTAACAAGTTTGACAGGGGTCTTGTCACGTGGCACCAGATGTTCCACTTGTGATTGGAGTCAGAGTTCATTTAGAGGCAAACTGACCCAAGCCTTGACTTCCAGCTCAAACCAAATCCTAAACTTCGGGGGCTTCGAAGAGCCCCATTTAGTATTTTATTTTAAGCGTGCATTTCCCACCAATGCTCACTCATACTCTTGCTCCTCTGAAATTCTTGCCTCAGGCCAAAAGCATTGAAAAATTACGAGCGAAGTTCAGGTCACCACATTTCTTGCTTGGCCAAACCTAAGAAGAACTTGCAAGTTCCACTAGAGATCCTGTTCCCTTGAAACTTCCACACTTAACCACGTTTTGACAACAATCTGTATGAACTGTACTGACGATTTTCCTATTATGAATTTTGACCTTGTTTTTTCAGAGGTGAAAGGCTTGTGTGTTAACTCAGGGTTCTAGCTAGCTGCCACTTGCTTGATTCTTAATATATGGTCTCATTCTTTAACAAAATTATTTTGGATAGTAAACTTCCCTGGTCTATTAGAATATCTTAAGTGATTGAGAGAGGTGGCAAATGCTTGCAATATAATTGACGGCTCTAGGGCAGGAAAACTAAAAATAGCAGCCTCTTGTAGTCTTTAGGGTGGGACCTGTATGGCCAGTCCATTAATCAGAAATTGGAATGAGGACACTGAAATCCAGTGGGAAATTAAAATTGTAGAGCTACTCTATCTATATTTAATTGGTGAGATATTTCAGATATGTAGGGCTACACACAAATAGAGAGAGCATGTTTTCTTTATATAACACAAGATTTTTAAAAAGGTATAGGAAACATCCAGTTAATAAGATGGGGAGGTACTTTTGTCCTCTCATATTAGTAAAAATTATTAAAAGCATGATTTTGGGAGTGGTTTGGATGTCCTTTACTGGGAAGCAGAAAGGATGTTGATCTAGAGAAATGAAGCACTCTAGCCAAAGTATCTTATAATGACTTTGCTATGTCAACACTCTTTATTGGTTCATGAAATAATTGCAGCCCAGTTCATGCAAAGAAATAGTCTGCTCACATCAGAATGATTCTTATTGTCCTTAAGAAAACTATGGCTTGGACCTCATTTACAGCTGTTCCTGTACCCTTGGTGCAACCACAAAATTCCCTGGGTTTTATTTATATACACTCAACAATTGATTGAGGAATGAGCAGCTACTATAAGCCTAGACGCTTGGAACATAGATACATAGATATTTACGTGTTTTTAAAAGTCTTATTTAAAACACACTAAGTTGTGTGTAACTTTCTTTTGGTAGGGACATGCTGCATGTCAGAGTATGCGCACCTTAACCTGTGCAGTGCAACCCAACCAGGACAAGAGCATGCTCACATGAACAATGTGGGACAGATGGGAGTTTGTGGTGAAGCTACAAAAGCTTTTTCTCTAGATAAATTCACAGCACTAGCGTTCTAGTCTAATGAAAGAACATTTCATCGTTAGGAAGAAGAGCCTGTTCTGCATGTTGGATATCTAGAGCATAAATAATGTGTTTTCACCTTGGAAATGCCTATGTACACTAACTTCATGGCTTTCCTTGAAACGGCCAAATTTGAACTCCCATTGGAGTGAACTCCTTGAGCTCTGTGCTAACTTCTACGCTATTTGCCAGGTGTTAAGGGAATATTATGGCAGGCTTCCACTGTGCTGTACAAATGACCCTTCTTTGAGTGTATGGTGCATTTCCAAAAGGAAACAATGGGTTCACAGGGAAACAGGCAGTAACCAGAAACCTGCTCAGCTGTGATTTAGTAACAGGATTATACTGTCTTTCCTCTGAGGCAGAGGCAGAACTTGTCACCCTTGTTTGCAATGGGTTTAGCTTTTTAATTTATGTACTTCTAAATGTTGTTGTCAGATACATGCGTGCCATTATCGCTGTATCTGAAGACAGAATTGGGGACACAGTAATAAATTGGTGGCTGATAAATGGATGACATGTGAGTCTAAAACATATCCAACTGTACCATTTGTGGCCTTTTAAATGTGAAAGGCAGTGTCCTATGCCCCAGTAGGGCAAATTCTTTCCCATCCGAAATGCAGAGTCCTAGAAATATGTCTGCTTAAGGAAACCTTGGCGGTCCAGCGATTAACTTAGAAGACACAATCAAAATGTAAACTCAGTTCTCTTCAAGGTTAACTCCGTTTATGCATGTTTGTGTGTATGTAAATAGACATGGAAGAATTAGATTTTTGTCTGTAAATGTTGGTGAACATCGATTTCACCATCACAAACTGACCCAAAAAAATAGTCCCACTGGTGATCATTGAAATGTCCAGATAGGCAAAGTAAGAAAAATGCTGCCTGACAACGTATTAGAGTTTGATTAAGGAAATTTACTTTGACATGTGATGGTGACAATTTATGTTTTAACTACTGTAAAGCTTTAACTTTTGAATCTCAACGGCTGCTGTCCTTAAATAATTCTTGTCTAACCCTCCCATAATTTCCACAGCTGTGAACACTTAAATCGACAAAAACTGAAAAAATGGCTTAAAATAAGCATCAATATTATCCATCAAAAAAAATTTTTAAGAAAAGTCAAATTCTACCAAGCTTCTATATAAAGAACACCAGATCCAGTGTCCCCAGTGGGTCTACTTGAGCAAGTAAAGGTTTTGCAGGATCGAGTCACGAGGCAACATATTTAGTTAGTGTTTGTCTTAAACAATGTGAGCAAAGCCCCGAGGGAAGGATTGGACATGTCACCAAAATCCCAAGAGAACAACACAGCCATTCTTGAGGGAGTTAGATATATTGTGCACAGTCTTTTGTATGTTAGTGTGCTGAGCATGATAAAATAGGCCAGCAAAACACAAATTAGAGACCTTTCTAAAGTGTGATTGTGTCTCTAGCCTTTAAACAATGAAGTACAGTAGCAAACCAGGGTACTCTGATATAGCTGCAGTTTTAAAAAAATTCCTTTAAAAATGTAACATTTATGTTGTGACTGTCCTATAAGCACGTACAGTAACACCACATGATAGCATCTCACACAGTGAGAGAAGACCATGTAAGATACCTCCGTATTTTAAAATCATTTAGAAAAAGACTTTCTGGGTAACTAAAACCACAGAGCTGGATTGTCCTCCCAGCAAGATGTGTGTGTGGAGGGAACCCTTGGTGAGTTGAGCACCCCACTTCCAAATGGAATGAGGATGCCCCTTCCATTCCACTCCCCAATCGGGCAATGTCCCTGTCCACGTAGGCCAGAATTTACAGAGAGAGGGATCGTGTTCGGAGTAGCAAAGCCAGGGGCATGCAAATCATCCCCTGCTGGCACCATGGAAATTAATCTCTAAAGGTAATACATGCTGAGGTTATAGTCAGTATCTTTCCAGTTTATTTCTGGTCCTGCCCTCCATAATTCATTTAAGGATACGTGGAAGGGAAGTCCCATAGTGCATGAAAGTTTGAGCATCCTGTGGGTTGTGAAGGTCACTCTATCAAGAGTAGAATTTAATTCTAATATACTAGAGTAGGTCCTTAAGTATTGATTTGTGTCTCACCAGCATGTTAATTACCTGGTGCTTTTCATTCATGGTAAGATATTAGAGTCCTGTTATCTAAAAAGTCCAGGACCTGTTGTTGAATGCATAAGGGAGCCAACTTCCAATCTACCTTACTCCACTCGCAGCCCCCTTTCTGATGGTACTTTAAAATGAACCAGTGAAATCCATGGAACATCGGACCTATTTGGTGCTTCAGTCAGCGAAAGGGATGAATGCTTGCCAGACAGATGTTGAGTGCAGGGCAGCATTCACCTTCTTGGCCCCCAATGTGGTGACGTGGCCAGGTAAAAGAGGGCGTGACAGAGTATCACTAACCCCCAGTCAGTTATCGATGACCGTTGGAAATGTACAGCTAGTGTCAACTGTCCCCTCTGGTTTGGTGCTACACAGATCATTTCCAGTTGCAAGCTGAGTTAAAGTTTTTCCTTTGTGCTGTGAGTTTTTAACTTTTCCACCAAATCTCAGTTGCAACATGAAGGGCTGGTGAAATGCTTGATACTGAAATATGCTACTTGGCTTCACACCTACCTTTTATCCCCAGTGTCAATAGATACAACAAAGATTTAGGGTGAAACCCAGGTCATATTGAAGTCAGTAAGGTTTAGATCCTCAAATGGAAATTAGGTGCCTACATGTCTTTCAGGATCTGGGCCTAGGGGGTTTGCCATTTTCTTCAATGGGGCCAAATTCAACAAAATCCTCCATAGCAACACTTATTTATTTTACATATATTGCCTAATTATAGGGTGACCAGATGTCCCGATTTTATAGGGACAGTCCCGATGTTTGGGTCTTTTTCTTATATAGGCTCCTATTACCCTCCCACCCCCTGTCCAGATTTTTCACATTTGCTGTCTGGTCACCCTACCTAATTACCATGGCACAAGTAGTAATCTAAGATTACCTACTTAGATTATAGTAATCTAAGTGCCATGTAATATGGGTATATAACAGTATTTTTAAAATCACGCCATACAAGTATTACTGCCCCATCGTTCCAAAAAAATACCCTGTTCACTTGTTTAACATACTTGTAGAAGTCCAAAACTGCTCTGACTCTTTTTTAATGAAGTTTAGTTACAACTAAGATCTTTTCTGTAATGGAAGTAATTAGAATGAATGAGCAATATATTCAGAGGCAGATTCTGATCTCATTCACAGCAGCGTATATTCAGAGAAACTCCAGTAGTGGTGGGGGGGTCAGTGGAGTTACTTCAGATGTATGTCGATGTAACTGAAGTCAGAATCTGGTGCTCAACTGTAAAGTGGCTGTTACATACATAGTTACTTTCCATAGCCTTCTAGCATGAATTTTGAATATCCCTAGTACACATTAAGCTGAAGTGCTGTTTAACCAGAGGAAAGGCTCTAATCTTTTGTGTGAACTCAAGTGGGGGGGTGGGGGGAATAACTATTAAAAACCTACAGGTATATTATTGAGTGCAGAGTGAATTTCTTGCCTTGTCATTCCACAACACTCTGCTCTTTTTTTCAAAGTGTAGCAGCAATAAAGGGCAGTGGAATGGCAGGAGTGGGGCCAGAACTGTGTAAACACGCTGACCAACTAAAGACAGAGGGCAAAGCAGGTGCAAATTCTGCTGAAGCTCAAAGGTTGTAGAGCAGCCACAGAGCAGCTGTATAGGCTGCTGTTTCTTGCCCTGCTGTTGTGTTCAGTGGAAGACTCTATACGGCCAACAAATGCCCTGCACAGATCACTGTTGCAAAGCCTGATTATTCAGGCTTTGCACCCGAGGCCAGGATTTAATACTTTGAATGGTATTTGTTGTACAGTATTTCAGTGTACGGTTTGTTTGGATGTATAGGATTTCCTTCTCTGAACAGATACAATCTAAATGGATTCCACTGGATATTTAAATATTGCGTGTGTCTGGATTTGGTTCAGTTATACAATCTTTATGTTACTGGGGTGGGGACACGGAGCTGCCAACTTACTACTAACAGATGAATATTTCAGGCTCCCTTGTGTTTTTCTAATTATCAAATCTGACTTTTTTGTTTAGCTTATCTGCAGTCTAACCAGGTCATGGGTTGGGGAGAGAAGGCTATCGAACTGCGTTCCGTGGAAACAGGAAATTTGGAAGGTGTATTTATGCACAAGAAAGCACAGAAGCTAAAATTTCTATGTGAAAGAAATGACAAGGTACACACGTGACTCAATTATAGTGATTTAACAAATATGGTTTTACAGTTGAATATGAAAAAAGTTGAGGCCATTTAATTTTTATTTAGCGTTTTATTATAGTGCATAGTACTTACCACTCAATTAAAAGCAGACTTTGGCACTGATCCCACAAACTACGCTTTGTGGGAGGAATCCTGCACCTTTGCAGAGCCCCACTGAAGACAGCCAGATCCTAGCCACCTCTTCCACCTGCTTTGTGCCGCAGACGGAAAATCAGTTTAACCAACCTGTTGGCGAATCCCCCAGTGGTCTGGCTTCAGCATAGAGAATATGTTGGGGGTGTGGCTAGCATGCATCTGCACTCCAGTAATCTCTGGCTACAAAAGTCTCTTAAGAACTGTTGCAACCAGGTATGATTTAGAGCAGCCTTGAGCGAAGTATCACACACCAATATTTGAGATGCCACCAGTATGAGTGCATTTTGTCACATATGTATGGTAATGATTTGTAAATATTCACTGTAGCTTGTTCTAGACCATTGGTGTGTTTAGAATACTGTAACCAGAAACTGTTTAGTTTACCTCATTGTTTGAAAATAGGCTCTGATTTCTTTTCTGGTAGAAAATGTATACACTATAACTTATTGCCAGAATGTATACTTGCAAGCATTAACACTTCATTTTTCTAAGCAAATGTTACCAATGGGATTAAAATTGAATTGTGATTTATATGTCATAGTGTTCTGAATTGTATTTCTCTCTGCTTTCAAATATGTTTAAAATATTCTCATACATGTAAACTTACAGCGGTCTATTCTTTGTCCTTTTCAAGGTATTCTTTGCATCTGTACAATCTGGAGGCAGCAGTCAAATTTACTTTATGACACTTGGACAAAACGTCCTATTCAACTGGTAAATCCCATCAGACTGAAGGATGTTTTGAAGGTTCCCAGTAGATACAAGCAGTGTAAAATGCTGGAAGGTTATACACTTAAATTTGCACTTTTTACCTACAAGAAACTGGTCATTAACTTATCAAAATTCATATTCCTCAAGTTGTGGAAGAATTCCATTCTCTTGTCAAACAATTGCAAATATGTTTAGTTCTCTCTTTTAAAAATATGGTGCAAACCAAGACTGAATGTACAATGTAGCAAAGAGCAACTGTCATGGAAAATGTAGCCAATATAGCAGGTTGCTTGTACTCTGAAAAGCGTACAATTTCTTTTGCACAAATATTGTAATTTTATTATTTTGAACTTGAGTCTTTCTCTATGGACAGCAATATCTATATGTAGATTTATAGTATAAAGTACACACATATGTTATGAGCTGGAATTCCTCTGATTTTGAATTATTTTTGCTTGTTTCACTTTTTTCTTTTAACAGGTTCACCCAAAGGCAATTGTCCAAGTCTGCATTAACTCCTTGTGAATAGTTACTGTTGCAGACTTGGACAGTTAGGGATGGATTTGCCTTGAGAAGCATGGGTGTGCATCACTGTAGAGTTTGTAGAGTCAGCTACTGTATACATAGGCACCTGTACAGTAACGGAGTTTACAAAACGCATAAGGCTGACTCCTTGTGTGCCTCTGGACAAGATTGAGCCCTTAGACACAGTTACTGTAGAATGTATTTGTAAAAATATTTTAAATAGCAATTTGTTCGAACATATATACACGAAGCATGATGGGCCTGATCATGTAGGTTTTACTCATACAAGTAGCTCTTACTCATGTAAGTTGATTTCAATGAGACTATCCATGTATATAAATAAGGGTGTAGGATCAGGGACTCTGTCTTTGCATGATTCCTCATTCCTGCTGATTCAACAACAGGCTTACATTTGTTGGCTTGTAAATACGCTCTTTCCAAAATGGATGGCATGGTTAACAAAAGTATTCTTAATACAGCTATAAACATATCCAGAGAACCAAGTAATTATAAAAGACTGAATTTCAGGCGCTCTTTCTATTCTAGTTACTTCAAAATAAATCTGCACCCCCTAGTGGCATTCATTTCTATCATAAAACACTGTTCTCAGGGGCTTAATATCAGAGACATGCTAGGGTTAAACGTTAAGGTTTAAATGTACAATCATTACTTAGCTAATGTTTGTGCAGTGCTTTGAAAATGTCAAGGGCTATATAAATGTAAAGAGCTAAGTATGGCTATATATAATAATAAACTCAATACACAAGATCTCAGTCTAGACCAAACTGTATGGAAAAAGAAAAAGGAAATCATTAGCTACAGTATTTTAAAACTATTACCATTTTTAACTTGAAATGTATGAGACTGGAAGGGGAAGTGGTATTGCAATATCTGATCTTCTACCTCTACGATGATTGAAAATTGACCAAATGAAAGTTGTTAGCAACCGACGGCTCTTCCGCACCCTATGTGCAATGAGGTTAGTGGTCCCGGTGACAGGTGTTCACGTAGCAAAACCACCACCATAATATGCACCTTGTTATGTACTCTCAGCAGAGAACTAGATGGGCCTGGAGGCTGATCACCACTCTCACCCACTGCTGGTGATCCCTCGAAGGCTGAGGCAGGCAGGCAGGATAGTGCTCGTGGTGTGTGCGCACTTCCGCTGTCCATGTTCTTTGGCTAACTGGAGGATGGCAGTCTCCATGGCTGTCAATCCAGCTCATTTGGTAAGGATTAGTTCCACTCAGACTGTAAAGTGGAGTTTTAAACATTAAATATTCACATCTCAAATAGGTAGGTATTGATTTACAAGAGTTCAAAACCAAGGCCATGTCAAAGTTGGGAGGGCATCTGCACACCCAAATGGCCAATTGTGCACCCAAATTTAGGCTCTGATCCACAGTGAGTTGGGACGGCTGTGCCCAGGCACAGCTGCATTTAAATCAAGGGGTCTCTGTGTGGGCACAGCACTCCACCCGTCTGCTGTCAATTGCAGGATTGAGGCCATAATAATTGCATGAGCAAAATAGCAACAATAACAAAAATGATTGGTCCTGGGCTTCTATGCCACTGAACATTGGACTCCGTTTGCTCAGCTTTCAAAAAAAGAAAAGAAACAAAAAAAGAAAAAGCTGCAAGTTAAAAGAAATATATATTTACAGGCTAATAGACCAGCAATAAGTCAAAAATGTCATTTACTTTTCATGTCTTTTAAAAAACTGAAATACTGTGAAGAGAGGACATCTTTCATCATGTATCCCATGGGTGTGCAAAACCTGTTATTAAAATGCTCTTGCTCCTGCACAAATCAGTGATCCCGGCTGCCCTGTATACTTCAAAATGTGTGCTTATCATATCAGTCTCTGCATTACATGAGGCATGTGATTTCTGAACATCTTGGTGCCAAGAGTTAGGAGGCAGGTTTTCCTGACACCAGGCACTAATTCAAAAGAGTTTAGCACATAACACTGGGAGCTTGGAACAGCCCATACTATGAGATTAAAGAAGCAAATGTGATTAAACTTTTTTCACATGTATTGTAACAGAAAAATGTGATAGTGAGTTGACCTACTGTAAACCTGTTTAGAGCCATACAAAAAGAAAAAAAAAGCTGATCTTTTGAGAGCGAGAGAGCCCATAGCTGTATTAAGTGTTTAATCTCACATTTTGTCTCCACTCCATTAGTTCAAATTCTTCTATGTGTGGTGGAAGACATTAACAGCCAGGTTCTCCTCTCTGAGTTGCACCCATGTCAATATGGAGAAAATCTGGCCCAAAGAGAGAAACATTTTTAAGGGATTTAGAAGTGGAATTCCAATTAATAATGAGAGCTAGGCGTAGCATGGAGAAAATGTAGGTGTAAGAGGTCAATCAAGACCAAAGAAAAGATTAGAGTGGCTGAAAAGGATAGAGAGTGAAGATGTCCAGAGCCTTAATTGAAGAATGAAGAAGGGAAAGTAGCTGAAGAAAGTGAATAGAAGTAGCTGAAGAGAGGAAATAGAAGATGTCCAGAAAAGTGGCTAAAATATGAAGGTTTGGAGAGGTTTGAGTTAGTTAAGGAGAGGAGAGTGTCTAATGATCAAGAGATATCCACAGTGGTTGGAAGGGTTTATTTGGAGGGAGATACTGAAAAACTGCTGAAGCTCAAAGCAAATAAGATTCAGGAGATTGGAGAGAAAAGTTTGAGACCCAAAGTAATTTTTAATGCCATGAATTTAACTATGCAGACTAAATCTAATTGTCAGACTCACTTTGTTCAGAGTTGTGTTTTTTCTCCAACTTCATTTAGTCATTTGCTTTATTTTATTAATTGTATTCTTAAAAGCAAGGAAGTGAGCTGTTAGATTGTTTCTTTTGTGTAATCATTTTGTTATGAATAAAATACTGTAGGAGGAGATAGCCAACACATTAAGCTGTGCAATCTAGTTGTGCCATCAGTTTTCTTATGACACATAGGGTTGCCAATATTCATATTTGCATACAGGAGTCTGAGCTAATATGCCATCAAGGCACTATTTTATGTGACTATAGTGTATACATTTTAGAAATTTTAAACCATATTCTTCAATTTATACCCTGACTCATGACTTTAAAAACTGGGAACAACCTGACTATGTACTGTACATTGGGTATGTGGGTTTTTTCTTTTCATTGTTATCTTATGTTCAAATTGTACATTTGAAAAAGCAATAATAAAACAGTACACAGAAAAACAAAACAAATGTGACTGTGAAGTTGTTATATTGGTGTAGACTGATATTAAAACATACTGAAGTATTTCTTTCAATCTCTTTATATATTTAGACCTCTAGAAAGGTCTAGATCTGTGTGTCTATATCTGCCTATAGAGACAAAGTGAAATCGTATTTTACATTTTGCTTACAATGGGAAAAGGTGTCTGGGCAATGAAGTGCGAGCCTAGACTACACAGAACTTTGGTAACAGTGACACTTTGCACATTGCTATGTGCCACGAAGCAGCTACACAAACTCGGTCTCAAACCTCAGAGAAGATGGAACTAGAGTTTCCCTCCAGACGATGGTACAGCATGGAAACGTTAATACTGTACAAAAATTGGTTTCTGCTTTTATGGGTGGCTAGAATTATTAATGCCAATGTATCCGTCTTCATCACATTTCTTTGAGATTCAGAGTATTGTCTTCTCTGTTACATCCTGTAAAATTCATTGTCACACATTACAGTACAGTTCGTGGTAACCTGCTGTGACAATACCACTTAAAGGCTGAAGGGCATAAAGGTGAAAGCCTGATCCCCCTCCCCTTGAAATCAATGGAGTCATGCTTTTACCTTAAGTGTAAAAACAAAGGCAATTGGCCTTTCATCGAGCTTTGTCCTCCTATTTTGAATGTGCTTCTCTGACTAGCACAGCACATGCCTTCTTGTGTTTTTGAGCAGGGACTGCACCATAAACATCTGTCAACCCATCTGTTTGAAGCTAGCCATAAGAAATCAAAAGCTACCCTTGCCACTCACCCTCTATTTACTGCACAGAAGCTGTTTCCAGGCAGTGTCTCATGCAGCTTATAAACACAGGGGTCTCCAACCCAACTGATTTAAATGGAGTTACACCTGAATTACCGCAGCATAAGTGAAAGTAGAATCAGGCTGAGTGTCCATACAATTCTACCTGTGGGCTGACTGCATTCAGAGACAATAATTTATTCGCTGTGCTTTTTGTTTGTTTGCTCCACAAAATTAGAAATGGTTTTAGCATGTACTGGGAGGTAAGAAATCTGTGTTCTAGTCCTAGCTTTGTCACTGACTGTTTGTCACCTTGGTCAACTCATTTCACCCAATTATAAAATGGGTGCAGTGATCTACGCCTACCTCACTGATGGGTTGTGAGATGTAATTAACATTGGGAAAGTACTCTGAGGGCTTGTATACACGGAAGGATAATGGGGGGGGGATGATTTCTAAACCGCACTAAGGGCACATTCACTGGTCTATGTGGCCCCTGCTGGTGTGCTCTAACATAGTGCTGTTTGAAACAGTACTATGTAAAATGCACTTGGGAACTTTTAGTGTGCACCAGTAGGTCTACATGGTCCAATTAACATGCAAAATGCTAGTGCACTTTAGAAATCACACTCCTATGCAAAGAAGTGGAAAGAGATAGGCGTGGGAGAGGGACAGGGTGGAGGGGATGGGATAGAAAGGGATATGAAGCAGAAGAATCTATACCCACTAAAGCACTATCCCTCCAAAGCCTAGTATGGAACCCAAGATTCCTGAGTCTTACCATTGCTTTGCTGTCAGCAAACAACTGTGAAACCCACGCTAATGCTGGTACAGGACAACCTGCTACTGCTATCAGTTACTTCATTAATTCAAGTCAAGTGGCAGAAGTCCATGCAGTAGATCTAATGATTCCAATCCTGCTGGCAACCTGTGTGGATGTAAATATGATGCCATATGAAAGAATTAGTTTTTTCAGTTTGCTTTCTAAAAAACCTAGGAATTTACATATACAAAATCTATGTTACAAAAACTTTATTAGGGTTGAAAAATCAAGCACTCCAGTTAGGAAATTTCACTGTCAATTTAAAGGTAACTGTACCTGTATTGCCCCCCATGGTCCACTCCAGGAGTGCCAGACAGGGCTCAGGTCTCCAGCCATCACCTGAATCTTGGCAGAAATCCTTGTCCCTTTCCCTTCTGAGTGGGGGGGGGGGGGTTTAAGGCTGAACAGGTCCCTGCCAGGACCTGTACTAAACATGCCAGGAGTCAGCCATCAGTCTTATGGGTGCCTAATAGGCTAAAGTCCTTCAGCAGGATTGGGGCCTCCTTGGACAAAGTTTGTGTCCATTTGATGGATCAGAATGACCCTGTGTCAGTTTTAAATCAGCCTCTATACCAAAAGCCCTTTCTTTGTTTGTCACTGTAAAACTCAGTTTGAACTAGTAAGTGCAAATCTCTCCAGGGTGTTGTACCTGTCTAGAGCTGTTTAGTCTCACTGACTCGTTTAATCACCCCTGCTGTTTTTATTTCCTGGAGGAGCTGTGCTAAGCCTCCCCCATGGAATAGAATATATAAACAAGTCAGAAATTTAATACAATGGTCCCCAAAGATATTGCACAGGGTTGTAATATATCTGCCCTAGCCAGAATTAATGTGGTCTGTACAGAAATCTCTACAGCAGCCACCAAGCCAGAAGACACAAAAGTTAGTGTACAGGCATCTCCCCTTCCTCCTGCTGCCATCCCTTTACAGGGATATGCCTTCTGTGCTGTCCCACTTGAATCTGGCCTCAGTCTCTAACAGCAGCAGCAAAATGTAATCACGTCACTCCCGATCTCCTTTAACATGGGAAAGTATATGATGTCTGCAGCACTCCATCAATAACTTCTGCCAGCTGTTCAGCCAACCCTGCTAGCTTTATTCATTAACCTGCTTGCACTGTGCAACACCTTCATCTATGATGCCTACTTCAAAGAAGCTAGGTCTCGTGGATCAGCTCTTCTCTCTCATATAGAGAAACCCTTGGAAAGAGGTCAAGCAGGGGAAGGAAAAACTGCATGATGTTTTCTCTTGCAGTGTTTTCCGCAGATCATTCTGCTGAGAGTGAAGGGGATGATGCCCATCTCCAGAACAAAGAGGGGATTCTGTCCCCAGAACCTGCAAATCCCATCACACACAGTGTCCTCTGTACCTCCACTGATTCTAAAGCCCTCCAACCCCGCTCCCTCCATTTTCAATGGAACTTCCCTGCTAGGGCTTTTGTCCATCTGCCGCTGCACTGGGAAGTTCCCCATTGCATGGACTAAGTGATTTACATATATCTACAAAAAATATGCCTTTGCAAACCAAACAGTGCAAGTTCAAAGTGAAAACATTTGTTTTTCATCTCAAAACTGGAGCATGCAAAGTACAAAAACCACAGGGAATGATTTATCATTCCTCTTTAATGAATAACAATGTGCTAAACAACATAGGTACAGATAAATACATATATTTTGTAAATTGCACAGTATATAGAACACACTGATTATAGCTTACATCTAGTTGTAGCACCTATCTTCAGTGGAACCTAAATGGAAGTTGGCATTTTAATTTTAATCTGTTTTATAATGGGCGGGGGAGTAGTTCTATGGTGCTAAATTGTTCTGCAATGAGATTTTCTATAAGAAGCATCATACAATCCGGTTTACAAGTTCAGGTTCTGTGCTTTTACAACTGTATTTAAGTTAAATGAAACAAGAGCAAACCTGCAATCTATATAAAAAGACTGTTTTCTACGGATTCTAAAAGCTGAGCAATAAATCAAACTTTCACGTAACAAAAGTACAAGAGACCTTCCTGCTCATAGCCTGCCACTTTCTTAAAATGCTCTTCACAGTGCACAGTGCTGATTAAAGGGCAAGAGGGTGTCTGCTGGGTAATCATCTCGGATGATATTTTAGCATTATTTATGGTTTCCTGTTATTTTCGAGGTAGGGTCAACAAAAGGAGGAGATAATGGTGATACTGGAGGAGATAATGGTGAAACAAATATTGGGAAGGCTATTTTTTGTCCTCAAAATAATTTGCAACAAACAATTGTATTTTACAGTAGGCTTTATCATCCTATACAATAATAAGATGCTTTAGCTGCAACATGAAATTTTATCTTGTGCCTTTCATTGGTCCAACAGTACTTGTGTTAAAAGTGATTTCCCCTCCCCCCCGCCCCCCACAACAGATTTTTTTTTCTTTTTTAGTGCAGTTTGGGCCTCACAGATTCATACGTATTTTCAAATGGCAATGAAAAAGGGACTCTCTGGCATTTGATCTTAGTGACGTATGCTGCACATGGTAACTAAGGGCTCGATCCTGCAAAGGGCCGAATACTCTGACCCAATCCAGAAAAGTACTTAAGTATGGTAGTGCTGTTGACTTCGTTCAGTGGATTACTCACATGCTCAAAGTTAACACATGGTCAAGTGCTTTTCTGGATCAGGCTCAGCACATTGCAGTTAGCCACAAGTTTCTATGGTCGAGGAGGTTGTTATTGAGGGTATACTTCTCCCTCCATACCGACTAGGAAGGTGTTTCTGCCGCTTTCGAAGACTGTCCATTTCCCATTATGATCACAGACTCTATCTAACGCACTTGTCACATATTGTATGGCAATCAGTCCCATGGGAATGCTCTTTGAGAAATTCAGGTATGATCACTCACAGTAACACGTTGTCCTAACATGTGGGCAGATTCTTCCACTGCTGACAATTTCAGCCAACCAGGGGAGAGAGATAAAGGGTGCAATGGAATGCTAAACTGTATTATGCTGTTCAGCCATTAGGTGGCACTGTGTAAAATACCTTATTTAAATTAACCTCAGCCATATCTGGCACAGCATTAAAGGATCTTATTATGATAAACACACCTGGTGTGTATGAGGCAGCTCTGCCAATCTGGCGGTGAAGTACATGACATGGCATCAAAATAACAACAAAGGTTGCAAATAGAAGGAGTAAAACAACAAAGGTTGCAGGATCTCATCAACATAACCCCTCTGATACAGCTTTGACAAACATTCATAATGGAGAGACTGGAAGACAGTGCAAGATTTCAAATTGCAAACAAACCCCAAAAAGAAACTGAAGATATACAAAAAGAAAAGGAGTACTTGTGGCACCTTAGAGACTAACCAATAGTACTCCTTTTCTTTTTGCGAATACAGACTAACACGGCTGTTACTCTGAAACCTGAAGATATACAGGTATCTTCTTTAATTTATGCTATAGGGAAGCAGGAACTTCCCTATCTTTAAATCCTTAGACCTTTCTGAAGACAGTCACCAAAATGACTATGAAAGGGTTCTGGCTGTCTGATGCATACTTTAAACCTCAGAGAGGTGTGATTTATGAAAGAGCATGTTTTCACCAGAAAATTCAAGAATGAGGGGAAAACGCTGAATGTTTTCTAAAAGCTCAGCATACGTTAGTTGAAAACTGTGTTTTTGGAAATGCAAAACACAAAAATATTAGACACGCTCATTGTTGGGTTAACAGAGAAAAACCTTTCACAGCACCTGCAACTGAAGAGAGATTTAGCTCTATAGCCACAGCAGCAAAACAGCCTGAACTGGTGAAACAGCAAAACCAAGAGAAACTTGACAAACCTGAAACTAGCTTAGAAACTGTAAACAGACACTTTAATGTTAAAAGTCATATCATAAAATCACTGAGGCAAGGAGAGAGAACTCCCAAGCTAAGAGGGACAAATTCCAGCCTATGTGCACAAAGTGTGGAAAAAGTCATAGCCCAAGAAATGATGCATGTCTGGCCAAAGGTGCACAGTATTATACATGCATGAAATATGGGCATTTTGCAGCTGTTTGCTGCACTAAAGCAGTCAGGGGTTGACTCATATTATAAGCAATCAAGATCCATTGTTTCTGGGATCTATTGCTTCTGATGACACAGAATCTGCCTAGAGAATAAAACTGAATATTCATGGAAAGACTATACACTTTAAAACAAATTCAGACACGGATATCACAGGCACCTCAGAAGGGACTTAAAATCTCCCAGAGGTGAAGTCACTTGACACCCCCAATTCCTCCCAGAGCTGAAGTCACCTGACACAGCTCTGACTATCCCTAGAGATATTCTGAACTGCATAGGCCAGTTCACCACAGAAATAACTTACAAAGACAAAAGATATGCATTCAGAGTGCATGTGATCAAAGATTCAAAGACCAACAAACTCCTCAGTCACAGTGTGGCAGCCATGACGGGCCTTAGTGAGAAAGGTGGAAGAACTCGATGGAGGAGTTGATGATAGTGAGCTTTTGAAAGGAGATCAAGTACAAATCAAGAGACAATGCTGAACCATACAGTGTTCAAACACTCCTACTAGAGAGACCTTGAAGAGATTAGCTGCAGATTTATGCAAATTCAGAGGACTTCATTACCCGGTCATCATGGACTATTTTCCAGGTAGAAGTAATGTACTTGAAAGACATAACATGTCACAGTGTTATCAAGAAACTTAAATGCACTTTTGCTCACTTCAGTATATCAGAACGTCTAGTGATGAACAACAGACCACAACTCACTGCAGCAGAATTTAAGTCATTCCAAATAAACTATATATGATTTTGTTCACATTATTAGCATCCCACATTACCCACAAGCAAAAGAAGAGACTAAGAGAGCTATACAGATGTCCAAGAAAATCCTACAAGACCCATTCCTTGATCTTCTGACTTACAAATCAACACCAGTAGCAACTACTGGATATAGTCCAGCACAGCTCCTGATGGGAAGACAACTCAGAACTATTGTTCGAACTTGGGAAAAGAATCTGTCTCCAAAGTGGCCAGACACGAAGAGAGTAGCCAATCGGATAAAAGGGTTAAAAAAGCTTATGAACACTTTTACAAAAGATGTCACGCAGCTAGAGAACTGACAGGTCTGGAACCTGATGACTGTGTTCATGTCAAATTAGATGGAGAAAAAGGATGGACAACGGCAGCTGTTGTAAAGAAAAAGAATTCAGATCACCTGTGATAGAAACCAACCGTGGACAGTTTCAACAGAAACTACAGTTTGTTCCTCAGAAAGAACAATCAACAGAGTAAATTCTAGAAATGGCAGATACAGAACAGTAAAAAGAAGAATCAAGGGTTCCAAACCAGCCACAGTCAGACGTAACAAATGAACAGACTGATGACCAAGTTGTTACAAGTTCGGGTAGAGTAATTAGAAAACCAGTATGATTCACAGACACTCAACAGAGTGAGATATATTGAACTTCAAAGACAGCATGATAGTGTAAGTTTTGTAAATGGTAAGGATGTATAACTTACAGTGTGGTAGATAGAAAAGGAGTACTTGTGGCACCTTAGAGACTAACCAATTTATTTGAGCATGAGCTCAGTTTCCACGGTATGCATCCGATGAAGTGAGCTGTAGCTCACGAAAGCTCATGCTCAAATAAATTGGTTAGTCTCTAAGGTGCCACAAGTCCTCCTTTTCTTTTTGCGAATACAGACTAACACGCTGTTACTCTGAAAAGTGTGGTAGATGTAATGGAATGCTAAACTGTATTATATTATTCAGCCACTGGGTGGCACTGTATGCAAAATACAAGAGTTACAAACATGTCGGGAATGGAGGTTGTCCTAACTCTAAACAAAACGTTATGGTGGTTCTTTCAAAAGTTTACAGCTGAACATTGATAATACAGTTTTGAAACTTTACTATGCAAAAGAAAAATGATGCTTTATTTTTTAGTAGTTTAAGTTTAACACAGTACTGTAGTGTATTTGCTTTTTTTCCCCCCACCCAGTCTCCGCTGCTGCCTGATTGTGTATTTCCGGTTCAAAATGCAGTGTGTGGTTGACTGGTCAGTTCATAGCTCTGATGTTTGTAACTCTGAGATTCTACTGTACCTTATGTAAACTAACCTTAACTGTACCTGGTGTGTATGAGCAAGCTCTGATATCTAGTACAGAAGTATGTGACAAAGGGGACTTGAAGCCGAAAGAAGCTTCCCCCGGTTCAGTTCTGAAACTAGCATGTCAGTCAGACCTCTGTGCCCTAAAAACAGCAGCTGGTGAGAAAGGAGCCCTTCAGGAGCCAGCCAATGGGAGAAGCACCCCTCCTGCAAAAACATACAACGTGTAGATTCTTCCAGAATTAGAAATTGTGAATTCTGCCTTCATGGCTAGTTTTCTTTAGGTACTTTCATTGTGTGGAGGCTACATTCTCATAGTGGACTGTATTTTTGTGCCATATCCTGATACATAGAGTGATGTAAATCCTAAGGAAATATGTGCACATAGCACTTGGCATTGCCATAAACAAGACACCCTGCAGAACAACTACTTATCTCCATAAGCACAGTAAGTATGTAATTGCAGGCAATCTGGGAATGACCTGGAGATGTTCTTGTTATAACTGGTGAGCCATTTTCTAGTTGAAAATTAAAGTAGCAAATCTCTGGGAAAGATTTGGTTTTACTGCTTGTGAGGTGAAATCCTTATCTACAAATGTAATGAAAAGGCTCTTTAGAACAGATACTGTTTCATCAGTCACATCAGTATAAAGATGTGCTTAATAAATGCTTTTGCAATCTAGTTTAAGTGTAAAAACACAGAACATGTCTGATCTTGTTTTTAAACTCTCTAAGGAATGTATTAGACATAATCACAGAAATCATTGATAGAAAAGACTTATTAGGACTAGTCCAAGGGCAATACAGTTTTGATCTCTTTTACATGGCCCCAACCAAAAAGCTTCCACTATTTCCCCAAGATGAATACTCCACTATCTCAAAGGCAACAGGCAGATATATTTAACCATTCTCAAATCGCGGTTCACTGCCCCGATGTTGAAGCACGTTAGTCTTCAAGCAGTCATGCCTGTGAGCAGCTGTTACAGCCGGAGGAGCTAGTTGTTATCCAGGGCTCAGTTGTAATTTGCCACTTTTAGCCACTTTGTGCTGCAGCTTTATGTGATGTGTGTGAGGTTTCTTTGGTGCAAATTCATCTGTGATCAGAACTGCAGATGGCACCAAAACAGAAGGGATAGCAAACACAGAGAGACTGCATAGTGACCATGTGAGATTAGCCCATTAAAAGTTGCAAGCAATATGGGGAAATTTTATACTAAAAATTCACTACAACCAATAACGCCTTTGCCCTAGGAGAGGAAATAAACAGCACAGATACAAAATGGGGAGACCTAATGAAGCTGTTGTAAGTGCAAGTTTGAGAAGCATGTTTTCCTCAATTACTGAATCATGCTGACTAGTATTGTCTATGTTCTCTGTTTGTCATATCCACCTATTGCCTCTTGTCTTATACTTTGATTGTAAGGTCTTTGGGAAAGGAACTATCTTTCTGATGTAATTTGTACAGTATCTAGTAAAGTGAACCATGATTAGGCCACCCAAGTGCAACCACTACACAAACCAATAGTAATAATAATAGTAGACGTTCTATACGACATAGGTTCCTATACTTCTCTCATCACTGTAGTCTCTGAGCACCTTCCAGTAGTGCATTAAATGGTGCAATAAAAATTGTCATATGTGGCTCATTCACTCATCCTCAGCGAGAGAACCATGTGTGCAGTGGAATATACTGTTAGTTTTTGTTGGTGGTGTGTGTTTTTTTAGTTTTTGTTGGTGCTGCGTGGTTATGACCTTGCAGGCAAGGTCAAAGAAATGCACCTTGCACTTGGGACAGAAGGTGATGAGGTTTGTGATGCTCCTGATTTCCTGGGGAAATTCATTCCCCAGTCTCAGACAGCTCGCACCCCCCAGAAAGTTCTGTCTCTCTCACAGATGAGGGTTATCCTTATTGTTGCGAGTCCTATTGTGCCAGAGGAGCAGAATTGTCAATCGTGGTCTTCATCCCCGAGTTTTAGGCTCTTTTACATATCCTGGGCCCACGCCAAGGAGTGCCTGGAAAATAAGGACACAGCCCTTGAACGTGACTTTAATACGCTATGGAAAGCCAGGTGTCATGTGCCCCAGTAGCCCATGTCACAATGAGACATGCTAAATGACTTCCCTTTGCCATATCCTTTCACCCCCTCCTCCCACCTTTCTCCTACTTGTCCCTGCTTCCCCTTCCAAACCTTCCAGATCCTCAGCCTCTTCCCCAGAACCAAGATCCTCTCTCCACCTCTTCTCCCACACCAGATCCTCCCAACCCTCCGCTTCCCAGAACCTCCCCCTACCCCACCATCCTTCCTTCCCCTACCAGAACCGCCCCCTGCCCCACCCCCTCCTCTTCTTGCTCGCTGCCCCGCCCCCCTCCCGAGCCCCGCCCATGGCCTGGCCGCCTGCCGCGCGCTCTCCCCTCCGTATCTGCCGGCGCAGCCGTTGGACTCTTCGAATGGAGCGCGCGGGCCCTGCGGCCGCCTCCGGGAACCGCCCCCTCGCGCGTGCAACATGGCGGCCCCCGGGCTCGCCCAGTGACCGGCGGAGGGAGCCCAAGCGGGCCGCTGCCCGGGGGCTCCGCGGTGCCCAGCGCCATGGAGGCCGCGGCCGCGGGGCCCAGCGCCCCCCGCGCTGAGGAGGGGGCTGGCCCAAGCCCCGCCTCCTGGCTCCAGCGGCTCTGCAACGAGGTGCTCCGCTCCTCCCAGCTGAGCGTGTCCCTGGCCGAGGCCCCGCCGGTGGCCGTGGTGGCGGTGGAGCGCTACATGGCGGAGAGCCCGCCGCCGCCCAGCAGCAGCAGCGGCGGCGGCGGCGGCGCCTTGCCCAAGCCGCCCGCCCCGGCCTATTGCTACGACGTGACCCTGGCGGACGGCAGCCGGCGGGAGAAGTGCTACCTGGCGCCGCCGCTGAACGCCCTGGTGCAGAGGGGCGCGCTGCGCGCCGGCGGCCGGCTGCGCCTCACCCGCTGCTCCTACCTCTACGACGAGAAGAAGCTGAGCGCGGGCTTCCTGTGCCTCGAGCGGCTGGACGTGCTGCGGGACCCGCCGGACCTGCCCCCCGGGGGCCGCGAGCCCGACCAGCAACGGCGCCCGCCGCTCAAGGGCGGGAGGAGCCATTACCTGCCGCTGTGGAACAACGAAGATCCCTACGGGGACATGTGGCTGGCGGGCCGGCCGCCGGAGCGCGTCGATGTCGATGGTAAAACGGGGGGGGGGGGTCGATGCAGGAAAACGAGGAGGGCGCGCGGGGGGGGGGCTTGTTGGCCGTGTCAGGCCTGCGGGCGCCTGGAAACTGACCTGGCCCCTTGGCCCAAGCCCTGGTGTTGTGTTTACTTAGCGAGGGGGTTGGGCGGTCTAAGCCAGGTCTATGCGACAGATTTTTGCTGGCTGTGTCCGCTCTGTGTAAAGAGATGTGATCACTGACCAAGGTAGCTGTACCACCAGAAGTCCTTCGTGTAGATGCAGCTCTACTGGCAAAGCTGTGCTTTTACCGCTGTAGCTTGTTTTGCCTCTGGGCTGGTTACTGGAATAAAATCCAGTTATGCCGGTAGAGGTGCATCCATAGCAGGAGTGCTCTGCCACAGTAGTCTACCAATATTCCTATAGCGGCAAAGCAAGCCTAGAGTAGACATTGGCTAATTCCCTCACAATTTAAACAATAAACATTAAACAATTAGTAAACAGTAAACATTCTAAATATTGCAAAAACATGTTAAATTAAAAAACAGCTGTGATAGAAGTATTTTCTCAAAATACAGGTCTTACGTAGGGGCCTAATTTCAGATTTGAAGTGAAATCTGAGCAGAAATGTAGTTCCATGTCCTGCACTAACAGACCCCTGCAAACACACACAAGCCCTTCAAAAGTGAACAGTGCTCTGTTTAGGTGCAGGAGTCTGCCCATGCACAACTTGCTGCAAGATTGGGGGCCCTAGTTCACTGAAATCTGTATTTCATAAAAGTTTCCCACTGTTTGTTTTTTTTTGTTTTGTTTTTACTTGCATGATAAAAATGTAGTAGTCGTACTTTCAACATGTATGCCACTATTGCTTTTGGAAGAAGAAAAAAAAGTTCAGTACTTTGTGCAGATGACTGAGAACTGAGTTTGTTTATACAGCATTAGCAAACAGTTTTAATTTTTATGAGAAACATTATAAAATACATATGAAATCCTCAAAAAGAAGAGGAGTCCTTGTGGCACCTTAGAGACTAACATTTATTTGAGCATAAGCTTTCGTGAGCTACAGCTCACTTCATCGGATGCAAGCTCATGAAAGCTTATGCTCAAATTTGTTAGTCTCTAAGGTACCACAAGGACTCCTCTTCTTTTTGTGGATACAGACTAACAGGGCTGCTACTCTGAAACCTGTCATATGAAATCCTGTCTGCCTTAACACATTTCTATAATCTGCTGATACAAATCATGCAGCGGCACATGTACCACCAAAGAGGTTTATTCAAATTCAAGCATGCGGACTGTTTTATCACTTGATTTTTTTTTCCTGCTTTCTGTTTTTTCACTAGTATCCAAATTAACTTCTCTTGGTCATCTGGAAATGAACTGGAGGAGCAGAATACACTTCAGTCCATTGCTTGTGAGAATCTTGCATAAGGCTAGACTAAGGTACTATGGGAAACCTGACAAAAAACTGGATATACCGTATCAGGTAGGGGGGAAAAATCCAACTTGTCTGAGTAGTTCTGAGGTGTGCAGATCTTATTTCCATACCGTAAGGGTACAGCCAAGGGTCCTACAGTCAGCAACAAATAAACCCTAAAATTGTTTCAATTGTAAAAGCTTAACCATTTAAAAGTATGAAAATGATAAATCCCATATGTGTATATGTATATGTGACCGATCCCAGTTACTATAGAGCTTCATGGTGTTAGAACAGTGTCAGTGTTGTTTTTTTAATTGTTTGTCTTAATCTCAAACTGAATTTTTCTTGGTAACTATATCATAAAGAGAAAAGGAGTATTAGTGGCACCTGAGACTAACCAATTTATTTGAGCATAAGCTTTCGTGAGCTACAGCTCAGAGTTAAGGTGGTTGTAGTTAGGGCTGTTGATTAATGGCAGTTAACTCACACGAGTAACTCAAATATTAATCACTATTTAAAAAATTAATCGCGAGTAATCGCACTTATAACCGTAGAGTAGCAATTGAAATTTATTAAATATTTTGGATGTTTTTCTACATTTTCAAATATATTGATTTCTTTTACAATACGGAATACAAAGTATATATTGCTCACTTTATATTATTTTTATTACAAATATTTGCACTGTAAAAATGAAAAATAGTATTTTTCAATTCACCTTATACAAGAACAATAGTGCAATCTCTTTATTGTGAAAAGTGTAACTTACAAATGTAGATTTTTTTTGTTTGTTTTTGAGTGCAGTTATGGACCAATGTAAAATTTTAGAGCCTACAAGTACACTCAGTCCTGCTTCTTGTTCAGCCAATCGCTAAGACAAACAAGTTTGTTTACATTTACGGGAGATACTGCTGCCTGCTTCTTATTTACAATGTCACCTGAAAGTGAGAACAGGCATTCGCATGGCAATTCTGTAGCCGGCCTTGCAAGGTATTTACGTGCCAGATATGCTAAACATTCATATGCCCCTTCATGCTTCGGCCACCATGCCAGAGGACGTGCTTCCATGCTGCTGCTGATCGGATTTTAAAAAAAAAAGTGTTAATTAAATTTGTGACTGAACTCATTGAGGGAGAATTGTATGTCTCCTGTTCTGTTTTACCCACAATCTACCATATATTTCATGTTATAGCAGTCTCGGATGATGACCCAGCACATGTTCGTTTTAAGAACACTTCAGCTGCAGATTTGACAAAACGCAAAGAAGGTACCTTTGTGAGATTTCTAAAAATAGCTACAGCACTCCACCCAAGGTTTAAGACTCTGAAGTGCTATCTAAAATTTGAGAGGGACGAGGGTGTGGCGCATGCTTTCAGAAGTATTAAAAGAGCAACACTCTGATGCAGAAACTACAGAACCCGAATCACCAAAAAAAGAAAATCAACCTTCTGCTGGTGGCATCTGACTCAGATGATGAAAATAAACATGCTTTGGTCCGCTCTGCTTTGGATTGTTATCGAGCAGAACCCATCATCAGCATGGACGCATGTCCCCTGGAATGGTGGTTGAAGCATGAAGGGACATACAAATCTTTAGCACACCTGGCACGTAAATATCTTGGTACGCCGGCTACAACAGTGCGTACGAACGCCTGTTCTCACTTTCAGGTGACGTTGTAAACAAGAAGCGGGCAGCATTATTTCCTGCAAAATGGAAACAAACTTGTTTGTCTGAGTGATTGGCTGAAGTAGGACTGAGTGGACGTGTAGGCTCTAAAGCTTTACATTGTTTTATTTTTGAATGCATTTATTTTTTTGTACGTAATTCTACATTTGTAAGTTCAACTTTCATGGTAAAGAGATTGCACTACAGTATTTGTATTAGGTGAATTGAAAAATACAATTTCTTTTTTTACAGTACAAATATTTGTAGTCCGAAATTAATGTAAAGTCAGCACTGTACACTTTGTATTCTGTGTTTGTAATTGAAATCAACATATTTGAAAATGTAGAAAAACATCTAAACTATTTAAATAAATGGTATTCTATTGTTAGTGCGATTAATCGTGATTAATTTTTTTAATCTCTGGCCAGCCTTAGTTGTAATGTTTGGAAATTTTTACATGTGTACTTTTTTCTTAGAATGTACATGTATTTAAACATCATGTACATTACTTTATTTGGTTATTGCTTCCAAATGTTTAGGTGCTTTTATATTGTAATATTAGTTTTTCAAGTGTTTGTTTTTATCATAGAAATCTTGACTTTAAGTTTTAAGGGTTGTTTTTGCAGAGCATGAATTAGGCCTGCATGGATACTTTCAAATGAGCATCGGTACATAACATTTTGCCTGATGATGGGTCTCTACACTCCTATTGTTCTAAGCTGTTGTTCCCCCACCCAGATGAAAAATAAGTCTGGATCTCTTGTTGGTGCTGTATTTCAGCAGACCCAGTCCAGGTGGTGCTCTTAAACTGCTCAGGAACAAGGGTGGAACATCAGTCGCAGTCCTTGGTATGAACTATGGGATCAGTACCTAGAGTTGATTCAAGTGGAGGAGTCAATGGCAGATGAGGAAGAGGAAAGATCCAGCACCACTTGCTCTTTACATCTTTTTTTAATTAATATTCTGCATTTAGGCCATAATGCACTGAAGTCCTCACATAGTGTAAAATGTTATGTGCCTAAAGCTACATGTATTGAATTATTTTTAACACACGCAGATGTGTGCATTATTCTGCATGTAACAAAAATATTCTGGCACATCATAACTTGCCCCAAAGAACTTGCAATCTGAGGACAGATGGATAAGTAATACAGAGGTCAGGGAAAGGGAACCAGAAAAGGAATATTCTGTGCTGATCAACACGATTCGCTATAGGCAGAATGGCAGAAATAGATTTTTAAGAGGGACTTAAAGGGAGAATGTAGGAGCCTTGCAGGTGAGTTCATGGGCAACCATGTGTAGGGGATTGTGTGGAAGAAAGCATAATGGTGATTTTTGGAGGCTAACAAATAAGTGGATACAGGTGGAAACATCAGTGGAAAAGAGGTTTGTTCCACTGAGTTGCTGCATTCTGTAAGTATCCTGGAAGATCTGAGAGGCATTATGTGGATTGGGTCACCTGCGCAAACATGGTCCCTGGACAAGGTTTTATCTGAGTAGAGGAGTGGCAGTGGGGAATCATTCAGTGTATGGATTTTTTTGTATGTGTTGAAGTGCATTTGTAGACTTTGCATGCCAGCAGGTTAGAGCTGGAAAAACTTTTTAGGCAACGTTTTCCCAATTTGGCATATGAAGATTTCCCTGTGAAAAGGGTTCACATAAAGTTTTCTGTCAGAATATTTTGTTCACAAAATTTCCACATGAAGGGGGTTCTTACACAATTTTATATGTTAGTTTTGATGACAGAATACCCCTCTGCTAGTAATATTTTTTTTCTTGAAAACTAGCCCACACACAATATTATGACCCATGCTGTTTACCAAATGATTCCTGAGTTATAACTTGACAGTTTTTAATAGAGGTTCTTTATACTGGCATTTTGAAGTGTTATCTTCTTTAAAAAAAACTTCTGGGTTCCCCCCCCCCCCCCATTTGAAGGGTTACCTTAACAGTGTGAGAAATGTGAACATTTTCACTATAGGAGGTAGGGGAGGAGAGTGGGAGAGGCTCAAAATTACCCTTCTAATGGAGCTCTGGAGGGAGAAGCACTCTGCTAATTATGATTTATTATTATGCATTTATTTGAAAAAACTGGTGAAGATCCCACATAAGTAGCAAACTGTGAGTTTGACCCTGCAAAGACTAAACATGGAAGTATCTTTAAGAATGTGAGTACTCCCACTGATGTCAGTAGGGACTACTTGTGCATAAATCTTCGCAGGATTGAGATCAATAGAGAGGTGAGATTCCCTGATGAGCTAGTAATACAATTCTAGCTTGGTTGCTTCATTTCTTTCCCTGTAGTCCGACAGCTCAGGCCCATAATATTTCCTCAAGGTTTATACTGTGAAACCGATTCATGGCATGTTCACGGCACTTAGAAATGCTGAACAGGAGCAGCTACGTAATTGGGACTGTGATGCAGGAAAATACAGGATTCTTGCACTTCCATGTTTGAATTTAAGCTTGTGGAGCATACCCTGGCTTCAAGTTTATAATGAGTATCAAAACTACAAGGGAAATTGCTGTTAATTGGGCAGGCATTTTAATAGTTATCCAAAAAGAGGAACATTTGTTATCTATGTAGTTAAAGGTCAAACACATGTTTGGTTTTTCTTTTCTAGGCTTATTTTGAAGTTGCTGATAGTTCAGGCATGATGTCGATGGTTTTGTGGAATTCTTTATGTCCTGAGTGGTATAACAGTATGAAGATTGGTACAGTACTTCTGCTTGAACAGTATGGTATCAAAACCAGTTATCCATTTAAAACACAGCCAACACCAGGGGATTCGCAGATGAAGAGATTTACTACGATTGGTTAAGTATTCCAGAAATCTGATTTCAAGTATTGCTGTTAAAAAGTTAGAAAATACCATTTCAGCTGACCAGTTACAAGAGCTACAGTGAAATTACGTGGCCTTTCGATAGATTTACCTTCAGTTCCCATTTAAAGGCAGGTGAAATACACAGTCCATTTTTGGGATGATGTTAGTATGGTCAGCGAGAGCAGCGGGTCTTGGCGCTTCACCCACTTGAAATGAATGAGGTAATGCATACCTCTCACAGCTGTTGTTTCAGGCTGTCTGCACACTGGGGTAGATATTCCTGCTTTGGTTACACTTGGGTCATGTTGACAAGCTTTTTTTCCCTCCACAACCATTAGATGAAAAACTATCATTTTTTTGTAAATGAAAGCTGAGTCTGATATGATCACATAATTCCAAGTGTTGGAGCCCTAGGTACAGGGCTCTAGTGCCTATGTCTTAATTTGGCCTTCCTTCCAAATTAGTGTCACAAACAAATATAATTAATGTACTATTTCCATCCTCATCCGGATCATTCAAGGTGGGATCTAAGAGTCACATCCTGTAACAATCCATACCGGTGCCCATGTGGCGCCCCACTGAAGTAAAAGTTTGGTGCTTTATGATTGATTGCTACCAGGTGCACTAAACAATAGTATCATGGTCCTTGATGTACTGATTCCTCAACACAGAGGAAAGAGGCTTCCTTTCTGCTGTTGGAGGGTGTGACAGAGCCAAGGCAGCCCTAATACAGGAACACTAATGCAACTTATTGCAAGACAGTGGCCTCCCCATAACAGGCCTTGTCACCAACACTTCTTTCTCCCTGAATATGGACTCCCCTTCCTTACGTACTCATATTCTGAATTAAACAGCAATCAGAAAAGCCATTTCCTTGACACACACAAAAATACATATCTTTGGGTGTTGGTGTATACATCTCCTTTTCTTCTTAGTAATGACAGTTTTGCTAAAGTAGTCACTACAGTGCATGAAAATAGACAATGTGCTGCACTGCTCAAAGCCATGTGTTCTGTCTCATGCATTTTGCTTTAAACCCTGTACTTAGCATCTGAAGTGTTTATGATGAGTTGGCAGGAGAGAGAAATGTTTTGCCAGGCAGGGAGACTTGGGGGGGGAAGACAGAAATGAAAACTGTTAATGCTTACAAGCCAGCATAACAGTAATTATACTTGCCACAGACCTGCCTGCAGCAAAGAGGCGCTGTCAGATATGCTAGTCTGAGACTCCTTTTTGTGTAAACAAAAATCACTCAAATTTTTAACGCTTATAGAAATCTTCAGTTTGGTGTCACCACACCATTTATTGGGGTATCAGTGGTGATGAGATTAAAAACAACTTGGGAAGTAAGGCTACATATAATATAGGCTAATAGTTGCACAATGCAAGAATAAAATTGTAACTCAATAATGAAGTGTCATGGGGCATCTGCAGAATATAGTTGTAGTTTGTTTTTAAAAAAAAACAAAACTATTTTTCTCTTATCCAAAATGTGTATGTTATTCTGTATATTTCTCTTTTTGACAAATAGCTCAAACACTTTTCCCTGGCGTACACATAACAAAAAAAAATTACATATGTGTTGATGGATGAGCTATATTCATGGATGTTGTAAAAAGACAGAGTAGTGTTGTAGACTGCAAGAATATAGAAAAATTCTGTAGGACAACAGATATCCATTTTATATAACTATTTCAGCATGCACTTGCTCTGTATTTTCAGAATGACATTAAAAGTGAGATGCTGTTTCAGTAAATTGTCTCAGATGGTATAAAAAAATAAAATGTATAAACAAAGGCTTGATTTAAATACTTTGTCAGCCACAAATCCTGCTATAGGATATTTATTTATTATAGAACATGCACATACTGTGAGTGCCCTTCCAATAGTTAATTGAAACACAATAATCGACAGTTACATTGAACTGCTAAAATCACTGACCATTGAAATAATACACTTATAGTCCATTATATCCCATCTTCTAAATAACCAAATATTCTCTCCTGTCCTCATTCTCAGATTCCCAAAAATGAGTCTGTGTGTCTGAAAGATTTAAAAAAAGCCAGGTTTTGTCAGACCATGGGGAAAAATGCATCCCATAGTTGAGGGACCTTCGCAAAGAATATCCCGATAGCAACTTTCTATATTCTATCAAGTGAGCGCTAGCTTGTGTTCCTCTGCTGGTTGCAACTGTGGTAGTTTAGAGCAAGGACTGTGGTGATTTCTCAGGACCCAAACCATTTAGGGCTTTAAATGTTAAAACCAACACCTTGAATGCCACCCAGTAGTCCAGAGGCAGTGTGTGTATCTTAGTTCAATGAATTTATGTGGTCCTAATGAACATAGCTCAGTGTGCTTAGCAACAATCTTCAGCGTCTGAATGGTCATAAGGTATAGAGTGTATTACAGTAATCGTAAAGTGACAAAGACAGGGATGAGTGCACCAAGCGCAAATGAAACAGCTGATCGTACCACACCGGATGCATTCCCCAAAACTACTGCCTTTTCATCCCAGGGTATAACAATACCTCTAAATTGCAGACCTGAGTTGTTAATAATAACCTGCTGCCACAAATTTATGGAGCTCACATAACTATATAATAATTTGGGTTGCTTCCAAGAATCTAGTAATTCTCTATCTTATCTGGATTAAGCTTCAGCCAAGTAGTCCTCACCCGAGCCCAAATCTCTGGCATGCACTATCAATCACTGTACTGGACCTGCCGAATTGCTTATAATGGAAATATACAACAGAGTTTCTTGATCATAATCGCTTGGAGTCAAATCAGAACTTCCACCACTGGCACTTCAGCTGGCTTCCCTCCTATTTCATCCTTTAAAAGTGTTCTGTAAATTATGGTGATCTTTGAGAGTGTTTAAGAACCTGTCGATAGTGGTTGACAAAAGGTTTTTAAAATATCCAACTGGATCATCAACAGACTACCCCATGGAGGGAGCTGGACAATCCAGCAAGGTTCTTCGTATAATTTGTTACAACCTTTTATGACATCCTTACATTCCTCACTTTATCCATGTAAAAGTGGCAAAGAGTCCTGTGGCACCTTATAGACTAACAGACGTATGGGAGCATAAGCTTTCGTGGGTGAATTTCGTGGTATTCACCCACAAAAGCTTATGTTCCAGTACATCTGTTAGTCTATAAGGTGCCACAGGGCTCTTTGCCGCTTTTACAGATCCAGACTAACACAGCTACCCTTCTGATCCTTTTATCCATGTAGTGACCTAAAATCAGAGACACAAATTTTATTCGTACTTGCAAAAGCAGTGGGCCAAAGTAAGAGTGTTTCATTTATTCAGCAAAAATACCACTTATTCAGACCTAAAGAAGAGCTCTGTGTGGCTTGAAAGCTTGTCTCTCACCAGCAAAAGTTGGTCCAATAAAAGATATTACCTCACCCACCTTGTGTCTCTACCTATTCAGAAAATCAAAGTAAAGGTTTCCTTTGAATACATTTTTATGCTTAAAATGTTATTGTTTTTCCCCAGAAATTAGCCTGAATGTTCGAGATCCTCCAACTAAAATTAACATTATTCCAGAAAAAATGGTTAAACCGGAGTGGAGATTACCTGAAGTTAGATATCGGTTTGTCACAAGGTAAAATAAAGGTTTGTGTTCTGTTATGTGTGGCCTAATGTTTTGCTAATTTTTATTGAATTTTAACTGGGAATATTACAGGAAAACATCCATTATACCTTGTTATGTCTTCCCAACTTTTCTGCTCTGGACACTATTTAGGAATTTTTCAGAGTGATTTAAATTTCAGGTCTTTAAGAATTATCAACCATTTCTCTTTAATTTTGTTTTTAGGTCAGAACTGGATAACTTACCGAACAATCATTCCTGTGATATTATTGGTCTTGTAATATTTGTAGGAAGGGCTGAAAGAACAAGAAAGAGAGGTTTTTATAAAAATTCTTTTCAACATTTATCGAATTATTACAATTTGGTGGAATATTATTTAATTTAAAAAAAATTTTGTCTGTGCAGAATATAGTGAAGATTTTTGGATTCATCGCTGGGCACATGTTGTTGATGGGACATCTGACCAACCATTCATACTGGAATTGTTTGCCACTTCTCAGCCGGATGTATTTGAACATATTCACCCAAGTATTTATCGTACAATAGTCTGACTATTTTATTATTTACTTGTTTGTTTCCGTTTACAATATTTTTCTATCTAGGCATCTTTGCCATGAATTCAAATTATCCCTAAAACTTCTCATCCCAACTCAGAAAATAAATGAGCAGTAATGAAAACAGACCCAAACAATGCCTACCACAGCAAAAGACGGTAGCCCTCATCATAACAGACCTTCCCCAATAACCCAGGTAAATAGATGGGCCTTACAGCGTACCCTAAAATTGAGCTGATCTGGCCTATTTTTAACCAAGTTTGAGTGAATTCCAATTTTGAAGCCCCTTGCAGAGAACACCCAGTTGGTAACCCCCTTTCTCAGCTCAAAAGACTCCCCAGCTGTAACTGTGACAGTATAGTACAGGGAAAGGGGCAGCCTCTCAGGTAGGCAAGTCCTAAGCTGTGTAGATCTTTACAGATAAAAACTAACGCCTTAAACTCCACCCAGAAACCAACAGGGATCCAGTAGAGATCACAGAGCACTCATGAGGGGTTCTCAGCATGCTGCACAGGTTAATAAAACTGCTGGATTGTGCATAATCTTCAGTTTCTGAATGAAGCCCAATGTATAAGACATTACGATCTTGAGGTGACTGAAGCATGTATGATGGTATCAGCATCTGCATCCAAAGGAATTGGTCGCAACCTCCTGGACAGATAGAGGTGGAAAAAGGCCTTCCTAGAAACTGCTGCTTTGAGTGGCTAACAAATGCTGTGAATCAGATTATACTCCCCATATTGTAATGTTTAATATCAAGTATGCAGCTGCGCACCCTCAGTTCAATGGGCCATATATTCTACTTGCTATCAGCATCTCTATCACCTCAATTTTATCTGCATTGCAGTTCTCATCCATGACCCAATTTTACTTAAACTCTGGCATTTGTCAGAATAGGCTGGGTTCAGTCAGAGAGAGCGCGCTGAGTAACAGGGTGCATGCATTACGTGCTTCTTTGCTAACCCTCCCGAAGGATTCATGTACAGATTGAATGGGAGGGGAGTCATGTTGAAACTGTGCAAATGGACATTTGAGCATAACTAGGGATGATGAGCAATTTCCTAAAACCACCATCTGGGATCTCTCAGCAAGGAAGGAACGGCCCTGTCCACTCAGGGTACTTGGGCCTGATCCAACACCTAATTATATCATTGGGAGACTTCCTTGACTTAAAATGGGCTTTGGAACAGACCCCTAATCACTAGAAAATAGTGCCTTAGTATTTAAGGATAATACTCTGCTCTTTCTCTCTCTCTTATTCTAAATGTTTTTAAACCAATACACATTAAGGCGTGACTTTTCAGTGATGTTGAACACATAAATCCCATTGAAGTGAACAGGTGGTGCAGATGCTCAGCACCTCTGAAAATCAGATATCTAGGTGCATAAATATGGATTTGTGTGCCAAACTTTAGTTTGAAAACTTTGATGTACTTGTACTGAAGTATTAGACTGGTAATAGGATACAAAGCATTTTCATCTTTGAGTTACTAGTTTGTGTATAGAGCAGGTTGAGAAGGACTGTTAATTGGTTTGTGTGAAATGAGTTGGTGGCTTTAATTCAGTTGCTGGCAGATAAGTGTCCACACCAAACACAAAAAAAACACAGTCACAGTTGGTATCCAGATTAGCTGTATCAACAAAGTCCAAGGATTGAATGAACATTAGGAGTTTACTATGCATTCACCCCAACACATTTTTTTCCATGCCAAGGAAGAAACACTTTTGTAGGGCAGCATGGGAAAACTTGCTCATATTGGTTCTGTGGATACAGGGCTTCAGTTTTATGAAAGATTGTATTGGCTTACCTGATATCTTATTGATGATCTTTTTCCAATTGCTTAGTCAAGATTTTTCAGACACAATCCTAGTCTGTCATTTCTTCATTAAAGATTGTGAACTGTATATTTTTTCAGAGAGTGATGCTATTTCTGTTTAGACCATTGATTGTAACATCTTTTCAGAAGAAATTTTTTTCTCTAGTGTTTGGTACTTGATTTGTTTCTTCCGCTTTGAATGCAGCTGAAATTGACATAACTTTGTTATACTAGATCAACTTAAATAACACTTTCTTTCCCATGGCAAAAATGATTAGTATGTATCACAGAAACATCTGTGATGAGATCACACCTCCAGCCACAGTAGTGTGAAACCTTAAGAAGATATGGCGTTACAGGTTGGGGGGAGGGAGAGAAATTAACTACTATTTCTTGTACTCTGTGTTTTTTGGTTAAGGGGAAATGAGTTTGGAGGGGGAGGATGTTCTGTGATGAAGTTTTGAGGAAAAAACTGGAATGGTATCACAATTAAGCCCCTTTTAACTATCATAGTTGTTTGGCCTTTTTTGCAGAATACTTGAAATATCAAAGTTGAGGAAATCAAATGTAGAATTGTATACGACCATAGTTGCTGTTTTTAATTATTAACACTGATAGATTCCATTGTGTCGCATAATGAAGAATTAGTAAGGCTGGCTGGAAGACAAGAAATTCTGTTCTAATGTGGAACAAAAACGAGACCTTTCAGAAAAATTTATGAAAAAACGTGAGCAAGGCTGATCCAAGAATAGCCGATAGCCTGGTGCTTAACGCGCTCCATCTGGGATGTGGGAGACCCAGGTTCAAGACCCAGGGAAGTGCCTGAACCACTGGTCTATAATCAGTCTCTCTATCTCTTGGGCCTTATTAGGATTTAATTATTTACTCAGTGGAACAGTAGCTCCAACATATATGAGAGAGAGAGAGAGAAACTACTCTGGCACATAAGAAAGTTTTTTTTAATGCATAGTTTTAATCTGAACGCAAATCTTCATGAGACAAAACATCTGTGATGTTTGAATTGTGAAATATTAACTTAATTGTAGCATGGTTTGCCAAGGCCTGAATCCTGCCAATACTTGTACAAATGTTTAACTTCCATTGAAATCTTATTGCTTTGTTTAACAGCTATGAATCCAATTCCATCCCCAAATTGTGAGCTCTGACAACAAAAGAGTGAAGCATTGACCACATGGTTAAGTTTTTGCAGGATCAAGAGTTAAGATACTTTTTTTTTTTTTAGTGCATATTTAAAACTACTTTGGTATGGGACAGCTTTGGAATCTTGATATACCAGAAAAAACTGAAATGATTTTTTCTCTCTAGTGACCTATTTGGTGTGCACACAGATGAGAGTGGTGCGGGACATCACTGAGAATACTCCCAGAGCACTTTACCTTACAACTTCAAATGAGAGTCAGATGTTTATTACAGGTAAATAAAATATTATTTTTAAATTAATTTTACATGACAAGTACTGCATGTTATATATTCCTTGATAAATGAGGTATTTCAGCTTGAAGATGTCCATAGTATTTCTAGATACAGAGCAAAAACAATTAGCTTTTAAAGCAGATTCCAACATCACACTGTAGCATACCTTGCATTGCTTCCTTCATTCAGAGATGTTATTTTATCAAAGCGCCACTTCTTAAATCCTCTGGAGAGTCAATAAATTTTATTTTTCCATTTAATAACTTCAGGTTCCTTTTTCTCTCTCACACTCCCACTCCCAATCAAAATACTCTCATATTTAACTCCTATTGGCCTGATTATAAACTTGAGACCAGTCCAGTTTCAGCATTCATAAATTGGCCTGTCCGGAAAGTGGTTAGGTTTCCTTCCTGTCTACAAGACATGTGCACAAGAAGGAAAATGAAGTTATTGAGTAAAACTATTAAAACTTCATTGAGCTAATGTCAGATGGACTCTAAACAAGCCATGATGAGAAGATATGAGCTAACTGATATTGAAAGGCAGATCAGGACAGTTATGAGCTGAAAATATTGAGATTGTTACAAAAGTTAGAACACTGCAGTATGGTAACCGAAAGATGTAAGGTGTCTTCCCCTGCTAAATCATCATAGTATATTTTAAGAAATTATAATAATATATCCAGTGTTTGTGCGATTGTTGGGTTGGTCCATATGAAAACTCGTTAATTGCTTCATTACAGACTATTTTAAGAACTTGACACTCCTACATCATATGCAACAAGGAACCTTTATAAAAACTGTAATTCCATCAATTGCTTTTTTCATAGATTCCAGTGTTCCGTTCTATTGCAAAAAGGTCCTGTATAGCTTTTAATCTTAAATTCAGCCCAGTAAACATTCTTCCCCAGACATATCCTTGTTTTACTATCCAGTTTGTTCTTTCTACAGTATTCCTGACATGGTATGTCAGCCCAGACAATGAGTACTGAGTCCCTTTATAGGCAGATGGAAACAAGAAAATACACTTTTATGTCATTATAAAAATATCTGGATGCCTCAACGCACTCAGTTGGGTCTGCAGAGGAGCTTCTGATTGGCTGAATCAGGATTAGCCACAAATCTTCCTCTTGACAGAGGTATCTAGTTCTAGATTTCAGAGCTCCCAAATGAAGGACTTCTGATTTTTAGTGTCCTCCTGACTTGCTTCCAGTATGTTAGCTATTCTGCTTTATATCCACCTTGCTCCTAAATCAGAGCATCAGCTAGCATCTCAAAATCATCGGCTGAGACTGTTTTCAGCTCAACAGCCTCTAAATTGGTCTATCTTGCTGCGGACACAATGGTAACAGGAGAATAGGGTCTCCTTTGATGAGGAAAAGGTAACTTCTTGGTGTGAAATGCTGCTTCTTGCTCATCTTTTTTACACTGTTGTGTGGGACAGAATATAACTAGCTAGTTCTAAAAAGAGTGTTTAACTGTTTTACTACCCAAATGTTAGCATTTAGGGTACCTAAGAGTTTGTGTGTTTAAATCCAAGTGCCATATTATAAGGGTCCCATTTCACTTTTTCATAAAGCCACTATTGACTGCTAGAAGGGACATTGTGTTAGCATCTCTGACTTGGCTTTTTGTGCATATTGCTGTATAGTGTTCAAATGTAGCAATTTATAAAAAAACAATGATTTAATCTATTTGATCCTTTTATTTCAATACCCAAACCTTTTGTTTTAACAGGGTGGCACAAAGGCCAACCATATACCAGAGATGCCAAAGTGAAAAACTTTATCCAGTGGATTAAAACTCAAAGTGAAGCTGATCAAATGAAGAAAACTGTAATTGGTGGATACTGTCCTTTCCCACCAGCACCAAATACTTTTTTGAAGTATTGTAAAAATAATAAAGGTATCCTGCATCATACCTAATATCCCCATTACATGTGCCTCAATCTGAGATGTCATCACAAGTATTCAAAATTAGCAACTCTGATTGCTTTGCACCTGGATTATATCAATGGTTAAATACTGGAATGTCCTTCAAGGAACAAGTATTATGTAGCTGCTGAAGATAGACTCTGAACCAAGGCCTCAGCTGGTATAAATTGTCATAGCTCTATTGATGGCACTGAAGTTTTGACAGTTTACGTCAGCAGAGAATCTGCCCCTCTGAATGTATACTCCATAGATGTTCTGTTCTGTACCATCTGTTTCAGCTACATCTTCAATCAGCTTGAAAGTCAGCATCGTATTGAAGAACATAAGATTTGATAATGATAAAGAACTTCCGCAGTAGTATATTAGGCAGAGCCTTGAATAACTATGATAATTCAGTATTAACTCTGAGCTTGCTGAAAAGCTTTGCTCCCCAAATATTCTGAAAATGAGAGATGAGAAAACAGGAGGATTTAATTACTGAGAATTTCAATTTTAAGACAATAATCTAAATTTAGCAATAAGGTTCTTTCCAATTATTTTTTATGAATCCAACATTGATACTTTTTAGTAGTTTTTTATTTCTTTAAAACTTAAATTTGTGGGAATTGCTCTTTTGCAGTTGAATCAGTTTTGAAAGCCATAAGCGAAATGGAGAGGGAGATTGAAGACCTGCACTACAGGGAGCACAAGCGCTTTGCTGTTCAGGGGATAATTAGTGCTATAAAATATGTCAGCTATGCAGCTGAAGATGCCTCAGGAGTGGCACCAATTCAGGTACAGTGCTTGAGGATTAATAGTGTAGCACTTAAGATGCTGCGATCGTAATTACAATTGAGATCTCTTGCATTTGAATTCAGAACCCACATACATTGTCTCTTGATTAACTGAATTTACCATTCTGAGCGCAAGAGAAGCATGAAAGTCATAGTTTAACTTTTAAAACTTAATGATTTACTTGTTTTCTGTTACAGTCCTCAATAAAAGTACCTGCTGTATAAAAGTTACTGATTTAAAAACTAATTAAATAGCATAGTTAAAGTAAATTAGGGACTGGGAGAACTGGCTACTTTAATATAACCTGTCACTTTCTAGACAGAGGTGTTTTCTTTTTTTCTTTAAACTTGATTAGAGAGGATTTTCTATAAAGCAAATTTGCTCGACACTATGATGGCGATACCCTAGTCTCAATCTTGTATCCAATTCCTCATAAAGTTATTGGAGGAAAACTAACTAGAGATCAGTCTGATATCTTTTTGAAATTGAAGATGAAATAGCTTTGTTTATCTGTTACAGGAAGATAGAGACCAGTCAGCATCTCAAAAAACTATAAAAAACACTGGTATGTCTAAAGATTGTGTTACGAAAGGGAAAAAGCGAAGTCATCGAAATAAAGAAGCTAACTCCGTACTTGATTCACAATGCGCTTCACTGGAACAACAGCAGCATCCACGTATGTTAACCAGAAAGAGTCGAATCAAGAGAAAGATCGAACACCGTACAGAGCCTGAAAAGTAAGCCTGTTGAATAAAGTGTGGTTATATTAATTGTTCCATTTCACTGATCTACTATAGATATATAGAGTAAGATTTTTAAAAAGTACCTAAGTGATCTAGCAGTACAAGTCCCATTGAAAGGCAACTGACTGAAACTATAAGCAGCCCAATTAAAAATGGTAATCCTTGTTCCTTATAGACCCAGTCTTGCTCCCATTAGTCAATGAAAGCAGGATTGAAGAAAACACCTTACTGACTAGAACTTTGTAAGCCATGGAAATGATTCTGCAGAAAATCATCCTCCTTAGCTCTTGCTATATTCTTGCAGCTATTATATTAATTCTCAGTCATCTGAACCACTGGTTCTGAGTTTATTTTCTCCAAAAACATAAATTTCATTGGATTGCCATTCTTGATTAAATACTTGTGACATTATCCAGGGTACAATCTGTACAGCCCTCTGCGGATACAAATTGATATCCGTAGATGCGGATAGAAATCGGTATCCGCTGAACCACAGGGCTCTCCTGGGAACCGCAGTGACCAAAGGAGCAGAACGTGGGGCCACCACTCCCGGGAGCCAGCGCCCCGCACCAGCAGCTCCTCCAGCACAGCTGTACAGACCTCAGACAGGAGACACAGTCACGCAAACAGCTGCATGGACGGGGGCGGGGCTGAGGGGAGATACAGCTGTACGGGTGGAGCAGTCGGTGTGGGGCACTGGCTCCTGGGAGTGGTGGCCCCACGTTCTGCTCCTTTTGCCACTCTGGTTCCCAGGAGAGCCCTGCGGTTCAGCAGATACCGATTTCTATCCGCAGATATCCGCATCCACAGATATCAATTTTTATCTGTGCAGGACTCTAACAATCTGGACTGTTGAACAGCTGTGTCCCCTCAATTCTCCAACCTGGGGTGCCTTTCACACTGTTTCTCTGTGAGAGCAACCACTCCTAGTCTGCTCTCACAAAGCCTCCAGAATGTAAATTACTCCCAGCTATACTGAATGAGTGCTATGGCCAGCCTCTCTTGAATAACACTGCAGAGTAACACCAGCAAATTCCCAGTCAAAGACTTTCCCCCAGAAATATGAATATTGTACTGCCCAGAACCTCTATGATATGCACAAATCCTGTTATCTCAAATGGTGTTCCCCAAACACTTCAGTCCAACCACAGAGGTTTAGATAAAACAATAAAACAAGTTTATTAACTACAGAAAGATAGATTTTAAGTGATTACAAGTAGTGAGGCATAAAAGTCAGAATTGGTTACAAAGAAATAAAAGGTAAAATGCATCTAATACCTAACTTAACAAGCTAAGTGAATTCAAAGCAAAAGTCTCTCTCACCACATGCTTCAGCAGGATCCCTCCTTCAGTCCTAAGCTGTTTCTTTGTTCCTCAGGTGACATGGCTGCCATGGGCAGAGAGAGAGGGAGGAATAAGTTGGGGCATCTGTCCCCCATTTTTATACTTCTTCTTTGAGTATTATCTTCAACTGGGGTTCAGGATGCAGAAAATGTGTTGGGATGGGAATCTCCAGCTGTTTCTTTGCCAAGATGTAAATTTCTCCCTCACGCCCTTTTCCCTGCCAAAGAATGGCCACTTAACTATTTGATTCTGTTGATACCTGGCTCAGGCATCAGTTTGCCTTTTGTCCCTAAGGAACTGGTTTGTGGCTGCTTTTCTAAACTTGGAACATGTCTCAGTATGTCATACAGTAGAATTTTATAACTTTACATACAATGTTGCCACAGTCGTTTTACCAGGACAAAAATGATCAGCAAATTATGAGTTTCAAATGATACCTCATAAGGCATACTTTGTACAAAATGTATCATAGTCTTGTAAAAGGGGTGAGCATACGGGTACAAACTGTCACAGTACTCCAGCATGCAGACTTGGAAGAAACTCTCACAGCTCTAAATTTCTGCACCGTTGGACCTAGCAAGTGGCATCATGAATGCTTTAAGAATTTTCAGACATGTGGCATTCCACTTGCCCTGATTAAAACAATCAAGTGGACCACAGTGCTTTTTATATACAGGGAGAAGCAGGATCATACCTATTGTGATGAGAAACAAACTCTGGTGTGAGAAGAGTCCCCACAGGAGACATTCCTGGGGATTACCAACCTGTCAGGGAAAGCAAATTCTAAATCATAGAAAGGTTAAGCCGGTGGATTAAAGGGCATACGCAGGTTGTGTTGATCAACTAGCAGTGATCAAATCTTTCTGGAGTTGGGTGACAGTCAGGCTAGATCTCTTTAGACCAGGGGTCTCCAAACCTTTTGAATCGCGCACCCCCAGGGCCAGCTCTGGGGAAGCAAAAAGAAAAGCTGCCTCTGAAGACGGAGTGGGGAGAGCTGAGCTGCCGCCAGTATGCCGGTGGCACTCCTCCTGCCGCTCACCCCCACGGATGGTCTTGCACATCCCACTTTGGAGGCCACTGCTTTAGAGCATAATACTGATGTTCTGAACAAACATTTCTGTGTTTGTTTGTGATGGGAGGATTCTGTGTGCCTTCCAACCCATATCTGTGGTATCAGGAGTCCTGGCTAGGGTTAGCAGAAATGAATGTCGGCAGTAGCTACTGCTGTGAGCTGGCAAACGTGCCTCCACGGGTAGTTGTGACGGCACACTCAACCAGGGCACAAACGTCATCAGCGGCCTTTCTGGCACAATCCAAGAGATCTGTAAGGCCACTACCTGGTCGTCTGTCCACACGTTCGTGTCTCATTATGCATTTACCCAGCAAGCTCAAGATGATGCTGGCTTGACACAGCAGTGCTGCAAGCTGTACAACAGTGAACTCCAAGTTCACTGCCATGGACACTGCTTGTGAGTCACCATGAATGGAATCGACATGAGCTAGGGCTCGAAGAAGAAAAAACTATTACCTACCTTTTCGTAACTGTTGTTCTTGGAACTGTGTTGCTCGTGTACATTCCATTACCCGCCTTCCTGCCCCTCTGTTGTAGTTGCCGCAAGAAGGAACTGAGAGGGCTTAGTATAGAAACCTGTTTATGGGCTATGCGTGGTTCTCAACCCATTTACTATTGTGGGCTGCATATGCAGCTCTTTGTGTTATGTGGGCTGCATCCACAATATACATACTGTATGGCCCTGAGGTTGTTACGTGGGCCGCAGCTATGTGCTGTTTGGGCTGCAAGCAGCCCGTGGGTTGAGAACTGCTGGTCTATGACATTCAGCTCTGTTTCTGCCAGGGCTACACATGTCGTTTTCAGCAAGTTTCCACTAGAGGGCGAGAAATGCTGTTTTTAACGTAAAACATTTTTCTGTAGATTTCACTGATTCACGTGTCAAGAAATGCATTTAGCCTTGAACTTTGAGAAGGTTTATGTTGAGAAAAATGATTCTAGTTATCTCAAATGTTAATTTCTGAGCTCAATGTCAGACTGATCCTTATCAATAAAAAGAACTCTTATCAAGGTCTGGAGTTTGTGCGTTAGAAGTTACAGGTTTTTTATAACCTAGTCACCAAACACACACACAATTTTATGTGAAGCTTGAAAACCTCAGAATTAACTGTAATTTTTTCCTTTTATAGCTTGCATGAATTTCAGCAAGAAGATTCTGTTCCAAAACAAAATATCTTGACTGAGCCTGACACTTCACAACCCGATAGAGGTATGTGGCTAAATATTTTGTTCGGCTGCGATCATTCCAGTATTTTACAAAAGATGTAGATCTAGACTTTCTCCGCTCAGGCCCAAAGTAGGGGGACAAAGGTGGTAGTATACCACCTTTACATCCCCTGTCCCCACCATCCTTGAGCTGGTTCAGCCCTTAATACAATGTAGAGAAGCCCCAGGACTGTTCTTATTTACATCAAGCTGCAACAGCCTCTAAGGAACCATTCTGGCAACTAGGTATCAGCATCTTTTCCCCCAACACATGCTGGGGTGGCTGTATGAGTGGTAGAACACAACTGTATTGCTCTATGCCACTGTGTAAGGAATCCTTAATGTCTCTTTAGCTGGCTTTGAGTCCATGTTGCATCTCTGGAGCAGGGCAGAGGACCTCGTCTCCATTTTTGTTGTTGGTGTTGCAGTAGTGGTCCAAATGTGGTAGTGTTTCCAAAGTCAGGAAAGTCTTCCCAGATGATAAGTACATTCTAAAAAAAGTCACACTCTGAGGAAAGGTAGTAACATACAAGCAAGTAATCATGGTGATGAGAGTTACACATCTTATTAGCTACATGTTTGGACTTTTTTTTTTAAGTTAAACACATTAGAATTTCCCTGTTTTGTTCTTCGTCTATATTTGAAAGTTAAATCCAGATGTTTTAAACAGATATCTCAAATTATATCTGTTCCTAGTGTGGGCTTCATTTGTAAGTTTACTATCAATATATGTAAACTCTATCTTATTCCATGCGGAATCTGCATTATTGTAATTGTTCATAGTGGGAGCTCACGCAATCAGATGTTCATGATGGCGTTTATATATATTAGACTGGCAAAGAAAGTGTGGTGTCGGCTGCAAAGAGCTCTCTCCAGCCAGCTGGGCTTCAAATACTTTTAAATACCATCATTCTCTTAAACGTGGATTTCAGCATCTCACTTTTCAGTAGCAAAAGGCTGTAACTTCTGCTGTCCTGTCCTAATTTCACATCTGTTTGTGTTGATTCAAATGTGAGTGTACAAATAGGACATGCAAATTACAGCCCCAGAATATAAAGAGAGGAAAGTAAGAGAAGGCATGATTGAAGTTTGAGAAGGGGAGAGATATTTAATCCTGGCATTTATATCCCAGCAATTTTTAACTTTAATACCACAAAATCCTGCAAATAAGGTCTTCACACTTATTCTAGAGGGTCTCAGTTACAGTATTTTTCTTTCTTCTCTTAATGTAATTATACAGAATATCCCAGTAAAATTTCTTTTCAGCCAGCTATCTTTCTAACCAGATGTGGATGTTTAGTTGCTCAAAATTAAAAATGGCAATAGCATGAAATTTAACACTTGGTATACTGTACCACTGATATAAGGCAGCGCTACCAAAGAGTTGCAGTTCTAACAGCCAGCATTGTTATGGAATGCCTAATAATGTACACTTTCCCAATGATACAACATGCTGCTTATAAATTTAAAAGATTAAAAGCAACTGTTACATAATCAAGCAGCTAAGCTTTTTGTTTTAGTTTTTTGAGATGTCATTGTTTTCAGTTTCATTTGACTCATCTATATTTAATAGTAATTTCCCCCTATCTAATGCATGACCACCTTAATCATCCATATAGTAAACTGAGAGAGTGCTTATGAATGGGGGAGGATGGTGGTTGTAAACTTACTATACACACCAGTTTTGTGAGATAAGTCCTGCTCCATGCTCTGCACAAGGGTTCTCCAGACAGCACTCAAATGCTAGTGCAGTTTCTTAGGCCCACCAGTTTTCCTTACTTTTCACTATAATTCCTTGTGTCTCATCCAATGCAGTAATGGTTGTGTACTCTGCTTGTTTAATGGTCTTCCACTTGGGTGTTGCCATTTCTGGTTTAGCCATATACACCCTGGTGTCTTCAGTTCTTTGGGACAGCTAAAGCTCCGTTGTAATAACTACCGTCGTGCTTCCTGCGAAGCAGTGAGGAAATTTGCACACACAATTCATGTGACTAAATTGGAAATAGCAATACAAGTTTTCATAGTATAGTATCAGGATGGGGGCACTATTTGTGGGGGGGGGCAAGACAAAATAGGGATAACTGGGGGAAAAAATAGGCTGGTTACATTTCGGAATGGGCCTAGTGGTAAGCTCACAGAATGGGGACTTGCCTACAAAATTGGAAAAAAATGGTTTCTTTGAAGTTTTTCCAGTTCTTAGTTCACAGGTTACATATAATGGTCGACATAGGGACTTACAGTTAGCTATATAACTGGGACTCTGCACAATATACATTATAAGGCAGGGGTTCTCAAACTGAGGGTCGAGACCCATCATGGGGTCGTAAGGTTATTACCGGGGGGGTCGCGAGCTGTTAGCCTCCACCCCCAAATCCTGCTTTTCCTCCAGCATTTTTAATAGTGTTAAAAATGTTCGGGGGGTCGCACTCAAAGGTTTGCTTGTGATAGGGGTCACCAGTACAAAAGTTGGAGAACCACTGTTATAAGGTACAGCCAGTAGTCTTCATTGCATGAATATACGTTGTACAGAAGGTGGTAAAGAATATCATCATAAAGTACCTGTTTCCTTTTTATACTTCCCGAGTGTTGGTAAAACAAAGTGACTGGGGAGGTGACTGATCCTTATCCACCCAAAAGCAAGCAATGAATGGCACCTTCCAACCAATAATTATTTTTATGAATCCGGTCTTCAAACTGTAGCTGGAAACAACATACAGTATTTACTAACAGTCCAGCCTTAGCTTAATTCTTTATGCATTCTTCGTTTTGATTTTTCCACCTATATTTTCACATTTGACTTTAATATTAATCTATTCATGAAATTTTTGCTTTTCCTAATACATTGGGGGGGGGTAGTATGGTTTTGTCTATGCATATTGATCAACTAAATGTTTAATGTATTTATAATAGCAGACAAACAGGGACTGAGTGATGCACCTGAAATAGAAGAGATGGGAAGAACTTCTCATGATTCATGGCAAAGTGATCTGTGGGTAATGGTGAAAGACAACTTAATAGATCACTTGCATTACTGCACTGTTTTCCCAGAAAGCATCCCACGTAAATTTGATTATATGCTCAAAGAATTCCTTATACAGCAATACAATCTACATCCAGCTGTGCACAATCCAAAAGAATACATAACAAATAAAGAAATTCATGAATTTAAAAGTGCCAGTGGCCCTGGGCACTATGAAGTGACTATACTGGGTAAGTGACAATTAGTACTTTAATTTTTTTTAGGAAGAAATCATAGCAATGTAAGGTTTGTTAGCATTCTCAATGTTTAACAAAGAACTGTTTAACTTTCTATGAAGTTGAATGGATACTTTAGTATAATTTGGGCATTATGCTAAATTGCTAAGTTAAGAAATGAATGAGGTTCTTTTTATATACAATCTTGTTAAATGTACAGACTGATTTTTTTTTAAAGGATAATATTAAGGAGGCACCACTCCAAACTCCATAGTTAAGTCTGAGTTGCGTTTTACACTAAAAGCAGGTAGTCTCCAGACTTACAGCACATTTTGAGTACAGCATTAATTTTCTGATGATTTTCAAATTTCCATGTAATTTGAGTTAAGACCTATTTTAAAATTAATTTTAAAGAAAGTTAAAATTTGACTTTTGGATGTTTCCTTACTTTTTTTTTTAAATAGAACAAAAACAAACTGTTCAAAATATCAGTTTGAAAAACAGCATTAAATTTTTGTGGAAAATATCCTGCCCGCCCCCACTCCCACCTCCCCTTTTTTTAGCTTAAATTGTGAATTTGAAAGTTGCTTTCTAGCTGTACTTTCTGTGCAGTTAAAATTCACTTAAATCTGGTTTCTCAGCTACATTTGAAGAGACTGGGTTGTAATTAAGCTATTAAAATTTTGTTTTTATGTAACTGTTACGATTACGGACAAGCATTGTTCGGTAGGTCAGATCATTCTTAAGTGGAGCTATTTTGAAAACAGCAATAACCAATCTCCACCCTTTTTCTCCAGCTATTTTACATGCTGGAGATGTGTGTGTTTGAAATGAGTCAGTGGTGTAAAGGGAACTGTACGTATGTTTCAAGAGTACTACTTCAGCCTCATCTATAACTGGACTGGTTCCAACTGTAGAGTGGATTTGATTTAAATCATGATTTAAATCACTAGTCAGGAAGACTCAATTTAATCATGGATTTCTACATAAAAGTGCATTTTTTGTTGGTTGTTATAACTTTAATACACATTCTTCACAACGCAGAGATAGATGTAGGTTTCATTTTTAGAAGGTACACACTATACCTTTTTAAGTGATTTGTTTTGAAAACTTTTCAGATTAGTTTTACAGCTATATCAGAAAATAAATAATTGGTTATTTCATTTACCAAAGGTAATTGAAGCAGATATTTATGAAGTCACTAGGAGGTGAACTATCTCCAATTCAGCAGGTTAATATTTGGAGGATTTTCTTGCTGTATTAGGAGGAGAACATCACCACACAGACATTTAAATTGTTTTATTTAACTAAAACAACAACGTTATGTATTCTGGATTTTTTTTCTTCAACAGCAAACATATAATATTGTAACAAAACAAGCATATGAACTTTTGAATCAGGTTTGTTTTTGTTAAAATTGTTTTTAACTAAAATAGTTAAGTGAAATATTTTAAAAAAAATGAAATAGACTATGTCAGCCAGGTCAACATGAGAAACTTTAAAATATTGGCTTCTGCAGCTAACTCAGTCATCTTCACCTTCATTTTCCTGTTCATTCATAATCTGGAAAAGAAAAACAAGCTTTCCTGCTTTTTCAGGTCCCAAACTATTTCTCAATTTGGAATGAATTAGTCCAAAGGAAGAAAATATTCTTACTACACCAGCAAAAGAAGCTACTGCTGTTAAAAGTGAGATTATCACTTCAACAGTCTCTGAATTCAAGTGCTTAAGTGACTTATACCAGTTCACTGGTATACCTTTCTTTAAAACATCATCAGCAAACATATATTTCTTGAATGATTCACCCTTAGCTCTGAAGTTTATTATGGTTGGTATTATGGAGGGATGATTGCTGGATGTCCATGTCATAGCCAGCTCCTCTTCTTCAGCAGTTAAGGTTTGACCCTGGTACCGAGTATTGAGAATATTTGCAAGAAAATGAGCTAGAGATAGTGCTTGTCCCATTCATTTTTTTAATGCTTGCAATTTAACTCTGTCATTGTATATTTCTCTCTTTAAGATCTCACTCCGTTCCTTCCAAATTTCAACAGCATCAGCAATAAAACAGCTATTTCCCTGCATTTTGTTCAAGGCTACAGAAATAGGCTTCAGAGTACTCAGCATGTGTTCAACATTTCTCTTAAGCCCAGTGTTGAGAACTTTGCCATCTATTTTTTCACGATTTTGTTCACAAACTGTCATCAGATTAGGCCAGGTCTTGATACAGGGCTCAAAACAGTCCACTACTGAGTTGCATCGTACATCTTGTAGGAAAGTTAACTTGGTTCCTCCCACTTTTTTCAGAGCAGCTGCTGCAAAGTGGTTGTTATGGAAGTATTTTGCAATTTCAACATTAGCCTTTATTTCTGGAACACTGACGTCTTTTGCTAGGAGGTGCATCAAATGAGCACTGCAACTGTATATTATTAGCTTGGGACTCTCTTCTAAATAATTGCTTCTCATCTTGGATACATTTGCAGCATTGTCTGTTTGAATTTTTTTCAGTTTGTTATAGCTTTTTGTAAGTATTCTGTTGTGTGCGCATTTCCTGATGTATCAATTGTTTCTGTAAAGAAGACCTTCCCTTCTTCTGTTGTCACACAAGCACATACAACAGGATCATTGTGGACATTGCTCCACCCATCAAGACTCAGGTTAACAATTTTACGCTCTAGACCTTTTGCACACTGCTCAATTTCTCTTTCATATGCTTTATCCAGCAATTTGCCTGCAACATCTGCTCTGTTGGATGGACTGTATTCTGGTCTTAATGACTGAACCATGTTAATGAAGTGGGGGTTCTCAATCATACAGAAAGGAGAGTTTGTTACATAAACAAACTGGGTAATTTTTTCATCAATGACCTCTTTTTGTAATCTGCTAGTTCTTACCACAAACTTTTCTACAGTTGTTTCTGGATGATGGAGATTTTTTTTTTCTTTTTGCTTCGGGTGATATACTGTGGCTGTGTGACATACATGATGTGACTGAAACAGTATCATTGGCAGATAACTCTGAAAATATAGAAAATGATGGTGGTCTTGAAGGTGGATAGTCTTCAGAATCCTGTATGTTGAGGATGGATTCTCCTAAACAAAATAAGTCAAGGCAGTTATTTAATTATTATTATTACCATACTGCTCATTTGGTATTACTCATTGCATTCACTGACAGTACTACTTTAAAGGTGAAATTTTAAAAGGAAGATCTGCCAATTTCAGCTGTTTATTTTTGATCACAACTGCATCTAAAATGATAGTACCATAGAGTAACAACTATATTTTTTGCTCAAACATGAGAATTCAAGAACAGTCCAGAAGGAAGACAGGCAGTCCTTAAGAAAGAAGTATGAAATAAAAGTTTACCAACCTGAAGATCCTGCATGTTCAGACATGTTCCTTTCATCATCTTCAATGCACCTTCCTCCTGAGAAGGAACACTTCTCATGATGTTGTTTCATTTGGGCAACCAGGCCTTGCATTTCTTCGTTGTACTGTTTGCATTTTGCACGCATGCCTGTCTTACTTAAGGTAGAGGAACTTCATTAAAATATTCGCAAACTGGGTCTCTCTTATGGCCTGCTGCCATTATAGGTTTTCGTTTCTAGTGAGAGAATGGTATGGTAGATCTCAAACTAATGAAGGCTGCACTCAGAAAGACCTCAAGACTTCTGGAATATGCTGCTCAAACAGTTTCACTTTTGTTTCTACTGCCTGTCCCTCCCTTCTCACATTTATCTCCAGACTTCTTCTCCTTGTCCAAAACTATTCCACCCCCAACAGTTTTCTATTCACTGAACTTTCTGAAACTTTGCACTTTTAGAGAGAGGTCAGGGATTGACTTTGTGTACACAAATTTGCAGAGGGACAATAGAGTTGAGGTCTGTTATTTCTCACCTCTGTATATTTATTTATTTTATTTATTTAAGACATTTTCGCTGTTAACAAGCATGTTATCTCTGGAGACACAAACCCTCAGTTTGAGAACTGCAGAACTAAGCATCTCTAATGGTATCTTCTAGACTGAGCACTGAGTCCCATTGTGTAGATAGGAAGATTAACCTAAATCTATACAGACCCCATAAGATTGGGTCCCCCCTAATCCATGAACTATTGGAACTCATTTACAAAACTTTTTCTTAAATATTATGTGAATATATTGTCTCATACTCTAGAATTAGAATTTATAATTCCTTTTCCATGATGAGCTATCTATGAGCGATAATGTATCTTTAGATAGGTTTTTTCTTGAAAAAGCATTTTATCAAAAAAAATCCAACTTTTGTGATTTTTTTAAAATCATTGATTTTTATCCACCCTGTCCAACTGTCATTGCTCTGAATCATGGCTGCATGCTAGTAAATTAAGCTACTTTGTGCTGCTTCAGAGTAGCACAAAGTAGCCAAAGTATACTAGTGAATTGGTCTTGAATCATTTAAAATTAAATATTTAAATGTTATCCATATCTTCAGTTCATTAATAGTATTGTGATATTACTGTTTTTGCATTTATTCCATGTTCATGTATTACATTTATGATAACTGAACAAGGAAATTTCCAGGTGAAAACTGTTAAGATGGATTTCAGGCTGAGTATGTATCAGTAACTTGAGTGCAAAACATAATAGCTTTTGGGGTTACTACAAGCATTACAAACCTAGGAAATTCAGATAAGGTTACATTTAAAAGAAATCCAAACACGTTATGGGCAAGATATGTACAGTTAAGGCACCTAAGCAACTTAACTCTCTCTCCTGTAGTGACACCATGGGGACAGAGAGGAAAACCTCTTTAAAAATTGGTTTCATATACTGAAACTACAAATACTATAAAATCCCTTTATCATAAAAATATGGTTATTGCATGATGTCAGTTTAAATATATGTAATATTAGTATGCATGTGTAAGTGTACATATTTTCTGTTGAAACTTAGTTTATCTGAGATTGTTTAGTACGTAATGGGAACAGAGGGGTATGGGTGAATATCTTATGACAACTTGCATATGTTCAGATTGGAATAGCTGGGTTTAAATGTGGTAATTGGTAAAAGAATTACTGAAGAGAAATAAACACTGTGCATTAAACTATTACAAACTGAAGGTGAAATATTTTGCTGAAATAATTCTCTCTCTTAATAGGGATAAACCATGATGTGGCTATAGATGTTGCATTCCCACCTATGTTTTGTCCTGAAGATCCTCATTTATTTCGAATAGAGGATATTCAGAATGATATGTTGTTATCCTGTATGAGCTGCATCTCTGTGTGTCAGCAGGACACCATGAGCAATCAAAAGCTTTATGACACGTTTCCACTTTCAAGTAAGAATTGCTATTATTGGTATTACTCATGTATCGATTTCTTCTTTTATCTCTGAATGTAAGCATTAATATTGTATACAGGTCCCTATTTGTAAGTCAGGCATTCGGCACCCCGTCTCATAGGATACATGTATGCTTTCACTTAACACCTTTACTAGATACTGTAGACATGAGGTCTGTCTTTCAGGCCAGTCTTCACTAGGCCTACCTTTCTGCAGCCATAAGTTAGCAGGTGTAAATAAGAATGCTACGAAGTTGGATATGTAAGTACCTGCTACACACACATTGAGTCACTTCTGGATTACCTGTATTGTGCCTGCAGTTATTTGTTTGCACAAAGTTATACTAGCAGAGAGACCAGGTTTTTTTAATATTTGGCCCAGAATCTGGTCCATAAATGAAACACTGCAGCTTTCAATCATTCATTCCTATTTCACTGATGGCATTTCAAGGAGCCAGCACTCAGCTAGTGCAACTTGCAACAAGTAAAAGCTGAAGTTTTTGTGTACTGTTAATTGTCTTTTAAATTATAGTTCCATGTAATGGCTGCCCACAAAAAATGTTAGAGGGAGCTAATGTTTGTAGCACACTTCAGATGTGTAAAGTGCTATGTAAATGCTGGAAATTATCCATCAGAAATAGAAATACTTGATTTTAATTAAGTCCATTTTTTTGCTTGCCCCATATCAAACTGCTTGAAGAATAGTAAATTTTTCTTTACGTGGACTAGCATGTAAATTGTCCTCGTTCTTCGAGTACTTGCTCATGTCCGTTCCACATTAGGTGTGTGTGCTCGCCACATGCACCGGCGCCGGAAGCTTTTCCCTCAGCAGTATCCGTAGGGGACCGGCTCTGGCATCCTCTGGAGTGACGCCAGCATGGTGTGGTATAAGGGGCGCCGCCGGCTCCTCCCACCCTCAGTTCCTTCTTGCCACCAGTGATGGTGCTGAAACCTCTGCTGCTTCGGCTTGAGAAACACCTCTCGAAGTACACCAGTTACGTTCTCGGTTCTTGAGAACTAGCGTTCTCTAGAGGTGTTGCGTTCTCAGTTCTAGCGAACTTTGAAAACCTGTAATATAGTTGTACATAGTTAGTAACTCTTAGTTACCCTTAGTAGTAGTTCTCAACTCTTCGTTAGTCCCAAACGGGACTCCGCTGGGGGACGGGGCATGCCCCAGGTTTTAAGCCCTGCAATCGCTGCAAATGGCCTATGCCAGTCAGTAATCCGCATACCAGCTGCCAAAGGCGTGGTCTACGCTGTGGGGGGGGGATCGATCTATGTTAAGCAACTTCAGCTACATGAATAACATAGCTGAAGTCGACGTACTTAGATCGACTTACCGTGGTGTCTTCACAGTGGTGAGTCGACTGCTGCCGCTCCATGCGCAGTGCTCCACGGGCCGGCACTGGTCCCCCTCCACGGCTCCGGTGAAGAAGCCGAAAAAGACTGAGGGTAAGATCTCCTACCTCCCGAAAGCGAAAGAAGAGGGCTGGGGGCAAGCCACAACGTGTGCCGGGCAGCTCCATGCCCCCATTGGGAACTTGAGCCCCAGCTCAGGTCAAGCTGTGCAGCCCATTCCATGCTTCACCTGTAACCCCGGTTAGTGGTGCAGGCCCAGGCCAACTTCAGGTGCTGTCGATGCCTACAGCCCTTCAAGCGGCTTAGGAGATCCTGACCCTCTGTTACGAATTACACCTGGTAGGACACGCACACAAGTGCTACGAATTACACCTGGTAGGACACGCACACAAGTGCTACGAATTACACCTGGTAGGACACGCACACAAGTGCTACGAATTACACCTGGTAGGACACGCACACAAGTGCTACGAATCTAGGCTGAGGCACAGAAACAAAGTCCACAACTGCAGAGTTCCCAAAAGACACTAAGTTTATTACGCTCGAGCGTGGTGCCCCCTGCTAGTCAGGAGGGGACCCTGAATGCAGATTATACAAAGGTTATATACTTTTTAGCAAAGCATGTTGCCCTCGTGCATCAGAAACCTTAGCCAATAAACAAACCCTTGTCTTACCTACCACCTATCCCTGCTTGGTGCATTCCTCGTGCTATACCAGTATGTTAATTACACAGCATGGTCCTAAAGCTATGCATCAGTAACTTTTATTATCAGGATGGGAGGCCTCACATCAAGGCCAAGAGACAGGGAGTTAGAGACTGACAAAAACCAGATACTGGGAGTCAAGGCAGGCTGGAGACAAGGAGGAGGATTTTCACAGGGATTCAATATCTAAGGATTACTCCTCCTGGTGTATGATGTGCTGGCATTTAAACAATGGTGGGCCCCAAACCAAAATGGAGTCACATGTGCTAACTTTTCCTTAACACCTCCAATGGTACCCCAGTCTCAGGGAAAATCCGCGTTGGGACCTATACGTGTGTCTCCACCTCAGCAGCACCATTCCCCATTGAGAAGGACGTCCTGCCATCGCTCACCTGCCTGAAGCCATCACACCTCAGGACTAGAGAGGCGGGCTCAGCTGAGCCCTCTTCAATCCCAGCACTGGGGACACCAATCAAGGGATGTCTTTGGCAGCCTTCCTGGCACACATCCCTATCCAGAACATCTGTAGAGCCGCAAAGTGGTCCTCTGTCCACACGTTTACTGCTCATTATGCCATCACTCAGCAGGCCAGAGACGACGCTGGGTTCGGCAGAGCTGTGTTGCAATCTACACGTCCATGAACTCCAGCCCACCTCCAGGGGTACGGCTTTGGAGTCACACATAATGTGGAATGGGCGTGAGCAAGCACTCGAAGAAGAAAAGACAGTTACCTTTTCCGTAACTGGTGTTCTCCAAGAGGTGTTGCTCATGTCCATTCCACAGCCCGCCCTCCTTCCCCACTGTCGGCGTTTCCGGAAAGGAGGAACTGAGGGTGTGGGGAGCTGGCAGCGCGCCTTATACCACTCCAGAGGGCACCAGAGCCAGTCCCCTACGGATACTGTAGAGGGAAAAACTTGCGGCACCAGTGTATGTGGCGAGCACACACACCTACATGGAATGGGCATGAGCAACTCCTCTCGAAGAACGCCAGTTACAGAAAAGAGAACTCTCTTTTATCCTAGGTGAACATGTACAGCATACTGCATGTAAAACAAAATGCTAGTTAAATATTTGTTTTGCTACACACACACACACACACATGAACTATCTGTGTTTGGCTTCTAGATGAAACTGTAAAAGCAGCAGTTGACCTAGACAGACAACATGTCATCTGTATCCTGGACATCTGTCGTTTAGGTGAAGATAAAGTGGAAGTTTTTCTGAACAAAATTTATAAGATAATGGAGACTGATGTGGTGAACCTTGTGTAATTTAATAGCTTGTTTGATTGACGTTATCCATATATTGTTGGAAGGGAGGGGAAAAAAACCTTTCGTAACTTACAGTACACCCTCTGCATATTGCCACTTTCTAGAGCGTATAGAGCCAGCATATCCAGTGTTATGAAGTGCTCTGATAGAGCAATTGTAATGGTAGTCCTTACAATTGACAAGGAAGGTTCATTACCTTTATATCTGAAGGCTTTGGAGCAGAGTATTATAAATATGGCTGAGTGCTAATTATTTTTATACCTCTATTGCTTTAGTGTAATGCATTGAGTGCTGCAGGCAGCTCCCAAGTGTCAGGTGTTTTGTACATGTTCCATCATTAAGCAAAGAGACTGGATGGGGAATGGAATGTACAGCCAGATTCTGTCCTCTGTCAGTGAGAGTTGCCTGCATATATGCATGGGAAGAATTTGGCTGTAAGTCACTCGTGTGACTGTCTCTCTAGCTGGTAGTAACCTAAAATCATTGCCATCTGACAGCTCGTCAGGAAGGTCATGTGAAATAAAATGGTGGTCTCAGACCAGTTTCTAGAGAAAACATGGCTGCATCACAGAAACTTGCCACCTCACTTGTTCCCTTGTTTGTAGTTTCAGTAGAGCCAAAAGACTTAATTTCAATAGATTGAGAACTATCCTCTGCTTTATAGAAGAGTCCCTCTGAGCAGTTTGAGAGACGCATTGGCTGTTGGTGGGGAAAAGTTTGCCCAGCCAGTGGCATACTGTGAATGGAAGCCACAGAAGGTTCTGTGAACGGAAGCCTTCAGTTTTAAGTGCTTTCAGTTCTGCTCCATAATATTAAATTAGTTAAAAAACAAGGCACTTCTCTGCATTATTTGTGTTAGATTTTCTAGAAGCATTATTGGATACAGGGCCAAAGTTTGAGTGTTGTCTGGTCACTTAGAATGTCATTCTATGCTTCTGCATAGATATCCAGTAAAGTTTTGGTGTGTCTCACAATTTTTAACAGTTTACTAATAGAAGAATATTAATGTAAATGTCCTGATAAGTGAAAGTTAATACCGTAAAACATTTGTCCTTTATATCTTTCTGTACTGTATTTTGTATTTAAATGTATGATATGGTATAGGCTCCAGGGTCTAATAAGAGAGTCTGGCACTCGTACTTGCTATTCCAAATTGAGCCATGCTGACTATGCCAGCAGATATTTTAAAGTAGATATACCTCAGGTAGAAGCTTAATTTTAAGGAAACCAGCATTTCAAGATTAAATGTGTAAGGTAATTATGTTTTTGTAATAGAAATGACAGACACTTGTACAGAGTTACCGTATTTTATTATTTGTTCTAGTCACTCAGCCCTCTTCCTTTTGTTTTGTTTCTCAGTGCTCCCATTACATGTAGTAAAACCCAACAATGGCTCTGCCTGCTTTGTCTCACTGCATAGCAGTGTATACTTAACATTGTTGTTATCCCTTAATGCTTGCTGTCTTAAATCTTAACAGCAAATTCAGAATTATGTAGACTCTGGTCTTTATATCCCATTTTATTTTATATCTGTGCTATTTGAAATGTATCAAAAGACAACTTAAAAAAAATATAATATATATACTGGCAAAAATGAGTAAATTCCATTCTTTGCAAAGAATCCATTCATTCTTTTGTTTCATGAAGCATAGCTAACTGTAAGATTAAAAATGCTAAGAAACTAAGGTCCTGTTGATAAACATAACATTTTGTTATGCCTCTCATTCTCAAGAACAGGGCTTTGTAAAATCTTTTCATTCTATAGGGATCACTCATCCACCACTGGAATACAGCCATTGCAGAGGTGGATTGTTACCAGAGCCTTGTGTATTCCCTAATCCTGGAATTCACACCCTGTCAAAGTATTGTACTCCAGAATCTTAGCTCTTATTTTCTTTTATAAATGTTTCTACCCATCGTAGTTTCAAAGAAAACCATAGAAAGGACAGTTGAGTGTAAACCAGCGCAGTGATGAATATACAGAGAGACTGAAACAATAACTCTACCAGGTGTAAACTGCTCAGATTTATCTGTGTGTGGTTAACTCTGAAACTTAGACTACAGTCTGTGGGATATTGAAAATGAGGACAGCTTAAATAAAAGAAATAACAAATAATACAAAGGCTTCTGTTTTTATTTCATTTTTATGTATAATTGAATAAAACAGTCTGTTTTTTAAATGTATCTAAAGCTGTTGCAGAACTTCAAGAATTTCCACCAGAGTGCGGCATAACCCAATGATCTTGCAGCAGAATTTTAAGTCTCGCTTGCCTCAGAATATGCAAGGCATCCTGTATTGCAGCCATTCTGGGCCTGCAACCCTAAACTTTTTTTTTTTTGGCAATGAGTTCCAGTGGCTTCATCTGTTTTCCTCCGGTTTCATTGCCTTCATTTTCCAATAGACCACCCTTCGAAGAAAGCGCTTTTAAAATTGTTTATACATGCATTTTCCCATGATGGAGGCAATCCCCATTGGAGAGCAGAGCCTGGGATATATACATAACTGCTTGTTGTAATTCATATGACTTGGGTGGGTGGGTGGCATTGATTCTGCCCCCCCCCCCATTATACATGCAGTACTTCTCCATCCCCTATTGGCTTCAAAGGGAGTTACGTAGATTTATCTGAGGTCAGAATTGGCAGGTGAATACTCCCTGAGATTGGAACTGGAAAATGGGAACTTTGACTAGCCATAGTACTTAGGGACAAACCCTGGAGCACACCACATAGGAAAGTGGCGTCTGATATGATAAAAAAAAAAAAGCAAGACACACAAAAAATTATAAGGTATGACAAGGATGTGAGAGAGATTGTGGTTTAAAGGAGGAATAAGTGATTTTTAAAAATTGGTTCCAGTACATCTACATTAGTTGTCTGCACTGTTGCAACTAAATTGACCTTTTTTTCCTTTTTTTTTTTTTTTTAAATCAATCCAGTTTTACTAGTGTCAGCTTTTTTATATAGACAAGCCCTGTATCTTGGACAGGCTAAGGAGAAAGGGAGAAATGCAAGTCTAAGGCTGTGTCTACCCTTGCACTTTTGTCGGTATAAGTTTCACTGACAGAAGCACTGGTGTGGAAAGCACTACACTGGCGGGAGAGCTCTCTCCTGTCCTCATAGAACAGCTACATGAGCTCACTAGTGTAGACCTGGCCTTAGGTTAATCTTGGATTAATTCTATCTCACTTAATTCTTCCACTATATAAGATTAGAAAAATTATGCAGACCCTTTCTTTGTTAAATCTTATTTTTAATGAGAGTCTCAGATTGTTTTGAAACGAGGTCACTCTGTTATATCCTTGAAGGGAAGAAAATTTTCTGACCCCTGGCAAGAAGCATTTCAGACTAAATAGGAGCCTATCCTGGATGTGAATGTGGCTTGTATGAATTAAACTGTCCTCTGGCTACTGCTCAGGGGCTGATGCAGCCACCTACAAAGTGCCACCAAGATACAGATGGAAGCCTGTAGAGAAATGAAAAAAGCTGATGGACCATAAGGAGTGGCAGGAATACGGGGCCAAAGTTTACATTTCCAGGCACTCATAGTAACGGTAACCAGGTGTGGATTTTTTTCCCTGGATAAGCTAGTTGTAATAGAGCTGACTCACTGAGGACTTATATTTCTGTGGGTGCTATCAGTTACCTACTTTGACCTGAAATTTCAAATTCCTTAGGGAAGCAATGGACTAACAGTGGTCCTTGTTAGTTGAAAATATCTCTAGACCTCTTAAATTGTATGCTTCAATTAATAAGCAATGAAGGAGAAGAATAAATCCAGCTATTCCTGCCTCCTGGTGGTTGCTGTTTTATTCAGAGCTGCAGAGACTGTTCCAGCCTATGTGAATCTATTCTATTTCAACATTACTAGCAACAGCACTGTGACCGAGCAATGTGAATGTGGCGAGTTTGGAGTAAACTCTCTTCTGGGTACGGCTTCGGGGCTGGTGGGCATTCCTAAATCTGCTAACCTTCAAGCCTGTGATTCTCACACGGAGTTCACTGTCACGGAAGCACCATGGATTGCACTGATTGAAAGAGGCAATTGCAGATTTTCAGAAAAGATTCACCTGGCGGCCAAAAAGGGTGCTGAAGCTGTTGTGATCTACAATGCCCCAGAGAGTGGCAGTTATCCCATCCGTATGGCACACTCTGGTGAGTACTACAATAATCAACTCTGGGAGCCTGCTAATTTCTGTCCAGTTCAATATGCCATTTCCACTGAAGGCAACCTGACATGTTGAAAGTATTTCATGTTTTTATCTTCTGTTCTTGTGTTGGTTGGTTGCTATTTTTATGGAGAAGTTTTTGGGACCCAATCCCTGCAAGTCCTTACTTGCAAAACTTAGCCTTTCTTATTTACCAGACAAGTCCCATTAAGTAGTATGGGTTTGTGGCACCAGGACTTTTGCATTTTGATAGATTTCACTCAATTTGTATGCTTTCTTCTGAGGACTAACAGTATGATCCAAAGCCACCCTACTCTTGAGGGAATTCTGCTCCTCTGCACATGCACAGAATTTATGTCCCCTGCAATTTCTTTGCTTCCTGACAGAAAAATGACTTTCTGACAGGGCAGCAAAGGGAAGCCACAAGAACGGTCATGCAACCCTCCCCAGCAGTATGTTTTGGGTGCCCAGGGCAGCCGGCAGAGAAGTAAATCACTGTGGGGTAGGAGGCGGGACTGGGAAAGACCTGGCTGGTGGCTTCTACGCTGTGCCAAGCTCAGCTGCTCGTCGGGGCTGGAGAGGACAGGGCTGCTTCTTCACCTGCATGGCATCTGGGGCCTGGTCAGACCCATCCCCCAAATTTCTCCTCTGGCTGCAGGAAGCTCTGCAAACATCCCCTCCCCCTTGCTTCCTGCACCCCATTGCTCCTCAGCTGCAGAGGGGAGGGATCTCTGTATAGGGAGCTGCTCCCTCATCCACCCAACCCCCGTGCATCCTCTTCATACCCACACCCTCACACCGAGCCTCACTGCCCCTGCAATCAGAACCCCCACAATGAACCCCACTCCCCCTGCATCTGGACCACCCTTATGAGTCACTTCACCCAGATCCCCCATTGAGTCTCCTGCACCCAGATTGCCCCACACAGAACCCTCTCAATCCACACCTGGATCCCCCACATTAAGCCTCTCCACATTTGGATCCTGCCTTGCTGAGCCTGCCTCCTCACACAGAGGGGCAGAGCCCTGGGGTATTTCTGGGGCAGGCCAGGTCCTTGTGCTGTGTCAGCGTTGGGTGCAGCCTCACCGCTGAGTCCATGTCCTCCGGGGGAGGGGGAGAGCTACACCATGATCTCCCACCTCTGTGCAGGCAGTGGCCTGTGCTCCTAAATGCCGTGCTGGAGCCTCCACATTTATTTGGCAAATAAAATTTGCAGAATTCTAAAATTGTGTGCAGAATTTTTATTTTTTGGGCGCAGAATGCCCTCAGGAGTACCACCTGGATCAAATGGGAGCCTTTCCATTGATTTCAGAAAGATTTGCATCAGGTCCTGTTTGTGTCTAGATTTTGTTGTCAGACACTTTTATAGATGGCATGTTTTGATAATCTAATTAATGTGAATAATGTACTACTTCCGTTAAATTGTTTCCAAAGTGTCGCGTACACTACAAACTTATGTCAGTATTATTACGTCTCTCAGAGGTGTGGAAAATCCACACCCCTGAGCGACATAGTTATGCTGACCTAACCCCCAGGGTAGACATCACTATGTCAATGGGAGGGCTTCTCCTGTTGACATAGCTAACACCTCTTGGGGAGGTGGAATACTTACACCTATGGGAGAAGTGCTCTCTTTGGCATAAGTGTTGTATTGTCATACAATAGAAGATTAATTGTATATGATGTTGAAAGCAAATTACATAATATATATTTATAATACAGTATATAATTCCCTTACATGCTACTAATATTATGATAGTGTTTACAGTTGGAATTTAAAATATTTAACCTAACATGAAAATATGGCCAATTAATTGAAGATTTTCTTTTGTATTGTTACGGGAAAGTGATTTATCTAATCAATCTAGAAAAACTGGCTGGTACTGATATAAAGGATCTTGTATAGCTTTGTTTGTTTGTTTGTTTGGAGATATATTTTTCTTACAGATTGTTGACTTGTCTATTGTGTTTAGCTGTAGGTAAGGTTTTCTGCTCAATTTCTAATGGAACAATAGAGACCCCAAGAGGCCACATGATCTAATTCATCTGAAGTGAAATCAAGAGCTAGATTTGCCAGCCAGAATCTCTGAAGCACTCTTTGGCCTGGCCTACACTAGGGTGGGGGGTGGCTAGCTAAACCGGTCTAAGTTACACAACTTCAGCTACGAAAATAGCATAGCTGAAGTCTATGTACTTTGAGCTACTTACCACAGTGTCTTCACTGCGGTAGATCAACTGCCAACGTTCCCCTGTCAACTCCGCGTACGCTACTCACGCCGGTGTACCGAAATCGATGGGAGAGCGCTCGGCAGTTGATTTATCATGTCTTCACTAGACGCAATAAATCGACCCCCGCTGGATAGATTGCTCCAGAGGTAAGTATAGATGTGCCCTTTGAATGGCATTTCCATTTAAGTCTGTGGGGAGGTCTGAGCATGGAGCATTTCCCGGAGACAGTCCTCATTCATATACAGTATAGTGGGGAGGTCACAAACAGCATTCTGAGAAAGAAAAGAGGAGCTGAAGTAAGATGAAGCAGAAAGCAGATCCTATTTTCATTCAAATATTTCTGGTAGTTTAAAAAGAAGATAAAAATACATTATAAAAAACAAAACAGGAAAGGAGCAGAACTCTCTGAATAATATTCGCTCTGAGATCCACACAGCCCTTGGACTTCATTGCATTTACTTTTCCAGAAGACAAGTTCTGATATTTTTTTTTAGCATTTCTTTTCAATAAAACATAAAAAGAATGTGTATTTGGTGGTGATAATGAAGGTTTATAAATCAATGTAATTTTCAAATTTAACATTAAATACAGCAAGGGCTAAGTACAATAACATCAGCTTAGGATTCAGATTAGCAGCCATGTTAGTCTGTATCTGCAAAAAGAAAAGGAGTACTTGTGGCACCTTAGAGACTAACCAATTTATTTGAGCATGAGCTTTCGTGAGCTACAGCTCACTTCATCGGATGCATACCGTGGAAACTGCAGCAGACTTTATATACACACAGAGAATATGAAACAATACCTCCTCCCACCCCACTGTCCTGCTGGTAATAGCTTATCTAAAGTGGCAGGACAGTGTGAGGACACTTACACTGCTCTTGTGATATGTACCTGTTCATGGATAAGTAAAGAACATCAACCTCCAAGGTAATCAGGATGATACCAACACCAAACTTTTTACAAAAATCCGCTTTCGTGATTCCTTTACTGTTACTGTGCATTGTGACTGGCCTCTGAGAATAATTGCAAAAAGAACAGGAGTACTTGGGCACCTTAGAGACTAAAAAATTTATTAGAGCATAAGCTTTCGTGAGCTACAGCTCACTTTGTCGGATGCATAGAATGGAACATCTAGTAAGATAGATACACATACAGATAAGTTGGAATTTACCATACAAACTGGGAGAGGCTAATTAGTTAAGATGAGCTATTATCAGCAGAAGAAAAAAAACTTTTGTAGTGATAATCAAGTTGGCCCATTTAGACAGTTGACAAGAAGGTGTGAATCATAGAATATCAGGGTTGGACGGGACCTCAGGAGGTCATCTAGTCCAACCCCCTGCTCAAAGCAGGACCAATCCCCAATTAAATCATCCCAGCCAGGGCTTTGTCAAGCCTGACCTTAAAAACTTCTAAGGAAGGAGATTCCACCACCTCCCTAGGTAACGCATTCCAGTGTTTCACCACCCTCCTAGTGAAAAAGTTTTTCCTAATATCCAATCTAAACCTCCCCCACTGCAACTTGAGACCATTACTCCTTGTTCTGTCATCTGCTACCACTGAGAACAGTATAGACATGCTCTTTGGAACCCCCTTTCAGGTAGTTGAAAGCAGCTATCAAATCCCCCCTCATTCTTCTCTTCCATAGACTAAACATCCCCAGTTCCCTCACCCTCTCCTCATAAGTCATGTGTCCCAGTCCCCTAATCATTTTTGTTGCCCTCCGCTGGACTCTTCCCAATTTTTCCACATCCTTCTTGTAGTGTGGGGCCCAAAACTGGACACAGTACTTCAGATGAGGCCTCACCAGTGTCGAATAGAGGGGAACAATCACGTCCCTCGATCTGCTGGCAATGCCCCTACTTATGCATCCCAAAATGCCATTGGCCTTCTTGGCAACAAGGGCACACTGTTGACTCATATCCAGCTTCTCGTCCACTGTAACCCCTAAGTCCTTTTCTGCAGAACTGCTGCCGAGCCATTCAGTCCCTAGTCTGTAGCTGTGCATGGGGTTCTTCCGTCCTAAGTGCAGGACTCTGCACTTGTCCTTGTTGAACCTCATCAGATACTTAGCTTAAGGAAATAGATTCGATATGTGTAATGACCGAGCCACTCCCAGTCTCTATTCAAACCCAAGTGAATGGTATCTAGTTTACATATTAATTCAAGCTCAGCAGTTTCTCCTTGGAGTCTGTTTTTGAAGATTTTCTGTTGCAAAATTGCCACCCTTAAATCTTTTACTGAGTGGCCACAGGCTCACGAAAGCTTATGTTCAAATAAATTTGTTAGTCTCTAAGGTGCCACAAGTACTCCTTTTCTTTTAGCCTCTCACAGTTTGTATGGCACCTTCCAACTTATCTGTATGTGTGTGTGGGTGGGGGTGTGTGTGTATATATATCTTACTATATGTTCCATTCTATGCATCCGATGAAGTGAACTGTAGCTCACAAAAGCTTATGCTCTAATAAATTTGTTAATCTCTAAGGTGCCACAAGTCCTGTTCTTTTTGCGGATACAGACTAACATGGCTGCTACTCTGAAACCTGAGAATAATTGTTTATTAGAATTACTCAGCTCATTTATTTATTAGACCTCTGCTGCTGGTTTTGAGTTCCTCCTCTTACATCCCACTGACTTTTCCATTAAGTTAATGGAATTTATGGTAGAATACATCTCCTGCGCTAGAGAAAGTGCCATAGTGTAGTATGGTCTGCTGAGTGACCCACTAACTGAAACAGGTACCATTAGAATCCTGTCCCTTGTAAAGCACTTTGAATATTTTTTTTATAACAGATTTAAATTGGTGGGGAGGGGAAGTGGTTCCCCTCTCTGATCCATTGCCAGCTCCCTCCTGCTCCTCGTCAATTTCATTTGTCAGTGGGCATTAACGCCAGGGTGACAGTGTAGCGCACATAGATGTAAAGTGAAGCCAGTACACTCACTGCTGTTAAGAAGGAAAAGCTTAGTATCACAATGAGAGAGCATTTCTGCTGTCCCCAGTCTGATTACCAGACTCACTAATTGTAGGGCAGGAAGTGTTAATAGTAGTGTAGTCTTGAAATCCTACAGGCAAATTTTGTATGTGATTTGTGTAAATTATACTAACATTCAGTTACACAGGGAAGGAGCCCTTGCTTAAAGAAAGATATATATGTAGGATCTCTCTCTCTCTTCAGCACAATCCATTGAATAGATTATCTTCTGTAATAATTTTCAAAAATGGCTCCCTTTAGTTTCTTAAATCCATACTCAGGCACCTGGGGCTCAAAGCTCAAAATCAATTAGGTGCCGAAGTCCCTGTTTTAGGTATAAGAGTCTTAATTTCGAGATCCCTGCAATCCACAAAACTCCAGCTGAAATTCTGTAAGCACCTAAACTCTGTTTTACAGTAAATGTTCCGTAGGCACCTGTGTTTCTGCCTCCCTATAGTGTCCAGATGCCTATCTCCTGCCTAAGCCCCAGAATGATTCACAAATCAGTGGTAGATGGATGTTTGGCCACCTAACTCAGAAGCATGCCTAATAGATGAACTTCCACGAAACAGCTGGGGGGCAGGGGGAGGTGGACTTCCCTCATAACTTTTAGTCCATGGGTTAAGGTACTCATCTGAGATCCCCAGTTCAAGTCTTCCCTCCATCTAGGGGGAGAAGGGATTTGAACAGGGATCTGCCACCTCTCAGGTGAGTGCTCTAACCACTGGGAGATGGGGTATTCTGATGTAAGCAGTCCCTCAGTCTCTGTTGAAGCTGTTGCACTGTGGATAAATAAGGAAAGAATCATTGGAGTGTGGGAACTGTATCCTGAGTCTCTCTCATCCTGGTTGAGTGCTCCAACCACTAGGCTATGGAGTCATTCTCATGCTTGTGCTTTGAGTAGGTGATGAAGAACATACCAGGATTTAAGGAGGATGCTACTTCTTAAGTAAAAAAGATAAAAGCATTTCTTGGTAATTCAGGGCAAAATAGGCTTACAAGATCATACCACTCGGCTGCAAAACAACTCCATGAAATTCAACCAGCATTAATAGTCCTTTATGGACAACACTTCTCCTGCATTGTGAACAGGGACCAGCAGAGGGTACTAAGCTCTTGTGTTGATTATCTTTCCAGTTATTTTTACAAAGATCCTTTTCATTTTCAAAATAGAATAGGAGGACACATGTATATAGAACAGGAAATCAGAGAATTTGTATTGCTCACTTCTGAAATCATTCAAATATGTTGGCTACGGTACAGGTATTTACCGTGTTCTGAAATGTTTTGCTGTGGCAGATACATTAAGCCTCAGTCTATGAAAACTAAATTTTGTAGTAGTTAATACGTCCCATACTAATAAAGTAAATCACACTCTGGCCGACGTATCTTACATATTTAGCAGCAGTACGTTTCCCTCAGTTCACACAGCTCACCTAATCTACAATTGTACTTGAAAAAGTTGGTGTTGATTTCCCTCCCCATCCTCCCCCCCAAACTTTGCATTCAGAACAGTTCTGCAGCCTCAAAGGCTAATTTGTGTTCTCTTGGAGATTCATTCAAACAAGGCTGTTACGCTTTTTGATACAGTGCTAGAAACTTGTGGACTGAGTGTCTGCCACTGGACTTTTTGTTTTGTCTTTTGTTTTGAAGGCTAGTATAAACTTATCTTCTGATTCACTGAGTTTTCCCTTATTCTCCCCTTTCTGGAAAATACCACTTTCCAATGTTCAGTGTACTGTATATGTTGCAACATACATTGATTATCTGAGCTTTCACCGGAGTAACAGCCAATTGCTGTATTCTTGTTTTGAACAGCTGCAGTTTGAACAGCTCACCCTCTAAGGGTATACAACATTCAGCTGATGGATTTACATTTTCATTAAATCCTGTTTCAGTGCAACAACCCATTTTACAAACCAGGGGCCAAATTCATCCCTGAGGTCAACAAAGTCATAATAGGGATGACATTTGTCCCCCTTGTCAGTGAAAATGGCATAAGTGGCCTCGTTTACAATGAAACAGCTGCTTTTTTCCATGTGGACAGCATCCCAAAAGACCCAACTCATTTTCATAATCAGAGGTAAGAGCTAGTACGGCCACATGGCAAAGCACGAAGCTAACAAGGGTCCTGTGTGTTGAGAGTTTATCCCCAGATGGTCCAGAAGAGTGGCTAGCCCCTGCTTCCCATGCTGTAGCATGTAGTGTTACAGCTGTGCTGGTCCCAGGATATTAGAGAGACAAGGGGGGTAAGATAATATCTTTTATTGGGCCAGCTGCACAGAACTCTTCTTTAGGTCTGGGAAACTCAGGCTATCACTACGCTAGAGAGCTTACACTAGTGCAGCTGCACTAGCTGCTGTAAGCTCTCTGTGTAACCGCTCTACGGGAGAGCTCTCTCCTGTCAACTTAATTACTCCAGCCCTCCCCCTCCCCCACCATGAGAGGCAGTAGGTGTGAATTAACCAAGCTCCTGAGCTTCTCCTACAAACATAGCACTGGCCACTCTTCTGACAGTGGCCAGTGCCAGGTGCCCCAGAGGGAATGAACAGAACAGGTAATCGCCATGTGATCCATCCCCAGTTGCTCATTCCCAGCTTCTGGCAAACAGAGGCCAGGGACACCAGCCCTGCCCATCCTGGTTAATAGCCATTGATGGACCTATCCTCCATGAACTTATCTAGTCTTTTCATTGATTTCACTGGGCTTTAGAGCAGACCGTTACTGCACAGCTCCATTAATTCCAGGACTGGCACAGACCCACCTGGAAAAATGAACTCTAAGTAGTGTAGTATTTATTAGGGCTGTCGATTAATCATAGTTAACTCATGCAATTACCTCAAAAAAACCCCAATTGTGATAAATCACAGTTTTAATCACACAGTTAAACAATAGAATACCCATTGAAATGTATTAAATATTTTTGGATGTTTTTCTACGTTTTCAAATATATTGATTTCTATTACAACACACAATACAAAGTGTACAGTGTTCACTCTATATTTCTGATTACAAATATTTGCACTGTTAAAAACAAACAGTTTTTTTCAATTCACCTCATACAAGTCCTGTAGTGCAATCTCTTTATCTTGAAAGTGTAACTTACAAATGTCATTTTTTGTTACATAACCACACTCACAAACAAAACAATATAAAACTTTAGCGCCTACAAGTCCACTCAGTTCTACTACTTGTTCAGCCAATCGCTAAGCCAAGCACGTTTGTTTACATTTACAGGAGATAATGCTGCCCACTTCTTATTTACAATGTCACCAGAAAGTGAGAACAGGTGTTCGCATGGGACTTTTATAGCCGGCATTACAAGGTATTTACATGCCAGATATGCTAAACATTCGTATGCCCCTTCATGCTTCCGCCACCGTTCCAAAGGACATGCTTCCATGCTGATGATGCTCATTTAAAAAAAAATGCATTAATTAAATTTGTGACTGAACTCCTTGGGGAGAGAATTGTATGTCTCCAGCTCAGTTATACCCGCATTCTGCCATATATTTCATGTTATAGCAGTCTCGGATGATGACCCAGCAAATGTTTGTTGTAAGAACACTTTTGCTGCAGATTTGACAAAACACAAAGAAGGTAACAATGTGAGATTTCTAAAAATAGCTACGGCACTCCACCCAAAGTTTAAGAATCTGAAGAGCTGTTCAAAATCTGAGAGGGATGAGGAGTGGAGCATGCTTTCAGAAGTATTAAAAGAGAAACACTCAGATGCGGAAACTACAGAACCCAAACCACAAAAAAAAGAAAATCAGTCTTCTGCTGGTGGCATCTGACTCAGATGATGAAAATGAACATGCATCGGTCTGCTCTGCTTTGGATCATTATCTAGCCGAACCCGAGATCAGCATGGACGCATGTCCCCTAGAATGGTGATTGAAGCATGAAGGGACATATGAATCTTTAGCGCATCTGGCACGTAAATATCTTGTGACTCTGGCTACAATAGCGCATGCGAACGCCTGTTCTCACTTTCAGGTGATGTTGTAAACAAGAAGCTGGCAGCATTATCTCCTGCAAATTATAACCAAACTTGTTTGTCTGAGTGATTGGCTGAAGTAGGACTGAGTGGACGTGTAGGCTCTAAAGTTTTACGTTGTTTTATTTTTGAATGCAGTTATTTTTTTTACATAATTCTACATTTGTAAGTTCAACTTTCATGATAAAGAGATTGCACTACAGTACTTGTATTAGGTGAATTGAAAAATACAATTTCTTTTGTTTTTACCGTACAAATATTTGTAGTCCGAAATTAATGTAAAGTCAGCACTGTACACTTTGTATTCTGTGTTGTAATTGAAATCAGTATATTTGAAAATGTAAAAAAAATCCAAAATTATTTAAATAAATGGTATTCTATTATTGATTAACATAGTGATTAATTGTGATTACTTTTTTTAATTATCCTTTTATGTATCCATTCAGAAGTTGTATTCTTATATCTCAGTTGTACAAAGGTCCCTTAAGAAAGGTTCTATTAACGTTTCCAGAATCCAGGTCAGGTTGGCCTTTGGAAAATTTGGCTATACACACCCAAACATTGCAACTTGGGCCTGTCACTGTTTGAAATAACGTTCCTCCGTAAGTCAGCAAAAATGTGTAACAAAAATCATTTAGTCTGAAACGGGTCTTTGATTTAGACCGCTCCAGAGCATTATCAAAGAGAGAGAACGCTGTTTAAGCATGGCTGTGTGCCACGGCCAGCTGCTTGTGTTCCGTGATGCTGACAATGTCCTCTGTTTGAACCAGGATGCCTTCTATAAACAACTCAGTGACCCTGCCTCTCTGTGTGCAGCAGCCCATATGCTGTTCCGGACCGTGGTCACTTGCCATTGGAAACGGTCATGGTTCCTACTTTAGTGATGGATTGGCTTCGCACATACTTAGAATCATAGAATATCAGGGTTGGAAGGGACCCCAGAAGGTCATCTAGTCCAACCCCCTGCTCGAAGCAGGACCAATTCCCAGTTAAATCATCCCAGCCAGGGCTTTGTCAAGCCTGACCTTAAAAACCTCTAAGGAAGGAGATTCTACCACCTCCCTAGGTAACGCATTCCAGTGTTTCACCACCCTCTTAGTGAAAAAGTTTTTCCTAATATCCAATCTAAACCTCCCCCACTGCAACTTGAGACCATTACTCCTCGTTCTGTCATCTGCTACCACTGAGAACAGTCTAGAGCCATCCTCTTTGGAACCCCCTTTCAGGTAGTTGAAAGCAGCTATCAAATCCCCCCTCATTCTTCTCTTCTGCAGGCTAAACAATCCCAGCTCCCTCAGCCTCTCCTCATAAGTCATGTGTTCCAGTCCCCTAATCATTTTTGTTGCCCTTCGCTGGACTCTCTCCAATTTATCCACATCCTTCTTGTAGTGTGGGGCCCAAAACTGGACACAGTACTCCAGATGAGGCCTCACCAATGTCGAATAGAGGGGAACGATCACATCCCTCGATCTGCTCGCTATTCGCCTACTTATACATCCCAAAATGCCATTGGCCTTCTTGGCAACAAGGGCACACTGCTGACTCATATCCAGCTTCTCATCCACTGTCACCCCTAGGTCCTTTTCCGCAGAACTGCTGCCTAGTCATTCGGTCCCTAGTCTGTAGCGGTGCATTGGATTCTTCCATCCTAAGTGCAGGACCCTGCACTTATCCTTATTGAACCTCATCAGATTTCTTTTGGCCCAATCCTCCAATTTGTCTAGGTCCTTCTGTATCCTATCCCTCCCCTCCAGCGTATCTACCACTCCTCCCAGTTTAGTATCATCCGCAAATTTGCTGAGAGTGCAATCCACACCATCCTCCAGATCATTTATGAAGATATTGAACAAAACCGGCCCCAGAACCGACCCTTGGGGCACTCCACTTGATACTGGCTGCCAACTAGACATGGAGCCATTGATCACTACCCGTTGAGCCCGACAATCTAGCCAGCTTTCTACCCACCTTATAGTGCATTCATCCAGCCCATACTTCCTTAACTTGCTGACAAGAATACTGTGGGAGACCGTGTCAAAAGCGTCTTCTTATGCAACTGACAAATATACATTTTTATTTATTTGCATTTATTAACTGCACCTGTTTAAAAGTCTAGGTGGTGGACAATGTTGCTACCTAAATCAGAATTTCAATAAAATTATAATGTATGTTCCTGCAAGGGATATAAATGTAAATCTGGGCAAAGGAAAATAAGGTCCCCCCCAGAAACCATTTCCCATCCCTGCTTTCTCCAACTTCTCCATCCTCTCCAGGTAATCCTTTAACCAGTCCCTTGCTCCCACCACTACTTCCACTGAGATATGCTGGTACAATAGGTACATCTTGCAATGTGTCACCTGATCTTTGGTCTGGTGGGCCAAAGAGAAAAACAAGTTCCCACGTTAAAGACTCTGGGACCAGTGAAATCTCCGTCCTATTGAAATCAATGGCAAAATGCCAATTGACTTCAGAGGGGCCAGAATTTCACCCTCTGGAACCAACCACATCCCATTTATGCCAGGAAAGTGGGCTGTTAGCTTGAGCGCTTAAGCTTCTGCGGTCATATGTTTTAAAATACCTGCTTTCAGAATGAAAGTTCCCTTCTTCAGCTTTTAGCGTTTTATATAAAAATCTCAGGACTGCACTAGTGCTGAGCTACACACATTTAAGTCCCTACAGGTTTCCTATTGAAATCAGTTGTGATTTCACAAGGCGTGAGGCAGTGCTGAGTTATGTCCATTTTGTATCTGAAATATCTGCACTGAGACCGGAATTTGACTATGCATATAGCTCCAGCTGCTGGTCCAGCCGCTCATGTATGGGGGTGTCTGAATTGGTCCCAAAAGTGATGCCATTTTGTACCTTATTCATTTGTTCTCAAACCTCATTCATTCTTTTCCAAGGGCCCCCATGTGCAGTGTTTTCTGCTCAGGAGGACACAATCAGGTTTTCAGTCACTTGGTGCCCTTTAACTGCTGAACTCAGTGTCACAGATGCATTATATGGAAATTCTAGATCCCAGACCGGGCAGGAACTTGCACAATCTGTTACCAAAGAGGGAAGTAAACTGCACTGATTCAATCCCAATGAATGGAAACTCCCCTACCACTGAGGAAAGACCCCAGTGAATCAGGGGGCTTAGGCCTGATCCTGTGTAGTGCTGAGGGTCCCCAAATCTCAGTGAAGTCAAGAAGGATGGAGGGCACTTGGTATGTTGCATGATCTGGCCCTCTTTAGCCATGTCTTTATAAGCTCCTATATGATTAGTTAGTGTTACATATGTTTTCCTAGCTAGAGGCAGCTTATAATTGGTGTCACGGATTCAGCTTTCAGTTTAAGTCACTTGCTTCTCCCAGTTGCTCTGTGGATCTTTTTATTGACCCCTTCCTTTGAGATTAAGTGGCAGAAAATGTAATCCCTTGAGGTCACACATTTTGTAGAAGGGAGAAAGCATGCTGGAGAAGTCTCATCCATTTACAACTGTAATGATCTCATACTGCCCATATGTCAGGGTGACAGAACGTTTAAAACATATTGCCTGGCCTGTAGCAGGCACGTCGAGTGCTGTCATAGCAAAGAGCTAACCTAAACTCCCTTGGTATCTTAAGCCAAAACCACAGCTAAAAACAATGCTTGCTTTACTGGTACCTAGGACGCTTGTGGAAATCTCATTGTCTTGTGGCAAGAGCTGAGCAAAACTAATTGGTTTCAACTTGCAGGGGGATCTGATGCACTTTTTTCCATTCCAGTTGATGTAGAATTTCAACCTCATTTCCAAGTTATTTGAGTTTCAAACAAATGCTAAAGCAGTGAAAGTCAGCTGGTTTCTGTGTGAATTTGTGAGCCAGGATGTCCCTTTCCCTCAAATCTCCCAGCACCTCGGAGACTTTTCTTCTGGGCAGAAAAGAGGGACAAGCAAGATGCACTGCAACCTCTACCTCATCCTCCCTGATGTCTTCAGGCCTGACCAGTTGGCCTCCATGTGGGGTCACTTAGGACAACAGTCTAGTCCATTCTCCCATCTTAAAACTTGTATGAGGGGTGTCACAAGATATGGCCCCCTCTCCAGCTTAATGCCTAGAAATCATCTTCAGCAGAGCAAGCTGCCTGCCCATCCCCATTCAGCAGCAGCAGACTCCAAAACCTAAATTCTGGTCCTGCTAACCACACCGCCCCGTACAGTATTTGGTGACACCCCAAAATGCACTAGGGTAATGGAAAACCTAAGCTAGGGTCCCGCAGGCAGGACAAATGAGGAATCTTGGCCTGCCTTTTATTCGTATAGGTTGGTAGGAAGCTGATTAAATAACTGCACAGCTGAGGGTGAAAGTATGGAATTGCTGTGGCATTACTGATCCTCTGACTCCTTGTGAAATTGTTGCAGTTATTACGCCAGGCATTGTTCCAGTTTTAGACAATGGGAGAAAATTCCCCCACCCCCACATTGGTGCAACTCTTATTGTCTGTTAGAAGGCGTCTTTTTCAGTGTTTGTTCCTGGATGTTTATCTCATTTCTTCAGTCCTGAGTTTCATTTATGACTATAATTTTGATCACTGTGGGGTTTTTTTGGGGGTTTTTTTTTTTTCATTTTTAAAAGTTATTCAGTGGAGAGGGGCTAAGGTTGCAAGGAACGGATACAGAGCTGCTGCGTTCTGATGCAATGACACTGAACCCTCACAAACTGGGCTCATAAAATTTTGGCCTAAAGAAGCACGGCATGAATGGGGTGGATTCACATCTGGGTATCTGACTCTGAAGTTTGAAGAGGTTTAGAACTAGATTTAAGGTTTTTGGTCTATCTAGGATCTATTGATAAGAACATCAAGGTGGTCTATAGTAAGGCTTTTTACAACACAAACTACAGGTTTTCAAATGATGACATAGTCAAATCCATACAACAAATATGAGGAAGAATTCACCAAAATAGGCTGTCCTGACATTAGCGCCATCACTATTTGGCAAGCACATGTTGGAAAAAAAAGGGCTTAAATATTTACTTCAGTAAGATAATGCTTCAGATAAAGAGTGTGGATGAAATCCCAGCCAGTGGCAAAACTCCCATTGACTTCACTGCAGCCAGGATTTCACTTTGTTTAACTGAAAGTCAAAGCACACTTTATAAAACCTTCTCAATGACTTACTCCAAGAAAAAAAAAAGGGGGAAGAGGAAAGTTACACAGACTAAATCCTTCACTTAATAAATCTTACAAAGAAGTCAAACAAATACAGAGCTAGGACAAAAGCCCTTCTATAGCACACTCAACCAACTTTAAACCAATGTCAGAGAGAGATCTGGGGAATGAATGGACTTCTGAATGCTACCAGTACTTACTTGCCACATCATTTTTGCTTATGCAATGGTAAAATGGGATACTGCATTTTTACAGTGCCTTGCCTCTAAGCAGCTCAAAGGCTTTTTCAACAAATCATCACAACTCTCCTGCCATGTAGGTATTAGCTTACCCCTGTATGTAAGTATTGCTGGACCCATTTTACAGATGTGTAAATTGTGGCACCAAAAGGTTATGATTCTTGACCGAGGTCACATTCAGGAGTTCCAATCTACTACTCTAACTACTAGACGAGATCCCTCTAACATGCAAAATGGTCCTTTCTGTGGAAAGGGAAATAGTACCAAAGAACTCCTTTATAGTACTGCAGAGGTCTCAGCTACTGCTTTGGGCAATTATCCTTTTTATTGGTTATGGATAGATGGTAACTGGGCTGACAGTCAATGTAGAGGCTATTTTTCTAGGTTACAAAAGGAGAGTATGTGGTGGTGGCGGGGGGTCACACCTTAGTAAGGTTTCAGATCTGTTTATTAATGCATCATCATGGAAGGAGAATTAATTCAGCATGAAATGCGAACAGGAAGATTTCTAACATTTAGGCATGTAACTTTTTTAAAGTTATCAATTTAAATTGTGCATTATGTTTTTAAAATTTTAACTGCTAGAAATATGTCCTTCTGTGCTCTGATACTGTTTTCCTTGCACACACAAATGATGGTTAAAGACTTGATTCTCCACTCTGTTACACCAGTATCTTGGAGTGGAGAATCAGCCCTGTAGGAGTTTTGTACAAGGAATGCAGAATCAGGCTTCTGGTGGGTAGCAATGTTGACTCTCTAAGTTCCAAGCAGTGCTGAGATCCTCCAACAAATACTACTTAGGACTGAATGTTATCAGCTTCAATATTCCTTCCCCCTTTTCCAGCGCAAATGATCACTAAGCTGAAATATGTTCCCCACACAATATGAACAAAGTTTCTATTTGTGCTTAGCCTTTGCTTACCCTGCCCTTTTGAAGTCAGGGGAATGTTGCCTGAGCAGAGAGCGAATCACGTGGCCCCAAGCAAAATAAATGTTTGTGAAATGTCTGTAATCATAGCCATAAAGACTATCTTAGAGAGCTCATGCGGCAGAGCTCAAGTAACAGTGCTGTACCTCAAGCCTCTGCTAGTTGGTAAAGCGGGTGGACTTGTGCTGTGGATATTTGGCCACCAGGAGCCAGACTGAGACCACAAACTCATTTCACATAAGTTGCCAAAGAACCATAACTTTGTTCATTACCAAGCTGAGCTAGTTTTCAACTGGTGACCTACAAGTAAAGGGTGCAATAGCCAACTGTCAGTTTCCAAAGCCATACAGTCCCTGTGAAAGATTCCCTCCTAACTTTCTGCTGTATTTCACAAGAACGTTGTTCACACAAAATAACAACACTGCCTAAAATAACATTAAAAGCTGGATTTAATCAATCTTCTAGTCACACAATCACATTTTTAGAATCAAATTAAAAATTGATGTAAGGGGTGCTCTTAGGACAACTGGATGTGGACCAAAAGATCAGATCCAAACTCCCCTGACCAAGTTTTGTAGCTGGTTCCTATCATTATGAAATACCCAAATCTGATTATCCCCAAAACTTGGAAAAAGTCTGGAACTCTGTTAATGTTCTTTCGTAAGGCCCTGTCAGATTTTTCTAATCTTTATGAGCAGATCTTTGCTCCCATGCAGAACTGATTGCAGGGTTGGGCCTTGGCATGTTGATTACCTTCATATAGACTATTGCTTTTATCTGAAACTTCAATTTTGAAATAATTGATCTGCTTTAACCAGAAAAAATTGCCTAGGGAGGTTGTGGATTCTCCATCACTGGAAGTTTTTAAGAGCAGGTTAGACAAACACCTGTCAGGGATGGTCTAGAGCAGGGGGTCTCAATCTTTTTCTTTCTGAGGCCCCCTCAACATGCTATAAAAACTCCACAGCCCACCTGTGCCACAACAAATGTTTTTCTGCATATGAAATCCAGGGCCGGCATTAGGGGGTAGCAAGCAGGGCAATTGCCTGGGGCCTCACACCACAAGGCGTCCCACAAAGCTAAGTTGCTAAGGCTTCGGCTTTGGCTTCAGCCCCTGGGTGGGCTCTGCCCCACATGATGGGACTTTGGCTTTCCGCCCTGGGCCCCAGCGAGTCTAACACTGGCCCTGCTTGGCAGACCCCCCTGAAACCTACTCTTGGCTTCCCAGAGGGCCCCAGACCTCTGGTAGAGAATGCTGGTCTAGAGTCCTGCCTTGAGTGCAGGGGACTGAACTAGAAGACCTCTCAGGGTCCCTTCCAGTCCTACAATTCTATGCTTTCATGTGTAATAAGAAATGAGACATTTGGTTAGCATAGTTTAGAAGAAAAGGATTTGCTCAGTGAGCTTCAAATGTTCCTTGAACTTTAGGACAATATTCAACTTCTCTATATAGACATATAACAGGGCTTCAGTACCTACTCTGTTCACTACCCTTTCACCGCCAACAACGAAAAAAGTCTTCTCGTCTCACTATGGGTCTAAACCAAACCAAGCCAGCCAGCCACACTGGTCTGTGGCAAAGCCAGTGAACAATGTCACACACAATCATGTACATAAATGAGGATGCTCTAGGTCACAGACTTATTTGATTGGCAGAAATATGTGTCAACCAGAAGTGACCAGGGTACTTTTGCGCATTGAGTCATATTTTCTGTTTTTTAAACTGCAGGTTTCCCCTCATTCTGACCCGTCTAGTATCCTTGCATCAAAATATTGTAAAAATCTGTAAATGTTCATGGTTTTTTTTAATCACAAGTAGCATACAAACTGCTGAATTCCTTACCGGGAGAAGAGTGTAACTGTGTTAGGATTTAGCCCACAATCCTGCAAACACTTCGAATAAAACGAGTAGTGTCTGGGATAAATTCTGGCCCAATTGAATTCAATGGTAAAACTCAAAGGAGCCAGGATTCAACCCATTGACTTTGCTGAGACTATTTATGTGCTTAAAGTTAAGCATGTAGATAAGCATAAGCATGTTCATAAACATTTGCTGGATCAGGAGAAAAATCCTTATGTACTTTCAAGAATCACAGTATCAGCAAGGTGAAAAGGTATGGTAAAGAGTTTTGTTTTAAAGGGACAGCATTAACTTAAAAATTACCCTTCTATCTCTGTTTTCTTTACCTGCTGTTGTAATATTAAGATCACTACAAGTGGAACAGATCAGAGAAGGGGCAGGAGGGGTGAATTCTCTCTATACTTTTCAGTTTGTTTGCTTTGTGTATTTGACAGCACTTTTTGTCGAGTGAATTTCACTATTTCTGCTGTACAGCCAATTAGTTTCCCTTATTGCTTGTGTGAGTATTTTGCATAGAACCAGGGAAGAAAAAAACATTTTTGAAAATAGAAAAATGTTATTGTAAAAGCACCCAAAGTGTAAGGGGATTCAGAGACAGGTGTAGTACCTGGTATTCTTTTTAACTCTCATTTTTTGGGAGGAAAGGGAAGGAGTTAACTTTCAATTTGACTGTGCCCCTTTAAACCAATTTCACAAGGTTCAGAGAGGAGGCTAACCATTATTTCACCATATCTTACTCCTGGTCCTGGAGTACTGAATGTGGCAAATAAATTAGAGCACCACAGAAATATTGAGAACATTGGAATGGTTCCTGGCTGGAAATGATCAGCTTTCATGCAAGGATGGAACAAGACAAGCATGCTGTGTCCTGGGAAAGGTGGGCCAATTTGTTCAGTCAGTCATTAAAGGAAAGAAACAAGAGCTGTGTGTATATGTGTGTGTCACAAGCTTCATGTTAATTTAGTAATAAGAGATTGTTTGCATTATGATTATGTTACAGCTTCTGTTAAATAGGAACTACAGATCTTTGGGGCATAACATTAAAATTTACTAGACATTGCATAAGGTACATGCAATATATATATATTTTTAATTCTGTAGTATGTCCTTCTGAATCTTACTTGCTCAGCTGACAACATTTCTGATTTTTTCCCTGATGCCATGGAACAACAGGCATGAGTCTTCACTGCCTGACAGTTTGGATGTTTTTGAAAATCCCACCCAATGTTGGCCAATCTCTGCTCCTTCTGAAGTTACTCACATCTGTGTAAAGTGGTGATAAAACACTCCCAAACTCAGGGCCTGATCCCGCAAACTTGAACATGAGTATCTTTATTCATGTGAGTAATTCCACTGAATCCATTGGGACAATTCACATGGTAGAATTACTCATATGTGTTTGCAGGATTTTCACCCATTTTGCATGGGTGTAAATGATTCCACAAGGTGGAAGACTGTGGAAAAACAGGCCCCATGAGCCCTTTCCTGGTTCATTAGAATTAGTGAGAGTTTTGTTATCAGCTGCAGTAGGTTCAGGATCAGCCCAAACTCTATAATTAAAGAACAAATAGAATATACTCTTCCACATTTGAAAGATTTCCTATGTGATCATCTTTGGAGAAATGTCTGTTCATTCTTATTTACAGTATGTTATCTTTATCAAATATGTGCCTCTCACCAAGTCTTTGGACACATGTTCTCTGTATATGAACAATAATTTCCAAGGTAAGGCCCTGATCCTGCAAACTAATCTGCATGGGGGGGATCTTTGTGCATGTGAAGGCCCATTAACTTCAGTGAGGCTTCATGAAGGCATAGGGGTCCATCTGCTTGGAGCAGCTTGCAGGATCCAGGCCTAACATATTGACAATTATCAATAAAAATGAATCCCCTCACTTCACCTCCCCAGTCCCTTTAAGACTTAATTCTGCAAGTTGCTTAGCCCATCAGTGGGACTCTGTAAGATCCCAACCCTTCACGCTCTTTGGCACATGGGACCAGTGGAACAACTCAGGTGCTTAAAGTTGAATACATGTGTAAATCTGAGGATTGGGGCCCAGATGACTATGAACTGGCAGAATAAGGCCCCTATAGTAACAAAACCAGAAAGTAATATACTACTACAGAGAAACAAACAAAAGGCACATTAATTCGTATTGCAATTTATATGCCATATAAATCAAATAAAAATAATGTAGGAACTAATAGTACATGAATATTTGGTTAAAGTGATGGTTTTCTGTAAAATATTAAGACAGAGCACAATAGGCAGTGAGTGGACATTGTTTACACAGTGCAAATACATAATTAATATTAGGGAGCATTTATATGGCACTTTACATTTACCAAGCGCTCTGCAAACAGCTCAGTAATGCAAAGCAGAATGAGCATGTGGATAAACAGTGTGTGCCTGGTGGCAGCAATGACAATGTAGAATGGTCTGGCACTGTTCCACAGGACAGGCTAAGATGGTGGGGGAATCCCCCAGGAGAGCAACCCCTGTGGATGTTCCCTGGGCTGCTGCTGGATCCCTGAAGGGGGCAGTGGGGAAGTCTCATGGGGAAAGGTATCTGCTAGTCTCTTCCTAGTTGGGGAGAACCCCAAAAGGATTCCTCATGTTGGGGAATTCCAGGGGCTGTTGCTTGACCTTTCTTGGGGTATGACCATGGAGAAGTGTGTCTGGGTGGGAGCATGCTCCAGAACTGGTTTTTTCCCCTGGCTATTAGGGGGATCCCTAAGGGAGGAGCCCCTTTAACAGGTTTCAATGCTGCTTCCTGCTAACTATTTGTGTGGGGGGGTTCCATGCTGGAAAAGGATCTCAGTGCTGCTGCCTCCCCACTGGCAGGGAGGTGTCTGTTGGGGGGGGGCAGTGTAGTGCCCCCCAGCCAGAGAGAGGGTGCCTGTGGTGGAGGGGTCCAAGTGCTGCCCCCCCCACTCCCTTACGATGGGGGAATGTGTGTGGAGGAGGGATCCCAGTGCAGCCCCCCTCGCCAGAAGAGGTTGTCTGTGATCGAGGGTCCTTGGTGCAGCCCCCATCACCCAAGGATGAGGGGGGTGTCTGTGGCAGAGGGGTATCAGTACAAGCCCCCCACCCCCCGCCAATGATGGGATATCTGTGGTTGAGGGGTATCAGTGTAGCCACCCCCAGTGATGGGGTTTCTGGGCAGAGGGGTATTGGCGCAGTCTGTCTTGCCTCCCCCGCTGATGATGGAGTGTCTGTGGCAAAGGGGATCAGTGCAGCCCCCCGGTGATGGGGTGTCTGTGGCGAAGGGGAATCACTGTAGCCCCCCCCCCCCCCGGTGATGGGGTGTCTGTGGCGGAGGAGTATCAGTGTAGCCCTCCCCCGGTGATGGGGCGTCTGTGGCGGAGGGGTATCACTGTAGCTGGCCCCTCCCCCCGGTGATGGGGTATCTCTGGTGGGGGGTATCTCTGTAGCTGGCCCCCACCCCGGTGATGGGGTGTCTGTGGCGGAGCGGTATCACTGTAGCTGGCCCCCACCCAGGTGATGGGGTGTCTGTGGCGGAGGGGTATCACTGTAGCCCCCCCCCCCCCCGGTGATGGGGTGTCTGTGGCGGAGGAGTATCACTGTAGCCCTCCCCCGGTGATGGGGTGTCTGTGGCGGAGGGGTATCACTGTAGCCGCCCCCCCGGGTGATGGGGTGTCTGTGGCGGAGGGGTATCACTGTAGCCGCCCCCCCGGGTCATGAGGCGTCTGTGGCGGAGGGGTATCACTGTAGCCCCCCCCCCCCCCGGTGATGGGGTATCGGTGGCGGAGGAGTATCACTGTAGCCCTCCCCCGGTGATGGGGTGTCTGTGGCGGAGGAGTATCACTGTAGCCCTCCCCCGGTGATGGGGTGTCTGTGGCGGAGGGGTATCACTGTAGCCGCCCCCCCGGGTGATGGGGTGTCTGTGGCGGAGGGGTATCACTGTAGCCGCCCCCCCGGGTCATGAGGCGTCTGTGGCGGAGGGGTATCACTGTAGCCGCCCCCCCGGGTCATGAGGCGTCTGTGGCGGAGGGGTATCACTGTAGCCCCCCCTCCCGGTGATGGGGTATCGGTGGCGGAGCGGTATCAGTGCAGCCCCCCCCCCCGGGGGGGTGATGGGGCTGTGTCGGCGGAGGCGTACGTTACAAGCACTCCCCGGCCAGCGGCCGAGCTCCTCGTCCGTCCATCCCCGCGGGGGCGGGCCCGGCGCCGCGGCGGGGCTGCACGAGCCCGCCCTGGCGCGGGGGCGGGCCCGGCGGCGCAGTAAGGTGCTGAGATTGTGGGCGCGCAGCGGCTCTGGAGCTGCGGCGCGAGGCCGTGCGGGTGGCATGCTGTCCTCGGCCGCGCTGCTGGCGCTGGGCGCGCTGCTGTGGCTGGGCCCGCAGCCCCCGGGCCGGGCGGCCGCCGCCGCCCAGGCCGTGTGGACCGCCTGGCTGAACGTGTCGTGGCGGGAGCCCGGCGGCGGCGGGAACGGCAGCGGCTGGAACGCGAGCGAGAGCGGCTTCTTCGGGCACGACTCGCCGCTGCAGCGGGCGGCCGGGCTGCTGGTGCAGCCCGACGGGCCCGACGGCCTCAACGCCTGCAGCCCGCTCACCAACTTCAGCGAGGCGGGCGCCGGCCAGGCCTGGCTCGCGCTCATCCAGCGCGGCGGCGGCTGCACCTTCGCGGACAAGATCCGCCTGGCGGCCGAGCGCGGCGCGGCGGGGGCCGTGATCTACAACTACCGGGGCACGGGCAACGAGGCGCTGCCCATGTCGCACCCGGGTGAGTGACGCGCGGGCCCCGGCCCCGGCCGGGGGAAGGGGCCTCCGGGCTCGGCCCTCGGTGACTGCGGGGGATCGTCCCCTCCTCAGCCCGGTCCCCGCCGGGCGCGCTGCCCACCCCGGCCACTCTCGGGCACCGCCCCCTGTCCCTTCTAGCGCGCTCTGGCTCCCTGTCCCCTGGGCTGGGCTCTGCGCCGCAGGCTCTGGCCGGGCTTCCTTATCGCATGGCAACGATGCTGCTGCCCTAGAGCTTCAGGGGCAAGCCCGGTTCGAGACTTGCCCTCTGGAGAAAGGCCTCCCGTGGAGGGGGCCGATGGCTTCCCGGTTCACGAGGCAGGGCTAGGTCTCCAGGGGTGAGTGTCCCTGCTGCGTTTTGGGATTCACGCCAAGGACCCGAAGAGGGCGTGGTGCTGTGCAGGTGTAGGGCAGTGGGGCTTGCAAGCTGAATGCATGTGGCTAAGCAGGCAGCAAACCTGCTGTTGCTTGCTGTCATAATGAACAAACAGCTAGTCACTAAAAGTGAATGGTCTTCAGTCGAGCTCGAATTTTTCGCCCTTCCCCGGGAGCGAGGTCTTCAGTAGTTTCTCTAAGGTCTGAACAGAGGGAGTTTGCCATATGCTAATGGGAAGGAGAATCCACTCAGCGGCAGTGTGTGCAGGGAGTCAAAAGGGCACTAAGTGGTAGTTTGAGTGGATTCTAAGGATTGGTGGAGCAGAGGTGGAGTTTGGGAGAACTTGGGAGGCAAGTAGGAGCATGACCTTGATATAGAAAGGCTAAGAGTCATTGCAGAGACTAAAATAGGGTGGACAGGAAGGCTATCTTGGCAGCTGTGGCTTGGACTGAAAGTGAAAAGGATGAGTGGGACAAGCCAGACATATGGGGGGATGGACTACTGTCTCCGCAATAAGATAGAATGGAAGAGTTTTGGGGGACAACGTAAGAGTAGGAATTGTGAGGGTTGGATGGGGGGGGGAGGCTGGGGTAGAGTAATGATGGCCAGATATTGCCAGGACTGCAAGCATAGGGGAATGGTGGTGGTGCTGTAAGGGGAAAAGGAGGAAGCTGGAGAGACGTTTAACTAGTATTCTAGCTCTTGGTTTTGAAAATGATCTTCTGAACACAAACTACTGCAGTCCTGAGTTTCCAGAGGGCTCCAGTGCTTACTGCTCAGAACTTCCCAAACCTGTAGCGGAGTGAAAAGCTGTCCCTGGCCAACACTTGGTTTTCAGAAGGGTGTTGGCCAGGGACTGATGGCATCTTTAGTCTGGCTAGTTTAGTCCCTTCGAGTGATTTTGATCTACTTCAAAAGACAGGAAGTCCTCATAATTACATGTCTGTTACTCTTTCCTGAACTTATACCAATTTATCAGCCTAAACATAGCTTGCTGTTCAAGGCATTTTGTTGAATTTCTGATTTAATACATAAGTGTTAAATACATAAGCTATTGCAGCTTAAACCTGAGTAGGTTGCTGCCTGAGTTCCCTGGGCTGGGAGAGCTGTGCACTGTCATATGGCAGCATGTGTTCAGACATATGGACTCGGGGTGGGAATTGTTTGGTTCTTTTTGCTACTAATCTAGTTAAATGTGCTCAGAGTCTGCTTTTCAGTCAGTCTACCTAAGGGCAGAGAGAGAGGCTGATGTCTCCTCCAGACATTTCTATTTTTAGTCACAGTTTTCCCTGCATCCCACACAACAATCAACTCTGAATGGAATTAGTGTGGGTCCCACTCTTTGATCTTCATGTAAAATCATTTTATGCCTCACAACTTGTCCCTTGCCAGGTTGAGTTGTGTTTCCAGTACAAGTATCAAGCCTTTTTTAAGCAAATTTACCTTCTGCAGAAGTTGATGACATAGGTTCCCTCCACTTGCCACAGAAAGTTTCCTGTTTGCCACTGGTGAGTGGGGGGTTTCCCCTCAAAACTCCTCATTTTTCAAATGAAGACTTAACAGTTTGGTCGTCATGGTAGTACAGTCAAGCTAATATTTCATGGGAAAATATCTTAAGTTTGAGCACCAGAGTGGACATTAAGACTCTAGCTAACACTTTACAATATTAGGTTCTTAAAAGAACTTCCTTTGAAGTGTCTACTTTTTCCATTACTAATCTAGCAAACAAAAACAGGGTGGCTTAAAACTTGCAGGCTTAAAACAAGACCTGAGAAAGACCTGGTGAAAATGGGGAAAGATTATTTCTTCACTCTTAAAGTGTTAAGGATAAATGGCATTTGTGTGGCTTTTTCCGGTGTATTTTTCATAAAGCACTCTTGAGGTTTCAGTCTTGCAAGTTCCTGGACTTAAAGAAGATAAATACAGTCATCCTGCTTTTTATCCTCTGTGATCTACAGATGAAGTTGGGGGGTGTGTGTGTGAAGAGTGTGTGCGCATGTGCAGGAAGCTGTTTAACTCAACAAATACACTGGTGACTCAGGGTTTTCCAAAAGTCCTCTTAAGAATCTTTTTGGTACACCCAGAATCCACATAAACATCTATGAGATGAAGAGTTAAATGCAGGATGGTCCCATGGGCCGGATGTGGCCCGCAGGCTGTAGTTTGCCCACCTCTGGTGTAAAGACTAATGTGGCCCAAACAGACTTGCCAAAGCATGGACTTAAGTAAGGCAATGTTCTTAAGACTGGGCATAAACAGAGTAGCAGTCATTAACAGATCACCCTTAGTTTGGCATCTACTTATATCTGTAGCAAGAAGTATTAAGAGAAGGTAGTGAAGAATGTTTAACATGAACTTACAATAAAATTTAGTGGCAGATGAGGATGAAAGTGAAATAAGGAGAGAACTGTCTGCTATTCGATTACTGCACGTGTAACCTTACAACAAAACGTGGACTTTGGGCGCTTTCTAGTTCTTGAAATGAAGCATCCCAACCATGTGTCTGGGTTCTGACCTGAAGGGATTGTCGCTAGCTTTGAAAAGAGAACTTTGGTTCTTCAGTACCTGCACCTCGAATATTGTTCACCTAAATCACTGAACAGCCATCAGGGAGCAGCTACTTTTGATCACTGCTGACCTCTTAAACTAGTGTCCCAGGGATAGGAGCATCTCCTTACTAAACTGTTTAGCCAGCCAGTTTCCTCCGTGCCATATTTTTCTTAAAATCCCAGTTGATGGAGACTTGGTTAGCTTAATTGAACAAGCTGCTGTTCTCCATGGTGTGTGCTGTGCTTCAGAGATCTTCTCCCTCCCCTTTGCCCCTAGGGTGTAGTTTTGAGTTTTAGGCCCAGGGACTCATGCCACAATTGTTCAAGGTGGTGATCCAGCATGATTCATTATGTGCCCTGGGGTATATTGCAACTTCCAAGCCCAAGCATGGACAAAAAATAGAACAGGAAGTTCTAAACCAATGGATTCCAATCTTTTTGTCTGAAGCTGTCCCTCTGTAGTAATTGCCTTATGGTACCTCATGAATCCTTGCACTGTGCCATGACAATTGGGGCACCTAATTTGTGGTGCTGCCATTCTCTCTTCTTGTGTCCTTTGTCTGACTGTTTTGTCTCCTATTTCTCGCTGTTTCTACTTCATTACCTTTCCTGAGTCTTCTGATCTCTTCTCTCTCCCTACCCTCCAGTGCTCTCCTCTGCTTTTTCTGTTATCTGTCTTCCAGCTGCTGTATTTCCTGTGTGTCTGCCCCTGACAGTGCTGGCCTTTCTCTTCTCTTCCCAATTATCCTGCTTGCCAGGGACAGTGAATGTTTGTCTGTCCCCTAGCAGAGGGTAGGAATGTGGGGGAAGTGGTGCATGAAGCTCTGGTGATTCTGTCTGGTTCAGTGAAACTTTGCTGACAAGGCAACAGAAGAAGTAGTGTCCTCTGCAAAGAGGATGGGGATGGCAATGCATCACTGTTCGTTCTTTGGGGACAGTATAGCAGAAAAGTAAAGGGGAAGTGAAGTTAAGACATTAAAATGCAGTTCTTTTCTTAAAAAAAAATATGTATTTTAATGGTTCTTACCCCTGTATGTAGTCAGTCCTGTCTGCTGACTTGGGGGACAAATCTGCAACTGTTAGCGCTTTACAGCAGTACAGGGAAGGAACTAGATTTTGTTCCTTCTACTGCATCACTAACAGAATAATTTGAGTTCAGTCAGCTATCTATCCATGCCTACTAATGATCCTATGGGCACAATCTGACCCATAGAACCTTTATTACAGGTGGCGGTGCTTGGGAAGGAAAGAAACCAGTTTGACCCTTATTCCGGGCCCAGCTTCTGGGTCTGACAATTGGAAAAAACACTTGTAAATGAAGCGAGTATATTTCATATGAAATACTACCAACCTGAACATGGACCCGGTAATGCTATATCTAGAATCACACTTGGAGCAAGAAGACAGACTGAAACAGGGAAGGAAAAACATGTACAGAAATAGCTTACTCACTAAGTCCTAGGATTTTTACCTCATAGTTTCCCACCTTGTGTATCACTGGTGTGACTCCCTCCAGAGGGAGTAACAATGGGAATCCTAGTGTCGAGATTACCAGGATTTTGCCCACTGTCATCTGGGGCTTCTCCAAAGGCCAACTTTGTGTAAGTAAACTTTCAGCTCATTTTTTGATGAAACCTAAATAAATAGTAAATTGGAGAAGTGCAGCTCCATGATATTTGAAACTAAAAGCTCACATATTCTGATTTGATTCTAAATTTATTGTAGGCCTGCATGGAACAGTGACTGAAATATCTTAATCTGCCTTTGCTAGCATGAAATAGACTATTGGAGACCGCACTTCTGGGAAGACATTGGTGCAGGGCAGTAATGCAGCCACATTGAGGGAGAATTGGAGCAGGTGGGGGGAATAGATTTCAGCCGAGGAAATGATGGTAAAAACAGGTGGGGCTGAAGTTAAATATTGTTGCCGACGCAAGAATATGCAAACCGTCTTCCTGTCCACTAAGAGGTTATGCATGGAAGCTTTCAAGTACTGCCAGACAAAGAACAAAAGCCCTCTTGGATGGACTTGCACATGAGTAATGTAAAATATGTTGACTCTTCTCTCCTTCACAGGATCTCTGCTGCTACGAAGCTTTCCAACTCCTAATATAGGCTTATCTTCTAGACGTGCAATAAACAACTGTATTTTTTTGTATGATTATCAAACTTATCTTTTGAGGTAGAATTCTTATTTAGAGGCTCAAACGTTCCTGTACATTTAAGTAACTTATTTTTAGTCATTTCACTTTAAGAGGCTTGCATTATTTAATTACTGTGCACACATTGAGAGGGCTAGATTAATTCTGTTTTGTTCGCATCAGTCTTATGTCTAGAAATTAATGGTACATCAGTTTGTCAAAATTACCATTAAAAACACACACAATACAAAAATAGCCAAATCAGATATAATATCCTACCTAATACCTTCTAGTATCTAAAATGTCAAGGATTTAATGGAGTCTGATGTCATATTTATTTAGTAATTTTGTAAGCATTATATCTTATCAACAAGTAAACATCAGTTTTAACTATACTCATTTCAAGATGATGGTGCCTTTCTGTGGCAGGCTGAACATGGTTTCAAAGTATAATATTATGGGCTGATAATTGCTGACCTCTGTAACATATATTGGCCTTCAAAAGCAAACATGTGATTGGGGAAAGATTGAAACAGAGCAAGACCAAAGTACATAAAATGAGTTCAGTTAGCTTTAAAGGGTTCTTTAATAGACTTGAGCGAACCAGAATGTTAAGTGGTTTTCCTGTCAGGGTACATTAATAGCTGTGGAAGTTCTTTAAGTGTTAAGAGTAATATGTCTTGAAGATCTGCAAAGAAAGTACAATGTGATCTTTTTTTTTTTTTTTTTAACTTCCTTCTTCCAGTGCTCAGATCTTGACTCTGCTGGCCTTGAATGACAGATCATCTGGCTTTGTGAGTGCTATACCTGAGAGGGCCTGAGCAGACATTGGCTAAAAATAACCAACAAATGTATCAAGGAAAGAATACTAGCCAAGCAGGGGTGTTGCTGTCATGAAGCGCAGAAGTCAAGAGGCACAGTTTCTAGGGTATCCTATATTAACAAACTAGGATTAAAAAGGATCTGAGAGTCTAAACTTGGATCAATATATGAAAAAGAAGCTGGTGAGGTTAAAACCTTTAATGCCAATAGTAAAACTTGTACTGAAGGGATTAATTGCCACCAGCAAAAACAGCATACCATCTGTTAAGTTACTTGAGGAAGCAGTAGTCAGCAAGAAGACTAGCTGTGTCCTGTTCAGGCTTGTTATGAAGCATGGTTTTTAGAAACAAGCAGTAAAGGAAACTAATCTCTAAAAGAGAAAAGGATTGAGATCTGTGGTAAGTATTATGATTGGTATATCCTAAAGTAGTCTGTTTTTTAACACTATATTTGTGAATGGTAAATAAACAATCCTTTGCTGCTTTTGAAAGAGCAGAATCATAGAAATGTAAGGCTGGAAGGGACCTTGAGATGTCATCTGGTCAACCCACCATGCTGAGGCAGGACCTTATGCCTTATATTTATGCCTTATAATTATGCCTTCCTTGACTGGTGTTAGTCTAAGCTGTTACTAAAAACCTCCGATGACAGGGATTCCACAACCTCCCTTGAAATCCTGTTCAGTAATTAGTTAGTCTTTCCTAGTATCTAACCTAAATCTCCCTTGCTTCAGAGTCGGCTGATTACTTCTTGTCCTACCTTCAATGAATGTGGAGAACAATTGATTGCCATCCTCTTTATAATAGCCTTAACATATCGAAGGCTATCAGGTACCCCCTCGATCCTCTTTCTCAAGACTAAACATATCCAGTTTTTAATCCTTTCCTCATAGGTCAGGTTTTCTAAATCTTTTATCATTTTTCTTGCTCTCCTCTGGATTCTCTCCACTTTGTCCACATATTTCCTAAATTGTGGTGCCCAAAACCACACAATATTCAGCTGAGGCCTCATCGAGGCCAAGCCTTACCTTCCATGTCTTACATACGACAGTCCTGTTAATACACACTGAAATGATACTGGTCTGCCTTGCAGCTGCATCACACTGTTGATTCATAACCAATTTGTGATCCAATATACCTTGCAGATCCTTTTCAGCACTACCACTGCCTAGCTAGTTATTCCCCATTTTTGTAGTTGTGCATTTGATTTTTTTTAATTAAGTGTAGTACTTCTCCCTTGTCTTTATTTCATCTTGCTGATTTCATACAATTTTTCCAATTTGTCAAAGTTATTTAGAATTCTTATCCTGTCCTCCAGAGTGCTAGCAATCCCTCCCAGCTTTCATCTGCAGATTTTATAAACGTACTCTCCGGTCCACTATCTAAGACGCTAATGAAAATGTAGAATGGTACCGGACCCAGGACAGATACCTGTAGGACCTCACTAGATCTATTCTCACAATCTAATAGCAAACCATTGATAACTACTCTTCAAGTACAGTCTTTCAACCAGTTATGCACCAATATTAGGAATACCCTAGAGACTTGGAATATGGACTTGTCTGTCAATGTCAAATGTGACTACCCTCATCTGCCTCAGCCATGGCTTGATGTAGTTTCTTTGCATGCCTCTGTGCTCATACCAGACACAGCTGATTCAGAAAGAACACAACTGGATCCAGAACTCTGAGTTTATCTCTGCACCAAGTAAAAGCTCACTTGTGAAAGTTTTCACTTATCTTGAGCTTGTAACTTCTTGTGTCCACAGATAGCTGTCATATAAATATTAATTACAATGTTTGAGCCAAGTACAGTATAAGGTGGCTTTTCCACAGCATGGATGAGCCAAAATGATGCAGCTGTAGTAGGTTCTCAGCTGTCTGTTCCAGTGCAGTGCCTTGTGTTTGGGGAAATTTCCCCAAGGAGTCTGTAGCCAGCACAGTTGATGGATATTATTATGGCATGAGTTTTCAGACTCTTTGAATTCACTGGTACTGCCCAAGGTGTGGTTATGGTGGTTTAGCTGTACTAAAACAGTTATGTCTAAAACGGTTGCTCTTTGGATTTACTAAACTGTTGCAATGACAAATGATGAAATAAAAAATGTAACGAAGTAACAGTTACTGTAAGTATTTACTAACCTAGTGGTAGGGTATATTGGTCTTTCTCGCCAGCTGCATCATTGTTGGCTCATACCTTGCAAATCCTACAGAGCCTAACAGGTTGATAACACTGCATATAGTTTTGAACTTGCCAGCAAGCAAATGTTGTTTCTCTGTTGTAAGAGACTTGGGAAGCCATTCCAGTTGAACCTGCATATTGTCTAGGTGCTGAAGGATGTAGAGAAACTCACTGTGACAAAGCAAACTTTGTCTTTGGCTAATAACTCCTGGAGGAGTATGCCAGAGGGGATTCAAGACAATTCAGTTCCTGTACTGATTTATTAGAAAACAACAAAAGTGATTTGTTGTTCGTAGTGGAATTCTTAATTGCATCTCTGAAGAGGTACACAAGAAACAATCTGGCTTATTTCTGTGAGTCCTAGATAATATTTAGGTTGAATGAAAGCTTGATCCAGTAACTGAAGTATATGTAGCCCATCACAGTACAATGTCAGGAAGAAATATTGGTGGTGGTGAACTTAATCGCATTTGAACAGAATAAATCGATCTTCTACAAAGCCAAAACTACTCACAGTTGGTTAGTGAAGAGCGATCAGAAGGGAGTATTGAACAGGCTCCATGAACTTTGTAAGTTTCTCCAGAGGATTTTTTTAAATTCTCTTCATTAGACAGGAAAGGCAATGCTTTAACCTTGTAAATTTCACTGAAGAAAAGGCAATGAGCTGTCTATAGAACATCCTGTCTTCAGATTTTGAAATCTGCAGCTAAAATACTATTCTTACAATGCAGTAAAGGATGACATTTTAAACATCAGTAAATGTTAGGCCCTGGCTCTTTGTGTCAAACTATAGTAACATTTATATTAACATACCATTGAGAGACGAGATGATTTTGTTAATTGTGAGATTCATCTCACAAGTGATCACTTATAGTTCAGTTTAATCAAATCTGAGAAGTACAGTTGGAGACTATGGAAAATCACAGAACATGGCATATCCCCTTCTCTCTCTTCTGAATGCTGAGCTTTCAGTCAATGTTTTCAGCACTTGTGGAAGTGACTTTCCCTGCCTATTGTAAATCAATGTATTGGTGGGCTATGAAGGTAACCTAGCAGAATAATCTCTCTAGACAAACAAGGGTGGCGGCGGCATTAGCAGCAACAGCAAATATATATAAAATATGCTCCAGCCAAGTTAGTTTTGTTTGTACCCATTGAAATCTTGTAGGATTAAAATGCAGGACGTAAACGCAGGACGTGTATGCCATTCCTACAGAATGCTGACTCAAAAACAAAAAGATCCCTCACCAAACCAGTTCGGTTGCACTTTGAGTGCTCACTGGATTGTCCCTTGTGCAGCTTCTGAAACGAGCTGAAGCACTTTTTAGGCTTTGCCTCTGTGCTCTTTAACTGCAGTGTCTTGCTAGAGAGAATTTGGAATTAAATAAGGGGACAAACTATAGCTCTGGGCTTGATGCAGAAATTACTGAGTGAGATTCTATGGCTTTTGTGCAGGAGATTTGACTAGATGATCATGATGATCCCTTCTGGCATTTATTATCTATGAATCTGTAAGGCACAGAGGAAGAAGGATATCAAGGCAATAAGTTAAATTTGCTGGAGTTTTTGAATCTGCATTGAGGGATGTGGGGCTCTGCCTTGGGTCCTAGTTGAGGAAAAATCTAGATAAAGGTGCAGCCGGAAGCATTTTAATGCCATTGTATTTTCCTTTCCTTTTTACACACACCTTCTATTGGCTGTGACACCTGACCTTTTATTGTGGCAGCCATTCTTGTTTTACTGGAAAGTATTGCTTCTGGTAGGATGACTGTCCGGTCTCCAGATCTGGCTTTTCTTTACACTTCTCTTCAGTCTGTACCCCTGTTCAAAGCACAGAAATTATCAGAGTGAAACCAACTTGTACTCAGAGTTTGCTACCTTACTTCTGGCAAAGAAGGTTAAAACCCTATAGTACGCATCTCACAATTAATACTATACCATTGTTGGAGGGGATTGCTTCCTGTTCCCAGATGGCGACCAATTTCTAGCCTAGGTCATCCAGCTGATGTTCAAACTCTTCTGTTCTCCCTCTGTGTACATCATGTGCTGCATGAAGTGACTTAAAAAGAGATGGTGACTCTTGCATTCCGAGCAAGTACTACATCTAAGATATGCTGTACTTTAACATGGGTTGTGGTTGATTAGCCATCACTGGAAACGTTATTCGATCTAGATTGCCTTTCTATAAGAGATGCTGTAGTTCAAACAAGAATTAATTCAGGGAAGCCTGTGGGCTGTGTTATGCAGGAGGTCAGAGCAGATAATCTCAGTGGTCATCCTGTCTTCATAATCTATAGAGCAGGACTACTGATATTTGGATGCCTTTGCTTGGTGGGGAGACTAGGACGTCAATCAGATCACTGTTGATATCAGTTCTTTAATTTCTGACGTTTTTCTTGCTGCCACTATTAGTGGCAATGCTGTAATTAGAAAAGTTACCTGAATGCTACATGTCATGCAGTCATTCTGTACTGTTCCCTTTCTCTTCTTCCCTTTTCATGCTTGTAAGTAATGATTAATGCATAGGAAGAATGGTGGAGGTGGGGTTAATATTTAAGCAGTTTGGTGTGACACCTCTGCAGTTGCAAGGGCACTGTTCTGCTACAGAAAAGTATAATAAAATCTTCTCCTTCCCACACACCTGGAGTAGAGGATTTCAACTAGCAACTGACCAGTGAATAGTCCTGATCCTCTCCTTTTACTTGAGTATTTCACTTCTGAGGGGTACCCTTTTCTTTAAAGGGAAACTAACTTGACATATGTTTCCTTTTTTAAAGGTTCCAGTTAATGCAGCTTGCTCTTGAGACCGTCTGCTAGCCTTTGGTTTTTGTTGTTGGTTTTTTTTTTAAATAACTGCATTTCTCCATTAAATATCTTTCTGTCCTTGATCCATAACGACTTGTAGGATCAGGGAACCAGACTATGCAAAGTGCCATTTACTGCACAAAGTTAACTGAAAATGGGGTGGTTTTTTCCCTTATATTTCAATTATAGTCATCTTAGGTGGCATGTGAGCTGGGAAATACTTTTCACAAAGTGGTTTGTTTAAAACCTGGACACTATTCTAGGAGTGGGGTTCTTGGCGTACTTCCAGATTGTGGCACGTTTTGGTCCGTTTCCTTGCATCACCAACATCATAGCTTTTATCTGATAGCGGTCACATCTGAAATGGTGTCACTGTCTCACCTTAGTCTGACTAAACTAGAAAAATGGAAATGTTTCCCATTCCTCAGGCTCTCATCCTTGTAAACAGGATGAGGGGGCATTATGAAGAGTTCCTTCATTAAGCAGCTTCTGCCTCAGATGATGTGTGAATTGGAGGCAAGCGTGTGCAGAGGTGAAATAACGTATGGCATTCTGAGTAACTTGGATACCTTGCCAAAAAAGCTTCCTGTTTTGCCTGTCACGAGGAGATTCATGACCTGTGGAACTTAAGTTTCTGTGTCTGTTTACAGCACCAGATTTGAACACAAGATAAATCAGCGATACTGACAAGATGGTGCCTGTTTCTCCTGTGATACTGGATACCTTTCTTTCTGCTAAAACTAACATTACAGGCTGGTTCTAGATTGCCTGATGTAGTTTATTCTAGTTTTCATCAACAAGAATCCAGTATGGCTCTTCTTATTTTGACCTGGCAAGAATATATAGGAGCAGCATTTGGGACTGATGTAATGACTTGCATTTTAGAATTGTAGGAGAGTATAACAAACCCTTTTTGCATGCCTGGACAGCCAGGTGTGGTGATATGATGGGGAATTGCCAGTAGGTTCCGCTGACTCTGCTGTGTAATTTATGATGTCTCTTCCTTGTAAGTGCAGAAAATGTTGGTTTGGCCTCTAGTGCTGTCTGGTTATACTGTTGGATTTTAATCCAATAAAGATCAACATATAATAGACTAAAGTAATCTGTCAAAATCAGGGCTTGGGAAAACAGCACATACAGGGCACCTGCATTAGGAGCTGCACTGGTCAAGCTACATCAGCTAGATAAGGGGCAGTCAGTTTTTTTTGTCAAGGTCCACATTTCTTGGTCAAGGTATATTCAGGGTCCAGACTCTGGAGAAAATAGTTTTGAAAGAATCAATGGTAATAAGTAAATAAAGATTTTTGGGGTCTGTTCAAAAGCGTCTGGCAGTCCAGATTTGGCCCAGGGCCTGCCTATTTGGTATCCCAGCTTAGACTACATTTCAGACTTAGTGATTTCAAGAATAAGATTTAACAAGGTCACTACGTGCTTGAGGTGAGTACTAGTGCTACTTTGGCTAAGACCAGCTATATTGTGCATGTGTGCTGTGCTGTTATCCTTGTTTACCTTTTGGTGTTTTTCCATTCTGTTCCATTCTGTAGTGCTCCTGAGCAGATTGGTTACTTGTCTTGTGGATTGAAAATGCAGTGTTGAGTTCTTGTAAGCCTGTGTACACTAGGGACAAGGATGAGACCATCACACTTTTGACCTCATGCCAAAAGCTTTATAAAGCGATGTCATACAGTGACTTAGCAGTAAGAGGTTCTGCCTAAACAATAGCAAAGATCTCAAACTGCACTGACAACTGTGTTGACTTTTCCATTTGCATGTGACACAACTTAGTTCTAGAGTGAAAAAAAATTCTTTGGTCATTTCCTTACCTTGCCTTCAGTGCAGTGGAGAATTTCATACACGCAGCTTGGGTGGTAGAAAAAGCTTGGCTGGCGGGTTGGGGTAACAGCTTTATGATTGAGAGTTTCATTGGCATACTAGCACTGGGTGAAGTGATGGGTTGTTGGCTTAGTAGCTTAGATAGGTTTCCTGTGTAGCTACATTCTCTGAATATCTCTAATTTAATTTTAGAGGGCCTATATTTCTAGATTAGAAGTCCCTCTTTCTGCCAATAATCATGCTACAGTACTTAATCTACTGTTGCAAAACACTTGCTGGCTCAAATAAATAAATTCTTGAAAACATTACAGTCCACTTCTGAAGGCTCTCAGAGCTGTGACAGTTGAGTCATTTGATTGGTCTTCTTCCAAACTGGCTGCATTTAATTCACTTCACAAAAAGGAGACCTTTTATTATTAAATTATTTACATTCTGCGGGTCTTAGCTTGTTTGAACTCCAAGACACACTCTCACTACAGGATTAAAAGCTTCTTTCAGGCATTAGCTGTTAGTATTCTGGTAGTGCCTAAGACATTGTACATGTACAGGAAGATGACTTTCCTAAATATCTCTAAGCTAATAGTTTCTCTGAAGCTTTTTGCTAAAGTGTGGTACTTGAGACTTGAACTGTGCAAATGCTTAACTTGTTAGTTCTGTTGCTGAATATATACAAGTATTTAAAGGGAGTTGAGACCTAAGCTGAAATTAGTTCAGGAGAGTTTCATACCAGATTAGAATTTTAATCAATATGAATATGTATATTAACAATGAGAGCTACATCAAAAATATTTTGACGTTTTGAGAATTCCATCAAATATCTGACTTCTCACCATATGGTTAGGGCAAAAGCAAAACTTACACTTTTTCCCTTTGAGGATGCAGAAACAATAATTTAATGAAGCACTTACAAATAAGTTGCTGTCACTTTGTAGTGTGTTAACCATATGGTGCAAGGAAAAGCGGTCTTCTGACACTGATTACTGGAACCAGTAGTTATCAGTAGAAGATTTGGCTGTAAGATGACAATTCCATTTGTGAAGTGTTTCAAAACTTTGTCTTCATTTCATTGGAATAAAACCCCAACATTTCAAAATTCTCCAAAGAAAAACTTTTAAAAGCTGCATTTTGGGTAAATCAAAGTTTTATTTTTTATTTTGATTTATCAAAATACTCTGTGCGGTGGTGGTGTAGCCCAAGATATTAGAGAGACATGGTGGGTGAAGTAATCTTTTATTGGACCAACTTCTGTTGGTGAGAGAGACAAGCTTTTGAGTTTACACAGGTATCATCCCCTGAGTATTCAGATGCATTTTGTAGTGTTATCCATGAGTATTGCATATCAAGGAGTGCCAGCCGAATCTTAGCCTTTTAATTTCTCCTCAAAGATGTTGAATTGGATGGGTAGCTTTGTCCTGGGAAGCAGAGACTCTGAGAAAGATTTGGGGGTGGTGGCAAATCACCTGAATGTGAACTCAGTGCAATGCTGTGGCAATAGGGCCAATGAAATCTTTAGATGCATAAACACAGAAATCTTGATTAGGAGTAGCACTGTTGTTTTAGTTTTGTATTTGGTACTGGTGTGGCCGCTGCTGGAATATTGTATCCAGTTCTGGTGTCATCAGTGCTAGAAGAATTGTTCATCGGAGAAGGTGCAGAGAAGAGCCATGAGAATGATTAAAGGATCAGAAAACATGCCTTTTTAGTGATTTTGAGTTTTCTGGGTTAGCCTTCGGCAAATTGTTCCAATTGTTATGGTGGATTCTCCATTGCTGGCAATTTTTAAATCCAGATTGGATGTTTTTCTAAAAGAGAGCTCTAGGAATTATTTTGGGGAAGTTTTATGGCCTGTCAGGTTCCATCTGGCCTTAGAATCTATGTTCTCCTCATTATATTAGGAACACATACTAATGCTAATGATTCCATGGTTAGCCTTAGAAATACAAGGTATGATTGTTGTTCAGTGACTGTCAGTACGTTTTCAAATTTAATTTCTAGATCTTAATGCATTTTTTTAATGCAGTAAAGTTACTAACTTATTATGCTGCTACCAAAAATAAAGTGTGTAACTCTGAAGTAGGAATGTTGATTAGCTATTCCTGAGAGGTTAATAGGTGGGTATCTTCCCTCTTCTCCTCCCTGCCCCAACCACAACTCTCTCATGGAAAAACTTCATGTATAAGCAGTGCTGCGATTTGTACGTATTAATGAATGCATGAAGAGTAAAAACATACCATTTCAGTAAAGGTTTTCTGAAAGGAAAACTAAAGTGAATGTTTCAGATAGCAAATATTTGCTGGAGAATATATTGACTTTTCAAGTCATTAGGGAAACATTTATCTCTATGACAATTCTCTGGGAGTTAAATTTTTCTAATACTTGTCATGAAGCTCCATAGAATTGTTACATAATGTACTGAAGTTATCCATATGAATGAATGCAGAAAGATTAATGTTATAGGAACACTGTTTGAGAGCTAAATGGTGGTAATTAGATCTTATTTCAGCATCCTACAGCAAAAGGAATAGACCTGAAAATGCAACAACAAACTTGACTTTTAACTATTTACAATCATGTAAGGAAGATGTTAGACACACATGAAGCTTTTCAGTTATGAGGAGAACAAGAAAGACTCGTTTCCTGCTGTTAAATTGGGTGCACAGTCTGGAAGTGGAAATGTGCTGGATTCAACTTGTAGAAGCCTGCAGAGAGTGTGGCAAAACTTCAGCATAGAAACTTCAGCATGGAAAGTACACGGCTATAGCAACTCCCTCTTTTCTCTCGAGGGAAAATATGCCTAGCAAAGCAGAAAGTATCTCAAAGGGATAGTCATTACAAAAGCAAGACTGGGTGAAGTTTAAACAGAATAACAACATACAGAAAAAGCTGTTATCATCAAGCACTTTACCAATTGGAAAGTTCTAGAAACCAGCATTTCGGGGTTCCGGATCCAGGCAGCACTCACCTCAGGTCGCTCCCTGCAAGTGGCAACATGTCCCTCCTGCTCCTAGGAGGAAGAATGGCTTTGGGGGCTCAGTGCACTGCCACAGGGGCGCCATGCACTGCCCCTGGCCCGAGCATTGGCTCCACAGCTCCCATTGGCCAGGCACCAGGGCCAGTGGGAGCTGCAGGGGTGACGCCTGGGGGTGAAAGCAGTGTGCAGAGCCACCTGGCCATCCCTCTACTTAGGAGCAGCAGGGACATGTCGCTGCTTGCAGAGCACTGCCCGGATCTGGCATCCTGCACTTCCTTTCATGTCCCAATGCCCAGCCCCAAGCCCCCTCCCGTGCCCAAACTCCCTCCCTCAATTGGTAAGTGTAAATCAATTTATTCCAAAACCTTCTATACTGACACCTCAACCTGGGACAGTCCCTCAGATTTGTCACCTAAAAAAGAGTGGTTTATGTGAGGCCATCACATTTTCTTCAGTGAAAACCAATGCTAAGAATTCATTTAGCTTCTCTATAATGACCTTGTCTTCCTTGAGTGTTCCCTAAGCACCTCGATTGTCCAGAGGCCACACTGATTGTCTTGCAGGCTTCCTGCTTTTGATGTACTTAAAAAAATAATTTGCTGTTAGTTTGAGTTTTTTGCTAGCTGCTTTTCAGATTCTTTTTTGGCCTGCCTAATTATACTTTACTTGCCAGAGTTTATGCTCTTTTCTATTTTCCTTAGTCAAATTTTACTTCCAATTTTTAAAGGATGCCTTTTTGCTGCTTTTACTCTGTTTAGCCATGGTGGCATTTTTTGGTCCTCTTACAGTTCATTTTAATTTGGGATATACATTTAATTTGAGCCTCTTATGATGTTTTTTAAAAGTTTCCATGCAACTGGCAGGCATTTCACTCTTGTGACTGTTCCTTTTAATTTTCATTTAATTAGCTTCCTCATTTTTGTGTAGGTCCCCTTTCTGAAGTTTAATGCTACTATGGTCATCTTCTTTGATATTCGCACACCCTCCCAGCCCCAAGGATGTTAAATTTAATTATATTATGGTTACTATAACCGAGCGGTTCAGCTGTTTTCACTTCTTGGACCAGATCACATGCTCCACCTAAGACTAAATCAAGAATTGCCTCTCCCCTTGTAGGTTTCAGGACTAGCTGTTCCAAGAAGCAGTTATTAATGGTGTCTAGAAACTTTTATTTCTGCATTCTGTCCTGAGATTACATGTACCCAGTCAATATGGGGATAGTTGAAATCCCCCATTACTATGGAGTTTTCTATTTTTATAGCCTCTCTAATTTCCCTGAGCATTTCACGATCACCATCCTGGTCAGGTGGTCAGTAGTGTATTCCTACTACTCTATTCTTATTATTCAAGCATAGAATTTGTCCATAGAGATTCTATGGTAGAGTTTGATTTAACATTTTTACTATATTAAACTCTGTTTTGTTTCATATATAGTGCTACTCCCCCACCAGCACAACCTATTCTGTCATTCCTATATATTGTGTACCCTGTTATGTGTCCCATTGATTGTTGTCATTCCATCAAGTTTCTGTCATGGCTGTTATGTCAATATCCTCATTTAATATCAGGCACTCAGATTCGCCCATGTTGGTATTTCGACTTCTAACATTTGTATACAGCACTTATAAAATTTGTCACTTTTTGGTTGTCTGCCTTCATGTAATGTAATTGAATGGGAACTCTTTTTTTCATTTAACTGTTTCTCTTCGGTTCCTACCTGTACTTTATCCATTTTTATCCTCTCCTTTTGTCTAGGATATAGAGAATCCTGGTTAATAGATCCTCCCCTATGGGATATCTCTATCAAACCATGTGAGACTAAGGCAAATAAGGATCAAAACTAACTCCGAACAGCTTTCTGACTTGATTTGTTTTTGGCATAGCTTGTTATTACTCATTCTCTCTGTAGCTGAACTTATGAAAGCAGCGATCTTTCTTTTTTTGTGAGGGACTTGACCTGTACTTAATCACTGTATCTACTTGTAACACTTAATTAAAACTCGTGGTATGTTAGACACTGAATCAGTTTGGAGTGACTTAATATTAACCAACCATGGTGCATAGTTCTCATCATAGAACATTTTTTGAATAAAATATAGTTTAGCCGCATGGGAGATGCTAGATCAGGGGTCGGCAGCCTATGGCACACATGCCAAAGACAGTATGCGAGCCGATTTTTAATGGCACGCTGCTGCCTGCTGGGTCCTAGCCACCGGCCCCACTCAGCTGGCTGCCGAACCCAGGCCAGGACCCCAGCAGGCAGCAGCGTGCCATTAAAAATCCTGCCCGCCCCAGTTCACTCTTCTCTGCCCCCCGGGGGGCAGGGTGAAGAAGCTTGATCCTGCTGGCTGCTGCTGTAGGGCTGGCAAGCTCCTCCTCCCCTGCCTCTTCCCCCAGTATGCTGGGTTCCTGCCCCTCCTCCTCTCCCTCCATGCCACTCATCAGCTGATGGCCCTTGCAAGGGATGGGGAGAAGTGGAGCTGCAGTGTACGCGCAGCTCAGGGGAGGAGGCAGAGAAGAGGTGGGGACGGGGCCTTGGGGAAGGGGGGTAGAATCAGGGCATATCCCCTCCTGCCCCTTGCCATGAGCCGTTCTGGACAGGGGGTTGGGAGCAACCCCAGGACCCTAGCCCACACACCCAGCCCCCTGCCCTGACCCCTGCACGACCCCAGCCTTGACTTCAGCACCCCTCACACATACCCAGCCCCCCTATGCCCTGACTCTTGCACCCTCCACATTCCCACCCCCACCCTGAGCACCAAATGGGAGCTCCTGCACCCCTCACACCAAATGGGAGCTGCCCAGGTAAGCACTCCACACCCAAACCTCCTGCCCCAACCCTGAGCCCCCTCCCTCGTTCTAGCTCCTGGCCAGACCCTACACCCCAACCCCCAGCCTGTTCCTTCACCCCCAGCCCTGTGCTCAGTGCACTCCCACCCTCAGCTCAGTGCAGAGAGAGAGGAAGAGAATGGGCTAGAACCAGGGAGAAGGTAGGTACCTACTCTGTGTGGGCAAGGCTGGGATCCCAGACCAGCAGCAGGCTGAGCAGGGCTGGCAGCTGGGACCCTGGCTGGCAGGAGCCAGTGGACAGAACTCCAGACTGGCAGCAGGCTGAGTGGGCCGGCGGCGTAAGATCAGCTTTTTAATTTAATTTTAAATGAAGCTGCTTAAACATTTTGAAAACCTTGTTTACTTTACATACGACAATAGTTTAGTTATAGACTAAATATATAGACTTCTAGAGAGACTTTCTAAAAAACATAAAAATATATTACTGGGAGGCGAAACCTTAAATAAAAGTGAATAAATGAAGACTTGGCACACCACTTCTGAAAGGTTGCCGACCCCTGTACTAGATAGACTCAATGCTGAATATATTTAGTAGTTTGGAACAAAAGCAGTATATCAATTGTAGTGCAGAGAGTGGCTTGACTACCAAGAAAGCTCCTTTTATTATATTTCTATCATAAGAAAATGAGAATCATCAAAGTTTGGGTGAGGTTAATTAAATGGTAGTCTCCTACAACTGTAATAAAAGTGTGTGATCAGAAGACTAACTAAATATGGCACCTTCTTAACCACTCCTGCTCCATGAGGACATTCTGAGTCATATCTACTTACTTTACTGACACAAATGTTTAATAGCACCGCAGAACCAACACAGCTCTGCCATGAGACTCTTTTCTAGCTGATGTTTAAAGTAGTTTTTACCTGGATTTATTCATGGTGTGGAGGGGAGGACTGATTGAGCTGGGTAAAGTTAAGGTGATTTGCTGCTTGTCCCACATTTGCTTCACTCCTCCTTTTAGGAGTTCATTTACATTATAAAAAAGTTGTGGACACTTAGACAACCATTCAGGTACTTCTGGCTGTTCTTGGCATTCCTGGTCACTTGCAGTGAAGGAGATTCTGTTCTGGCTCATACCTACTAACCAGACTTGTAGAAAAGGAACTTCAGCCATTACATCAGAAATGCATGTTAATTGACTTGTTGTGATGGGTAAACTAGGAAGCACAGCCTGACATTAAAATTCCAGGTTGATTCTGCAACACTGATCCTTCTACATGTCTTGTTACTTGTAAATTGCAAACACTTGATATGGTAGTCACTGGCTACATCTATATTGTGACCTAGGCATGTGATTCCTCTGCTGGTGTGCAAATATCGGTGCTAGCTCTCATCAAGCTACTGAGAGTATGAATAGCAGTGTAGCCGTGGTAGCATGGGTAGCAGCAACAGAGGCATGCCAAGTACATACCCACTGGTTTCCTGGGGGTCTGTACTCTACATGCCTCCACTGCCGCTACCCGTGCTGCCGGTACCTGTGCTGTTTATATTCTCGCTAGCTCGATAAGAGCTAGCACCAGTATGTGTAGACCAGTGGGGGAGTCACACCATAGTTCATAGTGTAGATGTAGCCATTGAGGGAAACTTGGAAACCAATAGCAACAGTTATCTTTCAGAGGAGACCTGGGTGGAGTCACTAGAGTCAAATTCATGCTAAATTTCCTGTTTAAAATATAGAATCCAAGTCTGTCTTTTGTTTAACAGATTATTTTGTGTCTGAATAAATCTTGTTCAGTAGGATTGCCAAATTTAGGAAAGAGGTGTAAGAAAAGCAGCATCAGAACAAGGAAATCAACAAGGTCTTAGAATGGTACTTTATGAAATACCGTGTTCATGATAGAGCTTTTAAACCACTATATACATACAAATACAAACTTTAGCCCTTCAGAAATAGGTAGCTATCATAGTGACTCCCTGGGATGTAAACCAAGATTTCGTACTGATGTGGTTCCAAGGAACATATCAAAATGTACCCTTCCGTAGTACATAGCGTTGCTCCAGGTGTATAACAGTAATTTAAACATTCCATGTCCGAAAGGTGCCTTATGTAATGATTATTTGAAATTAGTTGTTTACCTAGTTTGTGGGTAACAAGTGGATATCTTGAAACGCTAATCTATTTTGTGTTCCTTCCCCACTCTGAACTTTAGGGTACAGATATGAGGACCCGCATGAAAGACCCCCAAGCTTATTTTTACCGGCTTAGGTTAAAAACTTTCCCAAGGCACAAATTTTTCCTTGTTCTTGAATGGTGTTGCTGCCACCACCAAGTGAGTTAGACAAAGATTCAGGAAGAGGACCACTTGGAGTTCCTGTTTCCCAAAAATATCCCCCCAGACCCCTTCACCCCCTTTCCTGGGGAGGCTTGAGAATAATATCCCAACCAAATAAGTAAACAAGGTGAGCACAGACCAGAGCCTTGGGCTTTTAGGATACTAAAAACAAATCAGATTCTTAAAAAGAGAACTTTATAATAAAGAAAAAAGTAAAAGAAGCACCTCTGTAAAATCAGGATGGAAGGTAATTTTACAGGGTAATAAGATTTAAAACACAGAGGATTCCCCTCTAGGCAAAACTTTAAAGTTACAAAAAACAGGAATAAACCTCCCTCTTAGCATAGGGAAAATTTACAAGCTAAAACAAAAGATAATTTCCTTGCTATTACTTACAATTTGTAATCTTAGATGCTTATTTTAGGTCGGGTTTTAGGAGATGTGTTTTTCCTGCCCTGGTCTTTTTCTGTCCCGGAGAGAACAACAAAGAACACAAACAGAACCTCCCCCCACAAATTTAAAAGGATCTTCTTCCCTTATTGGTCCATTTGGTCAGGTGCCAACCAGGTTATTTGAGCTTGTTAACTCCTTACAGGTAAAGGAGGAATTTTATGCTACCCTTAGCTGTATCTTTATAACACTATATATGAAGATAAAGTTTAAAATGTAACACTAAACAACTGCTAGCTAACAGGTCAAGTGTAGAAATGTTCAGTTGGAGACTGCCATTCTACTCTTTTTAGTATCTGAGCTAAAGCAACGTAAAAACCACTGTTGAAATAATTGACTCAATCACTAATAAATTGGTTAGTCTCTAAGGTGCCACAAGTACTCCTTTTCTTTCTGCTATACAATAATTTGAAACTGAAAACAGCTTCCTCTTCTCTTTACAGGGGCAGGAGACATTGTTGCAATTATGATCAGCAATCTGAAAGGCCTGGACATTGTACGCCGGATTGAGAAGGGCTTTCAAGTGACTATGGTTATTGAAGTAGGGAAAAAGCATGCACCCTGGATGAATCACTATTCAATCTTTTTTGTCTCAGTGTCGTTTTTCATTGTCACAGCAGCAACTGTGGGCTACTTCATTTTTTATTCTGCTCGAAGATTCAGGGTTGTAAGAGCTCAGAACAGGAGAGAGGTTAGTTTCTCCTATATATTTGACACTTGCTTATTTATGTTGTACATTGCATATTGTTTTGGGAGATGGTGGTGGTTGTAGCTCTACCTGCAGGGTCTTTCCACTGCATCTTTCCACTGGCGTGGGGAATTCTGGGGCTACATCTGTCACGCAAAATAAGGCTTGAACCCTGGGTCCTGGCTTTATTTGGGCTTGAAATGTCCACGCTTGTGGGGTCTTAAGGCCTGGGTCCAAGCCCAACAGACGTGTAAATGGAAGGGGAGTTTTGGGCTTACACTGCAGTGCAGACATACCCTTGGAAACTATGCATTGTGATAGCTTTCTACGTTACTTTCACAGAAACAAAGCTCCCTCTTCATAATGGTCCTATTGCAGTTAACGTGAAACTTGGTAGCAGTGATTTCCAGACCTGGGGGCACGACACTATTGTTTTTCCCAGTTGGTTATGCTATCGTTGACCTCTCCAGCTGAACCAGTGCTGGTTCCCTTCCCTTCAAATGTTTGTGAAATTTTGAGACTTGGGTTTTTTACAGAATTCCATACTCCTGATAAACTGTCTGAATTCATGCAAGTAGTGGAAGGCTCAGTCTTTTGATGTATTTATTTTAACCCATGATCACCTAATATGCTATTATAATACAGACCCCAGTGTATCAAAAGCTTCTAGTTCTAATAGGTTGGCTTCCCAGTGAACATAAAACCAACTGTCATCTGCTTCAGTTGTGGAAAAATAGAATAAAGTTACTTAGTTCATAAACTGTTAGTAGAATGTTAATAGGCATCAGTTTTCTCGCCACTGGAAGCAATTGAACATTCATATTAAAATTCATAGATGTAGTGCGTGTGCTTTCCAGTTGTTCTTGTGTTATTACTGTGAAGCTTAGGTATACAGTAGAACCTTTCCAACTTGCACAAAAACTACAGCTTTTCCCTACCTCAGATTTAGTAGTAGATGCGATAGTTACTCTGCAAAATGACACTACAGAATACTTAATGAAGCTTGTACTAAATGTGTGCTATAAAGGAGCAAAGTACAATTGATGTGTATGTTTGGGTTCATTTGTTTGCAAAACCGGTAACTTGTAATGAGCCTCCCCCATCACTAGTGCATACTAGTAATGGTCTGCTAATAGTAAGTTCACCATGGCTTTAAGTAAAAGTTCTTACTGCTGCTCCAGGGGTGTGCCAGAATATATAGTGACACTTGAAACAGCAGAAAACATTTTTTTTCTCTAAAAGCTTAGTCTTGCAAGTTCTACAGTGCTCCTTGGAGAGGATTATAAAACACTGAATGGACAAATGCAGAAGTTATTTTAAATGCATTGCTTAAGGTCACTTTTGTGCTTCCTTAGGTGGGACTTCCCATTCCCATTCTGAGGATGTTGTGTGTCTTTAAAATGCCAAATATTCTATTCCCAAAACTCTCCTCCTAAGGAATTACAAAAAGCCAATTTTGATTATCTGGAACACTTAACAAAACATCTGCTCCAACTGCTTGTTTTGTACAGCAGCTATAATAAACATTATCCCTAGAGCTGTGACCTAATAATAATGCTGATATTAGATCAGGTGATAAAACTTTTGGCTATTAGCATTTCCTGTCTCCTAGTTTTGTGGTAAAAGACACAACCCTAGAGACGTTCAAGAGTCTTCAAAGCCAGGTGCACACAGGAGTTTGCTATTTTAGGATTTTTAGCAGAGAAGAAAATTGCTTTAGAAACTGAACATTAATAAGACACTCCTCAACAGAGGAAATTACTGAATTTCAACTTCTGGTGTCAAAAGCAGCACTGGTGTGATATTGACATATAAAATTGTAATCTTAGATTTTAAAGCACCAGCAGGGATTTACATGGAAACTTGTTGACTAATTAGTAACTCTTCATCAACTATGCGGTAATTTATGATCAGCTAATATAATTAATACAAATTATGTCTCCAGTTTGACTGTATTACAGTAGATAGTCTAGTCACAAAGAGCTCCTAAAATCTTGGGGACAAATCTATGATGGGCCTTAATTTGGTATGAGAATCTAGTCCTATCGTTTCTTCTCCCCATGGAAAGCTTAGGCCAATGGCTGTAGTCACTAGTGGGCAGAAGGGCTGTGTGTGCCAAATATGAACAGCCATTTCTATATGGTCCTAATTGTATCATTCAGGAGCCTACCAGAACATGTGATCCTCTCTGGTGACTTTGTTCTCTCTCTCCAGATTTCTTTCCAGGGCTTCTGGTAAAGCCCCAGTCTTCTGGAGCTTTGAAAAGAGGATCTGATGAACAGTTTCCTCCCCCAACCCATAATGCAGTAAAGAGACACTCAAAGTACGAGGTGACTTTCTGATTGTCTCAGAGCAAATCACCGATTTGGTGCTTGGATACTTGTGATTGATAAAACAACCTACCCTTCATCTCAGATGATTTCACTGATAACCCTCCCACCTAATCCCTTAAGTACGCTTGTTCATCCAGTCCATGAACTGGACTGCTTGAAACAAACTGCCATAGCTCAAAATTCAAAAAAGAAACCTGAGAATGTCATAACTGTGTCACTGTGGTAGCAAACGTAGTCATAACTTGTAAACCTAGTGAGTGGGTAAACTGACTCACTAGGAATGTAGCCCAACTCCAGTTAACCTACATTATGATCTCCATTCCTGGTAGGCTATAAGGTTAGAGAGATGGACATAAAAATGTTTCTTGTGAATCTAGCCAGGACAGCTGAACATCAGTTATAGCATGATTACTGTAGAATTTTAGCTCAATTAAGTTTTCAGTATATATTTTGAGAACCTCTTGTTTGTAAGTTTGAGCTCTTTACTTATGGATATTAATTCTAATAGAGTACCTCCAAGCCTCATGTCTATAGGGAATGTCAGGGAATCTACTGCTTCCATGAGGCATTGGGTGAAAATAGCAGATAGGGTTCAGGCACAACATCTGTGAAAGGTGCTAGACCGCTTGTTAGTTTTACTCAAACCAGACATTTGTCTTAATCTTTTACATAAGAACATAAGAGTGGCCATACTGTTTCAGACCAGTGTTACATCTGAGCCGGCCAGTATCTTGTCTTCAAACAGTAGCCGATGCCTGATGTTTCAAAGGAAATGAATGGAACAGGGCAATCACTTGATGATCCATCCCTGTCATCCTGTCCCAGCTTCTGGCAGTCAAAGGCCCGTGCACACCCAGAGCATGGGGTTGCGTCCCCGACCAGTTTAGCTAATAACCATTGATGGACGTATCCTCCATGAACTTGTCTAAGTTGTTTTTGAACCCAGTTATACTTTTGGCCTTCACAATAGCCTCTGGGGAATAAACTTGCTTTTAGTTGAATTCTTTAGACCTTGTATGCCATCTGTAAATCTCTCTTCATTATCAAGCCCTTTTAAAAGATAGATGTTGAAAGCAAGGTGAGGGAGCTGTAGGGGAATACTCTGAAGCTATTGTATGCATCCTTTGAAGTTACTGAATTCGAACATTGAACAAGTTTCTACCTGTTGGATGTAATACATGGTCAGATGGATTCCTTACTGTACTGCATTCTACTGGGATCTGACCAATTCTTTAGAACGTGTGGTTTCACATTTCTTAAATTGCATTCTAGCTTTTTAACTATGATTTTTATTTTCATTATTTTTATTCAGTTTGGCAGCTGAATTACATAAGTAATGCTTACTCTTTCTACAAACCGGCACAAATCATGTACAGCTAATTTAGATTCAAGCTGAAAAATAGCATTGGGAGGAACCGGCATGTCACTTCTAAGGTGGCTTCAACTGATCTGTTCAATATAAGAAGCTGAAACAGTGCAGCAGAAGGAAGTAGTCACTAAACTTACCTTCAAATCTAGAGATTTCAGATTGTCATTTCTCTACTATATGCCAGCAAAGGGTAATTATCTTGTAAAACATGCCAAAACCCAGAGGAGCAGTTAAACGTATTCTTTATTTTCCTCCCAAATCATGACTACTTGAAGCTTTAGCATAACTAGTGGTTAGCTACAAAAGTGGTATCATGAGGTAGATCTCTGTTCAATGAACATAGGCTGGCAAAGCATGTTTTTTAAAAAGAAAACCAAAACATCCCTCGTTTATTATTGTTTGGTGTGTGCCCAAGAATGTTCTTTACGATGCCCAAGAATGGCTTTACGATGTAAATACAAAATCCAGGAATGGGATTAGTTTTGTTTAAGTTTTTATTAGCTCTTGAAAACACTAAACATTAGCTGAACAGTACAAATAAAAACTTGCTTACTGAACGTGGAGTTCTAGCAATGATCTTTAAACACTTCCAAAACTTTGACTTACATTATTCACTGGACTCTGCCTTGGAAATGTCATGGCTTTTCTTTATACCAGCTATGGTAGGAACTGTTCAATACTCTAGGTGAACATGTGTTTTGGAGATTGATCATCACAAAACTGACTCATTAAATATTCCAAACTTCAGCTTTCCCAGTAGTGGTCAATAACTCCCAAACCAAAATGGAAGATTTTTGATTACTGGAAAGACCGTTTCGTATATCAACTTCAAATAGCAGCTCCTAGTCATTTTGAAGATGGTAAACAGTCTTTGCCTTCAATATTGTTGCACCATTAGATCTACCTTCTTGCTGGACTCTAGTCTTTATTCCAATATCTGCTTAAGCAGAAAAGCTGAATTTTATGCAAGGGTTCGAGAGAAGGTCTTTAAGAACTGGAATGAATTTGTATTTTGGACGGATGGATGAAGGCATTCGAACATCTTGTGCTAAGCAAGTGAGCTTTCAAACCTTGAAACATTGAGGAGTTCCCCCAAGCAAATGGCAAAGGATATAATTTTAAGTTAGCATAGACTTATCCAAACTGACCTAGCAGGGAAGTACCCATGAACTTATTTGAGTAGTCGGTTTAATAAACTGTTTTATTATTTGTCTGATGATCATTTTTGACTACTTGGTTAGATTATTCTTAATACTCTTCATATAATTGTAGTTCTCTGGAACTGGTCTCCTGCTGGCCTCTGTTCTTTCCCCACGCTCTGATCTTGACTTCTGTTTTCTGTCCACCACAGAACCCGTTTTATAGTACTTAGTTATCAGAACATCCCTTGGTGGAAAAGCAGGGTTTGGCTGTCTGCCCAGTGAATCAGTATTTATTAAATGATAGTCTAAAAATGCCTTCAGGTCCATCTTGCAAGTTTGTAATAAAACATCTGAAAAAAGAGGTTTTGTTTACTGACTTCAGCTGTGTAGTTTATTTAAATCTAAACAGGAACCTAGTTGTTGCAAACTGATATCTTAATGGTATATATGCTAACCTTAATGTTTAGAGAGAGAGGTCCGATTCTTTTTCTTTTTCTTCTGTGCAGTAGCAGAGGTCCATCTTTGTCTCGTTGCGATCTTTACTCTTATGCAAGTAAATACACCAGTTTAACAGAATAAGCAGATAAACTAAGTGACTGTAGAAAGCTGGATAGCAAAGAAAAGACTAGAAAAAGACATTGCAATCTCTCATGAACCACATGATTCCCTCACCCTGCAGAGTCCTTTACTGTTCTTTCAGGAGGTTTATAGTTAATGCGGGGCGGGAGAGACGTTAAAAGGCTACCTTTAAAAACAAAACTTGACAACTTCTGTTATCTGAAAACTGGAGAAATAGACTTTTAAGAGAGGATTTGATTCTCATTTATGCCAAGGAGACTCTACAGCACTCTGACAGAGTAAAGGGGTCTTAAATGTAAATGAGAATTGGGCCCAGTGAGTGTGCAGAAGGAATAATCTGCCTGATCAGCAAATCCTTAAGCAAGGATAATAAGGATGGCATTTCTGGATGTTACCACTTCTAACAATTGAAGAGGGCTGCTTACACTTAAAATTGTATGAAATAATAGTAAATTAATCTGTCAAAGGCAAATAGAATGAAACATAAGACCCATGAGGGAAGTCCCAGTACTAATTAGAATCAATCATAGAATCATAGAATATCAGGGTTGGAAGGGACCCCAGAAGGTCATCTAGTCCAACCCCCTGCTTGAAGCAGGACCAATTTCCAGTTAAATCATCCCAGCCAGGGCTTTGTCAAGCCTGACCTTAAAAACCTCTAAGGAAGGAGATTCTGCCACCTCCCTAGGTAACGCATTCCAGTGTTTCACCACCCTCTTAGTGAAAAAGTTTTTCCTAATACTTTAGCAGGATGCTGACCAGTGTAGGACATTAACATTTTCAAAATCTAGTCCATTCTAATTTAGTTTACTGGCACCCGGAAATAACTAGTGATAGTACTTAGTTCACCATAATTGGTTCAAAGTTTAAACTTAAATGCCGTCATACAAATTACATAATGCCTCAGAAGTGACCCACTTAATGTGATACAGGAAGCAAGGTGACCTGCATCAGGGCAATGCTCAAGTTCATGGGAACAGTAATTAAATCTCTGCGCCTCAGGGTAGTGGAGCTCGGCGTGTCATGCAGATGTCTGTCTTGGATTATAGGAGGAACATAAGGAGTGTCAGACCTGTTTGAAACTCCTTCATCTCCAAGCAGTGGTGGTGATCCTCTCAGAGGAAGAGCAGGGAAAGGAACTTGACAGCATCAGTGCTACCTTCCAGAATGGAGGGACAGAAATAAAAGCCACTCTGTCTCCTCCCCTCTCTTCCTTCCATCTGGGTCTGACTCCTGTTTAGACCAGGCAATGGCAAATCCATAGTCTTGCAGACTGTGGCATATTCTTAACTCTGAATTGTCAAAACGTGTATGGAAGCCAGGACAGACTCATCCCGTCTCTGGCTCCTTCTTGTTCTCTCCCACCCCAGGTAAAAATTCATTTACCTTCATGAAAATACTTTTTGCTGAAGCTTGACAGTCAATTTAAGCCCTTAAAACTTGTTCATAAACTTTGTCTTAAATTAAATTTTCACATAAAAATACCTTTTAAAAAAAAAGGTAGGCAAGCACTGAAGTTAGGAAAACAGCTTTAAGGTTGCCTGTGCAACCTTAATTTAACCCCCTTATATATGCACTATGATGCAGCCTTGAAATACAGGACTGCATGCTCTTCCACACAACCACTGCCTCCATCATTGTATAGAATAGGTGGTACTCCCTGAATGAGCAACTATTCAGTATCTTATCTTCATTGACCAATGTGTGGCCCATAACTTACTCTTTCAAAGAAAAAGCAAAAGGCCCTGACTTTAGGGCAGCCACAATACTAAATTTCAAGTCCCTTTTCCAAGCATGGAGTTACAGGAGCTGCTTAACAAAATGCTGTTAATTTAACATAGGGAAAAATGTTTTGCCCTAACGTTATTCTAAGAAATGGCTGAATAGTTCTTCCTGAAATTTTCAAAAATCAGCCTGAAGCAGACACTTGGTGTGTGGGCTGTAAGTTCTCACACCATTTTAAGCTTGGTGACGAAGTTATGCAGCTAAAAAAAGGAACTCACAATGGAAAACCTTGGGCAGTCTTAATCTTAGGTAGTTCTACTTGCACTGCCTCTAATGACAGTATGAAAACTTCAGAGCTGTATGTGAGGCAGACTTCATTTCAAACTCAAATACTGTAACTGCAGACAGTGACACAACTCCGGTTCTCCAAAGGCTACGGAAGTTCAGGACTCTTGTGTAATAGAACAATTTCTAGACTATTTCCTGCTCTTTCACAAACTCCTAAATTACAACAGGGCAGCAGGTTTAAAACAAACAAAAGGAAATATTTTTTCACACAACGTACAGTCAACCTGTGAAACTCCTTGCCAGAGGATATTGTGATGGCCAAGTCCATAGCATCTAGTTCTTTTTTGAGCCCTAAGTTCATGGAGGATAGATCCATCAGTGGCTATTAACCAGGTCCCTGGCCTCTGTTTGCCGGAAGCTGGGAATGGGTGATGGGATGGATCACTTGGTGATTACCTGTTCTGTTCATTCCCTCTGAGGCATTTGGCATTGGTCACTGTCAGAAGACCAGATACTGGGCTAGATGGACCTTTCGTCTGACCCAATATGGCCGTTCTTATGAAAGAACCAGGGTACAGCAGGTGTGTCTGTCCTACAGGATCTTAGCAGAGAGAATGTGTACTGAAGCTTGGTCAGAAGTGGACACTCCTTAGAAAAATGTCTACACTAGAAGGTAAACTAGCTCAGTGGGAAGGGGTGTCTGAAGTAATTCACTGGTGCAGCTCTTAGCACTGGTGCAGCTTCCTTGTGCACAGCTGACAGCACAATTGGAAATATTTTTGACTATTGTCAGAGTAAGTGACTGTGGAGTTTCTAAATTTAAAGTCTGCTGATGAACTACTGTTTAGGAATTGTGGCATTGATACCAGGTCTAAGCTGGAAATTGATACATTGATTATCATGGTACATAGTATCATACATTGATACCAGGTCTAAACTACAAATTGTCTGAATATGTGTGGCTGTTTTTATCAACATGTTTCCAGATTAAGCCTCTAAACCGCTTCTTTCTCTGGTTGATCAACAGTCCATGGGCAGGGTCTGTCTTAATGGGAGCACTGAAACTACTACACCTAGTGGTGAAGCATCCAGAGGCAGGGCTCAGAGCTGGAGATCCAGGCAGGAAAATGGAGGCACAGAATCTAGATGCAAGTTCCTAAGCAGGAACTCTCGAGAACATGGTAGTTACTTAGTGGTTTAGCTCCCTACATATGCCCACTGTTCCTGTTAATGTTGATGTTAGAGTTGACTCTGTCAGTGTAGTTTGTGAGTTTAACAAACATTATTGCTTAGACAAATGCAAAATGTTTTGTTTTAAAATGACTAATAAAGCCAATCAAAACTCATGTAATGTGCCTACCCTGACATGAACCATGTGAATTAGATGCTGGTGTGAATTTTACATAGTCTTTTCTTCAGTTGTCATGATTTAGAGAACTATAAACTGGATATATGCTGTTCTGGCCAATAGATAATAGACAATATTGATATTGCTATATACTTATATCTTCTATTGATTGTACCATACTCCACTTGAGAACGCTGTGGCAGTGTGTGTCATTCTTGGGGCTCTTCATCTATTTGTTAGTCATACAGACTGACTCATAAGACCACAATAGAGAATGCTTCCACGTGGTCTCTGTGACAGGCTGGATCACAGAAACCTCCTGGGGGTTGCCACCTGATGTGCCAAGACTACTTCTGCTCCTGCTTTCCTGCCCTATCAACTTAGGACTTCAGTGCCCTGCCTGGTTTGAGCCAGATCTGCTAGCCTGCTGCAAACCCAGACCCAGGTCTGAACCACGTCCCCTAACAGCTACAGGCTTAATTGAAAGCAACTTAGAAAGTGTTCCTGTCTTTAACGCTCAGTTGCCCAATTCCCAATGGGGTCCAAACCCTAAATAAATGTTATACCCTGTATATGAGTTTACCCTGTATACACTTTAAATTGTTCGCCCTCTATAACACTGACAGAGATATGCACAGCTGTTTGCCCCCCAAGTATTAATACGTACTCTGGGTTAATTAATAAGTAAAAAGTAATTTTATTAAATGCAGAAAGTAGGATTTAAGTGGTTCCAAGTAGTAACAAACAGAACAAAGTGAATTACCAAGCAAAATAAAATAAAACACACAAGTCTGTGTCTAGTACGGTAATAAAACTGAATACAGATTAAAAACTTACCCTCAGAGATGTTTCAATAAGTTTCTTTCACAGACTGGACACCTTCCTAGTCTGGGCACAATCCTTTCCCCTGGTATAGCCCTTGTTCCAGCTTAGGTGGTAGCTAGAGGATTTCTCATGATGGCTGCTCCCTTTGTTCTGTTCCACCCACTCATATATCTTTGGTATAAGGCAAGAATCCTTTGTCTCTCTGGGTTCCCACCCCCTCCTTCTCAGTCTAAAAGCACCAGGTTAAAGATAGATTCCAGTTCAGGTGACATGATCACATGTCACTGTAAGACTTCGTTACTCACTTGCCAGCACACAGGTATACAGGAAGACTTACAAGTAAAACAGAGCCATCTACAGTCAATTGTCCTGGTTAATGGGAGCCATCAAGATTCCAAACCACCGTGAATGGCCCACACTTTGCATAACTACAGTGGGACCTCAGAATTATATTTCATATTTCTAATTCCAGATACAAGAGTGATACATTTATACAGATAGGATGACCACACTCAGTAGATTATAAGTTTTGTAGTGAGACCTTACGAGAGACCTTTTGCATGAAGTATATTTTAGTTATATTCACGCTCATCAGCATACTCTCATAAAATCATACAGAGTGAAATGTCACAGTCTCATCCTCAAACACCTTAAAGTTATATCTGATTTTGTTCTGCCTAACGTTTTAGGAATTAATCTTCATTCAAATGGAAACAGCAAAGTGGCATTATCTGGGGGTTCTAATTCAACCAACAAAAAAAAACTTTTAAATCAATTTGTGGTGGTTTTTGAGGTTTTTTGTTTTAAAGAACAAAATTAAATTGACTTGTCAGTCTGTTCTAGCTGAGTTCATGGCCCCTGTATATGTTGTGAAATTTACATCTTGCTGTAGAATTGTACTAAGCCTCTACCCCCTTTCTGTTGCAAAGTTAACTTTGAAAATGGGACTGGAATGCAAACTGATGCCCTGTTGCCTTTGAGTCGTCAACTCTGATGCATGAACTGCCCATATTTGTTTAAATTGTTTGCTTCATGTGAAACCTAAAGACAACACATTTTAAAATTGTTCGCTGCTGATAACTTTTTAGCATAAAGAGACTGTTTATGGGCTCGTATTACAGCTGCAAATTGTGTCTCAGTTCTTTAAGGCTATGTCTACACTAGTGCTTTTGTCAGTATAACTTGTTGCTCAGGGGTGTGGGGGAAAAAACCCTCCGAGCGATATATGTTACACCGACAGGTGGTGGCGTGGACAATGCTATGTCGGTGGGAGACGCTGTCCTGCTCGTTGGAGGTGGTCTAATGTCGACGGGAGCGCTCCCATCGGTATGGAACAGCTACACGAGTGCATCAGCACAGCTGTGCCACGCTAGTGTAGACATGGCCTACGTGTCAAAACCTGCAAGTGCCCCTCCATTCAGCTGTCAAATTCAAGCGACTTCTTTCCTCCTCCTGACTTTCTACAATAGTTATGTATTGTCACTCCCAAAATCTTAGTTCAGTTAAGAACTGAAAATGTAGGGAAGGGATAAAGTTTCAAAACTAATAGCCCTGATTCTGTGTTGATTGTGTTTACATTCGTACATTGATAAACTCAACATTTTAACTTGTAGCAGAATATCTAGTTTGCTGCCGAACTTTGATCCACCTTGCCTGGGCTATAACGATCCTTATCATTGCTGCACTGAGGTGTTGCAGCACTGTAGCTGGCTCTGCCTGCTATGACTTCATGTCCTGAAGCAGTAATTACCTGCATAGAAGGGAGAGGTTCATCATGTTATTGAAGATAAACCTTTTGTGACATTTTAAGCAGAAATATTGGCTTTCATGATCATTGAACCCTCCGCGGTACCAGCTGGTTAACAGTAGCTGTTAGGCAAGCTAAAGCTTCCACTTTTTGGCCATTTGTGTGTGCCTCTGTCTCTTGGCAGCCTGACAAAATTAGATCAAGTGATTGACAAGGTGGGCAAGGAGGGGGAATGCAGTCCCACTTCTTTGCTGGCATTGTAGCTACCTTTTAAGTCTTTTAGGGCTAGTCTTTGATAGAACAGTCTACAGATTCTACCTAATCTGTCCACAGGCTTAGATTAAAAACTAGCTTTCACAAAGATGCAAATATTGCATATGCTAACATGGGTCAGTCGCCAGATAAAATTGTTTGAATTGTTCTCAGTGTACAGTTGCAGTTGGTGCTAGGAAGCTCTAGGCTCCTGAGCGGTTTGTATACATTATGAAATGAACTCATTTCAAAGGTTTGGTTCAGAGGGCGTGTTGAGAGTAGTTGAGGAGCTGACTGGTAAAGGACCTTGCTTTTATTAAGATACGCCTAAGTGGCGGTCTGTGCTAGGAAGTCACAATACAAATTCACAGCAATTGGCTATATTAACTCCCTGTGATTGGGTTCTACAGTATTCCCTCTTCTGGGTTGAGTTAATTTGAAGGTTTAGGTTGACACGGGTAGATTTGATGTAACTTAATCAAGATACGATTGTGTATGTTTACAAACCTGAAAATCCTTGGTTTTGTGTATTCTCAATGAAAAGCCTTTTAAAATACCTTTGGGGAAAGCATGTGGTATGTACCTTAAAAGCACAATTGCATAAAGTATCAAACTTAAGCTTCAGCTGTTTTTTCTGCTTAATGTTTCTGATGCATAAATAGGCAAACTTTCCTCTTCAAAAGCCACACTGAATACCTATGGATTATAGAGGGAGACCTGGTTACACTAGGGTTTTTTAGTCATTATTTATAGGAAAATTAATACTGTAGTTTAATCTGCACTTCTCTTTTTTTGTTACAGAGACAATTAAAAGCAGATGCCAAAAAAGCTATTGGACAGCTACAACTGCGCACATTAAAACAGGGGGACAAGGTATAATTGACAAAATAATTTCCTTACATTCTTTTGAAATGTAATCTGACACTGCATTGTCCAAACTTTCCTCCTCTTGCTTTTAATAAAGTTGGCTGTGTAAATATCCTAAAATCTTCCTGCCTTAAGTCTAATGAAACGGAGTGCAAACTCAAATCAGTTTTGAGATTAAGCCTTCCAAAGGGCATATAACTTGCAAAACTGTAGCCTATAGCAAAATCCACTCCATTCTCACTGTGAAATTTTGGCAGATGTAACTGATGCAATAATGTCAATGTCACAGAAAGGAGTTGGCAGGGGTAACTTGAGTCAGCTGCTTCATTTTAAAAGGTTGGGGTTTTTTAGTTGTGCCAAATGCTCCTGATCTTTGGGCATTCGTGCAGACAACTAAATAGTTGAGTGTGGGGTTTTTTGTTTTGGTTTAAAATTCAGAAGTCATTCTTTAGTGGAACTGAGAGCATCTACACTGCAGCGCAGTGTGAGCTATTGGGGTGCAGGTTGCAAATTCTAGAGCACACCGAAGTGTTGCACTTTAACTGCCCTGTATGGACATTGCTGGAGTGAACTAAAAGGTACCTCAATTTGCATTAATTTAGTCCTGTTAAAACGTCGTCCTCTTTCAAAGAGGACTACGTTAACGCAAACACTGGACGCTTAAAGTGCAACACTTCGGAGCGTTCTGCAGTTCACGCTCCTGTAGTCTTCACTGCACTACATTCACTGTAGCCGTACCCTTACTTCCTTTTGGCTTCTCTAAAGTTTTAAACACCCACCCACTGATTAAACAAGATATTTTGCTGTTGATTAAGTCATGGGTTTGCTTTTTAATGCCTCAGGTTAAATATCAAACCTACTGAGTTGGTAATTCATCATTTGTATTTGAGACCTGTTCTAGTTTACTCTGGCTGGAATACTTCAGCTTGAGATTCATTTCCAGAATAAATCTGTGTGCAACTCTCAATCATGAATCTGTCTCAGGATAACTAATGACTTGTGCTCTTCATTTAGGAAATTGGTCCTGATGGCGATAGCTGTGCAGTGTGCATTGAAGTATACAAACCAAATGATGTAGTGCGTATTTTAACATGCAAGTAGGTTATCTTCTGCTAAATTGCCATGTATATTTTAAATGCTAAAGTATACTTCCCAAAACCTTTGTTAAAAGACAGTAAAGGATGCAAGGGGGTCTAATCTTACTACAGCTGTTGCCCCACCAAAATAGCCTTTAAACCTCACTGTCAGGTTCTCAGATAAACATTAAAAATTGTGGAAATGTGCAATAAAGGTTGTTTATTGCCATGTAATAACTTTCAGTGAGGATGAATGGATTCTTAAGGTCGAAGAATTTTACCACATAGCTTGTGTGAACTGTATGGTCCCAAACTCCTCGGTCTTATGGTGTGACTCCTTTTCAGAGGTTCTGCCCACCTGCATCTCCCACTAGTTTTGCTGGGATTTGGGGTTACTTGGCACCTCTGAAAACCAGGCTGTCAAAGTATAAATGAACAAGGCTTTGGCTGAGATTTATGGTGTCTCATGGGCAGCACTTTTGAGTGTAGTCTGTATTTGCAATGTGTTTTTCCTCTGCAGTTTATCATTAAAACTAGTTCTGGAATAGCTTCCACTTCCTCTACTCTCAGGATAAGGTGATGACCAAACTAAAATAAGATCTCTGCAGAAAATATTTATCAGTATCTCCTATGTCCCCTACATATCCTAGTCTTCTACGCCCTACAGAAGCTCAGTGTAAATAGTACTTTAGTACTTACTTTCTTTGGCTTCATTATGCCTGTTGGTATTTCACAACGCCACTTCAGTGTGTGCTACTTACTTTCTCTATAATTAAAACTGATTTATAACATCCCCCCATCTTCCCTTTCTCATAACTTGCCTAAACCTCTCATTTTGGGAAGGGTTGGCCAAAATAATCCAGCTCTCTGAGTTAAAGCTAAAATTAGTGTTCTAATAACTAAACCAGTTGAATCTGGAAGCTTTTCTGGGTTTGTACAGCTCTTGATCTGCAGGTTAAAGTAAAGTTTGGAAAAAAAAAAAAATCTGAATTCAACACAGGCATCCTGAACTTGGTCCACGTTAGCAATTGAACTTTGAAAACTTTGGAACAAGAGAGATCAGGCTAAATGCTCAAGATAGTTTGCTTTCGAAAGCTGGAAACATAATTCTTGTGTAAGAAGCGTGCAAAAAATAGCATTCATCCCGTGTTTAGGCTGAGAAATAAGTTCTGAAGATAGGACAAATCCAAAGTTGTTGATCTCTCATCAACAATAGGAAGATAGCCACATTGAAGAGACAGTGTTATGTAACTGTCAAATATATTATCTAATACAAGCTGGAATCTTATATATAATCTTATATAAGTGAGTATTTGTGTAAGCACTCTATGCCCTACTACCATGTAATAGGAGCTCTATGTTAAGACTTGATGACACCAAGAAGTTGACAAAAGCAATTATCAACTGATCTCCCTTGTCCAGTGCTGAGCACAGTGCAACTGTTAGCAAAAGCAAGCACGTCTCAGGAACACTTAACATTTTCATTAGTACTAAATGTGTTAGCAGTTAAATAGCTTTCAGCAACTGTCCAAAGGACCTCTTGCTGACAGTGGTATTTAACAGTGGATCAACTTCCCAGAGAAAAAAGGCATCTAGTCAGGGGTTTAGACACATCTAAGTTGGTAACTTGAAAAGTTAGCTACCCTCTTCTACAAGACGATGTCCATAAGCAAGCTCAGTTATGTCTAGTCAAGCTGCAGTTGCACCTTATGATTGCACTGTACAGTACTCTTAGACTGTCCCTTTTCCTTACCTAGTTCCACTCCAGATTAAATTAGTTGTCCTTTCAACCTTCAATCACTTATAGCTAGACTACAGTTAATATGAAATCATACATATATTTTTCTTATGTCCCCATTCCCCGTCTCCTTACCCAGATCCATCACCAATTCAGTATGTATGTGGTAGGCACTTATGTTCATGCCTGTGTATTAGTCATGCCACATGTAGTGTACTACAGTAGAACCTCAGTTATGAACCCCTCGGGAATGAAGGTTGTTCATAACTCTGAACAAAATGCTGTGGTAGTTTGAAAAGTTTACAACTAAACATTGACTTAATACATCTTTGAAACTTTACTATGTAGAAGACAAATGCTGCTTTTAACAATCTTAATTTAAATGAAAAATACAGAAGCAGTTTCCTTACTTTGTCAAATCTTTTCTTAAACTTTCCCTCTATTTTTTTAGTAGTTTATGTTTAATACAGTACTGTACTGTATTTTTTTCTCTGCTGTCTGATTGCATACTTCTGGTTCTAAGTGAAGTGTGGTTGACCGGTCAGTTCATGACTCTCAGGTTCTACTGTATGTATTCCTTGTGTATGCACCCACTTTATGTACTGGTATGTCTGTGCAGCCAGTGTGTACTGACAGTAAGCACGTGGGGATGCAGTCTTCCTCATCAGGATGAGGGCATGATAATAACTGAGGTTTTTTTAGATTTCACAGAAACAAGTGGGGGGGGGGCGGTGTTATGTATAGACTTTGTTGTTAACTTGGCTTATATAAGTTCAATGTTTATCCACTGGGGGAAATTAGTGCTCGCATGCAAGCTTTAAGAAAGGGTGTGATACAGCTAACATGCTGACTTGCTCTAGTAAGGTGTGGTTTTGTTTGTTTTAAACAGAGAAACTAACGAAAGCACCAGACACAGCAATTACAGGCTTAAACAGTTATATATTAGTCATAAGAAACAACTGGTTCAGATAACTACTTATGTAATTTGAAGCAACACAATGCATGTGTAATACCTCTCATGTCTTGGAAGAGTTAATTTTGTCCTTAACTAGTCTTAATATCTGTTAATATGTAAGCATTTCTTTTCCAAACCTGTGGGAGACAATCTTCAAAAAGCTTATTTTGAACTTGAATAAACAGAACCACAAATTACTCTACTCTGATTGGTTTCAGAGTAACAGCCGTGTTAGTCTGTATTCGCAAAAAGAAAAGGAGTACTTGTGGCACCTTAGAGACTAACTAATAAATTTGTTAGTCTCTGAGGTGCCACAAGTACTCCTTTACTTTCTACACTCATTGGTGGGGCTGTTTAACTATCTATTTTGGACACACACTCTACTTCGGCTTTACTGAAAGCTGTGTTGCCTGTTAGCTGTCTTGTAACACTCCATTAATTTCTCCTCTTTATAGTCTAGGTCTTATCCATCCAATATGGCATTATCTCTTCATAGTTGCACCTTAAAAATATAAAGGCTCCTAAACTTTCTAAGGCTATTACTGTTCAAAATTAGAATATCACCTTTAAATCTTCCCTTACCTGTAGTTGGTGTAACTAAAGTAAGCAGCAACAAATGTAAGTCTATCTTAAACATTTGCAGTGTATTACAGGGAACTAAAAGTCTATGGTATTGAACAGATGCTATGAGAGCCATTGGGATATTCAGTAATGTTGGGTTGACTAAAATAATTAGCTCTATGATGACCAAACGGTGTTAAGACTGAAATAGTGATGGTTAACTTTTTTCCTACCAGCCATCTCTTCCACAAGACTTGTGTTGATCCCTGGTTATTAGAACACAGGACATGTCCTATGTGCAAATTGGACATACTCAAAGCTTTGGGAATTGAGGTGAGTTAACATGTTTCCTAGTGACAGATGACTTCAGAAATGTTAGTGCTAGTATAATGAATCAGCTGACTCTTTTTTTAGCTACTCCTAGATCGTAGAGAATAAGCGCTGAGACTTTGTGAATATCTCCCATAGTACGATATTCTGTGTGGCACTTAAAACAGCAAAGACTAATCTCTTGGTGAAAACTGCTGCTGACTTGGCATGGCTTAGTAGCTGCTCATTGACTATTTAAAATGTTTCGTGACATACTCCGTTGTAGATTACAAGTGTCATAAAAAAGAGTTAGTAGCTGCTTTTAACAGCAAACTTATTTGGATGGGTCTTATAGCAGGCCAGGCTAGCAGATGTGTGCATTTGAGAGTTGCAACTCTTCTTGAAATAAATTAGTTATGTTAGTGGGGTTGGCCTGCATTTTTTTGGCAGATTCAGGTAATTACCACTTTTCCTCCATTCCACCACCCCTGCAGCTATTTAATTAAATCCCCAGGAGTCTTTAGATGACAAGAAGGCTGGCAGAGATCACTCTCCTCCCTTCAGCAGATGGCTTCTAATAACATACTTTTAAGGAGCTTGTGTTTATCAGAGACTGTCAGTTTATTATTAGGCACCTCTGACCTAGGGAAGTGTCAGAGTGAGACACTTGAGAAATCAACTGTACTATATTGTGTGTTTTGGAGGAAGGGGGAATGGAGAGTGCAGAGAACAGGAATACACAAGGTAATAAATATATGAACCTCTTCCAGTTTGCTTCACTAGATCATCTCAGGTTAGCTTTCTCCTCTGCTGGGTGTGTAGAAAAATATTTAACTTGTCCTTTGAGAACTAGGCGTAGCACCAGGGTTTGCAGTACTGGCCCTGAAAGGAACCCCTGTGGAAGGTGGCTCTTTCCAGCGGATTGTTGCTTAGCCCATGAGCCTGTGTTCCATATTTTATCTTTTTAGTTTCACTGTGCCCTACTCAGGAGGGTTGTTCCAAGAAGGCAGCAGGCACGTTGCCCCACTTGCCCTGTAGACACAAGGTTTAATATGACATCTGTGTTGGGCAGGCTACAGCTTCATAGATAAAGTGGACAACTAGAGTTGCACCTTATTTTAAATCATTTGACTTTAAAAAGGTGGATATAGAAGATGGAGCAGAGTCTTTCCAGACCACGGTGTCCAATGAAGCATCAAATAGAGCTTCACTTAACGAAGAGGATAATCGTAGTGAGACTGCATCATCTGGATATGCTTCAGTGCAAGGAACAGATGAGCCGATTCTAGAGGAACATGCATCTTCAGAGCGTAAGTATTCAGTGATCCCTGTCTCTGTCAGTAATTGTTTATACAAATTCCACTAGCCCCTCATTGCATGTTCTCATGCTGCAGGACAACTTAAGTTTTGTTTTGATATGGCTATTTAAGTTGCCCCTACTCAGAAGCAGAGTGCACTCAGGCCAACCAATTCTAGTGAAGGCTAGTAGTCAAAGGCTATTGTCTAGTAAAAATCTTCTTCCTAGAAAAAGAAGTCTGATAGGAATATAGGTCTTGCAAGTGTTGAAAAAGGCCCTTAACCAGTAAAACAAAAGGTAGGACTCCATTCTTGAGGCGGAAGTTAAAGTTAAGGGAAACACCAGTGGATTCAACTTGAACTTCTGCCTAGATCCATGCCCAAGGTGCCATCTCACCAAATTCAGCTGGGCAGAATAACTGGCTGTTCGTATAAGCTGGAAGTCTGTATAAGGGAAACCCATCTGCTCCCCTTCCTGAATGCTCTGTGCAGCAAAGGTTAAGAAACCATGCACTGAGTGGGATCCGAAATACTAGATGTGTATTAACTCTGGGAAGGAGCTTGACAAGCTTTAGTATTAACATTAGAACTGAATATGTACCTTATATGAAAATCTGTTCATGGCCACAAAGTTTAATGGTGTTTGGTTGTATTAAGCCCAGGACTCTTATGAAGAAGAAAATCTTAATTTACCATTGGTGTCAATCAGGTTTCCTGCTTTCTAGCATTTGTGCTGCATTAAGAGAGCTAGGAGAAACTAGTCTTTTCTGATCCTAGTGAGGAACAAGGTCAAAGAAGAGAGAATGTAAGTTTAACTGGTAAACTATGGATTTCAGCGATCCAAAGGAATTTCTTAGATTAGCCCATGTTACAAGGGCAGTGAGACCTTTCCATGTCAAATGTAGTTTCTACAATATAACTAGATTAATCTACATTCTTGAAATTTTGCACTAGTTATGGAAGATTTATGAAGAGTAGTGTAATACTCTAAGTGATGCAGTGCAGTATGATTAAAAATGGTAAATATCATACTGAATTTCAGATTTCCCAAACTTGAATAGAAAACAGAAAACATGACTTTATAAATATCCTTTGAAGTACTTATAGTCTCTTCTACAGATTAATAACATACTTTCTCCTATCAGAAATAAGATATCGATCTCTTGTCTATAAACTAGAACAGATATAGAAAATGTAGCGAAATTGCTCTGTACTTGTATCCTTCATGTGATTTGTAAGTTTAATCTTCCTATTAAATTCAACTTCCCCAAATGGCTCAGTATTTTTGCTGTTGCTTTATCTGGGCTCTTCCCACCTGAAAAAATAATTTTTTTTTTCCAGTGAACTCCAGAATGATGATGATAAAGGCAACAAGCAGAGTGCTTTTTTGTGTGTGTAATAGGAAATGGTTCAAATGAATAATTAAAACAATCGCAAAGCATGGTATTTGCTGCCACCTGTTGGGTGTCTTGCCCTGGAAAATGCAGGTAGAATTGTTCAGACAAGAGCGAGTGTGCTCTGCTCAAACTAGACAAGTGGATCTTTTCTTTCATTCAGAATTCTTGAAGGCTACATTTTTTTTACATTCCCCCAAACATATGCCACTTTAGTGTATTTACATAAATGATTGAACGTCTTGTTCTCTTCTTGCCACTTAATATTTATTACATTTCCTCCCAGCTCTTGTATGCATTCATATTCCCTTTCTTTTGTTTTAAGTTTTAGTGTATTGTAACTAGCGTGAGGCTACAATACCTGATACATTTTGTTAAGCTTCTTTCTGTCTTCACCCTCTCATCCAGGATCTACCACACAACTATAACCTGGCACTCTGCCCCATATTGGGTGTACTCAATGAGATGTTAACACAAAAGTGTAATTGGCATTACCCTTTATTTCCAAAGGTGCCAATGGTGAAGTAGTGGGGAGAGGGCGACAAACTGCAGCCCAGAAGGGTCTGTACTGCATGTAGGGGTACAGAGCAACATTTCAGTTGCAACATGTTAGCGTATGGCAAGTAGGTCTGTTTGTGTAGAGAGCATGATGCTCGGGAGAGGAAAAGTTAGTGTGTGTTATATACTTCAGGATAATTAAGTGACCCAAAAGGTATTTATTAATTGTTTTTTTCTTTTGTTTCATTCTAAAAGATGACAATCTGCATCTCGTAAACAATGAGTCCCAGTCTCAAGCAGTGGAAGTCCTTCCTCACCTTGACAACCCAAGCTTTGAAGCAGATGAAACCCGTGTTCAAGAAATCAAATCCTAAAAATTTGTCAAGCAATGCGGAATCTGAACCTGTTGTAACAAACTGCCAGTTGTGGTCATAGGTACGTCAAACTGTGTAACAAATGAACTACTCTGGAGCAGCAATGTTGCATTGGAAATATTGGGATGAAATGAAATTTTTTAATAGATCACAATTACATGGTTTGAAAACTTAACCTTCTGCTAATTTAAACCTTTTTTATCTTCCGTTGGAATTTAGTTTAAGTATTCTTCAGATAAAACTGTCTCAAAAGAACGTATGAAGAAAACCATCTGATTTTAACATTGAACCAAACCTTCCTAACCCAGCCAGTCTTGTGCAGTGATCTTTCCATTCAGCCTGTGAAAACGTATACTGCTTTTTTAAATATTGTACTAAGCGGATGCTCCTGTAGTAGCTGTCTCTGTTGGGAATTGTTTGATTTGGAGCTTACAGATTTAGTATAAAGATGGATTTCTATTACAACCAAATCAATTTTGATCTGGACTTATAGATACTTAATTGTTTTATGTAAAGCAGTGTTCATGTTAACTGTCACTGCTCCAAATTAGTAGGACAGAATTACAAACTAAATGCCTATCAACCTTCCCCTGCTCCCCAAATATTTTTGTGGAATATTAAACCTATTTCAGATGAGCTAAAGGTTCTAATCAGTCATATAATGCAACATATATTCCTAAACCTATTTGAAGGGTTTTAAATAACAGGTCAAGTCTGACTTGCACAATATTGTAAAGGGAACAATTGCAGAAGTGCTGTATTTTTTTTAAAAGAAAAAAAAACCTATTCACTTTCTCAAACTTCTTCTAACTTTTAAATGGAGTCTGAAGGCTATCCTATGTCTCAGGGGTTGTCTAAATAGCTGCAACACCAGCAATGTTTGCTAGTCCACGTTTTGTGGGAGTCTGAAATGCTGAAGACTGTCAACTGAGGGTGAAGGTCTACAAACATCAACTAGAACATGGTAAGGCAACAGGTGATAAAAAATGCTACTGAGTATCGGGGGGTGCATAGTTTAGCAAACTGGATAAAATTGCAATGACTCAACTGATGTCCTGTAAATGTAGCTATAAATTATGGCTGATAATTTTCTAATATTTGTGGGGAGTGGAACACAAGGGTGCCTTAGTACAAAGTCTAGAGCCTCATCCACCAAAGTTAACTAAGTACATCTATAAATGCACTTTATTTTTATTTTGTGTCTTTATTCTTTATTCTGTGGTTTTGTTCCTAATACTAATGCTAACAGAATTTAGTCTAAAGAACAGCAATAATGTACTACTGTTTGAATCTCTTGGGAGAAAACAATGCATTTTCTTACTTCTGTGTAGTATGATTAAAAATGTTGTAAATATTTCATGATTTGTACTGAATTTCTTTGAATATGAAAATGTAAATAAAACTATATTCAAATTGCCTGTCTGATACTTATTTATGTTTGTACATAACCACTTTTATTACTAAATTCCTCCTCTTGGTGGAAACTTAGCCAGCTATTTCAGGTTTCAGAGTAGCAGCCGTGTTAGTCTGTATTCTCAAAAAGAAAAGGAGTACTTGTGGCACCTTAGAGACTAACCAATTTATTTTGAGCGAAGTGAGCTGTAGCTCATGAAAGCTTATGCTCAAATAAATTGGTTAGTCTCTAAGGTGCCACAAGTACTCCTTTTCTTCCAGCTATTTCAATGCTTCTCATTCCTTTTTCCATCCACAATCGCAAAACTGTTTGGGTTTTTTCCCCTCATGTCCCTATCTGAGACGAATGGTGTTTCAAAGACCAAAAACATTACTAAATATCAGGTAGTAATGCATACTACCTATCACCCATAACATAATAGGTAATACTGTTTTGACGTGTTTACTGTTTGCACGCTGAGGGCCTAAACCATTATAAACCTTTCTACAAGTACAGTAAATGATACTCTGCTTTCAATTGAAGAGACAAACCACAACAGGTGCATGGAACAAGCTGGAAGAGTTTGGGGGGGGAGAAAGAGGGTGGGGGTATGATGCATTGCATAGGCTAGCTGTATACCTAATTCATAGGCTAGCTGTAACAATTCTCTCAACAGCCTAGTGGCTGTCTGTTTTCTACATGCACCACAGCAGAGGAGTTTTGAGAAGGGAGTTGATGAAGGGGGAAGTGGCTTTAAGGATTTTTGACAAGCTTGCCTACAGAAGAGGTGGCATAGGAGAAACAGGCAATCAAGGCTGGTATTTCAAGAGCAAAAACAAAAGTTGATGCGATAACCTAAAAAGGGATCGGTAAAGCTCTAACTCCAATTGTAGATTATATGCAAATGTAGCAGCCATGCTATTTTTGAGAACTGGTATGTTGGTGATTTGCACCCTTCATCAATGTTTTAAATTGATATTGCACACCTTGAAATACAGTGGCAGAAGTGTTAAAAAAAAATTCCATGTGGCTGTTCAATGGTACATATAACTTTAAGAACTACTGTACCTTTTAAAATAAAGTATTAAGATGATAAACACATACCCAGTCTGTGTACATGTCACACTTCCTAGAAAGTCCATTATTAGGTAACCCAGCTTGCTTTTGCAAGAATTACTAGATAATCTGCAAGCTCTAGAAGTGGTTCCCAAATTTTTTTTTTTTTTTTTTTTTTTGCGGATCACTTAAATTGCTGAGCATCTCAGCGGACCACTTGATGGTTTTTCCACATGTTGCTTGTACCGTTAGCTAACTGTTTTAAAGCACTTTGGATAAAAGCGCTGTAGAACAAAAAAAACTTTTTGTCCTACAAATAAAAGCACACCGCTCATATTTTAATATCACCAGTCTTACCTTTCTAATGCGATGGATGTGCCCTCTCTATCCCGCTGCAGCAGCCCCCGAGCTGGGGCTGGAAGGAGGGGGAGTCTCTCCCCTGCCACAGGGTGGAGGCTGGGAAGAAGGCCCTCTCCCTGGCAGCCGCAGCCCTGGAGCTGGAGAAAGTCGCCTCTTTCTCTGGCTGACGCAGCCCTGCACGTCCCAAATTCCTCCCACCCCCTCTTGTCACCCACTGCCCCCTCCCATCCACCACCTATTCACCCACCCCCAAGGCCACACCTGCGTGGCTCCACTAATTATGTGGGTGGCCCTTCATTATTGTGTGCGCGGCCGCCCGGACTCGCACCTTAGAGGGAACTATCCGTGGACCACCTGAATGGAGCTCGCGGACTGCAGTTTCAGAACCCCTGCTCTGGAAAGCACTAGTCATCTTGTTTGCTCAACCTGTGAATGAAGTTGAGTGGAATCAGATTCTGCATGCTGTCTCCACTAACTGGGTCTCCACTGGTAATGAAGGATTGGAATGTGACAAGCATAGAGAGCGGGCAGCCTGATGCGAGTCAGTATGACGTGGATGCTGGTCATGAGAGGGAGTTGTGCAAGCTGAAACAAATGCACCAGAGGATAATGACAACTCTGCTATCTAAGGGCTCCGTCATCCTCCCTGTTATGGCAGTAGCTAAACTTCCACTGGCTACAGTTCAATAGAAGCAAAATCTGGCCCAAACTGACTCATCAAACTACAGGAAGTCTAGCTGATAGTAATATATTTTACAATTCCTATTTCTGCTCCTGTCTCTTGTAACTGGGTTTCTCCATATGAACACAGAGTGCTAAAGCCTGTTTAACATTCTGCAGTTCTCTGAAGTGCAATATTTACGTTTTTCTCTTTCTGCTCATAATATAAAAGGCAGAGTCTGGACCACAGGGGCATGTAGGTGGGGCAAATATTCTGCTATGCATCTCCCCATTGTCAGTGTGCATGAAAATAATGTTGAATTGATTTTCCTGAGATTGTAAGCTCTCGGGTAGGGATGGTGTGCCTTATGTTTTGCAAAGTGTCTAGCATACATAAGGCATGAGATTGGGGTGCGGGCAGAGGACAATGGACCAGGAGAAAGATGAAAGTTCTGGATTAAGGGGAATAAAGATAGTATGCATGTATACATGGTGGCTGCAAAATTTATTCCATTGAGAAACAGCCTGTGGTCAGGTTTCAGAGTAGCAGCTGTTAGTTTGTACCCGCAAAAAGAAAAGGAGGACTTGGGCACCTTAGAGACTAACAAATTTATTTGAGCATAAGCTTTCGTGAGCTACAGCTCACTTCATCGGATGCATTCAGTGGAAAATACAGTGGGGAGATTTATATACACAGAGAACATGAAACAATGGGTGTTACCATATACACTGTAAGGAGAGTGATCAGGTAAGGTGAGCTGTTACCAGCAGGGGGGCGGTGGCGGGGGGGGGGGGAACCTTTTGTAGTGATAATCAAGGTGGGTCATTTCCAGCAGTTGACAAGAAGGTCTGAGGAACAGCGGGGGGGGGGAATAAACATGGGGAAATAGTTTTACTTGTGTAATGACCCATCCACTCCCAGTCTATTCAAGCCTAATGTAGTGGTGTCCAGTTTGCAAATTAATTCCAATTCAGCAGTCTCTCGTTGGAGTCTGTTTTTGAAGGTTTTTTGTTGAAGAAATTGCCATGTTTAGGTCTGTAATAGAGTGACCAGAGAGATTGAAGTGTTCTCCGACTGGTTTTTGAATGTTATAATTCTTGATGTCTGATTTGTGTCCATTCTTTTACGTGGAGACTGTCATAGAATCATAGAATATCAGGGTTGGAAGGGACCTCAGGAGGTCATCTAGTCCAACCCCCTGCTCAAAGCAGGACCAATCCCCAATTTTTGCCCCAGATCCCTAAATGTCCCCCTCAAGGATTGAACTCACAACCCTGGGTTTAGCACGCCAATGCTCAAACCATTGAGCTATCCCTCCCCCCCAGTTTGTACATTGTCTAGTTTGGCCAATGTACATGGCAGAGGGGCATTGCTGGCACATGATGGCATATATCACATTGGTGGATGTGCAGGTGAATGAGCCTCTGATAGTGTGGCTGATGTGATTAGGCCCTGTGATGGTGTCCCCTGAATAGATATGTGGACAGAGTTGACAACGGGCTTTGTTGCAAGGATAGGTTCTTGGGTTAGTGGTTCTGTTGTGTGGTGTGTGGTTGCTGGTGAGTGTTTGCTTCAGGTTGGGGGGCTGTCTGTAGGCCAGGACTGGCCTGTCTCCCAAGATCTGAGAGCGTGATGGGTCGTCCTTCAGGATAGGTTGTAGATCCTTGATGATGCATTGGAGAGGTTTTAGTTGGGGGCTGAAGGTGACAGCTAGTGGCATTCCAACTGTAATACATGTGCACACGAGGGCAGAGTTAAACTTGTGCAAGCTTACTCTCCCCCTCTCTCTCCTCCCCCCACCCCATTTCCTCCCTTTGCTTAATAGGCTAGTTTTAATATCGCATTGACACACTTTTGCATTGGCTAAAGTCCATTTGTAAATACTCTAGCTCTGCACATTTCTTGTTAAACGCATGCACAATGTTTCCATCCTTAAATATTTCCATATGCCCAACAATCTGTAAATCACTAACTTATGTGTTTTGAGAAACAATGGTCTTTCTGTTTTCTTTCACTTTGCCTGGAGTCCAGAGGAGCTCAACAAAAAATGAGAAAGGGTTTAGAAAGCCCAACCTCAGAGGAAAGGTTAATAAAAAAAAAACAAAACCTGAACTTTAGTCTTGAGAAAAGAAGCCTGAAGGAAAGGGAGTGGGGACCAATAACAGTCTTCAAATAGCTTAAGGTCAGTTATAAAGAGGATGGTGATCAAGTGTTCTCCATGTTCACTGAAGGTTGGACAAGAACTAATTTTCATAAACTAGCAATGGTGATTTAGGTAAGATATTAGACAAAACTTTTCTAAGAATACAAACAGGCTTCCAAGGGAGGCAGTGGAATTTCCATCACTGGAGAGTTTTATGAACAGGTTAGACAAACACCTTCTCAGGGATGGTCTAGGTATACTTGGTCCTCATTCCAAGCGCAGGGGGGTGACTAGATGATCTGCTGGGGGGGGGAACCCTTCCAGCCCTCTGTTCCTGTGATTCTAACACTACCAGCATCATAGTCCATGTATTTGTATTATTCATAAGGCTTTGCATTTTTATTTCCTTTCTCGTTAGTCCTTAACTGACCTGACCTGTGACATTATGAAGTTGTGCAACTCTGATGTACACACCCTTATAAATTTTGAACTGCCCACTTTGTATTTACATAAATATTCTTTGGCATTATGGAGGTATGTAATTTACAAGCAGTGATAGGAGTGGCTCTCCAGACAAGCTAAAAATAGGAACCTGCCTGGGGCTAGGGTTGGTCCTTTAACCCTTTTTATTAATAACAATGTGCCTGAGGTTGGTCCTCTGCTGCCAGAGAACAATAACTGACGCACAATCCTAAAAAACTGTGGGCTTCTGTCTTATTTTGCAGTTCATTTGTTCTCATTGTACATAGTGCATGCTCCATTAAAATCTTTGCAAACACGGAGTTCAGGGAATACTGTGGTACTTGCAAATGGTAATGGCGGTAATGACTATAATGACTACCATAGAAGCATTGAGGTTACCACTGGGAAATCTAGATATCTCCTTTTTTATTTTGCTCGCCAAGAGGAACCAGAGCAGATTAGGTTCACTCATGCTCCTGTGGTTCCACTCCCTGAAGAAATTCTGCCCAAGAGGCTTGAGTCAGAGACATGTTTGAGTTCTTTTCAAGAAATCATGCTGGAAAGATTTCTACTCAACAAGATGATGTGGCAAAGTAGGTCAATTATGTGAACTGTCGTGTGTGTAACCCAAGACTTTTCAGCAGTGAGATTTTGAGTACTGTATTGTTCCTAAACATCTGAAAGGATTTATTTATCATCTAAGGCAGAGGTTCTCAAACTGTGGTCTGTGGACCACCAGTGGTCCATGAGCTCCATTCAGGTGGTCCGTGGATAGATCCCTCTAAAGTGAGCATCTAGGCGGCCGCACATGAGACATTGAAGGGCCACCCACCTAATTAGTGGAGCTGTGCAGGTGTGCCTGCACTAATTAGGTGCCTGAATCCTGGAGAAGACAGACATGTGAGATGGGGGGAATAGGGGGTAGGTGGGAGGGGGGGATTTGGGATGTGCAGGGCTGCAGCAGCCAGAGAAAGAGGCAGCTTTCCCCAGCTGTAGGGTTACTGCTGTCGGGGAGAGACGGCCCTCCTTCCAGCCCCAGCTCAGGGGCTGCTGCAGCGGGGGAGAGAGGGCACATCCATCGCATTAGAAAGGTAAGACTACTGATATTAAAATATGAGTTGTGTGCTTTTATTTGTAGAACCAAAAAAAGTTAATAAGTTTTTTTTATATAGTGCTTTTATCCAAAGCGTTTTACAATAGTTAGCTAACGGTACAAACAACATGTGGAAAGATCATTAAGTGATCCACTGAGACCCTCAGCAATTTTCAAGTGGTCCATGGAAAAAAAAAGTTTGAGAACCACTGATCTAAGGTCCTGCTTATGTTAAAGAAACTTTCCTTAGTGTAACTGTAACAATGTAGTTATCAGAGTGTGAATTTTCTAGATATACACAGGACCCATGTTGAGGGACGGCAAAATTGTAAAAACAGTTTGGGCCAAGGAAACAATATCTGAAGAATTCTTCTTCTCAGATCCGAGCAGCACAAGAGAGGGATCTGTGGCATCACAGAACTGAGGTAGAAAGGGGTGTCTGCAGCTTCAACTTGATCCCAACCACTCCAAAATGAAGTTTACAGGGCTAACCCTCAGCTGTGAACATTGGTGTAGCTCCACTGAACTCAGCAGAGCTGTGCTGATTTACATTAGCTGAGGAGTTGGCCCTATTCTTTCCTCCCTGGTTAAATGCAGGCTGTCCTCACATAGAGATAGATGCTGATCTGCTCGCAAGGCACTCACTGAGAGGTGCAATGGTCAGCAGCATCACTGCTGTTTCTGTGAGCCCTTGCTCCCGTTAAAATAAATGAGCATTTACTGGCTTCAGTTCACTGATGTAAGATTGGCCCTTTAAAGGGCACGTAAGGCTGGGGCTTGGTGTTGAAGCTCCCTATGCTTTTTCTCAGAAGTGTTTAAATCCACTTTAAGATCATACTAGCTTAAGTCCGCCCCACGGTGCTAAAATCGTGACTTTACTTCAAAAATGATGTCCCCTGTGCCATGCCACTTGTGCAAACGGTTATGCAGAGAGACGGCAGCACCAAAATATGTCAGTGATCACTGGATCACAGTTATGGAAAGGGAATAACCCGCTATTGCTACAGAACCATTCTTTCACTGAAACAAATGGTCTCCTGCCTCAGATCAAGCTTTATCTCTTTCTATTGAATGCATTGATTAGAATGCATAACCAGCCTTCATAAAGATCGAAGAAAATGACACATTGAGAGAAAATTTAAATCTCTATAAATTAACTTGCCAAAGAATAGCTGTGTGTGTTTTCAGTCTGTAGTTCATAATTCACTTCCAAGTGAATGTGAAAGAAATAATAGATATTGAACAACAAAATAAATCTAGCTAGGGGTGAACAACGGTTTCTGCTTTTTGTAAAAATATGATTGTAATTTTTTTTTAAATAGCTGATTACCAACGTCTAGACTAAGTAACTGAGGACCTGAATGCCAGGTGCTCGGAACCACCACTGCACTTTATTAGAGCCCTTTAAGAGGCCACAGACTAGAGTGTTGTTTACATACTAGTTACAGTCACTAGCCAGCTTCCCTGCTTATTTCTAGGGATGTACAGTATACTTATCATTTAATGCCACCCCCAATCCTACCTTCCTTCAGCCCCCGTGCATCCTGGCTGCTTGTATAGTCCCAGCTCTGGGATAGAGGTAGGTGGCGGGGAGATGTTTACTTTAATCCAATTAGCCCCTCAGCTGTACCGCTACTCAGTTAATTAGCCACCTCTGCCAATTGACTGTCATTCAATCAGGTCCCAATTAATGTATACTGTTGGGGATTTTAAAAGTCAGCTCCTGGTTCAACACACTCTGTCACACTCCAGGAAATAGTCCATAATGTCCTTGAGGGCCTAATCATGCTCCATGAGATCCTCAAACACTTCAGACAGGTGACTACTTTTCAGTTCTTCATGCCTAAAGTTACCTTCATGTGAAGCCATGCAGCTGGTCAGGGCAGGCCCAAACTTGGTGGCACTGGCTGGGGCATGCGCATGGCTATAGCAGTTGGAGGATGTATGGATTCAGCACATCCATGTGCCCTCTCTCGCTGCAGGGTTGCTATGGAAAGCCACCTACACCTTTCACCTGCCTTCCCCTGGTAGAAACCCCCAAGGAAAAGCAAACATGGCCTGGCCTAACCTCCCCCAGGTATGAATCGCTCCTAGGGTGTATCCACACTGGAAATGGGTAGGATAAATTATTTTATATCAGTGTACATTTTACATCCTACCATTAATGTGTATATAAAACTACAATTCTGATATCTTCATTAGCATTCTTCCCAAATTCTGCATCTACACTGATCCCGAGCTTCAGTCACCTGGGCAAACAGGCAAGCAGCTAGGGCTGGGCAAACACCACCAGACGCTTTCTGTGAATGTTTGTCTGACGTTTGCTTTGACTGCATTTGTGCTCACATATGCTCTAGAGACTGAGTTTATTGGCAGGAGTGTTCTTGGACAGGATGACACTTAATAAGTCGCATACTGGAGTGTATTTGCCAAAACTGATTTCTGAATACATAATGAATACTCACACTGAGCTATTACCAGCAGGATAGTGAGTTTGTGTGTGTGGTTTTTGTGAGGGGGTGAGAGAACCTGGATTTGTGCAGGAAATGGCCCAACTTGATTATCATGCACATTGTGTAGAGAGTTGTCACTTTGGATGGGCTATCACCAGCAGGAGAGTGAATTTGTGTGGGGGGGTGGAGGGTGAGAAAACCTGGATTTGTGCTGGAAATGGCCCAACTTGATGATCACTTTAGATAAGCTATTACCAGCAGGACAGTGGGGTGGGAGGAGGTATTGTTTCATATTCTCTGTGTATATATAAAGTCTGCTGCAGTTTCCACGGTATGCATCCGATGAAGTGAGCTGTAGCTCACGAAAGCTCATGCTCAAATAAATTGGTTAGTCTCTAAGGTGCCACAAGTCCTCCTTTTCTTTTTGGATTTGAAGAGTTACACTCATCAGATCAGAGAATAAAATCACATGCAGTACCATGTGACCTGTTCCACCAATCAGAACTGCTCACTAACAAACCACAGCCAAGAGGTCTTTGGTGAATAATTCTGAATAAACCATATGTGAGGGAAACTGAGCTGTTCACAGACAATTCACAAAGAGACAAAATTTGTCAGATAAATTATTTATTGCCACAAGCATGTGGGAAGCGCCTTCTTTTGTACCTGTCATATATTAATCCTAAACAAAGAGACACTGCTCATGCATAGAACACACAACTGATGATGCATTACTGTTCCACCAACAAATTTCAGTAATTGGAGCACCAATTCCATTTAAAACAAAACAAACAAATCTGAAACACCGAAGACAGTGTGATCTAGTGATTAGAGCAGGAAGCCAGGAGTCCATTCCCAATTGTGACTGTTTTTTGTGTGTGGAAAATCACTTATTCATTCTGTGCCTCTGTTTACCTGTCTGTAAGATGGGGAAAGTAGTATCTACCTACTCACAGAGATGTTGTGAGGCTTAATTAAATAATCTTACAGCTGGTTGAAAATATGTCACCATTTTTGTGACAATTTAGTCCCGTCTGGCTGACATTTGAAAGTTAATTAACCAAAATTTCTAAATTAATTTTTACCAGCTCTATAGCTACTCAAAAAACAGAATGATATTTTCACAAAAATTCAGTTTTTTTAATTGAAATGTTCATATATGGACTGACCTTCTCATTGGAATTCAAAATTTAAATGAAAAAAGTATAAATTTAAAAAAATTAGACCACCCTGTTTAAAGTTTATAAAACATTTTGAGTGAAACCATGGCCCCATTGAAGTCAATAGAAGTTTTACCATTGACTTTGATAAGCCCCAAATTTCACTATTTGGGATCCACAGGCGGAAGGTGTTAAATAAGTGTAAAGAACTGTTATTACTATTACATAAACACACACATACGCCCCTTTTGTTTGGTGTTTCTTTTCCCTTTTTAAAATTTTTCTAACTACTGTCTCTCCTCCCTCTTCTTCCTATCTGATCTATTGTTTTAGGTAGATCTGCTATACTGACCTTCAGGTACAGCAATTTCTACTGCCTATAAGATCATCTTGACAGAGGTCTGTATAAATCAGGCACTGATACGATCATGTGAGCACATTACAAGTGTTACCATTTCCCATATGTATTCTTCATGGCTGACACGCTCAGCTTTTTGTATATATTCTGAAAAAAAGTAATAAAATTTGAATTACAGATTATGTGAGTTATAAAGGTTTATTTCTGGGTCTCTTTGGCTATTAAATTTGAATTTTCAACCCACCCCCAAAGAAACCTTTCTGCGTTAATTAGCCCACTTTTTAAATTAAATGTAAACTACATTTAAAGAGCGGTGCGAAGCACCCCCTACTCCTAAAGGTCTATTGGTGTGCAATCTGTTAATGTTGCAGCCAGCCTCCTTCATAAAAGAAGGGAGGGGAGAGATTTTCCCCTCCCATGTCCCCCAGTGACCCATATTAGTGTCTTTTTTTAAATACACTGTGCTGCAGCTTTAAGGCACCTGGTGTGGGTAAGAATGCAAGGCTTTCACATGGTTGATGTTAAACATGCAAGGAGCAGCGTGGCCTAGTGTCTAGAGCACTGAACTGGGACTCAGGAGACATGGATTCTATTCGTGGTTCTGCTAATAGTCTGCTGGGTGACCCTGGGAAAGTCACTTCCCTTCTCTGTGCCCCAGTTTCCCCATCTGTACAATGGGGATACTGATACTGACCTCCTTTGTGAATTGCTATAAAATCATAGAAGATTAGGGTTGGAAGAGACCTCAGGAGGTCATCTAGTCCAACCCCCTGCTCAAAGCAGGACCAACATCAACTAAATCATCACAGCCAGGGCGTTGTCAATCCAGGTTTTAAAACCTCTAAGGATGGAGATTCCACCACCTCCATAGGTAACCCATTCCAGTGCTTCACCACCCACCTAGTGAAATAGTTTTTACCAATATCCAACCTAGACCCCCCCCTCCCACTGCAACTTGAGACCATTGCTTCTTGTCCTGTCATCTGCTACCACTGAGAACAGCCGAGCTCCATCCTCTTTGGAACCCCCCTTCAGGTAGTTGAAGGCTGCTATCAAATTCCCCCTCACTTTTCTCTTCTGGAGACTAAATAAGCCCAGTTCCCTCAGCCTCTCCCCATAAGTCACGTGCCCCACCTCCCTAATCGTTTTTATTGCCCTCTGCTGAACTCTCTCCAATTTGTCCACATCCTTTCTGTAGTGGGGTGACCCAAAACTGTATGCAATACTCCAGATGTGGCCTCACCAGTGCCGAATAGAGGGGAATAATCACGTCCCTCGATCTGCTGGCAATGCTTCTGCTAATACAGGCCAATATGCCGTTAGCCTTCTTGGCAACAAGGGCACGCTGCTGACTCATATCCAGCTTCTCGTCCACTGTAATCCCCAGGTCCTCTTCTGCAGAACTGCTACTTAGCCAGTCAGTCCTCAGTCTGTAGCGGTGCATGGGATTCTTCCATCCTAAGTGCAGGACTTGGCACTTGTCCTTGTTGAACCTCATCAGATTTCTTTTGGCCCAATCCTCCAATTTGTCTAGGTCACTCTGGACTCTATCTCTACCCTCCAGCGTATCTACCTCTCCCGCATCTTAGTGTCATCCGCAAACTTGCTGAGGGAGCAATCCATCCCATCAATGAAGATGTTGAACAAAACCAGCCCCAAGACCAACCCCTTGGGCACTTTGCTTGATACTGGCTGCCAACTAGACATGGAGCCACTGATCACTACCCATTGAGCCCAAAAATCTAGCCAGCTTTCTATCCACCTTATAGACCATTCATCCAATCCATACTTTAACTTGCTGGCAAGTTCTATGTCCCCCTCCCTGTTCTATGAAAATCTACGGATGAAAAGTGCTATATAAGAGCCAGGCATTATTGTTAACCCTCAACTGCCCTTCCTTCGCCTCTATCGTTTTCTGTCTTCTGTTTTAATATAGATTGTCACAGTGCTTTGGGGACATGGGTTTGTTCTTCCTGTGCGTCTGCAGTGTCCGTAAATAACATTGCAGAGGGAATGCATGGTTCATGCCAGGTCACTGATTGCATGCACAATCCTTGTCTGTGGCTGTAAGAGGCAGGCAGTGTGTGCGTGTTGGCAGGAGCTGCGAGTGCGTGTGCGCATGCTGACAGGAGCAGGGTGTGTGTGTGTGTGTCTGGCAAAGGCTGCGTGTGTGTCTAGCAAGGTCAGGAGGTGTGTGTGGTGGGAGGAGCTGGTAGGGACAGGTTGTATGTGTGTTGGGGAGGGTTGGGAGGGACAGGTTGTGTGTGTGTTGGTGGGATAGCAGGATAGGGTGTGTGTGTGTTGGGGGGCTGGTAGAGAGAGGCTGTGTGTGTGTGTGTTCGGGGGCTGGCAGGACAGAGTCTGGGGGCACAGACAGGCTGTGTACAGGTTGGGGAGCTGGCAGGACTGGTTGTGGGGGGCAGGGACAGGCTGTGTCTGTGTATTGGGGGGCTGGTAGAGACAGGCTGTGTGTGTGTTGAGGGGGCTGGCAGGACAGGGTGGGTGGGGCTGGCAGGGACAGGCTGTGTGTGTGTGTTGGGGGTGGCAGAGAGAGGCTGTGGGTCTATGCTGGGGTGCTGGCAGGACGCAGGGTGCTGGCGGGGCAGACTGTGTGTGTGTTGGGGGGCTGGCAGGATGGGGGGTGCTGGCAGGGAGAGATTGCATGTGTGTGTTGGGGGGGCTGGCAGTGACAGGCTCTGTGTGTGTGTGTGTGTTGGGGGTGGGAGTGACAGGCTGTGTGTGTGTGTGTTGGGGTGGCAGGGACAGGCTGTGTGTGTGTGTTGGGGGTGGGAGTGACAGGCTGTGTGTGTGTGTGTTGGGGTGGCTGGGACAGGCTGTGTGTGTGTGTTGGGGGTGGGAGTGACAGGTTGTGTGTGTGTGTGTGTTGGAGTGGCAGGGACAGGCTGTGTGTGTGTGTGTTGGAGTGGCAGGGACAGGCTGTGTGTGTGTGTTGGGGCTGGGGGACAGGCTGTGTGTGTGTGTGTTGGAGTGGCAGGGACAGGCTGTGTGTGTGTGTGTGTTGGGGTGGCAGGGACAGGCTGTGTGTGTGTGTTGGGGGTGGGAGTGACAGGCTGTGTGTGTGTGTGTTGGAGTGGCAGGGACAGGCTGTGTGTGTGTGTGTGTGTGTTGGGGTGGCAGGGACAGGCTGGGTGTGTGTGTGTAGGGGCTGGGGGGGACAGGCTGTGTGTGTGTGTGTGTTTGGGGTGGCAGGGACAGGCTGGGTGTGTGTGTTGGGGCTGGGGGGACAGGCTGGGTGTGTGTGTTGGGGATGCAGGGACAGGCTGTGTGTGTGTGTTGGGGGTGGGAGTGACAGGTTGTGTGTGTGTGTGTGTTGGAGTGGCAGGGACAGGCTGTGTGTGTGTGTTGGGGCTGGGGGGACAGGCTGTGTGTGTGTGTGTTGGGGCTGGGGGGACAGGCTGTGTGTGTGTGTGTGTTGGGGTGGCAGGGACAGGCTGTGTGTGTGTGTTGGGGCTGGGGGGACAGGCTGTGTGTGTGTGTGTGTGTTGGGGTGGCAGGGACAGGCTGGGTGTGTGTTGGGGGTGGGAGTGACAGGCTGTGTGTGTGTGTTGGAGTGGCAGGGACAGGCTGTGTGTGTGTGTTGGGGGGCTGGTAGAGAGAGGCTGTGTGTGTGTGTGTTCGGGGGCTGGCAGGACAGAGTCTGGGGGCACAGACAGGCTGTGTACAGGTTGGGGAGCTGGCAGGACTGGTTGTGGGGGGCAGGGACAGGCTGTGTCTGTGTATTGGGGGGCTGGTAGAGACAGGCTGTGTGTGTGTTGAGGGGGCTGGCAGGACAGGGTGGGTGGGGCTGGCAGGGACAGGCTGTGTGTGTGTGTTGGGGGTGGCAGAGAGAGGCTGTGGGTCTATGCTGGGGTGCTGGCAGGACGCAGGGTGCTGGCGGGGCAGACTGTGTGTGTGTTGGGGGGCTGGCAGGATGGGGGGGTGCTGGCAGGGAGAGGTTGCATGTGTGTGTTGGGGGGGCTGGCAGTGACAGGCTCTGCGTGTGTGTGTGTGTTGGGGGTGGGAGTGACAGGCTGTGTGTGTGTGTGTTGGGGTGGCAGGGACAGGCTGTGTGTGTGTGTTGGGGGTGGGAGTGACAGGCTGTGTGTGTGTTGGGGTGACAGGGACAGGCTGTGTGTGTGTGTGTGTGTTGGGGGTGGGAGTGACAGGCTGTGTGTGTGTGTGTTGGGGTGGCTGGGACAGGCTGTGTGTGTGTGTTGGGGGTGGGAGTGACAGGTTGTGTGTGTGTGTGTGTTGGAGTGGCAGGGACAGGCTGTGTGTGTGTGTGTTGGAGTGGCAGGGACAGGCTGTGTGTGTGTGTTGGGGCTGGGGGACAGGCTGTGTGTGTGTGTGTTGGAGTGGCAGGGACAGGCTGTGTGTGTGTGTGTGTGTGTTGGGGTGGCAGGGACAGGCTGTGTGTGTGTGTTGGGGGTGGGAGTGACAGGCTGTGTGTGTGTGTGTTGGAGTGGCAGGGACAGGCTGTGTGTGTGTGTGTGTGTGTTGGGGTGGCAGGGACAGGCTGGGTGTGTGTGTGTAGGGGCTGGGGGGGACAGGCTGTGTGTGTGTGTGTGTGTGTTTGGGGTGGCAGGGACAGGCTGGGTGTGTGTGTTGGGGCTGGGGGGACAGGCTGGGTGTGTGTGTTGGGGATGCAGGGACAGGCTGTGTGTGTGTGTTGGGGGTGGGAGTGACAGGTTGTGTGTGTGTGTTGGAGTGGCAGGGACAGGCTGTGTGTGTGTGTTGGGGCTGGGGGGACAGGCTGTGTGTGTGTGTGTTGGAGTGGCAGGGACAGGCTGTGTGTGTGTGTGTGTTGGGGTGGCAGGGACAGGCTGTGTGTGTGTGTTGGGGCTGGGGGGACAGGCTGTGTGTGTGTGTGTGTGTTGGGGTGGCAGGGACAGGCTGGGTGTGTGTTGGGGGTGGGAGTGACAGGCTGTGTGTGTGTGTTGGAGTGGCAGGGACAGGCTGTGTGTGTGTGTTGGGGCTGGGGGGACAGGCTGTGTGTGTGTGTGTGTTGGAGTGGCAGGGACAGGCTGTGTGTGTGTGTGTAGGGGCTGGGGGGGGACAGGCTGTGTGTGTGTGTGTGTTGGGGTGGCAGGGACAGGCTGGGTGTGTATGTTGGGGCTGGGGGGACAGGCTGGGTGTGTGTGTTGGGGATGCAGGGACAGGCTGTGTGTGTGTGTGTGTGTGTTGGAGTGGCAGGGACAGGCTGTGTGTGTGTGTTGGGGCTGGGGGGACAGGCTGTGTGTGTGTGTGTGTGTTGGAGTGGCAGGGACAGGCTGTGTGTGTTTGTGTGTGTTGGGGTGGCAGGGACAGGCTGTGTGTGTGTGTGTAGGGGCTGGGGGGGGACAGGCTGTGTGTGTGTGTGTGTGTGTGTGTGTTGGGGTGGCAGGGACAGGCTGGGTGTGTATGTTGGGGCTGGGGGGACAGGCTGTGTGTGTGTGTTGGGGCTGGGGGGACAGGCTGTGTGTGTGTGTTGGGGTGGCAGGGACAGGCTGTGTGTGTGTGTGTGTGTGTGTGTTGGAGTGGCAGGGACAGGCTGTGTGTGTGTGTGTGTTGGGGCGGCAGGGACAGGCTGTGTGTGTGTGTTGGGGCTGGGGGGACAGGCTGTGTGTGTGTGTGTGTTGGAGTGGCAGGGACAGGCTGTGTGTGTGTGTGTGTGTGTGTTGGGGCGGCAGGGACAGGCTGTGTGTGTGTGTTGGGGCTGGGGGGACAGGCTGTGTGTGTGTGTGTGTGTTGGGGCGGCAGGGACAGGCTGGGTGTGTGTGTGTGTGTGTTGGAGTGGCAGGGACAGGCTGGGTGTGTGTGTGTGTGTTGGGGTGGCAGGGACAGGCTGGGTGTGTGTGTGTGTGTGTTGGGGCGGCAGGGACAGGCTGGGTGTGTGTGTGTTGGGGTGGCGGGGACAGGCTGGGTGTGTGTGTGTGTTGGGGCGGCAGGGACAGGCTGGGTGTGTGTGTGTTGGGGCTGGGGGGACAGGCTGTGTGTGTGTGTGTGTTGGGGCGGCAGGGACAGGCTGGGTGTGTGTGTGTAGGGGCTGGGGGGGGACAGGCTGGGAGTGTGTGTGTTGGGGCGGCAGGGACAGGCTGGGTGTGTGTGTTGGGGCTGGGGGGACAGGCTGGGTGTGTGTGTGTGTGTTGGGGCTGGGGGGACAGGCTGGGTGTGTGTGTTGGGGCTGGGGGGACAGGCTGGGTGTGTGTGTGTGTTGGGGTGGCGGGGACAGGCTGTGTGTGTGTGTGTGTTGGGGCTGGGGGGACAGGCTGGGTGTGTGTGTTGGGGCTGGGGGGACAGGCTGGGTGTGTGTGTGTGTTGGGGTGGCGGGGACAGGCTGGGTGTGTGTGTGTGTGTTGGGGCTGGGGGGACAGGCTGGGTGTGTGTGTGTGTGTGTTGGGGCTGGGGGGACAGGCTGGGTGTGTGTGTGTGTGTGTTGGGGCTGGGGGGACAGGCTGGGTGTGTGTGTGTGTTGGGGCGGTAGGGACAGGCTGGGTGTGTGTGTGTAGGGGCTGGGGGGACAGGCTGTGTGTGTGTGTTGGGGCGGCAGGGACAGGCTGGGTGTGTGTGTGTGTGTGTGTGTTGGGGTGGCGGGGACAGGCTGGGTGTGTGTGTGTAGGGGCTGGGGGGGGGACAGGCTGGGAGTGTGTGTGTTGGGGCTGGGGGGACAGGCTGGGTGTGTGTGTGTGTGTTGGGGCTGGGGGGACAGGCTGGGTGTGTGTGTTGGGGCTGGGGGGACAGGCTGGGTGTGTGTGTGTGTTGGGGTGGCGGGGACAGGCTGGGTGTGTGTGTGTGTGTTGGGGCTGGGGGGACAGGCTGGGTGTGTGTGTGTGTGTTGGGGCTGGGGGGACAGGCTGGGTGTGTGTGTGTGTGTTGGGGCTGGGGGGACAGGCTGGGTGTGTGTGTGTGTTGGGGCGGCAGGGACAGGCTGGGTGTGTGTGTGTAGGGGCTGGGGGGACAGGCTGTGTGTGTGTGTTGGGGCGGCAGGGACAGGCTGGGTGTGTGTGTGTGTGTGTGTGTTGGGGTGGCGGGGACAGGCTGGGTGTGTGTGTGTTGGGGCGGCGGGGACAGGCTGGGTGTGTGTGTGTAGGGGTTGGGGGGGACAGGTTGTGTGTGTGTGTGTGTTGGGGCTGGGGGGACAGGCTGGGTGTGTGTGTGTGTTGGGGCGGCAGGGACAGGCTGGGGGTGTGTGTGTTGGGGTGGCAGGGACAGGCTGGGTGTGTGTGTGTAGGGGTTGGGGGGGACAGGTTGTGTGTGTGTGTGTGTGTTGGGGCTGGGGGGACAGGCTGGGTGTGTGTGTGTGTTGGGGCTGGGGGGACAGGCTGGGTGTGTGTGTGTGTTGGGGCGGCAGGGACAGGCTGGGTGTGTGTGTGTTGGGGCGGCGGGGACAGGCTGGGTGTGTGTGTGTAGGGGTTGGGGGGGACAGGTTGTGTGTGTGTGTGTGTTGGGGCTGGGGGGACAGGCTGGGTGTGTGTGTGTGTTGGGGCGGCGGGGACAGGCTGGGTGTGTGTGTTGGGGCTGGGGGGACAGGCTGGGTGTGTGTGTGTGTTGGGGTGGCGGGGACAGGCTGGGTGTGTGTGTGTGTGTTGGGGTGGCGGGGACAGGCTGGGTGTGTGTGTGTTGGGGCGGCGGGGACAGGCTGGGTGTGTGTGTGTAGGGGTTGGGGGGGACAGGTTGTGTGTGTGTGTGTGTTGGGGCTGGGGGGACAGGCTGGGTGTGTGTGTGTGTTGGGGCGGCAGGGACAGGCTGGGGGTGTGTGTGTTGGGGTGGCAGGGACAGGCTGGGTGTGTGTGTGTAGGGGTTGGGGGGGACAGGTTGTGTGTGTGTGTGTGTTGGGGCTGGGGGGACAGGCTGGGTGTGTGTGTGTGTTGGGGCGGCAGGGACAGGCTGGGTGTGTGTGTGTTGGGGCGGCGGGGACAGGCTGGGTGTGTGTGTGTAGGGGCTGGGGGGGGACAGGCTGGGGGTGTGCGTGGCCCCAAGCCCGCACCTCTCCCAGCTGCGGAGAGCCGTGGGGCGCCCCGCCGCCCTGTCACACAGCGCGCGCGACGAGCCGGAACCGAGCCGAGCCCCCCTCAGTGGGCGGGCGCCGCGGCCACCCCTCGGCAAACGACCCCGCCCCCGCGCGGCGCTCAGCAGCCGCCCACCTCACGGCGGCGCGCCGGCCGCTGGGGCTGGTAGTGCAGGGCGGAGCTCGGGCCGCCGCCGCCGGCCGCCAGCGAACTACATCTCCCGGCGGGCTTGGCGGCGGCGGCGCGGGCGCCGCCCCCCGCTCGGTGGAGCTTGGCCGGCGGGCTGTGGACGTGGGAGCGGAGCGGGGCATGAGGCGGGCGGCGAGATGTGGCTGAAGCCCGAGGAGGTGCTGCTGAAGAGCGCCCTCAAGCTGTGGGTGCTGGAGCGCTCCAACCGCTACTTCGTGCTGCAGCGGCGGCGAGGCTACGGGGAGGACGGCGGGGGGCTGGCAGGTGAGCGGCCCGGCCCTGGCGTCTCTGGGGCCGCCGCGGGGGGGCGGGGCGATGGGGAAGCGGGGCGCCCCTGTCCCGGTTTGCTCCTGGGAGAAGCGGCCGCCGACGCTCCTGGGAGCCCCGCCCCCCCAGCCCGGTGGGGCGGGGATGGGCTGAGGGGTTGGTTCGCCGCGTGGCGGGCTGCTCGGGGGGCAGCGCGGGGGCGGGGGCAGGGGCAGAGGCGGGCACGCCCAGGGGAGGGGGCTGACCGGCCTGCCCCGGGCATAGCTCTTGGGAGGCTTGGCTGGGGTGCGAGGTCTGGGTCCCTTCTCCTGGGGAGCTTGCTAGGGCAGCTGCTGCCCAGGGGTAGCAGGCCGGGGCTGGCGAGTCACCTGCAGAGGAGATGGTGGCTGGCAGCGACGACGGGTAACTGTTGACAGTGGGGGCGGGGCATAATTTAAAGCAGCAGTTTTCAAACTTTTTGAGCTGAGCCCCTCACCTTTGAGTTACAATTTTTTGCGTTGCGTTTCCCCCTTACCCCCATACAAAAACAGGTGAATTGTGGGGTGGAGGTGGCGCTCCCGAGCCCTGCCGTGCAGGGCTAAAGCCCAAGCCAGCTGGCATCGCCGCTTCCCCCCATCTCCAGTGTTCCTCTGCACCTCCCTAGGGGGGCTCGCCTCACAGTTTGAAAACCTCTGATTTAAAGATTCTGGTGCAGCAGGGTTCAGGGCTGGGCATATAAACCCTGGCAGAAATTGGAGGGGTACATGACCCCTCCTGTCTCCCCCCCACACATCACTTCTGGACTGGCTGTGGGGGATAACAGGTCTTTGTCCTCAACGTAACAAGCTTCACTTTATAAACATTTCAGGCTCTAAAATCTGATCTCTACTCATTATTATCTGTTTGTTCAACTGGGGCTCCTGGGTGCTACTGTTATGGAGCAGAAGCGCGTTGCGCTAGGTGCTGTACAAACAGAGAATTCCCTCCTTACTAAATTGTGGCTTCTCTTTGCTTCCCCTTCCCAGAAGAAATGTCCTGGATGTCTGGGAGGGTTTAGTTCTAGGATGCTCTGGACGAGTCACTCCTTTCTGGGTTATACAAGGCAGTCTCCAGCTGTGGCATTGTGAATGACAGAGAGATTTTTAGAAGTGTGCACGTGAGGGTTTAATCATCTCCTTGAAAACCAGTGTAGAATCCTCCATCCTGGTGGGGAAAGATGCACTATCCAAGCTGTGAGACAGTGAACGTTGGTGGGTCTGGATATGCCATCCTTGTGTTGGAGACTTCAGTCGGGTTGGGCACACAGGTCATTTTCAGGGAAGAAAGGACGTATGAAAGGAATCATTAGTAACCCAATAAACCTCCAAAAAGGCTGCAACAGATTTCTAAGAAATACAGAGAAAAGCAGGTTTGGGTTTAGGAATCAAGGGTGATTCTGGTCATAAACGCCACTGTAAAAGTGTCTGGTTGTTTAATCGGATGAAGTGAGCTGTAGCTCACGAAAGCTTATGCTCAAATAAATTGGTTAGTCTCTAAGGTGCCACAAGTACTCCTTTTCTTTTTGCGAATACAGACTAACCCGGCTGCTACTCTGAAACTGGTTGTTTAATTATGAACTCAACTCTTCCGGGAAGGACTGGTTTGAGCAGAGGTGGTGGCAGCTGCTGCTTTTGCTGGGCAGTTAAGTGCTTTTCGAGGGAAGGTAAATCATGTGTGTGCATTGGCCCCTCTCTCATCCTTGTTTTGAATCTGGCATCTTTGGAGACGAAAGTAAGCCCTACCCAGTGTCACTCACTTGGCCCGAAGATTATCTTTCTGTATGCTGCTCTTTATTTAAAAAAATCTCATTGCTACAAAATGTAGAGCTGACTCCAGAATTAAAAGTTCACTTTTTTAAAGATGAATTTTCTCCACTAAATAACGTATATTTATTTATAGTTGTCCGAGTGTATGTTCTGAGCCCTTGTCTTTTCTGAAGGTGACAGCTCTGTGATTAGTTCCATGTCCTTGATGGTATTCATCAGTATGGAAGGACATATGTCCAAATATATTCCTACTGTCCTTCTCCTAATCCTTGTGGCATTACACAGTTGATGCCTGTCTCTTTCACCATTAGTATCGTGGCAACTCTTGTTTAAAAAAATGTCATTGTTGAGTGGCCAGAGGATAAAATTGCAGAATATTCTTAAAATAACATTTTATATAATGAGGTTTAGAAAGAGATGGTCTATGAAATAGAAGTTTGCAGTTATATATGCTTTCATAGCTATAAAATATATACTTTCAAGGTGTTAATTAAGATAACTGGCTATGTTTGTTTGTCTAGTTTTTAGATCTTTATATTGCTGGGTGCCGTACACTTAAAAGCTATACTTAATCAAACACAGTGAACATCTCCCTGGGTCAGAGTGCAGTCTTGCTCCACTTATTGGCCTCCTCTAGACCACACCTTTTAAGCAGGACCCCAGTGCTACAATCAAATTTGTGTATGTGACCCCCGTGAGTCTGATTACAGGATCAGGGCACAAGTTTATAACCAGTTGGTGACATGGTTGGCTCTAAATCATGGTTTGTTTCTACAAGCATCATGGTTAATACTTGCTTAGTAACCGTGGTAGGTGAGAAGCCAAAGGCCTGTGTGGGTATTTGATTGTCTTTATGTAATCAGTTCGGTGAACACTCTTTTCCTTTCCCTTTTTCCTTACCTTTCTTAGATGAGACCCCTTCCTCCCCCTAATCATGCAGCATGCCTTGGAACTTGTTTGGCTGTTTGTCCTTCCTCATAGTTCCATGCACAGTAGGACATCGATACGCATTGCCTTATGGGCTTCAGGTGCCAGTCTGTGTCCTCATCCTCTGTCTGTTCTGTCCCCTGCAGAGGCATTGTGGGATCGCAGCTCAGATTTTTCCAAAACGCACTGTTAACAGATCTATTTAGTCAGAGTGGTAGATGTGAATGCAAAAACACAGTTGTGATGGCAGCAAAGCTGCAAGGTATATACAGCAGTGTTTCTTGTAACTGGGGTCAGATGAGAATGTCCTGACCTGGTTACAAAGACATGGTGGTACTTGTAATGCAGGCAGGACCTTATTTAGAAGAGTAGTATCCCTGCAGTAGTCACATGAGAGAACTCACTGTAACAAAATACCAGTCATTCAATGAAGAGGTAAAATGATTTATTTGCTGATATAATTTCTTTGGCTGTCTCAAGTGGATGCTGCTTTCCTTTCAACTTGACGTACTTAGACAAGATGGAATAATCAGAAAAAAAGATTATGTGGATAATATACATTTCTGGAACCAAATCCTCCCTGCTCCCTACACTAAGTCATGAGTCTCATATGAGTCTAAGAACCTGAGCATCCAGGCTTGGAGAAAGGGGGTTCCTTGGAGGTGGGGAAAGGAATTATCTTTTTCCTTCAGTGTCGATCTATTTAATGGCTATTACTGCAGTCCTGAGTCTGTAGTAGTCCTTACTGCTGTAGCCTGTTCTGTAGGGGCCATGGCTTGTTGATCCATATTGTGACCCTGCTGTCTCTTTTTCCTGGACAGTCCACAACCCCAGAAACATGGAAGGAGTGGCTGCAGATCTGGACTTATCTGCATGAGCTGGAGAAGTGTTGTCTTCCTGTCCCTCTGTGAACATGGATTTTACCCCTAGTGATTTCATCAAAAGAAAATTATGTTTTAAAATGTAATCATCTAGTGGAAATGAAAGGCAATGTTTTTCAGTGACAATGCACGTGTCTTTGATAGAATTCCTCTTAGACTTATTCAGAAGTACTTGGATATCGCTGCTTAATCTTACTGGGAATTTTTTTTTTAGCATGATTGGCAGGGCACAGGAGATGAGTGATTTGGTATGTAATAGGGGGATGGCTGCTTTTCAACACTTCAATGGATGGATGCTGCTGCAGTATTAAATGTATAGTAACAGAATGTATGGTAGAAAGGATTTTACCAACTGCTGTTTTACTAGACTGAACCTTTCAAATGTCTGGCTTGCAGCAAGTTTCCAACTGTGGTAGAAAATAGGATGAAAACGTACTACATTAATAAGGGTCTTGTATGATCTGTGCAGTATTTAGCCTTGGGAGTTATAAGGAAATACTGTTTTTCAATGCAGATATTTGTGTGACTGGCAGCACCACTTTTGCTTGAGGAGTACATAGTATTTAGTCTTTGTAGTGCTAAGTTTTTTCTGTTTTCAAGCATGTTTAAAAACAGGAGTGCAAAAGATATAAACCTTGACCAGGACAAGACCAGTAAGGTATAGCGTTTTTCACTTCCTGAATCATCGGACAACGTATTCTGCTCTAGCTACATGGGGGGCAGCACCAGCACTTTGGAAGTGACTTCAAGCTGTTGAGCGTTATGGGAGGTGTTGTGGAACGGGGGGGGGCCAAAGCAGGAGGAGCAGAGTGAGGGGGCTGGGTGTGAGGTTGGTGAGGCATGTTGGAGCAAGTCCTCAGAGGGATTACTAAAAGGTGCTATTGCAAAAATGACATGATCTAGAATCTTTGTCTGTTTTATTCATTAGTGATCACTGAGATCTTGTCCCTTACAGTACTGTTTTAGAAGTTGGTATAGTTTGTTTTGGAGATGGTCATTAAGAATATTTGCACTACTAAGAACATTGCAAGCTGCCCCTCAGCATTTAAAAGATCTTCAAGCAGCAGAGAGAGCTCCCTGGAGGACTGCAAAACTCCTAAATTCTGCTGGGTCAGAAAGAGCTGCCACAACCAAGACCTTTTCTAGTCCTGGAAAGCTAATCATCTCTGTATTCTCCTGGGACCTCGTTGTTTTCCTTGATCCTGCAGAAGTTCTTAAACTCTGCAGGAGTCTTGGAGGCTCTCTCTTCCTGTGGCACTCTGTAGGACTAGAGTATCTTCCTTGTTCCATAGCATGTTAGCTGAACAGGAGGAGAGAGATGCAGGACCTGTGATATCTGTGGTGCTTAAATGCTCTTCAGAATTGAAGCTGTAGTCAAGACCTTCTGTCTAATGGAGCTGCTGGTAAAGCTGCTCGTACTCACTAATTCTGGAGCAAATACTAGTCTTCCTGCCTATTTGTTTTAGGCAGAACTTCTTACAACTTCCAATCCCAGCTTCTTACCACAAATACTTGAATATAAGCCTATTAGGTCAGTGTTTTTTAAAGCTGATTTTTATACCTAACTTGGAGTAGTGTAGACGGACTGATTCACCAGTTGGTTTATTTGTGTAAATTAAAGTATTTATAAGTCCAAATACACCAGGATTTTGGCTTCTAATATGTGAACAAGAAAGCTCCAGAAAACAGTAAGTGGCTATTATTTTACATTCACATAAATCAAAGGAGCTGAAAGGGTTTGTTTAAGCTCCCCTCTTAAAATCACCTCTGAGCTGAGATGAAGTTCAGTGGCAATACATTTTTTGCAAAAAATATGAACGTGAAAATAATAGGTTATAACCTGAGTCCTGAGACTATACTTGAATTGCCCAATATACTTGAAACATGATGTAACTGTAAATATATTGGGCATTGCAGTATATAAATAATAATAGTGTAGGTTATGAAAGTGTAGGTTATGATACATTTTCTAAGCAGTTTTTAGAAATACGTCTCACTGTTTCATTACCTGTTTCAACAGAAGATGACATGATACCAATACTCCTATTATAAGGAGCACTGAACTAAGTCTGATGTAAAGCAGGACTTAGTAAATTCAGTTGCTGTTGCTGTTTGAAGGTTGGAGAAAACAGGGTCTTACAAAGTTGTAAAGTGCTATTTTTAATTGAGTTATTTAAAACTATTTTTAAATCAGAATTATTCTCTCTATCTGTTACTTCACAGAAACTTTAAAAGTCCCTTGATTTCTCATGCATTCATTCACATGGCATCTTGAGTTCTTGAGTGAGAGCAAAATTGTAGAGACAAGCTGGAGACGCACAGAGCTCTTCTTCAGCTCTGTGTAGCTCGAAAAAGCTTGTCTTTTTACCAACAGAAGTTGGTGCAACAAAAGATATTACTGACCCCCCTTGTCTCTCTGATATCCTTGGACCAAAACAGCGACAACAACACTGCAGACAATGTTTATTTTAGGCTATTGGGAAAGCTTGTTTCTTTTTGTTGATGCTTCAGCAGCTAGTGCTGGCAGGCAGAGTGTTTCTTGCGGATGTTTTTTGGGGGAAAAAATATGTTTTAGGCCACTCTGCTTTTTTAGTCGTGTATTTTGTTTTTGAAGTATTACTCTCCCCTCATACTTTGCTTGGGATAATTGCATGAAATGGAATCTTTGTTTTTTGAGGTTCACCTGCTTTTATTTCCTTGTCTGAAGTTACACTCCTCTGTTAGTGACATCATGGCATATACTGTTGGGAAAATTGTCATCAGACACTGAATTACAGTTTCAAGTGGAGAATAAACAGAGAGAAGGGATGAACTCTGCAGCACAGATGCTCCTAAATTGGCTGCAGTGGAGAAGCACACATTGCAGTTCAGCTGGGGGTCAACTTTAAGTCACCTTTGCCCCTCAGCTGAATACTCGGCTGGCCGGATGCTAAACCAGTCCCTGAAATAAACTTGAGCATCCTTCTGGATGCTGAATTTGCGTTGGGCAAAAGCTATTCCATTTGCCTGTGAGATGTCTCTTGCCCTTCCTCATTATTTAGTTGTGTTATGATTGTGCCCAGAGCCCTACTTGGTCTTGGGGTTTTGTTGTGCTAGATTTCCTGTCTTCTCTTCGGTTTAGGGGTTGGTCTGGTCCAAAGTCAGGGAGTGAACAAAAATAGCAGCATTAAGTAAATGATTATCAATATTGCATTACTATAGTTAACTAATGAGCACAAGGACAACTCTTAAAAATAATTTGTCTTTTGGCCACTACATTTTCTGCAGGTAAAAGACATTGTTTTTAATGTTGTGCTTGTTTGTGGTACACATGCCTTTTAAATGTAAATGGACCCTCCTTGTTTGTGAGAAACTAGAATGTGTTTCAGAGTAATAGCCCTGTTAGTCTGTATTCGCAAAAAGAAAAGGAGTACTTGTGGCACCTTAGAGACTAACCAATTTATTTGAGCATAAGCTTTCGTGAGTTACAGCTCACTTCATCTTAAAACATTAATTTTATGATATTCTGCTACAAAACAGCACTGCTCCAAATGCCAAAACATTCTCAATATCCACTACAAAGGCTAGCAACATTTCACTAGGTTTTAAGGTTCAAGAAACTAGTGTTGGGTTGATCTCAGTCATGTTATCAGTCCCCAAAATGAGCAGATACAGAAAACACATTATGAAGATCATCATCATAAAGGGGAATTACGGATGCAGACATAAACTGGCTGAGGGGCAACCAAGTTTCAGCTCTTAAAAAAAAAAAAAAAAAAAAAAAACCTTACAGTGACTCAAGTCAATGCCCAAAAAACACCCAATCTGAAACCATCATCAAATCAAGAAGATTCTTTGGAAAGCATGGAGGTAAAAAGAGAAATGCAACAGTTTCTCATGATGGTCTAGGGTTAAATAATTGGATTGCTCCAGGGCAAACCTGCGGCTCATAGGAAGCGAGCAGACACTGTGTGGGGGAGGGGTTAGGTATGTCCTAGATTAGACAAAAAGAAAAGGAGTACTTGTGGCACCTTAGAGACTAACCAATTTATTTGAGCATAAACTTTTGTGAGCTACAGCTCACTTCATCGGATGCATCCGATGAAGTGAGCTGTAGCTCACGAAAGCTTATGCTCAAATAAATTGGTTAGACTCTAATCTAGGACATACCTAACCCCTCCCCCACCCAGTGTCTGCTGGCTTCCTATGAGCTGCAGGTTTGCCCTGGAGCAATCCAATTATTTAACCCTAGACCATCACGAGAAACTGCTGCATTTCTCTTTTTACCTCCATGCTTTCCAAAGAATCTTCATTTGATGGTGGTTTCAGATTAGGTGATTTTTGGGCATTGACTTGAGTCACTGTAGGGTTGTTTTTTTGTTTTTTTTTGAAGAGCTGAAACTTGGTTGCCCCTCAGCCAGTTTATGCCTGCATCCGTATTTCCCCTTTATGATGATGATCTTCATAATGTGTTTTCTGTATCTGCTCGTTTTGGGGACTGATAACATGACTGAGATCAACCCAACACTAGTTTCTTGAACCTTAAAACCTAGTGAAATGTTGCTAGCCTTTGTAGTGAATATTGAGAATGTTTTGGCATTTGGAGCAGTGCTGTTTTGTAGCAGAATATCATAAAATTACTGTTTTAAGATGAAGTGAGCTGTAACTCACGAAAGCTTATGCTCAAATAAATTGGTTAGTCTCTAAGGTGCCACAAGTACTCCTTTTTCTTTTTGCGGATACAGACTAACATGGCTGCTACTCTGAAACCTTTTAAGATGAGTGCTTGCATCAGTCTTTGCAAGTGGTGACTTTGCAAATATACCCTTGTGCCATATATCATAACCGAAAACAAGGATACTGGGAGAATAGCTAGAGAGATTAACAATCAAAACATCTGCTCTGTCAAAGTCAAGTGTAAAACGAGCTCAGTGTTATGAATAATTCAATAAGCAAAAGCTCATCAAACAAATATAAACATTATCTATTTAGCATTTTAGTTCTCAATGTAGAGAGTATAAACTGTCAAATGCTGGTTTACAACAGCAGAAAATGTGAGTTTGCTCAATTACATTCTACAAAACTATTACAGTTTGAAAGATAAGATTAGTTTACTTGACATAAATTACTTACTGATCCTTAATTGCTCTTGTTTTGTATTTTTCTTTGGGAGGCTTTATCATGATAGGAAGTGCAGCAGAATCATTTTGAAAAATTAATAGCCACTAAAAGATAAACTTTTGGTGTGGAAGTGTGTGTTACTCAGCCATGCTGAGTAAGGAATGCAGGATTAGAATCTGAATGTATGATACAAAATCCTAATTTTGATTCTGCTTAATAAACTGTCTAAAACTGTGTCTTAAATACAACAGGCCTTCTCATGGGGACACTAGATGCAGTCTTGGACTCTACATCAAAGGTGGCTCCATTTCGCATCCTGCATCAAACACCGGATTCTCAAATCTACTGGTCCATTGCATGTGGTAAGTGTGATTCTTTATTGAGAGGCTAAATAGTTTTAAAAAGTGGCAAATCTTTTCCCTAATGCCAATATACCTAAGAACCGCATATAAACATCTGGTAAGATCATTCTCTCTCTCTCTCCTCCCTCAAACCCCATCAGGTTTTAACAGTAAATCTGCTCACCTACATTGAGGAAATGGAAAACCTGCCAGCAGTTGCTCATTTAGGGCCCTGCAAAACGCTGAGTAGTTGAATGGAAGTTGGAGAAAATCTGCACCATGCAGGATTGGGCATTTAAAAGTCCAGCATGAAGTGTTTGATTTTTGCTTCTGTGGCCTATTTTTTTTCCTTTTTATTAATTTAAGAATGTCTGTGGATCACAGAGAATGGAGATACATACCTTCCATGCAGACAGATGATGGCAAATACCGAGTCTCATTTTGTTCCAGAGATTTTGCATTTAATAAATCATGGCTTATACTCTTAGTTATTTTTATTAAATAATGAGTACAGGTTTGTACAAACAGCACTTCACTTCAACATTGAGATCTTCTTATCTCTGAGATGTCATGATAAAAAGCATCATATATAAAAGGTTATAGGCACGAAGGCAATTTTTTTCAATGTAACCTTTGACAAACTCACTAATTACCATGAAAGAGCTAAATTTTGTTGGTATTATAGAAAATATATTAATGTACTTTTTCCCTTCAGTACTTTGTTCTTTTATTTGTTTTAAAATAGCTAAAATGCATAAATCAGCTAAAAAGGCTCCAACAGGTTATAAAGCTAAAGTATTGAGAAAATAATGTGGAGCTGTCCCCTTATTCCTGGTGAGTTTTGTAGCAGGAGTTTAGCCAGCAGCAGATTTCTGCTAGTGGATTAAAGTAAAATTAATGTTCACCTCAGTTTCAGCATTCATTCGGTTTATCCTTAAACCATTTAGATCCAAGTGTATTGACACAGTTAGTTACAGACAGTCCTAGGCAAATAGACACACCTATACAAGTACTGACATTCTAAAGAGTTTATAGTGTTCGGGCCTGATCCAACACCCACTGAAGTCAATAGACAGATTCCCATTGGCTTCTATGGGTGTATAGATGTTATAGCTGAGGTTTCTATTTCAATGCAAACATACTTGGAACAGCCTTTCTCAGGAGCATATAGAGACAATGGAAGCTGAGTTATGGGTGCCACAGCCTTCATCTCTTCCTAGGGTGGGGTTGGCACTGGAACTATGTCAGGTGCTTAAGCAGTACAGTAGTCACTTTCCAATTGTCCTGTTCCAATAAGTTTTGGATTAACATAGGAGAACTCCTCCATAACTAAATATCAGTAATGTTCAATAGGCAGCTACTCTGACAAACTGTTCAGGTATAGTACAGGTAAAAATGGCAAGTATGTTCAAAGGCACGCTATCTCATCCTCCTTCACATCCCTCCTTCAGACTCACCTCTTTCATGATCCCCACAAAACCCTCCCTGCTATCATATCTAGGAGGGTGACAAGCTGTCACTGTCATACTTGTACTGACTCCTCCATTCCTGCTATTCTTCCTCAATTGTCCCTACTCTGAATTAAAAAGGGGGTGGGGTGGGGGCGGGGAGGGAGAAAACCATCAACAAAATAAAACACAACTGTGCCAATCATTAGATCCCAATTGTTAGATCCCTGGCCCCAGCCCTGGGTTTGTTTGTGTCTGTTAGTTGTAAGCCCCTGGGGGGAAAGGTCTGTGGGAAGATTTTTCAGAGGTACAATGGGAATTGTGTACAAAACTGGTATTTATGCTTTTGAAAATCTACCCCTGACTCTTCGGGCTGGGCAAATACACGTAATGCGACCCCAGTCCCTTCCCGTGTAGCTCCAATAGTGGGATAAGGAAACAAGTTATGACCCAGTATTCGGTGGTTCTGCTGTGCAGCATTTGTATTGTGGCTTCAGATAGATTCCCTGCTTTCAAGTGCATCTCAGTTTTTCTAGTTTTATGAAACTGCTTTGGTATTATTCTCCCTAGAGCAGAAGTACACAGCTTTTTCCTGTGTAAGCTGTGCATGGTCCATGCAGCTCAACAGAGTTCAGGAGGAGGATGATAAATTTGCCCACAAGGAAGTCTGATGGCCACATGGGTGGGAATAAACAGAAAACACAAATTGTGTTTTTTCTAACTTATCTTTTGCTTGTAAAAGTAAACTTGATTATAGCAGAAGTTGAGTTCCCTCTCCTCCCACCTTTTCACTCCAGGTACCAGTTCATTCCTTCCTGTTGTGTTGTTTTTCCTGCTGACTGATGGCACAGTGTTTGATCTTCAGAGCAAGGTCTACCTTCTCTAAGCATACTGTTTTGTGGGCACATTTTATTCATTCAGCATCTTCCCCAGGAGACCAAACTTTTGTCTCTTTTATGAGTTCCTCAGTCTCTAATTGTCTAGATGTCTAGTCTCTCAGTTCCAGAAGCTCAGAGCCCTGCTGACGGTACTGAATATTTTCTAGACACACTATATTTATCTTGCAGTTAGTAAATATACAGTTAAGAGATAATGCTAATTGCGACTCATGTCATGTTTATATATTTATTTGGTTTCTCAGACATTATCTAGAACTCAGGGAACCTCCAAAAATTAAAAATGCACAGTTAAAATCTAAAATTTTGCAGTCTTACTGTGATAAATTAAGTGTGGGGGGTAGCTCCCTTCTATGAACACCCAGCCCACCCAGTTAGCTGTAAAATCCCTCTTGGTATCTGTTCTCTGCTTGCTTTACCTGTAAAGCATTAACAAGCCCAAAGGTAAAAGAAAAGGAGTGGACAACAACCAAAAGAGCCAATGGGAAAGCTAGAACTTTTAAAAATTGGGAAAGAAACTTTCCTTTTGTCCGTTGTTTTCTGGGCTGCAGGGACACAGAGCAGCAATGCTATAAGCAAAAATGCTGTGTACAGTTTGAACCAGGTATAAAAAAGTATCTTTTATACCTAGAAGAAATTATTTGGATAGGGAATGTTTAGTTAAGCACAGTCAGGTTTATTTCTTATTTTGGCTTGGGGATCTCCTCTGTGCTAAACCCTGATGCTTTTGTTTGCTTGTAACTTTTAAGCTGAACCCCCAAGAAAGCTAGTTTGGGTGCTTAATTTTTGGAATTGCTCTTTTGAAATCTAGCGAAAGCCTAAATTCCAAATGTATTCTTTTCCTTTTCATTTTTTAATAACATGTATCTTTTTTAAGAAAAGGATTGAATTTTTGGTGTCCTAAGAGGTCTGTGCATGTTGTTTGATTAGCTGGTAGCACAACTAATTTCCTTTGTTTTCTTTCTCGGCTCTTCCCCGGGCGGGGCTGTGTGTGTGTGTGTGTGTGTGAGAGAGAGTGAGAAAGGGCTTGAGGGTACCCCACAGGGAGGAATTCCCAAGTGTTCCTTCCTGGGTCCAGAGCTGCTTTTTTTTTTTTTTTTTGCATTTGGATGGTGGCAGCATTTACCAAGCCAAGGTTAGAAAAAATCTGTAGCCTTGGGAGTTTAATACAAGCCTGGAGTGGCAAGTATTAATTTTTAGAATCCTTATGGGCCCCCCACCTTCCATACTCAAAGTGACAGAGTGGGGATTCAGCCTTAACAGTCACATTTTAGTTCATCATCTTTTCCCCCAATTAAACCTTTTAAGTTAATAGAATTTAACAAAAACTAGACACTCTACTGAGTCGTAAGACTCCAGTTAAATTTTCCTCCAATTTCTAGCCCCTCCTTTAGATGCCTTTAGGGAAAGATAAACTTTGTAGCATTCCCAGAGACACTTCAGACCTTATTATAAGCTTTTGTGGGTGAAAACCTCACTTCTTCAGATGCATAGAGTGAAAGTTACAGATGCAGACATAAATATACTGATACATGAAGAGAAGGGAGTTACTTCACAAGTGGAGAACCAGTGTTGACAGGGCCAATTCGATTAGGGTGGATGTAGTCCACTCCCAACAATAGATGAGGAGGTGTCAATTCCAGGAGAGGCAAAGCTGCTTCTGAAATGAGCCAGCCACTCCTAGTCCCTATTCAAGCCCAAATTAATGGTGTTAAATTTGCAAATGAATTTTAGGTCTGCTGTTTCTCTTTGAAGTCTGTATCTGAAGTTTTTTTGTTCAAGTACAGCTACTTTCAAATCTGTTATAGAATGTCCAGGAATATTGAAGTGTTCTCCCTCTGGCTTTTGTGTGTTACCATTCCTGATGTCCGACTTGTGTCATAGAATCATAGAATATCAGGGTTGGAAGGGACCTCAGGAGGTCATCTAGTCCAACTCCCTGCTCAAAGCAGGACCAATCCCCAACTAAATCATCCCAGCCAGGGCTTTGTCAAGCCTGACCTTAAAAACTTCTATGGAAGGAGATTCCACCACCTCCCTCAGGAGCGCATTCCAGTGCTTCACCAACCTCCTAGTGAAAAGGTTTTTCCTAATATCCAACCTAAACCTCCCCCACTGCAACTTGAGACCATTACTCCTTGTTCTGTCATCTGCTACCACTGAGAACAGTCTAGCTCCATCCTCTTTGGAGCCCCCTTTCAGGTAGTTGAAAGCAGCTATCAAATCCCCCCTTCATTCTTCTCTCCTGTGGACTAAACAATCCCAGTTCCCTCAGCCTCTCCTCTTAAGTCATGTGTTCCAATCCCCTAATCATTTTTGTTGCCCTCCGCTGGAATTTTTCCAATTTTTCCACATCCTTCTTGTAGTGTGGGGCCCAAAACTGGACACAGTACTCCAGATGAGGCCTCACCAATGTCGAATAGAGGGGAACGATCACATCCCTCGATCTGCTGGCAATGCCCCTACTTATACATCCCAAAATGCCATTGGCCTTCTTGGCAACAAGGGCACACTGTTGACTCATATCCAGCTTCTCGTCCACTGTAACCCCTAGATCCTTTTCTGCAGAACTGCTGCCGAGCCATTCAGTCCCTAGTCTGTAGCTGTGCATGGGATTCTTCCGTCCTAAGTGCAGGACTCTGCACTTGTCCTTGTTGAATCTCATCAGATTTCTTTTGGCCCAGTCCTCTACTTTGTCTAGGTCCCTCTGTATCCTATCCCTATCCTCCAGCGTATCTACCTCTCCTCCCAGTTTAGTGTCATCTGCAAACTTGCTGAGGGTGCAATCCACACCATCCTCCAGATCATTTATGAAGATATTGAACAAAACCGGCCCCAGGATCGACCCTTGGGGCACTCCACTTGATATTGGCTGCCAACTAGACATGGAGCCACTGATCACTACCCATTGAGCCTGACAATCTAGCCAACTTTCTATCCGCCTTATAGTCCATTCATCCAGCCCATACTTCTTTAACTTGCTGGCTAGAATACTGTGGGAGACCGTGTCAAAAGCATTTATTCTTTTACGTAGGGACTGTCCGGTTTGGCCAATGTACATGGCAGAGGGGCATTGCTGGCACATGATGGCATATATAACGTTAGTAGACATGCAGGTGAATGAGACTCTGATGGTGTGGCTGACGTGGTTGGGTCCTCTGATGGTGTCACTAGAGTAGATATGGGGACAGAGTAGGCAACGAGGTTTGCTACAGGGATTGGTTCCTGGGTGAGTGTTTCTGTGGTGTGGTGTGTAGTTGCTGGTGAGTATTTGCTTCAGGTTGGGGGGCTGTCTGTAAGCGAGGACTGGCCTGTCTCCCAAGGTCTGTGAGAATAAGGGATCATTTTCCAGGATAGGTTGTAGATCTTTGATAATGTGCTGGAGAGGTTTTAGCTGGGGGCTGTACGTGATGGCCAGTGGTGTTCTGTTATTTTCCTTGTGTGGCCTGTCCTATAGTAGGTGATTTCTGGGTATCCCTCTTCCTCTGTCAATCCGTTTCCTCACTTCCCCAGGTGGATATTGTGGTTTTAAGAATGCTTGATAAAGATCTTGTAGGTGTTTGTCTGAGTGATTGGAGCAAATTCGGTTGTATCTTAGGGCTTGGTTGTAGACAATGGATCATGTGATGTGTCCTGGATGGAAGCTGGGGACATGTAGGTATGTATAGCGGAGCTAAAATCATTTGCAAATTTAACACCATTAATTTGGGCTTGATTAGGGACTGGGAGTGGCTGGCTCATTACAGAAGCAGTTTTGCCTCTCTTGGAATTGACACCTCCTCATCTACTGTTGGGAGTGGACTACATCCACGATGATGGAATTGGCTCTGTCAACACTGGATCTCCACTTGTGAAGTAACTCCCTTCTCTTCATGTGTCAGTATATTTATGTCTTTCACTCCATGCATCTGAAGAAGTGAGGTTTTTACCCACAAAAGCTTATGCTCAAATATATCTGTTAGTCTTTAGGGTGCCACTGGACTCCTTGCTGTTTTTGTGGATACAGACTAACACGGCTACCCCCTGATACTTCAGACCTTATTGAGTCTGATCCCACAAATACTTACACACAAATAATTCCACTGTTAAATGCTGTGCTATAGTCACATGGATTTTTGCTATCCAATATGTATCAGAATTTTCTCTTCTTCAGTTAGACAAGGAATCAGATCCTATTGTAGCCTCAACTGCTTTAAAAAGACATTAATACCATATCCCTATGTTGTAATATGAAACTTCTCCCCCTGCAATCTAATATCTAATCTAATCTAATCTCCTGTGCGTGCTTTTCAAGGATGTCCCTAGAGGATAATGTTCAATCAGAGACCGAATGATATAGTGTATTGTCCAAAGGACAATGTGTAGAGTATCACATTCTAAAACATAGCACTTTTAAAAACAGGGGAAAACATTGTGAAGTTCCTAGAAAATGAGCCATCTGTAAACTGTTGGTAAGTAAAATCGTAGGAATATTCCTGGGGAAATAATAAGTCGTTACAGGCTGCCATAAAATATACTCAGTTGATGAGTGCAGTAAAAATACCTATAAATGAATAAAAATAAACATGTACTCTTGAGAATTCTGTTGCCATGACTTCAACCCTTAGGAAGCAGGAAAAGGGGATCTGCCTGCTAGTACTTGAAATTTTATCACTTTTGTATTACATATAGAAGAGTTAATCTAAAAAGCTGTATAATGGCTTTGTCATGCAAAGCACGAATATAGACTGTTCCTTCCATAAGGTAGTATCCAGTTAATAAAAACAAGAGACTAAATTGCTTTCCCATTGTTACATTGTAATTATCGAAAACAAGTGTGTTAATGATAGGTTTCAGAGTAACAGCCGTGTTAGTCTGTATTCGCAAAAAGAAAAGGAGGACTTGTGGCACCTTAGAGACTAACCAATTTATTTGAGCGTGAGCTACAGCTCACTTCATTGGATGCATACCGTGGAAACTGCAGCAGACATTATATACACACAGAGATCATGAAACAATACCTCCTCCCACCCCACTGTCCTGCTGGTAATAGCTTATCTAAAGTGATCATCAAGTTGGGCCATTTCCAGCACAAATCCAGGTTTTCTCGGGATTTTCACTTTGCCTGAGGCCTACTTGCTATTACAGTAACCCTTCTTGTGCATAATTGATTCCTGGTAGGCACACAAATGATGATAGTCTTATTGTTTTTTTCACTGTAATCCTGTTTAGAGCAAGATTGTTATTCGCATAAAACCCGTGGTCAGTTTTATCAAATAGAGTAATTAAACATTGTAATGTCAGAAAGATCTTTTTGTCACCATCAGAGAATTTACAGTAATCCAGGGAGAAAGTGTATTCACAGGCTTTTAGTGGGAAACAAAGCCCAGAGCCTATGTTCATGGTGTTTTGATGGGTAGTAGGATGGCAGTACTCAGAATATTGTGTGTGTGTGTTTGTGTTTATATTTTATTGAAAAGACCATTCTTCTCATGTTTCAGCATGAGTGTACAGGGGAGATAATGATGTCATTAATTGGGCAAACAATTATAAAGCAACTGTTGGGGAACTTTTGGCAGGAAAACTCAGTATTTGACAGTATTTATTGGCTCAGTATAAAGCATTGCTTTATTCCCATTACATTTTTTGTGAGATTTAATAACTGTTAAAAACACCTTGGGGATGCAGTTCTTTAAAAGACAGATGCCAGTTCTCATTCTTTGAGAGTAGGCGTTCTTCAGGAAAGTCTGAATTTTTTAGAAAATGTGTATAGAATTTGGATTGGTAGGGACAGACCCAACAAAGAATATTTATTTGTCAATTTATCAACTAGTTGGTGAATCAAAGTCTTCACTTTTATTATTTACATAGCTCCACAAGCACTTCATGAAACATGTAAGAAGACATTGCAAACTAAGTCAAAAAGTGACCTATTCTGTGAATCTTGTGGTATAATTATTGGGGACCAATCCTGTGGCCTTTACTTACACAACTAGCCCTGTTGACTGCAGGGAGCTATTCACTTGAGTAAATGCTGCAATACTGGAGTCTGCACAATTCTTCTTCTCAATTTATTAATATAAAAATAGAGCATGCATAATTAACCCTGGATAATAACTGTAAATGAAAAAAGTGATATGTAGTTTTGCTGTTACCTATTGGAATTGCTGGCCTGTATTTTCAAAAGATAGCTAAACCTAAATACTGCAGAGTATCCAAAAAACTTTGACATGGCTACTTTTATCTGAAAAAATTGAAAACATTTTGCAATAACAAATGCATTAAAATACATTACTCCTGTGAAGTAGATACCTGTTATGCCATTTTGCAGATGGGTAACCAGAGACTGAGGGAGGTTAAGTGACTTGCACAAAACCATGCAGCAAGTCAGTATCAGAGATGGGAATAGAATCCACAAGTCCTAACTTCTCAAACCAGGTTTCCAGTTAGTCTGGAGAAGAAATCAAAACTGTTTTCAATATTCCTGTTCACTTTACCTACTGTAAGATATTTTTGACAGTACCAGATATGAATGCTCATAGAAAAACCATTCAGAATGCTGGGCTCTAAGGGGGAGTTTTCAAAAGAGCCTAGTAAGTTAAGAGCCAGTGACACTTTTTTTAAGAAAAATCCCTCCATCAGAATACTTCATCTGGCTGCATCTGGTGCCTCAAAATCTTTGAGCCTGAGTTTAGAGAACTATCCTAGATTCTTAGTGCGTAGTCTGGTAGAGAATCAGTTTTGCCCTATTTTTGCAGCGTTAATTACTCTTGACATTATTTTCACCTTTTTGAAATGCCACTGCAACTCCATCATAAATGTCCAGCTTCTTAACTGTACCTAGAGGAATTTCTATTCAGTCCCAGTGCAGTATTAAATAAGCCTGTGAAAACCACTCAAACCTGCTTAAGGTGTCAGTCTTCATAAAACAAAACGATAAAGATGTGGTCAATGGAGCTTTCTGATGAGGAGGGAAGTGATGATAGTGCATTCATGTACTGGGCCTGTTTATTTCTAAGCAATTCCTGTATTGTATGAAAACTTGTAGCCTCTTATATTGTAAAATCTGCTTACCCAAAAGTGCTGAATAAATTCTTACACAGTCAAAGCCACCTTATGGAAAAACCACCTAACCCCTAAGAATAGTCCGAGTACTGCACTCAGCTGAATCCTCAATGCTGCTGTTCCATAAACATCATCTTTACTTCAGTAGTCTTAAGATTGTGGATTACTAGCTATTACCCCTGGCAAAATTCCTAACCGAGTGTATAAAAGGGCCTAGTCTTTGCGTATACCATAAACCATTTTGACTACTGACATTTCACACATCAGAAAACTAGCTAGCAGCTAATATCTTTCTTTTGTGTGAAATTTAAACTGCTAATCAAAATACCTAACTGGAAAATGCATGTGTTTCATTGTGGCAGATTTCTTTCTCTTTCTTGTAAAGTTGTTATGACATTCCTTCTACGATGGGTGACAGCTCTCTGAAAGCAAAATCCTTGTGGGGAGATCAAGAATAAAATAATTAAGTATTTTCACCAGAATAACAGTACATGGGAAATGAGGTAATGAGGCTGACTTTGCCATTTGACCTATGAGGGGAGTTGAAAGAATTGGGCATGTTCAGTGTAGAGAAGAGAAGGCTGTAGGAAAATAGTTTATAAATCTTTAAGTTTATTATAAATAGGATGGTGATCAATTGTTCTCTAAATCCACCAAGGTTGGCCAAGAAGTAATTGGCTTAGTTTGCAGCAAGAGAGGTTTAGGTTGGGTATTAGGAAAAGCTTTTTAACTATAACGATAGTTAAGTGCTGGAACAGGTTACCTTGGAAGGCTGTGGAATCCGTGTCATTTATAAGAACAGGTTAGATAAACATTTTTCATCAGGGATGGTCTTGGTGTACTTAATCCTGCCTCAGCACTGGGGGGCAAGGCTAGATGACCTCTTGAGATCCCTTTTATCCCTACATTTCTATGATTTAATTACTGCATTTATATGCCCTTCATATTTTGGATGATCAGCTTCATCCTGGTTGTACAGCTTACTTCTTTCTAAACACTGATTGTCAAATTATTCCTGTTCATACATGCATACAGAGAAGGAGAAGAGTGTCTTTTGCTTCAGTACATTGGGTTTGCAGGAAGTGCAAGACTGAAAGACCAGTGATGCTGGGTGGGCTCAAAGACATTTCAAGGATCAGGCAGTTTATATGAATCAGAAAGGTAGTGGTTTCTACATTAGGAAGTAGCTTCCGCATATATTCTGTATTTTGAATGGAATATGATTTCTTTACAATTGTGGAAGCCTAGTATAGCACAACAGTACCCATTTTGATCTTGCAGCGTCGACGGGACTTGAATTGTGTAGACAGAACTACAGTTCTTCCTGAATTGTGGTCACCAAAGCTTTAACATGGTTAGGAATATGATTAAAATGTGACTGGGTCCTACATCACAAGGTCGAAGCATGACATAGCCATGTTGAGCGCTACTAGGTGGTAATCAGGTCCTGCCTTACAGTAGAGTTATTTAGACAACATAGATGTCTATAGAATATATCTGAAGAGGAAGAAACTTTGCTATATCTAGAATAGTAGTTTCCAAACTTTTTACTAGGGAGACTCACCAACTGCATTTTATTTTTTTAATCTTTTTCGCAATCCACCATTGCATACCCACCCTCTGCCCTGGCACCACAACCCTAATCCTGGCCTGGTGCAGAGCAGACCTTCTTGGCTCAGGATGATTGGAGAGCGAACCTGCCCACACTCATCCTGCAGCTCCCATCCCGCAAGGCAGGGCCTGGCTCTTCACTCCACATGTTGTGACCTGGTGCGTGGGGTCGCAGCACCACTCAGGTTTGGCCTGGCCACATCTCACTCTCCAAACCTGCCAGCCTCCCCTTCACACTGGGCCAGGAGAAGTGCATGTTTGCCTAGGCCAGGACCCTGTGATGGGTTAATCTGTCCCTGGACATGGCAACCCAACTAGAACCTTCTGAGGACCCACTCATGGGTCGGGACCCAACGTTTGGGAAACACTAATAACTATGATCACTGTGCTAACTACTACAGTTATGATTATTTTTCCAGTGTGGACAAGGCCTTTGTGATTTTTGTTTAGGTGAAGTTTATTTCTTAAGTTTTATTAACCTGTTACTCTTTTATCAGGAGCCAGCAGAGAAGAAATAACAGAACACTGGGACTGGTTGGAACACAATCTTATGAAGACCTTATCTGTGTTTGATTCAAATGAAGATGTTACTAGCTTTGTACAGGGGAAGATAAGAGTAAGTAGCATGTAGGTGATCTAACAGAGGAAAGCTATGACTTTTCACTCTTCAGAAATATATCAATAACATTCCCTTTTTTTAGGACATTAGGGGACAACATTGTGGTGCAATGTAATTCTTTTTATGTAGTACTGTATTGCAGTTAGATAGGAGCAATGGAATGGGGTGAAGCTATTTCACTTCAAAGTTAAGTAAAATTGATAGAGACACATTCTGTTCTTGCTGGTAAGCAAAATGTATCAGTTACCTTCAATTAACTGTTTAAAACTTGTGGAAAAAGAATATTCTACAACTATAGTAATAATAATTGACAGAGCAAAATGAGGCCTTACACTAATCTCGAGGGCATTTCCCCATCTGTCTGTATGCAATGCTATCAGAGATACACAGGATCTTCTCTGTGCCCCAGCCTGTAACCAGGGACCCCTTTAGTGTGCCGGGCACCAAAGATCCACACAGTTCCACATGGGCAGGCCCTTAGTCGCCAAGACTCTGAGACTGGGCCTTCAGCACCAGCACTCCCTGTCTCTCTCCGTGATTCCCTGCAGCGAATCCAGCCCAGGTAGACTCCTGCAGGAGGCTTGGATTGTAGCCCTTCCGAGCACTCAGAGTATTTATAGGAACACAGGCAGCCTCTTCAAAACAAAGTAATTCTTTATTGGTCACCTGGCTACAGAAGCTGAAAGTCCTTAGTCTGGCACACAGAAGCAGATGTTATGCCATGGTCCATCCTGGCAAAGCCAATGCCATCAGCCAAGCTGTGATGGACTCTATCCCTTGCTCTGTCTCCCTGTTCTCTTTGGCTTCCCAAGTCAGAACTCCTGAGTCCCTCCAAAACTGAAGCCATTATTCCAGTTCAGTTCACATATTCCACCTTCTGGGGTTTCTTGTTGTTTGGGGTTGATAGTTCAGTCACTGGGGGGCCTCTTTGTCTTACTGTATCCTGTGTTGATCTGGGTTTGGTTTCAGCCAGATCCTTAAAGACTCAGTCATTCCACCCAGGCATCAAGGTAGTGCACACACCTCCTGTCCCCAGCGCTGTTCCAGAAGCAGCGTTAACCCTTTTGCACCCACTGTGCACAGAGGAAAACTGAGGCATGCCTAGGATTCAAAAAAATATTATAGAAAATGCCCCCTTTGTCACAAATGTGATAACTTTTGAATGCTGCATTTGATCAATTCCAAAATTTCAGAGAATGTTTGAATGATGGGGAAATGGCGGGGGGGGGGAGGGAGGGGGAGTAATGGGGAACTCTGGTCTGAGGGGTACAGGGGGATGGGCGGGCATATAGCTCCTGGAGTGGGGGCACAGAGAGTCCCTGGGATTGGGAGAGAAATGGGGACAGTGGTACAAGGGGGAAATGTGCTGTCACACAGAGACTTTGGCATGAGCAGGTAAGTGGCGAATGGGGGTGACCTGAGGGGTGGCTTGCAGAGAGTCCCTGAAATAGAGGGGGATAGAAGGGTGGCACACGGGGAGGTGGGTAATGAAAGAATGCAGTGAGCCCCTGGTGTGTGCAATGAGCTCGGCCTTCAGAAGCAATGGAGTGTGTGACCTTCTAGTAACAGTACTTAGCTTTTTTTATAGCACTTTCCATTAAAGGATGACAAAGCACATTACAAATACCTATGAATGTAGCTTCACAACACCCCTAATGGGGTAAGGAAACCTCATTATTCCCATTTTATAGACGGGGAAACTGAAGGTAAGTGTCTTAACCACGGTCATACAGGAAGTCTGTAGAAGGGTCTGAAATAGACTTAGGCCTCTTGACTCTCAGTCCTGTGCTTTGGTCACAAGACCATTCTTTCCCTGACATATGGCAGCACAAAATATGTTGCATGGTTTTTATATATATACAAACAAAAATGATTAAATTATAATATATATATTTTATATATATAAATTATATATAAATTATATATAATTTAATCATTTTTTGTTTTTTTTGCTTTTAGGGATTGATTGCTGAAGAAGGGAAAGGTTCTTTCATAAAAGAAGAAGATCCTGAGAAGTTTCGTGAAGCTATTCTGAAGTTTGAAAAGTGCTTTGGATTAGCAGAGCAGGAAAAGTTGGTGACCTATTACTCCTGCAGCTACTGGAGGGGGCGAGTGCCCTGTCAGGGATGGCTTTATCTTAGTACCAACTTTCTTAGTTTTTACTCATTTTTGCTGGGAGCAGAAAGTAAGTTGGCCCAGTCACTCATCACCATTTTATTTTATATTTTTCAAGTTTGAAGTAATATGTCACACCCATAATCCTTTGAGAATGAAACTTAGTTATTTTGGAGCATGAGCATCAAATAAAAACAGAGTGTAGAAAAAATTAGCAATCAAAATAATCATTTGGAATATATTATTTATAAATATTTTATTTGCATGTACATGTGTAACCCACTAGTGTGTGCTACTTGTCTTTCTCTGTCCTGGATTCACAGAGACTATAGGTCTGGTACAGCTCTTAGCTGAAAATCCTGGGTCTTTAACTCATGCTGTAGAGATTCATGCTTTCAACTCTTGAGGCTCCTGGTTCAATTCCTGTCGCATGTACAAATTTAAAACAAAAATAATCTTCCCAAATCGAGGCATTATACATTGCTGATATTTTCACACATTTTTTGTGTGTGTAAAGTCATTTTGATTGCTCATTTAAAAGTATGCATTTATGTGAGTAATAACTCTGTGATTGAAAGCTAGAAAATATGAAGAAAGTTGCATAGACTTACAAGCATTTATATATTTTCCTGCCAGTACATGCATGTAGTATTCATGATTGCTAATAGGAGGCACAGCAGTACATCAGAAAGACACAGGCCCCTTAGATATAAATGGTCTGCTTGCTTTACGAAGCTTTATTTTAAATGCACTATTAAAACAGAGCAGCCTGCATGATGATATAGTTCATTTAGCCATTTGCAGGTTTGCATTGGAACAAAGAACAGAGAGTGTAATGTAGTACTAACATATGTGGCACTTTTTTGATGTATTTCTAACGGTGAAATTCTACCTGGCAAGCTTCCTGTAACTCTGAAGATAACCTGTAATTTTCTTGTACTTGTGGAATAGCAGTAGTTCGTGTTTCTGTACGCTCATTTTTGAAGGAGAACAAATGACTGAGGGCCCAGTCTTACAAGGAGCTGAGCACCCTCAACTCCCATTGCAGTCAATGGCAGTTGAGTGCATTCAGCACATGGAAGGATTGGGCTATAAAACAGAGAAAGCAACTACATCAGGCAAGATTATAGAACCCATTTTAAATAGTACCGTACTTCACAAGTAGTTCCACTGAAGCTAATGGAGTAGGTGTGGAATAAGGTACTACTCTATAGGAGAAAGGATTATTACAGTTTGGCCCTTATTGAAATACACAGAAGCTTCTTTTTTCTGAGAAACATGCAATAAAGGCTGTTCAGTGGCTCACTCTAATGCTTTCAGCTATGTTAGACCTTCCTACTCAATAGTGGTTTCACTGTGCTGTTTAATTGCATTTTATCAAAGCTGTTGACTGCTTGTTCCCTTCGTGTTAAGGAAAAAGTGTAGGCGACTAACGAGCAGTGAGAAGTTACTCACACCTGCTTATACTCATATTTTCAGTAAAACTCGTTATCTCCTGGGATGAAATCTCAAAACTTGAAAAGACCTCCAATGTGATCCTGACAGAGAGTATTCATGTGTGCTCCCGTGGGGAGGATCACTACTTTTCCATGTTTTTGCACATTAATGAAACGTTCCTTCTTATGGAGCAGCTGGCAAACTACGCAGTAAGGAGACTTTTTGACAAAGAGACATTTGAAAGTGACCTAGTCCTCCATGATCCTCTGCAAATCACCAAGAGGTAATTTATTGTTTGTAGAATGTCAGCTGTGTGCTCAGTAGAGTTCCAGGCACAGGAAGAGACAGTCCTTGTCTGAAGGAGCTTACAATAACAGCTTTGCTAACATTTGTGTCTTTTACCCAAGTGTCCTGTTAGACGTTGGGTAATGCAGGGTGTTATAATTTACTGATAGTTATCGGAAGAAATCACATGAATATGATCTATAAGAAATATCAGCTTTATTCACAAATACTTGTGTGGGTATCTCATCTTGTTTCAAATTCTTCATGGCTAATCAGATTCACAAAAACACCGTTCAGAATAAGCATCAAGGCACAAATTGACCAAACCTGTGCTAATAGCACAGGGTTCTCCTTCTTTAAAACAAAACTGAACACTACATGACATTTACTCAAACAGGGAATGTACACTAAATGCAGGAGCTTGTTGCCTTCATTGTAAATTCTGTAGGAAAGTTCTCTGAACTTGGTCTTCTCATTCACTTTTGTCAGATCCGATGCAGGCTTAAGTCTAGAGAGCCAGATTTTGATCTCAGATATACGAGTGTAAATCTGGAGCATCCACACAAAAGGCAGTGGAATTGCTCTGGATTTGTACAGCTGTAACTGAAATAATAGCCCTAAGTGTGCATTATTATATAGCATATTTGCATGTTTTTCGTTTTCAGAGGCTCTTCTATGGTAAAGCTTAGTTTCTCTGAGTGTATTTTAACGAATCATTAAAGCTGACAAGTTGGTTTTCATGGCCTAGGTTTATAAAATCCTTTCACAATTTATAGGCCAGAATTAATTGTAATTCAAGGCTTTAAATCTGTACCTTTTATTATTTTTACACAGAAAACAGAAGGCACATTTGGAACAGGAAAAATGCAGAAAGCATTATTCAGTACTGTCATACAACCAAAGCTGTTTAATAATAATAATAATAATTAATAGGTTTCTTGATAGGTTCCTTAAGAGAGAACCATTTAATACATTAATATAGAAAAAGGGAGGAAAATCGTATTGCTTTATTCTCTGCTTTAAAGTGATTTCATCAGTGGGTTTACAGCCCCGGATTTACATTTGTTTATGTCCTGTATAAATAAGATCTCTGGAGAGGTTACATTTTCTAGATAATAATTGTATTCAAGGTTCTGAAATATTTTGTGAAAAACATTACAGCAAAATTCATTTTTAAAAATGTAGTGTCTTAGCAGCAAGTGGGGATAAAAAACAAGAAGTGATGATGTGATGTCACTGAAGAGTAGCTTGCTGATGAAAGAATGGAAAGGAGGGGGAAGAGCAACAAACAATTTTTTCGGCATATGTTAATTGGATAACAAATGCATGAGCCAGATGTCATTGGCAGTGGGTGATATAAGCAACCATGTGTTGGAGGCTGGTGACTGGTTTTCTTACTATTGAATTGCTTTGGGTAACATGAAATGTCAGATCTAAAATATCCATTGGGTTAAAGTCTGTCTCCTGGGCCAGTAGAGGCTTGGTCCATGTAGCGTATTTGGAAGTGCTTTCTCAAGTCTCTTTTCAAGTAGAGTGGCTTCCACAGCTTTCAGTGGAGGGATTTCCAGAAGTCCAATACATTTCAGTGTTAGTATAATTTTTCTTTCTCTTAATTTCCTTTTATTACTCCAAGTTGTTTACACTTCAACGGTAAAAGAACCGCATGTGGCTCGCAAGCCACTGTTTGGCCACCCCTGATATGTGTTGTGATGAACAACTAAAGAGGGGGATTTGTTATTTAGGGCACAACGTATAACAACTAGGAGTAATAAAATGAAATTAAGAGGAAAAAAGAATGATGCTAACACTGAAATGTATTGGACTCTTGGAAATCCCTCCACTGAAAGCGGTGGAATCCACACTACTTGAAACTAGACTTCAGCATGTGTTTTAAGCATGTGCTTAATTACTTTGCTAAAATAGGGTGTAAGCACTGTCAACTCCCTTGGGAATTGATTGTGTTCAGAACCTCGTTTAGTGCCTTCCAGGATTGAGCCTGTAATGTATTTGAGAATGTGGGATATAAAGTTTTAATATAGTCCCATCCCAACACAACTCAGTTTTAATAAATGTAAAGTGATATTAAAATAACTTTGGTTTTCCTTCTCTGCCTCACTTTTTTTATCCATTAGAGGTCTGGAGAACAGAGCCCACAGTGAGCAGTTTAGTGCATTCTTCAGGCTACCCAAAGAAGAGACCCTGAAGGAAGTGCATGAATGCTTCTTATGGGTACCTTTCTACCACTTCAACACACTGGGAAAAATGTGCATTTCGGAGAACTACATCTGCTTTGCTAGCCAGGATGGCAGTCTCTGCAGCATAATCATTCCCCTAAGAGAGGTATTGCAAATTGCATATTTTTCAGAGCCAGTTACACTGAAAGTTTTATAATTTGTATAGATTAAAGTAACTAGCAATTTACTTTTCTTTTAGTCAAGTTTCTCATTAGAAAATTGAATCTATTTTTATTCAATTTATATGATGTCATTTTTTCCTGGTGCCAGCTGTATTAAGCTAAATCCCACTGTGTGCAGAACTCCTTTCACTTTTCAGCTCAAAGAAAACCTTCAAGTCCCTCTCTTTTTTTATCCTCTGTTCTTTCTGGGTGAGCAGAGGAACTTTTAGTGTCTCAGCTTGCACAAGTCTCACAACTTGTACTTAAACTGGGAGTCTGTCTTCGTAGCCTGAGGCTTATGGTCAAAAGCAAAGAATTGGAGGGGCTAAATATTTTGGAGTGATTGGTTATGGATTCTGGAGTCTTTCGCCTGTAGGTCACCAGCTTAAATCACTGTGGACAGTGATTAATGAGTACCAACTGTTCAGAGGCTTATGTGAAATGAGTTTGATAGTGTCTGGTCCTTAGTGGACAAATGTCAGTTCACCATTACAATTGGCGTCCTTAACAGACAGACTAAGGATCATAAGGTAATAGAGACTGTGGGATTGTCTACACTGGCAGTTTACAGCGCTGCAACATTCTCGCTCAGGGGTGTGAACCACTCCCTCCCCCCGCCCCCCAAGCGCAGCAAGTTTCAGCGCTGTAAAGCGCCAGTGTAGACAGTGCACCAGCACCAGGGGCCAAGCTCCCAGCACTCATAGCTCTCGCCCAGCACTGCGCTGTGACCACACAAGACACGTTAAAGCGCTGGCATGGCAGTGCTTTAGCATTGCCGGTGTAGACTAGCCCTGTGTTACAGCCTAGCTTTGAAGGGTCTAGGACAGAGATGACGCATTTGTGGAGAAGTGCATGGGAAGATTACCCTATACCTTCCATGCGGCATGTATTCTGTGGACTGAGCTTATATCAGTCTCTTTAACATTGTCTGTCTCTAACTAGTCCCAGATATGTTCATGAAATAGATACACTGGAAATTACCAAGATATCGATTAATACTTTTGTATACTCTTCATGCATGCATGTGTGCTATACATGCATGCAGCTTACTAGACATGCTGGGACAGATCTTCATGTGGTGTGAATTGTCATAGCTACGTGAAGTCAATGGAGCTATATCAGTTTACTCCAGCTGAAAATCTGCTCTGCTGTGTGCTATTAGAGCATGCATTATTACCTAGGCAAATTTCTTCTTCACTTGAACTGAGTGTTTGAAAGTATTAAAAGCCATAATATAATAAAGGTCCAAATTAATTTCTCATGTAACTCAGTTGACTTCAGTGGGCATACAACAGGAATATATTTGGCACACGCTGCTTAGATATTGCAGTTCATGTGATTTTTCTGTTGGCAGTCTTGCAAACAGAGGCTGTTGCAAACTGTAATAACAAAGCATAACAGGTTGAATTAAAGGAGCTGACTTCTTAATTCCAAATGCTCTCTTAGGAGTTGTTAGGCCCTTATAGAGTTGTTTCACGTCAGCTGGTTTTCATCCTTCACCTATGCTGGTCAGAAGGCAGCAGCAACAGTAGTCAGTCTAGCAGTTCACAGTCATGTTACTAATTTATTATTTCCTGAAAAGCACTATATTATTAAAATGTATTTACCACTATAAATCCTAACTATCCCATCATCGCAATTAAGATCAGCTTCAGCTGTCATTTCCTGTGACAGATGTGTCTAGGAGGGTATTCTCAGTGGAGTATCCTTCCCATGAATTCTGCTTCACGTGATTATTTGCAGGAGCCAGAGTCTGGCTTCTTTCGGAAAACTGTGTAAGATGCACCCGTTTCAGCAGGCACTTGAGGCCAGATTTTGGAAAGTGTTTAGCACGAATATGTTAATTTTTCTAAAAAAAAATCTGTCCTATAATGAAGTTTGGGTTTTATGGGGATAACATGTCAGTCCATTGTCTTGTGCCAGAATAGCAACAGCCCATTTTGTGCAATGATAGTTTAAATTGTCTGTGTGGTTAATTCTGCTTATACAATGGTCCACTGCGCTCCATGCTGCTCACAGGTTTGTCTGTATGTGCATGCTGTCATGGTTACCAGGCTCATTGCACTGTTGTCCCTTTTTGGGGTCTCACTGAGTGCATCTCCACAGGCTGGAATTCCACAATTTGCCCACTCTTGAACCAGGACCTGGGTTATAGTCCCTTGGGTATCAACTATGACTCAGTAGGTCCAACTGGGAGGAGTTTCCCTTTGGGAGCCTCTGACAGCAGCTGATTAAAGTGACTCAAACAGTTTCTCCAAAACAAAGCATTGTTTATTCTTTCACCCAAAGATACAAAGCCCTTAGAGCCAAGGAATAAAACAAAAAGAGACCTACATGCATATTTTCTTACCTAAGCTTAACCTCTCTATCCATGAGTCCAGCTTTTTCCCCATCTCTATGTCAGGAGAAACACCCTGCCCGCTTGCAGCTGGCTTTTTCTGTCTCTGAGTGAGTCTTCCCAGCCTGTCAGCTTTTTCATTGACATACCCTGGGGAGCCTCCCTTCCTTTTCTGCAGCCTAGCCTCTATATAGGGGTTTAGTGTCTACTCTTTGATCTTAGGCTCAGCCTAGGAAAGGTGGAAAGGATGGTGCCAGCTAGGCAGCTTCTTCCCCAACTGATGTCCCAGCCATTGTTATCTTAGCTCCTTTGAAGCTGTACAACTAAGGCTGCCTTATTTGTGTCTTTGTTTTGTCTCTCCTGCTCCGTTTAACAACCTCTCTTTACAGCCTGCTTCAGTTCAACTCTATGCATTCAGGCAGGCAGCTATACAAAATTGAATGGTGAATCCACGTCACACTTAATATTCATAAGAATAATGCAGATAGCTTCCAGTATGTGTCACATGCACTCTCAATAGAATTTCTTTTTTGCAAGCCAAGCTGACAAAATTGGGTAGGAAGATGAGATTACTAATTCCTGTGTCCTTGCCTCTTCAGGTCATAGCAGTGGAGAAGGCTGATCCAGCTAACAAAGGAATCAGCATTAGTACTAAAGGAAAAAGAGCTTTTCGTTTTACTGAGGTTAAGGATTTTGAACACCTGGTAGCAAAGCTCAGGATCAGAAGTGGTACAACTTCAAGTCCTCATCACACTGCAAGTACGGAGGTAACAGCACAGCTAACTCTAATACTGAAATCTGAAAAGGTGGATCTCATTTGCATAAATTGGGCCCAAATCCAGTTGAAGTGTTTCTTTGGGACTCTCACTGCTTCAGCTGGCAGGAATTCTGGGAGATTCTGAGAAAGGGCACTGCATAGCAATGGGGCAGTCTGATGTTGAGCAAGACTTCATTCCGTGCCTCATCTACTGTACAGTTTGTGCTGAATGCATAACAAAGGGGAAGTTATAAGCACATGTCAGAGCTTATCAGCCCATAGCAAAAGAGTGACTTACCCTATCATTCAAACTCGTGTAGTGCTTCAAGGAAGTAATGCTTGGCACACATCAGGACTGAACAAAAATGTGAGCTGGGTGCTTCTCTGGACACACAGACTGTTCACACATACTAATAAATGTGCTTTTCATGGTGACTTTGCATTCATAGGGGAAGAGGAAGAGGAAAGAGAGAATTTTTCCTCCTGGGAAGGTTTTCTGGTTTGAGATCAAGTTTGGGATTGGTGAGCAATAAATAAATAAACCTGATAGACTTCCTGTTTCTGAGTCCAACAGGACTGAGCTGTGTTAGATGTAGTTAAAAAACAGAAATCCCATCACAGGGAATTTGAGGTATTCCTTCCCAAACCTATCATAGCTGCTTTTTCAGAAGACCAAATGGAACAGTAAGGATGGTACTGTGTTTAGGGGATTAGCCTGTGACTCGAGAGACCCACATTTAATTTTCTCTTCTACCACTTGTGCAAATCACTTAGTCTCTCTGTCTCAGTTCCTTATCTGTAAAATGGGGATAATAGCACTTCCCTATTTCCTGGGGTAGATGTGAGGATAAATACATTAAAGATTATGAGGTGCTCAGATACTACGGTGAGAGGGACCATAGAAATACTTAAGATCCATTTCCTTCAATGCAAACAGTCAGACTTTTTGGTTAAAAAATAAAAAAGCCCTTCATAATCTCTCCCGTGAGAAACCAAAAAACACCACCTGGTGTAAAATCAAGTGTGAAGTCAGTGGAGCTGCGTAAACTTAACCAGGTGGCTCATAATGTTTACAGGATGATTGTGAGGCTGTTATTAGATGTGGACAGATCTGTGCAAATAGTGTCGTGTATGAGGCTTTTCAGTTTCAGAATGTATCCCTCAGAACAGATATGTGGAACTTGCAATTTTTAATAGTGCTTCTGCATACTTTCCCTCTAGGGTTCTGCATTTAGGGCTTTGCTCTCATTGAAATTGATGGGACTTCTGTCTTTTGACTTTTAGTAAGCTAACTCCTAAAACCCCTTCATCGGTAATCATCTGCTTTGTCTGACGCCAAATACAGAACATGGTCTGCTAGGCTTTAACCTTGCCGTACCCTAGTTTTGGGGTGACATGACTTTCCGACAGGACAGTCCTACCTTGGCTTAACTGAATGTGTGTTGGAGAGGAGTACAAATGAAAAATGCTGGGTAATTCTGCTTGCTCTATCACTGACCATATAAAGTCTCAAATGTAGTCCCTGGCAAAGCTTTATACTTTTACCAATTAGAGACAACACATTTACTCTTCTGAGTCCTCCTATCGACGAGCATGCATATGTGAGCACGGCAACCAGGATTTGGTACTTCAGCTGTTCAGGAGATTATGTACAATTTTTCATTTCCAACACACACTTTTGGACAGTAAGGATGGTTTCCTTCCCTTTCCAGAGGGGCATGCTGCCAGATACTCCCCTGGATACAGGAACATGAGCCAGAGTTGAGCAGATAGTTGCTGTTATCCCAGTGGTTGCCTATAACTTTAGTTCTAAACCTAATATTCTGACAGTATAGCAGCTGGGTGGAGTTAAGAACTTTCCTCACAGTTCAGATGGGCCTCCATGTCTGATGCAGTCAGCTCTAGTAGTTTATAACATCGATAGTAGAGGAGCAGAGTCGGTTGGAATAACCTGTGAAATAGTATCTGTGAGCTTATGCAGGGTGTACGGTGGTTCAGCACAGAAAAACCGTGCGTCATGGAAGGCTCATCCTCAAGGTTCCATTCTTGAGGGTTAGAAGCTGGGGTGAACAACAAGGGGGAAAAAGTGGTTTAACCTGAACAGAAATGCTCCCTAGCTAGGAGTGCAGCACAGTTCTGTGATGTTTGGGTGCTGAGCTATGCCTTCTCAAAAGCATTCATCTTTGGAGTGGCCACACACGCCCAGTTACATGCCTTTGTCTACATTACTTGACTAATAATCAGTTTGTCTATTTTCCTCCTTAGCTGTGCTTTTAGGGTGGAAAAAGATAATTGGCTCCGTATGCATGCGGAAGGGAACATGTCGAACGGCAAAGCTGCTGAACTCAGTACATTTTGGCATTTTACTTTGTTTTGCTTATAGATTTTGAAGTAAAATATTTCTCACCCACTAAGCTCCAAACCTTGCTTCTGAAATCCTGTTAGTAGTATCCTGTGGTAGGAGAGCACACAGTTCATTTAACTGCCAGTACAATACTTGACAGTTTCTGTCCATGGCCCTGATCCAGCCCCATTTAAATCAATTGGAGTCTTTCTTTTCATTTCAGTGGAGTTGGATCAGGCCCTCATCTTTTTTGCAGCTATCGTTTTCGTTAATATATGAATAAATATCTTGCTGTGGCAATAAAGAAATGTGTTGTTGTTTTTTTTTTCCAAGTGCTGCCGCTTAAATGTAAATAGGAAGCTCTACAGATCATGGACCACTTCAGATCTTATTTGCTCTGTAAGATTCCAGGCAGATTTGTTCATGCTGTTTAAAGTTTAAATAATAACAACAATGCATCTGAAGACTATTGTAATTTTGAAAGGTGCATAACAAGTGGTGCTTGCGGATGAAACGTCAACTGTTATCAGTGCAGTTTCTTGCAGGACTTTTTAAGCACCTCTGACAGCTGTTAATGCATTCTGCAGGTTGCCACTACTTCTAACTCTGACAATCTGGCGGATTATTATGAAGGACCGTTAATGGCAGGTCAGAAAGGCAGCAGCACGACTGTTAGCACAGAAGCTCTAATGACCGTATTCCACCCTCAGGATGCTGATAATCTTGACTCTAAAATGGTAAGAAGGAAAACAACTTTCCACAGCTTTCTGAATCCAATGAAAAAGGATTCAAGTAAAATTGAAACGTATTCGAGAGAAAGCAGCTGATTTCTTTTACGGCTTTGGCAATTTTCTCTTCTCTGCCTACTCTGTATTTTACTCTACATTTCCACAGGGGCCTTATGCATTGCTGTATTCAATTTTCTGATCATCTTGTTTAATAATGATATGCTTTATCTTCCCACAGCAAAATTCTTTCTGCTCCTCCACCTCCTCAGGGAAGAACTGCCTGTTTGTTTTGTGACAGTGAGCAAGTACTTAATTTCACATTCATTTGAACTGTCAAGACTTAAAACCACTAGAAATGGTTTGAGAACAAGCAAAATTGTGATCCAACATCAGCTTCATTTGCTTACCTCCTTTTTCAGTCTCCTGACTTCTTGGTCACAACATTATGATTTGGAGAAAAAGTTTCTCATAGCCCAGAGCTTATCATTTTGTTAAAGGTGAAACAAAGTGGGTTTGTGGGAAATCCACTCACCCTTTTTTGTTAACTTCTTTATAAAGTATGAAGAAGGCCTGAAAGGTTTTATTTTTAAAAAATTATTTTGCTTTTCACATAAGAAATCCAGTTCTTGGAAACAGTGGAGCTCTATGGATGGCTTGAGAACCAGCGGATTACAACATTGCAGGAGATGAGGCTAAAACTTTAACAATTGAGAGGGGAATGGGTTTTTAGTCACTGTTTAAAACCGTTTTTTGTATTTTCACCTATAAAACCATAATGTCTAATAAAGGGAGAAAGGATAACTTTGTTAAAGATGCAACATCCCTGCTTCCTCAATTAGGGCTGATTGAGAGCCCACTGAACCCAATGGAAGTTCTTCCATTGGGTTCAGTGACTATTGGATCAGGCCTTTACTCAGGGAGAGACCTCACAAATCAGGGAAGACCATACATGGCATTTCTGATATTTAAAAGAAAAAAACTTTTTGTCTGGGGGATATAGAGAACCTAAACTCTTCAGTTGCCGTTTCTTTTCCCTTTTGCAGATCACTTTTAAGTGCTTTAAAAGGATAAATTCTCAGTGCTGCTTATACAAAATGCAGCGGCATTGCAACCACTTTCCCCAGACCATGGAAAGAGCTGATGTACTGGGTTACCTATTCATTAATCACTCTGCCCCTAAGTTTGCAGTGTTCATAACTGAGTTCATTTGTAGTGTGCAAGTCTCGTGCTTTTCAAAGGGCCATATCCAGCACTCCTTACTTACCCCATCACTTCAGTTCTGCCTGAGTAAGGAACTGAAACTGCCAACTCCTTCTCATGCAAATAGTCTTTACTCATGTGGTACTGAGGTTCAACTGGATTTCAGTAGAAATATATCCTTGTGTTTTGACAGAAAGTAGCCAATGTACGAAATTGTTCTCCAGTTGCGTGGCAGATAAATATTTGATCCAGTCTGTACTTTATATGGAGCTAAAAATTTTCAGCCATCAGTTCAGCTACTCAAACTAGCCCAGACTTCCACCTGCTTTATATTTTCTTGTTATCAATTCATCTTTAGTACTGTTTATTTGTAACTGTTATTGAAAACAGTTCAGTACTGAAAAACACTTATTATAAATAAATAAACCTGAGGACAGGAAAGATCAAGAAACCACAGTATGATAAAGACATTGGTGCCTGAGTTGTACCTCTGGCATGCTTTCCAGCTCCCATTCCCAACACTGTTCCAGATCTGTCAAACTAGGATAACACAACAAAAGGTGATAAATGGGAAAATCAGAACAACCTGTTTTGCCTGCCAGGTTTGTAGGACGTATTGTTTTATCTATGTAAGAGCTAAATATGATTATTATTATGGTAAGTAAGGAACAGTTTGTGGTACGTTGAAAGCAAATGATTTAAGCAAATAGGCCATGATTTAGTGATGTAAGTAAGCAAGTGGCTACTCCTGCAGGAATTCTATGCCTAAAAAGTCTGCGCACAATATTTTAAAATTCTGCGTATTTGATTTGTCAAAATAACACAATATAATCACTCCCGTTTCAATTATTTGGGTAATTTATTTTAAATGAATATGTCAACAATGCAAACAAAAAAAAAAAGATTCCCCAAGGAGTAGAGAGTTAAAGAAACCCCTGTGATAACCCAGTTCCAGTTGGGGGATACTGGAGAGTGCTGTGTGGGTCCCCCAAAGCCCAAACACCTGCACCCCTCTTTCCCCAACGCCCAGCCATGGTGCACCCCCGGTCCAGACACCTGTACCTTCCTCCGCCCAGAGCCGTTACCTCCCTCCAACTTCTTTACTGTCCCTCCAGGGGACACAGCAGAGCCCTGCCCTTCCTCACCCTTGCCAGAGCTGGGTCTCCTCGGCCCTCTCCCATCTCTGGACAGATGAGGATCAAGCCGAGCAGCCAGAGTATGCAGAGCCTCCATCCTCGCCAGGCTGGGTGATCCTCTCACTGTGTGCTGGAGAGCCAGACTCTTCAGAGTATAGCAGCCACCTACTGGTGGCTGGCAGCTCTAGCCCCAGTTCTGCAAGAGAAACATGAAATTCTGCGGAGAACATTAATTCTGTGCAAATTCTGCATTGTGCAGTGGCGCAGAATTCCCCAAGAGTAAAGTGTCTAACTTCAACCACATGAGTAGCCTCACTGACTTCAGTGGGACTACTAACATGCTTAAAGCACTTTGCCGCATCAGAGCCTCAGTATACTTTCCACAATTTGTTCAAACCTTTTAACTAGGTTCATTACACAAAGAAAAGATTAAGACTGGAGGCAACTAATGCCTTGTGATCAATCTGAATCCTACTTCTGCTTCCTCATTCCTTTCTTCCTTCCCATTTTTCTTGTTCCGATTCCTTGTTATTTTCTCATTCTCTCATCTGACTTCCTGTTTTCCTCATCCTTTCCTTACCTCAAGATAAATCTCATTCCACTGAATTGCTCCCCTGAGAAGAATTTCTTATTTTTCAGTGAGATCTAATAAAAAAATAGAGTGTGAGGTGTTCTAAAATTAGCCCAAGTTACAATGACTTTTTACGTAGAGAGACGTGCTTGAGAAATGGAAAACTGCAGTAGAATTCCAGAGGGAGCTATACTGAGCATCTAACTTTTTAAACACAGAGATCACTGCCTTGTGTTTAAATATTAAATTCTCTCATCACCCCTATGGGCTGATGTGAAAACATACTGGTGGTAGACGATACTCTTCCTGCAGGCTTCTTCATAGCAGAGTCTAGCGAATGCTGACATTTTTCCCCCCCTAGCAAACTTTCCTGGCCCTCTATTCAGTCTTTTTTACTGTCTGTCTCTTCACACAGTGCAGACTTTCCCAGGGGCAAATCTTTCCTGGGGCAGTTTGCTGTCAGAGGACCCTCAAAGGGCTTTAGCGCAATCATTCAAGTAAGTGTTGGAAATGAAACGAAGATAAAGTTAACAAATTACAGAAGCTTTGTATTCTACTAGTAGCTTAGTTACTTAAGTGGTTTGTTCTCCATTGTGGGTTTGGTTATATTTTTTTTCTACTGAAAATGCTTGTTCTTCTTTGTTAAAATCCAGCATGTTTGATCATCATTAGAGAATACTATATGTTAGCAGCAGTCTCATGTACAAAGTCTTCTGGCTGCAGGATGGCAATCCTTGAATTAAGATGGAAGGTACAGACTTACTCTCATTGTAATAAATGGGAGTGTGACACTGATTTCAATAGGAGCAACACCATAATTAGATAATTCTTTTGAAACTTAAATTTTCAATATTGCAAGGTACAGTGCCACACCCAATAGGAGTTTAAAGCCACTCAGCACCACTAAGAGCGTCCACCAGTGTCATTAGTGTGGGATGGTCCAAAATTAATTGAGCTGAGCTAAATTTCTCCAGTTTGTCTTGCTTTGTTCATGACATCATAGAGTTGTAGCCAAGGCCAGCCTTAAAATTTGCAAAGTCTAATCTGCCAGAGAGTTGTTGGAGAGAGGGTCCCATCTCTGTCATTGCCAAGAAAGAAGTTGGGCAATGCTGAGAATTTTGAGTTTGCTAGGTCCCACAAGAGCATGAGTGGGGACCCAAGTTGTTGGCTGCACTGCTGGCGCTTAAGGGCTTGATCTTGCTCTCATCTGAGTCAATGAAAAGCTTCCCTTTGATTTGAATGGTGAAGGATCAAGCACCAAGCAGGTTGTTGGTATAGCAATGTCAAATGGGAAGATGTGGGCCAATGATCACATAGTCACAGTGTCTGTACTGGGTATGGCCTTTAAAAGGGACATTCTATCTTCCTATGTTATTACATTGCAAGTATGAGAAAATGTTGCAGGAGGTATCCTAATGAGGTAAATAGGTCACCCACTACATCAAGCTGTGACTGCCCAGCCAGGGGGTGTGTTACATACCCTTGTAAAGATTTTTATTTACAAAAATGCTAGAAAGAACTATTTATTTCTAAAAGGATTATTTTAAAATGAGAAACACCTTTGATATAACTTATCATGTTTCTTAATTAGCCCTGCTATTTAATCCTTTGGATTCTGATCCTCTGCTACACATTTCTGTTGTTCTTGTCCATCAGTTTCTGTTGAAATCAACAAAGTCTTACCCTTAGGACATTCCTGACACATGAAGCAAAACAGATGGTGCTTTCTACCAAAATCTACCTGAAACATTCAACAGCAGCCAGTGCATAGTTACTTTATAACCATAGCCTTTAAGATTCTGCTTGTTCTTAGCTGTTCTATTCTGACAGCTTTGACTTAGCCGCTTCCATCAGGACAGAAAATGAATAGACTATAGGAGAGCTTGCTTTATTTTGTAAAAATATCCAAACAGCTGATTTAATGGGCTAAAATTAATTTTAAAAGGGGCTAAGGAAGTACACAGTAGGTTAACAAACTAGATTTGTGCCTCTGGAGACCAAGTACAGAATCTCACAGGTTTGTTGGTCTCATTCTAGTCCCTTGTGAACATCACAACACCACCACCACAATTTAGTCCATTCTGAAGTCCAGCATTGGAATGGCAGTGGTGGCCTACGTGTTGTGTTGACAATGCTTTTTGGAGCGTTTGGAGAACTTTGTGGGCAGGCTTTCACAGCACCTGTCTGCATTGTCATACACACTGGTTAGCTGTGTTGTTCCCTTGCACTGTTAATCCTTTCTGGAACTGTACCACTTCCTGTACATTTGAGAATTATGTGGACTTTATTTATACAGTGTTAAAGATGAAGAAACAGGCTGGGCTATCTGCATGTTGATTTTATAAACTTTTTGCAATATCAGACAATATAGACCAAAGATTTTAAGGGGGTGAAAAAGTCTACATAAAGTTACTCTGTATTCAGTAGGTCAGATTCTGTTTCCATTTACACTAGTGTAAATCCAGAGTAACACCACTGATATCAGTTCTGTCACTCCCAATTCATATCAGTAATACTGAGAGCAAAATTTAACCTTATACTTCTTAATGTGTGAGCAGACTTTTTCATTATGCTTAATGGGCGTTTGTTTTTGTTTTGATAGTTGAAAGAAAAAATGAAAGAGCAGTCCTGGAATATCCTCTTTGTAGAGTGTGGACGTGGCGTTAGCATGTTTCGGACAAAGAAGACTCGAGATCTAGTTTTAAGAGGGATCCCAGAGACCTTACGAGGAGAGCTCTGGCTGCTCTTCTCAGGTATTGAATAGTAATTAGCATGAATTAATTTTACGGAGTTGTACTACAGAAATATTCTAGTCAGTGATCAAACAGACTGCTTCAGAAAGTGCTGTTCTCTGCCAGAAATAGATAAGGATCTTGCTTTTATGCAGGGAATTTAAACCAAACCAAATCTGTAGTCTTTACAGTTGGAAATCAGAGCTGCAGACTCGAACTGCTTTTAAAATTGTCCTAAAAATGTTTGTTTCCTTGGTGATAAGGTACATGCTATATCCTTAAAGTTCAAGGGGACAGTTAAGTTGGAAAAGCCTCTCTGTGTATGTATGTACTGCAACTGGGAGCCTGGGTGGACAGATTCTCGCTAGCAGGGCTCGAGATAGCATACTAAAAACAGCAGTGTGGACATTCTGGCTTGGTCTGGAGCTTGGGTTCTGGTGCCTATCGGGTAGGGTGGGTTTGAGAGCCTGAGCTTCTGCCCAAGCTGAAATGTCCACATTACTATTTTTAGTGCACTAGCTTGAGTTTTGCTAGCATGAGTCTGTCTACCCGGGCTGGGACACTCGCTCCCAGATACAGTGTAGATGTACCCTTTAAGACTGTGTCCTCACATAGCAGGAAAAACATATTTGCTAAACCGGTTTTAAATCTTTTGTCAGGGATGGCAGCTTTACAAACCAATAAAGTTTCTGTAGCAGAGAATTTTCCCCATCTTTGCAACTGTTTTCTAGACTAGGCCCCTTGAACCAAAGTACAGAGCTTACAGACATCATGTGCTTCACTTGCAGTGTTTATAAAGATGCACGTGATCTCTTGTGAAAGTTACAAAGGTACTTTTATGGCCTTCATCCCTGTGGTGTAATACCTGTATTAGAATGCCTCACAAACACTAATTAACTTATCCCAGCAGCACACTTACAGAATAGGGAAGTATTATAATCTGTGTTATACAGATGGGGAACTGAAGCCTGGAGCGATTAAGTCACTGATTTTGAGAGGCCCTGAGCTCCTGCAGCTCCCATTGACTTCAGTGCATGAGACAGTCACCCAAATCACTTGCTCAAAGTTGCATAAGAAGTCTGTGGCAGAGCCAGGAATTGAGTACAGATCTGTCTGACCTTCCATCCAGTGCCTTGACACAAGACTATTTACCCCAATATCAGAGGTGATTTTGCAACTCTTCTAGAGATTCAGTTTATGACTACAAATTACTTGTAAAATTATCTAGCATGTTTTAGCTCATGCTGAGTAGTTGTGAATGCAAGAGATTTATAGTTGCTAACTGACAGGTTTCAGAGTAGCAGCCGTGTTAGTTTGTATTTGCAAAAAGAAAAGGAGTACTTTTGGCACCGTAGAGACTAACAAATTTATTTGAGCATAAGCTTTCGTGAGCTACAGCTCACTTCATCGGATGAATGCATCGGATGAAGTGAGCTGTAGCTCACGAAAGCTTATGCTCAAATAAATTTGTTAGTCTCTAAGGTGCCAAAAGTACTCCTTTTCTTTATAGTTGCTAACTGTTGTTGAAGTATCTAGCTGTACATTTATTCTTCACTCATCAGTTTTGTATCTGAGCACCTATGGTATGTGATGGCGTGAAAATTTTAGAATGATCCAAATGTGAAGTACTTTTTGAAAATGTGTGTCTCATAAATGGCTTGGCCAGTCCACTACCAACTTTGCAGGGGAAGAAAAATATTGACTCTATCAGAAAACATTTGTAAAATTACAGATGGAATGGGGACTTTTTTGTGGAAATCAAGAAAGAGGTCAGGGTCAAAATCTGATATATAATAGAAATAACCTACAACCTTAACTACCTTGAGCCTAGTTTTCTACTTTGCTACTCCTGTAAAGCCAGTGTAACCCTATTGATTTCAAAAGTGTTACTCTGATATAATACTGGAGTAATGGCCTGGGGAATTGGCCCCCAAGCCTCCATCATAAGCCATAAACTTCAGTAAATACTAAAAGCTATTATACATATTGCAAAGAATAATTTAGATATTCCACTATTTCTGTCTTCTAATGCTGTGCAATAAAACATATTGGCAGGTGCCGTTAATGACATGGCTACAAACCCCGGTTATTACACTGAACTGGTGGAAAAGTCCCTAGGAACATGCACTTTGGCTACTGATGAAATTGAACGAGATTTGCGTCGCTCCCTGCCTGAGCATCCAGCCTTTCAGAGCGACACTGGTATTTCTGCACTCAGGAGAGTTCTTACAGCCTATGCGTACAGGAATCCCAAGATTGGATACTGTCAGGTAGAATGCTCTTGAGATCATGTGTATGGGTCTTCTAAACATCCATAACACTAATATATGGAACCAGTATAGTGATGCCACACCTCATAAACTCGTCACATAAATCCCTGGGGATTTCTTGCTTCAGTGGTTTACTTGTGGTATAAATTTCAAAACATTATACAACACTGACTTTTATATAGGGTTTGTCACCAAGTTCTGCCCGTGCCTATGACATTATTTTATCTGCTGTAAATCTTGGATTTATGCTAGGCTGACATTATAAATCTACCTTATATAGCTTAAATGGTATACTAGGCATTTTAACTGTGGTGCAGCAGAAGTCTGGTTCAGGATATAGTTGCAGCTCACCCCAACTGAGCTTTAAAATGATGCAATGTAAACTGTGCTTTACAAATATATATAATTATAACATGCAGCAAACCTGAAATGCACTGCATGCTCTCACAGTCTTTCCTTGCCAACACCTCTTGCCTTGATTGAATGTTGTAGGCAATGAATATTTTGACATCCGTGCTGCTACTTTACGCTAAAGAAGAAGAAGCTTTCTGGCTATTGGTTGCTGTGTGTGAAAGAATGTTACCAGATTATTTCAATCGTCGAATCATTGGTAATATCTTTCTGTCGTCTATCAGTTTTTTAAAAATAAATGTATCAATCACATCTTGAAACAGAAGTGAAGAACTAGCTAAAGTTTGGATGGGGGAAAAAAATGATGGATTTAGTTCACTGTTGTAGTTTAGAAAGAAGAGTTGAAAATAAAGAGGAATGTTCCTGTTTGTGCAGGAATTAATGTAGCTTTTTATTCCTGGGCTATTGCTGTAGAGAGAAACTATTCAGGAAATACTGTAACTTGTACCATATTACCGTTATCCTGGATTTGTATATTAAAGGCACACTATTAACTTGAAAAGCTAGTCAGTTTTAATAAAAAACATTTAATTAAAAATATTTCCAGGTCCTATACTGTTCCCTGATTCTGCTGGCCAAAGTTTCGTGGGTGGTTTCTGTTGGTTTTTTTTTTTTTTTAGGGTTTTCTCTCTCTTGTTGCAAACAAGGGACACTGACTACACGGGAGGAGCAATGGAGCTGACTATGTACTATCAAAAGCAATAACATACTACGTAGTGTGCAGTCATGCTAGATACCCACATGTTGTCTTGATGGCTCCTAACATACTCGGGTCATGCAGGTGTTTGGTATAGCCACTCACCCAGACCTGTTCATGTTATTCCTTATGTCATGCCATGGCAACAGCTTGACCTATTTTATAACGAAGGTATGGTTGTGTGTGAGCCTGATTCCTGGAAATGTCTGCTGCTTTACTTCCTATATTACAATTTGGGTGGCTGTTTCGTTGTCCTCCTGCAGGGGCCTTGGTGGATCAGGCAGTGTTTGAGGAACTTATCAGGGATCACCTGTCTCAGCTGACGGACTACATGACAGACATGACATTCTTCTCGTCTGTCTCTCTCTCCTGGTTTCTTACCCTCTTTATCAGCGTGCTGCCCATTGAAAGTGCAGTCAGTGTGGTGGACTGTTTCTTCTACGATGGGATAAAGGCAATCTTGCAGCTGGGTCTGGCAGTACTGGACTACAACATGGACAAGCTGCTTACGTGTAAGGATGATGCAGAGGCAGTGACTGTTCTAAACAGGTATCTGTGTGTTCATCATTTATAAATGCAACTCAGAAAGATATGTAGTTACAGGTAGATTTGCCTCTTAGAAAATGGCTGAGAAGTCATTAGGCTGGGAATTTCAAAGGAGCCAAGTCTTCAGCTCACACTGAAATCCAATGGGATTTGTGTGCTCAACTCCCTTAGGATCCTTTGAAAATCTCAGCCTTAGTTTCAGAGTGGTAGCCATGTTAGTCTGTGTCAGCAAAAACAACGAGGAGTCCTTGTGGGATCTTAGGGTATATCTACACTACCTGCCGGATCAGTGAGCAGCGATTAAAATTGACCCCCGAGCGCTCTCCCGTCGACTCCTGTAGTCCGCCGCCGCGAGAGGCACAGGTGGAGTCGACGGGGGAGCGGCAGCAGTCGACTCACCGTGGTGAAGACATCATGGTAAGTCGATCCAAGTATGTCTGATGAAGTGGGTTCTAGCCCACGAAAGCTTATGCCCAAATAAATTTGTTAGTCTCTAAGGTGCCACAAGGACTCCTCGTTTGTTCAGCTTTAGTTGTTCCTCTTCTAAAACCATAAGCACTTTGTCCTGTTTAAAATGGATACAAAACCTACACTTGAGCATTTATAACACCCTCCAGACCTGTCTTTTCTCAACATCCAAGCAACCCAGAGAATACTAAAGTGTCTCAGATAATTCAGACATCAGGTTAGTAACAATATGACCCTTTAATTATGTTCTTATAACAATGCCTACGGGCTCCTCCATAGTTAAGAGTTAATATTTCAAACGGGGCAAAAAAAATCTTTACCTGGAAAACAATCAAGGCAAGATAATTGCCCTATTGCTCTGTATTGTATTTATGTCACTAAATATGCATGTTTAAATGCATTCTTAACTGACACACTGTAGGCAGGAACATCTTCCTAAATTCAGATATCCTAGCTGACATCCTTCTCTGTCAGTGTGCCTCAGAGTAGTAAAACAGTGCACGCGCTGTACCATGTGAAAAATGAGACCTATTTAGTGTACAGCAATGGCAGGGAGACTTATGGTTATGAATGTCCTGACTTTTGATGGTTTCAGCCAGAGCTTTAGCATATTATATGTTTAAATGGTGTTAGAAGCCATTGACTGTTTTAGCAAGGAGAATTTAATTATTGTTATAACAAACCATATAGGCTAACAGTCACTTCAGAACCGAACTATGCTCATTTAAATTCTTAACGCCTAAATTAAACTCGTAACCGAAGGACAGTTTTACAGCTTATGTTTATTGAAGCTTACGCATAAAGAACGGGTTGGAGTTCAGTTTTTAACTCACAAGCTCAATGTGAAATCCCTTCTTCCTCAGTATCCATACATAGTTCAACTGGAACCAAACTCTGCTGTTATGCTGGCTTAACTGTCATTTAAAGATAAACAACAAACATTGTAAACTTGTTTTGAACTGCAGCTTCTAAAATTTTGCCTAGCTGTAACGGGTCTTTTTTTGCACAATTTCTCCAGTCTGCAGCAGTCCAATACATTTTAAAGGGGCTCACGGTAATTTGCAGCAAATAGGAAATGATTGCTCTATGGACTTGTTTCTCTGTAGATTATGGTTACCCTTGTCCATGCGTGTTTATTGAGGATATGTGTAAATTATGAATGCATGCAGATCAGGACCCAATTTAGCAGAGGCCTGTGGGTTAAATAAGACTGACTAGGGTCCCAATTCACCATAATCTTAGTCCTCCTTTCCCACGTAAATAACCCAGCCTTTATTTGCCCCCAGACAGATGTTCTCTTTCAAGTGCTCCCTCTCCATCCACTCTTTTCTTCCCCAGCTTATTAGACTCAGAGATGTTGTCGGTTTCACTTCGCTTTGACAGTTGGATCTCACTAACGTTATGTCTGTGTCACTTTTGTGCAGATTTTTCGACAGCGTCACTAACAAGGACAGTCCGTTGCCTCAAGCTGTGCAGCAGGCTTCAAACCTGAACGATACAAAGAGTTACCACCCAAAAGTGGACATAACTGACCTGATCAGAGAGTCAAACGAAGTGTGTATTCTTTTGTGTATTATGTTTTGTGTCATGTATTTGCATTTTCTTGTTTGCCCTTTTTAAAAATTGTGCTTTTGCATCAGCTGAAGTAGTTACAAAATCATAGAAGCTGGAGAAACAGCAGACCACTCAGATCACTAGTCCAGTCCCTCTCAGTGCTGGACTGTCCCCTGAGCTTTGTCCAAGCTTATTTCCTAGGCTATGGTACTTCTTTTTATTGTACTTGAAATGTATTGGGCTGGCAGTCCTGGGGAGTGGAGTCCTCTAGGCACATGGCAGGCAAAGCAGTCAGTTGGGCTAGCATCCCCCAAGTCATTATTTGTGTCAAATGGCAAATTGGCAGAGGCAGAAACTCACAAACGCAAGACTCTGACTTCTGCGGATTGCGAGAGGTGGTGGAAATTGACATTCTGCTCTCAGCTGCCAATTTAAGGAGTTGCCTATGCTCTGTATTTTGGAACAGCAGTGAAATAGACATTGGTGGGGAGGAAGTACCCAAATCAGAATTGACCATGATCTGCTATTTAGGTTTTTACCACTTCCTCTTCCCCCTCCCTGTATGAGGTTTGGTTTCTTCAACTTCTCCTGGTCTGTGGCTCTCTGGATTGGGAAGGAAATTGACTTAGCTTCTGTTTTCTCTTCTTGCTAGCACAGATTTTGTATGAGGCATTTCCTTCCTTGGGATGATTTGGAACTAAGCTGTAATCTCTGCTTTGAAGCACTTTTTTTGTTTTCAATTTCTGCTGAGCCCATCTATGGTGAAAGACTGTACGAGAGAAAAGAGTAATCCACATTCTCTCTTTCCCTGTTTCTTTCCATGGATCTGAGACACCCTTTCTGACTCCAGTTCTGGTTATTGTGCCAGTGAAAGGCCTAGAGCATATTTTTTTAATGAGGGTATTGGAGAGCAAGGTGGAGTGTTTTGTGCTGAAGAGCAGCTTCTGAAGAAATGCACTAGCTTGGATGTGGAGCTAGCTGCTCGTGGTATAATTTGTGGAGAAGGCTAGAATAAAATTCAGAGTCTTTCGATTCCTGTTAGGAAGAGAGGCATGGGTTTGTGGTCTGAGCACAGGGCTAGGAGCTAGGATTCTACTTCTAATTCTGACTCTTGAACTAATCGCATAATGTATCTATGCTTCAGTTTTCCCTTCCTGAGAAATGGAGATATCGATCTAGTTTCAACTTTCTCCGGTGAGCAGAGGTAACATTTATTAATGTTTGTAAAGCATTTTTGAGATCCTTGGAAGGACAGCACCAGAGGTGCAAATTGTTACAGGCCTGACTGCCTGTCTTGCTCATAGAGCGCAGCGCCATAGAAGTCAGTGGGAATACTCTCTGTGTAAAGGATCACTAGTAGAGCTAGGTGCAATGCTTTTGACAAAATGAAATTTCATCAAAATATGCTGCTTCACAAAAGTGTTCCAGTGAAGTTTTTGCCAAGAAGGACCAGAAAGAGAGACTGAGGCTTGCTATAGTCTAGTGATTAGGGTACCAGCCTGGGATGTAGGAGACCGGGAGACCCAGGTTTCTACTCCCTGCTTTACCTCATTCAGAGCTGAGTTTTGTATTCCAGATCACTCCCAATCCAGCAGAATAAGGACTTGATCTGGAGTCTCCGACATCTTGGTCCAATGTCCTAACCAGCAGGCTGCAGAGGGTGAGGGTCTCCCCTCCCACACTCCTGATGAAAGAGCCTATTTCAACACAATATTGTTTCCACAGAAGTTTGTGGTTTTGTTCCAAAGTGGAACGAACCCAGATTTCGAAACCTTGAAAGTTGCTGCAAAAGGGAATTGTCATACTGCAGCCAGTTCTAATGACTAACTCTGATTAAGGGGCTAGAAAATATGCCTCGGTGGTTATTGCCTCTACTGGGTGTTGTGAAAATGAGCGAGGCTATGTCTGAAGATGAAAAATGCTGTGTGAGAGCCATGTTTTGTTTGTGTCCTTTTATGGCGTGGACTCCCAGGTTCGTTCCTTTTCAGGCTAAATCCTAAAGAAGCAATTTTTAGTTTGTACATGGAAGAGTCTGTAGTTCTTAATGTATTGCATCTATTCAGGATTAGATTGTAAATTTACAATCTACCCCTAATGAAGGGCATTGAATTGCAGCCCTGCCAGAGGAACAGACCAGGGACCTTGTTGTGACTGAGTTGAAATTCCTTCCCTGATTCCTCTTTTGCTCCAGGAAGGACGTAATCTAGTACTGGTCTTCCATCATCAGTTCAACCATGCTGGCCAGCATGTGGAGGATTGCTCGTTACCCACCCCTGCCTCCTCACTTATGTGGGAGGGGTGTAACACCTCATCAGAGATGACTTCTTCCTCCCCCTCCCCACACATGCAAGGACCCACCCCCTTGCAGGGTGGGTAAGGGGGCACCTTACACCCCCTTAATCCCCTGTGCTGGTGTGTAGAGAAAAGGACAGTCCTGCCCTCCGTCTCTTAGAGTACGTCTACACAGCAAAGCAAAACCTGCAGCGGCCGGTGCCAGCCAGCGTGGGCTCATGGGGTCCAGGCTGCAGTGTTGGGTCACTGCTGTGTAGACTTCCGGGCCTGGGCTGGAGACCAAGTGCTGGGACCCTCCCAGGGCCCTAGAGACCAGACTTCAGCCCAAGCCTGGAAGCCTACACAGCAGTGAAACAATTCCACAACCTGAGCCTCGCGAGCCCAGTCAGCTGGCATGGGCCAGCCACATGTGGCTAGTTGTAGTGTAGATATACCATTATTCATCAGTGAGTTTCCAGAGCACAGGCTTGGTTTGTATCAATATGGCTGGTCCTGCTGCTATTTTTAGTGGTGGGAAAAGCAAAAATATCCACGTATATAAGCGGCTCTGTGGCTGGAAGTAGCTGAAATTCAATTTCACAAAGTTTGGGTTTTTTTCCCTAGAAATATGGTGATATTCGATATGAGGATGTTGAGAGCATGCGCTGCAGGAACAGGCTGTATGTGATCCAGACCCTAGAAGTTACTACAAAACAGAATGTGGTAAGTGAACTGAAAGGACAGAAGCTGTGAACCATGTGCAATAGCATTTGTTGCCTTTCCTCTGACGGACTTCCTCCCCTTTGGAAGATGCAAACGAATGAATGAGTATGACCTAGAATATCCACGGATGACTGAATAACTCCTTGAAGGCTGAAATCCCTCTGTGATAGGTGTTTGTAGTAAATGGGGGTTTTGGTCCAAGATGTTTTGAATCTGAAAATCACAATGTGAGCTGCTGCTCTAGTTATTGGTAACACTGTAGGCTTCCAAGGACTCTGCACTACATTCTGTGATTCTCTGCACTGATCAGAACGGGCTGACCTGTATTTCTGTGTGCTGCTGTTAAATTGTTAGTGCACTTCCGTTAAAAACATAAGGTAGTGTAAAAAGCCTTTAGTGACACAATGAAACGCTGAACACTAAAATAATAATCAATTAATAACTTAATTTAATTGTACATTCTGTTTTGCAAAGAAGAAATGGAGAAAAGTACTAATAACCAATAAACCACCAATGAAACACCACTGAGGGGATAACTGTATTGCAATATAAAAAGGATCACTTTTTAACATGTGTACTTATATAAGAACATAAGAATAGCCATACTGGGTCAGACCAAAGGTCCATCCAGCCCAGTATCCTGTCTGCCGACAGTGGCCAATACCAGGTGCCCCAGAGGGAGTGAACCTAACAGGTAATGATCTCTTTCCTACAAATCCATCTCCGCCCTCTGACAGACAGACGCTAGGGACACCATTCCTTACCCATCCTGGCTAATAGCCATTAATGGACTTAACCTCCATGAATTTATCCAGTTCTTTTTTAAACCCTGTTATACTCCTAGCCTTCACAACTCCTCAGGCAAGGAGTTCCACAGGTTGAATGTGTGTTGAGTGAAGAACAACTTCCTTTTATTTATTTTAAACCTGCTGCCCATTAATTTCATTTGGTGGTCCCTAGTTCTTATATTATGGGAATAAGTACATAACTTTTCCTTATTCACTTTCTCCACCCCACTCATGATTTTATATACCTCTATCATATCCCCCCTTAGTCTCCTCTTTTCCAAGATGAAAAGTCCTAGCCTCTTTAATCTCTCCTCATATGGGACCCGTTTCAAACCCCTAATCATTTTAGTTGCCATTCTCTGAACCTTTTCTAATGCCAGTATATCTTTTTTGGGATGAGGAGACCACATCTGTACACAGTATTCAAGATGTGGGCGTACCATGGATTTATATAAGGGCAATAAGATATTCTCCAACTTATTCTCTATCCCTTTTTTAATGATTCCTAACATCCCGTTTGCTTTTTTGACTGCCGCTGCACACTCGTGGACGTCTTCAGAGAACTATCCACGATGACTCCAAGATCTTTTTCCTGATTAGTTGTAGCTAAATTAGCCCCCATCCTATTGTATGTATAGTTGGGGTTATTTTTTCCAATGTGCATTACTTTACATTCATCCACATTAAATTTCATTTGCCATTTTGTTGCCCAATCACTTCATATTTTGAGATCTTTTTGAAGTTCTTCACAGTCTGCTTTGGTCTTAACTATCTTGAGCAGTTTAGTATCATCTGCAAACTTTGCCACCTCACTGTTTACCCCTTTCTTTCGATCATTTATGAATAGGTTGAATAGGATTGGTCCTAGGGCTGACCCTTGGGGAACACCACTAGTTACCCCTCTCCATTCTGAACATTTACCATTTATTCCTACCCTTTGTTCCCTGTCTTTTAACCAGTTCTCAATCCATGAAAGGATCTTCCCACTTATCCCACAACAACTTAATTTACATAAGAGCCTTTGGTGAGGGACCTTGTCAAAGGCTTTCTGGAAATCTAAGTCCACTATCCCCCTTGTCCACATGTTTGTTGACCCCATCGGAGAACTCCAATAGATTAGTAGGACATGATTTCCCTTTACAGAAACCATGTTGACTTTTGCCCAACAATTTATGTTCTTCTGTGTGTCTGATCATTTTATTCTTTAGTATTGTTTCAACTAATCTGCCCGGTGCTGATGTTAGACTTCCCGGTCTGTAATTGCCGGAATCACCTCTAGAGCCCTTCTTAAATATTGGTGTTACATTATCTATCTTCCAGTCATTGGGTACAGTAGCTGATTTAAAGGACAGGTTACAAACCATAGTTAATAGTTCCGCAATTTCACATTTGAGTTCTTTCAGAACTCTTGAGTGAATGCCCTTTGATCCCGGTGACTTGTTACTGTTAAGTTTCTCAATTAATTCCCCAAACCTCCTCTTGTGACACTTCAATCTGTGAGAATGCCTCAGATTTGTCACCTACAAAAGATGGCTCAGGTTTGGGAACTTCCCTAACATCCTCAGCCGTGAAGACTGAAGCAAAGAATTCATTTAGTTTCTCCGCAATGACTTTATCGTCTTTAAGTGCTCCTTTTGTATCTCGATCGTCCAGGGGCCCCACTGGTTGCTTAGCAGGCTTGCTGCTTCTGATGTACTTAAAAAACATTTTGTTATTATCTTTTGAGTTTTTGGCTAGCTGTTCTTCAAAATCCTTTTTTGCTTTTCTTATTATGTTTTTACACTTAATTTGGCAGTGTTCATGCTCCTTTCTATTTACCTCACTAGCATTTGACTTCCACTTTTTAAAAGATGCCTTTTCATCTCTCACTGCTTCTTTTACATGGCTGTTGAGCCACGGTGGCTCTTTTTTAGTTCTTTTACTGTGTTTTTTAATTTGGGGTATACAGTTAAGTTGAGTCTCTATTATGGTGTCTTTGAAAAGTGTCCGTGCAGCTTGTAGGGATTTCACTCTAGTCACTGTATCTTTTAATTTCTGTTTAACTAACCTCCTAATTTTTGCATAGTTCCCCTGTCTGAAATTAAATGCAGTTGGTTTCCTTTGCTTGCTTATTTCTTCAGTGGCTGACCTCTAGTAAATAACATTAAGACCAGACTAATATCTCTTTGTATAGTAAATGGTCACTGTAAATGCTGCACTAACCTATTGTGAGCACTGAGACCATAACTGTTGTATTTATTTTGTATGGTTAACATATTGTGAATGCTGGTCTTGCAGCTGTCCTTGACATTAAGGAGTTGTTTACTTGAATTCCTAATTCTCTGTAATGAAAAATAAACTCTCTGTTTGCATGTACTGAAAGTGCCATTTGTCCCTTATGAATGAAGCCATATATTGCATTAGTATAAATAATCTGGTATATAAGAGTTGTCTTATGGTTTCTATAGTGTAAGATCAACACCCACGTGCAATGTGATTTGAGTTTATTCTTTCCTCTTTGGGTTAATATGTGGTCCTTGACTTATTTCCAGTCGAGATTCTGTACTCATTCCCTAATTAATTGTAAGCTGCAAAAAATCTGTAGAAAAATTCAAACAATCTCTTAATGTGAGCTAAAATCTTGGAGAGCATTGGAATAAGACTGTAGAGCAAAGAGGGGGAAAGTCACCATTTAATTTTTTTATTTTAATTTATTTTAGCTGCGTGTTGTGTCCCAGGATGTAAAATTCAATCCTAGTGACCTGGAAGAGCTTTATGAATTATTCAAGGTAACGTGCTGTTTTTCTTTAATGCCCACATTTGCAAAATGTCTGTATTTAGGGTCAGGTCTAATAAGGAAATGTCACAGATCCAACCCAATGAAAAAGAAGATTTAATATATACACTTTACAATGTCATCTTCAAATAACACTGGAAACAAATTCAAATTTTTTTTTGCCCAAGCAGAATTTTCCTTTCTCCTGGTTTAACTCTTTGCCTTTTCTTTGTAGAAGGAGCATTTTCTGTCTTGTTACTGGAGTGCAAATAGCCCAGTCCTGAGACACCATGACCCCAGTCTGCCATATCTGGACCAGTATCGGATTGACTGCCAGCAGTTCAGGGTCCTCTATCACCTCTTGAGTCCATGGGCACATTGTGCAAACAGGGACTCTCTTGCACTGTGGACATTCAGATTGCTGGACGAAAACTCCGATTGCCTTATAAACTTCAAAGAATTTGTCTCTGCACTTGGTATGAGAATATCGAATACATACACTGTATTGACAAGGGGCCTGATCCAGAGAGGTGCTGGGTTCCCTCAATTCCTTTGTTAACCATTGGAACTGAGAGCGCTCAGTATCTTCAGGATCAGGCCCAACTATGGACTAAATTGAGCCACCTGGCTTACAGAGTATATTTATAACTTCAGATGTGGGAGTTGTGTACGCTGGTTGACAACGGTTTAAAATGATTAGCGCATTCTCTGGCTGTGCTATCTATATATAAAGTGGGCAAAGCAGTTTCTGTTAGCCTCTAACTTCACATGCTAGTAATTTTTCTGAAATATTGGGCTGAAATTTTCCATGCTTGGTCTATATTAATGCAACTTTAAGTATGAAATTCCCGAAAACTAGGAAGTTCAGAAGTTCACGTTTCGAAAAGCGTTAACTTGTCCATATTGCACAACCTGTCTGACTGATGAAAAATACTTCGCATGCTATGTATCATCACACAGACAGTACATGCATCCCAGCCAAGTTAACATAATTTTTACTGACTTTTTATTAATTTAGCTGTGAATTAAATGCAATCTTAATGTTGCATTAAAATTTTTTTTTTTTGCATCTGATATTCTAGAATGCTGTTGTGTAGGAATAAATATTTAACAAAAAATCAAAAAAACAACATCAGCACTGTGTGATGTGATTTCCTTATATGGCAAGTACATTGTTCTGTGCATTCAGCTCTGCCTAAATTTCTGGCTGCCATGCCTCCAATTTTAACCATTACTGGGAAGGATTCTCTAGCTAAATAAACATGACTCTTTGTCTAGTTACTAAGAGGAGGTTTAAAATGTGTTAACATGTTGTAAAACATCACTCAATTCACAGTATAGACAAACCCAAGTTCAGCTGCATGGGATAGTACTTTCTTTCAGCCTCCTCTCACATGTCTAACTTCAGTCATGTTTCTGTGTTCATGCTAGTAGGGTTTTTTCTCCAAGCTTTGAACTAATTGAATGGAATGTCTTGCCTTTCTCCGCTAACAGATGTCATGTATAATGGAAGTTTCACTGACAAACTAAAGCTGCTTTTTAAGCTGCACATTCCCCCAGGTAAGTTTGTAGTAGTGTTTGAGGGTTTTTCTCTGGGCTACTACTCTCTTTCCATCCCTCTTTTTCATTCTTTGATTTTCCAGGCCTGCATGTTCCTTCTTGTTTAACTAGGACAAAGTGCACAGTGCAGACCCACAGCTGTAGTCCCAGGGTCTGCTTTACCCAGTGTGGTGTATTCCACTGGACCAGGAAGGAGCTAGTATGTTCCTAGAGCACTTCTGCTTTATCCACAGGGACAGACTTACCCATATGTTGTTTGAACTATCAAAGAGCACTTGTCACTGAGTTTCTGTTATACTCTGGCCACTCTTCAGAAGCCTCACGTTATTATTTTCAAACACTGATTTTGCTACTAAATTTGCATCTTAGCTCTGTATTGACTTGTCAGTGTTTTGCCTTGAAAAACTGGACGGAGATGACATGGAAACATGCAAAATCTGGTTTGATTTTAGAGGTGATTTAGGACTATAGGACTTGAAACAGTACTTAATCCAAATGATAACGCCCAGGTGAAGTCTAGGAAGGGAGGTCTCCATCTAAAGATGCACCTTTTTGTAGAGACATTTGTTCACTAAAGGTCTAATCCAAAGCCTACAGAAATCGGCGGGAGTCTTTCCATTAACTTCACTGAGTTGCAAACCCCATTCCTAACACCCTGTTCAGCAAAGTACTTAAGCACGTGATTAATTGTCGTAACTTCAGTGGGGTTAAAGCACGTGTTTAAAGTTCAGAACATGCTTAAGCGCTTTGCTAAATTTGGGCCTTAATGTGGAAAATGTTCTGAGGAAAGGTGGGATGTTTTGGGAGCTTAACCACCAGTCTGGGAGTCAAGTAATTGGGTTTCTTTCGCCAGCTCTGCCAGATCTTGGGCAATTCCCTTAACCTCACAGGGGGATAGTGAGTTTTCCTCACTTATGTTTCTAAAGCACTTTGAAATCCTCAGCCGAAAAGTACTAAGCCCTGAACCTGCAAATGGGTCTGCACAGACAGACCCCACTGAAGTTTGCAGATCTCTAGAGGAGTGGATGCCTGCACCTGTATGGAGCCCTGCTGACTCTGGTGGGGATCCACCTGCACTGATTCTGTTACAGTATCAGGGCCTAAATCAGTGCGGTTTGTTTATTATTAATTAAAAATGTTTTGTGTTTCCATGTTCTTTCAGAAACCTTTACTAATGGCTGTTTGCTGAGCATTTTGGTGCCATTAGTTTTGAGTACAACTTAGTCCAGCAGTAGGGTTTGTACTGAGGAATTTCATCTCCAAGCACTTGAAGAGTGTGCTAAATGTTCTATATTCTTTTCTTTTTACTGTTGTTTCCTTTTTTTTCTCTCCCCTGCCCCCTCCTTCAGTTCATGTAGTACTGAGAAACAATAAGAAAGTTTCTTGGCTGTCACTATGTTGCCCTTTCCAGTATGTTGATGACCCAGGTACCACTATGTCCGCTTTCAATTGATTGCACTAATTTTTCCTGCAGCTTTTACTGAAGTGGAATCTCTAAGCCCTTCCAAAGGTGATGATCTTTCAAAAGAAGAGCTGATTCATTTCAGTCAACTCAATGGTAAGCCCCAGCATGCTTGGATTAGTACAAAGAATTAGTGATATTCTATTAGCTCTACTGCGGTAGAGCTCAGCTGCCTTAATCAGAACTGGGGCCTGTTGTAATAGGTACTGTATTAATGCCTATGAAGACACAATTCCTGCCCCAAAGAATGCTTATGTAAAATGTACCCCCCGATGACAAGAATCTTTTACAAAAGCCCCACCCTTGAAGATCATATATATCCCACAAGGCAGTGTAGAAGTTCTCCACAAATATCCACCTACTCTCTTCTCAGAGTTATTTTTTCTGTATCACTATGTGTTGCCTCAGGCTGAAAAGTTGGTTAATGGCTAGATTCTGTGGAATACCACAATAACCAGTGCTTAATTATTATTTCATGTGTTTATTTGTATTATGATAGCATCTAGGAGCCCCAGTCATGGGATATGGAGGTGGGTGCTGTAGAAACATACAGAACAAAAAGACCCAAGGAGCTTACAGTCTTAAGACAGGAGACAGCAGGTAGATACAGACAGATGGGAAAACACAGGAACAATGAGAAAATACTGGTCAGCGTGATAGGCAGTAGTCTCAGCACACCAGAAGCCTAATCTTTATTAGGTTATTCTTTAACTGCTGACTGTACGCTTATCGCTATACTCAGAAACAAAGGAAGACTCCCTGGCCCAGGGAGTTTAACATCTAAATCCATAATCTTCTTGAGGCGTCTTGTGAGGTTTCAGAAACGTCCTTCTCCATTTCTGAAGTCCCATGCAAAAAGAGGCGGGTCCAAATTGCTGGGGATCTATACAGAACATTGCCTTTAGGAAACTCAGTCATTTCTCTTCCTCGGAGTTGACTTCCCTTTTCTCCTTCATAAGCTGTGTGTGAGAGGTTTAAATCCACAGCAGCAGTACAATATCTGCAGTAAACATTCCACCAGCCTCCACCAGTGTTGAACACCTGGGGGCAGAGGGGAAATGGGGAGAATCGGAGACTATGCAGCTGACTCTAGCTCCTTTTGCAGTCTCTAGCTAGCTCTGCAGTATGGTTAGCAACTCTTACTCTTTGGTGCATCCATATAGCTTCTTTGACACAACTGAGTTCAATATACAAGCAAGCATGTGTCTTAAATATCCTTGAAGAAGGGAATTTTGATAAAGGGAAACACAGTATAAACTCAATCTGTGAAAGAAACACCAAATACTTTTTCTTCTCTTCAAATGTAGTTTCCTCTCCTGTGGATAGTCAAGAAGCTGATGCTTTGAAGAGAAGCCCAGAAAAAGGTAAAGAATCTCGATCAGCGAAGTCAGACACTCAGTGACCCGGTGTCGCCTTTCGGAGAGAGAAATGTAGCATCTCTGCTGCATGGCTGCTCCTGCATGATAGCATTAATGTCTAATCTCTTTGTATTGTTGGGCTTACTCAGGGCAGTCCACAGGTAGGGGTTGTATTCATCTCGATGCCACTTCATCCTTGGTCTGACTAAGACTGTTGAGTAGGAACTTGACTGAGGGTACCAGCTCATTTCACATAAGTCACTAACATGTTGACTTTTTGTCATTTCTGTCTGACCTGGTGTAGATTTGAACTGATAACTTGGAGGAGAAACATCTGCGTCTATTACCAGCTGAGACATCATATGATTCTCTTCCCCTTCCCATGGTTTAATTCATGTTTTAGAAAAACCATGAACATTTATTACTGGATTGATACAGATTGTGTGGTCAAGTAATTTCAGACTAGACATTGTTTAAGTTCATGAGGAAACATATCGCCTTGACTCTTTGCAAAAATACTGCTCATCTTATGGGCCAAAATTGGTACTTCAACCTGAACTCCATAAAGGCTTTGGAGAGAAGTTGGATTTGAATTCTCAGACCAAAGTCTGCCCCTTCAATTGGATCCCGAGCTTGGCTGGCAAACAGCCAAAATCTCACAAGGAAAATTGACCTCAGGAGATCTGTACCATTTTGAGATTGTGGAAATTCACAAGATTTCGGCACCTCTCACTGGCACTGTCAGATCTGAACATAAACCCTAGCCCCGACTCTGCTTCTCACCTAAACCTTGGCCTAAATCTCAGCCCATGTGTTTTCATAGTTCTGTATAGGAAACTTGTGCCCTGGTTATATTTCTTTCCTTTAATATATGATGCTCATGTCCAAAAGAAAATATAAGCCAAATGTTCCAGGACACATGTGACTTCTTAGCAGAAGATGTTCCCAAGTGGAATGTGTCAGAGATCCATTAGTTCTGAAATATTCTTTTCTCTCAAGCAGGTAAAGAGAAGATTGATATTCAGGCCTATCTGAAGCAATGGCAAGATGAGCTTCTTAAAAAAGAAGAAAATATTAAGGATTTGCCTAGAATGAACCAGGTAAAACTGTCTCTCTGACTCCTGTGTCAGTCTAGTTTTTCACTTTCTCTATCCTTGAGATCAGCATAATAGCTAAAATGCAGTGTGTTCCTTAGGGTCTCTTCACTTTGAGTCCTATACTTTAACCACTAGACTGTATTTCTAAACTGTTATAATCCTGGCTGAATGTTTTCATTGCCTCTAGTATTCGTTAAGGGCACTATGCCTAAGTGACTTAGGCCTGGTCGACATGTGGTGTCAGCATAACTGTGTCAATTAGGTGTTTGATTTCTTTTGCCAATAGTTATTCCAGTACAACCCCAAGAATGGATGCATACCTCATACTGAACCGCTATAGTTAAACGGTACAAATTTTGTATAAGGGGAAGCCCTCAGGAGCACAAGTCACTTGAAGGGCACTTCTGAAAGTTCCACCATAAGGGTCCATTACAGGTAGCAAGCTGTTCATTCAGGTCTCCTTCCCATAGTTGGGACCCTCCTTCCAGATGATGTTGGGGTATCCTCTCACACTGAGGTTACCTCTCCGGGGGAGGGAACTCCAGTCGTTAGGAAAAGGCAGGTGTTAGTAATGGGAGATTTGATCATTAGAAACATAGCTAGCTGGGGTTGTGATGACCGGGAGAACCGTATGGTGACTTGCCTGCCTGGTACGAAGGTTGCGGATCTCTCTAGGCATCTAGATAGACTTATGTGTAGTGCTGGGGAGGAGCCGGTGGTCATGGTACATGTAGGCACCAATGACATAGGGCAGGGTAGGAGATATGTCCTGGAGGCCAAATTTAGGCTGCTAGGAAAGAGACTGAAATCCAGGACCTCTAGGGTGGCATTCTCAGAAGTGCTACCAGTTCCACACGCAGGGCCAGGTGGGCAGGCAGAGCTTCAGAGTCTCAATGCGTGGATGAGACGATGGTGTAGAGAGGAGGTGTTTAGATTATTAGATTTACTGGGGAAACTTTTGGGATGGGGGAGCGTGTACAGGAAGGATGGGCTCCACCTAAACCAAAGTGGATCCAGACTGCTGGCACTAAACATTAAAAAGGTTGCAGACCAGTTTTTAAACTAAGAGATGGGGGAAGCCAGTTGCTGCAGAGGCGCACGTGGATCAGACAGAGACTTTTCTCTTAGAGGAGAGTCTATTGATAGAGATTCTCTAGGTTTTAGTCAGGAGGAGGGGATGAAAGAGGACAAAGTATGGGCCAGATCAGACGAGAAACATTCACATAAAGAATCTGACACATCAGAAAAGGGCAGACAAATAAACAGTGACAAGTTTTTAAAGTGCTTGTACTCAAATACTAGAAGTCTAAATAATAAGATGGTGAACTGGTGTGCCTCATGTTGAAGGAGGATATTGATATAATAAGAAAAGGAGTACTTGTGGCACCTTAGAGACTAACCAATTTATTTGAGCATAAGCTTTCGTGAGCTACAGCTCACTTCATCGGATGCATGCACTTCATCTGATGAAGTGAGCTGTAGCTCATGAAAGCTTATGCTCAAATAAATTGGTTAGTCTCTAAGGTGCCACAAGTACTCCTTTTCTTTTTGCGAATACAGACTAACACGGCTGTTACTCTGAAACCAAATTGATATAATAGGCATCACAGAAATGTGGTGGAGTGAGGACAATCAATGGGACACAATCATTCCGGGGTACAAAAATATATCGGACGAACAGAACAGGTCGTGCCGGGAGGGGGGGCGGGGAGTGGTACTATATGTGAAAGAAAATGTAGAATCAAATGAAATAAAAATCTTAAATGAATCCACATGTTCCATAGGATCTCTAGGGACAGTAATTCCATGCTCTAATAAGAATATAACAGTAGGGATCTATTATCGACCACCTGACCAGGACAGTGATAGTGACGATGAAATGCTAAGGGAGATTAGAGAGGCTCTCAAAATAAAAAACTCAATAATAGTGGGGGATTTCATTTATCCCCATATTGACTGGGTACGTGTCACTTCAGGACAATATGCAGAGACAAAATTTCTTGATACTTTAAATGACTGCTTCTTGGAGCAGCTGGTACAGGAACCCATAAGGAGAGAGGCAACTCTCGATCTAGTCCTGAGTGGAGCACAGGATCTGGTCCAAGAGGTAACTATAACAGGACCGCTTGGAAATAGTGACCATAATATAACAACATTTAACATTCCTGTGGTGGGAAGAACACCTCAACAGCCCAAATCTGTGGCATTTAATTTCAGAAAGGGGAACTATGCAAAAATTAGGAGGTTAGTTAAATAGAAATTAAAAGGTACAGTGACTAGAGTGAAATCCCTGCAAGCTGCACAGACACTTTTCAAAGACACCATAATAGAGACTCAACTTAACTGTATACCCCAAATTAAAAAACACAGTAAAAGAACTAAAAAAGAGCCACCGTGGCTCAACAGCCATGTAAAAGAAGCAGTGAGAGATGAAAAGGCATCTTTTAAAAAGTGGAAGTCAAATGCTGGTGAGGTAAATAGAAAGGAGCATGAACACTGCCAAATTAAGTGTAAAAACATAATAAGAAAAGCAAAAAAGGATTTTGAAGAACAGCTAGCCAAAAACTCAAAAGATAATAACAAAATGTTTTTTAAGTACATCAGAAGCAGCAAGCCTGCTAAGCAACCAGTGGGGCCCCTGGACGATCGAGATACAAAAGGAGCACTTAAAGACGATAAAGTCATTGCGGAGAAACTAAATGAATTCTTTGCTTCAGTCTTCACGGCTGAGGATGTTAGGGAAGTTCCCAAACCTGAGCCATCTTTTGTAGGTGACAAATCTGAGGCATTCTCACAGATTGAAGTGTCACAAGAGGAGGTTTGGGGAATTAATTGAGAAACTTAACAGTAACAAGTCACCGGGATCAAAGGGCATTCACTCAAGAGTTCTGAAAGAACTCAAATGTGAAATTGCGGAACTATTAACTATGGTTTGTAACCTGTCCTTTAAATCAGCTACTGTACCCAATGACTGGAAGATAGATAATGTAACACCAATATTTAAGAAGGGCTCTAGAGGTGATTCCGGCAATTACAGACCGGGAAGTCTAACATCAGCACCGGGCAGATTAGTTGAAACAATAGTAAAGAATAAAATGATCAGACACACAGAAGAACATAAATTGTTGGGCAAAAGTCAACATGGTTTCTGTAAAGGGAAATCATGTCCTACTAATCTATTAGAGTTCTCCGATGGGGTCAACAAACATGTGGACAAGGGGGATAGTGGACTTAGATTTCCAGAAAGCCTTTGACAAGGTCCCTCACCAAAGGCTCTTATGTAAATTAAGTTGTTGTGGGATAAGTGGGAAGATCCTTTATGGATTGAGAACTGGTTAAAAGACAGGGAACAAAGGGTAGGAATAAATGGTAAATGTTCAGAATGGAGAGGGGTAACTAGTGGTGTTCCCCAAGGGTCAGCCCTAGGACCAATCCTATTCAACCTATTCATAAATGATCGGGAGAAAGGGGTAAACAGTGAGGTGGCAAAGTTTGCAGATGATACTAAACTGCTCAAGATAGTTAAGACCAAAGCAGACTGTGAAGAACTTCAAAAAGATCTCAAAATATGAAGTGATTGGGCAACAAAATGGCAAATGAAATTTAATGTGGATGAATGTAAAGTAATGCACATTGGAAAAAATAACCCCAACTATACATACAATAGGATGGGGGCTAATTTAGCTACAACTAATCAGAAAAAAGATCTTGGAGTCATCGTGGATAGTTCTCTGAAGACGTCCACGAGTGTGCAGCAGCAGTCAAAAAAGCAAACGGGATGTTAGGAATCATTAAAAAAGGGATAGAGAATAAGTTGGAGAATATCTTATTGCCCTTATATAAATCCATGGTACGCCCACATCTTGAATACTGTGTACAGATGTGGTCTCCTCATCCCAAAAAAGATATATTGGTATTAGAAAAGGTTCGGAGAAGGGCAACTAAAATGATTAGGGGTTTGAAACGGGTCCCATATGAGGAGAGATTAAAGAGGCTAGGACTTTTCATCTTGGAAAAGAGGAGACTAAGGGGGGATATGATAGAGGTATATAAAATCATGAGTGGGGTGGAGAAAGTGAATAAGGAAAAGTTATGTACTTATTCCCATAATATAAGAACTAGGGGCCACCAAATGAAATTAATGGGTTGCAGGTTTAAAATAAATAAAAGGAAGTTGTTCTTCACTCAGCACACATTCAACCTGTGGAACTCCTTGCCTGAGGAGTTGTGAAGGCTAGGAGTATAACAGGGTTTAAAAGAGAACTGGATAAATTCATGGAGGTTAAGTCCATTAATGACTGTTAGCCAGGATGGGTAAGGAATGGTGTCCCTAGCCTGTTTGTCAGAGGGTGGAGATGGATGGCAGGAGAGAGATCACTTGATCATTACCTGTTAGGTTCACTCCCTCTGGGGCACCTGGCATTGGCTACTGTCGGTAGACAGGATACTGGGCTGGATGGACCTTTGGTCTGACCCAGTATGGCCGTTCTTATGTCTCCTGTAAAACCACCGCCCCAATGTACAAAGCACCAATCATAGTAAATCATCGCTATTGATTCTTAAAACAGCTGCAGTCCATAATCAAGACTTTAACCATGACAGAAGTTCTTGTTTTGTCTCTCAGAATTGCTGTGCCACATGGTAAATGTTATACGACAGGGTTCATCTGTTGTTCCTGATACAGAACTCTAAATATCGCAGTAGCAAACACACCAGAAGGGGAACCTCCATAAAGTTTTTCTTTAGTTAAGGACAATCCTGTGAGCTGAGTTGTGCCCATGCATTTTCCAAAGGTTTATATGAGTATTTCTCAATTGACTGAGAGTTTCATACAGACCGTTTTTATTGTTCAGGTTACTTTTGCAGTTAGCATAAGATGAGTGGGTGATGCGAAGTTATACTTAATGGCGGGAGAAGGGCACAGGGCAACAGGAGCATGTGATCAAGTAGTTGTCGTCTTGGTCACCATTTCTCTGGTGGTCTAGATGAGAGAGTTACTATGGTAACTGCTCACTTCAGTTATATTGCATGTTAAATGCCCTGTTTAATCCTTGTCTGAGACAAAAGACAAATCTTGCCATCTTCATTCCATTTCCATGCTCAGTTACTTGACTAAGTGTTTGCAAGAGTTCTCTGAACATGACCTTAATTCCTGTTTATAACACTCAGCCTGGTTCTAACGTATTCTAACATCAATGGGAGGGGAATAAAAAGATCAGTCTTTTCCTGACTAGGACCCTTTGTTTGGTTCTAGAAGAGTGTCTCGGCAATCACTTACCCGTTAGGAGCCTTTTATAGGAATGACTTTAGCGCCATTACAAAACAGCTCTTGGATGGATGTAATAATGGTCCATTCTCCCTTTTGTGTAAGGTTAGGCATGTTTCAAAGGGAGAATGGTCATTGTGCTTTTAGAGGATGCTTTTCCATGATCAGTTTTATTTTAAGAAGGTGGAAATAAAGAATACCAGCTAAACAGAAAAGCCTGTTGCTAGGGCTTTGAGTTGATCTCTGAATAATCTCCTCTTTAACTCTCCCTAGTTCCAGTTCATCCAGTTATCAAAGACTTTATACAATCTGTTCCACGGGGACCCTGAAGAGGAGTTGTTATATTGGGCTATAGCAACTGTCACCAGCCTCTTGCTGAAGATGGAAGAAGTTGGGAGAAGACTACAAAGCCCCATCTCACCAGCCAAAAGCCCAGCTTCTGCAGCAGAATCTGGCACTGACAGCCAGAGCACACCGAAGAAAGACAGTGCACCCCAACAGACTGAGCGCAGGAGTGTACAAAGCCCTCGCAGAGATGACCATGAATGGTCTTTTGCCTTTGAGCAGATCCTGGCATCCTTGTTAAACGAACCAGCTTTGGTGAGATTTTTTGAGAAACCTCTAGATATAAAAGCCAAAGTAGAAAATGCTAAAACTTCACAATTAAAAGTGAGAACCAGAGTATAGTTCTTTTTCACCTTTGCACCCTGTGTAACACAAAGGCCATTGTTATGGAAAGTGAGCATTGTTTATATTGAGAATGAGATTTGAGGATTTAGCTTTAACTACCAGATAACAATATGTTTTGAAGTAATTAAAAACACTTTGAAGCACAATCACATCTTTGTGTTGTTCATAAGTTTCAGTATAGTTCAAAAACGACAGAAAAGTAAACTGAATTTTTACCATATTATACAAAATATGCAATATTACTAAAGAATAGCAAATGTGACCCATAGAGGGCACTATTGCAAAACTTTCTGTCCGACTACTATTACTGGTTGCATATGTCTTAATTCATTGTTGTGATGAATATGATGATTTTCTGCCATCTTCATTTATAAGTAGTACTTGACATCTAAGTGTTTTACTTTCAGGCTGGTTTAATTTCTAAGTAACCATTTCTAAATCTGCATGTAAACTCACCAACCCAGGGCAAAAGCCTCAGTACTAAGAGGAATAGTGTTTTTGGACTGGTAGCCTTGATGGTCACAGGAGCATTGTTGATAAAGAAGGAAGTTTCCATTCTTTTACTTGTTGCTGTACTGTAGTGTTAATCTTTTCTTTATCAGACCCCACTGGCTTCTAGTGAATAGCTGGTGTCAGAGCTGGGCCTGAATCTATGCAAAATTCAGACCAGAATTCTGATTTCCCAAATGGCACCATTTCTACACTGGATCTGCATGCCCTAGGATTTTGGGGACCCAGATTTTGCAGCTCGGGTGTGATTTCCATTTGAGTAGTTTCCTGCATCAACCCAGATGAGTAGGTTACCCCTCCCTGCCAACATTCTGTATCCCCGAGATGCAAGAATGGGGGAGTTAACTGATGCTCTTGTGGCTCCCCTGTTGAACAAGGGTGAGAAAGCTGGGCATGGATCATCAAAAGGTGTAACTTCCAGTCAAATGTATTCTAGTGTACTTGCTGGAGTCGCAAAGAAACTGACAGACAATGACTAATCCTTTCTTTCTGTATAAGGAATTAGGATGTGATGTAAAGCACTAAAATTTTATCTGTATCCACTTGTAGGCAGGGGAGGGATAGCTTGCTCATCTGGACCGTGTTGGAGAAATACGTGATTTTGTTTGTCTCAAAACCCTATAGTAGCCATCAATAGCCACCTCCTAATAAGTTGAATTATGACTGCTGAGCCAGGTTACTGACCTGCTGCAGCAGATGCTGCTTTGTTACCTTTGAATCTAAGCTCAAGCTTGTAATTGTTCATCTTTTGCCATTCGTTTTTCCTTTTGGATTATTACCACTTTTATAGTTTATATCCATCGGGACAAATAGCAGCAACAAAATCCTTCGGAGTCTGAAAGTCAGGTTTTTTAATGTCAGCTGGAAAAAAGCAACTTTTGTGAGTCATCATCAACGAAGGAGCTCTCTCTTTATTGTAAGGATCCTTTGAGGCAAGCTCTGCCAATTGTTACGGAGAAAAAGTGTTGACTCGACCACTGGGTAGCGTGCATTAAAGTGGGTTTGAAGAAACGGGGGGGGGGGGGGGGGGGCGGAAGCCTTGTATTTTTACAAAAATGATAAGCTGCAAATGTTGTTACGTAGTAAACTGCTTAAAAGTGCATATTTCTAAGGCATGAATTAGTCTTTCATGAAAAGCAGCACTGTTTTTATAAGGTGTGTGTTGTTTGTAAAGAATTAGGACAAGAGGTGGTACCAATATTAGGTGCTTTTTCTATGTTGCTTACACGGAGTAGAAACAAAGTAAGATTTCTGAACTTGGCTGTATATTGCAAAACAATGTTGAAATTCTGTCACTGTGAGTGGGAGGAAAGTTACCATGCCTCCTTGAAAGAAGCTGGAAACAGTTTTGTTCCTGGTCAATATCCATGAATGTGTATAACCATTTCTTCCTAATCTCAGGAATTAATGTAAATTGATCTCAACTGAAGGAATAATTTAAAAAATTGGATGATAATATATACAGCAAGTGAAATTAGGCACCTTATTTTAGAAGCTTAAATGTGGCTTGAGGTTATATAATTTTGATTTGTATATCATGGATTGAAGTGTGAAAATCCTATATCCTTTCACATGTATATTTCTAAAAGGCAGAGATGGATACTACTGCATGGATCTGTATATCTATATTTACTAATTGTTTTCACTGCATATTTTCACTGTTTTAAAAACAAAAAGCAGGTAACTTTTGATGTTCTGGGCAAGGGCTTGATTGATCAGGCAAACCTTTACTCACGTGAGTAAACAGTGTGCAAGCAACCCCATGGAAGTCAACGCAGCTACTTGTGGGAAAGGCTGAGCAGCATCAAGCCATATGTTTTTAATTTCAGGCTTCATTGTGGGTTAACAAGTATGGCGTATTTGCCAAGCAAGATAAGTTAAAGGCTTATTGAATTTTTGTAGTGGGCAGGGAAACAAGTTATAAAAAGAGTTAGACGCAGGTTAAATTATATGCAGGAAGAAGGTGTTAAAGAAGTCTGCAAAATGTAGTAGATGTGATATTAATGGCTGTTATGCAAAAATAGGCACTTTTTTTTACAAATGTCATGCACTTTCTATTTAATATTAGTAAAAAGGACCATACAGAAAGCCAATTATATATCAATTCTGTACCTGCATCTAAAGTATAATTATCACACATGTTTATACACAGAATGACCAGCATACATGTAAAATCTGTTTAAAACTAAGTTAGGGCTGTAATCATTCGTTTATTTTTTATTATCCTAAGAGATTCTTTTTAGTTGTTCGTTTATTATAGATTTTTGAACAAAGAAAATGTAATGTTTGTTTTTGTCATTCCTTTATACACCTGTGTTCTGGTCCAGCAAAAAATTGCCTTGACCTTCTGTGCCATGTGAGCTCTAGATAGTCGTGATTGATGGGTCAGTCTTGCAGGGCAAAGCTTCCTCGAGGAAATCATCTTTCTGTAGGATGGCACGGCGTTGCGCAGTTGCTCTAGTGGGAAGAGCTCATGAAACTCCAGGTGCTTGGAGGCTGCGGACCAGCTTCTGATCCCTCTCACACCAGTTCTTAGTCCTGATCTGGAACATCCTTAATATTTAGTACTAAGTATTCAAGTGTAGGATTGAAGCACGTGGGTGAGAGTTTGCATGAGGTCAAGGGAGAGGATTTTGCTTCACACAGTGCTGCGTGAGTTTAGAATCCGTCCCTCTGTCTCTTTCCTACCCCATTCATTGTGGAGATGGCCTGGCTAACAAAATATATAGAAACTTAGTTGGAGGCAAAACCCTTTTCCTCCTCCTCCCCATTGACTCTCTGCTGTGGGAGTCCCTACTCTAAGGTGACAAAGGAATAATAGCTGGGCTAACCACTCTACTTACAAGTGCTCTAGCGGAGTTAGCAGGCAGGTATATCTGCACCTGGGAGCTTTGACCCCTTTAAAATTCTCTGTGGTGATGCAGAGAGTAACCCACACTCCTGGGTTAGGATATTGTGGGAGACTGCACATCCCCTGGTTTCTTTTGAATAAGCCCAATTGCCAGATATAGATGAGTATTGGCCTGAGCAGAGGTTTTGGCAAAGATCCAGGCAGTTGCAGAACCTACTCAGCCACTGCCCAGAAGGAACTTCCCATTGGAATCTTCAGTAACTTTTGTAAGGGTCGGCAGCTAGAGGTGATTTTTACCCTAGGGAGGGCCCCATAATATCCTCCCCCGCCCCACACACACACACACAACCCGACATGGCCAGGCATTTTCATGGAAAAAAAAGTTCCCTGCTTTTTTGGGGGGGGGAAATGTATATTGCATCCAAGATAAAACTGGCATTGATTTTGGGGGAAGTTTATCTGGGTAGAGTATGCTAATATTAATGTTTTTTTATTCATTTTCATTTCTTAAATTGGATTAGTTGGTATGTGAAAACATCAGCATGACTTCAAAGACGATACAATCACATGGTTACCCCACTATGTCAGGTACTGAGAGCAGGTCAGGATGATCTTTTAGCGATCAGGATGATCTTCGTAATCCTCCCTCCCTCGGGCACTCTTACTGGGCATATAAAATGTCTCTCTAAAATGAGTGAAGAAAAGCCAAACTACCAATCCAAGGGAACAGCTAACAAAAAGGTAGTGTGCCCCTGAGGCAAGTGAACTAAACAGGTTCATTAGGGTGTTTTTTCACCTACCTCAGCAGCACAGTCAGGACTGACCACCCTTCCGGACACACTGGTGATTTTTTAATAGTTTCAGCTGGGAATGGCAAATTCACTGGGGCGCTCCCACTAAAATCACTGGGTGTTACCTTTACAGAGTGAAGGAAGAGCAGAACCCAATATTGTAATTGTTTGAAAAAGACGAGCACTTTAATGTTTTCTAAGAAGTTAGGGGTGAGCACAGTCATATGGTACTAAAAAGCACTTAAGGTTCACTCCATCCAACACAGTAATTGTTCAGTACTTGTAGATGGCCATAACATACTGATCTTGTTTTTAGTAGTTTGCCAGCATGGCAACTAAGAAAGGGATATGTTTGTTTACATTAATAAAAGAGCCTCCATCCAATTGTACTATACAAAATTCTTATATTTAATTGTAAATGTTATTTGAGTAAAAGAGTTTCTTAACAGAATTATTCCAATTTATTTCCAGAGAAATACGATATTTTGTCTTTTTGCTACAGTTATATCACCAAGAATGCAAACCATGTCTATGTGCCGGCACGTTGGCTTTTTATACAATGTACTGTATGCAGTAAAAGTACTGTAAGTAATGAGGTGTCAATAAACTTGTTTCACTTAAGAAAAATAAATCTGCTTTGGAGGCATGGTGTTCCCTTTGCACTGAGCTCCAGGTTTCCTGTAATGTTTAACCAGCATGGGATTTTCAAAAGTGCCTTCGGGATCCCAAAGGCCAGTCCCATCCTTAGGACTTACTAAAAGCAGAATCGCTCGAATTTACAGTAGTAACAGTGAATGCCGCAGTGAACTACTGGATTTTGCGAAAGGCAGCCTTACCCTTTTGTAGGAAATGGGAATTGTGGGTGTGCAAAGATTGCAAGGTTCAGGACCTTAGTGAATGAAATGAAACTTTCCAAAGGTGGGACCCTAATTGAGAAGGCTCTGCCTTCAGTCTTCAGAGAATGTTGTGTCTCCTGGAACTGAGAACTAAAAACCACTCGGTTGATGGAATGCAAGGAGAAGGTCAAGTCCCAGACCATTTGGGGTTTAAATGTTACCCCAGCACCTTGAGGAAAACAGGAAGCCAGTCCTCGGATGGTATGTACTTCCTAGGATGACTAGAGAGCAAGTGTGAAAATTCGGGACCCTTTTTTTTTTTTTCCAGGGTGGGGAGGGTATAGTGCATATATAAGACAAAGCCCCTAATATTGGGACATCTGGTAACCCTAGTACTCCCAGGGCCATGTGGATTTTAGCAGTTATAGACAGCAGATCCAGTTCAGCCACTAAAAGCGAGTCCATTTTTACACAGTCCTTGCTAAACCAATAACCAAAATACATGACTAAGCAGAGGCACAAGAAGCCATCCTCCGCCTGTCATTGACAGCAGGTAGAGATAGAAACAAGAGAAAGCTGGGAGAAAATGGAAAGTTGCAGTCAAAGAGGAGACCAGTTTTCTAATCCCGGGATTGATTTATCCCAATGTATGATCCTTACCTTTAGAATTCTAAAGTTGAGGGCTGGGAATCCTGTTAACTTGTGTCAAGGTTCCTCCCCCACTCTGAACTCTAGGGTACAGATGTGGGGACCTGCATGAAAAACCTCCTAAGCTTATCTTTACCAGCTTAGGTCAAAACTTCCCCAAGGTACAAAATATTCCACCCGTTGTCCTTGGATTGGTCGCTACCACCACCAAACTAATACTGGTTACTGGGGAAGAGCTGTTTGGACGCGTCCTTCCCCCCAAAATAATTCCCAAAACCTTGCACCCCACTTCCTGGACAAGGTTTGGTAAAAAGCCTCACCAATTTGCCTAGGTGACTACAGACCCAGACCCTTGGATCTTAAGAACAATGAACAATCCTCCCAACACTTGCACCCCCCCTTTCCTGGGAAATGTTGGATAAAAAGCCTCACCAATTTGCATAGGTGACCACAGGCCCAAACCCTTGGATCTGAGAACAATGAAAAAGCATTCAGTTTCTTACAGGAAGACTTTTAATAAACATAGAAGTAAATAGAAATAAAGAAATCCCCCCTGTAAAATCAGGATGGTAGATATCTTACAGGGTAATTAGATTCAAAAACATAGAGAACCCCTCTAGGCAAAACCTTAAGTTACAAAAAAGATACACAGACAGAAATAGTTATTCTATTCAGCACAATTCTTTTCTCAGCCATTTAAAGAAGTCATAATCTAACACATACCTAGCTAGATTACTTACTAAAAGTTCTAAGACTCCATTCCTAGTCTATCCCCGGCAAAGACCAGCATATAGACAGACACACAGACCCTTTGTTTCTCTCCCTCCTCTCAGCTTTTGAAAGTATCTTGTCTCCTCATTGGTCATTTTGGTCAGTTGCCAGCGAGGTTACCTTTAGCTTCTTAACCCTTTACAGGTGAGAGGAGCTTTCCCCTGGCCAGGAAGGATTTCAAAGGGGTTTACCCTTCCCTTTATATTTATGACAACTTGTCTCTCTCTTTCCCCCTACTACCCCATTCCCATCCTTGTCCCAAAGGGATTTGTGTCTCCTCCCTTCTTTTCCAGCCAGGCAGTCTCTTTCTGCTATCCTCCATTCATGAGGATTCCCCACGGCTTCTGGGTTCTACACCCAGCAGGCCCAGCCAGTGTTGTGAGCCACCCACCTCTGTTGCTTTTGTGTGCCCAATTTGATACGATCAGCCAGTCACTGCGGTTTTAAGCCACATGCCACAGCCCCGATCGAGACCTAGGAACTTCAGTTTCAGGACTGTGCTGTAAGTACCAAGCAAAGAACACAAGCACACGTGTAAGAGGTCTTAAAAGTATACTTTTATTTTCTTCCAAAATACTATGTACAATCTGTTAAAGCTTGTCGAGATGCGACGGCTCCTATCCAATGGAGCTGCTCAGAGATGCGTAATGCAAGACGACGACAAAATCTAACTGTCTTCATAAGACACTTCCTTTTTTCCATTACAAAATACTTTAACATTTATAAATTTATCTATATTTGACATCATATAAAATAAACTAATATTCATACTCAAGTCTAAGTTTTTACAGGGGATATAGTACAATATGTACAAGAATGTTTCACTATGTTTGTCAAACCAGCCTGGTTATAATGTACCAGGCTTTAATGTACAAATATGCTAAAAGTGCAAGACTTGAATTAAAGCTGCCTGTGTTTTCAGAGGTCTGGAATTGTGTGGCCAAATGTGTATACATGGGTGTACTCGAAAGCTGGACAACGTTTATGACTTAGGAGGTATCGCTCTGAGCTGGCACCAATCTTTGGGTACACTCTGTTGCATACCTACAGTCCAAAGGACGGTAATAAGCCCAGAGTCTACTACTGGTAGAAGGTGCATCCCCTTGTAAGTGGACAAGCCCACCTGCTTACCGAAACCAGTTGACAATGGGCAATTCCAAACAGGTCACAAAAACACAGGTCATAGCTAACACAGAGGTAAACAAATCAACGGTAACCTGAAGAGGATTGCTTTGAGAGAGCTCAGGGCCAATGGCTGAGGTCTGGATTCAGTATTTACACAGGTTGGGCTCCTGTTGCATTGACAGGAGATTGCCTGAGTAAGGACTGAACAGAAACTGAGTAAAACCTGAGTAAGGACCTCAGCAGTTTGGCGCGCTCATGATTGTCTGAAAACCAGGAGCACCTTGAAGGCAGCAAGAAAGAATGTGCATTCATGAAAGCTGCTTCTTCACAGGCGTGAGCGTGACTTGGCCAGTGTTAGCCAGGATTTGTCAACATATGTCAGTGACTCTTTTGGCCAAATTGCACTAACAGGGGTGATAGACAGTGGAAAGGAAGGGTGGGGTTTTTTTTCTTCTTAATAAAGTGCATGTTTTTTGAAAGGCCAATCCGAAAAAGGGTCCCAAACCCTGCATTCTAGGGCCACCATTTAGCCTCTTTCCTTTCTCCACCCCAATCTCCCCAGCCACATATAGCGGCTACCCTCAAGGCCATATTGTCACAGCTCCCAGCCATTCACAACTGCAACGAGCTGGCCAAGGATGGCCATATTGCACATAGTAGCCATGTAAGTCTCAGCGGGACAATTGGCCAGAGCTGTGTTCCATAAGCAAAGGCAACTGCATTGACTCAGCCTCAGATATCTCTATAAAACACAGGCTTTCTCGGTGCTACAACGTGCCTGAGGGGAGAGCCTGGAGCCAACTGCTGGTCTCATGCAGAGTAAAGCAGAGAACCCCCCACTGCCTGCAGCAGAAGTGAGAGTGGTTTACAGTGCCAAAGCAGAGACCGCAGCCCAGCTGCACAAAGAGTGAGGATGAATTTTTGGGCCTTGTTTTTATTTTTTTTACATTGCACAAGCCCGTCTCCCATCTTTCTTCTCTGCCAGCTCACTTTATTTTCCAGTTAAAGGAACGGCTTTGGGGGGCCAACCTAATCAAAGGACAAACAGCTGCTGAAAGGGTTGCTCAGGCAGTCGCTGATGGAGCAGCACATGAGTGTGTGGCTGCTACTTGAAGCAAGCAGCCCAGTCCCTTAGGCACACCTTGCTTTCACACCGGCTGCAGCACCCGCCACGTCCACCACCAACATGCTTCGGGCAAAAGCCTGTCTGACACGGGCTAAAAAACCCCCAAAGGAGCTGTGACTGGTAGGGCATTTACAGTGATGGTTTCAGCTACAAGGCTATAGTCACAGGGGTTCACCTGTATTGCCACCACCTTAATTTTAGCAAGGGAGAGTGTGTGAAAGCCCACAAGCGTTAAGAACATAAAAATGGCCATATTGGTCCATGTAGCCCAGTATCCGGTCTTCCGACAGTGGCCCGTGCCAGGTGCCCCAGAGGGAATGAACAGAACAGGTAATCATCAAGTGAGCCATTCCTTGGTACCCATTCCCAACTTCGGGCAAACAGAGACTAGGGACACCATCCTTGCCAATAGCCATGGATGGACCTATCCTCCATGAACTTACCCAGTTCTTTTTTTGAACGTGATTAATCTCTATAATAACTAACTGGCCAGTTTCCTGTAACACTTTTTTTGTCCATGTCTTGGCCCCACTGAAACACATGCCAAGAGCACAGGTCCACCAGTGCGGTACTGTACCAAAGTGGCCAGAAGTCAGCCAAGGCTACCTTAGCATTTTAACAAAACTAGTGGCAGGTACTGAGTGGCCGCGGTGGGGGGTTTGCGGGGCCCTGGGCCTCCCCACCCCTTCTGCCTGTAGTCCATCCCGTCTGGGCATGATGACCCAATTTTATAGGGACAGTCCTGATATTTGAGGCTTTGTCTGCTATAGGCACCTATTACCCCCGCCACCCCCATCCCCATTTTTCACACTTGCTATCGGGATGCGGGGGCTTCCCCCAACAGGCAGGTGAGCCAGGGTGGTGGTCTGTGTGTGTGGAGGTGCCCATTTTTCAAGGGACCATCCTAATTGGCTGGGGCCCCTGGGCACATGGCCCGTTGGTCCAGCAGCTAGTCTGCCACTGTGCACCTCACCTCAAGCTGGGTGGAGCCGGACCCTGCATGCCAATGGCTCCTCCCTCCCCCAGCCCTTTTTAATCAAGCAGGATTTGAAAGCACAAACGTCTACTGTGGAATCCCATTCCTAGCCAAAGCCACATCCCAAGGCTACGATTTAGTCCTGGGCATTTTTAGTAAAAGTCATGGCCAGGTCATGAGCACTAAACAAAAATTCATGGCCCGTGACCTGGCCATGCCTTAGCTTTGTAAGTAAATCTTGGGGGGGGGGGGGCCACTGGCGCTGAGGAGGTGCTTGTGACCAGTGGCCCACAGCTGCTCCAGCCCGCTGGGGACCGCTGCAGCCACTGGTGTGGCTGTTTTTTTTGGGGGGGGGTGGGGGCACCATTGGAGCAGCAGGCCCTGGAGTCAGCCACACAGGCTCCTGCAGAAGTCCCGAGGGTCAGGGAATCTGTGACGGACACGGAGCCCTGCGCATGAGGTTGCGAACACACCCAGCCAGCAGGAAGGGCTCATAAGCCCCAAAGCATGAACTCTAAGCGCAAGTGGCTTTCAGCCACATTTGCTGTAGTTTCAGAGTAACAGCCGTGTTAGTCTGTATTCGCAAAAAGAAAAGGAGGACTTGTGGCACCTTAGAGACTAACCAATTTATTAGAGCATGAGCTTTCGTGAGCTACAGCTCACTTCATCAGACTGGAATGGCCACAAGGCAGGAATTCACTTACCAGGCTCTTATGGGCCCGAAGCAGGACTCGAGCAAAACACCCTAACTTCAATGTGCTTTTTAGTTACAGACCAGGGGTGGGCAAACATTTTGGGCTGAGGGCCACAGCTGGGTGGGAAAAGTGTATGCAGGGCTGTGGGAGTGGAGGGGTGCAGTGTGCAGGAACGGGCTCAGGGCAAGGGAGGGGTGCGGGATGGATGAGGGGGTTGAGGTGCAGCAGGGGGCTCAGGGCAGGGAGTTGTGGGGGGGGGGGAGCCCTGGCCCCATGCAGCTCCAGGAAGCGGCTGGCTCCACACACTGCCCTTGCCACTCCTCCAGGTACCTCCTCCCAAAGCTCCCATTGGCCACAGTTCCCCGTTCCCGGCCAATGGGAGCTGTGGGCGAAGGTACCTGGCGGCATGGGCAATGCATGGATGTGGTGCTAGCCGCTTCTGAGAGCGGCGTGGGGCCTGAGGCACCACTGGGGGTGAGGGGCAATCCCACGGGCCATAGTTTACCCACCCCTGCTTTGGACCCTTCCGCTAAGTGCGAGTGTCTCAACTCACCTACATGGCCTGCCTCTGTGGGTCAGCCAATGGCTCCCAAGGAGGCACGTCCTCTTGTGGGGCCACTTTTTGGCCTATCACCATGGCTTGGCTCACCCTTGGGCACAATTTTTGCCCCTTGTACTTGTAGGTAAAAGACAGTAACAAACAACGCTTTACTACGTAGAAGTTTGAGGACGTCACTGGGAAGTCGGTTACTATTGCACATCATTGTTCCAGCCAAGGTCCCTGACATTACAACACGCTTCAGTCACAAGGAATTGTTGGGGAACATCTCATTCACATATCTCTGGCAGCTGAAGGGGTAAACACACTCTAAACAGCAGCTCAGTGATGTTGGTCTTGCCAGCTAATCTTTGGTACCCAACTTGCAACCCCTGCCCTCACCCCTGGCTGCCTTGAGCTACACTCACTGAGCCAGCCAGCACATTTGACAATTCCAGCCCACCGTGCATTTGCCCCAGGTCGTACAGTGCCGGGGTGTGGGGAGGGGTAGCCTCTGCCTCCTTGACCTCTCATTGCTAAGCACCCTTCTTTTCTATTTACGCCACCCTGCCATTGTTGTGCTACAACGAGGCTATGAAAATAGATAACACACGTCTCTTCTGATGCCAGCGGCATGGCTGTGCAGAGCCAGGGAATGGTCTGTGCTGCTCTCCTCTTTGGTGACTTGAGTTTTCATGCTAAAACTTTTACATCTAATTAACATGGTTCTCAATACCCCACGCAATGTGAAAACAAATGTACTCTGAGTATTGCCTCCAGCAGCAGGGCACTCAGACTGCAGCCGTGGTGAGCCTGAGCCGGACAGTTGCTCCACACCCCTGCTAGGCAAAGCCAGGTACCCCGCTTAAAGCATGCTCAGCCCCTTCTCTGCTCAGAGGCCATGGTCACAGTTTTGCAAGCTGGCACCCAATAGCCGAGTGTGGCTGGGCACCAAACACGCCCAGGCGGGCTTGGAAACGAACATGCACCTTTAAAGTGTCCAAAGAAACATCATAACGCAGATTCTTGGCTGGACCGCAGCAGCCACTGGGGCAAAGTGGCTGAAAACCAGCAGAGCTGCCTCACTGAGGATGCCCTGTGCCTCGGGAAATCCCGCTGTGGCACAGGGCTGCAACTTGGGGAAGGGGAGGGGGAAATGTGTGGCCCTACGCCCAGTGAGCCCATGGTGCCTTTGGGAGCTGGCTTAAAATAAAGCATTCCCGCATGAGCCCGGCTTTACAGGGGTGAGAGGTTGAGCAGACCAATGGTGACTTACAGTCACCTTTTCCAAGCAGTGCTGAGCACAGCTCCACTGATCCAGCTTGACCTCACCACGCTTTCAGCCTCATCTGTTTCATCTCAACTACTAGAGGCAGGCACCCTGCGATCATGGTGACGGAGGGGTCCCAAAAGGGCCTAGAAAGAGCAGATTGATTAGGTTAGATCGAGGTTAGACAATAACTTTTCCCTAAACTCTATTTCGCGTGCCAGCCACAATGTTATGACTTTGCCATCACTTTTTTCCTTTAAGGAAGTACCCAAGCATTGTCTCAGAAAGCCGGTATTAAATTGTCTTCAGAGTTTGGGATCAAGCATTACCCAAATCTAACACTCAGTTTCAAAAAAAAAAAAAAAAAAAAAATCTAAAGATTAAATATTCATTTTCCTTTGGAAAGACACAAACAGTAGGGACACTTTACTATACACCCACTGAGGAATAGACAGTTTGTCAGTTAATAAATATAAACACATAGTTAAAAAGTGACAATTTACAAAAATACAATTTATTGCTAACCCTATGGGCTTGGAATATCACTTAGTATAAATTTCAGCTTTGCCAAATTGAAACATGAACGAGCAAAACCACAAAGTTTGCCTTTGTCTGAGTTTCAGGTGTAAAGAAACATGTACAGCAAGGTCCATTGGAGAATGTAAGGACTCCTTGCCTGTACACCCTAAAAAATACTTGGCTCTGGGAACTAAAACCACAGAAATTCATCTGCACCCGTAGCATACTGATGGCGACGTGAGTTGGTAAAACAACCGTAAGAAATTTAGGCAAGAGTGGTGGTCCAGGAATTAGCAGCATTATTCAATCATCTGGAAAAAACAAATTATGGGATTGAGGGATAGGGAAAAAGGAAACCAAAATCCACAATGAACCTACTACAACAAAGCAAACGATGTAGATGCTCATTAAATGGGACCCTGCTGATTCTTACAGGTTTCCGTGCTCCAAACACTGGTCTTAAATTCACAATGAATTTCAGCAAAATTTAAAAGGAGCATTGATGTCCTGAATTGCAAATATTTTCTCAGTTGCAAAGCGAGCTTTGCACTGACCTGATTAACAGCATGCCTGCAGCTAGAAATCCAGATTGCAGTCCAAAGGAATTGCAATGCTGTGCTGTGTAAGGCTGTATGGCTTAGTGACCAATAACAGCCACAGATGACTGTATTCTTCAGCGGTCATTTTCCTGCTTAAGTCAGCCATTTTTGTTCAGCAAGTCTGTCACCGCCTTTGCAGACTAGCTTTAGCAGGCAAGAGCTCCACAACCAATTCCGACTAGCCTGATTTCAGCCTCCAGGTATTTTTAGCACTTAACAGCTGCTCTTGACAGGATGTACATGAACGGGAGTTCTAGCTACTCACAGGTCAACTGTGTTTAGTCAAACAGTCCTGTTGCTTAATGAATCCAGACTTTGCTTCGATACGGGCATGGTGCAGCATCAAGGACTGAATATATAAAAATGGTAATCAACAAGGTACCCATATGGCGATCGTGCTCTCCTGCTGGGACCTTCCTCCACGCTGCCATGTTTCCCTCTGGGCTAACCCTCACCCCTCTGGCACATGAGGAGGGCCTTCTCTCCTTGAATTTCGCCGTCCGTCCCCGACGCCTGCTCAGCACAGCAGCTGCGACTCGTCACCTTCTCGTCATGACCTGGCTTTCACGGCAGCTGCATTTCAGGCAGGTCCTGTAAGTTGCAGGACTGGCCCTGCGGATGGTGGCTTTGTTGCTGTGGATGGAGGAAGTAGCCCATGGTATTCTGCTGCGGTATATGAGATGGCTGGAAAATACGCTGATTTTGACTCCCCTGGACCGACTCAGGGGCTTGCATCTGTAGAAAGAAAATGTGATACAATCAGACTGATTTCCCAACAAATGCAGATGCTCCTTGTGCCCTGATCTAGCTACTTCTGGCTGTTCAATGCAGTGCTCTGGAAAGGGTGGGTCTGATTCTGGAAGAGGCTATCAAAGGAACATACCGTGCAGAGCCTGGGAGTGAAATACAGGCCCTGTTCCTTTATCCCGAGGGCCTCAATTTTCAACATAACGGCGAGTTTCTGGGCACTCAGTTTGGATGCCAAAGTTATTTGCACGCCTTAAACCACCGACAATCAAGTACCCACCCTGTGGGGCTAGAGATACTATTGCCAAACCCACAGGAAAACATATGGGAAGGCTCCAGTCTGGGTGAGTGCAATTGTCAATGGCTACTACTGAAGTCTAGAAGACTCTTGTGAGGAGCGATGGCTGGTAAATCCACATAGCAACAGCTCCAGGAGCCTGCTCCCATCCCCCTGTACACGGTGGCTCGGTTCCACGGGGCATAGGGCTTGACCAGCCATGCTACCTGGCCTTAGTAAGCCTCTGCAGCATAGCCAGACCTCGGTAAGTTCCCGGTGGTGCTGAAGTTTGATCTCAAAATGGACAGAAATTCTCATCTTTGTAAGCAAATACCCAGCCCTGTAGCGAGACACACAAATGGGGCGTGGAAAATAAATGTGGTCTGTGATCGGCAAGGCAACCAAAAGGACTGAGTGTGAGGCAGCTGTTGACTTGCTGTGACTTTGGACCTATCACTTGACTTCTCACTCTCTCCGTTTTGCTGTCTTTACAAAATGTGGATGAAGGCACCTACCCTTACACAAGTGCTCTGAGGATGACTTCAGGAGTTACCCCTTGTAAAACGCTGGGTCTGTGCCTGTGCTGAATTTGTCTTATTCCACAACTTGAGGGGATTATTATGTAATCACTCCTTTTTCAACCAGCCCTGCAGCATAACTAGTTCCACCTGGAGCTGATCTCTTCCTATTACTTTGCTACACACCTCCTCTCACTGACCATTAAACTTACGGCTTTTGTAAACCCACTCAGTTTTTGAGAGAATGAAAACTATTTTCAATTATTAATTAGCCTCAGTGATTCCTTCCACTAACTGTTTTATCAGCTGGGCACGATCCTTGTTCTTGAAAATCAAATCTGTCTTCTCGAAAGGTTTGCTCGGTGGCCCAATTAATTCTTTGAATAAAGAGCAGCACGTGGCTGGTTTAAAAAAAACAACAACACAGTCTGCTCAGATACTACAGGCCAGATGGAGCCAGATTTTCAAAAGTGTTTTGGACCCAGCAACTCCCAATGTTTAACATTCCCGGCCAGATTTTTCAAAAAGCTCCAGGCACTGGGTGCTGAGCTGCATGTGAAAATCTGGCCACTTATTTTGGTGCCTAAATGAGAGTTAAGTTCTTCTGAAAACATAGTCTCAACTGTGCTGACCATTTTTGAAAATTCCGGTGATACAGGGCAGGCTGTAGGTATGTACAGGTACAGTGGGGATGGGGGTCATGTAAGATAAGACAGCCAGATTCAAGTCATGTAAGAGCGTTTCCTTCTAAACTGTCTGATCGACATTTACAAAGCCCACCCAAGTATGCTACCTGCAGGTAGAGATGCTGCTGCTGAACCTGCTGTTGGGGTGGCCATTGGTGGAGATGAACTGGAAGTTGCGTCTGGTGGGAAGGGAAGTTGGCCTGTGGAATCATGACTGAAGGAGTAAATACAGGAGAAGGGGCAGGAGCCCTGACTGCGCTACATGTAATTGGCTGCATCTGTAATGGGGGAGGCAGCATCTGTTGTTCTGGAACAAATCTGTAAATAGGAGGAAAATAAAACACTAATAGAAGGTAAACAATGAATCAGCATGAAAATAAATGCCGGAGATCTATGCTGATTGAAACAAAGCAAAATGCAGTTCGCTAAACCAAATACAGTCCGGAAAAACAGCCCGGAAAACATACCAGACTAGCTGCAAAAATCTCCCATCATGGGTGGTGGGTAGCATCGGCTGTGCCTCCCCAAACAGCCTGGCAGGGCCCCGCTCACACTCTGCCCCCAGATTCCCTCCTGCAGTTCTTTGCCATGCCCCAGGCTGGCTGGGGCTAGGGCTGGCCAGCCTGCCGCAAGAACTCAGGGCTGCTGGCACTGGGCTCGTGCTGCCCAGCCGGCACTGGGACTGCACCACCAGGTGCCGGGGGCCCTCAGGCACAAGAGGTGGGGGCTAGCCTCCCCCAATGGCTGGGTCACCGGCCACCCATGTCTCCCATGTCCTTTATCAGTATAATGAAGTGGAATTCCATACTGGAACTCCACATGTGAGAACAAGAGTATCTGATTTGGAGAAGCTGAAGGCTTTGCTGTATGGTTGCCCCCCATCCCACCGAAACCACGAGTCTTGTGACTTGGCCTGTTTAAATAAGAGATTCATCGATTCATAGATTCCAAGGCCAGAAGGGACCATTGTGATCATCTAGTCTGACCTCCTGTATAGCACAGGCCAGGGAACTGCCCCAAAATAATTTCCAGAGCAGATCTATTAGGAAAACATCCAATCTTGATATTAAAATGGTCAGTGATGGAGAATCCACCATGACCCTTGGTAAACTGTTCCAATGGTTAATGACTCTCACCATTAAAAATTTACACTTATTTCCAGTCTGAATTTGTCTAGCATTCAACTTCTAGCCATTGGATTGTGTTATACCTGTGTCTGCTAGAATGAAGAGCCTGTTATTAAATATTTTCCCCCATGTAGATACATACAGACTGTAATCAAGTCACCCCTTAACCTTTTCTTTGTTAAGCTAAATAGATGCAGCTCTTTGATCAATGAAACAACCATATCCATCGGCATACTTAGATTTAAAGCTGTCTGGGGCAGGGACCAATACTTTGGTGTATGTTAGTACAGTGCCTAGCACAATAGGGGTGGCATCTCTGGGTGCAACTGAAACAACAATAGAAATAAGGTGATTAGTACTCAACTTCTGCGCCAGCACACACTGACAGGTGTGCAGCTGTGTTAAGATGGACTGGTTAGAGCACAAGAACACAGCAAAGAGTTTACCTACGCCAATGGGCAGCGGTACAGTCCGTTGTAGAGCTGGACAGGGAATGTATTTTATTTCCCGTGAACATTTCTGAACAAAGATTTTTTTCATTTCTATCAAAAACTTTGAATTTGGGGAAGATGGCGAAAAACCAGAACCTGACTATTGCCAGTTTTCTGAAACTGAACGCAGAAAATGATTGCCAACCCCCACAAAACGTCGGATTTTAGTTTTCAATAAAAGCCTGAAAAATCTGGATGAGAACTGAAATTTACTTGGAAAAATTTGTTTGAAGGGATGTTTTTCATTAAAAAAAACAATCCAACTTCATTTTTTCCCCCAACCAACTAGTTACTTATCTCTTTACCCCCAATTTTTTTTTTCTTTTTTGGTAACCAACATTTTTGATCATTTTCATGACCCCGAAAAGAACCCCAATAAGATCTTACACATGGACAAAGCCTCTGAAGAGAAAGTTCACTGCTAAGATAGTGTACAATAGTTACAGGGAAGACTTACTTTGCTTGCTGTCTGCCAGCAGTGTTTTGTGATGACTGATTACTGCCATTAGCACTGGGCATCAAGGCTTGGACAGGCTGATCTAACAACATTCTACAGAAGAATGAAAACATGGCACAGTCAGAAAAGGTATTTGTTTTTTCCTATGTTCAGATTCTTCACAGTCAATCTCTAGTACCCTATCCCCGTAAAAGCTGTGTGAAAGCTCTCAAATCTTCACTAACTCATTCCGTCCAAGTTTAAGGACCTGAATGCTTGTGTGCATATAATATAAGATCACAATTTTATCATCAGCTTTAAAGAGACCACAGATCTGCGCTGAAATGGCTAAGCCTTTCAGATCACAAATGTTCAGTTGATCTTGCTAACATTATCATGGCCCACCTCGTGCAAATTAAGGATCCCATTCTTTCTTTTGCTTTGGACACGAACGCACATTTAGCTGGCATCTGCCCACAGAAGAGTTCCAGGCGCCCCACAACGCATACTAACATTTAAAGTGTTTGCGTGCTATTTTCGGGAGCTGGGTTGGGTGGTGATGGGGCTGTGTCTGTAAAATGCATAGCACACAAAAATTACTAACAATAGTCGAGCCAAATTCCACCCTGGATCACATGGGAATTTGACCTTAACATGTTCAATGATCTAAAAACCTCTTTTAGACAGAAAGGCCTCCAGGCAACCTATTTTAAAAGGGCCCGATCCTGCAAGCACTTTTGAAATGGGTTGATCCTGAGAGCCCTTTATATAACCAATGTCTGCTGAGACTTCACGGGAGTTCTGCATGTGGATGGTTAGCAGGACTGCACTGAAAAGGACTATTTCCAGGGCATCCATCCTGGCAGGAGAATGGCTATTCTGGAGTTCCTGGGCAACGAAGAGAAAACTATGGGAACTGCTAGTTTTGCCTCTTTATTCCCCTGAAACCAAAAGCTCAGCGCCCTCTGACTGAAGCAGGGTATTTAGTACATTCCGTGCCTAAAAAGCTGTTAAGTTATATGGGAGGCACATGTACGAAGGCATGAGTAAAGCTTTAGTAAAGCAGAGCTCCTGACGTGTAGAATGAAAGCCAAGACTTCACTGCTACCCAGTCTTGTGCACAATGATATTTTCCTCCCACTCAGACCTCATCAGGATCGAGCACTGACTTCATTCCTACCTGAGACTCCTATCTTGGCTGTAGTTGGACGGTTGTTGCCTTTCACTCATTTCCGTCGGCATCTGAGCAGACACAGTGATGGGATGAGTTTGGGAAAACACCATGGGGCTGTTGTAGAGGGGCATCGAAATGCTTGTCTGCACTGGCAGGTGTGTGGGCTGGGCCTGGCTGCCTCGCATTAAGTGCTGTTGCTGCTGTACCTGAGACAAAAAAATTGTCCCCTATTAGACAAATCAATTCCATGGTAGAGACCATCTACCTCTAACGTGCAGTCAGACGGCAGGCTGTGTGACGATGGCACTTTCTGCTCCCTGAATACAACAGGAGACAGACAGCAGATCTGTCGGGAGAAGGTGACTGAAAAATCTGCAGCCCACACTAACGGATTCTTGTACTTCCTCTAAGAATATGCCTTCTTCCCTGAGTTATAGCAGTGTAACTCCCACTGATTACACTGAGCTACTCCAGATAGACTCTGGTCTAACTAAGAGCAGAACTGGAATGACAGGACCAAAAAGATCTCCACTAACTTCAACAGAATTCTACCAGGAATGATTTTGGCCCCCTTAGATCTAATACTGTTAGGCCATTAAATCTCTAAATACTACAGCAGAGTGACGTCATCTACATTTATCATGTGAAACGAAGTAACATCTTAAAGCTGATTAAGTGAAGCACGTCACATTCACTACAGCATGAAACCTAGACTCAGGAGGCAAGAGGAGAATGGTGCTCATTAGCGGGGGCTAAAGTGGAGGGAGCCACATGGCCCGGGCATCAGCGTCATCCTTGGTGCAACTCCACGTGGAGTTGCCCTAGGGACGGATCTGTCCCTAAACGAGCTGACACACAATAATTACAAGAGCCATTTATAAAGAACATTCAATTGCTCTTGAAGAAAACCAAGAAGTTAGCAACCTGTGAGGAAGTGACACAAGGTTCCCTGAGGAATTGATGTGGTGACGGTAAGTGTGGGGCATTGTAGTGTTTGGATCCCATAAGGCCTTGCTGCTGAGACTTCTTGGCTGTGGTCTGCCTGGTCGCCCCAGGCTGCTGTGGTTGAGATGGCCTTCTTGGGCTCTGTTGCTGTACGTTGTTAAAGACTATGGGCATAGGTTGTTGCATCAACATCTGCAAAAAAGAGATACCTGAGCTGGTACAGCAGTTTATGTGTTTAATTTTTTAATGCATCTACCTGACTCTGCTACAGTAAGCTCTAATGCAACGTACAATATTGCTAGTGCAAAAGACAGCGTTCCCAAGGATCTATTAAATTGATATGTTAACATAAACTGTGCTGGATTCCCTATATCCAATAAAACAAGGTCCTTTGCCATGGCTTAGCAACCTGGTATTGAGATACAGACAGATTCACCACTAGTTCTAATGAAGCTTAGTCAAGTCAAAACTGAAAGTCACTGGAGTCTGATGGCTTTTGCAAAACAATTGGAACCTGCAGTTCAGATGTTGGTCTGGGGGTGCCTATATCACAAAACTCACCACAGGGGATCAGCTTCAACAGAGAAGAAGGACTAAAGGAACACGGACACTTTTCTAAACCACCATCCCTAGTTGCTGAGCCTGCATTCTTTACTCACTCAGCATTCCCACGTGCACCAGTAAAAAGCCCTACATGGGCTTCTGTGCATGTGGCTATTTTCAGTATACGAAACCAATATTACTATGGACAAGGCCATGTTTGCCGGTGGAATCTGGTACATTCTGCAGCAGTGAAGTGGTTAATATACAGAGCTGGTTTTTATTTTTCCCCCGTAACGTATTTGTTAAGGAGTAGATCTAATTTGTGTCAATCCTTTTCCAGCTATTCCCCAATCCTATATTTTTGGCACTGTAGTTTGAATTTTTACCAGCCCACGCTCCATATTTGACTGAATCATTGGTGAATGATTTCCACTTAGAATGATCAATTGTACTTTTCTCTCTTCCAGCCTCTTTGCTACTTTGACTAGAGGACAGTGAACATTTAAATTAAAGTGTGCGCAAATTAAAGTGATGTTAGTGATGCATAGTAAATCCGATCAGATTATTGTCAGTAAAGTTCAGCTCTCAGTTTGTACAAATGGATTATTTTTCAGTATATTTGTATTGTCGACTTTTGGGTAAAAGGAGGAAATGGATGCAGTCACTGGTGTTCTAGATGCACCATAGTTTGTTATAATCAGTGACAAATCCAAGGCACGGATTAAATACAAAATGATCTATGCTGCATGTGTGCTTTGATGTCACAAAACAACGTTACACAAGGGGTGATTTGCATTTAGCTCTTTAAAAAAAAAAAAAAGAAAGAAAAAAAAAGGATGACAGGACAGTCCATAGATACCCAAAAAATTCCTGTGTAGATCATTTCTGGAGAACATTCCATTTCCAGAATTAAAGCATACTCAGTTATTCCAGTGTCACCAAGCTCAGGATATCTGAAGAGCATTTGCTTTCCCATGTTGCGCTGTCATTAATTTTAGTGTCACATCTACTTATTTCTTTCATGGCGTAATCTAACAGATAAAGAGTGATTATTGCCTTCCTTAGTGTCGTATTTGATTCGAATAGCCACCTCTCCTTAATTAGAGGAAGTTTTTTTTCCAGAAATTGGCATCAATTATGATGCACTAGCTTTCACTAGCAGGACATATCCTGTGTAATACTATTAACAATATATGTCCTCTAATTCCTTAGGAGGAATTTGGGCCTGCTTTCTAATCCTATCTTGTTCAAACACAACATTAAGAGAGAACAGAAAACCAACCTTTGATAATCTCATAACACGATACAACCCTGTTACCTGGCTTCCCAAATAAACACTGCCAAGAGTCTGTGACCATTCAGGGCCGGTGAATAGTGTGATACAGAATTTTTTCATTTCACCCAGAAATGCTCGTGTCAAAGCTAAAAATTGGTCTCTTGTTTTATGGAATTGTCTGGCAGCTAAGGATACGGGGGATTGTGCAACGTTGTGAATTGCTTTGTTCGAGTTACTGCAGGATGGGTCTGTGCAAATGATACTTTTATTGCAACTTGTGTGTATTTTATGCTGTAGCCAATATGGAACACAAATATTGTATTTTCTCAAACAGCAAAGCATATGTTATTTTCCATAATGGCATCACTGTCCACTGTAGCGCTTCATACTGTAATGAACCACTAGGGGGAGCAACAAGGTAATTTTATTCCAGACACTTTAAGAGACAGAAATTCTGATTAAATAACAAATTAAGAAAAAGTAGCTCTGGCAGTAAGGTTGTAAATTCCCCATCCCTGACTTGAGGCGCTCAGTGATGGAGTTTCCTCTGTGAAAGCTTCTAACTGGAATAAAGTTAGTCACTTGCTGACCTTTAACAGCACATGAATGGATTTCTTTTGGAGGAAACCTGCCTGAGGTCTTTACAATGGCTAGAACCTACTGGTGCCAACTACCATAATTATTGGAATAGCCACTAGATGGTGCGTAATCTTTAGCCACAAATGCACTATCTATCTGTGGTACTTAAGTGACATACAACAGTTGAAGGTAGCATGAAACAACAACATTCTCACAGTCTCCTTTGTTCCCACTGCGCATGTTGGGCTGTGTGAGTTGTTGCTTTAATCTTCTCCCTTCCTTCTTTCTCTCTACTCTTTCCCCTCTGCAATCCTATACCCCAATTTCTGGCAACCTGGCCCTGTATATTTCACATTAGGGTATATAACAATCACACCCAGGGAGAGAATGCTGAGGCCTCGATTGTACTGTGTTAGATGGGCCCCAGTGTCTCCAACTCATACGCTGTGTCAGTCAACACACATAAAGCAGCTGCAACAGAATCATAAAATACAATAAGATAGTGAACTGTGAATAGCAGAAAATCAAATGTTTGTTTGTGCCCAAATAGTGAGGTGGAATCCATGGCCACCCCAACCCTATTAACCCTGTCAGTTTTAGGTGGAAATCTGCTATTGAGTTTCTGCAGTCTTACCCCATCGTTAAAACTCCAAGCTCTTCCTGAGTAGGTGACTTTTTATTAGACATAAACGTTGGGAATTTTTTGATCTGGCACAATTACCAATTTGATATTTAAACAACAGGGAAGCAAGAACCTCCAGCCCTGCTGCTACAAACACTAAACTGTCCTTTCTTTCAGGAATGATCACGGTTCAGCAGTTCAAGAGTTTAGGAATACATTGCTGACAGGATTCATTTCTCATTTTTTTCCTTGTGGCAGGAGATAAAACACCCCACTGGGCTCTTTTCCTACCAGTCTAGAATGTCCTGACGCTTAAGATAAAATCAAATGATACTTTGGGCCCAGGGAATCAGACATGGGGGCAGGCAGTGATGAGCTGCCGAAATCTTAACAACTGGTTCCCTCCTCACCCCACGAGGGGGTGCTGGACTGCCCCCACCCCCCGGGACTCCTGCCCCTTCCAACTCCCCATGTTCCTTGACACCCCCACCCCAGGACCCCTGCCCCATCCACCCACTCCCCTGTCCCCTGACTGCCCCCAGAACCGGGCAGAAGGGTCTTGTGGGCCACGGTAGTGGGTGCCCACCGCGCCCCGCCCCTAAGAGCCAGAGGGACCTGCCGGGGGGCGAGATGGGGAGTCCCAGCAGTGCTTACCTGGGGCAGCTCCCAGGAAGCATCTGGCAGGTCCCTCTGGCTCCTAGGGGCAGATTAGCATAGCTAGTAGGGGAGCAAGGGGAGCAGCCATGGGGAAAATTTGGGGGGTGCAGAGCCCCCACCGGCAGCTCCCCGCCCCTCGCCCGGCCCCAGCTCACCTCTGCTCCGCCTCCGCCTCCTCCCCTGAACGCGCCGCCCTGCTCTGCTTCTCTGCCCCCTGTGGTTCCCCTGCGCGCCCCCACCCCGGGTTACCTGCTGCGGCACGGGCGGCCCTCCTCGCACCCCCCCGCCCCAGCTCACCTCTGCCTCCCAGGGCCTGAGTGCGAAGCCACCGCCTGCTTCTCAGCCCGCCCCAGCTTCCTGCATGAACAGCTGATTCGCAGGAAACCGGGGGGCGGGGGGGTGAGGGGGTGGAGAAGCAGAGCGGGGCGGTGCATTCAGGGGAGGAGGCGGAGGCAGAGCGGAGGTGAGCTGACATGGGGCCGGGCGAGGAGCTGCAGGTGGGTGCTCTGCACCCACCAAATTTTCCCCGTGGCTGCTCCAGCCCCGAAGCACCCACGGAGGTGGTGTCTAAGGCGCCACTTTTGGCCGGTTGTTGAATTTAGAAGCCCTTTCAGAACCAGCTGTCCCGAGGGACAACCGGTTCTAAAAGCGCTTCTAAATTTACCAACCGGCTCCAGCGAACCGGTGCGAACCGGCTCCAGCTCACCACTGGGGGCGGGGGACACTGGAACAGATTCATATACCTGCAGATTGGAATCTTGCACTAGTTGGAGCTGCTCTTTGATAACATGGAGTTCTTCTTGCTGTGTCTTGATGTCAGCTTGCAGTATGCGAGTCCTCTCCTCCAGCTGTTCTTTCAGTTGATGCATCATCCCTAACTGGGCTGGGAAGTGGTACACTGGCTGCGGAGAACAGAAAACACTTCACGCTTAGCCCCGAGCTGGATGGACTAATATTGCTGCTGACCGCAGAAAAGTGAATGCTCTCATGCAGGACAGACTGCTTCTCAAAATATGGGAAGCTGCCCCCATGGAAAAGATGACTATACTGAAAAATTACACGTTGGACACTTGTAAGCCAATGCACCACTGCGTTACTAGAATCTCCCACTGGTGTTACTCCACCGAGCATAGATGTGGAGTAACCCAGTGGTGAATCAGATTTTGGTTATCTTTCTTTACTTGTATTGAAAAGGTCAGGTGAATTAGGAAGCTGTCTACTCTTCCTATCAAACCTTGCATCCCTAGGTTTATTGGTTATTGTTACTTTGCTCCATTTCTTCCTTGCAAAGCAGAATGGCTAAATGGCAGGAGCTTGCTATGAGCCTTATACTATGGAAGGCACTTACTCTAAAAATTATTCTGAATGGGCTACAGGCCTGATGCAGCTCCCAGAAAAGTCAATGGAAATACTGAGCCCTAAATAAGACCTCAGTCATGAGCCACCTTATACACGTGCAAGGAGTAAGGGGCTTTAAGGTGCCCCCGACACCCCTGTGCAGCTACCCACATCAGCAGCCTGTGTGCAGGGTCAAGAGCTGATGAGCCGTTCCTCCCTCTAGACTGAAGGTGGAAACAGGACCCCAGGTTGTGACTCTCTGAGTCACAGTTTGGTCCCTGGGCTGCTCCTGGGTCAATGCAAGTACACAATGCCCCTTACCCAGGGGAATCCCAGGATCTAGTCCTGAGTGAGCCAGAGAAGAAGAAGAAGGGATGCAAACGGTGGAACTAGGAGCACGTCAAATTCTTGTTTCTGAGCCAAGTAGCTTGCTAACGCTAGTATCATTCATATCACAGAGCACTCAGGAACTGTCATCGGAGGGGCCTGCCTGCATGTGCTTCTCTGATGGGCCGCTCGATGGCACAGACACAGAAAAAATAACCTGGGAGAATGCTGTTTCTGGAACCAGAACAAAGGTCCCCCGCTCTCAAACCTGGTGCAGCCAGCAACGAGGTAAAGCATGGCTAACTCAAGCCAGCTGAGTCTCTTGGGCAATGATTTCAGACCTCCCCTTCTGCTACAATAATGTTACCATCTGCTGGTCATGCAAGAGCTAACATGATCTTAACAAAACCAAACCACATACCGTCACAGGTTGCTGCGAGGGAATTGCTGGCTGGCCCACCTGGTGCAGAGTGAGATGTTCAGCGGGTGCCTGAGGAGTTACTGTTGCCTGGGGAAGAGAACAACGGTTTGGTTTAGACCACAGCGCACCTGACGTGAGGGCCAAGAGAGTTACTGAGTGCCAGATCTACTGCAGGAGCAAATGTGTTACCCCGAGGGGCTCCCGCTGTCAAAGCATCAGCGCTGGCCAGACACAAGGGAAGACGTTCTCACGTGGCCTGTGGACACACCCATTCTCCCTGGCTGAATTCCTCGCATTTCAGAGATCTTTCACTTCCTTCCTGTACCACACTTTTACCACCTGAGAGACAGCTCCATGTGGGGCTGCAATAAGCGACCGACTGACAGTTTTACCAATTGAAACAGGTGCCGACCAGTCACCTGGGGACAGAGCGAGCCCTCAGGTAACTCCTCTGGAGTCAGCACAGCTGGACGGATGAATCTGGCCTCTTCCGGATGAAACCCTCTTCACCTGAGAAAACTGGGCTTCGCCTGGATCTGGGCAAGCATAATCAATTCCAGGCACCACGAGACCAGGGTGTAAGTCTGCAGTGTCCCCTCCCCAAAAACCCACACATGAAACCCACCACCACTGAAATCACTGTCTCCCTTTCAGTGCTAAGTGCACGCTAGAAAGGCCATCGCTCACAGGGTTATCTACCTGTGCGCTCCCACTTGAGGCCAGCCTCAGTGATGCCTTCTCCTGCTGACCCATTGGCACGGATTGCCTGGTGGGAGTGCTGGCCTCCGTATGCCGCATGGATGAGGTGGCTGCAAAAGAGAAGTTCCTTTTAGACAAAGTAACGGCATGAGGCCATCAGACATGCTCTCCTATTCTAATAGGAGTGGAGGAGAGTGGAGGCATGGCAGCTCCAGCTGCTACCTAGCGCCCCAAGACACTGCTGGACCTCACAAAAATATCTGCTCTAACAATTGCCTAAACGTGGCAAAGAAAGCAAGAGGGTAGCAATTAATGACCATGAACTGCTGCCCAGACCTGCTTACCCATCATCTACCCTTCTCCTTCTGGGCAGGGTGGCCCATTTTTGGTAATAATTTCAACACTCTCTCTAGGGTGTTTCTCCAGATGAGCCACACCACATGAGCCCTACAGAGATACACAAGCTTCCCCACGAGAGCACGAAGCCAGACCACCTCTGCACTGAAACCCACTCTGAATATTCCACCGCACGAACAGGGCCACTGGGTTTGTTTTCAATACCCCAGTGCATTATATGCATGTAACATCCCTGTGAGTCCTCGTCCTTAGCCCAAATGTGACAAGGTGAGATCCCAGCCACGTTGCTCTTCATATCAGGAGGCCAGTCTCCCAGATCTTCCTGGGCACTGATTCGCCTCCATTCAGACATTAAATGTCTAACCAGGTTAGATTTGCACATGCGGCCTCTGCAGTACTTAGCCCTCAAACTAAGACAGTAATGATGAGCTGAGCAGACAGACAGGCAGTTTCTACTGAAATGGATAAAACGGATGCATTTTTTAAGGGCATTCAAGGAAAGGTCACATTGAACTCCAGTATCTTGTTGCTCCAGCTATGACTATCTAGTCTGATTCTCAGTAGGAAGGCTAAAAAGCTACACATTTCCCCCCTAAACTTCCCCACATTGTCACCCCTGGAGCAGCAGTAGCATTGGGTGCTAAGGGCTGACAGCTGTCGGGGCTTTAATCAGTGTGACCTGCACCTGCCCTGAGCAGGGAGTAAACTACACAGCTATTAAAATGCCAGCACTGGTCTACTACCCTCGAGCGCCCACAGTTGCTACAGTGCCCAGTGGAACTGTACCAGTGGGGAAGTTTAGGGGCAAATGTCTAGTGTAGACACATCCTGGGCTGGTCCCTCCCACCCCCTCTACTCATTTAATAGTCATCTCCTTCTCTGACCCAGCCACGTTTGGGATCAGAGCCTTCTCCTCGCACAATCTTCCCCTATCTCTGCACTCACTGGCTCTCGTCCCGTTCCCGATCACAGCCCAAACCCCACCTGCCTGGCTGCACAGATGATGTATATTTCCAATGCACCTGCCGCTGCAGTATCTAGGCGTCTTCGCAGGACAAAGGAGGACCACCAAGAAGGCTTTGCCTCCTCCCTCGATTAACTCCTCACAAGCACTGGCCTCTTGGGCTTTGTCTTCACAGCTTAAAAAAGGCAGTTTTACAGCGAGATAACCAACGTGGGTTAGCGACCCCGCTGTAAAATCCCAGTGGAGGCGAGGCGCTGTACCGCTGTGAGGAGTGAGGCAAGGCCCGTGCTAAACTCCCGCCCAGGCTTGGCCCTGCCTATGGTAAAACTGTAGGGGCCTTGTCTGCATTCTGCTTTCACAGCAAGGCGACTAATCCGCGGTAGTTGTCCTATGGTAAAAACACACTGTTTCTTTGTCAGCAAAGACACAGCCGTGGCGGCGACCTTCACTAACCCCGTCAGCTTTGCCGTGGTTCAGCTGCTGGGAAAGGCTGGTGCATTCAGAGGCCAAGCGTGGTCCCATCCTTGTGCTCAGGGAACCCTAAAGATGCCAAAGGGGGCTACTCTAAGTTCAGACGGGTGTGACAGATATAAACTAGCCACCCGGCAGACTGTCCCCTCACAGTTTTTTAGGACTCTCAAATGAGACGTCAAGAATTATAACATTCAAAAACCCGTCAGAGAACACTTCAGTCTCTCTGGTCACTCGATTACAGACCTAAAAGTGGCAATATTACAACAACAAACCTTCAGAAACAGACTCCAACGAGAGACTGCTGAATTGGAATTAATTTGCAAACTGAATACAATTAACTTAGGCTTGAATAGAGACTGGGAGTGGATGGGTCATTACACAAAGTAAAACTATTTCCCCTTGTTTATTTCCCCTCCTACTGTTCTTGTAAAGTGCTGGAAATGGCCCACCTTGATTATCACTACAAAAGGTTCCCCCCTCCCTCCTGCTGGTAATAGCTCACCTTTCCTGATCACTCTGGTTACAGTGTGCATGGTAACACCCATTGTTTCATGTTCTCTGTGTATATAAAATCTCCCCACTGTATTTTCCACTGCATGCATCCAATGAAGTGAGCTGTAGCTCACGAAAGCTTATGTTCAAATAAATTGGTTAGCCTGTAAGGTGCCACAAGTCCTCCTTTTCTTTTTGTGGATACAGACTAACACGGCTGCTATTCAGAAACCTGTCAATATAGTTTAAAACTTCCAACAGAGATTTGAGGTGTAGGGATTTTTTAAAGCGGCTCCAAGCTTTTGCCAATATGTAAGTACAGCCTTTGCTGGGATCTGTTGATGCTGACTAGGATACGTACATGCTGAGTCGGAGAGTGCCGTGTGTGAAGATCGCCGGGAGCTAGGAGAGGATACAGACACTCTTTCCCTGCTGGTTTCTTGGTTGTTTGCACATTGCCTGATGTCTATGTAACTATTGTGACTCTGCAGTGAATAAAACACAGACAGCAACATCCTTAGCAGCACAAAAGCAACATCAGCTTGAACCCCCTGGAATCTTGATCGTGGCTCTTTCTCCGACAAAAACGGTCTTTGGTTCTTAAAGGGCCACAGCTGCAGCTACAATATTAATTTGGGTGATTGGAAACAACCAGCAGCTTGCCCCAAAAGAGACCCTTAGATACTCCTTAGGGTATGTCTGCACTGCACCTGAGGTGCAGATGTAGCAGCCCGGTCTTCAGCATGGACCAGCAAGGAGAGTGCACGCCCAGGCTCCCTGGCGTGCGGGTACAGCCAGGGCTGAAGCCCGTGTTGCTGCACCGATATTGTTATGTCTAGCGGTGGTCACGCAGGTGCGCCCACCTGTGCTACAATCCTGCCTTGGAGGCCCTAAGCACTAGCCCTAGAAGCTCATTGGAGAGGTGACCCTCAGACGCTCACCTAGCCATCTTCCGAGTGAGAGCTGGGCTCGTCGTTGGGTGCACCTGCTGCCTGCGCCTGGCATAACACCTGCATGGGCACTCACGGTTTCCTGCCTCTGCCTTCCCGGGACCCCGGACCTGTCTCAGGCTTTGGGATGATGCTGGCTGCTATCAGACGGACCCATCCCAAGCTCCTAGAGGCGATAGCAATGGACTCCACAGTTATGGCACCATGTCTTCTTCCTGGAGCTTAGCTTCAATGTACACCCTTCTGAGCCTTGCGAGATGCACCACAGGAAGGAGACACTCCCCCACCCTCAGCCCAGCCTCCAGTGTGGCAAAGCCATCGCATCACAGAGGGAAATTCCTCACCAGCCCCCTCGCTGGAGATCTGCCTAATACTGTGTGTGTGAGGGCAGGTGCAGCGTGGCTTCATGGCTAAGATGCTGGCTGGGAACTCAGGAGATCCAGGTTCAACTCCCCCCTCCATCACACACTGTCTGGGTAACCTCGGTATCGCCCACCACGTCAACCGGAGACAGCACTCCCTCTGGTTTATTGAAACTGTACATGCTTAGAGGCAGGGACTGTCTCTTCCCAGGTGTATCTACAGTGCCTGGCACAATGGGGCCTCCAGACATCACTGTAATATAGATAGCGACTAATAATATGCCTGTCTATGGCACCTCAACCTCCAGCTGGACTCCACACACTAAGCCAATGCCTGTGAGAATCAGCACGGGGAGGGGGAAGGAGGCGGCTGGATGGGAAGGGCACCACGTCACCCCCAACCCTCTTTACACACTCCCCTCCTGCATTACAGCTGTCCTCTCGCGCCCCTTTCCCGTCGCTGCTGATTGCCAATTGATTGGTGTATAAATAGAAGCGCGCTTTTATAATTAGCTTCCTTCTGCCCAATTTCTCCAGGGATGTCCCAGCTCATTGGCTCGGACACGCTGGGCAGTGACTGGGGAATGAGCGAGTGAACGTGGCAGGAGGAACTGGCTGGCTGGAAAAGGGAAACATTTCATTTGTTGCAGATGTGGTGGGAGGGGGCTGGGAGGAGATACAGACCAATTTTGGGGGATATCGGCCGCAGCCTGATTAGCTTGTATACCAATGCCAGGTGGCGAGTGTCTGCTTAAGCTGAGATCCCTGCTCTCCTTACCCATGTGAGTAGTCACACTGACTCCAATGGAGCTACTCTAGCAAGTAAGGCAGTGGGTCTGGCAAAATATTTGGAGAGGGGACTGGCCTAATCCCTGCCCCCTACACAATCATGACAGGAGCCCGAGGTCTTACATGAACAAGCCACCCAGCACACTGTTTACGTACACTGAGGGCAAAACAGCCTTCCTCTCATGCAACAGGACGGCCAAGCCAGTCACATTCCCCGCACTGTTTGCCAGCCTTCCACACCCATCCAGGGAGCTAATCATGCTAACCTCGCACCCCTCCTCCTCCTGCTCTCCCTCCAATGGGAGAGACAGAGCTGCTTGTCCTTTTTTCATCCCTCCTGCCACCCGAGGCCAGCCAGGTCCAGTTCGAGGTCTGGGTAGTAATGTCTTGGCAATCAATAGGGATGGGAAAGAAAAGGCAGGAAAGCAGTGCCCCGGCAGGTCAGTGAGAGCTGTTTCCTAGAATGAGTCTTTGCTTGAATGCAACAGAGGGTCTTTAAGACAGCAAACTTTCCAAAATACACCATGGTCTGTAACCAGTCTAACTCACGTACACACACATACTCAGCAATCAGCTCCACCATGCCCAAACAGTCTGCCATGTAAGGATCACAGTGTATTAAAGATTTATTATTATATAATCAGCCCCCCTGCACCTCCCTTGAACTGGCTTCTCTAAAGTAATATCTGAAGAGTTAGAAAGCTAGCGGATTGATAACCCCAAACGATTACCAAATGAGCCACTTGAAATGACTTTGTCTTTCCAATGTCTTGTTTTGAAGCTATTCGGTGGATATATTTAAACGAAACTGAAATGACCCTGTTAACTGAGCATGAGTGACGATGCCCGATTGATCCAAACAATGGAAATTATAGCTATGATCACAGCTCTGCCCAACCTTGCAAACATGGCTGAGACCTGAAAACAAAAATCAATAAATCATGCTTTTCCCTTCACTTCCCATCTTTGTCTGATTACCCATGGTGAGTCAGCATAAAAGCGGCAAACACTGTGGTACTGATCTGTAGTCAGTGCCTTGTATGTCGGTGGTACTGAGAGTTAATATATCATTTACTATCTAATAAACTTCATTCTGCTCTCTGTAAAATAGCGTCTTTTCTTCTGCTGAACTGAGGTGGCTTAAGATATAATTTGAGTAAAGGTCTCAGAGAGAGCGGGAGATCTGACCTAACAGTTTAATAACGATGCAATTATTGAGTTTGCATTGTTATAAACGAGCTATTTTAGTGCAAAGCAGTGTGGAAATCCTCCTGGTGGGTTTGAAAGATAAAGAACTATTCGTTTTGGAGGTGAGTAAAGGGAAACAGGGAAGGTGTAGTCCGTATGTATTTCTAACATTAATGAGTTCCTTTTATTCGCTCCCTTCAGCATGCACTACCTTCAAAGAAGAAGATGCCAGTTCGATTGATGACTCCTCAAGGCCAAGATCTCTCCTTCTTTCGGCTCGAACCTCTGCATAACTACATTGGGGGAAAAAGAGAGATTTAAAACACAATTCTTATTGCCTATTGGAAGTAAAAAATAGGCTGTGAAATAAAAACGATGACTGCTTCCTTAATGACAGCTAAGCTGACATACAATTCTCTGAGGACCTCTTATTTTGTACCTCCAGCTTTGTACACACAATTGTTCGTGGGCAAAAGGCACAGTATTCTACACTCTAATTGCTGATTTACAGGTGCACATGTACCATTTGCACATGCAAAACTGCAGAGCAGATGCAAGAAGCTGCACATGTAATCTGGGGCACCGACTGAGATGCTCATTTATAAATTCTGGCCCTAAATGTCTGACAGCAAAACAATACTCAAAGCAAAGCTCTGTGACTGTGTTCCTTCGTGAACAGCAGGGAAAAAGAGCCTCTTCATCCTTACCACAATTCCCTTCACAGAGGAACTCCCCATTCTCCACAGCCTGTCAGAGAAACAGTCCTGATGCAGGTAGTAGGAGGTACACACCGCTTCCAGCCTGTAGACAATTTCTTGTGTGTCTTAATAACAGTGGTACAGTCGCTCAATGGGACTCAAGCTACTCCCCCGGGAGCTTTGCCTGAGGAAGGCCTGCATGGCTGTGACCCCTGTTTTTGTAACTGAACAATATCACACTTGCACGGGAACCTTTCTCTCAGTCATGGGGTGGCACATTTTCAAAGCATGCAGCCATCACCACAGATTGGAATACAAATCTACCTACCGACTTCAATGGAAGCTGTGCATGTGGAATGATGGTAAGTGATAAGCCAAATTTAAAGCCCATTGAGTCCCCTGGAGAATATGCCTCAGAGTACGCTCTCTTGCAGCTCTTACTAACTGTCTCTTAAATAATAAAACATTAATGATTTCTAAGACCTGAGATTTAACTATGAGAGTTCTTAAAATCCAGGAGATATTTCAGAGACTCTCCAGTATGTATATGGCGTGTGGGCAAGGGTACAGTGTTAGAACTAAGGCTGGGGTAAGATTCTAAGGGGGGGTGAATGAGCACAGATCCATTAAGAAGTCAATTGGGAGTTGCCCATTTACACCACTTCAGAGTCTGGCCCCTTAGCCACCAAGTTCCTTTATTTCATCTTTCAAATCCAAGGTTCTATTAATTTTTCTATTTTACTAAGTAAAATGTATGTTCAACCTGAACTATTTGATGTGTGTCTAGGACTTTAGGATGTGCATGTACCAGAGACAGAGACAGAAAAATATGTTCACTCACACTCCATAAGGCCGGAGCCTTAGGTGACAGAAAGGTCTAAAAATTTCCCAAAACAAGGCAGAATCAACAAGCCTCAAGATATGTAATTACCGTCATGAACGCATTCAAATTAAAACAGCTCTCAGGGTGTGGTTTATACCAGCATATAAAATTCTACCCACATATGCCTACTTATTAGGATACGATGCTCTTAAGGTTGTATTTCAAAATATCTAAACAGAAAAACTGGTTACTAATGGGCTTTTCTCCAAATATTTGATAGTCTCAAACAGGGAAGACAAGGATAAATTCACATTTTTACTAAAATTAGCTGACCCCAAACTGGTATGTCATTTCTTTTTAAAACCCTCCTCTAAATCCATTCTAAGTATACACTCAGTCTTGTTTGAACCAGCAATGGAAATTTACCACTGACACAGATGGAAGCAGATTCCAACCCAATAATTGTGTATCACAAACCTCCAAAACTAGAACAAGACTGTACAAGATTTATAGCACACTTAATGCCATGAGTACAACAGAACCACCACTAGGGGGTGTCATATGCTAATTTTTACAGTTCATAAACAGCTATCTCCAAGTAACAACTATCTAAAGTTGTGATCAAAAAGGTTTGTAAGAAGTGTATGGATGCACTGACATCCATAAAGCATTCTGGTTATGAACAGCTTTAAATTTTTGATGGATCTGTGTCATGGTTAAGGACAGAAGTGGAACGTAATATACTCAGCCAAATGTTGCTTCCAGGCTTTTTGGCTTGGTTGCCAAAAAGTGAGTAATGAAAACATTAAAAACAATTTCCAAGTTCTCACCGATAATAATTTTATGTAACTATGTATCATCACAGTGAGTCGAATCACACCACAAATATTTGGCTAACACATAAAAGAATGGAAAATGAAATAGATGAGCACACTGACGAACAGAAAGTGTTAAGCACATATTCCTACCTCACTACAAGGTGTGTACAAACAATGAACTCAGGTTTGGAGTTCCACTGATGGTACGTGATGTAATAGTGTGTTTGCAACCATATCCATTGCTGGCCTTTGGTCAAGAATCTGTAGTAACAGGACTTTCCTTTTCCAAATTGCATCACTGTTAAACGAAAAGAAACAATTTGGTTAATAACAGTTACATTCTGATTGTGACTGAGATTAGAAGAATAGCTTTGTCCCGTCTAACAGCGCGAACATTGCTATCAATTCTTCCTCAACATTGCTTACATTTTCAACCAGGTGCTGAGTTTTAATCTGATTTGCGGTTATTAATTTAAAAAGAAAGTGCTCCAAGATTTGGGGTTCGTTTTTATAAATGGTCATAGCTGGCACAGGCAGAGATTCTGCTTTTTGCCAGCAAACAGTACATATAAATGACATCTACCGAACAGTACATTGGCACTTTATCAGTCTAGCTGCATGCATTTCAGACATTGCTGGCTTAAAGTCAGGAAGCTTATAATAGAAGAACCCTGATCTGAAAGTGGAAAGTCTGTTTAACTGCTAATTGAAATGTCCACAGATTAGACTGTATATGAACGGAACCAAGTCTTTCTTTGAGACTCAGTTGTGTCTAAAGTTAACCACTTACATCTCCCTTTTAAAATACCATTTAACAAGGGTTGTTTACTAAAATGTAATATTAATGACCAAGCTTTCAAAAGGGCTTCCCAAACTAAAGGCACAATTTTGCACCAGCAATTCACTCTGCCTACAACTGAGCTCTTTCAGGAGCTGATCCAAAGCCCGCTGAGCTCAATGGAAAGACTCCCATTGACTTTGAAGGGCTTTAGATGAGGCCCATAGAGAAGAATGGATGGTCTTGTGGTTAATGCATTGTATTGGGAGCCATGTCAGCTGGATTCACTTCCTAGCTCTCCTGCAGATTTCCTGAGTACCTTTCCTGAGTTTCCTGAGTCAAGTCATTTAATCGTCTTTTCCTCAGATTGCCCACGTGCCAGATGGGGATAACAACACTTCCTGTCCATGCTGGGGTAGCTGAGCAGATAACTTTTGTAGCACTTGTGAGGTGCTCAGAAAATATCGGGATGGGGAATATAAGTAACTAAGTAGGTAGATTAGATGCCTGAGTATCTGATTCCACCCACAGATCCAGTAGAGTTAGGTATCTAAATAGGCTGAACCATGGCCTTGCCCCCTGCACGACCCCTGAGGCCCTGCCCCCGCACCACCTCTTCTCCCCAAGGCCCGACCCCTTCTCCCCTCACCTCCCACCACCTATTCCCACAAGGCCCTGCCCTCACGCCACCCCTTCCCCACGAGTTCCCGCCTCCGCACTGCCTCTTCCCCTGAGGCCCCGCTCCTGCGCTGCCCCTCCCCCCCAAGACCCTGACCCCCACTCACTCCTCTCTGCCCCCTCCCCTCCATCACTCACCCTTATGGCTGGTAAAAAGCCCCTGACTGCAAGCACATGGTAACATAAGGACATTTGGAATTAATTTGCAAACTGGATACAATTAACTTAGGCTTGAATAGAGGCTGGGAGTGCATGGGTCATTACACAAAGTAAAACTATTTCCCCATGTTTATCCCCCCCCCCCCCCCATTCCTCAGACATTCTTGTCAACTGCTGGAAATGGCCCACCTTGATTATCACTACAAAAGGTCCCGTCCCCCGCCCCCCAGCTCTCCTGCTGGTAATAGCTCACCTTAAGTGATCACTCTCCTTACAGTGTGCATGGTAACACCCATTGTTTCATGTTCTCTGGGTATATAAATCTCCCCACTGTATTTTCCACTGAATGCATCCGATGCAGTGAGCTGTAGCTCACAAAAGCTCATGCTCAAATAAATTGGTTAGTCTCTAAGGTGCCACAAGTCCTCCTTTCCTTTTTGCGGATACAGACTAACACGGCTGCTACTCTGGAACCAGTTCCCCTGTTGTTTGTCTGGGTCTTTTGACAGCAAGAGGGAAGGGGAAAACGGGATGCAAAAACACAAGATAAGGCTGGGGGACCGAGAAGTACATGTAGCACCGGAAACTACTCTTAACTCACAATTGGAAACTGACTCAATTCCAAATTCTATAATTGCATCTACAGTCTTGGGGCAATAGTACTGGAAGGTGTCACCCACCTGCACACATACACTGCATTACATATACAACCATGGGTGCTCCAACACGCGCTGGCAGCCAGCTTCCCCCTCCCTCCCAGCACCTACCGCCCGCCGCAATCAGCTGTTTCACAGCACGCTGGAGGCTCTGGGAGGGAAGGGGAGGAGTGGGGATGGGACACGCTGTGGGGAGGGGGCGGAACTGGGCAGGAAAGAGGTGGAGTGAGGGCGGGGGCTTGGGGGATGGGATGGGGAGGCAGGGCCTGGGGCAGAGCAGGGGCGGGAAGAGGAGGGACGGAGATGGAGGCTTGGGGGAAGGGGTCGGGGTGGAGCAGGAGGTTGAGCACCCACCCGGGCCTGGAGGAAGCCGGCACCTATGTATACAGCCTTTAATGCTAGTAAAGTCAAAAATGCACCCTTTTGGACACTACAATGTGAGGCTCATGGCTGTCATGGAAGCTACAAGTGTTGTATATAGTGCTGCGTCTTGAAGAGAGCAGAAGCAGCTGAGACTGGGAATTGAGTGCTTAAGAAGGAACTTAAAACCTGAGTTTTCATCTAAGGTTCTATAGTGTGCATTCCCGTCATGGCTGGCTGTCCCCAATGGGGTAGCTGAGCATGCTCCCACCACCTGCACAAGCCAGCTGGAGAAGAGAGCTGGTTTATAGGGGTTCAGGTGCCTATAGGGTTCAGATGAAATGAAAAAAATATGGGGTCATAAAACAATAACAGAGAAGCTTTACAAACCCACACCAGGTAGTAAAACAACCCCATTTACCCAATCCCACCCCCTCCTTAGAATAGCTCCAAGCTCCAGTGAGATCTGTAGTAACAGCAGCATGATATATTGTAGCGGGGAGCAAGCCAGCCATGGTATGGATAGTCCCTGAAGAATTTAAAAGCAAACCACTGGGTAGATAGCAGCAGGTTGAGTGCTCTTCCTAATCTGGCTAATGAGAACATTCAGCACACATTATTACCAGTAATGAAATGTAATCAGTAATACCAGACTGTGACATACATGGCAATTTCCTGAAATGTCCTGGACAAACCTTACTGAATTCAGTTTATGTATTTTAGGAGTTCATTGCATGATTAATGTAAACCCTTGAGCATCAAAGGACTCTTTTAAACAATGGGTCAGACAAGAAGGAATGTTTGGGATAAAAGAAGTTGCGTGAGATTTCCCAGGAAATATTTGGGAGGAAGGAAATGCAAATTTATACCTCTGGACCCAACCTTTTGAAGCTATGCCCTGAGGAGAAATCCATTGTCTATCAAGTACTTGCTCCCAGATCAAAGACCGAGGCTGGATAAAGGGTTCCTGTGTGTTCTTATTCTGAACAAAAGGTATCATGAATGTGTAACCACAGAAAACCACCTATGTGGTATTTGAAGGACTAACCCCCTGTCAGAGCCCTTGGTAGTAGAGTTGGGGTGATCTCTGGTAAGCTTATTAGCATGCGTGTAGCTTCTTTTACTGCTTTGAATGTTTTCTCTGTACTGCTTTTACCTTAAGAATAAATGTGCTTGCTTACAAAGGGCTGTGTGGTAACTTAACTGTTGGCAATTATGCTGTTTACAGCCTCTGAGGAGAAGGCAAAGGAGGCCTGTTTAGGCAGTCGGACTTGGTGGGGAATTCACAGAGCTGTGCAGCTTGGAAATACCCCAGTCGGGAGGGAGACAGATTTGTGTCTCCACCCATCAGAGGTGAGAGCTGGGAAACCAGAAGCCTAAGTGGGTGCCTTTGCTGGACCAGAGGGGGAATACAGGTGCAGTTGCCCTGAAGCGTGACACAAGGGCTATGGCAACTTGACTGCAGAGCTCCATTTGATTCTTGTTACCTTATTGCCCCAATAATGGCATTCACACATGGCACATTCGCATACACACTGGGCCTGATTGTTCCCCAGAGTTATCAGTGCAGGGTTGATCTTCTTGTGCAGGATATGGAGTGTGGCAGCATCTGTCCCTGCCTATTCGGCACCAACCCTCTAATCCCCAACCCCAGAGGGTCCTCTGTGGGGTCAGAGATCTGAAACGGGGTGGGAATGAGCACCCACAGGGTATCCAGCCAGAAGCTGCCCACATCTTGCCAATGACACCATATCACCTGGAAGCTAGCTAATTGCTCCAGAGTTAGTGCAGACACAGAGCTTCTGCCCAGATGACAATGGGCAGCTGCAGTTCCCCTGGGGTCCACATAACCTCAGAACTGTCCCTGCGATATAGGACGGTGACACACCATTGAGCAGTTCTGATTCTATCCAGCAGAGGGCAGGGGTTGCACATACACCCTCATCAGTTCCTTATTGTACAACTATACCTAGCAGGGGTGGCCAAACTTACTGACCTTCGGAGCCACATACAACGATCTTCAGACGTTCGAGAGCTGGGGTGCACCTGCCGGGGCTCAGAACTTAAGCCCCACTCCTGCTGAAGGCCTGAGCCCTGGCAGCCGTGCCCGATGGGGCTGAAGCCCCGAGACCCCCTCCCCACTGGGCAGAAGCCAGAGATGATGCATGGGGGGAGAGGGGAACATGGGGTCACACACCCCCTGAGATTTTTGCCAGAGGGTTTGCTGGCCCTGCTAGGTCACATGGTGCCACTGGGTCTCTTTCCTGCATGGCAGCTGCTGGCATGGGCACGCTGGGAGCTGCGGCCATGGGGAGAGGCAGCAGCAAACAGCTGGGAGTAGCAGCCCCTTCCTGCAGTTCCCAGCTATTTGCGGCTGCTTCTCCAAGGGGAGCTAACACCTGGGAGCTGCAGGGACGGGCTGCTGAGGGGGAAGCGTGCCTGGTGGGGCATGACTCAAGCTTTTTTTTGGGGGGGGAACCTTTAAATTGTGCCCCTCCCCTCAGCAGGCATCAGTCATCTGTGGCAGAAGCCCCTTGCCCCATCAGTCTGCCGCAGGGCAGAAGCCACGAATTTCCCCCCGCCTCAGTCTGATAGGTGGAGAAGGGAGGACATGGGGGCAGGGGGCGCGCTCTGGGAGCCACACTTCAACCGTAAAAGAGCCACATGCGGCTCACAAGCCGCAGTTTGGCCACCCCTGCCCTATAGAATTAGTTCTTTTGCACTTTTGATAAAACTACTCCTTCCTCTCGGATTGATTTGAGAGAGAGATTGACTGACAGATACCACCCGTTTTAGCCAACAGGGAATCTGTGCACAATATTTCTTGAGAAACCATTTCAGTATGTTAGAAACATTTTACAAATAGTAAGTAATTAAGTATCACAACAACTTAATGAGGTGGCACTATTATGCTTATTTTACAGATGGGTAATCTAGGCACAAAGAACTTAATTATAACCTGCTTCAGAACTTAATTATAAGCTGTTTTCCAGAGGTGCTAAGTATGCATGGTTCCACTGAGGACAATGGGAATGGAGAGTGCTCAGCAGCTGTGACAATCAGCAAAAACCCAAGAATCAAGGTTGTTCGCACAGCAACACAACAGCAGAGTCAGGAAAGGAGGACAAGAGCTCTGGCTCTCAGTTTTGCAGTAACCATATGCTAGGGCAACTGACTTCCAGCACCCAAACACAACAGATATCTGCCAGTTTGGCAAGTTCTCACTGATAAAACTTGCCCTGATAAAATAACAGAGTCCTAGGGATTCATCTTTCCTAGTTAGGCATGAACTAAGCCATATTTTACAGGAATAGGAAAGAATTTCCCTAATAAACGTAAAAAGAAAAGGAGTACTTGTGGCATCTTAGAGACTAACAAATTTATTTGAGCATAAGCTTTCGTGAGCTACTGCTCACACAAGTGTCATAAGTGCATGTTGTCAGTTCCCTGCAAGCAATGAGAAAGGAACTTACAGTGTTCATGGCACCTAGCGAGAAGCTCCAGGTCATCAGCGTGGTAATAATCATAACCTGACGTTCCCAGAACCTCAAAGGGTAAATACCCTATAATAGGCGGGGCCCTAGAATAAACGCAAAGAGAAAGACATAAATACAAAACCTGATGGGATGACCATTTGGTAGATCTTTAGCAAACTAAAAACCAAATATCTCCTTGCCAGAAAGCTGGAAGTGATATTGATTTCTTTGTATCTGAGTGAGAAATAAAGATAAACATGTCAAAACTGAGTAAATGAGAAGGTATCTGTTTATTGTTTCCTTGTCTATTCATTATGTGGGTGTATGGAAAAGCACGTATGTATGCAAGTGACTCATTCATTAATCATGTTTGTTAGCTTAAGAAATGCTATGGATGTTCGTGTGCATAATACACTGGAGACTGTGTAAAATTATCCAGTAGGCAGGGTGCAAATGTCATCTGGGGAAGAACTGTAGAAGAAACAGTAAGGGCTTGTCTACATGAACACTCAGTATGTGGCAAACTGGGGCATAAATCTACCCCGCAGCAGCCTGCCGCACATTAACTGTCCGTGTGGATCCTGCTGACGTGCAATCCAAGTCCCATAGTGTGCTTTGATCTACACTGCTTTGCAATGAGCGTAGATTAAACGCACTAGGGAACTTTTAGTGCCCAGCAGCATGGTCCCCATGGACACTCAGTGCGCAGAAGACTAGCATGGGGCAGATTCACACCCCAGCTTGCCACAATCTAAGTGTTCATGTAGACAAGCCCTAAGCAGGACTCTCCGGTGGATGTAGGGACACGCTTGGTTATAAGAGAAGTAATCTATTCCCGTGGCATGGCTTGGGGAACTGAAACCAGCAAAATGATTTCTGTGCATTCTATAGAATAAAGATTTTTCTTCTGAACAGATGTAGAGCTGGTTTCCAGGACTCTGATGTCTACGGCAGATGAACAGGGAACGGAGGAGGAAACAAAATGAGGACCAGATTTAAGCTTCCAATTCCAATTCAGCGTTTAGAAATCCAATACTAAATTACATCTTTTCAAGCTGAAAATGAGAACTTTTTTAAAAGGTGCAGTTACAATAGTGAAGTGGTAAATGAACCGCACTAGAACAAGGCCATGGTAACACCTGGGAAATAATTCTCATCGCACAACACTGCGAGTCAGGACCAAAGATATAATTAATTATTACACCTATTGCACATAAGAACAGGCCTAATTCTGCCCTCGGCTGCATATGTGCAACTCCCAGTACTTCAATGGGAACACTGTGTCTGCTTTGGAAGTCATAATTTGGCCGTATTCTGTTTATTTGGCTTCTTACCCTTCCCTTTGCTTCACTGTGCATTTGACTTGGCTGCTGAGTGTGATAACACTATGACAAGCAGCATTTTCAGTTCACTCCTCTAGAGTAAACACGGCAATATATTCCCAAAATAGTTAATGTTTTAAAATTAAACGTCATAGGAACAGGCTGAAGGCATAAAAAGAGAGGACCATTCTCCTCTATGCTGGTGTGTCTTAGTACCATTCTGCGGAAGGCCAGTGCCACCAGGTGACCTTAAAATAGGCTTGAAATATGGGCCCGAAATAACAAAACGTATTCAGCTGGGAAAAATGCAAGCTAATCTGCTGCAGGGGGAGGCGGAATAATCCAAACCAGAGATTCTGGATTTAAAAGGAGGGAGAATCCTGGGAACCAGTAATGTCCGCAGGGAGAGTGGACAGCGCTCTGTCAATAGGAGTTTGCAGTGCAAGCGGTCACGAAAAAGGCATGTGTGAATTGGGGCTGTATGCCCAGCATCACGGAGCCAAGAGGTAAACCCTCTCTGTGGGCCTGATCCAAGCCCACTGAAAGATTCCCATTGACACGCATGGCACTGGATTGGGCTCTCTCTAGAGTCAGACATTCTAAGGTCAGATGAGACCTGTAAGACCACCTAGTGTGACCCTCTGCAAAACACTTGCCATGGTACAGTAATTTCTGCACCAAACCCATAACTTCTCCTTGAGCTATAACGTAACTTTTAGAAAAAGATCCAGTCCTGGTCGATATATGATACAGCTCCAGTGCCATCTGCATTCATTTCTGGACACCACATGGTCAAACAGATTTAGAAAGAGTTCAGAGAACAGAAACAAACCTAACTAAGCTTTATGAGAAAAGATTACAACTGCTACATACGTGTAGACTGGCTAAGTGACGACTAAAAGATGAGGAAGCCAGGTGGGCATGCAACATGGTAACTGTCTACATCCGAAAGGCAAAAATGTCAAGGAAGGAATAGAATCACTGAGGATGCTGTTACTAACAGGGGACTATCAGTAGGAGCAATGGGAAGAAATTAAGAAAGGGGAAACGTAGAGTGACTATCAGGAAAAACATCTTGAGAGTGAGTTTTGTTACTCTGTGGACGTAAGGATGGCAAAGGACTAGGAAGTGTTCTAGAAAGCAAACCAGTCCTGGAAAGGGAATAGCCAGAATAACTTCATAGATCTTTGTCATCTGCTATGGTTCTAAGCTAGAACATTCATAAAGAGATACAAACACTCACGTGGATAGCAGAGCAAGCCACACAATAGCACAGCACAGCTACATTCTTAATGGGTCCAATCCTGTTCACACTGAAATCAATGGCAAACCTCACACTGGCCTTCATGACAGCGGGTTGCAGCCCATTATAGGGGGACACTCCCAAGGCAGAAGTAGAATATGGCGCTAGTTGGGATTTTACTGTTTCAGTTTTTAAAGTTTGGGTTTTTTTAACGTGTTAACGAAATAGACGAAATAATGAAACAGAAAATGAGTAAAGGCCACAGTTTTCTCTCAGCTCCTCCCAGTGAACAGTTGCACTGGCACAAGGGAGGATAGATTTGGCCCCAAGAGATAAATAGCACCTGCTGATGAGACAGCAAACAAAATGCAGCTGCCACCTTTAAGCAACGTTAGAGCTTTCTGATCGGGGGTGAATATAACACTGGGGTTGTCAGGAGTGGGGATTGAACCTGGTATCTCTGGATCTGAATGCATGAGCCTCTACTGCCTGAGCTAAATGCCATCAACCACTAGACCAGTGGTTCCCAAACTGGGGTTTGCAGAACATTACAGGGGATTTGCCAGAAAAATGTCACTCATGGCAGCCAGAGGACCCCGGGCATTGGAGGTAGGAGGTGGGACCCGGTTGCAGAGAAGACAGCCCGAGCCCCAGGGAGAGCGGGGCCGAGCAGTTGGGGCTGGCAGCCCGAACCCTGCCCCATCAGCGGGGGAGCTGGCCACCCGAACCCCAGCGCTCCACATGGGGCTGGCAGCCCGAGCCCCAGGGAGAGCGGGGCTGGGCATTTGGAGCTGGCAGCCCGAGCCCCGGCAGTCAGCGGGACCTGCAGCCTGAGCTCAGTGGAGCTCAGTTGACTGGGGTGGTCAACGGGGTCCAGCAGCAGGAGCCTCACGGAGTGTGGAGGAAATTTAAATCCCTGGAAATATTCATTTTTAGGAGGGGGTTCATGAGATTTCACAATTTAGTGAAAGGGGTTCGTGGGCTGTTAAAGTTTGGGAACCACTGCACTAGATTCAGACCATACCGAATGCACCAAATGCACATCCACATGACACAAGTAAACCAGGCCAGAGTAGAGCTAGATTCTCCCCCGTTTTAGGGACAATTTGCACTACTCCATCCACACCGAGTGGTTCTAAGTACAGCATAGCCAGCCATGGGAGGATCACCTAGGGCTGTCACAATTTATACACTCCCTACACCTGCAAAAGGAGGTTGGCTGGGGTAAAGGAGGGGTGGCCAAAGACCCTTACACCCAAATGCCATAACGGTCTCCTGTGGCCATTAGGAGGCAGCACAAGCTCTCATCACGGGTTTTCAGCACTTCTGAAAACCTGCTCCTACATCATTAATTATCTGTGGGAAGCAAATGTCAGCGTTCTCTGATCGTGAGTTCTTTGGGACAGCTGGGGAAAGTGCCTAGGGGACCCTACAATAATAGAAACAAGAGAGTCATATTTACCCAAAATATCTTTTACAGAGCATTGTGCTCCTTTTCTTTATCTGACCCAGATTTCTATTAAATGTGACAGAACGTGTATTTATTAAACTGGCTTTTATTTCTGTCTGTCTATGCCACCAAGCCAATGTCTTTTGGGCCTGAAATAACATACTGATCTTCATGACAATAATTCTTTCAGAGGAACGTCAGACAAACATTTTAAGCAGCTCAGGAAAGTGCAATGCTTTCCGATTTGTCATCATAATTTAGAGGAACTGATTCTTTAATTGAGAATGTAACCACAAAATGCTTCTAACCTGGGATTGGAGAAGGAGTCGGCATGTTGGCTGAGCAATCTGAAAGTTTTTAGCTAGCTTAGTCACTGCTAAGGAAGTCTGCAATTCCCTGTGCTAAAGGAACTGTTCCAGTTTTCTGAGTAGGAGATCAGTGACTGCATGCAGTGTGAAAGGCTAAAGGGATGGACTTCAAGTTATCACTGAAGTGCAGGGATTGCAGGAGAAGATCCTTTAACAATACTGTAATTAGAGCAACAAACGATGGAGGAGGGAGTAGAATATGGAACAGAAACAGACCAATACAAAAGCATCCGGTTTGTTTTTTCCCTTAAATGATGTCTCTATGTAATTTTAGGCTCCAGATGTTTCTAGTTGGTCGATGTTTATATAGCTCAGCAGAACTGTCCTAACCTGCTTCTGCGCTCCATCGCAGACGCTAGGTCTGAGCGAACGAGGCCCTGGTTCTGATTAGAGCTCAGCACCAGCTACACCTATGGCCTCAGCACCTTTCAGGATCAGCCCCGCAAAAGTGGAAAATAATCCTTGAGAAATAGCTGACAATATTCTATGAAAGAATCGCGGTGCCCCTACTATTCTATTAAATTGTGCATTGAACCAATGACTGAACGAGTGAAAGCACACTCCTGGCTCCATGTTCACTGCTTACATCAGGCACTGCAATACACTCCAGCTAAACGCCTATGTTAGCTTAATTTACGCTCAGGAACAATGGTTTCCTCACAGGGGATATCACCAGGACTGAAATAGAAAAATTCCTCTCTGAGTCACATCCCAGATTCATCACAAGGCACTTGGATATATTTCACTAAAGCTCTTAGGCCGGCTCCTGGTAGCTTTCTTCACAGAAGTTGCTGGGTGCTCAGCCCCTTGAGAACCAGTCGCTGCTTTAGATATCTCAGTATTGACTTAGCCTAACTTTAGACATCCACTTTTAAAAATTTAGGCTACTGCATATACCAATTTCAATTCTTATAAAGTTACATTAATTAGACCTCGACAGCATGAGTAACATGCAAACAAAACTGCAGCAGAAGTGGTTTCTCATCAGTACCTCAAGACAGGATTTCCAGTGTAGTTACTCTGATTAATATATTAATTTCATTTTCATTTCTTGCAATATCTCCCCTCTCTCTCTGAATGTACAGGGTGGTATTTGGGTTTCTTTAGAAAATAAGCCTTCAGCAAAGGAATTTTATTTCTCAGCCTCGTCTTTCCAGTGGTAAGTACATGGCTAGAGTCTGCGCTCTCCGGGGATAGTACTATTGTGCATTATGGAAGAAGGGAACGTGTGTAATACTGTTAGGTATTCATGCACACACACAAATAAGCAAGAGTACAAAGGCTTTATGCTTTTTTTGAAGGACACTTGCCCTTTTATAATTAAAAAAGTTTTACCAAGTGATCTCCAGTCTATTTCACTCCCCAGTAGTATCTTATCTCCATTCAGTCAAAATAAATCAATAATTACAACTATCCATTCTTTTAATTTGTTTCTTTTTTAAAAAAAACTTTAATTCTATATCAAGATGCAAATCAACAGGGCAAAGAACAGAGTCAGATTCTCAGCTGCTGCCAACTGAAATCAATGGAGTTCTGCCTATTTACACTAGCGGAGAATATGGCCCACGTGGTTCTATGTTAATAACTTATTTAGTACCACAATGAACCTGGACATTTTTATATGTGCTATATTTCCAGCTCACATTAATGGAAGACGAACACAGTTTCTTACTGCCCTTAAATATGAAAGAGAGCAAAGCTTTTAAGAAGGCGTGAAGTGTAGGCTTTGATCAGTGTCACCTTAGTGTTCTCATTTAATGTGAAATATTCTGCTTGGGGGCTCAGACAACATTTGCTGGACAGTTTTCCTTTTCTAAACCATGGTTTGTATATTCTCCAATCACCACATGTTGTATTTATATCTGAAAAACAATCCTCTCACCTGTGGTCCAAGAATAAGAACTTCCACTCCAAACTGTGTCTCGATGTGAATTCTTCACATGGCTCTTCAATGTTGCACACCTCCTGCAGAACAGTGGGTGCATTTTAATATTTCACTCTTAGGAAAATGGCTTGTGTGACAACACAGCTTTATAACACGTACAAGGACTCTTTGGAGAATAAACTGACTTATTCTTCCGCCAACCAAGTGGTGTCTCCTCTGGGGCTGAGGTGAGTTCAACTATGTCTCTTGGGGAAGGCATTCTTCACACCCCTGAGTGACACAGCCAGGTCAACCTAACATTCAGTGTACACCAGCCTTTAGATGAGAGTTGTCTGAGTAAGGATGGCAATGTCAAAGTCCAGCAGATTGTAAGCTCCTTGGGGCAGGGACTGTCTGTTTGCTCTGTGTTTGACAGCACCTTGCACAATGGGGTCCTGATTCATGACTAGGACTCCTACGTGCTATTTTAATACAAATAAACAAATAATAATAAACCAATGGTGCAGGTTATTTCTTTGCTAACTACCACTCTGGCAGTTAATGGGCCACAACTGAATTTTATTATCTTTATTACAGTATATACATAGTGCCCTTCTGTGGATAAACAGCGGGTTAAAAAATTATGGTTCCCATGGTCAGAAAAGAGCAGGCAGTATTCTTACACAGTCGGTGAGTTTGGCAAGTTTCTTTCGGAGATACAGCTTTTCCCGGGGTTCAGCTGGAAACCGTGTTTCCTTGTAACTTCTTGAACATATGGCTTAAGGAGGACCCTCTCGTGCTATCATCGATGGTTCTTCTCAAATGCAAGTCCGCACTCGCTGGGCAATGCAATAATGCGCAGAGAGCCTCTTTTGTTCTCCGCTATTCTTAAGCAAACTATAGACACTAACTCCCATCCCCAGCCCTCATCCACAGGTCCTCAGCTCTGAATAATTCACTGTCCAGCTCTCAAAGTGCAGGATTTAAGGCCCCTTTGCAAGATTTCTCCTTTAGGAATGAGCAGACTTGAATATCCATTCACTTCGCTTGTGGTGAAAGCATCATTTTTTAAAAATAGATTATAGATCCCTGGTGTGAAAAGGGAAACATGGCCCGAGGGCTCTCACCTTTAAAAACTGCGGCGTAACAAGACGAACAGTTGCTACAAGGCAAATCTGCTCTTCTGTGGCTGACCTGAATACTCTTGCGATAGCTGATTCAAAGCCATTGCAGGAGGGTGTAGGCACTAGACAAACACAACAAAACACAAGCCAAATCAGCATTTCAAGAAGAAAATGTCAAGGCAGATACAGTAACCAACAAAACCGAACAATTTAGCTCCTTCTACGCACAGCTCAGAGCCAATCAGAGACATACCCCCCTAAAACTTGTTCAAATGATGATCATTTAAGACTTATTTGGTGGATTCTTTGTCCATATCTAGACTCTCTTGGCTCAAACATCGGAAAGGTTACACAGGTGCAACTACTAATCCTCGGCTTTGCAGAAAACCTGTTTGTAACAGCTTCAGCTCAACTGAAGTGTATGCGCTTAAGCCTGCCAGCTGAAAGCACCTTAAGAAGGCAAGAAGCACTGCAAGGTTCATTAAAACAAAGACAGTGAAATTCAGCTGTTGGTTTCTTGTTTATTACTTTCGTTACATTTTGTTTATGCTTTTTCAACTATCTACCTTAGGTGGAAAATCTCTTTAGCATTCCTACTAGGGAAAAAGATCTTTGTTCGTTGTAGATCTCAGCTCGAATTACCATGACAGACCAAAACAGCAGAAAACATGAATCTTAGTTTACTTGCAAACAATTCACTAGTGGATTAGCCAAATTCTCTTCTCCTAGCTGCACTACATGTATGATATTGATCCAGAGGATCATATTCTGCATTTGTTCCATGCAGAAAAACCATGTGGACATCTCTGGAAGTTCACTGCTAGGAATGGATGCAGACTATACAATGGAGACATGGAGTGTGGCTTAGTGAGGAGAATTTTGCCTTAATTTTGCTGTAGTTAGAAATACTGCATGTGGCCCAGCCCGAGGGAGAGTGGTAAACCAAACAGCGCTTGCTTTCCTGAGCTGCCTATCATGGGAAAGATGGTGAACAAAACTTCTCATACATATTATGCAATCAATGCCATTACCAACACACACACGACACCATTCATTTAAATTCAGCACAGAAACCCTGTATCTCGAAATGATTGACAGGAGGGCTTGTTTCAAGGTTGTTGATGTAGAGTAGTTCATAATAGGGGTCCTTTTGGAATCTGGCAGCAAGAACCGAGCATGCTATGACAGGCTTTCAAAAGTATGACGGCTATTAAAATTACCAGGTGAAGAACAGAAGGGAAGTGGGAGAAAGAAAGGATGACTGATGCCATTTCTGAACCCTGAACATTTTGCCGAGTAAACAGGACTGCAGCTTGTACTATATGTTAGAATTAGAGCCAGGCAGAACATTTTCATGTGGGCAATTTCAACATTAAATCCAGAAAATTCGCTCTCTCTCTCTCTTTCTTCATTTTATTTTATTTCCAGGAAATGGCCATTTTTGCATCCACCATCCTGGAAGGTTCAAGATTTTGCAGATTTCCTATACAGACTGAGGGTAACAAATAACATTCCCAAGTGTCATTTTGAGCGAACCAGAGCATTTTAGGTTGTTTTTGAATGAACTGGACTGTTTTCAAAAATGTGTAGCACCACAAGGCCAAATGTAGCGTCTGAACTATTTGATAGTGTCTCTTGGAAATCAACTAAAACAATCAGAGGATTCCACCCCCACCCTTACAGCCAATGACCACCCCAGCGGTCACATGGAAAACGACTCTTACCACATCGGTAGCACAGTCCATTCTGCTGCCTACATGTCATTTTAAAGTGCAACAAGGCATTTAAGGTGGCTCTGGTCAAAGACGGGGGGTAAGTGAGAGAGGCAGAGACAGAGTAAACTGAAGCAATAACTTACCATGAGTAAAATATTTAAAATCCACTACAAATTTCACATATTCATATGTTAGGGGCTCATTTGGATCTAAGCTTCCCCTTGCTAAATGGCAGCAAAACTCTATTTGCTTTTCAGCTGAAACGAGAGAGAAAAGAACATTTTTAATAGTCCCTATGTTTGCACTTTCACACACTCCATCTATCTAATCTATCTAGGTTTTTATACAGACCCCGTCACTGTGGTATCTGAGCACATTCTGTTGGGATGCTCCCGATATCCCAAAGTAAATAAACAGCAACTGCAGAAACTTGTCTGTCTGCTAGGCTAAGAAAAAGTATCCCCCACCCTATTCTCTATACCCTCCTATTTATATTGCTGTACTAGGACTGAACGTCTGGGCTCACTGAAGTCAAAGTGACTTTTGCTATTGACATCCTGCGACCAGGATTGCACTCAAGATCCCTTAGGGCTTGTCTACACAGTGTGGCAGTGTACGCACTCCAGGGGTGTGATTTCTAAAGCCCACTAATTTGTTTCACACTAATTGATCCATGACCCTGCTGGTGCTCACTACAAGTTTCCTAGTGCCCTTTAACATACAACCACTCTCAAACAGCACCATCTTAAAGGGCACTAGGGAACTTTTAGTGCACACAAGCAGGGTCTACACAGACCAATGAGCATGCAACACATTAGCGTGCTTTAGAAATCACTCCCCTCCCTGTAGGCACACTGCTGTGCCATGTACACAAGCCCCAGTGAAGCTGGTTGAAGGCACTGGGGAACTTTCGAATGACTTGAAAGGGCTTTTGATCAGGCTCTACTACAAATGAATATTCTGAGGCACAAACACCCTGGAAAATATAGTCTCCAGCAAGGGTGACATTTCCCCTGTGCACAGGATGAGCACAAGGCCTGAGCACCGCTGAAATTCCAGGTAAATCTTATTTTGAGGGCTTAAATGATACTTAAGTGGGGCTGATTAGGCCATATGCTGGCTCTCTGCCCGAGGGTGATATACTCACCCTGCCTCCCTCCGGCCCCCAATCCGCATAAAAAGGGGCAAGAGCAGCATACAAAGACCCTGAAAATCCCATATCTGTCTGAGGAAGGGCTCCCCCAGCACAGGTACTGGGGAAGCCAGTCATCAGGCTGACTCTGGAGGATCCCCTCACAAGCTGGGGACAGGGCTGTAGTGTGCAGAGCTGTAGTCCTGAGGCGCGTAATATAGACAAGCCACCCAGGGCCTCTCCAATGCTCTCAGCATCAAAAGGAAACAAAAGCCCCCGCTAAAGCCAGCTCTCCCTCTGGGCTGTGAATTCCACGCCTTAGAGGCTCACCACCGAATCTCACCCCAGGAGAGTAATCTAAGGGAGTCATTTCATTTTTCGATTGTGATCAGAAATAAACAACAACAAAAATTACGTGACACATCAAAGGGCAAATACCAGATTAAATGATGTGCTGAATTTTTAGAAACCTGTGAAAGAGAACCGGCACTATCTAATAGAGAAGCCAGCATCGTTACTCTCCCTGGGAGCCGTTTGCTGGTTAGAATCTTCCCCTTAACCATAGTCTGGAGAGATGCTTACGGTTTAGAACATCAGCTGCAACAGGATCTGTCATGAGCACATGTGGAGAAAGGAGCTTGTACACTTCATTCTGTTCCCGCTCAGGCAGAAAGTTTAATATATTTTGGTCCACCAAATCTGACTGATACAAAAGAATGCTTTGTCATGTTCAACAGTACAGCATTAACCCGTCCAGAGGCACAAACACTTTGATCAATGGGTAGAACGGTAGGGCAGACGCAGTCATTTTAACAGGACAACTTAACATGAGGAAGTTACATTAGACAACGGTACAGGGAAGACAGAGAGAGGAACTGTGGTTCTCATTCTCTGCGCTGCTCTCGGACAGATAGTAATAATTATAATAATAATAATACCTATTTCTTATATACTGCTATTCCTGAGTTGATCTCAAAGCACTTCCCAATCGTTTAATGTATTTATCCTCCCAACACCCCTAATGAGAGAAGGAAGTAAAGATCCAATCTCATCCTAAATAAGCAGAAACATTAATCCTGTGTTTTCTTCTGTACAGGAAAAAATCCATCTTACTCTCTGCTTGTCTGACATAAATAGAAAGCACGCAGTGTTGTCGTGTCGGTCCCAGGATATTAGAGAGACAAGCTGGGTGAGGTGATGTCTTTTATTGGACCAACTTCTGTTGGTGCGAGAGACCAGCTTTTGAGCGACACAGAACTCTTCTTCAGGTCAGGGAAAGGTACTCAGAGAGTCACAGCTAAACACAAGGATGAGCAGATAGTTTAGCCTATGTAGTGAGCGCATATTCTAAGGGACCACTCAAGGTGAAGTGGCCATATCCTGACATGAGTCTGCACATGATACTCCCCACGGAAATAAATAGGGGATTCTGTGTAAAAATCAGTGGTCCATATGGAAAAAAATGAAGGTTTTTATCCACATCATAACCTCTGTAATAAAATGCAGCTGAGCTAAACAACTACATGGGGAACCTTGTGCTACTCCAAAGGAAAGACTTTCATATAACCCCTGGATCTCCCCATCACTCAGAGGATTAAAGCCAGGGAAGCCCCAATAAACTCTGACACCAGAGCTGCATCAAAGCGTACCAAGGAGTAGGTTTGGAAGAGGCTTACGCTAGGAATGGTGTCAGAGTTTATTGGGGTTTACCTCAGCTTTCCATCAAGCAACAGACACACGGGGAGTGGGCTGTGGTACAGCCCCTCACGGACATCTTCATTTCACATTCAGGTGTCCAATAACTCAAAGTTAACAGTGTTTGTCAGTGAATTTCTGATGTCAAATCTCTTCAGACCATAGCTCAGTGTCAAGTCCGGAATCTACACAGGGCTTTTCTGTTTCTTGGATTAACCAAGGGGATTGTAATTACCCCTTTTTCACACTACAGACACATTTGTTCCAGGAAACAAGCATTTGTTGATAGTTTTGTAACAGGAAGTGGAGCTGTGTGGAGAAAGGAAGCTCTGTTTCAAGAAGGATTTCAAGATTTCAGAATTTGGCTGCATTCCAAATTAGGAAAAAAAGGTAAACATTTCAAAATTCTCCAGGAAGGAAAATTCTGAAAATGTCTTTTGTTGCAGGTGGATTGAAATGTTTTGTTTCAATTTCAACTTGTATATATATTTTGTATAGCATAATGCAACATAACAACAATATTTGAAAACGGAAACAAAAAGTACATTCAGAACCAAAACGTTTTGGTGCAAAAGTGCTGAAACATCATTTCAACATCATCAGAACTTTTTCCCCTGGTTTTCTTTTGATACAAAATTCCAGTGAAATCAACCCGATTTCACAAAGCACTTCAAGGTGAATGGAACTGCATAGTCCAATGGAATGTGGTTTCTTTGAAGCTTCTCTGACCTGCTGACCAGAGTCAGAGTCAAGGCAACATGTGTTTGTGCCCTGTCTACACTAGCATTTACAATCATATCAGTTAATGTGTTAAAACATGGCAAAAAAATCAGAGGTAGACATGCTATCATATATGCACATGCTTGGAACCAAAGAGTAGAACTAACTACACTTCTGAGGGAATAGAAACAACTTCTGTACCAAATTGTTGCTTCCTAGTGTAACACATTCTTCCCAGAAACCTCAGGCTTCAGACACATCTAATGTCCATGTGCTTTTGATCAAAAGTGGGGAGATTTAGCCCTCACACCATCTGTACATTATTTGAAAACAGCATTATCAAGAGCACATTCCATGACCACAATATTTTCCAGACATTTGGTGGAACAAACAACACACATAAGCGGCCTCAGATGTACAGAAAGCTGTGGCTACTATGATTCTGCATTTTTTTTTAAGCTAAGTCAGAGATCCTAATGCAAAATCTATTACTGAGGGATTTCACACAATTTGGGATACTCCCTAAGGGTCTGTTGGGTTCATAAGCTGTCAAGGTTCCTTCCCCACTCTGAACTCTAGGGTACAGATGTGGGGACCTGCATGAAAGACCCCTAAGCTTATTTTTACCAGCTTAGGTTAAAACTTCCCCAAGGTACAAACTTTTACCTTTTGCCCTTGGACCTTATGCTGCCACCACCAAAGTGTTACACAAAGAACAGGGAAAGAGCCACTTGGAAACGTCTTTCCCCCCAAAATATCCCCCCAAACCCTACACCCCCTTTCCTGGGGAAGGCTTGATAAAAATCCTCACCAATTTGTATAAGTGAACACAGACCCAAACCTTTGGATCTTAAGAACAATGAAAAAGCAATCAGGTTCTTAAAAGAAGAATTTTAATTAAAGAAAAGGTAAAAGAATCACCTCTGTAATCAGGATGGTGAATACCTTACAGGGTAATTAGATTCAAAACATAGAGATTCCCTCTAGGCAAAACCTTAAGTTACAAAAAGACACAAAAACAGAAATACACATTCCATTCAGCACAGCTTATTTACCAGCCATTTAAACAAAAGGAAATCTAACGCATTTCTAGCTAGATTACTTACTAACAAGTTCTAATACTCTATTCCTGTTCTGTTCCCAGCAAAAGCATCACACAGACAAACAGACCCTTTGTTCCCCCCCCCCCCTCCAGATTTTAAAGTATCTTGTCTCCTCATTGGTCATTTTGGTCAGGTGCCAGCAAGGTTATTTTAGCTTCTTAATCCTTTACAGGTAAAAGGACTTTGCCTCTGGCCAGGAGGGATTTTATAGCACTGTATAAAGAAAGGTGGTTACCCTTCCCTTTATATTTATGACATAAGCCAAGGAAGCCATCACATTCATCCAGTTAGTTCTTGCCTCCATGACAGACACAATATGGATAATATTGTGTATGACAAAGCACAACTGAATGGAAATTGACTACACCAGATGTGTGAGTGTATTGCAGCACATGACAGGTTTCTCAGTAAAAGTGAAGTCACACAGTGCTTCTCCAGCTGAAGCATCTCACAGCCCAGCAGGCCCCACGTGGGGAATGCTGCAACTCCCAATTCGCAATGTGGCAGTGGATATTAGTCAGGTATACAGTATTACTAACCTGAATGGAAGATATGATTTGAGAAATGAGGGAAAATATCAGTCACACTATATATCCTCCTCATGCACACTTGTGTTGGCTAAGCCACTTGGACACTGCAGCTGCATCAGAAAGCTATTTCTTGCACAGGGCCGAATTCTGACCCCACTGAAGTCAATGGAAATCTTGATGTTGATTTCAATGCGTGTGGCAGAATTCATTCCTCTATAACAATCTTCGGGTCAGACTGTGCATGGCAGGCACAAGGCCACCTGTACGATGTAACTGAGCTATATCACACAGCCCCATGGAGCTCTGTGAAGGCTCTCTGTACACAACCCCTGAGCTTGCTGGGGGAGTGTGCATGCTACACAAACAGAGGGATGTTGTTGTCGAGTCTCAGGCGTGTAACAATCTGAACATTCTAAATTAAAAACCAGGCGTCCAAGCGTTATGTTGTTAGAACTTACCGGTAAATGTCCAAGAAGAGAGGAGACACTATCAGACACATAAATAATAATCCCGTCAGTGGTAAGTGCAATGAGAAATCCATCTAATGCCTAATGATAAAAGACAGGGAGAAAAATAAGAATGTACCTGTACTTCAAATACAATATAGAGGTAATTGTTTTCAAAAGTGACGCCTCTAACACTCTGCAACCAACATAAATCCATTGTGGTTCAGCACAGAAAAAATAAAAGTAATTACTAAACATGGTGCCTCATTCAGAGTCCTTCTAGCTAATTTCTTTCTCATTAGCATTAATTTAACTTGCATTTTGCATCCACGGAGTCTTGATTTAACATGAAGCAAGATATAGGATGTCAGATTCCTCATTCACCACCCTTACAATCCTGCTGACTTCAGTGACTCCGATTATATGTAGCAATTTACGCACTTGTTAACCTACTGACTAACAGAGATGTCACATACCATCACGGTGAGCACAGAATGGAAACGACAGACAGACAGATACAGATTTACCAATTTATAGCTAAAGCCAACGAGATTTAAAAAGTCATTTATTTTACTTACACCTGTTTAACAGATTACAGAAATTATTGTTTTTTACTTTAGTTTGGTTTCTCTTTTCTCATCTACAATGGCTGCCCCTACTTCTGCCTTGCTGGATGACTGTATCTCTGATGTATAAATAGCATGTGTAAACTCCACAGAGTTAGCGGGGCCCTGAAGCATTTGAGCTTACACGGTGGGGAACTCAGCATTGGAGCTGAAGTTCTCTTTCCCTTCATTCCGAGTCAGTGTGTTTCCTTCCTGTATGACTAGCCCAGGACCCTATTCTTCTAGGACAGCTACCAAGTTCAGGAATGTTTTATCTCCAGTCAGCACAACAAACAAAGCAATCTCTTCCAACACCAAAGCTAATGATGCTCTGTAGTTTAGTTCACAGGCAGCAGAGATGGGTGGTGCAGGCACCATCCATTCCCCCTTCCCTGATCACCTCTCCTCCTCACTCACTCAGCCCTGGCTCAAGCATGAAGAGCAATAGAGACTTCAAAATAAAGGTCCCAAACTGTCTCAGCCCAGATTAGTTTTGTGACTAAAAACCAAACCAGGACACGGTGTGATACGGTCACACAGAGCAAGAGCTATTACAAACTCCCTTCCCCCTGCCATCTCTCTCAGGCTGGTGTCTGTTTTGATTAAACCCGAATGAACTAACTTGTTTGGTGAGAGCAACTCCTGGAAAGAATGAACAGACTTTTCCAAGGAGGTCACTCATCACATCCTGATGAAAAGGAATAACCAAGACACTGCAATGCTGCCCAGCATACACCCTTATTCTGGTGCAATTGCTTTCAACCGATGGGATAACTCACAGCCGAGGTAGCATGCCACATGGAATCAGAAGCAGCCTTCTCCAAGAAAGGCTTGCAGAAATCTCAGCTCTTCTGCAGGATGTGTCTCCACCTGCTAAGAACTTTTGTATGTGAAAACCAGGGCCTTTCTCCTCTACATGTTTCATGCAAAGGCATTGCTGGCAAACGGGGTGGGATTCACCATTCTCTGTTTAGCCACAAAACAGGTACAGCACAGGGCATGCAACAGCATTGTGGGCTTTCTCACCCTGTCCTGCTGACAGGCTTCAGGCTAGACCTGGGAGGGAGCGGGTCGCTCAATCTCCAGGTCCATTCAGCTTTTGTCATCTGTCAGCTCTGGTGGCTGTTCTGTGAGGTGGCTTCCTGCCCTTTTCTCCCCACACTGGATTTGCCACCTGCTCAAAGCCAGACCAGGTGGATAGTAACAGAAAGTTGTTTATCATCTGTAAACTCTGTATGGGGCAGGGACCATCTTTTTATTCTGGGTTTGTACAATGGGGACCTGCCCCATGACTGAGGCTCCCAGGCCATAACACAAGCAATAACAGTAATAGTAATAATCTGATGGCAGTCGATGCTCTCCAGGAATGAGCTATGTAGTCTCAGTGCTAATGGATGCAATGACCGAGAGATGAAAGGCACTGTACCCCTGAGCCCGCCACTTCCCCAAGCTCAGAAATCTTTCACTTCTTCTTACCTCTAACATCAACTGCGTGAACTCCTCATTGCTAAGAAACGAAGGCTTCCAGTCTTGTCTAATCTCACAGGCCTCGGTCTGTGCTGTGATTTCTTAAAGAGAAAATATCAGAAAAGCAACAGGACCCACATCAGCTGGATTGTTTTTCATTTTTCAGGTAGAGATAGATTTTTCACAAGGAATAATCTCCTCATATGGAAGTCTCAGCTCCAGCATCGTATGAATGTCATTGGGAAGATCAAGAAAAGGGGACGGCATAAAGGAGGAGGAAAAGGAGGTACGAGAATAATTTTAAAAAGAAGATCGGAGCCCAAATTCTGTGGTCAGTTAAGTCAGTGTAAACTTAGAGTAATCCCCTCAGAACCCATGGGGTTACTCCAGATTTACAGTGGCATCACAGACAGCAATATTTGACCTCAAATCCGAAATTACCTACTAAGAGCGCACAGGAAGGGGAATTACTCAATTCATGGTGCTATGCACACCTGCTCAGGGCATGTGCAACATAGACAGCCACCTGGAGCATCCCTTAGCACTTGTGTGGCCAGACACCAGCTGTCCCTTGTTCATAGGGGTGTTTGACATGCTCCATGAGGCTCCAAGCAACAGAATATGGAAATACCTTTCCCTCATGCTACACAATGCTCTTCTGCTGCCCTTGCCTGGTAGCCACTGACCAACTCTGCTTTGTGTGCAACCACTCAGCTCCTGCGCTCTGCACGAGTGGGGGCATGTCTTACACTGCGTGAAGGAGCCAGGAGATAGCTCTGAAGCGAGTCATCTGGTGCCCCTCCCTATCAACACAGAGAAGCAGGTTCAGGAAAAATGAGACTTTGCTGGGGGGTGTGGTTGTGGAGAAGCAGGAGAATGAAAGAAAGGGGTGGGAGTCAGGAGAAAGCAAACAGCAAAGGGGCCATGGGGACGAAGAAATATGGGCACCAAGGGAGCCAGGTTGTGGGGAGAGACTGGGCAACAGATCACATAGTAAGGGCCAGGGCATCTGGGAAAGAGGGGAAAGATGGAGAACTGGGACAACAGAACCTGGCAGAGCAGCGAGGGAGAGATGAGCAAAGAGGATTAAAGGCAGAGCAGAAGAGGCAACGGGATGGCCCAGAGGGGAGCAAGGAATTAGAAAATGTACAGTGGGGAGCAAGAGATAGGGAGAGCAAACCAACCCAAGAGATGCAAGGGAATACGGAGGGCACGGGTGGGACTAGAGCTCTGTAGTTAGACATATGACTAGGCTCTAGCCTACAGCTGCACTTTACAACCACTCCCCTTTTCAAGCGCTTTGTGGTTTAACCCTGCATCAGAGAATTCAACCTCCTCTGAAGGCCAACTCTGGCTATTGGCCCTTCCTCTCCTCACTGCTCCCACCACTCTGCCGTTCTGCAGCTCTGTGTCCCTGTTCCCACCAGAAATAAAGTGCCGGCCAGCTCCTCCGCTGACCCCTTTAGCGATTCTCACACTCCCCTTGGAGGGCGGTAAGAGCGGGCAGAGCACTATCCAATACCTTTCTGTTTCTGTAAGAAGTCAATGGTCCTCTGCAATATTGTGGACTTGTCCATCTTGAGAGGGTGGCCATGACCCTGAAGCATCGTACAGAGCTCTTTGATGAGGACATTGAACTGGTCTCGCCTTTTCTTTTCAGATTTGTTGCGTGATGCCCTGGTTGATCAAAACACAGGCACCATTAAGGAAAGCAAGGGGTGTATGTCTCGATCCTGCAAAGCACTGAGAGGCTCTGGCCCAGCACATGCTTAAATTAAAGCACTTGAACAGTGCTATTGGCTTCAGTGGGTCTACTCCTATGCTTAAAGCTAAGCATGCACTTGAGAACTTTGCTGGATGGGGGCCAGAGTGCTCAGCATCTCACAGCAGGATCAAGCTCACAAGGAACAAGGAACATCTGGAGGTGAGAAAAACGATGGATATTTTTTGGAGTGAATATGTTTATTTATTTAGGTAGGGTTTTGGTTGGTTGGTTTTGGGTGAGGGTTTTTGAAAAGAGGTGGTCATTTGGTATATGCTCGAGCTGTGTGAATAGCGGATTTTTTGGTTTGCTGCCCAATCTAAAAGAAATATTTGAAATATTGCTTTGGGTCAAACCAAAAACAATTGTTTCAATTTTGCAGCAAATCGAAAAGTGGAAAAAAAAATTATTTTCGGGTTGAACCAAACATTTTTGTTGTGACAAAATCAAAATGTTTCATTTCAATTTTGACCTTTTTTAAAAATAAAAATAAATTGTTGTTTAAAATAAAATCAAAGATAATTTTGAAAAGTCGTTTCAAACTGAAAAATTGAAATGTTTCACTTTCTCCAAATTTTGGGGTTTTTTTGACTGAAACAATTCCATGAAATTGATATGAACTTACAAAACATCTTGATGTCACCAAATCCGTATTTTTCACTGACAAAAAACTTTCATGTGAAAAATGTCACCCAGTTCTAATGTATGCATTATTTTCAAAGGGCTCTCCACCTGGCCTCTGAAATTGCAGCCACGACTGTGTATGCTTATAGTTTTCCGAGTAGTTGCTTCGAGACTGGTTTTTTGCATTGTGTGTGCCAAAATGGGCGAGATACCTATTTCCTGATTTCTGCACACAAGTATAACATGCATACACAAGTTTTGTGCCCAGAAAAACTTGGCTGTGAAAAAACTGCACAAAATTGAGGCCACACAATAGTTTAAAAATCTGAACTGAGTAGAAATGTGATGTACGAAGAAACCACACACCAACTTCCAACCTGCATTAATAATGGTTAATTACCGAATGAAAACACTGGCTCTGAGGCACCTCGCCCCCACCCTCTGCACATCTGGTGTGGGGTTTCAGAGTAGCAGCCGTGTTAGTCTGTATTCGCAAAAAGAAAAGGAGGACTTGTGGCACCTTAGAGACTAACAAATTTATTTGAGCATAAGCTTTCGTGAGCTACAGCTCACTTCATTGGATGCATTCAGTGGAAAGTACAGTGGGGAGATTTATATACATAGAGAACATGAAACAATGGGTGTTACCATGCACATTGTAACCAGAGTGATACCTTAATGTGAGCTATTACCAACAGAAGGGGGGGGAGGGGGAAACCTTTTGTAGTGATAATCAAGGTGGGCCATTTCCAGCAGTTCCCACCCCACCCCCCAGCTCTCCAGCTGGTAATAGCTCACCTTAAGTGATCACTCTGGTTACAGTGTGCATGGTAACACCCATTGTTTCATGTTCTCTGTGTATATCAATCTCCCCACTGTATTTTCCACTGAATGCATCCGATGAAGTGAGCTGTAGCTCACGAAAGCTCATGCTCAAATAAATTTGTTTGTCTCTAAGGTGCCACAAGTCCTCTTTTTCTTTTTGCGAATACAGACTAACACGGCTGCTACTCTGAAACCCCACACCAGATGTGCAGAGGGTGGGGGCGAGGTGTCTCAGACCCAGTGTTTTCATTTGGGCCCATTTGTATTTGGAGTGAAAGTCCAAAGACAAATTAGAAAGGTAAGAGTTTTATTAAGAGAAATGAATTCACACCCAGGATTAAACTAGAACCTCCTCTAAGCTTCACAGAGAAACCATCCTCCAACAAGATACTAAATCCAACCAGTGAAATTCCCAACCAGGAGCACTGAATCATTATATCAAACAGGAATTGGGTGATCAATGATCCTGAGGGCAAGACAATGTAACCTAGCAATCTCTGAGAGCTGATTCGCCTTTTCTTAGGTGTCAGCTGCACCACCGGGTGATGAAAAAGGCTGCGTATTTGTCCCTGTGCCAACTCTGACATATAAAGAATGAAATCTTGCTCCAGTGAACTCAATGGGAGTTTTGCCTTTGAAACCCACAGTAGCCAAATGGGGCCCCAAAAAAGCATTCCAATCACAAGGCAAGCAAATCGTGTCCCATTTCCACATACGAGAGAGATTTAACACACAACCCTTCCAGTGCTCTGTATGTCCATCCATACCTCTTTGCCCTGTCCTTCTCATCTTCATCCATCAGCTCGTTTACACAACTCAGGGTTCTGGAAGGAAAAAGCAGGGTTTACCTCCTTTAAGACCTGGGAAACATTGTCCAATTACACTGACTTTGACAAGTCAGGACCGTTGACTCTAATGCACAAAACAATTAAAATCCGGGTTATTCATTTTGATTCTATCTTCACTTTCCCCACCCTCCCCTACTTAATGGTGCTTTTCTTTTTACACTGTATATTCAGCATTTAGAAGTGATGTTTGGTTTGGCTATCAACTCAAAATATATAGTAATACCTTTGTGTGATGGAAAAATGATGAAACACACTATAAGGCAAATTCTGCCCAGCGACTTGCATGTTTATCTGGGTGCAAGGCGCATGGGGGGGAAATCGATAAACTTCTATTTTGCAAACTTAAAAAAGGAGAGCCATTTTCAGAGTAGGGTCTGCGCCAGTCTATGCTGGCACAAGTTCCTGTTGCTGGTAAATCCACCAGGATGTAACTGCAGTGGTGGAAACCTCCCTTGCAGCGGAAGGGTGAGAGAGGGGAATATGGAGCCAGTGTTGTCCACGAAGGGAGCAGCATTCGGCAACAATAGGATATGATGAAGCCTGCCAAAGGATTCAAAGGCCATTGAGTAAATGGAAACACTCGCACTGATTTTAATGGGCTTTGGATCAGGCTCCTCGTGCATCATCTCAGCAGCCTCCTGCCACGGTAAGTAGCTGTAAGCTAAAGCTGTTGCTTACCCTGCAGTAAACCTGGGAGAGGAAGACAACAGCACGCGGCCTCCCTGGGGCACAGGGAAGTGTAACTGGTACCTCTCTGCACCAGCTGAGGTGAATCAGTGCCGCAGTCTTTATTTTATTCTAAGTTCTTTCACTGCACAGGTAAGGGCAACAGTGGATGACAACTCCCATCAAGAGCCCTCTGCTCTTGATTCCAGTAAAGTGATGGAAAATTTAACACAACAAGGGTAACTTCTTAAACTGGCAATTTACTCTCTGTGACTCAGATTGGCCAATCTGGATCCAGTCATGTTCCAGATCTGTCAAACGGGCAGAGGCAGACAACCCAGCCACAATCATCCCACACCCTTAATCTCCCAGAGCCAGCCTTGCCAAGTCACAGCCCGCCTAAGAGAGCTCCAAAACCAGTCCCCACATTGACTGGAATCTACTCCTGTCATTAACTTTAGCAGCCAATCAGAGTCCATGGTGCTAACGAGCACTTTCGCTGGCAAGCCCTTGGCAACACACCCAGTGCCCCAGGAACATTCTTGATTGGACAGATCCAAATATTTCCCCTGCTGCTGCATGCCAGCTCCAACCCCAAATGACTTAATAGCTCTAAAAGTTGCACGAAATAGAGCTGCCCACAGTGGACAGGAAAAGAGCATGGCTGGCTTTTCAAAAGATGATGCCTAAATTAAAGGCAAACCAGAGGTTTTCCAACTCTGCTTAGCCTCCTCGCTCCTGACCTCACCGCAAGAGGCAAACTGGGCAAAGGAAATGAATTGAAGGATTCATTTCTTCCCAAAAGGTGAGCGCACATCAAAGGAAGGGAGTGGTTCCATATCAGATAGGGCACCTGAGCGCACATAACCGAATCAGAAATTGCCTGCTCTATTCCTCAGATTCATCAGTGCAGACTGACAGGGGAAGGTAAGCACTTCTTATCACCATGTAAGTAGAGATGGGGCAAAATTAATCCTTACAGGGAGAACAAATTTTAATTAACCCACAACTGTACTCAGACTAGCAAGCAACCGCTATTAAAAGCTGAAAAACCCTATTACACTTGCTTAAGAATGTGCTCTCTGTTAACCTGTCTAAGCTCAGCAAAGCCTCAGGGAGCTAAAGATTTTGGGCCATATTCTGGGCTGATTTACACCACATGCAACTCCACTAAGCCCAGTGGAGTGGAAGGCAGTGCAGAACTTGGCCTGTTTGTTCCATACAACCTCATGGGTCACTTGGGCTGATGAAACACTCACTTTGGGCTATTTAGAGTCGTTCCCTGGGCTTCAAAGGCCTTTGGATCTGGCTCGAAGGGACGGGAAGGGAAGCACTGCAGAATTTAGCACCATGTTATATTACAATATACTTTTACCTTTACATTCAATACATTTTCAGCGACATATTCAAAATAAGCTCCTCTTGCAATAGCATTTCTTGGATTTGGACACCACTGATCTTCCCTTTGCCCACTATTTTTAATGAAATTACACTTGTATTAGCGTACGTACCCACAGGCACACATGCTTTAAGTTTTTAATGCATGCGTTTTCTCTGTGTTTCCTGATTGTGTAATAGTGTTACTATGCCATTTTCTTTCAACCATTAACGTATATGTAATTGTAACCCACACACCTCCTGGGTGTGGTGTTCTGCTGTCCCATGCAGTGGCACCGAGACCACTTAGAGAGAGAGTAATGAGTCTGCTCTACAGCCTTAGCTAACAGCCTCCTCCTCCTACTGCAGGCTTTTAGCTCATGCACGAAGTCCCAGGTTCAATCCCGCCTGTCGACGACTGGGGTCTGGTGGCGTTACAAGTGCCCACCTGTAACACCGACAGACTCTGGTCTTGGTCGGGGAGGATCGAACGTGGGACTTCAGTGCATGAGCCTTTACTGTCTCATTAATCTTTTTCTTTTCTGTTTCGATAGAATTTTTATGCAAGTTGGTGCTTCCGATGAATCTCTCTTTTCTACCAAAGCGACATGACTAAAGCTCAGGTAAATGATTGCAGAGGTCAGCTGGAAGGAGCACAGGAGGTCTTGGTTCTTCACCGGCTCCCACCTGGGTTCGAGGAGAGTTTAGACATGTAAGAAGGGGACAGTTGCTTCCTACCTGTTGACCAGTAAAACAGCATAAACCAGTGGTTCCCAAACTTGTTCCACCGCTTGTTCAGGGAAAGCCTCTGGTGGGCCGGGCCGGTTTGTTTACCTGCCGTGTCCGCAGGTCCGGCTGATCGCAGCTCCCAGTGGCCGCGGTTCGCTGCTCCAGGCCAATGGGAGCTGCTGGAAGCGGCGCGGGCCGAGGGACGTACTGGTCGCTGCTTCCAGCAGTTCCCATTGGCCTGGAACAGCGAACCGCGGCCACTGGGAGCCATAATCGGCCAAACCTGCGGACGCGGCAGGTAAGCAAACCGGCCCGGCACGCCATGGACTTTCCCTGCACAAGTGGCGGAACAAGTTTGGGAACCACTGGCATAAACACAGAACCGGAAAGAGGATTTTCCCCTCTCCTACTGGCCAGAGACACATTTGTATTTGTAACTATATAGGAAGATATGGGAGGCGGGAAGGAGAGGGGACTGAAAAGATGCTCCCCAGAGGTCATGGGCCGGGATTCCTGAGGAATCTGTTTGGACTGGTTTTTAGCTAAACTGTCTGACCCACAGGATGGGAAAAAGTTGCACCAAAACAGAGAAGTTCAAGACAGTTTATGGTGTGTTCTTGTACGACTCCAAGTGTATTTTATATCTGCTTCACTCATTCTTCAGACCAAAACTCTGCCCTCGGATCTCCATGTTCATCTCTGACTGAAGTCAACGCGAGCGATAAATAATCATCCAAAGATGGAACTGGACCCCTCCAGTATTGCTTGCTATTCCTTTTACATTATTATCACCTCTCCAATTGCTTTTGAGATAAATGCTAATGAGCTCTCTGAGCTCCTTTTTAAATCAAAGATTTTAATTACTTCAATTCTCCCGACCCTTTTCTTTTCTCCAGATCGTCTCATTGTCCCTCTGCAAGGCACATCATTTCTCAATTACCCAATTTTGTCATATTCTCTCTTCTTTCTGCGAGCCCACTGATAGCCCCCACAACAGGAGCACTAATGTCTCTAGAGTACTAGGAGCTGAGACTTTTCTTGTTTCAAAGGACACGTTCTCATGAAAAAAAACAAAACCAACAACCCTATGAGTACAGTGGAACTCTTGATAATTTCAGGGTCATCATCGACAATGATCATTTGCTGTCGTACCAAATTTAAAGAATATTTAATCCAACCACGCTGTTCAAATTGACAGCTCTGTGCAATAGCCTCATGGTTGTTACTGTTGATCTTATTATCACTGAGCCCGGAGAATCAATTTGAGACGCACTAACAAGCTCCTGACATTACCAATTCACTATAAATTGGCAAAAAAGGAAGGTGAATGACTGACGATGTCTATATGTTGGGTATGTGAAAAAACTAGCAGTTTGTTCGTGGTTCATAGTAATTAAAAGCACTTAGACGAGAAGGAGACACAACTATGAGGCTGGTCCGAGTGCTGATACGGCTGCTATTTTAGGTGAGTGTAAAGCAAGTACCTTGAAAAAAGCAGACGAGAAAGATTTGGGGATTGAAAATAGGGGGCCGCTGCTAAATACCATGAGTGACACAGACAGAAAGCCAATGATATTAAGATACTGTGGGCATGCATAGAATGGGGGGGAGGGTCGTCTATGAGTAAATTGAGGCAATAGGCCAAGTTCCAGTTCATTGGTGCCAAATTCACTTATGTCACTAGGTTTGCACTGAGAATTTAGCTCAGTGAACTTGTAATATTGTGGCTACATCTCAAGAGGACTCAAAGACCGCCTGAAGAATAGGAGAGCACGAGAAAACCATTCAAGGCTTACGCTGAGTTCTTTCAGTACGAAGTGCTTTAATAATTTAACTGAGGCTAGTTTTATTACTGTTTCCAGTTTGAAACATGTACTTCCAGATTGACACAGACAAAACTTTATGCATCTCCTGATGAAATAGCAGTGGAACTGCTGCTGAAAACACCACCTACATAACACGTGTCAGCGCTATGGGTCCGGCACTCCTTATCCTCACTTACATCATCTTTTCACCAATGTAACTGCTTTTACTTCAATGGAATTATTCCTGATTTGTCCTGGCATGAGAGGAGAATGAGACCACAAAGTATTTATGTTCTCCTGCTGATCTATAAATTGTACTGGGACTTCTACTCTTAGCTGAAATTGCTTATACCTCCACTAATTTTATTTTTGCTTAGAGACTAGTCCTCCGGAAAAATAAGCCACCCAGAAATTCTCCTGAAGTTCAAGCATTTTGGAGCTATATGTGCATATTGTTTTTATTAGCGAGAAAAGTTTTTATCCCCTTTGAATAACTTAGGAGAACAAAAAAAGGGGTCGGAATAGGGTGATGGTGGATTTTATTCAAATTTTCCAAAAAATGTAACTTTGGGCTGAGCCCGCAAATAGAAAAATTCAGCCAAAATGGAGAATTTTCCCAAGTCATGAATCAAACCAAAGGATTATAAGGAAGTCTGACCCATAACTTTAACTACAGTGTTGATGAGCAATTGAATGCCATTCTCTGCAATGTCAGTTATCTCTATGGAGATGTTTTCATCAGCCTACACAGGTGGCCATCTTCCTCATCAGCCTTAACAGCTGAGTAAAGAGAAGCTTCTTAATCAGCAATAATACCTAGCTCTTACATAGCATTTTTTATCAGTATATCTCAATGCACTTTAAAAAGGAGATGAATATCTTTATCCCCATGTTACAGATGGGATAACTGAGGCACAAGGCGAGAAGCTAATTGCCCAAAGTCATCCAGCAGGCCAGAGGCACAGAATATGAGTCATAAGACTCATGAATCATAAGAACGGCCATATGGGGTCAGACCAAAAGGTCCATCTAGCCCAGTAACCTGCTTTCCGACAGTGGCCAATGCCAGATGCCCCAGAGGGAATGAATAGAACAGGTAATCATCAAGTGATCCATCCCGTCGCCCATTCCCAGTATTCCCAGTCCAAGTGCAGTGCTCTACCCAAGATACTTTATGTAACTGTCTGTTAACACCTATCAAGCCTGAATTAGGAATCATGCACGCTGATCTATACCACTACAAAGTGGAGGTGACAAATCTATCAAGTTAGGTTTGTATATCCACCTTGCACACACATAAATGACTACACAAGCTGCCAGAATTAGGCTCCATGTGCCTATCCTTATGGGATACAGCCAACGATGATGAGAGATCGTTTGAATCAACAAGAGACTTGGACAGCAAACGGTGAAAGAAAATAAAGTCTACAGATCAATACAAATGTCTTAACTGTCAAGGCTGTGGAAGAATGAATATTAACAAACACATACAAAAGCTTTTCGCATGATGCAGCAGAATGGTGAGCTATAAAAAGACCTACCATAAAGGGTACACTTAAAGACAAAATATTCTTAACTGGATTAAGCACTTCAGAGCTAAATTTAGTCCTAAGTGCTCTTTGTCTTGTTGTAAGATGGAGCTAAATATAGTACTCAGAATATCGTAAGGGTTGTGGCCACTCTTAATGGGGGTAGACTAGCAGCAGTAGGTTTGCATATAAGAGTGTTTTAAATAGTTACAGATAGAACAATTACATCTTTTACTTTAACTGTATTAATAATCAGAGGAATCAAGATTTGTTGATGGCCAACTGAATAGCCTCTCCTGAAACACTCAGAAAGATTCTAGAACCATTCAGTATCCTGCCTGATTCCAAGAATGCAGCAAAGAGATAGAACAGCTTGTCATCGGTCCCAACTATTTGTTATTTTTCCCCATCCAAGGTATGTGCTGGTAAATTACCCAGCAGAGAAATGTGGATTTCATCAGTCTTGCAGCCCTCAGAGGGGAAGAAGGTCCCCCAGCCCGAGTCGTCTCTCCCCAATATCAGCAGGAGAGTTTAAAAAAACAGACATAGCATTTTTAAGGGTAAATTGCATTTTAGACCTGTCAATCTTCAGAGTGTTCAAAGTAGTTTCAAGGGTTACAAAAAGGGGAATGGGGTATGACAGTCTTAACAGGATAAAGGGACTCAGTAGCTCAATGAATAGCTGAAATGCTGTTTCATGCATTCATATTCTGGCAAAATCCTCCCCACCCTGCCCAAAAAAATTAAGAACATCCCTTTGCTTCGCAAAAGTAAAAAAAAAAATCTCTGCTTGTCTGAATTCAGGAGACATCTGGATCTGTGGGCCTTTGATTGCAGAAATGTATATTTACTAGTCTACTGCAAATCAGCAATTAATATAATCCACAAGGACAAAGTATATCATCAACTTGAAAATTACTGTTTCCTGTTAATGGAACACTAGGTCAATTAAGGATGTCCCTACAAACATCTTCTGGTTGGGATTTTATGCATTGATCCGCCAAATGCTTATGCATGTGCTTACTTTTAAGCACCTGATTAGTTCTATTCTTCTTCTTCAACGCTTAGCTGAATGGTCGGCCATAACAATCATTGGCCATTTGGCCTGTTCCTGTGCACTACAAGGGCTTGACGGCCCGAGAGTCCAACATCGGACCAGACTTGAGTTAGTTTCCTTGAACTCATGATAAAGTCTACCTTAGGGCCCAATCCTGCAAAAATTTCTGCATGTGCTTAACTGTATGCATTGTGAGTAGTTCCTTGACTTCAATGGCACTATTCACATTGTGTAAAGCTAAGCTCCCATGTAAATCTTTGCAGGATCAGGACCTTAGGTAGTATTTGGCAGGTTAGGGAAGCATTAGCATTCTCAAATATACACTGTAGAAAGAGATTTTGTTTATTACAGTGTGCCCATGTAAATAATAGAAAGACAAGGTGGAACAGGTAATATCTGGTATTGGGCAAATTCTGTTGGTGAAAGAGACAAGCTTTTGAGCTTACACAGAGCAGTTCTTCAGGTCCTCACCCACCTTGTCTCTCTAATATTCTGGGACCAACACAGCAAACATGTAAATAATATATTTTGTGAGCTTGCCCTCAAATTCAGGATGCAGAGCTTTGTAGCACAGTGTGACGCTACAATAAATAAGAGAGTTGATGGCATTCTCCAGCAATAGGTTTTATATGTCTGTGTGCTAATGTTTCATTCTTCTTGAGGCAACTGGAGGGAATGACTGTGGTTGACAGCTAAACAACTGATTTAATTTTTAAAAGGCTGAATTTAACTTTTTCAGTAAAGTACAGATTCAATTATGCCATGTGAATGTCAATGACATTTGAAAACCAGACAGTGCTTCATCATCTCTATGGTTGTTTAGCACAAAAAGGAGTCATCACTATGGAGTTTACATGTCAGAGCATTAAAATTGGTTGCCTGCCATTTGCAGATTCTTGCAGCTGTAACCAGCCTCTTGCCAATCACAAATGACTTTTAGGGCTGGCCAAAGTGGAGATCTCCCTACCCGGGGCAGCAGTAGGAGCAGGAGGCTCTCTCGTTCTCTTTTCACTAGGAGGGCTCACATTCCAAAAGCCATTCACCTGTCACTGAGACACACAATTCCAAAAAGCACATGGCTCCCTAACCTAGTACCACAACCACCAGCAAGTAGCAATTTGACACAAGTTTCCTCAGAAACTTTACCCCATGGCCTCTCCTCCTGGCCCCAACAGAACTGTGGGATGCTTTCCAGAGAGATGCAAGGCAAAAAAAAAAAAAAAATGGAGGATTAAAATGAACACCACTAATCCAAATGAAATGGAACACAGAGGCACCCACTTTCTTTTTTTATCATTATTTCATTCTCTCCTTAAGCTTCCCTGTATCTTTCTCTTCAATTCCATCTGTTGTTTTTTCCACTATTCCTGTCCTTCCTCGTATTCACATTTTGTAAAAACATTTTATTAGCAAATTCCACAGTACTCCCCCTTCCTATATGGCGTTCTCTCCCTGCTCCCTTTAGCTCTTGTCTCTCCCTGCCCTCTTCCCTCCAGTGGTTTCTCCCACTTTCTTCTTGGTTCACGCTCTTTCTGTTTGTTCTCCTCTCCTCCTTTTCCTGGGTATCTTCCTTCTTCATCTATCTCCATTCCCGGATGACTGAGACAGATACCCAACTAAAAAAGCATCTGATGTCCTGCTCACTCTATTCTGTGGGGTCTAACACCTGATCTAATCTGTGGCATAGTATTCAGTTGTATGACATCAATGGAGCTATTTCAATAAGAAATATCAGCATGAGTAGGAATGTAGGGGGCAGGGGAATGAACATCTATGCAAAACTCATGAAAAACAAGTAAGATGAGTTCTGATTCTGTACTGTTGTTAGTTTCTCGTAACTGGGGTAATTGGAACTGTTGCTACTCTTCTCTGGTTGATCAGGATTTAAATTTAACTTGTTACCTGTGACAGCTTTCTGGCTACATTCATTATGACAATAACACTCTGAAGTGGCTTTCTAAGAGGTGACCAAAGAAAATGGATCAGACAAAACAATCAAAGGCTGTTTTGGAACACAGTGTTTCAAAATAGAATTGAAATGAAAGATACGGAGATATAGAACTGTGGGTTTTTATCCCAGTATATGCTGTTGTCTGACAATAAAAAGAAAAAAGAGACTAGAAATACTAACAGACACGCTTGAAAAGAAAAGAAGATTAGAGGAGCACTGAGTTCTGGGAGACTTTAGATCCTGGGGAAAACAACCAGGCAACCTTGTTTTTGCTACACTAATTTACTAAGCCTTGGTAGAGCTACAATACTGGAGCAATCATTTAAAGTGTTTCCAGGGTTTCTGGTATTTATTTGATTAGTTCTATCAATTTCCTAAAATTCTGAAAATGTGTCAGGAGGCAAAACCACTGGTTCAAACTCCTAGAGTAGCACAAAACTATACTGTAATTCCACTGGCATATATTGACACAGGATGGAAACGTATGTGCAAACTGTGCCCCCTTTCCCCGCCCCCCAGCCCTCTTAGCCCTGGTCTACACTAGGACTTTAGGTCGAATTTAGCAGCATTAAATCGATGTAAACCTGCACCTGTCCACACGATAAAGCCCTTTATTTCGACTTAAAGGGCTCTTAAAATAGATTTCCTTACTCCACCCCTGACAAGTGGATTAGCGCTTAAATCGGCCTTGCCGGGTCGAATTTGGGGTACTGTGGACACAATTCGACAGTATTGGCCTCCAGAGTGCTCCATTGTGCCCGCTCTGGACAGCACTCTCAACTCAGATGCACTGGCCAGGTAGACAGGAAAAGAACCGCGAACTTTTGAATCTCATTTCCTGTTTGGCCAGCGTGGCAAGCTGCAGGTGACCATGCAGAGCTCATCAGCAGAGGTGACCATGATGGAGTCCCAGAATCGCAAAAGAGCTCCAGCATGGACCGAACGGGAGGTACGGGATCTGATCGCTGTTTGGGGAGAGGAATCCGTGCTATCAGAACTCCGTTCCAGTTTTCGAAATGCCAAAACCTTTGTCAAAATCTCCCAGGGCATGAAGGACAGAGGCCATAACAGGGACCCGAAGCAGTGCTGCATGAAACTTAAGGAGCTGAGGCAAGCCTACCAGAAAACCAGAGAGGCGAACGGCCGCTCCAGGTCAGAGCCCCAAACATGCCGCTTCTATGATGAGCTGCATGCCATTTTAGGGCATTCAGCCACCACTACCCCAGCCGTGTTGTTTGACTCCTTCAATGGAGATGGAGGCAACACGGAAGCAGGTTCTGGGGACGAAGAAGATGATGATGACGATGAGGTTGTGGCAGAACCGCGTCTGCCAGCACCCAGGAGACATAGGGTGACAGTGAGCTGAGCGGGCTCCATGCTTGCTGGGGTATGGCATCTGCACAGGTAACTCAGGAAAAAAGGCGCGAAACGATTGTCTGCCCTTGCTTTCACGGAGGGAGGGAGGGAACAGGGGCCTGACGATATGTACCCAGAACCACCCGCGACAATGTTTTAGCCCCATCAGGCATTAGGATCTCAACCCAGAATTCCAATGGGCAGCGGAGACTGCGGGAACTGTGGGATAGCTACCCACAGTGCAAGGCTCTGGAAGTCGACTCTAGCCTCGGTCCTGTGGAAGCGCTCCGCCGAGTTAATGCACTTAATGCACTTAGAGCATTTTCTGTGGGGACACACACACTCGAATATATAAAACCGATTTCTAAAAGACCGAATTCTATAAATTCGACCTAATTTCATAGTGTAGACATACCCTTAGATGAGCTCCTCAATTCACTGGAGGCCACTCTGACAGCGAGATGGTACATCTATGTTGCACTATCAGATGATAATGGCAACGGCACCATTAACAAACATTCCCTTCTCCAAAGTCAGCACTTCAATAGGAAGTTGAGTCTTCACATCTTGATTCTTGGACGGGTAATGACAGCCAAGTTCGAGCTCAGCACAGTGAACTCCCCAGGGACAGGAGGGGAAACTGGGGCACAGAGAGGGGAAGTGACTTGCCCAAAGTCACCCAACAATCCAGGGGCAGAGCTGGGAATGGAGTCCAGGTCTTCTGAGTGCCAGTTCAGTGTTCTAGCCACTAGGCAACGCTGCCTCTGCAACCTACCTTTGCTCTCATGCTTTCGCCAAACATGACCAGTGTGGTGCCCGCTGGCCGAGTGCATTCCACACAGTTCTACTAATTATACTTACCTTGAGCCGCATGCTTAACCCTCTAATTCTCTCAGCAGAGAACCTGGCCCATTCTCTCCAGCAGGAAGAGACAATCCTAGCCTCAAGGTAACACTTGTAGAGACGAACCATTTTATTAATCTCTTCATAAGATTAATAACACAAACCTCCCCCGCTCCCCAGCCCTCAGTCGGGAATACGTAAGAAATAAATCTGCTTATATCTTTTCGGAGGACATTCTGTATGAAACAAAATCTTGGTTGCCTCAGAGTTCACCTACTCTTGTGGCCTATTTCCAAACAGATATTATAATACTGACACAATTATTTCCTCCATAGTGTACCATGATATCAGTAATGGAGTATTACAAAACCAGGCTGAAAACTAGCATCAAGAGTAAATAAACTATTACGCAATAAAGAAGTTGGACCTGATTCTCTTCTGATTTACACTGGTGTAAATCAGGAGTAACTCCATTAAAGTCAGTGGTATTACACTAGTGTAAAACCAATGTAAGTGAAAGCAGAAACAGGTGTCTGTCATACAAATGTCCTCAGAAAATAAGCAGTATACAAACAGCTTCCTTCCTTACATGGAATGGTTTACCGAGTTTTCTATGCGGTATAGGAAATTCTTTATATCCTTTAGAGAGAACTGGGGCATGTGGGTTTTCATACAAATGTTTCCAACAGTATAAAAAAAAAAAGAGAGAAAAACAACATTGAAAATGTAATGAGCAGAATTCTTCTTAAATAGGATGTTCTGCAAAATTTCCCACAAAATATCTACTGTTTGTAACAATTTGGTTTTGTTTAAACAGTGACCCCATTGTGCAAAAACAGATTTTTTCATGCAGGGCAATTTGGAAAAAGAAATATTCAGCACAATATCTACTGGTGACATTCAAGGAGGACTCCTACACAGCTGACCTACTGACCACACAAATTCAACAACCATTCCTACTACGTGAATATGATAAGAAGGTCAGAAGGGTGCTGTGGTTTTCTGTTGTGCGTTGGAGCACTCCACTATTATATTAGCTGAGCTGGCAAAACACAAAACTAACAGCAGCAAAGGGTTAACACTGCAAATAATAGCGGTGAAAAGTGGCTCAACTAAGCTGAATAAAGACAAAGATATTGATGCACTAGGCCAAATTATGCTTGTAATTATATTGATGGAACTTCAGGATATATTTCCACTAATTCCAACCCTTGGTTTTTCATGGAAGAACACAACCCGACCGTTGTTTATTGGGATCCAAGAATGCAACATGTATATCTATATTTTTAAAGTATCTCTCTCCCAGTTTGCTAGCTCAGACTACTCTTAACATGCTAGAATAACAAAGCAGCTGAGCTGTGTTCATTTCTAAAGGAAACCAACTTTCACAACTAAGTCAGTAGTGTTATCTCCTCCTACGTCAGGCTTGCAGCACTGTCAGATACTCCTCTCTGCCCTCTGACACAATGTGCTCTCTTTTTAGGGCTCACTGGCTGTAACCTCTTAAAGGTGCTGGAGGCAGCTGGAAAATAGACTGTGCAGATACTGCATATTATTCCCATTAAAACGAGAGAGGTCGCTTGTCTTCTATAAATCTTTTTTGTGCCACTCTCTTGGGTTGGGTTGTTTTTTAAGTCTCATCAATACTTCTGTCTACATGGCAAGGTTCCCCTTCTGACGTGCTGTCCTGATGTGCTGAACGACATTTCTTGTAACTTGTCCTTACCTAATTTACTACAAGTGGAATTCACCCTTGTGCAGAGACGCAGCACAATATCTATGCACCACTCAAGTCCCACGCAAACCCTATTTTTAGGTCTTGTGCTATTCCTCACCATACAACAATAAAGCACAATTAGGCATGTAATCATATCAGATGCCCACATCCCCATTTTGTAAGACTAAAGGCCAGAGAACAAGTCATCAGCAATACAATGAGTTGCACCCAATCTACAACCCAATCTAAACAAATCAGATATAAATACATAAAATCCTCAAAGCTTCTTTATTTCCTGTATAATCAGATTTTTGTTACATTTATTACATTGTTATTTAATGGATCCTAACCAGGCTGCTATAACAGATTTCTGATCAGATATTTAGTTTCCTTCTTGTAACATATAGGATACAGACAGATCTATTTATCTATGCTAAATATAGGGGCAGTTTTTCAAAGGCATAAGGTGCATGACATGAGATGGCAAATATATTTTGCATATATTTTTATTCATGTTTTAATTACTCCATCAATCTAAAAATGCAACACTGGCATTAATGTCCTTGGCAGGCCCTCTTTCTTTATATGCTACCCCTATTAAAAAGTATGTTTTATTTGTACAATTTCTTTCTTTCTTTTTTTCTTTACTGTGGGCATAAAATATGTTTCATACATCGGAGGATGACATTGCTGATGATATGAGCAAACATACTTTGCGTTTGCTCTGTTGTGCTTGAGGTTTCCAATCACAGAGCTGATGTGAACTTATTATTAAAAAAATAATACAATCCATGCCTTGCACACCAAAACAAGGGAGTTATGAGTGAGCAAAGCATGCAGGACCGAGCCCTAAGAAAATGTAGGCTCCAATCCTACAAACTGCTCTGCACCTGCATCATCTTCAAACAGGTTTCTGTGTGGGCAGAGGATCTGTTCACAGCAAGCAGCTTGCAGGATCAGGGCCTTAGTGATTTTCAGAGAGTAGGGGATTGCCAATCTGAAATACCTTGTGGAGCTTCCATTTATTCACAGAACAGGTATGACACACGCAGTGCTTGTGCAACTAACCCCCCTGCTCCTCCACACTACCCCATGAGTATGCCTGAGCCCTCGCTAAAGGCTAGAACCACCATAGCCAATTCCCCAGCCAGGCTGCCATTGCAAAGGTGTTGCATGCGTTTAAATTTCCCGCAAGTCAGAAGAGGCACCCTGACAGTGGAATTCCCTCCTGAAGGAAGTTTGCCCGAGTCCCTGGATGGCTGTGTTCAGAATAATGCCTGTCTTTTTCAACCGATCTATTATGGACCTACTCTAGGCTCCTTCCTTGCTTTGCATCCTTATACTCCCTTTGACTATTATTTTGGATTAGTCTGGAAATTGAGTCTTGGGTCACTGTGTTTCCTGCGCCACCAGATTCCTTTGCTTTGTCAGCCTAGGTATTGGAGCTACTGGAGTTTTGTTCTACGATGTGACACCCTGTACTTTAGTTTCTGTTGTACAATGTTTACACACTTTGTGACAGGCTCACTGTAAACTGATGAAATAATAATTTTCTCTTCCACATTGCTTTCCATCAGAGGGCATCGGAGTACTTTACAGACATCAGTTAAGCCCTACAAATCCCCCCCCCACACACACACCCTCCCCACACAGACAGTAAGGAGGTAAGATTATCCTATTATACAGGTGAGGAAACTGAGGCCAATACTTTCAAAAGTGTCCACTACTTGGGATCCTTCTATTTTTGGAAGCTGAGTTTGAGACATTAAAAGCCTGCTTCTGTTTATGGTTGCCCAATAACACAAAAAGCTGCCATGACCACTATAAAAATAGTGAAACCTAAAAAGGAGTAAGATGATTGGCCCTGTGATGAACTGTATGGACAAATGATCAAGTGAAGACAAGGTCATGGGTCTGCAGATGTGCAATGTAGCCTCTCCGTGTTAGCTATAAAATCTGTCTGCATGTGTAAGTCAACATGCTAATAAACTGAACTTTTAGTTCACCATGACCATAAAAAAAAAAACAAAAAAAAAACTTGAGCCTATTTTTCAGAAGTGCTGTGCACCCACAGCAACCAAAATTGGTGAACACTAAGTTGTGGCCCAAGTTACTTGCCCAGGGTCACACAGGAAGTCGGTTTCTGTGTTTAGGATTGAACCCACATCCTCAGATAATCCTGCCTCTCCTAAAACAAGCTTTCTTCAGATAGTATACCATAGACATGAATGTTCCTTAAACATATATCCCTGTAAACAACTGCTTTTAATTGAGAAGGAAACCCAGCATAGAGAGTAGTTACTGAAAATTTTCAGGGAAGTGGTCCGATTTTGAGTGCTCACTCAGTGTGTCACCACGCTGGACTTTCTGAAACTCAGAGCAACATCAGGAAGCTATTCTAAAAAGGCAACAGCATCGCAACAGGATGGGCCTAAACCAGACACATGATTGATGAAACCCTCTCGGACCCTGAAGGAAGTTCAGCTCCTGATTCAGATCTAAACTTCTTGACTTAAGCCTGAACCACAAATCCAAATGCCACCGGAATTTTGGGGCTCTCATATTTAGCACTCCACAGCTCAGCCCTCCCTCTAAACAGAATGGAAATCAGAATCTCTGGTTCACAGCTACAGTAAATGAGAAATCAAGTTCAGGAGGGGTGTGGAACCCAGGTGGAACAGTACTGTGTGCTGCAGAGCTGTTCAACTGCCCTGGGAGAAAGAGCTGTGGGAGAATTATAAAGAGCTTTGGTCATTAAAACTCTAAGTACGCTTGCATGTGAGACTCTGAATTTTATCTACTTAGCCATTAAATGAATATCAAAGGACTCACAGCAGCTAAGCTAACTGACCTCATTTTATAGATTTGGCTTTATGCTCCCTAGTTCAAGTATAAGCAACTTCTCTATCTCCTTGGTATGTTTGACTCTGGAGCATTACATCTCCATTCCAGGTATAATGTGCATATAAATCAAAAAGAATTTAAATAAAGCTCTGACATTTCAAAATTTGCCTTATCCTTCTTTGGCTCTGAGAGCTACTGCTGCAATCCTTAAATGATCTGCTCACATCTGTTCTCCAGCAGAGCTCATGTTCATGCCCCACTGACCTTAGTGCTGCCTTCGCTGCAATCTTAAAGCTAAGAAAAAATCTCAACATTTCCCTGTACGTGTGAAGATCCTTTCAAGGAGGAGGAGACATAAAAAAATTCAACTATTCTGTCACAAGAGAAGAGAAGGATTTAAGACGGAAACAGAGTTGAGTTATGGAAATTGTGGTCCCGATGCTGCAATCTGCTTAGTACCCTCAAACAAGGGGAGCTGAGGATGTCGGCATCTCACAGGATTGAGCACCACAACTGCAAGCGTGAGATGTTTTTCTAGTTACAGTGGTTCTCATTCACTTGATTCTATTTACTGCTGCTTCTATTCAAACTTGACTAACTCCATCAAGTTATTTCTTGGCCTGTGCCTTACATCTGAATAAGTAAACATTTTTCATAAATTCCAAGCCCACTTGTTTCAAATGTATGATTAAGCATCGGACTGGAGCATTTTTGTAAGAAAACTCATCCCCCTTACTCAGAATTTCCATAATTGCCTGCAGTTGTCATAAAGTGGCAATTTTCCATCCACAGCCACATGAAACAGATTTTTTACTTCCACTGCATTATAAATATATTGTATGATTGCAAGGAGTCCCAAGGCTAAAATATATGCCTGTGTTTTCAACTTCCTTGGAGAACAGCACTTTGAGCCCAGAACAGTTAATAATGATACAAGTTAGTGAGTATGATGAAAAATATTTTTCTGTGGCTACCAGACCTTCTCCGCAGATGTCTTCTCTTGTTTACTATGAATAAGACATATGATAAATATAGTAAGTGAATACATCTTGGACAAAATAATACTCATCTGTAATATGTGGGTCACATAATTCTAGAAGACTCAAGAACCGAAAGAGATGTTGGCTCAAATCCATCCCTGATGTAAGTCCACTGAAGTTACCTCAGGGATAGATTTGACCCAGTGAAGCTTACAAAATTCTGCAAGATGAATTGCTGCCACTTATATACTTGGACCTGCTAATGTTGATAGGTTTCTTTCTAAAAAAAGTACCCTAACTTCTGATGCACGGTTTGTTTTTTTGTACCACTGCATTAAAGAATTCTTTGTTTAAACATACCAGTTTGCAACTAACCTTCATAGAGACGGCCATTTGTGTTCAAAACCTTAGAATTTTAAAATTGTTAAATGTAATAACTTGCAGCATTCTACAAAATAACCCAAGTCTATACTGGAAATACAATGTGGATTTGTTAGAACGCAAGGGAGAAAGCCAAACTTTTTTTCAGAAAGTGGAAAGTGAAAATAAAGATCAACATTTCTATGTCTTAATATCTCTGCGACTTTGTTGTGTTGACCATCTGGAACTTTTTGAAGTTAGTGACACGTCCATCCATTGTAGCTCTTTTGTAGGAGGTCGCTATTGTCGTAAGTATTACATACAAATACCCAAGGCCTTAATCCGCCTTGTTTAAGTTATGCACACACATCTCCCTCCTGCCCCCCACAGTTCATTTGCAATGGCTAGATGGATAATTATCTCAGATAACCAAAATATATGACTCAGCACACACAGAACGTCAATTTCACAATTGGGATTCTGATTTTTTTTAACTGTATAAGGCTGGAAAATATGTGCCCCACCCATACAAAGCCTAAGTAAAAAAAGGCTTGGGATAGAAAACTACATGGGGGCTAAGAGAGAGGGGAATTATTCCTCACTACCCTGGTGATATGTCTCTTAGAGACACAGACTTTAAGCTCAGAAGGGACCATCATTATCAGCTAGTCTGACCGCTTGCACATTGCAGGCCACAGAACCTCACCCACCCACTCCCGTAATAGGCCCCTAACCTCTGGCTGAGTTACTGAATTCCTCAAATCATGATTTAAAGACTTCAAGCTACAGAGAATCCACAATTTTACACTAGTTTAAACCTGCAAGTGACCCGTGCCACATGCTGCAGAGGAAGGCCAATCTGACTCAGAGGAAAATTCCTTCCTGACCCCAAATATGGTGATCGGTTAGACCCTGAGCATTGAGTACCAGCCCAGCAATGTGCTATAAATGGCTGTGGCCCAATGCACCCCTCCAGAGCAAAGTTTTGACCCTGAAGAGTTATTGGCCATCCCCTCTGCTATTCCCCCCGTCAGGCCAGAAACCCCCTAACGCTCTTCCCCGGAAATGGATGCTACAGAGCTTGGCTCTACAATGTGCATGGGGGGTTTGGAAGGTTCTCTGCTTCCCAGATCACTCCTGTAATTGCAAACACCCCCTTCCCACTGAACTTGGGGTCTGAGTGCTCAAGGAATGGGAGCTGCTGGATGTTGCTCTGTCTGAATATGACACACATACTTTCTACACTATTGTGGCCACAAAGAGGCAGTTCCCACCAGCACGTATGCACAGGGAAATAAGAAAGTAGGCACAGTATTGTTCCTAATGCTGTCACTGTCATGTCCTAAAAACTGTTGTCTCTGCCAGTGCATTCACTTAGGAAGTAAAAAAAAGGGCACATGCTAAATATCTGCATGATATTTGAGGATTTGTCAGGGGATGGTGGAAGGGATGAGTATAGCTCAGCAAGCAGCGGGAGAGCTTTATTGGTGTGCGTGGAAGAAATCTGGTAAGATTGGGGCATCTACAAGATCTCTAACAAGCATTCTTAAAACTACAATACACACCTGCTGAAGTGAAAAAAACAGATTGATAGAGCCAGAAGAGTACCCAGAAGTCACCTACTACAGGAGAGGCCCAACAAAGAAAATAACAGAACGCCACTAGCTGTCACCTTCAGCCCCCAACTAAAACCTCTCCAGTGCATCATCAAAGATTTACAACCTAGTCTGAAAAATGATCCCTCACTCTCACAGATCTTGGGAGACAGACTAGTCCTCGCTTACAGACAGCCCCCCAACCTGAAGCAAATACTCTCCAGCAACCACACACCACACAACAAAAACACTAACCCAGGAACCTATCCTTGCAACAAAGCCCAATGCCAACTCTGTCCACATATGTATTCAAGTGACACCAACATAGGGCCTAATCACATTAGCCACGCCATCAGGGGCTCGTTCACCTGCACATCTACCAATGTGATATATGCCATCATGTGCCAGCAATGCCCCTCTGCCATGTACATTGGCCAAACCGGACAGTCTCTATGCAAAAGAATAAATGGACACAAATATGACATCAGGAATCATAACATTCAAAAACCGGTAGGAGAACACTTCAACCTCTCTGGCTACTCAGTAAAAGACTTAAGGGTGGCAATTTTGCAACAGAAAAGCTTCAAAAACAGACTCCAATGAGAAACTGCTGAGCTTGAATTAATATGCAAATTAGATACCATTAACTTTGATTTGAATAGAGACTGGGAGTGGCTGGGTCATTACACATATTGAATCTATTTCCCTATGTTAAGTATCCTCACACCTTCTTGTCAACTGTCTAAATGGGCCATCTTGATTATCACTACAAAAGATTTTTTCTCCTACTAATAGCTCATCTTAATTAATTAGCCTCTTACAGTTTGTATGGCAACTTCCACCTTCTCTGTATGTATATATATATATATCTTCTTACTATATGTTCCATTCTATGGATCTGATGAAGTGGGCTGTAGCCCACGAAAGCTTATGCTCTAATAAATTTGTTAGTCTCTAAAGTGCCACAAGTACTCCTGTTCTTTTTGTGGATATAGACTAACAAGACTGCTACTCTGAAACCAAAAATTGAAATAAATCCTTCCCCCCAAGAAGATCACTAATGCTAGCAAAGGCCTAATTGACTGCATGACACTGCAGTTTTACAGCCAGATCCCACGTTTGAAGGTACAGGAGTCCCACACTCACAGCTGAGCTGGACATGAACAACCAACGGCACCAGTTTTCACTTAAAGGAGAGTTTCCAACCAAACAGCAACCATATGGAACCAGGTTTTGTCCTGAGACAGTGTAAAATGAGGCACTGAAGAACTCAGTAAAACTAGGTATGTAGAGGAGATCTACATTCCAGCCAGATGGTGGGTAGGAATGCACTTCAAAAATGGTTCACAAAGAGTTCATTTCTGTGAAAATGTGACCCCATAATTCTGTCAAATCAATGAGATCTCGGACGATAATCTGCATGGTAACATGGAGCCAGCAGTAGTAGTTAAAAATCTCTGTGACCTTGTCATAAATGTAAAGGGAAGGGTAAACCCCTTTAAAATCCCTCCTGGCCAGGGGAAAGCTCCTCTCACCTGTAAAGGGTTAAGAAGCTAAAGGTAACCTTGCTGGCACCTGACCAAAATGACCAATGAGGAGACAAGATACTTTCAAAAGCTGGGAGGAGGGAGAGAAACAAAGGGTCTGTGTCTGTCTGTAGTCGTCTTGGCCGGGGACAGAACAGGAATGGAGTCTTAGAACTTTTAGTAAGTAATCTAGCTAGGTATGTGTTAGATTATGATTTCTTTAAATGGCTGAGAAAAGAATTGTGCTGAATAGAATAACTATTTCGGTCTGTGCATCTTTTTTGTAACTTAAGGTTTTGCCTAGAGGGGTTCTCTATGTTTTTGAATTTAATTACCCTGTAAGATATCTACCATCCTGATTTTACAGGGGGGATTTCTTTATTTCTATTTACTTCTATTTTTTATTAAAAGTCTTCTTGTAAAACACTGAATGCTTTTTCATTGTTCTCAGATCCAAGGGTTTGGGTCTGTGGTCACCTATGCAAATTGGTGAGGCTTTTTATCCAACATTTCCCAGGAAAGGGGGGGTGCAAGTGTTGGGAGGATTGTTCATTGTTCTTAAGATCCAAGGGTCTGGGTCTGTAGTCACCTAGGCAAATTGGTGAGGCTTTTTACCAAACCTTGTCCAGGAAGTGGGGTGCAGGGTTTTGGGAAGTATTTTGGGGGGAAAGACGCGTCCAAACAGCTCTTCCCCAGTAACCAGTATTAGTTTGGTGGTGGTAGCGGCCAGTCCAAGGATAACGGGTGTAATATTTTGTACCTTGGGGAAGTTTTGACCTAAGCTGGTAAAGATAAGCTTAGGAGGTTTTTCATGCAGGTCCCCACATCTGTACCCTAGAGTTCAGAGTGGGGGAGGAACCTTGACAGACCTTTAAATAACAGTCCCAGTTTCTTCAAGACTTCACACACAGTGTTGGAGAGGAGAAAGTAATTTGTACTTATAACCTGTTCCTCCCTCTTCCCGTTTTCTCTAACGTTTTTGAGCATGTCTCTCACAAATTGCAGGTGAACTTCAAATGTTGTTTTCCTAGGATGTGGACCACATTCTGGGAGGAGAATGTTGAATCAGGACAGGTGAAACGGTGACCCCACTGAAATCAAAACTCTCATTGCCTACAGCAGGGCCAGGATTTCACCCTGCCCAATTTAACATGAAAGTAACATTACACTTTTTGGTTTTTAAATTACATGAACAGCTGAGTAGATCAAAGCACATGCCAAAGCAAAACAGGGTCCTCATCTATCATTCATATATGGCTCGTGTCTTAAAAAGAAAGAATGCCAACTATTTGGTGGCCTGTCTGAAATGAGTGTCGGTCCAGTTTCTAGTGGACAGATGTCCACGTCCCAAAAGCCTGGCATCCCAGCAGAGAGGCCAAGGAATGAATGGGTTTGTCTCCCAGTTAGAAACAGTCTGAAGCCCCATGTTAAGGCTAAGGCACACTGGGCAGAGTAGGGAAATTTGCACTACGCTTCCCAGGCTGTACCTTCTCTATGGATAAACAGAGGGCTGCAGTTTAAAACACTCTCAATCTGGCAACTCTCATCAGCATTAAACTGTGTTAATGTTTATTTAAAGTGGTCCCCTTGGTTACGATTAGTGCAGTCACAAAAGGAGAAAAACAAAGAGCATCAAAACCCCTCATTTTGACACGAACATTAAAGTGAATATGAAATAATGCACAGAACAAGTAACTGGCTCCCTTCAATCTCAGTGGATTGTTTATCTTTACTGTAGTATTAGAATTGCTGAATGAAATATTTACAGTTATTCATGCAATCAAACACATTTCCCTTAGGAAATAACTGATTAAGTATTACACAATCATTCTGAAAATTATTTAAGACTACTCTGATCCATATCCAGTCCAGACAGGCATGTTAATATGGTTTAGAAGCAGTCATTCTTTAAGGCAATGAGAGAATATCCATTTCTGGTGATGATATCCTGGATTGCAATTTGAGTGTACTGCATATACAGGTTAAATACGGTACAATCAGTCAATTAATTTATTTAACCTTATAAGCTAGGGCTCAGTGGGACTGGCAGGGAACATAGAGCAGAATTTGGCCCACAATTTGAGAATTCTTTTTCTGCCAATGTCAAAAGTTTTAGTATCTTGCAGATGTTTGCTTCCTTTTTGTAGAATAACAACACTTCTCTTCTAGAGCAGCGGTTCTCAAACTTCATTGCACCGCGACCCCCTTCTGTCAACAAAAATTACTACACGACCCCAGGAGTGGGGACCGAAGCCTGAGCTTGCTGCCCCAGGTTGGGGGCCAAATGCCCAAGCCCCACTGCCCCAGGCAGGGGAGGGGGGCGCCAAAGCCCAAGCCCAAGGGCTTCAGCCCCGAGCAGGTAGCATGTAACCTGAGCCCCACTGCCCAGGGCTGAAGCCCTTGGGCTTTGGCTTCGTCCCCAGGTGGTGGGGCTCAGGCTTCAGCTTCAGCCACAGGCCCCAGCAAGTCTAACACCAGCCCTGGCGACCTCATTAAAAGGGGGTCGCGATCCACTTTGGGGTCCCGACCCACAGTTTAAGAACCCCTGTTCTTTAAGAGCGAAGCACGTGATGCCATTTTTTCTCTTAGTGGGGCTATGTGCCAACAAAATTCCCAAATCAGGGACTCAATGCTATTCTATCAAAGCCACTAGGAATTTTGCCAGGCTAGAAGCAGAATCAGGCATTAATGTCAACTGAGATGATGCCTAAGAAAATCTGAAACTGATGTCAGGATATGCACAAAAATAAATTCAATGTTTTGCTCAAAAACAACTATTTTATGGTCAAATGTTCAATTTCAGTGACCTGTTGGAAATTTTAAAGATAAATCTAACATTTAGCTAAGCTGATTTAATTCCTCCAAATCCTCTTTTCCACAGTAACTATATTGCAAGAATATACAAGTAAAACATACTCTTTTCTTTTTTTTTTTATAAAGGGGTAATTATTGCAATAATTATTCCAAGCTCTCCACATTACTATACAGAGCCATGAAATCCTTGTAATGGCAAAGCTCCTGTTGATTTCAATAGGGTCAGGATTTCATCCCTAGACTTTCTAAACACTGTGCCAGGGATGTGAATAGGGTGACAAGACAGCAAATGTGAAAAATCAGGATGGGGGTGGTAGGTAATAGGAGCCTATATAAGAAAAAGACCCAAAAATCGGGACTGTCCCTATAAAATCGAGACATCTGGTCACCCTACCTGCGAAAGACAAAAACAAAATATTTGTCTTACGGGTTTTACTACTACTGCACATCTAATACAATACAATGTTTTGAAAGTTTTGACAATATTGGATCATTTAAAATAAGTCTTTTGGCAATGTCCATTTGAAAATATGTCTGATCACTGTAATATTTACTTCAAGGTCAAAGAATCAAGTACAAACATCTGCATCCATTAGTATAGGACATGAAACAAACATTTGTTACAAAGTTCCTTGTGAATCTGTAAATCACATAAGAACAAAGAAAATCTACCTTTAAATGTCTGAATGGTAAGCACTAAAAAGGACAGCCCTGGTTCACCAAAGGGGACACTTCAGCAACAATCCAACAGAGGTTAACTGGAAAATTCGTATCTCTTCGGGGCTTCAATACTTCATAATACTGCTTCATCAGATTCTTGCCTTCTATGCAAAATCAATGATCTACTCTACTTGCTGATAATTCTTCAGTTAAATAAATCAACAGGACTATGTTAGAAAATCCCACAGCAGTTTCCACAAACACTACAGCTTTTGAAATAAAAAGACATTTTATACTTATAAAACTTCACTCATTGTAGGATATGAGCATATTAGAGACTTCATCGGAGGACAGCTTTCAGCTCAGACACTATTTCAGCTGGATCACACATATATTCAAATCTTTCCATTCAAAAGAACCAGACCAGAGAGGCTGTCCCCTTTGTGCTAGTCTTCTTCTGTCCCTCAAGTGACAACTTTGATTCTACACTCCTGCTCACTAGAGACTGCTACAAAAACAAACAACAAACATGACTGTAGATCATTTTAAACTCTCACTGCATTTTCCACGGCGAATGGGCCCAAACAGGGGAGTCTGGATCCAGATTTGGATATGACTATGAACTTCCCCCAAAGGTTGGGGGTCTCTGATATACAGAGTTCTGGTTCAGACCCATTTCTAATTTCTAAATGGCATAGTGGTAAATTTAAACATTACTTCATTACACCTGAGACCTGATTCTGTTCCCAGTGAAGCCCAAGACTGCTCTATCACCAAGCTGAAGGTGAGATTGCTCAGGTTCTTGCAAAATCATGCTCCCTGTCCTATTCTGAAGTTGTTGGTTTTTGAGATTCTTACCATGCAAGAGGTTTATCCCATGTTTTAACCAAGGAAAGGAGGAGCTGACACTGAGTTCTGCAAATTGCCCCAAGCAATGGGGTCCCTCAGCTGAAGGTTTTAGCTCAAGCCTAATGCGACCCAGGAGGAAGATTTCAGAAGATCTTGCTTCTGATAACCCAAGTTCCAAGAGTTGTTGAGACAGCCCTTATAGGGCAAGGTACTTAACCGCAGCAGCATCAATGACAACAGGAACCGCCTGTCCCAGGAGTGACTCCCAAGGGTGAATATGCCCCCTACGCAAACATAAAGTCTAATAATGCTGGGAGACCATTGCCAAAGGTTATCACTCTGACTGATAGACAATAAAAACAAGTCACTGGTTATGTTGACTCAGTGTCTTCTCAAATAATAAAACTCAACCCTCTGCAATAAGTAAGATTAAATATGAAATATATCTGTTTAGGGATAGCAGAAATCCTGTTTTGGTTTGTTTCACTAACACCACTTACTATCCACTTACTATTAGAAGGGGAATGAAAAAATAGCCCTGATTCCAGTTCGTCAGTGGCAACCACAAATATACCATGCATATTAAACTGTAATGTGTACAGAAAAGGCAAAAAAGAGGGCTGAAGTCTTCTTTAGTTTTATGCTGAACCCCCTAACTGTGTACGATTTGATTCAAAACAGCTTGATCAGAGTGAATTTTTAATCTACTGTAAATCACATTATTGTATATTAGAATCAGAGACAGGCTAAACAGGTTTAGCTCTATACTTCCTAAACATGGGGTGTGATCCTCCTTAATTATTATGACCTCCTTAATTACTACGTTTGCTGGCAAGCAAACACTGGACCAATCACACAACACCCTCCCCCCATAATAAAAACTGACTTGCAGTGGGTTTACTCTGTATTCTTCAAGAGACTAAAACTAAGTGATGCTTCAAAGGGACTTTTTAGTGAAGCTGTTACTAGTTCAGATGATTCCAGTATGTGTCTTTATATCTGAGTGAAATTTTGGTCCGAAATAAGTCAATGGGCTTTTTCCTATTGACTTCTATGGGGCCAGGATTCCATCCCTCTCCCCTGCTCTAGTTAATCTGAATTAATTTTAAAATCCATTGTGTATTTATCATGCTCTCTCTCAGACACCCACAGAACAGTCAAAGGCAGTATGTGCTGCTATCTACTTTTTTTTAATGGTTTACACTTGAATGTATTATTTATGGTTGAAACTTTATTATCCTAAAGCAAGGTGCAATAATACTGCCATGATTTAAGGTGAGATTACAGTGGGCAGGTCCCAGAAAATGTTCAGCACAAATAAACCTTATTAATTTAATTTAAGTGTGTGTGTGTGTGTGTGTGTGTGTGTGTGTGTGTGTGTGTGTGTGTTACAGGCAGAGCAGGTGCAACAAGGGAGAAGATCAGCATTTTTGTGGATATGATTCCTTACATTGCTACATACTTGAAACCCTGACTGAACTCAGACTGTTTGTAAACAAAATTACACACACACACAGCATTCATCAGAGCACCTCACATATATTAATGAATGTATTTTCACAACACCCTTGTGATATGGGGAAGGATTACTATTCCCATTTTACAGCTGGGGGAACTGAGGCACAGAGAGTTTACGTGACTTGCCCAAGGTCACACAAGGAATCTGTAGCGGAGCTGGAAACAGATCTCCTAAATCCCAGTCTGGTGCCTAACTAGAGCTAGACAACAGTCAGATGCAGACTATAAATACAAATACAGATATTACTTACAATCTGAAGCTCTAGGCATTGAGTATAAAATTCCATATGAATTTAAAGCTTGTGAAAAGTCACTGAGTGATGGTTTTGGAGTATTTAGACCTTCAGTAGAGAGAGCACACAAGAAGGCTGTTCAGTTTTTGCCCTGTGTGTAGAGATGACCAATGAGCACTGTTTTTAAGGGCAGTTTATATGCTGGTGACACCAGTTCACTAGGAACTGGATTCATTACATATACTTCACTAAACAGCCATCCTATAGCAATGACTTTGGACAGTGCATGACTGTGGTTGGATTCAAACCAGTAATCTACTGTCATTACCAATCCTGCAAGCCCCCGCATAGGGAAGATGTTTGGCAGTGTTTTATATCACAAATATTAATGAGACATTCAGTTACTGCAGTGATGTGCACCATAGAAGCGCCTACAAAATTAAATAAAATTGTGTTGGCAAAACTGCACTTTAACAACTCATTGGGGTTTGGTTAACATACTTCTTCTTTTACTATCTCAGGATTATCCTCATCTGTGCTGCCATTTTCCAATATTTGAATCTCTTTGAATAGAGAATTTATCAAGTTTGCAATTGCTGCTTCAGGCTCATCCAGGCGGCTTTCTTTTTTCTAGTGGAACATGACTTACGTTATGCATTCAACATTCCTATGTCAAAACTGTTCCTGTGAAGAACAATAATTTATAATTTGCAGCTGGCAATCTTCTAATACTTCTATAGGTCCCTACATACAATCCACAAGAGGTCTGCTAACATGGTTGGATCTGAATGGGAGCAGGGGTAACTTTAAATCTAGTGCCACGATTTACCATCTTTGCACTATATTATGAATCATGTTCAGTCTCCTGAGGACCTTTTAATAGTTACACTGTATTTTGTTAATACTACATTTTGCTTCTCATCCACACCTTATTTCAGGCTCTGTAGAAGGGCTTGTCTACATGACAAAGTTGCATCATTACAATACAGGTGTGATTTTTAAACCAATTTTGTTAAACCAGTGCACATTTTCATTTCAGTGTAATAGTGGGTTATTCTGGTTTCATTTAAGCCACTTAGGAATAAGTTTGAACTAAACCCAAATAAGCCATTTTTAAATGCAAATAAGAGTTGGACCAGTTAAATTACCTCAGTTTAAAAACTGACTGAAGTTGAACTGGTGCAACTTCTGTGCATAGACAAGGCCAAAGCTCTGGAATGAGAAATAAAGTAGGTCAAATTCTGTTATGAACTGCATGCCAGTCGATGCAATTCCACGTACTTCTGTGGAGTGGGCTGTGTGGATGCACGGCAAGTGAACCATGTCTGTGCAGAGGGACAACCCACTAAAAACCAGGATTGATGTGGGATTTAAGTGGTAAATAGGCATTGTGTGGGCCCACTGCATGGACGTGCATTTCATCCAAAGTGCAGGATACAGGGAGCCTATCACCTTTTTGCCCTAAACAGGGGCTAGCCACAACTTGAATCCTTGCACTCATCTGAAATGGACAGCATCACCCTGACAGCTGGCCACAGACAGGAGTGTATGCTGCGCCCCCTCAAGGTGCTCAGATGTTATGGTGATGAAGGTGGTATAAATATTAGCCCGATGGGGAAGAGTTATGGTTGTGCTCCCCCTGCATGCTGGGGTGCATTGGGTAACACTGCACCTCTCTGAGGCACATACCTCACAGACCTCTCCCTCGGGAGGTGTATCTCTGCACCATCACCGACACGGACTTGGGCCTTAAAGGCACAACTGAGTTCCCTGGATCGAATTTTGCTCTCATTTATACACCGCAATCCAGTTGAAGTCACTGAGGTCACAGCAATGCAAATGAGAGCAGAATTTGGTTCAATGGTACTTTAGTGAGGTTACATATGTAAAACAGCAGAATTTGACCTAATGTGTGTCAGATGAATAGGGATGTAAGAATGGTCTCATCAGGTCACAGGGAATAAATGTCAGTGAATTTCTGCATTACTGACTTACCAGATGTTTGGAAGTAGAATGATCTAGCGGTATATCATTTCAATAACACGCGACACACTACTCAAGCCTGGTCTACACAGTTTTGTATTGGTATAGCTATTTTGGCTATGGGGTAATTTTTTTTAATTGAAAGAGTCATACCAGTACAACTCTTAGCATAGATGCAGGATAAAGGTGCCTTACACAGGTATAGCTTATTCCTCATCCCATATAGATAAGGCCCTACCAAATTCATGGTCCGTACTGGTCAATTTCACGGTCATAGGATGTTAAAAATTGTAAATTTCATGATTTCAGCTACTTAAATCTGACATTTCACAGTGTTGTAATTGTAGGGGTCCTGACCCAAAAAGGAGTTGTGGGGGGGGGGTCACAAGGTTATGGGGGGGGAGGGTTGCGGCACAGCTACCCTTACTTCTGCGCTGCTGCTGGCAGGGTGCCGCCTTCAGAGCTGGGTGCCGGTCTCCGGCCACCCAGCTCTGAAGGCAGCGCAGAAGTAAGGGTGGCAACACCACAACCCCCCAAAATAACCTTGTGACCCCCCTTGCAACTCCTTTTTGGGTCAGGATCCCCAATTTGAGAAACGCTGGTCTCCCTCGTGAAATCTGTATAGTATAGGGTAAAAGCACACAAAAGGCCAGTTTTCACGGGGGAGGGGGGCAGATTTCACGGTCCGTGATGCATTTTTCATGGCCGAGAATTTGGTAGGGCCCGCCATATAGGAATAAGCTGTATGGGTATAAGTATTTTTATACTGGTCTAAGTGAGTCCACACTAGGGAGGGTGCGCTGCTTTAACTATACCAGTTTGGTTAAAGCAGTACAACTTGTGTGTGTGTATGCAAGCCTGAAGTCTGAATAGTAAAGCATTGCTACCAAATTCTTGTTGCCACTTCTGAGAAGAAGCTGGATTTAATAACAATATCTCTGCTGCTTGATTTTGCTACCAATACCATGCGATTTTTATTATGGACTACTCACATGCCAAAAGTAATCTTTAACCCTGAGCTGCTTTTGAATATGTGGACGCTCAATATGAGTCTTAAACTGGTAAAATCATTTTACACAGTCATATATAGAGCTGCTTGGAAAATAGGAAAAGAATCTGGCACATATTTTTTAACATTTTTCAGTGAAATTTCAATTATTTTCAGAATGTCTCACCAGCTTTACTCACTTACACTAACTCACTTTAGACTCAAAAGCCATATTAACTTTATACTAACTAAAATCAATCAAACTGATATATTTTAATAAGTAAAACAAACAGAACAACCAATAAATTCTTCTGATCCTTTATATATTTTCCATGGTTTCAACTCCTAGCAGTTTTCAGAGCTTCAACTGTAAACAGAATTAACCGGAGAGATATGAAAGATTCACATCAATATCATTCTAATGGAGGCTCGTTTTACCTTAACTGGTTTTTCTTTAATAACCATTAGCATTACGTCTCTTTTACTGGTGATGAATACTTTTCTCCTCTTTACAGTTTACTATATTTGTCAGAGCCTGGTCTGATAAGAAGTCCATAGTGTTATCATTATTACTGCATATTAGTCCACAGGGTGCTGTGTACCTATAAAATGCCTCTTCTTCTCATGTACACAGAGCCCAAACTGATTTTACTGATCAAGTAACTACTGCAAAGTACTCTGATCTGTAGTTTGTGTTTTTAAAAAAAGCATACAATTTACAATAATCTACGCACAAAAATTCCATTTCAGGCTCTTCAGTATTTGAAATGGTCTTTACAGTATAACCTAGAAATGTGGATTTACCAGCAAGAATATTACCTAGTGTTTGTATGACTCTACAAAGAATAAGTCCTACTTATCATTAACAGTATCCAACATAAGGCACGTTGCTATACCAAAGTTCCAGGTATCAGTAGGTACAATCCAGTGAAATTAGGGGAGGAGAGCACAGGTGACTCAGTAGTTTTTGTTTAAGAAATGAAGTGTCTCTTGACATTTCACCATCTACACAAATAGAACATCTCATCTCATTAATTAGATCAATACCTCTGCTTTCACTGCCCAAGACAAAATAAATTCAGGGTAATAAATAACCACACCCTGGTAAATTGATAAAGGATGGTAAATTTTTAATGGCTTTGACTTCAGCCATATAATTTCTGGGGTTACTCCCCAGCTCAGGAATACAACTGCCATCAGAATAAAGCCTTCTTCAATTTAAGTGTCAGTTCTGCCCCCATATCGGACTATGGGATTGCTCTTAAATCTACTTATGAGGGATCTACCTTGAAGACCGTTCAGATGACTGGCAAAGCTGGAAGTGCAGTGGCTCCAATTCTACACAGGATTGTGGAATTTTACAAAGGGCAAATGTTCTATAAAATAGGTATGACACCATGTGAGTCACATAACCTCAGCTTCAAAATGTGTTTCAAATATAAACCATCCAGAGCAATCTCTTTACAATTTCAATTATTAGAAACAATACATCTAGGAGTCATCATTTACAAATCTATATCTCAAACACACTTGGATCTTCACATTCCCTTGCTTTTAATGTAAACAGTTTGCAAAACCAAAAAGCACAATATCTATGTTGGGAGGAGTAACTTTTTAACCTGGATTCTAGATTCTATATATAGGAACATGACTTGGCTTTTAATTTTTCTTCCTGCTGCATGTTACTACTACCAGATTCACAGAATTATAGAAATTCAAAATAGAAAGAAATCCTAGAGCAGATCAATTTTCCTTTCACTAAAACAAACAAAACATAACATAAACCTTGCTCTTTTATTATTTCCCTCCAATGATTTCGCAGCACCATGACACACTGTCATTCCAACTATGCCTGGCATTTGGAACTCATAGGGTCACTCACTTTCACCCCAAAACTGTCCACAGGTAAGTTATGAGTCTCCTCTGCTGCTTCCATGGCTGCCAAATGTAAGCTTAAAACTACCAGAATGACTTAAAAAATATATATATATTCTCTGATTCACAAAAACTCGACTCCATGCCCGGTGTTGTTCTCTCATTTTCACTCTGTGGATTTTTATATTTTTTAAATAAGAGTTTAATTTATGGCTGAAAGGTACATGTTTGAAAGCTAATTGTGGGCTGACTGAAGGTGCCCAGCTTCAGCAGGAGTTTAAGCAGGATTGGTGCTCCGAAAAGTCCTGATTGGAAGGGAACGATTGTCTTGGGGGGTGCCTTGGAGGTGTTCTAAGAGCGGAGCACAGGCCCGAAGGTAGCAGGAATCTGGCCGCCAGGCTGATCTAATTCCCTCCATCCTGCAGAAACTCCTGTGACACACACACCTCTAGGGAAGGGGATGAGTGTCTGGCACCGGCATCTCCCTCGCTCTCCGGCTACCTCTGCAGAGCAAACCCCCCCGCCCTGCGCCCCGCAATGCCAGGACCCCCCCCCTCTCCTCCCGCCCCAGCTCGCCCTGTACCTACCCCGTCTAGGAGGAGGATGCGTTGCCAGGGGCAGGGGGGCTCAATGCCATGCCAGGCGCTCTCCCCGCCTCCAGGGTCACCACAAGCCACCCGGTGCCCCTGCCCAGAGGGAACATGTCACGCGAGTCTCTTCCAGCCACCGCTGCAGCCAGAGCAGGGGGCAGGGGCTCGGCCAGGGCTGGGCTGAGGCGGGCTGCCCCGAGCCGGGCTGACTCGGGGAAACTCACATTTGCAGGGCGAGCTGCCCTGGCTGGTTGTGTAACTCGGCGGCGGGCTTAGCCCGTCCCCCTGGCATTGCACCGGCGCGCTCCCTCCACCCCTCCCTCGGTCCCTGGCACCGGGGCGCGCGCCTGCCGAGCCGGGCGCGCGCCGCCCAGCTCGGGGCCGGAGCCGCTCGCCCGGCGCGCGCCGCGCCTCGGGAGCGCGCCTGCTGGGAGTCGGGGGCCGGGAGCGCGCCTTGAGGGAATGGCCGGAATGCGCCGGGAAACTGGGGCTCTGCTCCCGGGGGCGCGCTCGGCCGGCCAGCCGAGCCCGGGCCCGGATTCAGGTCCCAAACCGGCTCCTGGACTGCGGGGCCCGCGGGATCGGGGCCCCGGGCTCTGGGCGGGAGGCAGCGGGGCCCAGGGGTTTGCGCGGAGCTAGGCGCTGCAGGATGGAGCCGGGTTTACACGGACCCCGGCTCCAGGGAGCGGGATGTGCAGCAGTTCTGGTGCCTGGACCGGGCAGGGCGGGTGGGGGGCAGCTGGGGGTGCAGGGATCCCGGGCACGGCGGGTGGGGGGGCACCTGGGGAGGCAGGGATCCTGGGCAAGGGCGGGTGGGGGCAGCTGAGGGTGCAGAGATCCCGGCCACGGCGGGTGGGGGGGCAGCTAAGGGTGCAGGGATCCCGGGTGGGGGGGGGCAGCTGGGGAGGCAGGGATCCCGGGCAAGGGCGGGTGGGGGCAGCTGGGGAGGCAGAGATCCCGGGCACGGCGGGTAGGAGGGGGTAGCTGAGGGTGCAGGGATCCCGGGCACGGCGGGTGGGGGGCAGCTGGGGGTGCAGGGATCCCGGTCAGGGCGGGTGGGGGGCAGCTGGGGGTGCAGAGATCCCGGCCACGGCGGGTGGGGGGCATCTGGGGGTGCAGGGATCCCGGGCAGGGCGGGTGGGGGGCAGCTGTGGGTGAAGGGATCCCGGGCAGGGCGGGTAGGGTGGTAGCTGGGGGGGGGTGCATGGATCCAGGGCAAGGGCGGGTGGGGGGCAGCTGGGGAGGCAGGGATCCCGGGCAGGGCGGGTAGGGGGGTAGCTGGGGGGTGCAGAGGTCCCGGCCACGGCGGGTGGGGGGGGCAGCTGAGGGTGCAGGGATCCCGGGCACGGCGGGTGGGGGGGTAGCTGGGGGGTGCAGAGGTCCCGGCCACGGCGGGTAGGGGGGGCAGCTGAGGGTGCAGGGATCCCGGGCACGGCGGGTAGGGGGGTAGCTGAGGGTACAGGGATCCCGGGCAGGGCGGGTGGGGGGGTAGCTAGGGAGGCAGGGATCCCGGGCACGGCGGGTGGGGGGGGCAGCTGGGGGTGCAGAGATACCGGGCAGGGCGGGTGGGGGTCGCTGAGGGTGCAGGGATCCCGGGCACGGCGGGTGGGGGGGGCAGCTGGGGGTGCAGAGATACCGGGCAGGGCGGGTGGGGGTCGCTGAGGGTGCAGGGATCCCGGGCACGGCGGGTAGGGGGGTAGCTGAGGGTACAGGGATCCCGGGCACGGCGGGTGCGGGGGGCAGCTGGGGGTGCAGAGATACCGGGCAGGGCGGGTGGGGGTCGCTGAGGGTGCAGGGATCCCGGGCACGGCGGGTAGGGGGGTAGCTGAGGGTGCAGGGATCCCGGGCAGGGCGGGTGGGGGGGGGCAGCTGGGGGTGCAGAGATACCGGGCAGGGCGGGTGGGGGTCGCTGAGGGTGCAGGGATCCCGGGCAGGGCGGGTGGGGGGGGCAGCTAGGGAGGCAGGGATCCTGGGCAAGGGCGGGTGGGGGTCGCTGGTGGTGCAGAGATACGGGGCAGGGCGGGTGGGGGTCGCTGAGGATGCAGGGATCCCGGGCACGGCGGGTGGGGGGCAGCTGAGGATGCAGGGATCCCGGGCACGGCGGGTGGGGGGGCAGCTGAGGATGCAGGGATCCCGGGCACGGCGGGTGGGGGTCGCTGAGGGTGCAGGGAACCCGGGCACGGCGGGTGGGGGTCGCTGAGGGTGCAGGGATCCCGGGCACGGCGGGTGGGGGTCGCTGAGGGTGCAGGGATCCCGGGCAGGGCGGGTGGGGGTCGCTGAGGGTGCAGGGATCCCGGGCACGGCGGGTGGGGGGCAGCTGAGGATGCAGGGATCCCGGGCACGGCGGGTGGGGGTCGCTGAGGGTGCAGAGATACCGGGCAGGGCGGGTGGGGGTCGCTGAGGGTGCAGGGATCCCGGGCACGGCGGGTGGGGGGCAGCCGGGTGAGCTGGAAGCGCCAGTGCCCTAGTGGGGAACTCGCACGGAAAATAGGTCAGCCAGGACGCTCAGCGCCTAACACCATCCCTAGCAATAGGAAGTCGGCTCCCTCCTTCAGAAATGGGGGCTGGAGTCTGCCCCGTCGCTGACAGGTCCCTCTCCTCGCGCTGCCTCCCCGGGAGCCCAGGGGCCCGCTCCTGGAGCCTCTCCCCTGTGGGCTGCTGGGACTGGGGGGGGGCGGTGGGCGGTTAGGGACCCCTTGGCATTTCCTCGGTCCCAGCCAGAATTAAGTCACGCTGCCAGGTGAGGCCTGTCCATCCTCCCTCCCCTGCAGCAAGAGCGGGGCCTGGGGCTCTCAGCAGCTCCAGGGGCCCAGCGCAGGTGGGCAACGTTTGTCCCTCGGTGACCTGGTGGAAAGCCTGGAGGGGCGCTGGCCTGGCCGCAGAGAGCTGTGCCCCCCCGGCGGGAGAGAGGGCTGCGGATCTAAGGCGGTAACACTGCCCCCCCCCCCCAGCTAAGTCACAATAACCTTTCTGCTCCCGTGACAAGACACGCTGCGCATATTCCGGCCCTGAAACAAGCTGTTCTAGGCGGTGATTACTCATAGCAGGGGATGAGTCACTGCTTTAACATGTGCTTTAGCAGAGCCTTCCTCCTAGGATCCCTCCTCGGTCCTGGTAGGACCCCCCCTCGCCCCCCATCTGACATCTTCCCACTTTCACAACAACAGGACTCCACATTTACCTCTAAATAAAGGGGGGGGGGGAAGGTTCAGGAAAACCAGAGGGCTCTCCCAAGCCATGTAAGAGTGTTTGGAGATCCATAGGCGGATCCATGCATCCGATGAAGTGAGCTCTAGCTCACGAAAGCTTATGCTCAAATAAATTTGTTAGGCTCTAAGGTGCCACAAGTCCTCCTTTTCTCATAGGCGGAGCTGGTTTTTGACCTGTTCCATTAGGTGAGGTTGCTTACCCCTGCTTTTGTTACCTCTTATTTCTGGAAGCACTCTAGCCCAAAAGCTTTGGCAACAAAATTTTCTATTTTACTCCTCACCCTTCCCCAAATGTCCGAGGGAAGGGGGTGCCTCCACCTTCCCCTCTGCAGTGGAGAAGTAGAAACCTTTGGAAATGTTTTTCATGCCGTTATTTTAATAGTACAATAGCACTTAAAAGACCCTAGCAAACATCGGGGCCTATTGTGCTAGGCACTGTACAAACAAGCAGAAAAAGAAGCCTTCATAATCTAGGATTATGACAAGAAACAACAGCTACAAGAAATAAACAAAAGGTTAGGAAATGAGGGAGGATGATGACTGAGAACATCAATTGAAAAGACAAATTAGGCAGCAGGTCACCCATGCATGTTAAGGCTCCTCATTCAATGTACTTAAAGGTTAATCATGTTTGTGCCTGTAAGAGGGGGGCCTTAAGCTATCACTATTAGGGACTATCAAGGGGAGAAAGTAATATTATGGCCACCTATCAAGAGTACATATTAGCCACTAGAGTGGGTGATAAGAACTGAGTAACTAAAAAAACTGCCAAATTGTTATGCAAAGTAAACATAAAATAAGGATAGTACCAGCTCAGGGTGGTTTTATGGGAGCTAAGGCTTTGGCTGTCATGATAAAATACTATCTTATTATAGCCTAATAACATCAGCCACACTATCAGAGGCTTGTATACCTGCACATCCACCAATGTGATATATGCCATCATGTGCCAGCAATGCCCCTCTGCCAAGTACATTGGTCAAACTGGACAGTCTCTACGTAAAAGAATAAATGGACACAAATCAGATGTCAAGAATTATAACATTCATAAACCAGTCGGAGAACACTTCAATCTCTCTGGTCACGCAATCACAGACATGAAGGTCGCTATCTTAAAACAAAAAAACTTCAAATCCAGACTCCAGCGAGAAACTGCTGAATTGGAATTCATTTGCAAATTGGATACTATTAATTTAGGCTTAAATAGAGACTGGGAGTGGCTAAGTCATTATGCAAGGTAGCCTATTTCCTCTTGTTTTTTCCTACCCCCACTCCCCCCCCCCAGATGTTCTGGTTTAACTTGGATTTAAACTTGGAGAGTGGTCAGTTTGGATGAGCTATTACCAGCAGGAGAGTGAGTTTGTGTGTGTATGGGGGTGGGGGGGATGTGAGAAAACCTGGATTTGTGCTGGAAATGGCCCACCTTAATTATGCACATTGTAGGGAGAATGGTCACTTTGGATGAGCTATTACCAGCAGGATAGTGAGTTTGTGTGTGTGGTTTTTGGGAGGGGGGTGAGAGAACCTGGGTTTGTGCAGGAAATGGCCCAACTTAATTATCATGCACATTGTGTAAAGAGTTGTCACTTTGGATGGGCTATCACCAGCAGGAGAGTGAATTTGTGTGGGGGGGTGGAGGGTGAGAAAACCTGGATTTGTGCTGGAAATGGCCCACCTGATGATCACTTTAGATAAGCTATTACCAGCAGGACAGTGGGGTGGGAGGAGGTATTGTTTCATATTCTCTGTGTATAAATAAAGTCTGCTGCAGTTTCCACGGCATGCATCCGATGAAGTGAGCTGTAGCTCACGAAAGCTCATGCTCAAATAAATTGGTTAGTCTCTAAGGTGCCACAAGTACTCCTTTTCTTTTTGCGAATACAGACTAACACGGCTGTTACTCTGAAACCTATCTTATTATAGACACACTGAAGAGAAGGGAGGCAGGAAAAACTGCTATAAAAAATACTGATGATGAAGGGAATGTTTTTGAGGGTGCAGGTGTGGCCATTTATATCACCCTCACATCAGAATAAAGTACTGGTCTGAAGCAAATTTCATAACATTGGGCCAAATCCTGGCATCAGTGCTGAGGCAACAACCCCATTAACTTCAGTGGAGTGGGCTTTGGGTAACTTTCTGTTGTCTGAGCTAAAGGCCAGTCATGCAACCAGTTACCCCTGAGAGTGATTCTTACTCCCATTAGTTGTCCCAGTGAAGTCAATGGGCCGGATTCTTTTTTTCACATCTACTTATGTAAAGCACAAACATCTTTGTTAAAAGTAATGGAATTACAGTGGTGCAAAAATAGCATTCAGCCATCACTTGTGAGAATGAGGGGTAGACCCTAGGAGCATGATTCTGATCTCACACCAGCTTTACTCTACTGTAACCCTGTGGGTGTCACAGTCATTCCCTACTTCTTTTGGGTGGTAAGGTAAAATTACAGGTAGTTGTTCTAAAGACGTGAATAACCCTCACTGACCTAGATACATTCACAGATGTTATGTCCAACAAGTAATTATGTAGGTGACTAATCAATTAGTAATATTTGTACTGTTACCTGTATACAGATATAGTCAATAGTTCTGTGCCAAGAAAAAACACACAAGGCTGGGTAGCAGACTAATGAATATAAAAAAAAAATCAGACCCCAAAAGTGACAGACGGAATGTTTTATAACAGAGTATGGCTTAAGAAAAGAAAAATCTATTGGCCCTAAAGAAAAAAAGTGAAGTTACTACTCTAATAAAGAAACCTTAGTGATACTGATCATTATTACTGCACACTAGAGAAAGAAAACCTCCCACGTCAGCTAATCTCTCTCATAGAGAAACAAAAGATGTACCCCAGCATTTTCTTCAATTTCTCAAGTGTAAAAATGTCTTATAAAAAACCCAGTTAGAGATTAAAAATACAGTGTGGTGATCCTCATTGAACAAACTGGCAAAGCTGGTTCTCACTTCTGTAAGAGTGGATCCTATCAGGTCTGGTCTACACAAAAACCTGACCAAGCAAAACTAGGGCATCTCTTTCTATTCCATTCCAGAATAACCTCTATTTTTCTTTCACTCCATGTACAAACAGCTATTGAATGAGGAGTTTGTCTCCTTTTGCTTTCACTTTGCTTGCAGTGAGTTTGCTCAGACTGAAGTGCCACTTGTAGTCAGTAATCGCTTCAAAGAAAAGAAAAATCATATTCAGGAGAGTGGGTTTGTTGGGGAGGGGGGGCTGGGGAGAAAACCTGGATTTGTGCTGGAAATGGCCCAGCTTGATTATCATACACATTGTAAGGAGAGTGATCACTTTAGATAAGCTTTACCAGCAGGAGAGTGGGGTGGGGGGAGAAAAAACCTTTTGTAGTGGTAAACACCCATTTTTTCATGGTTTGTATGTATAAGAACATCTTCTGTATTTTCCACAGTATTCATCCGATGAAGTGAGCTGTAGCTCACAAAAGCTTATGCTCAAATAAATTGGTTAGTCTCTAAGGTGCCACAAGTACTCCTTTTCTTTTTGCGAATACAGACTAACATGGCTGTTACTCTGAAACCTGTCATATTCCAGATGCAGTCATTTGGAGAGACGTCCATTGCAAATGCTTCCCCCCGCCCCCATAGACACCTTTCAGTGAGGCAGACATCTGATGCTGAAAAGATGGTGTAAGTGGGTTCTGTTTTTGCAGCTATGAACACATATCCCTGATTTTGAGGATAACTACTTATTTGCTGTGGAACTGAGAAGAGACTGCAAAACAATAGACATTATGATAGGCTCAAAGGACAATAATTATAGGGTACCAGCAGGAATCAGATCCGAGTTTGATCAGATTAAATTCACATTAGATTCAGTGGTTCAATCAAGCAGAACAAGAAGAGGACAAGTGCGGGGGGTGGGGGGTGGGAGGACCCTATCCTGTCATTCTGAAGCTTAGTATCTACCTTATAAGCTTTTCATTTTGAAAGCCTGTACAAACAGTTGTTTAACCCCAAAAAGATGGGTTAATTGAAAAACTGCTGGCCAAATTCTGCTAGCCTTACTCCTGTAGAACTCTCATTGGTGTCACTGAAGAGAGCTTAGGCCAGACATGTCAACATAGTTTGTGTACCACTCTACATCAGTGTAATGGTATATAAATTGGTGCAACTGCCCAGGTTACACTGTTGCTTTATACTGTACTGGTATGGCTTATTCCCCTATAAGTTTACTTGGGATTCTTATGAAGCAAGCAAGTTGGTGGATCATCCCACCTGGCATCATCAGATATCTAGTCCTGCCAGGAGAGCATGGCCCATGGGGAGGATGCAAAACTACAACTCCCATGAGTCACTGCTGTGGCTCAGGCAGTCAGATTCATAGGGTACAAGAGACACAAGGTGGGTGAAGTAATATCTTTTATTGGACCCATATCTTTTGATGGAAGAAAAAGCTTTTGAGCTACACCGAGCTCTTCTTCAGGTCTAGGAAAAAGTAATCTGAGCGTCACCGCTGCATACAAAAACAACGAGGAGTCCTTGTGGCACCTTAGAGACCAACAATTTTGGTGCCACAAGGACTCCTCGTTGTTTCTGCTGATACAGACTAACATGGCTACCATTCTGACAGCTGCATACAAGGTGAGATGTGTTAACCCAGGGGTGGCCAACCTTTGGCTCTGGAGCCACATGCGGCTGTTCAGAGGTTAATCTGCGGCTCCTTGTCTAGGCACCGACTCCGGGGTTGGAGCTACAGGCGCCAACTTTCCAGTGTGCCGGGGATGCTCACTACTCAACCCCTGACTCTGCCACAGGCCCTGCCCCCACTCCACCCCCTCCCGCCCCCTCCCCTGAGTCTGCAGTGCCCTCACTCCTCCACCTCCCCCCCAGAGCCTCCTGCATCCCACAAAACAGCTGATCGGGAGGTGTGGGGAGGGAGCGGGATGCACTGATCAGCAGGGCTGCCAGTTGGCAGGAGGTGCTGGGAGCGGGACAGGGGAGCTGATGGCGGGGGTGGGGGGGTTCTAACATATTACTGTGGCTTTTTGGCAACGTACATCGGTAAATTCTGGCTCCTTCTCAGGCTCAGGTTGGCCACCCCTGTGTTAACCCCTTATGCTTAAATTTGTCACACCTTGTATGCAGCTAAGCTGACACACACTGATTACTTTTCCCAGACATGAAGAGAGCTCCGTCTCTACCAAAAGTTGGTCCAATTAAAAAAAAAAAGGGTATTACCTCACCCACCTTGTGTGTGTCACATCCTGGAACCAACATGGCTACAACAACACTGCAAACAGAGATTCATGTAAACCCAGAATGAGTGTTCATTTCAATTTCCATGGAAAATTCACCAGAAGTCAGTGTTTTCCTCACAGAAATGTAAATGTCAGCAAAACCTTATTATTTTCCAACCAGAAAATTTTTCACTCAACATTTTTTGACTAGCCCTACTACAGAACCTGGCAGGACAGGAAGAGGGGCAATTGCTATCCCTAAGCTGGGTAGAGACAGGGACTGTTTCCATGAGGGTGTCTGTAAGTAGCTCAATTTAAAACAGCAGCAAAATCCTTCCATTTTAAATCCTGCAACAAATATCAGATTGGGGGGCAGGAGGGAGGAGAAAGAGGGAAATCCCATGCATGTCAGTGTTGCAGATCTTGGGCAGTTGCTGCATTTTAAGTTTGGCAACTTCTATATTTTATTCTTTTGAAAAAGTTGCTGTGTTGCAAAGATGCATCTGTGACAAACAAACAGCAACCAATAGAAAAATGTCTCTGGCCAAACAGAGCACAAAACAAAGCAACCACACACCCATCCTCACCCCATTCACTGCAAAGGCCCGTGAGCCTCACAGCTTCACTTGGATAAGTAAGGGCTAACGTAATTAAGCACAGGGAATTTCTTTTGTAAACAAGGAAATAAAAAGGCGGTTAGGGGCAAAATTGTGCAACTAGATAGCAAGTACTTACTCACATGAGTAAGGGATTGTTCAAACTAGCTCTTAAATTGTAAGCACACACTCACACAAAAAGTCAGGCAGTGCAAAAATTCTTACTATGTAGATACTCCTGAAGTACTGTCGATACCAAATGTCTGAGTATGAAATACATAGAAGAGGATTTTTGCATTTTGTGAATTTCTGTGATTTATGGAACCTTAATGTGACATAGGCCTTTGCAATCAATAGGCCCCTTAGATCTTACAATGAACACCACATGGGTGGATCCCTGCACAGTCCTGTTAATGTCAGTTGGGGCCAGAGCTTCTTGTATTTAACAGTAAATCATAGCCAGATCACCTGTTCTCCCCCACTACCAGGAATTCTCCTATGACACTCAAACCCTGGAACTCCTCTGGTCAGGACTTATTACAGCCTGAAACATTACCAGCTTAGACAGTTCCTCATGGGGATACTGGGGAAGGACAATGCACCTACCAACTCCTGCTGCTGATACTGGATGCTTGTAGTGAGTTCTCTGAGGGGTCCAGCATATTAAGGAATATTAGTCATGTGAGCAGGGACAACAAACCCAAAAAAGAAAGTGAGAATAAGAGAGAGGAGAAAAAGTACCTTTGATTCCATCTAAAAAGTTTGGGGCTTGTTTACATGTAGACTTAGTGGGTGGCAAAGCAGGGTGTGAATCTACAGTGCATTAGTGTGCCATGCACTAACTGGACGTGTGGTCTGGACCTTGCTACCACACACTAAAAGCTGCATAGTGTGCTTTCAACTTGTGCTCGGTAGTAGGGACCACAAGGCCAGCTAGCGTGCAAGTGCACCCTGGATTCACACTCAGCTTACTGTGCACTAAGGTATGTCTACATTACCTGCTGGATTGGTGGGTAGCGATCAATCCAGCGGGGATCAATTTATCGCATCTAGTCTAGACACGATAAATCAACCCCCGAGCGCTCTCCCGTCAACTCCTGTACTTCATCTCCGTGAGAGGGGGAGTCGACGGGGGAGCGGCAGCAGTCGACTCACTGCGGTGAAGACACCACGGTAAGTCGATCTAAGTACATTGACTTCAGCTATGTTATTCACTTATCTGAAGTTGCTTAACTTCGATCGATACCCCCCCTAGTGTAGGCCAGGGCTAAGTCTCCATGTTGACATGCCCTCAATGTTGTGCATTCTTCACTAACCCCTGGACATGATTGCTACTGTAGAGTTCAGGAGGATGAGCTCATTCAATGATACACATAATGGTGATGCTAGTAGAAGATCTAGAAAGCACAACAGCCGCATGGAGTTAACTGGGTTGGCACTATTATTGCAAAACATCATTGCATTGACAGCATGTCAAGTTAAGATTTTAAGTTATCCTCAAAAAGAAAAGGAGGACTTGTGGCACCTTAAATTGGTTAGTCTCTAAGGTGCCACAAGTCCTCTTTTTCTTTTTGAGAATACAGTCTAACCTGGCTGCTACTCTGAAATAAGTTATCCTTGTTACTGCAGTGCCCTATGCTCCCTGCATTTATTCTAAAGTGTTTGATAACAGGGACATATCTGTGTTCTACAATCTATTGCACACCATTACCTTTCACATCTCTCTATAGACATTTCAAATCTTGAATTTGAATTTGTTAGTGGATTTGAGGGAACAAATATATTTGTATTATAGTACAGTGGTATCTTAGCTGACTTTTTGTAATCAACTCATTTTCATCTCAGTTTTCAAGAACTGAAATCTATGCAAAATCGTGGGCCCCGATCCTGCAGAGACTTAGGCATGTGCTTAACTTTATACAGCATAAGGGACCTGTTAAAGTAAATGTCTAAAGTTCAATACATGCCTGTGTCTTTGCAGGATCAGGGAATATAGATATATGTACACAACACAGATGGGGACATTCACTTTTAAATTCTCCAGAGACAAAATTTCCCATAGGTTTAATTCTTGCCTCTAAATTATGGATAATATTGAAGGTTCTGGAATTTTTGAGTCAGTTTCACTAGTCACACACTCAGAGTTTGACTGTATGGAACATATAACCTTGAGAGACTTCCATGATAGTCCAAACATTTTTCATCTGTCCTGAAAGTGCTTGACTAAGAGCTGAGGTACAGATGGCATCTGGGAATTCCAAAACATCACGTAAAGTCCCAGAATTAATACTGGATTTTCTCCTCTGAGAGATTCTTTACACAGGCAAGAAGGGAAGTTCACTGAGTGAGAAATACAATGTAATCTATTAAGATCAATTGATTTTTTTCACATTGATTTTATTTACAAACAGACAGTAGGACATTTTTACATTTCTGCCACACTGCAAGGACAGTTTGTCCAAAATTTAGATCTACTCTTTTAGGAACAGCCTACAATTATTACAATCCCCCTAAATTTGGAAGAGGGGGTTCTCTTCTCTGGTGCTTTCTGATCATGTCACATGCATTTTTCTTTTAAAGCCAAAGTGTGAGCTTAACATGTTAATACATGCTAAGATGTGAGAAGCTGGGCAAAAGCCTGCCCTTACTTATCTACAGCCCAAAGTTTCATAAAGGAGAGGGGAAATAGAGTATTAGGTCATGCCAGTGTAGGACAGGTTTGCATGGCAGGGCCAGGGTGGAAGGGACATTGGCAGGGTACACTTTAATGCTGCAGCATGTGAATCCACTACCATCTAGAGCTGGAATATGAACATGGGGACAAAGGGACTGACCATAAACCCTTTGGGCCATGGTGCGCCAGGCCAGTAACAAGGTCCTCAACTCACTGATTTTTTGAATGCTTGGTGTGGAATTCTGGCCCCATTGAGATCAACAGCAAGACTTCCAATGACCTCAGTAGGGCCATGATTTCTCCCCTGGTTATAGTCCTACATTTCTACTTTGTGGGAGGGAGACAAGGCTGCCTCTGCCCTCTTCCCACGTGTGTAATATCTTTATGCACCCATTTGATGAGAATCTTTGGATGACCACTCAGAATTCGTGGGAATTTAAAGGACTAAGTCACCACTTAGGGCAAAGTTCTCCTCTCAGATCCCTCAGAACATTTCAGTTCTGATCATCTGATATCCCTACGCATGTAGAACTCAGTTTAAGAATTCTTAGGGGCCATAGCTGTGCCCAGTCCCTCTGGGCATGGAGAACCCTGCCTTTTGCTGTGTGGGGGGTAAGAATAGGGAAAGAAATGCAATGGTGGCACCTAATGAGAACAAGTGGCACGGTTGCAATCATGCATGGAACAGCTGAATGCCTCCTGCACAAAGAGCTGTGAGCTGCAAAAAGCTACTTAGAACTCTGGCTAACACACACATTTTAGGTGGCTGATCTTATTTGCAATGAAGGAGTTGGCACGCCAGATTTGTGGTAATAAAAATGTTCTCTGATAAGCATTCTTGTGATGCAGTTCAAGCCAATATCCTAACTCATAATAAATCGAGGCCAAGAAATGCACCCAAGCTAAAATGGGGCCAAATCCTTCTCTCCTTACGTGTGCAGGAGCACCCACTGACAGTGAAGATTTGACTCGCAGTCTTTTGAGTCTGAGCAAATAGCAGAGCACTCTAGGGTGAGGTATGTATGTGTGTGCATTATATTCACTTTGGGTTCAGCACAGTCTCCAGCTGATTTAAACACAAATATTATCTCAGATTCAAACGGCTATCTTTAAATATGGGGTAAGTGGGCATGAATAGCCAGAGGTAACAATCATCTCCGATTATTCTAAAATTAGCCACAGAGAAGCTTTACAAACAGAACTCTGAATAAGTGATCTAGTAATAAAATATGTTAAGAGGCCATAACCTCCTGGGCACAGAAAGTCTGTGAGAAGCCAAAACATGCAAAGGAACCACTGTTACTCCACTGAAAGGCAAGACACAAGGCCTAGAGAGTCTGTGCCTGGAGATTATTATAGTCTCAGACACAATGTGGAGCACAGCATCCTGGTGCAAACACAGAGGAAGTTAACAGGGTGATGGCTGTATGTCCATGATGATGCAAAATTATTGGCCAAAGTCTGAATGTGCGTGACTTATGAGGCCATTAGATCTTACTTACTAGTTTTATGACCTGAACCCAGAATGAGAAGCCTTTTCATTTTTTAACTACCTAATGTTTCGGCTGAGGCTATTCTTATTCATAGAAATGTTTTACATTTTCAAATTCTACTTAATTACCCACCCCAGTATTTAGTGGCAATGAGTTCTACAGGTCAGTCAGTCATTGCATTATTTATATTTGATTGATGCTGTAAGTGGCCAATTACTAACGAAGCCAAACAAGAAGTTAAAAGATTTCAGATGATTTTTTCAGTGGCAGAGACATGAATCAGAATAGCAAAATCTGCAAGCAAGAAAAAAAAAAAAGAAGTAATACTACAGGCCAGACACAAACGAGAGAAAGCTGCCCTGGCTGTTGCAGAAATCATAGAATCATAGAATATCAGGGTTGGAAGGGACCTCAGGAGGTCATCTAGTCCAACCCCCTGCTCAAAGCAGGACCAATCCCCAATTAAATCATCCCAGCCAGGGCTTTGTCAAGCCTGACCTTAAAAACTTCTAAGGAAGGAGATTCTACCACCTCCCTAGGTAACGCATTCCAGTGTTTCACCACCCTCATAGTGAAAAAGTTTTTCCTAATATCCAACCTAAACCTCCCCCACTGCAACTTGAGACCATTACTCCTTGTCCTGTCATCTTCTACCACTGAGAATAGTCTAGAACCATCCTCTTTGGAACCCCCTTTCAGGTAGTTGAAAGCAGCTTTCAAATCCCCAGCTATCTGATCTTTCTATAATTTCTGGGAATCTGACCAGACTCCCCTGTTGCAAACATGAGTAAATAGTGGCAGACAGACACCCTCCCAGCCAAAAAACACTTATAATAATCTCCATACCTTCCCGTTGCTTTCCTCCAAGCTGCTAGCATCTATTACTGGTGTTTTATCTAGATTGACCTACAGCCAGCTCGCTCTTATCTATGCTTTGGTCTCATCCAAACACTGGGCAGCTGGAAATGATAGCGGAATAAAGAAGGGTATCATCTGTTGCAAACATCGCAGCTCATACTTCCTGGCTAATCCTCTAGGCAGCCTCAGACATGTTGAGCAGGACACAGGATGAGATAAACTCCTGCAGCAGCACCACCATATAACATTGTCCTTAGAGAAGAGAAGCAATTGGTCAGTGTTGCTCTCTGGGATTACTCTGGGGGAAAATGTCTACTTCCCATTAGGTCCAAAGATGAGCCAAGAACACCTCGTGATCAACATACCGAAGGCAGCTGATAGACTTAATACCAACATGGAACTTTATCTGCATCCATTGCCAGGAGATCATTGACCAAGCACAGTCTCTACCCTACCCAGGGAAGGAAATTGGATACTGTGAGAACTTTTCCACCACAAACTGTTGAATAATCTTGGCCACCCACAAAAGGCACAGGTTGATAGCTTCTGAGAGATGCATGGGGTCTCTGGAACACAAGACATACTCAATAGCCTGCCCTCCACAAGGGAGACATTAGGATCTGTATTAGTGCCAGTCAGGAAGGACATGGGTCCAGAGCACAGATTGTGGGACAAGTTCTCCAAACACCACCTTTAACATGAATTTAAAATACACCTATGAACAACTGTGGCCTTCTTCCAAAGCACATTAAAGTCAATGGGATCTTTCTACTACTTGAATGGGCCCTATAATTTCTGGGGTGCTTCCAAGGCTTTTTTCCATTTTAAAATAAGACATACAGAAGAGTTGAAATCTATGCATTAGTAGGAAAGTGAAGGGCCTGATCTTGCTTCAACAGAAGTCAGTAGGAATTTTGCTATGGGCATAACTGGGAATCCGATTGAATTTACAGGGGCTGATTGCAATGCCTTCCTTATGGCCTCATGGGAGGAGCTGACCACGCTCTACTGCTATTATGCTCAGGTAAGTGGATAAAAAGCAGGTCAGGCCTACTAACCTTGCCAGGGAGCCAAACCTGCTTTGTTTAACCACCTCAAGAGTATTTACATGTGCCCAGTATCTGGGAATATGCAGAAGTGCGTGGGATGTTACAGCAGTCACAAGCACAGAAATGCATACCATTCCTCTGTGCTCAGAGCAGGTGTTGAAAGGCATTCGTAAATGGAGTAGAATGCTATTCCTGTTGTCAGCCGACATCTCTCTTCTCCTAACAACATTACAGGTTCAGTATAAGTTAGCAGAAACAAAACACACAAAAACACTGCTAAAAGTGTATTATACAAACCCCATTCACAATAAGCAACTGCTTACATTTTGATAAACACAGCTTTTGTTTCTATGTAGAAGGGGATTTCCAAGAAAAGTTTTTTTATTTAGCATTTCTCCACCTAAACAGGAATTTCAGGATAAGCAATTTTGATCAGAGTTTATTAAGGAAGGGCTGGAGTTGAAATAAGAGCAGTTGAATTTACATGGTGACAATGACTTGCTCTTATAATCTACGTGCACTGTGTGCGCTAGACTGACCCGCAGGAAAGGGTTGTGTTTTACCTTAAGATGAGACAACGTTTTGTGTGAAATGCCCACATCTTTCTTGTTGTGGTGGTGACTGCAGATATCCCAGTCTTTCCACACCTTTGCATGAATCAGGGCCAGGACCGATCTCTTTCCCTCTGGGTTCCTCCATGGATAGAAATCCAGTCCACCTTCTGCCACAAATGTGGAGGTCATCTAGCATAGAGAACAAGCAAGCAACCAACCTCCTGCAAACCACTCTGGCAAATCCCTGAGGAGTTCCCTTGACAAATATTGTACCTGGGGGCTGGCAGGCATATTATATTGCCTTTGCTGCCAGTGAAAAGCCACAGTAATTCTTTGGAGTGGCAGTCACAAAACAGTGGTACTAGCTAAGCCTCGCTAATAAAGAGCATTTTGTTGTGTATTGGGTTTTCCCTTCTTTTCTGTTGAATTCCACTTCCTGTCCTTAGTGCTTGTGTTGGTGCTAAAATAGAGGCCAAGAGTAATTTCAAATGATGCGCAGTACTTCCTATCGGCCTGCAGTCTTTCCCCTTGTAGGACGCCAGTTGTCTGAGACCACAGCGGCACAAAAAGTTGTCTGAGCTCTCTAAGAGCAGCACTCGGTATGGGCGCTACAGCCCTGGTCCTCTGTCACCCTCTGTTTGTTCAAAAGAACAGGAGGACTTGGGGCACCTTAGAGACTAACCCATTTATTTGAGCGTAAGCTTTTGTGAGCTACAGCCACTGAACGCATCCGATGAAGTGAGCTGTAGCTCACGAAACCTCAGGCTCAAATAAATGGGTTAGTCTCTAAGGTGCCCCAAGTCCTCCTGTTCTTTTTGCGGATACGGACTAACCCGGCTGCTCCTCTGGAACCTGTTTGTTCAGACACCATCCAGGTACTACACAGATTACCCAGGTAGCGTAACTGCCACTGCATTAATCACACTGCAGCTGTGACGAGGGACCATTCTGCAAGTTGGCAGACTGTTTTGAAGACAGAAAGAAAAATGCACACGCGAAGGATGCCCATGGGAGAGTTTGCTTGTATTCTGGTCACTTACACAGCTATTCTACAACTATTTACTGCTTCAGTTGCTATGGGAAATATGACTACTTGCCATGTCAACTGCAGCAGTCTGTGGCTGACAGGCTATCTCCCGTCCTAAAGAAACATTCCCACTCAGCTGTGCGGCAGAAATGGGCACCTGTTACATCCATTCGTTCAATTTTTCGGAGAGTTGTGCGTAACCAGTGGTAATTCTTCAAAGATTTGGAGCGTCATATTGCCTTATATCGACCCGGACTTTACTTTCGCTTGGAAAAAACGTGAGCTAGCTGTTGTGCCTGGGAAACTGAGATGACAGCAACGCTTGCAGAGGCAACGTAATTTATCAGGTCTCCTCTGTTCCAACATGTGTTGCTTCCCGTGTGTAATTCAGAGAAATCAATAGGATGAAGACAAGAGCTGTGGGGGCTAATTCTCCTCGCTACCCTAGGTGCACCACCTGTTTAAATTGTGATTTGCTCTATGCATCCCTCTAGCAAAGAAAGGTGTCATTAATAGCCCCACTTTGCTCCCTCGCATGAGCTATTTATAATCACCAGTGTGCATGTGCCAGGGGTGGGGTGGGGTGGGGTGGGGAACAGCTGGCTCCCTGGGGCACTACCCAGCACCCCCACCCCTTCACAGAGATGTGAGGAGAATAGATAGTGCTATGCTGGCTCGCACAGCCAACCCCCCTCAACGGGGGTGGGGCTGGGGGAGGAGAGTAGTAATTTGCTGGTAAAGGCAGTAGCAGATTAAATATCCCTGTAGCAATTCTTTTCAGGGGCTGCTACCAGGGAACCAAAGCTACGCACCTCCCCTAACTCAGAACCGGATGTAATGGCACAGCCTCCCCCATTAAAAGCCATTAGAATTGCATGCACGGCAAAATTTGGCTCATGACGAATAAAGCATATGAAATTATTGACCAGCGTACACCATGCAATATATAACTTTGAGCACATTGCAAACCCTTTTTCACTTTGACAGATGGACTTTGTTGTACTGGAGCACACCCTGTCCTACGCACAGTCTCTCTTGTTAGCTTAAAGGGCCTTGGTTTTTCCTCTGCAGTCACAGATTCCAACCGTTAGTGCAAATGACCAGCTGCAAAGTTAGAATAGACAACTGTAAATGTGTTTGGGTTTACAAAAAGAAAAGGAGGACTTGTGGCACCTTAGAGACTAACAAATAAGGTGCCACAAGTCCTCCTTTTCTTTTTGTGGATTCAGACGAACACGGCGGCTACTCTGACACCTTTGAGTTTACAGGAGCCCTGTTGAGGAAGTGAGCTGTAGCTCACGAAAGCTTATGCTCTAATAAATTGGTTAGTCTCTAAGGTGCCACAAGTCCTCCTTTTCTTTCTGTTGAGCAGTGGCAGTTTAATGAACTTCAGAAGTTCTCCACATGATTTCTGTTCTTGAAATACGTAAGTTAAAGAAAGTGGCTTGTGATCAAGATTTATCAATAAAACTGAAACGATGAAGTGGGCTGTGGCTCACGAAAGCTTATGCTCAAATAAATTTGTTAGTCTCTAAGATGCCACAAGTCCTCCTTTTCTTTTTGCGGATACAGACTAACACGGCTGCTACTCTGAAACCGATATTAAAGGTGTAGGAAAACCATTACCAGCACAGATCATAGTTTCCTTGGCTATTTACCTCTTCTTGCTGACAAAACATTCTCAAATGCATTGCAAGTGACATTTTTATGGTAAAGTTTAGCCTAAAGGTGAATGCGCTCTTTACATTACCTCATAGAAGTTGTTTCTTTTAGCTTTGTATCTGTTTTCCTACTAGGAAAATACTGACAGATTTTTCCCCATTGTTTAATGTATGCAGATGTCAATTACACGTGAATCTTGCAAAAACTGCTTATGTGAATGATACAGTTTTCTGGGGATTTCCATAATTGTTACTGTTCAGAACAAATATTCTGTCTACAGATAAATTTAAAAAAACTGAACCAAACTTTCATTTTAAATGTATTTGCCATCTTGGCAGTGCTGATTAGCAAATGTTTATTTCATAAACAAAATTGTGTCCCACACACATCCGAAGAGAAGAGGGAGGGAGGGGGAAAAAATAAAAAAGTGGGTTTTTTTTTTTGTTTTTTTTTTTTTTTGCTATTTGCCATTTCTGATGATATATGATCCACTATGCTTTCCAAGGAGCAAACATACCTCTTAACAGTCTTGCAAAATTCCACTCAACTACCACAGTTGAATATTTTTTGATGGGCAAAATAAAATACCCCCAAGCACATAAGATTTTCCCACTAGAGTGGGCAAATAGATATCTTTGCCGGAACTGGTAAATTTTCATGACAATTTTATAAAGGTGCTATATTGTGCAAAAAAGTCAATAAATTCTGAGACTAATCTAAAGCCCACTGATGTCAATGGAAGTCTTTCCATGGACTTCAATGGGCATCGGATCAGGCCTTCAGGGATGACTGTGTTAAAAGCCATTACAAATGAATGATGTGATCTTTCATTGGGCTACTCTTTGCATCTGACTTGGGGCAGCCTGCCTGCCTAACGATTCCAATAAGACAGCAGTCTAACCTCGATATCTGTGGTTGCTCCTCAAGCATGCCATCTCTCCACATTTTTCAATTAGGCTGGGCAGGGACTTAGTTCCTTTTGTAAAACTGGACACTCCAAGGAAGCTAAAAGTCAAAGGAATGAAGAAGAGCTCTGTGAAAACTCAAAAGCCTCTCTCTCTGGCCAACTGCTGTTGGTCCAATCAAAGATATTACACCATGTCTTTCTAAAATCCTGGGACCAACACAGCTACAATACTGCATAAAACAAAGAAACAGAACCAAGTTGTTTATGCAGAAGAAACGGAGACAGAAAGCCATGAGGTCTGCTCTGCTTGAGTTTCAGCTGGCATTCACTGAGCTTCTGGTGGGGATGTGGCAGCTTCAAACTACTGCCTGCAAGCTGATTTTACCCTTCTGACGGGTAAAATCTTTCAGCGAATCAGCGGGTCAAAGGAGCATTGTCAATACCTTTCCAAAGAAGGTCTGGGTATTGGCTTCTCTTTAAAAAGCAGTTGTTAGACTCTCACGCAAGAAACCATATCTTGACATGGATAATCTTGCTCATTATAGCATAGTACCCCTCTGAAACCTATTTTGGGAAGGTTCTGGCAGTACCAGGAATTCTCCATCTTTCTTAACCATGGTCAGTTTTTTTCTAGGTCTAGTTAGGCTACGGGGGACTGCATAGGCTTAGCTGGCTGATGATCTCCTGCATACAGCAGGAAAAATAGCACATCCACAATAATCCTTTTAGGCATATCAGCCGCTATTGATACCAGTGACCAAGAGGTGCATTCACACAGCTGTGGACTGTGGTAGGGATGGATGGAGTCATTTTTGAATGGCTCCATTCCTCTTCTCCTCCCAGGGAAGGAGCTGGCGATCCTCCAATATGTAGATAACATTCAGCTGTGCATTTCTATTTCATCAAAGCTGACTAATGTGGTTAATCTAGTGTGAACCTTGCCAGGATCGGGGCAAGCTGGCTGCTACTCAATCCAAGTAAGACTAAGGTTATGCTGGTAGGTTAGGGAAGACAGGGTGAGTTGGTGAAGTTTCAACATCTTTCCCACATAGGAGTTCGCTTTTTGTTGTTCAGATTTTCATTGAGGGCACTTAAGTGGATTGGGTTCTGTGCATCCAGGAGGGGGTAGCAGCCAAGAATGCTTTATCATCAGCAACTCTAGCCCAGAAGGCTGAAACTACTTGTTTCCAATGCAGACCTTGCCACACCAATCTCCCCTTTTACACCCCAAGAATGGAATAGTGGGGTGCATTCTATATGGATCGTCTACTCCTCATGATCCCTTTAGCTGAGAGAGGATGCAGCTGCTATTCATTTTAGGCTATTCCACCTGAGCTCTAGGATCTTCTCTGGCTTCTAGTTCATTTCTAGGGACTGTTTAAAGTGTTAATGGATATAGCTTCAGGTTGTTCAGGTCCTGGTTACCTGTATTGTTACTTCTCATAAGAAACCACCACAGCTGAGATCAATTAAGGTGCTAATGCTAACAGCTCTCAGTTTAATCAGGAAGCAGATCCTTGACTCTGGAACATACTTGTCCCCATCAGTTCACCAAAGCCCAAACTTGTTGACCCTCAGGTCTCATTGCAAGATCTGTTCTCACTAGCCTTTAGAGGTTTTATTTGAGAAATGTAACTACAGAATATGGAGGTTTCTGCTCCCCCCTCCCCCGCTTTTAAAATTGTGTACATCAGAATTGAGGTATGCCAAGTGGGCCTGGGAAGATACAGCCTTAGGCTCCAATTCTCTTATTGGTTATTTAATCTGACATTGCTTGTTGAAGTTTGCAGTCTCCATAACCAATTTGAAACTGAAACATCAAGGACCCATAGCTATGCTATGGTGACTGCATGCATGCAAATTAAAGCTTCTCTTTGAGCTAATCAAGTTAAAGGTTTTGAAACACGGGCCTGAATGTTTTCAGACATGATGCGTTTGTGAGGACCACTGCGTAATACAAGAGGAGAGGCAGAAATGTTTGCACCCTTAGGAACTGCATACTAGAGATTGGGATTGTCACAGAAGTCTCAGCATTGATGCAGAGTTGATGGATCTGTGGACTCTAAAATGAAGCTTATCTAACTAACTGTTGTACAATAGTATTTTGAAAGAGGCATTTGCCTTTTATGTGGACCCTTTGTTGTTTGCAGATACAGAAGGACATAACGGATTTCTGTCAGGAACCTCTCCCTACATGAGGAATATAAACAAATTAAAATGCCGATTGATTTAACAGATATGAATGCAATGTTAAAAACAAAGCCATAAATTCGACAAGGCAAAAATCAATTGGTCACTGGATGCCAAATATGCAACACTGGTTTGCTTAACATTTCCATTAAGATTAAGCAAGTAGTTCTTATACAAAAATTTTTTTGCATAGGTTTTTGGAATACAGTATGTTGTTGCCTTGTAAATGTTATATGCTGCCCTTTCCATAGTTTCAGACACACTGACGTGACCCATGACAAACTTCACTGCTCTTTATTATGAGGCTGACATCTAGTTCCAGGTGCCTCATAAAACAAGCCGTTTTATGGTAACAAACAATTGAAAAAGCCCAAAAAGAGTGAGATTTGCTCCCATTCCCTCCTAAAATATAGAACAAAGATATAATGGATACCATGAGAGAGATGAATTCTCCTGACCATAAGTTCTCTTTTCTAAGAAGTGCAAGGGTGATAAATATGTGCTAAGTGTGTTTCTACTTCATATGTAGAAACACTGGGTACAAGTTTGGGGGCTGCAGGGCTTGGTCAGAAGACACCTGTACTCCGAAGGTACAACTATGGCTTTAGGGCAAGAGAATGGTTTTAATTTTGTGCCTAATAGTGTAACAATTTACAAATGGGAGAAATTAGAGAAACATAACCTGTGGCAGAGCATAATTACAATAGGTTTCAGAGTAACAGCCGTGTTAGTCTGTACTCGCAAAAAGAAAAGGAGTACTTGTGGCACCTTAGAGACTAACCAATTTATTTGAGCATAAGCTTTCGTGAGCTACAGCTCACTTCATCGGATGCATACCGTGGAAACTGCAGCAGACTTTATATATACACAGAGAATATGAAACAATACCTCCTCCCACCCCACTGTCCTGCTGGTAATAGCTTATCTAAAGTGATCCACCTGATGATCACTTTAGATAAGCTATTACCAGCAGGACAGTGGGGTGGGAGGAGGTATTGTTTCATATTCTCTGTGTATATATAAAGTCTGCTGCAGTTTCCACGGTATGCATCCGATGAAGTGAGCTGTAGCTCACGAAAGCTTATGCTCAAATAAATTGGTTAGTCTCTAAGGTGCCACAAGTACTCCTTTTCTTTTTATAATTACAATAGAAATCTTAGGGCATAATTCTCTTCTTGCCTCTGCCTTCCCTCATGCACTGGTGTCAGTGGCAGACAATTGTAAATGCATGCAGATAGGGCAGAATGCTAGAACTGATGTCCAGCTTGTGGTTTTTAGTAGAATATTTTTAGCCTGGAAGTGTGGTTTTTGCAGAGGCAAGTGATTGTGCAAAAATGTAATTCTTACTAATGTTTTAGAAATGAAAGAAAACTCTTACCCTAGCATGCCATAAGAAAACCCTGTCAAGTGTAGGTTTGGGTATAGATGAAGAGTATTAGTGTAAGCTTCCAGGATATTCATGTTTAAGAAAAAGAGTTGTGGGCAAGAAAGTTGATTGACTTTTTATGAACAAGCTACTCATTCACCTCTAGGGAATTCTGAAGGGAGAGGCGAGGCTGACATGTTTTAAACTTGTCGAGTCAGTTTGTAGAGTGGGAATTTGCCAGTTTTTGGATGGGAGGTAATATAAAGAGCCTCACAGGATTGTTTCATTCAGTTGGTAGAAAGTACATTAGACACAAGGAAAGGTCAGGAGGGCTTAAGAAAACAAGACTTCTGAAGTTAAATTCAATTGGGATCTGATCCACAGCTTACTGAAGTCAAGAGACACACCCCTGAGGGCCCTTGGATCAGGCATTAAGATATCATGCTTTGCTCTAGTTAACTTTAATGCTACCATGTTTATGCATACAAATCAGTATCATGCACAATTTATCATCTTACCATTGTGTTAACTTTTTATATGCCAATGCTTTTTGTTCCACGGAAGAAAACACACTTATCCTTAAAGAACTCATGAATGATGTGGAGAAAGTGAATAAGGAATAAACAAATGTAAAGAAGAAGAACACAAGAACTACAGGTCCCCCAATGAAATTAATAGGCAGCTGGTTTAAAACAAATAGAAGGAAGTACTTCTTCACACAACACAGTCAACCTGTGGATCTTGTTGCCAGGGATGTTGTGAAGGCCAAAACTATAATGAGGGGCAAAAAAACCCAAACCAAACCAAACCAAAACAAAAAACAAAAAAACAACTAGATAAGTTCACGGAGGATAGGTCCATCAATGGCTATTAGCCAAGATGGGGAGGGATGCAACTCAGTTTGGGTGTCCCTAGCCTATGATTGCCAGAAGCTGGGAGTGGATGACAGGGGTTTGATCACTCGATGGTTGCCTGTTCTGTCCATTCTGTCTGAAGCATCTGACACAGGCCACTGTCAGAGAGAGGATACTGGGCTAGATGGACCATTGGTCTGACCCACTGTGGCTGTTCTTATGTAGTTCGGGGCTTGTTACTGCACAAGATGTTTGAAAAGTATGTAATGCTTTGGTAATGAATGAGTATTCTGAGCATTGTCAAAAATTCATCAATAATATTCAATACAGGACACAAAAAGCACCTCCATTCGTAAGTCTAATAATAAGTCTTGAATAGCCTGTCATTATCCTTTCTGCAAGAGGATGCATTACAAAGTCTAAATGCAGCAGAATAATATTCTCTATTGGTATTGAGTACAGCAGGCATTGTAGAATGATAAATATCATACATTGTTATTGCCTGTAGAGAAACACGCATTTATTAGATCAGATTCAGTCTATTGTATTTACACTACAATAAAGCAGAAGTCTATAACTAGGAAAAAACCTAGTGATGTCAATCATAGAAAGCCAAAGAGTGCTTATTTGTGAAAGTACTCATGAATTGTGTTTTGCAATTCATCCATCTCTACCCATCACTATCACTGTTGTAATAATAATTACCTACCTACCCTTCCATGGGAATTGTGAAGAGCAATTCATTAACATTGATAAAGCACTTGGAAGATGGAAATAACTAACTACATGCTTAGAATGATCATTGGGCCTAGTCTGGAATTTTCTACTCAGTAGTATGTCCCTGTAGGACAAGGAAATAAGGACTTCAGGCATTGGCCCAGTATTATTAGAAACTACATTGTCTCTTCTCTCATCAAGACAGCTGAGTAGAGCTACATTTACAGTATAGAGCCTACGCTGATATAGCCTCCCCAATGAAGAGACCGTGTATGCTGAGAAAAGGAGGGTCTTTTGTTGGTGTTCCTGCACTACCTCCCCAGACAACATTAGCGACGCTTACAGAAACACTCTTCTGTTGGCACAGTTGAGTCTACACTGGGGGATTTGTCACCATAGCTATGTTGCTGGGGTGTGTGGTTTTTTCCACACCCCTTGCAGACATAGCTCTGGCAGTTTAAATTGAGTTTAGACTAAGCCTAACTTCCACAGCAGAGAGATGTGGTTGTGGATGGGCTTCCATACTACTTGTGCCAAACTCAAGGGGGACTTTCTCGGTCACCTTTACCAGAGTGTGTGTGTGTGTACGCGTGAGAGAGATCTATATCTGAGGGCTGATGGACAATAAGAATGTTCTATTTAAACCCCTCCACTGGCTAGAGGCTCTCATTAATAATATTTTAATCAATTTGTGCTAAGCTAATGCTTTAGTCAATTCTTTTCATAGTGGGTGAATAGTTATGCACATTCATTTTATTAGTTGCTTTTGAAATGGAAGTTTGATAACAGAAGCATCCTTGAGCTCAACCCAATATCAGTGATTTTCACCCGTAGCTATTTACATGAGTGCATTTCTAAATGTGTATTTCATGCAGATTTCAAACGAGAGAGGTAAGGCGAATGTTATTATTGCTCTTTGCATTTCAAGCTCTCTTCTCTGTATAACCCAGTGACACACAAGTACACTTCTTCTACTGATAAACACTGGGTTACATCTGCTATGTCAATGACTCACACTTAACAACATTCACAAAATATATAGGTCAGGAAGGCAATTATGCACACAACACTGACCTACATCACTTCTGTATTTCAGCAGCCATGAAATGTTGCCCTCTACTTGCAAAAAAGGGGTCCTGTAAAGCAAGGATCAGTCTCTGATACTACAGGTGCTACAATGAGGAGGAAACAAACAAACACATACCCCACTACTAACCTTGGGAGAATGCAGACCAAAGGATAGGCAAAGTTCAGATATCTAAAAAGAGTCTGGATTTTCATTCCTATTTGCTTGGTCTCATCCAAAAAGCTTCTATGTTTCTTGAAAACTGTAAGTATCCAAGGCAGCCAATGTACTAGTTATGTCTCAAGTGTCCCTTTGAGATGTCACTCATTTTAGACCCAAATGAACCTACATTCCACATAAAATTTGGTGTCTCTTCAGTTTCATTATTGAAAGTTATATAAAATAAAGACTCATGAAGCTATAAAGTGGGAAGGGGATATATTTGAGGGGAAAAATCTTATAGGTTTCTCACATTAATAGTCGTGTCTCAACCATGTTGGGTCTTAGTCATACATTGCATCCCATATTTTGGCTTCAGCAGCTTAAGGGAGATACAGCCTGCTACCACTTTCAAACCAATTAAAAACTCACTGAAATATAGTAACAACAGGAGGCCATGTTGTGGCAAAGTCAAGATGAAGCCTGCCAGGGCACTTCGTAGTAGTGAACTGTTCTAGGCACAAGAGAGGCCATCCTTCCAACTAAAAAAATTAGCAAAAGGAGCACCTCACGTAGAACACGGGGAGCTTGGTCTTATTTTAAAAAAAAAAGTCATTCTGGTTTGGTTGGCTGTTTGCCCAGTTACATTATTATAACCAAATGAGCTGACAAACTTATTGTAATAAACTCCCATTGTTGGATGCATTTTGAAGACGCCACTCCCATGCAGTAATTAAGTGCCAATATAAGAGGCTGCTTCTCTACAGAAGTCAACTCAGTCTGAAATTAACCCTCTCCACTTCCTGTCCTCTTTCAGTTCTTTCTCTGAGAACAGTAGAATGGCCTTTGCCTAAAAACCTACAAAATGGAATCATATTTTGCATAAATACTAGAGTAAATCACAATCTAGTAAAACCATCTTTCCCAGCCCTTGTCCTGTCTCTACAGAGACTCTTGTCTTCCTCTCACCCCACAGCCCTTCATCCCAAACAAGACAGCCCAGCCAACCCTGGCAGCCAGCCACTTTGCCCTGTGCTGTTGCCAATGCAGGGCTCTGGTCAAGGATCCTGCAATAATCTGCTCCTGCATATCAGGAGCAAGATGGGGAGAGAGCTGGCAGCAATTGCAAGGGCAGTGATGATCTCTAAGAAGAAATATGGCATATGGTACCCGCATGGGAGGGTAGAAGAGCGAGGAATAAAGCCACACTTGATTTCAGCATCTTTTGCTATTATGCCCCAAAACTCCTCTTCCCCAACCCTTAGATGGCTGTAGGTGGAATGTGATGGGCATTATAGGTGGTTGGGGTTTCTTCTTCACTATGGTCACTGAGGATTGTACCATGCTCTGTCCTCTCAAGAGCGTTCAGTTGCCCAGAGTTTTAGGTGAGTTGGAGGTGGTCGGATGCCTCCGGGCTTCCATCAACTATAAAGTCTAGAATCTTTGGACCAGAATAAGGTCATGGGAGGACAGAGAGATGCAAAAGAAGGACAACATGCAGGTCTTTGGGATTTCTCCCCAGGCCACTTTGGGTGTGTGTGTTTGTCCCAAAACATATTGTGACATCCCACAAATGTCTGACTTCTCCCATCTTGAGACTGACACTCTGAAGTAGGATGGGTTGATAATCGTACCGAGGTATAAAACTTAGAAGTTTACAGATATGAAATCATTATGTGACAGGTTTGGTCACAGATACCCCCTTGGGACTGCCACCTGATGTGCTGAGACTACCTCTGAGCCCGTTTTCTCTGCCACTTGGGACTTCAGATCCCTGCCTTGTTGAGCCAGACACGCTAGCCTACTGCAAACACAGACCCTGCTGCAAACCACATCCCCAAAAGCTTCAGGCTTTAACTGAAAACCACTCCTGTCTCCAGCGCCCAGACACCCAGTTCCTAATGGGATCCAAACCCCAAATGAATCTGTTTTACTCTGTATAAAATGTATACAGGGCAAACTCATAAATTGTCCGCCCTCTACAATACTGATAGAGAGATATGCACAGCTGTTTGCTCCCCCAGGTATTAATTACTTACTCTGGGTTAATTAATAAACAAAAGTGATTTTATTAAGTATAACAAGTAGGATTTAAGTGGTTCCAAGTAATAACAGGACAGAACAGAGTAAGTTACCAAGCAAAACAAAACAAAAACACGCAAGTCTAAGCCTGATACATTAAGAAACGGTTTACAGATGAAATCTCACCCTCAGAGACGTTCCAATAAGCTTCTTTTACAGACTGGATTCCTTCCTAGTCTGGGACCAATCCTTTTCAGATCAACGTTGTAGTTTATGGCCTGGTTCCAGCAATCACTCACACCCCCATAGTTACTGCCCTTTGTTCCAGTTTCTTTCAGGCATCTCTTTGGGGTGGAGAGGCCATCTCTTGAGTTGGCTGAAGACAAAATGGAGAGGCTTCCAGGGCCTTTTATATTCTCTTGTGGGTGGAAACCCCTTTGTTCTTCTGTGCAAAATCACAGCAACAAGATAGAGTTTGTGGCCACCTGGACAAGTCACATGTCCATGAATGATTCAGCTTTTTGTAGGCTAATGCCATTGTTTACATGTTAGTTTGAACATTCCCAGGAAAGCTCAGATGTGGACTGGCGTCTCCCAAAGTCCACTGTCAGTCAAGTGTTTCTTGATTGGGCACTGAGAATAGTCCTTTCTCAAGAAGCTGACCAAATGCTTCACTGAAGCTACTTAGAATCAAACACATTGAGATACATGTATATAGCCAATAATCATAATCAGAAAATTACAACCTTTCTATAGACACCTTACTTGACCTCCTTTGTACAAGATTTGGTGCAACTATAGGACCTTGGTTGCAACAATGATCTATAGGGTCACAGTTCATGTCAATAACGTCACACATTAATCCTGACAAAGGTCAGCAAGAGCTAGGAATTGTGCAAGCTTTCCAGCAGAGCCCTGCAAAGTGCTTCCAGGCTGCAATACCTGCCAAGCCTGTCTTGGGTGGAGATGGCCAGTTGCACTTTTGCAATGTGAACAAAGGTCCACTTGGAATTAGACCCAGACATCACCACCCAAGCCTTCAAAGAACCACCAGGTGGTAACAACTCAGTCATCACCAACCTAGGTTCGACTAGAATCTGTGATAGGCTCCAGACCCAGACAGACCACTCCCCTATGCCACCCAGTAACCATTTCCATTTGACTTTTACTCATTGTAGAGTTCCAGGAATGAGCAAACTGTAGGCCCTTCAGGGACAGGTACCATCTTTCTGCAGCTCAGAGCACATAAGGAGCCGCCACGGTCAAGTGGACTCAGAACAGAGCTGGGAATCAAGAGAACAGGGGCCTGATTCTCTGCTGCCTTGCATGTTGCATAGTCACTTACCCCTATGTAAAGTGAGAGAAGCAGGTGTAACATGCTACCCAATCAGCATGGGAACAAGTCCCTCCCTTTGCACAGGTGTAAATCACAAAGTGCAAAGCAGTGGAGAATCCAGCCCAGACAGTAATAGTCCTGCTGCTGCCATTGACCCATTGCCTGAACTCCATCCATGGGGGGTTTATTTGTGTTTCAGTGGTTCCCAGAGGCCCCACTCAGGATCCAACCCAACTGCGTTGGGCTGTGTGTACCGACAGCAAACAAAGACAGCTCCTCCCCTGCAGGCTTACAGTTTAAATAATTCACTTAACCTCACTGTGCCTCATTTTCCCCATCTGTAAGAGGCACATAATAGATGACACTTTCAAAAGCACTTCAGTGACTTTGGAATCTAAGTCCCATTGACTTTGAATAAGAACTAGGCTCCTAAGTCCCATTTTCAAAAGTGATTTAGGAGCTTAAGTCACTAGGCACTTTTGAAAATGTAACCTAGTAACCCTGACTTACCATTATAAAGCACTTTGAGATCTATAGCTGATGAAAGAATTAAGTGCCGATATTACATTTAATAGTCTGGCTAGATATAAGTGGATAAGCTAGTGCTAGATTTGTACTGTGAATAGTTACCCACAGCTAATTGCGAACATGAATATAAAGTCAGATGTACAATATTGACATGTAAGCAAAAAATTATGAACTTGAACTTAGTGCTTCCTTAGAATTAGAAGCAAGGTCTGTCCCAGTTTTAGAAAGGATGCTGAAGAACAGAAGCCTCTGCCATGCCTTAATGGCCTACAAGGGTGAGTTAACAATAAGCACTCTTTAATTAAGCTCCTTGAGAAAGTCAGATTCCCACTGGGCTTGTGAGCACTGCAAAGCTCTTGATTTATAGTAATTCAGTGCATGTGTTCCCTAATGCCTATGTAGGGCAGCGAATCCCCAAGCTCTCTCCAGTGTAATTAAAGGCAGGGTGTGCTCCTGCCTGGCTCACCTAAACTGTGAATAAGCTGTTAGACCTTAAGAATGTATTGAAGGTGTTCTCTTTCCATAGCATTTGGCTACCAGTTACTATTACAAAATAGTTTAGATCCCTGATTTACTGAAAGGTGTGTGTGTGGTCTAGTGATCTGAGCACAGAATTTCTGAGTTCTAATCCTGCCACTGACCAACTGTGTAGCCTTGGGCATGTCACATCCTGTTTCTCTTCCCCCCCCCACCAAATCTGTAAAATTCAGCACTGGAATATTGCTTACCAACCACACAGGGGTATTTCGCAAGGCTTAATTAGTCATGGCTGATTTTCAGAAATGCTGAGCAAATCTTGGCTCCCGGTGGGTTTTCAATACCTTTGAAAAATCAGGTCACTGTTTGTCCAGTCTAACATTACAAGAGCTGGCTGAAAACAGGGAAAACTACAAAAATATCTTCAAAAATTTATCACTTTTACATTGAAACTGGCCAATTTTACATGCTAGAAATTTGAATATTTTCAAGAAATCTCTTCTTGGCTGAGAAAATAGAATCCTATTTGGTTTGTTTGTTTTTTTTTAAATAAAAGAGTCATTGCAGTTTTCCATCCCATTTTTTCCCCCAATCAAAATTTCAAGTTTCGATGACTGTCAAACTATTGAAATTAAAAAGTAATCAGCCAGCTCTCATTGCCAGTAGTATTGGCTTTTCCCATTTTGATTTTCTATTGTTTGAGCTCAAAGGTGGGGTTTTTGGGGGGGTGGGCGGGGAGATAGGGGCTGTCAAATCTTTCCCTACTGACCGTGGTCTTTTTCCCTGGAGAAACTTGAAGATTTTGGCCTTTGTTTTGAATGAAGTGAAAACCAGTCCTAATTCATGTGGCAGCACCTTGGGGCCCTGGTCTATGACTGAGGCTCCTTTGTGCTAGGTGCTGTACAAACAGAACAAAAGGAAGGTCCCTACCCCACACTGATTACTATCTTATGTGGCCATTGCATTCCAAACTAATAAAACTCAGACTCACTGGGCCTATCCACTGTAAATGTCTGTGTTGCAAAGCTAGAAGAAAACTACAGCCTGTCACTTGCTGTATAGCTTAAGAGGGAGGGCAGTGTGGAATTTCTTTGGGAGAAATTTTAGTTGCAAGTCGCCAACATTCCTAATCTTGCTTTAGGGACAGATTTGCCTTTTACACAGATGCACCATTTGGGGAAGAGAACAAGGAGCAAAAGAATCAGGCATAACTGCAATACTAAAGACAACAGCAAGGCAGTGGGGCCATGGCCAGTGGGAAAAATTAACTCCGGCATGAAGCACATGCACCACTTAAGCTTCAAAATAGGGCTTAAGTGGGGTTTCAGTGTTCCTCCCTACAGTGATTTAACTCTGTATGAGAAGGAGAGGAGGATTCAGCCCAAAGAAATAGTTTAAGGGCAATTTCTGAGGTGTGTGAGGTGAAACATGAAAAACAATAGAGAAACAAAGTGGAGAAGACGAAAGGCGTCCTGTGGGATAAGATGATGGAACACATATGGGAAGAAAGGCGCGTAGGAGACATGGAAAGTATTCAAAGAGAAATTACTGTATGCCTAATGGTTATGTGTGCCATAGAGCTATAAATACTCCAGGATTTGGAATGAGGGGAATTTATAGAAGGAAATGGAAAAAGTCCTCAGATGTCAGGGAAGGCTCATTAAAAAGGTACCCGTAGGAAAATTCACAAATTTGAGGAAAGGGTGAAAAAACAAACTCCACTCCCCCCAAATAAAATAAAATAACAAAGACCAATGAACAAAATGAAGCAAGCAGGAGCAAGAGGCACATTAAAAAAACAAAAAACAATGTCCATTAAGATTTCCATGCATTGTTTTATCACTGTCCTCGTTTATTATCTTATTCGTTTTCTTCATTGCCTATCGTGATGCAACATCTTCCAGAAATGATTTTTAAATTGCTACCGCATCATGAGTTATAAGGTCGGCTGCTGGTAATGCTGTGACCACGCTGTTCATTGGTTCCTTGTACTTCCCCATGCTGTTTGTTATATCCTCCAGTTGTTTCTTGTTTAATAGAATGTAAGCTCTTTGGGGGCACAGCTGTCTTTATGTTCAGTTTTTGTACAGTGCCTAGCATAATGGGACCCCAATTCCTGACTGGAGACCCTAGACAATGCAGTATCACTAACTGCTACTACTAATGTAAATGCATGGATCTGGTGTTCAAGTTTAGGGTTATATGTTCATCTTAATTTCTGTTGGCTCAGCAGTGTGACTTTATTTTTATGACAGGTTTCAGAGTAGCAGCCGTGTTAGTCTGTATCCGCAAAAAGAAAAGGAGGACTTGTGGCACCTTAGAGACTAACCAATTTATTTGAGCATAAGCTTCGTGAGCTAAAGCTCACTTCATCGGATGCATAGTTATGGTTATGTCATTGGCATTTATAAGCAGCTATTTTAATCTCCATTAGTAGGAAGAAAGGGGGTAAATAAACAAATAAAATGTTCTAAACCCTGTAACTATAGTTACAGCTTTCAAAAGTACCTAATGACAGGGTCCTAAGTCTCAATAGCTTTCAGTGAAACAAGCTCCTAAATACCTAGGTCACTTAAAAAACTGGAACTCAGGTTCCTGAGTCACTTAGGCAACTTTGAAAATGTTTTTATTAGATCAAAAAGTATTTGGCTTGTGTGTGAATGGGTAAGGAGAGTGGGTTAAAAAAAAAAGTTGGAAATACACCTAAAACTCCTTGATCTATTTACACAGTCAAACACTGACCACATGAAAGCTCATTTTAAGTGAGAAACACTCAGAAAATAAATGGCCAGTTCAAGAAAAGCAAATAGCATGTTTCTTCTCATTTTAAATGTGCAGTCTTTGCTTAGTTAATTCAGTCCATTGTTAGGCAGTAATATGGATCACATATCAATTAAGCAGATTAGCAGAATTAGACTCTTTTCACTAGTCTTTCACCAAAAGAAACGGGCACAAAATTTCCAGTGAGTGACGAAGCAAGCTCTCCTACATAAAAACCGATTGGTTCCATTTGTTGTCCTACTTGTTTTTTTCCTAGAGTTATGTAAGTAACATTTGCCGCACTGTTGCTAGCTCATTTCCTTCCCTTGCTCTCCAGTCTCAGGAACACCACTTTTACTCAAGTCACACTGACCTCTTTTGAAAAGAAGGACCAGCATTTCCCCCAGCCCCCAAACTAAAGCCTCTTATCTTCACTAACCTGGAATATTTACTAATCAAGCTGATGGTGAGGCTCTGGAATTCTTTTAATTAGGAGGGGACTGGTTGGATAAGGTCAACTAAATACAACAGAGAATCAGCCATTCAGGAATAGAGACCATGGACAAACACACATGCAGAGCAAGAATCATGCTGACCCTTCCTGCTTCTCTTTTCAACATCAGTCAGAAAATGTGACCATATTGTAAGGCACTAAACCACTCTATCTTGGCACAGTGCAGTAATAGTCAAGAGGCTCTTGGAGACTTTGATCTTAGCTACAATGTAATAAAAACCCAGTGCAACATATTCAGGCATGATAAACATCACCCTCTTCATAACAAAATTGGGTACCAGTTGATATGTTCCATTGCATTCCATTCCACTAGTGTCATTTCCATTTACCTCTGTGAATGCGTGAGACTGTCAGCTATGCAGTGGCTTATCTGCCTTATTTAGGAGCTTAAACATGAGCTGAGGGTTTAGTTCTGATGTCAGTAGATTCAAACACAAGGATGTCAATTAATGAAATCTCACGGAAAGCTAAATCAATATGTATAGTACATGGAACGGCAAGCATGTGTGCCGATAGACTTTCTTTTCAACAAATGCCAGGGCATACTCTGTCCTATTGTAGACTAGGGAAACAGAGTTTTGTGGCACAGCAATTTTGTGTGTGTGGTTAATTGGCCAGGTTGAAAAGTAACAGCAGGAACACTGAAAAAGCTCTACATGTAAGTGTTGATTTAAACAGCGACCCTGTTTGAAACAGACATGTTGAATTTTCCTTGATTGTCACCAACCATAATTTTTATCTGTTACAAGTCACAGTCAAAACAACTCTTTTGTAAATATCCCAGCAACATTTAAACTTTAGCCAGAATAGAATAATAAAATACTGAAAACAATAGTGCCATGCCATGAATGTACTCTACCAGTACATCCTAATGGCATGTTATCCATCTTTTCCACTTAATGACAGATAGGAGTGGAATAGAGACTACCTCTAGAAAAAATAGGAACAGAAGTGATTTTTGTTACAAAAGAAAAATCAGCCGATGATAGCAGACATTTAAAACTGCTTAATTATAATAGTTCTGGAGCGACTGAGATGGCTTTAGATTATTTTACATAACTGTTAAATCCCTTCTGTGAATCATTCACCTCCTACGCTCCTGGGTGCCGGAGCTTAAAAGATGGCCAGTTATTTAACAGGCTTGGGAGTAGCTTAAAAATGTACTAGCATTTGCAGCAAGAGGACAATTGCTAGCGGGGTTTATTTAGTTAATTATCTGCACAGTCCTTGTACCTAGGCAGTATTTTGCTATTCATTTGAAGATGCATTTTATATTGCAAATTAGTTGAATTTTATTGTGTCTGTCCCATGGTGCACTTCCAATAATAAATTTTTAAATTAGATAATATACATACATATACACACCCCCAAAACAAAAGTTTCTGCTATGAGGTGGGGGCTCAGCAGTTGGAAATGACTGAGGAGAACATATGTAGGGTGATGTATTAGTGGATCACAGGATGACCATGAGCCACCAATGTGATGCAGTCATTTAAAAAACAAAAAAACAAACAAACAAAAAGGAATTGCAGTTTTAGGATGGATCGGGTGAGGTATTTGCAGGAGAGATAGAGAAGGATTAATGACATTGTCCCAAGGGACTGGTAAGAGCTCATCTGGAATATTGTACACATTTCTGGTCACACATGCTCAAGATTAATTTAGCTAAACTGGAAAAAGTACAGGGAAGAGCTACCAGCATGGTCAGGGGGAAAGGAAGGCCAATCTTATTAGAGGAAACTGAAGGAGCTTGGCTTTTTTTACACTAGCAAAACAAAGGCTGAGGGGGAGGGGAATGCTCTCTGTGAACACATCCAGGGCGGTAAACACCAGAGAGGGAGAAGAACTATTTAAGCTAAAGTACAATGCTGGCCCAAAAATATGACCAGTTTATCCCCATTTGAATACACTGAGTCTGGAAATTAGAAGAAAGGTTTTAACTATTAGAGGAGTGATGTTCTGGAACAGCTTCCCATGAGGAGTAGCAGGGCAAACAGCTAGCTAGTTTTAGGATGGAATTTGATAAATTTATGAATGGGACTATAGCTCGGGATTATCTGACAGCAGGAGACTGGATTTGATGACCTGGGAGATCCCCTCCAGTTCCATGTTCCAATATTTCCAGGGGAAATTTGCAAGGCTAGAAAGAAGCTGTGGTATTTGTCCTAAAGTACATTTTCCCATTTATTACAATTTGGTTTTTGTTATTTCGGATTTAGTGTTTATTTTAAAACGCAAATTATGGTTTATTTTTAAGAGTAAAGTTGTTTCTAATATACTATGAACATAAATAATGAAGACTGGAGATGTTCTGAGTCCCGGCCCACTTTAAGCTCTCTTAAAAAGAAGATTCCACACGGACCATTTGTGGCCAGAATCAGGCCTTTCTTTGCCACTTGAACAAAAGGATCTCATTTGAGACTCTGTCCTTTAATTTCCCTGGGCCTCAATTTCCCCATCTGTCAAATGTGCACAATGATGACTTCTCTCCAATCCTTGTAGCTTTATACTCTTAGCTCTTGCGGGCAGAGAAAACCCTGCTATATACATACACAATAGCTTGGACAATGAGGCAGGCCCCTAATACATTTACTGTTGTAGAACAAACAGGGACTCGTTACATTATAATTCTCCTTTAAAAGTTATAGATTCTCAGAGGATAATTTTGCAGTCAAATTACTAGTGGACTAAACTAGTTGGAAAGGAGCTGAAGAGAGAATACCAAAAAGCTGGAGACAATACAAAGTGGCCAGAAGCAGAGAGCCTCTGATTGTAGAAGGTGAAAGTGGGGATTATTGGGAGCTCATTGCAAACAAGTAGCTCACGGCTCCACAAATAGGAGTGGAAGCTTCCCCAGAACAGCTCACCATTCTAGCTAGCACACCGCCCCGTCAACACAAGTAGGAGTCTCCCAAATGCAGCTGTGAAAGCCTTTTTTGTTATTATTTTTGAAAGTTTAATCCAGCTCAGAGCCAGATTAGTGATGTCACACTCCGAGAAGAGTGGGTGGCAAAGCTCTGGCTAGCCGCTTGGGAAAGCGTGGCCTAAACATATATTTCATCCATGTCTTTTTGCGTTAGTTACCAGCTGATATAGAGCCCAATCCTGCAGTCCTTAGCCCCCACCCCCGCAGGCAACAGGAGCTGCCAGAAAGACTGAGGGCCATATTCTCCCCTATATATGGGGGAGGAAATCCTAGGAGTTCCCCCTTGCACTTGGACGTCAGCCTCCTAAAATGCAAGTAGATCTCTCTCACAGTGCCTCGTGCCTCCTTAGGAGCGGTGCTACCATTGCCCGATTCCCTCAAAGCTCAGCAGCAGCAGCTATAAAAGGGACTCAGTCGGAGTTAATGCTGCACCAGTCTCATACCACAAGGGGATGGCCTGTTTTCTGATCCCACCTGCATCCCATCCCTGAGCTCTCACACAGAGGGGTTTCAGCCAGGTGCCTGGGGAAAAAGGGGAAAGCCAGCATTCCCCTCCTGTGCCTTCTGGCTGGATTTCTGATAGTTTGGACCTCCTCTGCTCCTGGAGATGGGAAGAAGAACATGGCCTTAAGTGGGATGGCCAGCATCTTGGTTAGGAGCAGGGACTGAGCCAGAACCTCCAGAGTTAAAAGCATGAGCCAAAAGGGATCAACCCTGTGGCTACAAGAAAAGCAGTACTTGTGGCACCTTAGAGACTAACAAATTTATTTGAGCATAAGCTTTCGTGGTCTCAGATCTTCTGTCGATGAGGGGAAGAGGGAGATTGCAGGGCTGAGACATTGTCCATTAGAAGTTGGGAAGGGCAGGAAATTGATCATGTGGGATTTGCTCAGCTGATCTGTACAGATGCCACAATGCCCATTTTGAGGGGCAGTTGATGCATCCCATAAAGGAGAGCCTGCAGGCCACGGCAAGGTCATTTCTTCTGCTGGGAGTCCCTCCTCTTCAACAGCATTGCACATCAGGACCATATGTCCGTTCACACTCGATTGAAGCTGTTCTGCCTGGTGTGCCAAAAGAGGAATATCTGAACTCAGAGGAGGAAAGGAATCAGCAGAGTTCAGAGGTGCTTCTGGCTGCCATGAAGACTATCATAACAGCTGAGACAGATCACCTGGGGTATCAAAACATATGCAAAAAGGAAATGCTACCAGCAAGTGCCCCGTGTTCAGGCAATCCCACAGTGGACAGTAGCACCAGGCACTGATGATAATAGCCACTGAAATGCGTGTACAGCTGGAGGTATGCTAAATGGGCAGAGAGCTGGCAGCAGCCAATTAATCTGAGCATGCATTTAATCCCTGCCGGAGTCAGGACTCAGGTTCTAGTGGGTGTGGCTCCACTCCAAAACCAAACAATAAATCTTCAGGCCAAATTTGAGCTCTAATCAAATTTTATGGCACAGATGTTGAGTATTAATGGGGAAAGAGTAAAAGCAGAATTACAGTAGATCTATATTCTGACCGAGCACCTCCCCCTCCAATCAACTCACAGAACCCCTGGTGTAGATTCCTGCTGCTAGTGTCAGAAGTAATTTGCATTCTCTGTGAGGTAGCTGGATCAGACACTACTTGCATTATAACACACCAACTGTGCCACTTTCCAGCTGTGGAGGACCTGCAGGAGAGTTAACTTCTGGGTTTTAGTTGAGGCCCAGAAAGCAGCACAGCTGTTACTGCCTTCTTTGCTGCCTCATTTGATGTATATGCACAGAGATGGGTGGAATTTGTCCCTTAGTATTTAAAGAAGTTCCAGTTTTAAATGCTGCTAATAGAAGAATGTTGGTAAGACGACTGGGGAATTAAACCAACAAACCACGTACCTGATCCATTTCTCTGGAACTCTGGCTCTGGCACACAAGGTATATAGATGGATTTTTGGTAAGTGGAGTCCCATAGAGCATAGGGTCTGATGTTGGCCCTTTGATAATTGATATAGGCCAAAAGCAGGAACAGGGAACTCAAAGGCTGTGACAGACGTTCAAAGTAGTGAATTATGTTCACAAGGCTATAACAGTGACTCACGCATGGTAAATAAAGTCAGGTATGAACAGCAAACATCCAGGTTAGCAGGACTTCTTCGCAGACCTTGGACTAACAGTTATTTGCCCTCAAGAAATGACCATGCTTTCCAAAGCAATGGCACTTACGGTACTTACACCTATCATTCCTCTGCAAAATAAATGGCTATTGCATTTATGGTAGTCTCAGGTGAGCAAGACAACAATGAACTGACCAGACACTGATCCTGGACCCTTCTTTGCCTGCTATCTTCCAAAGCCACAGCCTGCTCCAATGAATATGCTAATTAAACTGGGACACTAGGAGATCTGGGTTCTATTCCCTGCTCTGCTACTGATCTCCTGAGAGACCTTGGGCAAGCCTCTTGACCCCTCTATGCCTTTGTCTCACTCCCACCCACTGTCTGTCCTGTCTATTTAGGCTGTAAACTCTTTGGAACAGACACAGTCCCTCACACTATATTTGGATAGCTCCTAGCACAGTGGGGCCCTGTTCTCAGTTCAGGCCTCTAGGTGCTACTATAAATAATAATTCCACTTTCCCAAATCTGTTTTTATCTTGAAAGAACAGAAAAATAATCTAGAAACAAGGAAATCATGCCAGCTTTCCATAAAGACATTTTGAGAGAATCCATTTTAATTTACAAGAGTGTAAATTTGGAGTAGTTTTGACATCAGTGAAGAGGTTTTCAGTTTCCCCCATGTAACTTAGCTGGTTGTTCCTTTAATACAAACAGAAACTCTGAAAGTATGGACTGTCAACTATTAATTACATTTTCTGAAGTGATCTGTATTTCAGAGCCTTCATCAGCTGGCAGCAGTTCAGTTACTACTCCATGTTATTGCAAGCTATAGTAAATAGTCATGGACAAACGGGTCTGAATTTCAAGAAGGCAAGTGAGGACAGTTTAGTTGGCAGAGTTATCTCCTCACCTTCTTGGTTTGCCACTTACACATGTAAATTGTTATTTTGAACTTGAAGTACATCATGTCCTTTTTGCACTTAAATCAGACCCCGTAGGGAACACTAACGGAACTGCCCAACACAAAACCCTGCAACCAACCTATGACAAAAAGTCAAAACAGTCAGTTATGAAGTTTAGTAACTGAAGATGGATGTTGACAGATCTATATTATGAATCAGACCTTTAAAATACAGTGGATCAGTCCCAAATACTACTTACAGTCTAACATAAATGGATATTAAAGAACAACTTTAAAAGAAAGGTCAAGCTAGGCTCCCTCCACTCTGAATAATGTCACTGTATAATGTGGCTGACTTGAAGGCTTAGACAGTTGCTCAAAGAAAAACTTGTAATCAGGCAAACAATAAAGCACGCAGGCACACTTAGATAGATACACCGAGCTGATAAATGAAAATGGGCTAAACTGGATGTAGGTGGGTCTAGCTGAGCAAATATTTGTGTTTAAAGCGACAACACCTCTTTGTATCAAAGCAGCAATGGGCAGGTAAGTAGGTATTAATCTGGACGTTGGTTGCTCAGTTTTAGATAATGGTAACCTAGCCTACAAGTGGAAATGTCTCTGATGGGCCAGGACACGGTATTTGACTGACTGTCCTTTTTCAATGCACATTAACCTTTATTCCCTGACACGCTACATTATGGCAGTCTCGATAGTGCCTGCTACTGGTCTGTTGTTCCCAAGGCTCCATGACATGTCCCTCACTGGACAAGGAGGTAATTATAATTCCTTCTCTGGAGGTGAGACTGTTAAGCTCAAGGCTAAGCCCAGCCCTATAATGTACTGGTGGTAACCCCTCCTATCTCTTCACTGGCACCTACTCTAATGCAGTGGTTCTCAGCCTTTCCAGACTACTGTACCCCCTTCAGGAGTCTCCAGCTAAGCCCAAGCCCTGCTGTCTGGGGGTGAAGCATGTAATTTAGCTTTACGGGGCCCCTTATGGCATGGGGCCCCAGCCAGCTGCCCTGCTTGCCACCCCTTAACACCAGCCCTGCATTTGTGACACCCCTAAATCCATCCCGTGATTCTCCCCCCCGGAAGGGGGGAGGGGTCACAACCTCCAGGTTAAGAAACACCAATCTAGAGGAGTTGATGTACCCCCTGGAAGACCTCTGCATACCCCCAGAGGTAAGTGCACCCCTGGTTGAGAACCCTGTTCTAACGAAGTAATGGGTTCAATTTTAGATGTGGTCAATGGAGTTCCACTCACTTACACATCACTAGAGTTGCAGTCACTTCAACCACAGGACTGAGGAAACATACGGCTGATCTTGTAAGAAGGTGTCGTCCCCCCATTTTAGTAAAAACAAAGAACCCAAACTTAAGTGTTGGACCTCAGGAAAATGTTCCCGTTAGCGTCAGCTCATTCAGACACCGAAGATTGAGCGGCATCTTACGTTGTCTGCAGTCTGACAACCCCTACTTACAGGTACATACTATGGGAAGGTTACCTCTGGATTTTAATGGACTCCCATGATCCTCTGTCTGATGCAGAATTTCTAATGGCATCCTAGAATAGTCTTGCCAGGCCAAATAGTCTTTACTACTTCAGCCAAACCTTATGCGTTTCTATAGCACTGTACAAACATTCTCTTCCTCATTAGAGCCAAATGAGGAAACATTCTGAATGCAAGGTGATTAGTGGAGGTTAGGCTCAGTAATTGATCTCCATTTAAAATAAGATATTTAAGGTTTATGTAACTTAAATGTTGCGGACGTTCAATGGACTGTGGAAATTAAACAGTAAAAAAAAAAAAATAAAAATCTGTATCTAGCCATCTGTGCTTCCTGTTTGTTCACAGTGGGTTAGAATCTTAACAAAAAGATTAATGCGTCGAAATGGAAAGAAAAACATACATACAAACGTAAACAGAAAGAGTACATCTAGCCCGAGCATGGCATGAATTAATTCCAACACAAAGGGACACAGCATCTTCTAGCAGTTCATTAGGAAACCAAACTCTGTGGCAGCCCACCCCTTTCTTCTCCTAGCAGGGACCTGAGAGGAGACAAGACATTTCATGAGGAAATTTTTTATTTCCTAACTGTAGGGCCCATGCTGTGGCATGCTCTGCGGAAGGTGCACTAGTACAGGGGTTCTCAAACTTTTCCTTTGTAAGCACCCTCCCACCCCCCACCCCCCCCACAACACGTTATAAAAACTCCATTGCCAGGGCTGGCATTAGGGGTAGCAAACAGGGTAGCTCCCCAGGGCCCCATGCCACAGGGGCCCCCCTATGAAGCTACATTGGTCAGGCTTTGGCTTCAGCCCCAGGTGGCAGGGCTCAGGGGCCTGGGCTTCAGCCCCATGCAACGGGGCTTCAGCTTTCTGTCCTGGGCCCCAGCGAGTCTAATGCTGGCTCCTGAAATCTGCTTGCGCCCCCCTTCCCCCCCGCTACCAGGGGCGCCCAGACCCCTGGTTGAGAACCACTGCACTAGGTCATGGTGGGGAAATGGAGTGAAAGAAAAATTCCTTTGCATAGGAACCCAGTCAAATTGCAGTGACATCACCCCAGGTTTGTACAGTGACTAGGCCACACAAAGGGGCCTCCCCAATGGGCCTATACTGGCTTATACCAGCTAAGGATCTGGCCCTCTCTATGTAAAATGGAGGCTAACTATTATATTATCCAACCTCCAGGCCTACAGACTCCTTGTGTACAAGATTAGAAACAACCTAGTCAGTGGATTTCTAATTCAACAGCCCACACCTGGCAATAACAGTGATTTTCAAAGAGCATCTCTGCTGTACGGTCTCTTTCCTTGTGCCAGAAGAAGCTCTGACCTCAAAACCTTCAAAGAGTTTCATAACCGGAATCCTTACTTTGCAGGAGGGTATTGTGTTTTCTGAAAGCCAACTCTTGCTCTAATTCCTTTTGGATGAAAAAAAAAAGGGTATCTTTCCCTCTCTTTTAATCTATTCTGCCATTTCCTACACTTCAGCCAGCCCACTATCTTCCTGAACTTTCAGATTCTGCTCTTTTGTGTCTTTTCTCAAGTGATCTAGAACAAACCAAACCAAGGAGTGGCATATTTAATGCATTCATACTCCACAGATCACACCAGGCCATAAGTTTCCATAGAAAGATGGATGCGTGTATCTGATCAACACCCCCATATCCGCACTCCCTGTGTCCATTGGTGGATGGGATAGGAGCTCTGATCTCAGAGTACAGAAATATCAACAGCCACAGTCTGGAAAAAGTGACTTTTGCTAAACACTTAGAGAAACCAGAGGCTTGAGAGGATATTAATAGGATGGGGTAACCAGGAGAAGACAGTTCATATGGTAATGAAAATGTGTAAGTACTTTGGAGCCATAGATTTCTATTTTTAGAGAGATGTGGGTAGTTAAATAACCACTGGCAGCTTGTGCTGAGGAAGTGATAGCAAGTGCCATACTTATTGGAAACCCCAAGCCACAAAGGAGAGAGTAATGTAATAAGTAAATTTAAATAGTGCCTTTCAACACAAAGAACCCAAAGGGCAAAAGCAAACATAAACTGATGTACAGGTACACAGGGAAGGTTTCATTTGTGAATGAAATGCAGCCAACTCTGGGGAGAAAGGTGTGAGTTCACTGAACTGCCCCAACCATTCAGGACAGGAAATGAATACCAGATTCAATTAAAATTGAAGGGGGATATTTAGGAAGGCAGTGCATAGTTATTGAAATTGGGATTTGGCCACGAAACCCTGTTAATGCCCTTAGTCCTGCAAAAAATCCTGCAAATGACTCTACATCTCAGCTCAAAAAAGAGCACTTCCAGCAGCACAGAGCTGCCTTGCACCACACCATGAAATTGGCTCAGTAATGACTCAGAAGTTGTTCGCAGGCACCATTTTCCAAAGCATTTAAGTGTTCCTTGAAAGCTTCCCATCCAAGCACAGGCCTCAGTTCATCCCTGCTTAGCTTGAGAGGGAACCACAAGAAACTCCTCTCGCTCTCTCTTCCCTCTAGTACCATAGGATGAAGCCAGATCTTACCACATCATCATCTTTGCTAGGAAGGGCTTGACTCAATGCTCGCTGAAGTCAATAGGAAGACTCTTATTGGACTTCAGGGAGAGCTGGATTAGACTCCTAAATAGCTGTAGTACATGGCAAGTCTAGAGTCTGATTACCAGATGCCATAAACCAATCTTAAGAGTGCAGGTCCAGACCCTGCAAGAAGCTTTGTGTGGATGCAGAGCTCTGCTATGGCGGTAGAGCTTGGTGAATGCTCCCTGGAGGGATGTTTGTGCTGTGTTTTAAAATCCATGGCACAGCCTGGGTCTACACACGAGGGCCCATGCTACAGTGCTAAAAGTGCTGTGTAGACATGGGGGTTTTGGCAGGAGCTCAGGCTCTGAAGCCCAGGGGTTTCCTGAGCTCAAGCTCTGTTGACCTGGGCTCTGAGACTCTGCCACAGGTTTTAAGATGTAGTGTACGCACACCCTTCAACCTAGCGGATGTTCTGGAACGGAGATCAAGTGTTTTTATTTCCCCATTTATTCCTTTTGAAAGCAGACATTTCATTGATGTAACAAGCTCCCTTCAGTTCAGAATCCTCCAGCAACTAATTAGCAGAGATAACAGTCAAATGTTTCAAAGCAACCCATCTAGACACACAACGGTAACACCATCAGAACACTAGAAACAAGTTATAAAACATGCAAAAAAATAAAGTCATCCTCTGCCCACCCTTCTTCAGCAGGTTTAGCTGGTCTAGCCAATTGCTGTTCTAGGAGACATCAGCACTGCAGAAGGACCTTCTCAGATCCACCACCTAGATAGGCTCCTCCCCTCCATAACCACAGGAGCATCACCATCAGCTCCTGAATTTCCCGTCATTAAGATTGGACCCTGTGGTAAAGCCACCACTTGCCAATTCTCTTCTAGGCCTGGTGCTGCTGAGCTTTTCAGCTGCAGACACTTCTGAGGCATCCTCATCACAACAAACCCCCAAATGCCTTGCGCATCGGACTAGGAGAGCACAGCTGTGCAGACCAGTTTGTAAAGATCTGCTGGAAAGCTGGAGAATTGCTGGCCCTCCTATGAAGTTGTCTTAGTCACCGAGGGCTAAACCCCCAAAGCTGACACCTACTCACATCCTAGTGAAAAGGAGGGGAACTCAGACTGTCCTGTCGAGTATTTATCTTACAAAATCTCTGATCCCCACTTTTTTTTGCTTAGATTTGATTTTTTAGAAAAGAAATTGCTATCTTTAAAAGTCATCATAATCCTGATAAATAGCCTGCCAATCCAGTTATCACATTTCACATAATGTACAATGCCACAGTTAAACACATTCTACAAATGCCATACGCTGCTGTCAAAGCCTCTCCTAGACTAAACAGATTTATTGGTATATAAAAAAAAACGGTTCTCATGTCTTACTTGTTAATAGAACTACCACATAGTAAGAATCTCGTATACTGTAGGGTTGGGCTGTACAATGAAATCAGTAGTGACAAAGCATGATGCAGAGTAACCCTTTCATGGAAGAGGATGCCGAGGTCCATATATTTAGATGGGGGCCTACACATGCCTGACTTAGATATGCAAATCCCCAAATACACGCATATGAGCTGGGTGCGTGAAAACACCTACCTAGATTCATGTATGCAGTTATTACTCATGCATGCATCCCCCCCTCCCGAATACGTGCATGTTGAAAGCTCACTCAGTGTTCATCAAGCTATTGCACATGCCCTTTAGGAGGTGCTTGTAGTGAAGGTCCATTGGACTGGATTCCAATTAGAGAGATGAGTGAACCTGTTTGGACAACTTAAAAAATGGACTCCAGCTTTAAATCTCAACCTGACCTTTTATTAAGGTTAGATAAAGGGGAAGGAGTTACCCAAGTGTTAAGTATTTTCCACACCCCTCTGCACTTAGGGTCCAATCCTGCAAGGTGCCAATGTGGTGCTGCGTGCCAGCCATTGGCTCTTCAGCTTGCAGGGCTGGGCCCTTGATGATTCCAGTCAAGAGGGAGCACAAAGGAGTACTCAAATATGCCCAGAAAGGCTGGCTGGCAAGATTTCCAATCAGCATTGCAGATTTAAAGAAAAATTCAGGTAAGCTTCAGCTGTAACCATCCGAGCACTGGGGTTGTCCGCTATGGGCTTGGCAGACTGTGATAATATGGTAATTAAAGGGTTAATGATCCCACAGCACAATCTTAGGGGCTAGTGTGGAATTCATGTGAGTTGCTCTATTCCTAAGGAACAGGCAAACGAGGATACCGTGGTACAATTAATACAATGCAGCAGCTAACGGTCTAGTCTGAAGATAGAACTGTGCAGAAGAGCAGTTGGGGAGCTGCTCAGAGGAGGGCTCTCTGGGTTCTGCCAAGATCCTGCTCGCTTCCATCGTTATCTTTGCAGAGCATTCGATCAAAGCTCTCCAAAGCGAATGCTTGCGGTCCTTCAATGGCTTCCTTAACCCCGTGGCATCTCTGCCCATCGTTAGCCCAGATTAGTCCATTAAACAAAAAATGGAAGAGTTGAAGTGGAGCAGCTCTAGGTGTGTCTGAGATGGATGGGCAAGTAGGGCACATGAGAAGAGAGAGCAGTACAATAATTTACTCAGAATGTATAGTTCCAGTCTCCTGCCCCTGGCACTTTTCAAAAGGCAAAAGTAGATATAATTCAGTCAAAAATTCTAATCATGAGCATATTAAAATCACACTTCCTTATGAGGCCCCGCCCCAAATAAACCAACATATCCAGCTATTCCATCCGTCAACTCATCCCTACTTCAGACAACAGGGGGGGAAACTGACTGAGCCACATGCCCAGACCATACCTGCACTCTGATGACCAAAGGAAGCACAGATCACAGCCAAGTAGTCTTCCTGGCTAACACCTGCCAGTAGCATCCTCCTGTTTAAATTGAGGTTTAACCAAAGAGCTTCAAAACGGTTCACATCAGAGGCCAAAACCATAGGGAAAACAACAATAACAAACACGTTGCCAACTTCAGTTGTGCTACAAACCTGAAGTCCCCTGAGAAACTTACAAAGGACCCTGAACTTCCAGGATAAACGTGGGCCCAGGCTCATGCTAACCTGGTCAGGACTCTCATCAGACAAAGCCATGTGAAGCTAAGTAGGAGTGGGTGAGCTATTGGTTTCATTTGAATTGAACTCCAAGCGAATCCCAGGATGTGTGTTTGACATTGGTGAGCCTAAGGGAATTAGGTTTGTGACAAATCAATGGGATCTGAGTGCCTAAAACCCTTAAGCTCCTTTGAAAAACCCAGTCCTAGTTACAATGCAGTCCTTTAAAAACAGGCCTTAACAGAGCTTTTGATCAATAGAACTGCATTTCCCATGCGAAGAGTCAGGTAAGAGCAGTGACTGACTCACATCTCTATTAATCCAATTAGTGTGGCTTTGTTGAAGCAGGGACACACAAGCAGCAGAATCGCAGGCTCTGTCTCAGGTGGCAGTTTACCGACACAGTGATATTGTGGGCTTTGATGCTCCTGAGGAGCTGGGGGAAGCCAGGTTTATTCCCATATCTGTAAATAAGTCTGTTTACTTTGAATCTGAACAGGTGCACAGCTCTTCTCTTGTAACTAGGGCTGTTTCCCAGTTTGCCACATGTCTGCGATTTATTAGGAGCGCTGACCTTTCAGTCATACTGCCTCACTTGATCAGGTTTCCCTCTATCTTGGAATCAGCGCAAATGTACCGGGTCTCAGTAGTGTCATCTTGCTTATTAATAAGCAGCATTTACAAAGTGCTGTTAAATGCATCCCGTCAGTTTCAAGCACCTATATTCCCCCTCTGTGGTCCAGGAGGACCCAGTCAGGTCTCCAGCCACCACCTGTCTCTGAGCAGGAAGCCGGGTCCCCAGTCCCTTCTAACCAGCTACCATAAATGGTGATAGCTCCAGCAAGCCAGTCTGCCTAGAGGCCAGCACCTGGGTGTGCTTTCACGCTGAGCTCACATGAGCTTACGAAAGCTCATGCTCAAATAAATTGGTTAGTCTCTAAGGGGCCACAAGTCCTCCTTTTCTTTTTGCGAATACAGACTAACACGGCTGCTCCTCTGAAACCTGAGAGTGTGTTTACCAGTGACCCTACAGCGCTCTCTCGCTCGCTCTCTCTCTGCAGAGAACATTTACTCTTAGTATAAAATTTTAAAGAAAGCACTAGAAAGGAAACACGCTCCCCCCACCCCCCCCAGAGATTCTACACACATACTAAAAGCTTACCGGAGGTTACTCCCAACTCCAGCATGGGTAGGAGTCTGCCTTTCCAACCCGTCAGCAAGGGTTAGGGTCTCCCTCGGACCCAAGGTCCTGTCAGTTTGTTGAATCAAATCACGTATCAGATCAAGCTCATCCGTTTATACCAAAAGCCATTTCTTTGTCCCCTGCTCGCTGGAAAACCCAGCCTGAACCAGTATATGCAAATCAGCCCCAGGGTGGAACCTCTCTTTGAGAGGCAATCACTCCCCCACCCTGTTTTTTTTTAATAGTTCTTGGAGCAGTGATAACTCTCTCCCATGGAGCAGAACAATCATACATAAGCCATTCATAAGTGTAAGACAGGGCTCCCCAAACATACTGCAGGGGGCTGAAACATCTGGCCTAAGCACTGCTCTTTAACTGAACACAGGAGTAAGACCTGGCTCCCTGCAACCTCCTGTTGCTTTGCTGTGAATTGACAGAGGACTAGAGGCACCAGGGCTGTCATTCGTTACTAGCACAACTCCTGTGCGGCCTCTAGTGATAAATAACCCTACCATACATTTACTTCTATCCACAGATCTCACACTGCTCTACTTGTATATTAATGAAGCCTCACGCTCCCTGAGAGTCAAGAAAGACTTGTTATCCTCTGTACATAGATGGGGGCAGTGAGCCACATAGGTACAAGGGAGCTGTAAGTCTCCCGCTCCAAAAAAACAAACAAAAAAACCATCCCTGGTGCAGGGGACCACCTCCCCCAGGACAACACTGTCCTCCTGGCGTAAGGGGCACACGAGGAGTGTTCCAGTGAGGTATAGTGGCAGGAGAAGACAAGACATATAGGGGGCATGGCAATTGGTGCTGTAACCAGTACTAGGGTTCAAAACAGCCATCACCTGCATCTAAAAGGAAAGTGGTTCTACACTGGTACACGGATGAATCCTCCATAGAAGATTTAAGTGTTTTGCCCAGGATTACACAATGAGTAGCTGACAGAGGGACTAATCTTGTTGTCTTCAACAGGAAAAGTTAGTAGTCCTTGCTGATAGTCCTGTTCTAAAGAAGAGACCACAGTGCCTGTGAGCACATTCACCGACCCACTCACCCAGAGCCCGAAAAACACAGAAAGACCCAAGTCCTTTTCTCTAGGCTTTGCAAGGAAGGAGCTTCATGCTCCTAGCCTACCGGCCTTTGGTGAGTGAGGCTTGTACTGCTTGTATTAAGCAGCCTGCAGCATTTCTGCTCCAGCCTTTACGCTCAGCCATCATTCAGAGCAGAGAGAGCTTTCTGGGCCATACTGGAAGCCTCATCCTTTGGTGAGGAATGAGAGTTTTAGCACATGTTTGACTTTGCTTCTCAAGGAACTGCAATTACCCAAAAGCGAAGGCTCTAGAGCAGGGCAGAAAAGCTCAGCCAAAAATATTTTGGACAAAACCAGAACATTTTTTGTAACAAAGAAATGTTCATGGAAGACCAAGTCAGTTCTTCAGCTAGCGCTAAGAGAGCTCATTGCCACAAACTGCCTTCTATCTGGACCTTCTGTATTATTTATTACTTTCTCGTGTTATCATAGGAGAGTCTCCCTCAGACCCACAAAGACAGAAAGAAGTCATTTTGCCAGGTTTTTGAATGTCACCGTGTGTTAGCGAGACAAGGCGGGTGAGGTAATATTTTTATTGGACCAGCTTTGTGGAGCTCAGAAGCTTGTCTTCCACCAACAGAAATTGGTCCAATAAAAGATATTACCTGCACTGGTGTATTAAACACATGCCAAGGGCCAGCTGGTGTAAATCAACATAGCTCTACTTGTTAGAGCTATAGTGCTTTACACCAGCTGACGATCTGGCCCTTTAATTCTATTTTGTATTTCCTTGTCATTTGCACACAGTCTCTCTCCTCACTCTTGTTCACCCCCAATAGCAAAAGCTTCTTTTCCCCCAGGGAACTCCTAGCACCAAACTGGAGTCAGGACTATTCCAGTGTGCCCTTTGGCAACTCACACGCTTTGTGGGACTTATTTAGTACAGCCCAAGAGAACTCCTACTTACAGCTGTAGGGCCTTCTTTACAAAAAAAAAAAAAAAAGAGAGAACCTATGAACCTTCCTCCCTCCCCCATTCATCTGGAAGGAAGAGACAACCCTCGTCTATTGCAATGTTTCCATACAAAGACTAGGCCCATCATTTATAACTCAGACTCTAAAGCCACACAGGATCTGTTTTCATTCCATTTAGATTTCAGCAAAAAATAAATTCAATGGAATAGCTCTTAAGTTCTACTCTGGTTTTCAGGAATTCTGGAACTTGCCCCAAAGGCTTGAGAGATTTTGACAACCTCTCCAGCTTCTCTTTACCCCAGATCCTATGCTCTTTGCACTATATGTCCTCTAGTGGGTTTCCAGTTCAAGTAATGATTTTGCTTCCCCCATTTAAATGCTTTAAAGAGGAGCCCATGAAGGGGATACCAGTGATTATTTCCTCCGGGGGAGACCGTTTGGAAGAGCACCAGGTGGTCAGTGGTAGGCTATCAACAGGTGGCTGAGAAGGCAGATAGGATAAACACTTGTTATACTAATAGACATGAATTACCCTCCATCTCCCTTTTAGTGGCAGTAGGTCTCAGAACAGTGTGAAACTGGCTAGTTTTATTTTATGGCACTTGGTGTTTTCAGAGTGCAGAGCAGCATGAATAAGCAAAACAGGTATCATGAAAACCAGAGATGGCCTCAGTCAAAGACCTGGATCTCAATACTGCTCTGCTCCAAGGGAGGTTGGCTCTTGACCCCATGCTCAAGTCCAACACTGATGGAATTGCCTCTGCTTAACTGTCTCAGACCCAAGCCTCCATGAACTGTCTCAAGTGGACTAATCACTTAAGTCCGGCCTAAACTACAGAAAAAAAAATCCCTTTTCACCCAGGCTTGGAGTGAGTGGATGGTAGCTACAGGACTTGGCATTATGGCAGTTATGGCATTGCGGTGGGAGGGATGGTTTCTTGAAAAGTAAAAAGCAAATAAAACGTCAAGCATAATTAAAGGAATAAAAACCATGCTAGCCTCTGGATGAGATTATGGCACTAAACACAATTTCTTATCATCTCCCATATTCTTTGAAGTTGATGATTTTATATTGTATGGGAGAGAGAGAGAGACGGCGCACCTGTGCACACACCTATGTCATGCATCTAAGAACTATGTAATATTATTAGGAGTTGCTGCGTTATCAGCCCAGGAGAGCAAAGCCTTCTATTTTACCCCTAAATAGATACATCTAAAGTAGTGACAGTGCTGGCATCCCTACCAACTGCCCCAGTAATATGCTTCAACCTTGATCCGGAAGGACACCTCTAGTGGGAAGAGGCTCATACAGATTCCACACACGGCTAATTCCTTGCCTGAGCTCTCCAAAGAGACTGCTAAGGAGTGCCGATTATAGGGGTAGGATTTTGGGATATAAACACTTGTCCATTGGTTACTGGACTGAGACTCATTTTGCATGGGCTATTGAAGAGACATCAGATGGTAACAACTTTTGATTGCTAGTGACCTGGTCTGGGTTTCAATGAGTGACAGAGATAAGAGACTAGATGCAGGGGATTATCAATCCCCTGAGCAACTGTTACATCTTAAGAGTATAGCTACATTTATGGTACAGAATCCTATATATTTTTTCCTTTGGCTGGAGAAAGAATAAAATAAAGGACATTTGTATATCAATAATATTTTGTGAGTCCCCAGGTAGCATCCTTCCACTGGGGTTGATAGTTTTCCTTTAAAATTGATGTGTTGAGAATCCCTCAATAGAGAGGATTAAGTGTTCCAGGGATGAAGAGCAATGATAATTCCCTGCTCTTATATGTTGATTTCCATTAAAAATAAAAAGTGCTTTGTAGAAGTGGCTAAATACTATTGTCTCCATTTCACAGATAGGGAAATCAAGGTACAGACCAGGTAGGCAACTTTCTTAAGAGGAACTAAAAAGCCAGTGGAGAATCCAATTCTCCTGACACTAGTCCCTTGCTCTAAACACTGGAAACTATTCCCATTCCTTACTTCCATTTAATAAACCCCTATTCATCAGCAGTGTGGTGACCGGGAGTGAACTATGTACAATTATTGATGGAAAATGTACTGTAACATGGGGGTCAAATGGAGAAAACAGATCTGGATTTTTGCAGGAATGAAAGGCTCCAGGGAAGAGATTGTTTTCCAAAGTAGAAGGGTGGGTGCCTATGATACAGCAAAATAATTCGGTTCCACTTTATTACAGGCTGACTTTAATTCTACAGCTGGTGCTGGGTGTTATTTTTATTCTAAATGTTCTTCTAGAGAATCCTCGGAGTTCTTGTTGAACAGATAACAAGCAAAATTGCTTTTATATTTATAGCTTTACTTCCCTTATCCGCTTGGGACAGGCCTTAAAACATGTCAAAGCATATTCGATATTCCTGTGATCTCTGTAGTGCCAAATTCTTCTGAGTTGCATCAATTCAAATCAAGGAGAATAAAAGCACGTACAACAGGAGGGAATGTGATTCAGGCTGTATTTTATCTACACACGGACGTGCCACCTCTGCTTGAAGCTTCAGAGCTCTAGGTTTTAAAATAACTATGTTGGGCCAAATCCTTTGCTTGTATAGGTCAGTGGAACTCCACTGTTTTCAATGGAGCTATGCCAGTTTGCACCAGCTGAGAATGTGGCCCACCATTATAATGAACTGGGGCCCGGTCCTCGCGGTTGCTTGCTTCTTCACTGCCTATTGCAATCCAGCCCCTCGCCCAATATACTCAGCACCTCAGAGATATGGGGCCCGTAGAGTCAGACTTGACACATTCTCTCTCAGTATCTGGACTGATTGCCAGCAGAGGGGTAACTAAGTCAGTAAGGATAACCAGTACCTGCTGAGCCACGGACAACAGAGAAACTTTGCTATAGGACAGTTTGATAGTCTTTTATTAACAACATTGCTTCTAACAGATGATGCAAATTGATACCCTTTAGAGAAAAGCGTAAGGGCACAAGCTAGATCAGCCCTTTGAAACACAGAGTTATATGTTTTCTTGGCAAATTATCCACCCCACCCATCTTTGAACAAGGCAGGGTACATTACGAAAAAAATACAGCTACTGAAAGCAAGATATTTTCAGGTCCAGAGCAGGAAAAGTGAAGAGGCATGTAAAGAATGCTGAGATCAGGCTTTGTACGCCACACAAAGCATTTACATGGCGTGGCGCTGATGCATTGTGATTCGGTGGCATCGGAGCTCAGCAAAGACCAGTCATTGACACCGTACTGTCCTCTTTCTTGACATGTCTGAGTTGATCTCAGAAAGCTCTCTGACTGTTTGATTGAAGGGAAAGGCTTCAGGAGGGATGACCTAATAAAGTTTTATTTAGACAAGTTTCCAAAAGCACAGAAAATTGGATGACTCATCTGGCCCAATGGTCCACATGCTTTCCCCTTCACTCAGCTTTGGCAGAGAGCCACTGAACATAGTACTAGAAATGGGGTTTAAAGAATATTTTATTGGTCGTATTATTCATGCCTATTTATAACAATCCTGCATTTCTTGTGAGCCCCAAACCCTGCATTTAAATCAGTTGCGGTGTGCGGCTGGGTGCAGAAAGAATGCAGGATCAGGCCCTAAAATCATGCATGAAAGGCACTGATCAATGCCAAGGGCTGATTTTGATTTGCTGCCAAGATCTAATTGTGAAGTTCCCCTCTCTGCAGAGAGTCCAAGTAAATGGCTTCATCTTCCATTGAAATCAGTGGAAAAATCTCCCATTGACAACAACAGGTGTTGGATCAGGTACTAGAATTCACCCTCCCAACTCACAGGCAGCCTGGTTGCATCTCTAGACAGGTAGACCAGACTCCACTCCATAGGAAGGAAGAATGGCTGCTGTCATGCCATATCCCCTTTGTGAGGTGATGAGATCCACCACAGCCTATGGCCCCATTGTTCTTTTCCAGACTCTCAATTATACCCAGCTTGTTTAGTAGCAGAAGGTTGCTCCCTGTTGCAAGACATAGGGACAGGAGTTTGTCCTTTGTGGTCTGACCATGGACTGGTGCAAAACCCTCCACAGCATGAGTGAATGTCACCCTTAAAATTTGATAGAAGCGTTGCCGAAGTTAGTGCTCTCTTTTGCTCAAAAGTTCATACAATTGCTCCCCTTTGATTTCCCACACTGAACTAGGCACTTGGCTCTCATTAGGAAATCTGATCCTGTTGGGAGCTGCACGCATGACAGTACAAAGCCAGCAGCCATCGCTATATGGATTTTTACATCTCAGTGCACCTATGACAGGGGAAACCTCTATTCCCTTCTTCCAAATCAAGACTCTGAGCAATATAGGCAGTTGATATTTGTGTCACATAGAAATGGGTTTGACTCAAACCCTCCTTATTCCACAACGCCACAGTTCTGGAGAAGTTCAAAATCCAGACCAAGGTATGGATCTAAACTTTGCAAAGGTTGGGGGCACTTGAAACAAGAGCCCCAGATGCCAAGCATCCCCAAATTTAGGAGTGCTGGAAATCCAGGTCTGAATTCTGATTCAACCCATCACTCTGAATCAAAGAACTGATTCAGACACTAGCTTCCCCCCCGCCCCTACCCTTTCTTTCTTTCTTTCTTTAAATGGACTTCAAGCTAGTAGTTTAAAAAAAAAACAGTACCTTTTATGGCAATAGGATTCCACTGAGATTTACTTTTTCTTTCTAGAAAGGAAGCCAGCACAGAGCAAACATGCTGCAAATGGATAATCTGACACAAGTACAGAAGGACAAGTTCAATCAGACATCTTACAGTTTCCAAGCACTGCCTGCATTCATTTTAGACTCATTTTAGCATGGCAAGTCACAGCAGTATAAACATGGGGCGGGGGGAGAAGCACTAGCTGGCAAATAGTCAGAACTTACTGTTCCTGACCCAGTAACCTACTTTCTGAGCACCACGTAACATTAAAACCACCCCCAGCTCAGACTGCAACGTCACCTCTTACTTAACCTCTCAGAGGCAAAGAGCGGGTCTGGCTAGGAAGAAGTAGATGAGATGTGGTCACCATGCACTCGGTTCTGCCCACAGAATCTTTTGATGCTAGACAGGAACATGAAGGGTGGCTTCCAACCTCAAGTGGTTCAGAGCTGCTGCTGCAACACGTGCGATCCAATCAGTGATGTTTGAAATGGTCACAAAAGCTGAATCACTGATGTGTTCTCTGCAGACTAGCCAGGGGTGGTGTCCTAGAAAAGGGAAGGCAGGCAGGGGTCTGTTTTTTTCCTGGAGTAAAGGTGTTTATCAGAAGGCTTGTTCTGGGCCAGTTGCACTCAGACTCTCAGTGAAGTCTGATGGAAGCCAGTTATTCGGCAATAATACTGATCAGTCTTTAAAGGAATTAAGACTGCAAGGAATTGTTAGCACAAATGTAAAGAAAGCTGCTACACCGACAACCCTAAGCACCTATGCTGTGCCCCACCAAAGTCCTCCGTTTATGTACATAACGGGTTACCCCCGACCCTACCTGCCTCCCACCCCTGACATTCTTCTTGGGGGATAGAACCACTGCTAGGAAGATGGATTTGAATCTGTGACCTAGATGTGAAAACCATCCTCTCTCATGACTAATACTTCAGAGGGGAACTGATGGTTTAAGGTATCACTCTGACTTTTAGTATCACTGCACTGGACTTCAGCAGAGGTTCTGCAGAAATGGGGACATGACCTATCTACAACCTTAGCCAACCACACACTGCCTTCAGTTCCTCCTGTAACCCCTAATTCAGGCTAATGAGGGGGTAAAGGAAGGAAGAATTTATTCCTAAGGATTTCAGGTATCTAATATCTGTGTGACTGCTTTAAAAGTGTTTCCTCAGACACTGAGGGACAGGAGCTGTAGGGTGAATCCTGTTGTAAAATTAAGAAAGTCTTTCAAAGGAAGAGAACCAGACACTTTAAGCAAAAGTGTACCTGAATATAGTTTTAGCAATTTGCAGACAAGAATACCAGATTGTTTGTGGGCACTGATGTTCAACCAGAATGAGAGAGAGTTTGTGTTCGACACTTGCTATCCACAAATGGTGTAGACACCTAACATTGGTGAGAGAGTCTCTGGTTTGTCTTCTGAATCTCCTATCACAAAGATTGACGTGTTTTCACATCATCCTCTACTTTAAGTATTTCTTGTGGTAAGGAACCAAATGTAAATTTTGGCAGCTGTACAACAAACAACAGGGTAAGAGAGATCAGAATTTAGATCACAGTGTAGATTCTAAACTACGTATTGCCAAGAAACAGTGAAGAGACTAAGACATTGTGTATTATGACAAGACAGAACCTCTTAGGCTCAGATTCAACAAAATACTTAAGCAGGTGAAAAGTCCAGGACTGCTTAAAGCTAAGCATGCGCTTAAGTTCTTTAACTGGGGCATTAGGGCCCGACCCAAGTCCCATTGACATCACTGGGAGTTCTTCCATTGACTTCAGATGAAATTTGATTGGCACTGTTGGGTCTAACTTGCAAGCAGTTTTGGATAGGAAAGTAAAAATTGGAGAATGTGGAAACCCAAACTTAGTTGCAAAATACATCTGCCTCCCCGAATATTCTCAGCAAGCACTAGTTAATGACAACCATTGTCCCTTAAAAAAAAAAAAAAAGGCAGCTTGAAATTCAAAATTTTAATGAAGGAAACTAGGGTATTAGAATCAGTAAGGTAAGCTACTGACTAGACCTAATCAGAAATTTGATTAAATATTGTGTCGGAAAATGTTAATTCATCAAAACCAAAACATTTCATGGGAAAGGGTTGGTTTTGACAAATTCTTGACCTTTTTTTTTCTTTTTTTAAGTTTCAAAGATGTTGACATGTGTCCCATTTCAACATTTAAATGAAAATATCTAGTCTTCTGATTTGAAAAGACTTTTTGCTTTGAAATTTAAATGAAATTGTGGTAAAAAAATAGTCACAGTCAAAATGAAGCGTGTTGATTGACCTAAGCCTTTTTAAAAAAAAATATATATATATAAAATTCAGTTTGCAAAAGTAAGATTTTTTACTTTGTCCTCATTGGACAGGAGCCATTCTTTGAAATCTCAAAACTTCACAGAATGGGAACATTACCCTTGCACCAGCTCTACAACTAATAGCCTTAAGCCATCACTAAGTTTAAAATCATTTGGAAACATTTCACTCTTTTTGACCTATGTACAGCACAGGATATAGGATTATAAACATTTAAAGTCATCTTTCTTCACTACAATGAATAACTTAGCTCTCTGAAGTTGTAATATTACAATCCACACTAGTTTCAGAGTAACAGCCGTGTTAGTCTGTATTCGCAAAAAGAAAAGGAGGACTTGTGGCACCTTAGAGACTAACCAATTTATTTGAGCATGAGCTTTCGTGAGCTACAGCTCACTTCATCGGATGCATATCGTGGAAACTGCAGCAGGCTTTATATACACACAGAGAATATGAAAAAATACCTCCTCCCACCCCACTGTCCTGCTGGTAATAGCTTATCTAAAGTGATCATCAGATGGGCCATTTCCAGCACAAATCCAGGTTTTCTCACCCTCCACCCCCCCACACAAATTCACTCTCCTGCTGGTGATAGCCCATCCAAAGTGACAACTCTTTACACAATGTGCATGACAATCAAAATGCACTTATAACAAATTATAACTAACTACTACTTATACACAAATCCGGGCATGATCAGGTTTTAAAATTCACCTAATTTTAGCACCCTGCCAGTGAAAAAGTCATTGTCATGAAAACGTATGGGATACCAGGCATATGTCCCCCCTCCCAAAAAGGAGTGAACTTTCACAAGGCAGAGAAAGTCATGAGGCAGATGAAGGGAGCCCTCCAAATATATCCAGAGAAAGGAGATGCATTGGGAGAGCTGTATCAAAGAACGGGTGGTTACTGCCAACAAATCAGTTTGGGGTTACATCAGGTGTAGACAGATTTATAGCAAGACCCATTAGTCAATGCACAGCAGGAGAAGAGGGTACTACATAAGCAGGGAGCGCAAGTATCACTAGCAAACACTGGGCTTATTTCTGTCCACCTTGTGAAAAAAAGATACACTCTTCAGCCATTTGAGAAGCAAACAAAAGCTCTTGCTACAGCACATGAAGTAGAGACGATGATCTTCTTTATCACAGATGATCTGACAATTAAGGCACCCAAGGTAGAGATGAGCATTTGGGACATTAGAATAGGGCAGGTCTACACTGCAGCTGGAAGCAAACCTCCCAGCCCAGGTAGACGCCCTTGAGCTAGGGTGTGGACGCTGCGGCACGGGCAGGGCTTGGACCCAAGAAATAGGGAGAGCTTGAGCTCCCATGGCTAGCCCAAGCCTCCGCCGGTGCTGCAGGGTCCTCACAACTATTTTTAGGGCCCTCGCATGAGCCCCGCCAGCACAAGTCTTGCTCCCGGCTGCAGGGTGGACACACTGATTTCATTGTGTAGAAGCTTTGTGCGGAAGACATTCACCTGATGAGATGCTCTCCCTATATTATGGCCGAGGTCCTGCAAACACAGACATACTTCACTTTGGTCACACGAGTAATTCCATTCAAGCCAACAGAACTCCTCGCTCATCTGCCTAAAGCGAAGTATGCGTTTGCAGGATTGGGATGTGTAATGGGGCCTGGATTTTGGATTTCTAAGTCCAGGCCCACAGCATGCTAGTGGGGAGGACACTTCTTTATGCTCAGGGCTATCCTTAGTAGGAATTTTGTATGTGGATCAAGGGCAGGGAATCACCATCACTGAGAAGATGTCACAGGATGACATACCAGTGTTTGAATAAGGCCCTTTTACTGGGGTGATTAGAATGCAGACGGCATCCAAGGCACAGTAGCCTTCTCATATGGTTGCCATCTGTGATTCTCTACCAAAGGTTATCTCAGGACTCCTATTATTAAACCCCCCTGCTAGCGGAGATTTACAACTCAGTTGGCAGGAAAGTGCACAGCCTGGAAGGGCTTTAAAAAAAATACATTCAGAATATCTTGTTCATTTGGGGAATTTTGATACAAAAAATGCTTAAGATAATAAAACTGAAAAATGGAGTCTGATTGCGCACCTGAAATGCTCTTCATCAGGGCACTGCACTACATTAAAGGGATAGATAATAAGACAGAAAATATCATATTGCCACTATATAAATCCATGGTGCACCCACATCTTGAACAGTGTGTGCAGATTTGGTCGCCCCATCTCAAAAAGATGTATTAGAAATGGAAAAGGTACAGAAAAAGGCAACAAAAATGATTAGGGGTATGGAACAGCTTCCATATGAGGAGAGATTAATAAGACTGGGACTTTTCAGCTTGGAAAACAGACAACTAAGAGGAGATATGATAGAGATCTATAAAATCATGACTGGTGTGGAGAAAGTAAATAAGGAAGTGTTATTTACTCCTTCTCATAACACAAGAATTGGGGTCACCAAACGAAATTAATAGGCAGCAGGTTTAAAGACAAACAAAAGGAAGTATTCTTCATACAATGCACAGTCAACCTGTGGAACTCCTTGCTAGAGGATGTTGTGAAGGCCAAGACTATAACAGGGTTCAAAAAAGAACTGGACAAGTTCCATCATGGAGGATAGGTCCATCAATGGCTACTAGCCAGGAGGGGCAGGGATGCAAAACCATGCTCTGTTTGCCAGAAGCTGGGAACGGGCAACAGGGGATGGATCACTTGATGATAACCTGTTCTGTTCATTGCCTCCGAAGCACCTGGCACTGGCCACCGTTGGAGGACAGAATACTGGGCTAGATAGACCATTGGTCTGACCCACTATGGCCATTCTTATGTTACATTCATAGGCTCAAACTGTAAGACCAGAAGGACCAATAGGTCCTCCAGTCTGATCTGCTGCAGACCTGTTCACTTGCACTGTAGTATGCAGTGCTATAGCTGTGTTGGTCCAAGGATATTAGTTGGTCCAACAAAAGATATTGACTCACCCACTTGGTCTCTCATTTGCACTGTATTCATTTTAGGTTGAAATTCACGCATTGTCTAAAGGCTCAGCAGGAGATCTGTGCACCACTCCCTTCAGCTCTATTTTGAGGGCATACCTTGGGGTTAAATGATGCTCAGATCTTGTGCTAGCCCTTGGCACAGCGGTGAATTCCACCTTTTACTGAGTACACTAAAAGGAGTTCACTGGAACTTTTCTATTCTGCTGTATATGAAATGTATTTATTGTTTACTTTGCAGGGTGTATATAGTGCACCGAACATGTCCATTAAACATTTAAACACATCATCAGTCTATATTGACGTAATGTCAGCAGTACCATAAGAACTCTCCTCCATCCACTCAGCAAATATTTGCCAGGCAACATGCACGGAAAGCAAAAAATCTTCTGTCAGACTAAGTGGGAGGAAAGGAGTTTAGGACCTTCAGTTGCTAGCCCTCTGCCTCCAGATGTGCAAATCTAGGATCTGTCCATTTGAACCCCCAGCTGATTTCAGCTACCCAGTAAGAACATTAGGAGAGAGGAGGTCTCAAGTACCTAAGACATGCACTGCATTGTTTTTTTGTTTTTTTTTTAATCCAAACCCCACATGCTGGGCCTGATCTTGGTTCACGGAGAGGTCTCTTTGCTACACCAGAGTGACACAAAGTGATCTTAATGCTGCCCTGAGGGTTTCTCAGAATGGTAGGAAGCCAGCTATGCTGGGATCATGCTGGCAGTAGGAAAGGGGTATCCTAAACAACCATCAAGGTTGAACATTGATATAATTAAGGTTAAACCTTCTCCATCCTTTCCCCCTAAAGCCAACAACTTGCAAGGATGTTGCAGTTTTCAAAACACAACCTTGGAAGCCACGGGAATGCAGTGAGGGTGAAACCTAGAGATATTTAGGATTTTTTTTTTAATAAGTGTAGAAATTCACTGTAATTTTGACATGCCAGAGAATAAATTGCAAAATACGCCTTTCCTCATCACAGATCTGGTCCTGTGCACTAGATCTCACCAAGAGCTTTCAAACAAGCCTTATTTGAAGATTCTAGGACAAGCAATTTTTCAAATAAAACCAGTATAGAAGAGGAGACACATTGTTGGGGCATTGCAGGATCTCCTCTTCTATTGCTCCCCTGCTGACAGCTGCTTCCGCCTGTGGTGGTCTACCTCAGCCCTCTGGCCAGGTCTCTTTAAAGTCCGACCCCCTGCAAGGGTGTGAATGTCCCACTCAAGCAAGGCTCACCCAGTTGTAATCAACCCAGCAGAGTCTGCCCATCCCAGGCTCCCCTGCAGTCCCCTGTGCCTCAGATTAGCTTTCCCCTGGCATTTCCCAACGCAATGCAGAAGACTCCAAACAAACCAACCCCATCTAATGTAACCCCTGCTCAGAAGGGTGAGCTTTTATTCCTGCTGGGCTCTCCCCAGCTCCCTGTTCTTGTTGTGCAACACTCCTCCCCAGGGAAAGCTTCCCTGGAGCCTTACCCCTTTTCCAGGGCCTACCTACACAGCTAGCACTTCTACAACTTTTCAGTGACTGTCTCCTTTCCTCGAGCAAGGCACTCCATCCCAGGTCTTTCTCCTGGTGTCCTGCCTATAGCTTTCACTTCCTTCCTTTAGGGAGATGACCCAGATCCTCCCCTGCTGGGTCTCATAACAACTCAAGCTTGACAAGCCCTCCAGGTGCAGCCAGGTGGGCTAATTGAGCTCTCAGACTCTTGTTAACCCTTCATTCTCCATGCTGAAGAAGCCTCTTAGCCCCAGTATGGGTTAGATTTGGAATGGCTGAGTTTGCATGGATGAAGGTCTAATAAATAAATGCAGTTTTGTTTATTTTGTAGGGGAGCTATTCTCAGACCCCGACACCCTTCTCTGAAAAGGAAGGTTTTATAACACATTATTTCTCATCATGACTTACAAGAACCATACCAATTATATGGACCTTACTGAAAAAGTTGCAAAGTAACTTAAACAGTCTCTTTGCATTACTTTAGGGAAAGTCTTTATTTGTTTGTTTTACAATTACACAACACAGATTTTTAAACTTTCCAAACATCACTGTGGCAAAAGTGCTTTTAGACAGCCAGTTAGATCTTGTGACATGAAGAAACAAAGAGCATGCACAGCAGTAACTTTTAATAGACATTATATTGCTCCAGGTTTCACTTTTAAAATGATCTCCAGGCCAATTTCCTTATTGCTTAGGAAAGACAGAAGCATTCCCATCAATTTAATGCTAAGGAAAGGATAAATAAACTTGAGGGGAAGCATATCTGCTACACATAATTTTTATTACATTCAACAAAGGTAGAGTTCATTATGCCTTTCTTTCTAGTCTGTGGTATGTTTCAGTGCTTTGTATCCATCATTACAATGAAGTATGTGTAGCTAGGGCTTTTTGTTTGTTTGCAGAAGAGAACAATTTCTGGACCCTGATATTATTTTCTGTTTTTAATAGCACTGTCCTCTGGTACATCACTACTGATCAGTGCCACTTCCATTTTTAGTCAACTATATTTTAAAACTGGTGAATTCATCCATTTGATCTTTCATTCTGAGTGACAACATGGTGTATTTACTAGATTATTAGATGACTGGAGATCGGGATCTGCTAAATTCTAAGACCAGCTCTGCCACTAGCCATGTGGCCTCAAGCACGTCATATAGGTCTCAGTTCTGCAAAGCACTCAGTCCATCCCTGGCTAGCAAAGCACTTGTAGTGGATGCGGAAGACTTTGCTTTTCACAAACTTTGTTTTATTTTAAAGGCTATGCATATTGTTTCTAAGGCTAAGTTTTCCAGTTTGTAGCGTAAGCTGCAAAAATGCCACCCGAGCAACAACTAACTCATGAGTCCAGAAATGCAGAAGCAAAATAACAATTTCAATTATGAGTTTACAGTTAAAGGAGGAGAGGAAGGATATCCCCCACTGAATGAAACGTTGGAGGATTCTAATCTGAGTTTATAATTAAAGGAGAAGGATAAACACAGAGTGTAAAACTGCACATATAAAACCCCTCCTTTGAGTGACCATCAAAGGGGAGGTCAGTACCCAACTGCCAGTCTGCAAACACCAATACTGGTTTGTATCAGTAATGCTGCACTTGGAGTTGTTAGAGGCCTAAATGGAGTAGTGATTTTAAGTGCCTAACTTGAAACATCCGAAAGACGCCTAATTTTCAGAAAACACTGAATGGTCTTCCTCTGAAAAAAAAAATCTTAAAGTGTCTTACGTTGGACGCCCAAAGTCACTCGACTCTTTTGAATGTCTTGGCTACAGTTTGCTTTTTTGGCGAAATAGTGGTGCCATGAGTGCCACCTTATTGTGAGATGAGCTATTTTTAGTGGTGTAATGCCAGATTTCCAAGTGAGGTAATTTAATTTACTAATGTTCTTTGAAGCTTGCACCTTGTTCTCTCTCATGCTGAAGCATTGCATACGCTCCTTATTACTGTGCAACCAAGTGATCTGCACAGTAAACCTCCGGACACTGCTTCTTTCATATTTCTGGTAGAACAGTATTTACAAACATTTTCAAAGGACTAAATAGCAGTAGAATAATTCATGATAGACATGAGAAGAAATGGTCTCAAAGGAACCCTTTTTTGAAGTTCCTGTAGAATTTAATAGAAAATGATCATTTTTCTTTGGATTTGTTGGGTCATCCTGTAGAATTTAGTAGACAATTATATCTCCTTTCACCAAGCCTATTGGATGCTTCAAACAACCCTGTACAAATCAGCTCATTCTCTATTAAGTTCTGCAGGTAATTATTGGAGCTGGTCAAAATGTTTCATTCAAGAAGATTTTTCATTGAAAAATGGCCTATTTTCAAAAAATGAAACTGTTTGCCCAAACTTTTCAACATTATTGAAAAGTATCTATTTTGACAATGCTTTTGTGATCTGCTTGACCACAACATTTCCCAAAAATCATTTCTGAAATCAAAATAATTAATGTAGCGAAAACCATGTTAAACAAAAATTTTCAGTGAAATTTTGGTAAAAAATATGGCAGAAAATTTAGTGGGAAAAATGGGCCAAATTTGAACCCAGCAAAACAAAAACAAACATGGAAATTTTGAATTTTGCTTGCAAAATTATTTCCCAGTTTTTGAACCAGCTTTAGTAATGTCTATAGCACGCTATTATATTTTTATAGAACCACATCAATTTAATCCCGATTAAATGTTACTGTAGAATTTTTCCGTAAGGCAAAACAGCAGATCTCCCACCCTTAATTTTTGGGGAAGCCTTGTTCTTCTAGGGAGCAAGAGGAAGGATGGCTTAGTGGTTAGGGCAGTAACCTAGGACCCAGAAGACTGGGTTCACTTCCCTGTTCTGCCATGGACTTCTTGCATCACTTAGCCTCTCCGTACTCTATCTGTAATGGGAATGAAAGCACATCCCTAACTGACTGAGGTGTTGGAGCGTAAATACATTAAAGACTGAGATGGTCAGATGGGGGCTATATAAAGTACCTAATTTAGATAGACAAGAGGCCTATTTACAGGAATGAAACCCATTTCACCTCCATGGCAGTGAATGGGACACTTGTCTTCTGTGGGAGTTGATCCATGAGGAATTCTTTGGTACCCCTCTTTCTTCCCCTTTCATTCTCTTTCTTAGGGCTACACGGCCCCAATTCTGCAAACTCTTACACATGCGTCAGAGTCAATGGGTCTACTCATGTGCATATGGTTAAGCGAGTGAGTAAGCATTTTCAGGCTCATGGCCTAAGTCCCTCCTAGGAAGGATTGTTTGGGTCTCTCTTAAAAACCCATCAATGGCATCTTCCAGCATCAGCTAGAGGGGATCTCCCCATGCAGAGGCTGAACATGCTGCTTTGGGAGCACTCCCAGATCCAGTAGCCCAAGGCATGAAGAATGCAGCCCGGAAGCGGAACTCAAATCCTCCAAATGGCAATGAAATGTGCTGATCCTTGCCCACCCCCAGGATCATTCTCATCCTTGGCTTGTCCCCAAAATACTGCAAACTGCCTAATTCATCCATATGAAGTCAAGTTTGTAATGTTTTATTTTAAAAAAGCTCTTCCTCCTTATGGGGCATTAAATCCTCTTGTAAAAATTCATTTCAATTATATTTCCTTTTGAAAGAAAATAAAAATACTAGTAGGAAAAGAAACTCTTTGTCATTACAACAGCCTCTATATTGAACCTGGTTTAAAGTTTAACCAATGAACAAATCTTAAATAAAATACACAAATCTCAGGAGTAAATTATTTAAGATTCAGAATAATGGTAATGTGGGATTCAAGTTCTCTCTCCAACGTTCAGCAGTTGAAGGGCGTCCTGTTGCTGCAAACCCCAAAACAAATCGGAAATCTCATGTTTCTCTAGAGATCTCCCCCACCCCAAAGCTATAACATTATTATCCTCATGACAGTGAAGTGTGAACATCTGACATGGTACAATTCTATTTGCTATTACCTAAAAGCCAGAGCAGCAACCCTTACTCACTTTGAGTTGTACTTACCATATTCTTGTGAGTAGCCCCATGCCCCTAACATCTGTGCAGAGCAGGCAAGACCTCTGTTTATAAAGTCTCGTAAAACATGATGATGATGGTATATTGCTATCAGAGAAGAATGGTGGTGTTATAATTATGTCACTGGACTCAGGAAGTCTGGGTTCAAATACTAGATTTACCCAAGGAGACACAGAGCATTTAATCTATCTGTGCCTTTGTTCACCATCTATAAACTGTGGATGATAATACTTCATTTGTCTGTCTTGGCTAATTAAGCCCTGATTCAGTAAGTTACTTAAGTGTAGGCATAACTTGGACTTCAGTGGGACTATTCAAGTGTGTAATATTAAGCACTTATGTACCTTGTCAGTTGTAAGATCTTTGGGCAAGGACTGTTGTTTACTGTGTGTATATCCCGCACCTAGAATTGGGGCCCACTCTCATTTGGGATCTCCAGTTGGACTGGAATACAAGCAGCAAACAATAACATCTAATACTCCACGTTGGCCACTGCGCAGACTACAGCAGGACAACACAATTTAAAGACATCATAAAATATACAGTATAACCCCACACCCCCAACTGTTAAAATTAGGCTGGCCACTTGTCCTGCTTTCCTAGGGTTTGTCCCTCTCTGGTACTCAGACAAAACCTTTGTCCGGTTTCAAATGCACACCACTCCACCTCCACTGGCAAGACCTCGCACTCTGGCAGGCTAGGAGCCACATCACATGATCTTCAAAATGGTGCCCCCCATGTGACTGACCCGGTGATGGAGATGGTGTCACGTTGGCTGGGGCAGGCCCATGTCATTCCCAGGAGTGTCGGAAAGTCTGGTGTTCCAGGAATGCATCAGTGGCCACCCTTGTTAAACTGCCACACAGGCAGAATGTAAAGATCTGCACAAAGGAAGCCATTTGCAATGCACAACCCCAAGTGCTATTGGCCCTTCAAACCCAGGAGCTATGCAACAGTCTTGAGCACCATCTACTGGCAACCTACCTGTTAGGTAACTATTTCCATATACACTAAAGCAGTGGTTTTCAACCTTTCATTTGTGGACCCGTAAAATATTTCAAATGGAGGTGTAGCATTGAGTGTGGACCCCCAGGGGTCAGCAGATCACAGGCTGAAAACCACTGGACTAGAGCACTCCCATAACAGAACAGGCTGGTGCACATTAGTCAATAAATATTTAAGGCCCCGATTCACTGATACTTAAGGAGGTGCCTAACTTTAAGCATGTGAGTGGCCTCATTGACAGCAGTGTCTCAATCAGTGGAACTAGTCACGTGCTGAATTGAGGTCTAAAAAGAGGGAAATCACTTCTGAAATTCACCAGTGACTCTCTTTCGGCGAATGAGGAGGTAATGTTGTTGAGGAAGCAGTAGCTTTATGGGATGTCTTCCAAGGACAAGCGCCTCAGATTTCATCAGCCTTCTGTAGGAGTTCCAAGCACCGAGTGGATTTGCAGGATAAGCCTTTAAAGCTGGACTGGACCCCCTTCCCTCTTCTTGTGCATTGGAAGGGAGATACTCTTTAGCAATGGTGATATTTTGGGACTGGCCGGCAGGTTATATTTTGGGAGGAGGGAGGCTGGTCTGGCTTTCACAGCTGTGCAGGGGAGCAATGAGGAATAAGGCAAACATCCCTGTGTGGGCTACCCAAGCCAAGGTAGCAATGCAGAGGGAGATGTGACCTCCACGGAGTATGGGAGTAGACATGAGTAGGAAGCAGGAGAATGGGCTCTCTTTCCCCACCCCCTCTAATATACCAGCAAGCATAGCTGTGCTGGAGGAACATACAGCGCATCAGGGATAGACTTGGTTCAGGAACATCGCTGCCGCGGCAAGGGTGAAACTAGAAAGCATACGGTAACTCAGAATTAGAATAGGCTTCCTAGTCCTAGGGCAGTGCAAGAACACGCTGCCATGTGCTCAGGGGTGGTAGCAAAGCCATGATTTAGCCCTATATTTTAAGGGCTAGGTTTTCAAAAATGGTCTGTCATAAATGCTAGAATGTAGCACTCTGACAGGCTGAGCTGTGGGCACAAACCAGACAGGCAAAGGGCTAAATTCTGTGGGGCAGATCCTCAGCTGGTGGCAGCTGTCCTGGCTCCAGTGACACCCATGGAACTACGGCCAGGGACATCAGCTGAGGTGCTGTCACTCTCCTTTGTGCCACAAAGCTGCAGGCACAGACTCAGGCTGAGTCAGGTACGTCAGCTTGTTTGGAAACTGCCGGGGCCATGTCTTCAAACAATACTTCTTTCGGGCGGTTTGTAATCACACTGTTTGGCTCTTTAGAAAGAACCCCCCAAAGTTTACGTCAGTGGGAGCTCTGAGCCAGGACCACGGCGGGTTGGCGGGGTACTTGCCCAACTCACATGCGTGCTGCAATCAGCTTCTTTTGATGTGGCAGGTTTAGCAAACTGACAGTTGCTCTGTGTCATTAGTGAGATTTGGCGTCTAAGGGTTGCTGCTCAGACCCAGTGCTTCACCTACTTACTGAATCAGCTTTATTCATAATGCCCAGCTGGGAAATTATTATACAGAAGGCTAATGTGGCACAGCAGCCAGCTGCCTGAACCATTCGCCTCTGGAAACTTGAGTTCAGGTTCTAGCTTACTTGAGATCACAAGTGCATATAAACTGGGTGGAACAGCATGTCAGGAAAGCGGTGGCTATGCTGGCAGACCAGCCTAGAGAAACATGTCCAGCACTTGCCTTGCACACGCCTTATTCAAGTTCTCGCTTCCACAGGGCCAGATCCTGAAGACAGTGAGGATCTGGGCAAAAGTCCTCTGAAGTCAATGGAAATGCTCCCATTAACTAAATTGGCTTTGGATTAGGCCTTAGAAGTTCCCCTCTGTATGGGTCTAGGGTCCAATCCTGCAAGCTGCCAAGCACCCTCCGCTCTCATTGTCTGGTTGAAGGTGCTCAGCATCTGTAATGAGGTGCTCAAGGCTAATAGGAGGACCTTGCCACACATCTACATATCAAAAGATGACACACATTGAGATCTATGCTTGCTGTGTAAACATGTTCTCGTGTAATGTTAAAACAAGTTTGGTAGTAATTAGATATGTTAATTCCTGTATGTGCATTTTACTGCAGAAAACACTAGCCGAGTCACTGGGATTTAGGCAAATAAAGCCATGTTTGCGAAAGGCTAACGTTGGTTTAAAAAAGTATCCACAAGGTTTATTTCAGAAAGCAGAGAAGAGTCCAATTTCATTGAAATGTAACCAGTCTGATTTCCTCAGCAAAGAGGGTTAAAAAAAATGAAAGTCACATGAAACAGTGATCTATACAAATATCTGGGCAAAAACACCAAGTTGAACGGTTACCGTCAACACGTGTCTCTTTCCCTAGTGTATAAATAATTGAGCTTGCAGACCTCTGCATGGACATAGCACTTAACACCTTGCTGGAGAATGATTTCACTAAGGCAATGGAGGTCTTTGCAGAGATTCAATTAAAAAATTAGAAATCTATCATTTCTGCAGTCATCTCTCAAAGCAGAGAAACACAGTTCTTTTATTTTAACACACACCTGTAAGGAACAGGTTTAAAGAGATTCTGGGAAATGTTCCAAGAGCTACTACAGGAAAACAGAAGGACACTCAGTGTTCATTGGATTAAGTTTTTATGGGCCTTTAAGAAAATCAGCCCCTAAAAAAAAGTTTAAGCTCTTGAAACAGATTGTCCTTTAGCGCAGTTGTTGTAATGCTGCCAGCCAGGAGCACACTCCCCTTCTTCAGGAAAGTTGCAATATGGTCATGCCACAGAGCCAAATTTAGAGTAAACCACTTCACACACTGATGCCTCTAGCAGGGCACCCTCCATGGCTCAGGTCAGCTGAGGCTGCTTGGGGTAGTGGGAAGTGGATAAAGGTTAAGGAAAAATTATCCAGCATCGTCTTACCCCAACAATCTGAAATTGCAATGTGAGGCCAAGCTGTCAGGCAAAAACCTTGCTGGCTGCTTCTAAATTAAAGCAAACTTTTAAGCCCATTTTAATGCAGTCTGGAAAATATTATACTTCCCTGAGTCTTTTTTTCTGGTAAGTGAGTAAAACAGCACTAAAATCACTTTATCATCATCCCAGGGGCGAGAGTTAGTGCGTGATTCTCATGGTTTTGCTGGGCTGCTTTAACAACCCACCACTAGAGGGCAATAGACGATGCCTTGCTGATTTGACAAGGGTGGCAAGGTCAATCAACTGAGGAAGGGGCAGGGTTGGTGCAAAGCCCCGTGAAGCGCGCAGGTCCCACCCAAGCCTTGTGGAGCTGAGCTGTTGACTCTGACTATTGGTAATATTCACTAAGTGCCAGCCAGGTGCTTGGCTCTCTGCCAACAGAGAAGGCCACCGGCCCCAGCCCTGGGGAACTCACAGATGAGAGTAAAGACGTGTTTGGGACAAAATGGGAGTTTCAGAAGGTGTCTGTTTAGGGGTCCCTGTCTCAGCACCTGTCTTTGTAACCTACTTTGCTTTGGGCCAAATGATGTCTCATTCCCCTCCCTGGGTGCACAAGACCCCAAATGCAGCAGAAAGGGGCTGATACAGGCTAGGTAGCGAATTCAGTACCCCTCTGTGCCGCTCCTTGGGCCCTCAAGGTGGTATGGATGAAGGCAGAGGAGAGGTGGGCTAAGGGACTGGTGGGGGAGGGGGACCTATTTAATCCACAAGCTAAATGAATCCAGCAGCCAAAGCCTCCCTGTAGGAGCCATGTAGGGGCAGAAGCTGGTGTGACAGCCCATGGCCTGTAGTAGCAGCTGTGGAGTGGCTACCTAGCTAACCTGTCCCAAGCTGGAGGCAGGGCAGAGTAGGGCCCCTTCGCAGAGGGTGCTTACTTGAGCTTTGCACATGGGACTCTCTTGTGGCCCGCACTGTAGAGAAACTGTTGCATGCACTCCACTGACAGCGTTTGTTTGTGATTTGCTCGAGGAAGGAACGTGGCTGCAGGCTCGTGCAGCAGTATCAGCCCTACAGAGGTCAAGGGCTGATTCTCACAGCAGCTGCGGGGTGGTTCTTGCTGAGCTCAGTGGTTTTCTTGGACTGGCGCACAGAGCCTGTTCCAAGGACATTAACACGGGGGAAAATATGTAAAAATGTCTAACGTCTGAAGGCGCAAACCACACTGAGCCTGACGTAAAACAGTACCTGACCTGAGCGCTAGTCAGCTCAGAGCACTTCCTACAAGCTTGAGGGGATCTGACTGTCCTGGTCCTGCTCCAGTGTTTATTTGAAGGCAGGACCCACTGGGCTGTGTGAGAGGTGGAACAGAAGAGGAAAGTGACAGCACAGCTTTCACGTATGAAAGGGAGGGACAGACGGGCGCAGAGATTCCCAGCTTCCGAGCCCATTCTTCCTTTCAGGTCTCTTCTACATTCAAAAAGAGACACTGCCCTTCCCTGCCCCCTCACCAGCCAAAGGGCCTCTTTGCTGCCCCACCATGCCTGTGACCATACCCTCTTCCCCAGAAATGGCTCCCAGCCATGGTGTCCTCCACGCCCTTCCACTCCTGTTCTTTAGCTCCTCAGTTGGCAACGATCCTGCTGTGGATGTACATTCTCTGCTACCTAGGATATCCATGCTGCCCAGCCATGCTGTCCCTGGTCATGCTCCCCCATCCCTTCCAGCAACGCACCTGCTCTGGTAGCTGCACTCTCCAGGAGGATGCCAAAGGTGGCAACGGCCAGAAATGAGAGCCACCTCCCCGCATGAGAGCGGAGCAGCTCTGAGGAGGCCTTACACTGATGAGGGTGCGTAGGGGAGCTGCACTCCCATACAACTGGCAAGCACATACAGCGGGCACGATCTTTCTGATGCAGGTGCTAGGAGCCAATAGCAAGAAATAGAGGGGATGGGAGGGAAGAGAAACAAGATGAAACAATTAGGCAGGAGATGGACTAAGAGAATGAAGGAAAGGAAGAAGTCTTGGGGAAAGGATTGTGCCCCCAGACTCCACCCTCTTGGCCACAGAGATGCTCCAAGGAGGATGGCTAAAGAGGATAAGGGAAAAAGGCTAGAAGTCACACTGATGTTCTTGGCTGCATCCCCTTTCCTGTTGCATTAGAAAAGCCTAGCAGTTATCAGCAGTGACATCACATTTTAAGAGCATCACAAAATAAGTAATTTACAGCACAAGTTTTATAGGTCCTACAAAAACCCAGGCACTATGCTATATATAATTGAGTGCCATCTACCTGCACTTTATCTAATAGTTAGCTAGCTATCTACCTCTGTACAGACATAGAGCACTCTCATATCATCATGGACCACTTGATTTACATAGGAATTTTTCTGATGGTGCTCGTTTCTGAATGCTCTAAATCTCTACAGGTTTCCTTTATTTCCTTTCTTTTCATATTACTTCCTCCTTCAACACCAGCCGAGGCAGACCCCATCTCACTCCCAGCCTGAATCACCATGGCATCCCACACCTTCCTCCAACAATGATCCCTCTGAAGGATCTTGTCTTAATCTGCCCATGTGGCAATTAAGGTGCAAAGATTTACAGTGCTAGAATTCAACAGGCAGGCAACAAGACTGAAGAGAGAGGGGATGGAAAACGCATTAAAATGTCAAGGTTTGAACAGGAAACGAACAAGCATCCCTCATTATCTTAAAGACTCGTCTCTGGCCCATTTTTTCCTCACTGATGCCTTCATTCAAGGGTTATTTATAACCTTGGATTTGGGTTAACGCTGCCAAAGTTCTTAAGGTTATTAGAATGTTTACCATGGACAATATAATGTTCTGCTAATCTGGAGTACTAGCTAGTGCTAATTGTCCTAGAAAAATGCACGTAATAACAGCTGCTTATGTTTTCCTGCAGAGCAGAGCTGCAGAACAGGTTCAGACACACACCAAAGTAAAATGGGCCTCTCTTTGTGCCATTTACATGTGACCAGTGGGAAATAAATTCCCTTCTTTGCACAGTCCCATATTTACACTTATTTTTATAATTTGATTAGTGCTGATGGGATATGCAATCTTTCATTTCTGGGTTCTGGTTCTAATTAGTCCAGTTTAGCGGGACCAAAACCCTGTTAACATGGGATGATGTCATGCACTGACCTATGTAGTGGATCTAGTTTGTTGACATTTGGTTTAATGCATTCTAACTGTGAGCTAAAGGAAACTCTCCATTAGTTTTTAGCAGTATAAAGCCTGATGTTTATACAGTCATGTAGTAAAGGATTCTCTTCAATAGATGGTAATGGTACACATGGGCATTGAGCACCGGTCTTTCTGGTGCAGCTTGATCACTCCAAAGAGTTGCCCAGTTTATTATTTAGAAATGGTTGGAACTTTCCAGTTGGGGGAGGGGGGAGATTTTACTTTTCTGACAAGCCAACAAGGGCCCTTAGGTCCCATTTTTCTGGATTATGCCACTGAACATGGCTGATGTCAACCCCCCAAAATGAAGACAGACAAGAATTTAGACTCCAAGTATGGACAGCTGGCAGAGACTGCACTTTGTGAGCCAAATGCCCAGCTGGTAGAAATGGCTGATGTTGATAGAGCTGTGTGAATTTAAGTCAGCTGAGGGTCTGCCCCTGTGCATCTCAGAAGAGATGGGGAGCGGACTGTCGAAGTTTCAGTTCCACTAGTATCCACCATCGTGTCATTTTTAAAAGAAAATAAGGGAAAACTGAGGAATTGTCAAAAATGATACAATTCAAATACCTTTGGTGAGATGGCATTTAATTAATAAACCTCCATAGTAACAGTAGCAAAATAGTTCAGCACTATATATGCCTACCAGTGTCTGTGGTCATCAAAGCCATCCAGGGCTTAAATTTGTTACGAAAGAGGTGCTGGGGCTCAAGCAATTTTTTTAGTTTTGTAACTGCTGCAGCAAGCCAAGAGGCGCGGGGCTCAGCACCGAGGCTATCACAGATCTAACTGAAGTATGAGAAAGAACAACCTAGAGAAGCCAACCAGAGCCTTGTCTACACAGGGATTTGCCCTTAGTGGAGAGAGGCAAAGCTGCTACTTGCACTGATAGAACTTAACTTTGTCTATATCAAAGCAGCCTTGCTTCAAGCTGGCATTAGCTCTTGGTGCAAATAGTAGTTTTGCCTTTCTACCTGAGAGGTTTGCACCTGTACAGTTATGCTGGCATGTGGCTACTGATAGCTGCAAGTGGCCCACATCCCCAGTGCAGGGAAGGCCTAAGAAAGCCCCAGACAGTCATCCACAGGATCCAGAGAAGTCATCAACAAACAGCACTAAAGGCAATGCAAATTTGACTACTAAGTAGCTAGCCACCCAGAGAACAGCAATAGTTCACCTAAAGTATCTGGATAAGTTGACATCAAATTAGCCAGCAATGGAAGTTAGCACCAGCGATTGAATCACAGTTACTACTTGGAATTAAAATCACAGTCAGCTACTTGGAATTAAAAAAAAAATTGGTCAAACCCTGTAAATAGGGCATTGTTCTTACATTTGCTGATTAGAACCTGGCTGGATCTTGATGGATTACTGGCTGGTTTTAGCATCCTCAGGGTTGAGCAGGACAGATTAGCTTTCTTGGCTGTGACTGGAACTCACGCTTTCTGGGCTGCAGCTGGGACAACCATAAGTTTAGTTGATTGTGACTCTATTTGCTCCCAAGACTGCAGCTGGCATAATGAACATATGAGCCCAAGGTGGAAGGCGGCCTACAGCACTGGAGCCATATAGCAACTGTGTTAATGAATCCCACACCTTCATCCGTATGGCAACTTTGTGTCATGTCTTCACACACATTTTGTGAGGGTGCACCAAAGCACCCCAGACTATTGTGTGTGTGATTTTGGTTCTCATGGAAGGTGCTGTATTACTACTATTCATAGAAGACAGACAGCGTAGGTATCACAAGTGGAAGTACAGCCATTTTGCCAAGCCAGCATTCCTGAGCCCAGGGCTGCAGGAACCACCTCTAGAGATACGAGAGGAGCACAGTCTACATGGCCCCTTTAGTCCTTGGTTGCCTCAGCACAGAGACCAACAAGGCTATCAATTAATCTCAATTACAATGATTATTTTTGTGACAGACGTTTGCCCCCTGGATGTGGACTTATTCTACCAAATAACTTGCAGATACGGGAGCATTTTTTGTACACAAGTGACTGGGGCTAGACAGGAACTGGCCCTCCACAGACAAATTGCTCTCTGTTCAAATACTAATCTCAGGGCCAATCTCATGAACTACTAAAACCCAAATCATGAGCCTAGATTTGCATGGAACCGAGTTGAATTTGAAGACAGAATTCAAGAGGCCTATTACAACATGGGACATTTTAGTGGTACTCTGTCTAGAGAAGCCCTCCTGATGGGGATAAGGCAGAGTAAAACTCCCACACAAGGTTCAGAAGACAGCTTTTTTACCTCTTATTGGTTACAGATTTTTACTGACCCCCCCCCTTTATATTAAATGATACTCTAAGTATTTCCAGACTTCATGCTCCTTCACTGTCATCCTATGCTGCTGGCACTTCTTGATACACCCATGAAAACTACCCTTAAGATATTGTGGGTGCACAGTTTAAGAGCAATAAAGGGGTTAATTTAAACCTCACCACCTCAATATTTTGCTGGTATTACAATTGCTACTTATTTGAACTATGACAGTGCTTAGAAGCCCCAGCTGAGACTGGGGCTCTCATTGAACAAACGCATAGGGATGGGATAGCATAGGTGTGCCAGGGCCCCTCCTTGCCCTGTGCCTGCCCTTGATAACGAGGGAGCACAGAGTGGCAGACACAGGACCCAATCTAGAAAACGCCTCCGACAAGGGAGGTCTCTGCATGACATCTGTGATCCCTTTGTACTTTTTGAATGCTTCCAAAGGCGCCAAATCTCATTTGAGAATCCACACATAGTAAGAGACAGTCCCCAGAGACCTTACAGTCTAATCAGACGTGACTGAAGGTGAGCAAAAGGTAATTATTAATCCCATTTTATAGATGGGTGACTGAGGTAGAGAGAGGGGAAGAGTCTTACCCGAAGTCACGCACCACATCTATGGCAGGGCCTGCAATGGAACCCATGTCATCTGGGAAGCAGTCTAGTGCCTTGAACACGGGACCATCGTCGGTGTACACATTTTTTCTGTGCAGTGGGTAGTCCTGCATGTTACTGGGGCCACTGTCCGATGAGTCACTGCGATTCAGTATAGTAATATTAAATCACAGATCTGAATGTCTGTTCTCTAAACATACAGATTCTTGCTCTAATCACAATGGTTTTGAAAAACCGACTTGCCAGCCACACACAAGGTCATATCACAAATGGCTGCTGAGTCAGAATTTGATTAGTGGGCTGGAAGCATGGCTGGGTTGCCATGCTGAAAGTCTAAATCCAGAACTAGAAGTGAGGCAAGCTATTTGTTTAAAAGAGCTATGAAACCAGTAGTAGCATCCTGCTAAAGGATCTGAGGTGGTCACAGAAGGCAGAGATGTGTGAAATCCCAGATTTCTCATTGGACGTTTTTGCTGAGGGAAGCTGAAATATTTCACAAGTTTCCTCCAGATTATTGCAAACTCTCTCAAAGGTGGAGTTTTAACCTGCTCCATGAGCCAATGCAGAGGGACTTTCCTCAGCAACAAGTGACTTCTGGCCAGAAGCTAATCAGACAACGAATTGAATGTTGCTATTTTCCCGAACAATGCTGTAATTTTTGGAGAGTGGAAAAGGACTTTTCACTATGATGATGACAACAAAAATTATGTGAGATGAAACAGAACTACACTTTTATTTTGGGTAAAAGGGTTGTAAATGTCATTTTTTGCCAGCTTCGCCAGTCATGTGATTTCCCCCCACCAAGTCTGAGTGTTATTGGGGCTGCTGTCACTTGAGTCATTGCAGTTCACTGAAGGCCTATTAAACCACAGATGACAAGGATGCTGCATTTTCGATATTGTTGGTTATTACCATCGTGCCTAGGACAACAGGTCATAGTCTAGGGTCCCTCGTGCTAGGGACTGTAGAAACGCAGAACAAAGACAATCCATGCCCCCAGAGAGATTACAATTTAAGTTTTAGGCATGAGACAACAAATGGATACAGACGTACAGGGATGGGTGAGGAGGTACGAGAGAATGTTGTTCGGTATGCTAGGCAGTAGGCTCTAGCTGCCAGGTTTTTTGTAGGCGTCCGAGCAAAGAGGAGTTTTAAGGAGGGATTTGAAGGAAGATAACGAAATAGCTTTTTAGATGTTTATAGAGAGCTCCTCCCAAGCATGAGGGGCAGCATGGGAAAAAGCACAAAGGTTTTGGCTTGAAAATTTAACAAGTGGGTGATGGAGGTTAGCTCATGGGCCAGTCGGAGGCAGGAGTCGACATCTCAACAGTGAAGGAGAGATTATATGTAGGGTAGCGATAGACTGCGAAGGGCCTTGAAAGTGAAGACAAGTGGCTTATGTTTGACGCAATAGAGAAGGGGGAGTCAGTGGAGGGATTCAAAGAGGGGGGTGACATTTCTATAGTAGCCTGATCTTACCAGAAGTTACATTTCTCTAGGATTTTCTTATGCTGCAAATATTAAAAAGTCAAAAATTAAAGTAAATGAAATTGGAAGGCAATTGACACTTTCCTGTCATTCTTCAAGGGCAAAAGGGGGGAGGGGGGTCAAATACATCTTTGGTGATAACGGTGAGCTATCTTAAAAGACATAAGAGCCCAGAACTGTTGCTACTCTGATTTTGGGAACAGGAGGTTTTGGAAATAGGTCAAAGATAGGGCTCCTCGATCAAACATTCCTCTTTATCAGAAGTTTACTTTTGATGCATATTTGCTTTTCACAGGATTCCCATACAAGTCCAGACATGAATAGGTTGATGAGGTAAAACGCCTGCAGAGATCCCATCCATACCTCTACAGGGACTTTACACCAGAGGAAGAGGAGATCACCACTTTACATTGATCTTGAAAGAACCCTTATCCCCAGCAGGTGTGAATTCTGGGAACAGCACCACGATGTCTGCCATCTCCCATTGCTGCATCGCTCTTGAGATGCATTTTGGGGATATGTAACATCTTGCAAGCAGTCCCATGCCCAGTGATTCAAAAGTGGGTTAGTTTTGCTAAATGCCTCAGTCTCTTCAGACAGTAAAGCTGCTGTCTTCACATTCCCTGCTGTTGATGCAAGTGGCCATTTTGGGTGAGTGGCCAGAAGCATATTCGTTACAGGTGAAATCCACCCCTTCATCACAGGCCCAGCTCAAGGACTACTCACCAATTAAGTCCTGATAAGGCTTAAATGGTTTAAACGTGATGCAGAGCCCTTGGAGCTGGCCATCTACACAGGGGTGAATTTCACTCAATTGCTGCAGACAGCGACTGACACTGGGAGTTGGTGGTGCTTGGCTCCTCCCAGGACAATCTCTTCATTAGTTAGGATTGGGCCCGGAATGACAAAAATTCATTTAAATCCCCAATCTACAGAACCACTAGCACAGGTGGTCACCCAACAAGATCTTGAGTGAAAAGGGGGATTCAAAGCACTGGTGTGTTGAATTTTAAATAGGGTCAGGTGCTGGGTTATTGTTCTGTTATTCTGTATGAATGATGCTGGGGAATGCACACCAAAACAAAAGGAGAAGGGAATTTTCCTTTTGTTGGCAATAAATAAATGGCTTTCACAATAAGAAAAAGAAGTTAAAAGGTAAGGGTACAGGAGATGCATAGTCCTGATAAAACACATGGTTGTGCCTGGTACTTCGAGAATTTTCTGCTGTGCAGTTCATTTCAGGACACATACTGCTCCTGCAGTGGCATCAACGTAGCCCGAGGCTGCTTTAAACTCAGGCAGCTGACTGTTCTGTGAAAATATTTTTGTTTGTGAAAAATTCAGATGCCTTTGCTTTTTGGTGCAAACTTCACCTCTGTTCCTGACCCTTCTGAGATTGTACTTAAGTGGCTATGCACCTGGGCTCACATCCCATTACAAAAATCCCAACATGGATAAATACACATTGATTTTTCCAGTAGCTTACACACACTTTGAGCATACACATAGTTTATGCAGCAAGCTATTCAGCAACACAAAGAATTGCAAGAGCTCCTTTCATTGCAAGCTTATGTACATCTTGCTACAATAAAGGATTGCTGAGTGCTTATCAAAATGCATGGGCTGTACACAGGGTGACCAGATGTCCCAATTTTATAGGGACAGTCCCGATACTTGCGGCGTTGTCTAACATAGGCATCTATTTCCCCCCCGATCCCAGTCCCGATTTTTCACACTTGCTATTTAGTCACCCTAATTGTACATTACCTCATCTGCTTCTAACAGTGCAAAAGTAAACAGCATGCATGCATGCAGAGCCAAGCCTATATAGCACCCTAAAATTGCAACATTTGTAGTTATCCAACATTGCACTCACTAGTCATAACACTAACATTTCCCTGGATCAAGCAATAAATCATATTACTTGCATTGCAAAGTTCCTGTATTCCACAGATGCAAAGAGTTATAGCAAAATGTTGGCAGATTAAATTCTAAACGCCCTCCCTGCCTTGCAACATTTGCCTGCCAATATTTTACCCACTAGGCACAAACTGCTCTCTGGAAGTATTACTACTGTAACATTTAAGGGATAGCTGCTTAAGAAAGATCAAATGCAGCAAACACTCAATTACATGCTCCAGATACATGGTATCATGCAGGAAGCCAGTCTTGTACTAAAACAGAGGTTATTTAGCTCTTGGATGAAACGTGCATGTCCTAAAATAAGCATGTTTAGAATTAAGTTTGGGGAGGCATGTATCTACAGAAAATTATTTTGATTGCCTGCAGCTCTTAAATGGCTGATTGCAAGTGCATCTAAGCCAGCCTGTCATTTTGAAGTGGTTTTTCAGGAATATAAAGCACACACACTGGTAACCACCACAAAAGAAAATAAAAATCCCAACTTACCTTGGGATCAGCCAGAAGTGCTCAAGCTTCAGAAATCTCCAGCAGAAGAGTTGACAGAGTTTTGCCTTATTACTCATAGAGATAGTTATATAACTGGCACCATTTCTGTAGGCAATGAGTATGTACCAATTGCACTTCCACTCAGAGATAATTCTCATTTCCCATCCCACACAGACACATCTGAGAACAACAGCCACTCAATGACGAAGGGGGAGGGGCAAGGTGGGCTTTTTATGCTACTTAGGAGGGAGGTTAATAGTATCAAAGAAAGTTCATAAGGTCCCTGAAATTTTGAGAGCACACAGTGCAGTAGTTTAATGTTCCCTAGATTGCTGAAAGCAGCTTGGCCTAGATTCCCCTCTATGGTTTGATAAGTGACCATTCATGCAAACAGGAGAAAGAAAGTTACTCTTTGCTTTTAATTAAGCAGTTCTCTCTGAAATACATGACGCATCCAAAAGACCTTTTCAGTGGTGTCGTTTGGGTCTTTTGGTCTAAAATCATAGTGGTGCAGGAATCCATCTGATCAGTAAAACTATTAACAGTCAGGAGTGGTTAATGAGTGACTGATCTGAAAAATCCTGTACTTTTGACTAAGCATGGGAAAAAAGGATCATTCCCCTGAAGATGCAGTTGTCACTTTAATATTTCAAGATATCAAGGAGAAATTAAGAATTCTTTAGCTTAAGGCTAGGGAGGAAATAATTCTGTACCTTAACTTTGAGTTCATAGAATTATATTTTTCCACACAATCCTGCTTCCATTGCAATCAATGGTAAAATCTCAAATGGACTTCAATGAAAGCAAGATCAGGTCCTGTATTTGAAACCACAGATATACCAAAAGGTAACTTTCTGTTCAGACAGTGTCATATATATATTAGTTATTGCCATACACAGCATCCAGTACACTTACATATAGACCCTGTAGCGCTAACAGACATAAAACTCTTATGTAAGCCATAATCCTCTCACAGACTCCTTATTCAGTGAGTTTAAGAGGTACACCACAGAAGCCTGCTGGCACTGTAACGGGTTTGGGCCAGTTTTGAAATTGTGAGATTCCAGCTGCAATGTAATCCTCTTCTTGACACCTGTGGTTATCTTTGTAAATACGCTGCTATCTTGCAGGGCTTCAAAAGTACAAGGTCTAAGTGTAAGCTAATATTTGGATTCTTCTCATAACTGACCCTGTTGCTTTCTGTACCGATTGAGTCATTAGTATTAGTCTCCTGTGGTGTTCACTGAGGCTAACAATAATCAAGTTAAATTTACACTACAAGATCAGCATTTAATTAGGTACTGTTATACAACTCATATTAATTACAATGTTAATACCCTTATGAAAGAGATTTTTTTTCCCAAAGGAAACTAAAGTAATAAATTTCCAGGGAGGGAACAAGAAATTAAGTTAAAACCCTGAGTGCAGATCTGTTTATTTACTGATTTGCCCCTGCAGGTGGTCAAGATTAAAATAAAGCAAACAAATAAAATAAAATAAAAATGTAAGCGTAAAAGTAAGGATGCTATAAAACAAATCCACACGGTGTTTAATCACTTCCTGGCTACACAGAGAAGTATGGGTAGTGCTTAAATCCTGTAGGACCATAATGATGATTACTTAAAGGGTACGAAACTGTCACTAGCTGGGCACATGCTCCTCAATTTAGAGTTTGAAATGCTAGTCTGAAGAGATTGAGATGTTTCAGAAAAGGTAATTGCTTTGTGCTGACATATTAACTCAGAAATGCCAACCCCAAACATTTTGGAAATCAGGGTCAGACCTCAAAAGAAAGAAAAAAAAAACCAGATTTATTAACAAATAATGAATTTGGGGTTCCTTTTTATTTGCCCTCTGGCTCTTGAGCCTTTAACTCAAGGTCACATTTTCAAACTGTTCTCTGCAGCCATGAGAGCTAAAAAATTTACTTTTCTCACCCATAAAAGCCAAGATTCTCATGTAATTATATAACTAGGATCTAGAACTTTAAGAAAAGTATCAAATAACCAAGACTTGCAATAAATCACAAGAGTTGGCAGTGCCAATCAGTACTATTTTTGTATTTGTGCGAGTTTAAAATATGCCAATTAACTCCTTTATTACCCCCTACATTGTGTGTCAATTTTGGCATGAATTCAAGTTTTCTTTTCATGGACTAAGAAGTCAGAACCCTGTGTGACCTTAAGAACCTCTCAGTGCCAATTGGCAAAAGGTTCACTGTTGTGTAACAACATCATCTAACACAACTCACTACTCCGAGAATATTGCTTTCATGGTATTTATCCAGAAATGATATTATGTGAGGTCTCTGCTGAAAGCTCATGTTATACCAATCCCCATCATCACCACGAGAAACATGTACGGATGATTTTTAAGGAGTGGTGTATATGTACTGACAATTTGTTTTCAAATCTGTCACTAACCAAACAGAAAAACAGGTTTCTTCCAGACAGGAGGTAAGATACGCATCTTTCTGTCAAACGTAAATTAAGTAAGTACTGTAAGCTAACACAATGGAAGCCCCATTTAGAAACAGAATCAACAGGAAAGGAGCCTGTAGGGGAAAAGACGAGTGACAGATGATCTCTGAAGATGGACAATGACATTTGGGGAGATAAGTAGAAGGCAAGGAGACACCCCTTTATATTGCACCAAAGTAGTAAATGGACAGCGTGTTCATATTCATGAAAACAGGATCTCAAACAGCCTTGGTTGAAAAGCTGCAAGAGACATTTGGGGTGAGATAAGCTTCCTTAGATAGAAGCTTAGCCTGCTAAAGTTAAGTTTAGTCTCTAGCAAGCATGATAAGATTTTATTTTATATATAACACTTGTTTCCATTATCCTTACTCACTATCTCTTAAATCTTGAGCTTTGATCATCAATTTAAGATTGTTTTGTCTCTCTCTGGGCTATGATGTCATATAGGAGCTGACCCGGAGTTGAGTCAACAAGCTGGTATGGACATTGTTCCTTTTGGGACAGCAAATCTGATATGTTTATGAGCATAGAGTGGATAAGAGGTTGAACGCTACCAGGGGCTGTTTCAAACGGGTTTGTGGACTGGGGTACACCTGTTAATCTGCAAGAGAAAGATAGGGTGGGCATAGCTTAGAGGAGATTGTTTGGGTGGCTAACAGGCTGGTGGTGTCCGGGAGCTGACATCCAGTTAAGCACCAGCAAGTGGCTCGCTCATTGGAGGCAGGGGAGGTGATAGTGATGGGCAGCCTGAGAACCATCACACTAGGTCGATGCTGCATGCTTTCGCAGGTGACCTTTCGCAGGGTTGAGCCCTCATCCCAAAAACACTTGAGTGGGTTCAATTGTACTCATGTGAGCAATGCCACTGAAATCATGAATGAAATCCTGGCCACACTGAGGGGGGGAAAAACAAAAACGAACAAAAACACATAGTTGCGAGTCTCAGAGCCCTGGTCAACACACTCTGGCTCGCAGGGCTTGCATATGGGACTAAAAATAGCAGTGGAGCGGTTCCCGCTCAGGCTGGAGCCAGGCTTTTTGAGACCCTCTCCCCTGGCTGGGTTTCAGAACCGGAGCTGCCGCCCAAGCAGAAACATCTACGCTGCTATCTTGGACCTGTAGCATGAGCTCCAGTCAATTGTCCTGGCCTCTGAGGCTTGCTGCTGCAGGCTCTCTCTTTTGGCAGTATAGACATCCCATTGACTTCAATGGGTCCAGAATATCACCAAAAGCGCATATGTAAGATTGTTAAAAGCCAAGGCCCCTTTCTCCTTAATTCCAATTTCTGAGCTTCTCCACCCCCAAGAGCTATGATCATACTGAGTTTTGGTAGGGCTAGTTGAACATTTTTTAAAAAGTTTGCTGTTCTGATTAATTTTTAATTAAAATTTCAAGTTTCATTGACTAAAAAAAGGGTCACATTTTGGGGGGAGAAAGTTTCGCAAAAAATGTCAACTTGTTTGTTGTGCAGCTGACTGAAAAATTTCAACGGGATTTCAAATGTTAGGGAGAAAAAAAATTCTGTGAAAATGTTCATTAAAATTTTATTCTGTTTTTAGATCAGTCCTAGTCTTTGGATGTAAAAGCGGGGAAAAAAAATAGACTCACTACCTGGGACTATGAAACAGAGAACAGTAAACTCATTTCTGTTATAGGACTAACCTTACATTTGAACTTGGCTTCCAGAACAAGAAGGTAATTGATTAGAATAATGCTCCACCTAGACAGATTTTAACACCAAGGGTTTGACCCAGCAGCTGTTGAAATCTGTGGAAACAGTGTCATTCACTTCAGTGGGCACTGACTGACTAGACCCCATATAGAAATGGCAGCAGTACGTAAGACAGAGTATAGTTTAACATGACACCTAGTTTCCCCTAGCACTAGGAAATTTCTTAATGAATTATTTTACTAGTGAAGGACACTGTAGCATATCTGGATAATTCAAATGCTACTGTTTGTATAGTCCTGTGTAACTGGAAAGCTTGTCTTTTTCCACCGACAGAAGTTGGTCCAGTGAAAGATATTCCCTCACCCACCTAGTCTCATTGTTTTTATAAACACAGTAGCAACTCTTACAGTAAACGGCAGTAACAAACATTCATGACTTCACAAAATATTTCAAACAGTGGTTCTCAGCCTTTTTACATTTGCGGACCCCTAAAAAAATTTCAAATGGAGCTGTGGACCCTTTTGAAAAATCGTGTGTGTGTGTGGTTGAATTCTGTTCAGTCAGTTTTCAGTCCAAGTCTTTCACAGACCCCCTTAGACTGCAGACCACAGGTTCAGAAGCACTGATTTAAAGCACTATTAAAACAGTAAATACATTGTAGCAATATGTTCTGTGGATTACAGTGTTGATTTTCCTAGTTATAACAATATGTTTTGACTATTTTTAATGCCACGTATTCATCTTTGGATTGGTTTGGTGGCATCACAATGAGCACAAAACACGGTGTAATAAAAGGCTTGCCAGGTAGCTACCCTTATAGCAGGGAGAGAGTCTAGTCAGAACAATTGACTTTAGTTAATTCATTCTTTGTAATTTAACAAATGGAGGTCAATATAATCCAATGTGTGGGTCTTGAAGGGATGCCTGCGCTTTATTTTTACCAGGTTCATCTTATTGAACGTACATAGCACATACGGAAGAATCTAAAACACAAAGTCTAATATTCTGAAAAGTATATTGTCTGCTCATTGTCTCATTTGGGTGATATCCCGTCCCCCTCACACCACATATCCCGCTCCTTCCTTTCACGGATTCTCTACCCCAGTCCGCTGCCCTACTCTTCCCCTTCAATGCCTAAATCCTGATACCTTTACTCATGCTGAGGAGTCCCACAATCCACAATCCCAGCGAGGAATCCCACAAATTTCAATGAGTCTCCTCATGGACGTAGGTACTTTTGTGACATGAGTAAGGGGAATTGGGCACTAAACTTCACTTTGTCACAGTCCCGCCCAAATGTTGAAGGGCTTTTAATGAAAGTTAAAACAAAATATGGCTGACCACACTTCCTAGCCTGTCCAATCCCATAATGGAAAAGAGTGAGAGAAAAAGCAGCACAGCTGACTGAGAATCTTTTGGCAAACAGAGCAGCCAGAAACAGGGGAGTGGACATTGAATAGCTTTTCAGCTTCTCTTTTCTTCTCTATGGGGTGGAGGGGTTTCAATACCTTGCAGGATCACCTCCAAAGTCCACGCAGCTGGCAATTGCATCGAGAAAGGTGGGAAGGCATTTCTCCTCAACCGTTGGTCTAAGATCAAGCATACCTAACTGTGAGCACCTTAAGACAGGGATTGTGTTTTCTTTATTCTCTTTATAATGCTCCATGTTTGCCTATGGTGTGAGCTATACACGTTAAATAAATACCTAATACAGCACCCATTTAGTATCTGATATGCTTTTGCTTGGACAGACTTTATGCTCTATTATTATTTACTTAGATTGCACCGCAAATCTAGGCCCTGTACAGCCAAAAACAAAGTCTCCTCTCCAATGAGCAGTATTGTCAAGGTTTCTTCCCCACTCTGAACTCTAGGGTGCAGAAGTGGGGACCTGCATGAAAGACCCCCTAAGCTTATTCTTACCAGCTTAGGTTAAAAACTTCCTCAAGGTACAAACTTTGCCTTGTCCTTGAACCCTGTGCTGCCACCACCAAGCCTGTTAAACAAAGAACAGGGAAAGAGCCCACTTGGAGACGTCTTCCCGCAAAATATCCCCCCCAAGCCCTACACCCCCTTTCCTGGGGAAGGCTTGATAAAAATCCTCACTAATTTGCATAGGTGAACACAGATCCAAACACTGGGATCTTAAGAACAATGAAAAAGCAATCAGGTTCTTAAAAGAAGAATTTTAATTAAAGAAAAAGTAAAAGAATCATCTCCGTAAAATCAGGATGGTAAATACCTTACAGGGTAATCAGATTCAAAACAGAGAATCCCTCTAGGCAAAACCTTAAGTTATAAAAGACATAAAAACAGGAATATACATTCCATTCAGCACAACCTATTTTACCAGCCATTTAACAAAAGGAAATCTACGCATTTCTAGCTAGATTTACTAACTTAACAGAAGTTCTGAAGAGCATTCCTGATCTGTTCCCGGCAAAAGCATCACACAGACAGACAGAAACTTTGTTTCCCCCTCCTCCAGCTTTGAAAGTAACTTGTCTCCTCATTGGTCATTTTGGTCAGGTGCCAGCAAAGTTATCCTAGCTTCTTAACCCTTTACAGGTGAAAGAGTTTTGCCTCTGGCCAGGAGGGATTCTATAGTTCTGTATACAGAAAGGTGGTACCCTTCTGTTTATATTTATGACAAGTATAAACAAACGAGACAGATGACTGACAGGCTGTTACCAAAAAAAAGCACCTAAGCAGAAAAAGGTAGCACATGTCTGGGATTCCACAGTTAGGTTTTGATGTCCCCAGAATTGCTTATCACACAGGAGCTAGTATTTGGCCATCTCTAACTACACTGCCACGCAATTCTGAATGCTTATTTCAACCCTGCATAAATGACAGGTTTCAGAGTAACAGCCGTGTTAGTCTGTATTCGCAAAAAGAAAAGGAGGACTTGTGGCACCTTAGAGACTAACCAATTTATTTGAGCATAAGCTTTCGTGAGCTACAGCTCACATCATCAGATGAAGTGAGCTGTAGCTCACGAAAGCTTATGCTCAAATAAATTGATTTAGTCTCTAAGGTGCCACAAGTACTCCTTTTCTTATTTCAACCCTGTACACCTTGCCAAACCACAGCTGCTCTATCCCAGTCATTTATTTTCCCTGTGTTTGTCAGACCGTGGCAACGGAGCAGATGGCTGAGAGGCTGTAACACAGTTAATATATTGCAGCCTCTCTGCTCTGGCACATTGTGTGTAAAGGGATTACCATTTTACAAGACAGTTTACTAGACACAAATTACAGGCCCACTCCTAACACATATATAACGATCTTGCTAAGTTTGCAGCTATTATTGACAGCGACAACGATGGCAGTGTAATGAGATCAAATGAGGTGGGTACATTAGACAACAAATGTCGGGCCGTATTTACAAGACCTTCTGATCAGATTCATCGGCACCATTATGCTTCAGATGAACATAAACCGAGGCTGTCTTGGCTCATACTGCCCTTCCTCACTCCTGCTCTGTCTGTTCCTTAGTTTACCTTCCTCACCTTCTTTTGTTTGTTTCATCAGATATACTTGTGCCAGCTACAGTCAGACAGGCCCCTGGGTAGGTTAAAGGATCCTCGGAAATAGAAGAAAAGAGGGCAAATTCTCCAAGGAATGGATGAAATGGCGGGAGAGGGAGACATACCTGCACACTGTGGCATTGCTCCATGGGGCTGCCTATCTACCATTACCACTACCAGTTTGCAGGAGTAACTGACAAGATAGTTGTGCGCACTGAAGTTTGGTATCCAGGACTGAGAACAAGGAGTCCTGCCCAGGGCCCCTCTCTTTCCCTCCCACACCCTCTTTCTCCTCCTACACATCATGACACAAACATTGTGTGCCTCTCAGGCAGGCAGGCCGCATACATGACAATCCCGCAGCACCCTCTGGGGCTTGGATGGAGTCCTTCCTCGCTCACAGGCATCCCCTGTCTTACCCAGGGCACGGGAGTGGTGGAAACCTCTCACCTCCTAGAGAAGAGCATCATTCATGGGAGCAAGGAGGTGGGAGTTTTGCCTAGGAAGGAGTTCAGAGCTGGGCTTCTGCCCACGTGGAATGCGGGGGTAAGGCTTTTGGTTTGTTATTCTCTTAAAACATCCCCTCATGATGCTGGGGACACTAGGATACAGATATATGAAAAACAAAAAACAACCTCAAGTTAACCCCCGGCTCCCGAGGCGTTGGAGATGCATTAACCTACTCAGCCACCTCTCTGCTTCTCAGAAGCTAGCTTTGGCCTGGATTGCTCCCTTCTGTGGAAATTCAGGAGGGAGCTCTGAGAGAAGGAGAACATGGCGATTCCCAGGCAGAGTTTCCCCTAAGAGAAAAGGTCAGTTTCCACCAGGGCCCCTGTGCCCCTCCCTGGTCCCGAGAGGCCAGGGATGTCCCCATGAAGGACTTGTGCTTCTGGGGGGCCACAGCCTCCTCTCTGGTTATAAGGCCTCATGGTTGCCATAGAAGCATGTTGCCAAGGGGTTGGCATCCACGGCTACCCCAAGAGCACCTCCCACCTTTAGAGTGGGTTTCCAAGGGCAGAAGGGCAGCTTTAGTTTGTATCAATTATACACTGGGTTTTCCATGGGGTTTGGTGTACATCCCTTTCTTCTGGCCCACTCCCCATCTAAATATCCCCAACCCCACAGAGGGCTATGAAGTGCAGGCCAGAGTAGGACAGTGCTGTGGAAGCAGATGTCTCCCACACCTGCGCACACTTCCTGAAGGACAGGGGAAGCTGCACAAAGGGGAAGCATTGGGGGCTTGCTCAACTGCCTCCTCACATTATTCCACCAAATATTGTGATATCTCCCTCCCTCGTCACAGAAACGGGCACCAGCAACATATTAGAGTGAATAGATCAATGTTCCTAAATTAAGCTCACCCCACCCCCATCTGTGATGGTTTTTCAGAATGAGAGTCAAGAGGTTTTCATGGAGTCAGACTCCAAGTCTGACTAAAACAAAGCCAAACACATTATCATTATAAATGAATGCAGAAGTAATTTCCCCCTCAAGGATTATACTACTAGTTAGGTTTCTAGTACATTTTCGTGGTTCTGTAATCACTATCACTCTTCTCAAAATCTTTATTTTCTAATCCATTTATGTTTTAAGGTTGTAACAACTTACAAGGATTCCCAGCTCGTAATACAGATGCTCATCCCTTAGAAGCTTTTAAATAACCTCTATTGCATGCAATGTTAAAAAGACACAACCATACAAATTCTTATAATGAATGCATGCTTGGAAAATAACTTAGGGACTTCCACATAGTACCGAGCACCATAGAAGCTGGCAAATCTGCACTTTAACAGCAACTGTATCTGAAAAGAGAGGTTTTATATACAAACATGCTAATACTATATTCATCATTAGGGTACTGTAAAAGACAGCAATATTAAATAGTTTGCCATCACGGAAAGGGATAGCGATAATATTTATGGACCTTTTTACTGATTAACACACTGTGCTTTGAACTGTGATATGTCCAAGACAATATGCGACATTCACCATGTACATAGGACCCTGTCAAACCAACAGACCACTCCTGCAATTCTAACTCAGGCAAAACTCCTGTTGATGTCAACAAGAGGGGGGATTTGCTTGGGTAAAGCCTGTAGTTTCAGACCCTGGATGTTCCTCAGCTAGTGTGAACTGGCATGTGTATATGGAGCTATGCCAATTTACACCAGTGGAAGATCTGGTCCCTTATTCTTAGGGATGGCAGAAGGCAAGTAGAAGAGGAAGAGCTTTTTTTGGCAATAATAAATCCAACTGAACGGATGAGGTTTCCTTTTACTCAGATTTGCCTTCACGGCAGAAGAGAGGAACTAAAAGATACATGAAGAATTTTTTTTAAAGAGTTATTCAATGATCCAAATTTCGAATATGCTTCCTGCAAACAGTAGAGCAGTTCAATGGAGACAAATCTAAGTAGCACTCATTGTGCTTTGACTTGTGACTGATCAGAAATTCACCAAACTGATCCAACACGGAACATGAATTGCCTGTCATGGCTTGCGGCCTATAAACAGATACTCTGATTTCTTCCCAAGGTTTCTGTGATAGTGGAAACTGTATTGTCAACCTCCTTCCATGGAAGCGGGAACATTTGTGCATTTGAAAACAAAAGTTTATGACCTAAGTTGGTTTTCAATTGGTATTCTTGTATGTGGTATTTCACAGGGTGCCCTAACACAAAGCACAATTAACATATCGTTTTGCTGTACAACATACTCAACCAATTTGCTTAGAAGGTTGTTAAGCTTGATTCTCCACTGCCAGGTACTTGTGCAGTTGTTTACCTCTGTGCAAAGTGGGCATAAAATGCTAGCAAATCAGAAGTCCTGCTGACAAATACAAATTCCATATGCATTGTTCCATTAAAAAATAGTTCAACATACAAAATTACTGTACAATATTCAATGGATAACCAGGACCTGCTTTTGGACAAGGTCTGGGTACAATCACGCAGGTACATTACTAAATTTATATCTCGACTTTTCTAGACAAAAAAAAACAACACATCTAGGTGCTTATGTAGCCAACTGAGAGCAGAGAAGTCAATCACATGCATGCATATTTGGTAGTCCAGGCAATTGCATTGAGCCTTTGTCGGCAGCAGAGCGGGGTAATCAGCCTCCCCCCCCACCAAAAAAAAGACAGAATAGTTTGGCTCAGAGTTTTTACTATTCCTGGTCAGTCCCTAATTTTCACTTTCCCACTTCAACACACACAACTTCACCACTGTATGAAGCCTGGGACAGTTATGAAGGGGCGGGGATGAAGTTTTATCTTTAGCGCTTGCATTTGACCATGACCATAATTTTTTCCTTTCTTCTTTACTTGACTATTTTCATCTTGCCTTGAAACCCTGGAGTAACAAGAAAGAATGACGCAAGGTACTGAACTCACTTCTGGAATTAATACCACGGAATAACAAACAACTGGGAAGAGAGAAGGAAAGAGTCCATGTGCCTGAGAATTCACCTCTATGTCGCCGGTTCCACTGAGGCCCAGTCAGTACCAATCAATGAAAGCTGCTGTCACCAGACAGCTGTTTGGCACCCTTTGCAGTGTGAATGAGTGGTTTAGTCCTGTTCTTAGTTGATGAATGTTTACATTAAAAAAAAATCCAGAAACAAAAGAACTGCCTTTGCAAATGGCAATAATTGGTATCTTTGCTGGGGACTGAATAGAGGGTGAAATCCCCTCTTGCTCCAAGAGGTTTAAGGTGTAGTGAGCGGAAGACCATAACATACCTCTGCAAATAGACTTTCAGGGCCCATTCTCTGGTACATCCAGCTTTCATTGGGTGCAGCAGAGATGGAGGACTGTCACAGAGCCTACACTTCCCTGATTCTCTCTCTGGTCCAAGGTTAGAGCGGCCTCAGGTCTGCTCTAAATTGTGCCAGCTGTGGATTGCCAGAACATATTCTCTATACCCAACTCTCCTCAGCCCCTCTACTGCAGGTCACAGGTTGGGAGGCATAGGTGCTGGCTCTTCTGAGGACTTCCCCACACTGTGGAGAGGGTGGGAGGACATGAGGAAAGTTTCCACTCCCCTTGCACCATCAGAGTAGCACAAAAGGACTGGAGCAGAGAATAGCTGGCAGCTTCCAGCGATGAGCATCAGGCACTTCTTACAATCACCAAATTTACTTTCAAATGAAAAAAAATTGAGACAGGTTTGTGCGCAGACAACTATATACAAATCCTTCCAATGTGTAAGAAAGGGTCCACGGGAGGTATTACCCTTGCGCTTTTAGCCAAAGAAACCTCAGGCATTAGTTGACATTATCTAATTAATGTTTGCAAACTGCTTTGCAAACGTAAAGCGCTAGATAAGAGCTTATTAATTATCACAGATATCAATAAATGCTCAGACTGCCTGGAGCAAAGGAAAGAAAATGAAAATAATTGCAAACATAGGATCCAATTGTTTTCCAGCTCAGCTGACCTAGTGAAATTAGGATATTAAAATAATGAAGAAAATATCAGGCACAACTCTTAGACCCAACTGTGTATAAATTATTAGGACAGGGTTAAATAATCCATTCTCACTATGTCAGTCTTATCCCATCCAGGCAATTCCAAGTTAGCCCAGAGTGTAGAGAACTGACAAGGTCCCCCACAAGACAGCCTGCTGGCTTCTGAGGAAGAAGAACTTGCACAAGAACTGCACTGCCTCAAATGGCTCATCCCAGAGGTGGTTACAATGCACTGGCCTGAAGCTGGTGACAGGATGCCACACCTGTTCGAAGATTATGTGGTAATGCGGACAGAGGTCTCCATGCAGCTCTCCGGAACCTTTTCCTTAGTTGTCATTGACACCATGTGATGTCTCGCACCCCCCGTGGCCCACTAGATTTCTTTTTTTTGGTAGGATTCAGATTTCAGCACAGCTCTGCACTTGTCTCTCCTTTACTAAGCTTAACCTTTTTCATTCATTGTGGGAATTTTAGCAGAACCCCTTTTGATCTTCAATGGTCTACACCACTTCCAGTTCATTCCTGATTTTGGTTTCCTTTCACCTCATCTGACAAGTTCCAGGGTTTCTCCTCTTTCCCGGAGAAGGTGGGGATACCTCTGTGAGAAGAGACTGTTGTTGACATCAATGCTCTTGTGCATCTGAGAGTGAGCTTCAAGAGTGACACACAGTGGCCAGAAGGAGGTTGTTACAAACAGAACATCCAGTTGCAGACTCTGATTGATTGTATTTATGGGGCAAGAACAGTGCTCTATCTCCAAATGCTTTTCTGTTTTGCTGGTCTTAGTCCCTCCACCCCTCCTGCCAATATAAGTGACAAGCATTGGACTCATTAGTTCTTGCATAACTTTGTAATGCTGTTGTAAGACAGCACTGTGGGAATTATCTATTCCTATCCCTGTAAATAAAGACAGTTCACCTACATAATATATCACATTTATTAAAAGACAACATAGCTCAATTACTTTATAACAACCCCGGAGACTATTATTTTAAAAGAATAGGTTCAACACTGCAGCTCCCATGTAAACGGCCCTGATTTTAATTATAGGTTTATATATTATTCAGCCAGTGGTCATCTTTATGTTGTATTGATCTCCAGGTAGGGTGTGTTCCTTGGTAAACAAAAGGAGATAAAGCTGGAACTCAAGCTGTGCAGAAGCTCGTTTGTTGTAGCTGTAGGTCTTTTGTTTAATAAACACTTCTCATTTAAAAGCCCTACGATTTAATATATCATGAGGTCACTGAAGCCAAAGGAACTCTTCGGGACAGCGAAGGGCTAGGAGGAGAATTCCTCAAATTCTTCTTGGGCAAATCACAATTGGTTCTTATATTGTCCCCACTCTTTCAGCAAAACGCAATCTCAGGTTCTGAAGAAAAGATCACGATACCTGAGCCAAAACCAAGTCATACTCTGCCCAGAGACGTCAGTGTCTGCTGGTCACCCCAAACTGTCTCAGCGCTAGGGAAGCAAGAGATAGCAAGTCGGGGCAGGGTGGGGGATAATAGGCACCTATATAAAGACAAAGCCCCGAATATCAGAACTGTCCCTATAAAATTGGGACATGTGGTCACCCTACTCAGCTCCCAGTGCACTTTACTCAGAGGACTTCAGAAATGGAAGCAACTTTGAAGCCGATCACAATGTACAGAAAAGCCAGTATTAAAAGAGGCAACAAAAAAATATCAGGGCCAAGGTAGATAGAAAGTCCTCACAAAAACTCTAAGCCAGATTCAGAGACAGAGTTGCTCAGGTTTTAAAGGCAAAAATACACCATTAGGTGAGCTTTGGGTTCGTTATTCCTGCTAGAGTAAGAACAGGCTAAACACAGCTTACATTCCCCTGCACAGTGATGAGGAGAGTTCAGAAAAACCTCTGTAGGTTAAAAACAAATAGAAGACTACCAGATGTCCCTGGGAAGGTCTGATATATACACCACCACCACTTCTCACCTCTTGCCTTCGAGTGCTTTTTTTTATTTGCTTTTTTAAGGAGCAAAATGTCCGCCTGCCCCGATTCATAGAGGCTACAGACCCAAATACAGAACCTCTCCATGGATCTTCTCCATCCCAAGGGCTCATACAGCAGCAAACAGAGGACAGGCAAACAGAGGGAATTTGCCTGGGGAGAGGAGTTCCCACAGAGTTTTTTTTTATTTTTGCCTTTCAGGCTTCTGTGAGCAGTAAATACAACATCTGAAGAGGCTCTTAGACGGAAGACAATATGGATAGTGAGCGATCAGCTGTTGTGACCTGTACAGGATGTGCCATGTTTGTACTTCTCCCAAAGGATAGACGTGACTTTGTCTGTACAAAGTGCAAGCTGGTCTCCATATTGGAAGAGAAGTTTAAAGGTCTAGAGAGCCAAGTATCAACCCTGCACTGCACCAGAGAAAATTTTCTGGATAGAAGTCAGCATTTGGTATTGCAGGCACAGCATGCTGAAGAATCTGAGAGGGCAGTGCAGAATGGGGAAGAAAATTGGCAGCATGTGACCTCCAGAAGAAGAAAGGAGAACCCATGTACCCCCAATGCATATAGAGGTAAGAAACCATTTTCAGGCTCTCTGCACAGGTACTACGGTGGAGAACAGTTTGGAAGAGTCATCATGGGGGTTCCACGACCACCACTCCCAAGAGGAGGAGATGGGTGGTGATGGTCAGGAACTCCCTCCTAAGCGGGGAGGTAAGTGGGGAAGTGGGATACCAGGAGGAAACATAAGGAGGAGGGTGCAACAGGGGTGACCTCCTGAGTCATACTGAGAAAGTAGGGCAATCAGCTAGTTATCTTAGGTGCCTGTACACAATTGTAAGAAGCCTGGGAAACAAGCAGCAAGAACTGGAAGTCCTGGCACAGTCAGTCAAGGAACTATGATGTGATTGGAAAAACAGACTTGGTGGGGTAACTCACATGACTGGAGCACGGTCATGGATGGGCATAAACTGTTCAGGAAGGACAGATGGGGCAGAAAAGATGGTAGAGCTGCACTGTATGTAATGGAACAATATGATTGCTCAGAACTCCAGTATGAAACGAGAAAAGCCTGTTGAGAGTTGGGTTAAGTTTAGAGGCGAGAGCAACAAGGGTGATGTCGTGGTGGATGTCTGTTATAGACCACCAGACCAGGAGGATGAGGTAGATGAGGCTTTCTTTGGACAACAGAAGTTTCCAGATGACAGGCCCAGGTTCTCATGGGGGACTTCAATCACCCCGACATCAGCGGGGAGAGCAATACAGCAGTGAACAGACAATTCAGGAAGTTTTTGGAGAGTGTTGGGGACAAACTTCCTGGTGCAAGTGCTGGAGGAACCAACTAGGGGTCATGCTCCTCTTGACCTGCTGCTCACAAACAGGGAAGAATTGGTAAGGGAAGTAGAAGTGGGTGGCAACCTGGGCAGCAGTGACCATGAGATGGTCGAGTTCAGGATCCTGACAAAAGGAAAAAAGGAAAGTAGCAGAATACAGATCCTGGACATCAGAAAAGCAGAATTTGACTCCCTCCGGGAATTGATGGGCAGGATCCCCTGGGAGGCTAATATGAGGAGGAAAGGCGTCCAGGAGAGCTGGCTGTATTTTAAAGAAGCGTTATTGAGGGTGCAGGAACAAGCCATCCTGATGTGCAGAAAGAATAGCAAATATGACAGATGACCAGCCTGGCTTGACAGAGAAATCTTCGGTGAGCTTAAACACAAAAAGGAAGCTCACAAGAAGTGGAAACTTGGACAGATGACTAGGGAGGAGTATAAAAATATTGCTCGAGCATACAGGGGCCAAATTAGGAAGGCCACAGCACAATTGGAGTGGCAGCTAGCAAGGCATGTGAAGGGTAACAAGAAGGGTTTTTACAGGTATGTTAGCAACAAGAAGGTGGTCAGGGAAAGTGTGGGACCCTTACTGAATGGGGGAGGCAACCTAGTGACAGATGATGCGGAAAAAGCAGAAGTACTCACTGCTTTTTTTGCCTTGGTCTTCACAGACAAGGTCAGCTCCCAGACTGCTGCACTGGGCAGCACAGTATGGGGAGGAGGTTAGCAACCCTCAGTGGTGAAAGAACAGATATTTAGAATATCTGGACATGCACAAGTCCATGGGTCAGTATCTAATGCATCTGAGGGTGCTGAGAGAGTTGGCTGATGTGATTGCAGAGCCATTGGCCATTATCTTTGAAAACTCATGGCGATTGGGGGAGGTCCCAGACGACTGGAAAAAGGCAAATATAGTGCCTATCTTTAAAAAAGGGAAGAAGTAGAATCCATGGAATTACAGACCAGTCAGGCTCACCTCATTCCCTGGAAAAATCATGGAGCAGGTCCTCAAGGAATCCATTTTTAAGCACTTGGTTCCTGAGCACTTTCCTCTCCTCCATCAACATGGATTCATCAAGGGCAAGTCATGCCTGACCAACCTGATTGCCTTCTATAATGAGATAACTGGCTCTGTGGATATGGGGAAAGTGGTGGACATGATATATCTGGACTTTAGCAAAGCTTTTGATACAGTCTCCCACAGTATTCTTGCCAGCAAGTTAAAGAAAGTATGGATTGGATGAAGGGTCTATAAAGGTGGATAGAAAGCTGGCTAGATTGTTGGGCTCAATGGGTAGCGATCAATGGCTTGATGTCTAGTTGGCAGCCAGTTATCAAGCAGAGTGCCCTAGGAGTCTGTCCGGTTTTGTTCAACATCTTTATTTATGATCGGGTTGATGGAATGGATTGCCCTATCAGCAAGTTTGCAGATGACACTAAGCTGTGTTACCTAGGGAGGTGGTGGAATCAGGGCCGCCCAGGGCGCGGGGGGGGGGGAAAGAGGGTGACAAGTGGGTCAATTTTTCCCAGGCCCTGGAGGGGACCCCACGAGAGTTTTCGGCAGCAGGTCCTTCAGTGCCACCAAACACACCCAGAGTGAAGGACCCATCACCGCTTCTTCCGTTCCGGGTCTTCGGCAGCAAGGGTCCTTCCGCTCCATGTCTTCAATGAAGTGCCCCAAAGACCTGGAGCGGAAGGACCCCTGCCGCCAAAGGCCCCAGGCCCCCTGAATCCTCTGGGTGACCCTGGGTGGAATCTCCATTCTTAGAGGTTTTTAAGGCCCAGCTTGACAAAAAGCCCTGGCTCAGATGATTTAGTAGGGGTTGGTTGCTTTGAACAGAGGGTTGAACTAGATGACCTCCTGAGGTCCCTTCCAATCCTGATATTCTATGATAGCCTCCCTCATGGCGATGCTGGTAAAAATGGAAGGATGTGTACAGTGATGGATCTCCTGCCCCGCCCACCTGTGCTTTGCTACTGCAGGCTATCATGCCGGGGTCCCTGCAGAATCAAGTTATGTGCCATGTGTGAGCACCCCTGCAATCCTGGTCCCCTTATACACAGCAAAAAAAACAAAAAAAACACAGACCAGTTCCACCGCTAAGTGAACTTTCACTGCTGCACAGGAAGGAAGAGGATTTGCTTTTTCGGAACAGTAGTCATGTATTTGGGAGACTACTGTGGTTTGAGAGAATGATTTGGCAAGAAGGACTCTCAGAAACACTCAGCGCAGGACTCTCTCTCCTTCCTTTTTAAAATGCCCCAACTGCTAGGCCTTCGAGTCAACACATGCCTGAGGGGCATTTATTTTACATGCTGATTTGCACTAAGATAGTTCAAGACTTGCTTAGCTGAGCCTTAGCAAGTCTTGGACATGAAACTGCACAGGCCTGTTGCCATCTATTTGTGGAGTCCTAAGTAAGACTTCCTAAATATCCTGAACATTTACCAGCATACCAGCTAGCTTCTCACACTTACTATGACGACCACAAGGAGTTAATCTCCGATGATATTTTATTTGCCTAGGGAAGTTTGCAAGGCTGCATTAGTACTAGAAATCCAGCTTCACTGTGGTAGGGAATTTTTTCTCCTCAGGAACTCAATGTTCAAACAAGCTCCTTGGTGAGGTAAGCACCGGCTGCCTTTTAATATAAACACAAAACTTACATTAAACGTATTAGTTGGGGGAGGAATAGAGATGAGGCTTGTGGAATCTCATGAGTCATCGTTTCTGTAGGATAAAGAGCATCCTTGTCTCAAAACATCAATTCATTTGCTTCTATTGTGTGTCGCAGATATGGGCTCTTCGAGGATGAAAGCAATTAATAAACACAGTTCAACGATTGTTCTGGAAAAAAATGAAAATGGAAAGTAGTTTTTTGGTGCCTAAATACATTTAAATATGGGAAAAATAGAACACTTAATATGGCACAATGCTTGAGGGGCAGAGAGCAGGAGGACAAATGCAGAGCATTAGCCAAGCATGATTGTATTTCCCCAAAATAACAAGCTTCTTAACTGAGAATTAAGATTCAGTACACACACCCCGCTGCCCCAGGCATACACTAGAAATCAAAAGGAGTACTTGTGGCACCTTAGAGACTAACAAATTTATTTGAGCATAAGCTTTTGTGAGCTACAGCTCACTTCATCGGATGCATAAAAGTGGCCACTATGGATGTAGAAGCCCTCTACACCAACATTCCACACAAACATGGACTACAAGCCGTCAGCAACACTATCCCAGATAATGTCACGGCACACCTGGTGGCTGAACTTTGACTTTGTCCTCACCCATAACTATTTTACATTTGGAGACAACGTATACCTTCAAATCAGTGGCACTGCTATGGGTACCCGAATGGCCCCACAGTATGCCAACATTTTTATGGCTGACTTAAAACAACGCTTCCTCAGCGCTAGTCCCCTAATACCGCTACTCTATTTGCGCTATATTGATGTCATCATCATCTGGACCCATGGGAAAAAGCCCTTGAGGAATTCCACCATGATTTCAACAATTTCCGTCCCACCATCAACCTCAGCCTGGACCAGTCCACACAAGAGATCCACTTCCTGGACACTACGGTGCTAAGAAGCGATGGTCACAAACACCACCCTATACCGGAAACCTACTGACCGCTATTCCTACCTACATGCCTCCAGCTTTCACCCAGACCACACCACACGGTCCATTGTCTACAGCCAAGCTCTACGATACAACCACATTTGCTCCAACCCCTCAGACAGGGGCAAACACCTACAAGATCTCTATCAAGCATTCTTAGAACTACAATACCCACCTGCTGAAGTGAAGAAACAGATGGACAGAGCCAGAAGAGTACCCAGAAGTCACCTACTACAGGACAGGGCCAACAAAGAAAACAGAACACCACTAGCCGTCACCTTCCGCCCCCAACTAAAACCTCTCCAACGCATCATCAAGGATCTACAACCTATCCTGAAGGATGACCCATCACTCTCACAAATCTTCGGAGACAGGCCAGTCCTTGCCTACAGACAGCCCCCCAATCTGAAGCAAATGCTCACCAGCAACTACATACCACACAACAGAACCACTAACCCAGGAACCTATCCTTGCAACAAAGCCCGTTGCCAACTCTGCCCACATATCTATTCCGGGGACACCCTCACAGGGCCTAACAACATCAGCCACACTATCAGAGGCTCGTTCACTTGCACATCCACCAATGTGATATGCCATCATGTGCCAGCAATGCCCCTCTGCCATGTACATTGGTCAAACTGGACAGTCTCTACGTAAAAGAATAAATGGACACAAATCAGATGTCAAGAATTATAACATTCATAAACCAGTCAGAGAACACTTCAATCTCTCTAGTCACGCGATTACAGACATGAAAGTTGCGATATTACAACAGAAAAACTTCAAAACCAGAGTCCAGCAAGAGACTGCTGAATTGGAATTCATTTGCAAATTGAATACAATTAATTTAGGCTTAAATAGAGACTGGGAGTGGCTAAGTCATTATGCAAGGTAACCTATTTCCCCTTGTTTTTTCCTACCCCCTTCCCCTGGTTCCTCAGACATTCTTGTTAAACCCTGGATTTGTGCTGGAAATGGCCCACCTTGATCATCATACACATTGTAAGAAGAGTGATCACTTTAGATAAGCTATTACCAGCAGGAGAGTGGTGTGGGAGGGGTGGGGGGGAGAAAACCTTTCGAAGTGATAAACACCCATTTTTTCCATGGTCTGTGTGTATAAAAACATCCTCACTGCATTTTCCACGTTTATGCATCCAATGAAGTGAGCTGTAGCTCACGAAAGCTTATGCTCAAATAAATTGGTTAGTCTCTAAGGTGCCACACGTACTCCTTTTCTTTTTGTAAAGTACTTGACAATCACTTTTGAAGGTGGAGCTGGGGGAGGAAGAGGGGAGGGGGATTGTTAAAAATGTAAATGGGCAACTTTCTGTTGCTTGCTTTAATGTCATGACTGAGACATGTGTGCTTCATTATTATGCTCTGGAAAATGCAACCTTCTAACTGCCATTGTAGGATTTGATATATTCAGCTGCACAGAAGCAGATTTTCAAGCATAGCAATTGTACTTCATCGATGACAGAAGCATAAATCTAATATAGCAACAGGATAAAACAGACACATTGCTAACAGAAATGTAACACTGCTTTCCATCGAAGCCACATATGCACTCGGTGAATTTATGTAAACAGTGACTGATTTCTTAAATTAAATTTTGAACAGCATACATATAGTTGTTAATTATAAAGGAACTGGTTTATCTGTTAGCAATTATAAAAGTTAACATGGAAGCTACCAGTGAAAAACATATGCTCTTACTGTTTCATTTTAAGCTGAAAACAAGTAGGCCCTGTCTTCATTAATTTTGCAAAGGCATAAGCTATGAAGTAATAAATATATCACTTTAAAAGTTTTCCTAGATACTGGATTCATTTCCATGTTCTTCTTTATACCAATATGTATTAAACACCGTCATGGAAATATCCTATTAAGCATTCTTAGAAGTATGAAATCCACAGAGTAAAACTCCTCATGGGAATCCAATTTAGAGATTTAACCTAAATTTAAAAAAAAAAGACTGGTTACATGGCGAACATTTGGAACATTATGCCAACCACTAGTTCTCATTTTAACCTTTTTCTAGAGAAAATGGCAGAGGAAATTGGAGAAAATTGTGGTATCAGCTACTTGCAGTCAATTCGTACTTCTAGGACAATTTGCATAATTGTCAGGATGAGTTAATCAGAACCCTCCCCCCCCCCAACCTATAACATAAGAGGGCTGTGAACCTGCCCAGGAGCTTGGACTGAGTGTGTGGAGGACTTTTGCTAAGTAAACGTGGGGTGAGGGAAGCAGAACATAGAAACTGAGATCAGACAAGAACAGAGAAGCAGAGATAAAAAGCAAGAAAGCCAAGCAGTAGCTGATGAGCACAGTGTGACCCTGGAAAAAGAGATTCTGGGCTCGTTGGTTACAGAGGTTTGGGGCTATTATCTAAGAAACTGCTTCTTTTGTTTTTGGTTTCTCCAGGAAACGGGACTTTGTATATTCCTTGTAAATGAACAAGAGTGCATCAAACATACTAGACTCCATCAATTTCCATTCCTAGCTGGAACATCCCCAGTGCCTTGAACTTTGACTAGCCATATGGGTTAAAAAGGGACAAGAATATCAACTTTGATTAGTGATCATCAGTTACTTCTGCCTTCCTTCCTAGCATTTGTTAGAGCTTCTTGATGCACCATGTCTTAGACCCTGAAAACATTTAAAGGCTACTCCTGGGTTCACAGTGAAACACGTACACAAGAGGTCCCCAAACTATGGGGCTTGCCCCACTAGGGGGGGTACAGAGGACCATTCAGGGGGACTTGGCTGGGGCCCAGGCCAAACTAAATGGGGGAAGGAGGGAAAAGCAGCACCACTCAGCTCTGCTCCCACACTCCCGGCACCTGACCGGTGCGCCGCTCCTGGCCCCAGCCTTGCGCCCAGCCCCGGGGCAGACAGGAGCAAGTGAGTGAGTGTGAGGAAGGGGGAGCACAATTCTGAAAAGTTTAGGGACCACTGGTGTACATGTTTGTCATTTTGGGATCTTAGATTGTAAGTTCTTAGGGGTAGTCATCTTGGATGTCTGCACAGCTCTAAGCACAATGGAGACACTGATTTCAATTGGGACTCTGAGCATTACCATAATTCAAGTAAAGAGTAATCAAATCAGCACTTTGTCACAGTATCTGCCTGGAAAGTCAGCTAAGACGTACTTTTTAAAAGTAAGGTTGTTACAGTAACACAATGGTAGGCATTAGTTGAACAAATGAATAAACGCATAGTATCTACAGGAGACAAACTTCAGGCACAAGCTTGAATCTCAAGAAAACAAGATCAAAACTGTTTATTACATTGGTAATCCAGTAGGCCAATGGTACTTGACAAAAATAGTATTTACTCCAGCAACGAATAAGTACAACAGAGCTTGAAGGGGGTTACACAAAGTTTAAGACAACCCACTATTAATTTTCAAGGAGAATTTGTTCCCTTGCTTAGTCACTGTTTTCATTATTGTTTTGCGGGCACATTATCGAGATAAAGGTCACAATTCTGATGCGTTGTCTTCTGTCAGAAGTACAGGTGAGTCACAGAATGAAAATAGCACTTAACCAGTTACCTTTTTATTGTTGTAAAGTTACACTTTTTAGATAGTTGCTCCATTCGGTTTCAGGCTCCCACTCAAAATAGACAAGAAATCAATTATATTAGACTGGCCTTAACCAGGCGCAGACTGACTACACTGTAGAAGATCACAGTATAGCTTGGAAACAGCATTACATCTCCTTGATTCTAGCTCAGAGCAAAAATGACCAAAAGTCATTACCACCTCATGGTAGTTCAGTGGCCACATAATTCAATATGAGGTGTCCACATGGTGGAATTTCCACAACTGGCATCTTTGCTGGTAGTCTGAGCAGAGAGGGGACAGGGATCACATATTGATTGATCAGGTATACAGCTCTCCTCCCCTTCAATTCAGGGTTGATGCACTTTGGTAGGGCAGTGCGTTTTGCCACCACATTCACAAGAGAACAGACACAGTGTAAGAGAGCTTCAGTCCCAGCACCAAAATTTATAAACAGACAGTTGCTTCTGCTAAGGGCCTCAGTCTCAAACAGGAAGAGAAATCAGTGGAGCAGGAATTGAGCTGAAGTACCTCTCTCTTCCATGCAGAATATATGGCTTTCACCACTGCCTTCCATCTTTGCTGGTCTCCCGCTGCAGTTTTAGCTTCAGTCCTGCTTCGATTGTGTGTTTCCATGTTATCCTTGGTCTACCTCATCACCTCTTGTCGAGGGGCTTTTAGTCCAATACTTGTCTTAGGTGCTCCAGGTCCTCCTTCCACGTATGTCCTACCCCACCTCCATTTTCATTCCATTATTTCCTGACTTATCAGTTTCTATTTTGTCCTCGTCCAGAATTCAATTTTTTTTTTTTGGACATCTGACAGTCAGGATTTGTCAAAGGCAGCTGTTCATGAAAACTTGGAGTTTAGATAGTAAGGTTTTAATAAGTCTCCGAGTTTCAGCACCACAGAGTAAGACCAACGTTACAATAGTGCTAAACATTCTAAGTTTAGTCTGGAGGGCAAGATTTCTTTTTCTCCCAATTGGCTTTAGAGTTACAAAGGCATATCTGGCTATCACTATTCTGGCTTCAACGTCTTAGTCTGTTCCATCTGTTGTACTTACAATGCTGCCAAGATACGTGAAATATCAAACCGCTTCTAGGTAAGTCTCAGAAAGTGTTATCGGTGTTTCTTGTTATGTGCATTTCTACTTCAATTTGAGGTATGAGATGCGTGTGTTTAGCTTGCAGGTAAGGCAGCATTCTTTCCCCCACCTTTCACGCTCAGACCCAAACTGGGACACCCTCCCATCAAAAAGCATCCCAATCAACCGCCCTGCCCTCCAGAAATGGAAGGCCTCTGCATTTCTCTACCCCCACTAGGAGGCGGCGACTGATGCTCCTGGAAACATCCCTCCTACCTCCTCTATCCCAACCAGACATCATTCTAAGGGAACAGGAAGGACCAAATCTCTAAAGGTTCATCTTTGCCCCCAACCTCAGTTCTGCTACATATAGCACCACCATAGTCCATTTCTCCTGCTTCAATTCTCTCAGAGCTTTCCCCTTGAACAGCAGAACACACCACCAGAAATTCATGGCATTAGTACAGAAAAGTCTTTACTGACCGACACAGGACTGGATTTGGACCCCAGCACTTGGCAATATTCTTTTTGTATGCACCATTCAAGTCTAATTTGGCCTTCACTAATGCTGGCTCTTGAAGTGTCAATATAGGCGAAGATGCATTCAGTAACCTAACACTGAAAATACTGATTTTATGTATGTAAACAAGTACTAGATCAGAGATAACGAGGGCTAAACAGAGTGACAATTGCTCTGTGGGATTTTAAGATGTATAGTTCAGAGGCTTGACCCACCCCTTAGAGATGCATCACTGGGGATTTTATAGGAAAAGCTACCCTGCTTGTTTCTATGTGCCCCATGCATCCAATGCTAGAGCGTACAAATGCCTGGTGAAATCATGCACAAAGATGTAAAGCTGTGAACTTTTTTGCTTCCAGATTTACACTGAAAGTTTTCAAAATATAAAATCAGAGCTGGTTTGCTGCTTTGTGCACGACTCACATGTAATACGAGATCAATGGCATTGGTACCTTGCCTGATCCTCAAAAATTGAATATATACCATAAAATGCTGTCCAGAAAGAGCTTAGAACATGTACAGAGCAGTAAAAGAGGTATATTCCAGTTCTCATTCATGCACCCACTTGTCAGTTTTTCCCACAATCACCCTTGGGCTTTTTTCCATAGGGCTCCCTATACAGGAAGCAGCCTCCCTGAACTAAACTGCACGTGTCCACATTGAAGGCTGTCAGAAAAGACCCTTTGACATACACCTTGCCTGTCTTTGGACAAAACTACTTGAGTCAGCTACATCCCTTCGGGAAGGCTCTGAAAGTACTCTACCTCAAACCAAATATAACAAGATTAATTTATTTGCAAACAGCTGCCAAGCTAGTCAAGGTAAAAGCTAGCAAAATGCCAATAACCCCAAACACTTACTGTCCAGCAGTTCACCAAGTGAGAAGTATATAATTTTCCTCTCCATTTTCTAGTTAATGGAGCGCACGCACACACCCCCCACCGAATTTCAGATAGAAAAACCTGCCATCCAGTCAGTCACTCTGCTAGTGCAGTATGACAAACTGGAGACTGTTTACTAACAATCTTGTACTATGTGGATGGGGTAATATCTTTTACTGGACCAACTTGTGTTGGTGAGATAGACAAGCTTTCAAGCTTAGAGTTCTTCAAATATTACCTCACCATCTTGTATTTCTACTATCCTGAGACCAACACTGCTATAGCACTGCATACAAGCTTGTATTATGTCCATTTAAGTGGTTTTTAGCAGTTTCAAGTAAAATGAAAGTTACCCACCCCACAAACATTTTACACTTTTTTCCCCCCAACTTCAGCATACACAGACTGTGCTGCCCACATATTAACAGCTTATTTACATCAGCCAGCATTAGGGGATGACAGACAAGAGGGAAAGAACAAGTCTAAGAACAATGACAACTGATAAACCCAAATATTGACATCTTCCTGCGTAGATTTCACGCCACTCTTTTAGCAATTCTCGGTCTAAACTAAATGAAGTGTTCTGAACCCCAATTAAGCTTGCTTATTCCAATTTCTGAGTGTCTCTCATACACCTCTGCAGTCATTTTAAAAAGGAAGGATCAGATGAAAATTTAGCCTGTGCAGGACACACAAAAGAAAGGAAAGTCGACTTATCCAAGTAATACTACAGAATAATTTTGGAAAGTTCCTGGGTTTTTGACTCCATAATTCCCAACTGTCTCAATGAGCCACATAGCTAGAGACCTGGGGAATATTTTGAAAATTTAGAGATACAACTGGTCTTAAATATCTATTCATGCTATCTAATCAGCTCTAGTTCGACCGTCCTGTGTAAAACTGTAAATTGTGTTGTTCATCAGCAATTGTTCAAACCCCTGTTTAAGTACTGAAAACCATTAATATAAAAAATTAAGGCAAACTTCTAAATGCCAATTAAAAATATTCCCTTGTTGCACGATTTAGTTTTACACAAATAATCAGGAAACAAGGAAAGGGAAAGCGCTAATCCTACAATTCAGGATAATTTCAAAGCCTACAGAGCATTATTTAAACAAGAAAAGGGTCTATGGCTATTATACACTGACAATTTGTGTCACGATAACCAATTAGCTTGGATGTTACTCTGACATGAGCATTGGACTCTGTAATACAAACTCAGCCTACCATGATTTAAAATATAACTTCATGTTGCTGAAGCACAAGAAGGCTCCCAGTAGGGTATCTAGTGCAGTATATATTTTCTAAGAACATAAGAATGGCCTTACTGGGTCAGACCAAAAGTCCATCTAGCCTGGTATTTGGTCTTCCAACACTGGCCAATACCAGTTGCTTCAGAGGAAATGAACAGAACAGGTAATCATCAAGTGATCCATCCCGTCACCAATTCCCAGCTTCTAGCAAACAGAGGTGAGAGACACCATCCCTGTCCATCCTGACTAACAGTCATTGACGGACCTGCCTGCCATGAACTTAGCTAGTTCTTTTTTGAACCCTGTTGTAGCCAAACAGGTCCAGGTTCCTAACTGGTTAGCATAATTCTTGTACACACAATGCACAAACTAGTATCCATCCACAGAATAAGCTCTTATTGGTGTATCGCTGCGTCTCCGTTTGTTCCAAGTGCACTGATCTTTAAAACCAAAGCGAGGCATAGCATCCTAAGACTGTAAGCTGTTCGGGACACAGACCATTGTTTTGTTCTGCATTTGTACAATGCCTAGCGGAGTGTGATCCCAGGTTCCTAACCACCAGTGAAATATAAACAGCTAAAAGGATTTCTAAAGGTCTGGCCATGCAGAGCAGAATGGGGCAAGTTGGGCGAGGATCCTATTTGAAAGCAGCAGCCTATACATTTTTAACATGCTTTTGGCCTTGTACACATTAGCCAAAGTAGGCCATGAAATCAGTTTAAACAGACCAATTCTTACAGTGAGTTTAACACAGCGCTCATTAAGTCTGTTTGAACCCCACTCTGGATGTGGGCTATATTCTTTAAGCTCTTCTGTAACTTCTCAGGTTCTACACCTCTTATTTTCCTTCTTTCAATATTGCTCTTTTCAGTGTCACATGCCTAGATGGGGTGTTCAGCTTCTTTGCTTTGCTCTGCTCAGTTGTTTCCACTGTCCCCATACTCAAAACTCTGGTCTTACTTTCCTTAAGGAGGCCTTTTAAAAACCAAGATGTTCTGCTTATGAGGAAGTAAAAGTCTTATCAACGGACTCCTCACATTTTCACTATGAATAGCTGAAACATATTTAAGCTACGGTCCTCTGGAACTTTTCAGCACCTCTACTTTTTTGTGACTAGCCAAGTATGGTAAGCAATTATAATTCCACGGAAATGTAATTTTAGGGTCTAGTGACCCCTGACAGTACAAACACTTGGATATAACATTGTACACAGAATCAATGAAGCACAGCAGAGCCCTTGTTTTCAGACTGTTATAAATGGAGTAAAGTTAATTCTGTGTGTTGCTGTACCTAATCTGTTCATTATAAATCATATTACATGAGCAGCATTAGCAGGACGATGATTGAGAAATAATTCAGCTAAAGTATTCACATTTACTAAGCCTCGGTACTGGAACTCAGTGAATGATAATTCTTTATTAAAGGGCTCTTATATAACATGGGGGTACATGTAGTGGGGAATGGGGATCTCTCAGAATGGCATCTTACAAAATAAATCTGCATTTCAAATAACTACAGTATCCTTCTCTAGTGTGCCAGCAACACTGGACTTGCAGACTGGAAAAGTTAATGTTTCAGACATGAGATTTAAAAATTGATTTGTGGCTAATCTGAAGCTAACATGCAGTATGCTTCACTTTTAGGGCTTGCTCCTGAACATTAGTACATAGGGGTGGGTGGGTCACAGTCTATCTTAATATACTTCTGTATCTATTGTGCACATAAGCCCAAATAGTTGATCTACCATATTCGTGGTCTGCAGACCACAAGTGTGGGTACGAACAATCCAATTCCCACATCAACCAATAATCCCTTTGAAACTGTAGGAACATGATACAAGTGAAACAGGAAAAGCAAAGTCACAAAGCGCCTTTAAAAAAAAGTGTATAGGAAAGGCTATGCATTACCGTAATCTTAGGAAAAATGTTGCTCCACACAGAAAATATAGTTAATACAAAAGCAGAATGAAACTCAGGATAATGATCTGTTAGACATATTTCATCCTGATGTGACTTTAGGTAAAGCCCCTTTCCTTCCAAGAGGACAGAAAATTAGAACAAATTCATTTCTTTCATGATTCAACAAAATAAGCGAAGTGGATATCTGTCATGGAAGAGGTAGCGATGATAAAACATGGTCACCATTATGTTTTATTTAATAGTGGACAAAAGTTTTAAGAGTATTGCTTTAGCTGGCTTTCTCCCCTTAAATCTCACTTGTTCCTCCAGCACATCTCCCAAACACACTCTTCAATGTATTTTGTCCACGATTGCACCATAAGAAATATCCAACACATTCAAGTAGCAGTGGGAGGTGGCTGAAAGCGAGACTTGTTTAGGAGCAACTGCAATTTAGTATGGTCATTGGAAAGAAAACAATAGGCAGTTCTCCTTTGCAACAAAGCTTCAAGGTAGTAAGAGTGGAAGGATGAGCAGGTCAGGATTACCGAAATCTTCTAGAGATATTGAAAATGTCAGTGGGGAGAAAAGTCAGTAAAAAAAAAAAATGCAACAAGCCAAAATTTAAAAATGACAAAACTAAAAATTGTTCACTATGAAACAGAAGACACCAACTGAATTTTCTGACCACCTTGCTCAGCTGCTATGACATTACTCCCAAACATGCCTTTGTAGGAGATTTATTGCATTTCTTGGGAGGTTACTTTCATCTATTTGGTCTTAAGCCTTAAGTACACCACCCCAGCTGCAGCAGAATCCCTCAAATGCATTTGCCATAGCTTATTGAAGCAGTAAGACACCATATTACATGGTTCCTTGTAGTTTATGAAATAACTTTTCCTGGAAATGAATGGTAAGAGTCAGAAAACATTTTGATACAAGCTAATGATTTTCAGGGAGCTTGAGATGTGTCTGATAGTGACATTTTAAGAGTGCATCCTCTATTCTGTTCTGATAGCTCACAGTTCCCATAAAACATTAACAAGCCACTCTCCAATATGCAAGATCTTTAGCTCTCAAGAGCTGCCTTTTAGGGTTATGTACGAAACGTTCTCTTCCTATTCTTCCACTAAAAATGTAAACTGTACACTCATGCTACTATGGCTGAGGAGCACAAAGTGCTGCTCAATTTGATTCCATGTTTCTAAAACTGAGCATCCACCCAGAGCAAGTGGGAACCAAATCTACTCTGTTTTAGTCCTACTAGAACGTTACTCAGCCTTTTAAACCAGTAACTTAACATGAGCAATACATAATTTCGCTTCATAACTGACCGATGTGTCTCTCAATTTCTCTGTGTCTTGTTAGCAGGTCAGAACTGTAAAAAACAACCCCAAACTTGTTGTACACATACAAAATACACATTCCTTCTAGTCACTCCACTCCAATTTCAGGTAAAGGCTTCTCCAAGTTTGCCAAGCTGAGGTTGATTTAAATTATAAATGGTCACCCTTCGACACATTACTAGTATTCAGCTGAGATGAGCACGAATCTTTGACTATTCACACACAGGCATTCAGAGCCCAGAGGCATTAACTTCTATTTTGCACAAGAATGTTTTTCACTCCATCCACAAATATCCAGTCTCCAGTCTGTGGATATCAGATGGTGATGCTTGCTTTAGTCCTGTTTGCCTTCACGCCACTGGCGAGACCCTTCGTTCCAAGCTACATAGACAAAGAGAGCAAGTACCACATGAACAGTAACTACAGCGACGATGGCAGCATAAAAATAGCTGTCTCTGTTGGACATTCCCAAGGTACCTGAGAAGACAGACAAAAAGAGCACACTAATTTAAAGGAATTCTGAGTGTTTCTATTAAGGCAGAACAATAACTTGCAATTGTTTAAAGAGGCTCAATTTATTACATATTTATTATATCAAGGGTAGGATAGACAAAGAGCAATAGGTCAGAATTTACAGTTATTAATGAGACTTGGCTAGTATGTTACAATTGGGATGCAAGATAACGAAACTGCTTTTTACCTGTTTCCTTTGAGGTACCAGTTAACTTTTGGAAATACAGGATTTTAGATCTTTAAATATTCTACACATTCTTCTGCCATCCTCCAACATCAGACCTCAACATCCCTGTCAACTGAGTATTGTTTTCTTTTTATCGATGGGGAAAACTGAGGAGCAGAGGTTAAGATATTTGCCTATGGTCAGACAGAGTCAATGGTACAGCCATGATTAGAACTTAGGATTCCTGACTTCTATGCTCAGGCCACTAGACAAACCATGCTTCCTCATCAGAAGTACTGTGTGTATTAGATAAGTGGGAAACTATATGAATGGTTCCCATATAATACAAGATTTAAGATATCAGAGCTATTTCCAATACATCATTCTTTCCAGCCCAATACAAAGTGTCATTGTTGGTAGAGTTTGTTGTAACCGAAAAGAATGTCTTCAGAAAAGTCAACATATCAAGAAAATAGGAAACTAAACAGTTTTTGCTGAATCTTTTATTCCATTTCTATTCACAACCACAATGATTGAAGGAAACAATGTGTTTTTTGGGAGGCCTTTAAACAGTCACATATTCCTCAGCTGCTCTTGTCTTAAGAGGGAAGTTCTATTTGTGTCTTCAGAAAGACAGTTATGCAGCATCAGAAAGTTCTGCTGGTTTGTTCATTTTTTCTGTTGCAGAATCAGAGACAGGCTTTGGTTGGTTTTCAGCAATTTAACGGAGCCCTGGCTCCACAGCAAGTTTCATCCTCAACCTTCAGGAAGGTGGAGAGAATGAAATTCTTCAAGCAACAGAATTCAAAATCTGAAGCTCTTAGGGTTTGAATGAAATGTTTATATTTATAAACATACTCAGCAATTTTTTTTTTTAAAAAATCAAAGACATGGAGCTAGAGAAGGACAGAATTATACCATTCTGAATGTCACCTGATGGCTTATGCTGTTACAAGAAAAGCTTCACAGAACAATTTCCATGCGCATCACCACTGCAGCCTTTCAAGTATTCTCTACACAGCTGAAACTCAGATTTTACACTCTGCATAAGCCACTGAAATAAATTTGTTCTCGTTTGCACCCAAAACCTTGAATATCACAACCTTTAACATTTCCAGCCTCATATTCCAAGAGGGTTCTCTGTCTAATCGAATGCATTCAGTTTGTGAGAAGAAAGGGTACTAGAGAAAGAAAGGACAAAAAACTAGGATTTTAGGTCTGAGGCTTTGTCTCTTAAAAACGTTCTGTTTAGCAGGAACAGAATTACCTTCAAATACATAAGCCTTTGAAGAGAAGTACAGCCCAATAGGTAATAAGATCATCAGAGCTGTGAAGAACAGAAGAGTTCTTAGAGTTGATGTTAAGGAGCCCTCATTTCTGAAATGAACAAGAACAGCTGTAACAATACAGAAAGTCACATAACACATCTAACATAATGCATCAGATTTCCTTCAAGGGGAGAAATACAAATTGTTGGTTTTAAAGGACTTTCTTTGCATTTGCTGTTTGGAAGATACCAGAAATTAAGCTTTGTACTCAAAACTGGTATTTGAACATCTTTTTGTTCAGAATTATTTCAGGGTCAAATTCTGCCATTAAACAGTTATAACAAGAAATAAAGTTATTTTAGTATATTTTAAAAAAATAATGCCTGCTAAAGCATCAAAGGGACCTTTATCAACTTAAAAAAAAAATCATTCTTATCAATGCTTTTTTACTTGAAGCATTAGACAAATCAGTTCATGTTGCTGACTATGTATCATTCCCCCCTTTTATAGAAGGGGGGTCTCTCCCACAAGTAGAGATGAGAAAAAAAGTTTGTAAGACTGAAAAATATGATTAGGACCATAAAATTGACAAGGAGATTTATAGGCAGGTATAGTACCTAAGAACAACTTTCAACACTTAATTGTCTAGAACTCAAGTTCTCTTTTATTATCCCAATATCACTGCCATTCAACACTATTTTTTTAAGTTTCCATTAATTTAAATTCCATTCAGAAAACAGGAGGGAGCAAAAGAGTATCAATTTATTTTAGCTGCAACAAATTAAAGTTAGAATATAAAGCTAATATTATAGCTAAACCTCTTTGACTGGGCACCTGAATTATAGGCCAATATCAGAACATCTCTAGGAACAAAAAGTTTGGTTGCTACTATAAAGTTAACAGAGCTTTCAAAAAACAATAGTAGCAGGGTTAAGTACAATTTGGTCAGTAAAAACAAGGAAAAGAATTCCCTTAATCAACTGCATTTGGTGTGTCAGGACAAGGTGTGTCTCTCTATATACACCAGCTACAACTTGTTTTTGCATTTGCTTTTGCTAGCTCTTACTTAGTTTGGTGTAAGTATTTACTCCAAAATAAAATGATCTAACCAGCCAAGCAATCTGTGGCCTACTTCCAAAACCTACAAGAGTCAATGTCAGTGTGTCCTCAGAGGGGAGCCCTTCATTTTGAAACATGAAGGTCCGTCAAAAGCAAGTTAAGCCAGGGATTCTTAATACTACTACTTAGCCCCTGCCCAGAACTTTTCACATGTAAACTTCCATAGATCTATCAAAAGATCTCTTTCCATATGGAAAAATTAATGGCTAGCCTACATTTAAAAGCTGCACCAGTATAAATACATTGGTTAGGATGGGTTGTTTTTTTGTTTTGCCGACATAATCATACCAGTAAAAGCCCTAGCGTAGATGCAATTAGACTGGTTATAAAGGTGCCTTACACTAGTAGAGCTTATTCCGATTTGATAAGCTAAATTAGTATAAATGCATCCAAACAAGGGGGATTCTCCCTGCTTTAACTACCCCAGTATATTGAAAGTAGCCAAATATTGTAGTGTAGAGAAGCCTCGAGAAGAGCTCAAGGAGCCTGCCCCAGGTCAGAGAGCAGCCACCGGACCCACCTGCGTGCAGTGTAGCGCAGCCGGGCTCCCTGGGCTGGAATGCGGTCAGGACCCTCGCTGCGCGTCCCGTGGAAGGGCGGGAAGGTCGGACCTCCCCAGCACTCACCCTTCACACGCCCCAGCTTTCCGCGCAACGCTGCGACCCCTGCCCCACGGGAAGCTCCTGGTGCCTCTTACTCAGCTCCCGCCCCTGCCCCGGCTCACGCAGCAACTCGGAGCTCCAGGTTTCTCCTCCCTCCCTTCCAGCGCCCCAGCCTGGGCATGGACCGGGCGCGGTCAGGCGACCCCAGCGGGGCCGGGCAGGCCCGACGGCGAGGCCCGGTGACACCCCGGGACCCAGGGCAGGGGGCTCCAACGCCGCCGGCAGCCGCTGGGCCAGAGGCGAGCCCGGCTCGGGCCTGCAGCTGCCCGGCCCGAGACTCGCCCAGACCGGGGGCTTCCCCTCCCCCCGCTCCGTACTCACTGCCCCAGCTCCGGGGGCGCCGCCTTATCGTAGCGCTCCATCGCAGCGACCCGCCGCCGCCGCCGCCGCCTTCCTCCGCTCGCTCTACTTCCGGTCAGCTGACCCCCGCCCCGCGCGTGTATCATGTGACCCGTCGGGGGCTGGTTCTCAGGCTCGCACCGCCCACTGGGGGCGGGAGGGGGTGGGGACGTTCCAAGGGCTGCTCGGGCCACGCCCCCCCACAGGGGAGCGGCTGCGGGCGGGGCCGCGCTGCGTGGTCTGCGCTCCCCGGCCCCGGCTGCAGCCCCCCGCGGGGTGCGTAGCTCCCCCCGAGCGCTGCCACAGCACCCCGCCTAATACAGCACCCGGAAACCTCCCTGTCCCCCACTTTACCAATAGGGAAACTGAGGCTCGGGGCGGTCAGCGGCGCTGCTGGGGCCCGACTGAGGCAAGAAGGCGTGAGGACCGCTAGGTCCTGTGCCTTAGCCCCAAGAGCAACGTGACAGCCTCTGTCAAGCTGTACCCATCCTGTGATCGAGCCCTCCGTAAGCGGGGGAATCCTCCCGCTATTGTGGGGAACTTTCCTGGCTTCTGCACTACCCCGGTGAAGTGGGCCAGCGAAAGGATCTGAGTCCTCGCTCCCACTTCCTTTATCCAGTGGCCTCCCTGCCCTTGAGGACTCCCCTTCCACGCTCCTGTCTGGCAGAGTCCTCGTAACCCCAACAAGGCTGGGCCCAGGATTCCTGGGGGGCTCGACCCCCAACCCTGCTGCGGTCACCTAGGACAGGGGCTAGGGTGTCCCCACTCCGGGGTACTCCCTCTGCACTGGGCACTTCTCTGACCCACTGACCATTACATACAAGTTAAAGCAAAGTTATTTAATCAACAATTAATTTGAAGAAGAATAAGGAATAATGGGAAAGGTTAAAGGAAACACATCACCCCGCTCTGTGGCAGGGAACATCACAAACAGTGTCTCTGGAATGTCAGGGCAGTTCACAGTCTGCTCCTTGTAAGCCCCAGGCCTCCTCCGGCCCTGACTGTGCTGCAGGGATGCTGTGGGTCGGACACTTGCTCCGGTGGTGGCCACATGCTCTCAGGCTCTAAGTGGTAGGACCCTTCTTCCCAGTGTCGCCCCCGCCCTGTCGGGGTTACGATCCACGCCTGGCCTGCGGAGCCTCTTGGCTGAGGCGTCTCCCTGTGCTGGCCCTGCTGCCCAGGGTCCCCCTCGGTCTCCCCAGCTGCTCACCGCACCCAGCTCCGGACTGCTCCAGCCCCAGCTCCACCGCTCGGTCTCTGCACTGCTGCTGCTGCTCTGCCTCCAGCTCCCTGGGCTGCTTTTCTGGTTGCTACAGCTCTGGTTCTCTGGTGGCCCCTCTGGTTGCTGCAGCTCTGGTTCTCTGGTGGCCCCTCTGGTTGCTGCAGCTCTGCTCCCAGGACAGGTCTGCTCTGCAGGCTGCTTCTGTGACTCTGCTCCCAGCACTGACCTGCTTCCTGGGCTGCTTTTCTGGTCCCTCTGGATATGGCATGGCTCTGCTCCCAGGACAGGGTGTGCTCTCTCTGGGCTGCTTTTCTAGTCCCTATGGATCTGGCACAGCTTTGCTCCCCAGCTTAGCTTGGGCCCCTGCTTTCTCCTTAGCTCAGCCCCACTCTGTCTGACCCAGGCAAATCTAGCTCACATGGAGGACGGGACCTCCCTGGCCTCCTGGCTCCCTGATTAGCCTGCTCGCCCTGTCATTCAGGCTGACCTGGAGAATTGGCCTCTCCCCATTGTTCCTGGGGGCTGTCAGTCTCACGGTCCTGATTCCCCATCGACCCTTCCCCTTTTTAGTCCTGGGAGGTAGCAACTAAAACACCCCCAGTGAATGTTAGTAAGGGGGAACAGTCCCCTTACATTTATACTGGGCTCATTACCCAACATTTCCTACAGCAGCACCCAGGTTTTCTCTGTAAGCTCCTCGGGGCAGCCCTTTGTCTCACACATGTGGCTGAGTATGTAGGGGCCTAAGGATTAGTGATGATAGTAGAACATCATCATTCGAGAGAGACCCAAACCGAACACCTGGGGAAAGTTTGTGTTCAGATCTGAAATCATGCGCTTCGGAGATGGACTGCTGGACACCGCCAGTGTCTCATTGGAAAAGAGACCCTGATGCGCCGCACCACCAGATGACTCTTCCAAGTGTTTCACATCATCCTCCAACTCAAACTCCTTGTCCACAACTTTGTCCGAAGGGTTAGGTCCACCCTCTGCTGCCTCAAGCCCTGCTGAAGTATCCATGGGGATCTTAGCGGTGGAGGTGGGGTCATTGAAATCCATCCATTTTTTAGGGATATGGGCCAAAACCCCCCAGAAAATATTAAATCAAAGGCCTTAACTGGTCATGATCACAGGGGAGAAATTCACCATTGCCCCCAAACAATATCTGATTTCTGCCCCCTCAAAACTGTATGCTCTTGCTTCCCTTTCTGGAGCCGTACAAGGGATCCCCTACAAGCTTGAGATGGAGTGAGCGGAAAAAGCATGCTAGGAATCAGGGAGGAGAGTTCAGGAGAGAGGATGAAGAACACAACCCAATTGGCCTTCCTGGTCTTTTTACCCAACAAGAAAACAAAGAGACAAGCTATAAAGACAAGATGATGAAAGATTTTACCATCAGTAGGGCAAAAGTGTTTGTCCTAATACGTCTCATTACTTCTCTGGTATATACATTCTAGTTTAAAGAGGAAGCATGAAAGCTGGTGTTTGAGAAGCTTAACAACAAGGCTTCATGTTAAATACAACTTTCTCCTGATCGGTGGAATATTTTACATGGGCAAAGGATGAGGTACATGAGTCTTGTAAATGTAAAGTAAGTAGTAGTTAATACTGCCCGGCCTTTTAACAATCCTGCTCATGAGGAATGTGTTAAGAATTAAATTGGGTGGTTAAAATAAATGAACACAAGTAGGTGGCTTTAACAAGCACCCACTTGATTCCCTCCCCCCTCAACCCCCATTTTATCTCTAAGTACAGGATATTTCTTTTGCCTCTGGTTTCACTTTGCTGGTTGATTCTATAGTGAAAACTGCAACTACACAAAACATTTTTATAACAGCAAAGAAACTTAAAAATGGAACAGGCTCATATCATACATTTATGATGAAGATTTATATCCATTATTAAAAGGCAACAAATCACTTGAGGTGCACCAGCCCATGTCTTTTTTTTTAATGCAAAAGTCTTGTTAGCTAGACTTATAAAAGTTTTGCTGAATCATTTTTTTATTTAACTGATTTTCTTACAGAGATGCTTAACAGATGTGCAAGAACATGTTCAACATTTGCAACTGTAAAAGCAGCTGCTCAAAAAACAAAATCCAGTCAAAGATACTGTAACTTGGGAACCCCTTGTCAAATTATTTCATATTTTGCGCATGAAACTACCCTTACGCCTGAGCTGGCTTACCAAATTTCAGGCAGCTCTGCCATCTCTTATGGATTGGAGAGGTAATGCAAAATTTGCCCTTACACAGAAACTCTGCTGCAATTCTAACTATGGAGCAACGAGTGTTGCTCCATAACATATACGATACCATTAGCTGAAGCCCTGCTATTGCTATGCCGTCCACAATCCTGCTTCTATTTTTTTTTCTTAAAATGCCTACTGTCCAACCTCTGGCTCCTATGCCCAGCAAACTCTTTCTCATGGATTATTTTTTTGATAAATGCTTTCTATCTCTGAGGTGTTCACTCCTTTCCATCTAAGGTAATTATATGGATCCTCTTATTGTGGAATCTAAACATCCTCACAATACCCCATGTGACACAGAGAAATACGATTACCCTCATTTTACAGCTGGGGAACCAAGACACAGAGAGACTAAGTGACTCATCCACAGTCACAAAGGAAATCTGTAGCAGGGCAAGGAATTGAATCTGGGTCTACCAAGTCTTAGGGAAGTGCTGTAACCACAGGACCAGCCTGGATGGATAAGGATATAATAGGTTTCAAAGTGATAGCTGTGTTAGTCTGTATCAGCAAAAACAACAAGGAGTCCTTGTGGCACCTTAGAGACTAACAAATTAATTTGGGTATAAGCTTTCATGGGCTAAAACCCACTTCATCAGATGCATGGAGTGAAAAATACAGTAAGTAGTATATATATTACAGCACATGAAAAGATAGGAATTGCCTGATTCATTTGCTGCAAATATTTGGCTTTGGCTGCGGATTGGTTCTTGGCTGATTCTTCCTCTTCCCTTTTTTCTATTTTGGAGATTGGTTGCTTATGTATTAAGAAACATTTATGTAAAGATCTCACATCAGAATAAGTTTCCCCAACACCACCTAGAGCAATGGGAAAGTAGCTAGGTATCTTCACCTTTCTCTGAAGCATCAAATACTGACCCTTGCTAGGAATGGATGCCAAACTTGACAGACAAATGTCAAGACAAATTCTACAGTGTGCGTATTTAGCTATTGTTCTGCCTATATTTACCCCGGCCAGAAGTTCCTCTCACCAAACCATTTTATCTTACTGCTGATATCACAATGGTTGTATATTCTGCCTCATCTTCTCCCAAAAAGATATAGATCAATAAAAGTTGGTGTATCCCTTCCTTACACCATCTAGTGGGTGCTGGAGAGAGATGCTAGTCTCAAAAGACCAGGAAGGAAAAAGAAAAAGGTGGAGAAGAGGGAAGAAGTGAAATGTTCAAAGACTGATTGTCTTTAAAATCCTGTTTATTGAGGATTTAATATATATATGGATAAAATCAAGGTTTGTTTCCATGGAAATTTCCTGAAAAAGGGAAGAAGGTAGGAGCAGGGGAAGGAGGCAATGGCTAGAAGGGATGCCAGAGGCAGGAAAAGACTCAAAATTGGGCCCTATACTGCAGAGTTGTCAAGTGCCTCTTGTGAGGTGCAGAATATGCTCAAGGTTGCAACTTCCCAGCAGCTTGCGGCAGGCAGGCAGGCAGCTGGGTTGGCACTGTTTGGTTAGAATTTGTAAACACTTTTACATGGTTCAAAATGATTTTCAAAGGGGAAAAAAAGTTTTTGATGGGGTGCGCTTGTGCCTCAGTGGCTCACAGCTCAGAATACCAGATTCAGGCCAAACTGCTGAGAAACACGGCAGACTCCCCATCAAACTGGTGGTTATTCTACCATTCGATATACCAAGCTAGTAACAAAAGTAAGCTTCTGTCTCACCATGTTGGTTAACAAGAAGTCAAAAATGCAGTCTCCTTAGGCTTCCCAGCCCTTATTTCACAACCCAGACACTAGACTTTATGAGGAATGGTTACCAAAAACCAATTTAATTAAGCAAAGGGCTCTTCTGATCTCAAGAGATCAGATACTAAGCCAGGTCAATGTATAAGTCAGATGTTACCCAATAATCACGCTGCCACCAATCCTATAGTAACTAAAAGCAAAAAGTTTATTTATAAGAGAAAAAGAAGAGAGTTAAAATGGTTAATAGATCATATACATCCCATTATTGCAAAGTTCTTAGATCAGGTTTGCAGCAGTAATGGAATGAACTGCTGGCTTCTAGCATCTCTGGTAATTTCCAAAAGATTGGAAGGTCCTCAGTCCATAATATGCTCATTTTAGCTGTAAGTCTCCCAGAGAATCAAAGCACGAAAGAGACAAAAATGGAGTCATTCCATGGGGTCTTTTATATCCTTTGCCATGTGCCTGGAAATTTTCTGTTTCAGACAGAGCTCACAGCCTGAGCTTGTGGAAAGTTACTGGCCTTTAAGATGAAGTTCAGGGTCACACGAGTGACTCAAGGGGCAGCTATTACCCATATACTTTCTAAGGCATCCACAGGAAAGGCTCTGTAGACAAGTTTGCTGGGCGGGATGAATTTCTTTGATGGCCCATTGCTAGAGTGCAGTGTCCTCAATGGGCCATCAACCTTGACTAGTCCATTCACAATGGGCTGGCTAGACTGGATGTAAACTACAGTGTGGATATTACCCAGGAATACAGTCGCATGTATAAGATACAAGTCCATGGCCAATATTCATAACTTGAGATGCAGAGACGATACCTGCATATAAACATGATAGTCACACACCGTCCATGTCATACTTTGTACAAGATTTGTTGCAATTGTAGAACAGTGATAGCAACAATGATACAAATGGTCTCTTTCAGTTCTACAGCATCACGCTGGGTAAGACTGAGCAGCTGAGGGCTCACAGCTCAGAAAGCGCTGCATTTGGGGAGCTCTTAGAGCATATGACAGAGCCACTGATTTTTATTTCAGGCTTGTAGGTTTCAGAGGATGAAAGATGCTCTGGAGAGGCCAATACTAAGCATGAGCTTCAGAGAGCATTAGCAGAAAGCAAGAAACCTGTCATGTCGTCTTTTATTATTATTATTCATTTGTCATATGTTTAATATGCATCCTGGGGAATATTAACTAGTTGCTTAAGAAAAATGAGCAGCATTTGTAATTGGCTGAATTACAGACTTATGTATTCATTTGTTTCCAGAACTTCCACCCCACAAGAAAAAAACATTTGATCCATTCTCCTCTATCACCAAAGGATATAGCCAATCTCAGAATAAAATGTAAGGCAGATCACCATGTTACAAACAGAATGTGAATGAGAGTAGTATTAATGCACAGGGTTAGGCCACTTCCATGGTGGGCGGGGTGAAATCTTCCCGCAATTCTGTGGCCACTGGTACAGGCCCCGTGATAAGTCACAGCTAGGAGCTGCCATTCTCTTCCTGGCTAGTGGGTGGCTGTAGTTTGTGGACTCAGCGGCCACAGCTCACTCCCAATATTATTCCTCTGGGTTTGCAAAGGAAACACCTGAAGGGCACCACACGGTCGGGCCAATAATGGACACAGAGCGCCATCACTTGCACTGCGAAACACACGAGGGAGGAAGAAGTAAATACACACATTTGAATGGTGGGAAACATTTCACTGCTGCAGTTAGCATAGCACAACTTGCACCTATGAAGTTTTCCAGCGAAGCTCTTGGTATTGGAACCCATCCTTTGGACCTGTCAATCAATCCCATCTTCCTGCATTCTGACTCTCCTTCCCCTCTTTAATTTCTGCTCTTTATCTTCACCCTCTGTCCGCGCCCCCTCATTATTCACTCCTCTCCCCTCCATCTCTCTGTGTGAGCATTCCCTCTGAAGCAGTACGGTGTTGCCACATAGGGAAGTAACTGGGGGAACCACAGAGCAGGAGTAAAGTGTGTTTCAGCGAGGGGAGTACTGATCGAGTACCACTAGGAGTGCCACAAAGAAGGCAAGGATTAAGGAGAGAAAGGACTCCTTCTATTACATCCAAATCATGGAGTTAAGTAGACAGGCCGGACTCACTTTAAAGACCCTGGTCTTTTCACATGTTAGATCTTCAGCCCGGGTATCTGATTTGCCTGGGCTTGTAGACTACCACCTCTGAGAGAAACTCAACACAAAAGTTAGAATATAGTGATTGATGGTTTGCCTGAGTGTTGTGTAGAGCGGAGACCTTGACTTGCAAGTATACACCCGGGCAACACTTTATAGAGTGTAGGATGTGCCAGATACAATACAGTTTTAGGCGTGTGTATGATATGAGATTGGTAGAATTACAAATTTAGGTTCTGATCCTGGGTCAGAGCATCCATTCAAAGCTCTCCTGGCTTCAATAGGGGTGTGCCATATACAGTCAATTGCAGGATCAGGGTCTCAATTGTTACTGCTGTAAAACAACTGTGCACTGGCAAAGAACCATTGATTTATACCCCTGGCAACCCAAATCAGTATAAGATCTGGCTCACCAACCATAAGGAAATAAGTGGATTTTTACAGAGGTTGGTCAAAGTACACATGCTTTACTATTTCCAGGAATTTCATTCCTACATTAAGCATTGCAAGGAATTACAGTGTCCCACTTTTAAAAAGAAATTAATCTAACAGCTGGAGCAGTGTGTTAATGGAGATCATTTGTTTAAAGACACACTTTAGAGACTACAGGATGTCAGGCATTTTTTAAAGGTGTTATTTTAGTGAGAACAATGACTGTGTTAAAGGGCACGTCTTTACACAACAGATGTGATAATCTTTGTAAAACAAACAAACTACCCACTAGCATAGTAAGGTTCTGGTCCATGACTACCGCATACTAGCTCCAAGATGCTAGAGTAATACCAATATTAAATAATAATTTTACGCTTCAGCTCTGCAGAGCTAATGCATCTATGGGATTCAATTCTGCCCTCGTGACGCATACACAGAATTACCAGCAAAGTTTCACCCACATCTTTTTTTCTTTTTTTTTTTAAATGGGGGATCTCATCAAAGGTGAGACGAACCCAGCTTAACTTTCAGATCCCAGGTGGAGTTCTCAGGCCTGGCTGTTAGAAACATTATCCTTTGACCTGTAAGCTGAGTATGTCCCAGATGAACATTATAGTTAGAGAATAAAACAAGCTTCCCTCCTCCATTCCAGCCCTTTCGTGTCTAAGGGGTCATATCCAGACAGCTGAGAACTCCCTCGAGGGGGAGGAGGGAGAGCATAGGGAGGGGAAGAAAGAAGAAAAAGGCAAGATAGTCAACTCCTTACACAGTCTATCCCCCAGCCCAACATAGAGTGTAGCAGTTCTCTAGCCGTGATCTCTCCCTCCGGTCCCCTAACTGTCCTCAGCTGGGAAAGATATTTTTGCCCATTTATGTATGCTAGAGAAGCTCTCAGCCTGCACCAGTTTACACAGGGCCAGGGCTAATCCAAGGACCCATAATCAGTCCTATTACATCCCCTCCCTTCTGCTATACCGAGTGGATCTCAGTCACAGTGGCAAATGAACCACAATTTGCTCTCATCCCCACGCCACCCAACATATAGTTTAAAACAATAGCATGGAAGAGTTTACATTAATAGCTTGACTGTTACATTATGTACACAGCGCTACAGCTGAGCACAGCCCTTGAGAGAGAAAAAACCCTCGGTCCTCCACAGGACTGAGTGTCCTCAAGGGAACCAAAGGGCCTCAGCACCTCATAGGATCAGGAAGTACTTATGTTAAATTTATCCCACTTCAGAAAATAACTCCAGTGTGTTCGGTAATTTCCATTTGGAAATGGAAAATCACAGCTAACTGCGATGCGCAGTGGTGGATTAAAAGTGCCGATGAGACAGATAAATGCTGTTTCTATTATTCAGACACATGGACACTTCCCAAATTACGGCAGCAACTGTGGCAATGTACATTCCACCATCGTTATAAACCGATGGTGTAGCCTGTTGACGAAAAGCTTGTCAACTTGGCTCCCAGTCAGACAGCTCCTTGTAAATACCGCATACCAGCTTGTAACCACCAGAGCCACAGACCTCAAAAAAGCTGCCGTTCTTGGCAGGCTGAGAATAATATAATTATGCCTGCGATTGCTGATGTACAGTCCTTGCCTGGCCAACACAGAGGTAAAGTACTTCCAAGGCCCATTCAGTGACATGAATACCAGTCCCACTTGTGCTGAGTATTATCCAGCACCCCAAAGAAAGGCATTGTTGCAGTCAGGAAAGGGCTTCACAGAGCTCCATTTTTTATTTTCACGCCTAAGCAATAACGTGCCAAGGGTCACAGGATCCAACTAGACACCGTCAGGGAGAGATGTGTTCCCATCTGTTTGGTCTGGGACCACACAGCTGGTGGGTCTTTGTTCAAGTTCTGCAGATGAGGGTCAACATCACAAACTCACCACACTGAATGAAACTTCTTAGTCCCTCACTGGAAGTCTTAATAGGGAGGCCAAGGAATGGACGGGGCAAGGAGACTGGACTGATTCGATCTGTGCTACTTCTATGGCCTCACAATCTCTAGTGTATTTATTCTCACAACATCCCTGTGGATGCAAACCTGGGACAGAGAGAACCTCAACTATACTCAAAATCAGCCCCGGTCACTAACTTTTGCATTTTAAAAACCACCAAAAGCCATGTCATAGGCTGCATAGATGGCAGAACTGGCAAGTAGAGAAGATACGGGCAAACTTATTCGTTTGGCTGAACTGGTGGAGAACCTGCTTTTGATAGTTGTCGTGTGCAAACAATAACTTAGATCGAGTGCCTCACCCCCAGAACAGAGGCCAGAAACTTGGAACTCAGCTTCTTCCAGATTCCTCAGGCTCTGGCGTTCTGTGAGACAAGCGCTCTCCAATTGTGAATGAAATCAGACCTCACCCATGAAAGCACCAAAGCCCAAGAGAAAAGAAACAGCACCCTCAAATTAGCTGTCGTTGCTTAACATTTTCTGCACTTATGTGGTACAGCTTGACCAAGAAACTCACAAGGTAAGCGAAAAAAAAGTTGTTTAGTAAATTTAAAAAAACGTGTTATAAATAAAACTAGAGGTAAGAAAGCCAGGCAGGGCTTGTAGGTCAGTCGCACTGAACCATAACAATTAAACATGTAACCCTTCTGTCTGTCAGAGTTGGCAGCAACAAGGGCCGGGTTCAATATCTAGGGGATCCATTCCAGTAACACAATGCAAACCGGCTCGAGCCCCCACCCAGTGACCTGGGACAAATATATACCACCCCCGCTGGGCACCTCCAAGAGGCAATACTTCCCCTCTCGCAAGCACATAGTCTGAGTGTAGCAAAAAGCCTTTTAATAACAGAGAGAAACAATGTGGCATTATGTTGGGGAAACACCACCAACAGGATTCATAACACAACCCATGAGCAAAAAAAACCCACCCCAAGCAAATTGGGGCATGCCCCTTTCCCTTTGGTTCTTGAGTCCAGCAACCCCAAATCACCCAAAGTCCCAAAAGTCTCTGTCCCTGAGGGCAGCCCCAGAGTTCGAAAGTTTATCTGCGGAGCTTTACCTCCCAACCTGGGTGGAGATGGGATGGGGGTAAGAGGCACCTTACATGATCTGAAGCTGACTGCCCCACAGCTCCATAGGCCTTCGCTCCGCCAGCCGCCCCAAGAACTCCTTTGCTCAGCTTTCTCCGCTCCGCGGCCCACAAGCAGCTCCCGCCGTCCCACAAACTGCTCCACGTCCCACCAGCAGCTCCCGCCGTCCTACGAACTGCTCCACCAGCCTGTCCACAAGGCACTCCAGCCGTCCCGCAAACTGCTCCACACTATATCTTCAGGCTCCCCCACTACCTAACACAACGCTCAGTGATTTCAGCTCTTAGTCAGTTCAGCTCTTTGGTGAATTCAGCTTGTAGTAGGGGAGCCTCAGTGCTGGTGCACTGTTAGCCCAAAGTGAGCTCAGCAGCCTGTAACTAGACTTCTAATGAAATCAAAATTAGCTCTGATATTCCACAGTGGAGAGAGGAGGAAGTGCAATTAGCATGTAAGGCCCTCACCAAGGGGCCCATGCCACCAAGTATTACTACTTGTCCCCAGCCACTCTCAATTCACAGAGTTTTGGAACCCATGACCCTTGCCTAGAGAGTGCCACATAGTTGATGGCGAGTCCCTCCATCATAACAAAAGGCCAAGTACAGTTCCAAGCACAGTTCCCATAATCAGGGTAATAACAATTTATTCTTCCTGCCCCAATAACAGAAACACTGGGGATCCCACAGCAGCCAAAGTGACCATTTGGGCAGCGATGGCCTCATTCTAGGCGGGGTGGGTGTGCCTATGCAAATGAGATTGGCCCTTGAAGTTCTTTTCCACGACTTGCCACACCTCACCACCAGATGTCAGGGTGGAGCTCATCCTGACACTGCTTACAAACACATTAACATACAAATATAGTGTGATCATATTATATTTAAAAATCTTTAGTTTCTTTGCCGAAACAGCTAGAAGTTAAGGATTTCTGAGGAGCTTAAAATTATTTTCCTCAATTACGTGAAAACAAATCTCTCCCCAGAACGTTTTACTTTCATTAAAACTTACACACAGGATGATTCCATTTCATATCTTGTATCCTTGAATGTGCTACAGGGGTTTTGCATACTGAGCCAATTCAGTCACAATATGCAAATTTTTGCAAAAAAAGTCATCTTTCCCCTGTCCTCTTGTGCTAAGCTATTCATCAGTATGAGAGTTATATTATATGCACTATCCAATAAAAGGAATAACATTTATATAGCGATGGGGGGGGTGACAAACCATGCTTTCCAAACTTTAGTAATAATTTAGCTTAGTTTTAAGTAGAGGGGGGTTGTTTTTACTTCTGTCCTTTACATTCTGCATCTGAATCAGCTGAAGGAAATCTTTAAGGTCAGTTTCCTCAGCATAAATCTTTGCTGCTCTACAAGCACAACAAAATGTACCCCAAATCCAGTTAGGTGGCCAAATTTAGCATTCAGATGCATGCACCCAATTCACCAGAAGCCACACTGATCTGGCTCACTGCATGGCAATGTTCAGAAGTTCTCCATCATTTTAAATGAGGGTGTGGTGGCGTGTTTACCCTCAGGGAAATCTTTCTTTACTCTGTTTTCCAACTAGACCTAGGGCAATGTCATTTGTCAAAGGCCACCAAGGGAATCTGTGGCTCATTCCAGATTAGATTCTAGGAACCTTGGACTAAATTCTGTGTTTTTCACCAAAGCACAGAACTTTGTTTTGACCCCCACGAAAAACAAAATAGCGACGGTCACTCCCAGCATGGTGAAACAGCGTTCAGGAGGACGCTGAGACAAGGTACATAGTTGAATGTCTATATGCAAAACTTACTCACTTGAACTGGTTAGAGTTTGTAATATTGTTTAGTGTTTGCATTAATGCTTGGTTTAGCATAAAATAGGCACTTTATACAAGTAATGCCTCCTCATTCCATTGCTCCCGCCAACTTATCTCCAGAACACCCCACATGCCACAGGTTCTTAGTGCCCTGGGTTAGGGAGTGGTCCAGGGGTGTGGCTGGAGAGCCTTGTGCTCTGGAGATCTTCAGCTTGTGGAACATACATAGGAACCTGTTGCATCTAGCACAAATTAGAGAAGCCTTAAGGCTGCATTCACCTGTGCCCCCAGGATGTATGGGTCTGGAGGAAAGGTGGCAGAAGGCCCCTCCCACCTCCTCAGATGCACCCAACATTTTCCCAGTGCAGATCTGCCTCACGTTTTCCTGAGAATGCACGGTAGAAATGTGTGAAGCCCCCCCAGCTTCCCCACACAGAATATCAGAGACCTCCTAGTCAGCACTAAAATCTCCCGTCACTGCTAATTTTCTTCACCCACAAAGATTCTGATTCATAAACATATAAAGAGAGGATAAAAAGGCCCAAGGTCCCTTATTGTCTGAGGTTCTTCTGCAATCACAGGATGCTGTGCACGTGGGACACATCGACAGTATCTTCTGATCAGTAAATCTTTACTCCAAAGATCCTGCCAGCAGGCTGGGATATGTTGCGTGCAGTCTAGTCCATCGTTTTTCAGCCGTTCTCGGGGTGGTGATGGCTCCTTATTCAAAAGCAAAAAAGTGTTTGTAACCTCCTTACATTTACTATAAGATTTTTAAAGAAAAGTGTCAATGCAATGGCTACATAGTTTGAGGGGGTTTCAAATGGTTGACAGAGAATACTTGACTTTAAAGGGTAAGGGTGGGCAGGGAAAGGGGAAAACAAGAGTTTCTTTGATTTAGATTGTGATACATTTTTCAATGCCTTATGACCCCTCCCCCCACCAGGCATCATGACCCACTGGTGGAGAAATCACTAGTCTAGTCCATCCCTCCGCCATCCTACTCCTTCCCTTGGCCTAGCACCCCTGCAAGATATTTAAAACCATGACCCCTCATCTTCCCCTAGCAGTTTAAGCATTATGACATCTCTGAAACCGGTCTCAAAGTAATTCACCATTTGGTTGCTTTGTAAGAGTATATTCGACATTCCTCTTGTGGTGAGAATTAGTCTGTTTTTTGTGATGATATTTGGGAGTATAAACCAAACACACTAGAATATACAAGGGAAATAGTTCCCCCAAGAATTCCTAAATATGGTGATTACTTTTTTAAGGCTACAAAGGAATTTGTGAATGGTATGTTGCTAAGTACACTGTGTACATAACACAGACATCAGAGCACTAGCTCACCAGTGGACTAAGGCTCAATGACTGATGCTTCTGTTTAGCCAGTGATATTGTAATCATTTCCTAAGTATACAATAGGTACATTTTATTGAATTAGTATCTTTTGGGGAGAGATTTCATGCTCCATCCTTCCTCTTCCCTTTAACAAGAGGAAATAATTAAATATGTGACACCCACCTAAAGCTGGAGAAAAGAGATCCCTTTCTTGAAAGGATTTTCCTTACATTTAGTAGCTATGTGGAGGGACAATAGAACAACCACTCCACTTTACCTCTGGAGTTATAACATACCTAGCAATAATGCAGGCAGGATGCACTTCTATACTATGCTTGTCAGAGGAAGCATTCTGGCCTTCTGGTGAAGGGAGGAGGGCTGGGAGAATTGTTAGAAAGGGAAAGCACCAGGGGAACTTATGTGGGAAATGAAAAGTAGAGACAGCAGAGCCAGCAGTCCAGCAAAGTTTATTAGATAAATGCCTGATTTCAGCATAGCATGATCATAAACCTACTGGCTAGCTATAAAACCGATATCAATGCCAACCCATAGATGTGATTAACTCATGGATTTGGAATCAAGCTTTAGTTCAACAGAAATGTTTCCAGCCCTCACTGGCTGCAAGAATAATCGTTCCCAGGAAAGAGAACCTACGGCGTTGGGATGAGGAACACAGTCATTTGCTTTATTAGGGGTGAGAGTTAACTTCAAATCTTGACGTGATATGCTTAGACTTTGATGCTAACCCTTCCTGAATAAGATACAGGCAGCGAACGGTCCTGTAGCAGAGTGCACCTGGGCAAAACCTCTCAGTCCATTCACTGAAAAGGACGTTAGAGGAAAGCGAGCCTAGAACAGGCCAAGCACTCAGCAGCTTTAGCAAAGGTGGGACAGCAGGGCTCAGTTCAGACTCTGACTTGCCTTTTTCTGCATTAGAAATGTAGGTCTTTACCCTGAAATGTCTTCTCTGCCAGAAAGGGAACATAGTAACACTGATGGGACCTTTCCAAACTAAATCATTTAGGAAACCCAGAAAGCCTCCCCATGCCCCCCAGAACCTCACATCTCGCTCTGTGTGGAACTGTCTTATTTCATACAGGTGATCTCTCCATCCAAGAGGGCCTCATGGGGTAGTAGGAACAACAAGCCTGACAAAGGACTAAAAAGGCACAAAGTCCTCCCTGAGAGAATTCAGCCCAATTGCACAAGAAGTCATAGCAGTCAGGGCCACCCCTGGTACTGGGCACCACCTGCCCTTTCCGCTTGGAAAGAGAGAAGAGAACACACCTGAGATTTAACAATAGCATCAACACATCCTTCACAGAGGGAATCCTCCTGACTACCCTGAACTGCACAATAGTCCAACCAGAACTAGAAAAGCCACCACTCTGTGCTTTTCACCATACAAGTCACTGTGCTATGTCTAACTTTTTCTGAGCAACCTAATCAAGAAGGTGGTCGGGAGTGGGACACAAAACACCAGTCTCCAATGCCCTGGAACCTCTCTCAGGCTTCAGGCCAGGACATGGTACAGACACAGCCCTTACTGCTTTGGTGAATGATGTCCACACATACTTATCCTGCTGGGCTTCTCTGCAGTACGTAAGATAGTTGATCACTACAGGCTCCTGCCCACCCCCAAGAGAACACAGAGGGGTATGGAAATACCCCGAAACAGCATGCATCTTTCCTCTCAGACTAAATTCAGAGGGTTGCGATGGTCAGTTGACCACTCTGCTTCCAGGGGCCTTGCCTATGCAGTTCCACAAGGCTCAGTTCTGTATCCCATCTTATTCAGCATCCACCCGAAGGTAGCCAGGAAGCTGGTGGAGTACCATTAATATGGTGATGACATACAGCTCTACATCTCGTGTGTCAGACGTATGTAACCCTTCTGCCCGTCAGAGTTGGCATCAACAAGGGCCAGGTTCAGTATCTAGGGGTTCCTTTTCAACAATACAACACAAAACTGCCTCAAGCCTCCACCCAGGGACAATTACACATCACCCCCTGGGCACCTCTAAAAGGCAATACTTCCCTTCTCAAGCACAGAGTCTGAGTGTACCAAAAAACTTTTAATAAAAGGAGGGAAATAACTGCATTAATTTGGGGAAACACTGCAAACAGAGCTCAAACATAAACCATGAGTGAAAGACCCACCTGCAAGTAAGTTGGGCAGTGTCCTTTTCCCCTCAGGTTCTTAAGTCCAGCAACCCAAAAGTCCCTTTAATGTGGCCGTCCCTTCTCTGTACCCCACTCACAGTTGCTGTCCTTGGACAGCACAGACCCAGAGTTGCATCTGCAGCATTCAACTCCCAGCTGGGGGGGAGAGGGAGGGGGAAGGGAGGGGGGGAGGGAGAGGGGGAGTTAGGAGGCATCTTACTCGCTCTGCGGCTCGGGCATTCACTCTCCATGCCTCTCTGTGGGGCTCTGCTCTGGCCCTCTCCGCCAGCCGACCTGCTGGCCGCTCACCACACCTCTCCGCCAGCCGACCTGCTGGCCGCTCACCGCACCTCTCCGCCAGCTGACCTGCTGGCCGCTCGCCAAGATGTCTTCAGGGCCCACCACTCAACACAACTCTCAGTGATTTCAGCTGTTAGTGGGGGAGCCTCACTGCTGGTGCACACTGGGTAGTCCCTTGCATCAGAGATACTATCCCAAAGCAAGTCTAATATTCAGAGCTAGGTATCAGTGATTTCAACTCTGCAGCGTGTAACAAGACTAAATTGAGACTAAATTAGCTCTGTTATTACACAGTGGAGAGAAGAAGGGTCAGAAGGTGTCTAGGGCCCACACCACCAAGTACAAGTACCTGTCCCCACCATCTCTCTCCTCACTGGGCTTTGGAACCCATGTCGCCTGCCTAGCGAGTGGCACTTAGTTGAGGGTGAGTCTCTCCATTGGGAAATGCCAAGTACAGTTCTGCTGCCCAGGATTCACATAACAAGGATTACTCCTGCCCCAATAACAAGGAGACTGGGAATCCAACACCAGCCAAAAGCGACCACACGGGCAAGCAATCCCATCATGCTGAACACCTAGGCAGGGTGGGTTTGCCCATGCAAACGAGATCAGCTCCTGAAGTCTTCTTCAACAGCTCATCACTAGATGTCAGGGGAGAGCTCATTCAGACTCTGCTTACACATAAATAGCACCCATGCCCAGCTTTCTCACTGCCTAGTGGAGAGGAATACCTGGATGGAGTGGAGCTGGTTGAAGCTAACCCCCGGCAATGTGGAGAGGATGCTGGTAGGAAGAAATGGCTTGTTCCTCCTAATATACACCATTATAAAAAGCAGCTCTTGCACTGCTCAGTCAGTTCACAGCCTTGTGATCCTTTTGACTTCTCATTCCTACTGGATCTCCAGTTAGCCATGGCTATAAAAATCAGCCACTGCCATCGGCAACTGGCTAGTATATGACATCCCAACCTATCAGACACAGAGATCAGCACATTTGTGACTTCTAGGTTTGACTACAACTCATATCTAGGAATTAAACTAACCCCCGCCCCAGCCCCAAATCCATCTGCCGAAGAGCCCAGCACTCCATATGCTTAGCAACACAGGTCACTGCAAACAAACATCCCTGGTGCTACATTTTCTGCAATAGCTCCCCATTGAATACCAAAGCCCAGCACAAGGTGTCTCTCCTGTTATCAAAGCCTTATGAATCGAAATTAGAGCTGGGTGAAGTTGTACGGACAAAATATTTTTTCAAATGAAAAATGCAAAGTGGAGTCAAATATTTAATGAATTCCGTGTGAAAATTTCCAAAAAAAATCAGTGTTCAGTTTAGACATTTTTGAAATGAAACGTTTTGATTTTTCAATTCCAAAGGACTATTAAAAATAATTAAAAACCCCAAACAAAAAAGCTTCATTTCAAACAAGATGTTTTGTTGGACCTGAAATGAATTTTTCTTGATTTTTCAGTTCAGCTACTGAACTGAAAAATCTGTTATTTGCACAGCTCTAATGTAAAGTCTTTGGAAACTCCTAGACATTAAGGTCAGAAGGGACCATTGTGATCATCTAATCTGACCTCCTGCACAACGCAGGCCACAGAATCTCACCCACCCACTCCTGCGATAAACCTCTCACCTATGTCTGAGCTATTAAAGTCCTCAAATCGTAGTTTAAAGACTTCAAGGTGCAGAGAATCCTCCAGCAAGTGACCCATGCCCCATGCTGCAGAGTAAGGTGAAAAACTCTCAGGGCTTCTTCCAGTCTGCCATGGAGGAAAATTCCTTCCCGACCCCTAATATGGCTATCAGCTGAACCCTGAGCATGTGGGCAAGATTCACCAGCCAGATGAAAGAATTCTCTGTAGTAACTCAGATCCCACCCCATCTAACATCCCATCACAGGCCATTGGGCCTATTTACCATGAATAGTTAAAGATCAGTTATTTGCCCAAATCACATTACCCCATCATACCATCCCCTCCATAAACGTATTGAATTTAATCTTGAAGCCAGATAGGTCGTTTGCCCCACTGCTTCCCTTTGAAAGCTGTTCCAGAACTTCAATCCTCTGATGGTTATAAACCTTCATCTAATTTCCAGTCTAAACTTCCTGATGGCCAGTTTATATCCAGTTTATTTGGGACTGTTGTGAAATTCCTAAAAGTGTGTTTATAGATGGTGTGTGTGTGTGTGAGAGAGAATGATTTAAGACTATCAATGGGAAGGGGACTCAGAATTTAGCGGCAATGCTTATTCTGATCATAACTTTAACCTTGAAAGGGGATCCCGCTCCTATTGAAGTCTGTCACCAAATTCCCATTGACTTTAATGAGGTTTAATCTTACATAATTAAAGCTGATGGAAGTTTGGCTATTGATTTCAGTGGTGCAGGATTAGGCCCATATGCCGGAGAAGAAGTTTTGTAGGTTTTCATATACAGTGGCTGTTGCCAAGGATCAAGCGTTATTAGGAAGCTGACATGGACAAGAAGGGGATTTATGCTCTAAGTATTAAAAGCCGTTAAATACTCAGTTCAGTATAATGAACCCTTTTGAAACTGGCTAGGAAGTCCTTACTATCTACTAACAAAAGCCAGGACCGAGGTCTATTTCCATGCACATCCTGTGCAGTAGGCATGAATTTGAATGGCTGTTAAACTGCTGTCTGTCTGCTTTAAGATCAGTTGTGGGCCCTGCCCATCCCCTCTGTTTCCATAAAAGCAAGACTGGTGGGGGGGAGGGGAGAACACATATCCCAGCTCAGAATGGGGAAGCATCATCTCAGCTGTATTGCTCACCTTTCTCCTTTCACCCCACTGGTGATGCTGCCAGGGAACTGGGATTCACAGGTGGCGGCAGGACCGGGAGAAGGCCGCTCACGGTGACATCATCTGGCAAAACCATGGCAAACCAGACACCATAGGATTGGTCAGTATTAACTTACCTGCTCCACCCTTAGAGGAAATGCAGGGAGACTGAAATAAAGGATTGGACCAAGCCCATACCTTTTCAAGATGCGAGAGAAGTTTAAAAATTTTAAAATACAGAAATCTTTTCTGTTGAGTCCACCATGGAGGGCATGCATGTTGCCATCCCTCTTCCCTGCTTTATGCTGCCGCTTGGCTTACAAAGCCCTCTAGATGGTGCTGCTCAGCAGGAAATGATTGCCACTTCATACAGACACATTCATCTCCCTAAATATTTCCCTCCCCGGTCTCAGGAGAGACCATGGGCCCCGTGCATGTGCTTGTAGGGGGGTTTTGAGTTAAAATGAGAAAGTACTCCAAGGGTACCCCGTCATTCCCCACATTTCAATTCATTTTGCTGTCATGATAAATCAGATTTTGTTTCAAAGGAAGTCTGGTAAGGTAATTTTGCAGGTGATTCATTCAGGCTGCTCTAGAGTAAGGCAAGAGGGAATCTGTACTGTGTTTCACTGAAGAAGTAAACACTTTCTTTTAGAGTGAGATGTGACTGTGGGCAGCATGAAGACAGTCTTTGGTACCCAGCACATTTTCATCACTGACTGCACTAGTGTAAGTCATCTATTTGAGAATCTTCCCTCCAAGCAGTCGGTTTTGTTTAACTAGATTTGGAATAAGGTTATTTGTTTTCCTTGTGACGAAGCTTGGCTTTGAAGAATGCCTGTTTTGTGACTGGTTAAATTGAACACACATGGTTCAAAATCTTCTCCCTCCTCAAACAACCCTGGGGTTTGTCCCATACAAGGAGTTTGATGGAGTTCTTAACTAGGGACTTCTAACTGAATTATAAGCCCCAGTAAATGTGCTGGCAGCTAGAGAGTGGATGTTCCCAGCAGGAGACTCTTCACCCACAGCACTTTTCTCGGTTTCCAGATAGAGTTCTGCAAAATATTTAAATGAGTAAAAGGGGGGGAAATCTATATTATAGAGGCGACAGAGAGTTTGTCATAGAAGACCCACGCATGTTCTGTTATGCATGTTATCAAGGTTGCACAAGTTACCCAGGGAACAACTATTTGGAAGTTTCAGATTACATACAACCCTTTTTTGGTAGGAATGCTGCAGCTATTTGCAGTTTACATAGTTGAGAAGTTTGGAGTTTCGTAAAGCATCTAGAAATTTTTATTTTAAAGTTCTGAGTCTGGCAAAAGAATGTGCAAAACATTTTCCTCCTTGGTTCTAATAACTGTTTTTCACAGGACATTTTTGTTTTTAAAAACACCCATCTATCTCTACATGGAAGCCTATGCAAACAATAAAGAATAAATAATGCACACAATACAGATCCTTGGAGAGTAATTTTTCTTCTAGTGAGGGTGATTACAGACCTGATTCAGCAAGGTATTTAAACATGCATTTGACTTTAAACATGTAAACAATCCCCCACTGACTTCAATGGGACTAATCAGCAGTTCTCAAAAGGTGGGTCGGGACCCCAAAGTGGGCCGCAACTCCGTTTTAATGGGGTTGCCAGGGCTGGCTTAGACTTGCTGGGGCCCAGAGTTAAAGCCAAAGCCCGAGGGCTCAAGCCTTGGGTGGCGGGGCTCAGGTTACAGACCCCCTGCCTGGGGCTGAAGCTCTTGGGCTTCAGCTTTGCCTCCCCCACCCACCCCAGGACATTGGGGCTAAAGCTTTAGCCCTCCCAATCAGGGCAGTATGGCTCAGGTGGGCTCAGGCTTCGGTTCCCCCACTCCTGGGGTCATGTACTAATTTTTGTTGTCAGAAGGGAGTCGCAGTGTAATGAAGTTTGAGAATCCCTGAAATATTGCTTAAAGCTAGACACATTCTTGTGCTTAGTCCCACTGAAGTCAAGAGGGGCATGTCTACACTTAGCTGCGGTGATTGATGCACTGGGGTTGATTTAGTGGGTCTAGTGAAGAGACCCGTTAAATCGACCACAGATTGCTCTCCCATCAACTCTGGTGCTCTGGTCTCCTGTCGATGCAGCGTGGTGTAGACACCGCAGTAAGTCAACCTAAGCTATGTCGACTGCAGCTACATTATTCACGTAACTGGAGTTGCGTAACTTAGGTCGACTTACCCCCATAGTGTAGACAAGGCCAGAGATTGCTTACATTTTTAAAGTTAAGTGTAGAGCTGTGCTAATTTTTGACAAACTTTTTGCCAGCACAAAACAGATTTCGTAAACACTGAAATGTTTCATGAATTCATGTCAATCTTGCCAAAGTGTCTGTTTTGGGGAAAGATAGTTAAAAAAAATCTGGAAAATCTAAACGAAAATGTTTTGATTTTTCAGTTTGAATTTCCTTTTTTTTTTTTGAAATTGTCTTTAATTTTATTTATAAAATTCAAAAACATTTAAAAAATGCTTGAAATTGAAACAAAAATATTTGTTCCAACCAAAATGATTTGTTTTAAGTGCTATCAAACTGAAAAACCCATTATTTACCCTGCCATAGTGAAACATGCTTAAGAAACTTGCTGAACTGGAGCCTAGTTGTTAAAGGCCAGTTGGTAAGACACAAGTTCCTCCTCAAGGCGGAGATGATCAAAATACAAAAGGGTTCCAATGCACAGATAGACGATGCAGTGCAACACACTAATTCTTGTTCTGCTTGTAAAATAAAAACACGTAGTGTCCCAGAACTCGTATCTTGCCAGAGCAAAAGGAACTTTTACTTCAGAAATATACAGTTCTGTCCAAAATCAAACCCCCTAGGTTTGAAAGTAGATTCCTAGATCCAAATCAAGTCCCACTTCATGGCTGAAGTGGCAAAAAAGGAACTCTCACATCTTAATAGCCAGGCAGCTCTAAGGAAGATTTGGGGAGACTCCTGTATCTTCTGATTTGCCCGCTAAGTTCTTTTCTTTTTAGCTTTGTAACAACCGATGAGGTGGAAGAGACCTCGCTGATGTCCTCACCCAAGGCAAATAAGAATTTTAATCCAGTTCAACTGTCCATCAGTTAATTGTTTTCTCCATCTGTTTTTTCTTCTTCCCCTTTTATGGGGAATTGGATTAAAATTCTTATTTGCTATGCATTTGTCATGTAGCCAAGACCTTCTGCCTGATCATGTGTTATTACTGGGATCAGTCTGTGCAAGCACTCTTGAGCTGGCAACTAAGGAGGAGTTGGTTATTCCTTTCACATCCCAGATGGATCTTTTTCTACCTCTGCTTCTTCTGGTAGCAGGTACTACAGTCCCTGAGGCTTCACTGATTTCAATGTGCCGGGGTAGACAAGCAGGTCCAGGGCTAAAAAGTTTAATATCTGGATCTTAAATAAAAGAGCAGTTAAATTGCGAAGAACATTTTTTATGGCTCCTGGCATTCATTCTTCATTTACAGAATTAGGACACAATTTTATAGTTCCAGCCTGCTTTGTTCCCAGGTGATCTGTCAGTTAAACACTGGCACAGTTACAAGTCATGACAATACTTGTTAACAATCTGCTTGCAAAACTTGGACCATTCAACACGAGTGATATCATATGTTACTGAATGATGATTCTCTGCTCAGTTACTTCTTTATAACAGGGCAAAGAGTGCGAAAGAAGAGTGATGCATCAACACTGGATGGAGGTGCAAAAGTAAAGGTCCCGAGCACTGGTGCTGATTAAAAACGTCATGGCAATGTCACAAGAGCAAGATTGTTAAGGTCAGCGTCCAGTACCAATTCTAACATGATTAATCACATTCTAAGTTTTCCCCTGCTGTTCCACTTGGATATAAACATTTTAAAAAAATATAACTCAAGTGACTTTAGAGAAAGTAGAAAATTGTTAAACGTTATGGGACAGATTCTACCAGCCTTACAAACACTGAGTAGTACCTTACGACGTTGGACTATTCATGGAGCAGTCCTGCTCATCTGTCCCTAAACGCTTGACATGGATATTGTGAAAAGTACCTTCAAACTAGACTGGAGCGTCAATCAGGATCTGACCCAGAGCCCATTAAAGTCAATTGGAGTTTTTCCATTGACTTCAATGTACTCTGGGTCAGGCCTTTTCAGAATATTGACAGATTACTATATCATAATAGGTGTATTGGAGAAATCTATATACATGCCAACAATCCAACATTGTGCTGTAGCCACCAGCCTAACAGGTGACATTTTCCTTGTGGAGAATGTCTTATCCCCACAGAAAAAATTTCTCCTTGGATCCAAAGGTGATAATTACAAAGTACGCTATTTCCCTAGTTTCAACTTGCAATTAAGACATTTTCCTGTGGAATGCACAAAAATTGCTATTTCCTTCCCTGTGTTCCCACTAGACAGACTGAATTATGAGGAGTGTCTTTTAATCATTCCCATCCCATGCCACATCCTTAATGTATGCCATTTCAAACGACTGGGAGATCAACAGGTTAGTATAGTAATTGTATCACTGTGAGAGATGTTTACTCTCTGTAATCTAGAACCTTTTGCATAGTGCAGTTTCCTGTTACCTCTCTTTTGTATTGGTAAAGACTGGAGGTAGCAACTTCTGTAAGCAGAACTTTACTGAACACTTGATCCAAAATCCACTGAAGTGGGAGTATTTCTATTGACTTAATGGGCTTCGGATCAGACTCTAATATATTAAGAATGTGTCTGAATTGGGAGTCTGGGGACATAATGGAAAGCCTCTGGGCCATGAAAGTCACAGCATTTCAGTTTAAAGATTATTAAAGAACATTTAAAATCCTGGGTACTAGTGGCACAGAAACATTTAGCCAGACAGACAGACTGGCAGTCATTTCCACGCTCCTCTTTGCCTTCTGGCCTTTATGGGGTTACTTTGTAATAGCTGAGCTGCTGGTTGTAGGCCTGTGTATCTATCTATAGTAGCGAAATGTGCTATTTACTGAGTTAAACACAAATGTTTCGAGAGCATTGTGCTACAAAAATGCAATAGTTTCATTTATAATTGAATAACTGTATTACCTGTCTAGTAACTGCACTTACCTCAAACCAATAGCTTGTTTCATTACTGTAGCACACAGCAGTGGCAGCCAAAATTCACTGATGCTTTGAAAGCAGGATTCATCAGACATGGATTTCCACTGCAAGACATTGTCACCAAAGTTATCAGTGGATGAAGGTTTTTAAAGAACCAAGCCCTATTTTAAGAACCAAAGAACACACAGGATGTGCTAACAACTGCATCCCTCTAATTGCAACCCACACAATCCAAGAGTGACACCTCGCTGCATATAGGAAACAGTTCACCTATCACTAAATTGCACCCATCTCTGGGGATAAAACAGAGCACCTAACAACAACACACAGCAGCAACAATTCAAAATAGTTAGGTGACTGAAATAACATAATATGCAATAGAAACTGCTATGGGAATTTAAGGCAGAATGTAATGATCTGAAGTGCGACCTGGCCGGGACATTGGGATTCAAACCCCAACTCTAGTGATGTATATTATGAGATCTTTAATGAGCACAAATGATGAACAATGTGGCATTATGGCTCATCCAAAAGATAGCACAGTGCCCTTTAAACAGCATGGTGTGTTTCTCTATTGAAATCAAAGGAAACATCACTTTCTGCAACAACTTGGGCTTCTTCCTTTGATGTCTCCGATCCAAGAACAAACCAACGCTGATCCTGCTTCATTTTAGGAAATCTGATTAGATTGCAGCTCAAGATGACATGGCTGAAAGAGTGCAGACCGTTGGAGCAGACTGGAGGTAGTACAGCTCTATTCAAGCACAGGCTGGAATGAAGAAGGGTTATTACTGACTTTCATAGCATAAAAGCAAGATCTAGTTACAAGCTTCATGAATTCTTCCTCATAAGAAACATAGCTTTTTTCATAAAAAGGCCTATTCTTTATGTGAGGTAGATGTGCTTTTAAAGGTAAGATACCATCCTACCCTTTAATAAGAATAACGCATCTACACAGACCTCTCTTAAGTGTCACTTTCTAGGGAGTATGTTACTGTAAGTGAAACATTGTTCTCGGAAAATGGGATGTTCATAATAGGTGCTAAGGTAAAGTCATGGTGTAGGAATTAAAATAGTACCAGGTAGGAAACTGACATCAGAGCAGGAGTAAAAAAGTCAAGGACAAGGTATTTGGTTTGTCGCTGGATATTGACAATAAGCCTGGTTCGGAGTTCATTTTATGTTGTTTTTATGGCAATGTTTAGTCCTGATTTTTACTGGCACAAGTGAGATTAAAAGCAGGCCCAGTGTCCAATTTTACAGATGATAATGAGGTTGGAGGTAGAGCAAATGCTGAGAAACAATGCAACCAGATTCAAAAGCATTGGGATGGGTAAGATGACTGAGCAGCAGATGGCAAATGCAATATATAGTGTAGACACAGAACTGTCGGGGATTGGTTCACAGGGTTTTGTGTAGACATTTTTGAGAGTCTGCACTCTTAGTCTTGATTAGACTGAACCCCAGAATGCAAAGTGACCCTAAACCAAAACCACCAGTGTCTATTAGTTTCCAAAGCAAAACTCAGTTCTGAGTCATTCAAACCTTTGTGTTGTAGGTTGCCAGAACTCACCTAATCGGTCTAGCCACATTCAGGTAGCACCAGGACTGCAGTTGTGGCGAGCCTCTATGGCTACAAAGAATGGAGGCTCCTGGGGTACTCTCCCTTGCACACTCAAAGGGGTGGGATACAATCTGGACTGAAAGCGGGGGAAGAGAGAGAAAGATATTCCGTGCAGGAAGTTGACGGACAGAGACATGTTTTTCTGAACATCTCAGAAATACGAAACTCCGATGCTGTGTGCACTATTGAAAAGTCAACAGTTATCGACAGTTACCACACCACCACAAAGATGGGAATGGTATCAACAGAGAAGATCTCAGAGAGAAAGAGCAACAAACATCTTGCATGCCATAGTGTAGCAACTGCTAACACAGACTTTTTAAGTGGCAACCACTGCAGGTATCCTACGAGTCAAAAGTAGGAACTCTGACAGAACTATGTTACTCAAAAGGATAATAAACCCTATACAATTTATTCCCAGGGAAGGCTGTCAATAAACAGGGAAGGAGATCAGTAGGTTCATGATTGAAAAGCAGGGAGGTAATAGTAGGCAAATAATCCAGGGTGGAAGGCATGTTGGCTTGGAGATCCTGTGCCCAAGCCCTGTGGCTCCAAACCTGCATGCTGCTAAGCACCTTCAACGCCCACGATTTCTGTTCCAGTCTCTCATCCTCAACTGGAATTGAGGGCCATTCACACCTTTCAGGCTCAGTCCATGTGACCAAAGAGAAAGGGGGTTACAGAATCCATATGATGCATAAGGAGGTTTACACATACTGTTGCATCTCATGTTGTTCTTATAAATAAAACTTGAAAGGGAACCCTCCCCCCCGGTGATATTTCCCCCTGTGTTGTATGACAGAGTTTTGCTTTTTTTAGCATGGCTGTTTTCACTTTGGAACTGCATTGACAGAGACAACCCACTCAGAGCTTGAGGGGCCAATTTCTACAATCGCATCTGTGGGCTGGATCTCTAAAAATAACGCAGCCTCACATCAACAAGTTGTGGAGCTGCCCCGGAGGCGGCAGAGCTTGTGCTAATCAGCTCCCCACTTGTGAAGCTCCAATAACTCCCAATTCTCAGGGCCATCAGTCCCTGGCTACATAGAGCCATAGGGGTGTGTCTATTGCTAATTGCTCTGTACAGCCATGGGTAGAGATACTGGGAGTATGGCTTATGGGCAATGATGTTTAGTTATCTGGGTGAGTCCCCCCCCCCAAATTCTCCCTCTGATCTCTAAGGACTTCTGCAGAAGATCACCTTCCCCATTGGTGCAGGGGACTCCCATTTCTAATAGTTGTGGTATCAGAGAGTTACTGAGCATCTATTACCTTCCTGGTTTTTTGTTTTTTTTTTTAAACGGGCAGTTTTCTTCCTCTCACTTACCACTGAAGCTCACCTGCCAGTTAAGAAACTAACGAAAGCCTCTTTGAAAGGATTCCATTTGCCTCCAAGGTCCCTCATACTGGGATCTTCCTTGGGATCTTCATACTCGGATCTGAATTTTTCTTCTTGCACATCACCTAAGGCCTGCAATGGTGTACAGGGGCCGACAGCTGTGTCCTCACAGAGTGGCAGCAACTCTGGGATAGAGAGCCAGGCATGTGGATGATGAACTTCAGAAGCTCAAATTACACCCACCACGTTGCAGCCTGGGTCACAGATCCAGTACAAGGCTTAGCAGGCTGTGACTGGAATGGCTAGAGTGGCTGCCACAATGCAGAAATGTGGCTTAGTTCCATCTTCACAGCATGACTGTGGGGCTGTGATGCAGACAGTCAGATGTGGTGGAGGAGTGCATGATTAGATGACTGGAGGGTGGACTGGAACCCCTTGTTGCCCTTGATGATGCAGCAGTTAGATGGCTAAACAATCTAGATATCGACTTGTGATATCATATGAGAGAAGGAGAATCTATGCCTGCAAATCTGCCTCTCTGTAACTTTGCCTGTGTACTCAACTCCCTCTAACAAAGTCTATACCAGCAGGAGAGTGGAGTGGGGGGAGAGAAAACCTTTTGTAGTGGTAAACACCCATTTTTTCATGCTTTGTGTGTATAAAAAGATCTTCTATACTTTCCATAGTATGCATCCAATGAAGTGAGCTGTAGCTCACGAAAGCTTATGCTCAAATAAATTGGTTAGTCTCTAAGGTGCCACAAGTACTCCTTTTCTTTTTGTGAATACAGACTAACACGGCTGTTACTCTGAAAAAAGTCTATGCTGTGGTCACTTCTCACCTTGACTTCTGCAACACACACACTGTCTCCTGCTCTGTGCCTCTCAGAGTCCCAGGGCTTCAGCATGTACAGAATTCTACCTTCTCATTACTTGAGTCCATGTCGGACCCAAATCTGAAATTCCCCATAGTCCAGGAGTGTCTGGATCAGCCCAATGAAGAGAGAGAGAGCGAATGCAGAAAAAAGTTAGAATGGCTTAAAATATTACAAGGCGAGATTCCTAAACAGCTGTTCTTTGGTGTTTGGTGTCTACTGTCTAATGCAGAGAAAGAGCTGAGAGTCAAGGGAGAGTTTCTAAGTCACATTTATAATGAAAGTTTAACTAGCCAAAGACTTTTCACACTCAGCCAGGTTTAAGATTAAGAAATGTAGCCATGAACATGAATAGGAACTAAGAGGGAACTAAACAGTGGAACTTGTAAATATCAGGAGAGAAGAAAACCAGAATCCAGATGTTTATTTATGCTAAATATGTTAAATAAGTTTCATATTTTGAAAAAATGGACAATGCACATGATGGGTGCCTAACGTGGGTTCGGGAGGAATGTATGGAACTCCATTTCACAGAAGTGGGGCAGATATTGAGAGATTTGAATTTACAGCTAATTAATAAGCCTGTGCACAAGATTAATGTGTCACTATGTGTTAGCTTGGCACCTGGCCTTTCTTTAATATAGAGGTATTTCCAGGGGATGGTGGTTCCAAGCTGGATGGCTATGCAGATTAACCTTAAATCAGGGTGTCATAAATATAAAGGGAAGGGTAACCACCTTTCTGTATACAGTGCTATAAAATCCCTCCTGGCCAGAGGCAACATCCTGTTACCTGTAAAGGGTTAAGAAGCTCAGCCAACCTGGCTGGCACCTGACCCAAAGGACCTGTCATAAATATAAAGGGAAGGGTAAACCCCTTTGAAATCCCTCCTGGCCAGGGGAAAGCTCCTCTCACCTGTAAAGGGTTAAGAAGCTAAAGGTAACCTCGCTGGCACCTGACCAAAATGACCAATGAGGAGACAAGATACTTTCAAAAGCTGGGAGGAGGGAGAGAAACAAAGGGTTTGTGTGTCTGTCTGTAGTCGTCTTGGCCAGGGACAGAACAGGAATGGAGTCTTAGAACTTTTAGTAAGTAATCTAGCTAGGTATGTGTTAGATTATGATTTCTTTAAATGGCTGAGAAAAGAATTGTGCTGAATAGAATAACTATTTCTGTCTGTGTATCTTTTTTGTAACTTAAGGTTTTGCCTAGAGGGGTTCTCTATGTTTTTGAATCTAATTACCCTGTAAGATATATACCATCCTGATTTTACAGGGGGGATTTCTTTATTTCTATTTACTTCTATTTTTTATTAAAAGTCTTCTTGTAAAACACTGAATGCTTTTTCATTGTTCTCAGATCCAAGGGTTTGGGTCTGTGGTCACCTATGCAAATTGGTGAGGCTTTTTATCCAACATTTCCCAGGAAAGGGGGGGTGCAAGTGTTGGGAGGATTGTTCATTGTTCTTAAGATCCAAGGGTCTGGGTCTGTAGTCACCTAGGCAAATTGGTGAGGCTTTTTACCAAACCTTGTCCAGGAAGTGGGGTGCAAGGTTTTGGGAAGTATTTTGGGGGGAAGGACGCGTCCAAACAGCTCTTCCCCAGTAACCAGTATTAGTTTGGTGGTGGTAGCGGCCATTCCAAGGATAACGGGGGTAATATTTTGTACCTTGGGGAAGTTTTGACCTAAGCTGGTAAAGATAAGCTTAGGAGGTTTTTCATGCAGGTCCCCACATCTGTACCCTAGAGTTCAGAGTGGGGGAGGAACCTTGACATGTGTTTCTCTCCCTCCTCCCAGCTTTTGAAAGTATCTTGTCTCCTCATTGGTCATTTTGGTCAGGTGCCAGCGAGGTTACCTTTAGCTTCTTAACCCTTTACAGGTGAGAGGAGCTTTCCCCTGGCCAGGAGGGATTTCAAAGGGGTTTACCCTTCCCTTTATATTTATGACAGGACCAATAAGGGAACAAGATACTTTCAAATCTTGGGGGGGAAAGGCTTTTGTTTGTGCTCTTTGTTTACGTGTTGGTTCTCTCTTGGGACTGAGAGAGGCCAGACAGAAATCCATCTTCTCCAACCCAACCTAATCCAAGTCTCCAATATTGCAACCAGTATAGGTAAATCAGGCAAGCCGGATTAGTTTATCTTTTGTTTTATGTGAATTTTCCCTCTGTTAAGAGGGAGATTTATTCCTGTTTTCTGTAACTTTAAGGTTTTGCCCAGAGGGGGATCCTCTGTGTTTTGAATTTGAATACCCTGTAAAGTATTTTCCATCCTGATTTTACAGAGGTGATTCCTTTGCCTTTTCTTTAATTAAAATTCTTCTTCTAAGAACCTGATTGATTTGTCATTGTTCTTAAGATCCAAGGGTTTGGGTCTGTGTTCACCTGTACCAATTGGTGAGGATTATCATCAAGCCTTCCCCAGAAAAGGGGGTGTAGTGCTTGGAGGGATATTTTTGGTGAAGACGTCTCCAAGTGGGCTCTTTCCCTGTTCTTTGTTTAAAACGCTTGGTGGTGGCAGCATACTGTTCAAGGACAAGGCAAAGTTTGTACCTTGGAGAAGTTTTTAACCTAAGCTGGTAAGAATAAGCATAGGGGGTCTTTCAGGCGGGTCCCCACATCTGTACCCTAGAGTTCAGAGTGGGGAAGGAACCCTGACACAGGGTAAAAGAGACAAGATTATTGAACAGAATATTAAATTAGCAAAATCCTTTCAAAAGCCTTGCGTACTAAACTCAAGCTCCATCCACCCCAGAAAAATCTTCACACTCTCTCTGTTTCAGAATGAAGAACCTATTCTTTTCTGCACAGCCTGGAACAGCTTCATTTTAAATGTGCTCCGGTCCAACTTTACACTGGCAGAGATCACAAGAAGCAGGGGAAAGGTCATAGGAACGGTGGTCTTCCGGCACCTCCGCAAAGCAGATTATAGGAGTAAGTGAGTCTGTGCTCTCCATCTATGTGTAAACTGGGTGGATATTAGCAGGGTCCTAGCTCTGATACCCAGACGTGCAGAATGGGATATTTTGCTTATAACCTTAGGTGTCCATTCTTCTTTTCCTTTTCATCCCAGAGCATCTGCAGAGATACAGGGAGCAGCTACACTGTCACCATTCATTCCTGTTCATGACTTTAAGCCCAGCCACATCCCTCCGGTTGTCGACAGCCTGGTAGGAGAGTCCTTCTCCACATGGGTCTGAAACTGTACTCAGTCTGCCTTGTTGTTAGCATTGCTGGACAGCAGTGTGGGCAGGGCCTATCCCAAGACAGTTCTACAGGTGTTATCAAGAGACTGATGAGGAAACAGTCACTGTGGCCTGCATTATGAATTTTTTTTAAATGACTCATGAAGTTTTTAATTCATTTCAGTGGGAGTTGCAGCTGCTCAGATTTCCTTTCATTCTCTTTATAGACCTGATCCTGGGAGGTGCTAAGTGCCTTCTGGAGAGTGCTTTAGCTTGTTTCCTGTACTTACCATCATCTGCCTTTTCCCTATATTACTCTCTGATCAGACAGACAATTCATTTAAACTAGCTCAACATTACATGAATAATGAGGGGACTGCTAACAATTTTGCTGTTTGACAGCAATACAAATTACACCATGCATGGACACTGAGGGCCCACACCCATAAATACACAGGGCTCAACAGTGACAGAACCCGGAGGTGGCAGGGGGCCACTTTTTAACATGGGCATAATTTGGAGGTTGCAACACTGCTGCATAGTGCAGTCCCTGCCCAAGCTGCTCTGCGCCTGCCTGAGGCTTACAGTTTGGGGGAGCACACCATCCCCTACCCCCCAAACTATACCTGTGTTAAAAAGTGGGGGAATGCCCCCCCCCCATCCCAGCGCCAGTGTCCTCCCCACACTTTTACAAAAGTTCCAGCACCCTTGATAGGGCTAAACTGTCAGAGCCCTTAGCCAGTCACACAGGGGAATAAGAAATTTCAGCCTCCCTTATTCCCTTGCTTGTTTCTGCTCAGAATAAGTCTCTAGCCACAGGGGGCCCTCAATTCCCATTGATCTGCTCTCTGGCCCAGTCCTCCAATGCCCACAATGGCAAAACCCCTACTGAAGAAAGGAGGAAATCTGCACATACCTGATGGAGTACAGAGAAATTCTCTGTTCAACAATTCCAGAGCAAAAAAATGCATTAAGCATTAGTTTACAACTGAGTGTTTCCCCTTTAGCTTTTCTTCTTTATCGTAATATACAATAAAGATTAACATTTGTTTTCAAGAGGGCCTGGGGTATCTTGGATGATGGGACTTCTCTGAAAACGTTATCAACAATCTCTGAAGTTACCTTCTCACAAAGCACTTCAGAGTTTCTGGAGTGGTAGGAAAAGTATCCGTATACATTAGAGGCAATCCTCAGCTTCTTTTCAGAGCACTTGTACTAAGGGGAAAATAGATCCCTTAATATTTTAAAAGCCATTTACTGTAGTGCCTCAAATTATTCTCAGAAGTAATACTCCACTAACAACAACAGGATCATCTTACTCTAATATAGTGTCGTTCATCCCAAAGTGCTTAAAAACCCAGACATACCAAAAAAAATCACTTCACCCCTCACTGGAACACGGGCACTGCTGGGGAAATTAAATAGGAAGATTGTAACTCTTCTGACTGGTACATGGCTAAGACACTAGGGTTAGCATTAGAACTGGTCAAACAACAGAAAACTGATTTGCAAACCTAACAGCTTGACATCAATTCTTTGCTGTTTGGGAGGTTCTGTTATTCATTATTCAGAAGCATTCAGCGATTAGTGGGAATTCCAGAAAATGTTTGTGAATCCTGAAAAAGTTTCATGAGCTCATTTACTTGTGATTATTTGTTATTCTCCTCTTTAAAGAAAAGGAGGACTTGTAGCACCTTAGAGACTAACCAATTTATCTGAGCATAAGCTTTCGTGAGCTACAGCTCACTTCATCGGATGCATACTGTGGAAAATACAGAAGACGTTTTTATACACACAGACCATGAAAAAAATGGGTGTTTATCACTACAAAAGGTTTTCACTACCCCCACCCCACTCTCCTGTTGGTAATAGCTTATCTAAAGTGATCACTCTCCTTACAATGTGTATGATAATCAAAGTGGGCCATTTCCAGCACAAATCCAGGGTTTAATAAGAACATCTGAGGAACGGGGGGGGGGGGGGGGGATAAGGGGGAGAATAAACAAGGGGAAATAGGTTACTTTTTATAATGAATCAACCATTCCCAGTCTCTATTCAAGCCTAAGTTAATTGTATCCAATTTACAAATTAATTCCAATTCAGCATTCTCTCGTTGGAGTCTGTTCTCCTGTTTAAGTGTTTCGTCCATCCAATCTAGAAGCTGAAATGATCACTGTACGCTGCAAAAATAGTAAGACAAAGTGAATATTTTTTTGAATGACCCAGAGTCTGAAAGTTTCTCATCCAAACCATTTGTACTCTGCTTGTAGAAGGTATTTAAGCACAGGACTAGCTTTAAGAACCTGAATTGTCCCATTCAGCGTGCTTGCAGAATGGTGCAAGTGACGTTCAATGTATTACACATGTGTTCTGTATGCTGCATTAGCTTGCTACTGAATTTGTTTCCAAGTGGATGGAGGGCCCTTGAATTTGCAATGCACTTTTCTCTTTAGGTCACCAGAGTCTAATTTTTCAGGGCTCAGTGCAAGGAGCATCTGTTTATTGAGGCTTTTGTCTGAGATGGATTTGGTGTGAGCAGAGAGTCTTATCCAAAGGATTTGGCAGGGCAACTGATTGATGAGCATGTCTGGGTTTTGCTCTCCTGTCTGGCGGCTGAATTCTAAACTTGGGATTGTCTTTGGCTGCTATCAATTGCAGGAAGTATGCTACAAAATTTTTTATATCTGATTTTGTTAGGCACATTCTTCTGAAAACTGAAAAGCAAAATGCTATAAGTAAATGAATAAATCTGTATTTTGTTGGTATTTAAATATCAAAATATGCCATGCTGTACTCTGAAAATGAAGCCACAAACACAATCTTCCAACATATAAAAGCACTGTTATACTCACTTAAAATCCCTTCTTAAAACTAGAGCCTTACATCACTTAAGATGTGATGATCTCTTTGTATTTTACAGTACCTAATTGCATGCATCTCCTGCCTTGATATAAGTAATACTTCAACTCTGCTTTACTTGTATTTACGGTCTTGAATATGTACGGTATGATATGTACTTTGATTTGGAACAGGAGATTAATTATTATTTGAAGATTTGCTACACTTGTGTGAATTTGCTAGAGGGTAGTAGTTGTGCTTTTCCTCAGAGTAAAGCTTTGGGATCTTTTTGTTGTTAGTGTCTTACCATGTATCTTAAATGACCACTAACTGAAGGCACATGTTGGTTACTAAATTATTATTAGAAGGAACACTTGCGGATAGAATTACCCATTAATATGATGTTTTTCTGGTGCAGAATTAACCCTATGGAATTGTAAAAGATCTGGCCTGGGTTTTATTTGCGTGCAGCCATGGAATAGAAGGCTTAGAGGCTACTATGAAATGGACACAAGGATGCCAGCCACATAAATATAGGAGAATCTTCTGCTCTATCTGCATGAATGACATTTTATGTAATGAAAGTGGTTTAAAACCACTTCTATTTTTTGCAGAGTTCCATTGTAATTGACACAAATCCAAGCCATCTTGCTCCCTTCTCTCCCAGGATTTTAAAATTAGTAATAACAAAAATACAAGACAAACTGAATCCAGAAGTTAACCCATACATCTCCCTCTATTCTGCCACGTTAAGAAAAAAATTACTGCAGGAACAGAAGGCTATTAAGAAGATGCAGACACTGAGTTAGGGCTTGAACCAAAACCTATTGAAGTGGGCTTTGGATCAAACCCTTAGTATCCCCACTCACTCCCTTCTCTGCGTTTTATTGGTAACTCAGACACAAACAATTGCCCAACTGGAATATGTCCATGACAACTGTGTGAACAGTCTAATCCTTGACAAAAGCTCTTTGATATCTCAATGATTGTGGGTGGTTAGGATCTCAGCCTTCTAGCTCATCCAAGAAAGGTCACCTCCAGCATCAGCATGCTCTAACGCCATTGGAGCACTGATTCAGTATGGGTACAGAGGGAAGGGTGCCACCTGAGTCCTTGGTGGTCATCAGGCAGCCCTACATCTTATAGCATTCTCAGAGTATTTGGTCACCCATCCAAATGCTGACCCGGCCCAACACTACTTGGTAGGTTTTTTCAAACTGAGATTGCACAAGGTCTAAACGAACAAAGTCAGACTATCCTTGTTAGAGAGTCACTACTCAGAAGAATCAAAAGAACATTCTGTGAGGGACAGGTGGACAACGGGACGGTGTGCCCCCTTCCTGAAGCCAAGACACAAGAGGTCACGCAGATTAAACAGGTTTCTGAAATCAACAGGCAAGGATCCATTGGTGATGGCTCCTATCTGCACTAATGACACTGCATTGAAGGATATCTTGCAGATGGTAGATCACTTAGGGGAACTCAAGAAGCATGTCCAAGTGATCTTCCCTGTCCCATGAGCAGAGAGACAGAAGGCAGAAGATTCTGGAAGTGAATGACTGGCTAACTAAGTGGTGTAGGGCAGGGGGTTTGGTTCTGTGGAACACTGGTGCATCTCCAAGGGGGAGAAGTGGCTGTACAGTTTAGATGGCCTGCACCTCCGTAGAAGCAGGGACCAATCTCCTCGGGGACAGGCTGGCTAAAGTCATCAGGAGAGGGTTAAACGAATAGCAGAATGGAAGAGTAAAAAGGGAAAAATATAAGAACCCCAAATTGAGATGTTGAGAACAGAATTAATCAAGGAACCAAAGGACATGAGGAGAAGAAGTTTGTGAATTATCTATACACCACTGCAAGGAGTTGCGCCTGGGGAACGAGGAACCGGAATCGCTCATTTATGAGCATAAATTCAATTTAGTTGGCATTACTGAAACCTGGTGAGATGATTCATATGGTTGGCATTGTAAAACCAATGGCCTAACCTATCGAGGAAGGACTGAGTGGGCAGAAGGGACGGAGGAGTGGCACTCTGTCAGACAGGGCATTACCTGTTTCTGAGTCACCGATAACGCAGAAGAAAGTGATCTTGAATGCTAATAGAGCAGTGTCTGAACAGATAAAGCACAAGATGGGGGTACTAGTTGATGTTTGCTACAGCCCACCAAATCGCCCCTTATGTGCCTATCTACAATGTGTAGGAAAAAAGCTGTGTGATCACTGGAGACTTTTAGCTGGAGGTCTCATGCTGCCAGTACTAAAACATCCTTAAAATTTCTAAACATAGACGACAATTTCCTGTCCCAAGAACTGTTACATTGAGGATGGGGGAATTCTTTATTCAACTTTGAAATGGACCACAGAACCTAAAAATTTAATGCTGGCTTAGGTACAACTTGATCATATTTATAATGTACAAGCAGAATCAAGTCCAGACCAGTAATATATATACTTGGATCTTTAACAGGGCCAATTTCAAAGTTGAAAACAGTTATCAGCCAAATCAGCCATGAGGAAGAATTTAAATCAGAAAAAATTAGCATTGGAAATTATTTAAGAACACCTTACTAGGTGCCCAAAAAGCTACAATCCTGGAAGAAGGCCATACTGGTTGAAAAACTGACCTGGATTGGAGGGGAAGTGAAGGCAGCTGATACATATATAACAAATGGAAGAAAGGGGAAGTTGATAGTAATGAATATAAATCAGAAATTTGGAATTGTAGAAAGTTGACAAGGGAAGCCAAGGGACACATGGAGAAATCTATGGCCAGCAAAGTTAAGGACAATAAGAAGCAATTTTCTAAATATACTAGAAACAAAGAGAAACCTGATAGTGCAGGACTACAACAAAGGCAGAAGTGTTCAATAAATATTTCTGTTCTGTATTTGGGGAGGGGCGGAAAACAGGTGATGCAGTCTTATCATATGGTGATAACACTCATTCCATTCCACTAGTATCTCTGTAAGATGTTAAACAGAAGCTACTAAAAAGTTAAACATTTTTAAATCAGCAGCTCCAGATAACTTGTATACAAGAGTTTTAAAAGAGCCAGCCAAGAAGCTTGCTAGACCATTAATGTTGATTTTCAATAAGTTTTGGAGCACTGGGGAAGTTCCAGAAGACTGGAAGAAAGCTGATGTTGTGACAATTTAAGAGGATAAATGGAATGGGCTTAGGCAATTATAGGCCTGTGAGCCCGACATCAGTCCCAGGCAAGATAATGGAGTGGCTGATATTGGATAAAGAATTAAAGGAGGGTAATGGAATTAATGGAAATCAGCATGGGTTTATGGAAAATAGATCCTGTCTAACTTGCGATATTTTTTTAATGTGATTTCAAGTTTGGCTGATGAAGGTAATAGTGTTGACATAGTACGCTTAGGCTTATGTACGGCGTTTGATTTGGTACTGCACAACATTTTGGTAAAAAAAACCAAACATTGAAGGATATCAAAAGTAAATGGACTAAAAACTGGCTACGTCTCAAAAGTGTAAGTATAAATAGGGACGAATCATTATCGAGTCGGTGTGTTTCCAGTGTGGTCCTGCAGGGATCAGTTCTTGGCCCTATGCTATTTAATGTTTTTATCAACGTACTGGAAGAAAACAAAAATCACGGATAAAGTTTGTAAATGACACAAGAGTTGGCGTGTTAAATAATTAAGAGGACAGATCACTGATTCAGAGTGATTTGGATGTCTTGGTAAACTGGGTACAAGCAATGTGTTTTAATACGGCTAAATGTAAATGCATACATCTAGGAACAAAGAATGTAGGCCATACTTACAAAATGGCAGACTATCCTGGCAAGCAGTAATGCTGAAAGAGACGTGGGGGCATGTGTTGGTGGATAATCAGTTGAACATGACCTCCTGACGCGATGCTGTGGCCAAGACAGCTAATCTAATCTCCGGCTTGCATAGACAAGGGAATCTGTTTTGCACCAGTGTGACCTCTGCTGGAATACTGTGTCCTGTTCTGGTGCCCACAATTCAAGAAGGATATTGATAAATTAGAGAAAAGAGTGATTACAGATTAGAAAACATGCCTTGCAGTGATTGAGCTCCTTGAGTCAATCTATGTACCTTAACAAAGAGAATGTTAAGGGGTGATGTTACAGTCTAAGAATCTACATGGGGATCAAATATTTAACAATGGGCTCTTCAGCCTAGTGCAGAAATGTATAATAGATAGAGGATGGATGCTAGATGATGGATAGATGATAGTATAATGTTGAAGCTAAACAAATTCAGACAGGAAAGAAGGCATACATTTTTTACAGTGAGAGTAAATAACCAATGGAACAGTTTACTAAGGATCATGGTGGATTCTCCATCACTGACAATTTTTAAACCAAGATTGGATGTTTTCCTAAAAGATCGGCTCTAGGAATTATTTTGGGGAAGTTCTATGGCTTGTGTCATACAGGAGGTCAGACTAGATGATCATAATATTCCCTTCTGGCCTTGGGACCTATGAATTTTCTGGATCACTACAGTTCCGCGTCAGACTAGTGTGCTTCCTCCCCTTTTGGGGGGGGGGGAAGAGGGGAGACAGGGGGCACACAGAGTTGATAATCAAACCTACTTTCCAGAATGTCAAACAGACAAAAAAGTTACATTCCTGCAAGCTCCCCTCCCAGTCTGGGCAAATCACCGGTGTATTTCTAGTTGCTTTATACTCAGACACATCTTACAGACTTCAGAGTGGGGGAAAAAGAGCAATAAATAACTCTGCAATTTATTTCCCCAGCTGGAGAAAAGTGGAGTAAAGACACAATTAAAATTTGCCCAGAGCCATACGATCAAGTTCTATCTGTCAGACAGAGACATCAGGATGATCGCCTATTGCTGGTCTTTGTGATGTCTGGTGCTTAAAAATCCTAGTTTAATTAGGCAACACCTCTCACAAATCCAGGGCTAACGGCACATGAAATAATAAAAACAGTATCTAAGGATTTTTGCTGTCAAAGCAACTTTATTCTTTCTTAGGACAGTGTTTGCTAGTGATTGCAAGTAATGCTCTATACATTGGTGTTACATTATTATTTGCTAGCAGCCAGTGTTAATTTTGAAGTATAGAAGGAGATAAATGCTGCAACTCTGGATTTGCAGGCAAGTATTTTCAGATCTTTTCTTAGCATATGTTTTTGTTAATATTAATGCATGATCATACACAAATATGATAATTTAAAAACGTACTTTTCATTATTTCTATCAAGTGTTAAAAATTGAAGCAGAGTATTTAGAAAGCTAATGTGTTTTATATGAGAATCTCTGATTGCAGAGCTTATAGCTCATTATAGATGCTTGAGAACAATTTAGAGGCAGTCAGCTGGAGAGGTTTAAGTCTGATGCCTGTATGGTATTCAGATCTTTGATAACACTAGGATAAATTAAATAAATACTTTCCTTGTCAGGCATTCAACTGAATAGCTATGTTGCTGCATTACAATGGCAAGTGTTTCAAACTTGACAACAAATCAAAGGTACAGTTAAAGTACTTGCTGCGGAAACGCTATCAAAGATGCTGGGTCAACCATCTGCCTGGAGACAGAGTCCTCCGTCTCCAAAACACATGGAGTACAGGACACAGAAATACAAGCTTCTCCTTCAATATGTCTCCATCCTTTCCTGGGAGTCAGAGCAGCTTCTTTCCCTCTGATAAGACTTCCAATAGAAGTACCACTTTTGGGTGGGAGTGCTTAATAATGGGACAGATTGGCTTTATTCAACAACAGGGTCTGGTTGTGCTCAGCTTTTGAAAATTTCTTTGGATTGGGTATGTAACTGGTATGGGATTTTTTTGGATTGGGTATGTAACAAGCCTTAGAAAGGCAATACTGATTCAGCTAATGTTTAGTATTCCATATCAGCTACTGGAGAAGAGTGGGCAAGAAAGCCTTATCTCAAAGACAGCTCCTTAAGAAGGTGTTTAACTATCGCAGGAGGGACAGTATTTATTCATACTCAGCACTTGTGCTGTTTTTCATCCATAGATCTCAAAGCACTCTATGAAGCAAAGTATGATCAGTTCCATCATTTTACAAATGGGAGAGATGGTAATAAAGCCAGTTTTGTTGTCATGTTTCCTTGAATATATTTGGCCCAGTTCTCATCTCATTTATACCTTCTTATAAGCCAGTGACTTCAAACAAGTGTCTTCTGATTTTCCCTGGAAAGAGAGAAGAACTAAGCCCTCTGAGTACTAAAAATACCTGAAATAGGCCAATACATAAAGCTGAAGCCTTTAAAGAACAGAAGGCTTCCTGGTTTCATTTGGCAGTTTTGCATTCATGGATGCATGTGTTACCACCACCAAGCAATGACTGGAGCCAAGGGCCAGATTTGTGGAGTTCATGGCTGGAGGCAGAAAGCACAACATATCTAGGTGTGGTTGGGGATCACACACAGGAATGGTGATTGCTACATCTTATCAGAGTGCCATACTGGGTCTACACCATGGCCTGGCACAGAGGGAGGGGAGAGAGGGAGTGTGGTGTCTTGTTATCCTGCAGCATTTAGGGAGCCTAACACCTTGGTAGACTTCTAACTCCCCCGCAATTCTTGTTCAGGAACTACAAGCCCCAAGATTCCATATGCCTCTGTGCAAGAAGCCCCAAGTTCTCTCCTCCAAATCTTGGGACCTGGATTAGAAGCGTCACAATCTCTGGTGCTTTCAAACAAACACTAGCCAGAACGTATTTACATCACACCACACGATCCATCGTCTACAGCCAAGCTCTGCGATACAACCGCATTTGCTCCAACCCCTCAGACAGAGACAAACACCTACAAGATCTCTATCAAGCATTCTTACAACTACAATACCCACCTGCGGAAGTGAAGAAACAGATTGATAGAGCCAGAAGAGTTCCCAGAAGTCACCTACTACAGGACAGGCCTAACAAAGAAAATAACAGAACGCCACTAGCCGTCACCTTCAGCCCCCAACTAAAACCCCTCCAACGCATTATTAGGGATCTACAACCTATCCTGAAGGATGACCCAACACTCTCACAAATCTTGGGAGACAGGCCAGTCCTTGCCTACAGACAGCCCCCTAACCTGAAGCAAATACTCACCAGCAACCACATGCCACACAACAGAACCACTAACCCAGGAACCTATCCTTGCAACAAAGCCCGTTGCCACCTGTGCCCACATATCTCTTCAGGGGACACCATCACAGGGCCTAATAACATCAGCCACACTATCAGAGGCTCATTCACCTGCACATCTACCAATGTGATATGTGCCAGCAATGCCCCTCTGCCATGTACATTGGTCAAACTGGACAGTCTCTATGTAAAAGAATAAATGGACACAAATCAGATGTCAAGAATTATAACATTCATAAACCAGTCGGAGAACACTTCAATCTCTCTGGTCACGCAATCACAGACATGAAGGTCGCTATCTTACAACAAAAAAACTTCAAATCCAGACTCCAGCGAGAAACTGTTGAATTGGAATTCATTTGCAAATTGGATACAATTAACTTAGGCTTGAATAGAGACTGGGAGTGGCTAAGTCATTATGCAAGGTAACCTATTTCCCCTTGTTTTTTCCTACCACCCCCACACCCAACATTCCTGTTAAACCCTGGATTTGTGTTGGAAATGGCCCACCTTGATTATCATACACATTGTAAGGAGAGTGGTCACTTTAGATAAGCTATTACCAGCAGGAGAGTGGGGTAGGAGGAGGTATTTTTTCATGCTTTGTGTGTATATAAAAAGATCTTCTACACTTTCCACAGTATGCATCCGATGAAGTGAGCTGTAGCTCACGAAAGCTTATGCTCAAATAAATTGGTTAGTCTCTAAGGTGCCACAAGTCCTCCTTTTCTTTTTGCGAATACAGACTAACATGGCTGTTCCTCTGAAACCTGTTTGGAATGCAGACGGAATGCAGTAATGGTACCACCGTTATTGGGGACAGTGCAGGGAAACTAGCTTTATGCTTTCTCCCAGCATGCCTGGGAGGTCGTACTCCTCAAACATCCGCAGAGCTCTCATTATCCTCCTTTGCCATGAGGCCCACAAAAGCCTTGACAACACAGTTAGGCCACTGGTGTGCTGAGCCCATTGCCTGCTAATATCTCATTGTTTCCTTGTACTCAGTTTGTCTATATGCGTCTGTCCCTTGTTTTATACATCAATCGTAAGCTCCTTTTGGGGGGGTCTTTTTTTTTGTTCTGTGTTTGTACAGCATCTAGCACAATGGGATTCTGGCCCATGATAAGGGTGCTACGGTAATACAAATAGTTATAATAAAAAAATATACCCTTACACATGCTGAGCAAAGTTTTTGGACAACAGAAGGATCAAGCAACTGCAGTCTACTCTATAGCCATTTCCAGATGTTCTAATTCAGATTCTTTATTACAGAGACACAATGCACTTTTCTAGGACCTTCAATCTCAAAGCATTTTACAACGACTAGTTAAACTTTACAACAACCCCTATTTTGCAAAAAGGAAAGCTGAAGGACAGAAGAGTTAAGGATTTTGTTTCAGATCAGAGAGCAAGGAAGTGGCAGAATCAGGAATAAACCCCAGATCTGTTGGCCCCTAATTCATATAAGTTAACCAATAGACCTTACTCTGTAGGAGGATGAAGAGAGGTGAACAGAATGCAGCCTGGATTTCATTTATATTTATGGACTAATTCAGTTAGAAAATCATCTGACAAAACTCTCTCCACTCCCCACCACCATCTGCTTATAATTGCCATCTGTTTAAAAGTTTGGGGGAATTTACAAGTGACTGACGTTTGCACCACAAAAATAACTGATTGAGGTAGTTCTTTTTACACTCACATGCTTTCCCCAGTGCATGCCATAATGTAAGCCCATGTGACTGAGCTGTCCTCAGTGGCTTCATCCTCCTTGTCTGCTAGGGGGATTAGCACACAGTACTTTTACCCAAAGATCTGTTATGCATTGATTCGTATTACCATAGTGCCTAGCAGCTCTGTTCCTGGACGACAATCCTCTTGTGTTAGGCTCTGTACAAACAGAACAAAAAGGCAGGTCACCTCTTGGCTCAATTTCTTTTATAAATCCCTTTCTTTATGAAGAGGCTGCACTAGCCAAAGACAGTAGCAGCCCCATACCGGATCACAGCTCTGCTAGCCTATCTTCTGTACTTACTGGCTCCAGATGCTTTAGAAGAAGCTGTAAATCCCTGTAATGGGCAGGCTCCATCCCTGCCCTCTGATGCCCAGAAGCCTCTGACTCTGCAGTGAGTGGCACCTCCATGTTCTTTATTTATATTCCTGGCACCAACCCCTATGCAATCTTGTGCAGCAAAGTATTTACAGGGGTTGCTTGCCCCACAGGGCCAGAGAGGAACAGAGAACTCCCTCCCTTGGGATCTCAGAACATACTGAACTCAGCTAACCCAATCCTCTCCCCCCTCAGCTGATGGCTAATTGGGGAATATTAACTGATGAACCAATCAGCCTTCTCCAGGGGAACTAACTGGTGCATAAGTGATCAGAAAGCTGGCTGGCTTGTTAGCCTCCAGCACTCTCTGTCACAGTCCCCTTCCTTAATACACATAGACAACTATATAACAGCATGTTTCCCAGGGTGGGGGTGCGGAGTTTCTTCCTACCCCCAGACAGTTGAAATGTTGCCTTATGTCCTGAAGCATGAGGGTTGGTATCCCAGATACAAAAATATTAAAGGATAAAAGTGTGTCTAATCCATTTTGGAATCCTATTAAATTCTTTTCCTCAATACCTTCTTTGGGCGAATTACTTTTTTTGTATTTGTCTGTTAAAAGGCAGGATAAAATAGGAGCAATCACAGGCTTCAGCTGGGGGGCAGCAGAGGTAGTGGAAGATGAGGAAAAATATTGGTTAAATTTTTTAAAATATTTTTTAATCTCCCATTGGAATGTCCCATCTGATCCACTCTTCTGCTGCATGCCATGGAGTTGCAATTTACAAAATAATTTTGAACAACTGTTCAGCACTCAAATGGCATTGCGTGGCTTTCAGTGTCAGGCCCCAGGAAAAAAGGAGGAAGACAGACACCTTTAGAAAGAATGAAAGAAAAAAAAAGGCCTGGCTGTGGAAGCCCAAAGGCGGCGCCATTGGGTCAGTCCCTGAGCCAACTGAAGTCAAATTCTCAATGGGAAGACTGGATCCAGAGTAGAACACCCTTACCATCCCCTCTGACTTCACCAGGTATTTCAAAATATTTAGTTTCATGAAAAATTCCAAGATTTCTACTTTTTGTCCTGATATGCGGCAAAATGGAGTTTCCAACTCTCAAAATTTCCCATGGGATGAGATTTAAAAAAAACAAACCCTACAAACGAACAAACAAAAAACCAACCCAGCTCTAATAGCTACATGTTGCCCTGGTTCAACTCCACACAAATAAAAATTGCCAACCCATTAAGCATAACAATAGAAGAGTAACTAAAACTTTAAATGTAGCAATCAGAAACAGTAATTCTAAGAAAAAAGAAAAGGAGTACTTGTGGCACCTTAGAGACTAATAAATTTATTTGAGCGTAAGTTTTCATGAGCTACAGCTCACTTCATCAGATGCATTCAGTGGAAAATACAGTGGGGATAATCTGAATTATCTGAATGCATCCGATGAAGTGAATCCCCACTGTATTTTCCACTGAATGCATCCGATGAAGTGAGCTGTAGCTCATGAAAGCTTACGCTCAAATAAATTTGTTAGGCTCTAAGGTGCCACAAGTCCTCCTTTTCTTTTTGCGAATACAGACTAACACGGCTGCTACTCTGAAACCAGTAATTCCAAGGCCATTTTCAGTCTTTGGAGTATTATTTTGTTCACTGTAAGAATGGATTCACTCATAGGTCCTGAAACTAGGGGTGCTGCTTTATCCCCTGGCTTAAGTGATTTCCATCATATTCAGGGTTTATAGTTTGGTTCCATGGCTCTCAACACCCCCACTATACAAATTGTTCCAGTATCCCTGGATTCACTTTAAACAGCCTTCTAACTCATAAATACCTGTCAAATGCTGGAATTACTAAAATAATCAGTAACTTTCTGGAGAGACAACTGTTTCAGACCGCCACTGGAAGTTTATTGAAAGAAATGTCAATGTTTATATAGAAAGAATCGGCTTATTTTTAAGAAAAAGGACAGTGAAGACATGAGTGGATAAAAATCTGTTCCCCCCCACCAGCTTGTTTCTAAACTATTCCTCTAAATAAAATAATTCACATCTTCAGCAAAGGAAAATAGGGTTTTCATAGTCCTGAACCCAGTCTGCCTTCTGTCTCTGACTCCAGCATGAAGAGGAGATGTGAATGACTCTTAAACAGTGATATTACTATTAGGGCTATGTGCAGGCATCTCATTCATTTGGGAGTTTAGGAAGCCACAGATTCACATATGAATACTACTACTGTCACTCACTTGTCAATATTTGGCCCAGTCAAAAAGCAATATGAAGCCAGAGTCTTGTAGGCCTGCTGCTAACCTCTCATTAAACACTCCTTTTGGGGCTAGTGACCTGTGCAACCAGAAACGTCCTATTTGGTGTGTGGAACACTAATCCCCACCAGGCCTGCTGGCTCAGCCTACCTCTTCGGGCAAGAGGCAAAGCACCACATGGAGTTTGAGCCCAGCTGCAGGAGAGTGGGAGGAGAGGAAGAGAGCAACCTCTTTCAGGCCCTACCGGGTCTTTCTGGCTCAGAAGCAGCTCAGTCTTCTCAATGGGCAAAACCAGGGTCCAACCAGGAGATTCCAAAGGCACCAACTATGGTTTCTGCTTACCTCCAGGCACCTCTAGCCAATAGAAAAAGGCAAGCTCACCTTGCTCCAATTAAGCTACTGTGCTCCAGAACTCAATATGAACCCAGTAGCTGCTGGATGAAAGTCTTGTCCAAAGTGCATGAGGGTGCACCGTCCAGTAGCCGTGTCAAGCAAGGAATTGGCCACAGCTCTCAGCCCAAGGAATGGTCTCCAAATGCAATCAGCTTTATTCCAGCAAGTGTTGGAACCCCTCTAGTGCAGAAAGAGTAATCAGAATGAAACCCTGGTTCGAATCCGACTTAGCTCACAATGGACAGTGTATTTTAATGTGTCTTTTTATTTTTTAAAGACCTACATATCCAAACCTACCACATGGTATCACACAATGCAGCAACAGATGGCTGCTTTGGAAAAGCAGTGGTGTTAGACTCAGGTGCTCTGGCAGAGCTGGGATGGGGGAACAGCACGGCCTGCGATTGTTCATGCTCTTCCCGGCGTAAAGTTAGTCCAGTTTGTTGTTCTTCTCTGAGCACCACATTGGCTCCATTTTAAAACCATATGGAGGAGGCGCCACAGGTGACAATGCACCATCTGAGCGCTTTTAAAGTGTTTTTGCTATTGTCCACATACACACTGTCCTCAGTGCCTGTGAGACAAGCTGCGCACTGGTCATTACAGCTCTGCCACCAGAGAGACTGCCTCCCGCGGGCTTTCAAGTATAGGAGTGCCAGTCTCAATGCAGCTTTCAAAGTTCCAGGCCAGACTGCGACCGGTGAACTTGTGCAAAGGACTAAAGAGGCACAGAAAGTCCCCTTACGCCCAGGCAGCTGCTACCTGTGTGGTGGGTGGGCGTGCGAGCGAAGCCACTCTGGGCTGCTCCCATTCCCATGCTGGTGGGTGGGGGAATGGAGCCTGCCTCTACCCTCCCCCAACACGCCAGCAGGTGCAGCTGAGCCAGTGGAGAGGAGGGAGTAGGCCATTCGCTGGGGCAGCCAAATGGGACCTGAGATGTGATTGAGCGTGTATTTGTACCTTTGTGTTTAAAAACTCTTCAACTTAATCCATATTCTATCATATCTCAAGGAAGGACTGACTGGCTTCTTCTCTCTTCATCTGGTAGTAACCAAGCCTCCCCTCTTCTTTCCCCTGCCCCTCCTCCCTTGTCTCTACCCCTTAGCTGGTATCCTAGAATATCAGGGTTGGAAGGGACCTCAGGAGGTCATCTAGTCCAACCCCCTGCTCAAAGCAGGACCCATCCCCAATTTTTGGCTCAGATCCCTAAATGGCCCTCTCAAGGATTGAACTCACAGCTTTGGGTTTAGCAGGCCAATGCTCAAACCACTGACCTATCCCTCCCCCCCAGAAGGTATCTCCTTCTGCTATTATTTACTAATTCCTAATACTGTACATACCCAAGAAGTTTATTCCGGTGGTACATGTTGCAAATCACTTGTGTGGCTCGACGATTCACATAACCTCCTCAGGAATTTAGGGTTTCAAACGTGAACATTTGAATCTGAGAATAAGAAAAGAAAAGAACCAACTGGGAAATAGCTGGTTTTATTTTTATGTGAGTCAAAGTGGAGAAAGATGTATGTTTGGACAGCTGGGGATGAAGGCTAGCCCGGAACCAAACAAGGAATTATTTTCAGTTTTCCTTGCTGTGCCATTCAAACCTCTGCCTCTTTTCATCCATAACAGGAAACTCTCTCCTTGCAAAGCCATTTTAAGTCCATGTGTTTGTTTACGTAGGACTGTGTCTTCTCTCTCCTACAGCTGAGCCTATGCCTCAGTGAGAAAACGAATGGTTTGAAAGCACAGATGCAAGCCCGATATTAATACTTCAGAACTTGTGTCCAGTAGTTTAGTGCCCCGGCTAGCCTGGGCTCCCTTTGGAATTCTTCCCCCCCCCCCCCCCGACAACAGGAGCTAGAGTACCTGCCTTCATTTTTAAATTCTTTGGGCTCTTGATAATCTCTCTTTCATGGTGTAATCTCCCCGAAGCAAAACTCCCTGATCCACCCCTACCAGCATGTGACACCCTCCCCCACAGCCCCGCAGTCACCAGGGTGTCAAATCCCTGTGCTGTGTGGGTGATGCTGAGGCTGCACATCACTTACTGCACAGAAGGCTTTCCCGCCCCCTGCCCCAGGCAAAACCTAGGGCCCCTTCTGTTGCACCAAATTGTTACTGTTTGTATGCAGAACCCGCTTATACATCAGAACCTGCTTTGTATGCAGAACCTGCTTACATTATGGTAAGGACTTGGTGCAAGAGAAAAGAGAACTATTCACGTTCCCCGCACACAGTCTACTTCTGCAACCATTCTGAAGCACGGGAGATTCAGGTACTGCAATAACACTTACCTCACTACAGCCCTGCAATCCTCCCTCAGTACTTGCTCTACAGAAGGAATACGAGGGGCAATGGATGTTTCAGCTCAGGAAGCAGTTCATTCCTGATACAGGAAAAAGACCCCTGGAAGCTTCTGAGTTTAACTCAAGGAATTTCCTGTTCATCATTCTATTGCGAGGGAGAGAGGGGGAGGGCACTGGCCATTGCAAATCAGCCACTGAAGAGCTGAACTATCCGGTGTCTAAGTACTGACAACTAATAGCTTACCGGAGACACTGCCTCCTCAGGGCAGAAAGTCCACAGGGCTACTCACAGTATTGCAAAGCACTTGCAAGCCCTGCTCTACCTGGGGCCCAGAGCTAGTCATCTCAGCCCCCAAAGTAGGTGGCACTGGTTGGGAAGAGGGCATGCCCAGGGTTCCTGATACAGCACATCCCTAAGGCTCCTCTGGGGATGGTGCCCTCCCTTTGCTTGCCCCCAGGGAGAAATCCCTGGAGTGAGGTCTGACAATTACACACCTCTCCAGCAGCAGGGCGGAGTCAATATGTGGAGTTTTTCTCCTCTCTCACTCTGAATGTACAAATATTGTCATCAGGTTGATAGATGTTTTCAAATGGGCCTTATTTGAAAAAAAATAGCTCCCCTCAGCGTTCTTTCTGCCTTTGGATAACACCAACACATGTGCGGGTACTTATGTTCTGTGGCTTTCCAGCAGTGCCCCAAGCTCTTAAACTATTTAGGGGTCCAGTAAGTGACACAGACTGGCAGCTTTCCCCATCTACCCTCCTATCCCATTTTCTTAGGTTTTTGATCACAGTAGAGGTCTAAACAAATGGGACTTCTTGTCTCCTCGTGTCTGGATCATATGGATTTCCAGCCACACTTTGCACAGTAAATTCAAGGGAAGTTTGCAGATCAGATGAGTTTCTGATCTCCTATCCCTCTTTGCTATTCATATCATGTTCAGTCCTCCGTTCTGCTTGCTGGTCTCTATTCTGGGTCAGCTGTGTTAATTGATTTGTTCCACAGCTGGAAGTTGTAGGTATTTAGTTTTTGTAAGCTTAGCTGATGTTTATTATGCTGCCCCATCAGTACAAACTGCTACCTGTATGCTGTGGTGAGACTTTAAAAGTTTGATAGCGGAGGACAATGTTCAAAGGCCTCTAGAAGTTCCAAATGAGGACACACATCTTTTCCATTGCCTCAGTTCTAAACACTGTATTTCTTGCGCTGTTTTTGTTCATGGCATAGTTCTTAGCCTTCTAGGTGCGCAATGTCTCCACCCACTAGAAAACTGAAGAAATAGGAAGCAGCTGAAATTAAAGCACTGAGGTTTGCTCTACTCTTGGAAGTTTTCACTGTTGCAACATTACTAGGGGGATATGTGTGGGGAGGGGAAGGGAGTCAGGCTTGCCGTCTTTTGCTGGGGGACTCCACTGCAGAGGCTGAGGGCAGCTTTTGCTTCCCCTTTCTTGGGCCTGCCCAGGCATAGTTGAGCCCCTGATCCAGGATAGAGCAGACCTGAGGCCCAATTTGTGACTCAGCTACTATGTCCCTTCTGGGCCCCTGTACTACCAGAGAAATGTCTGGGTGTAAGAACACCCCAATGGTGCCCTCTTACATCCCCAGTGGGCCACATATGCGGGGGGGGGGGGAAGGGGATGAGAGAAGAAGACATGGCTCCTGCAGAGGTGGATGTTATGCCTCTCAGGGAGGCTCTATATATTGGGACTACCCTTGGGAAAAGGGGGAGGCACTTACAGCTGTGTTGGGACCACCTCCACTAATGTAAAGTGGCCACTACATCACCCTGAGTAGCACCTTCCTGTTTTCTTTGGCATCTGCTGCTGTATTGACCAGAGGTGGTAACAGAGGTGAAGCCAGGTAGTTCTCCAAACCTGAGGGCACTGAAAAAAAAAATAAAAAAAAATAAAAATCAAGAGGGCTAATTTGCATGAGGCAATGTAAAGCATGATCCTCCAGCCCAGAGTAGTTCCACCATCTTCCCCTTGCATGAGTGTACTCCAGCTGCAGTCAACAAAGGAGGGAATGTTATTTATTTTGAAGGTGCGACAGAAAGGAATCGTAGGACGATATGAGATGGATGGAGGGGGAAGGATTGTGGTCCATGAAGCCAGGAGGGATGGACGTGGGGAAGAATGGAACCGGGATTATGAGCTAGCACTGAATGGCTCATATTTTTTCAGGTAGTGGATAAAGCGAGGCGGATAAGAGGAAGGCCAACAGAGATCCAACGTAAATGTTAGAGCAGAAAATCATCATAAGAAATAAAGCAGCAGCTGGAAAGAATCATGTGATAAAAAAACCGAAGAAATATAGCCACAACAGTCTGTATTCAGAACTTTTGACAAGTAGGCCTGATATTCTGTAGGATATTGAAATACCAAGCTCTGAGAAGTAAGCAGTACTTGTCTATACTAGTCAAATGGGTCATGGTTAGGTCAGCTGTGTGCTTGAACTACGCTTGACCTTTCAGCGCAGATACATTACACTTTGCCTTGGCTGAGGTGCACTCATGACTCCCACTCAACACAAAAGGAAGAAAGTTGAAAGGTCAGGATGAGGGCAAATCCAATCTAGCTGCTGCCCATTTTCTCTATTTTAGACAAATCTTGTAGGGACAAGGGTTTAGCTTTGGGAAAACTCGTATTTTTAAATTAGTAAAAGTGCTGTCACTCATCATGTCTCAATTTGGCAGCAACGGCCTGTAGCCAATGGCGCAGACTTGCTAAACATCTCATGCTATTTGCATAGGTTAAAAACTGCTCAAGATGCTGCACATCTGAGTGGCTTATTCTGAGTTGCTCAAAAATAGCCAGAGAGGGTTTGGAGTCATTGATGAGTCAGTCACCTGATATTTACAAATAGAGGGGACGAACATGAAAACAGGGGCATTGGTCAACATGGCAGGACCTGACACAGAAGCCACTCAGAGGCTAAGGTAACAGGACCGCATGAGTAAGGACATAGCCATGGACTTCCATGAGACTGTGTGGCGCTTAGGGTCAGAATACATGGATTTGATTGGACCAACAAATGTTGTAGGTGGTTTCCATTCTGGCCTGCCAGACCTAGGGTAGATTTCATTAAAGTTTATCAAATGAAGCATAAAGGTCTTTGAAGTCACACATCATGTTAGCTACTGAAGGCAAATTACAAAAAGATCCATCAATGTATGGATCCAGAAACTGGTCAAGAGTTGTAGTGTCTTTAATCTCAAGGACACCATTTCAAATCCAGCCTTGGCTAGGTTCAGCATCCGATGGCTGGTCCTAGACCTAACTGAGATGATTTGGTATCCTTTGTATCGAGCAAGTGAGTATGCCACAAAATCCACCTCTTATCATTCAGGTCAAGGAGTGAATGCACTTGGAGCTTGTACTTCACTTCCATATCTAAAAAGGTAGTCCCTGGAATGCGACAGTCTTGTGAAGTTTTCACTCCATGTTCGTACCTGTTCTGTGGCTCAAGGATTTCACTCTCCACGGGTGACACCTATAGTACATACTATCATTTAAAAAAAAAAAGACCCTAATGAAGATGAGGCAACGTTGTCCCACAGAAGCAAATTCATCAAAGCACAACTGAAAATCCATGCAGGACCTCTAAGATTACCAGATTCTAAATAACAGCATGATGCAAACATCATTTTTCATCTTTAAAGAGACCTGAGAAGTCAAACACATTGGAGGTGGGCTTTACCTAGGACAGTAATATTAAAAAAAAGAAAAAAAAACCCCAACCTTGACAACATTTGTAACCAGTTCTGCAAAAGGGTTAGTGGGCCATCGGAAGTGCTCCACTGGAGTAAATGAAGCTACACTGATTTACACCAGTTGAGGATTTAGCCCATTGAATTGGGAACACTGTTCCAAGGAAAACTAGACATTATGGACCTAGTTCTCCCCTCATTTAATCTGTTTTATGCCAATGTAATTCCATGGATTTCTGTGCGGTTATTTACACCTGTGTGTGTGTGTGGTGTGGTGTGGTGTGGGGAGGGAGGTGGGGAAGAGAGAGGGAAGAAAGATAGTCATTTGTTTCCCTTTTGCTACATGGCTACAATGGCAAGCCAGGCGTATTTTGTCAAGACAGACTAAATGGATCAGTTCTAGAAGCTAGAAACCTCATTCAGCGACAAAATTATAAGTCCTTAAAAAAAATCAGAGCTGACACTATATGACCTGCCACTTTACTGGATAGAAGAAGCCAGTCATTGGCCCCGGTTCACGTCCACCTGTGCATCCACCCCTTAGCCCATAAAATCCTTTTCCTGGTCTGTAACACAGCAAACAACAAATCTACCTCATGCCTACTTAGCACCCATATCAGAGGTGCCAGACTGAATCAGGGATTCACATGCCTAGCCCTTGATGCTCACTCATCCCTGCTCTCACAGCTGGGATGTTCTGAGGGCACAAGCTATTTTTGCTTCCTTTTTCCTCCTCCCTGCTTTTCTTCCATGTATTGAATCCAAAATGCACGACGGTGAAATCTCCATTCCAGAGCAGACCTAGACGCTATGTTCTTCCGCAGCTACAGCGGCCTAACCATGCACCTACGCTGTCACAGCACTTAGCGGGACTGTTCTGTATTCTGGAAGAAGAACAAAGCATGAAGAGGGGAGGGCTCTTGTTGATTTCTAAGCTGTTTTTTACTTTGTCCCAACATGCAATCGGATTTGATAGGCATGATCTCATCAATCCTCATCTGATCCCCTGAATTAAGCCAGATATTCTCTAGGTACTCCTGCTTATTTTTAATTTATTCAGATGAATAAAACCTAAAGGATTCATGGGAGTTTGCTTCAACAGGAGAAAGACCAATGCTCCCCTCCATCTCTATGGACAGAAAGGGGTACAAGCACATGGACTGTGGGGGCGAGCAGCAGCAACATCTCCACTGCATGCTGCCCCCAAGAACCTTTGGCAGCCTATTCACACCAACCAAGCATAGTCATCCTGGAAAGACGGGCTGGGGAATAACCACTCTCTGAGGCAGGCTGCCACCAGAAGCCAGTGGCTATCCAGGCAGATACCCATGTGGAAGTTAATGTGCCATGGTTGTATCACCCATAAAGGAAGAGGAGCCAATGGTAGTACAGTGTCTATGGACGTCATGGCACCCTGGGGGAAGGGCAAGCCAGGCAGCATTCCTGAATGGTCAGCACACTGTGGTGCAGGATCTTTCATTCCAGGTGCCTGGGATTTGGAGGCTGCGTTCCCTGCCTCCTTCACAACCTCCCAAATAAACTCCAGCCCTCCTCCAAGAGAAGCCTTTATTGAAAAGTGTGTATGTGCCCTCTTTTGCTCCCAAAGCCTGCTTGATTAGCCTGCACACGTATCACTGCACACACTCAGTCCAGACGTGTAGACACCCATACAAAGACAGGTGTGCACTCTGGCATGCTCAGTTTAGATGAGTGTCCGACTCAGATTCAGTCCTTTATGACCTATCAAAAATAAATAAATAAAAAAATGCCAAAGTGGAAGAAAAATACAATACCAAACCAACGTGAAGACAACTAATCAGTCAATACGTCTGCACTTCTAGTCTCAAAACACACAAGCGCCAGCTGTAACCCTCCTTAACTCATTAACCCACAGATGTTTAGATTATTGGCTTTAATACAAAACTACATTTCTCTTTAATTTTATCATCATAATTATACAGTCCTATGAAGGGAATCCAGGCATATTTAACTTGAGATGTGAGTAAGCAATTCTTGTGGTTCTTAACATAAATGGTTCCATTATTTCTTTTAAGATACAGCCGCTCTCAGTTTAGTGTATTTTTTTTAAATAAAAAATATTTTGAATGTCAAAGATTAATGTGAAAGAGGCTGTGAACTTATGTGCATTTTTTCCCTTGCTTTATCTGTCACATTTGGATATTGCTGTACACTAACACTTGTCTGTGGATATGGTTTAAAGTGCAGCTGTGTAGGCCTTTGGACACCCACTCTTCCTGGAGAGTTTTTCTACAGTTATTGCACAAATTGGGCAGTTTATCACTCCCCATTTAATGATTCTTGGGACTCCCAGGATTGGCTAGATACTCTCCCACCCTCCTGCTTTAAATTGTTTAAGCAAATGTGCTGCTGAAACATGCCAGATTGAGCCCTACAGATGCTCTTTATCTGAGCAACAGATTGAGCCCAGGCAGCACCAAGCTTCCACGCATCACCCAGTCTCGAAAGAGGCAATAGCAGAAATAGAGGGAGTTCAGAGATGGGGATGGAAATCGTTCAGTTTCTCGATGCACAGAGACTAGAAAAAAGGGACACGTTTAATGGAGAGAGGAGCCAGATGACAGAGAATATGACAGAGGTATACAAAATAATGAATATTTTCAAGACGATAATTCAGTAATCCTATTTATCATCTCATAACACAGGAATAAAGGGGACTTTTGAATGAAATTGAGAGGCAAGCAATTTACATAGGACTCTAAATAGTACTCTGTTTTTTTTAAAACCATATATAATTAACTGCCATAATGATTAAAGAGACCTTTATGTAAATGAGAAGTGGGCACTACCGTCTCCCCACAGTATCTAACCTATAGGCTTTTCTTTTACAGCATATTTTAGGAATGCTAGTCTGATCACACCAGTGATGCTGCTGCTAAGTCAGCATATCAAATGACTTCATCAGCAGCCATTATTAAAATATTTCTTTGATGCAGTCAGGCAAGCATCCAAATCACTAGATGGTTTAGCTAAAAAACTATTTATTTATGCAACCAAAAACTAGTTCAAATGTGGTCTCCCCTAGCAGATGAGTGTGACACTCCAGCCCTAAAGCTGTCTGTTTGGTACTACTGATCTGCAACTAAAATTCATAATGGCTTTTAAAATGTTACTCAGCTTAATGCCTAATTGTCTGCCCTCTTTTTGGAGGTCACATTGCCTGTTTGTTTAAATCATTCCTTTCACAAAGCTTTAAAACAGACCAGCGATCTGTGCTCCTGAGGTCAGTGGGAATTTTGCCTGATAAAAGAATGCAGACTGAGGCTGGGATGGGATGTGTAGCCTGAGTTAAAGATAGTATGAACCTTTGGGCTGAGTCTTGAATGCGCCTCTATAAAGAGACAAACAAACTTAATTTCTCCATATGCCACGTTGGATGTTCATTTACTGAGGACAGGAAGGGCTCTGAGTTGGTCCAGCACAAGAAGCACTTCCTACATTGACAGACGGGTTTTTCCTTTCATTGTTGTAAATCCACCTCTCCAGGAGGTGGCAGCTCCGTTGGTGGGAAGAATCTTTCCATTGAGCTAGCTGCATCTACATGGGGGGTTAGTTCAACCTAAATACAGAGCTTAGGACACAACATTTTTCACAGCTCTGAGAGACGTGGGTAGGTCAACCTAAGTTTTAGGTGAAGCCTAGGCCAAATTAAGTACAAAGGTCCAGATCCCCAAAGATATTTAGGCTGCTAATGTCCACTGATTTCAATGGAAGTTAGAAACCCCACTGCCTTTGAGGACCTGAGCCAACATCAGTGGGAATTTTGCCTGAGAAAACTAAATTTTTAGAGGATCAGGGACTTATTGTGCATTGAACCCCTCACCACGTAGTTTTTGGCCCTTTACACTCCTGTTGGATCAGCTTCAACAGACTAAACTTGGGACTTACGCCTTTGAAATTGAAGCTAATCAATATTATTTTTACTGCCTCAGTGAAATCTATACTAGATAATGCATGCCCCTAAGAGAGGTTGAAAGAACATATTTCAGTTCCCTAAAGAACTAACGCTGCTCAAGCACAGTATTCAGCTGTTTGCTTATAACATCAATTCATATTAGATGTTCTCTAATCGCTCATTATTAAGCTATTGGCTTAATAGCCCTCTCCCACTTTGCTGTAAGAAGAGCGAGACCATGTTTGGCAGTGCTGGACTATGAAACAGGTTGAAATAATTTGCTTTATCAGAGCCCTGACAAGAGGAATTTGTTTGGTATTTGGAACCATCTTTTGCAATTGTTCTGTGCACAGATTAAAGTCAAGAGGAGTTTTGTGCAAAATCCAGAGGCGGAAGACACAGACCTTGGGAAAAGTCACTTGATCTCTATGTACCTCAGTTTCCCCTCTGTAAGATAGGAGTAATTCCTCTACTTACCTCACAGAGGTGTTGTGATGAGAAATACATTAAAGTTTGTGAGGTGGTATGGCCATGGAGGCCATTTAAATAGAGTGAGCCTTTTTGGAAGTTCTGTGAAATGGAATCCCTGAAATATTATTTTAAGAAGTTGTCATAAAAATAAAGGGAAGGGTAACCACCTGTCTATAAAAGTGCTATAAAATCCCGCCTGGCCAGAGGCAAAACCCTTTCACCTGTAAAGGGTTAGGAAGCTAAGAAAATCTCGCTGGCACCTGACCAAAATGACCAATGAGGAGACAAGATACTTTCAAATCTGGAGGAGGGGAACAAAGGGTCTGTCTGTCTGTGTGATGCTTTTGCCGGGAATAGATCAGGAATGCAGTCTCAGAACTTCTGTTAGTTAATAAGTAATCTAGCTAGAAACGTGTTAGATTTCCTTCTGTTTAATGGCTGGTAAAATAAGCTGTGCTTGACGGAATGTATATTCCTGTTTTTATGTCTTTTTGTAATTTAAGGTTTTGCCTAGAGGGATTCTCTATGTTTTGAATCTGATTACCCTGTAAGGTATTTACCATCCTGATTTTACAGAGGTGATTCTCTTACCTTTTCTTTCATTAAAATTCTTCTTTTAAGAACCTGATTGATTTGTCATTGTTCTTAAGATCCAAGGATTTGGCTCTGTGTTCACCCGTACAAATTGGTGAGGATTTTTATCAAGCCTTCCCCAGGAAAGGGGGTGAAGGGCTTGGGGGGATATTTTGGGGGAAGACGTCTCCAAGTGGGCTCTTTCCCTGTTCTTTGTTTAACACGCTTGGTGGTGGCAGCATAGAGTTCAAGGACAAGGCAAAAAGTTTGTACCTTGGGGAAGTTTTTAAACTAAGCTGGTAAGAATAAGCTTAGGGGGTCTTTCATGCAGGTCCCCACATCTGTACCCTAGAGTTCAGAGTGGGGAAGGAACCTTGACAGAAGTCTTCCGGGTTAACTATTAGGCAATTAACATGGCAGGCATTATTTTAACTGGATCGGACCGTAATAAACAAAGCAGGTAAATTAAAGCCAAATGTACTAATGGAGGCAAAAGAACTGTAATTTAATATATACATTCTGCACAACCTTTGTAGTCAGGTTTCTCTGGAAGCCTTACAACATTCAAATCAGCTTTAGAAATCGTTGACTAGCTGTTGTCTAAATCCAGCAATTTACTAACTTATTTTTTTGTTGTTGCTGGGGTGGTTGGGGATGATAGCTCCCTTCCGAGAGAGATGTCTGTGGGTGGGGCAGGGTAGACGTCACTGTGAGAGTCCCCTCATGAAGTTTCTTCTGAATTCTGCTATCAGTAGGGTAGTGGTGTGGGTCCTTGTTTCCCCCCATTCCCTCCTCTCAGAGAATGAGCCTTTGGCTACAAACTTGTGGATTTCAGGGACCTGGTGGAGGTAGAGGGCCTTCTTACAAACTACATGCAGAGTTACAAAATGAAGCTGCTATGAATTAAACACAAGACATGTAATTCAAAGTCCCAAATCAATTTTCTTTAGCAGAACTGCTAATTAATCTCATAATTTTGCTATGAAGTTTCACTATGAGACACAACAAAGTAAATACGCATTTGTATAAAACCTGTTAATATTAGAGCTGAGGGAATCATATGCAAACATTTTATTCTTCATTCATGAACAGAAAAAAGTGAATTTCCATTTGTAAGATGATTGTAAACTTTTTGAATATGTCCAGTATTTAAGACAATGTGTGAATTTCTTCAGGATTTTTCCCTGTTTGAATAGCTCATGAAAATTCATTGTGAAAATTCAGTATTCAAGTTTTGGTGAAATGTTCTGCACTGGCAATTTACACAAGTCACATGACATTGATTCCATTCCTTGATTGGATAACATCCGTCCCTAATCAGTGCAAACTATGAATATTGCGACTGAATACACAACTCAAAATTTGCTTTTAGCAAACATAGAAAAATTCAAGCTTAACAAGTATTCATACTAGTGGAGCTTGAAAGTTTGGTGGCACACAGAACTGGACACAGTACTTCAGCTGGAGGCCTCACCAGTTGCAAGCAAAACAGGACAATGACCTCCCATATTTTACATACAACACTCCTGTTATACCTGTAACAGGGCTAGCTGCCTCCTGAGTGCCCCCTCATGGCCAGAGGTCACTCTGCAGTGCTCTGCTACCAATTTCTCCCTTCTTCAGGGCCCCTTAACTCACCGTCGCACAGGTAATTACAACATCCCCTCCTGAAATCCCATTTATTAAGTCTTTACATACTGGCCCTTCAGGCACCAATCCCAGTTCACTCACTCATTCCCTTTAAACAGGGATTCACCAGGCCTTCTTCCCAGAGCTATACTCAAATTCAAAGTCTCTTCAGCTTTACCTAGCTGGAGGTCAGCCCTCTGGTTTCCAGGCTTCCAAACCCTTTTCACAGGCAGGGTCTCTAACAAGAACTCACTGCAGCTCCTCTCTATCATAGTTCCCTTGGTCTCAGGGTCTTCCCTACAGGAGCCTTTCACATGCGCTGCAGTCTCTCCATTATTTCCTTAGCTTCTGCCCTTCATTGCATCCTTCTGCTTGCTCTTCGTAAAGCAGTCACCTTGATCTCTGCAGCACTTCTCCCGAGCCAGTTATTCCCCATTTTGTATTTGTGCATTTGATTTTTCCTTCCCAAGTGTAATTCTTGCACTTGTCTTTACTGAATTTCATCTTGTTGATTTCAGAACAATTCTCCAATATATCAAGGTCCTTGCGAATTCTAAGATTCCTATACTACTGTTACCTCTGTCGATAGGTCTATATTTAATCTTGAAGAACACTAATGACTGTGCCATATTCACCTTGCTCAGCAAACTGATTGGAAGCACAGAAAGGCATTTAGGATTTCCAGAAGCGCCTAGGAGTTAGGCTTTCAACTGCCATTGAAAAATCAATGGGAATTGGTTGCCCAACTCCCCTACGCATCTTGAAAAATCTTCCCTTTAGAGCTTATGGTGTTGGGAGCTATGGGATAACAAGGTAAATTATATAGACAGAACAAGTTCAAAGCAGAATTCTCAGGGTGTACCACTGAGACATCAAAATGAACTATTTTTACAGGACATATAAAAACAGTGTGAGCAAGTATTTATTATTTGTATTCCAGAAGCCTCAACCAAGATCAGGGACCCATTGTTCTAGATGCTGTATAGAGTGAGAGCTAGTTTCTGCCCACAAGAGATTAAATGGAATGTTACAGATTAGACACCTAGGGCAGTTTGTCCCAAATATACATTTTTCAATAGGTTTTGAGGATTAATTCCAAGATGAGACCACATTTAACTAAATTACAGAAACCTCAACCAAAATTAGCCAACTACTGAAATAGAGCTAGCAGTCCGAACACAGACAAGACTTCCTACCTATTGTATTTGTGTACCTGTAACATGCCCATCACCATGGCATCTGAATTTACTGATTCCAGCTGGCTCCTGTTGGTGACAATGAAAGCTTGGTCTGTGGGATCAGTACTATTCTCTTTTGACAGGCTAAGAAAAAGTGCAGAATAAGAGAGCGGAAAGCCTGCTATTAAAACTGTGCACACTGAAAAGTGGGTCTCCCACAGGCAAACATCATACATTATGAAAACTAAGTTCTGTTCTTCCACCGACTCCCACATGATATTTTTTTTAATTGAATGACTTCATTTCTGTGTGACTAATAGTTTCAGTGCAAGTGGGAAAAGAACGTCTGCTGTATAATTTATACATCTCAAGTTGGTAAATAAACTTTAAATGCATTTCTGAGAGTTTTGGACAACAGCCCCTCTCAACCCCCATTTTATATTGTGGAGTTTTCTGATTTGATATTAATATATTATTATTACCATATTAATTTTATATTGCACCCAAGTACTTAACAGAAGACGGTTTGCTAAAATGATTGACCGACATACGCATAATTTACCCACCTGGGATTCAAATCATGCACCAAATTCACCTTTCGGTTCACCAGTGAAACACCAATAAATTCAAGCGAAGAATATATATGGGCCTCAGCCTGCATTGCTTACTCACTCGTTACTCAGACAAAACTCCCAGTGACTCCTTTAGAAGGAATAAAGGATTGTGTCTTCAGGAATCCTTTTGATTTACCAAATGAATCAAGTCATGATTCTTCAGTAGATAACATACAAACTTAGTCCCTAACTAAACGAAAACAGCTTGCTGCATAAGCAGGACAGTTATACTGGCTACCTGCACAGTCAAATCTTCCTCAGTCAGATTCCTCCTTTGATCATCCTCTTTTAGTTGGGGATTGGTCCTGCTTCGAGCAGGGGGTTGGACTAGATGACTTTTAGGGGTCCCTTCCAACCCTGATATTCTATGATTCTATGGCCTGCAGAGCCTCTTGGCTGAGGCGTCTCCGTGTGCTGAGCCCACTGCCCAGGGTCCCCCTCGGTCTCCCCAGCTGCTCACCGCACCCAGCTCCGGACTGCTCCAGCCCCAGCTCCACCGCTCTGTCTCAGCACGGCTGCTGCTCTGCCTCCAGCTCCCTGGGCTGCTCCTTTGGCCCCTCCGGCTCTGGTTGCTGCCGCTCTGCTCCCAGGGCAAGTCTGGCTCTCTCTGGGCTGTGCCTCTGGCTTTGGGGCTGCAGCTCTGCTCCCAAGACTGGGTCTGCTCTCTGGGCTGCTTTTCTGGTCCCTCTGGATCTGGCCCAGCTCTGCTCCCCAGCTCAGCTTGGGCCCCTGCTTTCTCCCTAGCTGGGACCCGCTTAGCTTGGGCCCCTGCTTTCTCCCTAGCTGGGCCCCACTCTGTCTGACCCAGGCAAATCCAGCTCACAGGGAGGACGGGACCTCCCTGACCTCCTGATTAGCCTGCTCACCCTGTCATTCAGGCTGACCTGGAGCCTGGGCCTCTCCCCATTGTTCCTGGGGGCTGTCAGTCTCAGGGTCCTGATTCCCCATCGACCCTTCCCCCTTTTTAGTACTGGGAGCTAGCAACTAAAACACCCCCACTGAATGTTAGTAAGGGGGGAACAGTCCCCTGACACTTACATGACAGCATGTGGTAAACCAGCCTTACCTTAGAAGCCACATATAAAATATCCCCCAAAGTCTGGGTGCTTAGTCAACCTAGCCCAAGCTAGGGAGACCTCACACAATCCCCCTTGTCCCAGATGGCCCTGCAACAGAGCAAATGACCTTCCAGTCCCTCCTTTTGGCATCTTATGTGGGAAAGAGCTGCCATCTTCTGTGGAGGCTTTGGTGAATGGCAGACCTCATTCTGGTATGTCTCCTGCTTACTTCCCCCACACAAGCCTGAGAAAAAAGTTAGTTAAAACAGATTCTGTTAACCCCATACAACAGCACCTGGGGTTGGTGCAGACAATCAAGGAGCCAGTGTGACAAAACACAGTCAGGCCATCCTGAAACTTGAACTGATGCCATGTAAAGCTGCAGTGACCAAACAGTGAAAATTAACATCTATTGCCCAACTTCAGTAAACTTACTACTGTTGTGAAAATTAAAATGAAAAACTGCACGTTCTCTTAAAACTTCCCAGACTCAAAAAAAAAAAAAAAAAAGCCAAATCTAAGCATTTTAAATTTCATAGTGAATGTTTCACACACATTCAATGTGTGCAGGAAATCTGATGTACAGTCAACATTTTTCTTTCCTTCTGTTCTGTTAGAGAGCAGAGTAACACTTTGGATTTCTATTAACCACAGAGTCTGTGGGACAATCAAGGGTCGCTTGTTGAGGGCTCGATTCTAGATCTCTCTTTTGGTACAGAACTCCTACGTGCAGTCCACTTTTTCATGGGTTTGATCTGTTGCCTTACGACATATTCAAAGAACGCTACCGGTACTGTGAAATACATGTTCTGTAAACCCACTTAACTGGGTTGATTTCAATGTGCATTTAAGTCCAACACTTTGTAACATCGTTTGTTTTCGCTTCCACTGTCCGGGAGCCTAACACTACATTACCACACCTACTCACAAAGCCTACACACTCAGTTTGATTATTTCATCAGGGCTGTTGCTTACCATTCTTACTTTGATGGCTCAACCTTGTTACTGACTACTTTTTGATAACTTCCATTTAATCATTTCCCTCTGAGCCTACAGTGGATTCTATTATGTCCTCCTAGTCGCTTAAACTACTGCAGGTTAAGTATTGCCCAGCCCAGCTAGGTCATAGATCATTGCAACTAAAGTTATCAGATATATTAGATATTGCACTTGCTCATCTGAACACCACTTTAATATGTGCCCCCAGTGGATTAATCTCTATCAGATGTAATCAATCAATCAATCAATCAGAGCTACTAAAATGGTAGGTTGGCTTTCAACCCTTGGTAGCAGTGAAATTAATTAATTAATTAAAATAGGTGTGTGTTAAAATAAGTGGGTGTGTGTTTTGTAATCCTCTGAATGGGTGAATTTTACCCTAAAAAAAGTTAACAAGGCTGTTTGCCAGCCAAAAAGGCGTCAGACAGGTATTATTATTAAAAATGTACTTTAGGAAACAAAGTCATCATCACAATTGATTTAAGCAGAAATTCCCAGGGTAAACAACGTTGAGTTCAGATTAAAAAAACATTGGCACAATGTAGCTCCAGCACATTAACTCAAGCTCTGGTACTAATCTGAAAGGTTTGTCCTCATTGCCACTATCTCCCTGTAGATGGTGTCAAGCCCCAATCAACCCAAGTTCTTCTCTCTCCCTGCTACTTTAAATGACATCTTTTATTCAAATAAAGCCACGGTACTTCAGCCCCTTTCTCCACCCATTTAACAGGCTATTTTCTGCAAAAAAGTAATTTTCAATTAAAGTGCATTGGGGCAGTTCCAGAGTCTTTTCAGTAGTGCTAATAACTTAAGGCTAATATTGGAAAAACAAACACCCTCTTGACCCAAAGGACAATGGGATTTTAAGCTTGAGAGCACAGCTGTCCAATAAGTACAGTACGCAATAATGGCTGACTTCTGTTTAACATCGTTGCCCCCTTGATACAAAGAGAATACCTAGATACACCAAAGCAAATGCTCCTCTTTAAGACAGAATGCAGGCTACACCATAACACAAATACATTTGGACACAAGTGTAATTGCCAAACAACATATAGGATCACGTAACTACTATGACCATGTTATACAGTTGAGGAAGTGGTGTAACTCACACTGGCACCCATGAGAGCCGCATGTGAAGACTTGGGCCAATTGTATTTATGAAGTAGCTATGATGTTACGGAGAGTACTTGTACCGCAGATAGACCCTGGAATTCAAAGTCCTGCTTACCCAGACAACTTTTCAACTAATTTCTAACCTTTCTAATAAGAATGCAAATTGTTGACTAAAGTGAAAATCCCGAAAATTCCAGCTGGTTTCTGCTTAAATGCTATGACTTTGAATAGCAAAGATGGAATGCAAATATCCGTCTGTGGTTACTTTATAGTACTGTTGCCTCGGGTTAATAGGAGTCTCTGACAATTGACCGTACCATTTTTCTCCAGTGCCTTATATACAAAAATCAGTCTTTCTGGCACAGTGTTCTTTTGCCTCGCATCTTATTCCACCAGTGTAAGGAGTAGTTATTTGTTCCATTTGCTTCCTATTGTCACTGATTGTATTTGAGGTTTCCTAGGGTTCAGTTTAAGACCCACCACTTTTACAGATCTACACGAGCAGTACTTATGCTTGAGAGGAATTTTGAGCAGACACCATGTTAACATAAATTCTCTCTTTAGCATTCAGATGTATTCAGCCTTCTGAAAAGAGCATCCAGTGTTCATCTTAGTACATTATATTGTGTTTTTCAGAGGCCTTGGGGTTCAGTTAGAACAGCAGCAGTCCAGATACATACAGGCCAACACAATTCTAATTCAGAATATCAAATCAGGAGGGTGTCAAAGAAGGGATCTACCATAAACCACCAAATCAGGGGGAGAAGGTGGTTTCTAGAACAAACAACAAATATCTAAAACATAAGATCTGGCAGTAACAGTGGATTTAACTACCCACACATCTACTGGAAAAAGTAAATACAGCAAAACACAAATGTCCAATAAGTACTTGGAATGAATTGGGGGATAACCTTTTGTTTCAGAATGTGGAGGACATAGCCACGGGGGACAGCCATTTTAGACTTGATTCTGGCGAACAGGGAGGAGTTGGTAACGAATCTGAAGGTTGAAAGCAATTTAGGTGAACGTGATCACAAAATTATAGAGGTCATTATTCTAAGGGAAAAGTGAGAGCCACAGAATAAGGAAAATAGAATTTCAAAAAGCAGGCTTTAACAAACTCAGAGAACTAGCTCCAAGGGAAGAAAACTTAGGGGAAAATGGAATTCAAGGACAGTCAGCAGTTTCTCAAAGACTCAATATTAAAGGTGCAACAGCAAACTATCCTGAGGCAAAAGAAAGATAGGAAGAGTAATAAAAAGCCAATATGGCTCCATCAGGGGTTCTTTAATGACCTGAAAAATCAAAAAAGAACCCTACAAAGAGTGGAAATATGGAAAAATTACTAAGGAGGAGTACAAAAGAATATCACAAACATACAGGGACAAAATCAGAAAGGCTAAGGAACAAAATGAATTACACCCAGAAAGGAATATAAAAGGCAATAAGAATAGGTCCTATAGATACATTCGGAGCAAGAGAAAGATGAAGAAAAGTACAGGTCCTCTATTTAGCGGGAAAGAGAGCTAATAATGGACGACATCAAACAGGCTGAAGTGTTTAATGCCTGTTGCTTCAGTTTTCACTGAAAAGGTAAATTGGGACCAGATACTTAATACAATGTATATTAACAAGGGGGAAGAAACATTAGCCAGAATAGGGGAAAAAACAAGTCAAAGAGTATTGAGATACTGTAAGTTAGATGTATTCAGGTTGGCAGGGCCTGATGAATTTACCCCTGAGCACTTAAGGAACTACCTGAAGCAATCTTGGAACCATTAAGAACTCACGGAGGACAGGTGAGGTTCCAGAGAACTGGAGAAAGGCTAACACAGTACCTATCTTTTAAAAGGGACACAAAGAAGGTGCAGGGAATTATAGACTGGAGAGCCTAACTTTGATACATGGAAAGATACTGGAACAAATTATTGAACAATCAGGTTGTAAGCACCAGAGGATAATGGGGCTATAAGTAATAGCCAAGAACAAATCATGCCAAAGATCTGTCAAGAACAAATCATGCCAAACCAACCTAATTTCCTTCTTTGACAGGATTACTGGCTTAGTGGATGGGGGGGAGGGGAGAGGAAGCAGCAAATGTGACATTGATTTTAGTAAGGGTTTTGACACATGACATTCTCATAAGCAAACTAGTGGTCTAGATGAAAATACTATAAGGTGGGTGCAAAACTGACTGAAAGACCATACTGCTGAAAAGGATCTGGGGGTTCTACTGGATCACAAATTGAATATGAGCTAACAATGTGATGAAGTTGTGAAAAAGATTAAATATTCTGGGGTGTGTTAACAGGAATGTTGTACATAAGACATGGGATGTGATTGTCCCATTCAACGCAGCATTGGTGAAGCCTCTGCTAGAGTACTATGTCCAGTTCTGGGCACCACACTTTAAGAAAGTTTAGCGTATCCGGAGGATGATAAAAGTTTTAGAAAGCCTGACCAATCAGGAAAGGTTAAAAAAAACCCCAAAACCTGAGCATGTTTAGTCTTAAGAAAAAAAACCAAAAACCAACAACTCACTATGGGGGAGGGAAGTAACCTAGTAACAGTCTTCAAATATGTTAAGGGCTCTTTTAAAGAGGATGGTGATCACTTATTCTCCATATCCACTGAAAGAAGGAGAACTAGTAATTGGCTTAAATCTGCAGCATCGGAGATTTAGTTTAGATATTAGGAAAAAAATTTGAACGATAAGGATAGCTAAGGACTGGAACAGGTTTACAAGGGAAGTTGTGGAATCCCCGTCACTGGGTTTTTAAGAACAGGCTAGACTAACATCAGTCTGGGATGGTCTAGGTTTATTGGTCTGGGGTCAGCCCAGGGGGCTGGAGTAGCTGACTTCTTGACATCCCTTCCAGCCCTACATTTCTATGATTCTATACTTCACAATATAAGACCAGGCTTACCGCATTTACTGAAAGCATCTAAAGGCCTGAATCTGATTCTGCACCCTGATTTGCACCAGTGCAACAGAACAGAATTTGCCTGATAGGTAATTTTCAACTTGTTTTGAGACATAAAGCAGGCAGGCTCAGGTTCTATCATATAATCTAATCTAAGTATTTCTAGTGCGCCAGTCATGGTGCCATGACCCTCTTGTGCAAGAATAATGGTTGTGTGTGGGGCTGGGGGGGAGACTCTGCATGGGCCTGACTAATCCCAAAGACAGTGAGTTCAACCTAGAAGATTTCCCAGAGCAGACCCATAGCAGCTCCACTTACCAGACCTGAAAAGCTGTTGAAAGCAGGAGGGAACTCATGCAAGAGTTCCTACCTGTACTCACAGACTGACCATCTACAGTTCATACCCCTGTCTGTCGCCTGAGGGACAGACTACTGTAGAAGAGACCGGATATAGGGGAGGGTCCTGGAGGGTGCTGCTCCTCCTGCATTCACGTGAGCCTCCTTCTGCACCGATGTGCCAGTGCTCACTGATTCACAACAGAGTTTCACAGGGGTCATCCAGCTCTGCAGACTGGGGACTGCTCAATTCCTTTACTGTCTCTCTGGCTGTCACTCAGGCAGTGAGATCATGCCCCTCCCATCTCCTGATGTCACTTCTAATACCTCGTTTCATGTACATCACTGGGGATGGAGTCACTGACTGCCCTTTAGAAACAGTAGACAGGGTCCAGGAGCTGCAGAACAGCCCATCAGCATTTGTTGTATGGGATGGAGGATACTAGATTCCACTTCTCCATGTCTGCAATATGGCCAGACCACAGAGTTCGACAGGCTCCTGGCTGCAGGTGAGCGATGAGTCAAAATTTGGGCTATTCAGTACCATAACATTGAGTTACCCAAGATTTATTTCTAGATTTCATGTTTTCCATGCTCTGACTTTGAAACAAATAGTGCCTTGTCACCCATCCACTTGATTATTTGAACACATTACGTATTAGGCCTTTTTCCATTAATCTTACAACATACACTGGGCAGCTACCAGTGCTGATTAAAAAGCAAGTAAACATGATATTCGGCTGTATTGAGAAAGAGATAGAAAATAGTAATGGCAAGGTTAGGATGCCACTATAAACACAGGCAGCTCACCCTCACCTTGAATACAGCATTCAGTTTGGCATTAACTATACTGATATTATTGATCTTTGTAAATAAGTTTGAACATGTGCCTAGAGCTCCGGCTATGCATATCACAAATAACCTACAAATGAATAATTTGCAAGCATATAAAACCTCAGGTTTCTTCAAGCAGCTATCAAAAAAAAAAAAAGTTTCAAAAAGGAGTCAATTTCCATGGGGTCTGTAAAAGATTGAGTGTGTTTAACATTTTATTTCCTTTGCACATTACTCTATGTGTGGGAAATGATTTAATATTGCTATGCCAATATCCCACATATCTGAGCAAAGATTTCTCCATTTAGAATTTATGAACAGGTTTCTAGCTTATAGTGTTTAGGGTTTTTTTCCTTTTTAAATATATTAATGTGGTGACTATCGTTTGTTTCATAAGATACTAAATACAGAATGGACTTCAACTGAATTTTAACAAAATGGGTCAAAGAAAGTGCACAAGGGAAATAAGTAAAATTAGAGTAGCTGGCTGTAGAGCATTGAGGTGAAAGATGACAAGTAAATTGATAGTAAATAAACACAACTATGACACAGTTGGCATACAGAGTCTTGGTGGGATAATACACATGACTGGAACATTGGTATAGCAGGATACAGCTTCCTCAGGAAGAACAGGCAGGGAAAAAAGGGAGGAGGTGTTGCCTTACATATTGAAAACGTATATACTTGGACTGAGATTGAGATGGAAATAGGAGACAGACTCGCTGAAAGTCTCTGGGTAAGGATAAAAGGGGTAAAAACCAAGGGCGATGTCATGGTAGGGGCCTACTACAGACCACCAGAGCAGGAAAAAGAGGTGGATGAGGTTTTTTTTTTAAAACAAACAAAATCATCCAAAGCACAGGACTTGGTGGTGAAGGGAGACTTCAGCTACTCAGGCATCTGTTGTGAAAACACCACAGCAGGACACAGATTATCCAACAAGTTATTGGAATGTATTGGAGACCATTTTTTATTTCAGAAGATGGAGAAAGCTACTAGGAGAGAGGCTGTTCTAGATTTGATTTTGACAAATAGGGAGGAGCTGGTTGAGAATTTGAAACTGGAAGGCAGCTTGGGTGAAAATGATCATGAAATGGTAGAGTTCAGGATTCTAAGGAATGGTAGGCGGGAGAAAAGCAACATTAAGACAAAAAGAACAGGAGGACTTGTGGCACATTAGAGACTAACAAAGTTATTTGAGCATAAGCTTTCGTGAGCTACAGCTCACTTCACCGGACGGATTAAGACAATGGATTTCAACAAGGCAGACTTTAGCAAACTCAGGGAGTTGGTAGGTAAGATCCCCTAGAGAGCAAGTCTAAGGAGAAAAACAACTGAAGACAGCTGGCAGTTTTTCAAAGAAACATTATTAAGGGCACAAGAGCAAACTATCCCACTGCGTAGGAAAGACAGAAAGTATGACAAGAGACTTAACCAGGAGATCTTCAATGAACTAAAAAGAGTCCTACAAAAAAAATAGGTCAAATTACAAAAGGAAGAATATAAAGAAATAACACAAGCATGTAGAGACAAAATTAGAAAGGCCACGGCACAAAACGAGATCAAACTAGCTAGAGACATAACGAGTAATAAGAAAACATTCTACAAATACATTAGAAGAAAGAGGAAGACCAAGGACATTGTTACTCAATGAAGAGGGAAAAACAGTAACAGAAAATGTGGAAATGGCAGAGATGCTTAATGACTTCTTTGTTTCAGTTTTCACCAAGAAGGTTGGTGGTGATCGGATGTCTAACGTAGTGAATGCCAATGAAAATAAGGTAGGATCAGAGGCTAAAATAGGAATAAAACAAGTTAAAAATTACTTAGACAAACTAGATGTCTTCAAGTCACCAGGGCCTGATGAAATGCATCCTAGAATACTCAGGGAGCTGACTGAGGAGATATCTGAGCCATTAGCGATTATCTTTGAAAAGTCAAGGAAGACGGGAGAGATTCCAGAATACTGGAAAAGGGCTAATAGAGTGCCAATCTATAAAAAGGGAAATAAGGACAACGCAAGGAATTACAGACCAGTCAGCTTAACTTCTGTACCCAGAAAGATAATGGAGCAAATAATTAAGCAATCAATTTGCAAACATCTAGAAGATAATAAGGTGATAAGTAACAGTCAGCATGGATTTGTCAAGAACAAATCATGTCAAACCAACCTGATAGCTTTCTTTGACAGGGTAACAAGCCTTGTGGATGGGGGAAGGGGGAGGGAAAGCAGTAGACATGATATATCTTGACTTTAGTAAGGCTTTTGATATTGTCTTGCATGACCTGCTCATAAATAAACTAGGGAAATGCAACCTAGATGGAGCTACTATAAGGTGGGTGCAAAACTGTTTGGAAAACCTCTCCCAGAGAGTAGTTATCAGTGGTTCACAGTCATGCTGGAAGGGCATAATGAATGCGGTCCCGCAGGGATCAGTTCTGGGTCCGGTTCTGTTCAATATCTTCATCAATGATTTAGATAATGGCATAGAGAGTACACTTATAAAGTTTGCAGATGATACCAAGCTGGGAGGGGTTGCAAGTGCTTTGGAGGAAAGGATTAAAATTCAAAATGATCTGGACAAACTGGAGAAATGATCTGAAGTAAATAGGATGAAATTCAATAAGGACAAATGCAAAGTATTCCATTTAGAAAGGAACAATCAGTTGGACACATACAAAATGGGAAATGACTGCCTAGGAAGGAGTATTGTGGAAAGGGATCTGGGGGTCACAGTGGATCACAAGCTAAATGTAAGTCAGCAGTGTAATGCAGTTCCAAAAAAAGGCGAACATCCTTCTGGGATGTATTAGCAGGAGTGTTGTAAGCAAGATATGAGAAGTAATTCTTCTGCTCTACTCCATGCTGATTAGGCCTCAAGTGGAGTATTGTGTCCAGTTCTGAGTGCCAGATTTCAGGAAAGATGTGGACAAATTGGAGAAAGTCCAGAGAAGAGCAACAAAAATGATTAAAGATCTAGAAAACATGACCTATGAGGGCAGATTGAAAAAAATTGGGTTTGGTTAGTCTGGAAAAGGGAAGACAGAGGGGACATAACAGTTTTCAAGTACATAAAAGGTTGTTACAAGGAGGAGGGAGAAGAATTGTTCTTCTTAACCTCCGAGGATAGGACAAGAAGAAATGGGCTTAAATTGCAGCAAGGGAGGTTTAGGCTGGACATTAGGAAAAAAATTTCCTGTCAAGTGGTTAAGCACTGGAATAAATTGCCTAAGGAGGTTGTAGAACCTCCATCTTTGGAGATTTTTAAGAATAGGTTAGACTAACACCTATTAGGAATGGTCTAGATCTGTGGTGGGCAATCTGTGGCCCTCAGGGTAATCCAATGGTGGGCCACGAGACAGTTTGTTTACATTGGCAGGGCCGCCCATAGCTCCCAGTGGCTGCAGTTCGCCATTCCTGGCCAATGGGAGCTGAGGGAGGCAGTGGACAGCACGCCCCTGTGGCCCGCGCCGCTTCCCGCAGCTCCCATTGGCCAGGAACAGTGAACCACGGCCACTGGGAGCTGCGGGCAGCCGTGCTTCGGATGGTCAATGTAAACCAACTGTCTCGCAGCTCACCAGTGGATTACCTTGACGGGCCGCAGGTTGCACACCACTGGACTAGATAATACTTAGTCCTGCCATGAGTGCAGGGGACTGGACTAGATGACCTCTCGAGGTCCCTTCCAGTCCTATGATTTTATAAGTTTCTAATGCCTACTAATAAATGTTTTCAAGGAAATGAGGAATACTACAAGGAGTTACATAAGAATGGGCATACTGGGTCAGACCAATGGTCAGTCTAGCCCAATATCCTGTGCCAGATGCTTCAGAGGAAGTGAACAGAACAGGGCAATTTTCACTGATTCATCCACTGTCATCAAGTTCCAGCTTCTGGATATCGAAGATTTAGGGACACCTGGAGCATAGGGCTGCATCCCTGACCATCTTAGCTAATATAGTCATTGATAGACCTATCTACCAGGAACTTATCTAATTCTTTTTTGTACCCAGTTGTACATTTGGCCTTCACAACATCCCCTGGTAACAAGCTCCACAGCTTGACTGTGTGTTGTGTGAAGAAATATTTCCTTTTGTTTGTTTTAAACATGGTGCCTATTAATTTCATCAGGTGACCCCTAGTTCTTGTGTCATGTGAAGGGGTAAATAACACTTCCTTCTTTATCTTCTCCACACCAGTCATGATTTTATAGACCTCTGTCATATTCCCCCTTGGTCATCTCTTTTCTAAGCTGAACAGTCTGAGTCTTTAAATTTCTCCTCGGATGAAACCTGTTCTATACCTCTGATCATTTTAATTGTTCTTCTTCTGTACCTTTTCCAATTCTAATATTTCTTCTTTGAGATAAGGCAACCAGAACTGCACGCAGTATTCAAAGTGTGGGCACACTATGGATTTATATAGTGGCATTATGATATTTTCTGTTTTATTATCTATCCCTTTCCTAATGGTTCCTAACATTCGGTTAGCTGTTTTGGCTGCTGCTTCACACTGAGTGGATGTTTTCAGGGAAATATGCAATGTGTTACTCAAATACAAATCAGCAGGAATCAGGGTGAAAGATGAGACACTTTTGTGATATTTCCTTTCAGCTTTGGTCCCTATCAGAGTCTAAAAATGAATTGGCTCTGATACGCTAGTCATTTTGGAACAGACTCCCAATCTACATATTTGGAATTAGTGCAAATACAGAAATGTAGCCCCATATGGATGCTTACTGTCACTTGCCAGAGTTAACATATTTATTGTTAAAACACGGGAAAGCAAAACAGGCCTTGTGAAATCCACACATGTGACTTTTCTGATTAATGATCCACATTATTTCTCGTTCTGTGCTTGTTTCATTTGGTTTCTGAATGTGACAATACTAGTTACTGTAATTTCAGCAGATTGTAGAGACCACAAGACCACACACCCCTCACATAGGCAGAGTGTCAAAGGGTAGTTGGCCCTCTGAGGGAGTCTGGGTCCAGCCTCTCTCTGACAGGCTCCACAAAGGGAAATGAGACATCTCAGGTTCACCTGGGAGTAGTTAACTCACTGAGAGGCAGTTAACTAGGTAGGGAAGCACCTCGGCATGATAAAAGGTTAAGACTGCAGAGGGGGAACTCCAGAGAAGAAAAGAAGCTGCCAGAGAGGATTCCTCCAGCAGACTGGGGAGAAGCTGCCAAAGAAGCCAGCGCTTCAAAGAGACGAGGGCAGGGCAAGAGGCTGGTGGGAAGCCTACAGAAGGGGAGCGCTAGGAAGCAGCATGAGACTGAGAAGGATTGGTTCTGACTGTTCCAACCAAGAGCCCTAAATTGAGACCCAGCAGAGGCAGCCCTGGATTCCCCTAGCTACTGCAGCCTATGACTTCAGAGAAGAAGGCTCTAAAACCAGGAGACCTAGGGCTGTCTAGCCCTGACTAAAGCCAGGGAACTTCTGACTTGCCATTACCCTATTTGGGGCAGAGACTATCAGGGGCTGGGTCATAACAAAGACTCCACGAACACAGACTCAAGTGCGGTGGCATAAGGGGGATAGAGTCAGGTTGGCGTTACTCCCCTTCCTACTGCAAAGGGGCACTAAGAGACAAAGGCCCCATCTTACACAGAGTTTGCCTACGTTTTCCTCACTGTTCATCTGTTTGTCCGCATCTCATATGACTTAAATAGTTATTACTTCTCAGAGCCTCCTGTAAGAGTTCTTCTCTAACAGCCAAGTGCTTCTCTATCATGGGTAACAGCCTTCAGCCAGATACACACCTTGCCCTACAGAAAACAAATTTAACCACGTGCCGCTGGTTTTCATTAGAAGATGGGGAAAAGCCTCAGACGTACCAAGGTATTTTATGTTTACTCTTTGGCTAGTGTGACTGGAGGGAAGGATCCTCTACACAATGGGATTTTCGAATACCCTGGGAACTTGAGAATGTTTTCTGCATTTTTTAGTGGCAATAAAGTTGTCAGTGAGGCCTGAGACACCAGTTAAAAAGGCAGAATTCAGGGAATGGATTGCAATGTGCCCCTGAAGAAAAGGCTCCCACAGAAGAAGAGCATGTGGGCAAGCAGCCAAGAACCCGTGGTCAACAAGTTCCCAGACCTGTGTTCCTTCCACTAGGCCATAGGGATGAGAGTCTGTTACAGACCCAGACTACAGAATCTCACTCTTCAGCCCCAGCTCTAGAGACTTCTGCTTTCAGCTGGTTCAGTCCCCAGAGTTGGTCAAGATGGCAGATGCCACACAAGCTTAATGTAAACAAGTTCTACTACACATGTGCAAATGGCCGTTTTCTGTAGTTTTAATATTCAGCTAAACTGAATAGATTTTCATGAGCACAGCAAGTCATCACTCTGACTACCCACCCCCAGAATTAATCTTATAGCTCCAAGCCACAGTTACACTACCGCTGCTCTAAACAATGGTTGGAATTATATTTAACACTGGCAAACTATGTATAAAAAAATCCAGCCTGAGAGGTACGGAATTTCAGCCCAAACAGTTGCAAAGTTATAAGGATCTGAAATCAGCAGGTTATCATGGAAATTACTAGTCATCCTTAGCTCTGTCACTATTAGTTCTGCCTATAATAATAATAAATAAAATAATGATAATAATAAATAATAATAATATAGATAACTCTCCTAGTAGGCAGTGTAACTACTAGAGCTGAGCAGGTTTCCCTGCCCTGTGAGAAAATGTTCAAGATTACAAAAATTTTGACCTGAATCAGGGCAGGGGGGGAAAAAGTCAATCTCAAATTTTTGATAACTGAAAAGCCAAACAGAATTTCAGATTTGGTCAATGGAAACGCTTCAGTTCAATAATTTCTAAATTTAAATTTTTTACATTTTACTGTAAAATGAACTTAAATTTCTAAACAAGTCATTTTGACCAGAAAACCAGAACTTGATTTAAAAAAAAAAATGTCAACACAGGTCATTTTGACAATTTTCAAACTGTTTCAAAAAATTTTCAATATGGGAAATTCGTCAAAACTGACTCTATCCCACGAACAGTTTCAGTGTCAACAAATTGGCACTTTCTGACAGAAAAATGTTTAGTCAAGCAATTCTTGACCAGCTCTACTAATAACTACTTTTATCATTCAGATACTAATAATCTGCACAGATAACTCATGGAACTCGCTTTTAGTTTGTAAAGAGTAAACATCTTTCAGATTAATGGATATACTAAGATTTTTACTGAGGTTTATTCATTTTCTTTAATATTTACGAAGTGAACCATTCAGAAAACAACAAAGCTTGTTAAAAAGACAAAATGCCTGTTAAATTATCAAGTACATTGCTCATTGGGCTGCTGCTATCATACCCTAGGAAGAACTATAACTTAATTGACTTCCTAGCAAAAGCAACGTTTAGACAGATGGTATCAGGAGACATCTGACTTTCTGTGTCATTAAACTGACATTTTAAAATGACGGATTAAAACAAATGAAAAGGGCAACAGCTGGAGATCCCGGACTTCTACAAGGTCAAGATTTTGCTCATTCTGGCCAAAGACCTTGTTAAAACGGTGTCAGGCAGGCACCATTTCCAGTTGCGCCTTCTGTCAGGAACCTGCTGGGTCCAGGGGACAGAATGGCCCCTCATGGATTCCTGAGGATCTCAGGGGGAGTTGACAATTGAGAGATCAGGCGGGAGGCAAGCTAGCAGGCCCTACAGAAGATTTTGCACTCAGACAAGTGAAGTGCTCAACAAAGGGGCGGAGACACTATGGGTACAATATAAATCCTAGGTGACACACAAGCAAATGGATGTGACAACAAAAGATAAGGTGTATGTGTGTGTCTTGGGGGTGGGGATAGATGCAAGGGTAGAGAATTGTGCAAACTAACATGCTTACCATTGTTTTGCAGAGCTGGCTTACATTTTTTCAATGAATAGCTTTTTGCCGGAAACTGGGATTTTGTCAAAAATGACTTGTGTGAAAAATATGAACTTAATTTTTTGTTTGGAAGCTGTGGAACAATAGCCACTTTCTCGTAGCTTTTAACAGACCATTCTTTTCCCCTACACTTTCATCAAACAGATTCCTTCTCTCAGATTTTTCTGTTTTCATTTCCCCCCTAACGGGTTCTCTCTGGCTCCCATTTATCTCTGTTGTATTTAGCTCTTAACACATCTATGCAACTTTGATCCCTCTATCTTACCTTTTACAATTAACCTTTTAATAGCCACGCTACCTTTTTGATTCTTTTCTGTTGAACCCCTAGTGTTTTATTCCTGAGCAATTGCTCCATGTAATCAGATTCTTGTGTAACCTAATTTCTCAAACATTTTACAAACAGGCCCTCTTCTCCTCCAGTTTGGTCTCTCTCCAACTTCTTGCACATATACCCCTGAAAGTCACTTTTCAGTCAAACATGATGTATTTTTCTCTGAAGCTAGAGAAAAGTTCTTCTGCTGAAATATCTCTGCTATCAGACTCACTTTCCATGGCTAGTATATACTAACACCTCTCCCTCCCCCTGGCCCTGCACACACTATGTACATACTTTGCTTCCCATTACAGTGGATAGTGACCATCTTCTAAGCTTTTCCTTTGCAGTAAGGAAACAGGAGGGTGGAAAAAGAAAGAAAAATAAATTTACCATAGTAAGCGTTTCAGGGCAGGGACTCTCATATGCTTGTACAGCGCCTAGGACAATGTGGTCTTAAACTTGGTTGGGACTTCTGGGCACTTTGCAGATCCACTACCTTCCTGAACTAGTATTGAGACCAGCTCCTTATTTCCTCAAGCACTTGGATGCAGAAGCAGCTAGAAGAGTGTGTTGCATGTCGAGCTATCTGCTTAGCATTGGCATCCACGCAAATCTATTACCAGGGTGGAATTCTTGCAGACAAGATCTTAAGGACAGTTGAAGAGTCAGACTGAGGCCCCCGAAACATTTTTCTGGTTATGTGAATGTTTCATGAACGTCAGGCCAGGTACCCATAATGCAGATGAATTTGGATAAGTAGAACTAGCAGTAGTAGGCAATAACGTTACAGCATCCTGCTTGAAGGACTGGTTCAGTCTATTATCCCAATGAGCGAGCACACTTGCTTTTGCTTTGCCAACATGCTCCACTTTCCAACAGCATTTCTTATAGCAGTTTAAGTCACATGGGCTTTTAAGTTGCTCCTTCTGTATTGTTACTGTGACAGGTATGTCAATTTTCTGCAATATCCTGGACAAACCTTACTGAATTAAGTTAAAGCTGATTGAATTAAATGCAAGTATTTTAGGAGGTCATTGTATTAAAAATGCCAATGTGTGTGTGTGTTATTGTGGGATTTTATGTAACCTCTCTAGTGGGAAGACATGACTAATATAACTTTCTCCGGTGTAACTCCCGAGGTGTACACACTGCCAAGCAATGTAGTGCGCAGAAACTGCACACTTGCTGCGCTGTAAAAAAATTAAAAACCACCCCGATGAGAGGCGTAGAGCTTTCTTCCTGGTCGATTACAGCGCTGCAATTGGCCCCTGGCAGGTGTCCCACAATGCCTGTTCTCGCCTCTCTGGTCATCGGTTTGAACGCTGCTGCCCTGCCCTCAGGTAACCAACCGTGAGCCCCACCCCTTAAATTCCTTGGGAATTTTGAAAGTCCCCTTCCTGTTTGCTCGGTGACGGGTGCAATGGTCTCAGCGCATCTTTCCAGGTGACCAGGCCTGCTCCACACACCAGGTGGTCCCCTCTTTGGAGCAATGCCGAGCTGCTGGAACTCAGCAGCATTTGGGAAGAGGAGGCTGTGCAGTCCCAGCTGCGCTCCAGCCATAGGAATTATGATACCTACAGACAGATTTCACGATGCATGATAGAAAGGGACACACTGCAGTCCAGGGTCAAAGTGAAGGAGCTGCGGAATGCCTACGACAAGGCTCTTTTCTACCCTGGAGGAGGCTAGCTGTTGGAGCTTGGCGAAGCACAAACAGGAGAGGAGGCCCCTGGTAAGTGTTTTTTTTTAATAAAAGAATTTTGGTTTGAAAGCAATCTTTATTCCATTAACCAAAAGCAAACAGAGCCCTGCAAACCAAGAGGCAATTTTCTTAAACCTTCATAGTGCATTGTCTGCACCAATTACAGTCGTCTCCTATTATTGGATTTCAGCTTCAAATTTCTGCCTCAAGGCATCCCTGATTCTCATGGCCCCATGCTGCACCCCTCTAATAGCCCTGGTCTCTGGCTGTTCAAATTCAGCCTCCAGGCACTGAGCCTCAGCAGTCCAGCCCTGAGTGAAGCTTTCACCCTTCCCTTCCCAAATATTGTGGCGCATACAGCATGTGGCTATAAGCATAGGAATATTGTCATCAGCCAGGTCCAGCCTCCCAGATAGGCAGCACCGGCGAGCCTTAAAAATGGCCAAAAGCACACACAGTCATTCTGCACTTGCTCAGCCTGTTGTTAAACCACTCCTTGCTGCTGTCAAGGTGTCCCGTGTATGGCTTCATAGGCCATGGCATTAAGGGGTAGGCAGGGTTTCCCAGGATCACCTATAGTGATCTTCTGGTCCAGGAAGAAAGTCCCTGCTTGCAGCTTCCTGAACAAGCCAGCAAGATGCGTGTGTCATGCACTTTTCCAGACCAGCCTGCGTTAATGTCCGTGAAACGCCCATGGTGATCCACAAGCGCCTGGAGAACCACTGAGAAATATCCCTTTAATGTACTCTGTGGCTAGGTGGTCTGGTTGCAGAATTGGAATATGTGTGCCATGTATGGCCCCTCCACAGTTAGGGAAGCCCGTTTGTGCAAAGCCATCCACAGTGTCACGCACATTGCCCACAGTCACAGTCTTTCGGAGCTGGATTTGATTAATGGCCCTGCACACTTCTGTCAATATGAGTCCAACGGTCAGCTTTCCCACTCCAAACTGGTCAGCAACCGATCAGAAGCAGTCTGGAGTTGCCAGCTCCCACGGTGCTATCACCACGTGCTTCTCCAATGACAGGGCAGCTCTCATTCTCATGTCCTTGTGCCACAGGGCTGGGGCGAGCTCATCACACAGTCCCATAAATGTGGCTTTCCTCATCCGAAAGTTCTGCGGCCACTGCTTGTCGCCACTGTGGACGCTGCAGGTAAACAAACCATCCCGGCCTGCCAGCAGCTTTCCCTGATGGGCTGTGTACCAAAGGTTGCCAATCCCTGTGATAGACTAAAGAAGCTCAAACTTTTTAGCATAATAAAGAGAAGGTTAAGGAGTGACTTGACCATAGTCTGAACATATCTATATGGAGATCAAATATTTAATAACGGGATCTTCAAGCTAGCAGAGAAATGTGCAACATCAATGGCTGGAAGTTGAATCTAGACAAATTCAGAGTAGAAATAAGGTGTAATTTTTTAATGATGAGTAACCATTACAGCAATTTACTAACCTGTCGCGGTGGATTCTCCAACACTGACATATTTTAAATCAAGATTGGATGTTTTTCTAAAAGATCTCTAGGAATTATTTTGGGGAAGTTCTGTGGCCTGTGTTATACAGGAGGTCAGACTAGATCACAGTGGTCCCTTTTGGCTCTGGAATCTATTAAATCTATTGCATTTTATTAGTAAAAAAAATTCAACCTTCTCCTTTCTCTAGAATGGATGCTAATGCGTACAATTTCAGCCACTTAAAGCTACCATTGGTTCCTGCTCTTGGGCATCAATTTCACACCCGCCAACAGCTTTCTCACTGCCTCCTGCACAATATGGAAATAATTTTCTTCTCCCTTTCCTCCTGGTAGCTCTGAGTCCCACCCCCCACCTCCAACTTTTCTTTCTTTCTCTTTCCTCCTTCCCCACCACCCCAAGTCATGGTTTATGTAAAACTTGCTAGCATCACTTTTTTTGATGATTCCTAAGACCACTAACATCAGTTGTCTTCCTCTCTTCTACATAACCGCTCCAGTCAAATGAGCTTTCACTGCAGAACATTTCCATGCTCATCAGGTTGTGTTCAGTTCTGTTGGCTCCCTCATGAACATTCTTTGTCATTTATCTAGATGAAACATGGGCCAAAGGATTATTACTGTGAGAAATGTGCAAAAAAAAAAAAGGCAGCTAATTTTGCAGAGAAGAAGAATGGTTTACTTTCTCTCAGTGGTTGCCTTTCTTAGTGGTAAAGGGCTTTGACGATATGAACACTTCTTGTGTGTTTGTGGAGGTTCCAGTATGGGGATTTCAACTATTTGTGCTCTTTTGTTTTTGTTTTAAAGGGATTTTTTGAACCAATAATCAAACAATACTATTCATATCTATTTCAGTTCCTGGATGGTGGGAAACGGCAAGACCACCTAATTTTACATTAGTTGGCCTGATTGACTCCCTGAGGTTACTAAGAAAAGAAACTAGTACAATTACCAAGATATTTGGGTTTATTTGGTTTCTGCCAAATGGCACAATCTAACTCCTTTTTTACTAGCAGGATGGAAATTCTGAGACTTTACTGTTGCATAATTATTTTTTGAGGACTAGATGAAGCCAAAATATCATAGGGAAAAGAAATTTGTATGTCAAGAACAAATAATATAGCTGTGAATTAGTCAGAGCTCTCTACTGCAGATATGTACTGTATAGTTTTACACTCATAAACTCAGTTTAGACCAAGCTACTGGGGCCTGCTTGTTCCTCTGCAAAGTATGAGTAACTCCCATTGATTCAATGAAATTCCCTTGATTGATTTAAAGGGAATTACTTGTATCCTGCAGTCAGAGAACTGGGTCACTGAAGAAAGAAAAAGAGGTTAACATGACTTAATGCAGTATGAGATTGCAGTAAGGGTCTAATATGATAAGAAAAGCACATGAAGATGTCACAATGCCTAATCTTTCTCTGGGAGAGAGGTAACCCAATTAGATAACAGCTAGAATTATACAGATAATGTTTGTTTCACATTTGCACAGATAATAAAACCAAAAGAACAGACATTAAATAGAAACTAAAGAGTGATAAAGAAGCACATTTCAGGAAGCCATGATAAATGTGAGTTTATAATATATATTTGTTGAAATTCAGTAATATGCTTGTTCGATAAGATGCATAGCCTGTCATATTAATTATACGATCAATTGGCCATTCAGCAGGCATAAGAGAGAAGACCTCTTTTAGGCCACTATTTATGCCCGCACTAAAGAGTAGCATTATCTCGTATCAAAGGCTTGCAATGTACTCCTCAGAAGCTGGCTTTTGATAGAACAAAAAGCTTTTCTTCCTCTTAAAATGATTTTATAAGTGAGTTTTTTGTTGAAGAGATATTAACCCATACATCAGAGGATTATAGTGTTGTCCACCACCACCGATTGTAAAGGCATTTGGTTATTAACCACAATATTGACTGGCCAGTACTTGTACTGGGCATAAATTGGGGACTTTTGTTCAGGACTGGCAATCTGCCAGCTTGTATCAGCACTAACATCACTTACAAAAGAAATATATTGGACAACAGCAAATTGCTAGAATCAAACATTTTAAATTGAGCACAAGGGGCCGGGCAATTTTCAGCAGGGACCTAGGGGTCACTTAGGCATAACAAAGGGGTGGCAGGGCCAACTTTGAGCGACTCAGGTTGCAATGCTACTTGCATATGGGGCGGTCAGACAGGTAACCTAGGCCCCCTCCTTGGCAAAAATTCTGGTTGCATCCTGTGATGAAGACTTGAAGTGCCACTTCAAGAGGATGTGGAAGTCGGGTTCCACTTCCTTTGGAAGCGATGCTTCCCCTGGGTCAAAGCTGGGTACTGTGGGTGGAAAAAGAAGCAGAAGGGGAGGGTTAAGGCCATGCAACAGGTTAGTTCAACACTGTCCTGCAGACTTTTACCACTGGCTGTGGTACTTACTACCAGGCATAGTCTAATGGGACTCTGTCCTAGATGACACTGCACTACAAACAATAGTCCTACAGAAGACAACGATGTTGTGCCTAATAGTATGTCTTTCCTGGAGCATATCCATTACCTAGAAACATTTAGTAGCAAGAATTTAGATTTATTAGAAGCTACAAAAACTGTGTCCTGGATTGTACAGCTGATGTCAGTCAAGATGAACAGATGGTGCTTCTAATGTGTATTGTTACTGTTGTCCCTAATAGGGAGAGAGCATTTCAGGGTGAAAATATACAAACACTTTCCTGAAGATGCTGGGCCCAGAGACTCCACTGGGTTTGTAATAAGGAAAACAATCTGGGTGTTTTGCAACTGTGTTTCCTCCCTTCAGGAACCTGTGACTAATGCTATAGTGACCCTCGGTCTTCTTAAAACAGTATTTTTATTTAGCAGATGAACAAAACAGAGAAAAGGGGATTTTAAAACAAACATTTGACACACATTCAGTCTCATATAAACTTACACTTGATTATAAGCTAAACTAGATAGGCTTTCCACTTAAGTCTGTTCTTCCTGTACCTTATGTTCTCCCAGCCAGAGCCTGACGGTATGTGTACACTGCATAGTAAACTCAGGCTCTGACTCAGATTTATGCCCAACCCCTCCTACCATCCACACACACAGCCTCTGACACTCACCAGAAGCATCTCAGGACAAGATGACCTCAGGTGACTCACCCAACAGTATGGGGCTGAGCCCAGGTCTCACTATGGTGTAGGACCAGAGGGACTCTTCCACTCCAACTCACTCTATTTGGGGCCCTCCCAGGAGAGCCGGCTAGAACCATTAAGGCTGCTATAGCGTGGCCTCCTAATGACTTTCGATTTCAATGAGTTGTAATCACTGACGTTATCACTGTCTCACCTGTGGGTGAAGGTACTGAAGCTGTTTGTTCCCCTACCACAACTGCACCATCCTAAAAGTCTAATGCGCCAAACACCAATTTTGGGACAGAGATAAATAATCCTTACCAAGCACCCCTGCATTCGTCACAGGAACCTAGGGGAGTTGAGTAACTATCTCCTGTTGAGTTTCACTGGGACTTGGGTGCCTAACTCCCTTCGTTCCATTTGAAAATACTTTCTGTAAGGCTGGTATTCTTTCCAAGAGCTGAATGAGTAATTCACACTTAGTCACACTTAGTCAGATGTAGCCTTTTCTACATCTGAAATATCTGCAGGCAAAGACCAAGTCATATGGTGGTCCAAATAATTCAGCAAAGTTTATGAGTCTCTTCATTCTGTGGCTTAATCAAAACATTATGAGAACATTTGATAGTCAAACTTTGTTGATTAGTTGTGATTGGCAAGATAAATCAGAGTAATCTTTCTGTTTCCTGACTGGATGAGCTTGCAAACAGTTGTGCGTGTGAATTTACAGTTTGGTGTCTATACGTGCTGTGTATGTGGCTATGGCATTACCTATTGTCAGACATTCATGCCTGTAAAACTGGATCACCCAGATGGTCACAGAAGTGAACAAAAGGGTGAGAAACTGGTCAAAGGTGATTAGTTTAAAATTTAAGCAATTGTGCATTGAAAATAGCTTGCAGTATTTGCCAAGTTGTGTGACATTCTATACCATCTAGACAGCCATGCCCTCCACGAAATCTAGGTCATTGCTTCCATGCTGTCACAGAAAAATGTTCGTTTTTTTTTAATTTAAATCGGTGTACTTTAGATTGCAAACTCCTTGGGGTAAGGACAGCCTTTTAGTTTTCTCTTTGTACAACACCTAGTACACTAGGACCTTGGTCTATGCATGGGGCTCCTAGGTGCTACGATAATACAAATAATAACTGTCACAGTACAGGGCAACTGCACCTGCATTTCCCCTCTGTGTCCAGCAAGGTCACCTACTCTCAGGTTTCCGGCCCCACAGCCCTCACCTTTCTTGGGTGGAGACACACATCTCTCTCCCTCCTCACTGGGGTATTTCCATGCTGCACAGCCCCTTGTCTACACTCTGAATTCCCCAGCAAGTCAGACTGCCTAAGCAGGCCTGCTTTGCCTTCTCCTCAGAAGCCACAAACAGTGTAATTGCCACAGTTATAAGTTACCACACAGCACATTTAGTCTTAGGGTGTGTCTACACTGACAGAGTTACAATCGCCAGCAGTTACAGAAGAGCCGTGAGAACAATTAAAGGATTTAAAAGCTTGCCTTATAGCGATAGACCAGGGATCGGCAATCTATGGCATGCGGCCCGTCAGGGAAATCCGCTGACAGCCCGGGACGGTTTGTTTACCTGCAGCGTCCACAGGTTCGGCCGATCGCAGCTCCCACTGGCTGCGGGTTGCTGTTCCAGGCCAATGGGGGCTGCGGAAAGCGGCACGGGCCGAGGGATGTGCTGGCCACCACTTCCCGCAGCCCCCATTGGCCTGGGCAGCAAACCGCGGCCCGTGGGAGCCGCGATCGCCTGAACCTGCGGACGCTGCAGGTAAACAAACCGTCCCGGGCTGTCAGCGGATTTCCCTGACGGGCCGCATGCCATAGATTGCCGATCCCTGGTCTATCGCTATAAGGCAAGCTTTTAAATCCTTTAATTGTTCTCACGGCTCTTCTCTGAATCCTCTCCAATTTATCAACAACCTTCTTTAATTGTGGACACCAGAACTAGACACAGGATTCCAGCAGTGGTCACACCAGTGCCAAATACAGAGGTAAAAACCTCTACTCCTCCTCGAGATTCCCCTATTTATGCATCCAAAGATTGCACTACCCCTTTTGGCCACAGCATTGTGCTGGGAGCTCATGTTCAGCTAATTAGCCACCATGACCCCCAAATCTTTTTCAGAGATCTGCACAAGCTCTCGCTAGTTTAACATTTAATAGACGCAATGCAAGGAAATCTGGATGAGAAACTTCTGCAAAGAAATGTCCATGCCCTAACATGTTTAATGCAATGACATAGATCATTTTAAGATGCCCCGTATAGAAAAGGGATCTCATTTACATTAATGGCAGACATAAGGACTACATATAGTATATATGTATATACATATACATATATAGTATACAACAATTGGCAGTTGTTGGAATTATGTGAAACCACTGGGAAGAAATCTTGCCATAATTTTAGTGATGCTAAATAACTTTATAAAGAAGTTATAATTTTAGTTCATTTTATTTTACTTCTGAAAGTCAGGCTATTAATTTACTTTGCTCAATTGCCTGATCCTACAATGCAGCCCCACTGGTTTTATACATTTGGAAAGTGTGCAGTGATTCTCCAGTTATAGTCACCATCTGCTACAGCGGTATTACTAGGGCATAAGATATGCCTTCAAGAATTCATTGCGCACACCTTATTTTGCAGCAGACCAATAGGGAACATGATGTGAGTGAAAAGATATAGGCAGTTAAAACACCACCACATTTCAAAGTCTAAAAAGTCATTTTATTTTTAAGTTAGTCCTAGGGATCAGAACATGTTGTGAAAAAGAAATGAAAGTCTTCGCTTCATTTATTTTTATAGATATTAAGAAGGCTAGAGTCTCCTTGCAGTAAGATGGGAGGGGAGGGGGGAATTATAGGTAGGAATGTGAAAAAAAAATCACCCTCCTAATCAGAGCTGTCCATTTTACTGGCTAAGATGCCAGAGGCCTAGCTAACAAAATCCAAATGCCAATTGCCTCCCCCTCATGTTGAATTTGCATTATTACTAAAAGTGTGCAAAATATTTCATATGGAACCTCAAACCTCTCAAGTTTAGTCCTGTATTCAAGGCTCAATGCATTTGCAATTCTCAGCCCTGATGTGCAAAAGTTCATGGGACTAGGTTATTTCAACAGTCACATGATGCTAATTAACCTATCCCTTTAAATAGCCACTTCATCACCTCTTCCCAGCCCTATGATACCTCCTTCCCCAAGACATCTAAGGTAAGAAGGCACGTCTTGGGTGTGGCTGGGGGTGATGGACTGATCAATCTGGACACCATGGGAGACGAGATCCTGAACATGAAACCTCATGGGAGCCTGCAGATGTTGACTCATTGGATCGCCTGTGACCCAAATGGCAGAGTTCTGTTTGTGAACCCCTCTCTACACGGAATCCTTCAGATTTTTCCTAGCTCTACCCTGGAAGCTCAATCTCACCTCGGATTTCATCAAGTTAAGACTTTACGTTGTCACGTTGGCATAGTTACCATGATCAAATTACCAACCATGGCACAGTATCTATTCATTCGCTCTGTACCATGATGGAAAAAACAAACAATATTTGATTTTCTGATCAAAATTAATCACCCTGGCTGAGTAGAATTTGTTTAGTTCATTATAGCTGTGCAAGCACAAAAGCAGACCCTCTCAGCAAGGCACTAAGTGTAACATGTAGTACGGTCTCCGTTAATTAAATCTCAGCCATGTTGCTGGCTCCTTGGCTCCCATACACTCTTCTGTTTTCCTGCCCCTCACATTGTCTAGCTCTGATACTTTACTTCCTTGCAGCTGCATTCTCCAGGCCCTCAAGATTTCCTTCCCTCTCTCCCCAATGTTCTATTCTCTTTTGTACAGTCTCCTCCCCCTCTGTATTCCTTGCCCAGTCCATTATTTTCCCACTGGCAAAACGCCACCATACAAAATATGCTGGGAACAAGTTGTTTGCAGGGTAGGTCACTGCAAATGCCACAAGAATTTTCTTCCTTCCCCACCCAAGCCAGGAAGCCTGCACATTTCCCTTGAAAGACATGGATATTAAATGGACCAGAAGTGAAAGAAGAAACAGCTGGGTTTGGATCCAGGCCAAACTAACCTCCTTGGAAAGAGGCATCCTAGTTCCAAAAGATAAACATTTTCTCACTCACAAATTACACGGACAACCTGAGCAGGATGGCGATTGTGAAATGCTCAAGGAGATTAGAGACGCTATGAAAATAGAAAACTCCACAATAATGGAGGATTTGAACTACCCCCATATGGACTGGGTACATGTCACCTTAGGATGGGATGCAGAGATAAAAATTTCCCAGACGCCAAAAAATGCCACCACAACTAAACAAAGAAAAAGACGCAGTTGAGGCAAAAAAATTGGAAATCAAATCAAATCCTGCTGAGAAACATAGCAAGGAGCATAATGCTCTGGCAAGTCAAGTGTAAAAGCATAATTACAGGGGCCAAAAAAGAATTTGAAGAGCAACTAGCAAAAGACAGTACCGGCAAACTGGTTGAAACTTTCGTAAAGAACAGAATAATCAGACACACAGATGAACATGATTTGTTGGGGGAAGAATCAGCATGACTTTTGTAAAGGGAAATCATGCCTCACCAATCTAGTAGACTTTTTTGAAGGGGTTAACAAACATGTGGACAAGGGGGATCCAGTGGATACTTGGACTTTCAGAAGGCTTTTGACAAGGTCCCTCACCAAAGGCTCCTAAGCAAACTAAACAGTCATGGGGTAAGTGGAAAGGTCCTCTCATGGATCAGTAACCAGTTAAAAGACAGGAAACAGAGGGTAGGAATAAATGGTCAGTTTTCACAGTAGAGAGAGGTAAATAGCGGGGTCCCACAGTGATCTGTACTGGAAACAGTGTTGTTCAGCATATTCATAAATGGTTTGGAAACCAGGGTAAACAGTGAGGTGGCAAAATTTGCAGATAATAACTATCTTCTGCAAACTTAAGTAAGTCCAAAGCAGACTGAGAAGAGTGGGTGTCTGGGCAAGAAAATGGCAGGCGAAATTCAATGTTGATAAATTCAAAGTAATGCACACGTTGGAAAACAATCTCAGCTATACATACAAAAATGATGAGGTCTACATTAGCTGTTCCTACTCAAGATAGTGCTCTGAAAACACCCACCTCAATGTGCAGCAGCAGTCAAAAAAGATAACAGAATGTTAGAAAAGGGATAAGTAAGACAGTAAATATCCCGATGACACTAGATCAATTCGTGGTACTCCCACACCTTGAATACTGCACGCCCTATCTTTAAAAAGATGTATTAGAATTGGAAAAGATACAGAGAAAGGCAACAAAAGCGATTAGAGGCCTGGAACAGCTTCCATATGAGGAGAGAATAAAAAGTCTGGGATTACTCAGCTTGGAAAAGAGATGACTGAGGAAAGATATGATAGAGCTCTATAAAATCATGAATGGTGTGGAGAAAGTGAATAAGAAAGTCACATAACACAAGAACCAGGGGTTGCCCAATGAAATTAATAGGCAGCAGGTTTTAAACAAACATAAGGAAATACTTCTTCACACAACACCCTTGTGGAACTCATGGCCAGGAGAAATTGTGAAGGCCAAAAGTATAACTGGATTCAAAGAAGAAATAGATAAATTCACGGAGAATAGGTCCATCAATGAGTATTAGCCAAGATGGTCAGGGATGCAAACCCTATGCTCTGGGTGTCCCTAAGCCTCTGTCTGCCAGATCCTGGGTCTGGACAACAGGGGAAGGATCACTTGATAATTTCCTTGGTATTTTTTCCATTCCCTTTGAAGCGTCTGGCACTGGCCACTATCAGAAGACAGGATACTGGCTAGATAGACCATTAGTCTGACCCAGTATGGCTGTTCTTTTGTTCAAGTTCATTCTCTAATTAGAGGTCTCCAATAAAGATAACCTCACAACCTTATCTGGAGACTGGGGGAGAGAGGAAGATCTTCAGGCATAAAAGGATCAGCTTGCTCATGGTCTGGAAGCAAAGGGACCAGACCTTCTGTCCCAGGGTGATCCCAGCCCTTATGGAAGGGTTGGAAGAGACTGTGGCTACTAGGGCCTCACAAGGGAGATGTTTGTTAGTAAGCATGGAGGAACTGTTTTTTTTTTTTTTAATGTTGCCTCTGTGAAGCTTTTGTCCTTATATAAACATATGCTGCCAAGGAAGAGCTGTGTGGTAACTTGTAACAGCTGGCAGTACGCCATTCATAGCCCTGGCAGAGAGAGCAAAGCCCGGGTGTTAGCCATTAGGCTGACTGGCTTGTGGGGATACCCCACTATATGGCAGGGGGCTGTGTAGCCTTAAAAACCCCAGTCAGAAGGGTCCCTCCCTGCCCAGAGACAAGTGACAGCTGGAGTCCTGAGACCTGACTGGGCACGCCTGGAATGGAGCATGGGGGCGAAATACACGTGATTTGACCCTGAACCTGTGACACTGATGTGAACGAGAGCAGAAGATGACAGACAGATTGTCTTTACAAAAATCTATTTTTCCTCTTATTTTGGTGGGTTCTGAGGCTGTCGTACATACGATGCCGCTCCTTGTAAACATCACTGGTACCATATACGCCCCACTCTGCTACTGTGGGGTAAATGCAGAGACACGCCAGTGCGGCTACTTCAGATGGAGGCCGGTGGAACAGTGAGCAGAACGTGGCTGCCAGCCAAACCTCCAGCACCCTGGACTACTTCAGCACAGGCTGCCATGATAAAAGATCGCAAGAAGATGCGGGACGATGAGGGACGTCTAGTTAGATAGCTCATGAGAGACAGGCCAACTTTCAAGTGACACTCACCAGAGACAGGTTTCAGAGTAGCAGCCGTGTTACTCTGTATCCGCAAAAAGAAAAGGAGGACTTGTGGCACCTTAGAGACTAACCAATTTATTTGTGAGCTGTAGCTCACGAAAGCTTATGCTCAAATAAATTGGTTAGTCTCTAAGGTGCGATAAAGTACTCCTTTTCTTTTTACTCACAGAGACTTGTTTTTATAGTCATTGTCCACAGTCCTGCAAAGACTCTCACATATGCTTAATCTTCTACATCTGAGTGTCCCATTGACTTCAGTGGGACTTCTCCTGTGCTATGACAGGGGCTCTCCTCACTGCTGGATGGCACCTCTTCCTGGCCATGCTGGGGAATAGCCCAAGAGGTCAATGCTTCTTCCCCAGTTGCACACCATCTCTCCGCCTCTCTCTTTGGGTCTCTAGTCCCTCTCTCGTTCCACAAGTTGCTGCTGCTGCTTCTTTGTGAGAGCCCGCCGACTCTCTATCTGCATTTTCCCTTTCCAGGGTATCAAAGTCTTTCCCCTCACCAGCAGTTCTAGGCAGTCTTCCTGTTCGCTACCTTGCAGTATCACTCCCCTCAGTGGCTGGCAGGGGAACCTGGGCCCGCCTTCTACTCTGAGTTCTGGCTCAGGGACCATTTAGCCATCAGTACGGGTATGTTCCCTTCTAGACCTTAGTACCTTACTCCCCTCTCTGGGTTTGCCAGCCCAAATGCCTCTCCCTTCTCTCAGGGAGTGCCTGCAGACTTTCCTAACAGCCCCTTCTGCTATCAGCTTCCTGCCTCTATAAATCCAGCCCAGCTCATTCCTTCCCAACTGGGCTCCTTCCCACAGTCAGGGGGTTGCTTAAGCCACCTGATTCCTCTCAACTGTGGCCTGTTGGGTTAATTGGCTCCCTTCTTAGCCTACATTAACTCTTTCCGGACAAGTGTCGGGGTGAACACCCCCATCACATGTGCATAAAGTTAAATATGCGCATAGGTCTCTGCAGAATTGCAGATAAAACAAAACAACAGTCATAAGTGTGTGTGTGGGGTGGGGGAGAGCTTCTGAATTACACTGGATGGAGCCGATTTAGGGCCAGATAGCCGCTGGCCTCTGCATGGGTGCATGAGGTAGAGGACAATGCTAGGACTCTTCCCTCTTATCCCATCTTCTCCAGCTGCCAGCCACACTCACCCTCCTGCTTTGTCCTGAGTGCAGGGACTGGTTCCTGCTAGCAAGCCGGGGGTGAGGAAAGGGGCACAAGCTACATCAAAAGTGGCAGAGGGCTGTGGGGGTAGGCCCATGACACCACTCCTCTTTGTGCCAGTCAGTAGAGCTGCTGCACAAGGGAGCATCAAGCTGTGCTCCGTGATGTCTGGAATAGCAAGTTGCTCTGTCTGTAGGTCAGAGAGCTCTGGGAGGCACTGTACCTCCTTGTGTTCCTCATCACGCTACTCCTGTGTACCCCACTCCTGACTTAGGGCTGTGGCCAAAAGCCATTGCAGAGCCCATAGGAACGTATGGCCTTCATTGTAATTTGGAACTTGCTGTTCACTTCTCTGTGCCTGAGGGCAAATACCCAGCACAATAGATGTTCTGTAAAGCATGGGCTCTTCACTATTAAATCAGATTTGGGGATGAGATCATCTCCCCAAAGGAGTCTGTCTAATCAGGGCTTTTCAGAGCAAACGTATTATTTCTAGATATGCTCTGCCTGATTCAACCTGCTCTCACTACTCCGGGGTGGGCTGGGTGTGGGGGCGCGCTGGTGCTGTTTTTTCATTTCAGTACACACAATGCACAGGAGAGCAATGCAGTGGCAAAAGACAGAGATTGCTTACATTAATCACTGTGTGGTATTTACTACCCAAGGTTCCGATCCCACTGGCATTGAGTCAAAAGAAGCTCCTTTGGGGGCCGGGGCAGGGCTATGCAATAGTAAACGAAGAATGATGACCACTCATTTGTGTGGGCTTAACATCTGGGGAGGTTGTTTTCCCCGTGATTTCACTGAAAGACAAGCTGATAGCCAAGTAATCTTCCTTTTCCTAGAGGTGTTTTCATCAACGTTTTTCCCCATCGCCGTTAACTCCTGAGCATTAAACCCAAATTCAGGAATTAAAACCAAATCAGGAATTAACCCAAATTCTTCAACAAAAAAACTTCAAAAAAAGACTCCAACGAGAGACTGCTGAATTGGAATTAATTTGCAAACTGGATACAATTAACTTAGGCTTGAATAGAGACTGGGAGTGGATGGGTCATTACACAAAGTAAAACTATTTCCCCTTGTTTATTTCCCCCTCTTCCCCCCCCACTGTTCCTCAGATGTTCTTGTCAACTGCTAGAAATGGCCCACCTTGATTATCACTACAAAAGGTTTCCCCTCCCTGCTCTCCTGCTGGTAACAGCTCACCTTACCTGATCACTCTCCTTACAGAGTGTATGGTAACACCCATTGTTTCATGTTCTCTCTATATATAAATCTCCCCACTGTATTTTCCACTACATGCATCCGATGAAGTGAGCTGTAGCTCATGAAAGCTTATGCTCAAATAAATTTGTTAGTCTCTAAGGTGCCACAAGTCCTCCTTTTCTTTTTACTGTATTGTACAGCTTCCCAAACTGTCTTGAGCCCTGAACATGGTAGCAATTGTTCCCTCACTGTCAGAACGGTTCTATCCCTTATAAAGGAAGATTTGTTAGTGAATGTTCATAAATATCTGAAGATGTAAAAGAGCCCTATCATTGCTACATATTTATTAGTAATTATTTTAGTTGTGGCTTTATGTTGTTACATTAAGGCACCAGCGCATGACAATATCAATTTGATTTTTAATCACCTTACTTTTCTTCAAACATTTCAGCTCCCTGCAGTCGATCTTTCTGACCTCTGGACAGTTCTTACATGCCTCAGGCTGATTTAGGTCCCGAACCTGCAAGTGCTGGGGCATAGGCAAACTTCTGCCCCTATGCAGAGCCCCAGTGGCTTCTCTCTGGGTGGGAAACAGTTTCCCATCCTATGAGAATTTTCAAGATTTTGAAATTTTTTCCTGTCCTGAACTGGGACAAAGTAAAAATCCCAAAAATGTTCATAAACCACAAATCTGACTTCATATCCAGTGGTCCTCCCTGGTGGACTCAGTTGCAGGATTGGGGCCTTCGTGATGCCATCAGTTCTGTAAACCCAGGAACCTTGTTTGTTTTCAAATTGCCTACCTCACAGTCTCAAGCTGTCTGCTTTTTCTTGGGTGGGGAGGGGATACTAACACCATGGCACTGCTCTTCTGGGAAGAAAGAAGTGTTTCTATGGATATTCATGTTCCCTCACAGAACAATGGTAACATTATTCCCTACATACTGCTCAATGAACCATCTAGAATACTCAAAACCTGATCCTGTGATGTGCCACACACCCTCAGCCACTAGGCTGCTGTGGCAGGACATGAGTAACTTCTATAGGCTTCTGTGGAAACCAAGGTGCTCAGCACTTCCCAGGATTGGGTCCTTAGCAACCTGAAACCAATCAAAAGTCAAATGTGCCCATCTGAATAATAGAAAATTTAAAAAAAACTCTGCATGACAAGTGATCCCTTTAAAAGGAGCATTTCAAGCCTGGCAGACATTCAGCTGGCATACTCGCACGGAGTGGGGAAAAACACTACTTAGCTAGTGATGCGTAAAGGGCATATCTCAACAATTTCCTTCTTGAAAAATCCTCTTTTGGAATCATCTATGTACTGTTTTGCTAATAAATCCATCAAAATCAGCTGTGTAGAACACATAGCTGTTAGTCCCAGGTTTTGAATGAATTCAGCATCTGAGCCTCCAGCCAGAGATTTTGTTGGTAAGGTCAGGCTCAGAATGAAAACAGTTTGGCACTTCATTGGTTGCTATGTTTCCTCTCCCGATCCACGCAGGTTGTCGGTTGGCCAAAATCTTCCTAAATGACTCATGGCCCATTTTGTGCTCCGGAATTATTTTAGTTGCCAGGAGCCTTTTCTACCTCGCACCCAAAACTCCATTTGCAATTCCCATCCATATCTTCTGAGTTGCTTCTTCAACTCCTGCTTTTGCAGACACGTGGTTTTACCCCTTCAAGATGTGAAGTTCCCAGTCTTCAACTTCTACAAAGAATCAGTGAAGGAACAGCATTTAGAGCCCACTCCACTCCAACTCTGTCCAAAGGGCACAGACCAGGGTCCCACAAAGCCTGCAGGGGAGCCATGAGAAATGCCCAATGACTAGGGTGACCAGATGTCCTGCTTTTATAGGGACAGTCCTGTTTTTTGGGACTTTTTCTTATATAGGCGCCTATTACCCCCCCACCCCAGTCTCAGTTTTTCCACAGTTGCTATTTGGTCACCCTACCAATGACTACAGATGCAAATGGAACCTAAGAAGCCAAACATGACACAGTATAAGCCATGGCTTTGCTGTGAGCTGGATTGTGCCACCCTCGCTCCCACTGATAATACCATGCACCAGGAATAGGCCCATTGAGTTCAGTGGGGCTGTCTGCAGAGTAATCTGCTACTGCACATGGTTAAAGGAATAGAATTTGCCAGTAGCATTTGTTGCTCGCTGAGCCCTCTCTGCTTGCAGGGATCTGTTTCATTCCTCAGTTAGACTTATCTCATTACTTCTGTTCTGAATCCCATTATTTTGACTGCTGGCATGCAGCCATCCTGATTGCAGTCAATTTGCAAGAGGAAAAGTAAAATGTAAATGAAAAAAACAAAACCACTGACACGGATGCAATCTCAGGGGAGAAGTATAATTAAGGAATTGGACATAAATAAATGGCTTGCTCAGGTATCAGAAGTCAGGAGGAAATAATAAGAGGGAGAACACAGTTAGGAAAAAAAATTCCTCCATAATTTAATTATGACAATGGAAAACATTTTGTCTGAAAAATATTTAAAAGCAAATATTTAAAGCCCGTCAGCAGGAGAGATTCTGGAAATCACTGATCAGACAAGGGCCCAATCCTGTTGTCCTTACTTAGGTGCGTAACAAATCTTTAATGATTTGACATTGATGACTGACACATGTTGTAAATAAAAGGTGTCTCTCGTGTGTCTTATAATTAACATAGCAGTCTGTGGAAAAGGGGCAGAAGGAGCAAACTACATCTTCAGGATTTGAAACTCAGTTTCTCCTTCCCCGGGGGGGAAGGGGGAGAAAGAGGGAATCAATGATGCTTGACTTTCATAAAAGAGAAGAAAGGTTTCCAAATAACCATGGGTCTGATCCTGCAAGATGCCGAGTGCCCTCATGGGATCATGTCATCATATGTCGAGTCTGCTCCTGCAAACCCTTCCCCACATGAGGTTCCCAATGGCTTTAGTGGGACAGTTTATATGAATAAGGGTTTGCAGGACCAAGGCCTAAAGTCAACACAGAAGCAAACGAAAATATTAGTTGCATTGATGCAGAGACAGTTTCCAGGTATATCTATTGAACAGGCCAATGGTGTTCTAGTTAACTTATGTGCAAAGCAATGGAATCCTTTAGCTGCTGAATAAAATATTGTACAAAGCTGATCTATAAGATCCGCCACTGTTAGGGTGTACAGATGTCCCGATTTTATAGGGACAGTCCTGATATTTGGGGCTTTATCTTATATAGGCACTGATTTACCCCCCACCCCCGTCCCGATTTTTCACACTTGCTGTCTGGTCACCCTATCCACTGTACAAACTCCATTGTTATATCTGAATTGATACAGTGCATGTCAATGCTGTTGGTGCTGTGATATTTCATTTGCGTTACTCTTTATTTGCTGAGTTAAAAATATAAAATCTGTGTTGAATTTAAGCTAACTCTTTAAGTACCTCATTATGTAGGCCAGGCCCAGTCTAAAGAGCTGGAGGTGAGTTTTGATTAGTGAGACAAGTACATGTTTTTTTCCTAACATTCAAACACACACATGGAGTTTGATGGAAGAATTGTTCTGGAGTTGAGGTTGGAAGGGAGAGAGAAGCGATTGGTGGTGGTAGGGATGAGAGGAAGTGCATAAATAGCTCTTGAGTCTCCTGGAGCTTCAAAGCATAAGCCATCCTCATACACTCAACAGCACTAAGCATCTCAGCTGTATGTACAGCCAATTGTCTCCTGTGACACCAATTTCTGAGGCTGGATTTTCTCCTCTGTATCTTTTAGCTCATTTAGTTAAGCAGGAAACAGCTCACATCAAAGAAAGAAAGAGACACAAGGATCAAGAAAAGGAAGATAAACCCTATCTGATGGGTGCATTATAAATGCCTAGGTTAACAGTAGTCAACCCATGGAACATTTTCAAAGAATCCAGGCTTTGACGCTTTTGGAGTCCAAGGATTTCAGTTTTTTGTGTCATCTCCCACCATTCTACTTCATGGTTTCTCAAAGGAAATAAAGAGGCACCAAAAAACAAATCCCTCACTTTTAAATGTGCAGCAGTAATTTCTGAGATGAGTCACTTTTAGAGACTGAAGTAAACAAAAAGCAGCAAGTATGGGAATTAAAATGCCCACCGGCACCTTGCTGAACTCTTGTGAGTCCTGAAGCAATTTTATCTAGCACACAAAACGGGGCTTACAGCTTGGCTTTCCTGCAGTGCAGAAGCGCAACAGAGGTATTCAATTATTCATGTTCCCAAATCTGACTCAAAGAAGAAGTGACAAAACAATTCTGACATGCACTTTTTCAGAGACGGCTTGTCTGCTTTACTACAGGTGTTGTGACAGAAGTGCAGTTAAAATCCTGGCCCCATTGAAGTCAATGGGAGTTTTTGATGCTGGATGTGTCTACACTTCGAGCTGGGAGGTGTGATTCTCTGCTGGAGGAGACATACCCACGTTAGCTCTCATCAAGCTAGTGTGCTAAAAACAGAACATAGTCACAGCAGTGCAAGCAGCGGAAGGGGCTAGCTGCCCCGAATGCAAATTTAGCATCTCAGACTAGCAGGGACTTGGGGCAGCTAGACCCACCCACTGCTCGTTACTGTTGTGGCTACATTCTATTTTTAGCACACTAGCTTGATTAGAGCTAGCATGGGTACATCTGCTCGAGCTGGAACTCACAGCCCCAGCTTGAGGTTCAGACATATCCACGGACTTCAGTGGGGCAAGAATTGAACCCTGTATTTTTAAGAGCTTAGAGAACTAGTGTTCATGTTATGCACACAGCTGATCCATGGCCGCATGAGCTCTCAGCCTTCATGGACACAGAATCCAGGGCCTTGTGATTCAAAATGCTCCTTTCCACTAAAAGTGAAAGGGTAATGAAAGTTCCTGTATAAGTACAACAAATTATTAATAGCTGTAATACCGTAGTAGTAAGCCTTATGGATACTCCAGACCATCCACGCACTCTAGAGGAGGTCTGATACACCAACCAATAAAGACTACATATATACTAGTCTGTACACACAGTATCATCAACTCTTCCTGGTCCCACCTGCCCAGCACAAACTAAACAACCACACACTCTAGAACAGAGGAAATGATGGGAAACTGCTTGCCAGAGACTATGAAGTAAGTTGGTTCCCATCCTGCTTGCATAATACTTAGAGCGGAGTGGGGAACAGTTTCCCATCCTATGAGAATTTTCAAGATTTTGACATTTTTTCCTCTCCTGAACTGGGACAAAAAGTCAAAATCTCAAACATTTTCATAAACCACAAATCCGAAAACATTTCAGACTGAGTCAGGCTAGATGTTTTGTTGAGATAATTTTGAAATGTTTTGACTTTGTCCTTTTTAAACTATAAATGAACTTAAACTTTGAAACAAAAAATCATTTCAACCCCCACAATGGAAACCTTTCATTTTCAAAATGCTGAAAAAAGACCATTGGACAAGCTTGAATTTTTTTGAAATGGGAAATTCATCAAAACCAACCCTTTCCTGCAAACAACTTCAGTTTTGACAAGTCAGCATTTTTCAAATGAAAAAATGTTTTGTCAAAAAGTTTCTAACCAGCGCTGATAAGAACACTTAAGCCCGATCCATCAAACACTTACACTTGTCCATAAATTTACTACTGCGTGTAGTCACATTGATTTGGCATTGATTACACATTCTACTTTCACAGTGTAAAATAAAGCATGTGCATATGTGTTGGCAGGATCCAACCCTTACATAGCACTTTTCACCTTCAAAGCCTTGTGTATTAATGAGTCCCCATGATACTCCCATAAAACAGTAATTTATTAAACTATGGGGCAGGTGGATGAAATGTGCAGAGTGATAGTGTGCAAGGGATAACATCCAGCATTTAAAAGTGAGGGTGAAAGGATACATTGGCAATATTTCATTCATCTGATCAGGGAAAAGACACAATTTAATGTGACTAAGGCAGTCAGATACCAGCAACAGGTATATAAACAGTTTGCAAACAAGCTCATGCAGGCCACAGCCCATTCAAAACAAACGCTACACTGGAGAAAACCAAAATCCATTCACATCGTTCATGAAAGTGAGAATGTGCCACCAAGACACACAAAAAAGGAAAGGGGAATATAATAAGGTGCTAAAAATACATACCACTTGTCAAGGAGACTGGAACCTGCAGAAGTCAGCTACAAAATGGCCACCTAAAGGCAACAGCTGCTCATTTCTCCTGGATTTAAAGGCCCAGCTGTGAGAAGAGCATGATGGGAATTGGGGAAAGGCTCTTCTAAGAGGGTGAAGCCATCCAGGACAGCATGGTTGGTATCTAGTCACTCACAGCTCCTAGAAAAGGGGCTGAATTCTCACCTTACTGAGGGCCAGGAAGCCAATGGAAGCTTTTCCCAACTGCAGGCTGTTGTGTTTGACACAGTGACATCCTTTGATATTTTGTTTCTGTAATACAAAATCCAGCTGTTTTCTGCACATCAGCCACTTCCAGATGAAGTCTCCCCCTCCCTCCATCACAACTACGAACAGTTCCCCCAGCACTAGCAAATATATATAATTGGCTCTATCTCTGGTAAACAGTCAATGTGTTCAGGACAGTGATGTCATTATAAATTGGATATCTATATTTATATCCCATTTGTAGTGGTACAGTACCACTGTCCTAGACACGTTGGCTGTTTACCGGAGATACAGCCAAGTTCAAAGGTGGGGACAAGCTTTTTATTTCCTTCTGCTAAGCAGAGCAGGTTAGAGAGACAACCTTTATAGTCTCTGCCTAGGACAACAGAAAGGGTTAACCTGTTATTGCAATCAGTTAGTGGGAAGTACTGTTTGAAATGGGACTGCATTAATGCGCAGTAGGGAACTTTAAGTGCATGCCAGCAGGGTCCACATAGGCCAGTTAGTGTGTGACATGCTGGTGCCAACTACAATGTACACCCTTCTAAACCACTGTGTAGACAAGACTTAAGTGTTATTTTCCTCCTTTGACAGATAGGGGAAGTAAAGCAAATAATGGTTAAGTGATTATCCAAGGCCTCAAAGGGAGTAAGTATCAGAGTGAGGATTAGACTTCTGGAGTATCTGTGGCCAAGGCATGGGCCCAAATTTGTTCTCATTCAAGTCAATGGGAGAAGGAGCAAGACCCTATGGCCTCCCATATTAATAGAAATGGTGGTAGTAATTTAATAGCAGTTGAAAAATTCTTCAGTTCAAACATCATATATAAAATAGCACAGCCTGCTTCTGAGTAATGTAGGGAAGAAACTAGTTCTCACCTCTCTCCACACAAGTGAGGATCACACTGGTAAATGCTATTGGTGGCTCAGAAACACTCACTTTAAATTAATAAAACTTTATTTTATTTGAAATTCATGGTTCATACACGCAGAGAATAGGAAGAACGCTGACCTCAGCAAAATGGCCCAGTTCCTTGGCTGTGGCCAAGGAGTGAACAGCACAATTCAGGAGGGGGACTCAGAGGTGACTCTCTCAATCCTGGGCTGGCCGAGCACTGGGCCAGGCCTCTGGCATGTTAGAGTAGCCCTGAGGTTGCTCTAGTTTACATGACTGTTAATAGCCCCAACAGAAACCTACTTGTGTCTCTCCCTCCGCCCCCCACAACCACATGAAGAAAGGAGACACTATGCTGTGTCTACCACACTAGATGTCCCCCTGCACTGGGTGATCTTCCTGGAATGCCCACACTGTCTTTATGGCCACTTTGTACTAGTAACATTGTGCAAAGGGGCCTTAACACAGAGAAAAATCTGACCAATGAGTGCAGTTGTCTTTGAAATAACAACCCACCTGTGTTGCCTGCCAAGAAATTACAAATGGAGAATCATAGAATCATAGAATATCAGGGTTGGAAGGGACCTCAGGAGGTCATCTAGTCCAACCCCCTGCTCAAAGCAGGACCAATCCCCAATTACATCATCCCAGCCAGGGCTTTGTCAAGCCTGACCTTAAAAACTTCTAAGGAAGGAGATTCTACCACCTCCCTAGGTAACGCATTCCAGTGTTTCACCACAGTCCTAGTGAAAAAGTTTTTCCTAATATCCAACCTAAACCTCCCCCACTGCAACTTGAAACCATTACTCCTTGTCCTGTCCTCTTCTACCACTGAGAATAGTCTAGAACCATTCTCTCTGGAACCACCTCTCAGGTAGTTGAAAGCAGCTATCAAATCCCCCCTCATTCTTCTCTTCTGCAGACTAAACAATCCCAGTTCCCTCAGCCTCTCCTCATAAGTCATGTGTTCCAGACCCCTAATCATTTTTGTTGCCCTTCGCTGGACTCTCTCCAATTTATCCACATCCTTCTTGTAGTGTGGGGCTCAAAACTGGACACAGTACTCCAGATGAGGCCTCACCAATGTCGAATAGAGAGACAATGTCGAATAGATCACGTCCCTCGATCTGCTCGCTATGCCCCTACTTATACATCCCAAAATGCCATTGGCCTTCTTGGAAACAAGGGCACACTGCTGACTCATATCCAGCTTCTCGTGCACTGTCACCCCTAGGTCCTTTTCCGCAGAACTGCTGCCTAGCCATTTGGTCCCTAGTCTGTAGCTGTGCATTGGGTTCTTCCGTCCTAAGTGCAGGACCCTGCACTTATCCTTATTGAACCTCATCAGATTTCTTTTGGCCCAATCCTCCAATTTGTCTAGGTCCCTCTGTATCCTATCCCTGCCCTCCAGCGTATCTACCACTCCTCCCAGTTTAGTATCATCCGCAAATTTGCTGAGAGTGCAATCCACACCATCCTCCAGATCATTTATGAAGATATTGAACAAAACCGGCCCCAGGACCGACCCCTGGGGCACTCCACTTGACACCGTCTGCCAACTAGACATGGAGCCATTGATCACTACCCGTTGAGCCCAACAATCTAGCCAACTTTCTACCCACCTTATAGTGCAAGACAGACAGACAGACTGGTCTTTAAATACTTTTTAATGAGACTGTTACGAAAATATAGCAACATGCTCCCTAAAGCTTTGTAAAACTGCCTAGCAGAATGATTCAGGAAAAGTTAGGAAGGAGAAAAAGGCTTTTTAAGTGTTGTTAAAACACAAATTTTTCTAAGCCTATTGACCTTGCTGTTAGCAACCAGTCCCCCTGAAGTGGTGCTGGAAATTATTTAATTGCTAGTGTAGACAGGGCAAAAATCCTGCTCATCCTCCATTACAGGTAGCATGCTTAAGTCCAGCAGTTAAACAGTTCTCAGCCCCAGTTCCAGGGGACGTGTTGCTGACTGTAGTTATCAGCAACAGATCAGCTGCCTAGTGCAGTCAGGATCTTAGAGAACAGTCCTCTCCCATGATATAGCAGGCCTCCGTTTTCTTTGTACCACCTGGGTTCCCAGCTGGTTCACACGTCAACTCATTCTTGCTGCCAACACATTTATCTGAAATTAAAATTAAACCCTCCACTTGGTTTCAAAGTTTCCATACTCTTTTGTTCTTAGTTTCTGGGACAATGATTTATACGTTGCCATTTCCAGACCCTGGTGGAACGCCCATTTCACCTAGCATTACTCCAGTCTTTCCAATTAACACCATGCTTTCCATTTCTCCATGTCCAGCTCACTTAATTGGGTCCACCTGTGTAGTTCTCACTGCAGGATCCAACTGAACCTCCGAGCAAAACATCCTCAGGACAGTGACCTTTGTCACAATTTTGGCCTTTGGAGTACAATGTAAAGTTATGGCATTCATAAACAATAACCATTCTCTATATTTCTAACAGTTTGGGTTTCTAGGTCCCCAAGAAGGTAATCTCTACCTTGAACATTTCTCTCTTATTCTGTAGCTGTCTTGTCTTTACCCTGCCCACGCGATTCAGACAAGACATAACTCAAATGGGATAGAAGGAAATGAGATTCACCCTCTGGAAATAACCTGAGTTTTTATTTAATCTAGATAAATATGTGAGAAGGTATTATGGACTAGTAGTCTGGCCACAGGACTCCTTAATTCTAATCTTGGCTCTAACAGTGGTTCCCTCTGGGGACTTGATTCTCTGCCTCAGTTTCCCCATTCATTAAATGGCATAGTAATTTTTCACCTCTTACCGGACTGCTCAGATGATTAACTAGCTAATGATTATAGGACATATGGGAAAACTCATCATTGCTAAAATAAGGATTAGAGGTTGGCAAAATAAAAAATTCCTTTGAAACTTTCACGGGGGTGGCGGAAGGTTAAAAATTCAGAATTGGTGATAGTGAAGCTTTTCACAAATTCATGTTGAATTTGCTACATTGTTTCAGTAAAAAAAACAAAACAATCAAAATTGAAATGTTTTGACATTTTTCCAAAAAAGAGTTTTGTTTAGAAATTTCATTTCATTTTTAAAGTGAAAAAATGCTCAAAAGCAAAATTAAATATTTAATTTGGCTCAGACACTGCACTTTGTTCAATCCAACATTATTAATTATTATTATTATTACTTTTTGGAATTGCTGGTGAACAGAAAAATCCATTATTCACACAGCTCCTTAAGGGCAGGGCAGTCTATAAACCCACTGATCTGGTAGTGCCTGAAGATGTAATCCTAAACACACAGCATATGAATCCATTAGCAAGCGTCTAGAAACAACAAACAGCGTTGTGCAATGCACTTAAATCAGGACTGCAATCAAATAAAAAAACGTGAAATCATGCAGCTCATGCTAAATTTGGTCATGTCATTAACTTCAGTACAGTCTGTTTAGCTTTTTGATTTTTTTAAACTGGAAAATAAAAGTCAAAGTCTCTCTCAGTCTGACGTACCTGAAATCGAGATGTAAGAAGCTGTTATCTCAGGAAATGATCACTGAAAAGCAACAGATTTTCTAGAAGACCTTATTTCCTTTCATTCAAAGAGAAATCTATATTTTAAGGAGACTTAAGTTTTAATCAAAGCTCTTCTTTATGTTTGTCAAAGGCAGGAAAAGTGAACTTGAACAAAGCAATTGCTTGTCGGCTGTTGATTCTTGATGGGTAATACTATTTGAATATTATTACGGCTGATTAAATTTGCATTGCTAATAGGGACCATGCCATATGCCTAACACACCTGTAGGGTGCAGCTCCTAGTTTTGAAAGGTTATTAGCTTCTCTGTTCTGGCAAGAAAGAATGTATGAGAAGCCCGCTGGCAAATGGTGATGTACAGGAATGCATTAGGTTTTGTGCTGCCTCTCTCATTTCCAATCTTGCAAAGTGGGTGCGCTCTGCTTGTTTAGCCATAGAAGACCTGGAACACACAAACTGCTTGCCAAGATAATTGTAGCGTCAGGGGAAAGAGGAAACCTCGTCTTGGTGCAGGACAATACATCTTAACACACGGCTCTGGCATTGCAGTTGTTGCTAAAGCGGCCCAAAGCCTCATGGGGAGGAGGGGGGGGGGGAAAGACAGATAATTATGTCTCAGTCTCCACTTTAAAAAAAAAATCTAATGGCTTGTTCTCTAAATGGCTTCTTCTGAATTCTGAATGGTGTGGGGCGGGGGCAGGGGCAGGGAGAACTTGACAATGGGAAAAATAAAACCCTGATTTAAGAGTTTTGTCATCACTGAAATGACCTGCTTCTCCTTTAGGTTACATTCCAAAAATGAAACTGATTCCTCCCCCCCACATATGATAGTGTGCAGGGATTTTATCCTGATTAAAAATCATTTAAAAATTAATGGCACAAAGACAAGTCCCTCCTGATTCTAAAGAGTAAAACAACTACATGTCTCCTCTGGTATTTAAATCTACTTACCTGTAATTAATGATACACTTCTTACACACTGGCTTCCCTTCAGGGAATTTTAAACAATTGTAACGGGACTGTTGCCCCCTTACTAACATTCAGTAGGGGTGTTTTAGTTGCTAGCTCCCAGTACTAAAAAGGAGGTCGATGGGAAATCAGGACCCTAAGACTGGTTTCAGAGTAACAGCCATGTTAGTCTGTATTTGCAAAAAGAAAAGGAGTACTTGTGGCACCTTAGAGACTAACCAATTTATTTGAGCATGAGCTTTTGTGAGCTACAGCTCACTTCATTGGATGCATACCGTGGAAACTGCAGAAGACATTATATACACACAGAGACCATGAAACAATACCTCCTCCCGCCCCACTGTCCTGCTGGTAATAGCTTATCTAAAGTGATCATCAAGTTGGGCCATTTCCAGCACAAATCCAGGTTTTCTCACCCTCCGCCCCCTCCCCACACAAACTCACTCTCCTGCTGGTAATAGCCCAACCAAAGTGACCACTCTCTTCACAATGTGTATGATAATCAAGGTGGGCCATTTCCTGCACAAATCCAGGTTCTCTCACTCCCTCACCCCCCTCCAAAAACCACACACACAAACTCACTCTCCTGCTGGTAATAGCTTATCCAAAGTGACCACTCTCCCTACAATGTGCATGATAATCAAGGTGGGCCATTTCCAGCACAAATCCAGGTTTTCTCACCCCCCCACCCCCATACACACACAAACTCACTCTCCTGCTGGTAATAGCTTATCTAAAGTGATCATCAAGTTGGGCCATTTCCAGCACAAATCCAGGTTTTCTCACCCTCTGCCCCCCCAACTCACTCTCAATCTCTCTGGTCACACAATCACAGACATGAAGGTCGCTATCTTACAACAAAAAAACTTCAAATCCAGACTCCAGCGAGAAACTGTTGAATTGGAATTCATTTGCAAATTGGATACTATTAATTTAGGCTTAAATAGAGACTGGGAGTGGCTAAGTCATTATGCAAGGTAGCCTATTTCCCCTTGTTTTTTCCTACCCCCCCCCCCCAGATGTTCTGGTTAAACTTGGATTTAAACTTGGAGAGTGGTCAGTTTGGATGAGCTATTGCCAGCAGGAGAGTGAGTTTGTGTGTGTTCCCCGGGGGAGGGTGAGAAAGCCTGGATTTGTGCTGGAAATGGCCCACGTTGATTATCATGCACATTGTAGGGAGAGTGGTCACTTTGGATGAGCTATTACCAGCAGGAGAGTGAGTTTGTGTGTGTGGTTTTTGGAGGGGGGTGAGGGAGTGAGAGAAACTGGATTTGTGCAGGAAATGGCCCACCTTGATTATCATACACATTGTGAAGAGAGTGGTCACTTTGGATGGGCTATTACCAGCAGGAGAGTGAGTTTGTGTGGGGGGGGACAGAGGGTGAGAAAATCTGGATTTGTGCTGGAAATGGCCCAACTTGATGATCACTTTAGATAAGCTATTTCCAGCAGGACAGTGGGGCGGGAGGGGGTATTGTTTCATGGTCTCTGTGTGTATATAATGTCTTCTGCAGTTTCCACGGTATGCATCCAATGAAGTGAGCTGTAGCTCACAAAAGCTCATGCTCAAATAAATTGGTTAGTCTCTAAGGTGCCACAAGTACTCCTTTTCTTTTTGACCCTAAGACTGACAGTCCCCAGGAACAATGGGGAGAGGCCAATGCTCCAGGTCAGCCTGAATGACAGGGCGAGCAGGCTAATCAGAGAGTCAGGAGGCCAGGGAGGTCCGGTCCTCTGTGTGAGCTGGAATTGGCTGGGTCAGACAGAGTGGGGCTGAGCTAAGGAGAAAGCAGGGGCCCAAGCTGAGCTGGGGAGCAGAGCTGGGCCAGATCCAGTGAGAGCAGACCCAGTCTTGGGAGCAGAGCTGCAGCCCCAAAGCCAGAGGCACAGCCCAGAGAGAGCAGACTGGCCCTGGGAGCAGAGCGGCAGCAACCAGAGCCAGAGGGGCCAGAGAAGCAGCCCAGGAAGCAGGTCAGTGTTGGGAGCAGAGTCACAGAAGCAGCCGGCAGAGCAGACCTGTCCTGGGAGCAGAGCGGCAGCAACCAGAGCCAGAGGGGCCAGAGAAGCAGCCCAGGAAGCAGGTCAGTGTTGGGAGCAGAGTCACAGAAGCAGCCGGCAGAGCAGACCTGTCCTGGGAGCAGAGCGGCAGCAACCAGAGCCAGAGGGGCCAGAGAAGCAGCCCTGGGAGCTGGAGGCAGAGTTGAGCTGGAGCTAAGACAGAATGGAGCTGACGCTAGAGCAGCCCGGGGTTGGGTGTCGGGAGCAGCTGGGGAGAGCGAGGGGGACCCTGGGCAGGGGGCCCAGCACAGGGAGACGCCTCAGCCAGGAGGCTCTGCAGGCCAGACTCGGAGGGGGACTGGTAACTCCAATAAGTGCGGGGGCAACGCTGGGTAGAAGGGCCCCGCCACTGAGAGCGTGTGGCCACCACCAGAGCAAGTGTCCAACCCCCAGCATCCCTGCAGCACGGCCAGGGCCAGACAAGGAGGCCTGGGACTTACAAGGAGCAGACTGTGAACTGCCCGGACGTTCCAGAGACCCTGTTTGTGATGTTCCCGGCCACAGAGCGGGGTGATGTGTTTCCTTTCACCTTTCCCATTTTCCTTATTCTTTTTCAAATCAAAGTGTTAATTAAATAACTTGCATTTGCTTTAACATGTATGTAATGATCAGTGGGTCAGAGAAGTGCCCAGTGCAGAGAGAGTACCCCGGAGTGGGGACACCCTAGCCCCCGTCCTAGGTGACCACAGCAGGGT